>NW_026988450.1:78735000-83735000 GCF_030222135.1 Aotus nancymaae | reverse complement strand
GGAGTGTGAAAGGAATGGAACTATTGTGAGCTACACTACTGCCCTACTGACAACTTCTCACATGCATGAACTCACCTAATCTAAAAAAAACTCTTTGCTTTTATAGATGAGGCAGCTGAGGCCTGAGCTGAGCCATCTGCCCAGGGTAACACAACTTATAAGTGGCAGCACCTACACTCAAAGCTCAGGACACTACCACTGCCATGTGCTGAACACAAACGCTAGAGGTAGCTTTTGCTCACCACTGCTGGCCACCTTATGTCACTGGTTCCCACTTTTCTCTGACCTGCCCTTTTGCTCTTCCAGAATTTCTCTTGGTTGCTCTCCCTGGGGCTTTGGTGATCCTTCCTCACGCTCAGGCACAGAAGTCAGGCCCACATGAAACATACTGCCCCATGATCATAGTGATGTGTGACTGCCTTAGTCTCTTTCTGGCTTCAAATTCCTCTTCTTCCTTTCTGTAGTCCTAATTTTCCCTCAGGGCATAATATATAGTTATGGTGAGAAGAAGAGAGATTAACTGAAAAGAGAGCAAATAAATTTTCCTATTCTAAAAGATAATAAAACCAGCAGAAACTACCAAAAGAAAAAATATGGCTTTCCTGCTTTTTAAGATATTATAGCTTTAAATATGAGAATGCTATTAAAGTACTAATAGAATATTTCTCGTCTTGAGAACTGAAATGCAGACTCAAAGCTTTTGACAAAAAATGTCTGTCAATTATGAGTTACGACCTGGGTCCTCACCTGCAGTGCCACCCTGGGAGTCTGACTTCCATGTGTGGGTCTTCCTGTTCATCTGCCAAATCAGAGGCTGGTCTAGATGCTGCTCAGGTCTCCAGGCAGCTCTAGCATCCTCCATGGCTATTTCACAGCATCTGGGCCCACGGCAGTCAACTTAATTTCTCATTTTGTAGAAAATAAATTGGCGAATGCTTCTTGGAAACTCAGTACTAAATTAAATGAACCTCAGCCTTCTTTCCAAGGGTCAGAAGTTACAACATAATGGCTCCTTAGACAAATACAGCCTTGATGTTCTTGAGAATTTTCTTTGTTGCACAGAGATAAATGAGTAATCTCACCATAAAACTGAAAGGGATTTCCTTGGCTGAGACAGTTCTCATTGTTTAACTTGGAACTGTAAATGACAGGTCCTACGACTAATAAGCAGAAGATCTAACAACTCCTTTCTGATGAAACTGAGTCTCCTTTATCAAATGAAGTGAGCAGTAATGAACACGAGCACAGACTGGAAATTTACTGTGAGGTGCTATGACTTAGTTCAGCATAGTAAAAAGGAGGGTAAAGAATGTTTTTTAATGCACAGGAAGATAAACAGTAGCATGATCAGGTCCAGCAATGGTCTGGTGATAAGACAATCTTAGTACTGACAAGGGAAAACTTTAAACTGACATTTGCTATCATTTCACCCGGTTTCTGATTATTTATTGCAAGACTGTCATCAAGCCAAGGAGCTGGGAGCAGCTGGGCCCTGTTCTCATACCTGTCAGTTCCGTCTGAACTGCTTTCACAGCATTTCCTTTCGTGTACCTCAAATGTCTATTAACCAAAGACGTGTCCTATTTCCCAAGGATAAACTAAAAACCCAACACATGACAAAGGAGAAAAACACTAAAAATCTCTTCATTTATGGATACAACTTTTAATATTGATAACAGGCAAGAAAACACATTAGGCCAAATACTTCTCAACTCCATCAAAGGGATCCAGGGGAAGCCCATCCCTCAACTGATCAAGGTGGAGGGGGCTTCCCATCCTGGCACCAGGACCATGTCTCCACCCTCCCTCCATGACCACCCCCATTACAAAGGGTCAAAGGAAGCCGGTGTGCTCAGCATCATTCCTGGATTTCTCAGCGGTTTTCATCAATTCTATCAACTTGCTCTCAAGAAGCTAGTTAGAGAAGACAAAGACATTTCAGTAGAACAAAATACGCATAGGCACACAGATGTATGTCCAAAATACCCTGGGATCAGAATCTAATTTTGTTGAGGGGTGAGAGAAAGGTATGAAGCAAGAGGCTGTTCAACAAAGATGACATATGAGTGGTTGAAGGACTGAAAGAGGAGGAAATGAGACCTGAGTAAGGAGTTGGACTGCAAAGTATTTAGTGATCTCTTGAAGAAGGGAGTTATTAATTCACCTAGCACAGTTTTCCCTTGGAATCCATGGGGGATGCTTCCAGGACTTTCTGTGGATACCAAAATCCACAAATGCTCAACTCCCTGATATAAAATGGTATAGTATTTGTATATTACATATGTACATCCTCCTGTATAATTTAAGTCATCTCTAGTTACTTATAATACGGAATACAATGTAAGTGCTATGTAAATCATTGTTATAGTATATTGTTTGGGGGACTACTGACCAAAAAAAAGTCTGTATACTTTCAGCACAGATGAAATTTTTTTTTCTGAATATTTTCGATCTGCAAGTGGTTGAATCCACAGATGTGGAACCCATGGATACAGAGGGCTGACTATATACAAGATACTGCTATCTAATATATAATTATATGTATATATATTTTAAGAACTATAAACATAAATAAATTCAATATTTAAAAATATATCTCATTTAACCTCATCAAAACTCTGTAAAGTACATATTATTCTGTCTCCTTATATATAAGAAAACTAAGCCATCAGAAGTTAACTGAACTATCCAAGGATGAACAAGTAAGTCCCAAGGCTAGAATTCAGGTCTGTCTGATGTGACAGCTGATTTTTCCCCCCACACCAGGAAGCCTTCTCCTTATCTATAATGCTAAGGAATTAATTTGAAGTTTATCCTTCTAATAAGAAAGCTACAAAAGTTTCTTTATGTATAGCCCTGGTTCTTTTCCTTATCTCTTCTCTATTCCTGGTATACAACTCACATCACTTTTGGCACTTGGTGTGCTCTCTCTATGTGAATAATCACCCATATCTTTGTTAAGCTTATGATTTTTTCTTCTTTTAAAAAGTCTCTCTCCTTCCCTTCCTTTGTATTATTTTCTTACTCTGTCAACTCGTTAGGTAACTTGTGAAGTCTCGGACTCTCTCCCTTCCTTCTCCCCCAGTTTTTGTAGCATACTTCTAGCTCTTCAGCCTCCCATGCTACTTAGCAGCCCATTTAGCCATCCACTAACTTCTAAATTCCCAACTCTATAAATGGTTTGGCCTTTATGGATGCCATATCTTCCTACCCATCTAAAATTTAATCACTTATTTTATAATCATCTTCTATTCTGTGAGCTGTTTACTCAAGACATTAGTTTTTCAGTTTGTTGAGTATGATGTTTCTTAAATACTTTATACATTTTAGATATGTGCTAGTTTTTGCTTTTGAGGTTCTGAGTTTGTCTGTGAAGGTACTGCTTATTTAAAATAGGCTTCTTCTGGTGGCTATGGAGGACACAATATACAATTGTGTGGGATGTGCAAGTAACGTATGCTCTGTCTCGGGGAGCTCCTCCAGGGGGTGGGACTACCCGAGGTTTGGCCTCTCATTGTTACCTGGGATTTAACACCATTACTCTGCACTCAGAACCACTAAGTTGGAGGCAGAGCAGACCAGCCTTGCTGTTTCAGAGGCAGCTCTTCAATCCGTTACGAGAACACCCTGAGCTCCTCCTATCCTCTACAGACACTGATGTGGCGGTTAAATCCTCCCGAAGCCACTCTACCTTTGCAGCACCCTTCTCTTGAATGGGGTTTTGTCTGATTTTGTTTTTCAGAGGTTTGGTTTCTCCTACTTCCTCTTTCTTAGGAATCTTTTAAAACTTGTTTTTGTCACTTCCTGGGATTTTAAGGAGGGGTGGGTGGACCAGGTATAGGCTCTTAGTCCATCTTCTTGACTCAATCTACTGTTTTTTAAAGTTCCTTTTTAGTTTACAATGGATTTAGATAATCTTTAAATTCTCAAAACATATTATTCGAGGTAGACATGTTATTTAATTTTACAGGTAAGAAAACTGAGACAGAAGATAGGAATGACACCTCATTCATATTTGTTCCATACAGTGCTGACACCTAGCATCTAGCAGCATCCAAAAGAGATACCTGAATGACTCATACGAACACTGGGACTGAAAACTTTGTCCATGTCTCAATGACTTGTCTGTAATGAAAATGTTTTGTTGCCACGTCTGTGACAATTTGGAGGATTGGGCGGAGGGGTAGTAAATTCCTTCAGAAGTCATATTACTAAGTCTGTACTATTTGATTTTAAGGCAAAAATTTTTCTTGATCATTTTTCCCTGTTCATTTAAAGAAAATCTTATCTGAAATCATTATGATAAAATTTAATACTTTAGCTAACACTTACTAAATGCTTATTATGTCACAGGAAAAATGGAAAGAGTCATGCATAATCCAGGTAATTGCTCTATTCTGGCCTAGTTTAGTATTTCCTTTCTATTTAGGAGGAGACTTTAATTCTTATACTAACCATTAGGAATTTTTATAAATAAAGCAAAATAAATGAAAAGTGATATTTAAAATAAAATTTGGGACTACTCTTTTCACATTATCATAATTAACTGAAGATCTGAAATTCCTTGAAGATAAATGGCTAAAAAATTTCCAATCTGCATTCAATAAGAGCCTTACTTATCTCATAGTTCTTTTATAACATTTAATAATATTTCCCGAGGAGGCAATTGAGTAAGTTCCAGAATTAGGTTGTGCAAGTTGGGTGGAAAAAGAGTTACAGCCCAAGTCCAGTCACCTGACCACAGCTTTGCTGAATTTTGGCTTCTCCTTGGTCCTTACTGACTAGTGCTCCTACTGGGGCAATGCCACTGCTACAGCTATGGTCATCTAATCTGGGAGAAGAGATGGCAGTAACTTCATTCTCGTCTTTTTTTGTTAAATGTGTTCAGAGTAAATACATGAACATTAGCCTGTCCCTCTTTGCCTGATAATTCCAAGGCTACACTGGGCCAGTTCTGATGAATGAGGCAGAGGCTCAGCCTCTCTTTGTAGGCACCTCTGGCATGCACAGACCACTGTCCATGTGACCACAGGCAATTATGATATTTCTGCCCTCAAAGGGTTTACAATGTGAGAACAATTCACTTGATGGGAAGGCTGCATGAGGTGTAAAATGTTTCAGACAGCTTGCTTTATTCTTCTCTTGCTGCTGGATCCAACATGAGTCCACTTCTTCCACAGCATTACTCGATCTAACTTTTCAAAATAGCCTAGGGTAGTGGTTTCCAAAGTGTGACCTTTGTCAGTACAGTGGTGTGTAAACCTCTTGGTGGTTTACCAAGAATCAAGGCAGTGCCACCAAGCTGCATGAGTATTCTTTTATTTTTTTTTAAGGCATTTTCACTTACGTATGTCCTCGAGGAAGTAAACGTTTACTAATTTTATTGAATCTCAGCTATTAAAGACACATCTTCTTAAATTCTGTATGATGACAAGAAAAGTGCTCTTGAAAGCAATACTGGGGCACACCGAAGTACAAGGATGATCTCAAGGAAAGTCACCTGGGGCCATTCCTTACATTGTGGGGCCAACTAGCTGCCTTTTCCATAAACATCACTTTAACCTAAAACAACTCACAGCAATGAACTAGGCTTATTCAGACTTGGGTATTTTGTTCACATTTTCTAAAAAATGAATAAAGTGATCCTGTCACTTTAAGTAAAACAACTGACAGTACTTGTAACCAATGACAGAATTTGAGCTTTCCAGTAAAAACTGCAATTTTGGAAAACCTGCATTTGTTACTGTAAACTGACAGCAACCCAATGCTTACTTATCTCTGTTGAGATCAGTGGTGATAATATGACTTTTTCGATATTACCTAATGAAACGTGTCACAGCACTGTGAAGATACACATAACTCAATGAAGACATTTTTCAAATGATATATGCATGATGCCATAAAACCCATCAAGT
The DNA here is from genome assembly GCF_030222135.1 of Aotus nancymaae. Lineage (NCBI taxonomy): Eukaryota > Metazoa > Chordata > Mammalia > Primates > Aotidae > Aotus > Aotus nancymaae. Next base: position 83,729,085 of record NW_026988450.1, on the reverse strand, counting down.
GTAAGGCAGACCAAGATATTTTAATGTAACAGAATATGAAAAGGTTACTGGTATGGTTTAGAGTCTACATTACAACTAATCTTCAAGAAACTTCTACCTGCCAAGTTTTGGTATAGTATCAAAGAAGAATATCAATGATTATTTGAAAAGGCTACATTCCCCTTTCCAACTACATACCTATTGTTCCAACTACAATCAAAACAATATATCACATCAGAATGAGCACAAAAACATAAATGAGAATCCATAATTCTTACCATTTTTTTTAGAAAATAGGTATTCTTTTCATAAAAATAGATTATATTAACAAGCAATGGGTTGAATGTTACATTTAATGATTGATTTTTAAATGTTTCTGTTTTAATTTCTAATATGATAAATATTAATATATATAAACCACATACACTGAAATATGTTGTGGCTCTCAGTAATTTTTTCCCCACATAACACCAATGTACTTTACTAATTGTTAAGAGTATGAAGTATACAGGGATTGTGAGATCAAAAACTTTCAGAACCAGTGGCCTAGGACACAGGGCTGCCGTAAATTTCAGGAGGCCAGCAGACTGAGCATTATACCCTTGCCTGCAGAATGATTCTTTTATCTGGAAAACTGTCTCCTTGTCCAGCAGTGACGAGGGAGAAAACATTCACTAACTAGCTAGCCAGAGGACAGAGCTCCATGTCACAACTGCTTAGTTTCAGATCTCACATAATACCGTGATCACAAAGCTCAGCTGTCTGCGGCAGACAGCAAAAAGTCAGAGAAACTAGGATGTCACATAAGCAATGCAAATTTAGAGATTACCCTCAAATCCTTACAAACAGTTTTGTCACGGGAATAGCTTCAGTTCCCTAACTGGCATGTTTTATCTACTGGTGCCAAGACGTAAGAAAAGAGAAACAAACTTAAGTTTCAAATAAATAATTTTCTTTAGAAATAAAAAATCACATTCACTTGCCAATAATTGGAATATTTAAATAAGTTTCCATTGGAAACACCAAACCAAATTTATAGTTTAATCAGAGAATCCCCCTCTAAGAGAAAGGTTCAGAAATCCTATCAGCTTACAAAAATTGAAGGTCTGGCTTTCTAAATTATAGACCTTTCAGAGTTGATACTGTGAACCTGACTGTTAGCCATTTCACTGCTCAGGAGAATATCCATCACAGTGCTGACAGGGGATAGAAAACAAGGGCAAACTTAAAAAATAATTTCACCATGTTTCTCAAGCTATAAAATGTGATTTGGGAAAAACAGTGGGAAATAGGACTTAAAAGCAATTTGAGGAATCATTCCTGCTCCCTGTTTAATTAAGAGTTAACAAAAATCCCAGTTTATAATATAATCCTATTTTAAGAAATGGGTTGATATCAACTGTATATACACCATAGTATTTTTAAAAATGTAACTGAGTCAGCAATTGGCAGGGGTTGAAGGAAGGGAGGAATGACTGGGAAGAGCACAGAGGTTGTTTAGGGCAGTGAAAGTACTCTGTGTGATACTCTAATGGTGGACACATGTCATTAGACATTTATGCAAACACACAGAAAGTACAACACCAAGAGCGAACCCTAATGAGAATGTAAACTAAGGACTTTGAGTGACAATCACATGTGAATGTAGGTTCACTGACTGTAACAAACATACCACTCTGGTGGAAGATGTGGATAACCAGGAGGCACGGTGTCTATGGAAATCTGTACCTTCCTCTCAATTTTGCTGTGTATCCAGAACTGCTTGTAAAAATAAAATATTTTAAAAAATCATAACTGAAAATTTATTCCCCAGGGACAAAACAGAATTTTAAAATGATAAATGAGAGAACAGATCCTTTCCTCTTATACTAATAAATTAGTAATTAAAAAACCAATGAATTGTTCTACTATAAAGACACATGCACACGTATGTTCACTGCAGCCCTGTATACAATAGCAAAGACCTGGAACCAACCCAAATGCCCATCAGTGATAGACTGGACAAAGAAAATGTGGTACATATACACCATGGAATACTATGCAGCCATAAAAAACGATGGTTCGTATCCTTTGTAGGGACTTGGATGAATCTGGAAATCATCATTCTCCGCAAACTGACACAAGAACAGAAAGCCAAACACCATATGTTCTCACTCATAGGTGGGTGTTGAACAACGAGAACACATGGACTCAGTGAGAGGAGCATCACACACTGGGGGCAGTTGTGGTGGAGGTAGGGGAGAGACAGCGGGGGATAGGGAGGGAGGGGAAGGTGGAGAGGGATAACATGGGGAGAAACGCCAGATATAGTATACATCTAAAGTAAAATAAATAAATTTAAAAAAAATGAAACTGGTTTTATTTAAATATTTAACAGTCCCTATATTTCATAAAACGAAGGCCATTAAAATCTGAACCTTACTGTGGCATTAACATCAGCTTATATTTCTATAAATTCAACAAGGAAAGTAGAGTCACCTGGCTTTTAAGTCTTGCCATTGCTCTAGAACAAAGTTATCCATTTTACACTTGCATTCATATGCAAACTGAGGTGTACAGCAGTGAAGCCTTGTTGCTAAGTAACTATCTACCACCCAGTGGGAAGTGAGGGCATGAAGAACACTGCACTGTGCAGCAGAGTCCTGGCTCTGCCACTTACCAACTTCAGCAGTAGCCATGCACAGAATCAAATAATATGAGGCAATCGTATCATGCGTGCATGCATGCATTTATGGATTCAAGTTATTTAAAAAACATTTAAGAACACAAATTCACAACTTTCATGGAGCTGCCTTTAATGGAAAAGACAGACAATAAACTATATATATATATATATATATATATATATATATATATATAGTGTGTCACATGATCAGATGTGCTACTGAGAGTAAGAAGAACAGTTAAGAGATTGAAACAACTGAACTAAAATTGTTATTTTATAGTCTAGTCAGAGAATGCTCTCTAATAAGGTATCGTCTGAGCTGAGATATAAAGGAATTGGAGGAGATATGCAGATACTATCTGGGGCACAGTACTTCGAGCAGAGGGACTATCAAATGTCAAAGTCCTTCAGGGGGCACATTCTTGGTACAGCTGAGGAGTAGAAAGGAAGGCAGTGCACTTGCAGCAGAGAGGACAAAGGAGAGGCTCAGAGAATCAGTGAGGAGGCAGGCGGACTATGTAGGGCCATGCAGGCCACTGAGAGGCTTTGGTTTCTTGTGTGTGTTTTTAAAATCCTGCTTAAGTGAAATGGGAAATTCTGAACGTTTCTATGGTTCCAAGAAAAAAAACAGAACTGTCATTTACAGAGAAAAGGAAGAGGACAGCAGCAACAGCTTTCGGGGCAGGAAGACTTCAGGTGTTTGATTTGGAACACGTTAGGTTTGAGAGGCCTATCAGACCTCCCTCTGGAGACAGTAAGGAGCCAGCTGGAAAGAAGATCTAGAGGCGAGGAGACAGGTCTGATCTGCAGAATAAATCTGGGAGTCATCATCATTCCTTTTGGTCCTTAAAACCATGAGACAGTCAGACCACTGAGAAGAGAGCAAATGGAGAAGAGGTCAAAGGACTGAGCTCCCTAGACTCCAGAATGCAGAGGGCAAGAAGAGGAGGGTCTAGCAAGAGACGGAGAATACCCAGCCAGAGAGAGAGGAGCCCAGAGGCTCCGAGATGGTGAGGGCCTAAGGCTCTTCAGAAGGAAGGACGGATCCCCAATCAAGTATGGCAAAGGTGCTAAGAGGAGGTGACTGAGGACCTGAACAGAATTGTTTCAGTAGCAGGGTGGGGACCAAAATATCAAGTTCAAGAGAAAGTGGAATAAGATCAGGTGGAGACAGTGAGCTGAGACAACGCTTTCACACTTTGGTTTTGAGTTTTTTAGAGGAAGTGTGTGTGCGCATGTGTATACGGAAACAGTCAAGCACTGCATAATGATGTGTGAGTCAATGCCAGACCACATATACCAGGGCAGTCCCTTCAGATTATAATGAGCTGAAATATTGCTATCGCTGTAGCCATGGTAGCATCACAGTGCAATGCATTACTGGTGTTGGTGACACAGGTGTAGACAAATCTATTGTGCTGCTGGTCATAGAAAAGTCTAGCACATACAATTATGTATGGTACATCTTACTTGATAAGAAAATTAAAGGACTATGCCAGTGGTTGTCTATTTGCCATACATTACTTTAGACTGTATTCCTTCTACTTATTAAAAAGAAAAAAACCGATAACTTCTGGTTTCCTTCTGAAGGACCTACCCGAAGCTGTTTAGCTGTCTCTACTTGATCTGAAGAACAGCTTCGGGCAGGTCCTTTAGGAGGTAACCAGAAGAAGGTACTCTTATCCTAGGAGATGACAGTTTCATGTATGTTACTGTCCCTGAAGATCTTCCAGAGGCACAAGATGTGGAGGCGGAAGACAAGGACGTAGATGATCCTGACACTGTGGAGTGTGTATCTGTCTTAGTTTTTAACAAAAAAGTTTAAAAAGTTAAAAAAAATTAGTTTAAAAACAGAAAAAGCTTATAAAATAAGGATATATTTTTGTATAGTTGTACAATGTTTGTGTTTTAAGCTAAGTGTTACTACAAAAGAGTCAAAAAGTTAAAAAATTAAAGTTTATAAAGTAAAAAAAAGGTATAGTAAGCTGTTAACTATTGAAGAAAAACACCTTTTTTTTGAAATAGAGTCTTGCTCTGTCACCTAGGCTGGAAGTTCAGTGGTGTGATCTTGGCTCACTACAACCTCCCAACTCCGGGGTTTAAGCAATACCCCTGCATTAGCCTCCCAAGTAGCTGGGATTACAGGAGCATGCCACCATGCCCGACTAATCTGTTTGTATTTTTGGTAGAGATGGGGTTTCACCATGTTGGTCAGACTGGTCTCTAACTCCTGACCTTGTGATCTGCCTGCCTCAGCCTCCCAAAGTGCTGGGATTACAGGTGTGAGCCACTGCACCTGGCTAAAAAATACTTTTTAATACATATAGTGTAGCCTATGTGTACAATGCTTATGAAATCTACAGTAGTGCACAGTAACATCCCAGGCCTTCAAAGACACTCACTGACTCATTCAGAGCAACTTCCAGTCCTTCAAGCTCCATTCATGGTTAAGTGCCTTATACAGGTATACCATCTTTTATTTTTCATACCATATTTTTACTGCATCTTTTCTATGTTCAGACAGATTTAGATATGCAGATACTGACCACTGTTACCACTGCCCACAGTAATCAGTGCAGTGACATGCTGTCCAGGTCTGTAGCCTAGAAGCAAGAGGCTGTATCATCGAGCCTAGGTGTACATTAGGCGATACCATTTAGGTTCGAGTAAGTCACTCTATGATGTTCCCCCAATGATGAAATTACCTAAGGACACACTTCTCAGAATGTATCCCTATTGTTAAGCAACACAAGTCTGTATGTATACATACATACATACATACATATATTAAATTCATAACTCATTGCAGGTAGATATTATCCCATTTCACAAAACAGAAAAAAAAAACAGGTTTGGCAAATTAAGAAACTTACTTAAAATCACACAGCTGGTAAGTGGTGAAGCCAGGATTAGAACAAAGGTCTGTGTAAATACAACAATGCTCTTAATTTGTCTGAGACCAAGGTTTTATCTTATCAAAATTAGTAATATTGGACTACCCTGTTACTCCCCAGGTAGTCAGTCTGCTGAAACCCAGAACACCACAGGAATTCCAGACCCGAGGGCTCCTTCCTCAGGAAGCACAGGCATTGTTGCTCCATCAAGCTCAGGTGAGACTCCACAGGCAATTACTTGTTCCAGGTTCTCTTCCAGGGGGTTTTCTAACCTTGCTACCCAGACATTCCTTACTCCCTCCCCACCCCCAGGCATGTCACTGTAAATGCTGGTGGCTGGTCTCTCATCTCTTCGCTCCCACCATAAACCATCTCCTAACAGAGTCCAGCAGCAGAATGTTTCCCACTCCGGAGGTGTTTCTGCCCCTGTCTCAGCCTTTTCCTCAATCTTCCACCAGTTACCATCTGGGTGGAGTCTGCAGCCATGAAACAGGTAGAAGCCTGACAGGAGTTACTGAGTTTACTGGGGTTAGAGCACTTGCTTTCCTATCAGGTGAAGTATTCAGGATCAGACATACAACATGGATTCAAACCATCCCACAGTATTCTAGATGTCTCAATCCATAACTTCAGTATGTCTTTGCACCTCAAACCAATGCCTCTCCATTTCACATTCTGGCAATTTCACTGGCTGCTATAGGATCAACTAGGATTGTATGTGAAAGCATTTTATGGACAAAGTCCATTATTATTATGGAGACCTAGCATGGTGTAATGAGTTTGGATTAAAGGTTCTCTTAGTTCTGAATCCTCTTCTTCCATTTAGAAGCAGGGTAAGCTTGGGCAGGGAGCTAAATTTTTTGAGTTCCAACTTCTAGAATTGTTTCAAGCATAGAAGGTGCTCTATAAAGGACACTGATAGAACGAATGAATGAATGAAGGAATCTGGCTTATACTTTCTGCTCAATAACTGTCTGCCACAGCTGCCTTACACCCAGGCTGATAATGAATGAGTAATAATGAAATGAGTTCACCTACATAAAACACTAGTCACTGGCCTGCCATTTACTCAGTACAAAATAAATGGTAACTATTATTCTTAACCCTATTGTAATTAAGTTTGCTAAACCTCAGATATAATAATCACTTTGTCAAATAAAAAGATTTCAAATGCTGATACAGGTTTGCCAGAGAATCAGAAACACAAACTTTGTCTTTTACAGCTGGTCCTTTCCCTTTTCTACTATGAAATACTTCTAAAGTTTATCTCCACTACAAAGTGCAGGAACTTACTGGTACTTTGCTGAATCAAAGGGAAGAAATCAACCTTGAGAGGTCATGTGGCCCAACCACTGGCCTTCAGGCTAAACTATCTTAATCATCTGAGAGAAATGATTATCTCTTCACTTCCAAAGACCTCTAGGGATGAAACCTGAATAACCTGTCACAGTAATACCCTCGAACAGGGCTGCCAGAAAGTTCTTGCTTTATGCTTAACCTTAATCTCTCATGAGGCACTCTGAATCCTTTTTCTCTTATTTTATTCTCCACAAAGCTTGAGTACCATCTTCTGTGTAAGAAGACCCAGGAAGACACATTACTCAGAGGAAGCAATAAAGAAGCATGTGCCCTGGAAGTTTCTGGCGAGACTGATTTAGAGACAGACCGATTGCAACGACTACTATCTGATGTTGGGTGATGGGCATGTGAAGACAATGAGTTCACACTCACAGAGACCCAAAGACATGCAAATCAGATTGAATATAACACTAACAATAGATATCACTTATCAAATACCTATTATAAGCCATGTATTCTAAACAATTTATCTTTCATCTTTAAAATAAAGTTGCAATAAAGCTGTTTTGTCTATTTCGTAAATTTAGGTTTAAAAACAATAATACTTTTTTCTGCCATTTAAGAAATCAAACTCTAACTACTTCTACTGTGTTTTGTGAAATAATCTTAGTATGAATTTAGGAGTAGCAGAGACCACCTTTTTCATTTGACATCTGTTCAGCCGATATTTACAGAGCACCCACTGTGTTGCTGGGCCTTGGAACGCAGCAGCAAACAAGACTTGGTCTTTGTGATAAACCACGTTTAGTCTAGTGTACAAGTCAGACAAGTGTCAATAGGGAAATGGCACACGATGATACCAAGAAACCCAGAGTTCTGTAGGAAGTCAGAGGTGGGATACCTGAACCAGTTTTGGGAGACATGGGAGGATTCCTGGAAGAAGAAATGCCTCAATTGACAACTAGGAGTAAAGCTAGATAAAGATGAAGAAAAAAATCATTCTAAGAAGAACAACAGCAATTCATTCTGCCTTAGTAATAAGAAGGCAGCTAATCAGAGCCATAAAGTTTAGACATTGTCTAAGTCACATGATTAGAATGTACGGAATCAGGACAGAAGTCTAGTTACTCTGAATGCCAAGTGTATATCCTTTCAACACCACCTGCTTCTCACTACCATCCAATTTAGCTGTCAATCACTATATTCTCAGAGTAATAAGAGATATGTTTGGGTACTTTAAAAAAATCCATATAATTCAGAATCAAAAGGAGACAATTAGAAGTAAGATAATTCATAATCAACATCTAAGAGAAAAAGCCAGAGAAACTTCTGAGGTGCTGGAAATGTTCTCCTCTTAGTTATGTGGGTGTACATATATGTTAACATTCAATGAACTATTTTTTTTTTCAGGGAAATAAAAATTTATGCTCTTTTCTTTGTGTACATTGTGTCTTGGTAAAAGTAAAACATCTTAAAGAAAAATCCCTAATTTATATGTTAAAAGGGAAGAATCAATAGGCATTCCTGCCTGTTTAACATGCATCTTCACCTTCTTTCTTACCAAAAGATGACTGGAGATTGGGTGCTGGTGATAATGTGTCACTCCTTTTGCAGATCAGGTAGGCAATGAGATAGAAGCAAAATTCACCAAGTGAAGCTTCCAGGACATTTCCTAACAGAAGGTCAACTCACCTAGGAGGCAGGGCTTTCCACTCCTCCCCCTTCTTCCTGCCTGCAACTCAGCTTGGCAGCTGGAAGTATAATAGCCACTGTGAATGAGAAGAGCCTTGGGATAGAGGCCAGGGTGAAATGTGGAAAAGACGGGCAGAAGCAGCCTGGATTCTTAGTGACTACAGAAAGTTGACACAAGAGCTTGGAGCTGATTATATCCTTGCATGAGAGGAAAATTTGACATCTAACTTGACAGAATTTATGAGTAATTCAGAGTTTAACCTAGTCCTAAAAGATAGAGCAGTACATTCTAAAATAAGGCATGTGAGTATATTTTTCTGATATACAGATAGCTAACCTTAATTTCTTATTTTAACAGAAAACAGCAATGTCCTGCTACTCCTTCCTATTAAAAAATTGCTTAAAAGGTTGCAGATGGTTCTACATTACTGAAAAAACACTATGAATTGTTATTAGATTTCAAGAAAAAGTGAAAAGGAGAACAATGTTTTCCTGATGAGAACTGCCTCAGTTCCCACTATGCCTCTTTCCTCCCCCAGCACACGCAAGTCCACCACGCCGGGAAGCCTCAGCAGTGCCCAGGCATGCGTGTGAGGTCTGTGCAATGCCGTATTTACTTTTATAGGCTCATGTTTTCATTTTCAAGCAGGTTTCTCCAACTTACTGTCATCATTTTAGAAGATGGTATAGAACAGTTAAAAACCAGGCTTTGAAGCCAAACAAACATATATCAGAAATTAGGCTTCAGCATTTATTCTCCGTCAGCTTAAAGTTAATTCAATTTCTCATCTGTAAAACAGTTTAAAAAAATCTTTCATCAGACTGTTGTCGAGTTTAAATGAAATGTTATATACATATATGAAGGACAGATGTTGTTAACGATATTAAAGCAGAAGTTCTTTCTAAATCAGTAATTTTCGTCAGAGTCCTTATTTTTGTTGTCATACAATCTATTCAGCAAATTCACTCTTGCCTGAAAAGTAAGGAACTGGAATTGGAGCTGGGTGTGGGCAGTGGAAGTAGTTGCACCGAGAGCCGAAGACAGCAGTGAACGTACATATACTCAACGTCAGTGCCCAGTGATAACCTGTTGACATGACATGCTGGCCTGGATCAATGAGTCTCTGCAGGTGGATCTGACAAAGGTTAAACAGCTGTGCTCAGGGGCTGCCTATTGTCAGTTTATGGACTTGCTGTTCCCTGGCTCCATTGCCTTGAAGAAAGTGAAATTCCAAGCTAAGCTAGAACACGAGTATATCTAGAACTTCAAAAGACTACAAGCGGGTTTTAAGATGATGGATGTAGACAGAATAATTCCTGTCGACAAGTTAGTAAAGTATCAGGACAATTTCGAATTTGTTCAGTGGTACAAGAAGTTTTCGGATGCAAACTATGATGGAAAAGACTATGACCCTGCGGCTGCCAGACAAGGTCAAGAAATTGCAGTGGCTCCCTCCCTCAGTGCTCCAGCACTGAATAAACCTAAGAAACCTCTCAGTTCCCACAGTGCAGCTCCCCAGAGGCCCATCTCAATAAAAAGAACTGCTGCAGCTCCTAAGTCTGGCCCTGGTGTGGTGTGAAAGAACCCTCATGTGGGCAATGGGGATGATGAGGCAGCTGAGTTGATGAAGCAGCTCAACGTATTGAAATTTAGTGTTGAAGACTTGGAGAAAGAGAGGGATTTCTACTTTGGAAAGCTATGGAACATTGAATCGATGTGCCAGGAGAATGAGGGAAAATGACCGTGTATTGCAGAGGATTGCAGACATTCTGTATGCCACAGAGGCAGGCTTTGTGATACCTGATGAAAGGGGCCGATAGGAGAAGCAAGAACAGTATTAACAGCCTGGACCAGCAGAGCAACAATCTGAATTCTTCACTCCAAATCATATGCTTAACTGTAAAATACTCCCTTTTATTATCCTTAGAGGATTCACTGATTTCTTTTCATAAGCAAAAAGTACGTCTTCTTAAAAGTGTACTTTGCAGACGTTTCACTCCTTTTCCAACAAGCTTGACTTAGGAGCTTTCACCCTGTAGCAGAGCAGTATCAACATCTAGTTGGGTCACCTGGTAAACAAAGAGGCTGACTGTGGTGCTCACTGTGCTGATATGGATCACACTGAGTGCCGGAGGAGGTGTTATGTTATATGCTGAGGCGGCGACCTCAGTGGAGAAATGTAAAGACTGAATTGATTTTTAAGCTAATGTGAAATCAGAGAATGTTGCAACAAATAAATGCCTTAAGAGTATTTAAAATATACTTCCACATTTCAAAATATAAAATGTAGCATGACAGGAGATTCTATGTTTGACACTGTGTCTGGGAAGGAAGGTCCAGACCCTGGAACCTTTGGAACCTGTGGTCATAGGTCTTACAGGGCTGCTTGAATCCTCATAGGCCTAGGCTTTGGTGTACAAGAAACATTTAAAAAGTTGCTCTGTAAAGCCATTTGGTGTCACTGACCAACTGCATTCCCTGCTAAAAAGCAAGAGGCAGTGCTGCCTGGATAATAAAGGATGTGTCTCAGCTCTGAAGAGCTCAGTTTTCATTGAGTATTTCTCTACTTTTCCAGTTATCCCCAAAATTTCTACGATGTTTTTGGGGAAGTGAAGTGTGGCCAGTTTTGTCCTCTAACAACTACTTTTGGGGGCTTGCCCACATCTCTGGGATTTGAATGGGGATTGTATCCCATTTTACCATCTTTTAGGTTTACATTTACCATGTTTCTCTTCTCTGCTCTCCTTGCCCACTGGGAACTCCTTGAAGTTTGCTGCTTAGAGTTGGAAGTGCAGCAGGCAGGTGATCATGCTGCAAGTTTTTTTCTGTATCTCTGGCAAAGGGAGTGGTCAGTGAAGGCCATAGTTACCTTGAGATCTGCAAGGCTGGGGTGTTTTTAGTATCTGCTGTCCATAGCTCTCCATTGTAATCTGAATACTTTGCCAGTGCACTAACCTCTGGAGATAAAATTCATTAATGTGTTACTAAATGTTAATTTTCTTTTGCAGAAAAAACAGTGCCATGTCTGAATTATTAATATTTAAAATATTTCATTCCTTAAATCTCCCTCATTTGCTTTGTCCACAGCATATTCAGTTCCTTGGTTTGGCAGGATTCTGCAAAAGTTGTCTCACCCACTACTGAGATTGTTCAGTCCTGAATGTATTTGTATTGATTTGTTTCTGGTAGTAGCTTGTCCAAAAATGTATGTAGAAAGCAAGTATTTTATGATAAAATTGTTGTGTAGTACATGCTCTGTGTGGAATTCAGAGGAAAACCCAGATTTAGTGATTAACAATGCCAGAAAATGCAAGTAACTAGCCATTGTTCAAATGACAGTGGTGTGATTTCTCTTTTGTGGCCTTTTAGACTTTTGTTGCCCTGAAATTCCATTTTATTGGGAACCCATTTTCTACTTGGTCTTTATTGACAGGGATTTTTCTACTTTAGTTAAGCATAAGATTTCACAAGGTTTACTGTGCAGCTCGCTCAAGGTCACACAATAAATAACATAGTAAGGATTCAAATTCAGACATGTCTTTTGACTCAAGCTTCAGTATTTTCACTGTAGTTGGTTAATTTCAAATATCAATTAATTTCTCAGAAACACTAACAAGAAAACTAAGATTTCTTATAAAGAAACACAAGAAAACAGATCCTTATGGTTTGTTTTTTTCTGGCAAATGATGACTTATAAAATACTATCAATTACATATACTGTCACAGACATCACCAGTAATTTTAATGATAATTCTTTGCATGAATCATTGAAATTACATATTAGAATTTTATGGAACCTAACATTGAAAAACCAGGTTGAAATACTGGGGAAATGTAACAAGGAGAACTGTTACCACAGACTGAGGTTCTGGGGAAGGTCTGGAGAGTAGAAAAGAGGTCAGAGATTAGTCACCAAAACGGGGAGGCCGGGAAGGCTGCCACAAATGAAGTGTGTGGTTATAAGTTCAAAAAATTTACAACTTTGGGGAAAGACCAAGATCAAGGTTGGGTTCCTTAAGCCTATTTTTTTGGATTTCTGTTTTTAATTCCTCAAGTCCAACTACACCGAGTTGGTCAAGGCATGGAATTTTTTGGTATTGGATTCCTTGGCTCTTCCAATACTATTAGAAATGGTCTATCAACATGTTATGAGCCAGGGTACGGTATTTCTCTGCATCACTTGTTAATCTTGCATTTGTTTTTACAGCCAATCCTTCCATCTGCCATACTAAAGTATCTTTTTGAGGGGATTTCTGACAAACACATTTGATATTTAGATTTCAAAGCCGTATCTATTACTCTTTAAGAAAACACTGATTGTCAGCTGTAATATTTGCGTATGTGAAATAATTATCCCTTTTGATTTTTTATGGGATTGTCAGCATCTTCCTTTGACACAATGTTAGAGCAGCAAATGGTTTAAAAAGTGTTTCTGGGGAATGTGGTGGCACACTATGTTACATCAATCTTCATATCAAATTATACAGCCTCACTCTTTAAATACGTAGCATTAAAAGAATTTAAACTATGATTCTTATAGTACTGTATTTAAATCAGTTAAGAAATTGTGATAAGAATACCTACTTTGTTTTAATATTACTTATAGTTCTCAACCTTTGGCTGCTTATCAGAATTATCTGTAGAATTTAAAAAAATTATATAGACAGCTGAACTACACCAAGACTCAGATTAAAAAATAACGGGTGATTTTCTTGGCACTCCCCACCCCACTTTTTAAGGCTGCATAGGTGACTCTTCTGTGCAGCCAGAATTGAAGATCACATCAATTTCCACATTATACTTTCAATGGTACCAGATTTCTTACAGTGTTTCTAATAAAGAAATGTTTAAAACAGATGCAGACTGACACGTTATAAATTCAACTGAAGAACGCACATAGATCACCTTTCTAGTGAGTACTGCATTAGGTGCTGGTGATATAAACATGAGTATAAAAGGGTCCCTGCCACTGTGGGACTGTTTATGAAAAGGAGATGGATTCTCAACAGCCCAGCAGGTTCTGCTGGAGGACGGAGCAAGCATAGAGCATTGTGAAAACATAGAAGCCTTGGTACTTATAGGACATGGAAGAATGGGATGTGAGGTGAGGAGAATCACAAAGGGTTGTTGGGTGCTATAACTACTGATTCAAGAAACTGGTGGCTCTCTTGCAAGCAATCTGGCAAACTGTCCTGTTTGCACCATTTTAGAAACTTCTAAAAATCACAATGTCTTTGAAAGATATATGTGAGAATAACTGAAGAAGCCATGAAGATTTTGATGACAAGGTAGTCTCACAAGTTAGACTTTACATTTTAATAGTAATTGAGACAAGTATAAACAAGCCATAACTGAGAAACTCAGTATCAGCTTACATTACATGAGTGAGTGACCTAAGATGAGCAGAGAAAGAATTGGGGCCAAATCAGGAAAGGCCTTGCTACCAGGCACTGTGGCTCACACCCGTAATCCCAGCACTTTGGGAGGCTTAGGTGGGTAGATCGTTTTGAATTCAAAAGTTTGAGTACAGCTTGGGCAATATGGCAAAACCCTGTCTCTAAAAAATATACAAAAATTAGCTGAGAACAACAAAGAGTAAAGAGACAACAGTACAGTCTCGTGCCTGTGGTCCCAGCTACTCAGGAGGCTGAGGATGGAGAATCACTTGAGCCTAGGAAGTGGAGAGGTTGCAGTGAGTGGAGATCACACCACTGTATACCAGCCTGGGTGACAGATTGATACCCTGTCTCAATTAAAAAAAAAAAAAAAAAAAAAAAGGGCCTTGCTAAAGTGATGGCTTCTAATAGAAGTAACAGTCTTGTATCAATTATTTAATCCACCCTATTTAAACATTACTTGCTAGCACTAGCAATATTGCTATATGTGGTGGGACTGGAAACTGCCAAGGCTGAATGCCACACACCTCCCTTAAGAAATCCCCTTCTTTTTCAAGTTGCCACATATGCTTTACACCCTCTGTAATCAGTTTCCCTGACCCTAAACTTAAAAGAATCCAAGGAGAAATCAATTATCTTGGAGAAGCACAAGCAGGACTCCACCAGAGCTGTACTAACATATGGTATGTATATGTGTATCTGTATTGTTTTTCCAAAATTCCAAAAATTGGAATGTAAGATATTTAGCTTCAATAGTTTTAGATAAAGAATTGTAGAACTTTAATGTTAGCCACTGACAGAATTTATGATGTGTGACATGCTTTTCATATATGACATGCTTTCAATTTCACTTAACTTTACAACAACACTATGAGGTAAGTACTATCTATCTATTGATCTATCTATCTATTTATTTTATTTTAAGTTCTGAGATACATGTGCAGAACGTGCAGGTTTGTTACATAGGTATACACGTGCCATGATGGTTTGCTGCATCTATCACCCTGCCATCTACCTTAGGTATTTCTTCTAATGCTATCCCTCTCCTAGCCTCCCAACTCCTGCTATCCCTCCCCTAGCCCCCCAACCCCTGACAGGCCCTGGTGTGTGATGTTCCCCTCCCTGTGTCTGCATGTTCTCATTGTTCAACACCCACTTATGAGTGAGAACATGCAGTGTTTGGTTTTCTGTTCTTGTGTCAGTTTGCTGAGAATGATGGTTTCCAGCTTCATCCATGTACTATTATTGTCACCCCCATTTTACCTTAGAGCACAGGTTAAAAAACTTGCCCATGGTCACACTTTAATTTACTATATCTTGATATGGCCTTAATTGAGACATTGTTTTAATCATATTACTTTGGCTAAGTTAATATGCATAGGTTTTTTTCTCTATGTAAGATGTCTTATTGGGCTATATACCTATATTTTACTTCCAATGCAATGTCTCTAAAATGTAGCAACATCTAAGACTAAATCCAATGGCCGGGCGCAGTGGCTCATGCCTATAATCCCAGCACTTTGGGAGGCTAAGACAGGTGGATCACGAGGTCAAGAGATCAAGACCATCCTGGTCAACATGGTGAAACCCTGTCTCTACTAAAAATACAAAAAAAAATTAGCTGGGCATGGTGGCACATGCCTGTAGTCCCAGCTATTCGGGAGACTGAGGCAGGAGAATTGCCTGAACCCAGGAGACGGAGGTTGCAGTGAGCCGAGATCGCGCCATTGCACTCCAGCCTGGGTAACAAGAGCGAAACTCCGTCTCAAAAAAAAAAAAAAAAAAGACTAAATCCAATACTTTTAATAAATCATTTCAAAAAGGTTGCAATTGGATTAAATCCTTCTATTTTATAAACTTATAAACAACATAAATTCATTTTCATGTGGTACAGCATTCCTTATAAATGGCAGATAAAGGAAATATATGGATTTTTAACGATTATTTCCCTACTTTCTAATGAGTATGTCTACTTTTTGGTCCTTTACAGAACATTAAACAAAAAGGCATCAGAGGAAGAAACAACTAACAAAAAAGCAAAATATTTCTGCCTTTACACTTGCAGTGTGTCCAAGTTAGGTTTGTGATACTCTGTACAGAACATGATCAGATATGAGGTGAGCTGGAAGCAATCTATCGCCTGGTGACAACGAAGGTTCCAATGATCATCCCACAACAGTCAGTACTACTTACTGAGCACCAGAAAAATGCCCAGAAGTGACAGATACATAAAATAAAAAACACAATTAAAAATTCCAAGTGCCATGTGCCAGGCTCTATGCTAAACCGTTTAAGTATATTCTCTCACTTACTTTGTTTTGTAGATAAGAAAACTGAGAGCTAGTGAAAGATCACATACATAGCTGCTAAGTGGAAAAGTCAGGTCGGCCTGACTCCTAAGTATATAATATTTTTGCTCTATCTTGTTTAATATACATGTGGAATTGACTGTCTTACTCTAATTTCTGGGAGATTAACCATGTACACATACTTTAGGACACCAACAAAAGATAATACAAAAAACATAATAAAACACAACTACAGCTCAGTTACTTACTAAAATTGGGGTAAAATATAATCATAATAATACATTTTGTAATTACTGAGAAAAACTGGAAAAGACAAAATAGTTACCATTTATATAATGGCTTACTAGTAAGTACACTATTTTTATATCAATTATTTAATGTAATTATTATAATTCTGTGGACAACCTAATTTCAATACATCCCAAATTAAGTTTATTAACTTTTTCCTAAATCTCACTGCCATTTGAATTAATTATATCACTATCTACCCAACAGGGTAAGTGAGAAACTGAATTTACCATCTACCCCTCTTTTACTAGGCCAGAAATTGCTTACTCTTTTCAATTAAAGAGCTCTTAAATGTATTCACGCTGTCAGACACTCACTGTTATATTGTAAGTTGAGGCACTTACTGTAAAAATATTGAATCATAAGTTACAAACAATTTTAAGGCTCTCAATGCACACTCATAAAAATTACCTTCCAAAAGGAACATATCCCTTCACGATGACAAATACAAGGGAAAAATATCTACACCATGTCCGAATATTATTTCAGTTTCTAAAGTTGTGAGTTTAACAATGAGGTAGGAATCGATTCTGAGAAATTCAGGCACCAACATTCTCCATTTTAAGTCAACCTTCAACAAGTAACTTTGAGCTCTATCCTTAAGTCTGTCCTCAAGTCTGCTTCTAACAGATTTTAGGACTCTAAACAATCTAAGTTAAATGAGCCTTTAACAACTTTTTATTGCACAAGTAAGATATCAAAGTGGCATGCATAATTTTATTTAGATTATTTGTTGGGATTTTACTGACTGGAGATGTTATCAGAAGAGACTGTAATAGTTTCTGGATGTAGTACCTAAACTCAAACTAACAACAGGTACATAGAGAAGTGTTATAGCAGAGTGCCTAGACTGCCTGGGTTAACATGCCAGCTCTAGCACTCACTCTCCATGAGTTCAGGGAACTTCCACCATCTCTGTGCCACAATTTCCTCATCTATAAAATGGTATAATAATAGTAGCTACAGCTGGGTGTGGTGGCTCATGCCAGTAATCCTAGAGGCTGGCATGGGCAAATGGGAGGCTAAGGTGGGCAGATCACTTGAGGTCAGGAGTTCGAGATCAGCCTAGCCAACATGACAAAACCCTGTCTCTACTAAAAATACAAAAAATAGCTAGGCTTGGTGGCACACGCTTGTATGTAGTCCCAGCTACTTGGGAGTCTGAGACAGGAGAATCGCTTGAACCTAGGAGGTGGAGGTTGCAGTAAGCCAAGACTGAGCCACTGTATTCTGGTGTGGGTGACAGAGTGAGATACTGTCTCAAAAAAAAATAATAATAATAATAATAAAAATTAAGTAAAAAAATGTATCTAAAAACACTGTAAAATGCTTACAATGGTAAGCGCCTACTACATGTTACTATAGCAAATTTATTGAACAACTATTATGTATATTACATCTGCTATCTCAATTATAATGTTGTAAGTCAAATATTAGTCATCATTTTACAGATGAGAAAAGACTTAAAGAAGCAACCCGGTCAACATCACAGAGCTAAGGAAGTAGGTAAAACTGACATGCACATTCAAGCTTTTATGAATTTATAGCCATTGTCTTTTTGTTTTTTTTACTAAAAATCATGCTACCTCATTTTAAAAGTCAGAAATTATACAAAAGTTATTATTCTCTTCCACTAAAAGGAGACTATATATGCAAGATTTGTAGGAAAAACTTTTTAAAAATCAGTAAATACATTTTAAGAATGTATGAAACATGAGGACTAAAACATGGGAAGACTTTAGAGTAGGTCTTCATCTTACAGACTTAGAATTCTATAGTGAAGATTTAAAATTGTTGGTTTGATCATCAACACAAGCACGCTTTAGAAACCCTGTCACGTAATCTGCATTTTAGTAGTGAACCTGCTTCCCTGGTATGTTCACTCTCCACAGCATCTGTCATTGCTATGAATGGCTGATCATAAGTACTGCTGTAGTCTTCTCAATGCTATTAAGCAGATGGCAGTGCTAAATCCAAATGATGTAGTACATCTCCCTGGTGGACTTTGTTTTCATTTACTACCATTATTCTACAATTCCTCAGTGGTAAATCTCATGCATTCTCAAGAACATTAAAGAGTAAAGCGACAGTGGCAATTGATTTATTGCCACTAGCATGCCTTTGCCCTGCTACCGTGTTGCCATACACTTGTGGAGATCACGCATGAAGATTCCATGTGTGATCTCCTCTACATTATATGAACCTATTTTTTTCCCCTTACTAGTTGCTTTTGAGTTAAGCAAAAGAATGTAAGCTTGATCTCTAAGAAAACGGAGTATGAGGATTAACTGATATTCATTAGCTATGTGACTCTGCTCAAGCTCAAATTCTGTGAGCGTCATCTCCTTTTGTAAAATTAAGGAGTGACAATCCTACAGAAGTTCTTAGGAATTAAATGACACAATATGTATGAGAGCACCTTGATACACAGTAACTCACACTTGGTAAGTACTCAATAGCCATTTCATTCCTTCAAACTTTGTTAAACAAATGAATCTTGAAAAAAAAATTCCTTTCATTTGTATTCATTTAATTTTAAAGAAATTCCTGATGAAGATACAAAACTTATTTTCAATATAACCAGGGCACCAAATTTGGTAGGAAACTGTAACTTAGTGAGCAGCTCAGTGTTGGTCCTCAGACTCATCTGATCAAACTTTCAGTATGAGCAGTGTTACAGGTTGTCCACTGGCTGGTGGCACAAATGCTCAGTGCAGCATCCACCAAACCCCAGCCACTCAGGGACAGCTCTCAGGACATGCAGTGTATTTGCCACCTACATACACTCCTATCCTGTTCGTGACTCCATACGAACTCTCCATGTTAATTTTCTTTTACTTTAAAGAAATTTGCCGTAAGTGAATTAGAGTAACAATCACAAAATCGTGTGTTTGATATGCTAATCACACTCTTTCAATAATGTTATAATCTAATTATTAAAAATTTTTTACATAATCTGCCCATGTAGCATCTGAAATCACATTGTGAGACATGGAGGATATGTCTCACAATGATATGTGTACCACTCTTTGAAAAACACTAGTATAATGGAATGAAAATGGACTTTGAAATCAATAGTGTCATTAAGGGTGTCACTCAGGCCCCTTATTTAACCTCTCTGAGTCTCAGTTTTCTGAATAATAAATTGAGGATAATATCCACCTTTTAAGGTTAAGGTTAAAACGACAAGGAGTGTGTGTATGTGTCTGACTGATACACCACAGCAGATGGTCAATACATAATAACTATAATAAATAGCAACACTTACACATGCTAACACTCAGTCTTGAGCTGTTCCTTCCCTTTTCCCTGTCAGCATTGACAAAGATTCTGTGCTTTGCTAAACTTTAGTCAGCCTCCTGATCCTTCTCCTAGGCCCATCAGTGCAGTTCCTTGTAAAATCCAGTTTTAGGAAACAACTTTGCTGAGTCAGTTTAGCAAGAACCTGCCACCCATGATATCTGATCACCCTCAATAACTGATCAGGTTCCTTATCCTCTATCATTCCCAGGGGAGGAGATGTCTGATCAGTCTGGCCTGCTTTAGGCAAGAATCCTGTTAGGTCAGTTCAGCCAAAATCCCCGCTACCACTAATGTTTCCTCTCAGTAATTTTCTATCTCCTGACCCCCACCCGGCTCCTTGGCTATAAATTCCCACTTGCCAATGCTAGGTGCAGAGTTGAGCCCAGTCTCTCTTCCCCCTGCAGTGGTCCACGTATCTACTGCAGTGCTCCTGAATAGTCTGTCTTACTGTGCTTTAATATTTTTTTTTTCTTTACAGGGTTGTAGTTTCACTTTTTCACCACTGTCTCCATTCTTTTTTTGTTTTTTACTTACCATAGGGTCCTGAGAATTATGTATTTAAAGGTCTATGGGGTAATTTGCATTGATATCTCTTGTTTTTGTTGATGTCTACATAGTACTGTATTAGAAGTATTTTTGTTGATAGCTTATAATGCTCTATTTTTATTAGCACTTTTTGAGACCCTTTATGTTCTATTTAGTTTAGATCACTATGGGAGTCGAACAGTTCTTTGGAGAAATTATACTTATTCAGAAACACGGGCTAAAAATATTATGATAGTTATTAGGACTGTGAATAAGACATCAAATGTAAATTAATTCCACTTAGTTTAGAATAAAACAAACACATTTACAAGGGGTTTCCAGGACTCAAAAATAGTGCCTGTGAAGATTCAAGCCATGTCAGGGTAGAGAAAGGGCTCTGAGGGCTGAAGCCATTATCACCCACTCTTTTTAATTGACTACACTAGCTATTCAGAAGCTGTATATCCATAGGAAGTAATCAAAATCTATTTTTGAGCCAATGTGTATTAGAATAATTCCAATATTGTAAAGAATAGTATATATTTCTCTTCATAGTAATTGTGTCAAAATCTTGTTATTCACTAAATGTGTGAAGTTTTAGACAAACAATGCTTTTGTTTTATACTATAATGCTATCATTATCAACGTCATTACAAAAATCAATGGGGAAATGTAGCTGAATGAACTATACTGAATTTTTCATAGGAATTCTCATTTGTACTCTGGTTTGAATACAAGGCATGTAAAAATTGGACGAAAAAATTCCTAATTTATAAATCCTCAGAAGAGAAACTTGTTTTTGTAACACAACAGTGTCACAATAAGAAGGACCTCAGAAGTTTAAAGGTCACTATGGAAAGAAGCCCTTCCACACCACAGATCACACTCAGTGGCAGCCAGGCCACCTTGCTGACTTACTCAGTTTTGTTTTCAGGTGGGATATGGCTGTTGACCTTACCAACTCTAAGTGCACAGGAAATACTGACACTGACCATCCACAGGGGAAGATGCCCTTTGCAAAGTTTCCTCTCTCATTATAAAACATTCCCTCACACGGTCCTTGCACATTTCCCAGGACCTGCTCTTTGTAGCCACTCTTGTGTGAAACAACAAGCAGAAGGAATTCAGAGCTGTAGAAGGAGGGCAGGAACTCAGGTTCACGCTGCATTCACACTGTGCTACCTCCCTTAGGCAAACCATCTCATTCAGTCCTCAAGCAGAAAAATCAGAGTGGCCAACAGATCTCCCTCCACACAGTTTACAAAGATGACATGCTTTTCTGTCTCCTTCAGCTTTTAGGCTGGCCCTCTGAATGAGAATCTTTTTACACTTTTTGCACAAGTAAAAACAGTTACGCATTTTATAAACAGAGGCTTAGAGAGGTTCAATAACTCACTCCAAATCACAGAGCCAGTAAATGTTAAAGCTGGCGTCTGACCATAGATCTGTCAAACTCTTAACAACTGTGGCACTGGCCTCTGTTTTTGATAATGCATCAGCATAAATAAAAATGTTTTTGAACTTGTAACTATAATGTGCTTAAGTATACTATAATATTACTAAGTTATATTTTAAATAACATACAAAACATTGAAACAGGCATTTAAAAAGCAGGAATATGAGGCGCTGCTTTCCAGTTCTCTGCGACTTGTGGATTGTTTTGCTTATGCTTAAGTGAGTATGTACCAGAGACAAACACAGTGAGAATCATTTAACTGAGTGCTGTCTATGAGAAGACACTGTAATAGAGAGCTTTCCAGTAGCTACAGGTAAAAAAAGTAAAAAGAAGTAAGTGAAACTAATTTTAACAATTTTTTAACATTCTTTTTTTCATAGGAAGTTTCTGGAATGTGGTGTGAGTTTTACACTTCCAGCACATCTCAATCTGGACTGGCCATGGGTCAAGGGTCCACAGCTCCACATCTGGTGGCTGCCACGGGGGACTGTACAGCTTTTACCTCTGCTCTGTGCTCTCTCCTACCACACAAAATGCCAAAGAACATTTGCAGAACAGCTTTGTACTCTAAAAGGAGGCCAAGTAAAGAATTCTGCACTAATACTGAACTATAACTGCAGCATCGCACGTACTTTCAAATTCTGAACTGAGAGAACTATTTACATATAAAATGAATCTTATGGAACCTGAATTGTCAAAATCAAGACATGTTAGATTAGACATCAAGTGCTACATGGAACTGCTTACTGGTGCATATCAAGACTGGTGCTCCTTGATAGCAGTGACAGTAAATGCTATTCGCTGAAAGGATCTAATGTAAAATTGGAAAAACAAATTTCTTAATTTCACTAGTCTTAGACTACAACTTTAATATGTATATTTAATATAAATTAAATTCCCTGTTTGTTTAAGGTAGTCCAGATTTGATAAGGCAAAACTTCTAGTTCATACTGAAGCATAATTCCTAAGAGATTTTAAAGCATCACAAAGTATTAGATTTTTGAATACTGTATATGGGAAATAGAAATAGGAATTAGTCCCAGCAACTGTAATCAAAACCATGACAAAAGGAGAGCTGAAAGACAATGGAGAGAGTACAAAAAGGAATGTTTAGGCACCAAGGTGATTTCTTTATACCGCTGCTTGGCCTCCTGAGTTTGAATGAGGAACTTCACCTCTCTGAGTCTGGGAATGATACTTTTAAACTCGAATTTAGCAACATTGAAGCAGATGCAGAGAGGGGAGACAATTTATGTAAAGTGGATGAAATAATGCCAAGCACACAGTAAATACTAAGATGATGGCCGTGATGCTTTCCTTGTTAATATCTACTATTGATATTGAGGATGATCTGAAAATCCGCTATCCTCACTGGTTCATGCCAGGTTCCTAGTTCTGAGACATGCAGTGTTGTGCTTAAACCGGTGTTAGAGTATGTGCATTTTATGTGCTGAATTGTATACCTGGCCATCTCAAACTCATATCTTGAAACCTTAATCCAGTACCTCAGACTGTGACTCTATTTGGAGACAATGCCTTTAAAGAGCTGATTTGAACTGAAATGAGGCCTTTAGAGTGGGTTCTAATCCAATCTGATTTGTGTCCTTCAAAGAATGAAAATTTAGATACAAAAAGAGACACCAGAAATGTGAGTACACAGAGAAAAGATCATGTGAGGACATGGAGAGATGGTAGCCATCTGCAAGCCCAGGAGAGGGGACTCAAGAAGACTGGAGTATTTTATTATGGGAGCCCTAGTAAACTAATATGGCGCATAAAATCATTTCTTCACCCTATGTCATAAAAAGCTGCTTCCTTTCAATTTACAGAAGAGCAGCTATTTAGTGCAAGCTAAGGGCACTGCAGTGGAAGAGATACTAATATATGCTCATAGTCAGACCTCAGTTCAAAATTTGTCTCCTTTGTGCAAAGTGTACAGTCTTAAGCAAGTTATCCAATTGTGCAAGCCACTGTTTTCTTCTTTAAAAAAGACGTTTATTTTACATGTTATGAGGATTAAATGAACACTGAGGGTGTCTAGCAGTGGCTTCTGCATTTGCCCGTGTGAGCACTTCTCATACAATTCTCTGTATTCCTTCAGGTAAGACAAATTGTAGCACTGAAAAGATCACTTCGTAGAAGGTGGTTAGCTGAAACAAAAGATGTTTCTTTTCGTGAGTCTTTCCTGATATTTAAAGGGCTTATAATTTACAACATATCAGTATCTTAATTAGTCTCTGCCTCTGGGCTCACCATCTGTGTATCCAGCCTCCACAACTATCATCTAATTAATTTCTCTAAATTCAAGTATAAACACATCATACCTTTACATGTAACTCTTCAATGGCACTGTCTCAGCTCCTTGTGGGGGAAACATGCCGTCACTCTTACTGCCCCACCTCTCTCCCCAAAGCTCCTGTGTGTCACGTGTTCCAGCCTACAAAGTTATGTGTAGTTGCCACACAAAACTTACTGTTTGATGCCTCTGTGACTTGCTGCCTTTCTCTGTGAAATGCTCTTCCCTGTCTGTCATCTGGTGACTCTACTTATCCTTCACTTTCTCAGGTAAATGTTCGCAGTACTCTCAATCAGAATTTATTATTGTCTTCTTATGAAAACAATGAATCTCCCCAGACCTCTCACAATGATTAGAATATTACATTGTTTTTCAATATTTATATTTGTTTCTAGCCAGTAAGCTTTTCAAGGATAGAGTCTCTGTCTTAATAATCTTTGTATTCCAAGCATCAAGCACAATGCCTAGCATAAAATGAACATCAATAAACACTGTTGAATAAATGACCAAAGAATAAATGCTTGTCATCTATCATATTAATATATAATCAGAGCTTAAAGTGAAAAGACCATGAGATTTAAAAGCCCGGGTTCCCATTTGAGATTAGTCATTTACTTCTCTGAGCCTCAGTTTCATCATGTATATCAAGTCTTGCTGTTGTCATTTGTATTAAAACAGGACATGTAAGTAACAGATTAAATTCCATGCCTGATTTAGCGGAGGCTCTAAATCAATGCTAGCTCCCCTTAGTTATCTCAGTTTACCCACAGTCACATTTTGACATCACTCTCCTGGACAGATCACAGTATTTAATTCGGCAAATGCTTTAAGTTTGGTTCTTCATATCAAATATCAAAAACCAAAAGATCATACGGTTTTTTATGATATACATAATACTTCATGAAAAAGTTACATCTTGTTTTCTACATCTATTAACTGGAGAAAACTATATTTATTGCATAGGACTGGGTTGATGCCTGTGAAGATCTACTGAAATGATACAAAAAGCATTAGTACAGTAACTGAAACACATTAAATACTCAATAAATATTAAGTCACTTCTCTTTCCTCCACAGAATGAATCGAACTGTAAACATCACTAAATTGTGATATAGTTCAAGTAAAAAAAAAAATATGCTTGCATTTGAAAGTCCAACACACTGAATATAGTCATGTGCTGCATAACAATGTTTCAGTCAACAGCAGACTGCTGGTACAGTGGTGGCTCTCTAATATCATAATGGTGCTGAAAAATTCCTATCACCTATGACATCTCAATGATCCTGACCCTATGTAGGTCTATGCTAATGTGTGTGTTTGTGTCTTAATTTATAAAAAGGTAGGCCCGGTGTGGTGACTCACACCTGTAATCCCAGCTCTTCTGGAGGCCAAGGTGGTCAGATTGCTAGAGACCAGAAGTTTAAGACCAGCCTGAGCAATATGGCGAAACTCCATCTCCACTAAAAATACAAAAATCAGCCAGGTGTGGTGGCACATGTCTGTAATCCCAGCTACTCTGGAGGCTGAGGCCCAAGAATTCCTTCAACCTGGAAGGAGGGGTTGCAGTGAACTGAGATCACACCACTGCATTCCAGCTTGGGTGACAGAAGGGAAAAAAAATGTTTAAAAAGTTAAAAAAAAATTAAATAGATAAAAGTACATAGAATGAGGATATGAGGAAAGGAAATATAATTGTACAGCTGTACAAATGTATTTGTGCTTTAAGCTAAGTATTATTACAAGAGTCAAAAACTACAAAAGCTAAGTATTATTACAAGAGTATTTCATGTGTTTCAGACACTAAAAGGTCAAAAATTAATTAAAACTACAGGTTTATAAAGTGAAGAAATTACAGTAAGCTAAGGTTAATTTAATATTGAAAAACACTTCTTAATAAATGTAGTGCAGCCTAAGTGTATAGTGTTGATAAAGTCTGTGGTGGTGCACAGTAACGGCCTAGGCCTTCACAGTCACTTACCACTCACTCACTGACTCACCTAAGAGCAACTTCCAGTCCTACAAGCTCCATTCATGTTAAGTGCCCTGTATGGGTATACCACTTTTTATCTTTTATACCACATTTTTACTGACGTTTTTCTATATTTATATACACAAACACCATTGTGTATCCACTGCCTACAGTATTTAGTACAATAACATGCTGTGCAGGTAGACCATACAGTCCAGATGTGTAGCAGGCTATACCATGTAGGTGGGTAAGTGCACTCTATGATGTTCATGCAATGACAAAATTGCCTAAGGATGCATTTCTCAGATCATATCCCAGTCATTAAATGATGCATGACTGTATATAATAGATATGGGAACAGAACTAACAGATATGTGCAGTGAGACTCTCGCACAAATGCACCAGGGTAAGAATATGCACTGGCAGTCACACACTTCAGTTACCATTTCATCAGCTGTTCAGTCACAAGCAAGGGCCAGAGTCTCTTGGTTATCTGATCTCCTCATCTACAGCAATACCATCAGCTTTGTAGGATTGTTGTCAGGACTGATGTGTTCAGACAACCCAGACTGTAAGGCCTTACAAAACTTACAGAAACAGTGCCAGGAGTATAGTAAGCACTCAGCAAATGCTGTGGGGGTGGGAGACTTGCTTTGCTAGGATATTTAAAGTACATATTGAAATATTTGTGGATATTTATGTTTTTAAACAAAATCAGAGAAGGACTTGTTTATTTATAAAGGGTACAAATCTTTGAATTAGAATATGTGACTTAGAATTTCATCTTTCCACTTACTGTGTGATTTCTGGCAAATTACTTAATTCTGTGCCCCTTTTCTTCACGTATACAATGAAAACAATGTCATATATTTCATAAAGTTGCTGTTATACTTAAATGAGACAGTGTATACAAAGTCTTACCTAGCATTCATCACATGCTAGCCACTGGGCTCCATAAGTGTTAGGTCTACCCTCGACACACTAAAGGGCACAAACACGACATACAGGCTTCCACCAACAAAGACCAGTTGACAGTCAAAGTTTGAAGGCTACTCAATACTTACGAGTTACAGAAGAATAAAATTTGGTATGAGCAAAAACATGGTTTTTTTATATCCCTATCTACCTTAGTACCAGAGTTAACAAATAAGAGAACCTATGAGTTCAAAGCTCGACTTGCACCGGATGAGTTCAAAAGTGAATCTGTGCTTTCATCAAAATCACCTCATAGTCCATCTTACTTATGCTTCATAATCACTATAAAG
The DNA here is from genome assembly GCF_030222135.1 of Aotus nancymaae. NCBI lineage: Eukaryota > Metazoa > Chordata > Mammalia > Primates > Aotidae > Aotus > Aotus nancymaae. The sequence goes on along the minus strand of NW_026988450.1, from coordinate 83,701,748 downwards.
CCAATATTTTGTTTGGTGTGTATGTATACCTTTGTCTTCCACTTAGAATTTTAAACATAAGACACACTAATTTCATATATCAATGAACATCAAGGTAATGTTATCAGAAGAGGTAACTTTGAAGCTCTGTTTTGTCTCTGGTAACATTTGCTTATTTGTGGGTAAATATTTCTTTGGAAAATAAATCACAACTAAGTCATTATTCACAGGAAGGAGTCTGAAGTTGTTAGAAAACAGGAGAGTTGCTGCTTAGAAATTGAAATGTTCTATGAATAGGAATCAAAACTTTTAAACCTTCTTCTCCAGGCACTGACAATGTAGAATACTTACAAATTTCCAATGTAATTTTGGGCCTTAAGACTAAATAGTCACAGAGCTTGAGGCCATTGTTCTACCTAAAATATACTGAATACTTAATTTTTAGACTAAAACTTCAATTTTTATTTCCCAAGCCTGATTTCTTTAACGTTATGGTAAACTTGGGTAGGGTAATACATGCTGGTTGCTAGAACAGATAGTGCTTGTCCATTTAAACAATTATTAAAACAAGCCAAATTACCCTCTCTAGCTGACTGCCATACTTTTCCCAGAATATACGAATGTGGAAGGGAATGGTTTTTGTTGTGGGGTCTCGTAATAAAGACTGACTCTTACCTTTGGGCTGGGGTGCTATAGCTGTTATCATAGGAATCATAACTCTGTTCATCATAAGCAGTGCCATATCCATCATCATAGTCCTAAAACATAACAGGAGAAGTACAGAAATATTCAGAGAAGTTTCTAAAGAGAAAGAAGCATTCTGCTTTTAGTGAATTTCCATTAATTCAGCTAGCATTTAATTACATGTCTAATTATAGCATAAAGAAAAATATAGGAGTGACTTCAGTGAAAATGGTGGAGAACCTCCCAACAGTCTCTCTACAAAAGCAAAGAGAAATTGGTAAAAATGGTCAGAATCACCATTTTCAGAACCCAGGAAGTTAACCAAAAGACTGCAGAGCTCTAGAAAACATTGTCGTTCTTCTTTTTTTAAATAGCTGAATCCTGCTAAGAACAGTGATCTTTGTGCTGTTATAACTTGGTCTTATTCCCATGCCCCCACTCCCCAGCTCTGCAGAAACCTTGAAAACCAACAGCCACAATCACCAGGAGTCTACATGCCACTAGAAGGGGCAGAACAAGGCTGGAGTTCTGCCAAAACCTCATTCCTAAAGAACTGTCTTCATCTGACCTGACTCAGACCTCACCCCTTGTGAAATACCTTTTTCCTCAGAGTATTTGAAGAAAATAATTAGAGCCAATTGTTTGAAATTTCTGCAGCCTAAGGTAGTCAAGAAAAACTAAACAAACAATGGGCTAATCAAAAACCTTCAAAAGAAAAGTGGGGAATGAGGTGTCCAAAACAGGCCTTGGAAAGCTCTGAATTATTCCTGGCAATCTGGAAGGCTGGGACCATGCATAGTGCCACATGCCTGCCCAGAAAAGACCTGAGAGAGCTCTGAGCTCTCTCTTCTGGCTGATCTTGAGGTGAAGCATGAATTACAATATGCACCCAGAGAGCCTTGGCAAAGATTAGAAAGCTTCCAGGCATTTACTAAAATTTCTGCCCAATCATTAGCTGACTACTAAACTAACACAGAGGAGACTTCAATAGCAACACACAAAAAATAGACTTTATAACATTAGTTTAGAAAAGTCACTAAACAAATAAAAACAAATAGGAAACACTGGAAATTTTTGATTTCCAGAGTTTACACATTAAACGTTCAGTTTGAAACCAAAAAAAATTTGAGACATGCAAAAAAACCACACAAAAGTATGTCCCTGCAGAAGAAAAAAAGCAGTCAATAAAAACGGTCCCTGAGGAAGCTGAGACTTTGGACTTTTAGACAAAGACTTTAATTTGGTTATTTTCAATACAGTTGGCACTTGAACAACACATCTTTGAACTGTGTGGGTTCACTTACGTACAGATTTTTTTCAACCAAATATGAATTGAAAATACAGTATTCATAGAATGTGAAACTCATATATATGGAGAACCAACTTTTCAAATATGTGTGTTCTGCAGGGCTGATTATGGAACTTGAGTATGTGTGGATTTTGGTATATACAGGGTATAGCTGTGTAGTCAAGGAATTAAATAATACACTTTCTAACCAACTAAAGTGTAAGAAAAGTGTCTCATCAAACAAATATTAATATAGATACAGAAAACATAAAGAATCAAAATAAATTCTTAAGATGTAAAGTACAATAACTAAAGTAAAATATTCATTCAAGAAGCTTATCGGCAGATATAAGAGGATGAAGAAAAAAGTTAGTCAACTTGAAGATGGATGAGTTGAGAAAATCCAGTCTGAGGAAGAGAAAAAAAAGATGAATGAACAGAGTATCAGAGACTTCTGGGACAGCATCAAACATATCAATATATACATACTGACAGACCCAAAGGAAAAAAGAGAAAGGAGTAGAGAGAGTATTTTGAGAAACAATGGCTGAAAACTTCCAAACTATGATGAAAAACTATAATCTATACATCCAAGAAGCTCAATAATCTCCAAAAAGGATAAACTCAGAGACCTAAATGTAGACATGGTTATTGTCAAACTGTTGAAAGACAAAGAGAAAGAGAAAATTTTGAAAGCAGCAAGAGAGAAGCAAATTATCACATGTAAGACATTTTTATAATATTAGCAGGTGATTTCTAACACAAACTATAAAGGCCAGAAGACAATGGGAAGCCATATTAATGTTATTAAAGAAGAAAAAAAAAAGACTGTCAACTAAAATTTCTCTATCCAGCAAAACTATCCTCCAAAATTGAAGGAGAAATTTAAAAAAAGGTCATTTGAATCCACATGAAAAAAACAAAGAACATTGGTAAATCCCTAGGTAAATATAAAAGATAGTATAAACATATTTTTTATTTGTAACTCTTTTCCTTTTATCCAATTTAAAAGACAAATGCATAAAAGAACTATAAATCCATGTTGATGGGTATACAATGTATAAAGATGTAATCTGCATGACAGTAATAAGACAAAAATGAGTGGAGAGAATGGAGCTATTAAAGAGCAAAGTTTTTGTGTTGGTTTAATTCTGAGAAAGCAATACAAACAATTTAAACATAAAAATGTAGAAAAAGAAACAACAAAGTAGTGCAGTAAAAAAAGAAAGAAAACGTTTAACACAAAAGAAGAAAGTAAGGTACAAAAAAGACATAAAATATGTAGAAAACAAATGGCAAAAAGGCAGGTATAAATCCTACCTTATCAGTAATTACACTAAGTGTAAGTGGATTCAACACACCTATTATAAGGCAGAAATTAGCATCATGGGAAAAATGATCCAACCGCATGCTGCTTATAAGAGACAAACTTTAGGTTCAAAGATAAAAACAGGTTTAAAAGAAAAGTATGGAAGAAGATATACCAAGAAAACTAACTAAAAGAGTATTAAAGTGACTATAATACCTAACATTAGATAAAAGAGACTTTAAGACAAAAATTGTTATTAGAGAAAAATGACATTTTAAAAAATGATAAAAAGATCAATTCATTAAGGTAAAATCATTATAAGCATTTATGCATACACACACACACACACACACACACACACGTAACAAGAGCTTCAAAATACATGAAGCAAAAACTACCAGAATTAAAGGGAGAAACATAATTCAACAATAATAGTTGAGTACTTCATCAACAGTTTTTCAGTAATAAGTAAATATCTAGAAAGAAGGCCAAAAAAGAAAAAAAAAATTGAACAATACAAATCAATTATACCTAACAGACATCTATAGAGAAATCTACTCAAAAGAAGCAGAATGCTAATTCCACTGCACATGGAAAATTCTTCAGGATAGACCATAAGTCTTCCCAGATCAAAATTTACTATAAAGCTACAGTAATCAAAACAGTATGGTACTATAAAGCTTTCAACTTTGTAAAACAAATGTTAATATGAAGGGACAGTGCTGTCTTTGTAGGAGTAAGACATAATTTATATATAATCACTAATGTTTAAAAAAAATTTTAGAAAAGAGCAACTGAGTATTTGTTAAAGAGCTGTATGTTAGGTATTTTGATGACAATGTATAATATAAAGTGATAGTCATTAAATGAGGGCAGAGGATAATAAAAGTCACAAATATGATTATAACACAATTTGTAAGCCAAAATATTCTTTATAGTAGCCAAAGGTAGATTACTAATTTGACTATGATCTTCTAATAGTCAGTCAAGGAAGAGAAAGCTGTCAGAAAACAAACAAACAAATATTTTGAGATGACTTTGGTTATCAGGTAACTAGCAAAATGCAGACATTACAAATAATTCTTATGAATTAAAAGAAGCTGGAGGCTCCTAATGGAAGGAAAATTCCTATTAAACCTTCATTTAGCACTTATGCCATTTCTGGCACTCTGCTAGACACCATGGTTGGAAAGAAGCATCCTAGTCTAGTAAGCAGGGTGACATGAGGTGTAGTGGGACACAGATGACAGACATCTAAAGAGACAACTATAATTCTACAAGTCAACTGCTGTGTCGAGGGTAGGCACTGAGGTGGGACAGACCATTAGGAAAGAGAAAGTAGAAAAAAATTTCCCAGGTGTATCAATGCTAGAAATTAGTTTCAAAGCACAGAAAAGTAGAAGTTGCCATTAAAATAGTCATTAAAAATTAAAATTAGGCAGAATGAACAGCAGGTGCAAAACAAGAGGTACAGAAAGAGACAAGAACTAAGCTCATCCGAAGAATCAAATAGCTTGTTGTGGTTCCACTGCAAGGTACAAACGGAAGAGGAGACTCAGAAAATCATACACTAGTTCATGAAGGACCAAGTTAAGGAACAAGGATTTGAATGTGGAGTGACATCATTCATGCTGCGTTTATGAAATATCTCTTGGTGTGTGGGCATGAAACAGAAACGGTGAAGATGAAGGTTAAGATTCACAACTAGGTCACTGTATCATGCATACAGTTTGGCAAAATGCAAAGATCATGGTTTCTTCAGTAATCTGTTAGCTTGGAAAAAATATGCTTCTTCAAATAAATAATTCTGTTTCTGCACATATCTAAAGAATCAAGATTGTAAATGACTGGAATTCTAAACAGTATACTATTTTAACTCTACAGTTATGACACCCATTCCTTACTCAATTATTCTGTCAGCTATTACAACATTAGCAATTTATCTGAATTTTCAGATTGTTTAGGTCTTTGCATTACTGACTTTAGTAATTTTATACTCAAGATTTTAGGAGGTTAAATTTGTAATTTTCACAAGATTTCATTAACGATGATTTCACAGTTAGATTTGGCCATGGTGGTGAATATTTTGTACTTCCATTATGACAAGTGTTATTTGTTCAGTGGACAACACTTGAAACATATAGAGAAGCATGAAGCAGAGTGCAACAGATGAAAAGGAGGAAAAGCTGAGTGTGACTGCAAATCAGTGTCTAAGTTTCCAGGCAGGGAGCACAGAGAATTCTTGCTGAACATCTTCTACTGTTATCACAAGGTAAGAGATGAGGTCACTGGATGATAACAACAGTGAAGGGAGATTAACCAATAGAAAAATGACTCAGAAAATGATTAAAAAGAGGAATAGTAGAGGGCAGTGGAGCTGGGTAAAAGCCTCTAACCCTTAAGTGTTTTTGTCTGAGGACTGGGTGATCTGAGAGTTTAGCAGGCCTCCCTTTTTTCCCTAATGCGTTTATCTTCCAGTGTTCTCAACCACTGGTTGCTCATTTTTTATTTATACAGTTTTATGTTATAAAATTCTCCTGTAGATGTTTCTGAGGCTAAGATAAAAATTTAAAAGAAATAGTGAGTGCATTATTTGCTATAATTCAACAGATAATTGAGTGGAATCAAAATATAAAAGGGGATGTCAAAGATTTAGATCAAGCACACATCTAAACTTAGAATCTACTCTTAAAAAGCTTGCCAAAACCTGAGATGAGAAACTCACTACACTTCACTGCTGGCACTGCTCAGAAATGCTGCAAGATTTTCTTTATACCTAAATATGTAATTTCTCACATTTCCCTACTTGCTCCTAGAGAACATCCCCACTTTGACAAGCTGCAGTCTTCATGCCAGTCTCATTTTTCTGCAACGTGTCCTGTGCCTCCAATGCAATGATTATTTCTAGTTCATGTGTTGTTTCCTATAAGTCTCTGGCCTGCCCTCTCTGTCTAGTGAATTTTTCCCGGTGATGCTTAAATGAGAGCTTCCAATTCTGTTATAACTTCTCAGTCCCATGAAAACAGTCTATGATACCTTTGTTATGCCAACAATGGACCTAATATATATACTTCCATTACTGGACTGCATAGGGTACGCCTAGCTTTTTGCCTTACCTACCATTCTGAATATGGATTATGTCTTTTTCAATCTTTCACACCATCACATCAGGCACAGAGTAGTAACAGTGCCTGGAACACAATGAGGACTCAAAAGATGCTCATTACATTGCTGGACTGAATGCCTCTAGAGGCAAAGCAGGCCAAATCCTTCTCTGCTTAGTCCTCTCATCTCTTTCCTGAGTTTTCCTCAGTTGGTCCATATATCTCTGGAGCCTCTAGCCATTCATCAGATGACCAAAAGTGAGGAAACCTGGCAGTAAAAAGTTATAAGCAACCTAAAGAATTTCCTCTGGAAGAAGCTTAATAAAGCTCCTTTACTAATCCCAGTACTTTGGGAGGCTGAGGTGAGCAGATCGTTTGAGCCCAGGAGTTTGAGACAATCCTGGGCAACATGGAGAAACCTTGCCTCCACTAAAAAACATACAAAAATTAGCCAGGCATGGTGGTGAGCACCTGTATTCCCAGCTACTAGAGAGGCTGTGGTGGAAGGACTGCTTGAGCCCAGGAGGCAGAGGCTTCAGACCAAGGCAATGCAGGGCCAAGACCATGCCATTGCACTCCAGTCTGGATGACAGAGCAAGACCTTATCTCAAAAATAAATAAATACATGCATACATACATAAAACAATCCTATGTTGTCAAAATTTACTGCAAAGATGTTTTATCCCTTTCTTTGCACTTTATATATAAGGCCCTGCACTTGTGCACAAGGCAGTGCAGGAGATACAAGAGATCTCTAACACTGTGGTGAGAATCTGCCAGTCCATACACACCTAGGAAGGCATTTCTATCTGGATAAAAATCAATGCTTTCTGCTTTAGCATCCCATTGTCATTTCACCTAGCCAATGAGTCTATTTTTAATCTCCCTAAATTTCTCTCATACCCATCCCCCATTCTCTACATTCCCAATGTGAATCATTTCATTCAGAATTATTAGATTCATTAGAATCATTCCAAATTCTTCAACTGGACTAGTCAGAGACCCTAACTGATCCCAGCTTCCTAATGCTTCCTTATCTAAACATTCCTCCAAATTTATACAGCTAGAATCCAAATCCTCACTTGTATTGCTTCCCTCCCTGCTTAAAATCTCCACTCTGCACTACTCTGTCCTGAGAACAATAGGGGGAGATTACACAATAAATAAAGATACAAGATAAAGAACAAATTCCTAAGCCTCTCACAGTTATGCCCTTAGCAACTCACCCCCGGATGGTGCCTGCCACTGCTGCTTGGTGCTGTGTGCTTCAGCACCTGCCTGACGCCCTGCGGCAGCTGTGTCATCTCACACCGCAATTCCTCCGCACAGGCTATTTCCTCTGACATCACCTTTCTGGTGAGCCAACAAGAAGACTCCAGGCTGAATTATCCCTCTCTCCTTTGTGCATCCATGATAACTAAGAACTTGTATATTCACAGCTCCTGTAATTATTTCCTTGCCTCCTCTCTCTTTCACTAGACTGCAAGGTCCTTAAGGGTAAAAAGCAGGCCTTTCCTCTTGTATTCTGACTGTCTAGCACATAGGAGGCATGTGGTCATGTTTGTTGAATAAATAAATGAAGAAAAGAACTAATTAATGACAAGTGGCAGGAAATGTAGTAAGTGCTTCTTTAAGAAGAATGTAACTTGAGGAGATATTGTATAATAAAATGTAGTGTGCATTAAAATACTGTAAAATTTGATGACAAGAACTCACCTATATCATTTTCTGTCAAACATTAAGTAACGGTCTTAGATTCCCTGCCCTCAGCAGAAAAACTGCCTATGGAGCACTGTATTCTACTTTTGAAAGTCAGAACATTATTAAAAACAGTGAACAAACATGGATGAGAAATTAACGTTATTATAAACATAAATAATGCTTGCCTCATTAAAAAGACTTGCTTGTTCATCAAGTCTGACTTTTTAGCTTAGAAACGGCATTGAGCTGGCAGAGGTGAGCTGTCTGTTTGGTGGGTGCCAGACTACAGGAAGGGAAGATGTGTTCTAATACAGGTGGAGAGTCTTCATTTGTCATTCCCGACCTAGAAAACTCAAAGTGACACATGGCCAAACACCACAGAAATCTTGCTTTGAAAAGAAGAGATTTTCCAGGATAAAGGAAACAGCATGACCTATTTAATTCTATTTCTGTCCAAAGTAAAGTTACATTTAAACCTGGGAAAAATCATTTTAAATGAACAGATGAATTTACAAAAGAGTGATTGTTAAAATACTGTTTCAGTTTTGAGTCTTTTTAAAAGAATGTAATTATGCTATCTGACATTTCACTTTAATTGGGATAATAACTGGTCACTTCAACATGTAAAAAGTTTTCATATAAAACACAGTGTTAAAAGCTTAGTCTTGCAATGATTATTTTGAGTTTAAAAAATAAACATTAACTGAAACAGTCTTTTCAGAAATTCAATTTTCACTGGAGTTCTGGGAAATAGTATCTGGGTTGATGTAGTGTCACCTCTGAGACTCACTAATTAGATAGTGAGCAAATCACAAAGTCAAATTATTTTATAATTAAAGATAAAAGTTACCATATTACCATGATTCTAAATAAGAATCATTCTCATATCATTTAAATAAGGCATCCTTTAAGAATTAAATCACATGCCCAGTTGTTAATTTTATGGCTGTGAGGAAAATATTATGTGACTTCTAGACTAATAAAATGTCTTTGTATCAGTGTTTGGAGTCTGATGACTATGTTCAAACTCCCACTCTACTACTTACTAGCTGTGTGGCTTTGGGGAAATCACTAATTTCTCTGAATTCCCATTTAAAAATCTGCAAAATGGGAATCACAATACGCCTCCTGGTTGTTTCCAGTGATTGTGGGAGGAGTAGCCAAAAAATATTTATGAAAATTGTTTGGCACAGTTCATACCTAATAAAGGAATAAAGGTAGTTCTGTTTTAGTTAAAAACCTATTCCTTTTAACACTCTCAGGCTGTCAGGCCAGAGAAAAATCAAAGCTATCCAGGTATCTGACTTTTATAGAATATGATGAATTCTTAAAACTTTCTCTAAAATGTGATGTCTACATTTCCATCCTGCAAATACTCATATTAACTACTTTGTTTTTTAGGTAATGACTGACCAAGATTAGCTGCCATTCTACTACATCTAAATACAGACTTTTAAAATATGTCTGTGTCAATCATTCATAAGATGTCTTCTCTTAGTTCATATCCAGCTGAGATAGAATTGCATTTGTTTGATTTGTCAAGGTGCTGAAAAATACAGTGAAAGAAAACCAAAATAACAATGAAGTCAGAAATCCTACAAACAAGTAAAGGGAAAACTAACTGTAAATGAAAAATTAAAGAAAAATGAAATTAAATCAGAAATTCCACAAAGATAGGAGAAAATGGGACTAACTAAATTTTCCTGGGTCCATATTAACCTTGTATCATGCTACAGGTTTTTATAGACATCTTTCCATCTATCCTAGAGCAGACGTTGTTGGGAACGTCTGGGAAGCAGACGTCGTTGAACACCGACTGTGTCAGTTACTGTGCTGAGCACTGGGGATATAGCATTAAAAACACAAACAAAACAAAAATCTTTGTCCTCATGGGGAAGCAGAGAACAAAACCAATCTAAATATACAGTATGTAAGATAATGAGAGTTTGGGGAGGTTTGAGATTTTAGACACTGTGGCCAAGGAGGTCCTTATAGTCAAGAGACTCTGAATACAAATGTGAAAGCGGTGAGGGAGCTGGCCACACGGAGTTTACGGGACCAAGGGGAGAGCATTTCAGACAGAATAAACAGCAAGCATAAAGGCCACGAGGTAGAGGGGTGCTGTGGTTTGCATGTTTGTGTACCTCCAGCATTTATGTTGAAACTTAATGTCCACTGTGGTGGAATTAAGAAGTTGGGCCTCTTGGGAAGTACTTAAGACATGAAGGCTCTACTCTAATGAACTGGTTTAATGCCTTTGTGACAGATTTCAGAGAACTGCCTGACCCTCCCGTCACTGCCATCCATTTTGCCCTTCGGCCCTGTGGGGACACAGTAAGAGGCACCTCTATGAATCAGAGTCAAGCCTTCCAGACACTGAATCTGTCGGTGCCTTGATGTTGAACTGCACAGCTTCCAAAACTGTGAGAATACATTTCTTTTATAAATTATCCATCTAAGATATCTAATTACATCTAATTATTATAGTTCATTAATATTGTAATTTTGTTACAGCAGCAGGAATACATTAAGACAAGAAGTAAAAGTGGAGTGAACCAGGAGAGAGGTGCAGGGACCCGACCATGTGGAACCTCTGGGCTTTAAATGAGTAAGGTGGCCATGAGAGAGAGATTTTGTGCTCAGGGTCCTTTGCACCTGGTCCAGTCTCTTACCTTCATGCTTCGTTGATCTAACATCCAGTGCACTAGTTCTTTCTCCAGCTCTGTCTAATCTGCTACTAAACCCATCCATGTAGTTCTTTTCAGTTTTGGTCCTTCTCAGTCACAAAATGTCAATTTTTCTATATGTTACAGTTCTTTGTTTAAATCATCAAATTTATTTTTTAATTCCTTTACTATAATTGAGTACAGTTAATGTTTGCTATCTGAATCCATTATGTCTGCTTCTATAGTTTTCCTTAGCTCTTTATTATAGTACCTTCTCGTATGCTTGTAGTTTTGTACTGAATATATGCAAATACACATGAAAACAATAATGTCAGTACTATGTTGCTGTATTTCTCCAACATAGGAGAATTAGCAATTCTAGGTTAACCTTAGCCCCATAAAAAAGTGTTAAAATTGCAAGCTGACCATCAGGCATCCTCTGGAAGTATAGTTTCTTTGGGATCCATTCTACCAGCCCAGGGGATTTATCAGTTCCTTCATCTAAACTGGGTAGACCCTTAAGCCCCATTTTTAAAAACTTCTCCAAGCTCTAGATTTCTTTTAAGACTCAATTCACATTCTCATCTGCCTTCTTTAGAAATGAGCAGAAGCTCATAGCAGTATTTCTTACCAGGCTTCCACCAGAGAATGACCTTGACTTCCTAAGACATCCACTATGTGTAAAATGAATTATGTCTTTCCTCTGTATTTAGAATGATACTAGTATGTACCATTCTTAGGAAAGTTGAGGAAACAGTCACACCAGTCGTTTTTCATACTCTGTGATTCAGAGGAAAATTGACTTTCATTTCCATTTTCCTCCAAGCTATTGGCCCAGTTATGATTATTTTTTAGCCATTTTAGCTTTCATGCCGTCAAAGTTTTTTTTTTTTAATTTGTTGATTGTTTCACCTTTTGTAGTCATGCCCAGCATGAGTCTGGAAGCTGACTTTCATCAATACCCAATATGTATTATTTACTGCCCACATCTCCCAGTAGAAATGCAGTATCCATGAGAACAGGGGCTTCATCTGCCCGTCTACCACTGTGTTCCCAGTGCCTGGCACAGGATGAGCATTCAGTTAGTCATGGATTTATACTGATTCATTCATTCTTCTGAGTGCTCTTCCTTGAGAGCAACAGCCCCCCTTTGAACGATGGGCCAGATGAGATAGGTCAAGTGTCTTTAGTCTCACTGTAAAGGGGAAATGGCTCCTGACTCACCAAAAGGCACATGTAATTCACAGTGCAGAGGCTTCTATATAGCGAAAATGTAAGAACAGGCTATCAGAATTTTATAATATTTGCATTAAGATTATTCTCTGCTCTGCTTTTAGACTCACTGAGAAACCTTCAGATTATCACGTGGTCTAATAACAGATCTGCTTGAAGAAAGATATGCTCTTCTGTTACAAATGAGAGCATCTGGTCTATTGTCTTATCAATTCTCTTAATTCACAAATTGGTCGTATTTTTAAACTTTTTATTCAAGCATAAAATAAGTCGTAAAAGGTAAAGTCCTAAGTGCACAGCTTAGTGAATTCTCACCAAGTGTACAACTAAGCTACACAGCAGGAGTAAAGTAGAGTAACCAGTACTCAGATCAAGAAATGGAACATCAACAGTTGCCAGAAGCTGCGCTTGTTCCCTCTGAGTCACCATATTCCCCCACAAGTAATCACCATCCTGGCTCTCAGCACCATCAATGAGTTTTGCCTGCTTTGACCTTTCTATAAATGAAACCAGAATATCTACTATTTTGTGCTATTTTTCTTTCACTAAGCATTATGCTTGTGAGATTCATCGATGTTGTCTGTAGCAACAATTGGTTTATTCTTATTGCTTTAAAATACTAAATGATTATATTATAATTTGTTCATCCATTCTACTGTTGATACACATTTTGCTTCTTTCTAGGTTTTGCCTACGGGATTCTTACACAAGTCTTCCAGTGCATCCAAGTACGCATCTCTGCTGAGGAATGACCCAGAAGCAGGACTGCTAGGGGAGGCATGTGCTCGACTTTAACAGACAGGCAAATGTGCCAGACATTTTTCCAAAGTGGCTATAGCAGTGTACATTCCCACAGCAACACATCAGAGTTCCTATTGTGCCACATCCCAGTCAACAACTGAAAGTACTTTTTTAATTTCAGTCATTCTAGCACATGTGAATAGCACTGGATATGACAATTTTTATATGTTAATGTCCAATATACAAAAGAGCATTCCCTGAAAGATTGAGCTACACCGGTAAACTGAAATGAGCCAACAACAATAAAATACTTATTTATCACCTTTTATGTGTCAGATGTCAAGTACGTTCCATATGATCATTTTTACCTAATCTTACAAGCACTAGTATATCCATCTTTGAATTAGGAACTGAGGCACAGAACAGTTATGCAATTTCAGTAAGGTTACATAGCAATTAAAGACAGGGCAAGGATTTGAAAGTCAGTCTGGCTCCCAACTTTGCTTTTAACCACTATGATATACTGCCTGGCTCTATCATAGTGGGTCAGACTCTGTACTGTAGTACAGACTTTGTATTGTACTACTCTGTATAAAATTGAGGGCCAGACTCTGTGCTGTAGTGAACTTCCCAGGATAATGCCACACTATAAGAACATATCGAGATGGCCAGCTGGCCTTCCACTTCTGTCACTCAACCTGACAATGTGGTTCTACTGTTTGTTTTATTTTGTTTACTTTTAACCACCATAGACCTGATTCCATATCCTGTTATATACCTCACACTCTATTCTACCTATAAACAAACTTAATAAAAATGTGTAAAGATAAAGATGATAGTAAACCTCATTAATAATTGACCATCACCCAAATTCTTCTGGCTGACTGCAGTATACTAAGATCTCTCCTGTGTCTATGCCTTTAAATATCACATAGAGTTTGTGCAGAGTCCTCTTGGTTCCTCCTACCTGAGTGCTACTCATTCCCTTCCTGTGGTAAAGTCCTATCACCCTCCATCAAGCAGTTATTCTTTCCTGTTTGTTCCTCCTATTCTTTGTATAGAAGTCAATTATGGGTGTTCTAATTCTCAAGGTTAATTGTGTTTTGTCTCTGTATCAGGAAATCCAGGTCGGGCAAAGTAGCTTACACCTGTAATCCCAGCACTTGTGAAAGCTGAGGCAGGAGGGTTGCTTGAGGCCAGGAGTTTGAGACCATTCTTGACAAGTGAGACCTTGTCTCTATAAGACAGGTCTTATTGTATAGAGACAAGTGAGACCTTGTCTCTATAAAGAAAAGAAATATATAGCTGGGCACAGTGGCACACACTTAGGGTGCCAGCTACTCAGAAAGCTGAGGCAGGAGGCTTGCTTGAGCCCAGGAGGTTGAGACTGCAGTGAGCTGTAACTGCACCACTGCACTCCAGTCTGAGTGACAGAACAAGACCTCTGTCTCAACCAAACAAAAAAAAAAAAAAAAAAAGAGAAAGAAATCTAACATTGAGTATATACTATATACTGGTTCCTGTAGATCAAAAGGCATGGCTCCGACCTACCACTGATTACTTAAAGTAAAATGGAAAAGAATATACAGGTAATTAGGAAAGGATTCAAAGTGAAGGTGATAGCTACTTCAGGAGATGTGGCATGCCACCCCAAAATTAAGCCACTTTAGCTTAAAGATTATTTTGAGCTGAAGCTAATCGAGAATCAGCAGATTAAAAAAGCTCTCTGCCCTCTTATATCTGCATCAAAGCAAGACATAAATTTATAAAGGCAAAGGTTTCCCTCATCCCCTCTCTACCAGGAGGGACAAAGGTTGATCACTGAAAAAAAGTTTATTTTCTTAAATTTATTTTATATTTTGTAGAGACAGGGTCTCACTATGTTGTCCAGGCTGGTCTTGAATGCCTGGCCTCAAGCTATCCTCCCACCCCAGCCTCCCAAAGTGCTGGGATTATAGGATTGAGACACCGAGGCCCACCAAGATACCTCTAGACCCTTGTTAGCCTGAGATGGCAACAGAGGAATCTACATAACAAACATCCATTTATTTGCTTTTCTAGAATTTGTACTCCCTAGAAACTTACAGTCTTTTGCCTTTGTCTATCTAGTCATTTCTGCAAAAATGTACTGTTCTTTACTGAAGGTGCTATATAAACCAGAGTCCTAAGACATTTCTTTGAGATTTACTAATTACCTGAGTATCTCTCACATATATATAAAATACGCATGTCAAAAAACTTATTTTTCTTTTGGGTCCATTCCAGCTAAGAACTCAGAGGGTGGAGGGAAAATTATTTTTCCTCCCCAACATTATGTTCCTTCTTAGACTCTCATCTACTTAAAAGCAGAGACCGTGTTCTATGAATGCTGGTTGAAAATTATGAAACTAACATGGCAGGTTCTTGCAGAAAATCCATTATAACAAAGGAATAATCTAGTGGTTCACAAGTTCCTTTCCCTGTCTCACCCTAATTCACCTGAGGGATATGTTACATCTGTCACACCAGCTCAAATAAAACCATCATAGCTCAACTAACTTGGATGGGCAAGACTAATTATGACAGCAAATTTTCCTTTCCATGCCTTAATGACATTTTCATTTTAGAGCTTTCCATTTCCTTAATAAGGTGTTTTTTTGCTGCTGTTGTGGAAAAAAAAAAAAAAAAAACAACCCCTCCATACTCATATATTTTAAATCTGGACTGATTTCCTAAAGTCTTACATTTCTAAAATAAGTCAACCTTTCAAGCAATTTAGGAAAACGATTGACTTGTGAGGCTCCTGATAGACATTTCAAGTAAATTGCATACTGCTCTTACCCTGGCTTCTGGTAAAATGAATATAAAAAATTACAGAACCTTCATCTTTTTATCTAAAATAAAAAGGTGTCCCTAGGCTTTTCAATTCACATTTAAAATGCATTTTCATAAATAACCTTTTCACAATCTGTACTCTGTTTTAATTAAATTTCTCACTATGGAAAACAAGATAATTGAAGCAGTTTTGAGATTAGTTAACTGTCAAAAATTATGTGAGTAGTCACTGCATTGGGAAACTTTACCTTCAGTACAACTCTCATCTGTACAAAAATCCCCAAACTTGTCATATAATTAAAGCTTCAGGTGAGCTCTAGCTTTCTCAAAAAGTGAGAAGGATGACTTCACTGAGTCTTTAAATAAAATCCACATTAAAGAATAACATGTATATTAAAAAATATATTTCATTTCCCCAAAAGGCCTTCATTGATATTCCTAGCCATCATAATTTCAGAAGAGTTTATTCTTATCACAAAGGAGAAAACAATGGTCTGTCTATTTCCATGTACAGATGAGGGCACCATTTATGGTAGCAGCTGTGTTTTCTCCAAGACAACTTTCATCTTTCACAGCCTTAGTGAGTCATGAAGCTGGAGAACACACACAGAAGGCATGCCTGCTTGTACAACATGAGGTTTTGTTTTCTGCTCCTATTCAAAACTATCTCTTTGACTCTTTAAACCTGGATTAATTAACCAATGGCAGTTGTCCTATGAGGAAATAACATATCCTGCAGTAACTGCAGAAGGATTGGTAAAACCAATTATTCCTTAATCATGTACTGCTTGCTCAAAATTCTGTATAACAACTTTTATATCCAAAGAGATTAAATAATTTTTCCCATTTATTTATTAGCTTCTCCATTAGAATACATTGACAGGGTGCTGGAGCATGGGCTCAGGGCCAGAACACTAGGCTTTCAATTCTAGCTCTGCCCTAACAGGCTGTGTGACTTTGAAAGGTGCCTAGTGCCTCTCTTAAGTAGGCACTACCATTCCTCAGGAGGTGATTTAAGGACGATTCCACATTCTGTTCAATAAACACCTTATAGTTACATAATCAAAGCACAAAAAATACCTGCTGAAGAAAAGAGTTTTTGTATTCTTACGAGCTTATATGACTACATCTAAAATGCCCTACCATACTTACTTTTAAAGGTGATTAACCCATCAGCTCAGCCTCAAATGCTTAGAATTGATTGCACGACATTGAGATATCAAGAGATATTAGTGACTGATAAATACTACCTATGAATAGATAGTTGATGCAATCATAGTTAAATGAGTTAGAGAAAAGTAAGATTAGAATTCCTAAGGCAATTTTAGTTTATACATTTTAAGGGACAACAAGTCTGTATTTTTTTTTAAATCTCATCTTGTAAAACATTTTTCAAGATATTTTAGAAGTCAAAAGGCTCACAGCTACTCATTTTTAGCTTGTTTCTACCATCATTAAAATATGTATGTGTTTATTTTGTAACTTACTTTTTTAATAGAAAGGTTCCTATTTGAGAAAAACAAATTTCTTTTTTTAAAAAAACCATCCTTAGGATGAGAGTGGAAACCAAGTTTTCACAAAAATACTCAATCCATTGCAGAGTTTTTAAGTTGGAAAGGAGGATAAGAACGTCATTTGGACTAACCTCTAGCTACGTATCACCATTACTATTTTGCAAGTTAAGAGAAAATTCAGGCCCAGAAACATTAAATAGTCTGCATAAAAACACAACAGATGGTAATTCTGAAGAGAAGGGAAGTTAGAAACCAAGTATAGCCACACACCACATAATGACATTTTGGTCACTACAGACCTCATATAGGACAGTGGAGCCATAAGATTATAATACCACATTTTTACTGTATCTTTTCTATGCTTAGATATGTTTACAAACACAAAAACCCCATTGTGTTAAAACTGTCTACAGTATTCAGTACAGTAACATGCTGTACAGGTTTGTTACCTAAAAGCATATTGGCTAGGTGAGTGTTCTTAGACAAACTGAAACGGTAGAGCCCACTACCATCTCAGTTTGTCTAAGAACACTATGGTGTTCACACGATGATGAAACTGCCTAATGATGCATTTCTCAGAATATATTCCCATTGTTAAGTGATGCATGGCTATTTTGCCTCTCAGAATAATATTCTTTATATTAAACTGCATTGTCTTTCATATTTATTTATTGGTTCACTAAGTGGACCATGTTATGTTTGCTAAAACTGGTTTAAAATATTTAGTTTTATTGCACTAAGTATGCTGAAAAGTATACATAACACATGGCATGACACAGAATTAGTTGGCATTGACAAAGGCCATGTTATCCATCCTCCATATATTTACTTAGTAGCTCCAAAATGTCAGGTCCTGTGATAGACTGGGTAAACTAAGATAAAACAAGGACATAGATCCTTCCCTAAAGGATCCCACAGTCTACTGAGGACAAGGACAAGTAAGTAAACACAGAGGTGGGTACAATATGCTAAAGGGACATGAAAGATGCTGCTAACTATGCTTCATTAGATCCAGAAGGCTCCATGATGGAAGATTATGAATAATAAAGAGAGTTGGCATGGACAAAACAAGAAAATGCATTCAAAGACAGCCAAGAGCTCGAGAAAACAGAGAGTTTACAGTTCCTGTTATGTTTAAGGGACTGCAATTGGTATAGAATGAATGCAAAATGACAGCCGGTTAGTCAGTCAACAGGAGGATGGAAGGCCTCAGGAAGGCCCTTAAACACAATGCAGAGGAGTCTCAACTTTATCCTGAAGAGACTAAGATCCTTCTAGAATTTTCAACTAATTCTCTTCCTTATGGGGGGAGGTGGAGGGCAGTAGCATGTCAGAAGTCAGATATTAGAAAGCACACTGGAAGTAGTATGAAGAATACATTATTTAAGGAAAGGAACGGGCTGGAGCAAGACTACAAGCAAAGGTACAACTGAAGAGGCTATGACAACCTCTGTGGTGCGTGTTCATCCATCCAAAACACTAGTATTTATTAAGTGACCACTATATGTTTGGTGCTAGGAATAAAACAGTGAACAAGGAAAGTATCATAACAAAACCAACTGCAATGTAGATGAACGTGAAATCAAACAGCTATTCATGAGGAACAAATGAAAAGACTTGGTAGCTATTTGAATACAGAGAAGGAAGATGAAAGAATTAGATCTTGGGAGTCTGGTTATATGGTAGCGCCATTCATCTTAACAAGAAACTCTGGAGAAGAATGAGGGAACTCTGGGGAAGAAAGCTGTGCTAGAGACTGACCTTTGTGTTGGTCTCTAGCACAGCTTTCAAAGTGCTTATAGGGCATTCAGGGAGAGGGGACTGTGAACAGATGATACCAGAGTTAGAAATTTAAATTTGGTAGTTTTGATGCTATGATATAGAAAGAAATGTATATTTTCCTTTTCTTCCACAGTTCCTGGATCACAGCTCCTAAAACCCCTGGAATTCTCTAAGTGACAAGAGCAATAAAGGTGAAAGGAGGGCCTTTTTTTATTCATAACAAGTCCCTTTCAATCACATAAGAGTTTACATCAATAGGATGACTCCCAGAAAGCCCCTAGGGATAGAAGAGGGGAGGCTGGCTGCCAAGGGAACCAGCAATGTGATTAAAGGGTGGAGAAACTTGCTGCTCCACCTCTGACCTCCAGGGAGGAGGAGAGGGGCCTGGAGATTGAGTCAATTGCTAATGACTAATGATTTAATCAATTATGCCTATGTAGTGATGCCTCCATTAAAAACTCCAACTGAAGGGGCGTGGGGCACCTCCAGGCTGGGTGAAGACATGGAGGTGCCGCGAGGGTGGCTGCCTGGAGAGGGCATGGAGCTTCCATGCCCTCCTCAACACCTTGCCCTATGCATCTCCTCCATCTGACTGTTCCTGACCTGTATCCTTTCATAACAAATTAGCAATAGTAAGTAAACGACTTTCCTCAGTTCTGAGTCATTCTAACAAATTATCAAACATGAGAAGGGGGTTGTGGGAATCTCCAGTTTCTATCCAAGTCAGACACAAGTTGTGGGTAACCTGGGGTCCACCAATTGCGACTGACATCTCAAGTGGGACTCAGCCTTTAACTGTGGGGTCTGTGCTAACTCCAGGTGTCAGAATTAAACTGTAGGACACACAGTCGATGTCTGCAGAGAACTGAAACAACCCACACATACAGCGCAGAAGTGAAGTACTGAGAGCAGCAGTAAGGAGGAAAGTGTTTTCCTTTCAGCAGAAATCACATGCAAGTGTTTAGGTGAAGTAATGGAAATGAACAAGATCTTCCAGAGTTAATAAATAAAACTACCATATTGAATGTTAGGGGGATATTCATTTATTCAGATTGTGTGTTTTCTTTGCATGCTGACCCTGAAACAATTTATAAAAACTGGTTTCACTTCAGAAATTCATATGTAAATTGGGCTCTGCCAGGACACATCAGGTACGCTTTTTTGTGTGTGTAATTACACCAACATTTTAAATTGTTAGTGTTCTCATTGAATGTGTACTGGGATATCCTAATTAATTTGTCAGTTATTTAATCATTTGGACATAAATAATAAATCAATGTCATTTTGGAAAAAAGGTACTTCTTGTTCTCCAAAAAGAGATGAGGAGTTCATGTAATTATATCTAATTTTACTAAGTTAAAAGTAGAGTGGAAGGTCCCAATTTATACTTAAATGACTGAAAAAAAAATCCATTATCTATATTCTTCATTTTGGAAAAAAGCTAACCTGTTAAATTGTCTTGTTTTAGAGTTATTCTTGAAAGAAGAATTACTGAGAGATACATTTGGTGTTACCAATGGCTGGCCTAGCTACTCAAACAACTACTGTGTCATACACCACTCTTATAATAATCACAGAGTCAAAAAGATTTATTTGCTAACAGATGTTCATCTCAATGACGCACACTCAGGGCATATTTTGTTATAGTGACCCTAATGAAGAACAGTTGGCTCAGATGACAGTATAAATGATCAAATATCTTCAACAACTCACCTTGAGAAATATCAGATGAGTTACAATAGGGACATTTTACAAGGAAATACCTGTGAATTATTAAGTTTTCTCACTTGGGCTAATAAAGCGGTACATTTTCTAAAATGGGCATAATATAACTATTTAAAAATAATTAGAACAGATACCATTGACTAAGTTTTTCTTGGGCCTAAAACTGTATCAGAATATTTGTAGTACACATAATCTGAAAATCATTGAGTATCTTTAAAGACTGAAATGCAAACTTCTGAAAAATGCAGCTATTGTGGCAGGATTTGAAAAAATAGAATTTTCCTCATTTTGTTTAAGTAAACCACTGATGTGATATTTTTTCATCTTTTATTCTGGAAATAATGGCCACAAATAGCAAATTTTAAAATTGATGAAAAGTAACCTGAGTTGACTTGATATAGCCAAACACATTGTATAGAAATCAAAACTTTATCACTAGATACATTCCAAGGAGATTTTAAAAAATTACATTTCTGAGTTTCAATGAAATGACAAACCCTTTTCAGAGATACAGGTGTTGTGAAATTCTTAAATAATAAAATGTTATTCTTACTTTTGCCAATACATGTATTCGTAGTGCTTTGTTCACTCCTTCAGTTTTTTAACCCAAACATCGTCCCTTTCTTCCTAATAGTTCATTTCCATTTACCTACTTTGGGTAGCTTAAAACCAGAGAATTAATGAATTGCAAGGAACACAGAGGTTATTTAATTCAGTGTCCTATAATCCCTTTCATGGCATTTCTGATGAAGGGAACAGGCGGCATCTGTTACACTGTCTCCAAAGATGAAGAGATTTTATTTCTAATCTCGGCTCGTAGAACAGTGTATTTTTGGTTTTGTTTTTTAAAGTACTAATTTTTTGAGACAGAACATAGGCCTTGAACTTTGAATCCTGAATCTGCTCCTTCTTTACCAGTGCTGTGGCTTTGGGCAAGGCACTTAACTTCTTTGACCTTAAATTCTCATTTGCACAGTAGAGATCATAGTAGGTGGTTATAAGGAAAACATGACATATATCAAAGTGCCTTGTGGAGAGCGCTTTCTCATCAAATATTACATCTTTCTTGAAAGCCCTTTTTATACTGAGATGAGATTTACAGTAGGTTATTCTGTTTCCTCTAGGAACCAAAGAAACTAGTCTTAGTCATTTGTAACCTGTGACTAGCCGTCTAGTGCTAGAAAACAACAGTAACTTAGGAAAGTTATTTTCTCAAATGCTAACTATCACATTTCTTCCCATCACATCTTTTACTAGTAACTTAGAAAAAATCAACAGTAACCCGCATTTGAGCAACTTATCAAGTCTCTGTATAGGGTTGTTCAGTCCAGCAAACATTTATAAGTGCTTACAATGTGCCAAACACTGGGCTAGTAGCCAGAGATTAACTTAGAGATTCAGAATTTTTCCTTAGAAGTTAATAATCTTTTGAAAACTAGACATATTCTGAATGATTATATTACACAGCAATATGCTAAATACTATGTTACATATAAATTGCTATGTGAATAAAACTGAAAATCACACGAAGGCATCTGTGGTGGGTTCTCTGCAGGTGGCAATTTTTAAAAACAGTCTTGTGACCATTCATTCATTCAGTAAATATTTACGAAAGACCTACTATGTGCCAGACATTATATACTAGTTATGGGAATAAAAAAGTGAATTGTGGCGAGTAGGGGATAGGGGAGGGAGATGGAGAGTCCCTAACCTTATGGAATTTAAACCTAATATATGATATTCTAGTTCCATGTAATAATTTTAGTATATTCAAAGATGACCAACTTTCCCATTTGATACATGAATGGATAACCATTTATTTGTGTTACAGGCTCCTCATTTTCTAAAAGTTGGGTATCTTATAGTATACCCACCCTATCTAAAATCCTAGTCACAAAGAAACAAAAAGAATTTTTTTTTTTGAGATGGAGTCTTGCTCTGTTGCCCAGGCTGGGGTGCAGTGGCGCCATCTCGGCTCACTACAACCTCCGCCTCCTGGGTTCAAGCAATTCTCCCACCTCAGCTTCCCAAGTAGCTGGGATTATAGGTATGTATCATCACACCCAGCTAATTTTTGTATTTTATTTTGGTAGAGAAGAGGTTTCACCATGTTGGCCAGGCTGTTCTCAAACTCCTGACCTCAAGTGATATGCCCACCCTGGCCTCTGAAAGTGCTAGGATTACAAGCGTGAGCCATTGCGCTGAGCCCAACATAAAAAAATTTAAAGAAGAGCTTACTTCCCACTTCCCCTACCATACTACAAAACTAAAAGTGGTAGGTGAATAATCTTTAGGATTTCAAACAGTTGAGACCAATGGCCAATGTCTAAAATTATGCGAGAGACTGCAAGCTGTATTAGAAAGGTTGGAAGTAGAAAGTTCAATTAACACTGGGTCAGTGGAGGAAGATGAGGTTAAAAGGGTATACCTGGGAGGCAGTGCTACTGATGGAGCCATGGTAAGTGGGCTGAAGGGCTTTATCTACTCTTTACACCAACTACCAGCAAAGTTTGTTATATATAGTGAATATATATACTTTTACTATACTAAAAAAGCTACTGAAGCTTTTACTATACATCTGTGCCAAGGCAGCTTATAAAATGCTAGGCTAAATGAGGAAAATTTTTCCTCTTGACTAGTAATCTTAGAAGACATTCCAGCAATAATAGATGGTAAATTAAGTGGGAAAGTTATAACATTTGTAATCTGAACCCTTCATGACAGTAATTTAACTTGGGGAAGGAGGTGCACTCATGATGGTGTTTCTTTTTCTTTGGTGTTCCACTCTACACCCAAAGCACATCTGGAAAGCATACAGCTGTTCTATGTGTGCAAGAGTTGTTATTGTATGAAGCTGATGAAATTGCAAATGCTGCATTCCAGTCACATTAAAACACTTGTGGATGTGGCCCTCAGTTATTTGAAGGCAATACTACCATGTGACAGAAAGCGCACTGGCTGTGTGTTGAAATCACAGCTACAGTCATGTGAGTGCCTGCAGGAGTGCCAGACATGAATAAGCGTGGGAATCAAACAATGAAGGTTGACTTTCTCCTTTAGAGCTCTTAAACTGTTGTCTGGTTCTGGAAAGACACAGGTAATCTTCTATAGGGCCATTATCCCATTATCCTTGGTAGCAGATGGAAAAGGGAGTAAATTAATCCTACAGAGTACTTCTCAATTCAATTGTTTTAATGCTTTTCCCATCATTTACTGAAAAAAAAAAAAAATCAAAGGTATAAGCAGCAAATTCAAATGTCTTGAATTTCTCTTGCTTTTGCTTTTTCTCCCTTGGGATTTAACCTTTCAATAAATTTTCATTTTAATTAATCAACATAATTATTTCCAATTTCTAATTAGAGTATACATGCTGAGACAGACAACATGTGTGTCTGGCTCACATGGTAGAAATCCAATCTTTACTGTATGCAAAGATAAATACATGTAAAGAAGGCAATAGTGCTTTTCGAAATAAGTGGATTATGAAGCCCAAAAAGTTAAAATATCTCGCCTAACTGATGTTAAAATTTATGACAAAATGGGGTATAGGATCCAGGTTTCCCACACAACCTGCCAGGCAATTTCTACGACATCGTCCAACCACATCTATATTAAATCTAAACCTAAGAGAAATCAATGTAAGCCAATGTGGAAAGGAACAGACACTGGGCCTACATAAAAGGAATTTAACATTTCCTCTACTTTACAGTCTCTGCTACTTTCAGGAGACTCAGCATTTATGGAAGAGCTGAGGCATGATTATTATTGGCATCTGGTAAGAATATATATTAGGAAGTAGGAACACGTGCTACTGTAGTAAGGAATTCAAAGAGAAGAGAGGAACTACATCCTTCCTCAACTGAAAAACAAACTTGTGGAACTATTACGGTATTTACTTGTTAAAATATAACTCAGTGAGCTCCCAATATGCACTCTCTCTCTAGTATAAAGAGATAAAAGCTGTCTATTCCTACCCTTCCAGAGGTTCACAAGCTGGGTGGGAGAGAGACTGTAAGAACTGTAGTAATGCTCAATAGGTTAACTATTACTGCCTATAAATTTCCCTAGCAATAGCTGACCTAAGTCTAGAAGGACAAAAGGAGAAGTCAAATGAAACATGAGAAGACCATCTAGGCTGAGGAGGCAGTATGAGCAAAGGCCTGGAAGCCTAAGATGACACAGCATTTTCAGGGAATTACAAAAACTTAAGTATGTCCAAGACAAAGACTTTGATCTTACCAACAGCCACACATAGATGAGGTTGAAGAGGTCATCTGTGGCCCAGGGGATTATTGCAACCTTCTAGAAACTATGCAAAGAGGCACAGAGCACCTAGCAAGAGATCTCTCTTAAAGTAAAACTCGAAAACCTACTGGTTCTTGCATTTTATCATTGTCACTGCTTCCCTTTCATTGACAACAGTTCATGCACTCTTATTCTAACAATTTTAATTACTAGTATGAATCACCTATCCATTGCTTCTTATTTTCTTCATGTATGGTAAATGAGGACATCAAAAAATTCCTTTCCCCCTCAATTTTTGCGGTTGTAATTCTCTCTTATGTTAAGTCAGTCTATGAATTACATCAAAGAATCACTGAATGATAAATGAAAGACTGGCACTAATTGAAAATAGAGAACTTTTGTTTTCTTCACTGAAACGAATTTCCACTAAGAATCCATACTCAGCAGCATAGCTTAAAAGGAAACAGTTAAGGGTGAAAGCATCTTGGTATACGTAGGCAATTATTTTTTAAATGACTGAAGTATTCAGGTGTGGAATATAGAAGAATGTTACATTGAACTCTTGTAAGGGCTCGAAAATATGTCTCCTGAACCTTAGTCTTACACCTCCCGACCACCCAAATTCCTCTTCTATACCTTAGATTTAAGCTATCTGGTGAAAAACATCAGGCCATTTTTATACTTCTAGCATTAAGTACTTCTTTAGCACTCAAATATTTGCTGAACCAAGGTCAAGTACTCAAGAACCAAAACAAAGGGTACTTGGGCACAATATGCAGTGCTAAGTCTGGGTTGGGTCAATCTGATCAACAAGGCTGTTGTCTTACATCTTACACCTTCACTTACATATTCTCCATAAGTCTCTTGTGTTGGGGGTGGCGGTGGAGGTCTGTACCCAGTTGGGGGTACTCCTCTGGCTCTGGGAGTGAGAAGTCCTCTTCCCCGACTCACAGGCCCTCGGCTGGACAGGACTCCTCTGGGTGTTGGCGTCCCTCGTGGTACTACAACTCCAACTGGCCGGGCTGTAACTCCTCCCCTTCCCCTGTAACCAAGAGGGTCAAATTAGCAGTATCTATCATATTCTCTGACATTATGTTATTCACATATATTTATACCTCAGGAACAAATTTAATGTTCTATATTTTTATAAAAAGCAATAAGGAAGTCATAGCAAAGACCTAAAGGAAACACAAAACAGGTATCTGCCAAAATGAAATTAAGTCATTTAGGTAGTTAGTCTAGTAACAATACAGAAGAAGTCTGGACTCAATCTCTGGTCAGTATACAGAGTAGGAAACTATGATATTGGGGAAGTCACATGCACCCTAGACTTCTACAGGATGCCCCAGGATTACACCCAAACTTCACTCCCACATTATGAAGTGTGCCTTGTCTTGCTTATCTCTGGACAAGGAAACTGAGGCTTAGAGAGATTTTAAAACTGTCTGAGAACAGCTGTGAGCAAAGCCAGAGGCCAAAACATATGCCACAATTCCACCAGAGAAAGAATAAAATGTACTTTCCTGAATAATGTATCAACTACATGGTAATAAAACAACATTCTTAGATTAAGTAAACACTAGCATTTTCTGAGGTAGAATTCAACATATTCATGTATTTCTAATGTAAATCATGAGACCCGAAGTTAGAAAAGAAGGAGGTGGCTCTATCAAGTATCGTTCCACAGAAGCAAAAACCTGAGAAAATGTGCAGGTCCTATTTGTAGAAATAAGGACAGGAAGACGTGGCTACAGTAGGGAATACAGACACAGCGTGATGTATGTCACTTGGACAAGACCTGCCAGCAAGAACTACAGCTGATGGGCTGGCTGCCTACAGATCAGCTTCCTCCTTCTTCGGTGTGTTTGGCTTAGCAAATACACAGCTAAAGACTCATTTTTCCAAAAACAGCAAATTATCAAAACCCAAAGCTGGACTTTGAAAAGACTGAAAAAACTGATAAACCTGTATAGACAGGCAAAATAAAAGCCCAAACACCAGTATCAGAAATAAAGAGGGTTTTGGCCAGGTGCGGTGGCTCAGGCCTGTAATCCCAGCACTTTGAAAGGCTGAGGCAGGTGGATCACCTGAGGCCAAGAATACAAGACCAGCCTGGTCAAAATGGCAAAACCCCATCTCTACTAAAAATACAAAAATTAGCCAGGCAAAGTGGCTTGTGCCTGTAGTCCCAGCTACTTGGGAGGCTGAGGCACAAGAATCACTTGAACCTAAGAGACTGAGGTTGCAGTGAGCCAAGATCACATCACTCCACTCCAGCCTGGGCAATGGAGTGACTCTGTCTCAAAAAAATAAATAAATAAATAAAAATAAGAAGAGGATTTCATTATTACTGACCTCTTGAAGGATACTTAAGAATAACGAAGAAATACTATGAACAACTCCAAGCCCACACATTTTTTAACTTACATGAATGTGACTGATTCTGATTCATAATGTCCAACACAAGGAGAATTAAATAATCTGAACAGGCTTATGTTTATTAAATAAATTTAATCAACAGTTAATAACTTTCCAAAGAAGAAAGCATCAACTCCATATGATTTCAATGAATTCTATGAAATACTGAAGAATAAAATAATACCAGTTCTCTATAATCTTGTCCAAAAAAATATAAGCAGAGGGAGCATTTCCTAACCCAATCTGTGAGGATGGTCATTGGAAATGCCTCCTTAAAAGTATTTCTACATTACTCATCAGAGGCTAGGACTAGTCTGGGCCAGCCAGGGAGGCCAGAGGTGACTGTCCCCAGCTGGGTCTTGAGCCCTGGCTGGGACCTGACAAAGAAAGTATCTCCCAAAATTCCAAATCACCCTCAGAGGCTACAACTGGCCAGAGATGGAGAGGAAAAGGGGCAAACGGAGCCAGCCTTGTGAGCAGCCCAACTGCTCTGTGACCTCCCTAGGATGGTACATGTGATCTGAGGAGAAACAAGAACAAGGCCTCCTAATAAGCAATGTGGATAAAGCCAGTCTAAAGTGAAGAACCATAAATCAGTGTATCTCATGAACACAGGTACAAAAATCCTCAAAAATATCAGCAAACTCCATTCCATAATGTATTAAAGGAATTATACACCATCACCAAGTAGGATTTATTCCAGGTATATAAGGTTGGTTTAATATTAGAAAATCAATGTACTCTACCACATCAACAAGGCTAAAGTAGAAAAATCATGTGATCATATAAATAGAGCAGAAAAAGCATGTGGCAAACTGCGACACTCATTCATAACAACATTCAGTAACACAGGAACAGAAGGCAATTTCCTCAAGTTGAAAAAGAACCTCGGCCAGGCAAAGTGACTCACACCTGTAATCCCAACACTTTGTGAGGCCAACGCAGGTGGATCACTTGAGATCAGGAATTCTAGACCAGCATGGCTAAGATGGTGAAACCCCATCTCTACTGAAAAAAGACAAAACTTAGCCAGGTGTGGTGGCACAAGCCTGTAATCCCAGCTACTCAGGCTGAGACATGAGAATCACTTGAACTTGGGAGGCCAAGGTTGCAGTGAGCCTAGATGGTCCCACTGAACTCCAGCCTGGGCAACAGGGCAGACTCTGTCTCAAGAAAAAAAAAAAAAACACGTAAAGCAAACCTACAACATATTGAATGGTGAGAAACTGAATGCCTTCCCCTTAAGATTGGGAAGGATGTCTATTCTCACAACTACTCTTCAACACTATACTAGAAGTCCTACCTACTTCAATAAAACAAGAAAAGTTAATAAAACTTATAGATTTTGAAGGAAAAAGTAAAACTTCCTTTGTTCACAGGTGACGTAATTGGCTATGTAAAAAAATTCCCCAAAATAGTCCCAAAAACCCGCCAAGCCCTACACATATGCCTATAATTAATAAGCTAGTAAAATAAGATCTCAGAATAAAAGATTACTAGTCAAATGCTTTCCTATATACTTATATGTCCAACTATTAAAAACAGTTGGAATTTAAGAACACAAAAACATTTACTGAAGCCGCAAAAAATTGCATGTTTTGGTACAAATTTAACAAAATATGTACAGTATCCCTATGTAGAAAACTACAAAACTCTGATGGAAGAACTCAAAGGAGTAACATTCAAGCTCGTGGTCATAATATTGTTAAGATGCCAGTTCATCCCAACTAATCTATAGATTCAATGCAATTCTAAACAAAATCTCAGCAAGTGATATATATTTAGATATACACAAATATTTTCTGAAGTATACATGGAAAAGCAAAAGACTGAGAACAGACAACACAATATTGAGAAGAAAAACAATGTTAGAAGACTCATAATATCTGATTTTAAGACTTACTATAAAGCTACAATCAATATAGCATGGTATTTATGAAAGAAAAGACACAGATCAATGGAACAAAATACAGAGCCCAGAAACTGACCCTCAGAAATATAGTCAACTGATTATTGACAAAGGAGCAAAGAGAATTAAATGAAAAATAATATTTTTTTCAACAAATGGTATAGGAACAAGTGAATATCAATAAATAAATAAAAAAAAGCAGACACCTACACACAGATGTTATATCTTTCACAAAAATCAACTCAAAATGTATCTTAAAGTCAAATACAAACTATAAAAACTATAGAAGAAAGCATAGAAAAAAATCTGTATTATATTAGTTTAGTGATGAGATTTTAGATACAATATCAAAAAAGTCATTGAAAGAAAAGTTGGTAAGTTGTACTTAATTAAAATTATAGACTTCTGCATTGCATAGGACACTATTAAAAGATGAAGCGACAAGCCACAGAAAGGAAGAAAATGTTTGGGAAACACATTAGCTGATAAAGGATTTGTATCCAAAACACACAAAAAACTTTTATAACTCAACAATAAGAAAGCTAATGACCCAATTAAAAAGCAGGCAAAATATCTGAACAGACAGCTCACCAAAGAAAATCTACAGATGGCAAATAACCAAATAAAGATAGTCAACATCATTTGCCACTAGGGAATTCAAACTAAAACAAAAGTGAGATATCTACTTCGTACCTATTGAAATGACTAAAATAAATAACTGAATATACCAATTGTTGGTGAGGATAGAAAAACCGTGAACTCTCATTCCTGTGTGACATACAACATAGTATATAGCCAGTTAGAAAGACAGTTTGGAAATTTCTTGCAAAGCTAAATAGAGCCTTATTATACAATCTACCAGTTGTATTCCTAGTTTTAACCCAATGGATCTGAAAACTTATGCTGACATAAACACTTGCACATAAATGTTTAGGGCAGCTTTATTTATAGCAACCAAGATACCCTTAGAGAGATGAACAGATAAGCAAACTGGGTTACATGCATACAACAGAAAATGATTCAGCAGTAGGAAGAAATGAGCTAACAATCCACAAAAAGTAGGAATGAATCTTAAATGCATATTTCTAAGTGAAAGAAGTCACTCTGGAAATGGAAAGGCTACATACTGTATGCTTTCAACTATATGACACACTGAAAATACCAAAACTAGAGAGATGGCAAAAACAAAACAAAACAAAACAGTAGTTTATAGGTTAAGGGGTGGAGGGAAGGTTGAATGAGTATAGCTTAGGGTGATAAAACTATTCTGTATAATACTAAAATGATAGTGAATACATGACGCAAAGCATCTGTCAAAACCCAAGGAACTTCACAGCACAGAGAGTGAATTTTAATGTATGCACACTGAAAAACCACAACATTATTTAGGAAATAGGAGACTCTTAGGATGCAATGCTGAATGTGAAAAAACATTTTAACTATATTAAAAGCATATGAAAATAACCTTATAAAGGGCTGGAGAAAAGTAAACTTAGAAATAAGAGAAGTCTGTTAGACTAAAGGCAAAAAAACAAAAAACAAAAAAACAACAAAAAAAAAACTGTACATAAGCGCTGTTCTAGTTGATGAAGATATATTATACAGGAAGAAGTGTGCATACAGGTTAACAATTCTGATATCACGGTACACGTACCCTGGAACTCAACAAATAAAAGAATGGTGGGAGCCAGTTTCTCACTTTGGAGTGGAGTGATAAGCAAATGGAAGAGAGTATAACAGTCAATGTAAAAGATTAAAATCAGAGACGTCATTATGAACTCATGTTTAGTTTACTATATTTACAGATTATTAAATAAAGAAATATGCATAAATATGAGGAGATCTACAGGTTAGTACATACACATATATGTTCATTTTCCGTCAGCTGAGAAAGTGCAGACTCAAGCACATCCCAGAAGCAACAAGCAGAACCAACACCCTGATCTTGCTTTCTAATACCATACTCCAATAAAAGGAACCTAAGCTCCTTGGAGAAATGATTGATTTTAGAATTGGAGGTAGAAATACATAAGATTAGTCTGGAGTAATGTGTAGTGCCAGAAAGTAAGAAAGTGCTAAAAAAAAAAAAAATGAATAAATAAAACCCCCAAATTATGGGTGTGTGTCAAAGCCAACTGAAAGAACTCCTAGCCAGGCATGGTGGCTCACTCCTGTTATCCCAGAACTTTGGGAGGCCGAGGCAGGTGGACCACGAAGTTGAGAGGTTGAGACCATCCTGGCCAACATGGTGAAACCCGGTTTCTACTAAAAATACAGAAAAAAAAAAAAAAATAGCTGGGTGTGGTGGCACACTCCTGTAGTCCCAGCTACTCAGGAGGCTGAGACAGGAGAATTGCTTGAACCCAGGAGGCGGAGGCTGCAGTGAGTCGAGATTGTGCCACTGCACTCCAGCCTAACAACAGAGCAAGACTCTATCTCCAAAAAAAAAACAAAAAAACCTCCCAATGGCCAAAGCTGACATGAAATGACAATCCGAGCAAGAAAAGACAGTGGTACTGAATTGTAACCCAATGTATAAAATTAATATCCATGAGTCCACACTGATAGAAATGACTGGATCAATCAATAAATAGATAAATAAATAGGGGAGGAGACAAATCTTCCAGATAATTTTTGTAGATATTCCACGTCGCAGGAGGTGAACTGTAATTCCCCACTTCTTATTTAGGGGCTCCCCATAGTGACTTCCTTTTAAAGGATATAGTAAGAAAAGAAAGAAAAATGAAGAATTTGACAGTGGAGAAATCTGACAAGTCCTACCTCAGTTATGTTATCGAGGTAACATAAGCATATGATAAGTCATGTGGACAGTACATATACTTGATATGATGTGACAAACATGGCATTTTACCTCTGTGGTTTTAGTTCTCCAAATTCATAACCCCAGGTTAATGATGAAAAAATATCTGACAAATCCCAGTTGAGAAACGTCTTAGAAAAAACCTGAGTAGTAGCCCTCAAAACTGTTAAGATCATCAAAACAAACAAGTTTAAGAAACTGTCACAGCCAAGGGGAGGCTAAGGAGACATGACGACTCAACATGATGTATTCTGGGGATTCTGGAACAGAAAAAGGACACTACTAGGTAAACACTAAGGAAACCTGAAATGGACCTTAGTTAACACTGTACCGATATTGTCAATAATCTAGCTAACAATGTGTCAATATTGGTTCATAAACTGAAATAAGTGAGCCATGTTCATGTAAGATGTTAATAATAGAGAAAAACCACATGCAGGTTTTTCTCTATTACTACCATATTACATGAAACTCTGTACTATTTTCACAATATTTCTGTAAGGCCAAAACTGTTCTAAAATACTAAGCACATTTTAAAAAAATCTCAATTTTACAGCTTTCTTGCAGCTGTGGTGGCCTGTGATCCAGTTCTGGCCAGTGAGATATTAATTAGCACTGAGTGAGATTTATGGGAAGCTCTTTAAAACTATATAGTTGGCATTCTCTTTCCCCTTTCACTCTTTTTTTCTTCCTGCATGGGATGCAGACATGGTTTTAAAGGCAGCAGGCTTGAAGGAAAAAGTGAAAGGCTAAGAAAAGCTCAGCTACAAGCTATATGGAGCTGGGGAAAGACAGTGTGGCACTCCTGTATAGGCTTTTAAGGGGGATAGGAGAAGGACGTAATATTTCTACTGGGTTAAGTCACTACAGGTGGATATTTGATATTAGCAGTTGAATCTAATCTTATGTCTAATGCAGTCAAAAAAAATAACACTTTTTCATAACCTCACCCTCAGGTAACCGTTTAATGACTATTTTTAATAAGGCTTTTTCTTTAAAATCCTAGATCATAAGCATTGGTACAGTAAAAATGGTTGTCATGAGCAAAAACAGTGGAATCATATATGGATTCCATTCCTGACGTACTTACGAGCTTAACATCTACCTGCTAGTTAGCACTCAAACTAATCAAGAGTCTGAGCTTTCCAAGTAGTTTCCTCAACTGTGAAATGAGGCTACCACAGAGCCCACTTTTGGGTTATTAGGAGAGAAATATGAGACAGTGCATATAAAGTGTTTAGAATTTTTACTGACTCAATAAAAATCAAGTTTATTTAAACTTCAATCACTCTAAACTGCAATGATGATATAATTTCTGTAGTATCTTACTCATCTTTGTATATCTCCAGTATATATCTAGAAAAATCTTCAACGTGATTAAAGAGTAGTTTGTAGCTATAGCACATCTAACTCCTTTGTGACATTTTCATTAATTAGTGTATATTTAAACAAATTAAGGCTTCCTGCTTCCTTATCCAATACCCATGGTTGCCATCCAAGGTACTATATGAATCACAAAATACTAAATATGCTTCTTGAATATATAAATGTATATCTTTCATCAAATTGAAAGTTTCATCAAATTCAAAGACATACATTTATATATTTGAGAAGCTCATACTTCTTTTCCATAACCATTGACATGTTGGTTATGTCCCACTGCTGTACGAAATCACACTAAGGTATTTTTATCTGCTATGGAATTTTAGACAAGTCATTTGATATACATCTAGTTGTTCTGGATGCTTATCTATAAAAGGTATTTTGAAAATTAGTTTAAATGCTGAAATTCCACAGACGTAGTATTACGTAGCAACAGCATTAACAATACTTTAGACGACACTGGTGGAAGAAAGGCATGATGGAGATGACATGCTAACTCAAGAATCCTGTCTAATTGCAAAGTTTCCACTGAGTGCTACACATGACATTCAGGGCAAGGCTGAACAGCTGGGTTTATAACATGGGGATGAGACGAGAACAAACATCTATTAGTGAGAACTTGATAATCAATGACACTTTTTTAAAAAACAGAAAAGTAGATCCACACTGATAGGAATATCACAGTGTCAGAGAAGAGCAAAAAGATAACACAGCTGCACAGAGTTTTGAAAGGAGATCAATGGATAGACTACAATGTAATAATTCTTTCTATTTGGGTTTTTCAGCAGAGTGACATGGTTTCTGGTTTTGAAACTCAGAGATGAAAAAAATCCAGGAAGGTTTTTGTAGTGAGCTGCCATATCATGCTTTGAATGAACAAATACCAAAAAAAAAAAAAAAAAAAAAGTACTCTGAAACAAAACTAATTATTTATTATTTAGTTTACAGATTAATACAAGATTTTAAGATGTAATGAAGAAGCATGCACTTTGGGTTCCAACACATTAATACTCAAATGTAGTTCTGTCATTTGATGTCTGAGGCTCAGTTTTCCTATCTGTAAACTGGGGCTAATAAATCTTACTGCAGAATAGCTGCGATGTTTGTGCACTGGGTATATAAAGTGCCTGGCCTAAAACAGGCATGTAGTAAGTGGTAATTAGTACACAGATTTCTGCTTCTACTCTGTCCTGACTTTCCTTTTGACTGTTTAGTGAAAGATGAGGGAAGGAGACAGAAAGTACAACTCATGTCAGTTCTTATTTTATACATTTAGCAACAGTAATGTGGTCTGAGAAGAGTTTGTAAACACATACTAAATTGTTAGCTTTTTGTCTATAAATTTTATGAGAAGCAGCAATGCACAGCAGGTAAAACAATGAATTTCGTGGCAGATGCCCTGACTGCTCAAGTGAGTTCCAGCACTGCTAATCTGGTGACCTGGGAAACTAAAGCTGACTCCTGGGGTTCATTCAGAAGGAGCAGGATCCACGCTGACCACAGAGCAGGGCCTGCAAGGTCTGGTAACAGGGCCTTAGTTGTCTCTCATGGGTCACAGTGTGAAAAACCTTCCTAGAAATCCACTTGAGGTCTCTGTGTCCTGATGCAATAAGCCCCGGAGGGGTAACTGTATTTTTCCTACAACATCCCTAATACATTTGACAATCTTTCTTCATTTCTGTGAGAGTGCTTTTCTAAGAACAAAGTTTAATCATTCTAAGAGTGTTTTCCTTGTCTAAGGTTGCCATCCAAATGAGAGAGCTGACAAAAGGAAAAGGAGAAACAGCCTACAGTTACAGTCTCTTAGAACACAGGGAAGAAACTGTCAGAGTTGATGAAGACTAAAACTGTTGAAGAGATGGTATTGGCAGCTCTTACTCTGAGCAACTTTAGAGACCACCTGAAATGCGGTTCTAGGGCAGGGCATCTCACACGTTCACGTGTATCCAAATCACCTGCGGACCTTGTTTTAGGCCAGGGCAGGGTTTACATTCTGCTTTTCTAACAAGCTCTCAAGTGCCGCTCTGGTTGTCTGCAAACCATCTTCTGATGAGCTGAGTCTTAGATCCAGAGGTTATAGTCCTTTTATGAAGCAAGTTATTGGTTATTTCTTTTTATTCTATGTTTCATTCAATCTTCAAGGCAATTAAAAGAAAAAACTGAGCAACTGCTTCCTTATCCTACCTCGTATGGAGTATAAAAGAAATCCAATGCAATTTACAAGTTACAATTTAACCTAACAAGTTACAAAGTGGTTATTGGTAAAATGGTTGACAAATAAGACAGTGTATAAGGAAGTATACTCTTAGGGGCAAGAGAGTTATTTTTCTTCTCTTTGTATCCAGTGAAATGATCTCTGATAACAGAGAGCTCACTTATTTTGAAGGCTGTATCATCAACTGTCTTCCAATTCTGATTTTTAGCATGCTTTTACTTTTTTCCTTCATTTAAAAACAAAAATAACAAAAATCTTTCTCTGTCATTTCTAACTATCAGCTCTATTGCCTTTTGGAACTATGCAGCAAAAATTTCCTTCCTGTCTGGAAGCAATGATACTGATAATAAAGTTTGAGAGAGAAGTAATTTGCCTCTGGTCGTCTGTTGAGGGACTGATCAAATATCTGTGCTATAAGAATTCAGTTTTTAGTGTCAAACTATTTTGAGTAATCAAAAAAGGAATCATGGCACAGTTTGATTCCTTGAAAAGGAAATTTTAAAAATTAAGTAGGATTTGGAAGTGTGTGCTTACTTTTCTATTTCCATTTTATTGAAGAGGGAACTATGGCTTAAAGAGAAGTAACCCCAAGCTCCCCAAGGTCACACAGTAAGTCAGAGTCAGGGGTGACCCTAGAACCTCTGGCTTCCCCACTCTAATCCCCAGCCTCGAACGCTCCCCTTCTTTTCTGCCTTCAAGACTTTGCACCCTTAACTGGGATGACTTCCCTCCAGCACTAACCCATCTGATTACTTCTGTTTGTTCATATCCGCTCTCTCCCTGCAGAATAACTTGCACCCTCATTTCTATTTCCACGGCACTCTTTTCTTCATGTCTCTTTTCCTCTATACCATTCTGTTACAGTTGTTTGTTTCTGATTTTCCCCTCTTAAACTCTAGACTTAGTTAAATACAATGACTTCCTCATCGCTGTAACTTCAATTCTTGTCACAAAAGGGAATTAAGGAAAATCTGTGATTTTCCTAATGACCTAGCATCAGAAATAGGTGATTTTCAAAGAGGTTTCGAATAACTCTGAAAAAACTTCTGAAAACTTCTTAAAACTTCTGAAAAACCAAAGTGTGGAGGGGAAGAGAGAGCTGCTGTATATGAACATACTCACTGGGTTCCTTCTGCTCTAAACTGCCTTAGCTCATTAGTGGATCTTGTTTAAACTTTAGGAAAAAATAAGTTGGCCAGCTAGGTGTCAACCTTCCTCCCATTGGCACTGATATTTACAGCAGGCTCAGAACATTTCTCCAGCTTTATGTCGCACAGGACATGTAAAAGTGCTCGCTGAGCTGTAACCGAGAGAAACTGTGCATAGTTGCATTTCTTGTCTGTTAATCTCCGGGTAGCATTTAAACTACAAATTCTTATCAGAAGTTACTTAATTTACAACACTATTTGCCTCTGTTATTATCTTCCCAAAGCCTATGAAAGTGATCTTAAAAGAAACCCAAGATTTTCCCTTTTTGTCTCCCCTTCATCAGCTCCAGTGTGACTGCTCAACACATCATCAGAAAGTGCTTTAATACAAAGTACTTGAATACTGAAGGCTGATTTCAATAGGAGGAATTGGGTGGACTTTACACCAAGAAAAAGCAGAGAGACTCATTTCCATGGTAAGTCCTCTAGTTTTCTGCCTGGAATGTGGCATGCTTGTGCCAGGTTACGAGCCCAGCTGGTGTTAAATGCACAGGCTACACAGTAGGCACAGAGTTGGAAGGAAGGAGAGGTAGGTGACTGTTTGGGTGGGAGAATGTCCCGAGCAGGTAAGCCAAGTAGAAAAACAAACTACTTAAATAACATCCCAATGGAGTATTTTTTATTTAAAATTTCCATAATTTTATCCAATTAGGAAATATATTACCATTTTCCTATATCTATCCTTTCCTTAATTAAAAAAAAGACTTTTCAATATTGATTGGTACATTAATATAATTCATACCATACTCTGGTAAAACATTTATGGCCCTAATATTAACTATTCAGTTTTCCTAATAAAATTTCTCATAACTTCATATATGATGGAAGGAAAGTACATCATTTTTAGTTATGAAGATAATCTTTAGCATCTATAATCATTCTTAATCAATTTTAAAGATAATATCTTATAACATTTCTATTCAGTATGTAACACTTTGTTGTTTATGCCTCTATAAAAAAAGAATTTTTTTTTTAATGGAAGGCTTAACATTCCAAATGGCAGTGGAGTTAAGGACATTTATTTTTATGTTACCAAAATAACATAACATTAAATTCCTAAAATGTGCATGCATAACAGAAAGTTTTGTCAAAATAAGTGCATGCTGCCTTCTATGATATGAATTCATTATCGATAGATACAGAATTGCCCTGTAAGGCTGCCTTATAAAAATCATAGATAATTAAAGATAATGGAGAAGAACTATCTTTTTTAATACAGTAAAAGGCAGAGAGGTGTTTTTTTTTTTCTTTCTTCTTAAAAAACTGTATGGAATTGGGTTTGGTGTTAGGAGTAGAAAGGCAGTGGGAGCCAGGCTGGGTGAGATGGGGAACAGGAAACAAGGCCTTTGCAGCCTGGCACTCCGCACTGAGCAAGGCCTCCTAGACAGCACTCACTCCTTCATCCCTCCTTCCACCACAGAACTTGCCCTGGGCAGCTGCTGTGCCACAGGCCCTGTTGTGGGCAGTGGGAATGGAACAGTAAACAAGGCAGGAGTGTCGCCCAGAGACCAGTGGGGCTTACCTTCTATGAAGATTCACATGGATAAACGTATTTTTTAGAATAAACTTTTCTTTTCCCCCCCGGAAATTTCATGGAAGTAAAGTGTAACTTTCCTGTAACTGTCTAATTTTTGTTATAATTTCAAATTACTAACTCTCATGTTAGTTTATATCTTAAGACAATCTAAACTTAGAAAAACTTCTGGTGAACTTGATGTTGATGCTTAATTTAAAACTTCTTACCTGGTCCTTACCTAAAGTTTTTCTTTAATGATAATTCTTTAATTATCTTGCCAATTTGCCCAGTAATTTTATAACAGCCAATTTAACACTACATTTTTCTACGTATTTTGAATTCTGAAATGTGCATTTCTTTACCTCAAGGCCTAGAGTTAATGATTCTATATTTTTATTTCAGTGCACATCAGAATTACATACATATTTTTTTAATTACTGCATTTTATTTCAAAAGCTGAAATAATTTATGAATTTCAGAAAACTTCTAACTAAAATACTCTATTTTTTTAAATGAAACCAACTATGAATAAAAAGTGTTGACGTATTATTACTTTTATTAACTACAGGGCTCCCACTGGTGATTGGTTTAGTTTTCCAAACAGTAAAACTCAATTATCTTATAAAATTTAGAAGACACCATTGTTTAAAAAACTAATATAAACACAACATTTAAAAAATGTGAAGTCAAAAAATCTAAGCCCAGATTTTAACATGGTCCTTCAATATAAACTGATGATGAGAGGCTGCTCTGTAGACAAAACTGGCTATAAAATTTAGGCACCAGTTACAGGGGGAGGCAGGAGGCAAGAGCAGAGCACAGGAAAATGATCATTCATAAGCTGGACAGCAAATGTGGACTGGAAAGGAGAGTTCCTACAAATTCAGATGACTGGTCAGTCTTCAACCTCCTAAATTATTTTAAGAAACACAGGTTTCCATTGATTGTTTCAGAGAGCACATGTTTATTACTTTCCCTAGTTCTTCAGAATCTTTATATTTGGACTTAACAGCTATGTATATTTGTTTACTTGTCATTTTAATTCTTTTCTCCATGTATATTCTGTAGCTCAGAGTTTCTTTTGGGCTTCTTTAGAAACACTCTTAGCTCCCTGGCAGCCTTTTACAATAC
This sequence comes from Aotus nancymaae, assembly GCF_030222135.1. Lineage (NCBI taxonomy): Eukaryota > Metazoa > Chordata > Mammalia > Primates > Aotidae > Aotus > Aotus nancymaae. The sequence continues at coordinate 83,662,362 of NW_026988450.1, read as the reverse complement.
ATTCTTCTCTGATGGTTCTTGTCCATTTTAGTCTCATCATTTTTTCTCTTCCAAAAATGTCTTATATTTACTAATTTAGTAATTTCCAGTAGGTTTATAGATTTTGAAGCATTTTATTTTTCAGTCATTTAGTGGAATTTTAGGGGAAAGGAGGATACATGAATAAGCATCTCTGAAAGTGAAGTTCTTTACTATTTTTTGAAAAAGCTCTATATCGAAAACTGGTGAGTTACCCTGTTTTTTAGAATATATTCCATTTTAGCAGCTAATCATGCTTATGGTTTTTATTGTGTAAAGGTGTTATGGTTTTAGGCTTTGAAAATTTTAAAGAAAATATATAATATCCAGAATGGAGACAGCATAAAGAATTAAAATAGTATTCTTTAAAGTTGAGTGAGGGAAATGGAAGACAGGAAGCAGCTTTTGTCCGGGGCTCCGTGTGTGGCAAGTAAGGCAGTAACCACCTTAACACACGGCAGGCACTGACTCCTCAGAGGAAACCTGTAATATTGGCAGTGCTGCCCCATCTGACTTAAGTGTAGAGAAGGAGCTTCCCCGTGCCACTTAGTGGTAGTGACATTTGAATTTAAGGAGCTTCCCCGTACCACTTAGTGGTAGTGACATTTGAATTTAAGTCTGATTCTAAAGCTCTCTTTTCTATGTGCTACCCTTCAGGGGCAAAAAAAAAAACAAAACAAAAAAAAAGAAAATTTCTTAATTCTAGCAGGCAATTGACATGCAAATTAAACTGTTAAACATGTCCTCAGTCCAAGGCTAAATTCACAGTGCTTTGCTCTTAGTGTTAGGAGTGACTGGAAGGCCATATGAAACATATAATCTGTGGTGTTGGGGTGGGGGTAAATGTGATCCTGACACAGAAGCAATGACAGATTTCTTAGATTTTTAAAAACATGATCTCCACTCATTTATCAGTGAATATTTACACAGCACACACTGAATTTCTATACTGCTTGGACCCAACAATACAAAGGGCAAAAGGCACATTCCCTCTATACTATGAGCCCAAACTAGTCTGGAGATTAACAGGCTTAGTAATTGCATTGCCATATTGTCCTAGTGACAACAGAGTACAGCACAAGGTGCTAGATGCTCACTCAGAAAAGATGTATAGTACCCAAACTGGAGTTATTCCATACTTTTGGAAACAGTACATTTCAGTAATTAAAAAGAGGAGAAATATACTAATGTGAAAATCTCTGATGTAATCTCTCTTCTGAGGCCTTCGGGAAGTGCTTACAAAAGTGCAGACTGACATGTTTTCCACATCTGAGAACCTCTTTATTCTCTGTATCCAGGATGGAGTTTCACTCAGTTGCACTGAGTTTTCTGACCCAAACCACTGTTAACAGTGCTATTAATAATCACAAGGGAATAGCTTAAAGGCTCTTTGGCACAGCAGTTAACACACTTCCTCATCATCCTGACAAGTGGTCAACTCCAACTACATTCAGCTGCTGTAGGTGTGTCCAAGGGTGTTAATATGCAGGCAGTTAATTCAGAGGTGTTCAAGAGTAATTATGCAGCCAGTCAATGAAGACTGCCACCACTTGGGTCCATTAAAGGATCTGCGCTGTTTTCTTTAGCAGAAGTAAATGTGACTGTTACTTCTGTTAACTGTTTCTTGTTCTACCAGCCAAAGCAATGGCTTTGTAATATGTGTATCTGGATTAAGTACAATTGATGATATATTATTAGGTTTAAATATTAAAAAAAAACTTTATGTTTTATGCGACCTCTGCTTCCCGGGATCAAGCTATCCTCCCACCTCAGCCTCCTGAGTAGCTGTGACTATAGGCATGTGCCACCACATTCCACTGATTTTTAATTTTTTTTTGTACAGGTAAGACTCATTATATAGCCTATGCTGGTCACAAACTCATGGGCTCAAGTGATCTTACCACCTTGGCTTCCCCAAGTGCTGGGATTACCGGTCTGAGTCATGGTGCCCAGCCAAAATATAACTTTAATAATTAAGGTGTTGTTGTTAATTCCTATCTCGGCATTTCTTTCATCAGCTAATTTATTTCATCCTCTACTGTTTCTAGTTTTACACTCTTGGGAGACTTAATTTACTGTGTTTGATTGAATTATGAAGAAATTATAATACTTTGGCTTTGGCTTATAACATTTTGACATTAAAAAATTCAGGTAACTTCCTCCTCTAATGTGAAGGACTTCGACTTTAATGTTACATTTATATTCAGAGAGAATGCCTGCTAATAAGAAATTTAGTATATTCAGCAAACATTGGGAGTACTATTTTTCAAATATAAAACTACAGAGGAAACATAGGAGGGCAGCAACTCAATTGAGGTAGTTAGGTATTAATTCTGACTCCACTAACAACTAACTGCATTAACACTTGAAGAAGATGTATAACTCTGTATTTATAGTCCTACTTTCATCATCTATAAAATAAGGATAATAATATTTAGCTTATACATGGCTATTGTGAGGCATTAAAGAGCCACACATAGGAAATTTCCGGCACATGTGTGTTCTCAAAACACAACCACAAGGTTCTATTTCTAGTATAACAACATAAGCTCCAACCAAACCAAACCTTGGACAAAAACTAAATTTTGGATAAAATACAAAAAACAATTACTTGAAGTTACTGTGTAATGACTAGGTAGATTCTAAAGGGCTTCTGACACTTGAAGAAAGGTAACTGAATGAAGTGACTTCTTAGGGTGTTTAGCATGAGGACAGGCTGCAGGAGGCATGCTGAGCAGCTAAGACTCCAATGGAAGGCTGAGTCTTTGCTGCCTGAAGAATCACAAGTCAAAGTTTTGAGCAACCACAGCTGCTGGAAAGTGAGGAAGGAACTGCAGAAGGAAAAGAGCCAGAGGTAGGGAGCCACAAATTCTGTGTATGAACTCTCCCCAACTCTCCAGTGACACTGAACCACAAATGCATACAGCAGACCCTAAGTATCCTTTAAAAGGATGGAGGATCTCATCTGAGATTTTAGCTGCTTACCAACAGATACAGTCTGCGGTTGGAGTTCAATTAAGCTATCTGCTAAAATACTCTTAAAAAATGAAATAAAAGCAATACTGTTTGGAGGAATATAACAAATTCCAGAGTTTTCATAGCACAATATTTACTCCAATGAAACCAGATTAATTAGCAGAGAAGGAATTAAACAAAGCTCTCAAAAATTTATAATGTGTAAAAGTATAAGCAGGGATCTCAGTTTTAAAAATCACCCACTTTTTCTTCCTTCCCTCTTGTCTCACCTCTTCATTCTTTCCCTCTCTAGAAACTCCCCTCTAGCAATGCATGCTTATCAAATTATGTTCTTGCCTAAGAAATTCCAGAGGATAATCTTAAACCAGGCACAAAGCCCCTGTGGAATCCCCTCACTTAGCAGGAGTCAAGAACAATTAGTCCACCACCACTGGTCTGAAGTCAAGGTAACACCAGCCAGGCTTCCAGGTGGGTGATTATCCAGGATAGTCACTGGAACAAGACTCACAGCCCCCGTGCTCTGCAGCACTCCCACCTGTGTCCCACACCAAGTTTCCCTTTAAAAACCATAGGGTAAATTTTAAAATTTAGAACACTAGTTCACCATCTTCTCAATTGGTTGACTCTCTAATTAAACCTGCTTTTCTTCCCATCAACCCTCACCTCCTATATTTGCCTCTTGTGTTTGGCTTTTGAGCAGCCAGCAAGCAAACCTGGGTCTATTACAAAAGAAAATATCCTGGTAATGAACAGATTAAAAAAAAAAAACTCAGCAGAGAAGTAAAAACTATTAAAACTCAAATGAAAATTTTGCATCTGAAAACAAAAAGGATCTGAAATGAAAAAATCATTGGACTGGCTTCAAAATACAAAGGAAGGAGTCAGTGAACTTTGAGGCTACATCAAGACATAGACTGGTCTGTAAAACACAAAAAATAACAGAAAATGAACAGAGACTCAGCCTATAGGACAAGATCATAAAGACACATGACTTAAATTTCTCAATTCACAATGTCTTCAGTGTTTCATTATTTTTTTCATGGTATTTACCCTAGGCCAAACCAATACGTAACAAATTTGGTGATCGAATTGTGAGTACCAAACAATTTACATACTTATTTCCCAACAACTTTGCCGCTGTTTGAGAAATAATATATTATTTTATAATATGTATTATAATTGAAAGGAAATATTTTATTTCATTATTAAATAGCAGCAATTATTATGTCTATAGAGTGCTACATAAGTTCTCAAAACATGGGATCAGATAGGACACTGTCACTTTCATTTCCCGATCCATACTTATTTTCAGATAATAATTATTGTTTATCTCAGCACCTGCTAAAATACTAGCTTTACAAAGATGTGACATCATTAAAATCAGTAACATATGATCTAATGCTGAAATGAAACTATAAAGGATTATCTTAGGCTGACAGTTCCCATAGTGTGGAAACAGAGAAAGGGGCAAGTAAAATACCTGAAGAAACAGTAGCTGAAAATTTCCCCAATTCAATGAAAACTGATAAATGACCTTGGGTGACTGGGATAGTCTAATGTTCTCACTTAAAACTACCACATTAAGCACCCAATATCTGTGAACACACACTTATTACTTAGGAAGAGGGCATACTCTCCTTTGTTCATGTTTCTTCCTGCTGCTTCTGGTATCAAATGTGGGGAGGTAGGACTGCTTCTATGTGGAAGAAAGGGCCAGAGCAAAGGCCAACGGAAAAGCAGCACAGAAACCACCGAATGTTAGGAGAGGAACAGAAGGCAGCATCCTGGAGGACTCACAAGTGTTGAGTTAGACAAAACTAGTATTTTGACATACCCGGTCCTGCAGCAAATAGGATCAGCATTAACAAAAGAATATTTCTAGTGGTCAACACTTGATCAGAAAGAGGGTGAAGAATGTGCTTTAGCACTTTATTCACGTTATTGTTTACTGAGCAATTACCACATGTAAGGTACTAGGAACACATGGGTCTTTATGGATTTACATTACCAATAAGGAATAACCAATGACAGCATGAATAAATAAGGTAAATCAGTTTGACAAATGACACCACCAAGACTGGGTGTGCTGAACCAGCTTCTGGCTGTGAGGATGGCCCCTTGACACTGGGTGCTTGGCAAGGGCTTCTCTGACCAGGGGCTCATGTATGCTGAGGATGCAATGCTGAGAGGGAGGCAGTCAGACACCTGGAGACAAAGCCTCCAAGGACAGGAAGAGTAGATGGGAGGGATCTGGGAAAGAAATGAGCTGTGGCTATTCAAGGAACAACAGAAAGAAGACCAGTAAGGCTGGAGTTAAGACAATGGAAAAGTGGAATAAGATAGAGTCAGGAAGGGGAGGAGAGTGCCAAGTGCCGGATCATGTAAGTGCATATGAGGAAGTGTGGATTCTCTTCTAACTGGAAAATAAGTCACTGAAGATTTTAAGCATGGAAAATATAAGATCACACTTAATTTGAAAAAGTCATTGTGACTGAAAATGGAAGAGTAATGTGGATTAGACTGAGAAGGATGGCAGAGCTGATTAAAGAAAAAAATTACTTGAGGTTTAATTTAAAGGCAAAATAAAAAAGACTAAGGAACTGAATATGGCAAACGGGAATGCCACTAAAAATATTACCACATTATATGAAGGCAAATTTATGGCTATCCATTGGAGACTTTTATCTATATTTCACCAAGAAGACTGGAATGCTGACATATGTATGTGATGTCTGGGAGACTTATGTTTCTCTTTTTAGTTTATTTTTGTTGAAACAGGGTCTGGCTATGTTGCTCAGGCTGGTCTCAAGCTTCTGGCCTCAAGGGATCCTTCTGTCTTGGCCTCCCAAAGCACTGGGATTACAGGAATGAGCCACTGTGCCTGGTCTGTTTCTCTTTTTACTTATCTATATGCATTTTCTGCTCACTTTTTGGGTGAGATTAGAGGACAGATGTTTGAATGTCTATTGTTTCAAAGGAGTAAGAGACAATGCCTTTTGATTGGGAGGTCTGCGATCTGCTATGGCATCAATAATGGACCTAGCCACTTATGAACACATACTATTTAACCTGAATTTACAAATAAACAAACAAATGTAAACTGGTAATGTAGGGATAAGACAAGTTTGGAGACTTTCAGAAGAGTTTTTAAAATGTATTTTGTTGTATTTGGCATATTTTGAGAAAATGTACAGGCTCCCATCACAACAAAGATAAAACTAACATGGAAATGCAGTAGGATGAATAGTAGGCCAATCAAATTATGCTGTCCTAATCCCAGGAACCTGTTCATGTTACCTTATCTAGAAAAAGAAATTTCACAGATACAATTTAGATCTTGAGATACAAAGATTACTCTGGATTATCCTGGTGTGCCCTAAATATAACCACGTCTCTTTGTAAAAGGGAGGCAGAAGGAGATTATAGATTTAAGAGGAGAAGGCTGTGTGAGGATGGAGAGGTTAGAGTGATATGCCTACAAATCAAAAAATGCTGTAGTCATCAGAAACTGGAAAAGACAAGGAAAGAAATCCCCCCGAGAGCCTCCAGAGGGAGAGCGACCCTGCCAACTCTTTGACTTTGGCCTAGTGATAGTGATTTTCACATCTGGCCTCCATAACTACGAGAGAATGCATTTCTATCATTTTTAGCCAAAAAAATCTGTAGTAATTTGTCACAGCACCCACATGAAAATAATGTAGCAGGTAAGTAATTTCTTAAGATTTTAAGTAAATTTAATGGTAGAAAAAATAGAAATGAGAGAGATTTACCACTTACTACCTACATAAATTATCTCATGAAATCATCAATAGCAACCCTATTATTATTAGCTCTTTTTATTAAGAGAGAAAATCCATATGTGTCATGCCCATACCTATGTTTACTACATTTGCAACTGCTCTGACATTCGTCTGATCACCAATGCATAACTGAGGAAGTGACTTTTTGTTTTCCCAAATAAACTTAGAGATATACAAGAATGCTATTTTAATTTTTTTCATGCAAAATTCTATCTAAAATAAAAAATCTATCCATACTTATAAGTTTAACTGAAAAAAAATTGCATTTCTTCTTTCCACTGACCTCTTTTTGGACAAAGATTAAAAAATTAAAAATAATTTTCAAATAAATTTGAGATAGTCATATCAGATTTATGATTTCTTTAAAACATTTTTCCCATTAACATTAATCACCAATGCAAGGACAGAAATAAAAAATCTGTGTGCCTAGACCAGCTCAGGAATTTACAGATACCATAGAGCATTTACGGTGAATAAAAAGAAAACACCCACGTGGACACTGACTTGGTGTCTGACACTGTGCTGAGCATTGGTGGTGTGGCAATGAATTAGCCTGATGGTTTACTCAATGGCTAAACAAGTGACTGCTATCCCAATCTTCCTATCAATGCAATTACTTACATAAAAAACAAGCCTCATTTTAAATAATTAAAAATTAATATTACAGACAATAATAATTTACCTAGAATAATAAGTTAAGCTAATACGTGTCACTTATTACCTAAGCTAAGAAGTGTCACAGGTTATATTTAAGCTCAAGAACACCTCACTCCAAAGCAAATCCCCTTAATATGACATCACGTTGTTTGACTATAGGCTTAAAAAAGTTATTATTATTTTTAAAGTCATGGGGTCTTACTATGTTGCCCATGTTGGAGTATAGCAGCTATTCACAGGTACTATCATAGAAAACAGTGGCCCCAAACTCCTGGCCTGATTCCCAAGTAGCTGGGACTACAGGTGTGTGCCACTGTGCCCAGATGAATACAAGTTTTGTTTAAATAGAACCGGTTTGGGCTATTAATAAAGGAATATGGTATGTTAACCTAAAAATAAAAATTACACCTACCTGGTTATTGCTGGGGCTGGTACACCTCTTGTACGCAAGGTGGGTTTCCCTCGAACCACTGGAACATCTGCATTTTCTGAACCACCATTCAAATATGTTAATTCCTGAAGCTGTGCTTGCCTGATCTCATCATTATAATCCTACACAAAAGACAGAAGATAGTATAATTCAACTCATATTCGAAATATAAAAATATTTAGAAAATACAAGTAATTCTTAATAGAAAAAAGCGTTAGGAAAATAGTTAAATTTACAAGACAAGATACAAGTTTACTAAAATAAAAATGCAATGACAAATTTTTTTTAAAAAAAAAGGAAGAAAGAAAACTACAGCATTTTTTCCTCAAGCTAAAATTTGCTATAATCAGCCATTAACTCTTTTCTTTGGGCATACTTTCCAAGTGAGACATTTACAATAAAATTAAAATATCCTAAAACTGATATATGGGCATTGTTATTTACAGCGCAATTCAACTAGCAGGTATTAATTACCTATGCTGAACCAAGTAACAGAGAAACAAAGAGGAACTGAGCCATGGCCCAGCATTCAAAGACTTCAATCTAGCAAAGAGGAAGGAGATATATATATATATATATATATATACACACACGCAATAGGATAGCTTTCATGTAGCTAAGAACCACAGGAACACAGGGTTTTTGTATATTTCCAACAGAAAACTATACAAGTTGTGAAATTCAACATTTTCAAAATTGAACACCTAAATCTTATTCCTGAAAATTTGCTCTTCTTCATCTTACACTATTATCCAAATATTCAAGTAAAAAACTCTAGGAGTCATCCTTGATATCTCCCTCTTCCTTAGCACCCTGAACTCCATTCGACAATCATCAACCAAGACATGGGTAACTGCAAGTGTAATCTATTTTATAGAAAAGGGAAAGTTCAGGCCTAAAGAATCAAAAAGGAAAGAGTAAGTTCGTTACAAGAAGTGCTGCCTAAGGATGAGAACTAATTACCAGAAGATGGACAGCAGAGTATCACACACAGAAGGAAAAACACATTTTAAAACCTAAAGCATTGGGAGGCCGAGGCGGGTGGATCACGAGGTCAAGAGATCGAGACCATCCTGGTCAACATGGTGAAACCCCGTCTCTACTAAAAATACAAAAAAAAATTAGCTGGGCATGGTGGCGCGTGCCTGTAATCCCAGCTACTCGGGAGGCTGAGGCAGGAGAATTGCCTGAACCCAGGAGGCGGAGGTTGCAGTGAGCCAAGATCGCGCCATTGCACTCCAGCCTGGGTAACAAGAGCGAAACTCCGTCTCAAAAAAAAAAAAAAAAAAAAAAAAAAAACCTAAAGCAGGCTGACCATGGTGGCTCACGCCTGTAATCCAGCACTCTGGGAGGCTGAGGTGGGAAGATCACTTGCACCTGGGAGGGGGATGCTGCAGTGAGCCATGATCATGCCACTGCACTCTAGTCTGTGTGAGCAAGTGAGACTCTGTTTCAAACAAACAAATATTAAAAAAGAAAGAAAGAAAGAAAGAAATGTAATGCTGAGTTCAGGGAACCAAAAGAGGTGCTAAATGGCTGAGTTGTAAAAACAATCTGGGTGGAAATAGAAGCTTAAAGTGAAAGGCAGAGTGGAGGTCAAATCATGCAAAACTTTAAGTCCTATTAAAAATAACTTTAACTGTTTAAAATTAAGATTACTGAGGAGTCTTTCTTGCTGTATTTCTCTCTTACTTTTTTTTTGGTGACAGGGTCTCACTCTGTCCCCAGCCTGGAGTACAGTGGTGCGATCATGGCTCACTCCAGGCCTGAATTCCTAGGCTCAATTCTTAAATATCTACTTTTATAAAATAAAAGATTTCAAACCAATAATGTAACCTTTTAACTTTAGAAGTGGAACAGAAAAACAAATCAAACCCAAAGTAAGTGGAAAAAAACAACAAAAAATAGGGCAGAAAAAAATGAAAAAGAGCAGAACATAGAGAAAAATCAACAAAATCAAAAGTTGTTTGTTTAAAAGGCTAACGAAATTAATAAACCTTTAGCTAAACTCACCAAGAATAAAAGAGACTGTTAAAATTACAAATGAAAATGGGGCATCACTTGGACTTTAAAGAAATAAAAGATCATCAGGGAATTCTACAAACAACCATATGCCAAAATATTTGGTAATGTAGACAACATGGATGAACAAGGACAAAAGCTACCAAACCTGACTCAAGAAGAAACAGAAATATGAAGAGACAATAACATGTGTGAAATAATAAGAAAGGTCTATTTGTTCTCTGCTGCAAGTTCCTTACAGGGAGCTCCTGAACCCCTTAGAATTTAGTAATAGAGGTGAGAGGAACATCTTTTGTTACTCATAATAAACCCCTTTCAACCATACCTGAGTATGCTAATGAGGTAACCCCTGGAGGATAGGAGTTATTTCCCAAAAAGACCAAGGCAGAATTAGAGGGTTGAAGCTTCAAGCCCTAACTCCTTATACCCCTTATACCTCTGGGGAGGGAAGAGGGGTTGGAGTCTGACTCAGTCACCAATGGCCAAAGACTTAATTAGTCATGCTTATATAATGAATCCTCCATAGAAACTTTGAATGATGGGATTTGAAGAGCTTCTGGGTTGATTAACTACCTGTCTGCCCTGAGGGTGGTACATCCCCAACTGTACAGGGACAGAAGCTCCTGTGCTCAGACCCTGCCCTATGTACCTCTTCAACTGGCTATTCATCTTTATAGTATCTCTTACATTACAGTGACCAGTAATAGTAAATGGTTGTTACTCTGAATTACGTGAGTTGTTATGGCAAATCACAGGATCTGAGGAGGGTTCTGTATTCTCAATTTGTAGTCAAGTTGGTCAGAAGTAAGGGAGGCCTGGGACTTAAAACTGGCACCTAAAGCGGAGCAGTCTGATCTTTAACTTGTGAGGTCAGATGCTATCTCCAGAGTGTCAGAACTGTAAGTCACCTGAGAACACTGATTTGGTGTCTGGAGAGTCAAAGAATTGGCTGGTATTTGGGGCAGGGGAACATCTGCTATCAGAAGTGCTGTGTGTAGAAAAAGTTTTTTCTTTAATAAGAAAAATGTCAAAATAAATACTCAAAAATTTTCCTTCAAAGAAAAGCCCAAAATTCAATAGTGAATTTTAATAAACAATTAAAGAATTAATGCTAATCTTTCACAAACTCTTCAAAAATTTAATAGGAAGGATCACTACCTTACACATTCTATGAGGCCAGTATTGTCCTGATAGGAAAACCAGATATAGAAAGCACAAGATAAGGAAACTATACACAAATATGCTTATATTAAGCATACAGATGTTAAAGCTGTCAAATAAACATTAAGAAACCAAATGCAGCAACATAATTAATACACAAGAACCATGGTGAATTTATTCCAGGATTATAAGGTTGGTTTAACATCCAAACATAAATTAATGTAATAATATAATAAAATAAAGGACAAAAACTACATGGTAACTTTAACAGAGAGAAACACATTTGATGGAAGAATCCAACACTCCTTGAGGATAAAAACACTCATCAACTAGGAAAATCCACAGCTAACAACATATTTAACAATGAAAGACTGAATGTGTTATCCTAAGACAAGACATAGATGTCTGCTCTTACCACTTCTACTCAACATTGTACTTGAGGTTCTAGCCAGGACAATTATGTAACAAAAAGGAATAAACAGTATCCACACAGGAAAGGAAGAACTAAAACAATCTCTGTTCACAGGTGGTACAAACCTGTGTATAGAAAATCCTAAGTAATCCACAAAAAAATTAATAAAAATAGGAGTTTAGCAAAGTTTTAGGATACAACATTAATATACAAAACTCAGTTTTATTTATTTACACCAGCAGTGAACAACTCAAAAATGAAATTTAAAAAAACAATTCCACTTACCTCAGCATTAAGAATAACATACTTAGGAATAAGACCACAAAATAAAGCAAAAGTTGTATACTAAAAACTACAAAACATTGACAATTTCTTTTAATCTAAATAAAATGAAAAAATATCCAATGTTCATGGACAGGAGGTCTTAATATTGTTAAAATGATGATACTTTCCCAACTGACCTACAGATTCAATTAAATCTCAACTAAAATCCCAGCTGGCTTATTTGCAGAAATGGACAAGTTGATCTTAATATTCATATGGAAATTCAGTGGAACCCAGAACAGCCAAAACGATCTTTAAAAACAAGAAAGTTGGTGGGATGGCATGCCCCCATTTCAAAACTTACTGCAAAGTTATAGTAATCAAAACCGTGTGGTAATGGCATAAAAGAGACATAAAGATCAATGAAATAGAAGTGAGAGCTCAGATATAAGTTACAGTCCATTGCTTTTTAAGTAGTGTCTTCTACAGCTGGTGCTGCAGTAATCAGAAAGCCATGTAAATATAAACAAATGAAAAAAATAAATAAATAAAGGGAGAGACCCAAATACTTCATGTTATACACACAAATTAGATCAAAATGAATCAAGAGACCTAACTGTAAGTAACTAAAACTAAAAAACGCTTAGATCAGGGGTGTCCAATCTTTTGGCTTCACTGGGCCACAATGGAAGAACTGTCTTGGGCCACACATAAAATATACTAATGATACCTGGTGAGCTCAAAAAAAAAAAAAAAAAGTAAACAAAAAAAAAAAATCTAAATGTTTTAAGAAAGTTTACAAATTTGTGTATGGGCCGCATTCAAAGCCTTACTGGGCTGCACCTGGCCCATGGGTTGGAGAAGCTTGTCTTAGATACAAAATAAGGAGTGAATCTTCACAGAGTATACTGAAAAGGTGTGGCAAGAAACTGAGAAGGATAAGAATATATTTGTTGTATTTACATTCTGTCAAAGCAGCAAGTCCTAATTCCATGGGATTCATTAACAATAAAGCCACTACTGTCAAAAATAGTAGTGTGGGTGAAAGGTGGAGCTGGAATCTATTTCAGTGGAATAAAGAATAAATAGCAGTAAGCCACAGAAAGTAAAGGCAGGCAGCTTCTTTCAACTGTATGGCCACAATGAGAACAAGAGAGAAAGGATCATAGCTTGTAGGGAGGAGCAGAGGATTTTAAGACAGAAGAAACATGAGCATATTTGAGTGTAAATAGAAGATTCAGAGGAGACAGATTCCTGAATTCTTTATTATTTAGAATTAAAAACATGAAGAAATTCAGGAAATTTAAAAAAATACTACTCCTTTTCAAAAGCGGAATGCAAAAAAATTACTTAAAACTTGTGAAAGTCATTCTAGAATTTAAAAAATATATATGAACACCAATCAAAAGGAAAGTTGCAATCCTAATCAGCTAACATTTGCAAAGCAGGAAGAAGGAAAGGCAAATGATGACTAATACAAGTCATTATGATTGACAGGAAAAATTAAGAATAGAGTCAATATTTTATTGTAAATATAGATTCTTTCCCTGACTTATTTCAGGTATTGTGACCTCAGGGGAAGCATCTGAATCTTTCCATCATTATTTCAACCTCTCTAAAATAAGCCTATTAGCATGTCCCCAGCCATTTTACTGGAAATGTGTGAAGATTAATACATAATTTGTAAAGCACATTCTAAATAAGTGATTTGTAAAACTCTAAATAAAATGTGCTATGTAAATGTTAAATATTTGCCCTGCTGAAAAGTGTTAGGAGATGTGATACCAAATTGTATGAAGTAAAAAATATGGATGTGGAAAGAACACAGTCTAGGCCCTATTCAAAACATTAAAAAATATTCTTCTAAGTAAGGTTAGGTGATTATAACGATATCACAAAAACTATAAAGTCCATTTAAGATATCATCTTTTAAAAACTACATTTAAAAATCGTATAGTAGGGAAAGAAATATGGAATTTGAATCAATCACATCTGAGGTTAAGCTTAAATTTAACCAACTGAATTTAACAGCTATTTAATTTTGGACAATTTTTAAAAATTCTAGGTGACTATTTCTCCTGGTATCAAATGGACACTACTGATATAACCATTACAATTAGAATTTTCTTGGTCTTTGAAAGAATGCTTTTAAAGTAATAGGGAACGTAAATCATTCATAGTAGCTTACAGATGACTTATTTTTGTAATTTTACATTTTAAATTATCATTTTAACTCCCTGTCTGAAAAGTGAAACTATTATAACATTAACACCATTATGAATTGTAAAGAGAGGAAATGCAATTAAAATTTTGATTAAGTATGTTTAAGCAGGCCTTGACTATCCAGTGAGCTTAGAATCTATTCAGATGTATTTTAGCCTGAAGAATGGAGAAAAAGTTTTTAAATGAAATCGTTAAAACAAACTCATTGAAATTCAGTGGGCTCTCTGTTAGGAATTTACTCTACAGATATATTTGACAAAATAGGCCAATATTTATGTCTGAGGTTAATCTTAGGATCACTGTATCTATTGTGACCTATAAAAAATAACCTTAATGTTCATTATTTGAGGAGCAATTAAATAAACTCTTTAACATGTATATAATGAAATATTATGCAGACATTAAAAAGAATGAAGTAAAACTACATATTCTCATAGGAACAATGTCCAAAATCACATAAGTTAAACTGATATGACATGTGACTTCTGGTACAGCTAAGGGAGGAGCTCAGCAAAGCCTCTGCCATAAAAAGCAAAATAAAAACTGACAAATGGTTAAAAGTAACCATTTTAGGACTCTGAAAACTGACTAAAGGTCAAAATACTAAACTGAAAATACGATATATTTATTCATTTAAAAGCACTACCTTTCCGGTAAGAAAAATGGAGTCTGGCCTTCTTCTCTAGGGATGCACCTAGTATTGCCGTCTTGAGTGACATCAAGAAACTGACCATCAGGCTAGACAGAAATTGGACAAAGATTCAGGAAATAAGACAGTCTTGAGAAGCTCGCCACACACCTCTGGCTGGATAGAAGGCTATGTGCATGGACAGCAAGAGAGTGAGACAAAGCTCTCCATACATGCTCTCCTGAAGGCTAGTGCACATATATGCAGGGGAGACAGGAGGAATCCTGGAGGAAGGGAAAAGCCAGGGCAGACAGGATGAGAGTCTTCTTTGGATCCACTCCCCTATGTACACACACAGCTCCACCATTAGAAGATGGAAACTTTCCTAACACAGGTATCTGAGCACAAGCTCCCCCTGGCTCCCCCTGGCTTCCACTAAGCAGTGCTGACACAGACAACATCTCTAGCAGGTCAGGTTTAAAAATAAAAGCAAGAAAAAACACGTTAAAAGAGATATTATTAGCTGTAACTATGAGGAAGACAGACAGCAAATTTAGTCCAACTAAATTATTAAAGAAACAGAAGACCAAAAAAAAAAAAAATCACCTCAACAAAAATAACCCCTCTGGGAAGAAAATAAATCAGATTATACGTTTGCTATAATATGTTATCTAAAATAGTTTTCAGCAAAAACTAAGAAACATGCAGAGAAACAGGAAAATGTGACCCATACTTAGGGGGAGAAAAGCAGTACAAAGAAACTGTCTTGGAGAGGGCCCAGATGTTGGACTTGCAACAAAAGAAAATTTAAAAAGCATATTATCTGTAATGAAAAATTCACTAGAGGAGTTCAATAGCAGGTATGAGCTGGCAGAAGAATTAGGTAACTTGAAGATTGGTCCAGTAAACTTACTGAGTCTAAGGTACACAGAGAAAAAAGGATGAAAAAAAATGAGTCTCAGAAATCCATGGGACACTGCCATATGTATCAACATACATGTAACTGGAATTAGGGGGTGTGGTGGGGGGTAGAAAGGTAGAAAAAGTTTAAATAGATGAAAACTTTCCACATTTAATGAAAAACATAAACCTACAGATGCACAAAGCTTAGCCAACAAATAGGATAAACATGTACATCACAGCCAAATTGCTGAAAACCAGAAGCAGAAAAAGTCTTGACAGCAGCAAGCGAATAACAATAGATTATATACAGGAGAACAGCAAAATGATTAATGACTCTCCTCATCAAAAGTAACGGAGGTCAGAAGGTGGCAGAGTAGCATATTCAAAGTGCTGGAGAAACAAAAACCAAAAACTATCAACCAATAATTATATAACCTATATTTTAGAATGTAGGTGAAATAAAGACATTCCCAGAAGAACAAAACACTTTTTGCTAGCAGACCTAGGTTACAGAAAAGTCTAAAGAAAAACCTTCAGGCTGAAAAGAAATAATACCATATGGCAACTCTATCCACAGGAAAAAATGAAGGGCACCAGAAATACTGTTAAGTTAATATAAAAGACTCCAGAAAAATACTGTGCTACAAACCGATATCCCTCATAATTAGAGATGCAAATATCCTTAACAAACTATTAGTAAACAATATCTAGCGACTATAAAGAAGACTATATGCCATGACCAAGTGGGATTTATCCTCAGAATGCAAATTTGGCTTCACATCTGAAAATCAACTAATAATGTAATACACTGTTATTAACAAAATAAATGAGATGAATACCACACAATAATCTCAGGTGGAAAAAGATTTGCAAAATTCAATATCCATATTTATACATATATTCATGATAAAAACTCTGACCAATTAGAAATATAAAAGAACGTCAACATGACAAAGGGCAGCAACAAAAAAAGCCTATAGCCAATGGTGCAAGACTGAATGCTTTCCTCCTAATTTTAGCAACAACTGCATTGATGGTTCTAGTCAGTGTAATAAGGAACGGAACAGAACAGAAAACAACAACATTACATTTAAAAAAATTAAAAGCATCCATATTGAAGAGGAACTAGTAAAATCATCTTTATTCAAAGGTGACATGCTCCTATATTTCACTAATTAGGATTCCACTTAATCATTGTAATGATTCTATTAAAAACACCACCTTGTAACTAATAAACACATTCGGCAAGATCATGAGATATTAAATCAATATACAAAAATCAATTGTATTTCTGTACACTAGTAACCATCTAAAAATGAAATTTCAAAAGCTGCACTCACAATAGTTCAAGAAGTACACAATATTTACAAATAAATTTTGCAAAAGAAAAGTCTGACACCCTGGACACTATATAACACTGTTGAGAAAAATTTAAAAATTTATCTTTTTAAAAAGTGAAGAAAATCTCTTGTTCATGGATTGGAAAACTCAAAATTGTTAAAGTGAAAATTATCCCCAAACTGACCTACAAATTTAATATAATATCTATCAAATCCTAGCCAGCTTTGTTTTCTTATACAGAAATTAAGAAGCTGATCCTAAAACATACATGAAAACGCTAAGAAGCCAGAAAAGCTAAAAAAATGTTTGAAAAACAACAAAGTTGGAAGATTTATACAACCTAGATTTCCAGATTTACTTAAGGCTAAAGTAATTAAGAGCACACTACTGGTATGAAGACTAGGCATATAAATCAATGAAAAAGAATTTAAGAATGCAGAAATAAACCATTATATTTATGCTTAGTAAATTTTCAACAATGGTACTAAGGTACTGAATGAGGAAATAATTGTCTTTTCAACATACGGTGCTAGGAAAACTGGATATCCATCTAGAAAAAAATAAATTTAGAGACTAACCTCAAATATACAAATTAACTCAAAATGGATTTTAAGGGAAAGAATATTAAAAGACATTTAAAAGAAAACAGTTGAAAATCTTAGTGACCTTCATTAGGCAAAGATGCTTTTGGCCAGTCCAGATTTGGTATGAGGGAAATTAGTTTCTACCTCTGGGTGAAGGGCTGTAAAGGTCATGAGATAAAAGGTGCTACTGCAGCCATCTTTGGAAAACAGAATCTGTCTCACCTGGCTGGATCCACACTGAATGGTCCACGCTGCATGCTCACCAAAACATACACCTCTCCTTAGCTGTGGTCTTGCCATAGTTTCAATTTTGTAGTCATTTATATGAAAAACTGATTCATATCTGACTTTTCCATTAAACTCCATGAGAGATCATGTCTTTTATTAGTTCACACGTGCCTATCACATAGTAAGCCCTTAGAAATTTTGTTTTTAAACTAAATGAAGAAATGGATTGTCACATTTGCTTGTGGGAACTAAAGAAAATACTAGCTATTTCCGTTCCCACGTTATTACATATTTAATGCAATTCCATGTCCTGGCTTTTTAAAGGCAATAGTGACTTAAATATCCTTTCCCTATAAATATAATAATAGTTTTCCTCACAGATAATATAATCGCAATACATGTGCTGTAGTATGTAAGTCAATCCACCAAACTAGCCTGGGATGACTAAGGACAGTCTTATCCCAGAGAGCTATTTGGCAGATGTGTCAGCTTCTATAAAATAAATTGTCTGCAGAGCCCAAGTGTTGAATGCTTTATGATTCTTTTTATCACGAGCATGCAAATGACATAAAAAGTCCTTTTATCAAGAGCATACAAATCACACAAAAGACTTAAATCAACATTTGTTAACAGAGGTAGACAAGTATTCCCTTTAAACTGTCACATCCTTAGCAATGTCAAGGTGTTTAAAAGGGTTAAAACAGACTGTCAATCTTTAACAAAACATCCAAAATACTTGGCAGAAGCTAAATAGCCCTATCCCCTCTGTGCTCATTATGGTTATGTCTGTTATTGTATTTATCATGTCGTACTAAAATCATCTGTTGACGTTCTCTTTTCCTCTAAATTACATCTTATATTATACTAAATGAGGGCAGGGATTACTTTTATTCAAGTCCGTATGCCAACGCCAAGCACAGTGCATGGCACACAGAAGGCCCGAATGGTTTTGTGTTGGCGAACCAAAAAATTGTAAAGTGTCACATAAAATGGTAGGACTTAGAGTTTCAAAACCCGAACTTGTGACTGTGCTATGCAAGTTTTTTAGCCGTGTAACCTTGGCCCTATTATTTAATCTCCCTAAAACTCCAACACCTCATATATAAAGAAGGAACAGTGCCAGGTAATTCACAGGGACGCTGTAAGGTCTACTTGAGGTGATGTCCATAAAGCTTTTTAGCAGATAAGGAGCTATGCAAATAACAGTTACAGACAAGAATTATCAAGGATTAAAGTAAAGAAAGGATTTTAAAGTACAAGTTAACTATCAAGAAAAACTGTACTAACAGGGATGAGGAATTTTTTGATTTCTTCCAAAGCATGTCCCATCCTGGCATAAGCTTCTGCAGGTGGGGCAAACACTTCAATGAGAACATGGAGATCATCATTGAGATGGAAGTACTTTGCTTCTCCACTTTTCCTCAACTCTTCTTCCTAGAAAAAAGAAAAAATAATAACATTTAAAAATGTCTAATTATAAGAAATGAAAAAAAATATATAAAAACTACCCCCCAAAAATAAAAACAATCCATTTGGCACATGGTTGTCATAGAAAATTCATGTGACAGCAGACACCACCCTAACAAAGACGGTTTAAGCTATAAATGTGATCCTGACATTCCCAGGCTTTTACACAGTCCCGAGGCTTCCTACTGCTGCTGGAATAACGTCCCCCTCCAGATGCTGGCTGGTAGGAGCCCCATCATCTGCTCACTTCTGCTGCTAGGGTGCCTTCACCTTCTCCAGTCTCCTTTACTCATCCCTCAGCAGCCACTGCACATGCTTCCTTTGTGCTTCTCAACCTGGCTGAGCTCATGTGCTCACTTCTACACTGACTATTGTGTCTGTGATGCTAGTACAAGGCACATACCACTATCTGAAATACCTTATTTTAAAAAACATGTCTATTTTCTATTTTCCCTTAGTGGAAAGTGATTACCATGGAGCAGACACTGTGACTGCCTTGCTTAGTAATGCATTTTCCATGTCTAGAAAAGTGCTTGGTATACAGATGTTCAACAAAGATTTGTTGAATGAATGATTAAACATTCATTCAATGCTATGTCAGTTTGCTTGTTCACATATTCATTCAAAAAACATTTCTACATGCCTGGCACTATATTCTATCTGAGAATAAAACAGTGAATAAAACAAAATGAAAGATTTTATTACATTATTTTACATAATTATGACAAACGTTTTTAATCTTTGTTTACATAATGAAATTCAGGAGGAAAACTGAAAGAAGAAAAAACAGATAGTTAAGGAACTACTAATTTTGCTCCACTGTCTTTTCCTAACTAACCTTCAATTTTAGGTCCTGATTTTTCAGAATCTGAGTCTTCCATTAGTCTTTATTTCCAATGTTAAAATCAGACAGATTAAGATTAACAGAATCTGAGACTAATTCCCAAAAGATAAGAAATCTTTCTAGTCTCTTAAAAAGCCTATCCCATAACCAAGAGAATCCCTGGTAATACCACCTTTTAATTTCACAATTAGGCAAGAGGCCAATGATGAAATACTAGAGGTACATAACCATTGACTTCACCCTTGAAAGATTCAACTTCTGTTACTTGACTAATTTGAACTCTTACAAAGAAAAGAAAGACTAATACACAGAGCAAGAAATAGGCATGGGATTTAGTCAGCTATATTTTCATCTCAGCTATGCCAGTTACTAGTCATGTGAGTTCAGACAGACTGTATATAATCCAATACTTAATTTGCAAAACCAGTTTATTAGTAGCACATATATATTAATGTAGAACTACTGAGAACATAAGGGACAGCTTTATATAAATGCCTGGTGAAAGGAGGCAGTCTATATACTACCTAGCACACTGCCTAACATATAATAGGCACTCAATACATGCTAGCTTCCTTCACATTAATAGAAAATAGGCCAGTGTAGGGCCACAGCCCTACAGGGTCATGGGGTGTCCCCTATCGCTGTGCTGAGGCACTGGATCCAAAAAGTAAAGAGACAGGACACAGAGGACTGGAAAAGACAGCTGGGCTCAGGGAGCCATGCCACTTACAAGCGGAGACGGGCAAGGCCCTGAATGTCCAGAAGCGTCTGTATTTATTAGGTACAAGACAGGGGAAAGGTTCGGGAGTGAGGTCATCTATAGGCTTAATGACAGGGCATACATAATCACGTGAGTAGCAAGCAAGGGGGTCATGCCATTAGGTCACCTCGTCAGAGAGGTGGGCCGTGTGCAGTAGGGGGCTGTGCTGTGCACAGTAGTAAAGCGTCGTGTACAAAAAGGTGGTCCACCCTCATTAGGTCACCAAGGCAAGGAGGTGAGCTGTGTGCCACAAATGCCGTGCCCAACACTTCTTATCTGGGGGCTGGAGACTTCAAAGGATTCCTATAGAAGGATGCTGTAAACCAATGCAGTGGGAGCTGACAGAATGTGCTCTTCTCTAAGATATTTCATAGGAGGATGATTAGCCAGCACAATAGCGAGAAAAGCTGACAGGATGTCCAAAAATGTGCTGCGATTATATACCAGAGGGGTTCTTCTCCCTCGGTTATTCACAGGATCTCAGGCCTGAGGCCTACTTTCCACAAGAACTGGATGCAAGGTGTTGCAACTCCATTTCAGGAGGAATAACTCTTGCTCTAAGCTGGCCATGCAGTGGGTACCGAGTGCTGCCATCTAAGCCCTGACCTGCCATATAGCACATGCCCTTTCAGGCAGGGGTATTATCACTTGGGTCATTGGTTCTTGTCCTGGTCTGGCTGTTTTTCCCATGTACTTGCTTCTGTTCTGTGACTGCTCTAGACATTCCTCCTACTACAGACTACTATACGGTTATATAGAAGGATTAAAATAAATCAGCACTAAATGTGTCTGTACAGCTCTGACTACAATCCCTTATATGATTATATAGAGAGATTATGTGGAACTAAGTATGATTATGTATATAAGATAGAGATAAGTAAGCAGTAAGTTATACTTCAGGTACTAATTGTGCCTGGGGTCTGCACAGCTGTCCTTCCTTGGTGCCCAAGTTGGGGGTTTACCCACAGGCCAGAAACTGAATGAAAAAATATAAGGGAATATATATAAATATAAGCTTCCAAAATATTGTATAAATTCCCTTTGAAATTTGTCTTGACTATAAAAAACATTATACCAACTCTTCATTGTTCTAATCAGAACATTTCAGCTATTTGATCTGAATCTCTCTCATTGCTTAAGTTTTAAAAATTAGATTCTCGCCGGGCGCAGTGGCTCATGCCTGTAAGCCTAGCACTTTGGGAAGCTGAGGTGGGCAGATCACAAGGTCAGGAGATCTAGACCATCCTAGCCAACATGGTGAAACCCTATCTCTACTAAAAATATAGAAATAAGCTGGGTGTGGTGACGCACACTTGTAATCCCAGGTACTCAAGAGGCTGAGGTAGGACAATCGATTAAAACTGGGAGGTGGGGGTTGCAATGAGTTGATCATGCCACTGCACTCCAGCCTGGCGACAGAGCAAGACTCTGTCTCAAAAAAAGAAAGTATTCTGTGTACAGCAATTCATCTCTGAAAGCACAAATTATTGAAACAAACATTTATCCTTTTCTAATAAGAGTACCAAAATAATGATTTTAATGAGTGATTATAATTGTTCAATTCTTTTTTTTTTTTTTGAGATGGAGTTTCGCTCTTGTTGCCCAGGCTGGAGTGCAATGGCGCAATCTCGGCTCACCGCAACCTCCGCCTCCTGGGTTCAGGCAATTCTCCTGCCTCAGCCTCCTGAGTAGCTGGGATTACAGGCATGCGCCACCATGCCCACCTAATTTTTTGTATTTTTAGTAGAGATGGGGTTTCACCTTGTTGACCAGGATGGTCTCGATCTCTTGACCTTGTGATCCACCCGCCTCGGCCTCCCAAAGTGCTGGGATTACAGGCGTGAGCCACCACGCCCAGCCTATAGTGGTTCATTCTTATTCCAGCATTTTTATTTCTATCAAAAACTTAAGTTGCAACAGAGAGGATTTCTTATCATAGCTATAGCCATGGTACAATTCCAGAGTGAGGAGTTATTACCAAACTAGTCTATAGATTAATGATGAGAGGCAATGTGTTATTTGGAGAAAAACACAGATGTTGAAATTCTGCATTAAATCCCAAATCCAACATTAATTGTATGACTTGGGCAGATTACATTACCCTCATCTTAAAGGGGTGATTTTTTAAGTGGGGAAAATAATAGTATAGTATTATCTCAAGGCTGTTATAGTAATAAAGGAGTTAACAGACACAACGTCTTTAGGATTAAGCCTTGCACATAATAAGCACTTGGTAAATGATAAACGTAGTAATGATAATTATTATATAACTATAGTTTTATTTATTCTATTATTGTACAGTATAGATGATGTGGGCAAAACATCTAGCATGATGTTTGGAATAAACTGAAGGCTCAAGAGACCAGAGCATTGTCATGATTATTATGCCATGTAACCAGATGATATACATCAGTAATGACTCCCATAATTTCATCAATGTAGCAAATAAATGAAGAAAATAAATTATATTCACATTAGACTTTTTTTTTTTTGAGATGGAGTTTCGCTCTTGTTACCCAGGCTGGAGTGCAATGGCGTGATCTCGGCTCACTGCAACCTCCGCCTCCTGGGTTCAGGCAATTCTCCTGCCTCAGCCTCCTGAGTAGCTGGGATTACAGGCACACGCCACCATGTCCAGCTAATTTTTTGTATTTTTAGTAGAGACGGGGTTTCACCATGTTGACCAGGATGGTCTCGATCTCTTGACCTCGTGATCCACCCGCCTCGGCCTACCAAAGTGCTGGGATTACAGGCGTGAGCCACAAAATCTAAAAGGATGAGATTATAACACAAAGTAATGGGAATCTCTTTAGAAATGAACATATTATTAACTGATAACTTCTGAAAATTAAAATTAAACTAGTAAAAAGGATCAACTGAAATCAATATTTAAGAATTCAGGCAGTGATGCACTGATTATAATATAGCAGATTATAATATAATATAGGGATACTAGTAGTATCCTTTTTTTTTTTTTTTTTTTTTTTGAGACAGAGTCTCACTCTGTCACCTAGATTGGAGTGCACTGGCTCGATCCTGGCATACTGCAATCTCCGCCTCCCAGGTCAAGTGATTCTCCTGTCTCAGCCTTTGGAGTAGCTGCGATTACAGGCATGCATCATCACATCTGGCTAATTTTTTTATTTTTAGTAGAAATAAGGTTTCACTATGTTGGCCAGGATGGTCTCAAACTCCTGACCTCAGTTTACTTACCTGCTTTGGCCTCCCTAAGTGCTAGGATTACAGGCGTGAGGCACAGCACACCCAGCCAGTATCCATTTAAGTTGCAAACCTGTTACTTAAATGATCACCTGTGGTCACTTTCAGTAAAATGCTTTAGAAAGAATGACTGATGGATCATGTGACAGAGGCTACAGCACAGTATGGGCAAAAAATGGGGAGGAAGGCACAGGTGGGCAAGAGGTAGACAAGGCCGGTGGAAAAGAGTTTAGAGAAGAAAATGACAGACTCGGGAATTTATGTTATCAGTTCAGGTCCAAAGAGCCAGGAGTAGGCTAAGTTGCAATGCTTGCAGACACAGGATGATGGGGCCAACAAACAGATACAGAGTTCGATGTGCGGCTGAATAACAATGCAGACGCCCAGCTGTCTCTTATGTGAGACTCAGGACAGTGTCTGGATACAGTGCAAACCTAAGAACAAATTAAACCTGAGAATAAATTGACATTTGGGAGGATTCAAACGATTTTGAGTACTCAAATACTAAAATGCCACAGAGCCTTCACACAGCAAAAGCCTGTCTGGTGAGGCTTTAACCATGCTGCTTAAACTGCTAAGGTAGTTCCTTGAAAGCAAATGACAATTCTCAGGCTTTACTCCTCCTCCTGCTCCTTATCATCTCCTAGCCTATGATTAATCTCTGCTTAACGAAACACACAGAGAATAAGAGAGCTATGTTAAACCCGGGGAAAAGGGCTGTTTGCATACAGTAACTATGGTATCTCCCAGTGTGCGAGCTTCCTTCTAGTCCTCCCAAAACAATGAATTTCTCTAATTAAACCAGATAATATATTGAAATTCTGTGAATCTCAAATCCTAGGAAGGATCTGGGATATTTTACTAGAGTGACTTTACACCGAGGAGATGAAACACTTAGACAATTTGAGAATTAACAGAACTGATTCTGACCTAATGCCACTCCACTGAGGGCCACCAAGCAGAGTGGGGCTTATGGAATCAGAATGTAAAGGAGACTTCTGGTCCCAGTCCACTGACAGTGGGTTCAGTGGATTGTAAATCCACAATGTATGCTGCTCCCCTCCCTGGTTCCCAAGAGTCTTGATGGAACATACACATTCAGCCACTTGCAGAATCCCCATATTGATTCCCAAAGAAATAGAAATGAAAGTTATCTGGGAATGGGTGATAAATGGTCTGGAAAAGATGGTCAAGAGTGTAAAAACAGGGTGTCCCATGCAAATGCAAAGCAGGCACTCAGCCAGGTTGTCCAGAGGACTCATTGCAGCAGATGCTAGAGCACCTCATTCCCCAGCAGCCTCCATGCAACTCAAGGTGCTCATCAGCAAAATGGCCACAGCAACCGGGAAGGACGTCATGCATTACTTCACAACACAGACCCCCCCCAAAAAGATGACCAGCTATTGACATGCTCAGTGTGCAATATGCCAACAGCAGAGAGCCTTGATATATAATATAATCCGGAAGGCCCACCAAGCCCTGATACCAAGCTGATAATATTTAGGATCCCTTTCATTATATAGATAGTCAGGCCCTTGCTGTTAACTTGGACACACAATCCAGATAAAGATGTGCCTTCCTTCTTTCCCTTCTACCTGTAAAATTATTGGTGGATGCCCTGATTACTATCACTGTATGCTACAAAACACTGCTTCTGACCAAGCAGTGGTTCTGATCAACCCCTTAACAACAAACGAAATAAGTAGGAGAGTGGATTCCTGCTTGTGGGTTTCACTGCTCATATCACGCAGCCCATTACCAGATGGCCTCATTAGAGCATGAACTAAGATATCAGCAAGGGTAGAGTACTTTCCTGCAAAATACACATAATTTCTGACCAACTGACCAAATACATGTTTTCATTTTCTCCTACTACCAGAATAGATGAGTCAGGGAATTAAAGTCATAATGTAAGACAGCAATGTTTAGTGAGTAATTAAAAAACCAGGCCATGCACTGGAATCATTTCAAATACCACTGAAAATTCATTTTGAGGTTCTACCCTAAACAAGTAGAGGTATGGGAATCTATATTTTTAAACAGTATCCCATATAAATCTGATACATGTCGAGCTTTCCAATGCTGTCAAAAATATATGGGTGCTGGTGTCAGAAAACCATGGTTTCATTAAATTGTTAACTCAAAACAAAAAATTTCTCAAATTAACCCAGATAATACACTCAAGCTCTCTGAATCTCAGTTTCCTTACATGTAAAGTAAGGAAAATATTATCTCCCATCATTTTACCAAGGATAACATGAAGGAATGCATGTAAAATGTTTCACACAGTGCCTGACTCACAATGGCAGTTCAATAAACAAATACTGGCCATTTTTATTATAAAAGCTATTATTTAGATGGTTTTTTGTGTGAAGATGTTGGATTGTGTCTAAATAACCTCTGTTTAAAATATCATTGTTCAACATTTCGCGGTATGTAATCGCTCAATGTGGATTTGGTTCTCAGTAATACAAATCTTTTAATAATGAGAAAACAACAAGTCTCATTAGAACGCAATGTAAGTGACACACATCATGATATGTGAAAATTCCTTTCAGAATTGGCATATTTAAGAAAATGATCAATAAAAACAATAGTATATATTTAGCTGGTTTAAAAAATTACTATTAATGTGAATACATCTAAGTAAAACAATTATGTGTTAGAACAATAAGCAATCATTAAAACACTTAAAAATCAATTTTAATAACATTCTAAAATGCATATAATATCAAATAAATGACAAAAAGAAGAAATAAAAGTATATACATTATAAACTCAACTATAAGAAATGTCTGCACAGAAAGACTCCAAAACACTAATCTAAAATGCAGAGTAATGGATGAGACTATACATAGCTTTTATCTCTTTTCATGATAATTTTAATATTATCTTACTTCCTATAAGGTGACATATTACAATGCAATCAAAACTTAAAGTATTATGCTTTTATTTAATATATGACTATGAAGGTTATAGATGCAGGTTTAAGATACTACATAATCTGAAGCAGACCAGAGTGACTCAATTTTCTAAACAGTATCACAAATATATCACCTTATGTAATTATGTATGAATATAATGAATAATATGAGTATATAATATAACATGACTCACAATGTAGCCATTTTCTATAATTAATATTACCTTGGCCTTGTCTCTCATGGAACCTTTTCCAAGGATGGACATTTTTGTCAAAGTTTCTTCTTGTAAACGCTTCAGAGAATTGCCACGTGGACCCAAAAGTTTTCCCACAAAGTTGAACTAGGAAAAATAAACAAACCAATCAAATTTGTAGCATTTATATCTGAAAGTAATTTCTTAATCTTGAACATTAAGAAACACTGTTGTGTGCTACACATCATTGATTAAAGGCAAATATTTAAGTTCCTGCACCATGCATCAAAATATGATGTTCCCCAGAAACCACATAAAACAGGGCTAAATATAAAATAAAAAACCCTGATATATTTCTTTATATTTATTTCAGTGATGGCTATATTCCACAACTGTGAATGAAGCTAGTTTCCTAGAATTCCTCGGTTGCTATCCTAAGAGTTTCCACACACATTAAATATCACCAAGAATAAACACTTCTAGAATGAGAATGTAGGTGAGGAAAAATGACACCAGGTGTCTCTAACATGCACAAGACTGGTCACTGTGGAGCACCTGGTTCTTCTACCTGCTCAGCCCTTAGATCCGGTTATTCAATCAATGAGTGGACTGGCCTAGATAAGCTCTTAAGCATTCAATGGCTGACGGAAGCCTTACAACAAAATTCATTGCTTCTAAAATAACTAGTTATGGGAATGTGGGCAATTTACTTAACCTTATATGTCTGAGGTTCCTTATTTAACAAGCAGAATAGTAGTGAATTAAATTAAGGGTATGTCTTCTGTAACCAGACTACCATGATTTAAAACCTAGCCTTTTCTGTTTGCCAGCTAAGTAACCCTGCACAAGTTACCTAACTTCTCTACACCTCAGTTTCTTCATCTGTAAAAGAGGAATGACAACAAGACCTACCTTTATAGGGTTGTTCTGAGGATTAAATGAGTCAATATAAATAAACTGTTTAAAACAATGCTTGCCAGATAACAGACACTCAATACATACATCTTGAATACAAAAATGATTAGGAATTTCACACAGTTTTTAAAAGACTTGCTATAATTAAGGTAAATCATGACTACTTCTTGCTTCCCAATAGAAAATCATCAGGGAGGAAACTTCGCCTTGGCAAGATGCTTGATTACAAACTCACATAGCAGCCACTTCTTCCGCGATCCATGCCACTGCTGTGCTGTTGCTGTTTCTAAGAGAAAATTGTTCCTCAATTTACCTAACTATGGCAATTGAAGTAATTTTCCTGAAATAAGTACTTAGTACTTTAAAACATCTAAATGGTGTTTTTTCCTTCCCACTTTTAATTTTATCGGTCTTCAACCAAAACTCAAATACATATTTTTAATCTTGGCATGTAATTATTTTTTGCTTGCTAAAATGTTTTTAGCCAAGATTATTTTTAGTAAGCAAAATAATTACATTTTTAAATATATAATATTTAAATATAAAAGTTATTTTTAAATATATTTATTTTTTAAATATTTTTAAATATAAAAGTTATACTTGCAGAGTTTACAAAGTCCAATACTTCGTGAGGGTGGAAAAAGTGGAGTAAATGGGGAGCAAGAATCAGGTGGGATTGGGTACTGACCCACACAATCCCACCTGATTCTAGCTTCTCATTTACTCCGCTTTATCTTTCTGAAAATTCTATTATTTAGACATTGGACATCCTGAGATGGATTGCTTTCTCTAAATTTCTCTTATTTTTTGGTCTCTCTTGTTTTACTTCCTGGAAAATTCAACTACGTTTCCTATATATCTATTGATTCCTTCATTTCTGCTACCAAATGTTTAACTACTAATAGAACTGTCTTATAGCTGTTTCTTCTTTACGGTGTTTTGTTTATATTTTGTGGAAACAATGAAATTTCTCATCCTTTCTGAAGATATTGATGAAAGCAGCCCCTCCCCACCTTGGAGTTTGAAGCATCTGCTTCTTCCAACAGCCTCCCCTTCCCCATTTTGTGAGCTGGTCTCTGTTATGGGCGTTCCTCAGATGTCTGGTAATCCTCTACTACCTGTTCTTAAAAATTCATGATTGCTGAATGGAAGTTCTGTTTTCATACATGGGACTTGAGAACAGTAGTCTTCACTGTAAATATGGCAGCCAAGTTATTTTATCAAAAGCTACTGAAATATCAGTATCTGTATTTCTTTTCACTTGGGTGAGGCACTTCCCTGAAGAGGAACTCCTTAATCTCTTAAGAGGACGTGTAAGCCTAGCTGCCAGAATACTGGGAATCCCATCACTAAGCGCACACACACTCTTATTTAAAGGAAACAATTCCCTCATTTTCAGTGTGACATCTCACCCTCATCCTCAGTTGTATCTGTCTGTGTCTTAGAGCCTCACAGTGCTCCAATTCAACCTCTTCAGGAAACCTCTGTGTTTTTGCTCGAGTGTGGAGGGGCAGATGACTGGTTTTATAAGATGAGAACATCTTGTGATCTAACTATTTCTTACACTTTGCGACCAAGTCTACTCTTGTCAATTGTACTCCATAAATCCACCTTTACAGTAATTGCTACCTACAATTCCTGAGTGCTCCCACAGTAATGAACATGTTTCTGGTTGAATTCCTCTCCGCCTGCCAGCTCAGGGTTCTGCTTTCTCTGGTCTCCATGACCACTTATCCATTTATTTTGCAAGTGCCAAAACTTTATAGATATCACTTGCCTATTATTGTCTCACACTCCCATTCTTTTGATCTTCATAAATTTATGCCTTTTTAATTTCATTTATATTTAAGTTTTCAAAAATGGAGCAAAAATAAATGTTGATAGTCAAATAGTCATATTCATCTTGCATCTTAAGTGGTCAAACAGTTCCTAAGTGATAAAAATTAAGAGGCTTTAGAAATCATGCAATTCAAACATCTAATTTTATACGGAAGAATCTAAAGTCCACAGAGGGATATGATTTATTGAAGGCCACTTGATAGTATTCTAGGTTAAAAAGGAAAAGCATTTTATATGACTTTTATGTGCCTTTAGGGGTTTCTTGTTTCCACTTAACTTTTGTTAGTCTTTTGTTCACCAAAATTACATAAATGAGTAATGTGACAATCAGAAGCTTTTATTTTCCCTTATTTTTCCTTTCAACTCTATTAACCATGTATCTCCCCAGTCAAGTTAGTTCTATCTCCTGAGTCAAATCAACCCTCCTGAATCTTAGACTTTTCATCTAAGACACTCAATACATACATCTTGATTAAAAAATTATTACGAACTTCACACAATTTTTAAGTCTTGCTATAATTAAGGTAAATCAAGACTACTTCTTGCTTCCCAATAGAAAATCAGCAGGGGGGAAACTGTTTGCCTTGGCAAGATGCTTTACACACTCACAGCAGCCACTTCTTCGGTGTCTTACAGATCTTACTACCTACTGCGGGTGAAGGCTGACTGAATTAAATAAGAAAGGGTATGAAAATCACCTATGAGAGCAGCCAGCAGACTGTGTATACTTCATGCCAAATTAGTCAGTAATAAATAGATGAATTTAACTATTGTGGATATATATATAATTTTATCTGAACAAGACCCACCTTCTCTGGAACTGTATTCCCTTCAGAAACGATAGCAAGGGAGCCACCACACTGAAAATGGCATGACCTGGCCCAGGCCACCCCGATTAGGCAAGAAATTGGCCTTTGACTGGAAGTCAAGGGATTCTGAAGTTTAGAACTAATTATGTGGATACTGAATGTCCTTAGAGCTCAGTCACAATAATGGTAATATGCTTGGTTGATCCATCAGGTTCTCAAGCTGCAGATGTTGCATCACCTCCCTGTGGGGCATTTGGAAATATTTAGCATGTTTATTTGGTTGTCACGATGACGAGGGTCACTATTGGGACTTAGGAGCAAAGGCCTATAAAACACCCGTCAGAAACAGATGGTCCTGCCCTTCATAAAAGTGTCCTGTTTAAAATGTCAATTGTGGCCCAGGTAAGAAATACTGCTAGAGGGAATAGCCACAGACAATTTCTTGGGCATAAAGCCCTTACTACTGTCTTCTCAGTTTCCTCCATGCATTCTATAAGATACCCTAATGTAGGGTTTTTTTAGAAAAATACAAAACGAAACAAAACAACAACAAAAAAATCCTTCAAGGTAGCCACAGTCAGTATTCACAAAAAGAAAAGCCCTAAGCAATAGATAGACCGAGTATGTATTTTAGACTTTCTGGATGATATAAACAACAAACAACAAAGGTGGCATAGTTCTCGTATTTGTCCTTAATCCCACAACACCTCCGATGTCCCACTTGCTATGGGTTCTGAAGGAGTGTCATTATACAGTGCCCCATCTTATCAGCAATGTGAACACAGTGGTTTCTTAGCATCTCTAGTCTTCAGCTTCACATTTACCAACTGTGGCTTATAAAAGTCATTACACTTCAGAGTCATTGTAAAGATGAAAATATCAGATAAAATGCTAAGCACTGTGAAAATGTTAAATTTTACCTGAGCCCTGTGCACTTAAAGATAGTGATGATTAAGAAATCCCCCCATCGTTTCATGTTTCTGGAAAGTGCTTGTTGCAAAGGACCACTCTTACCCACATGACTTAGATAAGACTCATAGATGATCCTTTAAATACCTACAGCAAGGACAGACACAAACCCTCCAAATTCCCATTATTTTCCCCCTTAAAAATTAGCTGAACTGTTCCTTTCCACTCATCAATCAGAAAAAGATCTATCTCCTGAGTTAAACTTTAGTTCCATTTCTCTCCTTTCTCCAGACCCCTGAACTCTGATCCATCTTCGATCTGAACCAGCAGACAAGCTCTACCCGAAGGCCCCTTTGGAAAACAGGCCAAGCTCAGGGTAGTATTCTCTGGTCACCTTCCCATCCTGCCACCATTACCCATTCATCTCACTTCCCCACACTGTATTGGCCTCTTTCACTTCACCCATGAAAGAAAAGCCCTTTTCTGCCTGACTTCTGAGATATAACTTACAGTTCTCACGGTCAGTGTGTTCTCCCTTTTGTAATAACTCCTCTCCCTACAGCCAGAGTCCCTTTCTGTGCTCTTGCAATCAACTTTTCAAATAAAGTCTTTCCTTATCCATGTCCTCTTTGTTTTTTATTTTACAACTATATCTGCAAGACAGTAAGAAATAAGAAAATACATTTTAACATTCATTTGTATAAATAACCTCATTTGTCCAAGAAAATTCATTTGTCCATTAATATTCATTTATTAATAATTTTATTTGTTCACATGCATAAAATTATCATTTTACAAATTTAGACATTATCATTCCTAAGACCTATAATTTTTCTCCAGATGTCAATTACTGTATCTCTCACAGACACACAAATGTTACATTTTTAAATATAAACCATCCAAAGTCCCATTATTTTCTCCATTAAAGATTAGCTGAACTATTTGTTTCCACTAATCAATCAGAAAAAGTCACATACCCTGAGATCATTTTCAAGTGATTATGAAGATGGTATAACAAAATATAGCAAGTATATTTGAGTTGCACTCATGATGTATAAGCTACAATAATTATGTTATTCACTGGTAAAGACTAAGTGCCCTTCTGAACTAGCTTTAATTGATCTAAACTATGTTTGTGACATGACGCTGTTCCTTGGGGAGCAATTATAGGTAAGCTGTCATTTCATAAACAACTAAATCTCAAGAACATGTCATGGTCTCCATTAAAAGGTTTCCCTTAACCAAGTGCTCACCAAAAAGTTGATTAGCGTAATAAAGCGATATTTTATTGACCTCAAACTCAACACTCAACACTGAACTTGGAGCTCTGCCATCATAGCTTCAAACACGCTCTTCTTCCAGAGTCCCTTAGCCCAGCAAATGGCACAACTATCTTCACAACAACTCAAGCCTGAAGACTGTCACCTACTGCATGAGGGCAGTGACTAGGCCCTGTGTGTTACTGCTTTCTCTCTCCAATATCTGAGTAGAGAGGGTGTTTAATACATGTTTAATGAACTAATTGGTTATATGTTAACAATTTTATCTCCCAAATATCTCTTAAACCTGTTCATTTTCTTCAATACCACCACAACCACCCTAGTCTAGGCCCTCATTGCCTCTCCCCAGACCAATGTAGAGTCCTTTCTCTGTATCCACTTCCATTTCCTTCAATCAACAGAAAGGTCTTTTTAAAACATAAGGTTGCCCATATTACATCTCGGACTAAACACGATTCGACTGCCCTGTGAAACTGAGTGCCAGTGTCTTGCTACTGCTGTGAAAAGCCCTCCCCGAGCAAGCTCTGGCTCACCTCTCTAGCCTCATCACATTTCTGCTTTTAATTTTAGCCATTCTGGATTTCTTTCAGTTTCTCAAAACTGCTGTGCTCCCAAAACTGCACATTCAGTTCAGACGTACAGGGAACATCACATCCACCCTTTAAACAATTTAAAAAAACTGGACAGAAAGCAAATTAACACTGAAGTCCCTGGGCAAAAACTATTTCTCCCTGTAGGTATTTCTGTCCATGCATCTACAGGGAGGAATAAAACTCAAGCATCTGCTCACCTGGGTGGTAGTATGAGATTATGAAGCCCTGGAAACCACCCAATTAGAAAACCTGAAACCTTTTTAAGAGCTTTTTCTGCAAAAAATCCCTTCTAGCCCCCAGGCACTCACAGAGGTCGGAGAGAATAAAGAAACCGCTTTCCCTGGGGAGCTGATGGGGGATAAGGTAGCCATGGGTGAAATCTGCACAGACCCACCTACCCTATGTCCTCCTCCTGAACAAAAACCTCATCTTCAGGAGGAATCAGTGTTCAAGGCACCATTTTAGAAGCAGAGACCATCCCCTCACCAGACAGTAAACCTGCTGGCACCTTGATCTTGGACTTCCCAACTTCCAAAACTATGAGAACGTAAGTTTCTCTGTTTATACATTCCCAGTCTCAAGTATTTTATGGTAGTAGCACAAATGGACTGTGATACCTTCTGGTATTTAAAAAGAAAATAAAAGTCACATTCTTCAAAGTTAAGTGACCCATAAGATAAAAAAAGATTTGTATTTATTTATTATTATTATTTTTTTAAGTAGAAATGGGGTTTCACCATGTTCACCAGGCTGGTCTTAAACTCCGGACCTAGGTGATCCACCCGCCT
The DNA here is from genome assembly GCF_030222135.1 of Aotus nancymaae. Classification (NCBI taxonomy): domain Eukaryota; kingdom Metazoa; phylum Chordata; class Mammalia; order Primates; family Aotidae; genus Aotus; species Aotus nancymaae. Next base: position 83,628,175 of record NW_026988450.1, on the reverse strand, counting down.
CAGCCTCCCAAAGTGCTGGGATTATAGGCATTAACCACCACACTTAGCCAAAAAAAGAAAATTTCTAATACAGCATTTTGCAATTGAGTTAAACTTCTTGACCCAACATGCATATAACATATAATAACTATTATACCCCATAAAGACCATAATATTATATTCAATTAAGGACATCAAAACTTTTTCAGAACAAACTGTATTCTACAGAAATTATGAGTCCCTATTTGTAAGTAAACTGCATGATATTCACACAACCTTAACTGACTTGGCAATGAGAAAACTAGGGACAGAAAAGTTCCGCTTTAAGCTATCTTGGTTATCTACTATTACATAACAAACTACTTTCAAACTGAATGGTCTTTAACAACAACCACCTTATTTATTTGCTCACAATTCAGCAGCTTCAGCACTGTTGGCTCATGAGTTAGTGGTGGCTGTCAGTGGGGACGCCAGTTCCTGCTGGTTTGCCTGACTCTTCTCCACCTGAGTATCTTAAGCGTCCACTTACCATGGTGGCCTCAGTGTGACAGGCTTGTGCATGGTGTGTGACTTCCAAGATCAGAAAGGCAGAAGCTATCAGTCTTTCTTAAAGCTCAGGCTTGGAACTGGCATTGTGTCATTTCTGCTGCAAGCAATCAGGTAAGCAAGACACAGAGTCGGGCAAACTCTTAGCAGGGCACCAGGCAGGGCCTGAAGGCATGCATGTGTGGTCATAGAGGCAGAGCACAATATAATATACTACACCACTGATAAAAATGACAAAGCTGTCATTGATTAAAAAGTTAAATTGTAATACCCTCAAACATTATGGTCTTTGCCAAGACCTGGCAAAGACTACCTGCCTGCCTTCTTTTTCCTAAGTTGAGAAGCAAGGTAGTGATTTCTCTGAGGGCAGAAACCTTGTCTTACTCATCTTTGTACTTCAATGACTGTTTAGAACAGCATGTAACTTGTGACAGGCAAGCAATAATTCATGCATACAAAAGTGAATGACAAATGCCAACTGAAAGTGATGTCTAAAACATATTAATCACTATCCAAGATGTTAATTAAAACAAAACCTAGAATATACCACACAGGAAGAGACAAAAGGAAGCACATTTTTGGTTTATGGAGCCTAACTGGCCAACAAGGACTTGTAATTGAGCTTAAGTTCTAAGTGTTTATTTAAAAATGTTAAAAAAGACACCTGAGAAAAATTGTAAAATAAAGGATATTAGTACTAGATAAACATAAACAATGTAAATTTATTTTTCTAGAGGTGGGTCTAAAGTAGAATGCAAAAAGGAGGATGTAAAGAATTTTTTAAAAGATGTTTGGATACAGTACACGATACGGACAGTTCTTGACTTCCAATGGTTTAACTTAGTAATTTTTTTTTTTTTTTTGAGACGGAGTTTAGCTCTTGTTACCCAGGCTGGAGTGCAATGGCACGATCTCAGCTCACCGCAACCTCCGCCTCCTGGGTTCAGGCAATTCTCCTGCCTCAGCCTCCCGAGTAGCTAGGACTACAGGCACACGCCACCATGCCCAGCTAACTTTTTGTATGTTTAGTAGAGACGGGGTTTCACCATGTTGACCAGGATGGTCTCGATCTCTTGACCTTGTGATCCACCCGCCTCGGCCTCCCAAAATGCTGGGATTACAGGCGTGAGCTACCGCACCCAGACTAACTTAGTAATTTTTGACTTTACAATGGTGTGAAAGCAAAACACATGCAGTAGGAAACTTTATTTCCAGTATCCATACAACCACTCTGGTTTTTCAATTTCAGTTCAATATTTGATAAATTACATGAGATATTCAAGACTTTATTATAAAATAGGCTTTGTGTTAAATGATTTTGCCCAACTATAGGCCACTGTTAAGTATTCTGAGCATATTGAAGGTAGGTTAGGCTAAGCTTTGATGTTCAGTAGCTTAGGTGTGTCAAATACATTTCTGACTTACAATATTTTTAACCTACAAGGGGCTTATTGGACAAAACCCACTTTAACTGAGGATTGGTATATATCTCAGATCAATTTAAGAGCTAAGAAATAGAAAGAAAGAAAGCCAGGAAGCAGGTCCATCAGTACATTCCATGGTGACAGCAAATGTAAACATGGTAGTTTATAGGTTATTACCTCAAATGTTCCACAGTCTTAAGATAGGCAATGTAAGAATTATCCCCCCACATTTACACCTTCATGCCTTCAATAGGTACTGTGTGTATATACAAACACATATTTATCCATCTAAAAATCGTACACTTGTTCTATAACTGGTTAATACTGCAATACTTACCTAGGAGAACAGATTCATCATTAACAAGCCTATATGTAGAGAAATAGTTCCAACTGAGAAGACTGTTCTTGTCATATCCAACTGGATCATAGTTGTTTCTAATCTTTTTATAAAGCTGAGTTGTACTAGGCACAAAAGAAGGATCAGCTCCATGGTTTTCTCACTAATTTAGATTGTATTTATCCACAACCGTTAATTAACAGTGTCTTTTGCAGTAATATTTGTCCACTGGAGGACACGTTTAATTAAAAGTAGTTCATATAATCCATAAATCTGCAACCAGGCACATATAAACAGCTGTATGCCCCAGTACACTGAAAGCAAATGAGTTACTAAATGGTGTTTTGCTTTCACACCACCATAAAGTCAAAAAATCCTAAGTTAAATCGTTGTATGTTGAGAACTATCTGTATCTTGTACTGTATCCAAACATTTTTAAAAAAATTCTTCATATCCTCCTTTTCACATTTGACCTTAGATCCACCTCTAGAGAAATAAATTTACATTGTTTATCTAATACTAATATCCTTGTTGGACTTGCATTGTGTAATACCCCCTTTCACTTCAGGATACTATCTCAAAGTGCACATAACAGGACTTAGATGAATCATGTAAGGGTACTATATTAATCTATGTGCTAACTATTAATAAAGTTTAATTTCTTAAGAGCATAGGCTCTGGAGTCAGACTTCTAGGTTCAAGTGCCTTCTACTTAGTAACTTTTATTAAGTTACTCAGCTTCTTTGTTCTTTCATTTTTTTCATCTGTCATCAGGAAATAATAAGGTCTATCTCAAGTTATAAAGATTAAATGAGTTAATAGTACAGTGCTTAGAATAATGCCTAGCACATAGAAAACCATTCCATGTGTGTACACAGACATAAACAGAAGTCTACACATAAATAGAAGCTGTAATATATTTTCCCAGCACCCAAATGTATTAGAAAGCATGCATCCCTCTTTGGAGAACACCACCTAAGCACTTGTTTTCTATACTTTACTAGGGAGAACAAAACTGTAAAAGAATATCTTCATTTATAATCTACACTTACCTATTTCTTGCCCAAGGACAAAAATACAAAGGGAGAACAAACAAGGTTTATTTTCCCTTTATTCTCTTGAAATGAAAGGATAGATCGATTCTTTTATTAGCTCAATGGGACATTTTAAGTTCAATAACTTGACCACTAACACAATGATTACTTAAAGAGATACCCATTCTTGGTATTCAGGATTCTGATCTCATTTGAATTGTATCAGTGTAGTAAATGCCAAACTCTAAACAATAGTAAACCTAACAACAGACTTGGGACCATGGCATTCACATGAAATGGAGCAGCCTCCTCAGAAACAAAACACTTGTTTCTTAGCATAGTCGCTAACTGAGTCAAGCTTTGCATTACCGATAATAATTGTCAAGATTCTGATAATCACCCCTGAAAACAGCAATCACTTTTTACATGGGCATTTTAATCTCCTAAGAGTAAGTCATTCCAGACTTGTATGTAGGTGTTCATTTATTTCAATATCACAAATATTTTGGGTTCTCTTCTAGATATATAAAATTCCACGCTCAAGTAAAGCACTGAAGGCATTCCAGAATATATTCCTTACAATTTAAACGAATGTTATAATCCACTATTACCTGTAATTAAGTAATTCTAGCCCAATAGTTATTCTACCTTTCTCCCTGGTCTCTGTTAATATCCTGAATTTATTCTTAAAGACTAAATTTAATTTCATCCAAAATTATTTCTCTAGAAATAATTCTCCATCACTCCTTTAAACTCTATGCTGAGCCTCTACCTCTGTTATATTAATTCAATCTTTATCAACATTATTTAGTAAAATTTATGATTTCCCCTATTAGATTATAAATTACTTGAGAATAAGTAGGACCCACATTTAATTAACCATTTTTCCTATAAAATGGTTTCTCAATAAATACTTGTGGAATTAAAGCTTATTTTTCTCCAAATCAAATGGCACTCTTCAATAAAGTTTTTACTGATTTTTTTTTGTTGCAGAGATTACTACAATATATTAAAGCTATAGATAAATACTTTTATTTAAGTATATTTATTTTCCAGCCACAGATCATTAGGTATTAGTAGTAGTGGTTGAGATTATTTGATGTTGTTTTATTGACTGTAATTTTAACCTAATATCTATTTCTAAATGGTAAACAGCCCAACTTATTTAGACGTAATTCTAAAGATCAATGAAGTGTACAAGTAACGTTTCCAGGATATGAGCAAAATAAACATAAGACATACGCATACAAAGGAACATACAAGTCATATACAATCTGAAATAAGCTATCTTACATTCTTGCTATCTGTATTTGCTCAAGGTTAGATATTCCAGGAGGAGGTATGTGCAGACAAGCTATGCAGCCAATAAATATGAAATCATTAATGCAGAAAATCCCAGACTGCAAAAGTCAGGCTACAAGTGGAGAGAATGAAATAGAAGATTTAAAATCAAAGGCAAGAAACTGATACAGAAAAGAGGCTATTGCAATAGATAGGGTAAGAGGTGACAGTGCTCTAAATTAAGGAATGAACATGAAATGTAAAGAGAAATAGATGGTAATTAATTTAGAAAATAAATGAATGGTATCTGAAGGATTTAGGCAAGCAGGTCAATGAGAGAGAACTGTGCAGACAAAAATTATTTGTGATATCTGGCACAGGCACTCAAATACACTGAGCTCTTTGTCATTTACTGAAGTAAAGAACCTGAAGGAAAAAGTCAAGGTTGGCCAAGAAGAGGAGGTTTGAAGTTCAGATATGAACATAGCAAATCTCTAAAATGTCTGTAGGATATCCAAGTGGAAGTGTTCAGTGGCCATTTGGTCTGACAGAACAGAGACAGGTGACATACTCAGTTCCAGAAACCACAGGTCAGGCTGGCTCATAAGCCTGACTTCTTTCTCTATAACCATGATTCTCAGTCTTCCTTTGTATTAGGTGTCCATTTGTCATGTAATTACATATTATTTCTTTTAAAGAAAATTTATAGTTCAGTCTATGGCACGAATTTTTGCCATTTTCCCCCAAAAGACTGCATCCTAGAAAAGAGGGATTAGGTTCTGTTCATATTTCCTATCTACAATACCAGTATAGTCATGCAATTTTCAGTTGGTCCAATTTGGTGATCCTTATGGGGCCCAGAGTCAAAATAATCAGTATAGTAATATCCAAAATATATAAGCCCAGCAGTATATTGCTAAAGCACTAAAAATATTTTTACTTTTTGGCTCAGCAATAGACATAGAGATGTATCCTCTATGATGTATCCTCAAAGTAAGCAGAGATGTAATCAAAGAGTTAAATATAACAAAATTCAACACATACTTTAATTTCTAAGTGTAATGCTTTGTGACCAAAGTGCATGTAACAACTGTTTCTAGTCTTTTAAATGTAATACAAATTTTAGGAGGCCTATATATAAGGATTATAATCAAATTTTTAATTATTCATTGACTCAGGAAAATAACGCCAATGATAGTAATGTGCCCCCAAACAATATCTCTAGATTATTTCAGGAATCCCTCGATATATGCCTGGCTGTTTTCGGATTCACTTAACAAATTTAAGTTCAGGTGTTGTCTTCTGCCTCAATAATCAAGCACTGTAAGGAGAGCAAAAGTTAGATTTAAATTCCCTCCACAATATGTCTGCAATGCTGTCATATTTGTAAATATTAACCTAAATAACTTCCTAATTCTCACAGACAGGGGCTGTGTCATAAGACCCGAGTCCAGAGCCTCTGAGAACAGGACAAACGTAGCTTTTGAAGATTTACTCCTCCTGTTGCTACTAGTCGGTTCTCCCTTCCAGTTCCCACTACAAGATGTGGGTTGACAACATAAGAAAGTGGAAGGGAACTGTACATCATAAAACAACGGCCACTATGGGCCAATCAGTTTCTCTAAATTTATACAATCCATAGTGACCTTCTACTTCTTCATAGGCCCAAAGTTTAATGAATACTAGGAGGGGTGACTGATAGTAAATAAATGTATCCTTAAGTGATTATTTTTACTATCAGGCTGCCTTGATGTCAACAAGATTCAAAATCCCAACTAGCCAGCTGCTATGGTTTGAATGTTTCACCTCCAATTCACGTTGAAAATCACCATTGTGGGGGTATTAAGAGGTGGGGCCTTTTGGGAAGTGGTGAAGTCATGAGGGCTCTGTCCCCATGAATAGATTAATGCCTTTTAAAAGGGCTAGAGGTAATTAGTTGAGGCTCTTTTTGCTCTTCCACCTTCTACCATGCGAGGATGCAGCAAGAGGGCCCAAACCACACACCAAATGCAGGTGGCTTCATCTTAGATTTCCCAGCCTCCAGAAATGTAAGAAATCAATTTCTGTTCTTTATAAATGACCCAGTCTCAGTATTTTGCTATAGCAGCGCAATGGCCTAAGACAACCCATTAGTTTTGGCACTTTAGATACAAAAAACTAGCGTACGTGTACATTATCACTTTATTTCTAGAGGTAAATCACCAAGTGAACATCAAAAATCATCATTTTCACATAAATCCTCTGAAAAAATGTCTCTGAAAATCAATCGGGAGCAACAAAAATGGCAGCATTTAACATATCTCTATGTCTGTAAAATATTTACTATCCTAGGAAATCTGTAAATCCATGATGACTTTCATGGAATAGGTTTCTACCAAGTAGTAATTTCAGGGGTTTTAAATTGTCTATGACACACTACAAGGAAAAAATGCAAGTCACTTCAAAAAAGGAAGTTTCCCGGAAACTCCAGTAACAGACATGTTTTATCTCTCAAAGATCCTTAACCTAACCATTTATGTAAAGAGAACAAATACATCACATTCCCAACATTCAGATTATAGAAAAACTTTTAACATAAGAAACTTTCCTGGTTAAGACAAAGCTACTACAAATAGTATGTACACAGATTACTTAACATAGCACACTAAACCCTGAAAATCACAATCACAGTACAAAAGTATCTCCTGAGTAAAAACCTCAGGAACATTTACCCCAAAAATTTTTTTTAAATTATCTTAATAAATGTTACACTAAGTCATTAAATCATTCACATACAGAAACATGTAAAGTAGAAAAATATCATAAAAACCTACTCTTCATAAAATAACTGTTATTAAGATTCTAGTTCACATTTTCAAATAATTCTCCAACTTGGATCCTATATTTTCTGTATCTTGACTTCTCTTTTTTCTCTTGACTTCTCTTTTTTCATTTAATAATACAGCATAGGCACTTACAACAGAAAATTACGCATAGAGATATAATATATTTAAAGTCATATTACAACTCACTTTTTCAAATGGTCCATAATCATTCTTTCACTCCAGCCTGACTATTATGTGGCATTCCCTCTCCTAAAACAGTGTCCCATCATTAAGCACCTCGAAAGCCTCATCCTTTTAAAACAGTTCGAATGTCATTCTCTACTTTAACTTTGAAGGACCTTCAGCCAATGCCACCCACACACTGCTCCCTTACCAGTTCATTTATGTCTTCTACAAAAATCTGTCTAATCAAATAAAATAGCTTGTAATTTCGGAAATGCCTTCTGTGCTACAATATAGTGTTCCTCTGTCACCACCCTTCAATTTCATCATCTCACTTCTGACCCCAGCTAGCCAGCCTCTTTAGAGACAACTCCTTAGAGCAGCCTTCTCTGAGGCTATCACAAGGATCTTCTTCTCTGTCCTTTCAGGGCACCCTGTATAATTAATATAAACTTATTCATCTACTTTCACCAAAAAAACGCAGTTTTTTGAAACCAAAGACCATGACTTAATCACTTACATTTTCCCAAAACAATGTCTGGCTCAGAGAAGACCCTCAATAAATGCTAGGTATAGACAGAGATGGATGCAATGACAGATGAACCAGTGAACAAAAAAATAAATGTAAACCCTAAACCATAATGCATCTGTAGGTCCTCAAAGACAGAGTACCTTGTTCCAACGTTGATTTGTCATTTAAACTGACCACGTTCCACGCAGGTGCTGCTCAGCACCAGACGTTGAGGTTTATCTGCAAAAAACCTATGGAGAACAATTTCCACAGCTTCTTAAAGACTTTTTTAGAAAATCATAAAATAGCATTTAGAAGTTCACTCTTTACAAGCTTAGATACATAAGTCAAGAGAGTGAATATACATTAAGGTCTGAACACGAAATGATTCATGTACCCAATGTTGTGCCATTGAAAGAGGGTTGAAAATAGTTCATTAAGAGAAATCATTGAATTAATGGAAATCACTTTATTAGATGGAGTTTCACAAACAGTAGTTTTCTCTTGCCCCAGAAGCTTGAAGTGTACCATCACCATTAATTCCACACTACGCTGTTCTCTACTCACAGCTATTCCAGAGGGGTAAGTCCTGTTAGTTTCCTCCAGTTCATTCCATTAACTGACACCAGCATGGAAGCTTCTTCTTAGGACTGATTGCAGTGCTGTATTAGCTTTATACAGGGCTGGCTTGAAACTTGCATGCTCTATTATTATGCTAAGCAGAAATAGCCTTTTTCAGTATTCTGAAGGTAGATTTCTAAATAGTCTACTTCAGATATTGTAAGTATTTGAAATGGACTCTAATCTCAAACACAAAAATTATAATTTTTCTTCCCTTACCTCAAAGCTGACAATGAAAAACAATATTTGAGATTTTATTTCATATACTTTATTGATGTTATGAGTCAATAATGACATGAACACATTCTGAGAAATGCATTGTCAGGTGATCTCCTCACTGTGCAAACATCAAAGAGTACACTTACAAAAACCTAGATGGCATATAGTACTGTATACTTAGGCTATATGGTATAGCCTATTGCTCCTAGGCTACAAACCTGTATCTCATGCTACTGCACTAAGTACTATAAGCAATCGTTACACAATGGTAAATATTTGTATATCAAAATATAGAAAAGATGCAGCAAAAATACAGTATTATAATCTTATGGGACCACCATCATATATGCAGTCCATCATTGACTGAAATGCCACTACGCAGCGTATGGCTGCATTTTATTTTATTCCATTTACAAACTTAGAGACAACCAAATATTAATTTCAAGTTAATCATTATCAACTAGAATATGAACTACTTAAAGACAGCATCTATAACCTGGTCAGCTTCCCATCGGTTGCATATTAAGTATACAGAGCACATTGAGCATAAAGAATCAATATACAAAGGTTTCTACCAGTCATGTTTTGTTTGAATAATGAGTCTATGAAATGTTTATAACGTAATTTTCTGTTTATAAGACACATATATTCCTCAGAGTTCTGCAGGTGTGCATGAGTAAATTTCTAACAGGCTGTCCATCTATAAATATCAATTGTAAACTCCTAAACTCAGAGCAAAATGTAAAAGTTAACTATCCGAAGCCCTGAAGAATGATTGAAAACAGGCAGATTCTGAAAGGAAGTTATGACTTCAGAAAAGGAAATACCCTGGGGTGAATTTACTAATAAAATCTCAAATATTGTTTGGCCTTAGTGGCAAAGATTGAGAAAACCATAGTGTTAAAATGTGAGGGAGGAATACTAGAAAAGACAGAGTTGCAGATCACCAAATATTATGTATGAAATCTTCCAAAATCTGGCTTGCCCCTGAATTGCATGCCAAAAATTAAAAACAAAACCAAACTAAGGTAAGAAATGAACTGAGACTTGAACTCCTACCCAATAGACACGGTTTATACCCTGAATCCAACCAAGTTAATTAGCTACTAAAACAAAAATATCAACATTCTTCTGAAGAATGTAACAGAATCCAAGGTTTCCACAAGGCACATTCACAACAGCCAGCATACAATCCAAAATTACTTAAAATGCAAAGGACTGAAACAGTATGACTCTCCATCAAGATAAGACTCCTAATGCAGAATAAATCTCAGATGGCCAAGACTTAGAAGACTTAGAAATGTTCTAAGACAGAGATGTTCGGGGACCTATTTAACTGTACTGAGTAACACAGAGGAAAATAACACTTGCAATGAATTAAAAAATAGAAAATCCCAACAGAGAAAAAAAAATTCTATATACATACATGTATATATGATTCAAATGTAAATTCTGAAACAGATAATTATGATTCTTGATATAAAAAATTTACCTGGTGGGGTTAATAGCAAAATGAAGACAGGAATCAATGAGTTTAAGATACAGGAGTAAAAGTTATACAATCTGAAGGACAGGAAAAAAAAAACAGAGCCACAGAAAACTTTGTGAGAGTGACAAAAGGCTGAACATATGTGTAACTGAAATCTAAAAAGAATGAGAGGAGAAAGGATCAGAAAAATAATTGTAGTAACTAAAATATATAAAATGTACAAATCCTTTTAAAAACAAATTTTCACAAAAGATGTTATAGAAAATCTGTCTAGTGTCATATCAAAGATATTGAATTCATCATCAAACTCCAGGTCCAGATTGCTTCACTGGTGAATTCTATCAAATATTTAGGAATAAATAACACCAATCTGATATATGTTCTCTGACAAAAAGGAAACAAACACTTCCTCAGTCATCTTATGAAACCAGCATAACACTGACACTAAAATCTGAAAAAAATATTAATTTTTAAAAATATACAGGTCAGGCCAGGCGTGGTGGCTCCTGCCTATAATTCCAGCACTTTGGGAGGCAGAGGTGGGCAAATCACATGAGGCCAGCCTGGCCAACATGGCAAAACCTCATCTCTACTAAAAATACAAATATTAGCCAGGCATGGTGGTGCATGTCTGTAATCCCAGCTACTTGGAAGGCTGAGGTATGAGAATCACTTGAACCCAGGAGGTAGAGGTTGCAGTGAGTCAAGATCGCATGAATGCACTCCAGTCTGGGCAACAGAGTGGGATTCTGTTTCAAAAAAAAAAAAAAAAAAAAAGGTACAGGTCAGTATCACTCATTAACATAAGATGTGACTGAATCCAGCAATACATAAAACAGATAATATGTCACAGTCAAGTAGGGTTTAACCCAGGAATACAAAGAAGGTTTTAGTTTTAAAAATCAATCATTAAAATTTACCATATAAACAGTATAGAGGAACACCTTATATTTATTTCAATAGATGTAGAAAGAGCATTCAAAAAATTTTACTAGCCATTCAGGATCAGAACTCCTTGTAAAATTAAAGTAGAAGGGAATTTCCTCTACCTAGCAAATAACAAACTACCCCCAGAAATCTATAACTAATATAGTTCTTAATGCTAAAATAACCGCATGCTTTGCTCCTTGACTAGAAACAGGAATAACTCCTATTCTCCTCACTTGTCTTCAGCATTATACTGGAGATGTTAGCCAAAATATTGACAGTAAAATAATAAGATGCATAGAAGCTGGAAAGGGAGAAGTGAACTGTTTAAGCAAATGATATAATTATATGCATGACAAATCCTAAGAAATCTACAAAACAACTTACTAGAATAGGTGAATTTAAATTTAGCAAGGTAGCAGAAGACAAGGTTAATATTCAAAATTGTAGGAAAAATACTGGAAAATAGAAATTTAAAAATATTCAATTTATGACAGTGTCAAAAAACACACAATATTTCAGAATAAGTTTAACAAAAGACATACAAAACCCCTATCTTGAAAAGTACAAAACACTGTTGATAGAAATTAAATGAAGACTCAATATTGTTAAGATGTCAAATCTCCCACAAATTGCTCGACAGATGCAATGCAATTGCAATTGTAATCGCAGCAGATGGTTTTGTAGTAATTAACAAAGAAATTCTTAAATTTATATGTAATTGTAAAGGATCTAAAATATCTAAGCGATTCTGAGAAAGGAGGACAAAGGCAGAGGAACTACATTACCTAAATTCATGTTTCACTATGTAAAACCCTACAGTAATCGAGACAGTGTGGTATTGGCATAAGGATCCATAAATAGAATAAAAGTAGTGAACTGAAAGCTTAGAAATACACCCCCACCTACATGCTCACCTGATTTTCTCATCACAGGCACCAAAACAATCAGTGGAAGGAAATATCTTTCAACAAATAGTGCAAGAAAAACTAGATAACCATATGAGAAAAAAGATGAACTTGTACCTCTACCTCATACCATATACAAAAATTCATTTGAGATGTATCATAGACCTAAAAGTAAAAGCTAAAGTAACACTTTTAGAGAAAATACAGAAGAATATCTTTATAACTAACAAAGAACTCTAACATTTCCTTGAGGTTGGCAAAGATTTCTTAGTTCATAGAAGGCAATGACCACAAAAGAAAAACCCGATGTCATCAAAATTAAACACTTCTGCTTATCACAAGATTGTATTAGGAAAAATAACAGACTGAGCCAAATATTTGTAAACCATGTATCTAACAAAACATGCATAGTCAGGATATATAAAGCTCTCACAATTTAATGATAAAAAGACATGCAGCCCATTTAGAAACAGGAAAAGGTCTGAAAAGACATAACAACAGAAGATACAGGAAGAGCCAATAAGGATATGAAAAACTGCACAAAATCATTAATCATAAGGAAAATGCAACTTCATACTACAGGAAGATACCAATATACCATCAAAATGGCTAAACTAAAGAAGGCTGACAGCACTAAATACTGATGAGGGTATAGAGCAACTACAACACACACACATTGTTTGTGGAAATGTTACAAGGTACAAGCACTTTGGAAAAAAGTATGGCAATTTCTTATAAAACTAAATACACAACAATTTTCAATACTAGGTCTTTAATAAAGAGTAACACACATATCTAGTTATGAAACAACTTGTACAAATAGTAAAGACATGGAATCAATCCAAATACCTATCAATGACAGACTGGATAAAGAATATGTGGTACATATACACTATGGAATATTATGCAGCCATAAAGAGGAATGAGATCATGTTCTTCACACGGACATGGATGGAGCTGGAAGCCATTATCTTCAGCAAACTAACACAGGAACAGAAAAGCAAACACCACATGTTTTCACTTCTAAGTGGGAGCTGAACAATGAGAACACATGGACACTCGGAGGGGAACTACATACACTGGGGCCTGTCGTGGGGGTGGAGGAGGGAGAACATCAGGATAAATAGCTAATGCATGTGGGGCTTAATACCTAGGTGATGGGGCAAACCACCATGGCACATGTTTACCTATGTAACAAACCTGCACATCCGGCATGTGTAACCCGAAACTTAAAACAAAACAAAATTTTTAAAAAAGAAAAGAAACAACTCGTACAAAACTGCTCACAGCAATTTAATTTATAATAACCAAAAAATTAAAAGTGGCCAGATAAATGAATAAACAACAATGGTATAATCAGGTAACAAATTATTATTCATCAATAAAAAGAAATGAACTACTAATATTTACAACAGTATGCAAGAATCATGTATATGAACGTTCAGAAGAAAGGAAAAATGGTAAAATTTAAATAAAATACAAACAATGATATTTTTGAACATTTATGTGCCAAGCATTTAACACGGATTATCTCATTTAATTTTATACCATTCAACCTCATACTACAAATGAGGAAACTGAGGTGTAAAGAAGTTGAATAGGTTTCCCAAAGTCACATTGCTAGTTTGACTCAAAAGGATATATTTTCAGGAATCTGTAACTCACACTAAAGTTAAAGGGAAAATACAGAATGACTAAATTTACTAAGTTTTTAATTAACTTTAGAAGTGCGCGTGGGCGATGCTAAGAGAAAACATCTCTAGAAAATATCAAACAGAATGTAAATTAAACATCTGCTCCCCTTTGATTCAGTTAAAATACCTGCAGTGTAGACCTCACTGTCTTACCTTAGGGAACTGTTTTACAGGAATTAACACTTTCTGTCCCAGCTTCATGTTCTTATTTATCACCACATCAATGTACTTTTCTTCATCCTTGCCTTCTCCTTTTTGAAACTTTTCTATTTCTGTGGAGGCAAAAAGATAACCATGAAGTGTATGACTCAGAAATACAGGGGTTGGGTGTTCTGATTAGCTCTATTGTGGCAATGAAATCAACTACTACTGAAGTATGGACTATTGTGGCAATTGTTATCAAGTACATTTCTTGTTTTATCAATGATTCTGTACATTTCCTGTTTTATCAATGATTCTGCCTAAATGGAAAAAATGCATGTATCATGGTTCTATAAAGTCAAACCTCAACTGCTCATACTAACAAAGGAGAACAGCGACCAGATAACAAGTTACTTCCGGTCTTCTGGTTTCCTAGATAAAGGCTGAAATAAAGAAGAAAAGCCATAAAAGCATTCGCAGTTCAGTGTTACAAAGCACTGAAACCTCCCTATTTATCAATCTTGCCTGGTGTTTCAAGGCTTATACAACCAAAAACTGATTCTATGATGGCATTAAACCCCAGACAACCTTCCAGCAGCCCACCTCCCCAATCAAATCTTCCCTCCTCGCATATGACACATAACAACTATATGCTATGCTAATGTCTTTACTAATGCTCTTCACTCGACTTGTTTTGACGATTTCATCTTAATCTCCTTTCGAGACTTAACCACATTAAATCTCTTTTTCTGTGCAAGTGTTTCTTTCCTCAATGGGGTGGCAAGAATGGAAGAATCAATCACTCTCACCTTGATACTCCCAAAGCATTTTACGTGCAACTCTACTACCACCCGTAGATGGAAAAAAAAAAAAAATGTGCTATGTCTCCCATGAGAACATAAATTTCTCTTAGGTAACATCTATTCACTCATAAACATCTTTAACTAAGCAAGTTCCAGATCCTAGAAAATTTTAGCATAAAGTTTCATTCACTTTATGGCCTATAGTATTTGGATGTACAAGAGATACAAAATGAGGTGTCTGCATGACTGCTGAATGAATGAGTACATGAACTGTTACTTCCAAAGACCAATCAATAGACACCTAGGTTCAGAGAAGGATAAATAGCAGCCTGGAGAAGGTATCAAAGACGGCATCAGTTGGACAAAGGAATACACATATTTATCGATTTTGCTTGTTGAGCTAGGAACATTTAAGAATTTAATATGTGCCATCCCTGGACAAGATACTTCACTTTCACGACCTAATTCAATCCTCTAAACAGATGACAAAGAGGAGGTTCGAAGAGGTGACTTCACAGTAAGTGGCAAAGGTAAGATTTACCCTCAGGTTTGTTTGACTCCAAAGACAAGGTGCCTGTGCAGTCTTTCCCACCATTTTTTATGCTATATCAGAAAAAAAGGTAAGAAAGATTTTTACAGCATCTCGGGATAAATGAAGGATTTATTTAAAGCTGGAGGCTTCAGGCCTGGGGCTTCTGTCATTACTGAAGCAGCCAATGGGCTTCAAAATACCACTGAGGAGCTTTCACTCCATCATACTATGTGGCCTCCCATTTCTAACTAGATCATTGTCTATTAAACAACGTTTCTGAATGAGCAACAAAGAATTATTACAATTTAAAGGACATTGAGTGGGACATAAAAATTTTAAGATTCTCATCTGGGATCTGCTAATAATTGTATTTGCAATTAGAAAAAGTACATCAGTTAGGATGCAGGTTCTTCATATTTAAAATGAGAAAAGGGTAAAATAGCCAACAATTTGGTTCTAAAACCTTAGGATCTTGTGTGACTTACAAATGCTGACAAAGCCACTCACTCCTTGATAAAGTTTAGTCACTAATAGTAAGTAAGGTGCATTCCTGAGTTCTGTGAGTCATTATAGCAAATTATCAAATCCAAGGAAGGATCCTCGAACCTCTGAATTTGTAGTCAGGTAGAAATCTGGGTAGCCTGGGCATGAGATTAAGGGTAGCATCTGAAATGGGGGCAGTCTTGTGAGATTAAGCCCTTGATCTGTGGGGAGGGGTGGAGGCCTGATGCTAACTTCTGCAGTTAGCTTCAGAATTGAATTATTGGATACACAGCTGGCATCAGAGAATTGGTCAGTGTCTGAAAGCACTATACAACAGGAAATAACAGTGATGAGGTGGGGGAGATGGAAGGAAGCAGGGTAGAAACTGAAGATAAGAAAGGATGGCAAATTATAACTTCAGCTTCTAATCAAAGCTTCCAAGAAGATATAAACACTAAGTCACCAAATAAATGAATTAGTCATTTTGTCTGCTTTCTTGTACTACATTATGTTTTGATTCTGGAAAATTAATTCCAAGTGGAGTCTGTACTAGAAAAATATACACAAAAACAGAAAAGCACCTTTAATTTTTATTGATTTTTTTCTATAAAAATAATACACGCACATGGTAAAAATTTAAAACAATATGACAGGATATAAAATTTTGTTAAGGTTTCTCTACCTCAACTCTAGAAATAATTATAATCAACTATTTTTATATACACTTTCAGAAATTTTCCATGAATAGAAGAGACACACACAGAGTTTAAAAACTGTAGTACCAATGGTATAAATAAGCTACACTGGTTTTGTTTTCTTAAGAGCAGTAAGTCTCACATCAGCTGCTCTAAGCATAACAATTCATGACTTCAGCTTTAATTAGTAGAAAAAAATAAATCCTGTCTTTCATTCTCTATTTATGCAGTAATTGGGAATATCTTCGGCATAGTTACAAAAGTCAACAAAATCAGGTACACTGAAACATCCTAAAAATTGTTTGTATGTATGTGTATGTGTGTCCAAATAGATTCAACTGCCTTCTTTCTTTTCAAATAACAAAGTTTAGGAATTGTTAAAAACTCGCACCAGATGCACAATATTTTATTCCATAAATTCAGAATTCCATCGTTCTTCCTTGTATCAGTGATATTTAACATTTTGAAATAACAAATACAATTATATAGGCAAGCTTTTAAAAATCAGGAATTATTTTATCATATATTACACTTTAAGATCATCTATGATTTTAGAAAGGAAAATGAAAGAAAATCTATATAAAATACCTAATTTCCTCTCTACATATACACAGCATCCTACAAATCTTAAGTCGCTGGAATGTACTATTGCTATCTTAAACTTTGAATGATGTTGGAATATTTTATGTTTAAGATTCAGAAAAAAATTTTTTTAAGCCTGATGCCGTATCAGAAGCATGGAGGTTTGCAGTTATTGGGCCTGAAGCACCACACAACAATGCAAAAAGCCTTGAGCCCCACTGCTGGAGTCAAACATGCCTGATTTAAATCATGGCTGCTATACTTTCTCAGGTCCTTGTGCCTGCCAATATAAAATTCAAAACTGGTAAAACTTTTGTTGTTTTTAGTAGATGCTGTTCAATCAACAATTTGTATTTTCTACTTGAATGAGGATTATAACTAGCTTAATGTTTTTTTTTTAATCCAGAAATATACAAGGCACAAAAATGGAGAATTGTACAAAATGATCTATGAAATCTTGAGACAGCTGTCACAAGGACTTATGCTTGTCCCTACCTGTGAATTGCATATTAAAAAACCCCTGCTACCACCCCTCTCATCTTTCCCAAGGGAGGAAAGATGCTTGACATCCACCAAGATAGATGTGACCCTCTAGTTAACTATAGCAAAGTGAGGCCACCAATAGAGAAAACCCAATCAGATTTTCAAGGACAAATGCATAGGGGATTTGACTTTCACTAATCCCCAGATTACATTTGGTACCAAACAGCTTACTATACCAATACCATCTCCTAGCTCAGAAATAATAAGCAAATGTGTGATTAAGGTTTCAGATAATATAGGAGATTAAAATGCTATCTTTTCAAATCATATAACCAAACTTCTCTCAGTGCAGAAATCTTGTTTTCAGTAATAACATCTATATTGTTTTTTGTTTGTTATTTGTTTTGCTTCGGTCTAGTATAGAATTTCCTAAGCAATGGCCTCTTTCCTTTTTAATGTAACAGACATACTAAAGTCCACTAATCTTCTGAAAATAGCTAAATCATCTTTGGATTTAAATGAGTTAAGTTTCCAATGTAAAAATTTTAGTAATGTAAAATTTTTAAAGGAGCTTCATTTCTCTCATAGAATCAAACACACATAGATTGTTATTTTTCCTTTGTTCTACCAAATTCATTTCTAGAAATTCAACCTACATATATACTTAGATGTAAACAATATTATACACAAAATTATCCACTACATCATTGTCTTTAATAGTAAAACACTGGGAACCACCTAAATGTCTATCAACAGGAGACTAGGTAAATAAGCTCATGTATACCCACAGAATAAAATGGCATAAGGCTACTGCACAAAGTGAGGAAACTTCATGTTCTCATAGTGAAAGATCGCTACCAAATATACTGTTTACACACACACACACACACACACACACACACACAATATGTAAGAAAAAATGTTTAATTTACTTATATACACACAGAAAAATCTCCCTATTGATACACAGTTATATATCATGTAACAGCGTTACAATCAACATATATGACAACGGTCCTGTAAGGGTATAATGAAGCTGAAAAACTTCTATTGTCTAATAATGGCTTAGCTGTGGTAACCTTGCAGCACAAAGCATTACATGTTTGTGGCAATGATAGTGTAAACAAAGCTTCCGTGCTACCAGATGTGAAAAAGTGTTCAATAATGACCAGACCTTCATACTCACTTACCACTCACCCACTGACTCACCCAAAGGCAACTTCCAGTTTCATAAGCTACAGTCATGATAGTGTCCTATGCAAGTATACCATTTTTTATCTTTTGTACTATATTTTTATTGTGCTTTTTCTATGTTTAGATAACACAAAATACTTGCTATTGTGTTACAAATGCCTACAGTATTCAGTATGGCAACATGTACGTTGACTTTGCAACATGCTGTCTAGGTTCGTAGCCTAGCAGCAACAGGCTATATCACCTAGCCTAGGTGTACAACAGGCTGCTAAGTGCACTCTATGATGGTCCACAACAACAAAATCATCTAAGGATGCATTTCTCAGAACACACATCCCTGTGGTTGAGCAACAAAAGACTGTGTAAGAAACTAGTTATATATTTGTCATGGAAGGAATAAAGTAGATAAGATACAGAAATACTTTTCACTGTATCTCTTTTTTGCATTGCTTTAAATTTCTGAAGGATGTGAATATTTTACCCATCTAAAAAGGCATGCAGGGGCCAGCAAAGGAAAAGAAAAAGAGACTATATGGAGAGGGTGGCCCAATGGGGCTACAGACTGCACACAGGAAAGCAGCCAATTTGTGGTGACACAGCTGGAAGGGCCAGAGCAAATATTCATTCTGAGCTCACTTCTCCCTCATGCCAAGCTTCCGCTGGTGACCACCAGTGGATAGCTCTTAACCCATCTCAAAGCCAGAGGGTAAATATATCGATGATACAGGTCTTCTACCATGCATATCAGCCTCTGGGCACACAGCAGAGTAGGGAAGGGTAGACAGAGGACCTGATGCAGCAAAAAACAAACAAACAAACAAATAAATAAACAAAAAAAACTCCAACGCTACATCTTCAGCAAACACAAGGAATCTTTTAGTACCTCCTTTACATACAAAAGTATCCATCTAAGCTCACCACATACAAATTTACATAGCAAAATATTGAAAAATAAAGAAAATTATTTTAGAAGTCACTTATACCAGTAGTAATCAAATAATAATTATTACTTTGTTGATGATGACTTGCTAAATACAGGGCTGTGTGTTTGACTTAAATTATTTCTTTCTCCTAACAAATATATGATCTGCTATGTGCATTAACAGAGTGAGATCCTGAGGACTGAAATGGTTAAGAAGTTTGCAAAGGTTAGAGAGCCAATAGACAGCAAAATCAGAATTCAACTCTAAATATATCTGACTTCAAGCTCATACTTTTTTTAAATTGTTATTTTAAAAAAACACAAAAGATATAGTCTTAACCATTTTTAAGTACTGTTCAGTCCATCCACACTGCTGTACAACAGATCTCCAGAACTTCTCCGTGTCACACAACTGAAACCCTATGCACATCAAACTACTCCCCACTTTTCCCTCCGCCCAGCCCTTAGTAACCACCATTCTATTTTGTCTATATAAATGTGACTACTTAGCTATGTCATATAAGAGGAATCATGCAGTATTTGTCTTTCCATGCTTGGCTTATTTCACTTAGCATAATGCCCTCAAGATTCATCCATGGGGCAGCATGTGGCAGTATTTTCTTACTTTTTAAGGCGGAATAATATTCCACTGTAGGTACATAACACATTTTGTTTATTCATTCATTGGTTGACAGACATTTGGAGTGTTTCCACCTCTTAGCTATTGTGAATAATTAAAGACTACACCCTTTAAACTCTTTTTTCCTTCTTTCCTGAAGTGAGATATGAAAATGTTCTAAAAGTTGTAAATCACAAGTAATGGATGTTTTTAATGTAGTCACATCTGCTTATCCCTTCACTTTATTCTCCTACAGCAAAGTTATTCTGTGAGAATAACTTTGTGAAATTATTCAAAAAGTGAAGGGATAACTTTAAAGATCACTGGCGATCTTTAGTGAGCTCCGAAAGTGGACTTAAAGGAACAGCTGTAGAAACTTTGTGTGGCATCAGGGGCAGTTCTAGGCCCAAATCCAAATGAAAATGCAAATTCCACTAACGCCAAAATAAGCAAATTACAGAGTAAGTGAGTACAAAGGAGTCAAACAGAAGCAATCTTTGCATAAAGTAGATGAAGGAAAAAAAAAGAGGGGCGGAGGAGACATGACTATAGCTCTTTAATTGCTGAAGCCTAAGATGATTAAATCAAAAAATATTCTAAAGTCTTGCATGGTCATCCTCCAATGCAACTGGCCAGTTTCCATGGTTTTAAGGTAAAAATTGATACTCTAGTCCCAAAAATTAAAGAGACAAAAATAATGGCAAAAGGATCCACTTTCTGCAACCAAGACACCTTCTGAACACTGCTGATTACTGAATTCTTAACTGCTAAGTAGTAAGAACTTTCTCAGTAAAGAAACTAAAACATAAAACCTCAGAGAGTAAGAGTCTTGGAAATAATTCGGCCACACTCCAACTGCTTGAGTTTGAATCCCTGCTATGGTAATTAATTATATGGCCATCAGAAAGTAACGTAATCTAAGTCACAATTTCCTCATCAAAGAAATGCAGAAATAACAGCATCTGCCTCACAGAGTTTTTATGAGGATTAAATAATTTAATATTTGCAAAGAATAACAATACCTGGTCCAGGAAAGTTCTATATAGGAATTTGCCAAATACTGTATGTACCTGTACTAGACAGTAAGTTCTTGAGTCTTGAGATTTTATCTAATTTAACTTTATATCTCTTGAGCAATCTAGAAATTGCAAGTCTGTGTCCAGCTCTTAATTAAAACATTGACTTCCCCTTCACCCCACAGATGAATTGATAATAGCCTTCACAATGACCTGTTTTGCTGCATAAAACTTGTACCGTAACAGAGTGTATTTTCATATACTCACTGTTTACACTTCTGTGCCCAACAAGATGGTAAGCTCATGGAAGGTAAGAACATCTATTTATTCATCTTTGCTGTATTCTAACACTTAGCATAGTGATTTAGGATAAGGGCTGCATAAATGGTTATTAAATGGTTGAACAAATCAAAGAATGAATGTTTAAAACAATTGGAAGGGATATAATGAGTTTGTAAAGAGCTAGCTAGCAGTCACTGCTGAAAAGTGTTCTTTTAAAAACTATAACTTGTTTTTTAAGAGCTATTAATAAAAGTTCAGAAAAAGGTCAGAAAAGTGTAAAGGATAATTCAAATCAGCCTGCACAATGACATACTAGTGTGAAATTAATAAAGGCAATAGAGTTACCCTATCCCCCTTTCCAAACACTTTAACTCTCGTGTAAACTTTAATTAAAGGATGGACCTTGGCCTGAATCTATAATAAAATAGAAAGCTCATATAAGATGCTCAACACTCAGAAATCTATTTCAAAACAGAACAACAGTCCAGCCGGAGTATTTAAATTATTTTTAAAAGAAATATAAAGAGTATTTCCAGCCACTGTAAACTCTACTGGACAAATTACTAAAATGTTACTGTAGCTGCTAGTCTGAAAAGGAATTTTTTTAACCTCCAACACAAAGAATATTTTACTTAAGAAATCCAAACCTAACTGAATACTCATTACATTCAAACCAGAGTTGAATACACTATAACTACCCAACTAGATTGATTCATACAGCACCTAATCTTGCAGATAATATTCCATGAACAAATGGCACAGCAGAGTAGAGATACATATTACTGTCTAATAAGGACAAATAAGCTCATCATAATTACACAGAAATATACCATCTAGCGAGAAAGAAACAGTTTATACTCTAAATATTACAAATGCTTAGAAAAAACGATTTTTATAAACACAGAGCAAATATTTGTACATAAAATGTTTTTAAATATACATACAACACCTAAGATTAAAACACACACACAAAAAATAACAGTCAAATTTCCAAAAGGGAAGACAGGAGGAAAAGAACGGAAAAATCATAAGCAGGTAGACGGAGAGGGGGAGGAATTCATTAATTAATTCCACCCATCATGGCTAATTAACAAAAATATTACAATGATATCAGCAGCTGGAATTTATTTAATGACTATCTTCCAAGTAGTTAATCTCTGTAACACTGCTGCAAAGTAGATACAATGTTCATTTACAGAAAGGAAATGCCTATTTATAGACATCCAGTGATTTTTAGATAGAGTCCCACATCCAACAGAGATTTAGGATTCCAGCCTAGGTTGTCTGATTACTATGTTCATGCTTCTTCTACTTTCTTAGTATTACTGTAGCAAAGAGATCTTGATTTGGGATGAGAAAAAATGTCTTGGATTATTACATTTTGGGGAAACTCACCAAGTTGTTACAAGTATCAAAAGAAATGTCCATGAACGTGCTTTGAAACTACAACACACAAAGCAAATATAGGTTATTATGGTTTACTTAAAATACAATTCCTAATTTGTGATGGTTTACTTATACTGTTAAGGAGGAAAAAAAAAAAAGGCCAGTACATGGAGATGGCTCCAGAGCCTTAGGTTCATACAGAAGCAAACTGAAACCCAGCTCAGAGTGAATGGCCACAGCTTAGGAAGAGAAAACTTAAGCTTAACCAATGAGAAGGCATCAACTAACCTAGAAGTAGAGGCAATCAAAAACTATCAACTGGCCAGGTGCAGTGGCTCACGCCTGTAATCCCAGCACTTTTGGGGGCCAAGGCAGGTGGATCATGAGGTCAGGAGATCGAGACCATCCTGGCCAACATGGTGAAACCCAGTCTCTACTAAAAAATACAAAAATTAGCCAGGCGTGGTGGTGTGCACCTGTGGTCCCAGGTACTCAGGAGGCTGAGGCAGGAGAATCACTTGAACCTGGGAGGCAGAGGTTGCAGTGAGCCAAGATCATGCCACTGCACTCCAGCCTGGGTGACAGAGCGAGTCTCCATCTCAAAAAATCAAAACAAAAAAAACAAACATCAACTATCCTCTAACTAGGGACTTTCTACTTAAACCAATCAAATATTTTCTTTATCTTGCTTCTACAAACATTTTATAAAAGTTCTGCCCTCACACTCCTTTGATGAAACCCTGAACCACCTGAGCTCTGATGCTGCCCAATTCATGTATCCTGGTCTGCTCAAATAAAGACATCACAATTTCAATGTGCCTAGCCAGGCACTGTGGCTAACACCAGTAATTATGGTACTTTGAGAGGCAAAGAAAAGAGAATCACTTGGTCCCAGGAGTTCAAGACAGCCTGGACAATGTCTCTACAAAATATAAAAATAATTAGTCAGGCATGGTAGTGTATGCCTGTAGTCCCAGTTACTCTAGAAGCTGAGGCAGGAGAATCGCTTGAGCCCAGGAGATCAAGGCTGTAGTGACCTATGCCTGCACTACTGCTCTCCAGCATGGACAACAGAGAGAGACCCAGGTCTTTGAAAAAAAGTAGCGGGGGGTGGGGAAGAAAATCTCAATGTACCTATCTTTCAACAGCTCTTATAGAATGGATTTCAAGAAGAATTTGTGACACCAAAATGATTCCAGAGAACCAAGTCCAGATACATTTACAAATTCCAAACACTACTCAGAATTATTATTAAAATCTTGTAAAATTCTTTTTAAGAAAACAAATGCTACCACTGTAGCATTTATCACATTAATTTCTCCTTAATTATATGCAGTCTTTACAAAATGAAAGGCATTATGACAGGAAAGAGAAACCCAAAGATAAGACATGGTCATTCAATGCCTCAATGAGATAAAAATTTATCCCATAAACAAGGGGAAGTACTCAGAGGTCTTCACAAATGGGTAGGTTACTGGATTTTGGTACTATGTTCTAACAATTTTAAATAAGTTCATAAATTTCAAAGGCTTGCTACAATTTTAAAACGATAAAGACCAAAGAGTAGAAATTAAAGATGGAATGTTCCCTAAAACTGGTAGAAGGAATCTAACAAGTTGAATAATTATCATATTCTAGACATTACACAGGAGCTTTCTCAACATTCAGTCCTCATAACTTCTCAGAGTGCTGGGACAGAAACTATCACTCCCTTTTTCCTACACCTAATTAATGGCAGAGCTAAAGTTCAGTTCCAGCATTGTCCGACTCTCAAAGGTTTAGCTTGTTTCCCCAAATACCACATTACAAAATGCTGGCTTCAAAACAAAATGAAACCTTTCAAGAAACAATTCAATGAAATAGATTGTTTGACCTCCAAAAAATATATGTAATTTTATTGGGATAGTCAACTATATTCATTTAATGACTCCCATTTACTAAGATACATAACAGAAACAACAGAGGAAATCAAAAATATTATAAATGCACAATAGTGCAAACTAAGTTATATCATGCTATTATGCATAGTGGTGAGGATGACAAATGATTGAGATTGAGGTTAGCCTACAGTATTATTGGTCCCAATGGTGAATATTGGTGAATTTCTCTTCTAATGACTCATTTTTATCTGATAGTGAGGAAAGTTTTGAAATAAATATTTACTGAAACTGGCTAGAAAGACTGGCTAAGTTTTTACTTAAATCAAAAATGACAGGCAGGAAGGTATACCTAAACAACAGAAAAAAAGAGTCTAGGACTTTCCGTCTTCCCAAACAGACCAGTCTCTTAGCTATTCTAAATAACTGAGGATTATTCTAAATATAACCCAATGCATTTATCAAATAAATATACGGTAAACCCAAAGACTAAATGAGGTAACCGGTGCACTGGACTAATTCAAGTTAGTAATGACTTAAGTCACTAACTTTTGGGACAAGGGAATGGGAATAACTATTAAAGATTAAAAGAGGAAAATCTACATTTTTAGTTACACCTATGGGTTAAACCACATTTCTCACTTATAATTGCAAACATCATTAAGTATACTGCAAAAGACCAGCTACCTTAAACAATTATCAGGCTCCAGAGGTCACCAATTAGAATCCTGCAAAGATTTGAATTAAAAAAGGTTTTACGATTAGGTGAAGTAATGATCCAAGAAAGAGATTAGTTTTGTTCAGACTGCACTCATTATAAAACCCATTTCCTTTGTGTGAAGATTCAATGTCTTTCTCATTTATCCCGCTGGCATTATCACACTTTGAGATAGAAATATGACTGTACTAATGATATTCAATAAAAACCATATAATACAAGCATTTTATTCTCGATTACTTTCATATCTAATAGAACTACAAATGAATATTTTTATATTGGTTAGATGTACAATAATACATTGACACTATTTAAAAGAAATTCAAAGTAGGATTTATCATTCTATGTCCATACATTTTTACGTCAGTTTCCTAATTAGTCCCTATTTACACAGCAAAGGCTCAGAGTAAATTGAGGGTGAGGAAAGAACCTTCAGACATTAAATCATATTTTTTGTATGATGATATTAAAAGGGGTCACTTTTCTATAAAGAATTCTACTCATACTCAATGTTCTTCTAAGCCACCTGACAATGGCCAAACAGGCATAAAACACTTTTTAAAAGCAAAATACAATTACAGCAGAAACACTCATCCTGTCACTCAGATTTAATCATGATAGAAAATTAAGACTCTGATGAAAAATCAAATTGCACAGACTTTAATGGTCACAGCCTTTGTGGAGATGAAATATCTTGGCAGAGATCTATAGAATTATTGAAAACGAGACCTATCTTCTCATGTCAATTTAAAGACAGAGAGTGTTATGTATACTAGGTCACTCTCCAGTCACATTTTATAAATTGCTCTGCCTAGGAGTTGATGCTATCTCTTCACAGTGGACATTCCCACTGGGGGTTTCCTCTAAGAGATGTTGTCAAGTTAAATATAGATCTTCACGTTCTGAAACAAGTTACACATTAAAAATATGTAGGAATTTTGTTAAAAATAAATAACTATATCAAGGCCAGTCAGTGGCATTTGTTTTCATTTTGTCCTTCAACGATAAAATGCTTAGTTAAGGAATTACACATTCTAAGGGGTTCCACTTGCCAAATCTACTGAAAACAGACTGATCTACTTGAAGGCTGAATATTCATTTCACATGGCCTGTCATTTCACATGGCCTGTCTGGGCAAACGAGACAGAATCAATAATAAATACAGAGATTTATTTAACTAAAACTAACAATAAGTACCTTAGGTGGATGTCTGACTGTCTTCTATTCTCATCTTAAAAACAGAAGGTAGAATAATTTGATGATCTATATTCCACATGATTGGCTAAGATAGTAACACTGAGACAAAAAACATGGCCAGGAATCTGGAAAAATTCTACTAGATCCATTTGAAGAATTTGCCAATAATTACAGGAACTATGGCTGCCAGCTCACCAAAGGGCCATGATACATAAACAAATACATAATATATCTGCAGTCTCACTATTTATTTGGGGTGGGCAGACAATTAGGAAAAAAGATGTCTACAAAGGCTCCATAAAAGAGGCAATAATAGAAAAAAGTTGAAAAGCACTGCCTAGGAAAGCCAGCTGAAATAAATGAAAATGTTTATCCTACAGGATAAATTATTTAGGAGAGAATAAAACTTATAATACAAACAGTTTTGTATACCATGTTAAGAAAAAGGCGGGGGGTGTAGATTTGGTCAGTAGTAAAACCAACAGTACAATTAGGGCCAAAGATAGAAATTATAGAGAAAAGAGGTCCAGTCAAACTACCGAGCTGAAGATTCTAACAATAAATTTGACCAAAGATGGAACTAACTATCTTTAAAATATTTTTAAGTTTGGCCAGGCGTGGTCGCTCACATCTGTAATCCCAGCACTTTGGGAGGCCAAGGTGGGCAGATCACAAGATGAGGAGTTTGAGATCAGTCTGGCCAATATGGTGAAACCCTATCTCTACTAAAAATACAAAAATTAGCTGGGTGTGGTGGCAGGCATCTGCAGTCCCAGCTACTCGGAAGGCTGAGGGAGGAGAATCGCTTGAACCTGGGAGGGGGAGGTTGCAGTGAGCTGAGATAGCACCACTGCATTCATCATCTGATTCCCAGTCACTAGTTTTGCACCTTAAATAGAACACACATTCAGAAATTTTTGTGTATTTCAGTGAATATAAGTGAATAAATGATATGTTTTATGAAAAAGCATGAAACTTAATGAACATTTAGGAATACAGGTTTGAATTAACAAAAGTGGAGGTTATCTTTCATTTCCACAAACAAACCATCTATGCCAGTTATTAAGCTATGATGGCTCCACACCTAGCCCTCTATGCTGTCCTGGAATGCTTGGCAGAGATTCTGAAAACCTCATTTCTCCTCTGCCAGTGGCTCCCTATGAGGTTCTGCCAATCAGGAACGTGAGGTAGGGGGCCTGTTCCTTCCCATTGTGTTTCCAGTTCCTGGCAGCAGACCACAGTGGTGGTTCTAAATACTAGCAGTTACAGCAATGTTTTACCTTACATTCCCAGAACCATGCTCACCATACCTCCTCAGCAAGCCAGGACCCATTCCTCAGAGGTCTGAGTCTCAGTCCTGTGAGGACCCCCTTCAAGCTCCCGAGGTAACAATACTAAAGGGGTCTTGGTCCGACTTCCTCCAAATTACTTCTTTTTCTTTTCCAGCCTCGAGGGTGATGGCTTGCTGCTAACCCTACGTTACTATTTCTGTGTCGCTTCAGTACTCCCCATTTGCTTTTGGGGTCAAGCAGAACCTTGTACATAATCTGACTCTCAAAAGTGTTGTAATTAGTCTAAACTTGGCCACAACTGAACTTCAGGACCTTGGAAAGCGCTTCTCTGGGCCTCAGTTACTTATATGCCGAATGCTGTCCATATGCACACAGATTAGATGAGTTCTCTAATTTTATTCATAATGAATTCCTGCTATTCAATCTTCTCTGCTAAAATATCTGGCATGATTTCAGTTTACCTGATTGATACACCCTCTTGGTAAATTCATGAAGTATAGTGGAAAGTACTTGGGAATCAGCAGGCAGGAAGTCTTAAGTATAGTGTGCCAGGTACCAAGCTAGGCCTGAAAGAGAGCTCTCAAGGGACCCAAGGGGCCACAGGCAGGTCAGGGAAGTGGTAGACAGGCCAAAGTTTTGGTGGAAAGACCAAGCCTCAGCACTGGAGATGCTCTGGCAAATCACTTGGCCTCACTGAGCTCTAGTTTTTCCATGCATAAAAATGGGTGAAAATGTAGGCATGACGCAGGCATGTGTGACCCATCCCCGACTCCTAGGGTTGAAAATCACAAATCTAATGACATTGAGGTCTTTCTAATTTGTTCCCTCTACTTCAATATTGCTTTTGGAAAACCAAATAGCTAAACTTTTGTAAAACTGTGATTTACTAATGGAAATAACGTCCTAAAGAAAAGGCAAGACAAGCTTTCCTGGGCATCAGCATATTTTTTTGCAGTATCTCTTTGAGCTGCTGAGAATGATTACTTGCTTTCTTCTTTGGCCTCAACTACATCTTGAAGAGTTGAGAGCAGAGGATAAGTGAAGTACTGCTATAGTGGTGTGCCTGCTTGTTACCCACTCCTCCCCCAGTATATATCATCATGATCACCATCAAAGTTTGGGAAAATGGCATCTATGTAATGACATTAGCATAGATGTTCTCTATAC
Source organism: Aotus nancymaae (assembly GCF_030222135.1). NCBI lineage: Eukaryota > Metazoa > Chordata > Mammalia > Primates > Aotidae > Aotus > Aotus nancymaae. The sequence continues at coordinate 83,598,829 of NW_026988450.1, read as the reverse complement.
AATGAAACCATAATGAATATTCCTGGAGGCTAAGTTATCTGAACTAAATGTCTGATTTCCCCTGTGAAAAGCACAGGAAGACAATATAATCTGGGAATATGCAACTGCAGGTAACATTTACCTTGAGAAGCATACCTATCAGCATTCTAATTTCAGTAGCATAGAGTAAATTTCTATGAATATATAACCATTCAACACATTATTCAGAGGGAAAGTGTTTATCATCTTCAAAACATTTGCTAGTCCAAGAACTAATTAAGTTTACAAACTGTGTTGTGAATACCAGAAGGCAGCAGATGTACAAATCATATTGCTAATTATGCCTCTGACAAAGAAACTGTATTACAGGTATTACATACAAATGCTACAACCAGCCAAGTTCTTTAAATTCCATGATTTCAAGCTTGAGAACAAATGAAGCCAAAACAGGAGGCATAAGATGAATGTAAAATTAAGTTGCTTAGAGGAAAATGCGAAAATAGCCCTAAGTGAATGCTTAATCGAGTTATTTTGTCACCTGTTTTTGCTTATGGCACTCCCAGAACAGCATATTAACCTACAGCCACCAGACAAGCAAAACTGTCTAGCTTTTTTGACACCTGAGGTAAGAGAGTCAAAATTAATAATGATATGGAAACAGGAGCATAATTTAGTGAGACTTGAAATAATAAAAACTAATCAAAACATGAGTTCAAATAATAGGCCAGCACTTACAGTATGACACCGAGAAAAAAAGATGCGAGTCAGAAGCCTCTCTGTCCTCTTGACTATCACTTAGCAGATTGACGTCTACCTCTGGAGTTGTGATTAACAACACTTACTACACCCTATACTTCTGCATATTTATGAGAGCTAATAAAAGGCTAATAAAAATTTAAATATGAATGTAACTCAAATTAAACAAAAAAGATTAAAGTATCATTATAGTAACTCCAAACTCTCTTGACTCAGAAAACTGATCAATTGTGGCAGTCCTACCATTGAGACAGGCAGGGGCATGGTAAAATTACAAGAATTTTGAACATGAAGTTGGAGGTTCTGGAACTCTTCTGTCATAACTTATAATCTGGGTTTATTTAGGTGAGTTACTTAACTTCTCTGAGACTCAATTCTGCATCTGTAACATGAAGATCACCTATTACCTCACTAGCTGAGGTGAAACTAAATGAGATCATGGTTTAAAGAAAAACTTTCAGAACCTGAAAGAGCTACTCCTATGTCAGTGTGACCATATCAAGGGTCTCGAGGCAATTTCAACCCAGGAGGCCATGTCTAATTCGCAGATATAAGTACAAGAGTCATTACAAGGAACCTTTCCAACTAAACCAGGGCTACAGGGTTAGGCCTCTGCAGCCTGGCTAGCTCTCTAAAGCTCAGAGCTTCAGGGAAAAAACATGTTGGCTTCCCTCCATAATACAGTGAAGGTAGCAGGTGGACAAAGCAGTTTCCATAAAGCAGTTAAGAGAACTGTATATGTGCCCAAGGTCTACAGAAAAATGTACTTCTGGAACAATCTAACATTGAAAAGTGTTTTATTATATTATATACAGGTATATTTCTGTATGACACTGTTTGTCCACTATGTTATTTCCATCCTAAAAGTACATCATACAGTCATACCACACATGTGCAGTGATTGCCTTGATGGTAATCAAAACATGAAGACCAGCACTGTCCAAAATAACTTTCAATGATCACAAATGCTCCATGTCTGTGCAGTCCAATATGGGAGCCACTAGCTACATGTGTAGCTACTGACAACTTGAAAGGTGGTTAGGTGACCAAAGATCTGGATTTTTAGTTTCATTTCATTTTGATTAATTTAAATTTAAATTGCTTTATGTGGCTAGAGGTTACTACAGAATACATCTAGAATACACGTAAAAAACAAAAAGGAAGTGAAAAAGATATGACCAGCAGAAAGAGACGCCACTGAAACTGAGACATTTATTCTTTCATTGAGAAAGAATTTACTGAGTGCCTACAATGTGCTCTCATATCTCATAACACACAACGATTCTAAGCAGCAGCTCGAGGGGATGGAAAAACCACACATGGACTTTGGAGACAGGCATCCCTGAGCTCAATAAATGGTAGTTATGTTACTGTATAATATGATGCCGGCCCTATATTCTCAAGAAACATATATTTAATAAAGACTACAAGTGGATACTTACAATGTAAAGTATAAATTGCAAGCATTTTATCAAAAGTACAAATAAAGTATTACAATATATGTACAAGATAAACACTTCTAGGTCAAAAAAGCCAGGGAATCTTCAGAATGAGTAGTATTTTAGCTGAGCCTAAACAAATGGGCTTGGATATGTGGAGGGGGTATCATATGCATAGGGAACAGCATTGGCAAAACTTCAGAGAGATATCCATGTTCTCAAAGAATACAGAACAGCAGTGTGACAAAAGCATAAGGTACAAGGGGAGAGTATCAGGTGACAAAGTTGAAAAGGTAGACAGATTGGGAAGGGCTTTTAATGCTATGCTAAGTTCCTTTATGACAGGACTGGGAAGTCTAGGGAGACATTTATATAGGGCAGTAGCAGGAAGATTCATAGCTCAGAGACAAAACTGCACCTAATGGCAATGTCCTGTGACTGTTCTGTTCTGATGATTTAGTGTCAAATGCTATTAATATTACTAAGGTTAAACTACTTTAACAAAAAACAACATCACGAGACTGTTCAGGAATAAAAATGTATGTATTTATATATTTTTTAAAGTGTTATAAAATCCTCTACAAGTCTTGCAACTACCTATGTCAGTGGAGTGAAGCAAATTAAAAGGCTTCAAATAATGCGTGCAAAAAGTGCAAGATGTGATAGTATGAATTCAGTGAAAGAATCCACACATTGTAAGGCCAAGGACTAAAGAGTGCAAAAAGTGAGAATTACTATACAACAGCATCTGAAAATGTCTTCTTGTGATTACAAGGTCATTTGGCAAGGACAAGACTTCTCTTGAGACTAAATGTAAGACATTGAGGAAAATTCTACTATATGATATCTACGAAAGAAGAAGAACAAAATATCCCTGCACTCAAACTTCTCTGCAAAATAGAAAAAAAAAAAAATTAGTAACCTACATCTTTGGGTAACTGGTAAAAGCTATCAATCTTACTAAAGAATGGGTAAAAAGTTTATGACTTTATATTTCTTTTCCTCTTATCTCACTTTCAGCTCAAATCTGTTGAATTAATTTGTTTTCTTTCAAATGGATTCAGATTTCTTAAGCGTTCTTTGATTACCTTTTAAGTTTCTCGTTTGTCAGACACATGATTCTTCAGAAAATAATTTTTGCAACTCATAGAAACAATATGCTAAAAGGGAAAAAAAAAAAAAAAAACTTTGCCCAAAACATGAACCATATCGTGACTAGTATTTTCTGAAGCCCTTGAAAAGTCTGAATGCCAAAGCATCACACCTTTATGTGTGCTGAAGAGTCACCACTGTGTATGTTCCAAGACCTTCAATTCTAAGAAAACATAACAGAATCAAGAAAAGGAGCTCAGAATTCAGCTATTTTGTTTCTGCTTGTTTTATAAATTAAACCTCTTTCAATCATAAACTGTTCTAGCTATAGTTTAAAGACAGGAGGGGATGGGAACCAGCATTTATTGAGAGCCCACCAAACGGCAGACAAACAATTCAGGCGCTTTTCAATATACTATCTTAATTAACCTTCAAAGGAGGGAGAGAGATGCTGTCTTTCCCTATCAAGTTAAGTGGAACAAGTAGGTACTGAATCTGTATCTGATTAAAAGTCCATGTTTTTGGCTAAAGCAATGGTCACCACATTCTTCAGTGAGAATATTTAATTCGAGCAGGATATACTTAATACGTTTCCACTAATTCCTTCTTAATCATTTTACTCATCTTTCACAAGCATTCTCCCTATACTACTTTGTAGCATTTACCATAAACTGTTTAGATCCGTCTTATTAGTGGCTAAATGCCAGCCCTCAGCAGAGCGCCTTGAGTTTGCCAAGTACCGGATGAAGAAATGAATACATAAAAGAATCTTAAACCACCAGAAGGTGTGAGATCCCTTTTGGTTTTTGTCATAAACTAGTTGAATGACCTTAACTAAACCATAAGTTCTGAGCTTTTTCATTTCTCCTAGGAAGTATCTTCGAGCTCCATACCTCTCCCTACCCAGCCCAGCCAAGGCCTGTAGTTAAGAGCAAACCGCCTTCTGTGAAGAAAGTAAGGTGGACTTCTGCCTCCTTTCCAGATCATTCCACTTCAGAGTGGACTCTGTTCTCCCCCATTTAAAAACCTACTTCCTTTATCTTCCATCAGCCCTTGGAGCTCCTCAAATCCTTCTGATGAATCTGTTTTGTTGTTTGGCCAAAGTCAGCTTCTATTCTTGGGCAACAAAACACTTTAAGAGGCACAATATGAAGCACACTCTGTGCTCCATTATTAATTCTAACCCCTTTAGTTTAAACAACAACAACAACAACAACAACAACAAACAACTACCCAGATCCTGGCTTATGACACCTCACAATGAACTGAATTTTCTCTCACTGACCTCTGACCTCTGTACTAAACTTTTATCTCCTCTTGAAATCCATGTTTTGGGGGCTAAGTCTATCAGCAGGTGCAGTGATTTTCTGGGATCAGTGACATACTTTATTTAATTAATTAATGAGATGAAAAATCACTAAATAGAAGAATGTGATTTTCTATTTTAAAGTCCTGAAGGTAATTGTAGCCATTATATAGTTTTAACTCCTGTAAACTAGCAACTGTAAACTGTAACTGTAACTGTTATAGGCTAACGACTGGAAACTTTATTTTACATGTCACAAAACAATTTTATGTTTTATTTTTAGTTTTGTGGGGCTAAAAGGGGGTAAGAAGTCTGGTATGGAAATGATCAGATAAAGGAAAAATGAGATTACTTAAAAATAGTTTTCATTGTCACCTGATTATAAAAAGTCTCTTTGATCAAATAAAAAGTCAAAGCAATCTCCTCTTCCTGGCAGGGTTAAAAACTCAGGAAGAGAAAGTAAATAAGATAAACGCCTTTAAAACATTCTGTTGTTTCTAGAGTGAGAATGAATAACTTAAAAAATGCAATGAAAGAACAAACTGAGATGTGCAGATAATGTGTCACACAAAAATGCTGCCTCCTGGCTATATCCCATTATCTAAGATTTTATATCTCCAAAAAGAGGAAATTAAAATGAAAGACCAAGTTCCAGATAAGAAAAGAGTTGCAATTTGCATTTTGTATAGATAAAACAACATACACACACACACACACACACACACACACACACACACGTAGCCAAGTCTACCAGGAGTTTTAATAGCATTAAGGTGGATTAGCAGAAAGAATGACTCAAGAATAGGCAGAAGTGGATTTAAATTACAGTTCCACCACTTAGCAGCTGCATGACTTTAGCAAAATTAATTTCTGACATTGTTTCTTCATTGGCAAAATATACACAATAATATGCTTAATGTGCAGGAATGTTGTAAGGAACTAAAACAGAAAACAAGTATAAACAATGTCTGATAGTCAGCAGATACTGGTATTACCTCTATGTGCTGTCATTGTATTTCACATATGCATATCGAAATGACACCAAAAAAAAAAAAAAAAAAAAGACACTGAAAATATCTACCCTTCACAACCACAACTGCACTCTCTCCTGTTTTTTTCTGCCATATTCCACCTCTTTTACCTGTATAATCAGGTGCCTGCCCACTAGAATAGGCACCCAAACTGACCTTTGGTTGTAGAGTATGAGAAATATTAAGTCAGTCAATTCTAAGAGTATATAAAATGAGCAAAACCACTCTGAAATGGATCTAACTCAAATTTATAGTAATGTAGTAGTTTTTTTTTTTTTAAACAATACCCAGTTTTGTCCAGGACAGGTATGTTCATGCAATGCTTCCATAGCACTTAGCACAGGTATTTGTGCAGTCTTCACACTTGATTGTGCGCATGGGGGCCAGATCAATTACTTTCTTAATTCTGCATCCTTTGTATTTCAGAGTACATATTTAACATATTTTAGATGACTAAATGAATGATTAATCTATGTATACTTAATGATATTTTAAAAAAGAAGAAAAAACAACTTTTCACCATTACTTGAAATCATTTTCATTCACAGATTTATTGAATGCCTCTAACATTTTGGAGAATATACAAAGGCTGCAGAATTCTTCCAGAAACAAGTAAAAGGTTTGATGCTCAAGAAACAAAGCAAGCAGGGAAAGAAGCCATTAGGAAGATAATTACAGCAAAGGTTAATTAATGTTCTGACAGGTGAGTACATGGGGCTATGAAATCTATCAGCAGAAGGGCTCAATTCAGTCCACTTCAGATCAAAGAAAGGATATATAAACTAAGATCTCTTGAAAAGTTTTCAACACAAGAATTATGTGATCGGGTCTAGCTGATAAAAGATCATTCTGGCTACCCTAGGGAGGATGGCTTGCTTCGTGAGAAGCAATGCAGCATGGTGGGTGAACCACTTAGGAGACTGCTGCTGAGACATTCCTTAATTAAATTAAAAAGCTCTCTTATTGTCATCAACAAAAGAATCCCCAAGGAAAGTGTGTTTTATGTACTAAAGCTTCAATCCCTTGGAGCAGTGCAACATAGATAGAACATAACTGGATTTTTTTTTTCATCTCTGAGGTTGAGAATGTCTTCTAGCCCATTCATCTCCATCATATAGGAGGAGGCATCATCCTTTAATGAACACATTAGCTTAAGAATCAAACCACCAACCTAGGTTCACGAGGCAGCATAAAGGAAGGAAGACACAATCATGCCATGGTAATTTAGTGCAAAAGGACAGCTCTGCTTCGTATTATTACATGTAAATCATCTGACAGTGATCCAATTATTAACAGAATAAGAATATATTTTTGAGAAGTCAAATGGAATAAAACAAACACATAGTCCAACTTCTAGCTTTTTATGATCTAAAGTAACTTACTCACTTGGTTAACACTTTATTCATTTGCAAAAGGGAGGAAAATATTATCTACATACCATGGTTACTGAAAAAATTAGATAACTTCAGTGCTTAAAGAGCACCTACTAAGCACAGTGCTTGACATATGGCAGACATTAATATATGCCTGCTGTTTCAGGCATTTATACTAAAACATATTATCAATATCTTTTGATATATTACTTTTTTTGTCCTAATAACCTTAAAATTGTGCATGTGACTCCACCTTCATGCCCAAGAAAAGAGTTTTCTGGTATGACACTTCCTATTAGTAACAGACCACAAGAGATGCTTGTGATGCTTGTAATAAAAGGTAATAAGGTTGAATTCATACAGAAAAGAAACATTTACACACCCTAAAGGCCTTGAAAACAGCCACTAAAATGTAGCAATGAAGAGGCAAAAAACACAAAAGCAGGGGCTGCTGAAGTCATGAGACAAAATCTCCTTTTCAGAAATACTCTTTTAAATCTGCCTTTAGTACCTACAGAGCATTTCTGACATGTCCACTATTAACAGCAGAGTTGATTTTCTGACTCAACTGGCATTCAGAGCTGTCCGGGAATGAAGTGGGGATATTCAGACTGGACAATACCACTGTGCTCTAAAGGCCAGTATGCCTTGTAAAATAGTGAAACCTTGTTTGTGCTCATCACCATTCAAATGGGACAACGATGGTCCCAACTTCCCTCTGTTACTCCTCTCAAGGAGACAGGTGTCTAATTCACTTCCCCTTCAGTTTGGGCTCACTTTAGTGACTGAACCAACAGAATGTGGCAGAAGTAGCATTCTGGGACTTCCTTGTCTAGGTCATAAGATGCATTTCTATCCTGTCATAGCCTCTTAATTGCTCACGCTTGGAACAGTCCCCCTGGGAACCATGCCCCTGTGCTCTAAGAAGGCCAACCCATGATAAGGCTATGGGCAAGCTATGGGCAAGCAACGGGTAAGCTAGTTGGCCAAGAACTCCAGCTAAGTTCCCAGCTGGGTTCCCATCCACTGACTACCAGCCCACAAGCAGCCATGGGAGGACCATGCTGAGTGTCCGGCCCAGGTGGGTTAACGCAACACTGTTTTAAACCACTTTGTTTGAGGTAGTTGATCACATAGCAATAAATTTATATATGTATATATACACACATGTATATATATATCTCTCTCAGGATATGGAGATTTAAGTTAAGAAATTGACAAGGCAACCATGTGCCTCAGTATTAAGTAGCCTCCTTCATGTTCAGCCTGGTGGCTACTTACAGATTTTTTTTTCAAACCCCATACTTGTTTTTAAAAATGGCTCTGCCAGGCACGGTGGCTCACACCTGTAATCCCAGCACTTTGGGAGGCCGAGGCAGGTGGATCACCTGAAGTCAGGAGTTCGAGACCAGCCTTGCCAACATGGTGAAACACCATTTCTACTAAAAATACAAAAATTAGCCAAGTGTGATGGCACATGCCTGTAATCCCAGCTACTTGGGAGGCTGAGGCAGAAGAATTGCTTGAACTTGGAAGGCAGAGGCTGCAGTGAGCTGAGATCGTGCCACTGCACTCCAGCCTGGGTGTCAGAGTGAGACTCCATCTCAAAAAAATTGCTTCTGAAGAGTTTTCTTCAAGTCACTGATCTATCCTTTTGCTATTTTGTTTTTTGCATGACCTTTCCTTTCCTCTAAGTTTTCCTTCCTACTTCTGCTTTCTCAAACTAGATCCGTGCCCCCATAGCTCTACAGCTGTAGTTAAATGTGCGCCTCAGCTCAAGGGTTCAGTGTGCTCTATCTCCAACATAGCCCTTGGCTCATCTGCAGAGTCTACTTTTACTTCCCTGGAAGGGAACACATATCTCTGTAGCACATATTTACATTTCAAAAGGAATATTTACTTGGTTAAACTACAATTTCTAAAATATTAAAAAAGCCACATATCTATACTTAAAACCAAGTAACTTACTTCCATCTCAGACATTCCTTCCTCAAATTCTCTAACCACTTCCGGAGAGGCAACGATCGACTCTTCCTACACCACTCTTCTCTACTCTTCACCACTCTTCTCACTCCAATTATCTACCTATCCATCCAGTGATGGCCCATGGACCTGGCACTGAACTGCAGCTAGAAAAACAATGATTAAAATAAGCCCCTAACGTTTAGGAATTCAGATTTGGGTAGCTTAAACAGACTTTTAAAGAAAAAAATCATGATGGAATATGATAAGTGAAATAAGAAGTTGCAAAGGACCAATAGACACTAGGATGAAGTGGGAATAAAAGTACTATTTACTGGCACAAATTCAGGAAGGAGAAAGTATCATCTTCTGACTGATATCATGTTCTGCCTGATATAACTAATTCTTGTCATGATATATATCCTCTACCTCTAATTCAGCTATTCCTCGGAGCCCTAAAGGTAGACTTGCATTTAAAGGCCTACCAGGCTGAGATTCAACTTCTACTTAGGATTCAGGAAGCAGCAAGAAAATATAGCCTGCCCCATAATAATGACAAAAAGTTGAATAATTGACAAAATAATTGTTGAGCTCATCAGAAAGCTAAGGTCACAAAAACAGGTGGGTTGAATTCTGAAGCCCCGCCAAAGAGAGATAGGACTCAAGAAATGCTTCACCTTTGGAAGAGCACAGAAGTGGCAGCTACAAAAGAAAGCAGGAAGAAAACAATCAAAATTTTACCAAATCCTCAGAGGCTCAATGTGGGCTCCTGTAATAGTTTAAAACACCTGGGAGAAAACACTCACTCTCCAACATTTGCCACAGGCTTCCACTTAGGTGCTCACAAGGAAGACTAGGAGAGGAGCAGGAGAAAGAGAGCTCCTCTAGGTGGTACAAGCAGGGATTAGATGCCACTGGGAGCCAGAGGAGAAAAAACAAAACAAACAAACAAACAAACAAAAAAACTCTGCTTGCATTATCACAGACTCTCTCTCAATCAAAGCAAAAAACATTTGCCCCTAGGGCAAGATAAGTAACCCTCACAATCAATGCCTTCCTCTACCTCCCCAAGTCCCAGCCAAGGGGTTGGAACCAAAGCCATAGGTCACCTGGGAAAGAGAGTGGTGGTGGTAGAGGGGATGAGAAGACATTCTCTTGAACCTACTGTGGAAGATTTAAGAACTTACCCTACACACACATACAGCACCAACACTAAAGGCAACTGCCTCTGGAGGAAGGGCAGAAAACCAGCTTGCTCAGGATTCTGCATTGATAAAAAAGGTTCAATTTAATGATCTAAGCTGACAACTGAAGATACCAGTAAATCAAGCTCAAGAAACAAGGAAAACATAATGAGCAGTTATGAATGAAATTACAAATAGAAAACATTGGGAAGAAATAATAAAACCAGAAGTTGATGCTTTGGAAAGCTCAGTAAAATAAAAGCCTCTGGCCAGACTGATTAAGAAAAAGGAGACTAAAGAATTAATAGTATCAGGAATCAGAGTGACACCACCACAGATCCTACGTTCACTTTAAGAATAAGAGAATATTATCAAGTTATACACCAATACATTTGATCATTCAAATGAGATTATTTCCTTAAAAGAAACAAACTACCAAAGCTCACTCAAAAAGGAAAAGATAGCATGAATAGCCTTCTATATATGAAAGAAACTGAATTCATAGTTTAAAAGCTTTTCTCAAAGAAAACTCTAGGCCCAATGGCTTCACTGGTGAACTCTATCACACATGTAAGGTAGAATGATAACAATTCTACATAATCTCTTCCAAAATAAAGAGTGAATACTTCTCATTTTTTTAGCCTAATACTAAAATCACAATGTTTTACAAGAAAAGGAAAACTATATACCAACATTCCTCATAAAGAAAGATGAAAAAGTTCTTACTAAGTTTTTCACAAACTGAATCTAGCAATATTTAAACAGGATAACACATGATCACCTAGTGCGGGTCACCCCTAGTAGATGACTGGCTTAACATTAGAAAACATTCAATGTAATTCACCACATTAACAGACAAAACTATATCAAGTAAGAGATGCAGGAAAGTATTTTAAAATATTAAGCAACTATTATAATAAAAACTCACAGCAAAATGGAAAAAGAAACTTCTTAAACCTAATAAAGAATATCTCTGAAAAACCCACACATATCACAATTAATGATGAAAGATTGGATGATTTTTCCCCATGAGACAGGGAAAGGATGTCCTCTTTCACCATATCTACTCTACAATGTAGTGGGGTCCTAGCCAGTACGATAACAGAAGAAAAAGAAATGTAAAAGTAATTCAGATTTTGGGGGGAAAAAAAACAAACTGTCTTTCTTCACAGACAAAAAGATCTAGAAAATCAGGCAAGGTAAAGTCCGTACTGGTAACATAAACAGTCATGTGTCACTTCATGATGGGGATCTGTCCTGAGAAATGCATCATTAGGCAATTTCATTTTTGCAGGAACATCATGGCACACAACTAGTGGTACAGTCCACTACACACCTAAGCTATATGGTGTAGGCTCCTATTCCTAAACTACAAACCTGTATGGCATGTTACTGTACTGAATGCTGCAGACAACAGTAACACAACGGTATTTGTGAATCTAAATCCAAACAAAGAAAAGGTACAGTAAAATCCAGCCAAACACAGAAAAGGTACAGTAAAAATATGGTATGAAAGATAAAAAATGGAACACTTCTATAAGGCACTTATCATGAATGGCGCTTGCAGGAGTGGAAGTTGCTCTGAGAGTGAGTGAATGTGAAGGACATCACCGTACACTACTGTAGCCTTTAGAAAACACTGTATACTTAGGCTACCCTAAATTTATTAACAAATAGTTTTCTTTCTTCAATAAATAATTCATATTAGCTTACTATAACTTTTTTACTTTATAAACTTAACTTTTTGCCTCTTGTAGTGGCACTTAGCTTAAAATACAAGTTGTACATCTGTACAAAAATTTTTATTCTATAAGCTTTTTTCTATGTATTAATTTTACTTTTTAAACTATTTTTGTTAAAAACTAGTATAAATATACACATTTAAGTCTAGGCCAGACACACATTATCTTACCATACACACATCATCTGTCCGGCACCATCAGAGATATGGTGGAAATTTTAAAATGAAACAAAAAAACAGGCCCTGTCCCCTTGGGGTTTAGAGTCTAGCTAGTAAGGCAAACTTAGAAAGGAATTGGGGGAGGGGTTGGGCAGAATTACCAAAAAAGAAAAAAATCCTCTAAATATATTACTAGCTAAAATTTGATAATAATTTTAAAATATAATCATACTAATAGCTGCTACCATTTACTGGATGGTCATTCACTATCAGCAGGTACATCACTGGGCTTTTACACACAGTATTTCCTTTGTTTTTCAGAAAAATCAGAACGTTCAAAAAAGTAATTAATCTAACATTGCACAGCTAATAATTAGCAGTACTGGGTTAAGAACCAAGGCTTAGCTGGGAACAAACACTTAACAGCCACTCAGAAAATGTTTATTAAGTATCATAAGCAAGGCAGGAACTACCTTGATGCTGACTATAGCAAAAATCAAGCCCCTTTTCCTTAAGTTATGATGCCATACAACATTCATATCATGGATGTTGTTTAGTAGCTGCAAACTGAACATCTACTCTTTCTATGCTTCTGGTAATACCCAGACTCCCCATCAACTATGAAATCCATACTACGACTATCAGTAGGCTTGCTTCCTCATCTTGGTCTATTTCTCAACCCACCCTATTGTTAAGAATGGCATAATTTTTCAACAGGATTACTGGAACTTGACTGAGAATTGTTATCCTTAAGTTTCTCTAATCTCTAGATGCTGAATTCAAACATGAGTACATATAAAAGAATAAATTCTTTTTTTTAAAAAAAAAGTGTTTCTCCTAATAAGCTGAATTTGAAGTAGGTCTGCAAACTTCTTGTCTCTCCAGGCTGCAGTATCTACTCACAATAAGACAGTTACTTTAACAACCCAGTAAATGAAATAAATATGGTTCCTCCTACAACTCATCATGTATACCTGACAATGCTACTTATTCAATAATTTGGCAATAACAATCCGACGTTCTAAAAAATTCATTCCCCACTTAGTTCTGCTTCTGAAATCAATATGGTAGTAATCTTCCTTTAAGCAAGGCATTATCAGTATCTGTATCAGCAAATGTACCAGTTAAAATCAAATATATGTAACTATATAAAATATATAATTTTACATATAACTATATATGGCAATTTTATATATATACATATTTATATATTATACAGATATTTTCTGAATACTGATGTCCCACATACACACTTATACATACATATATATGTAAATATGCACATGCATACACAGTATCAATTTGTGAAAACATTAAAACTAAAATTTTTAAGAATGACTTTTTAAAAGATATAATTTTTGAAGCACTTCTGTGTAACAAGTTCTAATCATCTTTTAACAATCTCTTAAATCTGACAGTTATGAAGATTACTCCACTTGCTTTTAGAGCAATGTCCACATTCCATCAATCAGTACAGATACCCAGGTGGAATGAGTCAAGCTGAACATTCTCGCATATCCTCTCTCCCTTCCTTACAGCAGCCATCCACTCAAAACTCTTCACCATTCCAAAATCCACCATGGACTATCAGGGCTCCATGACTTTGTATATGCTATTATCCTGTCTCCTTTTTCCCTTTCCATCCCATTTATACTTTAAACACAATCTCAAATGCACCATTCCTGTGACAACTCCCTCTAAACATAACCATGAGTTAGTTGTGCTCTCCAAGGGCTCTCTTCAAGGGCTCTCCCCACACTTGGGCCACGCTTCCACCATGATAGGATCACAATGGTAACACTTCATTCTCTTAATGTATTTTTCATGTCTACGTACATCTTGAAAGCAGAACATCGTCTTTATTCCCCTCCTCTCCTCTATCTAGCTCAGAACAGTATCTACTACAGGAGGTATTTAATAAATTCACTTACTCCACAGACATTTAAAGCCCACCATGTGCTAGGAAACAAACAATGAGCAGAAACAGACACCAGAATGGCCCTCCTGGGAACCAGTAGCACCTCTAAGCTCCTTACTAAGTAAGTAGCTTTATCAGGCATACATGATAGGTTGCAGGAAGAAACACATTTCTTTCATTTATTGAGCTGTTAAAATACCTTTCTGTCTGTGAACAGATACCACAGCCTAGCAAACATACGAAGTGTGTGTTCCATGTAATGTTAAATACAAATGATGTCAAATAACAAATATACTTAGATACTGAATATAAGACATTTAAAAGATATAAAATGTTGAGAAAAATTAAAGGAATATAAAGGAAAGAATAAAGAAAGAAAAATTATTTTAAATATGTCTAAAGGTTTAGGGTCAAAATATGTGATAGAAAAGAAAAATCATTTTGTCCAAACATTAGCTCAACCCATCCTCTTTAAGAAAATAAGAATCTTTTAAACATATATCTTTCATCAGATACATTTTTTAATATAAGTGTTTGTGTGCAGTATGATTCATGTTTGATCTCATCTGATACAATATTTCTCTAAATCAATTTCTGTCACAATTAAGCATGTCAATTTATAATGAATGTACACAACACTAAGGAATATTATTCAAACTGTTAATATACTGAAAACACATGGGAGACAAAACACAAAACATACATATCTAAATATGCATCCATTCCATATAAACAAATATTAGTAATCCTTTCTAATGAAGCTGAGGAAGCCATGCAACTGGATATCAGATACCTGGGATTGAAAACATCTCTTCCACTTCACCTGCCATATAAGCCTGGGCAAGTTATTTAACCTCTCTGAGCCTCAGTCTTTTCACTTAGAAAATGAAGATAGCATCTGCCTTTCCTACTAGCAAACCTCTAATCTGTGGGCTGTGTGCAAATTTCCCTCACCTCCCCTTTATCCATGAACTGGAGCTCAGATGACAGCCTAAGCCAAAATGCACTACTGCTTGCAGACAAACTGAGCTACCACCTATATACCATCAATTCATCCAAAATGTTTGCTGTTTTCTAAATGTCAAGTACTGTATTGACTGTTTGGAATCAAAATGAGTAATACAAAAGCCTTTCCTTCATAGAGCTTCCATTCTAAGGAAAAATGGTACCTTTAAAGAGAAAAATAAATGATTAGAAATGTACTGGAGAGAGACTCACTCATCACCCCATCTCACTGACCTCTTCTACTTTGCTTCTCAAACCATCAGATCCTCATAAAGAAGATGAGTCCAGTAGTGTCTTGTGACTTTCCCACTCTCAGAAAGCTGAGTGGAAACCCAAATGGTATGCACAGACCAGGCGTCTCCAGCATGCTGCTCTGAGCCTGCTGGTACAGACTGCTTTACTGCCTAACACAAGTCAACAACAAAGACACCAGACAGGAGCTAAGGCCCTTGGTAGTAATAAAAGGATTCTTGCCTGATATATCTTTGTAAACATTAAATTTTGAGGGCCTAAAAAAAAAAATTTATATATATATATATATGTATATATGTGTGTGTGTGTGTGTGTGTGTGTGTGTGTGTGTGTGTGTGTGTGTATACAATCAATCCTGCATACCTCATAGTGTTACTAGGAGGCTAAAATGAAATAACAGGTGAAAATGCTTCAGTGAAGGCACTGTAAAGGGCTTTGTAAATGTCATCATCATCACCATCATCACCATTACCTTTATCATCATTATTTAGTCCTATTTGTGCTTGATTATATCATTGGGGAATAGCTGGTATTCTGGAAATTAACTTCACTCAGAAAAATAAAGCTATCATATGAAACCTTACATTTAAAAAAAATCATGCAATAAGCAAGAACTTAGATAAGAACATGGAATTGACAAAAAGTAAAGGAGAAAAATGAATCTCCAGGAAAACTAGGCCTCAAATGATCTGATGTGACAATGTATGATCCATTTCCCTCACTCATGCCATAGACTGTCATACTTTATCCCTAAACCTTGGCTCTTCTGGCAGAAACGTCCTTCTCTACCGTCTAGATACCTGGCAAACTCTTACTCATCCTTTAAGGCCCAACTTAAAAACTACCATTCTCTGTAGTTTTTCTTGTCTCATTCACGTTAATGTATTATTTTCTTCTCCCAGAGCACTTTTAACATTCATTCATTCAATATCTTGTACTGAATGTCTCTTCAATGTCAGTCACTGCTGACTAGGCTATAGCAATAAACAGACAAAGTGCTGTTTACACAGAGTTGATATTCTAGTGGGGACAGACATGATAAATGGATCATGTGTCAGATGGCAAAGGAGTGTGCTGAAGAAAACTGAACTGAGTAAAGAGGATAACTGAGATGAAGAGAGAGAATTTTTTCTGTACGCAGCATTTATCACACTGTATACAGTGCCACTGTACACATTCTAGTCAACTGCAGTTTCTTATGTCAGGAACTATTTCTTATTCTTCTTCATGTGCTCCACAGTTAGCACTGCACTTGACAAATAACATCTGTAAAATAATAATGACAGCTAGTATTTTTAAAACGTTACTACTTCCCAGGCAATTAATATTGTCAACTTAAAATATATAAATTTGAAAAGGATAACTTTCTAAGGGTTGCAACCTGCAGGCTGAGCCTCTGGCTGAAATCTAAAGCAGGACTTTGAGGGAGAGAGGGGAGAAGAGAAGTTTTATGCTAAGCAAGTTGGTCAAATACACATACTTAACAGCTTATAGGAGGAGCTGTGAATATTCATGAAAGGGGAGTCACATATGTGTAATGAGCAAACATCCATGTTACATAAATGCCATGTTCACTTTGTGGTGGAGACTTAACATTAAAATGCAGTAAAATCAGGCTCTAAATGTCCAAAGGTGAAATTTTAGACACAGAGGTGGATTGCGTGCAGCCTCTGGAAACCTGCCAGAGCCAGTTCATGGCAACGGTCAGGTCTCAGGAGAGAAGCTCTGTAACCACAGCCAAGTGGATGCCAGGCCCAGCAGGCAGAAAGGAGGGGCGAGCCCAGGTGTCAGTCAGTGGGTCAGCCAAAGCCTTCTATTCTTCATCTTTCAGGGCTGGTTGCTGTTTAACTCTTAGGGAAGAAGGTCTAGTGATGGTGAGGAAGGGAGTGTACTAAGGCATGATCGGCCTCCCATATCATTATGGCCAGGAAACTTAGTTTTTAAAGTTTTTCTAGGGTATCCTTGGCTAAGAGGGATCTGTTCAGTCAGTTGGGTGGCTTAGAATTTAATTTTTATTTCACAATGCTTTACATATGTTAGCATATTACTTCACATTAACTCTTTGAGGTGGTTATTTTTACCATTCCACATTTTACCTCTACTTTACTGAGGAAATTTAGGGCTAAATTACTTGCCCCAGGACATACAGCTAGTAAGCCACAGGGATAAGACAGACCCGAAGCTAAGCGGTCCAATTCCAGAGGCCTCATCTTCACCACCATGCAATCCTGTCTTCCAAAAATAGAACATTCAAAGTCATCTTACATCAAAACGATGGGAATTCTTCGTTTATGCTCTACACATACCTAAAAATCTCCTGTCCAGGCCCAGAAACAGACAGTCCCAACAGCCCTAAAAAGGGAGAATGAGCAGGTCATGACAGGATTCAGCATCAAATACTCCAAGGTCTCCAAATCTGGAAGAGTAAGCTCAGCCCTGCAAGAGACAGCAGATGGGCAGCAGGAAGCCAGGCAGGGGACAGAACCAGGCACCTAAGCCTGATGCCCTCATCACACGAATATCCTCTATCAAAATGATATGATACCTCATGATATGAATATCTTCCTCTGTTTATAAAGGAAAAGCAAAGAATAATGCAAATTCAGAGTACAAATCTGATGTCTATGCTTTATACTGTTTAGTTCCAAAGACTAATTAACTTCAGAATCCAAAGTGCAGAAAATTCCCTCCATTTTCTCCCACAGCCACCATGACAACATCTTACTACACCCCAATCTGATGGCAATGACAGCCAGTGTGGGCAGTTACAAACCACAACAAACTACTAATGGCAGCAGAATGTGTTTACAAAGCCACAATCCATCATGCTTTGGGTTCAGTGATGCACAACAACACAACTGTAATAATTACTAGTTTGAGAAGATATTTTCAGACAGGTCAGACCACTGTACCACATGTCCATAAATACAATTAGCAAGTTTCAAACATCTGCTAGTTGCAAAGAGTATTTAATTAATAAATACAATTCGATAGAGAAAAGCCTTCAGTTTTGACTTTTCTTTCTAATGCAAAAGAGATGGAGAGGAAGAGAGGAGAAAAGAAAGATACTTGATGTCTAGAAATGCTAAGGGAAGAACAACAAAATGATACGTCTCCAGGAATAAGCATGAGAACAACAAAGCACCACCTGTTATTTAATAAACATAATTCTTTCCTAGATGTTCTGATGAAAATAGCCTTATGAAAAAGAAAGGAATTAACATTTGTGGGTCCCTACTACTGGCCAGGCACCAATAAATAAGGTGCTTCACAAATATTTCATTTATTGCTACTGACATCCACATGCACCTCCCAACATCCCTACTACCTACAGGTGGTGTTAGCCAACTTATCAGAGGCACAAAGTGCTACAGAGGTAGCCTAACTTGCCCAAGTCCTCACAGCTATCAGCTGCAGGGCCCATTTTACATCCACTCTATCAGACCCCTTGTCCAAACAATGAAATCATAATCTCAAGCAGCAAGCTTCCAGTCTCTCATGCCACCTCTCACCCACCCCAACATACATACGTGTCCAAAAACTCAAAAAAGTAAATGGAGATTGGGGGAAAAAAAACTGGCACATAGGTACATTTGGGTCTACAGAAGCATAATGACAATCTGAGCATGTAGCTGGTAAAGAATTATTTCAGAGGACACAAGGTTTCTTCCAGAAACCAGTCTGGTAACCAACAGCTCATTTTACCTTCCCTCTTTTCTAGTACTAAGGCTTACTAAAAAAAAAAAAAAATCTGACCATTTCCCATTTCCCAGGGCAACACTGGGAAATGCTCTGTAACCTACTGCAAGTTTTATCGAATCCAAATCCAAAGACTGTATACATCATTGTGAATTATTTTTCTTTCTGCCTACAGAAAACTTTAGCCACTATAACTTAATCAGCCCAATCAGCAACTCTGAGGTTATATGTTAACTGTCCAATGACATTAATTAGTGTCCAATGACATTAATGTCATCTTTTATTAACTTTGCAAATCCCAGAAGGAAACCAGAAAGAAGTGCTTCTCCAACAGCTTTTCCAAATTCTGAAAAGCATTTACTCTGGCAGTATGCCTATTACTGTTGTGAGCATTACGCTGAGTGCCAAAGAAAGCTCTCTGCTCATTTAACGGTATCAAGGAACAATAAATTATATTTGAAAGGCAACCAAACACCAGGATGGGAAATGGAAAACCAAACTTTCAGTTTTCTAGTTTGGCACATTTTGTTCCCATTTTCAAGTACTCATAAACAGTGACAGGCTGCAAGTCTGCCAAATAAACGCTTTCTACTTCTTCCTAAACAGTCATGGCCCAAGCAGTGACAGCACCAATTACCTTAACAGATCTTACCACAAAATATGATTTAGAAGGCCCCACTTAAGTGCTTGAATGCAATGACGGCAGAGCGTTAACTAGTATGACTCATCTATAAATCAATTTGACTACGTTAGTCGACAGTGTTAAGTCAAGAACCTTTAAAATGGTTTTTTTTTTTTTTTAATTGCATTTTAGGTTTTGGGGTACATGTGAAAAACATGCAAGGTTGTTGCATAGGTGCATACGTGGCAGTGTGATTTGCTGCCTTCCTCCCCTTCACCCATATCTGGCATTTCTCCCCATGCTATCCCTCTCCAACTCCCCACCCACCCCCGCTGTCCCCCCCACTCCCCCACAACAGACCCCCGTGTATAGTGCTCCCCTCCCTGTGTCCATGTGATCTCCTTGTTCAACACCCGCCTATGAGTGAGAACATGTGGTGTTTGATTTTGTGTTCTTGTGTCAGTTTGCTGAGAATGATGGTTTCCAGGTTCATCCATGTCCCTACAAAGGACGCGAACTCCTCGTTTTTAATGGCTGCATAATATTCCATGGTGTATATGTGCCACATTTTTCCTGTCCAGTCTAAAGATTTACAAGAAAAAAACAAACAAGCCCATTCAAAAGTGGGCAAAGGATATGAACAGATACTTTACAAAAGAAGACATACATGAGGCCAACAAGCATATGAAAAAATGCTCATCATCACTGGCCATTAGAGAAATGCAAATCAAAACTACATTGAGATACCATCTCACACCAGTTAGAATGGCGATCATTAAAAAATCTGGAGACAACAGATGCTGGAGAGGATGTGGAGAAATAGGAACACTTTTACACTGTTGGTGGGAGTGTAAACTAGTTCAACCATTGTGGAAAACAGTGTGGCGATTCCTCAAGGACCTAGAAATAGAAATTCCATTTGACCCAGCAATCCCATTACTGGGCATATATCCAAAGGATTATAAATTGTTCTACTATAAGGACACATGCACACGAATGTTCATAGCAGCACAGTTTACAATAGCAAAGACCTGGAACCAACCCAAATGCCCATCGAAGAACCTTTAAAATGTTGATTAACTCTGACCTAGTTATTCAACTTCTAGGAAGCTCTCCTAAAGAAATTATCTGACTGGCCGGTAGACTTGTATACAAAGAGCTTCACTGAAGCATTTACTAAACAGATGTTTATAGAAGACCTATTCTGTTTCAAGCACCGTGAATACACAGTCCCTGCCTTCGCCAAGCATATCCTCTACAGGAGAGACATACAGAAGATTCCAATCCAGTGTGGCAGAGACTATGACAGAGGTATGTGGAGTGGCTAACACATCAGAGTGGGTATCGAGGTCATAATGTAAAGCGGGTGACAAAGTAGTCCCTAAGAATACGAGTTGATAAGCACATAAGATAAAAAAGCACTTGTGATTAAACACACAGACACAGAGCACACAGAAGCGTTACATTAAAAAAAAAATCGTAGCTTTCATGAATCACAAAAGAAATTCAGCATGATTGTAAGCTCAGGGTCAAAGAAAGGAATAGCAAAAATAAGACTGGACAGGTAAGCAGGGCAGTGAATACCATCCTAAAGCAATTATCTTGAAGATCTGATCTGATAGCCAATGAAAAATTTTTAAACAAAGGAATAACTTCCTTGCATTTGCTTATTGCACTGCTACCTTCTAAACTGCAAATCTAAAAAGGGAGAAGAATAATGCTGGTGGTTAGGAGGTCAATTCAGGCTTTTAATGTGTTCAAGGTAAGGACAGTGTATAAAGAGAACAGACAAATCGAGATTATTAATCATTTAGATTAATGCTCATTAGTGAAGAATCAGTTAACAATATGATGACATGCAACATAGAGTACTACACAGCTATGAAAAACAGTATTCACAACTTTCTGATGACTTAAGAAAATCACTACAACAGAATATTAAACTATAAATATAAAATTTCATATGAAGAATGAAATGGATGAAAATTGTCCAAAATATAACCAATAATTATCTTAAATTGATTGCTTTATGGGGAGCACATTTCTCTTTTTTCCTACTTTTTTACATCTTCCATTTTTTTTTCTATAATAAGCATTCATTCAAGTATGTAAAGAGTGCCTTATATGTATTTGCATAGGTGGTAGTTATACAGAGTTCTACAAAACAGACAAGAACCTTGGAAACTTATAATCCAGTAAAGTATATACTACAGTTATTATCAGAAGAAATATTCAACTTTAAATTTAAATTCAAAGGGGATGGTCCTAAAGTTAATTAGTTTTAGCAGTTTTTTAGTGGATTCCTTGTTTTCTACACACAAGATTACCATTTACAAAGACTTAGGTGTACCTCTTCCTTTCCAATCTGTATGCCTTTCATTTTCTTCCCCAACTGCCCTGACTAAAATCTCCGAGACAATGTCAAATAGAAGTGATAAAGACGATATCTTTGCTTTCTTCCTCATCTTAGAGGGAAAGTCTTTCACAAATGTAATGTTTCCTGTGGGTTTTTATATATTGCAGTTTATTGCCTTTAGAAGTTCCTTTCTATTCCTAATTTGTTAAGTGATTTTGTTTTATCATGAAAGAGGTCAGAATTTGTTAAATGCTTTTTCTTTATCCACTGATATAATTATGAGGTTTTCATCTTTTATTGTTTCGACATGAAGTATTCTATTAATTGATTTTTGAATACTAACCCAATCTTGCATCCCTAGGATAAATCCCATGTGGTCATGATGCATAATCCTCCCTTTTATACGTTCTTAGATTTGGTTTGCTCATATTTTGTTGAAGATAATTTCATCTAAATTCATAAGAGATACTGATGTGTAGTTTTCTTGTGACATCTTTTTCTGACTTGGGACCCAGGGTTATAATGGCCTAAAAGAATGAGTTGGGAAGCTTCTATGGTCTAAATGTTTGCATCCCACCAAAATTCGTATGTTGAAATTTGAAAGGTGACAGTACAAAGAGGTAGGGCCTCTGAGAGGTGATTAAGTCAGAAGGGTTCTGCCCTCATGAATGGGATTAGTGCCAACAGAGGCTTGGGAGAGTCTGTTTGCCCTTTCACCCTTCCACCATGTGAGAACACATAGAAGGTGCTATTCATGAGGAACAGGCATTCCCCAGACACAGAATTTCTCAGCACCTTTATCTTGGACTTTCCACCCTGCACAACTCTGAGCAATGAATTTTTGTTGCTTATGAATTACTCAGTCTAAGAAATTTGGTTATAGCATGCCAAAGGACTAAGACAGAAGCAATCCCTCCTCTTCTGTTTTTTGAAAAAGTTTCTGAAGAATTACGAATTATTACTTAAATATTTGCTAGGATTTACCTGTGAAGCCATCTGGATCTGGGCTTTTCTTAGGGAGTAGGTTTTGCTGTTGTTGTTTACCAATTCAATTTATAAACCAGTATATTCAGATTTTCAAGTTTCAGTTATTTGTGTCCTTCAAGAAATTTGTTCATCTAACTTACCTAATTCATTGGCATATAATTGTTCGCAGTATTCCCGAGAATCCTTTCTGTATCTATAAGGTCAGTAGTAATGCCCTCTTTTTTCATTCCTAATTTTACACTTAACAGACATCTACAGAATGTAAGTCTTCCCTCTTTTCTTTTTAGTCAGCGTAGCTACAGTTTTGTTAATTTTGTCAATCTTTTCAAAGAACCAACTTTCGGTTTGTTGACTTTTCTCTATTAATTTTCTATTCTCTATTTGATTAATTTCTATTCTAACCTTTGTTATTTCCTTCATTCTGCTCTTTCAGATTTGCTCTCCAGTGTCTTAAGATGGAAGGTTAGGTAAGTGATTGGAGACTTGCCTTTATTTTTAATATAGGGATATTCCTCTAAGTGCTGCTTTGCTGCATCTCTTAAGTTTTGATATGTAGTGTCTTCATTTTCATTTATGTCAAAATATTTTCTAATTTCACTTGTAAGTTCTTCTTTGGCTCACTGGTTATTTTTGAGTCTGTTAATTTCCACATATTTCTTAATTTCCCAAATTTCTTTGTTATTGATTCTTCTTAATCCCATTCCACTGTGGTTGGAAAAAATCTTTTGGATAATTTCAATCCTTTAAAATTCACTGAGGCTTCTTCCATGAACTAGCAAATACTCTATCCTGGAGAACATCTCCTGTGTTCTCAAGTGCACATTTTTCTCATGTGCACTTGAGAAAAATGCATTTCCTGTGATTACTGGAGGGCAGATTCTACAGATGTCTGTTGAGTCTAGTTGGCTTACAATGTTGTTCAAATATACTATTTCCCTTCTAATTTTCTACCTAGTTGTTGTATACATTATTGAAAGTGGAGTATTGAGGTCTCCAACTATTATTGTTAAAAAGTTCATAATTATTTAAGGCCATTCTATTAATTTCCTGTTGTCACTGTAACAAATTATTACAAACTTAGTGGTTTAACACAATAACAAAAATGTATTATCTAACTGTTCTGGAGACCAGAAATCTAAAATGGCCTTCAGAACAGTAAGGCAGCATTCCTTCTAGAGGCTCTGATTCTTTTCCTTGTCCTTCCCATCTTCTAGAATAGCAGTCCTCAACCTTTTTGGTGTCAGGGACCAGTTTTATGGAAGACAATTTTTCCACAGACAGGAGTGCAGAGGGATTAGATTCTCATAAGGAGGATGCAACCTAGATCTCTCACATTCATAGTTCACAACAGGGTTCACACTCCTATGAGATTCTAATGCTGATCTGATCTGACAGGAGGCGGTACTCAGGTGGTAATGCCCACTCACTGGCCGCTCACCTCCTGCTGTGCACCCAGTTCCTTACAAGCCATGGACAGGTACTGGGGCCACATCTGAACAGGATACCCCTGTTCTGGTAACTGCAGCATCCATGGCGTGCGGCCACATCACTCCAATCTGTTTCTGTTGTGATACTGCATTCTATCTGACTGACTCCTGCACATCCTTCTTATAAATACCACTATGATAACAGGTCCACCCAAATGATCCAGGATAATCTCTTGATCTCAAGATTTTTCATCATTTCTGCAAAGCACCTTTTACAATATAAGGTAACATTCACAAACTGTGAAGAACAGGATAAGGACATGTTTAGGGGCCGCAATTCAACCTACTGCAGATATCAGTGGAAAAAAATAACTGAATCAACTCCTAGATTGTTTCATGTCACTAAGCTCATCAGGGTAAATATAAGTCAAGCACATTTTAGCCTTACTTTTAAATATGTATATCTGTGTTCTCTGAGCATTCTTTACATTTGCTTATTTATTATGTCAGAAACTTTTAATTTCTTTCTCTATATCTTTCCAATATTTTATGAAATTATTTCAAGTTGGAAATATTGGAAATTACTCCCAATATTTTATGAAATTGTTTCAAGTTTATGAAATTATTCAACCACGTTGAATGAATATGCAGAACTGACGCACAAATTTGTGAAGGTGAAGAAGATACACCTGTTACAGCACAGCAAAAAAGACACAGGTTTTGAAGTCAAAGCAGAACTCAGTTTTATGTAGCAAGCCCTGCTACATATTAGCAAACACTAAGGTTTAATTTCTCAGGCTTAGTTTCAGTATCTATGAAACAGAATCTATCTGTAAGACAGATATTTTTATCTATCTATATGGCTGTATCTACCTATCTATATGTATCTGTATATATAATCTACATACATTATTGCAAAGGTTAAATAATGTATGAAAAGATCTCAAAAACAGATCCTGGAATTTCATGTGCAATAAACAGTAGTTATCACTATGATTATTACATATTTTTTTACTGATTATGAATATCCCAGAACAAATTATATGGAAATTAAGTAATAATCTCTTCTCTTTCATAAGCCATTACCAATGACCACAACCTAACATAATCTTTCTCTTCTGAACTCCTACTATATCAATTGCTAGTATAATTCACTTGGCAAACAGTTACAGCCTTTCAACATTTCCTCTATTCCCATCTTTCAATGTCATTTACCTTTAACCCTTACTCTGTATTTTTATAACTTTTTTACCCACCAAACGTGCAAAGTTTTTGAGGTCATGAACTATAGACCCCTGAAACCAAATAGACACAAATTGAAGTTCTTGCTCCACCACATACTACATAACCTTGAGCGCTAGTTAGACTTTCTGATGCTCAGTTTCCTCATCTACTCAATGGTAATAGCGTTATTACCTAAAAGGAGCATCACATAACACAATACACCTAGCACAGAAAAGGCAGAAGGGAAAGCAAGTGCAAGGACACTGATTTCCACTTCCCAGACTGCAGCATATTAGGATGAGAAAACACCATTTGACGAAAAACAAATGCAGTAAAGGGGCACAATACATTCTTACTAATAAAAATGGGAAGACGGAAGGAAAACAAAGAAAATTTGTCAAGTCAACTGATTAACTACCTGGTCATTTTGACATGTGATACCAAATAACCTGACAAATACCCTGAGAGGCACTCTGAACACTACCCAGATCGTCCACATAAGATTGCACCGTGATGTGGGAGGCAAGACAAAGTAACTCCAAAAGGCCCTTCCATTTTAATCCCCTGTAATTTAGTAGAAACAGCATAGGTTTGGGAATCAGACTGCTGAAGTCCAAAGCATTCAGCTATCAGCCAGCCATGTGACACTGCATCAGTTACAACTTCCAGAAGAGCCTACATTCTCACTTGTAAAACGGAATTTATGTTATGCATCTCAGAGGGTATATTGAGGCTTGGGAAAAATATGGCCTGTCAATCTCCTGGCATGGGATTTAACACTTAGCAAGAACTCAACAAATCACAGCTCATTATTCTTAATAATTATGTGACACTGACAAGTCACTTAATGTCTCTAGGACCCTGATGTATAATTTGAGATTTAAAACCAGGCTGAAGGTCAGGAGTGGTGGCTTACACCTATAATCCTAGCACGTTGGGAGGCCAAAGTGGGTAGATCACCTGAGGTCAGGAGTTTGAGACCAGTCTGGCCAAGAAGGCAAAACCCTGTCTCTACTAAAAATACAAAAAATCTCCTGTAATTCCAGCTACACTAGAGATTGAGGCAGGAGAATCACTTGTACTCAGGGAGCGGAGATTGCAGTGAGCTGAGATCATATCACTATACTTCAGCCTGGGCAAAAGAGTGAAACTCCATCTCAAAAAAAAAAATAGGCTGAAGATACACTAGGCACTTGATAAACATCAGTTTTTTGCCACACCCAGTCATCCCTCTGTGGCAGGGAGAATAACAGCTCTCCAAAGACATCCACACACTAACCTCCAGAACCTGTAAACGTAAGTCGCATGGCAAAGGAGAATTAGGGCTGCAGATGTAACTAAGGTTGGTAACCACCTAGCCTTAAGATGGGGAAACTATCCAGGATTATCTAGGCAAGCCCGATGTCATCACGAAGGACCTTACAAATGGAAAAGAAAGGTGGAACAGAGAGGAGAGAAGAGATGGCAGAGTGAAAAGATTCAGCCTGGAGTTGCTGGCTGTGAAGTTGGTTGAAGGGGCCACAAGCTGAGGAATGTGAGTGGCCTCCAGAGCTGGAAAAGCTTAGGCACAGACTCTCCCCTGGGGCCAGAAAGGAGTGCAGCAGGGCCCACACCTTCAAGTGAGCTGGTGGGAACCATGTGGACTTCTGAGCTCCAGGACCCTATGGTCATAAAGTCACCAAATTTGTGGCAATTTGTTATGTTATGGCAGCCACAGAAAACCAATATGCTCTCACCTCGTTTTTCCATTTTATTTTCAATAGATCTCAAAGAACATTTGAATCTGAAACTTGAAAAAAACATATCTTTTTCTACACAGATACACCTCATCCTAACATGCAATCTCTTAAGAATATCACTCCTTATTGAACTAAATTGAATGAGCGATGTTCTTAGTAGTGCTTGATTTCAAAAAGAATTGAGAGACTATTAAACAATATAAACTGGCTCATTAACATTTTGGGCCAACGGTGTTAAATAAAATAATTAAGAGATAACACATTGCATAGAAGTACCTGAGTTTATGAGACTCAGCCAACTCAAAGTCTGAATTCTGAGAAACTAAACAAGACATACTGGAAACTTCCACTGGGCAGCTGGTTAGCTTCATGCACACTGCATATGTTAGGCTTCAAGGCAGAGTTTGTGGTATGAAATCTATTGTGAATACTGGGATTTGGTTTAATCAGAAGAAATACTGCTTTCTTTATGTAAATGTAATGTGAGTTGGGACCAACATTTTCTCTCCAAATATGGAATCCAAATCCAGATACTTAGGAAAGTTTATCCAGAATTTTTTTTTTTTTTTTTTTTTTTTCCAAAAAGATGGCAAACCTGTTCTGGAAAGGTGTCTTTCACAGGTTACTTAAAAAGAAATTGACAACTTTAAAGTGAATTAAATGAACTATGAGATTGTGAACTATGAAGTGACAAATCACTAATTCCTGGTAT
The DNA here is from genome assembly GCF_030222135.1 of Aotus nancymaae. NCBI lineage: Eukaryota > Metazoa > Chordata > Mammalia > Primates > Aotidae > Aotus > Aotus nancymaae. Next base: position 83,570,866 of record NW_026988450.1, on the reverse strand, counting down.
GGTCTAGGGGAAAAGGAACTGAAAACATGTTAGTGATAGACTCAAGCCTCTAGAGGACAACAAGGATCCTGCTATTCTCTCAAAACTGTAACACCAGCAGCAATGAGCGAGAACAGTGGCCATTCTCACGGACTCCTCTGGAAGATTAGACTGCGCCTGAGTCCTAGAAGATGGAGGACCTGTGATACACCAGCTATTCCACCATACTTGCTGAGCTCTCTGTACCAAAAGGCTCTCCTCCAAATTCTCATCAGCTTAGGGCTCAAGAAGCACACAGGTAGCAGCACTGGCAGTAATGAGTTCTGAGACACCTACTTAAAAAACGCATCACCGGGGCCGGGCGCAGTGGCTCACGCCTGTAATCCCAGCACTTTGGGAGGCCGAGGCAGGTGGATCACGAGGTCAAGAGATCGAGACCATCCTGGTCAACATGGTGAAACCCCATCTCTACAAAAGATACGAAAAACTATCTCGGCATGGTGGTGCGTGCCTGTAATCCCAGCCACTCAGGAGGCTGAGGCAGGAGAATTGCCTGAACCCAGGAGGCGGAGGTTGAGGTGAGCCGAGATCGCACCATTACACTCCAGCCTGGGTAACAAGAGCGAAATTCCGTCTCAAAAAAAAAGAAAAAAAAAAACGCATCACCAAAAAAAAAAAAAAAACCTTTTCAAATAAACAGTTTTAAGTGTAATTTACAGAATTCAGTTATGAAGTTAGTCACCCTAAGTAAGCAAGAAAAGGAAGAACTGAGGGATCCTTTTCCTCTGCCCAATCTTTCAATGGTGACAGAGCCACAAGGATCCCTCTCCTGTCCTTCTCCCTTTTCATTCCACATATTCCCTGGGTGATCTCATCCTCAGCCACAGCTTCAAATGTAGGGCAGTGCATTTTAGTAAGGCTAGTGTCCAGAAAGACCACCTGTAATTCTGAACTCACATAATACAAAACATTTCAACCTCCCTGTTAAGTACCCCCAAACGATCTGTCTAAAACAGAGCTGACTGCACCATTCCCCTGCATGACATCCTTCAACTGTGATCCAGAACCTTAAAACACATGCATCTCCCTAGCCATGTGTGAGCTCCTTCATCCTAGTCGCTGTCTACTCCTCTTGTCCCGTTTCTCCATACATTTCGCATTTGCTTTATTCTCCAAATAACATCACTAGGAAGAGCCTTCACACACATCATTCAACAAAAACAGTGCGTCTACTGCACGGCAGGCACAGTTCTGGGCACTGGAGACCCAGGAGGGAATAAATGCCCCAGCTCTCTGGAGGTTGGACTCTAGTAGGCACCATCTTGATGGAGGCCACTGAATCCTCACTGTGTCTGGGAGGTAGTGTCATGCCTGTTTTTCAAAGTAAAAACCTGGAGTTTAGAGCAATGAAAGTATGTGCCTGGGACCAATAACTCTTCCATGACAGAGGGGTACCTCCAATTAAGTCTGAGTTCCAGAGCCAAGGCTAGTGCCCACACTGCCATAGTGTGAACACTCGTGGCACACCTATCTGAAAAATGGCAGATCTCTCCTCAAAATCAGTATCCAGAAGCTCTAATTTTTCAATCTTCTTTCACTTGCATTCTGAAAGAATGAATTCATTGCTGTAATACATGATGAGGAAGCTGAGACCAATTGGCTGTTCATTCTACACACACTTAACTGAGTGCCCACTATCTCCCAGGTACTGCGGTGAGGACTGGAGAAGGAATCAAAGGTAATGCGTCAGATTCCCTGCTTGTACGAAAGTTGTATTCTCATGGGAGAAAGAACTCCCACCCAGTCATCATGATCGCAGTGTGATAAATGCAATGTTGCATGCACAGAGGACGGTACTACCCTAAGAGCTGGAACAAAGAGAGCAAGCAAAGAGAACAGGAACACATTTCTGCACACAGTAAGCCAGACAGGGAGCCCCACCGTGCTCAGAGATGCTACGGTTTAATACTAAGCAAAGAGACTTTGAGAAGTGAACTTTCATTAGCTACATCACACTCTGGAGCCCAGGATGTTTTTACCACTACATCAGGAGCCACATGCAAGTCCCCATTCCCTCCCCGAATTGGAATAACAGAGCTCCTATGCAGCACCATAGTGGCGTGTGCACTTGTCTTTATTACAGCCCTTCCCACCCTACAATATAAATGTCTTTTAATTTGGCTGCTTCCCCCTGAGCTGAACACTCTTTAAGCAGGGATGAAGTATTACTTTGCTCTGCATCCCAGCACTTAGCCCAGCCTAAGCATGTAATCCTTACTGAATATGGGGAGAAATAACTACAACTCCTCCAATCTAATGGGAAAGACTGTGGAGAAACAGACACCTTACCAGTCTTCTCTTAGAGGTGTTTCCCCCAGAAGTCTAAATAGTGATTTCCTGAAAGGGTCTAAAAGTCTGAAGCCTGAATATAGATTATGCTACTCCTTTTCCTGAATGCTCACTCTCCAAACCTAAAGGACTACTTTCTGCTACGGACCCTTTATTGAAAGTAATATGGTGCCTTACCTAAGACACGTGAGCCAAGAATTCACAAGCATTCTTCTAATTTAACATTTCAAGGAGTATACAATGAGTATCAATTCTGTATCTAATATTCCACGCTGGGATCCATGAAGGAGGAAAACAAGAAAACTTGTCCTGGTAGCCTAATTAACTTTTGAGTACCTACAGATATGCCAGACACGCTACACAGATTCTCTCATGACCTTTTCATAGATGAAGAAGCTGAAGCTATTCAAGCTTACTATTACCACAGGTAGCAACACATGCTTTACCCATTTAAGAAGCAAAACTCGGCTGGGCGGGGTGACTCATGCCTGTAATCCCAGCACTTTCAGAGGTCAAGGTGAGCAGATCACCTGAGCTCAGAGTTCAAGATCAGCCTGGCCAACATGGTGAAACCTTGTCTCTAGTAAAAATACAAAAAACAGCTGGGCATGGTGGTGGGTGCCTATAATCCCAGCTACTCGGGAGGCTGAGGCAGGAGAATCGCTTGAACCCAGGAGGTGGAGGTTGCAGTGAGCCGAGATCGCGTCATCGTACTCCAGCATGGGTGACAGAGCGACACTCTGTCTCAGGGAAAAAAAAAAAAAAAAAAAAGAAGCAAAACCCTGACCACGGTGGGGAAAAGAGATGAGAAAAATACAATCCAGAATACAATCAATTGACTGTTAATGGCATGACATTTTCGTTTCTTTATTCTCTTTAGCTATCATAAACCCTATAGCACAGGGCAGGGAATTATCGCTGTTGGTTCTGAATTGGTGGTACACCAAATGATATGGGCAGCATATCAAAGAGGATAAATTCCTCATGAGTCTAAGAGAGAAAGAAAGAGATACTTTAATACTTTTCAGGTTAAAACAACAAAACAAAAAACAGTAAAACTTATTAAATCAAAATCCCATAAGGCACTTCGAGACCCAGAGCATAAAAGCCAAGGGAGGAAGGAAGCCTGCTCGGTTTCCTTTATGAGCACACAAGGACGCTTCACAGAGCCAAGGACTGCTTTGTGACCCAGAACGTTAAACCGTTCCTTTGAATTCTAGAGGAAGGAGCAAGGAGAACCTCAGGCTGCTTCTCACAAACTAAGAATGGCCCGCTGATCACCAGAGAAGCCATGCACCAACAGGTTTAAAATCAACTTCCCAATTTTTGAAATTAGATAAAAATGTAAGCAGTAATTAAAGCCTAATTTATTTTCGAGTTATCAGAGACACTTTAAATGGAATGAACATGCATCTTTATGCTCAAGCTTCTGGTATCCACTGTGATGTTCTCTAGTGCCTGGTGTCTTTCAGTGTCAAACATCCCCTTGATGGCAGTCTCTGGGCATTAACAACAGGTGGTCCTTCCTAATGGCATACTCTTCTCTGAGAATGGGATCACTCCCTGATTTGTCACTGCTGTAAGAAAATCCTTTTTTGAATAAATTAGAGCAATAAATTACATTTAAAAAACTGAAGAAACAAATCTATTCTGAGACAATAGAAGGGTACAACTTTGAAATTTTTCACCCAATTGATTGGTGCTGGAGTCTTGCCTCTCAGCTGAGCCTACACAGAATGCCAGCGACACCAGACCAAAGTAGGTGTCATGTCTTCTGCCTGCAGTATGGCTATGCCTCGAGAGATGCTTTCGTTAAGGAAAGGCAACTATTTCATCATGACAAGAAAAATAACCTCACAAGTGTATAAAATAATTTTTCTCAGTATTACTTTGCATATTGTGTACATTATGCTTTTAAAAGCCTTTGTCTTTAAATAAGGACCTCAACAAATTGACAAGTCATAAGACACTGATGTCCAAAAGATCCATGAGAGGTCTGCAACAGAAAGAGCCCAAAATTATTCATTCATTCATTCATTCATACAAATAACTTTTATTGTGCCCCTACTGTGGATGGCATGGGTACAAATGAATTTTACCTAATTTGGTAACAAAGCTTGGTCCCCTAGTTTCTCAGCTGAGAGCAGGGAAGGGTAAGCAGACCACAGCCCATGGCCAAATTCAGCACACTGCCTGTTTTTACAAATAAAGTTTTATCAGAACACAACTACTCTCATTTATTTACATAGCCATGGAAATGGCTGCTTTTCTGCTACAACATCAGAGGTTGAGTCGAATGCACACAAAATATTTACTCTTTAGCCTTTACAGAAAAAGTTTGCTGGCCCTAGGCTTAGAGTTTAGCATAAAGACAAGGAAAGTACAGCTGTAGATAGGTATCTACTTCCCAGCTGTCTGATGAAAAACAGCCTGAAAGCAATGACCACCGGCACTCCAAATCCTGGCTTCTAAACAGCATTCCACACTAAAAGAAAGCAGGGCACGTTTAGGAAAAAATGGCTGATTCAAGGGCTAGGGCAGAGCAAGTACATGATGAGCATGGAACAAGAAGCTGTTACAGATCGTTAAAAAACATACTGCCGGGTGTGGTGGCTGACACCTGTAATCCCAGCACTTTGGAAGGCCAAGGCGGGTAGATCACCTGAGGTCAGGAGTCCAAAATCAGCCTGGCCAACAAGGCGAAACCCCATGTCTACTACAAATACAAAAATTAGCTGGGCATGGCAGCACGTGCCTGTAATCCCAGCTACTCAGGAGGCTGAGACAGGAGAATCGCTTGAACTCTGGAGGCTGAGGTTGCAATGAGCCAAGATCACACCACTGCATTCCAGCCTAGGTGACAGAGCAAGACTCTGTCTCAAAAAGAAATTATAAAAAAAAAAACAAACCTAAGACCACTTATGGAATGATCCTCTCAAATGGACCCAAGAGCCAGAGCACAAGGCTCCCAATGGCTAAATCTTAAACAATCTGAGCTTCAATTTACACAGTGATAATAAAGGATTATAACCCACCAAATTAAAGAAAAATGCATGAATTTAGAAGACAGATAAGACTGAATAAGAAAGAAGGAAAGAGGGATTGAAAAAGAGAGAAAGGGAGAAAGAAGGAGGGGAAACGATTCCTTTTCAGTAGAATATCAACCAGTAAATGTAGATGGAATGACTGTTAGAAAATTACCATTTTACAACAATCATAGTAATAATTCAGGTAAGAAATGTTAATGGATCTAAAATTTGTGAGCGAGAGGTTAACGAGGAGCAGGATATTTACATAGTCTCAAAGTATCTACTCATAGAAGTAATAATTAATTACAAAAGGCAAGTAGCGATTTTACAGAGGAGAAAACTGGCACCACCTTAACCAAGTGACTGAACTTCTCACAAATAACGACACAGACATTGTGCGCCAAGGTATGAGGGACTGAGAAGGACATACCATCACCTCAGTGGCATTCCTGTCAAGACAGCGTGCGACATAAATAGAATTTTAAGGAAACATCAGACAACTACATGGAGAAGCATTCTACAAAAAACTGGCCTTGTATAGTTTACCAAAATGCCTATCATGAAAGGCAAAGGTGGACAAAGCAGCTACTGAAAACTAAAACACTAAAGAGGCCTGACACTACACAAAATATGTGATCTTGAATTGCATCCTGTAAAAGACAAAACCGGAACAAGTGGTGCCATCAGCAAGTGAGCTGTAGATGAGGTTAACAGCACTGTGTGCTTGCTAAACTTCCTAATTTTGATCATTGTACTACAGTTATGAAAGGGAAGGCCCTTATTTTTAGTAAATACACGCCAAGGTATTAAGTATTCAGGGGTAAAGAGACCATAATACACGCACCTGACTCTCAAAGGAGTCATGGAAACACATCACACACACAGAGGATGATGAAACCAAGACGGCAAAATCTCAACCAGGAATCCAGGCAAATGGGTACACAAGGTTGCGTAGCATTATTCCTCTGTAAGTTTAATATTCTTTCCAAATAATTTTTTAATACCAGGAAGAAGAAATAAAGTTCTTAAAAGGGGAAAGGAGGAGGAAGGGAGCAGACAGGTAAACAACTACAGTATGCCATGAGTAGGAATACCAGGATGCTATGGGAACACAGGAGATGGAATTCATCATCTGGAAGAGTCAGGAAGTTATACGTTGCTGCCCCAGTGGTTTCCTTTGCCTTGCAATGATCTCTGTTATTGGCTAATGGTTCTTTGAACAAGACTCCTCAAGAAAGCCCATCCTGGCCCTGGGACAAGCTAGATGTCATCCTCTGAGCCCCCAAAACCTCCATGCATTCTTCTACCACAGCATTTAACACATTCCTAAAATTGTTTGGTCTACATGTTTGTCTCCTCCACTGGATTAGAAAAAATTTGATTAAAAAATGATGATCATAATGACAATGATGGCAGCAGCAACCATTTCCTCTGTACTTACTACATGCCAGGCATGACGCTAAACAATTCTTCACACACATCTCGTTGAAACCCCACAGAACTCCACAGGCCATTTTCTTCTCTTTGTTTTTTTGTTTAATCACCATTTTCCAGACATGGAAGTGAGGCTGAGAGGGGTTCATGTATCCAAGGTCAAAACATAAAGAAGTGGCACAGCTGAGAGATGAACCCAAGTTTCTCTGACTTAAAATCTGTGTTCTGAACTGCTCTTTTTTGCCAAATAGTCTGAATCTGATTTCAGTATCATTTTCAATTACCCGTGGCTTACACATGGTAGGCAAAAAAAAAAAAAAAGAGAGAGAGAGAGATCATTTTTCTAAGTGTTTGACTTCTGTTTATATTTTCTGAACACATCCAAACTGAAAGCAAGAACATAGGCAGCAGAGGTCAGTAGGAGAAGCTAGCCCTAAAAGAACAAAAACAAACAAAAAAATTACGAGCAGATAATTCACTACACTGGGAGCTAACCAAAAGCTGAGGTACAGAATTCACATATAAAAGATGATATATGAGGAACAGAAATATAAGTGTAATAGTCTCATCTTAGATCCAACAAATATATTCTGTTAAAAATTTATAGTGAAATTAAACAGATATGAAATAACTGTCATTTAATCTTTTTTAATTTTAATTTTTAATTTTGGGGGACATGGTAGGTATACATATTAATGAGGTACATGAGATATTTTGATATAGGCATGCAATGCATAACAATCACATCAGGAAAATGGGGTATCCATCCCCTCAAGCATTTATCTTTTCTGTTACAAACAATCTAAGTATATTATTTTGGTTGTTTTAAAATGTATGACAACCACTGGGGTGGCATCCTGCCATGTGCAGATGAGGAAACAGAGGCTCAAAGAGGTAAAGTCATGGTCCAGAACTCACAGGTCAACTTAGCAGTTCAACAAATAGCTGTTGAATAAATGAATAAAACGAAAAACCCTCAAGAGTATAAATTTTTTAAGTCCTGAGCACTCATTAACAGTATTTAGCCCTGCCAAAAATTACTAAAACAGGAAACATGGCTTTGTCCAAAATTCTTCCCACATCTGATACCTGGTACTCATCAAGTCTCAGCCCACTCAAGTCAGTAAACAGAAGGTAGGAGGAAGCAGAAATTTCCATACCGACTGACAAATCTTTTGTTACTATTGTGTGCTTCCTTACACAAATCGGATTTGGGAATTTGACTTACATACTCCAAAGCAATTAACTGTGAGGAGTATAATTCTCCCCCAAAATAAACATATTACAATGGCCAGTAACCAAAAGTCAGACTATCCTAACAAGTTCTTTGACAAAAGCTTTCAATTTAATGCTTTTGGAATATATTTTTCTTTAGGGAACACTGATTCCTATAATATGTTAGCTTTGTGACCTTGAACAAGTTATAAATCCCTCTAACCTCCATTTCTTACCTGTAAAAGGAGAACAACAAAACTAAATTCACGTGGTAGTCACAGAATTAAAGGAAGAAATGTGTGAAGAACCCAGCTACAGTGCCAGGCATACCTTAGGCACTTGAGAAATGGTGGCTACAAAAAAAGTCATGGCTTTCTGCAAATATTGATTAGCAAGTATGCCTCTTAAGATATTAGAAATATGAAAAATACCAATGCAAGAAAATAAAAAGAAATGAACGTTTATCGATCAAGACTCATTTCAGTTCAGAAATAGCTACCAGTGTAAGAGGGTAACCTAGCTATGTGGAGCGCCATCTAGTGGAGGAAAAGCAGAGCACAAACGGCACAAACGTTGCAGTAGATAATAAGGAAAAACGATGAAAATGAAAACTGCCTCGTTTCTTCACCATAATTTCTACATTTTCTCCCATGGGAGCTCGAATCAACAGTGACCCTAGGTATAAGATATATGTCAAAAAGAGACATGTAAAAGGGTGCCCTCACATACTCTTGCCCTTTATCATACCAGGGAAGAACATCAATAATATGCTAGGAACACCTTTTAAAATCCTTAAAATAGAAGCAGGGGCTGATTGGTGAAAAATTATGAAAATGTAAAAAATTATGGAAATTTACATCTTCCCAATTCAGAGTAAGATATCTTGTGCTTGTGGAGAGAGGCTGCTGGGTGTCCAGACATGTTTTAAGATATGCAGTCATAAAACTTTATGGAAGCTTCATTTGTTAATTTAAGCTTCAGGTGCTGTGTCTTGAATAGCATAATAAAAATCAATCAGAGTTGTTGCTAATTTTGTGCATGATATTAATGAAAGAAGCTTCCTAAAGACTGAATTTCTCCTTCAATATTTCCTGGATTGGAAAACTAAAATAATTCCAACAACATTGAAAGTAGATGATTTATATATTAAATTATTATTATATACATTACATCTGAAAAGCGATGCCAATATTCACACATCTTAGAACATTTAAAAAAATAGGAGGTAATGTTTATTAAGCAACTACTATGTCTTTGACACTGTACTTATGTCTAAAACAGCAACTCTACAAAGAAGGCATAAGGTCCCCAATTTTACAGACAGGGAAACTGAGGCTCTGAGAAATAAAGTAACTTGCAGGGAGTTACAGACTAGAACGCTGTCACCTCTCCTAATCATATGGCTCTTTCTGCACCAGCTCATTCCTTGATGAATAACTGTTTCCCAAGTAAATGCCATCCAGCAGATGTTGCCATTGGTCAGAAAGTTTCTATGCCATTTTGCCATGCCCCTGTGTGCCCTCTGTACAGTATGCAATCTTCCCTGCTCACCAGATCACTGGTCCAATACCATGTATTTAATTTGAAGAGCTGCGTAATCCAAACTCCCAACAAAAGTAAAACACAAAAAACAAGACCCAGTGAAAGCTTCCACCTCTATCTGCTGCTAACAGGTACCCTACACAGTGTTGTACACACAGTTGGGCAGACAAGGATCTGAATCCTGGTTCACCGGTTACTAGCTACATGTCCTTAGGCAAATCATGTGACCTTCCTGATCTCAGTTTTCTCATCTATAAAATAAGGTAAAATGACTTACTCTTTTAAGACTGTTAAACTAATTAAATGAAATGACATACATAAAGCACATAAATCAGAAAAGGCTCTTGATAAACGGTCGCTGCTATTATTAGTAATTGCAGGGCAAGTATATTTAAACATATTCCTCCCTTCTAGAAAGTCAAAAGCATCATCTGTGGTAATACTATTTTTTTTCTTTTGTGAACCTATTTTTAGAAGACAAAGAATTTACAAATTTATGATACACTGACTATATCCCTGATATCATATCCCAATCATTTTTGTTATAAACAAAGTATTAAAATACAAACAGCACTGCACCTCTAGGAGACTCCTTCAAGAGACAGAACTTCAGCAAGAATTTCACATACTTTCTACACAGAATGTTTGTCTATTTTCTTTTTGGTTGCTGAAATATATACTTATTTAAAAATCCTTATTTTGAATGCTTACCGAAGATTGAAAAATACTGCTGGAAAGCATAGGAGAAAAAAAAGTGAGCTTGCCTTTTTGGCAAAACACATTTTAAGTAACCTCTTTTTTAAAAATTCATCACCAATGGAAATTCCTAGAGGCTTCTACTATAATGAAACTTTTATTTAAAAACAACAATGTTGAATTCTGTCCTTTTATCTCTTTTCTTAAAGTATCTTATCAAAACACTGCAGACTTGATATAAAATTTCAGCCTGACTACTTATAAGCTGTGTACCTTGACTGGGCAAGTTACTTAGTGTTTTTGAGCCTTAGAGGCGTTATTTGAAAAAAGCAAAGGAGGCATGCAGGGAATAAAACCTCCTACCTTGCACAATCTTGTGGGGATGAGAGAGAATGCACAGAAAGCACCTGGCACAGAAGAGCCCTCCACTTGGTAGCTTTTATAATAATCATTATCCCTAATGCCAAGGAACACTCTCCTTCTATTGTTTTGGTAAAAGATGTAAGTCATTCTGTCTCCACTCAGTGGGACTGGTGACAACAGGCAAATGGAGCTTTTGACATCAAAATTGCTGTTGGCATTCAATTTGCGATTTCAATTGCTCCTCTGGCTTTTTGGGTTTCCCTTAGGCATCTAAAACTGCGGATTAACTCTCTCAGGTAAGAAGCCTTATTTGGCACATGACTAGGGCTTCCAAAATTCTGTTTTCAATCTGTCGTCAGAAATATCATTAGGATTTTAGAGAAGGAGAGCTAACTGATGAGAGTGCAGTGATTTCATAAATTCCTTAAGAAGGAATAAAAGTAAATAAACATCTGATTCAAAGCAGATCTGACAGCATCTTCTCATTATCTCCTGGAGAAGGATCCCTACTGTTCAACCACATTTAAAGAGCTCTGGGACATTTTTCTGCTTGTTTAACACTGCATTTCACTTAGAACCTTCTGTCATTGATATGGGCAGAACTGTTAGACTTCATCCCCACCCCCAATTCCCCAATTCAGGTGCTCTAAAGCCGTAAGAAGCAAAACTCTTTACTGACTGCTGAATTCCAAATATACTTTCTGATTCTGCTACCCTTCATGATAATTAACACATAACACTGAAAGGAAGACTAGAGTTCCCAAGGGCCCTGTGCTGAGACTTACGCTACGTGCTGAAGATACAGAGGAAATCCAGGCCCTGCCTTCCGAGGAACTCACTCTTTACCATCGAAAACAAAGATCCAAATAAGACAGTGTGATGGGGTCACACCCTAAGAGCAGTGGGTGTTATGTGACACCAGAAAATGGGCAATCCAGCCCAGTTTGAAAAAGGTCAGAGAACTTACTTTAGAGCAGAAATGTGAAGAAGGAAGTATGAAAATGGATGCTATATAATTTATCTTTCAGCTAGAGGAAAAACAAACTGCACACGAAAAGGCCAGGGTTTTCATTCTCCTTCTGTCCGTAACTGTACCATCACAGGCGGACGAGTAACTTAACCCTTTAGACCTCTGAGAGTCAGTAGGACATGATAAAAAAAACAACGGACCTGTAAAAGAACAAAGCTTGACCTTTCACTCTGACATTTTATTATTATAAGCATGTCACTATGGGTAAGTCACTTTAGTTGTCAGAATCTTGGTTTCTACAACTGAAAAATTGGGCTGGTAACCTCTCCATCTCTGACTTGTTACTAGTATCGAGATTACAAACATGACCCAGTACCAACAAGTGCCTCAAAAATGTCCATAGGCTGATTTAATAAATCTAAGCCATCCAATCACTAAATATTTCAGGATATTTGAAGAACTAAGATGTTCTTTAGGAAAGAGGGCATCTACAAACTGAAAACTCATTCTCAAACGAATACAGAGGAGAGCAGGGGCTTCTCACCGTTGCAGACTGTGTTTCTCCTCTCTGCCTCTAGGACCTAGCACAGACAATCGGCATGGCAGTTTCTCTACAAGCCTGTTACTAATGTCCAATGCCAAAACCCTGGAACTCACAATCACTGGGTCAGTTTTAATCATAATACACTGTATAAAACTCAGAAATGGCATAGCTAACACTGTGAGTCATCACATTTTTCTTATAAAACAAAACAAAAAAACTGATACAAAGAAAAACAATAAAAAACTAAAAAGTAAATAATCACATCCTCCTCTGGATGAAACAGAAAATCACAAACTATCGCATGAAGGCTCCATACCTAAACACAATTCTGCAATTTTCATTCTTACTCTCTCACTTTACAGGTCTGTGACATTCAAGCAAATCAGAAACGTTTCCATAAGGGTCCCCCAAAATCAAGTTTTAAGCCACTGGGATTTGTGGATTACAAACAGAGGTACATAAGATAAAGTAATAATCCTCCCTTTATCTATTTTATCCCCCACATTTATTCTAAGTAATGCTAAGAGTTGTAATATTTGCAAAATTGATATAAAACCATTTTGACATATCAACAAAAAACTTTTATCAACCTAGACACAAATCTGGACCACCTTAATATTGAATCCTCTGCTCCGCTTCCTCTTGTAATTAACAACTAAATATGACTTGGCAGTGAGCCAGCCACCAATCCATACATTATATCAGATAATTAAAAATACAGTGTTATGTAATCTTATTTAATGGTTACTTGGCTTGTACTGAAAACCATCCAAACCAATATTGAAGACTTGGATTAAATTATAATGCGTAGGACATTTCTAAAGATGTTTTTTAGTAAGAGTCAGCACATCCCCTACTAGCAAATATAACATAAAACATGCAACACTACTTTCATCTCCAATTAACCTCCTTGGCAAGAACTGCCTTGTCAATTCACCCTACAGGCACTAAGAGGGTGGGGGGTCAGGAATGGGATAAAGCGTATTTTCTTTGAGTTTTAACATCAAATAAACATTAACCATTAATATTGTTAGAGAAACAAATTCAGAGGGCGGGTGTAGTGGCTCACGCCTATAATCCAGCACTTTGAGAGGTCGAGGTGGGCAGATTATGAGGTTAGAAGTTCGAGACCAGCCTGGCCAATATAGTGAAACCTCGTCTCTACTAAAATTACAAAAATTAGCCTGGTATGGTGTTGCATGCCTATAGTCCCAGCTACTTGGAAGGCTGAGGCAGGGGAATCACTCAAACCCAGGAGGTAGAGGTTGCAGTGAGCTGAGACAGAGCCACTGCACTTCCAGTTTGGGCAACAGAGCAAGACTCCATCTCAAAAAATAAATAAATATTCAAGAAACAAATTCAGTATTTAGGAGGTAGGGGAGGAGAACCACTTATCCTGGGAAAACGAAAATAAAATCAGCAATTAATGCCCACCATGAAACACAAGTCTGGAAAAAATATAAAAGCTAATGTATACTAGACAGAATTATATTTCTTATTGTCATCCTAGCTCAAGTTCTCAAAGACTACTAGGAAAAGAGTAATTCAGTTAGGAAGTTGATCAACATTTATGAATATTGAATTTTTAAAAAACGACTACACCTCATCTATAAACTGTTTCATTATCATAATGCATTGATTATTAAACTAACATATCGGTCACAGGAGGGCCTTAATTCAAAAGTGCCTCTCGGTCTGAACATTAAAATCCTGAAAGATAAATCTACCATGAATGGTTGCTTCTTCAAAGAAGGTAAATACAGACAGAAACTTTTTGTAAAAATCAGGATAAACTTCCTAAAGGATATACATCATTTCCCATACATTTAAGTCAACTGGAAACAATCATACTAATTACATTGATTTCTGCAGAGTTTTAAGTCAGCAAGTGAGAAGTATTTCATTCCAACTTTTTGGGAAGGCAGAATAAGAAAGAGCAATGGCTTCAAAGACAGACGACAAATTAAATTTCAGTTGCCCACAAGCTTAGATAGCTGGGATCCTCAGCTCCCTCCCTGAAAAATGAAGACATGAACATCTTCCTTACCGGGATGCAAGTATGAGAATGAAACCAGCGCCTTGGAAACTTTAAAATGTTATGCAAACTTAAGGCCTTATTAGAGTTCAGAGATACCATAAAATCTATCTATTACATGGCACAGTAAGGTTTGCAGGGCTGACCCACTCTACAATTTAGTGCCGAAATAGTAATTCCAATGTGACTAACTGCTGAAAACATAGTTGCATTAGAGGCAAACACAAATATAACTCAATAAGAAAAAAAAAGCTTTCATATAGCCAATAATAAGATGGTCAGATTTAAAAATCAAAGCTTCCTCACAATCATGTAATGTCAGACTTAAGACACTTGTAATTTTGGAGTTACATAACAGAGCATAATTAATATTTAAAATGATAACGCTTTGCATTCTGAATATCAGCCTGTGATTTACGAGAAAAATGTTTCAGTCTTAAGTAATCTAAATCAACAGTAAGACAAGCATCTGAGCAGCACATCCTGTTTCCTTCACCTCCTCTTTTCCTTCCTCACATATGAGAACTATATTCTTACAAGAATTACTTTTATGAAAAGTAAGGTTATCAAGTTTAACAGCTAAAAAAAAACTAAATGGCAACATTTTCCCAATAAATATCTGTTTCAAGTAACTGGAAGCAACAAACAGTAGTAAAAACACAGAATCCAAAAAATTTTGGATGTTTTAGCAACACAATACTATGGCAACATGGCAGAGAAAATAATTCTGACTTTTAAAATAAGATAACGCACTATAGTTTTAGTTTAACTGTTCCTTAATAGAGTACAACCTAACTTTGATTCAGCTTCTTTATTTGGAAAAATGCACTTGAGTTCACACTCCGGAATATTCCCAATGTCACGGATCTCATACAATGTACAAAGAAATTTCTTTCACAGAGATGACAGCCCAGCAGGCAATAAAAGATACATGTAAATCATCAGGCACAAGGAGTACAAACTCAACCGCAGAACTGTTCAGAGGGCACAGAAATCAAACTTAAATTCTCTTCCTTGATTTAGGAATGCATGCCCATTACTTTTTCACGAGTCCATTTTATTAAAGAAATAAAAATCAGCCTGCAATTAAAATAAAATGGGGGAGCTCCATAAGCCTATTTCTGTTCAACAATTCAAACATTCTTAAATTCTTGGAGACAGAGTCTCTCCACCTCCATCAGTGGACCGCACACACACCCTACTCGGAAGAACTGGCTGAAACAGGCAAATACTGGAGGTCACTGTTTTAAAATATAGGTATCTATATACAAATAGAATATGTCTGCCTCATCTTTCACTTCCAACAATAAAAGAGCCAGGGCGAGCATTAAGAGCAGCAGCCCTGATTCATCTAGGGAACCACAGACTTTCTGTGCCCAGTAATTCATGCAAAAGGTAACAGATCTGACCAGATCATGTTGCTGCCATTTCCCAGAGAAAAGGCAGACCAGTGGCCCCCACACCCATCTTCATCTGAAACACATATTCCAGGAAGGGTAGGACACTGCTCCTGGGAAAGAAGGCTTAATTTACCGGGCATCCCAGCGGATGATTCAGGAAGCCACAGGAGGAGAAAGCCAGGGGAACACGGTCCCGGGTAGGCGTGCCTCCAGAAACCCCCGTATCCCTGTCCTGCGGTACTTCCCAGGACCTTTCACACCCTGAGCTGGCTGGAGTCGAGTGAAAATGGCAAAGACTCCTTCATCACCGTTCCGAACCTCAAGCCCGCCACCAATGAGGGTCACCCAACCCGACGCCCCCAGGAAGGGTGCTCTTTTGCCGGCCTCTTCTCTCCTCCTGACTTCTCCAAGGGCCAGCCTGCAAGGCTTGGCATGGGCTGCTCACCCCTGGGGAGGGCTGGCTGCCCCGCCAGGGCTGCTGGCGCCTGGATGCAGGAGACACAAAGGGCTGGGAGGGGGACCACCCAGCTCTCCTGGGACCACAGAGTTCTTCTCCTCTCAGGTGCTAGGGTCTGACCCCAACCCTCTTCCAAGGTCCCCAAACTTCGCTAACAATCCAAGCACCTGTTCCCTTCGCCTCTTCTGCATTTGAGCCCCTCAAGTCCTTCCATTTTCCTCCAGCTTTTTCTCCAGTACCTTAGACAAACCAAACACCCTACTTCGCCAAGTCCAACACGCTCCCCTTCCACGAGATAATTCAACCTTGTCCCCAACAAAGCCCCCAATGGTCACTGTCCCCCACCCAGAAGTTTCCCCTGGGTGTCCCCGAGTCCCCAAAGATTTCCTTCAAGTTTCACCCATGAGCCCCAGCCGTCTCCTTCCTTTCCAAGCCCCCAAAATTCACATCTGGGTCTTGCCCCAGGTGTCCCACAGCCTCCCAGGTCCCCGCGCAAACGCCCCCGGGGGCCGCCCGGGCCTCCGTCTCCGCCTCGTCCGCTGACAGCAGCGGGCAAGGCGGCGCCCCCCGGACCCCGCGTTTCTACCCGGCCCCCAACCGCCGCGGGCAGGCAGTTAACGGTCGGCGCCTCACCTTGGTTCACCAGGCGCAGGGCGTGCGTGAAGGAGGGGTCCAGGGAGTCCTTCTCCGCCATCAGCTCAGGCAGGTACTTCTCCTCCATGCTCGCCGGCCGCCGGGCCCGGGACGCGGACTCCAGGCGCACGGGCGGCGGCGCCCGGCAACCCCCGACCCCGCCCGCGCCCGCCGCGGCGCGGACCCGGGGGCCAGACGCGGCGGCAGCGGCCAAGCCGGGCGGTCGGCTGGGAGGTGGCAGCGGCGGCCTGGGGGCGGGAACCGGCCGCTCAGCCCCTATCCCCGGTGACCGCCGAGTGCCCAGCGCCGGCGACCCCCGCGCTCCGGGCGCGGGCCGAGGACTAGCGGGCGCGGGCGGCGCGGTTAGGCGGGTCCTCGGGCCGGGAGGGCAACGTGCTCGGAGACCCTGAGGCAGTCCACAGTGAGTCCCGCCAGCCCCGCCAGCCCCGCCAGCCCCCGCCGGAACCAGAGCTGCAGCCGCAACCTGCACGCCGCGCGCCGCCCCGCGCACTCTGAGCCGCGGCTCCTGAAGCCCCGCGCCTGCCGCCAGCCCCGCCCCGCCCGGCTCCGCCCCACCCCGCCCCGCCCCGCCCCACACCCCACGCCCGCCGCCCCGCCCCCTCCCCGCCGCGCCTGCGCACTGCGCCCACCGCCCCGCCGCGCGCAACCTCGTGAGGACGCTCCCGGCTGCGAGCCCGTCGGGACCAGCTAGGCGCTTGCAAGGAGGGGCGCGCCTAAGGGCCCCTCCCCTGCGCCCACCGCCCACCTCTGGCCTTGAGGGTCGAGTGGGGAGCCCCACGGCGCTCTTACAGCCTTCCAGATGCACGGGCTGGGAAACGGGCTCAGAGAGGTCAAGTGGCTTGCCCAAGGTCACCCAGCGAGTGATCTGGGAAGAAGGTACAAGGTCCGGGCTGGGAAGGGCGCCCCAGTTCGCCCCAGCTGCGCTCTGCGGAAAGTCAGAGGGGCCGCCCGCCCTGCTCTCTGAAGCTCCCTGGAATTCTCTAAGTTCTGTCGCGTTGCTGTCCCCTCGTATTTACAAGAGAGTAAGTCAGGGGCGCCGTCCTTTCCCCGCGCCTGAGCTCAGAGCGCCAACCTCCTGAGATCCTCCAACTCGGAGGTCGGTTACGTAAAAGCGCGTGCCCTTCTGGGCGTCTTTTGTCATCCCGACTTGCTCCTTGGTTGCCATTCTCGTAGGTCATAAATCGGCTGTGCCTGGACACAGATGAGTGAGCCGCGTCTGAGCTCATCCGTTCCCGGGGAGAGGCCCTGGGACGCCCCGCCTGTCGGTGGCAATGCCCTCTGTCCCCTTCCGCCCACCCCCAACCCCCAGCAAATGCTCTCCCAGCCCATTTCAGATTTCCCGAGGCGTGTGGAATAAACGTCCCCCAGGAGGCCAAGGACTCCAGTCCTTGTCCTGCCATGTTTCCTGCCTTTTAACACCCAGCTCGAGTTCCGGCCTCAATGTCACCTTCCCTGGCAGCCTCTCAGGACCTCCCTGGCAAAGCCAGTCACTTCTCGGTGTCCCCCCAGCTTGGTCAGAGGTCATTCACAAACAGCTGTAATTCTATTTTCCGTGGGCCATGAGCGTCTTAGGGACAGAGCTTGAGTTTTGTTTTTGAGGGGGAAGGTTCCCAGCCTGTGGTACAGGGGGCAGGTATGGGGGGTACCAGAAATGTCCCTTGAAGGAATAAGTCAGTGGCATGCCACTTTCAGCCAGTGGCCTCAGGACAATCCCCACAGCCCCCCAGGCAGTTCCCACACTCCCCAAGGGGAGTGGGAGGTGGCAGAAGTCTTGGAAGCTCTAAGTCCCAGACCCCGGTACCCAACTGCCCTCACTTGCAAGAACCCACTGCTCCCCAGGGGAAGGTGCCATTTCAGAGTCCCCAGTGAGAGTCTTCCTCATGTCTCTCTTTAGTCTAAACTTGCAAGAGGCAGAAAAATGACACAGTTAAAAGCAAGGCCTCTGGGGTTCAACACCCTGGATTTGGAATTGTGGCTGTGCTGCTCACTCGCTGAGACCTTGAGCCAGTTTCCTCACCTCGGGATCCTCATCTGTCAAGTGGCGACGACAACCTAACCGATTTCATATGAAGTTCATGAGGATTAAATGCGTTAACTCTTAATGAAATACCCAAAACAGCATTCCACATATCCTGAATGCTGAGCTAATCTTTGCTTTGGGGTTTTCCCTGCTTCGGGGCTGTCCTCTGGGCCTTCTGGGCCTCCTGAGCCTCCCTCGCCTTCCCTTCGGCTGTAGCTCCCAGGGACGCTGGGCAAACACCCGTCTGTGGAATCCTTGCTGCCAGACACGGTGCTTCCCCACTGGCCGACTGAGTGAAGGACCTGGGGCCCAGAGTCAGGCTTGTAGGCTGCTTGTGGCTGCTTTTCTCAGTTCCGGGTCTGTGACTGGCCTCTCAGCCCCAGAAACAAAAGGGCACTTCCCAAACCACCCTCACCCAGAAGGGCAGGAGTACGGATGGCTATATCCCTGGCTTCTACCCGCCTTGCTATGCCGCTTGGTTAATTAACCTGGAGCCTGAGCTTCCCAGTCCCCACCCCCAAAACCTGAGTTCTGCCCGTAGTCTCGTGGGCAACGGGAGGGACTTATGGGACAATGTCTTTTCCTTTTACAACTAAAGGGAAGCATACACCTCTGGCTTATATTCCTGTGTCACAGGACTTACATTCTAGGGTGGGATTCCCTGACAGCTGCTTGTAAAGGGGGAAAGAGGGATGGAGAGTATCTGGGATGAGCACAGAAGAGGAGAATGGGGCCTGGATGCCCAGAGGCTTCATCGGAACACTTAGACACTCTCTATTCTAACAGCTCTTCTCCCTCTGTGTCTTCCATTCAGGCCATCTGCCCCAGTGACAGTCCAGACCTTGAAGAATCACTGTTTTTATTAAGCACTTAGGAAGGATCAGCCCTGTGTTTACAGCTTTGCATTCGCTATAGTTCTCTCAACACCCTGTAGGGAAAATTCTATTTATCATCATGTCTTACAAAGAAGGAAACTGAGGCCTGGGACAGTTTAATACCACCCTGCGTACGGTTCCACAGCTGTCAGCGGGGGATTCCAGGACAGCCTGACTCTCTGACCCTTCTTTCTCCCTTCCTCGTTCTGCCTTCCCAGGTAGCAGTCTCAGACACTCCTGACTGGCTCTCTATCCCTCCCCGATGTGAGCTGGCAGTCAGTCCGCCAGCAGCTGGGGAGGAGGGCTATGCACTGGGAAACTGACAGCAAGGGCACTGAATCTTCTGCTCCAGACCCTCCTTCTCCGAGAAGCTTCCAAGAGGGCAGGTGCCAAGCGCTGTGAGTGCTCATGCAGGGTCCTCCAGGGAGGAGGGAGATGAATGTCTCTGTGAGATGCTCAGGAAATTGTCCCCACCCACCAACCTGGCTGAGCTGTTGGCTGTAGAGCATCTCCATGCCGTGCTGCACACTCTGCTGATCTTCATGAGATCGCCATCCTGCAGGCACTAACCCTCTGATCCTTTTGAAAAGGAGAAATCAGGTCTTGGGAAAGGTGGTGATTTTCCCGCAAGCAGCTGCAGGTGGTACTCACACTCAGACCTTTCAGCTTCCAGACCAAAATACTGGTGTAGTGTCTGTAGACTACACCAGTGCTCACTGAGCACATACTATGTGTAGAGACTGCTCTGGGTCCAGGGGACATAGCCATGGACAGAATGGACTTCTCCAAAGGCCCTTAAGGCCAAGGCACTTGGGGCTGCTTACTCCGTCTGCAGAGTTTGTGGTTAGACTGACCAGACGCTCAGTCTAGACTGGAAGCCCCATACTGCAATAAGGAACTGTGGTTGCTCTTTCTTTTCACATCTAGGTCTGGGACTAGCCTCTCAGCCCCAGAGACAGAAGGGTACTTCCCAAACCCACTTCACCCAGTGACACTGGGCCATCTCAGAAAACACAGCAAGTCCCTGCGGCCCCAGCTCCCCGCCATGGCACTGTCTGCCAGAATCCACACCTGCCTCCTCTTTCCCCACCTGCTGACTCCTGGGGAGAGACAGATGTGTCCCTGACCTTTATGACACTAACTGCAGTAAGTCAGCCACAGCAACTCAGTGTCATCAGAGGAGACACAATGTAGGGAGTGTGTCTATGAGGAAGTTTTCATATTTGCACAGAACTGCTCACACTACCAGCTTCCTCTTCCTCTTGTTTAAGAAAGGTGAATCCTATCCCAGTTACTCCAAAACTCTGCAGTGCCATGCTGTGAAGTCCTAATCTGACTGCACCGAAGGCCAGAGAAACCTCAGCTTGGCCCCCAGTTTTCCTGCTTACTGTCCTCCTCACAGGATCATTCTGAGGTTGAAACTGAAGCATTAAGCTCACATCGGTACCACGTGCATTTTAAAGCTTTTCCACTCTGTTGTCTCTACTCCACCAGCATTGTTTGTGTTCCTGTTCACACTTAACGCAGCTGATCCTGGTCATCTGCGGACCCCTTTGCCTTCACACTGTCCTCAGAGCCTGCTCAGCTGCCCAACCCCGGTGCCTGGTCCAGAGGTCAGTTCACAGCAAGCACTCAACATTCATTCTGGATGCATGTCTCCTAAAATGCAGTCCCAGAACAGCACTGCTACCCAGCCACCTGAGGCCAATGCGTTTGTCATGTAAGACAGGCACCAAAAGATGGCACACCCTTACCTAGGAATCAGTCATTTATGTATGTCTCTCTCTCTCTCTCTCTCTCTCTCTCTCTCTCTCTCTCACACACACACACACACACACACACACACACACACACTCTCCACCCAATGTGAGGGTGGATGGAATCAGACCTTCAATCCTAGTCACTCACAGACATGAAGACACTTATCCTTCTATCTCTGTACCCATCTGCCCTACAAATCTATACCCTTCTCTCAGTATTTGGTAGATGGAAACTTCAGTTTATCTCGCCAGATCTCTTCTTTGACAAAAGAATCCAGTGCTCCTCAATGTCTTTCTGCAGCTTAAAAAAAAAAATTTAAAAAAAAAACACCACACACAGAGATATTGCGCACACACCCCCTAGTGGCCACATGTGGAAACACATGCCCTACAAAGTTCACGTTGGGGTTGATAACCACGAGGGTTTGAGAAGGAAACTCCAGATAGCAATTCCATCCTAGGAAGGTGGATAGTGAAAGATGATTTTATGTGGAAGACAGTAAAAAGGAAAAAGACAAAGAAACGGAGGCAGGAAAGAAAAATGTGATGGAGAAAAAGAAGACAGGAGAACAAAAGGAAGATTAAAGAGAGAAGAGGAGAGAGAAGAAAATAAGCGAAGCTTAAAGGAGGGATGTTTCTCAATGTTAAGCCTTTCTCTTTTTCAAATATAGGCACAAAAGATAATAATGTAAAATAACACTAATTGGTGCGTCCAGGGTCATCTGGCCATCCTGTAGCACAGGCAGGTGGGGACAGATGAGTCAAGGATGAGAAGGGACAGGGCCTGTATCTGACCCCATCACTGCCTGACTTGGTAATATTTTCAAAACCCAAAGCTTTGTCTGCTCCTATTTCCGAGCTTGTAAAGGGTAGCTAATAGCAGTTGTTCTTTTCCTATTTTATTGAGGTCTGATGAGAACAGTAAAGATTTGCAGAGAAAACCCTGAAAAGTGCTCTAAGCTCTTGGACATAACAAAATGTGTTTTATTATTTTTCTCAATGCAGCAGAAACCCTCTATCATTTGCTTCCTGGTCTAAAAGGTTATATGTGATGCTGGAGTGCCCAAAGTACTTGCTGTATTTCAACAATGCGTCAAGTCATCACCACCTCAAGTGCTTTGGAAGATGCTGTGATTTGGAAAGCACTGTCGAAATGTAAAGCATTATTGCCACAGTAGTAAAAATATCTGTGTCCATCTCCTAACCCACTATTTCTTGTCAGGATGCATAGAGATACACACAAAGAAATTCCATCCACATTAGCAGAATGTTTTACAGCAAAACTGCACATATCTGAGTTTGGCAACATAATCAGAAACAAAATATTTCTGTCAGTGTCAAGTTACCCTTAGTGTCTGAACAGCTACCAAGGGGGTGATAAAGTGTATAGTATCCACTGCAAACGTGAACATCTGGGGCTCATATAAAAACGCCAACCTGGGCTTGTGTTTTTCTTTAGTTAAGAAAGGAAGAAACAAACTTCACAAAAATGGCTGTGGAAAAAGAATGGACATAAAGCTGAGATTGTGTACTTACGTTAGATCATTGAATTACAAGAGAAACATTTCTTCTCAAAATCAAAGTAGGCTTTTGTTGGTGACCCAACTGCAGACTCATTGAAAGTCTCTGTAGATTTCATTCTTTGGTATCTCTCTAGCATAGCACTAGCCTTCCAACTAATATCAGCCTCACCATGTCTGGATTTATACCAGGGTGACACAGAACGCCTCAAAATCCATTGCTTGTTGTTAATGGAGGGACGAGGGTTACTGGTTATACCTGGATGACCTTGATCGACTTCATCATGCCTCTGATGACAGCTGGCATATGGGAACACTCCAGCTTCCTCTGGCAAATGTCATCCTGAGAGCAAATTCTCTCTCAGTCTTTGTAGCCATACTTGTTGGTCTGCAAGCGGCAGCAACTTAGATATACAAACTCTCATGATCTGTGAACAGTTCAACAGTAAGTTACCCTTGAGCATATGGCGGTTGAGGCCGTAAGCTGGGGAGTCTGACGCTGCTGTGGGCCTGCCCCTAATAATCTGGAAGGTTTGGGGCAAGGCAGTGCCTTTGGGCCTCTTTTTCTGCACTTGCAAAATGAAGGCAATATCACCCCCTTCCCTGCAAACAGTTACTTTAGGACCTCCATAAGCTGAATATATTTAAAGTGCTTATCACAGATCCTGGCACTCCAAGGGCACAGAATGTGTGCAGCATCAGTAGAGCAGCACCATCCAAATGTGAGCCACATGTGTAGTTTTAAATTTTCTAGAAGCCAGTTGACAATGTGTAAAGAGACAGATAAAGTTAGTTTCAATAAGGTTATTTATTTATTTAATCCAATATATCAGGAATACCGTTTCAATATGTAATCAGTAACTTTAAAATATTAATGAAATTTTACATTCTTTTTTATTTTGACTAAGTCGTTGAAATCTGGTGTGTAGTTTGCACCTACAGTACATCTCTATCCAAAGTAAAATTTTCAACAGCTAAGGTAAAATGTGGTTCTATCCAAACTACAAAATTGTGTTAATGGAAAAATACTTTACACTGCTTCTATTGTAAACTTTAACTTCAATTAATTAAAATAACATTAAAACCAGTTATTTACTCACGAGAGCCCCAATCCAAATGCTCATTAGCCACATGTGGCTGGTGGCTGTGGTGTCTTCATTCCACCCTGGGCATCATGGCCCGATTCCAGGCAGGAGTAAGGAAAAGGGAAAGAGCTAAAGGGAGAATTCTCAGCACCTGTTGAGTCTGCTCAGCTGGTAGGGCGCCTTGTTGGAAGCCTCATCAAATGGCTTTTGCCGAAGTATCATTAACCAGACTGTATCACACACAGACGCCCTTATTTGCAAGGGGCAGAGCTGGTAACTATGGTGTTTTCCCTGGGCACGTTGCATCGTCCAACAAACGTAGAGTTCCTCAGTCAGGAATAGAGGACGATTGAAGTTTAGGAAGCAACTGGCAGCCTCTGTCAGAGCTGGCATCTGCAATTATGACCACTTCAACTCCTGGTGCTATTACTGTACAACTACCATCATAATCTCAGATGATCTGGAGGAGGCACTCACAAACAATCCTGAAAGGAATAAACAATAGAGTTGTGCATTTTATGCTGGTTCAAGAAAACAAAATTCCCTTTACTGCATCAGATCTGACAATTCAGCCAGGTATGACCCAGGGAATCAGAACAGCCAGGAAAGGGAGGGCAGGAGGACTGGACTGCCTTTCTGAGTGGACTCTGGATACTAGGAAGAAGTAGAGTCTTCTAGGCAGAACAAGGTGTGTCGGGAGCAGGAAATCCCTCCTTTGTGGGGCTGAGGGAGAAGCCGTGGCTCAAGTTAGTGCTGAATGGGGACAAGCTGTAAGCAACGAGGAGGGAGACTAGCTGGAAGGCAGGTGTGTGCCCCCTGCTGTGGCCCTTTCTTTCTTACATGCACCAAAGATGTTTCCATGGGCTCAGATGTAGCTTGGAGGTCTTTGTTGAGATACTGACTTCCTGTGCTCTCATTTCCCCACTATGCCTCTGTTCATTGTTAGGCAAGAACAAATGCACTGTGAACCTCAGTATTATCTAGATATGGCCTTGTTTCTTCTTGGAGAGTTGCTTAAAAACCTAAGCCTCAAGGTGGGATCAATATTATGATTCTTTCATAGGCCAATTGTGAGGGTGAGATGAACAAATGCATGCAAAATCACTTCAGCCCCCAGCACAGTTCTTTTTTTTAAAAAAATAAACTTTTATTCTGAGCTTTTTCTTATGCTAGGGTGAGTTTTGTGTTTTATTTCGTGTATCCTATAATTTCATGTATTGGTCAGAATCCTGGCAGGAAGCAAATGGTGCACTCAAAAGGAGTCATCAAAGAGAGTTTCATAAAGAGCTATTTACAAGGTGTGGGAAGGGCAAAGAGACACAAAGGGAAGAGTTTAGCAGTCTAGGCCACCAGTGGGAGACCTTCCTATCCTGTGCCTGAAGAGGCCAGGGCAGAGTAGATGTCAGAACCTGATTGAGCTGTGGAGGTGGGAGCAGGCCTCCAGCAGGAGCTGTGGCTGAATATAGAAGACACCAGCCCTGCTGAACAGTGGCAGGTCCAGGAAGGAGCCAAGGCACTAAGCACCCTGGCCTCACTCTTCCACCCTCTGATCTACTGCGAATGCCTCCCACTGGTTGAGTTGGAACTGAAGCCAGGGGTCAGGGGAGACCGACTGATGTATCCCATAAAGGTAAATTTCTCAGGATAGAGACTGAGGTTAAAAAAGCTGGAGAATAGACCTAGAGGAGGCAAAGAAGACCAAAGCCCTTTGCAATGTGCTGTAGTAAACAATTTTACCTTAAATATCTGAAACTGGCTTAGTGGATTTCTACTCTGGTTAAGTATGTTTTCTCCCTGCAGTGTTTGGTATCCTCATTCAGGTTATGCATATACATGGCTTCTGGTTGAGAAGCCAGAGACAGAGAGGTGTCCTGGTGCCACAGACAGAGCACAGGTTCTGGGCTCCCCCGGAATTTCACACCATGCCTCTCTCATTAACTCATTAGGTGATCTAGGACAAGTTAACAGTCCACTCTGAACCAAGCTCTCTAATCAGTATCATAGGAGGAAAAGTGGTCACCTCACTGGGTAGTTGTAAACATTAAATAAAGTAGTGTGTCTTCCATGCCTCTGCTACCCTGTGGAAGCTGTAGACACAATGGCTAGGAGCTCAGGTTCTCAAGGTAGAATCTGTGGGTTCAAATCCAAGCTCTGCCATTTTTAGGCTCTGTGTCCTTGGGCTAATTACTTAATCTTTTAGTATCTCAATTTCCTTATCCATAAAATAGAGAAAAATTGTCCCCACCATGTAACGTGGTTGTGAGAATTAAATGTTCAATGTCATGAAAAGTGATTGGGACAGTGTGTGGCACTTACCAACACTCAATGTGCCCAATTATATGTAAAGCACCAAGCCACACGCAGTGTGTACCCAATACCTGTTGAATGCCCTTCTTTCCTTCAAGGAAAGTGTGAGGCTTGATCAGCACTAAGGACGTGGACAGCGCCCTGTTGGACTCTCCCAGAGTGACTTTGCCCTGTTAGATCCAAGACAGGCAAGTGCTGGAGGCATCGGAGCAGGAACAAAGGATACACTAGGGCCCATGGATGATGGCCCACAGTCCTCAGGTGAAGGAAAATACAAGAGCTGCAGCCCTGACGCTTCTGCCCAAGAAATAACTGGGCTTCTTCGTCCAAGTATAGGGCTGCCTAGCACAGTAGTTAAGATCCTAATCTAAGGAGCCAGGTTCACTCTAGCGGTGTGATTCTGAGCTAGTTTCTTAACATCTCTGTGCCTCAGTTTCCTCACTTGTACAAAGAGGATTACAATGGCACCTACCTCATCCTCACTGAAGATGAAATTAGTTAATAGTTGAAAGTGCTCAGAACAGGGCAAGACATATGGTAAACGCTTTATAAAGATTTCTTAAATGAAGCTCAGTTCAGTAAACAAATTTGGCCCAATTGATTTCCCTAGTGTTCAGTACTGGTCTGAGTACTGTCCCTTTCTTGGGTGCTGAGATCAAACAAAAACTGTGCTTGTCTGTCCAGGATAAAGATAGAAAATGCTTAAGTCAGCAAAATCAAGAAGCCATACATTGATACAAGTCACTCAAATCCACTGTTTAGCATTCTACAGTCTGAGAATAATTTGATTTTGTAAAACTCTCACAGACAAAGCCTTGCCGATATTTCCTGATCAAGGGATAATATAATTAGCCAATTGGAATGAAATTCTTGCTCCCTCTTTACTAGCTTGTTTGCATGACTTGGTCAAGTTATTTCACCTTTCTTTGAGCCTCCATTTTCTCATCTATAAAATGGGGATAATAATTCCTATGTCAAATACACCTATAGGCGTATAACAGGTACTTAGTAAATGAGAGTGGTTTCCTTCTACCTTTCATCTTTGAACATCTATGAATGTGGAGAAAGTCTAAAAAAATCCGGTTTGGGAACTGAATTTCACAGAAGTCATCAGTTAGTTAAGCATCAACAAGTTTGAAGCCAAATGTCCATCAGGGTTTGTTTGTTTTCCTAACCAAGCAATGTATGGCAATGTTTCCTTCCTGTGCTAATCAGAAAGAAGTCTCTATTGTTTTACTTTGAACAAAAGGGCTACTTCCTTGGAGGCAAAGCAGGAAATGCAGATTTTGGAGCCCATTTTTTCAACCCCAAGTATGTGATAATCTTTAGCAAGTGACAACTTTTCTAAGCCTCAGTTTCCTCAATGGTAAATATTGACCTTACAAAAATATCAGGATGAATTAAGTAATACTTTATACATACAATTGCCTGCACACCATATAGGCTTAGTAAATGATAATAATCATAGCAGGCTCATGTATCCTTGAATAAAATTAGGCTTCTCATCAAATCAAACAGACTGTATAAAGTAGATAAGAAAAAAAATCTCCAGAAATTGCTCTTGCACTGATTTTTCTAGATTTTCTAAAACATAGGGAGGAATAAAACGTTATGTTCCAAATAAATAATGTCACTTCTGTTGAAGAAGCTGTTAAGTTTTAATGACATGAGAACAATTTACTTCAAGTAAAGGCCACAGAGATACACTCAATGCTGGAAAATTTGCTTCTAGGCAGGCCTTTAAAATTAGCTGAGAACCTGAGGCTGTATGGGGAGAGCTGTCGTGGTCAGTTGTTGAATAGTTTCACCAAGATGTCAAGTTTTCTTTGATAACAGGCCCTCCAATTAGCCTAAGACCCCTTAGAACAAACAAAATCCCTGATTAAAGAATTACTATGGTCTTGTTTTTGCTTTTGCATCTCTACCTTTCATAAAATAGTTGTCCATCCTCTTACAAATAGCTTTTATTTTGTTCTTCTTCCCCTAGTCTCCAACTCTTATTCTCTTTCAGTGTTCTCTATCTCAATGAATGGCCTCTCCGTTATTCCAGAAACCTGAATGCCACTCCGTCCCCTTCACTCCCACAGTGACTGTCAGCCTTTCCTGTTGCTTTTCCTTCTAAATATTTCTGGATTCCTTGCAATTCTCTCCCCTACTCTCTTTTCTCCACAGTCCTCTCATTGGTCTCATGCCCTCTGGCCTCCCTCTTGTCCATTTTCTACACTGTACCAAGACTGATCTTTAAAAATGCAAAGCTGGTTTTTTCATTGTCACTTAAAACCCTTCAGGGGTCTCCAGTGCTGTTGGTTTAGGTGAAGACCAAACTATCGAGCCAGGAAGGCCCTGTGCAATTTGGTCCTGACTACTTTGCCAATTTCTTCTAATATTACTTCAACCACATAGATCTTTGGGTTTGGGGGAATGTATCATAAATGAATTGAATGGATGCTCCATAACCTACAATGGCTCCTTTTACTCGTAGGATTAAAGTTTAATATTCTTCTGACTCTGGCTATTAACCCATTTCCATCATTTCCTTCTATCGCGTACTACTCCTCTTTGTACCAAGAGAACAGTTTCTTCCGTGGCTGGTGTCTCTCCCTGGGGGCATCATAGGCTTATATACCTCAAGTCCTGATCCCTCTGCCAGAATGTCATAATGGTGAATTAAGATAGAGTCAACAGATATTCCACAACCTTACCCTATCAGCCCATCACACATGCACATGCTTGCACACATGCATTTACACATAGCTACATATACATGAGCACATGTGCACATACACACAAGTACACACACACACACACACACTGCTCCCCAGATTGCAGCACCTAAGCCAGCACCTGGGAACTTAAAAAACTCAGTAAACCAGTGTAGTAAATCTGTGGAGTCAGAGATACAGCTACTGTTTCTGAGCACAGAAAAAAAATCTCATCGCTAGCATCATAACTCCTTTGTATTCTTTCCCCTTGGTACTCATCTCTAGATTGACTTCAGTGTTTACTGACTGTATATGATGTGCCTGCTACTATTTCAGGCTTTGGAACAGGTTTCCTACCCTCAAAAAGCACAGAGTCTAGTGGAGGGGCATACATACTACTTACTAGCTTCATGGCCTTGAGGAAGTTACTTAGCCTCTCGTGTCCCAGGTCCATTATCTAAAAAATGAAAATATCAGTGTCATCTTCACAGCATTGTTATGGAATGAATTAAACTAACATGTCAGTTGCTAAGAGCTGGCCTCATAAGACTGATGTGAAATATAAGGAGACAATACAAGAAAAGTGCTTAGAATAATATTAGGATGACATCCATCTTTAATAAATACTGCTTTCATATTTTTATTATGGTAACAAAGGAATGTAGAGTTGCAGATTGTAATAAGTTCTCTGAAGAAGGAAGACCAATGCAGTGATAAAGATGATTCAGGGAACATCTCAAAATTCAGTGGAGGGAAAGGCCCTCTGAAGAGGGAACCATTAAGATGTGAAGGAATCGACCATGACAGCCAGCAGAGGTTAAGGGTCAGGTCTGAGATGCAACAGAGCAAACTTGGGTCTCCAGGACAGATAGCTCTGGTTCCAGTGCCTTCTCTGCAGCTCTCCAACTGTGTGTCCTCCAGCCAGTCATGTCACTCTCTGAAGCTCAGTTTCCTCATCTACAAAATAAAAACTAGAATGTTCATTATATAAAAATGAGCATAGCAATAATGGAGAGAAAATTGTTAATGTAGAAGATTTTAAATAAAATGACTCACATAAGTCACCATGCACAGAGTCTCTCACACAGAAAGCATTTAACCAATCACAGAGTGCTCTCTATCTCTCCATCTGCTCTTCTACGCTAAGCATCTTCCAAAATTAACAATTGTCTCCTGATACCACACGCATAACTAGTAAGTCAGGAGGCTTCAAGGCCATGCAGATCTAACTCCAAACCCTGGATCCTGCCCACATCACCAGTCAAATCCAGAATCATCACAGTAGCTAACCAGTGGGTGGCGCACTTCTTCTAACCCAGGCCTTTTTCATGAATGTTCTCTCTACTCCTCACAGTATCTCAGTGAAGAGGATTCTATTCTTTCCTGCTCAGTAAAGATAATTCTATTTTTCCCCATTCTGTTCTTGTCTGAGACCGGAGCCTGTGCTAACTCGTTCAGTGATGCGGCTGCCCTGAGGATTTGTTTTCCAGGGTGTCCAGCCTGTTTCCTGTGTCCCCTGTCCATACATGGACTTCCTTCCAGAGAGGGCATTCTCCTGTGTGCTCAGTCTCCTACACCTATTGGGCTCAATTGTATTCTTGATTAGTGTTCACTTCTTTCAGGAAAGTACTGGATTGCTCCAGGCCACAGAGATCTGACCTGATCAGAAAAAGTCAGGACCTTAGCCACACATAGTCTTAGATCTCTTTTTGTTAAATTATGAAAGATTTACCTTTTCAAGGGGCTGAAATTGCACCTGCCTCCCTCCCTTCCTTCCCTGCTGTCCTTTTCCTTTTTCCCTCCTCTTTTATTCTTTTTTCCTTTATCTCCCTTTGTGCATTGTGAAGGTCTGGGGACTTGGTAAATTGTCAAGTCCTGAGGCAAGGGAGAGGCATGAGAGGCAAGGGAGAGGAGCAGAGACTATTCCAGTGATTCCAGCACGAGTGTGTTGCACCGATTCCTACAGCTGGAAGTAATGTCTGGTCTCTGAACTAAAACAGTACTTTTCCTGAAGAAGTCACGTTTTCTGAAATAAGAGTTAAGACACATTTCTGATAAGGAAGCCGGGGAAAGGTCAAGAGGCCAAAACACTGGGAATGTTGAGGTTGGGTTGGGGGCTGGGACAGTAGTTGAAATTAGATTTTTGTGCAGCATCTATCAAAGGATATTATCATTCCTGTTTCACAGATAAAGAAATTGAGGCCAAAGATTATTCAGCTTCTAAGTCGATGAGGTAGTGCACTAAATGGTGAAACTTTTCCTCTGGAGAATTACCCCTATCTGTATTCATAGCCAGTCTTCCCAGGCCCATCGTAAGACTACCTGAGTTCAAGTAACTGCTCATTTGAACAGGGTCTATGTATGACCATGACCTCCCCTCATCACTCCATGGAACCCCTCCTAGGTATGGGCTAATTCCCTGAAGTTCCCCAGACAAAGCATTCATCCTATTATAATGTAATTGTTGACTTGTTTCTTACCCCCTGGACTGTAAGCCACTGATATGGTTTGGCTGTGTCCCCACTCAAATCTCATCTTGAATTGCAGCACTCATAATTCCCACTTGCTGTGGGAGGGAACTGGTGGGAGATAGTTGAATCATGGGGGAAGTTTCCCCCATACTGTTCTCGTGGTAGTGAATACGTCTCAGGAGATCTGATGACTTTATAAAGGGTTTCACCTTTCTCTTGGCTTTCATTCTCTCTTTGCCTTTTGCCATGTAAGATGTGCCTTTGTTCTTCCTTCACCTTCCACCGTGACTGTGAGGCCTCCCTGGCCACGTGGAATTGTGAGTCCATTAAACCTCTTTTTCTTTACAAATTACACAATCTTGGCTATGACTTTATCAGCAGCATGAATACAGACTAATACAGCCTCATTTATAGCTTGTCTGCTTCAGGCTTGTACTCTATGGTCTGGGATAGCCACATTTTTCTGCCCTTGTTTTCCTTCTAAGGAATCATTTTTCCTATTCCCCAACAGACACCACACTCCCCTCCTTCCTCCTGTGGCTCCCTCACACTTGTACTTGTTCCCTCACAAGTCATCTTGCTGCCATGCCCTTCCTGGAGGCAGTGCCCCTCCACTGGGCTGCCAGAGCTTTGGGCTTCCTCATGGCATGGCCGCCTGCTTCTCACTCATCCATCCCCTTCACAGGGCTGTGCTTTCCTGGAGGCTGGAGGCCAGAGGTTCTCAGTAAATGTTAGCTGAGCAGATGAACAAATAACTCATCACTGTTGTAGCACTGAATTTGTGGCAAGCATTTCCATTAACAGGTTCGAATATGATATTAATATTACATTGTAATATAAGTGACTTAAGCTATCTGCATACATTTCATATCCAACAAATTCATACTCGGCTGATTTGTTCTGAGCTGTGGTAGTTTATAATACAAAAGAAAAGGAAAACTAGTTATGAATAATCAGTTTCAGCATTTAGAGAAAAATGCCTATAGCTGTTATCTGGAGAATTTTAAGAAGGCAAGGAGGGCTTTAAATACATGGCATACTTTCCTAGACTCATGAGAAGCATCAAGTTTCAGGGCTTTTGCAGCTCCAAGTGTGAAAGAGAATGTGAAATTACTTAATAGTTTGTTATATATCAGATCTAGAAAGCCAATTATGTAAAAAAAATCACATCCATTTGAATAAAATTGAAATCTATGTGAGCCAAAAAATGTTTTATTTTTCTTCCTCCCATAACCGGTATTCAGAAAATTCAGGTTTTCCTCTCTACCTCTAGTATTATCAGAATGTGTCTCAGTCATTCATTTGTTTATCTATTCAGCAATGGTTGAACACCATGTGGCTGGCCTGAGGAGCAACAGGGAAATGGCTGTGGCTTCATGGAATCCTCCGTGCTTCTCCCTGGGGAAGATATAGATGAAACAAATAAGCTCACACATCAATATGGAAATGGGAAGAGGTGATAAATGCTATGAATGAAGAACAGTGGGTGGCCCATTTAAATCAGAGGCTCAGGAAAGGGATAGCCTAGAGGAAGGAGAACCCTTTGTCATGGGTCCTCCATCTACCTCACTGGTAGGTGGAGGGCTAAGGGCTTATGACTCATTGTCACAGTCCTCTTTGCTTAATTGCTTCATCTTCAAATCAGTAGAAAAAGGCCTTCCTGCCTCCAACAGTCTATGAACTTATTTTATTAAACCTATTCAAATAGACACCCTCTGTATATTTTCCTTTATTCTGATCCCATTATGAATCATTGACAAAAAAACAATCATGGTGATTTCATTGGGGGAATTATTTTTATCCTAAATATATACATATTTATTTATCTCATATGTTTTGTTATAATATTTGAAAACTGCGTTCTTCTTTCACAGCATAATTTAACTCTGAAGTGGAGTTTAGTGTTCACAGTTAGAGACACAGAGCAAAACAATTGATTGAAGACCTATGAGGATAACATTTCGAGGAAAGAAAAATGTGGCCAAATAATCCATGCCTGTTTTAATATCTACATAATCAACATCTGGCAGATGACATTTCTGAAATAGCATAAAATAATCTATATTTCCTCAGGTAGTCATGTCAGTTGAACAAAGTCTTGTCATGGAATGAGTTCTCTACAATCTACAATTAATTAAGCAAAGGGACAAACTGCTTAAAGATCTGTCGAAGGATATCAACATCATTATTTTTCTAATATAAAGTGCTTTCCCATCCTGCATCTGATCCCTCTTATTATTTTCCTCTCTCTCTCTATGGTACGTGACTGTGAAGAAATTCTTAAAATAGGCAGAGTCCTCATAATACAATTTTAGTTATCTTTGTAATGTGTCTCAAATCACTGGATACGGTCTTCTTCCAATAACTGTTCTCTGAGTTTTCACCATGGTGGTCTTGTTCTTTGTACCTAAGGCTTCCTTTTAGATTGAACAGAAATTCTCGATAGAAGTAACTCCCTTCCTTCTTTCTTTCCTTCCTTTCTAACTTCCTTTCCTTCCTCCCTCCCTCCCTCTCTTCCTTCCTTCCTAACTTCCATTACTCCCTCCCTTCCTTCTTTCCACCCCTCCTTCATCCTGCTCTCCCTTCCTTCCTTCCTAACTTACTTCCTTTTTTCCTCCCTTCCTTCTACCCCTCTTTCCTTCCTTCCTTTCTTCCTTCCTTCCTCCGTTCCTTCCTTCCCTTCTCCTTCCTTCCTGCCTGCCTATTGTTCTTTTTTTTCTTTCCCTCTGTCTCTTCATCTTTTCATCCCTGTTTCCCTCTCAATTAAAATATAAAAACATCTCAACATTTTTAGTGGAAATGGGAAAAGGTGGCCTGATAAACCAGTGCCACCTTTGTCTGTCCCATATCCACTCTGAGCTGGCAGAGCCCCTGCAAGACTCAGGATGACACTGTGGTTCCCACTCACCCAGACACGAGGTCAGCCATAGACGGGGCTTAGCCTCTTCCTCGTCTCTGCACAGTGCATGAAACAGCTCCTGATGCCCTCTAGTTATTTAAGAAAGCCAATTGAACTGGATTAAACCCAGACTTGCTAGATGAGAACTACGAGATTTGAGTCTGGTCCCATTGTACTTATCTGACTGGTGAGGAAATAATTATTCAAGTGTGAGTGAGGCTTTTCTTTTCGTGATAATAATGAAAATTGTTGAGCTGACATAAGTTCACATACTGACTTTGGTTCATAGCAATCGTGGGACTATGGGCAAATCATCTAATTCTCATAGCCTCTGTGTCTTCATCCTAAAAATAGGGATAATAATTCTTCATGGCATTGCTGTGAAGGTTTCAGATGACATAATAATCAGGTCTCCTATAGGGTTTGACATATAACATATTACATAACATAAACCCCTATAGGGTTTGACATATAACATATTACCTGTCTCCAATCAGTAAGAACATTAGCACCTGCACCACATGGAGAATGACATTCTGAGTTATAACTCCAAGGCTTAGCATTGTTCCCAGACACGTGGTTGCTAAATGAACCCAATTCCATGCATGTATTTGTTAAGCACCTACTCTAGTAGTTGTAAGTAGTACTCTAGTTGTTTGCCACTATGTGGGATAGAAGAAAAAGCTAAGACAGGGCTCTATCCCTTAAGCAAGTAACCTGTTATATTCCAGTAGATCATTTAATCCATCTCACTATTTGGTAACAAACCAGACCAGCTTTAAACTTCCCAGGATGCCAATGAGAAGAAGAGTAAAACACTTTAATCCAACAACCTACTTTCTCTGTCTGGAACATTGGTTAAGAAATAAAGAAATAAAAATTGCTGTCTTGTCTTCCTGGGTCATTGCCAAGCAAGGTGCAACAAGAAAGTCACCAACTGCTTTCCCATTTTCTTACAGGTTTAAAATCTACCATCAAAGCAGTGCAGCTTTTTGCAGAATGCTGGATGAACTAGGAATCACAGCTGTCTACAAATTTCCTATATTTTTTAATGCATAGTAGAAAAAGAAATGAATGAACATACAGTGTACATAATTCTGGCCTTTCCTGCTTAATTTTCACATTCTGGTCTTTCCTACTTAATTATCATGTCCACAGGCATTTCACTCATTCACTCATTCTTTCATTTAAACATTCATTCAGCTAACACTAATCAAACATCCCCTATGTGGTAGGCACCGTGCAAGGCACTTCATCAAGTTGTGGCCAGTCTGCATAACAAACCTGTAAGATAGTTGCTATTATTCCCATTGTACCAGTGAGAGGTGAGGAAATGGAGCCTCAAGCGGTTCAATAATTTGACCACGTTTACACCATTGCTAACAGGCAGAGCCCAATTCCAATTCCAAAACAGTACCCCTGTAAATAACAATTATGTTATTTAAGATGAAGTATAAGGGAATTGCTCTCCAAACCTGCACTTCCACATTTTTTTTCATTTCAGCTCAAGGATGAGTCCTTTTTTCCATCGCATAGGCTGAGAACTCTTCTCTCATACTCCACACCCAACGCATCAAAAAACTGTGTTGCCTTTACCTTCAAAATTAATCTAGAATCAACCATGCCTCATGACCTCGCTGTAGAATCTCAGGAATTGCTGGTCTCTGAACTCTTCTGCTTTTCATCTTGCTCTCCAGATTGTTTCCTCAACTCTGCAAGCCAGGGGCACCTTTGCAAACAGACCTCAGAGTGTGTTTACCTCCAATGGCTCCCACCTCACTGGGAGTCAAGGCCAGAGTCCTGAAAAAACCTGCAGGCCCTCCCTGGCCTGGCCCTCTGTTCTCTTTCTGACCCAGACATGCGACACTGTCCTGCCCCCAGCATTTGCACAGAACCTTCCTTCTGTCCTCAAGGATTCTTAGCCAACAGCTCATTTGGCCTGGGCTCACCTCTTTTGAATTTTTGCTTAAATGTCATCTTCCAGGTCATGCCATTCCTGAGTGCTCCAGTTAACATTGGACCCTGTCCCCCTGCCCAGCTTTATTTTCATTCACACCTTCTAGCAACTTTCACCTTATAATATAAAATGTACCTTTCCATCTTGCCATCAAGTGTCTTCCCTCTCCCCTAACACGAGACTAGCAGTTCTAACCTTTGTTCTCTGATGTATTCCCAGCGCCTGCCACATGGTAAGTGCACGGTACACATGTTTTGAATAAAGGAATAAGCCTGGGCTTGGGGTGCTTTTCCAAGGCCCCAAGATGATATTATGACTGAGGAGTAACAGGCACATAGGAATCTTAGTCCAGGCCAGAGACCTCCTTCCAGTGAGATCCACAGGGAGACATACAGGCAAGAAACACAAGACATACACACAAGATCCACAGGGAGACGTACATACAAGAAACAGTGTGAGGCGAAACTAAGTGTGAGGTTGTATTGCCCAGTGATCTGGGCTCCAGCCCCCAAAGCAAAGCTAAGCCAGGTGATCTCAAGTAGGAGTCTAAGGGGTTTCTACCACCCCTCCCCCAAACCAGACTGCCAATCATACCACTTTTTGACCATCACCTGGAAGTCCAGGAAAGAGCACCTCTTACTACTTCTGCTGTGGGTGTAAAAGAGGAGACGGAGTGAGAACTCATTTAGAAAAAGAGACAGAGAGAAGACAGAGGGTCACACTCATGTCCTGACCTGCAGGGTGCAGTGAATCAACTGCCTGGAATCTGACCAATTTAATTGTTGGGACCCCTCCCTGAAAGACAGGTGGGCATAAGAGAGATTCCTGTTGTACTCAGGCCAAATGCACACAGTTTTTATTGTATTTTATACTTTATGGAAAATGAGCGTTTTCCTGTATCACTAAAGACTCTGTAAACATTGTACATAATAGCTGCCTAATATTCCATCCTAAGGGATTAGGGACTTCCTTGGACAGGAGAGGGACCCTCACTGGCTGAGGATAGTCAAGCTCCTGCTTCAGACTCTCAGTCCTGTGGAAGGACTATATTCAAAATGATTGACTACATTATTACTCTTTTTAATTTGGTATAGAAACAGCATGTCAGTAATATATGATCCAGCAATTCCACCTTTGGGTATGTAATTAAAGAATTGAAAGCAGGGACTCTAACAGGTATTATGCACCCATGTCCATGGCAGTGCCATTCAAAATAGCCAAATGGTGAAAAAAAAACCAAATGTCCACCAGTGGATGAATGGATAAACAAAATCCAGTGGAATATAATTCAGCCTTAAATAAAAGAGAATGAAATTATGACATCTGCTGCACTGTGACTGAGCCTTGAAGACACTATGCTAAGTGAAATAAGCCACACATGAAAAGACAAACACTGTTTGATTTGACTTACATGAAGTTCTAGAGCAGCCTCATTCATAGAGACAGAAGGTACAATGGTGGCTGCCAGGGGCTGGAAGTCGGAGTGAGACGTACATACAAGTAACAGTCTATTATCCAAATACGTCTCTAAGGCCAGGCTACATTCAAGACAGGTATGAAACAGCATCTCTTGATATGAGAAGCTGCACACACATGTGGGGGAAGGACACTGATGGAGACCGTCCTGAAGACCATCCACCACAGAAGCTGTTCCTGGATTGACAAAGAAATCAGGAAAGGTATCCTGGCACTGAGGAGGCCCTAAAACTCAGGAAGAGGGGTAACATTGGAGATTCAGGATTCTAGATGGACATCTCAGCTCTATGTTAAGGAAGTGGGTCAAGGAAGGGCATGAGAGGAAATGGACTGGGATTGAGGTCAACACGAATATTGGAGACAGGAGGGGACTGGGTTCCTAGGCCTCCAGGTCAGTTGCCTTAGGCTTTACTCCCATCAGTTGGTAAAGTGATAAGGGATAGAGTCAAACAAATGCAGTGATCTCCCAGGAGAGCTTGATGCTCAAATATTTCATGCCCTAGCTCATTGAGGTGGCCTCATACAGGGCTGAAGAATAAAAATGTTTGGGCAGAAGCCACTTAGTGTATGCTCCTCAAAACAGAGGAAGTTGATGGCTAATTTTATTAGTGTAGATAATCCAAGAGAAAAAATATTAATTCAAAAGGGACATGTAATCCAGTTGCCCTACACCCTCAGGGGATCGCCATCATTCACTGTGATGCTCTAATTTGGAGAGCTTAGCAGCGTGCTAGGCAGGACACAGCACAACACAGAAAGCCCTCCTGGAGTATGGGTTGTGTTCAATATTAATGAATTTGACATACTTGTTAAGTTAAAGCAAACACTGGGATATTTTGGTTTAGTGTGCAAACTTTACATTTTTAGAATAAAGCTTGACATTTCAAAGACATTTTTTCACTTTGGTGGGTTGTTTTGGTTAAGACATTTCTCAACAGAAGACATACGAATGGCAAACAGGTATATGAAAAAGGTGCTTAACATCACTGATCATCAGAGAAATGCAAATGGAAACTGCAATGCCATATCATCTCACGCCAGTGAAAGTGGCTGTCATCCAAAAGTCAGGCAATAACAAATGCTGGCCAGAATGTGGAGGAAAGGGAATCCTCATACTCTGTTGGTGGGAATGTGAGTGAGTACAACCCCTACGGAGAACAGTTAGGAGGTTCCTCAAAAAACTAAAAATAGAGCTACCATCAGATTCAGTAATCCCGTTGCTGAGTATATACCCAAAAGAAGCAAGATCGGTATATCAAAAAGATATCTGCACTCCTACGTTTATTGCAGCACTATTTACGATATTCAAGATTTGGAAGCCACCTAAGTGTCGATCACCAGGTGAACAGATAAAGAAAGTGTGGTATAGATACACAGTGGAGAACTATTCAGCCATAAAATATAATGAGATTCTGTCATTTGCAACAACATGGATAAAACTGGAGATCACTATGTTAAGTGACATAAGCCAGGCACAGAAAGACAAATTTCACGTGTTCTCACTTATTTGTGGGAGGTAAAAATTAAAGCAATTGAACTCATGGAGATAGAGAGTAGGAGGATGATTATCAGAGGCTGGGAATGATAGTGGGGTGGGGGGAAGGAGGGATGGTTAATAGGTATAAAAATACAGTTAGAAAGAATGAATAAGATCTGTTTGACAGCACAACGGGGTGGCTACAGTCAACAATAATTTATTTTACCTTCAAAAATAACTAAAATAGTCTAATTGGATTATTTTTAACACAAAGAAAGGATACATGCTTGAGGTGATAGATATTCCATTTACCCTGATGTGATTATTACACATTGAAAGACTGTATCAAAATATCTCATGTACCCCATAAATATATACACCTACTATGTACCCTAAAAATTAATAAACAGAATTTTTTTTAAAGCAGTTGCTTAACCCCCTCCCCCAACACACACACACACACACACACACACACACACACTCTCTCTCTCTCTCTCTCTCTCTCTCTCTCTCTCTCTCTCTCTCATCATGAGCCATGAGGTTTTGAGAGGCAGAGGGAGCCACCTGTAAGAGTCAGGCTGCCTGCATTCAAATCCTACCTCTGCCTCCTCTTAACTCCCTCACCTTGGGCAAGTTACTTGACCTTCTGGGGCCTGGGTTTCCTCATCTGTGAGAATGGAGCCCATGTGTGTTCTGGAGAGCTTTGTTCTGGCCTCCTCCAGCTACACCCTTCCCTGGGGGCCAGTGGCACATTTCACCGGGATCCTCTATACCTCCTGCCACACCACGTTCTAGATGTGAAGAACTTGGCAATTCCTGGCCTAAGTAGCCTCTAACCAAGCCATCTAACACAGGGCTCCTTCCCTGGCCTGTCCTTCTGAGGGCAGACCATGCCATGACACTCCTAGGCCTGCAGGGTGTCCAAGGGGCTGCTGATTGGGATAGGTTTCTGGACTGAGCTTAAACTTGTGACTAAAAAGGGGTAAGGGTCTCCCTTTGTACCATGACCCCAGGCCTGTCTCATAGGTTGCTGTGAATATTAAATGGGTTAATTCACAGGAGGTGTGTCAGCAGTCCTTAAGTTAGCCCTTAACATTGCTCTCCCTCCCTCTATGCAGGGTCAACATGTGCATTTTTACATCTTCCTGGAGGATGCTCAGCCTGCTTTCTCCTCCCCAGGCCCGGAAACCACCACTTGCTTCCTACCTGGCTCCCCTGGAAGTTTCCTAAAGTTTTCTGTCTTCACAAGCAGCAACTTTGTCCTCTTAGAAAGAATCTTTAGGCCCTGCTTTCAGAAGCCTATTCTGGGAAAGTCCAAATCCAAATCGCTTTTGGAGTGATTTTTCCCATTGCCAATGCTTAATTTATTTTGCAAATGGTTCCCCACAGTATCCTTAAAACCACAAAGTGCCCTCTGCAGTCTTCCTCTGTTCTGAGAATGAGCGTGAATGCCGGGAGAGGCCCTGTGTGCTGTGTAGAGGGAAGGTGCACGGATTTTGTGGTTCGGCCCAACCCAGCCAGCAGTCCCTGTTCCTCTGCCTCCCTTGCTCTCCCTGGGCTGGGCTGCCTGGTGCTTCCACTGTGGCCTTTTGCTGCTACTTGGTAACAGGTTTCCCGAGGCTGCCTGCCTCCCTGCCTCCTCCAGGATACCCTGTCACTCTCTCCACCAATCTGTCTCATTATCTATGCAAGAACCTCCAGACACCAGCACTTGTCTGCTTCTTTTTTCCTCGAGCCCCCACTTTCAACCTGCTCAGTGGACATCTGGAGCTCCTGCCAGCCACTCTGAGGACCCCAAGGACTCCTTTATCTGAAGGAGAAAGAGGCAGAGTAGGGGGAAAGCTGTGCTGAAGGCAGGCTGTGATGAGGGCAGCAACTTGGTTGTGGAAAGTTCTGGGACACCTAATGCCCCTTGCTGTGATATACTAACCAAGGGAGCTGAGTGCTGTAATTGCCAGATGATGGGCTTCTTGAGAGCAGCAGGGGCTAAGTGTCCCACTGACTGCTGCACCTCACTGTCCCTGCACAGTGTTAGCACAGAATAAGTGCTCTGTGAATTTGCTAAGTGAATGAATCCACAAGTGCAACATGTGGAAAAACAAGTTTTTCAAGCTGAAAATACAACGGCTGTGTATGGAAAATACAAGGGTTGTTACATGGAAGGACTTTTTGCTCTGCTTGGTGGGTTAGACAGAACAGGTATGTGAGGACATGCAGGGGGTAGGAGCTGAATTATTCTCTGTAAAGAAAAGAAGAATCTGGAGTACCTCAGGACAATCCTGGAGGAAACGGTAAGGAGCAGAGATGGCAGGAAGGAGGACAGGTGGGAAAATAAGACAGCTGGGAGCTGTGTGGTATGTGATGCTATCCCTCCCACCTGCAGCACCAAATATTCAATAAAGTTTAACAAACTCATGAATGCCTGTAGTAAGTGGTGTGTTTGTGTGTGTGTCTGTGTGTATGTATGTTTATTAGTGAGGGTTCTCCAGAGAAACAGAACCAACAGAATATATCAGAGAGATATAGATGGGGAGATATATTACGGGAATTGGCTTATACCATTATGGAGGTCAACAAGTCCCATGTATGCCATTTGTAAGCTGAAAACCCAGGAAAGCTGATGGTGTAATTCAGTCTAAAGCCAAAGGCCTGAGAACCTGGTGGCCACTGGTGGATGTCTCAGAGTCTGAAGTCCTGAAGAGCTCCAATGTCCAATGGTAAGATGATTGTCCTGGCACAAGCAGAGAGAAAGGTAATTTGTCATTTCTCTGCCTTTTGTTCTATCTGTGGCCTCCATGAATTACATATTGCCCACCCACATTATTGAGGGCAGACCTTCTTTACTCAGTCTACTGATTCAAATGCTGATCTTTTCCGGAAACACTCCCACAGACATACCCAGAAATAATGTTTTATCAGCTATCTGGGCACCCTTTAGTCCAGTCAAGTTGACACATAAAAATATGCATTATACTGTGTTTCCTTGTGTGTATGTGTATTTGTGCATATGCAAGCATGTGTGTGCTGTGTGCATGTGTGTACACATGTGTGTGTGCATACATGTGTGCGTGTGTGTTTGGGCATGCATGTAGAAATTAGGAATGAGCTTGCTTTCATGTTGAGGTCAGCATGATGTAGGACAGAAATGGCACGCAATATAAGAACATAAGAGGCTGAAGAAGCTCTGAGAAAGAGAGCCTCCTAGACTTAGCAGAAATTGCATAGGCAAGTGCTGGATTTCCATGAGGCAAGGGAAATAGCAGAAATATGTCTGATGCTATTGCATCCAGGTCTCTTTGGGTCACATGAGTAGAGAAGCCAGTACTGATGCTCAGAGTTAATCTGGACCCTTGCAGAGGGAATGAGAATGAACTCACAGAGCCACAGTCTCAGGACAGCATGATTGGGGTCAACCAGAGAGCAGGGAAGAACTGCAGAGGGCCCTAGGATAAAAGCCTTGTGAGAGAGGTGGTCTAGGGTGGAAAGGAGAGGAGGGTTAACTAAGGAGGACGCTTGTCATCACATGATTTCCTTAGTCATCACCATTCACTAAAGTCTCTGCTTCTCAACAGATACAGAGTCACATTCATCTCTGTGTTCTCAGGATCTATAAAAGTGACTGCTGGCATCAAGGCACTAATAAATGTTTGTTGAATGAACAAATTAATGGAGATGTTTTTGCATATAAAATACGATATGTTGCTTAAAAATTCAATTTGCCCTCAGCTTTGCAGATGCACATCTGTTTCAATAGTTAGTTATTTTAATTACATTCGGCTTTTTCTGTGCTGCATTTATGAAGCGGATTGTGGAAGTAATAAAATTAAACTAATCATAGTAGAAAGCTAAATAGGATTATCCAAAGTAGATTTTTGACCCTCAATTATATGATATGGCTACTATCATTCAGAACATATTAAAAGGCAGTGTGGTCCAATGGGGTGATCAAGCCCCTTAAACCACCTAGGTTTGAATCCTAGCTCTGTCCCTTACTATCAATGTGAACTTGAGTAAGAATCAAATTCTCACCAGTTACATGAAGAAAGTAATATTCGCCTCCTAGGTGAGACTAGGAGTGATGGCAGGAGTACATAAATGGCACAGAGAGTGAGATCACTGCAATTTCAGGCCAAGCTGTTCTTGAATCCAAATCTGTAATGGTTGTGAACTTGAGGTAGAAACAGGTAAGGTTGCTTCAGGAATCCGCTTCCAACTCAGAATCCAAGTACCATAAATGACAGGAGACCTGGCTTTGCCTGGCTGTAAGCCAAATCCCCTGGCCCAGTGTTCATCTAGATTCAATAAGAAGTCTGATCCCAAACACTGAAACAATATTTAATATCAGCCCATTGTGCCACTGAATTCTGCCATAATCTGTTTTCAGATTTGCTGAAGTTTTCTTTTGGATTTTATCAGCAATTATTTCAAATGAAATTGGCACTTGGCAATTGGATTACTGGATCATTGCCTCTCTTATCCTAGTAGATGGTGAAAAGCAAATGCAATTTTCACCGGTTATATGTCAACTACTCCATGTTGTCATAGGAAAAAGAAGCTTTGGCCTAGAGAGATGCATGGGAAAGGATCTGGATGGAGGATAAACCTGGATTGTAGCTCTCACTTCAAGCATTTCTTTACATTCATAAGATAGAAAGGACCTGAGAGTTTTCATCAATCACTTTTTTATTGCTTTTGTAGCACATATTCATATCAATCAAACTTCCCACTGCTAATAATAATTTGTGCTTATATAGCAAATGTCAATCCTTTACGACAACACTTTGGCATGCTTTATTCCCCCCCAATAATTCTTCAGCATAAAAAGATCAGATGAAGAGTCTGGACACTACGGCCAGAGAGAACTGGATTTAATTTTCACTCTAGCCCACAGTTGCTTCGTTTGCAAAATAGAAATTACAAGTCCTTCCTGGCAAATCTGTTACGAAGATTAAAAGAGATGGTAAGGTACAAGGCCTACCCAATCCTTCCCAACTCTTCCCTCTTCTACAGAGGCAGCTTATCTATACATCTATTCAAGAAATAATATTTATCCCAGCACTTTGGGAGGCCGAGGCGGGTGGATCACGAGGTCAAGAGATCGAGACC
Source organism: Aotus nancymaae (assembly GCF_030222135.1). Classification (NCBI taxonomy): domain Eukaryota; kingdom Metazoa; phylum Chordata; class Mammalia; order Primates; family Aotidae; genus Aotus; species Aotus nancymaae. The sequence goes on along the minus strand of NW_026988450.1, from coordinate 83,526,544 downwards.
ATCCTGGTCAACACGATGAAACCCCGTCTCTACTAATACAAAAAAAATTAGCTGGGCATGGTGATGCGTGCCTGTAATCCCAGCTACTCAGGAGGCTGAGGCAGGAAGAATTGCCTGAACCCAGGAGGCGGAGGTTGCGGTGAGCCGAGATTGTGCCATTGCACTCCAGCCTGGGTAACAACAGCGAAACTCCGTCTCAAAAAAAAAAAAAAAAAAAAAGAAATAATATTTATGTCAGGCACTATCCTAGATAGTGTAGATTGTATTTTTCTCAATTACTTGCTTTTTCCTCAGAAAGGGGATTATACATTTCTGCCATTGCCTGGATCTTTAAATGTGAAAACACATATAAGAGTGAACCTGTATCCAATCTGCAGCATTGAAGAAAGTATCATAACTCACTAAGCTGTGAGTCACGGCAGATGCTGACTGTTACCCTGTGCGCTTCTGACTGAGCAAAACAGACCCTGTTTTCTGCCACATGGAAGTTACAATTGAATGAGGAATACAGATATTAGACAATGAATTATAATACATTTGGGGAGTTTCTACTAGTCAGTGTTCTACAGAGAGGCAAGAACCAATAGGTTTTGTGTGTGTGTCTGTTGTATGTGTGTGTGTGTGTGTGTGTGTATATCTATCTGTCTGTCTATCTACATATCTATCTGTTTATCTAACCATCTAGAGATTTATTCTAAGGAATTGGCTCATGCAATTGCGGGGGCTTGGTGAGTCATGATTGCTAATCAGCTAACCTTAAAGTAAATAAGTTATCCTGGATTATCTGGGAGGGCCCAACGTAATCGAAAGGGTCCTTTAAATGTAGAGGAGGGAGGTCTCAGAGTGACTCTCTGAGTCAGAGAGCGATTGAAAGGTGCTACACTTTTGATTTGAAGATGAGGGAAGCTGCTGTGAACCAAGGTGTGCAGGAGGCCTCTTGAGCAGCTGAAAGGATGAGGAGACGGTCACTCCCCCAGAACCCTCGGAAGGAACACAGTCCTGCCAACAGCTTGACTTCAGTCCAGTGAGACCTGTGCTGGACTTCCAACCTCCAGAACTGTAAGAGAGTAAATGGGTGTTGTTGTTTTAGGCCATTAAGTTTGTGGTTATTTGTCACAGCAACAAGAGGAAACTAACACAGCCCTGGGTCTCTGATTCCAGAGCTTACAGCTTTTGTTTTCTAAGGAATTACTTCCTATTTTCTCTATGACGTGTTTTGATGTGTGCTGAGCCCTCCTAGAGTAATAATTTACATTTGCCTTAAACACCAAGCCTACCGCCATCAGAGGAACCATGCTGGGTTGAAGACCATCAGCCCAATATCCAGTTCGTGATTGTGGTACCAGGGAGACAGAATCCCTGGGGCTGGAGGGACAAGGGCACTCAAAGGTCACCCAGGTCACTCCATCATTTTACAGACAAGTAACTAAGGTTCAAAGTAGAAGAGCGACTTGCCTATAGTTACAGAGCCAGAGGAGGGTTGGGCTAAACCCCAGCCTCTGGATACCAGATGGGGATGCTTTCCTCCTAAACATGATGCAAGCCACACTCATTCCCATTAGCAGCTCACCCCTCAAAACCCAGCATGGTGTAGAATGATAGTGGTGGGCGGGAGCTGATGGAGTGCGGGGAGGAAGGTGGGGAGGGTGCCTGTCTGAAGGCTACATGAGGAGGACGAAGCTGTCAGAGCCTTGGAAATATGGGCTGTGTGTCCAGGAGGCATTGTTGCCCTTCGTGAAGGAATCAGGCAGAGACGTGGCGGTGTGGGTGGCAGGGAGATTCCACGCTTGGAGGAGGAGTGGCTTGTGCTAGCTGCCTGGAAGTTCCCTTCGACCCTATGCTACCATACCTCGGTGAACAGTGGCTGTGGGAAGGCCACGCTCCCAGAAGGTGTCTTTAATGCTCAGGGTTGTGTCTTTCCCTAAACCTCTCCACCCTTCCTTTTGCCAAAGCAGCAGGAACAGCTCTTTGTGCCTTGTCATTTCAGTCTTTGTTCCCTTTTCTCTTCTACCCCAGGCTGCTGGGAGATATATTTGTCTTACTTCAAAAAGCCCCTAACAGTCCACACTGGTGGCTGAGAGGCACATGTGAGGCTTGAGCTCATTTGCGAGCAGCCCTCTAGGTCCAAATCCAGCTAGGGCCAGAGCTTCTGGCCCCCCTGACGCGCTGTCCCCACTCTGCCGCCTGTAATCAGCACCTTTCTCTCCGGGAGAAGGCAGGCTCAGTGGCATAGCCTATTACCGTGGGGCCAGAATAAAACTCAGTGATCATCATACCTGAACTCCAAAGGGTTGTCTTCCAGCCTCTGCAAAAGCCTCAAAGCAGTCTGTGAGACCTCTGTGATGTTCTGCCAGGGCGGAGGGAGCTTTAGGGACCTGGAGGGTTTAATAGAGAACGTGCAATTAGTATACACCTCCAGCCTCCTGCGCCCTCCAGCCAAATCTCCCTTTCCCCAAATACATTAACATACACTTGCCATGTTTTACTTAGGGAAAACAAAAACCACAAACAATTATGGTCTTATGATCTTGTTTATCTACAAGAGAAATTCTTTGTCTGGTGGTGGGGAGTCATGGAGGGCAGGGGATGTTGAAAAGGGTATGTGGCTCCCAGAAGCCAGAGCAAATTTCAGTAAAGCAGCTCCCTCAATTTCCATGCACCCCCAAGACCTAATTTGGAAAGCAGGTCTCTGACCCTAGTTTTGGTTTTAGAGTGTTTGTTTTGTCTTGCATTCAGGGCCTTTCCCTATGTGAAATTTTCCTTCTCTTTCTGTGTCACCCGAGTTAGAGAAAAGAAGACGGAGACAAAAGGAGGACACAGCAGGACCCTCCTTCCTTCTTATTCCTAAATAAAGTCTGTCTCCGATGGGGGTTGTAGGGGAGCTTTTCACATTTGTAAATTGCAGCCAAAGAAAAGTCTCCACAGGATGCAGGGATGTGAACGTGGTTCAGGACTGAAAAGGGAAGGATTTCTTTTTCCTCAATGTTTTGAGTAAAAAAGAAAATAATAACGTGGGCTTCTTGCTTGTTTCCATAAGATGGGAAAGTCACCTGAGACCTGGATGTTTAAAAAAAATTTTATTTAGAAATTACATTTTATTTTAAGACATTGTTCTTTTCAATGTATTATCCCGGACAATGATAATATAAATAGCCATATAATCTTCATTAATACCACAGGGGGATATGAGGATCTCCGTCCTCATTTTGGGCCTCGGTTTAGGCTGTTTCTTGTGTCTTAGAGGGAAGACATAGGGAAAGAGGCCCTGTTGGATGCTTTTTCTTTGTTTGTTCTAGAGACAAGGCCTCACTTTGTCATCCGGGCTGGAGTGGTGGTGCGATCATAGGTCACTGTAGCCTCAATCTCCTGAGCCCAAGTGTTCCTCCTGCCTCAGCCTCCTGAGTAGCTGGGACTACAGGCACGTGTCACCACCATGCCTGAGTAATTTTTTAATTTTTTGAAGAGTTGGGGTCATGGTGGTGGTGATGAGGGGGTGGGCAGTCTTGTGATGTTGCTAAGGTTGGTCTTGAATTCCTGGCCTCAAACAACCTTCCTCCTTGGTCTCTGAAGTGCTGGGATTACAGCCATGAGTCACTGTACCCTGTCTATTGAGTGCTTTTATACAGGTAGTATTGGTTCACATGTGCACAAGGACTCTTCCTTTTCCAAATGAGGAAGGTGAGACTCCTCAGAAAGGTGAGACTCCTCAGAAAGGTGAAATACCTCACCCGGGCCTACGCCGTGAATGAATGTATGCATGAGTGGGTGAACTGGATCCAAGAATTTCTATCGAGTATGGAAGTCAGTGCTTCCCCCGAATCATAGCCACACCTGACACTGACACAGCCCATGGGTCCCCCACAGCCTCTCCCTGCAGCTCCAGCCTCTCTTCTTCAACTGCCCCGTTGACAACATCATTAACATCAAGCTTAAGAGGTTTACAAATGAGCTCTTGATTCTCTCTTGCCAGTGATTCTTTGCCTCCAAATAATGAATTTTCCCCAGCACTACAGTTATCTACTGTTGTGTAACAGACTATTCAAAATCCTAATGACTTAAAACAACCATTATTTAATTATATTTTGTAATTTTGTGGCTCAGGAATTTGAGCAGGACTCAACTGGTAACTCTTCCACGTGGCTTTGGTGGAGGTCCACCTGATGCCATTCCATTGGTAGGTGGGCTGTTCTATAGGATCTGGAATGTCTCTGGGTTCACACATCTGGTGCCTCAGTGGGATGGCTGGAAGCTGGGCTCACCTAGCCTCTTAACTGGAGCATTGATACATGGCCTCTCCAGCCTGGCAGTCTTAAGGTAGCCAAATTCTCACGTGGCCATATCTACATGCTTCTTATATAGACTTCACAAGAAGTGGTATCTCCCTGCTATGAATATTTGTGCCCCTTCATGTTGAAGCTTAATCCCAATTGCAACAGTATTAAGAGGTGAAGCCGTTAGGGGAGGATGAGACCATGGGGTCTCGGTCCTCGTAGATGGAGTAAGCGACCTTATGAAAGGGCTGGAGGGAACTAGTGAGGCCTCCTTTTGCCTGTCTGCTCTTCTGCCACAGGAGGACACGGCGTTGCCCTTTTGGCCACGTGAGGATGCCGCAAGAGGTACCATCTTGGAAGCAGAGAATATGCCCTCACCAGACACTGACACTGCCAGTGTCTTGATCTTGGACTTCCCAGCTTCCAGAACTGGAAGAAATAAATTTATATTCCTTATAAATTATCCAGCCTAAGATATTTTGTTATGGCAGCACAAATGGATGAAGACACTCCCTTTGAATAGGGGCTGGCCTTAGTACTTTGCTTCTATAGGAATAGAAGTGATGCTTCCAGCACTAGGTTGGAACAGTGATGCAGCTTCCTCCTGACTTACTCTCTGTGGCACAACCTGGAGTGCTGGACTGATACACACATGCCTGGTGACCCTGAAGCTGTAATGCTGGAAAAGACATATGGAGAGATCCATGGTGCCAGAGACACCTGAAGGGCTCCAGACACTCCAGCCTCAGCTGTTAGCTGTGTGGCTATGGCCACACCCCTTGCATGAGGCATGCCTTCTGATAAATCCCCACTCCACTCTTGTTCCCCTACAGTATTATTTATACATCACCAGAGGCAACTTTTAAAAAATATGCACTGGGTCATATAATTTCCTTACTGGAACCTTTCAGTGACTTTCCACTCTAGGTAGAGACTACCAGGCACCAGACATGTGAGTGAGGGAGACTTTGGGATCAGCCCAGCCTCTGGCCTTTGAGCACCAGGATGGCTGAGTGGAGATGAACACTCCCCACTCTATCTTGCATAATTTTTGTTTTCTTTTGAGATGAAGTCTCACTCTTGTCACGCAGGCTGGATTGCAATGGCATGATCTCAGCTCACTGCAACCTCCACCTCCCGGGTTCAAGTTGTTCAAAGCTATTCTCCTGCCCCAGCCTTCCAAGTAGCTGGGATTACAGGATCCTGGCACCACACTTGGCTAATTTTTGCATTTTTAGTAGAGATGGGGTTTCACCAAGTTGGTCAGGCTGGCCTAGAACTCCTGACCTCAGGTGGTCACCTGCCTTGGCATCCCAAAGTGCTGGAACTACAGGCATGAGCCACTGCACCTGGCCACAAGTTTTTGATCTTCGGAACCTGTCAACATCATATATGGTTGCTTGACACTGCTGAAATTTTGTGTAATTCTTTTTGTAGCCATAATACCGGAATGGTGACAACACAGAGACCCAGGAGTGTGTGCTCCTGTGGAGAAGAGGGAGGCTTCCTGGACAGTTATGACCTCGCTTTGGAAATCTGTGTCACTTCTGCTGTACTCTATTAGTCAACACAGTGACAAGAGTCAAGAGGGGAGGATGCAATATCCACTCCTTGATGGAGGTAGAGGGAGGTAACAATTTGCAGCCTTATTTTAAGATCTCCACAGGTGGTGCCCATCATCTCAATAAATGATAGCAGCTGTTCAAGCTAAAAACCTGAGTCACTAGTGGTTCCTCCTTCTCCCTCATCCTCGCATCCAATCCACCAGCAATCAGAAACCCTCCAATGGATTCACAAATCCATCTATGTCTCTCCCCCTCTCTCCTACTGCCCTAGTCAGAGCCACTACCATTTCTTGCATGGAAGGTGGCTGTAGCCTTCTAACAGATCCCCACTCCACCCTTGTTCCACATGGTATTATTTACATACACATCACCAGAGGGAAATTCTAAAATATATGCATTGGATTCTATTATTCCCATGCTGGAACCTTCCAGTGACTTGCCACTCTAGCTAGAGACGATCTAGACTCATTACCGTGGCTTATAAGGATTTAAATAATCTGCTTCTTACTGACATCTCGTGACTCACCTCCTTCCATCTTCTGCCGCTGCTGCTAAGCTCTTTACCATCTTAGAGGCACATTTCATGTCACTCTTGTTTCTTGGAATTCTTTTTCCTAGGTCCTTTGTGTGTCTGGCTCCTTCTTGCACTTTAGGTCATAGTTTAAATGTCACCACCTCAGTAAGACCTGCCCTAACCACATTAGCTAATGTCTGCCTCCCTTCCCCATTACTCTCTCTCTCCACACCTTGTGCCCACAGTTGTTTATGTCATGGAAAGGAAGTACACACTACAACTCAGATGTGCCAAAGCGATAGCTTAATTTTTCTTTGTAGGTGAAATCGTCTTGCCCCGGAGCCTTCCTCATTACGGCTGTTGGATACAGTAATGCAGAATGGGTGATGGGGAGAATATAAACTCAGTCTTTTTCAATATAAAACAGCTGATCTCAGGTCAATTCAACCTCTTTTGGCAAAATACTACATCAATTCTAAGTTCTAACTCTTCAGAACAATTCCTTCCCTCTTTTTTCGCCCTCCCCTCCCTAGTCACCTTCCTGGGACTGTCAGGGTGTTCAGGGAAGTTTTGCCTTCGCAGCATTGGGAGAAAGAGATCTTGGTGTACATCCTGTCCTGATGTCTCCACTGTGCAGTGACCACTTTGGTTCAATACCAGGTCCTGAGCTATGTCCTCTGAGGCATTGCTAATCCTATGTGGACATCACGTGGAGACCTGCTCCAAAATCCTTCCCCTTTTACTCTAGCCATGATGTCCCAGCTCCCAGTGGCTCCCCTTCCAGCTTCTGGCCTCTGACTGTCCACTGTCCACTCGACATCACTGTCCAATACCTCCATCAGGGTACATGGAAGCTTCTTCATCTCCTAGAAATGAGAAGATTGGAATAGCAGCTCAGGGCCACCCCTCCACAGGCTTCACTCTTTTCCTGCTGCTTACCAATCCAGTTTTAACATGAGCCTGGTGGAAAAAAGCAGTCCTCACCTATGCAGGGATTTTGTGGCCTCATCCCACCTTATGGCTGAGGCTGCAGCATGGAGTATGGGGGTGATTTTCAGAGACCCAGGCAGCATCTCCATCCTGGCTGAGGACCCACAGACTGCCTCCTTCTGCTACAGAAAGTATCCCACTTCTTCTCTGGTCAGACCTCCCTTGCCTGACATCTCCAGTCTCTGCACACTCTGGGTGACTATTTTGGAAATCAACAGTTCCATATAGATACTTTCTCAGTATTACTGCTGTAAGTCTCCTAATCCTCCCTAAGGCAATCGATTTCTCTGGCTGAGCAGGGTAAAGATAATGTAAAAGGAGACACTGAAAGAGCACACAGGCAAAGGTGCATGGGTATGAGTTTGCACACAAGTGTGCATGTCACTGGACATGCATGTGTGCTGGTGTGTGCATGTGTATGTGTGCTCATGCATGTATTGGCGTATGGAGAGACGTTAAATTGTCTCTGCTGTATCTACTTCAAAACACTCGACATCTTCTTTTTACTTATTTATTGTCAGTTTACCGTACTAGATAGAAGCACCGTAAAAGTAGGGGCTTGCCTACTGTGTTCATTATTGTATTCCTAGCACCTACCTAAAACAGTGCTTAAAGCACACATGGTGCTCAAAAAGTATCTATTGAATGAATGAAAGGATGAATGAATGAATGAATTGGGATCCATAGAACTTGGAGGAAATATTGAGCTTTTTTCATATAACTCCTATATTTTCATATAACTCCTTGTCACTTAGGTGTTAATTTTTGTAATGCTCACATTGAATACCTTCTGAATAAAGAAAAAAAAAACCCAGCATGTTGGGATTATGTCCTGTCCTGAGCCAAGCATTTATGGGCAAATCTCCTTTAGCTCTCCTGCTATCCTGTGAGACACACAGCATTCTTATTCCTGCTGTACATCTGAGAAAACTGAGGCTTAGAGAAATGAAATGACTCGTTTACGTGAAAAGACCAAAAGGTGACAGAGCTGAATTTGAGTCTATGTTTGTTTTACACTAGATCTCACTACACCACGTTGAAAAAATAATGCCTTTGGGAATAACAGCAGTGTTTGCTGCAGTGTCGTGAGGATCCAATGGAGAACTCATGAGACTAGAATGTTTGGCACGAAATAAACACGGTATGTGTTAGCAATTATTGTAACTGTTGTTGTTGTTTTATTTACCCACCAACTTACCCTCATCATTGTTTCCATTTCCCTTTAGGAGACTAGGAGTGTATAAGATTCACATCTCAAGGGCTCCAGGGCACGTTAAAGCCACCTTTTTCACCTTCCCTTCTTCCTTCTAGTCTCCCACTTTATTCTAGACAGAACCAAGGAGAGCCAGGCTAGGGCTTCACCTCAGTTATTACAGTTGAAATTGGCAGGAGTTATCCGACACTTTCAAAGGCTTATCATCAGGAGTGGTGGAAGAGAAAGACTGACTGTACACAGAGTTCAAAGTTGTAGAAGTGGACACTGCATGTATGTCCTGCTAGACAGGAAGGCTGGGGCAGCTCTGTAGCTGGGAGAGCTCAGAGCAGCATGGAGTTTGGGGGCCTGTAGGCTGTGCTGCAAGAATACTCAACTGATGTGGTGCCCAGGATGAGTTTGGAGTCGGGGGCAGGGTATTCTATTGGGTCAAGGAGGAGTAGGGCACCAGATCCCACCTGCTTTCTGCAGGCGTGGGGTGGAATTACCCCATACAGAGCAGAGCCAGTGTTGGAAAAACAAAGTGGGAAGTGAGAGTCAAGCTGACTCTGTATCTAAAGCAACATCCAGAGAGAGGCAATCAGATTTGGGGCAGCACGAGAGAGAAGTCAGGATGCAGGTGGGATGCAGGTGAGAGGGCTGAAAGGGAAAGGCTGGCGGTGACACCTGGAGGGGTCTGCTCTGGGGGTTGTCTGGGGACCTTCTTGCAGGTGAAGAGGGATGGCCTCACCTTCACTCATCCTTTTCCATATTCTTAAGCTGATCAAAGGCTTTAAAACTACTTAGTAAACCACAGGACTATAAACACGCAGGAAATGGTTTGTATTATTATCTTCTTTGTTTCTCCAAGGTATGGAAAGAGAGAAGGGGAGAGCCTCTGACATGCATGCTGCTTTAGAGTTGTTGAAGGACCTCTTTCCAGTTCCTTAAAAGAAAAGGAACTCGTCTTTGTTTGAGAAAAACCGAAGCCAGACTGACTGTTGCAAAGCAAGAAGCATGAGAGCAGGCAGTGCAAGGCCCACTGTGGGTGGAAACCTTGCAGTAAACGATGTGGAAAAAAAACGGTGGAAGTCACAGAGTAGCAGAACTCAAAAAACCCCGAGAGAGGATCTATGCCTGAAGTTTTCAAACCAAATCCTGCAGAGCAAGGGCTGCTGTGGAGCTATCTGGGGGCTGTTAAGGCGGCTGTTGGGAGTGTCTCCCCGTCCTTGTTCCTATTTCAACCTAAACATTTCAACTTTTACATTTTTTATGTTGAATTTATACATAATGATTTTGCTTGAAAAGTGGATTCTGCTGTTGCTGCAGGAAATGTACAAAGCACTCTGTGTGCCCATCCACCCATGTACCAGGGAGGAAAGGAAGTCCTAGAGAGAGTAGGATCCTCCCAAAGTACACAGCTGGTTTAAGGCAGAAAAGGAACTTGAACCCAGCACTCTACCCTTAGTGTCCAGGAATAAACAATCTATTTCCTCCTAGGGTAACTGGAACAAGTTTCTGACTCTGAGCAAGTGGTCTGTAGGAACTCATGGACTGTCTCTGCCAACGGGCCAGCACCAGGCTGACCTGTGATCCCAATTCCATTGAATATCATATCTGATTAATGGCCCAGGCAGCTTCAAATGTTTATTATCTCAGCTACAGAAGGCCTGACAGGGAGAGAAAAACATCTCTTCATATATATTCATCAAAATGCTCTCCAACCTTTCAGACTGGGACTGCCTGTGTTAGCCCAAGAGCTCTATCAGAACTTTTTGTAAACCTGGCAGTCTTATGTCATTTGCATATGCCCACATAGGCTCTATCACAATTTCTGAGCTGTCATGACATTCAGAGAGTGAGGCAAAAATAACATGCCACTTGGGCCATGGCCAAGCCTTTCTATCTTCATTGATGCTTATGATCCAACTTAGGAATAGGTTGGGTGAGGGGGAGAAGCATTTGGGGAGCACATGCAAGATGTTGGGCAGTGCCCTAGGCATTCTATGTGCATATCGCATTTGATACACATGACGACCTGAAGAAGTAAGTATCTCTTAGAACAGGCTGGGCTCTGCTGTAGTAATGCATAAACCCAGAAAACTCAGTGGCCTAACATGATACAAGTTTATGGGTCATGCAAAACAGGCTGCATTACAATATGGATGTAGTAGGGGTGCTCTTTCTCTTGGCTGTAGGTAGGTCTTTCTTAGTATATCTGAGATCAAACTCATCTTTCTACCTCCAGGATTGAATCTTTCCTCTTTACTGCTCTGGTACACAGAAGACATTTGTAAGTTTTCTATTGATGAAACTTTTACTCTGTTTCTTGGGAAGTAATACAATGGAATAATGACACTAAAGAGAATGCAGCTCCTCCCCACCTAGATTTATGTTACAAAACATTCTGCACTGCGAATCAAATTAAAGAATATTATACTTGAATTCCTTCTTTTTTAACATGTGCAAGAGGATATTAGAAGTCTCATTTTACCCAACCACACATATAGGCAATCTGTGAAAAATGACACTACTGACTTCATTCGTAACATATTGAGGGAGTGAGAAACAAACACTTTTGAAGCACAAACTATGAGGTTTACTAGGTTTGGTAAAACTTTTATTATTAGCTATAAACAATTAGGTTTAATGAAGCAATAAATCTGCTCATGCAAAGTATGAGTGATTATTAGAATTGTAGACAAAACATTCCTACTCACAGAAGGCCTAATAGAATGAAAACAGTAATTACAATGCCAAAAATATTTGTAGGTGTTAAAATTGACACCAGGAAAATGAAACACTTTGCTTAATTTTTGATAGTGTTACATGTTGAGACGTGACATGTGTGGCATTTCGATTGACACAAAGCCTTGTTTTTTAGCTCAAATACATCTCATATTTCACACTTGGATTTGCAGTATGATTTCACAAATTTTGGCCTGGCTCCAGCTGGTTGCAAAGTACCACAGTTCTATTTCCCTTCTTCCTGTAAATAACAGGAAGAGTTACATTACTCAAGAATTTTGTTATGTTGTTGTTTTTCTTTTATAAAAAATTTTAAATTTTCTCATTTACCATTTGTTAATTTATGTTTTCAATTTTTAATTTTCCTGTGCACAGAGCAGGTATATATATTTATGGGGTGCCTGAGGTGTTTTGATACAAGCATGCAATGTGACATAAGCGCATCATGGAGAATGGGGTGTCCATCTCCTTAAGCATTTATCCTTTGATTTACAAAAATCCAATTACACTCTTTATGTTAAAATATACAGTTAAGTTATTATTGACTTTAGTCACTGTGCTATGGTATTAAATAGTAGGTCCTATTCATTTAGAAAATTTTTTGGTATGCATTAACTATCTCCAGCTCCCCCGCAGCCTCCCACTACACTTCTCAGCCTCCGGAAACCATCCTTCTACTGTCTATGTCCATGAAATCTAATTGTTTTGATTTTCAGATCCCACAAATAAGTGACGACATGTGATGTTGGTCTTTCTGTGTCTAGCTTATTACATTTAACATAATGATATCCAGTTCTATACATGTTGTTGTGAATGGCTGAATCCCATTCTTTTTTTATGACTGGATAGTTCTCCATTGTGTATGTGTACCATATTTCCTTTGTCTAATCATCTGTTATTGATGGACACTTACGTTACTTCCAAATCTTAGCTATTGTAAACAGTGCTTCAACAAACATAGGCGTGTAGATATTTCTTTGATATACTGATTTCCTTTCTTTTGGGTATATACCCTGTTGTTTTCCTTTTAAATGCAAGTGTATTTATTACTATGATCTAAAATACTATTGCTTAAAAATATTGATTCTTTTTTCAAGAGGATCAGTGTGGTTGCAGACAGAAAGTGTAACTCAGAATCAACAGAGATCTGTTAATCCCTATTTTATACATGACCATATGATATCTGACACTAGGCAAACTGTAAAGTGGGAACCATTTTATATTTCATCTGACTTTTTTTGGACAATCAAAACGTTGCCTAACAATGGTTTACAATTTCTATTTTAATACACTCCCTGTGATATATGCAAGTTTCTACAAACAAAAGGAACCCCACAAATTTCAGCAGGTTGACAGTCTGAAAGGGCCATCTCCTCAGAGTGCTGAAATCAGCACCATTTGAACAAAGCAGCCTGTCCTTTTAAGAAAAATCCCTCTATAGAAATGCTGTAATTTCCCTGTTACAAAGGAGCCATTTTCCGAGCACGTAAAGTAGCAGTTTGTTCAGTGTGACCTCTGCTTTCATTCTATCAAGGTTGTATCTGATTACAATGTAAGACAGATGAAGGGGACGCCGTTCTAGGCAAAGAAGAAGAAAAGTTTTAGTCTTGGGTCACTTGCAAAAGTGGTTCAACACTTTCATTGGCAATGTTTTCAATATTTTCAGGCCTGGTTCTCCTATGTAAGCCTGAAAAGATCTGTCTGGGATATATTTTCAGGTGCTTTGATGTGCTTATTGAAAGTTGACCCACATGGGTGAACCCTGGGCTGTGTTTCTGCTTTACTTCTGAAAAACAAGACAGCAGGACAAGTGGGAGCCTCAGCAGGCATCCATGTCAGCCCTGGTTCCCCCTTTCTCTAGGGCCAGCCTGAGCTGGCCCACGGTCTATTAAAGGTCATGGCAAAAATTGCAATGACTTTTGCACCAAACTTAATAAATCCTATGGGAATTGCTGTGACTTCTGAAAAAGCACCACAGAGCAGGAAGCAATACACATGCTATTTGTGTATCACTGAGGACAGAAAATCATGATGGTGAGGAGCCCTACAGAGCTGGGTTTTAAAATCTGTTTCTACTACTAAGTAATATTCTGTATTACTAGCAAATATTCTGCATTGTTAGTATTCTGCAAGGTCACTTCTGAGTGACCTTGGACAAGTTAATAGGCTCTCTGATCCTCAGTTCCATCCTCTCAGCACAGGCTTGTCAAGAGTTAGATGAGATGATGTACATCATTCTCCGGGCGCAGAGCCCAGTACGTAGTAGATGTTCAGGGAATGCCAGGTAGGATTACTCTTCATAGTTACAGTGATTTTAGGAAGGAGATAAGGCCCTGGGAATTTCTACCTCACTGAGAACCGTGGGAGGGAATACAGTTTTGTGTAATTGAAATGGCATGGACAGTGGAGCTAGACCTGAATCCTGTTCCCAGTTCAGGGGCTTTGGTTCCATCTCTTCCTGACACGGAGTTTCCCAAGTGTTGAAATGGACATAATAATTCCTACTTCCTAGTGCCTGATCTCTAGGATGATCCATAAATGTTTTATAAACGCAAGGATGAAATAACAAATATAAAGCATTTGCCGTGTAGTAGAAGCTTTACAAATGTCATCGAGTGCTTAAGGGTTGGATTATCTCCACCTCAGTGGAATACTGTGCTCTGCAAAGCTCTGCCTTGAAAACACATCCCAGTCCCACTCCTATGCCTTCATCCAAACCCTCAGCCCATGCTGGGAGCCGCAGACTCCTCCCTGGTATTCCTGTGGCCATTCTTAACATTACCCTCCACTCCGCACCCAGCAGTCTAGAGGAATTGTTCCAAAAACACGAGCCAAATCATAATGCTGCCTCGCTTGAACCCTGCAATGGCTTCCTTTTGTTCTCAGAATGATGACTCATGGCTCCTGGCATGGCCTGGCCCCCGGCTGCTTGTCTAGCTTCATCTACTGAGGCTCATTCCAACCTGGCAACACCGTCCTTGCTGTTCCTCTAATATAGCAAAGACTTTGGCTGTTCCCTCTATCTGGACTTTTCTTTCTTTACCCACATCTTTCCTCCTTCCTCTTTCTCTTCATTCAGTTTTCAGTTCACACATCTTCCCTTAAAGAGGCTCCTTAACCACCAAGTTTCCCCTCCTTGCCCGTTCACCATCGACCATTACCGCCACAGTCTCCATGACAGTTGTCACTCCTAGACATGCTCCTTCTTATTTACTTTTTTGAGCATCTTTCTTGTATATCTTCCCCCCATGAATTAAACCTCCTTGAGATCAAGTGCTGTGTGTGTGTCATTCACCCTGTATCATCCATGCCTGCTTCAGGACCTGGCATATCGTAGGTACTCAATCGATGTTGGATTAATGAATATTGATTGCTCCCCATGTGCCAGACACTGGTTAAGGTGTTTGAGATTTAGAGATGAATGGCTGTTTTGTTCTCAAAACAGATACATATTGTAAGAGAGATAAGCATTGGTTACTATGGGGGAACACAGGAAAGACAAAGGCATCTAAATAAAGTGGCGGTGATGGTGGAGGTGGCAGAGTCTTCCCTGGGCAAACAATAAGGCCTAAATCTTAAAGACTATGCACCAAATTATAATGTCCATCCCCCAGATTGTTTTAGCAGGTAGAAGTTGATTGCATATGAAAGTACTTTGTAAACAAATGCTTGCTATTAATATAATGGCTGCTAGTAATCTCTATATAAGGATGTGTATTTGCCCTTCTCCTCTGAACCTCATAGTCTATTTCAGGATGATGTATTTCTTTTCCCTACCCCTGAAAAGAAAGCCCCAAACTCCAACCTCGAGCCTTTACATTCGGGAGGAGACCATGGGTGGCAAGTTTAAGACAGAAGAGAAGCTGGGTATGGATGCAGCCCTGGGAAATAGCTATTGCTCCTGCTGCTGCAAGAACGGCAATGCTGGCTGCCAGAGCCCTCCAGCACCTCACAGTGTCATCAGGGGAGATGCTGGTGAGAGGCTGTCACAGAGAAACACAGGAAGAATTGCTGTTAAAAATATTGTGACAAGCTATATGAAGCACTGAGGGATATTCCCGAGTTTCTCAAGAGTGAGGCAATCGCTCCCACAGACATAAAAGTGCCTTGGCAAGCAAGGACAGCCAATGTAATGAAAAAGGGGGAAATGTTGTCTAAGCTCATAAAGGAGGAGGGTGATTGTGTAGTTACAGTCCTTCATAAAATCTTTCAACACAGAAGAGGGAGAGAAATTGGGTCAGCAGACGATGCCTCCATCATGCTCGCTAACCTAGACAAGATTGGTAAGCTGAAAAACAACAGGACCATGCCATTATTCTAGTGAATAAAGATGGGCCTTGAGGGAGTGAGCTCCCTGTCATTTTAGATTCAGCACAAGACATAGTCCAAGAGTAGAAAACTTAGTGGACTAAGATCAAGAGACCTGGGCTCAGGACCTATTTTTTTCTGAGTTGTTGCATGGCTTTAAATAGTTGCTCAATGTGTTTATTAGTCAGGGTAATTAACCCTAGTTGCTGTAAGAAACAACTTCATAATTTTTACAGCCTAAAACAATAAATGTTTATTTCTCTCTCATATCACTATGTTATGTGGATCAGCAGAGGGCTTTGTTCCACATGGTCATTCAGGGATGCAGGTTAATGGGTACTGCCATATGCAGTGCATGATTCTCAAGGTCATCCTGGGTGTTAACTTCCAGCCTGCAGGTAGGAAAGAGAGAGATGGCATGGAAGACCACACAGCAGAGCTTAAAGATCTGGGGACTTAGAAACAAAAATTACTAATTATTTCTTTCTTCTCATGTATAATGGTGCAACAGAGATAGAAATTACACAGTGAAGTCTTCCATTCATAAAAGAAGAGAAAAGAAGGCATATAACACTTGCTGGACCATAGCAAGGTGAAAATCCTGCAGGGCAGGGCAGACATTGTGGAGCTTTCTTGCCCTAGCAGAGGGTGGATTACCTAGACTTTATTCTGCTCTTTCCATAGAACTACCATGTTCATTTTCCTCAGTGGCCCTGACTTAACTCTGGGAGCTTTTACCTTGTTTGTTATCTTCCAGGAGCACATTTGAATTAGGTATTAAGAAGAAGCTCTTCTTGGGGTCTGTGTAATTTTTGGAGCTTGCTCTTTGCTTATGGGAGGTTGGAGGTCCAATGGTTTGTTTTAATGGTTGTTAAATTGTCACATTGTCAAGGATGTTTTTGTGTCTAAACTTGTGGTTTCTTTGATAATACGATCCTCCCAAAATCTTAGTCAACTTCTGAACTATTTGCTTCCAGTCAGTTCCATGTGCCAATCACCACACCAAAAGATCTTTCCTGGATGTGTTTTTCAGCCTACCTTATTTCTTTGCTTCCTCCTTCCCATACTTTTCTCTCTCAACTTCATAGTACACTGAGACTATCAGAGTTATGTGAACAGGCCACATTCTTAATCTGATCTTTGTTGCAAAGTTTGGTTTGTTTGCTTGTTTACCTATTTAGATCAAAGATTGTCTCAATCTTATTTTCTGCCATTTGATTCCTGTTTAGAATCAGTCAGATTTTCTGATCCTTCAAGGTCCCATATTTCTGGATTCTATCCCTTTTATCTTTGCTTATAAACCAGCTTATGGTCCCCAGAACACATTCTGTTTTTCTAATGGTTTGTCAGACAGCCAATATTAGCCAAGCACTCCCAACATTTGATTTTCCACTGGAGATGGGGCCATTACCACCTTCAAATCTAACTCACATCAGATGTCCAGTTTCTTGGATCCATTTCTGTATCAAATGCTGAAACCGAATGTGTTTCAGGAAAAGATAAATCCCTCCAGGTATTCTGAACAGGAGGGGATTTAATACAGGCAATTCAAATTTTTCTCTGTCATTGGAAATGCTACAGAAGAAAGGTCAGGATCCACTGCACTCTCATCCAAACACTCAGTGGGGGGAGAAAGGCATAAAAAATTCTGATGGACATTATGTAAGGGGAAATTCTGGAATAGACTGTGTATAGCTGGGCAACCTGGTACAGTCTAGGGGAGGAGGAACCTATCCTGTTTCCTTTGCTTAGGCTTCTGTAGTATATGAGGGACTAGTACTCCACATTTCCCTGATACCAGGGTACCAAGATCATTGTCTTCCGTAAGCTACACTGATTAGATACTGGGTGATAAAACTTATACATAACAACAGAGTTCTGATAGAAGTGTAGTATCTACATTCAAAACTAATAAGTATAATAGTTCTCCATTACTTCTGAGATAGAACGTCTTCATATCATGACACATGAAGGTATTCATGATCTGTCCTCTCACTTCTTAAGTCTTTCTCCTTGTTGGGCACCTGTCCCATATTTTATTGCTGTCATACAAAATAAATTTGCATTTTGTAATAATGGCACATTCTCTCAATTCTCCTTGCCAGTCTGTGTCCATAACCTAGAATGCCCTCAACTTGAGAGCTCTCCTAATCTGAAGAAAAATGTTAACAGAATATTTTGAACAAAATAAATTAAAATACAACTTATCAGAAATCAGTGCAGTAAAAGCAGTGCTGTGAGAAAAATGTATAGCATTATATGCATATATTAGAAAATAAGAGAGATTTAAGATTAAAAAAAATCTAAGTCTCCACCATAAGAAACTAGAGAAAGAAGAGCAATTTAAGTTTAAAACCGAAGGAAATAAATAATAAAAATTAGAACAAAATCAATAAAATTGAAAGCAGGAAAACAATAGAAAAAAAGCTGGTTATTTGAAAATATCAATAAAATTGATAAACCTCTATCCAGGTTAACCAAATTTTTTAAAAAAGAGAGAAGACACAAATCACCAATATCAGAAAGAAAGTCATCATTACTAATCTGATGTTGAAGGATAAAAAAATTATGAATCATTTTTCGATGATTTTAGATGAAATAGACCAGTTGCTTGAAAGGACATAAACTACTAAAAGAGAAATAAATAGTTTGACTAGTCCTATATTTATCTATTAGATAATTTGAGTCAATAATTAATGCACTTTCAAAAAAGAAAGCACCAGGGTCGGATGATTTCACTGGTGACTTCTATAAATGTTTAAGCAAAAAAATGATACCAATTATCCACGATATTTTTCAGAAAATAGAACCAGAAAGAAATTTTCTAACTCATCCTGTGAGGTTGGTATTGCCCTAATACCAGAACTACAATAAGAAATTACAACAAGAGAGAAGTATAGACTAACAACTCTCATAAACGTAGATGCCAAAATTCTCAACAAAATATTAGCAAATAAAATGCAACAATGGGTACACCATGACCAAGTGAGATTTATTCCAGATATGCAAAGCTGGTTCTACATTTGAAAATAGTCAATATAAGCACTATATAAACAGGCTAAAGAAAAAAACTATGACCATATCAACTGATGCAGAAAAAGCTTTTGACAATACACATTCATAGTAATACTCTCAACAAACTGGAAATAATGCGGAAGGTTTTTCAACTTAAGAAACAAATACAAAACACCTACAACTAACATTATACTTAATGAAGTGAAAGAATGCTTTCTCCTAAGATCAGGAACCAGGCAAATATGTCCTCTCTCACCACTTCCACTCAACATCACACCAAAAAAATCCTAGCTAGTACAACAAGGCAAAGAAAAATAAACAAAAAAAGAAAGAAAAGAAAAGAAACAAAAAATATATAGCAGATTGGGAAGAAATAAACAAAACCGTTTTCATTCATAGACAACATATTTGTGTATGCAAAAAATACTAAAGGATAGCCAAAATTTCCAAGAAATAATAAGTGATTATAGCAAAGTTGCTGGAAAACAGAAGTTAATTGCTTTTTTATATACCAGCAGTGAACATTTAAACTTTGAAATTTAAAAATTAATATGACTTGTAGTAGCATCCCCAAAATAAAATACTTAGGCATAAAACTAACAAAATATGTACCAGATCTCTGTGTGGAAAATGACAAAACATTTATGAAAGAAATTTTAAAAGTCTACATAAATGGAGAGATATTTTGTGATCCCAGATTGGAAAGCCAATGACCAAGTATAGTCAACACAATAACAAAGAAGAAAAAAATGTTAGAGGACTAATAAATTCTAATTTGAAGACATACTATAGTGTGACAGTAATTAAACAACAAGGTAATGGTAAAAGAATAGATACATCAATCAACAGAGAGGAATAGAGTCCAGAAATGTGCCCATACAAATATAGTCAACTGATCTTCAACAAAGGAGTAGAGGCAATTCAATGAAGAGAAGACAGTTTTTCCAAAAAATGGTGCTGGAAAAATTGAGTATTCATATCAAATAAATAAAAAATAAATAAGCCTAGACATATGTTACACCTTTCACTAAAATAAACTCAAAATGGAAAATACAATGAAGTATAAATGCAAAACTGTAAGATTTCTAGAAGAAAACATTGGAGAAAATCTACATTCCTTTGGGTTTGTTGATGAGTTCTTAGATGCAATACAAAAAAAATTATATGTCAACATAAATTGGTAAGTTGGACTTTATTAAAATTAAATAATTCTGCTCTGGGTTAGATATTGTTAAGAGATTCCAAAGCCAAGTCGCAGAATGGGAGAAAATACTTACAAAACACTATCTAAGAAATGACTTATATCCAAAACATACAAAAATCTCTATAAGTCACCATTATAACAACAACTCAATTTTTCAAATAGGCAATCAATTCAACAACAACCAACCAACCCGGTTAAAACATGGGTAAGGAACTTAGACATTTCTTCAAAGAAAGTATACAATTGGCTAACAAGCACAAGAAAAGATGCTCAGCATCACTAATCACTAGAAAAACTCAAAAAACACAATGAGATACTACCTTACATCCATTAGGATGATTGCTGTCCATAAAACCAGAAAATAACAAGTGTTGGCAAGGATGTAAAGAAATTAAAAACCTTGTATACTATTGGTGAGAATATAAAATGGTACAGCCACTGTGGAAATCAGTATAATACTTCCTCAAAAATATTAAATATGGAATTACGACGTCATCCAGCAATTCCACTTCTAGGTGTATACTCAGAATAATTAAAAGCAGGGATTCAAAGAGGTATTTTTATGCCCATGTTCATAGTAGCATTATTTGCAAGAGCCAATATGTGGAAGCCACCCAAAGGTTCATGAACAATGAGTGAATAAACACAATGTGCTCTATACATATAATGAAATATTATTAAGCCTTAAAAAGGAAGAAAATTCTGACATGTGCTACAACATGAACTTTGAAGACAATATGCCAAGTGAAATAAGCCAGACACAAAATGTCAGATTATTTTATTATTCCACTTATACGAAGTTCCTAGAATAGTCAAATTCATAGAGAAAGTTGGATTATGGTTACTAGAAGCTATGGTGAAGAGGGCATGGGGAGTTATTGTAAAATGAGTATAGAGTTTTAGTTTTAGAAGATGAAAAATGTACTAGAATGGATGTTGGTGATGGTTGCACAATTTTATGAATGTACTTAATGCCAGTGAACTGTACACTTAAAAATGATTAAAACTGTAATTTTATGTTACATATATTTTGCCACAATAAAAAGTAAACAAAAGATCTAAACATATACCTCACCATAAAAGATATACAAATGACAATGAAGCATATGAAAAGATGCTTAACCTCATTGGCCATTCGAGAATTACCCATTCAAAATGCTGGTAATACCAATTGCTGGCAAAGATGTGGAGCAACAAGAAGGCTCATTCATTGCCAGTGAGAATATGAAATGATACAGCCACTGTGTCTTACAAAGTGAAGATCAGTCTTAACATTTGATCTAGCAATTGTGCTCCTAGGTAAATAACTCAGTTGCTCTGGAAACGTAAGTCCACATTAAAAAACCTGCACATGAAAGTTGTATCAGCTTTATTCATGATTGACAAAAGCTAGAAAAAACCCACTTGTTCTTCAACAAAACGACATTTCTCGATGAATAAGCAAACTATGATACATCCATACAATGGAATATTATTTAGCAATAAAAAGAAATTGACCATCAA
The DNA here is from genome assembly GCF_030222135.1 of Aotus nancymaae. Classification (NCBI taxonomy): domain Eukaryota; kingdom Metazoa; phylum Chordata; class Mammalia; order Primates; family Aotidae; genus Aotus; species Aotus nancymaae. Next base: position 83,505,234 of record NW_026988450.1, on the reverse strand, counting down.
GGCATGAAAGACATGGAGGAAGCTTACATGTATATTGTGAGTGAAGCCAGTCTGAAAGACTGTATACTCTATGATTCCAATGACATGACATTCTGGGAAAGGAAAATCTACAGAGAAGGCTAAAGAATCAGTGATTGCCTGGGGATTTGGAGGCAGGAAAAGGGAGGGTTGTATAGGTAAAGCAGAGAGCTTTTTTTAAGGTGGTGGAATTCTTCTGGATGATATTGTAATGATGAATACATGACACTATGCATTTGTCAAAATGCATAGAACTTTACACACAAAAGTAAACATTAATATATGCAAGTAGCAGGAGGTCAGTAGATGACAGGATGGAATGAAGAATGTGATGAAACACTCTAACTGTATTACAAATATATGAGGCAATCTCACTGAAGGAGGCAGGGAAAAAAGTTACTGACCTAATACGCTTTAAAAATGAGTGGAACCTGTTAAGACCAAAGGCAATAAAACTACAAATAAACATCATATTCTAGTTGATAAAGTTGCTCCCTATGGGGTTAGAGGTCAAAAATTCTGATACCACCATCATGAATACTGGAATGTAACAATTAAGTAAATGACTGGTGAGCGGTGGGCGTCAAGTTTCTCACTGTTGAAGTGGGAGGTTACAGATTAATAGAGCGGGAGGCTAGAATGATGCAGTGATGAATTAGAGTTGGAGACATCCATATGAACTCATGTGTAGTTTAATGCAGATACAGGTGGTTATATTAGAAATATTTATGGATATGTGTATATAGATCAGTCATTATAAATAATAGATATGTGTACACACATATATATATACATATATTATATATACATATATGTATATACATGTATATAAACATATATTCCTTCTTTTGTCAGTTGAGAAGACCTAGAAGCAATAACGCTCTGGCAGCAACAGCATATCTAGTGCCCAGATCTTGGCTGCTAATACCATTCTCCAATAAAAGGAATCAGAGCTCCTTGGAGAAACAGCTGATTCACAACTGGGCAGTGAATATACAAAATAAATCCTGTAATGACAAAAAGCAAGAAAATGTTAAAAAAAGAGTTTATAACGATGAAGATATATCAAAGGGACACAAGAACCCACTGAAAGAGCTCCCGGTGACCAAAGCTGGAAGAATTTAAGCAAAGGAAGGAGGGGAAGAAGGGAGGGAGGCAAGGAGAGAGGAAGGGAGGAAAAAAATTACTGGATTGTAACCTAAAGTATAAAGTAAATATCCACGAGTCCACACCGAGATATATTTATTTATTTATTTATTTACTCTTCAAAACTGTCATGGTCATTACAAACAGGGGAAGTCTAAGAAGCTGTCCTTGCCAAGCAGAGCATAAAGAGACGTGACAACTAAAATGTGGCTGGGGTAGGATGTGGATGGGATCCTGGAAGATAAAAGGGTCATTAAGTAAAAACTAAGGAAATCAAGTGAAATACGGATTTAGTTAACAATAATGTATTATTGCAAAATACTTTCTTCAACAAATGCTTGCATGCAGGGCTATCATACAAAAAAGACTAGTGCTCTGCTTAGAGTAAGTGGCCCTTGAAAAGACCTGGTGGATTCCCTTGTGATTCTTGAAGCACAACTTGAAGTTTCTGGACAAGATGATTTCTACATTCCCTTGGACCACAGCAGATTATAGAACTGACATGCTAGAAGATACTCCAACCTGCCAGTTTACCTCTTAAAAAGAATTTCTGGGCTGGGTAGCACTCTGGAAGGCTGAAGAGGGGCGGATTGCCTAAGCTCAGGAGTTCAAGACCAGCCTGGGCAACACAGCGAAGCCCTGTCTCTACTAAAATACAAAAGAAATTAGCTGGGCATGGTGGTGTGTGCCTGTAGTTACAGCTACTATGCAGGCTGAGGCAGGAGAATTGCTTGAACCTGCGAGGCAGAGGTTGCAGTGAACCAAGATGGTGCCAATGCACTGCAGCCTGGGTGACAGAGCAAGAGCAGAACAGTTCTAATGAATGACATCCCCAACACTGGAGTTGTACAGTGCACAACCTGTACAAACATACACAGCAGCCCTGAATGGGATGTGCATCAGCATAAGGTTCTCATTTTGCTATCTTGCAGGGAATATCCTTTATCTCGTATTGAATTATTTCTCCTTTATGAGGGATTTGGAGGAAATGCTGACATTTTCTTTCTTTGTAATATTATATGGTAGAGTTTTTCTTACTATTTGTTTTTTGTGTTCTCACTTTACAGAACACAAAATTGGCAACCTTATGAATATTCTTTGAAATTTTACTGATCCATCAGATTCCAAAGCCTGGGAACCCCCGACCTAGTGCAGCCTCGTATGGGTGGTATGTAGGACTCCTTGTTCCTTATGGCATCTCCAGGGGAGAGTGCTCAGGCTGCAGCAGCCATGCCATTGCCAGCTCATGTCAATGGCATGGATGGTGAATTCTCCTCTTTAAATTGGCCCCAAACTAGCCTGGTTCTTCAGAAACAATCAGTGAGGAGGAGGGATATATTTACAGTAAAAAGGCCTCTGACCTGAGAGGTGGAGAGTCTTAATTAGGATTCCAGGTTTGCCACTAAGCACCAACTTAATTGGCCTTCCATTTACAAATCAATAAAACAGGAAAAATAAGACCAGCTTCTGCGGACTTGCATGGCTATGGTGACATTCAAATAAACTAAGACATATAAGTGCTCATTGAATGTAAAACATCCTAGGTATGTAAGTTAGGGCCAAATTGTCAAAAATAGCAATAATAATAATGTTGTGGTCATTACCACTGGAAGGACTAGTGTCCTTCCTGTGGGCTCCAGGGTCGCCCACGGCCAGAGGCCCCTGGAGAGCATCTCTCTACTGGCTGTGATCCCACTGGGGTCCTCTGAGGTCATATCTGCCTCTGAGACCCACTCAGCGCCCTTGTCTTTTCTTCTGCAAAGTCAAATGTTAATATGCTGAGCTCCTTTGTGCTTCTTGTTAATAGAAGTCCTTGTCTTTCAGCAGTGGCCTTGCCTGCTGTCATCAGGAAGGGACATGTAGGGACATTTTGCATTACTCCAAGTGACAAGCTGGAAGTATATCCCCCCTCACTAGCCTTGAGTTCACTTTCTGGCAAGAATAACTGAAAACATGAGCTTAAAGACTCACCCCCCATAGCTCCATCCTCCAATTGCATGGTCCTGTAACACAGTAAGTGTGTTCCACGAATAAATGAACAATAAATGATGATGAGGATGATGACAAAGAACACACACCAGGTTCAAAGCACTGCCGTAAGACAGTGTATTAACTTATATGTATAAAGTCATCCAATTCTTACCTCAGTCCTGTGAGGCAGGCACAACATTATTCTCATTTTACAGATGAGGAAATGAGACATGATGAGATCCAAATTCATACAGCTAAGAAACTTTAGAACTGAGATTTGAACACAAGCAATCTCTGGATTGAAAACCTGGGCAGTTGGCCATTAAGCTACATTATGTTTCCTTAAAAAGAAAGCAAGGGATAGGAAATGGACCAACTGCATGTTGGTTTCTGTCTGCCTTCCACCAGTTTCTTTTCTCAATCCTTCTGGTATTGCCTCGCCAAACATCTCACAGGATGCCGACATGCTTACTCCTTGGCACTCTTGGTCTTTGCGATGGCAGAGGCAGCCTGTCTGTGAAGACTCCAGTTGCAGCGGGGAAGGTATGGCCAGGGCTGCACACTCCATGGAGCCGGTGGAAGCTGGGAACAGGTGAGAGCCACACTCTCTTCCAAGTTGAAGGGTCAAGAGCCCCACCCTCCCAGGTGTAGCTGCAGGCACCCAGCTGCAGCTGCAGACCCAGGCATCCCTATGCTCCCTGGGCCCAGGAGCCCCATCTCCCCCAACAAGTTTGTAAGTGACTGCTCTTGCTGCCTGGCCTCTCTCTGCTCTGGTGTCTGTTCTAATTTTGGAGCAAAGTTGAGACTGAGCCCAGGCACTGTCATGACCTGGCTGGATGTGCAGGCACTCAGGGCACTGCTGACATGCCAGCCCCCTGCTGCCTTGGCCCTCTCCAGACTGGCACCAACAAGCATGGGAGGGAGGCTGAGCAGGGCTGAGGGCAGCTTGGTGCAGGCCTGCAGGTGCCCCTCTGCACCAACAGCCTGCACTGTGGGCAGCAAGTTGATGGTAGCAGGAAGCAGACAAGGTTCTGGGCAGAAATAAGTGGGTCCTCAGTGAAGCTCCACTTTCAAGCCAGGGACGACCTGAAGCCTGGGGGCTAGGCTGTCAGTTCTGCGGACTGGAGTGAGAACTTATTTGCTATTTTCCAGCCTGTCCATGGCACTTCCTCTCTTCCGAAGCCCACAAAAACCTTGGACTCAGACTCAGACAGATGACAGGATGATCTGTAGATGAGCTACCCATGGTGGGTCTTCTCTCTACTGAGAACTGTACACTCTTCAGGATGACCTGCCAGCAGATAGAAGCTACCCACTCCAGGTCTCCTCTCTGTTAAGGGTTGCAGACTTCACAGGATGACCTGCCTATGGAAAGGAGCTTCCCACTTCAGGTCTCCTGAGAGGTGTTCTGTCACTCAATAGAGCACCTCTGCACCTTGCTCACCCTCCAATTGTCCATGTACCTCATTCTTCCTGGATGTGGGACAAGAACTTAGGACCTGCCAAATGGCAGGACTGAAAGAGCTGTAACACAAACAGGGCTGAAACATGCCCCCTGCTCACCATGTTGCCAGCAACAAGAAGGAAAAAATAGCTGTGACCTTTTTGGGAACCCAGACCCAGGGTCTCCCTGAGCCAGGGCACCCTCTTTGGGGCTCTGTGATTCCTGCTGTCTCCAAGCTTTTGGTTGCCACTGCATTCTCTGGAGTCTGAAGTAGAAGCCACATGTGTTACGCCTGGTCCAGCTGCAGCCTAGCACGGAGCCAGCACCTGTGCTGGTGCCTGGAGCTGCCTGCCCCACTGCAGAAGCCAGTGTACCTGGCTGTGCACAGTAGTTGGACCCTGCACTCCCTTGCTTATGCACCCCTTGTTGCTCTGTGTCCTTGGCATGTATGGGATCTGGGCTGGTAGCACAAGCTGAGCACAGCCTGCCAGGCTTGAGCCCTGCAGTCCTGAGCAAAACTTGGGCAAAGGCACCACTGGCCACAGAGTCTTCCAGCTGGAAAAGCAACACCCCAGAGATCCCGTGACATTTTCATGTGATTTTTCTTTTGTCTGGAAAACACATGTCTAATTCACCTGTCTAAGTTCTAAACATCCTCATGACTCAGCTCAAAGGTACCTTCCTCCAGGCAGTCTTCCCTGAACATTCTCCTCTCTGGGTTCCCACAGCTTGCTGAGCTGTGGGTCTCATAGTCCTCATCACACCTACCTGTCTTTGTTTGCTTATATGCCTATTTTCTTCATGGCTAGACTCTGGTACTACCTTCCATGTGTTCAAATCCTGGCTGTACTACTTGATAGCTGTGTGACCTTGAGGAGTTTACCTAAACCTCTTCGCCTTGGTTGCTTTATCTGTAAAATGGGCTGATAATGTATCAAGTGAATTTATTTCTGGAAAGCACTTACGGCAATGTCTGGCACATAGGAAGGGTTTTACATTTATTTACCACTAGACCTCAAACACCTTTCAAGCTGAGACCACATGTTATTTATGAACAGAGCTGGCATAGGATCTGGCACATAGTAGGTGTTCAACAGGATCTGGCACATAGTAGGTGTTCAATACACACTGGCAGACTAAATGAAGATGTGTGGGCAAACAGCTCTCGGGAGAAGGCACAAGGACTCAAAGGCAAACCCAAGAAAATCTCCTTGCTGAGGATAGGAGAGGAGCTGCAGAGTAAAAGAGGTCCTGGTGAAATCCAAGGCAAGTAGAGTTGGAGTGGGGAGAGTAGAAGGCAGCATTATGAAAGAAAGCAATAACCACAGTACAAATTCTTATAAGCACAATCATGGAGGCAGACAGGAATGAACATGGCTGCGAAGACCAACATGAGGCACTGGTATATTTCCTAAAGAAGGACACTTGGGGGCTTCTCATGTGTGTGTTTTCACAAAACCTGTAGCCACTAACTTCTATGTGTGTGTCTTCTGTGTCTATATTGGAGCACTTTTCCAGGAAGTATACTAATGAGTGGATGGCCAGGAATTGATTATGCATACGCTTTATTAGAGATTGATGATGGCTCTCTAGGTTGTCCCAATTTACAATCCTAAGCTGGCCAGTTTTTAGGATATCTCTGAATGTTCATGTTTGTGAATTTATGATCCCCCCCTCCCTACCCCCACCCCCACCATAACTGTCTTGCATTCTCCTGACAGGAAGACAAGCATCCAGAGACCGTGGGAGGATGCAACCATATATTCAGAGTAACTTCTATTTACCAGAGCCCAGAGAAGAACACAGTTTGGGAAGAAAAGTTACCACAGAGGGCTTTGTTTCCATCTCTGCCATGTTTCCTAAATGAGAAAAGGACTAACCAATGATAATAGCACAATGAGAGTCACCATAGGCAACCACAGTGTGCTCTGGGCATCCATGGTAGCAAGGTTCTCAACAGTCTCTGGTGTTTTCCCTTGGACAAAGGTACAGGAAGGGTAGAAACCCTGGAAATGTAAGGACCAGAGGCTCTTTAAAAAGTGGAATTCAGGATTAGGAGCCCCATGTTATCAGTGTGGGGTTCCATTCACTAAGGCTTCCCCAGCCTGCCTGTAGTTTTCCCAGAGATGAGTTGGTTTTGGGACAAGCTCAGGTTTCTGCTCAGGCTACCTCACACACTGCTGCAGATCATAGCCTGAATCATTATCTAAGAAACTGATGAGCTGATCCTAAAATTCACAAAGAAATGCAATGTTCCCAGAATAGCCAAAACAATCTTGAAAAGAAACAAAGTTGAAGGACTTATACTTTCTTACTTTAAAACTTACCACAAATCTACAGCAGTTAAGACTGTGTGGTCCTTCCTAGCCTGAGTGTAGACACATATCAATAGAATAGAACTGAGAGTATGTCGATATGCCTACATATCTATGATCAATTAATTTTTGACAAGAATGCCAAGAAAATTCAATAGGGGAAATAATAGTCTTTTCAAAAAACAAATGATTCAGGGATAACTAAATATCTATATGCAAAATAATAAATTTGAACTTCTACCTCACATCATGTATAAAAATTAACTCAAAGTGGATCATAGACTAAATATGAATCATAGATCAAAATGTAGGACTAAAACTATAAAGCTTTTAGATGAAGACATAGGTGCAAATCTTTGTGATCTTGGATTCGGCAATGGTTTTTAGATATGGTACCGAAAGCATAGTGAAAAAAGAAAAAAATCAGTAAATTAGATTTCAACAAAAATAAAAACTTTTGTTTAAAGGACAATGTCAAGAAGGTTAAAAAATAACCCATAGGGAGGAATAAGATATTTGCAAATCACATATTTGGTAAAGGACTAATATCCAAAATACATAAAGTACTCTTACAACTCAACAACTGAAAGACAAACCAGTTAAAAAATGGGCAAAGGATTTAAGCAGACATGTTTTTTCAAAGAAAATATACAGATGATCAATAAGCATGTGGAAAGATGCTTAACATCAGGAGCCACTAGGGAAATATAAATCAAAACCACAGCGATAGCACTCCACGCCCACTAGGATGGCTAGATGGGCAGATAATAACAAGTACTGGTGAGGATGTAAGGAAATTGGAATTCCCTAATTGCTAGGGGGAATGTAAAATGGTGCACCCACTGTGGAAAACAGTTTGGTAGTTCTTCAAATTGTTAAATATACAGTTACCATATAATCTAACAATTCTATTTCTAGGTGTATACACAAAAGAATTTAGAACAGTTCTAATAAAATCTTGTGCATAAATGTTCACAAGAATATTCATAATAGCCGAAATGTTGAAACAACCCAACTGACAAACAAATGTGGTATATCCATACAAAGGAATATTTTCCAGCCATAAAAAGGAATAAAATACTGGTACATGATACAACGTGAATGATCCATAAACTTATACTGCTAACTGAAAGAATCTAGACACAAAGGCCACTTAGTACATAATTCAATTTGTATAAAATATCCAGAATAAGCAAATCTAAAGAGACAGGAAAGAGACTAGTGGTTGTCAGAGGATGGGGTTGGGGGGTAGAAATCAAGACTGACCACTATTAGTACCAGGTTTCTTTTGGGGTGATGTGAATGTTCCAGATTTGAATAATGGTGATGATTGTGCAATTCTTTGAATACATAGTATATGAATTGTATCTTAATAATAATGATAATGAAAGCTACTGTCAGGCAAAAGCTCCCTGAATCCTTGATTTGATTAACTTCTAATGAATAAAAATGATTTTAGGACCAACATGGTTTCCCAATAATTTTATTCTACTAAATAGGATGTTAAAAGAAAAGATTAACTTACTATTACTACCATCATTTTTAAAAGGAAAAGAATTTTCACATGAGAAAATAGAAAGGACATTCTCTTAAGGTTATTCAGATTGACTAAACTTAGCTTTATCAAAAACATTGACATTCATTGATTCATTCCCAAGATGCTGATATTTAGTATACATCAATACTTTACACTTAATATTTAGCAAGCACAATACCTGGCTTTGGGCAGGGCTGAGAGTCAGCTGGCACCCACTGGTATAGTGTGCTCACCATGAGGGTGATATCCCCTCATCGGGACCTGCCATGCCCTGCCAGCTGGGATAGTTTGTGAAAAATCACACTTCACCCTGTACATTCAGAAATGAAAACAAACATGGTTGTTTCTTCATGAAAAATACAGACTACTAGAGAGACAGCTGTTAAATAAGTAAGCACATACATAAATACGTTATTAAAAGTTTCAACAAGTCCTCAGAGGACAAGAATTGAAATTTGATATACTAAATGGTGGAGGCAACAGGAAAGGGCTCTTCGGCACTTTTTTTTTTTCTTCATTTCACCTTGGACTGTGAAAATATCACAGATCTGCACTGGTCTGGATCTGGGAAACACTGGAATAGGTCAAAGGGATCCAGGAAAAATGTGCTGGATGAGGACCGAAGCTGACTGCAGTAAAACGCGGAGACATCTCTTTGTCCTGTGCTACCTGTCTGGGGAAATCTTTCAAAGTGAGAAGCCAATCTGGTGGGAACAGTTGGACAAGGAGGTGCGATATGGGAGCTTGTTACATTTCTTGTCACTCTCCCAGGGATGCCAAAAGCCCTTGCCTAACAGCCACTCCTGCTCTCCAGTCAGCCCCCCTTCTCAGGAGGTGATGTGTTCCTCCAGCTGACAGTGGGAGAAAGAAGGAGAGAAGGGAAAATTAATGGAGTGCCTTCAGTGTCAGGCACCCTACCCGTGCTTTAGATTTGCTGTCTGCCCGTCTTGACAACATTCACCTCAGCTCCCCTTTGATGGTGATGGAGAGTAGGCTGGGCCTGGGCTAGAGTTGAAAAGGGAATTTGGTTTCTTGGAGCTGTAGGCCTTGGGCTAAGGTTTCTGAGTCAAGAGGAAAGCTAAGAGCTGCAACACTGACCCAAGGCCAAGTCTGTGGGGAAGGCTGAAATCTCAATGTTTAAGCATAGAGGGACACCCTTTTCTTTTAGGCAGGAGTGTCATAAGTTGAATTAAGAGGAAGAAGCAGATAGGCCTTGTCCCTGTTTTAGAGAGACATTTAAAAATCCATCCAGTAATTTTTATAGATCTGATAAATTCAGTAAAATAACTGATGGACACTGCAAAAAAAAAAAAAAGTTGGTATTTTGTTCAAATTAACAAATTAACAAGACATTTGTTAGGCCAGGGGGTTGGCAAACCATGGCCCTTGGACCAGATCCAACCCACAGCCTGTTTTGTAAACATTGTTGGAACACTGACACACCCATTCATCTGTGTATCCTTTATGGCTGCTTTCATATTACAATGGAAGAGTTGAATGGTTGTGACAGACACCATATGGCTAGCAAAGTCTAAAATATTTACTATTTGGCTTCTCACAATACAGGTTTGCCAACTCCTGCTCTAGGGCTTTGACACACCTAATTTTCTCTGCCTAGGTAGGTTGTGTTCATTCATTGCATGAATTCATGCAGTGCATGCCAGTTGTAAGCTTAGTATGAAATGCACCGGAGGCTGGGAAGAGAAAGCTAGAAGATCCAGCTCCTGCCATCAGAGAGCTCTGTGTTCAATGAGGAGACGCAGATGATTGCTATGTAGGTGGTAGTTATTATGGAAATAATAAGCAGAATGGGCTGCTAGCCCAGGTGGGATGGGGGCTGGAGGTTGGGTGGGGGTCAGCCAATTCCCAGCAGCCTTGGGGCCCTTCTTGATGTCCAGGGATGAAACACTGGGGAAAGTGTGGGGCTGCCTTCAGGAGAAGGTCGGGCCAGATGTGAGAAACTCCCCTGATAGTGGTGGGTGGTGAGCTTGATTATGACAGGAAGAACTTAGGAGTGCATCCTCAGCAGAACTGGCTCAGCTTACATGGGGCCTCTACACCAGGGAATGGTCTCAGAAAGCTTCTTGCTGCTGAGAGGTACCCCAGGCCTTACTGTACCTTTCTGTCTGAGGTTCTGGATGTTTGCGGTGATGACTTGGGAGTGATGGCTCTTGCCTGCCTCTTAGATCCTGGAGGGGCCTGGGAGGTCACACTGACACCCAGAGAGGGCCAAATTCCCCTCTGCTCTCCTCTTGCCCTCTGTCGGGACTCACACATCTCCTCAACCCTTTTCTGCACTGTCATTTCTCACCCAGGTGGTTCACTTCAACAAATTCTATTACCCGATGTTTTCCAAACTTCCCTGTAGACAAGAATCACTTGGAGCTCTTGCAATAACTAACAGACTAGTAAAAAGTGGCAGACAGCTGGGACCCCAGCTGAGACTGCCTAGTAATCTGTCAGTTTAACAAAGCTCCCAGGTGACTTTTATCAGGGAGTGTGGCGCGCGCTAGGCTCCCAACCATGTTTGGGGCTGCGTGTGCTTTAAACTGCACCGCAGCTGGCCTGACCCCAGCTTTACTACTTTCTTACTCTTCAACCTCTTATGAATTAGGGGACCAAGTTAAGCATTAGGTTTTCTCCTATGGAATGAGGGTAAGTACAACACCTCTCCCTTAGGCACCTTTTGAACATTAAATGAGGTGTTTATGGAGCACCTAGCAAAGTGTAAGGCATGGACTAAGCCTTTGGTAAATGTTAGTGTTTAGACACTTACTAAGGAGTAACTGGAGAAGAGCCCTGCTAAGTGCTGGGTAGTGAGAAGTAAATAAGATGAATGTTTTCCTCCCCACTGCCCTTGGATCTTTCCAAACCTCTCATTTGACTTTTCCCTGTTTAAAAACCTCCTGTGATTCTGACCTAGCTCAACACCAGCAGTCTTCCTTCCTGGCTTCTTGTAAATTGTCTTAACATTTTCCTACTTGGATGCATTCTTTTCTTGCCTCTTGAACTTCCTGCAGATGTTGCTTCTACCTGGGATATGTGCAACTCCTTCCATTGACCGACTCCACAGGGTGCTCCTTGTCAGGTGTCAATGTTCAGCTTGGTTGTTTCCTTCCCCAAGTTAACACCCTTGATTCCAAGGCTAGGTTAGATGCTGCACATCTACAGGAGTCCCATAGGCAGACAACATGCTAGATGCAAAAGCAGGTGGTTGGAATGAGCCAGGAAGGCCAGCAGAGGGACCGGTTTATGAAGGAGTTCACATGCCAGGCGGTGGTGTACACTGATGGAAAGAAGATACTTTCACGGAAGAAATGGAAACTTCCAGTGTGAGTTCCTAGAAATGGGATTTGCTCAATGGGGGTCCCCATCAGGTGTCCTTGATGTCCAAGAGAAACACTGGATGCCTGTTAAAGGTGGCAAGACGGGTTTTATTTAAATGACTGCAGTAGGAGAGACAGACTTCCCCATAAACTGAGATCAACTCCAACTAAGTCAAAGGTGGCTGAGCTTTGTAAAGGGAGAACAAAAGAGAGAACCAAAAGGAGCTGTGGGGAGATTTGGGGTTATGGGTAAATAGAAGATTGTAGAAGGAGGGTAAGTGGAAAAATACTGAAAATGATATGGCAACGTGCTTTGGGACAACGCATATCTTGTGGTTTGGCTGCCTTGCATTTTCTTGGGCAAAGACTTGGCATGGCCAAGAAACCTAAGTTTAGACCTAAACCTTTAAGACACGGTTTAGGTTTAGTGCACATGGAAGGCAGCCTGGAGTTTAGCTGAGTCTCTAAGCACAGTGCTCAGGCAAGTCCTTTGTGCCACAGAGGAGTTCACAGTTCAACCTGAAAGTTCTCCCCTGTATTCTCTAGAGGTCTAGAACTGAGAACAGAACCACTGGGAGAAAACACAGTTTGGCTTCTCCCTGCTGGCAGGATCAGAAACTAAGGGGAGGCTGGGAAAGCTTATTTAGAAAAAGAGAGAGAGAGAGAGGAGAGAGACCTAGAGACCTAGAGCAAGAATATGCAGGCAGGAACCAGCTCAGTGGGAGTCAGAAGCTCTAAGCTGAGCATCAATCAAAGTGAGGTTGGAGGAGTGTTGGATCCTGCTACTTCTTACAGCATGTGATTTCTCCACACTTGCCCCCAGCCCTGAGTTCCCTGTGACTAGTAGTTCTGGAATAACACAGTAAGTCTGTAGAAACAAACGAGCCCCACTCACAGTGGCTTACAACATCTCCCTCCTGGGTCAGCTCAGACCTTGTTCTGGCTGCTACTCTCTTACTTTCGTCTTTGCTCTGGGACCAGGATGAAGGTATGGCCATTCCTGGGCAGCAGGAAAGGAGCAGGTGCCAAGGCACAGAAGGTTCTGTAAGAAGTGGTGGACATCACATGCACCCATGTGCCACCGGCCACAGCCAAGCTCATGGCCAAGTCTGATGTCCTTACAACAGGAGGTTTTTACCCTGTTTTCACATACTATGCAACTGTTTCCAGCTACCACAATTCTAGGTCAGATATCACAGATCTGCTGTTGTCTACGTGGGAGCAAGTTTTGAGGTTGATGGCAGTATTACCATGTGGCTCATTTGCATGACTGTGTTCAGTGAGAGAGGTGGCACCTAAAACCGTGTGTCAATGAGACACAGGAAGTAAATCTTGTATGCTACTAGAGAATCATAGACCTCTGGATCCAGGATGGCCTGAGGTGTATTGTCAATCCCTCGATTTTTTTTTCCTTTTACCTCCCACTTCTTTCTCTCCTCTTCCTTGTCCCTCTTTCTTTTTCATCTTCACCTCTCCTCACATCCTTGTCCCCATCTTCCTTTATTCCTCTCTTCTTCACTTCTCTTCCTCTTCTCTCCCTCCTCCCTTTTATCTTTCAGAAATGACGTCCAAATAAGTTAAATGACTTGCACCAGGTTAGCTTTGGGAACTAGTGGTGCTACATCTCAGTCTAGAGTTTTTGCGCTGTTTTGCAGGGCTGCAATTTGAAGAACATTAAGCAAAATCATTTGCAAAGCAAAGACCCCTTTGGCAAAACAAATAAAACAAACCAAAAACAACCCTCACAAAAATGAAACTGAAAACATCTTTTAAAAAAACCTGTCCAGCTAATATTTTTAAGTTGCATGTCAATCCCTAAGTTTGATTTCAAGAGAAGCTCAGCTGGGTAAGGCTGTATGTACTTGACTCTCAAAGGCAAAGAGTTTGTTACACTTTTGAAGCCCACACTGTGACTGGCAATCTCCCCTGACTGAGGTGTTCTACAGGCAGCCCCTCCACTTGGTGAAAGTATTAAACCTGTGCGACGTTTGCTAAAGGTAATTTGTGTCACAATAGCAGTTACTGTAAAACAATCATAATTTCAGTGGGATCCAGGAAAAAAAACATCTGAGAAGCAATGCTTTTAGCGAATTCACTAATTGTGTGTATGTTTTGTGAGCTGACAAAGAGAAACATGACAACCTTCTCTAACCTAAAGTGCCCTTCCTTTCAATTAAGTCACTCCTGTTGTTCTTAGCAAAACTCAGGAGAGCTCATTTTAGAATAGGTCTAGCGTGGTGCTGAGAAATGGGTAACAATCAATTCATGCTGCCTAACAACTCTCTGTTGGGAGAGGCTTCGTAGAGGGAGGAGAAAGAGCTCTGAAATCAGGCAGATGTGGCACCACCACCGACATGACTTTGGGCACCTCTCTCGGCCTCAATGCTCTTACCTCATAGGAATAAGAATCCTACCTCAGAGGGCTCTTGAGAGAAATAAAAAGGGATCATTCATCAAAGGTTGAGCACACCATTGGCCCCTATGCTGGATATAGTCAAAGGGGGAATAGAGGCAGCAAACCACCTGGTTATGTATACACCTATGCAGCAACCCTACATGACCTGCATATGAACCCCAGAACCTAAAGTAAAATAAAATAAAATAAAATAAAATGAGCATCCATGTTACGTCCTAACAGCCGCCCTCTGATAGCGCCCCATGTTTGCCTACCATAGGCAGCATTTCTTATTCATAACGATCATGCAAGGAAGGGAGGATGGAAGGAAGGTGTGCAGAAAAATAAGATCCACATTAGAGATAGTAGTATCTCACGAAAATATGCAATAAACAGTTTCCTACTCTAACAAACAACAACTAATTTGACTTGTTGAATTTTGGGGAACGGTCTTAAATGTGTCCTAGTTTAACCATGATTGGATGCGCAAACCCCCTCCACAACATCAGAAGAAGTTACTGTAACATCAGCTTGAATACTCTTAATGATCCAGAAATTACTCAAGCAGCTTGTCTTATTGTTGAGCATTTTTTGACCATTAGAAAGCTCTGCTATATAGTGAGCCAAGCCTTGTCATTCTATACCTTCTATCCTTGGCTTTTGGGCTTACTTCGAAAAGAGTCTAAGTCATTTTTGGGATGAGTTTACATAGCTAGATAGCTAAAAAAATAGATCCATTTAACAAAACAGTAGGTTTGTCCTTTTTCTCTTGAATTTTAATGTTTTGAATGCATCTAAAGTGCATTTAAAGCCTACGATCAATTTACTTTTTTAAATAGCTAATAGTTATGCCGTGGTGAGAAATAGCATAGCATTGTGCTTACCTGGATGGGCTCTGGAGTCATGTAACCTGGGTTCAAATCCCAGCCTTACCACTGACTATGTGGCCATGGGATGATACATCACCTCCCTTAGCCTCCTCTTCCTCATCTGTGGAATGGAGGTGATAATAATACCTATCTTGAGCCAGATGCAATAGCTACACCTGTAACCCCAGCAGTTTGGGAGGCCAAAGCAAGCAAACCACTTGAGGCCAGATGTTCAAGATTAGCTTGGGCAACATGGCAAAACCCATCTCTACAAAAAAAAAAAATACATATATATACAATAATTAGCTTGGCATGGTGGCATGTGCCTGTAGTCCCAGCTACTTGGGAGGCTAGTTGGGAGAATTACTTGAGCCTGGGAAGTTGAGGCTGCAGTGAGCTGTGATTGTGTCACTGAACCCCAGCCTGGGTGCCAAAGCAAGACCCTATCTCAAAAAAAAAAAAAATCTACCTGGGAGGGATGTTGTAAAGATAATGACTTCTTAATATATATATAATGCTTACAATGCATTAGTACTATAGAAGTCCTCAACATATGTACAGTCCTCTCCTTGAACACCTGCTACATGGTGCAAAGAGTGTTAGGGGCTTTAATGGAGGTTTACAAGTAACATCAGAATAGCTTGCATAATAGCTGTTAATAAACTCTAGTTATTTCAATGATCTATTGCTATGTAACCATCCCAAAACACAGAGCCTTTATTGAGCTGGTAAATATCTTTAGGCATCCATTAAACAAATGAAGACATTGGAATTCAGTCACTGAATTTACTGAACTGGTAACTATCTTACCCTTAGGTGAGGATCTATTAGCTTATTTAAAGTTAAATCAATTAATGTGTGCCAAGGTGTGGCGAAGCTTTAGACAGAAATGGAATGGCATCTGTCTCACATGAGGGACTTTCTTTGGATTTCCACAGAGAAGCAAGCCACTAAGGGTGCATTTTAAAGCCAAATACCATAGCAGGCACTGGAGCTTAATCTCATGGGCAAGCTCTGGAAAATGATATAGAACATATCCCTCTGCATTATTTCACTCTAGGGGAGAGGGAACTGGGATATTTATGTACCAAACCCCAATAAGCACTGGGCAGAGCAGCCTTCCGAAGTCCTAGAAAAAGCCATCTGCCCACAGACTGGCAGTGGAAGTTGCCTTATGTGCCACAAGGCATACAGCAGGGCACAGGCAGCATCCCCTACAATCCCCTTGGACTAATTTTGAGTCCTGCTGGAGAGAGTTGAAAGCAGTCTCTGAGTAAGACTGGCTTTGTGAGACTCTGGGCTGATGCAGAATTACCATGGAGCCCAATGTCAAAGGCAGTAGCATTTCCCGTACTTCTGCACAAAAGACAGCACATTGGAAGGGTTGGGATCTTCGGCCGCCAACCCTTGCTGTGGACACTCAAGTCTTTAGGAGGGCCAATGGGACTTCTCTGGATGTCTTTGCCAGCATTATACATGGACAAGTGGGAGACAAAGAACCTGGCAAACTAGTTATTTCAGTGATATACTGTGATGTAACCACCCCAAAACACAGAGGCTTAAAACAACCATTTCATTATCTCTCTGCGTTCTATGGTGTGACTGAACTCAACAGGATGGTCCATCTCCATGGTGCCAGCTGGGGCTGCAGTCACAAGAGGGCTCAACCAAGCTAGAATATCCAAGGCGGCCAATCAAGGGTTGGAAGTATATAAGACTACCAAATTCTCTGTGATTAATAGACAACCAAGACACCTCACATGTTTAGCAGAGGGTGTGGCTGTCAGCGGAGAGTTCAGTGGGGGCTGATGATTGGAGGGTCTAGGTTCCCTTCCATGTGGCCTCTACATGTGGCTTGAGTTTCTCATAGCATGGTGACTGGGTTCCAAGGGAGAATATTCCAGGAGATAAGAGGGAAACTGGGAGTATTGTAATGCCCAGCATGGGAAGTTAGACAGCTTCACTTCCACCACATTCTAATGGTCAAAGACAATCACAGTACAAGCCCAGATTTAATTTTGAAGAGGATTTACACAAGGACAAAAATATTAAGAGGTGGTGATCACTGCAGGCCTTATTTGGACACTTACTATTATACTGGGTAACGAATCTGTCAGGTAGACTGGTTTGGGGAAAAAAAATGTATCTTTCACATGAGAAACAATTTTCATGGAGGATTTGGAAATGAGGCCCTGGAATCCTACGAGCATGAAGGTGGGTACAATTGAGCCAGTGGACATTTAGACATGTCTCCAGTAGGTAGGATTATATATTTCTTTTATTCCCTTTGCTCTGCTTGGCATACAGTGAAAATGAATGTTTGTTGAGAAATGGAATTGATTACAGGAACATTTCTCCAAGACATATTCTAGCCTAAGAAGAAACACATTTCTCAAACGCTCTCTGGATACTAAGCACTCTGCATCCATTATTTCATTTAATTCCCATTCTGTGAGGCAGGTGCTGTTTAATCCCCATTTGACAGGTGAGATGTTGAGGCTCAGAGAGTCTAGCCAGCTGACTTGTTCAAGGTCACACAAGGAAACATATCTCAGTGAAGACCTGAATGAAGATTCTCTGCTCCCAGGTTCCAGGACACTTTCCAATCTGACATTTTTCCCTTTATGGTATTTGGTAATACCACAATAGCAGATAGTGGGACAGATGCAAAATTGCTTTTGTTGGAGGAGTAAATATTATCTAACAAAAATCACTCATAGAATGGAAATATATAAGACTACCAAATTCTCTGTGATTGAATAGCAGGTGTAGTGGGAGTGAGGACATGAGAGAGTTAGAAAGGCACGAAGTGCTGAGATGTGTCAGTTGACCGTGAGATTCAGGGAATTGTGGCTCTGTACTCTCTGGTGCTGTTGAATGAATGAAGAAAGAATGAGTGAAATAAATCCACAGAGGCCAAAGGAATGTAAGTTTCTACCTCTTTGGGACTCCCCTTTCCCTGCCACCCCTCCCCACATTATAGGGTGCCCCAACTCTGCACACTCAAACCAGGCTGCAGGGACATCCACCTCCCCATGTTATAGGGTGTCCGAACTCTGCCCACCCATACCAGGTTGCAGGGACACCCCTCTGCTGAGTCATCAGCCTTTGGCTTGTCTGGCTCCCCTAGCTTGATGTGGGTAGTGAGCTTGGCTATTTGTTACTTCATCCTCAGCACCTGGTGCAGAACTTGGCCAGTAATAGGTACTCAACACATCACTGTTGAATGAGTGATGAGTGCTCCATCTACAACACATCAAACTGGCTTTGAAGTTTTTTCATGGATACCCCCCAGATCAAACAAAAACTAAAGTTTAAAAAAAATTTTTTTAAGGAAAAACGTATGTGGCTCTTTCTCCTAGGGACAGATTTCTAGTCATATGAATAAAGTTTCCACCTAGCTTTACTCATTGCATAGAAATGAACCCAAATGCTAATTTTAGGGCTGGCCTATGTGCCTTCCCAAAATTAGTGCATCCTGCTAAGAAGTAAGTTTGTGGCCCAACTGGAATAATCATGGCGAATTTCACAGCATGCTTTTCTGCTTGATGACTTTTTAAAATTTTGTTTTCGTCTTCTTTTTCCAGCTTATTTTCTCTTTGCCTCAGTTTTTAAATTTATTTTTATTTTCTGTCTTGCTGTGTTATGTGAAGAACTCCTCAAATTATTTTCATAATGAGGTTGGATTTAAGCAAACACACAACAAACATGTCCTTCTGAATTCACAATATCAAGCTTTAAAATGTCAACTTTTCTTATCATTGTTTCCTCTCAATTCCCCAATGGAAATGCTAACCTACTGATAAAGGTTCTTTGGCAAACATTAGTCAGATTTTTGAATCTTCTCCAAGGCCTATCTGTTCACTTCCTTGTAAAATCCAATTTTAGCAAAGAACCCTGCTTAATTTAGCAAGAACCCACTACCCAGCCCCAATCCTTGATATGTGATCATCCTCAACATCTGATCAGGTTCCTTATCCTTCTCCATCCCCCAGGTAATACCTGAAAACTCTGACCTATCTTCAGTAAGAATCCAGTTTAGCCAGCATCTTAGCACCCTGATGTCTCCTTTTAGTAATTTTTGAATCCACTGGGCCCTACACTATTCTTTTGCTATAAATTCCCACTTGCTCACGCTGTGTTCAGAGTCGAGTCAACATCTCTCCCTCACTGCAAGATCTCATTGTGGTGGCCCCTATGTCAATGGCCATGGTCCTGAATAAAGTCTACCTTACCATGCTTTGACAAGTGTTATTGAATAATTTTTTTTCTTTTATACTATCCTTGTCATTCCAGACAGTTCTTTATATCAGGGATTGATACTGTAGATTTTAAAATCTTGTGACAACACCATCCATAAATTGGCTTATGACAACACCAGAAAATGTCAACAGGAGGACAGTGTTCTTAGCTTCTAGGGCTTCTAGTCCCAGATACCTAAAGGAATTATTGAGCTATAAATGTAAAATAAGGCACTAAGACTCTTTTATTCATCAGTAGTTTGATAATACATTGGAATTTTCTATGAAAATGAAATATAGTGTCATTTTTTGCTCTTTAAAATTTTTGTGTAACCAAAGTCATAAGCATCATTTATAAACGTTAAACATTTAAATTTTTTTAAGAGATGGTGTCTTGCTCTGTCACCAAGGCTGGAGCAAGCACAGCGGCATGATTATAGCTCGCTGCAGCCTCAAACTCTTGGGCTCAGGTGATCCTCTCTCCTCAGTCTCCCAAGCAGCTATGACTACAGGCACATGCTACCATGCTCAGCCCATTTTAATTTAATTTAATTTTTTGGAGAGAGAGAGAGGGTCTCCGTTTATTGCCCAGGCTGGTCTCAAACTCCTGGCTTCAAGCAATCTTCCTGCCTTGGCCTCCTGAAGTGCTGGGATTATGGAAGATTTATTTTTATTCTTTCTTCTGCAACTGCAGTCTTAAACTCCCTATCATGGAAGAAATGGGTTGTATATCCCATAATTAAACAATGTCACTGTTGTCAGTCTGTTAGATATAAGGTAAAGGGAGGAAAATTCTTACTTGTCAGAAGAGCTTCTCTTCCCTGGAATCTCTCTTTTCCCCTCTATTAAAGACTTTAGTCCATTTAACCTCCGTGTCACACGCCTACCCTCCCTGACCCTCTGAGGTATGCAACTTCTGGCATGGACTGTGATTTATTTAGCAGGCTGTGAGTGGTCTGGGGATCTCCAAACCTCAGGTTTAGGAGGCAGTGCCCAGCCCTTGGTCTGCGTCTGAGTTGCTGAATTAAAGGCAATGAAATTCCCACCACCAAAATAAACCTTCTACAGCATTGTTCATTTTTATGCCAAAAGTTTTTCTGTCTGCTTTTGTTCTAATAAACCTTGTACATGCCAAACAACAGGATATGCGGAGAGGAAGAGAAAATTAAAAAAAAATCCACATTTAAAATTCAATTTCCTTATCTTCTGGATTTTGTTATTATTATGAGATTTTTAATTAAAAGCTCAGCTCAGATTCAATTTCTCTATTAAACAGGGTAAAGGGAGATGGAACAGGTGAAAAATACGACTTAAGTTTATGAAAATAGGGGTTTCACTATTCTTTTTTCAACTAAAAGGTGGTTAACAGCACACATCAGATAGCTCTGGAGGAATTTTCTGGCTTTCTGTGTTTCAGGTCACTTTAAAGGAGAGATCAGCCTGGTCATGAATTGAGTTGGACTATTAAATATTTTGAAGGGAGGAGAAGAAAATCCAACCCCTGCAGCTCCTGTGGCCCCCGACTGGAGGTATGGCAGGAATTCCTTCCTGCCCCATCCCACTGTTTCAGAGTCCTTCCCTCTTGTACGTCTGAGGGTTCCTGGAGTGTTTTCTCACTGTAGTTCTATCTCATTCCCAGCTGGGGTGGGCATCTCTCACTCACTGGTGTTGTGATGGCATCTCTATAGAATACCGCAGTTCCGGAAGCACCCTCATTGCTTGGGTCAGTGCCTTTTGGGGAGAAGAGAGGATGTTCTTTTTTTTTCTGCTACCATCCCAAGTGTATGGTTCTGTAAGGTTTAGCAGAACCTGCCTGCAGGCTTGAGCTTAACACAAGGGAATTGCAATTCATAGGCACTTACACCGGATAAAGCCACTTTCATATTTTGTTGTTAGAGCCTCTCCCCAGGGACTGGTCCTGTATTTAATGCCTTATGACCACTCCTGGCCCATCTCACTAAGCAGAAGTCAGGCTGCTTCTCTACATTATTTCAGTGAGACACTGAGAACATCTCTGTTCCTCCATGGGTTCAAATTCTCTCTTTTTCCTGCTGTAATATCTGCCTGCAGACACATCTCCCCTGTTTTCAGATTTGCTTTTTCCAGAGAAAGCCCACTGCCACTTGGAAGCCCCACATCCCCCTCCTCATGCGGGTTGGCCTTGTGCTATGTCTTCCAACAGGATAGTCCCATCAGAATCCAGTTGTCCCAAAGGAGTGCAAGGCTCCTAGCTGGTGATCTTCATCCTGGAATTGCCTGATTCTATTTTACCATATATGAAGCATCAGCAACCTAATATGGGTTACTTGCAGATTCTGCTATACTTGGAGATGCTGGTCAGGCACTTGTGCCATCCCTGCATCTTCAGGGGCTCAGTTTCTTATTCCCAGGGAGAAAATATTACACACAGACACACACACCCCACCAGGACAAAATTTAAAAATTCAATTGTAAAAGCCATATAAAGGAGAACATTCTAAGAAACACACATTGTAGACATTCAGCTCTGCCCTCAATACATGTGCCTTTTCATACAGATTCACTTAGCTCCTAGGATCCAGAACATCTCAAACTCTTCACTTGAGAGGGATCTTTGATCTATGTACACATAGCTATGAGCAGCAAGGAAGGGCAAGTTTGAAGGACAATGCTCCTCTTTTCTCATCTGCAAGGTAGTTTTCCTACAACAAAGAATGGTCTGCTCCAAAGGTTAATTCAATTGTTCACTTCTTGCAAAAAAAGAATTTGTCAAAGCTTTGAAATAAGAGATTTCCTTAGGATAATGATTTAGTGAAAGCTTAATATATAGATACCTCTTGTCCCTGCCCCTATATCATAGTCTCTGCAAAATGGAACCTCCTCCCAAGCACTGGCCTACAGGTATGAGTTCAAACATGAGAAGTAGGATGAGATCAGGTGGAGGCTGCACTTCCGCCTTTCTTTACAATGCTCAGAGGTTACTGCTTCCTCTCCTTGTTTTTGTATGTTTCTCCCCGTGTTTTCCCTCTCCATGTGTATGTATGTGTGTATGTGTGAACAAGAGAGCAAACAATATAAATTTCACTAAGCATCCAGATGTTTTTAGAAATTTGTCATCACATACTTGATTGAAAGACATTTTCACTCAACACCTGCTTTTTTGTTGTTGTTGTATCACCTCAGGGTAAGACAAATCAAATTTATAGAACTGGAAGGGAATATTTTGGTTCAAACATTTGAGTCAATCCACAATTATGTGCCACAGTCAGGCAAGAGAAGGAAACAAGAGATCCAAATAAGAAGAGAGGAAGTCAAACTATCTCTGTTTGCAGACAATATGATTCTATATCTAGAAAACCCCATAGTATTGGCCCAAAAGCTCCTTCTGCTGAAAAACAACATCAACAATGTTTCAGGATACAAAATCAATGTAAAAAATTACTAGCATTCCTAGATGTCAATGGAAGCCAAGTTGAGAGCCAAGTCAGGAATGCAATCCCATTCATAATTACCACAAAAGAATAAAATACCTAGGAATACCACCAACCAGGGAAGTGAAGGATCTCTAAATGAGAATGACAAAATGCTGCTCAAAGAAATCAGAGATGACACAAATGAATGAAAAACATTCCACGTTCATGAATAGGAAGAATTAATATAATTAAAATGGTCATACTGCCCAAAGCAACTTGTAGACTCATTGCTATTCTTATCAAACTACCAATGACATTCTTCACAGAACTAGAAAAAAATATTTAAAAATTCATGTTAAACCAAAAAAAAAAAAAAAAAAAAAACGGAGCCCAAATAGCCGAGGCAATCAATCCTAAGCAAAAACAAAAACAAAAAAACTGGAAGCATTCTGTTACCCAACTTAAAACTATACTACAGGGTTACAGTAACCAAAACAGCATGGTACTGGTATAAAAAGAGACACATAGACCAATGGAGCAGAAATGAGAACTCAGAAATTAGGGCACACACCTATAATAATCTGATCCTTGACAAAGCTGACAAAAGCAAGCAATCAGGAAAGGACTCCCTATTAAATAAATGGTGCTGGGGATAACTGACTAGGCTTAAGCAAAAAATTGAAACTAGAGCCCTTCCTTACACCATATACAAAAATCAATTCAAGATGCATTAAAGACTTAAATGTAAAACCCAAAATTATAAAAACTCTGGAAGACAATCTAGGTGATACCATTCTGGACATAGGAGCTTTGGGCATAGGAACTAACAACGATTTCACGATGAAGACTGCAAAGGACATGATCTTATTCCTTTTTAATGGCTGTGTAGTATTCTACAGTATATGTGTACCACATTTTCTTTATCCAGTCTACCATTCACAACAAAATCACAACACAACAAAGTCAAAACAAAAACAATAATTGACAAATAGGATATAATTAAACTTAAGAGATTCTGCATAGCAAAGGAAAGTATCAAAGAATAAACAGATAACTACATAATGGGAAAAAATTTGTGCAAACTATATATCAGAGAACGGTCTCATATGTAGCATCTCTTAGGAACTTAAACACATTTACAAGAACAACCCCATTAAAAAGTAAGCAAAAGACGTGAACAGACACTTTTCAAAAGAAGACATACATGCGGCCAACAAGCATAGCCCAAAAAGCCCAATATCACTGATCATTAGAGAAACGCAAATCAAATCCACAATGAGATACCATCTAACACCAGTCAGAATAGGTATTATTAAAAAGTCAAAAAATAACAGATGCTGGCAAGGTTGTAGAGAAAGGGGAATGGTTATACATTTTTGGTGGGTGTCCAAACTAGTTCAGCCATTGTGGAAAGCACCGTGGCAATTCCTCAAAAGTCAAAAAGAGAACTACAGTTCAACCCAGCAATCCCATTATTGCATATACACCCAAAGGAATAGAAGTTGTTCTGCCATAAAGACACATGCATGTGTATGTTCATCGTAGTACTAGTCACAATAGCGAAAAAAACAAACAAAAAAAAAAAACAAAAAAAAAAAACATAGAATCGGCCTAAGTGCCCATCACTGGTGGACTGAATAAAGAAAATGTGGTCCATATAAGTCATGGAATACTATGCAGGCATAAAAAAGACAAGATCACGTCCTTTGCAGAGACATGGATGGAGTTGGAAGCCATCATCCTTAGCCAACTAACCCTGGAACAGAAAACCAAACACCACATGTTCTCACTTAATAGTGGGAGCTAAATTATGAGAACACATGGACACACACATGGCAACAACACACACTGGGGCCTGTCAGAGGGTGGAGGGTGGGAGGAGGGAGATCAGAAAAAATAACTAATGGGTACCAGGCTTAGTACCTAAATGACAATCCATACAAAAAATTCCTGCAACACACATTTACCTATGTAACAAACCTGCTCATATACCCCTGAACCTAAAATAAAAGTTTTTAAAAAAGAAATAAAGAAAATTATTTGCCACATATAATGCATCAGATCCCTTCATTCCCTGGTGAGAATCCTCTCTTGTCCAAGAACCTAATGGGGTGGACAGTGCCATGCAGGCTTGGACTCCCCTCATGCTGGTGTTTCTCCTACCAAGATCACATCATGTATCTTTCTGGTCTACCCTGATTCCTTGATACTTGTAGACTTTTCCTCAGCAAGGCCCATGAGCAACCTGGAAACATAGAGGGGATAGTGCCCACAGAGGCATCTCTAGAACAGGTGGGTATCCTGCTTCTCCTGGTTAGTCCTTGGGAGGAAAACCCTCAGAGGCATCCTGGACACTCTTCTGCAGTGCTCAGGAAGGATGGGCCCCATTTGTCTATAGCAGTCACCCCACTGACTGACCCTGCCTTGGCTCTTCCTCCTTCCCTTCCTGTCACTGACCCTTCACTCCTGCTCCTTGGATTCAATTTCAACTAAACCACCAGCTCACATGTCCTTTTCTCAGGCCCTGGTTTCCAGAGGAAGCTCAAACTAAAAGAGTTGGGACCAGGAATGGTCCTAGAAGCAGTTTCTCAAGGTAAAGCCCTGGAACTGGAAAACTCACTGGTGAGATGAAAGCCCCAGCAGTAGGTGGGGTGATGATAATCACTTGTGTGCACTAACACCATAATGTTGAAGACTGGCAGTGGTAGTGAATCAGAATGAGGCACAGGTGGAATTATGGGTGAGCCAATGAAGAATGGTAATTCCATGGGCTGAGAGTTACTTTTTTTATTTCTAACTGTGTTGGTAGCCTTGAGGAGAAAAAAAGTAACAGGTTCAGGACAGCTACCTGTCAATTCAAAACTCACAATGAAAACTAGAAAGTCCCTATGCTCGATTGTAAGAAACCCTTACCTCTTGCAGTTGTAGAAAATATTGCACTAAAAATTAGACCTGCATTTCATTGTAAGCATGATGATCTGCAGATAAAACTTAATTCAGAGCATCAATAGGTCTCCTATGTTAATTTCAGGACCCCAAGACCTAAATTGGATGGAGAATCCAAGAACCTTTAACCTCTTGATTTCCCTAAAACCCCTGCACTGGAAGAAGCCCAGATTTCTCTCTTATTAGAAGAGCGAAATCTTTCTTTCTTTCCTTTATTTTATTGATTGATTGATTGATTGTCTAGAGACCCTGAAAACCTTACACCTGAGGCAGGTGCCGCACAAAATCAAAATAGTTGTTCTCTTCAACATCCAGCTGCCTCTTATCACGGCTCCAGGTTAGTAACGAGAAATTCAGTCTAGTATTAGGAGGAAATAACACAAATGCAAAAAAATGAAAATAAAAAATGACAGGAGTTAGACAATATATCCATTGGCAGAAATCTTGAGAAAGCAAGCAGGATTGGCACAGGGAAGGCAGAATTTAAGTCTGGATGGGGAACAATTTATTGAAACGTGAATACTCTCCTGTGCCTCAGGGTTTAAATATCTTGGCAAAGATACTTAAAGCTGACCCTCATACACTGTGTTAATGGCTTTGTGAAGTTTGAATCACATGATGGATTATAACAAATGGGTAGAGAATATTGAGAAGTCAAAAGGCTCACAGAGCAAGGGTGTTAGAATGGGTTATTCTATGAGAATAGAGAACTCACTACCTGACTATATTCCTTGAGAAAGTCCAGAGAACAGCCTTTTCACTTAGGGAATAAGAAAAGTAGCAGGACACTGGTTTTGTTGGGGATCTCAGGGGTTGGGGTTTCACCATAGAAGATGCTGTTATGGAATGAGTCTTCACAGTGTTAATGGGATGGTCCAATTCTGGAATAGCAGAGGTCAGATGGCAACACTTAAACATCAGAGGCAAAATAGTCATCATCACTGTCAAGAACAGAGAGGAGAGGACAACTAATGATCCCTGACTCTTAGGGACATGGGGCAATGGCTGATAGATCAAGGGGTTCCTAGTAGCAAGACAGATTGGCAACCAATGAGTTGTTGCTTGATTCATATAAACAGCAGAAATCTAAAGCTGGCAAGCAGCGTGGAAAAATGAAATCTCCTCACCTAGTTTCCAGATCTAAGCCAGTTCATAGGTTCAGGACACACAAATACACTTGCAATGTCATCACGAGTATATTCAACTAATATTTCCCTGATCCTTCTGCAAAGGAACTTGTACCAGATTAATTGGAAACTTGGAGGAAGCAGAATACCACATATGAGCTGACACTCATACCATGAGATCTTAAATGCCATCAATACTCTTCCCACCCCAGCCAAATGGGAGGCTCATGGATGCCAAGCAGTGAAGGAGTC
The DNA here is from genome assembly GCF_030222135.1 of Aotus nancymaae. NCBI lineage: Eukaryota > Metazoa > Chordata > Mammalia > Primates > Aotidae > Aotus > Aotus nancymaae. The sequence goes on along the minus strand of NW_026988450.1, from coordinate 83,478,255 downwards.
TTCGTCTGAGTCCATTCCATGGTGTGCAGTGGGTGTGCATGCCCACCCTCTTGGTTATTTCCTGACTTCCAAGTGTATAATTGAAATGGAGATCCCTTGCAGCTGGAATGACTCAGGCACTCATTCCCTGACCTGTGTAATAAGAGCCATTAAGATGGCAATGGTGAAGTGAACGTTCTTAAGATTTTCCCCTTGAAGTGGAACCGCCTGAAACTTCTCTCCAAGAGGAAGTTCATGAAATCATAACCCTTACGTATCTACAAGAGTAAATCAGAAGAAATGTCAATTTCTTGGTGAATTACAGTATTAATATTACCATCAAAAACATAAAGGATGTGGAGATGATCTTCTCTACTATCTATCTCACATTCAATCCACTAGTAAGAGCTCTGGAAAGAAAGCATATGGATTGTATGCCAAGGGATAGTAAATTTAACCAATGGTAGCCCCAGTTGAAACTACTGTATAAGATGATAGGTATCGTTCCTGAAACAGAACAGCTGATGAAATCATATTAAACTTGGTGAACAGTAATTAGCAATTCACCTGGATTCCCTAATAGGATGCATGATTGCCAGGTGATGCGAGGTAAACTTACCAAGTTTCAGGGGTCTGCCGTATCGGTGAAGTTTTCTGGGAGTCAGTGGTCTGTGGTATTCCAGCGCATCCCCTCTAAGGTAAGGCAATAAGTTCATCTTGTACCACAACCGCTAAGAGCAGAGACCAGCCTATGGAGTCCTCATGGAAACTGGGAGGCAGCAGTAACCACTTGGGAGGACTGCAGCGCCTTGTTTATTACTTGGCTCAGAGGCTCCCAGTTTCCAGTGGCGTAACAGTTGTAGGTTACTGAGTAAGCTTTCTTATTAGGCTGTGTGGTCCAGCAGACTCAATGGTAGTAGACATTTCCAGGGTATATAAGTTTGAAGTCTCTTGGAAGCCCCAATTCAAGAATCATAGCTCAGGTCACTAAGGTTCTTGAGCAAGACCATGCCTCCTGTGTCAGGAAACTATTTGCTATTTCAAAAAGCAGTTTCTGATGTGCTACTAGGACCTATTAGAGGTTGAGAAACTAACCACAGGACTTAAATGACCACGTGAGTGGAGCTGTGCATCAGGAGGTGGGATTGTCAAATTCAGAAAGCCTTAAGGTAAGCAGGAGTAATAGGCACCCATCATGCAACAGAAATGGTGAATTTGAAAGTGCACCTGTAATGTGTGGCAGATAGGGGAGAAAATAAAAATCAATACAGCTTCAGGCCCAGTGTTCAGTGGGGCCTTTAGCTTGTTCAACCAAGGCTGGTGTAGAAAGACTTTTCCTAAGATTGTAGCTGACCGTCACCTTGCAGGCTCAGTCACGGACTGGATTTAATGTAGTACGCAAGCAGGTCTGAGCTGCACAAGGTGGACTGTACCAGACAGTGCCCAGGCCTTGACCCACATTCTCTCAGCCTCTCCTTTCAGCTTTGATGGCAGTGGACAGTTTCCTGAAAGTTTCTACTCACTTCAGACTGATAACTCGTATCCCAAGTATGCACAGTTTTTCTTCCATTTGCTACTTCAGGATCTCTCTGGTGTCGCTCATATTGGAAAAATCCCACTGACAGGCACGAAGGCCCAAACAGGATATAGATGCACCTAGAGAAGTGTTTCTCCCACTCCGCCTCAGGGGTACAATTCCTAGAGGTAGTCTGCATGCTCCTCCTGGGGCTGCAGACAGGTCCAACCTGTTTCCCACAATGGTTACGGCATCCACACATCTTGTGTCAGGTTTTCCTCCTTTCTCCACTCCTGTGTTTCCTCCTGCCTGATTGCTTTCCAAATATTTACCTGAGCAAGGTCCTTGTTTTGGTTCTCCCTTCTGTGGGAACTTAAGCTAAGATGTATAACAAATAATAAATGGGTGACATAATTGAATGAGGAGAAAGACGCAGCTAGCTCTCTATACCCAGACAGTGGGAAGCTCCCTAACAGAAGCGGCAGTGTTCTGGAGTGTCACAGAGGGAGCGATGGTGCAGCTGTGCTAGGAAAGCAAGGAGTTGTCATGGAGGAGCCGCCATCTGCACTGGACACTGAAGAGTGAGTGAGACCAGCAGGGTGGGAGAAGGGAGCCTCTTTGAGTTGATTAAAGGCATAGAGGGGTCAGGGACAGTAGCTTACACCTGTAACACTTTCTGCATGTTATTTAATTCTCACATCAACTCCACAAGGAGGATTTTATTAAACAGCACTTCAGGAGGCCCAGATAGGTGGATCATGGGAGGCCAGGAGTTCAAGACCAGCCTTGCCAACAAAACCTCTTCTCCACTAAAAATGCAAAAATTAGCAAGGCAAGGTGGCACATGCCTGTAATCCCAGCTACTCTGGAGGCTGAGGCAGGAGAATCACTTGAACCCCCAGGAGATTGCAATGAGCCCAGATAGCACTATTGCATTCTAGCCTGGGTTGCAGAATGAGACTCTGTCTCAAAAAAAAAAAAAAAAAAAAAGGCATAGAGAGCAAAAATATAGGACCTGAGTACCATTCAGGACTATTCTGATTACAAGTCACCAAGAAAGAAGAAAATCAAGTTAGATGAAGAGAGAAAATATTGTCTCACAAAATCCAAAATATTATGGTTTATTAACCAAGTCAGGAAAACTGCTCCAGGATAGGTTGAACAAAATGATAAGAGTGCCCCTCTACTTACAGCCGTTTAACTACAGATTCACTTAATGATTCCTATGGGCCAAGTTCCAAAAATTTCAAGGAAGGGATTCTGACTCTCACTGGGCTGTCTTGATATATATGTTTACCTTTGAACCCATCAGCTGTGGCCAGAGGGCTTGGTCCAAGTTGCATAAACACAGTTCTTCTTATCAGAGTTACTGCCGGAATAAGTGAGCCACTTCCTAGGAAAAGGGATTCTCAGCAGATGATCTAAAGGTGTTCCTTTCAGCTTACCTGAGGGGTGACTAGAAGCCATGGATGAGCTGCAATGCAGGATATGAGGGTGTGTGAAATTGATTGAAAACATGAATGGAAAAGAAAACAGTGAGGGACCCTGAATGCCACAGGGAGGAATATGGGTTCCTTCTCTAAGTCATTTAAATTTTGATGTAGGACTGCGTAATGATTTGCTATATATTGTAAAAGTGTAGATCAAAGGGGTACATTTTATGTGACAAGGAGACCATGTAGGTGGTTATGATTATTGTCCACATAAAAAGTGGTAAGGATTTGAATTAAGGTAAAAGCTAAGGGAACTGAAAGGAGACATTTCTGAGACATAGGAGTGAAGAGAGATGTGGCAGGTTACACCAATGACCCGAATTAAGGACATTCCTGTATCCACACACTTTATTTGCAATGTGACTTTGTAGCTCTTCCAGTCAGAAATGGAGTTTGTTTTCTCATTCCTTGGATCTGGTTGGTCTCATGACTTACTCTGGCCGGTATGATGTGATCTTTGACCCTTCCAAGTCTAAGCCTCAAGAGGCTGCATGTGCTGCTTCCTGCTTTCTTGGAACCCACCACTGCCCTATGAACCAGCCCGGGCTAGCCTGCTGGATGGTAGAAGACACAGGGGGAGGGTTGTAGCTGGAAGAAAGAGAGATCTGCTTCACCAGCCTGAAGCTGACCACAGACACATGAAGGAGCCTGGCCCAGACCAGAAGAACCACCCAGCTCAGCCCAGCCTAAGTTGCTGATCCACATCAACATATGCTAACTAACTAACTGTAGTTTTAAGCCACTAAATTTGGGGTAACTATGCAGCAATAAGATAAAAGACATAGTTGACGTTATTCTTCAGATGAAAAAACTGAGGCCTCTAAAAGAATACATATCCAACCCCTCCTGGTAAAAGAACCAGGGCTCAACTCAAGATTCCTCTTTCAGTACAGTATGCTCTTCTTATTGTACCTTTAGTGGAAACTCAGAAGGATTGACATTAATAATCATGGCTGCCGTTTCCTGAACACATACCAGGCTCTAACCCTGACACTTTCTGCGTGTTATACTTTAATTCTCACATGAACTCCATAAGGAGGGTTTTATTAAACTCATTTTAAAGACTGAGTATAAAGATAGGAAACAGTTTACAAAATAAAATATAGAGTGTCTGGGACTCAAACCCAGGTCTGTGTGTCCACAGAATCCTGCATTTCTGCTTTTCATCCAGAAAGTCTATTTTCAAAAATTTTACTAGACAGAGTTTCATCACTACTGAGAACCATATGGCACTGTTGATTTTTCTCCTACTAAATACCATTGTTACATTGCATATTTTGTATTTCAGACTTGCATATTCTAATCACAATGTGCTTACTGGGTATGAGATACTTTGATTAGTATTTTTTTTTTTTCCTGAATGATCCTTTTTGATTCCCATGGAAAGAGATAAATACTATTATTGACCAAAATTAGCAGAAGAGAAAACTGAATTTCACCGTGTTTAAGTCACTTGTCTAAAGTTGTTTCTGACTCTAAACCGTTGACTCTTTATCTACTATGTTTACTGTTCCCTCTAGAAGTTGTTCATGTTGAAAGGAGTCCCTGAAGTGGAGTCTCTGGGAGTAAGAACTAAAGACAAGACCAGATGTAGCCTTACTGACTATGATTTATCCTTTTTTCAAATGGTAAATGGTACTTTCTATTTTACTATTTTGTCATTCTTGACTCCATTAAGAACTTTGCTTTCATCTCCTTCTTTCTATTTTCCAAAGTCCCATTGTTTGGGTCTAAATCAGGTCTGAGCTAGAAGAGTTAGAGGGTACCTATAACATTTTCTTTTTAATGTAGACAGTTGTAGTTGGAGGTGACATCTGTTAGAACAAAAAAACTATTTTCCGGATGGTGCATTTGTTGTTGTTGTTGTTGTTCAAAGAGAATTAGAAAATTTTGAGAATAAGACATCTGGCTATTTCACCTTGTTGACAAGTTTTCAGGCATGATTGATGGCTCTAGCTCTAACCCCCACATACAGGTGTGCTAATACTATAAATTCTCTTTTAGTCCATACATCTTGATTAAATTTCAAACATTGCTGATAGACTTGGTGAACAAACGCCAGGCACAACAGCCTGGTGAGGGGAGTGAGCCCAGGGAAGCAAATTGAGTTAACGTAAGTGAATTAGGCAAATACCTCAAGACTCTGTCATGGACCCATCACAACTGTAAAATGCAATGTGGGTTAAGGAGCCCTCTGAAGGCTTAACAGGCAGGTGGAACTGCACGGTTCAAGGAGTGTGAGTTGGGAGCTCCCATTCCAATGTGTTTCCTACTCTCTCCAGCTCTCTTTCCTTCCTGCACCAAACGTCCATGAACACCCACCTTGTCTCTGATACTGTCCTGGGCATGGAGGTGCAGGTTTGGAAGAGCCACTGTCTGTTTCTAATGGGAAAAAGACCCCAAAATAAAGACTAGCCCAAATTCCATCATAGGACCACAATCAAGATGCTGACAGGGTCAGGTGCAGTGGCTCACACCTATAATCTCAGCACTTTGGGAGGCTGAGGTGGGCAGATCACAAGGTCAAGAGATAGAAACCATCCTGCCCAACATAGTGAAACCCCGTCTCTACTAAAAATACAAAAAACAGCTGGGCATGGTGGCACATGCTTGTAGTCCCAGCTACTTGGGAGGCTGAGGCAGGAGATTCACTTGAACCCTAGAGGTGGAGGTTGCAGTGAGCCAAGATCGTGCCACTTCACTCCAGCCTGGGTGACAGAGCGAGACTCAGTCTTGAAAAAAAAAAAAAGTTGCTGACAGGGAAACCAGGGCAGCTTTACTTGGGTAATAAGGACTGTGCCTCAGGAAATAAGCAGGATTGACCAAGGAAGGGAGTTCCAGGGGGAGGAGACAGCGTGCAAACGTGTGGGATATACGAGTGTCCAGCAGCCTTCAGGATTTTGAGACTAGCAGGGAAAAGGGGCCAGTGAGGCTGAGGAACAGAAAGTAGGAGCCAGGTCATGCTTGTGAGACATCTAAAGGAATGTGGACTTTACCAAAAGGACTTTTAAAAAAGTTTTACCTTCCTTATTCCACAGAAATTAAAATAACACTACTTCCTTTAACACTGTTGAAAATTGCAAGATAAATTCTGAATTGTTACCAAAATAGTGAAGCAATAGCGTGAAGCATGGTTTTGTTTCCTCAGACATTTTTGTAAAATGACTTGTTTGAGGCCACAGAGAACCTTTGAGGGTTTTAAACTAGGGCAGATGTTCACACAGGAGCTCTCTGAACTGAGCTGGAGGAAGTGCCTGCCTTTGGTGTCCATCCCAGGAAGATCATGGCAATTATGGCCACAAAAGAAATAGAAAAGGGAGAGGCTGGTTTGGTAAAGACTGAGGCAGAGATGATACCTGAGCAGAGGCTACCACCCATCAAAGTCTGATCTAAGCTTGGCTCTGTTATTAAACTTTCAGCAACTCCATTCTAAAAGTTTACAGAGATCTCATGCATTCTTAGGTGGACTGATGCTTTCTGAACCAATCACGGTGATAGACAAATAGAGACCAATTAATTAAGTTATAATAAGAAAGCATGCTTCCTTTGCAGAAGGCTAAATTATGAGCAGATTTGTGGGTCTTGGCCTTTGTATTTTCTCTCCATGAGGAAGATCATGGGAAAATGAATTATTCTCAGGAATTTTCTTGGTGGGTGTTATTCATCTATCCAACCAATATTCATTGAACCAGACACTCTGTATGCTGTGGGGGGTGTGTGTGTGTGTGTGTGTGTGTGTGCATGTGTAAGGAGAATAGCACTTACCTTACAACAATGGCTGAGAAAACAGCTGCCTGAAGCTGTTCATGGTCTAATGGGGCAGATGAATAGACACATCGATATAAATGTTTGAACATAAGAAAGAAATATTATGAGACAAGCAGGATCTGAGCAGACCAAAGCAGAACACAGTAGCTCCCTTCATTTTCTAGAAACTGCATTTCTCTTGGGAGTTGGTCATGTCTGATTCCTGGTACAGTCCTTGGCAGGAAATGGTGGTATTTTCAAATGAAGTCATTAATAAAAATCAATTACTGAGGGATTTCCGATGAAGTCGATAGTGGGAGAACTACTTATGCTAGATGACAGCATGCTCTGCAGTGCTGGAGCCTATGATAGTCTCCCAGAGCTACCAAAACAGAACACCACAGACTAGGTGGCTTAAATCGTAGAAATTTATGTTATAACAGTTCTAGGGACTAGAATTCTAAGATCAAAGTGTTGATTTGCTTGGTTTCTTCTGGGTCATCTCTCCTGGGCTCAGGGATGACCATCTTCTCCCTGTGTCCTCACATGGCCTTTCCTCAGTGTGTCACTGTGTTCAAATTTCCTCTTTTTATAAGGACACCAGTCATATTGGCTTGGGGTCCATCCATAGGACCTCATTTAACCTTAATTACCTCTTTCAAGACCTTATTTCCAAATACAGTTACATCCTGAGGCACTGGGGGGTAGGACTTCAACACAGGAATTTTGGAGAGACACAATATAGCCCATTGCAGAGCCACACGGCATGCGTGTTGAAGTTGAGATGGGCAAAATGTGTAACAGGATTACTTCTCTGTCTGAACTAGAATCAGGATGTTTCTGAAAAGACAAGTTGACATGGTCTAACTATAAAAGGAACAACTCAGTGTGTCTTTTTTTAAATTGTACTTTAGGTTCTGGGGTACATGTGCAGATCATGCAGGATTTAGTTACATAGGTACATACATGGCAAGGTGGTTTGCTACCTTCATTACCTATATCTGGTATTTCTCCCCTCATTATCCCCTCCCCACCCTCCCCACCCCCTGCTGTCCCTCCCCAGCCCCTCCTCTACTGACTGCAGTGTGTGATGCTCCCCTCCCCGTGTCCACGTGTTCTAATTGTTCAACACCCACCTATGAGTGATAACATGTGGTGTTTGGTTTTCTGTTCTTGTGTCAGTTTGCTGAGAATGATAGTTTCCAGATTCATTCATGTCCAACTCAGCATATCTTAATCAACAGACAGGTATCTGCACCCTGCAGTGTCCTCCCACAGCCTGGGACTCAGGGTACTGGTTGTGGAAGGAGGTTCAGCCTCAAAGCCAGCAAGTTCCCAGCGTTGACTTTGACGATCTCTTTTAGTCTTTTTACTTTTTAGTCAACTGTTGTAAGACACTCGTGATTTCAGCATAGTCAGTCATGTCATCCACCTTGATAACAGAGAGAACATCTATCCATGCAGCCTAAGATCACACACCTGCCTTTGCCAGTTAGTTGATTTCCCTCCTGATTAAACATGCAGAAAACTAAAACCTAGAGTTGTCTGCCCCATGTACTTCTGCTAAGTCATATCTCCCTCAGGCTTGCATAACCGTGGGGCTCCAAATCAAGACCTTACATTTGCCTCAGTGGAGTTCGTGTTGTTATATTTGGCCCATGACTTGAAAATGATGCTCTTCATCAATTCCAGGCTGTATGACCTTGGCCAAGTCATTTAAATATTCTTGAACTTGGCTTTCTAACATGAAAATTAAGGTTGAAAGACTTTCTTCTCAAGGTCGTAGGGGAGATTCAATGAGATTATATAAATGACAATGACTCTTATTATGCACATTGCCAAGGTCATAATGCAATAAGGTAACTGAGGGTCTCAAGTTCAGTTAAACAGACAGGAAGGAGGAGAGCTAGGAGCAGAGAGCAGATTTACAAAGGGCGCTGTTCTGGTACTAGACATGCAATCTCTAGAGACTTACTGTGTGCTCCGCCTGGACTTTGAAGTGATCTGCACTCTGGTCTAAACCTATCACAGCCAGCTGGGCTTAGCCTCTCTCCACTTTTCTTGAATTGAATCTTCTCTTCTTCCTTTATCCATTACTCTGTTATATCTTGATTGAATGCCAGGCTACCTACTCTCCTAGAATGTCAATTTTGTCACTCAAATTACTTGATACTCTTCCAAGCTTTATGTCATCTGCAAATTTAATTTCTATCATCTCTGTCTTCATCAAAGTCAGCCCGGGTACAGCCACTTCTATACTCTTTCTGCCTGTACTGTCAGTAACCCCCTGAGTTTTCACTAACCCCTAATTCCTCCTCTCTGTCTACCTCCAGCCTGTTCCAATGACTACCAGGTCTCTTCTTAGGAAGCCTGAGGTTTTGGGTTGGGAACTGGGGACAAATGTCATGTACATAGGGTCAAGTTGTCTGATCATATGCAGGAAGTTGTAATTTGGGGTTGTTTGTATAGCCTTGTCCTGCTTTTCAGAGATAATCTGAAAAAAATGATGAGATTTGTTATTTTGTGTGAATTGTAAGGAAAATAATATCAAAAATTATTCTATATTTTATGATATCAGAACTAGAATTGTATTATTCTACATTTAAAAATATAACACTGGTTATAATCAAAGTGAGGTAAAGGAAACACAGTGAAGTTTTTGCCTGGGATATCAGGGTGGGCTTCTCTGAGGTGGCTGAGATTTGTCTTTGAGGCTTACTCTCAATGTCAATGAATGCCTATATTGTCCATAAGAATATATCCATCTGTGAATTCACCCTCCAATGTAGTTTAGTGACCATGTGGGGTAACCACTTACTTCATTACATCCCCTACAGTGATCCTGCTGCAATGGACCTTTCCCACCACAAGACATGACTCTAACACAGCTCTATGAATCCAGGAGTGGTCTGGAACAAAGGATGACAATGACTTTGGGTGATTATATTCTTTACTGACCTTGAATCCATGGCTGTAGAACCACTTTTGCTCAGCCTAACGGAGCTAAGTTATTCCAGACAACCCTGAGCAGTTTCACAAGCATGGGCTCATTTTAGGTAGCAGATCTGTTGATTTTTTTATCCGTATTTTCCTTTCTTTCAAAACCTACTATGTTGATGCTTTGCGCTAGGCAATCTTCTGGCATTTACAGCATCTCTGAGAGTCACACTTTAGCTGCTTCTTTCTATGTCCCTTGCTGGTTGACAGGGTAATTCTGTTCCCCCATAACTTTCAGCCCTTGGCCCTCGTTCTGCCACCTGAGCAACTGGAGTAGAGATGGTCTTCTACATTCTGTCTCCTGAGTAATTGAAGTTGAGATGGTCTTAGAAGCAGCCATTCTTCTTCAAGAATGTGAAATCACATTTCATATTCTACTGACATCCTTCCTGTGAAGATCCTTCCAAACTCTCCCCTCGTCCTTTCCCCGCTCCATCTTCCTTTCTTTCATATTTTGCCATTTGTTCCTTGAACATTAAAATGTCATGAAATCTGAAGCTCCATGAGGGCAGGAGCCACTTCTAGCTTTATCTCTACTGTATCCTCAGAGCCTAGCACAGTGCCCAACCCATATGGGGGCTTACTCAATATTTGTTCATGGCAGTCAGGCAGAAAGGCAGGCAACCACTTCCCTCAAGGAACTTGCTATATGGTAGGGAATAGACCATTTCTATTCAATACGGTAAATCTAAAATGGGAGTGTGTACATGGGACAGCGATATGTGGGAAGGAATATTTAAATCAACCTAGGAAAGTCAGAGAAGGCTTTGCAGAGGATATTATCCTTGGATTATTAATCCTTGGACAACGGCGGGGGGCGGGTACTGACAGTATAGACAGGAAGAGAATAGAAGTGACTGTACCAGGGCTGACTCTGATGAAGGCAGAGATGATAGAAATGAAATTTGCAGATGATATAAAGCTTGGAAGAGTGTCAAGTAATTAAGTGTTTGTCAGAGGGAAAAGTGGGATTTCAGCAACAAAAGTAGCATGTGCAACAGCACAGAGACCAGCGAATGCACCAAATAATGAGGACACCACTAGTATGTCAGTGTCTACTGAGCCTGGCTATGTGTGGGCATGTTCCATATGCTTCTGGTATGAGAGATTATGAAATGCTGTTACCACATGTGTTTCTCAGTTCCAAAAGCAGGAGACGCTCAAGAAAATCCAAGCTGTATTCCCACCTAGACTTCGATCTGTTAATGACTTGTTGTTCTTTATTCTTCTATTTTACAAGGCACAGTCAACCATACAGCTACTGAGTAATGCATCATAAAGTAGCGAGTGAAAAAATAATTACATGTTCCTGAAATTGCTTGGTGGTTATCCTTGAAATATCAAGTCATTCCAATGAATTACTTGGTAATGTAACTTTTCTTTTTTAATTTCATGATAATGTTCCAATTTACTAGTCACAAAACTCCCTGACATCACTGTCATCTCAGCAGGGTGAATATTTTAAACAGTTTTGACAACATAATTACGGTTATTAGGTGGATATTTGTTTCCCATCAACTAAATAATAACACCTTGTCCCAAGAATCTGGGTTTCTTAGAAGAATCTCAAAGTGCTTTACCAACAAGCATTATTTTTCTGAAGGCAAAGCTCGAAGGCCCCCAGTTGGATTCATGTCCCAGGTTGTGGTTAAAGTCAGCATGGTTAAAGGAGACTCTGGTCCAGAGATGCAGCTAAAGAGGAGAAGCAGTAAGATTGCTGCAGCTTTTCCTCGCCAAAGGGCCTGGCAGCTGGGTGTACAGCCTTCAAATCAGCGCCTGATATATCCCCCTCTGAGAAGGTCAGGAATTTGGGCCTCTGCTCTCTCTGCGAGACCATTTCTCAGTCAAATTGTAAAAACTTATTAGGGTGGTGGGTGTGGGCCCTGGATTGGATGGTTTGCATGGGAAAGGCCCCCTTGCAGGTGAATCACTTGCTTCCTCTAGGAATTGAGAAGTCTTGGGAGGGGCAGTCTCTCTGGGGTTAGTAAGGTCTCAGTACTGACTCCATTACAACAGCTAGGTAAGTCCCTGTAAGTCTACTGTGCCACCAGACCCGAGGTTGGAAGTTTATGCCCAATGTATGTCTTTGTAATAAAACATTAGCAACAAAAAACACTTATGCAAAACGCATGGTTTCATTAGCAATTAAAGTCACATTAAATACAAGCAACTTCTAATTTCCTGGTGAACTTCTATTGAATAAACAATGGCAAACAAATGTTGTCAGGGATAGAAAGAAACATCAGTTTTACATTGCTTGATCTTTCTGGAGAAAGGCAATAGGCAATGACACCTATAAAACTATCTCTGTTTGACTTGTAAATTACTTTGGATTACTTCAAATGAAATTAAATTAATGATGATCTGAATACATTACCTGGAACTTCATGGGCCTGCAAGGAAGCTATGTCTTTTTTCCCTTTGGGTAATACCTTAGCCCAGTCATCCTAGAAAAAGGAACCCTGAGGCACATCTGGTGTGCTAATATTTACTTGGAGATAAAATACTAGGCTAGTAAGAGGTAGCCGTTTTAAAATGTAGGTTTTATTAGTATTCAGGTATAGTGAGACCAACAGATCAGAAAATGACTGTTATTGAAAAGATTGTTACAGGTCCCAAGAGGAAGGGATAGGCCATGCCACGTGGGACCACACAGGGACACAGCAGTGTTGGTCAGAAAGTTGGTGGTGGGAGAAGGTTGGGGTGCAAATGCCTTTATTGTGGATTCTGTGGGAAGGAATGGAATGGGTGAAGCAGGGTAAACAGGTTTAGGATTGGCTAGTTTTAATAATTTCAGCAGGCTCTGGGGTGTTCAGCAGGGGCTGTCTCTAATGGTCTGATACCTGGCCCTAGGTTAATTAGGGCAAGGCGAATGAATAACAGCCTGAGTTGTAAGCACTCATTAGAAGGGGAGTTGGGTGTGGGCTCTGAATTGGGGTAAGACCCCAGATGTCAAAGCATCAGAAACACATGGTCAATACAGCAGGAAAGGGGGCAGTGAGGAACAGAAGGAAGAATGAAAAGTACAAAGTGACCCATCGCTAAGGCAGTTATAGTTTCCCCCAAAAAATGCAGCAGGATTCTTAGCTGTGTGGGATGTGCCTGGACACTGTGTCTTGGTATGGTCTAATGTGGTGGGAAGGGAGAAAGGTTTCTTTTCGGGAGCTTTCCCATTGTTTCCTACAGCTCCCTGGGCAGGAGTTGACCACGGGGTATATGTACCTCTAGGTCACATCACAGAGGCACCAACAGGCAGAGAGCAAGAGGCTGTAGGCAGGAAGCAGATGAGGCCTGTTCCAGGTCTGGAAACCCAGATGGAAAAGAAGCTATTCCAGGTGGAATTATGCCCCCATTCCTAATTCATGTATTGTAGTCCTGACCTCCAGTACCTCAGAATGTAACCTTAGCTAGAGATAAAGTATCTAAAAAGGCAATTAAACCAAAGTGAGGCTATATGGGTGGGTGCTAACCCAGTATAACCAGTGTCCTTATAAGAGGAGGGGACTTGGACACAGGTGAGTACAGGGGAAAGATCGCCTGAAGACACAGGGAGCCAATGGCCACCTACAAGCCAAGCAGAGACGCTTCTGAGAAATCCTACCCTGCTGACAAGTGGGTCGCAAACTTCTGGCCTCTAGTTTGATGAGAAAATTAATTTCCATTGTTTAGGTCCCTCAGTCTGTGGGACTCTGTTTTGGCAGTCTGAGCAGACTAATATAGAAGTTGTTTGTACAAAGTTGCTCACAAGCCATGGAGTTTACAGTTGCCAACGTTGAAGAGAAAAACCACAGAGCAAAGTCCGATATCTCAAGGTAATGAACTAATAGACTGCTGTCAAAACAAAAATTCTCTAGAGTAACCACACAATTGCATGCATCGAATGATGGAGAGTAAAGAGGGCAGAAGGGAAAATAGAACGTAGTCTGATTACAACTAGGTAACATAAATGTAAATTTGGATGTTTATAAAGAGTGATGGAAAGTTAACTCTTTTCTAACAGAATCATTTTAATGAGACTGTACAGTATAATTAAATCTATATTATGTTATTTTAATGTTTTCCTTTGATCCTTTTCTTCTCATAACTTATATGAGAGAAAACAATGCTTGACTAAGTCATACAAGCTTGCTGGGTCCGTTTGCTTACGGAGACCAGCTCAGCTATAGAGACCCACACCCAGGCGGCGCTGAAGGAACTGAGAAGCAGACACCCAGATAGAACAACAAAGTGGGACGCTCTGAGGCCAACAGGCTTCCGAGGTGAGCGCCTCAGGGGTCTGACAGCATTCTGGCCTGAGGGCCTGGAGCAGACTCTGACCCACGTAGTTATTCTCTCTGAACAGGTGATAATTATTAACAAATAGATATCTGGTAGTTTCTCATAACACAAAAATATACCAGGTAGGCAGCTGGTGCCCGCTTACCACTGATCACAGACAAACTAAAAAGTATTTTCATGAGGGAGCCACAGGGGCAAGGTCACATATCTCGGGCTTAAAGAATCGTTTTGACCGGTGTATGATATTTATATATTGTCCTGCCACTTTAAAATACCCCAAATAGTTTTACACTTGGTGGGGGCTAGGTTTTCCTTGCCATCGTTCTTTCCAGCAAACAATGTATTCTATCATACTCTCAGCATTTCTCAGCAATCATACACTTAGCATTTCTCAATATTTGCTCGTGAAAAAAATGACAACTTGGATGTGTTAGGAAGGATTCTGAGGCTCTGTCCAGACAATGCAGGCCGGCAATGTCCTGTGTGAGGCACAGGAAGGGGGAATGGCAGCATACGCCTGCCCTGGGTGATCTCTAAGGGCTTGTGTAGGTTTTGCTCTGTAAAGACTCTAGGATAACAGCTGTGAGTTCTTGCAGGTTAGAGTAAAATTGATTTCTCTGCTGCTTATTGGCCATGTAAATAAATAGCGAAGGTGTTTTTAAGTGTGTTTCACAGCAATGCCTGCACCCTTGTTCTAAGGTGTATCTGGTCCTGGTTCTTGGATAAGCTACATTGACAGCCTGCGTAAATAACTGGCAGCCTTTTCATTAACTGGGATTTGTTTCTCATTTGGATTTAGATTTTTTCCTCTCTCTGGGATTAGGATCTCTCTTGTCACCAGGCTTCTATTGTTTCCCGATGGATCTTATACGGCTTAGTTTATGTTTTCTAAACTGAAGTCGATAGTGCAACAAACAAACAGCTCTGAAACCTCTCACCCAGCTCCTACTAACATGTTTCTTGAGTTAGCTAAAAAATAAATCAGTATTATCATTTCTGCATCCTTTGCAGTTTGCAAAGCATTTTCCTGTACATTTGATCCTCATACATCAACCTCTAAGAAAGGCAGGCAGAGCCAAGTCATTATTCCTGATTTATAGAGGGGTTTTGTGATTCTTCTGGGTGGCACAAATACCTTTTTTAACCTGGGCATGGATCTGGCTGACTCCGACTCTGGGCTCTTTACAAAGCACAGCATTGTATCTCAGGAAGTCGCTTCTAAGTAGGATGGTCCTGGCTGACTCAGCCCACAGTCAGCCCCACTCTGTTCCTCGTGAAGTTCGGAATCAGCCTGGGTCATATTGCAGTGGACAGGCTCCAGCCTCATGTCTCCAAAGCCTTCCCTCATTGATTCAGAACTGGACGGGCATCTCCAAGAGAACTGCTTGCCCTCCATCCCCATCCCCCTCAGACTCCAGGAGTCTGAGAACTAGGGGTTTTCCGGAATGTGGGACTTTTCACTACTAAAACCAGGAAAGTCCTGGGCAGAGAGACACATTGGTCACCCTGCCTGCCTCAGAAGGACTTTAGCATCCCATCCTTGAGAAGTGGGAAGAGAGGATGGGGGTGGGGTGGGATCAAGGGCCTTCTCATTTCAGGTTACAATGTGGCCAGCTCCTTGGCAGGAGTATCTGGAGTTCAGTTAGAGACCACTGAGTCCAACCCTCTTGTTTTGTTCAAGGCCCCTAAGGCTCTAAAAAAAAAGGGCTTTCCCCAGGGTGAACCAGCTCCTGATGGCAGACAGAGCATCTAACCCAGGGCTCCTGACACCCGCTTTGGGCCTTTCCCTGTAACAATGGAAGCTTTGGTATAATGTCATTTGCTTACATTGCCTTTTTAAAGTGTTCCACCCCTGTGAGACAGGTACTCCTTTCTCATTCACAGTCAATTTATGAGGCAACCAAGACACAGAGAGCTGAGATTATTTGCCCAAGGTCACACTGCTCACACATGTCAGAGACTGGACTTCTAGTCTAGGGCTCATTCTGTCATCATCTCAATAGCTGCGGTCTATACATTGCACAATTTACTTTTTGCAAAGTCTTATATGACTTACATTATTTCATAAAATCTTATTAACAGCCTTGAGGTAAAAGAACTGTCCAGTGTGATTGAGAAATAAATCAATGGATGTTGTTTTAAGCCACTCAGTTGTGTGTGTGGTTTGTCATACAGCAAAACCTGATACTGTGCATTATCTTATTTGTTTCTAGCAATAACTCAGTGCTGGTTATTATTAGACTCATTTGATAAATGAGGAGTCTAAACTTAGTTAAAGTGACTGCTGATGCAGTGTGTCACAGAGCTGGCAACTGTCAGCATTGGGATCAGAACTCACATCCATGTTACTCCAGAGCTAGTGCTTTTAACCACTGTAATACGTTAATATGAAAAAAAAAAAACCCAGGATTCCAAAGAGGTCCACATCCTAATCTCTAGAACACGTGAGTATGTTATACCTTACATGGCAACAGGGAATTAAGGTTCTAGGTAGAATTAAGGTTACTAATCAGCCTACCTTTAAGTAGGGAAATTATCCTAGCTTATCAGAGCAGGTTTGATGTAGCCATGAGAGTCATGAAAAGTGGCAGAGAGAGGCAGGACGGGAGACTCAGAGAGGGCATGGCTGCACTATAAGGGCATAGAGAGATACCGCGGGAAGTTAGGTTACCTGTAGAAGCTAGAAGAGACAGGGAAACAGATTGTCCACTAGAGCCTCTGGAAAGGAACTCAGCTCTGCTGACACCCTGATTTTCACTCAGTTAGACTTACATCAATCAGACTTCTTCTTTTTTTTTTTTTTTTTTTTGAGATAGAGTCTTGCTCTGTCACTCAGACAGGAGTACCTGTCTCGCAGGGGTAGAAGACTTAAAAGAGGCAGTGTAAGCAAATGATCTCAGCTCACTACAACCCCCACCTCCCATATTCAAGTAATTCTCCTGTCTCAGCCTCCTTAGTAGCTGGAATTACAGGTGCACACTACCACACGGGACTAATTTTTTTTTTTGTATTTTTAGTAGAGACAGGGTTTCACCATGTTGGCCAGGCTGGTCTCGAACTCCTGACCTCATGATCTGTCCACCTTACCCTCCCAAAGTGCTGGGATTACAGGCATGAGTCACTGTGCTCGACTTGTGTCAGACTTCCAACCTCCAAGTCTGAGTGGTTTTAAGACTCTGAGTGTGTGGCCACTTGCTACAGCAGCAACAGAAAATGGATATGACCGCAACATGGCACAAACCTGTCGCTTGGCTGCTCTCCTGGGATCTGAGCTCTGTTCATGCTAGAGTCCTCATGGTGCCACTCACATAGTAGGGACTCAGAAAAGTACTCGAGTACTAATTATGGCCATTTATTGAGTGCTTTCTGTGTTCCAAGCTCCAAGCTATTTGTTTACAAAAATATTTCATCTAACTACCATAACCAAACTATGGTTATTGATTTCATGATGTGAGAATTGAGGCATGGAGAGGTTGAGGTCACACAGCTGAAAGTAGCATAGCTAAGATTTGAACCCAGGCCTGTTGGTTCCAAAGCCTTCCCTTTTCACTCTGCCATGCTGTCTGCAACACTGCAGTCTGTTGAATTAAAGTGGGAAAGGATTTGAAAATCCTATAAGGAGAACATTTCATTTTCTTGGCGAAATGGCACCTAGGGAACCAAGTCCCATCGTTAACACCTCCCTCTCCTTTTCCTCCATTTCCACTCATTTCTTTCCTTCTCTCTCATCCTTCCACATACATTTACTGAACACCTGCCCTGGGATATAAACACAAATAAGACACAGTCCCTCTTCTGATATCACATTTAGTAGAGGAATTAAGACACAGATACATACAGCATCCTTGAGAGGCAGATAGGACCACTGCCAGGAGAGGGAGATGGGAGAAGCAGAATCAGGGCTTCCTCCTGCTCAGTCTGGGAATCAATAGAAGGAGAGAAATGAAATTCTGGCCCTGCTCTGTTCTAGCAGTATAGGTTTGATAATACCAACAAATATAATAGTAGCTAACAATCTCCGTGTGCCAGGCAGTGTTCTAAGTTATCTCTTGTAACTTGATTAAATCTCTTTGCCTCTCTGAGCTCAATTAATAAAAAAAATTTGAGCATTAATTCTATAAGAAACAGTGAGCAAGACAGATGCAATTCATCAAACAGGTAAAACAAGTGGGATGAGTGTCACAAAACTGCGCTGTGAATCCCGAATCAGGAGAGCTGACCTCGCCTGGGGTCAGCAAAGACTCTTTAAGATGTACAAATATATTGAGACCTGAGGATCCATGGGGTCAGCTAGAGGCTGCTCAGGGGACGGAGTTAGAAGTAGTTGCAGAAGGTCAGGGAAGATAGAAGGCCTAGAAACAAACGGAAATGGTGCATTGAGGACAGAAAGATGTTCTGTTCTTGGGGGCTTAGAAAGTAGGCGTTTGTGAAATGGAGCTAATCACCCACCTCATGGAGCTACAAGATGACTACCTGATATAATGTGTGAAAGAAAGAAACATGCTTTTTTGGCAACCTACTGTGCATTTATTGAGCACAATTCTTATCTTTTTTTCCTCCCTATCTAGACTGAAAGCTCCCAGAGGATGTACTAATTAGGATAAAATCTTCAACTGCTGTATCAGACATATCTTAAAGATCTGTACCTCTGTTTCTCTCTCACACAACAGCTCTGAGATGAGCAGCCCATGGATACAGGCAGCCATTGCCCCCAGGTTGTTCAGGCACCCAGATTCCTTTCATTCTGTGACTCTTTTTCTCCTAGCATATTGTCACCACCTGGATGGCTGAAGCTGAATCACCAGGGATCAACTAGTGGGAAGGAGCCAGGCACCAAGCTTGGGGCAGAATTTGATGGCTAAGAAATCAGCAGTAGAGAAGTAGGGAAGAGATACAGGGAAGGAAAGACAGGCAATACAAGTTGTGTTATCTATTCATCTACCACTATGCATAATGCAGTTATCCCTCTAGGGAACTCTGGAAGTCATGTTAAACATACACACCTCAGCATTATCCCACATAAGTGCTGAGGGAGTTGGGGCATTGATATACCAGCTCCTATCAGTCATTGGTTGGGAACGACTCCCAGAGGCATGACAATTTCCTGGTGTTTTCCTGCCATTCCAGCAGCAATATGGGCTCTGGGAGCAATGAAAATCCCTCTGGAAAAGAGACGCAGGTGTTGGCAGTTGGAAGTGAGACTGACATGAACAGAAAAGTTAAGCGGGAAGAAATATGGTGTGGCACTGACAACATCTGCTATAGTGGTCAACTAGCAGTACTTGCCAGAAAAGAAAAGCCAAAACTGTAGCCCATCTTTACATGCCTGAGTATCTGCCTAGATCACAATGAAGGCTCAATAAATGTTTAGAGAACGAGTGAGTAAATGAGTGATTGATGAGTACATTAATATGTCCTGTAATGATTTACCTATTCCTATGGTGGAAGAAAACATTTATTTACATTTATGTCTATAGCCATAGCCATAGCTATCTATATTATATCTACATCTATCATCTGTGTAAATAGGTAGATGAATAGATAGATGGATGGATGGATGGATGGATGGATGGATGGGTGGATGGGCAGGCAGGTAGGTGCATGGATGGATGAATGGATGGATGGGCAGTTAGGTAGATAGATGGATGGATGAATGAATGGATGGATGGACAGATAGACAAGTAGGTAGATGAGGAGATGGACAGATGACAGAGAGAGAGAGAGATGTACATACATGTATATCTCTGGAATTGTGCCAGGTACTCTACATCTATTATTTAGTTTAATTTTCACAATAACATTGTGGAAAGTGAATTTACCTGCATTTATTGATGTTGAACCTGAGAAAATGAAAGGCTAAGTCACTTGCCCAGCGTCACATGGTTAGTTAGGAAACTGCAGAACAACCACAGAACACAGCTTTGTTGGACGACCAAGCATAGGTTTCTGTGGCTGCATATTCCTGTCCCTCTTCTGTACCACCAAACTGCATTAGCCAGCCCATCAATTGATTTGAGTTTTGAGGAATTCTCTTTGAAGGTCTTCATATATGATATTTTTACAGAGACTTGGTGGAAAGGTTTTCACAATTTACCTGTCAACCTTGATAGATAGAGAGTATTTGCTACAATACCAGCTGAAAGCAAGAAAAATAAAATTTAAAAAGAAAAAAAAAAAACATTGGGGATTTCATGTGCCTTCTAAAATTTCTAAGCAGGGACCTAATTAAAACAGGTTAACAACACAACTCTGGCTCAAGAATGCAGTATGAAAAATGTGTCTACCTGAATGAATCAATGATAAACAAAGGGAATAAAGATTTATGACAGAGAGAGAAAGAGAAAAATAGAAACTGTTGAAATAAGGGGGCCTGGTATTGGAGAGTTATTTGAAGTCATGGGTGTCTGCTGGCAGATTCATCTTAAAAGGTTTTGGGAATTAAAAAACAACAATAACAAAAAGCACTATGTTTCCCTAAAGGTTGAAAGAGAATAAAAGATAAAGCAATTTCTATTTGATAAAATAAAACTGCAAGATCTATTTCACACAAGATTCAGAGAAAGAATTTGGTTTGTCACATAGTCCTGTTGGGTGTGTGTTGGAAATTGAATGCTATTCCTGACCCAAGAGCATCTTTCTCTGAAGTAGGTGGGGATATGCCAGTTATGAAAGGAGCAGCAATTGCAAGGGAATTTACCAAGGGCGTGTGTTCACACAACCCCAACCTACATGCTATACAGGAAGATTCCCAAAGGCTAACTACTACATACTGTTAGTTTCTATTTTCCACACCCTGTTCTAGATGCTTTCAAATGTATCACTTGATGTAATCATATCGACAGTCCTAACAGGTAAGCATCATTATCCCAGTTTTAAGGAAACTGAAGCTCAGAGAGGTTGAAGTTGTAGTAGGCCCAGTGAAATCCAGGTCTAATCCCTGGAGCCTGTGATCGTACCATACATGGCAAATGGGACTCTCAAAATGTAATTACAGATTTTGAGATGGGGAGATTATCCTGGATTATTTGAGTGGGCCCTAAATGTAATCATAAGTGTTCTTATAAGACAGAATCAGAAGAAAATGTGACCACAGAAGAAGCAGCCAATGGAATAATTGAAGCAAGATGTTATACTGACGACTGAGAAGGTAGAAGAAGGGACCAAGAGCCAAGGAATGTAGGGAATGAAGTTCCAGAGCTGGAGAAAGCAAAGAAACAGATTCTTCCCTGGTCTTCAGAAGGTGAGCAACCCTGCTGACACCTTGATTTCAGCCCAGTTAATAGTTTCACACTTCTGACCTCTAGAAATACAAGAAATAAAATGTGTGTTCTCTTAAGCCACCAAATTTGTGCTAATTGGTTACAACAGACATTGGAAACTAATCTTACTCAATGAAATACAGCCAGGAAATGGAAGAACTGGGACTTGAATTCAGGTCTTTGACTCCAAATCTAGTATTAGTTCTATGGTAACCCACTACTTCTTGCTGTGTAGTCTATCCCACTGTTACTGGTACTCCTCAGATGTCTGTATAGCCTCTATCTCCTCACAGATTCTCAAAATGTGGCTGCACATCAGATCTCCTGGGCTCTTTGAAGTAAAATGTGGAACCTTGCACCCCAAAGAAGAGACAAGGGCCCTAAAATTTCTCATTTTAAAATCCAATTTGGGAATCATCATTCTAGCACTTTTTTTTTTTTTTTTTTTGGAGACAGAGTTTTGCTCTTGTCACCCAGGCTTGAGTACAATAGTGCCATCTCAGCTTACTGGAACCTCTGCCTGCCAGTTTCAAATCATTCTCCCACCTCAGCTTCCTGAGTAGCTAGGATTACAGGCATGTGCCACCACACCCAGCTAATTTTGTATTTTTAGTAGAGATGGGATTTCGCCATGTTGGCTAAGTTGATCTCGAACTCCTGACCTCAGGTGATCTGCCCACCTTGGCCTCCCAAAGTGCTGGGATTACAGGCGTGGGCCACCATGCCCGACCACACTCTAGCACTTTTATTTTCTAAAATAAATCAAAACCACATTGAGATACCATCTTATGCCAGTTAGAATGGCGATCCTTAAAAAATCTGGAGACAACAGATGCTGGAGAGGATGTGAAGAAATAGGAACACTTTTACACTGTCGGTGGGAGTGTAAATTAGTTCAACCATTGTGAAAGACAGTGTGGCGATTCCTCAAGGACCTAGAAATAGAAATTCCATTTGACCCAGCAATCCCATTACTCGGTATATATCCAAAGGATTATCAATCTTCTATTATAAAGACACATGCACACGTATGTTCACTGTTTACAATAGCAAAGACCTGGAATCAACCCAAATGCCTATTGATGATAGACTGGACAAAGAAAATGTGGCACATATACACCATGGAATACTATGCAGCCATAAAAATCTATGAGTTCATGTCCTTTGTAGGGACATGGATGAACCTGGAAACCATCATTCTCAGCAAACTGACACAAGAACAGAAAATCAAACACTGCATGTTCTCACTCATAGGCAGGTGTTGAACAATGAGAACACATGGACACAGAGAGGGTAGCATCACACACTGGGATCTGTTGGGGGGGTTAGGGGAAGGATAGTGGGAGGGAGGTTGGGGAGGGATAACGTGGGGAGAAATGTCAGGTATAGGTGATTAGGGGATGGTGGCAGCAAACCACCTTGCCATGAATGTACCTATGCAACTGTCTTGTGTAATCTGTACATGTACCCCAGAATCTAAAGTACATTTAAAAAAAAATTAAAATATAAATATATTTAAAATACAATGTATATATACATTATAAACATGTTAATGGAGAGAAAATACAAGGTCAGCATTGTATCTTCCTTTTGAACACATAACCACTTGAAGGGGACACAGAATTTGGAGAGGCTACTATGTGGGAGGCATTTGCACCTAACCCGGCATCTACCTTCACAGCACTCCTGGGAGAGAGAGCATGTTACCTCTCTACTACTGATGATAAAACTGAGGCTCCTTCAGGCCATTTGCTGTATTAGTTTCCAGGGGCTGATGTAGCAAAGCACCACAAACTGGGTGGCTTAAAACAACCAGAAGACTCTGCCTTTGAGGGAGCAGAGGGATGTGCCCATGACCAGATCTTCAGTTATGCAAATATACCTTAGAGACCACAAGAAGAAAGACATCTCTCTGAAATGCTCTGGTCCCGAGGAAAAAATTACTCTGTATAATAATGGAAAATGTCTGTACATCATGCTGAGCTGCTTATTTTGTACCCTTGAGAGAGCTTTTATTTTCTTATAAATAAGGATTGGAATTGTAAAACAAAAAACAAAAAAACAAAGAACAACAACCACCCCCCTCCAAAACAACAACAACAACAAACGAACAAACAAACAAACAAACAAAAAACCCAGGACTTTATTGGCTCACAGTTCTGAAGGTGGGAAGTTTGAAATCAATGTGCTAGGAGGGCTGTGCTCCCTCTGAAACCTACAAGGGAAAAGAATCCCTCTCTGCCCCTTCCAGTTCCCAGTGTTTGCCAGCAACCCCTGTCACCCCTGGGATTTTAGACGCATCCCTCCAACTTCCGCCTCTGCTGTCACATGGCCATCTTTTTCCTATGTGTCTCCACGTTTCTTTTTCATTTCTTATGAGGCCACTAGTCACATAGGTTAAAGCCCCACCCTATTCCATTAATACCTCATCCTAATTTAACTGCAATGACATCCTAATCACATCTGCAATGACCCTATTTCCAAATAAACTGGCACTCCAAAGTACTGAGTGTTCAGACTTCACTGTATCTTTTTTGGGGACCCAGTTCAATCCATAACACTTGCCAAGGCTATTTAACTAGTAAATGTCAGTGATGGGCTCAAATATAGATCTGGCTCTCTTCCATCCTCCAAACTTGATGGAGTCTGCGTATGAGTGAGTACTTACTTACCAAAATGAGAATCATGGATCACAGCTTTTCTGTGCCTTCCTAAGTTCTTTCAGCAACTTCTTGGTGCCTGGAAGTCTCCCAGGTACCTTCACTTGGGAGCTCTGTTTTGCTCCACTGAGCTCAAATAGAGGGAGCTCACGTTTGGAACTCTTTTGTCCCTATTCCAAGTGGCTTAGCCGCTTTATTTCTATTCTATTCCAAGTAAAATTATTCTGCAATGTGCAGAAGAGGAGGCTTTATATTGAAATGAATTAGTTTCTATCTAGGAGCTGTTATGTCTATTGGCATTTTGGATAATCTCTGCTGTGAATTAACTATTCCTATCCTTGGCCCGTTTTTTTTTTTCTTTTGAGTTGTTGGCATTTTTCTTGTTAATTTGCAAAAGCTCTTTCTATTAACCTTTATCTATCATAAGAGTTGCAAATATTTTCCCCAATCTATCATTTGTCTTTTGATTTTGATTTATACTCTCTTGACATGCAAAAGAATTTAATTTCCTTCCTTATAACTTCTGGGCTTCCTGTTTTGCTTAGAAAGTTCTCTCTGACTCCTTTGTGATATTAATATATATGTCATCCTTAATTTCTAATTTTTGTTGCCTTTCATTCTTTATACTATTATGCCTATATGAAATTTGCAAATGACTGGAATGTTGGTGATTCTACTAACTGGATTAATTGTGTTGAAGTCCATTTAGTCTGTATTGTTCTACATAATTTCTGAATTTCAGTGAACAGGTTTTTACCTCAATGAATTCATAATATCAAACATTCAGAAGTTACTGTAATTCTTGGTAAATTTAAGTTAAATGTGCTTGTGCAGAAGAGAAGGGCAATCCTCATTCTTCCCTTTTCTGTTCATGCTTCCCTTTGTCAAAGCTTGGGATGAACTGTTTGACAAATCTAAACAATTAGATACACACACACATATGTATATACATGTACATGTCAGAGATTGCTATGTCTTCACCAAAACTCACATGTCTGTTGTAGGGACAAAAAGATAATACCTTTCCTTCACAAGGGTCTTGTCTGACACTCCTACAACAAAAGACAGGGTAGCAACATATAATCATCACAAATTTATTTAATAAAGTTTTGTGTGACACAGAAGCCTCCAGAAGTGAAGACCCAAAGATCCAGGGAAAAATGGTGTATTGTTATACTAAATCTTAAGAAAAAGTGTATAGTTGTGGAGAAACATGATTGGATCAGAAGGGTCTCAGCTAATATGAATGCACTTGGGAGGAGAGCCTAGCAAGGCCCGCTTGTTTAGCTTCTCTTTGGCCTCTTTGTGTAGCATTCCTTCCCCCTTTGTATTAGTCCATTTTCACACTGCTGGTAAAAACATACCTGAGCTGTGTAATT
The DNA here is from genome assembly GCF_030222135.1 of Aotus nancymaae. Classification (NCBI taxonomy): domain Eukaryota; kingdom Metazoa; phylum Chordata; class Mammalia; order Primates; family Aotidae; genus Aotus; species Aotus nancymaae. The sequence continues at coordinate 83,452,947 of NW_026988450.1, read as the reverse complement.
TGTAAAGAAAATGAGATTGAATGGACTCAACAGTTCCATGTGACTGGGGAGGCCTCACAATCATGGTGGAAGGTGAAAGACATATATGGCAGCAGACAAGAGAGAATAACAGAGCTTGTACAGGGAAAGTTCCCTTTATAAAACCATCAGAGCTCGTGAGACTTATTCACTATGATGAGAACAGTATGGAGGAAACTGTTCCCAAGATTCTCTATCTCCCACCGGCTCCTTCCCATAACACATGGGAATTATGGGAGCTACAATTCAAGATGAGATTTGGGTGGGGACACAGCCAAACCATAGCACCCTGCGTATGGGGCAGGATCCCCTATAATGAGGGTCATACGACCCATTTCAGAGGAGGTAGCTCAGAGGGTTAGTTTCTAGGTTATGTGGCTTTCTTTGGGGGATAGGAGTATTCTGGTTTCCATGATTCCTCTTGGGGAGCAAAAGGGCGTGGGAGAAAGAAAGGAGGGTGGGAAGGTCAGAGAGACATTGTGCCTGAGGCCTTCTCAATCTCTTTCAGTTCAAAGTGTTTAGCATGTCACAATGCCATACTTTGGGGTATCATTTTCTGAGGCCCTGACACTGCTAGAGGATGGGAGATAAAGCAGGGGGAGTCTGGTGACTGCCACATTGGTGAAATTGTGTGAAATTAGATGTCTAACCATCTGGTGAATATCAGAACATGCCTTCTAAACTACAAGTCAAGTTATTGCACCTCATGCTTCTTACAAATAAAACATGGGCACAGTGCTCAGTGGGCCTCTTTGGATTTGGACGGCAGCACAGACCGTGTTTGGGAATAGTGCTCCATCAGTTTTTTGGATGCTTTGGAAGTCTGCCAGTTTTGATTGGGGTTGAAAGAAGGAGAGGGCTCTGCAACAGGTTCAGGCTACAGTAAGTTTCTCTGCCATGAAGCCATGTAATCCGGCAGCTCTTATGACACCACATACATCCGGGTGAACAAAGACACTGTGTGGACAGCCTGACAAACTCAACAGGGTAATTGCAGGGTAGACATCTAGGTTTTTGGATCAATTTCTATCATAGAGAATTGTACACTCTTCAAAATGCAGATCTTGCTGTGTTACTGGATCTTAATAAAGACTGAATATCTGATCATGGGACATCAAATAACCCTGGAGTTGGAGCTGCTCAGCACGAGCTGGATATTGTCAGATCTACCAGGTCATGAGGGTAGGCAGGTGCACAACAATCATCTTATGAGGAAAATAGCCCATGCTGGTCAAGTTCAGGCAGGTCTGGAGGGCATGGATAAATTGTACAAACAGGTGACCCAGACCCTCTGTTGCAAGAAAATCTCTCCCACCACTCACAACTGTGCTGTCCTATGGGGCTTTCTATGATGAGTGAAGGAGTAGGAAAATCCTAGTCCTGTTTGTTCGGTGGGCCAGCTAGATTAGCTAGTGTGCTGACCACAGTCTGCTGCCACACTCAGTCCTACTCAGGAGTGTCCATGAAGGTGGGGAGGGGACATCTCAGCATGACTCAGCTTTGTGTGGATGTAGAACTGGTCTGAGGAAAGGTTATACGCAGGGGTGAATGGCATCACTGGTTGGAAGAGATCTAAAGAAACATGATTGGAGGATTGAAGACCAGGAAGTCTAGGGAAGAAGCATGTGGACAGACCCATGCAGTGGACATGAAGAGCATCAGTCATGTCGGCCTGTCACCATCACTCCCTGTAAACCTCTTGGGAATTTTTTTTTACCTCCCAAACCTGTAACTGTTGGCCCTGATGGACTAAAGGTCACATTTCCTAGGACAAGGATGTTTCTTCCAAGTAACACAGTAAGAATCCTACTAAGCCTAAGTTATTGTTGCTTCCTGGTTATGTTGGACTGTTTATGCTGGTGGACTAGAAAGCCAAAATATAAAAATAAAAACAGAGAGTTGCTGTACCTGCAGGAGTAAATGACTGATTATCAGGAAAAGCTGGGGCTGCTGGTTACAATAGGAGCGAAGAGGAGTAAGTGTGGAATTCAACAGATTTACTGAGGTGCTTCTTGGTGCTTCCATCCCTGGTGGTCATAACTGTAAATGTGCAGTGCATCAGCCAAGGCACCGCCACATTGTCAGGAGCTCCTAATCCTCAGTGATGAAGCTCTCAGTTCCCCACTGGAAAAACAACTTATACCAGTAGAATTACTGGCCAGGGCAGAGGACAGTCATGAATGAATGGTAAAGGAGGCAGATGAGGAATCTCCAGTATTCCTTGAAGAGCCAGTGGGAAGACAGTGTTCTTAACGGGTGGCAAGAGTGGATCTGAGTGGTGCGAAGGGTGAACTGTGGCAGCTGCTCTTATGTCTTAGCATGGAGGTCACCACAGCCCTGTGGACAAACCTTCCTACTCTAATATCCGTGTCCATCTCTGCCTGAAAGCATTTCCTGGTTACAGGAGCTTGCTAGGCTTAAGCTCAGTTGTAAATGCCAGAGAGTTAACCACACCACAGGCCTCCACAAGTAACCACCAAGTCATGGTGAGCAGGAGTCAATGAGGAGTACTTTATAAAGTCTGCCAGAGGGTCTTCAGTAGGCTGAGTCCCAGAAGCTAGCCTCAATAACCCTCTCAATTACATACCCTTTGCTGCCTTTCCTCCATCCCCTCACTGTCCTTCCACAGAAACATCACGTACCAATTCCTCACCTTAGGGTGCACTTTTGAGGGAATCCCAGCAGAGATACTTTGTCGGTGGACAATAAATCCCGGTTCTTCTCCTATACACAGCAGAGGCATTTGTTCGAAGCTCATTTACGATTTAGAAAGAAAGAAAAATTGATTACATTTCAGATGCCACCAAATTCCAAACAACAACGAATATTGGAGAGACTAAAAGAACAGAGAAGAATGGGATTTTCTGGAAGCAAATGAGATGAGATTTAATATAGATAAATGTAAGATAATGCACCTGGGAAAGTTCGAATCAGCATTAATTTAAAGTGGGTGCCTGCAATTTGTGAAACAATCAGACTGACAAAAAGCTGGGACTAATAATGTATAATCAATTATGAATCAAGAAATGTGCTGCTTATTAGAGAAACAAAGTTCACCATCTCTCAGGGTATAGATAAAATACAATCAGACATGGTCATGTCATTCCAGGGCCCTTCTTAAGATCGTTGGAACCAAGACTAGGGCAGTTAAGGTAGATGAGAAATGAGGCATGGGAGTCAACAGACTCTGCGGGAGGTGGGGTGGAGGGTTCCAGACTTACAGGTGTGAGAATAAAAGCTGTGGAGCCAACTAGCATCACACGGGCAGGGTGATTAAGATCAGAAGTCAGTGGCTGTCAGCCAGGCAGGCGGGCAGGGCAGCAGCCAAGGCATCAGTCACGGAGACTACGGGTCTGCAGTGGCTCTGACTTCACATTGGACGCCTTACTGAATGTCAGCACAGAAATGAATTCCAGGGAGATGCAGAACCCTCCTTCCCCAAGGGTGCACAGGTAAGTGAAGGCGCATCACATAAGGCAACTCGTGGGTGTCCTGTGTGTTGTGCAAAGTCGCTCCCCACTCTGCCACAGGTCAGTAAGGATTCTGTTTGGCTGAAAGTAAGAGAAAGCTGGACACAGTGGCTTACACAAGGATATACCTTGTTTCTGTTATATAAAGAGACATCTGGAAGTTGCCTCTTTATTGCTTGTATTGGTTCAGCTGCTCGTCAATATCAGAATGAAAGTCTCTGAGCATATCTTGGTCTTTCCTTCAGGGTCCCACGTTGGCTGTCATAATGTGAGGCACAATGCTCTGTGTGAGTCAGGGAGAAGGAAGGGAAAACAGCGATGCCATGGGCTGACTTTCATAGATAAAAAGAGCATGTGCTGAGTAGAAGGAATTCCATGAACAAATGCACAGGAGTAGGTAATAGAATGGTATGCATAGCAATCACTGTTAGCCACCTACCCAATATACCTCGTCTTTTTCTTATTTGGTGATCAAAGCCCACTCTCGTTTGGAAGCAACATGTTCAGCTGAAATGAGATCCTTGCTTTCTCAGCATCCATTGCAGCTGGGCACAGCCAGGTCACAGGTATTGATCTAAAAAATTAATCAGAAATTTCTCCTCTGGTAATAATTTTTTTCTCATGAAAAATATATAAGCACATGGCATCACCTTTTTCCCTCGCCTACCCCTTCTTCCTGACTTGAACAGAGCTTGATACTCCACATGCAGCAGCCATCCTGCGATCATGAGGGAAAGACCAAGACAAGCTCAGAGACACCACCCATCAGCTTTTGACTTCAGTGTCACGTGTTGATGAAGATTTCCCTGACCACCTTCAAGTAGACTCTACCCCACCCTTCATCTCTTCCTTTGTTTACTTCCTTCATTGAATTTATTTCAACCAAAAATAATTTTTAATTTTCAGTGTACTATTTTTGTTAATATTTTCCTAACTCATTAAAAAATAAGGAACTCCAACATGGTGAAACCTCATCTCTACTAAAGATACAAAAAATTAGCCGGGCTTGGTGGCATACGCCTTTAATCCCAGCTATTTGGGAGGCTGAAGCAGGAGAATCACTTGAACCTGGGAGGTGCAGGTTGCAGTGAGCTGAGATTGCACCATTGCTCTCCAGGCTAGGCAACAGGGTGAGACTCCATCTCAAAAAAAAAAAAAAAAAAACAAAAACAAAAACAAAAAAAAAACAAAGAAAAAGGCAACCCTTTGAAGTTAGGCATGGGTCTAGGCACAGAGTAGCTGCTCAATAAATATTAGTTAAATACTTGAATACCTTTTCTGGAAGACAAGAGCTCTCATTTCTAAGCTTGTCTTTTTCTGGTTTAGTGCCTTATCCAGAAGCCAGGCTTTGAGACCTGCCTGTGCCGTTTCACAGCTGTTAAGACCTTGATCAAGTCATTCCCTCTCTCTCTCTCCCTTTGGGCTTCAGATTTCCATCTAGTCAACGGGGTGGTAGGACTCCACCATCTCCAAGGTCCTTTTTGATCACTGATCTCTACCATTTCTAGGTTTTTCTTCTGATTATAGAGTTTTTAAGAATTTTTTGATCAAGACCCTTCAGCAGTACTAAATTTTATATCACAATTCATTATGTGTCAGGAACTGTATTCTCTTATGTTAAAAAAAAAATGCCAACTTGTTTTCAGGACCTGTGATTGGATTGTGACCTGAAATTTAAAGAACTCCTCTAAGCTATGGTATTTCATCCCAAGCAATCCCCTACTAAAATTTATTTCCCTTGTGAAAATATTTTTATTAATGATACATATGACATATTAGCATATTATAACAATATTTACTATGACATAATATATAATAGTGATAAAATACAATAATAAATCCAACATGTATGCAGCTTTTTAGAGCACACAGAATATCATCACATGGAGTATCCTATTTATCCATCGGATTGACTCTGTCATGGGAGTCGACCCATTTTTCATAAGAGAAAACTAGCTCAGCAGGCAATTAGTATGCCTAAGATTACTCTGCAAAACTAGGGTTCAAACCAGGATTTTAAACTCCTCAATAAATGCCAATTAAAGATGCAGACTATTTAGATGAATCATTTCCACAGCTCTGGCTGTTGAGTCTCTTTGCTGTGGCAGCCACTCTAACTCAGCTCATTTCACTATGAGTTCTGAACATCCAAACAGAGACCTAACGGGTCAAGGAACGTGTGCAGACTATTCCAGAAGACTGAAAAGACCTGAGAAAACCTTATTAAAAAGATGGCAAACCAGCTTCTGTTCCATGGCCTTGAGCAGGTTATTTGACTTCTCTGAGATTAGTGTTCTCACCTGTACACTGGGGATGATTCTAATTGCTACCAACTGCAGGGGCTTGTGAAGATGCTGCAGAGATTGTTGGGTAGTTTGAGCTCTCAGATTTTACATGCACCTTCCCTCTACCAGGTATGTCTGCCCTTCTGCTTGGCACAAACTAGAAATCCTTTAGACCCAATTCACATTCCTCATGGCAAGAATGAATCAGTCCTTTCTTGCGCTCCTGCTGAATGAAATTCTTACTTTGATTCTGGCTCTTTCCATGTTTCATTAATACATGCTTCCCATACGTAACATAGTGCCTGACATATAGTAGGTGTCATTATTTACAAAGCATACAATTACTAGATTCTGTGTTCTACACCTTGGCTACACTCTGAATGGGTTATTGAAAATCAAGCTGAATTGCCCAGGATGATAATCGGTAAGCCTCATCATCTGCCAGTTTTGTGAGAGGAATCAGAACCCACATTCAATGGGGAAAGTGTTGCATAATGGGAGTTCTCCTAGGGGTTTAATAACTTTCGATGGGACCCATATGGATTGTAGCATCAATGGGAAATGTTACTTATCCCCGCACATCATTATGTAAGGAATGAGTAGAATTTCATAGTCAGGTGGACCAAAGACAGTGCAATGCTCAGTAGGATCATTGAAAGGGCAGGGTTTTTTGTTTGTTTGTTGTGTGTGTGTGTGTGTGTGTGTGTGTGTGTGCGCATGCACGTGTGCATGTGTGCTTTCCTGAGACTATTAGGTTATTAGGCTTATGAAAGTTTAGTATTCAAACAGAATAAATTAAGCTATGCAGATAGGCAGGAAGTATTTGGGACTCTCTTTCTCCTTATCCCTATTTGACTTAATTTAAAGATAGAATAGGTTTAGGGGACCAGACACTTGCATTAAAACTTTCCTTTTTTTTCTCTTCTATCTTCCACACATTTGCTATAGAACACCTCTGTTGCACTTCCTCATTTTGCTTGTATATAGCCTATTAAGGTCCTGGCTAAGAATCCAGTCTACCTGGTGTATAAAAGTAAGTAAAATAAGATCTTTTTTAAAAAAATTATGCTTTAAGTTCTGGGGAACATATGCAGAACGTGCAGGTTTGTTACATAGGTATACACATGCCATGGTGGTTTGCTGCATCCATCACCCCGCCATCTACATTAGGTGTTTCTCCTAATGCTATCCTTTTCATAGCCTCCACCCCCCACAGGCCCTGGTGTGTGATGTTCCCCTCCCTGAGTCCATGAGTTCTCATTGTTCAACTCCCACTTATGAGTGAGAACATGCAGTGTTTGGTTTTCTGTTCTTGCATTAGTTTCCTGAGAATGATGGTTTCCAGCTTCATCCATGTCCCTGCAAAGAACGTGAACTCATCCTTTTTATGACTGCAGAGTATTCCATGGTGTATATGTGCCACATTTTCTTTATCCAGCCTGTCATTGATGGGCATTCAGGTTTGTTCCAAATCTTTGTTATTGTGAAGAGTGCTGCAATAAACATACATGTGTCTTTATAGTAGAATGATTTATAATCCTTAGGGTATATATTCAGTCATTGGATTGCTGGGTCAAATGGTATTTCTACTTCTCGATCCTTGAGGAATCTCCACACTGTCTTCCACAATGGTTGAACTAATTTACACTCCTACCAACAGTGTAAAAGCGTTCCTATTTCTCCACATCCTCTCCAGCATCTGTTGTTTCCTTTTTAATGATCGCCATTCTAACTAGCATGAGATGATATCTCAATGTGGTTTTGATTTGCATTTCTCTAATGACCAGTGATGATGAGCTTTTTTTCATATGTTTGTTGGCCACATAAATATCTTCTTTTGAGAAGTGTCTGTTCACGTCCTTTGTCCACTTTTTGATTTTTTTTTGTTTTTCTTATTAATTTGTTTAAGTTATTTATAGATTCTGAATATTAGCCCTTTGTCAGATGGATAGATTGCAAAAATTTTCTCCCATTCTGTGTAGGTTGGCTGTTCACTTTGATGATAGTTTCTTTTGCTGTGCAGAAGCTCTTCAGTTTAATTAGATCCCATTTGTCTATTTTGGCTTTTGTTGCCATTGCTTTTGGTGTGAGAGTCATGAAGTCTTTGCCCATGTCTATGTCCTAAGTGGTATTGCCTAGGTTTTCTTCTAAGGTTTTTATGGTTTTAAGTCTTATGTTTAAGTCTTTAATACATCTTGAGTTTTAAAAGCTAGAGGCAATTTTAGATCTATTAAGTAAGAGATGGCCAGAAATATCTGGGGTTTAACAGGGAGGTGCTTATGTTTTAAATTATGTTTTAAATCTGAAAGATGAAACCCAAGAAAATGAGATCTAGTGAACCAGGAGAAGAGGCCAAACCTCACTCCTTTGAAAAGGGTGGAGACTTTCTGTCCTAGACAGCTGAGGACCAGTAATTCCACTGGGTCCTCCTACAACCCAGGCTCTGACAGCCACACATGCAAGCATCTGCTCATCTTTAATTGCTTAAATTATGAAATATACTAAAAAGCACGGCAAATGATAAACAAAAATTCTCCAATCAGTTATTTGCTTAATATACTACTAAAAAGTAAAATAAACAAACATAAATAAAATGGAAGCCCCTCCATTCAGCTCTTACCTCCAGAGGTAGTCAGGTTCTAAAAATCGTGCACCTCCCATTGAACCATGGCTTCGGGTTTTTACTATAAATGTGTGATTCTGCAAGCAACACATAGTTTTGTGTATGTTAAAACATTTGCATATGTATTTATGGTTTTATACTTATGAATCTTCTTGCAGTTTGCTTTTCTCATTCAGTATGTTGATAGATGTATGTCTAGTTCATGAACGGCTAGGTATTGCATTCCACAACTGTATCACAATGTATTCATTTATCTATTGATAAATAAATAGGTTTATTTTTCTTAGTCTTCCCTCCCCTCATCTTCCCTCCCCTCTCCTCCCCTCTGCTTTCTTCCCTCTCTCCCCCGACTTTCCTTCTTTTTCACTTGTTACAGACAATGCTTGACCACTCTGGGCATGACAACTTGGGCACACCTGTGGTATTTCCCCAGGGCACTGCTAGCAATGCAGTTGAAGGACAGTGGAGCAGGCTTACTTCAACATCATCGGATATGATCTTCCTGCTTTCCTAAGTGATTTCCTAGTTTGTGTCACTGCCAGTGATGTATGAAAGTTCTTGTTTCTCCACATTCTCAAAAGTATTAGCTCGTTGCTAGTCTGCTAAGTTAGATTCTTGTTACCTTAATTTTTTTTCTGATGTCTAGTAGGATGTACTTCTTTTAAGATGCTCATATGAGTATGTCACCCTGGCTGGGTTCTTATTTCATGCAGCTAAACATCAGCTGTAACAGGCTGGCATTTTGGACCAGTGTTAACTAGCTTTCCAGGAATTGCTTTGGGAGCTCAAAAAGAGAGAAAGGAGAGATAAAGATAAGAGGAGCAGGTGCCTTGAAGGACAAACTTAATCAGCTCCACAGTCTTGCCCAGGAATGCTAAGAAATCTTAAAATCCCATTTCACAGTTAATTGTTCAAAAGCAAACCTAACGAAACTATGCTTCTCCACGTTTGGATCTGTTTTACTTCTGACATGTGGATCCTTCCCACCACTCCCCTCCAGGTGATAAACTTGGAGACACTCTCTGAGCTCGGGCATTTTCCCCTAGACTTCTAGAGAGTTGATCTGGACTTACCAGAAACCTTTATGCAGTTCAGTCCTGAAGAGATTTATTCATTGCTTGCTGTGAACAACACACTGTGATCTCCATCAGGAAAGATTCATTCCCTTCATGAGCCAATTAACAAAGTGATAAAAGAAAGGAACAGATGTGTTCAGCCCGCCTCTCTCTCTCTCCCGGGGCTCAGAACCTTAAGTGACAGTTTCTTTCCAGATCCCCAGCCAGAGTTGACTCTACAGCTCTGAGTCACCAGGAAAGGTCCAAGACTCTTCAGCCTTCTGTCCCCAACACCTGGCCATGACACTTCCTGGGATCCCCCTCAGGTGTCATCCTGACTGTCTCTGCTTCATCAGAAGAGCTCCTGCCGGTTGGCTTCAACCACATTTGGGTGTTAAAAAGAAACACAGATGGCATTGTGGTTCCAAGCTAATTGCAGCATATTTATCTGATAAGTGATTCTCATTATGTGCTCGTCAAACGATTATGGAAACAAGTAGTGGCTCCATCCTTGTGCCTGTCAGGTCTTGTTAATAAAAAAAAAAAAAAGGAAAATTGCTAAGCTAATAGTGGTCTTGGGACCAGAAGGCAGGGGGTAAAAAGAAAACAGCACTTCCAGGTAATCAGTTAGGATGGCTCTGGGCTCAACTCACTGTGCCTGACCAGAAAAGATTTATCTCTACCTGGGGCTTGAGGACCCCCAAACCCAGGAGGAGGAGCAGAGAAGAGATGCCTGTCTAGTATCTGGCCTTTCTCCTTGCACTTGACTCCCCTGCCACTGTAGTGGTAGTGAACTTCCTCAGGTAGACCTTGCTCTTGTGCCTTGGGGCATTGTACATGCTGCTTCAGGGCTTTTGCTCTGGCTCCCATAGCTTCTTTGACTTCTCCTACGTCAGACCCAATCTAGTCTAGGGGTTAAGAACATAGGCAGAAGACAGACCACACAGGTTCAATCCCAGGTCCAACTGCAAGACAACCACTGATTATCTGTTGCCTTACACTGACAGCCTGACCCTTCTGAGTCACATTTTGAACAATAGTAAGACAAGAAATGATGGCAGCACTTGTTTTTGCACAGGTCTTATGAGGTTGCAAGGAAATGCACATAGGGCCCTTGGCATGGTGCCTGGCTTGACATAAGCTTTCAATCTATGTTGATTTCCTCACAGCCACAGCTGTGGAACCATGTCCTCGCTGCCTGCTCATTGCTTACCTTCTTTGCTGGCTGGTAAGCTCCATGAGAGCAGAGACACTCTGCTCACCGACTATCCTAACACACAGCACATAATACACACTTAGTGAACTTGTGCTAAATAAGGAAACTGGAGAAAATCACCCCTCAGCACTGGAGACACCCTCGGATTGGGAGGATGGAGCCATGAGTGACCAGTGATTCTCAAGAGGGGAAGGATGGCATGAGGGGGATATATAGTTTATAAAATTATATTAAATATTATCATAAAACTTTATAAAGTTAACATAATTTGGGGGACAATATAAGCCACAGTAAAAACTAATCTGGATAAGGTTTTGTGATTGCTGGGGCAAGGGTTAAAAGCTCATAAACTCTATCTACTTTCTTACTTTATATACGAGGATACTCAGACTAGGAGAGCCCAACCACATTGAGCATTTCATGGCTAGTAACTGCTGGCTCCAAAACCCATCTACTCATTCAGTTATTCATCCAACAACGATTTAACCACGTGTGCTCCAGTTTCTGTCCTCAGGAAGCCCCCATGCTAAAGGGTCAAGGCCACAACTACACTACTCCATCGAGGGGGAGTGGGTATAGTGTGTTCCTGGAGGGAGGCTCTGCCATCCGAACACGAAGGGTGAGTAGCCTCTGTCCACCGGTGGAGGAGGGAGAGCATAGTAGCAGAGATTCTCCACACAGGCACAAAATCCTGAAACAGTTGATGTGTTTGGGGAGCAAGAGTCCTACAACATTTCCTTGTGCCCACACTCTCTGGATTGTTCTGTACATGCTGTGTTTGACACCATGTTAAGCCGGAAGTCCTGTGAGGCTGGGCCAGGCTTTCCATTCCTGTTTCCCTCACTGGGCTGGACTAGTGCTCACACTGCTGGTGCCTGACACCTGCTGACAGACAGAAGGCCCTAGCTCTTGCCTAAGGGCTTTATTGTCATCTAGTGAAGAGGGTAGGCAGGGACTGCTGGGGACGGACAACCGTAGCTTAGATGACAGATTTCAACCTTGCAGAATCAGAGCTTCTACTTCCTTTATTACTTTTATTTTAATATTTTCCATCCCATCTTATTCCAAAAAGGACTTGAGACACCAGTGCCTTCCCGGTAGGGTCCCACCACAGCAGGTCAGTTGATGGGACCAAAGCTTGGACCACCATTAAAGGTGCAGATGGTTGATAGTATATTATCCTCCCTTTAATTCACCCTTATGGCCCATCTGTGATACCCACCTCCAGCCCCTCTGAGTGTGTGACCTCAGCTTTGAGCTCTTTGATTTCCTTTTACACCTCCTTTCTTTTCTTTCCCCTGACTCCTTTTCTCTATCCCCATCCCGTTTCTCATCCACCATCCCTCTCTGTTTACCTTGAGATTAAAAATGTTCTTTCTGGGTTTCGTGTTCATCCTCCTTTGTTTAAGGCTAAGGTTCCTCCAGGCAGGTAGAGTCCTGAAATTAAAAGTAGCTTTCTAGTCCACTTCTGAATTTCCATCATCAATTTTACAGGTTACAATTAACTGGTGAAGGCATTTATTTATTTATTTATTCAATATTTCTCAGTGATATTGTTAATTATTCTCCAGATCAAAGCTTAGAAAACAAGGTATTACTAATAATTAGGGGATTAAAGCCTCCACACAAGCAGAAAGTTCAGTGAGCATAAGAGAAAAATCAGAGGAGAAACTAATATCTGAATAGTTCTAAAATGCTATCGTTGACTAGATAAAGAAAATGTGGCACATATACACTACAGAATACTATGCAGCCATAAAAAAGAATGAATTTGTCCTTTACAGGGACATGGATGAAGCTGGAAGCCATCATTCTCAGCAAACTAACACAGGAACAGAAAACCAAACACTGCATGTTCTCACTCATAAGTGGGAGTGAACAATGAGAACACATGGACACAGGGAGGGGATCATCACACATTGGGGCCTGTCGGGGGGTAGGGGGCAAGGGGAGGGAGAGCATTAGGACAAATAACTAATGCATGGGGGGCTTAAAACCTAGATGATGGGTAGATAGGTACAGCAAACCACCATGGCACATGGATACCTATGTAACAAACCTGTACATTCTGCACATGTATCCCAGAACTTAAAATAAAAAATAAAATGCTATCATCCATGTAATTTAGTTATCAGTACAATCAAAGTCTTATGAAAGCAGCACCTGATCTTTGGGGAGGATAAGTGACTCTGCTGGGACCAACAGCTACTCTTTAGTTAGCAGGGGTGGGAACCCCATACCTTTGCATTTTTCCATTAGAAGAGGTGTCTACAGTTGGAAAGGCGAGGACCACTCATGCGCTCGAAACAACCCATGTTGCCTTTTAAAATGGGCAAAACCACCCAGTAGTGAAAGTAAACTATTTCCCTTTTGGCCTTTTCTTTTGCAGTAGGCAGAGTTCAGAGTAAACCACTTCTATAATCCTCCAACAATTTCTTGCCCTTGTGTATTGATCTGACAAGGCTCCGGAGTACTTTGCCTCTCAAGGGCTTTAGGAACTATTCTATGCATATCGATAAATGATGAAGCTGCCATTAGCCCATCACAAACAGACCAGGGAAGGCAGGGAAATTGGCAGGCAAAGAAGGAGGGGGTGAGTGGAGACAGTCCGAAGAGCAGTGTGTTGCTGGGTGCATCCCCTCCCTGACAGCCTCCAAGGAATTCTGAGCTAGTAAGGCTCTTTGTTCTTCCCTTGTTCATACCTGTGAAGAGATGCTTCCTAGCTGTTGGAGAAGGATTATCAATCCCCTTGCGTGGGAAGCACCAGGGTCTGGTGGTCCTGTCTGGAAGGGTCTCTGTTTTGGGGAACCTGGGACTGTCAAGCACATAGGTTCCTCATGAGTCCTGACCTCTAGGCTCCTGGCTTCCTTCCGTGGCACCACAGCTTAGCCCCATTCGGCTTCCTCCATTCCCTCCCAACCTCTCCCCTCAGTCCTGCTCTCTCCCAAGGCGGCACAGAGCACTGGCTTCCATCACTGTCCTATCCCTGCCATATTCAATGGCAGGGCTATGGGCCCTCCTGGCCCCAGGAGTCTTGCTTCCTGATGGAGAAACAGATGAAGGGAAGGAGGAGTGTGCTCCAGAAGGTCCAGCCCCGTGGTTCTGCTCTGTGATGCTCTCCCCTACCAACTCTAGTTCCTTCTCTCCATCCTTTTAAAAGTCCTCATTCTAGATCTGAAGGCAAAATTAGGGCTTATTGGTAGGGCAAGGACAGGGAGCCCCAAGCTTGTCTATGTACCAGGAACTGTGCTGGGTCCTGTACCTGAGATTCTCAGACTTTCAGACAGGATCCTCAGAAAGATTCACAGCAGCCCTTGTCCTGTGTCCATTCTATGATGAGGAAGGAAGAAGAGGTGAGGCAAACCAGGTGACACAGCTTGTGAATGACGATGACCAGCGTTCCAGTCCCAGTCTGCCTGGGACTCAGCCTCTTTCCAAGTATTCACCCAATCCCCTCTCATCCCATATCTGGAGCCTTTCAATGAAGGGACCCCCACTTCTGAAGGGTAGGGTTTGAGGATGCTTTCGCCACACTGGCCCATAGCATCCCATGCCTTCTCTCATCTGCATAAGTTGATGGGGCTTGGCTAAGGGGCTGCAGGGTATGGGGAGCCCAGCAGGACCCTGAGCTGTTAATGGATTGTATAGCTTTATTGCCTGCTGTTAAGAAAAGCAATTAGCCAGGAAGCAGTGCCTAGACAAGGCTGCAATTCATGACATGGGTTGGCTGGTTTGTATTTGTTTTCAGACCTCATTTGTCCAATGTGAGCGATTCTTACTAAGAAGCATTTTCGTGTTTGTGAACCTTTACACCTGCTCTGGTACTGGGCATCTCCAAAGCACAAAGGGTCTCGCTCACCTCTCCTAAGCCTGTGTGCATACCTGGAGTCACAACACAGAAATCATGCAGGGTGGACCAGGGATGAACTGGGCTCTTCACTTTCTAACAAAGGGCTTCTTAAAGCTACTTCTGTTTTTTTGTTTTGTTTTGTTTTTGAGACAGAGTTTCGCTCTTGTTACCCAGGCTGGAGTGCAATGGTGCGATCTTGGCTCACTGCAACCTCCGCCTCCTGGGTTCAGGCAATTCTCCTGCCTCAGTCTCCTGAGTAGCTGGGATTACAGGCACGTGCCACCACCTACTTCTGATTTGACGATGGGCTCCATGAGCCCAGGAGGCAGTGAAGTTCTGGGTCTGGGAAGAACTCAGGCTCCAATGTAGGCTCAGCCCCTTGCTCACTCATTGCCTTTGGATGCATCTATAAAATAGTGATAATAATTAGGGACTCAGAAGGAATAGATGCAGGATCCCCAATACAGAGTAGCTTATAAATAATACTAGTAATTATTATTATGATTCTTATTATTTCATCTTGAAGTGGCCCAATTATCAGCCAAGGTCTAGCACACACCCTAGGAGGATAGCTCTGAGAGGAGACAGGTGCATCCCAGAAGGAGAGGCCCCAAGGAGGCATCAGACACCAGTGAGTTCCAGGGGAGCTCAGCTGGGCTGAGGCAGTTGTGAGAGGTTACTTGAAGTACAGGCCCCCGTGACAAGTCTGGGCTTCAGGGACAAGAGTCTCCAGGGAAGAGCAGGCAGAGCTGCAGAACACTCTGGCAACCCGCAGCAGCAGAGTTTACTTAATCTTTACCTGCAAATACCAATCCTGAGCACTCCTGTCATGCCAATTCCCCCTTCAGCCCCAGACTCAGCTCCTCAGGTAGGCATTGCTATGTTCCCATCATGCAATTGGGGACTGAGGATCAGAGATGCCAAGTGACTTACCTAAGGTCACACAACTGGGAAGCAGAAGGTTGAGGATGCCCACCCAGGCTTGCTGGGAGCGCAGATATGCATCTCCACATTGCAGGATTCCTTGAGGCTTGGAAACGTGGTTTGTCAACTTGCAGCCTTCTTTCTCATCCTAAAAATAGCCAGCAGTTCAGCAAAATAAGGTTGGCAGGTGAAACCCATCACCATGTGTTTAATAACTCCTAAGTGGTCAGAATTATGCCAGGTGCTGAGGGGCAGGGAACAACAGAGACTTGTCCAGGTGCTCATGGTGTGAGTATCTGAGGCTAGTTTGCAGCAGATAAGCAGGAGAGGTTTATGGCTGCCTTGCCCCCAACCCACAATCTTTACTAGCCTTCCCCTGAGGCCATGACCTAATAATAGCATTTAAAACTAAGGAGAAGTTGTGGCCTGGCATGGTGGCTCATGCCTATAATCCTAGCACTTTGGGAGGCCAAGGTGGGCAGATCATGAGGTCAAGAGATCAAGACCAACCTGGCCAACATGGTGAAACCCTGTCTCTACTAAAAATACAAAAATTAGCCGATGTGGTGGTGCGTGCCTGAGTCCCAGCTACTTGGGAGGCTGAGGCAGAAGAATTGCTTGAACCCGGGAGGCAGAGTTTGCAGTGAGCCAAGATCACACCACTGCACTCCAGCCTAGAGACAGAGTCTCTGTCTCAACAACAACAACAAAAGTTGCATCAGGGCAAGGCTCCTAGACCCACTTTCCTTCCAGATGTGAGTCCCTCCTCATGGCCTTTGTCTAAGTTGAGTTCCCCTAGAGCAGACAAGGATATGATGCAAGTAGGGTTTGTTGTTGTTGTTGTTGTTGTTTGTTTTTTGTTTTGGAAGTGAATCCAAGGAAGCAGTCATGGGGAGGGGACCTGGGAAAGAAAAGGAAGCCAATACATGGTGCATCTGTGAGCAGGGCACTGCTGTGGGCAACTGAAGCCCAATCCCATGGGGACTTCTGGGAGACCGGGCAGACCATGCCTCAGGTTTATTGTACCCAAGGGGCAAGGAGGCTGGGGTACTTATCCACCAGCTCCAATTCACACTGGTCGAGGGCCTCTCCTGGAATTCTTTGGTCTCCATACTTCTGGCCTGCCCTCTGCATAGGGGAACCATACTCTGGGGCAAGAGGAATCCCTTAGCCAGTGTCCTCCCTGATTGGAACAAAAAGTTTCCAATGGGGAAGACAGCACTGATAAGATATGGACAAGCCTCAGAGGTGTCTGTCACTGTCTCTCCTGTAGAAACGCCGGAGCTGTCATGGGGGGTTGCCAAAGAGGAAGGACTCGGGGAGCCCTGGGTCGTGTCAGAGCCCCACTGTTAACAGATGGGTAACCTCAGATGAGTTACTTTACTTCTCTCATCTTTAATTGCTTCATCTGGAAATGGAGTATGAAAGTACTTAGGGTATTGAGAAGATTGAGGAAAATACTCTCAAGTCTCTGACTTCTGGAAGGCACTCAATAAATGATAGCTATCAATATCATTATTCTTAATCACAAGCCAGATCATGTCCTATTAGCCATAAAACACCTAAAAATTTAGAAAAGTGAGAGAATGATGTAGCGAGGGGGATGATTCTGGATGGGAGTCAAGTGGAAGTTGGGACTGGCATTGAGCTTTGAGAAGTTACAGGATATTTTTAAAAGTATAAAATGAATATATCAACACTACAGAAAATTTGGAAGCACAGAGTAGAAGCTCCTATGCGCCCACATCCCAACAGGCCTCCTTACAGATATGGACTTGTTTGCATGTTCCTGACGACTGTGACGCTGAGCATCTCCTCATAGGCTTATGGGCCGTTTGTATATATTTGGAGAAATGTCGACTTATGTCCTTTACCCATTTTTAATTGGGTTGTCCTTTTCCTATTGAGCTAAAAGAGCTCTTTATATGTTTCATTTAATGTTAATTTGCTTTTGTAAATTGATAGTGACATTGGACATTTTCCAAGCATTTATTTACTGGTTATAATTAGTAAAATAATTTAGATGGAAGCATGGTAGGGAGAGTATGTTAGGCAGTATTGAGAACAAAGATGAATGTGCCCAGGTGGGCGTCATGAAAAGATAATTGTTCTATGATTCTTTAGTTTTTTTTCATTTAACACATTTGTTGCATACATTTCCTGTTCCAAAAACTACATTATGTCACAAAATAGTGCACATGATAAAAATAGTCTCTGTCTTCACCAAACACACAGCCCAGAGGGACCGAGAGAGATTTATAAAGTCAAAAAAAATGCTTATGGATTGGGCTATGTGCCTGATGCCCTGGAAACAAAAAGGACGCAGAAAAAAACCCTTTGCACTGCAGAGGGATCTAGTTCAGCTAGTTCAGAGAGTGATTCCCGCTGGGTTTCCCAGAAGTCGACCCTGAGAAGAGCTTGTGAGTGAGAGCCATGTGTTATGAAGTCTTCTCAGGGTAACCTGGTGAGTGGGAAGTTGGATGGTGGGTAGAATGGAGAAGGGAAGGAAACAAGTGAGTGAGTGAATTCAAACCAAATCCTTGTCAATCAACAGAGGAGCTCTAGACACAGCATAGGGCAGAGTTTTCCCAATCAGTGATGAGGGTGCTGAAGCAGGTACACTTCTGCACCCTTCAACCCTGGGAGCATAAATCCCCAAGCCCTTGCATTCAGACGAGGTGGCTTCTGGGAGCCGCAGAGCAGCCTGAGGCTAAAGAGTCTCAGGGGCTGACTGATGAAACTGAACACATCCAGATTGCCAAGAATCTGATCTAAGGATATGGGAGCCTAAGGGTGGAGCACTGAGTGCATGTGCTACAGATGGGCAGATCAGGAAAGGCTCATCAGAAGAAGTGACATTAAGGATGACGAGGAGCAGAGGAAGAGTCTAACAGGCAGAGGAAGCCAGGTAGGCAAAGGCCATCCAGTAGAAAGGGTCCAGATTTCTCCAGAAACTGAGAGAACCATGGAGAGTGGTAGATTGAAAAGAGGCCTTGGTAAGTTTTGCTCAAGCCTTCTTGTTTTACCAAGGGAAAACAGAAGAGAAGAGCAAGGCTCAGAGAGACTGAGTAACTTGCCCAGGGTCACACAGCTGTCAATGTAACAGAGAGCTCAGGGCAGACTTCAATTCTGACATGCATGACCAGTTGTGAGGAGTGCGGGACACATGTAAGACCCCTCTGCCTAAGAGCTGTTGGGGAACTGGAGAGGCAACTCAGGAGAGCAGAGAAACAGCATGAACAAGGACATCCTGACCATACCCCCCACCCTAACCTAGTGCACCCCCATGCTTGCTATGGTTCTTTCTTAGAGCAGAAAAGCTTCTCAAGTATATAGATGCAACTGAGCAGACACTGTTATAAATAAAGTGACAGATACCATAGCAACAGGGGAAGCAAAGTGAAATACATCGTTTTATTGTAAAGGGCAAAACCTATGCTATATATACAACAAGTGAGCGTCTCCTTCTTCTTTCCATTGCTTTTCTGCACAAACATTTCAGACTTCACATGCAACAGGCCTGCCTCCTCAGCTAAGGCAATTCTGCCACAGAATAGATACCTATCTTTATATGTGTCTCTATTTGTGTTTAGTTATATAAAGTATTCCTAAAGCTCTGTCTATAGAGACATACTTTATATTATTGACATATATATTTTATATTTGCAAAACACTAAGATGTCAGATATAGGTTCTGTGGCAGATTGTATTTTCCAAAGATGACAACAACAGTATCTTTAAAGGAACCCAGGCCCTGTGTAAAACGCCCATTTACCCTGAGGCCATCATATTAAAGAGGCCGTAGACTGGTGCTCCAGTCAAGAGTCTCAGCTGAGCTCAGGCTTCCAGCCATGCAGACCAAGGTGTCAGGCTTGTCAGTGAAATGACACTGGATGCTCTAACCAGCACATCTACCATCCAAACACTTCTAAATAACCCTAGTGATGCTGCAGAGAACAAAGAATCAGCCAAGCTCTGCCCAAATGTGGGACCCACTGACTTTGTTAGACATAATAAAGTGGTTATTGCATGAAGCCACTAAGTTTTGGGGGAGTTGCTTATACCACACTAGATAACTGAAACAGGTACCCCCATAAATATCAAGACTGCTGCCATGTGCTAAGTATCTATCATGTGGCACAGTCTATGCTGAGACTTGACATGCACCATCTCATCTAATCCTCAAGCCAACAGCAAAAGATAAGAACAGCCATAGCAGTCTCCACTTCTCAGATGAGGAAACTGAGGCTGAGAGGGCTCAGGAACTTGTTCATGGTCACAAGCAAGAACCGAGTGGGATCTAGGTCCCCCGGCTGCAGCCCTCCTTCCTTACCACTGAGCAGACTGCCTCATTGCTGAGGTTTGATTTCTGGGTCCTCTTAATCTTTTTTTATGGTGGCTCACCCTTTTTTTTTTTTTTTTTTAAGAGAAACGGGATGCTATGATGCATACTGTTGTGTAACTTGCCATTTTCAGTTAACATATTTCCAAGTCAATACATATAGATCTGTATTATCAGTGTAAATGGTCACAGTGCAGTGCCTCAGATGGATTTACTCTAATGCATTTAACCAGTCCTCCTGGAGATGAATATTTAGGTTGTTTAAAGCATTTTTTTTAACTGTTACAAATAATGTTTTAGAGAACTGCTTTGCACATATATCTTTGTGTACTGCTATAATTATTTTCCTAGAACAAATTCCTACACATCAATAAATTGAGCTCTGTAAAGAATGTGCTTAAATGCCTACAGTAGTATATATGAGCTCCTGTTTTCTCATGCCCTGGACGACATGGGAGTTTCTTCATCGTTTTTAATTTCTACCACTGCCACCCTTTCAATATTGGTTGAAAGTCCTGTGGAAGTTACTTGGAGATTAGAGTATAGACTTCATCCTTGCCTCTATGAAGTGTAAGGAAAGGCCCTAGAATGGAGTGTCATAAGCTCTGTGTCAGACGGTGCCCGGGCTGAATCTTCAGCTCTGCTTCCTGCTATTATTGGAACATGAACGGGTCATGAGACTTTTCTGAGCCAGTTTCTTTGTCTATAAAATGGGGATAAAAATAGAGCCTCCTCAGGAGTCATGTAGGATGGCACAAACAAAGCATGTAGCCTTGTACCTGACATATTGATAAGTTATCATGGGGTATCACTCAACATGAGAGCTACAGCCCTGTCTGCAAAGTGAGTGAGTGTGTAAGGGGAATGCCTCTCAGCATATCAGATCACAGAATATCTGGAGTACTGGAAGGAGGAAAGTAGTCTTGGGGTGTGGAAGCAGGTGAGGCAAGCAGCATTAACTCATCTCCAGAGTTCCACATCTTCTAAGGTCCCTCCACAATTTCTGATATTATCCCTTAAACTTACTAAGTTACTGTTGAGATCTGAGACAGCAGAATCCATAATATAACTTTAGTTCACAACAGTTGGAAAATTGGGAGATTTATAAATAAATTTTTTATGGAAAAGCAGGATTGAAGAATAGATATTAGCTGTGTGAATGTATCTGGGCTTCTTAATATAATCTCCCTTTGAACTGAACTTGAGAATCCCAAACTGCAGGAGCAGCATTTGACCTTGCAGGGTTCCCCAGCAGAGGAGCAAGATGCCCGTTGCCTCTACCCAGTCTCCCCAATTAGATAAATCTCTCTTCTCTCTTGGGCAGAAAACAGAGTGCCTGGAGAGCAGCTGGAAGTCCATGTTTGATCCAAAAGGGAAATGTTTTTCCCTTGAACACTTACTGAGAACACTCCTTGTCCTCCAGATCCATTGAGATGATCAAAAGGCTGCAGCTCTCACATTTGGAGGAGGAGATCAAAAAGCACTGCCCCATCTTTATAGGTTTCCCCAAATCCTTCTTTCTTCTTCCTCCTGGGACTGCTGGTAGGAGTTTAACCTTTTCCACAGAAGACCCAAAGTGAGGTTCCCTGAACTCTAGGCTAAAAAAATATTTACTTTCTGTTATTCACTCTAGTATGTTGTCCAATGGAAACCCCCAGATATTCTGCACTGATATTAAATGGTGACATAAAGATCCCACAAGGGAGGTACTTGGACACATGAACTCTCTGGCACCAGCCTACCTGGGCTTGCTCCTCGTCAACTTTTCACTAGAATATGCTTATATAGGCCACCATGTTCATTGAAACTCAACTATTTTCTTGTGTCTTACCATTTAAAAAGCCTAAATAGTTAATAAAACAACATCGCAGTGCCAATTTGCCCCAACTGTTCCCCATTTCCACCCCACGATCAATTTAGAAAACCCTAACTCCAGTACTAGTTATCTCTAGAAAAATGATATTCCCAGGGCCTGGTTCCTAATCTAGACTATATCATCTCTGTTGTCAAAGACCAGAGGAAAAGCTCAGGGATCTCTTAGGGAAAGTGGAGAAACACTTGTTTTCTGGATATTGGCAAGTCTAAGCCAGTTATCCAGATTCCTTAGCTGTGAGCACAGAATTCTCCCATTAGGAGGTTAATTTTGCTGCTGTGTTAACCATATCCCCCTGTACGCACTGCCTCTGCTCTCAGAAGGTGGCAGCTGAGATATTTCTGTCTGCTTGCAAAGTTGAGATATTCCAGTGGTGTGTTACAATTTTTCTTTTGCTGGCCACCTCCCAAGACTCTCTACTTTCTTGTGCTGCTTTGCTTTCAGACTCTTCATGTTCACCCCTCTTGTTAGTTCCGGGGTGACCTTGGCCCCCTCCGCCACAAGGAGTATGAGCTCTGTCCGGGCTTGAGCTGCAGTGGTTGCAGCCCTGTCTCTGGCCGACATCCCTTGGTTGCAGCTGCAGAAGCATCCTTAGCAGATTCCTCAGCTGGAGATGCAGCTCAGACTTCTGAAGTTCTGGACCTACAGGCCTGAGGAGCTTTGTTGCCTCTGCCATGGCCTCATGCCCAGAGGTTTGCCTTTCCCCAATTCTGCAGTTGTTCAGGTCTGGTTAATTGGTACAACTTCAGTAGCAGCTAAATATGCCCTCTCTCATGCATTCCCTACAGTCACTTCTTCCCGTTGGCTCCATCTTTAAGATGTCTCTGATGGTCCACTTTCTCCTTGTTTCTAAACTCACTTCAAAACTGATTGGCTGGACTTCTAACGTATTTAACTTGCTTCTTAAATGCATTACTTTCCTTTTATGTTCTCTTCACTGAAATCCTTCCTTTCCTTTTCTTTTCATTGCCTGTCTTACTGACAAGGGAATTTGGTTTTCAAGCATCGTCTAGATCTTCTCCTGTGAGTACAACATGGCAAAAACAATGAAGTTGAGAAGAGGTGGGCCTTCCAGAATCATCCATAGTTCAAACAACTTTTGACCAGATGCATCCTCCTGAATTTTACTTCCCTTCTAAAAAAGGTTCCTCCTGGCCGGGTGCGGTGGCTCACACCTGTAATCCCAGCACTTTGGGAGGCCGAGGCTGGTGGATCACAAGGTCAAGAGATCGAGACCATCCTGGTTAACATGGTGAAACCCCATCTCTACTAAAATACAAAAAATTAGCTGGGCATGGTGGTGCATGTCTGTAATCCCAGCTACTCAGGAGGCTGAGGCAGGAGAATTGCCTGAACCCAGGAGGCGGAGGTTGTGGTGAGCCGAGATCGTGCCATTGCACTCCAGCCTGGGTAACAAGAGCGAAACTCCGTCTCAAAAAAAAAAAGGTTCCTCCATTAGGCCAACATCTAGCCTAAGCCTTGACATAATTTTTGATCACTTTCCAGTATTCCTATAATGATCACCTCTTCTCTAGGTTCCAATTCCATAAATTATTTTGATTTTCACCCTCAGGGCACATTTATCTACACCATTTTTCCCTGAGCTTACTTAATACTGGTGGCCTCCTCAGACCTGTGTAACCACTTGGCATGGCTATCCTGGAGTCCAAGAAATTTCCCCAATTGTGGTCTGTACCTGGATCTTTGGGAATTATATTCTAAACACTTTATTGAAACTGGAGTCCTTTTCTAAGAGGCACTCTGGTCTGTTCTCTCAGTTCTTGACCCTCTTTTTATTAGATTTATTTGGCCTTTACTGCTTTCTATGACCTAGTAACAACAAAACCATTTCTTCCCACTGGCTCCATTTTTAAGAATGTTGGGCCCAGGTACATCTTTGCCTCCTTTCACATCTGTCCAGCTTGTCCTCTGGGACTTAACCTTCTTGGCTATCTAGACTGGATCCAGACCCCAAACACTACAAAAATCACCTGCATTTTCCCTGGGTTTTCATCACCGTGATAATCTTCATTTTCCTTTCCTGCTTGACAATCAATCTGGTGCTTATTATCCAACAGTTGAATTCTTCTATGATTTTAGAATGAAAGGATCCTATACACAGAACTTTTCAGTATTGTTATTGTCTATCAGATTTGTGAAACTGTTATTACATTGTCTTCTAAGTCAACCTGAGATATTGACATTAATCCTATGCCTTACGGAGCTCTGCTTCTCCTTTCGTCATGGAAGAATCCATCACTGGTTAGTGGGTGGAGCAACAATTCGGGACTCTGAAATCAAAATCATGGCCTGGGCTAATGTATCCGTGTGAGGCTGCAACTGATCCTTAGAACATGCGTGGGGCAGCTGATTCACTTAGCCCCGGCATTTCCATTTTAAGGTCTAATCCTCATCTATTAGTGCCTCTGTCATCCACGTGGAATTTTGCAGCTTTTCCAATTTTAAGTCCTGGCTTAAGTTCTTGCTGAGAAACATGGTAAAAGAACCAAATTTATATATAATTCCTCCCACTGCTGGCTAAAAAGCCCACAAACTGAAGCTCTGCCTGCACTGAGCAAGGCCTTCCCTGGGCCTAAAATATTCCTCTTCCTATAAGCTCATGCTTGCCTCAGTGGTACTCACTCTAGTCAGAAGCAGCTGGCGAGACTCCAGGATCAAGATTCACCAATAGTCCATGGCTGGTGTCATTTAACAGTCAAGCACGCAGCCATAGTAGAAAATGCTGCAAACCACAGGTGAAAATCCCGTAAGACCAAGGTTTTCTGAAGCACCAAAGCTTTCCACCTTGGCCGTGTAGAAACGATGTCTCTCTGCACTATTTGGGGCTCCAAATGACAATTCCAGGGACTATCTCTGAAGCTTCCAGGCAAACCTTTGACATGTGGAACTTGGAGGATGACAAATAACACCTGTATATCCTTCAAATTTGGAATATATCAGGAAATGACATGCAAGAGTCAGAGAAATGAAAATAAAAACATTGGCTCTATAAATGAGCAGGCGGATTTGGAATCTGTGGCTGTGACAAACTGAGTTTCCTACTCCTTCCACTTCCACCAAATTCAACTTGGCCAGCCCAATCTTCAGGCCTCCCTACTGCAGGGACAGAGAGTCAAGTAATCTTTGGAATTTATGACAAAGGTATGCAGAAATAGTGGGTATCCCGAGGCTGCCAAGAAACTCAGTGGCCTCGCCCCACATCACTCATTGGATCCTTGACTTCCTCTCCTGAGTTTCCTCAAGGTGGAGGTGGAGATTGAGACTTGGGGTGGGTCAGAGAAATAAATGGCTAAAGTAGAACTCAAAGAATGGGAGTAAATATTCCTCCACCACCAGTCCCAAGGCACTGCTGCCCTGTCTTCAGTGTTCTAGTTCATGCCTGGATGGAACTCCACTTCTATGCTCAGAGCACAGCTGAACCATAGTGGAATCTTCCAAACCTCCAATAAATAGTAAGTTGAGCAAGAGATAAAGGTACAAAAGGATTCCAGGAAGTATATAAAAACTTTCTGGTATACACAGTCTGGACTTCTGCTCAAATGATAGCACACAGCCAGGGCTCCTTTGTCCTGCTGCATTCTGCAGAGGGGTGCCTACACCCTAGCTTCTAAGAATTGGTACATCTGCCTGGAAGAATCAAGAAGATGGTGGAGCCTGGGGTTGGACAGAGCATCATTCAGTACAGGGTAAGAAACCCAGAGCTCAGAACCAGGGGGAAGAACTCAAGTGGGGTCTCAGCAGGATGAAAATAGGAGTGGGATAAGAGTGGAAGAGAGTTTTAGAACAATGACTCAAATTTCTGCTATAGCAGAGAGTATACTTGGATTGACTAGGATGGCTTAAGAGTGGGTTTATTAGATTCTTCCAGAGAAATTTTGTTTGATAGATGAGGCCGAGGTGGAGTAAGCTGGCCAAGGTCACAGTGGCTGAGCTGGGATTTGAACCCTTGTCTCCTGACTCCCAAACCCTTGTTCATTAGTAATAGGAGGCACCTTTTGGCCAAATTTGGAAAAGCCTCTCTTGACCCTTCCATTGCTTAGAGAGGTGCCAGGGATAGCCCTGGTCTCTTGTAATGCTTCATCATTGACATGCAAATCTTCTTCTGCCAGACCTTGGGTGACATATACATGTTCTTGAAGAACAAGTGCACGTACATACAAATACTCCCCCATGTTTGGAGTTGGTAAGAATCCTTCTGGCATAAACTAAAAAGGAATAAACAAATATATGACATGTAACATCATCAGTAATAGAAAAACAAATTCTGAGTTGGATTGAAGGATAACAAAATCTTAGAACAGAATGCAAAACCACTTGAAGAAAATGTCATAAAAACAGCATCCACCCACTGCTTGCTGCTTCCACTCTCCTTCCTTGTCAGCTCTGGCCAGATGGTATCGCTCTCAGCTCCTCCTGCCACAGCTTCCAGGCTTTGTTTCAATTCTCTGTCAAACCCACCACTCAGTGTCCTGCAGTGTCCTCTGCCCTGGTCCTGGGAGACCGCAAGTTGTCAACCTCAACGTTGCTTTTCCCCTGATGTTCCTCTTCCTCCCAAGTTCCTATGACTGGTCCTCCTTGTCATTCATGTTTTAAGTTTAAATATCATATCCTCTGAGTGGACATCACTTCCTGCCCAGAAACACGCTAGGACATACTCTTCTGTAGATTTGTGTGTATACATGGGGAAGGGGGTGGCGGTAATGTACATAAGAGAAATAATAATAAATGATTTTCAAGGACACCCTTATGGACAGTCTGTTACTCATAACGTACTGATATAGATGTGGAACTGAATGCACATTTGTGCTCATGACTATTAATGGATTCATTTCCACCTAGAAAGAGCATTCATGTGATGTGCCCCAACTATGATCCATCTAGAGGCTTAGAAGATGTACTTATTTTTGACCCAATGTTGGGAGGGGCAGATCATATGTTTGAGGCTGTAGCAAAACTCTAAAGGGCAGTCATCAGGCTGTGGTGATGGGCTCACACTGGTAAGATTGATTTTAACAAGGGTAATAAGGGCAACCTGATGTGCTGAATGAACACAGGCACAACCAACCAATGACACAAGTAGAGGAGAGGGAGGAGTTGACTTAACAACAACCCATATATGCAAAGTATTTCAAAAGTTTCAATGTTGTAGAGGGTGGAAAAAAGTTATTCAAACATTTTTACCAATGTACATCTCCACCAGCTTTAGAAGTTCTGACTTAGCAATCCACTCTTAGAATATGCTAAGTGAATAATAGATTTTTACAGAGATGTGTATATAAAAGCATTAAATCAGTGCAACATTAAAGTAGTAGAAAATGGAACTAATCTTAATTTTCAATAACAGAATATTCAATAAAATATGCATTTATTAAATACCATATTTGCAAAGGACATTTAATGACATAATATAATATTTTCACTTTACAATGCTGTCTTTCCAACTAAAGTTGTGCCTCTAATGACAATATTTTAGGCTTCATGGAACACCTGTGGGGAAAGTTAGGGGGTAAATCACATCAGTCAGGATATCACTTTCTTTGCCTCTGTATGAGGTCATTCCCTAAACTCTCCTCACATTCCTGAAGGAGGTTAGGACAAGGAAAGGCCTGTGGGAATAAATGGAGTCTTGGATCAAGCCTCAGATACCTGAATAGGGTACTCTGTCTCATTTAAATATTGAAACAACCATATCATTTCCGTGATCAGTGACCTCCAGGGGGAAAGATGCTCAGAGACATAATCTTCAATATTTATTTCTCAATTTTCTACAGTATGGAAATTACTTTAAAAGCTAGTAGTTTTCCAGGTATTATTGTTTGCAGCTTATTGCATCAATCAAATGATGTACCTGTAACTCTCTCTCCATCCGTCACCAACACCAATGCAAATTAGAGCTTCCACTTTTTCCTCCTGGTCTCTTCTGTGGTCACTTGTAGGCCTACTTTTGGAAAGGAGTTTAAGATGAAAAACTCCAATAGTGTTCTCTGCTTCAATTCCCAGACACATAGGTAAAAGTTATTAAAGATGGCATTGAGCCACTAATGACAAAACACCAATAAGTTTCTGGAGCAGAGTCTATAAAGATATGCATTCAGTCCTAGGATCATGCTTACAGTGAAAAGAAATCAAGACAATTTCCAGTGGAAGAAGGAAGTTTAGAGTCATCTATTCTGAGAGTGGTTAAAGAACTACTGAGGAATGGTAAGAGCAGAGGATTGGGATAAGACTAGAACTTATTTGAATCCAATCTCTACCACTCATCAACTGTGTAACCTTAGACAAGAGCAGGATTGGCCTCTTCCTTAAATTTTTTAGTGTCATGGAAATAATAACAGTGTCTACCTTCTAGTACCATTGGCAGAAATGAATGAGGTCATACATATAAACGTTTAGTGTCATGGTCAGTCTTGCCAGTGCTTAATAACAGGAATCATTTTATTATTATAAAGGAAATTAAAGGGCCTTTAGAATCAACTAGGCTTGGGATCAAATCCTTATTCTTTTTATTAGTTTTGTTTCAGTGTGTGCAACCTACTGAATCTCCTGAACTTTGGTTTTGTAACCTAGAAAATGTGAGTAAAATACCTATTTTTTATAGTTCTTCTAATGATAAACTGTGGTGGATATTCAGTATATGTTTATTACCTGCCTTTTTGCATTATTCTAATGAGAATTCAGGTACAGTGCTATCCTATCTGATATCCACCATCAGACCAGAATTCTTTGCTTTTCTAGGGTGCCCTTGGTTTAAATTGGACCCCTTTTTATTGACCCAGAATTCTGTTTTTAAGAGTGCCTGCCCATACTTGCTTTTATTATCAGGAAAAGAGTTCCAAGATCGAGTACAGTAGGAACATTTAGGGGGATTTCCTTTAGGTTAGGAAAGAGAAAGATATTCTAGATAGAAAATCAATTTATTTTTTTATTTTTTATTTATTTATTTATTTATTTTGAGATGGAGTCTCACTTTGTTGCCCAGGCTGGAGTGCAGTGGCATCATCTCGGCTACTGCAAACTCTGCCTCCCAGAGTCAAGCAATTCTCATGCCTTACCCTCCTGAGTAGCTAGGATTACAGGCACATGCCACCACACCTGGCTAATTTTTGTATTTTTAGTAGAGACAAGGTTTCACCATGATGATCAGGCTGGTCTTGAACTCCTGACCTCAAGTGATCTGCCTGCCTCGGCCTCCCAAAGTGCTGGGATTACAGGCGAGAGCCACCATGCCCAGCCAGAATATCAATAATTTATATATTTAGAAACTCTTTCAGGGAATTTCTTAGGTAAAGCTGCAATGAGATAAATTATGTACTCCCTAAACCTTTTTTCTTTAAGCACAGTTTTTGTAATTTTCTCACTTTTCTTATCCCAAAAGACACAGGTATTCTAACCTGGGAAAGATGTATGTGTGAGATATCATGACACTGTTACATACCCAAGTTATACAAGACTTAGAGACAAAGACTTAGACAACAGGGGTAGGAAGTAGGCTGAACCAGACAGAATCGTTAGCATATTTTTTCAGTTATAGTCATATATAAAAATGAGGTTGATCGCCTATTTCTTTCTAAGAAGGAACCTCTAACCTCTGGCTTTAGTGAACCCTTGTGGTTAAGAGCCTCCACAGAGTAGGGTCAGACAGGAGGGTCTCTGCCAGCAAAACCAGGATCTATGGCAGGAAAGACGCCAGAGGGGCTTTTTTCAGCACCAAGGAGAGCTCCACAGTGCCTCAGGGTTTTGTTGTGAGGAATCTGGTTAGATGTTCCTAAGAAGACAGTAACTCATTTCAGGCTTAAAAGCTTCAGTCCTCTAGGACTAGGGGATTTTCTTCCTTTTTAAAATCTATGCTGTATCTTCTGATAGAACCTTGCAAGGTTTTACATTTAATTCACCTTCTTTGCGAGGTTGGGTCTAAGCCACGAAGAATTATCCCCTTCAACAATCTGGGACTGTGGCTAGGGTAGAGGGGAAGGGCAAAAGGGTCATCTCAACAAACGTCTAGAGTGTGAGGCTGCTTTATATCACATTGGTAGTGGGTCAAAATCCCTATATTTGCAATAATGTTTAAAATTAAGCCCTAGAGACAGGTAACATTAGTTCATATTACATTGACATCCTCATTTAGTTTAAGATCCCATTCCTGTTTATTTTTCCCCCTGTTCCTCAACCTCTCCATTCCTCTTGAACAGTTAGTCACCCACCTTAATGTGTGATATACGTCCCTTAATTATGCTTGTATCCTTGTGAAAAATATATAGCATTTTGAGTGTACATATTTTAAGTATATAAATGGTATTCTGTTGTAAATCTTGTTTTTCCTTTTATTAAACTAACTACTTCTATACTGTGTTCTTAAGAGCATCCATGTTATTCTAAGTCCATCAAGTTCATTGCTTACTACTGCATACAATTTTGAAGCATATATCCACTATATTATACTAGTTCATTTCCTTAGTAATACACAGTTAAGTTACGTTTAGCTTCCCATTAGCCAACATTGCCAAAATATTGATAGGTCACATGGCAAAGGCATGTCAAATCTTAATAAATATTTCAAGGCTGCTAAATCATGATTAGGTTATAAAAACAAAGTGTTGCTCTGAACTTGCAACAACTAAGCCCATGTTAATATATGTAAGATATGGGGATGCAATGTGCATTGACAGTCCAGTAGGAAAACACAGATTTTGATGGAGGGACCTCAATTCTACCACAGGCGCAACCTTCATTTTCACTGACAAATACCTTTCTGCTATCCTTTGGCTACAGGACTATTACCACTGGAATGCTCAACTTGGACCAACCCTCTTCTTAGGAACAACATTTTTAGGTCATCTCATTCATCACATTTACCAGTTTTGTGTCTCCTCAGAGCCTCAACTACTGGTGAAAACTAAGAAACTATTAACTTCTCATTTATTTGCCTCACAAATATTTATTCAATATCTACCATGTTGAGCTCAGTGCGGGGGCTGTAAGATGAATCAGGCATGGTCCCTTTCCCATATGATCCATGTGATTTTGTTTACATAAGTCAAGTAAACAGAGACAAGAATAGAATCTTGAACAAGTGCAAAGCAAGGCATAAAGTAGGGGAAGAGGTAACAGAAAAGGCAGCATTTAGGAAGGCAACCACAAGCATCCAGTTTCCCCCCAGGAGATTCTAAATTATCGGTTGCGGGGGAGAGGGGTGGGGTCAAGTGAGAGTTAAGACCTCTTATTTCACAAAGTAGCCCCTTTGTGTGACCTTACCCTTAAGTATTTACTGAGGACAATACACATAGGTTGGGGTGAGAAATAAATTTTATCAGGCAGGGCTTTCACCCCAGGAGGAGTTTTAAATTTAACTGTGTCTGGTTCCACCCTCAGAGATTCTGGTGTAATTGGTAGGGGCTGTGGCCTGGGTATCAGGCTTTTAAAAATTCTGCCCCTTCCCCAACCCAGGTGATTCTAATGTATCTCAAAGTTTGAAAGCCACTAGTTGAGAAAGACCTTCTCAAACTTTAGTTTGCATAGGCATCACCTGGGCATCTGATTGAAGTAAAGATTCTGACTCAGTGGCCTGGGGTCAGTCTGAGAATATTAATTTCTAATAAGCTTCCAGGTGATTAGAATCCCTTCCCTTGTTAGTCTTCCCAAGACTCCCAAGTTAGTCTTGTTCAGCAATGTGCCCCTGGTGCTGGGAACAGGCCCTGACATGTAGTATACGGCCAGAAAACACTTGTTTAATGAATAGGTGAGATGAATCTTTGAAGACAATGTGGTGTTTACAAGCCAGGACAGAGAAAACAAGGAAAGGCAGATGCCATTGGAGGCAGAAAGAGCCATATTTTTAAAAGCATAAGAAAGCCCTGCGCCCTTGAAGTATTTGGGAACCTAAAAATGAGAGGTGAAGAAGGTAGAAACTGATGAACAATGAAACTGAGGCAATGACTCTGTGGGTCCTGTCTCAAAGGGGTCTGTTTGCTATGTCGAAGTGGTTATATTTTATCCTGAAGACAATGGTTATCTACAGAAAGATTTTAACTGAGGAAGAAAAATGGTCAAAGAGACACAGAAGCAGAAAGATGCTTCTTGGGTAGAAAACAGGCCAAACTCAAGACAGGAAAATATTCTGGGAGGGTCTTGTGACAGGAGCTTGATTAAAAGATGAGAGCCTTAGCTGAGCTGCAGTGGGATTTGAGGACTGTTAAAGGTTTATGAGACTTTGTCCTCATGTGGTATTGGGAGATCAGGAGGGGACTTTCAGTCATTTGACAGATATTTGATAAGTGTCTGTTGTGGTGCTGAGAACAGAGCTATCACCCTACAGACAAGGATCCTCTTCTCATGGAGATTACTGTCTTATCCAGGCTCTGGTCAGTAAACAGTGGCTGTCTGTTAAGCTCTGTGACAGGGAAAACACAGAAGCATATGAGAACAATCAGTAGGACACCCAGTTCAGTTTCTGTGTGGATAGACTTCCTGTATGAAGCAGAACTAAACCCAAGGCCTGAAAGATGTGAAAAGTTACCCAAAAGGAGAAGCATTGAGAGAAAGGAAAATGCAACCACATTTAGAGATGAGAAAGGGTATGCAGAGTATTTGAGAAACAGAAAGACGTTTACTATGCTGAGAGAAGCCAGTGTGAGGCAGGGCTATTGAGAGCTGAGGCTTCAGAGGCACCTGTGGTTGTTCCCAAAGGGTCTTCCTTGAAGTCAGGCTGAGAAGCTTGGACTTGTTCCTAGGAACAGTGGAAAGGGATGGAAATGTCTCTAAGAAAGGAAGGTGGTAATCAGATCTGCATTCCAGATCTATCATTCTGCTCCCATGGGAAGAGTGGATGGAAGGGTCTCAAGCCTGGAACAGTCCTGGAAGACGGGGTTAGTGTTCTGGGTGGCAGAGGACAGTAATTTGGGTTAGGATCATGACAGGAGAATGCACAAGAATAGAAGGACATTTCTGCTGTGGCATCCATAGGAGCTGGTAATCCATTTGTTTTACAGGGATAAAGGGAAGGGAATCAAGGGCAAGAGACAAGTGTTGACAAGTAACTGGATGAATAGTGGTGACTTTCTCTGAAGGGGCATGCTGGAGGAAGCCCAAGTTCTGCCAAGTGTGAATATGCTTGCATGAATAAGGGAGAGAGAGAGAGAGAGACAGAGAGAAAGAGAGAGAGAGAGTGTGTGTGTGTGTGACAGAGACACCACAGTGTTTAGTTTTAGCACATTTCAATTTGAGGCAATTGTATAGCCTGAATGAGGAGCTTAAGCCTGGGACCAGAGACACAGATTTGCGAGCCACTGGGATAAAGACATGGATGGACTCATGAGAGTGGATGAAGCCAATTAGCACAGAGTAAAAATACAGAACCCAGCAATTAGAGAGATGAAGATAGACTGACTCATGGCTGAACCTGGCTGGCATCCTGAAATTCTCAGCCTCTGACTGTGCCTTTAAATCGTTGTATTCTTGGAAAAGCCAGTAGATCTCTGGCCCCCAACCTTGATAACAGGGAGGTAAAAGGGACATGAGAAAGAACAGAGGGTATAAATGATGAGGAAAATTATATTTTGAAGCATTCCAAGGGATGAGATTCAGAGATTTGCATCACTTTTTAAAGGTGTAATGGCAAGTACTGCCAGATCCAAGGTTCACATCAAAGTTTCAGATGCTACAGTCCAGAACATTCCACTCCCACGTGCTTTTAGCTCTGGTCACTTCCTATAGACTTAGTTAGGAGATTAGAGTTTGAGGAGGAATGGCTCAAAAGATATACAAAGGCAAGGTCTGGGAAGAAAGTTCTTGACAAAAGTTTACATCTTGGCTCCACTTCTTGCTTTTTCAGTATGACTCAATTTTGGTGAGAAATGCGTGTTTTGGCTGCTCCTCAAGAACAGAGCCTGTTGTTGATGAGGACTGGGGACAGCGTGCTCTCCTTCCCGCCAAAGACCGCTGTCCTCTCTTCCCAAATCCGTCTGCTCTGGCGCAGGAAGGAACACTAAGCCCAACACGTATGTGTCAGATATGCGGCACTGTGTCTGCAGCAGCCCAGCCATCTGCAGGAGGCCGGATCTGCCAGCTTGTCACCAGGCAGGGAAATCCATTTCGCACTCGGTGAAAATGTTCACATCCTCCCCCACTTACCAGTTGGAAGTTCTTCTTTCTCTGATTAAGCGTTCTGGGAGTTTATGACCAATGTAGCCATATTTGTCAAGTAAGAGTTAAGATCTCTTATTTCACAAAGTAGTCCCTTTGTACGACCCTTGAGTATTTACTGAGGACAATGCACATAGGTTGGGGTGAGAAATTTTATCAGGCAGGACTTTCACCCCAGGAGGGGTTTTAAATTTAATTGTGTCGGGTTCCATTCTCAGAGATTCTAGTGTAGCTGGTAGGGACCGTGGCTGGGCATCAGGATTTTTAAAATTCTGCCCCTTCCCCAACCCAGTGATTCTAATGTACCACAAAGTTTGAAAGCCACTAGTTGAGAAAGGGCTTCTCAAACTAAAGTTTGCATAGATGACACCTGGGCATCTGATTAAAATAAAGTCTCTGACTCAGTGAGCCTGGGGTCAGCCTGAGAGTTTTAATTTCTTTTTTTTTTTTTTTTTTTTTTTTTTGAGACGGAGTTTTGCTCTTGATACCCAGGCTGGAGTGCAATGGCGCGATCTCGGCTCACCGCAACCTCCGCCTCCTGGGTTCAGGCAATTCTCCTGCCTCAGCCTCCTGAGTAGCTGGGATTACAGGCACGCGCCACCATGCCCAGCTAATTTTTTGTATTAGTAGAGACGGGGTTTCACTATGTTGACCAGGATGGTCTCGATCTCTTGACCTCGTGATCCACCCGCCTCGGCCTTCCAAAGTGCTGGGATTACAGGCTTGAGCCACCGCGCCCGGCCCGAGAGTTTTAATTTCTAATAAGCTCCCAGGTGATGCTGATATAACTGGTCTACAGACCACACTTTGGGGGGCAAGGCTATAAAGTAGAATATCCTTCAACCTGGAATATAGGCTTTCTCCTTGTCTGCTCAGAGATTGAATTCAAGGTTCAGCTTACGTATCCTTTGCTTCTCAAAGACCTCCTTAGCTTCTTTTGCCGTCCCTTTTCCCTCAGTAGAAGTGACCACACCCTTCTTTTGCCTTTACTTTTTTTTTTTAATTGAAAACTTCTTTTTTTTTTTTTTTTTTTTTTGAGACGGAGTCTCGCTCTTGTTACCCAGGCTGGAGTGCAATGGCGCGATCTCGGCTCACCGCAACCTCTGCCTCCTGGGTTCAGGCAATTCTCCTGCCTCAGCCTCCTGAGTAGCTGGGATTACAGGCACGCGCCACCGTGCCCAGCTAATTTTTTTTTTTTTTGTATTAATAGAGACGGGGTTTCACAATGTTGACCAGGATGGTCTCGATCTCTCGACCTCGTGATCCACCCGCCTCGGCCTCCCAAAGTGCTGGGATTACAGGCTTGAGCCACCGCGCCCGGCCTGAAAACTTCTTTTATGCCAATAATTGTGCTTAACAATGGAGACAGGAAGGAATTAGGGAAGAAAATAACAAGCAGCCAACCAATATTTCATTTAAACCTATGAAATGCTATGCAATTACTGAGGAGTGATTTACTTCCAATTATGTAGTCACTTTTGGAATAGGTGTGATGTGGTACTGATAAGAATGTATGTTTTGTGTATTTGAAGTGGAGAGTTCTATAAATGTTTATTAAGTTTACTTGTTCTGGGTCTGAGTTCAAGTCCTGGATATCTTTGTTAATTTTCTGTCTCGTTGATCTGTCTAATATTGACAATGTGATGTTACAGTCTCCCACTATTATTGTGTGGGAGTCTAAGTCTCTTTATAAGTCGTTAAGAACTTGTCTTATGTGTCTGGGTGCTCCTGTATTGGGTGCGTATATATTTAGGATTGTTAGCTCTTCTTGTTGCATTGATACTTTTACCATTATGTAATGTCCTTTTTTGCCTCTTTTGATCTTTGTTGCTTTAAAGTCTATTTTATCAGAGGCGAGAATTGCAACTCCTGCTTTTTATTTAGTTAGTTAGTTAGTTAGTTTTGCTCCCCATTTGGTTAGTAAATCTTCCTCTATCCCTTTGTTTTGAGTCTTTGTGTATTGTTGCATGTGAGATGGGTCTGGGTGCAGCATACCAATGGGTTTTGGCTTTTTATCCAGTTTGAATAATAATATATATGAGTTTAATACTGCCATTTGATGCTAGCTGGCTGTTTTGCCCATTAGTTGATGTAAATTCTTCATTATGTTGATGCTCTTTATTTTTGATATATTTTTGGAAAGGCTGATACTGGTTGTTCCTTTATATGTGTAGTGCTTCTTTCAGAAGCTCTTGTAAAGCAGAGCTTTACTTGAACTGGCACAAAAATCTCCTGCAGCCCTCAGTCTCTGCTCCTCCCGGCCTCTGAGTCTCTTGAAGTACAGGTGTATTCCCATTTCCTTCTGAGTCCCTGTGCAGTCAGTGCTCACAACTCTGTGGAATGAATGGGTATGACTCACCTGCTCTACCTATCTGGTCTCATTTCTCTTCATAACTCTTATGCCTATTTGTTTATTATCTGTCTTCCCACACTAGAATGCAAATCCCAAAAGGAAAATAATTTTTATTTTTTTGTTCTCTGTTCTATCTGCAGTGATCTGGAATATAGTAGATGCTCAATAAATATTTATTGAATGAATAAATGAACATTAGATAGACATTGAATTCAATTTAAAGCAATATCTAACCACAGATGATCAGACACTTGTCATTTGTTGGGCTGAAGAAGATGGCAAGTGTAATGAAAGTGGGAAATTAGGTGGGAGGCAGGTATAAGACAAAGTGGGGACAAAGCTAAAGGAAGCTGCTAGTCAACACTAAGGAGTCTAAGGTCACTTGTGCATTTTGAGAGCTGTCCACATGTTTTACAGCCAGCTAGGGTCTAACACCCAGGTCAAGGACTGGCTAGAGGGAGACACTCATCCTCAGGGTCTGAGGAACAGTTCAGATTCCTCAAGTAAAGACTTTGACTGAGAACCAGAGGGGAGCTGGCAAGTTGCCTCTAACAGAGTGTCATAGAAGCCATCACTAATTCATTCATTCACTTCTTTATCCTTTCCATTAATATTTGTTGATCTAACTGGGGACTAGGACTGTGTCTTGTCTGCAGACATTCGGCTGCTAGGAGAAACCTGACTATTCTACATCGTTGACCTTGTCTTGCCACATGGCTGTTGTAGTGGTTTTATATAATCACACTTTGCATTAATTATTGCTAAAGAGAGAATTTTTGAATGTCCATTTAGTTTCATTCTGTTTCAACCTGAAAATTCACAGGAGAGAGGGTTGGATGTTCTCTCTGAGATCAAGAAGCTGTGACTGGGACTTAGGGTTATATGGCATACACATGGCCACTGGGCTTTCATCCAGTATGCAGTGGTGGGGGAGAATATTTTTGAGCTACATTGATTGTCATCCACAGCATGGGAAATTCTAAGTTCATTCTCTCAAGGAGCTTTGAGCCTGGTGGGAAGTTAATAAAGTAGAACTTAAAATAAACCATGATGTGCCAGCCTCAGCAACATGGAGAAGCCCCATCTCTACAAAAAAATACAAAAATTAGCTGGGCATGGTGGTGCATACCTGAGGTCCCAGCTACTCAGGAGGATGAGGTGGGAGGATCACTTGAGCCCAGGAGGTTGAGCGTGCAGTGAGCCATAATTGTACCACTGCACTCCAGTCTGGACAACAGAGAGATATCCTGTCTCAAAAATACAAAACAAAACGTGATGTGCATAACCTTATATTAAACTTGTATAATTTGCACTGACCCATTTTGTGTATTCTGGGGCCATTTTTCAATTCACTGGTACTAGGATATTTCAAAGGAGCCCTGATAGATATGAGAGGTGTCACCAAAATGTTCCAGCTACTGAGCTTTATTCTTCCCATGAAGTGACACTGAAGGAAGGATAAATTTACTGAAGATTTATGCCAGACTAGGAGTGAGAAGTAGGGTTGTCATAACCAGATGACACTGAATTCAAATATAAACTTGATATCAATGACTGTTATCTACTCTTGAGTTTCACAGAAAAAAAGCCATAGACGAGGATTAAGTATTAAAGCTTTATTTGGAAGTTGCAAAATCAGGGTAGTAAGACTGAGGACAAGGAAAGAAAGGTGGAAGGAAGGATAGGAGCAATGCAAAGCATGCACTAGCATAATGGCCGTTGCATCTAATGAGCTGCATAGAGGTGCAGCAGGCTGCTTGGCAGGGGATGCGCTCCACTTGTTGGTTACCTTGGGATGATGGGTGATATGTTTTATCTCTGTGTCCCCACCCAAATCTCATCTCAAATTGTAATCCCCACGTGTTGAAGGAGGGAGGTGACTGGATCATGAACACATTTTTCCCTATGCTGTTCTCATGATAGTGAGTGAGTTCTCATGAGATCTGATGGTTTTATGCGTGTTTGGCAGTTCCTCCTTCATTCTTCTCTCTCACCTGCCACCATGTAAGATGTGTTTGCTTCTCCTTCACCTTCCGCCTTAATTGTAAGTTTCCTGAGGCCTCTTCAGCCAAACAGAACTGTGAGTCAATTAAACCTTTTTCCTTATAAATTACTCAGTCTCAGGTATTTCTTTACTGCAGTGTGAAAATGAACTAATACAGTAATTGGTACTGAGAGTAGCGTACTGATGTAAAAATAACCTGAAAATGTGGAGGTGAGTTTTGAACTGAATAACCACAGAGGTTGGAACAGTTTGGAGGGCTCAGAAGAAGACAGGAAGATGTGGGAAAGTCTGGAGCTTCCTAGAGACTTGTTGAATCGTTATGGCCAAAATGCTGATGGTGACACGGACAACAAAGTCCAGGCTGAGGTGGCATCAGACGGAGATGAATAACTTTTGGGAACTGGTATAAAGGTAACATTTGCTATGATTTAGCAAAGAGAGTGGTGGTATTTTTCCTCTGCCCTAGAGATCTGTGAAACTTTGAACTTGCTAGAGATTATCTGAAATTGGAACTTAAGTTTAAAATGGAAGCAGAGCATAAAGATTTGGAAAATTTGTAGCCTGACCATGTGTAAAAAAGAAAAAATTATTTTCTGAAAAGAAATTCAAGATGACTGTAAAAATTTGCATAAGTAATGAGGGTCTGAATGTTAACCACCAAGACAGTGGGGAAAATGTCCCCAGGGCATGTCAGAGATCTTCACAGCAGCTCCTCTCATCACAGGTCTAGAGGCCTAGGAGGGAAAAATGATTTTGTGGGCCAGGCCAGGACCCCCCTGCTTTGTGAAGCCTTGGAACTTGGTGCCCTGCATCCAATATGCTCCACCTCCAGCCATGGCCAAGGTATGGCTTGGGTCATTGCTTCAGAGAGTGTAAGCTCCAAGCCTTAGCAGCTTCCAAGTGATGTTGGGCCTGTGGGTGCACAAAGGACAAGAGTTGAGCCTTTGGAACCTCTGCCTAGATTTCAGAAGATATATGGAAATGCCTGGATGTCCAGATAAAAATCTGCTGCAGGGGCAGAGCCCTCATGGAGAACCTCTATGAGGGCAATGCAGTCAGGAAATGTGGGGTTGTAACTCCCATGCAGAGTCCCTACTGGGGCACTGCCTAGTGAAGCTGTGAGAAGAGGGCCACTGTCCTCCAGTTTCCAGAATAGTAGATCCACTGACAGTTTGCATTGTGTACCTGGAAAAGTCACAGGCACTCAATGCCAGCCTGTTAAAGGGTTGCTCAAGATTGTGGGAGCCCACCCCTTGCATCAGCATGCCCTGAATGCAAAACATGCAGATCATTTCGAACTTTAAGATTTAATGACCACCCTGCTGAACTTTGGATTGGCATGGGACATGTAGCCCCTTTGTTTTGAACCAATTTATCCCATTTTTATTTTATTTTATTTTATTCTTTTTTTTTTTTTTTTTAAAAGATGTGGTTTCACCATATTGGTCAGGCTGGTCTTGAACTCCTGACCTTAGGTGATCCGCCCACCTCAGCCTCCCAAATTGCTAGGATTACAGATGTGAGGCACCACGCCCAGCTCCAATTTATCCCATTTTGAATAGGAGCATTATCCAATGCCTGTACCCCATTATATCTTAGAAGTAACTAACTTGCTCTTAATTTTACAGGCTTCTAGGTGGAAGGAACCTGCCCTGTCTCAGATGAGACTTTGGACTGTGAACTTTTGAGTTAATGCTGAAATGAGTTAAGACTTTGGAGGACTGCTGAGAAGGCATGATTGATTTTGAAATGTGAAAAAAACATGAGATTTGGGATGGGTCAGGGGTAGAATGATATGATTTGGCTCTGTGTTTCCACCCAAATCTCATCTTAAATTGTAATCTCCATGTGTCAAGGGAGGGAGGTGATTGGGTCATGGGAGTGGTTTCCCCTAGGCTATTCTCCTGATAATCAGTGAATTCTCATGAGAGTGATGGTTTTATAAGTGTTTGGAAGTTCCTCCTTCATTCTTTTCTCTCACCTGCCACCATGTAAGACATGCTTGCCTCTCCTTCACCTTCTGCCATGATCGTAAGTTTCCTGAGGCCTCCTCAGTCATGCATAACTGTAAGTCAATTAAACCTCTTTCTCTTACAGAATATCCAGTCTCAGATATTTCTTTATAGCTGTGTAAAAATGAACTAATACAATGGGTTTCGTGGGGGAAGTCACACTATGGAACAGCTTATTGCAAGGAGAATTCAGGGATGGATGATTTATTAGGTAGGCTTCTCGTGTTTTCACCTCTGTATGGTAGATGGGCCTGACAGCAGTAGCTTGACTTGAGCATACCTGAGAATGACCCTGTATGGTAAATGCACCTGAATGTGTGTTCAGAGTTCTGAGCTAGGCAATCCAGGAGTGGCCAACCCAGATATCCAATATTTATCTGTGAGAAACATCTGAGCCCCTGGATCATTCCATGGATCCTGGGCAGTACAGGGGATTGAGGCCCTTTGTTTTGGGTTAAATGAAGGTTGCCAGGTGGAGGTCATTAGGGGAAGGTGCTGAGTGAAAATTATGTATAAACTGCATGTTTTTTTTACAGGCAGGTGTGGTTCTCCTCCCCAGCTCACCTCCACTGGACTTCTTTGCATGTATGTTTCCTACTAGTAAAACCCTGTCTATGTGCTGACTCTAGGTCTCTTCTTAACCCTCCTGACCCTGGTGCCATCCCTACCATAATTAGTAGGGTCTGATGCAACAACCTCCCACTCAGTTAAAATTCCCACAGTAACAGTGAATGGATAATTTTAAAAACTGTCCCAGAAAATATAAAACAGGTTAGCACAAATTATTTAAGTTTAATATAAGGCTATATTCATCATAGCTTTCAGTAAGTTCTACTTTCACAATTTCTTACTAGGCTGGAAACTCCTAGAGGGAAAGGAGTGAGGATTTCTCATTGTTTGAATGACTGTATAAACTCACAAATATGCCCCTCAACCCCATTACTGGATGGAAGCCCTAGAAGCTAACTAACCCGCCCTTCTGAATTGTAGTACCTGGCTTCTTTAGTGGTTGTTCAAAATGCCAGATCCCTCATCCTAAGGGATGGTGTCATTTCATTCAGTGCAGAAATGATGGAAGGAACCAGAACTCCATGAGTACAACTGATCAGACTGGCTGTGTGGGAAGGTCAAAGCAGGGCTGGGGGTCTGTGCTCTCAGTGACCAGTTGACCCTTGGAACTACAGTGTGGTCCAAGAGGCATGTAGCCAAGAACAGTGGAAGTGGTGCATGAGATCTGATTCAGTACAAATGTTTATAAATCTTAGAGATATTGCAGTTCCGTTTCTTCATTTCATGAAGAATCAAATCTCAAAAAGGTATGGCTTGTCCAAGATCCTGTACCTTATCAATGTCACACCTGGGATATGAATATAAGATTTTGTGAGTGTGAGTTTCATGGGTTTTTTTCCCCCCCATTAAACCAAGGGCTCTGATTACATAATGGATTAGATCTATTGTATTTCAGCAAAATAAACACCTATTGTCACTTGGTAGAAGACAGTAGGACTTCATGGATAAGAGCCTGTGCTGGGAGAGGTCGGGTGGATATAGACTAAGATTAAATTCTGGCTCTGCCACTTACCTGCTTTGTAATTTTGGTGTTACTCAATCTTTGAGTTTATTTTTCTTATTGATGAGAGTACAATAATAGTACCAATTTCTGGGGCTTATTAAGAGTCCTGTAAAGCCTCAGACAGCATGCCTGGCACATAGTAGACACTCAAGATATCTAAAAATAACTGTAGTTTAGTGATTTATTTACTCTAATAGTTTTTTTCTCTGATTCAGTACAAGACTTCAATGCCTCTGTAAATCTCAAGCTCTATTATGTATATCCCTACACTCACCATCTATCCATCTGTGTATTTTGATAAATGTTCAATGATAGTAAAAATGTTTGTTTTATTACACAAGGGAGCCTGCTGATGTTCTGTGTTCTGTTAAACACAAACAACAAATGTATTAAAAAGCCCTCTCCTTGATTAGTGAAAAATATAAGTTCTAAGATCAATAGGAAAAACATGTTTTCAATGTCAAAGATACAGAAACAATTCTACCCTTTTTACATTTTCTCATCAGCCTTAGGATAAATATATATATGTGCTAAATACACACACACACACACACACACACACACACACACACATATATCCCTCTTTGTTTATAATAAACTGGAATTGATCAGAAATGAAGTGCCTGCCCCTTTGAAGAATTTGTCTTGAAGTTCTCCTGGACAGAATGGGAGGAGTGAGGAAGCAGAGAAAGGAAAGAGGATTAACTCCTCAGGCAGATCCAGGGTAGGGCCCTATGATAAGATGATATTGAGTAGATGGTTCCACAGAGATCTGCCAGTAATAGTATTGGAGGCAATAGGGATGGACAAGGCTTAGCCAGACAATCATTCCGTGTTGCTCACTGGTCTGAAATCATTCCCTGAGATGTGTTTTCTAGTTATTTGTCCAGATTTCTATGATCTTAACTGATTGCTCCTGGGTAGAAAATAGCTTAACTTTCCTAAGTCTGACAACCCTTAATTTGGCATTTTTAATTCTTTTGTGGCCTGCATGGATTCCAGAGGGAGTTACACTTATCTGGCTGCTTGATTTGGTCATTCGTTTCCCCAGGATGGCCAGAGAAGTTGTACTTGAGGAATTATAATGCTGCAGAATTGCCAGAGGCAGAGACTTTTGCTTCTCATGAGTGCTTAGCCTTTGAAAACATAAAAACCATACTGACAATATCCCCAAGGGATAGGCCATCCAGGCTGTTTCACCCACCTGAGCTGGTGGCCTAGGGATGGCACAGGCAGAGGAGCACCAGTCAGGCCTTATTGGGACAATATTTGGCAGCTTCCAGTAGTTAGGAGGAGTGGCTGTACGACTGCCATCCTCCTCTTTCTCACCATTCATACGTGTCTTCGTGTATCTCCTCAAAAATCCTAGAATCTTCATTTGCCAAAAAAGTGGCTATTTGGTCACCTTCACTAATGAGACAAAGAAACTGCAAACTTGCCCTGGCTGCATCACTAACTAGCAGTGAAGCCTGGCTAAGTCCCTATGCCTCTTTGTGTCTGTTAGCTCATCTCACGGTAGAAGGGATGTAGAAGTGTGATTGCAAGCACAGACTGGATGCTCTGGGGGCATGCGCAGCTCTGCCCTTTAGTAGCGAGGTTACCTCTGTTAGTTTCTCAGCTTCAGTTTTCTAATCTATAAAATGGGGATCACAGTGGTACCTACCTCATAAGGTTATTGTAAGGATGGAAAGCATTTTTTTGTGTAAAGTGCTTAAACAGTGTCTGGTGCATGGTAAATGCAATGTAAACATTTGTTATTTTTAAAAACTGAGAAACTCTATTTAAGGTTGCTCCAGATTTAAAGGGCAAGTTATCATCTTAGTAAGTATTTTTGGTTGCTCACCCAGTACTTATTTATTTTTCTTTTTCTAAAGTTCCAAAATATCCTTTGGGGAAATACCTTCAAATACTCTCCCTATATGACAATGGAGTGTGATTATAGACTGCACTGGCTCTGCTCTAATACCAGGGAAATGGCTTATTAAGTGAACTTATTAAAAGCAAATTATATAAAAATATTTAGCCAAAACATTCTTAACACGTTTTGGAAAAAATCGCCCCTGCATTCCTTTATCAGGTGGCTTCTGATGCACAGTATAAGCTGTGCCATATCAGAAAACACCTCCCTTTGTTCTCATCAATAGCTTTACTTTGTTATCGTTTCTGTGAAACAAATAAACAATGAAACCAAAGTCTGGACACACAGGCTTTCTGGAGGGCATAATGATCTCTTTTATTCATTAAGAAATTTATGAAGATATTCCATATTCATTTACTGATATTACTCTTACAGCAACCTTCAGGAGTCCTATTTTTAGAAGAACAAATTAAGCCACAAGGAGATAAACTGAGTTCCTGGAAGCTAGTGATCTATTACCATGGAGGGGAGTGGTGAGCCAGAATTTGCATTCACATCTTCTGACTCAGGTTTGCTCTCTTCTTCTTTTTTTTTTTTTAAAGAAAAAAGGAAAAGAAAAAGGAAGAAAGAAAGAAAAACAAAGAATGAAGAAGAGGAAGAAAAAGGAAGAGAAAAAGAGAGAGAGAATGAGAGTATTGCTTTCTTGCCCAGGATAGAATGCAGTTTAGTAATCGGTATTGAAAACCCCTTTTATACCAATAATTATACTTAATGTCAACAGGAAGGCATAAGGGAAGAAAATAACAAACAAGCAAGGTTTAATATTTCATTTAAACCTATGAAATGGTAACAAATATAACAAGGTTTAATATTTCATTTAAACCTAGGAAATGCTATGTGATTACTGAGGAGTGATTTACTTCCAATTATGTAGTCAGTTTTGGAATAGGTATGAGGTGGTAATGTATATTTTGTGTATTTGAAGTGGAGAGTTCTATAAATGTTTATTGAGTTTACTTGTTCCAGGTCTGAGTTCAAGTCCTGGATGTCCTTGTTAATTTTCTGTTTCGTTGATCTATAGAATTGTTAGCTCTTCTTGTTACATTGATCCTTTTGCCATTATGTAATGTCCTTCTTTGCCTCTTTTGATCTTTGTTGCTTTAAAGTCTATTTTATCAGAGGTGAGAATTGCATCTCCTGCTTTTTATTTATTTGTTTATTTTTACTCTCTGTTTGGTG
The DNA here is from genome assembly GCF_030222135.1 of Aotus nancymaae. NCBI lineage: Eukaryota > Metazoa > Chordata > Mammalia > Primates > Aotidae > Aotus > Aotus nancymaae. The sequence goes on along the minus strand of NW_026988450.1, from coordinate 83,408,092 downwards.
GGTAAATCTTCCTCCTTCTCGTTGAGTCTTCGTGTATCGTTGCATGTGAGATGGGTCTGGATGCAGCATACCGATAGGTTTTGGCTTTTTATCCAATTTGAATATATTTAAGTTTAATACTGCCATTTGATGCTAGCTGGCTGTTTTGTCCATTAGTTGGTGTAAATTTTTCGTTGTGTTGATGCTCTTTGCTTTTTGATATATTTTTGGAAAAGCTGATACTGGTTGTTCCTTTATATGTATAGTGCTTCTTTCAGAAGCTCTTGTAAAGCAGGCCTGGTGGTGGTGAAGTCTCTAAGTACTTGTTTGTTCACAAAAGATTTAATTTTTCCTTCGCTTATAAAGCTTAGTTTGGCTGGATATGAAATTCTGAGTTGAGAGTTCTTTCCTTTAAGGATGTTAAATATTGGTCCCCACTCTTTTCTAGCTTGTAGAGTTTCTGTTGAGAGATCTGCTGTAAGTCTGATAGGTTTCCCTTTATGGGTAACCTGACCTTTCTCTCTGGCTGCCCTTAGTATTTTCTCCTTCATTTCAACCCTAATAAATCTGGCGATTATGTGCCTTGGGGTTGGTCTTCTTGAAGAATATCTTTGTGGTGTTCTCTGTATTACCTGGAGTTGAGTATTACCCTGCCTTGCTAGGTTGGAAAAGTTTTCCTGAATGATATCCTGAAGAGTATTTTCCAACTTGGATTCATTCTCTTCATCACATTCAGGTACACCTATCAAACGTAAATTAGGTCTTTTCACATAGTCCCATATTTCCTGGAGACTTTGCTCATTCCTTTTTATCCTTTTTTCTCCATTCTTGTCTTCTCATTTCATTTCACTAAGCTGTTCCTCAAGATCTGATATCTTTTCTTCTGCTTGATCAATTCGACTGTTTAAACTTGTGCATACTTCATGAAGTTCTCATGGTGTGTTTTTCAGCTCCATCAATTGACTTATATTCTTCTCTAAATTGTCCATTCTCATTAGCATTTCGTCAAACTTTTTTCAAGATTCTTAGTTTCTTTGCATTGGGATAGAACAAGTTCTTTTAATTCCCAGAAGTTTCTTATCACCCACCTTTTGAAACCTGCTTCTGATAATGGAACACACTTGCTCTCCATTAAGCCTTGTTCCATTGCTGATGAAGAACTGCGATCCCCTGTAGAGGGAGAGGCATTCTGATTTTGAGTATTCTCTGCCTTTTTAGGCTGATTTCTTCCCTTCATTATATATTTATCCATCTGTCATCTTTGTAATTACCAACTTTCTAAGTAGGTCTCTGAGCAGACGTCCAACTTGTTAATTCCCAGTGCCAAAATCTGAGCAATCCACTGCGCCGGACAAAACAGCGGTGTTAAGATTGATGGTGCTTTTCCGCCCAGAAATCTCCAGACTCTGCACCAAGAACTGCCGTGCTGAGGTGCCTGCAAAACCGCCACACCGGCCACAAGAGTCACCCTGGCGACACGTGGGACTCCTCTGCTGGGAATCTCTTAGTCCGTGAGCAACAAAAATTCATCTAAAAGTGTGGCATCCTCTCATTCTCTGCGCCTTCACTGGGAGCTACGAGCCCAAGCTGTTAGTGATCAGTCATCTTGGATCTCTCCCCTGCTCTCTTCTTTTTGAAACACTCATTTCATTGGGTTTTTTGGAAACTCATTCTCTTAGTTCTTCTCTTACCCCATGGCTGCTCCTCTCCAGCACCATTGCTGGATATTGATCCTTTTTCTAATCTCTGAATGTGAAGGGCTAAGAACTCCATTCTTTCTCTTCATTAGAATGTTTTTGCCACTGTCATTAGGTAAGCTACTTCAATTCTATGGCTTGTATACTGTCTACCTACCTGCTGGTGTTATTATTGGCTGATGTAATTACTGATGGTATATTTATTAGAACATAAATTCTAAGGTGACAAAAGTTTTTTTTGTTTTGAGATGGAGTCTTTCTCTGTCGCCATGCTGTAGTGCAGTGGTACGATCTTGGCTCACTGTAACTTCCGCCTCCTGGGTTCAAGCGATTCTCCTGCCTCAGCCTCCTGAGTAGATGGGACTACAGGCGCATGCCACCACACCCGGCTAATTTTTGTATTTTTCGTAGAGACGAGATTTCACCATGTTGGTCAGGATGATCTCGATCTCTTGACCTCATGATTTGCCTGCCTCAGACTCCTAAACTGCTGGGATTACAGGTGTGAGCCACCGCAAGGTGTCAAAATTTTAATGGTTCAATTCTGTATTAGCAGAGTCTAAAACAGTGTCTATAAGCAGTAGCACTCAATAAATGTGTGACTAGTGAGTGAATGCATACTTTCAAATACAAAGTACTTGCTTCAAAATACATTGTTTTTAACACCAGCAGTGTAGACCAAGGCTTCTCAACCACAACATGGCTGGCATTTGGAGCTGGCTGATTTTCTGTTAGTAGGGGCTGCCCTGTGCTCTGTAGGATGTTTAGCAGCATCCCTGGCTTCTGCTGACAAGATGCCAGTGGAAACAGTTGCAAAGTATCTCCAAAGATTGCTAGGTGCACCTGGGAGGGAAAACATCATCCAGAATTGAGAATCTTTAGGCAAGTGAAAATATCACTTTGTTAGAAATCAAATATCAGGGTTTCAGTTTCACTTGTGCGACAAGTTGTTTACCTTTCTGGGCCTCAGTATCTCCATATACTTATCAGTGGTTAGAATATCTAGCCCACAATGCATTTGTGAAAATTAAATAAATTAGTGCATCCAAAAATAACCAGCATGGTGTCCAGTTAATGATTATTTTCCTCTTAGCTAGACTGATCTGCCTTCTGTGACATGGCCTCATTACTAATTTCAAGTCCCACTTCTTCTCATTGTTTTGTCTCACTACTCTTGGCTGTTTCCAAAGTCTTAGGTCTGACCTCTTTGTACCCAGTACCTGGGTCTTCTTATCTATCTTTTGACCATCCTCTTCTAACCATTCTCCTAGCCTCTGGATATGTATCCATTCCAAATTCTCCATCTAGTTCTGGAAGTACAGATCCGTTTCAACTATTTTCGCCAATGCTTTTTTTTTTTTTTTTTTTTAATACTTCAGCCATTCCTATCCTTGCCCCTTTCCAGCCACCTGAGCTTAAACAAGGTCATCCTTATGCCAGCAACTCACACTGCATCAATAGCTGTGGGGACAAGACAGAAATCAGTGTGCCTGGGATTAATTCGTGTCTTCAACATACACAAAGACATTACCTCTCTGGGCTCTGGATTTCAAATCCCATAAATTAAAAGGTCAGATTAATTCGCTTTTATGTCAGCATTTCCTTTCTCATTGGCCATGTATGCAGATCTACTTGGCTTCTTAGAACCAGATAATCTTTAAATCCTCTTCCCATTTTAACATTGTATGCCTAGATTTTAAACATGGGAGTGAAAAACAGTTAAAGGAGATAGACCTTCTCACTCAGAATTATGGCTTCCTCCTCTTCCACTATTTGGTTGCTTTCTGGGGGTAGTGTGACCTAATGAAGAGGGTGTAGGTTTGGGGATCAGGCTGGGGCAGAACCCCTCCTCTGCCACTCACTAACACTTGCCGTGTGAGCTTGAGTAGGTTAATTATTCTCTCTGAGTGCTCAATGCTCTTCTGTTTTCCACCAGAAGTGACTCTTATGAGAGTTTACATGAAAATGTATGGGAAGCACAAATCAACAGCATCTGGTACAGGATAGGCCTTCATTAAACATCTTCTTCTCCTCCCTCCACCCTGCAGTCTATCACTTCTATTGAATCCTTAAACCACTTTGTATAAAACTGTGAAACTCTTAGCTCCTTCCGGGCAAGGATTCTGTTTTATTTGACCTTTTCAAATGACCTATTATATTGTGTTTACATAGTTATGACTCATTTAAGCATCCATTGGGTTAAACAGACTTAATTTGACACATTAGAGGAAGGAAATAAAGATATTTAAAATATAGTTGAAAATAATGAAAATATAGTTGAAAATAGTAATTAATACAAAAAAATCAGAATGCTAGAGAAAAATTAGCCCAGGAGTTCAATAAGAGGAGTTTTCAACTGGGGCTGTGCATGAGTGAGCATTGATTTGGAATAAAGACAGAGCTGGGTTTGGAGTTGGACTAACCTAGTATCTAGCAAAGTATCTAGCAAGCAATAAATACTCCAATACAAGCTATTTAATGTAGCTGGTTTAATGTATTGACGTGTTTGAGTCCTAATTATCACTTAGAAGCAATTATTTACTTCTCTGAGACTTGCGTTTCTAATCTGTAAAATAAGAATAGTAATGAAGATGAAATGAAGGAACATAAACAAAGTGTCTGGGTCCCTGGAACACAGTCTGTGTATTATACGTCATAAATATTATTGTTCCAGGGTTCCTTTTTTTACCTTTAGCTAACTGACATTGGTGTTTGTGAAGATGGTTAATAAATACTCCTGGATGTTAATAATCGTATCACATCAAACATTGGTCAACCTTTCAGACAAGCTGGAAGAAATAGTGGTGGTTGTGGAATCAACAGTTGGGTATAAATCCGACCAACTCTAATGCCTACAAGCTGTGCAATGTTGGGAAAATCACCTTACCTTTCTGATCCTTTCTGTGTCTATCTGTGTATGGAGAAATTATAACCTAGGATCTCTTCCATTTCTAAACATCTCTAAATAGGACTAACTTAAAGGTTTGTTTCATTCTTAAGAGTACCTGATTAGAATGGTTCTATTTTCCTGATTACTGACCAACGAATAGAAAGTTAACCATGTGTGTCTCGGGGGAGGAATGCGTTTAGTGATGGAGAAGGGTGAGGGAAGTGGAGTAACATGCTGATTATCTACGGCACCAGGTAAATGTGAATCACTCTTCCTGTATTTTACATATTCCCCACAAAAACCTTGTGAGTATAGTGTTCTCAGCTCTGCTCTCCCAATAAGGCAACTAAGATTGAGTGATGTAACTTGCATAAAGTCAGAGAATGTAAAACTCTTTTTCTTTCCTTCTGTGCTGCCTCAATCCAGACTCTCATCAGCCAGTGCCTGGATTGTTCACTCAACTGGAGTGGCTGGTCTCTGGGCCTCCCTACCTGCGTCCCTTCAGTCCAGTCTCTGAGCTACTGCATATCAAATCATTTCATGTTCCTTCAATAACCTGGCCAGCTCACAGGGAAAAGTCCAGCCTTCTTAGCACACCTTATAAGATCCCCTGTCATCCGACTCCTCTTACCTCTCCAGCCACATCTTCGCATTCAATAAATGTGGCTTTCAGTCTACATTTATTAAATACCTTCTCTATTCCAGACATGTTGCTAGGCTGCCTCCATAATAGTAAGATGTGTTATTTACCTTTCTTATAATGTAGTAGGGTAGATATACCTTAATCAACTAATCTCACATTATTCATCTGTCATTTCTCTTTTTCTATCTAAATGTAATCTATCTGTATATTATCAATCAATCTACCTATCTACCTAATAATAACATTTACTAAGCACTAATGATCACGACATTATTCTAACCATTTTAAATGATTATTTTTCATTTAAGTCTTCCCACAAGTCTATGAGATAGACACTTTTATTTTCATGTTCCAGATGAGAAAACTGACTCATAGAGAGTTTAAGTAACTTGCTCGAGATCACACAGCTAGGAAGTGTCCAGGCCAGGATCTGTGCCCAGGAAGTGGGCCTGTACTCTTAATCTCCATGCACTACTTCTCAATTGTATGGTTAGAAATGGTAATAGGCACAATATAAGAAAGGTGTGAGCTATAGCATTATACCTAATGGGGGGCTTGGAAAGGGCTGTCGCATTTGAGGAAGTACATTTGAGTGGTTGTCTTCTCACCCAGCTGCCTTCATTCCCTCTGCTCCAGTATGCACACTGGCCTCCAACAGAGAGGAATTTACCCCACCTCCCATATCTTTCCGGATGCTGTTTCCTCTGCTTAGAAGGTCTGGTCCCCTTCATCAGGCTAACACCTGTTCATTCACTCATTTGCCAAGCAATTATTGAAACTGCTATTGTGTCAGACCTGATGGAGTCTGAGTGTATGGAGATAAACAGACACAGCCTCTGCCTTCTGAGGCTCACCATCTGGAAAGGAGATAGGCAAACACACAGCCACCTAGAGTAATGGGATGAGTGTATGAAAAGGGTGTACAAAAAGAGACTCATAGCCTGTTTGTTCCAGAAAACATCACCACCATTTATTCAATAATAAAAATACTATGTATATAAATATTATGAAGTCTAAGATCAGTTCTAATTGTTACCAGGTCAGCCAGGTGTAGTCAACAGGAAGTTAGCAGCAGTGCTACGTGACTTTCCACTTCTGTCTTTAAAGATGGAGGCCATTTCCCTTACTTACCCTTCCCTATCTCTGTTCTGCTGGCTGGAATATCTTTCAATCCATGTGGTAAAATATCCACTCAGATAGGGGTCCTGGCCAAGGGGCAGTGGAGCAACGAGACAGAAGCAGCTGGAATCTCTGGCAGCTTGGAATCCCTACCAGCCTTGGAATGCTCACCTCCAGACCTATAGGAGACAGAAACAGAAATGGTCCTCAATCTTGTTTAAGACACTGTTGTTTGGGGTCTCAGTTATATGCAACCATATCTGACCTTGACCAGTACATGGGCCTTCCATTTATAGAAACACAGATTGTCAGAGGCATATGAGACTTTAAAGTTAACCTAATCCAATGTTTCTTAACCTTTTTTGGAGTAAAAGACACTTTAAAATTTGAAAGCTAACTACTCTAAAATAAGATGGCTATCCATAGGGGTCATAGCCCTTGTAGTTAAGCATCCCTGAGTTGGTTGCAAACCCTTGTTTTAACTACAAAAAGTTAAGGTTCAGAAGGACTCTGAAATTTGCTGAGGGTCATGTGGGAAATTGGAAACAGATCAAAGACCAGGAGCACCCAGGCTCTCTTACTTCCAAGCTTTGCTTTGTCCTCCAGGAGACACTGCCTGACTTCAGAGCAAACTCCTGGTTCCATAGGCAATGCCCCAGGGAGGGCTGTCTGATGAGAATTTGAAGATATTTTGGATATCTGGGTAAACACTGACGACTTAACCTCCTTCATTTACTCATTCATTTATTTATTCACCCATCTATGTATTTATAAAGTAATTTTTGGGTGGGTACAGTGGCTCACATCTGTAATCCCACCACTTTGGGAGGCCAAGGAAGGTGGATCACGAGGTCAGGCATTTGAGACCAGCCTGGCCAAAATAGTGAAACCCTGTCTCTACTAAAAATACAAAAAATTAGCCAGGTGTGATGGTGGGTGCCTGTAATCCCAGCTACTCCAGAGGCTGAGGCAGGAAAATCACTTGAACCTGGGAGGCGGAGGTTGCAGTGAGCCAAGATAGTGCCAGTGCACTCCAGCCCGAGCGACAGTGCAGGAGATTCTGTCTCAAAAAAAAGTAATTATTGGACATCTACCAGTGGTGGTCATAGGGCTGTGCACTGTTATGATATGGTGAACAAACAGGTTTTACTCCTGTCATTGTGGAGCTCACATCCAATGGATAAGTCAGACACCAAACAAGTCAAATCATAAATCTATTTACAATCACAAATTAGGGTAAATACTAAACGAAATGAACGGAGTGGTGGCACTGAATGATGAGATCTGTTGGAATCAAGGAAGACCACTCAGTGGAGGTGAAATTTAAATTGAGATGAGTGATAAGAGGAAACCAGACATGTAAAGGGTAGGGAAAGGGTGGTTCAGGCTGAGGGAACAGCTATGCAAAGATCCCAAGAAGGAAAGAACGGGAATAGTAAAGAGCTGGGAGAAAGTTTAGTACAGTGTGGGTAAATAACTAGAGATGAGGTTGAAGTACATACAAACCAGCGGAAGAGCGAGCAGGCCCAAATGGACCCCTGACGACCCCTTAACGAGTTTGGGTTTTTGTCTTAACTACAATGAGAAATCACTGGAAGGCTTTTCAGCCTTTTTCTCCAGAGAGACATCTGATGTGGTTCTGGGTTTGTAAAAAACCACTGTGGTTGCAATGTGAAAATGAATTGGGATGGTAGATGAGAGTAATTGCAGGGAGAGCATGTAAAAGGCTATAGGCAGGGCACAGTGACTTATGCCTGTAATCCCAGCACCTTGGGAGGCTGAGGTAGGCGGATCACTTGAGGTCAGGGATTCAAGACCAGCTTGAGCAACATGGCGAAACCCTGTCTGTACTAAAACTACAAAGAAGTTAGCTGGGCATGATGGTGCATGCCTGTAATCCCAGCTACTTGAGAGGCTGAGGCACAAGAATCGCTTGAACCTGGGAGGAGGAGGTTGCAGTTAGCTGAGACTGTGCCACTGCACTGGCACTAGGTGGCAGAGTAGGACTCTTGCCTCCAAAAAGAAAAAAAAAAAAAGAGGCTATATTTGTAGTAAAGTTGCTTCTGATGGGTTTATGTGTATGAATTTGAAATGTGTTTTGGGTACAGAATGTACTTTGTCTTGGTGGGGACTGATTCTAAAGTGTGAGGAAGAGAGACAGAAGTGATGAGAACTCACAGGTCTCTTTCAAATCTTGAAGGATTCCTATATGAGATTCTCTTAGCAAAGAGAGCCCTGATTTATTTAGATGTTGTTGGAAGCGCTTTTTCTTTTTTTTTTTTTTTTTTTGAATTGGATATTTTGGAATTTATTTATAGGTGGAAGCGCTTTTTCAAAAGCTACTGACCCGCTCGAAGACCTTTATAGTGATATAGAAACAAAACAATGTTACACTGCAGATTGCTTTGGTGAGGCAGATCTGACTTCCTAGGGAAAAGAGTGGAAGCTGTACCTTCAGAATAAGGTTACACAAGATTTCATTTATTTGCTTCTGATAAGTTTGCTACAAATAACTCAGTGATTTGATTTGAAGGAAAACAGGATATGTGCCGCAGTGTTTAACTTATATGAATTGACTGAAAAGGTAGACACTCAGACTTTAATTCAAAAAGATTTTGGAAAACACTTCCATTGAATTACTCATAATTATGTCTCTATGGTAATAACTTAGTGTTTCAGTACCCAAGATAAATGACAGTTGATTATGCATTTGTCTTTAAGCAACAAGAGGGTGAATGTGGTATAGAGTCTCTGTCATTACCTCTTTTTCATTTCAGGAAAGCTGAGTCCTTCCCTGACTGAGTTCAGGGCTCCCAGATTTGCTGGAAAATTAAAGCTTCCTCCACCCTCCCTGCCTCTCCAGCAAGATAGATAGGGAAACAAACATTGAGAACATCTAGTGCCAATATTTAATATGTTAATTTATGTTAATTTTCAAAACCTGCATAGATTTTATCTTGCCTTTACTTTTGATGAAAAAACACTTAGAAGTTAAAGGACCTGTGACAGGGCACCCAACTAGTATGTGGGGGAAAGTAGGATTGCTAAAATCTGTGCTTTGTATCACAGGACTCTCATGCAGATTTTCAGGTTTAACTCACTTCTCAAGTGTTTCCCAGTTCTAGAAGGGAAAGAATACTCAAATATTCCCAGAAAGTCAAATATTCTCAGCAACACTTAGTTCTTAAATAGTTCTAATAACTTTGTATCAGTACATAGTACATTTGTTAGCCGCAATTTTTGTTCCTTTGCTCACGTCCTTTCTTATGTGACTTTAAAGTTCCTCCCGCTAGAAACAGAGTGTGTATTTCCCTGCTCCTGACTTTAGGCTCACCCATGTTACGTGCTTTGGCCAATGGGATGGTAGCATTGACAAAGCAAGAAAAGACTTGACATGCATTGCGTGGTTATATTGTTATATAGTCTTGTGCTATTGCTATTACCTGAGAGGAGCTTCCTCAGAGTGGACACTGCCCCTCAGCCTGGGTTCCAGAATAGCCCCAGGTGGCATAGGCCTGAGTCTAACCTGCAGCAAGAAACCCAGCCCAGCTGACCCTCACCCTAAAGTAGAGCTGTCCAGCCAACATCAACCCATTAATTGACCTGCAGACCCATGAGCAAGAGAATAAGTGGTTGTTACATGACTTTAAGTTTGGAGGTGGTTTCTTATACACTATTATTGGGGCAATAACTGATTGATATACCTTAAGACAGTTACCTTTACTTTCTGGGTGTTCTGCTTTGTAAAATGTCTGTAACCAGCAAGCACTGCTTGAGCCCTGGCTACGTGAAAATCAATGTGAACTTCAAACAGTGACCATGAAAATTTTAAAGACGATTAAAAGCACAGAGTTTCTTAAACACAGTTCACAGTCTAATGGGAAAATAGAGGGAAAAAGATACTAATCACATGAGGCACATATCACAGGGATGGGGAGAAGCTACGAAATGTAGGTTGATTATAGAACTTACTAGATCCAGGTGCCTAAATTAAAAGGTGCCATTTTCAAAAGTCAGATTTACAGTCAGACTGTAAGAGTGTTTAGGCAGACAGTCTGGCCAGGAGAGTAACACCAGACATTCTCTAGGACTATACTAATTTATGTGTGGTTCGGTATAACATTAATGAAAACATAAGCTATTCTGTATTCTCTTCTAAGAACTTTCTAACATTACCAGCTGAATCCCTTGGGGGTAAATATAGTTATTCTGTTCCATTTAATAGATTATGAAATTGAGGCATCAAGAGAATGAGTAACTTGTCCCAGATCACACATGTAATGAGCTATGGTACAAGGTGAAAAAATTATTGTGCAGCCAGTCTCCCAAGATGGTGATGGTCCCTGCTTCTCTTGAAATAGTGGTATTGGAACACTCTCCTGCCACTTGCACCAGGGGAGGGCTGTGTGGCCAGTACACTACTGCAGAAGCGATGGCGTGTCACTGCCAAGATCAGGGTATAAAAGACACTGCAACTTCCATTTTGGTTTCGTGCTTTCTTTTGGGCTACTAGCTCTGGGGGAAGCCAGCTGCCATGTCCCATGAACCCAGGGCAGTCTGTGGGGAGGGCTGAGGCCTCCTGTAGACATCCAGTGAAGGACTGAGGCAGGTCAACAACCAGGGGGCAAACTTGGAAGCAGACCCTCCACCCTTCAGATGACTGCAGCCCTGCAGACAGTTCACCTGTGTGTACTCCCAAACTCCCAAACTCCACAGAAAATGAAAGAATACAATTTGGTATTTCAAGTCACTTAGTTTTGTTATTTTTATGCAACAATCGATAATGAATACAAATGGTCATGGTTTCCAAAGCCCATAGGGTGCAATACTGCCTTAACAATTTGTAATAATAGTATTTACATATAATTATACATATTTGTCACTTTTATAGTTTATAAACAGCTTGCTCACTTATGTTCATTTGATAGAAAAGTCCATTCTATTTTTTTCTCCACAATGTGCTGCCTCATTTTAGGTTGGCAGAATTTCTAGGTGTTAACTTTTACCTGATATTCAGCATAGTATGGTAGAACAAATATGGTCTTTGGAGTCAAATAGACTGAATTATCTTAACTGAGGCAAATTTACATACAGGAAAACAGATTTTAAAAGGTGTAGTTTAATGAATTGTGTCAAATACATACCCCCTTCTAAAAAACACCAATACAAATAAAAGATGTTTTAATCATCCTAGAAAGTTATCTCATGGTTCTTATTTAATCCTTACTGCCCTAAAGGCAACCAGTGTTCTGATTTCAATCACCATAGATTAGTTTTGCCTGTCCTTGAACTTCATATAAATGAATCATGCAGTATGTGCGCTGTCTAGCTACTTCACTCAGTACAATGTTCTTAAGATTGATTCATGTTGCTGTGGATATCAGTACTTCATAGCATTTATTGCTAATCAGCATTTCATTGAGTTAATAGAATATTACATGCTTATACATTCGCCTGTTGGTGGACATTTGCGCTGTTTCTAGATCTGCGATATTAAACTTAGCTTTATAAACATTCTTAGACAAGTCTTCTCTTAGAAATATCTTTTCATTTATCTTGGGTAAATACCTAGGAGTGGAATTGCTAAGTTGTAAGACTTATGTACATTTGATTTTGTGAGAAATTCCAAAGAGTTTTCTAAAGTCTGTCATTACATTTCCACTGCATGTATGAGGGTTTCGGTTCTTTCACATTCTAGCCCACATTTTTTTTTTCTTTTAATTTTAGCCATTCTAGTAGGTATGTAGTAGTATTTTATTGTGACTTTAATTTACATTTTCCTGATGACTAAAAATGGTGAGCTTTTTCTAGAACGTCATTGCCCATTCATATATCTTTTGTGAAGTGTCTACTCAAGTCATTGGCCTATTTTTACTACTTTTTTTTTTTTTTTTGAGACGGAGTTTCACTCTTGTTGCCCAGGCTGGAGTGCAATGGTGTGATCTCGGCTCACTGCAACCTCCACCTCCCAGATTCAAGTGATTTTCCTGCCTCAGCCTCCTGAGTAGCTCAGATTACAGGCATGCACCACCACACCCAGCTAATTTTGTATTTTTAGTAGAGATGGGGTTTCTTCATGTTGGTCAGGCTGGTCTTGAATTCCTGACCTCAGGCAATCCACCTGCCTCAGCCTCCCAAAGTGCTGGGATTATAGGAGTAAGCTGCTGTGCCTGGTCAACATAATTTTTAAAATCATTAATTTGCAGAGATTATTCTATATTATTGATATGAGTCTTTGGTAAGATATAGGTCCTGTGAATAATTATTCCAAGTCTATGATTTGCCCTTTCATTTTATTAACTCTGTGTGTGTGTGTGTGTGTGTGTGTGTGTGTCTGTGTGTCTGTGTGTCAAGAGTCTTCAATTTCGATGAAGTTCAGTTTGCCAGCTTTTTTTCTTTTGGGCAATTTTTGTAGAGTTTCTAAGAAATCTTTCTCTCTAGAGTTTGAAAATATTCTTCCTTATCTTAAAGAAGATTAATAGGACTGGTTTCTGCATTTATGTCCATGATCCATCTTAAATTGATTTTCATGTTTGATTAGGAAAGGGTTAGAATTTCTCTTTTCCCTCTATTTATTGAAAAGAATTTTCTTACCCTGTTAAATTGTTAGCATGATTTTTTAAAAAATCAATTGATCCAAATGTCTAGATTTATTTGTAGATTCCCTCCTTCTGTTCTATGACTTAATTGTCTATCCTGATGCCAGTACAATACTGTATTTATTGCCGTAGCTTTATAGTAAATTTAGAAATCAGATAGTATGAGTTTTCCAAATTTTTCTTTTCCAAGACTGTTTTGTTTTTTAGGTCCTTTGCTTTTTCATATACATGTTAAAATCCATTTTTAATTTTAAAGGACTTGTGTTACTTTTGTTACATTATGCTTTTCAAAGAATTTGTCTGTATACCAATTTTATCTACATTGTTGAATTTATTAGTAAAAATATGTTTATGATATCCTCTTATCAGTTCTTTGGTGTCTTTAAGATCAGTACTGTTCTACCATCTGCTACTACAGGGTTTCTTTGTTTTTACCTTGCTTTATGTTTGCTGAGATTCTTAGATAAATAAGCTGACATTTTCATAAAATTTGGGATGGTCTGGAAATTATCTTGAAATATTTTTCCTGCATATTCTCTCCTTTGGAGGCTTCAGTTATGTATAAACTAGATACTTAATACTATCCCATGTGCCAATGCAGCTCTTTTCCTTTATTCAAGCTTTCCTCCCATCTATTCTTCAGTTTAGATTACTTCTATTGATTTTATTTCAAATTTATTAATCCTTTCTTTTGTCATCTCTAATATTCTGTTAAGTAATTATGCACATTTAATTATCATAATTTTCAGTTTTAGAATTTTTCAAATCTTTCCTTTTTAAAATTGGTTTTCTACCTTGTTAAGCCTGGTTTGTCTTCATTTTGCCCTTATCCTAAGGATCGACGCTCAATCGAGGGCTGAGTCCTTACTCTTTTAGTTTGGCCCTTCTGAAGTTGGTCCTTCAAATCTCAATGGAATACCTGAGTTTCTCAGTGAGGTCTCTGCTCTGACTAGGCTGGAACTCCAACGTGTCTCAGCTCTCCATGACCTCAGCAACTTCCCTTCAGTTTTCAGCTCTCAGAAGCTGTTCTCTGTTAGGCTTTGAGTAGTCTTGTCCTGGTGCACATGCAGTGGGAACCCCCAAACATATGTCTCACCTGTGTGCCTCTTGCAGCTCCTGCCTCTCAGGTACTCATTTGAACAAACATGATCTCTGCCTCCTTGGTTGAGCAATACCGTTTCACTTGGGGCCCACTTCTCTGTGTTGAAGTTGAGAGAGTGCTCCGAAACAGAAAACCGGGATAAATATGAGGCTTGCTTGTGTGATTCTCTTTTCTTCAGGATGATAGTCCTGTGCCGCTTGGCATCCAATGCCTGAAAACATTTACTTACACAATTTGTATAGGTTCATCACTGTTTGGGTCAGGAAGGGACGTTGGTATCACTCACTTCATGGTAGCCAGAGCCAGGCTAACTTTTGATCCCTTAACCTAGCATTGTCTTACTGTGTACCTTGGGCAAGTTAATTCATCTTCTGTGTTCTCAGATTGTTTATTTACAAATGGAGATTATAATACTTAGACCTTAAGCTCAGCGATAATGACTACCTTGCCTATTTTGCTCATTTCTGTATCTTCACTGCTTAGCACGATGCCTAGCATGTAGAAAGCGTTCAACAAGTATTAATCATTTAATGATATTAATTTTTTAATGTGTTCATTCAAGTAATATTGCTAAGTGAATACCTATTTTACAGCGATGTCGCAAAGAACATATTAAGTGAGAACATTTATGTAACATGGCCACATGATTAAACAGTCTCTTTTATGCAGTCTGCTTTGCTTTCCAAAGTGTTTCTCACATCATCTGTGACCTCATTTTTTCCTCACCCTCATTGGGTAAAAGGAAACTTGTCTTGTAGTGAGGATGCAGGATATTATACTTTTTAAAAAATGATTACTGAATATAGTTCTATTTCCAGATCCTAAGGTCTACAGATGTGCCATTTAAGAAAAAAAAAGTCAGTAACATTTTAGGAAAAAATGTATAGACATGCCTTCTGTTAGAACATCACTGAATAGTCTGTGAATGTCACTGTTGACCTAAAAGGATTTGAGGTCAGCTCATCCTCAAGGTTGATCCTGCCCTGGAGCATTTGTGAGCTCGGTGCATACAGTGTGCTAGACAGAGCATTGACTGACTGGCTGGTTGGTTGACCAAGTGGGTATTAGGGCTTTTGTCCAGGTGGAGTGAACAGGATGGCTGAGTTTATTTGGCTGAATCTCTGCAGTAGTCCCCAAAGATAGTTGTCATTGCCTACATTAATGAGTCTCTGCATTCAAATAGCTTGTAAACAAGCCATGATTTCTGGCCCAGCATGAACTACAGCCACAGTGGGGAGTCTGGGAGGGCATGGAGTAGGAGGAAGCCAGATTTATGAAGCTCCAGGGGGGTGTTCATGCCTCTATTCTCTGGAAATGCAATGGCCACCTGATTAAACAGTCTCTTTTATGCAGTCTGCTTTGCTTTCCAAAATGTTTCTCACATCATCTGTGACCTCATTGGATCCTCACCCTCAATGGGTAAAAGAAAGAACTATGTGTCATCATTTTACAGATAAGAAACAGAACCCAGGAGAGATCATGTGATTTGGCCAAGGACACACAGCTGGGAAGTATGAAAGCCTGGTTTGAGATCCTTGTGGCAGAGAGAAAGCAGTTTTTCATGATCCCTTTACCCAAAAGGTAGTCATTTCAGAGTACGCTGTTGAAAATTGAGGCAAGTACTTAAGAATAAAGCAGGACTTTCTGCCTCTAAACAGAACCTTAGTACTTCAGAGCTCAGTGGAGCCTTAGATATCAACAGGTCCAGCTGCCTTAGTCTGTGGGTGCTGACACAGAATGTCAGGGCGTGAGCCACTCACTGAAGCTCAACAGTCAGTTCTTAGTACAACTGGGCCAGGGGCTCACATACCCTGATGTGCCATTACTTATTGTGCCCTCACACCATGCTGTTTTCGTAGACGTCTCTTTGGCCTCCGCATTCATAGAATCGAAGAGAACAAGACAATGGCAGCTTTGGGGCTTGAGTAGAGCTCAGGCCCCGACTCCACTAAGAGGCCGTGGATCAGTTTGACAGGTCACCATCAAAGAGAGCCTTTATGAAGGAGGTGCTTTTAGGCACCCTATGAGTACCAAGGTTTTGCTAGTTTCTCTAACCTTAAGCCAAGTCAAGCTGTATTGATCAGAACCCATTGGGAAATGAATTACTGAGACTGATCTATAAAGAAATTCAATCTGGAGATGGTGCAAACTAGTATCAGGATTCCTTTTTAGGCACTCCACACCACAAGCTAAATAAAACAAACAGACATGCACACAAAGGGCAAACTTTCTCATGGGATGAAAATGACATTGTGGTTGGTGAATATGGGTCCAGCTAATACCATGGTAATTGACCACTTTTTAATAACCAACAAATCGATTGCTCTCTAAAATGCTTCCAAGAAGTGAGAATAAGAAGTGTCTGTATTAACAAAGAGGGAGGCAAAAGAAATTAAGCCCCTAGTGCCACTTTTTCAGTAGCCCTAAGATGAGAGTATGATACTGTCAGCTACTGCAGTCTACAAATAATACAAAATGGTTACCTCATTTAATTAGAAGAAGGAAAGTGTGTGGGGAGACAGGGAATCTTCTGAGTGAGGGAAAGCCAGCAAAGAGATCGAACCCTCAATTTCAAAAATTGCTTAGCAAAAGCAATTTCAATTGCTGCCTTTGTTATAAAAGATTAGAGGTAGTTACGTCCCAGTGTACTTCACTTAAAGCAATCAATATGTTCCTGAATAGTT
Source organism: Aotus nancymaae (assembly GCF_030222135.1). Taxonomy (NCBI): domain Eukaryota; kingdom Metazoa; phylum Chordata; class Mammalia; order Primates; family Aotidae; genus Aotus; species Aotus nancymaae. The sequence goes on along the minus strand of NW_026988450.1, from coordinate 83,391,379 downwards.
ATGTGCAAATCAAATTTTTGTAAATCAAATCAAATTTTATGTGCCATCAGAGAGTGTACTGTTTCAAGGAACCCCTTTGGTGAATCCTTTTGTAAGATCTAAAACCATCCCCTAATTTGTTGGATTGGTTGACTTAAATCTTTATGATGATGATAAATCAGGTCAATAAAATTTTGTCTCTCTCTCTCTCTCCCCCATATTTTGGAGAAAGGGCTTAAAAATGGAAATAAAATGAGACAATGAACATACTGTGAAAACAAATGGTACCTCCCATGATAGGTTAACAAATAGTGAAATCTCAGCATTTACCTCTTGTATCTTGTCTTCTATGTTTGCAGCTGTAACATTGAGCACTGATGATATGTATTTAACATTAGGAAAATGAGACTCTGAAAGGGAATCAAAGTATTACTTGGAGCTTTAACAATTATCTAGTTCAAACTTCACAACAGAGTTTTCTCTTTGCAACATTTCAGAATGATGACTATTCAGGCTCGGCTTAGACACTGCTTGAATGTGTTATGGTATTCATTTATAAATATATTCATGGAATTTTTACTGAGCATTAACTATATAAGGAGCTTGGTTCTGGAGAAATGGGGATAAAACTAGATACAGTGTTTACCTTTTACAGAATTTAATCTACCTGGGAGAACAAATATAAAATGATAACATAAGTAATTGGTACATTCAAGTTGTGATAAACATGAAGATTAGATGTAGGATGCTAAAAAGGTTGTCATGGAAAATTGACCTGTTGCAGTTGTATTTAATCTAATATCTAGAGGGGGAATAGGGACTGAGACAAAGAGGAGCAATTGGAGGACAGTGTGTGTGGGAATGACACAATTCACCTTGTATTTTGAAGAGATCACTCTTCCTGCTATGTGAACAATTGGCGAGAGTAAGGCAAAAATGGAAACTGGTAACTCGGTATTTGGGATGAAAGATGCTGGTGACTTGGGCCAAGGACCTAGCAGTGGAGATGAAGAAAGTTAGATCATGAGTAACTATTAGAAGTAGAATCAACGGGACTGGGTGATTGGATATGGGGGTGGGTAAAGAAAAACAGAGTCAGGCATGGCCTCTGAATTTCTGGATTAGGAAAATGGAGAAATTGTGATGTTATCTATTAAAACTGAGAGCACTGGAGAAAGAGCAGATTGGGAAGAAGAGATTCAGTGCATTCAATTAATTCTGGGCATGTTGACCTAGGGGTGGCATCAGTGGTTATGTTTAGTAACTGAGCTTGGGACTCGTTGACTTTCACCAGTACTGCAGACTATGGTCAACCTTCAAGAATGCCACAGCTTCAATTTCTAGGGGAACAAAGTCCTAGGGGGACTTATGTATCAGGCCAGGAACCAAAACTATAACTGGAACATTGGAACAAGTGACCTAGACTGGGGTTGAGTGATAAGAATGGGAGTCTAGGTCATAGGAATGCAGCAGAAGCCTAATTATTATTAGTGTTCTCATGCTGTATCTTTCATGTTTCTTGAATCATTGAGAGTAGCTGGGAGTTTTTTTGTTTTGTTTTAGAGATGGGGCTTCACTGCCCAGGTACTATAGGCATGTGCCATCATGCCCAGCTAATTTTAATTTTTTACCCTTTTGTAGAGACTGGGTCTTGCCATCTTGTCCAGCTTGTCTTGAACTCCTGGGCTCAAGTGATCGCCCTGCCTTGACCTCCCAAAGTTCTGGGATTACGGGTGTGAGCCACCATGCCCAGCCATCAGGAGATTTTTTGGCATTTTATGCCAACTAGCATTGTGTCGGGAAGCAATGTAGTATCAATCTCAGTGCTCATGTGTAACTTCTACAAAATGTTGAAACCCCAAGCCCATCTGACCACCACAGGGAGGCATGCACCATACCAGGCAGGTGCAGCAGTTGACAGAACTTCCCATTTATGCAATATTAGGCAGCTAGTGACTCTGGAGAGATGAGAGAGGGTATATGAGGATTCTCCAGAGAGACAGAACCAATAGGATGTATGTACATATAAAATGGAGTTTATTGGGGAGAACTGGCTCTCATGATTATACAGGTGAAGCCCCACAATAGGTCATCTGCAAGCTGGGGAATGAGAAAATCCAGTAGTGTGACTTAATCCAAGTCTAAATGCCTCAAAACAAGGAGGTCAATAGTGCAGCCGCCAGACTGAGGGTGAAGACGAGAGAGCTCCCAAAAGGCTTCTGGAGCAAGTCCCAGAATCCAAAGGCCAAAGAACCTGGAGTCTGATGTCCATGGGCAGGAGGAGAAAAAGCCTCTCACTGAGGACAGAGAGGAGACTCCTCATGCTGAATGTTCCCTTTCTTCTGGCTGCTTTGTTCTTAGCCGTGTCCCGTGCAGGCAGCTGATTGGATGGTGCCTGCCCACACTGAGGGCAGGTTTTCTCTCCCAGTTCACTGACTCCCATGTCAATCTCCTTTGGAAATACCCTCACAGGCATACCCAGAGCAATGCTTCACCAGCTATCACGGTATCCCTCAATCCTGTGAAGCTGACACCTAATGCTACCCATCACAGTTGCGATTAGCCATAGGCTCACCTGCACAGGCTGTGCAAATGAGAGTCAGTCCTGGGACTGAATCAGTTTGAAAAGAAGTGCTTGGCTTCCTCCAGATTGCCGACATAATGGACCTAAGCCTGGCGCTGTCTGCCAGTGCCTTTGCTATCACATTAGGAGAAGTCACCTGACAGTGAAGAACACAGACAAATGCAGAGACCTGGATATGGGGGTGAAAGAACAGACAAGGAGTCCATGGAGAGAGGCCTATACCTGACCACATCTTCAAATTCCTTGAATTGACTCTTTCTGAAGTAAATCAACTCTTGGTTTTCAGTTTACATAGGCCCATATGTTCTATTTTTGTGGTTGGAGATTTTTGTCACTTGAAACTGAAAAACTCTGGCCAGTTCTGAGCTTGTGACTTGATTATTCTCACTTTAGTCCTATAAAGTGCTTGTCTGATTCCAGAGGAGGGGTTGTGATCATGTGGTCACACTGAAGCTTGGAGGTGCAGAGGATGTGTGACTGTGATTGGCATTCCCAACAGAATTACATGAGATAGGATAAGAACAATGCAAGACAAAAGGTGCTGCTCTCAGAATTCTGGCAGTAAAGGAGTATTGATCTGGTGCCCTTACCTAATCAGGGCGTCTTCTATCTGCAGGAATGAGGACTTCCTAAACAGCGCGCTTCCTCCCTTGAGATTAAGGCACCATGATTGTGCAGGCTATCTAGATCAAAGGGAACACACGATGCTACCCCCAAATTAAAGATTTTCCAGGTGCCAGAAGGCCCTGTTTGAGGGATATAAAATAATATGAGACAAATTATTTAGGTGGACTGGAAACATCTAAGGCAGACTTTGGTGTTAGTGCTTTGATCTCCAGAAAGAAGGACCCCAGGTGCCTTTGCATATTCCCATTCAAAGTTCCACAACAACCTGAGCTGAGCCACAAAACCAGAGATCTGCTAGCTGAATATCTGAGTTTTGCTAGACCTTCTCAGAACCCTTTAATCAGAGGCAGGATTGACTCTGGAGCCTGGCACCTGGGCTGCCCTTCATGTTTAGGGTAAGGGAAGTGGTCTGGTGACTGTTGTTATGGGAAAGAGAAGGAAGACAGGCTGGAAACAAGGTAATACCTGGCAAAGCAAACAGGTAATCAGCATCTCAAGTCCAAAAACCATTTATCTGATGCTCTGGGATCCCACTGGACTGATGATCTGCCCCACTGCAGTCCTTTTGAGTATTGTTAATCATGAAGAATGCAAAAGGTAATATTCATTGTAGAGAAGCCGGAACTAAAGTCAAGTTCTCCAAAGTGTCGTGTCTCCCTTCCTTTCTGCCACTTGTCTTTTCTCACATCTTACCAGAGCTATTTCTGTCTACGGGGAGTTAGCAGGAAGATCACATATTGTACAGAGAGCAGGGTGTTAAATTTATGCAAAGGGAAGAAATGTGTTACAGCAAAAATTATTTATTGCATGGCGTCTCCCTTGAGGGTTAGTCTCTTGTTAGAGCTTTAAGGACAGCAGCTCTATATTTGTCACATGGCAGAGCCGCATTCCTGCCTGCCTCCCGCTGTCAGTGCCAAGAGCATTTATGTAAAGTCGTGATGCAAACCTGCCACCTTTAGGAGGCACGATCTGGTCCAACAAAGTGCCTTGCCTCATAGCCATTTGTGTTTTGAGAAGAGTGAGACTTTAGCCAGTGAGAAGGAGGAAAGGCAAGAACAGAATGGTGTAGTCTAGCATCAGGGGTACATCAGACGTAAGACTGAGTCCTGTTTCTGCCATTTACTTGCTGTGGGTCTTAGAGTTAGCTGGCAGCTCTGAGTCTTCATCTTCTTGACTGGGAAATGGGAGAGCTGTGCCTATTTGCACTGTGTTGTGAGGAGTAAGTGAAATGAAGTGTATGCTCAGGGGTGCTAAAATAATATTAGTTTTATCCTTTCTTCTATAAAATTAAATATCGGTTCAGTGTTTCTCTAAGATCTATTCTCTCGATCACAGGGGTGTCTTTCCCTAGAACAGGGATGACAAATGCTTGGCAAATATAAGCATAACTTCCTTCTTCCTTCCTCTCATCAGACACCATGGGTTATGCCACTGGATTATCCATCTACATCCTCCTTAACACAGGGCTCAAGGTGGCCACTTACAAAATATCAGTTTATATATAAGACAAAATAATGTTTTTTACATCTGTGATCCAGATCATGTCCATAAATTGCTCTGTTGATGAGTGCACTCAGAGTGTACAGATGGTTTTAATGTACATTAAATGCATAGAGGACCTCCAGGTGCTTAGAGGAGACTGCATTTCTGAAAGATGTGCCAACATATTCTTATTCTTGATTCAGTTGTTGCAACAGAATTTCTATCTCACTTTTGGACATTCACGTCCCACAGCATATGTTCTTAAAAGGATAAAGGTGTCAACTCATCTCAAGCTTCTCCTACATATCCGGGGAACAGAGCTACACAGGGAGACAGTGCCTATATTAGAAGTTAGTAGCTGAGCTTTATAGACAGCCTATACAGCCGAGCTTTCAGACAGCCTCTGCTCTGTGCCAGCTGTGTGACTTTGGTTAAATTAATACAGCAGACTGAGCCTCCGTATACCCATCTGAACATTTGTACAATGAGAATAATAGCACCTATCCCCAGGGCTGTTATGAGGGTTATAATAGATGATGCCAGTAAGGGACAAAGCAGAGCCACAGGCATATTCACCAGAAGTGATTATGGTTATTAATATTCATATTAACTGGAGCATATCCAAGGAAAAAAGATCCCAAGAGGCTCAAAATCATGTCATGAAAGAATAGAAAAAGAACTGATAATGGGAGAAGCTGGGGAAAACAAGGCTATGGAGCACATGGAAGCTGTCTTCCAATGTTTCTGATGCAGAGATTTGACTCTGTGATTGACTATTTGGCAGTTCTTAAATATTGGCTGTCCTGTCCTCAGAAGGACCATGCCTTCCCATTCTCTTATAATCATCTGGGCCATATAACTTGCTTGACCAAGGAAATGTGAGAGAATGTAGTGATTGCCAAAACTAAGCTTTAATAACCATGTGTGGTTCCTCTATCCATTTTCTCCTTGGCCACAAGACCAAGATAGAAGGTGCTTCTTCAGTGTGTGTCCTGAAATAACAATCAAAGAGCAGAGCTTCTTCTCACCTGGAGTTGATATGTACCTGAGCAAAAAAAAAAAAAAAAAAAAAAAAAAAAAAAAAAATTTCTTGTAAATCATTGAAATTTAGTGGTCATTTGTCACTGCAACATAAATTAACCAAGTTAAGACATTTTCTTTGTAATCTTACAAGGTCTGATTAGCACCAATGGGTAGAAGATGAAACACTTTCCTTCAGTGTTTAAAAAAAAAAAACTTTCAGAGAGGATTTTTGGCCAGTAGTGAATTACCTAAAAATTAAAGTATTCAAAAAAAGTTAGAAAATTGTCTTTAATATTATACAGAGCTGACACAAAGTCTTCCAAAAGGCAATAGTTGGTATTTGGGGAGAAATGGGTTCTGGAGTCAAACAGATATCTTTGTTCTAGACATAACAGAAAATTTAATATACTGGTATTTCCTATGCCTCTACAAAATGATATATCATATATAATTATTTTCCAAATCTATTTGATCAGAGACTCTCCTCACTCATACTTTTTACCACCCTTAAAAGAACATTTTTACACCCTTAAAAGGACAAATTTAACAACTACAAAACCACACATTTAGAAAATGTTAACTCAACAGCTTCATGATTTTAATTGGATTTAAACCAGATAGAAATTGACTCTTGTTACAAGACTAAGGGTTCCATGAGTTAGTCACAATCTGAGCCCTCAAGGAATATACCAAAGATTTGCTTGCAGTATAGATATGCTGGTTAAATTTGCATTCAGATTCTCTCTGAATCTGACTCCCCTGCTTATTGGTTATTTTGCCTTGAGAAGATTCATCTAACCCTTCTTGCTCAGGACTACGTTTTAAGAACTTACATCTTATTCACTCTGGAAAGTTCATAGTTATATCACTAAATATCACCTTTACATGATCTTTTTATTTTCTACTTCTACAAATCCTACTAGTGAAACATTGAATTTTCTTATCCTACCCACTAGATCTCTTTATGCATCCTTCGTATGTTTCATGTCTTGATTCCCTGCATGGCATTCTTCAGACTGATCTTCCAGTTCATGTATTATCTCTTCAGCTGTGTCTAGTCTGACAGTCAACTGATCCATTGGATATCGAATTTCAAGAACAATTTTTAATATCTAGTCTTTTTTTTTTTCAAGAGGAAATTAGCAATAACTTTACTAGGAAAAAAGTTTTTGTGTTTGTAGTGGGAACAAGAAAGCCAGATGGCCATCCATTCATGGATTCCAAGAAAAAAAAGACTTAAAAGCTTTGAATAATAGGAATAATCAAGTCCATTTTCACCTTTTAAGATTTCCTATGGAATACTGATAATTTATACACTGTGAAAGAATGTTTCTTAACTAGAAAATATTCCCAATAACAAAATAGAGTCAACCAAAGTTTAATGACAAGAGGAGACCATTTGACTTTGAAGAATAGGTTAATGTTTAAAACTAGAAGGGAAGGCCAGGCGTGGTGGCTTATTCCTGTAATCTCAGCACTTTGGGAGGCCAAGGTGGGGGGGATCACCTGTGGTCAGGAGTTTGAGACCAGCCTGCCCAACATGGCAAAACCCTATCTCCACTAAAAATACAAAAGTTAGCCAGGTGCAGTGGCCCATGCCTGTAATCCCAGCTACTCTGGAGGCTGAGGCAAAAGAATCACTTGAACCCAGGAGGCAGAGGTCGCAGTGAGCTGAGATTGTGCCTCTGCACTCCAGACTTGAGACTCCATCTCAACAACAGAATGAGACTCCGTCTCAAAAACAAAAAACAAACAAAAAAATGAGATAAAACTAGGAGGGGAGGCTGAGGATGCCTCACATAACAGAAATAGTAAGAAATTCTTCTGCCACTTTTTTCTTTAAAATCATACTTAAGCAATTTTTTTTAATTTATTTATTTTACCTTAGGTGCATACTATGTCTGGCATTTCTCCCCATGTTATCCCTCTCCACCTTCCCCTCCCTCCCCACCCCCCACTATCTCTCCCTTACACCCCCCAACTGCCCCCAGTGTGTGATGCTCCTCTCCCTGAGTCCACATGTTCTCATTGTTCAACACCCACCTATGAGTGAGAACATATGGTGTTTGGCTCTCTGTTCTTGTGTCAGTTTTCTGAGAATGATGGTTTCCAGATTCATCCAAGTCCCTACAAAGCACACTAACTTACCAATTTTTATGGTTGCATAGTATTCCATGGTGTATATGTACCACATTTTCTTTGTCCAGTCTATCACTGATGGGCATTTGGGTTGGTTCCAGGTCTTTGCTATTGTACACAGGGCTGCAATGAACATATGTGTGCATGTGTCTTTATAGTAGAACGATTTATAGTTCTTTAGGGATATACCCAGTAATGGGATTGCTGGGTCAAATGGAATTTCTATTTCTAGATCCTTGAGAAATCGCCACACTGTCTTCCACAATGGTTGAACTAATTTACACTCCCACCAACCGTGTAAGAGTGTTCATATTTCTCCACATCCTCTCCAGCATCTGTTGTCTCCAGATTTTTTAATGATCGCCGTTCTAACTGGCATGAGATGATATCTCAGTGTGGTTTTGATTTACATTTCTCTAATGACTAGTGATGATGAGCATTTTTTCATATCTTTGTTGGCCTCATAGATGTCTTCTTTTGAAAAGTGTCTGTTCATATCCTTTGCCCACTTTTGAATGGGGTTTTTTTTTTTCTTGTATATCTGTTTTAGTTCTTTGTAGATTCTGGATATTAGCCCTTTGTCAGATGAGTAGATTGCAAAATATTTTTCACATTCTCTTGGTTGACAATTCGCTCTAATGATGGTTTCTTTTGCTGTAAAGAAGCTCTGGAGTTTAATTAGATCCCATGTCTACCTTGGCTTTTATTGTCATTGCTTTTGGTGTTTTAGTCATGAAGTCCTTGCCTATGCCTATGTCCTGGATGGTTTTGCCTATGTTTTCTTCTAATGTCTTTATGGTGTTAGGTTTTATGTTTAAATCTTTGATCCATCTGGAGTTAATTTTGGTGTAAGGTGACAGGTAGGGGTCCAGTTTCTGCTTTCTGCACATTGCTAGCCAGTATTCCCAACACCATTTATTAAACATGGAGTCCTTTCCCCATTGCTTGTTTTTGCCAGGTTTGTCAAAGATCAGATGGTTGTAGATGTGTAGTGTTTCTTCTGGGGTCTCTGTTCTGTTCCATTGGTCTATATCTCTGTTTTGGTACCAGTACCATGATGTTTTTATTACTGTAACCTTGTAGTATAGTTTGAAGTCTGGCAGTATGATGTCTCTGGCTTTGTTCTTTTTGCTTAGGATTGTCTTGGCTATGCAGGGTCTCTTGTGATTCCATATGAATTTTAAAGTGTTTTTTTCCAGTTCTGTGAGGAAGGTCATTGGTAGCTTGATAGGGATAGCGTTGAATCTATAGATTACTTTGGGCAGTATGGTCATTTTCACGATACAGATTCTTCCTAACCATGAGCATGGAATGTTTCTCCATCTGTTTGTGTCCTCTCTTATTACATTGAGCAGTGATTTGTAGTTATCCTTGAAGAGGTCCTTTACATCCTTTGTTAGTTGTATTCCTAGGTATTTTATTCTCTTTGTAGCAATTGTGAATGGGAGTTCACTCTTGATTTGGCTCTGTTTGTCTGTTATTGGTATATAGGAATGCTTGTGACTTCCCTACATTGATTTTGTATCCTGAGACTTTGCTGAAATTGCTTATCAGTTTGAGAAGATTTTGGGCTGAGACAATGGGGTCTTCTAGATATACAATTATGTCATCTACAAATAGAGACAGTTTGACTTCCTCTTTTCCTAATTGAATATCCTTTATTTCTTTTTCTTGCCTGATTGCTCTGGCTAGAACTTCCAATACTATGTTGAATAGGAGTGGTGAGAGAGGACATCCTTGTCTAGCCTGATTTCAAAAGGAATGCTTCCAGCTTTTGCCCATTCAATATGATATTGGCTGTGGGTTTGTCATATATAGCTTTTATCCTTTTATGATACATTCCGTCAATACCTAGTTTATTGAGAGTTTTTAGCATGAAGGGCTGTTGAATTTTATTGAAGGCCTTCTCTGCATCTATTGAGATAATCATGTGGTTTTTGTCTTTGGTACCATTTATGTGATGGATTACATTTATGGATTTGCATATGTTGAACCAACCTTGCATCCCTGGCATGAAGCCTACTTGGTCATGATGGATAAGCTTCTTAATGTGCTGTTGCAATCTGTTTGCCAGTATTTTATTGAAGATTTTTGCATTGATGTTCATCATGGATATTGGCCTGAAGTTTTCTTTTTTACTTGAGTCTCTGCCAAGTTTTGGTGTCAGGATGATGTTGGTCTCATAAAATGAGTTAGGGAGGATTCCCTCCTTTTGTATTGTTTGACACAGTTTCAGAAGGAATGGAACCAGTTCCTCTTTGTCAGTCTGGTAGAATTTGGCTGTGAATCCGTCTGGACCTGGACTTTTTTTGGTTGGTAGGCTATTGATGGGTACCTGTACTTTAGCCCTTGTTATTGGTTTATTCAGGGTTTCAACTTCCTCCTGGTTTAGTCTTGGTAGAGTACAAGTGTCTAGGAATTTATCCATTTCCTCTTGGTTTACTGGTTTATGTGAGTAGAGCTGTTTGTAGTAATCTCTGATGGTAGTCTGTATTTCTGTGGGATCAGTGGTGATATCCCTTTTATCATTTTTCGTTGCATCTATTTGATTCTTCTCCCTTTTCTTTTTTATTAATCTGGCTAGTAGTCTATTTTGTTGATCTTTTCAAAAAACAAGCTCCTGGATTTATTGATTTTTTGAAGGGATTTTTGTGTCTCTATCTCCTTCAGTTCTGCTCTGATCTTAGTTATTTCTTATTTTCTGCTAACTTTTGAGTTTTTTGATCTTGCTCCTTTAGCTCAATTTTGACGATAGGGTGTCAATTTTAGATCTTTCTTCTCTTCTGTGGTGGGCATTTATTGCTAAAAATTTCCCTCTCGACACTGCTTTAAAGACGTCCCAGAGATTCTGGTAATTTGTGTCTTCATTCTGGTTGGTTTTGAAGAACATCTTTATTTCTGCCTTCATTTCATTGTTTATCCAGTCGACACTCAGAAGTAAGTTGTTCAGTTTCCAAGTGGTTGTTCAGGTTTGAGTGTGTTTCTTGATCCTAAGTTCTAGTCTGATTGTGCTGTGGTCTGATAGACTATTTGTTATGATTTCTGTTCTTTTGCATTTGCTGAGGAGTGACTTGCTTCCAATGATGTGGTCAATTTTAGAGTATGTACAATGTGGTGCTGGGAAAATTGTATATTCTGTGGATTTGGGGTGGAGCATTCTGTATATGTCAATTAGGTCCGCTTGGTCCATCTCTGCATTCAAGTCCTGGATATCCTTGTTAATTTTCTGTCCCATTGATTTGTCTAATATTGACAATGGAGTGTTGAAGCCTCCCACTATTATTGTGTGGGAGTCTAATCTTGTTTTAGGTCATTAAGAACTTGCTTTATGTATCTGAGTGATCCTTCTGTTGGGGGCGTATATATTTAGAATAGTTAACTCTTCCTGTTGGATTGATCCTTTATGTAATGTTCTTTACCATTATGTAATATCCTTCTTTGTATCTTTTGATCTTAGTTGGTTTGAAGTCCATTTTATCAAAGACTAGGATTGCAACCCCTGCTTTTTTCTGTTCTCCATGTGCTTGTTAAATCTTCTTCCATCCCTTTATTTTGAATCTATGTGTGTCTTTGTATGTGAGATGGGCTTCCTGAATACAGCACACCGATGGGTTCTGACTTGTTATCCAGTTTGCCAGTCTGTGTCTTTTGATTAGGGCATTGAGGCCATTTACATTCAATATTAATATTGTTATGTGTGGATTTGATATTGCCATTTTGTTACTGGCTGGTTTTCTTTCCTATTAGTTGACTCATTTTCTTCATTGCATTTTTGGTCTTTGCCAACTGGTTTGCTCTTGCAGTGACTGGTACTTGTTCCTTTCTGTACTTAGTATTTCTTTCCGTAGCTCTTGTAGGGCAGGTCTGGTGGTGACAAATCTCTCATTAATTGCTTGTCCATAAAGGATTTTATTTTGTTTTCACTTATGAAGCATAGTTTGGCTGGATATGAGATTTTAGGTTGAAAGTTCTTTTCTTTAAGGATGTTGAATATTGGCCCCCATTCTCTTCTGGCTTGTAGGGTTTCTGCCAAGAGATCTGCTGTGAGTATGATTGGCTTCCCTCTGTGGGTGACCTGACCTTTCTTTCTGGCTGGCCTTAGCATTTTTTCCTTCATTTCAACCCTGGTGAATCTGATGATTATGTGCCTTGGGGTTGCTCTTCTTGAGGAATATCTTTGTGGAGTTCTCTGTATTTCTTGAATTTGAAATTTGGACTGCCTTGCTAGGCTTGGGAAGTTCTCCTGGATAATATCCTGGAGTGTGTTTCCGGGTTGGATTCATTCTCCCCATCATATTCAGGTACACTGATCAAACGTAGATTAGGTCTTTTCACATAATCTTATATTTCTTGGAGGCTTTGTTCATTTCTTTTCACTCTTTTTTCTCTTTTCTTGCCTTCTCTTTTTATTTCATTGAGTTGATCTTCAATCTCTGATATCCTTTCTTCTGCTTGATCGATTTGGCTATTAAAACTTGTGTTTGCTTCATGTAGTTCTCGTGCTGTGTTTTTAACTCCATCAAGTCGTTTTGGTTCTTCTCTAAGCTGGTTATTCTAGTTAGCATTTCGTCTAATCTTTTTTCAATGTTTTTGGTTTCTTTGCATTGAGTTAGAACATGTTCCTTTAGCTCAGAAAAGTTTGTTATTATCCATCTTCTGAAGCCTGCTTCTCTTCTGTCAATTCATCCCACTCCTCAGTCAAGTTGTGATCCTGTGTTGTTGAGGAGTTGTGATCCCTTGAAGGAGAAGATGTGCTCTGGTCTTTGATGGTTTCATCTTTTTTGCGCTGTTTTTTTCCCATCTTTGTGGATTTACCTGGCTATGGTGTCAGGAAGTTGCTTGATGAGGTCGCTTGTCTGCCTGTGGAGGTGATGCTGGGTTTCTAGGGACTCCTTCAGATTACTAGGGAAGCTTCCTGTGTCTTTTTTGTTTATACTGGGAGATTAGGCCTGCCTCTTCTGCTGCAGTTGTCAAGAAACAGCTGTAGCTGTAGATGCTGTAGGCGCTGCTGGGTTGTCAAGGGTTGTCAAGAATGCAGTCCTGTTGCTACATAGGCTTCCTGTGTTTTTTGTTAAAACATGTAGCCCAGTACCACCCTCTAGTGGTGGGCTGTGCCCTTCCTCCACTGGGCTGGATCATTCAGGGTTCATCTCAGACTATGGCATTGGCTGCGCAACCCACTAGAGTCAGAGTTTCAGCCATCTAGGGTTTGTGAGGGAGGGGAGGGACCTGCCTGGTCGCACCTGACTGTCTCCCCCTTTCAGCTTCCTCTCTCTCCGGTCATGGGGTAGAGGCCCGCCCAGCTGCTCCCAATTACAGCTCCCTCTCTCTCCAGGCAGGGAGAGGGGGTGATAGCTCAGTCCACAAGTTCTTATTCAACTCCACGCTTGTAATTCCTGGCCCTTGACTGGCAAAGATCCCCTGTTCTGTGTATTGCTGAGGTTTTGCGGGAAGCGCTGTATCTGGTCCCGAGTGTCAGAGGGAGAGCCTCCGACTAGCTGGTCAGATGCACTTTCTGGGTGAAGTAGCACCCCTCCCTGCCTCAGTCTGCCCTGAGTGGGCGTTGCTCACTGTCGGACCAGACCCATTGAAATGCACCTGGTACCTCGGTTGGAGCTAGATCTCTGGATTTCTGTGTCTCTCTCGCTGGGTGTTGTGGGCTGGAATTGTGTCTAATCAGCCACCTTGGATCTTCTCCAATATCTAGTCATTTAACTTCTCAATCTTTCAAAGAAATCTGACCTTTTAAAAATATCTAATTGCCACCTACAGTTTACTCATTTAATAATTTTTGAAAGTTATTTTATCGTCCCTATTGGACCGTTCTATTGTCTCCACTTCTTGGGAGCAGTGGTTTACCTAATGACTGTGATCATTAAAACTCCCTGTGGTGAATCACTTTCTCATATGTTTTGTACATTTTTATTTTTAATACATATTTAGTAAGAGCTAATTTTTCTGCCTTGGGGGACATTCATGCATTTTGGGGAGTAAATTTGTGGTTTAAGTACCTTGTTTTGGCTCCAAAGATACCATAAATCAGAAATGGTTTTTTATGTTAATCTATTAGGTTGAGATTTCTGAACTATTCCCACTGTATAGTTCAGTTTCCAAACCCAATTGCAATGAAAAGTTCGTGTTTTTATTTTCCATAGAATCCTGGATGGAGAGAGGCTTTTTTTTTTTTTTCTGTAAATTCCCAAGGTTGGTGGTCAGAGTTCTAAGTCTGCTTTCTTTAAAATTGTTTTTTCTTTTACTTTTTAACTAATTATTATTTTTGAGACAAGGTCACACCCTGTTCCCCAGGCTGAAGTGCAATGATTTGATCATAGCTCACTGCAGCCTCAAACTCCTAGGCTCAAGTGATCCATCTGACTCAGCTTTCCAAGTAGATGGGACTACAGATATGTACCACCATGCCTGGTTAATTTTTTAATTTTTTGCAGGAAAGGGATCTCACAATGTTGCCCAAGCTGGTCTTGAACTCCTAGGCTCAAGTGATCCTCCCACCTCAGTCTCCCAAAGTGCTGGGATTATAGGCATGAGCCACCACATCCAGCTTCAAATTCTTTGTTCACCAAAAATTCAGGTTTTTTTTTAATATGGTTCTAGCTTTATGCAATCTGAGTTCCAACTTTCCTCCTATCACAGACTTCAGACAATATCTTCTATGTCTACATGACATTGAAATCTAGGCCCATAAACATTTGAGCATTTTTCTGAGTCCAGTACTATTCCCTACCCTTCAGAGGCCACATTCTAAGATTTTATATTTAACACTCAAGCTTTCGATTCCCTTTTTGTTTTTGGTACTTGCTGATTTTCTTTAAGTGAAAACTAAGCTATGTGTATGTGTTTTTCTGTCTTTTAAATTATAACATTTTATCCATCATTTCTATTTGTATGTTATATGTAGTGGCAGGAAGGGTTCTGGATTATTTCATACTGTCAAGTGGCCACCACTAGAACAATGTTTGTATATAATATATGTTTATATATATGTATGTGTGTGTATATATATATGTGCATATGTGTGTATATACATGTATATATGTATATACATGTATATATGTATAAATATATATGTGCTTATATATGTGTAAATAATATGTATATATGTATAGATGTATATCAGTCTTATCCTTTATAAAATTGATATAATTGCTTCTACTTCATTGGTCAACGTGAAGATAAATAAATAGGGGATATTATGCATTCAACATAGTATCAAGTATATATAAGTAAGTGCTCAATAAATGTTTGATATTATTTTTTATTAAAATATAAGCATTTAGAAAAATAATTATAAATATGTTGAAGATCCTAGAAAGTGGCAAAATGAATTATCTAAAAAGACAATTCTGGACTTTTTAGATAAGGAAAGTGACCTCCTGGAAAAAGTCATTCAAGGAGCTTAAAATTGCCCATTTGTCCTGGGCAACAAGGATCCAGAGTTTCAAATCAGAGGGAAGTAGAACAAAGTTCACTCCATGATCTCTTGAGGATGTCTGTGAGCTTAGAGCCTTTTTTTTTCTTTGAAATAAGAGTTCCCCTCTTTTTGCCCAGGCTAAAATGCAATGGTACAATGTGGGCTCACTGCAACCTCTGTCTCCTGAGTTCAAGTGATTCTCCTGCCTCAGTCTCCCGAGTAACTGTGATTACAGGAGTGTGCCACCATGCCTAGCTAATTTTGTATTTTTAATAGAGATTGGTTTTCATCATGTTGCCAGGCTGGAAACGAACTCTTGACCTCAGGTGATCTGCCCGCCTCAGCCTCCCAAAGTGCTGGGATCACAGGCATGAGCCACTGTGCCTGGCCAGGAATTCACTCATTTTATGAGGATGGGGAAACTTTAGGATCTAGTACTTTGATGGCTCCTCCCACCTGCACCACAGAGGACTTGACCAACTTCTTTGAAAGATGAATGCACATAGTAATGAAGACCATGGTAATAAGAATAGCTCACATTCACTGAGTCTTTCCTATGTGACAAGCTGTGTTCTAATCCCTTTCCACACATTATCTCATTCACTCCTAATAAAGAATCTGAGTTAGAGACCATTATTACCATGCCTGTTTACAGTTAACAAAGCTGATTATAGTATTGAAGTGTTAGAAAGGATGATAAATGACAGAATCGGTTTAGCCTTTGTAGAAGCTTCATAATGGCTGCAATATTGCTGGTGTCCAATGAAGAGAAATAGGAAAAAATAATGTCAATGGGCAACCCCAAAGTTGCGTGTTAGTCCAGGAAGCATGGCAGAAGAAAGTAAAAGGTGAATTAATCTTAACTGAGCCCTTTTCCTGAATAAAACATGTCTCACACAAGCTGTCCACTTACAATGCATTATTTAATTTAATCTCCTTAACAATTCTATGAGGTAGGGTTTGCCATACCCTTTTATAGGTGGGTGAGTTACGAGCACACATAGGTAACCTTCCCCTGATTGCCATCTAGTGGGTAGTACCCACGTGGGCTCCCTGAGTGAAGTCTACAAAACCTGTCCTCCCTCCAACCCCAAGACCTTTAAGCCTGTGAAGGGGTGGGTCATGCGCTGTCATCTGTAAACTCAGAGGGGAACTTAAATGTGCAAGAATATAATATCTGATACTCTCAGTTGTCTGTCAGAAAAAGGGAGATTTGAAGAATTTGGTGCTTAATAACTCTGTTAGTAATAAGTATAGAAAAAATGTGGTGGCCGGAGGAGTAAAAGGAAGCTAAGTTAGATGGTAAGGAACTGGTATTTTCTATTATAGACTCTGGAGTGGTAAATGTGAGTGAGCTTTCCTTTCTATGAGCATAAAAGCGAGACCCTCACCTGGGGGGTTGGATGCTCTGTTTCCCAAAATCCCATTTCCGGTGTGGTTCTGGTTTAGAGTTAACCAAGAGGGGGACTTGCTGGTTGGAAGGAAAGCAGAGCTCTGACTCTCAGAAGGTAGCTGTGGTTATAGAAGGCCATGAACAGGCACAGAGAAAGCTATTAGGCACCACTTATTCATGATCCACTGCATCCAGCTCACCGTCCTAGCGTGACGCAGGACGTGACTAACTCAGGCACTTGGCTGCAACTCCATAGACAGCAGTTACACAAATGCTACTGCTACCCAGAGACAGCAACTCCCAGAGACCCATCCGGAGCGCCCCTTCATGGTTTTACTTCAGGCACCTGGCATGCTTGTGAATTTAGATTTTCCTGCCTGCTCTAACCTGTCCACCTTGCTGGTGTTTCAATGACTGTTTCTCTCATTCTTCAACTCCCTGCTTCCAAACATCCACTTCTCAGTGTCTCCCACATGTGGATAAGGAACAACGCCTATACTAAATCCCTTATTTCCTAATAATTGCAGTGGCTCTACTTCCCAACCAAACCCTGGGAGCAATACCTAGCCCTCTAAGTCCCACACAAGCAGAACTCAACCTGCCTCTCCAGCCTCACTCTGAGCCATTCTAGTCTCCCTGGAACATGCCAAATTATTTGCCAATTTAAAGTCATTCATGCTGATTTTCTCTTATTTTTGAACATTTTTTGGGATTACTCATGGAGAGCAAGAAAATGGCAGGATGAAGAAAAGAGTTTAATGTTTCATTTCATCCTTCAGATCTTAGCCTAACTGCCCCATCATCATGAAGGTCCTTCTTAACCACCCTGTCTAAGAAAGTTTTGCCTATTTCCTTTCACAACACTGTTTCTTTCCTCCACTGAAGTCCATGTATACATCATTCTATTTATGTGTGCCAGATTCCATACACCAGAATGTGTGATCCATGTAGACATGTGTTGTTCAGCCTTGTGGTACTGGCTAGCATAGTGTCTGACATAGATTAGGTCTTTCAACAAATGTTTGTTGAGTAAATGAGTAGACCCAGGCCATGGAACAAGCTTCTAGAGTCATGTCTTCTTGCTGTTCTCTTGGTTGTGAAGGATGGTGGTGATATGGTTAGTGGAACAATTGGGTAGAACTGGCTTAGAATCCTTTTTTCTGTCTACCTTGCAGGTTTTATAGGCTCAGCTCTTAAAACAGAAAAAAAAAAGATGTTTTAATATAAAGGTCAAGGATTTAAAGAGGAAGGAGCTGAATCACTCTGGATGATAGAGGGAAGATGGATTTGAAGGACCTAGTAACATCTGTCAGAGGTGAGAAAGGATCCAGGGAGCCTGGGTGTAGTGGGAGGAAATTGGAAAAAAAAAAAACAAAAAACCTCCAGAGATTCTGTGAAGGAACTGAGAATTAGAAAAGAGAAATGTCTAACAGGGGATACATATTTCTTCTTAATTTTGCTGAGGGTTGTGCTATGTAAATTTTTTCCATTTTGTAATTGTCAATTAATCCACATTGCTTACTAATGCTTTGGTACAAGTGGATTCTTTAGGGGCAATGGAACAGCTGTTGAAGTCTTCAGCCAGGTGCATAATGAGATAAACTCAGAGACAGTACATGTGGGCAGTGGATTTGAAGGATGACAAATGGCTTACACTCCATAATGCTATGTACTAGGGAGACGTTTGGAGAAATCTCACACTGAGATACACAGAGATTTCTATCTAACTTATACCAAAGAAAGCCAACTAATGAAGGCTTCTTAATGCTTTCCCAGTCTAAGCATCCTACTTACTTTGTATCTCCAAACCAGAAGTAGCCTGGGATGTGAAAGTAAGCAGATCCCAATGGCAGGAGTAAGAACCAAGAACTCCTTTTCCTTACCATGGTTATGGGTGCCCATAACTTTTTGATGTTCCACAAAAGACTAATATTTCAGGGAGAGTAGAAATTCAAGCTTTGAAAGTAATGTGCATTCTTACAACCCACTTGCCATGTAAAGGGCTTAGTCTAGATTCCTGGCTGATAAAAGACCATCTGGAGAGAAAGAAGTGTGGTAGAGATGAAGCAAGGCTTTCAACTGAATGTGAGTGAGGCCGCCTTGGATCCTCTAACCCAGTGAAGCTGCCTGAGCTGACACCATGTGAAACACAAATGAACCATCCCTGCTGAGCCCAACCTAAACTCCTGACCCATAGAAGAAGCATAGGCAAAAACAAGGTTGCTATTTTTAGCAACTAAAACAAACAAAATTACATAATAATACACAAACGTCATAAGGCCATACATGCTTTTTTTCCCTAAGCATCTTTTGCTGTTCTGAGTTACTTCACATGAACTTGTTGTGCCATCATTTGCCACCTGCTCTACCATAGGAGAGCTCTGAAAAACTTACTGAAAATTAAGCATTCTGTTCAACTGGGGCCCAGTTAATCAAGAGTTCATAGGTTCCTCCTAATAATAGCTTGAGGAAATTAAAATAACAAAAGACCAATTCCAGAGAGTTGACCTAGATTATAGAATCAGCTTCTGGTTAGGGTCCCTTTCCTCTTTCCTCCAGAGGATAATTAGCACTCAGAGTTGTGAATTGTCCTTCACACAAGGATACCAGGCAAGATCATTCCTCAAGACACCACAGAGGAGGTGGTCTCCAAGGAAGTTCAATTCAAAATATGTTTGGTTGTAAAAGCAGTCAGGATTTAGTTATTAAGATGCCTGCCAGCACCTATGACTTTGTCTTTCTAATGGATTTTTCATCAGGAAGATTGCTCACAGCATCAAAGACTTCAAGTTATGAGTGACTTTCAGGTGCAAATGCTTTGAAATGATGGTTCATGCACATTCTGGGTAGAAATTTTAAGCCATTATGTAAACTATTTATATATTTAAAGGAAACCTGTGGATGTGGTACTAATGTAGTGAGAGGAAGCTAGAATGACCAAAAATTGACATTAAAAAGGGTGCTTTTTCTACCCAGAATGTGCATGAACCATCATTTCAAAGCATTTATACTGAAAGTCACTCATAACCTGAAGTCCTTGATGCTGTGGGCAATCTTCCTTTAATTCATAGAATTAAAAAGCATATCTACTATGGAAAGAATTTTTGACATTATTGATTCATTGATTCGAGAATGTCCAGATGATCTCTGGTAGGTTTTCAAACACAATGTTGAAAAGGGTTCTAAGGCAGCGTCTGTGCCTAGTGGATGAGAGTCCTTTGACCCAATGACAATCCCCATCTTTGCAGTGAGAGCACAAATGTAGGAATCTATGCTGTACATCTACCATATTCTTTCTTGCACCAATCCTTTAATTTTAGAAGTGAGGAAATTGAAGCTCAGTGTGTGGAAAGAACTTGCCGAATGTCACTTGGAGAATTAGTGGGAGGGCCAGGTCTTACTTAAAGGATCCTCCTTGATTTGTTTTACTCTATTTTTCCCATTCATGTTTGGCATGGGGCTCAGATTTGAGACCTTGCAAATGTCTGTTACCCTAAGATTGATTTTCTTGGCTTTGATTTACAGCATGTTTTAAGGACCTGGGCTCACATTGCTCATGTTCTGGAACTCAGAGAAGACAGCCTATTCCACCTCCAATCGTGGGTAACATCTTTCTTTGTCAGAACTTCTCCCAGGTTTTTGAAAAGGGAATTCTCTATTTGAGACTTTTTTCCTTCACCTTCAGATTTAATACTTTTTGGATACAATCTTCATAATTTCCAGATGAGTACAAGTCCATAAGTGCATATGGTTGGTTGGACTCATCTCTAGACAAATTTAATATGTCCCCTGTAGGATTCAAACAGTTTCAAATACTTGAAAATACTGTAGGTACAACTGCTTTATTTCAAGTGCTCTGTATATTCTCCTTTGAAAGGTAGGCTCAACTACTGATTGTCCCACATGGAGGGACTGGACTAAGAAAATGAGTGTCTGATTTTTTAGTATCTGATTTCTCAGGGACTCCGGGTAGCATTTGGAGAAGGAAATGTTCTTACCATTTTTTTAGTCTAACCTCTAAACAACCAAGGAGTTGACATTCTACCTCTGGACTGTTGACTCACACTTATCCTTTAGGGACCTGCTTCTCATTACAGATGGAAATACGCTTCCTGAGTAGAGAACACCCTCAAGCTCTGACCTCACAGCCTTCTTTGGGAAATGATAATCTCTCCTTTGTCTAAACTTTCAGCTTACCTGGTCTCTTAGACTCATTTAAACTCTTGCAGCATAATGTTTTTCAATTCTAATGCACACATTAGAGAGAGAAAGAGATAGCGTGAGAGAGAGAGAGAGAGAAAAGAGTGTATAGGGGTATCACTATATACAGAGCATTGAAGCTATAAACTTCATGTGGTAAAGTATCACCAGTCATTCTCTCCTTCATTACTCTTATTTGAAGTATCAGTAGCACTGTTTTTTGCAGACATTGTGACAGAGACTATTACTGTTAAAACAGTGCTTGTGAAGATGGGTGAATAGGAGCAGCTCTGGTCCACAGTTCCCAGTGAGAGTGATTCAGAAGGTGAGTGATCTCCGCATGTCCAACTGAGGTACCAGGTTCATCTCACTGGGACTGGTTAAGTGGGTGCAGCCAAAGGAGGGCAAGCTGAAGCAGAGTGGGACATTGCCTCACCTGGGAAGTGTTAGGGGCTAGAGAACTCTCTCTCCTAACCAAGGGAAGTCATTAGGGATATTTGCTGACCCCCTGGCACTCTGGCTCAGATACTGCACTTTTCCCACAGTCTTCACAACCTGCAGACCAGGAGATTCCCTCTGATGCCTACAACATGAGTGCCCTGGGTTTCCAGCACAAAACTAGGTGGCCATTTTAGCGGCAGCTGTTTTTTTTTTTTTTTTTCTTTTTTTTCCTCATAGCCCAGTGGCACCTGGAACACCAGTGAGACAGAACCACTCATTCTTCTGAAAAAGGGGACTGAAGTCAGGGAGCCAAGTGATCTGGCTCGGTGGATCCCAGCTCCATGAAGACGAGCAAGCTAAAATCCACCGGCTTGAAATTCTTGCAGCCAGCACAGCAATCTGAGCTTGACCTGGGACATTCAAGCTCAGTGAGGGAGGAGTGTTCGCCACTGCTGAGGTTCCAGTAGGCAGTTTTAACCTTGCCTATGTAAACAGAGTCTCCAGGAAGTTTACACAGCAACTTGGTGGAGCCCACAGCAGCTCAGCAAGGCCTCTGCAGGTAGACTGTCACTAGACTCCCTTCTTGCTGGTCAGAGCATCTGTGATAAAAGGCAGTAGACTGTCAGGAACTTATAAAGCCCCCACCTTCTGGGACAGAGCATCTGGGAAAAGGGGCGGTTGTGGGTTGCGCTTCAGCAGACTTAAATGTCCCTGCCCAGCAGCTCTGAGGAAACAAGGGATCTCCCAGCATAGCACTTGAGATCTGATAAGGGACAAGCTTGTGTCCTCAAGTGGCTCCCTGACCCCTGTGTATCTTGAGTGCGAGACACCTCATACAGGAAAGCTCTGACTGGCATCTGGCAGGTACCCTTCTGGGACAAAGTTAGTTACCAGAGGAAGGAACAGTCATAAATATTTGCTGTTCTGCAGCCCCAGTGGGTGATTCCCAGGCAAACAGGGTGTGGAGTGAAACTCCAGCAAACTCCAGCATATCTGCAGCAGAGGGGCCTGTTTGTTAGAAGAAAAACTAAAAAAAAAAAAAAACAGAAAAAAAAAAAGCTTCAACATCAACAGAAAGTCCACTCAGAGACCCCGTCCAAAAGTCACCAACTTCAAATACCAAAAGTAGATAAATCCGTGAAGATGGGAAGAAACTAGTACAAGAAGGCTGAAAGCACCAAAAAACAGAATGCTGCTTCTCCAAGGCATCACAACTCCTCACCAGCAAGGGAACAAAACTGGATGGAGAATGAGTTTTTGATGAACTGACAGAAGTCTTCAGAAGGTGGGTAATAACAAACTTCTCCAAGCTAAAGGAGCATGTTCTAACCCAATGCAAGGAAACTAAGAATGTTGAAAAAAGTTCAGATGAAATGCTAACTAGAATAACCAGCATAAAGAACATAAGCAACTTGATGGAGCTGACAAACACAGCATGAGAACTTCATGAAGCATACACAAGTTTCAATACTGAATCAATCAAGTGGAAGAAAGGATATCAGAGATTGAAGATGAACTCAATGAAATAAAGTGAGATGGCAAGATTAGAGGAAAAAAGTGAAAAGAAATGAACAAAGCCTCCAAGAATATGGGATTATGTGAAAAGACCAAATCTACATTTGATTGGTGTACCTGAAAGTGACAAGGAGAATGAAACCAAGTTGGAAAACACTCTTCAGGATATTATCCAGGAGAACTTCCCCAACCTAGCAAGACAGGCCAACATTCAAATTCAGGAAATACAGAGAACATCACAAAGATATTCTTTGAGAAGAGCAATCCCAAGGCACATAATCATCAGATTCACCAGGGTTGAAATGGAGGAAAAAATGCTAAGGGCAACCAGAGAGAAAGGTCACATCACCCACAAAGGGAAGCCCATCAGACTCACAGCAGATCTCTTAGCAGAAACCCTACAAGCCAGAAGAGATTGGGGGCCAATATTCAACATCCTTAAAGAAAAGAATTTTCAACCCAGAGTTTTATATCCAGCCAAACTAAGCTTCATAAGTGAAAGAGAAATAAAATCCTTTTTGGACAAGCAACTGCTGAGAGATTCTGTCACCACCAGGCCTGTCTTACAAGAAGTCCTGAGGAAGCACTAGACGTGGAAAGGAACAACCAGTACCAGTCACTACAAAAACATACCAAATTATAAATACCATCAACACTATGAAGAATTGTATCAACTAATGAGCAAAACCACCAGCTGGCATCAAAATGGCAGGATCAAATTCACACATAACTGTAAGGCTGGTTTTGTCACCGAGAGCTCGGACACACCCCCTCACCTCGCGGGGACCTCGGACATGCCCCCCTCCCTAGCAGGGACCTCAGACACGCCCCCCTCCCTCACCGGGAGCTCGGACATGCCCCCTACCCTCGCCGGGAGCTCAGACATGCCCCCTACCCTCACCAGGAGCTCGGACACGCCTCCTTCCCTTGCCAGGAGCTCAGACACACCTCACCCCTCCCCGGGAGCCCAGGAGAAAAAGCCCCATCAAGACCTACCTGATAGCATTTTGTCCCATCCAGGCCCCTCTCCCTACCTACCATTTTGTCCTATCCAGGCCCCACTCCATGCCTACCATTTTGTCCTGTCTGGGCCCCACTCCCTGCCATTTTGTTCCATCCGGGCCCCACTCCCCACCATTTTGTCTCACTCACCTTGGGCACAGCCAATCAAATGCCTCCATTCCCTATAAAACCCCATGCCTGAGGGGAGTCCCCGCAACTTCTCTGGCCCCTCCTGTCGGGCCACAGAACCTTGTCCAGGAGCCTAAATACATTCCCTTGCATTGGATTATTTTCGTGCTGGCCTCAGTTTCTTCATCTTACACTCGGTGAGAACAGACCTTACAATAACAATATTAACCTTAAATATAAATGGACTAAATGTCCCAATCAAAAGACACAGACTGCCAAATTGAATAAAGAGTCAAGACCCATTGGTGTGCTGTATTCAGGAAACCCATCTCATGTGCAAAGACACACATAGGCTCAAAATAAAGGAATGAAGGAAGATGTACCAAGAAAATGGAGAGCAAAAAAAAAACAGGGGTTGCAATCCTAGTCTCTGATAAAACAGACTTTAAACCAACAAAGATCAAAAGAGACAAGGGCATTACATTATGGTAAAGGGATGAAGGCAACAAGAAGAACTAATTATCCTAAATATATATGCACCCAGTACAGGAGCATCCAGATACATAAAGCAAGGTTTTAATGACCTACATAGAGACTTAGACTCCCACATAATAATAGTGGGAGACTTTAACACACCACTGTCAATATTAGATTAACGAGACAGAAAATTAACAAGGATATCCAAAACTTCAACTCAGATCTGGACCAAGTGAACCTAATAGACATCTACAGAAATCTCCACCCCAAATCCAAAGAATATACATTCTTCTTAGCACAGCATTGCACTTACTCTAAAATTGACCACATAATTGGAAGTAAATCACTCCTCAGCAAATGCAAAAGAATGGAAATCATAACAAACAGTCCCTCAGACCACAGGGCAATCAAATTAGAATTCAAAATAAAGAAACTAACCCAGAACCTAATAGCTTCATGGAAACTGAACAACTGGCTCCTGAATGTCAACTGGATAAACAATGAAATGAAGGAAGAAATAAAGATGTTCTTTGAAACCAATGAGAATGAAGATACAACATACCACAATCTCTGGGACACATTTAAAGTAGTGTCTAAAGGGAAATTTATAGCAATAAATGCCCACATGAGAAGTGAGGAAAGATCTAAAATCCACACCTTATTGTCAAAATTGAAAGAGCTAGAGGAGCAAGATCAAAAAAACTCAAAAGCTACCAGAAGACAATAAATAACTAAGATCAGAGAAAAACTGAAGGAGATAGAGACACAAAAACTTTCAAAAAAAATCAATAAATCCAGGAGTTGGTTTTTTGAAAAGATCAACAAAGTAAACTGCCAGCCAGATTAATAAAAAAGAAAAGAGAGAATAATCAAATAGATGCAATAAAAAACGAAAAAGGGGACATCACCACCAATTCCACAGAAATACAAACCATCATCAGAGATTACTACAAACAACTCTATGCACATAAACCAGTAAACCTGGAAGAAATGGATAAATTCCTGGACACTTGCACCCTCCCAAGCCTAAACCAGGAAGAAGATGAAAGCTTGAACAGACCAATAACAAGATCTGAAGTTGAGGGCAGCAATTAATAACCTACCAACCAAAAAAAGTCCAGGTCCAGACGGGTTCACAGCTGAATTCTACCAGACATACAAAGAGGAGCTGGGACCATTCCTTTGGAAACTATTCCAAACAATACAAAAAGAAGGAATCCTTCCCAAATCACTTTATGAGACCAATATCATCCTGATACCAAAACCCAGCAGAGACTCAACAAAAAAAGAAAACTTCAGGCCAATATCCATGATGAACATAGATGCAAAAATCTTCAATAAAATGCTGGCAAACTGATTGCAACAGCACATCAGAAAGTTTATCCATCATGATAAAGTAGGTTTCGTTCCAGGGATGCAAGGCTGGTTCAATATATGCAAGTCTATAAATGTAATCTGCCACATAAACAGAACTAAAGACAAAAACCACATGATTATCTCAATAGATGCAGAGAAGGCCTTTGACAAAATTCAACAGCCTTTATGCTAAAAACTCTCAGTAAACTAGGTATCAAAGGAACCTATCTCAAAACAGTAAAAGCTATTTACAACAAACCTACAGCCAATATCATACTGAATGGGCAAAAACTGGAAACATTCCCTTTGAAATCCAGCATAGACAAGGATGCCCTCTCTCATCACTCCTATTCAATTTAGTATTGGAAGTTCTAGCCAGAGCAATTAGGTAAGAAAAAAAAAGGGCGGTATTCAAATTGGAAAAGAGGAAGTCAAATTGTCTCTATTTGCAAATGACATGATTGTATATTTAGAAGACCCTATCATCTCAGCCCAAAATTTCCTTAAACTGATAAGCAACTTAAGCAAAGTCTCAGGATACAAAATCAATGTGCAGAAATCACAAGCATTTCTATATACCAATAACAGACTAACAGCCAAATCATGAGCAACTTCCCATTCACAAATGCTACAAAGAGAATAAAACACATAGGAATACAACTAACAAAGGATGTAAAGGACCTCTTCAAGGAGAACTACAAACCACTGCTCAATGAAATAAGAGAGGACACAAACAGATGGAGAAACATTCCATGCTCATGGTTAGGAAGAATCAGTATCATGAAAATGGCCATACTGCCCAAAGTAATTTACAGATTCAATGCTATCCCAATCAAGTTACCAATGACCTTCTTCACAGAACTGGAAAAAAACACCTTAAACTTCATATGGAACCAAAAGAGAGCCCGCATAGCCAAGACAATCCTAAGCAAAAAGAACAAAGCCAGAGGCATCATGCTACCTGATTTCAAACTATACTACAAGGCTCCAATAACCAAAACAGCATGGTAATGGTACCAAAACAGAGATATAGACCAATGGAACAGAACAGAGGCCCTGGAGGCAATGCTACACATCTACAACCATCTGATCTTTGAAAAATCTGAGAAAAGCAATGGGGAAAGGATTCCC
Source organism: Aotus nancymaae (assembly GCF_030222135.1). Classification (NCBI taxonomy): domain Eukaryota; kingdom Metazoa; phylum Chordata; class Mammalia; order Primates; family Aotidae; genus Aotus; species Aotus nancymaae. The sequence goes on along the minus strand of NW_026988450.1, from coordinate 83,364,472 downwards.
TGTTTAATAAAGGGTGTTGGGAAAACCGTCTAGCAGTGTGCAGAAGGCAGTAACTAGACCCCTTCCTGACACCTTACACTAAACTTAACTCCAGATGGATTAAAGACTTAAACATAAGACCTAACAACATGAAAACCCTAGAAGAAAACCTAGGCAAAACAATTTAGGACATAGGCGTAAGCAAGGACTTTATGACTAAAACACCAAAAGCATTGGCAACAAAAGCCAAAATAGGAAAATGGGATCTAATTAAACTCCAAAGCTTCTGTACAGCAAAAGAAACAATTATTAGAGTGAACTGGCAACCAACAGAATGGGAAAAAGTTTTTGCAATCTACCCATCTGACAAAGAGCTAATATCCAGAATCTACAAAGAACTAAAACAGATTTACAGGAAACAAACAAACCCATCCAAAAGTGGGCGAGGGATATGAACAGACACTTTACAAAAGAAGACATATATGAGGCCAACAAACATATGAAAAAATGCTCATCATTACTGATTATTAGAGAAATGCAAATCAAAACCACATTGAGATACCACCTCATGCCAGTAAGAATGGCAATCATTAAAAAATCTGGAGACAACAGATGCTGGAGAGGATGTGGAGAAATAGGAACACTTTTACACTGTTGGTGGCAGTGTAAACTAGTTCAACTATTGTGGAAGACAGTGTGGCACTTCCTCAAGGACCTAGAAACAGAAATTCCATTTGATCCAGCAATCCATTACTGGGTATATACCCAAAGGATTATAAACCATTCTTTTATAAAGACACATGCACAAGTATGTTCATAGCTGCACTGTTTACAATAACAAAGACCTGGAACCAACCCAAATGCTCATTGACAATAGACTGGACAAGGAAAATGTGGCACAAATACACCATAGAATACTATGCAACCATAAAAATTGATGAGTTTGTGTCCTTTGTAGGGACATGGATGAATCTGGAAACCATCATTCTCAGCAAACTGATACAAGAACAGAAAATCAAACACCACATATTTTCACTCATAGGCGGGTGAGGAACAATGAGAACACATGGACACAGGGAGGGGAGCATCACACACTGGGGTCTATGGTGGGGGAGCTAAGGGAGGGACACCGGGAGGTTGGGAGTTCAGGGAGGGATAACATGGGGAGAAATGCCAGATGTAGGTGACGGGGGGATGGAGGCAGCAAACCACATTGCCACGTGTGTACCTATGAAACAATCCTGCATGATCTGCACATGTACCCCAGAACCTAAAGTACAATTAAAAAAAAAAAGGCTGGGCGCAGTGGCTCACGCCTGTAATCCCAGCACTTTGGGAGGCCAAGGCGGGTATATCACAAGGTCAAGAGATCGAGACCATCCTGGTCAACATGGTGAAACCCCGTCTCTACTAAAAATACAAAAAATTAGCTGGGCATGGTGGCGCATGCCTGTAATCCCAGCTACTCAGGAGGCTGAGGCAGGAGAATTGCCTGAACCCAGGAGGCAGAGGTTGTGGTGAGCCGAGATCGTGCCATTGCACTCCAGCCTGGGTAACAAGAACGAAACTCCGTCTCAAAAAAAATTTAAAAAAAAGTAATCCATCACATAAACAGAACCAAAGACAAAATCTCCATGATTATCTCAATAGATGCAGAGAAGGCCTTTGACAAAATTCAACAGCCCTTTATGCTAAAAACTCTCAACTAGGTATCAGTGGAACTTATCTCAAAATAATATGAGCTATTTATGACAAATCCACAGCCAATATCATACTGAATTGGCAAAAACTGGAAGCATGTCCTTTGTAAACTTGCACAAGACAAGTATGCCCTCTCTCACCACTGCTATTCAACATAGTATTGAAAATTCTGGCCAGGGCAATTGGGCAAGAAAAAGAAATAAAGTATATTCAGCTAGGAAAAGAGGAAGTAGAAATGTCTCTATTTGCAGACCATATGATTGTGTATTTAGAAGACCCCATCATCTCAGCCGAAAATCTCCTTAACCTGATAAGCAACTTCAGCAAAGTCTTACGAAACAAAATCAATGTGCAAAAATCACAAGCATTCATATATATCAATAACAGACAGAGAGCCAAATCATGAGTGAACTCCCATTCACAATTGCTACAAAAAGAATAAAATATCTAGGAATACAACTAATAAGGAATGTAAAAGACCTCTTCAAGGAGAACTACAAACCACTCCTCAAGGAAATAGGACAAAAACAGATGGAAAAACATTCCATGCTCATGGTTAGGAAAAATCAATATTGTGAAAATGGCCATACTGCCCAAAGTACTTTATAGATTCAATGCTATCCCCATCAAGCTACAATTGACTTTCTTCACAGAATTGGAAAAAACTACCTTAAACTTCATATGGAACCAAAAAAGAGCCTCCATAGCCAAGACAATCCTAAACAACAACAAAAACAAAAGCTGGAGGCATCATGCTACCTGATTTCAAAGTATACTACAAGGCTACAGTAATCAAAACAGCATGGGTGGGACTGGTATCTAAACAGAGAGATAGACCAATGAATGGAACAGAGGCTTCAGAAATAATGCCACATATCTACAACCATCTGATCTTTGACAAACCTGACAAAAACAAGCAATGGGAAAAGGATTCCCTGTTTAATAAATCATGTTGGGAAAACTGGCTAGCCATATGCAGAAAGCTGAACCCGGACTTCTTCCTTACACCTTATACAAAAATTAACTCCACATGGATTAAAGATTTAAACATAAGACCTAACACCATAAAAACCCTTTAAGAAAACCTAGGCAATACCATTCAGGACATAGGCACGGGCAAGGACTTCATGACTAAAACACCAAAAGCAATGGCAACAAAAGCCAAAATAGACAAACGGGATCTAATTAAAGAACTTCTGAAAAGCAAAAGAAACTATCATTTGAGTGAGCTGGCAAGCAATAGAATGGGAAAAAATTTTTGCAATCTACTCATCTGACAAAGGGCTAATCACCAGAATCTACAAAGAACTTAAACAAATTTACAAGAAAAAAAGCAAACAACCTTATCCAAAAGTGGACAAAGGATATGAACAGACACTTTACAAAAGAAGACATTTATGCAGCTAACAAACATATGAAATAAAGCTCATCATCACTAGTCATTAGAGAAATGCAAATCAAAACAACATTGGGATACCATCTCATGCCAGTTAGAAAGGTGATCATTAAAAAATCAGGAAACAACAGATGCTGGAGAGGATGTGGAGAAATAGGAACATTTCTACACTATTGGTGGGAGTGGAAATTAGTTCAACAACTGTGGAAGACAGTGCAGTGATTCCTCAAGGACCTAGAAACAGAAATACCATTTGATCCAGCAATCCCATTACTGGGTATATACCCAAAGGATTATAAATCATTCTATTATAAAAACACATGTTCATTGCAGCACTGTTTACAATAACAAAGACTTGGAACCAACCCAAATGCCAATCAATGATAGACTGGATAAAGAAAATGTGGCACATATACACCATGGAATACTATGCAGCCATAAAAAAAGATGAGTTCATATCCTTTCCAGGGACATGGATAAAGCTGGAAACTATAATTCTTAGCAAACTGACTCAAGAACAGAAAACCAAACACCACATGTTCTCACTCATAAGTGGGTGTTGAACAATGAGAACACATGGACACAGGAAGGGGAACATCACACACCGGGATCTGCCAGGGGGTGGGGGACTAGGGGAGGGATAGCATTAGGAGAAATACCTAATGTAGATGACAGGATGATGGATGCAGCAAACCACCATGGCACATGTATACCTATGTAACAAACCTGCACATTCTGCACATGGTCCCCAGAATTGAAAGCGTAATAAATTTAAAAAAAAAGAGAAAACGGTGCCTGCCACAGAGATACACAGCAGCAGGTCTACACCAGGTAAAGGCAGCAGAGCTCCTCCGGGTAGGGATGGGGAAACATGTGCTTACTTTCTTCATTGCTGTCTATGGAAGGAATCTTAGCTTCAACATCTAGATTGACTCAAGACAGCTCTGTTAACAAGAAACTGAGGCACGAGAATTCTATTTTCTGCCCCAAGCCACACCCCTGTGATAAAGCCAGGACCAGATCCAGTTTGAATGACTCCCGCTGGAGAGCTCATTCTACCTGTCTACCATCTTGACTAGTTCTTAGAACTGGAATTTCATTAATGTGCGCTGAGAGGTGAACTACAGTCGGTCATTTAAAATGAATAGTTAATCATTAAGATCGTATGACACAAGGGTTGATGTGCATGTAGAATTACTGTATTAGTGACTATGAGTTAAATACTTATGGCGATTAAAATGATTATAATAATGAGTGGATGGCTGATATCAGCAGATGGAGATGCATTCCCCAAAGTGCCCCTCAGATCTTTAATAGTAAAGGGGTTCTGTGGTCAAATAAATTTGGGAAATATTCTAAGTCCCCCTTGGGAATTCACAACAGTCATGAGCCTATTAAATGCTATGAGAAATTCTGCCACAAAACCCGAACTTTTTCTATATTTTTGTTTAGATACCCTGCCTACCAAACCATCTTGGGATATGTCACTTATTAAAACTCAGTGAATGTGTTTGTAAAACAAACTTTGTTATAAATAATAAGTTGTGAGCCCACACTAAATATATATGCAAAAATAATTCAGGGCTTTCAGGGACTCTGTAGCTGTGGGTTTTAAACCATGTTCGTGAGGCCCTAAAGAGAACATTATTGAGGGGGAAGTGAAAAGTGAGCAGCCTGGGCAGGCAGCCCCTTTCATCTGCTTCATCCCCAAAGGTGTGGCTTTTCTCTGCTTTAGACATTCATCTGTGTCTTCAGCAAATGTTTGCTGAATGTCCACCATGTGCCAGCCCTGTCTGAGGTGCTTGGGATAAATCAGCTTTATGCAGAAGGGGGAAGGGAAACAATAGAAAATAGGATAAAAGGCCGGGTGCGGTGGCTCAAGCCTGTAATCCCAGCACTTTGGGAAGGCCGAGGCGGGTGGATCACGAGGTCAAGAGATCGAGACCATCCTGGTCAACATGGTGAAACCCCATCTCTACTAATACAAAAAATTAGCTGGGCATGGTGGCGCGTGCCTGTAATCCCAGCTACTCAGGTGGCTGAGGCAGGAGAATTGCCTGAACCCAGGAGGCAGAGGTTGCAGTGAGCCGAGATCGCGCCATCGCACTCCAGCCTGGGTAACAAGAGCGAAACTCCGTCTCAAAAAAAGAAAATAGGATAAAAAAGAAAATTGTGCTTAATGTTCACAGATGATAAGCACTGCAAAAAATGGAGAGAAAAACAGGATAAGGGGGACTAGGAGGGCCGGGGGAGGTGCAGGGGCTGCCATTTAACTAGGGATTGAGGGAATCTTATTAGAAGGTGATGCCTGCACAGAGGATTGGAGGAGGTGAGAGAATGAGCCTGGCACACATCTGAAAGAAGAGCTTCCTTGGCAAACAGAGCATCCAGTGGAAAGGCTCTGAGGCAAGACAGGGTATTGAGAAGAGATGTATCAGAGAGGCCAGAGGGGCCCGCTTTCAGGGTAACAGCATGTTTACATTTTGATGGGAGATTGAGAGCATTGAAAAGGAATGAGGATGTAGAAGAGAACAGGGATGGCTTATTTATTGCCACAGGAGATATATCAATAAGAATTTAACCAGAAACACAGAAATTATCAAGTTTCCACAGAGGGAATTTAATGTGGCATTTAACTACAAAACTGATGGAAGTATTGAGGAAGACAGAACTGTGATGAACCAGCAGAAGCCACTCCCAACCCCAGGCTGGAGGGATAAAGGGGACAGGCAGTGTAATGTGGCACAGGCTGTTTGCCTGGCAAAACCAGAAGCACAGAGGGTCCTTCTGGAAAGAGCTTGAATCAGAAGAGCAGCAGCTATTGCCAGAGACCTGGTTTGAGGCTCCTTTCACCTCCTGCCTTTCAGTCTCCTTCCAGAGGCTCCCATTGGCCAAACTCTGGCTGGTGAAATAGCGCCTGCAGGGGTAAGCCGTTCTCTGATGGTGCATAATAACTGTTCCAGTTACCTCTGGCTGTGTTACAAACTACTCAACAATCCTGTGGCTTAAAACCTGTTGCTGGTGAGGCTGTGGATAAAAGGGAATGCTTATGCACTGCTGGTGAGAATGTAAATTAGTTAAATCACTGTGGAAAGCAGTGTGGTGATATCTCTAAGATAATAAAACAGAACTACCATTTGACACAGCAATTCCATTATTGGGGATATACTCCCAAAATATAAATCATTCTACCATAAACACATATGCACACATGTGTTCATCTCAGCACTGTTCACAACAGCAAAGACATGAAATCAACATAGATGCCCATCAGTGGTAGACTGGATAAAGGAAATGTGGTCCATATATATCATGGGATACTCTGTAGCCATAAAAATGATGAGATCACGGTGTTTGGAGCAACGTTCTTGGAGTTGGAAGCCATTATCCTAAGTGAACTAATGCAGGAACAGAAAACCAAACACTGCACATTCTCACAAGTGGGAGCTAAACATTGAGTACAGATGGAGGCAAAAAATGAAACAACAGACACTGGGGCCTCCTTGAAGGTAGAGGGAAGGAGGAAGGTGAGGATCAAAACACTACCTACGGGCTACTATGCTTATTACTTGGGTGGTGAAATATGTACAACAAACCCCATGGCATGCAATTGTACATGTACCCCTGAAACTAAAAGTTAAACAATAAATAAAAAATAAAACGTTCTGCATCTGCTCATTATTATACAACTGGGGGAGGGAGGGCGTCATTGACACTGCTTGCTGGTGCTTCTTTGGGTCTTTTCGTGAACAAGCTGGGTCCTGCTCAGGTGCTGTTCGAGACACTCAGCCCTTCTCACAACGTGTCCTCCAGCACCCCCATCCTCCAGCAAGGGGCAGCACCCCATCAAAGCTTCTCCTGGGAGCAAGTAGCAATTCACAGTGAGAGGGACCACAGGCAGCTTCTGGCCCTGTGCATGGTGAAGGGAGAGTAGACATCTTGAAGGGGCCCTGCTGAGGCTGGATGATGTCTGTGAGATCAACAAGAACTGGGCTTTCCTTCACGGATGTCAAGGAATAGGAACAAAAAAGGTGGCATAAAAATTTCTAGACCTTAGGTTTCCACAAAGACGTGGTTCTTGAATTCTATAGTTGTTGGATATTGGGTTCCTATTGCAGTGCAAGCACATCTAGTGTCTCCTTCTGCCTTGCTTTTAAAGTCAGCAATACTTTACAGAGATCTTTTTCTGGTGATAACGGAGCCATTTTGTAAAACATAAAAATCAGGTGTCTTCTGCATAGCAGGTACTGTTCTATGCACTGTGGCCCTGAATGAGGCCAACTTATTCCCTGGTCTCAAGACTTTTAAATTCAGATGTGGGTAGGAAGAAATGAGAATGAAAGACAAACAAGTATGCAAATAAATATCCAAGAAAAGTTTAGTAAGTGCTATGAACACAATTAGCAATAGATTAGAGATGGCTAAGTCTGGGCCTGGTGTCACCATAGAGGCTGGGGAAGGCCTCTCTCAACACCCCATCTGAGACCTAAAGAGAAGAAAGAGCCAGGTGAAGACTCAGGGGAACTGCGTTGCAGGCAAACGGAGCAACAGTCAAAAACCACCAGAAGGCAATAAACATGGCATATCCAAGAAGGAGAAAGCCAGGCAAGTGACTGTCGCTGAGTGAGCAAGTGGTGAGCTCTGGAGGAAGTAGGCCAGGCCATGTAAAACCTTGTCGGACAAAATGAGTATTACAATTCATTTGGTAAGCGGCAGGGTTTAGGGCTAACCAGGGGTGTAGGAGGAGGCAGGAGGGGACTCAGGCTCATTTCCTTGGGTTTTCCAGATTCTGAGCCTCATTTCTTTACTTCCATCTTAAGTAACGCCAGAGAATGAATCAGCATCTCTACCAACTGATTACTGCACTTTGAGTTTTTAATCTCAGAGAGGTGAGCTCAGGGCTCAGGGGGCTGTAGGGGCACACCAGTATCCTACTGCATTTCCCTGCACAGGGAATGTGAATGGTAAAGTGGTCTGTTGGCAAGTACTTCCATAAAAATAATAGCCAACTTCATTTTTACAAACCTGTGCAGTTCACAAAATGTTTGACCATTAATTCCTGTACCTGATCTTCATGTGATCCCTCTGAGGGGGGTGAATGCACATTTTATTCCTGTCTGACCTTGAATAAGTCACAGGCCTTCTCTGGGTTTCCATTCTGTCAATTGGAATTTGAGAATTACAGCCCAGTTGCAAAAGTATTGATATAGCATCTGATATACAATAGGAACTCAATAAATATTTGTTGACTCAAAAACTTTTAAAATTGAAGTATTCTCTGAATCCAAACCTTGGTGTCACTAGTGTGTGATTATAGTATATGTTTATTAATTCTGACATTTCCTTTTTTCAATAATAAAAAGTACAAATAGATTATGTGTTTGCTGTTTTCTCCAATTTTCTTAAGTCAAACTTCATAATTTGGACAGAGTTTGAAGGTGATTTGCAACTCCAAGGATCAAGGAAACATTTGCAGTATGTGAAACTAATTGCCTTCACTTTGCTTTGCCTTTGCTTGCTCTGAAAACTGGCCTCTGTTTAGCAGATCTTTGCTAACACCAAAATTGCTTGCATTTTCCTGGGGCTGGGTGACTAAATCTCTCTAGAGCTTTGAAATGACAAGCTGACAAGCTCCTCTGGGACTTCCACCCAGAATGTACTGCCGAGAATTTGACATGACCAGGACTCTGAGCAGGTGGATCCTGTGTCACTTCAGGGTTGCTTGTTAACAGCTCAGCAGGCCCAGCAGAGAGAAACCAGTGCTTCCCTGGGATCTCAGAGTAACCTCAGCCTGCAGAGCCCAGGAACCCTGAGCCTGCAAACATGGGCCCATGCCCTCACCTACCACAACCGACCAGTCTCTACATCAATTATCTTCTACACCTAAAAGGATTTTACACCCCTTCTGTCATTCCTAGCTCTGGGACTTTGCCTCATAGCTAAAAAGGAGCATCCCCAAAGCACCGCCCCCCGCGCCCCTGATTTCCTAACTTCTCTTTACCCCTCACCATCACCCAACTAAGTCATCCTTTTCTTGCCATCAAAGACATCTTTCAAAACATAAATTGGCCACTCTTGGCTCCTGCCTGCCCTCAGGGTAGAGTTTACCCTCTGCCACGATGGGCTCCTGCCCACGCCTCCAGCCTTCTTTTCCCGGTCCCTGGCATTCTCTAAAGTAGATACTGTGGTCCGTTTGTCTAGTTGTCTTTCTCCTTTCTTCTGAAAAATATCCAGATTCTTTTCGCAGGACCACTCTCCCCCATTCTCAGTCACTGTGATTTAGGTGATACCAATGCCATCTGTGCCTTCAGAGCAGTCACACAACTCAGTCCTGGCCAATCAAAATAGTGCATTCCTCCGGCTGCAGAGGTTGATTCAGAAATGTCAAAGTGCACAAACCAGAGCCAATTAGAGATAATTCTACAAACTCTGCCAGTGAAATTGAGTCTTATCTTGAACCTAAGAAAATAGTAAATGAGTGCAGCTAGAGGCCACAACATGGAGAGACCGTGCTTGTGAGACCAGCAGGAAAGAAAGGGGAGCCACAGACTGAGAGGGACAGATTCCTGAAGCTCTGCTTGTGAACCAGGACCCAACTTATCCCCATGCTTGTCAACTGCACGGGCCTAAACATTACTTCCCTTTGCTGTCGGTACCGCTGGAGCTGGGTTTCTCTCACTTGCACCAGAATGAGTCATAACTCTCTTCTTATGCTTCAGTCTTACTAAATTCTGACAACTCCCTGTGGGCTTCAGGCTCATCCACGCCTTTGTCATGTCCATTTCCTGCACACATAAAGTCCTTACAGAGCTTATTCTCAGGTGTCTCTCAAGCATCATCTGTGTAAGTTTAGTAGGTATTTTGTATGTATTTGTTAAAGTTATGAATGCACAAGCAAATGAACTTGTGAGTGAGTGATATTTTCAGAATCTAGGACTGACTTAGCAGTCCTCCGCCTCAGAAGAGATTGCTTGATTGTCTTGCCCAACTATCACTTGGGGTGTGTGTTCATAGAAGTAATATCACACTAAGTACTGAGTGGAAGTTTTCTGTTATCCCAGAACTGGATACTTGGGTACCAGAACTCAATGCTGAGGTGAGAGAGAGAGAGAAAGGGAGAGAGGGAGGGGAGAGAGGGAGGACAGGAGGGAGGGAGGGAGAGAGAGGAAGAGAAAGAAAGAGAAAGAGAAAGAACAGTCTATCTGTAGAACACCAAAAATAATGGCAAGGTCAATGAGGAGACAATGCCTCCAACAATCACTGAGACACAGCTGAGCGCGCTGTGCTGCATCCCCTGTCCTCCCATCCCCTCTCCAGCCAATAGAAGTAGAAGACTAGCACATCAAGGGAGTTTTCCCAGGGAAGCGTAGTTGGAGTTCAGTGTACATAGCAAGAGATGAGTCTCTGAGTCCCAAAGGCAAAGGAAAGCAACTCCATGAGAATCTCTCATAGAGGTTATCGGTGACTGTAAGAGGGGTGACCCAGTCCTGGTCAATCAAAATACTGCATTCTAGGCATCACATTCCAAGGTTGGATCTCAGCATTTGTAGCGACCTGCCCATTTGCTTGGGCAAGTAGGGGAATTTGTTTGCCGAGGTAGCAAATAACTCTTACATCTCGGCAGCTCACAACAATAATTTCTAGCTCACATTACAGTTGGCTGCTGGTTGGCAGTGGCTTTGATCGAATGCACATCAAGGGTAGCTCCACTTCATATGGCTCCTCCTACCAGAAGCTTCCAGATGAAGCTCCCCCACTCCTTACATGCAATTCCTCATGAGAGGGAAGCATGGAAAGTTGTTGAAAATACATCTCTGAAGCTTCTTTTTGGAAAAAGTACACTCATTTTGTGTCACATTTGAGAGCTCAAGAGTCATAAAACCAAGCATGACCTTGTGGTGGGAACATCATCCCTGCCCCCCTTGAAGGCACAAGTCAGATACACAGATGAAGAGGTTTAATCTTCTTAGGGTGGGAAAGAATCCAATCATCTAATCTACTACCAGGCAATAGGAGGCATGCATGAGTGACATGAGTAACGTGCCACATTGCTGGGTGTGGCAAGGATGTATGCATTTTCCTGGACCAAGTCAGCACTGCAGGATGCTGCTGAGCTTGAGAGCCCAAGTCAGTGCCCAGACAAGAGGTCTAGTCATGGGGCAAGGTGCTCTTAGTTGCATCAGGCAGAGTGGGAACAGAGAGGGACTGGAAGAGACCAAGCCAGGGCACCGTCCTACACCATGGCACCATGCAGCCCAGAGGCTCTTCTCCCAGGAATGCCTGTCTACACCCCATGGGAGACACAGCAGTGCCAGACACACAGAGGATCTGCCAGAGGCCAGTGAAAGCCAAGCAAGGGGCTTGGCACTTTGGTCTCTCTTCCTTTTTTTATAAGAACACTAATCCTATCATCCTCTGAAGGCTCCACCTCCAAAAACCATCTCCTTGGGGGTTAGGGCTTCAAGGAATACACCAAAAATTGGTCAATTATGAAGGTGTTTTCCACTCCTCCATCCCTTTTCTATAAGAGGAGGGGACACAGAATTGAGAAAAGTTCTGCCTCCCCACACCAAGGCCCTCAGGTACACATAAACTTGGAGCTGCAGGTCAGGGAAGAAACGAGGGTAGCATCTGCAAGGAGATTGGCAGCTATGATTGGACTAGCCAGTCTTATTCCTGATGTGACAGAAGAGTGATGGAGTCTTCCTAGGATGCCACCAAAGGGCAAGATGGGAGAATTCAGCAAAGCACAAGTCTAGGTAGTGATTAGAGAAAAATAAGTCTGTTTCACTTCTTTGTCTACATTAGAATATTTATCAGACTGAAAATGATAATGACAACACCTTATGTGCTTCGCTGCTCACAAAGTATGTCTACATGTATGGTCTGCCCTGAGCTGCATGTGTATAGAACGTGTTAGGCAGTCTGTTTCTTTTTATCACTGAGTATGACTGCATTGCTTAGATGCACAGTAGTTTATTTGTTCATTCACTAATTGAATTACATTTGACTTATATTTAGTTTTTGGCAATTATGGATAAAATTGCCATAAATATTGGTGTACAGCTTCTCTGTAAACATGCATCTTTCTTTTTCTTGGGTAAATAGAAATAGGATTGCTGGGTCATATTGTAAGTGCAGTTTAATTTATAAAAAATTACCACACTGTCTTCGAAAATGCTTGTTATGTTGCATCCCACAAGCAATGCATAAAATTTTCAGTTGCTCCGTATCCTTGTTAGTCCTTGATATTATCATTTTGAGACATTTTAATAGATGTATGTAGTATCAATTTCATTTCCATACACAAATATCTTTGTTCAAAATTTATTTTTAAGGGCAACAATTTTAAGAACAGACAAAAGGAGGAGAAAGTAGAATTTCATTTGGCAACAATTTAAAGAAAAATCAGAAATAAAGCATCTTCCCTCTGCTCAAATGGAAAACACTTCAGTTAATTGCCTAATAAAGACTTATTATGCCTATATATTTTATAGTATGCTTGGGTCAGACAGATTTACAGACTGGATGATTACTTAAATTTATTTAAGAAATGTTGATTTTGTTTTCCTGACCCTTATGGCAATACCAAAATAAGTAGATATTTGGTGTTTTCCCTGAAGAGTTCCCAGTCAAATGGAGAAGACAGTCATTCCTACAGATGTTGCTACTCAGCATTCCACAGCTGGGACACAGGTACATAACAAATTTCGGTGCGAATAGAGGGGAAATAGCACTTCAGTCTTCCTGGATGAGTAAGGAAACATTTCTCATCTGAAGCTAGAACTTCAGATGAGACTTGATGAATAAATAGAACTTTTTCTGAAGGACAAGAAATAGATGGGCGCTATAGGCAGAAGAAATAGCACATACAGGCATCAGGAGATGAGAGAAGCTAGAATTCTTGAGTGGTGCAGGCAGTTTGGGCTTTCTGGAACCTCAGGTTTGAAGTTAGCAAATGTAGATGAGAAAGGGAAGAAAACTAGAAACAGGTGACGAATATTCTTTAATCACATGCTGCATAGCTTAGACTTTAACGTGAAGTTGAAGAGAACCACAAGAAGGGGCATGGTACAACCAGATATTCATTCCTCTTAGAAAGGTCACTCCAGCATTACAGTGGAAAGTTGGTTGGAGATGTGAGAGGGTAGATGTTAAAAACCACCTATAAATTTACTGTAACTGAATAGGTGAAAGAGGATGGGGGGCTGACATAAGGCTGCCCTTAGGACCAGAAGGAAAGGCTTGAATTCAAGAGAACTTTGGGAAATAGAATTATCCCAACCTTGATGAGTAATTCAGTGTGGAGTGCAAAGGAGAGGGCAGAGTTCAAGAAATCACCCACATGTTTGATTTAAAAAGCCCAAAAGAGGGAGTGTAATCTCATCGCCTTCACATATGCTAAGGAGGACATGGATGTGAAGCAGAGAAGTGAGGTGCTCAGACAGTTGCATATGGAAATCTGTGGGTCAGGAAAGAAGTCTGGCAAAAGAGACACATTGAGAAGTTATCAGGAAGAACGGGGCAGTTGTAGCCATGACATGGAAGAGATCATTGGGGAGGGCTATGGATCAAGCAGATCAGAGTTGAGCACAGATTTCTGGAGAGGCACAATTATGGGACAGGCTGAGCCTGGGCAGACAATGTTCCAATGACTAGAAGGCTCTTTGTAGACTCGCAGGTTGAGCCATATTCACTCTCAGCTTTTGCCTTCGTGGCTAAATTGTCATCTCTATGGCCTGTTGTTCTCCAGCTAACATGACCTGGCAGGTGGAAATAATAATAAAACAAGGGCCAGGCGCGGTGGCTCACGCCTGTAATCCCAGCACTTTGGGAGGCCGAGGCGGGTGGATCACGAGGTCAAGAGATCGAGACCATCCTGGTCAACATGGTGAAACCCCGTCTCTACTAAAAATACAAAAAATTAGCTGGGCACAGCGGCACGTGCCTGTAATCCCAGCTACTCAGGAGGCTGAGGCAGGAGAATTGCCTGAACCCAGGAGGCGGAGGTTGTGGTGAGCCGAGATCGCGCCATTGCACTCCGGCCTGGGTAACAAGAGCGAAACTCTGTCTCAAAAAAAAAAAAAAAAAAAAAAAAAAAAAAACAAATATAAATACTGATTATGGAGCTGTACAACTTATTTAGTGGAGTTTTAGGGTGAGGTGTCTCGTCTTTCAGGGTCCTTGTTTTTGCATGCACAGCTGAGGGGGTAATTACACCTACTTTGCAGAGTGATTTTGAGCACTGAATAAGAGAGACGTGTGGGCTGTATTAGTTCGTTCTCATACTGCTATAAAGAACTGCTCAAGACTGGGTAATTTATAAAGGAAAGAGGTTTAATTGACTTACAGTTCAGCATGGCTGGGGAGGCCTCAGGAAACTTGCAGTCATGGCAGAGGGCGAAGGGGAAGCAAGGCACCTTCTTCACAAGGCGGCGGGAAGGAGAAATGCCAAGCAAAGAGGGGGAAGAGCCCCTTATAAACCCATCAGATCTTGTGAGAACTCGCTATCACGAGAATATCAGGGGGGAAACTGCCCCCACGATTCAATTATCTCCACCTGGTCTTCACACGTGGGGATTACAGGGATTACAATTCAAGATGAGATTTGGGTGAGGATACAAAGCCCAACCGTATCAGGGGCAAAGCACAGAACCTGTGCTGAGTACATGATTATCCTTTGATCTTTTTCCCCACTGGCAGCACCAGCCAGAATAAATAGAGGAAGCCCAGATTCTTCTCGGGGAACCCACCTTGTTAGATTAAAACTCTTGAATAATGAAGAGAGGGCAGAAGGGACCAGGGAAGCAGGAAGGGCTGCAAGAAGAAAGGAAACAGGGTCTGGCAGTTTTCATTGCGCAGATCTAATTTAACTGGCCTGTCAATTTCTTTACTCTAATTACCTTCGATGCTCCCCATGTCAATGTATAATGAAGAGGACTTTGCTGTGGGCTGGAAGGACCAGAATTCAGGTCTCAATCCTGCACTAGTCAGGGTAATGTGCGACCCTTAGGCAAGTGATTACACTCTCTGACCTCAAGTTTCCATACTTACATCCGTGAATGTTTCTTCCCGCCTACATTTCTGTGCAAATTGAATGAGATAATATGTGTTCAAGTGCTTTGCAAAGACAGATAAAAATGTAAGGGATTAATTATAATTTATATTACTAACACCATTACCGTTTTGGACTTTGACTCCAATTCCTTCTTCCTTTGTCTTCTGGGATGCTCCCTGCTTTGCCGAGAAAAACTCTTTCATTAGGCACTGAGGATAATTCCCCTATGGCCAAAGGATACGCAGCTTCCAGATCAGCTAAATTAGAAACATTTAAATTTTTCGTCTATTCCCTTGTCTGCTCTTTGGTCAATAGCTTATTCTGACAACTTCATTACCTCCTAATTACTCTAAGTTCCTTTGCTCATTTTCTGTGTGTGATAAAAACCCTGCCCAAGAAAGAAATTTGACATGCCAAGTCACTTGACTCATGACTGACAACCAAACCTTCCCCATTCACTTAAAGGGGATTTTCCTTTTCTTCATCCACAATAAATTTGCAAACGCACTTCTGGTAACTTGCTTGAAGATTGCCAGCCACATCTCCTTTTCTGCACACTTTAGCTTCCACTGCCAGATGTGAGCAATAAGATGTATTTTCTTCTCTCTCAGAAGAGCTGATTTATCCTTTGCCTATAAATCTTTGAGCAGCCATTCAAGAAGCTATATCAGATGTGCCTTAATCTTTGTATTACTCATTTCTTAAAGGAATCTTAATCTATTGGGTTTTAATTATATGTCCTTAGAAAGTGCCAGCCTTTCCTTAGAAAGGTGCTTTATTCTCACAGTTTAATCATCACTTTCACTCTCACTTTCTCATGAGGCTGGTACATAGAAAATTGGAGGTAGAGAGAGTTTAGAGGTCACCCAGCATGCAATGGTGCCCAAGCCTGACAGTTCATCCTCATCCCAGGGCTTCCTGTTCAAAACACAGATTCGTAGTTGATTCTAACCCAAGTCTGGAACTCTGGCAAGCATGTGTTTGTAACACCACACAGATGAGCCTAATGAAGAGCCAGCTGAGGTACCACGCACCTAGTGCATGGATTCCAAGCTAAGATGGCTTTAGGGCAGAAGGAAAGAGCAGACAACTTGGACTTTCAGGGACATGAGCTCAACTACTGCAACCTCCTCATGTCCATTGAACATCCTGGGCCAAGTTCCTCATCCTTTGTGGCCTTTATGTCTTAACATGTAGAAGTGGGGTCGTCATGATATAGAGAAGATTTTTGAGGCTTAACATGAAAAAACTTATATAAGGCACCTAGCATAGGACCAGCCACCTGGTAGGAATATGTTCTCTTTCACTTCCCCAGAATCCCTATTATTTTCAGTATTATACATTCTAATAAAAATTGTTCTTTTATTCTTACTAATGCTTCCCTGGTTATGTAAATGCAGTCCCTAATGTGATCCTCACAGCATGAGTATGAAAGTAGTACTATTATTATCTCCAATTTACCGATGGGAAAAAACTGTATAGTTAAATTACAAGAAGTCCCACAACTCAAGTGGTGGTGGTGTTGGAATTTGAAACAGGAGGGCCCGAATCTAAAGCCCACGCCTCAAACATTCCCATCTAACATTTCATGCTTTTATTCAGCTTTCTATACTTTCAGGAGCAGGCTGGATAGGCAAGCAAGGAGTATGACATTTAAGGAAGCTCTCACTCTTGAGTGCAGGATAGGCACTTGCAGGAGGCTGAGAGTGAGATCTCCCTTAAATTTTGTGCCCTAGGAGCCCTGGTCAGGCCCTGGTGGGATCCACTGGGGAAGAGGAAATAGCTGGGAAAACCTCTGAGACATACCAGCTGTCTTCCTTCCCAAGGCATGCAGAGTGGGAACATTTATTCCCTGATGTACTAAAGGTCCTGAAGGGGCTGAGGGAAAAACCAGACCCCCAAGAGTTCTAAAGAACATCTGGGCTCTGGCCTCCACTTCCACTTCCCCAGGATGGAGCAAACTAGGAGGTGGAGGTGGTTGGGGCTGCTACTGAATGCATTAATTCACCTTTCCCCTCTCCACTCACCCCCACCCCAACACACACACACACACACACACACACACACACACACACACACACACAGGATCAAGATATATCTCTTTGGTTTGCTTGGACATAATGACTCTTCCCCAACTTATGCTGACTGATTCTCAAAATTGGGGAGAGGATAGAAGGGAAACTGAGGCAAACCAGAACTTCAGCTGGGGGCACATTTGTTTAATTGTGCACAGAGGACAGTGATGAGGGTGAGAGTCAGGATTTTTATTCATTTATTTATTTTTTGAGACACAGTTTCACTCTGTTGCCCACACTGGAGTGCAATGGTGTGATCTCAGCTCTCTGCCACCTCTGCCTCCCAGATTCAAGCGAATCTCCTGCCTCAGCCTCCCGAGTAGCTGGGATTACAGGTGAACCCCACCACGCCTGGCTAATTTTTATATTCTTAGTAGAGACTAGGTTTCACCATGTTGGCCAGGCTGGCCTCAACTCCTGACAACAAGTGATCTGCTTGCCTCCTAAAGTGCTGAAATTACAGATGTGAGCCACCACAGCAGGCCAAGACTTTTAAGTTCTTACCTGGATATGATCGAGAGTTGTCATACCCAAGGGGCAGCACTTTGAAACTCAAAAACAACCTTATGATAACAGCACTATTAATAATATTTTACAGATGGTCAAAACTGAGAGTCAGAGTAAAGGTCTGTTTAGAATTGGCAGGGCAGGGGTAGAAAAGGAGCACTACTGGCCGGGCACGGTGGCTCATGCGTGTAATTCCAGCACTTTGGGAGGCTGAGGTAGGCGGATCACCACATCAGGAGTTCGAGACCAGCCTGGCCAACATGGAGAAACCCCATTTCTACATCTCTACTAAAAATACAAAAATTAGCCAGGCATCATGGCGCGTGCCTGAAATCCCAGCTATTTGGGAGGCTGAGGCAGGAGAATTGAAGCCGGGAGGCAGAAGTTGCAGTGAGCCGAGATTGGGCCACTGTACTCTAGCTCTGGGTGACACAGCAACACTCCATCTTGGGGGAAAAAAAAGAAAGAAAAGGAGTATTATGTATATGTACTTCCATGATATTTAGTTTTGTTTGATTATCACAGGAAAGCTGGGAGGTAGGCAGAAATATATTCTTTATACAGATGTGGATGAATACTTTCATTTAGGCGATTGTCAAACTTGCTCAATGTTTCAGATGAACCAGATTCAAACCACATTAGTTTTACGCCAAAGCTGTGCTGGTTTTTTCCTGTAATAGCATGTAGGTTCGGCTTCTGCCTGATGGTCAGTGGCTCCCAGGTGCCCTGTGTTGAGGAGAATCCTGAGATAATGTTGGGTTGATTCGTGATTTCTGCCATGGGTTGGTGGACAAAGAGGCACACATGCCACAGCTGTCCCTGCACCACAGTGCTCTCCAGGGAGTCAACCTAACCCCACGGATCAGGAAAGCATAGGTCCTGAACATGGACAGAGTGTCCTCTGGAAAAAAATCCCACACCTTGGTCATTATTCCACACTGACTCATTTAATGCTTCCCACAAACTTTGTCTTAGCCATTTCTGCAGCTGCTGTACCTACTATCAGAAAAGGTGAGACATTTCACTGAATTCAGGACATTGATACATTTACCTGAACTGACTGCACAGTGGAAGAGATGACAAGGACTTTGTCCTATTTCACAGATGAAGAAACCGAGGCAGAATGTCACAGAGCTAGCCAGTAGTGAAACCATGACTCACACCCAGAACTGTGATCCCCACTTGATGTTCTTGACATTAAAGCTCTCTGAGAGAGAAGGATGGAAAGAAGGAGAGAGTGACAGTTATTGTAGGAGGAGGTAGTGAAGGAAAAAAATTGCCTCAGGTCTGTTTGTTCACACTGCTGCCAAATAAAGGCTGTGTCTCTCAGCATGTAAACAACTAAACAAACTGCAGCCCCAGGGTGGAGATACCAGCATCAGACAGGGCCTTGCTGGATCTTATCCTCCTGGAAGGTCACAGGAGGGATGGAATGCATGCAAAGGAAACTTCTGAGTTTCTAAGAGAAGCCAGCCTGAGGCATGGGCACAAGGGCTAAATGTCTTTTCAGAGAAGCTGACATCTCTTTAGCTTTATTCTCTCCTCTTTCCCCTCCCCTCTCCTTTCTGCTGCTTGATTCATGATCCTGAAAAAGTTTTTAATTCTTCAAGGAGAGAAACTTAAAAATCAGCATCCCTCAGAGGTAGGCAATGCAAGGTCAACTTCATGCTATGGTGTAAATGACTAATTGAAACAACTTATCTCTGAAGCTTTTTGTTTTACATTTTGAGAGCAACAACCTGTACAGAGCACTGTGCTGAGCACCTACCATCCATAGTAATTTATAGCTACAGGGAGCGTTACATTCTAGTCCCTGTGCTCTCACAGCCCTTTGCATCGAGCTGTGAAAGTCTCACATTTCACAGTCCTCTGTGGCCATTTCTGGGAGACACATAGGTGTGGATCTGTTCTACCTGGAACTCACAGTCTGGCATGGGAGAGACTGAAGGGAAAAGCATCGCCATCCAGTGGGAGAGACAAATTAAACCCAGGGCGTACCAAGAGGGTAGGAGGGGTGAGTGAACCTGACTGGGGGAGGCAGGAGGGCTTCAGGGGGAAGTACCCTGATAGAGATTTTAAAGGACAAGAGCAAGACGGATGCAGACAAAGAAGACAGAGTAGAACATCTGACATTGAGAACAACCGATGTGAAGATATGAGCCTTTTAAAAATCCCATCACAAAGCTAGTCGGTGACATACCAAAGCTTTAGACTCAGGTCTGTTTAACCCCAATGCCAATTCAGTGGCGAGCACTCTCCCTGGAGAGGTAGAAGTGGGGAGATGGTGGAAACTGGGGTGGTATTTCTTAGAGCTTCCTATTGAATGAACTGGTGAAATGGGAGAGTTCCCTGATTTCCCTCACAGGACGTGGGATGGGTGTGGCTCACCTGCTTGTTTGCCCTGCAGCTCAAGCCCCTAGGGGAAGCATACAGATGGGCAGATACAGAGGCTGGTGTGAGCACTTTTGGGCATCCCTCAAATGTTTTATGTTTTATGTTTTATGGCAACATCAAGGGGTGGGTGCCTGCAACTCCTGAAGCCCAAGTGGGTAAGTGCCATCTGCAGACAGTTTGTGTGTTAATCAGCTCAATGGACCCTCTGCCTACAAGGGCAGAGAGCCAGTGTGACAGCCTTCTGTATCCTGAGCTCTCGCCCAGTGTCCTGAAAGAATTGGATCATACATGGGCTCACAGGATGAGTGCAAAGTTTTACTGAGTGGTGGACGTGGCTCTCAGCAAGATGGACAGGGAGCCAGAAGCGGGAATGGAGTGGGAAAGTGGTCTCCTGAAGCTGGGTCACCCAGTAGCCGGACTGTTCTCTGTCCACCCCAGCCAAACTCCCCTTGGCATCCAGGCATCCCTCCTCTTCTTTCTTTCCCTGCTGCGTCTTTCCACCATTGCTGGTCTGCTGGTCTCGATGTTCAGCTGCTTGTGTGTATGCCCGCTAAGGTCTCAGGTTTATACGGGGGCAGAATGCGGAAAATGGCAGGCCAAAAGACAACTTTCTGGCCATAAAAACAGAAATGCCTGTCCTTATTTAGGGTGTGGGTCTTCAGGGTTAAGGGTGGGGTCTTTGCTGGGGAACTGTCCTCTTCTACCCAGTATTTCCCCGTCTCCTGCATCACTGGCACCCCACCCACAGCCCAGCCACATGTCCTTACACAAGGCACATGACTTTCATCTCTGTAAGAATCTTTTTTCCATCAAGGAAAGGAGGCATTTGATCTCTGTGATGCTGATGTGGCTGCATGCTTGGGTGAATGCAGCACCTTAAGTTCCCTCGTGGTCTCTGCCATAGAACAAACCACTGCCCAGCCATTGCCCAGTGATTGAGAAGCTCTCTGTGGGGGCGGCAGGGGGCTGGGAGTTTTGAGCTCTTGATATGCGAGACTCAAGCTGTTCTGCGGGACTCTCTACTTTCTCTGTGACTAATGTTTTTCAACTTCAGTGTCCACTCATTGCCTTGGGATCGTAGATGGTCATGACTGGATGGGGTCTTCAGGGATGACTGCTCTGACCTCTTCCTATTGTTAGCATGGAATCAGAGGCTTGGAGAGGAAGTCCCCCAGGCCAGAGCTGAGACAGGGCTAGAAGCCTCATCTCCTGATCGCTGTGCCTTGTTTCCCACTACCTCTTACTGTCTTAGGGGAGTCACAGATACAGCTCTTTGGCTATAAGCAGCATCTCTGGAGGCTCATCAAGCATCAGAGAAGAAATGGCTTCAGCAACTAATTTTTGTCTGAAAAGAGGAAAACAATAAAGACCTTAAGAGATAAATAAACTTGAAAGCATGGTGAAGAAAAAAATTAAAGGAAAACTGCCAATTGCAGGCAAGAAAAAAAAATGTGTCTATATATATAATTTTTTTTTTTTTTTTTTTTGAGATGGAGTCTCACTCTGTCATCCAGGCTGGACTGCAACGGTGCGATCTTGGCTCACTGTAACATCTTTCTCCCAGCTTCAAGCGATTCTCCTGCCTCAGCTTCTCAAGTAGCTGGGATTACAGGCATGAGCCACCATGCCCAGTCAAAAATATTGTTTTTAAAGTTCCCAGTGAAATACATATTGTACAAAAATACAAATACTAGTATTAAGATGGTGGATAGGAGGCAGGACTAGCTGGCAGCTCCCACTTGGATGCACAGAACAGCATGTAGAGACTCACATTGTGAACTTTTACTCCAAGAACTACCACAGGGACAAACCAGGAAAGCTGAGAGAATCTACAGACTCTTTGAAGGAACTGGATCACTGCTGCAGTCTCCCTGAGATGCCAGAAAGCTGTGGGTCTGCTTGCTTTCTCAATGGGGAAATTCATGGACTGGGGCAAGTTCTCAGCCCTGGTCACCAGCTACCTGGAGATAGATTCAGTGCTGTTGGGGGAGCACAGTGCGAGTCAGACCAGCCTCTGGGACTGCAGGCTGCATGGGGGTGGGGGTGAGACCTGTGACTGCCAGCTTTCCCTCACTCTTCTGGCAACCTGTATAAGTCAGCACAGACAGCCATAATCCCCCTGGGAATATAGCTCTACTGGACTTGGAACTGTATCCCCATCCCCCAGAGCAGCTGCAGCAAGCCCTGTCCAAGGAGAGGCTGAGCTCAGACATCCCTATCCCTCCCCACATCTGGTGTTCTTTCTTTACCCGCCCTGGTAGCCAAAGACAAAGGTCATAATCTCCTGGGAGGTCTATGGCCCTGCCCACTGCCTGAGAAACCTGAATACTTAACCAGGTGTCTGAGGCAAGTTTGCATCCTCCCTATAGGACTGCAACTGATGTGCTTTTGAAAGCATCACCTCCTGGCTGAAGGCCAACCAACACAAAAGCAGCACACCTAACAAAAATACAACCAAGGACCCTCACAGGGTCCACTTTACTCCCCTCCTACCTCCACTGGAGCAGGTGCTAGTATCCATAGCTGCAACTTAAGAAAACTGAAATTATATCAAGTACTCTCTCAGACCACAGCAGAACAAAATTGGAAATCAACTCCAAAAAACAAAACCCTCAAAACCATGCACATTTGGAAATTAAATAACCTGTTCCTGAATGATCATTGGGTCAACAATGAAATCAAGATGAAAGTTAAAAAATTATTTGAACTGAACGATAATAGTGACACAACCTATCAAAACCTCTGAGATACAGCAAAAGTGGTGCTAAGAGGAAAGTTCATAGCATTAAATGCCTACATCAAAAAGTCTGAAAGAGCACATACAGACAATGTAAGGTCACACCTTATTCAACTGGAGAAACAAGAACAATCCAAACCCAAACCCAGCAGAAGAAAAGGAGTAACAAATATCAGAGGAGAACTAAACGAAATTGAAACAATAAAAACAATACAAAAGATAAACAAAAAGCTGGTTCTATGAAGAGATTAATAAAATTGATAGACCATTAGTAAGATTAACCAAGAAAAGAAGAGAGGAGATCCTAATAAGCTCAATTAGAAATGAAAAGGGAGATATGACAACTGATACCACAGAAATACAAAAGATTATTCAAGGCTATTATGAATACCTTCACATGCATAAACTAGAAAACCTAGGGGAGATGGATAAATTCCTGGAAATATACAACCCTCCTAGATTAAACCCGGAAGATATAGAATCTCTGAACAGACCAATAACAAGCAGCAAGATTGAAATAGTAATTAAAAAATTGCCAAAAAAAAAAAAAAAAGTCCAGGACCAGATGCATTCACAGTTGAATTCTATCAGACATTCAAAGAAGAATTGGTACCAATTCTATTGACACTATTCCAAAAGATAAAGAAAGAGGGAATCCTCCCTAAATCATTCTATGAAGCCAATATCACCCTAATACCAAAACCAGGGAAAGACAAAACAAAAATCAAAAACTACAGACCAATATCCCTGATGAACATAAAGGCAAGAATACTAGTGAACAGAATTCAACAGCATATTGAAAAGATAATCCACCATAATCAAGTGGGTTTCATACCAGGAATGCAGGGATAGTTTAACATATGTAAGTCAATAAATATGATATACCATATAGAAAATTAAAAACAGAAATCACATGATCATCTCAATAGATGCTGAAAGAGTGTTAGATAAAATCCAGCATCCCTTTATGACTAAAACCCTTAGCAAAATCAGCATTGAAGGGACATATCTTAAGGTAATAAAAGCTATCTATGACAAACACACAGCCAACATTATGCTGAATGGGGAAAAGTTGAAAGCATTACCCATGAGAACTAGAACAAGACAAAGATGCCCACTTTCACCACTTCTATTCAACATGGTACGGGATGTCCTAGCCAAAGCAATCAGACAAAATAAAGAAATAAAAGGCATCCAAATCAGTAAAGAGGAAGTGAAACTGTTACTATTTACTGATGATATGATCATATACCTAGAAAACCCTAAAGACTCATCCAAAAGTCTCCTAGAACTGGTAAACGAATTCAGCAAAATTTCAGGATACAAAATTAATATACACAAATCAGTAGCTCTGCTACACACTAGCAGCAACCAAGCAGAGAATCAAGTCAAGAACTCAACCCCTTTCACAAATAGCTTCAAGAAAAAGAAATAAAATACTTGGGAACAAACCTAACCAAATCTAACCTAATAGACTTCTACAAGGAAAACTACAAAATACTGCTGAAAGGAATCACAGATGACACAAACAAATGGAAACACATCGCAGGCTTATGGATAGGTAGAATCAATATTGTGAAAATAACCACATTTCCCAAAGCAATCAACAAATTCAATGCAATTCCCATCAAAATACCACCATCATTCTTCATGGAACTAGAAAAACAATCCTAAAATTTATGTGGATTGAAAAAAGATCCTGCAGAGCCAAAGCCAGACTAGGCAAAAAAGAACAAATCTGGAGGCATCACATTACCTGACTTCAAACTATACTATAAGGCCATAGTCACTGAAACAGCATCATACAACTATAAAAAATAGGTGTACAGACCAATGGAACAGAATAAAGAACCCAGAAATAAACCAAATACTTACAACCAACTGATTTTCAACAAAGCAACCAAAAACATAAAGTGGGGAAAGGATACCCTGTTGAACAAATGGTGCTGAGATAAATGGCAAGCCACAGGTAGAAGAATGAAATTGAGTCCTTGTCTCTCACCTTGTATAAAAATCAACTCAAGATAGATCAAAGACTGAAATCTAAGATCTGAAAACATAAATATTATAGAACATAACATCAGAAAAACCCTTCTAGTCTTTGGTTTAGGCAGACTTCATGACCAAGAACCCAAAAGCAAATGCAATAAAAACAAAGATAAATAGCTTAATTAAATGAAACAACTTCTGCACAGTAAAAGAAATAATCATCAGAGTTAACAGACAATCCACAGAGTGGGAGAAAATATTCACAATCTATATATCCAACAAAGGGCTAATATCCAGAATTTACAAAGAATTCAAACAAATCATCAAGAAAAAAGAAATATCCACCAAAAAGTAGCTAAGAACATGAATAGACAATTCTCAAAAGAAGATAAACAAATGGCCAACAACCTATGGAAAAATGCTCAATGTCACTAATTATCAGGGAAATGAAAATACACAATGCAATACCACTTCACTTCTGCAAGAATGGCCATCATCAAAAAATTAAAAAATAATAGATGTTCGCATGGATGCAGTGAAAAGAGAACATTTTTACACTGCTGATGGGAACGCAAACTAATACAACCACTATGGAAAACAGTGTAGAGATTCCTTAAAGAACTAAAAGTATATCTACCATTTGATCCAGGAATCCCACTGCTAGGTATCTACCCAAAGGAAAATAAGTCATTATACAAAAAAGATAGTGGCACATGCAAGTTTATAGCAGCACAATTTGCAATTGCAAAAATATGAAATCAGCCCAAATGCCCATTAATCAATGAGTGGATAAAGAAAATGTGGTATGTATATATACACACCATGAAATACTACTCAGCCATAAAAAGGAACAAAATAATGACATTCACAAAAACCTGGATGGAATTGGAGACTATTATTCTAAGTGAAGTAACTCAGGAATGGAAAATCAAACATCACATGTTCTCACTCACTTGAGGGAGCTAAGCTATGAGACACCAAGGCATAAGAATGATACACAGGACTTTGGGGACTGCTGGGAAAGGGTGGGGAGTGGTGAAGGATAGAAGACTACACATTGTGTGCAGTGGACTCTGCTCGGCTTATGGGTACACCAAAGTCTCAGAAATCGCCCTAAAGAACTTATTCATGTAACCAAACACCACCTGTTTCCCAAAAACCTATTGAAATAAAAAAAAATTAAAAAAAAATACTAATGAAGGTAAAATTTAAATCTGCTTTCACCATCATCCAGTACATTGTCTTCCCCAAAAGTAACTACTACTAACAGTCCGATGTGATTCTTTCTTTAAAAAACTCAGTGTATTTACAAATATTATATTTGAAATGATTTCCAGAGATTATATTATTCAAATTGATCTGACTTATTTATTTATTTTATTTTACTGTTTGAGCCAGCGTCGTGCTCTGTTGCCCATGCTGTAGTGCAGTGATGCAATCAGGGCTCACTGCAGCCTCATTCTCCTGGATTCAAGCAATCCTCTCATCTTAGCCTCCCAAGTAGCTAGGACAACAGGCATTTGCTACCATGCCCAACTAATTGTTTGTTTGTTTGTACAGACAGAGTCTCACTATGTTGCCCAGGTTGGTCTTGAACTCTTGGACTCAAGCAATCCTCAGACCTTGGCCTCCCAAAGTGCCATAATTATAAGCATGAGCCACCATGCCCAGCCTATTTTGTTTTTTATATAATAATATATATTTAGTGATCCTTCTATCTTAATTAACAGGGGTCTGTCTCATTCTTTGTAAACTATTACATAAAATAAATGTAACTTACTATAAAAAGAGGAGGTAGGCAAAATTTATGTGATTCCTCTCCTTTTAATTAATAGCTATGTTGTTTCCAACATTTTACCATTACAAATATTGAAATGGTTATTATTGTAGATTGAAATTTATGCTCACAAGTGGTTATTTCTGTAGGACAGATTTCTATAAACGAAGTTGCATATGCATTTCTAATTTTGATACTCTCACTGACAGTGGAAAAATAAAAGCTAATTATCATTGAGCACTCACGATGGGCCAGGTGCTATTCTCAGCATTTTCCATGGATTACCGTATTTAATTTCACAATAACTCTATAATATAAGCACTGTTGTGGATGGGAAAAATCAAGCAAAGAGAGGTTCAGAAACTTGCCTAAAGTCACACAGGGCAGGCTGCAGTCCCAGGTGATGTGGCTTCATAGCCCATCTTTCTACCAGTTTGAATTTCTTGTCACTTAATGAGAATATCAATTTTCAAGCAATGTAGGCACGACTTGATTTAAAGAACTAGACTTTTATTTATTTTTTACCAATTTAATACAAATTGTATATTTTTATTTCCATGTATGTGCCCTCGATATCTTGTGGAGTTGAGAATTTTTTCATGTTTATTAGCCTTTTATGTAACTCAGATTAATTGACCTTTTATATTCTATGTCTGTTTTTCCATGAAGAATTTTAATAATTGATCACAGGTAGTTCTTGTATATTCTGATTGTTGATCATTTATTACACATATATTGCCATATTTTTCTTACTCTGTCACTTTTCTTTGAATTTGTTATATTTTCTCCCACAAAAAGATATTAAAAAGTTTTATAATCAAACATGCAAGTCTTTTGTTTATGGTGTCAAGAATTTTAAACCTTCTGTAGGACAATGTTTCCAACTTAAGGTAAGAAAATTATTTTTCTATATTTATTATAAGGCTTTCTAAATTTTGTTTTTAAAACGTATTTAATAAATCTGCACATTATTTTTATATATAGTGTGAATTTAAAAGATAACTTTTTCAATAGTTATTAAACTGTCAACACTGTCTCTTAAACTGTTACTTCTTTTCTGACTGATTTGAAGTGAAACTCTTATCACAAATTCTCAAATACCATGGATTGAATTCTGGACTCTCTTTTTTGTTCTTTTAATTTATTTGGCCAGTCTTTGAATAATGCCAGGTTTTGTGTAAACTTAATTCCTATATCTCTAGAATATGATTATTTTACTTGTGATAAGGCAAGTTGATATATATTATATTTCTTATTTGAAATACTCTTAGCTATTTCTACTAATTTATACTCTTGGCAAATTTTAGGATCAAATTGTCAAGTTCTATTTTTAAAAATGATATTTTGATTATAATCTCTGTTTAGTAGAGCAGGAGACAGATCAAAAAGAGGAAGGTACTTGCTCAAGGTCATGTATGTAAATAATTTCCTTCTCATGAAGGCATTCTGTCTTGACCAGTCATGAACCTGAGGACCTCATCCATATCCCTCTCCTCTGGGACTTCGTATCTTCTCCATCCCTGTCCAATAGGCAAACACCAATGGACCCTTCAAGATCTTGCCCAAGCCGTACATCTTTCTTAATTCCACTCATGAGGCTCACCTGCCCCCAGTACAGTTTGGTGTCCCTCTTCTGGGCCTTCACAGGACCCAGTGTCCCCCCAAATACCACCTTTCCACCCTATACCACATGGATTGCTGATGTGTCTGCAAGAGTGGGTATAATCTGGAGGTAGAGTCAGGTTTCTTTTCCTACTCTGTTTACTTGTGGCAGTTTGAAACAAACGAGTCTGCATTCTGAAACGACTGTGGAGAAGCACCTGAATCCAGCTGATGGAAGTCAAATTCTACTTCAAATCCATCTGTGGGGGTCATTGGCAGGTAGATAATGATGATGCATTCTTTTTATTGCATTTTAGGTTTTGGGGTACATGTGAAGAACTTGCAAGATTGTTGCATAGGTGCATATGTGGCAGTGTGATTTGCCACCTTCCTCCCCTTCACCTATATGTGGCATTTCTCCCCATGCTATCTCTCCCCAACTCCCCACCCCCTGCTGTCCCTCCCCTATTTCCCCCCAACAGACCCCAGTGTATAGTGCTCCCCTCCCTGTGTCCATGTGTTCTCACTGTTCAACACCCGCCTATGAGTGAGAACATGCAGTGTTTGATTTTGTGTTCTTGTGTCAGTTTGCTGAGAATGATGGTTTCCAGGTTCATCCATGTCCCTACAAAGGATGCGAACTCATCGTTTTTGATGGCTGCATAATATTCCATGGTGTATATGTGCCACATTTTCCCTGTCCAGTCTATCATCGATGGGCATTTGGGTTGGTTCCAGGTCTTTGTTATTGTAAACTGTGCTGCAATGAATATTCATGTGCATGTGTCCTTATAGTAGAACGATTTATAATCCTTTGGATATATACCCAGTAATGGGATTGCTGGGTCAAATGGAATTTCTATTTCTAGGTCCTTGAGGAATCACCACACTGTCTTCCATAATGGTTGAACTAGTTTACACTCCCACCAACAGTGTAAAAGTGTTCCTATTTCTCCACATCCTCTCCAGCATCTGTTGTCTCCAGATTTTTTAATGATCGCCATTCTAACTGGCGTGAGATGGTATCTCAATATAGTTTTGATTTGCATTTCTCTAATGACCAGTGATGATAAACATTTTTTCATATGTTTGTTGGCCTCATGTATGTCTTCTTTTGTAAAGTATCTGTTCATATCCCTCGCCCACTTTTGAATGGGCTTGTTTGTTTTTTTCTTGTAAATCTGTTTTAGTTTGTTGTAAATTCTGGATATCAACCCTTTGTCAGATGGGTAAGCTGCAAAAATTTTTTCCCATTCTGTTGGTTGCCGATTCGCTCTAGTGACTGTTTCTTTTGCCGTGCAGAAGCTGTGGAGTTTGATTAGGTCCCATTTGTCTATTTTGGCTTTTGTTGCCAATGCTTTTGGTGTTTTGGTCATGAAGTCCTTGCCTATGCCTATGTCCTGAATGGTTTTGCCTAGGTTTTCTTCTAGGGTTTTTATGGTGTTAGGTCTTATGCTCAAGTCTTTAATCCATCTGGAGTTAATTTTAGTGTAAGGTGTCAGGAAGGGGTCCAGTTTCTGCTTTCTGCATATGGCTAGCCAGTTTTCCCAACACCACTTATTAAACAGGGAGTCCTTTCCCCATTGCTTGTTTTTGTCACGTTTGTCAAAGATTGGATGGTTGTAGATATGTTGTGTTGCCTCCAAGGCCTCTGTTCTGTTCCATTGGTCTATATCTCTGTTTTGGTACCAGCACCATGCTGTTTTGATTACTGTTTCCTTGTAGTATAGTTTGATGTCTGGTAGTGTGATGTCTCCCGCTTTGTTCTTTTTGCTTAGAATTGACTTGGCTATGCGGGCTCTCTTTTGGTTCCATATGAAGTTTAAGGTGGTTTTTTCCAGTTCTGTGAAGAAGGTCATTGGTAGCTTGATGGGGATAGCGTTGAATCTGTAAATTACTTTGGGCAGTATGGCCATTTTCACGATATTGATTCTTCCTAACCATGAACATGGAATGTTTCTCCATCTGTTTGTGTCCTCTCTTATTTCATTGAGCGGTGGTTTGTAGTTCTCCTTGAAGAGGTCCTTTACGTTCCTTGTTAGTTGTATTCCTAGGTATTTTATTCTCTTTGTAGCAATTGTGAATGGCAGTTCGTTCTTGATTTGGCTCTCTTTAAGTCTGTTATCGGTGTACAGGAATGCTTGTGATTTTTGTACATTGATTTTGGTGATGCATTTTGAAAACTGAAGGTCCTTTGTAAAATCACTGATTTCAGTAGGCACTTGTTTGTTTGCAAATATTCTAACTTGTCTTTTTTCTGGCATGTGGAAGAATTGCTCTTCCTTGCCCTGTTGAAGTTAGACCTGGCAATATGCCCTACTTTAACCAACTAAATAGGAGCAAAAATGATATGTATCTCTCTCAGGTGACACTTTTAAAAGCCAGTGTATGGGTCATGGAAGCATGAGTTGAGATGGAGCCTCCATTGGCACAGTTCCTTGAGTGACCAAGATGAATTGATCACTCTCTCCATCATGGTGTTCATGTAGCATAAGCAAAGCAGTACGTGTGCTTGCTGTCAAGTCGCTTAGATCTGTGGATTGCTACCAAAGTGTAGTCTAGCCTGTCCTGACAGAAACTAGATAATCCCTCTGGTCAATGTGGAGTCTCTTTTATTAGGAAGCCAGGGAGCTTTATGGATAATTCTGGTGCCAACAGCCTTTTGGTTCCTTTAAACACACTTCTTCAAACATACTTGACTCAGATTTTCTTATACTTGAAACAAGTTTTATTTCCTTTATATGCTGCTTGTCCTGAAGCCATAAAGCTCTTTAAAATCAAAGCAGAACATTGTTGATTATAAAGAAGTCTTCAGAGAGTGTGTCATAGAGAATCATAAATTTGGTTTTACACAAAATACAAATTGCAGCAAATTTATTCTCTGAAGTTCAGCCAGAATGTCTAGTTGGTTGATTCCTTAATCCATCACAGGTATTAGGGGCCCTGCCATATGCCCTACCCAAGGGGTAAATAGGGGAAGAGGGTAGTTCTATGTTAGAGGAGGTCATGTGATAGTTGTTCAGGCAGTTTTTAAACAATGATGATGAATATAAGGCTAAGGCTCTAGTAGAGATTAGAGCCTTATGGGAAGTCATATGGAGCACAGAGGAAAGTGAACCAGCCTTATTGAGAGAAATATAGAAGATTTCATAGAATAGGAGGCATTTAAGTTAAATTTTGAAGAATTTGCAGATGTTCAGTACAGTGTCCAGGAAGGAGATACACATTCCAGGCAATGAGACCAGAATGT
This sequence comes from Aotus nancymaae, assembly GCF_030222135.1. Taxonomy (NCBI): domain Eukaryota; kingdom Metazoa; phylum Chordata; class Mammalia; order Primates; family Aotidae; genus Aotus; species Aotus nancymaae. Next base: position 83,333,007 of record NW_026988450.1, on the reverse strand, counting down.
GTAAAAACATGACAGTACATGGTTACACCCTAAAACCAATGCTAGCCAATGTGTCATGCACACAACCAACTTCCTCTAAGGTCAGGCAGGTAACATGCATAGGTGAAACAAGCATGCTATACCCAGGAGAGCTGGGACAGTGATGAACTGGTAGCACATATCCTGTCTGGATGATGAGCAGTCACTTCTCAGCTCCAGGTCATTCCTGCCTAATCCTAGCCCAATATTCCCAGACCTTCCCTATCCCCCTTTTTAGAGAAGCCATAAATCCAGGTTTCCATGGAAAATCTTCTGCTTTATACTTTGTGAATAAAACAAACCTTGTTCACAGGACCAGGACTGATACTGAAAATATTTAGCAGTTAGTATGGCAGGAGCCCTGAAGCATCAGATGTACACTGAGCATAAACAACAAGTAGGTCTCGGCAGTGAAATTTGGCTGAGCATTGTGTCTTCATGGGGCACATTGGCTGGCCCTTGGTCACTGGTTTTTGAGCCCTGACCCCAAATAGAGGAGGAACAAGCAGTAGGAAAGGGAGGGCTGTGAGAAGAAGGTTAGAATCTGGCTGCAGTGGATTTTAAATATACTGTCAGTTGGCTTTTTCTTTGTGACAAAACACTCCCAAAATGTAGTAGCTTAAAGCAACCATTTATTTAGCTCATGATTCTGTAGGGCAGAAATTGGGCTGGGCTGACTCACTCATACATCTGTCATGTCCCACTTAAACCATGCCCCAAAGAGTTAAAGAAACCAGTAACTAGCAAAAATTATTGAGTTTACAGGATGGCAGATTGAAAAAAAAAAAAAAAAAGGAACAAGTTGCTAATATGCTGAAACTCCCTCCTCTTATAAGACAATAAAATTAGCTGGAATCAGTTAGAACCGATGTGGGAAGCTGAAGTCTGCACAGAACAAGCTTGCTGATATCCCAGCCTGAAATTCCACCACGTGTTTCATACCAACTTCCCCTGAATCTGCACATGCCCCATCAGATAGCATGAAGAGATAATGGCTCATGCCCAAGAACTTTCCATACCTCCTCTTTCCTTTCACCAATCACCTGCTAATCTCAGAACACACGCTAAACCTTTTCTAGTCAAATTAGACCTAAAGCCAGCACAAGAAGAGATTTGAGCTGAAATTCTATCTCCTTATTAGTCAATTTGCCATAAAAAGCTTTTCTTTTCTCAAAATCTGGTGTCATACTATTGGCTTCAAGCACACTGACCAGCGAGTCTCTTTTTCTTTGGACTCCACCAGCTGTCGAAGCTGGTGCTCTAGAGGGGCCTCAGTTAAGGTACTTCTCTCTTGTCCATATGATCTTTTATCCTCCTACCAGCTAGCCCAGCTTTGTTAACATGTCACAGGGTTCCAGCAGCAGCAAGAGTAAGTAACTGCTACTGCCCAGTGCTTTTCAGTTCTCTCTTGTGTCACAATTGCTAACATCCAAGGCAAGTCACATGGCTGAACCCAGAGGTAGAAGAGGAGATATGGTGAGGGAAGAGGGACAAGGAAATCAAGGAAGGGCAAGATTTTGTGAACATGTTTGCCTTCTACCACATTTGCTATTAAGATCGCACAAAGGGTTGAATTATCAAATCAGACTCATAAGAATTAGAGATCTTATTCAGTATCAAACTTTAGTAATAATATAAAAAAGCTATTCTGCTTTTGTGCAACATGCAGATCAAGCACGAGAAGTCTGGGACCACCAAGACTTCTCATGCATCTTGGGTTCTTTTGCATCACATCAGAATGTACCCTGATTTATAACACCTGGGGCTTCTAAGTGATGCAGATCATTTATCACTGACCCAAGGGTAACTTCTAAGCATGAAATATATCCATTTTATACTCTGATAACTAAATGCCTGAAACTGACACTTTATAGCAGGCCATGCTCCAGAAATCTATAAATTTAAGGTTTGTTTACCATACCAATTGATCAAGTATATCCTGCTGAAAGAATTCTACTGATAAAGACTCCCTTATTAGTATGTAATCAGTAAAAACATCAGAAATTTGAATAGAATATTTCCAATATTTGACCAGGCTAACTCCTTTTTTACCCTTAGTTCTGCTCCTCCTGTTCTTTCTCCTTTTCTTCTTCTTTCTCTTCTTATTCCTCCTCCTCCTTTACTTCTTCCTCCTTCTCTTCTTCTTCCTCCTCTTCTTTCCTTCCTTTTTTTCCTTCTCCTCCCCCATTATTATCATTATTATTATTATTAATCTTATTCCTCCTCCTCCTTCCTACTCTCCTTCCTACTCTCCTTCTGATTCTTCTTCATTCATCTCTCCATGAAATTATCCAGCTTATAAAGGATAGTTAACAGATCACCTGCTAATCTCTTTCTTCCCAACCATACTTTGGATTTTGACTTTTAATATTAACTTCTGTAACAAAAAAATCCATATATTTGGACTCATTTATTTTCTCCCTTTACTATATATAGATGTGCATGCTATGTTTATACACATGCATGGGGATTACTTATCATTTATGGATAAGGAATTATGCTTTTAGATACATTTAATTTCTATTGAGCCAGAATTCCATCTATAGAAAGAATCTTATTTCATGTTTCTGCATAAAGTATCAGGTAACTGTGGAGTGGTCTTCCCTGGCAGAAGAAATGGGATCTGTTAGAGAGAAAAAAGGTAACCTGTTACTTGAACTAGAACTTCCATAATGGGTTTCACAAGGGATTCTAAAATATTTTAGGCCCAGTGTACCCTTCTCTTGGAAGTCTCACTTGCAGTATCAATACAAATGAACAAGATTATCACTAAGATTTCTTCCAAGACTAACATTTATTTAATGAGGTTTAGGGTCGTTTAGCAGTGTGCCAAATACATGTTTAGGAAGAGTGGAATGAACTCTGACTTAGCTGGATGATTCTGATGCCCTATGCAGAACATGTTGTCTCTGGAATGCTTGTGTAAGACTCAATCTTGAACATTGAGAATATACACTCCCTGACATGACCTGGAGAATTCCAGAAAGCTACACGGTGATCAAAAGATGGCAGGATATCAAGGTCATTTGAAAGGTTCAGCTTCTTTTGTTGTGGTTTCAACTGCTTGCTACTTATCCTAGTAAAACGCAAAGATGTGTGCGTGCATGACATTCTGAACACATCAAAAATGAAGTGGAAGTGGAAGGTCAACCTAAAAGAGTAAAACAAGGGCTCTATACAGGTTCTGAAGCATCAAGTAAAGAATAGCTACCATGGAAATCAAACAAAAAGAGCAAAGGTCAGTGTTCTACAGAAAGATACGCATGAGTCTATACTTTCCAAAATGGAAGTATTCACTAGTGCACACTAAAAGCCAAAGCTGCAGGGTCCTTAGAGATCAACGGGTCAGCGCTTCCTATAGAGTGGTACATGGGGTTGATACATGAGTTTATGATGTTATGGTACACAGATAAACTTTTTATTTTCATAATTACGTATTCTCTTAGTGAGTGCAAGAAATACTTATTTTTTGTTTTGGAGAGTTTTTTCTTTATTTTCACCTTTTGACTAGCCGCCATTCAATCTGTCTTCCATTAGCACCTTGTTCTATTAGGGAATCTCCCATCTTGTGTCCTCCTGAGGATCCTTGGCCACCTATAGAAGTCAAAGGGACCAGATTTTCATCCTCCTCACACCTGTCCCAAGGTAGGCAGGGTGCAAGTGTGACTTGAGCTTGGCCAACCAGACACTGTCCCCAGGATTTTGAGTTCTGAGCAGATAGGTGACATGGTGGCATGGGTGTCTGATGGCCACATTCACTGCAGTGGCAGTAGTGTGCCAGTGGTGTTTTTGCAGAGACCAGAGTGCTTATGCTACAGGACCACTGCAATGGTTTTGCTGTCTGGTCAACTAGGACAGCTTCAACACCTACAGCCTTCAAGCCTGATCTTCTAGCCTCCTAAAGTTACCTAAGCCCCCAGAATCTCTCCAATAAGATCTCACTCTCTTTAAGATGGCTGGAAGATTTTCAATTGCTTTCAACCAAGGACCCTCTGACTGATACAGAGTGAATTAGAAAACATGTTATTAGCAAATCAAAGCTATGATTTTATGGATATTGTTCTTTCATAAATGGCAAAGTCTTAAAACAGGGTTGATTGAAATTAACTGGAAAGAAAAGCTTTAAGAGAACAGTGGTGTGCAATTACAAGAAAACAGTGATTATTAGGAAATAGTGAATTGGCTCAATCCCCTCATTTTGCAGAAAATGAATGTGAGTCCCAGGGAACCTAACAGACACCAGAAAGCCCCCAGTAGCTCAGCTGCAGACCCTACCCAGCTTCAGGTCCCCTGACTCCATATTGGTCTCACAATCTACCCACGTGTGAGGGACAGAGCCTACATCCTACACTCAGGGTCCTGCCCCATCATAGCTGGGCTCATCCTGGGTTCTAAATTCAGAGGCCTAGGTCAGCAGCCAGCACTTTCATCCTTAATAACTTTTTTAAAAAGTCAGCCTTCTTTTTTCCTGATAATTATTATTAATTTTTTTTTCTTCAAACTTGGTATTAATGAGCCTGACAGCATGAGGCATGTGTACCACAAATATTCTGTTTTTCATTGAGTCGCTCAATGCTGAGAAATAACACCCCCCTCCCCACACAGAAGTTCTAAACAGATTAATTGCAATAGTTTTATTCCTCAAGAAACAGCACACTCCAGCCCATCAATAACACCCTCCCTCCGAAAAGCAATAACCTGTGAAAACACCCAGAACCCCTTGATCTGTGGCTCAGTGGGAGAACTGTTGTTTTTCTGAAGCCATCTCATCAGCATGACTCAGGAATGTAGTAATTAGTCTGACCAGGGAATCAAGTCCTGTTTCTCTTACATTTAAAAATCAACTCTTCAAATAATTTTCCACAAGAAGCCAACAGAGACCTATCCCTTTATATTAACTACCAACGGAAGCATTCCCTGGCGGTGTCTCTCCATCCTGGTCTTTGCCAATTACAGCATCCTAACCTAGAATGAAGTGAAAATGGTCCATGTGGGAGGCAGGGCACCGCAGTGGAAAGGAGAGAAGATCGGAGTGAGACAATCCTGGGTGCTAACCTTAGCCCTGTAGCTGAGAGGGGATTGTGGGGACAGGTGGACAGGCGAAGGCATCCCAGGCAGAGAGAAGAGCACAAATGGAGCTGTGGAACACAAAACCATGTGGGGAGATGAGTGAATTTCAGGAAGGGGGATGTGTCTGGAGAGCAGGGCATGAGGGGTGTCTGGAGGCAGGAGACGGGGCTGCATTTGATATTAAGGAGACTAGATGTTATCTGGGACGTTGTGTGGGATACATAGAGAGCACTGTTGTGCAGTCAGACAAACCTGTGTTGGAGGTATAGCTCTGCTAGTTTCTAGCTGTGAAACTGAATAATAAAACTTTCTTTATAGAGTTACTTTGTGACTTAGAGCTATTGCATGCAAAGACTGTGACACCGTGCCTGGCTCAGAGACATTTTCTGAGAAAGAGCTTCTACCTTGAGGAACTGAGTGGCCATTGAACATATCCATTGTGGTTTGAAAAATCTTCTCACCAATGCATGGAGCACAGATTTACAGAAATCACCTCAGAAAGGCAAACAGTTCAAGACCATCGCACTTGACTGGGTGAAGAAGATCCTGAGGCAGAGCAGCAGATGGGGGTGCAGTTGGTATAGGGAAGAGGAGCAGATGCAAGAGGTATTTGTTAAGTCAAAGGTATGGGTCCTGGGGTTAATTGTATGTGGCAGGGAAAGCATTGTGTGGGGGTTTTAGGAGTAGTAAGAGTTCAGGGTGATTACAGGTTTTGCATGAGTAATGGGTCAATAGTGCAGCCCCAATAAAGATATAGAATGTGACCAGGCATGATAGCTTGCGCCTGTAATCCCGGCACTTTGGGAGGCTGAGGCAGGAGGATTGTTTGAGCCTAGGACTTTAAGACAAGTTTGGGCAACATAATGAAACCTCATCTCTACTAAAACAAATAAATATATTCGCCGGACATGGCGGTGCATGCCTGTAGTCCCAGCTACTTGGGAGGCTGAGGTGGGAGGATCACTTGAGCCCAGGAGGGAGTGGTTGCATCAGCCCAGGCAACAGAGTGAGACCCAGTCTCAGAAAAAAAAAAAAAAAAAAAGAATGCAGAATGTCAGAAAAGAAGAAACAACTGTTGCAGGGAGAGGAGAGGTTGATTCTCAGGTAGAAGCTAAGCAAAAGTTAGAACCAGAAAGAAAAATGTAATTAAATTCCTGGGTTATTTACCTACATTCAGTTGAAAATTAAGTATTTTTTTTAATATACAGGGGCAGAACATCATAATGAAAGAGCACTGAACTTGGATTCCCAAGACCAGGCATGTAACCTTTGTCTACCTCCTAATCACTATGTAATTTTGGTTACATTACTAAGCCCATCTGAATGTCAGTTTTCTAGACTCTAAAGTAGGGACAATGACAATCAGTCCTGCCACTTCCGTCAGCTGAGGCACGGTGTGCAATGTGCACGGCTTCTCACAACCACAGGCTTGTCCTCAGGGTCTCGGTTCCTAGTGCACAGATCATTCAAACATGGGGCCCTTCCTGTGATGCCTCTCAAAGATGTGATTCTGAGGGTCTTGGATGCTCCTGTGTTCTGAGAAAGCAGGTGCAGAGTTCCACATTCTCCCGATGGCTTCCATGACAGGGCTCACTGAGAGACTCGGGAGCGAGGACAGTGTGCTCCTTTGTAGGAACACACAACACTCCCTGCCATCTGCCTGAGGCAGGGAGAAAAGGAGACAATGTTCTGTCCTCAGCAGGAACTGGCACTATCAGAAAGAGATGGGACAGGAAGATCTGTTCCATTTCGAGCCCAAGAGAGTGACCACTGATAGCTGTCCTCAAGCTTCACTGAGGCCAGGATGAGAGGGAAGGTGGAAGAAAATGTTAGTAGGAAGGAAATAAATATGAGAGAAGGAAGAGAGGGAGGGAGGGAGAGAGGGAGGGAGAGATGGCCAGAGGAAGAGAGGAAGGAGTGGGAAGAAGGGAGGCAGGAAAGGAAGGAGAAGAGAGAAAGAAGCCTACCATTTCCTAAGCTGATCCAATGCATTAGGTAAGGTGCCAAGCTTTCTCATGCCCCCTGTCATTTAATTCCCACAACAATTCTTATTTTACAGGCAAGTAAAAGTTACAAGACCGAAGCTGAAAAGGGTCAAGTGCCTTATCCAAGATCGAATGAATTTTCTGAGCCACAGCCTGTCTTTGCCACTAAAACATGCCACTTCCCCTTCTGATCCTCTATGTACTGGGAGTGTGAGTGATGTTCTGGAGGAACTACAAAGTTAGACACCATGAAACGGGGCACAGCATCCCTCTGGAAAGACGGGATACTCCATGCTCCCTGTGCTATTCTGCACCAGTGTCCCCTGTTAGTCTTCTGTGCCCACAAAGAGAGGGAGCACTGACGGCCTGGCAGCCAGAGTAGGGCAAGCAGGGCGGTGATGGGTTTCCAACCACATCCTGTGACTGAAGAAGCTGGGAGCACTCGGCTATAGAAGTGACCACCTGTAAGGACAGGCAGCTGTCTTGAGCCAGTTGCTGTCAAGTTGGGATGGACATGATCGCAGTTCCAGAGGCCTGAGTGCAGACAGCTGCAACTTTTGCTTCTCATGGAGCTGGGAAGCATCCTCCACACCAATAGTTGGCTGATTTTCTTTTCTTTCTTTTCTCTTCTTCCTTTTCTCTTTTTTCTTTTTTCTTTCTCTCCTTCCTTTTCTCTTTCTTTCTTTCCTTCCTTTCCCTTTTTCCCTTCTTTTCCCTTCCTTTCCCTTCTTCCCCTTCCTTCCTTCCTTCCCTCCCTTCCTCCTTTCCTTCCTTCCCTCCCTCCCTCCCTCCCTTCCTTCCTTCTCTCTTTCTTATCTTGTTACCCAGGCTGGAGTGCAATGGCATGATCTTGGCTCACTGCAATCTCTGCCTCCCGGGTTCAAGCAATTCTCCAGCCTCAGCCTCCCGACTAGCTGGGATTACAGGTACCCACGACCACACCCAGCTAATTTTTGTATTTTTAGTAGAGACAGGATTTCACCATGTTGGCCAGGCTGGTCTCTAACTGTGGACTTCAGGTGATCCACCCACTTCAGCCTCCCAAAGGGCTGGGATTACAGGAGTGAGCCACCACACCTGGCCAAAAAACTGCTGTGGCTCTTTTTCAAATGGTTATTATTTGAATATTTGTACAATGTTTGTTTAGAGAGACTGAGAGCTCCAAGGGGCATTCGATGACCAGGAGACCCTGGTTTCACTATGTCTAGACCTACTGAGTCTCTTCTGGACTCAAATGTGTGCAAAACTAAGTCAAGGCAGTCTGGAAACCAGCCATGGTTATTCACGCTTATCCCTCACTGTGAGCACATTATTAAAGTTCTTTCTTCAGTCATATGGGGTAAACTCCCCACCCTGGAGTTCTGATTAGGAAATTGACCTCCATCTCCTTGTTTCTTAGTGATCAAAACCTAGATGGTCTCCAAGGCAAGTGCTAGTGGCCCACCCTTAATCCAGTTGCACCTGCTCATGCTCTGGGATTCAGCTCAGCTGGCGTCTCCGCGAGGCACCATTCTTTGCTCTCTTGGCCAGGTGAGGTTCTCCTTGTTGCTTCCATAACACCATCCCTCAGTGTGTTCCCCCCTTGTATCGCAATGATGTATGGATGTGCCTGCCTCCCTCACAAGACTGGGAGATACATATTATTACTACCACTGCCCCGGTTAAGAGGCAAGACTGTTAGGGCTCAGAGAAATTAAGTCACTTCCCTACGGTCACAGAGCTAGTGGGTAATAGAGCTAAGACTTAAATCTACCTCACCTCAGCTTCACTCCAAAGCTCGTAATGTTTTTTTCATTTCACACTGTTTCTACAACAAATAGATTTCTAAAGTGTCTCTACACAAAATGCTTTTCTCTAAAATGAACACCAAACTGGACACTTGTGACTGCTCTCACAGGTCTTGAGGTGATGGAACAGTCTACCTTTCAAAGAGAATAATCTTATAATTTACAAGTTTGCCTCTCAATTAACTGAGCACTGTGGCTCTTTATTTAATGTTATTTCTACATAATCTAATTTTGGCTGCAGGTTAATGGACCCAGAGGGAGTTACTGCTAGTTTAGTTTCAAACGAATCCAGCAGCATTCCCAGATTATTGGTTGTTAATAGGATCATCCAGCTGTTTTTACCTCCTCCCAATCCTTCTGGAGGTGACTGCAGAGGAGAGGACAAAAACGGACGCAGTGGGACTCACTTTTAGGTCATTGGGACTACTGAGCTCTCCATCTGCCAGCTTCCTGGCCGCACTGAGTTCCAGCCCCTAGAAAACCACCTGCTCAGAGCCAGAGCCAGCACTATTATTCATGCAAACACATTGAACACCTAGTGTGCCCAAGGCACTATTCTGGTGCAGTTGGAGACACAGAGATGGATCAAGTATAATGTGAAGGAAAAATATAATTTGGTTGGGTTAAATCACTAAAACCACTAAAACTGAGCTGTGGTTTCCTTACATGTGGTGCTCATCATCAACACGCTTATCTTCAATTGTTTGTTTATTCATATAATATTGACTGAGAATCTGCATGCACCAGATATTTTTCTGAGGATACCTGGGTGACTCCAATCTTGCAGACTTATGATCTCATAAGAGATACAGACAAATTAACAGGCAGCAATAGTTCAGGGTGATTGGTCAACAACAGGGACGAATGAGGGACCATGAGAACGCAAAGGAGCCATTCCTCTTCAGGACTAAGAGGTCAGGCAAATCTTCCTAGAGGATTTTGGGGTTTAGTTCTGAGTGTGCCCTGAATATGAACAGAGACCAGCCAGAACATGAGTAGTGGTCTCCCAGAGGTGGAAGAGGAGGAAAATTTTAGTCAAAAGGAACAACATGAGCAGATATGCAGGATGAGAAAAAGTAAGCCATCCTGGGAAAGTGTAGTGATGAACATGTTTTTAGTGGAGTTCAAGTAAGTATAATAGTGAAGAGGGAGGGGCCTAGAGAAGAGGAGCATGTAGGAAACATAAAGGGTCTTGAAAAACCGGGAAAGGAGGGGGATTAGATAGAACCCAACCTGTGGAAAGCAGAGAGTGGAGGTTCTCAGACACATGTGAGGAGCAAATGTGGTCTTTCTGCAAATCACCCAACTATTCTATGTAGACTTGATTTGCGCCTGGAAAAATTAGAGCCTGGGGCAACTGGACCACAGTTGTGGCCAGGACTATTGAGGAAGCAATAAAGAGGGAGATAAGAGGGACCAGTTTGAAGGACAGTTGGGAATAAGTGCTGGCAGAACTTAATAGAAATGAAATGAGTTCATGTAACTGCAAGCATTAGGCTTTTAGAAAAATACAAAGTAGAAGAGCAAATGCAGTTCACTTAAAGCCCAGATTTCCACACTGTATGAATTAGTGACACCTAAATTAATGATGTTTTTCTATATTGGGATACTAGATCAAAGTCATTTTACTCAAGGTTTTATAAATGTAATCGTATTTGAAGAAGAAAGAATTTGGAAGAATAATAGCACAAGATGGCTTTGATTGTAGGCTTTGGGGTGATTCAGGATACAGTAGGTCATGGGACACTTCCCCAGGTGATGACAGACAAGGTAATGAGTGCCTTTCACTTTAATGAGGGCCAGAGCTTCATTTTCAAAGGGTTATTAAGTTATGCTTCACTGATGGAATATTTAATTTGCTTTAGAAAGGGAAAAAATGGTTTCTCAAAGATATGGGGACACAAAGTTCAGTGGTCTTTTCCATGATACTTCACTCATGATACGGCCTCATAGCTGGAGAGAAGCTACAGGAGGCAGAATGCCTTATAAATTTTTTAAAGCATGAAAAGTCTTCACTCTGGAACAGGTGATGCTTCACGTTTTCTGAATATCACACCCCAAGCTTTGTGCTCCAAATGTGTGAGTGGAAGTGGAAGAACACACTGTCTGGAGGCAGACCAGCATGGCTGGAAACACCTGCTTTCACCTAAGCCAGCTGCACAAGTTTGAGGAAAATCACTTAGTCTTTCTAGCATGTTGCTTTACCTGTGAAATGAGGCTGATGATGGTAGCTCACCTTGCAGGGCAACTGTAAAGCTCAGATAAGAGTATTCCTTCCTCACTTCCCTGATGCTCAGTTTTGTTTTCTGCACAAGATGAGGATAAACCCTGACTTGCCTGCCTTGCAGGTTGCTGAGACCTCAAGAGACAGTGGAGGCTTAGAGTAAAAAATGTGTTTGTGTGAGGTCACGAGACAGACTGGCAGCAGAGCAGAAGCTAAGATCAAGGTGTTTTAACACTCCATACCCCCTCCATCAAGCCATGCTAATTAATGCCAAGTTCCTGAGACACGGGGATGTGTTTCAGTGGTGGCAACTCTCTGGCTTTCCCTTTTGTGCTATTGGCTAGTTCAGGAGAAATTGGAAAGTGAACCCAGAACCCTCATACACAAACCCTCATGCACAATCCTTGATTCTAAATCCCAATCTTTTCTCCAACTGCAAGTTCCCCTTGGTGAATTTCTCTTCCTAACTCTCCTCAGCAGCTTCTTCCTCTGGACCCATGTTGCTCTAGGCACCTACCCTTGCAAGAGCCTTTGGATACCATGTTTCTGAGGGACTCATCTGAGCATTGTCTGCCTCCCTTCAAATGAATGCCTGGAGGGTAGGACTACAGATACAGGACTCCTATCCGTAATCCCTCCTGACACTCAGCTTCTGCCCAGCTCTGCAGGCACTCAGTAGAGCTGCCAGAATTAAACATATTAAAAGACTCTTGAGTTCCACATTGTTCACTTGACTAACTTAAAATATACTTTGTTTGGAAAAGGTAGGAGGGGCATATGGTCTCTGCTATGTTTCAGGGTAAGCTAATGCTGTGATTTGAAAGGGGACTCTCCCTAGACTGTTTACATCCACATTACCCCAACAGCTCTTCCACTCTTCTGCTGCCCAGGTCTGGGTCATCAGGAGAGGGTTGATGAAGAAGCAGCACAGGAAGTAAATCAAACGTTGACAACTTAACCTTAATTCTTTAAAACATCCTCGGCAATAAAGTTGGGGAAGGGGAGTGCTTCATGCAGCTAGCCAGGGAACGAGCATGTCTATTTTAAAGATTAAGTGATAATCTTAATAATTAAGTATATGAGACACACAGTAATTTGCCTTAGGATATAGTAGGTGCCCAAATAGATGTTACCATATCTCACCCTCATTTTTCAGGTCCTTTTACCTGGTTATGGCTACCATATTCCTAGAATAATGCAGAGGTCTCTTCCTCTAATTCTTAGTATGAAAAACCTCTCTCCATTCTACATCTTCTTTACCTGGAATTCTAGAATTCTCAGACTTAGTTCAATATAGCCATCCTGTTTTTAGAGCTTTAGAGAGAGTACAGACCAGGTGTGAGTCATTCCATCTTGTGACTTAGAGAGTGTCTTGAGACTGAGTCATAAAACCACAGAGACACAGAACATTTGGATGGGAAACCAAAGGGAGAAAAAAAAATTAAAGTTTCTCTTGGCACACAAATAATCTTGAATCAAATTTGTAACTGAATGTTGAAACTGAAGCCTCATGGTGGTAAGCCTCATGATAAGCACCAGGAGATAACAAATGAGAGGTTCAAATCCAGGTCTCCACGTGTAGAATTTACAAAGGAAACGTCAGAGGACCTACCCAAGCAGTGGGCTCCTCTTCCTCATTATGTTTGTTTGTTTTTTGTTTGTTTGTTTGTTGTTGTTGTTGTTTTTGAGACAGAGTCTTGCTCTGCCACCCAGGTGCAACCTGGACTCACTGCAACCTTCATCTCCCAGGTTCAAGTGATTCTCCTGCCTCAGTCTCCTGAGTAGCTGGGATTATAGGCATACACCACCACATACAGCTAATTTTTCTATTTTTAGTAGAGATGGGGTTTCACCATGTAGGCCAGGCTGATCTTGAACTCCTGACCTCAAGTGATTTGCCTGCCTTGGCCTCCCAAAGTTCTGGGGTTACAGGCATGAGCCACGGTGCCAGCCCTCATTGCGGTTTTAAAGAGTGTTAAGGGAATAACAGAAGGAAAATTGCTGAGGAGATTTCCTCAGAGATGCAAATGTATTCATGGGTGTCACTTCAAGTGCGGTGAGTCTTCCATGGGGTCACCCCAAGAGCGTTGGAATGTGTTCCCTGAGGTTAAGATGTAACTCCTGACCAGGAAACGCAGAGGGTGGAGGAGGGCTGATGTGCCATTTTGGGGGTAGAAACTATGGCACTTGCTGCATGGGGACCCGGTGTTCCTTGGAGCAAGGAACATAGGAATGTTTTCTATGAGTCAGTATGGGACTGAGATGGGTTGAGAGAAAGCCAGGATGGGGACATTCCAATGAATAGGTCTGCCCCAAGTAGGGGTGGGATCCATCACAAAGAACCTGGATTCCTAGAATCTGAGGGAGGAGATGAAGCATCCACCCAAGCCAAGTTGCTTCCATCTGGGTTGGGGAACATCAGGGGAGTCCCAGTGGCAGGATTTCTGAAGCGCTCAGGAATGCCCACACCTCCACCAGGTCTTCGGGTGCTAGGGTAGCTGATGATGGTGGCATCTGCAAGGGACTTGTCCTGTTCTTTTACCTCTTCTCCCTCCTCTCCAAACCTCAAGGGGTCAGAAGGTACTAAGAAGCTGTGGTTTAGGGGACTGTGGAAGCAAAAACTGAGAAATGGAGAAGCCGATCCCCAAGTCTCCGCCATTACCTCCACAGGCTTTTAACCTAAAATATCTGATGTGGGGAAAGAAGCAAGACGCACTACCAAATCTTGTTTAGATATTTGGCTGATATCTTTGATCACTCAATTACTGAATCAAGACAGTGGTGGAGACTTAAAATGACTCTAGAACCACCAGTTAGTTACTTGAGTTACCAGACAAGTCATGGACTTGCCTTATTTTCATCCAGGGGCAGGAGAAGGTTGAATACATTTTAAAGAGACAATAGGAGAACACAGTAAGGATGAATTGTAATCACCCTGCAAGCTGTGCTTTTTCAACCTGAATTTTATAAACATCGTCAAGCATCTCTTTCAAGCTCCAGGGAAGAGAGATCCTTAAAAATTACTTAGGAATAAGGAATGGTAAATGGATATCAGTTGTACAATATCCCTTCTCATTCACTTAGAATGTGCAAAACATCTGTGCATTTTCTCTATTTAGTAAGCATCCTGTTCCCCATTTCTTAAAGTCATGTGAGAGATATTTGTCAGAATCTTTAAGGTCACCTTGTTATCAGGACCCTCATACCCTCCTGGTAGGAACTTTCATTGTTGTCCTGGGATTCTCATCCAAGAAGGTGTTTAGGAACAGAGTCCTTAGAATTGGGTACAGTAGGATGAGGAAATTATGGCTTTCCATTGCCCACCTTCATCCAGTGCCATTTTAAAGGATTCTGAGCTCTGTAAAATGCCATAACCTGGATTAGGTAAAACCTCCCGGGTTGCCTCAGTCTACACTTAAGTCTGTTCTCAACACATAAGCATCAAAACACAAACTGACACACTCACAAACACACAAGCACATCCTCCAAACTACCCCCTCACTGCCACATCAACTCCTAAAACCTGGAAGACAGAGGTGGATTTATTTAAAAATATTCTTTCTGAAGGCTATTTAAGGTTACAAAGAATAGAAATAAATCATATACATCAATGCCCAAATTTCTGAACTTCTCCCTTAAGCACTTTTTTTTTCTCAAATTTCTTTTTCCTAAAGCAGCTGTCCTCTCTCTCTCCTCGCCCTATTGTCTGAAACCCTTGCCCCTACTCCACATCCCAATCATTTACATACCCTGTGCCTGGATTAGCCGAACAAAGTCCAGCCATTTGTCAGATTCTGAGCAGCTGCCCCTGGATGGGCCTTGGCCCAGTGAAACCTCTCAGGCAAGTTCTGGTACCCCTGGATGGTGGGTAGGGTCGAAGGTGCAGTGATCACGAGGACCAGCCTGGCTTAGTTGCTTTTGATGTCTGCCTCTTTCTAGGACACTGGCTTGTCTTTTCCTGGCTATTCTTGCCCCTGCAACTCTATTCTGGTACTGGCCAGTGGGCTGATGCTATAGAAGGATGACTTCCAGCTCCCTGTGAAGGCGGCCTTCACATGTATGGAGGCCCTGAGGGGAAACCAGTGAATAGGACAGATTCCCTCAAACTTTGAATTTGTAGGCAAATTTGTTCTTCATAGTACCTGCTCAAGAAATGTTAGCTTCCTCCTCTTCATTTTCTGGAGGCAAAATGTTACCAATAACTCTACCAATTTAAGAAAGTGAGAATTTTCTCAGCTCCTCCAACACTGGTCTTGCTAACAACCCCGTGTTTTCCCTTCCATCCATCTTCCATGCCTCACTGAAACACTGAACACACCTGACTGCCCACAGTCAAAAGTGTCTGAAGATGCAAAAACTCATGAGGGCTGGCAACTTAGTTTTTAATTTGTGCATTGCCTTCAAAAATTACATATATCTTGGCACTCTCAAAAGTCATGCTCCTTTGCCCTCAACTGCAGAATCAGGACTAAATGATAAATTAAAGCCAGAGAGGGAAAGAGAGGGAGAGAGAGAGGGAGAGAGAGGGGGAGGGAGAGAGAGGGAGAGAGAGGGAGAGAGAGAGAGGGAGAGAGAGGGAGAGAGGGAGAGAGGGGGAGAGAGAGAGAGAGACTGTGTGTGTGTGTGTGTGTGTGTGTGTGTGTGTGTTTATTCCACAAGTGTGTTCTAATTTGGGCCCTTATTATGGAAGCCAGTGACAGAACAGTCTGTAAACTCTTAAGAAAGTAAAAAGTTAGAAAAAAAATAGACTACATTCAAAGATATAAAATTAAGTTGTATTTTATTACTAATGGCAATCTGAATAAGACGTGGGAAGAGGGCACCTATCTTTCAAGACTTTAAAGGTAATATAAAATATCAAGCAACTAAAATATACATATCCATTTTAAAGCATCAAGACATTAAGAGCCCTATCATTGTTTCTGACAGCCAGGACAGGGCAAAGAAAAAGGCACATATTTCACAACTCGGCATACTTCAAACAAAACAAAGAAGAAGAGGCTAAGGTTGTGTGAGGAATCAGGAGGAGTTTAAAGAGCTAAGCCCAGATGAAAGGCAGGGGGGCAAGAACTGGATCTGAAGGGAATTTACAGTGAAGCCACTAACCCAGGTGGCAAATGGGAGTTGGGACCAAGAGAGTGTCCCCAAGGCAAAACCATCAGAGGGGTCTGGGTGGACCCATGCATGGCAGGCAGGAAATGCATAGGAATAGTGGCAAATGGGAGACCCAGGTGGCAAATGGGAGACCCAGGTGGCAAATGGACGTTGGGACCAGGAAAGTGTCCCCAAGGCAATGCCATCAGAGGAGTCTGGGTGGACCCATGCATCGCAGGCAGGAAAGATATTAGAGAAGGATGAGCTTGGCTACACTCCCAACTTTCCCTATAGCCTATTCCAGACTCCTCTACCTCTTTGGACCTACAGGCCCAGATGACAAACCTGGGCAGAGCTAGCTGGGATGACCCAGGACTCCCCACGTGGAATACAATCAAACCAACCGTGACTTATGGGGCATGAGAATGAAAATTTTGCACATTATTGCCAATTCAGTCCTGCAACACTGCTATTCTCCTGTCACACTCTCTGCTCTCTGCTCAAGAAACTTTCCTGACTCCTCATTAACCAAAGGTAAAGTCCAAACTCCATAATTTGACTTTCCATTGATCTAAAGTCATATGCATCTTTCCATCCATTCACTCATTTATAAATACCTATCAATCACCTGTTATATACCAGGCATTAGGAATAAAAGTTGAATGAAACACAATGTCTACTCTCAAGAAGTTCGTGGCCATCCCACAAATAATTGACCATCTGGTCCAAGTTTTCCTGGCATAGCTTCCACCACGCGTATGTGAACAGTCCATATTGGGCCAACAAGTGTACTCGTGTTATCCCAATGTGTTGGTTAAAGTCCTGGAGGCAGGTAAATGTTGGCTTAAAACCCATTTCTCATGCTTTCTAGTAAGTTTCTAAATCTTTCTGCACTTTAGATGCCTTGCAAGGTTGAAGTAAGGGTTAGATAATTTAGTGTGGAGCTCATACTGAGTGCTCTTACAGAGCAGTTCGCACTGTCACTGTTGCTGCTGTTGTCCATCCCCTTCTCTGAGCCTTGCTTGCAGCCAGCTCTCAGGTGAAAGGGCCTGACCCCCTGCTCTGCCCACACCCTTCCCAGGCCTTGCAAGTCCAGCTTGCTCCTCCAGTAACCACCCCCTCTTCTTGAATCGCTCATGAAACCTGGGACCTGAACTGGCGTCAGGGGAACACAGGTGTGGGACTCCACTTCCTGTATGGAATGTAAACTCTGGGAAGATAAGGAGAAGTCTTAAAATTATGTAGATCCTCCAGTGGAAAACCCAGGATGCTATGACCTGTGAAATTTGGGACTTGCTGAGAAGTAAACCAGCAAATTTGATGTGAAGTAAACCAGCAAATTTGATGTTTCCTAGAATTATAACCTCATGGTGTTTTTCTGCTTTGGCTCATAAATTCCCTGGAGACAAATCCTGAGTACATGCACTGCCCCACATTTTAGTCTTTCCAGCTCATGTCTTGTCTGAGGCAGAATAGGGAGAGTGCAATGCTTTAGGATAAGTACTGATCCGTCATCCCTAGAGGTGAAGAGCCCTAATAAAGTAAGAGGTTGTTGTAATTCTTCTACCACAAAGGAACCCATCATTATTATTATTGTTATCTATATGACAAATTATTTTCATCTCTCTGTTCACAGTACTTAGTGTGGTATGAAGTAAGTTCTCAGTAAATGTTTTTTTTTTTTTTTTTTTTTTTTTGCATTTTGAATAAATGATTGACTCTCAGCTTTGAGAATGTTTCCACCAAACAAATTTTGTTTCTTAAAGAGTAATAAGTAACTTTTTCCTTTCCTAAATTAATCATAGATGTGTATAAATCAACAGACAATAAGTAGAGAGCAGC
The DNA here is from genome assembly GCF_030222135.1 of Aotus nancymaae. Lineage (NCBI taxonomy): Eukaryota > Metazoa > Chordata > Mammalia > Primates > Aotidae > Aotus > Aotus nancymaae. Next base: position 83,314,987 of record NW_026988450.1, on the reverse strand, counting down.
AAACAGCAATAAAACACTCTATTAAATTGAGCTTCTGTGGCAGACACTGCGGGTTGCCAATGACAACTCTCCTCCCTCTTCTTTGTCCCTAGCAGACCCTCCCTTCTCCCAATGATGGAAATGAAAATACACTGGGTCCTTACTCTCCAGCTTGCCTATGTGAATCCTTTTGAACCAATGAGACATAAAGAGAACTTTCCCTTGTTTTGAGATTTCTAGAAAATATTCCTCCTCACTCCATGATAAAAATAGATTAAACACACACACACACACACACACACACAACCCAAAGCAATTGTGCCTCCCTTTTGCTTTTGTCATTGCTATCTTGGGACCAGGCATGGCAATATGATTTATACACCAAGAAAGACAGCTCTGAAACAGGAGAATACTTGAATCCTCAATGACATTGTTGAGCTGCTTGGTCAGTACTGACTGAGTCAATACTGGGACCACCTGCTTCTGGGCTGCTTATTGCTGGAAAAAAGGCAAATAAAACACTATTGTTTAAGTCATGTTTATTTGGCTGTTCTGTTACTGTTAACTGAGAGCATCCTACCTGACAAATTGTGTAGGGAGCTGGCTGTTGCTTCTGCTCACCTGTGAGACCATGCTGTATACAGGCACCTGCTGCAGAACTTTGGGCAATGTTCAGGATAGCTCATGAGTCTGCATTATTACCTGTGCAAGGCCCACAAATTGAGCCCATGCTCTTATTTTCCAGCAAGACAAAGAGGGAGACATGGGCTCTTGTATTGGGCCTAAAGAGACTGAATCCTATCTAAGCTACTATTAGGTTGGTGCAAAAGTAGTTGCGGTTTTTGCCATTGCTTTCAATGGCAAAGACTGCAACTACTTTTGCACCAACCTAATAGCTGTAAAAATGTATTAGTTAGCTTGGGCTGACACAACAAAAAACCTAAACTGTGTGACTTAAACAACAGAGATGTATTCCTCACAATCCTGAAGGTTAAGATCAAGCTGCCAGACAATTCACTTCCCCAGCGAGGGCTGCCTTTCTGGCATGCAGACAGATGGCTGCCTTCTTACTGTGTCTTCACAAAATAGAGAGAGAGAGGAAGCAAGCCCTTTGGCGTCTCTTCTCATAAGGGCCCTAATCCAATGAGGACCCTACCCTTAACACTTCATCTAAATCTACTGATCTTGCAGAGGTCTCACCTCCAGAAACCATCAACATATGAAGTAATAGGGCTTCAACATATGAATTTGGGGAGCCAATTCTCATCCCAAACTGAGAAATCATTTGCTATAGATGATGGAGCTTACAGCAGTGGCCTTGGGCAAATATTTAACAGCCTAAACCCTCCGTCTCCTCATTGGTAATGTGAAGCATGGTAGCAGGACTTGCCCCCAGCTTGCTGTAGAACTGAATGATATACCACATGTAAGGCACCAAGCACAGTGCCTGGCACATGGTGAGAGCCCAACCACTGTGCACTATGGTTTCTGTTCTCCACCTGGTGACACGTGAGGCAGCGGAACAATTTTAGCTGCTTTGAGATTGATCAGCTCTTGTTATCCCTTCAAGGACAGCAAGGAAAGCCCACCTGGGCGCACCAGCAAGGGAGCAGTGTGCCTCCTCAGAGAGGCTGGAGGATTAGGGATAGAAGTGAAATGCAACATACAAACCACCACTGCAAGATCCTACCCGAACCCAGATCCTCTTGTTTCCTGTTGTGATTCCTGGACGCTAAGAAATGACTCAGAGCTCGAGCCATTATTGTATCATGGCCAAGTCCACCCACTCTGTCCTCCACTACACATTTGTCCCAGCTGATCCTCGTGCCTGGAGAACCATTTTCCACTCTCTGGGTGACTCTCGCTTCCTCCTCAAGGTGCACCCTGCCATCCTCTCCTAGAAGCCTCTGTAAACCCTCCTCATCCCCCACTCATCTCTGGGTCCTCTTCTATTCCACAGATGCTCTGGTGGCCCTATCACAGAGCTGTTCACATGTTTGTTTTGTTTCTCTAATAAAGTGCATCCTCAGAACCCACTGTATTCCTTACATATTTTGTGTAGTAACTAAACGTTGGCTGAATGATAACAAACCCATAAAAAAGTAGACTAGCTTAGTAAATAAATATTGTTCTATGCAGTTGTATGCTTGATCTATGAAATAAAGTTATTTCTTTTTGTTCTGTAAGATAAACCCAACATATTTATTGCTTCCACCATAATTGTTTTTTTCTGGAAAGCTTTTATTTTATTGCTGTAAAAGAGACTAGGCTGCTAACACCTTACTTGAGTGAAGTCGTGCAAAGAAACAAATGAAACATATGTTAGAAATTCAAAAAGCACAATTAATAATTCATGAGTTAAAGTAGAAAGCATAATGGGAATTTAGAAGTGAATGATGATAAAAGCATTACACATTAAAACTTGAGTAATGCAAGTTAAAGGATACTTAGAGGGAAAGACATTGTCGTATATGTATGTATTGGAAAAAAATAAACTATAAAAAGTTACTCAAAAGCTAGGGAAAAAACAGAATTAACTGAATGAAACTTAGAGATCAAATCAAAAAGCAGTTGAATAGAAAATAAGAACATCATAAAGATGTTTATTTTTTAAAAGGTAGTTCATTTATAAAACAGCTCTCTGATAACATTGCTCAAGATAAGAGAGTCAAACAATACTCAGAATGACAAAGAAAATATAACTGCAGCTTCAGAAAAAATTTTAGCCATCATTAAACAATGCTGCAAATAATATTATGACAATAATTTTGATAACTTGGTGAAATAAATATTTTCAGAAAAACTAAAATTAATAAACTTGACTCAACAAAAATAGAAAGGCTGAACTGACCATTCAGTAAATTAAGTTGGTAGTCAACAATCTTCTCACCCCCAAAAGGCAACAGCATAACATAATTTCACAGGCAAATTTTACCAAACCTTCTAGAAATAGACAATTCCTACCTTATGCAAGCTTTTCTAGAAACTAGAAAAAGGTACGCTAGCTGTGGGTAAGGGTCAAAAACCAAAAATCCTTTCTTTCCAGACAGACAAATTTTGCTAAGTATTAATCCTGGACACCTGGTAAAGGTGGAATGTCAGCCCCATTCAGGCAACATAATTTATGGTCAGGAAAAAATTAGAACGCTCCATGGTGAGTAAGTTGTATCATTCCTAGGAGGATTGTGGATACACAGCTGGTGGAAAGCTAGAACTTTGGCCTTCCTGTGTGCAGCCACTTGGTAATTGGGCACAATTCTTGTGGGGATCTAGAAGCTATGTCCATGGAGCTGTTACAGCTCTACTGGATCTTATCTTAGGTGGGGGCTTTTAAGACATGATGAGTCTGAAATCTACTTGTGTGGTCTTTTCACTTTGCACCTGAGCTGTCATTTGTGTGATCCCAGATAAGACAATAGACTGCCATGTGAGCTGCTACAAGGACCATCACCAAAAAGGGGTGCCTGCATCCTTCTGTGTCTCCTGGTGCCAGGTGTGACCTACTCAAATCTGGTCTCTAAATGTCTGGTTGAAACTAAGACCATGGCTGTGAGTATTGTTAAGATCAAAGTTATGAGGCTAATATAAACAATACCAAACGAATGAGGATAATAGTAGGAAAAATTATAGGCACTATCTTTTGAACAAAGATGTAAACATCCTAATATTAACCAATGCATTCCAGCAAGGTATTTAAACACACACACACACACACACACACACACACACACACACACACTAGAAGAATGGTTCAGTATTAGAAAAATCCATTATCAAATTACCACATTAATGTTTTAAAGAGCAAAATCATGTGACAAATGCCGTTAGTTAACCCATCATTACCACTCTTTTCACACTAAGTTCTGACCATTTTAAAAATTTGCCATACACATCAATGAAAGAAATGAGATCCTAAAAATAAATTCACCATATATATCAACTTTAAAAATAAATTGAAATTACTATTCAGTGGACAAGAAAGGATTATGCAATTAATGGTGTTGAGCAATTGAATGACTATATGTAAAATAATAAAATTAGATCTCTACCTCACATTATTACATCCCTTCCTACACACAAGCACAATTACAGCAAAGCTTATAACTTGAAAAATAATAGAAAAATATTATGATATCTGGATTGGGTAGGATTTTTTTAATGAGCCTAAAAGGCCCAGTTCATAGACAATACCAATGAACATATTTTTATCACAGTTAAAAATTTCTGTTTGACAAAATCACCATAAGCAAAAGTTAAGGCTGGGCACAGTGGCTCACACCAATAGTCCTAGCACTTTAGGAGGCCAAGGTAGGCAGATCATCTGAGGTCAGGAGTTCAAGACCAGCTTGTCCAACATGGCGAAATCCCGTCTCTGCTAAAAATACAAAAATCAGCCGGGCATGATGGCATGTGCCTATAGTCCCAGCTACATGGGAGGCTGAGGCAGGAGAATAGCTTGAACCGAGGAGGCGGAGATTGCAGTGAGCCGAGAACATGCCACTGCACTCCAGCCTGGATGACAGAGAGAGACTCTGTCTCAAAAAAAAAAAAAAGAAATATCAAAAGAGAAAATTTAACAAATGTAATGGACAAAATGTTAATGTCCAGAATAAATGGATAATTTACAAATCACAAAGGAAAAATCAACTAACAGAAAAAAACGTACAAAACAAGAAGAGGCAAGTCTGAAAAAATGAATACAATGGCCAATAAATATTGAAAAGAAAAACCTGAAAAGATGCTCAATGTCACCAGTTCTACAGAAAATATAAACAAATCCCACAATGAGATGCCATTTCATTTTACCAAGTACAGGTGACAATGTACAGTAGGTGAGAGTATGTATTGGCATAATCCTTTGCAAAAAGTGGTAAACTGGTATTAAGTACTCACTTTGCAATATGTAGTAAAGTTGAAAATGCACATGACTAGATGCCAAGTCCCTATATATAGAAATATATCACAAAGAAACTCTTACACATGAGCACAGGGACACATGTTCCAATACTTACTGTAAATTTTGTAACAAAAATTATGAACAACCAAAATTCTTACCAATAAAAGAATATTTAAGCTGTGTTCTATTTATGCTCATGAAATACATTAGTTATTAGTTAAAATGAAGAAACTAGGGTTACAGGTATCAATACTGACAGATATGGAAAACGTAACATCATATAAAAAATACTTTGCATATGTAACATACAGAATATTACCATTTAAGTAAGACTCAAAAACTCATAAGGCAATCTATGTGGAAATGTGCACTTGGAGTGCAATATTCAAGGTATGCCCAAGAAATTTCATCCTTAATTGCACATTGATGGCAGTATCTGTCCCCAAGGAGCAGGAGTGGAATTTGAAGCCTTAAGAAGAGAACCTTAACCCTACCTTTGATGTTTCACATTTTAAAAAAGTTCTAAGGCAAAGAGGGCAAAATATTAACCTATGTTAATTCTGGGTGGTGAGTATTTGACTGTCATATCAATATGTAACAGCAGAACCAGTTCAATCTGGTTCAGTTTTGTCAGTAAGAAAATGGTGAGTTGTTTTTCAGCTGCAATGGATCCCGAGGTTGCCAGTAGGTGGTCTGAGCATGTCTATATATAGCTAGTGCACTCCCCCACCCCAGCCACAATAATAAAGTCAACCACGTGCAGAGCCTAAGTACTTGGATCAAGGATCAGGGACCAAGTTAAGAAGTGAGGGGTATTCTGCTTTGTTGCAGTACTACCTTAAAAGCCAAGGACCTGATACTACCTCTGCATGACCCACTCAGATCACTCCTCGTTGCATTTTCCTATGACTCATCGTTACTCTCTACCTGAAAAATCTGCCCGCAGACCCCAGCTCCAGGAGATAGATTTGAGTGCTGCCTCCTGTCTCTTTGCCAGTCTGCTTGCAATCAAGCCTTTCTTTTCTCAAAAGCTGATGCCATAGTATTCACTTCTATGCATACCATCAGATAGAGAGCCTATTGCTCGGTAACAAATACATTCTACAAAGTATTGAATATTGGAAATTTCCTGAAAGAGAAATAATATAATAAAATGCCTGTTTCTCGGGCTGGGCGCAGTGGCTCACACCTGTAATCCCAGCACTTTGGGAGGCTGAGGCGGGTGGATCACGAGGTCAAGAGATCGAGACCATCCTGGTCAACATGGTGAAACCCCGTCTCTACTAAAACTACAAAAAATTAGCTGGGCATGGTGGCGCGTGCCTGTAATCCCAGCTACTCAGGAGGCAGGAGAATTGCCTGAACCCAGGAGGCGGAGGTTGCCGTGAGCCGAGATCGCGCCATTGCACTCCAGCCTGGGTAACAAGAGCGAAACTCCGTCTCAAAAAATAAAAATTAAAATTAAAATTAAAAAATAAAATGCCTGTTTCTCCTGTGTGTTATATCTCCCCATGACAACCCGGATGAAGTCCAAACAACATAATGAGAAGTAGGAAAAAGGCAACAAGAATCTACTGAACCCTGTCTCCTTCTCCTTACCTCACACTTAACCCTCAGGCCACAGGGCGCTCCTTGTTGCTGTCTTACATGTACACACACACGTTCATACCCACATGCGCATGTACACATACACACAAACACACCCACCAAAATATACAGCCCTACTTCTTGACTCTAAGCCTTTGTCCATGTCATTTCTTCTGCATAAATTATTTTTCTGACACTATCTGTCAGTTAATTCCTAGTCATCTTTTAAGAACACTCTCGGTGGCCACTTTGTCTGGAAGCCTCTCTTGGCTCCCTGAGCAGGTTCTCCTTTGCTCCCATAATAAAGTGTGCCTGTCTCTATGGCTGCGCCCATGCACTCTCCTGCTACCATGTTGCGGGTCTGTGTCACCCAATAGACTGCTAACCCCTTAAGTGCAGTGGACGAGTCTTATCTGACTTTCATTGGTTTCAGCACCTGGAATAGCGCTGGGCACTTAATGAGTGATATGGTTTGTCTGTGTCCCTGCCCAAATCTCACCTTGAACTGTAATAATCGACACATGTCAAGGGTGGGGCCAGGTGGAGATAATTGAATCATGAGGTCACTTTCCTCCATATTGTTCTCGTGGTAATGAATAAGTTTCACAAGATTTAATTTCATGTCTTACATGGTGGCAGGCAAGATTTATGTTATAAAAATCGGAGTTGCCCTGCACATACTCTCTCTTGCCTGCCACCATGGAAGATATGATTTTGCTCCTCATTAGCCTTCTGCCGTGATTGTGAGGCCTCCCCAGCCATGTGGAACTGATATATAGGAACCATGAGGTTCCTTTATAAATGAACCTCTTTCCTTTACAAATTACCCAGCCTCAGGTATGTCTTTATTAGCAGCATGAGAAGAGAATAAATGGACATCCATTAGGTATCCTTGATTGAAGAGTGGACCTACTACATGTGGACATCCAGGAAAAGTTTATTCAGTACATAAATACCCCAAGATGTACATTTTTCCTGAAGTACATGACAGAGGTCTTACTTTTATAGTTGCATTTGGACAAGTCTCTCCTGTGGTTCATGGACAGGGTATTGGATTTGTGGAGAGACTGGGTTCTAACCCATCTTCTCCCCTTTACTGCCTATAGGAGAAATATGGATTGGCTTTGTGTCCCTACCAAAATCTCATCTCAAATTGTAATTCCCACATGTCAAGGTAGGGACCTGGTGGGAGGTAACTGGATTATGGGGCAGTTTCCCCCATGCTGTTCTTGTGAGAGTGAGTTCTCATGAGATCTGATGGTTTATCAGGGGCTCTTCCCCTCTCACTTTCTTCACATGCTCTCTCACCTGCTGCTGTGTAAGACATGCCTGCTTCCCCTTCCACCATGATTGTAAGTTTCTTGAGGCCCCCGCCCCCAGCCATGCAGAAGTGTGAGTCAATTAAACCTATTTTCTTTATCAATTACCCAGTCTTGGACTGTTTCTCATAGCAGTGTGAAAACAGACTAATACAAAGAGTTTTGCCAACTCAGAATTAGTTTTTCTGGACCACACAAGGATGGGAGTAGTAATACCTTTGAGAGTTATCGTGAGGGTTCTAGGAACTAAAATCTGTGCAAGCTTGTTGCACCTGGTAAATGTGTTATAAATCATCAAACTATGCCTAGCTCATGTTTGATATAGGCTGACGAATGGAGGTAAAGTCTTAATGACAAGGATTCAAGGGGTCTGCAGAGAAACAATTAAAGGGTGGATTTTAAGTAATTTTGTGGAAAGAAAGATGGTCATGCTGGAGAAAAACCCAGAAGGATTTACAGGCCAAGAAAAGAGGCATTTACATAAGTCTTCTTGGTAGGAGCCAAGGAATTTACACAGATTTAATTGTCTGTTCTCCAGTTCTGAGCACAATTCTAAGCAGCTTTGTCTTTGAGAGAGGGCAGGAGCCAATGAGTGGCTGTGAAGTCTATGCTGAATTCTGCGGGTGGTAGGAAGCCCCATGCCAAAGCCAGCATGAGACAAGTAGGAGATGATACAGAAGCAATATTGTAATGAGCACAAGCTTTGGCATGTAGCAGGGGAGCTTTATCTCCAAATCTCAGTTCCTTTTTCACAAAATGGAAAGAGACCATCTCATGTCATTATGGGGAAGGTTAGCGATTTAGTTTAAGGAACTAAATACAGTGCCTGGCCCTGGTGAGAGGTTAATAACTGGTATATTGAGATCATTACTACCACTGCCATGGTTTGGTTTGACAATATGGTATGGTTTCAACATACCTGAGTCCCATCTACTTAAAAACTTTTCAACTCCAAACTTAGCCTGGGCCAGTACTGAAATTCTTTGAAGCTGAGACACTTCACAACTTTTGCTGTGCGTTTGCATTCTTATGGCACTTTAAAAAAGTTCAGCCAATAGAGCCCACACAGACCCACTGAGCCAGAGTCTCCAGAGTAGAACCTATTTTATTTTTCTAATCTTGTAACAGAATCAAGCCAATACATAGCCAAGGATGAGAATCAGAGCTGGGAACCACTGGAATAAGGCATTCCCTGTTAAAAGGTAAATAGCTGGGACAAGTAAATATTAAGGCATAGCTGCCTTTCACATCTGGAATGAATTCATTGATGGGATTGTCAAATATCAGCCAAAGAAACTAAGAGGAAATTCCTGAGGTGTGGTGGAGGGAATGTGGAAACTGGCTCATCCTTATCTATAGGAAGGCATGACTAAAGCGACCATGTTTCACAGACTTGTTGATAGACTCAGTTCAGTGAGATACAGTTGCTCAATATTGCAAGATTCTTTGAACTGACTGCACCATGGGCTACACCATAGTCAAGCCATGGGGACCCTTGTGACCCACATGTACATCTCCAGAGGGCCTCCTGGAGCCAGAAAGTCTGAGATAACAAGAAAACTGCAAAAGGAGGAGAATAGGTAGCTCCTGCAGTGCCTGATTAACCGACCTCGCAACATTCCCCTATTGCTCCTGCCTCAACTGATAAGTCAACCTCATGACACTGGACCCTGTGGCCTGATTAACTGACTTTGTGACATTCTACCACTGCTCCTGCCTCAACTGACATGTCTGCCTTGTGACACTGGACCCTGTGACACATCTCTCCCCCTGCCCCTAGGCATGTAAAAAACTACCCTAAACTGTAACTTTCCATTGCCTATCCCCAACCTATAAAACCGTCTCCTATCCCACTGCCTTCTGCTGACTCTCTTTTCAGACTCAGCCCACTCACACCTGGGTGAATAAACAGCCTTGTTGTTCACACGAAGCCTGTTTAGGTGGCCTCTTCATTCAGAGTGAGATTAACAAATATGTTAGTTTTCCTGTCAGAGGATGACTGAGTGAGATATGGATGGTGAGAGGGCTGGGAAGAGGGTTAGGCAGCACACCCATCTGGATCGTGGAGGGGGCCTGGCCTATTTTCTGCATAGGTGGGAGCTGTGCCCAGAGGTTCTTAGTGTAGGTATGCTTGGTAGGGGGTCTGCATGATGCTATAGAGCTCGAGTGGTGGAGAAAAGGGCAGAAGACAAGCATAGAAATATGAGGCAGCCTTACATTAAAAACAGCACCTGCCGCACCCTCCAAGATGAAACCAGGCCTTCTAACCTGATGAGTGTCTTAGGTTCCTAGAGTTGTCACAACAAAATGCCATAAACTGGGTGGCTTAAGACAACAGAAATGTGTTTTCTTACAGTCCTGAAGGCTAGAAGTCCAAAATCGAAGGGTTAGCAGGGCCATGTACCTCTGAAGGCCCTGGGGAAAAAATACAGTCCATGCCCCGCTCCTGACTTCTGGTGACCGTCAGCAGTTGTTGGTGTTCCATGGAGATGCATCCTTCTGATTATCACCTGTCTTCACATGATGTCCCTCTGTGTTCATGTCTTCACAGTCTTCTTCTTAGGGCACAGGTCATTGGATTAAGACCTGTCCTAATCCAATACCACCTCATCTTAACTAGTTACATCTGCCAACACCCATTTGCCAACCAAGGCCACCTTCTGAGGTTCTGGGTGCACATGAATTTTTGTGGAATACTGTTCCATCTGGCACAATGACGGATGACCATGGATACTTCTGTGGCTTTCTGTTCTGCTATATAGTTGTACTGAAATATTAACTCTTGGATTTTTCACAATGTGTGATAATTGATTATTTACAAGTCTACGTCTCCTACCAAGTTGTGAGATCTTGAGGGCAGATCTCACAATTTGAGGGGAGTGTGTTTTAGTTTGGGTGCTGGTTTTGTCTTCACACCTTTCATTATCCAGGATGTAGCACAGACCCAAGTTTATGTCTGGCATGCAGTAAGCGAATGTGAAATTTAATTGATTTACACCAATAATTTTTCCAACACTGGTCATTAGGATCTCTACACTTACATATATTGGAGACTGGGAGAATGTCTAGAGACCTCTGGAGGAAATAAATCAGGCCAGAGCTTAAAAACGTGTGACCATCCTTTGCCTTGGAGACTGGAAATGGGTAACTGGCCTCTGTCCTGTTGTGCACTCTGTGATGCTGGCCTGGTCATTTCCCTGCTCTGACCTCAGATTCCCACTATAAATGAAGGGGTTAGACTACAGATCCAATCCTTTCTCATTTCCTAAAGCTCCCTTATTTTTAAAATCACGTGTGTCATACTCAGTCAGAACTAACATTACTAAGAGATAAGCACCAAAGAAATACTCAGGGCAGCAGCCCTGCAGTGCACCAAACAGCTTCCAATTCACCACTGGGGACTTTCTCCCGTTTAAACAGATGTATCTGCTGCTCCTGAGAAGCCTTTCGTTCCCTGGCTGCCTGCAGGCAGTGAGCATGTTGCTGAAATTCTTCTGGTGAGATAGCCTAGGATGCCAGGGAGCAACAATAAACACAGTCTTTTCACTCCAGCCCTTCATTGAGATATGCTTTCTCTTTGAATCTCAGTTGGCTGCACCAGGCTTTTGGCTACCTTACTGAGGAGGTGTTTGGCAAATCATGAAAGGGCAAGGGCTCCCCAGAGAGGATATCTTCCCTCTTATCAGAATCTTTCAAAACAGCAGGAAAAGTGAGGAATTGCAACTGGGCTTCCAATCAGCTCCTCTCCCGCAGAGAGGAGACATGGGAAAGGGATTCTCACCTTGAGGCTCCATGAGATTTTCAGTATTGAGAAAGACAGCCGCTCTCCAAAAGAAGACTGGACTTAGATATCACATTCTGCAAGAAGTCTTCCTGCACCCCACCCTCACAGCCCACACAGGGCTGTCTGCTTTTCTGTGTTCCTATAATTCCTGAAGCTTGTTTCCACGCTGCTCTTACCCCACTGGGCTAATGACAGAGGGAACAGGGAGGAGGGAGAGTCCACACAAAGGTGTGTTCAGGTTACCTTCCTGCATCTCAGACAGTTGAATGTCTGAGCCAGCCACCAGCCACTTTAATACATCATCCCTTTTAACTCTTATAAATACATTGTGAAATAGTGCTACCCCATTTCACTAAGGAGCTGAACATTATTATTTGGCTTTTGGAGAATTTGAGTTACTTGATGAAAGCCAATTTGGGATTCTAATTCAAGTCAGAGTGGCTCTAGTCACCCCATTTGTACATTCCATTTTGTACCTTCTCATCTTTATAGTAATGTTCAAGGCCACTCTACAGAGACGAGTTAACACAGCAGGCCTGAAACGCTCATCCATAGAAAGCCCTGCTGTCAAAGTGGTCCTTGGCTGGTATCTGGGAAGCTGGCAACTGGGAATGTTCCCACTCTGTCCTAACTGATGAGGTTGACTCACAGTGCCTCAACTATTTATGCGAGCATCATGCTTTATGTTGAATATCTGCTTTCCTCCTGGGAGACTGGAATTTGGCACACACAGGTATCTTAAATGATCATCCCCCATTAAAGACCTTAGACACTGAGTCTCTAACAAGCTTCCCTGGTATTATAATATCATTATATTATATAAAGTCAAAATCAGATGCATTAGCAATATGGACACAAACAGTAATGGGTTGCTCCATCATAGAGCACCCAAGAAACCTACAGAAAGCATCTCAGAAGTAGCTAGGGGAGGTAAGACATTTATTCATCAGCTCCCATTCCTCATTGGTGAAAATTACTCCATAGGGTGTTAATACTCTCTCAGTTCTGGGTTGTATATGCATAAGTGCCCAAGGTTCCAACATGTGGTTAGAGAAGTCCAGGACAGGAAGCAGGAGACATGTGACAGATTCCCTGGGGAGGCACTGCCAGCTCATACCTGCGTGAAGCTGGCTGAAACCATGGCTGGAGGAGGAGATGAGGCTGAGGAGATGTAGAAAAGGTCCAAGGCACCCTTGTCACTAACTCAGTCCCCTGATCCTCAGTTCACAGCCACTGCAAGGTTATGTTATTGTGGTGTTTTAGTTAGCCCAGGCTACCATAGCAACATACCATAGACTGGGTGGCTTAAACAATAGGCCTTTATTTCTCACATTCTGGAGGAAGAAAGTATAAGATCAGGATGCCAGCATGGTTGAATTCTAGCAAGGCCTGTCTTTCTGGCTTGCAGTTGGCCGTCTTACTGTAATGTGCCCACATGGACTATCCTTGTTGCAAGACTTGGGGGAGAGAGAGACAGATGCCCCTTCCTCTTCCTATAAAGACACTAATCCCATCATGGAGGCCCACATTCATGACCCTATCTAAACGTAATTAGCACCCAAGGGCCCCATCTCCAAATACTATCACATTGGGGGTTAGGGCTTTAACATTTGGAATTTTGAGACATATTCATCCCATAACACATAAACAGTTGAGGAGGCATCTCATCTCCCCTACTGTACTTTCATCACATCTCGGCCACTCATTAAGTAGGTACTGGATGTTCCTTATGCACCAGACATCCTTCTACACCCTGGGGACTTGAAAAAACAAGAGAGAAATAGATCCTGCCTTCATGGAGCTTACAGCTTCCAAGTTTCCCTTCAGAGAAACCTTCCTCATTCAACTCCCCTTTCTTGGTTTTCCCTTTGCTGATCCTTCTTTGCATCCTTTGATCTTACTCCACTCCCAGTAAAAATGTTGTGAACATGCACTCCTGTGTATATGCATTACATAATGCATAATATAAAATATACACCAAAACCTAAGTTTAAAATGGCACAGATAGAAAAAAATGGAAGACTAGAAACCATAAGTGATCTCCCAACACTGAAGTGGACCACCTGTGCATGGGGCAAACATAGTCTTCTCTGGAGGCCACTGATCCATGCGGAGAGGCCCCACCTTTCCTGAGACTAGCATTATTACTCTGACTCACACTTGGAACTATTTCTTTACCTGTATGTCTCCCCACCTGGAAAACAGGGTCTCATTTATCTTTTTTTTTTTTTTTTTTTTTTTTTTTTGAGACAAGAGTCTTGCTCTGTCGCCCAGGCTGGAGCACATTGACACTATCTCAGCTCACTGCAAGCTCCACCTCCCAGGTTCAAGTGATTTTCCTGCCTCAGCCTCACGAGTAGCTGGGATTACAGGCACCCACCACCATGCCTGGCTAACTTTTTTGTATTTTTAGTAGAGACTGGGTTTCACCATGTTAGCCAGGCTCATTTCGAATGCCTGACCTCAAGTGATCCATCCACCAGCCTCGGTCTCCCAAGTGCTAGGATTACAGGTCTCATTCAAGTCTTTGTGCTCAGTGTTTGGGACAGTACCTGGCACAGAGTTGAGTCTCCATAAACTTTTCTAGGAATAAAGACAGGTAAATGAAGCATAGATGTTGTTAACAATGATTATGATCATAACTCTAAGATTGGGAGAAATAAGAATCTCTCCTTGGACAGGTCTTTCTGGAGTTTGTTGGTTAAACCACCCAAGATTCTAGGTCTGGATCCCATATACTTCTATGAAACTGAATTTGATTAGTTCACCTAAAACCAGTGAGGACTGAATTATGTGACTTGACAAGCATGAAAGTTAAATTGTGTTGAGGACTTCCTAGGTGTCAGGCACCATGCTAAGCATTTTAATGCTGTTTCTTTAATCTTACAAATAACCTCACAAGGCTGTTGTATCCCAGTTTACAGAAAAGGGAACTTGAGTTTAGACACATTAAGAAATTTTCCCAAGGTCATACAGCCAGAAATACAATGAAGACCAAGATCCAAAGACCATTGTTTTTTCAAAGTGTATTCTAGATTCAAGGAGTGCCTGTGCAGGTGTGTTACATGGATATATTGCATGATGCTGACGTTTGGGGTATAAATGATTCCTTAACCCAGGTACTGAGCATAGTACCTGTATTAGTCTCTTTTCACATTACTGTAAAGAACTACCTAAGACTGAGTAATTTATGAAGAAAAAAGGTTTACTTGACTCACAGTTTCACAGGCTTAACAGGAAGCATGACTAGGACGCCTCAGGAAACTTAAAATCATGGCAGAAGGCAAAGGAGAAGCATGTACCTTCCTCACGTGGTGGCAGAAAGGAGAGAGTGAAGGGGGAAGTGCCACACACTTTTAAACCCTCAGATCTCATGAGAACTCACTAGCACACAAGAACAGCAAAGTGGAAATCCACCCCCATTATCAATCGCCTCTCACAACCTCCTCTCACAATTTGACATGAAATTTGGGACAATCAAATCTAAACTATATTGTTTCACCCCTGGCCACTCCCAAATCTCATGCCCTTCTCACACTGCAAAATATGATTATTCCTTCTCAACAGTTCCCCAATCTGAACTCATTTCACCATTAACTCAAAAGACCACAATCCAAAGTCTCATATGAGACAAAGTAAGTCCCTTCCACCTATGAGCCTGTGAAATCAAAAACAAGTTAGTTCTAAGATACAATGAGAATATAAGCATTAGGTAAATGCTCCCAAATCAAATGGGAGAAATTAGCCAAAATAAAGGGGCTAAGGGCCCCATGTGAGTCTGAAACTCAGCAGGACAGTCATTAAATCTTAAAGCTCCAAAATAATCTCCTGTGACTCCATGTCTCACATCTAGGGCATGCTAACAGAAGACATGGGCTCCCAAGACCTTGGACAGCTCAGCCCCTGTGGCCCTCCTGCAGGGTACAGCTTCCATGGTTGCTTTCACAGGCTGGCACTGAGTGCCTGCAGCTTTTCCAGGTGCATGGTGCAAGCTGTCAGTGGATCTACCATTCTGGGGTCTGGAGGATGGTGGCCCTCTTTTCGCAGCTCCACTAGGCAGTGCTCCAGTGGGGACTCTATGGGGTATCTAACCCCACATTTTCCCTCTGCACTGCCCTAGTCGAGGTTCTCCATAAGGGCTCGACCCCTGCAGCAGACTTCTGCCTGATCATTCAGGCATTTCCATACATCCTCTGAAATCTAGGCAGAGCTTCCCAAACTTCATCTCTTGCCTTCTGTGCACCTGCAGGCCCAGCACCATGTGGAAACTGCCAAGGCTTGGGGCTTGTGCCCTCTGAAGCAATCACCTGAGCTGTACCTTAGCCCTTTTTATCCACTGCTGGAGCAGCTCCATGTCCTGAGGCTGCACAGAGCAGCTGGACCATGGACCTGACCGACAAAACCATTTTTCCCTCCCAGACTTCCCGTCCTGTGACAGGAGGGGCTGTCATGAAGGTCTCTGACAACCTGGAGACATTTTCCCCGTTGTCTTGGCTATTAACATTCAAATCCTCTTTACTTATGTATATTTCTGCAGCTGGGTTGAATTTCTCCTCAGAAAATGAATATTTCTTTTTTACCATGTGATCAGGCTGCAAATTTTCCAAACTTTTATGCTCTGCTTCTCTTTTAAACATAAGTTCCAATTTCAGATCATCTCTTTGTGAACACACATGACTATACACTGTTGGGAGCAGCCAGACCACATCATGAATGCTTTGCTGCTTAGAAATATTTTTCTGCTAGATACTCTAAATAATCTCTCTCAATTTCATAGTTCCACAGATTCCTAGACCAGGAGGACAATGCAGCCAGACTCTTTGTGAAAGCATAGCAAGAGTGGCCTTTGCTCCAGTCCCCAATAAGTTCCTCATTTCCATCTGAAACCACCTCAGCTTGGACTTCATTGTCCATGTCACTATCAGCATTTTGGTCAAAGCCATTCAACAAGTCTCTAAGTTCCAAACTTTCCCTCATCTTCCCATCTTCTTCTGAGCCTTCCAAACTGTTCCAACCCCTGCTCACTACCCAGTTCCTAAGTCACTTCTACATTTTCTGGTGTCTTTATAGTAGTGCCCCACTTGAAGTACCAATTTTCTGTATTAGCTCATTTTCACACTGCTATAAAGAATGACCTGACACTAGGTAATTTATAAGGAAAAGAGGTTTAGTTGACTCGTAGTTCCACATTTTCAACAGGAAGCATGACTGGGAAGTTTCAGGAAACTTATAATCATGGAGAAAGGTGAGGGAAAGCAAGAACATTTTTCACATGGTGGAAGAAGAGAGAGAGAGAGCAAAAGAAGTTCCACACACTTTTATACCATCACATGGCAGGAGAACTCACTCACTATCATGAGAAAGACAAAGGAGAACTCTGCCCCCATAATCCAATCACCTACCACCAGGCCCATCCCCCAATTTGGCATGAGATTTGGGTGAGAACTCATCCAAACCATATCAGTACTCAACAGTTAATTTTTCAATCTTTGCCTCCTCCCACACTCCCCACTCCAGTAGTCATCTATTGTTGCCCTTTTTATATCCATGAGTACCTGATATTTAGTTCCCACTTGTGAGAACAGAGGTTATTTGGCTTTCTGTTCTTGCCTTGGTTCATTTAGGATAATGACCTCCAGCTGCATCATGGTGCTGAAAGAACATTATTATATTCTTTGTTATGGCTGCAGAGTAAGTATTCTATGGCATATATGTGCCACATTTTCTTTATCCAATTCATTATCAATGGGCATCCAGGCTGATTCCATGACTTTGCTACTGTGAATAGTGCTGCATTGAACATGTGAGTCTTTTTGGTAGAATTATTTGTTTTCTTTTGGATATATAGCGAATAATAGGATTGCTGGGTTGAATAGTAGTTCTATTTTTAAGTTCTTTGAAAAATCTCCAAACTGCTTTCCACAGTGGCTGAACTAATTTACATTCCCACCAACAATGCATAAGAATTCCCGTTTCTCCTCAGCCTTGACAACATCATTGTGGTTTTGATTTGCATTTTTCTGATGATTAGTGATGGGCATTTTTTTCATGTTTGTTGGCTGCTTGTATGTCTTCTTTTGAGAACTGTTTGTTCATGTCTTTTGTCCAATTTTTAAATGGAATTATTTGGTTTTAGCTTGTTCAATTGTTATGTCCCTTAAAGATTCTGAATATTAGAATACTAAATTCTTGTTTAATTAATGAGGTCCCACTTGTAAAATTTTTGTTTGTGTTGCAATTGCTTTTGAGAATTTAGTCGTAAATTATTTCCCAAAGCCCATGTCCAGAATGGTGTTTCCTAGGTTTTGTTCTGGGATTTTTATAGTTTGGGGCAAAGGCCACTTTTGTAATCACTATTCTATACAAATTCACAGATGACTCATGTATAGCTACGTGTTGTTACTTTAATTCACATTTGTAGAAGAATGTCTTGATTTAGTACTGTCTTTGAAGCACATCTCCATCACTGAATATTTTCACATCTGAGAAATAATGGGATAATAGTGCTACTGAGTGTTCTAGCATGTGGTGACAGGAAAGTGACTGGAGCTCAGGTGTTTGGGAAGGTGACCCAGCTGGTAAGAAGTAGAACTGTGCATTACACCCAATCCCACTGACTGCCATACCACACTGATCCACGCCCATGAGAAATTGCATGTTATTATAATTGCAAGCAAAAGGCCCAAATTCTGTCCTGAAATTGCTCCAGAGACAGGGCATTCAGAGATACTTATGTAGTGGCTGACCTTTAGCTAGTGTCCTCCAACTGTGTCCCAATCAGGCATAATGAGTTTGGAACAGGGCTTAAAATTGTTTTCTTTCCTCTGTCTTTCTTTTCTTCCAGCCTTTATCAGTATTTTAGCAGAAGGCTGTTTTTCCTTCTGCACTTATTTATATTTAGCCTGAGCATCCTGTTAATTACAGAGCAGTTATAGAAGAATTAGGGACACTATATATAAATTTGCCATTTATGCAAATTGCACGAGAGAACAAAGAAAAATTAGCTTAATTAGTGTAATTGCTAAAAAAGCAGGAGGCGAGGCAAACACAGTTTTAATCAAAGAAGAGGCGAAGGAAGTCTCAAGGAAATGGTGACCCAAATCACTACAGATTGGAGAGCTCTGACCTTTCACGATTGCAAGACCTTGCTGAGATGTTGAGATGGCATGAGGTCATGGAGGGGAGGTACAGAGAGCTCTTAGCATTGAAACACTGCGGTTGCTCAAGAAATGAAATAAAACCCATGTGCTTGGAAAGCTGCTGATGTGTGTGTGAGTCTGGGTACCTCAGGTGGAGTGGGAAACAGAGGAAAAAAATTGATGCTTCTTGTATCATTTCTACAGCAAACACACTCAGAACCTACTAAGTGATGAAGACTTCATAGATGCTGAGGATGTGAATAATGAATAAGATGCCATCACCACCCTCATGAGAGTGGGGAGATAGAGAAATAAAGAGGTGATAATCAGATGACTTGGTAAGCAAAATAGAAGAACCTGGGAGATAAGGTTGGCAATTTGTCAAGTAAAAACACAGAATCTTTTATTAAATTGTAATTTTAATGAAGTAAAAAACAATTAGTGTAAATATGCCCCATGCAATATTTGGGACATGCTTATACTAAAAAAGTAAACATTTTAAATTAACTGGGTGACATTTTTTGGCTGTGTTGTCACCTAAATCTCATCTTGAATTGTAGCTCCCATAATGCCCACATATTGTGGGAGGGACCCAGTGGGATGTAATTGAATCATGGGCATGAATCTTTCCTGTGCTCTTCTAGTGGTAGTGAATAAGTCTCAAGAGATCTGATGATTTTATAAAAGAGCAATTCCCGTGCACACACTGTCTTGCTTGCCACCATGTAAGACATGACTTGGCTCCTTATTTGCCTTCCACCATGAGTGTGAGGCCTCCCCTGCCATGTGGAAATACGAATCCATTAAACCTTTTTTTTTTTTTTATAAATTACACAGTCTCGGGTATGTCTTTATTAGCAGTGTGAGAACAGACTAATACATTGGGAGTCCTGTAGATTTTCTGACAATCATCCTGAGGAAGGACAGAGGAGAGTCCATCCTGTGTCTCAGAATCACAGAAATATACATGACTTCCCCCTGAAAACAGAAAGATATCCCCTGCACAGGGGCAGGCCGCTTCAGCCTTGGTCTCAGTCCTACACATAAAGAGATGGAAAGAGAAAGAGTCCTGAGATGAAATGAAGCTGGGGCCCTCAGGAGGCCAGTGAGCAGGACAAAGGACTCCTTGGATCACTAGGCTCTGCAGTGGCACTGCCCCTGTATTCGCCCTAAGTCGCTAGATCTTTGGTAAAGCTCACAGACACATAAATACCTTGTACACGAGGTGTTCTGTGTTCTGTGGAAATCAAGGAAAGGCCAGCATTCCATATCTGGGCAGATTTGCTATGACTTGTTCTAAAAGCTTTGCACATTTTAACTCACTGAACCCTCATGATAACATACAAGAGGTAGCTATAATGTCGCATTTCACAAATGTGGGGATAGACCCAGAGAATTCAAGTGACTCCAGAAAAGGTGGTCAGTAAGCACTAGAGCTGAGGTTTAACCCAGATGTTCTGGCTCCAGAGCTGTGCTCTCATGCTTGTGGTGTGCCACCTGCCACAAGGTATTTGCAGGCCAACACCAAGACAACAAACCAGAAACCTGATCAGTCATTCAATGTAATTTTGCTTAAAAGACAACAACAGTCAAGATAGCCATGTATGTCTGAAGTATTCTGTGGAAAAACAGAGGTCAGATTGAGTTATGAATTTCCATCTACATGTTTGCCATTGTGGTTTAGTAAAAGGAAAGGAACTCCATGTTTGGTTTCTACCTCCCTTCTGGTTGGTCAACCACATAAACAGCTTGACCAAGGCTGTGCATGGTAAGGAGCTCAGCCTTCTCCCCATGGGCCCCACAATAATGACTGCAGTGATTGCACCCAGCTACCTAGATAGAGCAATACCTGCACTTAGTCACAGCTTGGAGAGGTTCTTAACTCATACATTTATGAAGGTAAATAATGTATGGAGTCAGACTGAACCTACATTGTGGAATAGAACTATACACAGTTTATTTCTTATCTTTATATACTGGAAAGATAATGAATTCTGCTCTCTGCCTTCTTCAATAAGTAACTGATAATGATTCTTGGCCAGCAAACATAAAAATCTTCAAAACAGTGCTGGAATCTAGCTCCTTATTTCTGTGTGCTTCATATGAGTCTTCGCTTCTGGCATGTAGGAACTTAAGTCCGGTAATACCAGGTTCTCAGCCTTTGTCTTTGCTCCTACACTGACCAAAATTACAATCTTTACACACCTGCTCCCTTTCATTACTACTGCACAGAGCAGAATGCTTTCTAGAGTGAGAACAGACCCCAAAAGCTTTCCTGGATTTAAGAACTGGCAAGAAGGACTATTTTGCCATGACAGGTTCCCTTTCATTGGTTGATGTCCTATCTTCTCCTTAGGAGGAGGGGTTGGCACTTTTCTGGAGTCTGTTGGAAAGCTTAAAAAGGAAAAGCGCCATGGAATTTAGGTAAAGTGATGCATGGGGCAGCTTTACTGTAGGTTTTTGACACTTCAAACCTACTTTGATCTGCCTTCCTCTTTTTTATTAGAGATTTCTTGGTTGTAAGAAACAGAAACTTATAAATAACAGCCCCACACTTCCAAATTTAAAAACGTTCAGCTCACATACTCAGGCTGAAGATACAGTTCAGCTTCATAAGGAACTAAGAGCAACAACTTAAGTTAGTCTATTACTCTGGGTCATCATAGTGTCTTGTTTCTGACTTTCTTGGTTGAGAAGGCAGAAGGTTGAAATTGTCACCCTGATTCCTCATGATCTCACAATGCAAGCATTGTGTTAGATTAATACTTCCTAACTTTGTGGATGTATCAGATAGCTCAAATTACGGTGACAGGGGAGAGAGAGAGAGAGAGATACAAAAGAGAATGATCAGCTCAACCCAGTTGGTGGCTTGCTTTGTCTGGGGTCATTTATCCACCTTTGGTCCAACCAGATGTGACCAGTTAGGAGTGGCCTGCAGTGCCAGCACAAGCAGGATGCCAGAACTGTGGGAAGCAGATCGTCCAAGAAGGGTATACATGGGGAAGAAATAGTTGGCTTTGCTGTTGCAATTCCTCTTCTTCTTTATACCTTTGGATAATATCTTTATAATGATTAAAACCTCTATACTATCCTGCCCTTCTTTAGGAAATTGGGTGTCTCAAACCCACTTCCCCAATTTACCTTGCATTCCCCTTTGTCTCCTTGTTATTGTGATGACATTTTCTGACATAGTGTATTTTTTTTGTCTTGTTAATTTGGAACGTTTCTTTTTCTTAGGATGTTTTACTGACTCCCTTTGTGATTGGGGGTCTTGAGAGAGTCCAAGTTTCCTCATATTTGCTCACTGGGGATTATTTAATACTGGCATTTTTTTCATCTAGGCAAGAACTCAGTCTACAAGACAAGGATGAATCTAAGCAGGAACTTGGTGCTTCAAAATGTGGTGCACACACGCTCAACACTGTTGGGGGTTCCAAATTGCAGAATGTTAAGTGTCCACAGGAGGGAAATTATGCACACAATCTATGAAAAAATAAACATTAAACACTCCTGCCTTCTAATCACCATCAGCAGCTACCCCCACTGTTGATGATAAGATGTCATTTGCAATAATGATGGAAAGGGTCAGAACCAGTAGAAAATTAAGGAAAGTATTAGATATAAAGCATGACTTTGGATGTATAAAATTTGGAAAAGTGTTCTCCTTGAAGATCGAGATCATCTTTTATCACTGGGATGACCATATAATTTACCATCCATGTTGGGACACATTTGAGAGTGACAGAGTGTATTATTAAGAATTACACTGGGAAAACAGATACGAACCATGTCTGTCCTAGGTAAACCAGAATGTATGGTCATCCTGTATTCATCATCTATGTCTGATATGGCTGAAAGTACCATGAGCTTTGCAACATATAACTACAAACCAGACTGGTCCTTGGCTTCACTGTTAACATCAGGGAGGACATGGCTGATGGAGGGTGGGGAGGTTGGAGGAAACGCATTTTCTGGTAAGACTATTAAGCCCTCTGCAAAGCAACAGCAGCACAGGTTGGTATCATATAGTTCCTTCCCTGTTGCTAGTGTGTGTTAGTGTTTCCTTTATCATAATGTTATTCCTGTCTATGTCCTGTACTACATTGGATCCTAGGGTGGGAGCTCCATTTGTTTATGTCTATCGATGACTAAAACATTGATGTGTATGATAACTAGCACAGTGCTTGGCACAGTGCAGGCACTCAGGAAAATCCTGTACAATGAATATTGTAATGACTTACGGTCTTTCATCTTCAGAATCATTCTGCAAGCCTTTAAAATGTGGAAGGCACTCGAGAAAAAATAGGATTTCTTTCCTCCCTTTCTCCATCTTTCCTCCCTCCCTCTTTTGTTCTTTCCTGCCTTTCTTTATCATTCCTTCCTTCCTTTCTTTTCCTTTCAATCCTGCCCCCTCCCTCTGATTTTTCATTCAGTGCTACAGTGTAAGCAAGAGCTCTGGGTCTTTGTCTCTGCAGAGCTTGGCAAGCTCTGTATAAGCCAGGGGTCATTCTAGCTACAAGTAGCCTGTCTCACATGGGCCTTTGGTCAGATAGGAGCTGAAACACAGTGTCTCTCTTGGGCTTTAGGAACACGAAGAAAACATCACCAGGGCTCAAATACATCTGTCCCATGGTTCTGAGCAAGCCATGGCGACCAAGAATCCCCAGATGTATTTATGCAACGAATTTTTTTTCTTAGATACAAACTGCTAAAGAAGATGTGCTTTGAGATTGACAGAGACAAACATGACTGCCCTCAGAGAAGGGAGTACAGGATGGTGACAGGACTAGAAAGAGCTACCTGAGGATAAGATGAAGGAATGGGGGTATGTGGACTGGAGAGAAGCGGTGGGGAGATACAGTCACTGACTTCACAGCCCAGAGGTCTGGTATCTGGGAAGGTGAGAGCTTAACTGAATGTCTCCAGTGGGCAGAAACAGGACGAGTGGGCAAAAGCAACAGAGTTTTGCTATTAAATATGTGTTACACATTTTTAATGGCCATATTAATAATCATTTTTTAATGATTGGTCATTTTCAGAAGGTGTTTTAAACCTAATGATGGAGTTCCCCAGTGAGTGGTGATTGTCTCTGGTGGACACAGGGGACAGATCATGGAACATGGTGAATCCAAAGTACCCAATTATATGAAGGTAACTCTTTTATTTCTAATATTTCCTTTTCAATGTAACCAGTTGCCCTATGTCTTATTCCATTTCCTTGAAAAGCTTCTATCCCTCTCAGGTTTTATCATCACGGCACTGTTTACAATAGCAAAGACCTGGAACCAACCCAAATGCCCATCAATGATAGACTGGTTCCCTCTTAATGAAAGTTAGGAGGTAGAATTCGAAGTTAAAAGAATCTCAAATTCACCCTTGTGTTCTTTTGCCTGCGTCTTTCTTCTTTACTAAATTTGTAGCCCCTGGAGGGCAGGGACCTCTGACAGATGTCAAGCCTCCCCTCCTTCACAGTGCCCCAGGCAATGCTAAGCATTCCTGAGAGGGATAAGAAAATGTGGCACATATACACCATGGAATACTATGCAGCCACAAAAAACAATGAGTTCATAGCCTTTGTAGGGACACGGATGAACCTGGAAACCGTCATTCTCAGCAAACTGACACAAGAACAGAAAACCAAATACCGCATGTTCTCACTCATAGGCAGGTGTTGAATAATGAGAACACATGGACACAGGGAGGGGAGCATCACACACTGGGTTCTGCTGGGGGTGGCTAGGGGAAGGATAGTGGGAGGGAGAGTGGGGAGGGATAACATGGGGAAAACTGTCAGGTGTAGGTGATGGGGGGATGGAGGCAGCAATCCACCTTGCCACGAATGCACCTATGTAACAATCTTGCATAATCTGCGCATGTACCCCAGAATCTAAAGTACAATTAAAAAAAAGAGGGAAATCCTGTGCTAGAACCTCAGGGAAAGGTAACTTAGAGGTCACCTAGTGAGCTTGCCGAAGCTTAACTCATCTTCCCTCATTTGATAATCTCAAGGACATAAGGAGGCAGGATGTCTATTTTCAGATGAGGGTATTAATGTTCTGCAGGGTCTCATCAGCTGAACAGAGTCATCCATCAAGGAAGCCCAAGAGCTGGACTCCAAGTCCTAAAGTCTCTTCTCATCCCAAATCTTGGCTTTGCTATAGGTTGTCCTGAGTGGAGTATGCCTAAGTAGTATACCTTGTCTCACCAATAGATTGTAATTTAAGAAAATAAGGCTGACCTCTGGGGAACTGAACTGTGAAACCACTGCAAACCAAACCACCATAAAAACGAAATGCCTTGGGATGAAAGAGCTCTGCAAATAGGAGAGCACAATGTGGGAGCATTTGGGGAGATACCTAAGTGAGAATGTGCCATGTAGGAGTCTTAAAATGAGTGTTGAAAGTGAATTGCTATATTTTGTGGGTGATAGCCAAAGGATAATATGTTGCACCAACTTATACACACTGAGGCACTGGCCCTCGGAGCACATCTCAATACCAAACAGAAATGGATGTTCTTTACAGAATAAGGTTTCTAAAAAGACATCCTGCTCTTCCAGTAGGATGAAATTTGCGCAGACAGAAAAAAGAGGAATCAACCGGGTATGGTGGCTCAGGCTTGTAATCTCAGCACTTTGGGAGACTGAGGCAGGCAGATCACCTGAGGTCAGGAATCTGGGACCAGCCTGGCCAACATGGCAAAACCCTGTCTCTACTAAAAATACAAAAATTAGCCGGGCATGGTGGCCCAAGGCTGTAATCCTAGCTACTTGGGAGGCTGAGGCAGGAGAATCACTTGAGTCCCAGAGGTGGAATTTGCAGTGAGTTGTGGTCACAACACTGCACTTTAGACTGAGTGACAGAGTGAGATTCCATCTCAAAAAAAAAAGGAAAGGAAAAGGAGCAATCTGGTTGTTTAGTGCCGATTCTAGCAGGAGGTACACCATGATCACATTGAAATTGGACTAAAGGGGATTACTCCTAATTAGCAGATCTAAGAGCTTACAAAACTTTTCGAATAGGAAGGGACGTGCTTCACATTCCAAAGTTATTTCATTAGAAAAAGTAGGGTTGCCCACAAAGGGGAGGTTTAAACCAGGCTTGTCTACATGTTGCATGGCAAGGTGGGATGAGACAACTGTTCCATTTACCTACTGCTGTCTAACAAATTACTACCAAAAAATGGGCTAATATAACAATTTTATTTTCTCTTTCTTGATCTGTGGGTTGACTGGACTCAGCTGAATGGGTCTCATTTGGGGTCTCCATGTGTGACAGGCGGGGAGTGGCTGGGGCTGCAGCCATCTGAAGACCTAAACTGTCTGGACGCTCAACGTGGCTCATCCCCTGGCTGCCAGGCACTGCTGACTGTCAGCTGGGAGCTCAGCTGGGATTCTTTATCAGAATACCTACAAAAGGCTTCTCTCCATGACTTGGGTTTCTCACAGATGGTGAATGTGGAAGGATTTGGAAAGGGAAAGTACCGAGAACAAGAGGTGCAAGAGAACCAGGCAGAAGCTTTCAATGATTCTTATGGCCTAATTCCAGAAGACCCAGAAGGTGGCTGTTTCCGTTGATGAAGACCAGCCTTCTATGTGTGAGGTAGAGGGCTGCCTGCCACATAAGTAAGGGTGAAATGATACTGCACATGCCTTTGGAAAGCTACAGCTAATCAGAAAAGCAGACACATGATTACATACCTGGAATTAACTAAGTGGGATGCTCTGATCAGCAACTGTCCAGGCTATGATGTGGGCATGAGAGAAAAAAAGTAGTTTAGACAAGTAGGGGATCAAAGTGGGCTTCACAGAGGAAGTGACTGAGTGGACAAAGGAAGAAAGAAGTCGTTTGCGCTGGGCAGTGAGTGTGTGTGCTTTTGTATGTGCACGCCTGTGTGTATATGCATGTAGTATAGAGAAAGGCATTTGAAAATTCAAGAATGAGAAAACAACACAGTGAGACAAAATAAATAATATGATACATTCTGATAACTAAAAGATTCAATATGGCAGAAAAGCAACAGACTGGAACTATAATTTCACAGGATATTACTATAAATCATCTAAAAAGATTTCTTTAACAAGTAAGCTTAGAAACAAAGTTAAACATTTTGCAGTACTTCTTGAATTTTCCATTATGCCATTATGTATTATGAATCTTAGCCAATTTGGTGGGGTTGTGGGGGAGGATCAAGAATATGAAGTATTTGCCAAACATTTTTAAAAAGTATCTATACTGGCAGGATGGGCACTGTCCAGATAGTAGTTTGAAAACGTTGGGTTAAAACCAGGAAGAAGAAGGTAGGATGGCCAGCAAAGAAATTGCACAAATAGTGAAGGCTGTACTAAGAAGATTAACCATTACCTTCAGGACAATTTAAAAAAAAAATATATATATATATATATATATATAGAACACCTATTATATCCCAGGCAGTCTTCAAGGCACTAAGGATCTATCAGTGAAGGGGTAGACAGCAAATTCCTATTTCTATGTAGTTTACCTTCACCCGAGACAGATGATAAACAAGATAAAGAAGAAGAACAATACAGCGTGTTAGATGATAACGACCACATGGATAAAAAGTAAGGCAGGGAGTGGCTGATGGAAGAGGATGAATTTTACATCAGCCTTGAAGGAAGGCTTCTACAGAGAAGATAACATGTCACCAAAGACCTGAAAGACAGGAACCAGTCCTGAGGATCCAGGGGTATTCTCCAGGCCAAGAGAATAGTAAAGTCCTGGAAGCAAAGGACTTTGGTGAATTCAAGAAAGAAAAAGATCAGTGTGACCACATGGAGTGATCCAGACGGAGGATCCTGGAAAAGCAGCTCTGCCCAAGATGGAATCACTTGGTATCCAGATTGCAGGCAGCCTGTGAGTTCCTGAGGTCTTTGGCTTTTGTCCTGAATGAGATCTGGAGCCATGGAAAGATTTTGAGCACCGAGGTGATAAATTGACTTATTTATAAAAGGATCTCTCTTGCTGACTTGTATAAGATAGATAGAAAGGGGCAAAAACAGAAGCAAGGGACTAATTAGAAGGCTTTTGCATTAATCCAAGCGAAATATGTTGGTGGCTTGGACCAGAGTGAGAGAGCTACTGAGAATTGATTGGATTCTGGATATAATATAAAAGTAAAGCATTTTCTAATGGATACAATGTACAATGTGAGAAAGAGAGAAAAACCAAAGATAACTTCAAGGATTTTGGCTGAGCAATGAAAAGAATGGAGTTCCCTTACCTGAGATGGGGGAACTTTCTAGGGCTACAGATTTGAGGGAGAAAATGAGAAGTTAGGTTTTGGACCAGTTGAGTTTTGAAAAGTTATAGACATTAAAGGTATTTAAGCAGGGACATTATGTGTTTGGATTAGCACACTAGAAAAAACAAACAAAGCCCACTCTGGCAGTCTTAGGAAAGATGAATTAGAGAAGTCTGAACAGCAGGAGCAATAGGAGACACTTCAGAAATCCAGAAAAGAGTTGCTGAAAAGCGAATTTAGACTAATGGGTTGAGAACAGGCAAGTAGGCTTATATTCAAAGAAATCAAGGACAAGGAAAGTCAAGGAGACAGAATCAGTCAGGTTTCACAAGCAGCCTGAAGTAGGGGAGAAGAGGAAAGTTACAGCTCCAGATACGGTGCTGAGATTGACCCTTTTCTTTTAAAAGACCAGAAATACAGAAAATGGAACCATTTGGTAGAAAGTTTTGACTTCTTGGGGAAAATCGCTGAATCTGAACTACCTTGGTGAAGGCTATGTGGGGATGCCCAGGAGCTAGCTGAGCTGGTTGAGGCATTTACTGCCCACTCTGTGTCCATGAGCTTTCTTACATTTCCCAGCATCCTTGCAATTAAGCAGGGTCATATGACTAGTTTTTGCTAGTGGACTTAGGACAGAAGTGATCTGTGCCCCTTCCAGGCCAAAGCATTTGAAAGCTATCGCAGAACCCTCCAGCTCACAATTTTGCTGCCACAGGGACTAAGGAGACCTGTGTCTGGAGGTGGGAGAGTATCCACCAGCCTGGGTCTCTGAGTGACTGTATGGAGCATCTTCCAACAATTTGTGTTGGACATGCATCATGAGCAAGAAATAGGTATTTGAGATATAAAATCCTTAAGATTTGGGGGCTTATTTATTACTGCAGCATAACCTATGCTATTCTTACTAATGTATTTTCATATGCATCTGAAATTCAGGAGAAAGGAGTGGGAATTTTAGGAGTATAAATATGGCTGCTGCAGTCCGGGAAATGAATAACTTAGTGAGAGACTACATAGTGAGAACAAAGGAGGCCAGAGGAAGATGCTGAACAGCAACATTTAAGAAGACAAAAGATAAAGGGGATCAATGAAGTCTGACAGAGAGCATTCAGACATGTGAAAGAACCCAGACAGGTCATGGGAACCATGGCAAAAAATTTTTTTAAAAAAAGGAGAGGTCAGAGTTGTAAAATGCCTTGGGATTTATTCCAATTCAATTCACTTCTATTTGCTTTAATTTAACAAACAGACAGACCACCTCTTATGGGTCAGGGAAGTAGAATGGGGGCTTTGGAGAGACAAATGGATAGAACAATCCATGGACCATTTGGTAACTTTTGGGTAGAATTCTTTCTCAGACAAGTAATGGGTGCAGATGTAAGACTGGGACAGGTTGGAAGTGAATGGAAGGTTAGAAGGTGGAGACCAGCTGGTGTGCTTCTTTGAGGCCCTTTAAAGTAAAGAGGATGAAAAAGCAGGAGTTTTAAAGTAAAGGTGTAGAAAAGTAAGCTACATACTATACCCTTACTACTTGTTAGAGAGTATGTATTTCCTCTAACAATCCAATGAAAGAGAAATCATTTCCCTTTTGCTTCCTGAGAGAAAGCAGAGTGTATGGCTTAACTCTGGGACTGATGGTCTTGTTGTGCCATTTATTAGCTGTATGTATGGACTTGGGAAAGTTACTTAACCTCTTGTGCCTTGGTTTCTTCATCTGTAAGTTGGGAGAATAATACCTTTCTCATATTTAGTTATGAGAATTGAGTACAGTGAACCAACTGTCCTACTTGCCCAGGACTGAGGGTTTCCTCAGGATGTAGAAATCACAATGCTAAATTCAGGATATTTGTAGACAAAATGGCCCACACTGGGCATTTGTGATTGAGTGACTATAAAAATGCTAAGAGCAGTGGCTGGCACACAGTCGGTTTTATAAAGAGGTAGTTCCTACTATTGCTGATCCTCCATGTGCCTCAATTTTTAGACTGTACATTGAAGATACTAGACCTTATGTAACAGAGTTTTGTGAAGATTAAGAGACGACCCCGGGCCGGGCGCGGTGACTCACGCCTGTAATCCCAGCACTTTGGGAGGCCGAGGTGGGTGGATCACAAGGTCAAGAGATCGAGACCATCCTGGTCAACATGGTGAAACCCTATCTCTACTAAAAATACAAAAAATTAGCTGGGCATGGTGGTGCGTGCCTGTAATCCCAGCTACTCAGGAGGCTGAGGCAGGAGAATTGCCTGAACCCAGGAGGCAGAGGTTGCAGTGAGCCGAGATCGCGCCATTGCACTCCAGCCTGGGTAACAACAGCGAAACTCCGTCTCAAAAAAAAAAAAAAAAGAGAGAGAGAGAGAGACGACCCATGCCATGTGCAAAACTGGCACACGGTAAACGCTAAAGAGGAGTCATTACTGTGATGATGGTGATGGTGATTATAGCGATAATGAGAAAGAGGAAACAGGCTGAGAGGAGTTAAACACACAACTAATTAGTGAAGGAACTGGAGTATGAAACCAAGCTGGCCTGACTCCAAGGCTCTTGATGCTTCGTTTGTGCCACATTGTAAGCAGGGTCAGGAAAAATTAAATGATCAGAATTTGATCCAAGCTTTGGAGGATAAGTTGGTTTTGACTTTCTTGTATTTATTGACATCATCAACAAGCATTTATCAAACATTAGTCATGTGCCAGACATAGCACAGGGTAAGTAAAGTAGACGTGAAGCTACAATCCAGCAGTGTGAGGGAACTGCAAGAATGGAAAGCAGAGGGGTACCATGGACAGAGAGAGGGATAAACTTGCTTTAATTCTTTGTCCTATCCCCAGGATTAGAGTGACTATTCACACTTGCAAAGATCCTGGGAGATGTTAAGTCTGCTTTACAAATCCTGAGGGGGAAGTTGACATGTAATTAGGATTTCTTGTTTATTAGGTTTAAACCAACTAGGTTGATTTTTCACACAGTCATCAAGTCCTGTCTCCATGATCACGTCAGCCTCACCTTCATTCCAGACTGGCACTCACAGGTGATGTTCCAATTTCATGCAAACAGCTGCTAACATGCCCAGAGAGGCTCCTGATGAGTAAACATTATGTCTATTTTCAGCCTCTTTGCCATAGATTTTGGCAGATCTTCACTGTGAGATTCAGGGGTAACTTAACCTCTGAGCTTTCCTTCAAGAATAAAGATCCTACTGAAATGCTCCTTTAACAAATATAAATTGAAAAGAGATCCACTGTGTGATTTGGAACTGATAAACAAGAGGTGTCCAGTGAGCTCCCAATTAACTAATCTTTTGATAACACATAGATCCTACTTTAGAAAAATTTCCCTCTTTGTGGAGGCAGCTTCAAGTTGGCAGGAGAGAAGGAGTGGGAGGCTATGTCCTTCTGAGTCTGAATGGATCACTAGGGAAGAGTTTATCTAAATGAAGATTCTTTTTTTTTTTTTTTTTTTTTAATTGCATTTTAGGTTTTGGGGTACATGTGAAAAACATGCAAAGTTGTTGCATAGGTGCATTCATGGCAGTGTGATTTGCTGCCTCCCTCCCCCTCACCCATATCTGGCATTTCTCCCCATGCTATCCCTCCCCAACTCCCCCCCTCGCTGTCTCCCCCACTCTCCCGCAACAGACCCCCATGTATAGTGCTCCCCTCCCTGTGTCCATGTGTTCTCCTTGTTCTTTTAAGGATTAATCTGCTTCAGGTAAGCTAGAGAAATAAGAGAAAAACTAAGTGAGTTGACAGTAAAAGAACAAATGGGCAAACATTGGCATTCCTCAGTGGATGTGTGCCAGGAAGTCATACAAGTGCATGCCAGTCTTCATCATCCTACCACCCAGAGGCTTGAGAATAAACACACACAGGTCATCAGCCCCTGTGCACTGAGATGGATGAGGTCTGGCCCTCCAGACAGAGCTCCTGGTGCCATAGAATCTCTCACCCAACAGAGAATGTCCTTAAAAGCTAAGGTCTCAATATCTTCCACCATAGGCTGGGAAGGACCCCAGCCAAGATTTACGTTCCAGATCCTTTCCAATGTGCCCGGGAGTGGAATGACCTGAGATTCAAGTCCGACCCAGTGTTCTTAGACATCATGGGACAATCCCAAGAAGTCGAGACTGGTTGAAAAATCCTAAGGCCAAGAATAGGCCCAATCCTGAGTCAGTTTCCACCCACAAAATGAAATGAAAAAAAGGGACATAGGCCAGTCAACAAGGAGGGCTCTCTGTCATTGTCCAGTGGCACTCAGGTACCTGGGAATGCTGAGGGAGGGGGATGCACAGGACTGGGCTGAAGCTGTGGTGCTGGGATAAAGTCATGACAACTTCAAGGTAAATAGTTCGAATGAGGGCCTCTCTCCTTCAAATGTCCTTTCTTCATTCAGCCAGGTTCGCATTTATTATAGTCCATCACCATTTCATTGTTTTGAAGGACCATTATTCAGTCAGTCAACTAATACAAATACACACAATCAGGAAGTCAGACAATCCTTTAATTCGCTCACTCCGTCACTCATTCTTTCATTCACCTATTCATTACTTAGTCTATCGGTCAACAGCTTAGCCATTCATATATTGGCCAATATGTAGTCTTTCATCCATTCAATTGTGACTGTTATTCAGCCAATTAATTATTCACATGCATTTAGCCCCAGGCAGTCATTTGACTCTTTGACTCATTCATTTATCAAGCTAGTCCTTGCTTCTGTCAGTCAATCGGTCATTACATAGTCATTTTACCCACTCATTTGTACATATATTCAAACATTTAAGGCTAGTCACTAACTCATTTTTTCATTCATGTTTTTATTCATTTATTCATTGGTCTTTCAGTCACTCTGACAGTCAGGCAATCAGTTAACCAGTTATGCAGTGAACTTGTTCACCAGGCCTCCAGGGAACAGCTTCTAATCAATGCTTTTCTTAAATTTAACTTGAATATGCTTATAGCCCATAAGGCTCAGACTATGAAGTATGGATCTGCTTCCTTTCTTTGTTAAATAATAATAAACCTTAGATCTGGATACAAGAAGTATCTGTGCACAAAAAGAGTCGTCAATTTCATGTACCATGAGGCCTGAGCAGCAGGTGGGTTGGGGCTGCAACTGACCCATAAAGGAGGTTACACAGAGAGTCTAGACATCCCTAGACATCCGGGGACCACCTCATGGGACCAAGCATAGGATCCATCCCAGAACAGGTACTTAAGGTTTTCAAAACTATGTCTATCCCTGGATTAAAAAGTGATACATATTTATTGGAAAAAAGAAGAAAGGTTTGAATAAAAAAATAAAAATCAGTCAAATCCCCACCAGCCAGAATTAACAATTGCTAATATGCTAGTGTAGATATTTATATATATTTGTGGACATACTTCTACCAAAAAATAGTTTTTATTAATTAATTATTCTAAGAGCAATGTATGATTCATGTAGGAATTCTTATACTTAAGAGAGTCTGGTTTATTGGAATAGCAGTTAAACTTTGTTCACAATTAAAATGAGTAATTTAGTAACTGATTTACACTTATTTTAAGTTGAATTTTTACTAGATTTATATACAGTACTTGAATATGATGCCATAAGAATCACTATGTTTATGAGTTTAGTGTAATCTATTAGAGTTATACGACTTTAGCACATGAGAATTTTTTTAAAGTACTAAAAATAGAATGTAACAAAATTATAAAGATAATTGAAAACCTTGAAGTTTATAAATGGGACTACATATTAATCAAGGTCTCATTATACGTGATTGTTAATTTTTGCTAGACTTTTACAAAGAGAAGAATAATATTTATAAGATGAAAGTAAAAGCTTGAGAAAGAACACAGCTTTAAACTTTATCAATTTAACATTAAATTTCAAAACTATAAATAAGCTCTCCTTTAGGATATTAAACACTCAGTCTTATGGCTACATCAACAAAGATGGAGTGTACCTCCCATATCTTCCATGTGGACTTCTCCCTTTCAGAAGATACATCACGGGCTGACTCTTTTTTCTACGTGGGAAGGTATCAAAGACAACAAACAAATTTCTAATTTGAGCCTCTAGTGGATGGTCTTGCCATTCACTGAAAAATGTCATGCTGTGCTGGGTGTGTGTGTGTGTGTGTGTGTGTGTGTGTGTGTGTGTGTGTGTGTGTGTGTGTGTGTGTATCTTCAATAGAAGTCTAAACCCTGAAGATGGAGAAACAACACCTTATTCTCCTTCGTGGCTTGGAAGCCCAGCCCCATGCCTGGCACACATCGGATGTCCAAGCAAGATGCTCAGGTATGTAAAGAAAGGTCATGGTGTCCAGAGCAGGTAGAGAGTGTCTTCAATATGCTGCCCCTCCTCTGCCAGGAGAACTTCTACTCTGGATGTTCTTCCTCACGTGCAAGTTTACCCTTTGTCAAGGTGAAGCCCTCAGGGATGGAAAACCCAAAGAGTTCCTGCTCTCCAGGGAGTCTTCCTCAGATTTCAAGGCCTCTTAGTTCAGCCATTGCTTCTGATTATTCCTAATGTGAGTTTAGACAGGTGCTGAGGGACTTGTCACCATTAGATTCCTGAGCTGACACTTAGAGGGTCCAAGGTTAAATATCAGAGACGAAAAAATAAATAAATAAAAGGCAGTGTGAAAAGTGCCTAACATCTGACAACTTGTTCTTTAAAGACCCCAGGCAATCAGCATGCCTAGTCTATTGGGAAAGAAAAAAACCAACTCTAAGACAGAAGGGCTGCCTTTTACCCTTGAAAATTCAGTCTCCGAGGCTCCAGAGAGGTGAGGGGTGGGTCAGCTCACAGAGGCTCCAGACAGCCTCAGTGAAGAGGACACAGGAAAAATGTAGACAATTGCAATCTGTAGTCCCTCCACAGAGCTCCAAGGCTGCCACCACTCTTTCTCTAAAACTCAGCTCAAAGGTATCACCACGCTTCTGCAGGAAGCCTCCTGGTTCCTTTTCTGTGCTGATTGGTAAGTGGGTGCCTCATATGGACTAATTGTTGGATTCAGACACCACAAGGGGCAATTACATTGCAGAGCAAGAAATTAAAGCCCAGAGGTTAAATAGATCACTCCCACACTGTCCCGTTGGTGAATAGTCTGGCTGGGGTTTGATGCCAGAGTGCTCTGTCTTCAAATCTGAGGTTCCAGCCCCTTCCCTGTATTTCCTCAAACTTCCTTAGCCAGGTAGTGTTTTCTCCTGGTGCCCTTTCCCAAGCACACAGAAGGGTGCTCTTTCCAGCCCTGGGGAACTGTCTTGGGTCTTTCCTCTGAAGCTCTCCAGCCTTTCTTCTCTGTCTAGGAAAATCTTACGCTTAATTTCAAACCTTCCCTTAGGTCTTGAGTTTGAATTTCAAAATGCTAATTAAGATTTCCTCATTTTCCTGGGTTGCAGAAAATGTTTTCCTAAACCTATTTATGTCGGGCCAAGAATAAAAGCTCATGTCCTTGGGTTTTGCAAAAAGGGCTTGTTGTTGCTCTCTTTTTATCTCCCTTTCTCCAGAAAAAAAAAAGGACAGGGGAAGGACAAGCAATGTCTCCCCTCCTCCTTAATATATAAACTTGAGTGACTTCCTGGGCTTGCAGGCAGGTGAGCTGCTGATAAGAATGCTCTCAAGTGATCGATAGAGCATCCCCATGGTACACATGGTCGTGATTTAGGAAGTGACCATCTGCCTCTTGGACCACCTACTGGATCCTCCAGTCAGGGTTCCCCCATTGGCCAGGGGGTCTACCTGCTTATCTGCACTCTGGGCCATTTTTCTTGACAAATGGTGTTTATTACAAATAATTTTCCTCTTGGCACTGTTTCAGCCTCCAATTTAGGCTTAATATTAATATGCCCTTAAGCTATTCTCTTAGGAGGTTGGCAGGAGTGAATTCATTCCCTGTGGGTATGATTGTGAATTCTGATTAATGCAAATGCTATATGACTTCATCATTTTTACACTCAAACCCCTACTCCATGGCACTCCTGAGTCAGAGTTGGAGTCCTGCCAAATGCTGTATGTGTTTGAGGGAGGACTGGCAGAATGACACAGGCTTACCCCTCGTATCCCTCCCCAGCTTACCTCTCTCTCCATGGTCAGACTTAGTACCTCCTTTCACTGTTCCCTTCACGTGTTGTGTTTGTATTGCCAGTTTTCACCTACAGCAATAGCTATTAATTGTTGAATATAAAAGCATTGTCCTTTTTTATTTTATCCCCTTTTCACACTCATATCTGCAACTCTCTGTGGCTATAGTTTAGTAACCAGAAAGCTTTAAGCACCAGGACCTCTGGGTTTCCTGAACATTTGAGACTTTTCGGGTTATACTCATACATCCATGTTCGCATACACTACTAACTCAATTCTTTCATCCTTAGAGTAAAGTAAAATATTGTGGAAAGCAAATTTGAAGATTCTATTGGAACAATGCAATATTTGGAAATCTTCTCCAATAAAGTCTCCTCTTATCTCTACAATCAGAATAAATCCTTCAGTTTTGGGAAGACAAAAATCACTTCTTATCAGTGCCTAAGCACAAAAATGCTCTTAAAGCAGTTTTACCCTCCTCTCTTTCTTCTAGTTTTTATCACAATTCTCCTAGTATTCCAGGCTGGAAATTGTTAATTATATTTAATTTTTCTCACTCCTCTGTCTCCATTATATAGAATTACCAAGTTTAATAAAGTTTTCTTGCTCAATGTGGCTACTTTTCTCCCTCCATTCTTCCCAACTATCCATCCATTTATCCATCCACCTAACCAACCACCCATCCATCCATCCAGCCAACCACCCATCCATCCATCCAACCAACCACTCATGCATCCATCCACATGCTTATTTATCTATTCATCCAGACACTCACCCTTTGTCACCTCTTCTGTAACTAGCTATAGGACCCTGGATATCCAAAATTTGATCTGACTTCAGATCATAGGAAAAATAACTTCCATATGGGCTGGGATAGGTCCCTCCCCAACTCCACCTCCTCTCCTGAAGTATAAGAAGAGATTCAGCTTGTAAAGTTTTTGACTTATATATTATTAATGGTGAGCATTGACAGGTGAGACAAGATCGGCTACTTCTTTCATTAATTTCGAATTTTTTATCCATGCTGTCAATATCTAGCCTGAGTCTAGGGTTAAAAGTTTTCACTTCCTCATAAGGCTTCCCTACATAAGCTCTGATAGTGGCTCTAGCTTTCAGAGATCCAGAGTGTGGCTCCAATCACAGTGATTGAGTGGAGTTCCTCAATGAAGAAATGAAGAGAATGAGGTTTTTAACACAGAAATGCTATTCTGCCATCTTACTAGATTGCTCTTTAGCCTTTCACCTCATTTATTAATTCATTCATTTGACAAACAATTTATTGAACACCTAGAATAAACAAAGCATGTCCATTTGAACTTGGGGTAAAGTGATGAAGAAGTGAGAATTCTAACTCTCAAGCATCTTTTAATCTAGAATGGAAGAAAAGGAAGGAATGAATCATGATTCTATGATTCCATAATGAGTATTGTGGTGGTTTATGAGAGGAGAGAGAGGAACATGCATCAGGGCTGAATTGTAAAAAAAATAGCAAAGAATGAGTTTGGTGGAGGAGGAGGAGAAAGAGCATTCCTGGAAAGAGAAGAATAGAATGTGCAAGGTTCAGAAGCTAGCAGAAGTATAGCAGATTCAGGGAACTTCAAGGTGTGATAAGGAAAAGTGTTAAGAGATGAGCTGAAGGAGGTTGGCAAACGTTAGAGTGTGATAATATGATATTTAGACTTTTTCCTGAAGATGATCAGAATTTATTAAAGCATTTCCAAGGTGAATTGAGAAAGTTTCTAAGGTCAATGTTGTTAAAAGAAGCTTCATTGGCAGTGTGTTATCCCAGATATCAAGACTTTAACAGCACCCATGAATTTTGCGTCGTGTGAGAGGGCCTTGAAGAATCCCAGGTTGGCTAAAGTAGAACATCAGACCAAAAAGTTACAAAGAGAGATTCTGCAGAGTTAAAGTCTTGTGTGGGCATGATGAACATCACTGTTCCAACATGGGCATTCCTTCTACAAACATACAGTCATGCCTCCTTTACACCTGACATCCTGCCAGCTGCATTTAAGGGTGAAAAATGAAACACATATAATATAGCCCATGCCTGTAGAGAGCAAACAAGTGGGCAGTTTCATCAAAGTATCAGTATTTCTCCAGATGACTGCTCTTATACCTCTTTCCATTATCTGCCAACGCTCCACCATTCAATTAGTTTTGTGTCTGATTCCAGGCACCTCAGCAGTTGCTGATCGCAGCCAGAACCACTTAAGCCCTTGAGCTTTCTCAGATCTTTAGCCTTCACAGAGCTCTCTGTTTTTAATGATCTTTCACCTGAAAAGATGTCTCAAAGCACACTCACACACACAAAGGTACTAATGGGGTAACAGTTGGGGATGTTGGGAGGATTTAGAACACATTCTCTGAAGGCTAGGAGCTTCATAACATGGGGGAAGGGATTGCACCAATCCGTTTACATGTAGAGTGTCTCCACCTGGGAACACTATAGCATCTTGATCATTTTTTCAGCTAAGTTCACCTTTTCTTACAGTTTTTTTCCCTTTTCCCTCAAGCTTGTTCACTTTATTTTGATCTAGAGGTATTAGTCCATTCTCACATTGCTATAAAGAATTACCCAATGCTGGGTAATTTACAAAGAAAAAAGTTTTAATTCACTCATGGTTCCACAGACTATACAGGAAACATGACTCTGGCACCTGCTCACCTCCTGGGAAGGCCTCAGGAATCTTACAAACATGGTGGAAGGCAAAGGGAAGTACATACATCACATGGCAAGAGCAGGAGCAAGAGAGAAGGGCAAGTGCCATACACTTTTAAATGGTCACATCTCATGAGAACTCACTCACTATCATGAGGACAGCACCAAGGGGGATGACACTAAACCACTCAGAAGAAACCAACTCCATGATTTAATCACTTCCAACCAGGCCCCACTTCCAACACGAAGGATTGCAATTTGACATAAGAATTTGGTGAGGACACAGGTCCAAACCATATCAAAGTCTGGACATCTTTGGTTTGTCTTCTTTGGTGATCTTCATTATGTTTCAGAATACAGCAATCTCTTTTTTAAGCATCTTAACATGGGTTTTGTTTTTGTTTTTTTGCCCCTAGTTCTGATATTTCTTAGCATTTTCTGGACTCTGGTAGACAGTATGGAGGTTGAATTTTTCCATGATGCATTTCCAATGCCAGTGGGACTAGTAGATGGGGATTTGAGAATGAGTTGAAGGCAAGTGGGAGAGCTGATTAGCCTGGGAGTTATCACATTACAAGACTCAGGAAATGGCAGGGTAAGGACAGAAATCATTGAATCCAGTGCCTTCATTTCTCAAATAAAAAAAAAATAAAGCTAGATGTGTGCTCCACATCATATAGTTGAATACCAAAAGGTACCTAACTCTGGATTCTTATCACACAACCACTTCTGAGCATTTGGACTCATCAGCTCTTACATGAACCTGCAGCTCCACTGCCTCCTATATGAGCAATGTTGGAGTTCATCTAGATCATGAAAATCTCTGCCCTCCAAGAAATTCCCTAGGCTACCTCTTATTGTTAGCTATGCTTTATCATATGGCCTCAACCTCCTGAACATAGCTGATAGCACCAGTGATGGATAATTGGCTCAAACTGAAGTGAATTCTTCACTGAGAAGTATGAGATCAGACCTAAGAGGGATTTGAGCATGCCCTCCTTCTGGATGGAACTGTAACTCGGAAATGTAGGTGCAGTCATCATCCACCCAGCAGGTAGACTACAAAGCTGGGCAGCTGACCTGCAGAGAACAAGATGAAGCAGACAAAGATGGGAGATTCAGAGACAAAGAGCAGAGAGAGAGAGAAAGTTGATCCATTCGTTTCTTGTGACTTTTAACTTCCTGGTTTCTGTCTCTCTCTGATGCCTCTTTCCAATTTGGCCCTTAGAGTTAATGTATGTGAACTGAACATTTGCAATGGCCCAGGCACTCTTCTAGGCATTAAGACTACAGTGTGGACAAGAAAGTGCCAACTTCTGCTCTTGTGAAGCTTACATTCTAGTGTGGGCAGGTAGACAACAAACAAGTAAACACATAACTAAATGAGATTATCATTTTAGATAGTGATAGGTACTGTGAACAAATGTTAAAAAGAATGAGAAATTTAAAATGACTGGGATGGGGTGTGGGTTATTAGATTGCATGGTCAGAGATGACAAGGGCCAGCCAGCATGACTGGGCTGATTGTGTTTGTACAACTTTAGCAGACACCATTAGCATAAATTTTGATAGGAATGGTGCCCACTGGAGTTGTGCAGTGTACAACATGGACAACTTCAGACTACAGCCCTGGGGAAGGACTCCCTGATAAATGAATATTTGTGATAACATCTGGATGGCACGAGGGAGTCAGCCATGTGGAAACATGGAAGAAGACCATTTTCAGCAGTGGAAACAGATGGTTTAATGGTCCAAAGTTGAGAATCATTTTGTCTGGGTACAGTTAAGCTTTGTTGTTCTTCCTCCTAAGATTGTCAGTGGTTCTATGTAGGCAAATCTTAAGGCTCCAGTTTACTAGAAAGATAATATTCAATGAAGACTTACTAAGATTTGCTGAATACTTCAAATTGGTTGTGTGCTTAATTGTTGCAATATAGCAGAATTATGATGAAGCTTACAGTGGTGAGTAACTTGCTCAAAATCACAGAGCTAATTAGTGAAATATCTGGGATTTGGAAGCAAATTCATCTCATTCCTCAACCTGCACTCTTCATTAGGACCAGGTAATTAGATAGAGAAGTTCTAAAGAGCTAAATTAGTATAACATGCTTGAATGTTTGAAATTCTGAATAAAATGCATTATTTCCTGAAAAACTATAAATTACCAATATTGATCATGGAAGGAAAAAAATGTCCCAATATACCAACAACCAGAGCTCAAACTAGGGAAGATGCAAAACAAAAATCAAGCAGAGGACCCTGGTTTCTGATGTTTTTTTCAGGTGAATTCTTGTAAACCTTCAGTGAATAGATGCTACCCAAGTTGTCTAGTGTTTCAAAGCTTTTAGAAAAGAATCTAAAAGCTTCCTAGTTCACTTTAAAAAAAATTCAGTAAAACACCCAACTGATTCCTTATAGCTTTTCCTATCCTCCATTAACATACTCAGAAACATAAGATGAGCATCTAAGAAATAAGAACACACATTCAGGAAATAGGAAAGAACTCTTGGAGATTAAACATTTGACAATAGAATAAAAATTCAATATATGAATAGAAGACAAAGTAAAGTAAAGGTAGGAAAAAGTAGAAATATAGAGACAAAGAAATGGAAAAGAAAACT
This sequence comes from Aotus nancymaae, assembly GCF_030222135.1. Lineage (NCBI taxonomy): Eukaryota > Metazoa > Chordata > Mammalia > Primates > Aotidae > Aotus > Aotus nancymaae. The sequence continues at coordinate 83,273,662 of NW_026988450.1, read as the reverse complement.
AGAAGAGAAATGAAGAAGGTGTGACACTTCATAAATACGAGTACCATTAAGAACAAATTGTGAGTAAAACAAATAAAAGGAAGACATGAAGATCCAGAAAAGTAAATCCAGCACAGAAGAGCAAGGGGCTGGAGGATGGCAAAAGGAGTGCTTCAAGATATGGTGCGACTATCTGAAGCATTTGGCTGTGCCCAAAGAAATTTTACAACTATGTCAGACAATGTGTGAGATGTACATAGAAACCAAAGCCAACAAAGCAATTAACACAAGCATTCGAAGAACAAGAAAATTTGGGTCAAGATAGAAGAAAATGTAGTCATAATTTACTACCTATCTTAGCTGTGAAATTTCTCATAGCAAAGTCATGGAGTTGGAAAGAGAGTGGTGATACCATGCATGACTGAGTAAGAGGTGCTGGGGCTGTGGTGGCGAAAGCTGAAGATGGAGGCGTATGATATTCCAATGACCGAAAGCAGGTGTCCATGCTCATTCTGTAAACAGCCAAATGGTTAATACTTTAGGCTTTGCTGGTCACACACTCTCTGTTACAAACTCATCTCTGCCATTATAGCACAAAAGCAGCCATAGACAATAAATAAATAAATAAGTATAGCAGCATTCCAGTAAAATTTTATTTGCAAAAGTAGATTGTGGGCTGGATTTGGCCAGTGAAGCCATAATTTGTGAACCTCTGTTCTCAAGCAGTGCTTCTCAAACTTGACTGCTAGAGGAATCACCTGGGGAGCTTTCAAAACTCCTGATGTCCAGGTCAAACAGACCAATCACATCAGTCTTTGGGAACCAGGTATCAGGTGGTTTCATTGGGCAGCCAAGTTTGAGAACCATGCAATAGGTCCAATTCATTCAGGAGGGGTAAGAGCCTAAATGCCAAATAGAACTGCTCCATGCCTCTGGCTTTCTGAGGTCATTTGTTTATTCATCTAACAGGCCACTCAGTAATGTGTTTCTACTGAGGTCATAGAAGCTTAATCTTTTGAGTATTCATATAAAATCTCCCAACTAAACCAGAAAGGACAGCACTAATTCATTTATTTGTTTGATAAACACTGACTTAGACCTTCATCTGTCCCAGTCACTGTGATATGCCTGGGAATACTGAGTTGATTAATGCATTATTCCTAGTGATCAAGAAGCTCCAGACCAATAAGAAGAATGGATTTAAACACAATAATAATTACTCTCCTTTACTTTTATCAAGTATTCTATGCTAGAAACTGCATTTAGTAATTTTTTCACATTATTATTACTATTCTTTATCTTCACAAAGCCTTCTGAGCTTCTAAGCAGCATTGTGCCTCTTTTACCAATGGTGAACCTAAGGCTTCAAGAGTAACTGACCAAAGGTCACACAACCACTGAGTATGGCAAAATTAAGGATTCAAATTCAGTTGTTACTTACTAGAAATTCAACTTCTGTGATCAATGCTCTGGTAGAGGTGAACCCAGGGAACTGGGTGTTTCAGTTCTCTATTGCTGTGTATCAAAACTCCCCAAACTAATTGGTTTGAACTAACTATTATTTATTGGTCCACAATTCTGCAATTTGGACTGGGCTCAAGTGGGTAGGCTAGTCTCCCCAGGGTCACTCAGATGGTTGCACTATTCTGAAGGCTCAACTGGGGAGAGATGTTGAAAAAGGATTCACTCACATCTGGCAGTCCATGAAGACTGTCATCTAAGGTCTCCTGTATGTGGTCTCTCGAGCAAGTTTCTTAGATCACGGCAGCATTCCAAGATCACAAGATCTTATGTACAAGTGCTTCTCAAGCCTCTTCTTGGGTAGAGTTTACTGATGTCCTATTGGTCAAAGCAAGTTCACAAAGCTAAGCCCAGAACTGGTATAGGAGGGACCCATGCAAGGGTGTAGGTATTGGCATGTATGATTTGTTGGGGGACCATTAATGCAATAGTCAACAACAGTAACTGAGCCAAGGTTGTAAACACAGTGAGTATAGCGAAATTAGAGGTTCCATCTGAGGGCTTACCTTCCTACAAACCCCAAGCCATGTAGTACCTGCTCTGCTAGAGGTAAAGCCAGGTACCTAGGAAAGCTCAGGTGAGGAGCTGGGGATGACTTCATGGAAGAAAAAATGCCTTTGCTGAATCTGGAAGAGTGAGAAGTTAGCCAGGAGCCAAGGCCAGCATGGGCCATGGTAAGGAATATTCTGTAGGGTCAGAGGACATTGTGGGAAGTGATGAGAGAGAGCACCAAATGGAAGAAGTGGGGTTGGATCCTGATGGCCCATTAGTGTGATGCTACAGAGCATGAATTTTGTTTTCAGAAGCATTGAGCACAGGGAGATCCACAGTGTTGTTAAAAACTAAGGAGCTTTTTCATACAAATAATAAATCTGGCTGGAAATTAGATGTACATAACCTAGTGATGGTTCCATGCCCCTGAGTTTCCTCAGAGCTGCCGTTATCCCTGGAAATAATAGGGACCCCATGAAAACAAAACCCATAAGTTACATTATATTCCAAGTCAGCAAAGACTAAAAGATGTCTTCCTAGAAAGGAGGAAAAATTCATAGCACATGATGCATGTCACATCATGTCAGTATTACCACATTGTCAGTATTAGTAAGTCAGTTGAATCTTTACTTCTGAATCACTTGGGTGTCATTCAAAATATTGTTTTGCAAGACCAAAGAGGTCCAGAAAGTCTAATAATCAGGGAAGCTTCCTCCACTTGCTGTATTGTCACTTGCCAACTATGAGAAGAAGTAGAATTGTAAAAGATTTCATCCTAGTTGGAAACTTGGAACTTGACATTTCTGAGTGGGCTGTAGTTTTGGCAAAAGACATTTTTCTGCCCCAATGATTTTATTATGCCTGATTTTTCTGATTGTTGCCAAGATGGGTTGAATTTATTTTATTTGCTCCCCAGTGAGAACTTACATTTACTTAGAAAATTTGGTTCGCAGGGTACTGCTGAGCCATTAAGGCCAGCAAATGGGAGAATAATAATAGTTTATAGGTCTACAGCACCACATCATTTACAAAGCATTGCCACACACTTTATCTCATTGAAGCTTGGCAGCAAATCTATGAGAAAAGCAGAATTGGCAAGGTTAGCTCCATTTTATAGACAACTAGATCTTTTCCAGGACCTCAGGCTCAGTGAACAACCCTGTCATCTGGTTGAGCAAGCCGGAATCTAAGTGTCCTTCTTAATGCTTCTCTCCCTCTCATCAACCCATATCCAAGCCTTGACCATGTTATCTTTGAAGTATGTTTCACATTTATCCACTTCACTCTACTTCTGTAGCTACCATTCTAGCTTAAGCCATCATTGTCTCTTATCTGAGCAATACAATACTCCCTTCACCTGGCTCTCAGCTTGGCCCCTTAAAGTGACTTTCCAAAAAGCAGTCAAAATGATCATTTTGAAATGCAAAACTATGTCACCTCTTGGCTTAAAACACTTAATTGACTTCTCATTATGTCTGGGATAAATGCAAATGTGCTTAGCACAGCCTAAAATGCCCCAGGAGATGTGGTTCCCTTTTCTTCTGTACATCTCAATCCTTTTCTTTCCTGTCTTGCTCAAGCCATCCTGGTCTCATTTCTCCAGGCTCCCTCCAGCCACAGCCACCTTTGTACATGCTGGTCTCTCTGCATGGAGATTTTTTCCTGGTGTTTTCACCTAGTCAAGTCCTTGCCATGCTGTAGAGCTCAACTGTCACTTCCCCATGGAAGACTTCCCAGATAAACTTGAGTAGGTCAAAACTCCCCATTACACACTCTTGAAGAACAATGACCTCCCAAAATAATCACAGCTGCAAGCATTAATTTTATTGTTGGCACCATATTATCTACCCTCCCCCCATTAGATTCCAAGCTCTATGTAGTCAGGGTCGAGGTGCCCTGTGAACTGCCTAGAATACAGAATGTGTTCAATAACTAATTGACAAATGAATAAATGGATTGAGAGAGAAATGGATGAATAACTAAAGCTCATCAAGTTTTGTTATTAAAAGCCTCTCCATCAGAATATGTTTCAGAAGCCTCTAAACGCCCCACATCAGGATTTCCCTGCTAAGTTCCCAGTGTCCCTGGTAGCTGTGAATCTTGCTCTGTAAAATTTTCCTCAGTCTCAGATCCTATCAAATTCAGACCTTCCCCTTTAATCAAAATTCAAATCCAATCTATGCCTTACTCTTCTAGACGTTGCTTGTGTTTAACCCAGAGTGCCAGGGCCTTAACATTTAACACAGAAGTCTTAGATACCTTCGGGATTCTGGAGAAGTTGGGTGCCTTTTAAGCATCTCTCAAAGCATACTGTGGAGCATCTGCTTGCCTGCTGTCCTAGAAGGTAGAACACTGACTCAGTGGTTGTAAACTCTCTAATCGCATGGCTCAGAACACCACTTTTTAGTAATGGGTGCTTTGCCCTTGGAATTTTCTTCCACACATTAGCCATTTCCAGAAGTCATTCTTGAACACGTGGCCTCCCAACTTGTCCCTAGGGCATTGGGCAGGGTTATTGGTAACTGGCATTTCATTGCCAAAGGCATAATCAATAATCATTTCTACTGGTATATTTGCAACTCTATTCTTCTGATCAATTACAGTCGTTGCCCTTTATCCTTTGGAGATATGTTCCAAGATCCCCAGTGGATGCTCAAAACAGTGCACAGCACTGAACTCTGTATATACTACCTTTTGTCCATCTGATAACTAAAATGGCCACTCAGTGACTAACAGTCAGACAGCATATACTACATGGATGTGCTGAACAAAGGGATGATTTAAATCTCAGGTAGATGGGGCAGGATGGCAAGAGATTTCATTGTGCTACTCAGAATGGCGAGCAATTTAAAACTCATGAATTGTTCATATCTGGAATTTTCCGTTTATTTTTGGACCACAGCTGATCATGGATAATTGAAATGACAGAAAGCTAAATTGTGGATAAGAGGAGGCTACTGCACCTCCTGATTCCACTCATCCTCTCTGTCTGTTGAATTTCCATGCATCCAGCAAAACACAGCTCAAAACATTGCCTCCAGGTAGGCTCTGCTGACTCTTATCATGTGAAACTAATCATTCCTTCCTTAGGACCTGTGTTCAATACTCTGCAGGTTCTACAGTGGTGCCTATTTTGCTGAGGAGTTATCATTTACACTGATGGCTTTTTAGCATTTTACTTTGCATTATTCTAATTAACTTAACCCATCATATACATCATATACTTGCTGGCTTTTAGGTTGCTATTTTCTGAATTACCTATTCATATCCTTTTTCTAGTATTCAGAGAAAAAGTCTTAAGGTGCCTAATTTTCCTTGCTGGTATTCAAAATTTAGATACTCAAAACTGTTAGTCAGTTATGTGTTTTGAAAATATATTATCTCAGTCTTAGCAGGTTATTTTTTTAACTTTGTCTATGGTTTTATTCCCTGAACAGCAATCTTTCATTAATACTTGATGTAGTCAAATCCATTTCTTTTACTTCTCATAGTTCCTTTCAAGGATTTTCAAAGAAATTATTCTCTACCTCAAAATCTGGAAGATAAGTTCCTTCATTTTCCAATATATTTATAGTTCTACCCATCATATTTAGGTTTCTGTGAAAAACAAAGGTTTTCTGTATCGTGTGAGGTAGGGATCTAATTTAATTTAAAAATGTATCATGAATCAATATTTCCAGCATCTTTTATTAAATAATTTATACTTTTAACACAGATATTTTACCTTTATAATAGGTGGAATGCTTTAAATACTAGTGATATCCTCACCACTCACTAAAACTGGTGATCACAGGCTAAAAGAACTTCAACTGTATCATTTTGTATTTCTCAGCAACAGCAAACACAGTCAACTAGTCACAGTTTTATTTAAGTATTATGGCACCCCCTTCTCTTGGTTTTCCTTTGACATCACTGGTTACTTCCTCTTAGTCTTCTTAGTTGGTTTCCTCTTCTTTTCCCAATCTCTAATATTAGGATGGCCTAGAAATCAACCTTTGGAGAACTTCTCTTCTTCATCTGAACACTATTCATAAGTAATCTCAGCAATCCCTGACTTGTAATGCTATCTATATAGTTAGCATCTCAAATTTGTATCTTCAAAAAGAACTTCTCCAGAGAACTCTAGGCTCATAGATCCATTGTCTACCTCACATCTCTTCACAGATGTCTAATACCATCTCTAACTTTACCTGAACCAAATAGAATTCTATTCCTCTCTAACTTTACCTGAACCAAATAGAATTCTATTCCTTCCTGCCCTCACAAAGTTGTTCCTCCCAAGGCTTCTCCATTTCAATAAGATCACGGCGCTCCTTCCATGAGCTCAATCCAAATTCTAGGACTAATCTTGGATTTTTCCTTTTCCTTCAACTCCTATATCCAACCAATCGGAAGTTTCTGCTAACCACCTTTCTAAAACCTCCTAACCCATACACTTTTGTCCATTTTCACTAATATCCCTCTTGTCTAAGTCACCAAAACATCTCACTTAACTAATTCCTGTTTCTGCTCTTGTCTCCTTATAATAAATCTGGAATTGGCAGCCAATCTGATGAATTATAAGTGAGATCATGTCACTTCTCTGCTCAAAATCCTACAGGGACTTCTAATAAAAATCTCATCCTTGACCAAGCTATAGTCTGGCTCCTCTGAGCCCTCTCCTTGATGAGGCCATTGGCTTGCCCACCCTGACCTTGGTCTGCCAAGTCCAGTTTAGTGAAAATCCTCAATCCTGATATCTGATGAAGTTCCTCATTCTCTACCCTTCGTATGTAAGTCTTTGACCTGCCTTTAGCAAGGTTCTTAAGATAATTTAGCAAGAATTCCCCTACCCTTGATGTTTGGACTAGCTCCTGTCATAATTTTCCATCTGATGACCCCCTCACTTTGCTCCTTGGCTGTAAATTCCTCAGCAAAGTTTGCTCTCCTTGGAGTTGAGTTCAGTTCTGTATTATACAATGTAGAGCCAAATACTGTACATCTACATATTGAGTCTGAGGTCCCTCTTTTTCCTACTGTAGAAGCTCAAGTAAAATCTATCTTGTCATTTTTGACAAGTGTCCAGTGAAAAATGTTTCCTTTACACTTCTTATTACATTTATAATCAAGCCCCCACATGTGTTAACTTAAATATCATCTCCTCTCCCTGACTTCCTCTCTCCCATGTGTTCCAGCCACTCTGGACTTCTGCTTCCTCACATATGCACACGTCAGATCCTTCTCATCCATAGCCCTGGAACCCTCTGACACATGACTTTCACCTGATTGATTCCCTCTTGTTATTTTTGATCTAAACATCATAGCCCCAGACAAATCCATTCTATTACCCACTCTGAAATCACTGCTCCTGCTCATTCTATCCCATCACTTTTTAAATTATATGCATCAGGGGTTGGCACACTTCAGCCCCCAGGCCAAATCTTATCCCCACCTGCCTTTGTAAATAAAGTTGTATAACACAGTCTCATCTGTTCAGTCTTTGGCTCCTTTCATGCTGCCGCTGTGAGGATGAGTGGTTGCTACATAGACTCTGTGGCCCCCAGAACCTAAAATATTTACTATCTGGACTTTCATAGAGGATTTCTCTCTCCTGCTCTACATTGTCTGTATCACAGGCTGATTGTTAAGTCATTTTCTGATTCTTTTTATTAGAAATTAAGCTGCATAACAACAGAAACTGTCTTTCTTATTCACTGCTCTATCCTGTTATTCTTTAAACTACCTGGTATACTGTAGGTATGTTTGAAAATTTGTGCAGTGAAAAGATAAAAGATGTGGATCAAAACCATGGTTAGACTTTTGGCTATTTCTTCTCCCCAAGTGACTGCTGGCCAAGATTCTTTATCCCTCTTTGATGAATGCTTCTTGTCCTTTGACTTAGCAGTTCCTCCCATTAACGGGAACAGAGTATATTTTCCCAATACTTGATTCAGTTCAGTTAGATGACTTCTTTTGGCCAATAGAATGAGAAAGAAGAATCTGTGCTAGGAAGTCTAGGCTCTTGTGTCTTTACAATCACCACGAAAAAAACACATCTAGGCCAACCCTCTGTCCCAGGAGAATGAGAAACTCACAGAGCAAAACAAAACTACCCCAGACAGATCCAGTCAAAATCAGCCAGCTCACAGCTAACACATAGAAAAATGAGCTGAATAAATGCTCTTATGACTGCCACAGAGATTTAGATTGGTGTGTTATGCATCAAAATTGTCAAATCAGATCCATTATGCAGTAAACTTAAACAACTGGCATCCTCCTGTCTAAGCATCAGTTTTCTTCTCTGATAAATGGAGATGACAATAATTACTATCCTTGATTCTTCATCACAACAGGTGTGAAAGCCACTCTGCAAAAGACAACACACCAGGCACATGCCAGGCCTTGCTTGTAGTTAATTAGAGAAAGACATAAGTGGGTCTGTTGTAAAAAGCTACACTGAGTCTAATCAAGTTGTCAGCTGGGGAGTAGCAGCAGGGAATCAGTGGCTGTGGCCCTCCTGAGACATCTCATGAGTTTCTGGCTTCGTCCTGAGCCACAGCCTGCTTTAAACCACTTGTGCCAGAGAGAGTGGGATGGGATAGGTACTGAGGAATCAACTGTGGGCTATTCATTCAGGAGTAATAGAGAGAGAAATGAAGCCACAGGGATGTTCAGAGCAGGGAGACCATGATCCGGAGAGGCAGGGTAGTTCCCAGAGACACTGCCTTGCCTGTCACATCTAGCACTTAACTAATTGGACTGAGAGGCACACGGGAAAGGCTTCAGCATTTGATAAATTAATCAGTGAGAGCTGCAGCAAATTGCCCACTCACATCATTAATTAGACTTCCTGAAATGGCAAGGAGAAGAGTTTTTTAAAGTGTTGATTCTCCAGCTTTTATTTTATTATTTATTTATTTATTTTTTTAGTAATTGATGAACCAAGACTTTGATCAGATGTTAGTAGGTGGAGAAGAAAACATCTTCCCTGGCAAATTTAGATCCTAGCTATTTCCAGGCCCCAGGGAAATGGGTAAGGTACTCAGCAATCCCCAGGAGGCCTGGTGCTGAGCTCAAAGGTAATCAAAGGATCAAATTGACATCAGTGAAAGCCACAATCTCAAAGAACTGCGAAAGCTTTTAATCCAAGAATGTCGTGTAAGGGGATAACTTCCAATTAGCCATCTTGACCAATCATCAAGATTTTCTCTCTTAAAAGGCAGCTGACAATAAGGGGAATGAGGTCTGGGGGCCCCCAGGCATTTACCAAGACTTCAGGTTCTATGAGAGGCTGTTCCCGCCTCCTGTCCTCTCACCAGTGCTCTCTTTTGAATGGGTTTTTCACAGCCCCCAAAGAACCTTTAGAGACCCCACGTGAAGAAAAGCCAATTCCTTTCAAAGTAAGAGGGAGGAAAGATAAATCCACAGGCGTGGCAGGCAGGAGCTGTCTGAGAATCTTTGCGGGTCCCTTGGCCCCTGTCCATGGTGAGGAGGGAGCCACCACTTAGCAAGGACCGGAGGCATTGTTATAGGGCACGCAAGAGTCAAGGGGAAGCGCTGCTTCTGTGCTTTCAACTACACTCCCAGGTCTGCCATTAAATATGGCAGACAGCATTTCCCACTTCAAATGAGCCCAGAAGAGTCCTGGGAGCCTCCACTCAGTCCCCTCCTACCCGCCTTCACTTGTCACCTTTAAACTGATGAATGAGACAAGGTCAGCAATTTCTAGATTTTTGACAGGGCCCTATTCACCTTGCAGAAAATCCAAATGGAACTTGGGGAAGCCTTGGGTCAGCAATGTCATCCAGACCCACAGGTGTAGGGGTGTTGGGGGGCGCTGGACTCCCATCTTCTTTCTTCATCATTCCATTAAGTGATCAGGCCAGGCTGGGCTGTGAGGACGAAGTTCCACAGGGAAAAGCTCTAACCAAACAGGCTGCTGTGATCCAGGGTAGGTAGAATCTGCAGCACACAGGCCTGCTATCTGCTTGCTTATGCTTTAAGACTCAGCCCAGAGCCCCTGCTTCCAAAGCTTTCCTGGTCCCCACTCCCAAGCTTGGGTAAGATGCTGCAAGTCTGCCTTCCCGTTGAGTCCCAGATCTCTCCTTCTCATAGTATCGACCTGAACTTTATTGTTATGGTCTGTTTACTTGTCTACCTGCCCCATAGGACTCTGAGCTCCTCAAGGGCAAAGGCTTGTGTCTTTTTCATCCCTACCTGGCATGCCTAATGTAGTGTCAGGCATGGATGGGCTGAGCACTGCAGTCTGGGGTGAAGCACACAGGCTTTGGAGTCTGACAGCCTGGATTCATATCTTGGTTCCACTACTTACTAGGTTTGTAACCTTGAGTAAGTTGCCCAAGCTCTCCGAGCTTCACTGTGATTATCATTGCAGTAAGTATGCTACTGCCTGACTTTTGGAATGTTTATAACAACTACAAGAAAAAGGGATCATGCACACAAGTTCTCAGAAGAGAGCTCAGTTCAGAGTAGGAGCCTAATAAATTCTTTCCAAAGCTTCCAGCTTGGTATTCCTAGAAATAGCAATTTCTTTCCTGCCATCATATTTTATCATGTTCTCTCCTACTTAATTAAACATTTGATCGTAAGGACAACTGGCATAAACTGGTTTAGGAACAAACATGGCTGACTCCCAATAAACATAAAACACACCTGTCAGGGGCCAGGCACAGTGGCTCACGCCTGTAATCCCAACACTTTGGGAGGCCGAGGCAGGCAGATCACAAGGTCAGGAGATCAAGAACACCTTGGTCAACATGTTGAAACATGTCTCTACTAAAAATACAAAAAGTAGCTGGGCGCGGTGGCGTGTGCCTGTAGTCCCAGCAACTCTGGAGGCTGAGGCAGTAGCCTTGCTTGAACCCGTGAGGCAGAGATTGCAGTGAGCCGAGATCAAGCCACTGCACTTCAGCCTGGGCGACAAGAGCAAAACTCTGTCTCAAAAACAAACAAACAAAACACACCTGGCAGGAAAAGAAGTGACTGCATATCTGAAAGTGGCCCATACCTCCTACCTACTGTTCAGTATGTGGCGGGCTTCAGAAAGTAGGCTTTACATATGGAGCCAATGTATTATAGCACCCGCAATAGAGCCCAGCTCCTACCTGGCTCATAGACCCCTCTAACTAGCAGTAATAATAATCATCATTATTAATATCAATTACCTTTATTATTATTGTGTTTGTTAGTTGTGTTCTGGTTCAAACAAGGCCTCTTAGCAGCCCTGGCCTTTCCCCATTTGAGTTTCTTATTCTAATAAAAAGATGAAAAAACATCACAACAGGTTTACCAAAGTTGTGGTCTGTTTAGAGTGTTTACTTTCAGTAAATCAACAGTTCTAACATCAAAAACAAATGCAAAGATATATAACTAGTTTATATAGTATAATTATATAATCTATTTTAAAATATGATTAAAATATAAATTCAGAGTGTACACCAGGCCCCGAGGCCTGATGGCAAGTTTTAAAGTTCATTTAGGGAAATCGACGTTTATCTGTTCTGTCAAACTGCCCCTCAGAATGTTCATTAAGTGCCATTTGGGGAAAAGGCTACATTTGTGACTTAGGAGACCTGAGCCAGATCCCCCCATATCCCAGAACCTGGGGCTGATGCTCCCACCGACACTTTGAATGGAGCTCTGTCCCTCTACTTCCCCAATCCTGACACAGACACACACACACACACACAGACACACACACACACACACACACACGATCCATCTGTGGGATTATGGTTTTACCTGGCTCCATTCCTGTCTTAGAAGCTCATCCTTGCTTTAATATTAAACAGAGCAAGCCCAGATACAAGTTGTTCTCCTTTCACGAAATTGAATTAAACTTTCATGAGGGCTCCTGAGTTCCTCTGTGTGGTTTTCCCTTCAGCTTCACCAAGGAAGCCAACAAAGTCTCAATTACATTAACCCTTTCCTCCCAGCTCCAAGTGGGCCCCTCACTTGGCAGCTGGGGAGCTGCCCCGAAGTACGTCCCTGTCAGCGCCAAGCAAACAGCAGGCTGGAGGTGCTGTTTGCAAAGCAAGTATTTACCGGTTTCCACCAGGGGTTTCTTCCCAAACAATTTCACTTGAGCTAAGAGCTCTAACTCTTTAAAATAGGCTTCATCTGCCCAAACTGACTTTCCTTCTCACAGAACTGTCTTTGGGGAGCAAATTAGCTTGTTATAGAGTTCAAACATATGAGCTAAATTCTCCTCTCAGTTTCTAACATACTGTTCTTTTTTTTCCCCTGTGAAATATGAGGTACCAGTACTGATCTCTTTATTACCTGTAAAATGTCTCTCTGCTTCTTGGTGCTTCCCTCCCCCACTATGCTCCTGAGTTTGCAGTCCCAGGTACTTTCAGGACTAAGGAATGCCAAAACATGAGAAGAAAAGCCAGCCGTCCCTCAGCATCACAAAACCTGCTAGGATACAATGTCACTTTGAAAGTAAAGAAGTTGCCTGTATGCCAAAGCTGGACAAATAATCCTGCTCAAACAGTAGCAAAGCCAGGATGAATGCATGAATGGTTAAATGACAAACCAGCCACGATTAGGTGACTTGATAAGAAGGCATGTTTGGGAGGAGTGGGGACTCCTGGGAAATAAGCCCTAGGGATAGGTCTGTGAGCTATTTGGATCAATGGGAAGTGTCACAAAATACACATGGAGTCATGGGCTACAAGGAGAGTAATTACAGTCACAGTCAATAGAATAAAACATTCTAAGAGCCCTCCCTGAAGGCAGCAGGCCTCTTTATGTTCCATCACTGCACATATAGGTGCAGTAGCCAGTTAGGAATGGACGTAGCTAGGGATAGTAGCTGGGAAAGTCTTAGGAATGGACATAGCTAGGGATAGTGAGTGGGAAGTCTGCCCTCTCTGCATATAGAAACAATTTTCTGCAAACAGTATAAAATCCAGCAAGGTAAGACCTTCTAAACACATACTGGCTGTCCTGAAATGTGAGGCAAACTAGATCAAAGAAATTAATATTAAAGGCAGAGGAATAACAACTAAAGAAGAGGTTCTGGCAGAATTAGAGATACGTTTTTTGTTCACATTTGACTAGGAATTTTGCCATTTGCTCAAAGAAAAAGAATTATAGTTAGCTCTGTGTGTGTGTGTCTACAGATCAAACTATATCTTTCTGAATGAATTATTTCACACCATCCAGTTAGAAGAATACTTCCTGGTATATTTAAAGTATCCACAAAGGGACCCACTTGAAAATAAAACCAATAAGGCAAAGATCAAATACTTCTCAAGAATCTTATAATGCTTTATAACTTTTGAATCAGAAATCTCCCTTATAGGAATCCAGCTTCAGAAAATAATATGAGATGTGGAGTCTGGATCTCTATACAATAATTCCTAATGTAATATAGATTTTAAAAGACTGGAAATGCTGTAATTGTCCAACAGTAGAGAATTTTTTTTTCTGCATATATAAGACAGAATGTCATGCTCCCTTCCAAAATGATATTTGAAAAAAAATGGAAGAAAACAGTTACTATATAAAGTGAAAATAGCAGGATTAAAAAATATACATAGTCTCACTGAAGTAGTATAAATAGGATGTGTGAAAGTGCTTTGTCCATTGCAAAGCCTCCTGCACATGTCAAGAATCATTCTGATTGTGGTATGATGGTCAGAGGTGAGCCAACGCCTGAGATGCAGAGGTAGTCATGAGAAGAAAGCCACAGAGTGCAGCAGAGACCCACGTGTGCCCACACACTCAGCTTCTTCAGGGCATGGCTCAGTTGTCAGATGAACCTCAGCAAAGAGCAGACTCTAGAGGATGCCCACAGGGGTGGGTTACCTAGGTGGACTAGAGAGTAATTAGTGAGGCTGAGAACCTCAGGGTAATTAAGAGGTGGGCAGCCCACAGGTACAGCAGAGTGCTCAGCCCTGGAAAGTCAGGAGATCTCTTTGAAACGTATCTTGGAAACAAATTAGAGGCAAAGAGAGGCCAGAAACAGAAGACCAAGATACTCTAAAGGCAAAATCACACTGTTTAGAAGGAAATAATTATTTCTATTAAATGCTGAAACTCCCATGCCCTCCCACACACACACAATGTTTGCATAACCTATGATGATGGAACATGCCTTAACGACTATCTTTGAATTAGGGGTTGTTTATGACTGGCATGAACACAATAGCCAGCAGTCACAGCTAACTCAGTAACGGTGTGAATCCAGGTTTAGCTTTCTTGCCAGAATAATTTGCATGTGTCCTTACTAGATAAAGGGAACGACTGAACTCACTGTGTTCTCTACACATTTTTGCCTTGGCTACCAAGAAACGCAGCTAAATTTAGAGCTCTATTGAAATCTTGAGATCTCACTGTACATATATTAAAATGGAAATAAGTATTTTTAATGACTTTCTGTCTTTACTTAGACAATAGCTTCTTGGGAGGCAGAGACTGTCTGACTCCTTCCCCCTTTTTTGATATTAATGAGATGATCAATGAACATTCAAAGTTTTGATGAGTAAAGAATATCAAGGTCAGTTCTTCGTCTTCTCTTAAAACACTCTAAGTCTTCTGGTTTAGGTCAACCATATCACAACTTGCTTGTTTTAATGGTGCAAGCTGCCTCGATTTTTTAAAAAGTAGGTGATTTTAAGTTGTAAATTAATAGATGAGAAAAATGAAAGGAAGGAAAGGAGGGAGGGAAAGAGAGGGAGGGTGGCTGAGACAGAGAGAGGGAAGCCCAATTTCAGGAGCCAATTCTTTAAGAGAACTTCCTCTATAGGAACCAGAGTATGCAGTTAGCATAGCAAGGCTTATCTTGATTCTGATACACACCCACTTTTTGTAGTATTGAACATATTTGTAGAATAGGCTAATTCATATTCATTGAAAAATGTTTGAGAAAAGACAGAAGAGTAAAAATAGTAACAGCTACAACTTATTGCTTACTATGAACTAGCTATGTTGCCAAGAATTTTATGTTCATACTCGTATTTCCTTACAACCCTGAAAGGTAGATACGATAATGCCCGTTTCTGAGAATAGAAGCAAAGACTTCACTTACCCAAGGTGGCATAGCTGGACTGTCAATTCTCTACTCCATCTTTCTTACCAGGATGTCTCTTTGTTTTCTGCAATGCTGAGGCTGAATACAAAGAGATCCCTTTTCCCCTTTCAGTATACTTCTGCCCCACCCTTAAAGGAATCCATCAAAGATGGTGAGACTGTACCTCTACGAGGCAGAAATGGGGGGCCTGAGGTCCCCCATTTTAGATTCAGAAGTGGTCACAACCCTATGCTCACTCTTTCTCCAATCTTTCACCCATATCATGAATCTTGGTCTACTTGTTAAGAAGAGGTGAGAGGTGGTCCCTGTTTTGTTAATTCTCTGTTCAGTCTTACTGATGACAGGAGATCTCGGGAACCATCAGAGTTTTAAACTCATGCATACCTTGCTATGCACAGATTAGTCTTGGTCTCCTTTGTGTTAAATTGGAAAAGTGAAAGGAGAGAAGAAATCCATGGGCCCTAGTAAGAGGAATCATCTGAATAATTCTAAATTTCATTTACTTTGTAATGTTTTCAACAAATCATATAGAGTGTTACTATGACCTCAGTCCAGTGCTCACTATAGTTAAGTTGCTTAAACTCAGGTTATAAAAGCAGATACTAAAACATGTGCAGATATAAATTACTTGATCTAGTTCATTTTAAAATTTACCATTCATTCATTTCAATAATTACTCTGCCTAAAGAAGAGGTCAGGGACCTTAGCCAAAGCCCCCCAGTTGAGGGATCAAGGGTGATGAGAGAGAAAGAGAGAAAGGCAAATGGGTGTATGACTCTGAGGACCAGCCAGAAGAGAGAGAGGAAGCTTAGAGAACTAGACCTCTGAATTCAAGGAGATGAGAGAATCAAGAGGAATGGGGCAGTGAGCAGGGTCAAATGCCACAAAGAGGGGGTAAAGGTTTCCCCTGAACTCAACAGGTAAGGACAAGGAGGAGTGTTTCTTGAAGAAAGTTATGAGCAATGCATTCACAGAGGCAGGTGTGAACATGGTTTCTGCAGAGTAAAACCTTCTTAACAAGAATTCTACATTACTTTTTGATAATGTAGAATGGATTGAGTTTGAGGCTGGAAGTCCAGAGAAGCTGCATCCCAGGCCCAGTTCTGAAGCTAACTCACTGTGGGGCTTTGACTAAGGCCCCCTGACCTCTTTGGGCATCCTTTGGATCATCTGTAAAATAAAAGGACTGGGCTGGGTGTTGTGGCTCACACCTGTAATCCCAGCACTTTGGGAGGCCGAGGAGGGCAGATCACGTGATCAAGAGATCAAGACCACCTTGGCCAACGTGGTGAAACCCCGTCTCTACTGAAAATACGAAAGTTAGCTGGGCGTGGTGGAGCGTGCCTGTAATCCCATCTAATCGGGAGGCTGAGGCACGAGAATTGCTTGAACCTGGGAGGTGGAGGTTGCAGTGAGCCAAGATTGTGCCGCTACACTCCAGCCTGGTGACAGAGCAAGACTCCATCTCAAAATGAATAAATAAATGGATTGGACCAGATACTCCTCAATGCTTCATCCTTCCACACTTATCACATCCTCATAGTAACTAATCAATCAATTAATTTAATGAGTATTTATTGAGGACCTGCTGTGATTCAGGCTCTGCACTTGAATGCAGAAATGCAGGGAGAGCACAATGAGAGACAAGCTGGTTCTCCCAAGCATCCAGAGACGTATACAACGAACATGGGCTGCAGTTTAGAGATGTCATCTCTTTTGAATGTAATGTGAAAGAAGTTTTTTAAGACCTCTGAGTTTAAGATCAAACTAATGATTCCTAGAGACATCATGGCCAAGTCCACTCCAATTTCATGTTTCTGACTTGGGTCACCTGTGGAATTCTCACCTGCAGGATTAGAGGGGGGCATCTTTGACTATCAAAAGAGGACAGACTTTCTAAGGGGATCAATGGACTGTAAAACCAGGACAGTCGAGATGTCTTTGGGGGCAGAATTCTTAGGCACTTATAAGTAATACACGTTTTTGGATGTTTGTGACCTTCAATTTGTTTGCTTTTATTTTGCATTTAAAGGAAAACCATTTCATCACATTTTCTCTTCAATTAGCTCTTCTTTCAAGTCCAGCATGTAGGAGCAGCTAATATGGACCACTTTGCATCCATCCCTGTCCTAATTCTCTCAAGAACAGAAAAGGGAAAAAAAATCACCTTAGTTTTTCCCTTGAAAAGTCACTGCTGGCCAGGCACAGTGGCTCACGCCTATAATCCCAGCACTTTGGGAGGCCAAGGCAGGTGTATCACTTGAGGCCAGGAGTTCAACCACAACCTGACAACATGGCAAAACCCCATCTCTACTAAAAATAAACAAAATTAGCTGGGGGTGGTGATGCATGCCTGTAATCCCAGCTGCTTAGGAGGCTGAGGCATAATCATTTGAACCCAGGAGGCAGAGGTTACAGTGAGTCAAGATCGCACCACTGCACTCCAGCCTGGGTGACAGAGCACTCTGTCTCCAAAAAAAAAAAAAAAAAAAAGACAATGCTGAATTTTCCTCTTTAGGCTTAGGGATCATCACAAATAATTATTGAATATCCATGAACTTCTTGCTGTCGCCTAGATGCAGAGTGCACAGTAGTGTCTGCCTTCTCTAAACTTACAGAAGGAAAACATATAAAGAAAATAAATTCTACAGCTAACCAACTTGGGCAAATATACAGGGCAGTCAGGTATTACTGGAATATATAAGTTTTAAGATAACATTTTTGTGCAGATTGTTATCTAGGCCCCCAAATCAATGATCTCTTCTTTGTAATTAATAGAAGTATATTCAAGCACATGGCTGGCTAGTTAGACTACAGTAGAGATGATATGTGTCTTTTCAACCTGTTGCCTTAAGACAGCCTCTTTTACCTTTTCTGTTCTTCCTTCCCACTGGCTGGACATAAGACACGGCAGTGACCCACCTTTGACAGTGCAGAGGATGTTCTGTAGGAGATGAAGGAGCCAGAAGATGGAAGGAACCTGGATTCCTGAGTCACTGTGGAGATAAGGTGCCATTGAATAGAATGCTTTCCTCATACTGTTACATGAGACAGAAATAAACATCTTTGTTTTTTAAACCGTGCTATTATTGTTCTTCTTGTTACTTTAGCAGAGCTTTTTTTACTGTAACTAAGAAAGAGAAACATGAAGCAAGAATCATTAAGATGTAAAAATAAAAATGATCACTGTAATTTATTAACTTGCAGAGCTCTTTCCAAAACTATAGAGCTGATTTCTTTCCTTCAGTTGCTGATGCTTTAATCAGAGGATCTGAATACAGTTGGACAAGATTCCCAACCTCTCAAACTCTTATTTTTCTCATTCATAAAATAAGGTTACTATAATTATATTAACATCACAAGATTATCGTTGTAAAAAATATCTGATATATGTTTGCAAATTCTCTGGTACATAGAAGATTTTCAACCTAGCCCACTACTTTGCAGTTTCAAAGAAAAAAAGAAAACCCACAACAACAAATACGAACGAGTTATTTGAGTCAGAATGAAAAGACGATTGTCGCTGCCCAGACTTCACCAGCCTTTAGGAAGTTTCAGCAGCAACGTCAAGCACCTCTTCTTTCAAATTGATTCTCATATGATAACTGTCACAAAGCAAAGTTCCCCAGAGAAGATGCACGTCAAAACACAAAGGAGGTGTGTTCAGGCTCATGGCATTGCTTGTGAAAAAATCCAAGCAGGTTGCCACACAATGTAAAGATGTCAAGAATGAGGGGGAATGATGACAATGCCTGTTTGAGGGGATGATGTTCCATTGCCAAAAGCAAAATAGAGTCACATGGATGGGAAGAGGACTGCAGACAAACTGGTTTTGGCATTGTTAGAAAGCAGACCTAGGTTTTGTAAAGGCTCCTAAGCAAAACATGACCATGCCCAAGCTCTTGGGGGTGATAGAGGAGAACAGAGACACAACAAAATTGTAGCAGGTAGAAGATGTAAGAAAAGAATTTTCTCAGAACAAGAATTTGAGATGAAATCATCTCTTTTCAACTACAAAAAAAAATTAGAATCACAATATGGGATTATTTTCAGCCTAGAAACATAATTCCCAATGGGAAAGGAGTTGGAACAGCACTCCTAGCAAGCCTATAAAAACCCCAACATATTTTGACCTTCACAAAAATAGACAATGACATTTATTTGTTCTAATGAATCTATACTATCCATAAAAGTTTCAGCCATTGCATACTCTTAAATTTCATTAAGATGCTCAAAACACTTCTGGCTTTCTTGTGCATAGCTCATATGCAGAAGGGCTTCTCTTTACTCTCCTCACTACCCTACCCCTACTTCCCTATGTTAATGCGGAATGCATTTCTTAATTTATACCTAGAACTTTCTGCCACTGCTACTCAGGTTCCACCAAGGTTTCAGTTATGCAGAGAACTTGGATGCTTGACATAGAAAGTGAACTGAGAAATTTGGGGCTGTCAAATCCACTGGAAATAACAGCATTTATTTCCGTCTGAGAAAATAACTTTCCATGCCAAAAACAAAGTTAAACCATCCCTTTATTTCTTAATTGCCATGATTGAGCTGCTATGCTGCAGACTCCCTAACATCCTTTTTCACTGTTTGTCATCAATAGGAGGGACTCACAAATCAGAGTTATTGACACTTAAATCCTTGAGTTCATAGAAGTGACCTGAATTTTTAGGGTAAGTGATAGAGCAGCTCAGGAATAATTCCTATGTTCAATAGCATAATGTAAAAGCACAAATCAGATGCTCCCAATTCTGCAAATTTAGCCCCCAAAACATAAAAATGGGCTGCCTCCCAAAATAGGGATTTCTGTCTCATGGGTGAGTAATCCTTTTGTTTTGTTTTTTTGTTTTTGTTTGTTTGTTTTGTAAGCTCCATTTTTATATCTTATATTTATGTTCGGAAGTGTAGGTCTTTGGAAGACCTACATGTTCTATTATATATCCTCAGTTTCAACACCCACACAGCATTCAAAAATATTCAAATATAAAAAACACACATTTGAAATGGAAGATACAAAATCAGTTATCGATCAAGCCCCACAGAGCAAGCCATGATGTTAAGCTCCAGGCCTTTGTGAGCACTGCTCCTCTACTTAGTTTCTTTCTTTTTCACCTACTTGGCAAATCCCTACTCATCCCTCAAGAAACAGCCCAACCATCACCTCCCCTATGAAGCCTTCCTTCATTCTTCCACTTTAGTGCTCTTCTCTAAAACCTCCTTTGGACCTTTTAAATGCCCCTCATGGAGATCTGAGATATATACAGGTTATCTCCACCAAACTACAAGGCCTATGAGCCCATGGACCCAGTCTATTTGCTGCCATAATTCTAGCCTCTAGCACAGAGCATGACATATCAAACCATGATGCTCAAACCATGCTTCTTGCACTGAAGTGATAACAGTATATCCTTTCATAGAAATAACCTCAGTGTATCCTCATAGGGCTATAAAGTAGAGATTACATCATCCTGCTTTTACAGAGGACACTGAAGCTCAGAGAGTTTTTTTAATGGTCAAGTCTAGAAGTAGCTTATATAATTTCTATACATTCCATTGGACCAAATGCAATCACATGATTTCCATTTAACTTCAGTGGAAACTGAGAAATGTAGCCCTTGATGCACCAAGGCATAGGAAAATAAAACAGGATTTGGAGAACACCTAGTACTGCCCTTGCCACACTGTCTTTATTCCCCTTGCACCATCCCGTGCCACCACACACACAAAAGCCAGCCAGGAAAGCATAATCTTCAGCAGAACTTTGCAACATCCTAGGTGTAAGAAGCCCCTGATCCCATTGATGGCCTATATTACCAGGTGACCATTTATAGGAATCAGACTCCAGCCTAACTACAGTCAGAAATCCTGATGGAGTCATCTCAAGGCAGACCCCAGGGGAAGGAGAACTGCTCAGTACCTAATGAACCACCCTAGAAGGGCAGAAACAGGAGCAGGGAAAACCCCCTCTCTGGCTAATGAGAGGAGAGACATTTACAAGCTCATTGGGAATTTGATGAGGATTAGTCCCTTGGAGGTTGAAGGGTTGCACTAATTCATCCCTAATTGTATTAGGCGCAATTCTCTAGAGGAACAGAACCACCAGGATAGAGGTATATATGAAGGGGAGTTTATTAAGGAATACTGACTCACACGATCACAAGGTGAAGTCCCACAATAGGCCGTCTGCAAACTGATGAGTAAAGAAATTGGTTTGAGGGCCGGGCGCGGTGGCTCACGCCTGTAATCCCAGCACTTTAGGAGGCTGAGGCGGGTGGATCACAAGGTCAAGAGATCGAGACCATCCTGGTCAACATGGTGAAACCCCGTCTCTACTAAAAGTACAAAAAATTAGCTGGGCATGGTGGCGTGTGCCTGTAATCCCAGCTACTCAGGAGGCTGAGGCAGGAGAATTGCCTGAACCCGGGAGGCGGAGGTTGCGGTGAGCCGAGATCGCGTCATTGCACTCCAGCCTGGGTAACGAGCGAAACTCCGTCTCAAAAAAAAAAAAAAAAAAAAAACTGGTTTGAGTCTCAAAACCTCAAAAGTAGGGAAGGTGACAGTGCACCCTTCAGTCTGTGGCCAAAGGCCCAAGAGGCCCTAGAAAACCACTTGTGTAGGTCCAAGAGTGCAAAAGCTGAAGAACTTGGAGTCTGATGTTCAAGTGCAGGGAGCTTCCAGCACAGGATAAACATAGAGACCAGAAGACTCAGCCAGTCTAGCCCTTCCATGTTCTTCTGCCTGCTTTCATCCCAGCCTCTCTGGCAGTTGTTCAGATGGTGCCCACCTAGATTGAGGGCGGGTCTGCCTCTCCCAGTCCACTGACTCAAATGTTAATGTCCTATGGTAACACCCTCACAGACACACCAGAAACAATACTTTGTATCCTTCAATCCAAGTTTACACTCAGTGTTAACCATCACACTCATTTACTTCATATTCTTTGCCTCTCAACCTGCTTATCCAAGTAAAACCAGCCTAAAACATTCAATGGCTGCCCAACAGAGGAAAAAGTTGACAAAAGCCCCTTTCTTGACCTCCCTCATGAAGTTAGATGGTCTCCTTTCTGTGACTGTTAAGCATTTACAGCACTCCTACTGTAACATTATACTGAAATTGTTTGTTTCCATGTGTAACTCCCTTATGAGATGAAATGTTAGTTACTACTAGTGGTATGAAATGTGTACCCTCATGATTAATATCCTCCACAAGGAGCTGGATGTGCAGGCTGTGTAATCTATTTCATCTGTCTAATCTTCAGCTTCATATCCCTAAAACAGGTAACTCCCACCTTACAATTGCTGGAATTGTCAAACAGAGATTCTCAACCCAGTGCAGAGTATGCAATATTGGCGTCTGGGTCCCACTCTTGAGATTCTGAGTTAATTGATCTAGGGTGTGCCTGGGCATCTGGAGTTTTAATAGCTCCCTCAGATGATTCATGCATTTAGTAAGGGTTAAGAATCACCAGGGTAAAGAGAAAAAGTCAGCCTTTATGCCCAGGGGCTTCATCTAGCCAGATTCCCATCAATATTTTCCACTTAGAGACATGGCGGATGGTCATGAGACCTGACTAAACATTCAGCTTGGCTCTTACAAAAACCCATAATCAGAAAATAAAATTGGAACTTCAAAGCTCCCACTGCTCCTCGGGTTATTGGGTGGAGAGCTGAGTAAGATGGGTGTTGTATTGAGTAAAATACAATAGTCTCCTTCTTATGAACAGTGAAGCACCGTAATTGTTTGGATGGTGAGGATGACAAGAAAGGAAAATAAAATGACTCTGTGCAATAACGTAAGATGAACTTGAGAGCTATTGTCTTGTTGCAGAGGATGGAATTCATCAGATGCAGAAAACCCAGGAAAGTGGGGACAGAAGAGAATAGTAACCACAGGAAGAGGGGATGCAAGGAGATGGAAGAAGGTTGACACCTAAGGGGGTCCAGCAAAAAGTATGCTATGAATCACAACGACTGGTAAATGTTTAGTATCAGTAAGTGATGTTGAACATTTTATTCAAAGTTGGCTTCTATACAGTGTGTTATTGCCATTCACCCCATTTTCCTCCAAATTGTCAGTTAAAGACTTATTTGCAGCGAACTCGGAGCATTGGTGGCTTGAAGGAATTAAAGGTTACAGCAATACATGCCTAGGGTGAGGAAGTGGAGAAGTGTGTAATTCTCTCTTCTGAAGTCAATGGGGTGGTAGCAGCAAAGCATCACGGAAAGAAGGTGGCCCTCATGCTCCAGGAGGTGTTCACCCTCAAAGTGAGTGGAGGTTCAGGGTTGAAATGGAGATGAGGAGAGGAGCAAATGCAGCAGACGAGGGGACTGCAGCACCAACTGACCAAGGAGAGGAGGAAGCCCACTCATTTGCTCACTCAACAAAGCCTTTTGAGCACTTATGATGGGCAGATAGACAATGTGCTAGATAAAGAATAAAGATAGCATGGGGAGAAATGCCAGATATAGGTGATGGGAGGAAGGTAGCAAATCATACTGCCATGTATGTACCTATGCAACAATCTTGCATGTTCTTCACATGTACCCCAAAACCTAAAATGCAATAAAAATAAATAAATTGCAAAAAAAAAAAAAAAAAGATCCTAACTTTTACAAACCTTACATGCCAGAAGGAGCAGACTGCCAATAAATAATAAACTGAAAATAAGTATACTTTATGGTAGATGAGAAAGTGATAGTGCTATGGAAAAACAGTAAAAGCAGACTAGGTCAGGTGGAATCAATCATGCCATGATAGGCAGAGAGGCAGGCAGGTGCAATTTTAAATAGGGTCACCAGGCAGACCTTGGAGATTTGGTGAGGTCTGAGAAAAAGATCGAAAGGAGGTGAGGGGCCCACCTGGAGGCCCTTTGGGGGACCATCCAGAGATAGAGAGCAGATCACAGGTCTGAAGCTGGAGATGTGCTCTTGTGTTTGAAGAGCACAAAGAAGTAAGTGTAGCCAAAGCAGAGTGGGCAAAGAGAGTGGCCACCACCACTTTTATCAAAATCTATAATCTGTAAGAGAATGATAGTTCTTAAAAAGAGCCAGAGCCAGATTTTCTTAATTACATGGGGGGAAAACTATACATTCAGATGATATATGCATCACATAAGAATTAAATGAAATGATGTGTGTGAAGTGCTGGCACATAGCAGGTTCTCGGTTCTCCCCTTCAGACATTTCACCTGTTATTTGTTAGAAATTTGAGACTGTTGTTCTGTGCCCAAGTAAAGCCCATATTACTTCTCTTTGAGTGTTCTGAAGATGGATAATACTTAGGGGAAAAACAATAGCAGCAAAATCAACGACAACAAACAATCGCTCTGTATCCAAAGAAGGTCTGGAGATCAGGGACAAAGTGGAGCCTCCCCCTCACAATCCAGATGTTGACTTTGGGAAGCACCTGTGGGGCTCAGACACTGCTTCTCCAGAGCAGGCTTTAAGTTCTCTCCCTGATGTAGCCATATGAAGATAACTGTAGGAGGGTCTTACATCCAAGTCACCAACTGACAAAAGAGAAAAGAGTGAGAGACAAGCTCATAGCACCTTTCAATGCAGTGGCCAGGTCAACCAGTAACATGTGGTAGTAATGGAATCATGGAGGCAGGTCTTTCCTGTGCTGTTCTCATGATAGCAAATAAGTCTCAAGAGATCTGATGGTTTTAAAAAGGGGGAATTTCCCTGCTCAAGCTCTCTTTGCCTGCTGCCATCCATGTAAGATGTTACTTGTTCCTTCTTGCCTTCCACCATGACTGTGAGGCTTTCTCAACCATGTGGAAGTATAAGTCCAACTAAACCTCTTTTGTAAATGGCCCAGTCTCTGGTATGTCTTTATCAGCAGCATGAAAATGGACTAATACAGGAAGATAGCCCTGTCTCTGAATGCTCATATTATTTACTCTGCCTTCCTTGCAAGGGTAGTACTGGAGAGAGAAGAGAGTGACCGGTCATGCGGGTAAGAGATTCCTCTTCCATGTGCCAAGGAAAAAATGTGGTGAGCAAGGCTGAATAATTAGCCCCAAGCATTGTTTATCCCCCACAACTTAATAAGCAGGCAATATTCCAAGCAGCTGGGGGACAGGCATTTCAGTTTCAAAAGGAGTATCTCTTGTAAATCTGTTTTAGTTCTTTGTAAATTCTGGATATCAGTCCTTTGTCAGATGGGTAAGCTGCAAAAATTTTTTCCCATTCTGTTGGTTGCCGATTCACTCTAGTGACTGTTTCTTTTGCTGTGCAGAAGCTGTGGAGTTTGATTAGGTCCCATTTGTCTATTTTGGCTTTTGTTGCCAATGCTTTTGGTGTTTTGGTCATGAAGTCCTTGCCTATGCCTATGTCCTGAATGGTTTTGCCTAGGTTTTCTTCTAGGGTTTTTATGGTGTTAGGTCTTATGTTTAAGTCTTTAATCCATCTGGAGTTAATTTTAGTGTAAGGTGTCAGGAAAGGGTCCAGTTTCTGCTTTCTGCATATGGCTAGCCAGTTTTTCCAACACCATTTATTAAACAGGGAATCCTTTCCCTATTGCTTGTTTTTGAACAGATATTTTACAAAAGAAGACATACACAAGGCCAACAAACATATGAAAAAATGCTCATCATCACTGGTCATTAGAGAAATGCAAATCAAAACTACATTGAGATACCATCTCACGCCAGTTAGAACGGCGATCATTAAAAAATCTGGAGACAACAGATGCTGGAGAGGATGTGGAGAAATAGGAACACTTTTACACTGTTGGTGGGAGTGTAAATTAGTTCAACCATTGTGGAAGACAGTGTGGCGATTCCTCAAGGACCTAGAAATAGAAATTCCATTTGACCCAGCAAACCCATTACTGAGTATATATCCAAAGGATTATAAGTCGTTCTACTATAAGGACACATGCACACGAATGTTCATTGCAGCACAGTTTACAATAGCAAAGACCTGGAACCAACCCAAATGCCCATCGATGATAGACTGGACAGGGAAAATGTGGCACATATACACCATGGAATACTATGCAGCCATCAAAAACCATGAGTTCGCGTCCTTTGTAGGGACATAGATGAACCTGGAAACCATAATTCTCGGCAAACTGACACAAGAACACAAAATCAAACACCGCATGTTCTCACTCATAGGCGGGTGTTGAACAATGAGAACACATGGACACAGGGAGGGGAGCACTACACATTGGGGTCTGTTGGGGGGAAATAGGGGAGGGAGAATGGGGGGTGGGGAGCTGGGGAGAGAGAGCATGGGGAGAAATGCCAGATATAGGTGAAGGGGAGGAAGGCAGCAAATCACACTGCCACATATGCACGTATGCAACAATCTTGCATGCTCTTCACATGTACCCCAAAACCTAAAATGCAATAAAAATAAAAATAAAATAAAAAATAAATAAATAAATAAACAAAAAAATGAAAAAGGAAGGGAATAGGTTTTAAAGGGTGGGATGTGAATGAGTGTTTCTCTCCCTCCTTCTCCTTCCTTCTTCTATCCTTTCTTTTTCTTTTTTCTTTCTCTCTCTCTTTCTTTTCCCTTCCTGATTTCTTTCTCTAATTTTCTTTTTTTCTTAAAAAAATTTTAGTTTGAGATGTATATGGAAGCTGTAAGTGGAAATGGTGGGTGAGCAGGTATATGCACAAGACTGCAATTCACAACAGAGTTCCTGACTACAGACGTCAATCTAGAACATACCCAAAAGAACAGAAAAAAAGTAAAACTACTATGTATCCTCTAACCAGGCTTAACAAATGCTCACTTTCTTATATAAAAATTCAGAAACCCCCTAAATTCAGTGTCCTGTTTACTGATTTGACTCAATTGTTTGCAATTCCTCTGGCTTTATCAATAATTATAGATGAAGTCACAGTTACAATCACCTCATCCACTCTCTTTATTCCTCTCTGATTCCCATTGCCCCTCACCAAGTAACAATATCATAAATTATGAATAATATTTTTGTATCAAGAAATACATTTCTTGAGATTTAAGAGTGCCAATAAATAAAATGGTAATTTTAGCCACATACCTTATGGTCTAAAAAACATTTCTATTCTCTCTAAGAACAAAGGAATTTGGATAAAATTCCTACAATTAAAAATGGCGGTCATTTACCCAATTTACTCAATAAACAAAGTGTTTTCGGAGGTGGAAGACAAGCAGGGTTAGGAATTGACACATATCACACAGAAATGCATGAATAATAGCATTTCACAGTACTCCTGGTTGGAGTGGAGTTGATATACTGAATCATAAGAGCCAACGTGTCTATCCTAAAAGAGAGCTGGAAAGAAAGTAGGCAAAGAAAGAGCGGAAGGAAGAGACCAGCCATTGGCCTCTGACCTTAGGAGGTTCTGAGCCCAAAGAGGATTTAAAAGAGCGTCTAATAGTTCAAGTCAGAATCGTAATTGCTTTCTCCATAAAGCTTCACAGAAGGCTAAATTAGAAGAATTTATTTCCCTAAGAGTGAGGAAGTTCTGCAGGTGTTGTGGAAACTACACAAATCTCGGTAAAACATGACCTAGATCAGACTCATGTCCTGGCCTCACTACCTGTGTGCACTTGATTAATCATTATAAGCCCCAATTCTCATTCCACATACCAAGGCATACAGATCTCTGTTTAATCAACAACATGCAGTTTCTAGCCCAAATACTTGCTGGGAAATATAACATTAAACTTTCTGTGATCTAATTATCTTCATAATCCTAGTAACAAGAGGTAATATTTATAAAGAATTGCCTAATATATATAGCTTATCCATTCCTGCAGATTAAGGATTAGCAGGCCTTTTTTTGGTAAAGGACCAGATAGTAAATATTTTAGATTTTGAGGACCATTTGGTTTTGCATTTTTCCATTGCAAATATCCAGCTCTGCTATTGTATCTTGAAAGCAGCCATAAATGATAGGTTTAAAATATATATATATGTAGCCATAGTTTATCTTTCCCTGGTTTAGACATAACTTTTGCTGCAGAGTAACATTGAGTTTTATTGTTCTGCTTACAGTAATGGTGAAGTATCTTGTATTAGACCAATCTTCCCACAGATAACTATAACCTCTCCCATTGTGGGGTGTGTGTGTGTGTGTGTGTGTGTATGTGTGTGTGAGAGAGAGAGAGAGAGGAGAGGGGTGAGGGAGTGAGTTAGAGAGACATAGATTGGTATATGCATACACATAAGCAAAACATATATAAAACAACTACCTGAAGGTACTGGAGAGTGACTAAGAGCAGGCAGAAACTGAACTCTAGATGTGGGGTGGAAATAACACTGGATTTTCCATTTTATGAACTTTTGCCTGAGAGTAGACCCAGTGGGTTCTTCCAGTTGACTCTAGAATTCAAGATGAAACCTGAGGTCTTATTAAAGAGACAGAGGAAAAGTTCAAGACAACCACAGCAGCTGGGAAGTGAGAGAGGAGAAATTCCATGAAGGAGATTTTCAGAAAGTCTAAATTCTGCACACTAAACTCTTCCCTTATCCTTAGCTGGTGCCTCAACTACACTTACTTAAAACAGGCTTCAAACCGCACAGATAAGGTTAAAAGAATGGAACAGTTATAATAGCTGCTGCCTACCACAGGAGTAACAGACTTTGTACTTTGAGCTGAGCCAAGTGAACTTCCTGCTGAAAGAAAAAAGAAGGAAGGAGGGAAAGGAGGGAGGAAGAAAGGGAGGGAGGGAAGGTGGGAGGGAGGGAGAGAGGGAGGGAGTCAAGAATACAGTAGAATAATGTCTTTAAAGGTGAGGTAGAGAGGATAGTAGCATGAACTTTAAAGTCAGAATTCCTTGCCAAACAAACATTTTATTCAAGAGTATAGACAAAAGAAAAACATTTACAAATAATTTAAAATGCTGTATCTGAAGAAAAGGGAAAATGGATATTGGGATATACACAATAGCCTGCCATATCCCTTCCAAATCAGTAAGACTGAGACCCAAGAGAAGTACTGGAGACAAAGTCTGGGGTCTCATATTAGACACCCAAACCCCCGGAGACCAAAATGGTTTTTCTTATGGCTTTCCTCTCCCACACGAGAAGGGACTAACTTGGGCTTATGAAGGGAGTAGATGGCTTGGATCTTTATCTATTTCTATGATTTGTTATTTTTACCCAAGTTTTTTTTGGGTAAAAAAAAACTTTTTTTACCCAAGGTTTTTTTCCTCACCCTTTGCCTAATTATATCTCTCTGAAAAGACCTACTTTTTTAAAACTTAAAATTGAGGAAATGACTCCTATTTCTTGGTGTTACCCTTCCGAGAGGTCATGGAAATACTGAGGGTCACTTCCATTAGTATTTGAAAACAGTGGTTCACTATGTAGTAATTAACAGGGTAGCACAGAATTTGAGGTTGCCTGAAGACTTGTTTGCTCTTTTACAAATCCTGGCATAAGGAAGCAGAGCAAGGGAAAGAGAAACACAGATACACACACACACACACACACACATACACACACACACACACACACACACAGAGAGAGAGAGGAAGAAGGAGGAGGAGGAGGAAGAGGTGACTAAGACCACCATGATGGCGACGATGATACAGAGAAAGCCAGACAGATAAAGACAGATATCAGACACAAAGACACAGAGAGGAACGGGGGGAGAAGAGAGACAGAGTATATGTGAGGGAGAAAGAGGTCAGAGACAGAGAAAAGAAAGGAGAGAGAAGGAGACATGGAGTAAGACTATGATTAGATATGGTAATATTGATTACTTGATAAACTGCTTCATCAATGGATATCTGCAAGACCAGTGCATTGTATTCTTGGTATCAATATCTTTGTCAAGACATTAAACAGATATGTTTATTACATGTCTGTGATCCTATGAAAATCCATGCTCTCTGATACTCTTTCATGAACAGCTTTCTTTCTTGAACTTTTGTCTGGTCTTCCAGGTTAGGGCTGCTTTATTAAGTGACTGAATTGGCCCTAGCAAAGTGGCCAGCAGTCCACAAAAGAGGTTTCAGTGCTTACTGGCTTTACATGTCCTTAGTTCTGAATTGACTCCAGTCAATTCCTGGGGCTTCTTCCATCTGTCCTGGACTCAGCCATCCCAGGAATCCCCCACATATGGGCTGCTCAATACATGGCTGCACCTCACCCTTTGCCTAATTATATCTCTCACTACAAACTCTGCTCCTGTCCATGAGTCCACTTGGGATAGACACCTTCAGGATGCTTCTGCAATTAAGTACCTTGTTACCTAGCAAAATAGCCCACCAGCCCTGACTGATTTCCAAGCCTAGTAAAAGGACCCAGATACTTCCTGGTCTAATGCCCTAGATGTAATTGTTTACATCCTATAACAATGAATATTGCGCTTTGTAGGTTAAATAGACACAATTATTGTGATTTTTATAAATGTACTTTTACATTATTTGCTGTCCTAGTTCCAACTGAATGTCTTTCTATCCCCACTCTTAAAATTCTCTGGGAGTTTACCTTGGATGTATGTTTATCTAGATAACCCATTTCCAATTTTCTACCAATCATAGAGAGAGAGTGGTTGACATTTTGAATGGAGAAGAATTCTAACTCTACAGCCTGACATTAAGTTGACATTGACATTTAAATTAATTGACTTTTATCCTTAAAAAGTTTAGCTGGCCAAGATGTGATCAGCTTTCTAAGGGTTCTTTGCTTCAGAGGGTGAAGATGAAGAAATAGAGAAAGAACTCAATTTGTCACTCATATAAACCAAATACTTATCTTTGAGAGAAAAGAAAAAAAGGGAGAAGTAGACTAGATCTGTGTAGAATCTCTTCATTGTTTCTCAACTTTGCCACCAAAATATTGCTCAAATCAGGTGCATACATCCCCAGAGGGTCTGGATGAGGAAAGAGAAATTCCACTGAAGTACTGTTTATCTCTCTTAAAAATAATGCAACCTGACAAGTAAAGGTAACTACTGAACACACATTTCATTTATTTCCATTTCTCCCTCCAAAAACAAAACCCTACTATGAAAGGAAAATAAATGTTGGGGCCCCTAAATCACCAAGCTAATGGGAAAAGTCAAGCTGGGAACTGCTCAGAGAAAACCTGCCTCCCAATCTATTCAAAGTCACCCCTCTGCTCACTGAGATAAATGCATATCTGATTGCCTTGTTTGGAGAGGCTAATCAGAAACTCAGAAGAATGCAACCATTTGTCTCTTATCTACCTATGACCTGGAAGCTCTCTCCCCACTTCGAGTTGTTCTGGCTTTCTGGACTGAACCAGGTTTCATTTTATTTGTGTGGATTCATGTCTCAAGTCTCCCTAAATGTATAAAACCAGCTGTGCCCCAACCATCTTGGGTACATGTCTTCAGGACCTTCTGGGCTGTGTCACAGGTGGGCGTCTTCATCCTTGGCAAAATAAACTTTCTAAATTAACGGAGATCTGTCTCAGATATTTGGGGTCAACACCACTAAGGGGACAGCAAAGATATAAATCTATATGCACAGAGAGAATGGGAGAAGAGACTGAAGAAAAAAATGGGAGTTGTAAAGCAGAGGAGTCAATGGTTATTAAACTAGAAACTTCCACACAGCTGAATTCTAACCTAGCAATGGTTAAAGTCATACAGGATCTTTAGCATTACCCCAGAACCCAGAATCCATAAAAATCTCTGGAATTGAAAGTAAAATTGGAAGGCTCCTGGAATTCTGCTTTAGGACTTGTTTAGGTTTTAGATCCCCATAGAGACTGTCCCTCATCCATCTCATCCATCCTAACCGAAGACCAGAGCTTTACATGGTCTGGACTGGGAGACAGTTGAGGGCAGTGTTAACTTATTGAGAAAAGAGAGCTTAAGGAGGTGTGGGCATACTGAATGCTCCTAGACTGAAGCAACCAGGCCTAAAGGCTCAGGACCAAGGTCAAAAACATCTGGATAATGTAACCAGCTCAAGCAGAAAGACTAAGTACTGACATTACAGTTTTCCCCAAGAAAGTAGTCTTAGTCAGATAACTCCATGGTAGACCTCAGTGTCCACAAGCCCCACTCATGGGCTCCAAACTTTCACTGATTCCTTCGTTCCCTTTTTTATTGATTAGTGGATGGCTTGGAGTCACCACTTATTTGAGAAAATTTTCTAACACAGAAGACAATAATCAGAACTAAACAACTTAGAGAAAACAGAAACTATGCAAGGAGAATAACCAAATGAAATTTTCACAACTATCTATAGAGACATAAGAAAAAACAATGCTTTCACAAAATTATTACAAAATGCCATTTTTAGAAAGGAGCATTCAGAAAAGACAAAAGAACTAATATAAATTAAGAACATGATAGAAGAAAGTAAAAATCCAATTGTCTTAGACATTGAGGAAGTCTCCTGAAAAGTAGAACAAATAAAGAAATATATAGTTCTGTTACTATATTACTACATAGTAATTTATCATTTTTACTACAGTTATATAGTTATATAGAATATATACAAGTATTATATATATTACACAAATACATATACATTATTTATATTATGATAGATAGCCCAGGTGATTCAATATTCAAATAGTAGGCATTCCAGAAAGAGAGATTAGAGAAACCTTAGGGGAGAAAATCATCTAAGAAAATTATTTTTTAATTTTCTACAATTGAATGTTTTGGTCTCTGGTTTCAAGGACGCACCAGAAACTCTGCTCATTGGATAAAAAGAAATCCAACCAAGTTGTGCCATCAGAAAACTTCCAAGAAATAGGAATAAGGGAATAAGGCACCATCATACAAGCTTCTAATAAGAAAAACAAGATGGTTCATATACAGAAAAAATGAGTAACCAGGATAAATTTATGTTTTTCTATGGCAATACTTGAAGCTAGAAAATGACGGTGGAATGCTTTTAAAATTTACAAATTAAATTGTGTCAAACTTAGAATTAAATACTTTCAATATAGGGTGAGGATAGAATAAAGACATTTGCAAACATTTAAGTTCTCAAAAAAATATCTTTCCTGTAAAAGGAAGCTACTAGAAAATGTGATAATAAGACATGGATTATGGAAAACAAAACAAGAGAGGCAAATAGGATGTGGAGGATGGCAGTGAAGGAAGAGCCCCAGTTGGCCTCTAGACACTGGGTATCGGGCCAAAGCATCAAGATAGGCACAGTGGGAGGATGCAGAAGAGCAAGCATTCTCCAAAAGGAAGAAATCCATAGAATACCCACTGAGCTTCAATACCTTGAGAAAATATTTGGATAATTAGTGTAGAGTTTTGGGTCAAATCAGTGATACGAATAGAGAAGGTTAAGTAAACAAAATGGCAAGTAATTATTGATTCCAGAAAAAATAAAAATTGTACAATTAAAGACAATGAATCGTGGTGCTATAACCTTAAATCATAATAATATAAGAGCTAAGTATTGATCTAGCCATAAGTACAATCCTGGAGGATTACAGGGCAGGACATTTGTGTATCCAGGATGCTTGAGAATGATGGGTGAGGTGGTGAAAGAGACCTAAAGTTTCATGCAGAAAAGAAGGGAATTCAGTGGATAATGCCTAAAACAAAAATCACAACAATAATAAATCAAGTGGCAATGTGAGGATGTGAATTGGAGATGTGGAAGTGGTTATCTTTTGTGCCTGTTTTCTCCTCTAAAGTGACACCAACTTCTATTTTCCACCAATGACAGAACAGTAGATAGCAGCCCTTTTAGTGGTGAAATAAATGAACAAGATAAGAACAAAATACCATTCACTTCAATATCTATAGGGACCTGGAATGTAAGAGACTGGGAGAGGGAAATGGAGGAGCAGAGAGAGAATGAATTGGAAGTGGAAGAAAGAAACAAGGAATAAGATGAGTTTTCACCCACAGGAACAAGGGAATGAGACATAGGAAAGAAGTGGACAGGGAGGAGAAAAGGACCGAGAATTGTGAAACGGACATAAGCTACTGATATCATTCCAGCCGTGAGAAAGAGTAAGATCTTACTCACTGAATCTGCCACCTTGGCCTCTCCTGCTATTCAGCCAGAAAAGGCTGGAAAAACTCACATATGCTCTAAGCCTTTTCATTACCATCTTTGTTAGCTTCACCTCCTGAAAAGGTGACCCAATCAAAGTCTCCAAAACTAGGAAGATGGGGTTTCTTGCCTCCATCCAAGTATTCTTTGTAAAGAGTTGTGAAAGCTGAAGGGGAAGAAGGAAGGAGCCTGTGGCTCCATCCAGAGGTCTACAGTAGCTGCATGCCTCACAGCCCCCAGGCCTGGGAGCTATCTAGAAGACATTCTCATCACTAGAAAATTAAAACTCACTCTGCTTGAATCATTCACCCCAACACACATGTCCTTGTGATGACTCCACTTCACATCACTTTCTATGTGGGTAGATCCAGCTATCCTCAAGACACCACACATAGTCCAAGTTTCAATGGCCAAAATTGATTCTCCAACTCCCAAAAGTAGTCTCAAGTAATAACTCTGCCACGGCCTTTTTCAGAACAAAAGGTTCAATGCTGGTTGAATCAGGGTCAGTTTTCCCGATATGGTCCCCTAGTGGGTCAGATATCCATGGACTTTAAATGTAGTTGTTATTCCTTAAATTGGTGAAAAAATCTCCAGGTTACAAATGAGTCAAATCATTTAATCCTATAATCATCTTATGGATTAATGCCAAACAGAAACAGTTAGAGGTAGTAAAGACAGATGATATTCAGTACTATTGCAGCAAGGGAGAGAGTTTTCAGTAAAACTGAGCTCAAATCTGAATATAACAAAGACAGCCGGAGATTTATATAGCCAACAAGCAAAGTGAGGGAGAACAGTAGATGGAAAATTGCTAAGAGGAGACGTTTAGAGCACAGAAATTATTTCTAAACTGGCCTAACTAGATTCTTGCTAAAGGCAGGCCAAGAGCTTAGACATCAAAGATGGCAGACGGAATATGAGATATCTTGAACAGATCTGAAGGGTGATCAGACATCAAGGGTGAGGAAGATTCTCAGTAAACTGATGTGGCAGTGTCAAAGGAGCCTGTCTCAAATTTGGACAAAAAGAGTCTTTTCCAATAGGAATTATTCCAGTTGTGTAGAGGAAGAAACTGAGATTCATAACAGTGAGATAATTTCACTGCAGCTTGTAAGAAAGAAGCCACAGTTTAATCTAGAACTGGTATATCATTCTAGAAAAGTATGTTAAAATGGCATGGAAATGCCAAGAAAAACTGAAATTCATTTCTTTGTGGGTGAAATGGGATGGATGAGAAAAGAAATAATTGTTCTCATCATGTTCTATGCTTAGACCTTTCAAGCCCAAGAGTTAGGAGACTTTTTCCCTGGGTTTTTCATCTTGGTTTGGTCACTATTCCTGAGCTTAGCCTGCTTTCTTTATGACCCATCCAAAGGGCATAAGCCATGGAAAATGAGTTTCTGCCTGAACCATACTCATACGACGTCCCCTCATCTTCCTCTTTCAAACAAAATGGCTTATGATGAAAATAGCTAGAATGATATTCACATATGAAAGGAGCTGAGCCCAGAGAATAATGTGTTAAAGCAATTAACACCCCTCTATATTTAGTATCTTTCTCTTTACAGGTATCTATTCATTCATCATAGGAGATTTGGTGTCACATTCATCACACAGAGGGTACTTTGAGGGAGGGAGGATTGTCCTGTGCAATGAAGAGCTGTCTCAGTTTCTTCCTGGATTTATTCCTTAATTAATGGTCATCAGCACAACTCTTTCTATGGGAGAAACATTGGGATAAGATGGGAAAGTGTGATCCTGAACTGAGGTGGCCTTGGGAATTGTACTTGTGAAAGACTTACTCCTTATTTTGTTCCTTTTCACACACACAGAAGCTGAGCTCCAGAAACCCAAAATAAGTGACCCAAGGAGGTCACCTCATTCTTCCCAAGTCTCTGTGGGATTTCAGTTTGCTCTTCTAGAATCCCTGCACTGTACTTCCATGACTGGAGTGATTTTCTTTCTTTCCTCCTCAGCGGTAATGAAGTGACTCTCAGGGAGGAGTTAGAGCCACGGCTGACCTGTTCCCCATGTGCAGCTCACAGGACAACATGGCGAGACTGCCTCTTGCGGGAGTGGGCAGGAGGTCACTGCCTGCTGCTTCTGTCGTCACTGCAGAGGTTTTTCCTTTCCTTTCCTTTCTTTAAGAGACTAGACTCAGCCTTTCTCCCTCCCTTCCTTCTCCCTCTCCTTCTCCTTCCCTCCTTCCTTTCTCCCTTGGGCTTCACTTTTTTTTCTTTTCTTTTTCCTGGACTTTCTCAAACCCTTTCTTGCTTCCTTGCTGCTTTGCTTTTCTTGCTTACATCTGTCTTTTTCATCCATGCTGGTTTCCTTCCATCTTCCTTTCCACACTCCTCCACCCCTGCCCCTAATGAAGTGGGATGCATAGTCCTATGTACTTGTCCTCAGGAGCAAAGGTACCATTTTAATATCACCACCCTGTTTTCCATTTGAAAATTCAGAGCAAATAAAGCCCATCTGTCTTCCTGCTCCTATGTGACCATAAGCAGGGTGTCTGTCTGAAGTGAGAGTGTTAACAGCCAGAAAGAGACATGAGAGAATAATGACAAAGTTCCTTTTACTCCAGAGCTGTCTGTTTACCATGGTTCATTGGCATGAGAAACGCAGGTCAGCATCACTGAGCTTCATGCTCCTCCTGACGCTTCATTTGGCCACATAATACTTGCCACAAGAAACTTCTGATTCTTTGCTCTTCTGGTAAAACACCTCCCTGTTCTCCCTTGGGGTCTGCAGGATATCTGTGTTCAGTTTGGAAGCATTTCTCATGCTTTCACAGATGAGAGCTCTGTGCTAATATCAAGGCCCTAGAACTGACCCTCCTGTGGGCCAGTTAATGTCACCTGCCTTGTGGCCCCAGATCCAACAGTAACAGGGGGTCTCACTAGACCCAGTGGGTCTGT
This sequence comes from Aotus nancymaae, assembly GCF_030222135.1. Lineage (NCBI taxonomy): Eukaryota > Metazoa > Chordata > Mammalia > Primates > Aotidae > Aotus > Aotus nancymaae. The sequence continues at coordinate 83,236,742 of NW_026988450.1, read as the reverse complement.
TAATGTTCCATGAGCCAGTAAATGTCACCTGCCTCGTGGCCCTGGATCCACCAGGATCAGGGGCCTCACCACAGCCACTCCCTCTGTGCTGTGCTGCACTTTATACAGTACTGACATAGCTATTATCACATTGACTTCAATCAACTTTGTAAAGTAGTGACTAACATTACGTCTAATAGAAAATAAAATGCTTAGTAAGGATTTTTCATTGTAAGTAACAAAAAGCCCACTCAAATTGAGTCAAACATCAAATGAAATTTATGGACATGATAACTCAAAATTCAGGGATAATTTGGCTTCAGGAAGGGTTGAGTCCAGGAGCTCACGTGATGTCAGCAGGACTTGCTTGCCTTCTGTTTCTTAAGTCAGGTTTCCTTTGTGTAGGTTTGGCCCCAAGACTCCACATGATGGTCCAGGTCAGCCTCCATCTCCTCTCATCTTTACTTCTTGGTAACTAAGTAGAAAAAGGTGCATATGCTTCCTTCTTGGCAGTTATAACAAATGTTCATGTGTAGACTATTAGCCCTGACTTGGCCACTTGGCATTTACAAGCCAATAATTCTAGAAAGCAGAGTTGAAATTGACCTGGCTGGATCCATGTCTACACTTCCAGCAAAAGGTAGAGTTTAGTCATCCCAAGTATTTGCATGAAGCCTGAGACAGGAAGGATGCTCCAGAAGGAATTTGGGGAAATGTTACCAAGAGGAAGTCAAGTGGAGTCTGGGAAGCAAAACCCATAGCTTTCCTCTGTTGAAACTGATGCTCATTCAGACTTATCCAGTTAGAAAGCAGAGAGCCAGGATTTAGGGAGAGTAGGGGACCAGAGATGGGGAAGTGAGATAAGAAGGAAAGTGAGCTAGAGGGCTACACCATGGAAGCCATTCTTCCCTCCCAGCACTGAAAGGACATGCTGTATTAGTCCGTTCTCATGCTGCTACAAAGAACCACCCGAGACTGGGTAATTTATAAAGAAGAGAGGTTTAATTGACTTACAGTTGCACATGGCTGGGGAGGCCTCAGGAAACTTACAATCATGACAGAAGTCACCTTTTCACAGAGCAGCAAGAGAGAGAATGAGTGCCAGCAAAAGAAATGCCAGATGCTTATAAAACCATGATAACTCACTATCACAAAAACAGCATGGGGGGAACCACCTTCATGATTCAGTTACCTCCCACTGGGTCCCTCCTATGACATATGGAGATTATGGGGATTATAATTCAAGATGAGATTTGGGTAGGGACACAGCCAAACCATATCACATCCCCAAAGGGAACTATTCAGAGATAGTTCTGTCCAGATTACATCTTCATGATGAGGGGCATAGAGGGAGGAAGAGGACAACAAGGCCATCTCCCAAGAGCAGGGCTGAGAGAGTATATTGGTTTCTTATGGCTGCTTTAAAAAATTATGACACATGCAGTACCTTAAAACCACACAAATTTATTATTGCTATGATTTGAATGTTTCTGTCCTCTCCAAAATCCATGTTGAAACTTCATCCTCAATGCAACAGTATTAATAGAAGGGGTTTAGGAGGTAATTAGACCAGAGGGTTCTGCCTCCTAAATGGGAGTAGTGCCTTATAAAAGAGCCAGGGAGAACTACATTGGCCCCTTTTGTTCTTCTGTTTCACCATGTGCGGATGCAGCAGGAAAGGTCTCACCAGACACCAAATGGTGGCGCATTGACCTTGGACTTCCCAGCCTCCAGAACTGTGAGGAAATGAATTTCTGTTGTTTATAAATTACTCAGTCTCGGGTATTCTGTTATAGAAACACAAATGGACTAAGACAGAAATTCATGTTGAAAAGTGAGGTGATACCATAACAAAACCTAAATATACAAACATGGCTTTGAAACTGGGTGATGAGTAGAGGCTGGAAGAATGTGGAAGAGTGGACTAGAAGAAAACCTAGATTGCCATGAATGAACCACACAGGGTGATTCTGGTGAGGGCTCAGAAGAGCAGAGTTGTAGACAGAGCCTCCTTCTTAAAGACTACTTAAGTGGTAATGATCAGAATGTGGGTGGAAACATGGATAGTAAAGGCCATTCTGATAAGGACTTAGATGGAAATGAGGAATATATTAATGGAAACTGGAGAATAGGTCATCCTTGTTACAAAGGGACAAGGAACTTGGCTGAATTATGTATATGTCCTAAGGGTTTGTAGAAGGAAAAACTGAAGAGTAATGAACTGGCCAGGAGCAGTGGCTCATGCCCGTACTCCCAGCACTTTGGGAGGCCGACAGCACTTTGGGAGTCCGAGGTGGGGTGGATCACAAGGTCAAGAGATCAAGACCGTCCTGGCCAACATAGTGAAACCCCATCTCTACTGAAAATACAAAAATTAGGTGGGTATGGTGGTGCACACCTGTAGTCCCAGCTACTCGGTAGGCTGAGACAGGAGAATTGCTTGAACCTGAGAGGCAGAAGTTGCAGTGAGTTGAGATCGCACCACTGCACTCCAGCCTGGTGACAGAGGGGGACTCTGTTTCAAAAAAAAAAAAAGAGTTATGAACTAAGATTAAGATATTTGGCACAAGAACTATCTAAGCAAAGCACTGAGGTGCTGCATGGCTTCTTTTGATGGCTAATAGTAAAATGTGAGAAGAGAGAAGTGAATTAAGGATGGAACTTATAATTAAAAGGGAAGCAAAACTTAAAAATTTCTCAGCCTGGCCAGATTGTAAAGAATAAAAAAGGGTCTTTGGAAGAAAACAGCAAGGTTGTGACCAAGTGACTGTTTGATAAGGAGATTAGTAGGGATAGAAGGAAGCCAGACATTATTCATCAGGACCATGGGAGAATTACCTCAAAGGCATATCTGAGATCTTCATGGCTGCCCCACTCATCACATGCCCACAATGCCAAGGCATTGAATACAGATGGTTCCAAGAGAGAGGCTTAGGGCATCCATAGGACCGTGGGTCTTGCTGCTTCCATCTAGCCTTCAAAGGTGGTCTCAGGGAGCCACGGGGCCCAGGCAGAGAACTGTCACAAGGTTGGGCAGACAGCCCATTAGGACAACGCTTCATGGAGCTGAGGAGGCAGGCCAGTTTCTGATACCCCAGAACTGTAGAGCCATCAGCATGCAATTCCAGCCTAGGAAAGCTGTAGGCCAGAGACTCCAACCCATGAGAGCTGCAGCATGGGCTGTACCCAGGAAAGCAGTGGGTATGGGGCTGCCTGGGGCCCTGGGGACCCAACCACACCCGTGTGCATGGAAGGGTGGACACAGAGTCAAAGACTATTATTCTCCGGACTTAAATGTTAATGTTGCTTGCCTTGTTGGGTTTTGGATTGACTTGGGACCAGTTACCCCTTCTTTCCTATTTCTCCCTTTTGGAGTAGAAATGTCTATCCTGTGTCTGTTCCACCATTGCATTTTGGAAGCATGTAACTTATTTCATTTCAAAAGCTTACAACAAGAGGGAAATTTGCCTCAGGATGAATCATGACTTGAGTCTCATCCATGCCTTTTTTTTTTTTTTGAGATAGAGTTTCATTCTGTTACCTAGGCTAGAGTACAGTGGCACTGTCTCAGCTCACTGCCTTCCAGATTCAAATGATTCTCTTGGCTCAGCCTCCTGCGTGGCTGGTACTACTGACATGAACCACCACATCTGGCTAACTTTTTTGTATTTTAGTAGAGACAGGGTTTCACCATGTTGCCTGGGCTTGTTTCAAACTATGGAGCTCCGGCAATATACCCACCTCGGACTCCCAAAATGCAAGGATTACAGGTGTGAGCCACCATGCCTGACTGAGTCTCATTCATATCTGATTAAGAAAATATTTATTTATTTATTTATTTATTTATTTATTTTAATATAATATTTAGATGAGACTTTGGACTTTAAATTTTTGAGTTGATGCTGGAATAAGTTAAAACTGTTGGGGTTAATGGGATAGAGGAATGTATTTTTGTGTGAGAAAGACATAAATTTGGGGGGAACAGTAGCAGAATGCTATGGTTTGAATGTTTGTGGCCCCTCCAAAATTTATGTTGAAACCTAATTCCCAATACAACAGCATTAAGAGGTGGGGCCTTTAGGAGGTGATGATGCCATAATGGCTCTAACCTCATGAATGGAATTAGTCCCTTACAAAATGACCAGAGAGAACTAGGTAGGCCCCTTCTGCCCTTCTGTTTCTTCCACCATGTAAGGACACAGCAGAAAGGTCCTCACCAGACATCAAATGCTGGAAACTTGACCTTAGATTTCCTAATCTCCAGAAGTGTGAGGGATAAAACTGAGTCATTTATACATTGCTTGTGCTCAGGTACTTTGTTATTGCAGTACAAATGGACTAAGGCAGTTATCTTACAGTTCAGTAGTTTAGAAGTCCACAAGGAGTCCCTCTGGGATAGAATCAAGATGTTGACAGGGCAGCACTTCTTTCTGGAGGCTGCAGGAGGCAATCTGTTTCCTTGCCCTTTTCAGCTTCTAGAGGCCTTTCTCTAGGGGAGTTCCTTGGCTCTTGACATCTTCCCCAATCTTCAAAGCCAGCAAATGGTAGGTTAAGTTCTCCTCACATTGCAGCACTATGATCCCCATCTTTTGCCTATTTTTTGCCACTTTTAAAGAGCCTTGTGATGACACTGGGAACACACAAATAATGCAGAACTATCTCCTTTTGCTAAGGCTCCTGGATTAGTAAACTTAATTCCATCTGCAAGCTAATTCCCCTTTACCATGTAACCTAACATATTCATACTCACAGGCTCTGGGGTTTAGATGTGGACATCTTTGGGGAGCTATTTTTCTGCCTATTAAGGAGAGAGCAGGGGAGGTGGTAAGCCCCACCTTCAGAAATAAAGAAAGCAGCTGTCCGGAACCATGTCAGAGGAGGCCCCAAGAGCCCCAGGCAGCACAGATAGCAGCAATTTTCTAAGATTCAAGGACTCTGTGATTTCTACCCACCTCCCTCATATCCTTCAGGGTTTCGAAGAAGAGATGTGAAATAGGCAGTAATGATATAAAATGTTGAAAGTTATGCTGAGGCATGTGGAGAACTCCAGGGCCACTGTGGAGGGGAGAGCAGCTTTTGCTTAATAATAGTAAGACCCCGCAGTCCGCAGGGCCCCGATCCCTACCAGAGATTCTCATCCACTGGCTCAGTGTCCTCAGGCAGAGGAATGGACTCAGATGTGTCTTTTTTTTTTCCAGTTACACATTGAAACACCAAAAGTCATTGTTTTCTTCCCCTTCTCTTCCTCCTTCCCCTCCCTTCCTTCTCCCCACACCCTCTCCCCCAACCCTCTTGTTCTCCTGCTGCATGACCCTTAGATGAGAAAGAGTTGACAATTCACCACATCTTCTCATTCCAGTTAATCGAGCTAGGCTGGTCTTTGGCACAGTGACTTGGGAGCGTGGCCAGGGAGTGGTGCAGGAGACAGGATGGCCTGGAAGAGGCAGTGCAGACTTCTAGATGAGCAGATCTGGGCTGAAACCTCAGCATGGCCTGCTCTGAGTTTTCTATTGCAAGTTTCAGCACCACTCTGTGCTTCATTACAAAATGGGCTCTCTTCAAAGTCCAGAGGAGACTACGTTTATAAAGCATCCGGAACGGAGCAACAATGCCACAGCACTCCCGAAGAGTGGAAGGGCACTTTATAGCTCACATGTTCCAACTTCTACATTTTACAGACGATGAAATCAGGGCCCAGCAAAGCAAAAGGACTTGGCCAAGTCATACCACTAGAGGTGACACGGTCAGCTCCAGTTTCCTTCCTTTCCAGGGCTATGCTCCTCCCACCCTGCCACACTGACATTTCTGACATTTTCCTTTCTCTCGTTTCAGATGTCCTAGTGCATGTTTCAATTTAACGGGTAATCAGGCATCGCTATCTGCCGAGGGTCCCCCGAGGACCCTGGCTTTATCTAGCCGCCTGTCAGAGAAACCCAGGAAGCTTTGTGAGGCAGCAGAGTGGGAGGATTTCCCAGAGGGAGCATCAGATTTAATGGCTCCTCCAGTCAGGGTCAAGTCCTCTTGAAGCTGTTAACATAAACATAATGACCATGAGTCCCAGAGTGGGAGAGCAGAGGGAGGAGGTCGGCACATACAAGAACAAGACACCCAGTGTGAAGCAGGTGGCAGGGAGACCGGAAGGAAAACATGCAGTCCTCCTGAGAATGCCCCTCATTCACTGAGCATTTATCTACATTAGACTTACCCTTACAACTAAAAATCAAAAAGTGAAGTTTGGGCAGGGGGCTTTTCTACTCTGCTTTCTCATTCATTGGCCTCTTTTTCCATACTCCTCCAAATTTTCTCCTTAACAACCTCCAGCTTCACAAGGAAGAGCACAAGATGTCCATTGCTCATGGATTACAAGTGTGTTTGTGTGTGTGGTTCAGCAAGGCCTGTCCCTCTCTTTGGCATGCAGAGCTCTGGGGAGAGGGAACCAATTTGCACAATGTGTATGGATGCCTCCTAAGAGAGCTTCTATCAATACATGTTTCCCTTCTTTCCAAGATTCAGAGTTAAAAAAACTGGTTGTATGAACTCAATTACTGCTGACCCAGAGCCGTGGAAGTACAAAGCAGCCCCTCAAATAAAACTGCCGTGAGGGAAAAGGGATTTCTGAACTGAGGCACTGCTGCTGGACCTAAGTTAGCAGGAGTGATGAGGATGCGATCTGGAGTCTGGGAAGACTGGGAGCCAAATATTTGTCTTCTTGTTCAAGCTAGTTTGAATTGGACTTCTATGGCTCACATCAGGAAGAATTCTGACCAAAGTATTATGAATATTATCTCTCTCAAAAAACAACACCAAGGAGTGAAAGGTATAAATTATTTCATGGATGCATAAACTAAGGTACAGAAAGCAACTGACTGTCCCACAAAACACACTGCAAGTCCTGCCTCAAGTAGAGAACCGCTTTGACCCCATGCTCTGTATTTCAAAAGCCTCCTGAGTGCTGCTGGCTAGACTGTACTTTTTCTCCCAACTTCTAAGCCAAGTCTTTTTCTAGAGTCTAGATTCAGGGTGCACCTCCTATCTTACCTTACCACTGAGTTAGCCAGACCCCACCTGGTCAGAACCCACAGAGTTAAAAACAAATGTAGCTGCAGAAACAATGTCTGAAAGTGATCTCATTGAAGATTTGTCCCACTGAATATTAAGAGGTGTTAGACAGAAACAAACTCTGGAATCAATTAATCTGAGAAATTCTGAGTTAAACAATTAAGCAATAAGATTTTGGCATTGCACTGAACCAGGTTTCAGTCCTTGCTTGGCTATTCATAGTTCTGTGACTTTGTGAATTTTTTAAGTTCTTTGTGACTCAATTACTTTATCCATAAAATAGGAGTGAGGTTAGTATCTACCTATGTCAGTCAAGATTCCATGTTGGAAACAAAACATTCCAGGTGTTCTAAGCAGAAAAGGATTCAATGTAGGGAATTTGGTGATTACAAACATCCCTGGAAAGATTGAAAGCAAAAATTCTAGGATAGACCTGCAAGAGTGACTCCCAGAAATTAAAAAAAAAATTAAAAAGTGAAACTGACTTGTCACCGACTCTACGAGATCTGGAAAGTGAGAAATCATGACTGTCACTTGAACTACCATGGTAGCTACAGTTCAGAGACAAGGAAGCCACCAGTGTCACTGCTGCAATGGCCTGGCCGTCAAGGTCAGTCGAGCTGCTGTCCCCACCACAAATGCTGCTGCACCCAAAGCTGGCATCTGGACGTGCCCCACAATCATGCCCACTAGAGAGTAAAAACAGCCAGTGTCCAAGGAACATGGGTACAGTCTGACTTCCTCCTTCCCCATCTCACCACAGCACAGCTCACCTGTGGGATACGTTTTTGCTAAACTAGAACTCCATGTGCAGAATCCCAACCTCTGCATTTCAAGAAGGCACAAAGAAGGAAGGGATGGTGGGGTCAGGTGCACTCTGCTCCATGGGCCATTATAATATTAAACGAGATGATGGAGGCAACGGACATAGAACAGCACCTGGAATGTCACCAGAATCATAAATGGATGTTATTTATGTTGTTGTTATCTGCTGCAGGACTTCTCATAGCTTTTATTCCGTCAACATACACAATTTTCTCCCTGGTAGTAAAATTTGTATAACCTGCTGTTTTCTATTTTGTTTTCTCAACTTAGAGACAAATTTTAGATTCAGTTATAGCACTTAGAGAGAGCATGATGCCTTTCATATTTGTATTATTTTTACCTCTCTGTAACTTTCTACCTTTATTTCTACTTAGTCTTCTAAAAGTCTTCTTCATGCCTTAGCTTATAGTAAATAATGTTCTGGTAAAGTACTTTAGATTCTTTATGATAGGCAGCCTGGTATAAATAAACACATTTATTAAGCGAGTTAATAAATCACTTGGTTTCAAGGGCATGACTTTTAATGATGGAAATCCAGAGTGAGGGTAGTATTTTCAGATGATGTCCTTTCCCAGATCCCTCAAATAATAACACATGGTTTCCTATGGACTTAAACCCAGATGAGTTCTGAATCGTCCTCTAAGTGAGGAAGGAAAAAACCACCTAAAGTTAGTTTCCTGTTTTGCGCCCCCGCAACCCCTTCAGAGCATAGCCTCCACCTTGAGCTTTCTGGTTCACTTTTCCTTGTCAGGCAGAGAAAGTCTTTATTTCTGCTTTGACTTTGACAGAAACCTCAATATCTTTTCCGGGGCTTGCAAAATGGCAGGGTTCTTGCTTTCAGATGATCAAAACTTGTCCAGTGAGATCAAAACTCTAGGCTGCCTGTCGTAGCAGAGAGCCATGGGTTTTGACGGGCTCTGAGGCTCACTTCTGCGTCTCCCACCTTCACGGTAAATCAGAACAACCTGAAAGCCCCTCACAGCCACAGCACTCCCTGTTTTTTTCCGCAAGGTGACATTTCCGCAGACTCAAGCATGAAGAAGAGCAGGGGGTCGATTCCTGCTCCACCGACGCACAGCTGCATTTTCAGTCCTCTGTTGCCAGATCCCCTGGGCAGCTCCTTCTCTCTGCCCTGGACTCCATGTTTGCTTACAATTTAGCAGCGGCTCATTCACCCCAGCTGCATTTTCGGTACTGTGATATTTTTCTTCTTTACAGACAACAACCAGAAGCAAATAATAATGTAATATCTATTCTGGATATTATGCCATCAGTAAATTAGTAGATCCCAGAGAAGTAGTCCTTTTTTATATGAGGATCTTGAAGAAGGCAGCAAGGCCAGGAGAACTTGCTAGCACTCATAACATGCCAAGTACTATGCTAAATGCTTTGGATTTCTTGCCTAACACTCACAAGAATGCTGCAGGCTTTACCATGCTCACGTTAACATAAAAACAGTGAGGCTGTCTGTTAAAGAAGGGCCCTGGTTGATCTGGCTTTACGGTACTCTCTGACACTCCTATGTAAAAGGCCTCATGTAGTTTGGGGACAGACATTTTTATTAGGGCCCTATGGAGAAGAGAGGCTTTCCTCAAAACATTTACAATCCAAGTGAGGGCAGAAGAACAAACCACACGAAGACCCCAAGCAAAACCTAACAGGAAAAAGCAAGTGGCAGTGGACTGCGGAGGATGCTTCAGCTGGGGAGAGGGGTCCACACAAAGGCATGAAGACTGGAAGCCAGAAGGCGTTTTCCAGCCAAAGAAATTATTAGTTTCTTTCTGCCCACACTTGTGTGTATGGGGTGGCTGATTATCGTAGAAAAGCAGGTGGAGACCAGACTTTGGGGCCTCAAATGAAACCACAAGGAGTGAGGACTTTATCCCTTGGGACAATGTGGAGTCATGGATGGTCTCTGAATGAGAGGGCTGGGGACTGAGGCTAATAAAAGTCAGAAGATGTGTTCAGATCATGCTGATGCAGGTTGAAGGAAGAAATTGGGGATGAGATTCATTTAATGAAATGCTTTAGTTAGCAAAGTCAATGAAGAAACTGACCAATTAAGAATCTATGTTTTCTTCAACTACAAATTGCATAATATTTAAAAGGAGCTTGTGAGTGAAAATGGTTGCTCATTTGTAGATTTCTAACAAAGATGGGTCCCAGGATGGGATTTGCCTCCACACCACCCTTTCCCAAGATTAGATTTAGTTTCCTTTCTCTGGAATCCTGAAGCTTTTGAAAAATGAAACTTAGCCATTTTCTCCAAGAATTTAATTAGGAAAACATAACGTTATCTTGCATTGGAGATGAGCTATATGTAGCTTTCATTAGGGAAGCAAATTCTCAGGAACTCCATAAATAATTACATATAATGCTCTCAGAAATCTTTCAGATTCTCCACTCCCCGATTAGTCATATCTTTTTCCTGAAGTGAGTCTTTCCACAACTTCACTTTAAAACAGCATTTAACTCCAGTATTACTTCGTTTCTGTGATAAAAAGAATATGAATTTAAAGTCACTGAAGATGCTGTCTCCATTTCTCCTGCACGGTGGAGCTCTGGTTTAGTGGGACAGAGGATGGAGGAAAGAAGGCTGAATCACCTCCCAAGCCATAAAAATGAGCACAAATTGGGCTTCATTTGGGAGTTGTCAGTTTGCAGATTTAATAATTAACAGAACGCTCTGATGCCTCATGCTATGACTCGGTGTCTGTGATTATTCTTGTGTAGTTGTATTCCCATTGCAGTTTACAGAGAGGCAGACTACAAACTCAGTGAAGATGGGACTTCACCTGGGTTGTTAACAGCTGCATCCTATGCATGACGCAGAGCCTACCATTAGATGATCCTCAACAAACAGATGTGGAGTGAATGAATGAGAGATTCTCAGTGGGCTTGGGAAGGAAGCCTTTTCCTCAGTCATGTCTACCCATGAACTTCACTGCTCTTCCTGCTGTTGGAGTTGGGAAGGGAGTGTGGGGAACTGGGAAGCCAGCGCCAGGACTGCATCATTAAAGGTGTGTGTTGCATATACATACACACCTGTGTGTGGACGGATGCATGGATACCTGCTTAATTTCACAGTTGAACAAACAGCTTCCAGTCCTTTAAACAGAATGGTTTAAAATAAAGAATCCCACACAGGACTTGGTGTGGAGTAAAGGCTAAATAAATGCTAGCAAATATGATGAGTTTGATGGTTAAGGTAATTTGATGAATTATTTTGTGTTTTTATATTTCTGTTTAAAAATTTCTACAGATTTTTGGCTGGGCACGGTGGCTCACGCCTGTAATCCCAGCACTTTGGGAGGCCGAGGCGGGTGGATCACAAGGTCAAGAGATCGAGACCATCCTGGTCAACATGGTGAAACCCCGTCTCTACTAAAAATACAAAAAATTAGCTGGGCATGGTGGTGTGTGCCTGTAATCCCAGCTACTCAGGAGGCTGAGGCAGGAGAATTGCCTGAACCCAGGAGGTGGAGGTTGCGGTGAGCCGAGATCGCGCCATTGCACTCCAGCCTGGGTAACAAGAGCAAAACTCCTTCTCAAAAAAAAAAAAAAAAAATTTCTACAGATTTTCTTATAGATTGATTACTGGAGCAAGTAGATTCCTACTGACAATTGCAATCAAGGTTCTGGTGCCAAGAAAGGGCAGTCTAGGCCCTTTCCTGACTGTTATGGACTGAATGTTTGTGCCCTCCAACCCTGCTAAACTCCTATGTTGAAGCCCAGCCCCAAATGTGGTGGCATTAAGGAAGCGGACCTTTGGGAGGTGATTAAGTTTTGCTGACACCATGTGGATGAAACCCCATAAAGGGATTCGTGCCCTTATAAGAAGCAGAAGAGATCAGAGCTCTCTCTCTCTCTGTCCCTATCACATGAGGATACACTAGGAAGATGGCTGTCTGCAAGCCAGGAAGCAGAACTTCACCAAACTCCGAATCAGCCAGCACCTTGACCTTGGACTTCCTAGTCTTCAGAACTGTGAGAGATAATGAATATTTGTTGTTTAAGCCACGCAGTCTATTGTGCTTTGTTACAGCTGCCTGAGCTAAGACACTGACCATGGACTTAATAAATATGTGAAAGATGTTTAGAAGATTCAAATGAAGATTGCAGTGCAACACCATTACAATCTACAAGAATGGCAAGAATAAAAACAACAGAAAGTAGAATGTACTGAGGACACAAGGATCTAGAAACAGAAATTCCATTTGGCCCAGCAATCCTGTTACTGGGTATATATCTGAAGGATTATAAATTGTTCTATTATAAAGATACATGCACATATATGTTCATTGTGGCATTGTTTACAATAGTAAAGACCTGGAACCAACCCAAATGCCCATCAATGATAGACTGGACAAGGAAAATGTGGCACATATACACCATGGAATACTATGCAGCCATAAAAAAACGATGAGTTCATGCCCTTTGTAGGGACATGGATGAATCTGGAAACCATCATTCTCAGCAAACTGACACAAGAACAGAAAATCAAACACCACATGTTCTCACTCATAGGCGGGTACTGAACAATGAGAACACATGGACACAGGGAGGGGAGCATCACACACTGGAGTCTGTTGCAGGGGGCTAGGGGAGGGACAGCGGGGGATGGGGAGGTTGCAGAGGGATAACATGGGGAGAAATGCCAGATATAGGTGACGGGGGGATGGAGGCAGCAAACCACCTTGCCATATATGTACCAATGCAACAATCCTGCATGATCTGCACATGTACCCCAGAACCTAAAGTAGAATAATAAAAAAAAAAGTAGGTACTGAGGATAGTCAAGCCATAGGAGTGGTCCTGCATTGCTGGTGGGAATGTATTGGCCCAACAGCTTGGGAAATCTGTTTGGCAGGATCTAGTAGAGGTAAATATATGCACACCCCATGACCCAGCAATTTCACTCCCGAGTATGGATCTCTCAAAATGGCATACGTAGCTTTACTCAAACAAATATTAAAGTGTTTGTAGTAGCACTATTTGTAATAGCCCCGAATGGGAAAAAATCAAAATGCCCATCAATATAGAATTAATAAACTGTGGCATTTTACATACTATTTGGTTGTAGGTTGCACATCCTCGTTGCTGAATAGAATACTATGCTTGTGGTTGAATACTGTTCAGCAATGAGGATGTGCAACCTACAACCAAATGCAAGTACACGGAAGAATCTCCACTGAACAAAAGAAGGCAGACCCAAGGTGCTGCCTGATTCCATTTATGTAATGCACAGACGCAGGAAAAGCTAACTCAGGCTGTAAGGAATAGGCAGTTGTGGGGCAGTGCCTGCCAGTGGGCCCCAGATAACTTCCTTGGGCTGGTATGTTCAGTTTCTTAAACTGGGTCCTGGTTACATAGGGATATTCAGGTTGCAAAATTTCACTCAACTTGTAAATTTTATAATATGTGCATCTTTCTATGTGTAATTATATTTCAAGAAAACATTTTTTTACATTCCTGGGACAAAGTCATTCTGAGAATAATTATCTCATTCATAATGAGTTGAATGAGACTTCAATGGCCAAGAGAATGGTGCATTCCTATCCCAATCTGGCCACAAACTTGCTGTGTGCCCCCAGCCCATTCATATCACATCTATGCCTCAGCTTCTTCATGGGGACAAGATCTAAATATGTCTGTAAATGCTTCTTGGAAAAGCCAAAATGAAAGTGAGTTATTGGAGGAAGAGGAGGAATATTAGGTTGAAGTAACAGTTATAGAGGACCATGTAATTTCAGTTTGAAATATTCTTTCCTGGGGGGTATCCCCAGGCTAGGGAAATTGAGAAGCCCTTTCTCTCCAGGAAAGCCAATTTCCCCTTCCTCACTTCATCCAACGACCTCTGCCATTACCATGTGGGGCCTGTAAAGAATAGTGACATTCTTCTTGGTTCCTTGATCTCACTTGAGATTCATTCCAAGCCTTTTACTGATGACTGTTCCAACCCCTTAATTACCCTCCCTTCCCCTTAATCCATCCATTAGTTCTCTTGTGAACACTTTTGCTCATGCATATTTCTCTTTGCTTATCAGACCTCTGAAGACTGGAAGTGAACATAGTTCTTGCCAACATTAGCCTCCTGAGGCTTCTAGGACTTTGAGCCAATTAACCCCATGAGGTGTGGAGAGTGTGCAAACTTTGCATCACTCATCCCTGGGAGGTTTGCAGAACTCATGAACGAATCCCAGGAACTTCCCAATTGCCCTGGCTGTTGGGACCTGTTCATCTTGTTCTCAGTGAATATGAGTCACCTGGAATTTCAGACTATCCTTTCTCTCATTGAATTTCTTAAGAATGTTGCTTTGCGTATTTTGAAGATATGAATTCAGCTGTCTACTGAATCTGTATATAATAATTGTGTATTGAATAAAATAATGAAAGGAATAGCAAATTATATCACCATCACATATTATAAGTCAGAACCTCTGCTATAAATTCAATATTTCAGTAAGTTAAGGTTCCTGATACTCACAGCTGAGCTGTGTTAGTAATAAAAATTTCAGGAAAATGGGTCAGAGCTTCCCTCAGCCATCCATGCATCCATCCATCCATCCATCCATCGCCCACACATCTGTAGGGTCTGTGATGAGCCACGTGCTGGGATAGACACTGGGGCTCCAGAAAGGAATGGGATCCAGCCCCTAGAATAAGGAGCTCATGCTATGCCAGAGACAGGCATACACTCCTGCAGAGCAAAGTGGCGTGAGCTCCATCAGCATGTGCATGGGCCACAGGGAGCTTAGGAAATGTGCAAAGTCTGTTTTGACTTGTTTGGGGTTAAGGCCAGGGCAGGAGACGACGGTGAGGGAAGTATCACAGGGCAAATGACACTACAACTGGGTGCTAGTGTTCGAGAAAAAGTTGGCTGGCTGGAGAAGGGTGGAAAGGCATCTCAGACGGAGAAGGTCCCCCTCAGCAAGGTGTGGAAATGCCTCTGGGCATGGGGCTGGCAGAATGATGAGCTATCTAATGCCAAGCAATCGAACCTGACTTGGGGGAAGCATAGAAAAGGGTGTGTGGCTGGGATCAAGATTGAGGCCCAGTCGCCAGGGGATGAAGTTGCAACTTCAAACTGAAGCATTGGAACTTCACTCTGAAAGCTGTGGGGTTTGAAACAAGAGACAACGTAGTCTCATGTGCCTCTTTGATAGTTTGAACAGGTGACTGTGTAGGCACAGAGTAGATGTGGGAGAGGCTGAAGACTGAAACTGGATAGAGGATCTTTAGAACTGTCTAGGTCAAGTTCAAGAGAGACCTGACATAGCAGAGACAGAGGGTAAGGGCAGGAAGACCACACTGCATCATGTGTTCTTTAATTAGGATTAATAACATCCATCATCTTATCAAAATTCTTTCTAGAGCCAGATAGTTACACTTCAAAGGAAACAGAATTGAAGACTGGATGCTCACTGGGACTATGTCTTGGAAAAGCACCAACTTTTTCTCAGATAAAATAAGGTCAGCTGTCCACATTCAAGTCTTTGTTTTAAAAATTTTTTAAATTCTCTTAATGACATTCAGTAAGAGGAAATAAAAACATCAGTCTTATTACATCAAGCAGAGCCTAGAATATCAAATTTTGGCCTAAGATTTGAAACTTTCAGAATAAGTTTTAACAATTTTACATCTTGTAAAATCGGGTTATGAGTTGAATCATGTCTTTCACAAAAGATATGTTGAAGTCTTAACCCTGGGTACCTGTGAATGTGAGCTTGTTTGGTAATAGGGTCTTTACAGATGTAGTTAAGTAAGATGAGGTCATACTGAATTAAGGTGAGCCCTACATCCAATGATGCACTGGTGAGCTTATAAGGAGGCCATATAAAGTCCCACAGGGAAGAGCACCACGGGAAGACAGAGGCAGACATCACCATGATGCATCTGCAAGCTAAGGAAGGCCAAGGCCTCCTGGCAGCACCAGGAGCTGGGAAGAGGTAGGGGACAGATTCTTTCTCACTGCCCTCCAGTAGGAACCAACATTGCCAACACCTTGATTCTGGACTTCCAGAACTGTGAGACAATAGCTTGCTGTTATTTTCAGCCACTCAGTTTGTGGAACTTTGTTTTGGCAACCACAGGAAATGAACACATGGAGAGCGCATGAATGCAAGCTGGTGCTCAGTGGGAGGGGAGTCGGGTGAGGGTAGAGGACTCGGGGAGGGGGAGGCAGGAGGATGCCTAGGTTCCTGGCTTGGACAATAGTGGAGTCATTTCACTCACTAAGAGTTACACACACACACACACACACACACACACACACACATTTGGGGATTTCTTCTGGAGCAGGAAAAGTTACACCTGGCATTTTGTATGTGGAGTCAAGGTCCCCAGAAGGCCAATGAGGATATCCTGGGCTCAATGAAACGTGTGGGAGGGCTGAGGTTACTGTGCTTTAGAGATGACAGGATGAAGTTATCTTGCCACCACCCACCTCAAATGCTTCTTGGAGCAGGACACTTAGCACCTACCCCCACTCCCAAGGAGGAACGTGGTCAACACCAAGCTAGGCCAATGGAATTGATTCTCTAGGATGTCAGAGTAAAGAGACAAACTGTCACTGTCATACTGCCAGAGCTAGTAGTAGGCAGTAGCAGTACAGCCAGAAGAAACCTTCTCTGCCAGGTCAATGTTTGGTTCTGAGGATGGACCAGCATGGGCCATTTCCTTTCTCACCACTGTGGCACAAACTGAATTGGTCCCTACTGACTTGCTTTACTCCTGTCTTAGGAGCTTGTCTCTGATTCTTAGGTGGGCACAGGTTGCCCAATATTAAGATCATACTTCGCAGACCCTCTTGCCATGTGGCCAGATGACTAAGTTCTGGCCACAGAAGTGTCCTCTGAAACTTCCCAGAAAGGTCTTCAAAGGAAGACGGTTGTCGTTCTAGGCCCCTCCTCCTTCCCACTGGCTAAAATGCAACATTATGTCTGGAGCCCAGGAAGCTCTCCTGAACCATGCAGCTAGAAGCCAGGCTTGACAGAGCAGAGGTCAGAGAAGGAGCCTGGTCCATGATGGTCAGGAAACTCCACATGAGCCTGCAGTGTCCACCAAGGGACTCGCTCTCCTGGGAAAGAAGTAAACTCCTGTCTCACTGCCCTTGGCTTCCTCATGTTCCACTGAAGCTAGTCCTGCTCAACATGCCTTCTTCCTAGGAAGAAACTAAAGACTTGAATCTCTTCCTTGACTCATCAGCTCCACTGGAAAACTGGAGGAAACTGGTTGGTAGAAGCTGAGTGAGAGAATTCAGAAGCAGGATCCTGATGTAGGACAGAGGAACTGAGTGAGAAAAGAGGAAGGGAGAGGGAGATGACTACGGCAAAGAGTCCCTTCTACCCTCCAAGACACGGACAGAGAGACAACGTGAAGGGAAATATTGGGACTCACTGCAGCATCCTGTGGACCTGGATAATCAGCACCCACTGATCACCCACCAATGAGATGTTCCTCTGGCTGCAGAGTGAGCCTTCCTGACCTTCCAAAACGAAGGGCACAGGGGAGGGTTGATATTCACAAATCACAGCTCAGAGGGGAAACTGCTTTTGAGACGGAGCACACGGTGAGTCTGGCTACCTCTGCTGCTTTGAAACTATAGAGAGGTGACTTGTCCGAGGTCACAGAGGAAGCGAATGGCTGCGTGGGGACTGGTGTAGAATAGAGCACAGTAATCAGTCCTTGGACACGCGTTCCATCTCTGGTCCATGCCAGACTGCCCTACCTGTCGCCAGGACCTTATCTCACACCTTCCTGTTTTTGCATACACTATTTTCTCTGCCTGGAATTCCCTCCTTCCCTTCTTCCCCTCTAAACTTGGTTGCAGGCAATGGGAGCTGAATAACTGATAGAACAGAAAAGGTATTGATTCAGATGAGCCAGTAGGATGATTGAGGAAACAGGCTCCAGGCCTGACTTCCAGAAGCAACCCCATGGCAGCCCTGGACTGGACTGAGAAGAGACCACTCCTTCTACTGCCACAATCACCTCCTCCACCACCACCACTGCCACAGAATGAGATTCCTGCCTGTCATCTTGTGTCTTCTGCCATGGAGTGAAAGTCTAGCATGGATGGGTTAGATTGGTCTTGTCTAGGTCACATACCTGGGGCCAGACTTCAAAAGAGCCTTGGAAAGTGACCTCTAGTTTTGACCATGAGAAGGTAAAACTCAAGGTATAGGAATTCTAAAAATATACATTGACTATATCCTCCTGTCTCTTTAATCTTTCTTCCTGGTGACGTGAGTAATTCCCCAGGACTTCGCTATAAATACCACCGCTTCTGGTAATTTTTCTTTCTTCATCTTTGTTTATATGGGGCCGTATGCTTAGGTGTGACTATCTTAGGTTGGGTTTCACTAAAGCAGTCCCTGAGATGAGGACTTGTGTGTGTGTAATAATTTATGGACTATGGATGTGCTCCCAGAAGAAGAAGAAAAGGGAAGAAGCTCCCAGGAGAAGAAGGAAAGGGAAGGGAAAGGGAGAAATTTTAGGCAAAGTCCTAAGGGAGGTAAATTCTGAATTGTCCCAACCTAAGACAAGGGTCTGAACTTTGAACTTTTCTATTTCCAAAGTCATCAGTTGCAGACTAAGGATCACTAATCCTTCCAGCCTCCTGAGTCTAAGGAGGCAAAGTGGCTCCAATAGACCAAGGGCTGTTCTCCAAGGAAGAGTGTCAGGCCCTGGCCGAGAAAGGGGTGCACTGTGAGGTATAAGGGGTCTCAGGGCATCTGGGTGAGAGACCAACAGTCTCTGCTACAGTATACATGAATTAAGACACACACATTCATTCATTCCTGTGCTCATTCATTCACTCGTGTATTCTCCACTTGGCAGTGGATTCCACAGGAGCAAGCAGCATGGCTCTCTCATCTCAGAGCCTGCTTGGCAGGTGCCCCATGAGCCCCAAAGAAGAAAAGCAGGATGGAAGGGTGATGGTACTGAGGGTCCTGCAGCCCCTCCCCTCCAGGAATTCCCCCTTCTGCTGAGTCATGTGGTGCAGCCACCAAATTATAATGTGATTATGTTGGAATCTTTAAGCCAAGAGAAAGAGAAAAAAGTTAATGAATCAACGACTTTAATAGACTTCTAGGCACTCACCCAACTCATTCATTAGTGAGAGAAGCAGACCCTGTAAGCAAAGATACTATTCCCAGAACCAGCTCCCTGCTGAAAAGGAAAAAGAGGAGCCAGGGGCCTTGGCCATGAAGAAGTGGCAGAGGCTGGAAATGGTAGGGCTTCTGGAAGCCAAATGGCAGAGGAGATGCCCAGAACAGGACACCTGCCTTCCAGGAGCTCAGAGAACCTGGAGACTGCATTGCTGCTGCCAGGTGACCCTCTGAGACCTTGTCTGGAAAAGGTTTGCTGCCAGGAGAGGCAGTCACGAACAGAGACTGGGAAGCAGTGGGGAGGATACAGGGAAGGCAGAAAGATAGCACAAACAGGTGAAAGCAGTGTGAAGGCCAGGAGGCCAGGGTGGTGAGCAAATCTCTTTTGTTTTGTTTTGTTTTGTTTTTGTTTGTTTTGTTTTACTGTGGTTGCTATTATTACGAATATTTTTCCCTATTAAGGTCGAGGTCATATTAATGACTGAGCCTAGTCTATAAACAGCCAAGGAGGCAGTAAATATCTCCCAAATGTTGACTTTTTTTTCTTCATTTCATTCTCTTTACACAAACAAGCCTTGTGAGCAAAGTATTCATTTATCTGACTTTTCTTCTTTTGTGGCTGCATCAACTCCAGTGGGCCACTCGCCCTGTCCCATCCCTGGGGTCTCACACGGCCAATGAGAGTGGTCACACCTCTTTGCCTGCCTCTCAGGAATGCTGCATGCTGTGAGACCCAGATGATAACACAAATAAGGAGACTACTATTTACTGAGCAGGGTGTGTGCCACTGAATCTCATCAAATTCCTAAAATCACTCTAAACGTAGATATTACTATTCCCAAAATGAAGAAAACTGCCAGGCCAGGCATGGTGGGTCACACCTGTAATCCCAGCACTTTGGGAGGCTGAGAGCGGTCAACATGCCAAAACCCTGTCTCTACTAAAAACGTAAAAATTAGTCAGGCGTGGTGGTGGGCACCTGTAATCTCAGCTACTCAGGAGGCTGAGGCAGGAGAATAACTTGAGCCCAATAGATGGAGGCTGCAGTGAGCTGTGATCCCACCACTGCATTCCAGCCTGGGGGACAAAGTGATACTCATCCTCAAATAAATAAATAAATAAATAAATAAATAAATAAATAAATAAATAAAAATTTAGAAAATGTCTGAGGCCTCCAGATTCATGGAGATTTCTTTTTTTAAGTGACTCCTTAAAATACCTTCTACATTCCCAGTTGCCTCTAAGATATAGCCACAACTTGTCAGCACGAATCCCAACCCCTGCAATCAAAATCTAGCTTCTGTCTACCTTCCAGTATGTTCAATTCAGACCACCCACAGCCTGCCCCAATCTTATATACCTCATAGCTTGTCACTGAATTTTTTTCTCTCCCTACACACACTCCTGTAGTTTCACACTTCCAAGATTTTTTTTTAATGTTGTGTCTCTATCTGAAATGTCTAGTCTGAGTTTTAACTTCTCACTTTTCAAGGCCTGCTGGTCATTAATTAGAGGAATGCTTTGGAGTTCAATACCTGGATTTAACCTGAGTTAAACGATTATTATGCTCAGCACAATTACAGACCTAAGCTCAGTAGATTCTAAGTTCCATGAGGACATGTTCACTTCTATACAGTGTCTGGCAGAGAGACTAGAGAAGAAGACCTTGAACATTTGAAAAGCCATTACGCTGAGTTGTCAGTGCTCATTAGGCACAAATGTATTTAAGCACAATTGTTGTATGGAAAGAGGGATGAGTTGTGAGTGGATAAATGGATGTAACAAATTGCCAATACTCCACCTCTTCATTCCAGAAAATGTCTCTGACCCTCCATGCCCAGGTGGCCACACTGATCCTCAATGGCCTTCCTCATGCTCTCCACACCTCCTTGATTGGATCATGAGAGCTTTCTGCCTCCTTCAGCGGTCTGTGAGCTCCTTGAGGACAGAGAATTTGTGCCTTATTTTTCTCCTAATCCCAACACTTAACAGAGTTAACTCAGTTATTTTTCAATAAATATTCAGTGAATCAAAGCTGTGATTAATGAACTATTAACTGAACAGATGAACACATGAGTGCATGAGGAGGGATCTGGGTGAAGAGACAGACGTGGGTCAGTCAGATGGGAACAGGGATCCTGAGACCTGCAGTGCTGCCTGCACTTGGCAAAAGGAAAGCACCTCTCTTCCTGCCCAATCCCCAGGGCTGGGCACAGAGGAAGCCTCCATATGGGGAAGTGAAGACAGAATGTCTCTGGGAATAAACAGATTTAAGAAGAAGAGGATGTCCTTAATGAGCTGGCAGAGGAAGGTGCTGTTGGCAATGCCCAGCTCCACGCCCAGCCCCAGTGGACTTTTGAGAAGTGAAATTCAAGGGCTTCAGAAGGCAGAAGGCTGTAGTGGAAAAAGAGGGCATGAACTTGCAAATCATACAGACCTGCACGAGAATACCAGCTGCTCTACCAACCAGCTCTGTGATTTGGAGCCTCTAGTTTCTTTTTTTTTTTTTTTTTTTTTTTTTTTTTGAGATGGAGTTTCGCTCTTGTTACCCAGGCTGGAGTGCAATGGCACGATCTCGGCTCACCGCAACCTCTGCCTGCTGGGTTCAGGCAATTCTCCTGCCTCAGCCTCCTGAGTAGCTGGGATTACAGGCACGTGCCACCATGCCCAGCTAATTTTTTGTATTTTTAGTAGAGACGGGGTTTCACCACGTTGACCAGGATGGTCTTGATCTCTTGACCTCATGATCCACCCGCCTCAGCCTCCCAAAGTGCTAGGATTACAGGTGTGAGCCACTGAGCCCGGCCTGCCTCTAGTTTCTTGTATGAAAATGAGCCCAAGGCGATTTTCCTATGCCCTTCATTCATTTGCCTTTGGTTGGAATAGCTGTGCCCTCCAGTTTAGCTCAGGGAAGTCTCAGGGGATGCCTGTTATCCTGATAAAATTATTAATGGCACCCTTTTTCAGCCTCAAAGGTACCCCAGCTTGCAGAGTAAATTATATGGACGGTGTACCTTTGACTCTCTCTCCTGCATCCCATCTTCAGGTTCTGAAAGTTAGTAACCACCTTTCTTCTGAGTCTTCTCCTCTTCTAGCTAAGCATCAGAAAGGCGATGGCTCAGAGCACAGGCATAGTGTCAATAGATCCGAATCCAGAGCCCAGCTCTTCTACTTAGCAACTGAGCCATGGTTCCCTCGACTGTAAAATGGACATGATGATTCATTCTTTCCTCTTACAGTCACTAGAGTCACAAGGACATTTAAATGAAAGGGCACAAGTCAGATAGTTGGTACAGTGCCTGGTCACAGAAAATGCTCATCTATTCTCTTTCCCCCACTTTCTCCCTCCTTCCTAATTCCCCCAAGGAAGAAGGTAAACTAGAGAACCCCTTGAGATCCCAAATTGAGTGATGTCATGTATGGAAAGTCCTGAACATTTTAGAGGACATCTCAGCCATGGTTTATAGCAAATTCTAGTACTCTTCCTAGATGCAGTGACAGAGAAAACAGCTGTGCTCTCAAAACATGTAGTTCCTAACACCAAAATCAGGTCTAACTAAAAAGGAGAGAAAGAGAGAGAGACTTAACCTTGATTTGGTAAGGTCCAGACCTTTTCTCTCTTTTCTGCTGGACTCAGAGGTGGAAAGATTTTAGTCACTTTGCTCTTCACAACAGGCTATCTAGAATTGAAGCCAACACAGCAGAGAAGGCAGAACAAAGAGATGGAGAAATATGGGCCCTCATAACATTACTGGAGACCCTGGATCCAGCTGTGTCTGAAGCCAGTCCTTGTACTTTACTATTACGAGGGCTAATAAACTTTCTGTTGGCTTATGGGGTTCATTTGCTGGTCACCTTTACCAAAAAATTACCAGATTAATAAGTCAAGTTAAGAGGGTAGTTGTTAGAAAGCAGGTACAAGCCACTTCGGGGAATATTCTGAACATGTGAGGCATGTGTTTTTCTTGCAAGTGACTTTTTTCTATGGATGGCAGTGGGGAAGAGCCAGATCTAATTTAAAGACCAGGAACAACAGACAGCAGCAGGTGACATAAGCACATACAAGGCACTGCCTGGGCCATGAAAAATCCAAAACATATGTTTAAGCATTTCTAGAGTTAAACCTTCAGGAGTAAGTCTCAGAAAAGAAATAATCACAAAAGAATCATGCCATTGAGTTAGCGGAATTACTAGTATTAATCGAGCTCCAATTTTCAATACAGACAGAACAAAAACTGAGTGTGAAAGTCATGCTTCTTTCTGAAACTCCCCCCGGTGGGGATGTAGCAGGAAATGAAGTTCTGCTGGCCAGGGCATCTAGATGGGGCGGCTTTCTGTAATTCTACAAAACCTGGCTTCCTACCTGCACTGCCCAACCTGTACCATGAAACCACCTAAGCAAAGACCTGTAGCCGGGAGGGGAGGATGGAAACTGAGCATCCAAGGTCTGGATCACACAGACCTTTCTCCAAACCCAGCTCTGCCATTTACATGTATGTAACCTTGGGCATCTTACTGGACCCTAAGCCTTGACTTCAACCACTTCAAAATGTAAATATCATCCAACTTACTGGATGAAATTATTTATGTAATATTTTTAAGCCAGTGCCTGGAAAGTAGTACACAATTTATTAGTTATTGGTTATTAGTTATTACTGTTAAATATAAAGAAACAGATGATAATGTTAAATTTTAAAAATCAAAATTGGGCCAGGCATAGTGGCTCACACCTGTAATCCTAGCACTTTGGGAGGCTGAGTCGGGTGAATCACTTGAGGTCAGGAGTTCAAGACCAGCCTGGTCAACATGGTGAAACCCTCTCTCTACTAATAATACAAAAAAATAGCCAGATGTGGTGGCACATGCCTGTAGTCCCAGCTATTCAGGAGGCTGAGGCACATGCCTGTAGTTCCGGCTATTCAGGTGGCTGAGGAGTATTCAGCTACTCACATGAAGCCAGGAGACAGAGGTTGCAGTGAGCCAAGATTGCAACACTATACTCCAGCCTGGGTGACAGCATGAGACTCTGGCTCAAAAGAAGAAATCAAGATTGATGAATTTTAGACAGTTTGATTATTATTGCAATTGAAAATTAGCAAAGAAAGCAAGAAAATAAAGGTCTGTACATTAATAAGCAACTGGCAATAACAGAGCCTACGTCTTAACAATGGTTATCTTTTGTAGGTAGAATCATGGGTGGCTTTTTTATGTGTTTGACTTTTTTTTTTAAGTTTCAAACATCTTAAGTGATGCTTTTATAATAGATAATACTGATGTTATTTTTAAGAATTGCCATTTTTTTCCTCCCTCTTGTAGAGATAGGGGGCCTCCCTAGGATCTTACTTTTCTATGTAACTCAATATAGCTTCCCCACTGGACAAAGATCTTGCTTTAGGATTTCATGCTAGACTTGTGAGAAGCACCAGATAATTAATAACACCACCCGCATGGCACCTACCCTTCCTGAAGCAACTCTGATCCCCACAGGGGACTAAGCTATGTCCAGGCATTGTCTCATTGGAACTTCACAACAGCTATGAGGCAAGGACTATTACTACCTCTACTTCAAAGACAAGCAAACTGAAACACCAGCAGGCTAAGTAATTTGAGAGTATGTTGAATTCCCCTCCCACACCTGTAGTTCCCATCTACAGCAGAAGAACAGAGAGAGCAAATAGGAGAGATGAAGGGAGACTAAAGACACATTTGAAGAGACTGACACACCTGACAACATGGCTTCCTGGCCAGAAAGAGAGTTTGTAGATTTTTTTTTTTGAGACAGCATCTCACTCTGTAGCCCAGGCTGGAGTGCAGTGGCATGATCTTGGCTCACTGCAAGATCACTCTGGGGTCCCAGTTCAAGCAATTCTCCTGCGTCAGCCTCCGGAGTAGCTGGGATTACAGGCATGCACCACCATGCGCAGCTAATTTTTGTATTTTTAGTAGAGATGGGCTTTCACCATGTTGGCCAGGCTGGTCTTGAACTCCTGACCTCGTGATCCACCTGCCTCAGCCTCCCAAAGTGTTGGGATTACAGGCGTGAACCACTGCGCCTGGCCGATTTTTTTTATTTTAATAGCAGAACCGAGACATGATTATGTTGCTATTCTGACAAAGGGCTAATATCTGGAATCTACAAAGAACTAAAACAGATTTACAAGAAACAAACAAACAAACCCATTCAAAAGTGGGCAAAGGATATGAACAGACACTTTACAAAAGAAGACATTGATGAGGCCAACAAACATATGAAGAAATGCTCATCACCACTGGTCATTAGAGAAATGCAAATCAAAACCACATTGAGATACCATCTCATGCCAGTTAGAATGGCGATCATTAAAAAATCTGGAGACAACAGATGCTGGAGAGGATGTGGAGAAATAGGAACACTTTTACACTGTTGGTGGGAGTGCAAATTAGTTCAACCATTGTGGAAGACAGTGTGGCAATTCCTCAAGGACCTAGAAATAGAAATACCATTTGACCCAGCAATCCCATTACTGGGTATATACCCGAAGAATTATAAATTGTTCTATTTTAAAGACACATGCACACATATGTTCATTGTGGCACTGTTTACAATAGCAAAGACCTGGAACCAACCCAAATGTCCATCACTGATAGACTGGGTAAAGAGAATGTCGCACATATACACCATGGAATACTACGCAGCCATAAAAAATGCTGAGTTTGTGTCCTTCATGGGGACATGGATGAATCCGGAAACCATCATTCTCAGCAAACTGACACAAGTACAGAAAACCAAACACCACATGTTCTCACTCATAGGCGGGTGTTGAACAATGAGAACACATGGACACAGGGAGGGGAGCATCACACACTGGGGTCAGTAGGGGGTGGTAGGGGAGGGACAGCGTGGGGTGGGGAGGGTGGGGAGGGATAATGAGAGAAGAGATACCAGATATAGGTGATGGGGGAATGAAGGCAGCAAAGCATCTTGCCATGTATGCACCTATGCAACAATCCTGCATGATTTGCACATGTACCCCAGAACCTAAAGTACAATAATAATAATAATAAACTCCTTCCTGCTGCTGTTTGGAGACTGAGCAAAAATGTGAGCAGAGACCTTGTGAAAAAGAAGCCAGAATCTTGGGAGTAATAGAAGGAGAGAAGAAGCACCCTACTGAATGGCATGGTGTTTTGTAAATGTTTGAACCCAAACCCTATACATTCCTACCAGGCTTATGCTCGCCTTATCACCTCTGTCACAAGCCTCTGGTTCACCAGGTGAGCTCACTTTAGAGCTTGACTCTTTTACTGCATGGACCCAAATGGACATGCCATCTGTGTCCTGAATTTCTACAGTGTACGTGCTCACAGTTGTACTCACAGCCACACCCAGGTGTGACCACTCTAGAGGCTGGATGGAGATAGAGGAATCTGCATCTTAGCAGCCCAAATCCTTCAAAAGTTAGCATTTCACATGCTTAATTCTTAAAAAGAAAGAAAGAAGAGAAAGGAGCAGGGTCAGGAAAAAGAGGAAGGGCAGGGAGAGAGGGAGAAATCCCCAAGCCTTCCACACAATTCTAACTTCAGGTTCCTGCAATGTGGCTCCTTTTCCTACTTGTCCTTTCTTCCCTTACCATCCTCCATTATTCTTCCTTTCTCATTTTGGAGCATAAACCAAATTGTTCCCATTTCCATGTGTGAAGCAACCTGTTTCTCTGCAACCCACAGGCTGGATCTCCTTTGCATACCTAAGTCAAAGGCTCCCAGCCACGTAGCCTCCAGCTGCCCAGGAACAGACCCAGGCTAAGTTCTCTCCTCTTGGGGCCTCATGGATGTTCATTTATTTTTCCTCCTTTAATGCTTTCTGCAGATTCTTATCTTTCATGTATCAAATAAACTATCACCTCCTCAGAGATGCCTCCTCTGGTCAAGGTGGCCAGTGAGGATTCCTCCATCCTCTATATAACCACATTCTATGAGTTTCTTTTATTGTACTCATCACCATTTGATATTATGCATTTACTTATTTCTTACCAGTCTGCTCCTTTGGGCCAATGAGTCTCAACCTCGCCTGCACATTGGTATAACTTGGGAAGCTTTAGGCAGCGCAGATATTCCTGGATACCATTTGTAATAGTTTAGATGTTTGTTCCCTCCAAATCTTATGTTGAAATTTGATCACCAATGTTGGAGGTGGGATCTAAAGAGAGGTGTTTGTGCCCTGGGGGTGGAGCCTTCAGACTCCAGATTAATGACCTCCCTGGTTGAGGGGAGTTCCTCCAAGAGCAGGTTGTCAAAAGGAGCCTGGCACCTCCCCACTCTCTCTCTTGCTTTCTCTCTCACCATATGATCTCTGCACACAACAGCTCCCCTTCACCTCCACCAAGTGTAGAAGCAGCCTGAGACTGAGACCCTTACCAGATGCCCAATATTTCTTTCTTTCTTTCTTTCTTTTTTTTTTTTTTTGAGATGAAGTCTCACTCTGTCGCCCAGGCTGCAGTGCAGTAGCATGATCTTGGCTCCCTGCAACCTCTGCCTCCTGGGTTCAAGTGATTCTCCTGCTTCAGCCTCCTGAGTAGCTGGAATTACAGATGTGTGCCACCATGCCTGGCCAATTTTTGTATTTTTAGTAGAGACAGGTTTCACTATGTTGATCAGGCTGGTGTCAAACTCCTGACCTCGTGATCTGCCCACCTTGGCCTCCCAAAGTGCTGGGATTACAGACGTGAGCCACCACACCCAGCCAAGATGCCCAATCTTCAACCTTTTAGCTAGCAGAACTGTGAGTCAAATAAGCCTCTTTTCTTTATAAACTACCCAGCCATGGGTATTCCTTTAGAGCAACACTAACCAGACACCTCTCTCTCATCACAATATGCAGTGGGTCTGGGTATCAGGATATTTAAACCTCCCCAGGTGACTCCAATGCATAGCCAAGAACCACTGGACTTTACGTTTCGTGAATCCAAGGACTAAATGTAGTTTATTCTCAAATGTATCTCCAGCATCCAGCCAGGATTTATCACTGAGTTCTAAATAAGTGTTTGTTGAATAAATGAATTAATAGATGGATCTGCACCCCTCTCCTGTGCTCACATGACATCCAAGGCATCTCTATCACTGTATTTACCCTACAGCACTGTAACAGTTTTCACTTCTTTCTCTACCTATAACACCTTGAACTCTGGAAAACAAGAATCTTGACTTTCTTCTCCATATCTGGATGCTTAGAAAAGTGCCCACTTTTCTTGGTACCTATTTACAAATTTTTGCTAGATGGATGAATAATTTAAAATCTCATTTTTTGCCTATAAAATGGGGATGTCCTTTGCTTCTCTGCACACAAGGCAGCTGGTGCTTTGTAAATTTCAGTTCCATGACACATAAAGGATTATCTACCTGTTGGCAGAAACTTTCAAATTATGAAAGCAGCATGGTGCAAATCAGCAATCTTAGCCTGTACCAGAGCAGAGGCAGCAATAAATGATTCCTCCTTTGGTCAGATGTAAAAACCATCTATGGGGGCTAATTTTTTTCTCCTGTTCTTCTTTATTGGTATAGCTGTGCTAGCGGCTAAATTTTAACACACTTGTTTTTCAATCACTTAGCCCTCAGCAGGTAATAAAGGAGAAAAGCAGTATCATTAAGGTGGTACATGGATCTGCTCTATTACCACAACCCGGTCTTCATAAAAACAAGGAACCAAAAGAGAAGGGCCAAGAAGACAAGCACGTCTACTGTCTTTCTATCTTACCCTTCTTTATTTGCTTCAGGTACGGAGCATCTAGTCAGGTTACCATGGTATGTCAGACCATTCTTGCATTGTCATAAAGAAATACATGAGGCTGGGCAATTTATAAAGAAAAAAAGTCTAATTGGCTCATGGTTCTGTAGACCGTATATGAAGCACAGTACCAGCATCTGTTTCTGGTAAGAGCTTCAGGAAGCTTACGACCATGACTAAAGGTGATGCGGGAGCAAACACATCACATGCCAAGAGCAGGAACAAGAGAAAGAGAGCCATACTCTTTCTTTTATACAACCAGATCTCACATGAACTCAGAGCAAGAATTCACTTATCACCAAGGGGATGGTGCTAAGCCATTCATGAGGAATCTGCCCCCATGTTCCAATTGCCTCCGCCCAGCCCCACATTTTAACAGGAGAGTTGGAGAAAACAAACATCCAAACCATATCATTCCATTTCCAGCCCCCCAAATCTCATGTCTTTCTCACATTTCAAAATAAAATCATGCCTTTACAATAGTCCCCCAAAGTTATAACTTGTTTCAGAGTTAACTCAAAAGTCTCAAGTCCAAAATCCCAGGCCAACATCTCACCTGGAGATGAATTCCTTCTAACTATGAACCTGTAAGATCAAAACTAAGTTATTTATTATCAAGATACAATGGTGTACAGGCATTAGGTAGACATTGCCATCCCAAAAGGGAGAAATTGGCAAAAAGAAAGGGTCAATAGGTCCCACATCAGTCTGAAACCAAGCAGAAAAATAATTAAATATTAAAGTTTCAATATAATCTTATTTGATTCAATATTCTGCATCCAGGGCACAGTGATGGGCTCCCACGGCCTTGGGCAGCTCCTCTCTTGTGGCTTTGCAGGGTGCAGCTCCCATGGCTACTCTCATAGGTTGGAGTTGAGTGCCTATGGCTTTTCCAGGCTCAAGATGCAAGCTGCCAGTGAATCTATCATTCTGGAGTCTGGAGTGTGGAGTCCCGTCCCTCAGCTCCACTAGGCAGTGCCCTGTTGGAGGCTTAGTGTGGCAGTTCTGACCCTACATTTCCCCTCCAAGGATTTAAGTCACTACTCTTCCCAGAGAAGTTTCCAAATCAGAAGGAATTATTGCAAGACCTCTGGCAGTAAAAGAATACATAGTGTCTTGATACCGCCAAACAATTGAGCTAGCTCTCTAGCAATGGATCCCGACCAAAGTAAAAAAATATGACATGACAGATGAAGAATTCAAAACATGAATTGTAAGAAAATTCACTGACATCCAATAAAAAGTTGAAAATCAACAAAAAGAAATTAGGAAAACAATTTGGGGTATGAAAGATAAGCAACCTATATTTAAAAAAATAGAACTTCTGAAACTGAAAAATTCACTAAAGGAATTTCAAAAAACATGTTAAAGGTTAATAGTAGACTAGACTAAACGGAAGAAATAATTTCAGAGCTAGAAGACTGATCTTTCCAATTAACCAATCAGACAAATAAAGAAAGAAGAATTGAAACAAAACAGAAGTCTTAAAGAAATATGGGGTTATGTAAACCAAAAAATGAATTTAGTGGCATTCCTGGGAGAAGAAATACTAAGCAACTTGGAAAACATATTTGAAGGAATAAATTAGAAAAATTTTCCAAATTTTGCTAGAGAGGTCAACATCCAAATACAAGAAATTCAGAGAACACCTTCAAGATACTATACAAGATGATTATCACCATGGAATATAGCCATCAGACTATCCAAGGCCAACAAGAAAAAAAAATCTTAAAGACAGTTAGAGAAAACGGCCAAACTACCTATAAAGGAAATCCCATCAGACTAACACAGGACTTCTCTGCAGAAATCTTATAAATCAGAAGAGACTGGGACATATTCTAAGCCTTTTTAAAGAAAAAAAAAAAAAAGCCAGCCAAACATATTATATCTTGCCAAACTTAGCTTCATAAATGAAGTAGAAATAAAGGCTTTCCCAGATAAGCAAATGCTAAGGGAATTTGTCACCTCCAGACTGATCCTACAAGAAATGCTCAGAGGAGTTCTAAACATAAAAACAAAAGAATGATACTTGCAACCATAAAAGTGCACATGAGTACAAAACAATTTTTACAGATTATATAAAGCAATCACACAATTGAGACTACAAAACAACTAGCTAACAACACTATGATGGGAAAAGATCCTCACATACCAATATTAACCTTGAATGTAAATGGCTTAAATGTTCCACTTAAAAGACTCAGACCGGCAAATTAAATTAAAAAAAAAAAAAACTTAACCCTATGCTGTCTTCAAGAGGCCCATCTTATGTGTAACGGCACCCACAAACTCAGAGTAAACGGGTAGAGGAAGATTTACCATGCAAATTGAAAAACAGAGCAAAGATTATTCATGTATCAGATAAAACAGACTAAGCCAACAACAGTAAAATAAGACAAAGAGCATTATAATGACTTGCTCAAATGATAATGTATTCAACTCAACAAGAAGACATATATATATACCAGAGCACCCAGATTTATAAAATACCAGCGTACCCAGATTTATAAAACAAATACTACATGACCTGAGAAAATAGCCATACATTAATAGTGGGGGACTTCCACACCCCACTGACAGCACTAGAAAGATCAACAAAGCAGAAAACTAACAAGGAAACTCTGGACTTAAACTTTACTCTTGATCAAATGTACCTCATAGATACATACAGGATATTCTATGCCAAAATTGCAGAATATACATTTTTCTCATCTGTACATAGAACATTCTCTAAAATTATTCATATGATCCACCAATCCCACTGCTGGGTATATAACCAAAAGATAGGAAATCAACATATTAAAGAAATATTTGCATTCCCATGTCTGTTGCAACACTGTCCACAATACCTAAGATTTGGAAGCAACTTGATTATCAATCAATAGGTGAATAAAGAAAATATGGTACCTATACACAATGAACTACTATTCAACCATAAAAAGGAATAAGAGTCAGTCATTTGCAGCAACAGGAATGGAACTGGAGGTCCACTCAAAGCTAAGTAAAATAAGCCAGACAAATATTGCATGTTCTTACTCATTTGTGGGATTTAAGAATTAAAAAAAAAAAAAAGATCCCATGGAGATAGAGAGTAGAAGGATGATTATCAGAAACTAGGAAGGGTAGTGGAAGGCTAGGGAGGAGGTGGATATGGTTAATAGGTACAAAAAATAGAATGAATGAATAAGGCCTAGTATTTGATAGCACAGCAGGGTGACTATAGTCAATACTATTCTAATTTTACCTTTTAAAATAAGTGAAAGAGTATAATTGGATTGTTTGTAACACAAATAATAAATGCTTGAGGGGATAAATGCTCCCTCATCTATGAAGTAATTATTACACATTGCATGTTTGTATCAAAATATTTCATATACACCATAAATATATATCCCTACTATATACCCAAAAAATTAAAAATTAAAAAACAATAAATAAAACTGATTATATGCTTGGTCATAAAGCAAGTCTCAATAAATTGAAGAAAAATCAAAATTAGATTAAGCATCTTCTTGGACCACAGTGGAATAAAATTAGAAATCAATCCAATAGGAACTTTCAAAGCCACACAAGTACAGGGAAACTAAACAACTTGCTCCTGAATGACTTTTAGGTGAACAACACAATTAACACAGAAATCAAGAAAAATAACAAATGAAAACAAAGACGCAACATACCAAAGCCTCTGAAACATAGTAAAAGCAGTGTTAAGAAGAAAATTTATAGCACTGAATACCCACATCAAAAAGAGAGAAAGATCTCAAGTTAACAATCAAATATTACACCTAAAGGAGTTCAAAAAATAAGAACAAACCAAACCCCAAGCAAGCAGAAGAAAAGAAATAACAAAGATCAGATCAGAACTACATGAAATTGAGACCAAAAAAACATACAAAGGATCAATGAAACAAAGTTGGTTCTTTGAAAAGATACACAAAATTGATAGATCGCTAGCTAGATTAAACAAGTAAAAAAGAAAATTCAAATAAGCATAATCAGAATGGATAAAGTTGCATTACAATAACTATCACAGAAATACAGAAGATCCTCATAGACTACTATGAATATCTCTAAACACACAAACTGGAAAACCTAGATGAAATTGATAAATTCCTGCAAACATATAATCTCCAAAGATTTAACCAGGAATAAATTGAAATCCTGAACAAACCAATAATGACTTAGGAAATTGAAGCAGTAATAAAATTTCTACCAATCAAAAAAAGTCCAGTACCAGAAAAATTCATAGTCAAATTCTACAAGATGTACCAAGGAGATCTAGTACCAATCTTTCTGAAGCTATTCCAAAATATTGATGAGGACAGATTCCTCAATTCTACAAAATCAATAACATCTTGATACCAAAAGCTGGTAAGGACACAACAAAGCAAAGAAAACTATAGGCCAATATCTTTGATGAACACAGACACAAAGATTTTCAACAAAATACTAGCTGATAGAATGCAACAACACATCAAAAAAGATATTCATTGTGATCAAGTGGGCTTTATTCTAGAAATGCAAAGATTATTGAACACAAATCAAATGTGATTCACCATATAAACAGAATTTAAAACAAAAACCATATAATCATTTCAATAGATGCAGAAAAAGCATTTGAAAAAATCCAACATTCTTTTATAATGAAAACTCTCAACAAAGGAACAAAGGAACATACCTCAAAATAATAGGAGCCATATATAACAAACCCACAGCTAACATCACACAGAATGGGGAAAAGTTGAAAGCCTTCTTCCTAAGAATTGAAACAAACAAAGATGTCCACTCTCACCACTCCTATTCAATAAAGTACTGGAAGTCCTAGCCAGAGTGATCAGGCAAGAGAAAGAAAAAAAAGGCATCCAAATAGGAAAAATGGGACTCAAATTGTGTCTGCTGATGACATGACCCCATATTTAGAGAATCCTAAAGATTTCTTCAAAAGACTCTGAGACATAATAAATGACTTCAGTGAAGTTTCAGGGTACAAAATTAATGCACAAATTAGCTGCATTTTTATAAAGCAACAGTGTTTAAGCTGAGAACAAAATAAAGAACTCAATCCCATTTATAACTACAACAAACCAAAAATTAAAAACCTATGAGTATCCAGAATAGCCAAAGCCATCCTAAGCAAAAAGAATAAAACTGGAGAAATCACATTATCTGACTTCAAATTATACTACAGAGCTATAGTAACCCAAACAGCATAAAAACAGACACATAGACCAATGGAACAGAATTGAAAACCCAGAAACTAATCCACACATCTACAGTGAACTCATTTTCAACAAAAGTGCCAACAACATACACTAGGGAAAATACAGTCTCTTCAATAAATGGTGCTGGGAAAACTGGATATCCATATGTAGAAGAATGAAACTAGACCCCATCTCTCATGAAAGACAAAAATCAAATCAAAATGGATTAAAGACTTAAATCTAAGACCTCAAGCTGTGAGACTACTACAAGAAAACATTGGAGACGCTCTCCAGGACATTGGAGATGCTCTCCAGGACATTGGTCTGGGCAAAAATTGTTTGAGCAATAGCCCACCAGTACAGGCACCAAGGCAAAAATGGACAAATAAGATTATATCAAGTTAAAAAGCTTCTACAAAAAAAGGATACAATTAAGAAAGTGAGCAGACAACCCACAAAATGGGAGAATATGTTTGCAAACTACCCATTTGATAAAAGCTTAATAAGCAGAATATGTAAAGAGCTCAAACAACTCTACAGGGAAAAAAAATCTAATAATCCAATCAAAAAATGGGCAAAAGATTTAAATAAACATTAATCTAAAAAGATATATAAGGCTGAGAGTTGTGGTTCATGCCTGTAATTCCAGCACTTTGAGAGGCCAAGGTGGCTGGATCACCTGAGGTCGGACATTTGAGACTAGTCTGGACCACATGGTGAAGCCTTGTCTCTACTAAAAATACAAAAATTAGCTAGGCGTGGTGGCATGCGCCTGTAATCCCAGCTATTTGGGAGGCTGAGACAGGAGAATTGCTTGAACCCAGAAGGTGGTGGTTGCAGTGAGGTGAGATCGAGCCACTGCACTCCAGCCTGGGTAACAGAGCAAGACTCCATCTCAAAAAAAAAAAAAAAATTAAATTAAAAAAAAAGAAGCCATACAAATGGCAAATAGGCATATTAAAAGATACTCAACATCATTTATCATCAGAGGAATGCAAATAAAAACTGCAATAAATTATCATCTCACCCCAGTTAAAATGATGTATTTCCAAAGACAGGCAATAAGTGCTGGCAAAGATGCGGAGAAAAGGCAACTCTTGTACACTGTTGGCGGGAATGTAAATTAATACAACCACTATGGAGAAGAGTTCAGAGGTATCTCAGAAACTAAGAATTGAGCTACCATATGATTCAGCAATCCCACTGCCAGATATATACCCAAAAGAAGAGAAAACAGTATATCAAAGAGATATCTACACTCTTATATTTGTTCCAACACTGTTTACAGTAGCTAAGATTTGGAAGCAACATAAATATCCATCAGCAGATAAATGGATAAAGAAGAAAATGTGGTACATATACATAATGGGCTACTATTCAACCATAAAAAATAATGAGATCCTGTCATTTGCAACACCATGGATAGAACTGGAGGTCATTATGTTAATTGAAATAAGCCATGCACAGAAAGAAAACAGCACATGTTCTCACTTATTTGTGAGATCCAAAGATCAAAACAATTGAACTCATAGACATACAGAATAGGATGATTACCAGAAGCTGAGAAGAGTAGCTGGGGGGTAGAGGAATGGTGCAAATGGTTAATAGGTCCCCCCAAAATGAAAAGAATTGATATGCCCTATTTGATAGCACAGCAGAGTGACATAGTCAAAAATAACTTAATTGTACATTTTTAAATAACTTAAAGAGTGTAACTGGATTGTTTGTTACTCAAAGGATAAATACTTCGGGGATGGATACCCCAGTCTCCATCATATGCTTATTTCACATTGCATGCCTGTATTAAAACATCTCATGTGCCCCATAAATATATACATCTGCTATATACCCACACAAATTAAAAATAATAATTTTAAAAACCTATGAATACATTTAACCAAGTAGGTTAAAGACATCTATAAGGAGAACTACAAAACACTGATGAAAGATATCATAGATAATGAAAACAAATGGGAAAACATTACATGTTCATGAATAGGCAGAATCAATATTGTTAAAAATGATTCTACTTCTCAAAACAATCTACAGATACAATGAAATTTCTATCAAATTAGCAATGTCTTTTTCACAGAATTAGAAAAAGCAATTCTAAAACTTACATAGAACCAAAGAAAGTCCCAAAGAGCTGAAGCAATCCTAAGCAAAAAGAATGAAACCAGAGGCATCCCATTACCAGACTTCAAACTACACTACAAGGCCAAACCAAAACAGCATGGTACTAGTACAAAAATAGACTCATAAGTCAATGAAACAGAAGAGAGAATCCAGAAATAAAGCCACATACCTACAACCAATTGATCTGTAACGAAGTAAACAAAAATTAACAATGGGAAAGGACACCCTCTTCAATAAATGGTTCTGGGAACACCAGCTAGCTTTATGCAGAAGAATAAAAATAGATCCCTACCTCTTACCATATACAAAAATTAACTCAAGATGGACTAAAAACTTACCTGAAACTATAAAAATTCTAGAACAAGATACAGAAGAAACTCTTCTGGACACTGGTCTAGGCAAATAATTCATGACTAAGACCTCAAAAGTAAATGCAAAGAAAACCCCCAAAATAGACAAATGGGCCTTAATTAAAGATCTTCTGCACAGCAAAATAAAAATCAACAAAGTAAACAGACAACCCACCTACAGAATAGGAGAAAATATTTGTAAAACAGGCACCCAAGAAAGGACTGATATCCAGAATCTATAAATAATTTAAGTCAACAAGGAAAAAAAAAACACAAATAAATGGCCTAATTAATAAGTGGGCAAAGGATATAAATGGATATAAATAGAAACTTCTCAAGAAGACATACAAATGGCCAACAAATATGAAAAAATGCTCAATATCACTGTCAGATAAATGTAAATTAAAGACACAATGAGATACCATCTCAAACTAGTCATGTTGGCTATTATTAAAAAGTCAATAAATAACATGTTGGCAAAGATGCAGAGAAAAAAGAATGCTTATATACTGTCAGTGGGAATGTAAATTAGTTCAACCTCTATGGAAAGCAATATAGAGATTTCTCAGATAATTAAAAATAAAACTACTATTCAACCCAGCAATCCAACTACTGTCTAGCCAAAGGAAATTAACCATTCATGCAAAAGATACTTGCATTAATAAAGTTGTATGTTTATCACAGCAGTATTCACAATAGCAAAGTCATGGAATCAACCTAAGTTGATTGATAAAGAAAGTGTAATATACATACATTCTGGAATACTATGCAGTCATAAAAAGAATGAAATTGTGTCATTCACAGCAACATGAATGGAACTGAAGGCCATTTTCCTAATTGCAATAACTCAGAAACAGAAAATCAAATACTTTATGTTCTCACTTATAAGCAAGAGTTAAATAATGGGTACACATGGTCATAAAGATGGAAACAATAGACACCAGGGATCCCCAAAACAGGGAAAGGTGAAGAGGAACAAGGGATAAAAAGCTACCTATTGGGTACTATGTTCACTCTTTGGGTGAGAGGTTCACTAGAGGCTCAAAAACAAAACAAAACAAAAACCAGCATTATGCAATATATCTATGTAACAAACCTGCATACATACTCCCTGAATCTATAACATTTTTTAAAATAATTTTTAAGTCAAAATTAATAGATTTTCAATCAAGTCATTGCTTGACTTTTTCATCTTCTCCTATCCTCAGAAGCAATTTCAGTTTTTAGCTATATGCTCTGCATTTATTCCCATCTTATATTTTTACATAAAATGTTCATAGTCATTCTTGATTTCTT
Source organism: Aotus nancymaae (assembly GCF_030222135.1). NCBI lineage: Eukaryota > Metazoa > Chordata > Mammalia > Primates > Aotidae > Aotus > Aotus nancymaae. The sequence goes on along the minus strand of NW_026988450.1, from coordinate 83,199,022 downwards.
GATTTCAGACATTATCTGAATATATTACATAAATGAGAGTTAACCCTTTAAAACTCCCTCTACACACACCCTTTGCTTTTATTCTTTCTTCTGATTATAATTCTGTTATAATTTTTGGTCGAGTCAGTATTCAATGTTTACATTATGATGATAATAAGTACATATGTTCATAGCTGAGTCAAGTTATGAACTAATAATGCAGGGTTTCTTTTTTTACCTAGCTTTTTAATTTTTCCAAGAAGTTAGTAACTGCTTTATTTTTAATTGTTGGTGTTGGGAATTTACTTACATCCCAAATTTTCTAACATATTTTATCTCCAATTTTAATAATATTTTCTCACAAATAAGTACTTCATAAATCTCACTGATCAGCTCCTTTCTGGAAGACATCTGTCCTGAAGCCTCCATCTGCCTACTTTGGTCTGAACTTATTGACCTCTAAGCCCCCAGCACAGCTGCCGTTTGAGGGCTGTCTTTCAACTTATTTCAGTGTTGGTTACCCTGTCTCTGGATTCCCCATCTCCTCCTTAGAACATTATTCTGATTGAGGACATCCTCCAGTAGCTTCCTCTAAAAAGCTAAATAGAAAAGGAAATGCAAACAAAACCACAATGAGATATCACCGTATCACTGTCACAATCACTAATATTAAAAAGATAAAAGATATCTTGTGTTGAAGATGTGGAGAAAAGGAACCCCTTGCACACTGTTGACAGAAATGTAAATTAGAATAGCTATTTTTGAAAACACTATGGAGGTTCCTCAAAAAAAGAAACTAAATCCCAGTAATTCCTGTTCTGGGTACACATCCAAGATAATTGAAATACGTATGTGAAAGAGATATCTGCACTCCCAGTTCATTGAAGCACTATTCACAACAGCCAAGATATGAAAGCAACCTAAATGTTCATTAATGAATGAATGGATAAAGAAAATGTGGTATATATATGCACAATTAAACACTATTCAGCCACAAAAAATAAGAAAATTTTGTCATTTGCGACAGCATGGATGAACCTGGAGGACATTATGTTAAGTGAAATAAGCCAGGCCCAGAAGGACAAATACTACACGATCTCACTTACATGTGGAATCTAAAAAATGTAAACTCATAGAAGTAGAGAATATAATGGCAGTTACTATAGGCAGGTGAGGGGAATAGAGAAAAGGCAGATGTTGGTCAGAGTACAAAATTTCAGTTAGACAGGAGGAATAAGTTTTAGTGATCATCATTATTATTGTAACCATAACAAACAATTATGTATTATATAGTTCAAAATTGCTAAAAGAGATTTTAAATGTTCTTGCTATACACACACAAAATGATAAGTAGGGGAGGTGATGGTTATGTTAGTTTTATTTATTCTTCCTACAACGTAAATAAATATCAGAATATCACATTGTATCCCATAAAGGTGTACAGTTTTTGTCAGTTAAAAACAGTTTTTAGAATGCTAAATGGAAAGTAAAAATTTTGAGGACTTAACGTGTCTGAAAATATCTTTACCCTACTCCCATTGTTGACTGGCACATTTCTTTCTCCTCCTTTTCTGTATTACATGTGTCCTTTTAGGATCTTCTGTTTCTTTACTTCATTCTTGAATTTCATGAAAAATTCAGTCTTGGTAGATACTTGCAGGTTATAAACTTATGTTCTCCTTAGAAAAATTCTTATATTAATATTTTTAAATTAAATATCAAATTTTATGACAATTGTAGATAAACATACATTTGTAAAAAGGACCACAGAGAGAGCGATCCTGTTTGCCCTTTACTCACTTTCCTTCAATGGTGAAACCTTCCAAACTTATAGTACAATGTCACAGCCAGACTACTGACATGAAGCAGTAAAGATCACCACAAAGGTCCTTCCTGTTGCCCCTTTATACACACTCCTCTGCAGCTCCCATCTTCTCCTTACATCCTGGTAACCACTGATCTGTTCTCCATCTCTAAAAATTTTTTTCAAGAATGTTATATAAATGAAATCATATGTAACCTTTTGGAATTGGCTTTTTCATTCGGTATAATTTTCTGGAGATTTACTCAGGTTATTTCATTGATCAGTATTTGCTTCTTTTTAGTAGTAACTTGCTGAGTAGTAATCCTTGGTATAAGTGTGATATAATTTGTTCAATGGAGTATTCTGAGTTACTAGGTTTTTTGGGCACTTGAAAAATATGCCATGTTTTCCCTGGACAACATGATTTCTGATGAGAAATCCATTGTCATTTGAGCTGCTTTACACTATAGGTATGGTGTCATTTTCTTTGGTTGGGTCCAAGATTTTTTTTTTGTCTTTAGTTTTTATTAACTTATTTTTATTTATTTTTAAGCTGACAGATAACATTGTATGTTTTCATCATGTACAACATGATGTTTGGAAGTATACATGTATTGTAAAATAGTTAAATCCATCTAATTAACAAATAGTTATCTCATATAATAATCATTTTTGTGGTGATAGAACATAAAATTTATCATCTTTATATTCATCAAGAATACAACATATCATTAATTATAGTTACCTTGCTTTACAATAGATCTATTGAAATTTGTTCTTACTTTCTAACTGTAATTATGTGTGCTCTGATTGACATCTCCTTATCCCCTATTGTTCAGCCTCCGATAATCACTATTATATTCTCTACTTCTAGAGATCAACTTTTTTAGATTACACATATGAATGAGATCCTGTACTATTTGTCTTTCTGTTCCTGGCTTATTTCTTGTAACATAATGTTCTCCAGGTTAATCAGTGTTGTCACTAATGACAACATTCCATTCCTTTTCATGGCTGAATAGTATTCTACTGTGTATATACACAACATATTATTTACCTACTCACCCACTGATGGGCATTTAGGTTGCCTCCATGTCTTGGTTTTTATGAATAATGCTATATTGGGAGTACAGATAGTTTTTATGAATAATGCTGAACATGAGAGTACAGATGTCTCTTTGACATGTTTATTTCAATTCCTTTGGGTATATACCCAGTAGTAATATTGATGGATTATATGCTAGTAATATTTTTAATTTTTTTAAAATCTTCCATATTTTCTATAATGTCTGCATTTATATTCCCATCAACAGCATGCAAAGATTTCTTTATCTTCACATGTTTGCCACATCATCTTTTTTTATTATTATTATAAGCTCTAGGGTACATGTACAGATCATCCAGGATTGTTACATAGGTATACACATGCCATGGTGGTTTGCTGCATCCATCCCCAGTCATCTACATTAGGTATTTCTCCTAATGTTATCCCTCCTCAATCCCCCCACCCCTCGTTATCCCTCCCCTACTCCCCACCACCCCCCAACAGGCCCCATTGTGTGATGTTCACCTCCCTGAGTCCATGAGTTCTCATTGCTCAACTCCCACTTATGAGTGAGAACATACAGTGTTTGGTTTTCTGTTCTTGTGTCAGTTTGCTGAGAATAATGGTTTCCAGCTTCATCCATGTCCCTGCAAAGAATATGAACTCATCCTTTTTAATGGCTGCATAGTATTCCATGATGTATATGTGCCACATTTTCTTTATCCAATTTATAATTGATGGGCATTTGGGTTGGTTCCAAGTCTTTGCTATTGTAAATAGTGCCTCAGTGAACATACATGTGCATATGTCTTTATAACAGAATAATTATCATCTTTCATCTTTTCTATATTAGTCATTCGAACTGGGTTGACACAAAATATTATTGTGGTTCCGACTTGCATTTTCCTAACAATAAGTGATATCGAGCATTTTTTATCTAAGTTTTTAAGCATTTATATGTCTTCTTTTGAAAAATATCTATTCATGTCTTTTGCTCATTTTTTAATTGGGCTATTTGTTTTTGTTATGGAGTTGTTTGAGTTCCTTATATAGTTTGGATATTAACCCTTTGTGTAATGTATAGTTTGCAAATATTTTCTTTCATTCTTTAACAATTCCATCTATAATAGCTACAAAAAAATAATAAAATACCTAGGAATAAATTTAACCAAGAACATGAAAGATCTCTACATCAAATATTATTAAACATGAATGAAAGAAATTGAAGAAGACACAAATAAATGGAGAGGTATCCCATGTTAATGGATTTAGAATAATTAATATTGTTTAAATGTCCACACTATCCAAAATGATCTACATATTTAATGCAATTCCTGTAAAAATACTAATGATATTCTGCCTAGAAACAGAAAAATAACTCTAAAATTTGCATAGAACCAAAAAGATCTTGAATAACCAAAACAATCCTGAATAAAAGGAATAAAGCTGGAGGCATCACACTACCTGACTTCAAAATGTACTACAAAGTGATAGTAACCAAAACAGCATGGTATTGACATAAAAAGACACGTAGACCAATGGAACAGAAAAGAGAGCTCAGAAATAAATTTGTACATTTACAGCCAACTGATTTTTGGCAAAAGTACCAAAAACACACAATAAATGAAGAATGGTCTTTTATATAAATGATGTTAGGAAAACTGAATATCCACATGCAAAATAATCAAATTAGATCCTTATTTCTTACTGTATAGAAATATCAACTCAAAATGGGTTAAAGACTTAAATGTAAGACCTGAAACTGTGAAACTACTGGAAGAAAACAGAGGGAAAATGTTTCATGGCATTGATCTGTTAAAGATTTTTTGGATAAGGCTCCCTAAAGCACAGGCAGTGAAAGCAAAAATAGACAAATGAGATTACATTAAACTAAAATGTTTCTGTACAGCAAAGGAAACAATGAACAGAATGTCTTTCGTGTTTAGAAGTTTAATTATGATGTGTCTTGGTATAGATTTCCTTGAGTTTATCCTATTTGGGGTTCACATCCCTTCTTGAATCTGTAAGTTAATGTCTCTTGCCAAATTTGGGAATTTTTTATCCATTATTTCCTCAAGTACTTTTTCAATATCTTTCTCTTTTTTTTCTTTCTCTCTTCTTTAGATTTTAGTCTATCCTTCTATGAGGCTGTGATAACACGAATGTTCTATCTTTTTTATGGTTATATAGGTCCCTGAAACTCTGTTTCTTTTTTTTAATCAGTCTATTTTATCTCTGTTGTTCAGATTAGGTAATTTCCATTATTTCATCTTCCAGTTCACTGAGTCTTTTCTCTGTCCCTTTTATTCTGCTGTTGAGATAGTCCACTGAGCTTTTTATCTTGATTACATCTTTCGGTTCTAAAATTTCCATTTGGTTCTTCTTTATATCTTCTATGTATTTGCTGAAACTTTTTCTTTGCTGTGGGGTTCTGTCTTTTCATTCATTTCAAGAGTCCTTCTAATTGTTTATTGTGGCATATTTTATCATGGCTGCTTTAAAATCTTTGTCAGATAATTAAACATCTCTGTCATCTCATCATCACATTGCTAGCATATATTTTTTATTTTCATTCTGTTTGAGATTTTTCTGGTTCTTGGTATGATGACTGATTTTTTTATTGAACCCTGGACATTTTTACATTATATTATGACACTTTAGATCTTATTTAAACCTTCTGTTTTAGGTGGCTTTTTTGGGCACTGCTCCAGCAGGAGAAGGAGGAAACTGACATCCCATTACTGCCACTGGAATTTAAAGTCCAGATTCCTGATTCATCCTCATTGACACCCAAGTCGGGGGCTCTTTGCTACTGCTGGATAGGCATGGGGTTCCAGAGCATCATGTGATCTCAACCAGCACCCTAATGGGGGTTGCTTCATTGTTGCTGGGTAATGATGAAAGTCTTAACTTTCCATAGGTTTCCTCTGGCACCATCCCAGCAGGAAAAGAGAGGAGGATCTCATTACTGCTGGCTGGGTCGAGGAATCTAGGCTTCCCACCTGGTCTCCACTGACATCATGTGGTGCAGGAAGAGATGAATTTCCAGCCAGCAAGAATGAAAGTCCAGGCTCCTTACTTGGCCTTCTCTGATACCACTTAGCTGGAATGTTGGGGTGTCCCATTTCCCATTATAGCCCCATGAAAGTGGACGCCAAGGCTCTCCACTTAGTCTATTTTGGCATCAGTGGTGTGTCAGGGCCATAGTTTTTTCTGTGGTGTTTAGCTGGAGTGAAGCATTTATTGGCTAAAGGCTTTCTGTCTTTCTAGGCTGACTCTTTCTGATCCTTTGGCTAAACAGAGAAGATTTTTGTTGGGATTTTTTTTTTATCTGTGCCTACTATCATTTCTGGATCACCAGCCTTTTCAAGTCTAAATATGGGATATATGAGGCAGAAAAAACTCAGGGAACTCACCATCTTTGCTTGGGTCCTGAGTCCCAACAGTTCTCCAAGCTTGTCTGTCATTTTCTCTCTGCCTTGTAGATTCTTCTCATTTTTGTTTTATATACAATATCTAGAGTTTTGGGCTGTCAGTGGGAGTAATGGGAAACAGCATACCTACTCCATCTTCCTGGAAGCAGAAATCTTCACATCTTTTTAAAAATACTTTTATTTCCTTTCTGTGGCTCTAAATCAGATGTTGGGCTCCCCGCACTGATTCTCCAGTTTACTCATGTTTCTTCTTCCATTTTTCCGTCTCTATTCCATTTCCAGTTTAGAAAGTCGAACTTTCTAAATTTCCACTTACTCTTCCAGCTCTTCCTCTGAATAACATATTTCCGCAATAATGTTTTTAACTTTAAACTTCTTTTCCTTGCTTTTAGATTTTTTTTAAATGCATAGTTTTCTATTCCTGTTTCACGGATGTACTATCTTTTTTGCTCTTTGGGGAAATTATGGTTATTTTGAAGTTTTTTTCTGCTTCCTGTATTCTTTCCCCTTTCTCTGAGTTACTTTTCCCCCTCAGCGTTGTTCTATCTTATTGAAAGTTGCCTTCAAATGCATGATAATCCTATCTTGTCTGTATATATTTAAGAGGAAGGCACTAAAATGCTGTCAGGTTTCTGCGGGAATGGGCGGGGCATGTTAACAGCTGCGTTTCACTCATTGTAGGATGGTTGGATGGAGTTTCAGCAGTTTGTTGGGGGAATGAAATATGCCAGAATCTACAAGCATTTTATTTGGGGCTATTCAGTCTCTTCTGCCTTCTTAGTGTCCAACAATAAAGGAGGTGGGAGAGTTTGGCTCTTTCATTCCCTTCTCTGCATTTCCTGGTGTCCAGCGTCTACGGCCAGTTCTGCAGAATAAACCTTTTTCCAGGGGAGGGGAAAAAGTTACCCGATTGTGAGGGGTAGGAGATGGCATCTGAGGAAAAGCTTGCTGCTTCTCCTACAGAGTTATGAGTCTGCCGTTTTCAGTCTCACCTTTCTCTGTACCTCATCCCTCCAGTTCTGGAGCATGCCTGAGTTTCTGTGGGGGCAATGCAACTGTCCTTTATTGCCAGGCTCTTAGTATTTGACTTACATTGTTTTGCTAACTCTTTCTTCAACTTTTAAACGTCCAGACATTTGTTGTCACCTTTTGCCTTATGTTACACCTCTTCTGTTTTTCATTTTTTGTGGATTCATGCATTTTTCTACTTCTTTACTTTCATTTTAAGGGTTTGAGTAAAGAGAGGAAACAGATGCCTATGTTTAATCTACTGAAAGAAAGCCTCAGGGTTTTTGTTCCTCCCCTGGTCCAAAGATTGCTGTATGTTGACAGTCTCAAAAGTCAGTTTGTTTAATGTGGTCTAACACAAAGTCGTAATTATTTTTATACTCACTTTACAAGATGTCGGATTTCAGGATCAAAGGTGTTTGTGATTTATCCAAGGTCACACAGCTCTTACGTTTCCCTGACTCCTAAACTTCTGCTCTTCACTGTTCACAATGCTTTATAGAGGCTACTTTGAATCTTGTGACCCCAAAATTATCTAACTACTTCAAAAAACACCAAATATAAAATTTATTTTCCTGATATTCCAATAGCTTTCTCCTCTATACAAGGAAGATGCTAATCATAGCTCTGCTATCCTTGCACGTGGTTAGGAGGATACAAAATAAAAGTGATTTGGGGTAGCTTTTTGTAAAAGTAAGACATGATATGTTACGGTGGCTATGGGTTTGTTGTGGCTGTCATTGTGGTTGTTGTTGTCGTTGTGATTGTTGTTGTTGAGCAATGTTTCTGATCCAGGTTTGGTGAGCTTTAGGTAGCAGCGAGTTACTTGAAAGTGCAGAAGCTTTTGTTGGACAAATGAGAGGACATCAGCAGAATTAATAAGGAGAACTTGAGCTCTGAGTTTAAAGCATGTGTCTAGACCCCCAGCTTTGCCTATTCCTAGGCATGTAAACTTGTGAAAAATCACAGAAACCTCCCTGGGTCTGGACTTCCTTACCTGCAAATTGGGAAAAGTAATATCTACCTTTCAGAGATGCTAGGAGGATTATAGAAAATCCCACATTCCAAGCACCTTGCACAGGGCCTGGAAGATGTCTTTCCCTTTCCGTGATTCATTCAGTGAAGTCTCCTGACACCTCCTCAGGCATATCTTGCATATTGGAGATGAGAATAAAACCTCAAAGTCCGAAGGGTCATAAGGTCCATGAGAGAGAATATTTGCATTTTTTAAAACTATATTTTTTTCATTAGCATTTCTAATAAAACCAAAGCCCTAAGAAAAAGTGAAAGAAATTGACTTTATTTAACTCAACAGAGTGAGGTCTTTGGTGGGTTTCCTAATAGGCTTAAGGTGTAGGAAGGAATATTAAATCAAAGGTGATCAGCAGCAGCAATGTGCATCAAATCCATGCACTCAATCATAGCAAAACACACACACAACACACACACACACACACACACACAAGCAGACAAAAGAAAAATAAAAAGACATCGAGTGTCGGAGTTGTGAGGTGTAGTGGGTAGGAAGTCACATTATGCTACAGACTGTCCTACCTACCTGCTCTTTGTGTATTCCTACTACTCATTAGTTCACCCCTCTCTCCCCGTCAGGATCCCACATTCCCATCACGCTGAACTTGCTATCGTCAGAACTTCCAGTGACATTTCCTGCCTGCACACACAGCTCTCTCTGTCTGCAGTGCTCCTTTCTTCGCTCTGTCTCTCCTGGACATGGTCTTCCCCATCTTTCAGGCATTCTCTATCACCTCCTCTAGTTCCTCAGCAATTCCCTGAGGCCCTTAGCTTCTCCCACAGCGCTCTGTACTCACCTCTATTATAGGATTTACTACAGTATATTTTACTGCTTGTTTACATATATCTCCCCTACTTGACTGTGGGTTCCCTGGGGGAAATACCCACATCCTTATTCATTGGTTTTATATTCTCTCAGCATGTTATGCAATTACCTAGTACCTAAAAGAGACTCAAAATTGCATGTTGAAAGAATAAATGTTTCATGAGTGAAAGAATAAATGAATTCAGCAAGCATGGCCATCAAACTCAACAAAGTCATCTTTCTTTTGAATAATTCCACCAAGACTCTTCCCTCTGGCTTCCTAGATTACAGAAGTCGTGGAGGAAAAAGAATGGAAGGTTTGTTTTAATCATTCAGGTGAGTTATTACCTTCCTTGTGGAGCTTCCCACCATGCCATGCTCACACTTACCATCTGCCATGCAGCCACAGAATAACCCGAGAGATTCCTGCCTCTGTGCCAGTGACTCCTCTTCCTAAGGAGCTCATTCCACTCCCTTCTGCCAGGGTAATGCCACATTCTGTCAAGGTGTTCTTTCCTTGGTGGCCTGAGCACCTCTCACTTCCCTCGTACACCACTGGCTCAGCCTCCTTGCTCTTCTGTTTACTCAAATCAAACTGGTCCTGAAGTGTTCCCAGGGGAAGTTCCTTTTCTAACTATTTCAGTCTTTCCTGAATTTTCTCAGAGTACCTTGTAGCTAGCTCTAATCTATCTTCCTTGCATACAGAACCAAAGAACCCTACCATATTAGAACCAAGGAAGGTTTTTCTTAAGAAAAAAAACATAGGATTTAAAGCCACAGAGAACAGCACTTAATTACTGGCCATACCACCCGGAGCTCTGTGCTCCCTCAACTGCAGAACAGGGAGTGCAAGCTTAGACAATTGTTCAGCAGCTGCCTTCTCCCACCTGCCTCCATGGAAAGATAGTACTTCCCGCCCTTTTGATGTGGAGTTGATCTACATAGTAACTGGAATGCAGGCAGATGTGGTAGTGTGCCAGTCCCAAGAGGAGATGTTACAGGACCTCCTCTTGGGTTTCCTTTTGTCCTTCAGGGAACTTCAAACTCCCACTTTGGAAGAACATGGATCTCACAGCCACCACCCACTCAGCATGGCCCCAGAATGAGATACATAAAGAAAGCCATCTTCCCTGGGTATCTACTGGTCCTAGGAAGATGAGAGACATGGAGAGGACTTGAACACACCTGCAGCCTGAAGTCTGGAGCACAGTGCCTAGAATCCAGCACAGCCACGTTCTGGCCCAGTCGCTTCCAGTACACAATGGATTCCTCTCATTGTGTTCTTTTAAAGGCAAATGACCTCATATAAGGCCTCACTTTCAGAGTCAGAGCTCAGATGTAAGAGACTCTAGACCCAGCTCCCTGACTTCTCTGTTTCTGCTCCTCATCTATAAAACATAGATTTTGAACAGTGTTATCAAAAGGATAATATGACTTACTATATGTAAAGCACTTAGCATGTACTCTTTACATTGTGAAATATTAAAAAGTACCAGCGATTGTTATAGTACCAGTATAAGGAATATTTTACAGATGCTATAATTATCTAATGCTATATAACAAATTATGCCAAAGCTTAATGACTGAAAACAGCATACATTTTTATCATCTTCCAGTTTCTGTGGGCCAAAATTCTAAGAGATGCTTAGTTAGGTGGTTCTGGCCCAGGGCCGTTCACAAGACTGCGCTCAGGGTGTGAGCTGTGGCTATAGTCATCTCAGCACTGGGCTGACTATCCAGGCTGTCACGGAGCTGTAGGCAGGTCAGTTCCTCACTAGCTGTATGAAGCATCCATTACTTTCACATGGGCTTCTCCAGTGGGCATCTTGTTTCTCCCAGAACAAGGATTTATAAAGGGGATGCAGGAAGGGAGCAAGCATCCCTGACAGAAGCTACAGTCTCTGTAACATAATCTCAGAAGGGACATCCCATCATTTTACAGAATCTCATTTGTTAGAAGACAGTCACTAAGTGCAGCCCGCATCCGAAAGAAGAACACGAATGCCATGAGGCAGATATCACTGGGACCATCTTAGAAGCTGCCTACCACATATGATAAGATGCTAACAATGACTACCACTACCACTAATAATAATAATAGCAAAAGGGAAAGAATACCACTTTGGTTATCAGACAGAATCTGGGTTTAAATCCCCACTCTACCACCTGCCTATCAGGTGACTTTAGGGCAAGCCACATTCCCTCTCATAGGTTTGTTCCTCCTTTATAAACAGAGAATGATATTGCATATTGCACAGAAACTGAGACATAAGCTAAATAAAGGACATAAAGTGCACATATGGCATTTGGCACAAAGAAAGATGGAAAATAAATGATGGCATCATTATTGTATTTTGTGGGGCTTTTAGCTTCAGCTCCATGTAATTGCATTTTCTTGGCTTATTTTTTCCTAAAGAATTGGCTTGTCTGAGATAGTGACCAATCTGTTAGATCATGAAACAAATGCTTCAACTGCTCCCAGTTTCTTAGTCTTAGAAGTAGAGATAAAATGCCACTGGCTGGGGTCCTGAGTGCTGCAGAAAACCCTGAAGATATGCCATCCCAGGTCCTGGGCTCAAAAGCCTCCTGAAAGGCTCCAGGCTTACACACCCTCACTCCTCCCTCCAGGGAAAGGAAGACTCTATTAGTCCTAGGTAGCACCACAGCCTCCAGCAAGGAGGCTGGGAGGGTAAGGAGGGCTGTTTCCCTGGAGTCCTGGCTATTTTCGTTTTAACATTTTAAAAGAGATACTTGCTATTTATTTGATATTCGTGAAGGCATTTCTCATACTCCGGTAGCCTGAGGCCATTGCAAAGTTTGAAGGATGAAGTCAATTTATTGAGTCAGACATTGGGGCGGGAGGGGGGTGGTTTACATTTAGCTCCAAATAAAAATCAAATATTGATTCCTGAGAAACAAAATGAAATGTCTTTTTCTTTTATCTAAGAAAAAAAATAGAAGTTTGTGTGGAGGTCTCGTAACTAGGGGGAATTCATCTGGTCCCAAGACCGTGGGGTTGGTATTGAGGGAAACCAGTTCTTGGGATTTTTATCTACTTCCACATCTGCAGCAGTAGATGAGCCAGGTCCATATGAAGTGACTATAGGAACATTAGAAAGTTCCCCAAAGCCCAGCATGTTTGCTCATCCCTAGAGTCCTTGCGCCTTGGAACTGAGATGGGAGGATCACTTGAGCTTGGGGCCAAGCTAAGCAACATAGCAGGAATCCAAAAAAAAAAAAAGAAAGTCCTTCAGAACCTTACAGATCTATCTGAGTTTCTACCACTTGAGAATCCTTCCTTTGCAGGGACTGAATCAAGAGGCAGAAGGCTAAGCTCCATGTATCAAGCTCAGCTTGCTGGCTGTGCTGCCAGAACCTCTTGGAATCGGTTTCCTCATCTGGAAAATGGAGTGATAATAATACTCGCATTATAGAACCTTTGTGAGAATTGATTAAAATGCACACAAAAATATTTTGTACATGGTGAAAAATCTATTCAGTTGTTTATTAGCCAGATTTTAAAATTTTATCGTTGATATCCACAGCAGTTTGGAAAGAGTAAAGATTCCATTTTTTCCCTTTTACAAAAAAGAAAACCGAGGCTCAGAGAGATCACTACCCTGTGTTTTGTTATCCTGCTAATTTTGGGGGTTGTTTCTGTTGCTAATGTTACTGGATTCAATTGTTACATTTCTAGGAATTACCTGTAGAAATACAAACATCACCATTCTAGTTACCTTGGGTTTTTTCAGTCCTTACCTCCTAGCTTAAATTAGATTTTCTCAATCTGTATTGAGAATTACACCAAGAAAATCATATAAAATCACTTCTGCATCTACTATGAAAGTATCACCTAATATACTGTTTATGTCACTAAATGGCTCTTATATATAGTATCAAGTAATAAACACTCCTAAGAATGTCATTCCATGAAATAAGTGTGTATTTCTTGAGTAACTGGTATCTTTTCTTTTATCAGATAATAGGAGCATTTCAATTCACCACGTTTTCTCTTTTACCTCTACCACCAAATAAATAAATCTAAACCAAATTTACTCTTAAGTGACTCAGAATACTATTCATTCACTTATCCATTTTTTTATTCATTAACCAAATATTTATCAAGCACCCTCTGTACCAAGCACTGCTCTAGGGGCTAGGAAGTCATGGAAAAAAAAATCTACACAAATTCCTGCTTTCTGAGAGCTTATATTTTTGTGTAGAAAACAGAAAATAAACACATAAGCATATATAGTAGGGGAGAAAGGACTAGTGAACAGGAAGACAGGTCAGTAGAAAATACTCAGATTAAATCATAGAGAGACAGAAGGACAGAAAACACGAGAAAGCATAAGATATATTTGGCACATGATCAAAAGATTTAACAACAAAGATTTAATAGTAATTAAATTCCCAGGGAAAGATAAGAAAAATAATCTGTTAAAATTAGTATTTGAAGAGGTCATGACTGAAGATTTTCTACACTAATGAGCTAATGAAACATCAAGCCCCAGATTCTTGAGCAAAGACCTGAGATAGCTGAGAAAGGAGACAAGAAAATATCTGGGGAAAATATGTTCCAGGCACAGAAACAGTGTGTGCAAATGTCCTGAGGCACAGATTCCAGTGTGGCTGGAGATGAGAGAACATGAGGTAAGGTAGTTTATTAAGTCAAACCAGTCATGGGGCAGTGTCAAGTCAAATCCTAGAGAACCCTTTAACATCTTTGACTTTTATTTAACGATATAAGAAGAATGACAAAAGAAGAAGAAAAAGAAACCATGACCTATCTTTGAAAATGAATTAATTACCATGGAAACAACCCGTGTCTCATTCCGTGCATAGTGTTCTATTGTTGCAGAACAATTACACAAAGTTAGTGGTTTAAAACAACACACATTTATGATTTCACAGTTCTGTAGGTCAGAATTCCAGGCAGGCTCAGATTTCAGATTCCAGGCACTCTGCTTAGGGTCTCACTAGGCTAAAATCAAGGTATGGGCTAGACTGCGCTCTTATCTGGAGGCTTTAAGGAATCATTTGCTTCCAAGTTCATTTAGGTTGTTGGCTGAATTCAGTTCCTTCTGACTGGAAGACTGAGGCCCTTGCTGGCTGTTGTCTGGGACCACGCTAAGCCCCCATAGGCCACCCACATTCCTCAGGACATGGTACCTCTATCTTCCCAGTAATGGCCAATTGAATTTCCCTCTTACTTCAAATCTCTGAATTTTTCCTCTACCATCAGCTGGAGAAAACTTTCTGCTTTTAAGGAATTCAGGATGGCCCACCCAGTGAATATCTATATCTTAAGATTAGTATTAGTTACATTGGGACATAAATTACATCTGCAAAATCTCTTTACAATACTGCCTAGATTCATGTTGGATTGAATAACTAGGGAACCGTAACTTTGGGGGTAAGACTTTAGAATTCTGCCCACATTCCTTTTTTTTTTTTTTTTTTTTTTTTAAGAGACAGGGAGAGATGGGGTTTCCCTCTGTCACCTAGGTTGGCTGGAAGTGGTACAAACATAGCTCACTGCAGCTCAAAGTCCTGGGCTGAAGTGATCCTCCTGTTTCAGTCTCCCAAAGTGCTGGGATTATAGGCGTGAGCCATCGCACCTGGCCATATTCCCATTTTACAAATGAGAGAAATGAGACATAGGAAGGATGTGGCCTGCCCAATATCACATTACTAATTATAATTATTATTGATTTGTGTTACTGAGTACACTGTTGAAAATAGATGAGGTAGGAGAGGAAGGCAGAAAAATAGGAAGGATTAGAATTCTATTACATGAATCCAAGCCAACGTAACTGTGGCTTGGATAAGGGTAAAAACAGTGGAGACTGTGAGAAGCAGTTAGTTCTGGATATGTTTTGAAGGTAGAGTCAACAAGATTTGCTGATGGATTAGATGTGGGATCTGAGAGAAAGTGCCAAGTATGACTCCAAGGTTTTTGGTCTGTGGAGCTAGAAGGACTTTTACTGAGAACACATTTACTAAGTTGGGAGGTCTGGAGGATGAGCAGGTTTGTTGGAGGAAGATCTGGTTTTAGACATGTTAAATTAAGATGTCTCTTAGGCATTCAAATGAGATGTCTAGTAGTATATAAATTTGGAGTTAAGAGGAGGTTGTCAGTGGCGAGATGCTTTTTAAAACTCTGAAACTAGCTGAAATCACTAAAAGAATATAAGTACAGTTAAAGAAGAAAAGAAGTTCAGAAACTGAGCTCTGAGCACTGACTGTTTAGAGGTCAAGAAAAGAGAAGGAATCCAAAAAGATGATCAAAAAGGAGCGGCCACTGAAGTAGGGAAATTCAAGAATGTCACGTCCTGGAAGCTAAGTAAAAACAAATTTGCAATGAGGAAGGAGTGAGAAACCATCCATGCAAAATGATTCTGACAGGTGAAGTAAGATAAGGACTCAGAACTAACTACTGTAGGTATCAGCACAGAGTTAATTGGTAACCTCAAAAAACAGTCTGTTGTGGAAGGATGAGGATATGGCCTTATTGCAGTAGGTCCAAGATGGAGAGGAAAGAGATGTTGCAGAATGTGAGTACAGATATCTCTTTCTAGGTGTTTTGCTATAAAACAAGCAAAGAACTCAAGCCTAGAATGTAAACATCTGGAACACAGTGTTTACATCAGTGAAGCATCACTTCAGTGCTAACAACAACAAAAAGCTGAATGAACCACAAAATTATAACTTTTCTTGAACCCATCGATAGCTCAGAACATAAGGCTACCAAGTAGCCTGAAATCCAAGGAAAAACAGACCTTAAAATCTGGTGCCCTTGTAGCAGATCACAGGTAGAAAGAGATCCAGGGTACCATATAAAAGTGCCTAAAAAAATAGCAAATAGGTAAAGGCCGAATGTGGGCTAAAATGAAGGTATAAAACGCCAGGAGACACAAACAAAAGGGAGTTTGCACCCACTATTGAAATTTTCTCCATAGGCCTCTACTGAGCAGCCACAAGAAAGTCAGAAGGAAGGTTGGGCACGGTGGCTCATGTCTGCAATCCTAACACTTTGGGAGGCCGAGCTCGGTGGACCACCTGAGGTCAGGAGTTCGAGACCAGCCTAGCCAGCATAGTGAAACCCCGTCTCTACTAAAAATGCAAAAATTACCAGATGTGGTGGCACATGCCTGTAATCTCAGCTACTCAGGAGGCTGAGGCAGAAGAATCGCTTGAACCCAGAAGGCAGAGGTTGCAGTGAACCAAGATTGTGCCACTGTACTCCAGCCTGGGTGACAGAGTGATACTCTATCTCAAAAAAAAAAAAGTTTGAAGGAAGAGTAGGAGACAGGAGAGAGCCTCCTAACATGGTGCCATCCTAGAGGAAGACAGCAGCAGTCCTGTGGGAAAGGCATAGACTCTTTGCTGCTGGGAAAAAATTAAAGAATGAACCTTCTGCCCAGGAGAAGGAGTAGAAAACAGCCCTGGGCATTGGATTCTCTATCAATGCCATTAGAGGTCACTAATCACCAGAAAAGCAGCACAAAACTCTCTCACATGAAAGAACCACTGAAGACGCAAAGCAGAGTTTGGGTGCCATGGGAAAAGGAGGGCAGACCCAATGAGAAAGCATCAACCCTGAAATCCAGGCACGGGGGAGGGGGCCTAAGAGTGAGACTGAACCTAAGAAACAGAGAACTCCATACATCCCCACCCACCAACGGGCTAAGAAACACTAATCATCAACAGTATTTCGGCACATGGAAAGGACAAGAACATGGAAAGAAACTCCCCCTACGGCACAGACATCTGAGGATACAGCAAGAACATTGAGAAAAACCCCCCAGCATCCCAGCTGCCATCCTTAGCGTAAGGTAACACTCTTTCAATAGAGAAATTCGAAACCATTTGTGCACTGAAGATAACTATAGCAACAACTTCTGACTAGATTGACTCAAACCCACACACCAATAGCTTAGCAGAAGAAGCATGCCTATTTCTAGACGTAAATACTATTTACCCTGTCCCTGCTGTTCTATACAGACTGCCCAGTGTTCAATCAAAACTTAAGAGACACATACACAAAAGGCACATAAAAACAACCTATTGTAAGAATCTTGAGAAATGAGCAAAACTAGACTGTTGGTGACCCAGACATTTTAACTGTCAAACAAAAATTTTAAATTATTTGATTAATATGTCAAAGGCTCTGGTGGAAGGCTGGACAATATCCATGATAGACAGAGAATTTCAGCTGAGAGAATTAAGAAAGTCAAATTGGAATGCTAGAAGTAAAAAGAAAACACAACAACAAATATGAAGAACACCTTTTATAGGCTCATTAGCACATTGTACATGGCTAAGGAAAAAAATCAGTGAATGTGAAAATAGATGAATAGCTATCATGCAAACAGAAATACAAAGAAAAACCAAATAAAAACTAAAGGTACAACAGCTTATCAAAGAACCGTGGGACAACACCAAGCCATCTAACATATATTTAAGAAAATTCCTAAAGCACAAGAGTGAGAAAACAAAATATTTAAAACATTTGGAGCGATAATAACCAAGAATTTTTCTAAACAGTGAAAGATATTAAACCACTGATTTAAGAAGATCAAAGAACCCCAAAAGGTAAATATTTTTTAAAACCATATTTATAATATTCAAACTGCTCAAAACCAAAGATAAAGGAGAAAAAAAATTACATAAATAAGAGGAGATATAAATTACAGCAGATTCCTCATCAGAATCTATGCAACCCAGAAGACACTGGAGTAGCACCTTTAAAGTACTAAATGAGAAAAACAAACAAAAAACTCTCTTAATTTAGAATTAGATACCTAGCAAAAATATTTCTTTCAATAATAAAAGTGAAATAGATGTCTTTAAAAAAATAAAGGCTAAGAGAATTCATTATCAGAAGATTTGTGTTACATGGCCTGGCATGGTGGCTCACACTTGTAATCCCAGCACTTTGGGAGGCCAAGGTGGACAGATCACCTGAGGTCAAGAGTTTGAGACCAGCCTGGCCAACATGGCAAAACCCTGTTTCTACTAAAAATACACAAAATTAGCCAGGCGTGGTGGTGCACAACTGTAGTCACAGCTACTCAGGCGGCTGAGGCATGAGAATCACTTGAACCCAGGAGGCAGAGGTCTCAGTGAGCTAAGATCATGCCACCGCAACACTGGGTGACAGAGTGAGACTCCATCTCAAAAACAAAGAAAGATTTGTGTTACAATAAATATTAAAGAAAATTAATCAGACAGAGGAATATGGTACCAGATATGAATCTGGATATGCACAAAGAAATTAAGATCTTTATAAATTATTAAAATTAAGGTAAATAACAGATTTTTTATTTTAATTGCTGTAAAAAATGACTGACTCTAAAGCAAAATTAGCAACAATGTATTGTGTATTTATAACATAAGTAAAAGTGAAATACATGTCAAAAACAGCACAAAATGTGGGAGGGAGAAATTGGACACATACTGTTTTAAGGTTTTGACGTTACGTGTGAAACAATATAATATTATCGGAAGCTTCACTGTGATAAAGTAATAAAGTAAAGATACATATTGTAAACACTAAGCAACTACTAAAACATTTTTAAAGAGGTTTAAATAATAAGCCAATAGAAGATATAAAACAGAAACACACACACAGAGAAAGTCATCGAAAAGAAGACAGTAAAAGAAGGCAAAAGAAACAAAAACAGATGAAACTAATAGAAAATAACTACTAAATTTAAATTCAACCATATCGATAATTGTATTAAACATAAATGATCTAACCACACAAGTTAAAAGACAGATGTGGTCAGATTAATTCTAAAAACAAGTCCCAACAGTATTCTACAAACTTTTATAAGAAATTCAATTAAAAATGAATATGCTAAAAGTAAATGGATGAGAAAAAAATATACCATATAAATACAACAGACAGCTAGCATGGCTATATTAATATCAGAAAAACACCAGACAAATATCTGACAAATATCAGATTATCTCAAAACATGGAATAAACTGAGAGATAAAGAGGAACTTATCTAATGCTAAATATTAATAGATGAATCCTAAATGTGTAGGCACTAACAGAAGTCTTTTCAAAAGCAGGAAAATGTGTCAGTAGCTGGAAAATAATGTAGGTTTGAGAGAGCTTTGGGTTTTGTTTTTGTTTTTAATGATGACCAAAATTAGAATTTATATACATGCTGTTGGGAGTGACGCCAATTTAAAGGGAAAAATTGGATTACTCCCAATGGAAAGAAGAGAATTTGTGAAATGATTTCTTGAATCTGTAAGAGGGTGTGGTGTCTAGTGAACAGAAGTGGAAGCCAGCCTTATGTAAGACTGTTCATAAATAGTTTCTTCATTTTAACAGGATGGAAAGTAGAGAGATAATTCCTTTTGGATTAGCATGTAGCCTTTTGCTTTTACCTTACCCAAGAGTCTCTATTTTATATTCTATTTTAATATTTTTGTGCTAGAAGCTTTAATTTTAATCCATTCCAAATACTTTTGGGGGGATGTGGCCTTGGAATAAACAAATATAAATAGATACATTTTACAATTTAACAACTCTCATTTCAAGTTTTACAGGAACTGAGCATACATCAGGTAATTCTGGTGAAGGAAAGAGGAGAAGCGTAACTCTAAGGCACAGTAAGCTCTCCAGAAGGTAGATTTACTCTGCAGGTGAAGAGGAAGGGGGCATTACAGGGTTCTGGGCAATCAGGGAAGAGTTTACAATCTCAGGGCCCCTATTTGGCTAACAGCCCTTGAGTTCCTACTATGTGCAAGGCACAGTCAATAAGCACAGTCCCTGTCCTGCCCAGTAAGTAAGTAATTCTAAGTACAAAGAACTGCCCTGAAAGGGGCAACTGTCTGTGGAGGAGAATCCCTCTATTCCTGCTTTTTAGCTGAAAAAATGGGCCAAATATACATGCTTTCCTTCCTGACAGTGCCTTATTAAATAGTATACAACAATTGTAAATTTCAAAGTCTTGCACTGAAATATGATTATGTTAAGGGATGAAATGCCAGGTAAGGCCCCTCACAGTCTTGACTTCTAAGTTTCTATGACTGTGTGAGAACTCAACAATTAGATTGAAAAGACGGCCATTGCGTCTCTATAAGAATATGAGTTCGGGTTTTCTGGTGTGGGAGGAAATGGAACAGAATGAAATGGAATGGAATGTCATGACATGGAATGGAATGAGATGGGATGGGATGGAATGTGATGAGATGAGATGGGATGGGATGGACTGGACTGGACAAGATGGATGAAATGGGGCAGGATGTGATGGATGGGATGGGACAAGATGGGATGGGATGGGATGGGATGGGATGGGATGGGATGGGACAGACAGGATGGGATGGGATGGGATGGGACAGGAGGGGAGGGATGGGATGGGATGGATGGGATGGGATGGATGGGATGGGATGAGATGGGATGGATGGGATGGGATGGGATGGGATGGGATGGGATGGGATAGGATGGGATGGAATGGGATGGGATGGGATGGAATGGGATGGGATGGGATGGGATGGATGGGATGGGATGGATGGGATGGGATGGGATAGGATGGTATTGGATGGGATGGGATGGATGGGATGGATGGGATGGATGGGATGGGATGGGATGGATGGGATGGATGGGATGGGATGGATGGGATGGGATGGGATGGATGGGATGGATGGGATGGGATGGATGGGATGGGATGGGATGGATGGGATGGGATGGGATGGGATGGATGGGAAGGGATGGGATGGCATGGCATGGTGATGGATGGGATGGGATGGGATGGGATGAGATGAGATGGGACATGAGTGGAAGATCTCTGCCTCAGGTCTTCTCATAGACTAACTACTACTTCTCATTTATGTGTCAACTCAAATGCTAAATCCTTAGACTTTTCTGAGTTACTCAGTATAAAACATTCTCTATTGTTATCCCATTCATGTTTTAGCTTCATAAAATGTATCATGATATAAAATAACTTTTTATCTGTTTGTTTAACAGCTAGCTGTACCTCTCCTTTTATAAAGAAAGTCCCTATGAGCAGGAAAGTTTTCTGTCTTCCTTACATCTGTGGGTGAATAGATGAGAAAACAAATGAATTAAAAGAGCAGGCTTTGAGGTAAGATAAAGCCTTGGATTCAAACTGGCTGGTTGGGTAACCTGAAGAGAATTACTAAATTCCTCTTAACCTCAACTTTCTCAGTGTTGAAATGCAGATAATAATTTCTGCCTCAGGGTTATTGCAAAGATGAAAACAATTGCAACCAGGACACATAAAGTGCCTGCTACTGTCAACAAATAGCAGCTCTCACTTCAGTTTGGAGGAGAAATGCAGCTGGCCAAAGGAACGGGCAATTAAAACAGGACTTCAACTGTGTCCTCTTATCTGAAAGCAGACCTCTGCAGTGGTGTCGAAGCATGCGTAAGAGTGGGTTAACATAACAGTTCTGATTCAGCCCAGCTGTCTCACCAGTTCCTTGCCCTTTTTCTTCCTTGAATGACTGAGACTCCATCTGTGATCCTTCCAGCAGTGTGCCATGTCTTGGGGGTGGTATAAGAAGGGGCTTGCCATTTTGGGACATCTGTTGTGAGCTTCTTGCCCAAGCTTAACCCACCCCTGAGAATCAGCACCCTCGGGCTGTTTGACCAACCTCTTTTCCCTTCTTTCCCTCATCTGCTCCCACCTCCCACCGACTGGCCTTCCTTCCTATGATGAGATGGCATTGCCAGCCAGGCACCTGGATTTCTTTAGACGTTTTTTCTGATGAACCAGGACAGAGAGAGAAGGGGAAAGAGCACCCTCAGTCTTGATCAATGTCTTTTTCATTGCTCAACAATTTGCCCGATGTAAATGGGGGAGCCACAATTCTAACTCAGACGCAGCTCATCCCAAGGCCTATAGTCCTTGGCCACACCACACTGGGTTTTGTAATGGATAAACACATAAATTCCTGGCACGCAGTATGGGTGCATGAATGCCTAGTGGCAAGAAAGGGTTAATGGGCAGATGCAAATACGGATGGGAGAGAAAGAGGAAAAGAGGGACAGGCAGTGGCAAGTATTCCAGATATCTGAACCTAAATGGGGAGAAGAACTGAGACCTCACACAAAGTCAGGTTGCTTCCTCAGGTCTGAGGTGTGGTTGATGGTTCCGTGATGGGGGCATCTTAAACAACTGGGTCAGCAGAAGGGGTGGGGAGTCTTCATTTGAAGCCAACCAACCACTTTTCAGAAATCACTTTCTCCCTCATCAGTCCTACCTCCTGCCCTAAGCAAGGTCTCCCTAATTCCCCACAGCTGACACTTCTTTAACTGATGCGCCTTAATTTCCTTCAGTTGCAAGAATAATGCCCCGTGCCCCCACCTGTGGCAGATGCTCCCTAAATATGCAGTTTATCCCAGAGATATTTTTCTCTTCTCATGGTTCTCTAGAAGTCTTAATAACTGACGAAAGTTCAAAGTGAGACATGAGGGAGATGCTTTCCCAGAGGTCCTAGGTGTGTCCCTTAAAGAAGACTCTTTGTTCTTTTTAAATTAAGGTAGAATTAGTAAGGGTATTTTGTTATTGGACTAGTTCTAATTGGTTGTTAACAATAACAGAGAAAAATTGAGTTGTACTTTTCCCTGTGCTGCCTTTTTCCGGAGGCCATCTGGAGATAAGGTGAGACTGTGCAGTCCCCAGAGTCCCAGACCATGACTGGTCAAGCAGCAATGGCAGATGGAGGAGACAGACAGAGAAAAGAGCAGTCTCATCTTTCACTGGAGGTCTGTGGATGAACAGATGTGCCTGGTCTGTTCTCTTCAAAATTGCCCCCAAGGGTCATGCAGATTCCAAGAGATCATCTCAGAGCTTCCAGAGAAGTAAACAGTGAGGCAGAAAGACCACTGGCCTAAGAAGTGGAGACACAGGTACACAGTCCTGCATGCTCTGGGTAAGTCACTGCTTTTGTCCAAGACTCAGTTTCCATTTATGAAAGTGAAGAGTCTAAGGTTGCTTTCAGCTCTCAAATCTGTTGTGCACTGATTGGTCTTTGAACCGTCCTGTGACCATTCTCAATCCTGGGAGGAGGAAGAGTGGCAGGGAACACATTGAATCTAGAATCTCTAGCCCAGACCTGAGGTCTAGCTCTCCTGAGGTCCCTCTGCCCTTGGAGGCTTGGTTCTGTGCCAGGACAGAGGCGAGAGAGGAAGGGAAAGAAGGAAGGACAAGAAAGAAGGGAAAGAAAGGAGAGAAAGGAATAAAGAGGAGGGCAGAGTGAAGGAAGAGGGGAATAGCAATAGGGAGAACTTGCCGTTCTTTCTGCTACAACACAAAGTCGAGGAAAAGACTCACTCTAAGTGCCATTGTCTTGGCACCAGGCATGTCATTCCTAGTGCTGATGGGGGCCCTGGCAGGTGGCTCAGATAGGCAGTGATGGGCATAGCCTTGGAAGACAGTGAGTTTAGGGGGAATAAGGGGCTTTCCTATGGCACATGGGACCACTGTGCAGGGCAGTAAGATAGAGACTGTTGCAGGTTTGGGGACTGTGAAGAGGATACTTCAGGATGTGCAGAGCAGCACCCTGGGCCCTGGAGGGTACCCAGAGGCAGGGAGCATGGAGCTGACACTATCAGTGCACTCTGGCACTGCTCCAAAGGGAAGGAGGTAACAGAAACCCACCACGCTGCTTATGACTTCCCAGCCCAGCCTGTAGAAAGGCTTGGACATCACCACTGAGCACCAGAGGTGTTTCTTCTCTTCACCTTCTGGGAAGTGAACCAAACAGAAGCAGATACTGCTACCTCCACCTCCACCTCCATCAGTAGCACTTATTGGGAATATTTGCCCTTTAGAAAAGCCTCATGGCAACCCAGAATCTTTTTAGGCCTTAAAGAAGAATACAGTAATGGTAATGTTTCTGAACATTTGGCAAAGAAATGGAGATATTTTAAAACAAAGAGCTGTTCCTGGAGATTCCTTCCTAGACAATCATTTTCTTCCCTGTCTCCTAAAGTAATTTCAAACAAAGAAATAGAAACAAAGATATAAGGAACAAATATAATCAAAGACTGCTTCTGTCAAAATCACTGATATGGCATCCAGGAGAGAGAATACACCGCCTCCTGAGGAAGCCCACACCATTTCTGGACAGCTCTTACACTGAGAAATATCCTCCAAAACACTGAGCTCTAAGCTCTGTGAAATTAAGGTTCTTTCTGGTTCGCCATCATATTCCCAGAAGTTAGAATGGCAAGTGTTACACAGTAACTATCCGTAATCATTTGTTAAATTAATTAATTAAAACCCAATTCATATCCTTTCCATCCACTGGTCCTTGAGACCACACCAACACAGGTGCAATCTGTCTTTTATGTCCCATTTGAAAACACCCAGGAATCTCCCCAGCCTAAATGTCATAGGTGGACTTTTACTGTCCCTCAATTCAGGCTAGACTAAATGCCTCTCTCCATCAGAGTTTAGCTATAAGAAACAGACTCACTCCTGGTTGCAAGGAGTCTGGGAAACATAAAAATCAGAAGCAGAGCCCCAGAAAGACTTAATGCATGTAATACATGAGGGGTGCCATCACAGGAAGAAAAAATGAGGGATAAGGAGGATGTAACGGGTTGAGTTATATCCTCCAAAAGGGTGTGTCCGAGTCCCGGAGCCCGATGCCTGTGAATGTGACCTCATTTAGAAATAGGGTCTTTGCAGATGTAATTAGTTAAGAATCTAATAAAAAATCATAAATCTTTATGAGGTAAAATCATAAAGGATTTATGGTGGCCCTAAATCCAATGGCTGGTGTCCTTACAAGCGAAAAGAGAGACAGAGAGAGGTGTGCGAAGACCTGGGCAGATGGAGGCTGATTTGGGGTTGAGCTTCCACAAATCAAGGAATGCCAGGGTCCAACAGAAGCTGAAAGGTAAAACAGAAAATTCTCTCCTAGAGCTTTCAGAGGGAGCACGGCCCTGCAGATACCTTGACTTCAGACTTCTGGCCTCCAGAACTGTAAGAGAATTAGTTTCTTCAGTCTTAAGCCATCAATCTTGCCGTATTTTGTTGTAGCAGTCCTAGGAAATTAATACAGGGGATGAAACTCATTAGGAGGAAATGCTGATATAAACTGCATCATCAACTGGCTACAACTGAGGCCAGCTGGTGCTTCATCACCACTGGCCTCCATCCCCTTTCATCATGGATGGCCCCATGAGGTGTTACATCCCCTGCACTTCTGGGCTGCTCATGTGAGAGCTTTAGCAGGTTACCCTGGGCATACCAGAGGAATCCTAGGCCGGGAAGAAAAAGAAAGGAGCCTGAGCCCAAGACAAGATCTTATTAGGTTGCAACGGCTTGAATTGAAGCTTGTGGAAATTTGTGCAGAGTATTGGCTGGGATAAGAGCAGAGGCCGAGGATTAGAAGCCGTGCACAGGGTGGGTCCAATACACCACAGAACTCCAGAACTGCTATTTATTTAGGTTCTATGAGAGTTCCCATCACAGCCACCTTATGAAATGAGCATCTGCCCCTTTCTACAGAGGAAGAAGCGGGCTCAAAAAGGTGAGTTGACTTGCCCTTGACCATGCAGTTTGTAAATGGCACAGCTGAGGTTTAAACCCAATAACTGTGACTGCAGAGCTTGTGCTCTCTCCACTATGCCACGCTACCCCGCTGGCTCTGGGTTGGAAACAAGTCTGTTCATCTAATATAAGGCTCCACCCTCTTTGCTGGTCAATGGAGCTTCCCTTTTGATCCAGCCCTCCATACTCAAACAGAGGTTCAGCATTCATTCCCAGCTGCAGATCAGGTGGCTGCTCCTACGACCTCACTGTCAGCTGTAGAGGTCTCTGTAGGCCCAGGGGAGCCATAGCTCCTCATATTCAGGTACTGCTTCATAGTTTAAAGGAAAAAAAAGACATTTTAAAAACACAAAACCCATATATATTGATTATTCTTGTATATAGCTGTGAGCTAGGAGATAAAAGTGGTGAACGAGGCAGGTACATACAAATCCCTTGTGGAAGAGGAGGGACAAATAATCAATTAACTCTGCAGTGAGAATTACTCATCTGCTCAGAACTGTCCAGGGGCTACCATCACACCCTTTCTACAGCACATCTCTGACGATGGCAGTTCCTAGCAGCTCAGGAACTTTCATCATTTCCATTGTCCTAGCAGAGGCTCTCAAATTCAAGTGTGCATCAGAATCAGCTGGAAGGCTTAGTAGGATGCAGATTGCTGGCCCTGACCCAAGGGTTCCTCATGAGTGGACCCAAGCCAGTCAGTTCTAACCAGTCCCCACAGATGCTGGTCCTGCATCCCCACTCCAAAAACACTAGCTTCATAAATTAACAAATAAGTGAGCCCTTAAGGTCCCTAAGAAGCAGGGCCCACCCAGCCTCATCACTCACCCTTAACTCTCACCTCCCACCTTCCAACCGCACTGAACACATCTCCCCTGCCTGGGCACAACTGGTGCTCCCCTCTCTTCCTGCCTTTTCCCTGCCCCGGCTGTTTCTGGTATGCTTGGGAAACTCCTGGCAATCATTCAAGATCAAGCTAAATGCCACCTCCTTCTCTCCCCAAGCAGAATTAGATACCCCTCCTCTGTATTTTCACAGCACTCCATACTTGACTATAACACACAACACACATGATATAGTAAAATAATGTTTGCATTCATCTTCTGTGCTTGACTGTAAGAAGCATAGCTAACACTTTTTCAATACTTACAACATGCCAAACACTTTACATTCTTAATGTATTGAATGCACACAGAAACCCCAGAGGTGGGCATTATTGTCGTTCCTATTTTAAAGATGATAAAACAAAGACACAAAAAGGTTAAGTAATTTGCCCAAAACCACCTAGCCAGTGAGTGGTGGATCTGAGAGCTACTCCACATAAGTGGCTTCACCCTATGGCCTCCTTAGGCTTGTACAGTCCACTGTAGCAACCACTGGCCACATGTGGCTACTGAGCCCTTGAAATGTGACTGGTGCAACAGAGGAGATACATTTTTTATTTTAATTATTTTAAATATAAATTGAAAAACAAAGACTCAAGTCAGTTATTGGAAAACTCTCCAGAATATTTGAAACAACCTGGGCTGTTGTGAATCTACTTTTTATACTGTCCATTTTATAAAATTTAAGTACAAATCAAGTAATTTTACTGAGAAGTTGGAGTCCAAATAGAGATGTGTTAAATATAAAAAAGATACACCAGAGTTCAAAGGCATCATATAAAAAAGGAATATAAAGTATTGCATTTTTATATTGACTACACATTGAAATAATATTTTGGTTAGAATAAATAGCATACATTATTAAAATACGTTTTCCCCATTTCTTTTACTTTTTTTCAATGCAGCTGCTAGAAAAGTTAAAATTATGTCCATGACTGGCATTTCTATTGGACAGCACTTCTCTCTATTATGAGAGCCTGAAAAGTCAGAGCTTGTCTTATAAAAATGTGTCTCCCTGCTGCCTAAATCGGTGGGCTGGGGCTGGGAAAGGGCTACAGGAAGGATCAGTGTAACTTTCTCCAAGCCTGGAAGTTGCAGGCCAGCTTCTGGCTCCCAGAATTTTCCAGCAGCATTAAATCTTCCCTGCAATAATGCAAGTGCAGGGCTTTGCCAGCCAGCAGCTCACTACCTGGAAGGCACTGCTATTTATAAATGATGCCATCCATGGGAAGTAACAGTCCCTCGGAATTCTCAGAAGAGTTTGCCTTTCGATTAGGGCCCAGCCTAGTTAGAAAAGCAAAGACCAATTTGTGAGTATTTTTAGGCCATTCAATGTACAGTTGGAAATGCTGAAATTTGGATCTGTTTTCCCCTAGGAAGCTGAGCACAGCTGCAAAGTCAAAAGTGGGCTTTTGCACAAGGAAAAAATAATTAGCTTCCCTATTAACAGGCTCCATGGAGGAAGTTAGTACATGGGTCTGTCTAAAGGAGGGAGGGCTGATGTGGGTGCTGGGATGGATCTCTCAGAAGTTAATATAAGCAGCCTTTTCAAGGGAGCTAAGTGGGAGCTGCTGGAGTGATGAGATTGGATTTCCAGCTCATTCTCTTATTCTCTTGCTGGTCATTTCCAAACATTGCTTAGTGTCAAGTGAGAAAAATTACAAAAGTAAAAGCCACTGATAAGAGTCCCCTGCCCCTCCCTGCTCCTAAAAAACTCAAAATTCTCTTGGTTCAGAGGCATTGATTTGTAATCCCAGGTCTCCATGCAAAGAATCAAAGCTAGGTGGCCTCTTGTATTTTCCTTTTCATCAAAACTGTGTTCAATATATTTCAGTGAAAGATGCAACCTGGCAGGAAGTGACCCATCTTCCACTGTGATCAGTGAAGGGCAGCACTTCCTCCAACGATGGAACTCACTAAGACCCACAGCCAACAGGAGAGCACCAACTCCCAGTGTGGAGACCCGGGTGCTGACTAGCTATTCTTGGGCACAAGGCCCTGGGTCACCACATCTGGAAAGTGCAACATCTTTTAGAACAAGTGGAACTTCCTGGCATCTCTGAGACAACACCAGGTAGATGTTTCCCCTTCTCATTTTGTCTTCTGGTCCTCATAATAGGCTCACAAGCAGGCATGGGAAACTAGCCTAATTATACCACAGAACACTGGGATGGACGTTTACAGTCTTTTTAAGTAAACATAGAAATTGACCCTCCCTGTCTTAAAGCTTGAAACTTCCATTTGTCTTATCTGAGTTCCTTCCTCAGAAACCCAACCCTCAGTCCCCTAGATAGTATCAAGGAACTGAAACTCACCAAATCACCACATCTAGACAACAAGAAGTCAGACCCCTCATCCCTCATGATTTCCTTACCCACCCCATTCTTGTTTACCCGCATGTAGTTACATTTCTTCCCTGCTATATGAAGCCCCAACTTTAATTGGTCAGGGAGATGGATTTGAGACTGATCTCCCATCTCCTCAGCTGCAACACCCTAATAAATCCCTGCTCCCTGGTGATACTAATTGTCTGAGTGATTGGCTGTCTGTGCCCAAGCAACAAGACCTAGACTAAACCCCTGGCATTTTAGTAACACATGCACACCTACACATACCTTATAATATATAAAGTACTTTACAGTTTCTGGCCACTCTGGGTGCTGACACAGGAACAAGTTCTGTGCGAGGTCCGTGGCCAGACCAGGCATGTCACCTCAAGAGGAACACAGTGACACCTAGGTGAGGGTGCTTGCAATCCCGCAGCCCCAGAGGGGGTGTTACAGTGCTCCTTTAGTTCCACCATCTGCAGATGATGGTGTGTTAGCAGCTCAGTTGGCCCCTTGCCTCATCACATGGGGCAGCTGATTATAATGATTATAAATCATTCTACTAAAATGACATACGCACAAGTATCTTTACTACAGCACTGTTCACAATAGCAAAGACTTGGAACCAGCCCAAATCAATGAGAGTGGATAAAAAAATATAGCACATATATATCATGGAATACTACATAGCCATAAAAAAGGATGAGTTCATCTCCTTTGCAGGGACATGAAGCTGGAAACCATAGTTCTCAGTAAACTAACACAAGAACAGGAAACCAAACACTACATGTTTTCACTCATAAGTAGGAGTTGAACAATAAGAACACATGGACTCAAGGAAGGGAACATTACACACTTAGACCTGTCGGGGGGTGGGGGTGCTAAGGGAGGGATAGTATTAGGACAAATACCTAATGTAGATGACGGGTTGATGGGTACAGCAAACCACCATGGCACATGTATACCTACATAACAAACCTACACGTTCTGCACATGTATCTCAGAACTTAAGGTATAATAAAAGTAAATAAATTAATGAATAAAGTAAAATACCACCATAAAGAAAAGTTCTTAAAAACTCAGAGAAGTCTTTTCATTTTAAAATGCCAGAGTATATACATTTCTGCTACTTTCTCCTTCCAAAAATAACAAGAAGAACTAGAAAAAGAGCTATGCATTTCTTAACACACTCTATAGGAAGATGGGTGGCAGAAGGAGGAAAGCAAAGCACTTAGCAGAGAGAATGTTTCAACTCTAAGTGCCTATAAGGAGAGGAAGCCGCCCAATTCACCCTTCCAGAAACAGAGAATGTTTCTAACTCTCATTGGAAACTGAGAGTACCATGTACCACTGAAGGCAATAGTAGGTGGGTGGAGTGAAAAGCTAGACACCGAAGTGTGGCTGAAAAGTTTGAATAAAAAAAAAAATAATAATAATAATAAAAAGAAAAGAAAAACAAATAAAAAAGCTCGAGAGCCTTGATGGATAAAATCAGGAAGAAAAAAAAGTTTGAATAACAATTTAGACACTCATTTCTCCATCCTGACCCAAGGCATCATAGGTTTATTCTCCTGGAGTACTAAGATTGAGTATTGAGTCTGTAAACAGGTAAAAGTCTAGATATGTAAATGGGGGCAGGGAATCTTGACTTAGGTATCTTTCCAGAGAACAATAAGCCTGTAAAAGACCTACAAAGGTCCAGGAAAAGACCTACAACTCCCTAATGGAAATGTCATCTGGCCTCATACTGCTCCACAGTGGAGCCAACCAGTGCATTCACAGCTTGCTTCCAGTTTTTAGCATCTTACTCATTAGTATGAACAGACAATTGAGAAGTACTAAAAATTGAAGAAATTATCCTATTGGAGAAGAGACCTGAACAAAGAACGAAGAATACAGAGGCAACAGAACTAATGCAGAAAGCATTAAAAAAAACTTCAAAGAAAATGTAATTAATATCCTCAGAGGAATAATTGGAGATGTTATAATCCAAAAAACAAGAAAAATGCATTCATTAAAAAGTACATTTAGAAAACAAGTGAGAGTTCTTGGAAATAAAAAATATGATGACTCAATTTTTTAAAAAAATCAAAATAAATGCATAATAATAAAGTCAAGAGATTTTCCCTGAAAGTAGAATAAAAAGATAAGCAAAGAACAATAGAAGAGGAAAGACAAGAAAATTAGAAGATCAATCCAGGAGGTTGAACATCTTACTAATAAGAGTTTTCAAAGAGATCAGAGAAAATAAAGGGGAGGACATCTTCACAGAAAAAAATATGCAAGAATATTTCCTAGAATGGAGGTACACAAGTTTTCTCTGAGTAATAAGTAAAAAAGAAATTTAAAAAGTTCAAAACCCCAAACCAAAGCATACATATCACTGTGAAATTCAGAACAAAAGAAAATCTGAAATGCTTCTGTAGGGAATGTATATATATATATATATATATATATATATATATATATATATGCAATATGAATGACGTGGGCTTTTCAACAGGAACATAGGGAGCTACGAAAATGGAGCAATTACTTCAAAATTCTAAGGGAAAATGATTGACATTTTAAACATCTATAGCCATCCAGATTGTAAATCAAGTGTGAACATACAGCAAACATTTGTTATAACATGCCAAGTTTCAAAAATACAATTTCCATTTACTTTACTTTTTCTCAGGAAGCCACTGAAGGAGATGTTTCAACAAAACTAAAAGGTAAACCAAGGAAGAGAGAAACCACTGCAGGAGTGGGGTAAAGGGAGCATTAAGGATCATGGCTCATGGATGTCTAGGACCACAGCGGAGGAACATATTTAGAGACCAATTGGTCCCAAATAGTAACAGAAGGATGGAGGCACCAAGAATCTCTAGGAGAAAATTTAGAATGCATAAAATATTTGATAGGTTTGACAATGTGAAAAGCTGATTATACATGGTTTAACAGAGTTGTTACAGGGAGTGAGAAAACAGCCCAGTGATAAGCACAAACACACAAATAATGCTTACTATTTTCCAGGCCCTGGTTCTTATCACTTTACATATGTAAAACTAAGTAAGTAACAAAAACATAGGCAGTTGTTAACTCCAGGAAAAACTAAAAACTTTGAGAAAAAACAAAAACGTATTTATTGCACACTACTAGGCTCAGCAGTGGACGATCTGTATATAATTATAAAACCATTTAACATAAATTTGAGTTTAAAATGTGACATTACTCTATTGAGAGGATAAGGTATGTAAGTTGAGAAGAAGCATAATTCCTCCCTTACCATGAGAGGAAATCAGTAGAAAATGCCTAAAATTTGATCTAATAAATAGACATAAATATAGAATTATGAAGTTACCTATTAGAAGTAATGACTAAAAGAGTTCAGAGGGATGGCATGTGAAGCTATAAATGGTTTTTGTCATAAGCTTTGTAGCACTATAGAAAATTCCATGGATTCTTTACTCAGGTCCCCATTCCTGAGTGAGTATACCTAACCCCTGTGTTGTAACAATGGCCACTAATGCTCACAACTGCACCCTTTTCCAGAAAATTTTACTCAACCAACAGGATCAGCATTATCTGGAAATGTCTAGGAAGCTATCTATGCCTTCTCCCTGAGAATAGCCACAAGGTAATGACAGCCTGATAGGAATTTTCAAAAGCCTATCATCACCTTTTCTTCAAGATAGAAAAACTGTAGGGTACCAGTTATGCTTCAGGGATCCCCATGTGATAAGCCTATGTTTAGACTTCAGCTGAAGCCACCTCTTTGTTTTTCCCCTTCCCCATCCTGCTTCCTTCACTTCCTAATGGATTTCTCCTGAGTATTCTCCCTCGATGACTCACTTGCATAAGAATCCCTGTCTTACCCTTGGTTTCTAAGGAACACATTCTCAAGCAATTGGTACCAGTGGTTCTATGAAGCTAAGGATGGAGGTAGACCCTATTCAGCTGCTAGCAGTGTGAATCTAATCACTGGTAGAGTTTTGCTAGTAGACCCATTTTTGAATCTTGAACTATAAAATTTCCCTTAAGCCATAGAGCCTGCAGAAGTGGTCTATCTTCCCTCCCCTTTTAGACAATGTTCCCACTTGATTGACCATTATACTGAAGTCTCAGCCAACACCTAGCCCTGCCTTTCCTCCTGGCCACTGGACAAACAACAGAGACCAAATCTCAACTTGGCTATAGTGGCTATGTTCTACCTACTGAGAAAAGCTAGGTATTGTACACCAAAGAAGCTGCAGTATCTCTTCATTCACTTACATGGACAGAAAAGTAACCAGGGGAAGGACAGACATAAAGCAGGGCCAAGTGGTTTGGCTGCTTTGTCAGTGACCTAAAAGGAGCAAAATTAGAAGACTGGGAACAAGGAAGCATAGGAACAAGGCACATAGCTGGATCTAGGGGAGAGAATCTTTGCAGAGCATGTCACAAAGCCTGTCAGAGAACACCCCCCACAGAAGAAGCATTACACAACTCTGGGACAGGATGACTTAAACAGGACATATCCCTGGCCTCTGTCATTGGCTACCCCAGTTCTACACAACATGTGCATAAACAGAGCAGCCATGATGGAAATGTGGAGATGTGCATGGGCTTCCTCTCCCCATGCATTATCCAGTCTGACTTCAAACAACACAGACTGATGCTGAGTCCCTGATATGGTACCAACCAGATTTTGGATGGTTGTTTACAACACATTCCCCTCTAGACTGGAAAGGATAGCAATATACTCTGCCTGGGATGGACTCAGGTGTTGATTAAGGGTCTGCTGTTCCCACCACAAGACTGTAGTTAGCACCACTATCTGAGGGCTCCTGGGGTGTCTGGTCTGCTGACCTGGGATTCCCTGTATAACATTGCCTCTGACACAGGGGCACACTGTGTATTGGAGGAAGTATAGTGCTAACATGATGTGGAAGACACTAGACCTATTATGTACCATATACCATACCATCCAGAAGCTGCAGGCCTGAATGGCCAAAAGAATGGCCTCTTGAAAGAACAGCTAAGGCACCAGCTTGGAGATGATAATTTGTAGGGGTGGGGTGATGCCCTTAAACCAATGGCCATTGCATGGGCATGTGCCCAAAAGTAGTTAAAATATATGGGTGTGGAAATCCATATGTGGGACCAAGTGGAAGAAGCAGGAGTGGCCCGTCCAGTATCTCTCTCAGGAGTAACCCACTTGAGGAATTTGGACTTCTGGTCCTTGCAATTTTGGGCTCTGAGACGAGAGATCCTGACTCCCAAAATAGAGGAAGGGTAGTAGGGAATGCATCCAGCTGAGAACAGAGTAAGATACCCCTAAATTTAAATCTATGACTGTTGCCCAGTCAGCTTGAATGCCTTAAAATAGTAGACCAGTAGACCTCTATGGCTTTACCATACTACCAGGGGCCACTGGTCCTGACCATCATGAGGAAGAGATAGTCCTGCTGCCACAAGATGGCACCAGAAGGAATACAGATGCCACTCCGGTGATCTACTTGGCAACTCTTGCCTCTCCCATGTCCAGTTTTAACTGTAAATAAGCAACATAAAAACCACAACCTGATAAGTTATGATGATGGCCAGGGATTCAGCCCCCTCAGGGATGAGGATCTGGATCACCTCACCCAGGAAGACAGCCCAGCAGAAATGCTATCTGACTGAAAGGAAATCTAGAATGAGGTGAGGAGGGAGGTGATGAGTAATAGCTATGGATCCAGTCATAAAATGGGGGACTGTCATTCATCCCACCGATCCTCCTCATCTAAATTTCACCAGGAATTATGACCCATCAGAATGGTGAAAAAGCTATGTGTGGATGAAGTAAATTTACTGTGAAAGCCAACATGACAGACAGAGGAAAGGGGGACTATAATAAAAGCTGGTGGTGCTGTGCCCAGATTCCTGGTACTGGTCAGCATACATATTCCTCAAAGGCTAATGGCTCACCTCTGTCTAGAGAGAACCATCTTCAGATGGCAAGAGCTGCTACACCTGGAAATATCTGGGAGCTTACACACACACCTAGGCAGGTCCCAGCCAAGGGCTGGGATGCAGAGATACTTGCTTCCAGGAGGGATAGGTCACTTCTGAGCTCTCCATGGGATCAGGCTGAGGCTGGACTTCAGCTGAAACCACCTGCCTCCCCCCACTTCCTGGAGGGTTTTTTGTAGAGGTCACTTTTTCAGTAAATCACTGCCATAAGAATCTCTTTCTCAAGTTGTGATTCTAGAGAGCTCTAAGGAACTTAACTTAAATCAAGGACTATTTGACTTTTGAAACTGTCTATATGCAATACTTCAGTTGCAATAATACCTTTTTAAGATAATAAGAGCTTCCAGAAAGCTGGGGTGGGGTCAGTGGTGAGGGGGAAGTTCCTGTATTAGTTCAGCTGCCTAGGTCTTCCATACAATGTACCACAAACTGGGTTACATAAAACAGCAGAAATTTATTCTCTCACAGCTCTGGAAGCTAGAATTCCAAGGTCAAGGTATGGGTAGCGCTCTGCTCCCTCCAAAGCCTCTTAGGAAAGATCCTTTTTTGCCTGTTTCAGCTTTTTGGCTCCAGGCATTCCTCAGCTTGCAGTAGTACAATTCTAAGCACAGCCTCCATCTTCACTGTGTCTGTGTTCAGATTTCTCTCTTTTTCCAAGAACTCCAGTTATATTGGATGAAAGGCTCACTCTACTTTACTATGACCTTATCTTAATTAATTACATCTTCAATGATTCCATTCCTAAATAAGGTCACCTTCTGAGGAACTAATGGTTGAGACTTCAACATATCTTTTTGGAGGCTGCAGCTTAACCTATAATGGTCTTCTATAAGGAATGATAATCCAAATGGTGGTGGATGTCTTGCCATGAGCACTGAATGCTAGACCAGTGAGCATATTTTAAATCCCAAAGAAAAATCATTTCTAACCTATACCTAGCTCAACTAGAAAATAATTTCATGTTCAGAAACGCAAGGGCTCTGAAAATTTACCTACCTTGCCTACCTTTTTCTTCTTTGGCAGAAAAGAAGGATGTGCTCTAGCAAAATGGAGCAATAGCCCAAGAAGTGACTAGAAGGCAGAGCAGAAAACAGAGGTCCCAGCTAGTTGCAAGTACAAGGGATTTCCAGGATGATGGCCATGCACGCCAGAATGAAAACTGGTTCAGCCTGGAAAGGAACTTTAATTAAAAAATGATCAGCAGACTATCTGACTGGCTAGAGCTCTGGGCTCAAGGAGTGGGAGGGGAATATAGGGAAAAATTATAAAGAAGATATTGCAATAACAAAAAAAAGAATGATAATCAGAAATTTTAGAAAAAGCGAAATGACACAAAAAATGCAGAAGAAAGGAAATAAAATCACAGCGTATCAGCTGACTCTAAAGCAAACTTTAAAATATTGAAAACCCTGATTAAAAAAATGTTAAATAAACATCATGATATAAATTTGTTCAGAGAATGTGGGGATATTTAAAGGGATATTTACTAAGGAGTTAAGTCCTAATAAAGTATGTATAGCAATATGTCTATAGATATTATCTAAATGTGTGAAGCAAAAAGAGCAATTTAAGCACATTATTTAGAGAAATGGAGATAACCACAAGAAGTAGTTCCAAGAGTTAAAAGTGTTTGCCCATAAGAAGCAGGACAGAGAAGGGGCAATCAGAAGAGGCTGCCCTTTTCATTATAAAAATGCTTTACTTAATTTTTATAAAGCCATGTGACCTATTCAAGCTATTAGGAAAGACCATAATACTTCACATACAACTACACAATCAGTAGATGTCAGTACTGGGATTTTAACCTCAAATCCCTTATTTTGGGCTCCGTCCTGAAGTACTTTGTTGCCTGCTAACTAACAGATGATGTGGCTTACCCTTCAGATGTGGAGGTGAAAAAAAAAAGCTGTTCTTGCCCTAAATAACTCTCCGACCCCGTGTATGTGGGAGCATGAAGATAAGATACACACACATAAAATTAAAATATGTTGCAAGAAAAACCAAAACAAAAATATGTGTGAAGCATTAGGATTTTAGAAATACTTTTGAATATAACTTTGGAGACTTTCGTGGCTTTTCAGAAGGATATATTGCTCAAAGCATGTGAGCAGTTCTGCAGGACCTGCCTGCAGTTTGTTTAGTAGACAAATAAACCTTTGTCAACTAAAACTGTTTAGCCCCAAGGGGGCTCTTTGGACATAGATTCAGGTAATTCTGCAGCCTTAGTCACTCCATAAATGGAAAGACCACAGGTCCAGAGCCTGGAGCACAATGGAATCTGAGGTGTAGGCTGTGGTCAAGGAAACTGCTTAGCAGTGTCCCAAGATGTACTGTGTTGGGTGTTGCTAAGACACAGTGGTAATGTGTGCCATAAAACAAATGGAGGCAAGCTTTCTGCTTCCACCCTGGGCTCTGTTTCTCCAGAAGCAACTTAAGGAGAAGGGGAGATGGGGCTGTCAACTCTCTGTCCATAAATTCAGAAGGATGAGCAAAGGGTGACAGGATGATGGATAATTCTCTACAGTAGATGCACATATTCTTATGCAAGAAAGTAACCATTGCAGCAGAGTAAAATATAGAATACGGAACAGTGGAGAAGAATGTTAGCAAGTAGAACCAGCTCAGTGAAAGATTATAATCCAGCAGGATAGGCACTGGAGTGACAAATAGATTTTACCACATCCCAAAGCTCACCTTGGTCTTTAGTATCGGAAACAAAGCCTTGAGAAAGATTTTAAGGTACTCTGAGATTGTCAGGAAAAAGCTGCAATTAGCAATACCTGCTGCCGGCCACAAAAGGGGAAATGGTGGCTCATTTGCCTTGTATTGTCAACCATGGCTTCTGACCTGTTCTCAGCAAATGAATTCACGCCTCCCCAGGGATCAGCGTTTCTAAAGTGTTGAGAAAAGTGTACTTTATTCAGAAAACAAGCAACCCTATTCTTTTTTTTTTTTCACATGGCCAAAGTGCACAGTTATGTTACCTTTACAAAATGAATGAAACTTATTGAAGAGAGATTTATTTTCTTTAAAGTCAAAAAAAAAAAAAAAAACTCACTGATATTTGGGTCAATTTCTATCCAGTTTTATCTCTATGAATACATTCTCAAATATAGGATTATGTCTAGGTTAAAAAACTGTAGCGCCCATAGTTTTCATTCCATGATTTGGGTTTAATGAATCTCAATCCAGTTTAGGATCTTCTTTTATTTATAACATATTAAATTGTTAAAGATGTATTTAGGAGCTAATGCTGAATGTTGGAAGGGCATGTCTACTGGATACCCATTAAAGGATGGGCCGTTGATAAGAAGACTGAACTATCACTAATTCTGAACTTTGAACTAATTAAATATTTCTTGAAATTCTGCCCTGAGACAAAATGGAAACCAATCAACCAAGGTTCCCAAGAAACTAGCTGTTGAATCAATCCCCTGCCCCCATGTCACAAACTGCCACAGACACAAATCACTAAAATCAGTGCTTCTTTGGCTACTCAGAAGATTTGATAATTAAGAAAAATGGTTTTTGGCAAACTAATCAATGTTCAAGCTGAGCTTCAGTGGATGGATTATCATCAAGTTTTACCAGGGCCCCATTTAAACATTTTGGAGTTGGCAGAGCTCTGGAGGTCACTTTACAGAAAAAGCTAGAAGGCTTTCTAAAGGAAAACACCCAAAAGTCTGATCCCATTTAGAAATGAAAAGTTAAAGAAACCTGTTGTGTTGATATGGGATAGTCTCATACGGTGTCTCCTGATAGGTAAGGATACCAAGGACCCCCCAAAAGGCAGTTACTCCAAGGATGAGAGGAGAATAGCCTAGGCTAGTGTCCTAGGCAAAGCCCAGAGAAGGGTATAGGGGAGATGTATGGACCAGAGTTTAGCTAAACATGGAAGTCACTCCAGATCCAGTCATCACTGCCAGGCTTGCCAACATTAGCCTCTGGTATACCCCAGTGACTCCCATGGAGATCTGTACCAGCCAAGAAGGCATAATAACAACGGAAGGGCATTTCCATTGGCAGCACCCTCTGGCAGTGACAGCAGCTGTTAGAGATTTGTCTTCCAGTTCTGCTTCTACTTGGAGCTTCTACCCTGACCCACCAAGACCCACACTAACTCCAGAGACCTCTAGAGAGAGCTAGGTACTTTCTCAGAAGTTTGAGGAATCTCATGATCAAATTGTTTGCAAAAATTAGGGTATGTGTTTGCACTCCAGCTGGTGACCCAAGCCAAGCCCTTCCCACAGAGAATGGAGCCTGCACAAAGATTCAAAAGATTGAACCTGCCAGGGTGTGCTGTGCATGACACATGAACAGAAGATAGATGCTCAATGGACATCTGCTGCTTTGCTTTGGTAGAAATGAGGGCCTACACTCTGTTTTTTTAGATTTGGTTTTAGTTTTGGTGGTTTGTTTGTTGTTGCTGTTGTCATTGTTTTGAGGAGAGAAGAAGAAATCGGAGAACTAAAGAATAGTACAGTGAGATCTTTGGGCCTTGAAGGAAAAAAGCCCCAGTGGCAAAATGATAATTTCTCTGCTGATATTTACCAAACTTTAGTCCTTTGCAAGCAACTGTCCCAATTTTTGTCATACCTATATACTATACTCTAGCGCATGCTGCATCCCGTGCTGCACAAGGGTTCAAAGACCCAAGAGGGAACAGTGGAGGATAAGGAAGGACACAGAGACAGACATATAGAAAGCTGGGCCAGGTGGTCCAGGAAAGTGAGGATGTCAGTTTCTCCAGCCCCTACCTCTCTCAGAGTACTTTATTTTATATGTTCACAAAGCACATAGCAGAGGGAGGGTACAGTTTACCCAGAACAGCCTGTGGTTATAATTCTCATACTTCAGTTAACATACTTCCACTAACAACTATCTTGCAGCAAGGTCAGTGAAAGCTGGTTATCTTTCTCTATGTCCATCTGCTCTGCTCCGAGACATACATATTCCCCTATTACGGTTTCACTTCTCTGGAGTTTACCCAAAGTTCACAGCAGCTTTGCTGCTGATCCCCCCAGAGGGGGTGGGCTACTCTGGCTCTCTACAATACCTATATACTACATCATTTATACTATGATTTATTTAATATATTTTTAATTGCCTTGCTTTTTTACTATTTACATTTTTAAAAACAGACTTTATTATTCAGAGAGATTTTAGGTTCACAGTAAAATTGAGTGGAAGGTACAGATTTCCTATAGACTCCCTGCCCCGGTACATGCGTAGTCTCCCCCATTGTCTGCATTTCCCACCAAAGTGGTACATTTGTTACAATTGATGTATCTTGATTGACATAACATTATAACCTAGAATCCATAATTCACAGTACAGCTCACTCTTGGTGGTGGTGGGCATTCTATGGGCTGGAACAAATGTATAATGGCACGCATCCACTCTGCCAGTATAGTAATCTACTGCCCTGAAAATCCCCTGTGTCCATCCATTCATCCCCTCTTCCCCCTCAGCCCTGACAACCACTGATCTTTTGCTATCTCTGTAGTTTTATCTTTTCCGGAATGTATGTGGCTGGAATCATTTAGTAGGTAGCTCTTTCATATGGGCCTCTTTTACTCAGTAATGTGTAAGCAAGATTCCTCCATGTCTTTTCATGGCTTGATAGCTCATTTCTTTTTAGCACCTAATAATATTCCATTTTCTAGACATGCCAGGGTTTACCTACTTACCTACCACAGGACATCTCAATTGTTTTCAAGTTTGGGCAATTATGAATAAAGCTGCAATAAACATCCATGTTCAGGTTTTATGTGGACATGTTTTCAGCTCCTTTAGATGAACACCAAAGAGCACAACTGCTAAATCATATGATAAGAGTATGTTTAGTTTTATAAGAAATTACCAACCTGTCTTCCAAAATGGCTCTACTATTTTGCATTCCCACCAGCAATAAATGAGAGATCCTGGTTGCTCCACATCCTCCCCAGGACTTAGTGTTGTCAGTATTCTGGATTTTTTCCTAGTCTAATGGGTGTGTAGTGGGATCTCATTATTGTTTTAATTTGCATTTCCCTGATGACATATGATATAGAGCATCTTTTAACATGCTTATTTGAAAGTAAAAAATCTTTGGTGAGGTGTCCATAAAGGTTTTGGCCCCCTTTTTCATTGGATTTTTTTGTGTTCTTATGGTTGAATTTTAAGAGTTCTTTGTATATTTTGGATAACAATTCTTTATCTGTTATTTGCTTTGCAGATATTTTCTCATTGTCTGTGACTTATCTTTTTATTCTCTTGACAGTATGTTTCACAGAGCAGACGTTTTTAATTTTAATGAAGTCCAGATTGTCCATTCTTTTCATGGGTCATACCTTTGAAGTTGGATCTAAAAAGTTATCGCCAAACCCAAGGTCATCTAGATTTTCTCCGATGTTATCTTCCAGGAGTTATAGCTTTGCTTTTTACATTTCAG
This sequence comes from Aotus nancymaae, assembly GCF_030222135.1. Lineage (NCBI taxonomy): Eukaryota > Metazoa > Chordata > Mammalia > Primates > Aotidae > Aotus > Aotus nancymaae. The sequence continues at coordinate 83,157,733 of NW_026988450.1, read as the reverse complement.
TCTATTATCCGCCTTAATTTTTCTGAAGAGCATGAAGTCTATGCCATAATCGTGTTTTACATGTATAATAGACGTCCAGTTGCTCCAGCACCATTTGTTGAAAAGATTATCTTTTCTCCACTGTATTACCTTTGCTCCTTTGCCAAAGATCAGTTGACTTTATTTATGTGGATCTATTTCTGGGCTCTCTGTTCTGTTTCACTGCTCTATTTGTCTATTCTTTCACCAATACCACATCATTTTTTTAAACGAAAAGTTCTATAGTATGGGTTTTATGTGGCAGTTCTTTTTCTAACTGTATTAGTCCATTTTTGCACTGCTATAAAGAAATACCTGAGTCTGGGTAATTTATAAAGAAAAGAGGTTTCATTGACTCACAGTTCTGCGTGGCTGGGGAGGCCTCAGGAAACTTAATCATGGTGGAAGGCGAAGCAAAAGCAAGCACCTTCTTCACAAGGCGGCAGGAGAGAGAGTGAGTGCCGCAGGGTAAATGCCAGATGCTTATAAAACCATCAGATTTCATGAGAACTTACTGACCATCACAAGAACGGCCTGGGGGAAACCACCCCCATGATCCAATCACTTCCCACCAGGTCCTTCCCATGGCGTGTGGAGATTATGGGGATTGCAATACAAGAGGAGATTTGGGTGGGGACACAGCCAAATTATATCACAATACACATGAAATTTTAAATATCTATTAGTGTAGCACCTAAAATAATCTTAATCACTGCCTTCGGCATGTGTCCCACACTGCGAAAAATACTAGGACTGCATAAAAAACGTGCTAGGGACCCAGTTAGACAATGTGCTTACAGATAAGCTGTATGACATTATGAACTTGACCTGTCTGAAGCTTCATTTCTCTCCTTCATAATGGGGTGTAATGGCCACCTATTGCCATTTCTCCCTGCCCCTATTCTGTAAGAATTACTGCATACCTCTCCCATCCTGCCACTCGCCCACCACAAGGGATTTACAGCAGTCCTGCTTTTTGTTGCAATGTCTTTTCTCCCCAGCTGCAGATGATTGGTCTCTTTCCTGAATATTTTGAATTAGAACAAAGAGAAAGGTCATTTGAGCGTTTGAGTTCATGACATGTAAACTCAGGACGGACATGTTGCTACCATTTTTTTTTAGTGAGGTTTGGGACAAGTTTATCTGGAAAGAGAGAGAGTGAAAGAGAAACAGAAAGATGTTCAGAGAGGAGCACAGATGGGGGCCACAGGGACCAAGGCCACCCAACTTTGCAGGCTGTGGCTCAAGCACCTCCTTGAAGTGTGCTGATTCTTGCTGTTGGGCTGCATGAGACACTCTTTTATCTTCTCCTTTTTTAAAAAAAAAAAAAAAACAGAATCTCACTCTGTCACCCAGGCTGGAGTGCAGTGGCACAATCTCAGTTCATTTCGCCTCCTGGGTTCAAGCAATTCTCCTGCCTCAGCCTCCTTAGTAACTGGGACTACAGGCACACACCACCATACCCTGCTATTTTTTGCATTTTTAGTAGAAATGAAGTTTCACTATGTTGGCCAGGCTGGTCTTAAACTCCTGACCTCAGGTGATTCATCTGCCTTGGCCTCTCAAAATGCTGAGATTACAGTCATGAGCCACTACACCCAGCTGAGATACTCTTTTATCTTAATAATAACCCCCACACACATTTTCTAGGGTTTAAATTAGGCTGGCCTCATTTCTACTACTAGCATGCACAGGAGATAAAGCTAATGCATGGGATTCATGACTTCCTGCACAGATCCTTTGAAGATTTGATGAGAAGAAACACTTGAAGAGGCTCAGAGTGAGCTCTCAGGAAGGGACCATTATTATTACCTCTGTGGCATTCCATGATACATCCTCATCCCTTGCAACCCCCTCACTTCTGACTCCCAAGGATCACAGAGGCAATAGCTATATGAAGCAAGAGAAGATAGTAACAGGAGAACAGGCTGTGGGTGAGAAACCTGAGACCCTTGTGAGAAGACAGAAAGTGTGACAAAGCCAGTGATGGAGAAGCTGCTAATGAACCTCACAGTATTACGAGACAGGAGGTGCCAAACCTTCCTAACTGCATTTGTCCCCATTTCACTTTCTAGAGGAAGCACATGGGAGAGTGAGAACATAGCCTTTCAGTCACATGGATCCTAGGATGAATTTTGGTTCCAATGCCTATTGGATTTGTCGCCCCTACCACCTTGGCTTACTTTGCTCTTTTAACTAACTGTCAAATTCCTACCCAGGTCCAAAGTCATGGTGAAGATACAGTGAAGAAAAAAATGTATCTCTAAGCAGCAGATACAAAGTTAGCATCCAGCAAAGGTTACTTTCCTTTCTTCCTTCCTTCTTTCTCTCTGCTGTGTGTTGCAGAAAATGTCTGGGCTTGGGGTGATCATTTACGGGAGAGAGAGGTAACTTGGGGGTTTCCTCTGCCTTCTTAGCTTCACTGAGCAGCTTTCAGAACAGGGGGGAAAATATGGCAATGTCCTCACTTCTTCACTCCTTCACAGGGCCATCTGGCTTGCTGCTTCTGCTCTGACACTCTGCCCCTAGTTTCTGCATGAATAGCTCTTCTTATCTTTCATGCTGTAGTTCCAACTTAATTTCCTCTGTGACACTCCCTCTTCTTGTTCATAGACCGTCTCATGATTTGTAATTACAGATTGATTTGTTTGCTCACTTGTTTAATTTGTGCTTCTCCTGCCTCCTGCACATCTGTGTGGACAGTTCTCTGATTCCTTTCCCCTTCCAGCCCTCAGTGAAGCATTTTCTGCTCTGCTTCCTCATTTGCCCTGTTGGCCTCAATGGCTGCCTGGCTTCCTCCCACACCCTAACTGTGGCTGGGCCAAGGTCCCAGCATGCCTTGCAGCTGCATCTGTCCAATATGACAGAGGTAGAAGGAAGCACAGAAGCAGGGTAGGTGAGAGCTGGATTTCTCCCCAGACCCAGACCGCCTTTACTCTTGCATGCAGCCTCTGGAGTCTCCTCTCAGCACACATTGTCCCACGGCCATGCCAAGATCCTAGTCGCTATAATAGGTTGCCCCAGAGCAGCCGCCTGAGAGCAGAGAGGCTTCTCTTAGCCTACCAAAGGGTCACAGGACACTTCTCTGTTGCTCAGAACTCACCAATCCTAGATCAGCCCTTTGGAGGAGAGTGCCATATGTGAATATTGTGGTCCGAAGAGGCTATGCAAGAAACCCACGATGTTCCAGTCAGATGGGAATGAGGCACAGAGGCACAGCCCCTGACCCAGCTCCCCTCCCCTCCTCTCTGTGGTCTTTCTTTTGTGCCATGTTACCCGTCACTCACATTAGGCCTTGAAACAAAGTCGTGACACCACAGGTTTGGGGCAGCATACTGGCCAACATCAGCAACAGCCTAGGCAGTGAGAGTTTAAGGTGCCTTTATTTGGATTTTCCCAGAGATAGGCCCTGAAACAAGGATCTGAGGGCAACTAGTTTCTTTGGAAAGTGCAGGAAAAATGCATTGGAGTAAGGAAGTGATTTAGGAGGAAGAGAAGGCAGCCAATACTTGGTGTGTTATTAACAAAATGGGTGACTCTAGTAGCTCTTGGGGTGGGCATGGGATGGGGCCTTAATCCTTCCAGGAAATTCAGGGAAATGGTACAAATCACATGCTCAGAAGAATCCCACTTGAGGGGCAAGGGAGCTAGGGTATTTATACACCAACCCTAGCAGGCAAGATTGACACTGCTCCTCGGGAGCACTGATGCCCTGCATTTTTGGTCTTTTAGGCAGAGGTGCTTTTTATGGTTCCTGAAACAAATCTCTCTCAGACATGGAGATGAGGTCCTGGTGCTGGACATTAGCAGGAGTGCAAGGCTTAAGGGATATGATGAGGCACAGACAGAATCGTCTACACTGGTCACCTCAAACTTAGAGGTGATGCCCCTTAAAATATACATTGCCTGTTGCTGATGCCTGATATTCCCCCATTAGAACTCAAACCCTTCAGCATCCAAGTGATGGTAGCTAATATTAATGCAGCATTGGTTTACTGCGCATAAATCTCTCCCATAGGGTATTGCTGCCTGCGTTACTTGCAACTAACAAAAACCTGAGAGGTAACATAATACCAGGGCATTCATTTTCTATGTTGCCGTGACAAATTACCAAAAACTTGGTGGCTTTAAATAAAACACATTATTATTCTTCAGTTCTGGAAGTCAAAAGTTCAGAATGTGTCTCAGTGGGCTAAAATCAAAATGTCAGCAGGGCTGTGCTCCTTCTGGGGGCTTCAAGGGAGAGTGTGCTCCTGCTTTTTCCAGCTTCCAGAAGCTGCCTTCGTTCCTTGGCTTAAGACCTCTTCCTCTTTCTGTGAGGCCAGTAGTGTAGTATCTTCAGATCTCTCTCGCCCTGTGTCTCTTTCTCTCTCTCCTGCCCCCCTCTCTCTCTGATCTTTGTTTCTGTGATTACATCTCCTTCTCTAAAGACCCTGTGATTACAGTTATTCCTTGAGGTTCTTGGTGGATTGGTTTTACGACACCCCTCAGATACTAAACTCCACAGATGCTCATGTCCCTTAAATAAAATGGGGTAGCATTTGCATATAATCTATACACGTCCTTTCACATACTTTAAATTATCTCTAGGTCATTTACAATACCTAATACAATTAAACATTATGTAAATAGTTGTTAGACTGTATTATTTTTATTTGTATTATTTTTTATTGTTGTATTTCTTTCCCAGATATTTCCATCTGCGGTTGGTTAAATACGCAGATGCAGAATCTGCAGATACAGAGGGCCAATTGTACATTGAGCCCACTCCAATAACCTGAGATAAACCTCCCATCTCAAGATCCTTAACTTTATCCCATCTGCAAAGAGTCCCTTTTGCCATGGAAGATTGTATATATTCACAGGTTCTGGCAATCATACTATGGACATCTTTTGGGGACCATTCTACTGCCTACCACACCCAATTTATAGGTAACAAAAGAGATACTTGGCTGTAACCACACAGCTCATGTCTCGACAGGTCTAGAACCCAAGTGTTTCCTCTCTGCATCTACAGTCTCATTACTGAGTGGCTGCTTCCTAGAGTTCATAGAATTTATTTCTCATTGTAACTCTACCAACCACTGAGGAGGAGCAAACAGGAAGCATTTATTCATACTGCAGTGTGAAATGGCTTTGAATCCATCTCAAAATACACTTCCTTTAGGCTCCTATTGAGGAAAAATGGGCAGAAGGGAGAATGAAATAACTTTATAAAGGAATACAAGGAAGTGCCATTGAACTGGGAACCTCTGAAGCAGGCTGAGATTAGGGGCACTTACCTACCTTTATCCTTTTTTATCTGGTTTTCTAAGAAGTATTTATTGAGCACTTAAAATATTGCAAGGCCTGCATGATGAGCCAGCCCCCATGCCAGGAGATACGAGAAAAATTCAAGTTCAGGACATCTCAAGCTCAGATAGGAACTCCATAAAGGTCTGTGTAATGAATTAATGAATTTATCAATTTTCTTCTACAGTCTAAGAACTTTCTATGCCAGGTCCCAGTTTCCTAAGACTGAGTGGCCCTGACTCATTTCCAGAGAGCCTCTCCAGTTACCCACAAGCAACTGAGTGTGCACATTTCATAGCTCTGACTTGAAGCTAAAAGTATTTTTTATGTCTTTTTTTTTTTTTAAACAGATCATATTCTGCTGGGGCACAGATGTCTGGAGAAAGGAAAAAGTCAGGAAGATATTCTTAACTCAGAGACAAAAGTGACTAGTCCCCTCCCCCCACAATCATTTCCCCACTTACCCTTTCACTTGCTTTACTTCACCTGCAAATGGAGAAAAAAAACTCTTCCTTGAAAACCATCCTGCCTCTAAAACTGTCATCCCCCTCCTTTCCTTTTTCTCCCAGCTCCCTTTTAGTCCAGCACCTGGGTATCAGGAGAAAGGAAATCTTCTGGATGATTTTAGGGAAACCCTGAGAAGTGGGTAGGTGAAGATAAACAGTCCCGCACCAGAAGCCGCATGTCCATGAACACATAATCTATGAGGTTTGAGGCAAATGGGGGGAATTCAAAAGGTGTAGGAAGCAGTAAAGTTCAGACACTGATTAGAAGTTTGTCATAACAGTCAACCAAACGTTTGCCTCAGGCATAGCTAGTGATAAGATGGCTGTTGTTGCTGCTGTTACCATTCTATTGTTATTTTCCAGGTGCATATGCACTTCCAAACTTTTTCACCAATTCTGTGAATTTTATCTGTCATAAGTACCTCACACAGTTGGCCTTGGCCACATGGCTATTCCCATTTGTACTTACGAAGGGCCAGCAGCCCAGAGGGCTGAGAAACTTATCGAGCTCTCATGGACAGTGAGTGACCAGAGGGTACCTCTAGGTTCGAGGGTCTCCAGACTGCTCAACTGGGGCTCTTGCCACCATCCCACACCACACCTCTTTTTGTCCAGGGCTCCCAGGAGAGGACACTGTGACAGCTGGGTTTCCTGATGAGTGATTCTTCACCAAGCCTTTCAACGTCTATGAGTGATCAATTACTCAGTTCTAGGTCTGTGCCAAGCCAGCTACCAACTCTCCACTGGAATCATGAGTTCTCAAGCATGGTGACCACTTACAAGAGGCAAAGACCTTGCAGGCAGAGAAGCATCCAGCCCGGTGCCTTCAGGGGAGGAACCGTACCTGTTTCCTGGCAAAGCACAACAACAGTGTGCAATTGACAGCATTCAACCCTATTGTTTAGACTTGCAAAAGGAAAATTGTCATACTCTGTTTCTCCTCCTTTCTCTTTCTGTGTGTATTTGTGTGTCCTTATGTCTCTCTCTGACACACACACACACACACACACACACACACGCGCGAGAGACAGAGAATCATTGAGCAATTTATTTCAGATACTACCCACCTTTTAAAGTAGAGGCAGATGCCCACAGTCAACTGAGAGGGCTAAGAAATGCAAGAAATGACATATTTTCTAGCATCCAATTACCAAAATTACCACTTGGATTGAGAGGGCTGAAGGGGTCAAGCCTCAGTCATGAGCGGGCAGAGAATCAATCAACTACTGTTGGCCAAGTGCCTTCTGCATTCCATGGCTTTTGTTACCACTTTATCATTTATCCACAGAGCAGCCAAAGAAGATCAAGATCACCAGCCCCATTTTACAGCTGAGGAAACTGAGGCTCAAATAAGCTGAATTAATTCAAGGCTACATAGCTTTTAAGGCAGAGTGGGATTCAAAGTCATGCTGGTCTGATTCTCAAGCCTATGGTCTCCCCACTACAATACGCTGTGATTATAGAAAAATCCTCATCAAACGTGGACGAGGTAAGATAAACATTCACCCACCAACCTTCCCAAGGCCCAAAGTAACAACTTAAGCCATCTTCTTCATTCCACCAGTAAGTATGGAGCATTCTTTCAGTGCTCAGTTCACAAAGTTAAGAAGGATATGTTCTCTGAAATCAAATTCATTGAAGAAAAAACAAGTCTGTAAAGAGATCTAGCGAGCAATGCTGGCTACCCAAAAGCTGGGGTTGGAAGGGGTCTGTGGAGCACAGAGGAGAGGTTCATCACAGGAGGGTTGATAACTGTATCTTAAAGGATAGACAGAAATGTGTGCAATGGTCAAGGAGAGATATTGCATACTGGAGGGGACACAACTCGGGTAAAGTCGGGGTGCCAGAAGAATATGACAAGTTCTAGAAGCTGCATGTGGATTGGTATCGAGGGAGAGCAACGTGTGATAAAGACAGCTGAATTCATCATTATACCTAACTCCACAGCAAACCTTTCATCCCAGGAGATCAATCCAAACAGGTTCTCAAATTAGCCTCAGAATCACCACTTTAGTTAATAGTCATGCAGATTTGGGGAGGGGACCACACTCAGAAATTTTGATTCCACAGTTCTTGGCTAGAGTCTGAGAATCTGAATTTCTGATCAGCTCCCAGGAGATGATGACACTGATGCTCCACTGACTAACCGTTTAGGAGAACTGGCCCAAGCCTCTCTGCTCATCCTGACCCTTGCCAATAACAGGTCCAGAGATAAGCATATGTCCTAATTCTGACAATTGAGAAATGAGGGGGCCTGTTGGGAGGGTATCTGGGAGAATTTTCTTCCTTCGTAAGAGAGAGCCACAAGGAAAATGTTTTCTTCTCCTAAATTATCTGTTTTTGGGATGTGACACATGAAACTTCCACAAGTCACCTATTCCTAATGTGTGCATGATGCCAGCAACCAGGAACAGCAGGCAGGGAGATGGTGAATACCAGGGTCTTTGAAGTAATCTTTAACATGGTTTGAATGTTTTGTCTCCAAATCTTATGTTGAATGTTGACCTCCAATGTTGGAGGTGAATCTAGTGGGAGGTGTTTGGGTCAAGTGGGTGGATTCTTCATGAAAGCTTGGTACTGCCCTGGTGGTAATGAGTTCTCACCCTATGAGTTCACGTTCAATCTTGTTGTTTAAAAGAGGCTGGCACCTCCCCCTCTCCTTCTGCCTCTCTCAACATGTGACATGCCTGCTCCTCCTTCACCTTCCGCCATGACTGTAAGCTTCCTGAGGCCCTCACCAGAAGTAGATGTTGGTACCACACCTCCTGTTAAGCTGCAGAACCATAAGTCCAAATAAACCTCTTTTATTTATGAATTAGGCAGTTTCAGGTATTCCTTTATAGCAGCATGGATGGACTAATACCATCATCAGATCACTAAATCATCTGAAAGAGTCTACCTTAATGGGAGGGGATTCTTTCTGACTAGTCAGGAAGGAGAGAGGATAGCATTTCAACCATGAATGGAAGCAAAGAGTTAGTCTGGTGGGCCCCTGGGAGAGAGAAGAGGCAGGCTTGCTTTCCTGGGGCAGAAAAGTGGGAAAAACTAGGGAAGATGTTGGCTGATCACAGAGCACCCTCAAAGCTGTCTTGAGAAGAAGGTTCTGACAAGCCAAGAAAGATGCTATCCAAGGTTCTGGACGGAGCAAAGGGCACAACAAAATGACTGTCAGGCATGGTTACTTGCTAGTATTGTTGTCTTTTGGCAGAGGAAAGGTAGAGAAAGAACTGATGTAATAATGATTATGGTAATATTTTTAAGCCCCTTTGGGTGTCAGGCAATACGCTGCAAGCTCCAACTCAAGACCACCCACCTGGTGATGGGCGGTGCAGCACAGGGGACATAGAAAGGAAGGACAATCTGTGCCATGAAGGGTGGTGGGGCTGTGTCAGAAGAAGAAGGAGGCCCAGAAGGAGTCCCACGATGGGTCATGACCCCATGAGGGGTCAGTTCCGCTGCGGTGGGAGAAAGCATGAGAAAAGGAAAGTTTCAGTAGAAAAGGATAATTTGACCTGAGTCTTGAAAGACAGGTAGGGGTCAGTCTGGTAAAATAGAGTAAGTAATTGGGAGGCCATTCCTGGCAGAGGGTACTGCCTAAGAAAAGGCATGAAGGCATGAACAGCTTGAAGCCTGGAACCACCAGAAGCTCCAGACGGGGTGAGGGTGAGAGTAGGAGGCAGACAGGGAGGCCAGGTGAGCCTTGCCATCAACTATGTGCTTTCTGCCCTGGACTGAGAGAGCCACCAGATAGCATTAAGGTTCGACGTGAAAGGACTCCATGTGCTGGCACAGCACGGAGGGCAGATGAGGGTGTGGAACTGGAGTTTGAGGAAGGCATTTGAAATTACAAAAACTTCAGGTAAGAAATTGGCACTGTGTGACCTCCAGGCTTCATGTCATCTGGTTGCTTCTCTATAGATGTCCCTGGGTGGATTAAAATGCTTGAGGAGCAGGAAGTGGGCCTGCTTATTCATGGTTGTATGTCTAACACTTATTAAGTGCTCCATACATATTTTGTGTATTAGTGAGGAGACAACCGTCCCAGGTGTCTCATTCACTCATCAAACTTTCATTGAGTTCCTGCTGCATGTCAGTCCCTACGCCCGGTGCCAGAGCGCAGAGTTGGCCCTGAGCAGAGATTCCTAATCTCTTTGTCCCATCAACCTCTTTGGCAATCTATGGACTTCTACAGACCCTTTCTCAGAACAAATATCTTTAAAAAGTAAATTTAAGATCACAAAGGAAATCAATGTAGCTATCAAAATAACAAAAATGGAAGTGGTAGTACAGTAATATATGTGCATCTTTACTTAACTCATTAAATAATGAAATTGAGCAAGCTGTCTCATAACAACTATAACTTCAACATAACAAATGTAAATGATATTTTGAGCTATCTGTAACTATAATGTGATTATACAATTTCTGGCCAGCACTTTGGGAGGCCCAGGCGAGCCAATCACTTGAGACCAAGATTTTGAGACTAGCCTGGGCAACATGGCAAAACCCTGTCTCTACTAAAAATATAAAAATTAACCGGGTGTAGTGGCACATAACTGTAATCCCAGCTACTCGAGTGGGTAAGGCACAAGAATAGCTTGAACCTAGGAAGCAGAGGTTGCAGTGAGCCAAGATCATGCCACTGCACTCTAGCCTGGCTGACAGAGCAAAACTCTGTCAAAAAAAAAAGAAAAGAAAAGAAAGAGAGAGAGAGAGAGAGAGAGAGAGAAAGAAAGAGAAAGAGAAAGAAAGAAAGAAAGAGAAAGAAAGAGAGAGAGAGAGAAAGAAAGAAAGAGAAAGAGAAAGAAAGAAAGAAAGAGAAAGAAAGAGAAAGAAAGAAAGAAAGAAAGAAAGAAAGGAAGGAAGGAAGGAAGGAAGGAAGGAAGGAAGGAAGGAAGAAAGAAAGAAAGAAAGAAAGAAAGAAAGAAAGAAAGAAAATATGTCCAATTTCTGGTTGTGGTAAAGTCACAAGTACTAATAATATTGCAGTGAGGGCTGGGCATGATGGTTCACACCTGTAATTCCAGCACTTTGGAAGGCCGAGGCAGGTGGATCATTTGAGGTCAGGAGTTCAAGATCAGCCTGGCAAACATAGTGAAATCCCATCTCTACTAGAAATACAAAAGTTGGCTGGAAATAGTGGCATATGCCTGCAATCCCAGCTACTCAGGAGACTGAGGCAGGAGAATAGCTTGAGCCTGGGAAGCAGAGGTTACAGTGAGCCAAGATTACACCATTGCACTCCAGCATAGGCAACAGAGTGAGACGCTTTCTCAAAAAAAAAAAAAAAAAAAAATGCAATATGTTGCTATGTTGCTCTATTTATAATAGTAGTATGTAAAATTTGGGGTAGAGTCCTCAGACTGTGATCCCAACACCAGTATCATCTAGGAACCATTCCAAATGCAAGTTATTGAACCCCATCTCAGACTGAATCAGAGGCTCTGGGATTAGGGGTAAGGTGACCAACTCATCCTGATTAGCCTGGGAAGCTCTTAATTTTAGCACTGAAATTCCACATCCTAGAAACACCTTAGACACAGGCAAACTGACATGGTTATTCACCCTCGTGGAGACCCATCAGTGTGTGTTTGAGGAAGACTTTGATATAATTCTGAGCATTTAAGAACCACTGACATAGAAGTAGTTATGAAAATAAAGATGCAAGTTTCCCACCCAAGTTAATAAAAGCCCTGAATTCAAAAGATCCAGGATAAGAACCCCAATTTAGACAGTATCTCCAGTCCTCAGAAAGCACACTTTTCAGAAGAGGTGGACACTAGTCAGGCAGCTGAAATTCAGTGTGAAAGAGCCTAGACACATGAGCCAGGGGGTCCTGGGAGCTTGGAACACATGTACCTTCCCAATAAGATGCCTCTGTCTAGGGAGTAGAGAGGTATGCTATAGGATGATGCAATGATGATGATGAGAAAGAGGAAGAGAAGGAGGAGGAGGAGGAGGAGGAGGGGAAAATAAGCTACTGTAGTTTCTTAACCCTGTTCCAGGTTCTATTCTTAGTACTTTATGCCTTCAGTTAATTCTCACAACTCTAGAGAAGGCAAGAATCATATTATCCCCATTTAATAGACGACCAAACTGAGGCACAGAATAGTTAAGAGACTTGCCCAAGGTCACACAGCTATGGAGAGGAGTAACTAGCATTTGAAGCCAGGGAAGCTGACTCTAGATCTCATACTTCTAACTGTCATGTGATTGCAATGGTTATATGGGTATTTGATCACTGTAAAGTTATAAAGGCCATAGAGGATTCCTCTTCCTCCTCTTCTCTGAAAATAAGCTTTAACTTGGTTGAGATTCAAAGGATGCAGCTGATTCGAAGGTTGCAGAGTTCAAGAAGTCATTGCATAATTTCCGTTTGGGCATCTAGGGCCATTTGGGATCCATGGATGCAGCTGCAGTGCCGGCTTCCCAGGGCTGCCTTACATCTTTGTTTGCTGCTGGGGGTCAAGGTTGAGAGAAAGCAAGAGAGAGAAGGAAACCTAAAAATGAGCACAGGGGTCTGATTGGTTGGTTGATTAGTTGGTTGATTGATTTAGAGGCAGAATCTCACTCTGTCACCCAGGCTGGAGTGAGTGACATGATCTCAGCTCACTGCAAACATCTGCCTCATGAATTCAAGCAATTCTTATGCTTCAGCCTCCCAAGTAGCTGAGATTACAGGTGCATGCCACCATGCCCAGCTAATTTTTGTATTTTTAGTAGAGATGAGGTTTCACCATGTTGGCCAGGCTGGTCTTGAACTCCTGGCCTCAAGTCATCACCCTCCTGGGCCTCCCAAAGTGCTGGGATTATAGGCATGAGCCACCATGCCCAGCCCTGATTTATTTTCAAGACAGGATAGAGAAATGTCAAGGCTTGACTTAATTTAACCCTTCCAAATAAGGGAGGAAAGTACATTGAGAAGGGGATTATCAGACCAACTTGGATACAAATCTTGTCTTGGCGACTGGAAAATAATCAGTTTATCTTTAGTCAATTTATTCAACTTTCCACTCTGGCCCTCAATGTTCTTATCTGTTCAAGGGGGAACACAATATTTCTATCATCATTATTCTCATAGTAACAAAAGACCTTGGCCATGGTAGGTCATCAACAAATACATGTACTCCTTCCCTTTTTGGCTAATTGGAAGTGGCATCCCCACACCAAGGCAGACACTGAGCCAGGACTGGGGACCCAGAGGTGGCTCAAACAGGGTTCTTCATCTTTTATTTTTCATTATACCCTTGGCAGTCTAGGGAAGACAGTGGATCTCTTCTCAGTGCTGTTATACTTCCTGGCTCCAGCCTAAGAAGCGCATCACATATGTGAAGAAAGAAACTCCCCCTGGAGATTTTCTCATATACCCAGGTCTCACTCAAATACCCACACCCAAACATTGTTAGGACCCATCGTGGCTGCTTGATAAAAGTTGTCTTATTATTCCCATAAAATGTCATCCACCTGTCAGGAGACAGACCTTCCTTTTCTCCACCAATCCCTACCTGCTTTTCAAGGAGCCAGGGACCAGGTGGAAGAATCTATAGACTCTTTGAGTGAGATGATTTTTTTTTTCGTGCTAAGAACTTAGAAACAGTTGGATATTCCCACGTAGCAGAAAAAAAAGATTGAGAGCAAAGGTAAAATTGTAGGGGGGCATGAGGGACTATGGGCAAAGGGAACAGGGGAAAGGACCTCAAGGTGAATGAATGAAAAGTAAATTTTATATTATTAAGGCAGTGTCTGGGGCAGGCCCTGTATTCGTCACCTGAAATTCACGTATCTTTAACAGAGTTTGGATCCACAGTAATAACCCCTTCTATAGTGTCCTATGGTGTTCAGGATGCAGTGGCCAAAAAAAAAAAAAAAAAAAAGCCATGTGTGAGAGCCACCGCCAGCCTCTGCAGCAGTTTCCCCAAGCAGATCCACTTGTACCCCCTCACTGTGGCGTCCAGGCCCATGTAACTCCTCGCAATTTCTAGTCAGTGCCTTCCCGTCTCCAGGCTTTTTTGGAGTATCCTCGGCCCTCTGTCTCGATAGCCTTTAATCCTTCCACCCTTCACTATCACCTTACACCTACGCACATGCTCTTCACTTGGCCAGAATCTTCCCAATTTCCAGGTCTCAACTTAAACACCACTTCCTCCAGGAAGTCTTCCATAATACCCCAAGATAGGTCCAGGCACCTCTCCTTTATTTGCCTGAAGTCCTCTCTGCCTTGCCCATCACTGGCTGTGCCTCACTGTATTGGGTTTACCACTACACTCATCTGACCCCACCACTACACTATGAGCTCCTTGAGGGCAATGTCTGGGTGTTGCCTGGGGCCATCTTAACATGGCTGAGAGAAAAACAGCCTGAGGCAAAGACACAGGTGCAGGTAGTTTGTGCAGGAGGTGATTCTGGAAAGGAGTGTGGGATCTGGGTAAATAAGATAGGTGCAAAGGAAAAGCCAACATCAGGATGGATTTCAAGGCTGTGGCTGGGGCAAACAGGAGCTCAATTCTATGTCTCAGATGCTTTCCAAAGCGGTCCTCTATAGGAGTTGGGGGACTGGGAGTTTTAATCCACCAGTTTTGGGGTTTTTTTATACTATAGGTAAGTCTGAAAGCCCAGAACTGTCCACCACCACTGAAGCTAAAGCAAGAGGTAGACAAGGAGCTATGTGCAGGACACCCAGTTTGTCTGGATATGACTGTAGCCCGAGCTCCCAGCACAGAGCCATGCAGTCAATGTTGAATCTGACCCTCACAGCTACTCTGCACAGCGGGGGCTATTAGCAACCCCACTGCAGAGAAGAAGAAATTGAAGCTCAAAGAAGTCAAGGGACTAGCCAAAGTTATACAGTAAGTGAAAGGGTTGTGGCTCAGCCTAGATCTGGTGGAATCACTGCTCATGCTTATTTCTCTGTGTCCCAGCTATTCCATGACCAACTCACTCATGCCAGAATGAAGATCTTTCCAATGGGAAAAGGTTTAAACAGGGCTCAACTGGGAGGGGTGCTCATGAAGGACCTGACTGGACAGCCCTCAGGAAGGTTCCCAAATGTAAAAGTCCCTGAAGCCTCTGCACAAGAAACTTTATTCATCTATGAAATGGGCTCAGCAGCTTCCCTGCTGCCCTAGAGTTCCTCAGAGGACAGTGGATAACACCCTCTGGAAGACACGGTCTGGAAAAAGAAAAGCTGCTTGACTTCTTCATGGATGCTCACAAAAGAAGCTCCCACTTCCCTGGAGTCAGAGGAAGTCATCTTTTTAGCATGTTTGGACCCAGAACCAAGTGAGTTGGGTAACTATAGCCACAGGCTCAGATACTTGCAGAGGATTAGACCCCTGGTTAGCAAGTAGCCTGAAAGAGGGGAAAGTCTGTGGTATTGAAGAATTAATTTTTTCCTTTACCTTTTATCACTTCGGTTCTATCTCTATCTGCTTATAGCCACATCTGTCTATCCATACATCTCACATGTCGGTTTCTCAAGAAGCAGGGTTCATGATGTAGGCTACATAGCAGGACTCATCACTTGAGACAGGAGACAGAAGAAGCAGGCTGGGGCAGAAGGAGGAGCCAAGCTGCGATGCCAGCCGGTCAAAGTCTTACCAATCATGGGGGTGTTCATGTATGGCCCACCCAAAACACCCTGCATCAAGCCAAACTGGCCAGACTGTTATACCCCTGCCTCACACAGCCACAGATGTGGGCTCCCCCAGGAAGGGCAGGACCTTGGGTGAGGCAGCTTTCAGCAGCTGAAGCAGATCCTGGAGGGACTGACGGTAGGAGGCTGCCTCCTGAACTCACTGCCCCAGCTGGGCATTGAATCCTCTCTTGAAGGAGAAGGATCTGGGGTCATTTCCATGTCCTCCCCAGGCCCCTCCTTGCACCACTTAGGTCCACTTCGTCAATGTGGAGCATTCTTCTCAGGCACTACAGCCACTTTGTTCATATTCTCATCCTCCCAGGCAGGGATGACAATGACAGAGGCAGGCCAATGTCAAGTTGTGGGGTCATTGCGTCTCCTTGTTGTTTGATGGTGTTTGCTCTCTGATGGGCATTAGACTGTAAGACAAAGATCTTCAAAGCTTGAGCCCACTCCCTCTACCCACCTGCCTGCCTCCCCTTGAGACTCTGCTGCCCTGGTTTTCTAATTGCTCTCCTTCCAGACCTCTACCCAGGCCATTTGCCATTGCCCGTAAACCTCTATATATTCTAATCTGATATGGTTTGGCTATGTCCTCACCCAAATATTATCTGGAATTGTAGCTCCAGTAACTCCCATGTGTTGTGGAAGGGACCAGGTGGGAGATAACTGAATCATGGGGGCAGTTTCCCCCATAATGTTCTCATGGTAGTGAATAAGTCCTATGAGATCTGATGGTTTTATTAGAGGTTTCTCCTTTTGCTTGGCTCTCATTCTTTCTTGCCTGCCACCATGTAAGACATGCCTTTTGCCTTCCACCATGACTGTGAGACCTCCCCAGCCATGTGGAACTGTGAGTTCATTAAACCTCTTTTTCTTTATAAATTACCAGTCTCTGGTATGTCTTTATCTAACACATAACCTCAGACCGCTTCTCCTCCCATGCAATGTGGATGACCAGTGGCTCTGCCTGAATTTCTGCCCATTGGAGTGACTTTCTCTCACCCCTGTCTTTCAAGACCACCCCTGGGTGAGGCTACCAATTTCAGTTTGCAGTCACATCTACGGAGATGATCTAAGGAGTCACAACCGATACCAAAACCAATCTCAGGCTTTTTCCTCTTCCTTCAACTGGTTATAGAGCATTGTTCCAAACAGCCAGAGGCATGGCCTGAGTGAGGGATGCTGATGGCACAATGGCAGAGCTGTGGGTTTCTGCATGACCTGCTCATGCTCCTTACCTGTCCTTTGCCTCTACTCAGGCTCAGTCCCAGGTGGAGACTATATGCTATAACTCAGTGAGTCACCTAGGACCTGGCTCGTGATGCCCAGTTCTGGCTATTTGGCAGCTTCGTGTCTCATGGGGAGATGTTTTATTCTTCACAGGGCCCAAGTGCACAACAGGCATCCTTTCCATAAAGTGAAGCATTCTCTGCTGGGGATGGCCTGTACTTTCTCCCCATTTCCAAGCTGCACTATGATTCTCTCTGTGGAGCTTGCCATAAATGCTACATGGTGTCTGTTCCCATCGCTGATACTCCCACCATCTGTGATTAAGGTTAGGACCTTGAGATGCAGAGACCATGCTGGGTTATCCCAGTAAACAAACTGAATCACACGAGTTCTTACAAGTGGAAAAGGAAGGTGAGAGAGACAGAGGCTTGCAGAAGTGGAAGAGGCTGGAGACATTTTCACATGTGAATAGGACTCCAACTGCTGCTGCTGGCTTTGAAGATGGGGGAAGAGAGTTACAGGCAAAATAAAAATTTGGGGACTTCTAGAAACCAAGAACAGCCCTCAGTTTACAACCTATAGGAAAAGGGGAACCTTGGTCCTACAACCACAAGGAACTGAATTTTGCCAACAACCTGTATGAAAAGGAAACAGATTCTCCCTAAAACCTCTAGAAAGGAAGGCAACCTGCTGACACCTTGGTTTATCCCAAGGTCCAGAGATCCACAATGGACTGCTGGCCTACAGAAAGAGTGAGATAGCAAGGTTGTGTTGTTTTAAGCTGCAGTTGGTTATAACAGTGATGGGAAGTGGATATATTGTCTGTGCTTCACCCACTGCCAGCAATGGGGTTCACACAGTCAGCTGGCAAGTGAGTGTCCCAGCTCCAAAACTCCATCTTAGTTCCTATTCTCTTGAACCACTGTCATGGATTCAGTGTTGCAGAATCAAATACTGAGATGGAGATGGGGATGCGAGATCTTTAATGGGAATCTGCACTGTGAAAGGAAAGGGAGGAAGCAAGACTAGGAAAAAGGAGAAGGTGAACTGCAAGACGAGCTTGACAAAGTCTCAGCCAAGCCAGCACAGAGCTCTGGAACCAGCACTACCCATTAGAGTTGTCCAGCATCAGGCCCAAGTGATCAGGACTTTACATTATGCCTCAATTACTCACCAGATGTGGCTGCCCCTGCTGGCGGATGTGACTTAGAATGAAGCCAGTCCTGAATGAGCTGACAGCTGGAGGCTGTCTGTTGGAAGTAGAAAAGTTCCGTTTTAAAGTTTCCTTTCTTGTTAAAAAATAAATGTGCTAATAACTTTGTTAAGCCCTATCCTATGTTGCTGTTAAACATGCCACGCTTATAGGCACACAGTCCATTCTGTGTCCTTGTACTTTAACCAAGATATCTTTGCTGGATGTGCTCACAAGCATGTCCCAGCTCTCCATTGCTTTAACCTGTTTAGAAAAGTTTTCAGTTATTAGCCAATCAGGTTTTAGTTTAAATCATAAGATCTGGCTCCAGCCAATGGAAATCAAACACAGCAGTAATGATGACCCCAAATGTGTCATCCTTAAACACACAAAAAATAAATGTGTGTGTTTCCCTTTGTTCATTGTACTCTTGTGGCAAGATGGCTAGCGAGAGTACCCTTCCTGCAGTCCAGGAAGTAAAAATTGCATTGGTAAAAGATTCTTTGTCTCAGTGCTAATTTTCTTTGCAGCACCAAGCATCTATTTCCAACATCTATTTCCAACACTGCCTTCTTACTGTACTCTGGCCATCTTCTGATCATACTCTGGCCCTGAGTAGCAAGTCTTGCCTTGAAGGAGGATCTGCATGGCACACCTCCATGTCCCTCACAGTCCTGTCATGCTAGAGGTCATAAATATGAATCTGAGAGATCAAGTTATTTGCTCAGTGTCACACAGAAAATTATGGGCAGATCTGGGACTACAGCCTAAGTTTCCTGAAGCTTTTCCTAATATCACAGTTTTGACTAATAAGTAGAAGACTTTTTCTGCCTTTGGAGAACATGATGGGGCTTCTAGATGATGTGACAGAAGCCAACAGAGTCGTTGAACTCCAATCAGGAGGGACTTTAGGGGGCCTTCAGTATAACCCTTGGCCCAAGACAGAGGCACCCTGTAGAGAGTCCCTCATCCTTCCTGCCTGTGTCCCAAACTTGCCCACCTTCCACCGAAAATGTTCTGATCCTTTCTGACTATAATTCCTGGTAATTTACTAATCGGTAAGGCCATACATGTGAAACACATTGAAATTTGCAAAGCATAGTACCTCAGTCTCCAAAGTGTTCAGGGTCATTCCTATTTAAGACGATGCCTCTATCTGCATCTGGGCAAGACTGGGCTTTGATTTTCATCTCAGGCCTGTGGCTCTGTACCACCCATTCCTTTACTGTTCCCCTGGTTCTTTCCTCCTCTCACTTTTGGTGGCAATGCCTGGCCTCTTGTTCATCCAGCTCATTTCCTCCAGCATGTCTGCATTTCCCAGCACCACCACACTGCTAGAAGCAGGACATGAGTGTGTATGATGTCATATAATTTCTGGGTATATTGTATTCATAACAAGAGGGGTAATGCCACACAGATGAGGTCACATCTGGACATTAGGTCCAGAAAGGGGTGAACATGCCGGATCATATCATGACCAGAGGGTGCTCTGATATGATACTGATAAAATACATGAATACTATATTCTGTGATATGATATTGATAAAACATTATATTTCATGCCACGAAAAACTATAACATGTGTATAGACCAACATAATTTACTAAATACTTATATAACAATCTCCTCACTTGGTCCTTCCTACAACCCTGTGGGATGCAAGAGACCTATTTTATTCTCCTGGAACTTCCAGTTCCTCATCCAGAGCTCCAAGCTACCTTTGTGATAAGAAATGACTGAAGGGAACAAAGAAGCTAAGCGTAGATGGAGCCATGTTTCCACATTTAAAGACCTATTGTCTGGAAAAGATATTAGAACTTGGAGGACACTGAATCTTTGGCCCTAGTTTTCATCATCAGTATGGCACACACAGCTTCATCTTTCATGGCCTCGTTATGGGAAAAGTATACTCCCCACCTCTTGATTTTGGGCTTCACCATATAACTTGATTTGGTCAACTGCAAAGGTCAACAGCCACTGTAGGCTGAAGCAGAGCTGCCCTATGGAAAATGGAGAGCTTCTGCTGTTTGCAGTACCATGGATGCAAATAGAAATTGTCTTAGCCCTCGCAGGAGATCAGTCCATCAGAGAAGAATAGCATCATAAGCCACTGAGTTCACAAAGCTTGTGGTCCACACAGACTCTTCCCTCTCCCTCCTGCACCTCCTAGTAGCCTGTTTCTTTGTTCCAAATATTTGCTGCACCTCTCTGAGATAAAATTAGACTTTCTGTCACATTAATGCCAGGCTTGGCCATGTGACTTCTTTTTGGCTAATGGTGTATGAGTGGAGATGACATGTGCCACTTCTAAACAGAAGCCATTCAAGGGCTGTTGCACGGTTCTGTTATTTCTCTCTACCACAAGCCTAAGAGAGTGCTCCACCTTCAGTTCCAGTGACAGAAGGAAGACCATGTGGATCAGAGATATGGTTGATGCATACAAGCAGCCAAAAAGTATATGAAAAATATCCTCATTACCACTGATCATTAGAGAAATGCAAATCAAAACCACAGTGAGATACCATCTCACACCAGTCAGACTGGCTGTTATTAACATCAAAAAGTAGCATGTTGGAGGGGCTGTGAAGAAAAGAGAACACTTATTACACTGTTGACGGCAACGAAAGTAGTTCAGTCATTGTGGAGAGCAATTTGGGGATTTCTTAAAGAACTAAGAATGGAATTACCGTTTGACCCAGTAATTTCATTACTAGGTATCTATCAAAAGGAAAATAAATCCACCAAAACACAAATACACCTGTATGTTCATCACAGCACTATTCATAATAGCAAAGACATGAAACCAACCTGGGTGCCTATCAACAGTGGATTGGATAAAGCAAATGTGGTGCATATACACCGTGGAGTACTATGCAACCATAAAAATAATGAAATAAGTGGGGGGGCAATCCAAGATGGCCAAATAGGAACAGCTCCAGAGTGCAGTTTCCAGCAAGAACAATGCAGAGGGTGAGTACTCACCACATTTCCAAACAAGTTTTCACTGCCCATAGACTAGGAGATTCCCAGGCTGAAAAGCACCACTAGTTTTCAGCATGGCTGGTGCCATGGGTAGGTACACAGAAACTCATACAAATCTGGGCAGCTGTTTCAACTGGCACCTAGAATGCCAGGGAGACAGAGCCACCGATTCAACTGAAAGGGAGGGGGCTGAGACAGGGAGCCAGGCTATCTGGCTCGGCAGGTACCACTCCCACAAAACAAGCAATCTGAAACACTCTGGATTGAGAGTTTTGCAGCAAGCACAGCTGGACCCGGGATGGTCCAGATTAGGGTGGGGGAAGGGCGTCTGCTACTACCGAGGCAGTCCACCAATACAGAGGCAGTCCGCCAATACTGAAGCAGTTCACACAGCGGCTGGGCAGAGCCTGCAGCAGCTTAGCAACACCACTGCTGGCAGACTGTGACTAGACTACTTCATGTGGGGCAGGGCATCTGTGAAAAAAGGCAGCAGCACATCAGGAACTTATAAATAAAGCCGACCTTCCTAGGTCAGAGCACCTAGGAAAAGAGGAGGTTATGAGTTCTGCAGCAGCAGACTTAAATGTTCCTGCCCAGCAACTCTGCATGGGACAATGAAACTCCCAGCACAGCACGTGAGCTCCTATAAGGGACAGACTTTCTCCTCAAGCAGCTCCCCAAACCCTGTATACCCAAAGAGACACCTCCTAAAGGATAGCCCAGGCCGACCTCTGGCAGGTACCCTTCTAGGACAAGAATAGCAGAGGAAGAAACCGGCAGCAACCCTTACTGTTCTGAAGCCCCCACGGGTGATCCCCAGGCAAGTAGGGTCTGGAGTGGACCTCCAGCAGTCCTACAGCAGAGGGGCCTGACTGTTAGAAGGAAAACTAAGAAACAGAAAGAAATAGCTTTAACATCAACAAAAAGGACGTCCACTCAGACACCCCATCTGAAAGTCACCAACTACAAAGACCACAGGTAGATAAATCCACTAAGGGCCGGGCGCGGTGGCTCAAGCCTGTAATCCCAGCACTTTGGGAGGCGGAGGCAGGTGGATCACGAGGTCAAGAGATCGAAACCATCCTGGTCGACATGGTGAAACCCCGTCTCTACTAATACAAAAAATTAGCTGGGCACGGTGGCGCGTGCCTGTAATCCCAGCTACTCAGGAGGCTGAGGCAGGAGAATTGCCTGAACCCAGGAGGCGGAGGTTGCGGTGAGCCAAGATCGCGCCATTGCACTCCAGCCTGGGTATCAAGAGCGAAACTCCGTCTCAAAAAAAAAAAAAAAAAAAAAAAAAAAATCCACTAAGATGGGAAGAAACCAGCGTAAAAAGGATGAAAACACCCAAAACCAGAACGCCTCTCCCCCTCCAAGGGATCACAACTCCTCACCAGCTAGGGATCAAAGCTGGATGGAGAATGAATCTGATGAATTGACAGAAACAGGCTTCAGAAGGTGGGTAATAACAAACTTCTCAGAGCTAAAAGAACATGTGCTAATCCAATGCAAAGAAACTAAGAACCTAGAAAAAAGGTTAGATGAGATGCTAACCAGAATAAACGGCTTAGAGAAGAATATAAACAACTTGATGAAGCTGAAAAACAGAGCATGAGAACTTTGCAAAGCATACACAAGTTTCAATAGCCAAATTGACCATGCAGAAGAAAGGACATCAAAAATCGAAGATCAACTCAATGAAACAAAATGAGAAGGCAAGAATAGAGAAAGAAGAGTGAAAAGAAATGAACAAAGCCTCCAAGAAATATGGGATTATGTGAAAAGACCTAATCTACATTTGATAGGTGTACCTGAATGTGATGGAAAGAATGAATCCAAGCTGGAAAACACTCTTCAGGATATTATCCAGGAGAACTTCCCCAACCTAGCAAGGCAGGCCAACATTCAAGTCCAGGAAATACAGAGAACACGACAAAGATATTCCTCAAGAAGAGCAACCCCAAGGCACATAATTGTCATATTCACCAGGGTTGAAATGAAGGAAAAAATGCTAAGGGCAGCCAGAGAGAAAGATCGGGTTACCCATAAAGGGAAACCCATCAGGCTCACAGTGGATCTATTGGCAGAAACCCTACAAGCCAGAAGAGAGTGGGGTCAATATTCAACATCCTTAAAGAAAAGAACTTTCAACCTTAAATTGCATATCCAGCCAAACTAAACTTCATAACTGAAGGAGAAATAAAATCCTTTACAGACAAGCAATTGCTGAGAGATTTCATCACCACAAGGCCTGCCTTACAAGAGCTCCGGAAGAAGCACTAAACAAGGAAAGGAACAACCAGTACCAGCCACTCCAAAAACGTAACAAATGATAAAGACCAGTGACACAATGAAGAAAATGTGTCAACTAATGGG
This sequence comes from Aotus nancymaae, assembly GCF_030222135.1. NCBI lineage: Eukaryota > Metazoa > Chordata > Mammalia > Primates > Aotidae > Aotus > Aotus nancymaae. Next base: position 83,134,500 of record NW_026988450.1, on the reverse strand, counting down.
CAAAACATCCAGCTAGCATCAAAATGGCAGGATCAAATTCACACATAGCAATATTAACTTTAAATATAAATGGACTAAATTCCCCAATCAAAAGACACAGACTGTCAAATTTGACAAAAAGTCAAGACCCATCAGTATGCTGTACTCAGGAAGCCCATCTCACATGCAAGGACACAGATAGGCTAAAAATAAAGGGATGGAGGAAGATTTATCAAGCAAATGAAGAGCAAAAAAAAAGCAGGAGTTGCAAGTCTTGTCTCTGATAAAATGGACTTTAAACCAACAAAGATCAAAAGACACAAAGAAAGGCATTACATAATGGTAAAAGGATCAATGCATCAAGAAAAGTTAATGATCCTAAATATATATGCACCCAAAACAGGAGCACCCAGGTACATAAAGCAAGTTCTTAATGACCTACAAAGAGAATTAGACTCCCACACAATAATAGTGGGAGAATTTAACACTCCACTATTAATATTAGACAGATCAATGATACAGAAAATTAACAAGGATATCCAAAATTAACAACTTTGAACTCAGATCTGGACCAAGCAGACCTAATAGACATGTACAGAAATCTCCACCCCAAATCCATAGAATATATATTCTTCTCAGCACTGCATTGCACCTACTCTAAAATTGACCACATAATTGGAAGTAAATCACTCCTCAGCAAATGCAAAAGAACAGAAATCTTAACAGTCTCTCAGACCACAGTGCAATCAAATTAGAACTCAGAATTAAGAAATTAACTCAGAACTGCACAACTTCATGGAAGCCAAACCACCTGCTCCTGAATGTCGACTGTATAAACAATGAAATGAAGGCAGAAATAAAGGTGTTCTTTGAAACCAATGAGAATGAAGACACAACGTACTAGAATCTCAATCCACACCCTATCTTCAAAATTGAAAGAGCTAGAGGAGCAAGATCAAAAAAACTCAAAAGCTACCAGAAGACAAGAAATAACTAAGATCAGAGCAGAAATGAAGGAGATAGAGACACAAAAACCCCTTGAAAAAAATCAATAAATCCAGGATCTGGTTTTTTGAGAAGATCAACAAAATAGACAGACTGCTGGGCAGATTAATAAAAAAGAAAAGGGAGAAGAATCAAATAGATGCAAGAAAAAATGAAAAAGAAGGATATCACCACTGATTCCACAGAAATACAAACTACCAACAGAGATTACTACAAACAACTCTATGCACATAAACCAGTAAACCTGGAAGAAATGGAAAAATTCCTGGACACCTGCACCCTCCCAAGCCTAAACCAGGAAGAAGTTAAAACCTTGAACAGACCAATAACAAGGGCTGAACTTGAGACAGCAATTAATAGCCTACCAACCAAAAAAAGTCCAGGTCCAGATGGGTTCACAGCTGAATTCTACCAGATGTACAAAGAGGAGCTGGGACCATTCCTTCTGAAACTATTCCAAACAATACAAAAAGAGGGAATCCTTCCCAAATCATTTTATGAGACCAACATCATCCTGATACCAAAACCCAGAAGAGACTCAACAAAAAAGAAAACTTCAGGCCAATATCCATGATGAACATAGATGCAAAAATCTTCAATAAAATACTGGCAAACCGATTGCAACAGCACATCAAAAGTTTATCCATCACAATCAAGTAGGCTTCATCCCGGGGATGCAAGGCTGGTTCAACATATGCAAGTCTATAAACATAATCCATCACATAAACAGAACCAAAGACAAAAACCACATGATTATCTCAATAGATGCAGAGAAGGCCTTTGACAAAAATCAGTAGCCCTTTACGCTAAAAACTCTCAATAAACTAGGTATCGAAGGAATATATCTCAAAATAATAAAAGCTACTTATGAAAAACCTACAGCCAATATCACACTGAATGGGCAAAAACTGGAAGCATTCCCTTTGAAATCCAGCACTAGACGAGGATTCCCTCTCTCACCACTCCTATTCAATATAGTATTGGAAGTTCTAGCCAGAACAATTAGGCAAGAAAAAGAAATAAAGGGTAAACAATTAGGAAAGGAGGAAGCCAAATTTTCTCTATTTGCAGATGACATGATTGTAAATTTAGAAGACCCTATCATCTCAGCCCAAAATCTCCTGAAACTGATAAGCAACTTCAGCAAAGTCTCAGGATACAAAATCAATGTGCAGAAATCACAAGCATTTCTATACACCAATAACAGACTAAGAGAGAGCCAAATCATGAGCAAACTGCTGTTCACAATTGCTACGAAGAGAATAAAATACCTAGGAATACAACTAATAAAGGATGTAAAGCACCTCTTCAAGGAAAACCACAAACCACTCCTCAAGGAAGTAAGAGAGGACACAAACAGATGGAGAAACATTCCATGCTCATTGTTAGGAAGAATCAGTATTGTGAAAATGGCCATACTGCCCAAAGTAACTTACAGATTCAATGCTATCTCCATCAAGCTACCAATGGCCTTCTTCACAGAACTGGAAAAAACCACCTTAAACTTCATATGGAACCAAAAGAGAGCCTGCATAGCCAAGACAATCCTAAGCAAAAAGAACAAAGCCGGAGGCATCACACTACCTGATTTCAAACTATACTAGGAGGCTACAGTAATCAAAACAGCATGGTACTGATACCAAAACAGAGATATAAACCAATGGAACAGAAAAGAGGCCTCAGAGGCAACACCACACATCTACAACCATCTGGTCTTTGACAAACCTGACAAAAACAAGCAATGGAGAAAGGATTCCCTGTTTAATAAATGGTGTTGGGAAAACTGACTAGCAGTGTGCAGAAAGCAGAAACTGGGCCCCTTCCTGACACTTTACACTAAAATTAACTCCAGATTGATTAAAGACTTAAACAGAAGACCTAACACCATAAAAATCCTAGAATAAGACCTAGAAAAAACCATTCAGGACATAGGCATAGGCAAGGACTTCATGACCAAAACACCAAAAGCATTGGCAACAAAAGCCAAAATAGACAAATGGGACCTAATTAAACTCCAGAGCTTCTGTACAGCAAAAGAAACAATCACTAGAGTGAACCAGCAACCAACATAATGGGAAAATATTTTTGCAATCTACCCATCTAACAAAGAGCTAATATCCAGAATCTACAAAGAACTAAAACAGATTTACAAGAAAAAAACAAACAAACACACAAAAAAGTGGGTGAAGGATATGAACACTCAAAAGAAGATTTTATATGAGGCCAACAAACACATGAAAAAATGCTCATCATCACTGATTATTAGAGAAATGTAAATCAAAACCACATTAAGATACCACCTCATACCAGTTAGAATGGTGATCATTAAAAAATCTGGAGACAACAGATGCTGGAGAGGATGTGGAGAAATAGGAACACTTTTACACTGTTGGTGGGAGTGTAAACTAGTTCAATCATTATGCAAGACAGTGTGGTGCTTCCTCAAGACCTAGAAATAGAAATTCCATTTGACCCAGCAATCCCATTACTGGGTATATATCCAAAGGTTTATAAATTGTTCTCTTATAAAGACACATGCACACGTATGTTCATAGTGGCACTGTTTACAATAGCAGTGACCTGGAACCAACCCAAATGCCCATCAATGATAGACTTGGCAAGGAAAATGTGGCATATATACACCGTGAAATATTATGCAGCCATAAAAATTGATGAGTTTGTGTCCTTTGTAGGGACATGGATAGATCTGGAAACCATCATTCTCAGCAAACTGACACAAGAACAGAAAATCAAACACTGCATGTTCTCACTTACAGGCGGATGTTGAACAATGAGAAAACAGGGACACAGGGAGGGGAGCATCACACACTGGGGTCTGTTGGGGGGTGCTAAGGGAGGGACAGTCACGGAGAGGAGGTCGAGGAGGGATTACACGGGGAGAAATGCCAGATGTAGGTGACGGGGATGGAGGCAGCAAACCGCAATGCCATGTGTGTACCTATGCAACAATCCTGCATGATTTATACATGTATGCCAGAACCTCAACTACAATAAAAAAAGAAAAAAAACTAAGAAAAACTTAAAAATTAAAGTAATACTTACACTTGCAAAAAAATACTACTACTAATGAAATCATGTTCTTTGCAGCAACATGGATGCAGCTGGAGGCCAGTATTCTAAGCAAACTAATGCAGAAACAGAAAAACAAAGTACCCCATATTCTAATGTATAAGTACACATGGTCATAAAGATGGGGACTACAGACAATACAGACTCTAAGAGGAGAAAGGGAGACATAGGGCAGAGGCTGAAAATCTACCTGGATGACAGGTTCAATTGCACCCCAAACTTGAGCATCACACAATATACGCATGTAACAAACCTGCATATGTACCTCCGAATCCATAATAGAAATTGAAAAAAATAATCGCAAGTCCTATGATATCATTAGATCATGCCCTAGCTTAAAATGCAAGGCTGGGCACGGTGGCTCACGCCTGTAATCCCAGGACTTTGGGAGACCGACACGGATAGAATCACTTGAGCCTGAGAATTCAAGGCCAGCCTGGGCAACGTAATGAAACCCCATCTCTACAAAAAAAAGAAAAAAAAATTAAAACCAACAAAAAAATAATCTGGCAACAAGCGGTACTCACCTGTAGCCCCAACTACTGGGGAGGCTGAAGTGAGAGAATGGTTTGAACCCGAGAGGTGTGGGTTGCAGTGAGCCAAGATGGTGCCACTGCACTCCAGGCTGGGCAACAGAGCAAGACTCCATCTCAAAAAATAATAATAATAAATAAACTGCATCTGAAACCCATAGCTTTCAGAAAGTCTTCAACTCTGGCTGAGCACAGGAGACTTTTCCTGGTGTAGTCTCCAACTCCCACTCACCCCTTCCTCTGACCACACCTCACACCAGAGTCTGCTCTTGGTTATACAGAGCTGCCAATCTTTCCTCTGGTATGTCCTGCACTTCCCTGACCCTTCCTCCAAGAAAGCCCTTCACATAGATAGGCTCATCTTCCTCCTCCCCTCTTCCAAAGACCAGGCAAAGCTTTGCCTTTTCTAAGAATCATTCCCACATCCCTCAGCCCAATATTGTTCTCTCAGTCTTTGCTGCAAAACAAAATTTTGCAGGGAGCTTTAGTAAAAAAAATACTGACACTCAGGTCTCACCACCAGAGATACTGAATTAATTGATCTGGGACAGGACCTGGACAACAGTATCTTTTTAAATCTCCCCAGGTAATTTTAATATGCAGCCCGGGCTGAGGACTATTTGCATTCTTCTATTTTAATTGCACTTCCCCTGAGCACCCGCACTCCCTGTGTTCCTCCTACTTATTACTCTGTGTTGTAATTTTCTGTTCATTTCTCTGACTCCCTCACTCATCTAAGGGCTCGTCAAGGGCTATGCTCACATCCTTTCCATCTCCTATCCTCCAGGGCTTAGCTCACATCACATGTGTGTTGACAGCTGCAGTTGCCCAAGTCAGGTAACTTCTCCCTTCACCCCGCCCTGCCTGTGCTCCCTGAAGCCTCACTTTCCAGCCACCTCAAATAGCAGTGCTTGACTCAGTGGCTCTGAAATGACTGAATTGCTCAGCTGTATCTTTCTCTAGCACTTTTCCTCTGTCTCTGCTCTCTTGGGTTTTGACACTTAGGCTCTCCAGCGCTTACAGTATCAGTGTGAACAGCTGCTGCTTTGCCTAAAAGCACTTCAGTGAAGTGCTCGAAAATCCCTGGAAATTGCTCTCCCCAAACCCCTGCCATGCCAAGCTCACTGCATTGAAGAGGAAAGGACTCCAGGGGAGGAGGTGCTACTGTATCTCCCATAAGCAGGGACCCTGCAGACCTCAGGGCCAAGATCCCTCACCCTCCTTCCAAACACATCCAAATCTCTGCATCCATCTCACTCCATCATTCTAAGGCATCATTCTAAGGCTCACTTCTGCTTCCACATTTGATTTAATCTTAAGGGACAGGGGATTATCATTCCCACTTTACAAGTGAATAAGGGTCAGTCAGAAACCCTCCCATTGCAGCTTGGCCTCTTCGTTGCCCTGTGACCTTAGGTTACTTAACCTCCCAGGTTAGAAGAAAAAAGGGGGAGGGCAGAGCACCCAGGAGTCAGGCTGGTCTACGGGGCCCGCCCATCTCTCTCCCATCTTCTCAGTCTTTGGCCCTTGAAGTCACTGATGGGGTGCAGTTCGAGCCAGCCACACGGCTCTCTTTCCTCCCCCTGAACAGTAGGACACCAGCTTTGGAGTCAGACAGACCCGAGTTCAAATCTGGGCTGTGTTTCTCAATACCTCTGTCTCCTTGGGTGTAATTTTTACCCTTCCTAAGACCCCCTTTTATCTTCTGCCGAAAGGGAATGGTACAATTTGACCTCCCAGAGGAATCGTAAATAAACAAGGAGCTGGGCCTATGTGGGGGCCCCTCAAACCTCAAATGCTGGCTCCTCCCCCATCACAGCCCTGGAGATGGAACAAGTCTCCAAGGCAATTGCTGCAGGATGGGCCCTGCCCCCGCCCACCGAGTTCTCTCCCCTGACAACTCCGTATTTGCTTCCCTGCAGCTGACGCCATTCACAGTCCCAGCAGTGAGCACCTCTGATTCATGGTCCGGCCATGAGCCCTTCCCTTTCCCAGGGATACCAGCTACTTCTAGCAACCTCCTCCCATGTCTTGCTTTGTCCTCAGCTCTGACCAAGGTCCTTCCGCCTGAGAAAGCTGCTCTGTAGAGCAGGTTCCAGCTACCATCAATTTCCCCATCAGTGGTAACAGTGGCATTCCTCCTGGACACGAGGTCAAGACTCTCCAAGCTCAGAGCAAGTAAAGGCTGTGCAGTTGCAGCCCATTGCTGGGGGGTACCTGAGTGCCCACTCAGAGTGGGACCCCTGTCCTTTCTCCATTCGCTCCAAGACTTTATGGACTGGTCTCTGGCTCAACACTTTGGAATCATTCTTTGTCCGGAGGCCCTGTGTCAAAACGAGGTTCTATTTTGAGCCTGGGGGAAGGGATGACTTTTCCCTGGGTGCTCTCTGCTCCTCTGCCTCCTCACCATGTGTACAACAGAGCTTGGAAGTCATTCCTGTCTTCAAGACCCAGCTTTACCACTTCCTTGCTGTGTCTCTTTGGGCAGGTTACTTAACCTTTCTGGGCTTTTGTCCTCTTCCATTATGTGAAGATTTGGATTGTCAGACTGTTCTTGCAAGGTTGTGTGGAGATCAAGTGAACCACTGCAGATGAATGTCCAGCCCGGCGGGTGGCATCAGAGGTGCCCGCTAAGAGACTCTAACTGTGGCCAAGAAAGCCAGCCTCAGCAGGGCACGCATAGAAGTCCTCTTTGTTCTTCCCACCTCTGCCTTTCCTCCCTGTGGGATTGACTCACTCCTCAGTTTCGGAGGAGGAAAGGACTCTCTCAGACAATCCTTAAGTACTAACAAATCATTTCATTTTGCAGCTTTTAAAATGTCCAGTCCAGTTCAACATCAAAGCCTGAAAGCCTCATCCTATTTAAAACATCTCTTCCCAAATATCCACCTGTCCTGAGTAGAGACACCTGTTCTGCAGAGGGAGCAGTGCCAGCCCTGTCACGATCCCCCACCCTCTAGGCTGCTGCTGGGTCCTCCAGGCATGGACGGGAAGAGGGAGGGTGACTACTGGGAGGAAAGATCAGAGGCATAAAATATCCTCTTTGACCCTAGTTGCCATCTAGCATGGGCGTGCCGTGGGTGGGACAGCTGTCTAAATGCTCATCCCTTCTCTCATGGAGCTCTTTTGTGAGCCGATTGGAGATGCACATACTGGGCACCCCGACTGCAGCCCCATAGCTTGTGATGCCACTTCTGGCTCATGGTTTCTGATGTCCTCATCCCCTGGCTTCCAGGGGACCATCCCAGGACATGCCTGGACCCATAGCTGGCTCCCTTGTCCTGCAACCTCCACCTGCCCTCATTCTAATCCCAGGAACCACTCCTACTTCCAAGTGCCAGAGGCAGAGCTCTCCACAGGGTGCTCAGGAACCCCTGCCTACCCTCACCAGGCATAATGTAGGGAAAGCCTGCCTGCCTGCCCCATGGGGAGGGCACAGGAATCCCCAGCACGTGGCACATGGCATTCTCTCTAAAGAGAGTCCTCACCTTCCTCCCCCTCCTGATCAACTTCCCAGGTGACTCTTTCCTACCCTTGAGGGAAGTGATGAGTTAGGGCTTTTGGACTGATTTGGGGGCCACACTTAGTAAGTTTATAAATTATTCATCATCACTTTTTAGAATCTGCAACCACTTAATACCATTTTTTCTTGGAGGCTTAGCCAAAATTTAGGTAACAAAAAGCCACCATTTGCCTTCTCATTAGGTTTGCTGTGACTGTAATTATTCCCAAGCAGAACGAGTCCCCCACTGGAACTCCCAAGGCCCTCAGCACCCTGTCCCTTCCCTGACCCCATCCCAGGGCATCCTATTTTGTGCTGCATGTTTATGTTCCCACCAGACTGTAAGCTGCTGGAGGGCAGGCCTGTGCCTCCTTCCTCTCTGTCCTCAGCACCCAGGATATCACCACCATCAACCAGTGCACTTTTCTTCAATGAATGGATGAGTATCTTAAACGACACTAGTATCATTTAACAGCCAGATACCAGGTCTCGCTTACATGGAAGGAGCAGCCTACCGGTGCTGTGAAGTGTAACAATAAACGGGTGTGATGCTAATCAGAAAGCTCCATAGCAACAGCAGGAATAATTATTCCAGTAACTAATGCTTGCTGAGTCAGATGAGCTGCTATAGCTGGCACACCTATATTCAGTCTTCACAGGTGACAAGGGCATTATTAGTCTCCCATCTTACAGATGAAGAAACTAAGGTATATAGGGCTTAAGTATGAGCTAAGAATTCTAGCATTATAAAACCAAAAGCTGAGCAGATTTCAGAAAAGACTTCAGAGATGTGAGGGGTCTCCCCTCTTGGAAATGTTCAGAAAAGTCTTCATGGAGGAGATGACAGTGTGGCATTTCCTTCAAGAGCTAAAAACAGGACTACCATTCAGCCCGGCAATCCCATGACTGGGTAAATGCCCAGAGGAATATAAATCATTCTATTATAAAGACATACGCACACATAGGTTCACGGCAGCACTGTCCACAATAGCAAAGACATGGAATCAACCTAAATGCCCACCAGTGATAGACTGGAGAAAGGAAATGTGATACATACACATCATGGAATACTATGCAGCCATAAAAAAGAATGAGATCATGTCTTTTGTGGGAACATGGATGGAAATGGAGGCTATTATCCTTAGCAAACTGATACAGGAACAGAAAACCAAATACTGCATGTTCTCACTCATAAGTAGGAGCGAAATGATGAGAGATGAGAATACATAGACACAAGGAGGGGAACAGCACACACCGGGGCCTGCCAGAGGGTAGGGAGTGGGAAGGGGGAGAGGATCAGGAAAAATAACTAACGGGTATGAGGCTTAATACCTGGGTGATAAAATCATCTGTACACCACACCCCCATGACATGAGTTTACCTATATAACACTCCTGCACATGTACCCCTGAACCTAAAATTAAAGTTTAAAAAAGGTGGGTCCAATTTCCATGAGTAAAAAGGGAACTAAGCCTGCAGGTCAAGAAACTGTGACCTGGAGAGACAAAAGCTCGTCGACCGACAAGAACCCACAGCATGGGGCAAGCTCTGGAGCCAACCGAGAATTCCATGTTGTCCAGGATGTGAGGGATTGGAGATCTAAAAGGGATGCAGGAGTTTGGATTTTGTCACAGGCAATGGGAAACCACTGAGGATTCTGAGTTAATCAGAGCTGTTTTCTAGAAATTAATCTGACAGCTCATGTTTCCTGAAGTGACAGACAGACTGGAGAAGGTAACTAATTAGGAGACACTTTAATTATGCAGCAGAGACTCGGTGAATAGAAAGGGCCAGGAGAAAATTTAGAAATCTTTGTTTGTAACTTTGCTTTGCACACTACACTGAGTTCTCTCCAGGCAAATAAGTGTTATGTTCAACCACGTTTTTCAAAGCTGAACGCAGTGTTCAGTAATAAGGCAGTAAGTATGCTCATCCTGAATGAGTGAAGGAATAAGTGAATGAACAAATCAATGAGTGACAGCTTCCTTGAGTGAGTCACCCTGAGGATCAGCACTGATTGAGGAGAGTGGGTGGGAGCAAGGAATGATTTGACAGAAGTGAAGGGTGCTCAGCTGTATCCAGAAAGGAGAAGGAAGAGGGCACTCGACAGTGAGCTTTCACCTCCCCAGGGCCTCAGTTTCTCCATTTGTCCATCAGTGAGTGGCAGAGAAGGGTGAGCAAGACGATCCCTAAGTCCCTTCTAGCTCCTCTATTCTGGGATTTGATGAGAACCCAAACTTTCTGCTCTCTGCCCCTACTTCTTCCTTTCAGTGCTAAAAACACCCAGGAGGAATGGAGTCCCTGCTGGCAGAAAGAGCTGAGGCACAGCCTCGCAGGTCCAAAGCTGACTTTTTCACCTGCCTCCAAAGGCAGCTTTGCCCGGGTTATTCTGGGCCAGTGTCATGGCACCAAGCTCCTTTTCTTCTCCCTGTACCAGGCTTTGATGAAAGTCCCTAACGAGCCCTGTGCTATTACACATTTTAGAAATTTTGTCTAATAGGGCTCATGAAGTATAAATTAACCCCAAGGAGCAGAACAGCATTAATCCCTGTGGTGATTATGCATTAGCCAAAGAATTTCTTTGCCTATTTTAAGCAGCTGATCCCAGACTGTCTAGGGTGCTTTTCTACTTTGTCTCTGTTGCCAGCCATTCATTTAGCTCATCCCATGGTACATGTCCTGTCCACTCCCTCCCCCACCAATCCATCCGTGCCAGCTGCAGGGATTGTGTGATGCCCTGGAAAGGGCACAGGCCTTGTGTCCAGCGGAACCTGGCTCTCAGGCTAATCTGTCACTGTCCACAGGCTCTTAGTCAAGTCACCTTGCTGCCCCAAGCTCCGGCTACCCGACTTGAATCAGTGATATTAAAAGCAACTTTCTGGGGTGTCTGACGGTCTAAAAAACAACATTAATAGAGCACCACATGCATAGTAGGCCCTCAACCCCAGCGAGTCCTTTTTCCTCCTATTGTCATCGCCTTGCTGTGTTAATAGCACCCAAGCTGAGGATGGCTGATAAAGAAAGTCGCTTGGGGCGGGGAAACAGCCAGAAAAGTTTCAGCTTCAGGTTCATGCTCTGCAGCTGAAAATAGAATTAATTAATATTCTGAATGCATTAATGAGGTCTTCGAAATCAGGTAAAGGAAAAAACTACTGTACATTCATCAAAGTATGTTGTACCTAGCTGAGGACTTTCTGGGAAAGAAACCAAGGTGTACCAACCCACATCACCCGCCACTTTAAGCTTGAGTTATTCTACTTTCTAAATCAAAAACTGTAATTCGAGACTTGTCTTGCAAGCAGCCAGAGCTTTTCGCCTGAGAAGTTCAAAAACACTGCTATTCCAGGAACAGCAGCTCATGAGGAACAATCTCGCCTGGGCCCCCAGCTTCTCGGGTAATGGAGCCCCATCTACCATTGCAAACATGAAAAAGCAGAGGCACCAGAGACACTGAGGGTGGCCTGACCCCTCACCCAGCATCCGACATGGTAACAGCTTACACCTCACAGCGCCTTACCCTTTCTACAACCCTCTACAGATTTTATCTCCTGTGAAAATCTCAGCAATTCTTAGGGCCAGGCTGAGGAAAGAAAGGAACCTCATGCCACCTTGACAATTAAGAAATCACAAAGCCAAAGATGGAAGCAAAACACAGTCCTGTGTTTTCTGCACCACCTTGGACAGCCGTGTTCAAATGTGGCCTTTTATCATCCTCAAATGTGGTCAGCTGTGAATAGTGAGTGCAGCTCCCTGATTAGCCTGGACGCTCCTCAAAGACCTGGTCTTTGGCTCCATATTGAACAGAGAAGAATCTTGAGTACAGAGCCCATGTTTAATACTTGTTATTGCCCACTGCATATCAATAAATAAGTTATTGTAAAATGATTGCATTCTGTACTTTCTCCTTGCAGTGAACCTGTGAGGTAAGCACATTTTTATCCCTATTTTATACATGAGAAAACCGAGTCTCAGGAAGGGTAAGTGACTTGAACCTGGGACTCAGGTATTAGGCAGCAAACCTGAGAGTCAATGCTAGGTGTGACTCCAGCTCCTCCCATTCAACGTGTTTCTTTATTTGTGCATTCACTCTACAAACGCTTCGGTGCAAGCCGAAAGCAACACTACAGTGGGCAGACATGCAGTTGTGGGACCGCTGTGCCCCGTCCAGCCATCACGCATCGGATCCAAACATCCTTGTACAGATGCAGCCATGAAACAAAACAAATGCATCTTACTAGCGCAGCAAGTACGTTGATGCCCGAAAGGCCATATGGACCTGGATTTGAGTCTTTGAGAGTAATTCCTTTTCTTTGTCCTTAGTTCCTCTTTAGTGGAAAGGGCGTCCCAGCACCTTCGCAGACAGCTTCTCTGGAGATCAGCAATCACTCACTAAGGAGGTTCCCCATGGGACAAGGGGGAAAGCAGCAAGCTGGAATTCACGTAACTGGGGTCCTGTTCTCATTATGGTCCGACCTAGCGTGTGTGTCCCTAGGCCAGCATTTGGCTTCTTCACTTTTACACCCTAATTTTTAAAATGAAAAGTTGAATTAAGAAGTCTATTTTATAAGACCAAATACACAAATCCTTTTGAAAAACCAAAACTCAGTTTTTTTTAATTTAATTATTGTAGTAATGTGTATGTAACATAAAATTTAACTATTTTAACCATTTCTAAGTGTACAATTTGGTGGCATCAAGTACTTTTACAATGCTGTGCAGCTATCAAAACCACACATTTCCATAACATTTTCATCTTCTCAAACTGAAATTCTGTTCCCTTTAAATACTCACTTCCCATTTCCCCAACCCCCAGCACCTGGTAACCACAATTCTATTTCTGTCTCTATGAATCTGACTATTGCATTAGGCTGTTCTTTCATTGCTATAAAAGAATACCTGAGACTCCATAATTTATAAAGAAAAGAGGTTTCATTGGCTCATGATTCTGCAGGCTTTACAGGAAGCATGGTGCTGGCATTTGCTTATCTTCTGGTGAAGCCTCAAGGAGCTTTCAATCATGGCGAAAGACAAAGGGGAACAGGCATGTCATGTGGCAAAAGCAGGAAGAGAGAGAGTGCCGTGGCGGGGCAGAGGAGCTGCCAAACACCTTTAAACAATCAGATGTCTCGAGAACTCACTATCACAAAGACAGCAGGGAACCATGAGGGATCAGTTCCCATGACCCAAACACCTCCCACCAGGCTCTATCTCCTGCATTACAGATTACAATTCAACATGAGATGTGGGTGGGGACAAATATCCAAACTAGATCTACTACTCCAGGAGCCTTATATGAGTGGACTCATGTGTATTCAATGTGTATTCTTTTAAATCCTTTTTTTTTTTTTTTTTTTTTTTTGAGATGGAGTCTTGCTCTGTGGCCCAGGCTGGAGTACAGCGGCATGATCTGGGCTCACTGCAACCTCTGCCTCCTGGGTTCAGACGATTCTCCTGCCTCAGACTCCCGAGTAGCTGGGACTACAGGTGTACACCACCATGCCTGGCTAATTTTTTGTATTTTTGGTAATGATAGGGTTTCACCATGTTGGCCAGCCTGATCTCAACTCCTAACCTCAAGTAATCTGCCTACCTTGGCCTCCCAAAGTGCTGAGATAACAGGCTTGAGCCACTGCACCTGGCCTCAATGTGTATTTTTGTTTATGTCTGACTTATTTCACTTACCATAGCCAGAATCTCTACTGAATACAAAGATCAACCCATCACACCAAGCTCACACCAGGGAATAGAGCTGTAGAGATTGTAAGAGTTTCACATGCCTTATCTCCTGTATGCCTCACCACAACTTTGACGTGATCTCCACTTAACCAATAAGGAAAATGACATGAAGTTCAAGTAATTTGGTCAAAGCTACCCATGGAGTGGCAGAGACAAATCTGTCCACAGATCTTCCAATCAAGTTCAGGGAGCTTTCTAAGTTTACTACTGAGACTTCAAACAGTAAGAAAACCTCAGTGTGTTAGGCCATTTTGTGTTGTTACAAAGAAACACATGAGACTGAGTAATTTAGAAAGAAAAGAGGCATGATTGGCTCACAGTTCCATGGGCTAGACAAGAAACATGAGGTGGGATCTGCTCAGCTTCTGGGGAGGAGTCAGAAAATGTACAGTCATGGTGGAAGGTGAACGGGGAGCCATCACTGCACATGGCTGGAGCAGGAGGGAGCGAGAGAGAGGTGGGGGGACGTGCTACACACTTTTTTTGTTGCATTTTAGGTTTTGGGGTACATGTGAAGAAAATGCAGGGCTGCTGCATAGGTACATACATGGCAATGTGGTTTGCTGCCTTCTTCCCCATCACCTATATCTGGCATTTCTCCCATGTTATCCCTCCCCAACTCCCACCCTCCACTGTCCCTCCCTTAGTTCCCCCATACAGACCTCAGTGTGTGATGTTCCCCTCCCTGCGTCCATGCGTTCTCATTGTTTAACACCCACCTATGAGTGAGAACATGCGGTGTTTGATTTTCTGTTCTTATGTCAGTTTGCTGAGAATGATGGTTTCCACGTTCATCCATGTCCTTTTAAACAACCAGATTTCATGATAACTCACTCACTCACTCTCTCAACAAGAGCAGCAAGGAGATGGTGCTAGTTCTTTATTGTAGGGGCAGTCCTGGGCAGCAGAGGATGTTTAACACCATCCCTGACCTCCACCCACTAGATGCCAGCATCACCCCCCAAGTTCTGGCACCACAGGTGTCTCCAGACACAGCTTAGTGTCTCCTGGGTGCACAGTCAGCCCTAGTTGAAAACTGCTGAATTAACCCATGGCCGGTTCTGGGAAATAGAGATTAATGGAACAAGGCTTTTCCTCTGGGAACTCCCGGTCTAGAGGCTCAGACATGGGAACTAATATTTATCTTGGGCAGGTATAAGAGCAGGAAAACAGTTGGCATGTGGGATAATCTGATATTAGAATGCTTTGACTGAAGTAAGATGGGTGGGCCGGAGGGGGCAGTGGGTGGGGAATGCAGCCAGGAGGCAACCATGACGAGATGGAGAATGAACAGGAACAGGAAACAGGCCGGGGGATGTGGACAGACACAGGAGATGAGCCCAGCAGGATTCCAAAACAGGCATAGAGTGGAGGGTAAGGCTGTGGCTGTAATTGATGCAATGAGGATAGGGTCTGAATAGAGCCAGACTTTCTCCCTGGTGAATCGTGGGGCATGCGATCTCCCTGGTCCCTTGACCTGAATATTCCAGAGGCATGAGCCCAGGTACTGACAGGCAACTCCTCTTCCTCCCACTCTCCCACTCCTTCCTCTCCCTTCCCTTGTTTCACACGTCTCTACAAAGCAGAAAAGAGAAAGCCAACGTTCCTCCTGGATACCAGGAGGCTTAAGCCTGGGGCTTACCTGTTCCTAGTCCTCCCACTAGGAAGGTTCACAGAGCCTCCTCCAGCTCCAGGGTGTGGGGGCTGCTGAGCAGGACAGGGGTGACTCACATTGAGCAGATAATGAGCTCTGGTGACAAAGGACCCAGCATCAAAGGAGAAATGGCACCTCTCCCAGGGCTAGGGCTTTGGGCCCATGGGGCTCCGTGGGATGGAGTCTGAGTGAGTTTGACAGTTTCCAAGCCATCATCCTATCCTTCCTCCCCCAGTCCTACCACCCCAACTAGGAACTGCCAGTAAGTCTTGCTTTTTTAAATGGTGCATTTTTCAGTTAAAACAGGAGGCCCCTTGAGGCTGGAAACTGGAGGCTCCATCCTTGACTTGAGCTGTCTAGCTTTTCCTTTCAGCACAAGCTTTAGCCCTGTCTCAACATTTAAAATATCAAAATGTGTGTTTTCTCTGTCCATCTGGTCACCAATCCGCTCAGCTCAGTCAACCCACTCATACCATTAGAAGTCCGCCTTGGATAACTGCACATGTTCCAGTCATTATGGCAAGGTGACTAGCACATTCTCTACAAGTGGTGGTCTTGTACCTATGTAAAGTATTATGTTATTAAGACTGCAATGCTGTAGTCTACAGTGTTGTTAAGAGCACAATAAAAGGATGATACACTGATAAGAAAGCAAGACCCTGAGACAAAAAGAATGTAGGCAAAAGATGGCACATTTTTTAACCCGTCATGAAATATCCCTGACTACATCATGAAGGCATCAGTCATGCCGAGAAACAACAGCCGCATGCACACTGGATGTCTGACAGTGTAATCACGGAACTGTGTGCAGGAAGGAACCAACAGGAGATAGTACAGACTCTATGGGCTAGCAAATGCAGGGAGCAGTTATCACCCCCACATCCAAAGAGGCAAAGGGGTAAAGGGAGAACTTACCAGAATCTACAGATAGTAGCTGCATGGAGAATGCCTCCCAATAGGAGCTGGAGTCTTTGGTAAGGAAGTGCTGCTGACAGAGAGGGTACCAGGAGAGAAAATTCCCCAACCCCACTCCTCTCCTTCCCTTGAGTTTCCACCCTGAACTCCCTACTGGCCAAAGGCAACTTTAAGTCAAAGCACAGATGAATCTACTGACAGTTCCTGCAGCCAGCGTCCCCTGACTTCCCTTAAAGTTTATGGTCTTGGCCTTACTGGCAATTCTTTACTGCAGACAGATGGGGAGGGAAAAAAGGATGGGCAATGGAGGAAAAAGGCAGTGAGTCCTCCCCTCCATACCCTAACCAGGTACTTAGAGGTGAGGAAATACTTTTAGCATCTTCAGCAGAGGCTTCCTGTTGGTCTCTTCGGCATCTCTTCAGTAGTTTCCCCGTACTGTTTCATGACAGCTCCTAAGAAGCTGACCCCAGCTCCAGGTATGAAGATGTAGGTTTTGCTAAGCCAATCAGAATATTCCATTCCCCTAGATGATAAAATGAGCATTTGATATAAGCCAGTCCAATTTGACTAGATAACTTTCCTTGGAATTCTGGGAAATGACAATCCAGGTTTTCTGCTGAATGTAAATAAAGAATAATGGGAGCCCTAGGAGGTGAGGGCAGACAGCTCAAGGCCATAAAAACATCAACATGAGGATGAAGTAGAGATCATCAGGAGCAGAGTAGAGAGACAGAATGTGAGCAGGGACTTGATGACATCACTAGCTATTGAACAAGCCTCTCAGAGAGAAACCCCGCCTTCCTGCTTTTCAGCTAAATGTCAATAAATTTCCAGTGTGAGCTGGATCTTCCTGTACATACAAGCAAAAATGCTTCAGCTGAGACATCCTCCAAGAGTTAAGCAAAATAACCAAATACATAATTGAAAGAGACAATGTATCTATCAGGCCCATGAGGAAACATTTTTTGGGAGGTATTTGGTCAACAGTGTTTAAGTATCTTAACTTCTGCATGGAAAAATGGGAAAGAAGGCTATCTTTAGTTGGGTATGCCTAACACTGTCCAGGCAGAGATACCATCTACTGCAGACAAGACCATTTTTGTCACTAGAGAGATCTGAACTATATGAGCTTGGGCAAGTGAGCTTTAAAGCAATGGAATTCTAAGAATTAACAATAACCAAGAAGTCCCATCACAGTCCCATCACACCTGTGTATGGTTGATCAGGCCCATCAAGGGAAGAATCTGCAAGTGGTTTTAGATTATGAGGACACATCCCAGAACGTAAAAAGCCACAAGCTTCTATGCAGACGACATTCATATTTCTCACTGAAAAGAAACAGCCCTCTTTGTAAATGAGTGTTTGAGTATCTGGTTTGATATATGAGTGAGTGAGAGAAAGTGTGTGTGTGTGTGTGTGTGTGTGTGTGTGTGTGTGTGTGTGTGTTTCATGTCACTCATCATTGCAAGTTTCCTATATTGGAAATTCCTTTTCAAGAACCTATAGAAGCTCTTGTTGGAGTCAAATCCATGACAGCGATACCACTCATGAGGCCTTCTCACAAGTGACCACTCAGCCTCCTCCTGGCTCTCTTACCCCACTGCCTGATCCCTTCTCTCCCCAAACTGAGCAACGTGAGGAACACCCTAACTTGGGGCAGAGGGATGGGTGAAAAGATACAGGCGTAGGGTTGAAAACAGTCTTATCAACCCATGTATTGCGAGACTTCAAAGGGTGGCTCCATAAATCAACCCGGGAGCCCCTGGCTTGATGTCATGGAGGTGTTATCTCCAGACATCAACAATTACTGTCCTTAGGGCAGGTTGCAACAGCTCAATGCCTTGATAGCTAGTGGTGCTCTCAGCCCCTCTCAGCAGTTGAACTGCTGGGCCAGGCAGGAAGAAGTAAAAGGGAATATCTGGGTGGCCTGAACCTTGGGCAGAAGCAGAAAGTACTATAAGGATTCTGAGACTTTTCATTCACTTAATAAACATTTATTTTGTGCATCTCTGATACACAAGAATTATACCAGGTAAATAGTCATTGCTTCATTCAATAAACACTTATGGAACACACACTTGCCACGTACTATGTGAGATAAACATGAACAAGTCAGGATCTAGGCCACTCCATTGTGTTCATGGTAGGGTGTTCCTAATTCTGTGGGATTTCTCCTAAGTGGACACACGTGGTTTTAGATTTTAAATGCTACATGGAGAATCTTTCTTTATGCACAGATAGGGCATTAAATATCTGAATTACATAGTATGAAATTCATTCACTTTTTCACATTTTTCCAAACATCCTGATTACTTTGAGAATAAAGCCTGAGTCTCATGCTATGTAACAGTAACATTTTTTTTTTTTTGAGTCAGAGTCTTGCTCTGTTGCCCAGGCTGGAGTGCAGTGGCACTAGCTTGGCTCACTACAACCTCTGCCTCCCAGGTTCAAGTGATTATTCTGCCTCAGCCTCCCAAGTAGCTGGGACTACAGGTAGATGCCACTGTGCCCAGCCAATTTTTTTGTATTTGTAATAGAGATGGGGTTTCACCATACTAGCCAGGATGGTCTCAATCTCCTGACCCCGTGATCCACCCATCTTGGCCTCCCAAAGTGTTGGGATTACAGGCATGAGCCACCACACCCGGCCAGTAACATCTTCTTAAAACTTGCTAATATTCTTTTCTAAGTTGGGGAGGGGACAGAGAGAGAGAGAAAAAAAAATTTGCCTTAGGTTCAAAGCTTTTGAAAACAAAGTCTGAAAAAATGTAGTTTTTTTTTTTTCATACATACTTAGGTTTTGCTAGATTTGGTTAGCATTTAGGTGATAATTGACTTTTTGTCATTTTTTAAATGACAGGTAATATTTGTTAGGTGAAATAAGCCAGGAACAGAAAGACAAATGTCTCATGTTCCCCTATGTATGCGGAAGCTTAAAAAGTGGGTTTCAGGGAGGTAGAGAGTAGAATGCTAGTTACCAGAGACTGGGAAGGGCGTGAGGGTGAGGGAAGAATGAAGAGAGATTGGTTAGTGGGCACAAAGCTATCATTAGGAAGAAGAAATCAGTTGTAATGTTTAATAGCAGAGTAGGATGAATACGCTTAACAACATTGTATTTATATTTCAAAAGAGCTAAAAGAGAGGACTTGAAATGTTCCCAACAAATAGAAATGATAAATGCTCAAGATAATGGGTACCCCAAATACCCTAATGTGATCATTACACATTCCATGCTTGTATAACAAAATATCACAGGTACTCCCGGGAAAATCTAATGCCATTGTTTTGTTATTCCCATTTTTAACTTTTATGGTGACCTCTTTACATAATAATATTGGTTTTTAAAGAAAAACTACAAATAATAGTAAATCAGCTGGCACATGAGTATGGTAAAATTGTAAGGATGGGGCATAAATGATTTAATTTTAGGAAAATTACAACAATGAATTGTGCTACTCTTTGCCGATTCTTTAGTAAAATTCTTCACCCTGTGGGAGAATTATACAGGCCTACCCTGATTAACTCAGGAGTGGTCTTGTGACTTGTTGGCCAACGAAATGTGGGTAGAAGTACCATATGTCATTTTCAGGAAGAAACTTTAAGAGCCATGATGTAGTTTGCCATGCCCCCTTTCTTTCCTCCATGAGACAAGCCATGTTATGAGAGAGCTTTCCCCATCAGACTGGATTCTGAATTGAAGATGACATGGAACGGAGACAACCAAGCCATGATGAACATGCAGCATGAGTGAGAAGCAAACTTTGGTTGTTGTAAGCCACTGAGACCTGGGGATTGGTTGTCAATGCAGCTTTACATAGTCCATCCTGACTGACACAAAGAGGCCACAGCAGAATCTGATTAAAAGATGCAATGGCCCAGAGCGGTCCAACCCCACTCCTGGAAACAAAATTTTAGTCCTCATGCTTGATGTCCTATCAGAGCTCATGATATTCTTGATGGTACACGTTTAAGTATCATTTAAGTATCTGTTCGGGAGCAGCATTGGTAGGGGCCAGCCCCACAGAGGTTGATGGGCCTCATGCATGTGTAACATGGGGTTAATTTCATTGGCAATGTGGACCAGATCACTGGGTGGTCTTGAAGTCATTGGAGCAGGGTGAGAGTAAAGGGAAATCACATTTTTATGCACTACTATATATTAGAAGCAAAGTGTCACGCACTTTGTACATTTTCTCTTACTAGATATTCTGAGAACTAATTTATCTCCCATTTTATAGATGAAAAGACTAAGTCTCATCCCACAGAGTCAGCCAGGCAGTGACTGATAGAGCCAGGACTCAAATCCAAAGCTCTTGAGCTGAATCTAGTACTGCTTCCTGTTGTGGTTTCTATATAAGACACTGGAAACATGAGGCTGGAAAAATGCCATCAGCTACATGCATTTTCATCATACCTGCCTCAATATTTATTGGAAATGTGGACTATAAAGGCTTCAGCTAATGAAATTAGACTCATCCCCACATTCATCATCTTTTCTGCATCTGAAACATCCAAATTGAATCCTGGATGGAGATGGCAGAATTTATCAGGACTGAGATAATTCAACGAATGCTGCAGGGGGGTTTCTCAACAGCCCATGCAGGCTGAGTGTCACAGTGACTGGAGAATATACAATCATCTTTCTAAAGCTGGGAATTAAATCTTTTAAACCATGACTAGATGGCCTAATACTTGGCTAAGCCAAGTGACATAATACTCAAACAGTTGTTAATCATAAGCAATGCTCCCAAACCTCTCCTTCCTTTTCTTCTCTTTCTCCCTCCTTTCTTGCTTCCCTGTTTCTCAGCCTCCATTCTTACCCTAGGAGTAATGGTAGTATTCAATCCATTCTCTGTGGAGTGGCTGAAATAAGCAAAGAGGAAGGAAGAAGAAAAGGTGCATGGAAAGGAAGAAATGATGGAGAAAATGTGGAGAAGGAAACAGAGGTAAATTGACCACCTGCTATATGTTATGCACCATTAAGACATGAGTTTAGGTGCATTCTGCCGTATCACTCTCAGGGCATTCTTGAGAGATGGCCTCACCACCATCACCAACTAGTGATGCTCTTTCTGCAACTGCTAGGGTAAGGAAGAGATAAAGGCATTTTAAGGGAGTAACAGATTCAACCTCTTGGCCACTTAGCCCAAAAAGGCCAAGAAAAAAGTTGTGTTCATGGCACAAACTGTCAAACAGAATCTCTTTGAAGGCAAAGTAGGCTTTCCCAGTCCTACTCTCTAACCATACCACCCACTGCACATGCTGTTTTAAAAGTACAGTTCCTCTACCCACGCTTAAATGCTCTTAATATTCTTCAGGTTAAGTTTATTCATTTAGTCAATATTTATTCAAGAAGTAGTTATTGAATGCCTGCTATGTGCCAGGCACTGTGGCAGGCATTAGGAACAGAGCAGTGAACAAAAAAAAAGACAAAAAAAATCCTGTCTGGACCTTGCATTCTGGTGGATGGAGACAGACATTAAACAAAATATCAAGTAAAATACATAATATTTTAGAAAGTGTTAAGTGTATGGATTAAAGTAATTCAGAGGAGTCAGGCGTGTTGGAGGAAAGTGGGATGTTATTTTAAATAGAACACTCAGGAAAGGACTCACCGGAAATATATTTGAGCGATGACTTAAAGAACGTGAAGCAGCCAGTTATGCGGATGCCTTAAGGTGCAGCGCTTCAGGTGGAGGGAACAGGATGTACCTAAGGCCCTGAGACCTGAGTTTGCCAGCGTGTTCAAGGAACAGCAGGGAGATGGATGGGACAAACAGCAGGCAGCGGGAGAGGGCCAGCCATGGGAGACCACATCAAAAAGAAAACAAAAGGATAGATCCTGTTGGCCTCATAGGACTCCCTCACCTTCTACTCCAAAGATCGTCAGCAGTGGATGCGTTTTGTATGCAAGAATGGCATCATATGACTTGCATTTTAACCAAATATTTCTTACTGTTATGTTAAAGATAGAACAGGTGGAAGCAAGGGCATAGGTCGGGGTTTATTATATTAGTCTAGGCAAGTTGCTTAAGAGATTAGGAAACTGACTATGCTACTTCCACAAAGTTCTGGAAATTTGTTTCTTCTTTCTACTCTCCACTGCCTTAACTGGTCTCTCTGTCTCCCCTGTGATAGTCAGGATAGGAGAGGCTGTGCTGCAACAACAGATAAACCCCAGAATCTCAGGGACTTGATGCAAGAAAGGAGTATTCTTATTCATGCCATCATGTGATGTAAGTCAGGTTAGCTTTTTCCACCTTTTCTCTGTACTCTCTGAAGTATGTGGCCTCCAAGCTCTTCACAGAAGGAGAAGAAAGAAATGAAAGATCTTAGTAAGAAAGGCCTTAGAAATAGCTTGCGATTCTCTGCCCATGCTCCATTTGGCCAGAACTCCATAACATGGTTCCAGCCTGCCTTTCCAGAAAGCTGGGAACGTAGAGTGGCTCGTGACTGTTGGATGTGCATCAGCGTTCTCCGCCACATGTCCTCGCAGTCCTTGTGTTCTTTTTAAAGCATAAATATCTCCATGTCCCTGTCATGCTCCTAACTTGGTGATATATCTCTACCCCTACCACAGTTTAACATAATATTATCCGTGGGTCTTTCCTTAGCTTTTCCCCCACTTCCTGATGTCTTCCACTTTACAAATAGTTATGCTTGCTTAACCCTTCCTGACTATTCTTTCTGCTTTTTTTTTTTTTTAGACAGAGTCTCACTCTGTCACCCAGGCTGGAGTACAGTGGCACGATCTCAGCTCACTGCAACCTCCACCTCCCAGGTTCAAGTGATTCTCCTGCCTCAGCCTTCTGAGTAGCTGAGATTACAGCACCCACCACCACACCTGGATAATTGTCGTATTTTTAGTAGACATAGGTTTCACCATGGTGGCCAGGCTGGTCTCAAACTCCCAACTTCAGGCAATCCACCTGCCTCGGCCTCCCAAAGTACAGGCATGAGCCACTGCACCCAGCCATCTCCTTTAACCAATAAAACCATTACCACAACAAGATGTAGTTCTTAAGCTTCATTGTATTCTGAGGAACATTATTGTTTTTTTTTTTTTAATTAGTTCTAGGATACTGCCAAGGAATCTGGATTTTTAAAACATACAGGTAGTGGTTCACTGGCCACATGTTTAAGGAACTGATAAAAGACAACCAAGAGTGTCTTTGGAGTCCAGAATGAAGGCTCAGAAAACCAAGATGGTGGGTGGGTACAGAAGTCAGGGCTCAAATTCAGACTTGTTTGTCTCCAAAACCAGTGCTTATTTAAGTAAATTCAGGAATGATATCATAACCCAGTATGGGAATAGGGATTTAAGAACAATAATGGCCTTTATGATTGCCTTTGAGCTCTTCCATTCTCCTTTTCATGGCTTTCCAGCCTGTGGAGGATTCTGTCAGGTCCAAAATCCCAGACCTCACTGATATCTCACTGACAGAATGACAGCAGCTCCATATAGCAAAGAACGAGGCTAAACAATGGTCCACTCACCTCTAGTTTCACTAGGAGAAAGATGCTTATTCATAAGGTTTCAGGTGCCATACTGCTGGCAAGAGTCCCTTTTAATCATCCATTTATGCGTTTATCTTCCCTGGTAGACCATGAACCCCTTCATGGCAAGAGTCAGGTCTTATTCATCTCTGCATTCATGGGATAACTGCATTCTGTATAAGTGTGCACCTGCCTTATAAAGGACCTACAGCAGAAAGAAAGGAAAGGAACTACTGTTCCAAGGATTGCTAAGACTCATCCAAGGTTCTAACCCTGAGAGCTGGCCCTAGGGCCTATTGCTTCATTCAACACTCTGAACATCTGCACTGTGCAAAGCACCATACTAGGCCAGAAGATGTATTGAGAAATGAACCACTTTCCTTCTCTCAAAGGGCTCATGGTTGGGTCCAGCAGCTGTGCCAACAACTCCATATTCCTTCCCTCCATGCCTTCATACCCAGGCCATTACATACACACCTGAATCACAAAGGCTATGTCCATAGAAACGTAAATATAACCACTGTAAGCACTAGCCTTTGCAAGGAACCTAGGGTTCTTCCACTCCAGTGTTACTTTCCACAGCCTACTATCATAACCTTAGTTTCTCCATATGTTAAAAAATAATGTTGGGCCAAAGAAAAATCTGAGGCTTCTTTGAGCTCCAAAATTTTATGCAGACCTCTAGAACTGGATGTCATGCAGAGACCACCTTATTAATTCAAACCTAGAGAAGACATTCTCCTAAGTATAGAATCATTTACCACTTGCAGGAAGAACTGAACAGAACTCAAGCTGTTCAAGTTTCTTTCTCCTTGGCCAAGCACGATTTCATTGCAAAACTCTTGGGTGGGATTTTTTTTAAGTTTCCAAAGAGGCTCTAAAGACTTTTTGGACATTTATCTGTACTTGTATACCATATGGTTTGAATTTAGTAGGAAGAAGTCAAGAACAGACAGAACAAGCCTCTTGTGCCAAGCACCCAATAATTGAGAAAGTTTCAAGAAAATAGATGGTTCAAAAATATCTACAAAAAAAATTGGGAGCAGTTAAATGACAGAGAATATACAGTTAAACAGAGGAGAATGAATGGTCTGGAAGTCTGATGTATCAGATTTTCCGCAAAATAAATGACCCCAAAACTTAATGGCTTAAATTAACAACTACTTACTTAGCTCACTCTTCTGTAGGTCAGTGGTTTGGGTCAGGGACCTGGAGAGATTTATTTGGTCTTGGCTGGACTCTCATGTCCAGGGGTTTGGCTGTAATAGCTCATCCTAGTTTCATGGGGCTTATTGTGAGCACAGGATTGTTCACATGTGGGTAGTAAGAGTGCTAAGGAAGTAGATGTTTCTCAAATCTCAGGGTTGCTGCTATTCCATTGGCCAAACAAATCCCATGGCCGCTCCAGATTCTAAGGGTAGAGAAAGTTCCCAGTTCTTGATGGGAGGAGCTTAAAAAGTTATATAAATTTGAAGATACATGGAGGGGAAGAGTTTGTGTTCAGTTTTACAAGCTACCATACTTAGACCCATGGGAATTGGATTAAATTTGCTGAGATTTCACCTTGAAAAGTGAAGACTGGAGGTAAGGGGATGTTGGAAGAAATAGGAGGTTAGTAAAATGTAAACATTGTTCTCAAATTTCTAAAGTGACATCATAGATAAGAAGAAAGGCATATGTTGAATGCATTTAGATAGAAGTATTATGGTCTAATGGGTACAAGCCACCTGAGGCAAAAGGGAGAGCACTTGAACCATTGGAGCTGCCCAAAATAGGTAAGAAGAAGGGTGCAGACATTTACTGAGCACCTACCATGAATCAGATAATATGACATTTTCTCATTTAGTGCTCTCAATAATACATTATCTCCCATATTTAAGAGATGAGTCTCAAAGGGGTGAAGTGACTTTGATCAAGCTCACAGAACTAAGAAGTGACAGCTCTGGGATTTGAACCCAAATCCCTTCAATTCTAAAATACATGCTCTTTTGACAAATCATGCTGCTTTAAAGCTCCTGAAAGGACCAGAGGCACCCAGGTTCAATGTGGAAACAGATGTTCGCTGTGCAGCTGTGTGGGAAAATGTCTCAGCAGCTCCTCACATCTCTACACCCATCTCCTGCCTCTATTTCCAGCCCCCTGTCTGGCTCCCTTTGCCTTTCCACCCCCAGCAATCAGAGACATCAGTCTCCACTAAGAAATGCTGTTTTACAGTTTGTAACTTTTATTCAAGTTCAGTTATAAGGCTGGGCCTTTCTCTGAATTGTTTGTAATTTAAAGAATCGGCATTATGAATTTCCAAGATGTTATAATGATAGCTACCATCGTCTTAGCACTTTGTATGCCATCCCTTATCCTCACCAAAACCCACTCTGTCACTACAATTATTTTACAGATTTTTTTCAGATGGAGTCTCACTCTGTCGCCCAGGCTGGAGTTCACTAGTGTGATCTTGGCTCACTGCAACCTCCACCTTCCAGGTTCAAGCAATTCTCTTGTCTCAGCCTCCCAAGTAGCTGGGATTACAGGTGCCCATAACCATGCCCAACTAAATTTTTTTGTTTTTTTTTTTAGTAGAGATGGGGTTTCACCATGTTGGCCAGGCTAGTCTCAAACTCCCGAACCTCAGATGATCCGCCCGCCTCGGCCTCTCAAAGTGCTGGGATTTACAGGCATGAGCCACCATACCCGGCCCATTTTACAGATTTTAAAAATAAAAAACAGAAACAGAACAAAACAAAAAAACTAAAGCTTAGGATTCAAGCTTATCTAAAAATATATATCAATAGTTTCCCATCATACTGTACTCCCTCTTGAAGGAGTAGATGTTGGGAGCCTCCCAGGCTACATGAAAGTGGACAGTAGAGAGAGTTCTTTACGGAGTAGATGTTCCTTGAATTATACCACATACCACCAGAGCTAATGCTTCAGATATTATGGTACACAAATAAATCCAATTATTCTTGTCATTAACTTTAAAAGGTTTTAGCAGATTTTTTAAACTTTCTTAATAACAGAAAATTTCAAACACATATAAAAGTAAAGCAATAGCATGATTAACCCCCATGTACCCATCACCTGGCTTCAGTCATGTTTAACATATGGTTAATCTGGTTTCTTGGCAGATTTTTAAGAGAGGATTCCCAAACCTATGATTGATAACGTGCTGCTTCTGCTTCTCCAAATTAATACTCAAGGAGTGATGGAGCAAGGAGGCCCTTCCTAGCATCATCTTGGATGAACCTTTCCTTTTTAAAAAAGAAAGCTGGGGCCCAGAGATGGAACTGGCTTTCCTCAAGGTCACACATGAAGGTAGTGGAAAAGGAAGGCTTAGCACCAAGGTTTCTGGTTCCCTGGACCAGCCATCTCTGAGGAATCGGGGTGCCTGCTCAATACCCACACCCTAAGCAACCTCAGCCACCTCCACAGGAGAAAGAGGTGGTCAGAGTGGATTGGAATTGGCCTCCATCCAGCAGGCTCAATGGACTTTGTCAGCCAGGCCATCCTCTGACCTCAATACTGTTTCAAGGGTAATTAACCAGCCAAATGGGTTCCCTCTGCTGAGACTCAGTGCCCAAATAATCACACACACCCACAACTACTGGTGACCAGATCACCCCTGAAAGGTCCCACTTGACCCTCTAATGTCACATTCTTCATCAACTCAGCTTTCCTGATATGAAAATGTAATGTTTCTCAAAACTGGCAGCCCCTGAAGAGATTCTGCCAGTTGGTGCTAGTGGCATATTACCAGGTACAAAACTACTTTCTCCCCTGGGTGAATGGGAGACAGTAACTCGGGGTTAGATAGTGCTGAGACATGAAACGCAATGGTCTTTCTCAAATTGGAAACCTCAGGAGATATCTGATGCTTTGCAGGGGAGTCCTGGAAGTCATGAGATACACATCTTCTGGACGAGAAATCTACTTTAACAGCAAACACCAGATCTAGAGTTTGTAGAGGGAGAACCGCATTATGGGTGCTATGCCAACTGTAAAGAATTACCTGCATTGATTTGTTTAATCCCCACAATAGCCCAATGAAGTAGGTACTATGGTTTTATACCCATTCTAAGGAAACTGAGGGACAGAGAGATTAAATAACTTCTTGAAATCCACAGAGCTGTTAAGTAGTAGAGAGTATTAATTAGAATATTAGGGCTTAAAATGCTGCATACATTTTAGAATAGAATTATCACATGTGTAAGGTTATTATTAAAGTCAAAACTATGAAAATTAAGCAGAGATGGGTATGAGCCAGTATGTATTCAAGTCCTTGACTCTGTGGTCCAGATGTGTATTAGTTCATTTTCATGCTGCTGATAAGGACATACCTGAGACTGGGAAGAAAAAAGAACTTTAATGGATTTACAGTTCCACATGTCTGGGGAGGCCTCACAATCAATGCAGAAGGCAAGGAGGAGCAAGTCGCATCTTACATGGATGGCAGCAGGCAAAGAGAGCTTATGCAGGGGAATTACTCTTTATAAAACCATCAAACCTCATGAGACTTATTCACTCTCATGAGAACAGCACAGGAAAGACCCACCCTCATAATTCAATTACCTCCCACCAAGGTCCTTCCACAACACATAGGAATTGTTGGAGCTACCATTTAAGATGAGATTTGTGTGGGGATACAGCCAAACCATATCATTCTGCTTCTGGTCCCTCTCAAATCTCATGCATTCACATTTCCAAACCAATCATGCCTTCCTAACGGCCCCCCAAAGTTTTAACTCATCTCAGCATTAACTCAAAAGTCTACAGTCCAAAGTCTCATCTAAGACAAGGCAAGTCCTTTCCACTTATGAGCCTGTAAAATCAAAACCATGCTAGTTACTTTTTAGATACAATAGGGATACAGGTTATCAGGTAAATAAAGCCTTTCCAAATGGGAGAAATTGAGCAAAACAAAGGGGCTATGGGACCCATTCAAGTCCAAAATCCAGCCAGGCAGTCAAATCTTAAAGCTCCCAAATGATCTTCTTTGACTCCATATCTCACATCTAGGTCATGCTGATGCAAGAGGTGGGTTCCCATAGTCTTGGGCACCTCTAACCCTGTGACTTTGCAGGGTACAACCTCTCCCATCTGCTTTCACAGGCTGGCATTGAGTGTCTACAGTTTTTCCAGGCATATAGTGCAAGCTGTTGGTGGATCTACCATTCTGAGGTTCAGAGAATGGTGGCCCTCTTCTCAAAGCTCCACTTGGCAGTGCCCCAATAGGGACTCTGTGTGGGGGCTCTGACCCCACATTTCCCTTCTGCAATGCCCAAGCAGAGGTTCTCCGTAAAGGTCCCACCCTTACAACAAACTTCTGCCTGGGTATCCAGGTGTTTCCATACATCCTCTGAAATCTAGGCAGAGTTTCCCAAACCTCAATTATTGACTTTGTGCACTTACAGCCTCAACACCACGTGGAAGCTGCCAGGACCTCAGCTTGCACTCTGAAGCCACGGCCTGAGCTCTACCTTGACCACTTTCAGTCATGGCTGGAGTGGCTGGGATGCAGGATACCAAATCCCTAGACTGAACACAGCAGAGGGACCCTGGACCTGGCCTATGAAACCATTTTTTCCTCCTAGGCTTCAAGGCCTATGATGGAAGGGACTGCCACAAAGGTCTCTGATATGCCTGGAGACATTTTCCCCATTGTCTTGGTGATAAACATTTGGCTCCTCCTCATTTATGCAAATTTCTGCAGCTGGCTTGAATTTCCTCTCAGAAAATGGAATTTCCTTTTCTATTGCATTGTCAGGCTGCAAATTTTCTGAACTTCTATACTCTTTCCCTTATAAAACTGAATGCCTTTAACAGCACCCAAGTCACCTCTTGAATGTTTTGCTGCTTAGAAATTTCTTCTGTCAGATACCCTAAATCATCACTCTCAAGTTCAAAATTCCACAAATCTCTAGGGCAGGGGCAAAATCCCTCCAGTCTCTTTGCTAAGCATAACAAGAGTCACCTTTGCTCCAGTTCCCAATAAGTTTCTCATCTCTACCTGAGACCACCTCAGCATGCATTTCATTGTCCATATCATTATCAGCATTCTGGTCAAAGCCATTCAACAAGTCTCTAGGGAATTCCAAACTTTCCCACATTTTCCCATCTTCTTCTGAGTCCTCCAAACTGTTTCAACCTTGCCTGTTACCCAGTTCCAAAGTAGCACCCCACTCTTTGGTATCAATTTACTCTATTAGTCCATTTTCATGATGCTATTAAAGACATACCCAGGACTGGGAAGAAAAAGAGGTCGAATGGAGTTACAGTTCCAAATGGCTGGGGAGGCCTCACAATTATGACAGAAGTCAAGAAGGAGCAAGTCACATCTTGCATAGATGGTGACAGGCAAACAGAGCTTGTGCAGGGGAACTCCTCTTTATAAAACCATGAGATCTGATGAGACTAATTCACTATCACAAGAACATCATGGAAAAGACCTGCCCCTATGATTCAATTACCTCCCACTGGGTCCATCTCACATCATGTGGGAATTGTGGGAGTCATAATTCAAGATGAGATTTGGATAGGGACACAGCCCAACCATATCATTATGGAAAATGCCAAAGGAATTTAGAAAAGTAAAAAGAGCAATAAAACTTGTGGGAGAGGATTTCAGGGTGGGACGCAATATTTGAAGAGAAACTACATTTACACAATCTTTTCTCAGCTCCTGTCACTTAATTTTGAGAATATATTTTAATGTGGGGATAAATATCATATGATTTTATAGATAAAGAAAGCAAGACTCACTGATGATAAGTGACTTGCCAAGTACCTAAGTAGGCATTAGGACTGACTCCAAATCCAGAGTATTTTCCAATCTATCCCAGTAGAGCTGATTTTAAATCTGAGGTATGCCCTTGTTCCTCAGGAGATTATCACAGTTCTGGCCCCATGGAAGCCCACAGTGAATAAGTTGACCCTAAGTTCTGCCTTGTCCAGGACAATATTTATACTTGTTATCCTGACATAATTAGTAACAATACTCTTTTTCACTTTTAAAGGTATTCCTGTTTGAAGGAAAGATTATAAGGCCACCTGAAGCCTAAGCACTGCTTTCTCAGACTCTGTATCTGCAAAGTGGAACAATGAGTCCCTGCAACCTTCCTCCCTCTCAGAAACATTGTTGGAGAGTCCTTACTGAAGAATAAGAGCTTCAGAGGAGACTAAATTTAGGACAACCTGTGTAGAGAAACTTTCTAGTTTCTCTATTTATTCTCTAGTTTATCTATTTCCCTAATTTCTCCAGAGAAACTTTCTAGTTTCTCTATTTATTCCACCACTCTCACCTCCAGCCCCAACTAACTGCAGTAGAAGTGATTGTTTTCTGGTGGAAGGTTTGGGAAGAAGCAATCTAAGAAACAAGGATAAGAGAGAAACAGAACTGGCTGTTTGCCCTTCCCTTGCTAGATACTTGAATTCATTAAACATTTGGGAATTATAAGATCCTTGCAGCAAATCACCTGACCCCTTCTCTATTACCAAGGTGACCCAGATTCCTTGAACTGTTAGATCATTTTACAAGTCATTGCCAACATCATTCTGCAAGCCAATGACAACTTTTCTGAAATACCTTTCCTACCACTCATTCATTTCTCAGGAAGACAGTGTTAAGAAAGCAAAACAAGATGACTTTGATGCCCCAGGGCAGCCATTTCTCAGGGTGCAGGCTGATAAAAGTTCAGTGCCATAGAGTTAAAAGACCAAAGACTTGGAGCCAGGAAGATCTAGGGGTAATTCCCAGCTCTATGCCAAGCCAGCTGTGGACATCAATATTATTTTTTCTGCTCAAGGGAAGAAAACTGAATTGCCCCCTGGTGAGATTGGAAACTGTGGCTCTAAGAAGTCTTACATTGGCGACTAGCATTTCATCTTATCAGAAGCTCAGATCGTTACTTAGTTCACCTTAGTAACATCATTAAGAATGAGCAGTGATTAACAAAATAACATCTTCCTATACACTACTTGTAGAAGTGTTAATTTCTACAAGTGTTAATTATTAATCTGTAGAAGGCATTATAGATTCAATGTTCTCTGGTCCTATGAACAGAATTCAGACAACTGCTCCTTACCTGTTTATAGGAGAGAGAAAGGAGTATTTACTTATTTACTTTTCTCCCTCTTTTGAGATACATTGTGTGAGGTCCAAAGCCCAGCCAAGCTATGTTTAGAGAGGCATAATTATGCAAAACTTTGGAACCAGGTCAATTAATGTTCTAGTAGGTGGCTGTGGACATTCAGCTAATTATTTTAAGCTCTCTTTTCCTCAGTATCCTTGTCTCTAAAATGGAAACAATGCCATTACATACCTGCATTTTAAAACTTAGGTAATATGATTATAATATGACTTAGGTAATAAAAGATGTGGGCAGAGCACACACAGGGGTTACCCATCGAAACGCTCATCAAACATCCACTCTTTGTCCCCTGCTACCTTCTGCCCTGAGTGCTGAGGGCAACGTTGAAATCCTCCAGCTTCAGCTTCTGACCGTCTACATGCTGCAGGGAGTTCTACCAATTGAATGTCACATGAGAAAAACGTTTAAGTGTTCACTGAGAATTGGAAGTTTATTTACTGTAGTATATATCAGTTAGCTATTTCTATGAAACAAGCAACTTCTAGACTCAGTGGCTTCTAAGAACTAAATGTTTGTGTCCCTCCCTTCAATTCTTATGTTGAAACCCTAATCCCCAACATGCGGCTATTTAAAGGTAAGGCCTTTGGGAGATAATTAGGTTATGAGTCCTCATGATGAGATGAATACCCTTATAGGAAGGGACACCAGAGAGTTTGCTTTCTGTCTCTCCTCTCCACCACCTGAGGACACAGCAAGAAGGAAGCAAACCAGGAAGAGAATTGTCACCAGAACCTAACCTTGCTGACATCCTGATCTTGGACTTCTAAAACTTCTAGCTTCTAAACTGTAAGAAAAAAATAATTCCTATTGTTTAAGCCACCCAGTCTATAGTATCTTGTTAAAGAAGCCTGGAATGACTAGGACAGTGGCTTAAAACAACCACCATTGATTATAGCTCACAAATCAATGGGTCACATGGGCAGTTGTGCTTATCTTGGCTTGGCATTATTTGACCTCAGCTGGGCTCACTCATCCATCTGAGGTCCATTGCTAGGTTGGCACTGGGATAGCTGGTTGAGAATGGCTTGGCTGGGGATTATTCCACTTCACTCCATGTGCTCTCTCATGGTCTAGCAGGTTAATCAGGTTGGTTTTCATGGCAGTGGCAAGACTCCAAAAGATGCAGTGAAGCATGCATGGCCTCTTGGTGGTTTAGAATTGACCAATGTCACTACTGCCACATTTTATTGACCAGAGCAAGTCACAAGGCCAGTCATATTCATGGATTGAGGAAATAGTAGTCCATTCTCTTCACTGGAGAAGCAGCCAGATCACATTGAGAGAGGTTGAGAATTGAGATCATCTTTGCAATCAACCTGCTACATAGCAGCTAGTGTCACCTTAACTACTATTGTCACACACAGCTGGTGATGACAGAGACAGGATTCAATTACAGACCTGAATCATGTCAAAATTGGAGTCCTTTTTTGGAGTACTATTTTAGTACCTAAGGAAAACAAAACAGATTTGATAAAATCAATAAAAGCATCTTTATGCAAATATCCTGAAGCTGCACATGGATGGAAAATTTTCCCTCTCCCCTCTCATTCTCCAAGGCATCTTCAAGGCTGCTGAAGAGGTGGAAGCAGCTTTATTTTGCTATTTTCCAGGTTTAGTTCTTCAAACATACAGTCACCTCCCTAATTAGTTTTCATTAGATGCATGGTTCATATTAGGTCACAAGAAACCCAAAAGTCAAGTAATTTTAATAGGATCCATGAGTCAGTTGCAATAAAGCTGGCTTCGTGGTTACCTGGGTGATGGCTGTTCTGTCTCTACCTGAGTTGTCAGGTAGCTGACTGAATTCCAAACGTGGGCTGATCTTAACAGAAAGGTGGAAACCCTCATGTCTTCTGTGGACCTTAGGCCTCTTCATGGAGGGATTATAATTTCCTCCACTTTCTGGGAGTAGATGCCCCATGTTGGCTTTAAAAGAACAAGGTCTTTCCACTTCTCTAACCAGGCAAGCCTTTTCTGAAGCTTCAGGCATCCCTTGGAGGTCCCACCTTTGCCCTTCTCAAAGACTCACCATCAGAGAACAGCTAACTTAGAAGCACCTGATAAATCATTGTCAAGTTCCACTATTTCATAGAAGGGATGATTGAAGTCCAAGAAGAAAGGCTACTTATCCAACTCCAGCAGTGCTCAGACCAGTGTGAATGAAAGAACCATGGTATAACAGAAGAGGCATGGTCCTTAGATTCAGCCAGATCTATAAAAATCCAGCCAAGCTCTCCTAGTCACCACTGTGTGACCTAAGGCAAGTACCCAACCTCTCTGTGCCTTATTTTGCCTATCCTTTAAAAAGGCCTGGCTTACCTTTCTTGTAGGATCATTGTGGTATTTTAAGTGAGACAGCATGTAGAAAGCCCCTACTAGGTTTCCTGACACACAGTAGGTGCTCAGCAGGAGATAACTCATATTATTCCCACAGCCAAAGTGGCAATGGAGGTAGTGGTGCAAAGAAACCAAGAGCTATGGATGTTTCCTAAGTGGC
Organism: Aotus nancymaae; assembly: GCF_030222135.1. Classification (NCBI taxonomy): domain Eukaryota; kingdom Metazoa; phylum Chordata; class Mammalia; order Primates; family Aotidae; genus Aotus; species Aotus nancymaae. Next base: position 83,099,948 of record NW_026988450.1, on the reverse strand, counting down.
AATGGACAAGAATGTCTTTTCCTGAAATCCATAAGTCCCTTCAATATAACGCAAGTTTCTTAAAGAGAAGGAACTTGGTCTGTTTTACTTGCTGCTGTATCCTGAGAGGCTGAATGAGGAGGACAATAACCATCTGTAGCATGAATGGCTAGACTGCTCTTAGGTCACTGGTAAAATGTATTATGCAGGTAAGGTTCCTTTCTCTCCAAAGTGTAGCTTAGAAACTCCAAAGAGACGCTATCCATAAAACTCACTTTCCCCGCTTCATCAAATTAACGGATAAAGAAGACAGTGCAGCTCAAATGGTAAGTGTAAGGTCCATGGACCAGAGAATTGTGGATGGGAAGCCCAGTTCAGAGAAAGCTTAATGTGTAATTTAAGCTCTTTGAGCCTCCATTTTCTATTTACATAATGAGTGATAAAATTCTCTTTCAAAGGGCTGGTGTAAGAAAGATGAGGAAGGATGATTGTTCAGCTTGGTGTCTGACACAAAGTGAAGGCTCTGTCAATGGGAACTACAACATGCAAAAATAAAGTCCCACATCCTAATCTTCCTCTTGGTGGGAGGCGAGGCCAGTCTCTCTGTTGGGCATCCTCACTGGCTCGGCTAACAAAGGAAAGGCCACAAACAGACCACGGGGACCCTCCCAAGGCCCCCTGCCTCGCTGTGTGTCCACACTAGCTGTGAGCCACAGAAACCTAGTCTATCACACATGAGCCAGTGGTCACGAGACACTTATAAGCCAGGTTGGGGAAAGGGAAGAAAACGTGTCAGTGGGCACCGGCTCTGTACCAGGACCTTCTTACGTGTTATGTGCCCCTCAGAATTAAAGATGAAAGGATCCATGCTGTGGATGATGCCTCCTCATTCACACTGAACCACGGGCAGCAGATAACCCACGTCATGGCCCAAATCTAATGATTCCTTGGAATGCCCAGGCTTGCGTATTTATATCTTTTTTTCATTCAATTTTATCTCACTACTTTGTTTTTTTTCATTATCTAAATTTTAAGTATTTTACCCCAAATACATGGTGAAGTAAAGGTAGGTATTAATCAATCGATAGTCCCACTTATCCTTTCAACAAGCCAAGGAAAAAGGCATCATTATCTCCTTTTTATATGTGTAGGAAATAGTCCCAGGGAGGTGAAGCGACCTGCCCACTATCTCACAGGTTCTATCAAGGGCAGAGTGAAAGTCAAAACCATGTCAGTCCGGCCCCTGGGCCCCTTCCATTTCTGCTGCCCCAGGACCCTCTCACCCAGATCGCCGGGCCCTCTGCACTCCTTGACGTTGTTGGCTTCCTGCTCCTCTCTCTGCAGAAAACCACTTCTGTACTTAGAATTAGCTCCTTAGGGTGAATTCTCAGAAAATGAATTCTGGAGTCAAAGGCTATGAACATATTTATAGCCCTTGCCCAAACGCTGTGTGAAGGTGGTGCTTCATGTTCCTGAGGCCCAGGGAAGGAATATTATGACAAGACCACAGAGCCCATCAGAGCTGGAACCAGAACTGCAGCCAGCTGCCCCAACTCAGAACCTCTCACTTATTCTAAAACCCAGTGCTGCCTCCCATATGTGGAATGTTTGGAGGACACTGTCTTAGCATCCCACCCTTTCCTGAAAGCCTCCCTGCTATATTACGGCGTTCAAAACCACGGCAACTGACCTTCAGAGTCGCAGCATAAGGTTTCCCAGGAAAGACAAGGAATGGTCACCAACACGTCAGCGGAGAAGGCTTCGCACTTCATGGCCGCACCACTGACCTGTCAGGGAAGTAGCACTCTATGAAGCTGAGATCTGGGGTGGGGTGAGTCTCTCTTTCACCGACTCTGCTTAAGCACAATAGTCCCCTCTAATAAGGTGAGCTATGTAGACAGCATACACTAGATGTTTGCACAGAAGACCATGTGTCTCAAACCGTGCTGTTCTCTCTCGGTCCACTTTAACTTGGCTTGGCCCCAGGTTTTTTATCTGCCAGATTTAATAAGGTATGGCATTGAGGCTGTTGCAAAGATGAAAAAACCCAGGTAAAGTGCTGCCACCATGCCAAACACATAACCAATTTTAATCAGTGGGAATTTACATGTATTAACTGAACCTGCAGTGTTTCACAGTTTACAAAGAGCTTCACATTTATGCCAGTTACAATGGTTTCAGTAAGAGATAGGCCTTGAATGCCTGACACTAATCTCAGATGGAGTATAAAGTAGAGGAATAAGGTCAAGACTGACTCCAGCTTTTACTTGACTCCCTCTACCTAGGTTCTCGGGCGACCAGATGTCTGTTGCCAGGAGCAGTTCTGGTTTACTCCTGTTACACTGAGTAATAGCTTCCCCATTACCCCCAAGAGTGTAGTGGTATAGATGATCTATGGCTCTGTGATCCCCCTACAATCAGTAGTTCTATGTTAGAGATTTGATGATGAGAAAATGGTGAAAAGCTTGGATTCTGTATCCTGAGTTCTTCACTTAGTTGCTGGGTGACCCTGGGCACATTATTCAACCTCTCTGGATCTCAGGCTCCTCATCTATACAGTGAGGACAAATCAGGACCCACTTTGGAGAGTTGCTGTGAAGGTGAAAGGAGCAATGCACGTAAAAATGTATGCCTGACACAGAGTGAATCCAGAATAATTATTAATCGATGATATCAGTTCTTTTGGAAAAAATAATTACTTGCTCAAAATGCTTCTGGAGTATGTTTTGGCAGGCTTGACCCATCAGAAAGTTCAAAAGGTAAAAGACTCAACAGTCTCACAAATAATAGTCTCATTCAAACATACAGTCAGCAGGGCTCCAGGCATTTCTGAGTCATTACAGATGCTGGCTGAGAATGTTGACACCAGTGAAATTTTGCCCTCAGCTTCCTTTACAGAGTCACTGCTGATGATTGCTGATGATTGGCAGCTCTTTCTTCTACCGCAGGATGTGTTAAATAGTTGCAGTTGGTCAGTGTTGGATGGAAGTCTTGGATGGCTATATTTAACTTGGACTGTAATAATGCCGGAAGGAGCGAAGTTGCCCATGACCTTGGCTATTCATTACCATCTGTGACTCCCTCCTGGTGAGCCTGCCTCTCCTCTGCTCTGCTTTAATCCCTGTACATGCAGAACAAGGGACACAGGCAGGGGCTAAGGAAGTATGACTTTGAATCTGCATAAAGCCCTAGGGCTCCAGCACAGAAGAGCTTCAAAGGGCTCTGCCTGGACACCACTCTCATTTCACACATGGGAAATCGGGGCACAGAGAAGTTCAGAAATGTGCTCAAGGTTACAAAGCAAGTTAATAGAAGAGTAGGACGCAGGACTTCTGGCTTGAAGACATTCCTCCTGCTACACCAGCTTTGCTTTCTGTTCAAAGGAGTCCTGAAAGGCTTCCTGGATCCTCTTCATGCCCCTTCCCCAGTTGGCTCAACCATGCTTTGCCTCCAGGAAGCTCACCTGGCACCATATTCTTGGAGATCAAAATCAAAGCTTTCCATAGAAAGGCTGTGTGCTTCTCACCAGCCTCACAGCAGCAGTCCTGTTGTCACTCCCTCCCCTGGCTTAACCAGCCACCATGGTCCTCCATGTCATGTGGCTGGACCAAATAGTGCCCTGCCTCATGCCTCACACCACCAGCCTCTTGCCTCATATGCAGGACTTTGTCAGCACTAAGGTGCAAGACATTTGACAGCCCCTTTTATACTCTCCAGCTCACCCAGGTATGTCCAGTAGGCTGCAGGCTGGCTGGGAATGCTTGGCTCACACCCAGTCACCATTACCACAGCCATGATGGGCCTTGCTTTCCAGAGGAAACTCAGCAGTGTAGGAGAATTAACTCCTACTGGGTGACCTGTGACCATTTAGAGATGGCAGATAGGAAAAAGTCAGAATTTTATTCTCTTTCTTGTCTGAATTGACTCTTCCAAGATGCAATGTTTCTGTGTGGCCCTCTCAAACATAATCTACATGACCCAGCAAATGGCTGGGTTTCTTGTGAAGCTGTGGGCAGCTCAGTGCCTCACCTTATATGTGTTTTTTCTCCATCCCTGCCTCAGTTCCCCTTTTACCTACAGTCTTTCTTCTTGGAGATCTTACTCGCCAATAAAGCCTTAGCACATGTGTTTTGCCTCAGGCTCTGTTTCCTAAGAAACCCATGAGAAGACAGAGGTAACTTCTAGTGAAAGTCACATCGAGACCTGAGGTCACGGCAGGGCTGGGAAAGGCCAAATAATGATAGGGTGAGCACATAAGGGCAGGGGTTGCTGTCTGCTTCATTTTCAGACCTACTCCAAGCATCTAGGACAGTGCCTGGAGACAGCAGCACTCAGTAATTATTTGTAGAATGGACAACTAATACTGTGAATTTATACAGGGCTTTCTAGTTAAAAAGCACTTTCACATACATGATCATCACATGATTCCCAGGGCACCCCTGTGAGGGATTGGTAAGAAGCTTGGACCTGTTTATGCATATGAAGAAACTGAGCCTTGGAGAGCTAGTCCAAGGTCCCACGACTGGCTAGTTGGAATTGGAATCTTGAAAAAAGTCTCTGGGCTGTCCTTTCGGAATTCTTTTTTTCTACTAAGGAAATCAGTCCAGCAAGGCAAATATTAAGGGTTGAGCAACTACTAGAGTCTGTGGTTGGCAGAAGGTCTGAAATTTCATTAGATAGAGAAGTCGAATCCAAGCATCGGGGGAATAGGTGACGAGGTCATTCTGCTTCTGTGGCCAGGTCTCCATCTGTCTCCTGCATTAAGAAAGGAGGGCCTATGAGTCCACTGATGTAAGGAGGGGTCCTTGAAAGTGAGGTGAGAGAGTCAGTGAGGTTTACTAAGTTTGCCAAGGACTCACACACATTATCTCACTTAACGCACACAGTCATCTGAGAAGTGAGTGAGTGTATTAGTTTGTTTTTGCTGCATAACAAACAACTCTAAAACTTAGTGGCTTAAAACCACAATTTATTTAGCTCATGGTTCGGCAGGTTAGCAGTTTAGACTGGACTTATCTGAGACGCTTTCTGTTCTTATTGGATTCACTCATTAATATGTGGTCTGCTTACACAAGAACTGAAAACAAAACACCACATGTTCTCACTCATAAGTGGGTGTTGAACAATGAGAACACATGGACACAGGGAGGGGAATATCACACAGCGGGGCCTGTTGGGGGTTGGGGGGACTACAGGAGGGATAGCAGGGTTGGGGATTGGGGAGCAATAGCATTAGGAGAAACACCTAATGTAGATGACGGGTGATGAATGCAGCAAACCACCATGGCATGTGTATACCTACGTAACAAACCTGTAAGATCTGCACATGTACCCCAGAACTTAAAGTATAATAAAAATATATAGATATGTGGGCCACAAAGTCAGCTGGGGGCTAGCTGGCCAAAGGCAGCTCCACTGGGAATAACTCGCCTCAGCTCCACGTGGGTTTTCATCCTCCAGCAGTGTGGCATGGGCTTAATCTCATGCAGGAAGCAAGGGTCCAGGATGACTAAAAGAAGCATGCAAGGCTTCTTGAGTTTCAGGTTCCAAACTGGCACACTGTCATTTCCACTGCTTTCCATTAACAAAAGCAAGTCAAAAAGCTTGATCCCACTCTAGGGGTGGGGACACTCATGCCAAATTGAAGGAAAAAAATTGCAAAGTCACATTTCAAAGAATACAAATATACAGAAGTATGAACAATAGTAACTACTTTGCATTCTACCACAGTGACGTTATCCTAGTTTTACAGCTGAGGAGTTCCCAGAGATGAATGATTTGCCCACAGCCACACAGCTCAAAAGTGGAAGGGCTGGAACAGAAACCCAGGACTCTTCCTTGTAAATCCAGCGTAGGTAATATAGCTGAACATCCTGTTCAGCCCTGAGGAGGATCTCTAAGACCAGCAAGGTGGGTCCCTGCCTCAAGACATTTAGAGATGAATAAAGGAGAAAACCCAAGGAGAAAACTAAGGTCCAATGTGCCAAAGGTCAGGAGAGAGATGCCAAAACTCACTGGCAGATGCAGAGATGAAAGATTTTCTGCAATCAACTAAGATTGATAATGGGAAATGGAGTATTAGCCACCTACAAAATCACCTTCCCACAGAAAGCAGCTCTGTGCTTGGGTGTGGAAGTCTGCACTGTGGGACAGACTATAAGTAAGAGAGAAGGAATCGTGAGAGAAACAAGTCCCATCCTTAAAGCCATGCATGTGTCCATCCAAAGGTTCCCATGGGAATGCACTGGAATTGCTATCCAGTCATTACTGCAGTTATGTCTGTTGCTGTTTGGTTTGGTTTGGATGTTGTTTTTAAGCTATCAAAATGGCCGTTGTAAAATTTCAGTGATTTCTGCCTTCTAGGTTGGGGAGCTGTTTGTCTATAGAACAAACTTCTCCCCTTGTTCTGGAAGGAGCTTCATAGATTAGGTAGGTAACCACCCATTGTTCTTGTGAAAACAACCTTCAGGCCTCTCAGGGGCCCAGGAGTCACTGGGCTGGCCCAGAGACTCAGAGATCCCTGGAGGTCCTGAGAAGATGCTGGTTGAAGATTAGGGGATGCTTTCCCCTATCTTACAGGGCAGGCCAGAGCCAGGTTGGGAGACGGCAACTGCACAAGAGACCGTGAGATGGGGTTTAGGCCTCTGAACTCCAAGGACAGTTGCCTGCAGCTGCAATGGAAATGTGTGTGCCACACTTAGAGGAGGTACCCCAGGGAATAGAGATGTGGCCTCCTTTATCAAGGCCAAGATGGAAATAAGTGCTGATTAGCCTGAGAGGAGCACTGTGCCCCAGAAAGAGGCAATGTCCTGTGAATACTTCGCTTAGACATCAGCCAGATGAGGAAGGATGAGCTCATGCAGTAATTTGGTTATAAACAGACAGTACCCTGGGATTTTATAGTCAGAAATTAGTGAAACCTGTGGCAGATTAGGTATACATGACTTTCACAGGGCACTCAATATATAATCGGGGCTCCATAGAAGATTATTAAATTAATTAATTAGATAAAAGTAATACCTGAAAAGAAAAGACAGGTCATGAAGAGGAGAGGAATTCCTTTTCTTAAAGGGAGGTGATAATCTCAGTAATTCAACTAGACTAGCTATCATCTCTTTCTTCCAGCTCCTACCAGCTTCCTCCTCCGCAGAGCCTTCCTGGTGGTAAGACGGCCAAAAGCAGCCTCAGCGCCCTCTTCCAGCCCCCCAGCAATGTCTTACACACCTCTTGGCTCTGATGCATTCAATGTCTGTCCTTGAAACATTCACTGTGGCCACCGTTCCAGATCATAGGATCTCATGTTTGTCCCCAAACTATTCACTGTGGCCACCGTTCCAGATCACAAGATCTAGAACACACAAAAACAGTCTCAGCATTTTGTTCCACGAACACCACCAAGGAGGGAGAGGAGACTGGATCCCCAAGCAAAAATCAAAGGTTCTTGCAAGAAGCAGAGCATGCAGATGCTGGGCCAAGCGTCAACGTCCACCACCCAAGACACACGACCCTGTGTGGCTTTATTAGCCTCACCTAAACTCAGTTTGCTTGTGGACAGAAAGATGACCAATGAAACTTTGCAGGGTTTCTTGTGCAATTTAAAATAATTAGCATAAAAGGCCAAGAACAGTTTCCAGCAGAAAGCAGGAATTAAGAGCATCACATGAAATATAATTTAGTTTCATCAGACTTAGTTTCATTTTTATTACACAGATATTTATCCACCTTTCTTTAAATAAACTTGTCAGTAATCTTTTTATTAGGACACAAATGTGACTTCTTCTGAATAAAACAAATGTATTATCCCCTGCCAAGTTCAGAGATATCCAAGGTTAGCAAAGTTCTTTAGCATGAGCCATGAAGGAGGGTAGACAGCAAAGGTTCGGGGAATTTTCCACAGGCCTTGAAGAGCAGTCCAAGTTATAAAAAGAATGTTCATGTTTAAAAATTAAATGTTTGCTTTAAATATTTAAATGTTCCATTTTTCCCCCTGCCTGGTTGTTAATTCAGTATTAAAACAGAAGAGTTGATTTACAACCCCTGACATTGGCCTCCAGGGCTTTCTGAGTATGAGCTCTGAATATTCTTTCTTCAGAGTAATAATCAGTTTCATAGTTCACCACTTCCTGGGCATTGCCTTTATTCCAGCCATCGGAATAGGTGCTTTGCATCTGTCAATTCATTTCCTCTTTACCTTAGATCTGCAAAGAAACCATCATCCCCTATTGCACAGGGGAGGGGACTAAGGCTCAGAGAGGTTAAGTTAGTCTGTCTAAGATGACCCAGCTAACCTGTGACAGAGAAGGGATATGGAATATTGATCCAGGCCTGCCTGACATTAAAGTCTATATCATTTTATCTGCAATACACTGAAAATCACAGGTCAGAAAGTCAGATGTCAAACGTGTCAGGATGTGGGGCGGCATCATCCCTGCGATACCTCTTCTGCCTCATTGTCAGTTGTTCTAGGGAATTTATAGAAATCTGATTAGGGTCCAAGAAAGTGCTCGCAAAAAATGAAAGATTACAAGATTAAAATGAGTCTGTGTTTTAAATCAAGCACAGCAAAGACGGGCATTTTGAAGTAGCACTTAAAGACACATCATCAGTAAAGCAATGAGATATTTATTGTTTTCAAGATTTACCGGCATTCTAATAAATGCCAGAATTGACATCTGTGTGAGCATAGGATTCTGCCAGAATGAGAAGCTTGGGCATTCCTCTTAATACTTAGGAGGAAAACATGAGTGCAGGCTGTGGCTCACCGGATGTGTCCTTTCTGGTCATTCTGTGGGTCTCTGTAGGAGAGAAACTTGTGACAACTTCAGAGTTTTCAATGTCAGAACAGGAAGGGACCTGAGAACTCTTTTCAGCCATCCAGGGTAAAGCTGGGACCACAGCAGGGAAGTAAGCGGCCCAAGGCCACTCAGCAAACTGATGGTGAACCGTGAGCTCTAATCCAGGACTCCCAACTCCCATGCAGACCTCTGCCATCGACTTCTGCAATGTGCATTTATAAGTGCCTATGCCTTCAACACCTCCTACGTTTGGTTGAAATTTTCCAGTCTGTGGGTTTTTTCCTAAGCCTTTCAAAAACAAAAGGAAGTATTTTCTAGTAACCCTGCATTAGCAAAAGACTGCAGGCAGGTGCTGTGACACAGGCCAGAGAAGAGGAGGTGAAAGTGAGGTCTCTTAACCAAGTAAGAGAGAAGAGTGGTAAACAGACGTAGTCTTGGGAAAGAGCAGTCTGCAGGCCACACCTGTACAATGACAGCAGTCACAGGGGGTCTTGGCAGCTCTAGGAACCCAAAAAAGAGATAGATGACTATACACCTAGTGCTTCCAATGGCCACATAGAAATGAAGGAGAAGTAGAGACCAAAAGTCTTTCCAGACAGGGCCTAAAGACAGCAGAAGGTTTCACACATAAATTCTCACAAGATTGTCCTAGATTCACAGATGGTATGACCAGCATCTCACACACACACACACACACACACACACACACACGAGACAAACTTAAAGGGACGTCCTGTGCATTGTAGGAGATATAGCAGAATCCTTGATCTCTACCCACCAGACACTTGTACGCCCTACGCCTGCCCAATTACAATAACCAAAAAATGTCTCAGGCACTGTTGAACACCACTTTACCTCCATTGAGAACCACTCATCTAAGATAATTGGTAATATTCCATGAGTTCAGTTCAGCATTTATTTAAACGTTGTTTTGATAGCATTCTCAACTGGAATGGAATAATGATGACACTCAAAGTTTTATCTTTAGTTCTCTTAGTGAGGAACTCTATGTTCTTAATTATACATATTTAAAGCAAAAGCAAATCACCTCCATGGCTATAATGTTTCTGAGAAGTTCAGAAGTTGGACCATCTGGTCATCACTGTACTGTATCCTTCTACCTGGTACTAACACACATTTTGTTTGAAAACAAAGCAAATAAACAATTCAAAGGTGTTCAAGGGCTGCTTTGAGAAGTCGCATCCTGTCCATGCAGTGATTGAAATATTAGGCTGATTATCAGAATCTCCAATCCAAACTCTGTAACGATGCAATTTTGTAGGCCCTGTCTGGGTTTTCCAAGGGATGCAGCCCTGGAATCTGTATTTAACAAAAGAAATCTCCCCAAGAGAGATGTCTAGATGGGCGACGGAACTATTGCCATCCAGGGTTGATGTTCTTTGCCGTTACTAAAGATCAAAATGACCCCATTCCTACCATTCCATCATTGCAGCAGTGGGTGACTCAGTGACACATAAATTAACACAAGATTTTGCAATAATTAATAATATCCAGATATATCCACCTGCCAAGAGCCACTGCATAAACACAACTTGAGAACTTGAGAGCCAAATTTTGTAAGTCTGTTTTTAAACAAATGATTGACAACTCCTCCTAACACAGTGAATTACATCCTAAACAGTGGGGAGGGTGTCTAGCCCTAACCCCTTACTCAGGGAGTACTTGAAGCTCTCCCAGACACATCTATCAAGGGCAGGCCCAAACAGGAAGTCACGAGGTCTGTATTCAAGTCTTTGCCCCACCACTCACTAGCCATGTGACCCCAGGATGTCACTTTAACTCTCCAGCTCTCAATATCCTCATCTGTAAAATCAAATTAAATGAGATGACTGATGAAACAAAATCAAGCCTAAAGTACATTACATAATTGCCCAACAAGGCACAGCCAGACAGGAGCGGAAGCTGGACCGGAACTCAGACTACCTACCTTGTGCTTTTTTCCCCACAGGGCCCGTGGGGTGGCCTCTCTGCTTGTGCTGAGCAACATGTCATGTTGGTGAGCCTCTTTTGATTATTTCTTTAAAAGAATGAAGAGATCTTGAGGACTGAGAGCCTAACTTCTATCTGCCCCAAGATGAGACCCTGAAGATTTCCTCGTGCTTGGGCACTGCTCTCTCCTTCACCTGTTAACCGAGTGGGTTTGACTAAATGAATGAGGAAGACGTGACGAGGCCTCATTACCACAGCAGGTGCTGCAGATGCTGTTCATTGCCACCCAGAAGCCGCTCTCCTGACTTTGTTCCTTGCCCATGGGCCCCCAGTTTTGTCCAGGATGCCATATGTCAGGCCCAGGTGACAGCTCAGGGGGACTGCCGGGCCCTTTGCCAGCCACTTTCCAAGAATCCCTTGCAGCTAGGGACGGCCCTGGAATCAAGTTTTGCCTAGAGAAACCTACAGCAAAGTCTGAGGAGGAGTTTCTGGGAACGCGTTTGACTTCCAGGTGAAAGTAACAGACAGGAGACAAGTGATTCCTGGCTCTGCCCCTTCACCCTGACCAACGTGCTCAGGCTTCCTGGAGCAGCTGCTGACACGGTGGAAATACCAGGAGGCAACAGGCATGAGAGAAAGCAAAGATGGCAGCAGGGAAAGACAGAAGCTGCCAAAATCCTCAACGACATGGTGGAGCTTCCTGACCAACCCCAAAAACGCCTCCCTGGGGACCTCTAGTTACATAAACATTAAATGTCCTTTTGGTTGAAGCAACTGTTAGCGAAAGGCCCTGTAAAGCTGTACAAATGCAAACATCTGTTTGTTTTACTTGGGGCTGGAATTATATTCATTGATGTGGCCATGGTGATTATCTCCTGCTGATCAGAAGCTCTTATCAGCAGCTACATGTGTCTTCGAGTAATAAGGAATGGTCAAATGCACTGCTTTATAATAAATGCAGTTTGTTAGGTAGACAGAAACATTTTCAAATATGGAGCCCCTGAGGGGAGAAGAGAAATATAAAGGAATCTTTGGTGGTGACAAGAGAAAAAGGAGGCTTCTGTCCCCGTGCCACGCACTCCATTTCTTGGTCATACTAGATTAATTGGTCATACTCACATTAATCTTTGAGCATTACTTTGTGCCAGGTTCTGTACAAGGGAATGGGGGCCAATATGAACAAGGCAGGCAAGGGCTCACCTTCTTAGATGTCAAGGAAGAGTAGTGTCACAGACTATACAAGGTGGGGTTATAGGTGAGATGAAGATTACAAAGGAGCCTCTAACAGCAGAGGGAACTAACTCATTAAGGGCCAGAAAGACGTTCTCAGGAAGGGACTTCTCAGCTGATACCTAGAGTGAACAAGAGCCTGGAGTGGTTAAGGAAATAGTTCCAGAACAAAGGAATAATTATTCAATTCTCAGAACAATCTTATGCTATATATATATATAGGAGATTATTATTTCCATCTGTATCAGCCATGACAAGATAGGTTATTCTGTGGTAACAAACAACCTAGAAATCTTTAAAGATTTAAAGCAAATAGTCACCGTTTATTTCTCACTCATATTTGCATGACCACCACAGGTCAGCAGGGAGTTCTGCGCATCATAATTCCTCAGGGCCCCAGGCTGATGGAGGTTCTGTCTAGATCCATTCTTCCACAGTCACAGAGACGAGGAAAGAGAAACACGGCAAGCTGTGCACTGACTCTTTAAAGCTTTTCCCCAGAAGTCTCACATGTCACTTTTGGACACATTTCATTGGTCAAAGCAAACCATGTGTTCACAAGGGTAATTCCCCCTGCAGAAGGGGAGCACACAAGACAGGTGATCACATGGTAGAGATGAAAAAGGTATGAAGAGGTTGTGTGATTTGTCCAAGATCACAAAACTAGAAGGTGGCAGAACAGAAGTTCAAAATCAGGATTTTGAATTCCAAGTCTAGGGCCCATTTCACTATGACCCAAAATGAATCTAAGTGACTATCCATCTTGGAAATGCTATTGCAGATGCCCAAGAAGAAACACACTTCCTGTGGACACTAAGCTCTGTGTGCTGGCCACCCTAAGCAAATTAGTAACCATAGTACCCACTCAGAGAAGTTTCCTTTTCACTGGCTTGGTTAGCAGAACAGACGGTCTAGGCTCCCCAGTCCTGCCCTTATGGTTCTGAGCCGTACACCCCTTAAATCTGCTGCTCTGAAACTTAAAGACATCTGCGGGTCTGTGCTGCCAAGACCGTACCCCCACCCCTTCCACAGACACATTGTCCTTGGAACAACAGGTTCCTGGTTTTCCCAGCATGAAAGGCTGCTGTCACCACCACAGCTTGTTCCCAGCGTGGGTTCTGGGTCTTCACCTCTTCCAAGATGAGCTGCTGCTTCTGACTCTCAGATCCCAGCAGTAGTTTCTTGGTCTCTGTCCCTGACTCAAGCCCAGAATCAGATAATAGTCATACGCCATAGACATCTGTGAGGATTGCAAGCCAAGACCTTGCCCAGTCCCCACATTTGTGGTGGCAAATTGTTTTTTTCTCCAAATGCAGTACCATATCACCAAAATATTGAAGATAGCCGGTTTGCCCTCTAGTGATCCTTTTAGGAAACCATGCAGGATGTTTTAAAATCTATTTAAATAAATCCTGACACTGAAAGAACGCCTGGACGATCCTCCAACCTGGACTCCTCATGTCGTCCCATCTTTCCCCACCTTTCGTCAATATTCCACATGCCACAGGAATTCTTTCCAAACACAGGTCAGAGCAAGGCATTGTCTGCTGCAGACTTTCCAGTGACCTCCCACACCCTCCAAGTAGAGGCTGAAGCGAGTAGAATTAATTGGCCTACTGGCCCTCACATGCTCTCCCTGTGGTCCTCTGAGCCTTTGTGTATCTGTCACCCTCTCTGTGGGGGTCCCTGCATGTCCCACCCTTATTTAAAACTGAGCCACCAACCCCAACCTGCCCTGCCCTGCACCCTCCCCATTCACTGCTGTATTTTCCTCCCTAGCACCAGTCACCATCCAACACAGAATATGTCTATTGTTTATACGGCTTATTGCCCACTCCACCTACTTGAATGAAAGCTCTGTGAGAACAGGGTTGTGTGTCCTTTTTTGTTCACTGCTATAATAATGCTGTCCATGGAACAGTGCCTGGCACAGGGCAGGTTCTCATTCAATATCGACTGAATATAGGAATTCTATGACATCCTAATGGCAGTCACCTCAACCATGAACCTTCCTAAGCCTGAAGAGAAACAGTGGAGGCTCTGCCACTTAATGGCTGTGACACTATGGGAAAATTATCTAGCTCCTCTGAGCTTCTGTTTCTCTGCAAAATGAGATACTTGCCATTCTGCCAGGTGTTTGTGAGGAGTGAGACAATGCATGTGGAGTGTAATACCGCGTCTGGCCCAGAATTCATGCTTGAGAATGGCAGCAGCTCTTCTGAATTATTACATGATAACGCGTAGACGCCACACGGCTGCAGTGAGTGGTGATGGGGCTGCCTGAGGCTCACTCACCAGCTAAGTGCTTGCTCTTAGTTGGTCTCACAGCCCTTGAAATTCAAACTTTGCCTCAATAAAGTTACAAATTATCATACCACGTGGATGTTCAGGGACTCTCCCAAATAGTCAAAACTACAAGGTTAAGCTTCAAACACCAAGGTTTCCTGAAATATTAATTAACACTGGAGAAAGAAGCAACACCACGGGAGATGATGAGAAAAACTTGGAGATGATTTGTAGAATTGTAGAATTTCAAGTAGCAGGAACCTTACAGAATGTCCATTCTTAATCCTGCCCTACAGATGACCCTTGTCATTCTTTCCCAGCTCACAGGGGACATCTGAATTTGCAGCGACTGCTTTACTTCCAATCGGCTACATTTGCAAAACCTACCCTCCCTGGACCAGGGCAGACGGGGAGCAGAAATCCTCAGCCAGAGCTGCAGTCCTATGCAGTAGCCAACACCACAGGCCTTGTCTCTTTCTCTCCTCCCCTTGAGCAGCAGCCACAGGTTGAAATTGCAGCATCCCTCTTGTCCTTACAGGTGGCTCAGCCCTGGTACAGCAAAGCTATGTCTCTCTGTCACTGCCACGTCCAGTGGGAGGAGGTCTGCAGAGGCCATCAGAGCAGCGCTGGGTTCAGATATGAGATCCACAGGAAGGTGCATGGGCTTTGGGGCCAGATGTCTTGAATTAACCACTGGCTCTACCCTCATTAGCTGTGTTTTTAGACAAATCTAGCACCCTTTCCCTCCTCACGAGGAAACGGGGGTTTCAAACACAAAGTCCAGGGCTACTATGAAGAACAAAAACAGCATATGCAACAGCCTGGCTCAGAGCAGTCCACTGATAGTAGTAGCATTTTATGACAGTCTAAAATCTCTCTTGCTTCTGTCCACCCTTCTGCATCTCATGCCTGGACCCTTGCAGAGCCACCTCCAAGTCTACCTGCCCATAGTCTTGGCTTTCCCATTCATCCTCCAATGCAGCCAAAGAAATGTTACCCAAAACCTAGACACAGTCATGCCACTTTTTTTGCTTAAATCCCCATAATAGTTCCAAAGTGCCATAGAATTCACTGTTCAAGAGAATACGAAGAGCTGGGCACCACCAGAGCTAAGAATATCTAGTCTTTTAAATACTTTACAAGGATGTGCCCTAATGGGCTACACCAAACTTGCCACAATCATATCTTCTTACATAAATTCTTTGATTCAACAAACATCCATTGAGCACTTATTCCAGGGACGTACTGCATTGAGTGCTGAGTGTGCTGAGCATGCCCAAGTGGAAAGGGTAAATTCCTGCCCTCAAAGGTGGTAGTCTACTCAGAGGGGTCTGAGGGCTTTCGGGTGTTACATCTGCATAGGGCAGAATAGGAGCTCAGAGGTGTTTATCTCCAGGAAGCAGTCAGGAAAGATTCTTAGAACAGGTGATGTTTGTGATAACAGGATATGATAAGCCCCTTACTTGAGAGAGTAAAAGATTCATCAGAAATGTGAGTCTTCCTTTAAGAGAGAATCGGCTTTTAATTATCAGGAACCTACGAGGCAAATCACTCAGATTAAAAATGCTCTGTTATTCGGATGCGCTATAAAATATTTTAGGTTACGCCGATAAGAAAGCAACCAAAGTTTCTTCCCTAAACACGGATTAATTGAGCTGAAGCGAAAGTCTCAAGTAGGATTTAACCATGTTCAGATGTTGATCCTAAGCAGAAAATGTCCTCTATGGTTTTCCCTTTTCTTTTATTATAAAGAGATATCACTGTCAGAGCTCTTTGTTGCAAGCAACAGAAGCCAACTGACTGATAAAGCAGTAAATAAGCTATTGAAAGAATTTTGGATGCATAATAATTACAAAAGGAGAAATGGTAACTTTACAGTGGAGAAAGAGACCTGGCTGACACCACCTTAATCAAGTGATCAAAGAAACACCAGGAGTAAAGAGGCTGGTCAACATCGTGTGCCTGTCAATATGATACACTGAGAAGAAGATAACATCCCTTCTGTGCTATTCCTGCCAAAAATGAATCATACGACTTCAGTCATGAAGAAACAACAGACAAACACAACCTGAGGAATCTTTTACAAAATAAAACACCTGTTTGCACTCTGAACCAGTGTCAAGGTCATTATGGAAAAATAAATACTGAGGCACTAATTGGATTGAAGGGGACTACAGATTTACGACAACAAAATCTCATACGGAATTCTGGATTGGATCCCGGAACAGAAAATAACGGTTGTTTGGTCTTTGGGTTTTATTGTTATCTTTAGGTTTTAGTGTTTTGATTTTGTTTTGTTTTTAGGGTTTTTACTTTATAGGACAATTTTGATTTTAATCAGAACTTGATAAACATCTATAGATTTATATCAATATGAATTTCCTGATTTTGATCATTGTACTAAGGGTGATATTAGAGAAAGTGGGATAGAGAGAGGGGTAGCTCAGTGACTTGCAAGGGGAGCTGGCGAGTCAGCTTCCAGCTTAAGCTTTCAGGAACATCCTGAACGGTTGGTAGGGAAACCACAGCTGCAGCTCTCACTGCCTTTTAGCTATTCCCCAGCTTAAACACTAGGAACCAAAGGCCCCCAGCAAAAGTAACTTCTGAACCAGGAACTTGTGGGCACCCAGGACCCTCCCAAACCTGGTGCTTCTGCCGTGACCTTTTGCAGCAAAATGGGCCAGAGGAGAGTCAGATTTCTATTTCTCACTTTCAAATCCCATCTTGTGCAGGGCCTAACCTCAGTAGAACTTGTTAAAAGTATAAATGATATGAGTTTGAGCTGCAAGGGAGGCCGCAAAATCAAATTTTCTCATTCTATGCTGATGATGTGAAACTCATAAAGCAAGAATTTCCTCCCAAACATTGAGAGGTTTCCAATCTATCAGACAACATGACTAATGTCCACTAAAAGGAAAGCACTCTTTTACAGTCAAATTATTTTATTACAGAGTCAGCCTTTACTCACCCAAGTTGTAAATTTTTATGTTTGTATGGTTGTCAAAGTTTGTGAGATACGCTTTAGCTTACTTCGGAAAGTCATAAAATATGGCTAAGTTAAGAGACAACGAGAGTTCGTAAATTCTACTTACTGTTATTCATTTCAGGCACTGCTGAAGTCAAAATTGCCCAGTTTAAAATAAACTTTTTTTCTTCCTCTCTAGATGTTTGTTCTCTAGCCACTATAAAATCTGTTCATTTTTGAGGTGGACATTACAATTCATTGTTTTCTTTCTGCAGAAGTTTACAGCAAGCTTGAATCAAATAAAAATGCTTTTGACCATTTCTAAGCCTAAAGCAACAGGGAGCCCTGTTTATATTTCTACACACTGAAGCAGTGAAGAAAAAGATGAATAGGTGTTCTCACACAGAAAGAACAGGGCAGCCAGCAATTCTAACACACTGGTATTACTACGAATCACCCATCATTTTTGCCAAAATCCAGATCCTTGAGCTCTAGCCCCCAGTGCGTGATTCAGCAGGAACGTGCTAAGGTCTGGGTTCTGCACTTTCAGCAGAATTCCTAAGTTTTTCTAAGGTAAATGGCACACAGATGACACTTTGAGAAATTCCAGAAGAAGGGGTAGGGAAGAGCCCCCCAGGCAGGTAGTGTAGCATGAATAAAATTAAGCAGGTGTGGAACACTCGGGCACCTTCAAAGAACTGCAAGCGGTTCAGAAGGGGGTGGCCAGGGAGATGAATCAGGAGACCACAGCTGGGAGGAACTGGGCAAGTCCATGTGACTGACAAAAATGACCTTCCACAGAAAAACAACAGAAAAGACATTTCTAAACTCAGCCTGCCCAGTGCTGCTTAGCCCATGAGGCTCACACCTGCTGGCTTCCTACAGGTCTCTTTTTTAAACATTATGTATTTATTCGTGTACTTACTTTTGCCACCTTTGGTGCTGATTATCCAACCCCCAACGTTCATCCCCCAGCAACAAAGACTAAGATTCTCACTTCGACGGCCTCTCCTCTCGTCGTGTCCTAAGAAGAAAACAATATGCTTTTCTATCTGGCACTCCATCTTCGCCCCCCGGTGGAGTGGGGTTGCCTTCCACCCCAGGCATTTTGTGCCTCTCCTCCCACAGAGTTCAGATCCCAGGTCCAGAGCTGTTTCTTACTCAGTCCTCAACCCCCTCATATTGTGACAGAAATGCATTTGCCTTATTCTGAATCAAAAGCTTCTTTGTCCACCCTCCACAACTCTTTCCCCGGATCGATGGGATTAGAAATGGCTGATTTAATTAGTCCAGTCACAGCCTTGCTTTATTACTTTCTCATTTACAATGAAATAATGGAGAGCAAATGAAAGGGATTTGTCATTATCTAAGGACCTGATGAGGCTGGGGAGGATGCCAATCTCTGGAATCAGCTGCAGCCCTTCCTCGAGGCAGACAAGGGAAATCGCTGCCTTTCTAAGAAAATCAGGATTTGTGATAGTTTGTGAAGTCCAGCAGGCAGTGTCACTGCCCACAAAGGTAGCTGAGACCAATAGCCCTCGGACCTCAGGATTCTTAATAATCACCCCAGGGATTTGAGTGGGACATCCATTCCTTCCACTTTCTGTATGAGCAGAAACAGGGTGCTGAACCTTGCTAATCTTCAGGCTTAAGTCTGCCTTAGAATCACTTCTGGAGAATTTCTACATAGTGATACCTAGGTGCCACCCCAGTGATTGTGAGTCCTCAGGCCCGAGTGGACCCAGGAGTGCCCCTCTTTAGATGTCCAGATGATTCTGATGCATGCTGACCCTGAAAATCCCTGAACTGGACGTGTGCAGTCCTTGGTCCTCGTGAACCACATTGGCCTCATTCCTGACGCACACACTTGCATAAGTCATAGGAGAACATTTCCCACCTCCGTATTGTACATGTGCTGTTTCCTCTGCCTAGGACTTCCGTTTTCTCCTCCACTCTCACTCCTTTCTTCAACTAGCAGACTCTTCCACATTATAAAAGGTCCCAAACAAATATGACCACCTCTGTACTGTGTGTCCTGATTGTCAGAGGCAGAAGTCATCACTCTCTCCTGTTTGTGCACAGAGCACTTCCTACAACCCTTCCTCAGAGCGCACATTTCATTATGTTTCACGTCTTCCCCTCAGCTAGACAATGAAACCCTTGGACTTGTGTTCTGTTCATCATGATATCCCCAGAACACAGAAAAGCATCTGGCACATGAGGAGATCTATTAGTCCATTCTCACACTCCTATAAAGAACTGCCCAAGACTGTGTAATTTAAAAGAAAAGAAGTTTAAATGACTCACAATTCCACATAGCTGGGGAGCCCTCAAGGAACTTACAATCATGGCAGAAGGGGAAGCAGGCACATATTCACAAGACAGCAGAAGAGAGTGTAAGCGTTCAGGAAAAACTACCATTTATAAAACCATCAAATCTTGTGAGAATTCACTATCACGAGAACAGCATGAGGGAAACAACCCCCATAATCCAATCACTCCCTTCTTTGACACAGGGGGATTACAATTTGGGATGAGATTTGAATGGTGACACAGCGGGTATTCACAATGTGCATGTTGGGTGAAATAATGAATAAGTCAATCAATCAACCAATTTTGAGGCAATTGTTTATTAAGCCCAGCTCTCAGTTTAGGAACGATAAAATGTACTATTGTCTGAGTGATGTAATTTCAGAGAGATCAACATCTCTCTCTACACCCCAAAATGGCTTCCCTCAAAATCCCATTACAGTGCATGAAATTCTCACCATTAATTTACTGATTTAATTCAAAAAATACTGATTGTGACAAGAACTCTGCAAGATAAACTTGAAACTCTTGTTGGGTCCAGTCTAGCATTACTATCTAAGCACAGCAGTGGAAGGAGCTACTCTTCATATGGAAGGAACTACTTTACCATGGAAGGTTTTGATGAAGAGTGTCTGGCACTTAGGGAATTGGTGGCCTCATTCTCTGAGAAAAGGAACAAACCCAGGAGGAGGAGCAGATGGAGTGGATGGAAAGAAATAATGAGTTCATTTGGGGGCATATGGAGTGTGCCTCAAGGGAGGTGGCCAGTAAGTGACGGATACAAAGGTCTGGAGCTCAGAGAAGTGCCCTGGTAGATTATAACAAGGAAGTTACCCAAGTGTGAGCAAATCCAAACCATGCAGTGGAGTAGATGACATCACATGTGGAAAGGTTGCAGCATGAGCCAAAGACTAAATATAGGAGAAATCTCCTAGCTGAAAGAAGTTAAGGCACTTGACATTTAGCTAAGCACTTCAGTGTAATCCTCCCGATAAGCCTACCACTGTGCCTGTCACATCATCTTGCTCCAGTAACACTGTTGAATGACTGAATGAATGGACTTTGGGTTGAAGTACTATTATTGTTTCCATTTTCTTGGTAAAGCAACTACAGCATAGAAAGCAAAATGACTTAACCAGGATTATAATTAGTAAGAGGTAGAGCTGTACTTCAAACTTAATTTTGTCTGATTTAAGGGTCAGACTTTGCTATCCTTATGAAATCATTTGAGGTGACAGCTGCTGGCAGCCAAGCTAGTTCCTGACAACTACATAAACAAGGTGACAGTGATGTGCTGGAGCTGGCTCAGACAAGCTCATGAAAGCTGATTGTGCACACCTCATCCCAATGCTGTAGTCAAGTGACTTGTTGTTGGTAGCTTAAAATTGGCTACCATTGTTGGAAGTATTTACACCATGGAAATTTGCAAATGCTACAAATTGGGGGGGGGGTTTGTTTCTGCTGTTTTAACTTATTTGTTTGCTTTTAGAAGGACAGTTTTTAAATATTTACCTGGATTCTACTGAAGGAAAGCCAGAGTCCGTTATTCTCATTTTGCTGAGGAAAGAGACACAGGTGGTTAAAATGCTGAAATGCTCAGGTGGTTAGAATGCTCCTTTGCATTGCATGTGATAAAACTGAAGCCCCTAAAATTAAATGAGTCAGATGAAGTAACATAGCCAGTGAGTGGCATATTGTTGTATACAGCTGGTATTCATTTATTTTCTTTGCTGTAAAGTCTTAAGGTGGGAGGTGGGGAGGATATGAAATCAGTCCTCTCCAGTTGCAGGGAATAAGGGGTGTATTACCTACGGAGAATTTAAAATCTTCAGTAAAGTTGACAAAATGTGTGTCTGCTGTTCATTAACACCATGTTCTAGAAATTCTAAACAATGTCAGTAAGAAAGTGTCTTCCCCCCACCCTCCTTTTGCTACACCACCAATTGCTGTTTTAACACATGTATCTGTTTAATATAGCTTTCACATACGTTGGCATAAGTTGTTCATAATGTCCTCTTTTATGTAAGCTGCAAATTCTATCACTAAATATATTTTTAATATGTATTTTAAATATATTTTACTTTCTTGATTACCCATTCCACAGCTTTGTCCATTTTGTTAAGAACCAGCTTTTGGATTTGTTGATGTTTGCTATTATTTTTAATGTCATTCATTTCTGTTTATATCACTATTATTTTGTTCTTTTGCTTCTCTGGTTTACTCTGTTGTTCTTTTTCTAACTTCTTAAGTTGGAATCTTAGCTAACTGTTTGGCCTTTATCTTTTTCTATTACAAACATTTCAGTCTACCGTTTACTTCCAAGTAACCATTTTGATGCATGTCATGTTTTCAAATGAAATATTTTTATATCATTTTCTCCTTAATATTTCTTCTTGGACACATGAGTTTTATAGAATCAAAGGTTTGTTTTCCAAACATATGAAGGTTTTAGATAAATTTTTGTTAAGAATTTCTTGCTCTTCTCATTAAAACAAAGCCTTTATGATACCAAGTATCTGAATGTTTTATTTTGTTTTGTTTTGTGGCCTAACATATGCCAGTTTTCATATACTCCTTGTATGCTTGAAAACCTGCTTTTTACTGCAATTGTTGGGTAAAATGCTCTAGTTGTATCTTTTAGCTCAAGCTTAATAATTGTATTGTCCAAATCTTACTTATCCTTACTGATTATTTGGGTATTTAAACCATCAATTATTGAGAGAAAAGTGTTAAAAACCTCTTGTGATGCTGAAATTATCTATTTATTTTTCTAGTTCTGTCAATCTTTGCTTCATATACATCGTGGCTATGTAATTTGATAGACACAAGCCAGTTATGTCTTCCTAGGAATGGACAGTTATTTCCTTATATAGTGAATCTCTTTATCTCTAGCAAAAATGTTTTCTTAAACTAATTTTTACCTAATATTGCAACAGTTTTGCCAAATTTATTCGTGTAGTATTTGCCAAGAATGTAATTATGGGCATTTTTGTCTTTTTCATGTCCTATGTTTGAGGTCACTATGAACATCATGTTGATAGATTTTTTTTTAAACAAGTGTGATAATGTTTGTCTTTATAGCACTTGCAGATATACTTGGGTTTATCTCCATCGTTAAATTCTGTGCTATGTGTATTTTTATGTTTCTTTTGCTCTTTTTACTTTTATTATTTTACTTTTTAATTGCTATTTTTCTCATTCCATATATTTCTATCTACCAGTTGAGAAGTTATGTCCTATATTTCTATCCCGTCCTAGATATTCTATTGTGTTTATTTAGCACACTAAGCATTTCAGAATCTAAGATCTTGGAACATTTTTATTCCCTTCACTTTCCTCTGATCTTATATTCTATTATGCCTGTGTATTTTAATTATACTCTTTAAAATTCCACAAGATATTATTTTCACTGTTTTATATTATTAAGGTTTGTTTGGATTTACCCATATATTTACCACTTTCTTTACCACCATTTCTTCTTGCATCTCCAACCTTCCATCTGGAATTATTTGTGTTCTACCTAAAATACAATCTTCATGATTGCTTCACTGAATATTAGTTGGTGGTCAATTTTCTCAGTTTTTGCCTATCTAAGAAAAGTCCTTTCTTTTATCCTCCTCTTTGAGAGATACTTAAATTACAAGTTATTTTTTACAGCACTTTGAAGATATTATTCCACTGTTTTCTGTGTTCCTTTGTAGCTATTGAGAAATCAGCTGTTGGTGTATTTGCCGTTTTTTTGTAAATCACCTGTATGTTTTTACTGTGTGCTTTTATGATCTTCTATCTTTTGCATTCTGCAATTCAATCAGGCTTTACCTAGGTGTGTTTTTATTTTATTTTATTCTGCCTGAGTCTCACCAGAACTTCCACATTTACAGATACATGTCTTTCATCAATGTAGGAAAATTCTCAACCATTATTTTTTCAAATATTACCTCTACCCTGTCTATCCCCTCTCCATCTGAAATTGCAAATTGGCATGTTTATAGCTTCTCATTTAAACTCTATACAAGTTAATCTTGCTTTCTTTTTTCCCATCTCTTTATCTCTCATGGGTATACCCTGAGTAATTTCTGTAAGTCTATCTTCTAGGAAATTGATTCTTTCTTCAGTTGTATATAATATGCTGTCAAATTCTATCTATTGAGTTTTTAATTTCAATTATTTTTCATTCATAGAAATTGTTTTTTATTCAAATATCTTTGGTCACATTTATTGTTCTAATGCTTGTCTCATTTTCAATTTTGTTATTTATTTAAATATAGAAACATCTTTATTGTCTATCCTGGCTCTGATAACTCCAATATCTGATCTCACAGTCTGTTATTTATTCTTAACGGTTCTCACTCAAGACGTCTTGGGTTTTTTTGTTTGGTTGGTTTTTTGTTTGTGGGCTTTGTGACTATTAACATCAGCTCATATTTCTTGGAACTTTATCAGTAGAAATTCTTTAAGGCCTGAGTTAAAGGTGAATTCTTTCAGAAATAATTTGTATTTCCTTATAATAGTCTCCTAGAAGTTCTATCAACTCAGAGCCATTTAAAATTAATTTATTGGCTTAAAATTTTGTTGAACTACCCAGAAAGGATGCAAACTGGGCTGCAAACCCCAGTGAGAACTGATTTCTTAAATTTTCCTCTGTTGTTGATTTCTAATATAATTATTTTATGGTCAGAAAACATACTTTGTATGATTTCAATTTATTTAAATTTACTGAGACTTGTTTTATGGCCTAGCACATAAAGAATGTTTAATATACACCGGAATGTGT
Source organism: Aotus nancymaae (assembly GCF_030222135.1). Taxonomy (NCBI): domain Eukaryota; kingdom Metazoa; phylum Chordata; class Mammalia; order Primates; family Aotidae; genus Aotus; species Aotus nancymaae. Next base: position 83,075,659 of record NW_026988450.1, on the reverse strand, counting down.
ATTTTGAGGCTGGGAAGACTGGCTAATGCCTATAATGCAAGCTCTTTGGGAGGCCTAGGCAGGAGGATCTCTTGAGGGGAGGAGTCCAAGACCAGCCTATACAACACAGTGAGACCATATCTCACACACACACACATACACACACATACACACACACACACATTTAAAAATTAGCCAGGCGTCATGGCATACGGCTGTAGTCCTAGCTACTCAGGGGACCAAACCAGGAGGTTCACTTGAACCCAGGAATTCAAGGTTACGGTGAGTTACCTTTCTGCCACTGCACTCTAACCTGGGTGATGGAGCAAAACCCTGTCTCAAAAAAAAAAAAAATGTGTATATTTTACTATCATTGGGTGAAGTGTTCTACAGAGGTCAGTTAAGTCACGTTAGCTGAGTTAGTTGATAGTGTTATTTTAATTCTTCCAGGTCTTTCCTGATTTTTTGTTTATTACGTTTTCTTTTTTTGTTATCACATTTTCTACTAGTCTTTGAGAATAAGTACTGAAATCTTCAGTTATTATGGCCAAATTTTCTATTGCACCTTTTAATCCTTTTGGTTTTAGAGCTCCATTGTTAGTTGCATACATGTTTATCATTTTTATAGCTTCCTGATAAATTGAATCTTTATCACTATTAAATGTCCCTATTTGTGTCTAGTAACATTCATTTTGTTTTAAAGTCTATTTTGTCTAATGTTGCTATAGCCATTCCAGCTTGTTAGTAGAGACATTCCAGCTTGGATACTGTTTGATAATATTCTTTTTACATTTTTTTTTTTTACTTTCAACCTATTTGTGTTTTGAATCTAAAGTGACTCTTTTGTAGACACGATATGGTCAGCTCCTGGGATGTTTTCATCCAGTCTTACAATCTCTGCCTTCTAATTGGAGTGTTTGATATAACAATTGATGTGGTTGGATTTATGTTTGCCTTTGTTGTTTATTTTCTATATGTTTCTTATCATTCTTGTTGCTCTGCTTCTCCATTACTGCCTTATTTTGTGTTAAATACATGTTTACTAACCTATTACTCTCTATAACTCAGCTCAGAGTTACCTCCACCTAGAATCCTTTCCTGACACAGCCCCTAATCTAGCCCATGTCCCTGACTAGATTGGAAGTCTTTCTCTGGGTTCTGGGTTCCCATTGTCAAAACAGAAGCAACACTAGTCTATGAGCTTCTCAAAGGAAAAAAAAAGCGTTATTTTCCCACCACTATATTCTCACATAGAGGCTGGAACATAGAGGAGTTCAATAAATGCTTGTTTAAAAGAAAGAAAATAAGTAAACCAATGCAATTTTATGTGCTGAGTGCTGAGATTAAAAAAAACCACAAGGCACAAAATGCTCAAAGACCCCAAGGAAGGAAGGATCTAACTTAAACTTAAGGTCAGGGCATCCTTCCTAGACCCATGAGATGAATAACAGTTAATCTATCAGAAGAAGAGAATGACATATCAGAAAGATGAAACTAATGCAGTGTTTTCCAATACAGAGATTATGTGCCATCAGGGAAGATAATTTTCGGGGGCACAGGAAAACCTTAATATATATACGGGGCAGGGGGAGAGGGAGAGGAAGTCTTGCTCTCTCTAATTGCCAAAGCTGGAGTGCAGTGACACAATCTCGGCTCACCGCAACCTCCGCCTCCTGGGTTCAAGTGATTCTCCTGCCTTAGCCTCTGGAGTAGCTGGGACTACAGGTGCACACTGTCAGGCTTGGCTAATTTTTTGTATTTTAGTAGAGACGGGGTTTCACCTTGTTGCCCAGGCTGGTCTCCAACTCCTCAGCTCAGGCAACCCTCCTGCCTCAGCCTCCCAAAGTGCTGGGATTACAGATGTGAGCCATCATGCCCTGCCAAAACCTTTATATTTTTATTTCATTGTTTATACATTTATTTTCACATGAATTACCAAAAAACTATGCACATACCATATGCTCATATACACACGTCCACTACATCAAACCTGTGCTCTCACACCTACTGTTGCTCAAAGTTTACTTTTTAAGCAACAATCTTAAATATTAACTGAATAGCTTCTCAATTGGTATACAAAAGTGTCAAAATTGTGCAAGTGATATTTGAATGCCTGGAGTTTGGGAAGCACTGAGCTAAAAGAGAGGTGTGAAAAAGCATGGTGAGGTGCATGCTGCAGACAGGTGAAACTGGCAGAACTATAAACTACATGTGGGCGTAGTATAAGGAAGAGGCTGAGTGGCTGGAAAGGAGCCATATCATACACAGCTTTAAACACTTGCCAAATAGTTTGGGGTTTCCTCCAAGGGCAATGCATAGGGGAGAAGACAGAATCAGTGAAATCATTAGGATTTGGGTTGAGCAAATGAAACATTCAGTCCAGTACTTTAAAAATCTTGAGCTAGAAGAGAATAATTTGAATGTCTCTAGCATAAAGATAAATATTTAAGGTAATGAGTATCCCAGTTATCCTGATGTGTTTACACATTACATGAATGTGTCAAATTATCACACATAACCCCAAAGTATGTATATCTATTACATATCAATAAAAAATAAAATGATTTAAAGCAATAAAAGTCTTGAGAAACACCAGCTGAAAATAATCAGAGATATAAGTCAAGATAAATATACAAGCATATTCATGGTAGCATCATCTATGTTGGTGAAAAACTATAAACTAAATGTGGAGCAAAAGATTGAGGCCAGGCACAGTGGCTCATACCTGTAATCCTAGCACTGTGGGAGGCCAAGGTGGGCAGATCACTTGAGGCCAAGAGTTCAAGATCAGCCTGGCTAACACAGTGAAACTCTGTCTCTACTAAAAATACAAAAAATTAGCTGGGTGTGGTGGCACACGCCTGTGTTCCCAGCTACTCAGGAGGCTGAAGCACAAGAATCACTTCAACCCAGGAGGCAGAGGTTACAACGAGCTGAGATCATGTCACTGCACTCCAGTCTGAGTGAGAGATGGAGGCCCTGTCTCAGAGGGGAAAAAAAATGGAGTACACTGCAGCAGGTCCATGCCTGAAGGATACGATCATCAGTCATTTTTAAAAAATATGCTGTGACATGGGAGAAATGCTCACATATAAAGTTAAGTTTAAAAATCTGAATATAAGCCTATATATTCAACAAAGCATATATTCAATACAGGAAAAATAAATGGAAAGAAAATTATATATACAAGTGTATTTATATCATGGTTCTATCTGGGGATATGCTCACCATTTTTTAAAAATCAACTTTTTTTAAAGTTTACTATTTTCTAAAATGTCTACCACAAATAGTACTATTTTTATTAACTTTTATAGATGGAGAAAAGTTATTTTAAAAAAGAAAAGGATATTTTCACAAAGACGGCACCAAACGCAAAGAAGGAAGCTTTGGCCTCTCCTAAAACTAAAGCCAAACAGATGTTTTAAAGGACAAGAAGGCAATGCTGAAAGACACTCATGCTAAAAAATAAATGAAAATTGCATATCATCCGCATTTCAATGGAATAAGATACTGTGGCTCTCAAGGCAGCCCAGATACCTTAGAAGAGCAGCAACAGGAGAAACAAGCCTGACCACTCCTCCATCATCAAATCTCCCCTGACAATGGAGTTGGTCATGGAGAAGATCAAAGGCAACAACACATTCATGTTCACTGCAGCCTTCAAGGCCAATAAGCACCAGATCAAACAAGCTGTGATGAAGCTCTGTGACCTTGACCGGCCAAGACCGACACCCTGATCTGGTCTGATTGAGGGAAGAGGAGTGCATTTGATCTGCCCTGACTGAGCTGCTTTGGATGTTACCACCAAAATTGTGATTATGTAACAGAGTCCAGCTGACTAATCCTAAATAGAACAAATGTTTTCACTACTGAAATAAAGGAGAAAAAGAAAAAGAAAAAGGAAATCACTGAGGACTATTCATTGCTACCACTGTAATAATCTTCCCAGAAAAAAAAGAAAAAGAACACATTTAAAAATCAGAGGGTGTGTTCAAATTTCCTTTTATACTCACTCCGCTTTTGTCCCCTGCTGGGGGAGTGCTAATACAAGGATCTGGGCTTTTGTTCCTGGAACCCTGGGCTAATCTTTGTCAATAATGGCTTCTTGGAACTATTTCTTGAACCAAAATGGAGGCACAGAACAGAAGGAGGGATTTCTGACCAGTCCCCAGTGTCTGCCCTGTACAAAAGAACTTTTAAAGGGATACAGAATAGAGAAAATGAAAATGAAATGTAAGAAAAAACTGTTTCTTATATTCATGCTAATTATTTTAATTATCTGATCCTTTTTTTAAGGAATGGAGTAAGCAAAATTTAGATTTATATTTTTTATAATTTAAGGATAAACATTTTTTAATGTTATCCTTTTCCTCTTTATTCATTAGTGAAATCACAGACTCTCAGACTTGGGAAGGGCCTTCAAGTTCATCTGATACAATCCTTTCCCTTTGCAGAAAGAAAACTGAAACTCAATTCTGCTTTGATTCAGAATTTTCTAAAGGAAACAACATAAGGATGAGATTGAGAAGGAACAACTGGGTGTTGCAAAACAACTACATGATTTGAAATTACATAGAATGTTAATATTTCTTAACTATATAACCTCAAATAAAATGTCTTATTGGCTCTGAGACTCAACTCTATGATTGTAAATTGGGATAATATTACCCACTGAAGGAATGTCTGGAAAACAGTGAACAAGTAGTGTATGCACAGTCGGGTCTTAAAATCAGCCAGGTACTGTGCTATGCAGGTGACACAAGCTTCATGTGACACAAGCTTCATGTGACACTGTACATTGAGCGTTCATACCAACCACGTGCGGTCAGGTGTTCATATCACCATCCCTGTGGTACAAAGCAAGAATCCAAGTTACAGAGCTAGAAAGAGGCAGAGTCAAAATTTACGCATAATTCACCAATTCAAGCATTAGAGCTGTTAAATGCCAAAAGCACTATAAAAATTGCCAAGTGCTCAAAATGTAAAGATTTGGTATTTTTTCTAAATATCCAAAGTGATTGGGGTTTTTCTCAGATTCAGAATTGATCTGAACTGGCAGCTTTGCCTCCGGAATGCTTTGCTAAGTGGTAACTCAGGCTCATTCCAAGCGGTTTCTAAAGGTCATTTGATCTTAGATGTATACTTCCTGAATCTTCTCTTGGTATAGGCAGACACAAGACCAAGGCAGTCCTGGGAAGGAAACTGAAGAGACAACTCTTAGAGATGACCACCGACTGGGGGTCAAGAGCCCACAGTCTTATTACTGGCTCCACCACTGATAACCCTCATGACTGTGGATGTGATCATTGACCTTGGACATGGCCATTGACCTTGCCAAACCTCAACTTCTGCATCCATAAAATGAGAACTGAGATAGCAGAGTTGCACAGCAGAAGCATGCTGGGCCCATAAAACTTGAACTGCTGTCAAATAAGGATGAAATAATACTACCTCCATGTGTCTTAGCCAGATATTGACAAGGTTAGAAGGAAACTTGGAGATCCCCAAGCTCCAGGGGCCATAAACTGAATGCCTCTAGGAGCAAGGCTGGCCACATAAATGAGGGAAACAACTTCAGTGTAATACAGTATGGAGCAGTGGGGATTGTGGTAAACCAAGGAGATTCATCAAAAGAACAGTTGAGTTCCAGCTCTATTGTAGAAATGTGGGCCTAGGACTTCTACATTCCTCCATTATCAAAAGAAGGCAGAAATTGGATATTTTATGAAACCTATTTGAATTTTTAGTGTTAACAAATAACTCCATTTTTTATTTTTGGTACTCTCCAGGCTAAACACACACGTCTGAGACTAGATAAGGCCCTTGGGCCAATGGTTTGCGCCCTCTGACTCAAACCCACATCCCTCCCATCCCAGGCTGAGACACTGAGCTTCAGTGAAGTGAATGGAGTGGCCTCTTGTGTCCAGGACTATAACCCAACAACCTATCACCCAGTTATAGCCTTTTTCATAGCACCTTGCCACTTCTCCTTTGAGTCCTTGAAGGGGACTGGAAAATGGAAGATTTTAAATTTAACCTAGAAAGCAGCAAACCTGAGGCTCCCCTCTCAGCCTGAAAGTGTCATTTGGCCAGAGTACAAGGCACAAAAGAGACAATTCAATATCTCATTTTCCAACATGCCAGGAGTAACCCGTGGGAGGAAAGAGACACTGGGCTCACGTCACAGTTGCAGGGAAATTTATTTCTGGTTCAGACATTGATGTATCTGCATATTCATAAAAGTCTCAATCATTAATCCAGTAATACCCACAATTTCCTGTCTGTTTTCTCAGGTGTTACCTCTTTCTTACCTGCTGAGTAAAGAATACCCCCAAATGGCTGTGTTCCTTTCTCCCACAGAAAGATATGCTGTTGCCAAGAGAACCAGCTTCAGAAGTCAGAACCATGGAGAATAAAAGGCATCAGGTTATGCAGGAACAATTATGCCCAAGACCCTAATTGGATTATCAGCAGCCCAAAATTCAGCTTTAAGCAATTATCTATTCCAAGCCCATGGGGGTAAAAAAAAGCACAAGTCATTTCTTAGCTCTCCTTTCTGGCAAGGGGGAGAAAAAGGTTCTTACAATGTGTGGGAGATTTCTATTAATGAGGCAGAAAACAAATTCTTTGTGGAAAAAAATTACATATATCCACACAACCTGTTACTGCATTTTCTTCCATTATAAAAAGATTTTTTAAAAGTCTAAGAAAGCAAATAATTTAAGTCTCTATTCATAGCCCAGTACTGTACTGAGGCCTGCAACAGATCAGATAATTCTTTTCAAATTTCATGAATTACTTCTGTAAATCATCAGACTTCAATTAAAGACAGCATGGATGACAGACCTTCCATGTGCCAGCCCCTATGCTGGCTACAGAGCTGAGTGGGATTCATTGGTGAGCCGTTCCAAGAGCGTGGAGTATTCTGAGCCCAGAGCCTTGGGTTTAGACAGCCAACACTACCCAGATCATCACAGAACCATGCGACTTGTGTGAGTCTGAATGTGTACACCAAGGACCTTGTAAACAGCAGACAAAACAAGGAGCAATGCCTGGGAAAGTCGAGGTAGGCTGCATGGAGGAGGTGACACAAATATTGAAGGATGAGTAAGAGTTTGCCAGACTGACAAGGTAGTGGATTGTCATTATGGTCAGAGAAGACAAGTAATATATGGTCATAAGGTGTGAAAATTCTGGTTGGTTCAGGGACCCCTGTGTAACTGACAACAGGGTCCCATGGTGCACAGGGTGTCATGTGGCTCCTGTAATTCTGTACAAAGTATTTTTGACATCATTATCTCATTTGATCTAAAACAGTCCAAAGCCCATGAGACTAGTACTTGAACTGAGAACTTGCCATATGCCAGCCACGTGGGTGTTTTGTATATATAGTTTCACTTTTCCTATCAGGCCTTTGCAGGAGATTTCCTTCCTAACCCCACCTAGTAGACTGACCATTAGTAACCTGCCACAGGTCATGGAGCAGCAGAGGGGTAGAGCTGGGATTCATGCCTGAGCAGCTGGCTCCAAGACCACACCCTGTACCATGCGCCACCCATGTGACACCAAGCAAAGCCCGTTAGTGAGTTCTCGCTAGGATGAGGACTGAAGCCCCAGGAGGTCAATGGAGAACACAAGGCCCACGTTATAAGACAAACCACCCCAACTGCTCACTCTCATGATGGCTTGTTAATGCCTCCTCTGTGCCATCCTGGGAATGGTGGGGCAGATGGAAGCCAGGGTCACATGAGGCTGGAGCTATTGAACTTGGCTCAAAGAATTAATGACTAGCTACAAAAAGGCACAGAGGACACAGGCAGGGTCTGAATTTGGGGCTATAGCCCTTCTCCAATGCTCTGGCTCTTTCTACTTGACTGTGTGGTCCAAAGTGAGCAGCTTCCAAAATGCCCCATGCAGCCTAAAGTTTTCAGGGATAGCAGGAGTTTAGGTAAATAGGGGTCAGACAGCACCAGCCCCTGTGACATTTCAAATCAGTGGCTGCCCTCCTGGCACACAGGTCTTGGGATTGCCTGTTCCTCAACGAAGCAGCTCTGATGGGAATTCTCCTGGCCCATTTCTCAGAGTGACCATCAGAAGAGGGGCTGACACAAAAGTCTCCCCAGGACATTTCTTTTTAATTATTTATTCCTAAGTTTGGCCTCTTCCTCCCTCTTTACAAACATCAACAACACCTCATCCCTAAACCTTTTAAAGAGTGGGAAGTAGGTCAACTCTGAGGCAGAGGGTAAATTTGAATCTTGACTCCACATTTTATTAACCTCTTGGGAATGGAGGCCCCTCAGCTATAAAATGGGATTTATTCATTCAACACATACTTCTTGAGCACCTACAATGTACCAGAGACATAGAATTCATAGTCAGCAAAACAAATGGAGTCCCTGCCTCATAAAACCTACAGTCTAGCAGGAAAGAAAAGCAATGAAATCAGCCATTACAATCAATTTGATAAGTGTTGGGCAGAGGAAGCCTAATTCTTAAGCCAGAAGAGTGATATTTCCAACCCTCATCCAGGCAGTTTGAAAGCAGATCTTCCACATCCAATGCCTGGAAGCATTTTGAAAGAAGCGTGGTCGGAACCAAGAGGCTGTGGGACAAGGATAGGCTTCAGATTCAGACAAGACCAGGCACCACCATCTACCAGCCACGCTGTTCCCTATCTGCAAAATGGGTATACTAGCAAGACCTACTTTCCGGGGACTACGATCCAAGATGGCCGCTTAGGAGGAACTCGGGAATGCAGCTCCGAGAGAAAGCACAGAGGGTGAGTGGACGCCGTATTTCCAGACTGATTTTTACTGCCCACAGACCAGGAGATTCACACGCAGAGAAGCCACACGGGTTGCCAGCGCCGCTGGCGCCGCTGGCTTGAACGGCGCAGCCGCAGGGCCGGCACCCTGAGGCAACGGCTCACTGTACAAAGTGAGAGAGTCTGAGTCCCCTATAAGCCAGCAAGGGGAGCTGAAACGGGGAGCCAGGCCAGCGCCACGAATCTCAGAGCCGCGGCTTTAGCCAACGCAGCGGCTCCGGAGGCAGATCAGATGAGACGGTGTCCCCTCTTACCCAGCAAGAAGACCTGAAACACAACTGAAACCGGGACGGTCCAGCTCTGTGGAGAAGGGGCGTTCTCCATAGGCACCCTGCTGTTCTCTACCAAGGCAATCCGCCACTACAGAGACTCCGTCACTACAGGGGCGGGCCAACATAGCGGAAGCAGTTCTAACTACACCCAGAAGTTCACACGGAAGCTGGGTGGAGGCCACAGCAGCTTAGCGAAGCCTCTGCAACCTGAGTGTGACTAGGCTGCCACCTTGTGGGCAGGGAAAACAGCAACCGCACAGGGGAACATCATAAAACCGCAACTCCCTGGGACAGAACACCTGGGGGGAAGAGCAGGGGGTTTATGAGTTCTGCCACAGCAGACTTAAAATTACCAAAATCAGAAAGACAACAACTACAAAGTCAACAGGTGGATAAATCCACAAAGATGGGAAGAAACCAGCGCAAAAAGGATGAAAACACCCAAAACCAGAACACTTCTCCTCCTACAAGGGATCACAACTCCTCACCAGCAAGGGAACAAGACTGGATGGAGAATGAGTGTGATGAAATGACAGAATCAGCTTTCAGAAAGTGGATAATAAGAAACTTCCGTGAGCTAAAAGAACATGTTCTAACCCAATGCAAAGAAACTAAGAACCTTGAAAAAAGACTTGACGAAATGCTAACAAGAATGGACAACTTAGAGAGGAATATGAGCGAATTGATGGAGCTGAAAAACACAACACGAGAACTTCGTGAAGCATGCACAAGTTTCAACAGCCGAATTGACCAAGCAGAAGAAAGGATATCAGAGGTCAAAGATCAACTCAATGAAATAAAACGAGAAGGCAAGATTAGAGAAAACAGGGAAAAAAGGAATGAACAAAGTCAACAAGAAATATGGGACTATGTGAAAAGACCTAATCTACGTTTGATAGGTGTACCTGAATGTGACGAAGAGAATGCATCCAAGCTGGAAAATACTCTTCAGGATATTATCCAGGAAAACTTCCCCAACCTAACAAGGCAGGCCGAGATTCAAGTCCAGGAAATACAGCGAACACCACAAAGATACTCCTCTAGAAGAGCAACCCCAAGACACATAATCATCAGATTCACCAGGGTTGAAATGAAGGAGAAAATACTAAGGGCAGCCAGAGAGAAAGGTCGGGTTACCCACAAAGGGAAGCCCATCAGACTCACTGCAGATCTCTCAGCAGAAACCCTACAGGCCAGAAGAGAGTGGGGGCCGATATTCAACATCCTTAAGGAAAAGAACTTTCAACCCAGAATTTCGTATCCAGCCAAACTAAGCTTCATAAGTGAAGGAAAAATAAAATCCTTTGTGAACAAGCAAGAACTCAGAGAGTTCATCACCACCAGACCAGCTCTACAAGAGCTCCTGAAGGAGGCACTACACATAGAAAAGAACAACCAGTACCAGCCACTCCAAAAACACACGAAAAGGTAAAGAGCATCAACACAATGAAGAATCTGCATCAACCAAAGGGCAAAACAGCCACCTAGCACCAAAATGACAGGATTGAATTCACACATAACAATATTAACCCTAAATGTAAACGGACTAAATGCCCCAATCAAAAGACACAGACTGGCAAATTGGATAAAAAGCCAAAACCCATCAGTGTGCTCTATCCAGGAAACCCATCTCGCATGCAAGGATACACAAAGGCTCAAAATAAAGGGATGGAGGAAGATTTACCAAGCAAATGGAGAGCAAAAAAAAGCAGGAGTTGCAATTCTCATCTCTGATAAAATAGACTTTAAAGCAACAAAGATCAAAAGAGACAAAGAAGGACATTACATAATGGTAAAAGGATCAATGCAGCAAGAAGAGCTAACGATCCTAAATATATATGCACCTAATACAGGAGCACCCAGATACATAAGGCAAGTTCTTAAAGACTTACAAAGAGACTTAGACTCCCACACAATAATAGTGGGAGACTTCAACACACCATTGTCAATATTAGACAGATCAACGAGACAGAAAATTAACAAGGCTATCCAGGACTTGAACTCAGACCTGGAACAAGCAAACCTAATAGACATTTACAGAACTCTCCACCCCAAATCCACAGAATATACATTCTTCTCAGCACCACATCACACCTACTCTAAAATTGACCACATAATTGGAAGTAAATCACTCCTCAGCAAATGCAAAAGAACGGAAACCATAACAAACAGTCTCTCAGACCACAGTGCAATCAAGTTAGAACTCAGAATTCAGAAACCAACCCAGAACCACACAGCCTCATGGAAAATGAACAACTTTCTCCTGAATGTTGACTGGATAAACAATGAAATGAAGGCAGAAATAAAGACGTTCTTCGAAACCAACGAGAATGAAGACACCACATACCAGAATCTCTGGGACACATTTAAAGCAGTCTCTAGAGGAAAATATATAGCAATAAGTGCCCACATGAGAAGAAAGGAGAGATCTAAAATTGACACCCTATCGTCAAAATTGAAAGAGCTAGAGGAGCAAGATCAAAAAAACTCAAAACCTAGCAGAAGACAAGAAATAACTAAGATCAAAGCAGAACTGAAGGAGATAGAGACACGAAAAACCCTTCAAAAAATCAATAAATCCAGGAGCTGGTTTTTTGAAAAGATCAACAAAATAGACAGACCACTAGCCAGACTAATAAAAAAGAAAAGAGAGAATAATCAAATAGATGCAATAAAAAATGACAAAGGGGATATCACCACAGATTCCACAGAAATTCAAACCATCATCAGAGATTATTACAAGCAACTCTATGCACATAAATTAGAAAACCTGGAGGAAATGGATAAATTCCTGGACAGCTGCCTCCTGCCAAGCCTAAACCAGGAAGAAGTCGAAACCCTGAATAGACCAATAATAAGGTCTGAAGTCGAGGCAGCAATTAAGAGCCTACCACCCAAAAAAAGCCCAGGTCCAGATGGGTTCACAGCCGAATTCTACCAGACATACAAAGAGGAACTGATACCATTCATACTGAAACTATTCCAAATAATCCAAAAAGAGGGAATCCTTCCCAAATCATTTTATGAGACCAACATCATCCTAATACCAAAACCTGGCAGAGACTCAACAAGAAAAGAAAACTACAGGCCAATATCCATGATGAACATAGATGCAAAAATCTTCAATAAAATAATGGCAAGCCGATTACAACAGCACATCAAAAAGCTTATCCACCATGATCAAGTAGGATTCATCCCGGGGATGCAAGGCTGGTTCAATATACGCAAGTCTATAAATGTAATTCACCACATAAACAGAACCAAAGACAAAAACCACATGATTATCTCAATTGATGCAGAGAAGGCCTTCGACAAAATTCAACAGCCCTTTATGCTAAAAACCCTCAATAAACTAGGTATCGATGGAACGTATCTCAAAATAATAAAAGCTATTTACGACAAACCGACAGCCAATATCATACTGAACGGGCAAAAACTGGAAGCATTCCCTTTGAAATCTGGCACTAGACAAGGATGCCCTCTCTCACCACTCCTATTCAATATAGTACTGGAAGTTCTAGCCAGAGCAATCAGGCAAGAAAAAGAAATAAAGGGTATTCAGTTAGGAAAGGAGGAAGTCAAATTGTCTCTATTTGCAGACGACATGATTGTATATCTAGAAGACCCCCTCATCTCAGCCCAAAAGCTCCTGAAACTGATAAGCAACTTCAGCAAAGTCTCAGGATACAAAATCAATGTGCAAAAATCACAAGCGTTCCTATACACCAATAACAGACTTAAAGAGAGCCAAATCAAGAACGAACTGCCATTCACAATTGCTACAAAGAGAATAAAATACCTAGGAATACAACTAACAAGGAATGTAAAGGACCTCTTCAAGGAGAACTACAAATCACTGCTCAACGAAATAAGAGAGGACACAAACAGATGGAGAAACATTCCATGTTCATGGTTAGGAAGAATTAATATCGTGAAAATGGCCATACTGCCCAAAGTAATATACAGATTCAATGCTATCCCCATCAAGCTACCAATGACCTTCTTCACAGAACTGGAAAAAACCACCTTAAACTTCATATGGAACCAAAAGAGAGCCCGCATAGCCAAGTCAATTCTAAGCAAAAAGAACAAAGCAGGAGGCATCACACTACCAGACATCAAACTCTACTACAAGGCTACAGTAATCAAAACAGCATGGTACTGGTACCAAAACAGAGATATAGACCAATGGAACAGAACAGAGGCGTCGGAGGCAACACAACATATCTACAACCACCTGATCTTTGACAAACCTGATAAAAACAAGCAATGGGGAAAGGATTCCCTGTTCAATAAGTGGTGTTGGGAAAACTGGCTAGCCATATGCAGAAAGCAGAAACTGGACCCCTTCCTGACACCTTACACTAAAATTGACTCCAGATGGATTAAAGACTTAAACATAAGACGTAACACCATAAAAACACTAGAAGGAAACCTAGGCAAAACCATTCAGGACATAGGCGTAGGCAAGGACTTCATGACCAAAACACCAAAAGCATTGGCAACAAAAGCCAAAATAGACAAATGGGACCTAATCAAACTCCACAGCTTCTGCACAGCAAAAGAAACAGTCAATAGAGTGAATCGGCAACCAACAGAATGGGAAAAAATTTTTGCAGCCTACCCATCTGACAAAGGGCTGATATCCAGAATTTACAACGAGCTAAAAAAGATTTACAAGAAAAAAACAAACAAGCCCATTCAAAAGTGGGCGAAGGACATGAACAGATACTTTACAAAAGAAGACATACATGAGGCCAACAAGCATATGAAAAAATGCTCATCATCACTGGCCATTAGAGAAATGCAAATCAAAACTACATTGAGATACCATCTCACACCAGTTAGAATGGCGATCATTAAAAAATCTGGAGACAACAGATGCTGGAGAGGATGTGGAGAAATAGGAACACTTTTACACTGTTGGTGGGAGTGTAAATTAGTTCAACCATTGTGGAAAACAGTGTGGCGATTCCTCAAGGACCTAGAAATAGAAATTCCATTTGACCCAGCAATCCCATTACTGGGCATATATCCAAAGGATTATAAATCGTTCTACTATAAGGACACATGCACACGAATGTTCATAGCAGCACAGTTTACAATAGCAAAGACCTGGAACCAACCCAAATGCCCATCGATGATAGACTGGACAGGAAAAATGTGGCACATATACACCATGGAATATTATGCAGCCATTAAAAAAGGAGTTCGCGTCCTTTGTAGGGACATGGATGAACCTGGAAACCATCATTCTCAGCAAACTGACACAAGAACACAAAATCAAACACCACATGTTCTCACTCATAGGCGGGTGTTGAACAAGGAGAACACATGGACACAGGGAGGGGAGCACTATACATGGGGGTCTGTTGTGGGGGAGTGGGGGGGACAGCGGGGGGGGTGGGGAATTGGGGAGGGATAGCATGGGGAGAAATGCCAGATATGGGTGAAGGGGAGGAAGGCAGCAAATCACACTGCCATGTATGCACCTAAGCAACAACCTTGCATGTTTTTCACATGTACCCCAAAACCTAAAATGCAATAAAAAAAAAAAAAAAAAAAACAAGTAAATTAAACACATTTTATATTAAAATGAATACATATACAGAGTAGAATAAAAATATACATCAATTTTAAAATTCAAAAAAAAAAAAAAAAAAGACCTACTTTCCAGGTTTATTTCTAATTTTTTTCAGAATTAAATGAGATCATGTCTGTTATTATTTTCTCTTTTTTTTTTTTTTTAAGACAGGGTCTCACTCGTTGCCTAGACTCTTCAGTGAAATGCCACAATCACATCTCAATGCAGCCTCAAATTCCTACAATTCTCTCACCTCAGCTTCCCAAGTAGCTGGGAATACAGGTACATGCCACCATGCCAGGCTAATATTTTTATGTTTATTTTTATTTTGTGGATATGTGGTCTTGCTTTGTTGCCCAGGCTGATCTTGAACTCCTAGCCTCAAGCAATCCTCCTGCCTCAGCCTTCCAAAGTGTTGGGATTAGAGGCATGAGCCACTGCACCTGGCCCGTGTCAGTTCTGAATCTGGTACTTTGCAGGCATCGGTCCACACTCATCCCTGTCCTGTGTCCATCAGTGCAGGTGGCAGCACATGGCAAGGCCTGAACTTGGAGTAGTAATGGGGAGGCGCACAGTCACTGAGACAAACACTCTTCTTTTAATCAGTCCCTTGTAAATGTAGTAAATACGATAATATGCAGGAAGCAGAATGAGGCCAAAAACGGCCTATATTAAAATACAAAAAAAAATCTAGTTTTAATCACAACTGGGAGACCAATTTCCTGTGTTAATTAATCTTGTAAAGATCAGAATTTGATGAAACAAGTAAATTACAAGCAATGGAAGAATATTGAAGTGGATGTGGTTCACGCTCTTATAACTGACATTACAGTAATCCCCCCTTATCCACAGGTGATATGCATCAAGCACCCAGCAGATGCCTGAAACTGAATATTGTACTGAACCCTTATATATACTGGGGGCTTTTTCCTATGCATGTGCATCTATGAAAGTTTAATTTGAAAATTAGGCACTGTAAGAGATCAACAATAACTAATAATAAAATAGAAGTATAACAACATGCCAACATCACTACTCTTTGTTCTTTGAGGTCGTTATCAAGTAAAAGATGGATTACTTGAACACAGGCACTGCGATACCATGATGGTCGATTTAATAACTGAGATGGCTGCTAGATGACTAATGGGCCGGTAGCGTGTACAGCATAGAAACCCTGGACAAAGGGATGATTCATGTCTTGGGCCGGACGGAGCAAGATAGTGTGAGATTTCACCCTGCTACTCAGAATAGCCTCCAATTTAACATTTATGAATTGTTTATTCCTGGAATTTTCCATTTAACATTTTTGGGCCATGGTAACTGAAACCACAGAAAGCAAAACTGTAGATAAAGGGGAACCGCTGTATATTTGTTGTTGTTTAGAAGCTGGGCCATGTTGGAGTTTTTGTATTTTTTATTGATATATCATAGTTATATATATTTTGGGGGCGTACATGTGATATTTTGATACCTATGTACAATACATAATGATCAAATGAGGGTGATTGGAATGTTCATCACCTCAAACTTTTTTTTTAATTTGGGACCACTACAATTCTTTTCTTCTAGCTTGGACCGTGTCGTTTAATGGAGTCTATGATACATTATGGTGATGATATGCTGATGAAAAAAGTCACTCCCAGTTCCCTTAATGTGGGCATAATAGAAAGACAAGGACTGTTGCAGACAGAAAGATTAGGATTAAAATCTCATCTCAGTCACTTTTAGCTGTGTGAATTTGGTGAAGTTAACTCACCTCTCTAAGTTGCCATTTTCTCATCTACAAAACAGTGAAAAACAATACATTTCCTGTAGCACGGTGTTCTAAGGATGGAAAGCGACAGCCCATGTCAAGTGCCTGAAATATCACAGGAGCTCAAATATATGTGAATGCTGGTGAGTGACATGAGCTTCCCCGCCACACATCTGCATGCCTGAGCCCCAGCCTCTTAGCCATCTCACACGGCCAAGCGTTTTCTGACCCAGGAATCATGCTCATCTCTGCAGAACTTGCTATATTAGGCTGTTCTTGCATTGCTGTAAAGCAATACCTGAGGCTTGGCAATTTACATAGAAAAGAGGTTCAATTGGCTCACAATTCTTCAGGCTGTACGGGAAGTATCTGCTTCTGGTGAGGCCTCAGGGAGCTTGTACTCATGGCAGAAGGCAAGGCAGGAGCAGATGTGTCACACGACAAGAGCCAGATCAAGGGTGGTGGGAGGTGCCACATACCTTTAAACAACCAGATCTCGCGGAACTCACTCACTATCGCAGGGACAGCACCAACCCATGAGGATCCCACCCTCATGACCCCAACACTTTCCACCAGGCCCCACCTTCAGCACCGGGGATTACATTTCAACATGAGATTTGGGCAGGACAAATATCCAGCACCCCCAAAACTCCCCATCTACCCACGAGCAGCAGCACCCTCGGCTCCTTCCTCTTCCCCTCAACATTCTCCTGTGTCTGCAGTCTTCCTTTCCCATCTCAGTTAAGGGTATCTCTTCTCCTATCCAACCAGCCCCTCAAGACTACACTTTCAGGGATCATTTATATCATTCATTACTAAGACAAGCCTCTCAGCCCATGCCCTCGGGCCTGGTTGGTCTAAATCCACCCTATGTTCTCCCTGGTTCTCCCTCCTTACGTTCTAACAGGGCGGCAGGCACCCTCTTCAGTCCTCCTCCCACTGTTTAACATGCCTTAGAGGGCCTCTCCCACACCCCTCCTTTTCAGGCTTCTCTATCCCTCGTCATGAAAAACAGAACCCACCTCTTGCCTCTCAGCTTAAGTCCATTGAGCTTGCATCGCCAGGCTGTCCCTTAATGTCTCAATCCTTTACCCTGGCCACAATGCCCAAGTTCCTTTGCCTCTGAGAAGCAACAGGCCTGCCCTGGCCACTGCCCAGCACACTCATCCAGCAGGGCCATGTCCCCAGCCCTTGGCAAGAAGGGCTTGACAGAACGCCCACTCTTTATTTGTGACTATGTTCCATTACTAGCTTTCTGTCACTTGTAACGTAAAAGTGCTGATTATTGTATTTCTAATATTTTAACATCTAGCAAGTCAGGCCAGTCACAGTGGCTCATGCCTGTAATCCAAGCACTTTTGAAGGCAAAGGTGGGAGGATCACTTAAGCCTAAGAGTTCAAGACCAGCCTTGGTAACATAGGGATACTCTGTCTCTATTAAACATTTAAAAAGTTAGCCCAGCATGGTAGCACCCACCTATAATCCCAGCTGCTATGGAGACTGAGGCAGGAGGATCACTTGAGTCTATAGGGTTGAAGCTTCAGTGAGCTGTGTTCATACCACTGAACTCCAGCCTGGGCAAGATTTTGTCTCATAAATAAATAATAAAATAAAATCTAGCAGGTGAACTAATAAGTCCCCTAAATCTCCCTTTCAGAGGTGATCAGTGATGCCCATCTGAAACCTAAAACAAGGAGCCATCCTGGCCTTGGAAGATTCTGAGGCAGGAGGCTAGGGCCTAGAGGCAGGGAACATAAGGCCTATCCATGCTGACTTCCTAGAACCAAATCGAATGAAACCACTTCAGCAGTGACAGGAATGTGAACAGCTTTGTAACCACTTCATCCTCTCCATTCACACCATTTACACTTCGTAACTTCACATTCATCCTCTCAACTCAGGTAGATCACACACGCACCAAGTAACATCCTCTCCATTTACAATAGGGCGCATTCTGAGTAAATGACTCTGTAACTTCACCGCATTCTCTTCATTTACATAGAATATACACCAAGTACCCAATGGGAAACATCTAGAGTTCTGAAACCCCAGAAAACTCTGTAACAGGGCTCTTGAACCCCCATGCTCGGGCTGCTCCTGCACTGTGGCATGTACTTTCATTCTCAGCAAATCCCTGCTTCTGCTTTCCTTGCTTTGTTTGTGTGTTTTGTCCAGTTCTTGGTTTGAGATGCCAAAAACCTGGATACTTTCTGCCAGTAAGAATTCCACAGGGCTGGGAGACAGGCAGAGAAGCAGGGCCTCTCGTCCAGAGCTGCAGGCAGCACTGAATCAAGAGTAAATTTAGAGTCAAGCAGGTGTGAGGTCCAGATATCAGTGAGCCCAAGAAAGGTCTGGATAGCTTGCCAAGCTGAGAGGAGGGCCTGGGAAAGGATTCAGAGCCAGCACGTGAGGCCAGGGAGTCCTGGAGCCCAGGAGCCAACTGCAGAAAGTGAGAAGACAGGCAGCCAAGTGTCAGGTGGACCTCAAGCAGGCTTCTGCCCACGGGCCTGCAGAGAAAGAAGGCTTTACTTCAGAAGCCAGCAACGAGCATGGACAACCTCCTCATTTCCAAAGTCAGCGATCGCTTCCCTGAACTCCTCCTCCATGCATGCCTATTGTTTGATCCTTTTCACCACACTTTCTGCCTGAAACTCTCCCCTCTTTGGCATCCTCCTCACTCTTGGCTTCTTCTCTGGATCCAACTTTCCCTTGATTCTTTCCTCTTCATCCTCTCAGATTTCCCATGGCCAATACAGTCGCCAGACTAGTAGGTGGAAAAACAGGACTTGGGTCTTCTAACTCCCGATGACTCTGCTAATTCCACTTCTATAGATAGCACGCAGCTAATGAAACAAAGACCATTCTGTCAAAGACATTCATCAAACACCTTCTATGGGACTGGACAACACCAGGCGCAATGGAGAATTCCTACGAGCAGCCTCCAAGGACCATTAGATTAGAAGGTGGCTGGAGGGTGGACAGAGACAAAGGTCCCCATCCCTGTGATCTAGAGTCTGTTTTGGACCACAGGGAAGGCCATTCTCCAGGGCTCTGATGAGTATATGGTACCCAACAATTGCTCCCACATGCACTTGTACTGGAATTGGCTTTTCTGTGGCTGCTGCATGCTGTATTTGCAAAAACTATCAGCTTCACCATCAATCCTCAAGCTTGTAAGGTCTCTGAATTATTTAATGCTACATTCCAAGAGGCTGTGAATAATGGAATGGTGTGTAAATAATCTTATCTCTGTCTCTACATGCAGAGATTGTGAAGGGGCATCTAGAGACGCTCTATGCTGCCAGAATCTTACAACACCTGTGCATGATTAAAAACCGAACCAAATGCCCCCTAGATAACTGCTATTCCCTGGTGGGTGAGAGAATCAAGCAAGTGCTTCATCATATTTCTCATGTGGAGAGAAGCAATTATATATCAGGTTTCAGGTTCAAATGCCTCTGGGATAATTACAGCACTACTTTAGAGCTGTATAGAGCCTGACAGATTTATACAGTTCTTTCCCCTGCCTGTGAGAGGGGCAGTCTGGTTTTCCTAATTGACACACAAGGACTGAGCCCCAGAGAGATTACCTGGCTCGTGGGATGGGCAGGCACAAGCCTGGGGTCCAGACCTCCTGACAACTCCTCCAGCATGCTTTCTTCCCGTGACATGGCTATCTGGCCATTGTGCAAACATGCATTTGCCTTCCAGTCATTGCACAGTAGGACTGTGACATGCCCATATATCAGGGACATCTTAGTTTGGGCCAGATTTTTGTGTGGGCATGGGAAAGGGAATTCTATTTTCTTGGAGTTCCACACCAAGAATCAGACACTTGACCTACTTAGATAAAGCGAGTCATTGAAGTAAAGGAAAGAGAATGAGAATGCACAGGGGATCGGGTGCTTTTTCAATGCACTATAGTGTAGTGGAAACAACCCTTGGACCAAAAATCAAGAATTACAAGAACAAGTTCTAATTCTGCCATTACCAGCTGCATTCTCTTAGAGAAGTCTCTTATCATTCTGAGCATCCATTTCTTATTCAATAAAATAGGATAAATAATAATTTACCCCCAGTGTTGCTGTGCAACTAAAATGAGAACCATGTATATTAGTGAAAGTGTCATCCCCAGTTATTAACTCATGTCTTCAGGATTGCCAGGATGATGCAAAGATTACTCAACAGGCTGTAGTAATTTAGGAGAATTTTCAATCCTCCCAGAGGGAAGGGGCCCCAAAGAGGCAGAGACTTCCTCAAGTATGAGGCACAGAAACAGTCCAGGTTCATCAAAAATCTCCCATTTTAACCCTTCCGAGTCTTCTCCCAATTTCAAAATCTCCCATCATAAAAACCCACCTCCATTGGTGAGGATGAAGAAAAATATGGTCAGAAACGATGGAAGGAATAAAGTTCCCCACTGTGGTCTTCACCTTCATTTCTGAAGTATTTATCCTCAAAGGTCTTCCTTCGGTTCTTGGAGCTCTAGCTCTCTTGTGATAACTGTCATTTACCTATGCACATAAAGGAGTCCGCTTGGATCTGTGTCTCAGTAGACATCATGGGTTCTCTCTCATGCCCACCTCCACAGGACATCTGACTAACAAAATCACATAGATATCAACTAGGAGGTGGGTGAACAGCATTTTAAGTTAATTAAGGAAAGTGAGTTATTGTAGGGAGGCTCTATTCAAAACAGAAGGAAATCCGGTATGACAGAGAGATGAAACATTGCCTAATTGGGAGAACAATTGGGAAGAACTATTAACCAGAATAGACTCAATTCCAGACACCCCACAGCTTAAGTGTCAAGACCAGAATAGCTCCTCAGGTCTGATCAATGATTCCACTTCCTCCTCAACACCAAAGGAGCTTTAAGGTAGGATAATAAAGAGCTACACAAAATGAGAGGCTCGCTCCACCTGTTCTCACCCTTTGTCCCCTTCTTCTCTTCCCAGTTTTATTGCAGCATTGAATTGCTATTATATCTGATAGTTCTGTGAGCACTCTAAAGAGAGAAAGTGTATTTCTTTTTCTTTTATTTACAAAAATGTGCTGAACATCTCCACTCCTCACAACTGGTCCACAGACATCTAACAAAACATACAAAAATGAGTTCCTTACCTACCCCTTAGACTTGTTCTTCCTCCTACTACCCTATCTCAATTGGTGACACCACAGACACCCAATCACCAGGCAAGGAGGTGAGGAATAACACCACTTCATGGCCTACATCCATTAACCCTAAGATTTAGGTAACAGAGAACAAAGAGTAAAGAATCAAAGGAAAATTGGATCCAGAGAAGAAGCCAAGAGTGAGGAGGATGCCAAAATGGGGAGCATTTCAGGCAGGAAGTGTGGTGAAGAGGATCAAACAGTAGTCATTCATGTCCTACATCCATCAGCCCTAAATTATAGAACCTGGTTCTAAGAAGCCAGGGAGCCAGTGTCAGGTGGTTCTGAGATTTAGGGTTCTAAGATTTAGGGTTGATGGATATAGGACCCCTTGAGGGTATGGCTGAGAATCTTTTCTCTTAGTCTTCACTTAACTCCTTGATATGTGTTGAGTTTCTTGTATGTTCCATGCATTCTCCTGGCTCTAGGAAAATCGTGGTGGCCAAAATGGACATAATGCCCTCCCTCATGGTTCAAATTCAGTTCCACCCCTTACTAGATCAGGCAGAGTATGTGTTATCTGTGCGACTCAGGGTTCTCATCTGAAAAATTGAGACATAAATAGTATCTACCTCAGAGGATTGCTATGAAGATTCAGTGGATGGTATATTAGTTCATTCTCACACTGTTTTAAAGAACTGTCTGAGACTGGACAATTTATAAAGAAAAGAGGTTTAATTGACTCACAGTTCAGCATGGCTGGGGAGGCCTCAGGAAACTTACAATCACGGCAGAAGGGAAAGCAAACATGTTCTTCTTCACATGGCAGCAGCAAGGAGAAGTGCTGAGCAAAAGGGGCAAAATCCCCTTATAAAACCATCAGATCTCATGAGAACTCACTATCACAAGAACAGCATGAGGGTAACTGCGTCCATGATTCAATTACCTCACACTAGGTCCCTCCCATGGCAGATGGGGATTATGGAAACTACAATTCAAGATGAGATTTGGGTAGGAACACAGTCAAACCATATCAGATGGGTTAGAATGTATAAAGCACTTAGAGCATAGTAAGTGCTGTATGTCTGCTATCATATTAATTCCAGTTGCAGTAAGTGATACTAAAGAATATAGATTCCTCCATGGTGTCCTGGTGACCTCACACATATCTATTTAAACCAAGTAGACAAAGGCCCAAGTTAATGAGTCTTGGCGAAACACTTATGGATCCTTCCAGAACTCGGGAGGATGGATGGCTTGTAAGGGGGTACTCAAGTTCCTGTGTACTCACGTCCCCATATCCCCAGGAGGCTGCCTGGAGGCACTCTCTTATGACCTCTTGGTTCTGATGAGGTAGGAGGCATCTCACCCCACCCCTTGAGGGTATACCTGAGAATATAGAACCATGGAGCTGCACTCAGCAATGGGTATTGCACCACTTGTATTGCACTGTCCTCTGGCCCCTATGGCTGGGGAGTTCTTGGTGGTGGGACAAAGACCACAGGGAGAGGCACTTTTGGCTGCTTTTCCTTTCACTATATAAGTCATTAACTGCTCAAACCTAAGCATGACTTGTTGTTCCTTCACTGGACAAATTCATCAGGACTTTGGCCTTGACTTGGCCTTGTCCTTGACAAAGAGAAGGAAATTGTTTTGTGCAACTAGGAGAACAACAGAGGGACTGGATGGCTTCACTGACCAGCCCCCACATTTAACCCATCAGCGTACACTGTCGTTTCTGCCTTTAATGTACATTGTCTTGTCTCTCTGCCTCCATTCTTGCTCCTTCCTGCCAAGCTTCCTCAGAAGAATCAGAGCAACACAGAGAACCACATCTCTTTAAAAATACTTCTTCAAGTATTTTTAAACACTTCTGATTTTATCAAATAAATGCAATCTTTTTATCAATGGCCTACAAGAGCCAGCATGACCTGGTTCTGCCAATCTCTCCAGCATCAGCTGAGACTCAACTCACCCTCTCACCAACAGAGCTCTCGTCACTCAGGCCTTCTCCTACCCAGTCATCAAACATGAGGAGATCTGCACCTCAGAGCCTCTGCACAGGCTGCCCTTCCCTCCTTCTGAGATGACGGGAAGAGAAAATAGCAGAGGACTACAAAGAGTAGGGGGGAAACACAATGAAAGAGCAATGATGGTGAGCAACTGGAAATGTGGGATAGTGACCCAGAGAGAGTGGGGCCGGGAATCCGGTGAGGGGGAAGATTGCTGTACTCAACAGCACAACCAGAGCTTCCATAAGGCGAGGGCTCTGGTATTCAACGATTCAGCACCGTGTGAGGTCATGGATGGTCTGATGAGGACCGATCCTGGCACAGTGCAGAGGGTAGGGGATGTGGGCAGTCAAGCCAGCCCAGGATGCATTGAAAGGAATCAATAAAAACAGAGGGAGAGGTAGGCTGCAGATGCAAGAGAAAAAGGGAAAACCACTAGCTGTGAAGCTGTGAGAAGGCGGGAAAGGATGGATTTCAGAGGAAAAGTGGAGGAGGTGGCCTTGATGAGAGGAAGAGGCTCTAGATACAAAAGGGAGAGAGAGAAGAGAGGGAGTCTTAGATGCTTTATCTGCCATTTGTCCCAACTTGACACCAGACTTCTCACAATTCACCAAATACCTCATAGTGGTATTCCTTTCTGCAGGTTTTTGCTCTGACCCTTCTCTTCCATGAATATCCTTTTTTTTTTTTTTTTTTTTTTTGAAAAGGTAGGGTCTCACTCTATTGCCCAGGCCAATCATGACTCATTGCAGCCTCAACCTTCTGGGCTCAGGCAGTCCTCCCACCTCAGCCTCCCAAGTAGCTGGGACTACAGGAGTGCACCACCATGTCTGGCTAATCGTTTATTTTTTGTAGAGAGAGGGTCTCACTACATTGCCTTGGCTGGTCTCAAACACCAGGACTCAACCAATCCACCTGCCTCAGCCTCCCAAACTGCTGGGATTATAGGAGGGAGCTACCACACCCAGCCTATGAATGCCCTTTCTACTCTTCTTTGCCTACTAACTCCCAGTGACTTCATGCACACACGTTAAGGACACCCCTTCCCCTCCTTGGTGCTATATTTCTCATCTTACTTCCCAAAACCTACTGTGCGTCACTCCATCACTACACTTGCCAATTTGTCTTATATTTACAATCTTAGCTACTCATTTCCATCATGAGGGGGCATGAACTGTATGTGGGTAAGACAGTAATCCTATTTACATCTGCAGCCCAGTGATGCCTAACACAGAACTGGCACACTGTAAGCACATGATGAATGATTGGAGTCAGAAGCCCTGGGTTGACTCACAGCTTTATGGTTTTTTTCTCTGTGTAAATTTAAGCAAATCATTTCATCTGTCTGAGCTTTTGTTACTCAAACTATAGATGAAGGGCCAAACCCAGTTGGATACTGAAGGAATTCTGTGCGATATTGACTATCACAGTGCTTTGGAAAATAACACAATTTAAATGTTATATATTATCACCCATTGCCATTATTTCTTATGGGGAGCTGGTCCTTTCAACCTAATTAGTTCCAACAGGAACATCTATGATACTATACTTTGATTTTGGTTTTTGAGAAATTGGATAGGCAGAGGTATGATAAATAAGGCCTGGAATTGAGACCAAGTCCCTAAATAGACAGACTTGGGACTTGAAGCAAATCAAAGCACCTCGTGATTCTGTGAATCAATTCTCCTAATAAACTCCCCTTTCTATACATGTATATCCTATTAGTTCTGTCCCTTTAGAGAACTCTGATTAATACACCTGGATTCTCTGTGGCAAGCCCCACCCATCCATCAACCAAACTTAGTTGATCAATTTCGTCAGTCACAAATACTTACTGAACAATGACCATCATTAGCCACTGGAGTTGCCAAAGCGAGAAGAAGGCTCAGTTCCCACCTACAGGGTGAGGGATTTGCAAACTGGCAGTAAGAGTGCAGCATCTCCTAGTAAGTGCCACAGTGGGAATGGGAGAGGAAAGGGCACCAGCACCGCACATGGAGCAAGAGGCGTTCGGGGAGGTTTCCAAAGGTGGAGTTGCAATTTGGAGAATGGGGTGGGGATTGCCACAGAGAACCCAGGTGTATTAGTCAGAGTTCTCTAAAGGGACAGAACTAATAGGAGATACACATATAGGAAGGGGAGTTGACTCATTATTAGGAGAATTGACTCATACAATCACAAGGTGAAGTCCCACAATAGGCTGTCTGCAAGTTAAGGAGCAAGGAAACCAGTTTGAGTCCCAAAACCTCAAAATTAGGGAAGTCGACAGTGCAGCCTTCAGTCTGTGGCCAAAGGCCCCAGAGCCCCTGGCAAACCACTGATATAAATCCAAGAGTCCAAAAGCTGATGAACTAGGAGTCTGATGTTCAAGGGCAGGAAGCATCCAACACGGGAGAAAGATGAAGGCCAGAGACTCAATGAGTCTCCTCATTCCACTTTCTTCTGCCTGCTTTATTCTAGACACACTGACAGCTGATTAGATGGTGCCAATCCAGACTGAGGGTGGATCTGCCTCTCCCAATCCACTGACTCAAATGTTAATCTCCTTTGGCAACACACTCACAGACACACCCAAGAACAATACTTTGTATGCTTCAATCCAATCAACTTGACACTCAATATTAACCATCACACCAGAAAAAGTTCTGTTCTTTTTTTTTGAGATAGGATCTCACTCTGTTGACCAGGCTGCAGTGTTGCAATCACAGTTCACTGCAGCCCAACCTCTGCAGCTTAAGTGATCTTCCCACTTCACCCTCCCAAGTAGCTGGTACTACGACGCACATCACTGGCTAATTTTTTATTTTTTATAGAGATGGGGGTCTCACTATGTTGCCCAGGCTGGTCTTGAATTCCTGCATAGACAAAGGGGTAGAAGTGTGAGACAGGCAGACATTAAGGGGTCCCTTGACTACAGCCTGGTGAAATTCTGAAGCAGAGAACCCAGCTAAGGTATTCTCAGACTCCGAACTTGCAGAAACTGAGATAATAAATATGTGTAATTTAAACCTACTAAGTTAGTGTCAATGTGCTACACAGCAATGGAAACTTAATACAAAGTGTGGGGAAACAACGTATGGTGTTCCCAGGTGTAAAGTTGGAACCATAACAAGATCAGACAGCCCTACGTCACAGGACCATTGCAAGCCCCACTGAGATGTTAGCCTCAGGAGGGTTTGTAAATTGCCAAACACCGTAAGGCTGCTGGTTGGTAGCATTCCATTTCCTTACACACACTTAACTACAATGTTCCCAGAGTGGGCTTCATACCTACTTAGAAAGAGTCACACATGGAGAACTAGCCAAGATCTTTTCATACCCCCAAAGCAATGCTCTTCCTTGCCTCTGAGCCTCTGGCTGGGCTGTTTCTTCGGCTGGAGCATCCTTTCCTCCCCACCTCCCATCCACCACTCCTGCACCTGGCTAGTTCTTACCTCCTATGCACTTTTCAGTTTCTAGCTCTCCCAGGCTCCCTTCCAGGGCAAGGTGACCATCCACCATCTCACCCTCCCTCCACGCCCCCCACAGAACCCCCCACTAAACTTGTGTCAACCTTGACTACAGTCTCCCTACTTGTCTCCCATCCCACATCCTTATGAGCCATGACCTTCTTAGAGCCAAGAATTATATCTGAAGTCACCTTCATGCCCTTAATATTTAGCACAGTGCCCCACGTGCAGTAGGTGGGATTATGCTAACATATATAACATTTTATTAATATATATCAGTGTACATAGTGTGAGCAGGCATCCTGGTCTGGCAGCAGCGATATGTGCAGACTCCACCAACAGTCTTCCCCCAGGGAAGTAGATACATTTATAATGTATTCCATGTAAGAAGAGGGTGTGTGGGGGCTTGTTTAACTTTTTTTCTTAAAAACAAAAGCAATTGGAGAGTATATGGCTCTCCTGCTCCAGGCTCCCTCAGGCAGCTGCCAGAGAAAGTTTGCAGCTGCCTAAGTCGCCTTCTCTTATGAGTTGTCAACTCAACAGCTTTGGAGCAGCCTTCCTGAGAGGTGGGAGGAAGGGGAGGTGGTTTTGCTAGTGTTTAGATTGAGAAAAGGAAGCCTTCATTAGGCGGAGACTGGGGCCGTTCGCACTAGCTCAGGGAATGTACAAGAGAGATCCAGGTAGAGGGGTGAGGAAGACGGGTGTGTGCCAACCCCGTAGCAGAGGCACCAGCACCTCAGGCCCAAGGGTCATAGTGGGGCTGAAGACAGGAAGACAGTGTGATCCCAGTACTACCTTACACCTCTCCTGGGAGCCCTGGGACTGTCCTCGGATGAAGCTGCAAAACAGAGCCAACACCATTCCCCTCTCACTCCCACTTGTAGGTGGGACGTTGCTGCCATTCCAGCCTGGGTTTGAATCCAGACCCCACTATCGCCAGCTGCGTGACCCAAGGCCAGTCAACCAACCCTGCAGAAACCCAGTTTCCCATTTAAGAATGCAAGTGGTAATCCCGGCCTCGCAGGGCTGTTGAGACAATTGAACGAGGTAAAGTATGCATGAAGCCCAGAATGTGAGACTATTTCTAAATGTCAGTTCTCCATCTCTCAGCTACCTCCCCGCTGGCATGGCAGCCACCTGAGCTCAAGGGAAAATGCATTCTTGAAAGAAAACAAGATGCTGCATGGGATGTTTCTCTGAGATGAGTAAAATTCCAATGTGTAAAGTGTAATCACCATTATTACTACTGAGGAAAACAAAATTTAAAACAACAGGCATCGTACAAAGGAAACGTGCGGCGCCCGGAGCCTGCTGTGTTCACTGCTTGCATGTAGGTAAGTACATACGGTACTGCGGAGCACCCAAGCCCCTGCACACGCTTTGTTTCATCTGACCCTTGGAAAATACCAATATTTCAATATTTCCTCCATCTTACAAAAGTGGAAACTGAGTCTCCACTACTGTAGTGGCTTTCCCAGAGAACCCCAGCTAGGCTCAGGAGGACTGGAAATCAACTCCATGTTGCTAGAATTATACGGTCTTTCCTCCCCACCACGCTCTATCCAAGAACACTCCTGATCGTCTTAGACTGGGAGGAATCCACCAGAGACCGCTGGAGCCCCCGCCCTGTGTGTCTCCCCACCATGGAGCCAACACACACATTCCCCCAGTCTCTCCCATCATTGCTAAAGTAGAGCAATTTCAGTTGCACATGGAACAAACCCAACTCAAACAAGCTGAACAGGAAGAATTCATTGACTCCCACACCTGAGATGTACAGGGGTGTTCAGGCTTAAGTCACAACCGGGCTCAGGTGACCCCTGGATGATGACAGTCAGGTTGAAAACACAAGGTGTCACAGACATCTATGGTCATACTCCTTTCCTGGTCTCAAGCCTTCCCCAGCAAAGCTGGCACCTTCCCATACCCTCCATCCTGAACAAAACAGTCTGCATAGCACCTCCCCAAACACGCATGGAGCGTTTACACTTCTGAGAATTGCCTTAAAGATGTTGTGCCTCTGAGAATCCCTGTACCACCCCATTTTCTTCCTTTCTGAAGTCTCTCTGTTACTGAGGACACACGGTGATTTCCCCTTCTCTGACCCCTCCTGGCCACGAGCTACAGCCTTCTAAAGTCTTAGAGGATTGATGTTGCAGGGGGTCTAATGGGGCAGACTTGGAGTCTGGTGTCTGTTTTTAAGTGAGAGAAGCTGTTGCTATTTGAAAGTTGCCTGCTACTTTTTTCTGTGTTTATAAAGAGCACAACAAAACTTTAGAGAAACCACTTTTAGTGGCCTTTTTAATTATTTACATGTAAGGTTAGTAGGAAGAGTGCAGTATGGGAGGGGTACACTGGGGCTTTTTTAACTTGACTAACGTGGTCTTTCTCTTCTAAGAAGGACACAGGAATATGCCCGAGGGACCCAAGAGCCTCTTGAGAATAAAATTATTTAGACCCCAATTCTGAATCTTTTGATGTTCAATGTTGATGGAAATTGTCTGCATACCTAGGGGGCTGCAATGGGGCAGCCAGAAAATGGAGTCCACAGGCCAGGCCTCCTCTTCTACCACCTGGACCCAGAGGGGCTGGCCCTCTTGGGCTCTCCCCAATAGCCCCCAAGTGGGTGGGTAAGTCAGAGCGCGCTGCTCTGCAGGCCTGGCGTGCTTCCTTTCAGGGACAAGGGGAAGAAAGATTCATTTTCATCTCAACTAGAAGCCATAGTCTCCAACTCAGTTTTACAGAGGACCCATATTTTAGAAATCCTAATGCATTTGCCCAAAGTCATAAAGTTGCACTTTCTCATTTGACCTCTGGTTTTTACATATATGGTTCCTCAGTTTGAACCCTAAACATGAGAGTAGTGAAGATGCATGTTTTATGTTGCCTTAGAACTTCATCCCAGGTCTCTGTTTTGCTTTGTTTCATGTTTCCTAGGGGTTGGGAGCAGTAAGGACAAAACCCAGAACTTCCCCGGGGGCCTCGCTGGCCTGTGGCTGGGAGAGTATCCCAGCACTGAGGACTAAGCAGCATTCTCGCGTCCGTGTCCTCCCTAAGCCTAATACACCTCCCTCTTGGAGAAGTACAATCCCATTCATTCCTCAGCAACACTCTATTTATGGTGCCTCATGTTTGGGATAAAGAAAGTGGATTGAAAGAAACTAAGCAACCAGCTGAGGTCACACCATATGGGAGTGGCAACACCAAGCTTCAGGCCAGATCTCCATGTCTAGGTCTAGTGCCCAGGGTGGCTTTTTATCCAGGAGATGACCAAGGTGACATATGACACCTGCTTCTAACTTATGCATTGGTTCCACACTCTTTATACAATAAAATAACAGGCCACCTGTCACCCTCACTGCCTCCCATCGAGGTCTTCTCTCTCTACTTCGTCATGGTGATTCTTTTCCTTGCTTCGATTGGACCCACAGATGTGTTGGATGTAGCAGAAATGGGAACCGCAGCTAATCAGCCCACTGACGGCCATCCGGGCACCGCCCCAACACCAGTTCCGTGATGCCGCATGGAAAATGTGCAGGTCTAAAGTGAGACCTGGGCTCCAATCCCAGCTCCACCACTCTAGCCGCGGGACTTGGGTCAATTACTTGGTTTCTGTTTTCTAGCAGGAAACAGGTGTCTTGCTCAAGCTGAGTATGGTGAGGAGAGTTTAACTGAAGACTATTTACAAGGAAAGGCCAGATTTGAGGAAAGCTAAAGGATGAATGACAAGCAGGGATGCTTATCAGCCCAAGGCACCAAGGGCTAAGAGGAGTGGCTACTGTTTGGGGACAGCTGCCTGACGAGAGCTGTGGCCTTCAGTAGAGGGGCACAGCCAACCCACAGCATAAACCCATAGCATACTCTCCTCCCACTGACAAACCCGGCCAGAAGCCAGAGGACCAGGGGGCCCCTGGAAGCAGTTTATCAGGGTCAGCTCTGGGAGCACAGGGCTAAGAATTTGGAGAGAGAACGGGCGATGTCCAGTTTACTCTATCTAAACTGCAGTTTCCCCACCTGTAAAAGAGAAAAATAGCTATAGGATTATCAAGACAAGTCAACAAAATAACATGCGCAAATGTCTTATTGTGGCATCCAGCACATGGGAGCTGGACTAGACTTTCTTTCACCAGGACCCCGTACCCTGTGCTTGGCTGATTCTGCCTCAACCCAAATCAGGATACATCTCTTCACCCAGAATCTCCCCTGGGAATGACCTGGTTTACAGCAAGAGTCAATTTCCACTAGCCACTCAGGATGTATAGAAAACATTGATAATTGCTTCCTTTTGTTTTATTTCTTTTTTGAGATGGAGTTTCACTCTTGTGGCCCAGGCTAGAGTACAATGGCACCATCTGATCTTGGCTCACCACAACCTCCAGTGTTGCAACCCTCCTAGGTTCAAGTGATTCTCTTGCCTCAGCCTTATAAGTATCTGGGATTATATGCATGTGCCACCACACCCAGCTAATTTTGTATTTTTAGTAGAGATGGTGTTTTACCATGTTTGTCAGGCTGATCTCAAACTCCTGACCTCCGGTGATCCACTCACCTAGGCCTCCCAAAGTGCTGGCATGAGCCACCATGCCCAGTTGATAATTTGTATATTTCAAAATAGCTAGAAGAGAATTGTAACATTCCCAACACAAAAAAAAAGATAAATGTTTAAGGTGATAAAAATCCCAGTTTCCCTGATTTGACCATTATACTTTGTATGCAGATATTAAAATATCAGATGCAACCCCCAAAATATATGCAACTATTATATATCAATAAAAAATAAAATAAAACGTTGATACCTAATGTTTAAACAACGGGTTACACAGCACTTAGTCTGATTTAACACTTACAGCCACCCCGAGATGTAATGTGTGACAGTCTCCATTTTACAGATGAAGAACTAAGGCTCAGATTAATTACTTTGTCCAGTATATTTGCATCATGAGTAAGAGAGCCAAGAATCAAACACTAATCTTTACCTTCCAGGTCTGTGTCTCTTTGCATTTATTCTATGCCTCTCACCTACACAGGGAGTGTGGTGTATCCCCTTCTTAGTCTTCTGGCCCACCCGAGGGAGATGGGCCCCCTTCTCTGTGGCAGGCACTGGCGTCTTCCACCCAAATCCCCTTGGAACTCTCCTGACCATCCTTCCCCAGGCTTCTGTGTGCTTTGTGTTTGCAACTCTAAACCTGAAACTTCAAAATAAGAGTCTCCTCAAGGTACTGGAACCACTTTGTCCCGTGCTCAAGGAAAGTGGGATGTGCCTGGGAGTTCGTATCTCCCTGGTGGTGGCCCTTAGCCAATGACCATGATCATAAGCATAGGTGCTGGAGACTGACCACCCTGTTCCCTTGCCTCAAGGCATGGCCACTCTGAGGCTGGGAGTGTCCATAGCTTCTTTATGGGATCAGGCTGAAGGTGCCCATCTCAGGGCTTTGCCGAAACTGCACCCTTGCAGTTCTTCACGACTTCCTTCTTCACCCTTCACGACTTCCTCATCAGCTTTACCTGAGAGCACTTTCTTAATAAATCACCTGCATGCAAGTTCTCAAATAGAGATCTGCAACTGCAGAGCCCGACCCGAGACATCCCTTATTCCAAAGCCTCTTCATTGGAACTAGAAATATCCTCACAAAAGAGTGATGGGCAGACTGGAGCACCTCTCCCCAAGTCAAAGGCAGCTTCTTTTCTGCTCTAGGTCTTCAGGCTTTCTGTGAAATCACACACTATTCTAAAATTGCAAAAAGTCATTCTCCAGCCGAGCCCATAAGAATCCAGGAGAATCTCCAACATCCCTAGCCACAGGTCCACTCAGATAAGCGTAGCTCACAATTTCTTACATGATTTTTCTCAGAGACACACAAATGTCCTAATTCCCCTCAAATTCTTCTCCCCTGTGCAGGCTGAGGCCTGAAATTTCACTATCAGGGTTTTGATTGCTTCTCCGACAAAACATCCTAGTTGGAGTCACACTTGAAACTGTTATCTCAAAGCTGTTACACTTTAATTTGAATGAAATATCAGTTTCTTCATCTACAAAGATAATACCACAGTCTTGGGAGCTTAGAGTGAAGATACAAGGGCTATGGAAAGCTATCAAAATGTAAGAAAGTGTCCTTATCCCCATGACCTCACCAGGGGCCTTTTTAGGGTGAAAGTCGTTGTTGCTTTCACCCCTTTCAGCCTGTGAGGAATGACGCTGGGTAAACTGAGCAGATCAATGAATGACAATGCTTTCTACTGCAAGGAGCAGAGCACTTGCCTCAGCATGCTTAGGCAATAAGGAAGTTCCCATAACACAAATCTCAACATAGGTTTTTTTGCACAGGTTAAATCACAGCTCAGTGACCTTAACAAGGACTCATGATCTTTGCATCGTATTTTCAGCATGCCATCGTCGATCTGATGGCTTGTTTCTCAGACTGGACACCCTCATGGTCACAAGTTGGCTCAACATCAATTTCCAATTTGCATTAGCAACGTTTCAATTAGTATTAGAAAAGTGCATATTGACAATACAAGGTGATACTCCTATACACCTATTCAAATAGAGATTTAAAACTCTGACCACACCCAAAGTTGGTGAGGATGTGAAGAAACTGGAAATTTATACACTGCTGATAAGAATGTAAATAGTACAACCTCTTTGTAAAAGAGTGGACAATGTCTTTAAAAGTTAAATACAGGCTGGGTGCCATGGCTTAAGCCTGTAATCCCAGTACTTTGGGAGGCCGAGGTGGGCAGATCACTTGAGGTCAGGAATTTGAGACTAGCCTGGCCAACATGGTGAAACCCTGTCTCTACTAAAAATAAAAATAAAAAATTAGCCACATGTGGTAGCTCACACCTGTAATCCCAGCTATTAGGGAGGCTAAGTGAGGCAGGAGAATTGTTTGAACCCAGTGGATAGAGGTCACAGTGAGCCAAGATCATACCACTACACTTCAGCCTGGGTGACAGAGCGAGATTCCATCTCAAAAAGAAGAAAAAAATTAAATACATACCCACTACATAAGCCAATCATTCCACTACCCAAGAAAAATGAAAGCATGTGTTCATACAAAGGCCTGTATATGAATTTTCATAGCAGTGTCGCCTGTAACAGCCAAAAACTGGAAACAGCCCAAAGCTGATCAAATGAATAAACAATTATGGTACATCCACACAACTGAATACCATTCAGCCGTGAATAGGAATGAACTATCGATACACATGGCAACACAGACGAATCTCAAAGTAATTATACTTGTGAAAAAAGCCAGACAAGAAAGAGAACACATCATACATTTGTATAAAAATCTAGGAAATGCACACTAATGTACAGTGACAGAGAGCGAGTCAGTGGTTGCCAGGTGAGAGGATGGCAAAAGGAGCAGGAGAGAAAAATCAAAGGGGCCCCAAGCAACACTTTTGGGGCTGATTAATGTGTTTGTTACCTCAGTTGTGATGACAGTTTCACAGTGTATGTATGTCTTAGTTTGTGCTGCATTAACAAAATACCTGAGACTAAGTTTATAAAGGATAGAAATGTAGGTCTCACTGATCCAGAGGCTGGAAGTCCAAGATCAAGGCACCTGGAGGTTCTGCTGTCTGGTGCTGGCTGTTCTCTGCTTTCAAGATGGCACCCTGATACTGCATCTTCCAGAGGGAAGAAACACTGTGTCCTCACATAGCAGAAAAGACAGAAGAGAAAAAGGAACCAGACTCCCTCACTCACTTCCTTTTATAAAGGCATTAATTTATGATGAAGGTCAAGCTCTCATGGCCTAAACACCTCCCAGAAAGCCCCACCTCTCAACACTTGCATTGGAGATTAAGTTTCCACCACATGAATTTGAGGGGACACATATGCCAAACTATATTAAATTGTATGCTTTAAATGTGTGCAGTTTACTGTGTATCAATTATGCCTTACTAAAGATCTTTTCTTAAAAAGTACTTCAGGCCGGGCACAGTGGCTCACACCTGTAATCCCAGCACTTTGGGAGGCCGAGGCAGGCAGATCATCTGAGAGGTCAGGAGTTCGAGACCAACCTGGCCAATATGGTGAAACCCCATCTCAAAAAAAAAAAAAAAAAAAAAAAAGTACCTCAGCAGTATGGAGCATGGAAAATAGCAAGAAACATAAAATGGTGTGGTAAAGGTCAAAAATAGTTCACCTCCACTTGGGAAAACCCAGCGAAATATTTAGTCACAGATCAGAAAACATCCTCTGGTGAACAGAAGGATTGTGCTCATTTGTGTCCACAGACTACTTCTGGAGTATCTACTATGCACCATTTTTGTGCCAGATGTCAGGGACTCAGCAATGAAGACCTTGCTCTCAAAAGTGCAGACTCCAGCAGAGAAGGCTGGCAGAGAGCAGTGGCAACTAAGCAGCATCCACACTCGTGCCCCAAAGCACCACATCTCCCAGCCCTACACACTGATCGATTTTGCTTTTCTGAACTGCAATCTTTCTTGTGCTGACCACCAACCCCTTTGGGGAACACATCCTTTGTTCTAATTATCTTCTACCATTGGTTAAGCTATCATTGGTTAAGCTACAATCAAGGGACCGTCAGTAAAGATTATACAATTCTCTGTCTCTTCATATCATACACTGACTTTGAAGACACTCAACCAACATACCCTGAACTCATCAACCATATCTACTGTTCCCCCTTTGAATCCACCTTGCCTCCCCTTAATAGAATGGGAACAAGCGTGTTACAGCAATAGGAGGGTAAATAAGTTATCAGACATAGCCAGATCCTATATCTCACCACTACATTCTCTATATAACTTTGGGAAGGTAATAAGCCTCCTTGGGCCTTGATTTTTCTATCTATGCAATGGGGATAACATATAATTTCCAGGGTTAGTGGGAAGACAAAAGATAACACGTGAGAACGGAGCACAATGCCTAGCACATAGCAAACTGAAACTATCACCATGAACATAATGATTCTCATTCAAGCTCCATAATTCGTTAGCATTATGTCCTTGGGTGATAATGTTACTGCTGTCATGCTGTTTCTTCATTTCAAATATGAAGGTTACAGTGCTTATTTCACAGGCTATATGTCAGGTTCACCATGAAAGTAGCATAAAGAAAGTTATTATACTAGCATAGGCTGAGTACCTGCTAATTGCCAAGCAATGCACTTTGTGTTGATGCAAGATGAAAAAAGACATAGTCCCTGGCCTCTAGGAGCTCAGAAAGTGTAAGCAGCAAGCTAAGCTATGGTGAGAGAGAAGGAAGTTCTTGGAGGATATGGAATGTAGAGAGGCACTTCTCCCAGACTAGGATAGAAGAGAGATCAGAAAAGGCTTCCTGGAGGGTGTACTGTCAGAGCAAGCCTGAAAGAATCTGTAGTGTTTCTCCAAGGAGCAGGGCTGAAGAAATATCTTCCAAACAGATGGTCAATACGAGCTGGTCATATCAGAGAACTGCACATTGTTTGGCCTGGCTGGTGCTGAGAGCTGGAGTACTTCACCCAGCATCCTGACCACAGAAGGCGCCCAGAGAGGGCTGGTCTCCTCTTCCCATCTCTCCCCAGGCACTGCCTGCCCTGTCAGCAGCTGGCACGGAGCTGCACTTGCAGCAGAAGCTGGCCTGTCACTATTGCAGGATTGACCCGTGTGCAGGCGTCCCCCGCAGATATGACATCCCTCCTCCTGGCAGGCCCTCTGAAGTGACTCCCTGCCGTGGGCACTGACACAGCCTGGTGACAATTACAGAGTGAGAGAGACTCCTCACCATGGGGCTCTCAGATTGGTGCCATTATCCGCTTGTAACATTTTTATTCCCCGTTGTCCTCCGTGGCCCTTATGACTTCCGCTCATGATTAGCCACAGAGCATTA
The DNA here is from genome assembly GCF_030222135.1 of Aotus nancymaae. NCBI lineage: Eukaryota > Metazoa > Chordata > Mammalia > Primates > Aotidae > Aotus > Aotus nancymaae. The sequence continues at coordinate 83,038,823 of NW_026988450.1, read as the reverse complement.
TTTCTGTGAAAGAGTTCAGGAAAGAAAAAAGGTTCTAGATGCCTTTAATCTGCTTCCTCTTCAGGCCCCTTTATTAAGATCTCCCCTGTACCCCACCCCATACCCCTGGGATGGCTTATTACCCATGACAGATTGGGAACCAGGGAGAACAGCAGCCAGTGTTATGGAACACATGCTGGGCACCATATGACACCTCACATGTCCCCGTGGTCATTCGGTGAAACAAATATCATCATCTGCATCTCCACTTTGCAGATGGGGACTCGGAGGGAAAAGCGATTTATCTGAATCACAGAGATCATGGTTAACATAGCTAGGATTTCAACTTTAGTGTGCTTGGCTCCAAAGTGTTTGCTCTTTCTCCATACCAAAATAGCTTCTGAAGCCCAAACATCAGGTAAGATGAAGGGATGTGCTTAGCTCTTGTGGAAGTTCTAAAACCATTCAGTTGCTTGTGTGCCGCTCCTTCCAGGACTGACAAAGTGAGTGGTGATGATGCTGTAAAGAGCAGCAAGGCAGGAGTGTCAAGAAGCCCTCAAACAGGTGAGTGATGATCAGATTTACATTTTTAAAAGAGCACTCAATCTTCTGTGTAGAGGATAGATTATAGAAAGCAACACAGGCAGCAGAGAGACCCATTAAGAGGCCACCGTGAAAGTCAGAGGGAGCACTGGTGGAGTTTGGCACATTCAGAGCAGCAGGGAAGATGAAGAGAAGGAGGTAGATTCCGAATCTCTCTGAAGGATAGCACCCACAGGTCTCACTCACTTGTGGGCTGAATCTGGGGGTGAAGTGGTGACATGAATTACAGAGGATTCCTGGGACTTGGGCTTAAGTGATCTGGGGGATGGTGGTGACATTTCCAGATGGTAAACACTAAGGGTAGAACATCTGCGGAGGGAAGGTGGGAAACTTAAGACTTTTTGATGTATTAAGTTGAGGTGCCCATTAGTCATCTAAGTGGAGATGTCAAGTAGCAAGAGATGTGAATCTGCAGCAGGGGTGTTAGTGCTGGAGACAGAAATTTGGAAGTGATTATCATGAAGATGGTATTTAAAGCCATGGATGGGGTCACCTAAGGAGAGCGTGTATAGGTAAAGAAGAAAAACAGGACCCAGAGCTGCACCCTGGCATGGTCTTCAGACTGGGACTCAGACCCAGAGCAGAGGCGGGAGACCCAGAAAAGACAACAAGGGAACACAGCCAGGGAGGGCAGAGCAGGGCCTGGACAGCGCTGTGTGAGTGAAGCCAACGTTATTATCCACATGGAATGTTACAGGGAAATAAAGGAGATGACCGCCGAGACCCTTAGAGCTGCTGGTCTAGAGGCTGACCGTGACCTGACAAAGCACAAGAGGAGGGTCCCATTCAGCCCAACCGGAGGAGGTGAAAGAGGAAATGGGAGGTTAGAAGTACAAATGCATGAAAGAAGTGACTCTGTGAGGGAGAGGAAAGCCACAGAAGCACGTGGGAAATAGGAAAAGGCAGGAGACAGTAGCACATGTTATTTATTCTGAAAGAATAATTCTAAATACAGGAGTAAAGTCCTATAATCCAGACCACAGTGAAAGTTTGCCCTTTGGTAGAAGCTGGGGCCAGTCATCTGCAGAAAAGGGAGGAAAGGAAGGCGGGCCTGGTGGTGGGAAGAGGATTCTCAATGGGACTGCTTCTCATTAATTTCACAAGCAATTCAAACCAGCTGAGAATGAAGATGGGCAAAGCCTAGTGGGGTATTGCAAAAAGAGTCCTTTTCTGAGCATGAGAAATAATATCCAAGTGTAGCAGGGTTGTCAACCACACTTGAGTGTTCCACTTCAATTAGAGGCCGTGGTCTTCCTGCAGGACCCATCTCAGCACTGTCTCCAGTCAATTCGGCCACGTAGGTGCAGATAAAATGGAAATGTACATCTGGGCTTAATCAAGGTTGAGGTTTTTGGCTGGGTCAGTTAAGCAGAGGAGAGGTGCATGGACATTAGATGTATTTGCAAAGAGTGATTTTTGGTGGGGGTGAGGGGCCGAGTTTCACTCTTGTTGGCCAGGCTGGAGTGCAATGGTACGATCTTAACTCACTGCAACCTCTGCCTCCCATATTCAAGCAATTCTTCTGCCTCAGAGTCCCGAGTAGCTGGGATTACAGGCATGCACCACCACACCCAGCTAATTTTTGTATTTTTAGTTGAGATAAGATTTCACCATGTTGGCCAGGCTGGTTTCAAAGTCCTCAGGTGATCCACCTGCCTCAGCCCCCAAAGTGCTGGGATTACAGGCATAAGCCACCATGCTCAGCCACAAGGAGTGATTTTAATGATGGTCCTTAGAAGATAAAATATGCCTGAGAGGAAAAGAGGACATGAGGGAGTGACTGATCATGAAAATGGGGCAGATGAATGAATGCCAATAAAGTAGAGCCACTGGGAGCTGGGGCACTGAGTGTGTTACCTGCAAGGGTCAGGGGTGTACCCAGAAAGCACTGTATTCTAAAGGGAGGTTCCAAAGATGCTGCAAACACCAGGGTGTGGCCCTGGAGTGAGGGGAAGAGGCAGCAGAATGCAGAGACCAGTGAGTTCCGGGGTACTGTTTGTTATAGGTGCTAGATTCTGCCTGGAGGCCTCTGCCCAGACTCCTCATCACCAGCTTTGAATTGCCTGCTTCTTACCCTCAGGTCCCAACTCAAGGGTCTCCTTCTCAGAGGAACCCCCTCCGCTACCACACCATAACCATCCCGTGACGCATCGGCCCCCTCCAGCCCTCCGTTATTTTCCATCACAATGCACACAGTTTCCATCTTCCATTGCACCAGACAGCACTTGCAATTATTTTGTGTATGTGTTCACTCATCTATTTGTTTCCTTACCCTTCCCTGCCACAGAAGCACAAAGGCTCTAAGATCAGGACCGTCATCTTGTTTTGCACTGAACCCCCAACACACTATATGCATCAGTAAACCTCTGTTAAATAAATTAGAGTAAGTCTGAAGTTCCTAGCCTGTGTCTGGCATGTGTGAGATGCCCTCCTCTGCGGAAGATCAACCCCCCTCATTCTTCCTCACTTGTAATCTCTGAGGTCGACAGAGCGGGTGGGTGCTTGAGCATTAGTCAAAGTATAAAACAGGCAGACGTGGGATGTGGAAAGTGAAAAACACAAAGGCAGAAAGGTGCCTGTGCAATCAGGAGGTCTGTGCGCATGGCTCAGGTCTGAACTGGATCCTCTATGTGACCTTGTAGTACCTCCCCGCTCTCTGCCTCCCACCACCCAGGCTGTGTCTATTCACCTGCCAAAGGTGAGGGTTGGACTAAATCTGTGGTTTTCAAATCTTTCTTTTTGAATTAGCAGAACCTCTTGAACAAAATTTTGGTGCTGGTCTGAGATATAAAATAGATCAATGGGGATGGTTTAAGAGGTTGGTAGAATCCAGCACCCTACAGCTCAGTCCCCCAGAGACCTCCACACCAGTTTCTCAGGCCTCTTCCAGGGCCCTGTGGCTCCATGGGACACAGTTTGGAAGCTGCTGGTCTAGACTCCTTGGCTCTCTATGGTGGACATGCCCTATAGGTGCAGCCCTTTATGAGTCCCTCATCCCCCCAAAGAGACTGCCTACTGGTGACAGAGCTCAGCCCTAAGGCCCCTCTGGCTGGGATACTGCTTTCTCAGTGATCCTGATGGATGCTGACAGCAATTAGCAGAGAGAGAAATTTCCCTGCAGAAAGATGGGAACATTCATCAGGCACTTCATGCCAGGAGCCAGAACACGGCACAAAATTCATTAGTGTTTAAGGCAAGCAGGCTGTCCCATTCTCACCCAAGGGTTAAAGGGAAATCTAAACTCAATAAATAAGGCCTATTAGGGCCTTTTAAATCTTGCTTTGTACCAGAGTGGAGTTTCTATCTCTTTCATTTGCCATTCTATTCCCTGGGCATGTCAGGGCTGATGTGAGTTTAGGGCTTTTTATTAAATCAAGCACCTGTCAGGTGGAAGTTTGTTTCACTGTCAATGCCTGGCCAAACCAGCCACCAGTGGATATCCAGCAGGTACCTCAACTGTGAGCTTCTGAACAGTCTGCCTCTGTTAGCACCCTAAAGCCTCGACTATAACAAAGCACATTAAGGGTTCTTAGCATATCCAAATACTGACACCTTGCATCTGTCTTCGTCTCTCCTTTCCCACTCATAGGGGTGGTTGTGAGTCATTTCATGAATGTGTGTTGAGCACCTTCTATGTAGCAGACACTGTGCCATACCCTGGAGACAGAGCTATTTTATTCATATCTGAAGTCTCTGCTCTCAAGAAAATCTGAGTATTGGAGGTAAGCCAAGAAGGAAACTGACCCCTACAAGAAAATGTGATGGTTGGGGATGAGTGTCTGTTACGCAGAGTCAGAGGAGGGTGTTCAAGCTCAGGGGTGTTCAAGAGAGCTTCTCAAAGCAAGAACACCCAAGGAAGAAGGAACCTATGAGGAAAAGCATTCCCAGGAGCAGGAAACTGCCCATGCAAAGTCACAGAGGAGGATAAAGCAGGTTGGACTTGGGACACTGAAATACTGAAAGTGTGGAGAAGCTGGAGGTTTACAGACAAGTAGGTGCAGAGAAATGAGGCCAAAGCATGAGGCAGGGCAGCGCCGTGACGCTTGGAGGCTTAGTAACAGAATTTGAACTTTAGCCTGAAGAAACAAGGGGATCAAAAGAAGTTCTGACACTGTAATAGCAAGTAGCCTTCTTATGTGGAAGTACTCATTGCAACAGTTAATGCTCTTCTAGTCAAAAGTTACAAAAACTCAACTCTAACTGGCTTAAAACAGGAAACTCTAGAGATTCAGTTGCATTCAAGCATAAATGGATCCAGGTGCTCCAGTGAGAACATCAGGACTCAGTCTCACCGTGTATGGGATCTGTGCTAGCTTCAACGTCAGAAAGACCCTTTTCCTTGCACCTGCCAACCTAACAGCTGGTATTAGCTAACATGCATGATTGCCTGCCCCATCTAACAGTATTCTAAATATTTTCTAAACATTCAGCCATCTAGAACTCAAAATAACTCCATAATGTGGGTGTTTAAACCTTTTTTATAGATGACAAATTGAGGTACTGAGAGGTTAAGTAACTTGCCCCAAATCATGCAGTTAATGTTGCAGCATAAATGTGTCCCCCCAAAAATCACATATGGAAACATAATTGTTGGTGTGATTGAGAGATGGGGTGTTTGGGAGGTGATTAAGTCATGAAGGTGGAGCCCTCAGGAATGACATTAATGACTTAATGAAAGGAATCTGAGAAAGCTGTTGGTCCCTTTTGCCCTTCCATCTCTTCTGCAATAAGGACACAGATACAGTTCCCAAAGATAAATGGGCCTTTACTGGATGCCAAATCTGCCAGCTCCTGGACCTTAGACTTCCCAACTTCCAGAATGGTGAAAAATTAATTTTTGTTGTTTGTACATTACCCAGTCTAAGGCACCTTGTTCTGGCAGCAAGAATGGACAAAGAGCTAGTAAATGGCAGAGCTGAAGTAAGAACCCAAGTTTGATTCCACAGCCCATACAACTCACAGGCACCTTTAACCACACCCCTATGGGATCTTTGCAGCTTGTAATTGCAGCAGAAATACTCTCTTCCTGATTATTCCAACACAGACTCAGTCATCAGACTGATTTGGGATTCACATCCATCCCTAAACCAATCGATAAATCCAGAGAAATCAAATTTGACAATTGGCCGAAACTGGGTGCCTCCTGAATCCAGGCGAGCAGAGTAGCCTAACCCAAATCTCATAAATTCAGAACGAGGAGGAGTGGTCCCCACAAAGAAAAATCAAGGTAGTGTTAGTAGAAAGAAATAAAAGGGACAACCAGACAGAAGAAACATTCAACAGCAACAACAGTAACAATAATAACCTGACGTGCACACCTCTCATTCCATTTCACAAAGCCCTTTCTCATTCATTACGCACTTTGATCTCCAGCACAACTCTTTAAGAAAGTAACAAGCAAGTGATTATTAGATCCATGTTTCAAATAAGGAACCACATTTAGAGCAGTAAAACAAGTCTCCTAAGATCACAGTGAGGAATTGAGGGCCAGAACTTTCTCAGATGTCATTAGTTGTGCGCTCTCAGCCCTCTGTGGCTCACTGTCGCCTCCCTGTCACCTCCCCCTCCATCCTTGCCACACTGGGAGCAAACTGGGCTTGAGCTCTGGCTCTGTCACGTTCTCTGAATTCTCTTGCCAACCCTAAGCAACGGTTTATTAGGAAGCACTGGAATAAGTCTCCCAGAGGTCCCCAGTGAGACAAAGTCCCAGTCACCTGCTGACACCAGTCACCACTCAACAAGACTGTCCTCCCTTCCTTACCTCACTTATTCCAGTGCTTCCTAATAAATTAATTTCCCCCAAAGCTCATCTCAGGGTCTGCTTTGTGGGGGATCTCTACCCCTGTATAACTTACAGTCTAGTAAGAAGACAACATCTAGAAAATCCTAACTCCTTATTTTACACTTAAAGGAGCTGAACCCAGAAAAGAGAATAAGCTTTCTTGGTACGTCCAGTTTAACTCCATGTCTGTAGTAGGATCTTCTCCAAAGCTGTCATCTCATCCTGGTGGTATTATCCCAGGAATCAATGCTTCAGGAGCAGTCATGGACCAATGGGGATGGAAGTTGGTAGATAAAGACCCCAGCATCCTCACCTGAAGTGGGAAAGTTGTGAGATGTATCTAAAATGGTCTCCCAGAGGTCCCCAGTGAGACAAAGTCCCAGTCACCTGCTGACACCAGTCACCACTCAACAAGATTGTCCTCCCTTCCTTACCTCACTTGTCATATAGTTCTTTAATGTTACTCAGGGCTGGGCACACGGTCGGAGCCCTATAAATACACATTGAGTTGAATAGTAATGCTATAGACTTCCCAGTCCTGAGGGGAACCAAAGGGCTGGTGTCCTAAGTGCTGCAAATTAGCTACACCCAGGTGCACGCACCTGGGTTTAGCTGATTCTCACTATCTTGATCACCCAGAAATGAATACATGCAGCTGATTCTTTTCAGTGCAATCCTACAGACCTATGTTTACATTATGGTCCCTGGCACTGGGCAAATTACTTCATGCATTCATTCCACAAGTATTTTCTGAGCAACTGCAAGGTGCCAGTCACTGTGTGAGCCACTGAAGACATACATAAAGATCATTAAGGTCATCACCGCGTGGAGCTTATTCCAGTGGGGGAGACAAAAACAAGCCAGTAAATAAAAACCATCATTTCAGATTCCCCATCTGTAAAACGGGAAGAGTGGGCATTCCTCATGGCCGAGCCAGGAGAAGCACCTGCACAGGTTTTGGGGTGCATACATTTAGGTTCTTCCCCTCCCCCACCCCAGGTTTGACGCCAAGGGTTTCTAAGGAGGAGGCAGAGGCAGGAAAAGGGGCTAGAACTAGTAACTGGGAGCTGTATTTCAGGCCCCACTTTGCTCCTACCTTTCTCCATCTCTCCAAGGCGGGATGAAGGCCACTCTGGTTGGCAGATTCCAGGACAACAAACCAATGTCGCCAGTGATAAAGATTTCAGAGAGTAGAGTTGAAAGGTCAGGTTGTGAATGAGCCCTTGTTTCTCCTCCTTCTGAGAATCCAAAGTGCTAAGAGCCAAGGTTAGTGCTAAGAGCTAGGGTTAAGCCAGCTGCCCTGAGTTCGGGTCTCATTATCTCTCCCTCTCTCCCAAGGTTTTCTCCTCCTATAGGCACGCTCAGCCAGCTCAGGGTTAGATATGAAAGTGGACAGCCATCTGTCTCTCTCTCTCTTTCTCTCTCTTCCCCAACTGCCCCCTGCCCCACGTTCCTCTCCCACTAGGTATTGGAGCTGTTCTTTATTCATTCTAAGGTTTGCCCAGTGAGAGAATAAAAGAGGTTAGGAAGACAAACTCCAGAGCCAAACTGCCAGCTTCAGTCACTTGTGACCTTAAGAAAGTGACTTAGCCTCTGCAAAGCCCAATGTTTTCATCTGTCAAATGGGTGCAATAACAATGATTTTCATCTCAAAGGATTACGTAGAGGTAGCTCATGGATTGCTCTAACTTAACTGCCAGGTGTTTCCAGTCGAACAGGGGCAGGAGGTTTCTTAGGCTATAATCAAGTCAAAGCATCCCCACAAGTCGGCACTCCACGCTGGGCTCTGTCAGGCTCAGCTGGCAATCCTGGACTGTTTGTCTCCCATTTCGATTAGTGCCTGTGTTCCTCCCTCCACTGCTGTTTTCTAGGGTTCCATTTATTTATTCCTGGGATAATATCACTGAAATTTTTGTATTTTTGTAGAGATGGAATTTCATCATTCTGCCCAGTCTGTCTTTATTTGGTTTTAAGACAAAGCAAAAAATCCAGATTTTTATTTATAATCATCTACCTTTTTTCTTTCCTTTAGCTAATTCACCCCAGCCTCACCCTGATGTCTAACATAACCCCTTCTCTCTCTCCCTGTGATCGCAAAGATTCAGTTGTGATTTTCCCTTCTGGTAGGAAGGTTCCCTACGCCAAGAAATGCCTTCCCTCTCCTGCCTTTGTCCTGACAAGCATCGAGACAGAAAAACAACGACTTACCCTTTCCAGACAAGCCCCTAAATCTGCTAGGAATTGCCTGCCCCTCCCACTCCCTGGCTCCCACTCAGGCTCTTTTCCCCAAGCTCTGGGGCCAGGCAGAGGTGGGGGTGGGGATGCCAACTCCTAACCATCCCTGAGCTGTGGCATTGACTGAATTAATCTAAGAGGCAGATGGCAGCCATTCAGCCTGAAGGCCACCTGTGCTCCAAATTTGAAAATCCATTCACTGGGGAAAAGCTGAGACTCCCAAAGAGTCAACGGATTTTCATTCAACGAACATTGCTTTGGGCAAATAAGCAATTTTATTTCCTCTTCCCCACCCCCTTGAAAACATCAATGAAGTGTTTTGTGGTGTTGCTGACAGCACATGTCACTTCAGAATTGAAAATAAAATCTTAGAGCTATCTATAACCGACTGGCAAATGGAAGATAGTGGGATGGGAGCTAAGAAATCTGAGATTAGTGGGGTGAGCTGAGAGCCAGCCCCTCCAGCTCCCAGCTGTGCAGCTCTGGAGGAGCCACTCAGAGTCTCTGGCCCCAAGTCCTGATTTATAAAGGAGGATGGATAACCCCCGCCCACCTCCCTAAAGAGGGAGCAAGTATGGGGCGTGGAGAGGATGAGGAAGGAAGAGTTGGCAAGGGAAATAAGACAGGGACATGTACATGTTTTGCAAGGAAACATGGGAGGTTCTTTTATGAGATGTTAGGTGCCCATTCAAGGGACATTTCAGAGACCTTGAGGGATCCTTCTTAAAGCAGGGGTTTTTAACTTGAGGTTGAAGATCTAAACAGCTTTAATGGGCCTGAGAACTATCTGTAACCATATGCATTATTTGAAGCACAGGGTGCAATCTCTCTGGAGAGAAGGTCTTTAACTTATATCAAAATCTCAAAAGAAATGGAGGTCGTGAGTGGTGGCTCATGCCTGTAATTTCAGCATGCTGGGAGGCCGAGGCAGGTGGATCACCTGAGGTGGGGAGTTCAAGACCAGCCTGACCAACATAGAGAAACACCGTCTCTACTAAAAGTACACAGTGAGCCAGGTGTGGTGGCACACACTTATAATCCCAGCTACTCAGGAGGCTGAGGCAGGAGAATCACTTGAACCCAGGAGGCAGAGGTTGCAGTGAGCTGAGATTGCACCATTGCACTCTAGACTGAGCAACAGGAGCGAAACTCTGTCTCAATAAAAAAAAAGAAAGAAAGAAAGAGAAAAGAAATGGGGAGATGTTGTTCAAAGGGTACAAACTTTCAGTTATAAGGTGAATAAGTTCAGGGGAATCTAATGTATAGCATGGGTTACATATACATCTAATGTTCAGCACGGACTATAGTTAATAATACCACATTGTTTACTTGAACTTTGCTAAGGGAGCAGATCTTAAGTGTTTTTACACATATACACACACACACAATGCTAACTATGTATAGTGAAGGCTGTGTCAATTAATTTGCTTGTGGTGACCATTACCCAATGTGTATATATATATATATATATATAATCAACATGTGTATACCTTGAATATACACCATTTTCATTTTTCAATTACACCTAAATAAAGCTGGGGGAAAAAATTATCAAAAGCATTCAGAGAGTTTAACCCAACATTCTAGGTGGGGAAGGAGGCTTCAAACTCAGATGCCCACGAAATCCAGGTAGGTGCCCTTGGGTGAAAGCTGGACAAGGAACCAAACAAACGGACCAGTGTGGACAGCGGCAACCTGGGAGCCCTGGGCCCAACAAAAGGCAATAGCCACTGCTGGGCTCTGAGATGACTGTCAATCAGGAATGTGGGCCCAAGGGCCCCTGATTCTTTGTTTTCTCAGTTGTTTGTTTTTTGAGGCAGGGTCTCATTCCATTATCCAGGCTGGAGTGTGGTGGCACAATCTCAGCTCACTACAGCCTCGACCTCCTGGACTTAAGCAATCCTCCCACCTCAGCCTCCAGATCAGCTGGGACCACAGGTGTGTGCCACCATGCCCGGCTAATTTTTGTATTTTTTTATAGAGATAGGGTTTTGCCATTCTGCCCAGTCTGTCTTTATTTGGCTTTAAGACAAAAAAAGAAAATCCAGATTTTTATTTACAATCATCTACCTTTTTTCTTTCCTTTAGCTAATTCACAGCTTTAAAATCATTTGGGTTTGGCTGAGTGAGGTGACTCATGCCCGTCATCCCAGCACTTTGGGAGGCTGAGGCGGGTGGATCACCTGAGGTCAGTTCAAGACCAGCCTGGCCAACATGGTGAAATCTCATCTCTACTGAAAATACAAAAGAAATTAGCCAGGTGTGATGGCGCATGCCTGTAATCCCAGCTACTTGGGAGGCTGAGGCAGGAGATTTGCTTGAACCTAGAAGGCGGAGGTTGCAGTGAGCCAAGATCATGCCACTGCACTACAGCCTGGGTGACAGAGTGAGAATCCATCTTAAAAAAAAATTGTTTGGGTTCAGTACAACACATCTGAAGACCCCACTGCATTAATTCTATTCTGGAGTCACTTGGGGAGATGTCTCATAGCTGCTCAAGAGGAACCCAAGACCAGCATCGTGATTCTAAAGTGATGCCATCATGAGCCCTCTTGAGGCCCCTCTCACTTCTGCTGGGAACCCGCACTCTCCATCAACTCCTCCCTCCAACTCCTGCTGGATCCATTTCCAAATCCTTATCCACTGCCCCTCAGAACCTCTCCTGATTCAAGCCCTCTGCTCATCTCCTGGACCTGCCTGGTGTGTACCCACCTATCTTGCCATCATCAGCATGGCGGCCAGCTAGTTCCCAGCCACAAGCCTTTCCCTTCTTTGTGCTTACAGGCAATCATGAGAGATGGCTGCCCCGGCCTCTGCTACACATGACAAAGGAGTTACTTCACCTCATTGAACTTCAGTTCCCAAACAGGTTCCAATTCATGTCAGGGGTCCTATCACTCACCAGAAACTCTAGGCCCCCCTCCATTCTTTCCCTTGAATTCACTAATTGGATCTCAATTGCTTTTTTAATCTCTCGTGAGGAATGAGTGGGTTGTAGGTGTGGAGAAAGACGCCAGAAGTGCTCCTCCAAAACCTTTTCCTCTTGAGAAGTAGGATTTCCGTTCTCCCTACAGAAACACTAAGAGTTGGAGATAAGAGTTCCCTAGCAATGCAGTCATTCACTTTGCAATAAGACTGAAAACAAATTGCTTAACCTTTGGAGACAAGGTCCATAAGCTGTTTAGACAACACCGTTGCTGTTGTCTGCATGGTTTTGGCCAGGGGTGAAGAAGGGAATGTAATTGTTTAATGCCCTCATCTTTCTTGCTGGATCCTAAGCTTCACAAGGGCTGGGTCTGTTTTGTCCTGTGCACATCTGAGACCTCAGTTCCTGGCATGGGTCCTGGCATGTGGCTAGAGCTCAAGAGATGGTTTAAATGAATTAAATCTGCTGACAGCAGCACCTGGCATGCCACCACTCCTGAGTTTTCTCTTCCCCAAAAGTGCCACAGAGTCTTCGGCCCCCCTGACTCCACAGTCACTCCAGGGAACAAGTCCCTATTGTATAGTGACCCCATCCAAACACAATCCTCCACAAAAGGTTGAGCAGCCGAAGGCCCTCAGTGCAAGACTTTGCTCTCCCCTGTAGACTGCCTTCTTCTCTGCATGTGCCTGGGACAAGGTTCATATTTCTGACAGCACCATCACCCCGCTACCTGTAGTCTGGGACACAGCTGTAAGGAATAAGCTCCGGAGCAGCCTACTAAAGCTAATGGAATGGTTCCTGTGTGTGGAGGGAGCTGCTGTTCCACCAACGTGTGATAGAAAAATAAATCTCTTTACAGATGAGTAGACAAAAGCCTGGAGAGGGATGTGTCATCTCAAGAATGGGGTGTGGAATTGATTGTAGAGAGAAGGGGTCCCCCAGAGGGATAAACAGCGAGCTGTAGTTTTCATGCTCTGTAGTTTGAAAACAGATAAACCTCCAGAAACAGAAACTCCAAGATTAGAACAAAATGAGTCATTGGAGGTTTTCTTTTTTTAAACAACTTTATTGAGATATGATTGACACACAAAAGCTGTATATAATTAACATATACAACTTGATAAAGTGTATTTTTGTTTTGTTTTGTTTTTTGAGACAGGGCCTTGCTATGTTGCCTAGGCTGGTCTTGAACTCCTGGATTCAAGCAATCCTCTCACCCTGGTCTCCCAAAGTGCTGAGATTACAGGTGTGAGCCACCCTACTGACTTTAGATTAAGTATATACTCATGAAATCATCACCATAGTCAATACCATAAACATATCCACCACCTCCAAATGTGTCCTCCTGCTCCCTTTATTTTTTTTTAACTGTGTCTTTCTTTTATAGTAACTGGTAATCCCACTTCCGGATCTATATACCCAGCAATTGAAATCAGGATCTCGAAGAACTATTGGCACTCCCATGTTTATTGCAGCATTATTCTCAATAGCCAATATATAGAAATAACCAAAGTGTCAATAGCAGATGAATGAATAAAGAAAACATGCTACATACATTCAATGTAACATTATTCAGTCATTAAAAATAAGGAAATCTTGCCAGGGGTGAGAACAGGAATGGAGTTGGAGGACATTACACTAAGTGAAATAAGTCAGACACCGAAGGACAAATACTACTGGAGGTTTTCTGGAGACCTGGCTTGGTGATGGGGCAGGGTAATGAATGGAGAAGTAGCTTTGACCCAAAAGACTTACCTTTAGGTCCTATGAAATCCATGGAAATAACCTTAATTTCCTCAAGCCTAAATTTCTTTCTCCATAGTGGCAGACTGAATTGGATCCAGCTCTTCACACCCCAGTAAAAGTACTCTGCATCCACCCTCCTTTGCCAACCCTTTTCCTTGACTCAGCCACGTGCCCTGCCTTAGGGAACAGGATGTTAGCTGTCATGATAGGAGGGGAGAATTGAAATGAAACTGGGCTGCCATTGCGCCTGCTTCTGTGCTCCGGTGATCTGCCTTGACCTGAGCTCCCCTGGGGTGCAGTATCTATTCTTCAGCCCAGGACTCAGAACTGAGTTCAATCTGCAGGCTGGAGCAAAGCTCAGCCAAACCCACAGAGCCACCCTACTGAGCCCAGCTGAGATCAGCCTATCCACAGTCAATCAGAAAACCCATGAACAAGGGGAATAAATACTCATTGTTTTATACCAGTGGGAGTCTATGGCTGATTGCTACACAGCGAAAAAGACTAAATACTGGTGCAATGAGGGTAGCATCAATTCTGACGAACTCTTAGCAACAGGCTCTAAATCAGAAGTCATGATAGTAGACACAGCCTCTTGTACATTATAACATATGACAAATGTAAGGCATTTATTTACTGTTATTGGGTAAATAATTCAAATGGGTCTCAAATGAAGTGAAAAGAAGAACATGATTAAATGTGAACAAAAAAGTAAAGTAAATTATATTACCTCATGCCTCACTTCAGTCTTTTTACAAAGATCTGCTCATGCCCCTTCTCTACTTAAAACTCTCTGTTACTTACAAGGTGTCATAGAAGCCTTGTCAGGCACTGGCGGCTTTTAATGTGGTCTCATCATGCCTCTCCCACCTTCTCTTTGGCCTCTCATTCACCCCATGGATGATTCACTGCATATTCCCAAGAGCCAAAACTGCACTAAAAATGATTCCCTAACCACCTCAAAACCTTTACCCTCTGTGTATTTAGACAAGTCATTGCTTTTTACCAAGTGCCACCTCTTGTACGAAGCTGCTTCTGCCTTCCTTAGGCAAAGCCAGCCACTCTCTCCTCTAGCTCTCACAGTTCATAATCCTTTAAGCATGTACCCCATTCTGTGGTAGACTGCTGCCTAGTGACCTTCAAGGAACCATATCTTCCAGAATCCATGCCCTTACAGAGTCCCTTCCCACTAATAGGTTATAACAAAATTATCATTGTACCCTTCCTAGGATTAGCTTTTAATTTAGCCTGGCAACCTCTGCTTCCTCCCTCTTGGAAGTTTCTTCTAGAAATGCAGCCACCATGTTGTGAGGCAGCCCAAGCAGCCATGTGGAGAGGACTACGTGAATGAGAGAACTGTGGCCCCTGCCTGACAACTCCAGCTAATCTCTGGTCAAGCCTCTCAAGGATTCCCGTCTTCTAGACACCCCTGAAGTTCCAGCACAACTGAGCTCCCAGTTAAGTTTTTAGATGAGGGAAGCCTTCTCGGCACCCCAGCAAGGCAATGTGGAAAAGAAAAGTTGCTCAATAAACCCAGAAAATCATTAATAGTAATATGCCACTATTTTAAGCCATTAAATTTGAGGGTGGTTCATTATGCAATGAGAGATGACCGAAACACCTCTTTCTGTCAGGGTTCTCAGTTGCAAACAACAGAATTGATTCAGTCTTTTATTAAAGGAAATGTAGACAATGGAACAATTTCTGAGAGGGCTATAAAATCATGCCTGAAGGCTACATATCCTATAACGAAATCTTAATTATGTCACTGATGGTTCTGATGGAGTCCTAGTGTTGCTGGGCTAACATGATCACCTTAGCTAATACCACGTATACTACAGCCAAGTTGTCCACCCCTTAAGCTGAATGTCTCTTCATCATCATTACTAGAACGGATTTTAAGTTTTATCTCCTTCTTCATGTCCCACTTTTAAATCCAAATTTGATGTCATTCCTTCTGAGGAATACAAACTGGGTCATGTGCTATGTCCTACCTTTAAAGGAAACTTGAAAAGTAAGTATATTAGTTTGCTATTTCTATGATAATTATACACTTGGTGGCTTACATAACAAAAATTTATTTTCTTTCAGTATGAAGGTCAAGTTTCAATGGACTAAAACTCAAGATATTGAGTGGTCTGTGTTTTTTCTGGAAGCTCTAAGGGAGAACCCATTACTTGCCTTTTCCAGCTTCTAGAGGCTGCCTGCATTCCTTGGCTCATGGCCCCCTTCACATCAGTCTGACCTCTGCTACCATCCTCATGTCTCCTTGTCTGAATATGCTTCTCTTGCTTCCTTTCTTTATAAGGATGCTTGTGATTGCTTTGGGCCCACCCAGATAATCCAAGATAATCCCCCATCTTAATGTCATTAACTTAATCAAATCTTCAAAGTCTTCTCTGCCATGGTAGTTGACATATTCACAGGTTCTGGGGATTAGGACATGGACATTTTTGGGTGGCCATTATTTTGCCCACCATAGTGAATTTCTGACTTTAATCTTAGAAAGATAGAATTCAGAAAATAGAAAATTCTTCAAAAGTGGGGGAAAAATCAGTGACTTTACTAGTGCTGCTTACACATATATTATGTTTCTGTTTCTTTCTGGTTACATAGGATATTCTACATCCCTGTCCTTTTTGAAAAGAGTCATGCCCACGCAACTTGCCTTGACCATCGAAACACAAGCAGAAGTGGATGACAGCCTTACTTTTAGCAGTGCAAAGTTCATCATGCTCTTTCTGTTTCCTGCCATACTCACTGGCAAACAGCAGCCTCTCTGCCAACCTGAGTCCTCGAGTGAGGCAGAACCCCCAGATGACCCGTGATAGACAAGCAGCATTGATGAGAAATAAGTTTTGTTGTGTTAAGTCGCTAAGATTTGGGGGCCTAAATGAGCCCATTCCAGTGTTCAAAACACTCAGGACAGCCAAAAGCATGTTTACTACACATTATTTTGTAATTGTATGCCTCCAAGTATGTCTCTAAAAACGCTTATCCACTGGTTGCGATGGAGCTAACTCGGTCAAGATCCAGTAACAATTAAAGAATTCAAAGATCAATCTTAGAAATATTCAAAAGGTTAAATCTTCTCAGTGCAACTTGGCATACCCTCCCATAACTCCTGAATGCATTCATGCATGCACACATATATACACACACACACAGAACAAGGCTATCCATCATCACAGAGAAGCTGCCCCTTCATTACCTTCTTCGAGGTTCCCAGCTGTTACACAACCCCAGGCCAGGAAATCCAGTGGACTGCAGAAGAGAAATGACAACAGTGCTAGGTTCTCAGAAGCCTAAATGGGGATGAAGAGCTAAGTCAACTGACAGGGAAGAGAGATGCTCAGCTGAACAAATAGACTTGACAAGCTGGTTATAACTGTGTCTGCCACAACTCTGCAGCCCCAGGAAATGTAAGAAGACAGAAATCCAGACAGCCTGAGTCCTGGTGAGGCAAGCTAGTTAAGGGCCGGGAAAATCCTCCCCCACATATGTACTCACTAGAAAGGTCTTCACTGAGGATGGGTGTTTGCAAAAGAGCCAGACCTGGAAGACAGCTTGAAGGAAAAGGAGAAAACTGTTGTGTATTGGGGGGTGTGTGATGTGATGTGGGGTCTGTGTATGTCAGCATGGGGGTCAGGATGGGTAGGGAAAATAGAACACTATTTGTCCTAGAAATAAGTCCAGAACCTTTCCTCCAATGGAGTAGTTAGCACAGGGGCAATTCTCAGTGAGTGTGGTAGAGAGGGGTTTCTTTAATTTTGGGGTAGCTCAGTGGTTAATGTGATTTTAGAATCATAGACCCAAGCTTAAATCCTAACCACTGAGAATATACAGGGAGCTAAAAAAAAAAACAAAGTAAGCTTCATGTATGTCATATATGTTACCAATTTTTGTTTATCTTGTATTTATTGCTGTGCTGAACCATAAATTCATTCCTCTATTCAGTCATGCATTCATTCATTTATTCCTTTTTTCTTTCTTTTAAAAAACATGAATAGAGAAGCTACCCTGAAATTTTAGAAGAAATAAATAAGGCACAATATTTTCCCTTAAAGAACATGCAGATGATACAATAATATAAAAAGCTAACCATAGAGCAGGGGTCTCCAAAGTGGAAGAAGGGGCACATTTACCAGCAGTACCCAAGACAAGCACTTGGATAGAAAAAGAAAATATTCCAACAGATGCTGGAGAGGATGTGGAAAAATAGGAACACTTTTACACTGTTGGTGGGAGTGTAAATTAGTTCAACCATTGTGGAAGACAGTGTGGCGATTCCTCAAGGACCTAGAAATAGAAATTCCATTTGACCCAGCAATCCCATTACTGGGTATATATCCAAAGGATTATAAATCGTTCTACTATGAGGACACATGCACACGAATGTTCATTGCAGCACAGTTTACAACAGCAAAGACCTGGAACCAACCCAAATGCCCATCGATGATAGACTGGACAGGAAAAATGTGGCACATATACACCGTGGAATATTATGCAGCCATCAAAAACGATGAGTTCGCATCCTTTGTAGGGACATGGATGAACCTGGAAACCATCATTCTCAGCAAACTGACACAAGAACACAAAATCAAACATCGCATGTTCTCACTCATAGACGGGTGTTGAACAATGGGAACACATGGACACAGGGAGGGGAGCACTATACACTGGGGTCTGTTGGGGGGGAGTTGGGGGGGACAGCAGGGGGTGGGGAGTTGGGGAGAGATAGCATAAGGAGAAATGCCACATATAGGTGAAGGGGAGGAAGGTACCAAAGCACACTGCCATGTATGCACCTATGCAACAATCTTGCATGTTTTTCACATGTACCCCAAAACCTAAAATGCAATAAAAAAAAGAAAATATTCTAACTTCTATTTATTTTTCTCTCTTATTTTCTGTTAGTATTTTATGTATGCTTTATAATTTGTATAATAAAATAATACAGTGGCACTTGTAAATAATAAATGAAGGAATATGCAAGAAAATATATTTTGGATATATGTGCTCAAAAATTTGAGAGAATGTACAATCAAAATCCTAGAGATTTTAGATTTCCTGGTTAAGAGTACAGCAAGATAAGAACACCTGATTCATCCTCATCTACCTTCCCATTGAAATACTTATGAAATATTCCATGGTGTATATGTGCCACATTTTTCCTGTCCAGTCTATCATCGATGGGCATTTGGGTTGGTTCCAGGTCTTTGCTATTGTAAACTGTGCTGCAATGAACATTCGTGTGCATGTGTCCTTATAGTAGAACGATTTATAATCCTTTGGATATATGCCCAGTAATGGGATTGCTGGGTCAAATGGAATTTCTATTTCTAGGTCCTTGAGGAATCGCCACACTGTTTTCCACAATGGTTGAACTAATTTACACTCCCACCAACAGTGTAAAAGTGTTCCTATTTCTCCACATCCTCTCCAGCATCTGTTGTCTCCAGATTTTTTAATGATTGCCATTCTAACTGGTGTGAGATGGTATCTCAATGTAGTTTTGATTTGCATTTCTCTAATGGCCAGTGATGATGAGCATTTTTTCATATGCTTGTTGGCCTCATATTATGCAGCCATTAAAAACGAGGAGTTCGCGTCCTTTGTAGGGACATGGATGAACCTGGAAAACATCATTCTCAGCAAACTGACACAAGAACACAAAATCAAACACCACATGTTCTCACTCATAGGCGGGTGTTGAACAAGGAGAACACATGGACACAGGGAGGGGAGCACTATACATGGGGGTCTGTTGTGGGGGAGTGGGGGGGACAGCGGGGGGGTGGGGAATTGGGGAGGGATAGCATGGGGAGAAATGCCAGATATGGGTGAAGGGGAGGAAGGCAGCAAATCACACTGCCACGTATGCACCTAAGCAACAACCTTGCATGTTTTTCACATGTACCCCAAAACCTAAAATGCAATAAAAAAAAAAAAAAAAAAAAAAAAAAAAAAAAAAAAGAAAGATCAACCTGGCTACAGAATAGGTTTGACAGGAAAGCAGTCATCAAAAGTTTGGAGTATTTCAGGACAAATGGGATAGAGGCCTGGGTTTGTCAGTGAACGGAAGTTAAGGAAAAGGAGGAAGATAGATTTTAGGCAAAAAAAAAAAAAAAAAAAAAAAAAAAAAAAAAAAAAAGAAATACTTATGAAAATAGACCCAAGAGAGCTAAAGGTACAATAACAGTGAAAGCCAGAAATAATGTTCAGTTATCTACCACAGCCCAAGAGGAATTTCTATTAAGTGAACAATGAGTAAGGCTATGAAGCATAACAATAACACCAGCAAGAAGACAGATTCCCAAACGTCTCTACTGTATGCACCTACCTCAGATAACATAGCTTCTTTATCAAAGGGAAGGACAGCAGGAGAACTGTATTAAGTATCTAATGCTGTGTCACAGATAATCTAACATTTTATGGCTTAAAACAACAATCATTTCTTATATCTCTTACTTCAGCAGATCAGGAACATAGAAGCAGGTCAGTTGGGCACTTCTGGTTCATGGTCTCTTGGATGACTGCTGTCAGATATCAGGTGGCATTCCAGTCATTTATAACCATGGACTGAAGCTAGAAGCCCCACATCTTTCCAAGGATACTCACCCACGTGGCCAGCAAGTTGGAACTGGCCAGTAGGTTTCTCTTCAGGCAGGCTCTCCACAGAGCTACTTGAACGTCCTTTCAACATGGCAGCTGGCTGCTTTCAGAGAGAATGATCTAAGAGGCCATGGTGTAAACTGCAATGCATTTTATGACATAACCTTGGGAATCACACACTATTACCTCCACCATATTCTGTTGATCACACAGGCCAGCCCTGTTTCCACGTGGAAAATAACTACACAGGGCATAAACACTGGAAGCAGGGATCACCAAGGCCACAGTACAGGCTGACTACCACAGAAGCAAATTCACTGGTGGTAAGTTTGGACGTGGCCAGGGCCCTTTTTCTGTCTATGTCACTTTCTTCCTATCTCTCTCTCTCTCTCTGTCTCTCTCTCTCTCTCTCTCTCTCTCTCTCTCTCTCTCTCTCTCTCTCTCTCTCTCTCTCTCTTTCTGCCACATATAGCTCCTCCATTAGTTTTTATCTGTCTACATTTTTCCAAGGTCTACAACATCCATTTGTAAAAGAGAGAAAAATTTTATAGAGTTCACAACTAGCACCAATGAAAGATTTATATAGAGAATATCTAGACATACCCCTAATAGGCTACTTGGGAAAGAAGAAAAACTCCTGCAAGTATGAGTTCAGCAAGAACCAAGGCAACAAAGGAGATGCCCAGACCACTGCTTGAGACAAGGCCGATGCCTGCGTTTCTGAAAATGTTTCTCCTACTTTTCTCTTAATTCTTCAGCCTCTACTGGCAGAGGTCAGAGTTCCAAGGAACAACAGACAAAGGATTACTTTGCAGGGGACACTTGCACGGATTTGCCAACACAATAGAGAGGACTTCCTTTTCTAGCTGGCAGTAGGTGGGTTCTTGCCTTCTGCTGCCTGACTACCTCAATGAAGCCACTTCCATATAGGTTATAAGGTTCTGTAACTTTCAGAACCCACTCCAAGTGCAATTCCTATACCAGGGAGGAGCACTCCGTGTATCAGGGAGGGTTCTTCAATGTAAACAACGTAATTCATTCTGACAAATACAAGCGTGAAACAGACATATTAAAGGCTGGTGGATAGCACAAGACATCTCTGAGAAGAGCCAAGAACTGACCCTGAAGCTACAAAGTCCAAACATACTTATGAGGATTACCTAACCAAATCATCACAACCATTGCAACAGAGCAGCTAGATAATCAAGACTGAATGACAGCAATCCTATCACCACCGCCCCAGAAGAACCCGATAGCTCCACCACTTTCAGAACAAGAATCTTCCCTTTCCAGACTAAAGCTTCATATTGCTCATTTTGGATTCTACATCTCAACCAGGTTCATCTGACTATAAGGACTGAGGTCTCCTGCCTTTATCCAGCTGGAAGCAGGCCTCAGGATAAAATATTCTGGATTCTACTTTGAGAAAGCAGGAGAAATAATTAAGATATAGTGAGGCTATTTAAAAGATACTGGGCAGCTACAAATGACATATGTCAACGGCAGAGACAAAACGAACACAATTAATATAAATTAGTGAGAAGAAAAAGAGAAGGTGTTTCTCCCCAGTGACCACCTACCTACCTTGTCCTTAATAATACCACAACAGAAATAGGTATTGTTGACATTGCTGTTCACTGGACCTCATGAAATCTCAGTGAAGTAAACTGCTCAGAATTTTGAGGCTCAGAGAGAGGTCAGAATAGACAAGATAGCCATCACAGGAGACCCTGCTAAACATCTACAGATAAAGAAAAGGTGTCTCCCTCAGCACTTGTGTCTGCATCTCTGCAGGAGATTCCATGGGCATTTATTTATCTTGGACCCAGTGGTAGAAAACTTCAGCCTTGTAGACTAAAAATGTGCCCATCTTCATCCATAAGCATCCTGTTATAATTTCTTTCAGGCAGACTCTAGGAACACAGATGTTTTATATATCAAAATGCATGTGTAAAGGTATTTTCCCATTCCTTTTCACCAAAGCCACTCATAACTACCAAGCAGAGCTCCAGATAAGCCGAACAAAACCAGAGGTACTAGGTGCAGCGGTCCTTTATCATGTTTTGGCTACACAAAATGTAAATTTCCTTCCCTTTGGCAGTAATCCCCAAACTGTATTACAGTCTTGGTGATAAGCAGAGTGTATAGAAACCTAAGGAGCCCTGGTAACCCCTCTCCACAGCACCCAGCAGCTGGGCAGCCACACAACCTGGGCGTATCCAACGGGACTCTCCCATCTTGGACACTGTGGCTCCCCCGTGTTCTCAGCTCCTTTCCCTCACATGGCATCTGTCATTTTTGTAAGCCTGGTTCCCAGCCTTTTCATCCGTCCTGTATCTCGCCAGCACGCTTCCCAGAGGTCATCTTCTTGCTTAAGTTATGCAGAGTCAGTTACACAGTCAAAAAACCCGTGAGCAGCACAGCCTTAATGTAATTCTAATCATTAAAGATTTCAAAGTTTTGTTAGCCTACCCAGCTTCGTCAGGGTCAAGGAACAGGTTTTGTTAGACTTTCTGAAAGACCTTCATGTTTCAACAAACGTCATTGTTTGCACCCTCTGAGCCAGGCTCTGTCCTAGATAATGGAGATTCAGAGATGAATCAGCAGCCATTCTCTCTCTCCAGGAGTTTGCAGTTGGAAGGAGTTCAAAGCTGTTTTAAAGCCCCCCATGACCATTACTATCTTCCAGACACATAGGATTCAGGTTAGAAACCACTGATCTAATCAAATCTCATTTTATATCAGAAAAAACTAAGAAGCAGAAAGGTAAAGAGATTTCTCCAAAGTTAAGACCAGAACTCAACTTCTGAAATCCCAGGCCAAAGCTCTTTCCACTTCATCACCCCACCTGCATGAGATCAAAGCAGCAGACGTCACCTGCCCTTTTGTTGATTTTTGCCAACTGGCGGACACTGAGATGCTGGCAAGCTGACTTGTGAATGCCCAGTTAAGCCCAGCTGGGGTCATCTGCAAAATGGAACACTACCTGCGGAGGAAAACAGTCTCACGGAGGCCCTGCAGAGATGCTGTGGAGGACAGATTTCAAGCAAGCAAGTCCAAAACAGGAACGGGAAGCAAGCAGACAGGGAAGCTGATCCGAGTCCTTTCCAACACACGCCCAGGAGCACATGGCCTGTAATTAGCCACCTGGGAGATGGTTATAGAGCCACAAATGGAGAATTATGGCTTCAGGTGAGAAACCTGCAGGAAACCCGGCCCTCAGAAGACTGAGAAAAGCCTGTTTTCAGGCAAATGCCTTCAGTAATCACCATAAACAAAGGGAGACAGACAGGGGCTTAGGGATGACAGAGCGAGGCGAGTCTTTGAGGCCCCGCAGTCCTCCTGGTGCTCCTCACCTGATTTATTGCAGGACTGCAACCTGGCAACCCTCGGGGACACAGCTGAGCCTGTGGTTCCAATGACCCTGATTTTCCTAGTTGGAAAGATCCACTTTACACATAAGAATTAGCCACCATTCCTCTGAACGAAGTTCATTTTGCCTCTTTGCCTCCATACGCTTCTACCCCATGCTAAGTAGAAGTGGAGCAGAGGTAGTGGGAGCCAGACTGCCCGGGCCTGACTTCTGTGACCATCACTTCCTGGCTGAAGGCAGTCGCTTCACTTGTTTCCTGGTTTCCTATCTGTAAAATGGGGACCACGTTGTACAGAAAACAGGAGCTACTACTTTGAAAGCTCTTAGGAGTGTGTCTTGCTTATCACACAGGCTCGATAAGGATGAGAGGTCTCTATTGATATCCCCACCTCACAGATGCCTTTAGCTCACTTGTATCCAATTTAGTTGCATGGTCTTACACTCTAGTCCTTCTCGGCTTTCCTCTCACCCTACATGCCCTCCCACAATTCACACACTTCCACCCCTGTGCCTCAGATAACCTATGTGCCTTTAATAACCACACTTGGAGTTCCTTTCCCCCTCATTTCTGCACCTCTGTAACCTAACCCTCCACCCAGACTCAGAAGCTATGGCAGTTCTTCAGAAAGCGTCTCTCACAGCAAAGACAGAAATAACCAATCCCTTCTCAGCTTTCGTGATGAATGAACTCCCTTATGGCTCTTGGCACTATCTTTCCTGTATTAGAATCATTTATGCCTGTTACCTCTCCCACTCCCCAACTACCTGCTGCGTGGAGCAGCAGGGACTTGGTAAATATTCATAGAATGAGTGTACAAAGGAAGAGAGGGATAATGTTTGCTCTGTGTAGCTTCCAGTTTCTTCTGACCTGTCTCCATCATCCTCCACTCTGCCCCTACCTTCTTGCTCAGCCAAGAAGCACCATTCCCGCACTCTCCTGCAAGCATCTGCAGATGTGCGCTTTCAAACCTGCCAGGTGCCAAGTCCTGAGAGGGAGGTTTCAACGGAGAGTCAAAGCTCCAGCTGGCCTTGCCTGAATAAGAAAGAAGGAACAGGGCAAAAGTGAAGGGTGCAAATATGTACACTGGCGGGTCAGGGAGCTGTCAACACAGGCACAGACTGCAGAAGTTGGAGTGATGGAAAATATGCCAGAATTGACTGGCTGGGCCAGGCACAGTGGCTCATGCCTGTAATCTCAGAACTCTTGGAGGCTGAGGCAGGTATATCACTTGAAGTCAAGAGGTCGAGACCAGCCTAAGCAACATGGCAAAACCCTGTCTCTACTGAAATTACAAAAAATTAGCCAGGTGTGGTAATGTGTGCCTGAGGTCCCAGCTACTCAGGAGGCTGAGGCTGGAGAATCTCTTGAACTCAGGAGGCAGAGGTTGCAGTGAACTGAGATGACACCACTGTATTCTAGCCTGGGCAATGGAGCAAGAATCTGTCTCTAAAAAAAAAAAAAAGAAAGAAAAGAAAAAGAAGAATTGGCTGGCTGAGGTCAGACTATGATGCTCTCGCTAAAGAAATCAGGTTTTGTTCTATAAACAGGGGAGTTTCTAAGGATTCATTGGAGAAGATTTCAAATAAAGTTCTGAGCATGATGACTGACACAGAGTAAGTTCAATAGATGTTAACTATTATCATCATTATTAATTTAATTGACTTCTTAAGTCTAGGGAGGTAGCCATTAAAAGCTTTGAAATGAAAATATCTGGGAAATTATACTCAAGTTCTACTTCTACACCTCAACTCACTGTGTGGCCTAATGCAAGTCTCTGGACCGCTCGGAACCTCTTTGGGCCCCAGTTTCCTTATTTGTAAAATGAAGGGGCTGCATTTGGTCATCTCTGTCTTTGTGAACACAAAAATCTGAGACAGGTCTTGGTCAATTTAGGAAGTTCATTTTGCTAAAGTTAAGGATTCGCACCAGTGACAGCCTCAGGAGGTACTGAGGTCATGTGCCCAAGGTGGTCAGAGCACAGCTTGGCTTCATACATTTCAGGGAGACATGAGACATCAGTCAACATGCATAAGATGAGCAACATTGGTTTGGTCCAGAAAGGCGGGACAACTCAAAGCAAAGACAGGGTAACTAGCAGGAGGGGGCTTCCAGGTCACAGGTAGATAAGACACGAATGGTTGCATTCTTTTGAGTTTCTGATTAGCCCCTCCAAACAAGGCAACCAGATATGCATTTACCTCAGTAAAGGGTGACTTTGGATCGAATGGGAGGCAGGTTTCCCCTAAGCAGTTACCAACATGACTTTTCCCGTTAGCTTAGTGATTTGGAGGCCCCAAGATTTACTTTCCTTTCACATCTTTCTCCTTTAACAATCCCTGATCCTGAGACTCAGCTTCTCCTGCAGACCTCGCTGACCCATCCTTTCTGTGAACACCCCTCCCTGGGCTGTGCCACACACGTCTATGCTCTCTTACATCATCCATCATTATTCCAGTTTCCAGAGTTTCTGGTCCACCCAGAAACCATGTCTCTATTCAGATCCTCCCATCAAGACCTACCAAACAACTGGGCACCCAGAACATTCTCAGTAGCTATTGATTTAGGAGGAGCCACAACATCAGGAAAACTAGGAGTCAAAATTCAGTCTTGTCTTAGCAATAATAATGATAAAAATGAGGGGGACCAGGAGGAGGAGCTAATACTGAGTGTCTAGCATGGGCCTGGCTATTCAAAGCATTTCACAGCTGTAGCAGACGTGGTTGTCAGTCCAAAGAGTCAGATGTTTTAAGAAATGCGTATCTTCTTGAAACTCAACCGAATTTCAGCATTGTACCTTTTATCCCACATGGACTGTCAGGAAATTCCTTTTTGATCATTTTTTAGGCCCCTTCACTTTTTAAGGTGGACCCAGTTCCAGGAATCCCAGGTGGCTCCCAGAGAACAGCAAGCAGCTTCTACTCCACACTCATTCCTGGTGGCCAATGCCACTCTCATCCTCCAAGCACATGGTGGCCCCTCAGAGTTGGGTGGCTGCAGCTGCACAGCATGGGCATGGGGGGACCTTTGATGACATCAGCACCCCAAGACCCAGGGCCCTGTTTTCCAACATCCTTTCTTGTCATTCTGCTCCTCCTCCTCTCCAGGCTCCGCTTGCTCTGTCAGCACCCTGGCTGTGGTCCTTCCTTCCTCTCTTTGATGTGCTGGAGTCATGGGCCACACTGTTTTTTCCTCATTCTCTAGAAGCCTAGACCCTTAGCCCTCCTCCTACTCCACCCAACCCTGCTCAGGGAAATCTCTGAGTCTGGCCGGCAGAGTCTTCACCTCTTCCTGCTCCCAGAAGTTTGTCCTCCCTCAAGTCCTGACCTCCTTCTTACTTTTGTATTTTGATTATTCACTACTCCTAGAGCCTAAACATTTTACAGAACAATGTATTTCCTAGAAAGCCTTCTTCAGATCTCCTAGAAGGTGAGGGAAAACGGGTATGGTCCATCATTCCAGCACATCACAGAGAGGAAGGAAGTGCCCCAACCAGGGTGCTTGTGAGAACTATCTGAGAGCAGAGCCTTGTTATATGTAAAATTTTTGGTGCCACAAAAGAAGTAGCACTTGAATATAAATTTCCTCAGCAAGGCAACTGACTTCTATAGAAGGGTGTGGCTCACAGATGGAAGAATGGCGGGCACACACCTGGACAAGGGAGGGGAAGGGGTTCTTATACCTGACGGAGGTCATCCCTACTGCTGTGTTCTTCCCCTGTTGGCTAGGGTTAGACTGCACAGTCTAGTCTAATTCCAATTGGCTATTTTAAAGGGAGCAGAGGTATGAGCCAGGGTGGCGGGGTAGGTAGTTTGGTGGGAAGGACGGTTTTGGGCAGGTCAGAGCAGGTAAGCAGGGGTCAAAGCAGGTGACCAGAGCAGATGAGCGGAATAAGTCAGGACAGAGCAGGGGACCGGAGGAACAGATGTGAACTATTGATTAGAACTGGTGGAAAAGGTTGTTTACTGAAACTACAAGGAAGTTAATCTTTAAAATTAAGAATTAAAGAATAAGAGCTGAACATACTGATTCCTTGAAGAGAAACTTGGGGTTCACTATATCCAACAGCTGGAAGGACAGCGTCATGCACAATAAAGAAACAAATAGACATGGGTGTGTGCCAATAAATATTTATGGACCCTGAAATTTTTATTTCATGTAATTTTCACATTCCACAAAATATTCTTCTTCTTTTGACTTTTTTTAACCACTTAAAATGAAAAAAAGAAGAAGAAGAAGAAGAGGAGGAGGAGGAAGAGGAGGAGGAAGAAGAAGAAAGAAGAAGAAAAGCTCACAGGCCTTATAAGAAGAGGCAACTCAACAAACTTGGCCAGGGGCTGTAGTTGGATGATCCCTGGTGTGGAGGAAGAGCAATTTGGGATCCAGCACCTGCATTCCATTCTTGCCTCCACCTCGTCCTGGCCCCAAGACCTTGAGCAAGTTATTTAAGGTTTCTAGGTTTATTTTATCCTCAAAAGGCTTGGAATATAATAGTGCACTTCTCATAGGACTATTGTGAGCTTTAACTGAGATACAGTGGAAAGTGCTACTAGGCATAAATACCCCAAGATAATAAAGCCGAAGTTAGGGCAGCAGTGATCCTTTCTTACTATGGAAGAAAAACCTGGAATCTGGAAAGTATGAAATAGTAGAAGAGAAACAGGCTTTGGAATCAAAAAAGTCCTGGTTCCAACCCTGTCCCAGCCACTTGGAAGCATATAACCTTGACGGAGTTACTCAGACTCTCTGAACTTCAGTTTCTTATCTATAAAATATTGTTAATATGCCTACCTCACAAGCTTTTGGGAAGATTATTTCAATAGCATAAAAAGCAAAGTACTTGGCATATAGAGATAAAAATACGGCGGCTATTATTTATTCCGATGCTGTCTTGATCTTTAATTCCAAATATCTGTTTTTCAGAGAAGAAGCCAAAGATCTTCATCAAAAGCAAGCCTGCTCACTGTCTCCAAAGCATCTCTTTTAATGGTTCCCCTGGGCTTCATCAACACAACATGCCCCTTCCTCCCCGAGGGAAACCTTGTTGCTGGAAACTGGGGCAGCCCTTTGAACTGGCATTCTTTTTCCATGCTGAGAAATAACAGTGGGCAGCGTGCTGGGAGTGTTTTGTTTCCTATCTCTCCTCCCTGGAGTTGCCCTTTCTGGGTCTGAGGCTGACAAGGGACTGGCAGGGGGAGAGGCTGCCCACTGGCATGGCCTGGGGAGGGGGCATTGTCTGCTCAGGCCTCGCTGCAGCTGCAGATGCCTCGGGGCCCTGCCAGCTTTGTGGGTCAGGCTGATTATGTGTTCCAGCCGGCACGTCTCTGATCTTACACAGACAGTCCTGGAATGGACCAGGCTTCTCTTCTTCCTGAGAAAGTTTCTGGGTGTGTCATTTTGGTGAAGGCCTGTTCAGGGCTAGAAGCTTGACACGACTAAAGAATCCATGACATTTTAGTAGAGGAGAGGCTGATGGAAGAAACTCCTGGTTGTCTGATTGTCTTGGCCTTCACAGGGAGTTGGATGGGCCCAGGGCTGGGGTTTGCAAGCAAGAAACTGGAGTCAGGATAGAGGCCAGGATCAAGAATAGCCAGAGTGACATAAGCCTCAAGAAAGCTATGGCCAGGGAATAGAAGAAAGCTGGGCTTAGGCACTGAGTCCAATGAATGAGGACAGGGCCCAAAGTCAAGGCAAGGTCCAAGAGCTGGGTGCCTTCAGTCCATGTAGGTCAAGCACCTTCCCTTGCCTAGAGGCTGGGACAGCTCCTGGGACTGTGTGATGAATATGACACACTCCCAGTCACCTAACGAACTTGCTTTCCAGGCAAAGAGGTGTTCACATGTAGGCACTGCTATGTATGCCCTCACCCATCTCACTGTATTCATGGGCACACAGCTAATCCATGTTCCCTGGCTTATTTGCAATGTGAGCCATATGACTGAGCTCCGCCCAATAAATGTATATGATGGGGATGTGGTCAGGCCTGGCCCACAAAATGCTCCCACAGCCTCTTCCTCCTTTGGTGGCCAAGTGCAGGGTCTAACAGAGGGTCCCCAGGCCCAGGACAAGGGCAGAGCCACAGCATAGAAAGAACCTGGGCCCCTGAATGACCCCATAGAAGGCCATCTGTGGCCAAGAGCATCTGCAACAGACTTGGTGAGAATAAGAAGTAAACCTTTAACAGATAAACCACTGAGATTCAGGGGTTGGCTTGTTATAGCAGTTAACCTATCCTGACTAATAACCACGTTCTAAAAATATATAATAAGAACCATGGTCATGGTGCTATAGAACAAGATGACTGAAGAGAATAAAATCCAACCTCCTTCCAGCTGGAGACTTTTAAGATTTCAGCATTCTCCAGGCCCTAATCAGGGATGTTCTTGGTCAAACCTGAGCTGCTGCTGGAATTCATCTCTGGGTCCCCTATGGATTCAGTCTGCTATCCACTCCTGACTCATTCAGCCCCTACAGATGCTGGCTGCTCCCACAGCTCCCGGAGGTCCCCAGCTTGTTTCTTCAGGGTCTCTGACAGCTGCCCCTGATGATCTTCCCTAGGGAGAGTTGTGCCTTCCTCACCAGGCTGTGAGCTCCTTAAGGGCAAGGTCTGTCTGCTTCTCCAGTATCCAACTGAGAACAGAGAAGAAAACAAGGCTTGTCTCTCTGATTAACAAACAGATGGCATGTTTCCATGTCCTCCAGAGCTAACCAGGTGGATGAGTGTGACCTTGCACTGTTCTGCACATCCTATTGCCTACCCTGCCTATCTATCCATGCTGTCGTAGCTTGCAAGTGGCAGTGCATTCCCTCCACTTGTGCACGTGCTCCATTGCAATGGGCCTCAGCCACTGTTTCTATCAAATAGTGAAATTTATTTCTCACCCTGAATCTAGGCATGGCCATGTGACTTGACTTAGCCTACAGGACAACAGCAAACATAACACAACCTGACATCTGAAAAGCATATATACGTTAGAATCTGCTCTTCTTTGCTCCTGAGGAAATTTCTGCCATCATGTGAACAAGCTTGGGCTAGCCTCTTGGAGGATGAGGCACCACGTGGAGAGTCCCTGCTGTTGCATTACAGACCCTGACAAGAGAGCAAAGCCATTCCAGACCACTCAAACACAGCCACACTCAGAACAGAATACCACCCAGCCAACCCACAGAATAATTTTCTAAAAAGAATAAGAAATGCTTGCTATCTTCTCTGACTACATTTGGCATGGTTTGTTAGGCAGCAAAAGTTAACCGACACATGTGTGCAGTCACCCATGACAGATCTTCCTGAGAATTAGGTAACCTAAAGTTGTCACAGATAAACTCCAGCCAGTCATCCCATAAAGCCTTCCTTCTTGTGAGCCTGGGAAAATGAAAATGGGAAAGTAGATTGTGTCCTCTTTTTCTCTACCTGCATGGAGTGCTGTAGGTAAGAACTGCCTTGAGGTGTCCAGTACCCCTCAGAGGGTCAGCTCTCACCAAAACCTTGAGCACTGGAAAAGAAGAACAGATGAGCGGTGGGCTTCCATTTGCCCCCCACACACACGCATGCACACACATGCACATATACACATATGCACATGCACATGTTGCATGCACGCACATGCACATGTTGCATGCACGCACATCTGGACACATGCACACAGTTTTTGCATCACCAGCAGCAGAGTAAAGCAACTCCAACTCATTCTGGAGCTGAGAGGACCTAAGATGGGAATCAGAAGAGAAAAATAAAAGCAGAAACAAATGTGTTTGTCTTTAAAAGTTCCCTTTCTGAAATCCTGACTAATGCAGTGTTCAAACTGGAAAAGCAAACTCTGGAAATGAACACTTTCTCCAAGTATGTCTTTCCTAAGCAAGAGTCTGTGTACCTGCAAATGCACACCTGCTACTTACATTACTATATTAT
This sequence comes from Aotus nancymaae, assembly GCF_030222135.1. Classification (NCBI taxonomy): domain Eukaryota; kingdom Metazoa; phylum Chordata; class Mammalia; order Primates; family Aotidae; genus Aotus; species Aotus nancymaae. Next base: position 83,007,657 of record NW_026988450.1, on the reverse strand, counting down.
GTCATAATATAAATTAACAAATGTATTATAAGGATACAATATATTTAACCTAATTACTTCATGTTTCAGGGCTGTGCTCGGACCTGTACCTAAACCAATAAAATAGAAATAGTCCCTACTTAAAGGGGGGATTGTCTGGTGTCTCTGTAAAGTAGTTCTTCAATGTCCATTATTCCTGTATGTGACCATTATTTATTTAACATATTTTATGTGCTACTCCTTGTGATACAGAGTGAATAAGACATAATGCCTGCTCTTGTTACATTTATATCTGGTGAAGATCCTCTGGACCCACATGCCAGTGAGGAAACCTGAGCTCAGAGAAGTGTGATGACTTGCTGTAAGTCAAACAAAACAGCTGAAATTCAGGCCCATGTCTCCTGCCTCCATCTGGGAGTGCTCATTCCACACATCTCACTGCAGTGAATTCAGAGGGAAGGAGATCATCCCCATCTTCACTTTGGAGCGGGTGGCAAAGCCTCTCATTCTTTTGCTTTAGCTATTGGTTGGTGAAACACAGCACTAATGGCAGTTAATTGCATTGTAATGATGATGGCTTATTAGCATTTTAAATAGCAAGCTTAAAACAATGGTACCAGTTAGACTTTGTTGTTTGCAAGCAACAGAAAGTCGCTCTGGCTAACTTTAGTAAAAAATAAATAAACAAATAAACTCATGGAATGATATGGAGTAACTCTAAGCATCCACAGCAAAGTGGAACAGCCAGCTTCAGAAAGGTCAGCAAGGAGAGCAGTGTGCAAGTCCTGGGCACCACCAGGAGAAATTGCTCCAGACATTTATTGTTTCCCAGTTTCTGCTTCCTGTAACTATACTCAAGACTCAAATTTTTGAGGAAGAGAACATGACTGGCTAAGCTTAGGGTTCATGTTCACATTTGACAGCCCCACTGAAACTTCACATACAGGGTAAGCAACTCCCAAATGGGAATGAGGATGCAGCTGCCAGAAGGAAGTAGAATGTCTGGTGAGCAGGCAATTACAACCCCTGTCCATGAAAACAATCACCAGAGAACCTGTGGATGCAGGAGCCAAGAGACATGCAAATAGTGGGATGTACATTGTGCTTTCCAAAGATGGCTGTACCAATATAAATCTCATCACATATACTGTTCTTACAATGCGACACCCCTTCATCAAGAAGAAGGCCCTATTCCCCTTTTCCCCTTGAACCTAGGCAAACTTTTGTAACTGCCTCAACCAATAAAATGTGGTAGAAGTGATACTGCCTGGTAGGCTTCCCCTGGCTCACCCACACTCTGCCAGGATACATGCCTTTAGGATCTGTGAGCCACCATGTTGAAGAGGACATATGGAAAGGTTACACAGAGACACAGACAGAAGTCCAAAGAGCCTCGGGATTTGAGTCTCCCCAGCCCAAGTACCACTTACATGAGTGCAGAAGACTTCGAGGCTGTCCCAGCTTCAGCCACTGTCTGGCTGCATCCTCATTTGACATCTCAAACCAGAACCACCCAGCTGAGCTGCTTCTATCTTTCTGGCACACAGAAAGCATAAGACATAAAGAAGGATTATTGTTGTTTAAGCCACTAAGTTCTGAGATGACTTTTTACCCAACTGCAGTAACTGGAACAGGCAGTACTACGATTTTTAACAGTGAGTTAGCAATCATGTTACGTGATACTCCATCCATTAGTCAAATATTTTACAGTTCATAAAGCACTTTCACATGCATCCTCCCACTGGGAGGATCTTCTTCCAAATCCTCCTTCACCAACCATTCTCCTCTACATGCATATTCCAAGTGCTCCCCAAGACCAGCCCTGGGCCCTGTGTCTTGTTTCTGCACTTATTGCCTCCAGAGCTCAAAGGGCTACGTTCTAGCATGAGACAGTGATGGCCTGAACCACGGTCATGACAATGGAATGGAAAGACTTGGACCAACTCATGAGATATGAATAAGCTAGACCCTCGTAGTATCTACCAAAGGGAGTACAACTAACATTTGGGATAGGATTGCCCCACACATGAAGGAACGTTCAGCATCTCTGACCCCTGCCCGCCAACTGCTGGTCTCACTCCAGTTTTTGTGATGACCCATAAAAGACCCTCCAGATGTTCCCTGGGTGGCAGCACTGCCTCCCCCGAGTTGGAAGCTTCGCTGAGATGATCAAGGCTTGGTGGCTGGTTGGAATTCAGAGCTAAAAAGTGCTTCCAAGGTTCTGACATAGGCAACTTGGCAGATGATGATGCTTCTTTTGTTTTTTGTTTGTTTGTTTTTTGAGACAGTGTTTCATTCTTGTTGCTCAGGCTGAAGTACAATGGCACGATCTCGACTCACTGCAACTTCTGCCTTCCAGGTTCAAGCGATTCTCCTGCCTCAGCCTCCCAAGTAGCTGGGATTACAGGCATGCACCACCATGCCTGGCTAATTTTGTATTTTTAGCAGAGACAGGGTTTCTCCATGTTGGTCAGGCTGGTCTTGAACTCCTGACCTCAGGTGATCTGTCCACCTTGACCTGCCAAAGTGCTGGGATTATAGGCATGAGCCACCGCACCTGGCCGACAACACTTCTTGCTGAGACAGAACCAAGAAGATAATCACTTGTGTGGTTGCAGTAGCTCACACGGTGCTGGAACCGTTCAGTACAGAGTTAGATTTGTGAATCTGAACCATGAACCACTGACTGCCAGGCCCTGGTAAACAGGACAGATAAGGCCTCTGTGCTCCCAAATTTATATCCTAGTTGGGCAGGCAACAAATAAGACTGTGTCTAAATAAATCAGCAAGATCAGATCGTGCAAAGCACTACAGAAGAGATAAAGAAGGTGATGAGATAGAGCCTCCTTTCAATAGGTGGGGTGAAGGAAGGCCTCTCAGGGAAATGACAGTTATGGTGAGATTTGAAGGGTAGACCCAGCCATGGGAACTATTGAGGCAAAAGCACAGGCTAAGGGACAAGCAAATGTGGGGCCATGGAGCCATGAACGTGGCTGAGACCTTTGGGGACAGAGATTGAGATGAGAAGAGAAGAAGCCTATGAGGGACTCTGGTAGCCATGAAGATAGCAACATTTCAGGAAGACAAAGAAAGAGGAATCCAATCAAGATGAAGTTGGGCAGCCAAGCGGCAGGATGAAAAACCAGAAGTCTGTAAAGTCACAGAAGCCAAAGGAGGAGAGCATCGTGAGAAGACAGAGATGGTCCTCAGGGCCAAATGCTGTAGGCAGAGACCGAGGAGGAGGAGAGCTGCAGTGTCCATTGCTTTGTCCACCATAGGGTCATGGGGGACACTTGGTCCAGCTGTCCCTGTGGGTGTATAAAGAACAGTGGACAGGAAGATGAATAGTTGGTTCTAATCTGGTCTCTGCCTCTAACCCCTAAGGGGGCCCCTCCTCTTTCCTGAGTCTGGACTGCCATATGGGAGACCCATTCTAACTATGCAGTCCATGACTGTGAGGACTTTGACTCAAGCCTTTCACTTGTATTTATATATCCCTCACAACTTTATTCATGTCCTCAGATGCTGGCTAAGCTTGAGGCTGATATCCATGTTTGATAGCCCCACTGAAATTTCACATACAGGAGACCAACTCCCAAATGTAAATAAGGGTGCAGCTGCCAGAAGGAAGTAGAATGGCTGGTGAGCAGACAACTAAAATCCCTGTCCAAGAAAATAATCACTAGAAAACTTGTGGATTCAGGAGCCAAGAGAGATGCAAATGGTAGGATGTAGATTGTGCTTTCCAAAGACGGTTGCACCAATATAAATCTCATCACATATACTTACCTTACAATGTGACATCCCTTCATCAAGAAGGAGGCCCTATGTTCTCTTCCCTTGAAGCTAAGCAAACTTTTGTAACTTCCTCAACCACTAAAATGTGGTAGGAGAGATGCTGCATGGTAGGCTTCCCCCGGCTCACCCACTCTCTGTCAGAATGCATGCCTTTGGGAGCTGTGAGCCATCATGTTGAACAGGACATTTGGAAAGGCTGGGATACAAGCTATATGACAGGCTCTACGATAGATGTTCTCATGCTCATGTTTTAATGGGGATAGGTGGCACTATTCTCTTCTTGCAGAAAAAAAATATATACCATGGGACTCAGACAGGATGAGATTTACTAGAATTCACACCCGGGTCCCTCCTGACTCCAGAGATCCTAAGTCTTTTTTTTTTTTTAACCAGTAACTCTATCTGATTCTCTGATGGTTCTTTCTGTTTTCTAAAAGCACCCCAGTTATGCTACCTAGCAAAACCAGCTGGAGGTAGGCTTGGAAGGCCGGGGATCAGGACCCAGATCTGCCCTGAAGTTACTGTGTGACCTTGGCCCCACTCTGAGACCATTTAATCATCAAGGGGGACAGCAAGCCTGGCTCTGAGACCTTGCAGAGATGGAGTGGGGATCAGATGTGTTTCCAGATATAAAAATGCTTTAAAGAGGGAAACGGCCCAACCAATATAATACAGTGCTTATCGCGTGTGCCTCAGATCTTGCTGAGAGCAGAATTCTAAAACCGTCTGAACTCTCTAAGCATTCAGAACTTGTGGAGAGGAAGAACAAGGTGTGTAATTTTTTGTTGTCATAGCTTCAGAAGCTCAAAGTAGGATTGGAAATCGTGACTTCTAAAGCTCACAGCTTTGAGTTTCTGTGGGCAGCTGGGCCTGGAGATGATGTCATCTGGCACGAGTGAGAAAGCCTCCCTTTAGCAAAAAGTGATTTGCAGGAAGGGAATTTCTGCACTCTGCGTGTGGGCAAGAGATGGCCAAATGTTCCCTGACATTCGTGCTTGATTACCTGTAAAATGAGGCCCCATCCTTAACTGTCCACGGAGTGAACGGAGTATCAAACCACAGGCGATCATGTCTACTCTAACCCCAAAACTGAGATCCTGCATGTGGACATACTTTGAAAACAGAATATAAGGAAATAATTTGAAATATACATGAAGATTTACAGGCATGCTTATTACATCACTGTGTACAATATAAAAAGTAGACAGAGCCTGACACTTCACAAGGGTGAATTGATTAAATAAATTATATGGTATATTCATGTATTAGAATACTGTGATGCTATCAAGAGGATGTTTGCAAAGACTTTCTAATGTGTAGAGGAAATGTTAATAACGCTGAAGGTAATGTCAGGGGACAAAGCTGCCTGAACATAATGGCTGAGCTCCAGATGTACACAAGTAATTGATCGGGATGAGAAAGAACATGACCAGCAGACAGGGTTAGGGAAGAGACTGACTTTCCATCATTCATCTTTTGGTAACTTTTGAATCTTCAGATGGAGAAGAGCCATACACGCCTAGCACAGTAAAGTAAATAAGACCCACACTAAGACAAAGTATTCTAAGATCCTATGAACTTCCACATAGAGGACAAAAGACACATACAAAGAAATGAATCAGAATACATCAGACTATTTTCAACAGAAGGATTAAAATAAAGACATTTACAAATATTTGCAGTCAAAAAGTTATCTTTTCTGTTTGTTTTTAGGAGACAGGGTATTGCTCTGTTACCCAGGAGTGCAGTGGGAAGATCATAGCTCACTGCAGCCTCAAACTCCTGGGCTCAAGCAATCCTTCCACCTCAGCCTTCCTAGTAGCTAGGACTATAGGTGTATGCTACCACACCCAGCTAATTATTTCATTTTTTTAATTTTTGTAGAGAAAGGGTCTCACCACAATGCCCAGACGGGTCTCACACTCCCGGCCCCAAGCAATCCTTCCACCTCAGCATCCCAAAGTGCAGGGATTACAGGTGTGAGCCTCCATACCCAGCCTAAGAAGTTATCTTGTATGCACCTTTTCTTGGAAAGTTACTGGAGGTTATGCGGGAGCAATACGAGAAAGTAAGTCAAGAGGAATATAGGAAATGTAACACAAGCAGAGGGAGGAACTGGACAGAGCAATATCCAGGCCTGGAGGAGCCACACTCTACACTGGGGAAGGGGCTGAAACACACCTGGAGGAAGGTCTTGAAGCAAATAAAGTGGGTGGAGGGCATTTGTGACATTAGGTCATGAAAAAACCTCCAGTAGTAGATCCTTAGAAAACTAAATGAAATATATGAACACTTTTTTAACACTGGTAGTTAAAACACTACCAGGAAATACAGTACACTCCTTAACTCAGAGTTGGAAAACATCTATAAAGTGTCATGTGTGTGTTAGCTGGGGTTCTCTGAGAAGCAAATGCTATAAGAGGTGAAAGAGATATGTTGGAGAAAACACTTGCAAAGGAGAAAGGGGAGGGAGCTTTAAGACCTGGCAGTTCTGCTATTTTGGAAAAAGGGAAAGTTAACAAGAACATTTTGGCCAGGCCAATGGGGAGTCTTCAGCCAACATTTCTAATCAAAAGTCTCATATCTAGTAGAAAGAGGCCAGAATTAGTACCCATGCTTTGGGTGCTAATTGACTGGGGACAGCTGAAGGAAGTCTGATGTAGGGCAGTTCCGACAGGACAGCAGCTTGGAGCCATAGCAAGAGATTGGAGTGGCGAATCTTCAGGACCACTGTCATGTAAATACCAAGTGTTGATATAAACAGCTAACACTGAAGAACAGTAGAGGAGAAATTGGAGGTGGTGTCGCAGAGACAGGGAGCAATCACAAGACTCCTCCAGGTGACCCCCTACATTTCTCAGCATCACAAGAAGTAAGGCTAAGGCCATTGACAGGACCATAGGCGATGAGCAGAAGTGAAATGTGTCCCTTTCAAGCGAAGGAGATAAGAGCCTGAGGGCTTCATCCACCATGCTCTTTCCCTGGGCAGGGAATTTTGCCGCCACACGTTATGATGGTGATGGCACACAACAGAGTTAAGCTTAGGTCATTCAGTCACTAGAGAGAGGGCAGCACCTGCACCCAGATGCATGTTCATCCCACCTACCTGCCTCCCCAGGAGACAACTTGGCCGCTAAAGACAACCCTGGCACTGCCCTCCTTGCCTCATCTCCTAACACCAGCAACTGTCCTCAGCATCCCCCATGGCACCCTCTGCAGTGGGAGTCAAAGCAGCTCAGGCATTCAAATTCAACCAGAACAAACCCAGGTCTGGCCCCCCAGTCACTTCAAAATGCAGGATGAAGGACTGCGCTCTGAGTCATGGAGTCTGGTTTCTCCATCAGCCCCCAGAGCAGCTGCATATCACATCTGGAGAGTACAGAGGAGTTAACCCTGCTGGAGCAAACTTTGACCAATGAAAGGCAGGAGATGAGAAGCTGGCAGCTGTCCCTTCTTCCCCGTGATGGATTGTTCTGAGTTATGGTTCACTAAAGATACCCCACATGACGGAGTAACCAAAGTTGGTTTTTTTGGTTGTTTTGTTGTTGTTGTTTGTTTGTTTTGAGAGGGATTTTTGCTTTTGTCTCCCAGGCTGGAGTGCAATGGCATGATCTCAGCTCACTGCAATCTCCTTTCCCTGGGTTCAAGCAATGCCCCTGCCTCAGCCTCCTGAGTAGCTGGGGTCACAGGCGCCTGCCACCATGCCCAGCTAATTTTTGTATTTTTAGTAGAGACGGGGTTTTGCCATGTTGGTCAGGCGGGTCTTAAACTACTGACCTCAAGTGATCCACCTGCCTTGGCCTCCCAAAGTGCTGTGATTACGGGTGTGGGCCACCACGCCTGGCCCCCAAATGTGTTTTCCTGTGGAGCTGCAGCAGCTCCATGACACATCCTTGCCTTCATTTTCTCTCCCTGTCTACTTTTCTTCTGTTCACCTTCTCTGGCCACCCTGAAGTTGCACCTCACAACGAAGCCCTGGCATGGAAGCTTTGCCTCGAGCTCTGTGTTCTGTGGCTAAGACCCCTCTGGAGGATACTTCTTGGGTCTTTGGGAAACAGGGAAGTTCAAGGGGAAGAAGTGACTGAAAACAGGAAGAGGCCACGCCATTTGTGTAGGAGTCAGAAAGCAGAGCCTAAAATTGACAGTTTCTGAATAGCTCAGAGAGGGAATAAAGAACCACAAACCAAGAAAACCACTGAGATAACAGTTGGGATGGGAGAATAATGGGAGAGCACTGAGCCATAGGATGCCTCATGGTGGCATCTGAAGCCGGACAGTGGCCGAGGCCCTGGGCCTGCACAATGCCACACACGCCATGATGATGACAAGAGCTGCAGTGCCGATGAAGGGCTTCGTTAACACTCTGGTGCCAGAAATGGCATATTTTCATGTGTTTTTAAATAAAAGTAAATCTATGTCAGTCTCATTAGCCAAAATCAGCAATGAACCTCTTCTCAGATAACAAGTAGAGGAATCTGGGAGACCTCCCATCTCCCTGGAAGCTCTAAAATGATGCAAATAGCACATTATTGAGCACTTACTATATACCAGCTGTTGTTCTGCCCACTTCATGTATATTAACTCATTTAATCCTCAGGACAACATTTGGGTTAGGTACTATTAGCATTTTCAGGCAATTGATGAGGAAACTGATTAACTTGCCCAAGGTCAAGGCAGTGATAGAGAAAGACTTCAACTAAGTACTGTGCCTCTGAATCTCATGTTATTAACTGACACACCATAATACATGGGATGTGAGGCTTTTACAGTCAAAAACATGAGAAAGAGCCTCTAGTCTATCAAGGCTATGGTGGCAGCTCCTAGCTCTCCTTGTCAAGTACTCTGGGGTCCATTTGAAGGAAAAGGCTTTGTTGGGGACCATACTCCCTGTGATCCTGGAGATCTTTACCAGGAGAAGTCAACCATCACCCACACCACCAGCACATGAGGGCTCAGTCCCTCCAGAACCTTCCCACTGTTTCCCACCTCAAGGTCTTACTGCCTTGGCCTCTCCGTCATCCCACCCTCTCATCTTCATCCTGGTGGCTCAGGAAGTTCAATTCTCCTTTTCCAGGGTTGAGCCTGTGTCCTTCTCTTCTCTGGAAAATCAGCTTCAACTCCCACCCCAACCAGGAAAGGGCTGAGCCTTCACCCACCGGTCAGTTCCACCCTGGGAAAAGGGAGAGTGATCCCCCAAAGACATGAACTTTTCCTCTTCCTTTTAGGAAAGGGAAAATAGTGCTTTGTTTTTTTCTTAAGTGACTCAGGGTGGCGGGGCACTGTTGTAGAGGTTTCACATTGTATCATCCTAGAAAACGCATTCATAGTCATAGGAATCATAGATGTAACTATCAAGAGCGTCTCCAAAAGACAAAACAGAGTAGAGGGAGGGAAGGACTCTTTAACTTTATAGCAAGATATCTTTAGGTCTAGGGTGAGGTTGGGAGGAGTCTATTACAAAGCAAAAGGGGGAAATTCAAAACACCACTAGTTTCTCAATAAGATATCCAGTTACTGAGTTAACATTTACTAGGCAACTCCTATATTCAGATATATGTCTAAGGACTTTCTATTCATTTTGTCAATCTTCAAAACAATCCTATCATGCAAGCAACATCATCACCACCATTTTACAGATCAGAAAACCAACAGTTATTTGTCCAAAGCTATACAGCTAATAAGTAGAGAAGCTGGGATTTGACCCCACATCTGCCCACCATGCCACCCCTCACTCTTAACTTCTGTGGGTGACAAAGGCACACCAGGACTCAGCTTTGTGCAAGAGGCACTCGAAAGAGGTCTGCAACAACAGATGCACATAATTTTTGCATGAAGTCACAGTCCTACCAATGTCCCTTTTCACAGAGTTCTTGATGGTAGGATCATTCATGTGGAGGCTACATACACAGGAACCTAATCAGAGGCCAATACTGCCAACTGATATGCATTACTTTGGCCACACTAATTAACATATCAGAGCCTCAAGTTTCCTTCCCTGCAAAACTGGGGCTCATGCTCATCACCTTGCAATGTGAGGGGGATTAGAAAATGTATCCTATATAAAGTGTCTGAAACATTAATAAATGTAACTTTCTTCACCATTACCAACTCTCCTCATTCTTAAACTCCCTATCATTGAGTCTCTAAGGAATCTGCCTTTTCAGTTAAATTCCTAGAGTGAGCTTTTTAAAGAGAGACTTGAGCTGGGTTTTATTATCCAATGCAGATAACTTTTTTGATGTGTATCAATCATTTTCATTTGTAAGGTGGATGGATTTTATATATCCATATCTAGCTGCTGGGAGAAAAGTCTTTAAAGTTTCAAGATGGGATGTTTAAAACATCTTTATAAAAGAAAAAAGCAAAGGTTTAACCTTCAAGGAAAACAAACGAGAACATGAAGTCTATACTTGAACACACACAACACCAAAAAAAAAAAACACCTGAACCTGAGATGCAAATGTACCACCTTGATGCCAATTGTTGGGACAGCATAAAAAGGATGATTTTCATCTGTATCGGTAAAGGAGGCAGCCTAATGCATTGCATGAGGCCACAAAATCTGCCCTTATCGGCAGCATTGCCATGGGGCCGGAAACCCCATTATTAGAGATGTCCCCTTCATTCATTTATTCTTTCCCTCATCTGTTCTCTTCACTCATTGTTTCATCTAAAAATCTCTTCTCAAGTGATTATCATGTGCCAGGCACTGCGTTAGCTGCTGAGAGTATGGAAATGACCGATAGACCCGTTATAGATAGCTGCTTTACAGATAGAGAAACGGGCATGTTCAGTTAATGACAATATTATGTAAGTTTTATCTATGACGTGCTAAAAATAGCAGTAAAAAAAGGGGAAAATACTCAATTTAAAGACAAACACATGAAAAACATAATTTTTGTATTGTGATATGCAATGAACAAGCACAGAATCAAGAGAACTTCACATTGTCTGAGGCATTAGAGAAGGCCTGGCAGCCTCCACATGAATGATCCCACCCCCTCAAGGAGAGGGTGCGGTGGTCTTAGAAGTCGGAGGGGGTGGGGTGGTCTCGGAGCTGCAATGGTAACTCACTAGCAGACTAGGAAAAGAAAGTATCATGGCATTTTTGTCCTCTGGTAAAAGATAAATTATGCTGCAGGAGTAATCCAGGTCATCCTAATTGCCCACTTGTGTATTTGCTTCTGCATTCTTTAGTCTACCTGATTGTTTTCCAGGTTAAGACTATAAAGGTGTAGAACACAGGAGAGGTTGAAGTACAGAGCAGAAAAGACCTGAAATGTTGCTATGGTCTGAATATTTGTGTCCCTCCAAAATTCATGTGTTAAAACTTTATCACTACTATAATATCATTAAGAGGTGTTGCTCACATAAACAGAATTATGATCATCTCAATATACACAGGAAAAGCATTTGATAATATTCAGTGTCCCTAGATTAAAACCCTCAACAAAATTGTCATAGAAGGGACGTAACTCAAAGTAACAAAAACCACCTATGACAAAGCCACAACCAACATTGTACTGAATGGGGAAAAGTTGAAAGCATTCCCCCTAAGAATTGGAACAAGACAAGGATTCCCACTTTCACCACTTTTAGTTAACATAGTATTGGAAGTACTAGCCAGAGCAACCAGACAAGAGAAAAAAAAATGAAGGGCATCTAGATTGGAAAAGAGGAAGTCAAACTGTTGCTGTTCACCAATGACATGGTTGTATACCTGGAAAAACCTAAAGACTCGTACGGAAAGCTCCTGAATCTGATAAATTAATTCAGTAAAGTGTCAGGATACAAAATCAACATGTACAAATCAGTAGCACTCCTATACGCTAACAACAACCAAGCTGAGAACCAAATCAAGAACACAACCCATTTACGACCACTGCAAAAAATAAAAATGAAATACATGTGAATATACCTAACCAAAGAGGTCAAAGATCTCTACAAGGAAAACCACCAAACACTGCTGAAAATAATCAGAGATGACACAAACAAATGGAAACACACCCCATGTTCATAGACGGATATAATCAATATTGTGAAAATAATCATACTACCAAAAGCATCTATAGACTCAGTGCAATTCCCATCAAAATACCATCATCATGCTTCACAGAACTAGAAAAAAAATGCTAAAATTCATCTGGAACCATAAAAAGAGCCTGCATAGCCAAAGCAATACTAAGCAAAAAGAAGAAATCTGGAGGCATCACATTACCAGGCTTCAAATTATATTATAAGGTTATAGCCACCAAAACAACGTTGTACTGGTATAAAAATAGGCACATAGACCCATGGAACAGATTAGAGAATCCAGAATAAAGCCAAATACAGCCAACTGATCTTTGCCAAAGCATATCAAAACATAAAGTCGGACAGGATGCCCTATTGAATAAATGGTGCTGGGATAACTAGCAAGCCACATGTAGAAAAATAAAACTGGATCCTCACCTCTCACCTTATACAAAAATCAAGCCAAGATGGATCAAAGACTGAAGTCTAAGACCTGAAACCATAAATACTCTAGAAGATAACATCAGAAAAACTTCTAGACATTGGCTTAAGCAAAGAATTCACTACTAAGAACCCAAAAGCAAATGCAACAAAAACAAAAATAAATAAATGGGACCTAATTAAACTAAAAAGCTTCTGCACAGCAAAATAAATACTCAGCAGAATAAACAGACAACCCACAGAGTGGGAGAAAATATTTGCAAACTATGCATCTGACAAAGAACTAATACCCAGAATCTACAAGGAACTCAAATAAATCACCAAGAAAAAAGCAAATAATCTCGCCAAAAGGCGGGCAAAGGAAGTGAACAGACAATTCTCTAAAGAAGAAATATAAGCAGCCAACAAACATATGAAAAAATGTTCAACATCACTAATTATCGGGGAAATGCAAACTAAAACTACAATGAGATACCACCTTACTCCTGCAAGAATGGCCATAATTTTAAAAATCAAAAATAATAGACGTTGGCATGGACACAGTGAAAAGGGAACACTTTTACAGTGCTGGTAGGAAGTATCGAGATTCCTTTTTTGTTTTTCTTTTTTTTTTAATTGCATTTTAGGTTTTGGGGTACATATGAAGAACATGCAAGATTGCTGCATAGGTACACACATGGCAGTGTGATTTGCTGCCTTCCTCCCCTTCACCTATCAAGATTCCTTAAAGAATTAAAAGCAAAACTGCCATTCAGTCCAGCAATCCCAGTACTGGGTATCTACCCAAAGGAAAAGAAGTCATTATATGAAAAAGACACATGTACATGTGTGTTTACAACAGCACAATTCACAATTGCAAAACTACAGAACCAACCTAAATGTCCATCAACCAATGACTGGATAAAGAAAATGTGGTATATATGCACCATGGAATACTACTTAACCATGAAACAAAATGAAATGATGGCTTTTGCAGCCACTTAGGGGAAGTTGGAGGTCATTATTCTACATGAAGTAACTCAGGAATGGAAAACCAAATGCCATATGTTCTCACTTATAAATGGGAGCTAAGCTATCAGGATGCAAAGGCATAAGAATGATATAATGGACTTTGGGGGCTCAAGAGGAAAGGTGGGAGGAGGGCAACAGGAAAAGACTACACATTGGGTATAATGTAGACAATGCCTGGGTGAGAGATATACCAACATCTCAGAAATCACCACTAAATAATTTATTCATGTAACCAAAAGCCACCTGTACCCCAAGAACTATTGAAATACAAAAATAAAAATAAATTTAAAAATTAAAAAGAGAAGTTACCTTTAGGAGCTGTTTAAGTCGTGAGGGCAGAGTCTTTGTGGTGGGATAAGTGACCTTATAAAGAGGTGCAAGGTCATGAAACACTATGCAACCATAAAAAGGTATGATCAGGTCCTTTGCAGGGACATGGATGGAGCTGGAAGCCACTATCCTCAGCAAACTAACACAGAAACAGAAAAGCAAGCACCCCATGTTCTCACTTATAAGTGGGAGCCAAACAATGAGAACACATGGACACAGGGAGGTGAATAACACATACCAGGGCCTGTCGGGGTTAGGGAAAAGGGGAGGGAAAGCATCAGGACAAATAGCTAATGCATGTGGAGCTTAATAGCTAGGTGATGGGTTAACAGGTGCAGCAAACCACCATGGCATGTTTGCCAATGTAACAAATCTGCACATTCTGCACATGAATACCAGAACTTAAAGTAAAATAAAATTTAAAAAATAAAAATGGAAACATAAGGAGGTGTAAGAGAGCTGTTTGCCCCTGCCACCCTGAATGGACTCAGCAAGAGGCCTCACCTGTGAGGCAGAAAGGAGCCCTCACTAGACTAGATTTGCTGGTGCCTGGATCTTGGAGTTCCTCGGTTCCAAACTGTGAGAAAAGAATTTCTGTTATGTATACATTACATACCCTAAGATATTTTGTTCTAGCAGCCCAATCGACCACAAGAAGCATTATCTGTTCCAACCTTGTCTTTTACAAATCAGTGATTTTAGGCCGAGAAAGGGTGAGATTTGCCCAAAGCCACAAAGCAAATTGAGACCTAGAACATAGGTTTCCCAGTTCTCGAAGAGCTTCCCACTTGAAAAGCATATAACCGTGTAGGAAGAGCCTCGCCATACCCTGTTAGAGTGGCTATTAGCGTCCCTGTTTTACGGAGGAGAAAACAGAGGCCATGAGATGGGAAGTGACTTGCCTAAAATCACACGGTGCAAGTTCTAGGCAGAACCAGCGCTAGTTAGAACCAAAGGCTCCAGACTGCTTTCCATTATGCGACACTGCCGCCTAGGGGCAGTCTAGAGCAAGGGACCCAAGGAAGGCGGGCTTTGTCTGGGCAGGCGGCAGGGCCACAGTGCGGGCAGAGAGATGCTGGGAGCAGCCTCAGAGGCGACTTTCATCTCCTTCCAGCCTAGCCAGGGGTGGCCACAGGTCGGCCTCCAGCTGCTGCCCACACACTTACAACGTCCTGCACACCCCTAGGGGGACACTCTTGTAAGTTATACAATCTAATGTTGCCAAACTAAAATTGAGACTGGAAATAGGTGCAGCTTTTGCTAAAGGGATCATTTTTCACCTGCCTCATGATGAAGCATATGGAGCGAGGAAGTCATATCCCTTTGAAATAGTTGGCAGTGGCTTGTGGGTTTTCACAATCAATCTGTGACTCACGGCATAGGCAAGGTGGTGTTCAGCCCCGCAGGTACCATCGTGCAAAAACAGGCACAAGGGAGGTGGAATGCAGCTAATCATCTGCCCCGTGCACAGACGCAAACTGCATTGATTATTTTTGTGTGACGTTATACACAGTAAGTCTAACTGTTGGTAGCACCACCCTTTTGAATAATGGATCATCACAGAGCAGATGGAGGCAACGGAGGGACCCTACTGCAGACCAACAGCACAGCCTAGTGGTGATGTAAGAGATGGCGGCTTCATCTCCATTGTCACAGGCTCATATGAAGCACAGGATACCCTCATTTCAGGAGGGGTATCAAATTCTAAAGAAAGGCTAAGCTACTCAAGCTTAACAGTTCTACCAACATTTTTGTCTTTTTAAATTTTTTTATTTTTAATTACTGTGGTTACATAATAGTTGCACATATTTACGAGGTACATATATTTTGATTTAAGCATACAATATGTAATGATCAAATCAGGGTAATTGGGGTATCCCTCACACCAAGCATTTATCGTTTCTTTGTATTAAGAACATTTGAATTCTACTCTTTTAGTGATTTTGAAATATACAATAGATTAGGGTTAGCTACAGTCTCCCTATTGTGCTACTGAAGCTAGATCTTATTTCTATTTAACTGTATTTTTGTACCCATTAACCATCTCCTTTATATCCCCACCTCCACTACCCTTCCCAGCCTCTGGCAATCACCATTCTACTCTATTGCCATGAGTTCAATTTTTTGTTAGCTCCCATAAATTGGTGGGAACATACGATATTTGTTTTTCTGTGTCTGGCTTATATCACTTAACATAATGTCCTCCAGTTTCATCTATGCTGTTTCAAATGACAGGAATTCATTTTTTATGGCTGATGAATATTCCATTGTGTATATATACCACATTTTCTTTATCGATTCATTTGTTGATGGACACTTAGGTTGATTCTATAGCTTGGCTATTGTGAACAGTACTGCAATAAACACAGGAGTGCAGATATCTTGCCAACATTTTAATTGTCCTGCTATATGCTGACACTGAGCCAGCCTTCAGAGAATTGTTAATGAACAGAATGTAGTAAGAGATGAGAATCGAATTATTTGAGAAGGATCTGAGAGAGACTAGAAGAGCGAGGTCACAGTGCCTGACCTACTCAGCAGTTCATAATCAGGTCAACAAATCACTAGCAATTCTGCCCTCTTTATTTTTGTCACAAATGCAAAATTATTTTCTCTATGTAACAATTCTGAAGAGTAAATTATATACATAAGCCTAATCCTTGATATAATTTTAATTACATAAAGCAGTTGTCCTTAGGGCTTCTGAAGTCACACACCCTCTAAGAGTCTGATTAAATCCGTGGACTCACTCCACCAGAAAATGCACCCACATAATATATAGCAAAATGCTGCATATAATTCAAAAGTTTTTCAGAAACTACGATGCTCCTATAAGCACTCAACTAACAGTTTCTATTCTAAAGGGTTTTTCTCTCTTGATCACTTGGAAAGCTACGCTTTTTGCTTTTTTTTTTTTTTTTCCAGGTAGGGTCTCACTCTATCGCCCAAGCTGGAGTGCAGTGGTGCCATCTCGGTTCACTGCAGCCTCCACCTCCCAGATACAAGCAACTCTCCTGTCTCAGCCAGCCAAGTAGCTGGGATTACTCAGGTGTGCCACCATGCCTGGCTAATTTTTATATTTCTAGTAGAGATGAGGTTTTTCCACATTGTCCAGGCTGGTGTCAAACTCCTGAGTTCAAGTGATCCATCCACTTTGGCCTTCCAAAGTGCTAGGATAACAGGCATGAGCCACTGTACCTGGCCTGAAATCTATGGGTTAGAAAAAAATGACAACACTTTCTACTTTAAAGTACTATGACATTAACTTGAAGATAAGTGTAATTCATTAATTAAATAAGAGAAATTATCAAGCACTTGAAACATACTCAAAGCTACTTGTAGAGTTGGCAAGGGATATAGAAGTATTGCCTCTACGCCTTCCTCCAAAGAGTCTGGATAAGACAGACATTCAGGGCCCAGGCTGCGGGTTCACATTCTTGTTTCATCACCAGGACAATCACTCCACCTCTCTGAGCCTTGGTTTTTCTCATTTTCCAATGAAAGTAATGATTACAAGTCCCTTACCAAGCTTTTGTGGGAATTGATGTAAATCACAGTGTCTGGAAGATACTAAAAGCTCAATCAATGATTTTTTTATTATGAACATTACAATTAGGATGAATTAATGATTTAATCCACCCAATAACAATTTACCCATAGCCCACCGTTTGCCAGGTGACTAATACTAAGTGTTAGGGATACAGATTTGGCCAGGTGTCTGATGGAGTAGCCAGACCCTAGTTTCCAAAGCTTAGTCTAAGGACAGGCAGCAAGGGTGTCACCCAGAAGCTTGTTAGACACGTGAGATATCTCAGGCCCTCCCCAGAACTACTGAATTTTAGCAAGATCCCAGGCAATTCGCAAACGTTCTGAAGTTTGAGAAATCCTTCAGTAGATCTTGAAAGTCCGGGAAAAGTGGCCTTGCTTCCTGGTCTAGAGGGACCCAGAAAGAGCTTGAAGCAAATCCTCTTTGTTCTACAAATGGTCACTTTTGTGGCCCCTCTTTGCAATATGTGTCCCTGGAGGAAAAAATGTAACAGGACTATTTGGTGACATCACAAAAGTTGTCTCTCCAAGTGAGCCTCCTCCATAGACAAGGTTTGGGAGAGATGCACATTTGCCCAGAGACAAGGAGACCAGAAACTCCCACACCTTCCTTTTGGAGAGTCAGTGTTATTGGAACCTCTCTTATAAACTGAGGTGGTCACAGAAGTGTCCCCTAGTGAGAAAGAGAACCACAAGGAAGCCCAGCACAAAGGAAGAACTGGGGCAACCTGCTCAACCCCAAGGCCCAGGGGAGGTGCTGGGCTGAAGGAGCAGGTGCTGGGGCCATGTCTGAAGGGACCAGAGCTCTACCCTCAGGCTAAGATAAGAACAATGAGAGAACATGTAAAGTCAGGTTAAAGAGAGCATGGAAGAACATCCTTGGTGGAGCTGCAGGGGGTAGATCATCTACCTTGTGACACCCTGTGCCCCCACAGAGACCTGGATTCACAAAGAGGTCATTGCAGAAGTGGGCAAGACTATGCCAGACTTGGGACCTACCGGCAGCAGTGGCAGAAGTGAGGTAGCCAAATGCCATGGTCCCATCGTGGGTTAATTAGTCTCCAGTTCCCTTTCTAGCTCGCATACCTGAGCAGGACAAGTTCTGTGGGAATAAATAAGTACCTGGAGTTTAATCAAACCCAGACTCTGCCTCAAGATCCCATGGTTTAGTGGGGGCATGGGCATATCAATACAGAAATGAATCCTTACAACAGGGGCCATTACCACCACTTCCCTGCAAGGACCCTGCAGCCTGGAAGAGGCTAAAGCCGTTGGAGAAGGCTGCAGACAGAGTAGGCGGCAAAGCCTAGAGTGACATCCAAAGCGATCCCAAACTCTGCTCTTTACAAACTGTCCACCTACTAAACAGGGTCCCTCTGCTGAGGAGAAAACCACAACTTTTTTGTAAGTACAAATTCAGTAACAAACAGAAAACCATCAACATTCTCCAGGAACACAAAAGAGGAAACCTAGTTGGATGCTGGGACATGGGGCAAACAGCCCACTCTGCACTTTGCCTTGAAGAACTGGGGCAGCCAGGGAAGGAACAGCGAAAAGGACTCAGGCCCGGGGCAGATGGAGCTCAAGCCTGAGGATGCGGTGAGCATGAGGCTACAAAAGCAGGTGAAGGCCAGGTCTCCGAGGGGCTGGAGGACAGTCCTATGAACTTGAAATTAGTTGGGCCACAGTAGGAAGTAACTGGGGCTGTGGGGAAGGAGCCCCCCTTGAGCCTTCGTTTAGGAATGATCTCCCTGGGGATCACAGGAAAGATGGTTGGAGGTAAAAGAGAGATTGGAGGCAGGAGACTCCATGAGAAGATATCCCCAAGGACTGAACTAGACAGTAGAGAAGAGAAGAAACCCTTGGGAGGGAACAGATAAGCCTTAGTGACTCAGAGGAGAGAAAATGAGCAGGAGGGGGATGAATATGCCTCCAAGCTTCAAACCTCCTGAGATTTGAAGCCAGTTGAAGAAGAGGAGCTGGGAAAAAAAGGGAAAGGTTCTGAGGGATGGCAGCCCCTGAAGCACTCTGCCTAGTGGCTTGTCACTTTCTCCCTTTTCTTACTTTGCAATCTCCTGGCAGCCCAGCAAGAACAGACCGTAAAACCTGAAGCACCCAGGAAGGTCAGAGAGAGCAGGCAAAGCCCCACTAGCAGGCATGTTCCATCAGGCTGAGACACGAAGAATCTTTTTCCAGGGTCCACAGAAGCAGGAGACCAGAGAATAAATCCATCCTATCTCTGATACCATCTTTATGTGGTTTCGGCACACTTCTGTTCAAAATCAAGTCATTCAATTCAACAAACATTTTAAGCACCGACTACATGCCCCAGCTAGGCACTGGGGTTTGCAGATCATAATAAAAAGCCCGTCACTTCATTCAATTTATTAAAGAAATTTTTCCATCTCTGAAAAAGCAGCATGTCCTCAAACTTCATGTCCGCCTGGAACCTTGGAATATGAACTTATTTGAAAGTAGGGTCTTTGCAGATGCCATTAGGGAACTTAAGATGAAGTTGGCTGTTAGATTAGCATGGGACTGCTGTCCTTATAAGAGAAGAAGACACAGAGACACACAGAGAAGAGACTATATGAGGATGAAGGCAGAGACTAGAGTGATGCATCCACAAACCAAGGAATGCCAGGTATTGCTAAGAGCCACCAGAGCCAGGAAGAAGCAAAGAAGATCCTCTCCTAGAGCCTTTATAGTGTGTGTGGGTCTGTCCACACTTCTATTTAGGACTTCTAGCCTCCAGAACTGTGAGAGAAAGTCTCTGGTTTTAAGCCACCCAGTGTGTGATAATTTGTTTTGGCATTCCTAAGAAACTAATATGCCCAGCAAATGGAGAGAGGCCACCTGCAGAACAAAGCTGAGAAAAGACATGGAAAGAAAGAGAGAACTGAGGGCTTCAACTGAACCCCTGGATCTAGCTGTGCCTGAAGCTGCACTATGCTTGGACTTGGCAGCTACAGGAAATACTCTGTTCCCCTCTACCTAGCTATTCTCACTTAGTTCTCCAACAGGGCAAGTGAAAGAGGTCTGATTATTCATTCTTTTGCTCCTACTACTAATGGTTCTGAGAAGCTGAGCTTACTACCAATTTGCCAAGAAAAGAATCAGCTCACCACGCACTGTGGCAAGCCACGTAACATTCCCACAGTGACAGCGCTGAGGTCTTTTGAAAACGCTATCAGAGCCAATTTCTGCCATATACTTACTTCATTCAATTTATTAACCAAATGTTTCCATCTCTGAAAAGGGTAGAAATGAATTGTCCTTAGCCTTATGATTAAAGCTTGATTAAAACTAAAGTTGTACAACCAGATCCCACAAATGTTGTTCTTTACTAAGAATCTTAATGAGAAGCTGTTCACCCAAATCCTTTTGAGAACTTGAAGTGCTGGATTAACATTTACCCTTTATTTAAGAAAAAAAAAAAGACAAAGAAAAAGTTTGCAAATATTTACACAGCAATTATCAAAGTTAAATTAAATTTACACTTTTTTGTAGCTGAGTCATCAGGTTACATTTCTACCTGTAACTATTTACCAAGGAATATTATTTCCAATAATATTATTTTAATGATTCCAAGGATCGTTGACTTGTAACCTTGGGACTATAAATATTTGCTACAGGAAGCTACGTGTGCTGGAATGCTTAACTGTGGAGAACCATGTTCATTCACTTAAAGCTGTCCTCTGTGTTTGCCACAAATAGCCAAGTCCTATAAATTACCATAAATGGGAAAGTCATTCTGACCAACTTTGTGATAATTTACCCATTGCCTACGACTTCACTCTAGTTCTTAATATCTCAGTAGTATAAACATGATGCAGATTTTATTAAAATTGGGAAAATATCTACAGGAGTTTCTTTTTCTAAGTTATCTTCAAGTAAAAAATGTAATAAATGACCTGAAATATTGACTCTCCAACAAGACAGAATCTGTAGGCAAGACTCAATGAATGCTAAAGCTAGTGGTAAAAGTTGAAGGGTAACAAGATAATTATCTAAGTTTCTAATAATTTCCCCAGAATAGTAACTTTGGAGCAGACAAACTTGGCAGAAATGGCCTTCACCAAGTGACCAAAGTTAACACTCCCAATTGTAGAAAAAACATCATCATGTGCCTTTTGTTATGAAGCAGAGTGAAGAATAAAACATCACTTCTGTGGTCTTTTTTGTCAAAAAGAAACCTGAATCTAACAACAAGGAAACATCAGACAAACTGAGGAAAAATCTACAGAATAATTGGCTTGCACCCTTCAAAAATATCAGTGTCACTCTGGTGCTGTGGCTCATGCCTATAATCTCAACACTTTGGGAGGCTGAGGAAGGAGGACAGCTTGAGGCAAGGAGTTCAAGACCCACCTGGGCAACATAGCAAGACCCCATCTCTACCAAAAAAATTTAAAAATTAGTGGGTGTGGTGGCACATGCCTGTACTCCCAGCTACTCAGAAGACTGAGACGGGAAGATTGCTTGAACTTAGGCATTTGAGACTACAATGAGCTATGATCACACCACTGAACTCCACCAGCCTGGGCAACACAGCAAGGCTCAGTCTCAAGTAAAAAGAATATTTTTATTTTAAAAGTGTCATAAAGACTTAGAAAGTGTCCCACATTAAAGGAGGCTACAGGTATGTGACAACTGAATGCAATGAGAGATCTGGATTGTGTTTTGCTACTAAGGACGTTACGGAGACAGTGGGTAGAAGAGTACAATGGTAGTATTGCATCAATGTTAGTCTTCTGTTTTTGATGTTTACACTGTGGGTTATGTAAAAGAATGTCCTGATTTCAGGAAATGCAAACTGACATATTCAGAGAGAGATGGGCATTGTATCTACAACTTATTCTCAAATGGATCAGAAAAAAATATAATAGGAGAGAGGGAGAGAGCGGGAGAACTTCCTATATTCAAACATTCATCTCAGAGCTTGAATCCTACATGACACACACCTATTGACATAAGGAGTGATCTAAGAAAGCAGATTCTCAAAAGAAAGTCTGAATCTGTATCATCTTCTGGCCAAGAAACAAAGAGAACCTATTGCTGGTAGCAAGTGAAACATTCATGGTCTCCTGCAAAGTAGCCGTGAAATTGTGAAAACATTCACCAGGGGCGAACTGGGATTCTAGAGATGCACTGTTCAACATGGTAGGCAGTAACCACATGCAGCTATTGAGTACTAGAAATGCGGCGGGTAAAAGGAGAAGAAATCAAAAGGCTCACAGAAATGGACATGCTAGACTGTATATACTATTCAAGATTAGAACCTTACCAGATAACTATGCATCATGAGGGAGCCTGAAAGACTCTCCATTAGACGAACAGCAGCATCATTACAAAGCTCAGTGGTGGCTCTCCCCTGTAGTCCTGAAGGTATGGCAGAGGATAGGAAATGCTGTTATATATCTGGGCTCCCTGATAAAATAGAAATAATAGGATCTTGAAATAACAGGGGCTGGGCAGTGGTAGTTTTCCACCGGAAGCAAGGTGAGTACAATTAACATGATGAGTGGCAAGGTCAGATGACAGCCAAGGAGACAACAGAGAATATTCATTACAGAAGAAGCATTAAACAAGGAGACAGAATGACTCAGCCCATTGATGTCATTCAGACTGCATTACCAGCCGTTCATTCATGGAACAATAGGTACCTAAGTGAGGTAGTCATGGTGGCAGGAATTATGGCTATAAATGGGCTCTGGTAGACTCACCAATCTGATAAAGACATGGACAACAGAGAACAACATGGAACCCCTGATACATCATGATCCTTCAAAAAAACCAACCAGCCACTTAATGGCAAGTTGACTATATTGGACCCCTTCCACTTGGAGGGAACACCAATTTATCTCCACTGGTATCAACACACATTTTCCAACTATGATTTTACATTTCCTGGTAAGTCAGTACCACTCAGCTAATACCACTACATGAGGACTTACAAAGTATTTGATCTACCAGCATGTAGACCTGCATAACATCACCTTGGGCCTAAGCAGATACATTAGTAAGCACTAACCACAAGATCTGCCAAGTCCTATTATATAACACATCACTCTGTAGCTGCTGGTCTGACTGAGCAACAGAACAGCGTGTTTTAGATACCAACCTGGAAAGAATATCCCATGAGGACGAGGCACCATCTCCCAGAATACAGCATGTACTCTAAATTAACAGTCTTATACAACCAGGGTCCCAAACCATGGGTCTGGAAACCAGCAGGTAGAAGGATGAGTGACCCCACTTACCATCACTCTCAGTAACCCACTGAGGGATTATGTGCTTCTTGTTCCCACGGTTCTGGGATCTGTGGATTGGAGGTCTTGGCTTTCAGAGAAAGTGCTTCCACCACACGGTGATAGTCTTATTAAATTTTATGATTTGTCCACCAGCCTAACACTTTCAGAATCTTCACTTCAAGAGAAAAACAGGCAAAGAAGGCATCATCATCCTGGTAGGGCTTCAGCGGTTATAATCATTAGAAAGGGTAGAGCTATTATGCAATGGGAACAGGTGGAAATAAACTTAGTACCCAGATGATCCACTCAGAGTTTTCTTTGTACTCCCCAAACCCTATGTTGATGGTAAATGGTTAACCGTTGATGGTAAATGGCAGCAGCTACAGCCTGAGAAGATTTTGGTGACATGGTGACCAGGAGCTCAGACTCACACTGGTGAGGGTCTGGGTCTTGTGACCAGGTAAGTCATTACCGTATAGACAGAGGCTGAATGATTCTGACTCATGTGGTCTGGATTAGTGTCCCTGCTCAAATCTCATGGCAAACTGTAATCCCCAGTGTTGGAGGAGAGTGATGGGATCATGGGGGCGGATTTCTCCCTTGCTATGGTGACAGTGAGTTCACATGAGATCTGGTTGTTTAAAAGTGGGTAGCACCTCCCCATTTGTTCTATTCTTCCTACTCTGACCACATAAGATGTGCCTTCTTCCCCTTCCACCATGATTGAGAGTTTCCTGAGGCCTCCCCACCCATGCTTCTGGTACAGCCTGCAGAACTGTGAGCCAATTAAACCTCTTTTTTTTATAAATTACCCAGTCTCCAGTAGTTCTTTATAGGAGTGTAAGAACAGACTAAAACACTGATCGACATGAGGAATTAGGTTTATTCTACAATGGAGGCAGGAAGCTGTGCTTGAAAAATTCATTTGAAGAGGAGCAAGGCAGGTGGAACGATTGGAGGTCCTGGTGCCTCCAAGACCAAGAGTAGCTGCAGAAATCCCAACAATCAAACCCTCATGAGGACAAAGCACCTGAGGACCTCCATGCTATGGAGACAAAGGTCTGAATCACCCAAGCAGGCTACTCACATAGGGTTTGCTTCACTAATCCTTGTGTATCTTTTTTTATACTTGGCTGGACTACAAGAGGCATGTGGGAGCCTCTGGAATGTTTAGAGCAGAGCAGTGACATGGCCTGACTTAAAATTTACAGGACATAGGTGCTGGTTTACAAATTCACAGAAAGTGACTCCTATGAAGAGAAGAGACAAGGGAGGGCAAAGGCAGAGGCAGGGGTTGGCTGGGGGCTGTGGCAAGCATCTAACCAGAGACAGTGGTGGATAGGCAGGGAGCAGCAGTGGAAGCAGAGGCAGGAGACTTTCCTGTCTGATCAGGTGTGGAGCATGAAAACAAAAGACATAGCAAGATGACTCCAAGGTTTGGGGCGTGAACAACCAGAAGGATGGTGAAGTAAAATGGAGGAGCCTGCGGGTGAGTCCAGGTGGGGAGGATCGGGAGCGCGGTGCTGGCCTTGCAAAGTCCGTGTTACTGGCTCCTGGGAGGAGGACGCCTCTTTTCCGATGGTTCCTGATGGGATTATCAGTCATGGTACGCAACAGCAAAGGCAGATGACTCAGTCTGACGAAGCCTCAGCTATTGGTTCAGAGATGGGATGCAGCCCAAGCAGAACCAGTTAGATTCTTCCATGGGACTGGGATGCAGACAGAAAAGTTCTCTTCCCATGAGGTGCCTATGCAGAGAAGTCACAAGCCTAGAGCTGCCAAAAACTACCTAGTCCAACTCATGGGAAAGAACTTGCCTATGGAATGAAGTTGAGAGAAGACAAGTGGAACAAGGAGGTGAAAAGAAGGTTTATTTATTACGTCTTTCAACTACGGCCCTGGGTCCAGGCCTTACCTGGATGTCATGAATCCCCACTGATCACTGTGCCAATTATCTATCTATTGCCTTTCAGCATCAAATGTCTTCTCTGTTACCTACTCTGCAAAAATAGACCTGGATCCCTTCAATACCCTTCTCTTTGCCAGTTGACATAACATTAAGATTTATCAGTACGGGGGGTTGGAGAGACAAACAGGAGGGAGTGAATTTTTTTTCACCTGGTCCTGGGACGCAACTCGGCCCAACTCCTAGAACACACACAGCTTCCCCCTGGGTCCAGCTCCAGCAGCACAGATGGCTCCCCCAGCACCTGGCTCCTGCAGGGCACAGCAGCAGCCCCTGGCAGCCCCCTCAGGTGACTGCAGCACAGTGCCGCTGGTGAGACACCTCCTTGTGAGCACCTTTCCTTGAACCCCTAAGAGTAGAGATTTCTGGCAAGTTCTGGGGGACCTGTTTCCAGTAACACCGGCATGGCAGCACAGCAACTTTCTGCTCTTCAGCGAGCTTCAGCCAAGCCACTTCCAACCCAGTCTGGATCTCAGCCTCGGGAGTGGCAGCTGCTCTTTACATTAGCCAGTGCTATATCCTTTCAGTTCTCTTGCTTTTTTCAAGCCCACGCCTCATTACTCTAATCCCTTGCTAAAATCAAGGCTTCTTTATATCAAAGTGACCCTGTTCATGAGTATTTGTGGATTTCTATCTCTTTACAGTAGCCTAATACAGCATCATTACATGATAAAGTCCCTCTTTGCTTAAGCTACTTTATTTCTGTCCCTTGCAAATGACAGAGTCTGAAAACTGACGCACAAGCAAAGAAACAATTAAAATTACTTTCCTATTGCTGAGCCCTGGCCGCCATGAGCAGCCAGGAAGGATTGTTAACTCATCTAGAGAAGATGGCGCCTAAGCTGAATTTGAAGGCCACACCACCCACATTTACCCCTGTCTACATCATAAAGCCTGGGCCACTGAGGCCTAGCTAAGAGGATGGTTGCTCCAGAAGACTTTCCCAGGGCTCTCAGTTAGAAGTCCCTCCTCACTCCGAAACTCCCACGAACTTGCCCATGATCCCTCATAGGACGTGAGCCCCTCCAAGCTTGCATCACAGCCGTGTATGTGCCTGACTTACGTGGCAGAGACTGCTGCTATGCACCAGCATCCGTGCTCTCTTCTCCTCCCAGGGCACAAAAACAGACTGCATTTCCAACCTCACTTGCAGTTCAGTGTGTTCTGTTCACATGACTGGGTTCAGGCCACAAGAATATGAGCAAGTGAAGGACACAGCTGAGTTGACCCACTATGACCTCCCATTCACAATTCTAACTTCCTTTCCCCGGCTATCCAACTGAATGGAGAGAATTCCAAGGACCCAGAGAAGAAAGGAGCCTCAAGATTGGAGCAGCCTGGGTCTCTGAATGTCTGCAAGGGACCCGCCCTGACACAGCCTGCATCTGAAAGTGATGTGTATAAGAAATAAAAAATGGCTTATCACGGTGGCTCACGCCTATAATCACAGCACTTTGGGAGGCTGAGGTAGATGCATCATAAGGTCAAGAGGTAGAGACCATCCTGGCCAACATGGTGAAACCCTGTCTCTACTAAAAATACAAAAATTAGCTGGGCATGTTGGCACTTACCTGTAGTCCTAGCTACTAGGGAGGCAGAGGCGGGAGAATCACCTGAACCCGGGAGTCAGAGGCTGCAATGAGTCAAGATTGCACCATTGCACTTCAGCCTGGGCAACAAGAGCAAAACTCCATCTCAAAAAATTAAAATTAAAAATTAAAGTAAATAAATATTTGCGGTGTTAGTGACTGAATTTTCAGTGAGATTTCATCTGTCATAATCACATATCTTTATTTCTCTACTAAGCCATGAGGTGTGCAAAAGAAAACCCTATGTCGTACTCATCTCTGGATACCCAGTCCCTGACTGTAGTGTGTACTCAGCAAATATTCTTTTGGTATATTCCAAGGTATCTGCCCTATCCTCAGTCTTTCGAAATGTAAGTGAAATGTGTTTAAGCTTCACCTCCGTTGCAATCTCTTTAGGGACTTGGGAGAAGAGTGAGAACAGAGAAGTAAAGAAGAGGAGCTTTTATTCTCCTCATTGTCCCTGGCTCCAAGTTCTTACTTTCCTGCTTCTGGTTCCTGTTTTGTGCTGTCTTGCCCTAGGTGGGACCCTTGACTCTTCCTCTTGATTTGTACCCAAAAAAAAACTTACTTTGAAGCAGGAGAGGCCACGAGAAACAGACCTGTCGGACACCAAACTAGGAAGGAAGAGGTGATTTATTTCGGCCGGGAGCAAGGTGACGTATTTGTCTAACAGCCAAGCTCCTCTAACAAAGAGAAGCTCTGCCTTTATACAGGCTTACAACTCTAGATACTACACGTGAAAGGGTCATGGGTTTACACCCTGAGAAATTACACGTGAAAGGGTCTTGGTCGATGGAGGAGGAGTGGGGTGGGGGTTTGATCTTGTTTAAGTAAAAACAATGCCTTCTGGAAAGATTCCCCCATACCATGCCTGCGATCTATAGGAAGGCGATTAAGGAGGCGCCAGTCAGCCAGCCTTTTCTTCCATTGAAACGCAGTGTGGAAGTCAAGGGGGAGGTGACCTTAGACTCTCTGGAAGAATTTACTGAATATTTGAGGGGAGAAGAAAGGGAGTATTACACATGACACAAATAATGCAAGTTAATTGTTCCTAAAAATTACTTGGGAGGATGACATCAGTGGCAATGGTGTGGTAAGGACCTCCAAAAATCCACTCCTCCATAAAAGCCACAAGAACACTGGCAACGATTGGCAAAAATTGACTTTTTCAGGACTCTTAAAATTAAACAAAGGCTTGTAGCAATCTGGCAAGAATTTACTCAAGTAAAATGGCTGAATCTTTTTTTTTTTTTTAACGTAAGCCATGTAGAATCTTAACCTGCTGTATTTCCATTCCCCCATTCTTCTGCTCCACAGCACACTTGTAAACTAACAGCCCAAAATCACAGCAAAAACCAGCAACCTGCAAGCCACTGGAAGGAGGTAGGATGGGACTGAAGCTCTTCCAAATGCTCATTTTGAAAATATTGAGACTATCTGACCTCTCTGGTAGTTCACTAGAAAACTTTATTTGCAGGACTTGTCTTTACATGACTGACTCAGAGCTTTCCCAGTGGGCATTTGTGAAAAATATTTAGTGGCAATAAACATGGTAGCTGCCTGAGCCAGTAATAACCGTGGGGACAAAAAATAAACTGACCAAACAACTTAGAAAAATAGGGGAATGAGATGGCCACTGGGGGCTTTGCAAAGTTCCTGGGAATCTAGAACGTCACACGCACGTGTGAGGCTGTGCTCATGCCCAGGAAAGACCCAACTCGGCCCTAAGCTCTCCCTTCAGACTCACTTTGCAGTTTTGTGCAAACAGGTAGCAAAGGCTAAGGCAGAATTGTAAGCTACATACGCCCGCGTTGAATCCATGTCCCAAACACACAAAGAGCCCTTAGCGATAGTCTAGGAGACTCACTGGTCCCAGGCATTTAAGGAAGTAACTGCCAAATTATTCGTTGACCACTAAATTAATCAAGCGGAGATGGCAATGGCCACAAACAACAAAGAACGGAGACTTTACAGAATTCCTTTAGGGAAGTCACTAAACAAACCAACAGCAACAACAACAACAATAAATAATAACAACAATAAACAAACTCACTAAACAAACAGCAACAATAATAAAGTAATTAAACTAATAACAACGACAAGCAACCCTGGAGAAATGAAAGCACCTTATTTCCGAAAATGACATACTATTTTAAATGTTCAGTTTTCAGCAACAAAAAAAATATGAAGCATAAAAAGAAACAATAAACTATAGCCTACACACAGGATAACATGTAGTCACTAGGAACCATCCCTAAGGAAGCCCAGAAGTTGGAATTACTAGAAAAATACCTTAAATCAGCTATTTTAAATATGTTTGAAGAACTAAAGGAGGCCAGGCGGGGTGGCTCACACCTATAATCCCAGCACTTTGGGAGACTGAAGTGGACAGATCACCTGAGGTCAGGAGTTCGAGACCAGCCTGGACAACATGGAGAAACCCTGTCTCTACTAAAAAATACAAAAATTTTAGCTGGGCACGGTGGCACACACCTGTAATCCCAGCTACTCGGGAGGCTGAGGCATGAGAGTCACTGGAACCTGGGAGGCAGAGGTTGCAGGGAGCTGAGATCATACCACTGCATTCCAATCTGGGTGACAGAATGAGACTCTGTCTCAAAAAAAAAAAAAAAACAAAAAGAACTAAAGGAAACAATGTTAAGAACTAAAAGAAAGTACTCAGCCACATCTTACCAAATGAATAATACAGTAGTTCCTCCTTAGTCACAGTTTCATTTTCTGCAGTTACAGTCATCCGTGTCAATTGTGGTCTAAAAATATTAAATGAAAAATTCCAGAAATAAACAATTCATATGTTTTGTCATCTTTTTTTGTTTATTTGTTTTAAGACAGGGTCTCACTGCGTTACCCAGGCTGGAGTGCAGTGGCACAATCACGGCTCACTGCAGCCTCAATGTTCTGGTCTCAAGCGATCCTGAGTAGATGAGACCACTGGTGCACACCACTATGCCTAGCTAATTTTTTATTACTTGTAGAGAGAAGGTCTCCCTATGCTGCCCAGGCTAAATTTTGTCATCTTAATGTCACCTTTGGTCACAGACTACACCAAATGATAATAGAAATAATAGGATTATTTTAAATAATGATGATCATGGTGATAGGATGATGATGATCATGTCTGTGCTATTCATGGAAATACCTGGGGTTTCATTTTTTCCACAATTGTAGTTACTCAGGGTCAACTGTGGTCCAAAAATATTAAGCAGAAAATTCTAGAAATACACAACGTATAAGTTTTAAATTGTGTACCCTTCTGAGTAGCACAATAAAATCAAATGCCATTCCCACTCCAACCTACCTGGGACATGAATCATCCCTTTGTCCAGTGTGTCCACACTGGGCTACCTGCCCATTAGTCACCTAATAACTGTCTCATATATCAAATCGATTCTGAAAACATCATAGTGCTTATGTTCAAGTAACCCTTATTTTACTTAGTAGCAGCCCCTAAGCACAAGAGGGGTGAAGCCAGTAATTCATCTATGCTAAAAAGAAGCTGTAAACTATTTCCTTTAAGTAAAAAGGTGAAAGTTGTCTACTTAATAAGGAAAGGAAAAAAAATGTATGCTTAGATTGGTATGATCCACAGTATGAACTAATCTATCTAGGAAACTGTGGAGAAGGAAAAAGAAATTCATGCTAGTTTTGCTGTCAGACATCACACTGCAAAAGTTGCAGCCACGGTGTGTGATAAATGCTTAATTAAGATGGAAAAGGCATTAAATGTATGAGTAGAAGACATGAACAGAAAACATGTTCCAATTGATGACAATGTGTTGTTCCAGAAAGCATTGAGCCTGTACAAAGACTTCAGCAAGGGAGTCCCTGAAAGAAGTGGCACCAAGGCATTTACAGCAAGTAAGGGATGGCTACATAGATTAAGGAATATAGAAGGTCAGTAGTAGCCTAATGTTACAGCTCAATGCCTACATCATTCACTTCACTTCATCTCATCACATAGGCATTGTATCATCTCATCACAAGAATTGAGTGAGTACAGTACAATAAGATATTTTGAGAGAAAAAGAAACCACATTCATATAACTTTCATTTTTTTGTGTTCTATTTTTTGTTGTTTATCTCTTACTTTGCCTAATTTATAAATTAAACTTTATTATAGATATAGAAGAAACATAGTGTATATAGTATTTGATGTTATGCATGTTTTTAGGCATCCACTGCGGATCTTTAAATATATCCCCTGTGAACAAGTGGGACAGAATGTTATTCTATCACAAAATGAGATACGTTTTCTTAAAAGAACTAGATAGAAATTTTGGAGATAAAAATTATAATAACTGTCCCAGACTTAAGAGATGTAGTTTTAAAAAATAAAACAAATACAATGAAAAACTCACTAGAGGGATTCTACAGCAGATTTGAAAAGGCAGAAGAAAAAACTCAGCAAACTTGAAGATGGATCAGTTGAAATTATCCAGTCTGGGGAAGAGAAAATAAAAAAAAGAATAAGGAAAAATTAACAGAGTCTCAGAGATCTGTGGAACACTATCAATTGTATCAACATATACATAGTAAGAATCCCAAAAGTTAAAGATAAATAGATAAATGCGTAAAAAAATTTGAAGATATAATAACCAAAAGTTTCTCAAGTTTGATTTAAATACATTAATCTGCACCTTTAAGAAGCTCCACAGATTCCAAGGAGGATAAATTCAAAGACCTCCACACTTATACACACCATAATCAAATTGTTCAAAGCCAAAGAGAAAATCTTAAAAGAAGTTAATTAATAACATAATGAATTAATTAATGATTATATTTCTATTAAGATTTTTCATTAGAAACCATGAAGGCCAGAAAAAAGTAGGGTGACATATTCAACCTACTGAAAGAAAAACATTCAAGAATTCTATCTCCAACAAAAGCCTCTTGTGGTAAAGAACAGTTAACTAGGAAAAGAAGGGAACTTCAACTTTTAAAGTCTGTCTACAAAAAAAAATAGCTAACGTCATACTTAATGATCACAAAACGAAAGTTTTCCCTTTAAGTTCTGGAATAAGAGAAGAATATCCGTTCTCCGCACTTGCATGAGCATTGTACTGGGAATTCTAACCAGGACCACTAAGCTAGAAACAAAAGGCACCCAGATTGGAAAGAAAGAAGTAAGTCTATCTTTATGCAGACGACATTGTCTTGTAATAAATGAGTTCAGCAACGTTGCAGGATATAAGATCAATACAAAAATCAGTTGTATTTCTTCCTATTTGCTAACAACGAATCATCTGAAAATGAAACTAAGAAAACCAGTTCATTTATAAGAGCATCAAAATGAATTAAATACTTAGGAATACATTGTTTAAATGAAGTGCCAGATTTGTACATTTAAAACTGCAAAATATTGTTGAAAGATCTAAGTAAATGGACAGCAGTCCATGTTCTTAGAGTGGAAGACTTAACTATCATGAGGATGGCCACACTCCTCAGTACAGACATAGTCCCCAGAGCAGCCTACAGACTGAACGCAGCCCAGTTAAATCCCAGCTACCTTTCATTTTGGCAGAAATTAACAAGCTGATCCTAAAATTCATATTGAAATTCTCGGAACCCAAAGTTGCCAAAACAATCTTGAAAAGAAAGAACAAACTTGAAGAACTCATACTTACCAATTTTAAATCGTATTACAAAGCTATCATAATCAAGAGAGTATAGTACCGGAATAAGGATAGACATGCAGAAGAATGAAATAGAACTCAGAGCCCAGAAACACACTCTTACATTTATGGTCAATTAATTTTCAGCATGTGCCATGACCATTCAATGGCGAAAATATAAGCTTTTTCAATAAATGGTAATGGATATCTACAGGCATGCAAAAGAATGAATGTGGACCTTCACCTTATACGTATATAAAAACTAATTCAAAATAGATGAGAGACCAACATGTAAGAGCTAAAACTATAAAACCCTTAGAAGAAAGAAATAGACATACATCTTTGTTACCTTGGTTAGGCAATGATTTCTAAGATATGACACCAAAATCACAAACAACAGAAGTGTGAAAAAATTGGATTTCATCAAAACTAAAAACGTCTGTACTTCAAATGACACTATCAAGAAAGAAAAGCAACAACTCACAGAATGAAAGAATATATTTGCAAATCATATATCTACCAAGGGACTTGTATCCAGAATCGATTTTAAAAGACTCTTACAAGTCAACAATAAAAAGACAAATAATTCCATTTTTGAAGGATGAAAAATTTAAGTAGATGTTTCCACAAATAATATACATAAACAGCCAATATATACATGAAAAGATACTCAATATCATTAGTTATTAAATACAAATCAAAACCACAATGATATATTACTTCACATACACTACAATGGCTATAATTTTTTAATTAAAAATAACGAGCATTGGCCAGGATGTGGAGAAATTACAACCTTCATGCATAGCTAGTGATAATGTAAAATGGAGTGGCCACTTTAGAAAATGATTTGTCACTTTTTCAGAAATTAAACATAGAGTTGCCATATGACCCAGCAATTCCATTCCTAAGTATACACAAGAGAAGTGAAAACATATGTTCACACTAAACCTGGATGTGAATGTTCACAGTAGTGTTATTTGAATAGCAAAAAAGGAAGAGGCAACTCAAATGCCCATCGACTCATGAATAGGTAAACAAAATGTGATCTTTCTTTGCAGGAAAATGTTACTGAGCCATTGAAAAAAAATGAAGTACTTATATGTGCTACAACATGGATGAATTTTGGAAATGTTATGTTAAGTGAAAAATGACAGACACAAAAGACCACATATTGGTGATTCCATTCACAATATCCAGAATATGCAAAAGCATAAAGACAGAAAGCAGACCCATGTTTGCCGGGGCCTGGAGGGTGAAGTGGGGGAATGGGGAATATTGCTAATGGGTACAATGTTTCATTTTAGAGAGATAAAAAATGTTCTGGAATTAGTTAGAGCTGATGGTCACACAATTTTGTGAATATACTAAAAACCATTCATTTGCACTCAAGAGGGCAAGTTTTTTGTGTGTGTGAATTATAACTCAATTTTTTAGAATGTCAACAAAAAATTATTTAGTATTTATCTCCCCAAATACTAGCCTCTTGCTACATTGCCTAATTTCCCCCCTCTTCTTTTCCCTACTTCTCTCTCTCTTCTACCACATCAAAAACTATTTTATTCATCTGAGCAATTCATCTCTCTCTAGCCCATACCCCATAACCTAGCTCTGTCTGCACACTTGCACCCCAAGGACTCACCAATATGTTCTAATATTATGATCTATGTTCTTCAGTCGTATCAGCCAGAAAAGAGGGGTGAAGAGGGCAATTCTATAATCAGGCACTGTGTTCAAAGATTGGCTCATCTCTTGGGCAAGCTCTTGACCCCTCTGTGCTTAAGTTTCTTCATTACATGATGGGGCCAATCATAGCAGTATTTCAGCTTTGTCGGGCCAAGTAAATGAGTAAGATTAATATCTAACATTTATTTTTCATGGCAAGTACTGTCATAGTAATTTAATGCTTATTGGACTATTCATATATGCCAGGCATTATATTACTCATCACAACAAGATAGGTATTTTGGTTATTAAAATCCCATAAGCCATAACCACTTTCAAGGAAATGGCAGAGCAAGATTCAGACACAGGCTCCTCTTAACCACAAGACAGCATACACAGTAACTCAGCTAACCCTTGCATAGTTCTCTGTGCACTAAGAACTATTATCTCCATTTGACAGATGGATAAATTGAGGCACAAAAAGGCTAAGTACTCAGGCCTGTAAGCACTCAATAAATGTTAGCTAGCAGCAGCATCAACTCATGATTTCTTATTCCAATTCTGTGTGAATTGTGTCACACACACACACACACACATCCCTTTTGAAGGCACAAGTGGCCGGCCATCTTTGCTTTGGTTCTAATTAGTGTTATTCCTCCTTTATTAAACACAGGGGGTAATATGTCAGATTTGGTGCCTTCCAGAAGCTCATAGTGTGCCCAGGGAAGACAGATGTGTCCTCCCAGATACCACAAATGTAAGGCAGGGGCTGAAATATAACAGCTGCAGGTCCCGCACATCATAGCTTCTCAGCAGATAAGTGAAAGTTGGATGGATGACTAATGACAACTGAGAAGGCAGAAGTTATTTCTGGATGGAGACACAGGAGAATATCATGGAAGAGATGGTGTTTGCCAGGTGTACGAATGGAAGGTACATGGCGTGAAGCACAGTAAATAAGTTTATTGCTAAGTAAACAGTGGAGAACAATGCAACATTCTGTTTGGGACCTATACACTTGTCATTTTGTGTGTAGCCACTAGAGGGAAGTCCAGTACACATTGGCATTTAGAAGAAAGCTGGTTTTGGTTTTAATCTTGTTTCTTTCTTTACCCCGCCAGATCTTCAATAAGGTCTTCTAAGTTTGTAGCTTCCAGGGACTTGATTCATTCTGAGCACTCCTAATATCCCTGCACATAAAAGGGTCTTGGCTAAAATGTTCATTTGTGACATTTGTATGAAGAAAGGACAAAGATATGTTTTTTCCAAGCATGACCTGCTCCCTCTCCTCCCGACTCCCGTGTTCCAGTAAGAGGATCCTGAGCACTGGTTCTTCTTTCCCCAAACTTTTCTCACCCTAATCAGCTTCTACTCATTTCCTTTCCCTATGAGTCTCCTGGAGCAGAGCAAATATACAAACTAATATACAAATTGTTCCATTAATATTATATTAATATATAAATATAAAATGTTTCAATAAATTGTTCCATTAATATTTATTACATTATATTGTAATTGTTTGTATTATCTTAATTAAGATTTCTTCATAGTTAGAAGATTACTCTTATTTTTTAATGTATCTCATGCATTTCACAAAAGGCTGGAGGGCTTGATCTGCCTGTGTCTTTTAGCCATGGGGAAAAACAACTGTCACACCCCTGCTGACCTGTGCTGGACCAATCGTTTCCCTGTCTCATTCACAGAAGGGGCACTCCTGGTGGCTAGAGGGGTATTAACCCAGACTGCTTGGTATCCTCAGTGCTAGCCAGCAAAGTACCTGGCACATGATCAATGCCCCAACACTGTTTGCTGGTTAAAGAACAAGAGAATGAATGGAATCACCATTCTGATCTCTGACCAGGGTTCTAGCTGTCAGACCTCACTGTCTTGCCATGAGGTTTACACCTGCTGGAATGCCTAGCACCAAGATCAAGGGGCTGGTGTCCATGGAATGGCAGCATCCCAGCAGACCATGTCCCTACTCTGCCTTCCAGCATCCATGGCTTCCTAATACACCTGGAATAAAACTCTGACTCCTCCCTATGATCTACAGGGCCCTACATGATTATTCAGCCTCCTCTTTTATTATTTCCTTTCCTACTGCTCTTCCCACCCCCAGGCTCCCAACTGCACAGCCTCTGTCTTCAAACATGCCCTGCCCATCCTGCTCCTACCTGGGCCTTGGCACATGCAGCTTCCTCTCCCTGGAACACCCTTCCTTCCTGTGATCCCTGGGCTGACTCTGTTTTACTATCCAGATCTCAGTTTCAGTGTCACTTCTGTGTGAGGCCTTACCTGGTTATCCAACCCAAAATACACACCCATCATCTGTGCTCACAGCATCCGGTGTTAGTGCTCTGCATAGCATCCACCTGGGTTTTCATGTGTTGGTTTTCTTATTGTCTGGTGCCCCAGCAAGATGGTAAGATCCAAGAGAGCAGGGATCCAAGAGAACAGGGACCCCTCACAGGCACATCCCCAGTACCCAACACAGAGCCTGGTCTGGAACGGGCCCAGATTTGCCAAACAAATGCTCCTGGGATGAAGACTTCAGTTTCCTCTCGACCAATGTCTCTGGCCTCCTACCCCACACCCTGCTGCCTCCAGACCTTGCCCTTCGACCACAACAAGACAAGCCACACAGAAGAAGGGCAAAGTTTCCAAGAAGAAGTGAGGTGGAGGGAAAGGGTGCTGGGCTGATTGAACGGGGATCTGGGATTAAGAGCCAGCAAATGCACCTCTTGGAGTTTTCAGATGTCTCTGCATTTCCAGAGGTCAGCAAGAGACCAACACAGTGGCACAGAGCAGGGGCAAGGAAAATGTAGGACCTGCATTTGAATACCAGCTCCTCTACTTACTAGGGATGATCTGAGACAAGTTATTTCACTTCCCCATGCCTCAGTTTCCTTGTCTGTAAAATGGAGATGATAATTATATCTACTTTGGAAAGTTTTGGTGAATGTAAATTACTTAATGCTTTTATAGATTATGAACAAATTTTAGCTGTTAATACTTGCCCGATTAGATCAAGAGGGCCATTTGTGCATGTGTGTCCCTAGCAGAACTGTGATTTCTGGTAGGACACGAATGGTGACTGTGCCCTGTTCTTCCCAAGTGCCCAGCACCTTCCACCATGTGTGACACATCCTTTGATTAATGGGTCTCCCTTATCTCAGTTGAAAACCAAGAGTTCTAGGATGCAGGGGCTGTGAGTCCTCTTGCACCCGGCAGGAGCTCTGTTCTACTTGGACATGCTTCTGTTTCCTCACCTTTTAATTTATCTACCATTAACAAGCCATGGACAAGTTCTCCTCTTTTTCTAAAAGGAGCCACTTTGCAAGAGTGGGCTGGACCCATACGCCAGGAGATGCAGCTATGCCAAGCATTTAAATAGATGCCTTTTCTTTCAGGTGACTTCAACTTCTCCCACTCCCTCTTGAACAGCTCACTCCCTCTCAAGGCCCCACAGAAAATCTCTCTCTGAAAGAAATATAATGTATGTCCCATGAAACTGCCAATATTGCAGCCGATTTCCAAGGAAAATTGCATCTATCCATCAAAGCAGCCCTGAGCCAATGTACATTAGTGAGGAAGACCTGAGCCAGACTCTCCAGAGGGTTGTCTCAAAGGCAGTGGGAAGAAAGCCCATCACTTGAATGAAATAAAATGAGACAAAAAAGAAAGAAAAAAAAGAACCATCCCAAATCAATAAAAGTCTCCCCAGGTAGTCCCTTTGCCACTCAGGACAAAACCAGAGCCAGACAGTGCCCTGCAGTCTAGGCAAGGGGGTTTTTCAGCCACCTTCTCCCAAGTGGGAAACAGGAGTAGGAAGACAGGTCAGGAGTTCAGGAGGCCGCGGGACCACCACTGCATGGGTAGCTGCCCCCAAGCAAACAGACTCTGGGTCAGGCTCTTGCAGGGAGACCATCCGGGCCGTTCTTCCCTCCCCTCTCATCCATCAATTCTAAGCCTGCCAGAGAGGGGCAATGCAGACATCCCTCCAGAGAGATCAGTAATGAAGTACACAACCAATAAACATATTCCTCCCGAATCTATTCAGGCATTTCCTCAGGGGTGATACGATAACCCACTGCTACTCTCGAAACTGAGACTCAGTTGAGAGGGGCACCTGACCTTCTGTCGCTCACAGGATGTTCTCAGCTATGAGAGCAGTGACTCTGTCCAGCACCAAGCTAACCCCTTGAACACCTGCACCTTCCCATGGAACCTCACAACCACTTACTTACATTTACAAATGACTCAACAGAGGCTCAGAGAGGCTGAGAAAAGTGTCCAAAGTCTTAGGATTTGTGGCTAAGGTTTGAACCCAAGTCCCCCACAACGTTTTTACTCCAGTGCTCTGGCTCCTCTCTCTGGGCCTCAGTTTCTTTGTCTGTACAGTGGGAAGAACATTGCCCTGTCACAGGGTTTGCTGATGATGATTCAGATCACAAATCATCTGGCAGCCTGCATGAGGCTTCACACAGTGTGAATTCAAAAAAGAAGTGTCTTTCATGCTCACGTTGGGCTACGTAGCCACAGCTTAACACAGACAGCTCTGCTTTGGGTTAACTCTTCCTCTGTTGGGCCAGATATTGTGCCTTCCCTGAGAGAATACGGCCCCACATTGACTTCCATATCCCTACTCCTGACACAGCACTTGGATACAATGGTGCACAATTACTGTTTCTGGAACTGAATTGCATTCACTGGCCTTAGTCTGAATGGGGAAGATGACAAGACTGAAATATTCTCTGGTGAAGCTTATAACAAGCAATATACACTGAGTCTCCTTAAGTCCAGCAGCAAAATGAAAAGATGAAGCCAAAAAGGATCCTGCCCCTCAAAGCAATCAGCACATTCCAGCACTTGATCTGTTCAGGTAGCCCAGCCACAGTGGAGGCCACATTTTCTTTCTTTTCTTTGAGAAAGACAGCAGCAATTTGGGGCTTGGCTGGAATCAGGAGCCTCTCCATCTACATGGCTGTTTAGATGGAAAACTTGGATCAAAGCTGCAAGGCCCTTGCAAGCTACCTCCTGAGCGAGTTGAGAGCTTAAGTGATCAAATGATTTCTGGGGTGGATATCCCCAGTTGGCCAATGACGAAAGCCAAGTGCTTCCTGCAGTCACCCAGCAAAACTGCTGGAAAACAAAAAGCTGTATTCGCTATTCTCATGTGCACAACCTCAGCTTCATTCAGGAAGCACTTACAGAGCTGACTCGTAATACATTCGAGGAACTGAGCTTAGCACTTAAGGGAAACAAGGGACTGGGAGAGCACAGGAGAAAGGGTGTACACTTGGAGCCTCAAGTCTGGGTTTAAATTCTAGTCCTGCCACCTTGCCATACAACAACCTTAGGTAAGTCACTCCAACCCTGAGGACGTAGTTCCCTCTTTGGCAAAGTGAGTCTGGAGGATTCGGGCAGTCATAGTCAGATATTACCTGTCATATGATTCCACTGGGACAGACCATAGACAAATGATATCTGCTCTCAATTCTGCTCTGCAGATCAATCACGATCTTGGAGGCAGCAGGTGAAACTGAGCAGGTTTGCTGCTGCCGATTCTATGTATTCTCATTTCATCAAGAGTTGCAAGTATGATAAAGAAGAACCTCTACTATATAGGATGTTCGTTTCCTAATCGGCTTTCTCTGACCATTTGTCAGCTGCTTTCTCTTTGTTCAGGTTAACCAGACCTGGTTCGGGTTAAAAGGTGGCTCTTTTATTCAGAAATATTTAAGAAAATAAGGAAATCATTGAGAATGACAGAAACCAGGCTAGAATGAAGCATATACAATTTGTAAAACAGTTAAAAATACAGCTTGTAGAAGTATATTGGCAACATTTTGCAAACAGTTGAGAATGTTCATGGGATTCACTTCAGTGCCTTCTCCCTAGGAATGGTGAAAGCCTCAACTACGCAGGAAGATGGGAGATTTTTCTTTCTTTTTTTTTAATTTGTAAATAAAAGAGATTTAATTGACTCACTTCCACACGGGGAGGCCTCAGGAAACTTACAATCATGGAAGAAGGCAAAGGGGAAGCAAGGCAGGCACATCTTACATGATGGTAGGAGAGACAGACAGCACGAAGGGAAAGTGCTACACCTTTAAACCATCAGATCTCATGAGAATTCCCTCACGATCACGAGAACAGCATGAGAGAAACTGCCCCATGATCCAATCACCTCCCACCAGGACCCTCCCTGGAACACGTAGGGATTACAATTCAAGATGAGATTTGGGTGGGGACATGGAGACAACCCATATCAACATAACAAACTGTAAGTCAGAAAAACGGATATGAATAAAGCCACCAAGCTACCCTGCGTAATGAACGTACTTTCAGTCTGTTCCCGAACATTTAAGTTTACAATGTCATGCCACATACTTTAAACAATATAATCAGCCAAATACATTGGTTTAATATTTTGTCTAAAACTTCTGCATTCCTTGACTTGAACAAATACTATGTTAAGGCTGAAAAACAGGTTAATTCAGGAAGCATTTACATTAAAAAGTATTTAAAGTTTATCAGAGAAGCTTCGTATTCATATTTTGTTTAATATTTAAAAAACCACAAATGCTATTTAAAGTTCTACTCTGGAGAAAAAGCTACCCCCATAATCTTTCAATGACTGTAATTGGGCAAGTTTTCTTTATTCTAACTTGGGTTTTTCTTCTTGATAATCTTCTGCATGAATAAAAGTTAAAATCAGTGGTTTTGTATTTTTTAAAATCAAAAGAAGACAAGTACTCCTTATGCAGTGTTTTTATTCATCCATATAAATAACCAATTATCATAATTTGAAGGACACTTTTTAGTTATTAATTAGACTATAAGAAAAACTGTACAGAAAGTTCATACTATAAAATTATGTCCGTAAGTGATTGGGGTCCTCAGTAACAGAGAAATAAGAAATTCAAAAAGAGTCATTGCTCAGCAATCCACATAACTACAGAGTAGAGTGCAAGCTACTGGTCATGATCAGAAAGAGACTTCATAAAAACATCTTCACATATTCCGTAGCATTATGCCCTATCACTAAAAGGAAGGCCTCTGACAATGCCATTGTTTGTTTTGTATAGCGCAGCCCTTCTATTCCCCTCAAAAGTTCTTTTCCTGCTATAAGATAAAGAAAAGATGGTATCCCTAAGGCATATACTTAATGAAGATTATCTCAACGGAAGCTCCAATGTTTTTTATTTTTGACTGTCCTTCCTGAAGTTCACCTGGATGCTCCAGAGAAATTTTCTAACCCTTACATTATTGATTAGCCTACTAAAAGTAGAATTCTTCAGCAATACACAATACAAAAGATACAGGCTAAAATAATCCTCATAAATACACTTTGAAATAGGTATATTTGGATGTAAATATAACTTTCCAGTCCGTTATTTTTTTCTGATGACTAAACTCTACATTTTTAAAAATGGAGGTTTTCAAACCAATGATGTGTTAAGCCCATTTTCATGACACGTTCGTTTAAACTTCTCATTCAGTATGAGAAAAGTTTATTTCTTCCCTTTGTCTTGCAGAATAATTTAGGTTTCCGCACTGGGCATGATTCACCAAATGGAGTAAGACCGCAGATAAAAGTGACAAAGAAACACAAACGATGAAGAAAACTTCTGAAAACAAATACCTCCGAAAATCCAGTATCAAACCAGCAATGATGGAAATGATGGCTAACCCAAGATTCTGAATGGACTGCATGAAGCCATATGCAGTTCCCAGCTGAT
The DNA here is from genome assembly GCF_030222135.1 of Aotus nancymaae. Lineage (NCBI taxonomy): Eukaryota > Metazoa > Chordata > Mammalia > Primates > Aotidae > Aotus > Aotus nancymaae. Next base: position 82,965,687 of record NW_026988450.1, on the reverse strand, counting down.
GTTTGGGAACTACAAATGCCACCATTGGCCACAATGCACAGGCAAGCAATGAATAGGAGATTCCCAGAAAATACTTAGCAATCCAAGGGTTCCACATTGTAAAGGCCAGCATCACGTGGGACACAAGAGTGGCTGCTACCACACACAGAATGATGTTCTTCCTTGTTTTATCCACCAGGAGCCCAAATACCAAGGACATGGGAGCTGATATGACATATACAACACTGTTAATTGCACTTGCTGCCTGGGAAGAAAATCTACATTTCTCTGTAAAGAAAACTTTCCCAAGTCCAGTAAACGGGAGCACGGCAACACAACAGCAGATACAGATGATAAATAAGAGCCATAGGGTAAGGAGAAGACCTTTACATCATTTAATTTAATAACTTCACCTGTTTTTCCTTGTTCTTTGTGATATATTCTCTCTGCTCTCTGATCCAAGTAGGCAAGAGTCAAGGCACAGATTAGTGAAAGAATACACAATACACCCCCGATCACAAGTGTGACCCCAAGGATTGTGTGACCAGCAGAACCTAACAAAGCTTCAATCTTAGAATACAGCCATCCCATGAGATTCGTGTTTGCTGTACTTCCAATTCTAGACATGCTAAGTTTAAGTCCAAACACCAGGTTTAATTCTTTGCCTTTAAACCAGCTCACAGCATATGTAGAACTGGGCAACTGCTAAGGACTCTCCACCAATCCCAAACACAAATCTTCCAAATTCCATCAGCCAAAAAATATTAAATATTCCACCCGGAGCAAAAACAACCTGTCCAATGCAAACAAAGCAGCTAAAAACAATTCTGCCCCATCATATTCCAAATACTCGGTCTATCAAAAAGCCACCAAAGAAATACAAAACTATGTAGGGCCGAGAACACCAGGCATACAGCAGCACGAATTCCGTGGTATTCACTTGCAAATCCCGTTTAACCTGGGTCTGAAGGGCAGCGGGGTTGTCATAGCAGACATAGCTGCCGAAGCCGAGGAAGCACATCAGTAACAGTACCGAAAGCTGGTGTGCCAGGCGACTGGGGTCACAGAGGGCCAGCAGGGCCCCGGGGGCGGCGAGGGCACCTCATCAGGGCCACCCACCAGCAGCACCCAGTCTTCCTCATCCTCCTCCTCCATTGCGGCTGCAGGAGTTGGAGAGGGGAAAGTGGTGGCAATTCCAAGACCTGGCAGGAAGCAGTGGCCTGATGGGAGATTTTTCTGTCCCACTCCTGCCTGGCTGCTTTTCTTCATGCATCATGCCATGAACGAGGCTGATGGTTCTCCAAGAGACAGAGTCTTCTCAGAGACAGCATGACAGTGAGGCAGCTAGGGTATTCAAAAGAACGTGAGTGGAGAACCCGGATCAGGGTTTAAATCCACATCACATCACTGTGGTTGTGTGGCTCAACTTGAACCACAGTTATCACATTTATAAAATGGGCAAAACCATACCTAATTCATAGGGCTATAGAGAGAATTCTAGGCAACACACTGGTAAAGCACTCAACACATAGACGTTCCCAATATGTGATGGTGATTCTTATAGTCTCCTAGTGGAGAGTATGCCAGGCATATGTTAGTCTGTTCAGGATGCTATAACAAAAGTACCATAGACCGAGTGCCTTAAACAACAGACATTTACTTCTCACCGTTCTGAAGACTGAGGAATCCAAATTCTAGGTGCTGGTAGACTTGGTGTCTAGCGAGGACTTCCTCGGTCATAGACGGCCATCTTCTCCCTGTATTCTCACATGGCAAAAAAAAAAAAAAAAAAAAAAAAAACAGAGTTCTCTCTGGGGTCTTTTTCCAAGGGCAAAAATCTCATTCATGAGGGCTTCACCCTCATGACCTAAGCACCTCCCAGAGGCCCCACCTCCTAACACCATCACATTTGAGGGCAGGATTTCAACATTTGAATTTTGAGGGGACACAAACATTCAGTTCACTGCAAGGAGCAAAGTCTGGTCAGCTTTGCAGAGTCAGAAATCAGATTGTACCATCCCATGGAGAGTTTAAACCACATACCTTGAAGCTGAAACAAATAAAAATGTTAATTTACTCATTTACACTAAGAAATCACTGCTATGGTGTATTAGTTTCCAATAGCTGCTGTAATAAATTACCACAAACTTAGTGGCTTACAGCACCACCAATGTATGACCTTACAGTTCAGCAGATCAGAAGCCTGGCATGGGTCGCACTGTTGGCAAGACTATGACTTCTGGGGGCTCTTAAGGAGAATCCTTATTCTTGCTCCTCCAGCTTCTAGAGGCTGCCTCCACTCCCTGGTTCATGGCCCCTTCCTCTGTCTTCAAAGCCAGTAACAGTGGGTTGGATTCTTCTCACCTCACATCACATCCTCCAACCTCACTCTTCTTCTGCCTCCTTCCTCCTCCTTCCACTTTTAAAGATGCTTGTGATTACTTTGAGCCCACCCAGATAATTCAGAATAACCTCTCTAATTTAAAGTCAGCTGACTAGAAACCATAATCCCATTTGCAACCTTAATTTGCCTTTGCCATGTAACACAGAATATTCAGTTCCCAGGGATGAAGATGTAGGCATCTTTTGTTCCACCCACCACATATAAGAACAAGAATACTTGAGTCCATATCACCACTTCATGATTTCCCCATAGGCAGGCTTACCCACAGGCTTGGTGAGCATGCAACTGGAGCCTAGGTGGTGTCAGACTTACATAGTCAATGGTGACTACCTCCACCATGGGCATGACTTGACCAATGGTCCCAGGAACCAGTTATGACTCCCACCCTGATGAAAGCTGGGTGGTATCCTGGAAATATCTGTCATCTGTGACTCCCTTTGCTATCCCGCCAAGTCCAGCAAACCACCACTGACACCACCAGCAACATCTTCTGATGGTCCCACTTTCTCTTTAAAGGTTAATCCTAAGTAAGGTGTTAAGTGGCTCTGTACTAAATGTGTCCCCTGCCCCCCACACCAAAACTTGATATTTTGAAACCATTATCCCCAATGAGGTGGTATTTCGAGATGGGGTCTTTGGACAATAATTAGGTCATGATGGCAGAGCCGCCATGATGGAATTAGTGTCCTTATAGGAAGAAATAGGAGTTTGTTTCCTCTCTGTCTGTTCTCCACCATGTGAGGACACAGCAAGACGGCAGCCATCAGAAAACCACAAAAAGAGCCCCCAACAGAACTCAATCATGCTGATACCCTAATGTAGAACTTCCTAGGCTCCAAAACTATGAGAAATACTCTCTTTTAAGCCAGCCAGTCTGTGATAATGTGTTACAGCAGCCCAGGCCAACCGAGACAGGTGACCTGAGTCTTCATGCTAAAATCGCTACATTTTCACCTCTCTTTTCTGATCCATTATGTGTGGAATTTAAAGTTCACCTCTCCATGTGTAAATGTCCATTTCCCAATTCTTAGGAAACCTCTAACTATGTCCCCCTATGTCCTCACAACACGATTGATTCCATCCTGTGCATACTCACGGGAGCCTTCTTCGTGTCAAGCACAGTGATATCCTAGGGGGTGAATCAGACGTGGTCCCATACCTCAAAAAGCTCACCCTGCTTTGAGGCACATAGGCCTGCACATACAACACATCCCATACCAAAATCTTCAAGAGGGGAGAGACAACTGTCAGCTAGGGTGAGTAGGGAAGAGCCACTAATGCCATGACGTGACCATTTCAACACTAATTGAGTCATTTGACTGTGGAAGGCTTTGTACTGTGACCCATTTTTATAATGCCCAGACATCGAAAGTGGGCAATTTTCCCTTAATTCTGAATACTAACTAAAGGGAAAAGAACAAGCGGTTTGTTCCTAGGATCACACAATAGGTATGAAACTGTATGTTATATTTTTTCAGTTGCCAAGTTCTTAATTACGTTCTTTATGTTCTGCATAATGATGAGTATCTATTGTGTTTTTTTAGGATCACTAGGCACGTATTATCTTTTATCAGGTACCAACAACAGCTGACATTTACTGAGTGATTACTTCCTGCTGGGCAGTGTGCCTAGCGTTTTACATGTCTCTCATCACTCAATCTTCACAACAATGCTATGAGGTTGGTACTGTTATCTTGACTTTGCGTATGAGAAAACCGATGCTTACAGAGATTAAGTAAATTTCCCAAGACCACATAGCTGATCAAGGGCAGAGTCCAAATTTGAACCCAGGGAGTCCAACATCAGAGGCTCTGAACTTATAGACTTTGCAAACTCTATGCATCACTTACCCTTAAATATAGGGTCTTACTAACAAAAGATAAACAGGAATATTTAAAAAAAAAAAAAAAAAAAAAAGGACGTCAGCAAGGAAGGCTACTAGAAGCAAGTAGTTTAAAGAACAGTAAGGTTGGGCACAGTGGCTCACGCCTGTATTCCTAGCACTTCGGGAGGCCTAGGCGAGTGGGTCACCTGATATCAAGAGTTCAAGACCAGCCTGGCCAACATGGTGAAATCCCATCTCTGCTAAAAATACAAAAATCAGCCAGGTGTGGTGGCACATGCCTGTAATCCCAGCTACTCAGGATGCTGAGGCAGGAGAATCGCTTGAACTTGGGAGGCAGAGGTTGCAGTGAACTGAGATCACACCACTGCACTCCAACCTGGGCAACAAGAGCAAAACCCTATCTCAAAAAAAAAAAAAAAAAGAGGTATGAATAATTGTGGCTACTAATACAATCAATCCATCATACTCTCTAAGCACTGGGGGTGGGGGCATCCCTTTGTTAAAGTAGCACTGCACCATCATGTTTATATGCTCTACTTGGCTTCGCCATTCTCCTTCTTATTTTCTAGCACTCACAAATAACCTGACTATGATAATTGCAGATTCAAAAAAGAAGTGATCTTACAGTCAGTATACTGCATAGGAGCAAGAACTCCGGAGCCAGATATTATGGTTCAATTCCCAGCTCTCACACTTGTCAGCTGTGTGACCCCGGACAAGTTTCTTATTCTCCCCGTGCCTTAATGGTATCGATGGAAAAAAAAATGATATCACTGGTTAAAAACATTATAATACTATCCACTCTCAGGGTTTTTGTGGAAATTACAAAGTTAATTTAATATATGTAAAGCACTTAGAACAGTGCATGGCACACTGTAAATACTACATGTTTGCCACACTATTCTAATTATTTTCAAATGATTAACGAATATAACAATTACAGTCACTCCAACAGAGTATCCAAGTAAGGAGAAACCCTATTCCTTGATACTACAGATGAACATACATATTATTTATGCACTTCAAAACTCTTATAAATTCAAGACATACAGAAAAATACACAACTAAATTACTTGCCCCTAAAATATACAACCAATAAAATGTCTTATAGAGAAGAACAAAAAATAATCAAGAACCTACATCATTTTCACAGTAAATTTTTGTTAGTATTGCAAGCCTCATAGACCATCCTATTTTATTGAGATTTTGGAACTTATCATGAAGACATATTAACAAATTCTAGTTCTTGTCTTTTCATTTCCAAGGACTATATCATTTAAAGCATAATTTTTATAATGCTTGTAATAACACGCACAATAGCCTCATTTTTGTAGATCAAGGTGGGAGTACTACATTTTTCCCTTGTAATTAGGACAAGCAGTCAGGCTTTGGAAGGACGGGCAGCGTCCTTGGGGTCAAAGAACCTGGAGTCCTTCAGGCTCCGCCACTTGCAACTTGAAGGAACTTCGAAACATGGCCAAAGCTGCCTGAGCCTCAGTTTCCCTGATAACATTAAGACGCCCTGCTTCACAAGATGAGAATAAAGACCAGAGGAGGGAAAGGATGCAAATGAGGCTTTTTAAACTGCATTTGAAAGAAATAAACAGTGTGTCGAGTTAGGGTCCCATCAGGAGACAGAAACTCTACCAGTTATTTTAACAGAGAGACCTTGTTACAAAGAATCGTTAACCGAGTACTGGGCATTGAAAAAGGGAGCACTGAGAAATATGAGAGTAGCAACTGACAAAGCAGCTCCCAGCCTGAGGGCTGGGAAACAGAAGAAATGACTGGGATTATTAGAATTTAGAATCTCTGAGGAGAGAGGCCTGCTGGAGCTTGAACACAGATGTCTAAAGAAGGGGCTCCTTGGTAGGTACTAGGGGTGCAATGAGGCTGATCCCAGGAGTGTGGAACACCTGCCACCGGAAACCAAGAGGACTCCGGAGTCCACTATTGCTGCTGGGATCATTATTGGACAGAGGATGCAGAAATGCCCAAGGCTTTCTTCTTCTCACACCCCATCCAAGAACCTAAACTCAGAGCCAGTGGACAGGGTAGAAACGTGGTTTGCAGAGTCCCAGCCCTAGCATCATAAAGCAGAGTAGCAAAGGGTGAGTTTGGAGCTGAGAGTCAGTAACTCAATGTCTAATACAAAATGATCAAGTGTTAAACCTGTAGTCAGAGCCAGGCATGGCGGTGTGCACCTGTATTTCCAACTCCTTGGGAGACTGAAGCACAAGGATCACTTAACACAATAACCTTATTTTTGCAAGTCAAGGTGGGAATCCTGCATTTTTCCCTTGTAATTAGGACAGGCAGTCAGGCTTTGGAAGGACAGGCAGTACCCCTGGAGTCAAAGAACCTGAGGTCATTCAGGTTCCACCACTTGTAACTTGAGGAAACTTTGAAACATGGCCAAAGAAAGCCCAGGAGTTGGGGATAAGACGCACTGTGAGTACACTTGTGAATAGCCACTGCACGCCAGCCTGGGCAACACGGTGAGACGCCATCTCTAAAAAAATTTAAAAACATGCTCAGCAATCTCCTGGCTACAGTGGCAAGCCCCTGCTCTCTGGGCCACAATTTTATCTGTAAAATTGGAACGCTGGACTTAGGCGCTAGAGAATTCATCGCTAACACTGGAGTTTTAGAAAGTGTGAACCTTATAAAAACTTCAACAGGCGTTCAGTTTCCTCTTCTGGAAGGAAGCCTTTCCCTGGTTTATTTCCCTTTAAAAGAGAAAGAGAATGAGAAAAAGAAAGACACACAGATGGGTTTCCTGGAGACTGAGCTTGGATTGGAAGAGTCCACAGGTTCCTTGGATCTCAGGAATCAAAGACAGATCCCATGATTTCCAGGTGTGAGGATCACAGGAAGGGGCCTGGCCAGCCTGGGGATAATCTCTGAGTCCTGTGTGAACTGCCAGGCTTTCTCAGAGACTGACCTCTGAAGTCCTCACCTGGACCACTGGTGCCCATCTGCTGTGCTCGTCCACGCTAGCCTCTGACTCTGCCCCCAACCAAAATCCAGCCACGTGGACCTCCTGCCTCTTCCTCACACTCACGGAGCTCCCACCCACCTCAGCGCATTTGCACAAACCTTCTTCTTTCTGTCTGGAATCCCCTGTAACAGATCTTTGCAAGTCTGTCTTGTAATTCAGGTCTCAGTTCAAATCACCCTTTCTCTGAGAGATACCCAGCCCTGCCTCCCACCTCTCTCCCACTCTCTGACATTTGACCTTTCTTCCTCTCCTTCCTAGTAAATATCACTGTTTTAAATTTATATAATTGTTCACTTGTTCATCTATTTTTCCCACGTAGGATTAAGACACTCAGAGTGGCAGCCTTATCTGTCTTGTTCGCAGTTTGGCATGTATCTTGTTCACCACATTCAGCAATGTGCCTGACCCATGATAGGTGCTCAAGAAATATTTATGGAATGAATGGATGAATAAGTAACATACTTTAAACTGCTTGAAGGTGGGCTCTCTGAGACCTAACTTTCGAATTCCTGAGAGCACTGAGTACACACATGGCACTTAATAAATTCCTGATTGAAGAATTCCTTCCAGCAGCTCTCTCAGTGCCTCTGGAAAAATGTCAATGCCTTCACAACCTCAGACTAGCCACTTGCTTTGGCAAGGGGGGAGGAACCATGTGACCGAATCTCCAGGTTAGAGAAGACACCTAACCTGCAACCAGTGGTTCTTACACAGGAGTTCACATAGAGTCACCTGATGGATTGGTTCAAACAGAAATTGCTGGGTCCCACCCTCAGGGTTTCTGATTCAGTAGGTCTGAGGTGGGGCTTGAGAATTTGCATTGTAAACTAGTCCCCAGGGATGCTGATGCTGCTAGTTTAGGGACCACACTTGGAAAATCACTGTTTTACTGCTCACCAGGTAATTATGGGGGCAGCCAGAGTTGAGAAACACTGCTGCAATTTGCACCTCACAAAATTGTTGTAAAGATCACATGTAATTATTAGACAAAGTAGTAGCACTGTGCCTGGTACCCGTTAGTGCCAAAGGGTGTTCTCTCACTTCCTTACCTCTTGCCTGGGAAGTCAAACAGCCTCCTAGCCGTCTCTTTGCCTCCACTTCCTTTTTTCTTTTCTTTTCCTTTATATATTTTTCTTTATTTTTGAGACAGAGTCTACTCTGTCCCCTAAGCTGGAGTGCAGTGGTGTGATCATGGCTCACTGCAACCTCCACCTGCCAGATTTGAGCGATTCGCATGCCTCAGCCTCCCAAGTAGCTGGGATTACAGGCATGTGCCACCATGCTCAGCTAATTTTTGTATTTTCAGTAGAGACAAGGTTTTGCCACATTGGCCAGGCTGATCTCGAACTCCTGAATTCAAGTGATCTGCCCACTTCGGCCTCTCAAAGTGCTTGGATTACAGGCGTGAGCCACCGCACATGCCCACTGCCTCTACTTTCCTCTGTGCAATCAACTCCCTGACAACACTTCCAGAAACATAGTCCTTAAATGCAAATCTGATATAACTGCTCTCTTTAAAACACTGCAATGCTTCTCTATGCCTATAGATTGAATCCAAATGGAATCCATGGAATAGAAGGCTTTCCACAATTTACACCCACCCATTTATTCTTCTTCTCAATAACTCTTCCCCAACTGACCCTAATTTGTTGGGAGAAACTTGTTGTGGTATTATCTATCAGGTATTCAGACTGTTATGGGGGAACGAATGGAGGCTGTGTGCTTAGGTGACTGTGATTCACAGTCTGGCTCTGCCCCTCCTTGCTGTGTGAGCTGGAGCAGGTTAGTTCACCTCTCAGTTTTCTGTCCTCAGTTTCTTCAGCCATGAAGGAAAGAGAAGAGCAATCCTTTCCTGGTGGGTTAAGTGTAATGGCCTATGAAAAGCACTTAGCACAGGACCTACCATGAGCTAAGTATTCAGTAAAGTGTTACTATCAGAGTGCTAGAAATGGAAGAAATAAAAATGACCACTGATCTTATTGGCAAAGTACAGGAGAACACTAGAGGTGGTGATGAGAGGGTAGAAAGATACATGCCTCAGACTGGACTATGGGCCTTCGTCTTTCTTCTCTTGGCTGTTACTTATACCCCATCCCAGGACAGAGTGCTCTTCTACTCTAGACTATGATCTCCTTATGGCCAGGGACTATGCCTTACTCACCCCATGAAAGGAAATTTCCTTTCATGAGAACTCTCCTGAATGAGAAAGACCACACTCGTTCTTTATCTCCAGGGATGAAAACAAACAAGATGGTTGTCATGGTCAGGGGCGAAGGAGGGTGTAAAAAGAGTCACCCCCAGAAAGCCTGCTCTCCCATCCCACAATGTGGGTGGTTTTCTCCCTATTGGCCATGCCTCCACGAGACCCCTGAAGATGAGTGCCCAGTGTGGAATCTGAGAAAGTCTTACCTCTACCCTCAGCCAAAATTTTCCCTCCTCCCTTCCCCTCTCAATCTCTCCATCGCATTTCTTTTTTAATTTCAAACAGGGTCTTGCTCTGTTGCCCAGGCTGGCACGTAGTGGCGCAATTATGGTTCACTGAAGCCTTGACCTCCTGGGCATACACAGTCCTCTTCCTCAGCCTCCCAAGTAGCTGGGACCACAGGTGCATGCCACCAGGCCTGGCTATTTTTGTATTTTTTGTAGAGATGGGGACTCACTATGCTGCCCAGGCTGGTTTCGGACTCCTGGACTCAAGCAATCCTCCCGCCTTGGCCTCCCAAAGTACTGGAAATATAGGTGTGAGTACCATGCCTGGCCTGCATTGCATTTCTAATTCACACATCTCCCTTCCTAGAATTTAGGAAGTGCTATTAAGATAACATTACCCATCCCAATGACTAGACATAAACAGAAATAAAACAAAAAGCAGTACAAGAAAACACGAGGAGTATTGGTACATAATTCAAAATAAGGACAAGCTTGCAAACTGCTAAAGCTGTCAACAGAAGCAGGGCTGCTGTGGAGGGAGTGAGCCCCCACACTGGAGGTCTGCAAGTAGAAGCTGCAGCCGCTGATTCGGAAAGCTATGCAGTGTTTTCTGCAGCCAAAGTCAGATGTGAAGTTGGGCTAAGCACTGGATGGCTTCTCTGGGCTTTTCCCAGCAAAATATTCTGTGTATCAGAACAAAGAGTTCCCCTCGAATTTCCAGTTCTTTTGTCTACACAGAAGCGGGGAGAGAAACCTGGGAAGCAGCCATTTCAAGTAAGAGGATCCCCAGCCTGGCCTGCTCCATTGTCCCTGGACATTGCACATCAGTGGGCTCCTTGGGCCTGACTGACCCACACTCAGGACATGTTCCTAGGCCGGCTCCATAGAAATGCCAGGTATGACATCTCTTAATTGGAAACTTGGCAGAGAACAAGGGCAATTCATTGGCTCCACTGCCTACACCTACAGGTAGGCGGACAAGGGGGGAAAGCGTATCTGGCCAGAGCAAGGAATGCCAAATTCTACTTGGCAAGGGGGCAGATATTTCAGAGAGGACCACGGGGCAATTCTAACCAGCTGTCACAAAGGCCAGGTATTGTTCTAACCCCTTGCCCCCATGTGAACCCTCTTGTCTAGCCAGGCCAGTCTGACCTGTCCCCTGAACATGCTGTGCTTACCTCTGCCTCCGCCCATGCACACGCCGTTCCCTCACCTGCAGTGCTAACAGCCCACTCACATCCTACGCATCCTCCAAGGCCCAGCTAAACCCCAGCTCCTTTCCAAAACCTCCCACACCCATCCGACCACAGGGGTCTCTGCAACTCCAGGACCACTTACTGGCTATGGTAATAAGAACAACCACAGCTGTCATTTGTTAAGCTCTCAGTGTGTGACAGGGTGACAACGTGGTGCCCACTTTACACATATCATGCCCACTTTCAAAACAAACATGCAAGGAACAGAGGGTCAGTGTCCCCACTTTAGAGACTTTGTACTATTTGCTAAGCTAGTACATGGCAAAGCCAGGGCTTCCTGGCCCCAAATCCCATATTCTTTTTATGCCAAAATCAAATGTAATTTTGCTTTTCTTATAGGCTCCCTTTGCCCATGGGAAAGAGCACAAGCTTCTTGAGATCTAGGACTGTCCCACAAACTACTTAAAGTCAGGTATGAGTAAAACTCTACCTATAAAATTTCCCTTGCACCTGATCTATTTCAGATTAGATTTCTTGCCACCAACAGAGTTGTAGAAAGCACAATTTGGAGATTTACTTCTTACTGTACAGCCATAGATTCTTGAGCAAGAGTGGGCCTCAAAAGGTCAACTACAGCAGGTAATAAGGCTACAGCCTGGGCACTCTCATAGGAGGGAACAGCTGTGTCCATGTCTGTGCAAATGTCCAGCCCAGGCATTTGAAGGACTCAGGGAAATAAACGAAATTTTCTCAAACTCTTTTGGGAAAGGTTTAGGGATATATATTTAGAAAGCATGTTATGCAAGAACTCTCGGGGCAGCTGGACCATAAGAGAACATCGTTTCAGGGCTGTTCAGACTGCAAGTCATGCAATTAGCCAGACGATGTTGTTCCTCTCGCTGCTCCGTCCCACTCTGTGCCAGCTCCACCCTGTGATTGCTCCATACCAAGCCTGGCCAGCATTTTAATTAAGAATCTTGGAATGTTTTGCCTCTGAGATGCACATAAACTGCCTAGCATTACGCCTGACACATGTTAGGGCCCAGTTGGAGGAACATATTGGCATCTGTGTAGAAAGAGACCTAGAGACCTTGGAGAGCATCTAGAACAAGCTCTATAAGCTCCAAGATCTCCAGGGGCCTGGTGGGGTTACAAAGATGAGTGAAAACCTACCACGTGGGTTCAGTGATGACTGGGAGGGAACTGCAACCCCAGCCTTGGCGAGGTCACACAGATTAATGGGAGCCTCGTGGTGGACAGGACATGGGCTTTCCCCAACTAAGGACACAGTGGCTCCTGTCTGCCTGGGAGCTACCAGATAAAGTCAGGCCCTGAGCTGTTGGCCTGACCTCAGGGAAATTTTCAGGGAAACCATAAATCCTCATTTTTTGTGTGAAATCTGCCCATTGTTTTATATAATTTTTTTGTTTGTTTGTTTGAGACAGGATCTGGCTCTGTCACCCAGGCTGGAGTACAGTGGAAAGATCTCAGCTCACTGCAACATCCGCCTCCCAGGCTCAAATGATCCTTCCACCTCAGCCTTCCAAGTAGCTGGGACTACAAGTGTGTACCATCATGGCTGGCTAATTTGTATATTTTTTGTAGAGACCATGTTGCCCAGGCTGGTCTCGAACTTGTGAGCTCAAGTGATTAGTCTACCTCAGCCCCACAAAGTGCTGGGATTACAGGCATGAGCCGCTGCACCTGGCCAAAATCTGCCACTTTTTTAATTTTGGCAATTATTTAAACCATTTTGTAAATGTTGCCTGGGTCAAACATACCTGATTGTGGGTCGGATCCTGCCTGAAGATGGCCAGTTCATGATCCTTCCACAGAGGCAGGACCTGAGTCCAGAGAGGTGAGAAGCTGCCAGGCACACAGCGCATGAGCACCAGAGACAGCACAGGGACTGGAGCTCCCGCTGCCAGGCCAGGACTCTTTCTACTCGAGCCCTTGCTCTGCAGCTTCTCAGCAGGCGCAGAGCCCCCACCAGGGTTGCTCCACTAAAACACACGTGCAAGGTCACTGGAAGTCCACACCTCTGCCAAAGTCCCTGAATGTCACCTCTCTAAGCCACAGCCCTTTGCTTCCCAGTTGCTTCTTGGAATCACATCTAATCCGGGCTGAGCAGCCTTCTTTCCTTTCCATCATGTTTCCTCCAAGGTCATTCTGGGAGCTTTGGAATTTGACTCATTTATTTGCCAACACGTCAGGAGCAGCCACTCTCTGCCAGGCACGGCACCTGGCTTCAGAGACACAGAGCAAATCAGACCCAGGCTCATAGTTAATTGTATGTGTCAACTTTGCTAGACTATGGCTCCCAGATGTTTGGTCAAATATTGGTTTAGACGTCACTGTGAAGGTATTCTTTAGATTAGGTTAATATTCCAATCTGTAGACTGAAGAAAGCAGCTAATCATTTGTAATTTGGGTGGGCCACATCCAATCAGTTGACAGCCTTAAGAAAAAAAGACTGAGGTCCCTAAGGAAGAGAAAATTCTGCCTTTACACTGTCTTTGGACTCTAGTTACAATATCACCTCCTCCCTGAGTCTCCAACCTGCTGGCCTGTACTGCAGATTTCAGACTTGCCACTCCCAAGAATTGCATAAACTAATTGCTGAAAATAAATCTGCACACATACATTCTATTGGTTCTGTTCCTCTGGAGAATCCTGACTATTAATAATATAGAAGCTCATAGTCTAGTGAGCTTCTTTTTACCACTTTTTTTCATCATATTAAATCAGGTTGGATATGAAGGCACAGGAAAATGAAGGAAAGGGTGATTTTCCCCCCAGACCTGTAAACAAGATTTTGTGTATCTGTGCTGTATGGATTTTTCTAAGAAAAATATCAAAGCATTTTGAAACGCCACAAAATTCAAGGAATACAAAATTTCCTAGTCTTGAACAGTCCTTCTAGCTCTGGTATTCTGTAATTCTGTGGGACATAAAGTATTTCTGTGGTTTGTTTTGCTCTTCTTGGCTAAGGACCTAGAAAGTTGTGGTGTTCATTCCAAATAAAACTATTGAGGACGAACAGAAAGTCCCACATCCAGAAAGTGACGTTTGTGGGTCTAAACTCTATCTTGGCCATTTGCCAGCTCAATGATCCAGGGCATGTCACTTAACCTCTCTGAGCTTCAATTTTCTCATCTGTAGAATGGAAATCGTAATACTACTCCAGAGTTGCTGTGAACCTTAAATGAGATGGCAAATGTGACTTTGGTCAGCACAGGGGGCCTGATCAACAAAGGTGCCAGTAAATGTTAATTTATTCATTTATATGTTCAGATACCTGCGAGACATGGGGAGCTACCATCCTCAGCTTGCAAGACTTCCGCACAAGTCCTCCAGGGTCCTCTCAGTCATAGACACCTTTGCACCCTTGCTGGGTTTGATCCCAAAACCATAAAGAAAAAAATGCAATCCCTCTGCTCTTTTAAATGTAAAACAAATACTTTCTTCTTTCAGAGATAGCTTCACTTTTCTTGCCTGTCAATTGGAGATATCATAGCTCCCCTAAAGAATTGTCACAATGCCAGGATGCCAGGTTCTTACAAATGCCCGTGTCTGCCCTTCCTCAAATCCAGAAGGCAGAAGAGAGTGGCAGCTTGGAGTCTGATGCACAGAGAGATTGGCCTTTGGGTTGTGCCTGACAGCATTCTGGTTCCCAGGCCCTGGTTTGTCCCTGTACAAGACAAGGTTGATAAAACTAGCCACCTCAGTAGCTGAGCTCAATGGCTCGTGACTGTAACCCCAGCAGCTGGGAGACTAAAGCAAAAGGATTGCTTGAGCCCAGGAGTTTGATATTAGCCTGGGCAACATAAAAACACCCTGTCTCTATAAAAAAAATTTTTTCTAATAAAAAATAAATTAGCTGAATGAGGTGTTGCACATCTGAAGTCCCAGCTACTTGGGAGACTGAGGCAGGAGGATCCATTGAGCCCAGGAGTTAAAGGCTGCCATGAGCTATGGTCGCACCATTGTACTCTGCCCTGGGCAACAAAGTGAGACCCTATCTCTAAAAAACAAACAAATAAACAAACCTAGGCATCTCAGAGCTTGCAAGGATTTAATGAGACAAATCATTCAAGCCTCGGGCCCCCGTCTAATGGGGTTATAAGCAGGGATTATTATATTATTATAATTAGTATTATTATTATACTATGTTTTGCAGTATTATACTATGTTTATGGGCACTAAACTGCTCAGAGTTCTTGCTAGGAATTTCCCTTTTGCCTAATCTCTTATGAATTAACATTTTATCACCTGCCACCAAGAAACTCCTGGCAAATGCCTTTTGAAAACATACTTCTCACTTAACATCTTATTTTTTGTGGGTTTTTTTTTTTTTTTGGATTTGTTTTTTGTATGGGTTTGTTTTGTGTTTTTTTGAGACAAGGTCTCACTCTGTCACTCAGTCTGGAGTATAGTGGTGTGATTACAGCTCACTGTAACCTCGAATGCCTGGGCTCAAGAGATCCTCCTACCCCAGCCTCCCAAGTAGGCTGAAACTACAGGTGCATACCACTACTCCCCTACCCCCATTCTTTTGTTTTTGTTTTTGACATAGAGTCTCACTTTGTCACCCAGGCTGGAGTGCAATGGTACAATCTTGGCTCCCTACAACCTCCATCTCCCGAGTTCAAGCAATTCTCCTGCCTCAACCTCCTGAGTATCTGGGATTACAGCCATGTGACACCATGCCTTATTTTTAGTAGAGATGGTTTCACTATGTTGGCCAGGCTGGTCTTGAAGTCCTGACCTCAAGTGATCCGCCTACCTCAACCTCTCAAAGTGCTGGAATTACAGGCCACCACGCCCAACCTACCCGCTTTTTAAAAAATTTCTTCTGTAGAGACAGGGTCTCCCTATGTTGCCCAGGCTGGTCTGAAATTCCTAGGCTCAAATGATCTTCCCATCTTGGCCTCTCAAAGTGCTGAGATTATAGGCATGAGCCACTAGTCCCGGCTTTCACTTTACACCTTGGATTACGGAGCTGGGCAGGCAATGAGGTCTCATCTCCAATTTCGGATGGAACATTTGTGATCCAAGAGGTGAAGCCTCTGCCGGGTGGGGCATGTCTAGGAGGCAGTGGAAGAGTCAACCCCGCCCAGTTGTTTCTGCTTCCTCTTGCTGACAGCATAAAAGTGAGAAGGTTTATACAGCAGCATAGAAACTTGGCAAGAGCCGCTTGGTCAGGGGGTCACAGAGCAGGGAAGGCATGGGAATTCTATCCTTAATTGTATCCTGTTTGACTTGGCCCTCCCTATAGTGGGCAAAGCCAAACTACCAGCAGAACTCATGCCCCTTGGTGGGCATAAGGATATCTGACATCTAATTCTGACTGATTACTTTGGAGAAGTTGCCCAGCCTTTCTATTCCCATCTTCCCATTAATAAGTCTGGGATAATAATAGCTTCCTCTCTTTGGGGGACATTTCAATTGATTTTTTTAAAACAAGGTTACGTCATTTGTTCTCCTTAATTTGTTGTGTTTGGATAGGCAAGGAATGGTTTGCAGCCAGCAGCCAATCACTGTTAACACTGACAATTTGTAAAAAATAAACAGTTAAATGCATTTCAAGACTAGATCTCTATTTCCTATGGAAACAGTCCCCTGGGAGTGGGTTTAGCCTGTGTTCAGTTAGGATATGGCTGTAGTAGAAGTTCTTGAATAGAGAAAGCTCCTTGGAATGAGAGTTAGAAACCCCCCAGGTGAGGCTGGGAGACCTTGGTGAGGTCATTTTACCAATCTGAGTCTCCATTTCTTCAATTATAAGTCAAGAAAGTTGTACTGATAGACTTTAGGGTCTTCTTCAGTGATACTGCTCAGACTTTCCTGCAATAATCACTTAATGAAAGGAATTCTCAGTAGCCCTGGCCCTTCTGAACCCACACTCTTTCCAGTCGCCCTCCAGACAGCTACCAGCACAAATCTCATCATGTCACACCCTGGTTGAACTTCTTCTGATAGCAGAGAAAGAAACACAGGATCATGGTGTATCCATGCAAAGGTATAATATGCAGCTATTTAAAACGATATATGAAATAGCGCTTTCAACAATATGAAAATAAAGAGTTTGTATTTGAATACAAAATCATGAACTAGTATCTCAAAGGTTAAAAATGCTAAAGATAAAGGCTAGGAGATATCACAAGATGCTAATAGCGGTTCATTGACTCGACCTACTAAGTGCAAGAAGTGGGACTTGAACCTAGGTCCCCGTTTAGAGAGAATGTGGATGAGTTGTTCCAGAAATTGCATGTGACAATAAATGCCCAAATATTTGGAAAAGTTCAAAGACAAAGGAGTATTAGAATTCTGACATGGGCCTAGAGAACCTATTTAGAGAAGTCATCTCTACTTTATGTCCATGTACTTTGCCATGGACTTTAATAAAAGAAGGCATCTTTTGTTCTTCCTTTAGACTCGCTCTCCAAGCATCTGTGGAAGTTGAGCAATAAATTTTTGGTAACTTAAGCAGTGAACCTTTTTCCATTAGATCACTAATAGAGATCCTAGATTAAAAAGCTAAATTCTTTGAGAGTTCAGACAAAAATTATATCTATTTTCTTTGGGTTAGACCACTGCTTTTAAAATTATACTCTATTTAAAACGATAAGTTATGTATTCTGGTCTTAGCATTTCAAAACACCTGAGGTGCTCCAGGGCACCAAATCTAACGACCTCTCTTCCCCTAATCACCTATGGTTTTCTGGACACAGGAATAATTGTCACACACACTGGTTGCAGTCATGTCTCTTGGGCTGAGGTTCACATACTAGACAACAGAGGCTAATATGATCTAGATAAGTATAGTCCTAAGAGGTAGGCAAAAATCACTGAGTGTATTATTTTCTTAAAATAAAAAGGTCAACTTTAAACAGAAAAAACTACCCTGTTTCATCAGATCATGGTTACAAGGCCTTGACGCTAGGAAAGCACTTTCACCTAAATGATCAAGAAAGAACCATTCATTTGAGTTAAACAGTACTCTATGGGGTGAATCTCTCAAAACAGAAAAAAACAGGACAGGACATCAGGCAGTGTTTTCTGGGAAGCAGCATCGTGTGTGGATTAGGAGGCCTATATTTGAATCTCAGCTCTTATGCTTCGGCACTGTGGGGTTTTTGCAAATTTCCAGGCCCCCCTAAGCTTCATTACTGCCATCAAAACGAATGGAGTTAACAGATCTAGCAGATAATTGGCACTCCAGAAATGAGTGGAATATAAAATTAAACATAGAAGGAAAATCAATAGCCCTTCTTACATATAAATTCTAAAATATTAAATATCATATATATTATATATAATATTGATATTATATACTATATATACATCCAAAAGCTTTCAAAAATAAGATAAGAACACCATGCTTATCTATCATTGTACATTACTAGCACTAAGAGTGACTTCAGAGCTTATGGGTCCAGGTGTTCTCAACCTAGGCCCATGTACCTCTAGGAGTCCCACAGATGTACAGCCTTTCAAGGTAAGATGTTATCTGTATCTTTGCCTTCTCAGTATTTATTGCTCTGTCTTATGGTAACAATGGCCTCGTTTTCTTTTGGGAAACCACCCCCATTCTGCTCTCCACTAAGATCAAGTGGAGCCCACCACTCCATGTAATAGTGATAGGCACGGGGCAGCCGAGCATCCATTCCCCCATTCACAGGGGTATGTCAGGGCCGAGCCAGACATTTACCAGGACCATCAAAAAAGGTTGTGCTCTTTCTATAGGGGTTGCTAGGCGGGTAAAATACCAGCCTGTGCTGCTGATGGACATCTTTGCCATCACTGGGAGAGGCCTTTCATAAAAAGAAAGCCAAAAACTCAGCAGAGTCAAGATATAGAGCTAAGTTCCTCCTGGCATCTTTGAGCTCCTGGTTCCAGCATGCCTAGGCCACTTCTACTCCAGAATTTATGGGGACCGTGAACTATTACATTGCTTTTTGGTAGGTGCCAATTTGAGCTGAGTCTCTCAATTGTGAAGAAAAGAATCCTAACCAATATAGGAAACTTCATCAATTCCTTGAAATGTATACAAATTTTGCATAAGTAAGCTTATTTTCCTGGAGAGAAGGAAAACCCATTCTTAATGGGCTTCTGAACTAGAAAAATTAAAACTGCCTGTTCTAATCCAAGGCCCTCGTTTTATAGACGAAAAAGCCAAGACTCAGAGACAGAGTCATTGCCCCAAGTCACATAACAAGTGTGTGACATGGACTGGAATCCAGTTCTACTGACCCTCGTCCTCACCAATGGATCCCAACATCAGCCCACCCAGCAGAATCACCGGGGTGCTACTGACCATCACCTGCTCAGGCCCTCCCCTAGACCAGGTAAGTCAGAACGTCTGCAGAGCAGATTTGAGCACTAGTATTCTTAAAAGCTCCTTGGAGGACTCACGCGTGAGTTAGGGTGAGAACCCTTTCGTAGGATATAAAAACAAAGATGAAGAAACACAACCCAACTGATCCAATACTCACTAATTAAAATTAAATGAATACCTTACTAACATAATATTAAATATCTTATACCACTTGAACACTGAGCTAGGTGTGGGGTGCAAAACTGAAAAAGACACAATACCTGCCCTGAAAGTAACTTCCTCTCTTGTGTAAAAGAAAGTAAAAACCATTCATCAAAGAAAGCGCTGCATTTCATCGGCCGCAGATTGGAATTCTTGGCGGCCCTGCCTTCAAATCTTAGCCACCTGCCTCTCTCTTCATCTTTTGAATTAAGTAAACAAGTCCTTTAGAAGACACAGTCAAGTATTTGCGTCTGTTTGAAATAGTCTCCTTTAGGGAATGTAAGGCATTTAAGTATATTTACAAAAATTCCTTTTGAGGAATGCACTATATAGATAAGTTCATTCCTATATTTTTCTAAGGAGAAGCTACTGTCACGAGGCCTTTTTACATCATCTTCCCTGAACTGTCTCACTTTATTTCCCCTCCGTTTTCCACCTATTATCAGAACTGTCATATGTTAAGACTTCAACCCAGTAAGTATTTACAAATCCCCTCCATGTCGAAAGCTCTTTGCTGAGTGCTTGGGGATAGAAAGGATAAACAAGGATATTACAAAGAAAAAAACAAAGTTACTGCTTTCAAAGAGCTAACAGTCAAATGAGGGTCAACTGGCTAGTAAGCTAGTATTCATTTCTAATAAAAGCAAGCTGTGATAAATGTTTAATTATGGTTATAACTCCACTTATTAAGTATCTGCCATGTGCCAGTCACCTTGCTAAGTACTGTACATACCTGATGGCATTCCGTTCTTATGACCCCACTGTCGGGAGCTGTCATTTATCTGCATTCCACAGGTAAGAAAACAGACTTGGAGCCATGTACTCATCTACCCAGTCTCAGCTAGTTAGCAGCAGAGCCATGTTTGGCTGATGGGTCTGCTTAATTCTAAACAGGTCCTGAGTGCCCCCAGCTGAGTACAGACTACATCAGAATCCAAGAAAACCAGGTTCGTGATGGAGCCTCACTGCACATTTCTCCACACTGGAATACAGACGTGAAGATAAGAAACAAGATTCCTGCCCTTAAGGACCTCACATCTAGAAGGGAGACTCAAACAACAATTTTAGCGAGTGTTAATCACTTTTTAAATAAAAGAATTGATATCATAGAAAGTAACTGGTACTGGGGATAGCATAAGAAATAGTATCTGGGGAAATTTTTGAAGTCAAGATTGGCAGAAATGGATGAAAGAAATAAAGTGAGGGATCTAGAAATGGGGAGGTTGTAGCTAACAATGCTGACGGCTCCCACCTACAGCCTTCTCCAGAAGATGGCCCTTGGACAAATTGGACTCATCTCACCTGGAGATGCACTTTAGCGCACAGACAAAAGACACCCCACCCCTCCACCCACAATAAATACACAACGGAGTCCTATCAAAGTAAAGTAACACCATCAATAGGTGGTGCAGCTGGAATTCAAACCGCCACGCTGGGCCAGCACTCCTGGGACACGTTTGCTCCTCGGCCTGCTTTGTCCCATTGCATGTGATAAAGCTGCACTTGAGAGGGAGTGACATCATCTAAGCCACAGTAGTATTTCTGGAGCCTGTGGGGATGCCTGAATCCTGCTCCACCAACTACCCTTCCTGAGTAAAGAAATCCTGAAAGATAGATCTACAAGAAACAGTGGTCATATGGAAAAAACAAACAAACGAAAAGCCTTTTCATTACTAGCTGGGCCAGTAACTGGCACCAGAATTCAGTGTTCCCCGGTATAGATGAATGGAAACACACAGATTAGACCAGAGGCCAAGTGTAGCCTCTCCCACACGCCGCTCCCCCAGCCCCAAAAAATCAAAATTTGACTCTTCTCACTCTCTCCTCCATATTTAAGGAGCAAAAATGTGGGCTGGCACTGTTAGAAGCAGCTTAATTAATACTGCTCCCCTAAATGGAAACGATAAAGTTTGTGAATGAAGTTGCCTGTCAGCCTGCCAGCCTTTTCTATCTGGCACAGCTGTGCTGTCCAATGCAGGAGTTATTAGCTACATGAAGTTATTTAGATTTAGGCTTAAATTAATTAGAATTAGATAAAATTGAAAATCCAAGTCTTCAGTCACATTAGCCACATTTCAAGTCCTCAAAAGTCACATACAACTAGTGACTTCCATAGCAGACAGGGCAGACGTAGACAATTTCCACCATTGCAGCAAGAGGACATGAGAGCGAGAAAGAGGCGGGGAAAGGGTCTCAGACCCTGTGTCTCAGAGGGTCAGGCAAAGCTCAGTTTACCCACCCAGCCCTAGTTGCAAAAGGGAAGTGTGAGGAGGGACCTGAGAACCAGTCTCTACCTTTCCACACACAATGAACCCACCCAGTGGTACATGAGTACAGCCTCATCTGTACTTCAGGCTCTGACCAATAAATGCACATTTCCCTCAAGGAGGAACAGACAGAGGTAAGGCGGGCAGCGAAGGATCCTCTCTGTTTTTCAAGGTGTATATGACACTCCTATTAACGAAAAAAACAAATTTAAGAAAAAGGAATGATCTGCAGCCTGGAGTAAGTCCATTTGCCATCCAGAATAAAAGCGAAATTCTGGAGAAGACTGAACTGTTTGGCCTCATTAGGGTCAGGTGCCCAGCTTTGGATCAGTCACGATGGTGGGGTTGTAAGAACCTGGCATCCAAGCACGTAGCCATGTGATTGAATCATGGCTACTACTCACGGATGTCACTCTACAACATGCAGACAAAAAGGCAGAGGCTACCACACTGAGGCCTTATCCCTCACTTCCCTTCTTATGTTTGTAAGTCAGCCCTGCCTCGTTTGTCTCTGGCCTTCGAGATTTTTGAGGACAAACATTCTGATTCCTTCACTGTGCCAGCATGGCACCTGACTCATGGCCCTTCTTGCTTCTCAATAAATGTTTAACTGTATGCCAGGAGATGGCATCTACTCAGCCTACTTTGGGCAAGGAACAATGCTATGTGCTCCTGGTATGGGTTTGTTGTGTCCCCACCTGAATCTCATCTTGAATTATAGCTCCCATAATTCCCAGGTGTTGTGGGAGGGACCCAGTGGGAGATCATTAAATCATGGGTGTGGTTCCCCCATACTGTTCTCGTGGTAGTAAATAAGTCTCAGGAAATCCCGTTTTTTTTAAGTGTTTCCCCTTTGGCTTGGCTCTCATTTTCTCGTCTGCCACCATGTAAGATGTGCTTTTCACCTGTTGCCATGGTTGTGAGGCTTCCCAGCCACGTGAAACTGTGAGTCCATTAAACCTCTTTTTCTTTATAAGTTACCCAGTCTGGGGTATTTCCTTATCAGCATTGTGAAAATGGACTAATACATCTCCATGCACATTGACTAATTTAATTACTACAGCAACCTTATAGGGTGGATTTTATTTACCCTCTTTTCCAAATTGAGAAAGTCTTATCAAGGTAAAATAACTTGTTCAAGGGCACATGACCAGTGAGTGATGAACCTGGAATTCAAATTCACATCTATATGACTTCTCATGATGCTAAATATTTTAAAATGAACAGATGTTACCACAGTTGATTTGATGAAATACCAAAAACTACTCACAAAACAGCTGTTTAAAATTTTATTAAACTGGGCACAATGACTCACACCTGTAGTCCCAGCATTTTGAGACTCTGAGGTGGAGGATTGCTTGAGCCCAGGAGTTCAAGACCAGCCTGGGCAACATGTGAGACCCCATCTATATATAAAAAACAAATGTTGGATGAATCTAGAAACCATCATTCTCAGCAAACTGACACAAGAACAGAAAACCAAACACCACATTTTTTCACTCATAGTCGGGTGATGAACAATGAGAACACTTGGGCACAGGGAAGGGAACAACATTCCCTCGGGTAGGTGGGGTAGTGGAGGGGAGGGGAGGGACAGCAGGGGGTGGGGAGGATGGGGAGGGATAACACCAGGAAAAATGCCTGATGTAGGTGATGGGGGGATGGAGACAGCAAACCACCATGGCATGTATATACCTATGCAACAATCCTGCAGGACGCAGGATGTGCACTTGTATCCCAGAGCCCAAAGTACAATTTTTTAAAAAGTTTTTTAATTAGTCAGACACGGTGGCACACACCTGTATTCGAAGCTACTTGTGAGGCTGAGGTGGGAGGATCTCTTGAGTCTGGGAAGTGGAGGCTGCAGTGAGCCATGATTGCACCACTACACTCCAACCTAGGTGACAAAGAAAGACCCTGTCTAAAAAAATTATGCTATTCAAAAGTGGATACGGGGCCGGGCGCGGTGGCTCACGCCTGTAATCCCAGCACTTTGGGAGGCCGAGGCGGGTGGATCACGAGGTCAAGAGATCGAGACCATCCCGGTCAACATGGTGAAACCCCGTCTCTACTAAAAATACAAAAAATTAGCTGGGCATGGTGGCGCGTGCCTGTAATCCCAGCTACTCAGGAGGCTGAGGCAGGAGAATTGCCTGAACCCAGGAGGCAGAGGTTGCGGTGAGCCGAGATAGCGCCATTGCACTCCAGCCTGGGTAACAAGAGCGAAACTCCGTCTCAAAAAAAAAAAAAAAAAAAAAAAAGTGGATACGTATGAGGCTACAGTCAGAATACCTTTCAGTACTGCAGTTGATGTCTGTTTTCTGTGAAGACAAAGCCATAGTCATACAATATTTAAGCAGCAAAAATGTGAGCTGGTACTACATTAAATACAGCTTAATTAATAATGATATTCTAAATGGAAACAATACAAGTATGAATGAAGCTGCCTGCCAGCCTGTTCTATTTGGCACAGCCAGCCCATTCTTAGACTCTTACCTGTTTTCATTATGTAGTTGATTTCGGGATGTCAATGACTTACAGCACAACTGACACATAATTGGCATCCTCGTGGTTTATATTTCTTTGCTGGAACCAGTAGCTAAAGAATAAAAGCTATCTCTAACTTCTTCAAATTCTTTATTTCCTAGCTCAACCCTTATCTCCTACAATATTCTTTGACATGTAGTCTATATTTTAGTCTGCTCACTCGTCCTAAAACAGGCTGTGCACAGTCCTTCTTCTATACCTTTCCTCCTGCTGTGCAGTAGTGTTGCTTTCCCACCTCACCTAGGACTCATTTAGCCCTATACTTTCTTCAAGCGTCAATTAAACCCACACAAAGTTGAATGTCAATAAGTTCAAATATTCCTCTGCTACCACTGCCCTAGGGAATATTCAATATTTAACATAGAAAGTGCCAAGTGCTGCAAAATGGGAGCTCTAGTTTCATTTTGGGCTTTGTATCAGTCAGCTTTCACTGTGTAACAAATAAGAATAAAAATCGTAGTGTCATGTGACAAGACATTTACACATCTACATGACAGCTGGAGTTCATCTGATCTAACTGATTTAGATAAATAAGCCATATTATTCTCATGGCAGAAAACAAGGGCATGAGAGCAAGCCCAACAATACTAGCATATTTCAATCCTCTGCTCGTATCACATCTGCAAACATCCTACTGGCCAAAACTAATCACAAGGCTAAGGCCAAAGTCAGGGAGTATAGAAAGTACTTTCCTGGCATAGGGTCAGGGGAAGAAAGTGAATATTTACTGAACAATAATAATCTAATCTCTACAGATACTACCATATATTTTAAATGTTCCTTTGTTGTTGTTGTTGTTGTTTGTTGTTGTTGTTGTTGTTGTTGCCACAGCAGGCTAGAGAATACAACTTAAATGAGAGGGGAAAACCACCCAAAGCACTTGGATCTCAGAGAAATAGAGCAGAGCTGCAGCACACACAGCCACACATTGGGTAATGAGTAAAATAGATGAAGCACTTAAGAGAGCGAGTTGAAAGGCAGCAAAGGCTTCTCAGCAATAATGTGTTATTAGCAGGGACTTAGAGGGAACCCCAAGCTGGTAGTGCCACACACAGATGACGGGAGCATAAATTGATACAAACATTTTATAGGGGAAGTTGAGAATACATATCACAATTTGTAAATGCACATGCTCTTTGATCCAGCAATCCCACTGCCAAGAATATGCTCTATGAGTAAAATCAAGTAAGTATACACAGATTATATTCATTTGGGTGCTATAGCAAAAAAATTTGAAAATGGAAATAAGTAAAAGCAGAAAAGAAAAATTCAGTATCCATCTCTAAAGCTCTGGTTAAATGAATGATGGTATATCCATGCAACATATTATAAAGTTGTTAAAATAAGTTAAATCTATACATGCTGATTTGTTCATTCCAAAAAATATTTACTATGGGCTCACCATAGGCTAAGTCCTGTTCTTGGCACTGACAATGTAACAGAAAATGAGATATTCAGGATCTTTCTTCTCAAGGAGAGAGAGTAGTGGGAGATGATTAGTAGTCAATACATAAATGTGATAGTCTCAGGAAGTGATAAATATAGCAAAAATATAACAGGATAGTATGCAAAAGGGAGCCTAGGAGACAGACCACCTTGAATGGGGGTCTGTAGAAGGTCTCTGTGAGGGAGAGATGTTTGCACTGACTCCTGCATATCAAGAACGGAAGGCCAATCCCTTCTCGAAATACATGTAGACATAGGGGAAGAACATTCTAGAAAGAGGAAACAGCAACGCCCCTGAGGTGAAAATTAGCTTCTTTTATTCAAGGGAAGAATAAAAAGTTAGTGTGGTTGGAGCAGAGCAAGTGGGGAAAACAGTGGTACAGGATGAGGTAGGAAAAGAACTATGAGATCCGTGTCTCTGTTCCACCGCCAAATTGCCTCCGGTTTCTTCATCTGCAAACTGGAGTCACTAATCATTGACAGCTTTTATCTCTGGGATCTCCACAGGAAGATCTGTGCAATAGGCAGGGCAGGCATTATCATTCCTACTTTATAGATGAGGAAACTGAGATTCCAGAAGTTTTGTAACTTTGCCCCGAGTCACTTTTTGTAGTCAGCAGAATCAAGACTCAAATCTAGATTCCTGATGGCTATCACAGAACTCCTTTTACTGCAGGACAGTCTCTCCCACCTTGTTTGTGTATACACAGAAGCCCTAAATCCGGCTGTGAACCTTTATCATCTCCAATTCTTTTTTTTTTTTTCTTTAAGATAGTATCTCACTCTGTTGCCCAGGCTGGAATGCAATGGCGCGATCACAGCTCCCTGCAGCCTCAGCCTTCTGGGCTCAAGCTATCCTCCCACCTCAGCCCCCAAGTAGCTGGGACTCTAGGCACATGCCACCATACCTGTCTAATTTGTGTGTGTGTGTGTGTGTGTGTGTGTGTGTGTGTTTTGTTTTGTTTGTTTGTTTTTGTAGAGATGGAGTTTCACTATGTTACCCAGGCTGGCCTCTAACTCCTGAGCTCAAGTGATCCACCTGCCTCAGCCTCCCAAAGTGGTGGGAGGCCAGGCATGAGCCACCGTGCCTGGCCTCCAATTCTTTGTAGGAATGATTTAACCCCGATGTTGTGGATAAATTGAGTTTTCCAGTCTACAGCTTAGAGTTGCCCATGGGTTTTACTTCCAATATAATTTGTTGTTTATATATTTATCTCTGCTATCAAAATATGAAAAAGCAGCATGCTGGAACTGTCCATGCTGTAGGATGCAGATGGAGAGAGAAGACACACAGAGGGACACCGACAGTGCCTGTGCTATACATGAAAGATCAAACAGCTTCTAAATTGTAGCACTAGGGTTTGAACTCCTATCCAGCCAAGTCAAAAGCGTGTGCTGTTTCCAATCCTTGGGATAAAGGACCATGTGAAGTACCTGATACATGGAACTAGCTTGATTAACTTTAGCTGTAATTGCGTATTGCACACTGTAATCATAGAAGGGTCTCTCCCTGGTCAGCAGTCATCCAGTATGATGGCAACAGATCCAACTAAAGGGTCCACGGGATTAAAAAGGTTAGATTGTGTGAATTTCAGATGATTCCCATGCCATCAATCCTCCCGCCATAATTTGCACAAAAGCCTGGCAGTCTCGCTCCATTTCTCAGAGCAGAATCTGCTGGGGACTGGGAGATTAATCAGACTTCATTAATTCTGCAAAATAGACCATGGCATGTTTACCCGTGCACTTAGAGGCATTATCATAAATCACCAAAATTAAAGCTCACCTGTCTAAGTAGAGGAGCAGCCTGCATTCAGGCCCTGTGAACAGAAGGTCACAGCATCGGTGGCTTCTCGATGGCTTCATTTCTTTCTGAGGCCTTCCCATGACCAGCGGGACCAGCTGCACTGTGCCCCAGTTTGGTCATTAACAGAATCATGAACATTATTAGCCCAATGGTTTTGAAGAGACTCTAGTGTGTGTTTATTTTTGCATGGAGTTGGTAAAGACTAAGCTATATTCAGAGGAGTTTAGAATTTTGAGAGGCACTGATAGGTCTTTTTCAAGCCATAGCTTTCTAAGTTAAAGACTGTGTATGCCTTAGAGAGCTCTAGAAAAAACCTGAGGCCCAGAAGGGGCTAGTAATTTGTCCAAGGCCACACAAGTCATTCATGGCAGGTCTGGGACTACAGCTAGGGACTTCTGAGTCTCAGTCTGGGGCACTTTCCATTCCAAGGCATCTGCACAGGGACTTGGGGTAGATAAGAACACATTCAGATATACTTACTCCCTCTTGGAGGACTGTACTGCCTAGCTTTTGTCTTGACCATGTGACTTTCTTCAGTCAAGGGAATGGAAGCAGACCGATTGCAAGCAGCAGTGAGATGTACTTCTCCTGCTTTTGGCATGAGAAGGCTATACCCTGGTAGGCCCACAAATCTGAGGAAGACGGAGAACCAGGGAGCAGACCCAGGCCCAGCTGTGGCAGTCGAGCCCAGCCTAGAGCAGCTGGTCTCTGGTTGCCCCACAGACATGGTAGTAAAATAAGTGTCTAGGTCTCTGAGACTTTTGCGGTTGCATAGCATGCAATAGGAGTTGTTTGATTCAAGGCTCATCCTGCAAACAAATGTGGGATTCCTGTGATGTAGTATGACGCATTGGAAGAAGTCTAAGCTTTGGCGGAGTTGAGTTTAAATCTTGGTTGGGGCGTTTAGTTACTGTGAGATCTCAGGAAAGTCACTGAAACTCTCTGAGACTTAATTTCCTGAACTCTGAAATGAAAGAAATAATACTTACTCATAGAGGGGTGATCAAAATTTGAAATTCAGAATTTTATATGAATTTCCTAGGCCATTGCAGGTTTTAGATGGCCAAACTCTAGTTGGAGAGTCGGAGGCTTGTTGTAACATGAAAAATCAGTAATGTTAGAAGTGCCTTCTCTTCTGCCTTGGTCATAAAACCTTTTTAGCTGGGCACATGACACCCCAAATAAAAACTGTATCTTCTAGATTTCTTTGCAGCTAGTGTGATTTGTGAGGAAGTTTTGGCTAAGAAGATGTAAGTAGAGTGTCACATACAACTTCTGAGATATGACCTTAAAAAGAGAGAAAACATCCTTTCCCCCTTCTTCTTTCTTACTGGTTTGAATGTGGACATGATGGCTATAGCTCAAGCAAACATTCTGAACCATGAGGAGGAAACCAAATGCCATTTAAGGCAGGAAGGAGAGGGAAAAAGCCTAGGTTCTGAAACCTGAGTTCTAGGCTGGACTACCTGTCTATGGACTTCAACATACAAGGAAAAAATAACCTATTATACTAATGTGACTGAGCCCCTATTATTTATGACAGCCCTATTCAGCATCACTTGGGAGCTCATTAGAAATACAAAGTCCCCACGCCAGAGCAGAATCTCAGGTGAGGGACCCACAGATCTGTGCTTTAACAAGCTCTCCAGGTGATTCTTATGGTCACTGAAGTTTGAGAGGCATTGATTTAGAGTTTTCCAGTACATACCCCTCACCTGGTAACTGATAGAGCAGTCTTAAATTGCAGGTTTCGTCAAGGACTTGGTGAAGGCTTAAAAGGCAGATGAAATAAAGCCAGGAAGGTTGGCAAAGCCAATAACTGACAGTGTCAAGATGGAAAGTGATTCTGACAGGGTGGAACACTGGACCAAAGCCAAGCAGATGAAATGTAATAGGGATATATACAAAAAGCAAATCAAAGCGTTCTTTTTTTTATTGAAGGTAATATAAAATGTCCTATTCTTTGACTTCTTAAATTAAAAAGAGAAAATGTAAAATTACGTATTTTAAAATGCAACAAATAAAGCTATCAATCAATCCCAATTATGGGTAAAGGAATGAGAGGAGCAAAGATCAGGAAAGGAAAAGCAAGAAAAACCTCAAACCTCAAGTAATAAAGAGACACAGAGTCAATGACAGAAAGGAAGAGGACTGGGAATCCGCTTTGGAATCAATCTGTGGATCCTGAGATGATCATCACACCTAGAGGGAATCATAAGTACAAGTCAGATTTTATTGAGGCTTACCATGGGTCAGGCACTACATCGTGTGTTAACGCTTGTTTATCCTGTCAGGAACTCTACTATTATCATTGTTTTTCAGATGCAGAAACTAAAGCAGTGAGAGGTTGAGTATGTTCCCCAAGGCCACACAGCTAGCACAAGGGAAGCAGGATATGAACCCAGGTGGCCAGATTTCAGGGCTGTGACCTGCAGCTGCCCTGGTATTTTCTACCATCTGGTGCTGCTTCACGAAGCACGTTTCACACTTGATACTGATCAGTTTCACAGAAGCTGGTTTTCATAAGAATAAGGAAATCCATTGCCTCACATAACCTTAAGTCCAGAGGTAGGGGGATCCAGGTGCAGTACAATTATCAGCTCAAAGATGTTATCATAGACATGAGTTCTTTCCATTCCGGCGCTCTGCTGTCCTCAGCATCTGGCTTCATCCTAAGGCTGGTTCCCCTCACAGTGCCAAGACAGCAGCTAAAAATCTCTTGGTCTTAAAGCTTTGTGCTCCATGTTGGTGTCAGCAAGGGTGAGAAATCTTTACCCGAAGCATGTAAAATACCGAAGTATATATCCTTTAGTTTAGTCTTATTGTATCGATTTAGGCAGATGGCCTTGCTTAAACAATAGGAGACATTAAGAAGAGTGCTACGAACTGATTGGGATAAATGACTTAGGACTTAATGTTTCAGTCAGGGATGGGGTCACCAACTGGGGCTCTCTGGTACCCAGAACAGATGGGATCCACTATTAGTTATAGTGATCCCCTCGCTTTTTTCCTCCAAAACAAATTAAGTTTCCTCACTTGTTCGAATCCTACAAAAATATCAAACAGTGAGAAAAATCATAAAATATTCATTAGAAAACACTTTGCATTTAAAACAATAAACCCCTCTTTACAACTCTTCAACAGCCTTACTATACCTTCAGAAGCATCATAAGGAAAGATACTTTGGGGCAGCAACCCTTGTGCTTTGACAAGTAAAATTATAACCTGTAAAAGGGGCCAGCCTGTACTGGTGACAGATGCTGGAGGAGGGAGGCAGCCAGCATTTACTGCAAGTCTATGTGCCCGGAATAATGCTACCTTCTTGATTATTTTAATTATTATAAGGAGGTACTATTGACGCAGGATATTTTGAGTGTCACTTCATCAGCTGGAGACTTCTGCGGCCAGCAACGCCCCTTCTCAGGACCATGCTTGGCTCTGGGCTCACTGCAGGAGTTACCCCACTTGCACTCCAGCCTGTGGCTGGGCCAGGCGTGCCTTGAGCTGCTTCCATCTTGGGCGCCAGCATCTGAATGAGGGGAACATGGTGGCCACTGAAAACTCCAGGATGCCAGAGACACCAAAGCCCCTAAGGGGGTGTTACAGCATGTTAACAGATCTTTCAGTCCTGCCCCAGTGAACCGGGGCATGTGGCACCCAGCAGCCCCCTCTCCCATTGCTTGGTAAGCAGGAGGGGAGTGTTATGGGGTTACAGCTCTGTTTGCACTCACTGTTCAGCGGGTCCTGAATTCTAGTTCCACATCCAGGAAGAATGTGATTATGCTAACAGTTGGTGGGTGAGGAAGGCAGAGAGTTTTATTGAGTGATGAAACAGCTTTCAGAGGAGAGGGGGACCTGAGTTGGCTCCCCACTACCAAAAGTCGGGTTGTCTCCCCCACCTGAAGGTGGGTGGTCCTCCAAGTGTGGTTGAGTCTGGGGCTTTTACGGGCTCAGAATGGGGGAGTACATGCTGATTCGTTTGTGAGTATGCAAAAAAGGCTTAAAAAAAGGCACCACTCAAGGATGGGCACGACAGTGCAAATAGCCAATTAAGGAAGGGTAGGTATATGTAAAATAGATGAAGAGTGGGGATCAACCAGAGGAAAGCACACCAAATAGGAAGAGGGGTTCTCAATCCAGTCCGTGGATTTATCTGAGACTTGTAGCTTAGCTTTCAGGCTTTAAACTCTCTTTGGTTTGAAGGTGCAGTTTCACCAGGAGTCTGACCCTATTTTCCTAGGCATTTGACTGCCTCCTGCCACTATCACTATTATCCCCATATATTATATCCCCATATTATAAGATGAGGAAACTAAGGCTCAGAATTGCTTGTAATTTTCTCAGTGTCATTCAGATGATTAAGTGGCAGAGCTGAACTTCAAAATCGAGTCTGACGCTACAACCCAAGTTCTATCCACCACATTATATTGGCTCCATCCAGGATCCTTTCCATTTGCTGAAATTATTGGTATTGAACTTTTAAACTGTGAAATCTTGGCCACTTCTTGTTTGCTGTCTGGCCTGTTTATTACAAGAGCTACTATCGGATTATAACAGATTTTATATTAAAAATTCTATTTATTGAACACTTAGACTATGTGCCAATAAATGCTTTATGTATTAATCTCAATTTATCCTGCCAATAACCTCGTGATGCAGTTTATTACAGAGAATGTGATTAAATCAGAAATTAAACTAGTTAAAGTCAAAACCAAGAGAGGAAAGGGGAATTGATTTCTCAGAAAACTGGGAAAATGGGGAAACGAAGGATGCAATAACGTCAAGCATGGCTGGATTTGGACTTTCAGTGGAATTATCAGGGCTGTCTCCCTCTGGTCTCTCTGCTCTGCTTGTCTTAATTTATCTATATTTACATAGGGTCTGGGAACTCCTAGACATCTATCAGGACTGTGTCCTTCTTGGTGTTCCTTGGCTTCATTCTCCATAAAGGGTCTTACTATGTAGTAGACAAGATGGCTGCCAGAAATCCTACCATCTCCTCTACGTAGCTGAGCATCCCCAGAACAAGAGCCTATGCCAGTTTTCAGTATTCTTTGAAGTTTGAAAATGCTGAAATCCTCGGGTGTCATTGTTGTCATTTTAATATGGTCTACTGGTTTTTAAAATAATTTATGTCTTGAAATCAACTACTCATATTAAAATGTGCAGATTACAAATCTGGACAGGTCAGTGAGTTGTCATAGGCAACCACATTGTATATTATCAAGCTTCCATGGCTTACTCTAGTTCAAAGACTCTCCAAAGAAGGAAAATATGGCTTTGACAGCATTGAAATTGAGATGTATCTCTTTACAACAGCATTTCCAAATATCCGTGATGAAAAACCTCGGAAAAACGTTTTCTAAAAACAAAACCTAGAGCTTGAAATTAATTTTTTTTTAAATTGATATCTTCCCCTTCCATTAAAAAAAAAAGTTGTTCAGAAAAAGACCCCTAAAGTTTTCAAACAGGAAATGAAACTGTTTTCAGGTTGAAATGTCAGAGTTAACTATAGTTACCCTCCCATTGCCCCAGTCCCTCAATGAGTACCGCAAGAAGTACTCATTACTTAGCTACGTGAATTTTTTTCCCAAGAACTATGCTCACGATTCACAGTTGTCTGAAACCCACCCTGGTTTGTAGAAATCACCTGAAATACTTTTTAACTGCACCGTCTCCCACTCCATTTTTCTAGTTTTTTTTCTTCATATTCCCAAATCTCTAAAGATTCTATAGAACATTTGCTCAGTAGGTTGCATGTACCAGGTGCTGTCCCAGGTCTTGGGAATACAGATGTCTTTATCTGTTTTGTGTTGCAACCTAAGCAATTCAGTTCTGTTGAATACCTAAGACTGGGTAATTTATAAGAAATAAAAAAGTTTATGGAGCTTACAGTTATGCAGGCTGGGAAGTACAAGATTCGGCAGCCCATCTGGTGAGGACCTGGTGCTGCTTTGACTCCTGGTGGAAAGCAGAAGGAAGGGGAGCAGGAGCGTACAAAGACACCAAACACAAGAGGCTGCCTCACTTTATAACAACTGGCTTTCACGAGAACTAATTCATTCCGAGAGACCTAAACCGGTCTCTTCAGAGAAAGACACTAATCATCTTAATGACCTAATTAAAGTTTGGATAAAGGTCCCAGCTCCCAACACCCATTACATTGGCAGTCAAATTGCAACATGAGTTTTGCATGGAAACTCATATAAAGGAGAAAAAAATACATCCAAACTATAGCCACAGATGAGGACAAAATACAGTCATGTCCTGCAGTGGTGGGGAAGACAAGCAGTCTAATGAGTCTAACCACCTGTATCAGTAGAACCTGCAGGATATTGTGGGAGCAAAGAGGAAGGCAGTTCCCAGATCACTCCCCCAATGCTAGGGCTGATTCCAGTTGTCCTCAGTGGTAAATGCACCATCCTGGAGCTGCTGTCACTCACAGGACCCCACCTCAAGCTGGAGCTGTTGCACCTCTGTGTGACAGGGTATTAGGTACCAAGTGGATCTTCTTGTTTCCTCTTTGGGCCCACAGCAGAGGACAACCCAAGCCCTTAGTACCCCATACTCTGAGTTCAGAGAAAGGCCTGGTTGCTTCCCTTCCTACCTTTTCCCCCTGCCCTCTCACTCCCACAAGCCTCTCTAAGCAGAGCTGTTTCATCAAAACCAGCACCCCTACCCTCAAAGACAAAAGAAGAGGAGTGTAGGGAGGGAGTACATCATTACTTCTACCTGGAGCTATGTGAGGGGGTGGTGGGCACTGTGCAATGGATTTCTTCTCCAAAATCAAGGAAACAATTTGTAAGTTTTGGGGATGCACTGTCATCCCGCCTACACCCCTCCACACACGTTCTCCACTGACCTGGAGACTGGTCATCAGCGGTCCTCTTTTGGGGGTTGGAGAATGAGGTGAGGGGACGGCACAGCAAGACGGTAAGGAGGACGACGACCAGGTCAGGACTGTCCCCAAATTGCAATTCTCAAGACCTACAGGAAGGGGATCTCCAGGAGATTTTGAGCCCTGGAGTTGAAGAGCTTGGGAAAAAGAATATTTTTGGAGCAATGGCATCCCTAGGGACCCATACAGCAAAGGGTGAAGGAGGTCCGTACAAGGACCACAGAGGAATACGTATGATGTCTCCTGCTGGGGGACCCCAGAGTCTCTCCTGGTGAGGGAGGCATCCCAGCCCTCATGAAGCCCAGTGGACAGGAACAGCAGTCATGGCTGCCCAAGGGGAGGACAGCAACTGTACCATGGACATCCACGTGAGGGAGCATCTGTCTTACTTTATTTCCTCCTCTGGAGAAGTAGAGACAAGTACAGACTGGGCCCCCTCTGCCACTTGAAGTTCCCATGCCACAAGTTCCACCTGTCCTGACAGAAATGAAGAGAATCAAAATATTAAAATAAACAGAGGAACTAGAGGTAACTGTTCCTTTGACCAAAAACAACAGAAGAGTTATGGGATTGAAACCAAGGTTGATATGGAGAACAGGAGTAGTAGCAACTATTGGAAAAACAAAACCATTTTATGTTTATACTCCCAATTAGTTAATATTCCTCAGTAAACCAGGGAAAGTGTTTTATTGCCTTTGTTAAATTTAAAATAGGCTCTTAGAAGAGTTATTGATGAGAAGCATTTAGAACTGTACTTGGAACATAGTAAGACCTCAAAAAGATGAGCTAAGATAGAAAGTAGTAGCAGTAGTAATAGGAGTAGGCTATTTTCACCATACAACTGGTGTCTTAGTTCAGGCTACCATAATAAAATACCATTAATTGGGCAGCTAATGAACAGTAATTTATTTGTCACTAGTTTGGAGGCTGGGAAGTCTGAGATCAAGGTGCCGACAGATTCCATGTCTGGTGAAGACCTATTTCCTGATTCTTACATGGCTCCTTCTTACCATGTCCTCACATGGTGAAACAGGCAGGCTAACTGTCTCTGGGGTCTCTCTTATGAGGGATTTGTGCCAATTACGAGGGCTCTGCCCTCATGATCCAACCACCTTCTAATAGCCTTACCTCCAAACACCATCACATTGGTGATTAGGTTTCAACATATAAATTTTGAAGATCACAAACATTCAGACGGTAGCAACTGGATAGAATTTTCAAAACATATATAAAGGATTTCCATAACCTTTCTTCATTTGATCTACAAAGGAACCCAGTAGAAGAGGTAAAGAGGGTGTTGTTATCCCCACTTGAGTATGAGGAAACTGAGGCTCCTTGAGAGTATGTGAGTTTTTTCAAAAAAATCTCATACCTATGAACCTAGAATCAAAGCGTTCTGACTTCTATCCTATGCTTTTTTCCATGGCCAGCTTTGTAAGTCACAGAGAGAAGAAGGAGAATGAAAAGGAAAGCTTGGAGAGGGAAGGCTGAAGAAAGAGAGCCATTTCCTACATTGACTATGCACCATGAGCCCGGAGTATCCTAGGATTTTCAGATACTTTTTTTTTAAACAAAACAAAACAAAAAACATGTTTATTAAGAAAAAATTCACATACCATACAATTCGCCCATTTGAAGTTTACAGTGTATTGACTTTTGGTATAATCACAGATATATGTAACAATCACCACAGTTGAATGTAGGACATTTTCATTTGCTCAAAAAGGAATATTTTGGAGGATGTCTCCTCTTGACCTCCCCATTCCCTCCAGCCCTAATAAACCACTATCAGCTTTCCGTCTCAATAGATTTCCTTATTCTAGATATTTCATAAGTGGTATAATATGTGGTCTTTTGTGAGTGACTTCTTTCACTCAGCATGATGTTTTCAATGTTCATCTGTATTGATTGCAGCATGTATCAGAACTTCACTTATTTTGCGACTGAATAATATTCCATTGTATTGACATACTACATTTGCTTATCCATTCTTCAGTTCACATATATTTGGGTTTTTTCACATTTGGGCATTAAGAATAATGGGGCTATAAACATTCATGTACAAATTTCCGTGGACATACGCTTTCGTTTCTCTTGGGTATATACCCAGGAGTGGAACCAATGGGTTATATGGTAACTCTCTGTTTAATTTTTTTGAGGAAATATTAATACCACACTGTTTTCCAAAGCAGTTGCACCATTTTACATTCCCACCAGCAGACTGTGAGGATTTCAGTTTCTTTATATCCTTGTCAATACTTGTTACTATCTGGCTTTTTTACTCTAGCCCTTCTAATGGATGTGAAGTGGTGTCTCATGATGGTTTTGATTTGCATTTCCTTGATGACAAATGATGTCAAGCACGCTTTCATTTAGCTTTCCCAACAGAAGGACACACGCTTGCAGCGAAGCAGAACTGGGTTGGGACCTTGGCTCTGCCACTTTCTCCCTGTTAGGCAACTTCTATCCAGTTGCTTCACACCATAAAGCCTCACTTTTCTCATCTGCAAAATGAAGATGAAAATATTTGCATCATTACGTGTTGCGAGGCGTCAAGAAAATAATACATGCAGAGCACCTAAGTACCTTGGCAAACAGCAGAGGCTTTGTAAACAGAGAAATTATCATTTTATTATCAATTAAGATAAGAAAACTGAGGCTCTAAAAGGTTGAGAAACTTGTCAGAGATCATAAAGTAATGATGTACTTGGGTCAGGACTGTTTGGCTCCAAACCAGTGTTCCTGAAACTCTACTTTTGAGTCAGAATGCTAGGTACCTATCGGGGGGTTACATTTTCCTGTCCTTCACACATCTACAAGCATATTGCACAGTGAATGCATAAAAGTAATTCGAATCTGTAAATAAACAATGGTACATATTATAATCAATGGCACAGAGAAAAGAAAACACATCCCTTTCTTTTGGCACTAATCTTAAGTTCTAGGTGCAGTTTTGTTTATTGGCTTCCAATATAAATTATCCATTTAAAACATTAATACTGTAAGAAAACTTTTATTATGAGATAAAATAATGTTTATTTTAATAAAAATATGTTGTATTCCCACTCTGAATTCATCTTTTTTAAAAAACAGGACTTCAAACATTTAATCTTTCATGTGATTTTTATTGTCTTTGTATTTTTTTCAATTAGAATGTAATTTAGTTTTATGATGAAACCCTCCTAGAGGCTAAGATTACACACATTTCCATGTATACATAGAAACTTGTTATGTTAGTCAGTTTGGGCTGAGTTGTGTTGCAATAATGTCCCCCAAATCTTCAAGACTTACAGCAAAAATGGCTCCTCTCCAACTTGTGTTCATGTCCTTTGAAGATCAGCTGCAGCTCTGCTCTATATTCCCTTTATTCTAGAATCGAGACCAAAGGAAAAATCTTGAGCAATGGCACACCAGCATCGTCATAGAGGTACACGAGAAATGTTAGCATCAGAGGATGGCACTTCAAGTTTTTTTTTTGAAGAGGAGTCTCACTCTGCCACCCAGACTGGAATGCAGTGGCATGATCTCAGCTCACTACAAACTCCGCTTCCTGGGTTCAAGCGATTCTCCAGCCTCAGCCTCCTGAGTAGCTGGGACTACAGATGCCTGCCACTATGCCCAGCTAATTTTTGTAGTTTTAATAGAGATGGGGTTTCACCATGTTGTCCAGGCTGGTCTCGAACTCCTGAACTTGTGATCCACCCACCTCGGCCTCCTAACGTGCTGGGATTATAGCATGAGCCACTGTACCCAGCCTGCACGTAAAGTTTTTATCTGGAAGCAGTGAATGTCATTTTCACTAACAAAAAATTGACCAAATCCAGAAACATGGCTAAGCCTGATGTCAGTGGAGCAGGAAGAATACCTCTTCTCACAGGGAGGGCCACCAGGCAGGCGCTAAAAAAAGAAGGGAAGCGGCCGGGCGCGGTGGCTCACGCCTGTAATCCCAGCACTTTGGGAGGTTGAGGTGGACGGATCACGAGGTCAAGAGATCGAGCACATCCTGGCCAACATGGTGAAACCCCGTCTCCACTAAAAATACAAAAATTAGCTGGGTGTGGTGGCAGGTTCCTGTAGTCCCAGCTACTCGGGAGGCTGAGGCAGGAGAATTGCTTGAACCCGGGAGGCGGAGGTTGCAGTGAGCTGAGATCACACCACTGCACTCCAGCCTGGGGACAGAGCGAGACTCCGTCTCAAAAAAAAAATAAAATAAAATAAAAAAGGGGGAAACAAAGTTCTGGATAAATTAAATAGTGCAATCTACCAGAATTCTGGGTTGTGAATCTCCACTTCTCTCTCTTTGTAAGCAAAATAAATTTATCCTTTCCAATAGGGATGCCAGATTAAATACAGGATGCCCAGCTAAATTTAAATTTCAGATCAATAATGGGTAATTTTTTAGGATAAGTATGCCCAAAATATTGCACAGTGGGATATACAAAAAAATTATTCATTGTTTATCTGAAATTCCATTTTAACTAGGAATCATATATTTTAATTTATAAAATATGGCAGCCCTATTCAAGAAAAATAACCTAAAATTCCATTCAGTTACAGCATCAGGCTTCAATTCCATGATCTCATGGAGTTCTGTCTACATCAGGCTCAGATGTTCACTCTCTTGAGAGCAAAACCTACGGACCAAAAAGACAAGTTATCTGCCCCTCATATGCCCAGTGTATCATGGTGAAACAGGATACCTAAAATAATCACTCCAATTCAGAAAGTGAGAGGAGAGGAGAGGAGAGGAGGAACACAGAAGTCACTTGTCCATGGCAATTCTGAAAGTCCCTTGGGCAGAAGTGCCAGACTACCTTCCATGGAGACTGGAAATGTTCTTTGATTAGGACTTGATTCTGTACCTAGAACAATAACACTCGATCTACTGTTGTGCATGGCACTTGGCACTGTCCTCTGGGAGGTCTTTCCTTTTCAATTATCCTCCTAAAGCATTTTTTGTAAAGGACAATATGTCCTCTTTGGAAGCTGGCCAGACTTCTCTGTCTTCTTCCCCCAGAAAGTTGGAAATCCAAAGGTCATTTCAAGTCTCAAACAGTTATAATCTATTTTAGTATGAGCTGGTAACTCTTTTGGCAATAAAACTTTCTCACATTCTTATCTATTTGATTCCAAACAGTCTCTTGTGCCAATAGCCACATCCATAATTCTTTTCTAGTTGCAACTTTCCCTCTAGACTGAATTGCAGGTAATTTAAATTGATCTGGCTCCAGTGAAAGAACTACACTTGTAATCTCTTTTTCCTAAGCCATTGTCCAACTGGAAGGATTTAATTGGTGCCACTGTAATCAATTCAAAGGTTTTAATAGAGGAACAATATCTTTGATTGGTCCTTGCCACAAGGCTGAATCTTAGTCAGTCTTTGTCACTGAAAGACCTTTCCATTTTATCTTTTATTGTTTGGAAATCAAAATCCATTACACACTCTAGTCCTCTGAGTTCTCAAGTTTCTGGACCCTTTCTACTCCCTTTGATCTTCCCGAAAGGGACAATTCCTACCTAAGCTCAACTTTCATAGCATTTCACTAAGTGCAGCCCACAGCAACTTAGGCATGAGAGTAACATTCCATTTCACAACTTTGCCTAAAGCCATAAGCTCATTTAGTACATTTTCTGTATTCCTAGGGATTAAAGGTGACAGTTTTACCCAATACATTGCCACTAGATAGCATGGGTGGCCATTTTTCCGTCCTTCAACAGTGTTATTTTTTGCTTCCTACTCCCAAACTTCAGAATTAATGCAACATACTTTAGGTTTCCTGCTATGGCTGCAACTCAGTAAATCTCAGTTGCTGTATCAATTAGCTTAGCCTAAGTCATGCTGAAGTAACAACAAACACATCCAAAATCTTTACAACGAAAGATTTATTTCTTGCATATGTCCATGTCCTTTACAGGTTGGCTATCATTTTGCAATATGTCATCTAATTCATCTTTTTCTAGGACTTAGATCAAAGAAGCAGACACTATCTGGGACATGCTGGCTTGGGGCAAAGGAAAAAAAAGGGCATATATTCCTCTACTTGGAAATGGCTCATGTACTTCTGGCTACATTCCATTGACCAAAGCAAGTCACACAGTCAGGATGAAATTCTTTTTTTCTTTTTTCCTTCTATACTCTTTATTTTTTTTTTAATTTTCCCATTGGTTTTTGGGGTACAGGTGGTGTCTGGTTACACGAGTAAGTTATTTAGTGGTGATTCGTGACATTCTGGTGCACCTATCATCCAAGCAGTATACACTGCACACTATTTGCAGTTGTTTATCCCTCGAAGATGGACTTCTGATGGGTGAAAAATATACTAGTCTCACAGGGAAGAGTAGTGGGGAGTAGACCCACAGTGAAGGACAGCAGATACTTTTGAGCAAATAATACAATCTACCCAGTAGTGTGCTGATAAATATTTAACAACTGCATCTCTGGGGAATAGAAGCCCTGATTTGCACATTTGTCAATTTCCATGGTGCAAATACTCTCGCCGATTTCAAGTCACCAATGTTATGTCACCAAATGCAAAATTCGGAAGAGATATGTACAATTAATTCTTGTGAGCCAGTATGAGCATGCTACAGCACACCACTGAATCAACCTCAGATTAAATAAATTATTTGCTAAACATAAGTTGGCTTATACCTGTTCCACAAGATGAAGAACACCTGCAGTCTTGCTGTGGCTTATAACGAGGGAGGAAACTATTATGCGACTCAGCATAAACTTGCCTTAAACCTAAACTGAGGATTTGCAGTAGGGATGAGGAGGAATAACCAACTCAAAATTAAGTCTTCATATTATTTGCTATTTCAGCATTAATTGGAAAATTCAAGTGGAGAGTAAGAATGTGAGATTGAATATTTTGCCTCTATAAATAAGATTCAGCCCCAGGCTCCTCTTTTGCAGAAATTCTTATTAAGGACTTGGCTCTCCTCCAAGAAAAATAAGGTAGAAATCATTCAAAACCCTTTACTTCCAAATTATTCCTGATAGAATCTTCTTGATAAGTATAGCTCTCTAGTTTTGTATGTTTACAATTTTCCAATAAAAAGCTTGTTTAAAATATCCCTGAGCTAGGAAGTAGCTCTTACATACTTAAGTCATAAGCCATTCAAAGACTATTCCATTTTTTTTTTTTTTTTTTTTTTTTAGACTGAATCTCTCTGTAGCACAGGCTAGAGGGCAGTGGTGAAACACAGCTCACTGCAGCCTCCACCTCCCAGGCTCAAGGGATCTTCCTTCCTCAGCCTCCCAAGTAGTGGGAACTATAGGCGTCCACACCATGCCCACTAATTTTTGTACTTTTTTGTAGAGATAGGATTTTGCCATGTGGCCCCGGTTGGTCCCAAACTCTTGGGCTTAAGCAATCCTCCCATCTTGGCCTTCCAAAGTGCTGAGATTACAGCCGTGAGCTACCATGCCCAGCCCGTGAATTCTTTAAGTACATTGACATCATCTCTGTGGTAACACTGGGCAAGTTGCTTATGTGCTCTGAATTTTTGTTTCTCCAACGATAGGATGGGATAATAACATCTGCCTTACAAAGCTATTATGAAGCTTAAATACCTGGCATACATAAAGTATCTAGCAAAGCACTTGCACATGGTGGTCACTCAATAAGTAGTTATTAACATTCACCATTGAGGATACTGATTAGAATTATCATGATTATTACTGAGCCATGAAACTAGAGGTTTTGAGTTACTATTTAAAATACTGCAAGGCTTTATTCAATAGCCTCAGAGCATTTGGCAGGAGTAATTTGGCTGTTGATTTTGAGTGTATCTGACAGGAGTGACTTTTGCAGCTCCCCTGGAAGCATGGATGTTATTGTAATTTAACAAAACTCACCTCTGTAGTTGCTTGTGCATTTTGTCTATTGGCCTCGAGCTTAGCTCAAATTGTCAGGCCAATGGAAAGACTGAATGCTTTGCCTCCGGGCAAAATTGTGGCCTACAGGGGGTGGACCCTGCATCCCATCCTCAGCGAGAACGGAAAGCTCACTCAGCATGCTGCACTCTTTCATACTGATTCTGACATAAAACATCAGGCGGAAATTCCACTTCTGACTCTGCAGTAATTGTGGGGGAGCCAGAGCGCCATCCAAACACAGATGTCTGGCATGACACTGCACCCCCACCCCTCATGAGGTCACAGGACAGACATTGCAGAGAGATAGCAATGATCATGCCTAAAGGAGAGCCCACCATCTTCAGGGGGCAACTCATTCATTCTTCCTCCTACAT
Source organism: Aotus nancymaae (assembly GCF_030222135.1). NCBI lineage: Eukaryota > Metazoa > Chordata > Mammalia > Primates > Aotidae > Aotus > Aotus nancymaae. The sequence continues at coordinate 82,923,071 of NW_026988450.1, read as the reverse complement.
TGTTCCTGAGTTACTGCGAATAGTCAAGGTTACTGTTTCAGTCTCTTTCCAACAACTTGACTTATAATGGCGAGAAAGATGTTGATGCTCATAATGATAAGAGTAAAAATGGTGAAACTTTTTCCAGAGCTTCAAATAATGGAACTCTGTATCCTACTATTCTGTAGCGTGTGTGTGTGTGTATCTGTGATTCTACATATGTATGTGTGTACTGATTCCTCTTGAGTAGCCCCCTTTTTTTTAACAAAGTATATCAGCTTCTGGAACTGCACATCACACACACACACACACACACACACACACACTATACAAGCTTCACATGCACTAGGGCATCCTACTATATTGAATTGTCTGAAATGAATGAACCAAATGTCATCTCCAAATTTTAGTAGATGAGTGTCTATGAAATAAAGAGGATTTAGAGGCCAGGCACGGTGGGTGATGCCTTTAATACCAGCACTTTGGGAGGTTGACGCAGGCAGATCACTTGAGGTCAAGAGTTTGAGACCAGCCTGGCCAACATGGTAAAACCCCATCTCTACAAAAAATACAAAAATTAGCCAGACACAGTGGCAGGTGCCTGTAATCTCAGCTACTTGGGAGGTGGAGGCAGGAGAACTTCTTGAACCCAGGAGGTGAAGGTGGCAGTCAGCTAAGATAGTGCCACTACACTCCTGCCTGGAGTGACAGCCAGACACTATGTCAAAACATGAGGGTTTAGAGGATATCTTCATATTATAAAATGGTATAAACTGAAAAAAATATAAACATAAGCTTATATTTTGAAGAAAAGTTAATGGTATTACTAAGATTTGTAGTTGGTGCTCAGCACATTTATCAAACCAGACTATTGAATCATGCCCAGTACTTAGCAGCTTAATTGTTATTTTTTAGAATAAATGAATGGTAGTGATATCAGTCAAATAAGCATTTTAAAACATGCAAAAACCTTTAGATATAAAATTGTATATTAAAATTAATTTAAGTTTTTGAGATGACAATTGGTAGATATTCCACAAATGATTATTTCTATTTAGATTGCCAAAGTAGACAGAGATGTGCCGTGTACATGCCACTCAGGACTGCTACATATGTTCATAGAGGGTGAGCACTGTACAGTCCCAGAAGATGCCATTCACACAGACTCCCATGCAAATAGCTTCCCTGGGTTTGTGCAGTGCATACTGTGCACACAGCTGCCTAATTTGAATACATCAGTCCTAACAGGCCGTAAGGGTAGAGCAGCTGATTCACCTTGTTCATCAGCAGGACTGATTGAGCTGGTCTGTCTGAGTAGTACGTTCTCACTTCACGTCCCCACTGCTTCCTCATTTACCACCTCCTCCTAGAAGCTTGTGTTCTTGTAAAGATATTGGCCTTCCCTGATCGAAAAGAGTGCCCTCCTGCCAAGGGCATGCTTATCACCTCACCTGAGCCCACGTGAACTTCAGAGGACTCTCAGTAATCCTGGAGCAGGAAAGCCCCTGCAATGGGAACTGAATGTTCTTTCTCTCTTAGTAATGAGGTACTTAAACAAACACACACATACAGTGGCTTTTTTTTTAAACTCAACTTTTTGAGAATTGCCTATTTAATACCAGAGAAATCTTAGCTCTCTGTTAACTAACGATGTCATTAATTTAAAAATGTTCTCATTGTTTAGCCTCCAAAAAAGCCTTAGATGGGTCCTTCAGATCCCAAAGGCCAATTTTAAACATCTTATCCTTACGTACTCAATATTCATATTCCAAAACTTAGAATTTAAGTTCTAGATCTCTCTAGAGTCTGGGGTTTGTTGGAAGTTGGGATAGATGAGCCTAAGATGAGAAAAAAATACCAGTTAAGGCTGAGCATGGTGGCCCACGCCTGTAATCTCAACACTTTGGGAGGCCTAGGCGGGCAGATCACCTGAGGTCAGGAGTTCAAGACCAGCCTGACCAGTATGAAGAAACCCCATCTCTACTAAAAATACAAAATTAGTTGGGAGTGATGGCACATGCCTGTAATCCCAGCTACTCGGGAGGCTGAGGCAGGAGAATCGCTTAAACCCGGGAGGCAGAGGTTGTGGTGAGCCGAGATCATGCCATTGCACTCTAGCTTGGGCAACTCCACCTCAAAATAAAATAAAATAAAATAAAACAGTTAGGAAAGAGGCAGTAACCAAGGGCATGGAGAACCATTAATGGCTCTCCCTACCATTTAAGAGGAAGACTTTATGGGACTTGGAGACTGACAAATACAGATAAGGATGAACTGCAAATAACTTCAGGATCATGTTGCTGGACATTTGCTGGTGCCATAGCATGATGAGAGATAAAAGGACTAGGTGTAGTGAGAACTTACACATGTAGAGAGTTAAACAGCATATCAAGAGGAGAACAACACTGGATACAAGAATATCAGCAGGCTTTCAATTTTTGTGCCAAATTAGACAAAGGGACAAATACTACAAGTTCAAAGCAAGCAAATATTGTTTGATTCCAAAATTTCTCTTTGCATATTTTTTCCCCTCTCCTGGGAACAACATCACTTATATACCTTGGAGTAATCTCTCATTCTTAACAACATGTGACAATCTCTCATCCTAGATCCATAGTGGCAGCTGTTGAAAACATTATGACTCCTTCCTTACTGCATTTCCTACTTCTGCTTGATGTCTTGTGCCACTGCCAAAGCCTTCTTTCATTGCATGAGTGTGACCATGTGATTTCTGATGCATTTTAGAGTAGTCCAAGATTTATTGGAAATTCTTAACTTCCCAGAAAATCCCTCGTTTTTGATATAAATATAGAAAATAAAGTATGCCCCTAATAATTTTATAAGACAGGCAGGGAGCTCACTCAGCCATTCAATAGCTAGTTGTTGAGTGCTGTTGTTACTGAGGAAGAGGCTGGAAATTTGATGTGGAAATACATATGGTTCCTGCCATTCAAGAGTTTTACAATCTGAAGGGAAAGGAAAAAGAAAATAAATCAAGCCTTAAAGGAATGGGTAATAAGTGAGATATTGATCCATACGAACAGCCAACTCACACGTGAACATTAGAGAAACTTTCTGTAGGTGATAATGTGCATAAATAGAACACAAAGTCTACTAGAAACAGTGTCTAAAGTAAGGTAGCTGCCAAATGCTATAGAAAAGATACTAATTTTTTCCAACTAAGTAAAGATACTAATTTATTCCAACTAAGTAGACCACCAAGATTTTTTTGGAAGAAATTGCATTGAACTCGGGAGGGTCAAGTGAATAATTCCTGGGACATGGGAAACTTCAGGGCTTATTTAAGGTACTAGGTGACATTGTTTACCAAGATCAGGTACAGGTTTGGGGATACAAGACAGGGAGACAGACACATACTTTAAAAAAATAGTTAACAGCATATCTAAAATTACATAGTACTACAATATTCAATAAATACTGCCTGGCAGTAAGTGATTAAGAGCTAAATTAAGGGCTGGGCATGGTGGCTCATGCCTGTAATCCCAGCACTTTGGGAGGCCGAGGTGGGTGATCACTTGAGGTCGGGAGTTCGAGACCAGCCTGACCAACATGGAGAAACCCAGTCTGTATTAAAAATACAAAATTACCCGGGCGCGTCGGCGCTTGCCTGTAGTCCCAGCTACTCGGGAGGCTGAGGCAGGAGAATCACTTGAACCGCGGGGTGGGGGGTTGGCGGGGGCGGAGGTTTCAGTGAGCCAAGATCGTGCCATTGTACTCTAGCCTGGGCAACAAGAGCAAAACTCTGTCTCAAAAAAAAAAAAAAAAAAAAAAAAAAAAAAAAAAAGCTAATAAAAAAAGCTAAATTAGAAGGGCTGGAAGCCCAAGGGTGCCTGAATCCCAAGATGCCTGCCTGCACAGCCCTGAGGTCACAGGCTCCTTGTCGGCTGGGAAAACCTTACTACTTGGTGCATGCTGGGTAAATGCTTGTTAATTGAGTTAATCTTTCTTCTGCTAGTTAGAGACGTGGAGGATCTAGAGCTCCTTGCTGCTTACACTTTAATCAAAACTTTAGAAGAAATGTAGGGCCCCGAGGGAATTGAGGAAAGCACCACGTTGTTGCTCGTTCAGATGCAAATTCAGAAGCTGAACAACTGCCCTCGAAAGTTGCACCGAGGCTATTCAGCCCTTCTGTCCAGTTCTAAACCTTTGCAGGGATGGGAGGGAGGTGAGGCCTGCCAAATAATCCACAGATCACAAGGGATGCTCTTTAAGGTGGTTTTCCTGAAATGTTTTATTACCCCTGCTTTAGGCAAGAATTTGTAGACAAAAAGTATTGAACTTGAAGCCTGGGTCTCCACCATGACCTGACCTTGAGCATGTCATTCAGTTTTTTAATATCTTTGAGTCCCGTGTTCCCATTTGTAAAATATGGAGGTCGTGGGCTCCATAATAATAGCTAGGCATTTAGGATCCATCAGGTGCCAGGTGATGCGTTTTCCGCGTTAGCTCTTGATCCTCACAACCACCTTGGTAGACTTCACTAATCCCATTTTACTCTAGACGTTCGGTTCAGAGAGCTTTGGTGGCATGCCCAAGGTCACACAGAGAGAGTGGCGGATCCGGATTCCACTCCAAGGCTGGCTGACCACAACACTACGCAGCCCCAGTTTGATCGCAGGTAACCTCCTCCAAGATTTCCCCCAACGGCCCGCTCGGATCCTTCTCTCCTGGCAACATTGGCGTCTAAAGCGCCCCTGCAGGCACCGGACATGCTCGGTAGCTCAGGAAGACTTTCGCTCTGCCTCGGGAAATTTTTCACGCCGCTCCGGGAGCAGAGCCAGCCCCGCCCACGGCTCCTCCTCACGGGATTGGTAGAATTTCCAGGAGGCGGTGAGGGAAGGGAGGGAGGCGGAGGCCCAGATTACCTCCTAAACCCACTGCGCTCTGGGAGCGCGCGCCTCTAGAGTGCGTGCGTGCGTGCGTGTGAGTGAGCACGTGAGGGCCCCGGAACGTGCACAGTGGGCGGGGACAGGAAATGGGAGGCGAGGGGCGGGGGTTACCGTTGCCATGGCAGTGACGTCAGGCGTCAGGGAGCGAACCCGGCCCCTTCCCCACGCGCGCGCGCGCGCACACACACACAGAGACATGCACACGCGCGCGCACAGCCGATCTCCCTCAGACACACTGGAGGGAAAGGTCAAACTAAAGGCGAGAGAGCGGAGAGACCGGAGGGAGCTGTTGCCGCCGCCGCGCGCCATGACGGACGCGGCGGAGGCTGCTTTCCCTATGCGGACGCCGCCGAGCCTATGCTCTCGCCGCGCCCCCTGCCCCCCGCGCGCCCCTCTACCCGGCGCTGGCGCGTCCCCGCGCCCCCTCCCCCGGCCGCTCCAGGCGCGCGTCGGGCCTGGGGAGCGGGGTGCCGGGAGCGGGAGGGTGGGGGCCGCGGCGGGCGGGCGGCCTCCTCGCCCGACCCCCGACCCCGGGCCAGGTGAGTGCCTTGGGGCGGGAGAGGGTGTCCGGAGCAGAGAGGACACCCGGCGCTCAGCCCCCCGCCTGACCCCCTTCCGGGGGCGCTGACAGGCTCTCGGGACACGGCCTCTGGGGGGCGTCGTGGGGTCACTTGTGTGTGGGGGGTGCTCTTTTGGCGCTCCTGTCCCCCAGGGTCGGGCACCCGAGTCGTGGGGGGCTCGGGGCGGGGGGAGTGGGCGCTGCGGTGCGGCCCCGGAGTGCAGCCGCGGCGACCAGGCGTGGGGCGGGCGGCGGGAGGCAGGTGGGCCCCTCCCCGGGCTCGTGAAGTGCAGGGACCGGGCGAGGGGGCCGCTGGAAGCTTTCGGGAAATGTTTGTCCGGCAGTTGCAAGAAACTCTGCCCTCGGGATGAGGCACCTTGCTCTTTGCCGGGGCTGGCGAAAGTGGCGGATTTCACGGCAAAACTCGGGTGAAGCCAGGCAGGACCGGCCGGGAGGGAGAGGGGTAGGGAGCACCCGTCTGGATGGGGACCAGAGATGAACGAATCCGCCTGTGGGTAGCACCAGGGCATGATGTGTGCACGTTGCCATGCCAGTGTTTAATGTTTGTTGCTTATGGTTATTTTAGGACTAAATGATAAAAAAGTTACTTGGGAGAGAGGGAACTGCTTGATTTGTCATGAGTTCTTGTGCCTGCAGGAAATAGGTTAATCTTATACACACACTACTGAAATTATGTCCCGTGGACTTTGCAAATAATATACACAAAACTCTAAAGCCCTGAAGCAAGGTGACGTGTGTCTGAAGAGTTTCAGGTGTCAGGCTCCGTGTTCCCTGGGAACAAAATCGGAGGACACCGAAGTACTTCATATGCCCAGGCAGTCATCTTTTTGTAATAAGCTTTGGATCCCATCAAAGTGGAGTTTAGTTGTAACTGCCAGGGTTAAGTAATCACATTGACCCAGTGCCACCCACCAGTTTGAAGCTTCTCTGAAAGTAACTTACCAGACAGTCCTGTGCTGATTGTGAGTAACCAATGCTTTTGCTGACTTTTTTTCTTTTTAATTTTCCACTGTCATAATGTATATGTATGCTACCTGTTTACCAAACGTTAGAATGAATTATCGGTACTTAAACTCTCCATTAAGTCACTTTGAAATTATCTGGCATAACGTATCTTTTTAAAAAAACTAAATATTTGTTGTCTGGGAATGACCGATATAATGGTTTAAAACTGAAAGGGATTTTTTTGAGCTTAAGTCTAGCGTAAACGTTATCCCAAGTGGATGTGTTTGAAATTTTAAATCTCATCTAAGAAAACGTCCTGGCTTGTGAAAGGTGCAGGATTGTGACGATAGCTGAGGAAATGCCAGGGAGAATTTTTGGTGGAGCATAAGAGAACAACCTGTGAATTTGGTGTTAACCAGCAGTCTCAGCATGTATACACTTGCTCCTTACCTAAGCATTTCTGCTATGTGGGTGCTTTTTCTGTTGATGTTATATCTTTGGTTATTTGTCATTTTCAAAGTTTCCTGAACAGAGGACCCTCACTTTGAAATTGAGTCCTTGTGGCATGTAGCTGGGATACCAAAAGTTTCCAGTACCAGATGTAGGGAAAGATCAGTCTAACTGGGATCTTGTTCATTCTTTCTGTGCAGCTACTTTTGTGCCGTGAGGTCTCTTTTACATCTTGCTTCTATTGGCCATAGCTGGCATATGTCTGTATACAATCCTGTAATGGGGTACTTAATTGTTACAACCTGAAGATATTACTTCTTGTAATTTATCAATATTTTTTTTTTTTCTCTCTTCTCTCTTTTTCAAGGGAACTGTAGAATTGGACAAATCAACACTTAGCATATCCCCCTACGGTAGGTCTTGTTGACCTTGGTGCCATCATGGAGGTCATACGTTCATGGAGATAAACAGTTCTTGAGCAGTTTACTCCAGGTGATAAAAACACATGGGAAAGTGATTTGGGCTATGCATGTCTTGGTTTTTTAAAAATCATTTTTATCGAGGGTTTATTATTATCATTGCCAAAAATAAAATCATTTACACTTTCTGGAAATACTATACACACATTTATATATTACAATTTTAAGAATCGCTTATTCTTCAACTTTCCTAGTATTGCTTGTATATTCTACCACAGATGAACAGCTCGTTTTTTGGGTAACATTTTTGGAGCTTGCTTGAGGGGCACTAGGAAGAACGGCGGTAATGCTGGTGTGATTGTTTTAGCTTATGACAACAGCCGTGCTCTACTTTAAGAAATTTGAGGCCGGGCGCGGTGGCTCACGCCTGTAATCCCAGCACTTTGGGAGGCTGAGGCGGGTGGATCACGAGGTCAAGAGATCGAGACCATCCTGGTCAACATGGTGAAACCCCATCTCTACTAAAAATACAAAAAATTATCTGGGCATGGTGGCGTGTGCCTGTAATCCCAGCTACTCAGGAGGCTGAGGCAGGAGAATTACCTGAACCCGGGAGGCGGAGGTTGCGGTGAGCCGAGATCGCACCATTGCACTCCAGCCTGGGTAACAAAAGCGAAACTCCGTCTCAAAAAAAAAAAAAAAGAAATTTGACATTTAAAAGTTTAAGATTACAAAACAAATTTATTAGTAGTTGGTTAATTTTACAAAAGGGATTCACTGGCCAGGTGCGGTGGCCCATAGCTGTAATCCCAGCACTTTGGGAGGCTGAGGCAGGTGGATCATGATGTTAGGAGTTCAAGACCAGCCTTGCCAAGATGGTGAAACCCTGTCTCTAATAAAAATACAAAAATTCGCTAGGCGTAGTGATGGGCGCCTATAATCCCAGCTACTTGGGAGGTTGAGACAGAGAATTGCTTGAACCAGGAGGTGGAGGTTGCAGTGAGCCGAGATCGCGTCGCTGCACTCCAGCCTGGGCAACAGAGCGAGACTTTGTCTCCAAAAAAAAACAAAGTGATTCACTAAAAATTGCTTTCAAATAGTTAATCCTTTTAAATGGCATTTATCAAATGTGATTTGATTTTTGAAAAATCAGTTGGCATATAACAATTTTTGGTAAAAGTAAGGATTATTTGGTATGTTGTTTGAGTTATCGCTTTACCAAAAGTATTTGGGGACAAAGCTAAATTCAGTGTTGTTCCACTTATATACCACCTATAATGGTTTAACTGAGTAGGAAAATTGTCATCTTATTTATGCCGTATCATTTAAGGCAGGGTGTCCAATCTTTTGGCCTCCCTGGGCCACATTGGAAGAAGAATTGTCTTGGGCCACACATTAAATACACAAACACTAACATAACTGATGAGCTTAAAAAAAAATCGCAACAAAAATCTCATAATGGGCCGGGCACGGTGGCTCAAGCCTGTAATCCCAGCACTTTGAGAGGCCAAGGCGGGTGGATCACCTTAGGTCAGGAGTTCCAGACCAGCCTGACCAACCTGGTGAAACCATGTATCTACTAAAAATACAAAAATTAGCTGGGTGTGGTGGCAGGCACCTGTAATCCCAGCTACTAGGGAGGCTGAGGCAGGAGAATCACAGCTACCCAGGAGGCAGAGGTTACAGTGAGTCGAGATCCCACCATTGCATTCCAGCCTGGGTGATAGAGCGAGATTCTGTCTCAAAAAAAAAAAAAAAAAAAAAAATCTCATGATGTTTTTAGAAAGTTTACGAATTTGTGTTGGACTGCATTCAGAGTTGTCCTGGGCCATGGGTTGGACAAGTCCGATTTAAGGAGTACATTGAAGCCTCATTAAAATGCTTTTCACCATTGAGTAAAATTTTATGATCAGGTTTGTCAGAAACTTCATCCAAGGTAGTTTAGTTAGTGGAGTATCAAAAGCACCTTGTCAGACTCTCTCACTAGGACAGTGGCCCCATAGCAGAGGCCAACGAGTAGTTACACCCAGACTTCAGCAAAATCAAAATAAATAGATTTGGTCTAAAGTCCATGAGCAGTAAAAACCGTTACCTTGAAATTTTCTGTAGGTGAAAATTATTCTTCAGAATTAAAGGCTTGATTTTCCTAAGCTGTAATTCTGTTTGAGTCACTTGTGAAAAATGCTATTTTGGTAAAAGAACAACTATGTACACTTTCAAAAGAGCTTTTTTCCTTTTGTGTTAATGCATTTGCGTTTATTTGGAATTGCAGGAGATGATGAATGAAGTACTTGGTAAGTTTAATTCAGAAATCATTTTGCTTTGGTTATGTAGAAAAAGAAAGGAATGTGAATTAATAGGAAAATTTATTTGTGGGTTAGTTCATACTTCATGTGGGGAAAGGAGGAAAGGGAGGAAGTAGCCACAAACTTTATTAAGGATAACTAATCAAGTTTCGTTTGATTTATACCATTCATGCCTGCCTTGTGTAATAGTGACACCTTCACCTTTTGTTTTTTTTTTTTTGAAACGGAGTCTTGCTCTGTTGCCAGGCTGGAGTGCAGTGGCTAGATCTCAGCTCACTGCAACCTCTGCCTCCCAGCTTCAAGTGATTCTCCTGCCTCAGCCTCCCGAGTGGCTGGGACTACATGTGCACGCCACCATGCCCAGCTAATTTTTGTAGTTTTAGTAGAGACAGAGTTTCACCACGTTGGCCAGGATGGTCTCCATCTCTCCACCTCATGATCTGCCCGCCTCGGCCTTCCAAAGTGTTGGGATTACAGGCGTGAGCCACCACACCCAGCCAAGAAATTTTATTCTTAAAGAAGGGATTTGAAGGATAAGAGCTAAGCATCAGGGCATATAAGAAGTAAAAAATATCTTCAGAATGCTTAATAGTGTTTTGTTTTGTTACACATTAGACAGAAAGCAAGAAATTATTTTTAATACTGAATATGGGTCAAAAGCCCAACTTTGGGATACTGGGCACAGTTTCATTCCTCTTAGCATAATTGAATATTATAAAAATGGAAGGAACAGCTTGAATGGTGCCATTGATTTTTTTAGTACAGGCTTTTAGTTCCTCAATTGAACAAATGAGTAAAAATGAAGATTAAAGAAGAAGTATTAAAAGAATTGTTTTCCATTTTTAAAAAAATCATAAGGGACTGTCTCAAATGATTACTAATTTCAGAACATAGTGAGATTAAAAAGTACATTGGATTTATGATTAATGAGGAGACAATTACAATTTTAAAAAAATACATGTGGAAAAAATAAGTATACTACTGCAGTTTACAAATATTTGTGCCAAGATATGTGAGGCTAGCGGTAATGATTAGAAATATAATTGGAAGTTAAAACTGATTTATGTTCTCAATTTCATTATTTAAGCCAATGTCACTTTTAAAATGTCACTTAATTTTTCTATTCCCAGTGTTCTTTTCAATAAAATGCAATCATTAATACACCGTACTTTATGTAAACTAGGGTTTCAAAATAATGTTTACTAGACTTTTTTTTTTTTTTTTTGAGAGTCACTCTGTCGCCCAGGCTGGAATGCTGTGGTGCGATCTTGGCTCACTGCAACCTCCACCTCTCGGGTTCAAGCAATTCTCATGCCTCATCCTCCCTAGTAGCTGGGATTACAGGTACCCACTACCACGCCTAGCTAATTTTTGTATTTTTAGTAGAGACAGGGTTTTACCATGTTGGCCAGGCTGGTCTCCAACTCCTGACCTCAGGTGTTCTGCCCACCTGGACCTCCCAAAATGCTGGGGTTATAGGCGTGAGCTACCCTGCTGGCCAATTTACCAGACTTATTAAGCATAAAATATTATTTAATAATATGTATGTGTAAGTCCACTACATGGGATTTTAAAAAGTTTAGATTTTGTGATCTGCAGAAATGTCAGATGCAACAGTTTTTAAAAATAAAGGCTGAGTTCAGGCTGGGTGTGGTTGCTAATGCCTGCAATCCCAGCACTTTGGGAAGCCGAGGTGGGCAGATTGCCTGAGCTCAGGAATTCAAGACCACCCTGAGCAGCATGGTGAAACCCTGTCTCTACAAAAAATACAAAACAATTAGCTGGGTGTGGTGGCACACACCTGTAGTCCCAGCTTCTTGGAGGGCTAAGGTGTGAGGATCACTGAGCCCAGAAGGTTGAGGCTGCAGTGAGCCAAGTTCATACCACTACAGTCCAGTGTGTGTAACAGAGTGAGACCCTGTCTCTCTCCCCCTGCTCTCTCAAAACAGAAAGGCTGAGTTCAGAGTTTCAGTCATGGGTGACCCTGTAAATTGCATTTTCTTTTTCTCCCAAAGGGTTTTCTTTCACTATTACATGTTTATATTTTCCTGATTTGCACTCATGCTACATTAGGTGTAGGATCATCTTATCTATAGCATTAATACAAAGTTCATTTGTAAAAACTATTCTGTTCATTTTCTCCCAGCCGTTTCATCCGAGAAATTGTTTGAATTTCAGTTACTGAATGCAGTTTAATCAGTTATTCTAAATAGAAAGGTTACTGCACTTTTCACAAACTAAGGGAAATATAAATTTATCTTAAGTTTATGAACATTTTTATATTCCTGTGGGGACAGTTGAGCACAGTATGTATAATTTAATATTTCTATTGGCATTTGTTCTAAGTTTATTTGCTGTATTGTTAAAATCAATATAGTAGGTGTACAGTTTTTAAAAAACAAATCTATTTGTCTGTGGAATATTTTTCAAAAGTACCTAAAAAACATGCCCTTAAATAGATGAGATGGAAATTTTGCTATTAAATTGAATATGTAGTTAAATGTGTGATACTGGTATTGTTTTGATTGTTTATATTTTACATATGAGGTTTTTTAATATGTTTCTGTGAAACTACTTTTAAGTAGGTCTTAATTTTGATTTATAAAAAGAAGCTTCTCTAAAAGAAAAAAGTCATTTTGTTCTTAATGATTATATGGTAGTCCTCAGACCCTGGTAGTGGAAAAAAGTAGAAATGAGTGATTTATTAAGCTCTTTATCTAAAATGTCTAGTTGAGCATGTGATGTAATTTATTTTTACTATAATGTGGGGAGATACCTTTATTCCAAATTTATAGCAGAATCGTTTGCTATTTTCTGCAAATTTAGGCAATCTGGAGTGTGCCCAGAAATGAACTGTTGATTGGCAAGTGTTTGATTGAGTAAATATCATATGGAAATGGTATTTTGCTTGTAATGACATACTGTTTCTTATTAAGGACCATTTCTTAAGTATGCCTGTAAGTAAATATATTACACATATTGGTCAAATGATGTATTGACAGCTTTAACTTGTAGCGTATGCTTCTCTCCTTTCTCCTTTTAGTAATTATCACTAGTTAGTCTTCAGCCATATTCTGTGAGAGAATTTTTAATACATGATAGAGTGCTGCAGGGTTTTTGTTTTCTAATGTTTTACCTGATGGAGTAAAGAAATGAGAACTATCTGAGATCATTGTGTAACTCTTAATATGTGTTAAACATTGTTTTGAACATTCTTTTCAATCTATTAATTATAAGGCAGATGATTCTTTAAAAATTCTTAAGAGTGAGTGATTATGTTCCCCCAAATGCTAGTACTGGGAGAGAAGGGGATAAAGGTAAAGAGAAAGAGCATAACGATTAGTTTAGATTGTATAAAGTAAGGGTAACTGTTTCGTTCTAAAACATGTTGAGTTAATCATTGTATGCCTTTTCCCTGGGATTATAACCTTGATTTTTAATTTACCCTTTTTACTGTGAAAGAGTCAAGAGCAGTGAATTGCAAGAGAGGCATATGTACCTCTTTAACCAGTTTTACATGTTATTGCTGGGAATATTCAATGGCAATAAGGAAGATAAATGGTTTCACACTGATGATCATTTTTAGTAATCACATTTAGATTTCCACATGTTATAAGGTAGGAGAATAGATGCCATAGCTATTGATGGAGAAGGGCTTTTAGACAGAAGGTTATTGTTAGGAAAATTCAAGTTTACCAATCTTGGAAAAAATTACAGTTATGCCAGTTACATTCTATATCTTACAACACTGCACTGTACCAGTTTTGAATATTCTGTGGACATAAATACACTAGTATTTGTCCAGCCATGAATTCTGACTTTTAGGTTAGAAAATGTGATCATATAAACTGTAGTTTTAACATGAGTGAAAAAGCTGGTAATTAATTTTTGTCTTCCTTTTTCTATATTATAATTTTTTATCATTAATGTTGAAGATCTCTTGCTATATGATTAGTTCTGTAGATGACTATTTCATCTATTGGTGAAAAATTACTGGAATGAATTATTGTACTTGAGCAATTAGAATCATATTAGGAGAGGCATGAAGTAAGTAGAACATATCTGTGTAGAGATAGTAATTTTACTTTCTAAAGCAGTGGTTTTGAAACTTCTGCTGAGAGTGTGCTGGAGGAAGTCAAGCAGTTCATCCTGGTTTCAACCAGTGCAGTTTTATTTTGATTAATTTTAAGCATGGGAGTTTGCATAGGATTTTAGTTGAGCAGGGTTCTGTTGTTTAAAAAACACAATAGCCTCTGTTGTTACCGTATTTGATCTTATCACTTGCCTGCTTAAATCCTTGCTATGTTTTTTTATTGTTATTATGACTGATAAGACTTTTCTTTGCCTAGCTTCTGCTTCATTCTTTATCTCTGATCACTTTCTTTTCCTTTCCATGTAAACCGTGCATTCTAGTTGTACTTAAATTGTTTGATGTTCCCTGAGAGGAAAATGTTATTTTTACATCTGCATGCCTTTGCACATGGAACTGCCAGCAGTCTCACTTGAGCTAGGCAGAACTCAATTCCTTTGAAACCTTGGTCATCTCCCCATAAAAGCAATTATTACATTGTTTTGTAACTGTAGCCTCCCTTGAGAGCAGAGACCATTTGATTTATCTTATATTCATCAGTATTCAAATGTCTCTTGAATTACTGCATTTAGAATTTGAGAAATAGTAAAATTACTTTAATAAACACTAATGTGAATAAAATATCCCAGATCTAGTTCTGTGCAAAAGAGTTTTAGTGACAGTGTCAGACATTATGCTAAATACATAAAAGACACCCAGTTGCACTTATCATGAAGTATCATAAAGCCAAAAGATATATGAAAAAATTATATTAGGTTCTGGTGGCTTAAGTGATGTCTCAGATTCAGTCATCTAATCTTAAAAGTTGATTGTGAAAGCATTTTAATAATAACTCTATACAGCTTTGGCTGCCTTTGATAAAATTTCTTCATATGTGATTAAACCTAATGGACTTAAAGGAGCCTTCAAGTGTCAAGATATATAATACAGCAATACCGACTCTAAAGATAGAATGGAACCTGGAGCTATCCTGCCTAAATTCACTATCCTGTTTCTCAGTAGCTGTGTTGTCTGAGGCAAGTTACTTAACCATTCTGTACCTCCTTTTCCTCATTTGTAAAATGAAGACAATGATAATATTACTTTATATGGCTGTGGTGAAGAGTACCCAGGAATTAATGTATCTAAAGCACTTGAAAGAATGCCTGACATACTGAAAACACTCAATACATGTTAACTATAATTAATTTGAAGTGGCTTCTTATTTAAACAGATCAATATTTATTGTGCAGCATTTTCATCTTTTAAAGATAATTGCTTTAATACATGAGCATCTAATTTTTTTTAAAACTTGAGATTTTTAGCTACTGTGTTTTAGACTGGCAACTGTTTTAGTATGGTCAAAAAGTACTATCTCTACTGAAGTATTGTCCTGTCTCCCAGTGGAATGTAGACTGTTGCTGTTGGATGGATTGACATGGGAGATTTGAAAGTATGTTCTCCTGAATTCTAAGCTTAGCATTGAGTTCCCATGACCTTCACAGGTCTTGGTAGTGCCTGCAACAGAGCAGGGAAGGGAGAGAAATAGTACAGGATTCCAGTGACAAGTTCTTAAGCCTTAACCTGTACTTTATTCTTTAGTATAGAATAGGTGTTCCACTTTTTTCCCCACATTTTACTCTTTTTGGCTTGGGGTAATAGATTTTTTAGAAATCTGAATTTATATTTCAAAAAGGCATGATGTGCAAGTTAATTTTTATAAGTCAATGAAGCTGCTTTTTAAGCTCACTTTGTAACATGCATACCTGCAGTGGAAGAAGTAGGTAGGACTTTAGTAATCTGTGTCAGGAACCATGTACTGTTAAATCCTATTAAATATGCACATTTAGTACACAAAGAAAAATTTAAGGGAAGAAGATTTTTTTCCAAGTTATTTATAAAGAGTATATCTCTTGTAATAATCAGTCCCCCATCTGTCCTAGCCCACCTTTACTTTCTCACACTTAGGTTCTTATAACAATTAAAGTATAATAAAAGTTAGTTGGGGAACTTAAAAAAATTTCATTATAGGAAGGAAATGTGGTTTGAAAAACAGGAATTTTTCAAATTTTAATAAATTTTAGTGTTTATTATGCCAGCTGTGAGAGAGTTGAAGATGAGGGGCTGGGATAAAAAGCTAAATCAGGTACTTACCTTTGCTACTTATGACCTGCCAGGGAGTTCGGAGTATGCAGAGAACATATGGGAATTTGGAAGCTGGGAATGGAGACTATAAAAGTGCTGGATTTTGAATAGTGCCAGGAAATAAAGGAAGACTTAGCAAGGGATCATTTTTCAATGCCAGTGACATGCTGTGTAATAGCCTACCATGGGGAATTTGAATACTTATACAATTGGTGGATAGACTAATACTGTCTTGTAATTTGAACACTAACTCTTAATATTAACAAATTTTTTCTCAACAGCTGTCATATGAACTTTTAAAATAGTTTTTGCATTTCACCTGAAAATAGTGCGTTAGGTCATATTAGGAAAAATAAACTCTAGAATAAATACAATTTTGACCAAACCTGTTTCCTCTCTAAAAACCCAAGACACTGTTTCTATCTTTAATGTTATCTAGTGTTAAAATTTCATTTCCTTCAACAGCGTGTGTTTCTATGTTTGTTAGACCAAACAACTTCTTGTTTTACTTCTTACCTTGGTTCTTGTTCCTTGTTGTTATTTAATTAGAAAAGAGAAATAATTGTTTGGGCCTTTTCGTACGCCTCAAAAATGTTGAGTTACATAGAGGAGTGAGTTAGATTTATAGGACTCACACCCGATTTGATCTCAAGTGCATTTCTAGCCGTGTTTTCATCCTCTCTTCCTTGTGTTAGGTTTCTCATAGAAATAGCTTTTCTCTGAGCTCAACGTGTTTCCTTTCTTACTTACTTGTTCTTGGAAATCTAGGACTGTGTATGTGGAACTTGTTCTTCTTGTACACAATAACTCTTAAGTATTTGAAAATTACTATTCTACTTGAGTCTTCTTTTTTGCCAAGCTAAGGAGAAAAATTCTTGATTTTTTTAAACCACATGCATGTGATACGGTTTAAAGACCTTTCCCCATCCATATCGCTCAACTCATGACAAAGTCTTTGTCAGTATACCTCTTGAAATAAAGTGGCCAGAACTAAACTGACTACTTCCGATATGGTTTGACCATTGCTGAATACAATGAAGCTATTATCTAGGATACTGTAATTCTATTAATTTAGCCTGAAATTTACATTGCATTTTTTTGGCAGCCACATTACCCTTTGATCACATTGAGCTTATGATCAACTAAAACCTTGTCTCTTTTGCATGTGAATTGCGTTAAGTCTAATCTTTGTCACTCTTTACTTGCCAGTTGATGCTTTGAAAGTAAATGCAGGATATTATGTATTGCATTACTATAAAACCTTAAATGAATTTATCTATCTGGAGATATCAACTAACATTTATATAAACACACTTGGTTTAGGGCTTCATTAATTTCAGTAATGTTTGGTAGTTTATAGGGTGCAAGTCTTTTATATTTTGGTCTCGCATATGCCTCTGTAAGTTGGGCTCTCCAGAGAAACAGAATCAATAAGGATGGTGTGTGTGTGTGTGTGTGTGTGTGTGTGTGTGTGTGTGCAGAGAGATTGATTTTAAGAATTGACTCGTGATTGTGGTGACTGGCAAATCCAAAATTCATAGAATGGGCAGGCAGGATGGAACCTTAGGCATGATTTATCTTACAGTCTTGAGATAGAATTCCTTCTTCCCTGGGTAACCTGTTTTTGCTCTGAAGGCCTCATTTGATTGGGTGAGGCTACTCGTGTTATGGAGGAGCGCTCTTTTACTTAATGTCAACTGATTGTTAACGTTCATATCTACAAAATAGCAATATCTGGACTAGTGTTTGATCAACTAGACAGCATAGCCTAGCCAAGTTTACACATCAAGCTAGTAATATCATTGCAACATCTGAGTATTACATATGCTTAAATGCTATTGTAATGGTATACATTTTTAAGCTCAATTTCTGATTGATGCTACTTTACTGTTACTTTTTTAAAAATTCTGTAGCCTTCTTTTCATTATTCCTAAATACATGACTAGCAGCCTTTTCATCTGAAATTAGGATTACTCCCTATTTTTTAGAAAAAATTAATATTTTTTAAAGAAAAGTTCTAATGTTACTTAATCTCTCACCTTTTTTTTTTTTTTAACTGGAATCATCTGACAGAAATGGCAATTTCATTTTAACAATCTTATTTTGTTTGGGCCATCTTCTGGTTATTTTTTTCACACTGGATTGTGACAGTCCTTAAATATTTTAGAGATTAAAATTCTAAGTCAATTTAGAGCATAATTGGTGGAATAAACATGTTACATAAAAAAGAGATGTAAGAAGTTTGGGAGAAAAGGTAAGGTTCATATTTTAGATATCACCTTTATGCTATTCTCTCTCTTTGGTCAAGTCACTTAATTTCTATGAGTCTCAGGTCCTCCTCTATAAAATGGAGTAATACCCACTTGCTATGGAGTTGTCCTGAAGTTAAATGAGATGCTTTGTGTGAAGAGCCTGGAATAGTGCTGCTAAATAGATACAACTCCCTTTACTATTCTTTTATTTATTCAACAAATATTTGACACTCACTGTGTGCCAGGCACTGTTCCAGATTCTGGAATTACTGGAGTGAAAAATATAGGCAAGATTTCTGTTCTTACAGAGCCTCTGTCTTGGCTGTTCTCAAGAAGATGATGATAAACAATGAAAAGAGTACACTGAACAATTTCAGATTGTAATAAGTGTGAAGAAAAGCAAAGTGTGTGGCGATAAAGAATTGCTGTGGTAAGAGCCCACTTCAGACTAGTAGTCAGGGAAGACTTCTTTAAGAAGGTGACATTTGAGTAGAAATGCCCTTAGGATTCTGGAGAAACTAGGCATGTGAATATCTTAGTGAAAACTTTCCCGGCAGAGAGAAGAGACAGTGCAAAGCCTCTAAAGTGGGGAAAATGTGACAAATTGAGAGAACTGAATGAAGCCCAGAGATGCTGGTTGCAAGTAGTGGAGAAGTCAGAGAAGACCAGCTATTGTAGGATCTTATAAGCCACAATAAGAAGACTGGATTTTATTCTAGGTGCAGAGAGAAGCCACTGGAGGGTTTTAAAAAGGAGGTTTTGTGATCATTAGGTGGAAATGTTGCTGTGGACTCCTGGAAGTGAGAACCTAGCTGTGAAACATTAGCAAACTAAATACTAGCAACTTGGATTTCTAGTTGCCCAAGAAACATGAGAGTAAACTTATTTTACCTGGTACAAAAATCCCAGCCAGTCTCTAACAAAGGCAAATCTAGGTTATTTAGAGCAAATACTATTTTATATCTTTAAAATTTTACTAAGACTTACTATGCACTTATAGATGTTATATGTTATAGATTTTTAAAAAACAATGCTTTGTGGATTGTTTTCCTAAGTTCATGCGGCAGTTGACTAGCATAGCAGTAAAGAGTACAACTCTAGTTTCAGATATGAGTATGATCATTGATCACATAGAAGCATTAAGTTAATATTAACAAGCATCTATTGCCAGAATATGTTTCATTATAGAATTATGAAATTATTTAGCTGAATGTACTTTAAGACTTAGTCTTTTTTCCTTTACAGAAGAGGGAACTTAGATTCAAAGAGGTTAATTGGTTCACATTACATAAACATTTAAAAAAAAATAAACCTGGATTTTACTATTCTTCTAGTTGTAGGATGAGAGGTTCTTGAGGCAAAATGTGGAATGACAGAAGATAGTGACATCTGTTTGCTTTGTATCTGCTACATTCTTCTCTGTTTCTCATTTGTTTTACATTTATGCTTTTTCACACTTATCCTTGGACTTAGGATATTGGGATATGTCAAACAGTTGCTCCCTTACTGTGTAAACAGACAAGTAAACACAGTTGCTAACGAAGTTACAGGCATCATATGATAAAGACAAGCTTAGTGTTTTTTGGAGGACATGATGGGTATGTCTGTTAAGTGTCCCTGTTTAGAGTCTGTTTACTGATAGAGTTGAATGTCCTTGGCTCCTCATTTCAATTTAATATATATTACATTGCCTTGGCTGTTTGGCCCTTTTTTGCACTTGTTTGCCTCCCAGCCATAAGCCAGTTTGAAGGCCATCGTGTATCAGGTCTAGTGGGTTAATCTATGTCTGACCAGTAAGACCTACCTTGACAGTCACCATGATGACAGCATGTCTTATTTTAAGTAGAAACCTGGTTAGAGACTAATATAAGAATAGTTGGTTTTGAATAGATGTATTCCTTCTCTTAAGGAATGTAGATTTTATTCTTATATTTTGAAATATCCATAAAGGAAATTGAGAAACAGCTCTCATTTTGTTAATTTTGGCTCCTTTTACTGTTTTTTATTTTGAAGTGTAGCCATTCCTAAGAACACTAGCAAATGAAGTTCATTGTTGATGTTATAACATATTCTGAATCTTAAGGTACCAAAAATACATTCATAGAACAAGTAAAGTAGCACTGCTATAATTAGGGGAAAATGGTAGTTTTCTTGTAAGTCCTTTCTCTTTCAAGGGCTTATAGTTTTCTGTAAAAACCAAACATTATCCTTTGGGCAGGTGTGTTTTATTCTTTCTCTTGATTCTGTGTTATAAAGTGATTAAAAAGGAAAGATACTAACTTTTTGTCTCCCACACAAAGAATGTTCATATTTGTAATTTTTGGCTGTGACTCATTGCCATACCCCTGAGCCTCCCTTTGTTTAAAAAGTAATAATATTTTTTTTATCTACAAAGGAGTACCTTTGATGTATGTGTGTGTGTATAAAATCAAAATGGCATACATTTTTTGAGAATATTCACTGACTCCTGAAGACTATATTATAGTTGTACCAAGAATTAGATGGCAGGCCGGCATGGTGGCTCATGCCTGTAATCTCAACGCTTTGGGAGGCTGAGGCAGGTGGATCAGTTGAGGTCAGGAGTTCAAGACCGGCCTGGCCAAGATGGTGAAACCCCGTCTCTATCAAAATAAAAAAAATTAGCTGGGCATGGTGGTGCACAACTGTAATCCCAGCTACTTGGGAGGCTGAGACAGGAGAATCACTTGAACTGGGAAGCGTAGGTTGTAGTGAGCTGAGATTGCAGCATTGAACTCCAGCCTGGGCAACGAGTGAAACTTTGTCTCAAAAAAAAAAAAAAAATTACATGGCAATCCGTTTTAGCAATCTAATGTGGTAGGTAATCTGGCATTATCTATCTCTTTGGTCACATGAGGATGAGGCTGCCCACCACCATTACCCATCTGCTGGGCCTTAGGAAGAAGAGAGCCAAAATCTTAGAAATTTGAACCGAAAAAATTGGACTCAAGTTAGCAGCCTAAAATACAAAACCAGACTGTGTATGAATTATTGTTTTCTCGTCTTTATTTTGTGCAGATCTAGAAACTGAACTATACAAATATTTTCTATGAAAGGGTGAATAAGCTGTCCAAAGTGAGTGATTTTTAGCTGTGTAGAAAACATCTCCTGCTGTATTAAATATAAAACTGTCAGCTCTTTGAATGTCTCCTTGCAATAATTAATCATCCTTCTCAGTTAACAGCACAGACAGTACAGCACAGGTAAGAGAGTAGGCTCTGGAGCCAGTCTACCAGGTGCTCTTGTGATTCTGGGTACATTGCTTTCTGTCTCATATTCCTCATTTACAAAAAGAGGATAGATAACACTAGTACCTACCTAATAGTGTTGTTACGGGGATTAAATGAGTTAATATATGTAAAGCACTTAGAACATTACCTCAGACATAGTAAGTACCATATAAGTATTTACTGTTTGTTGTTGCATATTTATAATATGCTGTATTTGTTTGTTTGTTTTTTGAGACAGAGTCTTGCTCTGTTGGCCCAGGCTGGAGTACAGTGGCATGATCTCAGTTCACTGCAACCTCTGCCTCCCAGGGTTCAAGCAATTTTTGCGCCTCAGTTACACGAGTGGCTGGGATTACGGGCATGCATCACCACACCTGGCTAATTTTTGTATTTTTAGTAGAGACAGGGTTTCACCATGTTGGCCAGGCTGGTCTCGAACTCCTGGACTCCAGTGATCCACACGCCTCAGCTTCCCAGAGTGCTGGGATTACAGGCATGAGCCACTGCTCCTGGCCCTATAATACGTTTTAAATGGCTCGTTTTATCAGTGAAGCTCTCACAGAGAATTTGGCATTTGAACTGGTCCTTGAAGGTTAAATAGGATTTGTAAAAGTGAAACATAAAGAACTGAAAATGGTAAAAGCTAATGTGAATTAAGTTGTTAAGAGGAAGTAAAGAACCTTTCTTTCCATTTAGTGCAGATTAGCTATGTGCCTGCCTCTGAGCTTAGCATTTGATGATGATTACATTATCTTAATCAGTCCTTATAATAGCCCTCCAAGATAGGTATTTTATTTTATTTTATTTTATTTTGGAGATGGAGTCTTGCTCTTGTCACCCAGGCTGGAGTGCAGTGGTGCAGTCTCTGCTCACTGCAACCTCTGCTCCCAGGTTCAAGTGATTCTCCTGCCTCAGCTTCCCGAGTAGCTGGGATTACAGGTGCCTGCCCCCACGCCTGGCTAATTTTTGTATTTTTAGTGGAGACAGGGTTTCACCATGTTGGCCAGGCTGGTCTTGAACTCCTGACCTCAGGTGATCTGCCTGCCTCAGCCTCCCAAAATGCTAGGATTACAGGCAAGATAGGTATTTTAAATTGTAATTTTACAGATGGCAAAGTAGCCACAGAAAAGGAAAGCTACTTTTTTAAACTCACAAAGTCAAATGTTTGGCCTAGTTCTGTCAGACTGTAAAGCCCATGCTTTTAATTGTTACCTAATACTGCTTTCCTATCAGAAGATTATTCCTAAAGATATTTAAAAGAATGAGCACTCCAGGGTTGGATTTCAAAACATTAATGGAATTATACTGATAGGATGCATGTGATCACTTTGCTAATGAGAGAGACTCTGGATGCTGTGTTTGCTGGTCATTTCAAAGGCTGAAGAGAAACAGGCATGCCTGTCCTTGCCAAACACATTGTTTCCACTGTGATTCTGTCACTATGGAAGTACTTGTGTTTTCTGAACTGGGAGCAATGGTATTGTGGTTATTGGCATTTTTGTTATCCTTCTTACTAGAAATTATGCAGATATCCCCAATGATATCCTGATGCATGCCTTAGGTTCCAAATTTTGTTGCCTGGAATTGACTGAGTGCTCTTTTTAGTTCCCTGCATCAGAGAGGTGTGTGCAGTTGTGCTTCCCAGTCTTCCGCATTTATGGTTTCATGTTTGTGAAGTTTGTTTGAAATATAGGAAGGATACTCTTAATTCTGGTACTGATTATTTCTTTCATTCTCTAGCTACTTGTCACAACACCTTTCTTTTGAAACTTTTAGGGAATTAATAAATTAATAATTTCATACACATTCTTTTTCCATTCACATATCTCACTGGCTTTATTCAGAATTAAATTTTTTTTGTCCCTGTGTACTACTTCCTTTTATTAATTAACTGACAGTTGTTTTTCTCCTCTATGTTTCTGATGCTTTTTTTTTTTCTTTTACTGTTTAAAACTTTTTCAGAAGATGTAGCTAGTGACTCGGGTGCTAGCCTTGCTTCAGACTTCATAAAGCTAGAGACATATTTAAATGAACTAGGAACTTGATAACCAAGATCTTTCTCTAGAATTTATATGTTTCCCTCTGCTTTTAAAGAAGGAGGAAGAACATTATGTGGAAGCAAATAGCAGAGATTAGCCCAAAATTTAAAAATAGAAAGCAAGCACATTCATGATTTCTCAATAAACATTTAACACATAAGAAATTTTGAAGATTTTTACTTTTAAATCTCATCTCTGTGTTATTGTAATATCCTTTTCAGATCATCACAGTCTGATCTTTCTTAAACAGAGATCTAATCTTATTCTTCTGTGTCTTAAAAATTTCATTGGGTCTTTATTTTCCATAGTGTTACCTAATTCCTGAAATGCTTCATCCTCCTTAGACTTGTACACTCCATGAGAACAGATACCTTTTTTTTTTGAGAGACGGAGTTTTGCTCTTGTTGCTCAGGCTGGAGTGCAATGGCACTATCTTGGCTCACCACAACCTCTGCCTCCTGGGTTCAAGCAATTCTCCTGCCTCAGCCTCCTGAGTAGCTGGAATTACAGGTGCACGCCACCATGCCCAGCTGATTTTGTATTTTTGGTAGAGATGGGGATTCTCCATGTTGGTCAGACTGGTCTCAAACTCCCAACCTCAGGTGATCTGGCTGCCTTGGCCTCCCAAAGTGGGTACCTTGCCT
The DNA here is from genome assembly GCF_030222135.1 of Aotus nancymaae. Taxonomy (NCBI): domain Eukaryota; kingdom Metazoa; phylum Chordata; class Mammalia; order Primates; family Aotidae; genus Aotus; species Aotus nancymaae. Next base: position 82,899,085 of record NW_026988450.1, on the reverse strand, counting down.
ATTTTATTCGCCATTCTCTTTTCCATAACTAGATGACTGCCTCTAACAGCTACTTATTCCATTAATACCACGGGCCAGGGCTCCCCAAAAGTTGTCCCTCTCGTCAGTTACAAGTATGTTGAGAGTTATTGGTTGGTGCCTTCCAACTTTGGGATGGCAAGATGGGGCTTGGCTTATGGTCCAGGGCACCACTGAGCGTAATTGTAGTCAACGTCTCTGCGTGATGATGATGATGATGTACTGATCACAGGCAAGAAGATGCTCTGCAGCCTGGTTATCTACTTCATTAGCCTACTTCAGAGTGTACCACTACCCATTTTGGATGAGGAGCCATGGAACTGCTGGAGAGTTTGTGTTCCAGGAAGCTGAGGAACCAGCTACTAGTGCTGGTGCCACTATTAATAATACTAGTCAGAAGTGGGGGCTGGAAACAGTAGAGGCCCAACAGTGGTTTTCAACTATAGATAGAAGTCCCAACTCTGTCTTCACATACGTCAGATACATTTGGTATATTTATGGCTCATGTTCTCATTTAGTGGCATTCAACTTAGCTATAGGCTAACCATTCTAACATTGTATGTTCATCTGCAGATCATTTTTAAATCATTTGATACTGACATGAACTTGATATGAAAATGTTCAGATGGCTTTGAAACCTATTCATGTTTTCCCAAGAACTTTCGTCATTACTTGCCAATGAAAAAAACAAAAGAGTTTAGGTTGAGTTTGGTGGCTCATGCCTGTAATCCTAGCACTTTGGGAGATGAAGATGAGAGGATCACCTTAGCCAGTAGTTTGAGACCAGCCTGGGCAATCTAGTAGACCCCATCTCAAAAAAAAAAGAAAAGAGCTTAATTTTAACTAATGTAACTTCTTGACTAAAATAAATGATTTTTTCACTCGAGCAAATAAGTTTCGTTATGACTTACTTTACACAATAGTTTATTTAATTTTTTGTTTTTTATTTTTTTTCTATGAAGAATAGTTTAATTTTTAATGTCAGTATATTTTAAAATTTATTGAAGGAAATAAATTTTAAAATACATTTTAATTTTATTTATAGAAACTCTGGGTTATATTGTAAAATGAAAAACATAATTAAAACCAGATTTATCTTTTATAACTTTAGATTTTTAAGATTTTAACTGAAAAGTGAAAACAAAGGTATTGTTTCTGATTGTCATAGTATTATTACTGTAGATGGGTCCAGTTAGCCCATTTGCTTTGAATAAAGCTAATGTTACTGATCCCCCCCCATGTTAGCTAATGCCGTGTCAGATATAACTGAAGAACTCATTTCTATGCACAGAGTATACCCCTCATGGTCAGCAGGTTATTCAGATACAGACTTTCAGGGGGAAGATTATCAAAAAAAGTGTGACTATAAATCTATAAATGCTTTTAACATCTGCACATTGAATTATTGTTTCAAATGTTTTTATACTCACATAATTTTATTTAATATGCACAACCATTCTGTAAGAGCTTTATTCTTTTACGTTATAGGGTTTTCTTATTTTACAGATTGGGAAACTGGTGTAGAGCAGTTAAATGACTTAAGATTACATAGCTAGTTATAAGTGGAAGGATAAGAATTTGAACGAACAGGTGTGGCCTCTTCCAGGAAACAGTATAAATAGTCAGACTTTATGAAGGATAAATTGGTAAGGAGAGTCATTTATCTCTCGTCTGTAAAGAGGATTCTTTTTCTCAAGTAGAGCGTGAAGTAGATCATTTACTAGAAAAGCTTGAAAATGCTTTTCTGAAAAGCATTTCAGAAAATAAAAACTGCTTTGAAATTAGGCGCATAATAAGAATTGTTTCAGAGCCTGGCGTCCGTTGGGCATTATATACATATTCTCTGTGTCAGTAAGGTTTACAGTTGAAGTCTCTTAAATCCTTATTTGCTGAAATCTGTTTTTGCTTATATATTGAGACTGAAGTTAGCAATTTTCCTCCAGGTGTGGACTTTGAAAATAAAATATACTTATTGAAATGTAGATTACATTATAGTAATGCATTTATATAGTACTGTCCTCCAGGATTCTTGGGAACTTAAGTGTATTGTTGTATATATGAATCATGGAATGCACTCTAGGATCTATACTGTTTATCAGTTTTGTTTGGGTGTAGTTCATGGTGTTTACTTAAGTCTCTAAAGCAGAGTTTAGGATCTCTGCATTTCAGTTACCTGAGTGCTGTGGGGCTACAGACCCACTCAGATTCTCTTGTTCTAAGTGGTCTTAACACTCAATTAGCTCTGTGTGTTGGTGGTGACAAATTTTACTGTATTTATGATGTAGGTCTTTCAGTGGACACAGTTTCAAGAATCCAAGAAGGTACTGGCTACTATTCAACTCACTCTCAGTTTCAATTATGGTCAGAGAATTTTGAAAACAAAAATTCTAAATGCCCCATAGGTTTGAAGCATTCCTATGCAGAGTGTTTACCTACGTGATAAACGAAAGTATCCGTTCATGCATCCCAGGATTTTAATGTTACCTTCACCCTCCACTCAAAATGCAATATGCATTTAGTCCATAATAGCATCACTCCCATCTTAAGTGAATAGTTGTTTCAGCTTTGATCTATAATCACAAGGTAAATTATCCTTGTTTGCCTAGGACTGTCCTGGTTTTTAAATTCACAATCTCATTGTCCAAGGAACCCTCTCAGTACTGCATAAACCAGAACAGTGTCTTAAAATACTATTGAGGACAATTGGTCAACCTAATGGCAAGGTTGTGTTGTTAATTAGGCTTTACGCATGTCATTGAGACTATAGATAAAAGCCCAGATAAATGGTTTTGAAGATTCTGCATGTGTCAGGATTACCTGGAGTACTTGTTAAACAGACTGCTGGCTCCCATCCCCGTGGTTTTGATCCAGTAGGTCTGAGGTAGGAGTCTGAGAATTGCTTTAGTAACAGTTGCCTTAGCCATGCTGATGCCTCTGGTTTGGAGTACATTGAGAACCACTGGCCTAGATCAAGCCATGTACTGTATGAGTATATGATGATGCTTGGTTCAGAATTATGGAGAAGGGGATCTGTGTTTCTCTGCCTCACAGACCTAAGCACCAACAACACCAAGGGGTATTTTGTGTGTCTGAACTGTGGTCATACAGCAGAAAAAAAGATGTGTTCCTGTTAGAGGTAACAGAAGTAGGGGAAGGGTTGAATACAGTCTAGCTGCCACATCCTTTATGGGATGGATATATTTTTGATAGTTTATAGTATCTTAGGCAAACTTTCATTTGACAATTAATTTGAGTCTTATAGTCACAATATCTGAAATGGATACTTCAGAGAGCAGATACTCATTATTACAGTAGAACTGATGATAGCTGTGTTTAGCAGGGATAATGGTACCCATCTTGCCTACTTCTCAGTTATCATAAAAATCCAATTACATAAAAGGTGTGAACATGCTGTACAAGTAAGATGTCACGGTGATGATTAAAGTGTACTTTGCTATTGGGCAATATGTTTCACACTGCTTTCATCTTCATGTTGCATTTCATTGTTTTCAGGTGTCTTCAGAATTCAGGCAAGTAGTTGGGGCTGCAGATGTTACCATTCTCTGTGACTTCTGTCACGGTCTTACAGACTTCAGTTTGCCAGGCTTAGATGTCTTCAGAGGTAGTCACCAGGTACTTGGTTGTTCCTTGATAGTGGCTCATAGACCTAATAGCTTTCTATGGTTGGGCCTGCCTGATCAGAATTTGGTACGTTTTCCCACTGATTAAAAATTGTTTTGCCTAAGCCTCATTTTGTGTGTAAAGAAAACAAAGGCAAAAGAGTAAGTGCTGTGCTCATAATCCACAGCCAGCTGGTAGTCACCAGGCAGACTGTGGGGCTCTGAGTCTGGTCTCCTAGTCTCAACCTTCTAGGCAGTGAGCATTGTTAATCACAGAACAGGCTCTCCTTGGACTCCTCGGCTTGCTCGTCTTTGTTTCCCCCAGGGCCTAGTGTTCAAACACACATACATACTACATAGTTTCTGTGTGTGTGTGTGTGTGTGCGCGCACGTGCACGCGCGTGCATGATAGGGAAACCAGAATTTGTTCTCAGCTCCGTAAGGAGCTTAGCCAAATCGTTTCTCCAATCTGTACCTTCTTTTTCATGTGTAATATAGAATTATCATCTGCCCAGCTACTAGCCTTAAAAGTAGTTACTGCATAAGGACGAGAAAATGTATAAAAGCACTTTGAAGCTTTTGTTACAAAGGGCAGTTAGTAATACTGAGTAAATGATAAATAAGCCTCATAGAACAGGAAGCATTTTCATCTCTCTGTCCTAATCATGTTTCTTTGTAAAGTAAGCTATTTTGTAAATCGTTCAAGTGGATTGAGTTTGTTAATTTAGATAATGTTTTATTTTTCTTTTTTGTCTCTTTATTTAACATTGGATATACAGAGAATGGTAATTATTATTGAATGGATTGAAAACAAGAATAGTCTCTTTGGGGGTGCCTGCTTTTTTTTTCCTTGCAATTGGCAGCGTTTTCTGCTCCATGGTCAGTTTTCAGTGGTTTGTGAGTTCTTGCCTTCTGTCAAGTGTTTTCTCCCTGTCATCACAGTGCTACTACTCTTTGTATTTACCTTCCCAGCTGCCCTGCCTTATTTCAAAGTTCAGAGTCAAATTGTAGCCGGCCATTTCCGAGCGAGTTCCTAGACACCGCTGAATTTCAACTAATTAATAGATTGCTTTTAAGGGATGCTAAATCTAGGCCAATTCAGAAGTTTAACTTCATTTGAGGGTTTTTTTTTTTTTTCAGAATATTTATCTTAAGTTACAAAATGTTGCTTCCTGTTAATTGTTTTCTTACGTATTCTGGTAAAATTTTACAAACCCAATAAAACTCTCTTAAAACAATACTGTTGGGGGATAACAGCTTGTATTCATTATGGATTGTTCACACAGGAAGAGATGTATTTAGGTATCTAACTTGTTTTCAGCATTGTATTTGAGACATCTGTGGTAGGATAGAATCTGTGGCAAATGTGGCATAGCGTACATTGTATATGGATATTCATAAACTGCCTTTGATAGATTGATTGACAAACATTTCCAGTTACTGAACCAGTAGCACTATTGCAGTCAGCAGCTCAGTAATCATTTTTTGTCTGTACAGCAGATTGTATGTATGCGTGTGTGTTTTGCCTATTTTTATAAAAATGTGTTAAAAGTAAAATGCTAATGCTAATAGTCAGAAAATTGACCTTCAAATATGTAATATATTTTTGACAAAGATGGAAATCATAAAGCATGCCAAAAATGGTAACCCTTTAGCTTCAGCTATCCCCTCACTAGATTTGACCTTTTTACTGTGTGTTATTATAATGAAAGATTGTATCTAGAAGATATTTTGTAATGACAGAAGGTATTTTATAAATAGGGTTTCCTGTGACATGTACTTAATTATTCAACTTCTGTATGTTTAATTTTCATGTTTATTCAAGAATATATTATACAAAGTCACAGCATTTGACAATTCCTTCATAACTCTGAAGAAAAGGTTCTATGTATTGTTTGTGTGAATTAAATACAGTGGCTCTGATAAAAATGTCTTTAGATTAATCTTAAAAAAATAAACTAAGAACAGGAATGTAAATTAAAGGGGAAATTTGGAGACTTGTAGTAACTGGTTCATTGCAACTTAATGTGCAGCATCCTCATTAGTCAAGTATCATGTGCCTACCTGGGCATGAAATAGCTATTTTTTTTCCTAATTTAAATCTGGAAAGTTTCAATTGTAGAACAGTTTGAATAGTTGTAAATAGCCACTGGACTTTTTAAAAAAGTATTTGTCTTCAAAAACAATGAAGGTCATCTTGTATCCATACAGACCACATGCACTTTCCTCATTATTGACAACATTATTTATATAATGGGTAGAGTTATTTACAACATTAAAAAATATTTCAGAGATCAACCATTAAGTATTATCACAGGGTAAATATCAGCAACTGAAATCCTTTTCTCCATAGTTTCTCAAAAAACTTAGTATTAGGAAATTAGTAGCCTTTCAGAATTTGTATGTTGGTTTTTTTCAGTAGTTATTCTGTAGAGGATGTGTGTACATATGCATGCTCATGTATGTATGTATGTTCATTTCTTATAAATCACTGTGACTTAATTGTGGACTTTGTTTTAATAGTTTTTTCTTTTCTAAAAGAAAGTTACTTTACATGTTTATTTTATTTTTATTTTTTTGAGACAGGGTGTCACTCTGTCACCCAGGCTGCAGTGCAGTGGCACGATCTCAGCTCACTGCAGCGTCTGCCTCCCAGGCTCAGGGATCCTCTTACCTCAGCCTTCCGAACAGCTGAGACCACAGGCTTGTACCACCACACCCAGCTAATTTTTTCATATTTTTTTAGAGATGGGGTTTTGCCACGCTGCAGAAGGCTGGTCTTGAACTCCTGGACTCAAGCAATCCCCCATCCACCTGCCTTAGCCTCCCAAAGTGCTGGAATTATGCCACTTTGCCTGGGAATTTTACATATTTTAAATTAAAGCAAATCTTGGTTTTTGATGAAGTGCTGATTTACTTATATTTCACTTAGTCTTCCTTTCTTTCAGAAAAGTTGTGTGGAAACAAAATGGTTTTAGTATATTGCTTTATAAACAAATTCAAGGTCATGAGCTCTTTTTATTATCCTCTTTGCTTTGCTCATTTCCATGAACTGTATATCTCTAACCTAAATCAGCTGGGGATAGGGGAAGAAAGTGTTAGATTCTTACTCAGTTTAGATCTTCTGCCAGGAAAACCCACTGTGTCCATTGTCATCTAAATTAATGCTTTTTTAAATAAAAGGAGTCACTTTGAACAGTAATGTCAGGGCAACAGGCATACATTAGATGCATAGTCATTCTTATCATTAGAGTTATCATTCTAATGTGTTGTTTATTATTTTGAAACTCTAGGGAGAGAAAAACTCATTTTTTCGTATGTTAGAAAAATGTGTCCTCATGTAGAATATCAAGGTAATATCTTTAATGTTTCTTATTTACCAATATAAATTTGTAATGCATATTTTCTTTTTAAATTAGATTATTTAGGAGAAATTACACTTGATGAATCACTCTTTTTAATTAGTAACATTAACTTTATCATTTTTGTTTCAAGATGTCACAGCTGTTGTTCAGCACTAGAAATTATATAAATTATTAGCCGAAGATGATGACTGGCAACATTTATGTCTGTTCCTTCTGTTAATTTCTTGTTCAGAAAGTCTGTTGTTGTAAACATCCCCGACTGGAAGCTGTAAGATACAACTAAGCTTTCAGTCAGATGTTTGCTGCTACCGGCTATTCACAGACATCCTCTTGATATAATTCTATCCCGGAGTGGAGTTGAGGAGGCTATAAAACGTGTGGGAAAACCTCAGAAATCTTTAGCTGTCTTCTTTTACTGCACTGACAGTGCACGTATTATGATAGTTGAATGTAGGGTGCTCTCCTAATAACAGGATACATCATCTCAGCTTCCCAGACATAGCGTGCTGCTGCTGGGCCTTAGAGAATTTAGTTAAATAAAAATTGTCCCCACTTATTCCTGTTTCTGCCCTGTCAGTGAAACTTTATTCTTTATAACCTTTCCAAGTAGGCTGGAGTTTAACTTCCCAACAGTTCAAGAGACTGATTTTCTCCATTATGAATTCTGTAGAAGTTCTGGAGAATAATTTAATCACTACCACCCAGCAGTATGCAATCTAGAAATTTCACCTTTCCCTGTACTTAAGAGATGTGTGTGCAAAATTTTTCTTGCTCCTCTTAGCCCCCCACTTCCTGTTCTTCTCACCCTGAGTGATGTCACAGCTCCTAATCAGATCTCTCCTCTAAGAAAAACTGCAAGACGTCAAGCCACTAAGCCTGTTTATATTTGCTAATGGTTATGCATGTCTTTTTAGATTAATATATTTTCCTAAGTGTTTTCAGATTGTTGCTTTCAGATTTATTGCTTCCTCCTTAAAATATAGCTGCCCTGTAATCAGCTATGTTGTATCTCTTTTTTGTGTTTCCCCACAGATCTAAATACTCCAGGGCTTTTCTCATAGATGGCATTCAGTGTGGACTAATTGATAATGTATAATTTTATGACAGCTGTTTTCTGAGTTTTAAACATTTGTTTTTTTATTTCTGTTTGTCTTTTAGATGCTGGAAAATGTTTATATTTTATTGACATTTTTCTTATTGGCATTTTTCTTTTCAATAAAGCATTTTAAAAAAATCATTTATTACTATTAAACTGTTAGACATCATACTAAGGTTCAGTACATAATTAACCCAAAAGATAAAGGTCTTACTAATCTAATTTTTTACATGCTTATTTTCTTTGATTAGATTATAAGCTGTCTGAGGACAGAGACATTAAGTCTTGGTAATTCTATTTTTTTCTGTCATAAACATCAGGTAAAGCACCTTGCATGTATAGTACTTTAGTAATGATATTTGTATTATCTTATTGCAGCAGTGTTCACTGTTTCCTTTTATCTTTTATCCAGATGACCAAATGACAGTTTTGGTCATAATGTAGTTACCCCAGATGTATTTGTGCTGCAACATTTGTTTTTTAAATGCTCCTTTGTTAGAGTGGTAGTTTACAAGACTTATTTGGGGATGGGGGATAGTTGCTTCAGACTCAGGTAGCTTTCCAACTTGTAAATATAATTTTCAAACTTGATGATTAGCATGTATCAAGCATCCCTTCCTATGAACCCTTAATAAAGCAGATTTATTGTATATTCTGTGGCCCTCTGTTTTAGCACATTGGAAACCTTAGACTCAAATAGCAGTGAATGGATGGAGTTATTACTTAGAGCTCAGAAGTGTTCCCTGCCAAAGGTAGAATGTCGTGTGTTCTCTAGTAATAGGATTATTTTGTTTGACCAGGTGTTTTGTTTTTCATTTCTTATGAAAAATTTTGATATATAGCTTTAAAATTTAGTAAGATGGATAGAAACTGCATAATTTAATAACTTATACAGTGAAATTTGAAAGGTTTTTCAAAATGGTAAGGCCAAACCAAAGCTAAAAGAGGGGTTAGGCATTCTTTTTAATAAAGCTGTTGTATTCTGCCCAGCTAGGCCAGTTATCCCTAGATGCTGCAGGATTAATGGGGCAATCTGTGTTATGTAACATTTGTTCTATATTATTCTGCCCTAATGAGGTGAATCAAAGACCATGTCAGCTTTAATTCTGGATGCCCTTGCTTCAGTGTAGTATAATACGTAAGTACGACCTTTTTTAGTAGTTTTCAAATGACTTCTTTATGTTTTTAAGTTGAAAAACCACTAACTTTCCATTGGCCTATAAGGTTAGCAATTGATTATTTATAGCAAATGCCTTGAAATGTTAGATCAGTCAGTATTTGTCAGTAAACCTGTAATAACTTGTTTCCTTAGCCCTTAGTATTTAGGAAAAAAATGTGATATTCATTGATAGGGCTTAGAAAGCTCAGAAATTATTTATTATTTGAGATTTGTTGAACCAATTGATAAAACATTTTTAGTTACTGAACACCATGCTGCAAATGACAGTATTTTATTCTTAGTATATGGTCTGAAATCACTTAGGGACAACTTCTTTTTAAGCAAATAACTAACTACAAAATTAGATCTTCAAATGTATTTCTTTTTTTTTTTTTTTTTTTTTTTTTTTTTTTTTTTTTTTTGAGACGGAGTTTCGCTCTTGATACCCAGGCTGGAGTGCAATGGCGCGATCTCGGCTCACCGCAACCTCCGCCTCCTGGGTTCAGGCAATTCTCCTGCCTCAGCCTCCTGAGTAGCTGGGATTACAGGCACGCGCCACCGTGCCCAGCTAATTTTTTTGTATTAGTAGAGACGGGGTTTCACCATGTCGACCAGGATGGTCTCGATCTCTTGACCTCGTGATCCACCCGCCTCGGCCTCCCAAAGTGCTGGGATTACAGGCTTGAGCCACCGCGCCCGGCCTTCAAATGTATTTCAAATTAAATGCTTTTGTACAAATATTCTTGGTTAGAAAATAGTCATATAAATACACAGCTGGACATGTTCTCATTGATCTCCACGCCTCAGTTCCTTCTACGTGAGTCATGGGCTTGAGGTTACCCAGAAGTGGACTGTGAACCTACAAACCCTAGCATGCATAGAGCGTGTTCTGACTTCGATCCCTTCTACTCTTGTTAGAGCTTTATTCATTGGATGAATGTGCATTATTTGCTGTGTGTGCTCAGGAAATATTTTTTGTTTCTTTTTTAAGTTTGCGTATCAGTTTGGGCTTAGTTACTTTTTAAAATTATGCTGTTTCAGATAGTCTCTGTCACACTCTACCTGGCCTGGTTAATTGTGGTTGGGCCCATGCTACATATTTTGACATTGTCTTTTGCTTATCTATAACATACTACAAACGTTCTAATAATTTGACATTCACTGCTGTCTTTGCTTTGGCTTTTCAACAAATTTGGTGAAACAGTCCGTTGCTTTTCAGTATCAGCTTGCATCAGAATTGGAGTGCTTATTGATTAAAACACAGATTGCTGGGCCCTGCAAAAAAAAGTTTCTGATTTAGTAGGTCTGGGGTGGAACTTGAGAATGTGCTTTTTTTTCCCACAGTTCCCAAGTACTGCTGATGGTGCTCCTCTAGGCCCGTGCTTTCAGAATCACGGAGCTCATCTTACATTCTTTTCCTGTTAGATATTATGCTCAATTAATACATGAAGTAAAACAGAGGAAAATCCTTAACTTAAAAACATGTCGTAATCCAGAAGTTGGATTATAAAAAAAGTTTGTTGGAAACATGAGACCATTTTTTCTCCCAGAGAAATAATATATTAATTGTCTAGCTAGGAGGGGCCTATTTGAATGTGTTTTCAGAGAAAAGCAGAAGAAAAAAATATGGTTGTAGTAGTAGTTAAAACAGAAAAAAAGTATGCTTGTAGAGCGGGGGATGGTATATGTGTATTTAATTTTGAGAACCAAAGCTTCTGGAAAACACCCCGAATGGGACAAGAGGCCAGGTAGAGACGTACGAGGTTCCTGAAAGTCCTGGGATGCCTCTGAAATTCCAAAGATTTTTAAAGTTTGCTGGCAGTGGTTATTATATGTAATTTTACTTACAGATTTGAAGATTTCCTCTTCTTTGACATAAGTGTATTGGTAGGACCACTGCTAATAGTTAGTAGAGATATTTATGGTAATGTATTTTTAATCAGAAAGAATGCAGAAAGAGGGGGAGACATTTCTTTGAGACACCTTAATGACACTGGGAACAGTAGAAGGTGGAAAGAGATCAGAGTGTGGGAAAGATGTGCCTGAGATGAAATTATCTGAATTCTGAATGTGGGGGAGAAGATGAGGGAGAGGGTTGAGGGGGAGGAGAGATGACTAAGCTCCTCACAGTGTTTCATTAACTGTCTTTTACCTAAAGCAGGAATCTTAATGAAGATGGGTGGATGCATCATACTGGTCATCAAGTAAGTTCTTATAAATGCAAGTTCGATTGTTTTGAAGGGAAGCATATAGGAAGGGTGAACAATTGCTACATTTAGATGTGGAATGCTACAGGATGTCTGCATTTATTGTTGTAAATTCCTTTGGTGAAAAGAGTATTACTTCTTTGTGACTAGCATGGGCAATATCATGAGACCCTGTCTCTCAAAACATTTTTTTTAATAAGAAAAATTAGCCAGCCATAGTAGCATGCCTGTAGTGCCCCCCAACCCCCACTCCGGACAGCCCCCCTCAACCAAAAACAGACACCCAGTTTACTTCTGTCTTTTCCTTGGATTATACACTTTCTCTCAGGGTATCTTTCTGGTTGACTCTTGCCTCATTTATGTGAATGCTGTACCTGTTCTTTTTTTTTCAACAGAGTCTTGGTAAAGGACCATATAAACTTTACGGTAAAGAGTTTAAGTCATGCTTTAAACCGAGTTTCAGTTCATGTAAACATCCTACACTCAGCTGTAATACATAGATTGGCTGAGAGGTGGATGTTTACTTCAGCTGACTTGGAATATCAACCAATTAACATTGATAAAAGATTTGGCAAGAATAGTATACAGAGGCCTGAATTTTTAATGTAATTAAAGGTTTGTTGGAAATGTGAGACCATTTTTTCTTCCAGAGAAAAAGTGTATTAATAGTCTAGCTGGCAGTGATCTACTTGAAGATGTTTTCAGAGAAAAGCAGAAGAAAGTATGGTTACACTGGGAGTAGTTAAAACAGAAAAACAGTATGCTTGTAGAGGAAAAACTTAACCTAAATTTATTAAAAATGTATTAAAATTGCTTTAAATTTGTTAATTTAAATTTTTATTGTATCTTTTCAGTTTTGTTATTATACCACTAACATGACGTAAGGCTCTGGATATTGGGACAAAAGGCCCTTCTTTGGTAGTTGGGGTCAGATTTGTAGGTATTGCAGTGTGTTTTAACAAGCATGGGCTTTGACATCAGACATGTGTTGCCATCTGGACTCCACAAGTGAATTTGCTACGGGATTTGGAGGAGGGAAAGGCAGTGTTTCCATACCTCAGTGGTTTTCTCATCTGCAAAATAGGTATGGTGGTTGCATGGATTGACTTATATGGTGAATATAAAGTAGGGTTCATTTGTATAGTACCTGTCATATTAAGTACTCAATAAATGCTATTATTAATGCTAACTATGTTTTAGGTGTTCAATAAATAGTTGCTGTAATACTTAAAGCAGATATAACTTGTGTTTATTTTAGCAATAAAATAGATGATGCCAACTTTTTGGTTTAATGGAAATGCTTTGAATCTTTGATATTATTGTAACATAGTGGCAAAGAATTATGAAGCCAAGCTTCTGGAGCTCATGTGCTGATTTCTGCCAGCTACTTAGCTGTGTTACTTTGGGTGAAATTATTAATCTCTCTGTGCCTCATTTTCCTCAGTCCACTAAATTGGATTTATAATGGCACTTACCTGATAGGATTGTTGAGACTAAAGGAGTTAATTTAAAAATAAGGTAATACTTGATATAAGTGTTGTTTGGTCTAAATGTTATTTCCATTTTCATGCCTTTATTTAAAATACTGAAAATTAATTTTTTATAGCTTTGTTTTTCAGTTCCATGAAATGAGCCTGCCTTTTCATTTTTTGGTGATGCATCCACATTCTATATAGGTAAAAAACAAAACAAACAAGCATAAAAGGAAAATTATGTAAGAGGTATACACATCCCAGCAGCTTGGCAAGTGTCTGTATGCTCTTGCCTGTGCTTAAATCCAGAATTAGAATTCATGTTTGGTGCTCCAATGGAAGATGTCTAAATATTATGAGAAATACATAATTAAAAATGTGAAATGAAAACATGGAGAGTTATTGTTGAAGGTGAGTGCTATTTTTCTAATTACGTATTTTATTTGTTTAATAAATGATTTGTTGTTTTCATTGTTATTAAGAGGGAGCTATTTTATTCTGTACTTGGGTGCAAAGCATACTACATTTCGGTGAGCTCCACATGTTAATTTGAAACTTGCCAAATGCTTACATTATTTTATAATTTATAGTACTTCAAGAAACATGTTGCAATGCATTACAAAGCATGTAATCTAAAGGTAGTTTTATGAAGTGTTTTTCTCCCAAATTAAGCATATTTGGAAATTGCCCATCAATTTGTTTTTGAACCTCAGTGCGTAAAATACGGAATTTTTCTTTCATATGCTCAGATGTGAAAAATACTCAGCATGTGCATGTGGTTTAGGCTACAAAATGGCCTGTAGGTTAAATTTCTAATTCTAGTGTTTAATGCATTGCCTTTTTCCTTCTGGTTTAGTGGCCATGTGTTTATATCTTTATGTTACATACGTTCCTGATTATATAATAAGGTCTTTGATCATGTGGGCTATCAGGTTTGCCTCACTTTGTCTCTTAGAAGAAGCTATACATGAAACTATAGTTGTACTTAAGTGAAAATTTAAATATTTTTCTTGTTTGAATTCATGTGATGAAACATTCTAGTTGCAGTTAGCTGTCTCCCACCCTTACAGGAAGGTACGTGCCTCCATTTTTTAAAACAGTGTATATTTATTAGAATTGTTACAGAATTCTAGTAAACATTCTGGTCACATATTTTCTGATTAATATGTACTTATCAGTTTTAAATATGAAATCTGGATATACGTTGAAATACCTGTTTTTCCCCCTTGTTTACCATATTGCGGTTTATTATTAATGGAGAACATAATGTAAAATTGGATGTGTTTGATAATTTGGAGATGTGTTCTGAAATTGAACTATTTTCTGTGAATTTTGAAGATTTGGTATCTTATAATTATTTGGTGAGCCTTTGGCAAGAATTATTTAACTTCTCCCCTGTTTAACGATTTCTTTCTCTTCTCATCAGTTTCCAGTAGGAGAATGTTATGGTTCTAAATGTCTTCTTTAGACTTCAGCAATCGAAAAATGTCAGTTAAGATATGGGGCTAATCTGTGATAATAGAGTTTATCTTTTAGTTATATTCATTTCAGGTTTTTAAAATGTTTTTTTAGGTAAATGTCAAAGTATTACTCAGTGCAAAATATTATGCAGTATTATAATAAGTAACTAACCTCTTCATTGATAATGCCTTAATATTGAGAGGGATTTTATTCTTGTTTTAAATTCCGGGTTAAAATGTTAAGGTCTTTTTATTTTTTTAATTTTAATTCTTCACAAAGTTACCAGTGCATTATAAAACCAACAACAATTTCACATTTAGAATGTTTACATGTATATAAATTAGGATTTTTTTTTAATATTTGTCTTAACTTCCTTTAACTTTTATGGAAAAGAACTAGTCCCAAGGGTATTTTTACTCTTTAAACACATTATTCCTGTGATTCAAAATAGCAGTAGAACCTGTTGAGCTACTTAACTTTCTGTCTTGGGACTATCCAGGTGCAGTTATAACTGGTTTCAAAGTTGTGACCTTTTCCTTGCTTGTTTCAAAATCGTTCCTTAAAATATGTTCAGTATTTTTTCTTTTGTCTAAAAATATTTAAAAACAGGATTTGTGGGTTGTTTTGTTTTTTAAAATTAGTTTGAGAAAGTTCCTTTGCCACTTGTTTTCTGTGCAAATGTTGTAAGAACTCAAATTCCCTGGGGGTGGGGAGGACTTTTTAAGGTTTTTTTGGTTGAAAGGTATAAAAGGTACTTAAAGGTGTTCAGTTGCCTTTATCTAGATAACCCAATCATTTTGACATTATGATAAGCTTTCCCCACTTTATAAGTTATCTGAAAATTTAGTGGGGGGCAAGTATCTTATTTATATTTAATATCACTTAAAATTATTTCCTATGTATAGTCAATAGCACATAAAAAAAATTATCTCCTCTTTGTAGTCAATAGCACAATCAGTTATTTTCAAGTAAAGGTATGAGTATGAATGAGAAAAGTTTGTGGATTGGGTATTGTCTGTCCTTCATTTTCAGATAACTTTCTAAATGTTTGGTCATTCAGTCTATAATGTTAAACTTTTTTAATGTTATAAATTCTTCAAATCAGTATCTCTATTAAATGCAGTGACCAAACTATGTCTTCAAAACTGATGTAACGTCATGATTAGATGTGCAGAAGACTATGTTACATGGATAATAAATGAACCTTAAACATACAGAAATTAATATCAGATTAAGCTAAAACATTAAGCAAAGTTAATACAAGTTTGCATACATATATATATATTTATTAATGATATGTGGAGAATCTTTGTGTTTCATAATCACTAGATTAGAAGCAGTTGTCAAGAATGTCCAGCTGCTATTCATCTTCGTGGCCAAAGTAAATTTCAAATGTTTTTTCATAATGGTTTTCTTTAATCTCTTTATTAACCCGTCATCATTACAAGTCTGTCAAGTGACACGTCCTTCTCATTCCTAGTGCTTCCTGAGGAGGCAGTTCAGTGCAGGGGAAGGAATATTATTAAGGATAATAAGATAAAGGAAAAAAACAGAAGTACTTTCTTCTTCTCTCACGTTCCACTCAACACAACACTTCTCTCACCAAATGTGTGTGGGGATTTCTCTCCACCAACAACCAGCAGTTCTTTACTGCAGATTTTCCAGTGGATACCAGCCAGGTGTCCTCTAATTCAGTTCAATTCTGACATCATCTACTGGAAGATAGTGTCAGATCCCACACGTGGATGGCTCAGTCCTACAAGACTATCCCTTACTTTGGATCTCTGTCACAAGGAGTTAGTGGTTTCTGATTCTGACCAACTGGCTAGAAATCGGGGGTCCCATGGTCACCTCAGGTGTGATTAATTCGCTATAGCAGCTCACAGAGTTCAGGGAAACACTTTATTTACATTTACCCGTTTATTATAAAGGATATTACAGAGGATGCAGATGAACTGCCAGAAAGACGAGAGTAGCACAGGACAAGACACTGAGAAGGGTCACGGAGCTTCTGCGCCTTCTCCAGGTGCACCACCCTCCAGGAATAGTCAGTGCATGTGTTCAGCTATCTCGAAGCTCATTCGAACCCTGTCCTTCTGGGTTTCTGTGGAGGCTTTATTATGTTAGGGCTCAGAAACCAGTACCCCAAAACATGGGACTTTGACATGCTGAATTAAAGAAGCAGCAGCCTCAAGGCCTCTTGACCTTCTCCAACTCCCTTCACCCAAATTGTGTCTCCAAAAGCACAGTATGAGGCTGTCACCAGAGTTCCCTTATTTATCTAGAAACTGGACTCCCAAAGAGGAACACAGTTGCCTGCGATTCCATCCCTGAAATTTCATTAACTAGAGAAGATTAAAACTCATATCACAGAGGAAGAAACTGAAATTTAAACACCACACCTGGAGCCCAGATGACCTGTCCCAGTCTATTATCTGTTCTCCAGTTCCATTTACAAACCATTGTCTGATCTTCAGGCCCATTTATTTATAGCTCCCCCACTTTCCCCAACGAAAAGGATATTTAAGAGTCAGCCATCTATCTGGCCCTTTCTTTGAGTTTTGAGTTTTCACATTTTGTATAACTCCTGTGCACACACATTCATGCAATCACTTTGTTAGGATTTTCCTTGTTAACTTTTTTTTCATTATAGGGGTATCTGCTATGGTTATATATGATGGGGAAGAAAGGGATTACTTCGTTTCTGCCCCTGCAGTTTGTAGGCGTAATTGATACACCATTGATTGCTGGTGATTAGCTCAATCTTCAAGCCCTCCCTGTCCTGTCGCTGGAAGTTGGAGGGTGGCACTGAAAGCTCCAACCTTCTCATCATACTTTGATCTTTCCAGTGACCAGACCCCACCCTGAAGCTATCCAGGGGTCCTCAGCAACATTCATTTCATTAGCATGCAAATGACATTCTTACAATTTTAGAGATTCTAAGGGCTTAGGAAATCGAGATGAAGAGCAAATATATATTTCACAATATCACAAACATACCCTCAGGAATTAGACCTCTGATCTAATCTGGGCTCCCTCACTTGCCATCTTCTTGATCTTGAACAAGTTCTTCATCTTTTCTGGATAGTTCTCTGTTAAAAAAAAATTTTTTTTTTAATGGCTACATCATGTTGTTATGAGGACTAGATAACTATGTGATGGACCCTGCACATTGCTAGCAACAAAAGGTAAGTACTATTTCTATTTATTTTGTTCCTAAGCTTATGTGAGCTCCCTCAGTGTCTACCACCAAATCATATGGTGTGTACCCTAGTCAATCTTAAAAGTCATCTACCTTGAATCTTTAATTAATGTGTGTTTTTAAAACTGCATTATAAGAACGTTAGTGTTTTTATTTTGATCCTATGGAAGTTAGACTTTTTCATGCAAGCATTCAAACCTTTAGCTTCAAACAGAACAGATAAATAGTCTGTTTTATTTCATTATGTATATAAAAAAAGATTAAGCATGTCTCAGGCAGCTCAGAGAAGGCAGATAAAAGATTATCAAGGAGTAACATTAGAAAACGCTAATCAAAGTACCTAAAAAGCTTTATGTGATCCAGGTATTACGGGGATGTTGCAACAGTAAAACAAAACTTTACAAGATATGAAGCGCTAGAGGTAGGTAGGACAGAGCAGATTATGTTAGAGAAGTCTCTTCTAAAATTGTGTTGGATAGCCTGGGATTTGAACTTATGCCTTGTATGTGTGTCTGTGTGTCACAGGTTGAACATGCAAGAAGCAGTGTTCAAAAAGGTGGCAGACTTCTTTTGCTTGTTTCTCAGTCTTCAGATTATTGCTTAGAAAACACCGATATATATGTACAGTAAATATCTTATTTTAAATATTAGCTAACCCTATTAAATTGTGTGTCCTTGTGCTGTAGTCATATAATGACCTCATTCTCTTGTAAGTTGGCATATGATTTGAGATAGCTCTAAGTGCTAATGGATTGTTTGAAGGAGTTAAAAGCAAAACCAGGAAGAGAAAACTATTTTTAGGAAAAAGTGATCGTACAACAGACAGGCCTTAAATAGAGGAATTGAGATATCTCTGTCTTTACTATGTAACCTTTAGCTAATTCCTTACGCATTCTGACCTCATGTTTCTTGTATGTAAATGAGAATGTTACAGGCTTGTAAATTCCTTTTCCTCTGTGACTGCATCCAGTTTTATTTATATTATTGTGTGTTTGTGCATGTCAGTAGAGCACAGTATTTAGTAGAATGAGTTCTTGGTTAAACCACCTGGATTCATTTGTCAAATAGGGCCACCTATCTCTTAAATTGTAATGAGGATTTGATTAGATAATCTAGATAAATCACTTAGCACAAGAGTCTCCAGCCCCCGGACTACTGACCAGTACTGATCTGTGGCCTGTTGGGAGCTGGGCTGCACAGCAGGAGGTGAGCAGGGAGCAAGCTAGCATTATGGCCCGAGCTCCGCCTCCTGTCAGATCAGTGGCAGCATCAGATACGAACCCTGTTGTGAACTGTCGGTGTGAGGGATCTAGGTTTCACATTTCTTAGGAGAATCCAATTAATGGCTGATGAGCTGAGGTGGAACAGCTTCTTGCCAAAACCATCTTATGAAACCGGTCCCTGCTGCCAAAATGGTTGGGGACCTCTGACTTAACACATTACCTGGCATATACTAAGCACTCAGAAAATACCCCATTTCTCAAAACTCAGTTCCAGTGTCAAGTTTTAATAGTATGTTGATCTTAGACCTCCAAGGTAAACTTGGTCCTCTCTTTGTGCCATAAATGTGCCTTGTACTCAGTAGTGCTAAATTGCTGTCACTAGTGCTAAGTGTACCACTAATTTATCTGCGTGTCTACTTCCCTTCTTAGATTGTGAGCCTGTTGAGGACAGAGATGGACAGAGCCCCTTACTCATATTTATAAATTTACTGGCATGATAAATATTTGCTGAAGGAATAAACTTGTATTCTTATTTTTAAGTAGGGTTTTCTCCCATCTGAGTAGAAGATAGTCCAGGAGCAAAGTTGACAAGTAGAAGTCTTCTCAAAAATCTGGCCACATTCTCAACCCACCCCACCCCTGCTTTTTAAAACAGCTATTTAATTGCCATTGTAATCCTAAGGATTGGATCAATTTTTCACCTTCCTTCACACTTTTTTCCTTTTAGTAAGAAAATAAAGTAATAAAGTGCGAAATGGAGAAAACTGTCCATTAAATATGAATTAATAAGTGCTATGATCAGAAATTGTGTAAAAGCAACATAATGGGACTATAAAACAGTATTGTCTTTGAATCAGAAACCTTGGGTTTATTTTATAGCCCTGCTACTTTCTAGTCATACAACAGTGATCAAGCTATATTACTTCTTTGGCTCAACAAAATAGGGATAATCTCTATTTCATGGCTTGTTATGATTGATGTGAAATATTCACACAAACTACCACTGCGCCTGGTAAGTAAAAGACACTCAGATATTTCTTGGAGTTACAGTTAATACTGTATCCTTTAAATCTGAGAAAAACCAACTTTTAAAAATCACACATATACAGTTGTTTACTGATAGAAATAGTATTTAATTAGTTGATAACCTTGGTTAGATAATGAAAAACAATAGTTTTATCTCCGTTATCCTAATGTGATAGGGAAGAGTTACAGAGTTCAAATGGCAAAAGAATACCTGACCATTAAGATGCCTAGTTAGTTCCTGAACCCAAGAAGACAAGTCTCTACCTTATACTACTCTCCACAGTTAAATCGTTGACACTTTGTGCCATGCAGTGAAAACAGAACCATTTAGGTGTTCACTGATTGTATTTTTCCTTACGAAAGGTAGAAGGTTAGAGAAAATTATTCTCAATACAGTTAATACAAATAAAATTGGTTGATGATTAGGTGCTTTTTAATTAAGCGGTAAGGGCATATGAAGCTTCATTACCTATGAGAGTTTTGTCAGAATTATTTCCCAGTTAACCATGTTTTAAAGCAACCTCTCAGAATTCCTCACTTCTAATTTCTCCTCTTTCTATTCTTACTGATTTGACTCCATAACTTTTTGCTAAATAAACAGTTCTTCCAACTCTCAGTTTTGTGTTTTTTTTCATTTAATCTGCTCTTCAAAGTGTATCAGCTAGTGACTGAATTAGACTGTGGTGTAACAGAGAATTCTGAAGCAGTAGCTCAAACAAGATCATTGGTATTTTTTTTGTTTTGTTTTGTTTTTTAAACCCAAAGTCTTGCCTTTTTCACAAAGACCAAGCTTTTTCAGAAACTCCCAGCTTAAAGTCTCATTTGCCACAACTGCATCACATGGCTGTCTTCTAGCTGTAAGAGACGCTGAGAAACATTGTTTTTGTTTTTGTTTTTGCTGGGCACATTGTCACTCTGAGCAAGTACAAAGTTTTATTTGGATCATTGTACTAACAATTTGCCTTTTATGGCAATTTAAATAGTCATTTGTCATAGATTGGAGGATTTCCTGGAAGGGTAAAGAACTGTATAGATTACTTATTGTGACTAACATAAATTATCCTACCACCACCATCCCATAACTCTAAACTTACAGAGATGTCATAGAAAACACAAGTGTGCACACAGCTAACCGCAAAAGAAAAAGGAAATCTCAGCTGCCAGAAATGAAGAGAAAATAAAGCCAGAAGAGTAAACTCAGCAGCTGAAGGTAAACTGACCTAGGGGGATGATAGTGTTGGCTGTGGCTCTCACCAGTGGACCCTAAGACTTTAACAGCCAGAGATATGGCCTGATTATACAGGGAAGCTGGGACTGGGACCTCTGCACAAAACCAAGACCCTAGAAGGTGCTGCAGCCTCAGGAAAGAGGATGAGCAGAATTCCACACAGTAACCCAGGGAAGCTACAAAGTGGTCTGAACCCAAGACTTTAGGGTAGAAAGAGAGGAAGGTTTCTGTGAGGAAGAGTTGAAGTTTACATTTCAGTTTTGCTCTCAGAATTTCATTGCTTAGCTTAAAAATGTCAGGCATATCAAGGTAGTGGCTTTAATAAAACAATAAGATGTACACAAGTATGTGTTCTCTTGGGTCCTCTTTTAAAGTCATTAGGGAAAAGAATTGACTAGCATATATTCAGACACATTTGAAGAAATTGTGTATTTTTGGAGATGGAGTCTTGATTGCATGGCATGATCATGGCTCACTGCAGCCTCAATTTCCTGAGCTCAAGTGATCCTCCCACCTAAGCCTCCCAAGTAGCTGGGATCGCAGGCATGTACCACCATGCCCAGCTAATGTTTAAATTTTTGTACAGATGGAGTCTCACTATGTTGCCCAAGCTGGTCTCAAACTCCTGGGCTCAAGTGATCCTCCCTTCTTGGCCTCCAAAGTGTTATGATTACAGGCGTGAGCTACCATGCCTGGCTTGATGAAAAATTTTAGAACAGAAGGAATAAGCTAGGATGCAGCACAGAAGAGGTAGAAAAATGAAAGTAATTCATGGAAGATCCAATATACATATATTAGGAATTTAGGGGAGAATAGAAGGTGTAAGGCAATTGTGAACTGACCTAAGAATGTGTAGTATACGACTCTTGGTAGATAAGTGGTACCCACTGAAGTTTTTGAGGATTGGGAAACAGGTAGCTTCCTTCTCTTACACTCCTGCCGCCAAATTACCCGCTAACAGCTATGTTATAATGCAAACAGTTTCACACCAACTTCTTAATATACATGTATCTATATTAACTGATTAATAAAACTGATCTTATAGCATGTTCTGCAGGCTAAAGGAAATTGCTCTCGGCCCATTGAAGTGCTCTAAGCACCATCTTGCCTGAAAGATTAAGAAGCAGGATTCTATTACCTTAACAAAAGGTGTGTTCATGGCTGGACAAAAACCTTTTACGGGGGTTAGACTAGGACGTTATCCCAAAATATAAGAGCTATAGGTCATGGGATTCTTAAGGCCTCTTCTTGCAATGGTGGGATGTGTTACTCTGCTATTAGTCAATCTGAAAACCTTTAATTTCACCATTGGAGGCCCATTTAAACAGCAGGCCGCTGATTTCTCTAATAATTTCTACCATTTAGTATGAAAATTAAAACATTGTATATTGATCAAGATGCAGTCAACAGTACCTAGAATAGCTTCCACTAGAGTACGCGTTCTCTGATTAAAACACTAGTTCATCCTCCTGGACTGTTCTTTCTATCAGAATGGTAGCAAGACTTAAGCAATGACTTTACATAAGTTACGTGTACCACACTGTATATACTGGACTGTTTCCATGTAAATTACAGACAACAGTTATACTAGAAGCAATAAATAGCTAAGAAATTTCCATAGTTGACCAAAGACATATCAGGAATAATATTTGTTTCTGGAAACAGAACCAATGTTTCCGTGGCTTAAACTGTTGCACTTTTGCTTTTCTTTCAGATGTAGGCTGTCCAGGTGTCCAGTATGTGACTTCACAAGATCAGTAGAGCCCCAGGCTTTGTCTGTTCTCTGTGATCCACTCTCTACCATGTGGAATGTGTCTTCAAGATCAAAAAATGGTGGCTGTAGTGCTCACATTCCAGATAAGGAAGAATGGGCAAGAAACAAAAGGTCCACTTCAATGTGATGGCAGAATTAAGACTTGTGAGTGAAAAGTGGAAATTTGTCTTCGGTACATACACGCTGAAAGAAATGTTGAAGAGAGTTCTTCAGGCAGAAGCAGGTGATTCCAAGTGAAATCCTAGAATGTAGGAATAAATGAAGAGAAATGGAAATGGTAAGTATGTGGCTAAATTTGAAGGAATATTGGATGTATTAAATTCCGAGGTTTAAAATACCTGTGGAATTAAAATGCACCTACAATAACAAGAGGCAGGAGAAGTTTGTACTAGTGTTTGTCCTCAGGTTCTAGCGTTAGGTAGGTAAATGGTAAAATTACATTTTTTAGACTATGAAGACAAGCATGCATGTTAGAATCTGTTAAGCACTAAAAGGCTAATAGAATGTATACCTAACAATTTAGTGGAGGCAAAAAGTATTTAAAAGAAGGCAAGAACAGAAAAGGGAACATAAAACAGATGGGTCAAATTTAAAGTTGCAAAATATAAACCCAAACACTTTAGATGAGTCATTACTTGAATTGAGGTTGAAAATTTATCAGGCTAAAAATTCCCTACTACATATTGCTTACAAGAGGCGTATTTAAATATAAGGCTATACAAAAATGTTGAATGTAAATGCATGGGGGGAAATATACAGTAAGCAAACCAAATAAAAACAGTTTGTGGTGTTATCGGGCAATGAGATTTAAGACAAAAAGCATTCTTATATAATGTTGAAGAATTAATTCACCAAAACACATAAAGATCCTAAATCTGTATGTGTTGAAAACATTTCAAATACACAAAGCAAGAACGACAAATAAGATGAGAAATAGGTAAGTCTCTAACCATAGTTGAAGGCTTACACGGCTTTTTCAATAGCTGATAGAATATCCAGACCCTCCCCCCAAAAAAATCAGATGTAAAAAAATCGACATTTACATATATTGAATACTTGATTTAAGAAACATAATTCACATTTTCTTCAAGTAAATAATTTATCCAAATTTACTCTATGCTGAGTTGTAAAGCAAACCAATCTCAAAAGTTCAGAAGCATTCATCTTACATTCTCTAACACAGTGGGATTAAACTAGAAAACAACAGAGATGATTAGAGGAACCCCCGACTACTTTGAAATTATGTCATAGATTTCTTGATAGTCCCTGGGTCAAAGAATCAAACAAATTTCAAAATAATTTCAAGTGAATATGACATACCAAAACACGCAAGTTGCAGCTAAGCAGTGCATGAAGGAAAATTTAGAGACTTACTTGCATACGTTAGAAAAGAAGCAAGGCTGAAAATCAATGACCTAAACTATTTTCAAGAAGCTAGAAAAAGAAAAGCAAGAAAATAATAAAAGACTAAAAATAAATGAAATAACACATAATGGAGAAAGCCAAAATACTGTTTCTTTGAAGTCTAAAAACAGTAATAATCTCTACTCTTTAACATATTTGAGATATTAGCCAATAAAATAAGGCCTGAAGTAAAAAGATACAATGTTTAGAATGACAAAGTAATAGCATTTATAGACAACTGGTTGTGTGCATAGAAATTTCAAAAGACTCAACAAACAAAATAATGAACTTATCAAGGTCATCGAATACAAACTATACAGAAATTCTATTTCTAGATATCAGAAACAAATAGAAATTAATAAAAATTATGCCATTCACACTAGCATAAAATAAATACCTACAATTTTTTAAAATCATTTAAGAAATTTTAAAAATTCTAAATGTATTGATATACCATGTTCATGACTTGGTAGTTTTGTAAATTAATCTGTAACTTCAGTATATGATATTATCAAAATCCCAACAGTATGCTTGAGAAATTGACAAACTGAAGAAATGCAAAGGACGGAGAATATCCAAGGTAAACTTGAACCACAAAACTGAGAAAGTTCACCAACAGACATAAGACCTGTGATTATAAAAGTATAGTAGTAATTAATACTGATGTTGCCTGGCATAAGATAGGCAAATAGACTAAAGTAACAGAATAGACAGAATTCTATATATATGGTGATCCACACATTTAGGTCATCTGTGATTTATGAGAAAGGGAAACTATTGCAGTGGTACAGTCAGCTAGATAGCTGTGTTGGGGGAAAAACTAGACCTCTTCCTTGACACCATATATACAGAAAAATCAGTTCCACATGGAATGTGGTTTAAATGAGAAAGGAAATAATAAAACAGATATCTTCATACTTTGGGGTAGGCAACTATTTAAAGGACATAAAGCATAAAGGAATATTTTAAAGTAATTTGTGGTGATAGAATCAGGGTAGAGGTTATCACTTGCCTGGCAAAATTGATCAATAAGAAAAACAACTTAGCCAAACACAGTGGCTCATGCCTGTAACCCTAGCACTGGGAGGCTGAGGCATGAGGATGACTTAAAGCCAGGAGTTCAAGAATAGCCTGGACAACATAGCGAGACCTTGTCTCTACAAAAATTTTAAAAATTAACTGGGTGCAGTGGCATGCACTTGTCATCCCAGTTACTTGGCAAGCTGGGGCAGGAGGAATTTGAGCCCAGGAGTTCGAGGCTGCAGTGAGCTATAATTGTGTCGGCGCACACCAGCCTGGGCAACAGAGCAAGACCCTGCCTGTCTAAATGTTTTTTTAAAAAAGACAACTTGGTATCAGGAAATAAATATGAAAGCAGATGAAATTATTTGATTCAGAATGTTGTTAATTTATGTGGATAAATCTGAAATTTTAGATATTTTTTGATGTGTGTTGCCAAATATATATTAATAAATAAGTCTGAATCTATTTTTTAAAATCTACACTGAATAATCCACAAGCTCTGGATGGTTTGTTAAATACATTCATTGTGACCAAGTAAGGATTATTTCCATATGGGAGAATGATTTAACGTTGGAAAATCTTTTCACATAGTATATACTATGTTAATAGAGTAAAGAGAAAAGGCATATTACTATCACAGTGAATGCAGGGGGTTGGAGGGGAGAACCAGCAAAATGTAAGTTATATTCACTGAAGATTTAAAAAATAAAACATCCCCTTAATAGATGCAAAAACGTTATTAGTACGACAAATGATAGTGTACCAAAACCCATGGTTAATGTTACAAGTTAATGGTACAGCTTTAGAGATGTTCCTTCATGCCAGCAGTAGTACAGGAAAGGGCTGTTGTATTAATACAGCTGTTCCATGTTGCACTGGTCATCTTGGCCAGTGCAGTGAGACTAGAAGAAAAAATAATAGGCATAAGGATTGGAAAGGGAGAAACAATTACTGTCAGTGGGCAAGATCATTGTTTATTTGAAAGTCCAAGGAACACTACAAAGTAGTATAACTCATGTGAAAGTAAAGAGGTTTTGGATATAAGACCAATCTGCAAGAATTAATAGTGTTCTTTTCCATTTCAAACAGTATGTTTCAAAGTGTATTATTTGAAAGAATTTCATTCACAATTAAAACTCTAAGGGACCTAATAATACATCCAATAAAAATATGCAAGCATTTTGTAAAAGTAGACTGAAACGAGTGGAGCAATATTATATGTTTGTGGATGGGAAAAATCAGTACATTAAAGCATCACTTCTCTCCAAATCTATAAATTTGCTGAAGTTCCAATCAAATTCTTAACAAAACTTTTTATGGAATTTAATCAACCGAACCTAAATGTGGAAAGACAAAGCTGAGTTTTTTTTTGTTTTGTTTTTGTTTTTAAGGGAAAATAAGGTTAGGGGAGTTCCTATCATAAAGGATAGTAGGGAATATAAAACTATAGTGATAACACAGCCCTTGTGATGCAAGGATAGACATGTAAATCTGCGGTACAGAAACAGATACATAAGAACTTGACATGTGACAGAGTGGAGAAATGAATAACTTCATTAAATGGCACTAAGACAATTGCATGTCCATATGTGAAAAAAATTATATACCCTTCTCACACCATATTTTTAAAAACTGGTAGATTAAAGACCTAAATGTGGGTGGGGGAAATACCATTTTAAATATTTTAGAAGGAAATACAGGAAAATTTGAACCAATTTAAGGAAGGAGTTGTTGGTTTGACTCAAAAAAGTGGGAACCATGAAGAAAACGATTCACACATCTGACTATATTAAAACTAGAAATTTAAGTAGGAAAAAAGACTAAATATTAGAAGGCCAACCTCAGACTTGCAAGGTACTTACCTTACAATTATCTACCAGTAACTAACAAAGGAAGTGTCTAGATTACGTAAAGGACTTCTTAAGGGGGTGGCAATAAATGAGCAATATATGAGAGAGAACCAAAAGGTCAATTAACAGGAAAATGTTTTAGCTCACTAGTAGTCAAGGAAATGCCAGTCAGCACAGCCAGATACCATTTCACAGCCAGTCAGATAATAGCAACGATTGGCAAACACGTTGACACAATTCATACTTTAGTAAAGCTGAAATTATACATTGCTTATAACAGCAGTTCAACATCCATCTTTCTACAAAACTGAAGTTTGCATCATATTTAGGTATAGAAATTGTCAGAACCCTTAAAGCTTATTGTAGGCATTTGTTGGAGGGAGACAGAAGACTGAATTGCTTTTTTCAAAAACTAGAAATCACATTGATATAAAACAGAGCCTTAGCTTTAGAGACGAGGGAAAAAAAAAACCCTACAGTATTTTGTTAAATTTATCTACATTTAAAGATATTAACAAATGCAGTTTGTGAACTACCAGTCTCCTATATTGGTCATGTTTTGACAAAGTTTTTTTTTTTTTTTTTTTTTTTTTTTTTTTTTTCATAACATTGACATTCATACAGAGGTTACCATTCAGATTAGGAGAACATATGTGTAATAAAACAATTTAACCAAAAAAGTTTCTTTCTCTTTATGTGAAATAGCAGAAAAGCAATAGCAGTTTATTGCTTATGATAGAATATGTATGATACTTAAATTGAATATTTCTTGAGACCTTTGCTTCAATCTGTTAGTATCTAATACAAAATTTTTATATTTAGTTCAATAAATCATACATTCAGTTTTCTTAGAAAGACTGAAAATTCTTATCTAAATAATTTTGGGGTTCTAGTGATTAGTTTTAGAGACTGATTTCCTTCTAAAGAGAATTACCTATTTTATATATTTCTAAAAGAAGATACCTCTGTCTTGTTAATATATGGTGTATGTATACAATGAAAAATGTACAAGGATGTTTCTTACAGCAGTTATTGAAATAGCAGGAAGAAAATGGTAACTTAGAAGACATTTAGCACTAGAGTCTCCAGTCAGATCTACTCCCTGGCCCATGAGCTAAGAACATTTTTGACATGGGTATAAAAGGAGTGACTTAATAGATTTGGCATGTTGCAAGCCTGCATCTTTCAAAGAAAAGTCTAGCCATCCAGATCACCTGAGGTCAAGAGTTCAAGACCAGCCTGACCGACATGGAGAAACCCTGTCTCTACTAAGAATGCAAAATTAGCCAGGCTTGGTGGCACATGCCTGTAACCTCAGCTACTCAGGAGACTGAGGCAGGAGAATCGCTTGAACCCAGGAGGCAGAGGTTGCAGTGAGCTGAGATCATGCCATTGCACTCCAGCCTGGGCAACAAGAGTGAAACTCCATCTGAAATAAAAAAAAGAAAAAGAAAGGTCTAGCCCTCAACTTACTCCTTACTCCTGGGAGATCACAGCTAAGCCCTTGGAATACCCCGCCTGACAGAAGGCCTTTGTTTACCTGGGGCCTTGGATCACACCAGATAGTTGATGCTACAGATTTATGGTGGGGGCATTGCACCTCGAAGTCTCAATTTAATCTCTGGAGGAGGTGGAAACTGAATAACAGCTGCCATTTCCATTCTCCATACCTACGTGATTAATACCCAATAAAAACCTTGGACACCAAGTCTCAGCTTCCCTGGTTGATATTTCATAAATGACCCACATTCAATCAGAGAGGATTAAATGCTGTGCATGCATCTCCTGTAAGATGGGACAACTGAAAGCTTGCCCCTGCTCTGGAACTCTTTCCTATCTGCCTTTTATTAATCTTAGGTGATTTTAAACTGTACTTTTGTTCTAATAAACTGTAATTGTCAACATAACCACTTTTCTGAGTTCTGTGAGTCATTGAACTGGACAGTGGTTTTGGGGACCCTGCCACAACTGTTTAAAGAACTATTTTTTTAAAATTATATTTCACAGAGACTGTATGTTCTGCAAATTGTAAAATATTTGCTATTTGGTCACTTATAGCAACAGTGCCCAACCCTTTTGGCACCAGGGACCAGTTTTGTGGAAGACAATTTTTCCATGGACAGGAGTAAGGCGGGTAGTTTCGGGATGAAACTGTTTCACCTCAGATCATCAGGCATTAGTTAGATTCTCATGAGGAGTGTGCAGCCTAGATCGCTTGCATGTGCAATTCACAGACCACTGCTGATCTGACAGGAGGTGGAGCTCAGGCGGTAATGCTTACTAGGCCGTCACTCACCTCCCGCTGTGCAGCTTGGTTCCTAACAGGCATGACCAGTACTGCTCCTCGGCCCAGGGGTTGGGGACCCGTAACTTACAGAGTACTTTTGCCGACCCCTGCAGAAATATAATGAAAAAATAACTTTGTTTTATACATTGAAAACAGCTAAAATGGATGAATATTGATATGAATAAATCTCAAACTGTTAGTTGGGGAAAAAAGGAACAGAAGGCTGATACAGTGTATCATTTATGTAACTTAAAACAATTATGAAAAATGTATATGCATTGAGAAAATCACAAAGTTTTATTTTCAACATTTGTGTGTGTGTGTGTGTGTGTGTGTGTGTGTGTGTGTGTGTGTGTGTATTTGTTTGCAAATAATAAAGCATTGCCTTTGCAGGGGTTAGTTTTCTTTAGTCTGGGGACAAGACATTATATCCACCCCTGGTTTACAATGGAGGCAATATACAATTGACCTTTGAACACTGCTGGACTTAGGGGTACAGATCCTAACCCCCACCCTGCCACCCCCTGAAAATCTGAGTATAACTTTTGACTGCCCTCAAATTTAATTCTATTGATTGGAAGCCTTACTGATAACAAATAGTCCATTAACACATATTTGGTATGCTACAGGTGTTATATACTGTATTCGTAAAGTAAGCTAGGGAAAAGAATGTTACTAAGAAAATTCTAAGGAAGAGAAAATATATTTACTCTTCTTTAAGTGGAAATGGGTCATCATAAAGGTCTTCATCCTCATGTTCATGTTGAGCAGGCTGAGGAGGAAGAGGGGGCTTGATCTAGCCGTTTCAGATGTGGTAGAGGTGGAAGAGGTAGGAAAGGAGGCAGGAGAAGCAAGGCACAGTTGGTGCAACTTTCATTTTTTAAAATCCACATACAAGTGGACCTGTGCATTTCAAACCCATGTTGTTGAAGCATGCACTAATTGAAATTTTCTTAAAAACTTGGTTATTTGTAGCAGCCACAAAAAACAGATAACCCTAAGTTTAGTGTCCACTGATATCTAAAAGACTTTAAGGGTATTACATTTTAAGTGCTATTAGGATCTTAAGTAATCATCAAACAAGAAAATGGATATTAAAATGCTTTGTAAACTGTAAGTTAAGGTAAAAGTGGTATTCCTAATGTTAACCACTCTAAACTGAACTTAGATTTCTAGTATATACCAGCTGGGGTGACATAGTGAGACCTGGTCTCTACAAAAACTTAAAAAATTAGCCAGGCATGGTGGCACATCCCTACAGTCCCAGCTGCTCTGGAGGCTGAGGCGGGAAGATTGCTTGAGCACAGGAGATTGAAGCTGCAGTCAGCCACAGCACTGCATTGTAGCCTGGGCAACAGAACAAGACCCTGTCTCAAAAATAAATAATAGGTTTCTAGTATATCGTGTTTAATGATACCTTCCCTACCTGCATTCCAAAACTTACTAGAAAAATCAAATGAGACAATGTCCAAAAAACCCCACAAAACCTTACCTTTAAAAATGATAAAATACTATGCAAATTAGTCTTATAAGAAGTATTACTAGTACCTTGACTGTGATGACACTCATGCAGCATAGTTATAATTGTGAAGGGGAAAAAAACAATACTCACTTTGGTTTCCTGAGACAAGAGGTGAGCTGTGTGAGCTATGAATAAGGAAAAACAGCTAACAGTCCTATCGGTCTTTCCTTGTAGCTCATGCCAGGTTAATTAAGAGATAAGAGAAGAATAAGACCTGGGTCCTGCCTTTTTTTTTTTTTTTTTCAATTCAACATTTACTGAGCATCTACTATTTGTCAAGTGTAGGAAAACTAAGTACTTAAATATATTAACTATTGTCCTCATTTGCCTGAAAAAGGCTTATCCTTGTTTCTCATGTGAAAAATCGAGATTCAGAGAAGTTAAGTAGCTTAAAACCTAATAGGTTCTGAACTAGCATTTGAACCTGTATCTCTGGCTGCTAAACATGTGTTTTACAGAACCAACAATAAGAAAACTAGGATCCACGTGTTAAATAGTAAAGAGAAACACTTATTGTAGGAGACAAGGAAAGAATACATTCATGTGGACAAGGAGCAGTTAGGGGAGGCTTCCTGCAACAGGTGGAGCTTGAAAGAGGCCCTGAGGATAGGAATTTGGTAGGTATGGGGAAATAGCCATTGCTAGCAAAGGACAGTGATAGCTCCAGTTACCATTTACTGAGTTACCTACCTAGGTGAGCCAGTGTGCCGGTCTTAGAAGATGAGAACATTCACACTGGCTGCCTCTGGCAAACTTTTGGTCCCAGGACAAGAAATAGGGGCGAGTGAATGGGAGAGGCATTAAGACAGCATGGAGAAAAAAGAAAAAAATGGAAATAATGGAAGATTCTAGTCATTTTCAGAACTCAAGAACCAGGCCCAAGGTCTGGGTAAAGCCTGTAACATAACATACATAATTTTGTAAACGTACCATATCAGATAACTACTTAGAGATGTTTTGGATGGCAACTGATTTTTATAAACTCATTTTAGAGTACTAGGTATTGGAGGGACGGAGATGGGGGTTGGAGAAGCAGTGGAGGTAGAATTCAGAGGACCGGGATTCTATACCATTTCCCTTGAGGCAATTTCTGATTATATGGATTATAAGAATGTATTGAGCCTCAGTCACCACATTTACCCTACCTTCAGGGTTGTGAGTATAAAATGATCAATATAAAAATACTTGGAAGATAAAAAGATTGATGTAGATGACAGGTTTTATGTTCAAGCAGCATTGACATTGCTACTGCAAAATACTAAAATACTATCATAACATGTTCTAATATGGTTTTAAAGGCTTTTTTCTAACGTTGAAATTTTTTTTTTTTTTTTTGAAACAGAGTCTCACTCTGTCGCCAGGCGCCAGGCTGGAGTGCAGTGGTGCGATCTCAGCTCTCTGCAATCTCCACCTCCTGGGTTCAAGCATTCTCCTGCCTCAGTCTCCTGAGTAGCTGGGACTACAGGCATGCACCACCATGCCCAGCTAATTTTTGTATTTTTTAGTAGAGACAGGGTTTCACCATGTTAGTAAGGATGGTCTCGATCTCTTGACCTCGTGATCTGCCCGCCTCAGCCTCCCAAAGTGCTGGGATTACAGGCACCGTGTAGCCACCGTGCCCGGCCACTTTGAAAGATTTTTAAGACAGATACTTATAACTTTTCTTCTTTTGGCAATGATTTTTAAGAAGAACTAAATCATTCCTGTAGCCAGACTTTGCAAATGAAAGAGGAAACAAGCCAAGGGAACCTCACTTAGGATATAAGACACTCATAAGCATGGGTGTTGCAACGGCCCTGTTGTCATGTTCTTAATGACAATTTTAAAAAGTATAGATGGTGAATTCCCACTAAATATGTATTATTTGCTGTTTACCAGGGTTAGGAAGGTATATGAGCCGCCAAATAAGTACATTTCTGCATCTTCAGCGTGTCTGTCCCACACTGTGGTCACCTGTTTGGCAGTTTTGCAACATTTTAACCCATAATCTAACAACCAGTTTTATAGGGTTTTGTTTTGTGTAATTTGTATTGTTAAAACAGTATACAGGTTTTTCATGATCTAGATTGTTAATTATGTTATTTTTCAAACTCATTCCCCTCCTCCTATTGAGACTTACTGTCCTATGGGGAATGAGGAAAAAAAACAAGACACTTTCTCTGTCACTCAATCTGTCGAACATTGATCTGAGAATTAGGTTCAGACTCCTTGGCTTAAGCACAGACATTTAATTATCTAATCCAGTAGTTTTCAAACGTTTTTTATAGTGGAATCTACTCTTTAAAAAAAAATCATTCACCAAAGCCCAACATATAAAGAACATGAATAGGAACCCACCTGCTAAGCTGATTCCCTGGTTACCCCTTTTAGCATTAGCACCTGAGGCACACAATTCCAAGCCCACTGACCTAAGCCCACCTTCATTGTTATCCTCATCTCTGGCCGTTAGCCTAAACAGGCTCTCCAGTATAGCCACGTTTCGTTCCCCACGTGTCCTGTTTTGTAATCCTGTGCCTTCATACATGCAGTTCTTCCATTGTGAATGCTCCATTCTCCTGCCACTTTATTTTGATGACATTTAATTGTCCTGGATGTAGTCTTTTCCTAGAAATCTGCCCTGATGCCCTTGTCTGTGCTTCCTTCACATTCATGTCATTCGTGATCATAGATAGACTTTACTACACTGTAATAGGTAATTTACTTGTCTGACTCTCCCACACTGCAATAGTGTTCTTTTTGGAACATGTTCTTATTTGATATTCTGCCTCCAGTGCCAGGCCATAGTTGGTAATCAGTTACGTTGGTAAATGGATGAATGGATAGACTGACGAGCAGATGGACGGATGAAGCAATCTGCCAGAAGACCAAGTGAGTGAAGTGTCCCAGTGCCTTGAACTGAGAAAGGAAATAGAAGGAACTGAAAAAAGAGAATTCTCTTCATATGGCCAGCTGGATTGGGATTTGTCTGTGGGCTAAGAGTAGACCGGACATACTTCCCAGAATGCAGTCATCACTGAGTTAGCCCTAGGGAACAGTCCAGCATGAGTCATATGCCTTCTCTCCATATCTGGTGCCATATATTTATAGCTAATGCTGGTGGGTTTTCACTTGTTAAACAGCAAAAGAAAAATGATTGCATGAAGGCCAAACAAAAGACTAATGGAAGTGAGTTTAATAATTAATTTTTAAAAGGCTTACAAATGACAATTCAGCTGGGAAGTTATAGAAGCATTTAAGCTGAAATTTCAGCTACAGGATGCAGCTCTCTGGATTGTTCTTTTGGGGTTAAACGGGTAATTTGAAAGCTGGCAGGAAGAAGGGCAATGATACTTGTTTGTCTACATTTTTTGTCTTTTAAACGGCAAAATAGCTCTTTGGAAAGAAGAGTGTTTTTCATTTGTGTGATACGAGGTGTCGAGAGTCAATGAAATGTGGAATGGAATGAACTGGAAGCTGCATTACTTAATATATGCTGATTGTATAGCACGGGTTTCAAAATCATTTAGATAATATTTAAGCTTCCTTTTCCTTAGAACTTAATTGGCACATTACTGCACCCAGACAATTACCATAGAAGCAAAACATTCTGTGGAGGTTTTCTACCTAAATTTTCCTTTCTATATATACTTTTATTGAAGGGTCTAAGTAAATTCTCAATAAATGGTTGACAGAATAAGTGCAGGAATTCCCCTATATGAGACAGAGAATAAAAATTGCATTTATTGAGCATCTACCACGTCCAGAACACCATTAGGCCTTTATTTCATCAGGTATCTCAGGAAACCTTCACAATTACCCTAAATTGCTACCCCCATTTTCAGACAAAGAAACAGTCTTTAAGAGGTTAGGCAATTTTCCCATCCACACAGTTTGGACCAGGTACATGTGACTTAGTTATCTATTCTTTCCACTTCACTACTGTGTTGTGTTCCAATGGCCATGCAGTAAGAAACCTTGTTAACGGAGTCAAGTATGTTACAGGAACCTAGAGGAAGTGCCCTGAGATGTTAATCTCCTCCCCTCTAATTCTCTCATTTCTCTTTGGAGAAGATGAGAAGACCTGCATCCTCTGTTTCCCTCTTCACTAATCTCTATTCAGTGTCCAGATTGATGTTGTTTTATAAAAGATAATTTTCATTTCAATAGCAATTTAAGAGCCAACAAAAAAATTGCAAAATCTTATTTCATCCTCATTTTACAATGGAGAAACTAAAATCACGATAAGTTTGTGATTTACCCAAGGTTAATTAATAACATACTGCTTTTTCCCCAGCCCCAGAATTTCTCATTTCACATATTATTTCTACTGCATCCTCAAGTGACAATATGTGGGGTTTATCTGTAAGGATGGAAGAGAATTTCACTCTCTAGAGTTCCATGTGTTGCTTCTCATATCCTGAGAAAAGTCTATCCTTCTAAGGCATGACATTTATTAAGTACACAAAAACCTCTCCATATTCCACTGTAATTATCTGAATGTGCAGATACCACTCTGCATCTTGGAAGATTCCACAAATGGGTGTGGGAAAACACATGCAAATAGGTAACCACTGTTATTCATTCCAAATGATATGAAGGTGGTCCTCAGCACAGTAGAGCAAGAAGGCTTAGAAATCTTCCCACTAAAAGGAAGCTTCTGGCCCACTTTTCTTCCTGTGGCTTCTTACCTAACTGCTACAAAAGCCCATCAGATAGGCAGGTCTAGCTATTTTCCAGATGTAGGAGCAGGAGGGGGAACTGTAGAGTTTTTGTTGTCTCATCTCATTTTACTTAGAAAAAAAAAAAACACGAAGCTTCCACAACAAGGTAAGACCCCATTTCTACTAAAAATACAAAAATCAGCTGGGTGTGGTGGCATGTGCCTGTAGTCCCAGCTACTCAGGAGGCTGAGGCAGGAGAATCACTTGAACCCGAGAGGCGGAGGTTGTAGTGAGCCAAGAATACGCCACTGCACTCCAGCCTGGAGACATGAGCAAGACTCTGTCTTAAAATAAATAAATAAATAAATAAAGACTTAAACATAAGACCTAATACCATAAAAACCCTAGAATAAAACCTAGGCAGAACCATCCAGGACACAGGCATAGGCAAGGACTTCATGACTGAAACACCAAAAGCATTGGTGACAAAGCCAAAATAGACAAATGGGATCTAATTAAACTCCAGAGCTTCTGTACGGCAAAAGGAACAATCATTAGAGTGAACCGGCAACCAACAGAATGGGAAAAAAGTTTGGAATCTACCCATCTGACAAAGGGCTAATATCCAGAATCCACAAAGAACTAAAACAGATTTACAAGTAAAAAAACAAACCCATCCAAAAGTGGGAGAAGGATATGAACAGACACTTTTAAAAAGAAGACATATATGAGGACAACAAACATGAAAAAATGCTCATCATCACTGGTCATTAGAGAAATGCAAATCAAAACTACATTGAGATACTATCTCACACCAGTTAGAATGGCAATCATCAAAAAATCTGGAGACAACAGATGCTGGAGAGGATGCAGAGAAATAAGAACACTTTTACACTGTTTAGGGGAGTGTAAATTAGTTCAACCATTGTGGAAGACAGTGTGGCGATTCCTCAAGGACCTAGAAATAGAAATTCTTTGACCTAGCAATCCCATTACTGAGTATATATCCAAAGAATTATAAACCATTCTATTATAAAGACCCATGCACATGTATGTTCATTGCAGCACTGTTTACAATAGCAAAGACCTGGAACCAACCCAAATGCCCATCGATGATAGATCAGACAAGGAAAATGTGGCACATATACACCATAGAATACTATGCATCCATAAAAAACAATGAATTCATGTGCTTTCTAGGGACATGGATGAATCTGGAAACCATCATTCTCAGCAAACTGACACAAGAACAGAAAATAAAACACCCCATGTTCTCACTTATAGGTGGGTGTTGAACAGTGCAAACACATGGACACAGGGAAAGGAGCATCACACACTGGGGTCTGTTGAGGGGGACTAGGGAAGGGACAGTGGGGGGTAGGGAGTTGGGGAGGGATAACATAGGGAGAAATGCCAGATGTAGGTGACAGGGATGGAGGCAGCAAACCACATTGCCATGTATGTACCTATGCAACAGTCCTGCATGTTCTCCACATGTACCCCAGAGCCTAAAGTGCAATAAAATATATTAAAAAAAAAAAAAAAAAAAAGAATTGAGGTTTGGGAGCCTCTGCCTAGATTTCAGAAGATGTATGGAAATGCCTGGATTCCCAGGCAGAAGTTTGCTGTAGGGATGGGGCCCTCATGGATAACCTCTGCTAGGGGCAGTGCAGAAGAGAAATGTGGGGTTGGGGCCCCCACACAGAGTCCCTACTAGGGCACCACCTAGTGAAGCTGTGAGAAGAGGGCCACCATCCTCCAGACTCCAGAATGATAGATCCACCAACAGCTTACACCATGCACCTGGAAAAGCTGCAGACACTCAACACCAACCTGTGAAAGCAGCCAGGAGGGAGGCTGTACCCTGCAAAGCCACAGGGGTGGAGCTGCCCAAGACCATGGAAATCCCCCTCTTGCATCAGCAAGACCTGGATGTGAGACATGGAGTCAAAAGAGATCATTTCAGAGCTTTAAGATTTGACTACCCCTACTGGATTTCAGACTTGCATGGGGCCTGTAACCCCTTTGTTTCAGCCAATTTCCCCCATTTGGAATGAGTATATTTACCCAGTGCCTATACCCGCATTGTATCTAGGAAGTAACTAACTTGCTTTTGATTTTACAGGCTTGTAGGTGGAAGGGGCTTGGCTTGTTTTGCATGAGACTCTGGATCGTGGCCTTTTTTGGGGGAAATGGGGGGTTGAGATGGAGTCTTGCTCTGTCACCCAGGGTGGAGTGCAGTGGCACAATTTTGGCTCATTGCAACCTCCACCACCAGGTTCAAGTGATTCTCCTATATCAACTTCCTAAGTAGCTGGGACTACAGGTGCACACCACCACACCTGGCTAATTTTTGTATTTTTGTAGAGGTGGGTTTTCACCATGTTGGCCAGGCTGGTCTTGAACTCCTGGCCTCAAGCAGCCTGCCCACCTTGGCCTCCCAAAATGTTGGGATTTCAGGCATGAGCTACTGTACCCGACCTTTGGACTATGAACTTTTAAGTTAATGCTGGAGTAAGTTAGGACTTTAGGGGGCTGTTGGGAAGGCATGATTGGTTTTGAAATGTGAGGACATGAGATCTGGGAGGGGGCAAGGGTGGAATGATATGGTTTGCCTGTGTCCCCACCCAAATCTCATTTTGAATTCCCATATGTTGTAGAAGGGACCTGGTGGGAGGTAATTAAATCATGGAGGCAGGTCTTTTCTGTGCTATTTTTGTGATAGTGAATAAGTCTCATGAGGCCTGATGGTTTTAAAAAGGGGAGTTTCCCTGCACAAGCTCTCTCTTTCCCTGCTGCCATTCATGTAAGACATGACTTGCTCCTCCTTGCCTTCCACCATGGTTGTAAGGCCTCCCTAGCTATGTGGAACTGTAAGTCCATTAAACCTCTTTCTTTTGTAAAGTGGACAGTCTCAAATATGTCTTCATCAGCAGTGTGAAAATGGACTTATACAGGGAGGCCTGAGAAAAGGGCAGGAGTTTGGGGAACAACTCGTCAGGGGAGCGGACAGAACACACACAACATTTATTAAGTAAATCGTCTTATAAGAGTCTGTTTTCTAATGCCTTGAAACAATTGTAGTAATATCAGAAATCACTGATCACAAGTTACCATCACAGACTTAATAATAGTAAAAAATGAAAATGATGTGAGAATTTTCAAAATATGACACAAATGCATGAAGGGAGCACAAGCTGTTGGAAAAATGGAGCTTACAGACTTGTTCAGCAGAGTGTTGTTGCCTGGCCAGTTACATGCTACTTAATAGGTACACCTAAAGCCTGTGTACCAATAGATTGAAAGTAAAATGATGGAATTAAGTTATACCATGATATTGTTATCATGTAAAATTGTTTAAGGCAAAAGGCATTACTAAGAATAAAGCAGCTCAGTTTATAATGATTAAAAAGTCCAGATGACTGGCAAAGTATACTAATTCTAGATTTACATCTGCAAACACTGACTTCAAAACCCATGAAGCAAAAATTGACTCATCTACTAGGTGAAATATATAAATCCACAACATGATGAGAAATTTTAACATTTTGTATAGGCAAAAAGGAAGTATATACACATGATTAACAATCTAGTGGATGTGTATAGAACCCAACAATTGCAGAATATACATTCTTTTCAAGCCCACTTTGAATATTTATAAAAACTGATCAAATACTGAGCTGTTTCATCTCAGCAAATTCCAAAGTTTTGATATCATGAATGAAATGAAACCTGACATTTCAAAATTATAGATAGAATATGCTCTGGAGTAACTTATGACATTGCTTGGGGATGAGGAGAGCCATCTGAATAGTGTTTTAAGGAAAGTATCCATTCATTGATCCAGGGTAATGGGGCAGGAACCATTCTAATGCAGAAGCTCTGGATAAGCAGTTGAGTGTTCAGTTGTGTATGTAAATTCCTATGTGAACGTTATGGTGTCATGGCTAAAGGCATAGTCTCTGGAACCAGATTGTCTGGGTTCGAATCTCAGTTCTGCTGCTTAACTCAATGTGTGATGGTGGGCAAGTTGCTTAACCTCTGTGTTTCAGTTCCTTCATCTTTAAAGTGGTAGTATTCTACCTCAAGGCATTGTTGGTATATTAAATGGTTTAATTTATAAATGTATGGTGACAAGTTCTATAAAAGTAGTTGTGCAGCACCACAAATGTCTACTTGCTCTTGTGAAACCCAGTGTGTAGAATACAGTAGATGAATGTATGCACTTAGGGTATATATGTAAATAATAAATTGAATTAGTGAAATGCCCTGGCATTGCTGGGATTGGAAAGGCAGACAGCTTTGGATGGAGATATGCATGAAACAAGATGGGCATGACAGATGATGGGCCATGAGTTAA
Source organism: Aotus nancymaae (assembly GCF_030222135.1). Taxonomy (NCBI): domain Eukaryota; kingdom Metazoa; phylum Chordata; class Mammalia; order Primates; family Aotidae; genus Aotus; species Aotus nancymaae. The sequence goes on along the minus strand of NW_026988450.1, from coordinate 82,859,148 downwards.
TGATGGCTGAAGCTTGGCGATAGGTGCATGGAGATTTTTTGCACTGTTTTCTCTACTTTTGTAAACATTCGAAATTTTCCTTATTAAAAATACTTATTAAAAAAATGTTGGCCCACAAAGTCCAATTAGTTGCTCATTTCAGTTCACCTTTGCATCTGACCATTTAGTCATCCTGGAGGCTGAGAACTGATAACATGATATAAAGTAACGTTTGCCTCTTATTCACATTTTAGAGAGCATTCAATTCATGAAATATTTTCATTCAGTCACATGGGAAAGAATTTGCCCAACTCTTTTGGTCTCAAGTTGTGTTCATCACTTTAAATGTTTATTGATGACTAATTGAATGAATGAATGAGTAAGAAAGTAGATAACTGAGAATGAGAAGAAAATGTGACTAAATTTCAAGTCAAATGTAGGAAATAGTGTAACTTCTATATAAACACAAAGGTTTGTGACTCAGGTAGAGACAGGGTCAAGGCCTCAGTGTGCAAACAGCATTATTTATTAACAAATCTTTTGAAGTTAAACAGTAGCTAAAATATCTTAGCTGTCATGTTTAATGATTAGTTTATGTAACCTCACAGCACTAACCTGGAAGCTGAACTCATTTATTTTTCTTACGCACTGTAAGCAATAGCACCTGTGGTTCAGGACAGGGCTCTCACACGAGGAGTTAATGAAGCTCAATCAGTAAGCAGATGTTTCTAAAAACTGTGCCGCTTCTTGATTTCATACCGTACTCAGGCGCAGGCAGCCAATAGATTTTTTTTTAAACAAAAACATAAGTGCAATGATGGTGGTAAAGTATTGGGAATTTTATAGTCTAAACGTTATAATTCACTTCTAATTTTCGTCAAAGTAAAGTACAAGGTCTGAGACAGGCTTGGGTCTGAATCCAATTTGCACCAGTCACAAGTTGTGTGGTTCTTGGCAAGTTTTATAAGCCATCTGAGCCGCATTTTTCTCATTTGTAAAGCGGAGTAATACCAGTCTCCAGTGAACTAGTAAATGTTTAACAATTAGCTCTCAGGGTTAGCCAAAATAGGGTTTGCTAATTTCCATAGTGCAATTATTTCCACCATGGCCTCTTTCAAGCTGCCAGCGGGACATCCCCGCACACAGAATCGGGAGAGATGGGCAGCAGCAGCACACCACTACGTGGGATTTCCACTAGGGAGATGCAGCAGCCTCCGTGACCTCAGGAGCCAAGATGATGGTTCAGTCGAGTGAAAGCACTAAGGAGAAGTGTGCCTTAAGTACTTATTACTTTTAAAAATATATGTTATTTAGTTGTAAGCTTATATAATTCAATTTTAAATAATAATGGGATATAAAAACCAGCTCGCCAAATTCCTGAAAATTTAAGAGTTGGCCCATGTGAGCTATATACATTCTACCTAGTTCTAACACATTGATTTCCATCTCCAGCTCCTGGATTTCCTAAAAGTTAATGAAGATTTCACCATGACGCATACCCAAATCACAGGCTGTGCGACGGGAGTGTCACCAAGTATACTGCCAGGTTCTTCTCCAGAATGGCCGGGCCAGCTTGCCTTCCTCCTAGCAGCCCCTGAGGGTTCCCATGCTTCCCCTGACGAGGTGCATAGATATGCGATCAAGTATAGATGGACACTGCGGATGGATGCTGCAATACCACGTAGCACTTGAAGCAACAGTAAGGCCTCCAACTTGAAATATCCACTGATAAGCATAGTGCCTGGTGATAAAAAGTAAAAGCAGAGTTAGATGTATAGTACAATACTGTACTTTTAAATGCATGCAAAACAATAGACTTATTCAAGGATATTCAAATTAAAAGACGCACATCAGATGTATTTGAATGGTGGCTTGTGGAGGGAAGGGATTTATTGTGTCAATGAGCCACATTCAAGCTTGTATTCCATTGTCTCTTAATGAATCTGTGAAAGTTTACATGTTTATCTAATTTATTTTCCAGAAAAACCACATGGAACTTATATTTACTGTATTTGCATAGTTAAGCAATATTTCCAGGATAGGAGCTACATACAGCAATCATTAAACTTAAAACCATTCAAGCCAATTTATCTGTTTATTGGTAGGATTTATTATAACACTTACAGAGCCACAAGCAATTTAATTTCTGTCTGATGCATATTATCCCACTTAACCTTCAAAACAAAGATTTGAAGCCTAGAGGAGCTAAATGTTTTACCCAGGAAGAGAGAACCAGCAAGGACAAGGGCAGCAGCTACTTAGCAAATACAGAAACTACCTGGCAAGGAAAAGAAAGATTGACGGGGACTCTGCTGGGTAAATGTGAGACCACTGGGCTGTACATCTTCATTATTTTCTCAGGCATTCTTTGCCCCAAGGCAGAATTCAAATATTATAACAATGATTATCTCGTGTGAATTATTTTATATTTATGTAAATAATGAAGCTGGCAAGGGCCTTGGAGATTTTAGAAAACCCCTTGCTATCACTTACATGATCAGTATAACAAGGCTTAGAAAATGCAAGTTTTCTAGTTTGTCCATGTTTACACAGAAAATTTTCTAAATGGCCAGGATAGGAAGCTTGATTTTCTAACTCGTAGGCCAGGTGTGGTTTAATAGAATCAGATAGACTTTTTAGATTCTGGAAAGACAGGACCATCATCTAGCTATAGAGCTTAGACAAGCTGCTGGATATTCCCAAGTCACTTCTCAGTCGTACAACAGGGATAATACCTGACGTATATGGTTGTGGCAAAGATCATTCATGCATGCATTTATGCATTTATTGAACAAATATTTAGGGAGGCAACGTCTATGGGCCAGGCACTGCTCTAGGCACAAGGATATAATAGTGAGTATATAAAAATTTCTGTACTTGAGGAGCCTGCATTCTAGCAAACTTATATTCAAATGGATGAATAAATAAATATGTCAATCAAGCAATCAATGAATGCTGTAGATAATAAGGCATGTAAGGAAGTAGAGATGAAGAAGGCTGGATTTTTAGTTAGGAAAGTCAAGTGTATATTTTTAAGAAGGTAAGATTTGAGCTGAGACCTAAAGTAAACGAGGGAGCAAGCCATTCGAAAGTCTGGAGGAAGAAGGATTATGAGAGGAAACAAGAAAAAAGTCCCGAGGTAGTAATAAACTTGTCTTATTCTAAGAAAAACATTGTAGGGAACAGAGTGAAAGAGACTAAGTGTAACAGGAGGTGAATCCAGTGAGATGAGTAGATCATGTTAAGGCCTTACAGTTGTTGGTAAATAGAAAACCATTCAGAATTTTGAACAGATAACTGACATCATTATATCTGATACACTTTTGTTATTTGTTTACTTTATGATGATATACTTTTTATTTCTATCTCATTTCTTCTTTCTTCACATTTCTTCTTTCTAATGCAGAAGACTTTTCAGTCTGATTTACATTTTTTAAAGACGACTCATGAGATTGTCGGGGACCAAAGGTGGTAACAGGGAGACTGGTTAAGAGGCTGTTGCTGTAGTCTATGTAAAGAGATGGTGGTGGCTTAGACAGGGGAGATAGTGGTGGAAGCGCTGAAGAGCAGCTGCATTCAGGATCTGTGTTGGCCTGAGCAATGGGTGATTCATTATCTATTTACCCAATTGGCTAAGTTATGCTGCCATTTGCCAGAGGAGGACTGGGAAACAGCAGGTTTTTCAAGGGTGAAGAGATATGAGTAGGGGAGCAAGTATTCTGTTTTAGACATGTTAGGTTCAAAAAGGTTATTAGACATCCAAGAATCAAGATGTCAGGTAAGCAATTGGATACACTTCTCAGTTGCATGGAAGAGGATGAATCTGAAGATATAAATTTGAACGTAACCCATGTTTACATGTTGTGAGTGAAGATACAGATGGAAAGAGATCCAAAGACCAAATCCCAAAGCACTTCAATATTTAGAGGTCAGAAAAAGAAAAAGAAAATAGCAGACAATACTGAGAAGAGGCCAATGGAATCAGGAAAATCAGGAGATGATGGTATCTGAAAGCCAAGCAAAGAAAGCCTCCAAAAAGGGATAAAGAGATCAACTGTGTCAGATTCTCCTGAAAGGTAGGCTAAGGTGAGATTTGACCATCGGCAAGATAGAAGCCATTGGCAACCTTGACAAGGATGGTTTCGGTTGGAGGTTGGGAAAGAAAGATTGCTTAGAGCGTGCTGAATGAACGACACTGTGGATATAAATAATTCTGTCACAGAGATTTTGTTTTAAAGAGGTGCGAAGAAATGGGTGACAACTAAGAGGGGTTTGTAGAGAGACCAGGAATGGTGTGGCAGATTGGATATTGTTCCAGTTATTTACCACCCTTCTGATTCGTGTCTTTGCTGCAGTGAGAGAAGTTGTAGTGTATGTCTCAACCTACTTGGTGTTAGCCTTAGCTAATGACTTACTTTGGCCAATGGCATGTTATAAGATGGGCCACAAGCAAAGGCCTTAAACGCATTTGAGAAGTTTTGGCTTGGCCTCTTGTGGTCCTATGGAAAGCACACACATGCGCACACGCACACACATGCACACACATGCACACATGCACACACACACACACACACACAGAATACCTGCTGGTTTAGAGAAAATGTGAAGACATGTGGAAGGCATCTGGCCCTAATATGAAACTTGAAGCAAGTTTAGCCAACCTGCGACCTAAGTGGAGATCTGCAGAAGATCATGGGCTGACAAATGAGAAAAATAAGTGCTTATTGTTGTGACTTACTGATTTATTACACAGAAAATCCTCATTGGGCTAAGCTCCCCTACTATGTGCTTCCATAAGCCTCATTCTTCCACTGTCATAACTCTGGATGCATGTATCACAGATGCTTGCTCTGTCTTCCTTCCCTTCATACCCGCAGCCCTTTGAAGGTCTTGGTTGTGCCAGTATCATTCATAGTTCCATCCTCAGTGCCTTGTGCAGTGCTTGGCACATAGTAGGGGGTCAATGGATATTTGTTGAATGGAAAGGATAAAGTACAATGATTTGAGCTTGAGAAAAACCAGTCAGCAGGTGCCCATGATAAAATATTGTGTGAGTGTGAGGAGTTCTGATTAATGGGATCTGATTTCAAAGAAGTGTGCAATGGGGATGTTGGGGTCAAGAGCAGAGCTCACTGAGGCTTATGCCAGAGTCTTAGCTGGCAGAGTTTTCCAAGGAGGGAGCTGCTGCTTTTTGTGCTTCCAGGAAAAGAGGACTTGTAGGGTCAGAGCCCTAAAGGAAGGAGGAAACTTGGTGAAGAAAGAAGAAGTGAAGAAAAAAAGAGATGGAATCCTAGTGAGAAAGACAGAGAAGAAAGTGAAGTCAGCATTTGTTGAACAACTACCATGTGCCAGGTGCCAGGCTTGGCACTTGTACCTGCATTCTCTGTCTATGAGGGAGGGTATGCTCAGAGACTTTTGGTTGCACGTGAAAGGAAATACAACTTTTTTTTTTTTTTTTTTTGAGATGGAGTCTTGCTCTTGCTCTGTCAGCCAGGCAGGAGTGCAGTGGCATGATCTTAGCTCACCACAACCTCTGCCTCCCGGGATCAAGTGATTCTTCTGCCTTAGCCTCCCAAGTAGCTCGGATTATGTCCATGTGCCACCACACCCAGCTAAATTTTGTATTTTTTATAGAGACAGGGTTTCACCATGTTGGCCAGGTGGTCTCGAACTCCTGACCTCAGGTGATCTGCCCTCCCTCAGCCTCCCAGAGTGCTGGGATTACAAGCATGAGCCACCACACCCACCTGGAAATATAACTATCTTAAGCAAAAAAGAACTCAGTAAAATCCTAGAATTCACCACTATGTAACTCATCCATGTGACCAAAAACCACTTATACTCCAAAAGCTATTGAAAGAAAAAATGAAAGAAAAAAACCCTCAAACTAGCTTAGGGAAAACAAACACCAACAGAAAAAAAGGAATGTACTGGCTCAACAACCGGAAAGGTAAGGCTGGCTTCAGGAATAACTTGTGCTGTCTCCGAGACCCACGTTCTTCATCTCCCATCTCTTGGCTCTGTTCTTTGTGTGTGTTGGCCAAGATGGAGGTCATAGGAGCTGAAGCCTTTCCCTCTGTTCAGCTTCAGATCCAGTGGGGAAGAGGATTTGCTGCATCCTCCATCATTGCCCAGATCTCACCCCTCAGCACCTCTCATCAGATCCCACATCCTTCCTGACCCAGCACCCAAGTCCCTGAGAGTATGATGTGCTCATGGGCTCAGGGCCTATTCAGAGTCCGTGGGCTGAGAGTTGGTGACAGATGGCTCTTCTGGGTGTTTTGAAGAAGGGTGAGGTGGGTGGACAGCCACAGAGGAGCACAGCAGAGGCCTCGTACTGTTTTACAGGTGAGAAAATTGGTGCCAGGCAAGACCGAGTGACTTGTTTGAGACACACATTGTCTTAATAACTGTTTGAGGGAATGCTTGATTGAGACATAGCTCGGAAGGGGCAGCTCTGGAGTTTGACACGCAGTCTGTGTGACCGGCAGCCCATGTTTGTATTCCCATGCTGTATACTGACTGTATGACCTTGGCTTAATCACCTATCCCTTTAAACTTTAGTCCCCTTATCCAGCTCTGAAATTTGAAAACTCTGCTTTGAGGAAACGTGCTACTAGAGGAGCTCTAAATCCAGTAATGTCATAACTGTTGCCAAATACCTACTTCTGTTTCTCTTCAGTATTTGTTCTAAGCGAGGGTAAGCACAGTTCCCCTCGGGAGTCCTCTGATGGTTTAGGATCCTTTTCGTTTATTTACAAACAAGGACTCTATTTCTCATCCTGCATGTGGGCGATAATGGATGCTTTGGCCTGAAGCGTGTAGTTCATTTAGCAGTTCAAAGCCTCTTCCTCCTTCACCCTGCTTCCCCAGTTACCATTGTTCTGTGCTTCATTATAAAACAAATACTTCTTTCCACTGTATTGACTCCAAATATTTCATCAATTCACTTGTGCTGCTGAAAGCCAAGTGTTGATTCAGGCTGGGACAAACAAAGGCTACTTTGTGAGGCTGTGCTGCTGACAGGCCAGCCAGATTACCTTGTGCAGGACTGGTCTTTTTTTTGTTTTTTTTATTTTCAAAAAGGCAGTGTCTTTTTAAGCATAGTATCTTAGTGGCACATAATTACGCCACTCTAACAAATAGTGTGCTGTCATTTTAATCTATATTTACTTCTAGTGTTGCCTGTTTTTTCACTGTATTTATATAGTTGTAGTGTTATGTAGCTATGATTTTATATTTTGTTTATTTTACTTCGTAGATTTTTTTCCATTCTGTGAACCTGGACTTCACTGTTTTCATTGTCACGTTATACTCAACAAGCATTTATTGGTTCATTCAGCAACTCTTTAGTTAATAAGTACTTAAGTATTCCAAAATGAGTTACTTCCAGTTTTTATCATCATAAGTAATGTAAGAAATATCTTTGGACACATACCTCTACTAATCTTTTGGATTATTTTCTTAGGATAAATTCCCAAAAGTAAGATCATTGGGGGGAGAATTGAAATAGCTCTTAAAGCTACCAGCCAGTCACATGAGAGTGTATCAGTGAACCTGTTTTCTCATGATCTTATTCATTCACGAGTTATAATTCACTTTTTTTTTTTTTTGGTAAATACAGGACCCCTCCTTGAACTGGCTTTTGCCTGTCTCTCCCCGCTAATTTCCTAACAATCCCCAACTTTCTTCTCTACTCCAACCACCCTCCTGAATGCCCCAAAAATAGATAGTTTTTTGTTGTTGTTGTTCAGTTGGTTGATTTTGTGTTGTTTTTTAGAGACAGGGTCTCACTCTGTAGCCCAGGCTGGAGTGCAATGGTGCGATCACAGCTCACCGTAACCTTGATCACCTGGGCTCAGGCTATCCTCACGCCTCAGCCTCCTGAAAAAGTAGATAGCTTTTTACACACAGAATACCTTGTTTTGAACATGAACTTCCTGATGCCATAGATGTTTTACTGGAGCCGATATCAACCAAAAGCCTATATCAACCGTCATCCCTTTGCTTAGCATTATGGGCTGAATTATATCTTACCCCACCCCCAAACTCATCTGTTAAAGGCCTAACCTCCCATGCGATGGTATTTGGAGATGGGGCCTTGTGGAAGTAATTAGGTTTAGATGATGTCATGAGGATGGGGCCCTTATGGTGGGATTATAAGAAGAAACACTGGAAGACATGTGTGTTGGCTCAGGTGCATGCTCTCCCTCTCCGCTACGTGAGAGCACCGCATAGAGATGGCTGTGAGTTCGCACCAGACATCAAATCTGCCAGTATCTTGATCTTGGACTTTCCAGCATCCAGAACTCTGGGAAATAAATGTCTTTTGTTCAGGCCACCCAGGCTGTGGTATTTTGTTGTAGCAGCCCAAGCTGACTTACACACTCAGGATCCATCAGTCTAAACATTTGAAATGTTAATAGATAGTTATCTAAATAGATCATTTAGAATTTGTTTCCACATTTCTTATTTGTTTTTCAATGACAGCCTTGTAAATATGCCCATTTTATAGAACAATAAAGGTCAATAGAGACATCTGGAGTTGTTCAAGGTGGCTCAAAGGTGAGGGGTGCCATGGGAGGTAAGTCACTAGACAGAAGAGTGGACTCCAGAGGTTGGCACATGCAGGGCCTAATGTGGCAGGTTCAGGAGTTTGGTTTTTGGCCCACAGAGGCTGGTGTTTGAAAGGTTTCAGGAAAGAAGTAACATAGATTAAGGTGTTAGAGAGAGCTCAGACAGCAGTAGGACAGGCAAGGCAGAAAGCAGGGATCGCAGCTAGGAGATCTGCAAAAGTCAGCAGTGATGAAGGCCTGGAAGAATGTGGAGCACTAGGAATGAAGGAAGACAAAGTTAAGGGAGATCTTAGAGTTAATCTAGCCTAACCCCCTCCTTTGGTAGAGGAAGAAATTGAGGAACAAAGAGAAAAAACAAAATGTGTCTCGAAAGCAAAGAGAAAAAAAGAAATGTATCCAGAACACTCCAGCTAGTTCAAGAACATACTCAACAAACATGTATTGAGTCTACCATGAGCCAGGTGGATTCCCTGGTGTGCAAGGGACATGTTCTCAATTCATAGCTTATTGAGGGAAATGGTATTCTGTAGCACTGGGCTTTGAATGAATCAGCTTCCACTGGAAAGAGTTGGGTTAGGCTAATGGGACCGAACTCAAGCTACTTCTCTCTTATGTTTTCTAGGTCTGAGGTTCAAACCATGTCCAGGTCTACTTTTCTAGGGATTTGAAGTTTTTCAGGCAGCCCATTCTATCTCAAGGCCCCACTGCCTTCACATTCCTCCACCTGGCACTACTTGATCTGTCTTTGCAAGTACAGTCCTACTTCCAGCTCCTAAAATCATTCCTCATGTGAGATCAGAGATTTAAGTAGCTCCAATTACATCTCTCTGGGTCATTTTTACTATTTTTCAGATTCTGAGATAGTGTTCCTTTCTAATAACTCACATTTTACTATGGTTCCAATGTTGGTCACAAGTTCATGCTGCTGTCCCAGTTTTGGACTGGGTCTCTGCTTTGTTCTTGCCAGTTCCCGTCCTCCTGCCCTAACCCACATATCCCAACTGGTGTCCTGATCCTGCACTTTTAAGGGTTCTGATCCTGCTGAAGACCTTTGTCTTTGATGTTGTCTGTCCATTAGGATTCCTCAGTACTTGGTCTTGGAGCCCCCTGACCCCATTGAAAAGTGCTTCCAGAATGGGAACCTGTTTTCAGACCACTTGAATCCCAACTCAACTACAGCTCCCTTTCAGCAGTGGGAGGGAAGTTTCAAAACCTTTCTTGGTCATTTGAGTAGGTACATTTCAGATCCCAGTCACCCATGTTCTGCTCTTTCCTGCTGTAGTTAATTGCTTAAGTCTGGAACCTGAAAAAAATGTAGTTAGCAAGTGTTGAATAAAAATATATTTACTGAAAATGAATTAATATGATTCACCACTTTTACATGCTAAAGAAGAAAATTAAATGATCATCTTGGTTGATGCAGAAAAAGCATTAGGTGAAATTCAATATGTATTTCCTTTGCAGCTAGAAATAGGAACTCCTTTAATTTGATAAAATGTATCAACATAAAACTCTCAGCAAGTCTTATACCATGTGATAAAATATTAAAACATGTTCCTTTGGTGCATATTTTAATTAGCTTGATTTAGCCATTCCACAGTGTATATATATATGTTTCTTTTTGTTTCTTTTTGAGACAGGGTCTCGCTCTGTTATCCAGGCTCCAGTGCAGTGATGCAATCACAGCTCACTGAAACTCCAACATCCCAGGCTCAAGCAATCCTCTCACCTCAGCCTCCTGAGTAGCTTGGACTACAGGCATGCACCAATATGCCCACCCATACATATTTCAAAACAACACATTTTAGATTATAAATATATATATAGTTTTTCATTTGCCAATTAAAATATATAAATAATTATTTTTTTAAAAGGATTTTTCTTTGAGATTAGGAGCAAGTCTACACTTCTAGTCAATACTGTACTGGAGGGTCTATCCAGTGAAATAAGGAAGACAGATAAATATAAGACACAAGAGTTGTGATGAAAAAAACTATCATTTTTCTCAGATGCTATTATATATACATCAAAAAATCCAAAAAACCACAGCTAAACTATTACTGATAACAAAAATACCAGTATACAAAAAAATTGTGTTTCTCTATTCCAGTAAAAACACAGTTAAAAGTAGAAATTAAAAAGAGATATCAATAATAGTATAATTTGAAAAGTATTAATTACTTAGGAATACATCTACAAAAAGATGCAGAAGTCCTCTAAAGGTGAAAAATGAAAACTTACTGAGAGATATTTAAAAATATCCAAATAAAGGACAGTTATATCATGTTCATGGATTATAAAAATGAATATTTTTAAAATGTTTGTTTCTTCCAAACTGATCTGTAGATTTGATGCAACCCCAATCAAAATTCCAATTAATTTTATTTTGTAGAATTTGAGAAGCTGCTTTTTGAAGAAAAAGAAAAATGTAGGAGTGTTTGTTTTATTGGATATCAAGATACATTACAGTATTTTTGTTATCAAGATGATCTGGTATTTATGCAAAGATTTTAAAAACAGGCTGCAAGTAGTTCTTCTGGAGTATAGAAAATGAATGGAAAAAATAAAATAAAATAAAAATTGACCAATGAAACAGAATAGAGAACTTAGATCTCAAATACATGGGCTTGATTTATGACAGAAATGGCTGTAGGTAAAGGACAACATTTAAATAAATAATAATGAAGCAACTGGAAATTGTTCATATTGGAGACATTGAGATTGTACTCTTTCCCCAGGCTATATGTAAAATCAATTCCAGTTGGATTAAACACCTATTTGATCTGAATATTAGCATCCCCCTGAAATTCATATATTGGAGCCTGATACCCAATGTGATGATGTTGGAAGGTGGGACCTTTGGGAGGTGATTGATGAGGGCTCCACCCTCATGAGTGGTATTAATGCCCTTATAAAAAGAGGCTTGAGCTCCCTTGCCCCTTCTACCATGTGAATACATAGAAGGCACTGTCCATGAGGAATAGGCCCTCACCATACACCAAACTTTTGGGCAACTTGATCTTGGACTTCCCAGCCTTCAGAACTGTGAGCAATAAATTTCTGTTGTTTATAAATTACCCAGTCTAAGATGTATTGTTGCAGTAGCTGAATGGATCAAGACTAAGATCTACTGTGAGAAGCTAAATACTAAGCTTTTGAAGATAGTATAAGAGAATATGTTAATAATTTTAGAGAAGGTATCTTATGTAGATAGAAAAAACACTAAACATAAAGGAAAAGTTATAAATTGGTTATAGTAAAAATTAAAATTTCTGTTCTTCAAAGGATGCTACAAAAAGAGTTAAAATACAGGCCACAGAATGGGAGGACATATTTGTAACAAATATAATTTTTTAACCCATTTCCCGTTTGCCCTGAGAAATGAGCACTGGCAGCAAGCTGCGCTTTTTTTTTTTTTTTTTTTTTTTTTTTGGCTAAACAAGAAATGGGTTAAAAGGGCTAGCATGCAGAATATACAAGGAATGTTAAAAATAAATAAGGCAGAAAACTTGATTTAGAAAATATAGACAAAGACTTGAACACGTACAAGAGATATTTGAATGGCTGAAGAACGTATGAAAAGTGCTCAACCTCAGCGTTAATCAGGAGAATACAAGTTAAAATCATAATGAAAGACAACTACATACCTGTGATTGGTAAAAATTAAAAAGACTAACAATACTGCATGTTGGCTAGGATGTGAAGATTTAGAAAATCATAATCCTGATGATAAGAATGTGAATCAGTAAACCTGCATGGACAACAGTGTCGCGTTGTGTAGTGAAGTTGAATATTCCATGCTTTTTAGAGCTCTGCATATGTATATTCACTAAGATAAATGTAAAAGGATGTCTAAAGCAACAGCTTTTTTTTGTAATTACCAAAAACCAGAAACAAACAAAATGCCTGCTATATGGTGTATTCATACAGTAGATTTAGCAGGAAAATAAATAACTCAATTTTAATGCAACGATGTGATGAATCTCAAATGTTGAGAAAAAAATTAAGTTTCAATGGATAATACAATACTGTTCCATTTGTAAACAGTTTAGAACCAAGTAAAACCAATACATACAGTTTAGGAATGCATCCTCAGGCAAAAACCTACAATGAAAAATAAGGACATTATTACTATAAAAGGGAAGTGGTTACTTCTGGAGGGTGGAAGACGGGGTTGTCATTAGCAAGGAATAGAGAGAAGACTTCTGTGTTGCTCTTACTGTTCTATTTCTTGGCCTGGGGGATGATTGCTTGGGTCTTCACTTCACAACCATATGTTAAACTGTACATATAAATTGTATGCACTTGTCTAAGTGATATATGTTAAATTAAAAAATACTTAAAAAACTACGAAAACCCCAGATATTTCTGATATTATGGACAGATCTAACTAGCTGAACAAATGGTGCACATTTATTATCAGGCATAAGCTTTGATTCTTGTTATCCACGTTTCATTAATTTTGTACTTCATCAAGACGAAAGCCCAGGTGGCTGTCCACCAGCACCAGAGACCTTAGATGCTTCAGATTAATTTATATCTCCTTTGGTCTATGCAGACTGTAATATGACAATGATGCCTTCATTATATAGAAAAGGAATTAGGCACACAAAATTACAGTGCTATTAAAAGAAAGTGAGGAAAAGATTATCTCAAAATAAGAACAAAGAAAAACAAGTGGCCTAAATTCCATCACAGCTGACCTACCGGTCATGATTTACCTAAATTTGTTCTTCACAGCTACAAGTTCTATAAATATATTTCACAAACTTGGTATGTGTACTCAGCTATATTTTGGAGAAACGTGAGTTATAAATAATAGTAGTTAGAGACATTGTTAGGACTTTGTTGATTCAGTATTTTGAATTAAAAAAATAGTGTAATGTTTTTTGAAAAAAATCTATTAGGAAAAATATTCATATAAGCCAATTATTAATCTAATATTTCAGAAAGGATGCTTAAACAAGATTTTCAAACACTCTAAAGATCTTTAGAAGCCAATTGCCTCTAAAGACTCACACCTATAAACCCAGCTCTTTGGGATTAGAGGCTCACATCTATAATCCCAGTACTTTGGGAAGCCGAGGTGGGAGGATCATGTGAGTCCAGGAGTTTGTGACTAGCCTGGGCAGCATAGTAAGACCTCATCGCTATAAAAATTTAAAAAAATAATTAGCTGGGTGTGGTGGCATGTGCTGTGGTTCTAGCTACTTGGGAGGCTGAGGTGGGAGGATCACTTGAACCTGAGAGGTCAAAGCTGCAGTGAGCCGTGATCATGCCACTGCACTCCAACCTGGGCAACAGAGCAAAACCTTATCTAAAAAAAAAAAAAGATCTAGATCTTTAGAAAGAACATATACTTCAGGAACAAATTATAATAGGATCAATCCCTGATAAAACATTAGACTATGATTTTTAGCAGATAGTTTATAATCATTAGAAGTGACTAAGAATCAGCATGGTTTTCTAGGGAAAAGTTATCATTAATCTCATTTCCATTTTAAGGGAATTACTAGATTCATGAATAAAGGGAACATCTCGGACATATCATAGCTCAATTTCCACAAAGCATTGATGCTGGTTCAATTAAAGTATTAATAATTTTTAATTGTTCAGTTATTTAACTCATATCAACCTCAAAGAACTCTATACTTTAATTTGTCCATTGTAACACTTGATTGATATCTGGCTGAAGAGCTAGAAAACTTACTTATAAACTGTGCAGATGACTCAGCACTGAAGGAAGAACTAAGACATTGCACTGCAGACTCAGACTTACAAGGATTTGAATGTGTTCCAAAAGAGGGCAGAAAGGAAATGAAAAATAGGTTTAAAAAAAGTTCAGCAATACAAGGTCAGTATTGAGAGGCTGTGGCTTGACGTTAGTTTAGTGGAGAAAGGCCCAGGGTTTTAGCCAAGTGCAATTTAAATATGGGCCAACAATGTAATTTGACTGTTTAAAAAGCTAATGTGATTTTAGGGAACACTAACACAGGCATAGTATCCATATCACGTGGGTGATGGTTTTCCAGTGTTCTATGCGTTAGCCATAGCACAAGCAGTCTTCAATTTAGGGTATCTTGTTTTCAGCAGAAAATCAGAGATTAACCAGAGGGCAAAAAGAATTACAGATGATCAGGAAATCAAGTCATATGAGGAATGGTGAGAAAACCTAGCAAGACTTAGTCCCAGAGGGAACACAGAGCTGTCGTTAAACATTTGAACGTCTCACAGAAGGAGAAGGTTCTTTTCATTGATTGGCTGGTTGGTCGCTTTTCCAATGTGCTGCAAAGAGCAGAATTGAGAGGAAATCAATAGAATGGTAGATTCCAAATGAAATAAGTTTTACACTCAGGGCCAATGAAACCTGGATGGGGATTTCTTGTAAAGTATTAGGCAGAGTCCCAGAAAGAAGGAAGAGCACAGGCAAAGGGGCTGATGTGAAAAAGTAAGAAACGGCCTCATAACTGGTAACCAGCAAAGGCTTCAGAGCCTGACAGAGGGCAACCAACCCCACCTTTCTATGCTAAACAGCTGTGTGACTGAGCAGGTTACTTAAACTCTCTGAGCTTCCATTTCCTTACTTATAAAATGGGAATAATAATAGTAATACACTCATCTCACAGGATGTTTTAGATGAGTAAATAAAGTAATGCTATTATTGGTAACCTTTGAGGAAATCCCTTCAGTGGGGCCTTAGATCCCAAACTTGCAAGGCAGCAAGCAGAATCCTGAACCGTGGTTTTTTATGATCCGATGAAAGCTCCTCTGCCTAGAAATCACATTTGCCCATATTGAACATCACTGTGAAAATGAGGAGTCCATGGACTTTTTGCTAGCAAAAATAGGGCAAAGAAGTCTGATTTCATGTCCTCACTAACACCCCTTTTCCCTTCCTCTGTCATAGAGAAAGTTATAAAGTCCTAACCCAGCTTTCACCATTACTTCGCTCTGGCTCATTGGAACATTCACCCAGCTGTAGACTCAGGGCAGAACGTTTCTGCATTCCAAGCGAGCTAGACCAGCTTTAGGGTCCAGGACTGTCTTAACCATTGCAGAATCCCACCTAGCAGATGGCAAGAGCAGTGCAAGGATAGCTGGATCCTGCTTGGCATTGCACATTACAAGAAGTTAGGCAAGGGAAACGTGGTAGGCAGAACTCCAAGCTCCTCCACCCCTGGCGAACATGCCATATACTTCCCTTCCCTCAAGTGTGAGCAGGGCTGTAAATGTGGTAGATTTCATTCCCACAATTAGGTAAAGGGGTGAAGGGACTTTGCAGATATAGTTGACATGCCAAATCAGTTCACATAGGGTTAATCAAAAGGAGATTATCCTGAGCAAATTAGATGATCCCTTACAAGGGAGTAAGCCCTTTCTGAAGGAAGGGATTTGAAGTACAAAATGTTTTCCTACTGACTTTGAAAAAGTAAACTGCTTTGTTGTGAGGGGGCCTATGCACAACATGACAAAGAACTCTCAGCCTTCAGGCCGGGTATGGTGACTCACGCCTGTAATCCCAGCACTTTGGGAGGCTGAGGTGGGCAGATCCCTTGAGGTCAGGAGTTGGAGACAGGCCTGGCCAATGAGATAAAGCCCCATCTCTACTAAAAATACAAAAATTAGCCGGGCGTGGCAGTGGGCACCTGTAATCCCAGCTACTAGGGAGGCTGCGGCAGGAGAATCCCTTGAACCTGGGAGGCAGAGGTTGCAGTGAGCCGAGATTGTGCCACTGCACTCCAGCCTGGTCAACAAAGCAAGACTCCATCTCAAAAAAGAAAACGAAGGAAAAAAAGAGCTCTTAGCCTCTAGAAGTTGAGAGTTGCTTCCAGCCAACAGCCAGCAAGAAGATGGGGGCCTCAGTCATAGGGTCATAAGGAAATCAATTCTGCTAACCACCAGCAAGCTTAGAAGAAAACCTTGAGCCTCAGAGGGGAATGCAGCCCAACTACCCCCATTAAATGGTAAGACCCTGACTAGAAAATTCAGTTAACTCATGCCCAGACTTCTGACCCATGGAGAGTGTGAGATAATAAATTTGTGTTGCTTTTAGTCACTAAGTTTGCAATGGTGTGTTATGTAGCAATAGAAAACAAATAGAAGGGCAAGAAACCTGTTTGGCCTGTCCTTGTCACCATCTCATGATAGGCACATTTTCTCTCCCATTGCAATAAGAAACTGTGTGCCCTTTTGCCCAGAAAGGAAAGGCAGTCTTAATTCTGGCAGCCCTGAGTGGAGATTTGCCTCCCTAGGCACCTGGCAAGTAGGAAGAGGTGGATAAGTGGGGTTCTCTTCTCATCATTGTGACTGGGCAGGCAGGTGCCCAGGCCGAGGGGAGACAGATGCTTCTGCTACAAGGCAGTCTCCAAACCCCCTCCTTAACTCCCTCACAGAGTAGGACTCTGTGAGGCTCTGAAAAGCATCATTTTACCAACAGGCTGATTTTACCAATAACCAACAGGCTGATTACAAAGACTTCTTAGCTGTTCCCTAAAGTGATTGAAACACTTTGCTGCAATTGGATATGTCACTGATGACAATAAACTGTATATATTTTTAAAGAATAATCACATTTTCCTTTATTTATTTATTTTTTATTTTTTTCTTTGAGATGGAGTCTTGCTCTGTCACCTAGGCTGGAGTGCAGTGGTGCGATCTCGGCTCACTGCAACCTCTGCCTTTTGGGTTCAAGTGATTCTCCTGCCTCAGCCTCCTGAGTAGCTGGAATTATAGGCATGCACACCAGGCCGGGCTAATTTTTGTATTTTTAGGAGAGACGGGTTTTCACCATGTTGGCCATCCTGGTCTTGAACTCCTGACCTCAAGTGATCCAACCACCTCTGCCTCCCGGAGTTTTGGGATTACAGGTGTGAGCCACCATGCTCAGCCCATTTTTCTTCATTTAGATTGGCCTTTGCTGCAATTAACCCAAACCACTGAGGCTTCACAGTGAATCGTGATGAGACCTGCAAGGACATTGTAGAGATGGTTTCACTATGTGTTTGAATCATGATCAGCCACTTTGTGTAGCCTTGATTATGTGTCACCCTTCACACATGTCAACTTGGGTGAGGCATTTGTGATAGTCCAATGGGACTTTGCCAATGGGCAAGTCTAATGTATACTTGAGGCATGCACTGAGTGGGTGTCGAGCTCCTGGACCTCTGGGTGAGGCAGTAGCGGGAGGGCCCTCCCCTTAGAGCTTGCTGGAGGGGAGCTTAGCTCCTCAACTGCAATCACCACCCAGGGCCAGAAGCAGAGAGCCTGACGTGCGATGTGATACCCTAGCCCAGCCCCAGAAGGTCTGAGATACGGCTTTGGAGCTGAGACCTGAAGGACTAGAGCAGGAGTTAGCTCTGGGAAGAGAGGGAAGGAAGGAGCACAGGGATCCAGAGCGCATAGATTTGCGGTGAGAGAATGATGAGCTCAGGAATGAAATGAGTGCCTAGCAACAAAGAGCCGGGGAGCTGGGCAGATGCGAGTCTGGAGAGAGGTGGGAGCCATGTCCTGGAAAGTCTTGCCACTGTGCTCAGGAATCTGATCAGAGGATATGGGTGACTTGAAGCACTTTAAAAAGGAGATCAATGTGACCAGATTGAACCCGAAGGACTGCAATTTTCAAACAGCTCCCCGGAGCCCAAAGTTTTCTCTGGGATGGGAGAGAGGAGGGGAAGAGGACTTCATGCTGGCACCTGCGCTGTGTCTGCAAAGCATTGCTGCTTTCACCTGGTTGATTCCGGAGTTCCGGGAAGCCTTAATTTGGTAAGACAGGTCTTTAAAAACAAAGCTTGATAAAACCTAGTTTATGGATTGATAGGTTCAGCAAACCACTATGGCACATATATATTTAGGTAACAAACCTGCATATTCTGCACATGTATCCCAGAACTTAATTTTTTTTTTAAAAAAAAAGAAATGATCTGACACAGCAATCAATCAATTAATCAATCTTGAAAGACCCTTTTAAGAAAATTTTTTCTGGTTGCAGAGAAGAGATTGGATTGGAGGTAGCAAGGCAGACGTGAGCAGAGAGCCCAGTAAGGAGGCTGTTCCTGTGGTCCCAGAGGACAGAAGGAGGCATAGTGCTTGGGAGTGGGGCTGGGGAGAAGTCTGCAGATGGAGAGGTGTTTAGGAGGGGAACTCTGAAGGAGTTCAGGGAGAGGGGATTGGGGAGGCAGAGAAATAGTGAAGATGTATCCTTGTTTCCTTTTTGAGTGATTGGTGGAAAGATACTGCCATGCTACAGGCATGAGGGCTGAAGCATGAGCATTAAGACTGGTGCAGACGCTGAGTTAGATTTAGGTGTCCCTTTTTGGGTGTTGATGGCACAATCAAGTAGACACAGTGTAGGGTCTGGAGCTAAGAAGGAAGGTCTGGACTGGGTGTGGCTTTAGGAGGCCTCGGCGTATAGATGGTAATTGAATCTATGGTACATGTCTCCGTTACCCAGGATGACTGTGTATGGTGAGAACAGAGACATGGGAAAAAGTCCTGGGAAGCATCCACATTTAATAAACGGCCAGAAAAGAGGCTGGCAAAGCCAACTGAGGGGGACAGTCCAGGACGTGGAAAGAAAATGTGAAAATGGTGCTATCACGAGAGGCAAGGAAAAGGGTAAAGAATAAAAGAGTATTGGTAAGAACCCAACACTGCAGAGAAGACAAGTACAATCCCGACTCCAAGAAGTGTTTAAGGACAAGAAGGTTGTCAGAGACCCTGGCTGGCGCAGTTTCAGAGACATACTGGAGCAGAAGCCAAAGGAAAGGATTTGAGAGGTCGGTGTGAGCTGATGTTAAGATAAAAGGTCATTCTTTCAAGAACCTTGTCTATGACGGGTGAAGGCAAGATGGGCAGCAGGACAAGTGGGGTTGTGTTTTCTGAGAGGTGAGAACTTGGGAATGTTTGAATTCTGATGGGAAGGAGTCAATATAGGTGGAGGGGCTCCGAGTTTAAAACACAAACCATAATATGTTTTATTTATTCACTTGAGAACTTTCTTGAGCACCTACCCTTTGCAGAGCTTGGGCTCTGTTGGTTATGGGAGAGGGAGAAGGGAGGGAGAAAGGGTACACGTCAAGTTTAATGACTTTCCTACCTGCTCTCAGAAACATATTTAAAGTAGTATTGACAGTTGGATCTGATAGATGAAATGCCATAGCCCCTTTCCTCCGATGTTACGGTGCTCAGTCTCCTAGACATTGTCTTACTGGTTGGCTTCTTGAGCTTGTTGGTTGGCCGTACCAAGGTAATACATAGGCCTGCTGAGGCACAAGCACATGAGCTCTGAGTCTTTGGCAAGCTCGAGGCCAGAGGTCCTTCCAACAGCCAGAACATTCCATGGTTCTGGAAGCCTGAGGCTAAATTCCATGTGAGCGGCCCTTATGCTTTGTTTTTTCTCTAGGTTGACCTATCTTGGAAAGAACTTGGAACAAAGCACTGCTTATTTTGCTTGTGGATGTGACAACAGAAAAAAAAAAGGGTAAGAAGGGAACTAGGTGTTCTAAACTAGTGCTCAAACTATCTGTAACAAAGCTTCACTTGTTTTGTTTAATTTCTAATCTGTTGCAGATCAATGCTTACTCAAACTTTCTGTCATTAAACCAGGAATTTATTATTTAGGGACCAGCATTTGTTCCAGGACCACGCTGTGGGTAGCACACGTTCATTCCCCTTTCATTGACAATGCTAATTCTGGCTCCTTACCAGGTCTAGCACTTAGGATGGTCAGGTGCGTTTGGCTTCAGGCTCTCATGAGCTCAGTTCAGACGCCACTCCTCCCACAGACTCTACTTCACTCACTCTTCCTAGGAGGGATTGGGTGGCTGCCATCTGACAGTGGGTGTCCCTGAGACAAGGGTTTGAGTGCTAGGAGTTTCTTGGGAAAGAATCCCAGAGAGTATTGGTAAAGGGATGGGGAGGTGAAATGAGAAGGGGTAAAGTCAGCAAAGGGATCAACTGAGCAGGTCATCTTGTAGACAACTGACACTTGGTTCTGCTGAGGGGATTCTGAGAAATAGAGTGGACACTCACCTCGGAGTTAGCTCACCCAAGGCATGAGAAAGCTGGGTATTGATACACCATGGTCATTCATCGGCAGACAGCTGCTTAGAAGGATATTAATTCCTCCTCACTACCAGCCTGCAGGACAAAGCGTCTTCAGTGGCCAGAGAAAGACCCCAGGCAAGAAACTGCTAGTACCTTCAATTAGAACAGGTGGGGAGTCCTCAGGCTCTGCTACACTCTCCCTCCATCTGTAGTCCCATCAGATCTATGTTTTCTTTTTGTTCCATGCCCATCGCATTGCTTTGTAATGATCTGTTTCCTTGTTTATTGGTTCTTTGTTTGTTTGTTTTTATTTCGGGTGTCTTACATTGGATCCTTGTTTATTGTTTTATCTCTCTTCCTAGAGTCTAGGTCCTAGACTGGGAGCTCCTTAAGGGCAGAGGCTGTATCCTGTATCTCAGCATCTCATTGTAGAGTGTGGTATTTGGTACCCAGAAGATGATAGAATGCATGAATCTGAGCCTTCCAACACCCCAGCATGGACTTGCTTTTATCCTCATTTTAAAAGTTAACAAGATAAGACTCAGAGAGAGTCTATGACCTGCTCTAGGTTATGACGCTAACTAGTAGAAGAATCAGATCTCCCAGTTCCAAATCCTAGTTCTTCTCATTGATTATAGCTGCCTTCCATTTTCTCCTCTGTTTCTTACTCCCATCTCCTGATTCAAGAGCTTACACAAGGACATGCATGTGCACGCACACACACACACACATCTACCCACACCATTGAGTGCTTATCTGTAGATACTTGCTGCTTTGATTTTTCTTTTGAACTGGTGGCAAGGTGGAATGAAAAAGTGAGAGTGGTCTCCTAATAGATTATTTACAAGTTGCAAACCCAGCTGGGGTCTATGGAGTCATGCATTCTGAGGTGATATAGAATGGCCCCAGATGGATTCACAAGATAAATAGAAGGGAAGGAGGGTGGCTTCAGCTCTGGCCTCTCAAGTGGACCATAAACTCTGTCACCTGGAGCCCTATAGCATCCTGTATCTCCTGAAGGTGTTGCTGATTTGGGATGACTCTCGGCAGCCTCAGCTGTTGACTGGTTTCCTGAAAGGACCAGGGAAGCTTCTGAGTTCAGGTCCTGTGTCTTACCTTTTTCCCATTGTTCTCTGCTCTACAGCCAAATTGGGCTTCTGTAGTTTCCTTACCTGTGCTTGGCTCTCCCCTGGGCCTTTGCACATGCCGTTCCCTCTGCCTGGAATTCAGCCCCTCCGCTTCCTCCTAGTTACCTTCCCCTCCTTGTTCATTAGCTCTGCTGTCCTTTCCTGAGTGTGCTTCCCCTCTCTGCACTCCTATCTTCCTCCACCCGCTACACCTCAGATCTACTTGCACAGAGCATTCCACCTCCTTCATGGCATTGATTCCAGTTTGCAAGAGTACACATTTATTGAAGTCATATCTTTTCAGGATAACCTCCCCTTTTAGAGTCTGCATTTCTGAGAATAAAGCTGTGTCTGGTTTTGTCTAGTACATCACTCTCGTATGTAGTTGGTACTCAAATATTTTGAATGATGAATGGATTGATTAATGATCAAATGAAGAGCTAAACCTCACAAGCTCCTCCCCAGATAACTTTTACTCATCTTCTTTTAGAGAGAATGAGATGGAAACTCAGAAGATTTGGGCTTGCCAAAGGCCCAAGAACTCATGAGTTGGACAACCTCAGAATTCCACCCAGGGCTGCCTGATTTCAACCCCCAAGCTTGGTAATATTGGGAGAGGAGGCTAGGTGGGGCTATTCAAGGGAAACTTGAGTCCTATGATGTTTGTTTTCTTTGTTGATGCACACAAAATAATTTAGGTCTCTAAGTCATTTTATGTGCATCAACACAAAAAGTAACACTAGACTACAGGAGCTGAGCTAAAAGCAATGGTAGGCTACAGGAACTGAGATATTGACAAGGTGATTTCAGCCTTGGTATGTCAGTCCTCAAAGGGTCGTAAAATGAGGTGAGATGCCCCATGCTTACAATTAAGAGACCTTAATAGTAGCACAATGCAGAGCAATCTCCAGACACAAAAAAGATCTCCTGGTATTTTTCTCTCTTGAGGAAACTTAACTTCATTGCTCAAGTAATCGATGGGATATAAATTAAGCAGGATTGAAAAATCCACCAATCTCATAGACAGTTACTTGGGCAGGAATTGAGAGATAGAGGTTCTGGTTGTAGCTGTATTAAACCTGCCTTATATAACCACCCACGATGCTAGGTTCATCAACTGACTGATTCCCAGATCCATCCTGACTTGAGGTTAAATTAATTCATTAGCCTTAGCTTCTCACTATCCCACTCACGGTACTCCCCACTGCAATCCCCAACCCAGCTAGGCAGTCCTAACTTTTATCTGCAATAAGGTCCTAAAGATGTGTCCTGAAAATCACTTGCTAGAAAGGGTGCCACGTAACCTAATTACTCCTTGCTTTGTAGACACAAGCTTTGACCTTCCCCACTTTTTGCATCCCTTGAACTTTGTCCTCCCAGCCTCTGTGACTAAACACACAGAGCCCTGGCTGAAGTTTGAAGAGCACCAGCATTTGGGTTTACGAAGCTGCTCCTTTTGACCAGCCAGCATCTTACTATCCATGCCAGTGTTTTCATTCCCTCACTCCATTTATTTTCATAAAATAATAATTGTGGAAAGTATAACAGAACTATGTTTTTTAATTTTAAACAAAAGTTGGTCTAACAGCAAAACCTTTTCTTCAAACAAAAGCCTGCACGGAACCTTGATATACAAGCCAATGAGAGAAGAATGGCTCAGGCCTGGCATGGTGCCTCACGCAGGTAATCCCAGGACTTTGGGAGGCTAAGGTGGGAGAATTGATTGAGCCCAGGAGTTTGAGACCAACCTGGGCAACATAGCAAGACTTCGTATCTACAAATAAAAAAAATTAGCTGGATGTGGTGATATGCACCCTGCTACTCAGGAGGCTGAGGTGGGAGGATCATTTGAGACTGAAAGATTAAGGCTGCACTGAGTTGTGATGGCACCACTGCACTCCAGACTGCAGACTGGGTGAAAGAGCAAGACCCAATCGAGAGACAGAGAGAGAGAGAGAGACAGACAGACAGACAGAGACAGAGAGAGACAGAGAATGGCACGTGATGAAAGGCTTTGGGGGACCGGGAGCCCAGTCTATGCAAACCCGGCTGTGTGGAAGCTATTACTATCAAATAATACTTAATTTTGCATTCTATAATGTTTGTATAACAAAATGACAACTTTTTTGAAACAGAGCTGTCAGATGGCGGGCAGGGCCATGCCACACCCTGATATGTTTGGTTGCCGTCCCTGAAACCTCTGATATGTGAACATATCTACTTTTGCACATGAAAGGTCATCATGAGGGTCACTTATAACTCGAAGAAAGGGCCAGTCAGCAGAGAGAATAAGCAAGGCCACCTGCAGTAGATTCTTTATCCCATCCTTCTTCACTCCCTACATATGTGCTTCCATTTTAGTAACTGGGGTCCATGGCTGGCTCCCCTCTCCCCACATCTCCCTGTTGTTGGACTTCAGTTCTAACATTTGGGACCCCCTGAGCCTTGATCCCTACTCCTTGGCCATCTGTTAGGGCTGCCAAGCCTCCAGCTTCCCTCTAGGACAGGTGGCTGGTCCTTAACCTTGCCTGCTCGCCTCTTCGGAGTGAATGTCCTGCCATATGAAATTATTATAAAGTATGTAATATCCATGACAGATTTACAGGTAATATTCAATAATGTTAGACATTTTTTTAAAATTTTTACTTCTAAAAAAATCCCAGCTTGTGCTTTATTTTGTATAACACTAGCATTAGTGAAAAATATATCTTAACCTATTGGGCTCATGGGGTCAGCTTTACTTGGGCGGAAATGGTGTAATAATGTCATAGTGAAGTATAAGCCCATCATATGAGTGATTTAATTTCATTTTATAACAAAAACAGAAAAATAAAACACAATCTCACTCACTCAGGTTGCACTGGTTCCTCAGCATCTCACTTCTAGATTCAGGTGTCAGAGGAAACCCACTGGTAAGTCAAAAAGGGAATAAAATGGAAAACACACACACACAAACACTTAAGAAAGCGCCAGTTGGAACTGCTGTTATAATGGAAACACCAAATAGTCAAGTACTGTCAAAGATGACCATTTTTTCTTTTCATTTGAAGTTTTGTAGTGTTTTTTAAAAGGAAATCATCATCGATTGGACATAGGTTCAGCTATAGCTTGCCCTCCAGGCCCAGCGCTAGCCTCAATGCTTCTACTTCCCATATGTAAGCTTTTGGGGAAAAGACTTCATGACTCTTGGGAGGATTTGGCCGTGGCCCAGTGTAAAGGCTCACATAACCCTTTTAAGCTTAGAGGAAAGCTTGGGAGCCTTTTGCTAGGAAAAACGCCCAGATCAACAACATTTTGTATATAATTTTGGGGTGTTTATATATCCCCCAAATCCATGAACCCAGATTTTTAAAACCCTGCTGTAAAATCTTTCCAACATTGACACAAAAAGATTATTAAGGCCCAACTCACAGTGATGTTGGTCTGTGAAGGCGCACAAACTGGAGAGCCTATCCTAATAAATCATAGAGTAGCAACAGGTGACAAGCGGACACTTGCTCCCATGTGACCCCACCTCTTCCAGCACACCCTGAGCACAGAACAAATGGTAAGTGTGGTTCATGGCCCTGGATGCTGAGCTCTTGACAAACTGGAGAGGCACAGAGCAGAAAGTGGTGGCGGCAGGACAGGGCTATGCAGATCTGATAAGAGGCTTAGGTTACACTGCGCTTCCGCCATCCCTAATGCCCTCAGACTGAGCAGCTGCACAGCTCACTCTTTCTCAGTCAGAAAAGTCTCTGTGGGAGCAGTAGCTGTGGGCCAGCACTCCCTACTCCGGAGCCTGCCTTTCCCAGAACTCACGGTGTCAGGAATGCCGCCCCTCTGCTCAAGTACCTGCATGCTCTGCAAGACAGCTCTCCTTTCGTCTCATAGGAGCCACCAGCCTAATTCTGAAGGTGGGTTTAGCTGCCTCTCCAGTGCTCCCCTGGCACCCCGCCCATCCCTCTGTTACTGCACTCACCACACTGTGCCACAGGGGTTTGTTCAAGCAGCTTCACCAGGATAGCAAAGACTAGTCTGTGTCAGGCACACAACAACTACTTTTTAAATGTCTGCGAAATGCTCACAACACTGTGATATACAGCCAACCCACTGAAAGAATGGGACCTATGTGATGCAGGATGCAGACACGCCAGGGTGCCTCAACATTCATGAAAGCACCTTTCCTAAAAATAAAGACTGGTCACAAGGGTGTAGGAACAGCCTGAAGTGGAGGAGCAGCCTGAAGCCACAGAAGCCGCCGGAAGTGGCAGAAGTGGCAGGAGTATCCTGAGGTTGTGAGAGCAGCCTAAAGTCACCAGAGTATCCTGAAGTGGTGGTGAGAGTCCCCTGAAGTGGGGAGAGCAGCCCACAGCAGAGGACAGACGGTGCTTCTGGTAGGCCAGACTGCTCTGAGCATGAAGGTCCAACACCAAATGCAGCGTCAGAGCAAAACCCCTGAATAGGGGCATCCTGAAGCAGGAAGACCACACTCTCTAACCAGGTGAGCGTTCTGAAAGCTTAATGGTTTTATCCAGGGATCTCATTTTCAAAATGTATCCCACAGACTTCATGTTCGTTAGGCCTCTGTGCTTTTATTTTCTTTGTATTAAACCTTTTGGCCTTTACCCTGAATGAGAGGGCCTTTGAAGAGCTGGGGTGACCACAGGACAAAGCTTGTCCAGTAAACAGGGCAGTCTCGGACGATGGGAAAGGAATGTTCCATGCACAAAACAGCCCTCAAGCCATCAAGTCATGTCAGGACAGGTGATGCCACAGTGACCTACCAAGGATGAGACCCAGATGGAAAACTGGGGTTTCTCAGAGAGGGAACTTCAGAGGGACAATCAGGAGACACAGCACTGCCTCCACCTGCAAGCAACCACCTTTAGGTAGTCACCGTCCTTCTCAGCCTCGGTTTCCCTGTCTGTTGAAGGAAGGCATTAGAAGTTGCACATGTATTTTACTCACAGTGTTGGGGGCGAATCTTATATGATAAGTCAGTAGGTCCAACAGATAAAGAAGAAGGATCACGAGTGGGGCCCAGGGCCTTGCCCATGCATCCCCACCCCCTTTCTGGCCTCAACTCCCCAGGAGTAGGAAAGTTTCTCAGGAACCCTAAAAACCATTGCATAAACTGCTCATTTTACCCCAGGGAGTCCCAAACTCCAATGACCCCAAAGGCCAGATGGTCACATAAAGGGTGATGTTGGCTCATTTTAGCCATGGCAGACTTGGGGAGCCCCAGAGGAGGAAAAGCTGTGCATCCTCCCCAGGAGCACTTGTTGCTGGACTCTGGCGGCTCTAGGAACATTGGCCCTATGTTCCCAGACCAGAGCTTTGCATGAGGACAGAAATCTAGCTTTGTCCTTGAATTCACCTAATTTTTATAACATTAGGAGATGATTTTTTTGGAGTAGTTTTATGATTACAGAAAAATTGAGTGTAAAGAAATATAGAGAATTTCCATATATGCTCTCTTCTTGGCCTCAGTTTCCCCTATAATTAAGACCTTATTGTATTACTGTGGCATATTTGTTACGATGGATGAACCAATATTGATACATTACTACTGACTAAAGCCCATAGTCCACATTTGGGTTCACTCTTTGTGAGGTATCTTCTGTAGATTGTGACGGGGTACACTGATATGAACCCACAGTTACGGGATCCTACGGAATAGTCCCACTGCCCTTAACAAGCCTGTGTTTGCATGCCCATTCCTCTCCACCCCTTGCACCAGCCCCTGGCAGCGCCTGATCTTTTCACTGTCACTATAGTTGTGCTTTATGCAGGATGTGATGTCACTGGAAGCATAAAGTATGTAGCCTTTTCAGACCGGTATCTTTCACCGAGTATATGCATTCCTTCCTGAAACCCTCCTGACTTTTAACTATTGAGAACTAATGGACATTGTCACAAAACACTCAAAAGCAGAACTTCACCCTACCCCATTCTCTGAGTTGGATGAGGAGGTACCTTTCTCTTTCTTTGTACAACTGATATGGGGAGCAGGAATTTTGGGGGGCAAGGGAGAGAATCTCAGAAGTAGAGTCGGACATGAGAGGCAAGTGGCTTCTGATAGGGAATGGTCTCAGTTTCCCCTCTGGACTGGCCCCTTGTGACAAGCCCCTTGACAGTGCGCCTACCTTCTGGCCTCCCCTGGCTGCAGAACTTGCATCACCCAGCATCTTGCCCATCCTTGCTTCTCCCTCTCCCCTCATCCCTCTATGTTTCCCTCAGCAAGAAAAGCCACAGTAAAAAGCCTGCAGAACGAGCCTAGGTCCCAGCTGTGCCCATGGCCAGGGCTTGCCCAGAAGCAGTGGGCACAGCCTAATAAGATTTAGCAGCCCTGGCTGTCAGCAGCAGAAGCCAGTGATAACTGGATAATATTTCATAGTATGGGGCTCAAGGTTTATTTTTATACACATGCAATGCTCACGTAAGAAATGCCATGTTTACATTTAAAGCCTGTGGAGGAAGCTTAAGAGCCTGGGGTCAGGATCAGACAGACCTGGGTTCAGATGGCGTTGCTGCTGCTGACAAGATGTATGATCCTGGCTAAGTTTGTACCTGCTCTGGGCCCCTGTTTTCTCATCTACAAAAATGAGCATATAATGCCTTCTCTGAGAGTTATGATGAGGAATGCCTGTGACAAGTGCCTTGCATACGGAAAACACTTATAGGTATGAACTCCCTTTCCTTTCTGGGAGCTGGAGGCCTGAGTTTCAGTTCCAGTTTTGCTATTATCTAACTGTTTTATCTGGGACTAGCCACTGAATCATAGACACACAGGCCAATAACTGCCCTCCCCCATGTGATTTTAATCTTGTTATTGAAAACCCTTTTTAAAAAATTGAAAACCTTTTTATATGCATTAAGAAAGTACACATACCATAGCTGTGCACCTTAATGAATTTTCAAAAAACTGAACACACTGTGTATTCCATCTGCTTTTGTAAATTAAGGTTTTTTGAAACGCAGCCATGTCCGTTTATTTCTGTATATGTCTCTATGTCTATGGCTGCTTTTGCACTACAATGACAGAATCGAGTCATTGAGATGGAGGCCATATGGCCTGCAGAGCTGAAAATACTATCTGGCCCTTTACAGAAAAAGCCTCCTGACTTCCGTATAATATTCCATTGTGTGAATATACTAGCATTTATTTCTTCATTCTACTATTGATGAGCAGTAGATTGGGTAGTTTCCAATTTGGGGCTATTATGAGTAACCTGCTATGAACATTTCATATATGTGTTTGGTGAAAAATGCCTATGCATTTCAGTTGAGTCCATTCCTAGGAGTGGAATTGTTGGAACATAAGGAAGATGTAAGTTTAACCTTATTAAAAACTGCTAGTTTTCCAAAGTGGTTGCACCATTACCTCTCCCACATGCAGTGTCTGAGAATTCCACTTGCTCCATATCCTTCCAACACTTGCTATTTTCTGTGTTTATCATTTTAGACATTTTCTCTGCCCCTCGCTTTCATGCTCCTCTTCTCGCTAAGCTATTTGTGTTTGTGCTTGGACACTCACGGTGTCAAGGGGCAACTGTTTCATCTTTAGATACTTCTGATATCTTAGGAGACTTTCCTCATATAGTAGCCCTTCAGATGTTCAAAAAAATCAGTGCTCATATTCCCAGGGAATGCTATCTTCTCCAGGAAAAGAAACCAGAATATTTCTAGCTTCTTTAAAGTTGCTCAAAAGACATGGATTTGCATGCCTTCGTCATCCTGGCTGCCTGATGAATATGTTTAGTTTCTCTGGGCTTCAGGTTCCCCGTCTGTAAACTGAGGGAATCCAGTGAAAAGATCTTTAGTCATTTGAATTCCAACACTTTGTGTTAAACATTACCATGGGGACTCTTGAAGAGATGGCAACACACGTCTTTAAACAGGATCACACCAAAATGTTCCTGTTAATGTCTGCTGGCCACCTGCTGACAGTAGAGAATGGAGATGTTTATTTATTCATCTTCTCCTCTGACAAATTGTTCCAAACATGGAGCATGTTCCACCTATTGCCCTAGGAGTTCAGGATGATGGGACTGAGAAAGGTCTCTCTTGTGACAAACACAACTCTGGTAGGAAGGGGGAGTGGCCAGTGGACTGTGTGCCTGGGTGACTCTGCAGCATCCCAGGGAGGCTGTAACTGTGCCATGTTCATCTTTAAAAGGTGAGAGTCACTTCAGCAAAGTCTCAGGATACAAAATCAATGTGCAAAAATCACAAGCATTCCTATACACCAATAACAGACTTAAAGAGAGCCAAATCAAGAACGAACTGCCATTCATAATTGCTACAAAGAGAATAAAATACCTAGGAATACAACTAACAAGGAACGTAAAGGACCTCTTCAAGGAGAACTACAAACCACTGCTCAACGAAATAAGAGAGGACACAAACAGATGGAGAAACATTCCATGTTCATGGTTAGGAAGAATTAATATCGTGAAAATGGCCATACTGCCCAAAGTAATTTACAGATTCAACGCTATCCCCATCAAGCTACCAATGACCTTCTTTACAGAACTGGAAAAAACCACCTTAAACTTCATATGGAACCAAAAGAGAGCCCGCATAGCCAAGTCAATTCTAAGCAAAAAGAACAAAGCGGGAGGCATCACACTACCGGACATCAAACTCTACTACAAGGCTACAGTAATCAAAACAGCATGGTACTGGTACCAAAACAGAGATATAGACCAATGGAACAGAACAGAGGTGTCGGAGGCGACACAACATATCTACAACCACCCGATCTTTGACAAACCTGATAAAAACAAGCAATGGGGAAAGGATTCCCTGTTCAATAAGTGGTGTTGGGAAAACTGGCTAGCCATATGCAGAAAGCAGAAACTCGACCCCTTCCTGACACCTTACACTAAAATTGACTCTAGATGGATTAAAGACTTAAACATAAGACCTAATGCCATAAAAACACTAGAAGAAAACCTAGGCAAAACCATTCAGGACATAGGCGTAGGCAAGGACTTTATGACCAAAACACCAAAAGCATTGGCAACAAAAGCCAAAATAGACAAATGGGACCTAATCAAACTCCACAGCTTCTGCACGGCAAAAGAAACAGTCAATAGAGTGAATCGGCAACCAACAGAATGGGAAAAAATTTTTGCAGCCTACTTGTCTGACAAAGGGCTGATATCCAGAATTTACAACGAGCTAAAAAAGATTTACAAGAAAAAAACAAACAAGCCCATTCAAAAATGGGCGAAGGATATGAACAGATACTTTACAAAAGAAGAGATACATGAGGCCAACAAACATATGAAAAAATGCTCATCATCACTGGTCATTAGAGAAATGCAAATCAAAACTACATTGAGGTACCATCTCACGCCAGTTAGAATGGCGATCATTAAAAAATCTGGATAAAACAGATGCTGGAGAGGATGTGGAGAAATAGGAACACTTTTACACGTTGGTGGGAGTGTAAATTAGTTCAACCATTGTGGAAAACAGTGTGGCGATTCCTCAAGGACCTAGAAATAGAAATTCCATTTGACCCAGCAATCCCATTACTGGGCATATATGCAAAGGATTATAAATCGTTCTACTATAAGGACACATGCACACGAATGTTCATTGCAGCACAGTTTACAATAGCAAAGACCTGGAACCAACCCAAATGCCCATCGATGATAGACTGGACAGGAAAAATGTGGCACATATACACCATGGAATATTATGCAGCCATTAAAAACGAGGAGCTCGCGTCCTTTGTAGGGACATGGATGAACCTGGAAACCATCATTCTCAGCAAACTGACATGAGAACACAAAATCAAACACCACATGTTCTCACTCATAGGCAGGTGTTGAACAGGGAGAACACATGGACACAGGGAGGGGAGCACTATACACGGGGGTCTGTTGGGGGGAGTGGGGGGGGACAGCGGGGGGTGGGGAGTTGGGGAGGGATAGCATGGGGAGAAATGCCAGATATAGGTGAAGGGGAGGAAGGGCAGCAAATCACACTGCCACGTATGTACCTATGCAACAACCTTGCATGTTTTTCACATGTACCCCAAAACCTAAAATGCAAATAAAAAAAAAAAAAAAAGGCGAGAGTCATGGGAAAAGTCCAGGCTGATGCAGATCACTGCAAGCTGCAAGGGGAAGGAGGAGTAGGTTGGGCCTTTGCCTGGCCACTGGGGGCTTTTGGCCTGGGGCATTGCTTCCTCTGGAGTTGGAAAGAGTGCAGCCTTCATCCTCAGTATTCCCAGAACTTCCTTTGTAGCAAAAAATTCCCAGGTCGGACTTCTCTTTTGCTTTCTCCTTGACACAAGTGGAAGTAATGCATACCAACCCAAGGCCAAGTCACCAAATCCAGAGGGCAGGCAGAGACCAGCCCAATCTAACTGACCCTAATCTAACTGTCACAATGCAAAGGCAGGGAGGAGAAAATGAAAATAATGATTAGGTTTGTGAGATGCCAGATTCCGCCTAGTCTAGTAGGAACATGGTTTTGAATATATATATTTTTTGAGACCGAGTCTTGCTCTGTTGCCAGGCTGAAGTGCAGTGGCACAATCTCAGCTAACTTCAACCTCCACCTCCCAGGTTCAAGTGATTCTTTCGCCTCAGTCTCTTGAGTAGCTGAAATTACAGGTACGCAGCACCACACCCGGCTAATTTTTGTATTTTTAGTAGAGACAGCGTTTCACCATGTTGGCCAGGATGGTCTCAATCTCTTGACCTCATGATCTGTCTGCCTTAGCCTCCCAAAGTGCTGGGATTACAGGTGTGAGCCACCGCACCCAGCCTGCTTTGAATATTTTAAAAGAAAAATCTAGCTATCATGTATTAATTCGTGTAAGAATCATGACAAGCACATGAAATGGATACTCTAAATTTTGTTTTACAAATGGAGAAACCAAGACACACAAAGTTTTAGAATGTGCCCATGGCCTCAGCTTGTAAGGGTAACCAGCCTGTCAGGACTACACACTCAAGCAGTCAAGCTTCAGAGGCACTGCTCTTCAGGATGATGCTATTCAGGTGTAGTAACAGGGAGCTTCATTTGGGAAGAAAGCCCTCCCTGGCAGTCGGAACCAGGGCATGATGGCTTGGGCAGTCCTGGTGTTGGAATGACGAGGTGGATGAAATCCCAGGGGAGACCCAAATCCAGCCATCTCCCAATTTTACAGAGGGGCCTAGGAATGAATTTCCCAGGGTCACAGAGCTTACTAAAATCAACTGAAGTTGTGACATTTAGTATATTATAATTAGTACATTATAGTATATTCCAACAACTTCAAAATTGAAAATAAAAAGTCATATATTTTCTTTCACCTTCCATTTTTAAAAAATCCAGAATGAGTAACTGGAAAAAAGGAATGAAATCTTCAAAGCATCAAAATTTACAATAACAGGAGACAGAGATGTTATGTAATGTACAGTTTATTTTAAAATGTTTTAGCATAAACATTCTGATATATATGTGTGCAGGTTGATTTTAAGATAGACTCTGCAATTTTAACATTTAGAAGCCTTGCTTGAAATGCAAACTTCAGGAGTGCCACTATAAGCTATCAAAACCTATTATTAGATCCTTGGCTAATTTTTCACCAGTGGTAAATGTGGTTCAGGATCTGGGTTGGTGTACATCTTTGCAGGTACACCTCTTGGCGTGGACGAGATGCAGGAGCCCGCTGAGCCCAGCATGCTCACACCCTGCAGAGCGGTGCCCTGGACTTGCAGCTGGGGATTTTCCAGCCAGTCCCTCTAGAAGATTAGCTAAACTCTGCTGCTAAATTATTGGTGCATCTGCTTCACATGAGCGTTTCATGATTTACTAGATAGTCTAAAGGGCACAAAGCAGGACCTCATCGACTTTTTGGAAGAGCTTTCATGCCTATTTTTATATCTGCTTGCTTATACACATTTTGTACAATTTCATTTGAGGCTTGCCTTCCCTGTATGTGCTACCTGGCAGAGATTGCCAGTGGGGCCTTTCAGACAGTCATCTTCCTCCCTGTGATCTTGGAAGGCTGACAATAGCCACCGAGACCAGTCAGTTGTGAAGGGCCAACTGGCTTAGGCTTGGCCTTAGGAAAAGTATTTCATAAACTTAAAACATTTAATATTGGAATCTCAATTTTTTAAAAATAGAATTGCACCACTGGTGGTATATGCAGGTGCGGTGTTATTATACATTTCAGGTGCTCCTCTGCTTATTACTCACATTGTACCTGGTACAGCATGTCTGCTCCGTACCAGGAGACAGGAGCACCCAAAAGTGAATTCATTCATTCAGTGATAGAATTAATGAGTGAATTGAATGGATTAATGAACAGTTAACTTCCACACGGTAATTACTGAGTCATGGGTCTCTGCTTCTACTCCCCCTGCCCCCACTGCCCAGCCTGGCCTCACAATGGTGAGCTGAAGGCAGAACTTTCTTGTTTGCTTGGCCTATAGTTAGTGCTAAAATAACAAGAAATGTATATTTGATAATGATACTTATCATTATGATAAGTAGATTAGGGATTGGCAAACCATAACCTAAGGGGCAAATCTCACTTCCTACCTGGTTCTGTAAATAATCTTACTGGCACACAGCCACAGACTTTTATTTAGATTCCCTGTGGCTGCTTTCACAGGGGTAGAGTGGTGTGGCTTCAGCAGATAACCTGTGGCCTGCAAAACTGAAAATATTTTACTATCTGACCCTTTACAGGAAAAGATTACCCACCCCTGACACAGATGGATAGCCTTAGTTCTTCTGGAAAAAAAAAAAAAAAAAAAAGCCCTATTCATCTTGAAGTCACAAAACTGGCGTGACATGTAAATAGGTGGCACTATAAAAAGCATTATAATTTGCAGTATGTTTTATTTATTTATTTAGAGACAGAGTCTTGCTCTGTCGCCCAGACTGGAGTGCAGTGGCATGATCTCGGCTCACTGCAACCTCCACCTTCTGGGTTCAAGCAATTCTCCTGCCTCAGCCTCCCACAAAACTGGGACTACAGATGTGTGCCACCATACACAGCTAATTGTTTTGCATTTTTAGTAGACTACAGGTGCGTGCCACCATACACAGCTAATTGTTTTGCATTTTTAGTAGAGATGGGGTTTCACCATGTTAGCCAGGATGGTCTCGATCTCCTGATCTTGTGATCCACCTGCCTCAGCCTCCCAGAGTGCTGGGATTACAGGGGTGAGCCACCGCACCCGGCCAATTTGCAGTATGTTTCAAAATTTGGTTTTATACTTCAGAGTCTATAGAAATCCCAAAAGGGCAGTTCCACGAGAGGAGGAGACACAGGGTCTTTGATGATCAGAGAGACAGAGAAAGGCAGATGGAGGAGACAGGGAAAAGCACAGTTAACAGAGCCCTTTCCTCTGCCTCTGAATGAACCTGCCTCACAGCCGTTCTTCTGCTCCTCACACACAGCAGTGTTCTGACCTCAGGACGCTGGCACCGGTCACTTCCTCCATCTGGGTCACTTTTCTCTCAGGTGTCTACCAGGCTGGCTCCTTCTCATCACTCAGGTTTCAGCTCAAATGTCACCTGCTTGCAGAGATCTTTCCTGCTCACCCACTTCGAAGATTCATTCCCTTCTGCAGACACATTCTAGAAAACATTGCGCATTGTATTTTCCCTTCGTGTCACTCCTTAGAAGAAATTACCTTGTGCTTGTTTAGCGTCAGCCATCCTGTTAGAGTAGATAGCAAGGCAGACATGAGCAGGGCAGGAAAGAGTCCCCCCAGGAAGGTTAGACAACCATCAGGTGATGGTCAGGTGGTTGTTAAACCGTCTCTCTAAAATAATAATTGATCACAGCCAGTGCCAGGGAAAGCCAGTCTCTCAATAGATAGAAAATACCCAGCCCAGTGTGGTGACTCATACCTGTAAATCCCAGCACTTTGGGTGGTGGTGGATTGCTTGAGGTCAGGAGTTCAAGACCAGCCTGGGCAAACTGACAAAACCCCATCTGTACAAAAAAAAAAAAAAAAAAATTAGCTGGGCGTGGCGGCATGCACCTGTGGTCCCAACTACTCCGGAGTCTGAGGTAGAAGGACTGCTTGAGCCTGGGAGGTGGAGGTTGCAGTGAGCTGAGATCGCACCACTGCACTCCAACCTGGGTAACAGAGTGAGACCCCATCTCAATCCCACCCCCCAGAACCCAAAGCTGGTGATCAGCAACTTCCCAGTGAGATCTCAGGAGTTGGACTCAGGACTTGGGTGAGTGGGCTCAAGCACATGCACTAAGAGGCAAAATGGTGGCGTTTAACTGGTATATTTAACCTTCCTCTAGGAACACGTGACTGGTGGGGGGAAAATGCCTCAGTGAGCACGTGCAGAACTTCAGTAAACACACTGCACATGCGGCTCCTCCCAGGTGCTGGCGGGCTACTGTTCATGCAGTCAGCCTGCCCCAAGGAAAAATCAAGGGAGGAGAGATGCAAAACCCTGGAAATACGCCAACACATAAAACCCCAAATCAAAGGTCAAACAGGGCACTTGAATCTCTCAAGTTGCCCGCTTGGCCTCTTCCAAGTATACTTTACTTCCTTTCCTTTCCTGCTTGTCCTGAGGAAGGGTCCTTCCTCAGATGAATTCTTTCCTTTGAGAAGCAAGACCTGCAGGAATTTGCCACTGGTAACAATTCCAGGCCCCACGAAAGGAAGACTCTTGTCTGTCTCACTCATCATGGTACCCCAGAGCCTAGGCAGTGCCTAGTACACTGTGGATCTTAAAGGAAAAGAATGGATTAATGGAATACGTTAATGGAATGAGTTACATCCAATAATTAATTTATTCCATTCATTCATTCATTGATAGAATGAATGAATGAATTGAATGGATTAATGAACAATTAACCACCACATGGTAATTACCAAATCCTGGGTCTCTGCTTCTTTTTCCACCCAGCCTGGCCTCACAGTGGTGAGCTGAAGGCAGAGCTTTCCTATTTATACAGAGTATAGGCACATAGGGCCAGTGGCTTAATTAACTTACCAGAAAGGGCTCCAGTTTACCCATGCCACTTTCTTTAACTCCTATCTAGTTGTTTTATTCACTCAATATTTGTGGGAGGCCCACTTGATATAGTCTGGATCTGTGTCCTCACCTAAATCTCATGTTGAATTGTAATCCCCAGTTGGAAGTGGGACCTGATGGGAGGTGATTAGATCATGGTGGTGGATCCTCTGTGAATGGTTTAGCACCATCCCTTTGGCGCTGTTCTCCTGATAGAGTTCTTGTGAGATCTGGTTGCATAAAAGTGTAGAGCACCATTCTAACTGGGGTGAGATGGTATCTCAGTGTAGTTTTGATTTGCATTTCTCTAATGACCCATGATAATGAGCATTTTTTCATGTGTTTTTTGGCCTCATATATGTCTTCTTTTGAAAAGTGTCTGTTCAAAAGTCTGTTGAATGGGGTTGTTTTTTTTCTTGTATATCTGTTTTAGTTCTTTGTAGATTCTGGATATTAGCCCTTTGTCAGATGGGTAGACTGCAAAGATTTTTTCCCATTTTGTTGGTTGCCAGTTCACTGTAATGATGGCTTCTTTTGCTGTACAGAAGCTCTGAAAATCTACTTTAATTATATCCCATTTGTCTATCTTGGCTTTTGTTGCTATAGCTTTTGGTGTTTTAGTCATGAAGTCCTTGCCTATGCCTATGTCCTGGATGATTTTGCGTATGTTTTCTTCTAGTGTTTTTCTGGTGTTAGGTTTTATGTTTAAATCTTTAATCCATCTGGAGTTAATTTTAGTGTAAGATGACAGGTAGGGGTCCAGTTTCTGCTTTCTGTACATGGCTAGCCAGTTTTCCCAACACCATTTATTAAACATGGGAGTCCTTTCCCCATTGCTTGTTTTCATCAGGTTTGTCAAAGATCAGATGGTTGTGGATGTATGGTGTTGCATCTGAGGCCTCTGTTCTGTTCCATTGTTCTATGTCTCTGTTTTGGTACCAGTACCATGCTGTTTTGATTGCTGTAGTCTTATAGTATAGTTTGAAGTCTGCAGTGTGATGCCTCTGGCTTTGTTCTTTTTGCTTAGGATTGTCTTGGCCAGACAATAGATGCTGGAGAGGATGTGGAGAAACAGGAACACTCTTACAGTTGGTGGGAGTGTAACTTAGTTCAACCATTGTGGAAGATAGTGTGGCGATTTCTCAAGGATCTAGAAATAGAAATTCCATTTGACCCAGCAATCCCATTACTGGGTATATACTCAAAGAAATGTGAATCATTCTACTATAAAGACACGTGTACACGTATGTTCATTGCAGCACTGTTTACAATAGCAAAGACCTGGGACCAACCCAAATGCCCATCAATGATAGACTGGACAAAGAAAATGTAGCACATATACACCATGGAATACTATGCAGCCATAAAAATACAATGAGTTCATGTCCTTTGTGGGGACTTGGATGAACCTAGAAACCATCATTCTCAGCAAATTGACACAAGAACAGAAAACCAAACACCACATATTCTAACTCATAGGCGGGTGTTGAACAATGAGGACATGTGGACTCAGGGAGAGGAGCATCACACACTGGGGCTAGTTGGGGGGGCTAGGGGAGGGACAGCGGGCAGTGGGGAGGGACAACATGGAGAGAAATGCCGGATATACTATGCATCTATGCAACAACCCTGCATGACCTGCACATATACCCCAGAACCTAAAGTAAAATAAAAAATAAAAAAGTGTACAGCACCTCTCCCTGCTCCTCTCTTGCTCCTACTCTTGGTATGTAAGATGTGCCTGCTTCCCCTTCACCTTCTGCCATGATTGTAGAAGGCTTATAATCCTGAGGCTTCCCCAGAAGCTAAGAAGATGCCAGTGCTATGCTTCCTGTACAGCCTGTGGGACCGTGAGCCAAAGCATCCTCTTTATAAATTCCTGAGTCTCAAATATTTCTTGAAAGCCATGCGAGATCAGTGTAATAAACCACTCTTTGCCAGGTGCTTGAACTTGTGCCCTGAGGCAGCTTGCAGTTCTGAGGGAGAAAGTAGTTGTTAAACAAGCCATAATGATGCGTGGGATGGGGCAGTATAGTGCACCCAGGAAACAGGCAGGAAGGACTCTAGCCTTAATCTGCAGGGTTGGGGAAGCCTCTGAGTAGCTGACTTCCATCCCAGAGAGCTGGAGGGAGATCTGCAAACGGGAGCAGGGGTGGGAGCAGATAGGGGACTGTTTTCTCAAGCACGGCCCCATGGTGGTGATTTAAAGAACCTGCAGAGGTGCAGCTGGAACTGAGCTTACAGTGGAAAGCACAGGTGGAGAGGTGAGCTTGGTTGCCAAGGACCCCCGTGGGTGAGAACCACTTGGACTTCATTCAAAGCAAATGAAGCAGGGCTTTAACTGGGAAACGTGGGGTGAATTCCCCCACCGCCCATGGTAATCTTGACTCTGCAAGGGGAAGGGAGGAGTATCCCCCCTTGGTATAGACAGCTCCCCTTTGAAGGCTTCCAGCCTGTGCTGAGTAACCTGACCGGCAGGTACCATAACTGATAGAATGACACCCAGGGCAGCACTAAAGAGGTTCTGGGATTTCCCATGATGAAACCGGGAAAGGCCCAGACCACACAGGACTAGTTGGCCACCTACCAGCAGGGCTTCTGTTCAATCCATATACATGAGTTATGGTCATGGTGGTTATTATACTAATGAAATCTTTCCCTATTTAGTGATTTAGTAAATAGCAGCTGCTCTGAGCCCTGTCCGTGTCCCCATACTCTCACCAGTATAGCCTACTAGCCCCAAACTCCCAGGACCTCCTTTCTCTGAAATTAAAGAGGTAACCCCTGGCACATCAGGGGCAAGCATGCTTTCTCATTAGCCAGTGTGCACACTGTACCTATTGACAAATGTCACCCTGGGTCACCCATGTTACATAGTCCTTCCCTCTGCTATGCCTTGACTAGGCTTGGAGGTCACTCTATCTCCCTGCCTCTCAAGATACCCACCCAATAATTTACAGGGCAGGTGCCATCACCCTGTGGGTGTGCAACAGGGGTGTGGTAGCCAAAGATGGTGAACCAATGCACAGTCTGAAAGTTTCTTCACATGTCCTTTCTCAGGAGTTCCTATGCAGATGGCAGCTGAGCCTGTTTATAGAAACTGGCATAAGATTATGCATCAAGAGATGCCCACCAAATGCCACCCCTGACTCCTAAGAATGGAAGTGAATCAAGTCAGGCTGTAAAGTATACAAGTAGCCCGTAGGTTTTTGTCCATGTGGATAGCTTGATGCAGCATAATGAAAGCAACGAATCCGTCACTTCTTTTATGTGAGACCCTGTTTTTAAACAACGGGCGGGATTTGAGATTTCCATGGTCACTTTTTCCAGGGTTATCAGTTTTCTCTCAGCTGTTACAGCAGCATTCCTCTCTGAGCCAGTGACTGTGGGAACTTCATAAATGTGCTTCTGAAGAGGGGTTCTGCTTGTCTGTCCTGTTACAGGTTGAATGTGTGCTCATCAAGTTGTATATGGGAGGTTAGGGGGGTGACTGATCCCAGAGGCTCAGCCCCCATGGTCCCAGAACAGTGAAGGGGTCCTCAAAAGGTGTCTTCAAGTTGGCTTCAGACAAGGGGGCACTCTGGCAGGAAACCAGGAGGGCGGGAGGGGAGTAAGGTCTGGGCATTTATTCCTCAGTCTCCCTCTCTGAGTCGTAGCGTGTTGGTGGGCCATCTTGCTGAAGGTGGACTCCTCTGCACAGGCCCTGTCCTGGCCCTGGGTTCCAGTAGGCACTCCGTCCGCATGCCTGCAGGCCTAGCGTGAGGGGAGGATGCAGAAGGGCTGCATCGTTTCCCTCTGACCTCCCTAAACCCTGCCCACACCTTTGTAAAGAGCCCCTTCATTAAATGTTCCTGCAATTGCCCAGCTTGAGGGTGCCCTCTGCCTCCTGCTGGGGCCCTGGCTGCCAAGGAGCTGAGCTGGAGCACAGTGAGAAGCAGCAGGTGCCGGGCGATCCTGGGGGCTGGGGATTTCACAGTGCTGCCTGCAGTCAGGCAGCTTGCCGGAATCCCTGTTACTTCAAGGCTCATGAGTAGTGTTCACGTCTGCTTCTCAAGGGTTCTGTACTAGTTTTCTGTGGCTGGTGTAACAAATACCACAGCAATAGGAATTTATGTCCTCACCATTCTAGTGGCTAGAAGTCCAAGATCAAAGTGCCAGCAGGGTTGGGTTCATTCTGAGGCCTCTCTTGTAGATGGTGGCTCGTAGATGGCCATCTGTTCTCTGTGTCTTCTGTATGTCTCTGTCCTAATTTCCTCTTTTTATAAGAACCCTGGTCATATTGGATTAGGGTCCACTAATATGACCTCATTTTACCTTAATAGCCTTGTTAAAGGCCCTATCTCCAAAGGCAGTCACATTTGGAAGTACTAGGGGGTCAGGATTTCAACATATGAGTTAAAGGGGGCACAGTTCAGTCGATAACACGTTGTAAGGCCCTCACGGTTGAGGACAGTGTCCTTTGCAGCTCTGTCTCCCCAGGTGCCTGATTCCCGTCCTGTCACCCAATTCATATCCTGCGGTGTGGTCTTAGACAACTCCCTCCCCTCCTCTGCTTCCTCGCCTGCAACGTGAGAGGTGGGCTCTCAGCATGTGCTTCAGTGATTTGGAGGCACTCGAGGTGACACCATGGATCGTTTCTTTTTTTTTTTTTTTGAGACAGAGTTTCGCTCGTTACCCATGCTGGAGTGCAATGGCGCGAACTTGGCTCACTGCAACCTCCGCCTCCTGGGTTCAGGCAATTCTCCTGCCTCAGCCTCCTGAGTAGCTGGGATTACAGGCACGCGCCACCATGCCCAGCTAGTTTTTTGTATTAGTAGAGACGGGGTTTCACCATGTTGACCAGGATGGTCTCGATCTCTTGACCTCGTGATCCACCCGCCTCAGCCTCCCAAAGGGATCGTTTCTTATTTGCCTTTTGGGCCAGCTGTGCAAGCAGCTGTCTTGACAATATAAGCTGCCAGTCACGAGGGCCTGACCAGGTGAGAGCTTGTACACAGTCCTCTTCTGTCTTCAGTGGGGGCTGGCGAGAGCAACTCAAAACAGCCACCTCAGTGAGGCTGGCCACGAGAGCCACTCTTGAATGTGACAGGGCAAACCCGGGTTTCTTACCTTCTTGCCTCCCCTTCTAACCAAAATCCTCTGTGACAGGCTGGCTATTTCTCGCCTAGGCTGTCCCTTCAGCCTGAGGCACTCTTCCCAGGGACTCTCTGTCCCCCTGCATTGTGCCTCCCACATCTTCCGGACGCCTCAGGTGGACTCTGTCCCCTTGCCTTTGCTCCAGAGCGGTTTTCTACCATGAGTGCCGCGCTGTTTGGCACTCACCTTGTTAGGCATCACTTCCTCCACGGGGCTGTGAAATCCGGATCTGAGGACAGACCCTCTGGCCTCCCCAGTGCATCTTTGGAGCACACTTTGGGCACTCGGTAGGCACTCCATAAATGCTTAAGGAATGAATGAATGGCCTGCTCCCCTTTTCATAGTGAATTCCCCCCAAATGTTATTCAGTGAACTTGCTGACAGTTTTTAAAATTTCTTTACACCAGATTGTCAGTTCCCTACCAACTGCTTCAACCGTGAGGGCTGAGGTCATCTGCTGGGGAGAGGGCACGGGGAGGTGAGTCGGTCCCTGCTGCTGGCCTGCAGGAATGCCCTGTTCAACAGGGAAGTCAAGTACATTAACAGATATGGTACAATATGTAAGAATCATGGAAAGGTGCTATGGGCGCTGCCTGGGAAGAAAGGAGGGCTTCGCAGAGCAGGGACATTTGGTCTGAGTTTTGAAGGACGGAAAAAATCTAGCAGGTAGAGGAATCTTGGTAAAATGTTCTAGACACGTGCAGAGGCTCAGAGTTGTAAGACGGCTGGCATCTCTGAGAAATGGCGGGCCATCAGGTGAATCACGGCTTGTCTGGTTTGAGATGAATCATGTGTGTGCACCATAAACACCCGAGTGCAGCTGCCTGCACTCTGTGTCATCCTCTTCCATCAACCTGTGAGCTCCTCGGCTTGAAAGGCATGCATGAGAATTCTGTTATGATGGTAATCTTCCTTTTACAGTGAGTAACTCTGTTGAGACGGGAATCTTCTTCCTCTTACAGCAGCATCAGTGGTGGAGGCGAGGCAGAGGCTGGCAGCTGCAGCAGCTGGCGCTGGTAGAAGGAAAGCAGCTGACCACTCCACACGGGGCCTGGGCGCTCAGCAGCATGCTGACCAGTTGCTCAGCAGAAACCCTGGGACACGCGGCCCGCCCTGGGTAGAACACAGGCCAGCGGGGTGAGTGGGCCAGGCAGCTCAGGGCACAACCTTGTCACAACGGGGCTTTCTTTCCAGTGGCTGCTCTCACCCCACACTTCCAACTAAACACATGCAGAGCCGCCACCCTCCCTGGACGAGGGGATGATAGAGGCACAGCAGAAAGGCCCGGGATGGATGAGCTCACGTTCCAGGTCCCAGATTGCTGCGTGGCCTCACAAAAT
The DNA here is from genome assembly GCF_030222135.1 of Aotus nancymaae. Taxonomy (NCBI): domain Eukaryota; kingdom Metazoa; phylum Chordata; class Mammalia; order Primates; family Aotidae; genus Aotus; species Aotus nancymaae. The sequence continues at coordinate 82,815,951 of NW_026988450.1, read as the reverse complement.
TCCCTTAGCCCTTTTCGTTCTCTGTTCTTTCATCTTTGGGAGGAGGCTTTTTATTTATGCCTTCCCAACCCTACAGGATGGTGTGAAGGTTATGTGAGATGAAGGGTGTGGAAAACCCGAGAAGGCTGGGCCCAGGCCACCATATTATTTTATTCCATTCGATTCCCACCTACTTTGGCAGCATCAGGAAGATTCACCCCCACAGCAGCTACCTCTGGACTCCATGGAGTACGTGGTCTGATAGTTGCATAGGTTAGCTGAGAGCAGAACAGAGTATTTGCCTTCAGGATTCTTCTGGAAAATGCCTGCTTACTGCCAACCGTGGTGCTTTCAGCAAGGTGTCCTCTTGCAGCCAGGACCACCCTGGGTCGTCCTCCTTGGCACTGTTGCTTCTGTGGCTTCCTACCTTCAGAGGGGCCTCCTGGCCTGTCTTCCCTGACCCGTATTCTCATCACACTTCAGATCTCAGCCAAGTTTCTCCTTTTTTCTTCAGTAAAGTTTCTTTGGTTGAAAGACAGCTTGAAGCCAAACAACCAAAGGTCTGTTTATCTCATTCCCCTTTTGCTTCTGGGGAAGCAAGCTTAAGACTACATCCTTCCCCTAAATGGAGTCAGCAACTCTCGAAACCCTCCCTGAAACGGAAATCCTGGCTTCCCCCAAATGGACTCCCTGAAACTGAAATCCTGGAGAAGCAAGCTTAAGATTGCGTCCTTCTTCCAAATGGACTCTGCAACTCTCAAAACCCTCCCTTAAGCGGAAATCCTAGCTTCCCACAAGACCAAGTTACCTATTGCTGCCCAACAAACTACTCCCATGCTTAGTGGCTTGAATCAACAACAGGTTACCATGTTTTGCAATCCTGTGGGTGGAGTGGCTTCAGCTGGGTAGTCCTTTTGCACAATGCAGGGTTGCTGAGGTCGCCTATGAGGCTGCATTGGCTGGGGAACAGCTAAGACTTGGATGCCCATGAGGACTCCTGTCCTCCGGGTTTCCTCTCCATGTCCTCTCGTCATCTGGTAGTTCGGCTTGAGCTTCCTTGCAGCATGGAGGCTGGCTTCCAGAGGCGGTGTCCAAAGACCCAGTGGGCAAGTGCTTATCAAGTCTGTGCTTGTGCTGTGTCTGTGTCCCATGGCGAAAGCAAGTCACATGGCCAATCCCAAAGTCAGTGTCAGAGAGGATCACACTAGGATTTGATTACAAGGAAGCATAGTTCTTTGGGGGCCACCATTTTACACTGTCCAGGTACCTCTCCTTTCTGTTGGCCTTTACAAAAACAGCTGAAAGAGTGAACAGGTGCCTGGCATCGAGGTGTGGGTGAGTTAGGTAAAGAGACCATGAGTTTCTCCTTTCTGCAATGTCCTCTTCTCCTCTGCACATTTGCAGCTGGAAGTGATGTCTCTGTACCGTAAACTCCCCTGGGGGCTTTTTTTATGCCTCTGTCACTGCACTGAATCATTTCCAACCAATATTAAAATCATGTTTTTTGGTCTGTTTTTAGCTGAAGTGAACCATCTAGTATAATTGCCACTCTCCCACCACTGCCCTTTTGCAGGTAAAAGAACTGAAATCCAGAGCCTTCAAGGTGACTTTTTCGAGTTCTGTGGCCAGCTGGTGGGAGCCCTTAAGTCAAACACCACCCCGTGTGTTGGCTGTCACTCTCACTGCTGCTGCTGCTGAGCTTCTGTGGTCCCCAAAGGGGCTGAGACCACCCAATTCACCCCACCCACGGCACTCAACTGCACTTTCTGAACTTCTGTGTCATTTCCCTTCCACCAACCCCTGATGTGGGACCCAATACCTTCATTGCCCAGAGAAAGGAAGCACCTTGCAGATAAGTTACTTGTCCAAAGTCAAAGCTACTGAGTAATAAAAGTAGGACCAGAGATTGGGCTTCCAAATCCTCCCCTTTCTTCTCTGAAAAGGCAGTATACGCCTATGGTAAAACATCTCAATATTTCAAAAGAATGTTCAGGGAAGTCAGTCTCCCTGTGAGCCAGATCTCCCGGCCCAGACACCGTCTCCAAAGCTGTCTGCCCTATGGCCAGTATCTTTCCAGATTTTCAGCTTTTGTATGCAGGTACAATCATGTTCACAAGTGACAGTGTGCTCCAGATGCTGTCCTGCACCCGGCTCTTTTCACTCAAGGATGCATTGCAGAGCACACCCTGGGTCTCCACACGTGCCACTCTTTCTTTCAAACCACCACGTTGTATTTCCACGTATGGCTGAACCATCCGTTTAACCAGCCCTCTAGTATGGACACCAGATGCCATGCTTTATTTGAAATACTTTTTCTCTCTTCTGAACATCCAAAGCAGTGCTGTTTACACTACAACTACAAAAAAATGCTTAATTATGTATTATTCCTTTTCCTCAATCCCTCACTCCATCTTTCCCTGCCTCCACCCCTTCTCCCTTTCTTCAACAACTGTTTAGTGGGTCCCAGCTGTACACCCCAACAGTGCTAGGCTCCGGTAGCTCTCCTGGTTTTCCTTTCGGTTGCTGGGATCCAAATTCCACTCCCTGTCCCTTTTTTTTTTTTTTTTTATCATGGGTCTGTTATTCCTACTCATAGTTGATTTAAAGAAAATTTGTTATATAGTCACCTTTATCCCTAAACTATTTAAATACAACTGATAAATCAAAACTTTCAAAATAAAATTTTTCTAAACATTTACACAGTTAAATAATCTTGTTTCAATGTAACTGTCGAATGTAATTTCAAAATGCTTCAAACACTTTAAAATTTAACACAAAAGTTTTTACTGCACACATACCTTAATTTTGTAAAAACAGTCGTTATTAGGCTGGGTGTGTGGCTCACGCCTGTAATCCCAGTACTCTGGGAGTCCAAGGCGGCAGATCCCTTGAGGTCAAGAGTTCGAGACCAACCTGGCCAATACGGTAAAACCCCATCTCTACTAAAAATACAAAAATTAGCTGGGGGTAGTGGCAAGTGCTTGTAATCTCAACTACTTGGGAGTCTGAGGCAGGAGGTCTGAACCCTGGAGGTGAAGGTTGCAGTGAACTAAGATCTTGCCACCACTGCACTCCAGCCTGGGTGACAGAGCAAGACTCTGTGTCCAAAAAAAAAGGTGTTATTGACTTGACCAATTTCTTTGTCATCTCTACAATACGTATTTTAAATGTTTTCAGGATTGCACTTATTGGATGGCAGAGAGAAAGATGATTTCCTTCCCAGGTGCATTGAATGGCAGCCATGGGCCTTGACTGGTGGATTCTTGGTGGCAGTGGGCATTGGCTGGTTGGGGGTCCCTCAGACCATTTCAACTGTTATGTTAACAGGACTTACAACAAGTTCTTGCAATCTTCACTCCCACGTGCATGAAGTCTCAGGTACGTGATGTTCTGCCACAGTTTACAATAACCTTCATTATGCATCATTAGCATTTCATTAAAATTAGCAGGGCCATATAGCAGTTTAATCTATCAGCTTCTCCCTTAGGACATCTGGCTAATCCATTAACTTGCAACATAAATTAAGCCCCCCTTTTACCTGGTTATTTATGAGACCACTGGTCCTGACCTGCCCTTCCTGGTTTTGGCACGGTTCCTAGTCTTCTGGAAGTCTATGACTTACTCTTCCTTAGTAAACTTATCTGCCCCTCGAACTTATACAAATATACCATTTCATAAACAGGCATACAGAACTTCAAGTAAGAAACAGGATCTCATACCTACCAAACGTCCCTATTTACTAAAATATCCTATTTTTACCCTTTCTTTGAATTGTAACTAGTTTTGTAATTACAGTTATATGTGTATTTTTGTATATACAATGTTAACGTTTTATCAGTAAAGCCTCACAGCTTTTCATAGAGTCAACTTGTAGATCAGCAAACAGAGATCTACAGTTGTTTGATATGCAAATTGTCACTGCCTGCTCCTTTGTCCTTTCGGCATTAACCCAGAACTTTTGGAAGGAACCTGGTTTTCTGAGAATAGCAAGATGTTTCAGCCATTCTGATGTCCCCTTACTCCCACACGTGGAATCAGCTTCTTTGCACTGGCCCTGGCCACTGCTAATGAAAACCACTACGGAGATTAATATTTGGGTACTGACAGTACACACAGGAGTGCACAGGCAGACTGGGGATGTGATGGCACTCCAGGGCCACTGAAAAGACAGGTGGAAAAGATGCTGTTTCTTAAGGTTGTAGTTATGTTCATGGTGAGATTGCTCATCTAGTTCTAGTATTACTATGTCCTTCTCTTTTATATGATTTTTAAGTGGATTATTTTTACAATGTGCCTATTTAGATTTTTAACTCTTAACCCAAACTGATTATTCTCACCTCTGATTTTATCATTGTTGGATGCCTTAAGGTCCATTAATATATGTGTGTGTGTACATATATACATACATACATACATATATATATATATTTTAAATTTTAGAGACAGGGTCTTACTTTGTTGCTGCCAAGGTTGGAGGAGTGCAGTGGCATGATCATAGCTTATTGCAGCCTTGAGCTCCTGGACTCAAGCAATCCTTCAGTCTTGGCCTCCCAAAGTGTTAGGATTACAGGCATGAGCCACCACGCCCAGCCAAGACCCATTATTTTGAGATTGCCTCTATGTATCCTTTATCAGAACCTGCTTTCAAGAAAGCATCTTATGAAATTATGTCCCTAAACTATTGTTTTCATGTAAATGTCTATTTCTTAAAAAGATATTGGATATAATTATAAAATTATTGACACAAATATATTCAGTTGTGCAAATTAATTATATTTCTTATATAACTAAGTGCCATTTCATGTTGATAAATTTATCAACACAATTCATTCACATTTTAGCTTCAAGAGGCCGACTGCCACCAGCGGGCAGCTGGGAAGCCACTCTCCTCTAGGAACCATCACTGAAGCAGGTTGCCATTAATTATATACTTCTGAGTGATTTACATCCAATTCCACAAATGTGTCTTCATTAATTGAAGGCATTTTGAAATACTACTGGCAAAGAGAAAGAATAAAGATGTTTGCTGATTGAAAATTTGCAAATCACATAGTAAGGCCATGGAAGAGCCAACTGTGGACTCATCTCCCCATTTACAAACCTGGATTCCCCACAGAAAGGGGCCATCTCGTTGTCATTTCCATCTGCCTATGGCCAGGATAGTTTCCAGTAATAATAGGTGCTCAGTAACTCTTCTCTGAATGATGAATGGGTAGGAGGAAGAAAATGCCATGGGAATAGTAGAGAAAATCATAGCTTTCCAAATAATTAACCCAGAACCATCATCCACAGTCCACAGTTTTTTCTTTTAATTTGTCTTCTGTATTCTGAGGTAATTGGGTTTTGACACAAATTTTAAATTGCTTCATTTCCAAAATTTGTTTGGTCACAACACCTAGGAGCAATCCATCTGCTAATCAATAAATACCATTTAAATGCTGCTGCTAGAAAGGCAAAACCTTTACTGTCAGCAGACCAGGACAACTCTAACTGCCTGACAGAAATCGATTCACAGCAAAATAATGATTATTGTAAATATTTATAATTCTAAAAGGAAAAGCTCATCAATGCAGCTTTTTGAGCAGTTCATTTCCAAATAAAGATTCTGATGAGCCCCACTTCGCCATCTCTCTTGTGGTGGAGGATGTGGTGGCTGTGCAGCAGCTTGCTGGCGGTCTCGGAACTGACTCTCTTGGAGGCCTGGGGGGTAGTTTGGGTACATTCCAGATGTGGTGGGAGGAAGACTGGGCATGGAGACACAAGGTCCACAGCTGGCTCTTCACTAGCTTGCTGTGTGATCTCAGGAAGCCATTTGACCACTCTGAACATTCATTTTTCTCATCTGGAAAAGGACAATAATCATATCGCCCAACTTAATCTTCCAGATTTCGAGGATGAAATGAAGGCGGGGGAGGGAGGAGGCTATATCTGTGAGCATATATTTAACGGACTGGACAACTCTGGGGTCTTTTCATGGTTCCGTATTTCCCAAGAACAGGGTTAAGGAGCAGACAGGAAGGCTCCTGAGAAATCAGATGAGTCATCCTGAAGTTCAATGCCCAAGGGAGTTTTCCTCCTAAAAATTAAGTGACCCCCAGAAAGAAAGTGTTCATTCAGTAAATATTACTATGCAATAGGCGCTGGGAAAACTAAATGAAAAGGACCTGTAAGGGCTGCTCAGGAAGCTCAGTCTAGTGAGGAGAGAGACTGTGCAAACAGAGAAACGGGGAACGGAGCTAGGCCAGTTCGACCACAGCTGTGGGAACACCAAGTGTGAGCTTCAGGGCTGCCTGAGAATCTCATGTTGAGCAGCAACCAAAGAGGGTTTATTCCAGGAAAAGAAGAACAAAGACTAGCATTCCAGGGGAACCAGGAAACCAAATCAGTTTCCCAAACTTCAGTCTCTTGAGGTCTGCTTTTACTTTTTTTTGGGGTGGGGGGAATGTCTCTGCATGATGTACACCATTTTAAGTTGACTAATTTTTGAAAATGTAAACAATTTAAAAACTATGACTACTGTAAGTGAAAAACGTCATAAACAGAAAATGACCTTAGAACATAGCCATATTAACTCACTACTCATGAAATAACTGTCAGGCCCAGTTGTTTCTGAGACTTAAGGGGTGATCAAGATCGACAGAGGTAAGGGAGGGAGATAACGTCAGATAGGAATGGATGCTACTGTACGTAGAAAATATGAAGTGCCTTAGGAGCATTACTTTAGATGGGTTTCAGGGGGGTGAGGGCTAGGGGCTGGAAGATGTCATTTGAGCCGAGGACTACAGTGTTGAAGTTAAAAACCTTAACATCAAAAAACAAGGTCATTAAATTTCCACCAGAGCCAGCTGCCTGCCCTAGGCTGTGCCAAAAGCAGGGAAATGAATGAGTGCTGGAGGGGCGCACGCCCAGCGCAGACTTGTTGCGGGACAAAAAGAGAAGAAAGAGGAGGAAGTCGCCTTGTCTCGTGTGATCTTATGGCGCTCAGTGCTCTCTGTACCCGCTAAAACCCAGCCGGGTGGTCCCAGCACTTCGGGAAACGCTGCAGCTTTGAGCAGGATGCAGGCTGTGAGCAGCCCATGGACAAATCAGTAAACTGAGACCAATAAAAGTGAATTCGCTGCCCCAAACTTGCACCCAGAACCCTCCTCGCACGCCCAGCCCGCCGGCCTCACAAGCCGCTGGTCGACCCTCGGCACCACCGCAGACTCCCGATCCCGAGATCCGCGCTCCGACCCTCCCGAGGGCCCCTCCCTGGGCGTGGCTCTAAACGCGGCGCGGCCGAATCCGCGCAGCGGGATAAAAAGCACGACCTGCGGCTGCGAGCATGCGCGTTAGCCTGACCCTGCCGGGCTGTGCCGGGCGCCAGCGGCGGGGGGGGGCACCCGAGGCGGACGTCCGCTACGCAGGCGTCTGCGCCCCGTGGGGAGGAGGGCGAAGACTCCATCCGCCATGTTGGATGCCGCAGATTCGCCATAACCTCGCCGGCTCTTTTCTTAAAAAAATAAAAATAAAGAGTGAAGCGTCAGTGGGGCGCCCCGCCTTCTCGGTCGGCACGGGAGGGGGCCCAGAAGAGACCGAAGCTTTTTTTTCCTCCGCGGTGGGGGCGTTGCCATGGAGACGCGGGCGGCAGGTGAGCCGGGCTGGGGGTTGGGGTGAGGCTGGGTGGGTGGGGGTGGGGCGCAGCGCGCGGGAAGCCGTTTCGAGCGTCGAGTCGGCCGCCGGCTGCTGGCCGCGGAAGGATCCGGGTCTGGGGAGGAGAGCGAACGTAGCTGCGTCCTGCGGCTCACGTTCTGTCGCTGGGGTATCCCGCCGCAAAAAAAAAAAAAAAAAAAAAAAAAACGAGGAAGGAGCGAGTGGGAGAGCACGCACCCAGCCGTTTCCACGGTAACGGGTGGTGTCGGGGCGCGCGCCAGCTACGAAACGCAGTGGGCGCGAAGTTCGAATCCCGGCGGTGCCGCTTTTTGAGTCGACCTTGGCGGGGTTTCCTTCTTCCCCGGTCTCAGATTCCTCCTCGGCGAAATGCGTACTTCCTGCAGGCTTCCCGGCAGCCGGCTGGACTTAATAGAGTAACAGATCTTCTGCTTGACACCCGGTGCAAGTCATTTAACCTTGAGCTTGGGGTCCTTCACCTATAATTACCACAAGCTTCCACATTTGGGCACTGACTTCACACGTTTTGCTGCTCAGCTCTCTTAAGAGGTCAACTTTATACAGTTTAAAAATGGCAGAACTGGGGCTTTAAAAATTAACTTCCTCTAACTTGGGCTAAAACCCAAACTCCTGCGGCTCGCCTGACTTATACCTCCATCCTCTTAGAATAGGGCTTGACTCATGTAAGTGTGCAGTATGTACTTAGTGAGTGGAAGAACGAACGTGCTAAGTGATCACGCCAGCCCGTCAATCGGTCTGGCTTTTTTTTTTGCTGGTGCCCAAGTGACCTTTTGGAGATGGAAATGTCATGTCACTGGGACTTACCCTGAACAGCTGCTTCTCTCCATTTTTATCTTCTGAGCCTACCAATTCATCTGTTGAAACATCTGTAGTGTGTGTCCTCATGCTGAAGGAAGTAGCGTGTCACTACCTCTAACCCCCAGGGGCACCTTTTCTGACTTATTTAGTTTAAATAACAGCTTTGTAAGGAGCCCTCTGCACACCCGGCAGGGGAAAAGAGCAGTGCCAGTCGCAGTCCTTCCTCCACCTGCTGCTGTGTTAGGTGTGGGATAATGTGTCCTGGAGTGACAGAGTGGGCCCAGAGCCGAGTAGTGAGTCGGGAGAGCTGAACTATACCAAGCGTGCTGTTTTAAAATTTAAATGTCTTAAATTTTTTGAGATGGAGTCTCGCCCTATCACCCAGGCTGGAGTGCAGTGTTGCAGTTTTGGCTCACTGCAACCTGTGCTTCCCGAGCTCAAGTAATCTTCCCGCCTCAGCCTCCCAAGTAGCTGTGACTACAGGTGCTCTGATTAGCTGTGGTGCCCAGCTAATTCAGGCATGCTATCTTATGTTAGCCTAAAATAAGCACCAGAGAGACCTACTCTCCAAATACAGGCTGAGCGTCCCAAATCCGGGTATCTGAAATCTGAAATGCTCCAAAATCTGAAACTTTGAGCACTGACATGAGGCCACAGTGGAAAATCTTATATCTGACCTGTGAAGGTTCTCAGTAGAAATGCAGTTGCATAGCTGGGCGCAGTAGCTCACGCCTGTAATCCCAGCACTCTGGGAGTCTGAGGCGGGAGGTCTCTTGAGTCCAGGAGTTCAAGACCAGCCTTGGCAGTACAGTGAAACCCCCGTCTCTATTTTTTTTCAAATGCAGCTGCACAACTGTAAAGACGATGCTGTTAACACTCAGAAATGCTGAACAGCAGACTGAAAGCCAGCCATTGTCTGTTTTGTTGTTTAGCAGCTGATGCACGTGTTCTGTTGATGCTGCTGTGCTGCTTAGGTACCTTGAACACCTTGTTTTTCGCTGTATTAATAGTGTGTCATATTTTTTACTGGTAAGGACTTATGTGTGAATAAGTGTAAGAAAGTGATTGTCTTATTGGTAGCATATAAATTCAGAGTCAGGAATGATGGCGATGCCAGACAACCACAGATTGCCCATATGCGTGGCTGAGATGGCGATACCTTTGCTTTCTGATGGTTCATTGTACACTAACTTTGTTTCATGATCAAAATTAAAAATATTGTAAAGTTACCTTCAGACTGTGTGTATAAGGTGTGCATCAAACATAAATGAATTTCATGTTTAGACTTGGAAAGGTTATCTCACTGTGTATATGCAAATATTTCAAAATCCAAAAAAATCCAGAATTCTAAACACTTCTGGTCCCAAACATTTCAGATATGGGATACTGAAACTGTAGTTTATTTGGGAATAATAGGGGATTACAATTTAGATACATGTGCTATGCTGGATCATAGGTACCTCCAAAGAAGTTGGAGTAAATGGCAACTTTTTTTTAAAGACCAAAAAGGGAAGTTCACCAAGTGATTTTGAAACAAAAACCATTGGTGACAGAGGCTTATTGCAGGAGTTGGCATTAGTCCACTGGAGACAGACACACCAGGTAAGTGTCCTGTGCAAGCAACAGGCTTATCTGGAATACTGTGGCTCCAAGGAATTCCTGGCATAGTTCCTGTCATTGACATACTTTCATGAGGCCCTTTCTTCATGTTCTCTGGCTCAATTTTGTTAGAGTTTGACATGAGTGACTCCATTTTGATAAAGATGAAATGATGTCTTCTCGATTGGTGCCTTTCTCCTCCCATGTCGTTGCTTGTAGAGGGAGAATTAGTTGCCCAGTTGCCCACTTCTCCAATTCTGGAATTTACCTAAGAGTTGTAAAAAAAGAACCCTGGACATATGTTGAAGTTTTCTTCAATTTCCAGCTGTACCAAATGAGAAAAGATCATATTTTACAACGTGTTACTGTCAACTCATGGTCAGCTAATTTCTGAAAAGAGTTTCCTGTTTTGGTTAATTTAGGAAAGGGAGTACAATGAATGATAATGAGGTGGAGTTGCATGTGGTCTACAGGGCACAGCTGTAGGTGGCAAATGAGCTGAGATGGCCATTGTGTGAGTTGGAGCTCTGTTACCACGGTGCTCCTTTCTCAGTGAAAGGGTTCCTGTTTCTTTTCTCCCCATACCTTGCAATTTACATAACTTTTCAAAGATAGCTATCCTTAAGTAGAATTAAGGTCTTGCCTAGAGCAAGGGCAGTCAAGAATCAGATATATTAAAAAGTCTCCTTAATTGCATTTCCTTTTATAGATAGTTTCAAGCATGCAGCCTCTGAAAAACTCTGCACCAAGATGGGCTGATTTAATTATGTAGAAGAGATTTAGCCTTGAGTTAAGTTTTCCCTCTCTTCTCAGCTGTTTACCCTGTTAAACTTTCACTGTCTTTGCAATTTCTCAAGGTCAGGCATTAACTTTAAGGGCTGGAACATGTAGGAGGGTGGAAAGAGCACGTGCTCTGGGCCCAGAGATCTGCTTCTCACCAGATTCCTGACCTAAGGGAGGTCACAGAGCCCTTGGAACCCCAGTCCCTTCATTGGCAAAGGAGACACAGTCCTGCCACAGATGGCTACTGATGGCATTCGGAAAATGGGATTTGTCTCTTGCTTCCTAGAACCAGTCTTCCCAGTGTGCATTGCCATCCACTCACTTCTTGAAAGCATTTGTGGATGGAAAGGCAGAGCCTCCCAGGTTCAGGTCATCCTCCCACATCAGCCTCCAGAATAGCTGGGACTACAGGGGTGTGCCACCACACCTGGCTAAATTTTGTATTTTTTGTAGAGATGGGGTTTCACCAGGTTGACCAGGCTGGTCTTGAACTCAGCCCAAGCGATCTGCCTGCCTCAGCCTCCCAAAGTGCTAGGATTACAGGCTTGAGTCACTGTGCTGGGCTGAGTAAATTTTTTTTTTAAATAAATCATTTAAAAAAATTAATTTATTGACACGGAGTTTCACTCTTGTTGCCCAGGCTGGAGTGCAATGGTGCGATCTTGGCTCACTGCAGCCTCCACCTTCCAGGCTCAAGTGGTTCTCCTGCCTCACCCTCCCAAGTAGCTGGGATTACAGGCATGTGCCACCACACCCATTTTGTATTTTTAGCAGAGATGGAGTTTCACCATGTTGGTCAGGCTGGTTTTGAACTCCTGACCTCAGGTGATCTGTCCGCCTTGGCCTCCCAGAGTGCTGGGATTACAGACATGAGCCACTGTGCCCGGCCGAGTAATTTTTTTAAAAGAGAAAAAAGAAAGCAGAGCAAAGCAAAATAGACATTTTAAACATCTATTACAGATTTGAAGTTGCTTCCTTTTGTTTCAAGGAATACAAAATACATAGATAATGGAGTTTGCTTGTAAAGATAATGCTTGGCATATTAGTAGAAAAACAAGGATTTAAAATTGGGTAACATAATTTTCTTTTTTTAAATTTCAAAAAACTGTAACTTGACAAATTATAGTTTTTTCTTTATGGGGCATAATGTGATGTTATGATTTATGAGTACAATGTGGAATAATTAAGCTAATTAGCATATCTATCACCTCAAATAGTTATCATTTTGTGGTAAGTCAACATGTGAAATTTAGCAAGTTTGAAATGTACATTATTACTGTATTCACTATGCTGTGCAATATGTCTCAAAGAAAACTATTCCTCCTGTCTAATTGAGGCTTTATACCCTTTGATCGTCATTTTTTCCTACATCTTCAAGCTCTGATACCCACCATTCTACTCTCTGCTTTTTTGAGCTCCATTGTTTTAGAGTTCACATATAAGAGGAAACATGCAGTGTTTGTCCTTCTGTGCTGGCTTATATCACTTAGTGCAGTGTTCTCCAATTTCATCCATGTTGTCACAAATTACAACATTTCTTTTTTGCAGCTGAATAATAATTCTCCAATTTCATCCATGTTGTCACAAATGACAACATTTCTTTTCTGCAGCTGAATAATATTCCACTGTGTATATGCCCCACATTAAAAAACTCATTCATGTGTTGTTGGCCACTGAGGTTGATTCAATACTTGGCTATTGTGAATAGCACTACAGTGAGCGTAGTTCAGTCATCGCTTTCAATATACTGGTTTCAAATCTTTTGGGTTCTTTTAAACCATGTAATACATGGAGCTGCAAAATGTGGAACTCTGGAATCTGGTGCCTTTCTGTTCAACACAGTCTGATCAAGGCAGGATGGGTGGGGTAGGGACCTGTCCTCAGAGGATGCCGTTGGGTGCTGCAGGTTGTTCGAATAAGGAAAGGGGCAGCATCCATAGTGGGCAGTGGGAGAAAAGAGGACCAGTTCAGCCACAGGACCTGCAGCCAAGGACCAGGGAGAGCTTGGGGTGTCCTGACATCTCTGGAGGGCATTTTAATTCAGCCCCAAGGCTTCTTGTAGGGCCCTAACTGCTTCCTTCTTAGTGTTGGGTAATCTCCTTGTGTCCCTGCTGGTGGGCCTCTTCTTCAGGAGTTGCTGCCATTTCTCTGCCCTTTAGGGTTATTATTGCTTATTAATTTTTTTTTTTTTTTTTTTTTTTTTTTTTTTTTACTATCAAGCTGGTCATCAGTTTACCTAGATGTTTATGCCAAACTTTGTGCCGGGATGCAAAGTCCAATATGACATACTCTCTCCTCTTGAGGATTTCATGCAGTCCTGGCAGTGGAAAACAGACTCCTTTAGGAATGGGGCTCTGTGCGATGATGGAAGTAAGCCTTGAATACTGAGGGCTTCAGAGTGGGCACACCCACCCCAGCCCCAGGGATTCTGGGAAGGCTTCCTGAAGAAGGAGATGTTTTGAGTTGGGTGTTATAGGGTCTAGAAGGGACAGCTGGTGCAGTGACACAGGTGTGACCCACTCTTTGTGACCAGGTGAGCACTGAGTCTGGAGAGGGGCACAGGGTGCTGGAGGTCTGTGATGAAGGGCCTTTGAGTAGTGGGAAGCTGTCAGGACTTTATTTTGGAAATATTGAGGGACAGGAAGATAACAAAGCTGGACTTTCAGAAAGAAAGATCTCTGTCAGCTGCCAAGAGACAGATTTTTTCTTTTTTTCTTTTTTTTTAGGTGTACTATACTGAAATGCATAGACCTTAAGTGTAGAGTTTGACCACTCACATAACCCACAGTCCTAACAATATATAGAACTCTTTTTTATCAGCCCAGAAAGTTTTCTCTTGCCCCTTACTATCTAATTCCTGCTCCTCACCCTAAGCAACAACTAGTTTTTTTTTTTTTTTTTTTTTTTTTTTTTGGGGATGGAGCCTTGCTCTTGTTGCCCAGGCTGGAGTGCAATGGCACAATCTTGGCTCACTGCAACCTCTGCCTCCCATGTTCCAGCAATTCCCCTGCCTCAGCCTCCAAAGTAGCTGGGATTACAGGAGCATACCACCATACCTGGCTAATTTCTGTATTTTTAGTAGAGACAGGGTTTCACCATTTTGGCCAGGCTGGTCTAGAATTCCTGATCTCAAGTGATTTGCCCGTCTCGGCCTCCCAAGCTGCTGGGATTACAGTTGTGAGCCACTGCGCCGGGCTGCTACCACTAGTCTTGATGTCACCATAGATGAGTATTTTCTACTGTAGAACATTATATAACTCTTTTGTGTCTGGTATCCTTTATTCAGCATAAAGTTTCTGAGATTCAGTAGTTTGTCTTTTTTGCTGCCTGATAGTATTCTGTTGTGTGGATACTGCCACAGTCTACTGCCAGTTAGTTTTTGGTTATTGGGAATACAGCTGCAATGAATGTTCCTGTACAAGCCTTTTTGTGGATATTGATTTTCATTTCTTTTGGGTTAATAAGTACTTAGTAGTGGAATTTCTGGGTTTTAGAGTAGTTACGTTTAACTTCTTTCCCCCCGAAGTTTTACCTGTTTGTTGTCAAAAGTTATGTTTAACTTTTTAAGAAACTTCCAAATAGCTTTCCAGAGCAGCTGTATCATTTTATATTTCCAGCAGCAATGTCAGAGCTTCCGCTTGCACTGTGTCCTCACCAGCATTTGGTGGTGTCAGTCTTTCGTTTTTCCTACTCTAGAGGAGATGCAGTGGTATCTCCCTTAATTCACATTTCCCTGATGACCAGTGATGTTGAGCATTTTTTCTTGTGCTTATTGATCATGTATGTCATTTTTAGAGAAATGTCTATTAAAGTCTTTGGCCTATTTTAATAAATTGGAGGCTGGGTGTGGTGGCTTACACCTTTAATCTCAGCATTTTGGGAGGCTGAGGTAGGAGGATTGCTTGAGGGCAGGAGTTCAAGATCAGCCTTGAAAAAAGCCAGGCATGGTAGTGCATGCCTATGGTCCCAGCTAATCAGGAGGCTGAGGTGGGAGGATCGCTTGAGCCCAGGAGTTCAAGGCTGCAGTGAGCTGTGAACCTGCCGCTGTAATCCAGTCTGGACAACAGTGAAACAGTTTCTCTAAAAATAAATAAATAGGTAAGTAAATACATAAATAGGGTTTATTGTCTTTTTGTTACTGGAATGTAAGAGTTCTTCATATATTCTGCATATTTGTCTTTTGTTGTTGTTGTTGTTGCTGTGTGTGTGTGTTTTGTGAATGTTTTCTCCCAATCTCTGCTTACCTATTTGTTTTTTATCTTTTGATGAACAGATGTTTGTAATTTTATTGGAGTTTTATTTGCCATTATTTTTACATTTATAGTAAGTGCTTTTTGTATCTTCTCTTAAGAAGTGTTTTCATACTTTAAGGTCACAATGAAAGTCTCCTAAGTTTTTTTTTTAAAAGATTTATATTTCTTGCATTTATTAGGTCTAATGTCTATCTCTAATGAGTTTGTCTATGGCATGAAGTAGGGATTGAGAATGTTTTTTCCTGCATATGGATGTCCAGTTTTTCTAGCCTAGTTTGTTAGAAGAACCTTTTCTTTCTCTGTTGAATTATTTTGGCTCTTTTCTTGAAAATTATGTGTGAGTTCACTCCTGAACTTTCTGGTCTGTTCCATTGTTTTGTTTGTTTATTCTTTATCAGTATATACTGCCTTGATTACTACAGCTTTATTGTAATTTTTGAAGTCTAAAGAATAAGCAGGAGAACACTGTTTGGAATCGCAAAAATGCAGGTAGGGGAGTTTAAGTGCTGTCCTAGTGCAGTCCACGCTGTGGGGATGAGGAAGGACAGATTTAGAGAAATAGTTCAGAGAGGGAGCTCCTGGGAATGGTGAGGGATTGGCTTTTACCTTAGAGACCTGCAGGCATTCCATCTGTGTTTGTTTCTAGGGAAAGAGGAATGGTGAATGTAACAGGCTCAGGGACATGAAAACTCTGCAGGCTTCATATGTGCAGCCCTGGGTCTATAATTTTCAACTTCCTCCTGTGGTGATAGAGAGAAGCATCTTTTGAATTCTGCCTGTTTTTGTTTCTGAGTTCAAGCAAGGGGCTTGTTCAGAGCTAGCCAGGTTCCTGGAAGCACCTTGGGAAGACCCTGCCTCAGGGAGAGAGCCCCGCACGGAACCAGGCTCAGGTAATGCAGGGAACAGGGGCCCTGGGGGGAATCAGAACTGGGTGGAAGTCCTGGTCCTGCTGTCTAACAGCCCTGGGACCTTGGCAAATCTCTTGAGCCACCATCGCCTCCTACATTATAATTATATGAAAATGGTCCCCGCAGACCTACTAGGTAGCATACTCGTAGAGCTTCCATAGAGGAGGAGTGGGAACGTATCTGGCATATGGCAGGGGACATTACTCTTTTCCACCATCTGTCTTTTCCTTCTTCTTTCCCTCTCCTCTTTTCCTCTTCTATTCTCCCTCTGTCAGTCTTCACCTTCTTGCCCTGAACATTTTATCACTTTTAATAGTATCTGGGAGAATTAAATGCATGAGGAGGGATTGGGTCCAATCCTTCATCATGCAGTTGCAGGGGAATAAGATGGGGCCTGGTCATAATAACTATCATTTCTGTAGACCTGCTCAGTCAGGCGCTTCACACCCATTCTTTAGTTTATTCTTCACAAAAGCTCTGCAAGGTGGGCTTATTATCTTTGCTTTGCAAGTGAGGGTACAGAAGCTCAGGCTGGTCCCTCTGGCTGTCTAGCCCCACTCAATCTCTCCCTACTGCTATTGGCCATCTGTGTTTGCTGATGTGGTCATAAACATCTCTGAAGTGCCTGCTGTGTGTGAGGCCCTATCTGGGCTGCGTGCAATGGCCAAGACATGAGCCGTTAGGTGGCTCTGCAGTATTACTCACATATCCTCTTTGGGAATTGAACTCCCAGGAGTTAGGCATTGAGGGGGCCTTGAGAACTGTTCTGAAGGAACTCATAGTCTGTAAGGCAGACAAAACTAATTAAAATGAGCAAAAGATTTGAAAGATACTTTAACAGAAGAATGTATACAAATGCCCAGTAACATGAAAAGATGCTCAACATGATTGGTTCTTAGGAAAATGCAAATTAAAATCACAATGAGATACTACTACAAACCCACTAGAATGGTGAACATTAAAAAGACAATCCCAAGTGCTGATAAGAATGTGAAGCGGCCGTAACTTTGATACATCATTGGTAGGAATGCAAAATGGCACAACTACTTTGGTAAATAGTTTGCTGGCTTCTTAAAATGTTGGGTGTACACTTATGTATAGTCTGCTTTTATGTGGCTGATAAAGACATACCCGAGGGTAATTTATAAAGAAAAAGAGGTTTTACTGGACTCACAGTTTCACATGGCTGTGGAGGCCTCACAATCATGACAGAAGGTGAAAGGCACATTTTGCTTGGCAGCAGACAAGAGAGAGTGAGAACCGAGAGAAAGGGGAAACCTCTGATGAAACCATCAGATCTCATGAGACTTATTCACTACCACGAGAACAGTATGGGGGAAACAGCCCCCATGATTCAATTACCTCCCACTGGGTTCCTCCCACAATATGTGAGAATTATGGGAGCTACAGTTCAAGATGAAATTTGGGTACCAGACCATATTAACTTATGCTTGTTAAAACTTAGCAATTCTACTCCAAGGAAAATGAAGCCTATCTCTATCTGATGATAGGTATGCACATGTTCATAGCAGCTTTATTTGTAATAGCCCTGTCTTAGTTCTGATTTCTGTTGCTTATAACAGAATACCTGAAATTGGGTAATTTATAAGGAAAGGGATATATTTCTTACAGTTCTGGAGGTTGAGAAGGCCAAGGTCAAGGGGCTGCATCTGATGAGGGCCTTCTTGCTGGTGTGTACTCTCTGAAGAGTCCCAAGGTGGCACAGGGTATCAATGGCAAGTTTGCTAATGTATTATGATCAGGACTCTCTTTCTCTTTTTATAAAGCTACCAATTCTACTCCCATGATAACCCATTAGTCCATTAACCCTTTAATTCATTCATGAGAGCAGAGCCATCATGGTCCAATCACATCTTAAAGGCCCCACCTGTCAACACTGCATATTGGGGGTTAAGTTTCAACATGCAGTTTTGGAGGGAACATTGAAACCATAGCAAGCCCCAAACTGGAACCAGCCCAAATAATCATCAGCTGGTAAATAGCTAAACAAATTCTGGTATGTCCATACAAAGGAATATTACTTGGCAATGAAAAAGGATGAAAAGTGATGCAGGCAACAACCTGGACTAATCTCAAGGGTGTGTTAAAGAAGCCAGACACAAAAGACAACAAACTTTGAGGTTGGGAGAAATTAGAACCTTTGTTCACTATTTGATGGAATGAACAGTATGGAAATTTCTCAAAAAAATTAAAAATAGAATTACCATATGATTAAGCAATTTCACTTCTTGGAATATATTTCCCAAAATTGAAAGCAGAGTCTCAAAGAGATATTTGTATACCCATGTTTGTAACAACGTTATTCACAATAGCTAAAATGTGGAAATAAACCAAGGAATGAAAGGCTAAGCAAAATGTAGTGTTAGTGTTTAATGGACATAGAGTTTCGGTTTTGTAAGATGAAAAAGTTCTGGTGATGGATGGTCGAGATGGCTGCAAAACAATGTGAATGTATCTAATGCCACTGAACTGTATACCTACAAATACTTAAGATGGTAAGTTTGATACGTATTTACCATAAACACACATTTACATGAGGATGCAGGGGAGGGCACTGACCGCAGAGGCAGGGGGAGCTTGGTGGGGCGCTTGGGAGCGGGCTGTGTCTTGACTGTGGTGGTGGCAACACAACCCTTTCCCTCAATTTAAACTTACTCATTTGTACAAGGATCCTGGGCAGTGCTAGAAGCTTGTACAAGGTAGAGTAAGGGGGTCAGTGGCATGGTCACTGTCAGTCACTTCTGCCTGGGCTGGGCGAGGGGCTCAGGAAAGCCATAGGATGATGTTTGAGAAGAGTGACCAGACCAAGGGGGCACAGCAGGCAGCAAGCCAGGGAAGCATGAAGGAGCCTGACAAGGTGAGCAGCCTTTGCCACCCCCTGGACTGGCCAGACCTCCTCTGAGGTGGGGCAGTCACAGCCCAGAGTCCGACAGGGAACCTCCAGGTCCTTGTGCTTTCTTTGTACAGGGGTCAGGTCTGAGCTGCTGAGCACTGGGGTGGAGGGAGGGGAGTGTGTCCTGCTGGAGCTGCCAGCACCTGAGCCTTCCAGTAACCTCTGGCTCGTGAGGCCCTGCCCACTTCCTGAGTCTCTGCCTCCTTCAGCAGGGCCAACTTGCCAGCCATCTAGTCAGCCTTTCTCTCCTCTCCTTGGCCTTGCTTCTTTCTGAGTTGGGTGTCTGTGGGGTCCCCCACCCCAGAAATGTGGGCTTTGGGAAATAGCACCAGCTTTGGAGTCCCAGAGACCTAGCTTTGCATTTTAGACCCAGAATGCGATAGTTCTTGTGACTTCTTTGAGCCTCAGTTTCCATGTCTACAAAATTGTAGCTAAACATGTCTTCATCTGAGGATTTTATTCATGGAAGCGCCAGATCGGGTGAGGTACACACTGAACTGGCTGGTGCTCAGGAAGTGTTTTTGAGGTGTCCTTGAGAGTTCTTGCTGAGCGAGCCCATGTTGAACCCAAGTACCCAAGACTCCATCACTGGCTGCATGTGGCTTTTCAAAGTCTGTCGTGGAGTATCACTGCCTGACAGTGCACAGGACTTGTAGCTGTCCTTGGCCCCATTGCCTGTATGCCACTTAGCTCCCCATGGCTGCCTGCCAGGCTTCCGCCTGAGCTGAGGCTCCTGCCCTGGTGCCTTGTCCATCCCAACAGCATGAAGCTCCAGCACTCACGTTCTTAACCACCAGAGAGGTTATCCACAGCTTCCACCGTGGCCCAGTGCTGTGTGAGGTGCTCTCTAGCCATTGTGCTCTGCCAGCCTAACTGCCGTTCTCTGATGTTGGGATATTCTCTTTGATTTACAGACAAAGAAATGGAGGGTCAGAGAGGTTTGGTCACATGCTGGTAGGTGGTCAAACCAGAATTTGAGCTTTGGGCTGTCTAATCCCAAACCAAACTGTGCTCTTTTCAGGCTACTGAGTGGCATCCGTCACATTTCCTGAGCACCTGGGCTGTCAGCACTTCCCTCTCTACCTCATTTAATTTAACGAGGACCCAGGGAGGCAGATGCTGTGATTGCCATTATACGGATTAGGAAACTGGGGCTCAGCAGGGCAGTCATGGCACAGAGTACCCTAGGAATGCAGCCAGACTCGCCCTGGTCAGTGTGGTCCCAGAGCACAGGTCTGCAGGCCATGGGTTAGCTCTTTTATCTCCTCTTTTGTCATTGCTTTCATGTCTCCGTTTCTTTCCCTGTTTGGGTCCTATTGTTTCTTAGCGACTGATAGAAGCATTTCATACTTTGGGGTTATTAAGCCTTTCCTGCCAGAGTTTGCTGTTTGCCCTTCTGGTGCATTTGACCTACTCTCAGGTGTGGACCCTGACTTTATCCTTGGTTCCCTATGGAATGCGGGGTGGGGTGAGGGGCAGTGATTAAGATCACTGGACTTTAGGGAAATGTGGGAATATGGAGATACAGTTGAAGAAATACGAGGTGCCCTGGAACGCCAGGCTTTGATTCTGCTGTTTTAATGTCAGTCTTACTCTCCTGTTCTCCTCTTTCTCCTGCTCTAAATTTTTAGAAGACAAACTAATCAAGAAAAACATTCTGTACTTTTCCTTTTTATTTTTCTTTGGTCTTTGCTCTGTGATAGGAAGACTGTAAGAAATGCCTGCAGAAGGGCTTGAATTGGGATTAGAGCTTTGGTGATGGGAACTGATGGCTAGACATCAGGTAGGTGGGAACATTGATGGGATTTGGTGACAACTTCTTGGTGCCCTTCCAGGGGAGGAGTCAAAGGTGAAAGGGTGGCCAGGAGGGTGTTGTGCCCTGGATCCCTGGGGGAGCCTGGGAGGCTGGTTCTGTTGAGTGGGAGGAGAGTTCCTCTTTGGGACATAGTGGTTTGACAGTTCAGCTGAGCTTCTGAGGCTTCCACCAGAATGGCCCAGGGAAGAGGGGCTCAGGGCAAGTGCGATTTGGGTGGGGCATGGTGTTTGGAATTGTTGGATGCAAGAAACATAGATTTGATCAGGGCATATTTTATTATTGCTCTTTAGTTCAGAATTCCTTAGGAAGCCTCCCGGAATGTCTGAATAGTCGGCTGTCCTGTGCTGTCAGGTCCTCCCGTTGCCTCTGCTGGGCACACTCTCCATCTCTTTCATCTTCCCTTGCCTCCTTCTCCTGTTGCTATTAGTTGGGTCATTCTTCTTCTTCTTCTTCCTTCTTCCTTCTTTTTCTTCCGTCTTTCTTCTTTCTTCTCCTTTCTGAGACGGGGAGTCTGGACTGAAGTGACACGATCTCGGCTCACTCATCTCTGCCTCCTGGGCTTAAGTGATTCTCCTGCCTCAGCCTCCCGAATAGCTGGGACTACAGGCATCTGCCACCACACTCAGTTAATTTTTTTTTTTTTTTTGTATTTTTAGTAGAGATGGTTTTTGCCATGTTGACCAGGCTGGTCGCGAACTCCTGACCTCGGGTAGTCCACCCGCAGCGGTCTCCCAAAGTGGTAGGATTACAGGCGTGAGCCACGGCGCCCGGCCGCAGTCGAGTCATTCTTCTGCGTGTTCTTAACTGGCCC
This sequence comes from Aotus nancymaae, assembly GCF_030222135.1. Lineage (NCBI taxonomy): Eukaryota > Metazoa > Chordata > Mammalia > Primates > Aotidae > Aotus > Aotus nancymaae. The sequence goes on along the minus strand of NW_026988450.1, from coordinate 82,794,419 downwards.
CGGTGGCTCCCTTATCCCAGGGCTTCCAGAGTTTTTTCTGTGTGCACGGCTGAGCAGGTGGGAGGCGCTATGTGACTTTAGGGTCTGTTGCCCAGCACTGGGTGTGTTAAATATTGTTGGACTGGCTGGGTGTGGTGGCTCACGCCTATAATCCCAGCACTTTGGGAGTCTGAGGCGGGCAGATCACTTGTGGCCAGGGATTTGAGACCAGCCTGGTTAACATGGTGAAACCCCATCTCTACTAAAAATACAAAAAAGTTAGCCAGGTGTGGCAGCGAGCACCTGCAATTCCAGCTACTCTGGAGGCTGGGGTGGGAGGATCGCATGAACTTGGTGGGTGGAGTTTGCAGTGAGCGGAGATTGCGCCACTTCACCCAGCCTGGGCGACAAAGCCAGACTCGTCTCCAAGACAAAACAAAAAAATTGTTAGATGAGGTTCCTGACTGAGGGAAAGTCAGAATTTTTAATATGCCCGAGAAAGATACGTGGCATCCAAGTTTTCCTAGACTTGGGGCGCTTCTCGCCTGTGACCTTCTGAGATTGGACCCGGCTCTGGGACACCTAGGAGGGCCCCCTGCTGGGCGGGGGGGGGGGGAGGGGTGGCTACGAGCCATAGGCCACACCCCCTCAGAGTGCTGGTTGGTCTGTGGATGGCATCATGTGCTCATTCTGGACCAATCAGAGCCTTCTGTGGCTGCAGGATGCCCGTCCCACCTGGGCAGGGCTGTGACCCGAATTGGAGAGAAGCGCGGGTGGGTGGCGCCTGCCGGGGATAACTAGGGTGGTGGGGCTGCCTAGGAGAGTGCGGGCGTCTGTGAAGGAAGGATGTGGATGGAGAGGAGGTGGTCTCACCTCCACATGCTCCATGGGAAGCCGCGGAGGCAAGGCGCATGGCATCCTTCCCACTCTGCTATTGGTGGAGGCTTACGAGGTAATTCTCCCAGTGCGAGTTTCCACTCTGAATTCTCCTGTTGGTTCCTTGGTGACTGGAGGCTTCTGGGCTGTTCTCCGCTCCTGGCCACCTATAGCAACTCGTGGTAGGAATGCTGTGCTGCTCCTCCGCAGGGTGGCACGGGCCTCGGGGGCTGCCTTGGTTGGCTAGAGATGCGGGCAGGGCCTAGGGGCCTCCTTGGTTAGAGGCGGCCAGGGCCTGGGGCTGGCACCTCCTTGGTTAGAGACTTGGGAGTCTGGGGATGGCACCTCCTTGGTTAGAGATGGGGCCTGGGTCTAGGGATGGCTCCTACTTGGTTAGAGATATGGGCAGGGCCTGAGGGCAGCGCCTCCTTGGTTAGAAAGGGTCTGGGGGTGGTGCATCACTGGTTAGAGATGGCCGGGCCTGCAGATGTCTCTTCCTTGGGTAGAGATGCGGGCAGAGCTTGGGGGCAGCGCCTCCTTTGTTAGAGATGCTGCCTGCGCCTGGGGGTGGTGGTGCCTCCTTGGTCAGAGACTCAGGCAGGGCCTGGGGGGCGGTGCCACCTTTGTTAAAGATGGCCCAGGCCTGGGGGGGGTGGCGCCACCTTGGTTAGAAATGGGGGGGCCTGGGAGTAGCGCCTCCTTTGTTAGAGATGGCTGGGCCTGGGGGTGGCACATCCTTAGTTAAGGAAGGAGGGCCCGGGTCTGGCAACCGTGGAGTGGCTCTTACCTTTCAGAGACAAAGAGGGAAAGGGCAAGAGGTGTGGGATTTGCTCAAGAGCATGGCCAGGGCCCCTGCTGGGAGCAGAGCCAGGCTTCTCACTTCTCAGAGCTTCCGTAAGGGCCTTCCTGGCGGGGGGGCCGCATTGGGAGGATGTGGACGCAACCCCCTTATCCTGGGCCTGGAGTGAGCTCCTCTCCACTGCAGCCTGGGCCGCGCCTGGCTGGGAAGCCGGGGGGCGGGGGGGTGGCTGGTTCGCCCTCCTCTGGCTGCTGCCTTCTGGGTTCTCCCTGCCTGGCTCCCTCTCCTGAAGCTCTGAGACCCATCAGTTTGTGGGGAGACTGTCCTGCTGTGTGGCGCTGTGGGCATGAGAATCCTCCCTTTCCTAGGCAACTTCATTTTCATGTTTTTTTTTCAATGTGGAGATGTCTTTTGAGAACTAATTTTCCAACTTTTAAAAAAAGACCTTAGATGTATAATGAGGGAACATTTAGGGAATTGTAGTTACAGTGTAACTATAGACTTTATTGTTTTTTCTATTTAATACTCCAGATGTCTTCTAGGGAGAAAGGCTTTGGTTACATGGACACCTTTTCTTCTTCTTTTTTTTTTGAGCCGGAGTCTCGCTCTGTTACTAGGCTGTAGTGCAGTGGCGTGATCTCAGCTCACTGCAACCTCTACCTCCCAGCTTCAAGTTATTCACCGGCCTCAGCCTCCTGAGTAGCTGGGACTACAGGCACGCACCACCACGTTCAGCTAATATTTTGTATTTTTAGTAGAGACGGGGTTTCACCATGTTGGCAAGGATGGTCTCCATCTCCTGACGTGATCTGCCCGCCTTGGCCTCCCGAAGTGCTGGAATTACAGCCGTGAGTCACTGCACCCGTTGGACACCTTTTATTCTTTGAGCCAACTTGATTTGAGGATTCCAGTGGGGAGAGGACACAGGAGCACACAAGAGCTGAAGTTTCTGCAAATAAAAGAGCATGGATTTGGAGCTTATGGAGCCTTCAGAGAGGCAGGGAAGACCCGGCAGTGGGAAGGAGAGTCAAATGAGCCAGGTGGATGGCTGAAGGGAGCCTGTTCTATTCTTCAAATACTGAAGGCATGTTGGAGATAGAGTTTGTTCTCATTTAACCTTTTATTATGACATAATTTATACTTACAGGAAAATGGAAAGAGTAGTACAGAAACTTTTCCTATGGCCTCCACTCAGTGTCTTGAGTGTTAGTGTTTTACTACATTGCTTTGTCCTCTCAGCCATTTGGGATAAAGTTGCAGAACTAATGCGCCTTTACCTATTCCTAAGTATCTTCAGTGTTTATTTCCTAAACACAAGGAAACCACATTTCAGTTATCAAAATGAGAAACAACGTCAGTGCAGTGGTTCTCTTCAGGTTCCACTGATTGTCCCAGCGACACCCTTTACCACGGAAGAACACCCCAGCCGCGCACTGCATTTCCTCGCCATGTCTCCTCACTCTCTGAATCTGGAGCGCTTCCTCTGGCCTTGTGTTTCACGGCATCAATATTTTTGTGGAGTATGGGCCGGTTATTCTGTAGACTCTACCTCCTTTTGGCCTTGTGTAATGCTGCCTCGTGAGTGGATTTAAATTCTGCATTTCTGGGCAGGAATACCAAGAAATAATGCTGCGTTCTCAGCGCACCACAGCAGGAGGCATGTGATCGTGATTTGTCCCATTACTGGTGATGCTACACATTTGAGGAGATCAGGTTTCTCCACTGTGACGTTACTGTATTTGCCCTTTGTAATGAAATGCCTTACGGTGAGGGTGAACCAGCCATGACCCAGGCTTCCCTGCCAGGCATGGCCCAGGCTGCAGTGGAAAGGAGCTCACTCCAGGCCCAGGGTAAGGGGCTTGAGTCCACATCCTCCCCATGAGGCCCCTGGCCAGGAAGGCCCTTAGGGGAAGCTCTGAGAAGTGAGAAGCCTGGCTCTGCTCCCAGCAGGGGCCCTGGCCATGCTCTTGAGCAAATCCCACTCGTGTTTATCCTGCTACTCCTCACTCCAAGGATGTTTTTCATTCGGTAGTTTCAGTATCCATTGACGATTCTTGCCAGAGTCCGTTAGCGTCAGGATGGCTGCTACATGATGGGTTTCTAATTCTGTCGTTTGTTCTGCATTTACTAGTTGTCTTCTCCCAGCCCCCGTTTTATTGAGGTATAATTACCAAAAATTGTACGTAAGTAAGGTATACAATATGATGCTTTGATATAGGCATACGTTGTGAAATGATTACCATAATTAGCATAGCCGTACCTCACATTGTTACCATTTCGTTTTATTAGTTGTCGGTGTAAGCGAGAACGGTCTCTTTTCCTTTATCTATTTATATTTCTGTAGACTCAGGAATGCTTATTTTAGTCAGTGGTCTGTAATCCTTTCTCATTGTTTAATTTGGTGCTCAGATGGCCCTACATTTGGCCAGTTGCATTAAAGTGGGCCTTGGTATTCTTTGAGTGTGCCCCCGCTTTTGTGAGGACTTCCTTACTTTCTGGTACAAGATATTCTGGGCTCATTCTGTGCTTTCCCTGTTCAGCTCTGGAATCAGCTATTTCTACAAGGAGACCTGGTTTCTTTTAGTGGAGAGTGGCATTTAGAAACTGAGATCCAGGGACTAGGTGAGCTGGGTGTCATTGCTTCTCTGCACCCTCAGAAACACAGCTAGGAAACAGAGGTGTGTATGTATGTATATCTTAGATACATACATGCATCTAAACTCAGACATGCCTATATAATCTGTATTTCCCCCTTAAAAATCATTGAGTTCACATGGATTTTTCCAGTTGCAATTCAACAACACAGAGTATATTCTATCCTTTCTCCTTTTCGTATTTATAACATCCTTCTCTGACAAAGAAAAATCTAGACCTTAGTATCCACAGTATAGTTACTTATTTGCTCAACCCTGGAATATACTAAAAATAGTTTCAGAATCAGGAAGCCATGTCTTTGTGAAAAGGAAGCCTGCTACCTAGAGTTCAGTATTTATTTAGAGCTCTTCTCTTTAGCCTGAGGCATGTGGTGTAAACAGCAGCTTCCACAGTTCCTTGGGTTCATCGTCTCTTTTTTCAGTGCAATTACGGTTATTCATTTAAAGTATGTTTTTGTTCATTTGTTTGTATTTTGTTTTAGGGTTTCCTTCCATACTTGTTTATTTTATTTACTTTCATTCTTTTACTATGTGAATTTTGGAGGTGAGTGTCTTTCAGTGAAAGGACTGAGTTTTGCTTCTTTTTGCTTGTGAGGCATGAACAGGGAATGGCAGAGGGCTGAGGGTGTGAGTTTCCAGGAAGGAGCAGAAGTCCTGAGTGGCTGTGGCACTAAAGGGACTTGCCCCATTGAGGTTGGACTGGGGGCTTTCCCACCCTGAGCCTGGTCTTTCTTCCTTGGCACACCATCTCCTTTTTCTGTGAAGTGAGAGTTAGGAATGACTTAGTGTGGATTATTCTCAGGGATTCTTAGGTGAACACTCTGGAAGTGTTCTGGTCTTCATGACAAAGGAAATGTGGCATTTTTTGGTTTATAGGTAAATATCTTTCATTTCTTTAACATGGATCTTTTAAAGCACTTTACTATATTTTGAATTAAATGATATTGATGATTTTGGAGCTCACAGTCTATTGAGAGAGAGAGGTTAAACCAATACACACACCATTAAATACATGATGACAAATTGTGGTTATACTACAAGGCAAATAAGCAGGAGGGAGTACTGGAGACCTCATTAATATTGAAGGGGATTTACGAAAAGTCTCTCTGAGAAAGCTAGGATGGAGCTGAGACTTGAAGAATGAGGTTCCTGAATTAATAAAAAGCCTGAAAACCAGCGAGCAGGTGCTTGCTTACCTGTCTTCCTCAGCTTGCAAAACTGCAAGCCTGCAGGCCAGAACAAGTGCCCTGTGGCCAGAGTTCTCTTTTGTCCTTTATCGCCCCCTAGGGGTCATGTGTGTGAATGGACCTGCTACAGGTGGCTTGGGAGACATTGTGTCTGCGGAGGAGCCGGCTGCAGTGGAGACTGGCCACCTGGCCACCATCGCAGTGCTGGCCCTGCCTGAGCATGGGGCTGAAGGGCCAGGATGCCAAGGCCTGCAGGGGAGAAGACCAAGGGCCACTGGATAGCTTGTTCAGATGCTTACAGCACTTGGCTATGGGAGGGACTGGCCTTGCCAGGGACACCCTGAGGCTGTACTGGCCTAGCGGTGAGGGAGAACGGGGCAGCCTTTCTGAGGCTCCCAGTGGTGTAAACACAGGTGGCAGCTGCCCATAGTGATGCCTGTGCATTGAGCGGAGGGTCGGGTAGGACTTTCTGATCTTGTTTAGACACCGGCTGGGAAGCTGGACTTTGACACTCTGTCCTTTCTAACAGCAAGTGTCTACAAAACCAGATCATAAATAACACCACAGTCACATAAAATTATTCTCATGAACAAAATGGAATTACTTATTTATGTTCCTGGAGGGGAGGCTCTGTGTCTTCCTCATTTCTGATTGCACCTAGCGTGGTGTGTGACAGACGTCAGGCATTCATTCAGTGTTGAATTATGCGGCCAATGCACATAAGTTAAAAGAATTCTGCTTCTTTCTCCTGATAAAAACCGAACTCCAGTTATTTGGAGAATACATTAAATATTTATTTTATACTTTGGCTACCAGAAAAAATGGGCCAGAGCATTTTGGTAGGCTGGGGATGTGTCAGGGGGATGGTTTGGAGAATTCTTCTTTTCCCAGTGGCTTCTTTTCTTAAATTTAAAGCTCTATTCTGGAATTTAAAAAGACCCTAGACACACCTAAATATTAAGGGGAAGTTCTTTGTTCAGGAATTAATTTTGAAAATCAGAACATTTTATATAACCAAGGCCAATCTCAGACTTTGATAAAGTGAACATTTGGAATTGAGTTTGAATGTTTTCCACATCTGCCTCCAGTTCCTGCCCAGTCGTTATTTTATTTCTTTTGATTAAGGACCTCAGGATCCCTGAGCACACAGCCAGCTTTTAAACCTGTGACAGTAATAAATGAAAATGTTCCTCTGTCATCTGCCTTTCCTATAACAGTGCAGACAGGGACTCTGGTCTGCAGGTTCTAAGTTTGCTAATTCTTTGTCTCGATTTTCCTAACTCAGTGAATCCCAAAGAGTCTAGGGGTGGTGGAAGCCTTTTCCTACCCTGCTGGAGGTCAGGGAGTAGGACCTGTGTAATACATTTCTCTTGTCAGCCTGGTATTCTGGAAATAATGCAAATACCAGATTCATGCCTAGTCCAAACTTTCATGTGCTCTAGGTGAAAAATAACACACTGGCTATTGAAGACTTAGTACAAGGGATCAAAAATTTCTCATTGATCTTTAAAAGTGAATTATAAGTGAAATGATTCTATTTTGGATATACTGGATTACAGAAAACATCATTAAAATTGTTTTTTTTTAAATTCTTTTCAATTTTCATATGGCTCCTAGAAAATCGGACAGCACTGGCCTGGGCAAAACATCCAGCCCCTTGCTCCATGCTTTCATAGGCCTGGGCTGGAGGGGGTCCTTTCGCAGAGTCACACATCTGTCTATGTCCTCTACCCAGGAGGTGTCCTTGGCAGGGGCCATCTCCAGGAACAGTGCTAGCACCTTTTAAGAACTAAGTAGCTGTTGCCTGAATTCTGGACCTTACATATTGTTTACAAGCCTGGTTCACCTGGCAGATTGAACACCTTGACCGCTAGAAGTTCTGCTTGTTTGTTTTTCCCTCGCATAGCTCCCTCTGCTCTCCATGGTAATTTGCAAATCACATCTTTGTTGAATTAAAACATCCCTGAATTAGGAGAAGGAGCTGAGTGAAGTCGGCATTTCTAAGGACTTGGCTTTGGTCTGGTGGGAATTCTCACCCACCGTGGTGCTAGTGCAGGGCAGGTTCTTGGCTTTGCTCAGGAGGGAATTCAAGAGTGAGCTGGTGGTAGTAGAAAACAGCTTTGTTGAGGCAGTGACAGTGCTACCGCTCCTGCGGAGTGGGGCTACCCCACAGGCGGAGCGCCAAGAGTAGCAGTGCTTTGCAGCCGTATTTATACCGACTTTCAATGACGTGCTAATGAAGGGGCAGGTTATTCAGAAATAGCTAGAAAATGGGCAGTAACTTCCAGTGTTGCCGTGGCAAGGGGCGGTAACTTTTGGGTGTTGTCATGGCGATGGTAAAGTGTTCCAGCGCTGGTGGGCATGTATTATGCTGATGTGCAGTGAGAGGTGCTTTGGGCCCCTCTTCCCAGTTCTGGCCAGTCTCTAGTCTGGTCTGGAGTCAAATCCCGCCTGCCTTCTACCTCAGTGTGATGTAGTAGACTGCAGAAATGGGGAACGGGGCAGGCAGCACCTTCATTGGCTCTGTGTCAGGCACTCTGCTTGGCGCTTCACTGGAATAAACTCCCTGCATCTTGAAAAACCCCAGGAAACAGAGTGAGGAAACCATGACTGGATACAGCTAATGAATAAACGGGTTGAATCCCACCCTCCACAGCTCTCGGTTCCCTGAGGCTGCATCAGGCTCTTATTTGGTCTCTTTCTTCATCCTCATGGGTTGAGGATGCGATGGGATAGAGAAAGAGGGTAGAAGTTGAGGCCCGTGATGGAGACAGACGGTGGAGGCTGAAGGTGGCCTGTGGGACCCTGAATGAGTGTTGTCTTTCCGGAGCTGGAACTGGGTGGCAATTCCCTGCTGCCTCCCAGGGCTCCTGACGGCTCCTCCAAGCACCTGCTGCGGCTCAGACTCTGGAAACCCAAGTCCTGGCCCCTTTTCTTTCTTCCCTTTGTTTCCCCCACCTTTCTTCTCCCCTTCCTCATGGCTCTTTCTCGTCTCAGTTCTTGGGATTTGGATCGCTGATTGCTACTTGCTGTCGTTACTGGTGCTGTGTTGTTTATATCGTCTCTCAAAAAGCTTCTGCATTGCCTGTGTCCTTGGTGTCCCTAAAGAAAGTGTATGTATGCTTGTGTGTGCATGCCTGCTATTTGTGCATTTGTGTGTGTATGTGTGCATGTACACATGCATGTTTGTGGGTGCACATGTGCGCATGCGTATGTTTTATGTGTGTGCATGTGTGTTTGTATAGATGTGTGTTGGAGGACAGCAGCAGCTAGGGAGCCAGTAGGTAGCTTTAGCCATCCAGCTGAACTTTTTTGGATTTAAGAAATTCTCTGTTCTCTTCAGCATCGGCACTGTCTTTAGCAGTCTACAAAGCCATTTTCCCGTATTCCCCTACGTAAGACCCCACCACAAGATCGCCCCCGCCCCTCATCGTTATGAGGACAGCTGTGGCTGTCTCCATTTTTGAGCTGAGTCCCTACAGATTCAGGAAAGGTGGCTCCAGTCACACCAAAGTGGCTGATGCCATGGGGTTTGAACCCAGGGCTTCTGGCGTGAACTCAGTGCCGAGGCTGGCTGTCAGGCAGCCCTTTACCTCAGAAGTAAGACGGGAGACAGGCCGGCCACATGGAGGAACTGAAATACGCTAAAGCAACACACACACACCAACAGCTGGCAACCCGGACGTGCGGCAGTGATGGGCATTGCTATTTCTCCCCAGTACACTAGAAAATGGGAGAGGATTTTGCTCCTTTTACTTTTGATGTGGAAGTGACCACAGAGACTTCGTTACTTTAGAGGCATCACTTGAGAGTTATGGGTAGGCAGCTCTTCAGGGCCACCTCGTCAGTTTGCAGATGGGGGGCTGTGCTGTGCAGGGTCTGCAGTGTGGCGGGGGGTGTTCCCTATACCCTCAGCGCTTCCCACACATCTGCTCTCGGGGTAGGGGAGCTGTTCCTGTTGATGTAAAATTATTTGTGTTGCTTTCCTAAGGGCCACGTTTTAAAGTTATGATCATCGTGTTAAATATGAATATATTCCATTGCCCAGGGCTCTCATTTTGGGAGTGCTTAAAAATAACTTAAAAAAATGTATGCCAAGCTTCAACATGGAAGAGATGTGTACGCATAAAATTATAATGCAACTGTTGGCCCAGCCTTAATTATAGCTGATACTGAGTCTTTCTCATTTTATTCTGTTCATCTAGCTTCAGCAAAGAAGCACCCATGGGATTTCTCTCCTGCGTTTAATAAACACGTTAACTTTGTGAGCTATAGGAGTTGGCGTGTTCATCAGCATTTTATGAGATGCATGATAATAATTTCACAAATTAGGGGTGTGCGTTTCTCAGAACTTCAACCCACTGAGCATCAGAGCTGGGAGGGAGGCACCTTGACGATGATTTGTAGGCAGGGGAGCAGCAGGAGGCAGAAGGGTTGGTTCATGTTGTGTCGCTGCAGGGTGTAGGGGAGGTGGGTGCTGGTGGGTCTGCCCCACACCCTTGCTTTGGTTCAAGATACTTTCTCTGTCTCTGCATATTAACCTCTGCATAAGGCTTGAAGACTAGCTTCCCCTTTCAAACCTTCCAAGGCCACTTTTTACTTGGGCAACTCTTCTTTCAGAAGAGACAGTGAGGGATAAAGAAATTCAGAGGCTTACGCAGAATCTATCTGTTGGGGTTATGAGAGCTACTTAGGAGCTGGGAGGCCTGGGATCCTAACTCAGGCGGGTACCCTTCATGCTGATTCATGTAGGATGGTGCCTCCGGGGACCGGGCACTAAGCAAGGCATGCTGTTTTTGTGATGTCTTGCCATGCTGTCTACAGCCCTGTGCAGAAGGAAACTGAAGCTCAGAGAGGCTAAGTATATGTGCGCAGGGTCACACAGCTACTAGGGCCAAAATAGTGTTCCGATCTATGTTGTTTTAATGAGAGGTTCACTTGTGAATCAGAATATCCCTTTTTTCCTATATCTTTTCCTTTACAATTTGCTGTTCACATTTTCTTAGATTAATAGATAACATACATGTAGAGAAGTGTGCATAGGGTAGATGAACAGCTTAGTGAATGTTCTCAAACTGAACTCACTGCATACAGTGAGCAACCATATCACATCCGGAAGCAGAACTCCCCTGCACCCAGAAGTCTCTGGTCCCACCACCCAACCCAGGGTAACCCGGACTCAGGGCTGAGTGGTTGTGCCTTCCTTGTAGCTCATGTCAGTGGAAGCATGCCACCTGGACCCTGGGTTACGCTTATTCCTCTCAGTGTCATTTCTGTCACATGGAAATATGGGCACACATGGGAAAGCCCCATAAGAGTTGAAAATAAATTACTCAGGTTGAGAATTGGCCAGGTGGCGGCGGATCTGTGGTCAGAGTTGGTCTGAGTTACCTGCTGAGGTGGCTGGGGCATCTGAGCTGTCAGGGCAGCTGCACCCTCACTGGGGACCAGCAGCAGCAGCTACTCCACCTAGGAAGGGCAGTGGGGCCTGGTCCTGGGCCAACAATCTGTGTTTGGGTTGTAGCCCTGCTGTGTGCCCACCGCCCTATCACCTTGTAATCCCCTACCTGGCCCAGTTGACTTATCTGAAGATGGGAACAGCAGCCCCTCACTTACTGGGTTAATGTGAAGGTTAAGTGGGGTGACGGGGGAAGGCACAGACCGAGAGTTGGGCAATCAGTAAATAATTAGCCAAGTTTTTTTTAAATTATGGTATATTCAAGTGTAGTGCCTTGATGGGCCACCAGAGGATGCTGTTAGCACGTGTATGTCGCCCTCCCGTGGATGAAGGTCTGTGCTTTCTGCCTGACAGTAACTCCCAGTGTTGTTTTGCCGAAAGGCTGTCTGCCTCTTCTTAGCTGGTGGTCCACTGTTCCCTGGTTCTGGACCTGCTGCCAGCCTGTGCAGTGGGCATGATCATTAAGTATGTGGTCTGGGGTGGGTGGTATCACTTACATCTGGCATGCTGTTATTTTCCAGCTGTTGCTCCTCAAAATGAATTGCTGTAGTAAATTATAACGAACACAGCAAAGCCCCTTCTCCGTGTAGGTACTTTTCTTAGTTGTAATTAATCATTTAAGTGTTCCTCTAACCATGATGCTGCTGTGGGCTGGGGAGACCAAGACTTGCATTCCTTGCAGTATTGCTCACTGTGAGTATTACAGGAAACAACAAGCGATTTCCCAGAGCAGGACTGGGCACCAGGTGGGTGGGCACATGTGGCGGTCGACTTGGAGGGTCTTGGTTAAGTTTTGGCTTTTACAGTTTATCTAGCTGGGGGCTCCTTGGCAACTCACTAACATGAGCCCCAGGTTTCTCCTCTGTAAGAGGGGATGATGACGGCGGTGGTGGTGGTGGGGATGACACCGTGTACTCGGCTGTTTCACAGGACAGCAGGGAGGGTCCAGTGAGGTCACTAATAGGAACATCTGTTTGACTAGCAGGAGGCAGTGTAAATACCTCCTGCAGCTGGTGGCTGGGGCAGGGGAGGGTGGGACTGCCACGTCGTGCCATGAAGTCTTGATGCCTCCCTCTCCTTCCCACGGCTGAACTCCGAGAACATCGGGTCTGGGAGCTCCTGTGCCTTTTCCTGGCTAGCCTTCTCCAACCCCAGAGGGCCGTCAGCTCCTTGCACCTAACCCACACATTTGCGGCTCTGAAATCTGGCACTTTGAGGCTAGGCTGCCCACACCTGCCACACTTACCAAGTATCTTGTTGCGATGAATGAAACTTTTGTGCCAAGAATGCCTTTTCCCCACGTAGTCTAAATCTAAATCTGTCTCCTACTGGGTTAAACCAGTTTCCTCCCTTCTCTCCTTTTTTGGGTCATTTTATCAATCTAACATATCTTTATTATGTAAAGGAAGGGAGAAGCATAAGACATAAGACACATCCCTACTCTACCCAGTCAAACATGTAATCAGTATCAAAGAGAAATACCAGGAACCTAGCAGCTGTGTCCAGAGCTGGCATGTCCCTGTGGTGTGGGCAGCCCTGGCCTCGATCTTGGCCTTGAATGAATATTTGGCACAAATCAGTTGTCTTGTGTAGGCCAAAGCTGTAGGGTTTTACAATGTGTCTGGTTTTTACAGTTTATCTGGCTGGGGGCTCCTCCCAAGATCCATAAGTCTTCCTCCCGCAAGAGGGAAATATTATTTTGTCCCTTGCTATCCCTTTATTTCTAACATCCACCTAAGGGTTTTTTTAAATTTAATTTTTCTTGGATTATACATGTAATCTCTATTGTGGAAGATCTGAGAAACTCAGAGAAAATCTCTAAACTAGAAAAATCACACTAATTGTCATTCATCTGCTCAAGCCAGGCAGTGCTATGGGATGTTAGGGAGCTGGGTGGATGGGCAGGAGGTGCTGGGTTCTCCTCTCTCCCTTTCAGTGTCCCTCCCTCTCTCTGTCTCACAATCTGTCTCTGTATTTTTCACATCAGTTTCCTTGGCTTTTCCCCTGTAAGTTAACAGCTTTCCCTGAATCACCCAAGTGGAAAGCCTTTTATCAGAAATTGCAAATTGGCAACCTGCAGGTTAGGTCTAACCTGCAGGCTTGCTTTGTTTGGTCTGCAGAGGTTTTATTTATTTATTTATTTTTCTTTCCCAGAAAAATCTCATTTGATGACCAGTGCTTAAAAATCAGGGGATTCCAAATACAAACTCAGTATTTGGGCCTCTGTTGACTAGACCTGGGAGGCAGCTGCCCCATCAGACAGGGCAGGCTTCCTAAGTGCCCCACCCCCTGTCTCCAGGCCTCCAGGATGGGCCTCCTGCTCGTTGGCTGGAGTGGGGGCAGGAACGTCTTACATTAATTCTTGGCCACGTGCTGGTCTATGGGGGGCTGTCGGAGGAGCCGCAGCAGCTCTCAGTGTGCCTGCCCTGCCTTTAAGCTGTCCTCCTCTCTCCACACTCCAGACTCCTCCGGCAGGCGAGGCTCTTGGTTCTGTCCCCACTGGCTGCGTGGCTTCCACTCCCTTCTTCCTCCAGCTGTCTGACCACCACCGGGAGCAGTTCCGCTTCCCCTTTTCTGACAAACCTCTCCCAGGTGCCTCAGCCACAGGGATCTCTGCCTTCTCCACACACGGTCCTGCGGCATGTGGTTAGTTTGTTCATATGTAGATGTGCACACATACAACCTTCTTTCCTACCTAATTTTTAAGCTGCTTGTGACTCATCAAGTAGCTGTGTAACCATACAGGCCTGTATTTGATTCTTAGGCAAGTTATAACTTTCTCATCTGTAACATGGTATAATCATATCTTTGTGTCTGACACATTAGCAGAGCTACTGTGTACAGCTGCGCAGGTTACACACTGTACAAGGGAGCCATTTCTTTTTTTTTTTTGTATCCTTTGTGCCCCCAAGGGAGCTACTTCTAAGGGGGCTCATTTCTTGTAGTGAATTTGTATGTTTATTATGAGTTTTCCACAAATGGCTGTAAAGTGTTTTGTTCCAACAAACTCGATATGTTATGACCATTTACTGACAGGGGGTGCTAGTGTCTTAAGGAACGGTGTGTTTGTCCAGTTCTCACAGAGGTGCCTTAAGGGCTAGCAGCAACCCAGCTTGTCCGGATCGAATGTGAGACAGAGTGAGAAGGCCTCTGGTACTCAGGAAATGTTTGTCTCCTCTCCCTTTAAAGCAGGGTTGGCATGCTGGCATAGAGGTGAGCTCAGAAGCTGGGCTTGCAGCCTGAATACGTGTATGGCCTTCAGAGTGGGGAAATGGGGCCTTACAGGGGAAGGGGCTGGGGTTGGGAGCCGGCTTTCCCCAGTTCACATCCAGCCTACCCAGTTATATGGAAATGTTACTGAACTTCATTGATTTAAAGACTTACATTTTATTTTATTTATTTGTTTATTCATTTTCGAGACGGAGTCTCACTCTGTCATCCACAATGGAGTACAGTGGTGCAATCTCCTCTCACTGCAACCTCTGCCTTCCAGGCTCAAGCGATCCTCCCACCTCAGCCTCTCAAGTAGCTGGGACCACAGACAGGTGCCACCACACCTGGCTGATTTTTTGTATTTTTGGTAGAAACAGGGTTTTGACATGTACCTCAGATGGTCTCGAACTCCTGAGCTCAAGCGATCTGCCTGCCTCAGCCTCCCAAAGTGCTGGGATTACAGGCATGAGCCACCATGCCCGGCCAGACTTAGATTTTAGTATCTCTAAGATCCGGAGGCTGCTTACAATTGGTGTGATGAGAAACTAGTGTGTCTGAGTTTATTTGACAGCGTTTTTGTCTTTTTTAGTGGTATGTAAAATATCTGTGCTCCCTATAGTAGATGTTGTCTTAGATTTGAGGAAATCCAATAATAAAACCTATTTCATAGGATTGTTGTGAGAATTAAAGAAGCTTCATGTGAGCCTCTGATGGTGCCAGCTCATGGTGAGAGTTTAATTAATTTAACCTTCCTTCTCATCAGCTTCTTCCTCTTTCGGTGCCATTGTTTTAGTTACAGCAAGTTTTCCCTAAGTATGATGATGGGGATGAAGTTGATGACATACTATATTCATGATTAAAAGTTCTGCAAGATAAGCTAAATGGAAGAAAAATGTTTGTTCTAAACTGGACTTTCTTTTCCTGAATGTAAAAAGAAAGATATTTTAAACTGTACTCAGCTCATGTGTGAGACTTCATTCATTAAGTTGGATGTGCTTTATGTTGTTAAAATATTTCCATTCCTGTTGGGAAGCTGCTGGCCCTTAAGAAATTAATAACTTAAGGGCAAATGAAAAACAAGAAAACCAGAATATAACTCAGAAAGCATTTGCCACCCTTCTCATCTCCTCATAAGATAGATAATTTAGTAGGATCTTAGTTTTGGCTGTTGGACTCTCTAAAGTGAATAAATCCAAGTAAAAGATAGCTGCAGAGCAGAATGGTTGATTTATACAAATCAAGGAGAAGAAGTAAGAGGTTTTTAAACTAGAGCTTTTAAACAGACTTATGTAATAGTCTCATAATGTAGCGTTTTGTCTTTTTGAGGGCATTGTTAAATGGGTAATCATTTTGTAATAATCACATGAATGCCTACTGTGTCAGTGGCATCATCGCTGTGGGGAAGCTGGCATTGGGCTGGTGGGGCTCTCGCTGCAGGTGATGAGTACAGGTGATATGGAAGGCAGTGGGTAAAGGTGTGGCAAAAGCCAGCCCTCAGACCCTACATTTCCCCACCAGCTGGCATAGAGGGTACTGGGCAGAGGTGTGGGGTCCACAGCCAGCCCTTCAGACCCCAGTCCTCCCTGCCAGCTGGTATAGAAGGTACTGGGCAAAGGTGTGGGGTGCATAGCCAGACCTTCAGACCGCAAACCTTCCCACCAGCACTCAGAGATGGGCACGTGAACTGGGCTGCATCCTGGGAGCTGCTTCACTCTACCTTTCTGAGCTTTACATGTCTTACGGGGGGTTGCGATTGAATGGGATCGTGGATAAGCCACCTAGCAGTGTACATGATCTTCTCAGAGTTATTATTTGCTCCAGAAGATCCAGACTCCTTTTGTTTGCCACAGTTATTTTTAAAATATGTATTTTGAAATAATTATATATTCACAGGAAGTTATAAAGATAATACAAAAGTCTCATATACCTTTTACCCAGTTTATTCAAAAGTGGTTACATTTTAAAAAATTTTGGTAAAATATACATAACACAAAATTTACCATTTTAACCAGTTTTAGGTATACAGTTTAGTGGCATTAGGTACATTACTGTTGTTATGTAAACATCATCGTTGTTCATCGCTAGAAATTTTTTTCATTATCACAATCTAATGGTTACATCTTATGTAACTATCATACCACATTAAACCAAGAAATTGGTGCCGGTGCAGCGTGTGTGCATAGTTTGAATCCATTTTTATTATGTGTAGATTTGTGTCATTACCTTTGTAGTCAAGATGCAGCACTGTTTGTTGTCATTTGATCTGTGAGAGTGATGTACAGAAAGCTTCTAACCATTTATATCCTTTTACTTTTCCTTATTTGTAGTCAAATATGTTAAATTTTATTGTTTCTCAATACACACATTTATTTATACTGAAAACTGTAAAAATAGCACAAAGTTTCATTTTATTATAATCCAAGTTTTTGAGCCAGAAAATCTAATTATTATGCTCCAGCCAAACTACCCAGTGCTTTCTTTACATTCTTTCCCCATAAGTGACTTTGCTTCAAATTCTTTTTTTTTTTTTTTTTTTTTTGTAAGACAGAGTCTGGCTCTGTTCTGTTGCCCAGACTGGAGTGCAGTCTCAGCTCACTGCCACCTCCACCTCCCGGGTTCAAGTGATTCTCCTACCTCAGCCTCCGAAGTAGCTGGGACTACAGGTGTGCACCATCTCACCTGGCTAATTTTTTCTATTTTTAGTAGAGATGGGGTTTCACCATGTTGGCCAGGCTCCTGATCTCAGGTGACCCCCCCCCCGCCTCGGCCTCCCAAAGTGTTGAGATTATAGGCGTGAGCCATCGTGCCCAGCCTGCTTCAAATTCTTGATGTTGGGTTTCCTGTCACTGACTTTAGGTTCCTAAAATACATGGGAAAATTTATGTCCTTTTGGTGCTTTTTTAGGTCAAATCAGTGAGTAGTGTTAAAATATACTGAGGTTATTCAAATACATTCAAATGACACAGATCACTTATAAATAACTGGTATCATGGTAAGAAGAAAAACATTGAAGAAGACAAAGCATCACAGACTTCGTTATCAAAATTTTTGGCATGTAGTCTATTCTAGCTATATATCCTGCTATGTAAAATTACCAGCAAGAAAGAAAAGCACAAGAATAAGGTTCATGGCTGAAGTGACTTGGTGTCATCATCCCCGATTCCAGCGTTCTCGGAAGGATCCTGTCTGTTGAACATGTGGAAACAACAGCAACATTGGAATGGTTCACGTCTTCATTCATTCTGAAGTCCCTTAAGCCCAGTGTTTGTTAGTACTCTTTCAAGCCCAGGAACTGTGCTGAGTAATGGGTGTCTCAATTTTGCCGTTCTCTCTCTCTGCACAGATAGCAATATTTTTACTCCTCTTCTCTCGTAAAGCAAGTCATCTCTGATTTCTTTGAGGATCGTTGCTCTTGTATCCTATTGTTGGGGTTAACCTGTGGTAGAAGGGAAGGGAATTCAGTACCAGGGTTGAGAGTCAAGTTATGAAGGTTCTTTATCAATGTCTCAGAGCAGAAGTTATGAGAGGACTCCCTCCCTCATTCATAGTATAATTGTTGTAAGTATTTCTTCTGTGTTCATTGAGAACCACCTCCCACAGAGATAGACGTTTTCTTTCAATTGTCAAACATAATTTAGAAAACTTAAGAGGAAAGCCTGGTGTATTTACCCATATGTATACATATATATACACACACACACACATATGGGTAACACACCATATATATGTATATGTGTGTGTATGTGTATGTATACACACTTTATTTATTTACCCATATATGTATACATACATACATACATACACACACTTTAAGTTCTGGGGACCATGTGCAGAATGTGCAGGTTTGTTACATAGGTATACATGTGCCATGGTGGTTTACTGCATCCATCACCCCGTCATCTACATTAGATATTTCTCCTAATGCTATCCCTCCCCTAGCCCCCCACCCCCCGACAGGCTCTGGTGTGTGACATTCCCCTCCCTGTGTCCATGTGTTCTCATTGTTCAACACTCACTTATGAGTGAGAACATGTGGTGTTTGGTTTTCTGTTCTTGTGTCAGTTTGCTGAGAATGGTGGCTTCCAGTTTCATCCATGTCCCTGCAAAGGACATGAACTTATCCTTTTTTATGGCTGCATAATATCCTATGGTGTACATGTGCCACATTTTTTTTTATCCAGTCTATCATTGATGGGCATTTGGGTTGGTTCCAAGTCTTTGCTATTGTGAACAGTGCCGCAATAAACATACATGTGCATGTGTGTTTATAATA
Organism: Aotus nancymaae; assembly: GCF_030222135.1. Classification (NCBI taxonomy): domain Eukaryota; kingdom Metazoa; phylum Chordata; class Mammalia; order Primates; family Aotidae; genus Aotus; species Aotus nancymaae. The sequence goes on along the minus strand of NW_026988450.1, from coordinate 82,775,980 downwards.
GAATGATTTATAATCCTTTGGGTATATACCCAGTAATGGGATTGCTGGGTCAAATGAAATTTCTATTTCTAGATCCTTGAGGAATTGCGACACTGTCTTCCACAATGGTTGAACTAATTTACACTCCCACCAACTGTGTAAAAGTTTTCCTATTTCTTTACAACCTCTCCAGCATCTGTCGTCTCCTGATTTTTTTAATGGTTGCCATTCTAACTGGTGTGAGATTTTACCCATATTTTTATATGTCCCTGTTTTCTTTTTTTCTTTTTGCTGTTCTAAGATTTATTTTTTTATATTTTCTTCCCGTTTAAGGAACTTCCTTTAGTCATTCTTTTAGGTTATATCTACTGGTGACAAATTATGCTAGTTTTTTTCTTCTGAGAATGTCTTGATTTCCCTTCCATTCCTGAACGATATTTTCACTGGACATGGAATTTTAGATGGACAGTTCTTTTCTTTCAACATTTGAAAAATGTGCTATTTCCTTCTGGCTTCCATTGTATTTGATGATAAATCTGCTGTCATTCACTTAATTTTTCTCTATAGATGTTTTTCTTGCTACTTTTAGATTTTTTTCTTTGTCTTTAGTTTTCAGAAGTTTGATTATGATGTGTCTTGGCATGGATTTCTTTTTTTTTTAAATTTTACTTTAAGTTGTGGGATACATGTGCAGAATGTGCAGGTTTGTTACATAGGTATATGTAAACCCTGGTGGTTTGCTGTATCTATTAACCCATCATCTATGTTTTAAGCCCCACATGCATTAGGTAGTTGTCCTAATTCTCTCCTTTCCCCTTACCCCCACCCCGTGACAGGCCCCAGTGTGTGATGCTCCCCTCCCTGTGTCCATGTGTTCTCATTGTTCAACTCTCACTTCAGAATGAGAGCATGTGGTGTTTGGTTTTCTGTTCCTGTGTCAGTTTGCTGAGAATGATGGCTTCCAGCTTCATCCACGTCCTTGCAAAGGACATGAACTCATCCTTTTCTATGGTTCCACTTGGCATGCATGGATTTCTTTGGGTTTATCTTGTCTGGGGTTTGCTCAGCTTCTTGAATTAGTGGATTTATATCTTTTGTCAAGTTTGGGAAGTTTTCAGCTGTGATTTCTTTGAATACTTTCCCAGTTGTCTCTCTTTTTCTTCTTTTGGGACTCATGTCACAAATGTTAATCTTCTGTTATAGTCCCACAGGTCCTTGGGTCTGTTCTTTTCTTTTTCATTCTCTGTTACTCTTTCTCCTTTTCATTCTGCTCTGAGCCCATCCATTGAAGGTTTTGTTCTTGCCATATTTTTCTGTTCTAAAATTTTTATATGGGTTTTCTTTATATTTCTGATATCTTTGCTGAGACACAGTGTTTTTTCACTTGTTATAGACAGGCTTTTCCTTGCTCGTGAAGGCATTTTTGTGATGGCTACTTTAAGTCCTTGTCAGTTAATTGTGACACCTGTGCTACCTAGTATTGGTGTCTGTTAATAGTCTTTTCTCATTACTGTTGATATTTTCCTGGTTCTTGGAAAATCATGAGGAATGATTTTTGATCGAATCTTGGGCATTTTAGGTATTATATTATGAGAGTCTGGATCTGATTTAAATCTTTGGTTTCAGCAGGCTCCATCTGACGCTGCTCTGGTGGGGAAAAAGGGGTACTGCCAGTCGGGGGTGGAAGTTCAGCTTCCCCACTCAGTCTCTTTGATGCCTGGAGAAAAGTACACCTCATTACTGGTGGATGGGGTTGGGAGTTCAGGCTTCCAACTGGGCTGCTGATACCAATCCTAGCGAGGAGGGGCAAGGGTGCCTTAGTACTACCCTCCATGGGGGGTGCCTCCAGGACACTTCAGTGGGTGGTGATTGCTTCATTACTGCTGGATGCTGGTGGAAGTCTTGGCTCTGTACTAGGCCTTCTCTGACACTAGCCCAGCTGGGAACAGGAGGGGGTGCTCTGTTACCTGCTGGGTAGTGTATTCTGAGTTTTTACTTGGGGTCTGTGAGACCCTCCAAATCAACAGTACCAGTTACCTCCTCTGCTGTTCTTCTGTGTCGAGCCCAGCCTATAGGACCTCATGGGAGGCAGAGGGGGATAGAGAGACACAGGGCCCTGGGGGACTCCAGTTGGGGAGGGTTTGTACAAGGTTTTGCTGCTATGAGGGTGATATTATTCCCCCTTCTCCTGTCCATCTCTCTCTGTCTCTGATGCACAGCAAAAGGTCTGGAAGGATACAAGCACCACACTGTGCTCAGTGATGCTCTCTCGGAGGGGCTGCTGGGGGCTGTCTGCATTCCATAGACTGCTGTTTTGTTTACTGTTACCATGAGCATGTACTCCTATGTACCTTACATAATAAACAATAATGGTAATATTAAAAGCTGGTGTAAGGGCTGGGGGACCTATGATGCCTGAACCCTATCTTGTTCTACTCATCCTACCCTTGAGACTCCCAGCAGGTGGACATACAGAGGACAGCAGCAGGGGGAGGAGAGCAGGAGGAGGAGGACACTCTGCCTTGCATGCAGGGTGCCAGAACATCCTGTGAGCCGGCTGGCTGTGAGCATCCGTGATTCCAGCCCAAGGCTCAACTCACCCTCCTCACCCCTTTCCTTGTGGGCCTGAAAGTTGGGGAGGGGTCCCTCAGAGCAGGCCGGCTCCAGCTGATCATGTCTGTGGCCCATGGCCAGAGCAGTGGCCACCTTCTGCTGCACCCTGGAACCCTCCCTAAGTGCAAGGGGCTCAGTCTCCCCCTGGGGCCTCTGAACCCATATTCCAGTTCACAGCTGCCTTCTGGGAGGAGTTGGGCCAAAACACCTTGCTTGTCTCAAGGTCCCAGAGTAGGCAGGGATGTCAGAGGTTGCAGATAGGATCTGGCTGTTCTTGGCTGGGAATGTTGGTAAATCAGAGATCAGAAATGAGTGAGGACTTATTAGTACAGTTATTTTAAGATTTTCCATTGGAATAGTATAGAGTAGCTGGCTAAACCCTGGCAAATAGTTACTAGAAATTGAATACTCAAACCCCAAACTTTTGTCATTTTCTTTGTGTGGAATATGTCATTTTCCCTTTGAATTCTTTTGGTAAGGATGAGCGCACAGTAATTGGACCTAAAAATGCATCCAAATTATAGCATCTTCATCAGGATTAGCTGACAACATAATTATGATTATATTTCAGGGCACGAGATATATTTTTTCATATTAGTCCACTATACAAAACAAAAGTGGCTCCTTTGTTGTTATTTTGGCGGATCAACAGTTCTTAATATTTGGGGGACGCGGCCTGACCGGCACTCTCTCTGTGAGCTTTGGCATTTTGCCGTTTATTCGCTGCTTTACAAACATTCCCAATGAGTGCAGTGACCCTCCCCGTGGGAGGCCTGGGAGGCACGCATATGTTCTGTTGGAGAGGGTACACCATGCTCTTTGCTCTGGGCTTTTGGAACAGGCTGCTTTTACATATGAGATTGCAATGCTAGGAGCCACACAGAGCCCAGCTGGGGAGCCTGGCTGTCAGGACCAGCCCTGTGCTCACGACCACTTCTCCCATGGGGAGTTTTGTGGTCTGGTGGGCTCTATGTGGTCTTATGTTCTTTACTGGCGCTGACCCTGGACAGGCCATGTGGCACTGTGGAGCCCCGGGCCTGGGTCAGGGAGATCTGAATTCTGCTTGACTCTGCACGTCCCTGGCTGAGGGGAGGTCAGCCTCTCTCCCTCAACCTCCGTCCTGTATTGTAGAATGGGGATCATGGGCCAGCCCGCAGAGGTAGGGGATTGAAGGAGGGAATGTTAGTGGGGGGTGGGGTGGGGGGTAGAGCCCATGCCTGATGTACTCTAGAGTTGGGGAGCCCCTCCCATAACCACCTGTGCCAGTCTGGCTACCTTTCAAGATCCATTCAAGTGCCTCTTCCCATATCTTCCCAGGTACCTCAGCCAAGGCTTTCCTCTTTCCTTTGCTCACAGTCTTCATGATTTGCAGTGTGTGACTCAGCTTCCTCACTAGTTGAACCCCTATTATGTGCCAGGCTGGGGACATGGACTTGAATAAGGCACCATCCTTTCCTGAGCAGCTTAGAGTGGATCCTCCTGAACCGTGTGGGATCCGCTGTGTTATCCTTTACCTTGCTTTTAGTAGGTCTAGCAGTCTTTCTGATTTTTAAATGTTATTTGGACTCATTGTAGAAAATACAGAAGTCATTATTATTATTATTTGAGACAGAGTCTTTCTCTGTTGCCCAGGCTGGAGTGCAATAGTGTGATCTTGGCCCACTGCAACCTCCACCTCCCATGTTCAAGCGATTCTCCTGCCTCAGCCTCTGGAGTAGCTGGGACTACAGGTGCATGCCACCACACCCAGCTAATTCTTTGTATTTTTAGTAGAGATGGAGTTTCACCATGTTGGCCAGGCTGGTTTGGATCTCCTGACCTTGTGATCCATCCGCCTTAGCCTCCCAAAGTGCTGGGATTACGAGCGGAGGTTTTTTTTTTTTTTTTTAAGTTTCACAGTGAAAATTTTGGTTCATTTTCTTTTAGCCTGAATGGCTCTGCTTCCTTCCATCCATTCATAATAATGTCTATCCATGAATAACAAAATTGCATTCATACAAAATAGCTGTGTATTCCATTCTTTAAAACTAGTGTTCACTAGGAGCATTTCCCTGTGCCATTCAGTATTCTTTGAAACATGATTTTCAGTGGCTGTATCATAATTCGTTTTGTGAGTGTCTGGATTTGTCCATGCTGAGCACTTCAGTTGCTTCTGGGAACTTGATATTATAAATACTTGTACATTGAATATCTTAGTGCACAATCCCTGTTCTCATTTTGGATGATCACGAAGGCAGGATCTCAAGGAGGAAAACCACTGATCAGGAGTTATGAGCGAGTGTCTTTGAGGCTCTTGGCTCCTTTGCCATGGCAGTATTTGTTCATGAGAGCAGCAGACTCCACCCTTGTGTGTGTCTGTGCATGTGTGTCTGTGTGTGCGTGTCTGTGCTGCAGAGCAACTTGGTAGGGAGAAGTGGTCTTGGGCATAGGGCTGGTCGCGAAAGCCAGGCTCCCTGGAAACCTCTGAGCAGACCTCTGTGGGCGGATGACCCAAAAGAGGCTGCCTTGCAGGCCAGAGAGATGTGGAGGCTTAGGTCACACTGGGCTGCCTCTACACTGGCCTTTTAACACACTTTCTGCACACTCTCTCTGCACACTTTGCTCCCTGCTCACCAGACCTCTGATTATTTTGTAATTTTAATTTAGATGCTGGCCTTTTACTCAAAGGCTTGGAGGACTGTCAGCTGGTAAAAGTCGTTTGCCCAGTGTAGCCAGTGCATGCTTGGTGGTGGCCATTGTCACCCAGTTGGCCAGAAGATGCTTCCTTTTGTTAGAGCAGACCTTCCCCAGGCCTGATGAGGTGCCTGCTTTCTAAACATCCTTGCCTTGATCTCAGCCACCTTGTGCGACTCTGTGACCATGCGAGGGAAATCTCACTTTCTGAGTGTCTTCCTCATGGCTGGATTCAGTGCTTGCCCTCCCCATTCTTGCTGTGTTTTTCAGGAGCAGCCCTTCTTCTCTTCCACCTTCTCCCTAAGGGCTTTCTCTGTCACTAAGGACTGGGTGTTCTGCTTGTTGCTTGCTATGAGCTGAAGGTTTGTTTCCCTGTAAAATTCACAAATCAAAACCTACCCCTGAATATGATGGTCTAGTAGGTGGGGCCTTTGGGAGAAGGTCAGGTCATGAGGGTGGGGCCCTTGTGAATGGAATTAGTGCCCTTATAAAAGAAACCCCAAAGAACTACCTTGCCCCTTCCACCATGTGAGGAAACAGCCAGAAGGTCCCGGCTATGAACCAGGAAGGAGCCCTCACCAGGCATTGATTCTGCCATCACCTCTATCTCAGACTTCCCAGACTCCAGAACTGTGAGGATTAAAGTTCAGTTAATAAGCCACCCAGTTGTGGCATTTGGTCATAGCTACTTGGATGGACTGAGACAGGGTGTTTGGAAGGATTTGGCTTCTTGACACTTCCATCTTTAGGCTTGATGCTCCTCCTTGGGTGCTGACCCCGTTTCTCTGCCCCACTACACCTGAACCCCACGCCATCTTGTACCGCCTGCTCCGAGTAGGCATCTGCATGCTGATGTCCCACCCAAAACCACCTGATCTTGCCCACCAGACCTGTCCTTGCTCCCTTAGGGGCATATCTGCCTCCCCTGTCTCTGCTGTTGCTCATGTCTGGTCAGTGATGGTGTCATGCCTGCTTGGCCGACTCCTCTGCAGACCTGTGTCCAGGCCTTCATCTCTGCTCTCATCCTTGGACAGGCTCTTTGGTGTCAGTCCCACCGTCTAGTACCGATGCACTCCTTCCTTCTCCCTCCCTCATTCCGTCATGGCCACTTGCTGTCCTCCAGGAGCACCGAGGTGACCAAGGCTAGCCAGATGCTGTTTCCAGTGACCTCACTTTCTAGGGAGAGCCACGTGATGGGGCCACGCAGAGTCCAGTGGGTGGACACGCAGGGGAGCTGGCGCAGCTCAGGCATGTGGGGCCTCTCCTTTGGGGCCAACCCCTGCAGACACGGTTTCTCCTTGCCTTTGCTCTGCTGGTGGACTCCTGGCTCTCTCAGGAGCTGCCAGTGCCTGCTCAGTGACCGTGCTGGGCCTTTGGATCTCTGTCCCTGTGCTGTCAGCAGGCCCACTCATTTCCCTCACTCCTGCCTCCCTGGCACTTGGAGTGTTTCCTGCCTGAGCCTGCAGGTCTCCTGCCCACCTGTCCTTCCTGGAGTTTCACTGCCCTGTAGCACTGAGCTCTGGCTGTCCCTTGGCTGAGAAGCCTCTCCTGTTTATGGCAGCCTGTCCAGGTCAGGATCCACTCCACTCTCATGGCCTGCATCACATGACAGAGCCTTCTGTTACGTGAGAGTCGTTTCAGGTCCCGTGTTTGTCTCTGCCTCCACCTTGGGAGCTCCAGGTCCAGTATCCCTGCCTGAGAGAGCTGAGCACACAGACACATCTGTTAGGCAAATTCATAGCAGATGGCCAAGGCCAGGTGCCACCCCGGGTCCTCAGGCTTCAGGTGGTGTGGAACAGTTGAGCAGCAGTTTATTTCCAGTAGCCTCCAATACTTTGTCATATACAAATTCAAAATAGTTTTGTTTACATATTCTCCAGGCAGTGCTTGGTGTGCCTTTGAAATAGGAGACCTCTTATAATAGTCCTGTGGTCCCAGAAGTTCAGCTCCATTACATGTCACAGAATTCCCATTTTCCTGAGAGCGCCCTAGGAACCAAGAATACTTAGAGGTATTGGGAAATAATTTCAGTAAAAACCATTACTTGAGATTGTTCTGTGACATATCTGTCTCTCCGGTGAGATGGTGGCCTCCTCTTGTGGCAGGGCCTGGGCCTCATGCCCGATTTGTCTCTGTCTCCAGTGCCTGGGATGGGGCCCACCTGTGGTCACTGCTCAGTGGACCTTGAGATGAACGCATTTGAAGTTGATATGTGCTTTTGGGATTATGCTCTTCTCTGTAATGAGTTTTATGTCCAATGTTGCTGGATGTAGAGTCCTAAGTATTTTAGCTGTAACCTGGAGGACCTCAGCTCTTGGGCTGTAACTAAACATAACTTGTGTCAAATGCAGGTAGAAGAGAATCTGGTCCCTGCCCCTTGCCCGTGATGACTTGAGCAAGTTGCTTTTCCTCTCTCATCCTCAGTTTCCTCACCTGTGGACTGGGGATTACAAACCCCTTTCTGCCTAAATCATCTGATTATTGTAGGATTAGCAGGAAGCACATTGAAAACAATTTGGCCTCATGTAAAGAAAAATGTGTTACTCTAATCTCTTCTTGTTTGGGAAGCATGTTGGGTTCCTTAGGAATAAAACATTTCCTGGAAGAAACATCGATTGGCAGTATTCATGAGAGATTTTCATTGACGAAGCAATGTTCTGCTTTGTTAAATTTTGATTTCAGTGTTGCTGGTAGGAAAGAATTCTTTTAGGTTATTACCTCCCTGCTAGTTCATGGAGAAAGCCTTTCTGAATCAAGAGAGGGGCTCGCTCCTGGGTCCCCAGTGCCTTGCAAGGACTCCATCTTCACGCCAGCAAAGACAGGTTGGCCTACTTACCGCCTTTCCTTCTAATTTTCTCTTTCTGTTTGGAGAGTTTTACTGTAAAGAGGAGAGAAAGAAATGGGATGGGGGAGTGGGGATCAGGAGATGTTTTTGTTCTAATATGGGAGAATAAGAGTAATTTTTATAGGCCAATGGAAAGATCTAGTACAGAGGGAAGAATTGACCTGAAGAATGATCATCAGAGAGGGAGGGTTCTACACACACAAACCATCATGTGTTCTTTGCCTAGTGACCTTTCCACACAGGGCTGTGCGAGCATCTTCCTGGGTGCAGGCAATCAGGGATGCACTATCTTTACAGAATTTGAAAGCAATGATCACACAAGTGAAGTGTTGGTCTGCTTCTAGTATCTCCGTGAACCAGCAATTCCAGGCAATATCAGAGATATGATAGCCCTGCTCTGGGGTGGGCCACTGCCCTCACCTGCACACCTCATGTCCCCCTCACTGTGCCCACCTTCACACCTGCAGGAGCTAGGTGGGAGACGGCAGAAGACGCAGGTGGGCAGGAAGGGGTGGTAGAGGCAGTTGTTTTCTGGCTGCTTCCAGTGAGATAAGAAGCAAGGTCAGCTGTTGAGAGTGAGGAGTGAGGAGGATGAGATACTTGCTCACCATCACCAGGAAGCACAGAGTTCGTGTGATTGTCATATATTTGTACAGCATCACCAGTCAATGCCGTAGAAGTAGCATATGACTTCCAGACAGTGTTGAGAGTCCCCAGGAGGCTGGTGAGGGGGATGTCAAGGGGAGCTGGGGGTGGATTGCCAGCCGTCCAGCTGCTGGACGAGGGCACACCGTGGGTGCAGAGCTCTGCCGTGTCAGTGCTGTGCTTTCTGGGTGCCTGCTGGGTTCTTGCTGCTGAGTAGCCATGTCACCAAAGTTCCTATGGATTCCAGCAACTGACAGATGACTGCTTCTCTGAGGTCCCAGCTTTCGAGCATTTAGGGACTAGAGTTGGGAATTTAACCTGGGTCTTTTGGCTCCAAAGCCATTGTCCTTTTCAGTGGACAAAGCCACTTCCTTTAAGTCTAGGTGTAAAAATAATACAAAGATCTGACTTTTAATTGTTATTGAATCCTGAATTTAACCTTTTGTATATACCTGTCATTATTTTATCAGTCTAAAAAATGGTGTTTTATTTCTCTGATTACGTCTTCCTGCCTAGTATAATGGGATGAACATAACGAACTATTGGTAAATTTTTGAACAATGATAGTGTTTTAAATAGGAATTAAGTGGCTTTAAAAAGCAACAAATTCCCATCCTTTCATTGAAAGGTACTTAGCTCTTGAGAAATGCTACTTTGGTTAATTTTTCCTTGCACCTAATTTGAGAGAGTCTAGCATGACTACTTAATGGCCATCAGTGTGCAGTTCATTCATTTCACGGGTAGGATTTAGTTTTTCAAGTTGCATATTTGTTTTTTACTTATCCTGGAATCTGGGCTGTTGAGTAGATTTGGGTAACAAGAAGATTCATATTACATACTATTCAAAAGAACTGAGGTTTGAGATACTGAAGAAAAGGCTGGGCACGGTGGCTCAGCCTGTAATCCCAGCACTTTGGGAGGCCGAGGTGGGTGGATCACAAGGTCAGGAGTTTGAGACCAGCCTGGCCAACATTGTGAAACCCTATTTCTACTAAAAATACAAAAATTAGCTGGGCATGGTGGCAAGCACCTGTAATCCTAGCTACTCTGGAGGTTGAGGCAGGAGAATTGCTTGAACCCGGGAGGCAGAGGTTGCAGTGAGCTGGGACCATGCCACTGCACTCCAGCCTGAGTGACAGAGTGAGACTCTATCATAAAAAAAAAAAAAAGGAAGAAACGGATACTGAAGAAAGAACTTCCGGCCCCTGGGACTCCCTGAAGATGGAAGTAGTGGCCTGCCATGGAGGTCACTGCCAGACGGACACAATCTGGTAGAGGCTGGTGATGACTCAGAAGGGGCAGCTTTCAGTATTTTCTTTGGCAATTGGAAGTAATAATTGTTTAAGTGGAGATGAAATAACATATTTTTCTTTCTTTCTTTTTTTTTTTATTTACAGAAAACACGGCCATCTTTATGTGTAAATGTTGTAACCTTTTCTCACCAAATCAGTCGGAACTACTCTCCCATGTTTCAGAGAAGCACGTGGATGAAGGGGTTAATGTTGATGAGATTATTATTCCCCTTAGGCCTCTGAGTACACCTGAACCCCCCAACTCAAGCAAGACTGGAGATGGTAAGTGGGCTGGCGTGGGGTGGGGGGCAGGACACCTCCTAACCCGCTTGTTGATGTTGATTTGCTCTGTGAACATAGTAGAAGCCTAGAAAACCCACATTTCCAAACCAGAAGTCACAATAACTGCCCAGTTATAGATATGCTCAAATAAGAGTACGTCTTTGAAATCCCCATAGCTGGCCCCCTGTGGTGTCCTCCAGTGTCTGGTTGGCAAGTGAATGAATGAACGAATAAATGAATGGATGAAAGGAGTTGGCAGTATTCAACAGTGTGAAAAACATGAGCTTGTTGTCAGACAAGTGTGGGTTTAACCCAGCCCTAGCACCTACTGGCTGCATTACCTAAAGCCAGTGATGTTACTTCTCCAAGCCTCATTTTGCTTCTCTGAACAAATGAAGAGAAATATGTTGGTTACAAGGGGGCCTGTGAGGATGAAGTTAAATACAGCACCTAAGCTGATGCCTGGCACACAGAAGACAATAAATGGAAGCTGTTGTTCTAACATACATGGTTAATAAAAAAGTCTGTATCATCTTATAGCATTTTCCGATTGTTCCCATAAACCTGGAACAAGGATTCAAATTGCAAAGCTTTGATTCATACAGGATCCTTTGGGATGTGCAAAGTGAGATGCATCTGGTCTGTAGCGTCCAGACATCTTTCACTGAGTGGTTATCAGATGCAGCAGGTGCATGGATCAGAGATACCAACCAGGCACTGTAATTAGGTCCCCACAGATAGAGAAAATATATAGCATACGAGGAACCGCTGCAAAGATGCTCACAAAACTCTGTGATAAAGGACAGCAGCCAGTCTCCTGTGCAGAAGCCCAATACATAGCAGTCCGTGTCCCATTGCAGGGTTCATCAGCCACACTAATAATCCAGTGGCTCTTGCCTGGCAATATTCAGACTGGCATTTCTAAATAGGCTGGCTATTGATCATCTGTCGGGCACCATTAACAAGGAGATATTCCAGACAAAAAATGTTTTGGTTAATAAGTCCCTCTGGCCATTCTCAGGGTTCTCGGAGAAACATGCCTGACAGAAGATTAAGTTTTTGAGAAGTTAGGAAGTTCTGCAAGTTATAGTGGAAACGAAGAAGGTGCAGCACCTGAAGCTAGTGGTGGTGAATAAGGAGCAGCAGTTAGTATTTACTTCTCTCATCACCATCAGCTAATAGTGGGTGTGTCCATGCGGGCTCAGCCCCTCACAGGCCTTGTGAGACCTGTCCTCTTCCCCATTTACAGGAAGCAGGAGTGAGGAGGAAAGTTATATGTAATTGCGTCTCAGCCAGTAGCACACACTTGAGACTCTTTGTTTGGGGGTAGAGGAGGAGTTTGCAGGGGGCGCTGAGAGTCAGAACCTGCTTGGTGCCAAGGGCCTTGCAATTTAGCGCCCTCCCTCTGCCTGCTCAGCCTGTGTGAGTCATGACCCCTGGGCAGGAGCTTCGTGACACCCATATTCCCCATGGCCCACTTCCCTGCTGAGCAGTCAGTGCCTTGCTTTCTAAAGAGTGTAGCTTCACAGAGAGGGCTTGAGTCAAGAACTGTGGACAATCTGTGTACCTGCCTCTGGGGCTGAATGTATATGGACTCAGAAAAATAGATGATGTCTCAGATAGAAGCCATGTGAATTAATGTGGGAAGAATTTCTAGAGGGGCTCTTGTAAAGCTTTTAGTTCTTTGCTTATTAAGATTCTCTTCTTTCTAAATGAGGTGTGAATAAGAAGGGAATTTTAATTTTTAATGTTTTCCTCTTCTTTTTGAGACAGTCTCTGTTGCCCAGGCTGGAGTGCAGTGGCATGATCTCGACTCACTGCCACCTCTGCCTTTTGGGCTCAAGCATTCCTCTCACCTCAGCCACCTGAGTAGCTGGGACTACAGGCGCCCACCACCACACCAGGCTAATTTTTATATTTTTTGCAGAGACAGAGTTTCATCCTGTTGCTCAGGCTGGTCTCAAACTCCTAGATTCAATCAATCCACCCACCTAGGCCTCCCAGAATGCTGCGATTACAGGCGAGAGCCACCGCTCCCGGCCTTTCATTTGTTTTATACATAGGAAATGAATAAATGATGAAAAAGCAGAATTCACATAGAATTATGAGTGTTCTGTACCTAACCTGTGTTAGTGAGAGAGAGCGCTGTCCATGCAGGAGCTGGTCCTGAGCTCCTGCCCCTTTCCAGCCCCCATGCCCCTCTCCTCCCTCTCGTCACTGATCTACAGCCACTGGCCCCAGGCTGTTGGTGGAGGAGCAACGAATGCAAAGGCCACCCTCTGCCTGGGAAGCCCCAGGTAGGTGTTTTTGCTGGTTCTCTCCTGCATGTGCCTGGGACTCACTCAGCCTGGGGTCACCTTGAGGAACATTTCTCTGGGCCCAGGTAGGGCTGCAGGACCTTTCACTGGGCTCCCAGAACCCCATAACTAGACTTGTTTCAGTTCTGTCTCTCCTGGGTGTGCTTTCATTGGTCTCTGTGTTTCTCTTGCTTATGAGGAAATGTCCCAAGGAAGGGATTTGGGCTGTTCAGCTCTTAGCCTCAGGTCCTGGTGTGCAGCCTGGCGCAGGGTACAGCCCCTTTCCTGTATGTTCAGTGAATGAATTACTTTTTTTTGTCCTTGTTATCTTGCCTGGGGGCCTGGCTCCATCCCAGCTGTCACCCTTTGCTCAGGAAACTTCAGTGGCTTTCTCCCCAAAGCAGGGCTCCCCAAACTAATTTGACCTGGGGACCCTTCTGACTAGCATAAAACCCCTGACTTCTATGCAGTGCCCTTGGCAGCATGGGTTCACTGGCGGGGCTCTTCTTTTGGTACTGTAGGCTCTGTCTATAGCCAAACAACTGGAGGTCCTCTAGGCCCCTGGCTCCTTTTTCCCTCTGTGGTGTTGCAGGTGAACCCATACCTGGCTCCCTGTAGGTGCCCTCCAGTGTCTGGTTGGCAAATGAATGCATGAAAGGAGGTGGCAGTATTCAACAGTGTGAAAAATACGAGCTTGTTGTCAGACAAGTGTGGGTTTAACCCAGCACTTGTAAACTTCCTTTAGCTCCTCCAGGCGGACCTTGGTGCTTCTCCTGGGTGAATACACCATGTGGGTAAACCCATCGAAGCAATCACACTTTTCCTTTGTACTTTTTTCCTCCCAATTATAAGAGTAATTTTTTTTTTTTGAGATGGAGTTTTGCTCTTGTCACCTGGGCTGGAGTGCAGCGACATGATCTTGGCTCACTGCAACCTCCATCTCCTGGGTTCAAGTGATTCTTCTGCCTCAGCCTCTCGAGTAGCTAGGATTACAGGCACCCACCACTATGCCCAGCTAATTTTTGTATTTTTGGTAGAGACAGGCTTGCCATGTTGGCCGGGCTGGTCTCGAACTCCTGACTTCAGGTGATCCACCTGTTTCGGCCTCCCAAAGTGCTAGAATTACAGGCATGAGTCACTGCGCCTGGCCCTGAAATCTTGCTGTAAAAGAAAATTAAAGCAATATAAAATGAGGAAAGCACATTCTCTTAACTGCCCTCCAAATTCTAGAAATAATGCTGCTAACAATTAAATGTACTTCCAGACCTTTTTCTCTGCATATGTAAACATAAATACACTGTTTGTTATTGCTTTGTTATTCATAAGGAACAAAAATGGGATCATAATATATGTTCTGCAGCCTTAAAAAATGTCAGCAGTGTGTGCTGGATATTTCTTCATTTCAGTATCAACATGTCTCCTAATTTTTTTTTTTTTTTTTTTTTAGTTTTATTGAGGTATAATTGACAAACAAAAATTGTTAAGTATTTATGGTATATATATGATATTTTGATATATGTATACATTGTGAAGCCACAGCCAAGCTAACTAATGTATCTATCACCCCATGTAGTTCACTTTTGTGTGTGTGTGTGTGTGTTGTGAGAAGATCTGTTCTTTTTTGGCTCTAAGTGATGGCTCACTCCTGTAATCTCAGCATTTTAAGAGGTTGAGGCAGGAGGATCACTTGAGCCCAGGAGTTTGAGACCAGTCTAGGCAACATAATAGAGCCCTGTCTCTACCACAAAAAAAGAAAAAGAAAAGAAGGCCAGATACAGTGGCATGTACCTGTAGTCCCAGCTACTTGGGAGACTGAGCCAGGAGGTTGAGGCTGCAGTCAGCTGTGATTGCATCACTGCACTCCAGCCTCGGTGATAGAGTGAGACCCTGTTTCAAAACAAAAAACAAAAAACCTGACCTCCTTTTTTAGCAAACAATACCTTATTATTTGTAGTCCTAATTCTTTTCAATGTTTGTATGGTATTTCCTTCTGTGGATAATGCATAATTTGCTTAACCTTTCTTTTCTTTTTTGGTGACATATATCTTCTCTCTAATCTTGTGCTATTGTAAACAATGTTACAATAAATGTCACAAATATCATTGTACGTTGTGTATTCACATTGGCTATATTCCTAGGAGAATTGCTTGTGTAGAGGGTATTTTAATTTAAAAGTTTGCTAGGTTTTATCAGAATGCTCTCTGGAAAGGTTTTATCCATTTATTCTCACTGGCATCTAGGATCTTCTGTTTTTCCATATCCACATCAACCCAAGGGTATTATCTTACTTTAAAGAGTTTTTGCCAGTTTGACAGACAAAAAATGGTATATTATTTTTATTTGCATTTTGCTGGTAACTAGTGAGGTTGACCATTAATGTTTTACACATCTGTGAATTGCTATTTATATCAGTTGTCTATGTTTTTGTTTGCTATTTGTTGATTTTTAGGAGCTCTTTGTATAGAAAATGTTAACACTTGTCATTAGAGAATCTATATATCCTCATTTTAAACCTCACAATGCATGATAATGATTATTTTATACAGTAAGTGTTCATTTAGATTTAGCTACATATTTACTACTCTCTGGCTCTTCAGTCCTTGGATCTCCATCTACTCCATCTCCATCCATGGATGAGTATTTTTCCGCTATGGAATACTCTTTAGATTTCTTTGTAAAGAAATCTGAATGGAGCTGCTGATCATGAGCTCTCCTGGTTATTGTTTGTCTGATGTGATCTTAATTATTGTCTTTATTGTTATTATGATTATTTTGAGACAGAGTCTTGCTCAGTTGCCCAGGCTGGAGTGCAGTGGCATGATCTTGGCTCACTGCTACCTCTACCTCCTGGGTTCAAGCGATTTCTGGCTAATTTTTGTATTTTTAGTAGAGATGGGATTTCGCCATGTTGGCCAGGCTGGTCTTGGAGTCCTGACCTCAAGTGATCTGCCTGCCTCTGCCTCCCAAAGTGCTGGGATTACAAGCATGAACCACCGCACCCAGTCTATTGTCTTTATTTTTAATACATAATTTTTCCTGGGGATAGAATTTTAGGTTGACTTTTTTTTTCATTTTAGCACATTGAAAATATTATTTCATTGTCTCCTTGCTTTTATTGTTGTTGATAGGATGTCAGCTGTCAAGCTGATTTTAAGCATTACTGTTCCCCAGTCTCTTTGTTTTTGGTTTGCTGAAGTTTCACTGTGATGCATCTAGGCAGGAAGGATTGAATAAATTATTACATTGATGTTGGTTGGTCTTCTTAAACCTATAGATTTATGATTTTTATAAGTTTTAGAAAAGTGTAAATTCTTCTTCCTTTTGGTATTGCTTCTGCTTCATTATTTTTCTGCCTTTCTTTCTGAGACTTAAATGTTTGCTAGTTCTTCTCTATACCTTTACCCTTACTTTTGTGTTTTCTTTGCTTTTATCTTGTGCTGCATTCTGAGTATTTACTTCTGATCCATTTTTCAGGTCACTACTTTTTTTTTACCTTTTTTTCGATAAAATTCATATGAAATAAAATTTGCCGTTTTAACAATTTTAAAATATAAAATTCAATGGTTTTACTATGTTTACAAGATTGCACGACTTCTACAACTACCTAATTCCAGAATATTTTCGTTGCTCCAAAAATAACTCTGCACCCATTAAACAAGTCATTCAAGATTCATCCATATTGTAGCATGTATCAGTACTTCATTCCTTTTTTATGGCTAAGTGATATTTCATTGCATGTATCTGCTACATATTGTCTATCCATTCTTCTGTTGGTAGACATTTGAGTTGTTTTCATTTTTAAGCTATTGAATAGCTTCTGTGCTTCTGTGAGCATTTGTTTACAAGTTTTCGCATGAATATTTGTTTTCATTTCTCTTGGATATATACCAAGGAGTGGGATTGCTTTTGGCACCCTTGTCAAAAATCAATTGAGTATAAATGTATGAGTTTAATTCTGGATCTTTAATTTTATTTCATTGATCAATATGTCTCTTTTAACGTCAATACTATACTGTTTAGATGGTTATAACTTTGTAGTAAGTTTTGAAATGGGGAAGTTTGAATCTTCCAACTTTGTTCTTCTTTATGAAGATTGTTTTGACTTTTCAGGGTCTTTTGCAATTCCCTTTGAATTTCAGGATCAGCTTGTCTGTTTCTTCAAAAAAGTCAGTTGTATTTTTCATAAGGATTGTGTTAGATCTGTATTAGTTCATTCTCACACTGCTGTGAAGAAATACCCGAGACTGGGTAATTTATAAAGAAAAGAGGTTTAATTGGCTCACAGTTCTGCATGGCTGAGGAGGCCTCAGGAAACTTACAGTCATGGTGGAAGGCAAAGGAGAAGCAGGCACCTTTTTCACAGGGCAGCAGGACAGAGTGAGTGCAAGCAAGGGGAAATGCCAGATACTTATAAACCCATCAGATTTTATGAGAACTCACAATCATAAGAACTGCATGGGGGAAACTGACCCCATGATCCAACTACCTCCACCTGGTCTTGTCCTTGACAAGTCAAGATTATGGGGATTACAATTTGAGGTGAGATTTGGGTGGAGACCCAGAGCCAAGCCATATCAAGATGCATTCAGAGACTATTCCCGTCTTAACAATATTAAACCTTCCAATCCATGAACATGGGATACATTTCCATTTATTTAGGTCTTGTTTAATTTCTTTCAACAATGTGTTGTATTTTTCAATGTACAAGTTTTATACCTCCTTGGTTACTGTAATTCCTAAGTATTTTATTTTTTCGATGCTACTATAAATGGAACTGTTTTCATACTTTATTTTCAGGTTGTTTATTGCTAGTTTATAAATACAACTGTTATTTAAATATAGATATTTTATCCTGCAATTTTGCTGGACTTGTTTATTAGATCTTGTGAACTTTATTAGTTTTTAAAAAATCCTTTAAAAACATGTTTATTAGTTTTTTAGTGTACTTCTCAGGAGTCTATACATATAATCTTGTCATCTGTGACTAGAGGTGATTCTGCTTTTTTCTTTCTAATCTGGATTCTAGGTATTTTATTTTCTTGCCTAATTGCCCTGGCAAGAAACTCCATTACAGCTTTGAATAAAAATGATGAGTGGACATTCTTGTTCTGTTACTGATCTTAGGAAGAAAGTATCCAGTCTTTTACCATGAAGTATGATGGGGTGCGGTGTGTGTGTGTTAGATGTTCTTCATCAGGTTAAGGAAGTTCCTTTTATTCTTAGATTGTTGAGTATTGTTTATTTTTTAAATCATTAGCTGGTGTAGGATTTTGTCAGGTGTTTTTTCTGAGTCTGTTGAGATGACCATGTGTTTTTCTCCTCTTTGTTATATTACTATGATATATTACATTGATACATTTTTACTTGCCAGGATGCAATCAGTCTTGTATTTTTGGGGTAGATCTCATTTGGTCATGTTGCATAAACTTTTTGCTGTGCTGCTAGATTCAGTTTCCTAGTGTTTTGTTAAATATATTTGCATTTGTAGTCATAAGAGATACTGGTCTAGAGTCTTTGATGTCTTTGGTTTTGGTTTCAGGGTAATAGTAGCCTCACAGCATGACTTGAGAAGTGTTCCCTCTTCTATTTTTTGGAATATTTTTAAGTACTGATGTTAATTCTTCTTTAAACATTTGGTAGAATTCACCAGTGAAACTATTTAGTCCTGGGCTCTTTATTTTTCTACTGATTCAATCTCTTGTTATAGGTGTATGCATATTTGCTATTTTTGAATTACATTCAGTAGTTTGTCTTTCTACAGAATTTTCCATTTTGTTTAGGTTGTCTAATTTGTTGACATACAATTGTTCATAATATTCTCTAATAATTATTTTGATTTTTGTAAGGTTAAATGGTAATGTTTTCCCTTTCACTAATGATTTTAGCAATTTGAGTCTTAGCTGTTTTTTCTTGGTAAGTTTAGCTCAAGGTTTGTCATTTTCTTAATCTTTGAAAAACATTGGTTTTGTTGATTTTCTCTTTGCTTTCTATATTTTATTTAATCTCTTTTCATTCTAGGCATTATTATTTCTTTCCTTCTTGTATTGGATTTAGTTTGCTTCTGTTTTTTTTTTTTTCCTTAAGTTGCAAAGTGTAAGCTATTGATGTGAGATATTTCTTTTCAGATCCTTCTCTCTCTCTCTTTCTTTCTCCACCTTTATTAAGGTATACTTGACAAAATTGTGTAAGTTTACAGTGATAATTTATTATGCATATATATAGTGAAATGATACCACAATCAAGTTAGTTAATGTATCTGTTACCTCACATAGCTACCATTATTTTTATATGTGTGTGGTGAAAACATTTAAGATATGTCTTAGCAAATTTTAAGTATACAATACAGTATTGTTAACTATAGTCACCATGCTTTACCTTAGATTCCCAGGATGCATTGAATCTATAGGTTGCTTTTGTTAGTATGGACATTTTAACAGTATTAATTCTTCTGATCCATGAACGTGGGATATCTTCCATTTCTTTCATTGATAGTTTTTAGTATACAGATCTTTCACTTTGATTACATTTACTCCTAAGTATTCTTTTTGATGCTATTGTAAATGGGATTGTTTTCTTTTTCAGATTGTTGTTTTTGTATAGAAACACAACAGATCTTTGTATGTTGATTTTGTATCTTGTAACTTTATACATTTATTCTAACAGCTTTTGGATGGAATCTTTAGGGGTTTCTATATCTAAGATTATGTCATCTGCAAGCAGAGACAGTTCCACTCTTTCCTTTTTACTTTGTGTGCTTTCTATTTTTTTCTTATCTAATTACTCCGGCTAGGACTTCCAATGCCAGGATGAATATAAGTGGTGAGAGTAGGTACCCTTGTCTTATTCCGGATCTGAGAGGAGAGCTTTCAGCTTTTCGCCATTGAGTACTGTGGGTCTGTCACTTGTTGAAGCACATTCCCTTATTATGTTGCGGTACATTCCTTGTTATCTGATTTTTCGAGAGGTTTTATCATGAAAGGTTGTTGAATTTTGTCAAACCTTTTTTCATACTTATTGAGATGATCATATGTGATTTTTTCCCTTAATTCTATAAAGATTATATATCACATTTACTTATTTGCACATGTTGAACCAGCCTTGCATCTCAGTGATAACTCCCTCATTATCAGGGTGTGTAATTTTTTTAAATATTCTATTGAATTTGGTTTGTTAGTATTTTTTTTTCTTGAGTATTTTTGCATTATCAGGAATATTGGCCTATACTTTTCTTTTCTTTTTCTTTTTCATAGTGTCTGTCTAACTTTGTCCTTACAAAATGAGTTGGGAGATAGTCCCTCCTCTTTAATTTTTTTTTTAAAGCACTTGAGTAAGATTGGCATTAATTCTTTTTAAAGTGTTAGGTAGAATTCACCAGTGAAACCATCTGGTCCTGGGCTTTTCTTTGTTGGGAGATTTTGATTACTGTTTCAGTCTTCTTACTTGTTATTGGTTTATTCAGATTTTCTATTCCTTTATGATCTAGTCTTGGTAGGTTGTGTGATTCTAGGGATTTATCAGTTTTTTTTTCTCGATTATCTAGTTGGTTGGCATATAATTGTTGATATAATCTCTTATGATCATTTGTATTTCTGTGGTATCATTTATAATATTTCCTTTTTTATTCATAGTTTAATTCATTTGTGGCCTCTTTTTTTCTTGATTAGTCTAAGGATTTTTCAACTGTGTTTATCTTTTCAAAAGCAAGCTCTTAGTTTTTTGATTTTTAAAATTCTTTTTCTGTTTTGTTTATTTCTGCTCCACTCTATTGTTTCCTTCCATCTGCTACCGTTGGGCTTAGTTTATTCTTCTTTTTCTAATTCCTTGACTTGTAAAGTTATGTTGTTTAGTTGAGATTTTTCTTTTTTTCTAATGTAGGCAATAACCTTTCTTTTTAGAACTGCTTCTGCTGCATCCTGTAAGTTTTGGTATATTGTGTTTTTGTTGGTTCATCTCAAAGTATTTCTAATTTCCCTTATGATTTCCTTTTTGGCCCATTGGCTATTTAAGAGTACCATATTTTTCATAAATTTTTGAATTTCCCAAATTTCTTTCTTTTTATTTCTAATTTAATTACACATACTTGAACGATTTCAGTTCTTTTAAATTTACAGAGACTTGACTTATGGCCTAACATGTGGTCTGTTTTGGGGAATTTTTCATGTGCACTTGAGAATACTTTGCATTCTTCTCTTGCTAGGTGGCATGTTCAGTATATGTATTAGAATGTGTTGGTTTATAGAGTTGTTCACATCTATTTCCTGGCTGATGCCCAGATTTTATAATTGAGGAATATGTGGCTTAGAGACTCAGAGGAGTTAAAATAACATACTCAAGATTACCTATTTAGTAAGTGAGAGAAAGGGATTTAGGCCCAGCTGGTTTGATGTTATTTGCATGTTATTGTGTAGTCCAGGAATTATCAAATTCTTATTATTGAGCCTACTTTTATAAATTATTTTTTCTTTATTATATAATTTGCTTTTCACTTAAATTATTCTTGAATACATTTTCTCTTTTTTTGTTATGTATACTAAACAACTTTTGTCAGTGTAGTTTAATTTTAAAAAGTATTAATTCCTTAGTTAAACTCAGTCTCTTAACATGACAACCTTTTTTTAAAAAGTCATTATGAACTTCAAGTCTTTTTCTCTTTGTGAAAGTTCATAAAATTTGAGGCTTGTAGAGGCTTAGTTTCTCTCTAATGATTTTTATTCAGGTTTAACCTTCACAATTCATTTTAAGTTGAGAGATACTTGAAATGGTTTAATTAAACCTTTAACTGAGTAGTAATTGATTTATTGTTTTAGTCTCTCATTATAACATGAAGGCACTGAAATCCTCTGGTTTATTTTATAGCCTTTTAATCTTTTTTGCTCATGTAGGAAGTGGTCTGCAGAAAGACCTTTAATTTTCCTCCTCTTTTCCTCATCAAACTTCTGGCCATGATCCAACAATAAATTTCCTAATGGACCAAGCTCATTCTCGTGTGTGTGTGTGCGTGCTCATATGTGAGTGTGTGATCATATCTATGTGTGTATATGGCTGTGCTTGTGAGGGCACATGTATGTGTATATGGGTGTGTTTGTGTGTACATGTGTGTGATTGTGTATATAGGCAGGTTTGAATGTGCACATGTGTGTGCTTGTGTATTAGATGGTGTGTGAATGTGCATATGTGTGATACTGTATATGGGGCATATGTGAGTGTGCATGTGTGTGATTGCTTATCTGGACGCATTATCAGTGTACTTGTGTGTGTGATTGTGAAGATGGGCATGTTTGTAAGTGTGCTGTGTGTGATTGTGGGCACATGCGTAAGTGCACATGTGTGTATGAGATTGTGTATATGGTACATTTGTGACTGCACATGTGCATGTAGTTGTGTACATGGGCATGTGGGTGAGTGTGCATGTGAGTGTGTGGTTATGCGTGTGGGTGTGTGTGTATGATTGTGTATATGGATAGGTGTGTGAGTGTGCATGTGTATGATTTTGTATATGGGTGTGTGTGAGCATGTGTGTGTGAGAGTGTGTGTGCATGTGCATGCATTCATTTATCCTGATGGAGGCTAGGGCAGTTGCGGAAGAATGTACACGGGTCTCCTGAGAGCCTTGTTTTGGCTCTTCCAATTTCTCTCTCATTTCAGATCCTCTGTAGAAACTCTTCCCTTCTTCTTACCTTTCCTTTCCTCTCCCCTCCCCGTTTCCACCTCTTTAGTCATTAATTGTTTGTTGTGTGCCTGCTGTATGTCTGAGTGCTGTGCTAGGTGCTGGGGCTGCAGGAGGGGCCCACAGGCTGTTGACTGTGGCCCCCTGGCTGGTGAATGGCAAATAGGCAAAAAGGCAGTTTCAGTGCAGCAGGGTGAGTGCTTCTGCACGGTTAAGTTCAGGCTGCTAAGACTTCCTCTAATGTGAGTGTCAAAGGAGACTTCCCAGGTGATATCTATGTTTAAATCTGTATGTTGTCTCTTCTGGGCATTTACCACAAATCAAGTCATTCTGAGTGCCTGTAGGAACTTTGAGCCCTCTAATCTGCCCTGGTCAGCAGCACGGTGTAGTGGAAATGGCACATGTCTTGGAACCGGACTTAGGCTCCGTTCCTGGAGCTTTCACGTGATTGCTGGGGCCTCGGCTGGCACATAGGGACCTTTGTGCAGATTACAAAAGGTGCCCCCATTCTGGGGGGATGAGTTAGTAACAGGAACTCTTTCTGGGTGAACAAACATAAAACGTTCTCAGGGCTGATGCAGCGGGTGCTGGAGCACATAGCTTGGCTAGTGGAATTTGGCCCTGGTGAGCCTCCAGTCACCCCCTTATACAGGGCACAGCCTGCACCACAGCCTTGAGGCTCTGCTCTGGGCTTAGGCAAGTGGCATGGCCCCTCCAGGCTGTGACTTTTGTCGTCTGTCAATGGGAGATAAGATACTGGCCTTTTTCATAGGTTCTGAGACAAGTGCATGTTCGTAAGTGATGCCTTAGTCTATCGTGACTGCCTGATACACGTTATACCCTCCTGTTCCTTATATCCATGTACTTTTGGGTGACACTGAAGCTTGTCACTGCATTAGACTATCATCCTTTTCCTGCAGAACTTAGTGAAGAAGTCAAAGTGTGTCATTTCTATGCTTAGATATTAATTGAACTGTCCAAAGGACTTGCTATGACATGGGTATGAAGTTCACTGACTTTTAGGAGAACAGGTCTGGATTCAAGTCCTGGTCCTGCCATTTATTAATTCCCTGACCTTGGAGCAAATTAGTTAATCTCCTTAAGCCTCAGTGACCTCGACTGTATCATGGATATCATACTAATGCCTCCCTTGGGGATTAAATGAGAACATGCATGTGAAGTGCTTAGCATAGTGCCTGAGATGTATGTGCTTAATAATTATTAGTTACATGGCATTTCCATGATACGGCTGGTAAAGCTACAAGGAGCAGGCTTGAGATGACTTCAGCCTCCCCGGTGCCTGGGATTGTGGAACAGGGTGAAGTGTGTCCCTGCAAAGGGGATGTTGCATTCCTCATAAACCTAAAAGGCTTGTGTTCCTTCTTTATGATAAATAATTCATTGTCCCCCCTATTGCTTCCTGAGCTTTGGAAGTAAATGTCAGAGAGATTGACTGTCAGGGCCTTAAAATGTTAGTCTTTCAGAATTTTCCGAAATTCTCGAGTTGGTGTGACTAGATTGAGCTGCCCTGTGTGGGTTCTGGGAGACTGGCCGTATCCAGGCTTTTAGGCATAATAAAATTTGTGTGCCTTTAATTCTCCATTGGATTTCCTGGTGTGAGAGCTATTTTAAAATGAAGAACTTAAGGAAAAAGTGCATATTGAGTCAGAATGAACGAGAGTGCATGTACATCAGGAATCACATCATCTAACTGTGGACCGGCTGGGAGGATCATAGTTTCTTAAAAGAGATATTCTAAGTCAGAATCTTAATGACTCTGGCCATAATATTAAACAGTTGCCATTTATCAGTTACCTCCTGAGTTCTGTGCTCAGCATTGTAATGGATTACTTTTATCAGTAGTGACTCTATAAAATAGAGACAGTTTTGTGTTTATTTTCACATTGGAAACTGAGGCTCAGGAGAGATTTGATCCCAGGTAGGTCCTGCTCCAAGCCAGCATTCTCTGCAGAGCACAGATTGTCTCTATTAATGTGTCTACAGCTGACCATTTCTTATCCGTGCCTCAGGGGTATATGATTCCGTAGAAGCATTTTTGACTGGGGATAAGGAAACCCAATTCCAGTTCTGCATGCTCAGCAGCCGGCCCTGGAAAACGTGCCAAGCCACTTGAACCGTTGTGCCGCTTGTTTCTTTTCTACTGAGGACATTCTGTTGGCTACATCCATCTCTTAAGGTTTTTATGAGGATAAAATGAGATGATAGCTGGGAAAGTGCAAACTTGAGTGATGCACAAATAAAGGGCTTACGTTATTAAATTTTTGATAATGTTGGGCTATTTTTTGCATTAATGCTCATGTTGTGTTTTGATTGAATTAGAGATCTTTTGGCTGATTCTCTGCCCCTTGCCAGTTTTTGGCCTTGGATCTGCAAGGGTGATTTTCTGACAAAGAGGAAGTTGTCCCGAAACTATGGATTTAGAGCAGGGTTAAGAGGCACTGCGGCTCAGCCCTTTCTTCCTGTTGGATACTTGGGATACAGGAAATGGTTTCTTCTCCAGATGTTTCTTCTCCTATCATCAAACAGTGGATCAGTGTGTACTTATTAATTGTATCTACTCGAGCTCTGTTCAAGACCCTGTGGGACCCAAGAATTAAAAGGCCAGGTCAGACCTCAGGGTTTGTAATGAAAGGTAGGGAAGGATAGAAACACTTAGGGAGTGGTATGGGCGCATACACACCCCACGTGTGTGTAGCTCACACTGCAATTCCAATCAAGTTGTGCGAATGGTCATCCTGCTCACTTAGCTGGGAACGCCTCATGGAGGAGGCACTGAGGTCTTAACTGGACTTGACATGTCAGGATTTGAATTGGGGCTTCGTGTCTGACTGGTGATGAAGGAAGTGGTCACAGGTGGAAAGAATAGTACAGGTAAGTGAAAGGAGACAGGGATTATCTGTGTATATTTGGAGAGGTCTAGAAAATTGCCCTGAGCAGTCAAGGGGGAGGAAGGAGGAGGTGGAGGCACTCTGTGTGTGTATGGTGTGTGTATGTCAATACGTTAGGGTTGGATCACATGCTAAAAGACCTAGAAGGCCAGGCCTGAGAGTTGTGGGCAAAGTCATTCAGAACGATGGAAGGTTCTAGAGTGAATGAATGACAGATTAGGGATGGAGGCAGAGAAAGCCCAGAGCAGGAGGCTGGAATCTGGACACCACGTGCAGGCATCTGGGTGGTGAGATTGCTGTGTGAACAGAGAGGGGATTTACTGGAGAGACATCTTTAGGGCAAAGTCCATAGAGTTCAGTGACAGATTAATTAAAGGAATTCAGAGGGAGGAAGAGGAATTAAGGCTAACTCCACTGAAATGTTTTGATTTAGAGGTTACATGATTTTCCTTGCCCAGTTCCAAGATTCTTAGCTCTGCCATAAAATGTGGGTAGTTGACAGCAGCAACTCATTTTCAGAGCTTAAATTATTCAAGTTCATTTATGAATATTTCATTTTTAGCTAGCTAATTGGTCTTGAGGCTCTGAATTATGGATGCAGCAAGCTGGAAGATTAGTTTTGTCACCATCGTGTTTGAGGTTTTCCAAAGCTTTCAGGCCGATTTTATTTATTCCTTGCCGTGGAATTAATTGTGCATTGCTCATCAGTTTAATTCACCCAGATTTGCTGGCTGCCTGCCGTGCAGGGCACCAGGTTAGGTGCTGAGGAGGATAAAGAGTAATCAGGACAGGGACTCTGCCTTCGAGGAGTCTGCAGTCTGGGGGAAGGGAAACTCGTGATGGCTGCTGTACCGCATGCTCTGTGCTATGCTCGGGCGAGTGCAAACACTGCGGCTCTGTGTGCTCCATTGTGTCTGTGTGGAGAGAACACTGGGTACCTGCTACAGTAAGTTTGCCAAACTCAAGGGCACAGTTCTCCTCAACACAAACAAGTCCGCCCAAGACTCATGATACCAGCCACAAGTTTGGGGGATCTCCTGGGCCACCCTTTCTTCTTTCTTATTACTACAGATTTGGAAGTTCCCTGTGGCCTCTCTCAGCTTTGATAATTTGCTAGAACAACTCACAGAACTTAGGAAAGCCCTGTCCTCATGATTATAATTTGATTATACTCAAAGGACGCAAATCAGAGAGCCAGTTAAGGGAAGAGAGTTATGTGGGCAAAGTCGCAGACTAGGAAGGTTCCTGATGTGGAGCTTTTGGTCCCTCCATGGAGTCCTGAGCAAAGCTACCTCTCTCCTAGCTTCAATTTAGGCCAGCACTCGGGAGTGTTTCTAATCAGGGGAGCTCACTGGAGCTTTGGTATCCCAAGTTTTTGTTAGGACCCCACGACACACTGCCCACATGCTGCCTTTTAGTCCCTGTCTCTCCTGTAGGTTTTGACCGATGCCTTTAATTTTCCCAAGTCCCCATCATAAATCCCATTGTTTGTCTAGTGGCCAAAGTCCCTGGGCAAACAAAGATGCTCCTATCAGGAGGGACATCTGGGGGCTTTGAAATCACCTCCTTGTAGCCAAGGGCAAAGGCCAGACTTCTCTTTGGGTAAAGTTAATTCTTCACTACACAACGGCATCCTGGTAGAGCATTTCAGAGGAGTGGCTTGTGTCTGCGGGATGGCAGAGTCTGTCACTGGGGTTAGATCTGGGCCACAGACTTCAGTCAACTGTTAGGCACCCTGTTTCTGGAATTCCGCTGACATGACACGAGGTGGGTGTTTTATAGCCTCTGTTAATTCTGCTTCTCTGATATTAATTGCTGCTTCAGTAGGTTGTGCAAGTACACATTGTTGTGAAGAATAATAAGGAGAAAAGTTTTGAAGAGTCTGAGGAAAATGATTTGTTCTCACTCTGTACCGTCTATTTCTTCCCTCTCTTCTCCTGTGCTCACGGACTGATTCTCCTGGAAACACAGCCTTTGTTCTCCTTGTTTAAATCTAGGGAAGGCTCCCAGGACCTGTGTCCCTTGTTTTATCTGGTTTGCCTCCTATCATTAAGTACCTTGTCATCCCTTGTGCTCCCCTCCCCACCATGCCCCAGAGAGATAGAGTGAAGGCAGGAATCTCGCTGGCTGCCCTGGTGCAGGGCTCTGGTTTGGATCTTTCAGCCAAGGCGGACCCACTCACCAGCGGCATTGTAGTTCAGTTGAAGCTCTGTTCCAGCAAGGGCCCTCCTTTCCCAGTAAATCTCTTGCCTCATTTGTGCCCGGTCTCCCTAGGATCTTGGGAACGCCATACCGAGGTAGGCTCCTTTGTCCAGATTCCCTGTGGTCAGGCTATTGTGTCCTTGCAGACTCTGCCCCAGACTGTCCTGCCTATCTCTGCTCCCCTCTGCTCCTGTGGCCTCTCTCTCTGATTTGTGAGCACAACTGACTTACTTAACCTGTCCTCATGGTAGTAGCAGTAGATAAAGTGGCTGGAGTCTTACTGTGCAGAGCCATAGCTTCAGAGAGAGCAGGAAGGGACCTGAGAGACACCCTGATTCTGCAGATGCGTGTGTATCCAAGATGCTGTGAGAATCTAGGACTCCTTTCTCTGCCTTAATGCTCAAGTTCAAAGAGGGTTGCTGAAATGCCACACCTTTGCCAGACAGATGGCTGGCATTGGAGATGTTAGTTGGCTGCTGGGTCTCTGGTTGGCCTTGCTCAGGGCCATCTCTCAAGTCTCATCTTTGAAGACCATACCCCTTCACCTTCACACAACGGATGAAATGCTTTCCTCCCTGCCCTGCTCACCCCTCTTAATTCCTACCTTCATTCCAGAGATGAATGCCTTAAAAATTAACACTAATTGAGAGGAAATACAAGTTGTAAAATGATTTTAAACTTGCTCTTAAAGCAGCTGTGATCATGCCATTGAAAATCACTAGGTTGCTAGGAAACTGTAAAAATATTGTTATTGTTCTTAGTCCTATAATTTATGGCTTTAGATTGTAATTACTTTTTTTCTTGCCAGGACAATTTGACTCTAATAATTATGACTCCTTGAAATAATCTGAATAGTTGTGTAACTCATTAAGGGCATGACAAGCTCAGCAGCCTTTGAGAACACTTTGCAAAGAAGTCCCTAAGCAGTTTCTGAGAACTGGATTTCAGTGGAAACAGTGCTTCACAAGGGGCAGGATTTGTGAATAGGGGGTTGACAGCTACAACTTCACATCCTCCCAGCATTGTTGAAGAAGGATGTACAGAGATGCTGATAAACCGATTGCCTTGAATCAGAACATTAGAAAATTGTTTACCCACTAGTACACAGATGCAATAATATTAGCACCAAAGATAATTGTTTGCAGCTGTTAATTTCTGGAATCATCTCAGATTTTTCATTTTTAATAAAATGTGAAACCCGAACGTAGCCTCACACTTGGAGGTGAACGTGAGCCCTGCACTGCTGTCTCACGTGACTCCACTGTGCCCTCTTGTTTCCTCGGTAGAGTTTTTGGTCATGAAGAGGAAGAGAGGCAGGCCTAAGGGGTCCACGAAGAAGCCCAGCACGGAAGAGGAACTGGCAGAAAACATCGTGAGTCCAACGGAGGACAGCCCGCTGGCTCTGGAGGAAGGGAACAGCCTGCCTCCGAGCAGCCTGGAGTGCAGCAAGTGCTGTCGAAAGTTCTCCAACACGCGCCAGCTGCGGAAGCACATCTGCATTATCGTGCTGAATTTGGGTGAGGAGGAAGGAGAAGCAGGTAAATGCTGCCAAAGGGCTGTACATGCCAATTTCCTATGAAGAGGTGTATCTGCTAATATCAGGTTTCACTGGGTCGGTTATTACTTGGAAATAGCATATATTTATTCAGGTCTTACCCATCTGGAAAAGTGCTTATTTTCCTAATGATGACTGACTATTGCTGTAGGTAATCTTTGAAGTGATGTGTCATCTGGGAGTTGATGCCCATGGCATGCAGGTCAGGGGGCTGCTTTTCTAGATGCTTTGAGGGCTGCAGGGATGGTAAAACACAGCTTCTACCTTTGCTGAGCTTCTGTTCTGGGAAAGAAGACAAGATTTTAAATGCATTGTGTTAATGGGTAACAAATTGTCAGCAGGAGAAAGCATTCTGATGGAAAGTCAGGAACGAATCTGGTGTCACAGTTTGGGTGGCATTGAATTAAAGGAAGGAGGGACGTCTTAGTGGATGGATGGGGCCATGTGGGCCGAAGTGTGGAGATGAGGATCCTTAGGGCTCCTGTGAGGGACCTTGATTGGCTGGTGGTGGCTGAGGACTAGATTTTGGTGGGCATCCTTGAGGAAAATAAAGACTATCAGGTGCTTCCTTCAGATGTGTTCTTGACTAGACTTCAGCTCTGAAGCAGCTTCTGAAAGAGGCTGAAATGCAGATGAATGTGAGCAGAGAATGAAGTCACTGTGGGGTAGCTTGTCTGCAGATGACCTTTGCAGGAAGAATGAAATAGCAAGGCTGTACCAGAGCAGTGAGGGCCTCTGCTGTGGTTTCTGTTGTTGTTGGGTCCTTGTGCCATTTTTAAAGCCTTCAAACTGTACCCTGTGTTAAGTTCTCTCTGTTTTGTATTGTGCTAAGCATGTTATGCAGTTCTCTTTAAGAACATAGGCTCTGGGTTGTGGCTGTCTGGGTTTGTATCCCAGCTTCAGCACTTATTAACTTCATTTTGCCTCAGTTTCCTCATCTGTAAAATCAGAATAAAAGCAGTACTGTCTCCTATGGTTACTTTGAAGATGAAATAAGATAGGACTTGTAAAGTACTTATAGCAGTACCTGCCGTATCAAAAGCTCCGAGTAAATGCCAGCTATTACAGTGAGCTGCTCATAGCCACATGGATCCAGTACTGCTTCGTGGATAAGGGCGTTTAGACCCTGAGAGAATGAGTGATTTGTCTAGGGTCCTTTAGTTAGTAAGGGGACCTGGCCTTTGAACCCAGTCCGTCCTACTCTGAACCCCTATTCTTAAATTCTTCGCTATAAATGCCTCCCTACAATGAGCAAGACTCTTGGTTTGCAAAACCCTATCACAGTTTGGATGAATTATTGAGTAATGCATCGACAAATATTTATGGAATATCTAGGTTGGTGGCCAAGGCTCATTGCCAACATCTGTACAAGTTGTAGAAAATACCAGACACTGTTCCCTCTCATAAAGAACTCTCAAGGCAATGATGTAAAACCTTGCGGGGTTGCACGGGCTCATGAAAATAACCCATGAGGATCAAAGGAGGTGGAGCTGTCCCTAGATGGAGCCTGAGTAATTGCCGTGTGAGAGCTGTAGGCCGTGAATGCTGTCATTTCAGAATAATCCACATCATGTTTCAGAACCTAAAGTCCTTTTGGGAAATAAAGACAATTTTAGAAATGAGATGGTTGAAAGAGGAAGGATTAGGATGGACCTCCCCTGAACCTGAAGCTCTGATTTCCAGTGATTTGTTAATCACCAGATTTGGATTACGGAGTCTTTCCCCCACCCTCTTGTGTGTGCATGCATGCTCTCTCCCCGTCTCTCTCTTTCTCTCTCTCTCTCTCTCTCTCTCTCCCCCCCTCTTTCCCTCTGCCCCCCTATCTCTCTCCCCCCATCTCTCTGTCTTACATGCACACACATGCACGCCCCCTACTTTGGCACAGCTAGGTGATGGTGTTGCATTTTAATCAGTTCTAGCCGTCGAGGCAGCTCTGCTGTTTGTAGTTTCTGCACTGCCTGAGTCCTTCAGAGATTCTCTCCGATCATTTTGTGCTCTCTTCTCGAGAATCCCTTTTTGTGTGTGTCTTTACAGGGTTTTTCCTGTGAGGCTTCCTCTGAGACACTCCTGGACTTTCTGCACAATTATGACTGGAAATCAGAGACTTTGCTCTTTTGCAACACCAAATTTTTCTGCTTCTCATTCCTCCAGACCTCAGGTTGAGCTCTGAGTTTGAGGCTCAATGTCAACAGCACAGACCCTGGAGGCTGAGAAGTTTATTTGGATCTGTGGCTGTTCCCAGTCTGCACTGCCTTTAGGGTCAGCTCTCTGAAACAGGGGTCTCCAACCCCTGGGCTGCAGACTGGCACTGGTCTGTGGCCTGTTAAGAAGCAGGCTGTACAGCAGGAGGTGAGTGGTTGGGCAGCAAGCGTTACTACCCGCTCTCTGCCTCCTGTCAGATCAGCTGTGACATTAGCTTCTCACAGGAGCATGAGCCCTATTGCAAACTGCGCATGCAAGGGAGCTAGGTTGCAATGCTCCTTATGAGAATCTAACGCCTGATGATCTGAGGTGGAGCAGTTTCATCCTGAAACCACCCCACCCCACCATCTGTGGAAAAATTCTCTTCCATGTAGCCAGTCCCTGGTGCTAAAACGGTGGGAGCCTGCTGCTCTAAAACACAGTGCCTTAGTGCCTCCCCATACAGCAGCGTGCAGAGCCATCTGCTGCATGTTCAAGGCCCCACCAAAACCATCTTTCCACGTGGCACCATTTGTCAGTGCTATAAAGTATTCTGTTGTTTGTACCAACCAGGGTACAATTGACGAAAACTTAAGTTTTCATCAATTTTTCACTGTTGTAAATATTGCTTTAATAACCATTCCTATATGGGGGTGTGTATGTGTTAGTATATATACATATTGGTAGACTTGTGTTATGATTTTTGTAGGATAAATTTCTAGAAGCAGATTGCTGGGTTGGAAAGTGTATTAATATTGCCAAATTTCTCCCCAGAAAGCTCACATCAACTTAAGATTCCAAAGTGTCTGAGAATGCCTGTTAGATATTATCACTTTTGTTTGTTTTAGTTTTTAATACCTGTAATGAAACAGAAAATACTAAGAAAGTAAAAATATTCCAAAATTTCACTACCTGGGGACAATGACTGTTACACTTTCTGAAAAAGAGAAGGCCCTCCTCCATTCTGTGTATGCCCGTATGTATTTTTCAGAACTGAAATGATACATGATATTCTGTGATCTTTTTTCACTTACTAATGTGGCAGATAAATTTTTCATGACAATATTTTTTATTTAACAAGCTGTTTTCTAGCGTTTTTTTTCCTAGCGTTCTCAGTGTTTTACAACTAAATAGCCATTTTAATTCTCATGGTAACTTAAGAGGTAGGCACCATTTTTTTTTTTTTTTTTTTTTTTTGAGACAGAGTTTTGCCATTATTGCCCAGGCTGGAGTGCAATGGTGCAATCTTGGCTTATTGCAACCTCTGCCTCCCAGATTCAAGTGATTCTTCTGCCTTAGCCTCTCGAGTAGCTGGGATTACAGGCATCTGCCACCATACCCCGCTAATTTTTTGTATTTTTAGTAGAGACAGGGTTTCACCACATTGGCCAGGCTGGTCTCAAACTCCCGACCTCAGGTGATCCACCCATCTCAGCCTCCCAAAGTGTTGGGATTACAGGCATGAGCCACTGTGGCTGGTCAAGGTAGGCACTATTGTTATTCCCATTTTATAGAAGAAGAAACTAAGGCACAGATAGTTTCAGCCATTTGTTTAGGTCACACAGCTGCCCATAAGTGGTGGAGCTGGTTGTGAACCAGGTGGGCTGGCCCCAGGGTCTGTGCTTTAGACTGCTTTGCTGTGTGGTCTTATCCAAAACTGTGTTGCTTGTTGTCATTTTTAAAGGCTGTACAGCATTTCTTCATATGCACAGGCATACATTTTACTTCATTGGTCTCTAGTTGATGGGTTTTTAGAATTGTTTAAAAATTTTCTCTCTGAGAAAATTTTCTCTCTGAATTCCAAAAAAACACTACTCAGGTGAACAGTCCTGAGCATGCATTTTAAATTTTTTATTATTTTTTGCACTTTTGCCATTATTATCTTAAATAAATGACTAATAATTTAATGCTTGTTAATTTTTTAATGAGCTTTTAGTGCTTTTTACTTTGCAGTTGCTGTTTCTCAGTATTTTATAGCTAATAGCTCTTTTAAATTCTAGCAGCTTAAGAGGTAGGCACTATTGTTACTGCTATTCTATAGAAGAGGGAACTGAGGCACAGATAGTTTCAGCAGTGTGCTTGGATAGATCACATAGTCTGTAAGTGTATCTTTTAGTTTTCTTTGTAGCATTGCTTTTTTTTCTTTTGCATTAGGAAAACGCAAATAGGGCATATGTTACATTTTGACACGCATATATATTGTCAAACTGCCCTGTAGAATGTGCATATCAACTATTTTTCCATCATGGGCTTTGCCCTCAGATCGCCTGTATCCTTTTTATCCTGGGTTGTGTCAGCCTCTATCCTTACCGGTCTTTTTTGTGAATAGTTCACTTTAATTGTTTTAATTTGCCCCTCTTTGGTCACTAGCGTGCTATCTCTGTTACCTAGTTATTAGTTATTTGTGTTTTTTGTGTGATTGGGGGAATTCCTTTTTCATGCACTTATACCTTTGAATTATCATATATGCTGAAAATATTTTCTCCAGTTTGTCATCTGTCTTTTAGTTTTCTTTGTAGCATTGCTTTTTTTCCTTTTGAATTTTGCTGGAGTTTTAAATTTCAGTATTGTCACCACTGTTTGTGTGGTATTGTCAAATGTATCTTTTACATTTTTTGCCCTTTTTATTGTAGTTTACAAAATTTACCTCACATCCCCCCCAATTTAAAAGAATATGCTTCTATTTCTCTGTTATCTCTATGGTTTTATTCTATGCATATTTTTGATTCATTTGGACATTGTATTTTTGTTTTCTGTAAGTTGTGAATTAAGGCAGTTATATAGTTGACTTTTTAACAATGTGGGGTTTAAGGGCACCATCCCACTATCAACAGTTATATTCAAGTATAACTTTTGACTCTCCACAAACTTAATTACTAATAGCCTATTGTTGACCAGAAGCCTTACCAATAGTCGATTAACACATATTTGGTATGTTATATGTATTATATACTATTATATGTTATATGTATTATATACTATTTCCTTATAATAAACTAAGCTAGAGAAATGAAATGTTATTAAGAAAGTCATAAGGAAGAGAGAATGTATTTACTCTTCATTAAGTGGAAGTAAGTCATCATAAAAATCTTCATCCTCATTCTCCTCGTGTTGAGTAGGCTAAAGAGGAAGAGGAGGGGTTGGTCTTTCTGGAGGGGTGGGAGAGATGGAAGAAAATCCTGTATAAATTCACCCTTGCAGTTCAAACTCATATTGTTCAAGGGTCAACTGTATATATTTGACCAATAAATATAGGCAAAGGAATTATCTTAATAAATGTAATTCAGTAGATAAGATTGTCTTAAATAATTATTTTAAATAAATAGAATTCAGTAGATAAAATATTTGAAGTCGTAGGGTGCATGGAGAAAATACAAATCTGCTAGTTCAAAGTCTCAAAAACCTCTTGGAAAATAAGACTTTGTGTTTTGAAATAATTGTGGATTCACAGGAACGCTGCAAAGATAATACAGAAGAGTCCCATGTGTCCCTCACCCTGTCTTCCCCCAGTGGCTCCCCTTACACAACCATAGCATGGTATCAGAATCAGGACTTGGGACTTAGAGTGTGTGTGGCTTGCTGCCAATTTACCACTCACATGTGTGGCCTGTGCTCACTGCCAGGAGGTGGAACTGCTCTGTAGCCACAGGGCCATGCACCCTGTCCCTCGATTGTCACCCTCGCCTGGCAACTGCCAACTGTTCTCCAATTGTATGATTTTGTCATTTTGGGAACACTGTGTAAAGGGACTGACACAGTATGTGACCTTTTGAGATTGGCTTAAAAAACTCCCCTTTTAGACCTAGGTTCTAATTTTATGACAGAGGACTTGAGGTGCAGAAGTGATGATGATGTGGTTGCATGACTCATTGGGAGCTGGTTGGGGTGGGACCCACGTTGCCTCCCCACTCCTGCCCCGTTGCCAGTTCACTCGATCATCCGTGCTGTAAGACTGCTCTCATTTCTACCTCGTGGATGGAGCTTTTCTTCAGTTTAGCATACCTCTGTCAGATTTTTCTCTAACCTTATAAGCAATGGAAGTGGCACCCTGTGTGGATTCCTGATGCTTATTTCTTCTCTGTAATAATTAGGCAGCCTCTTCAGCAATGGCAGACAGACAGGGTCCTTTCTAATCAGATTATTGGCTCCCTCCAGGAATAGCTGTAGAGAAAATGGCCTCATATACCATTGATTTGAATGACCTAAATGGACTTTAATTTAACAAATACCAAATGGAAAGGTAGATGCTCTGCTGTTTTTCCCCTTCTGGACACTGTTGAAGCTCTAAAATATGCAGAAATGACCTTATGCCCAGCTGCCTTGTGGCTGGCATCCATGCCATTGCACCGTGTTCCCTAGTTTGCCAAGCACAATATTACAATTTGGAGAATTCTCCAGTAATTGTTTTAATACGTTTTCTGTCAAATGCAGTCTAGTGACATTTCAAACAACTCACCTTGGCTCTATAGCTTGTTAAAACAATTAAAAGAAACCAAAACAAGCGTTTTCTTACCCTGAACCGTAGCAAGCTAAAATAACACTTTCGATATGTATTCAGCATTTATTTTATTCTGCATTTGACTGGTAAAAGAAACCAGGAAAAGAATTTTTTTCCCTCCTGCAGTTATGTAGAACAGCTGGTGGTTTGAAAATGTTTTGCAGCCTACAGAAATCAATATGTCAAATTTATAAAAGTGACTTCTGAACTTTTCTAAGCTTGTTATTTCTGGGGTCATTTTATGCAAGGAGAGTTGTGAAAATTTCCTCTTATTCTTGTTAAATTCTTCCTATCAAAGACAAGGCATTCATTTCATGGTCTTACTTAAGATGCACCTGTACTCTTCATGACGGTTTTTTATTACAGTGTTCCAGGTCTCTGCCTTCTACTGTATTTGTGTTAGCAAAACAGCTGGCTTGATAAATACCTGCCATGACTGAAAATGGTTTTGAGTTAGTCATGTTTGAAAATTTGCAGGTGAAAATGTCAGTTTCTGAACATCTCACTTTTCTTTGTGGAAAGATGGGTAGTGGTAATGTCTGTTTCTTTTTGCTGCCTGTAAACCATCATTTTTTCCTCTGTACTAACTAGGTGAGTGGGAGCCCAGTGGTCTCCAGCTATACCTGGTCTTGGGCATACTTGTGAGTGTGGCTTCTGCGTGGCCCCATTCATGCCACTGCTCCTGCCTGCCTGCTCTGTGAGCGGCCCCTCTTCTGCGTATCATGTTGCTGTCCCTGATTAAGGAGAGACATGTTTACACCTGATAGCAGAGCTACCCTGAGTGACAGTGGCTCAATATTCTTGTGCTTGCCTTCCTGTTGGTGTTGCAGGTCCTCAGGGGCTCTGCTCATTCAGGGACCCGCTGGAGTGAGCAGCTACCATCTTAAATGTGGCTGGTCATGGTACAGGAGGGAAGAGAGCCCTGGGTGGTTTCACCTTGGCTCATAAGAGCATCTGTCATTTCTTTTCTGCACAGTTCACTTGCCAGTGTATTGGTCCATTTTCACACTGCTATAAATAACTACTTGAGACTGGATAAGTTATGAAGAAAAGAGGTTTAATTGATGCATAGTTCTGTGGGCTTAACAGGAAAGCGTGACTGGGAGGCCTCAGGAAACTTACATGGCAGAAAGTGAAGAGGAAGCAAGGACCTTCTTCATATGGTGGCAGGAGAGAGAGAGAGAGAGTGAATGAAGGGTGAGGTACCTCACACTTTTAAACCATCAGATCTCATGAGAACTCACTCACCATCATGAGAACAGCAAGGAGGAAATCCACCTGCATGATCTAGTCACCTCCCAGCCTGCCCCTTCTCCAATTCAACATGTGATTTGAGTGAGGGCACAAATCCAAACCATGTCAGCCAGCAGGGATCACATGGCCCCACCTGACCTCAAGGAGCCAAGAAGTGCAGTTCTGCCCCACTTTTGGGATAGGGGAGCCCTGGAAATGCTTGGTGACCATCACTGGTGATGGCCACATGGTTCTTATCCATTTCCCTGATTCTCCCACCAGCTGTGTTCTCATATCTTGCAAATATCTTCCTTACCCATCTTTCAGTTTGGGTGTCCCCCAGGTGATTTAAATTATGCAGCGTGTTCAATCCTAAACTCATCTAGCTCCCAACTGATGTTCCTCCTCTATTTCATCTTGGTGACTGGCCCCACCATTTAGCTGGAAACATCCCTGTCACATCCCAACAATTACCATGGTCAATTGACTATCTGCTGAATATCTCAGTCCTTCCACCATCCCTACTCTTGTCCTTGTGGCTCCATCACCTTTTCTGTGGAGTCTTGTGACAGCTCCAGTCTGCCGATTTACTCCAATTCATGCTCTATGTACACTAGTCATTTGCAGATATTCTGGGGGATTTATCCCCAATAAATATTTATTTAGTAATAAGTTGAATTTTTAATATTTAATAAGCATCTATAGAGTTCTTACTATGGGCCTGCCTCTCTTCTGGGTGTCTTATAAATATTAATTTATTTCCTCTTCATAAAAGCCCTATGAGGTAGTCACTGTTTTTATTCCCATTTTATGGATGAGGAAACCAGGGCACACATCCTATCCAGTCACACTGTAGTAAGTGGTGGACTGGGGTTGTGGACTCAGGCCTTTTGGCTCAGATACACGGACTGCTGTATTAATATGCCTTAGGTGTTATAATACACACATAAATGGTAAGTTTCAAAAGGCTGAGCTCAGAAAGGTAAATAGGAGTTCTTCTATTTTATCCCCAAATTTCAGTGGATTTTCTTAGACATCCCCTGGCTGTATGCCTGTCACCTTCCATCTTGTCTCCCCAGCATTAAGCATCTTTATGACCTATGAACCCATCTTATCCTTACTGTGAAGGCGCCTCTCCATGACACTCACTGCTGTTCAGGGACAGTCTAAGTTCCTTAAGAACCTGCTGTGTCACTTAGGACCTAGCATTGTCTACTCTGCACCCTGACTTCTTACCCTCTCCCACTTTGCCCACCTCTGGATCAACAGTGAACTTCTGAAAGCCCCCAGTGTCCTGTGCTCTTACCATCTCTTGTACATGTCATTCTTTTTGCTTAGAATGTCTGTTTGCCCATTTCCCTCTGCATATGCTTAACCTTCAATGATCCTGGCACATGCACAGGTCCCCTGAGCCAGTGGGGCCCCATCCTGTCATCCATCCCTTCTCTGTGGAATCCCTCAACCCTCTCCTGTGCCAGTGATTCCTGCTGGTCTTCAAGTCACAGCCTTATTTCGCCTTTCCAGGCCCACCTCCAGAGCCCCCTCTCTTGTGCTCAGCTTCCCAGCAGACCCGGGCTTCTCATTGCTGGTTTGTGTTTTTGTCTCTTCATCAGCTGATAACTGCGAAGGCAGAAGCCCACGCTTGCACCATGGTCTGGTTCCTTGTGGAGAGAATCGGGACATGTCTCTCTTTTCTTCACCGAAGTCCAGGGCTAAACTCTAGTCCTTGGTGGATTTGTCACAAACAGACCAAGTAACTTGTTCTGTGTGGGTATGTCATTTCCTGGCTCTGTCTCCAGCATTCAGAACAGTGCCGGGCACACAGCAAGGGCTCAGTAAATATCTTTTGAATGAAAAATGCCAATTCTTGTAGAACGGACACAAGAACTGTACAATGTCTAATGGCTATGAAACTCAAAGTTAATTATTTTATACCTTCCATTTGTATTTCTCTGTGGAGGGGGCCCAGTGAGTGGGCAAGGCCCCAGGTAGGTACATCTTGCTGGCTGACTGGCTGCCATCCATGCTTGCTCCCATGCATTTTTGAATCTACAGCTGCTTTAGTTCTTTTTCTTCCTTCTCTCTTGCTTTTCACATTTTGACTTCAGCCATCAGTTTATTCACCTGTATTTAAGGGTTATGTATGGAAGTTACCTCTTGTTTGCCATCTAATGCAGTCATTTGAATTAGAAACATCAGCATCATCTTGAATTTCCCCTGTTGTCTCATTTGCAAATCTCTCAGTCCCCTAGTCCTGCCAACATTTCTTCCTTCCTCCCATTGCCCCAGGTCCACTGTCATTACCTCTAATGCAGACGGTTTGGAACAGTCTTCAGCCTGGCCGCTCTCCTTCCAAATCTGCTCCCTACAAGGCCACCCTCGCAGAATAGTGTGAAATACGTGGGGCCATCTTGCTTCCTGCCAATGATCCTCCCATGGCTGCCCCTCCCCTGCTCCTGCTGGGCATGGACGGATCTCACCCTGTCCTGAGACTGCTTCGTCTTGGGCCACTGCCTCTGTATGCCATTGCCCCCACTGGTCTTACCGATTCTTTTGTGCAGGCAGAGCTTTCTTCCTGGAAAGCCCCTTCCACCCTCTAAGCCAGCTAATGAATTCTCATTCCTTATGACGTGTCCAATACCTGCAATGCAGGCAGTCCTGGCAAACATCTGCCTGGTGAAAGTACCTGCGTATGACCTTTATTACTCCACTAGCTTCTTTTTTTTTTTTTTTTTTTTTTTTTTTGAGACGGAGTTTCGCTCTTGTTACCCAGGCTGGAGTGCAATGGCGCGATCTCGGCTCACCACAACCTCCGCCTCCTGGGTTCAGGCAATTCTCCTGCCTCAGCCTCCTGAGTAGCTGGGACTACAGGTACGTGCCACCATGCCCAGCTAATTTTTGTATTTTTAGTAGAGACAGGGTTTCACTTTGTTGACCAGGATGGTCTCGATCTCTTGACCTCGTGATCTACCCGCCTCGGCCTCCTAAAGTGCTGGGATTATAGGCGTGAGCCACCGCGCCCGGCCTCCACTAGCTTCTTATACTTTACATAGTTCAGATAAAAAGCTCAGATAAATGACAGTAAGCTACATTATCAGAGTCGTTTAGAGAAGGAAGAAACTGTGAGCCCTAGAGCCGTGAGCCCATGGGGAGCTGCAGCATCCCCAGAGGTGGGCCTGGGTGAGCAAACTACAGTGTAAATCAGGCTGCTAGGTTTTACATACTTGTGTTTACACACTTCCAAACTTCTCTGAGGCCATCTCCTCTAGACCTTCTCAGAGATCCGTGGAATCCCAAATCTTGGGTCAGTAGGGATTGTGAAGCTCACCTACCCCAGTTGGGTTCCCTGGTGATGCTGCTTCCTCTTCTGTGTGACCATCTGTCTCTGCTGCTGTGTGGGGCACTGTTTCTCTGCTCTGATTTGACCACCGGGTCAGGGCGCCATTCTCCTTTTTAGATGAAGACGCTGAAGCTCTGCTAGGTGAAGGAAGTTACCTAAGCCCAGCTAGTGAGTACCTGCTGGAACAGGGATTCTGGTCCAGGACCCTTGCACTTCCCAGCTCAAGTTCTTGCCACGTGGATCCTGCAGTCTTCAGGGATGCTGCTCCTGATTGGCTGGTGCTCCGATTCTCCACCCTGTCCTGCTTCAGAGTCATGTGACTTCAAACTTCCAGTCCTGGTGTGGCAGTTACGTCTTCCTGAGAGACATGTCAGATAGAAACAGGACTGATTCTGGGCCCTCCCTCTCCCACTGCTGCTTACTGTGTCTCTTAGTGACCCAAGGGTGCTCAGGGCCTTTCACAGAATCCCATCCCAGCAGAATCATGAAAGGAATACTTTCTTCTTCAGCATCTTGGAGGTCACCCTGGGGCTGCTGGCTCTCAGGGACTACGAGGTAGGCTGGTGTCTGGAAGCAAAGGGAATGGCCTCATCCTAAGAGTTGCTGTCTGATATTCAGCGATTCTCAGTGTGGAGGGTCCACGATTGATGCAGTGTGAGGCAGTCCACGGCACAGGGGGCCTTTGCTCTAATTAACAACCTCATGATTGTGAAGACTGTGCTTGAGACTTGAGAAGCACTGGAATGCTTGGCCCATGGCCGTGCCTTGCATCCTGTAAATCTGGATGTACTGCTGGGGCTGGGGGCTTCTAGTCTCGGAGACTGACTAAGGCCAGGGGCTGAGTGAGATTCCTGCAGCGGGCAGATTCTCCTCTCTTTTTCTCTCCTGCTACCTGAGCTTGTATTATTGTGGACACCAAGTCAGACTTTGGGGATTGAAGTTGAGTAAGACTAGTCTATTCCCTCGAGCAGCTGAGTGCCTGAGGAGGAGGATAGTGATGTGAATGGACAACAGAATATGATGGGGAGGTGAGCCACATGCAGAGGGAGCCGGGCAGGACCACATGTCTGCTGGAGCACCTCCTGGAAGGCTTCCTGGAGGAGGAGGTGGCCCTGAACCTCATCTCTGAGGATGACTTGGCACTGGGGGAGGAGGTGGAGAGGAGATGGGATAGTCATTTCTCTCGTGATGATCCATATAGAAGCCTAGAGGTAGGGGAATGCGGGCACATGTGAGGAGGTCTGGGACAATTGAGAAGAGCACATGCTGGAAGCAGGTGGCTGACTGTTCTCCTGTAGTAAGAGAGATAGGAGGATGTGAGAAAGCCTGAGGGAAGAGGGCGAGGAAGAGCAGTGCACATTCAGCAGGTTCGAATCAGTGTGGGTGTAATAAGTGCTTTAAACCGCTCTTTTAGCAGGGTGGAATGAATTGGTGCCAGAGTCCCAGAATATAATCCCTTATCAGTCTGCTGTTCTGACAGCTGTTCTGGGCTTTTTATTAATGTGGCTGATAATACTTTACTCTCCAGGGTATTCTGAGATTTAATTAGTTCTTGGGCAATTTAGAATTGGTACTTTAAAATATTAGTGCAGTGTTAATTATAAATGAATGCGTATGAACTAATTCCTACAAATGTGTGATTGCATTTACATTCAGCTCTTCAGTTGCCTGCTTCCAGTTCAACATGCTTTGAGTTATAAGTTGCATGTAAGATACTCCGTTCTGTGGGGAGTTCAAGGGTAAGAAATGCAGACACAAATCTTGCATTAAGAGTGTAGGGCCGGAAAACACAGCAGGACTCTTCCTAAAGAAACACTTCTAGAAGAGATGAAATGGCAAATGAAGAACAGGAAGATTTTGAGGTAAAAGGAACTTACTTGAGAGATTTTTGTTTCAAATGGGCTTTGTTTTTCTTAGTAAGGTTTGAGAAGCTCATCAGAGTTAAGGGTGTGTGTGTGTCTGTGTGTTTGTGTGTATACGTCTGTGTGTGTGTGTGTGTGTGCGTGCATGCGTGTGCACATGCGCACATGTCTGCACATTAGGGGCTGAGAAGATTGGGAACTTTTTGAACCCTCCTGTGGGTAATTCATGAATGCATCAGAGGCATTGAGCACCTACTGTTTGTGTACCAAGCATGGAGTGTTTGCTCGCTGCAGGAGGTCGCATGAACGTCTGTGCAGTAGTTTCCCAGAGTGTAGCGGGCTGGGCAGAAATGACTTCGACACTCTGGGGTAGGCGTGGGGAACAGCTGGTAGGGCCTCCACAGGGTCTTGGGGGAGCTCACAGAAGGGGCTTCTGTAGTAGCCTGGAGAGCAGGTGAGGTGGGTGCTTTCTGGTGGCTCGCTGGGGCAGAGAGTTGAAGGCCATATAGGCAGTGAGCTCTGAAGATTAGGGCTGGGGGTAGAGGAGGGCAGGGAGAAGAGAGAAGAAGGGGAGGGGAGTACTACCCTGGCAAGAGGAAATAGCATTTGCTCAGGCACAGAGTAGCCGCTGGCCACACACAGAAGGCTGATGCCATGATCCTGGGGAGGATTCTGTGGCATCTGGATCCAGCAGTGGGAGTCGAAATAAGAGGACATGTTGTAGAGATGTCAAGGAAGTGGAGTTGATGGGACCTGGTAGAATTCACAGAGGGCAGCTGCCTAGGTTTTGGCTGGGGGCCAGGGTAAATGGTGGCTTCCCTGCCAACCTCGAGACCTCACAGCAGATGCAGATTTGGAGGAAAGAGGGTGAGTTAGTTGTGGCCACACATTGATCTGGGGACTGCAGGATGTCCAAGAGGGCATGCTGCCCCGCACGGAGTCTAGCATGAGGTGTCAGCAGAGAAGGGGCATGAATAGATGGGCCATCAGGGAAACTGGGTGGAAGCAGAAGGACAAGCCACCAAGAGCAGCCTTCTGAGGCCCCCGCAGGGGAGTATCCAGGGATGGAGAGCAGGAAAGATTGCCTTGAAGGAGGAAGAGGATGGGTTGAGGATGGTGAGTGATGCAGGCAGTTCAGCGAGAGGAAGGTTTGGTGAAGACTCCACTGACTGGGGGGTGTGCCTCATTGCTAACTTGAGCGGGAGCAGTGTCAGTGGAAGGGGTTCAGTGGGAGATGCTTGTAGTGGGAGGGAATGAAGATGGGAATGGAGAGAGGAGTCATCCAGAGATGACTAAGAGGATGGCCTGGGGCAGATGGCACACTCAAATGGGTGACTTGAGAAGCTAAGGAAGAGGCTCTTTGTAAAGGTATGTTCATGTCTAGGTACAGCATCAAGTCATAATGTGGGAGTGAGGGCAG
The DNA here is from genome assembly GCF_030222135.1 of Aotus nancymaae. Classification (NCBI taxonomy): domain Eukaryota; kingdom Metazoa; phylum Chordata; class Mammalia; order Primates; family Aotidae; genus Aotus; species Aotus nancymaae. The sequence continues at coordinate 82,732,487 of NW_026988450.1, read as the reverse complement.
CTGGAACAGCGGGGTAAAGACGCAAGAGGAGGGAAATGTCACCAGAACACCGAGGGAGAGAGAGCTGTGGCCTTTGGTAGAAGATGAGGTCAGTCTGTGATGACCTGGCAGCAAGGTAGCCTGGAGAATAAATACCCACCCTGACTCTCCCCTTCCCTTTCATCTCTTGCTGGTGCCTCCAATGGTCAAACCTAGTTGGAGGCCGCAGAGCAGTAGGCCCCATTGTGTGGTCCTTACTGGTCAGCCTTGGGAGCTGGGTGGAGAAGTGGGAGGGGTGGCCTGGAAGGGCAAGTGGAACCTCTCCAGAACTTCAGGGGACTCTGGATGCTTGTTCATTACCTGCCCTTAAAAGTATTCTTTGGGAGGCCAAGGCAGGCAGATCATGAGGTCAGGAGATCGAGACCGTTGTAGCTAACTCAGTGAAACCCCGTCTCTACTAAACATATAAAAATTTAGCCAGGCTTGGTGGCACATGCCTGTAGTCCCAGCTACTTGGGAGGCTGAGGCAGGAGAATCGCTTGAACCAGGGAGGTGGAGGTTGCAGCAAGCCAAGATCACGCCACTGCACTCCAGTCTAGGTGATAGAGTGAGACTCTGTCTCAAAGAGGAAAAAAAGGGGGATACACTTGGGTCTCTGCTCCTTAAGTAATGGCCCCCTCCAGTTTACATCAGAACACCTCACTCCCTGCAGGGGCGCTAGATCCTGCCCTGGGAGGAAGGGCTTCAACAGCATGGGGCATGTACACCCGTTCACCAACATCTGCTTCCCTCTGTAAGGTTTGCATTCCACATTGTGCAGTGTCATCGCTTTTTCAAATGCTGTCTTTTCCAAAGGAAATGAAATATAAAGAATTATGTTAATGTGCTAAGGTTGAAGAGCAGTGCTGCACAGTAAAAGTTAGAGTTCTTAGAACATCAGCAACTGGGAAAATACACAAAGCTAGGTGGTAGGGGGAGAAAGGGGCTTGGATGCAGCTCAGGATTAATACAAACCAAAAGAAACCAGAAAGAAGCTATCATCTCAACCTCAGGCCTGAGTTGGACTTTCATGTATATTTTTGGGCGTGAAGTCAACAGACTGGTGTGCAGCAAATGTTTCCTGAAGGCCTACTGTGTGTGCTCCCCATGCGAAAAGGTTCTGTTTCTGTTCCCTCATATGAACCTTCCAGTGACTCATTCTGCAGATGCGGATAAGTTTAGAGTGCTCCAAACACCCAGCTGAAAGGCAGAGACTGGATCTTAGCTGTGACGCCTTTAACTCCAAATCTTGTGTTTTTCACCATACGTTCTTGAAACAGTGACTTTTTGTTAAAGCCATATTTCACATAGTACACTGTACCTCTTAATCCAGTGGTTTTAATGCATTTCCAAAGCTCTTCAGAGATGCTTAGTGGCTGAGGCTGGAGGGATACTGAGGACAGGTTGGGGAGGCTGGCAGGGAGCCCATCCACTTTCATCTCAGTGGTTGTACCTTTTATAGAGTATTTATGTTGAAATTGTCTAAAGAGCAGGAAAATGGTCCTGCTAGTTAAAACAATTTGAAAACTACCATCCCAGTGTGCTGACAATCACAGTTGAATTCAGACAGTGAGGCCGTACGATGGAAAACTTGATGGACAAGGGGACTTCTGCTAAGGGCTTTGTTTTCTGGAAGAGCACATTTATAAGAGCCTCGGACAAAAAAGTGAACCATAAAAAGATTGGTTAAAAAGATATGCTGTGTATATAATGGTAGAGTTACAGGTGCTAGTTAATGTTCATGAAAGTGCTTTGCAAACTGTCATGTGCCACTCAGAAGATATTATTATTATTACAGTATTAATAATATAGTTTATCTCCCTTCTGTGATATTGACTAAAGGGAAAATACTAGACAGGCATAGACTACTGTTAGAAATTTCCATTTAAACCCACTGTTGCTGATGGAATTAATGCTGGCCTCCCTTCCTGTGATCTGGCTTACCCAGGGGAGGGCCACTGGGGTTTGACATCATCTGGTCTGCTCTTCCTCTTAAGCATCTCAGACAGATTTCAGCTATCGATCTCACTAAAATTACATTCTATTCGCTCTTGGCTAAAGGGTCTTTTCTAGAGCTCAGTGAAGATATTTTTAAACATGTAATACAATTTGAAAACAAAATACTACCTTAGAATTAATTGTGTAATTAACACATGTTCACGTAGAAGCAGGATATTTGAAGAGGATTCATTTTGAAAACGGCATCTAGAGGGCTTGGAGTTTGACCTGGGTCACCCCAGCAGGCCCTGCACCCCTTGGGGTTCCCTTCAGTGTCCTTATTTTCCACATTAGGATGTGTTTATTAAAAGACATCTGATTGCCAGCTGTTCTTTGTCAAGCACCCTGCCTAGGCCCAGGGACTCAACTAGGTTTTCTCTGAAACAAGGGTTAGTAAATTATCCAAAATTTCCCATCAGCATCAGCCAGGGGGCTCGGATTTCAGCTGAAGGTCTCTGACCCTGCTGTATCCTGCCATCTCAGAAGAATGACTTTTAGCAGCCGTGTTTATTGCCAGAAGGTTCAGTCTATCTTAGTGCAAGGGAGATAGACATTTACTTGTTGAATAGAACTCTGGCTTTCTTCAATTCCCAATAATTGCGTCTTCATAGCACAGAGAATCAACACAGAGCCGTAAGAGCTGGGCACACCGTTGACAATCCAACAGGGGTACTTTAAAAACCTGGGCCTGGATGCCAGGCCGGAGCAGCAGTCTGTCGCACCCAGGAGCCAGCTGTGCAGTTGACTGTGCAGCGTGCCTTCTGGGGCTGGAATGGGGCCTTTCATCTGCATGGAGTGATTAGGAGCAAATGGCCTCTTGCTATGTGCGGGCACTTGGCTGAGGGGGCACAGAGCAAATGCCAGCCTTCCTTCATCTACCTCAGCCTTCAGCACAGCTGGGCCCAAGCCCCCCGCCCCCCACACCCCCCATCAGAGAGAGGTTGGCGAGGAGGAATGGAGCAGTGTTTGAGCGCTGCGGTGCCTGAGCTGCCTGTAAGCCGAACACCTCTGCCTGTGGCGAAAGCAAAAATGACGTTCATGGAAACTACTTATAGGTCCACCAGCCAGGCCCCTCTGTTCTCCCCACCACCTTAACACAGTATTACACTCTGCCATTTGACCGTCACCTCATCCCATTGTGGAGTCAGCTATTCAGTTGGTTCCTCTCTGTTCTCTATCTAAACTTCTGCTCCTGCACAGCATCAAAGGCAGGAGGGGTCGTAGGAAGCCCTCACCCTGCAGTCTGCTGGACTTTGATGGGATGCTGGGTGTGCCACTCATGGGGACAGTGTCCAGGCTCAGTCTCCTCTTCTCCTCACTGAGCTGTGGACTCCTTATCTTTATAAGGGACTTGGGAGCAGTCCTGCCTCACTAGGATGGTGGAGACTGAGGGAGACGGTGGTGTGTGCAGCGTCCTGAGTGACTGGCAAGAGGCCTTCCCTTGCTATTTGTTTAATGACTGGATGACTGTACCACTTTGTGAGGTTGGAGGTCCTTCCTCTCTTTCCCCACTTTACTGAGTGTCTGTGATGATTTGGGCACTGCGGAAGACTTCCAGTGAAATAGGCTAAGTCCTGCCAGGCCTTACTGAACTACACCCAACTAGGGAAGACAGACAAGAAACAAGTAAACAAATACATAAACAAGCCACTCACAACAACTGCCCTCATCAGTAGGGACTGTTTGTGTGAGATGGTTTGCTAGATCAGAACTTAGAGCACTAGATCCCAGTGGCAGGGGGTCTGCAATTGCAATGGTCTGAATTTTTGACTTAACGGTTTTTCAGCTTTACTATGGTGCGAAAGTGACATGCATTTAGTAGAAACTGTACTTTGAATTATAAATGTTGATCTTTTATTTCTATTTTGTATTACTATAAAATTTGTATTTTTATTATTATAAAATAGGCTTTGTGTTAAATGATTTTGTCCAAATATAGGCTAACGTAAGTGTTCTGAGCCCATTTAAGGTAGGATACGCTAAGCAATGATACTTGGCAGGTTAGGTGTTTTAAGTGCATTTTTGACTTAATGACAGTTTTGACATAGGATGGATTTATTGGAATGTAACTCTCATTGTAAGTTGAGGAGCATCCGTATTTAACAACACAAACTTTTCCTACTTCCCAAAGGCCTGCATTCTACCATACTCAGGTAAAATGATTACCTTCTAACATACTGTGTAAATTAGTTATTTATTATGTTTTAAACTGATTGTCTCTTTCCCCGCTAGCGTGTAAACTCCAGTGGGCAGGGCTCTCTCTCTGTTTTGTACACTAAGGTATTACAAATGCTAGAACAGTGCTGAACACTCCATAAGTATCTGCTGAATGAACTGTGGCTAGTAAAGAGCAAATAAATGCTGTAGTGTGTACATAATTTCCAAGTAAATATTTATTTCTTTTGTGCAGAAATGATATTTTGTTTGAATATAGACACTTAAGAAAATTTGAAAACGGGAAAGTGAGAAAAGAAAACCATCTCATGAAGAGAATATTTTATTTAGTAGTAGGGAATAATTGTTGAATGTGTTGGAGATAGAAATTCTGTTTTCGGAGGAGACGCACTTGGTATGAATTCTTTACCAAACTCAGGGGAGGGTAACCAGCAAGCAAACATAGAAACTGAAGAGGTGGACTTGAAATCCGACCTGAAGTTGACCTGTCCCTTCCTAGTCACAGCCAGCCGCTCTTCTGCAAATAAAAATGCACAGAGCCTGTTGAATTTGCCCCAGGTTCCAGCAGCACCAGGTAGGGAGGATGGGGCTTTGGGTCAGGAGTGAGTATCCCACCCACAGTGTGCTCAAATAGCCCACCTGTCCTGGGATCCTGTGGGTGGGGAGTGCAGGCTGGGAGCCAGGACTTGGCTGGGAAATTCCCTGTGAGTTCTTGAGGCTGTCTCCTCTCCCAGCCACTGAAGAACCAGTGGTGCTGGCAGTGGGGACTTACTAAATAAATCACAGTCACTTACAGAGACCGGAAACCAGGGGTGTGACTCCCTGCCTCATTCTGAAGCAAACACCCCATATACCAAGACAGCTTGGGGTAGGAAACCGGCAGACACTCACACCCCACCCTGTGCTACACCTCTCTTCTGTTATCACAATTGCACAAGGTGACGAGTGGCTCTGGAGCAAGAGTGTGGGTGTCTGCAAAGTGTCCTTCTCTGTTCGTGTTTCCTGTAAAACTCATAGCAATGAATTTGCTCATGGTAACTGTATTAGTTTGTTTTCACACTGCTGATAAAGACATACCCAAGACTGGGAAGAAAAAGAGGTTTAATTGGACTTACAGTTCCGCATGGCCGGGGAGATCTCAGAATCATGGTGGGAGGCAAAAGGCACTTCTTACACAGTGGCGGCAAGAGAAAAATGAGGAAGAAGCAAAAATGGAAACTCCTGATAAACCCATCAGATCTTGTGAGACTTATTTACTATCACGAGAATAGCACCAGCCCCCATGATCCAGTTACCTTCCCCTGGGTCCCTCCCACAATGTATGGGAATTCTGGGAGATACAATTCAAGTTGAGATTTGGGTGGGGACACAGCCAAACCATGTCAGTAACCATGGTTGAAACTAACTGCAATTTAGTGAATCAAGCCATGGTTTATGGCAGCTTGGAGGGCTCTTGTGCATGTGCAGTGTGGGTTGGGCAGGGCAGCTTGTTTCTAAGCAGGTCACCATACAAACTGTTTTGTAGTTGGTGAAGTCTCTGTTCCCAGAATGGTTCACAGGTAGTGTTGTAGACAGCGTTCCTTTGAGATGGCTGGGTGATAACTGCCTGATGATTAGAAATTGTACAGAAGGACCCTCCACCATCCCATCCCCCGCTAAAGGCTTGGGGTTGCTGAATCTACATTAGAACCCAGACTTTCTGTCATGGTTCTTAGCATGTTGCTATATCATTGCCCAATAAATTTCTAATCTTTTTTTCTTTTTTGAGACAGAGTCTTGCTCTGTTGCCCAGGCTGGAGTGTAATGGCATGGTCTCAACTCACTGCAGCCTTCACCTCCTGGGTTCAAGTGATTTTCCTGCCTCAGCCTCCCTAGTAGCTGGGTTTACATGTGCATGCCACCACATCTGGCTAATTTTTGTTTTTTCAGTAGAGGTGGGTTCCACCTTGTTGGCCAGGCTGGTCTTGAACTCTTGACCTCGTTATCCACCTGCCTCAGCCTCCCAAACTGCTAGGATTACAGGCGTGAGCCACTGCACCTGGCCAGAAATTTCTAATCTTAGTTGTTTTTGATAATACTAGCTGGTACATTATGTTGTATATTTATTTAATTTCCATGGTAGATGATAAAAGTCTTAAAAACAAAGCTAAATCTAAAACAAGATATTTTGAATTGAACGAACTGAAGTACTTCTGACATAGGAGGAGGGCTTTGTTTGTTGGGAGAATGTGGAGGTAGGGGTTTTCTTGCATCACTGTCTCTGGAGAGCCATGGTTTCTGCTCCAGTTGTGTGGGTGCATGGGACGCTCTCATGGCCATCTGGAGCCACCAGATGCTGAGAGCAGAGGTAGGAAGCTCGCCCCAAGATTGCCTCTGACTACTAACTTAATTTCATCTGGTCTTAGGATTTCTAAATTTGGTGCCCATCAAGGTGACTGCCAAGAGCTGGGAGTGTGAGTAGCTGTGATGTGTGGTTGAGAGAGTCTTTGGGTTGGTGTCCCAGATATGTTTTCAGAAGGCAGAGAAGATGAACATTGATGGGATGTTTAATATCTTTCCGGGATTTTCCTAGTAATTGTGTTCTTTCTTCTTACAGCAATCTTTTGAGGTTCTTATTTATACTTTATTTTTTAGGAGTGATTTTAGAGAGATTAATCAATTGTCCAGAGTTCCATTGCAAGTGGTTAAATTGTGTGCTACCCCAGCCTCTCTGACTTCGGAATGCTGCATGCCCACAGCCTCTCTGCAGTGGTTCCATTAACCAGCCTCTGAGCTGCTCAGGCCAGCTGGTTTGTAGCGAGCTCACAGTATGATGCAATGCAGCAGCCATGCGCAAGAGGGAGAACCCATACCCATCGACAGCTATGGAGTTTGTAAAAGGAGAGGAAGCTGGAGGGGAGTGTAGGCAGGACAAAGTAGAAAAGTTTATAGTCAGTAATTCAGAGGAAGCAAGAGACTATTGAAAAACACCTATTGAAAGTCCATGATACATGTGAGCTGAAGATGAGAAATGCCAAGCCCTTAGCAAAGCTTTCTCAGCATGACTTCTAGCTTGGGTCCCCGAGGCATTTCAGTGGAGAAAAGGCAACTTTGAAAAGTACAAAGGTGGGTCAAGTGAGGACATGGGGAAATTGGTGAACAACCAGGTCAAGTGGGAATGAGGACTTTGGTATCTAAAAGGAAGTGGACAGAAAATTACTAATGAGGCTGTTGTTAAAATGTCTTTCTCTTTTACCCTATACCCTCCTTGCTTTCCACAAAGGTGTATTGAGTACCGGCTACACACCAGACCTAATGCTGGGGATGAGAAGCATGCAGTCGAGCGGCTGTTAGAGAGCTGGGTTCAGGGCTGTGAGGAGCATGGCACATGCAGGAGTGCAATGGAGAACCTGATGTTTCTCTGCATAAAGCATCTGCTTTCGTAGGCCAGGGTGTCTGGGTAGCATCTGGGTCTCCATGACAGTTCTTCTCCTGCCTCACCTCCCACCCCCCACATACTGGGTGTTTTACCAGGAGTTATTTGCTACTCCCTAAATGCACCTGGCATTTGCCTCCAAGTGAGCATGCATGTTCTTTTTCTGTGGGACTCTCGTTCTTTCCGCAGTGCTCCAGGCCTTGAGGGATGTAAGATGAACTTACATCTCCAAGGACCATTTCCAAGGCTATTCAGTGTGGTGCCTGGCACCATGGTTCCTGAATCAGTTGGAAAACTTGGTGTGGAAGCTTCTGAAGCTCTCAAGAATAGAATGCAATGTGCATGGACTGTGGATCCATGTTGCATGAGGTCCCAGAGAATTGAGGTTGCTCCTGGAAGCAGCTTTGGCTGCAGGTAGTTTGCTTGAGTGGTAGTCCTAGGAAGCAGGAGCTATGGAGGGAGACGAGTGGGACAGGGAAGGAGCAATGCCAAGGGCTTGTTAGTGGGGTCCCTGCTATATGTACTGGGGATTTGATTCTCAAGAAGCTACCATGGACAAGGCACAGTAGCTCACACTTGTAATCTTAGCACTTTGGGAAGCCGAGGTGGGTGGATCATTTGAGGTCAAGAGTTTGAGACCAGTCTGGCTAACATAGTGAAACCCCATCTCTACTAAAAAAGTAAAAAATTAGGTGGGTGGGATGGTGTGCACCTGTAATCCCAGCTACTTGGGAGGCTGAGGCATGAGAATCACTTGAACCTGGAAGTAGAGGTTGCAGTGAGCCGAGATCGTGCCATTGCACTCCAGCCTGGCAGCCTGGACAACTAAGTGAGATTCTGTCTCAAAAAGATGCTGCTATGGTGACTCCAAGAATTGTCTACCTGGACAGCATCCAGAGCACTGCTTCCACCTTAGCCATATGGGCCATGGGTTATGAGGAGAGTCCGCTGTCCCTTGCTGAGGGGAGGACCAGAGCCTGCACTCTGTGTGGACCTGAGGCGGGTGTGGTCCAATGGGTTGTAGGTATGTGGTGTTCTGTCCCCTACTGTTTTGTCTCTTCCAGGTTTTTTTTTTTCTATCTCTCATATTTTTCACTTCTTTTCCTTCTTTTCTCCTTGCAACCTCCTTACTCCTCTCTACATCCTTATGTAATAGTTCCACCTCTTTGTATGTGAGGGCCTTAGAATTTACAGATTTATATGTTGTTCGGTCTGACTTCCCATGTGGTTCAGAGTCTTTTCCATAGCACTTTCAGTGGTGTCTGTGACTTCCTGGAAAACCCTCTTCAGAAACGTGTCTGAAAAACACCCTTTCCTTGGACAGCTCTAACTGTTGAGAGTTCCTTTCTGTGGTCTGAAATCTATTGTGAGGGACATCTACCCATTGGTCCTAGCTTCATCTTTTTGAACACGACAGAGCAAGTCTTCTTTGTTGTCTGGCTCCAGCCCTTTATATGCTGGAGGCCTATATTAGGCTTCATAAAATCATGAGAAGACATGGGCCCAACCTCCAAGAGGTCACAATATGGATAAGGCATATCAACAGATAATTGCAATCAGTGTGGGAAGTCCAACCATTGGTTCAGTGCTGTGTTTGTGTAAGGAGGATGGAGGAAGTAAGAAGGTAAAAGGGACAGAGTATCACAGAGGAGGGGAGATCTGAGCTGCCTTTTGGTTTGTCATTCAGACAAGCAGGGATGTATGGATCAGAACGTTGTGCAGTGCATGGCTGTGTGCAAAGGTCCAGGAGCTGTAAACAGCACCAGGTGTTAGTCAACTTGTGGTTCAGCATTGATGGAGCCCAGAGGGGTGGGAGGTAAGTAGGTGAGGGTGTGTGCTTGCAAGTCATGGCCTTGATGGTACAGGGATAGTGGGAGAGGATTTATGGCAATTCTTGGAGGACTTTACCTAGCACCTTTTCGTAATGGAGATGGGAAGGAAGCCAATGGAGGGTTTTAAGCAGGCAAGTGAAAGGATTAGATTTGGATTTTAAAACAATTCACTCTAGGGTCTAGGGGGAGGATGGTTTGGAGAGTGTTAGTCAAGATACTGTTAGGAGAGGCACTGGTTGAAAACGAGTTTAATATTGAGAATGTTCTCTCGTGTAAAAACATGCCCAGGCACAGTGGTTCTAGGGCGGGTTCAGGGGCACATCTGTGCCAGGAAAGCCGCAGGATCCACCTCTCTCTTTGTGATGCCTGAGGCATTATCATGGTCTTTCACTCGGCCTCTCCTCGCTGCTGCATTGTTGCCTCGGTTCTGGCAGTGGACATACCAACACTCAGCTGAGGAAGAGAGGTGGTGCTTTCTTCATGAGGAAGGAAAACCACTCCTGGAAGACCCTGGACTGTTCTTTTCAGACCCCATTGGCCAGGCTTGGGTCCTGTAACCCTAGATTTTAGGACGGAGCCACATTCCGAGTTCCTGGAGTGGGAGGTGGCATTACCCTCAAGGAGAGACAGGTGTTGGGAATGGGCAGGGTGGATACCAACAGTGTACATCCCAAAGCAGCCACAGGGAAGGAAACTCAGAGCTGTGGGAATGGTGAGGGAAGAGGTGAGGTTCTTGTCCACTCTTTTCTTCTCCACCAAGGCCAACTCAGGTCTCTACTGGTTTTTAAAATGGCATGGCACCAGACCTTAACCCACATCTGGGCACCCAGTTCTGCCATGTGTTCTTAACATGCGGTGCCGAAAGCAGAGTCCAGACGCAGTCGATCTGGTGCAGAGCCTGGCGGTCTCTTCAGCTGCTGCTTCTTAGTGCAGGTGAACGTGGTTTGGTTTCTGTTGATTCATGCTGTTAACCTGGGTTGAGCTTCTGGCAAGCTCTAATTCTCAGGTCTTTTTTTTAATGTGAACACATCTATTCCTGGCATATCACCCACGTATTGAATTGTATCCCATGGTGAATTGCGGTGTAAAGTAAAACATCATTTTAAAGCAAAAAATTCCATAATCTGTTGTTTCTACCTTTTTATAGCATTCAATATATTCTGCTATAGTTATTTATGCATGTGTATCACCCAGTATGTAGGCCACAAAAAGAACTTCTGTGACTCAGGCAATTTGTAGACCTTTTGAAATGTTTTTATTATAGGCACTAAATAGTAAAATAAAACAAAAACTGCTGTTAGGCATGATGCAAATCAAGCCTACAAAATGTAGGCACTGCCAGTGACTTTGAGATCACTTGTTTCCCCATTCTGCAGCTTTACAGGGGTCATCCTGTTCTTCAAGGGAGGGACGCGTCTGATGGTCTTGACTTTTTCCCTTTAGCCTTAGAGAGTGATGTGCAGTTCTGTCTGATTCATGATCTCATCTATTCATGCTTTTCAGTTCAATGTTATATTTAATGCTGATGCTAGTTATATGATTAAGGACCTTTTCCAGTGAATTAAAGAACTTCTGTAAAACTGTTTCACTAGGTCTTAAAAAATGGTCCAAGCACCTGGATTATGGGATAAACATCCAAAAAAGCTTCATAGAACCTATAAAATTAGAATGTTTGTTTTGACAGTCTGCCATTAGCCAAGCTTTTTTCTTGCCTCTTCTTGAGAGAGCTTTCCTTTAACCAGCCTGCCTCCCTAAGAAAGAATACTTCTCCATTTTATCTTTTCCCTTCAGGCATTCCTTGGTACCTTTACTTGGGGAACTGCCTTCAGGCAGAGTTAAATCACAGAAAACAGACTGACCGAACGGCCTCTGGCTGTCTCCCTTTGGTTGCTCCTGTTTCTGTCATATTACTGCACGGTGGTTCCTACCTCGCCTCCCCGATAACCCCACCTGGCGGCACTTGCCAGACCGCCGCCTTGCGCCTCCACATCCCACCTCCCTTCCTTCATCCATTTCCACACTCACGGCTGAGAAAGGCTTATGTGGAATTGTTCCCTGTGCATTTGTCGTATGTTCTGAGGAAGTGATTTTTGGGCAGGTTATTTCAGGTTTTGTGGCTCTGTTTCTAAGAAAGAGAAACCTCCTTTGCCTGCCTTCCCTATATTTCCTCCTCGCTCAGGAGTCTCAAACAGTGTGCATCCAAGAGATGGCTCCTTTGTTCTTCACTTGGTTGTCAAAGATTTTCTTACCCCTCAGGCTAATGCCAATGGTAGCCATGTGGAACTAGCTGCTATTCTTTCTGTGGCTGACACGTTCCCTCTTCAGTGTATTTCAACATTTTCGAACCCGTTCAGTTTGCTCTCTGCAGCAGCAGCACAAATATAACCCAGCTGTTCCTGGCTCTCCATCATGGCCTTCCAGAGGCAGCAGACAGGCCCCAGGCATCGTTTCCCTTTGCTCTTCCATTGTTTTAAGAAACTGTAGACTAGAGTCAGCCTTGAAAAATCAGAAGATTTCATGTAGGAAATCTAGATTTCTAGTCTCGCTGTGAGCCGTCAGTAGACGTGACTCTGTCTTCCCACCCAGCAGGCTGGTCGTCTGTGGGAACTTGAGTCTCCTTTCCTTCCAGCTTCTCTCACTCCTCAGGCCTGACTGGTCTTCATGCACATCGATGTTTCACCCCTGGTTCCCCAGAGGAAGTTTCCAGACTTCTCATGGCCATTCAGGGCCCTCTGGGACCTAACTCTGACGCCCTCCCCTGGATTAATTTCTGTCTCCTTGCTTCCTCATGAAGTGGTCACCACACAGGGTGCTTGGGCACTGGTTTACACCTTGGCTCTGCTGTCTATCCCTAGATTGGAACACCATTTCCACCACACCCACTCCTTTGCCTTCATGCCCTTGCCTGTATTTCCCGACCATTGCTTCGCACATGCTTGCTTTTTATGTGCACCGAGGGTTTACCTCCCCATGAAGTGGAGAATCTACCATGCTTTCCTGTAACTATCTCAGGTCGTTTCTCATTTCATTTGGTGCATAGCAGACTGCCCTGGATTGCATGTGCTGTTTGCATGTCTGTCTCTCCCCTTGCACTGCAGGGCCCTCGAGGGCAGGGTCTGCACCTTATCACTCTTTTTGTCCACCATGCCTGGTATACAGACAGTGGCTGATAAGTGTAAGTAGAATAAGTGAATGATTTATTTCTTGGAAAATACATCTTGGAGACCTTGTGTTCTCTGCAGTGTTGTTTATTAATGACTCTGAAGTGCGCTTGGCCTCATGAAAACAAGACAAGAATCTATTTCTGTTTCACCCGACAATGTGCGCCCAGGGCCTAGGTGATGACCTGTTGTGGGTAGCAGTGAACCTGTACTGAATTGAGTGAAGGAGTGCAGTGCCGCTGTGGTACCTGCATGACTCAGTGGTCTGCGTGGCATTGCAGACCACAGAGCTGTACTTCCTTCATTGTCCCATGAAGAGTCGTGTTTACCCTCCAACTCTACCACTGATATAAAAGGATACCTTACGCATCTTGGTATTTGCTCCTTAGGTAACGAGTCTGACCTTGAACTAGAAAAGAAGTGTAAGGAAGATGATCGAGAAAAGGCCCCGAAAAGACCACGGTCACAGAAAACAGAGAAAGTCCAGAAGATCTCAGGAAAGGAGGCCAGACAGCTTTCTGGGGTGAAGAAACCCATCATAAATGTGGTTTTAACTGCACACGAAGCTATTCCAGGTGACTGCACCAAGCGGGAAAGGACAAGCCAAGACCCTTGGCAAGTCCATGCTGACAGCAGCCTGATGTCACAGTCTGAATCGGAGCATAGAGCTGGTGCATTGGTGGGGCTCTCCAGTTCATCACCCACTAATTCCAGAGGATGAGACCTACTTACTGCCCAGGTGTTGTGGTTAATGGATAGAGGGGAATAGGGTAGCTATGAGGGCTGCTGCTCCTGCTGCGGTGCCATAGTCCCGCTGTGCCGCTCCTGCTGGAGTAGTGGTTCCGGGAGCAGTTTGTTTTCTTTGTCCCCTCACCTAGCTCCTCTGCTGAGTGTGTGCCTTCCCCTCCAGCTCGCAGCAATGCTATCCTGAACGTGGGGGTGGCCCATTCAGCCACATGCATGCAGGCTGCTGCTCCAAAACCCGTGCTAACTCTGCCCACCTTCTGTTTTGTATTTTTTTTTTAACCTCTGTACACATAGAAAAGACATAAACTGACATAGACAACCACTGTTTCCATCTCTCAAAGAATTAGAGTTCTGTTCTTATCTTTCTTTTAATTAAAACAGTGGGAAATGTCCTAAGGGGGTATCCTGGGATGCTGCTGATCTTTTTGTATTTATAGAAGGAGTCACCAAATATTTTATAATACTAGAAACTTCCATCTCCCTATTCTTTTACATGAAATAGCCAATGGATATGTGACACTACACGTGTACATGTGCATGTGTGCATGTGTGCATGTGTGTGTGTGCGTGTGTGCGTGTGTATGTGTGTGTGTGTGTGTGTGTGTGTGTGTATATATATATATTTTTCTTTTTTGAGATGGAGTTTTGCTCTTGCCTCCCAGGCTAGAGTGCAGTGGTGTGATCTCGACTCACTGCAACCTCCACCTCCCAGGTTCAAGTGATTCTCCTGCCTCAGCCTCCCCAATAGCTGGGATTACAGGTGCCCGCCACCATGCCTGGCTAAGTTTTATGTTTTTAGTAGAGATGGAATTTCCCGTGTTCACCAGGCTGGTCTCAAACTCCTGACCTCAGGTGATTCACCTGCCTTGGCCTCCCAAAGTGCTGGGGTTATAGGTGTGAGCCACCACACCCAGCCTGACACTATATTTTTTTAAAAAAGTCTACTTTAGGATAGGACCCTTAATAAAAAAGCAGTTTATAATAGTGGATTTCAAAGTATGATTTTTCTCCTATACATTTGAGATGATTGCTGTCAAATAAAATTTGAAAATTAAGTTTAGGATGTTAAGGACAGCTGCAGCCTTTCAGTGTCTGTTTTCAGTGCTAAGAATAACTCATTTAAAATGAAAACTCTGACTAAATTCTCCTATACTTCACTGCAGATTGAGGTGATCAGAGAACAGACCATATAAAATTGTGTGACTAGAAGAACTTTCTGGAAAGTTACTTTGTCTGCCCTACTCACTTCAGAACAGTATTATTCTGGAAAATAAGAAGTCCAGAGAGAATTTCGTATTTACAATTGTTGCTAGAGAAACTTTCTACAATTTTCTAAAAATTAGTGGTAGTATTATGATATTTCTTTAAGCAAGGGTGAAAAGTATAATTAATTCCATTGCAATTTCAGAAATGGGGTAAATTGGATCTTTTTCTTTAATGCAGTTGATGCACGCAGGCATACACACGCACACACACGTATACCTTCATATGAAGTGTCCACTGCTGTAAAAGGCTTTTGATCATTTAATTGTATAGAACTGCAGAAGTAAAGGTGACCCTTGAGATTTTCCACCTCAAACCCTTAATTTCATATGGTGGAAACCGAGATATTGAGGCAATGTCATATTTGGGACTGGACCCAGCTAGCTTAAATTTCTGTTTACAGTCTGTTCTACTGCTCCATACTATCTTGATGCAGCTTTAAATTTACTTAAAGTTTGACACAGGTGATCTTGTATAAAACCTTGCAAGTAACATATATATGTATATGAGTATATGTATGTATATATATATGTATAGTTTTTAACCTAAGTGGATCAAGTGAAAATATATCTCAAGAGGACGTTTAGACAGATTATTCGAAAACCTGTCCTTACTTTATCAAATGCATACACTCTCACACACACATAACACACACCCAAAGAATTTAAACATATGAGCTCAGTGAAAACTATCTTGCATGGACATCATTCATTATTGAAATACACTTCCAAGCACCATTCCCTCAGCTGCGATGGGATCAGTGGTCAGTTTCGCTGCCTCTCAATAAGCACTGCCTTTTGCATCAATCTCAGGTGCTACCAAGATTGTGCCAGTGGAGGCTGGGCCTCCTGAAACAGGAGCTACAAGTTCTGAGACCACTTCAGCAGACCTGGTGCCTCGGAGAGGGTACCAGGAATACGCCATTCAGCAGACACCTTACGAGCAACCAATGAAGTCAAGCAGGTAAAGTGTTTTTTTCTGTGTAACTTCAGCCAGAAGTTGAATGCGAGTGAGCTCCACAGAGTGCAGGAAGGATCAAGATGCTTGTTCATTTAGATTCTGCTTATACACTTACTTATAACAGATACAGATCCCTTGATTCAGTGGTAGAATTAACCCCTCCATTGCAGCCCTTAGTGTGCTGGCCGAGCCTCCAGCATGTTACGGAGTAGCATGCTTTTAGAACTGAGCACCAATTGGCTTAATGAAGCCAGAGCATTTTACTTAAAGCAAACCGATTTTTAACTTTAGTAAAAAGAAATAGAAACATGACCTTAGTAAGGTTTTAGATTTATATAGCTGCACTTATTACAACTTAAAAAATCTTTATTTCCTTCTCACTTTGAAAAGTAACGTAAGTGTGTTGTAGAAGGCTCACAAATCCCATATGCTGTAGAGTTAAAGTAACCTGGAGTTACTCTTTCTAGAGGTAACACCTTTTGATAGTTTAGTTTGTGTGCCTCTGAAAGTTTTTTGAAATATATTAACATATATTGCTTTAATTTTGTTGTTTTTTTCAAATACTAAATACCAAAAGTATTGTTTTCAGCTTTTTTTAAAAAGCTTACTACACCTTGAAAGTCTTTCATTTTTAGTACATAGTTTAAAAAGCTGTGTTTGCTATTATGTGGACATATTTTAGTTTATGTAGCCAGTTTTTACCACTCAGGACAATGCAGTGATTAACGTTTTGGTACATCCATCTTTTCATACTTCAGGACTTCCTGTGGAGTCAATTGCTAGAGTTGAAATTGCTATATCAAAGGATATGAGTGCCTAGTGCTTGACTGACATTAAAAACTCTCTCCAGATACATTGGATCAGTTGACCACCCGTAGCAAACCAGTGTGTTTCTCTACACTCTCCCCAAGTTGTCTGCCTTTAGCCTGTACCTGCTGAAGTCAGTTAACAAACTCTGATCCCCAGAGGTCTGAAAACATTTCTCCCAACTGGAATGAAAGACAGAGAAAATGCCAGTTGCCAATGGTTGTCCTCTGTTTCTGGAAGAAGAGAAATGGGGTGTTCTTGAGTAGAGCATAAGCTTTAGAATGAAACAGACCTAGTAGGCTCTAGACTATTCTACATGAGTTCAGCTCAACAAATTGAGCACTTCTTGTGTGCTGGGCACTGGTGATATGACAAAGAATCAGCCAGATGCAGCCTCTGCCCTGATGAAGCTTACACTCCGTTGAACTTGACACAGGTTAACTTTGCATCTGTCATTCGTTGCACAATTTTAAGACTGTCTAATAGGATCTTAGTTTAGTGATGAGAATAAGAGATAAAATATGCAAAGTGCTTGGCAATGTAGTGCTCTCATTAAATTATATTATTATATCATGTGGTATGCCTCATTAATTTGTAGCCTCAGTCCTCTGTTCTTGTAAATGTGAACAACTGAATTTATTGATGAAGTTGTAAAAATACATTCCTTTGGTGAATTCATAATAGAATTAAGTCTCTAAAGTCATTCTGTGTTTCAAGTCAGGTTGATTTGTAGACCTTAATTAATTATCTTCACAATATTTCAGGGTCTGTTGGGGAGGGGTACAGCTAAATGGTAATCTAGTTACAGGTAAATGCACTGAATATTTAATCAAGAGATCTGGGCTATATTTTTATTGTCATGTATTCTTTTAATATTTTATTGTGAAAATAATACAATAACTGAAAGAGATGTTTTTGGGTAAGGATTTTACTTTGTAAAATTTGTTTAGAAACTTTTAGGTTATATGATTTTTCTCTCATGACAAAAGATACAGACTTCTTATATAAAAAATTTTAGAAGTTCAGAAAACTGAGGGAAAAGGTCATTTATGATCTTATTACCCAAAGATAACTATTTTTAAATGTATCTCCTTCCAGTCTTTTTTCAGCATGTATAGTTTATAAAATTGAGTTTATATTTTATATGTGATTTTGTATCTCACTTTTTAAAACTTTTTTTTCTTTTGAGACAGAGTCTCACTCTGTCACCCAGACTGGAGTGCAATGGCACAATCTTGGCTCACTGCAGTCTCTGCCTCCCAGGTTCAAGCTATTCTCTTGCTTCAGTCTCCTGAGTAGCTGGGACTACAGGTGCGTACCACCACACCCAGCTATTTTTTTTTTTTTTTTTTGAATTTTCAGTAGAGATAGATAGGGTTTCACTATGTTGGCCAGACTGGAGTCTCGAACTCCTGACCTCAAGTGATCCACCCACCTTGGACTCCCAAAATGCTGGGATTACAGGCGTGAGCCACTGGGCCCAGCCATCACTTTTTAAAACTTAATAACATTATACTTATATGCCTTTGTTACTCAAATTGACCACAAAGATTTTGCTTTATAGCAACATGACATAACTTCATGAAGATATAGTATAATCAACCCAACACTGGAGCCAACAAGATCTTTTTAAAATGCTCATCTGATTGTTACCCTTTAAGGCTGTGCCTTGCTCTTAGGGGTACAGGAGGCTTCTAAGACTAGCCCTGCCACCTCTGAGCCTTGTCCACCTGCTGTGGTCCCCCAGTTCTCCTGCTCCTGCCATCTGCTCCAGCCATCTGGGCCTCTTTTCACTTCCTTCATCTCTCCTTGCAGATGTCCCTTCCCCTTCCCGCATGCCTTTCCTCCCCTTGCTTAGTTAATGCCTGTCTGTCCTTTAGCTTCCTGCTCAAATGTCCTGTCCTCAGGGAGGCCTTTCCTGTCCCTAGACCAAGTCAGTCTACCGTGACTGGGCTCTCGGAGTGTCTGGCCCTTGTCCTTCTCACAGGGAGCCCAGTCGTCCTTGTCTGTCTACCTTTGTATTTAGTATGTAGGCTGGCCTGTGGCTCTTCTTGGAAGGTGAGCTCCAGAGAGCAGGACTGTGCTTGTTTTCATTCCCTTTTGTATCCTCAGTACCTGTACCACTTTTTTAAGGGAATGAATAAGTGAAGAAAGATAAACATGCAAACTAGTTCCCTACGTTGGTACTTTCGAGCAGCTTCCCATTCCTAACTATTGCGGAAAATGAGCCATGAGCACCTTCATCTAAATTTTGTATTCTTTCTTTCGGATAAATTCCCAGAAGTGGAATAACCAGATTAAGAAGTCTTACCTTTTAAAGTTCTGCTGGATTTCTTTGTAAAATGCAGTGGTGAGAATACCTCTCTCACTGAGGAGGCAGCATATGGAGAAAAATGACTTAATGGAACTCACATGGACATCAAAGCTCTGGCATCGGTTCACCGTCGCGGTCAATGACGGGCTTGTGAGTCAGATGGAGGCTGCGTAGCGTCCTTGTCAGACTCACTGCCCTCTAGGGGAACCAGGGCACCGAGGGCTTTCCCAGGTAGCTGCCTCTTAATACAAAAAATCAGAGCAAAAGATTCTCATTAAGACCATTTAGATCTTGCAGTAGAGGAGATATACAAAGTCTTGATTTATTTATTTAATTAATGTTATGAATTCAGGGTTTCTTTCTTTGGCATTCTTTGTGCCAATAATATGTATCCCCTTCTGGATATCTTTGTCGTTTGAGAAAGATCCAAATTACTTTCCTTAAATTAGCCTTGGGCTTAGCATGCAGGCATACTAGTAACTTCCAAATTTAAATATTTTAATCACATCATGTGAACGGTACCCTCTGGTATTTACGGACTGCAATCCATTTAAATATTTTAAATTTAAAGACAAGGCAACCTATGTTGGTCAGACACAGTTGTTTGGATAGTTTTATAACTACAGACTTTACAGTCAGAGTGGGTACAGTTTAATGGTATCTAGTTAATAGCACTACGTGATTATTAGTATGTCTGAGCTCGTTTTTGGATAACCTGGACACATTGTCCAGAGAGCAGTTAGGGCTGGAGAACAAACCTCGCTTGCCTCCTTAGATTCATCTGTCAGTGCCTGTGCCTGGTGCCTATTGTGGTACTTTGGTGACTGTCATCTGCCGGTTTCAGAAACATGTCTTGCCCATTCCAACAGCAATGGAAACCTCACAGGGGGAGCCTTCTTTATGGTACAGTTACTCTGGAGCAGGGTCACTGTATGACAGTGATTTCAGGGAGTAGAGAGAATGAGCATGAACGTGTAGGCTCTAGAGTCAGAGAGTCTTCCTGGATTCAAGTCCTGGCTTTTCCACTTAACCAATTGTACAACATGGGGCAAATACTCAGTTTTCTCATCTGTAAAATGGGTATAATAATACCTTTGGGCTTAAATACTTAGCATAGAGTTTGTCATACTACATATACTCAATAATTATTAGCTGTTATTATTACTGTCTCATTCAGCACGCACATTACTGTATTGAAAGAGACAGAATTCATGAGGCAGGCGGACTGTAGAGTCCAGCCCTACTAGGATTGTGGGGTGTCGCCTATTGTTGTGCTGAGGCACTGGATCTGAGAAATAAAGAGACAAGACACCAGAGGACTGGATAAGAGCAGCTGGGCTGGGGGGCCAATGCGACTTGCAAGCAGAGACAGGTGAGGCCCTGAGTGTCCAGGCTTGTCTGTATTTATTAGGTATAGGTTAGGGGGAAAGGTAGAGAGTGAGGTCATCTTAAGGACAGTGATAGGGTCAAGACAGTCACATGAGTGATAAGCAAGGGGTCCAACCCCATTAGGTCACTGAGACAAGAAGATGGGCAGAACAAGGGGCCCACCCCCATGAGGTCACCGAGGCAAGAAGGTGGGCAGAACAAGGGGCCCACCCCCATGAGGTCACCGAGGCAAGAAGGTGGGCAGAACAAGGGGCCCACCCCCATTAGGTCACCGAGACAAGAAGGTGGGCAGAACAAGGGGCCCACCCCCATTAGGTCACCGAGACAAGAAGATGGGCAGAACAAGGGGCCCACCCCCATGAGGTCACCGAGGCAAGAAGGTGGGCAGAACAAGGGGCCCACCCCCATGAGGTCACCGAGGCAAGAAGGTGGGCAGAACAAGGGGCCCACCCCCATGAGGTCACCGAGACAAGAAGGTGGGCAGAACAAGGGGCCCACCCCCATTAGGTCACCGAGACAAGAAGATGGGCAGAACAAGGGGCCCACCCCCATTAGGTCACCGAGACAAGAAGATGGGCAGAACAAGGGGCCCACCCCCATGAGGTCACCGAGGCAAGAAGGTGGGCAGAACAAGGGGCCCACCCCCATGAGGTCACCAAGACAAGAAGGTGGGCAGAACAAGGGGCCCACCCCCATGAGGTCACCGAGACAAGAAGATGGGCAGAACAAGGGGCCCACCCCCATGAGATCACCGAGGCAAGAAGGTGGGTAGAACAAGGGGCCCACCCCCATGAGGTCACCGAGACAAGAAGATGGGCAGAACAAGGGGCCCACCCCCATGAGGTCACCGAGACAAGAAGATGGGCAGAACAAGGGGCCCACCCCCATGAGATCACCAAGGCAAGAAGGTGGGTAGAACAAGGGGCCCACCCCCATGAGGTCACCAAGACAAGAAGATGGGCAGAACAAGGGGCCCACCCCCATGAGGTCACCGAGACAAGAAGATGGGCAGAACAAGGGGCCCACCCCCATGAGGTCACCGAGGCAAGAAGGTGGGCAGAACAAGGGGCCCACCCCCATGAGGTCACCGAGGCAAGAAGGTGGGCAGAACAAGGGGCCCACCCCCATGAGGTCACCGAGACAAGAAGATGGGCAGAACAAGGGGCCCACCCCCATGAGGTCACCGAGACAAGAAGATGGGTAGAACAAGGGGCCCACCCCCATGAGGTCACCGAGGCAAGAAGGTGGGCAGAACAAGGGGCCCACCCCCATGAGGTCACCGAGAAAAGAAGGTGGGCAGAACAAGGGGCCCGCCCCCATGAGGTCACCGAGACAAAAAGGTGGGTAGAACAAGGGGCCCACCCCCATGAGGTCACCGAGGCAAGAAGGTGGGTAGAACAAGGGGCCCACCCCCATGAGGTCACTGAGGCAAGAAGGTGGGCAGAACAAGGGGCCCACCCCCATGAGGTCACCGAGACAAGAAGATGGGCAGAACAAGGGGCCAACCCCCATTAGATCACTGAAGCAAGAAGGTGGGCAGAACAAGGGGCCCACCCCCATTAGGTCACCGAGGCAAGAAGATGGGCAGAACAAGGGGCCCACCCCCATTAGGTCACTGAGACAAGAAGATGGGCAGAACAAGGGGCCCACCCCCATTAGGTCACTGAGACAAGAAGATGGGCAGAACAAGGGGCCCACCCCCATGACCTGAGGCAAGGAGGTGGGCGTGTGCAGCAAGGAGGGTGCAGTGTGTGACATCTCTTACCTAGGGGCAGGCAACTTCTAAGAATTTCTAAAGGAGGATGCTCTGAGTCAGCACAGTAGCAACAGAGCTGACAGGGTATACAGCCACCTAGGTGCGATTATACCGGAGGGGTTTTAAGCCCTTGGATATACGTAGGATTGCCAGCCTGAGGCCAGCTTTCCACAAGAACTGGATGTAAGATACTACAACTCCCTTTCAGGAAGAGTGACTCTTGCTCCAAGCCTGCCATACAGCGGGTATCTTTAAGATACTGAATGCTGCCGCCTGGGCCGACCTGCCACCGGCTGTGTAGTGCATGCCCTTTCAGGCAAGGGCACTACTGCCTAGGCCATTGATTCTTGTCCTGGTGTGGCTGTTTTTCTTTAGTTCATGCTCTGCAATGTGTCTGCTCTAGACATTCCTCTGACTACAAACTAAGATATGATTATCTATGAAGACATTATATTAAAAAGGAAATAAATGAGCAGTAAGATATTCTTCAGGCACTAATTGTGCCGGGTGTCTGCTCTCCTTCCTCGGTATCCAGAAGGGGGGTTACCCACAGCAGACCATGTTTTTATTCTTCACCACATACACAAAATCTAACGCAGTGCCTGAAACACATTGGCAGGTGTTAACAAATGGTGGCCATTTTTGAATAAATGAAATACACAGTTAATAAACAGCAGCCCTGTTTTCCCCATCTGAGTTGTAAACCAACCATGATAGAGGAGGAGGAAGATGGAGAGCCGCACATCAGCTCTGTTACTGACAGAGCCGTGGGAGAGAGCGTGCGGTACAGGTCAGCAGGAGCCTCCTGTTACTGCCTGCAGAATGAGACAGTCCTGCTCTCCCAACTGCTGTCCTGGACCGCTCTGGCCAGGCTCACAGAGGGCCGCTGGTTAAGTGCCCACTGTATCCCATGCTCGCTCCAGGCAGGCACATCCTCACAAAAACAGGCAGAGCCCAACTCATGACTTAGGTCGTGCTCTGAAGTCACCAATCAAATACATTGGTTCTCTTTTCTTGGGAAGGAGTAAGGGTGTGGAGAAAGGCCAGGGATCTTTCGCTGATGGGTGGTCCTCACAAGGAAACTTGCAGAAAGGGAGAAAGAGTCACTCCCAACAGTTGGTTGAGTGAATAGGCAAGTCTGACTTACCCAAGCTATTGACAAGTTGGTTGCATCCAGTCTTACGCAGCAGACTGAATTCATTCCATTAAGACTAGTCCTGTTAAAATATCGCAGAATCCCCCATGTCAGCTTGGGACACAGCTGGTTATTATTGTGAGTGTTGTGGGCAGTACATCCATCTTTCCTCTTCTGTGGGCAGTACACCCATCTTTCCTCTTCTGTGGGCAGTACCCCCATCTTTCCTCTTCTGTGGGCAGTACACCCATCTTTCCTCTTCTGTGGGCAGTACCCCCATCTCTCCTCTTCTGTGGGCAGTACACCCATCTCTCCTCTTCTGTGGGCAGTACCCCCATCTCTCCTCTTCTGTGGGCAGTACACTCATCTCTTCTGTGGGCAGTACACCCATCTCTCCTCTTCTGTGGGCAGTACACCCATCTCTCCTCTTCTGTGGGCAGTACACCCATCTCTCCTCTTCTGTGGGCAGTACACCCATCTTTCCTCTTCTGTGGGCAGTACCCCCATCTTTCCTCTTCTGTGGGCAGTACACCCATCTTTCCTCTTCTGTGGGCAGTACCCCCATCTCTCCTCTTCTGTGGGCAGTACCCCCATCTCTCCTCTTCTGTGGGCAGTACACCCATCTCTCCTCTTCTGTGGGCAGTACACCCATCTCTCCTCTTCTGTGGGCAGTACACCCATCTCTCCTCTTCTGTGGGCAGTACCCCCATCTCTCCTCTTCTGTGGGCAGTACACCCATCTCTCCTCTTCTGTGGGCAGTACACCCATCTCTCCTCTTCTGTGGGCAGTACCCCCATCTTTCCTCTTCTGTGGGCAGTACACCCATCTTTCCTCTTCTGTGGGCAGTACACCCGTCTTTCCTCTTCTGTGGGCAGTACACCCGTCTTTCCTCTTCTGTGGGCAGTACACCCGTCTTTCCTCTTCTGTCTTCCCTCACTTGCTTCCCTCTTTCCCTTTCTGGAGGCCTTAGCCTAGACAGACATCTCTTCCTGAGATTTTCTCAGCTACCCTAATCCAGGTTAGAGGTCTCTTTCCTTTTTTGCCCTGTGCGTATTCCTGTCCATACACACCACATTGTCACACAAACATTTGTCAGCCTGTCCTCCCTCCCCCAAGACTGTGAACTCCTAAAGGACCGTCGCCCCACACGAACCCTCTGATTCTGTTTGTTGAGTGAATGAATGCACCCATCCAGTGTCTGTCCAGTTTTGTTCACTTTTCAGCCTTTAGTGTTTGGTTCATAAAGAGGATGTAGCATTCATGAGGAACATTCAAGGTCTCCAAATGTAACCGTGCTGTCATCTGTTTCTAGGCTAGGTCCCACTCAGCTCAAAATCTTCACTTGTGAGTACTGCAACAAAGTCTTCAAGTTCAAGCACTCACTGCAGGCCCACCTGAGGATCCACACCAATGAAAAGCCATACAAGTGCACCCAGTGCAGCTACGCCAGTGCCATCAAGGCCAACCTCAACGTGCACCTGCGTAAGCACACCGGCGAGAAGTTCGCCTGTGACTATTGCTCATTCACCTGCCTGAGCAAGGGCCACCTCAAGGTGCACATCGAGCGGGTGCACAAGAAGATCAAGCAGCACTGCCGCTTCTGCAAGAAGAAGTACTCCGACGTCAAGAACCTCATCAAGCACATCCGAGATGCGCATGACCCTCAGGACAAGAAGGTCAAGGAGGCCCTAGACGAGCTCTGCCTGATGACGAGGGAGGGCAAGCGGCAACTGCTCTATGACTGCCACATCTGCGAGCGCAAATTCAAGAACGAGCTGGACCGCGACCGCCACATGCTGGTCCATGGAGACAAGTGGCCTTTTGCCTGTGAGCTCTGTGGCCATGGGGCCACCAAGTACCAGGCGCTGGAGCTGCATGTCAGGAAGCACCCCTTCGTGTACGTCTGTGCCGTCTGCCGCAAGAAGTTTGTCAGCTCCATCAGGCTGCGCTCCCACATCAAAGAGGTGCATGAGCCTTCCCAGGAGGCCTTGGTCTTCACTAGTTCCATCAACCAGAGCTTCTGCCTTCTGGAGCCTGGCGGGGACATCCAGCAAGAAGCCCTGGGGGACCAGCTGCAGCTGGCAGAAGAGGAGTTTGCCCTCCATGGCATGAATGTACTCAAGGAAAAGGCCTGTCCTGGGGACACTCAGCTGGAGGAGGGCCAGAAGGAGCCGGAGGCGCCTGGGGAAGTACCTGCCCCAGCTGTGCACCTGGCCTCCCCACAGGCCGAAAGTGCAGCACTGCCACCCTGCCAACTGGAAACCACTGTGATCTCCTCCTCAGACCTGCATTCTCAAGAGGTGGTTTCAGATAACTTTTTGTTGAAAAATGATAGCTCTTCTGTGGAGGCTCATGCTGCTCCTGAGAAGTCCCCGGACACACAACATGCAGACTTAGTCCAGACGCAAGGTGAAGTGATCACACTACTGCTGTCCAAGGCCCAGAGCCCTGGGTCAGACCAGGAGAGCCAGGGTGCCCAGAGCTCCCCAGGGGAAGGGCAGAACCTGGCTGCACTTTCAGCTGGTGACCCAGATCCCAGCAGGTGTCTCGGGTCAAACCCAGCTGAGGCCTCCGACCTCCTCCCTCCAGTAGCTGGTGGTGGGGACACTGTCATGCATCACCCTGACTCTTGCAAAGCTGCCCCTGAGCACTGGTCTGGCGTCACTGCCTTCATGAAGATCCTGAACAGTTTACAGAAGAAGCAAATGAACACCAGCTTGTGTGAGCGGATCCGGAAGGTTTACGGAGACCTGGAGTGTGAATACTGTGGTAAGGAAAGTCAGCGCTGCTGCGTGGCCCTGTCCACTCCCATCATACTGTGGTCACCTTGCATTTGATTTGAGCTTATGTCTGGAACGCCTCCTAAGTGAGCCCCCTTCCTCCATGGTAGATAGGAATGGTGACCCCTGTGTGGCAGTTAGCGCTTGGAGTCTTGTGGAGGCGGCTGGGATGGCCGCACAGTTGACCGTGTTGGCCTGGTCAGGTGTGTGTGCTGAGGGTTACTTATGACCTCGCCCAGAACTCTAACCAAGAAGAATCTTTCTTCTGGCACATGACAAGTTTAAAGTTGCACTTTAAATTGTGGCCAACTATTAGATCAGCCAAGAGAGGTTACAAAAGTGGCTGTCGCTCTCTGTAGGGAGGTCCCAAATAGTGCCCTGCAACTCACAATTATTGGAAGCGTGGCTCCTGGACCTTGTGGGGAACTGGCAGCACAGAATATAGGAAGTCCAGCTCCAGACCTGCTGTCCCAGGAGTGCCAGTAAGAGCTTAGAGACTCGTAGATTTATGCATGTGCATCACGGTATTTGGCACCATAACTGGTTCTCAGCAAACAATTGGCTTCCTCCTCTCCTGGCCTTGACATCATGCAAAAAATGGTAGCACCCTTAATATTTGCAACCTCTCACCTTGGAAAAGTAATTTCCAGACAGAAATGTGGTGAAAAGTAGGAAGGGTGACCCGGACAAGCACAATAGGGAGATAAATACTGTAGATAAAATAATAATAGTAATGAAAAAAATTCAAAAATCAGTCAAAAAGAAACTTCCTTGTTCTCATGTGAAAATATTTTTTTAGGCAAACTTTTTTGGTACCAAGTGCATTTTGATATGCATGTCCGCACCCACACCCGGGAACATCTGTATTATTGCTCCCAGTGTCATTATTCTTCCATCACCAAAAACTGCCTTAAACGCCACGTAATTCAGAAACACAGCAACATCTTGCTGAAGTGTCCCACTGACGGCTGTGACTACTCGACTCCAGATAAATATAAGCTACAGGCACATCTTAAAGTTCACACAGCACTGGTAAGTAGCAAGCCCAAGCGACAGCCCCGTCTCCCCTGAGTGCTCATTGCTTTCTTGAGTTTATGCATATATGTAGGTGTCTCTGCTGCAGGCCAGACCTGAAAACACAGAGAGGTCCTTCTCTTTACACAGCTGTGCAGGTAACAGAGGTGTCCCAGGTTCCTTTTACAGCAACAGTCTCTAATATGTTGAAAAAAGAGATTAGATGGAACAAATTGTTTTCTGTGCAAATTTTTTAGCATCAGATAAAGTCTCCAGAAGAAATATCTATAGAGGAGAAGTGAAGCCAGGATTTCTTAAATGGCATTTTAAAGAATAATTAATAGCAAAAATAACAGTAATAGCTACTACTGAATGTGGTTGAGAGATTGAATTAGATAATGCTTGTACAGTGATGAGAACAGTATTTGCTTTAGAGTAAGAGGGTAGTAGGTGTTGATGACCACTATTGTCATAGTTTTTTGTGATTTATTTTAGTCTCTGGGAAAGAATGTCTTTGAAGCACTTTTCTTTTTAAACAGTGATATGTTAATTCAAGATGCTGTTCATAGTCAGGAAGGTAAATTTGTTTAGCTCTTTGGTGGGGGATCTTGTAACACAATGAATGAGTGTTTATTTTTGCAAATTCTAATCTAACTCAGAAGGCTGACATCTGAGAGTGATTTGAGGCTTCTTAAAGTTATAAAGGAAGCACATCTGGCCCCAGGTGTGGTTCTGTGTTAATTGCATGTCTTTTTATGCTGCAGACAGCAAAAAATGAAGCTTCAGAAGCTTGATGTGCTACCACAGTTTTCTGGCATAAAAATCATAGCAGTTTATTACGAAGGGTAACACCACAGCAGTTTGTCACTAAGGATAAAGTCAGGGTGTTTGGGTGTAGTGAGTAGTTCACAGCATGGGCTTTCAGGTTGGATATCTGGATTCAAACACTGTCTCCAGCACTCTCACAGGCCCTTGGCGAACTCACTTGTCTTTCCTGAGACCTATATGAAATAGCCTTCTGTATAAGGTATCTATTTTAAAAAACCTATTTTATATACATCCACACACATATGCATATACACACAGAGATGTGTATATACGTGTGTTTATACAGATATGCATACACACACATACACAATTATGTATATACATATGTTTATGTAAGTACACACCTACACATATATGCGTGCACACATATATATATTGTGTGTGCATATAATTATAGTTGTGTATGCATATAGATCTGTGGTTACTGGGAGCTTTAGTGCAGTGCTCTAAGGAACTTGGCACAGTGCTTGTCAGGTAGTTGACTGGGTACTGGCTTGGCACTTCTCAGTACACATTCTCTCTCCTTTCTTTTCTTTCTCTGAGTGTCACGTAAAGACATGGTTTGTAATTCCTCACGGAACTGCTATTAGAATACTGCTTCCAGTAATCTGTTACGGCAGGGAAAAGTGAGGTGGCAGAATTCACTGAAGTGATTTTGCTAGAAACTCATATGAAGTCAGGAGGGTGTGAAACCAGTATGAGAACACATTCTTGGGAGAAGCCTTGGACTATGGCAATTAAGACCAGGAAGTGGACTGCTGGGTTTTAACGCTGGCTCCCCCATTTGCCATGTGTTTAGCCTTGCGATAAGTCACGTGACCTATTTGTCTCAGTTTACCCATCCTCGGGTGAGGATGAAGTGCGAGAATAGATGTAAATGTCTCAGAACAGTGCCCGGCATGGAGCAAGCACTGTGTGCCATTGACTGTTTTCATTATCGATTCTACTTCTTCTTTTGATACTTGCTGCTCTGGATTTAGAGAGTTTGAAACATAGGCTGGAAGAATAACAAGAAAAGGAAGTTGTAGGTGAGCCTTTCCACCTGGGACCGTATGTATTCTTCCACGCCCAAATCTTGCCTGCCTGTCATGAAGGACCCATGGTTCAGCCCAGCGATTTCTTCCCCCAGCTGCTGATACTCGGTGTCCTGGCCACATCCATGGGCCTCAGGATCAGTGGAGGAGTGTCAGGAATGTGCGCTGAGATCTTTGGCCTCAGTCTCATTTGCTTTCATTCTTCTTAATAAAACAGCATTTAGAGAGGTTTCTCTTTTCAGCTTTCTGTGGTTATGAATCTTCCTTCTGAGAGGCTTATCTCTTCAATGTGAAAACTTAGGATGGCATTTGGGGAAATACATGTTGGGGGAAAGGGAAGGAACAGCTGCTGTCTCTATCCTGTGGGCCAGCTCCTTGTGCAGTCTTAATTCTCATATTACTTCTAGTAGTTGGAGTATTTCCTCCACTGGGCAGAGTAG
This sequence comes from Aotus nancymaae, assembly GCF_030222135.1. Classification (NCBI taxonomy): domain Eukaryota; kingdom Metazoa; phylum Chordata; class Mammalia; order Primates; family Aotidae; genus Aotus; species Aotus nancymaae. The sequence goes on along the minus strand of NW_026988450.1, from coordinate 82,703,421 downwards.
GGGCCTGGCATTACAGAGTCATTTGGTAACTTGCTCATGGTCGTGCCATTGGTAAGGGACAGAGACAGAATTCAAGCCGCACTCTGACCACTGCCTGGGCTCCCCACTTTGTTGTAGTTGGTCATTAACATCAACCACTTGGTTCTTGGTAGGTCTCTTGTACATGTGTCCATCATCTGAAGGAAGATCTGGTCGAGGTGGATGTTGTGCCATGAGAGCAGGGACTGTGTTGATTCTTTCTGTGCTGTTAAGTGGCAATTGTGCTTTATGCTACAATAATAATATTTCTATGCAACTAACTGCAAGAGAAGAGCAGCGTGCTGAATATGGGGGTGTGACTCAGTTGACCTTATAAAAAAGATATGCAAGCCTGCTTCTCATTAGCTCTCACATTTTCTTAGAAGTTGTAAGTTTAATTTCAGTCTTTTCCCTTACTGATATTTGCAGTTCTTCCAACTGAGATGCTTTTAAAGGTGAATGTGCTGCCGCTACTTCCAAAGCCAGCCAGCGCTGGCTGGAGGCTGCCTCCTCTGCGGGTCAGACATTGGGATTTCCAGAACGACTTGGTCCCTGCCTTCAGGTTGCTCTTGGTTTTGGGTCGGGGGAGGTTAAACAATAAACAGTAATGGCAAAATGGCAACATGAGAGGGACAGTGACGTCAACACAACAATGTACTTCCCCCAAAAATATTTGCCTGGAAAGGGCCTGGGAGGAAGGTCCTGAGGGCTGCCTGGAAGAAGGTGTTCTGAGGTTATGAGTAGATTTCGGCCAGGAAGGAGAGTGAGGAAGAAATTTCCAGCAGAGTCAACAGCACAAACCAAGGGAAAGGTTTTTATATTTACTCCAGGATATTGAATTACTAAATATTTTCCATGAAGCAAGTAGACCATATTGCCAACATAGTAAGATAGCATGATTTATGAAAACAGGTTCTAGGATTTTGAGTTTAGACAACATTTGCCTTTTGAGGCTGTAGATTATTTTTGTAATGAAGCCAAGGGTACCAACAAAATGTTGACACAGTAAAAGAGGTCTGCTTTCCCTGAATGAAGACTTTTTTGATCTGATAATAAAGTTGCTATCGCAAAGTGTTTTAAATAGAATTCCGTGTTTTCAAGGACAGTTAAGGTGGATTCTTTTTTTTTTTTGTAACAGCTTTATCGAGATATAATTTTACATACCATACAATTTGCTCATTAAAATGTGAAATCCACTGTGGTTTTTTTGTTTTTTTATTTTGTATATTCACGGAGTTGTGCAACTATCACTACAGCTAATTTTTTCTTTTTTTTTGCTTGCTGCTGTTTACTTTTTTTTTAATTGCATTTTAGGTTTTGAGGTATATGTGAAGAACGTGCAAGATTGTTGCATGGGTACACACATGGCAGTGTGATTTGCTGCCTTCCTCCCCATCACCTATATTGGGCATTTCTCCTCATGCTATCTCTCCCCAACTCCCCACCCTCTGCTGTCCCTCCCCTGTTTCCCCCCGACAGACCCCAGTGCGTGATGTTCCCCTCCCTGTGTCCGTGTGTTCTCATTGTTCAACACCCACCTATGAGTGAGAACATGCAGTGTTTGATTTTCTGTTCTTGTGTCAGTTCGCTGAGAATGATGGTTTCCAGTTTCATCCATGTCCCTACAAAGGACATGAACTCATCGTTTTTGATGGCTGCATAATATTCCATGATGTACATGTGCCACATTTTCCCTGTCCAGTCTATCATCGATGGGCATTTGGGTTGGTTCCAGGTCTTTGCTATTGTGAACAGTGCTGCAATGAACATTCGTGTGCATGTGTCCTTATAGTAGAATGATTTATAATCCTTTGGATATATGCCCAGTAATGGGATTGCTGGGTTAAATGGAATTTCTATTTCTAGGTCCTTGAGGAATTGCCACACTGTCTTCCACAATGGTTGAACTAATTTACACAACCACCAACAGTGTAAAAGTGTTCCTATTTCTCCACATCCTTTCCAGCATCTGTTGTCTCCAGATTTTTTAATGATCGCCATTCTAACTGGTGTGAGGTGGTATCTCAATGTAGTTTTGATTTGCATTTCTCTAATGACAAGTGATGATGAGCATTTTTTTCATATGTTTGTTGGCCTCATGTATGTCTTCTTTTGTAAAGTATCTGTTCATATCCTTCGCCCACTTTTGAATGGGCTTGTTTGTTTTTTTCTTGTAAATCTGTTTTAGTTCTTTGTAGATTCTGATTATCAGCCCTTTGTCAGATGGGTAGACTGCAAAAATTTTTTCCCATTCTGTTGGTTGCCAATTCACTCTAATGACTGTTTCTTTTGCTGTGCAAAAGCTGTGGAGTTTGATTAGGTCCCATTGTCTATTTTGGCTTTTGTTGCCAATGCTTTTGGTGTTTTGGTCATGAAGTCCTTGCCTACGCCTATGTCCTGAATGGTTTTGCCTAGGTTTTCTTCTAGGGCTTTTATGGTGTTAGGTCTTATGTTTAAGTCTTTAATCCATCTGTAGTTAATTTTAGTGTAAGGTGTCAGGAAGGGGTCCAGTTTCTGCTTTCTGTACATGGCTAGCCAGTTTTCCCAACACCATTTATTAAACAGGGTATCCTTTCCCCATTGCTTGTTTTTATCAGGTTTGTCAAAGATCGGATGGTTGTAGATGTGTTGTGTTGCCTCTGAGGCCTCTGTTCTGTTCCATTGGTCTATATCTCTGTTTTGATAGCAGTACCATTGCTGTTTTGATTACTGTAGCCTTGTAGTATGGTTTGAAGTCAGGTAGCATGATGCCTCCCGCTTTGTTCTTTTTGCTTAGAATTGCACTACAGCTAATTTTAGAGCTTTTTTATCATCCCATAAAGGAACCTTGTACCCATCAGCTGCCTTGTTCCCCTCCCTCAGCCCTAGGCAGCCACTAATCTCCTTTCTATATCTGTGGATTTGCCTGTCCTGGACATATCATCTGAGAGAAATCATAAAATATGTATATTTAATATAGTCTTTTGTGACTCATTGCTGTCACTTAATTCATCCATGGTTTCCTTTTTATAGCTGAATAATGTTTCGTTGTGTGGATACACTGCATTTCATCAGTTATCCATTCCAAAAAATGGAAAGTACCATTTTTTAATGGTAATTTCACCAAGACAGTATCTCCCAACTACAGAGCATTTTAAATCCACAGGATTCAGTCTAATTCTTGGTGAAATCACGTAAGTAAAGCATGGAGGTTAACTCTAGGAGGTTAAGTATTAACCTTTCCTTAAAGGGGTTTTCAATAATTATGAAGCATCTAAGAAAAATGATCCATGTTTTAGTTGCCACCCACCAGTATTTAGCTGTGTCATCATCACTGTTTTTGACACTTGTGCCATTATTGCTGCCATAAAATGGATAGAACTGGGAATCTGGAGTTACAGGACAGTGCTCTGGCTTTAGGTCTGTGGCCTGTGCAGACTGCATGGTCTTTATTTCCCTTTCCCTGAAAGTGGAGTGAAAAATACTTCCCTGCTTTCTCTGGGTGGTGGCAATACAGTGAGACAGCATGACTGTGCTGTGTGATACAAAAGTGCCTTATGGATGTCCATGTGCTTCATCTTAGGACTGTGGTCATGGAGGGTCTAGCTGGGTTGGGAGAATGGTACTGCTCTGGTGAGGAAATGCACGGGACCTGGGCGAGGCCTTGTGCCAGCGTTGGGCTTGGTTTCCCGAGCCAGTGTTGTAATTCTGGCTGCCTGGCCTTCTGCATTTGTTTTAGCATTTACTGCTTTCAGTACAGAGTCCCATGAAGAGCAAAAATGAAGGAGATTTAAAGTAGCCATCTCCCCACTGCCCCTCAGATGGGCCCATATCCAAGTCCTTTCCAGTTTCCTTAGGAGTTTAGGATAATCTGGCTAAGTACCTGTTTCTGTGACTCTTAACAACCATTTATTAGCCAAGGATACACCCAATGATTGGGAAGAATGTGTCCATTTCACGAACTTTCTTCCCACTACCTCCGTCTTCCCTTTAGTAACTAGATGATGTCAACTTACAGTCAAAGGTGTCTTGGTATTAAGGAAATATGGGGATCTAGTCAAGAGAGTTAGTCGGTGACATTTCTGGAGCAAATCCACTTTTTACAGCACTGTGCAACTTTATAAAGGGGGCCCTTGAGTGAACATGATTTTAGTAGATTGAGAGGAGGTTTTCGGTTCTGGTGTACCCGAGTTCAGGTCCCATATCTGTCTCTGTGATTTGGGGCAGATCCTTAGCCTCCCTGAGCCTCCGTTTTCTCATCTGTAAAAATGGAGATCAAAAGTACTTTTCTCTGCCTCTTTGGGTTGTGAGGACTGCATTAGAAAATACGTACAGTACAGGACACCCAGGTCAGCATCCTCTTTCTCTTGCAAAAAAAAAAAAAAAAAATCAGAGGGCTGTGAAATCAGTTTAGTGACTCACAACTAGGATATCTTATAAATGAAATAGAATGGGTAAAATCAAATAGAACTTGTCAGCATTATTCACCTCCACCAAGGGTCAGTGCTCTTTTCAGAGGCCTTTGTTTCAGTGTTTACATGTTTATCTGTCAGTGTGTGTGCGTGAATGTGCTGGGTGGTGCTGTCAGATTGGTGACTCCCTGTGAGTCTCCTTAAATATGTACTTAGTGGCCTAAATCACATCATTCATGACCTCCTCAGTTAGAGTCACATGGGGGTAATTGTGATGAATGAGATTCCTGGGCTCCTCCCTCCACTACAATTTGCGGTGGGATCTGAGAATCTATTATTTAATGAAGGTCCTTATGACACAAAAGTGTGAGGTAGCAGGAAGTGGAGCATCTGGTGGATGTTTATGATATGCCAGTGTATTCCTTTTGTTTCTGGCCCGTGTTGCTTCACAGAAGACCTCAAAGATTCCTGATGCTGTGCGTCTTGTAGCAGTTACAGCCTGAGCTCAGGAGTTGCTGCACTTGATGTTGCATTCTGGCTCTGGGACTTAGAAGTGGTGTGGCTCCATAACCTAACGCATCCTCTGGAAATGAAGACAGTAGCACCCACCTCCATGGGAATTTAGTGAGACCACTAAATTTTGTAAGGACACAGCATAGTCCCAGGTATATAGGGAGAGGCCTGTCTAGAGTAATTCGTCCTTCTAATTCTCCTTTTTAGTAGGAGGAGAAGGAGGAGGAGGAGAAAGAGGAATAGTAATAGTGATTGGCGATGGTGTACTATTGAGTTTGATGGTCTCTCAGCAAATGGTTAGAATACTTAATATTTGTCATTGAGAAGCACATAGTCTCTTTTTGGCTATTAAGGTCCATATATTGAAAAGAAATCTTACACATACTTTCTGGAGATAAGCTAAAATATATTGCCAACAAAGCACTGAGGAAGAGGTAGAGGAAGAGGAAGAGGTAGAGGAAGCTGCTTTCAATCTCTTTCTAGAAATGGGTACATCCAGTCAGTATGTGTACTTTTTTTTTTTTTTTTTTGAGACAGTCTCTGACTTCAGCCTAGGCTGAAGTGCAGTGGCACGATCTTGGCTCACTGCAACTTCCACCTCCTGGGTTCAAGCAATTCTTCTGCCTCAGCCTCTGGAAGTAGCTGGGACTACAGGTGTATGCCACCATGCCGGGCTAATTTTTGTATTTTTAGTAGAGATGGAGTTTCACCATATTGGCCAGGATGATCTTGAACTCCTGACCTTGTAATCCGTCCAACTCAGCCTCCCAAAGTGCTGGGATTATAGGCTTGAGCCACCGCACCCAGCCCAGTATGTGTACTTTTAAAGTAGAGGAAATGTTATTCAATTAAAGTGATTGCATGTAATGTTTTCCCTTTCCAAGAACTGTAGGAAAATGGTCTTTTCTTATTTGATTATAGAACAAATTTGTTTCTGTGTTTCTCCATTTGGGTGTTTTATCCACTGTCCAGGAGACCTCAGGCTACCAGATCATGTTGTATATAGAATAGCTTCATTTTAGTAAGAACTGAGATTCTAAATTGAAAGGGCATCACGTGGCAAAACAGAACTATTTCCAGGGGAAGGAAAATCCTTGAGTCGAAATCCTAAATCGAGCACATTTGTGGCTCTCTTCTAACTTGTTCAAATGAGTTGCAATTTCACCATGACTTTTCCTTCTGTAAACCTGAACTTTCTGCAGACATCCTCACTGATGGTTGGGCTCCGCATGTTGACACATCTCTTTCTTGATGAGCATTCGAGCCTCTAAGAGTCTCACACCTCTTCCTCAGTGCGGTGCCTGGCACATATCAGGGGCCCTGTAGCAGTTGACGAATGAATGAGTCCATGGAGGAAAGCACATGCCATAACCGTGGGCTTTATTCCTGAGAAATGGTTGAGTAGAAACTCCCACCTTTATTTTTTAAAGCACCTGCCGCTAAGGCATAGACCAGATGAGCTTTGCCTGGAGCAGAGAGCTGGGCTCTGAGCTTAAGGCTTGGGGCTGACCCTGCACCCCAGGCCATGCTGCGGCTTCGTGCAGTGTCTCCCTTCTTTCAAAGGGTCCTGATTGCTTTGAAGGCCATTTCTGTCAGAGCAAACAGACTCCAAAAGCTGAGCTTTCCTACTGTCATTAAGGCATGGGTCTCTCACACTCTTCGTCTCTGCTGGGAGCTCTTTTAACCACCACTCTTTTTAAGTTTGTTGTGTCAGTCTGAGTTTTCATCTCTGGTATGGAACTGAGGTTTTGAAAAAGAAGCAAATGAGTCCTAAGAGTTCCCCACACACCCCCACCCAGTACCCTTTACCACCATCTGTGTCCTTCTGACAGTCTTCAAAGGCATCAAAAAATAAGGGGCCCTGATAAGCTCTGAGATAAATTGCTTTCTGACTATCAGAGATTAAAAGAAAAAAAATCAAATAGCAGAGGCTCAGGGGAGATCACCGTAAACTCCTTCAAAGCCCTTCTGAATGCCTCCATCAGCTCTGATGATGCAGGCACTGAGAGGCAGCGAGGGTGGTGGAGGTCTCCTCCAGGATGCCTGCCGGGCCCGGGGCATCTTGCCTGAGGCCAAGGGCAGAGAAGAGCAGTGACAAGAGTACTCTGAGGAGCACTGAGCCTGTGGTGTAGCCTGCGTGGGGATCTGTGGCATTGCCTGGCCAGAAAATTCAGGACAGTTTCTTAAGAGGTGCCTGGACCCCTTGGACATGTGCACTTGGCTGGCGTTGCTTGGTATTCAGATGTTTGGTGGGAAATGCACCCAAACCATTTGGTGGTTCAGAGGGACTTTTGTTTTCTTTTGGTTTGGGTTTTTAGTGTAAAGTACACTTTTTCTAAGTGTGTGCTGGGGAACACCAGATGCAGGAGAACACCGGCCTCAGGAGATGCGCCACAGCAACAATACCCAGTCCACAAGGAGGGAGAGGGTGCTCATTCAGATCCTGCTCTCAGAGGTTCCCAGGGAGTATTCGCCCACGAGAAGGGTGCTGTCTCAGGCTGAGTTGCTGATAGCAACACAGAAACCACAGCAGCAACGTCTTTCAGATTTATTGAGCTCTCCCTATATGACAGGTTCCATTCTAAACACTGTGTTTTTCATCTCCTTTATACTCTTTGAGACTCTATGAAGGAGGCATTGTTTTTATTGCCATTTTACAGACGATCAAACGGAGGCACTGCGAGGTTAAATCACTTGCTCAAAGTTCCACAGCTGATAAGTGGCAAAACCAAGGTTTGAACCCAGGGGCTCTGAGCCCTGAACCTATTCTGCTAGTTGAGGTCTCGCAGGAGCAAGAGCTCTGGAGTCCAGCACTGTTCTCGGTGTAGTGTGAAGCTTGTGCGAGTTTCTAAAGGCCTCATGGTATATGTATTTAAAGCACTTTGCATCCAGTGAGTTCTTCAGAAGTGGAGCTCTTGTGCTTTTCGTTGTTTAGAGTAGGAGTAGACGTCCTGGCGGGAGCGCAGTGAGGAGCGCAGTCATCACACAAGACAGGGAACACACTTCGTGCCTCATGGAGCTCACAGTAGAGGTGCCACAAATAGAGGGAATTAGTTCTTCTGTAAACCCAAGTGAGCATGGATTGTATTAACCTCCCCCAAAACACAGCCCCAAACCTTTCCTTCCAATGGTAGTTCCTGCATATTTTGTTTGCACTTTTTTTTTTTTTTTCTTTTTTTGAGATGGAGTTTTGCTCTTGTTTCCCAGGCTGGAGTGCAATGGTGCAATCTCAGCTCACCACAACCTCCACCTCCTGGGTTCGAGCGATTCTCCTATCTCAGCTTCCTGAGTAGCTGGGATTACAAGCATGCACCACCACGCCCGGCAAATTGTTTTGTATTTTTAGTAGAGACGGGGTTTCTCCATGTTGGTCAGCTGGTTTCAAACTCCTGACCTCAGGTGATCTGCTCACCTCGGCCTCCCAAAATGCTGGGATTACAGGCATGAGCCACCGTGCCTGGCCTGTTTTTGCTTTTTCTTCAGCTATCTGCCCAGAGACCTTCCTACCAGGGTTTGGCTCTTAGTAAGCTGTGGGTTTGGCAAGCTTGGCAGTCAAAGTGCCACACACTGGTGATATAAACAGCAGATATTTACTGTCACACCGTCCTGGAGAACAGAAGGCAGAGGTGTTGGCAGGGCCGCTTCCTCCTGAGGCTGTTGGGGAGGATGTGGTCCGTGCCTCTCTCTGAGCTTCAGGTGATTTGCTCTCCGTCTTTGGCATTCCTTGGCTGGTAGACGCATTGCTCTGGTCTCTGCTTTCATTTGTACATGGCGTTCTCCCTGCATGCAGCTCTGTGTTCGAATTTCCCCTTTTTATAAGGACACCAGTCACATTGGATGACGGCCCACACCAGTGACCTCATTTTAACTGGCTTACCTCTGTAAAGACCCTGTCTCCAAATCAGGTCACATTCTGAAGTATTGGAGGTTAGGACTCCAAAATGTGATTTTTGGGGAATACAATTCAACCAGTGACATCCACGCTGGGGGGAAAGAGTGATGTGAAGTTGTTCTCAAGTGAGCGCTGAGAGAAAAGGGCAGTAAGCAAAAGCTGTAGCTTGGTAATTCACAAAACCCTCTTCCTAATTGAGAATGTTACACGATGGTGACCATGCTGTGAAGCTGCAGCGGTCCAGGATGAACAACCTCCTGCAGCCTCAGTGGGACATGGGTCTTGGAGTGGCAGGAGGCATCCTGGGTGGGCATCCGGACACTCTGCTTCCAACACTGTGCCTCCTCTCAGACTTTGGGCTTATATCCTGGGCCTCGTTTTCTTAATCTGTAACATGTGCATGAACAGTGCCTATCTTTTGTGAGTGGTTGTGAGTCTCAATAAAATCATTTGCCCATGTAATCCCTGTGTTGAGTGCTGGCAGATGTAATATGCTCTTGGATTGTAGAGTAGCACTGGTCTGTGTGGTAGACCTACAGACTTGACGTTGAGTGCTGCCCACCTCCACAGAACTCTCCCCTCTAAGCCTCATCCCTTCCTTCTGAAATAGAGCTGATGCCATTCCTTCATTCCCCCATTCCCCTACTTTTGAGCTCCCCAGGCTGTGCAGGGCCAGGTAGAGGCTGTATGTATATGCTTGGAAGGGTGCACTGTGTCTGGCTTTGATGAAGCTGATAATAATGATGGTGCTGATGATAATGCTAGTGTTGACGATGGTGATGGTGGTAGTGGTGGTGATGGTGGTGGTGGTGGTGATGGTGGTGGTGGTGGTGCTGGCGATGACTGTTGATAGTGCTGGTAAGGGTGGTGATGATGGTGGTAATGGCGGTGGTGATGACTATTGATAATGCTGGTGGCAGTGATGGTGGTATTGATGATGGTGATAATGGTGGTGGTGGTGGTGATGACTGTTGATAATGCTGGTGGTGGTGATGGTGGTATTGATGATGGTGATGGTGGTGGTGATAACTGTTGATAATGCTGGTGGTGGTGTGGTGGTATTGATGGTGATGGTGGTGGTGGTGATGACTGTTGCTAGTGCTGGTGGTGGTGTGGTGGTATTGATGTTGGTGATGGCGGTGATGACTATTGATAGTGCTGGTGGTGGTGTGGTGGTATTGATGATGGTGATGGTGGTGGTGGTGATGACTGTTGATAGTGCTGGTGGGGGTGTGGTGGTATTGATGCTGGTGATAATGGTGGTGGTGATGACTGTTAATAGTGCTGGTGGTGGTGTGTTGGTATTGATGATGGTGATGGTGGTGGTGGTGATGACTGTTGTTAGCACGAGTGGTGGTGGTTGTTGGTGGTGGTGATAATGGTGATGGTGGTGGTTATTTTTTACAGAGCCCAGATTTAAATTAGAGAGTCAATTGATTATGTTCTCTTTCTATTTAGGACAAAAGGAGTTATTCTTGCCCTGTTTGTGAAAAGTCTTTTTCAGAAGATCGATTGATAAAGTCACATATCAAGACCAACCATCCTGGTAAGGTTGTACATTTTAGAGTGGAAGATTAATGTTAAAAAAGATTATGTTTATTTAAAACAATTTTTTTTTTAATTGCATTTTAGGTTTTGGGGTACATGTGAAAAACATGCAAGATTGTTGCATAGGTGCATACATGGCAGTGTGATTTGCTGCCTTCCTCCCCTTCACCTATATGTGGCATTTCTCCCCATGCTATCTCTCCCCAACTCCCCACCCCCCGCTGTCCCCCCACTTCCCCCCAACAGACCCTAGTGTATAGTGCTCCCCTCCCTGTGTCCATGTGTTCCCATTGTTCAATACCCGTCTGTGAGTGAGAACATGCGATGTTTGATTTTGTGTTCTCATGTCAGTTTGCTGAGAATGATGGTTTCCAGGTTCATCCATGTCCCTACAAAGAACGTGAACTCATCATTTTTGATGGCTGCATAATATTCCATGGTGTATATTTGCCACATTTTTCCTCTCCATTCTATCATCGATGGGCATTTGGGTTGGTTCCAGGTCTTTGCTATTGTAAACTGTGCTGCAATGAACATTTGTGTGCATGTGTCCTTATAGTAGAACGATTTATAATCCTTTGGATATATACCCAGTAATGGGATTGCTGAGTCAAATGGAATTTCTATTCCTAGGTCCTTGAGGAATCGCCACACTGTCTTCCACAATGGTTGAACTAATTTACACTCCCACCAACAGTGTAAAAGTGTTCCTATTTCTCCATATCCTCTCCAGCATCTGTTGTCTCCAGATTTTTTAATGATCGCCATTCTAACTGGCGTGAGATGGTATCTCAATGTAATTTTGATTTGCATTTCTCTGATGACCAGTGATGATGAGCATTTTTTCATATGCTTCTTGGCCTCATGTATGTCTTCTTTTGTAAAGTATCTGTTCATATCCTTTGCCCACTTTTGAATGGGCTTGTTTTTTTCTTGTAAATCTGTTTTAGGTCGTTGTAAATTCTGGATATCAGCCCTTTGTCAGATGGGTAAGCTGCAAAAATTTTTTCCCATTCTGTTGGTTGCCGATTCACTCTATTGGCTGTTTCTTTTGCCGTGCAGAAGCTGTGGAGTTTGATTCGGTCCCATTTGTCTATTTTGGGTTTTGTTGCCAATGCTTTTGGTGTTTTGGTCATGAAGTCCTTGCCTATGCCTATGTCCTGAATGGTTTTGCCTAGGTTTCCTTCTAGGGTTTTTATGGTGTTAGGTCTTATGTTTAAGTCTTTAATCCATCTGTAGTTAATTTTAGTGTAAGGTGTCAGGAAGGGGTCCAGATTCTGCTTTCTGCATATGGCTAGCCAGTTTTCTTAACACCACTTATTAAACAGGGAATCCTTTCCCCATTGCTTGTTTTTATCAGGTTTGTCAAAGATCGGATGGTTGTAGATGTGTTGTGTTGCCTCCGATGCCTCCGTTCTGTTCCATTGGTCTATATCTCTGTTTTGGTACCAGTACCATGCTGTTTTCATTACTGTAGCCTTGTAGTATAGTTTGATGTCCGGTAGTGTGATGCCTCCCGCTTTGTTCTTTTTGCTTAGAATTGACTTGGCTAGGCGGGCTCTCTCTTGGTTCCATATAAAGTTTAAGGTGGTTTTTTCCAGTTCTGTGAAGAAGGTCATTGGTAGCTTGATGGGGATAGTGTTGAATCTGTAAATTACTTTGGGCAATATGGCCATTTTCACGATATTGATTCTTCCTAACCATGAACATGGAATGTTTCTCCATCTGTTTGTGTCCTCTCTTATTTCGTTGAGCAGTGGTTTGTAGTTCTCCTTGAAGAGGTCCTTTATGTTCCTTGTTAGTTGTATTCCTAGGTATTTTATTCTCTTTGTAGCAATTGTGAATGGCAGTTCGTTCTTGATTTGGCTCTCTTTAAGTCTGTTATTGGTGTGTAGGAATGCTTGTGATTTTTGCACATTGATTTTGTATCCTGAGACTTTGCTGAAGTTGCTTATCAGTTTCAGGAGATTTTGGGCTGAGATGATGGGGTCTTCTAAATATACAGTCATGTCGTATGTAAACAGAGACAATTTGACTTCCTCCTTTCCTAATTGAATACCCTTTATTTCTTTTTCTTTTCTGATTGCTCTGGCTAGAACTTCCAGTACTATATTGAATAGGAGTGGTGAGAGAGGGCATCCTTGTCTAGTGCCAGATTTCAAAGGGAATGCTTCCAGTTTTTGCCCATTCAGTATGATATTGGCTGTTGGTTTGTCGTAAATAGCTTTTATTGTTTTGAGATATGTTCCGTCGATACCTAGTTTATTGAGGATTTTTAGCATAAAGGGCTGTTGAATTTTGTCGAAGGCCTTCTCTGCATCAATTGAGATAATCATGTGGTTTTTGTCTTTGGTTCTGTTTATGTGGTGAATTACATTTATAGACTTGCGTATATTGAACCAGCCTTGCATCCCCGGGATGAATCCTACTTGATCATGGTGGATAAGCTTTTTGATGTGCTGTTGCAATCGGCTTGCCAGTATTTTATTGAAGATTTTTGCATCTATGTTCATCATGGATATTGGCCTGTAGTTTTCTTTTCTTGTTGAGTCTCTTCCGGGTTTTGGTATCAGGATGATGTTGGGCTCATAAAATGATTTGGGAAGGATTCCCTCTTTTTGGATTATTTGGAATAGTTTCAGAGGGAATGGTATCAGTTCCTCTTTGTATGTCTGGTAGAATTCGGCTGTGAACCCATCTGGACCTGGGCTTTTTTTGGGTGGTAGGCTCTTAATTGCTGCCTCGACTTCAGACCTTGTTATTGGTCTATTCAGGGTTTCGACTTCTTCCTGGTTTAGGCTTGGGAGGAGGCAAGTGTCCAGGAATTTATTCATTTCTTCCAGGTTTTCTAGTTTATGTGCATAGAGTTGTTTGTAATAATCTCTGATGATGGTTTGAATTTCTGTGGCATCTGTGGTGATATCCCCTTTATCATTTTTTATTGCATCTATTTGGTTATTCTCTCTTTTCTTTTTTTATTAATCTGGCTAGTGGTCTGTCTATTTTGTTGATCTTTTCAAAAAACCAGCTCCTGGATTTACTGATTTTTTGAAGGATTTTTCATGTCTCTATCTCCTTCAATTCTGCTTTGATCTTAGTTATTTCTTGTCTTCTGCTAGGTTTTGAGTTTTTTTGATCTTGCTCCTCTAGCTCTTTCAATTTTCACGATAGGGTGTCAATTTTAGATCTCTCCTTTCTTCTCATGTGGGCACTTATTGCTATATATTTTCCTCTAGAGACTGCTTTAAATGTGTCCCAGAGATTCTGGTATGTGGTGTCTTCGTTCTCGTTGGTTTCGAAGAACATCTTTATTTCTGCCTTCATTTCATTGTTTATCCAGTCAGCATTCAAGAGAAAGTTGTTCAGTTTCCATGAAGCTGTGCGGTTCTGGGTTGGTTTCTGAATTCTGAGTTCTAACTTGATTGCACTGTGGTCGGAGAGACTGTTTGTTATGGTTTCCATTCTTTTGCATTTGCTGAGGAGTGATTTACTTCCAATTATGTGGTCAATTTTAGAGTAGGTGTGATGTGGTGCTGAGAAGAATGTATATTCTGTGGATTTGGGGTGGAGAGTTCTGTAAATGTCTATTAGGTTTGCTTTTTCCAGGTCTGAGTTCAAGTCCTGGATATCCTTGTTAATTTTCTGTCTCGTTGATCTGTCTAATATTGACAATTGGTGTGTTGAAATCTCCCACTATTATTGTGTGGGAGTCTAAGTCTCTTTGTAAGTCATTAAGAACTTGCCTTATGTATCTGGGTGCTCCTGTATTAGGTGCGTATATATCTAGGATCGTTAGCTCTTCTTGTTGCATTGATCCTTTTACCATTATGTAATTTCCTTCTTTGTCTCTTTTGATCTTTGTTGCTTTAAAGTCTATTTTATCAGAGATGAGAATTGCAACTCCTGCTTTTTTTTGCTCTCCGTTTGCTTGGTAAATCTTCCTCCATCCCTTTATTTTGAGCCTTTGTGTATCCTTGCATGCGAGGTGGGTTTCCTGGATACAGCACACTGATGGGTTTTGGCTTTTTATCCAATTTGCCAGTCTGTGTCTTTTGATTAGGGCATTTAATCCATTTACATTTAGGGTTAATATTGTTATGTGTGAATTTGATCCTGCCATTTTGATGCTAGCCGGATGTTTTGTCCATTGGTTGATGCAGATTCTTCATTGTGTTGATGCTCTTTACCGTTTCGTGTGTTTTTGGAGTGGCTGGTACTGGTTGTTCTTTTCTATTTGTAGTGCCTCTTTCAGGAGCTCTTGTAAAGCAGATCTGGTGGTGATGAAATCTCTGAGTACTTGCTTGTTCACAAAGGATTTTATTTTTCCTTCACTTATGAAGCTTAGTTTGGCTGGATATGAAATTCTGGGTTGAAAGTTCTTTTCTTTAAGGGCATTGAATATCGGCCCCCACTCTCTTCTGGCCTGTAGGGTTTCTGCTGAGAGATCTGCTGTGAGTCTGATGGGCTTCCCTTTGTGGGTAACCCGACCTTTCTCTCTGGCTGCCCTTAGCATTTTCTCCTTCATTTAACCCTGGTGAAGCTGATGATTATGTGCCTTGGGGTTGCTCTTCTTGAGGAATATCTTTGTGGTGTTCTCTGTATTTCCTGGACTTCAATATTGGCCTGCCTTGCTAGGTTGGGGAAGTTTTCCTGGATAATATCCTGGAGAGTATTTTCCAGCTTGGATTCATTCTCTTCGTCACATTCAGGTACACCTATCAAACGAAGATTAGATCTTTTCACATAGTCCCATATATCTTGTTGACTTTGTTCATTCCTTTTTACCCTGTTTTCTCTAATCTTGCCTTCTCGTTTTATTTCATTGAGTTGATCTTCGACCTCTGATATCCTTTCTTCTGCTTGGTCAATTCGGCTGTTGAAACTTGTGCATGCTTCGCGAAGTTCTCGTGTTGTGTTTTTCAGCTCCATCAATTCACTCATATTCCTCTCTAAGTTGTCCATTCTTGTTTGCATTTCGTCAAATCTTTTTTCAAGGTTCTTAGTTTCTTTGCATTGGCTTAGAACATGTTCTTTTAGCTCACGGAAGTATCTTATTACCCACTTTCTGAAGGCTGATTCTGTCATTTCATCACACTCATTCTCCATCCAGTCTTGTTTCCTTGCTGGTGAGGAGTTGTGATCCCTTGTAGGAGGAGAGGTGTTCTGGTTTCAGGTGTTTTCATCCTTTTTGCGCTGGTTTCTTCCCATCTTTGTGAATTTATCCACCTGTCGGCTTTGTAGTTGTTGACTTTCTGATTGGGTCTCTGAGTGGACGTTCTGTTTGTTGTTGATGAAGTTATTTCTATTTCTTAGTTTTCCTTTTAACTGTCTGGCCTCTCTGCTGTGGGATTGCTGAGGTCCGCTCCAGGTCCTGCTTGCCTGGGGATCACTTGCAGCAGCTGCTGAACAGTAAAGGTTGCTACCAGTTTCTTCTTCTGCTTTGTCCCAGAGGGATACCTGCCAAATGTCAGTCTGAGCTCTCCTTTATGAGGTGACTCTTTGGATATATGTGGGTCAGGAGCTGCTTGACGAAACGGTCCTTTATATTAGCTCAGGTGCTGAGCTGTGAGCCCCGTTGTTCATTCAGAGCTGCTGGGCTGGTAAATTTAAGTCTGCAGCAGCAGAACTCATAAACTCCCCCTTTTTTTTCCGCCAGGTGTTCTGTCCCGGGGAGTTAGGGCTTTATGAGTCTCAGCTGTACTGCTGCCCTTTTTTATTTCTTCAGGGCTGCCCTGCCCACAAGGAGGCAGCCTAGTCACTCTCAGCCTGCAGAGGCTTCGCTGAGCTGCTGTGGGCTCCGCCCAGCTGCCATGTGAACTTCCCTGCAGTCCTGTTTATATGGGTGTAGTTAGAGCTGCTTCCGCAATGTTGGCCCGCCTCTGTAATCACGGACTTTCTCTGTAATGGCGCGTTGCCGCAGCAACAGCAGGCTGCCTCAGTAATGGCGGATGCCCCTCCCCGACAGAGCTGGACCATCCCGGATTCAGCTGTGTTTGCTGTGAAACTCTCAAAAGAGAGCGTTTCTAATTGCTGTTGTTTTGTTTTTGTTTTTGTTTTTGTGGGGGTGGGACCAGCCGGACCTGATCTCCTGGCTCCCTGCCTCAGAGCCTTTTATTTTTTCATTGAAGGTCAGCTCTCTACAAGGTGACCTGGTCACCTGTTGAATAGGTGCCGGGATCCATGTGTTTTCCCGTGCGGCGACCCACTGCGCCGCTGAAACCGCGGCTCTGAGATTCGTGGTGCTTTTTTTTGCCTGGGAATCTCCTGGCCTGGCTCCCTGTTTCAGCTCCCCTTGCTGGCTAAGTGGGAACACAGTCCCATTTACTCTGCACCGGGAGCAGCTGCGCTGGCTGAAACCGCGGCTCAGAGATTTGTGGTGCTTTTTTTGCCCGGGAATCTCCTGGTCTGGCTCCCTGTTTCAGCTCCCCTTGCTGGCTAAGTGGGAACACAGTCCTGTTTACTCTGCATCTGGAGCCACTGTGCTGGGGCACAGGCAAAACAGCCGCGCCGGCCACACCAGCCGCGCTGGCGACTCGTGGGGCTCCTCCGCCTGCGAATCTCCTGGTCTGTGGGCAATAAAAATCCGTCTGGAAATGCGGCGTCCACTCACCCTCTGCACTTTTGTTCGGAGCTGCAATCCTGAGCTGGATCTAACCGGCCATCTTGGAACTCCTACCCTAAAACAATGTTTTACATCAATTGCACTATATAGACATAAAAAGGGATTGAAGCTATGTATGCATTCATGGGAAACAATCATCTTTATTCAAAGCTGGGATAATTATTCCTTTCCTTTTCTTCTTTTATCTGGTCTTGAGATGCATCTGCCCTCACCCCTGCAGTTTCAGTGATATTTGCATGCCTTTGAATGGGTCCCATATAATGCAGGTCTGACTTAGATTCTTGCCTGTTGCCTGGCCTTTGTCATAAGCTTGTGTTACTCAGAGTGGTGGTTTGTAAGGGGTGTTGGCTCCTGCCCAGGCTGAGGAGCATCTGAGAGTTTGAGAGACCATCACCACAGGTCTTACCTTCCACACTGCTCAGGTGCATGAGGCACCAGCTACCTTGGGTGTCCATGCCTTGTCTTTTCTGTTTGTGTCACCTGGAACATTTTCCCTTCTGTCCTGCCTGATTAATTTCTGTTCATTCTTTATGTTCTTCCTCATAGCCCTGAATTTGAGGAGGCTGTTGTAGTTTCCAGTCTGGCCGAGGGTCCACCCCCCAACCCCTGCTAACTTCACACACAGTGCACTGACCACCATGCTCCAGTCACCGTGACTCTCTAGCCTGGCCCCAAGAAAGCACACGAGGGCATCGTGTGTTTTATGAAGGAATTACAGATACTGCCTCTAAATGCGCCTCTCCCTTCATACATGTCTATTTTTTCCTGTTCTTCATTATTTTGTATCTGCTTTTGGTATAAGGGAACAGACTCACTGATTGTAAATGGAGGAAGATAAAGAAATAATAGAAGGGCGCTAAGACTCGTGTTTCATCTGGGAGTGGACAGAGCTGTGAGGCCTGCGTGTGTGTGGGAAGGGTGTGGGCTGTGTGCTTCTCTGAAGGCCCAGCACTGTCCTCCTCGTGTTAACTCATGTCCTAAGTGACATGGGATCCAGTGTGAGCCAGAGGTGTTATTAAAACAGCTAGCCTTTGCTGATGAACAGATGTAAGAAATTATTTTGTTATTATTTTAAACTTTTTATTCCAGAAAATCCCAAACATACAAGAGCACACAGAACAATGCTGGGAACCTCCTGTATCCATCACTCAGCTTCCTCAGTTATTCAGATTTTGCCAAACTCTTTTCATGTATCCACCATGCAACTTTTTTTCTTCTAGGATATTTAAAAATATATTCTAGACAGCATGGAATTCCTCCATAAAAACCTTTAAAATACATCTCCAACTAATAAGGATTGCTTTCAGCATAGCCACCATGTCACCAATAAAGCAAACAGCATTAACTGTAATTCATTATTGGCACCTATTATAAGCCTGTTTAAAATTTCCCCAATTTTCCCCAAGATTTTTTAACTGTTGATTTGCTTGAAGCAACATCTAAGCATTTGCATCTAGTGGTTTTGTTCCTTACATTTCTGTTTCTCGTGTTCTCTAGTGCCCCCCTCCCTTGTGCTTTTTTTCCATGACACTGACTTGTGGGGGAAACTGAGTCACATTTCCTGTAGACAGTCTCACTTTCTGCATTTGTGTGATTATTGCCTTGTGATGTTGCTTCTCCATTCCTCATACGTGATGTGGAACAGATACCGAGATCTGAGACTCGACTGGATTCTGGTTTAACTTTTTAGGTGAAAAATCCTGTCTCTGGACATCATGAGGCACACCTTGATTCCACCTTTGGTGCTGCTTAGTGATAAGGTTTATTTATGTCTAACTTTCCCCGAGGTCCTCTGACCCCTTTTGACATCCTGCTTTCCTTCTAGAGGTCTCCATGAGCACTATTTCCGAGGTTCTTGGGAGGAGGGTTCAGCTGAAAGGGCTGATTGGAAAGAGAGCCATGAAGTGCCCGTATTGTGACTTTTATTTCATGAAGAATGGCTCAGACCTTCAGCGTCATATTTGGGCTCATGAAGGTGAGTATTTTTCTTTCCAAATTGGGCACCCTTTTAACTTTGTGCTTCCATCCTTCATTTTGGGAGTACGTTAAGAGGAAGCCATATCTTCACATTCCTGCTGTTAGAATTTCCTTAGCACATTGAGAGTTGCGTCCATCAACCAGCTACAAACAGTAATTTAAATTGTTAATCAGTTGCAATTGCAATGAACAGAAGTATGCATTTCTTCATAGGTCTCATTGCAATTATAGTGAAATAAATCACCATGACTCCCCTGCTGGAAAGTAGGTACCTTCAGAACAGGAACACTAGAGTCTTATTCATAGCAGGAACTCCAGTGCCCATCCTGGTGCCCGGTACATAGCAGGTTTTCCAGAACTGTTGGTATTATGAATGAAGGAAGGAAGGCAGCAAGGAGTTCTCCCATTCCAGCAGTGTGGAGTGTTACTCAGGCTATGGAGAAGGAATTCAGAAGGTGGAAGGACTGAATGGAGATGAGAGAATGGAGAGAAGAATGTAGGCTGTGCTTTTGGGTTGCTTGCCTATAAAGGAAAGTGTTGGGGGGCCACACTCAGGGCTTTGGGAAGTTGGAAGTAAAGATTCTGCTAGCACAATAGGCCATCAACTTTGTTTTCTCCTCCTGGATAATGGCATGGCCCTGCTGGGGATTAGGGTAGGAGCCAAGGGGCTGGGGAAAGCCCTTCCAGACACCTGCATCAGGTTCCTGCCTGTTAATTAGGAACCTGGAATGCTGCAGATAGGAAAACAAGACTAGAGGGGGATGAAGGGTGAAGTGTTTTCTACAATATGGAATAAAAATGACCTATTTATAGATCCCAGGGAAGGAACTATTGGGGAGAGAGAGATGAATGGTTCATTAATGAGAATAGTAACTGATAGATTAGGAACCTGGAGAAGGCAGAAGGAGTTGAGATAAATTCCAAGGTTGGCAGCTACTTTTTGTTTACCAGCATATAATGAGCACCTACTGGATGCCAGTGCTCAGTGTTTTACTCATGTTATTGGAGTCAGTATTCTCAACAACCTTAGAGGGGGTGCTGTTACCATCCACATTTACCAATGAGGAAAATGAGGCTTAGACAGGTAAAGTAATTTGCCCAGGGTCACACAGATAACACCTGGTGGAACTGGGATTTGGACCAATGCCATCCGATTCCAAGATTCCAAGATCTTGCTCTTGCCTTCTGCGCTGACTTGTTTCAGGAGGAGGAGGCACCTCCTACACTGAGACAGGACTGACGGGCGTGAGGGTGTAGCAGGTATGCGTTTAGACACGTGTGGTTACTTTGTTATGAAGTTGAAGGCATTCATAGCCGATGGCAAGTTTGCTCAGCAAAGAATGCCGAGAAGACAGGCTTGGAATGGTGTTCATGGGAATCAGCAGGGAGCTGACCCTGATGGAAGTACAGAGGGCCCAGCAGAGGCTGGAGACCAGGGGCTTATAAAGGCGTCAAACTGTAATTGTACTCATGTAAGAGGAAGTGAGAGAGCTAGGTTCAAATCTCACCCTCACCATGTATGATGGACAAATAATTCCATCTCTCTGAACCTCAGTTTATCTATAATATGATCTACTTTGGGATATGTTGCAAGAATCAATGAGACAATTTATATAAAACCCTCAGTAGAAGGGTTAGCACATATTGGGTACTTAATACGTGGCTGATGCTATATTGTATTAAGTAAATATTTGTGATGATGCAGTAAGGTTGTATATTTGCCGTTTGAAAGTAATCTAGTATTTTAAGCGACTTCAGACTTGATAAAAATTCAGAAAGCCACAGGCTGCTGTATACTGGCATCCTTTTTTTTTTTTTTTCTAATCTGTGACTTTCTGTATAAAGATGAATCACAAAGGAAAAAGGATATCAGTGCACGCACTACATTTGGGTTATTTGGAATTGATCCCTGTACCATAAAATACCCCTTGTCTCTGTTTACTCTCAAAACATAGGACAAGAAAAACAAATTAAAAAACCCAAATTAAAAAGAAAGAAAATAAGAAAACACTGCATTGACTGTAGTCACAGAAATTAACCAGGTAGGACTTTGTGCATACCTGTGACATTTGTTGCTTAGAGGACCTGCAACTTTGTTCAAGGTTTCTTAGTAGTCAAGCAGTATACCTGGGACCCATCCACTACATCAGTTCTAAACACTGGCCCTTGGGGGAGAACTTAGAGTAGACAGTGTCTTAGTATGTCACCTTGGGGTAAATGCCATTGTGTGGATTATCTGGAGATCCACAGCTGGTTTACCTGCACCATCTCATTTTCCATGATCATATGTCACAGAGCCCACGGAGGTGCAGAGCTGTTGAGGTGACTCTGCAGGGTTGCACAGCTGGCCAGTGGGTGGGCAAAGATGTTAATGGAAATATGTATACTTCAATCCCTGTGTTGCTTTACTTGGTTCTTCTCCTTCCAGACATAATGAAGAACATAAATTATGAATTTGGCTTCTCCAGGATTGGGAGACAGTGCGTGTCTTCATTCTTGAGTTCTTTTAGAAAAACACCAAGTCAAATTGTACCTGAATATACTCAGCTGTTCACACATGTATAGAGTATTCTTCTCCTTCCAGACATAATGAAGAACATAAATTATGAATTTGGCTTCTCCAGGATTGGGAGACAGTGCGTGTCTTCATTCTTGAGTTCTTTTAGAAAAACACCAAGTCAAATTGTACCTGAATATACTCAGCTGTTCACACATGTATAGAGTATCTAAAGACAGCAGGAATGCACCCTGTTCCCTTTTTGTATGGTTTGTGTGGGCTTCTTCTCTGCGGTGGTGGTAGTCCTGAGTCATCTGTAGCTTTGACTCAGGGTTGAAATGCCTGCTGAGGGTAGCGTGAGATACAGAAAGATGCTGCTTGACCTAGGCTACCACCACGGCTGTAGCCCTGCTCTTGTGAGAGCGTATTGTGAATGACCAACCCAGAACAGGGGATATGGTGCCCTGAAGGCTCCTTGGGAAGTGACTCCTGGTCTTGTCATTTTACAGAGATGACAATTGTGATCCAAACATAAGTTCAGGGGCACACAGCCTGTTGGTGCTTATGGTTAGAGTATTACTTCATCTCTAGAAACCCAGTTCAGACCTGGGCTTGCATGGGCCCTAAGGCACATCACACCCCTGAGTGCATCTCAGCTCTGTGCTCCTGGGTGTTGCCCTCAGCCTCTTTAAAGTGTTGGTTTCCTCAACTGCAAAGTCATAGGTAGTGTGGATAATGGGTGAAAACGTTTGGCCTACTAAAAATCGTTTGCTTCGTTACTGGGTTCAGGTTTGTTCCCTGCCGTCCTCCTCTTTCCCTCCAGCTCCAGCCCCTGTCCCTATAGCATATCACACCATATCGTAATGGCCTGTTTACCTGTCTGCATCTCCCACCCGACAGTGAAGGCTGGGATTCACTCTTCTCAGTTTCCAGATTAATCCTCAGTGCTTAGTATGAAAATAGGTCCTCAGTAGACCCTTGGTGAATGAAGGAGTGGTAAATGCCCAGATGCCTCTGCAGTCAGAGTCATCAGCCCATCAGCCACCAGTGTGGTAAAGCTCGATTTGTTTTATGAAATAAGTGTGCTTCCACATCTGGTCCTGTTGCCTGATCCCATTGATGTTTGCGAAGGGCCTTGGTGCCTTTCATGGTGTTCAGTTTAACGCAGATCAGTTGAATTTAGTGACTGTCTTGTCTGTGGATTGCTCAGGATCTCTGTCCTCAAGGAGTTCCCAGACTGTGGGGAGAGGGCAGATAGGAAGGACTCACTGTAATGTGCAGTGAACATTCCAGCTGGTAGAGAGTTACAGGAGTTGGGAACATTGATAAGGGAGGTAGAGAAATCTACCAGGGAAGGTCAGAGAAAGCTGCAGGGTAGGGGCATCCCAGGAGGCAAGGGCATCCCAGGAGGAAGGCACTGCCTGGGGAGGAGCCTGGCGTGGGAAGTGTGTGGTGCTTTAGGACCGAGCAAGTACATTGCTGTGTTCAAAACGATGTTTTTTGTATATATATCTATAAGTATATTTAGATACGGATATATATATTCCTTCAGATTCACACACACATATGCATACACATATGTAAATATATATAGATAGATATCTACAATTTCCCCTTGGCAGGTGTGAAGCCCTTCAAGTGTTCTTTGTGTGAGTATGCAACTCGTAGCAAGAGTAACCTCAAGGCTCATATGAATCGTCACAGCACTGAGAAAACCCACCTATGTGACATGTGTGGCAAGAAATTCAAATCAAAAGGGACACTGAAAAGTCACAAGCTCCTTCACACTGCAGATGGTGAGTAAATGACCCCAAGGTGAATTTTCCCCTCTAAATGTGTGGTTTGCAGCTGATGTTCCAGTTTGTCAGAAACTTGCTGTGCCGGAGGCGGGAAAGAGCACGTGCCCATCAGAAAGGGCTTCTGAAAGAGTAGTGAAGACCTGGCCTGGCTTCCTCCCGGCCCTGTGCTCAGTGCCTCACTTCCAGCAGGTGCTGGATAAACACCGGGGTGGGAGCATGCAGTGGAGGGGAAGCTGCTTCAGGGAAGGAGGCATCTTCAGGAAGCCTCAATCTGTGGTTCTGAAGTGTCCATCCTCTTCAGCCCTCCATCCCCACCTGGAGCTCCAGAATCCTGAGGGGCAACCTGGATCACACCTGGCCTGATTTTTCAAGGGAGGCTCTTATCATCCAAGCTACTTCAGGGGTGGAACTAAGTCTAAAATAAAACCAATATTTATGCAGATTTGATCTAGATAAAGTTTACTTAAGTGGATTTCTCATTTCATTCATTCATTAAAAGCCATTGATTGAATTCTCATATGTGCTAGCCATGGTGGTAGGTTCTAGGGATACCAGGTCAAGTAGAGACCAGTTCCTGTATTCAGGGAGTTCATAATCTAGAAGTCAGGACAGAGGAGAAGGCAGGCCATTGTAAAGGTAAGTGCCCATGATGGAGGGGAGCTCAGGAGCCCCAAGCAGGGCATGGGTCTAGGAGGTTGGGGAGCTCGGTGGGTGGTGGGCACAGACTCCCTGGCACAGGCTGGAGAGAGGGAAAGAAGATTTGTTCTAGGAAGACAGGCATCTAAACCATAAGAAACTTGATTTTACTCAGGAAGACCAGTTGTGTGAGGGACTTGTAAATAATCCATGTGACAAGATTATTAAAGTTTATTTATAAATGTATTGTTATTTACCACAATTATGTATGAAAATTGGAGTTTACTAAAAAAATCAAAGGTTTTCAGCAGTGATTTTTAATTTCAGAATTTAGTGGATTATATAACTCTTAAGTTCTACCTTTATTTTAAGATTGTTCTGAAAATCAGTCCTGGTGTGTGTGTGTGTTGGTTAGGCCCTCAGCAAGAATGCAGGTGAGCATGAGGGACTCAGTGCAAGAGTGAATGCTTTGCTGGGATTCATCAGAATTAAGGACCAAGGGCTTGCCTAAGGCTGAAAAAGAGCCAGAACCGTAACTATTAAAACTTAAGCAGTTTTCTCTAAAAAAAAAAAAATCCATAATCAAAATTAAAAATACAATGACAGTAAGGAAGTCATACTTGAATAATGAAAACATTAAAGTCATGTAGTTTCTAATGAGTCTACACCTCCACAAACAATAAGCCTTACTGACTTCTCAGCTGCCTGAACATCTAGGCAGGAACTCTGTTTCTTAACATGATGGCACATAACTACTGCAGTCCCTTAGTCATGAAGAGCAGCTGTCCCCAGCGGCAGGGAAGCGTGGAATATCCAGTGAGCCGTGGTGGCAGGTCAAGAACGCATTCACAGGCACTGAACAGGGTGCTGCAGTCTCATGCCTGGTTCTGCAGTCTGGGCTCTGTGCTAAAAAGGCTTTGAGCAGATAGAAGCCGTCTAATATGGCAGACCCTGGACCAGCTGACCCAGAGGGATGGGGTCGGTGTGAGGGGTGCTATCATGGGTTCACAGTGGCACGTTCAGCCTGTCTATCCTCTCTGTCATGACTCTCTGAGTTCTTCAGGGAATTTAGATGAACAAAGATGTCTTGTTAAAGCAGTAATGCGACTCCTAATATGGAATAGTATTCAAACATTATGAAGTATTTTCTAACAAAACATTGGAAATTTGTATGGTTTCTCTTTATTTTTTTATTTTATTTGTGGGAAGATGAGGTATTTGTAAAGTCATGTCTTATTTTTCAACACTGCTGTCTGGGAAGAAGGGCATCAAGGCCAGGCGCAGTGGCTCACGCCTATAATCCCAGCACTTTGGGAGGCCAAGGGAGGCGGGTGTGTTACCTGAGCGAAGGAGTTGGAGACTAGCCTGGGAAACATGGTGAAATCCTGCCTCTACCAAAAATACAAAAAAAATAACAGAGTGTGGTGGCACGTGCCTGTAGTCCCAGTTACTTGGGAGGCTGAGGTGGGAGGGTTGCTTGAGACTGGAGGCAGAAGTTGCAGTGAGCCAAGATCGCACCACTGTACTCCAGCCTGGATGACAGAGTGAGACCTCGTTCTCCACCCCTGCCCCCTAAAAAAAGAAGGGCATCAGTTATCAGGTGCAATGAGAAGACCCCTGGAACAGGTATCCTGCCTCAGTGCCAACTTCTTCCACTACTTGGGTCTCAGTTTTTTGTCACATTGCAAAATAAGGAAATGAGACCTTAATGTTTCTTGGGTTTCTTTTAGCCTCAATCCTCTGATTCTAGGAAGAAAGGGGTAAAGTAGGGCTAAAGGGATGGAAATAGGAGGTGTCAGTACAGCTTTATTTCTAAATCCGAGATGATTGCTTTCCCACAGGGCAGCTGTATTTCATTATTTGTGTTTCTCTTTTGACACC
Organism: Aotus nancymaae; assembly: GCF_030222135.1. Classification (NCBI taxonomy): domain Eukaryota; kingdom Metazoa; phylum Chordata; class Mammalia; order Primates; family Aotidae; genus Aotus; species Aotus nancymaae. Next base: position 82,677,647 of record NW_026988450.1, on the reverse strand, counting down.
AGCATCTCATGTTTTACCCGGGGCTGGCTTGGTAAATAGAGTGCTGAATCATAGACCCCTTGTTCTAGCTCCATTGCTGATCCAGGATGTAGCTTTAATTAAGCTATAGGTAATTCTTTTCCTTTTTAATCTTCCCCCATAACATGTTTATTATAGAAACTTTGAAAAAATTTATTTGCATCTCTTGCTCATTTCTGTAGTGCTCATATTTTACCTTGATGACGTCTTAGAGCTCTTTGTATCTTAATACTTTGTCATCATTTGCCTTTATGTTTTGTTTACGGTATCTTTTTATATACAAAGTTAAATAACTTTGTTCATTTAAAGTTATTAGTATTTTCCTTTATGTTTTCACCTTCCATGATTCTCTCTGTTAAAAGAAGTCTTCCTCAGTTTGGGGCAAAATTCTTTTACTTTTTCTTTGAGTTTTATTTTATGATTACATAACATGAAATTTAATCTTCTTGAAATTTATTTTATCATATGCTATGTGGAAAGAAGCTTTGTTTCCAAACAGTTATCATTGACTTGTATTTATAGAGAAATTGGTCCTTTCAATTTGATTTTGCAGTGCCAGAATTTCCCAGGATATTGGGTTTAATTCTGAGATTTTGGTCTGTGCTAGTACCTTATTTTTCAAGTTGTTCTAGTAACTAACTTTACTGTTATCCAATAAACTTTATTTTCTATGAAACTTACTTAGTTTTCTCATTTAGTTATTATTCCTTTCTATAAACTTTAGAATTGTTCATCAAGTTAGGAAAAATAGCTTTCTCTCTGTCCCTGGGGATGACCTTGTGAGCTGTTTGATGATGTCTGTAACATGCTTTGAACCTATACAGTGCTTGGTTGTCTTGATGAGGCGCTCAGCCTTTAACGATAGAATTAGCTTTTTACTTAGAAGGAAAGATTGTCTTACAGCCTGCCTGGAATTATTTGGTTTTAATTGTATTTGTGGCATCAGTAATAACTCAATAGGTTGCTCTGTAGAAAAGCCATGTGGAGTAGGTAGAGCTAGAGAGGCCTGGGTGTGGGTCTGTTTGCCTCTTCCTAGTAGGGTGACTTTCCTCATCAGTAAACTGGGATAAGTAAACCCTCTCGTTGAGTGGGTTTGAAGATCGAAAGAGAGGAAGTGTACCCCATGCTGGCTGGCTGCCTCCTGCTCTCTTGGGTGTTCTTCCTCGGCATCCTGTCCTGTTTCTGTCTTAGCTTTCTGATCTCTACCTCTTGAAGGCCATGGGGCTCAGTCTATGGGCACTGTTTTTTTTTTTTTTTTTTTTTTTCCTGAAACAGAGTCTCACTTTGTCAGCTAGGCTTGAGTGCAGTGGTGCAGTCTCAGCTCACTGCAGCCTCCGCCTCCTGGGTTCAAGTGATTCTTGTGCCTCAGCCTTCTGCCATAGCTGGGATTACAGGCATGTGCCACCACACCCAGCTAAGTTTTACATTTTTAGTAGAGATGGGGTTTCGCTATGTTGGCCAGTGTTGGCCAGGCTGGTCTCGAACTCTTGACCTCAAGTGATCTGTCTGCCTTGGCCTCCCAAAGTGCTGGACAAGCGTGAGCCATTGCGTGTTGTTTTTTTCCTTATACCTTAGGTGAACCCTCCAGTCTTATGGAAGGTGATATTGTTTGACTGTGTCTCCACCCAAGTCTCATTTTGTATTGCAGCTCCCATAATTCCCATGTGTTGTGGGAGGGACCCTGTGGGAGATAATTGAATAATGGGGGCAGTTCCCCAGTATTGTTCTTGTGATAGTGAATAAGCCTCATGAATTCTGGTGGTTTTCTAAGGGTTTTCAAAGGTTTTCACTTGACTTTCATTTTCTCTTGTCTGTCACCATATAAGGTGGCATGATTGTGAGGCCTACCGGCCATGTGGAACTATGAATCCATTAAACTTATTTTTCTTTATAAATTACCCAATCTTGGGTATGTCTTTATCAGCAGTGAAAACGGACTAATACAGAAGACTTCCAAACTTGTATTTCCAGCCCTCTTGTTCTCCCAGCCTTGGCACTGCCCTGTCTGTAACTGCCCACTAAGCATCTGCACTTGGACGTCCACATGGCCCCCTGAGCTTGGCATGCTCAACACTAAGCTTTCAGTCTTCCTCCCTAGACCCTGTCTCCTATGGCCTAGGGGTTCCCAAGGTTTGTAAAGAGATTATGAATATTTTGGGGTTTTGAGTGCCACATCCAGTTTTCTCTTTTTTGTTGTTTTTATGTTTATGAACTTTGAAAAATGTAAAAGCCATGCTTAACTCCCAGCTGTACAAAAGCAGGAAGCAGGCTGAATTTGGTGCTCAGGCATAGGTTGCCAACCCCTGCTGTACCCCATCTTGGGAAATGGCTACTCCTTTTCCTTTGCTCAGATCAAAAAAGCATTGGGTCAATCTTGACTGTCTCATTCATACCCCACACATGACCCATTAGCAAATCCTGTGTGTTCTCTCTTTTAACACGATCCAGAGTTCTCCCACTTCTCAGCCCCCTCATGCCGTTCTTTTTCTGCAGGCCCCTGTCATCTCCTACCTCCATTCTTGCAGTAGCCTCCCAACCGCTTTCCCACACAAGTCTATTATCAACAAAACAACCAGTGACCCTGTGGAAACAAAGGCCAGGCCGTGCCCCTTCTCTGCTCAGAACCCTCCTGTCTATTTGCTGCCATACCGAGTGGAAGCCCAGTTCCTCACCGTGACCTGTTTGATCCCCTCGTCTTTCTGACCTCTTTTCTTCAACTTTCCCGTGACTGGCATCTCTCTGGACATACTGTCTTCATTCTTGTTCCTCACACCTGCCATGTATGTGCTCATCTCAAGGGTTTTGCTTTGGTCCTTCCCTCCACTTGGTGTGTTCTTTCCTCCTGTCTGAATGGAGACCTCCTTCATGTCCTGGAGGTCTTTATTGAAGAGTCACTGTGAATGAGTCTTGCCTCAGGTGCTCATGTATGTAAAGTCTCCATACCCCCACCAGGTAATCCAGACTCCCATGGCTTCCTCTGCTGCTCTCCTTGGCTTATCTTTCTCTAGTATATTATATAGTTTCCTTATTTACCACTTTTTTTGTCTCTATTACTGGAATTGTCCCACTAATTACTTCACACTCTCTTTCATGTTTTTTACTGTTTCTCTTTAAACCAACCCTTCTCCAGTGTACTATATAACTTCCTTATTTATGACGTTTCAGTGTCTTCCACTAGACTGTAAGCTTCACGAGCAGGGATTTTCGATTTACTGCATGTATTTTGTATCCTCAGCACCAAGAACAGGGCTTGGCTTATCATAGGCACTCCATAAATGTGTGTTCATTTAATGAGTTGAAATGTAAGGTGCCTTGCGTAAAGTGGTTGGGGTATAGCAGTTCAAAAAGTGCCGCTTACTTTCTCCGTTTCATCTCACATAATTCTGTTAAATCAAATGCTTGTGAATTAGGTATTTTAAAATATGGTCAAGTAACTCACTATTAAGTGAATCTTCTTGGGCATTTTTTAATGAAGTAAAAAGGAATTGAGTAATTACTTTTTCTTCTAACCACTTGTGAATCCAATTTTTCCCATTTGCTGGCTTACTTACAGTGATATATCCCTATCTGTGGCATTCCTGTTTCCCAAAGGAGCTCATTACTATACCTTAGAGAAGATAACTCATTCTGGGTGAAGGTTTCAGTTAGAAAGGTTTGCCAGTCAATATGTGTAAAGAGAGAAATTTATCTATAAAGGGCCCGATTAAACCCTTGGTGTGTAGGCCAACAGGATACAAGAATTGAATGCAAAGATCATACTGTAATATAGTTTCCCCTTTTGACTTTAAAGAGGGCCTAGACATGACATGCTGTTGGAGGTTATACATGATTCTGCCCACCCATAGCAGAGAGCAGATGGGAAAGGTTAAACCCTACAGTGCCTTTATGCTATGTAATCAAACAGAAATTCTTGAATTATGAAATAAAAAGCTCTTTGAAGTTTATTACTAATTCTTTTGGATCTCTCCCCTTCCCCTGACCCAAACTGCCCCTGTATATTTTAGTTAAGAAGTTTTTGGGTAAAATGTAAAAAGAATTATCCAGGCTTCAAGCACTCTTATAGTAGACAAGTGGAGAGCTGAGTATGGAAATTAGGCTTGAGTGTAGTAAGTACCCTTTTTTCCTATCCCTTCTTCAATTTATGATAAGATGTCCATGGCTGCAGATTGAAATATTCTGGGAGATCTAAGTAGTTTTGTTTTGTTTTCCTCCTCTGTCCTCTAAAAAGCCAAGCCACTCTGAGATAAAGTAGCCCCATGGCCTTTTGCTTCTAAAAAAAGAACCAGGAAGTTAATAGAAAATGGTCCCTGAGCACCTCGCTGGGTTGATCTTACAAGGTTAACCTGCAAGGCTTCAGTGCGACTGGTCTCTGTACTGCATTCTTGTCCCTCTTGTCCTTCCTCCTACTTGCCCTTGGAGAAGAGGTTGAGGGGCAGGTGTGGAAGTGTGGCTACTGGATGAACCTGGTAGATTTCTGTTGCTTATCCCTGGGCTGGAGTCTGGGTGATGGGCGGGAGAAGGTAGAGCTAACTTCATGGCCCACGAATACCATTTAATAGGTTCACCCTGTTTGTGTTTATATGTAGCTCTTTTTCTCAGGTTTTTGTAAACCACAAGATCCATTGGGAATAAGTGAGCCCATACTATGAAATGAACTACACAGCATACTGAACAATTAGCTTAGGCTGATACACAGATTTAACCTTTTAATGAGGCTTGGCTACCTAAAACCTCACCAGGTAGAGGGATCTCAGCTGCAAATGTCTGGCACTGCGTCTGTAACTTTCATCTAGCTCTGCTGCTGTGCTCTGTCCTCTGTGTGGCTTTCTGTTGCCTTTGGTTTCTTCCCACCTTTGTCTCATGCTGACCCATCCCTCCTTGTATCAAAGCTGATGTACTAATTACAGAGAATCATCAGGCTCTAAGTCTGCAGTTGCTTGAAGTTCCGCCTTTAAAGTACAAAGACTTCTTTAACTGTATTTTTATTGCTGTAGCTATTTCTGTTCTGATGTGCCACTGCATAAATCACCACAGATGCTAGAACTGTGAAGATATGTGCTTTGCAAAACACTTGCTGCAAAATACCTGTTATGCTTCCTGCAGGATGTTTTTCTTACATGAGCCAGCAAACCCCTGTGTGCTGGGCTACATGGAGAAGCAAGGAGGCAGAATGGGGAAAACCATGGGCTCCAGAGACAGGTCCAGGCTGGAACCACTTCTTGCCTGAACAGTCTTGAACAGTGATTCCCATTTGTAACATGGATGTTACATGTTTCCTGTGACTCCTATAACAAATTACCACAAAGTTAGTGACCTAGATCAACACAGGTGTATTATGTTGCAGCTCTAGAGGTCAGTGATCTAAAATCAAGGTGTCAGCTAGGGTGCATTCCTTCTAGGAACTCTGGAGGGGAAGGTGTCTCTGCATCCTGTGGCTTATGGACCCCTTCCTTCATATTCAAAGCCAGCAGTCCAGCATCTTCCAATCTATCTCTTCTGTTCTGGCTTTCATCACTGTGCTCCTTCTCTGACTTCAAGCTTCCTGCCTCCCTTTTTGTAAGGACCCTTGTGATTTCACTACGACTACCTGGATAGCCCAGGCTAGTCCCCAACACAAGATCTTTAGCTTAGTCACATCTGCAAACTCCTTTCTTTTTTTTTCGTATATAGTAGCATGTATAGGTTCTGGAGATTAGAACCTGGTTGTCTTTGGGACAGCCATGATAAACCCACAGCATGGGGTTGTGGGAAGATTAATGGGGTTCATACTATGGATGAACTCATGTACCCAGCTCATGTACCCATTCCTCTGGTGCATGAACCATTGCTCTTAATGACACAGTATAAGAATGGATATTTATAGCAATCAGTTTATGTCATCTAGGAAAGATTAAATCACTTTTTTTTCAAATACTCTCTTATTAGGAAGGCACAGTGCAATAGTTAATATTTAAAGAGTATCACTGTTGAAAGGGTAAAAGCCAGTCATCTGAAAAAAAGGTAAAGTCAATTTTCTAAAAACTCTTGAAAATTTACTTATGTAAAATAACCACCTTTCTCAGTAAGACTGGATAAACAGCATAAGGAAGCATTTTTCCTTTTATGCCTTTAGAATATTATTACTAATAACAGTTGAGATTTATGGAAATTCTTTCCTCTAAGTACGTTAGAGCTCCTTCAGGCTTGTGGTACACATAAAATGTGATTTGGCAGGGATGATTTAATTTAGCAGATACTTCAAACAAGTTGCCTTAAATCCCAAGGAATTTTTCATTGCTGTCTCTCTCTGTGTTCTGATGGAATCCAAATGTCAAAAGCTGAAGGTGACTTTTTAAGATGTTTTTTCTACCATTCCCTTCCATCTTAGTTTTATATAGAACTCTAAAGTAAGGCAGCTGGAGTCATCCTCAGGGAAACTCAGCAAGGGGACGAGGCTGTAGTAAGAAACAAAGGGAACAACAGGTGCCACACAAACTGTGAGTGCCAAGTCACCCGGCTGAGGCTTTGCAGATCCCACGGTGCCCTGCCCACAGCTGCCAGGAGGCGGGAGTGATTGCCTTTCTTTCTAGGAGCAGAGAATGGGAGCTCAGAGTGTCGATGCTTTGCAGTTGAGCTTCAGAGGTCTAGGGCAACATGGTGCCTTTGTGCTTCTGTGTCTGGCTGGGTATAACTTCCTTCTTGAGCCCTTCAGCAAGGCAGGTGCCCTGCTGGCTTCCCCACCTACTACACTGATAGCCCCCTTTCCTTCCACGTGGAGAGTCCACAGGAAACGAAGTCCCACCTCCCTTAGGTTTGGCCTTTTCTCTTTATCTAGCCTGAGGCAGGATAACAAGTATTCCTGTTTCTTCTTTCCCTCTCCTGTTTTCAAGTCCCCTCCTACCTTTCTAATAGGATAGCCTGGGTAACTTTGTACCTGGATAAGGCTGGTGTAAAGAGCAGAGCTCAGGATTCTCTGACTCCAGACCCTGTGCTGGCTTTCACTGTCTGGTGATCCTTGAATTCAGCCAGCATCCGGTTGCCAGGCCCAGGCAGTGCTCAAAAGGACAGAGGTCAGCTTTGCTCCATCAACCATGGACATGCAGCCCAGCACTCAAGGTTAGGCAAAGAAAGAGGCTCCTTCCAAAAGCACACTTGAAAGTGGAGAGAGATTTTGAAAAGATGTTCCTCACCTTTGGAGAGATGAACAGAAATAATGGAAATGACATTTTTGCTGCCTGCATCCCCATCTTTGAAGGAGAGTTCAACCAGGTCACACATTTTTTAGGGAAATGGAGCTCCTGGTGAAATACTGTGTTTCTAGAAAGAGCTGCAGTGTCTGCAGTGGAAACCTCCAGCAAGCCTGGCACTCAGAAAGATGTCTAACTGAAATCCACAGGGCCAGTGACACTGATGGAGTCCTTTTTCTTTCCACTGACAACATCAGCCTGCATAATCTACAAACAATTCTCAAAGTTTATCTTTGAACTACACAACATATCTTTCCTTTCTTAAATGAATTTGTTGCCAGTTCTCAAGAACCTTCTAAGGAAGGTGGCCTATTTTGTTGTTGTGTTAGTTTTCTTTTTATGTTTTTAAAATTAAAGTAAAACACACACACACACACACAGTTCAGAAGTGTGCACCTCAATGGATTGTTACCAAGGAGGCACACCTGTATAGCTACAGCCTAGAAGAAGAAACAGCACATTGCCAGCCTCTTGGAAATTTCTTCCTCCCTGCAACATGATTGCCCATCTCTCTTCCCCAGAGGTAACTACTCACTCCTCTGACTTCTAGCACCATAACTTTCTTTTCCCTGTCTTTGAACTTCATAGAGTTGATTCATACAATGTGTGTTCTTTTATGTCTGTCTTCTTCCTTTTCACATTATGCTTGTGAGATTCATCTAGGTTGTTATGATTTTGACTTTTACCATCTGGGCCTGTGGGTCAAATAAGGAATTTCATAAGGAAATGAGATTCTAAATTCTGGAGTTTCTGACCAGGGAGTCTTTGTTCCCACAGTCAGCTTTTTTTTTCCCTCCCACTGTGACAGTATTTTTGCAGTAAGCTTGGAGTGTGTGTTCTGCAAGAGTGTTTCTCCAAAAAGTGGTATGACTCAGCTTTGCTTTGTCTTTATTTACAAGGCTTGACTCAAAATGACATTTGACTGCTGACAGAAATTAAATCCTGCCCCAGAGGACAAGAAGTCACTACTCCTGAGACTTTCACAAAATTAGGCCACTCGCTGTTCTTTGTGAAGAAGAGGGAGGAAGATGCTTTGTCAGAAAGAGCACCCATAAATCAGTGTGCAGCCAGTCAAGGCTGGGGTGCTGTTTTTTAAAAGATGGTGAACTTTCAAATTCAGAAGCCATTGGTATCATTTTATGTCTCTGCATTGAAAGACCCGTCTTCTGGTCTGTATGCAGTAGCAGATGAAACATCTCAGCCTTTCACAGATGGAGGCTAATTATCTGAAAAGCTTTTCTGTTAGAGCACAGGCAACACAAAAACAATGTTCATAAAAATCCGACCGCTTCCTACAGTGTGCCCACAATTCTATCACCTAACAAATAAAGAATTCTTTAAAAATCTTTATTCATGCTCATATGGAGTGGTTATATAGTTGTAATGAAAGTGTATCATTCTTATAGTTCTTACGGCCTTGAAGTTAACATTACAGTAATTCTTTGTTGCTGTACAGTTCATTAATACGGAGTTTAAGTGTTGCATGTTGCACTAAGGTGATCCATGAGTTGCAGAACCATTCCCTTATTTCTGGACAATGTGTTATTTTTGTTTTTCCTCCCATTATTATAACTTACATGGCAGGAGGTTCTTTCTTGTGTATAAACTTTTTCTTATTTTGAGTTAGCTCCTTAGGACACATTTCCAGGACCAGGATGGCTATTTTGTTTTGGTGCTTTTAATCGTGCATTGTACTGCCAATGTACTTTTCGAAAAATTGTACCAGAAATAAGAAAGTATCCCAGCTTAACTCTTTCATTTTTAACACTTTGTTATTAAAAATGTCTAGTTTCTTAGTTTAATGGATATCAAATCTTACCATGTTGTAATTTTTATTTGTGTGATAACTCATAAAATCAAACAGGTATTGTGACAGTTAAATGAGTTAATGGTCATAAAGCATTTGTAGCATTGGTTCATAGTGCTGTATATAAGAGTATGCTGTCACTGGACTTTTTTCAGTTCAGTAAATCTGACTCTGTTCTCTCTAGAGAACATCGTCTGGTATGCCCTATTTTTGTCTGCTTTCCAGAGTCTTGGTGTTTCATAGTCATACAGTCACTGGTTCATTCAACAGCTGTACTTCTTGGGCTCTTGGTTGCAGTTGACAGAAACTCATTTGAGGTCACAGAAGTTAACAAGGGGCATTTATGGTAAAGTTACCTGGGATCTTACAGAGACTCAGGGTCTCTGTGTTTGAGTTCCTTCTTCCCAGTGCTGTGTTCACCTGTTCCTTATGCAGCTGGTCTTCATTTTTCTGTCTTAGTGTAACATCAGTTCCTCACAGAGGCCTTCCCTGACCGCCTGGCCACTTGGCCGCACCCTTTCCACACTCCCTCATGCTCCACCATGGCTCCTTGCCTTTGCCTTTGGGCTGTTGCAATCGGTAATTGTTTGTTGGACTATTTGCTGGTTGTCCATTTAGGTAATGAGCTCCAGAGGCAGGGACTCTGCTGTCTTGTCCTCTCTTATCTCCTGGGCTCAGGTGTGGTCCTGGCACCCAGCAGCCCCTCCGTGAATGCTCGCTGAGTGAATGGACATGGCCAACCAGGCGACTGTCTTTGTCTTCCACTTTTGCTCCTCTCTGCTTCCTTACTTCATTCTGATGTCCTGTCCCTGTCTCTCTTTGCTGTGCTCTCCTCTCATGGCCTGCAGATTGGCTTGTTGACTTGGTTCACCCACAGAGTGAAAAGACAACTCCCATCCACTCCTGAGTTGCAAGCTTTGTATCTGGACAGTTTAGATTCCTGGCTCAGCTAGGGTCTCTTGTCCACCGTGGTCCAATCTCCTGTGACTTTGAGTGGGTAGATGGTGGGTAGTACCACATGTCACTGGTGCTTGTGATGCCGTGTTGATTATGGGGAGGGGAGAAAGGGTGGCTAAACAGACTTCAGAATGGGGTGCTCCTATAAACTAGCTGCTAGCCTTACCTCCAGCATGCTCTCACCTCCAAGCAGAGGACATGGCATGAAAACTGCACAGTATGTCTCAGAGTACCCACAACCTGCAAGGGTGCCAGACAGACCAACCAAAGGTAAATCAGTGTACTGCTTCGGTGATTACAGCCAAAGCCCAAACCCAAGATCTCTGCTGTCCTGAGGTGAAAATTCTAGTGAGTGAGATGGATAATCAGCGCTATAAATCAATGAAGTATGTGATATGTTACAATGGAAATATTGAAGACATCTAAAATATTAAGAAAACTGAGAGATGAAAAGAAAAATATGAATCTGAAAGGATTCCATTTCAGTATGAAAATAGAAGCTGAGAAATGCTAAAAATGAATCAGTAAAGGGGCATGTGGACTGTGATTTTAAACAGAATAGTCTGAAAGGACTTGGTGTGAAGGTGACATTTGAACAGAGACTTGAAGGAGATGAGGTGGCACAGCACAGCATATCTGGCATGGGCACCCCGAGCTCTGGGAGCAGCAGGTGCAGAGGCCTGGAGGTGGGTGGGTGAACCGTGTCTTTGGGGTGGAGAGAGGAGAGGGTAGTTCATGAGCTCAGAGAGGTGACAGGGAGCCATGCCTCATTGTGCCCTGTGGCCACTGCAGAGCTCCTGGCTTTTGCTCTGGGTGGAGATGAGGCCAGTCAGGGTGCTGGGAATAGGAGCAGGAGTTTTCTGCAAACTCTGCTGTTGTAACTGCTTACTTACACTTTGCTATAATTGTACAACCCTTTTCCTTTGCTCTGTTTTTATGCTTATTGTTTTAGGCTAGCTTAATTAGAACTGAATATTTGGATTGTCTCAGGGAGGTAAAGCTTTGGAGGGCACTGTAGTCAGCTGAACGGTCCACTGCGGGGTCACCTGTAGGCACCCCCAGCCTCATCCTTCAGGGGGCTGCTTTTCAGATGCTTGCAGGCCCAGTCCCTGAGTCCATCCTCACAGCAGACAGGGATTACCTCCCCATTTTTCTAATGGGGCCTCTGAGTAGCATAGACAAAAGAACCCAGGGTCTCTCACAGTGAGCAGGACAGGGCCAGAAAGAGAACATAGTTCCCTTGCAACTGGCCCTTCTTGGGCAGTCCTTTCTGATGAGTAGTCACCTTATGTGTTAGTGGCACAGATATGCCATTGCTGGTACAAATTCCTCCCTCCATTTGGGAATTGTATCACACCCTTATTGCCTGAAAAGATTCTTATGGGGCTGTGAATGGGGGTGTTGGGGTCAACAGACTGGAGGCCAAATCTGGGCTCTGCCACTTACTACTTTGTGACCTGGCAAGTTACCCAGAGTCTCGATCCCAGGTCCTCATCCATGAAAGGGTGACACTGCCAGCTTTCTGGGCTTTTGGTGCGTGGTGAGATTGTACACATCACGCCCCAGTGCAACTCGTGATGCCTAGTAGTCCAGTGGGTAGACCCAGCCAGGTATATTTTGGGGAAAGAACAGTCAGCCTCTTTTCTTTGTAATCATTCTTTTCTTCCTCTGGGATGCTGAGTGATTCTCATCCACATACAGCCATTCGATGTGCATCTCCCAGCACTCTGAGGTCAATCTCACCCCGTGTAAATACTAGGATTTGCAGCTGACTCGGCCTGTAAGTCTCAGATGTCTCTTGATAGAAAGCCATCTGATGGTCTCAAAGTATTGCTCTTTTATGATTAGTCATGAATCTGCATCCCATTATTTTAATTAGGCAGCAAAAAATTGTGTCAGGTGCTCTCCTGGGCCTGTTTGATAGGGGCTGTCAGTGTTTGCTGAAAACATCTGTAATATTTATTGCCAGGGCTCCGATGCCTCAGTAAGGGATGGCTTTTAGGTGCTGCCTTCTTTCCTTGTCTCTTGCAGAGCCTTGGAATTATATCCATAAAAGGCTGACTCCTGATTTCGAATGAGGCAATTCTATTTATTCATTTCAGGGCTCCTTTTTACCACTTAATCTATTACTCTTTGATCCAAGTGTTTGATAATGAATGACAGAATATTTATCAACTCAGAGAATGGTTCCATCAGCTCTACTTCCCCCATTCTAGTGGTGAAGAACACAGCATGATTTTGCCCAGGCTGCCCAATATAATGATGCTGTATGCACATGAGCCGTGTGTCAGTGGAGACGTGTGTTTAGCTGAGATTTGACTGGAGATGTGTAGAAATTTGTGGTCCTGTGTTTGAAAGAAGATGTTGCTATATATGTTTTAAAGTTATAATTTCTCTCTAATTATAACTTATGTGCCTTACAAGTGAAACATTTTCCTTACACTTCAGGCTTGTAGAATTAATAAAATTTAGAATTTTGGGTTTAGTTACAAGAATAATCGATACAATTGTAATATTAATATTTATTTCCTTTTGCTGCTCTTATTGAGAGTGTTGTTCATATAAGATGTACAGAATTTTTGCTCAGTTCAGTTTAATAAAATGCATGGAATGTATTCAGTCTGTATGTGCATTCATGCCCTGGGGTACCCAGATGAGTAGGATGTGTCCCTGCCCATGTTCAGCTGAAGGCTGACTTATACAAGGCTGTAGAGGTGGCGCATAGACTGAAGCAAGTAGATAGTGTATAGGGGCCTGTGGAGGGCTGGCTCTTGGCCCAATTACAAGAGCATTCAATTTGCATTCTGAATTAACAGGAAGAATGGCCAGGTGCTGCCAGGCAGTGCATTCCAGGCATGGAAAATGTTAGCAAAGGCTCAGGGGTCTGAGATTGCAGAAGCAAGGCGGAAAGTTTGGAGAACTCAGGGAGTTCAGTGTTATGAACCTAAATACAGAGGGGACAGGCACAAGAGGAAGTCAGAGGCCTGGGGTGGGGTGGGGTGGGGTGGGGTGGGGAGAGTTGGTTCTGATTCTGGAGGGCCTTCTCTGCTAAGCTCTGGAACATCAACTTTGTTTTGAAGTTGGGGACATTGGTGGGTTCTGATGGCTGGACCGTGGGATGGTTTATGCTGTAGATCATCTGGATAGAAGATGAGGCATCAGGATGCATGTGTGGATAGATGGATGGACTGTGGATAATGGACGGATGGATGGATGGATGGATAGATGGTAGAGTTTTAGGAAGGCAAGGAAACCAGTTTAGGGGCTTTTGCTGTTGTCCAAGAAGGAAATGAGGAGAAACTAAACCAGTGTGGAGGTATTAGAAATAGAGAGAAATAGACAGATATGAGAAATAGGTAGGAAATGAAATCAGGTGCTGGAAAAAAATGAGATGAGTGAAAGTTAGGGCCATAAGGATGCTGAGGAAGGCTACTGGGTGTCTGATGTAGGTGATCAGATGGGTGATAAACTGGGAGGGCTGGAGGTGGAAGCTGTTTGGTGAAGAAGATGAGTCCAACTTAGGATATTTGGGACCACTAAGTGGGTGGTCCAGTTGGATACTCAAGTCTTAGATTCAGAGAAGAGATTAGAGTAGAGGATGTTAGTTTTGGTGTCAAAGGTTTACAAAAGTCTGTAGGGGTGAGTTATATACAAGGATGCTTGTAGAGGTAGAATAGGAGTGTGGGCTGGAACACTGTGGAACATCATGGCCTAGTGATAGTTGCCCTGGTGAGAGGGTGTGCCTGAGGGGTACTCAGAATGAACAGAGAGACCCAAAGAGGTGGTAGTGGTGTGGAGTCAAAGGAACAGAAGATTTCCAAAGCATGGACTATTAGCAGAGTCACGTGCAGTAGAGTGATCAAGTCACATACAGACCAAAATCCGCCATTGGCTTGGCGTCATAGTGAGAACAGGTTTCCAGGTGAGCTGGCAGTGAATAGAGGGGAGGGGGAAAGGTGCAAGAGGGTCTGGGAGGAGCTTACTTCTGGGAATCCAGCCACAGTGGCTGTGGGTGTAATGCCCTGAGGCGGTTTGCACCATTAAAAGCTGCTTGTTGAATTCTTTACTGCTACAAGAAGTAGGCCACATTTACTTTTGTTACACATGTTTATGTTATTGCACATTGAGCTTTTATTTATGCTAATCGGAGGCAAAATGTAATGTACCTCGTATATCTATTAATCTGTTTTAACATACCTCATTATTGAATGTTTAAATATTTCCAAAACCTTAGTCTTTTTAAAAGCAGTGGTTTACATGTCCCTAGTTTTCTTTCTAGCATTCTCTCAAAAATGCCTTTTGCACTCCAACCAGAGTTAGGAGTTCTGCAGCACAGATCCTGCACTTTGCTGACCGTCATCCTGCACACTCACCTGACTTTCAGGGTCAGGTCTGAGGTCCCGTGAGATGGTCCAGGCCCTTGATATTCTGGGCCAGCATCCTGTCCGGCTCAGCTCTTGACTTTCTGCAGACCTCACACTCCAGAAAGGAAGATGCAGCTGCTCCACTTTCCTGACCACCTTGTGGTCCATTCCCCTGTAATCTTATCCATGTGCACCCCTCTCCCACAGTGCCCTTCTCTCTCGGCAGCTGGGCACACCCTTACTCTTCCTTTAGGGGCCTGATTGAGTGTCATTGCTCATGGGGCCACCCCGGGTTGAGGTGGCCATGCCTCTCCCTCCCTCCCTCCCTGGGAGCTCCTCTCCACTCCCACTTGTTGAAGACTGAGCGTGCTGCATCGTGCCTGTGCGCTTCCTCGCTGTTCCCTTCTGAGATTCGGATCCTCTCATGGCAAGGAACACTTTTGTGTACCTGGCTCCATGCCTGGCACTTCATTCACAGTGGGAGCTGTTGGCCTGGCAACGCTCACCTTGTCCTCTGCTTCTTTCCAGGGAAGCAGTTTAAGTGCACGGTGTGTGACTACACAGCGGCCCAGAAGCCCCAGCTGCTGCGGCACATGGAGCAGCATGTCTCCTTCAAGGTAAGAGGGCTCTGGAGAAGGAGGCAGATGTTCTGGCAGAAAAGGCATCGCTTTTCAAAGTGCAGAGACAGAGAGCATCCTTTTATTACCTGTTGGTATTACCTTCGGTTTGGGGCCCCCTTAGCTGGTATACATGGAGTCTGAGGCATAGTGCAGTTTATTTGTGCTCTCTCTTTCTAGAAGCATAACATTTCTCTGTAATTTGGAAACCAAATCAAAGGTGTGTAAGAGGATGCAGACGGAAGAAAAGGTACAATCTGCGTAAAAGCACTGGAGTGATTTAGAGGGAGGCCTGCAGACTTTAGGGACATTTATTTTTGTTTTCAGATCCTGGATTGCCACAGGTGAGTCACCTGATGAAGCAGGTGTGTTGAAGCCACCCAGCAGGCAGTTGTAAGAACTGGAGATTGTGTTCGGGAGTGTCCACCGCAGTGCCCGCCATGTCACAGGGGCTCAGGAGACGGTGGCCCTCCATATTCTTCGAATGCCTCTAATTGGTGTTTCTTCAGTGTAGGCGGTAATGTTTGCTTAGCCACAGCTTATGATGCAATTATTGACAACAGTAGCTAGGGTTCAGTAATTTGTTCAGTAAAAAGTTCTGCTTAGCACTTGGGGCAACTTGACCCTTAAAATTATTGCTGTGGTTGGCGTATACACATGGAAAGGAATCATCAAGATTTGTAAACTTGTTGCTCTCCAGTGGTTTTTGCAGTTGTGTCTACTGTTACAGCCCCCAGAGCATTATAGAATGTGGAAGGGACTACAGGCCATCTGTTTGGTCCCACTGGACTTGCAGCTAGAATCACCCCAAAAGTGGTGGCAGTAGAGTTCCAACCAGGCAGTGCCCCAAACCATCCTGATATAAGAGCTGTTGGGATTCCAAAGAAAGAAGCACTAAATGCTGGGGTGATATGTTTAAAACAATTATTAAGTCCTTGCCACAGACAGCAAGGGGACAGGGATGTGGAGTGTTCTACTTGGGTATGTCCACAGCGAGGTGGTCAGGGCATGGAGTTTTATGAAGGTTAAAGGAATTTTGCTCAGGGTCAAGGCTACTTTCTTTCAGTGGTGTCTTTGGCAACTTGCACAACAGGCTAGATACTCTTTTTTTTTTTTTTTTTTTTTTGAGGAGTCTTACCCCTCTGTCACCCAGGCTGGAGTGCAGTGATGTGATCTTGGCTCACTGCAACCTCCGTTTCCCAGGTTCAAGTGATCCCCCTGTTTCAGTGTCCCAAGTAGCTGGGACTACAGGTGCCTGCTACCACGCCCAGCTAATTTTTGTATTTTTAGTAGAGATGGGGTTTCACCATGAACAACTTAGATACTTTTATTCGTGCCTGAGAATGTTTGAGGCTTTGGTTCTGATACGAGCCTCCTGGGAAATCCTGCAGCTGGCTGGGTCACAAAGCAGTCAAGGCACCCTGATTTTTGGTCAGGACACAGAAAGAAAGCACTAGGGAGCTGGGGGACCCTACACCAGCACACTCCTCGCTTGCGTTTATTGAACGTCTATTGCGTGTAGGCACTGCACCATGGACTTCATGTTCATCATGCAGAATCTCCTTCATGGTATATGTTATCTTCCGTCTTTGAAAAATGAAGATCCTAAACCTCGGAGAAGCTAACTGATCACCTGTCAGTCTTTTTCTGCCATGCCCATATCCGTTGACTTCAGTCACTGTGATGATATTGACTTACCTGCATTCAGCACTTCTGAGGTGACAAGGACCATTCCCATTGGCAAGCTCATTTTATGATCAGAACAGCCTCGTGGGAAGTGAATTTCCACGGTTCCTCCTCTTGTAGTTGAAGACTGAGTGGCTCAGAGGGATCTGCTTGTATGCTTTCACTATCCAGGAAGTGAAGAGGCTAAAATGTAGACATCTTCTCACTCCTAATCCTGTGCTTTTTTCACTACCTGTTCTCAGTTACTTGTTGGGGGCAGAAAGGGAGAAATTGGAGAAACTAAGGATGTTGGAAGCTGTTGCTTATGTAGCTGCTTTTTAAAATCACCTGTACTGACCATGTGATTCTTAGGTAGCACTTACATGTCACCTGGTGGGATTGTGGCAGTAACTGACCCAAGAAGTGTCTTTAGTGTTATGCATATTTGTGTACATATTTAAAATGAAGAGCTTATTTCACATTTCACAGCATATAGGTGTCCTTTGGGGAGCTAGTGCAATTGCGCTAGAGAATAGAGAGCTAAGGCAGATTTCACTTTATAGGTGAAGAAATTAGACCCAGTGAGGCTAATTATTTCCTGGCTTTTGCAGCATTGGTACTAGACTTTGCAATCATTTCTTGGTTTTCACTGTGAAACATTTTCCTTCTCTAACCAGACATAGCTGGAACAGCCTTTTTGCCCTGAAATCCTTATTGGTTTTTATTGTTGTTGTTTTGTTTTTAATATTGTGAACTATCTGGTTTACATGCAGAGGAAATGGATTTGGGGGTGGTTTCAGTTAAGGAATCTCTCACATATGTATTATTAACGTCTGCCATTACATAGCTGGTGTCCGGTGCTGGGCCTCAGGACCTGCTGCACTGAGCTGGATCTGGGGTCATGGCT
This sequence comes from Aotus nancymaae, assembly GCF_030222135.1. Classification (NCBI taxonomy): domain Eukaryota; kingdom Metazoa; phylum Chordata; class Mammalia; order Primates; family Aotidae; genus Aotus; species Aotus nancymaae. The sequence continues at coordinate 82,660,086 of NW_026988450.1, read as the reverse complement.
GGTTCCCCCTGGGCTGCCTGAAGATTTTGGCTTCCTCCCTATTGAATGGTACTAGAAATGGGAATTAGATTCAGACCTGAGCGAGAAACCGTAAATCCAGCCTTAGTTTCTCTAGGCCCACAAGTTAGGGTGCTCATCAGATGCATATCAATTTAGGTAGTGTTTCTCAATTAATTGGGACTGACAAAGCAAAATGAAATTGCTTCATATGAAACACTCATCCAAATAGTGGTAATCACTCTTTTCCTGTCATCTTCCCTTCTACTCTCCATGTTAATTTCCTATTGCTGCTGTAACAGATTACCACCAATTTAGTGGCTTAGACTGATTGTCAGCTCAGATTGATTATCTTACATTTCTGTAGTTTGGAAGTCCATTACACATCTCACTAAGATAAAATCAAGGTGTTGGCAGGGCTGCATTTTTTTTTGGAGGTTTCACTTCCTTGCCTTTTCTGGCTTCTAGAGGCCACCTGCATTCCTTGGCTGATGGCCACTCCCTTCATCTTCAAAGCCAGCAGCATGGCATCTGTCACCATGTGTCCTCTGCCTCTCCCCTTCTGCCTCCTTTTCCACTTTTAAGGACCCTGGTGGTTATGTTGAACCCACTGAGATAACCCACAATAATGAATGTCCTTATCTTAAGCTCAGATAATTAGTAAACTGAATACTGCCTGCAGTCTTAATTTATTTTTGCCAGGCAAGGTAACATATTTACAGGTTCCAGGGATTAGGACATGGACTTTTTTGAGGGTCATTAGTCTGCCATCCATACTCCCCCACTTTTTTCCTTTTATGTCAACTCTGTGGTAGAACATTTTCAGCAAGATCATAAAATACATAATATTCATACATATACCAATAGCAAACATTACTAAGAAATCGTCTCTCTTTTTTACTAATCTTAGATTAGAGCTCAACATCCTCACATGGATGCTACCATTCTATTGTAATTGGCTCACCAGATGAAATCAGTTTGCTGTTCTAGATGTAGATGTACAATTTACAATATATGATTTGTCTCAGGGAATACTATAATAAGGGCAAATTCCTGCATTGCCTTTTAAAATTATATATTTCTTATTTGTATATTTATTTTAAAAATAAAATTAATGTGTTCACTAAGGTTTGGAAAATACTTATTGATTCCTTTCCATGTGGAATTTTTTTGATATTCTTTAGACATGGTTGAGGTCATACTATGAATGCAGATTTTTTTTTTTTTGATAGAAATTGGAGCCTCAGCTTTACCACCGATAAAGCTCTGTTGGATAATGTGGTTTAGATGACTGGCCTGATGGTTTGCTGTTAGGGTACCTTCCCAGTGAAAGGCAGGGTCAGAGAGCTTATATGCAATTTTTTTTTTTTTTTTTTTTTGAGACGGAGTTTCGCTCTTGATACCCAGGCTGGAGTGCAATGGCGCGATCTCGGCTCACCGCAACCTCCGCCTCCTGGGTGCAGGCAATTCTCCTGCCTCAGCCTCCTGAGTAGCTGGGATTACAGGCACGCGCCACCGTGCCCAGCTAATTTTTTGTATTAGTAGAGACGGGGTTTCACCATGTTGACCAGGATGGTCTCGATCTCTTGACCTCGTGATCCACCCGCCTCGGCCTCCCAAAGTGCTGGGATTACAGGCTTGAGCCACCGCGCCCGGCCTATGCAATTTTTAATATTGCCTTTTTAATCAGCATTTCATCGGTGTTTTTCCATTTTAGGAAAATGCATTTATAAACTACTTTTAATGACTGCTTAAGGATGATTATCATAGCTTAATTAGCCATTCCTCTCATAATTGGATAGTTTGGTCATTCCCAGTTTTTGTTGTAAGTAACCGTACAGTGGACATCTTTATGCCAAGAGCATTTCCATGTCATCCTCAGCTCTAAACAGCTATACAGCCCTGGGTGAAGCCCATCAAACCTCTGAGAACTCACATATAGTAAAGATGTTATTTTCTCTTCTTGCAGATGCAATTAAAATGTATTCCCTAGGGTGGAACTGATATTTTGAACCTTAAAGAGGTGCCAAGAGAAGATACTTAGATAAGACAAACTATTGCTGAGCCAGGATTCTCTAAACAAAAATAGGCTTGTTCATTCCATCTAGCTATTCAAGTCTTTGCTTTCTTGCAAATAAGTAAGTCCACATATCATTATGTGAGGCAATGTGGTTAGGAGGTGGAATCACTTGTGGAGTTCTCTCCATTCAGCTCATCTGACCCCTAACTCTGTTGATTGAAATGTTCTCAGTGACAGAGCTAGCTGATTTGGTGGCATTTTCCTTGTACATGAATCAAAAGCAAGTTTATTTTTAAATGAAGTTTGATCTTTTCATTTAAAAGGGACACTCATTTAAAGAGCATACCTCTTTGTGCTAACCTTATATATATCAGTCTATACTAAGTTTGAAAGTTGTTCTATGTTCAGTTCATGGGATTCATACAACCTGTGAAAAAATGCTGTCATGAGAGATATTGAGGTTGGAATGGGTGGTATCAGTGATAGAAAGAAAGGGAAAGAGAAAGAGAGAGTGAGAGGAGGAAAATAGAAGAACATGAGAGGAAAGTCTTTCTAGGGCTTGCGCCACAACTGCATGCAAAAATGGTTCATTGGATCTGCCGTTCTAGCTGATCTTGAATCTCTCTGTCTCCCTCCCCAGATAGTTTGGTAGATTGATTGATTGGCCCATTCATTCTAGAAAGCTATGCTAGATTTCTCTTAGCATATTTGTTATGCTAAGAGAAACAAATACCATTCTCAGGCTTTGAGAATGGTATTTTAAGATAATACTTTCAAAATCCAAGAAAAAAATATTGACTGGACAGCAGGAATTATTTTTATTTTCATATGATATTAGCTCTTTAATATGTCTTATTTTTATGAATGTCTCGTATTAAAATAAACTGCTACTGGTAGCTCAATTGAAAAATAGGCAAAGAATATAAAAAGAACAGATCACAGAGAAGGGAATAACTTTTGGGTACGTGATGAGATGTCCAACCTCACTGATGATTGAAAAGTGAAACCACACTAAGATGCCATTTTTCACTTACCACATTGGCAAACATTCAGAAGTTTGCGAGCATGTGCCATTGATGAGGCTGCGAGGAGCGGCTGTTCTCACACATTGCTGGTGGGAGTGTTAGTGCCAGTGACCCTGTGGAGGTCAGTTTGGCAGAATCCGTCAAAATTGCAAACGCATCTGTTCTTCGACTCACCAGTTGTAAGATTTTATCTGACAGATGTACTTGCAGATGCATGAAATGATTACTGTGCAGGGTTGTCCATGAGAAACAACTGAAATGTCCATGAATTGGGGTAAGAGTTAAATGGGCAGTGGGCCGCACAAACAAAAAGCTGACGCTTTGTGGCTACGGGAAAGAATATGGGATCTCTCTACTTATTTCTATAGAAAGATATTTAAGATACATGATGAAGGGTAAGATGTCAGGTTAAAAAAAAGGGCAAAGCCATGTTTGTATTTATTTAAATTTGCTTTCAAGCCTCTGCAAGAATACTTGCAAAATAAAAGAGAAACATAACCTGTTGGGGATGGGAGAAGGTTGGAACTGGGTAGATTGAAGGACAGGACTGAGAGTGAGACTTTTCCCTGTGTATATATTTTAACCATGTTAATTAATTGCTTTACCTATTCAATAATTTAAGCAAAAAACAGCAATATAGTAAATGAGAATATTATTCTAGAAACTATCTAAAGTCAAAGTAGAATGTAAACATGTTTCTCATCTGTGATTTCATCCTATGAAGATAGTGGCAAATTGCCTTTGGAATTTCATTGAGATTCTGTTTGGCATTTGAAAATCTCTGAGAGTGATGAGGTCTCATAGCAAAGCACAGGATCTAGAACCAGGCAGATGAAGTTTCAGTTTCTGGCTGTGCCACTTGTAGGCTGTTTTTAACAAATTTTATGATCTATAAAGTGCTGATAGTGATGCTTGTCTTCTGGTGTTGGAGATATTAAAAGCAATACCATTTTTTATGAGTAGTAGGTATGGTACATGGTACCAGGCAGATGATCAAAAATTGTTGGCTCTTGTTTCCTCCCTTATCTCTTGAAAATGACTCCAGTTCTCAAGAACTAAAGCAAGGAGTCTAAACTAGCCTGATCACGGTTTATATTCTTTTTGGTGAGATTACATTATGTTTAAAAATAGCTCACTCTAAATATTTTTCTAGGTGTTATGCTGTATTTTTTGTACGTTTTCAGATATTGATGTTGTTTTACTTTTTCTTGTTGTTTGGATTTGTTGGGTTAGGCAGATTAGGGCCAAAATCTTGGTGCTGCTGCTTACTAATGAGTTAACCTTTGGGAATTCCTTTACCTTTTTGAGCCTCTATCTTCTTATATGAAAAATATGAACAATATATTTCAGAGGTTTTGAAAGAGGAGTTGCTTTGAGGGAACAGACCAGAAGGAATGCCTTCTTACAGCTTCGGGAAGGCTTGGCCTATCAGCCCTGCCAAGCCATTCCTGGGGAGGAGGTGCTGGGGAGGACCTCAGGTTTGCTCTCTCATGAAGAGAGTTAGAGGGCTTTCTTCTTACAGGGAGAAGCTCTGGCCTCTTGCCACCCCATCCTACAAGACTGGCTTTTCTGTAACTTTAGTCAACATCAGAATTACCTTGGGATCTTGATAAATGTGTACATAATGGTTTTCTAAACCTAGAAGATGCTTTCAGTAAGCCTGGGGCCCAACCTAGCATCCTTGACTTGAACACTTTCCTGTGCGGTTCCGATGCAGGGGCCCCACAGGCCATAATCTGCTAGACATTGCACTGGGTTTTGAAGTCTGCAAAGAAAGGCCCTATTCAAATATTTTTACTTAAAATGTTCTCCTGTAAACAGCACATAGCTAGTTCTTGTTTGTGTCTGTGTGTGTGCCTGCATGTGTGTATGTGAATTATGTACCTGTGTGTAACAGGGTGACAATCGCTGCCCTTTAATTGGAGTGCATAGTCCATTTACATATAGTGTAATTATCAACATCTTTGAATTTAACAGTACCATCTTTGTATCTATGTTCTGTGTTATGTAAATTCTTTGCTTCTCTTTTCTTCTTTCCTATCTTCTTTTGAATGAATCAAGTATTTTTTAGTATTTCATTTTATCTCCTGTATTGACTTTTTATTTTAGAACTGTTGTAGATTTATAAAAAAAAAAATGTGACAATAATACAGAGAGTTTCTATAAACTCCACACCCAGTTTCCCCTATTGTTACCATTGTTACTAGTATGGAACATTTGTTATAACTAATGAATCAATATTAATACATTATTATTAGCTGAAGTCCATATTATATTCAGATTTTCTTAGTTTGTACCTAATGCCCTTTGCCTTTTTCAGGATCCCATTAGGATACCACGTTACATCAGTTGTCATGTCATTTTTAGGATCTGTTTGGATTTGACAGTGTCTCGGACTTTCCCTGTTTTTGATGACCTTGGAAGTTTTGAGGGGTACTGGTCAATCATGTTATAGAATATCGCTCCATTGGGATTTGCTGACCCTTTAACTATACCTTTTTGTGTTCTTCTTCTTTTAGTGGTTGCTGCAGACATTACCTTATCTTTGTTACAACATATTCTAGTTTCAAATGTTACAGTATGTTATGAACAATGTAAGAGCCGTGAAACACTGTGATTCATTTACTCTCCTCCTACGCTTTGTGCTCTTGTTGTCAAACATGTTCACGTCATAAACTCCTCAATATCATGTTTTTATTTTTTGCTTTAATCAGTAAATATTTATAAAATACTTAACAAAATTCATAGGAAACTAAAATTTTCAAAAGATTTAAAATAAAGAAAGCATTTAATTAAAACATTAAAAATTTTTAAAAAGGGTAAATACAAATTTACCGGCAAAATTCACCTTTCTGGTATTCTTCATTTTCTCCCTGAAGATCTGGGCTCTCATTTGATACATTTTTCTTTTTTTTTTTTTTTTGAAAGAAAGAAAGAAAAAGAATAAAGAGGAGGAAAAAGGAAGACAAAGAGAGAGAGAGAATGGGAGTATTGCTTTCTTGCCCAGGCTAGAATGCAGTTTAGTAATGGGTATTGAAAACCTCTTTTATACCAATAATTATACTTGATGTAAACAGGAAGGAATAAGGGAAGAAAATAACAAACGAGCAGCCAACCAATATTTCATTTAAACCTATGAAATGCTATGCGATTACTGAGGAGTGATTTACTTCCAATTATGTAATCACTTATGGAATAGGTGTGAGGTGGTAATGTATGTTTTATGTATTTGAAGTGGAGAGTTCTATAAATGTTTATTAAGTTTACTTGTTCCAGATCTGAGTTCAAGTCCTGGATGTCCTTGTTAATTTTCTGTCTCATTGATCTATAAAATCGTTAGCTCTTCTTGTTACATTGATCCTTTTGTCATTATGTAATGTCCTTCTTTGCCTCTTTTGCTCTTTGTTACTTTAAAGTCTACTTTATCAGAGGCGAGAATTGCATCTCCTGCTTTTTATTTGTTTATTTTTACTCTCTGATTGGTTGATAAATCTTCCTCCTTCTCTTTGTTTTGAGTCTTTGTGTATTGTTGCATGTGAGATGGGTCTGGATGCAGCATAGCAATGGGTTTTGGCTTTTTATCCAATTAGAATATACATAACTTTAATACTAGCATTTGATGCTAGCTGGCTGTTTTGCCCATTAGTTAGTGTAAATTTTTTGTTGTGTTAATCTTCTTTTCTTTTTGATATATTTTTGGAAAGGCTGATATTGGTTGTACCTTTATATGTATAGTGCTTCTTTCAGAAGCTCTTGTAAAGTAGGCCTGGTGGTGGTGAACTCTCTAAGTACTTGTTTGTTCGCAAAGGATTTAATTTTTCCTTCGATTATAAAGCTTAGTTTGGCTGGATAGGAAATTCTGGGTTGAAAGTTCTTTTTTTTAAGGATGTTAAATATTGGTCCCCACTCTTTTCTGGCTTGTAGGGTTTCTGCTGAGAGATCTGCTGTAAGTCTGATAGGTTTCCCTTTATGGGTAACCTGACCTTTCTCTCTGGCTGCCCTTAGTATTTTCTCCTTCATTTCAACCCTAATAAATCTGGCTATTATGTGCCTTGGGGTTGGTCTTCTTGAAGAATATCATGTATTACCTGTAGTTGAATATTACCCTGCCTTGCCAGGTTGGGAAAATTTTCCTGAATGATATCCTGAAGAGTATTTTCCAACTTGGATTCATTCTCTTCATCACATTCAGGTACACCTATCAAACGTAAATTAGGTCTTTTCACATAGTCCCATATTTCCTGGAGACTTTGCTCATTCCTTTTCATCCTTTTTTCTCCAATCTTGTCTTCTCGTTTCATTTCACTAAGCTGGTTCTCGACTTCTGATGTCCTTTCTTCTACTTGATCAATTCGACTGTTTAAACTTGTGCATGCTTCGCAAAGTTCTCGTGTTGTGTTTTTCAGCTCCATCAATTCACTTATATTCCTCTCTAAATTGTCCATTCTCGTTAACATTTCGTCAAACCTTTTTTCAAGGTTCTTAGTTTCTTTGCATTGGGTTAGAACAAGTTCTTTTAATTCACAGAAGTTTCTTATCACCCACGTTTTGAAGCCTGCTTCTGTTATTGGAACACACTCGTAATCTATTAAGCCTTGTTCCGTTACTGATGAGGAATTGCGATCCCCTGTAGAGGGAGAGGCATTCTGATTTTGAGTATTCTCTACCTTTTTACGCTGGTTTCTTCCCTTCATTATATATTTATCTGTCTGTTGTCTTTGTAATTACCGACTTTCTAACTAGGTCTCTGAGCAGATGTCCAACTCGTTGATTCCCAGCGCCGAAATCTGAGCAGTCCACTGCGCCGGCCAAAACAGCGGTGTTAAGATTGATGGTGCTTTTCTGTCCGGGAATCTCTGGCCTCTGCACCAAAAACTGGCGCGCTAAGGCACCAGCAAAACCGCCGCGCCGGCCACAAGAGTCGCCCTGGCGACCCGTGGGGCTCCTCTGCTGGGAATCTCCTGGTCCGTTAGCAACAAATATTCGTCTGAAAGTGTGGCGTCCTCTCGTTCTCTGCGCTTTCACTGGGAGCTAGGAGCCCGAGCTGCTAGTGATCAGCCATCTTGGATCTCTCTGATACATTTTTCTTTAGCTTGGAGAACTTCTTTTAGCATTTCTTGTGTATACTAGAATTGAATTCTCTCAGTTTTTGTCTGTTTGAAAATGTCTGTATATGGTCTTCATTTTTGAAAATTATTTTCATAGCCACAAATGCCTGGGGAGACATCACTCTAAAAATGTTCCATCCCTTTTCATCCTTTCTTGTTGCTAACCCTTGTCATTGCTTCTCTATGTGTAATGAGTCTTTCTTCTGACTGGCTTTAAGATTTTCCTCTCTCTATTTTTTGGTTTTTATCATATTAACCTCAGCAAGTTTAGGTATGGTTTTCTTACCTTACTTGGGGTTTGTTGAGCTTTTGAATCTGTGGGTTGATGTCCTGCATCTGTTTTGGAGTATTCTCAACCATTATCTCTTTAAATATTCTTTCTGCTTCATTTGTTCTTTCCTTTCCCTCTATGACTATAATACCACATATATTAACACATATATATTAATACATATATGTGAGGTACTAATAGTACTCACATGCAGGCGATCTCTCTCTCTCTTTTAATTCTTTCACTTTGTGTTTCAGTTTGTATAGTTTGTACAATTTCTATTTGCGTTTCTTCAAGTTCACTTATCCTTTCTTATGCTATGTCAAATCTGCTATTAAGACCACCAAATGTGATGTTTTAAAAAAATTTCTAGGATATTCATTTGGTTTTTTTCTCTCCCGTTCTGTTCTCTTCTCTTTCTTTCCTTTTTTTTTTTTTTTTTTTTAAGAGATAGTGTCTTGCTTGAGCTCCTGGGCTCAAGTGATCCTCCTGCCTCAGCCTTCCATGTAGCATTTTTTTTTTTTTTTTGAGACTGAGTTTTGCTCTTTGTTGCCTAGGCTGGAGTACAGTGGTGCAACCTCGGCTGACTGCAACCTCTGCCTCCTAGGTTCAAGCGATTCCCCTGTCTCAGCTTCCCAGGTAGCTGGGATAACAGGTGCCCGCCACCATGCCCAGCTAATATTTGTATTTTGAGTAGAGAGGGGGTTTCACCATGTTGGCCAGGCTAGTCAAACTCCTGACCTCAGGTGATAGCATTTGTTTTAAAAAAGTTTTTGTTTTGCTACTACATTTTATCATCTGTTTACAAATGTTTTTCTTCTTTTTTCCAAGAGCCTTTAACATATTTGTTCTAGTTACTTCAATGTTTTTGTTTAATAATTTCAACATCTGGGGCACCTGCACATCAGTTTCTATTGACTTTTTTTCTTTTCTTTTTTCTTTTTCTTTTTTTGCAGGAGGGCTTCAGAGATGTTTCTCTTCTTGATTTGAGGTCATCTTTTCTTGCTTTTTTGCATGTCTCATAATGTTTTAATGCCAGACATTATATGTGAAAAAACAGTAGAGTGAGATAAACAATAGCTGGCCTTGGGAAAGCATCTGTTATTAGTGTGGGGGATTGTGCAGGAAAGAGTTACCGTAGCAGGCTTGATTGCTCTTCTTTGAAAGACCTGCTTACAAGCTCAGGCTGGCATCTGAGAATGTGGACTTCAAGAGAGTTCCTAGCACCTTACTGTTAAGAGAAGCTTATACTTTTTAAAGTATTTATACAAACAATGTGATTTATGCTGAATACCTTCCTTTTTTCTGGGAATCTGGAATTTTGGCATATGCTAGGCAGAGGGTACTTACATGATCAGCCATCGCTAAAATCTCTGGTCACTGAGTCTCTAATGAGCATCTCTGGTTGATAGCATTTCATAAGTATTGTCACAGTTCCTTGCTGGGGGTTAACCGCTTGCTGTGTGGCTCCACTTGGAGAAGACCCTTAGAAGCTCGCACCTGGTTTCCCCTACTCTTCACCTCATGTGCTTCTTCCCTTTGCTGATTTTGCTTTATATTCTTTTATTATAATAAATTATAGCCATGAGTATGACTATATGCTGAGTCCTGCAAGCCTTCTCAGTGAGTCATTGGACCTGAGGGTGGTCTTGGCAACCCCCAACTCAAGAATGAATAAATCTAATTTGTGGTCCATCTGGGTCTGGTTCTGGGCTCAGAACGGCTCTAGAGTTGGTTTTCACTGTCTTCAGATAGTCTGAGAACAGGATCAGGACTTTGCTTTCAGCAAGGCTGAGCATCTGAACACCGGCGAGATTCCAGAAATCACTTTGTGTTTTACAGCCCAACACTGGCCTTCTCAATCATACGGGCTCTCTACCAGCTTTACAGGTCAGCTGCCAGCATTTCATGATACTGGAGAGTTTCTGTTTTTCTCCATCTCCACCCTGGGCTTTCTGTTTATTGGGCATCTCTCTCTCACCTTGCCCTGCCCAGGGAACTCTTTGGAAAGTCTGTGATGCACTTGGTGAAGACCTTGTGCACTTTGTAAGAGTAGTGGTGGATTTCCTTTCCCCTTTCATCTCTGGCCCCGTCTTCAGCCCCCAACCTTCTTGCACTTGGTGAAGTTTTCCATTTTACAGGAAAGAGGTTGACAGGTCACTATGCTGGAGATAAAACCAGGAGAAAAGGAACTGGTGGATACCTTTATCTCTAGCATGTGACCTATCCACCTCTTGTATTTTTCTAGAATTAGTTCACTTAGGTTTCTTTGTATCCTCAGCAATCTGACAGATCTGTCAAGTTGCTTGTGTGAGAACAGTGGTCTCTTGTGGTTTTCTGGATCCTAGCTGCAAGCAGGAATACTCCACCCCTGTGATTCTGACAGTTCCTCTCAATGCCTGCACGAAATGGGTGCCTATTAAATGTATGTATGGTCCCTGCTCCAACATACACAGAACTTGCAGCTGGGAGTAAGGAGCAAGGAAGGTGACAGATAGCAGACTGTGGCTGATGTGAGTAATCTAGGTGGGTGCAGAGTCACGAGGAGAGAGTGTTCTGCCAGCTGTCATGCAAGGGTATTATCAATGCAGCATTACCCGTGGGTAGTTCAGGAAGGACTTGGAGATTCATGCACCCCAGGGACTGTGCCCATGGGAGAAACAACAATGTGTAGGCTTGATGAAAGGCCTGTATCCTACAGCACAAGACCCTCCTTTTTTTAAGGAAGATCTGGAGAGATTGTGGCTGTATGGTCAGACTTTCATAGAATCCTGCCTTCCCCCTTATTACCCATGTGGCCTTGGGCAAGCAACCTTTCCTCTGCAGCTTACCTGTAGCATAGAGATAAAAGGAGTACTCTTCTTGTCACTAGACACATAGCGATTAGTCAGGAATTAAGTAAAGAGAGCTTATCACGTTGTTCTCAAATGTTAGTTCTGTAGAGACTCCATCCTGGTTTCTTCCTTTTTTTCATCACAGGACTGTCCTGACTCTTCAGTCTTCCTTTCTTTCATGCCTTTGTTTAAGATTCTTGGTGCCTGTGGCATGTTCCGTTTGTTCACAGAATCATAGTCACCTAATTCCACTAATGTGGCACATTCTTTCAGGATGCACCTGACCACATAAATATGTCACTGAACCCAGAGAAGCTTTTACCAGGTATGTCTCCCACACAGAGTTCTTAATAAGTGGCGTCTTTCTAATAGCGAATGTCTCTCCTCGGTGGCCCTGCTCTTCACTGCTGGAACTGCTGCCTGTGCTTTCAAAAAGTGTGATTTTCCTGCAGAAGGGCCTTGCCCTGCCCCTGCCCAGCCATTCTTTCCTCGTCACTACTTCTCACTTATTTTTTGCATTGCACAAGACGTACCACAAGACCGCAGCGCTGGAGGAAGTTTGCCCTTTGGCTGATTCCTCTGTGAAGCTCCGAGTGCACCAAGAGCTTCCTGATTTATGGAAAGCACGTGAAAATTCGGTGTATGAATGTACATGTCTACAGAAAGGGAATTCAGGACTGAAATCCACAGTTTTTGAGATCTGTACAGTCTGGAGACTCTTCAGTGTGACTTCCTGCTGACCTTTCCTTCTTACTTTAGACACTACTGCTTCTGAAACAGAGTAATCCTCTCTGCTGTTTGACAAATAGCTCTGATTACTCCTCTGACCCTGGTCTCCAGAAGGTGAGACTGGCCTTCTCTCCTGCAGCCATAAACCTTTTGGTACAGATGAGTATGTTCTTTCACAAGGGAAACCATCCACGCCATCATCTTGAAAAGACACTATTTAAAGTTTATGTTTGATGTTTATCTAAATGCAATTGAATCTTCAAAAATGTGCACCATGAAACCTGAGAAATCTATCTCTTATTGTCAGCCTAACATTTGCATGAAAGTATTTTCATAAAACTAGTGAGAGGCAAGGGAGAACTCAATCACTGATTTCATCATCACTGAGAAACTTCTCCTGAGAATGCCATATAGAATACATGATACCACGATTTGACATTCAGAATTTTAAGAGAAAACATAAGTATAAATCGAGTCCTAAATGTTCATTTGGTTTTTTGATGCAAAGCATATGAAATGTTTACTTATATATTCAACACATTTTTTTCTGGATACTGGGCACTTCTGTGTTAGGCACCATGACGGGGACAGGGAATTTTGGGATGAAGCCAGGCCTCTGGTCTGCTAGGCTTACCAGAGTCTAGCGAGAGGTAAGTTTGGGGAGAGCCAAATATACATCAGAAGTAACCGCAAATGTGTTGAATGCTACAAAAGGTTAGGTACAAGGAGCCATGGGAACCCAGAAAAGCAGCAAACTAATTATCCCAACTTCATCCATTTTTAAAATCATGATTTAATTGGATTAATATATCATCCTGTTGTGTAAAACCTCTAGCTTAAAAAACCTGTAGCAACAGAAAGTTCTCTGATTGACTGATACCCACAAGTCAAAAGGAATTACTGTAACCTCTTTTTGTATTCCTGATCATGAAATAGGTCCTGAAAGCCTTTATAATGTGTCGGTGTGAAGGGGAAGTAGTTTCATGTACAAAAGACACGGGGCATCTAAGCACCTAGAATACATAAGGGGCTTGGGCGCTCAGTTGAACTAAGGTGATGTTTGGATGAGGTCAGCTGAGGATGTAGCCGTGTAATTTGCTCCCAGTTTCCAGTCTAAACTTTGTCAGCAAGGGAGTGAAAGCAATAAAATGATTTCAAATAAGCAGATTGTTTGGAAGCCACACATTTATAAATAGTTCAAAGTAATAGCCTGAGAGTCTCAGCACCCTCAGAATGCTGAGTCATCTGCCATTGCTTATGGTATTGTGGTTTTATTTATACTACAACTCCTCCTGTTACCCAGAAGATGGTTTCATCTTTCCCGAGAAACTTCCAACACAAGGTTGAATGTGTAAATATCTAGCATTAGAATAAGCAAGACAGCCTGGGCTGGTTTCCTTGTAATCGCCATGTGGTTGGCACTACACAGATGTTTCCTATGTATTACCTTATTTTGCCCTGAAAAACTCTACCAGGTAGGTATTAACGTCCCCATTTTACGGATGAGGACTCTGAGGCCCAGAGTCTAGTTTAGCAATGTGCTTGGGAGTAACACAATTTCTATGAGCTAGAGTTGGGATTTTGATCCATGTCTGTAGTGAAAGCTACTCTCTTTCCGCTAGCCCGTGCTTTCTCATTTTCAAGTGAAGCCAAGGAATTTATTTACCCCTTTGTCCTTTTTCCCCTTGCTGCTTTGCTTATTTAAGCCTACAGTTACATGTTTAGCTATCAAGACTTAAGCAAAATCTTCACACAAAATGCTGATGGAATGTAAAGTTTTCCAGGTTCAGTGGAAATTACTGAACCAAGAGGCAGAGGGAAGGAAGTAAAGCGGGGAGTTTCTGGTGGTAGCGTTCGTTCTGCTGTTCTGTTCTGAGTTTAAGACAATGAAGAATCAGAGATTACACATGGTTTTCTTGTTAATTTTGAATGTAGTGGGTGGGGTTGGGGAGTATGCATGGCAGGGCCATGTGGTGATGGTCACAGGGGCCATTTATTAAATTGATTTGAAATGCAAAGTCTCCACTAAAAATCTCTTAGTGCCGTATTCAACGTCATTGTATTTTAGATGTTTAAAGCACCTCTGGAAAAAAAAAAGGAAATTGGATTGTTTTATGTTAAATTAAAATCCTATCTAAGAGTATGCAGTATATTCTCTGGAAATATTGCATTTTTGACACAAGCGATTACAAAAAAATCAATAATCAGAGAACGCTAAAGAGTCTTCTAAGCCCTTGCATGAAAAGCAATTAGTGTGGATTGATTTACTGTTATTTATTGTGATGAGGTAATTGCCTCAACACAAGCCATTTTTGAACTTGTGGTATGCCACGGTTTTAAAACATTTATTCTCTTAAATTGTTTAATTTGTCTCTGACCTTATTTTAAAACCAAGATAGCTTTGTGCTTGTTAAATGATATGGAGACCTGGCTTTTTCTCTCGGAATCTTTACCCTGGGCTGTTTTCTTTTTATCTTCCATCGTGACCAACCCTGGATGGAACGTTAAGTCCCAGCCTCATGCTCTCAGGTTTATGAATCCTGAAGAGATAAGGCAAAAAAAATCAAAAGATTTTTCTCTCCCAGCCTGGATGGTGCCTGGTGGACTTGGCCTTGAGCCTCTCAGCTTTCAGGAAGACTTGGATTATAGACCAGAGTGTGACCTCCCAAATCTGCCTGAATTATACTTGGCCACTGAGACAGGGAGAAGTGAATGATGTTCTCATTCACACTGGTATCCTGTAAACATCAACATGACTTTGAAATCTTTAGTACAAACCTCTTTATGTGCTAACATGAGCCCATGAAAATCTGCTTCCCCCTCACTCCTTGGTCCAAGGGCCTCTTCCTTTCGGGCGTGTGTCTCTTGATGTCTCTTGGCTTCTGCCTCTGTGTTTCTTTCACCTTGTCTGTCTCTTGTGACTGTCTGTGGGTCATGGGGTCTGGGTGTGTTTGTCCCACACTGTCCCATGCACACATGGTTCACATTCTCGCTGAGCTCAGGCTGGAGAAGGTGAGTATTCTAGGTGCAAATGTTCTTTAGGAATTTTCCTTATGATCGCCACCATGTATCTTGTGATTTACAGTCTTGCTCCTTTTTTTATGAATATACATTGTTTTTGAGTTGCCCACTTCCCAGTCTAGGGGTGCAGATGTTTGGCCATTGGCCCAGTGATCAGGATTCTTCTTGCTGCGGGGTGGGGAGCCTACAGTGACTGTCAGGCACTGAGCAGCCTCTGAGGGTGAACTTGTGTTTCTCTGAAACATTACAGTTTGTCAGCCTGTGTCTTCACCCAGAACATTCTGGAAGAGTCACAGGCTTTACTGAGTAACCCTGGGTAGATAAGGGGCCTTGGGCTTTAGAGATTCTATGTGATGAAATTTCTGAGTGAAAAAGAAGTTTCTCGTGGGCACATTTAACATGGAGTAGCAAGGTGAATCTGGCAGTCAGACAATTAAGTTTTTGTTCTCACGTGTTCCATTCTGAGTCTCTAAAGGCCAGTTCTCCCCTGGCTGTGGTGGAACCCAGCAGTAGCAGAAGACATGGCTTCTGTCCTCAGGAAGCTCAGCCTACCGGGGGACATAAGTTAGAGCCTCCCTGGAGGAGGCTACAAGGCAGTGTTTTCCCAGTGTGTTCCCTCGAACACTGGTTCCCTGGGACGTCGGTAGGTGTGAGGTGGTGGGGACACAGTATGCAGTGATTTTCCATCTCACTTGGCTGGAGAAGTCCCTCTCCTGTTTTTCCCAGAGTGCCTGCCAGCACTTACATTTTGTGAAACAGACTTTGGGAAATACTGGTTATCAGAGAATCCAGAAGTAGAGAAAATAGTATAATGAACTCCGTGTGTATCTGTCACTTCAGTGGCTTCTGGTCACACTCAAAAGCCGAAATCCTACGGGTGGCCACAAGCACCTGCCCTGCCTGGCCCCTGATTCCCGCACCACCTCACCCTGCACACTTTGTTGCAGGTGTGGCGCGTCCCATTCCATCTCCACACCTGGTTGCACCTGCTCTTCCCACTTCTTACTCTGCTTTTCTCCCAGATAGCCACACAGGGCTTCTCACCTCCTTCAGGTCTCGGCTTAGACGCTTTAGTTTTATGTGTTTCACAGTGTCAGTGGGTTGTATACTTACGTGTTCAGCATGCTAGAATGTAAGTTCTGTGAAGAGCTTTGTTTAGTTTTTGTCCTACTCTCAGCACCTATGCAGCGGTTAATAAATACTTGCTGAATGAACAAATGAGTAAATGAACAGATTCTGTAGAAATTTAGTCTGATAGATTTGTCATGGCCAACTTCCAGGTGGAGTGGGACTCTGAGCTCCTTCAAGGGCTTGGAGCCACAGGGGCACAGCGTTCAACGGATCCTCTGTTACTGGGCCATGCCTGGTCCTTCACTCCATTCTCAGTTCATTATGTGGCCTTGAGCTCTCAGTTCTTCCCTCCTCTCACAGTAGCCAGAGGCCTCATGAGGTTAATACAAGATAAAACGTGTGTAAGTGCTTTAGAAAGGAGGTGCTCAGCCCTGGGATAACCAAGCATGGTCCCAAGTCTCATGGGATTCTTCACACTCACCAGGTGCAGTGAGTCAGACCTTGGAGGATGCTGAAGGATCACAGCTGAGGTTCAGTGCAGCCCACCCGGGTGCCCTCCTCTTAGCAAAGAGCAGGTTTACTATCTGTAAGTGTATTGCTTTCTTATGTCGAGCACAGCAAACCTAGCTTCATTATTGTGTTATGTTCAAGAAGCCTCAGTGGAGATTCCTGTAAGAGGGAACGCATGGAATCTGTTTCTGGTGTGTTCTTTGGAAATCTATGGACATTGTAGTCATAATCTTCACTACTGTAACATGTTAACTCTGTCTGACCTGCAGTGTTTGGTAGTTCTATGGGCAGTCCAGATGGGGGTCTGCACAGAGCCAGGTCCCGAGGTGGGAATAGAGAGGGAAGGGGAAGAAATGGTGAGAAGGCTGTGCTACTAGAACTCTGGAAGCTGGAATTGCTACTGTGAAAACGGCACCATCTTGATGCTGTGATTTGAAATGGAAAGTCTTCTGCAAAACTGAAAATATAGTATGAAAGCGAAGGTTGCAGAAATCATCCATCTGATCCATTAGCAGGAGAGGTTATTGCTGAAGTGAAGCTTGTTTGTGGTGAGCCTTGGTGATCAGTGCTCCAGCGGCCAAGGAGAATGGGGCGTGAACATTAGGATCCCACAGACCGTAGCTAGAATGCTGGTTTGGCTGGTGACTAACTGCATGAACGTCAGCAAGCCACTTAACTTCCTGGGACCTTGTGTGCAAGATGGGAATATTAGCATCTCCGTCTCTGCTCTAGGTGACGGAGGCAGGTAGCAGAAACTCAGTGATAGCTGTCACTATCTGTTGTGAATGTGGGGTTCCCTCCTTGATCTCGTCTTCCTCTATTGCTGCAAATGTAAATGTAAACAGGAAGTTTTCAAACTCCAAATGCAAGTTAAAGGAATACCATTGGCTCTGTTCCTTTAACTGACGCAGTTTCTACTATTCTTTGTGTAAACTGTCAAGGATAATAATTTGATGAGCATCTCCATGCAGGCTGTTCTGTTTACATTATCTCCAGTCCTTGCAGTGAAAGGAGCAAACCTTCTCAAAGTTGCAAAGCTGTTAGGCAATAGAGCTAGATCGAAGTCTGTCTGACTCCAGAAACCCCTCCCAATTAGGGATTGTGAGTAGTGTCCCGGGCTACAGACCTCTCCACCACACATGGTCAGGAATATTTCCCAGAAACATCTGTTCTGGTTGTTTTTTCCCCCAGAAATAAAAGGTAAGATTGAAGGAGCTATCACTCCGTCCTTTATGGGCTCTGATTAGATGAAATTGCCTTATAAGTCTCAGAAGTAACTGAATTAAATCTGTGAGGGAGACCAGCTCTGAATTCAAAGTTCTCAAGAATTTGGGATCCCGCCCTCCCTCTTCTCAGGGTGACTTGGTGCTAGCTTGCATTTTAGGGGATTGATGGCCACCCCAGACATTAATGAAAAAAGCTTCATCTTCCTGTCGCGTCTCCTCAGCTGCAGAAGTGCTGTAGTAAATCTTATAGGTGTCCTACTACCAAAACCCCCTGGGGAAGCACTTGCATGATCAAGGCCATCTCTTCACCTGGGTAACTTGATTTAAGCTTGGCAATGGCAGAGTTATAGTTAATATTTCCTCCAGGCCTGTCACTGGATCTTTAGAGAGAAATTCTTTCTATAGCCTCCTTTTTGGAATATGTTATAGTATCAATGTAGTTTTCATCACACAGATGAAAGAAAATAAACCTAAAAATCACTTTGCATGTGGTGGGATAAGTGTTATTGTCGTCAGTGTTATTAATGCTAGTAATAACTACCAGTTGGGTGCTGTGTATCATTCTGGGCATTTAATGTAAGTTCTCCATAATCCTCATAAAAATCTTGTGAAGGGGACCTCTGTTGCATATTTACCCATTTGGACATTCATATCTTTTCACTGTTTCTTTCTTTCTTTGACTTTTCTTTTTTTTTTTGAGACGGAGTTTCGCTCTTGTTACCCAGGCTGGAGTGCAATGGCGCGATCTCGGCTCACCGCAACCTCCGCCTCTTGGGTTCAGGCAATTCTCCTGCCTCAGCCTCCTGAGTAGCTGGGATTACAGGCACACGCCACCATGCCCAGCTAATTTTTGTATTTTTAGTAGAGATGGGGTTTCACCATGTTGACCAGGATGGTCTCGATCTCTTGACCTCGTGATCCACCCGCCTCGGCCTCCCAAAGTGCTGGGATTACAGGCTTGAGCCACTGCGCCCGGCCTCTTTGACTTTTCTTATTGTGAAATAGAATGTATGTCCAGAATAGTACATATGACATGAGTATGTGTTGTGATGAGTAATTATAAAGTGAGTACTTGCATAGCTGCTGCCCAGAAATAGACCATTGCCAGACATCCTCCTGTGGGGTCTTCCTGAGCCCACCCTTTTCTCTGTCTCAAAATGACCACTATCCTGACTTCAGTGAGAACTATTAGGTTGCTGCAAAAGTAATTGTGGTTTTTGCCAGTAAAACACATGTTAAAGCACTTTGTTTAGAGATGCATACACGGACGGTGTTACTTTTAATGGTGAAAAATAGAATTACTTCTGCATCAACCTAATACTTTTTTATTTCATTACAGTTTTGCCAATCATATATGTTCTCTAAACCATGTCTAGCTAAATTTTTTTAAAAATTTTTGTAGAGACAGAGTCTTGCTATGTTGTCCAGGCTGGTCTTCAACTCCTGTGCTCCAGGGATCCTCTCACCTTGGCCTCCCTACTAGCTGGGGCTACAGAAAGGACATGTGCCACCATGTCTAGCTAATTAAAAAAAATTTTTTTTGTAGAGACAGAGTCTCACTGTGTTGCCCAGGCTGGTCTCAAACTCCTTGGCTTAACCATTTCTCCCACTTCAGCCTCTCAAAGTATTGGGATTACAGCTATGAGCCACTGCACCTGGCCTTGTATATTTGTTTTGAATTTTGCTTCCTTACTCAGAATTCTGTTGATCAGACTGACCAGTGTTCTCATGTGTAGCCCTAGTTCACTGTTTCTTTGCAGTACATATGCTGTTGTGTAAAATACGACTCCATCCTGTGAACCTAGCATGATGTGATTATTCATTCAATTGCAGTGGATAATTGGGTTCTTTCTGTTTTGTTGCTTTTATGAGCTCAGCTGCTGTGGACTGTTGACATGTGTGTCCTGGTATGCTTGTCCACCAGTTTCTCCAGGGTACATACACCCACAGCGGACTTGCAGGCCATTGGATATGCACAGTTTCAGCTTTGCTAGGTGGCGCTCGACTGTTTTCCAAAGTGGTTGCACCAGTCTGCAGCAGCAGCAGCAGCATGCAGGAGCCTCTCTTGGTCCCTATCTTGGTGTAAACATTCCGTGTTGCCAGTCTGGTGTCTGTGCAGTGACCTTTCTGTGTGGTTTTACTTTTATCTTCATGATTGTTAATGAGATTGAGCCTCTTTTCATACGTTTGGATTTCTTTACTTTCTTTTTCTCTCCTTCCCTCCCTCCCCCACCTTTTCTTCCTAGAAGAGTATCTGTTTGACTGTTTTTTTTTTGTTTTTTTGTTTTTTGTTTTTTGTTTTTTTGAGACGGAGTTTCACTCTTGTTACCCAGGCTGGAGTGCAATGGCGCGATCTCGGCTCACCGCAACCTCCGCCTCCTGGGTTCAGGCAATTCTCCTGCCTCAGCCTCCTGAGTAGCTGGGATTACAGGCATGTGCCACCATGCCCAGCTAATTTTTTGTATTTTTAGTAGAGACGGGGTTTCCCCATGTTGACCAGGATGGTCTTGATCTCTTGACCTTGTGATCCACCCGCCTCAGCCTCCCAAAGTGCTGGGATTACAGGCGTGAGCCACTGCGCCCGGCCCTGTTTGACTGTTTTTTCATTTTTCTATTAGGTGATTTTGTTGTTTTCTTATTTGTCTTCAGGAATTCTTTATCTCTTTTAAGTGTGGGTCATTTTTGGTTACATGTTAGGAATACAGTTTCTCCTTCAATGACTTTTCTTCACTTTCTTTATGATGTCTCTTAAAGCTCTTAATGTTGTTTTTTAAAAAAACACTTTAACCAGATTTTTAGTTTTTTTCTTTTGTTGTTGTCATAGGAGGGTCTGCTGGACTAACTGCACATGAATCATTAACAGAAAGAGGCAGGCAATCTTCCCTTTTGCTTTTAGCCGCATACTGTATTTGAGTGTCTGCCTGCACTGGGCACTGCACTGGCTGCCTGGGGAGCATGGATGAGTGGGTTCTGATGTGGACTGTACTCTCAAAGGATTTGCAGCCTGTGGTGGGGGGACGTGGAGGTGGCAGTTACACCATAGCAGGGTTAGTGCTGCAACTTTACCAAGTGTTGGGGGACAGATGAGAAGAAGAACTTACATCTTTCTGGGAGAGTTAGGGAAAATTTCAGGGTGAAGGTGGTGGGAGTAAAGAGCGAGCTGAGGCTCATGAAGAATGGATAGGAGCCTAGCTGATCAACATTTCCACTCTTGGTACTACAAGACAATGGTAGACATTTTTAGTAACTTGGGGATAAAGAAAATGTTGAATTCATCAAGTTTGACTCAAATCTGTGAAGCATAATAATATTGTCTTCTTTCAAAGCATAAGAGAGGGCATTGTTTTAGGTAGGGAGGGTGGGTATTTATACAATGTCATCCCATGATTTATGCTTTGGGGATCTAAGGCTTGATGCATTGCTTGGAAGGAATGGGTTACCGTTGAATCCAGTGTGATCAGCTTGTTCTTTCAGAGAAGTTTGGCTGATTTTCACAGTCAGTGGCATGTTTTGCTAGATAACCATAGCCCCTTTTCACTTTGGTGTCATCTAGTATTAGAATCAATAGATTCTTTCTCAAGGATATGGAGAGGAAGATACACAGAGCCTGGCCCAAGGAACTCAGTAGAAAAGAGCAATGTTAGAAGGACAGAAGTGGATGCTTACATATAACAGTTGAGAGACCCACTGAGGGTCAGGAACAGCCTCCTGTGTGCTGAAGTTGTCCTGAAGTTAGTGAAGTAGAGAAAGCAGGTGGGGAAGAGTTCTTAATGAAGAAGGCATGGCTTGGAAACATGAGTGGCAGCTGCAGGAGTGAGATGGTATGGAGCGAGCTCCTGCACATCCCCTGCATGCACCTGGCTATCACAGAGAGCTGTGGGCAGGTCATCTGGGGATTCGTATGTGACCCCATCTCTTCTTCTGTGCAGTACCTGCATGTGTCTGGCTGACTGTCACAGAGAAGTGTGGGCAGGTTATTTGGGGCTTGGCACATGCTCTCCTTCCCCTGCCCCCCACCCTCACTTCTGTACAGTACCTGCATGGGGCTCACTATTACAAAGAGGTATGGGCAGGTCATCTGGGGATCTCCATAGGCTCTGGCAGACCTTGAAGGCTCTGAGCAGGGGGCTGATAAAAACACTTGTGTGAGATTATGTCCTGTGCAGCAACATGGATCGAGCTGGAGGCCATTATCCTAAGTGAATTAGTGCAAGAACACAAAACCAAATACCACATATTCTCACTTATAAATGGATACTTACTGAGTACACATGGACACAAAAAGGGAACAGTACACACTGGGGCCTACTTGAGGATGGTGGGAGGAGGGTGAGGATTGAAAAACTACCAGTTAGGTATTATGCTAATTAACTGGTAACAAAATTATCTGTACACCAAACTCCTGTGACATGCACTTTACCCATGTAACCTATCTGCACATGTACCCCTTGAAGCTAAAATAAAAGTTGGAAAGAAAAGAAAGACACTTGTTATAGAGAGAATGGCAGGATCAAGACTAGGGCAAGAAGGGCAGCTAGGAGACTTGACTTAGGTCCAGGACACAGCTGCCTCAGGGAAATCTGCTGAAGGGGTGTTCTGGATAGAGGGAGAGTGAGAATGACTGAGAATGCAAATGAGAAAGGAGCCAGTATGGTTCAGTGAACAAGGGTGACCATCGAGAGGGATGTAATCAGAGAAGTGGGCAGGTCCAAATCAGGCAGGCCTTCTAGGGAAGAAACTTACCAGCTGGGCTGGCCTTCAAGGTCCTGGAGTCTGGGAGGGAGGAGGTAAGATGTAAACACCCAGGACCTCCAGTAGAAGGTGGTGAATGAGGCAAGAGGATTCAGTGGAATGCCCATGAGTGTGGTGCCAGCCACCTCCCGTTCCTAACATATTGCTTGGCACGTAGTAGATACTCAGCAGATACTTTATTTATGAGTATGGATATGAGATTTTTTGGGAAAGAAACAGCAGCATGATTTGGCATTTAATTTTTATGTGAGGTGATTACATATGTTGCATATTTTTCTTCTCTTTCAGTGGATCATGGTTGATTGATCCTGTGATTGTCATTCCTCAAATGCAGACGTTGGCATAAATTTCTCCATTCTCTTCCCTTTCCTCTCTCTCCCTTTTCTTTCCTTTTTTTCTTCCTTCCTTTCCTCCTTTCCTCATCTGTGTGTGTGTGTGTGTGTGTGTGTGTCTGTGTGTCTGTGTGTGTGTGTGTCTCTTGTGGTAAATACAAGATTAATTGATGATTGGCTTGTATTAGTCAATGTTCTGTTGCTTATAATGTAATACTTGAAACCGGGTAATTTATAAAGAAAAGGAATTTATTTCTCACAGTTCCGGAGGCTGTGAAGTCCAGGGTCAAGGGGCTGCATCTGGTTGAGGGCCTTCTTGCTGGTGGGAACTCTACAGAGTCCCAAGGCAATGCAGGGTATCTCATGGCGAGGGGGCTGAGCGTGCTCCTGTGCTAGTGCAGGTCCCCTTCTTAATAAAGCCATCAGTTCCTCTCCCATGACAACCCATTAATCCATCAATCCTTGAATGGGTAAATTCATTCAGTTACGTCTTAAAGGCCCAAACCCTCAATACCCTTCAATACTCAATAATATTAAATTTCAACATGAGTTCTGGAGGAGAAAAATATTCAGACTATAGCATGGCTATATACAAATCTGAAGTCCAAGATTTCCCTCAAGGTAGCGTGAAGAAGTCCGGACAGAGCCTGCTGTCCTGGCCAGCACTTGGAACCCAGGGCCCAGAATCCTGCTGGGCCTGTGACAGCCAGCCCCTCTCTCCCCTGGTACGACTGGGCAGAGCCACTTGGTCCACGGAACCCTGAGCATATTTTCATGAGCCTAAAAAATGACCCCAAACTAGAGGAGAAATATAAAATCAAGATGAACAAATACCTATAGGCCCTGTTTAACTTAATGGATGGTTAAATATAGTTCATAAAAATTTCATGACACTTGAAATCCATTTTTTTTGGTTTTTCTTTTACACTTTTTCTGACTTTCCCAGTCTGCTAGATGGTCGTTGAGGAATAATTGCATATAAGAGTGATGGTTAGTGTTTCTAAATGGCTTAACATGCAACATTATGAAAGTCTTTTTACTTGTATTTACAGGAGTGAGTCCAGGGAAGTTGATGTATAAATGGGTACAATTTAATAGGGTCACAGTGGTGTGGGCAGGACTTGTCAGAGCCTTTGAAGGTAGTGGAGGGACTTTGTGTCTCCATGCTGTTGGCAGGCAGGCTCCTACACAGGGTCCAAGGCTACATGAAGAGAAGAGCTTCTCTAGGAGGGAAGGGAATGTCTTGTCATGGGGAAAATTGAGGGGACACCCACCAGGAGGTTTTTTGGAGCCTCAGATGACCACATCAGACAGGGGAGTAAAAATATGGGAACGTTTTAAAAGAGAACATTTCAGAGAGATAGAGAGGAAAAAACCAGCCAGTCTTGAGGGCCGAGATGATGTGTGAGAGGGAGGAGAAGAATTCCAGACTCCAGACTCCCCTGATCCTCCCACCTGCTGTCTGTCCCCTTTTTCCCTTCTTCCGAGTCCATTTCCCTGCCCCTGCATCCCAGGGTGCTGTTCCAGTCCTGCTTCTCTTAGACTCTGTACACTGTCTATGACTGTGATCAGTCTTAGGACATCTGCTAGTTGCCTGTACTAATATGCTAACGAACTGATTAAAGGCCACAGTCGTGAGGCCTATTGTGTTTTACGATTCTCAAAGCGCCGTCGTACACTGCACTGTGTTTTTGATCCCCCATCTAAACACCATCAGGTAGGCAGGGAAGGTTTGCTCTCCCATTTCAGATACGGACTCAAAAGCAGTGGAGATTTAATGACTTGGCCAGGGTGACTCCGCTCTTAGTGGTAGGCCTAACACCTGACCCTCTTCTGCTCCTGATTTCTTCATGCTGCCGCACTCCATTCTACCTTGCTTGACGTAGAATGCATTCGTGTCCTTGAGGAGGTCCTTCTGTGCTGTAAAGGCGTCCTCATTCTAATAACACCACTTCTATCTGTCAGCACTGTATAAATAGTCTTGTATCAACCAGTCCACTTCACGTAGGTTTTAACCATTACATGGCCTTTTTCTGCATTTGAATCCACATTTTCTGATACCAGACAGGTAGTCAGTCTCCTTCTGAATGTCTGTCTGTCTGTATCTCTATTACTATGTCGGCCAGGTTGTTAAACTGAGGTTGAAATGGTGATGTGTGGCCCCAGGTTTCACACACTAGTGTCACCTGGCACTTTGCCATTATTCTTCTTCACCCTCTCCAAGGTAGGCCCATCAACAAAGGGGTGGATTCACATCTGATCTCTGGGCATTTTGATGTATGTGTCACCTTAATACCATACTCGGTTGCACAAATTAGACTGCAGAAATCTTACCTGATGAAGCCTCCTTTTACCAAGAAGCCATCCTGTGCATTGCAGTCAGTTCCAGTGTCGCGACCTTGAACATTACCTCATCACCAGCTTCTCATCTGTTTTAAAACGTTCCTGTAGGTCCCTTCCTTGAGGCCGATGGGAAATGTGATCATTTAATGTAGTTAGATGTTTTTAGATGTCTTCTAATCAGGCTTTTCAGAATCCACTTTCACGTGTGAGACATGACTCCCTGTCCTCTTCTCTTCTCTTTCTTTCTGTTTAAAGAACCAAAACAGCAAATTCTCAAATTATGAAAAAGTACATTTTTCCTGTTTTTTTGTTTTTGTTTTTGTTTGCTAGTTTGTTTGTTTTTTGAGAGACAGGGTCTCACTCTGTTACCCAGACTATAGTGTGCTGGTGCCATCTTACCTGCTTTCTTGACATAAAAATAAAGACTTAAAGAGTTTCAGCTTTAACAAATTCAGTCTCTTTTTCTTTCAACTCAAATTGTAAATCTTCAGCATACCTTTTTTTAATCTTTTCTTTTTTTTTGAGACAGGGTCTCACTTTGTCACCTCGGTTGGAATGCAGTGGTGCAATCTTGGCTCACTGTGACCTCCTCCTCTCAGGTTCAAGCAATTCTCATGCCTCAGCCTCACAAATAGCTGGAACTATAGGCATGTGCAACCACGCCTGGCTAATTTTTATATTTTAGTAGAGAAGGGGGTTTGCCATTTTGGCAAACTTGTTTTGCTGATCTGGAACTCCTGACTTCAAGTGATCTGCCCACCTCAACCTCCCAAAGTGCTGGGATTACAGGCATGAGCCACCGTGCTCAGCCCAAGGTACCTTTTGAGAAAGATCTTTTGATGCCACCTTTTGGAAAAAGGAACATGACCTGAAGTCCAGCTTGTGCTCCTCGTCTTTTCTCCTTGACTTGCTGAAGCCTGGCTTTTGTTTTTCTCATGCTGCTGAACCTCCTCTTGGTAGGTTACTGGTGCCACCCCCCGATTGCCAGGTCCAGTGGACACTGGGGAGGCCCTTCCTGTTGGATTTCTTAGAGCACTCAGCTCTGTTATCCTCTCCTCCCTGGAGGACCTTATTCCTCAAATCCCGTGACTCCAGACTCCCCTGATTCTCCCACCTGCTGTCCTCTCCCATCCTTCCAAGTCCACCTCCTTTTGCCTGCCTGCTCCTGGGTTCCAGGGTGCTGTTCCAATCCTGCTTCTCTTCTCACTTTATATACTCTTTCTGTGGCTGCGCCCAGTCTTAGGACATCTGATACTTGCCTGTGCTCCGATCTGCACTTGCAGCCCAGAGCTGTCCTCTAAGTTCCAGACCCACCCTCTGGGATGTTCAGAGTTCTAGGAATGCACCCTCTCCCTCCCATTATCCGTATGACTTCCTTTTTGCTGGTGGCCTTCCTGGCCCTCTGCCATCCATGCTGGAAACTTGGGAGTCATCCTAGAGGCTCCATCTCCTCCCTCTCACACATTATCCCAGCCATCAGGTCTGGCTGATTTTACCTTCTCCATCTCTCTTAAATGTTCTCTTCTTTTCCCATATTTTTATTCCCTTGCCTCGTTTTAGGCCTTTAATATCTCTAGTCCGTATCACTGCAATTAACTGGATACTTGGTTTCTTGCCTCTAGTCTTGTTCCTTTCAGGTCCATTTTCCATTTAACTTCCAAATATCCAGAGTGATATTTCCAAATGGGAAGTTGAGCATTGTCCTGCCTGACACCTACCAGGGGTTCCCATTACCAAACATCGCTCTCCTGACCTAGCACACAGCACACCGTGTTGGCCTGGCTGGTATTGACCCTCGTCTTCTCTCCTGCCAAGTCCCTGCCTCATAGTTACAACCAGTAACTGCCCACATCTCTCCCAGTCCACCGTGGGATTTCTTGTTCTACAGGTTGATACTTAGATCTGGGGCACCTTATGTCCATCCAGGAGACCCAAGAATACCAACCTGTGCCCCTCTCAGTTGCGCTTTTAGGGAGATACATACTAGGGAAAGAAAATGGCCAGTGAAAAACCAAATCATCTCTTTATTGTTGACTGGGCCTGGGGCCCAAAATCTGATGCAAAGCAAGTAGCCAGGCTAGGAGAGTATGAAACTTTGGGCAAGTCTCAAACCATTCTGTTTCTGTTTCCTTACCTGTAAAAATGAGGATAATAATTACACATAACATAGGAGTTTGATGTGAAACTTAGAGGAATGAATCCGTGAAAAACATTTAGAACTATCTGGCATATAGTAGCTCTCAGTAAAAATTAGATAAATCAGTAATAATTATCACGTTACCTCTTGTTACTTTGGTTAAGAACTTCTGTGCAGCATTGAGTCATAGCTATGCTAATGGGCTCCCTGTCTTACTTTTTGGACCACACTAAGAACTTTGATGTTGCATTCCAGATGAGCCCTGGAGCCAGTTTATATCTTCCTCCCAACTCTTGGCCAGATTCTGTCCTGAAAGCTCTGAATAAATAACCTCCCTTTTGAGATCTGGTGTCATTTGCTGTTTGCAAGTTTCTGACTTAGAAACCAGGTTTTATGATTTAGTTTGCCCAGATAGCGTTTAATCTTTGGAGTTGATATTTAAGTCCCCAAGCCTGTGTATATTTAGGGAATCATGAATCTGCCTCATTCGCCATGTATCCCTGGGGTCAGAGGACAGTCAGAGGTCGGTAAATATATGCTTCATAAATGAAATCTTGAGACTTGCAGTATCGCAGGTTTTATGCCTGGCAGTGGCTTAGCGATGCCATTCCCTCCCTCCATCTGTCTCCTCCCCTGAGTCAGTCCCAGGGGAATTCTCTGCTGGCCTGTGGCAATGCCTCACAGGTCAGGACTTGTTCTGCTTAAAGAGCCTAGATGGGGCTCAGTTCCCCTACTTCGGGAGAGAAGGTCCCCAGTAGAAAACGGGTGGTAATTGACTTTATGTAGAGGTTCTAATGGATATGAAGGATAGAAGCAAGACCAATGAAGGAAGGAGACTGGGAGGTTTGTCCTCCTAACTTCCCCTGCACTGGTCTGCAGTGAAAAGGCTGCTGGGGCATGTTTTGAAGCCCTGAATCAAAGCAGAGGCTAAGTAGACAGCAGACTGCTGGAGAGGCTACATAAGCCAGGTCAAGTGTTTCTTTCAACTTTAAGAATTGAAAATTTTGGTGGAAATTGCTAGCTCAGAGACTGATTTCTCATTTGGGCTCACATGTACACTTTTTTTGCCAATATGCTCACATTTTGGCAATTTTTCTTCTCATTAGCACTTCTGCTAATGGATGGGCATGGGGAAGAAAAGGAGCGGAACTCACAAGAAGCTATTTATCTGCTTTGCTGCAAGAAGGGTGAAATGGGCTCTCGAGTCTGAAGCTAGGTTTGCAGGACTGTTTCTTATTTTCATTGCCCTTTTTCTTCGCTACCTTTTATGCCCACTGACTGCCTGATGCTGGCAATGTAGCATTTTCTCATTTTCTTTTTGATTTCTCTGTAAATGCTAGCATTCCAAAAATAATATCTTCATGCTATTTGCTTATTTAGAGATGAAAGCAATTGAAAATGGTTTAGCTTTTTTTTTAACTTTGCGGTAATCATATATTGGAATTTTAGACCCTTTGTTCTCTGCACAGTAGGTAGATGAGGAAGCCTGACGAATTTTGTCTTAGTAAACACTGTGGGCCGAACTCCACGGATTCCTTACCTGAGGGACTGAGTGTAGAAATGTCACAGGTATGGTGCGGCACAAGCATCCGGTAAGCAGAGTGTGGCCTTGGTGTAGGGCGAAGTCCCCGGGGAATGGTTTAGACCGACCACATTCACTGCCCTGTGTCTTTCCAAGAATGGCCCTTCTGGGGATGGCAGTATTCCCTTTATAGGCTGGGAGGGTCCCCTTCTTTGTGCTAGAGAGAGAAGGACGGGGCAGACTCTGAAAAGCCTTCTCAGGAAGACTGGACAAGACTCATTGGTAAGTTGAATAGTAAGAAAGAAGGAAAAACCAAAGATGGCTGTTGGGTTTCTGTCTTTGATGACTAACTGATATTATAGAAAGATGTGTCTGAAGTGTCAGATGCCTGTAGAACATCCCTGTGGAGATACCTGGAAGGCAGTTGACAATTCCCGTCTATGGTTCAGGAGAGAATCTGCCGTTCAGGAGAGAGGACCCAACAAAACATATAGATCCACCAATTAACAATGCAAAAATGATCACTGGAACCAGAGCAGAACAAATCCAGCGAAGGCCAGCACCTTAGAGAGATCCAGCGTTTCACATTAAGGCTGGGTTGCAGATAAATAAATCTAGAAAGTTGAGCCCTGGCAGAACCTGGTGACAGTGGCATGACAATGTCACAACTGTCACAGTGGGATATGGCAGCCAGCCTAAGGAGATGGGATGGGGGAGCATGAGGTCTGAGCAGGGGGCACCCCCAGGAGTTGTTTTCTAGGAGATGGCAGAGGCCTGAGAAAGGGAGGTGACAGCATGAAGGCAGCAGGGGGAACTGCTCTTGGAGCAGGTGGTGGGCAAGGGACCTACGAGAAAGGAATGTGACTTAGGAGGGGGTGAGGTGGAAGATTTTCCTTTTCATTTTCTTCCTTCCTTCCTTTCTCTCTCTCTCTTTTTCTTTCTCTCTCTTTTTTCTCTCTCTCTTTTTCTCTCTCCCTCTCTCTCTCCCCTTCTCCTTCCCCTCCTTCTCTCTCCCTCTCTTCCCTCTCCTTGTCTCCCCTCTCTCCCTCTCCTCCTCCCTCTCTCCCCAACTTTCTCTCCCTCTCTGC
Source organism: Aotus nancymaae (assembly GCF_030222135.1). Lineage (NCBI taxonomy): Eukaryota > Metazoa > Chordata > Mammalia > Primates > Aotidae > Aotus > Aotus nancymaae. The sequence goes on along the minus strand of NW_026988450.1, from coordinate 82,630,100 downwards.
CATCTGCTTCTATGGGAAGACTTCATCTCAGTTTTATACTTGAAGGGAAGAAACCTTGAAAGAGGAGCTGATCAAAGCTTCAGTGTTGAGAGGACATTTTCTCTACTGTTGGTGCACTTCACATTCAGACGTTGCTGTCACTGGTTTAGCTTTTCTGGGCGATAGTGGTGAAAAGATTGATGAATTGGACAATCGAGGAGTAAAGGTAGTGTTTGAGGTCTTAATAGATGCAGTGTTACCTCGGCTTCCAGATGCTCAGTAAGAATTGTGATAGAATTGCTGATAAAATCAATAAGAAATGCTTTATATGGCATTTTAGGTATCGGTTTATATGATATCATTTAATTCTCACAACAACTTTATGACATGGGCATGATCCTCATTTTCCTGATGAAAGGTTCGTGCTAAGAGAAGTTTCACGAGTTGCCTGAGGTTCCGTCGTTGGTCAGGGCCAGAGGTGTGGCTGGACTTTCTCCATCTGAGTCCCGTAAACCATGCATAGTGCTGTTCCTATTGTGGCTGCTCTGTGCTCTTCTGCTCTTGGGCTGAGAGGCTGCTGGGTCATCAAACAAGTCCTGAATGTCCCTGGAGCACTGTCAGAATCATACAGCACATGGATTAGAGGAGCATGCTGGTAGCTCCTGACCAGGGACTGTGGCATGGCATTTGTCAGTGATGGGGATGTACATCTGTCACCTAGCCAAAGGCCAGGTCTCATGAAGCTTCCCCAGGGGCCCAGCAGGTGCCTGTCTCCCTGGCCCCACTATCTATGCAGCCTCCAAAGCATTGTGCAAGAGGCAAGGCTGCATGACTCACGTGTGGCCTCATCCTGAAAGCACCTTGTCTTGACCAGGTGGGCGTGAGAAATAGATTTTACCTGCTGGATTTCCCTAATGGTTGACACTTGTGTATGCTGGCGCGTGCAGACAAATACCAAGGAGGAATTCATTTAGCTGAAGAAGCAAATAGAGTGATGTATCACTGAATGGCAGGGATACATTCTGAGAAATGTGTTCTTAAGCAAATTCTTAGTTGTAGAACATCATAGAATGTACTTACACAGATGTAGAAGGTATAGCCTCCTTGCACTTGTAGGCTGTATGGCAGAAACTATTGCTGTGACCGCTGTTGTATATGCAGTCTGTCATTGAGTGAAGTGTCGTTATGTGACACCTGACTGTATATCAGGGAACTAATTGTAACGAGAGCCACTTTTAATGTCATTCACTTAAAAAAAAATGATAGATTACTATATTGCTTTTTTGTCTTCTTCTTGAACAAAAACTAAATTATGAGGTGGATGAAAAAAGAAAAGAAGTAACAAAAGCAGATTCCCTCAGTAGAGACAGCTTCTCCTCTGGGGCACCTTGTCCCAGTCCCTTGGTTGGTCACCGCAAAGGCAGGTCTCAGCATTCCTGCCCCAGTGGTTTTCCTGAGAACATATCACAGGTGACAGGGCCTGCTCATCTCAGGCTTTCTGGGTGTCAGATGCTCACCAGGTGGGAGCAGCCACGAAGGCAGACATCTGGGGCTCACCTTCCCTAACCCCTGCTCATTGTCCCCACAGCCTTTCCGCTGTGCCCATTGCCATTACTCCTGCAACATATCTGGCTCTCTGAAGCGGCACTACAACAGGAAGCACCCCAACGAGGAGTATGCCAATGTGGGCACCGGGGAGCTGGCAGCGGAGGTGCTCATCCAGCAAGGTAGGCGAGGGGCCAGCCAGTGGGGGCCTTGCCCGCTTCCTTCTATGCCACGTCCCCTGTTGGGAAGAGCAGCTGACATCCTGCAGTTCGGTTCTGATGCGTAAACCTGCTGGTGACGTTCATTCTTCATCGTCATAATTGTTGTCATCATTGTCCCTATCATTGTTTGTCAGCGTTACTTCTTGCCTGGTTAGTATTATAACAACCTGAGTGGAAGTCTAAAATGACAGAAGTGAAAATTCACCCGCAAATTCTACTACCCCCAACGGTGCTCACTTGTCAGTATTGCCTTCCATTCTTTGTCCATGCATAAAGTTCGCGTAGATGAAAGTTCACCATTGTCTTTCTTTACTTCACATTCACAGGAGCAGTTTGTTTTTCTTTGATATATTGTCTTCCTAATTATGATTTCTGAGGGCTTTTTTGTAATTCAATGTTAAATGGAAATACTTTAACAATTCTGTTATTGAACATTGTGGAGTTTTTAGATTTTTCTTCCTAATGCTATTATAAGCATATTTATTGGTGGACTTTTTTGGAGTATCTAAAAATATTTATTGAGTACGCTTCTTACTTATTCATCCTGAAAAGAAAAAAAGACATTCTAGAACATTTAAACTAATGAGATTGATGAAAACCTCTTTTCATTTTAAATTATTAAAATTTTGTGGGTTTTTGCTTTTTCAGTAAATAATCACATATTTCCACTCGAGAGGGCTTAGCTCATGTGCTGTTACCATACGGAGGAATTCTGTTGTATTTATATCTGCACTTCAATAATTCAGCTAAAAAATGATTGCAGCACACAGTTAGCTGCTTCTCTTTCCTAAGTCCTGTGACTATTTGAAGCTGAAGACAGATTTAGAAATCTGCCCCCAGTAAACAGAGATGTGGAATTGTAGACTGCTGCAGCTGGGGATGCTTGGAGTTTTGATTCAGCATGAAGCTCCGCTCTCTGTAATAGCCATGAAATGCATCTTAATGTAAAACAAATGAATCGACTATATCCCTCAGCACTTTCAGTGACAGGGCTGATGCACGGAAATAGATGAGCAGCACAGAAAACTCAGGATAATTTTAAAGCCATCCATCTGGGGTAATGGTGAGCATGTGCCTTCGCTTTCTTAATGGCGGTTTTATGGAGCCGGGGAGCAGGATGTGCAGTGGGGAGGGCCCTGGCTCCAATCTGCATTTTTCTTTTTCAGCTGCGCCATCTTGGGCATGTTACCCAAGCTCTCCCTCTTAGGCCCTTCCCTGTAGAATGGAGTTCACAGCAGCCATCTTCCACGATGGTAGAGAGGATTAAATGAAAAAACACGTGCATGAAGTACACGTTCAGTCCTTGCTTTTGAATATTTTTTTCTGAACATATCTAAGACTTGTGGAGCAATTGCATTATTTTTTATGACCCATCCCAGTGCCCCATGTCCAGGAATCACAGAGGGGAGAATAGATTGGCTTACAGCCCCAGTAAATAACTGGAGTTGCAGGTTAGGGATTCTTTTTCACGTCCTTCATACTCTTGGGTTGGATTCCCAGGAAATAGATGTTTACTGTGTCTGCTGGGACAGGCGTGAGGATCTGACTGATGATACCATCATTGCCCTGTGCTTCCAAACTTTCATCATTGCTTTGCAAAAAATGTGCTGAGGTTGAACTGTTTCATGTTGTAAGTTTCCAGTTAACTTTCTGAGACTCTCTGTAATCAGTTGGCATTCCCTGACAGGAGCAGGGATATTTTATCTTTGCAGGGGTGCTTTTGGTTCTTCTTTCAGAGATACACACACACACACACACACACACACACACACACACACACACAGATATATCCACAGTTGTTCCTAGGCATCCATGAGGGGCTGGTTCCAGGGCCCTCTGCAGATACCACAATCCACAGATGGCTCAAGTCCATTATATAAAATGGCATGGTGTTTGCATATCGCCTACACACATCCTCCTGTGTACTTTAAGTCATCTCCGATTACTTATAATAAATAATATAATGTCAGTGGCATGTGAATAGTTACTGCACTTTGGTTTTCAATTTGTATTATTTTTTATTTTTGTATTGTTATTTTTATTTATTTTTCCTGAATATTTTCAATCTGTAGTTGGTTGAACCCATGGATATGGAAGACCATCTGTTCTACTCACTCCCCCAGAAATATTTTCATGAGAATTCATAATCTCGTGTTTTGATATAAAGGAAGATGTCTTAAAATAACATCATAAAAAACATAAATAACATGTATTTTTCTCAAAATGATTGTATAGTCTCCTTAAGCCACGTGCAGGGATTCCTTGTGCATCAGCTGTGTTGCAGAGAGTCACACTGTGACATGTGCAAAGCTATTGATTGCTGAAAGACCCTCTTGCCTGCCTTGCCACAGGGATTCTGGGATTCCAGGGAGGGGTTCCGTGCACAGTGCTGCAGAGGAGGCCAGGAAAATAGCCTCAAAGGAGCTGAGAGTTCTCATATTAGATACTTCTGTTCTGTGTGGGTTCTGTATGACATTCTCTGTGAAGTTGGGGTGGTTTACAATGTGCTCCCAAAGCTTGCTGGGAAGGGTGGCTGCTTAGGCTCTCCCCAAGTAGGAGGGAGGGGCAACCTGACTTAGTATTTGCCAATTCCTGAAGTGTAAATTCTTCTACCACGGCCAATTTTAAGCTGCTAACATGATGTCACTGAACGTGGAACTGGAGGACATGTGCACATTTGGCTTATGAGCTAATATCTTGGCTCCCACGTACCTCTCATCCAGAGGGCCCTGGGTGACATTGGCAGGTCTCTGCCACCAGGGCCCTTCTGGATGCACTGATCCCTCAGAACTCTAATACTTTGTATTAATTAAGCTAGTACTGAGAACTATGTAAATATTGTACTCCTGGCTTATATTTTATGTGCATCTGATGCTTTGAAGACAGATTCCTCTTAGTCATTACTTATTCATTAATATAGATTTGAGGCATTCTCCCACACAAATGCACATTTCATGCTGTTTAAGGAAAAAATACTTGTATTGCTTCAGTGGGCCTGCCCCTTTCCTTCCCTTAAAATACGCCTGATTAAGCTAGCCCAAGAACTGGTTCAGTAAATCACAGGCTGTGAGAGGCTCAGATGCTTTGGTGCTAAGCTTTACGAATCTTTTGCTCACTCCTAGAGCATGTAGCAGGGTGAAGATGGGGCTTAGCAGGCTTTCCAGTGGCTTCCAAGCCCTCCCTCAAGTCTCTCTGGGTTATTGGAATGAGCACAGGCTTGGGAGTCAGATGGACCTGGGCCGGGATTTTTGATCACTGTGGACCTTGGACCAGGTACTTAACCTCTCTGAATCTTAGTTTATATACCTCCAAAGAGGAAGGCTCATACCTGCCTCCACAGCAGTTGCAAAGATTTGATATCATGCTCTAAGATTCCCAGAGAGTGCTGACAGTAAGTGCTTGATGAATGGCTGAAATCCACTATTACATTTATCCACATATTTCTACTTGGAGCACGCGTCTCTCAAGCGCTTACAGTGTACCTGGCACCATGCTAGGTGCTGGGACTTGGTGTTAAACAAGGCAATCGTTGGTGGTATTATTGTTATTCCTGCCCAGGCTGGGGCAAAGGCTAGGCAGCTCCCTCCAAAACTCTGTGTTCTAATTGTAGCAGAGGGACTGCATCCCTTTCAGCTATGCCCTGGAGCTCACAGAACCAGAGTTAGCTGCTTCTCCCAGGTGGCTGTGCCTCTTCTGTGTCCTCCAGTTTTAGAGAGTTATTGAAGTATAAGGGTGGGTAACTGGAACGACAGAAAGCAGTGAGAGCAGAAGTGTCAAGGAGAAGAAGTCTTAGTATTTGGCATCTGCTAGAATCTTTATGTTACTTTGAAGTGCTATATTAAAAAAATATAAATATGAATCCATGTATACTTTGGATGTATATTCGTATATTGGTGTTTTACATCAGATTCAGGGAAAATAGCTTAGTAGAAAATCCAGAAACTGTGAGATAACCCACAAGTGATGTATTTGATTTTTAGACATTTTAATTTTAAAATTGTTTTTATTAGGGCTCAATGAGTTACTGGCACATGCTTCCAGTGACGTGATATAATGCTGTGTTATTGATTGTTATATGTTAATTTATCTCTCACAGTGGCCCTGTGAGCTTGGCATAATCATTCCTATTGTAAAATAAGGAAATGAAGGGAATGCTTATGACTGACCTCAGGTCACACCCAGCGAGCAAGTGGCCAGGCCAAACCCAGTCTCCTGATTCAGTGTCTGTACCTTGCCACTCTCATGTTTAATGTCCCCTAATGTTTGTAGATGTTTGCACTTATTAGAGAGGAGGAAGAGAAAGGGGAGGAGAAGGACGAGACATGGTCATCTCTCAAGCGACTGGGTCACATTTGCTGGTGGTCATATGATAGTTTGTAGAAAAGTCACACACATGGGTACTGTTTATTTTCTCTTACTTCTTTGTCCCCAAGGCAAGTTGCTCATCTGACCCAAGACTGACTCTGGGACCTCTTTCCAAGCCCTTCCCTTTGGTTATCCAGAGTGTCTCAGATCCCAAGATTTGGGGGCATATGTGAGGGAAGGGGGTGGATGGGAAGATCTCACTTATACTCTGTCTACCAAGTGTTTCTCATCAGGATTTGGTACATCAGCCTGGCTAATAATAAAATGCACTTTGTTTCCTCTGCTGCATTTTCCCTTTTGCTCTGTGGGAAGAGGGGCTGGGATTTGAAATAAGATCCAGATAGTCCCAGGTAGGATCTAATATTGCATGCCATGTCACCAGGAACCCTCCACCTCAGTGCTGGCATGTGACTTCCGGTGAATTTCTACCCTTAAGCATTTCCTGGCTCTGAACTGGGGCTCTGGCTGGGCCCTAGGACAGACACTGAGTTAAAAGATAATAGGAAGTGAAAATGTCAGCAAAGTTCTAGTCCATATTTTACTTGTTAATCTGTATAATAAAATTATTCCATATCCACTTTCCTCGGATAATTTAGCTGCTTTCGTTCCTTGTCCTTATCCGTATCTGTATCCCTCAGTGCCTGTGTTTAGTTCCCTAGCTGCTGTAACAAGTCACCACACACTTTTTGGTGGTTTAAAACAACACAGATTTATTATCTTAGTTCTGAAGGTCAGAAGTCCAAAATGAGTCTCACAAAGTTAAAATCAAAGTGTTAACAAATTAGTATTCCTTCTGGAGACTCTAGGGGAGAATCCCTTTCCTTGCCTTTTCTAGCCTCTAGAGGCTGCCTGCATTCCTTGCCTTGTGGCCCCCTCCTCCATCTTCAAAGCCAGAAATGGCCAGTGGAGCTTCTCAGACTGTATCTCTGTACCCTCTCTTGCCTTCTTCTTATAATGACCCCTGTGATAGCATTAGGCCCACTCGGATAAACCAGAATGATCTCCCCCTCTCAAGATTCTTAACTGAATCGCATCCTTTTTGCCATGTAAGGTAACATATTCACATGTTCTGGGGATTAGGGTGTGGCTGTCTTTAGGGGCTCATTATTCTGCCTACTGCACTCAGTGCCTTTTTTAAGAATATGAACTTTAGTGCAGTGGCTCATCTCAAAAAAAAAAAAAAAAAAGCATGAATTTCAGCATTTTCACCTAGTAGAAGAGAAAACCAAGACCCGAGAGTTTAAGGAAGCTTTGGCTCACCTGAGCAAATGCCAGATGCAGGTCTTGTGACTGCCTAACCCAGTGTTATATGCCATTCTTGGAGTTATACTATTGAAAATGAAATTGGATTTTCAATAACGTCAAGCACCACAAAGGAGCAGATATTTTAATGCCTGAAACTCCTCCTGAATATATTGCATTACAGAAAGAGCAAAGGATTCCGTGATCAGCTTTTTAAATTGCTCCTGAAATTCTGTATTTTTACCTGGTTAATCAGTCCATTTGCGGAAATTGTGATTTGAGGACTCGTAGTTTTTATGATGTGCACTTAATATCAGTGCCATGAGTAAATTCACCAAGTCTTCCGTTGACCTTCACTGTACCTTGCCTAAGAATTTAATGAATTCAAATAGAAATTAATTTCTCTCAACTTTGATGTCAATTAACTGGCATAGTTATACATTCGTTCTAGATTACATATTTTCATTTGTTGTTCTCTAATTAAAGTCATGTGGCAAAGGCTGAAGTTTTAATTAATGTGGGGGCATTATCATATTAAGTTTAATTTAAACATAATATAAGAATGTTTTCCTCTCTGAATTAGTTACCACTAATGAGTACCCCAGAAGGAATCTTTAATTTCATTTTTAAGCCTGAGTTTAACCTTAAGAAGTTTGCCTTTGTTCATCATTACATATTAAGTCTTTATAGGAGAAGCAGCATCAGTTTAGCGCAAAAAAAAAAAAAAAAAAAAAAAGTAGAGGTCCTCACACCCTGCAAGGTTTTTGGAAGATGATTGAAGGAAAAGACATCATTTTATGTGATTTTAAAAAAGCAATAGCAAAGGAAGTTAAAAATTAAGTTTATCCTCTGGGCAAGAAAGCAGCTCATTTGTCTTTGCCTGAAAAAAGAACACAATATTTACGAGTTTCAGAAAACACTCATCTGAGCTGTCTACTCTGCAGAATATTCTAGAATTAAAGAATTTGGTGTTCGTGGACAGTCTTTCTGCTGATGGCGGCCGCCTCCTGCCTCTGTTTCCTCCTCTGTCTCCACCAGGGTTGGGGCCGGGAAGCAGTGAGCGGAGGTGCGAGGGCTACGTGGTGGCTGGCAGGTTGGCCTCTATGAAGGTGATTGTTTGGAAAATCACCCACCACCTCAGCTGATAGAAAAGAACCCCAATAATAGAACAGTGCTCTTTCTTGATTCCACTGACATGCAATTAATTTGGAGATGGAGCGCATCAAAACTGCATCTGGGAGATGATTAAATGTAGGCCACATCTCCGTGATGTTTATCTGGTAAAATTTGTCCAGACAACCTTGATATCAGGACAGAATTCCTCTGTTTCTTCCCAGGTACCCCAATGAGCAATATAGAAACACGGCAGCCTGAAATACACTGAGTGGTCAGCTCAGCTCTTTTGCTGCCCAAGTGTAAGCATCTTAGTGGTTCATTCAGCTCACATATATATTGGGGAGGTTGGATACTTTGGGACATCACTGGACCTGCATATTGGAGATAGAGAGGGGACTGAGTGTTTGTGAGGCTTTAGGACTCCACATACCAGATGAGGAGGCTGTACAGGGGTTTGAGTTGGAGAGGTGCTCAGTAGAAAAACCAGGAGTGAGTGGTATCACAGAAGCCCCAAAAGACTAGATCTTGAGTGGAGAATGTGGTCAACATTGTCATATAATGCATAGAAGTTACAGTGGACAGTAGCAAAGCCTGGGGTTAACGATGTGAGTTAGATTTAGATTCAGCTCTTAGTTTTGCAGTGTGACCTCAGAAGAGTTACTTCACCATCCCAAGCCTCTGTATAAAACAAGCTAAGCGTGGCTGTGTCATTGTGCTATAGGGAAGAAACCACAACTTGATGTATGAGGTGCCTGATGCGTGATAACTGCCCAGTTAGTGGAAAACCTATGTTGTTATTGTTGGTAGTAGTGTTGTTGGTGGTACTAGTGATAAGATAGAGTGAAGAGTATTCATTGGATTGAGGATGTTAGCTGATCTTGACATGTGGAATGCCAGGAGAGGACTGAGCACAGGAAGCAGCATGCTATGGTGTGAGGCAGGGCTTCTCAACCTCAGCACTGCTCACAATCAGGGCCAGGCCAGTGTTTGTTTTGGGGGCTGTCCTGTGTGTTGTAAGGTGTTTAGCAGCATCCCTGGCCTCTACCTACTGGGTGTCCTGGGCACCCCCCCAGTTTTGAAACCGAAAGTTCCTCCATACATTGCCTGTGTGGGAGGAAAATCACCCATAGTTTAGAACCACTGGCCTAAGTAATGAAGAGGGACAAGGAAGTGATGACTTCATTTTAGTTTTCTAGTTTAGATTTGTAATCTTAATTTCAGTAATTATTTTGAATAGGGCAGTTACTCTCCCATGGAATAAAATTTGAAAGATGGAGGAGACGTGAATGCTGGCTTCCTCCACTTGCATCCCAGGCTGTTGTCTACCTCAGGCATCACTAACAGCATCTCTTTCTGGTGAGTTCTTGGAAGTGGAGACTCCACAGAGTCCTGGCTATGAAGGAAAGGAGAAGATACTTGCTGAGGGGACAGATGCACAGAGGGAAGGTGCAGAAGTCCAAGGAGAGCAGGGGGATGGTTGGAGAAGGAGCTAAAGAAAGAATAGGATTTGCCAAGAATCAGTGAGGCAAGATGTAATGATTGAGGAGAAGCTAGATGCTAGTTGCTGGGACTTGAACAGTGAGTAAGTGGATGATGCCCCTCAAGTCCACACTCTAAAAAGGTGCCACTTTAGAAGGGAGAAAGTACAATGAAGATGTGTAGGAAAGATAATAATACAATGTCAGACTGACAATTTGATGCCAGCAGGGAAATCCGTTAGGGAGTTTTGATGGCTCTGTATGTTTGGTGGGGCTAGGAGTCCCAGGAGGGCCTTTCTGAAGAGGTGGTGCTTAAAGAGGATGAGAAGATCAAATGGAGACCTTGGGGAAGCTTTTGTGAATGAGGAGGCACAGCAGGTGTCCCAGTAAGGGAATGAATTTGGTCAGTGCAAAAGACAGAAAAGGGAGAGAATGAGGGAGAGAGAGGGAGGGAGGCAGGACCTGCAAGCCACAGGGAGGAGTCAGGATTGTATTGTAGGTGAGACAGAAGACCACTGGAAGGGTGTATACCTCTGACGCCATGATCTAGTCTGTGTTTTCAGAAGACAATGTTGTGGGCTTGGTGGGAAGCAGACCAGCAGTGGAGAACAGACAGTGGCTCTAGGAGAGCAGTTAGGAGCTGGTTGCTCCCATCTGTGCAGAAGACTGCAGTGGCCCGGCCAGGAGGCATGGGAGGCACCGGGATGCACAGTCCTGTCTACCTGTGGGGAGGCATCCCAGGCTGGAGCTCAGGATGTGAGTCTGGGCTGGAGGTACAAAAATAGCAAGGTCATCAGTTTGTGGATAATATGTGTCCTGGGCAGGAGGAAGAGCCTGAAGAATGTCTGGATACCCCACCTAGGGGACACAGGACAGAGGAGGAGGCTCAGCCATGGGACAGGGAAAGCAGTTGGTGTGTGATCGTGGAGGCTGGAGGAACAGGGTGTTTATTGGAGTGGTGCTTGCACCCATGCAAGGTTTCAAAACTTGAGGGGCTTTGAAAAAGCTTCAGGATGATGGAGGAATCTTAAACGGCTTGTTGTAGAAAGGGGCATTGAGTCTAGCAGGGCTGAGGATCGGTACTGTAGGAGGGGAAAGGGGTCTTGGAAGGCAGAGGGGAACTCTCACCCACAGCTGGCATCAGGCCCAGCATAGGGAGGTGTAGAAGGACAGAATTTTATAGTACAAGAAGAATTTTAAGTACAAGAATTTTATAGTACCTGATATTCTCATTATGAAGCAGGAGACAAGAACTGAGGCTGTGATTGAAAGAGGAAGTCGACAATAATGTAGGGGACTTCATGAGACGGATGGGATGGAGAATTGCAGTTCCTCTTCTGGATGATTGGACAGAACTGACTAGGGAATACTTGAGTTGGAAGTGTGTCCATAAGAATAAATACGGCTTTGTGCTTTGCCTCAGCATCCCAGGATCAGAGCAAGGAGGACTGGGGCTTGGATCGATGCTGGGCTGTGGATTTGCCAGGCAGGTTCGAGAGAAAGAGAAGTGGCCAAGGACATGGAGGGCTTTGTCAATGAAAGTTGTTAAGTTTTGGGCTCTGGAGTGTGCTTTCTGGAGAGAGGAGCAGAGTTAGGGGTGGGTTGAGATAAAATGGGAGAGGATGCAAACTGGAGATCCTCCAGAAATGGAAGAATAATGGTACTGAAAATAAGAGAGGGCCAGAGGACCAATAGTCATCAGAGTGGAATGCTTGGATTTAGCCCCACAGGTGCTGCTAAATAATCATATGGATGACTGAGTGAAACTCCATAGATGGTGAAATGGTAGGGAAGGTTCTTGGCCTTATAGTGGAAGGATATTACAGTATTTAAGTGGAGAGGGTCAGGTGCCAAATTGTCTGATGGGTCTGGCACTGTGGATAGGAGGGACAGGACAGGGAAATGGTCCTATTCTACTGTGGAGGTGCCGTTGCTGCCCTGTCCAGGCCTGGCCTCCTCCTTACCTGGGACTTAAGAGCATGAGCAGCCTCCACCTGAGAGGACTTAGCGAAGAATATAGTCAAAGATGGAGAGGGAAGGAGTGCGCTCTCTGACAAGGTGAATGTTGGGGATTTTGTTGTCCAGGAGATCAGGACTTAGCGGAGAATATAGTCAAAGATGGAGAGGGAAGGAGTGCGCTCTCTGACAAGGTGAATGTTGGGGATTTTGTTGTCCGGGAGATCTGAGATTCCAGGATGGCTGTGGAAGCATTGGCATAAAGGAGAGACCATGCGGGCTACAGAGAAGACATGGCAGAGGAGGATGGGAGGCCAGAGCTTGCAACTAGAGAGTGACCTGCTGGAATAGGGTAGCTCACAGTACCAGGCAGCTGTGGTGTTGGGGATGTTGGTGAGAGGGCTCATTTCCCTGGCCCAGCTCAGGGCGGAGACCTGGTGGTGACAGCAGTCAGCCTGGCTCGGACCAGTAGACTAGAAGCCTGGCACCAGCACTACCCTTAGTCTCTCGAGGCTGGAGTTTGCTTCTGAAAGGCACAATTTGTTCAAAGAGACTTTTGTCCAGGCTGCAGTTTAGTTGCTGCTTCTGATATAATTGTAGAAAGATATTCTTTTGTGTGACTCTCCAGTTTGGGTTTTTTTAAACCTAGAGTTGTACATTCTCTTAATTAAAGCATCTAAACACTTCCTGGAATATGTGCAAAATTTAATCAGTTCAATAAATAATGACATTTCAGGATGTGACCAGCTTTTTAATTTATTCTTTACTGGGAAATTCGCATGGGAATTTATGCCAATGACTTAGCTTCTGACGTGAAGGAGACTGAGAATCTGGCTCCTGATCTTAGTGTTTTGGGACAAAGGAGATTAAGAAGAGCAGACACTCCCCTTCTGTTGTTCTTGTGTTCTAAATTATTTGTTATTTACAAGTGAGAAAAATGAGAGAATGATTTAAGCCACTTACCCACTGGCAAAGGGAATTATATTACTCATCTTAGTTCTCTCTGGCATTTAAACTGTTAGTCACATATTAGGATGTCTGCAAAAGCTTATTCAACAAATAAAAAAGTACATTAAGTTTTAAAATCTCTGCCTTGAAAAACATACACACTGTGGCTATTGTGTTCCAATGCTAAGTAAGCTTGGCTTGATTATAAGTGCTGGAGACAAAATAATGCTTACTAGATTTGAGGCATTTGGAATAAAGGAGGAACTGTTGCATTTTTATGTGTTATGAACACTTTTTTTAAACCTCTGTCTGTGCTTTCAGGTGGTTTGAAGTGTCCTGTTTGCAGCTTTGTATATGGCACCAAATGGGAGTTCAATAGGCACTTGAAGAACAAACATGGCTTGAAGGTGGTGGAAATTGATGGAGACCCCAAGTGGGAGGTAATTTTTTTTAAGTATGGTATTAATCTTGACATTTCTAAAACAAATGACAAGCCAGGCAAGCCCAGATACTGGGTACAGACAGTCATTCCTTCAGAACATTGGATTTTCTGGTTGGGAAACTTCTGAAACATTTTCACATTATGTCTCATGTCTGAGGGGTATAACTGGGTAAGGTCTGGGCCAAGCCCATGAATTCTTGTGCTGGGTTAAATTAGACCCTTTTGTGAAAGTTTGTAATGGCCTCCTGGACACTTTTACTTACATGATTCACAAATCCCAAGTTTCAGATGTTGCATCTGAAAGAATGGAAGGCAGGTATTCTATTGTATTGCCATCCTCACCGAGAGAATTGGAAAAAGCTCCATTTCCTGATTCTAGGTCTTGCTCTCCTTCTGTGGAGGGTTCATGCTACTATCTGCCATCTTTGCTGTTTTTCCTTAGGAGTTGGAACCAGTCACCTGGCTGAAAACACATCTTTCTTACCAGAGCCAATGGCCATCTCTCTTTTCAGATACTAGGTATCACCTCCCCAGACTAATTGCAGTTACCTAAAACAGGGTTTCTCATACTCAGTGCTGTCGACATTTTGGTCTGGGCTATTCTTTGTTGTAGAGGGCTGTCCTGTGCCCTACAGGCTGTTTAGCTGCATTTCTGGCCTCTTCTCACTAGTTACTAGTAGCATCACCCCCTTGCCAACCCCATCCCCTGTTGAGATATCCAAAAATGTCTCCATTACATTGCCAGTGTTCAGTGTTTCCTGGGGGCAAAAATCACCCTCAGTTTATCTAAGGACTTTACAGAGCATCCAGGCGTTAGGAGAAGGCTTTTAAACAGAATACACAACACTAAAAAAAAAATACATCATGACAGTGTGGGGATTATTCTGGAATGCAAGGGAAAGGTGGTCTCAGTGGAAGATAACATGTTAACATAGTCCATTATAATATGAAACAGTCACCTTCATAGATGCAGAAAAGGCATCTGACAAAATTCAGTGTTCACTGAAGAAAAAGAGTAAATAGAATTTGATGGATGCATCCTTAAGATGAAAAAAAATTGTGTCACCCAGTGAAAAAAATTGTGTCACCCGTTTCTTACCAGCATCTTACTTCATTGGGAAACACTAGAGTGTTTGCACTAAAGTCAGAAGCAGACAAAAGTGCCCGGTGGCTCTGCTGTTCATTGACATCATGTGAAGGCATCAATCAGTGTGGCTAGACCAGGCAAAGCAGATGGAGACCTAGAACTGGAAGGAAAGAAATAAAAGTATCTCTATATGCATATAATAGGAAGATATTTTCAGAACATCCAAAAGAATGAATGAAAAGCTAATGCAAACAAAAAGCAGCAGATTAAAAGGTCAATGTACAACAGTTAGTAGCATAGATACATATATACCTGCACATATAATTGTGTATACACTATGTGTATATATAAGTATGTATATGCTAATATATGCACACATATATACATATATAAATCAATTACAGTGGAAACAAAATCCCTGTTTGATACAGGAAACAAAACCAAGATAAATCTAGGCATAAATTTTATAAAAAATGTCCAAAATGTAAATATGGGAAACTATAAATACTCCTGAAAGAGACATAAACCTGGGAATACTCAATATCATAAAGATGTTAATTCCCCTGAAGGTAATTTACACAATACTTATCAGTGTAATATGATCTATTACATATTGCATATAATCTAAATACCATTAGATTTTTTTTCTGGAGCTAATCAAGTTGATTTCTAAAGTTCATTTGGAAGACTAAGTACAATTATCTAGGAAACCCTTGGGAATAACAACTGTAAGAGGAGAATCCTACCAGATATTTAAACATATTATGAAATCTCTGTAACTAAGAGAGTGTGCATGAATAGATGGTCTAATGAAACAGAACAGAAAATTTAGAATAGACCCAATGATATATGGAAATTTAGTATATGATAAGGATGGTGTCTCCAGTTGGCAGGAGAAAGGTGAGCTTTTTGATAAGTGACATAGGATAACTAAATAGCTATCTGAAAAAAGATAAAATTGAATCTGTTTATTATAACATATAAAGTTATATGAGACATTTCAAAAGGTTCAGATATTTAAATGTAAAAACTAATATTTTACAAATACTAGAAGAAAACAAAAGTGAATTCATCTATAAACTGAGAGTGTGGAGAACCTTTGTAACTATAATTCAAAATCCAGACTCAATAAGGAAAAAGATTTTTTAAAAATTACATAGAAAAACTTTAAAAGTCTTACAGAAAAGAACTCATAAACAAATAAAAAGATAAATGATAAAAACATTTTCAGTCATATCATAGAAAAAATAAATATTTTTATAAAAGGCCTATAAAAAATAGTGATGAGAAAGCTCAACAACCCATTAGAAAAATGGGCAAGAGATAAGAAAGGTTCAGGGAAAAGGAAATGTAAATGACTTTGAAAATCTGAAAACATGATCAGCCTCACATAAGGAAATAAATGTTCATTAAAATTAGCCTGGAATGGACTTTCTCACCTTCTAGCTTGACAGAAATCCAAAAGTTATTTCTACTGGAAAGGCTGTGGGGAAATCTGCTCTCGTAAGTTGCTGGTAGGAATGTAAAATGGCCCAGCCCTATGAAGGGACTAGCAATATGTAACAAAATTACATATGAATTTTTTATCCATTAACTAAATAATCCCACTGTTAGGAAACCATCCCAAAGTTTCATTAGGAAAAATGAGAAAAGGTATCTGCATAAGGGTGGTCACTGCAGCGCTATTGTTAATAGCATGTGGCTGGAAACAGCCCACTGTCCGTTAACTAGAGGTTCAGTGAGTATGTTATGGCACAGTTACACTGCAGATGTTATGTGAAAAAAAGCAGTGAAGAAAAGTGTGTGCATGTGTGCTTTGTTTATATATTTAAAGTTGAAGGATAAATTTAAAACTTGAAAGAGTATATATAGCAAATGAGTCTAACCGTGTTACAGATGAATGACATATTTACAGTAAAGGGGTTGAGGAAGAAAGGAGCTGAACTCAGTAACTTTAGAGAACAGTGGTTTTACCAGAAGAGCACAGGAGACAAACCTAATTGAGCTCCCAGTGGCTAAAGCTGGAAGAATGTGAGAATCAAAATAAATGATAATATTGGATCAGATCCAAATCTAGTATTTTATACTTCAAGTTACAACTCCAGGTATAAAATAAATATGTGTCCATACTGACACAAATAATCGAATAAATAAATGTGGGAAAAGGAATTGTGCTTTTCCCCCAACAAATATTATGATTAATAAATGTAGAAGGAATGAAGGAAATAGAAAAATCCTATTAGAATACCACAGGAGCAGTCATAGCAGGTGAGATCCATTAATGAATGCTAAAGTTAGTAGGCAAAAGTTTAAGAAGAAATGGGTTATTCACATAAACTCTAAATATCTCCTTCCAAATATTTGTGAATTACAAAAGGCAAAAATAAGAACTTTACAGTGGAGGCATCACCTTCACCAAAAGATAGAGGTTGGTGTGATCAGTAATGAAGCATGCTGACATCATGTGTTACCTGATACAATGCCTGATACAATGTTATCAGATGAGAAGACACTTCATCTCATGGTGTTCTTAACTAAAATATTCAACCTCACTTTAATTATCAGAAACCATCGGACAAATCCAAATGAATGTGAGTTCTAATACCTCATCTGTACTCCTCAAAAGTGTCAAGGTCGTGAAAGATAAGTAAAGTCTGAGGAACTTTCACAGACAGGAGGAGACAGTGGAGGCATGATGGCTAAATGCTCTGTGCCATGCAGGATTGGATCCTGGAATAGAGAAAGAACATTGATAAGAAAACTGGAGGAATCTGGATAAAGCCTACTGTTTAATTAGTAATAGTGTCCTAATGTTAATTTCTTGTTTTGATCATTGTGCCATGATTATGAAAGATGTTAAGATTAGGGGAGGTTGGTTCAAGGGTCAGCAGGAACTCTCTGTTGCAGCTCTTTACGACTTTGGAACTCTTGTGTAAGTCTAAAATTATTTCAAAGTAAAGTAGTTACAAAAAATTAGAAATGGGGTCATTTTATTTAGGGAAAGGAGGCAGAGGACAAGATGGAAGGGATACCCCTATTGTTCTCTGCCTAACTGCTCAACATACCCTTCTGCGTAGATTCGACTCTGATTATATAAAATATTGTAAAAGTATTTTATATAATAATAAAAACAAACTTAAAAGCTAGTCTTAAACATTGCGAGTAAAATGAAATAAATGATTCTAACTATATATCAAATTGGTGACATAACTACATAGAGAGGAACAATTTCAAGAGACTTCAAAACAGTTATTTGATTAGGATGTAACCTAAGGGCAAAACAAACTGCAAAAGCTGCAGTTTTCATGTATTCTATTGTTGGTATTAGGGATGATATTGTGATTCTGAGGCTGTTCCTAGTGTTTAATAATGACAGTGAAACACATAAAATATATTTCATTCTGTAAGTTTATAATGATATTTGGAAAAAACAACTCAGTCACCTTCGTAGAATGTTAGAGAAACAACTCTTCATTTTGAAGGACATCAGCATAGGCAAGGACTTCATGACTAAAAGACCAGAAGCATTGGCAACAAAAGCCAGAATAGACAAATGGGACCTAATTAAACCCCAGAGCTTCTGTACAGCAAAAGAAACAATCATTAGAGTGAACTGGCAACCAACAGAATGGGAAAAAATTTTTGCAATCTTCCCATCTGACAAAGGGCTAATATCCAGAATCCAAGAAAGAAAACAAAACCATCCAAAAGTGGGAGAAGGATATGAACAGACACTCAAAAGAAGACATATATGAGGCCAAAAAACATATGAAAAAATGCTCATCATCACTGATCATTAGAGAAATGTAAATCAAAACCACATTAAGATACCACCTCATACCAGTTAGAATGGCGATCATTAAAAAATCTGGAGACAACAGATGCTGGAGAGGATGTGGAGAAATAGGAACACTTTTACACTGTTGGTGGGAGTGTAAACTAGTTCAGCCATTGTGGAAGACAGTGTGGTGATTCCTCAAGGACCTAGAAATAGAAATCCATTTGACCCAGCAATCCCATTACTGGGTGTATACCCAAAGGATTATAAATCATTCTGTTATAAAGACACATGCACACGTATGTTCATAGAGGCACTGTTTACAATAGCAAAGACCTGGAAGCAACCCAAATGCCCATCGATGATAGACTGAACAGGGAAAATGTGGCACATATACACCATGGAATACTATGCAGCCGTAAAAAACGATGAGTTCGTGTCCTTTATAGGGACATGGATGAATCTGGAAACCATCATTCTCAGCAAACTGATACAACAACAGAAAATCAAACATCATATGTTCTCACTCATAGGTGGGTGTTGAACAATGAGAACACATGGACACAGGGAGGGGAGCATCACACACTGGGGTCTGTTGTGGGGGGCCAAGGGAGGTACGGTGCGGGGTGGTGAGGAGGTCGGGGAGGTATAACATGGGGAGAAATGCCAGATGTTGGTGATGGGGGGATGGAGGCAGCAAACCGCATTGCCATGGGTGTACCTATGCAACAGTCCTCCGTCATCTGCACGTGTACCCCAGAACCTAAAGTACAATTAAAAAAAAAAGAAAACTGGTAAATTAAGACCAAGAATTAAACAATTGTCCTGCCTTTATTTTTTAAATTTTTGATAGCTAGGGTCTAGCTACCCAGCCTGGCATGCCATGGAGCTTCCTTTCATAGCCTACTGCAACCTCGAACTCCTGGGCTCAAGCAGTTCTTTTACCTCAAGAGACAGTAGTCCTGTCTACTGTCTTTCAAGCAGACGGGACTATAGGCAGGCACCACTATACCTGGCTAATTTTTTGAAATTTTTAAAAATAGAGACAAGATTTCTTTTTGTTGCCTAGGCTGGTCTCAAATTCCTGGCCTCAAGTGATCTTCCCACCCTGGCTTCCCAAAATACTGGGAATACAAGCGTGAACCACCACACCCAGCCCTATAATACCTTTAAAAAATAAATAAATAAATAAATAAACCCTATGTAAACATAACCAAACATTTGATGAGGGGAAGGTTTTTCTTTCCAACTATTTCAACTAACACATGAAAAATTAGAATATTACCATGTTGCAGCCTTCTAATGATGTCATGGATTTAGCAATGATCATCAGTTACTGCTGATATTACATTAAAGAGACCACCGTCCAAAGTGTGTCTCCTGAAAGAATTGCCCAGTATAACTCATGAAGCACTCTTAGCAAAAAGGAAAGCTGAATCTAATTAAGCTTTATTATTTATACCGTGACCAGTTTACCGAAAAGACTGTGGACGGAGGAATGTTGGTCAATTCCATGGGGATGCAATCAGCGAAAGTTAGATTGCTGACAGCTGTGTAAGGCAAACACCCTGCTGTCTTCAACAGATACTACAAGGGGAAAAATGCCAGAAATGGAGGAAGAGCTTATGGGTTTTAAGTCTTATGAGACATATTAATCAGTTCTAATATGTGAACCTTGTTTAGATTTGATTTGAACAAACCTAAAATATGAGATAATTGGGGAAATTTAAACATTGTCTAGACCATTGATGATATTAAGGATTTATTATCAAGTTTTTAAGTGCAACAGGAGCACTGTAGTTCTCTTTTTGGACGAGTTTTGTTTTTTAGAGGTACACTGTGAAATATTTATAGAGGAAATAATGATTTCAGGATTTACTTCAGAATAATCCCAGGGCAGGGCGTAGAGTGCATGGGAACATAGGCCAAGAAAGACTAGCCATGATTGATCATTGCTGAAATTGGTTAATGGATATGTGGCAGTTTATTAGATCAGTCTTTCTGCTTTTGTGTGTTTAAAATTTTTTTATAATTTTTTTTTAAAGTAAGAAGTTTGGAGCCCTTTGAACCCTCTGTCACCTATAAACTGCTTGCCCTTAAGCCATTGTTTAACCCTCATGGCTCAGTGTTCTCATCTGTACGGAAGGCTAATAATCCTTGAGTGCTCAGAAGCACCGAGAGAAACCATGTGTAAAATACTGAGGTCTGAACCAGCCCCTTGGAGGCCCTGAGAAAATGGCAGCTGCTATGATTATTGTGGATGTTGATGATGGTCACTTTTACATCTTCATCTATGCTAAAACAATCATCTACTGTTTCAAGTATTAATATATACTAGAAGAATTTACTCTTCATTAACAAAATAGACATTCGAATGTCAATTACCAATGTAAAACTCAGTCCGTCTTGTCAGTCGGTGCTTTTATAAATGCATGCAGTAATGCCCGTCTCCCCTGAAGGCCTTGCTTCCAGCAGATTCTAGCATCTTATGCAGAGCTGTGAACCCAGCAGAAATAGCTGACATAAGGCCAGGTAGTTGACTCTATACATGAGATGGTGAGCAGCCAGGAAGCTGTGTGTACCACCTGGCTCCCAAGAATGCCTTGCAAAGAGCACCACCCTTCCTGACAGCAATTACTACATGCTCTCCCCAGAATGAGGAGAAACCTTTCAGGCTGCATCCTGTCCTTTCACAAGCTAAGGCATTGCCTGAATCTACTGTCGGCCAATCTGTTGCCTCATGGTACTGAGAACAAAATGTTCTTCTTTTTGTTCATTTATGCATTCATTTAATATTTTTGGGGTGTCTACTATATGTCGGGATGGAAACACCTAAATGGACTTGGCCAGTTGGCCGTGAAGGAATACTACATGCTATTCCGAACCTCTATGTAATTTACTGATCTGTGCTTATCGAGCATAACTTGACTCCTGTAAATTCTGTTGGAAGTCCTTCTTTTTGTTCTTCTTCATTGGTGACATTCATGCATCTGGTGTTAAAGTTTTGCCAGCACTTTTCATCCTGTCCAGAAAGAGATAATTATTAACATGTAGTTCTGTAAAATTTCTGTTCCACCTCTTCTCTCCTTGAGGCACGAGGTGCCTGTGAATGCCACTTTACCTCCTCCTCCTCTCACAAGTCCTGATTTTGTGCAAATATATTTCTTGTAGTCAGTTTTGTTTCTTACCTTCATGGAAGAATAAGAATGGCACACATAGCTAAGATTTGCTGAACTCTTACTCTGCCAGGACCTGTGCTTTCCACATGCTGTGTCATCACTGGTCCTTTCGCTTCCATCATCAGCTGCCCTGTGGCTGTGCCCCTTCCTCTGTGTAAATCACCCGCCCTACCCCGTCAAACATCAGCTGCCCTGTGGCTGCATCCTTTCCTCTGTGTAATCACCCACCTTACCCCATCCACCATCAGCTGCCCCTCTTCCTCTGTGTAATCACCCGCCCTACCCTGTCCACCATCAGCTGCCCCACCCCATCCACCATCAGCTGCCCCATGGCTGTCCCTCTTCCTCTGTGTAATCACCTGCCCTACCCCATCCACCATCAGCTGCCCCTCTTCCTCTGTGTAATCACCCTCCCTACCCCGTCCACCATGGCTGCCCTGTAGCTGTGTCCCTTCCTCTGTGTAATCACCTCCCCTAACGCTTCCACCATCAGCTGCCCGGTGGCTGTGCCCCTTCCTCCATTGGCCACATGGCACCAGTCCCCAGGGTAAGGCGCAGGTTAGAGGTAGTGTTGGTCACCTTGGGAGGAAACAGAGAAGCCGTTAGAAGAGTGTATGCAAGAATATCTGAGCTAATTGTGAACAACATACATGCTCTGTTTCTCACCACAAAAATGTCCAGCAGGGGCTTTTTACCAAAGCTGGTTTTTAAAGGTCTTGGTCCTCACAAAGATAAGTTTTATCTTTGGAAAGTATAATTATGGGAGCAACTGGTTTCTCAGGGGTGCCAGGTAAACAAGATGTTGCAATGTATTGCTTTCTTGTGTGCATTTGTTCTGTCTTAATACATTATCTTGGAACTTCTGGGCAACAGTCGATCTTTTAGGAGATGACTTAGGTGTTATGTTTTTATTTAGACAGCAACAGAAGCTCCTGAGGAGCCCTCCACCCAGTATCTCCACATCACAGAGGCGGAAGAAGACATTCAGGGGACACAGGCAGCTGTGGCCGCGCTCCAGGACCTGAGATACACCTCTGAGAGTGGTGAGGGTGCCTGGTCTTCCTTTGTCATCTCACAGCTGTCTTTCCTAGATGAGCTGAACGCATGCATTTGTGATGAATGGTGTCCATTGGGTGATCTGCTTCTGAATCCCTGGCCCAGCGTTCAGTCTGCAGAAGCAATCCCATTACCAGGCACCAGAGATCTCTGCCTCCAGAAATGCTCTAGAGCAGAGCCACAGCAGAGGGGAGGCCTTAGAACAGGGCCACAGGATTTCCCCACATCCTAGCACATTTAATTCTCAGAACAGCCTTGTAAGGGGAGTAGATCTGACTATTCTCACTTCATAGAGGCAGAAGGTTGCTGTTCACTGTTAATGATTGACTAATGGTTAATGGTTGTTAGTGCTTGGCTGAGGGTCACCCGCTTTAGGATGTTGGAGAGAGCTCGTCCTGGAATTTAGGTCTCCTAGCTTGTCACGGCATCATCCCATTCCATGCTTCCTCAGGGACATCTATTCCAGGGCCTACAGGGACCAGGCAGGCAGTGGCAGGATGTGGTGTGGGTTCAGTGGGTGGTAGAGAGTGGCAGAGACTGTGGCGTGCAGGGGTCACTTTGCAGACCTGCAAGGCCAGAATCGCTCCTTCCCCAATCCTTCCCAAGAGGCCCATCAGGATTTTTACATCAAATGTCATGATTGTCAAATGTTAGATTGAGGCGGATAAATCATGAGGTCAGAAGTTCGAAACCAGCCTGACCAACATGGTGAAACCCCGTCTCTACTAAAAATACAAAAATTAGCCAGGTATGGTGGTACACGCGTGTAATCCCAGCTACTCAGGAGGCTGAGGCAGAATTGCTTGAACCCAGGAGGCGGAGGTTCCAGTGAGCCAAGATTGTGCCATTGCACTCCAGTCTGGGTGATGGAACGAGACTGTGTCTCAAAAAAAAAAAACAAATCACCACACATGGCAGTTGGGGCATTATGCTTAGAAAACAGTTTTTCTTGATGCTCTTTTTAAAATATGAACAGAACACAAGTATCATACTGCAGCCCTGTACATATTTGGAGGGCAGAGGTCAAGCAAGTTGGGTTAAAGGGGAAGCATTAGGTGAATGAAATGGTGACAGGAAATAGGAGTCAGGAAGACACCATTTTTGCCCAGTTCTGAAATCCCCAAACTCCAGATCGTAAGGCAGCTGCACAGAAAACTCCTGTGGGCCAGTCGCTTTAGGGAAGATTAATTGGCAGGGCTGTGTTCACTGCCTGTGGAACTGCAGAGAATGCAGGAGGTGGTGCCTCTACTTCTGCAGATGGAAGAGTTGAGGCCCAGGCTGTTAAATGTGGCTCTCAGCACTGAGGTCTTGTCACAACTTGAGTTTCCTACCGTGATGTCCAGTGACATCAGTGATCGCTCAGGACCTACAAGATGCAGCCTGTCTTCATCCCCTATGAGCACACACACACACGTGCACAAACATCCCCCCGCATACCACACACACACACACACACTCTCTCTCTCTCTCTCTCTCTCTCTCACTCTCACTCTCAGACTCACTCACACTCTCACTTCTCCTCAGGCCCTCCGATGGTGTCTCTTCCTAGCTGTTAACTGTGCAGCTGAAAAGGCCAGGCTCAGCTTCTTTGGCTCCTGCCTGGCCTTGTCTGTGTCTCTGTCTGGCCATCCCACCTCTGGGCTGTGCTGCCCTCGGCCAGATCTACAGCTCTCAGAAGGAACACACACTCCAGTGCTCCCTGCGGTGTAGCCTGGTTTCTTCTCTCTCACAGCCTTTTTCTGCCAAACTCATCCTTGTCTGCAGTACTCAGACTGCAGGTCACCTCCTGAGAATC
Organism: Aotus nancymaae; assembly: GCF_030222135.1. NCBI lineage: Eukaryota > Metazoa > Chordata > Mammalia > Primates > Aotidae > Aotus > Aotus nancymaae. The sequence continues at coordinate 82,605,913 of NW_026988450.1, read as the reverse complement.
CCTCTCACTTTCCTGCACTGTTCCCTAATTGCACTCCTGAAATGGGACCTGCCAGGTACTGTCATGATTTGCTTACAGTCTGACTCAGGAGCCTGTGAGCCCTGGGAGGAGTTGGGGGGTGAGGGGGAAGGGTTAGGGCTTTGTCTGTATTCTCATCAGGAGCAATAGTTCCCAGGGCTTGATAAATGGGTCATTGAGGGAGTCCATGGAAGTGGAATTAGAACCTTGCACGTTCAGAGTGATTGGCTGCAAAGTACATTTGCACCATCTCCCCTAAGGTGCATGTGTTTGGGGGTGCCGGGGGATGCATTGTGAATATAGCTGGCCACTGCCTTGGCCACCAGCATGTCCTACCTTTTGCATGAGACACATTGAGTCCCCTTTCTCTGATCTCTTATTGATTGACTCACATTGGAACATGGCCCACAAAAAGCTGCCCATGAGGATGAAAATGTTGGCAGAGACTGCATAATATTATACTAAGGTGGAGATCAAGCAGTCATTTCTCTTTTAGTAAATTAATGATCAGGGTCAGGGTGTGCTCAGGACGGCTGCAGATGGCCTGGCAGATGGTGGGAGCAGGCGGGGATACTAAATAGCTGCCCTGATGATGCAGAGTCCAGTCTTTAGAGATGATTAAAATAGAACCTCCAGCTTCAATTGGTTTGGAGTTCTAAAGCCCACTGGTTGAATAATTGAGACATCCTTGGATGTTTCGTCTATAACTTGTGGAATTTCTTGGCACACGCTTTCACTGAGTCTGCCTGGCTGGCACTCCTCAGGAGTGGGGAGGGCAGCCTTGTGTCCCCACATTAGGACTCAGAGCATGTAGTTTCGAGTTCTGGCTTTGTGGTGTATCTGACCCACTGGCCCAAATGAGAAATCTACAAAATGAAAATAACATCTCAATGTCCCATCCTCACAGGGTTGCTTGGAGTTTTGAGATGTTCTTATGGAAAATGCTTTGTAAGCTATAACACACCAGACAGATTATTTCTGTTGTCATAAGGAGCGATTACAGAAAGCCAGTGCATCCTCTGGAGAAGGTGTCACCCAAGAGAACAGAGGAGCTGGTTTTGCATTCCATGTCCTGCAGCACCAGTGGCCTGAATGATGTCCTCTTTGCTTCTTCCTCTTAAGGCGACCGACTGGACCCCACGGCCGTGAACATCCTGCAGCAGATCATTGAGCTGGGCGCTGAGACCCATGACGCCACTGCCCTTGCCTCAGTGGTTGCCATGGCACCAGGGACAGTGACTGTGGTTAAACAGGTAGGGACCCTCCTTTTGTAGGTATTCATCCCTATCTTATAGTCAGTTTCTCTCCTCCTCCATGTGTTTCTAAGTCTTTAACCTATCTGAGGTTGAACTTGGAATGATTTGGGTCTAGTCTCATGCCTTTTCTTATTCTACCTCTGATCTGGGAGTGCTTCTTCAGTAGCTCTATCTCTATACTGGGGCGGTATCAGGAGGTGTTTGGGGGAGAGGCATAGTATATTTAAAAAGAAAAAATTCTGGAAAGTCTTCATTCATTTTCTTTCAAAGAATCCCAGAGTGAAATGAGCATGCTGTGGACCATTGAGACACGTCTCTGGTGAAAACAACCCTCAGTGCCTAAGGCCCCATCAGTAAATTGAGCTAGTAGGATGCATAGGGGTAGCCAGAGAAGCCAGGAGGATTTCCCAGTGGACTGGCTTTCCTAAATAGTAAACCCCTGATCCAGTCAACACAGCATACTGCTCTGGTTGGAAGAGATGATCAATTTTGGGATAAAGGTTGCTTCACTTAATTAATCCTTTATCTGCTTGGCTCATTTCCTTTTCTATCCTCAGTGGAGACTTTACCATCTGTTAAAATGCAAAGTGTCTGATAATTAGGTCATCTTTTTTATCTGCTTATGCCTATCTCTCTATCTGCTACCACCTGCTTCATTTTACAAAAGATTTTAGCTGGCCTACACAAATACTTTAAAAGCAGAAAACAAAAACAGTAAATGCATCAAAACCAGGGAAATATATAATCTGAAATCAAAGTTCAAGTTCACGGAGAAAGTAGAAATGCAAACTATAGGGTTTCTCACAGTTAGCTCCCTGTATTGATTCATTTGGTATTTATTGAGTGCCTACTGTTGTCAGGCAGGGTTCTAGTTGCTGGGGTCTAGGAGAGAACCAGTGTCTGCCATCATGGTGGTTACTTTCCAGTGGGGAAAAGATGAAGCTCGAGTAAACCAGTACGACGTAAAGGATGTCAGATGGTAAACAAGTGCCAGGAGAAAAGTGAAGCGAGGGAAGCGGGAGAGGAGTGGGGTCCAGGAGTGTGGGTTGGGGTGATTTTGTAAAGGGTTGTTGGGGAAGATTTCTCTGACATGTGAGGAGAAACCTGGAAGAGGTGTGTATCACTAGAGTTACCTGAAATTGACTAAATCTGCTGCTGAATTTTTTTAACAGAAAACAAAGTAAAGACATTGAACAGTTAACTCAAGAAGGAAGTTAGCTTTTCTTGGCACTAACATACAAGATATTTCTTAATTAGGCGCTCACATAGGGATGCCTGAGTGATGTGTCCCTGGTGACCTGATGAGCCAGGAGGGGACATCCCAGTGCTGTCTCCACAACTGTCCCCTGACTGTACTGAGGACCCAATGCAAAGCATGAAATTCAGGCCAAGTCATTCTATGGGGTATTCATACATTCTGGTTCAACTCCTGGGTTTCTTGATCTACCAACAAGACTTAGCTTTTCTAGATGAATGTTTGGATCGCGTGTCCTAAAATCCCTCCTCTGCAGTGTGGCTTCTCTCAGGAGTCGAGCTGGGAGAGTAGGCGGAGGATGTTTCCGTCTGTTGCAACCTGGTATCTGCGCTGGCTGAGAAAAGATTCATACACTTCCAGGCTAAGTACCTTTTTAGCTTTTCTTGGTGTTTTCTAGGTTGCAATCTTCAGATTGTCTTATAAATCTCTTCTGAAACTCCTCATTTGCATCTGGACATATGGAGTCCCAAGCTGGACCTGGTACTTCAGGAAGGGTCTCTCTGGGGTGGTATCAGGAGGACTTTGGATGTTTCATACACGTGAAATCCTTTTCAGAGTGCAGGAAGGTGCCTCTGATTGTGACTTGCATCTTCCTTCTAAGAACTGGATTGATTTGTTGCTGCTGGGGGACATGATTTATTGAGCCTCACAGGCAATGCAGTGATACATGAGGTCGCAGGGTTTGGGTTGCAGCTTAGATATGCTTTGAGGCATTAGACTGACAACACAACAAGGGATGAGGCAGATAAGCATCTGGAACGACCAGTGTCGACAAGCTGAATGTGTTTGCAGGAGCAGAAAACAGTGCCACCCTTCCAAGGAGCTCCTTTCTTATTGCAAACACAGCAAAGAGTGGTGCTGTTTTACACAGTCGTGGGGAACTACATTTGGAAATGTTACCCAAGAAGGTGTAAGTCCTGGCCATATCTTGTCTGCCTGGCCCCGCACTTCGCTCACGGTGGTGGAGAGGAGAGTGGGTGGACAGACTGACGGGCGGACAGACGTTAAGCGCCACTCCTATAGCCAAGGAAATGCGGTGTTCCAGGCTTTCCCAGGTGAAATGGCACCCTGTGAATTCCATTGTCCTGTAGTTTAAATTGAAATATAACTGTATTAGTAAAGTTGGTTTCAACCTTTTTCTTTTAATTAAACTCTGGTTTAGGGTTTTTCTGTCAAGAAATTAGATACGCTGAATAAGTGTGCTGAAGCACTGAAACGTGAACCTTGGTGCACCATTTGGAAAGAGGAAAGCTTTTCCTCCTGTGGGAGGCACCTTGATGTCAGGGGCTTTCTTTTGCTCCAACTCAAGACGTCACACAGAGTAGCTGCTCAATAAATGTTATGAAATAGAATTGACTGTGTTGGAGGTTTCGATTCTTCAGTTGTATCCTATAAATCAGAATTGTCAGAGAGAAAAAAGCAAGAATGCCTCATAATACTCATAAAGTATGTGATGTGTACTGCAGAACAATGTTTCAAGTTACTATGCCATAGCATATTTTGAGATCTTTTTATATCTCTTTCATATACATCTTCCACAAGGCCAAAAACAAAACGAATTCTGCATTGTACATAAGTTGCTCCTGGATGGTTAAAAATTTCAAAATTTATTTCTCATATAAACACATAGATATACACTCTTTATATATTTTTTTGATTTCTTAATGTTAATTGAAAATAATCTTACATGTCAAAATCCGTTAATAATAACTGTAAGTGATTAATCCCAAGTCTTTTGGGGTTTTCAGCTTCTGGGATGAGAGTAATGGCAGGGCTGATGGGTGGCTGGCAGTGTTGGAGAGAAGAGAGCTGGGAAAAATATGTTTGCTTCTTGCTGTTTAAAGAGACAGGGAAAAGATTTTGCGCATAATTGAGACCATTTAAATTCTCTGTTGGATGCAGAAATGTGTCCTCGATGACTTCTTGTCACTTTCTCTCTTTTCTTGAGTGTCAGCATTAAAAATAGATTCATGGGGCCCAAGCATCTCCAAACAGTCAGAAAGAATCATGCTTGCGCGCCCCGCTCCAGCCTGGCAGAAGGGCCCAGATGAGAACTTGAGTGCAACTAAGTGTGTGTTTGTTAAACCTCACAGTTTTCATTAAGTGAGGTGATTCCTTTTGTTATCATTGTTAAATCTTGCGTTAAGGTTTTACGAGGAGGAAATTTGTATTTGATGAATAGAACTGCCTGACAGGGTAGATGGAAGACCTAGCTAGCTGCACAGGAAATGCTGTCATGAGCATCTCTGAGTAGAAATTAGTTAGTTAAATTAAAAGAAAAGAAAAACCAAAGAAAATAATAACAGCAGCAGGCAACAGTCATCACTATTGGCTGATGGCTTAAATCACTCGTGGATGGTCTTATGGTTTAAATTTTATTTTAGACTCAAAGTAGCGTTGTATTTATGGTTGACAGGCACTCACTTAGCAGGCATTTGCTGAGCAACACAGTATGTTCAGTCCCTGGTGTGTTAATTTCCTGTTGCCATGGCCACAAATTACCAAAAACTTATGGTTTAAAACATCACAAACTTATTAGCTTACAATTCTGGAGGTCAGCAGTCTGCAGTGGTTTCCTGTGCTAAAATCAAGGTGTCGAGAGAGCTGCAGTCTTTCTGGGAAGGATTGCTATCTTACCTTTTTTGGCATTGAGAGGCTACCCACATTCCTTGACCCAAGGCTCCCTTTCTCCATCCTCAGAGCCAGCAATGGCAGGTTAAGTTTTCACATCCATGCATTCTGACCTCTGCTTCAGGGGGCAAATTGCCAGCCGTCCTACTCCCTTTTTTAAGGGCCCTTCTGATTACATTGGACCCACCCAAATTATCCAGGCCTATCCAGCTGGGATGGCGTCTCCATCCCCAGGTCCTTACTGTGATCACATCTGCACATTCTTCTTTACCATGTCAGGCAACATATTCGCAGGCCTCAAAGATGAGGATGTGGACATCTTTGGTTGAGGGGCATGGGCATTACTGTGCCCACCGCATGGGCTATAGAATTAAGATACTTCCTACTCTCAAGAGGCAGATAGTCTAACGAGGGAAATGACTTACTTTTTTCATACAACAAATACTCCTTGAGCTGCTTTTACCAGCCAGGGACTGTTCTCAGGACTTGGGATGTTTCAGTGAACAAATCAGATGGGTGATATGGCTGAGAAGCTTATGTTTTAATTGGGGGAGATAGCCAATTCACATACATATAATAAGTAATATGTTATCAGCAAAAGGTGCAAAGGAAAAAAGAACAAGCAGAATGGGCCGAGAGTTCTGGAAAATGCAGACCTTAAACAGGCAGTTCCAATCAAGAGGGCTGAATGATTCAGGGAGGTGGTCCAGGGCCCCAGGAGCAAGATGGGGAGCATCAGGGGCTTGCCTACCATGAACCTGGGTCTGGGGTGGGGGCAGGTGCTGAGCAGGGAGGGCTTTGTGAGTGTAGGGTGGGGGCAGGGCTCCAGGCAGTGGTGGGCACAGGAGCTGGTGGCCGGTGCTAGCTGGGTGACTGGAGGCAGAGGTAGGGGTCGGGGAAGAGGCTCTGCATAGAGTAATGACTTGCCTGGTGTAACATGGGCCAGGGATTTCTGGTCTTTCCCTTCTGCCTACTTGGAGTCCACCCAGCTTGTGGCCTTATGGCATATCCCCCAGCAGAATGTCCTTTTGCCATAAGCTTCCTGACCTGTGCTATCCTCTTGAAGTAATGTTGGCATTTTTAACAAATGACAGTTTCTTGATTCTTGCAAATAGTGAACCTGCACTGAGCATTCCTGCCCTTGGACATTTAGCAGAACAATCGATGCCTGTCTAAGGCTGTCACTGACATTTGTCTTGGCCTCTGGTTCCTGGGTCCACTAAGCCAGCTACTGCACCATGCCCTTTCTTCTTTTCCTGGGAGCGTTTTGAGTAATCAGGACACCTTTGGATGACACAGCATCTTCCTTTTAAGAAGGTCAGGATGATTGAACAGTTTGCCTTTATGATAATCTTGGGTCTTTCTGAGTTTTTTTGTTTTTTAATTTTGTACCGTTTTTACTGCTGAGGGTTTGCCCTAAACGGCAGACTGGGGGTGCTGGGGCATTGTGGGGTGTCAGCCTCTGAGGATGGTGGAGGGACAGCCTGTTTGGGAGTTGGGCTCCCAGTGAAGTGGTGTGAGTCATTCCTTCGTTGTGTTGCTTTTCAGTCCATGTGCTTGTATGAATGGCCAGCACACTCGCATGTGTACAAGAGCTTGCCTGATGCAGTCTGGTCCAAGTGAGGCTATCCAGCACCATGCGCTTTGCCAAGCCTGCTTCTCTGTGACTCAGCCACCATTCCTGCTTTACTGAGACCTGATACAAAATACATTGTATTTGTCAGAGTTGCTCAGAGAAACAGAACTACTAGGGGTGTGTGTGTGTGTGTGTGTGTGTGTGTGTGTGTGTGTGCGTGTAAAAGAAGGAATTGGCTGATGTGACTGGAGCTGACAAATCCCAGTGTCTGCTGTCAGCAAGCTGGGGACCCAGGAGAGCCAACGGTGTGACTCCAGTTTGACGACTGGCAGGCATGGGACCCAGAAAGGGCCAGTGTTTCAGCTTGAGACCAAAGGCAGGAAAAACCAATGTCCCAGCTTGAAGGGTGTTGGGAGGAAGAATTCCCTTCTTTTCAAAAGGGAAGGGTCAACTTTTTTATTCTATTTAGGCCATCAACTGATTGAATGGGGTCCACCCACATTAGGGAGGGCCATTTGCCAGTTTAAATGTTAATCGCATCCAAAAACACCATCACAGCCATACCTAGAATAATGTGTGACCCAATATCTGGGCACCCATGCCCAGTCAAGTTGACACATGAGCTATTACTCATGTACAGATATGTTTCAGGATGTGAGTATCTCTTTGTCAGTGAAAGTTTTGTTTGTTTCAGAGGTGAAATTATCAGTTGTCACAGAGACAATTTTGTTGGACAGATTTCGTGGTGATTTAGTAGCTTCCAGAAAACATGTCCATTGGCGGGTCCATATTTCCATCACAGTTGAGATTTTGGTTTAAGGTTCAGGAATCAGCTCCTGCGTGTCCTTGAGAGAGTCACGCTGAGAACTGTGCCAGCACAGTGCACCAACCCCGAGGAGTCCTCCATGGAGCACCAGCACTTCACTCAATCCTCCTGGCCATGAGCTAGCAAACCATTGTTGACACTGGTCCCATGGGAATAGATGTTCTGTAGGAACAAGTGTAAGCAGCACTCTACGTGGCAGGACCGTGTCTCCATCCACATGGGGTGTTTCTCTTACAGCCCAGGAGTTGGCTGCCCCTGGCTTATGAGCCTGGGGTCACACGCACTGCCCGCCAGTTTTAGTGCCCCCAGGGTTGCCCCCACTCTTCTGTTGGTTGTTTTCCTGCAGCGTGCTAATGCTTCCACACTGTGTGTCAGGGCCTTAGTGGGAAGGAGCAATTTGGACTGCGGGCACAGCACAGAATTATTCTGCCTCAATCTTGTTCAAAATCCCAAGTGTTCCTCCGACGTGCTTTAACCACTGATCCAAACAAAACAAACAAAAAACCAAGCAGGAACCCTGGCTTTGCCCAGATCACCCCACCTTCTTCTCCCAACTGCTTCTACACAACCTTTGCCACCTTCAGCCTTCAGGTGGGTCCCCGTGATGGTTGATAGTGTTGGGAGAAGAGCAGGCAGAGCCCCCACCCTGGGCTCACCATACAGCGTGAAGTCTGAGAGGGAGTTTAAGTAGCAGTTATTGCTGGAAGACATATGCTGTTGCCAGCCAGTGTTGGAATTGCTATTTGTTATTTGCAGTTCATTATTTTTGCAAGAAAGGCCAATCTACTTCAGTGGAGACCACATATACCGGTTTCCTGTTTGCAAGGAAGTGCATGTCCAGTCTGTCATGTTTTAATTTAAGGGCCTGAGTAATGTGGCCCCCCAACCCCTTCCTCACTGCCCATCTGGACAAGGGCTCCTGGTGGCGAGAAGCTGCTCTGCAGAAGGGACTTCTCAAGTGCAGCCTCTGGCTTGAGAGAATCCGGGTGCCCTGGGGCCACCTGAAGGGAAGCTCAGACCAGCCTCCTCCCGTTGGGTGGCAGATGTTGAACATTTCATAACTTATGGTGAAATAATGGGGAGGGGGCTTAAAGTGGGACCAAGATGAGATCTCTTCTCTAATCCTAGCCACAAAAAGAATGAAGTCCATCCCATTTTTTTAGTAGCCGTCTAAGCTCAAATAACTTGTGAGTTAATGGAATTTTCCTTTTCTTGTTCCCACAGAGGCACTTTTTTTTACTTCTATTATAAACAAGTCTCTCCCTAACTTCAACATGATTCTCGTGGTGCAGATAAAAGAAGAGTCACTGGCTGGCTGGCTTTTCTCTTATTTTCTTTCCTTTCACCTTTCCCCTTCATAGCCTCTTTTGACTTCATTTCATGTTGCCTCTGCATGTGCGGTACATTAAAATAGCAGACTTGTATTCTCTTGCACCGTAATGGAACCCTAGCATCTTCAGTTGTATCATTTACTCCACTTTCCCGTTACAGCTTTTTCTGTCATTGTTATGGTTCATCTAAGGAATCAGATCCTTCCAAGAAGATTAAGAGTATGTATAATTTTTAAAAAATTGATGGTAACAGCAGTTTCCATCTGCCATAACCGCTTGTATTTTCTGTTATTCCTTATTGTATTTGGGTGTCACACCCACTCCATGCTTGCAGACTCTGTAGTGTAATGAGTCACGATGGCTTCAAATGCCCGTGGAAGACCCAGGCGAGAGAATTGGATGTGTCCTCTGAGGGCAGTCAGATCGGTTGCATATCTCCAGGACCGGCAGCATAGGCACCCAGCATGCTTCTTTGGCTTCAGATGATCTAATACTAGATTCTTAGGCATATGCCCAGGATTTCTAATAGATACCAATAATCCAGGTTTCACATTATCTTTTAATTCCAAGTCCTTTTGATCTTTGTAAAATACTGAAGTTTCACTGATGACTTCGGTTTTCTTCCCTTTATTATAGCCTTTACTATGACAACCTTTTCAGCTGCGCACTTCGGTTGGTTGGTGAGGTTAGGCTCCTGCCTAATGAAGTCTGCAGTGCAATTTATTTGATCTGGGGCTTTGCCAACTTTAATTGTATGAAGCTCCTAATTACACATGCAGGTAGCCTCTTAAAAGTGTTCTCATACTTCACAGTTCTTATAGGACATTTGTTCTGTTGCTGCTGAATGGTGACCTTTAGCATGTAGATTCAGAAACAAAAGGTTCATTCAGAGTCTTGGCAATGGGCTACTCGCCTTGACACTTACTGCCAGCTCCTGTCCTTCGTAGGCCTTCCTTAGTTCTCCTGTAGTCGTTTGAACCTTTTCTTTTTCTTTGTCTTCACTAAAACTTATTTGAGAGAATTTTCTGGTATGACTTTGGACGGCTGCTGCTCCACGTTACATCCTCTCCCAAAGCTCTTTTATTACTTGCTGAGCTCTCTTACACCATCGTGGTTATGGAAAATTCCATTTCTTTGTGAAATGTTTAAAGTAAAAATAAGCCCCATGATATATCTGTGGCTATACGAGAAATGGTCTGAAAATATAGAGAACAAAGGTTCATCTCTATTTCATTATGGCCTTTTTCCCGTACAAGCCATCCTTAGCTAACCTGAGGATGCTCATCTATTGAGCTTTGCTTTTCTTCCTTTTCCTAAGCCCCCATCTTTCTGCTATTATGCCCCAAGAAGCTGCAGCTTTGGTTGGTGCTATTTGCAGAATCCCACTTTATTTGAGTTTTAATACTGCTGAGTTTATTACTGTTTGCTTGGTGCCTGCTTCCTGACCCATGTCCTCAGCCAAGGCAGGTGGGTTTTAATTGATTTCTCCCCTCCAGGCAGCTTCACCCTGGGAAGTTGTCCTTGCTGGCTGGGATCACTTGGTCTATTTCAAGTTTGGGGCCAAGGCCAGGCTGTAATAGCCCTGACGGGAGGGAGCTAGAGCTGGCCCGCATATAGAGGAGAGTGATGAGGGCCCCTGTGGACTTGTCCTGCACCAGGCCGGCCCTTGTTCTTCATTCCCACCAGAACAGCAGTCTCCATCCCGGCCGGAGGAATTCCCCAAAACAGGAATTCTTGGTGTCCCCCTCCTTCCCACTCCTCCTATCCACCTGGTGTCCCCACCCGGGGTAGGGCCTCCTGGCCACTCCGGTGTCTACGCCGGAACCTGGGAGGCCCTCTTGCCTCCTTGCCTCTCCCACCCCCACGTCTGCCCTGTCAGCACATGCAGTGGGCTCCCACCTCACAAGGGGTCTCAAATCGTCCCTCTGGCTCCCGGCTGCCTCTTTCATTTAAGCAGTCCCTGGGCCAGTGGTCAGCATCGGGGGCTTGTGAGAAATGCAGAGTTCCTGACACCAGCCCTCCCAAATCAAGCTTTGTGTGTAACCAGCAGCAGGGGTGTCCTGCACACATTAGAATTTTAGAAGCCTGTTCTCAGCCATCAGTCCCCCTCCCCTGGCTCACGGAGAATGCTCTTCTCTTTCCATCCTGCTGCTCAAAGATCCGGTTTTCACACAGAAGCCAGAGTGATCTTTTAGAAGTATCATTACATTTAAAATCCTCCAATAATTCAGAAAGTCTCCAGTAAACTTAGAATAGAAGCTCTCCATGGCCCACCAGGCCCGACAGCCAGGTGCCCGCCTCTCTCTCTCTCCACTTTCCTTCTTGCTTCACGGTGGGATGCTTCAGGAAGACCCACCCCACCCATACTGACTGTGGGAGGGGCGCAGGATCCAGGAGCATCTGCTTCCGCATAAAAGCAAACACTCCAAGAAGGAGCACGACCTATGGGGCCGGGGGATCCCTGCCTGTCGGGATAACCCCTGCCCGTTAGCACACGTCAGGTCAGACCTTGTTGTCAGCTTCAGCTGTCGGATTGTCAGGTCCTTCCTGACCTGGGGGTGCAATTAGGAACGGAATGTTTTCCGAGGGGCAGAAGCTCTCCTGACTCTCCAGGCAGTGGTGAAGATGGGGCATCCTCCCTTACCCCATCACAGTTCTTAGGAACTGTATTACAAACCCCATCTAGTGTGGTTGGTTACACAGATGGCTTTTCTCCCCAGCAAACTGGAAGCTCCATGAGAGCAGGTGACACTTTGGTCTCACCCACTTCTGGGATCTCTTAACACTTGGCTCAGGGCCTGATATGTTTTAGAGGTTTCATAAGCATTCAAAACCATGAATGCAAGATCAGATGTCGGGAAGCTGAGCTGGTGGGCCAGTTGCCCTGCGTGTGGCTTGTGCTGAGCAACCTTGTATTCTCCAGGCTGAATGTGCATCCCCTACCACAGCAGCTGCAGGCATCTGGGACAGAGCCCCTTGCCCTGATGGACAACCCTGGGGGTGTCTCTGGAGAAGCCCATTTCATGGGAGTCACCTAAGCTTATGTCACAGTGGATGGAGAAGGAGCCCTTGGCATAGCCAGTGCTGTAGCAAGTGACTGAAAGAGAGCCAGACTGCTTGGATCTGTCACATAATAGCATGTGACCTTGGACAAAACACTTCTCTAATTTGAACTTGTGTTTTCTCATCTGTATAATGGGAAGATCATGAAACTTACTCCAAGGGGCTGTTGTATGCATTATACCTAATTATGCAAAATGAAGCCACTGGCCCTGTGCCTGGCATATGGCTGAGTCCATAAATCTTAGCTCCCATGATCATGGAAACAGCATAGCTCCTTACCTCTTACTGTGTCTGTAGAATTCAGCCACATCTGTTTCTGCTTCTGGTCGCTTCCATTTAGCAGGCAAGTGAGTGAGGGGGACTTAAGACCAGGCCAAAAGAGAGTTGAATTAAGCGGATCTTCCTACTCTGAGAGAGAGAAGTACGTGGGTCATGTGGATTTCAAGAGCAGAAGCTGCTGCCTCTCTGGGGTTTCAGCATAAGATCTCAGACTCTCCTGTCGACACCAGTAGGGTGAATGTCAAGGCTTCGCTGGTGCTCCAAATAAGAAGAGATAGCCAGTTTCTTCTTCTGTTCTTAGATCTGCTTGCTACTAAAGAACTTACCTTGGTAAGTTTGATGAGTGATTTAAGTGGTTTGTGTTTTGTTACGATAAACATTTTAAACAGAAAATAAAAATACTTTATTCCTGAGCGTTCGGTTTTTCTACCTTGGGCAAGGGCTGTGGCTCCGTGGCCGTCCAGGGAGGAATATGACCTGGGTCCTGCCAGCTCCAGTTTCCTTCTCTGCTCAGGTATCAGCAAGGCCCTGCTGGGGTTCTGTGGAGGCTTCAGGTCACTCGTGTTAAAGGACAGGGAAAGAAACTGCTAGTAGAAGCAGATTGCTTAATTAGGGGGAGAAGAGTATGCGTCAGCTGAGGAAAGAAGCCAAGCGCTTCTCCAGCAGGCACCAAGACAGTGTCCTGGAGGTGGCCCACGAAAGGGCAGCAGATCGATCCTGTCCCCACTGCTTTATCGAGCACCTGCCCTTCAGGTTGACAGGGCCACCAGCAATGGGAAAGGCCAGGGCCTGCAGGGATGGTCACGGGGGCGATTTTGTGCAAGTCAGGCAGGTGGAAATGTACAAAGGAAACTATTCCTAAAGTACCGTGGAGGGGGCTTGGGTGAGAAACAATCTGAAAGGTTTGCCCAACCCCAACAGCTGCATACCTGTGCGGGGATCACGAGGCAGGGGTGGGGAAGGAGGAGAAAAGTGTAGGGAAGAGAGTGCTCCCTCTGTGAGGCACCAGGCAATGCCGTAGAGCTGCCACACCAGGCCTGGCACTAAATCAAATCGAGACTCAGTGTATGTGCACTTAAAGGTCAGGAAAGCCAAGTATTATGCACAGTAAATGTGTTTAAACATTAAAAGATGTTTGTTGGGAGGGAGAAGCTCTGCCTGCCTCCTTCCCTTTCACAGTGAATATGCTCTGAACTGTTTCAGCATAACTTTGAAATAGCTCCTCAGGTCCACATCGAAATAATTCCATTCAGTGTTTATTGAGCGCCTACTATAAGCTGGGTGCCCTGTGGCCATGGCATGATGGTATGCAGGGGATGTGTGAAGCACACAGGCAGCAGCTTAAGTGTGTGGGGGCTTGGCTCAGCTGGGAGGGGAAGGGGTGGCAGACACCTCCTCCAGAGAGGCCTGGCATCCAGGAACAGTCATGAGTGCTGCACCTCACGCACCTGCCCTGTGCCAGGCACTGCCCACATCTCTTCATTCCGATGCTCTCTCTACCATGTCGATCTCTCTGTTTTCCCACAATTTGTGAGGTTTCTTTTCTAGTCAAATGATTATTCAGACCAAACTAAGCTACGCTTAGACTGTGGAGACGTACAAGAGGTACGCAATGTTCTAGCTATGGGCATCCTCTTCTTGCTGCCCAGTGAGTTGGTTTGGCCATGTGGCAACCTTTTCATCCTCTTCTTACGGCACAGAGGCCAGGAAACCTGCATTGCTCCTTTCTTCCTGTTTCCAAGGCCCTTTTCTCTCAATGAAGAGAGCTGGCCCTTCCTGTTTCCCTCAGGCCAGGGGACCTGGTGGACAGGTCCACGTTGCAGGTGGCACCCTCTGCGCAGCAGAGCTCTTCAGTGCCTGCGGCTTGGGAAACAGGGTTGCAGCTCTGTTGGCCGATGGTGGAGTCTCAGTGTTCAGAGACCCAGGAGACGCAGGAGATGGGTGGTGATTGCCATTAGCAAGCTGCCTTTACAGCTTAAGCTTTGGATTTTGCACGGGATTTATACTTCCAGAAAAGAAAACGTGTCTGCTGTCTACTTATAACCAAGAGAAAAATAGGGTGGAGAGGCAGCATTATACTGTCTTCCTCCATGAAATATGTGTAGCCTGACAGCAGGATGAGTCACAGCCTTCCTCACTTCCTGTGCATTCTTTCCTCCTTAAAAGGCTTTCAGTCTCCATTGATGTATGGAATGGCTTCTTCCTGCCTGCGAATACCTCCTGATATTTCCACAAGTTTCTTGCACATAATGCCCCCAGAACAGCCTTATTTTTGTCCTGTGTAGATATATATTTCTGGAGTTAGGAATTTATGCTGTTTTTTACAAACCACATTCACTTGTGCCGTTTCTTCCCCCTATAAATTCAGGATTGTATTTGCTCTTTCCCTTTATTTCTGACTTATACAACCCCACTCTTCACCTAGGGTTGTGAAAGCAAATGCGCTTGCTTGTTAACCTTGTAAAATGGTCCTGCCAGTCCCCCGTTTTGAGAATGAAAAGGAAGCTACTGCTTGGTTATATTTAAGCAGTGAGTAAAACCCTAATCACTGGAAAAAATAAGGCTTCTTCCCCAGAGCTTAAACACACACCGGGGAATATTCTCCCTACAAGAATCAACTGCAGTGTTCTTTTTTCATGCTCGTTGTTGGGTTGTATTTGGATTTTGGTCTGCAGTCCTCTAGTTCTTACCATCACATGGAGTCCACGAATTTCTGAGTGGAAGGGACCATACAAGACGGTGGCCGTCTGGGAGGAAATGAATTGCACCCTTTCCTTTGATCTCAAGGTATGGAAGCATCTGAGGAACAAGACGTGAGTGAATCAGAGGGTAATGAACAACAGGAGAGGAAGAGGAACTGGAGACCAGATGAGCCATCTCGTCATAGGCAGGGCCAGGCAACAGCAGGGCAGCTCTTCAGTTGCTTGCTGTAGCAACTGCCCTCCTAGGAAGTCTCAACCCGACACTCCCGGGACTCCCATCAATGACTACCTTGTAACACTCCTTTTACTCTTTTGAAATGAAATTCACAGATTCCTACACATGCATGACTTTAAAAAAAAAAAAAAAAAAAATCAAAACACTCTAGTGTCCTAACTGAAACAACAAGTAAATGGAAAGTTATTTATCCTAAAATAATAAGAAATTGAGTGTTTTCGTATTCAGACATGACTATACCAAGATACAGTGGTAGGCAGGACAGTGGTGCCCCAGAAATGTCCATGTCCTCATCCCCAGAACCTGCAAATAGGTTTTACTTGGCAAGTGAGAATTAAGGTTGCTAATTAGTTGAATCCAAGATGGGGATATTATCCTGGATTATGCACATGGGCTCAGTGTGATCACATGTGTCCTTAAATGGGGAAGAGGAAGGCGGTTGAGTCAGAACCAGAGAGATGACATCGTAAGAAAGACTCCACCAAATGTTGTTGGCTTTGAAGATGGAAGGAAGCCACAAACCAAGGAATGCAGGAGCTAGAAGCTGGAAAAGCCAAGGAAGTGGATTCTGTCCTAAGGTCTCCAGCCGGGAACACAGCCCTTCGGAAATGTTGATTTTAGCTCAGTGAGACCCATTTCAGACTTCTGAACTCTAGAACTGAAAGACGATACATTTATGTTGTTTAAAGCTGCTAAATTTTTAGTAATTTGTTAAAGCAATGATAAGAAAATAAAAACATAATGATGGGGTCACGTGCCTTCTCTTAAGCGTAGTACCTACGCTGAGTGCACCAGCCAGGAGCGCAGGCTGAGAGCATGTTGTGACTTGAGGGTGAGGCTACTAGTGCGAGCAGCATTGCTGCTGCTGGAGAGCTTTCCTAAATAAAATGAAGTCCCGTCTTCCCTTGCTGCAAACAACAGTTGTATTTCTAGAAGAACGCAGCACACAGACTCAGTACTCTGTGTTTATACATAAAACAGTTAGGTTCTAGGTTCAGATCATCATAAATAAGGTTGTTGTTATTGTTTATTTTTATCCTTGTGACTAGGAGGAAAATGTGAAAGTCATGGTGAGACACGGAACAGTTCTTGGTTGTGAGGGACATTCTGACACATTGTTGCCCACACCTGCAGCTTTCAAAAAGATCTCTGCAGGGGATGGAGGGTTCTGCAGCACTGGCTCCAGGCATGGTGGAGGAGGAGAGCTCCAGGCAGGGGGTGAACAGCGAGACTGAGAGGAGGCCCAGCCACGGGCTTGCATTTCTTCTCCAAGCCCCCTGAGGGAGGTAGGTAAGAGGGCAACGTGGAGGCAGGCCTTGCCTCTCAGACTTATGAAAGGGGGAATTCCTGCTTTTTGGACTTAGGAATGCAGGGAAGGGTAAAGGGCAGACTCTCCTGTTAATTCCAGTGTCTGTCCTGAGGAAGAATCCAGCCCGATGCTCTTGGAGCCGCTATTTGCATAACTTTGGCAATGGGGAACTGGTTATGTCAATTCCAGACAGCAGTCCACTGTCTTCCATAGCCCCTCTGTGAGCCCTGGCCCCCTTCAGAACCAGCAGTACACCTGATGGCCCCTCATGTGACAGCCCCTTGTGTATTTGAAGGCACAGGCATTTTCTGGGCCCTGCGTCTTCTATTCTCTAGACCAGACATCTTCAAGTACCCCAGCCATTTTTTTCTAGACTGGTCAGCCTTCTTAGAATGAAGACTGATGCATCTTTAGTCCTCTTCGTGGTTGAACTCAGGCATGGACTCCAGGGGAGGTCTGAAGCTGATGGCAGTTGGAAGAGATTAGGATGGGACATTGTCCCTCATTTCAGTAAACTCTAAGCTGCCTTACAGCGGCCACGCTCACCATTCACTCACATTGATCTTGGTGCCACCTCAAACCCCTGGATCTTTTTCACAGGCACTACTCCCGGATTCTGTGTCTCCTATCTGTATTTGTGGCATTAGGTGGTAAACTGAGGCACTGACTTTTATGCTGATCCACATAACTAAGAAGTCACTTAAGGGCTCTTGGGGTCAGACCTAGAGTGAGAAGCAGCTTGGCCTGGCCAGGGTAGTCCTGCGGGGAGGGGAGGACTGGAGCGCTCTGGCCTGCATATCACGGTGGAGCTGACTGGTCCCGCAGTGCTTTGGACGTGGAGTGTGTGTGAGAGCTGAATCAGGGCTGATGCCTAAGGCTTTTGCTTTGAGAAGATGGGTGGATGGTGGTGCCTTCTACCGAGAAGAGGACAGAGTAGGGAGGAGCAAGTTGGGTGGATGGGAAGTGACTAGTTCCATTTTGTCTTTGTTGACTTGGAAATGACTATTTGACACCCACATGGATATGTCTAGTAGGAAATATGCTATGCACAGTCACATTTCAGAGGAAAGGTTTGGTCTAGACATAAATTTGGGAGTCATCAGCCTGAAGACAATATTTGAAGTCACAAGCTTGGCTGATATGACGGAAGGAGGGGATGTGGAGAGAGAAGAGCCCTCCCAGGGCCGAATACTGGGGCCGTATGCCACTTAGGGGTACAGAAATGGAGATATATGCTGCAGAGATGCCGAGGGAGCAGCCAGGGAGGAGGGAGGATGCTTGGGAGGGAGCTATGCTGTGGGGCAAGTGAACAAAGTGGCCCAGGAAAGAAGCAAGGAGGGCTGGAGGCTACAGAGGCTGAGCAAGGTGTAGACTGAGCTTGAGGGTCAGGCCTGGCCGGGGTGGCAGTCACTGGACTCTGGAAGAGGGCAGGCCCATTGAGCATTGGGCCTAAGAGCCTCCTAGAATGGGTTGGGGGGAATGGGCGTGGCAGCAGATAGACCATTGAGGCTGCTCTGCCAGCTCCCATCCCTGTGCCCTCTTCTCATGTTCAGGCCCATCCTCTTCACAGGATGCCAAACTGTCCCTGGCCTCCCTGCCTCCAGGCTTTCTGCCTCCTCTTCCCCATAGCCCCCTCCTACATTCCAGGGGAATGAGCTTGGGGGTCTGATTAGGTCTCTCCTGTCTAATAGAGAGGCACCCATTAATTTTAGAGACAGACTAAATTCCTGTAAGATCCTTCATGACCTGGGTTCTGATGGTCTCTCTAGTCTTTTTTTTCCTCTTTGTTTCATCTCTTCCCCACCGCGACCCCCGACTTGTTCTGTGCTCTGGCTATACTGAATCTCATTGGATCTGTCTAGCCATTTCCTCTGCCTGGTGCCTTTCCCCGTCTCTTTACACCTCCTCCCCATTCTTTGGACTCCTAGGAGTCCCACAGTGTTCAAGACCAGGGTCATCATCTTCAAGAAACCATCCCTGGCCACCAGCTGCTTCCCACCCCACCTTCCCTCAACCCTGGCAATCCAGGACTAGGCCCCTGTCGTTTTCTCCCCTGGACTGCAGCCTGCTGGGGACAGGAACTGCGTCTGGCCTCATGGTTCTGTTTCCAGCCTCCACCAGAGCATCTGACACATGCTAAATTCTCCGTGGACAGAAGAGAGAGCCCAGAAGTTGTCTGAAGAAGTACATATGGGAATTCAGCCTACGAGAGATGTGACACTCCAAAGCAGAGAGTGGGTGGCTTTCAGAGATGGCTTATTCAACAATGACCTACCTCTTAGCAGTGTCTGAACGCAGAGGCTGCCTCTATCTTACGAATCAGGTGCTGATGTTACGTTCCTAACTCCGCCTGAGGAGAGTGACAGCTTTCTAGTCTAGCAGCTCAGCACGGGCACTGGCCCTACACATCTGTTCCCTGTGTTAACCTTGTTTTCTATCCGTCCTCTGCTTTCCCAGTCAATTCTGGCCCCAGCAAACTTTCACCAACCTGCCCATCTGCCAACTTCATTAGCATGAAGGCTGCCAAATGCTCGACAGAAGGGGCTGTTTTACCCATAGGAGGGCTCATCAAGCAGCGCTGTGGGCCACTAGGGGCCTCCCGAAGTCAGAACTCCACTCTTCGTTAGAAGTCCCCCTGGAACCTGTGCCTGAGCTGCCCCCCAGTGGGGCTTGCTGCATTTCCTCTCTAACTAACACTTTTATTCCTGTGGTCACTCAATGCAGAGGCCAAGCCCTGGCGGGGCGTCTTCCCTTCTCTTCAGCTGTGCCTCATCTGGTGGTGATTTGAGCAAGACTTTCGCTCTGCACTCTTTATCCCAGTGACTCATCCGAGAAGCAGCATTCACTGTTCACCATTTGCCAGGAAGGCGAGGGAGAGCAAGACACAGGTCGCGCCTCCTCAGTGTGGCATAGTGTGATGGCTGGGATCCAGTGGCACTGGTGTGTAACAGGAGTCAGCATAGTGTTGTAAGGGCCACTGGCTCAGGGAGCCAAGGGGGCTTCCTGGAGGAGAGGGCATGGACCTGAGTTCTCAAGAACAAGATGGGATCTTTGGGAAAAGACTGTGGACCAACACAGTTGGAAGTTGAGAGGCAGAAAGCGTGTGTGTTCAGGAACCAAGATTGAGTATGGGAGACGGAGCCAGGCAGGAAGGGCTTTGCCCGTCCAACAGGGGAGCTTGGGCTTTGTTTTGAAGGTTACAGGAAGCTGTGACTATTCCACAGAAGGCTGTGGGCTTCAAATTCCAGAATCACCTGTTACTAGCTGAAGGGCTCACATCAACTCTCTGAGCCACCCCTTCGCAAAGGGATGTGCTGGGAATCACCTCTACCCTGCCTTCCTCACAGGGCTCCGTGAGAATGAGAGGAGCATGGGATCCACAAACACTCTGTAAACTTGGAGAGGTTTACCTGTTTGGGCCATTATGAGAAGTGACTGTAAACCAGGGAGCAAATAGTGTCACTGGCTACAGAAGAGAAAGAAGAAAAGGAAGGATGAGCAAGGAGAGATTTCTTCTACCTGCAGGCCTTTGTTGAGATGGAAGTACACAAGCGTAGTGGTGGGCCATGCCCATACCCATGTACATGCACACGCACTTATCACATGCACATATGTGTACAATATTCATGTATCAACACACCTGTAAACCTGCACATAAGCATGGATATCTACATAGACATATGCAAATATATGCACATATACAGACCCATATACATGCACAAGTACATATGCACATGGACACACACCTGCACATACAGATATACACATGAACACACATATACACATATGCAAACCATATTCCTGCACATAGGCATGTGCATGTACATAGCAACCCCTCACCCACGCCCCCCACCCCGTGTACACTGCCTGCATCTAGTCTTCAATCGGCTGTTGTCTTCACCTCACTGCCTCTCCCATGCCTGATCTCATCATGGTGCTCACCACATTCTCTGTGGTGATGATCGTGACAGTGGCTGTGTTCTCCTGGTGGCCTTCTGCATTCTGTCCGCTTCCCCTGAAGCGCGGAAGGCCGGATCGGGGTCTGGGGCTGCCTCCCAGCAGGTTCTGAGAACTGATCCTGAGAACAACAGGCGTGCCAACAAGAGGAGAAGAAAGAAGGGCTTCTCTGTTCGTTTCCTGAGCCACAGCCGCAGGTGCCTTCCCTTTCAGGGACATTAATGACATCTGGGAGAGGGCTGTTCTCCGAGACATGGTTTAATAAATAGGAACCTGGTTCAATTTATTTACAAATGGATTTGAAACGTGAAGGATGCTGAAGCGAAACGACCTCCTGGGGGTGGCGGCGATGGTGGCAGAGATGACGGTGGAGTTTCTTTTTCCTGAAAAACGTAAAGGCTGATTCCTGTCCTAAAGAGACCCCCCAGCTGGAATTCCTTAAGCATAGGTGGTTCATCTTCCTCCCAGTGCCTGATGGAGGGCACAGGCTTGCAGGAGGGCACTGGGAATGTGGGCAGCATCTAAAGGCAGCTGCAATGGTGGCAGCTTTGTTCCAAAGGGTTGCAAACCCAATACGAAGTTAACTGATGCCACCCCCCTGTCATTCTGATGTTTTGTTTCAGGGCCAACAGTTTTATTTTAAATTCCTTTATTCATCACTTATTTATGTGTTGAGAGCTAAGTTCTAATAATTTGGTAGGTTCCGCGTGGTTTGATGAAACCCCGGAAATTCCAGCACCCTGTCAGAACTGAACAGGAATGTACTCCAAGGCCCTCTGCACAGGCATGTGGGTACTCAGGCACCACGAGGTTCTTTGCACAGTGTTTTGAAAGCTGTGATGTGAATTTGTATTGTTTATCATATTCCGCCAGCAGTTTAAAAAATTGTTGTTTTAAATACCCAGCTAGTAAGAACATTTCCCCTTTCTCATTGGTGCCTCTGTGGGATTCAGCCATGAGAGGCAGCGCTCTCTCTTCTTAATGAGTCTTTGTCATATTTTGATGTCCTTTGATGTGTCTCGGGGCTGTTTCAATGTCCTGGGGAGGGGTGTTGGTGCAGCCTCTGACACAAAAGGAGCTATGTTAGGGGATTGGGTTTCAGAGGCTGTGGGCCAGGTTATACGCTAAGGTCAAGTGTCCCCATGGGCCACTGCCTTTCCCATGACCTTCCTGTTTGGCAAGACACTTCCCTCTCAGTGTCAAGGATTCCAGAAAACATGTGTCAGGTGGGGAGGGGTTGTCCTTCCTGCTTCAGCCAGCTTCTGTTTCTGAGACTGTGTTTCCCAGGCAGAGGGTACTTTGACAGAGGAGTCCAGCAGTGCCTTCTCATTAGAGAGGAAAGAGGTATGAAAAAAGTCAGGGTCAAATGCAGGAGACCAGTGGGAGAATCAAGAAGATTGTGTGGACCCTGACACTGCAGCCTCCTGCTTGGCCAAGCCCAGAGCTGTGCACAGTGACCTGGCTGCTGTGACCAGCAGGCTCAAAGGCCTGGGGAGCAGGCCGTAGCCTGCATGTAACTCCTCAGGACCCAGTGGGTGGGCAGAGGCCGCCAGGGCAGCTTGTCAGCCTCCCCTGAGTCCTCCTCTCCTCTAAATCTGGGACACTAAGACTTCTTAGGGCACTGTGAAGACTGAGTACCTAATACATGTAAACTGCTTCACACAGCACCTGACCCACAACAAACACTTCTTATTCCAGAGCATAATCTCAAAGCCTTAGATCCGTCCTCGTGTGTCTCCATCATCATCGTCATCATCATCGTGTGTTTACCGCTTTCTTTGTTCATTCAGTAATTCCAGGGAGGGTCCCAGCTGCTCTGGAAGCTGAAGTGGGAGGAATTCTTGAGTCCAGGAGTTTGAGGCTGCAGTGAGCTGTGATTGCATCACTCTACTCCAGCCTGGGTGACAGGGTGATACCTTGTCTCAAAATAATTATTACAACTGTTATACACAGTACTGTTATTCCAGGGAAAGCCTACTTGCTGTTCGCCCTGCCTGGGTGCCTTGCTGGATATCCTGGCTGTGTTCTCCCAGAACCAAAGTGTTTTGTGGCTTGATGTGAAGTTGCCTGGTACAGGCCAGGGAGCTTTGCAGACCAGAACTCAAAAATCTGCTCTGCCTCCAGCAACATGGCCCTCGGCAGTTTACTTTCTCTGAGCCTTGACTTCTCTTCCATAGAATAAGGTGACTGGACCTTTGGGACTTTTGGAGCCAAAAGCGAATCTCCTCCATAGAGAATGCACCATCTTCCCTACTTTCAGATCATCCGGGGGGCTCCTACCAGACAGAGTTTGAACCAAGGGCAGACAGCAACTGGCCCTGGAGTCCGTGGCTGCTCTAGACAGTTCTTTTGGTCATCACTTCCAGGTTCTACACCTGGGAAGGTCCAGAGCTATAGGTTGGTGCAAAAACGACAATTACTGGCCGGGCGCGGTGGCTCACGCTTGTAATCCCAGCACTTTGGGAGGCGAGGCAGGCGGATCATCTGAGTTCAGGAGCTTGAGACCAGCCTGACCAACATGGAGAAACCCCGTCTCTACTAAAAATAACAAAAATTAGCCGGGCGTGGTGGTGCACACCTGTAATCCCAGCTACTTGGGAGGCTGAGGCAGGAGAATCACTTAAACCCGGGAGGCGGAGGTTGCAGTGAGCTGAGATCATGCTATTGCACTCCAGCCTGGGTAACAAGAGCAAAACTCCATCTCAAAAACAAACAAAAACTGCATTTACTTTTGTACCAGCCTAAATCACCAACACCTACCTACTATGTGCCTGCCAAGACTGTGGCACTGGGCTGGACACGGAGGAGCCAGCACTGTGCTTGCTTTGGGAGAGATCTTTGCAGAGATGGGTGGTAAAAGCCCTGTGCACTGGCCCCTCAGGCCACCCTGGGAGCACTGTGGGAGCAATGCAGGACCCACCTTCCTTAAAGAGGCTTTCCTGAGCTAGAGGAACTTCTGGGATTTTCTTATATGTTGGCGGGAGAAAGCTTAACCTTCGAGGAATGGGTTTTTACAAAGAAAGTGAGGAGAGGAGCTAGAGGAGCAGGAAAAGGCAGAACAGGCAGAGGAGCAGAAGAAAAGCAGGACAGCCAGGCAGTCAGAGCCACAGCCGCTGCCTGGCACACAGTGGAGTGGAGTCTCTGTCGGCATTTGCTGGAAAAGTGGATGATGACGGGTTAAGGCCAAGGAAGACATGGGGTCTCCAGGGGAAGCTGCCCTTTAGCATGAAGAGGGCCCAGCAACGTGCCAGTCCTGACAGTGATCCCGTCCAGACACCCGAACACTGGAGGCAGCAGAACAGCAGAATGCAGTGCCTGATTCCGTGAACAATCTGTGCGTCCCAGGGGTTAAGGGTTTCTATTAAGCCATCTATGCTGCTAATAATTCATCTCATAGATGTGTTAGATACAGCAATTGGGGAAAATGGAGTACCCATCTCAGGGGATAATGACACCGTGAAAGCCATATTATTTCTGTTGCTGAGAACAATTTTCAGCCTGTGCTAATAGATTAAGCTACTAGAGTGATCATTTTGAACAAAGAGAGTGGTTGAGAGTTCTACAGCCAGCCTGAGACTAATCGAGAGGAGTAAAGAATGATAATTTAATCATATCAACCAGACTAAGTTCGAGCTTTTGCTACTTTCTGGCTATTTGACTCGAGTTACCAGGCCAGTAGGAGCTTCAGTGTCCCCATTTGTAAAATGGGAACACAAATGCCCACGCACGAGACATTGTGTGTAAAGAATCGGGACAAGGCATGGGAGAGTGTTCAATAAACTACAAGTGGCTGGGTGGATATTGGTGCCATGGGAACAAGGAAGGAGGTGCCTTGTTTGTAAAAACTGTGTAGAAGCAAACGGTATGATCATATGCCACGAAATGCACGAAGGGAGCGCACTCTTTGCAGAAAGCCTTATGAACCCCTTCTGTAAAGCATCTTCTCTACATGTTGGCTTTTCGTGATGTGGACATCTGTGTGGGCAGCGTCTGCAGGGCCAGCAGAGCCACCCATGAACACTCAAGAGAGTGGAAAAGAGGCCCAATGGCAGGCTGCGGGGGACCTTCAGGAACCCTGCACGTCTCAGAGGCTCGGTAACATGACAGGGCGGCAGCATGCGTCTGTGCACACCAGGAGGCCTGCTCTTTGCAGGACTTGTGAAATACACATTGCCATTGCCGCCATCACTTTTTCTGGTGAATTAAGCCCAAAGGATGATGTTGGGAAACTTTTTTTGTACTCTGATAATTAGCAGTGGGTGAATTTCATGGTGATTCTGTTGGACAAATCCTGGAGTCTGGAAAATGAAAAAACAAAACAAAATGCAGGGAGAAAGGTTATCTTTAAATAGATTGAATACTTAGAAAAGATATTACAGGCAAATCAATGTAAATACTTAGAGGGATGATGAGAGAAGCCTACTTCTCAGAAAGTCTTCTCATGTTAGGCAAGGTTTGATTCATAAATGTCAGATTGGATGACACAGGGCCCTTGTTTGAAAACTTTTAATGCCTTTCTTTGTAAAATG
The DNA here is from genome assembly GCF_030222135.1 of Aotus nancymaae. Lineage (NCBI taxonomy): Eukaryota > Metazoa > Chordata > Mammalia > Primates > Aotidae > Aotus > Aotus nancymaae. The sequence continues at coordinate 82,580,946 of NW_026988450.1, read as the reverse complement.
AAGTCTCAGTCTCTCAGCTGATCATCAAGGCTTTTCAAGATCCATCTGCAAACTTCATTTCAGGCCTCACCTGCCACTTCTCCCCCAAATGCCTTCTCTCCTGTGACTTTTGCGCAGCCCTATTCAGGCATTGTTTGACAGACACCCCTGAGTGTGCTTCCCACTTGGAGACAGATGTGTGATCTGGAGTTCAGGAGTGGTGGCTGCAGCCTGGCTTAGCCGGGACTGAAAGTGCCCAGGGGTCCAGAGAAGAAGTCAAGGTGGGAGACCCAGGAATCCTCCAGGCTTTGTGGTGGGCAGAAAGAGAAGAGCAGTGAGCGACCCTGCAGTCTGGCACAGAGACCAGTGCTGGCAAGCCCAAAGGTGGAAGCAGTGAAAAGGGCGTCTCATGCCAAATGGTAGAGAGCACTCTGGAAGGGTGAAGACGGGACTCTGCCCAGTGGGTTTGGTGACAGGAGGTGGCCAGTGGCCTTGTTGGGTCTGTAGGGCACACACCTGTTCTTTGCTCACTCTCTTCTCTCTGTGATGCCTTTTCCCACCACAGACCCTCTGTGGCCAATGCCACCCTCCAAGAAGCGGTCTTCAGGTGCTGCAGAGTTCTTAGCACCTTGTTTACCTTCAGGTCAGGCACACTGGCCTCCTCTGCGATGTCAGGCCAGCTGGGGACCTCCTGCTTCCTCCTGGGGCTGGTCCTGAGAACTTGGAGTGTGTCCCCTGTGCTGCCAGGGGACAGGAGGCTGCAGCCTCTGCTCCTAAAAAGTCTGTCCTTGGCTTGGTTCTCCTTGTCCTTGGCAGTGATTTCAACCACTGTCAGGACTTGGGCACTGTGGGGTTAGAGTTTTTAAAGGGTGGGAGTTTTTAGCCCGTGGAAAATTTCTGTCAGTGAAGGAGTCACTGTCTTCTTTAGGCTTAGCTTCGGTAGCAGTCACTATGTCCACATGATGGTGCCATGACCCAGAGCCTGCGTTACAGCTCATGGATGGGTTGGTCTCCCTGTATTGTATGTGGTCTGTTTACCGGAATGTGGAGGGCTTGTTTGCACATGTGAGGCCCTGGGGACCTGGGTGTCAACCATCTCCATCCCCCCACCCTTTCCTTGTGTCACATTTACTGACAGGTAAAAGGAGAAAAGATTAGCTGTGCATTCCCTCCCCTTTCCCCAATCTTCTGTCAGGTTCTCTCTCGCAAAGTGAAATAAATCAATATTTACTTCTAAAATCCTGGTTCATGGTATGTTTTCCCAGTTAAATGAAATTGAAACAAATAGGAAAAGAACTAAAAACAGGTCTCAGTTCACTCTAAACAGCAAATCAGTCTAAATGTACTGACAGTTTCCACTCAGAATAGCTCTCCAGCTCTGGGGGAATTCTATCAGTCCAAATCAAAGGTTCCTTCCAATCCGTAATGTTGGAACCTCCTTTTCCATTTTTCTCTCAGAATTAAACATGCCCTACCTTTTGACACAGCCCTTCTCACTCACATAGACTGTAATAATCACAGGTTCAGGATGAGACCTTTCAAGTCAGTTGGGCCCTCCCCAGAGAGAGCAGAGTCAGAAGAGGCAGGGAGTAGGAGGCCACCCAGTGCCAATTGCAGGCCAGGAAAGGACCCAGACATGTTGCGAGTGGGACCTCATGGAGGCTATCCTAGCCGACTTGCCATCCCTACACCTCCTGGGAGTCATTGCTCTCCGGTCTGCCTGGACCCCATCCCCATGCCTGCCCTGGGACCTCAACACCTGCACAGGCCGCCCCTGCAGGAGCCCAGCTACTCCACAGCACGATCATTCACTGTGCCCTGTGCCTGCCCTCTGAGACTCAGCTTCCTCAGCGGACTGTGGTTTTCTTAGCATCTGGCGCCTAGTGGATCATCAGTCAGCAAGTACTGAGCACGTGCTGAGTGCCAGGCATTAAGCTTGGCTCTGGGGAAACAGCTGTGAGCAGGCAGACATGGTCCTGCCCTTGTGGAGCTTGCCATCTACTGGTACCTGGCAGGTACCTTCCAGGCAGCAGCAAGTATTTAGAAAAGTGTGGTTGAGGCCAGGAGCAGTGGCTGATGTCTGTAATCCCAGCACTTTGGGAGCTGAGGTAGGTGGATCACTTGAGCTCGGAAGTTTGAGACCAGCCTGGGCAATGTGGATAAAACCCTCTCTACCAAAAATACAAAAATTAGTTAGGTGTGGTGGCACACACCTATAGTGCCAGCTACTTGGGAGGCTGAGGCAGGAGGATGGCTTGAGCCCAGGAGGCGGAGGTTGCAGTCAGCTGAGATCACACCACTGCACTCCGGCCTGGGCAAGAGAGCCTGTCTCAAAAAAAAAAAAAAAAAACAAAACAATGTGAAGAATGAATGAATGAAGGGATTGAAAGGTCAGTGCTGTTATTGAGCACCCACTTTGCGTATAAAATCTCCTTCCGTTCTCCCAGGAATCCTCTGAAGAACACGTTTTGGTCCGTTTTACAGATGCGTAAACTAGGTTGTGGGGAAGTGTCTTGCCCAGGCCTCATAGCTTAGAAATGGTGGAACTGACGCCCCAAGCCCAGCAAGTGCAGGACACAGCTCTTCCCACTTTCCATTCAGACTCACCTGGAAATGAAGGGGTGTTCCTGGCACCCCTCTGTAAATCTGAAGACTCTCCTATCCCCCAGCTGGACAGTTCCAGGCCCTTTGCTTTCCTCTCGTGTTAGTTTCTAGCCGTTCATCGTTTTTACTGCTCTAAGGTCTCAACTTCATGTCTTTGTTTCTCATCTTGAGATCAAAGACAGTTACTATTTACAAACAGCCCAGAGCTGGCAGCATCGCGGATGTGGGGTATTAGCACCAGCTGGCATTTGGTCTTGCCTGGAATCTGGCAGCTTGGAGCTTCAGAGAAAGGCCTGGCCATAGAGTCCATGAGGTCCTGTTCCCTGACGGACACCCAGAAGACTCTCCTGTCCAGCCCTGTGGCAGTGAGTTTTCACCAGCAGGCCTTCCCTAAATAGTTGAGGCATTAGTGTTGATGGACGGATGACACCTGGGGAAAATCAGGCCTGCTGGACATCTGCTCCTTCCTAGTATGATACAGATCTTCACGCAGAGGCGAGCTCCCTGAGTGGAAAGGCAGAGAGCTCTGGATGGACCTAGTGCCTTTATCACTGACAGATGGACCAGCTATAAACTTCCAGGAGCACCCCACAACCCCTACCCCTGACACTTGCATAAATAACCCCCACAATGCTTTCCAACTCTCATACTCTAGGTAACCGCACACGTGCTGGAAGCCCCGGGAAGCAGCTTGGCATCCGGAAACATTTGCCACAGCTGGGGGCAGGTTGCTCTACATTGCTGAGCCTTGCTCTGTTCATCTGTAAAATGGGCATGAGAACAAGCACAGCCTCGTAGAGAGGATCCATGGAGAGTGGACACCCTCCCGCAGTGCGCTGGTTGCTCCTAAGCTGTAGTTTGTTACTTTGGACCTGGAAGTGGGCCCTGAGTGACCTTTCTCCTGCCCTCCTCCACAGGTCACCGAGGAGGAGCCCAGCTCCAACCACACGGTCATGATCCAGGAGACCGTCCAGCAAGCGTCCGTGGAGCTGGCCGAGCAGCACCACCTGGTGGTGTCCTCCGACGACGTGGAGGGCATTGAGACAGTGACTGTCTACACACAGGGTGGGGAGGCCTCAGAGTTCATCGTCTACGTGCAGGAGGCCATGCGGCCGGGGGAGGAGCAGGCTGTGGAGCAGCCGGCCCAGGAACTCTAGACTTGTGGCATCGGATGGCCACCGCGCGGGGCTGCCAGGCTCTGCAGGCACCCAGGGTGGGGAGGCCGCCCTGCCTGCCCAGCCCACAGAATGGTGCTCTCCTTTGCCCTCCCTGCCTGGCAGCCTGATGGGACTCTCCTCATCCAACTTGGGGTAGGCAAGGCAGTCAGCATCACCAGCAACACCACAGGACCCTGTCCCCAGCATAGACACACCCCCCGCAACACTCATCATCCGCTTCCCAAAAGACGTCAGTGCCAGCCCCCCGACACATGTGCACACCTTCAGCCCTTGCTTCAGGATTCAGAGACTCCCACCCCTGTCAGCATCTTCCCTGCATCAGAGTCCCAGCTCCTTGACCCCCATCCAGGTGCCAAGTGTTCATCTGCGGCTGCTTTGCAGTCGGGTGAGAGGGAGACAGCCGTGACATAGAAGGTGACCTTGTGGTTTTTGAATCACTGCTGAGGGGATGGGGTAGGAGAATTGTCCTGGCTTCGTCTACAAAGTCCCACTTCCCTGAGTATCGAGGGCTTTTGGTATCAAGTGAAGTAAATTCACCCCGTCACAGGGCCTCGTCCTACCATCCTGGAATTGTTGCGCTTTAAAAATAAATGCACTAGTTCACTGTTCACCTCCCGTTCTAAGGAGGTGAGGTGGATGGATAAAAACATTTCCCCTCTGAGTGCTTTGCTTCCTCAGTTAGGTGGGATGGCTTCCATTTCCCCTTCCCAGGTTGAAATCTTGCATTTGGGGCCCACTCAGAAGGACCCCTATCCAAACCCAGGCCCTTAAAATGCAGACGATGCTCTTTCCTCTGCATTTAGGTTTGCTTTTGAAACTTTTGGAGGTTAGTGACCTCACCTTCCATTTCCTGGCACCCAGCATTTGGTTTGCTGCCAGCCGAGAAGTGGCAGTGCCTTCTCCACTGCGTATTTGGGAGGAGCAATACACTGACCATCAGAAGCTTCTCACACAGGGCTATTTGACCAAGGTTTCTAGCCTGGGAGCTCGACATTTGCAGCTCCTGCTCTGTGCACAGCATTGTGGGGACACTGAGTTGAGTCCTGCTACACCCAGCCCAGCCCTGGGATGTCTTGACATCTTCACCAACATCTGACACCCTGAGGTCAAGATTTATTTCCTCTGAGAGCCCTTTCTTGCAATGAAATCTGATGCAGGTATAGAAGCAAATAAAAGAGTAGCTGCCCTGTTGAAGAGGGCAGAATTCACTTTCTCCCTGTCACCAGCCCTCTCACCTCACCCCAGCAGGGCCTGAGGTCACCTCCCAGGAGAAGCTTGAAAGCTGCTGCCTTGATTCAAGTAAGAAAGTGACTCCTTGCCTTAAGCAAGGAAGAGGGAGAAACTGCTGGCTTGGGGTGAGTTAGGGAAAGCTTCGCCGGTGGAGGTGACCTGTGATAGGGCCTGGGATCCTAGACAGGCTTCGCACATCAGAGATTGGTGTGGGAGGGAGCAGCAAGGGAATTCCAAAGAAGAGTCACAGTGAGCCCTGGGGTGGGCAGATGGGAGACGGACCTGAGCCATGAGCATTTGTGTTTGTCTGGGGGCAACTCTAAAGCAAAGGGCAGAAAGACCAGTCAAGGCCAGATTCTAGAAGAGCAGGGATTCGAAATGGTGGATGTGGATTTTATTCTGTAAACTGTGGGGGAGGCAGTGGCCTTTGGTAGAGGAGGGGAAGGGTGAGGAGGTTAGGGTGGTTCTCCAGAAAGAGACATCTTGCTCATGCATCAGCATGGTCTGCGTTGAGATGGGTGAGTGCCCAGGTCGCAGGCTGAGGACCTGAGCTTAAACCCTGCTCTGTCACTTCTTATCCACATGCCCTTGCCATGCCATCAGACCTCTGAGCCTTAGCTTACCCATCTCTGAAATGGCTCTGAGGATAATCACTGACTCCTGATGATTAAGAGGATTAAATGAGTGAAGCCCTGGAAGCTGTTAGCAGAGTCCTGGCCCACACTCTGGAAATATCACAGATTGCTTGTATTTCTGGCATGGGGGTCTTAAGCATGAGTATCCCTCAGACTCCTCCCTCAAGAGCATAAGGTAGTGAGAAGGGGCGGGCACGAAGGTGGCCTGGGAGGACTCCCTGGGTGTGCTCTGTGCTCTGTGCAGCCTGAGTGCAGAGCCTGCCCTGCCTGGACACACAGACCCTGTGTCCTCACTTTCCCCTCCCACCCCCTTGGATTACGAGGAAACACAGGAAGCTGAGGCATTCCCAGTGGTCCTGGCTGACCAGGCCTGGAGGGTATGTGGGTAGGGCAGGCAGGAGGGCTGGTTCTCCATGGTTCTTTCCTAGGGAGCTGATGCTGGGCTCAGAGGGGAAGCTTTCTCAGCCAGTGGTTCGTTCATGTGACTGTGAGATGGAGCTTCTCATGCTCCCAACCCCTTTGGCTGTTGTTCTCCCATACTTTTTGACTGGTGGTGTTTTGTGTCAGGTAAGGTGAAAGTGGGTGCTGAAAGGCTGAATTCTCTACCCTATGTTTTAGAATGTGTGTTAAGTACCTATTGTGTGCCAGATACCATGGAGGCTCTTTCATGAGCAGCTTCCTATTCAGACTTCCCGTCCACCTGTGTCTTCCTAAGACTGAACACTGGCTCTTCTAGAGAGCTTAATCTACGCAGGGAGTATGGGTGTTCTCATCACGGCGACCCAGTGACTTTAGTGCTATTGTTAGAATTTTATTGATGGGAACTCTTAGCACCAGGAATTTAAGTAACTTTGCTCGACGTCATACGGGAAGTGGCAGAACCAGGAATTGAGCCCAAGCAGTATCTGCACTCATAACCAACGTGCCTCCTGCCAGCCCTTCTCTTGCCTTTACAGCTGAGAAGATAGTGGCTCAGTAAGTAACCCGTGTTGGGGGACACTTGAGGCAAGAAAGTGAAGCACCTGGGACTTGAACACAGGCATGACGTTCTCGTTCCCGCAGGCACTTCTCACCCTCTCTGTGCCGTGCTGCCTCCCTGTCTATCAGCCCTGACGCCAGGAAGGCAGCGCGGGCCTAGGACATGGAGGACAGAGGTGAGATGCCAGGTCGGCTACAGGGAGCTGAAGCCCAGGGCCACATGGCCGAGTGTGAGCAGAAGTCTAAGAGTCCCAGGGCTGTCCCAAGGTCAGAGACAAGGTGGAGGCAGGAGTCAGGGACCAGTCAGGAGTGCTCTGTAACACTTGGGCTGGGGAGGAGACCGAGGTAGCATTCAGTTGGCCTCCCCCTGGGAGAGCCCTGGCGCTTCCCACAGATGCAGCTTCACAGATGACACCCCCCTCGCACGTGGATTGGCTTTGCCTCTGTCATGTGACTGGCCTCCAGGCTCTCATCTACTGAGGAAGGGGAATTAAAGAGCTGAAGCCCAGGCAGCACGGACCTGGCCTGACCTCATTGTAGCAGGTGTGTCAGCGTGGGCAGCCTGGGCCACCTCTCCCCCACTAGCAAGGCGGGTGATAAGACAGTAATTGCTGCAAGGCACCAGCACTCCTTGTGCATCGGGGCTTGCAAAGAAACTTCTGTTCACTCAGTATTTGCTTCTCAGGACAGCATTGGAGGGGTTCGTGTTCTCACCCAGTGCGTAGCTGTAGAAGTTTATCAAATAACCATAGTGTTAGAGAGAATTACTGGGGTAGTGTTTGTGATGTGCTCAGCACAGCCTCTGGGGCTGAGGGGAGGCTCCTGCCCCACTTATTAGTGCTCAAATGTGAACGTGACCTTGCGACTTGGCTGTGCAGCAGCAAGTTTGAGATGCATTCGTTGCTCTGAGTTTTGCAGTTTTGAGGAGACATTGTATAACCTGTATCTATGGGGCTAATTTAACAAATTAATTTTTCTTGTAATAAGTATTTAAAATGCATGAAGTGTTGTCTCTGATGATTTTCCCCTTGTTCTTCAGTTCCATCTTCTAAGGCTGGGGAAAAAGGACCATTTGATTCCAAATCCATCTCCCCACTCCACCCTTTTTAAAATTCGAAATGAATTGTCCATCCTGGCCTTGGATGAAATCCAGGATTCCATCCATCTCCCCACAGTGGGAATAGTTTGAGGTTGTGGTGGGAAATCTTTGGGAATCAATTAAGTAGACTAACACTCTGCTGGAGGAGCGGGAGAAAGTGCTGAGGGGGAGACTTCATTTAGCATGCGCCACAAAATTTCCTGAGTACATTATTTTCAAGTCAGCTCAGCCCTTCTCTTAGCCATGATGCGGACACGTTTGGTTTTGATTTTAAAAATCCTAATCTATCACTGTCACCATTCCTGCTGCAATTTAAGGCTTCGGTGGTTTGTGGTAGATAACAGTTGTTAAACTTCCTGCAGGCTAAGAAGGCAGTGATGGTTTGGTTTATTAACTATCACAAAGCCGACAAAACGGAGAAGAAAGGTCTGTGTAGACAGAAGAAGGCTGTGTCAGGCCGGAGGCCGCGGGGGAACCAGGCTGGAGAGAGGGGCCCCCGCTGCCTCTGCTCCTCATGACCCTTCCATTCTGCAGCTCTTTCCTTAGCATCCAGAATCAGACCTGTCGATCATAGAGAGATGCCCCAGACAGCAGCCTTGGCCCCAGGGGAGTGTGATGGGCCAGGTGAAACTGATAAAGGAGCTGCAAGTGACAGAACTGCTGTGAACACTTAGGCCACATGCAGGTACCTGGAGGGCAGCTGGCCTCAGGAGACAGATTCTGCCAGGCCTGGAGGAAGGGCGCTCACTCTGCTTCCGTCCTGTGTAGGTCACAGCGTTATTGACTGTGATAATTAATAGAGTCCACCCAGTCCAGGCATATCTAGAAGTCTTATCAGCTGGCACTCTGTAAAGAAGTGTGGATAATCCCAGCACTTTGGGAGGCAGAGGCGGGTGGATCATAAGGTCAGGAGTTTGAGACCAGCCTGACCAACATGGTGAAACCCTGTCTCTACTAAAAATACGAAAATTAGCCAGGTGTGGTGGCAGGCACCTGTAATCCCAGCTACTGAAGAGGCTGAGCCAGGAGAATCCCTTGAACCCAGGAGGCGGAGGTTGCAGTGAGCAGAGATTGCACCACTGCACTCCAGCCTGGGCATCAGAGTGAGGCTCTGTTTCAGAAAAAAAAAAAGAAAGAAGAAGAAGAAGAACTGGATATGCTGTGAGCGACTGAATCGTGGCCGTGTCTGGGATCAGAATCCCAGGTTGGAGTCATCGGTTCACCCCTTACGGGCTGGGAACATCACATGTTCTCTCTGAGCCTCAGTTTTTCCATTTCTAAAATGGAGGTCATAGTAGCACTTTCCTCATCAAATTGCTGTGAGGCTTCAATAAGATGATGCACGTCAGTTTTCTGGCATCCACAGGCATCCAAGGAGGCTTCATTCTTACCGTCCTTGTGAGTGTCGTTGTCATTTGTGTTCTATGGTAACCATGTTGGATGCATAAGTGGCAGAACAACCTGGAGGGCAGGTTCCCTTGCAGGAGACCCAGAGGCTGGGGAAGGCTAGAAGGGGCTTCTCTGTTGGCAATGATCAGGAAGGGCGGTAGGAGAGACACGTGAATGCAGAGCAGAGACCGTGAAGAAAGGCCAGAACGCCAGGGCCAGAGGGACTGAGGGAGACGGTCACGCGGCTCCACTTCACAGATAAGCAAACTGAGGCTCCAAGAGGGAAGGGGGCTCCGCTGATGGCACAGAACAAGTGACTCTTGAATTGGTAGGGCATGTGTTTTCAAGGGGCTGAGATATCTGCTGCAGTCCCGGGAGGGCTTGTCCCTGGTGCTCCATTCTCTGAGAGCAGCGTCCCTCCTGGCTGTTGCTGACCCAGCACCCAGACCTTTCGGAGAGACACCTGGGAAGGGGTCCCTGCAAATCCACCCCCACTACAAGGATAAGCCTCTCTTACAGGGGGTGGCACTCAGAGCACATGCAGGCATCAGTGAGAAGGAGCAGCAGTCACTTTCACATCCTAAACCCACTCAGTCCTGCCTTCGTGTGATTCAGACACCGGGTGTCGGCAGCATTGGGAGCTCTGGCAGCCTGCATTGGGTGGGGACCCTGAGCGTTGGACAGTGTCAGGCCAGAAGTTCACGTGACCCACCAGAACTTTAAAACCTGTCCCAAAGTGCCTTGTTTCTCTGTGGTGAGCAAAGATTTTCTTGGAATATCTACAAACCTGAAGCTATTTGTTCCCTCGGTTCCTCCACCGATCCCTGACCTTCCTCTGTAAGTCTCTAAAGTAGGGAGGTTGATACTGACCTCCCACAGTAGAGGGGAGGACTGGGTGAGAAATACACATAATCACATTGGCAGAGCATGCACGCATGACCGAGGGCAGCCGCCAGCATCCCACTCCTGGTGACAGAGCCGTTTCTCAAACGGGGGCTGATCACACGGAGGGCTGAAGCAACTGCAACCCTCATGTGGTGTCCCCACTTCAAACTGCTCAGCGCCCTAGGTAACAGGTTTGCTGCATCTCTAGAATTGAACATGTCTCCTGGAGGTATTTTCATGTGGCCAAAATCTACAGGTTGAGTGCAGTGTAACTGGGGAAGTTTCTATGACCGAAGCCCTAGCAACTGTCAGGCGCCTTGAGTGTGCAGAGGGTGATCACCCCTGGCTGCAGCTCCTTCTGCCCACACTTCTTAGCAGACACCTCACATGCTGCAGGCTGGACAGAAAGACGAAGAGGACCGATGGACACACTCTGCCTTTCACATTCAGGTCAGGTCCGTTAACCCTGTTTACTCTGCCCTCATGAAGCCGGCATTCCAGAGGCTCAAAAGATAGAGCTTGTGCCAGTCACCGACCTTTCCACAAATTCTAGATGTCAGAGAGGGAGGGCTGGAGGAGGCTGAGGTTGGAGCATGTTCTGGGCAAAGGGGAGTAGGGAGGAGGAGAGTCCCATAGACATTGGAAGCTAATGTGCTGGGCGTGTCTGCAAAGAACCCTGGATCTGAACAGCAGCTCTTACCTTTGTAGGGCCACCCAGCCCTTCGGGGGTTCCGATGAAAGCCGTCAACCTACTCCGCAGAAAAACATGTACACACACAAAACCTGGGCACGGTTGTAAGGGGTTCATGGGCCCCAAGTTAAGGGTTTTTATCTTATTTAAATTAGTTGTGCAGCTTTGGGCAAGTCACTTGGGGTGTTGGCACTGCAGTTTCCTTCCATCGAAGTATGACAATGACAGTGAGTGTTCCCTGAGTGCTCATTACATCAGCCTCAGCAGTGGGGGCTCCCCAGCCCAAGCTGACCCACCCCAGCCGGGTGCCAGCAGAAAGTAGATGTGGAGGACTTATGGACTGCCCTGAGGAGTGGAGGAGTGTGGCCCTTCTCTGCTTCTCGGGTGGCCCCACTTTACTCTGCATTCTCGCAGTAAGAAGAGAACAAGCTTTGAGCTCAGAGGAACCTACATCCATGCCTCAGCTCTACTAGCTGTGTGCCCTGGGACACATCTCTTTTGATTTCAGAGCCTCAGTGTTTTCATCTGAGAAATGGGGGTACTCCATGCTTACAGCTGTTGTAGAAGATCTGTTACCTGCCTACCACCTCACCTGACCCAGAGCAGGTGCCCACATGAGTGTGACTGCATTTTGTAGGGAGCCAGGAGCTGTGCTCACTTTCCCCATCTCTGCCATGGAGTCTCTCAGTGACCTTGCATTGTTTGGGCCTTGTTTCCCTGGCAGGTAGTCAGGGGTTTGGGATTGGAGTATCTCTGAGGTCCCACTCAGCTCTCATGCATTCTGGGTTGGTATTAGCCCTGGAGAAGGAAGGTGTCAGCTCAGTATGGAGGAGTCTGGGATTGGGGTGATGGGTATAGAATGAAGCTCCATTCCACAGCTCGCTGGTTCCAGAGCCTCAGGCAATGTGCTCAGTCTCATTGAGCTTCAGTTAGCTCATTTATAAATGGGATGTTCGCACCATCTGTAGGGTTAATGCAGTGTTCTACACCTTGTCAGCTAGTATACTTAGTCCAGAGTGCCTACTCAGTATTTGATAGCTGGTATTACTCTGTGCTCAAAGAGAGTGTTTCAGTCTCTCTCTCCTTGGAGGATTCTTGATAGAGTCATGGGCTTCTGCATCCCTGTAGGGTTTGGCAAATGTTTTTGGTACAGCCAGGTGGATACTTTGTTTTGTTGGCCCTATGGTCTCCGCTGCAACTATTCAACTGCACCATTGTAACGTGAAAGCAGCCATAGATAGATTGTATGTAAATGAATAATTATGGTTGTGTTTCAATAAAGCTTTATTTACATAAAGAGGTGGTGAGCCAGATTTGGCCAATGGACCATAGTTTACTGACCCCTGTCCTAGATGCTCTAGTCTACAGGGCCAGACTCACAGAAATTGCCAGGGTATTTGTGCTTTATTTTGGTTTCCACCAACCAAGCACTTTTACACTCACAATCAAATTTAATTTTTACGAATGGCATGCCATTTTAAAGAAGAATAAACTGAGGTCACTGGTTGAAGAGTAGAGACCTTTCTGCTATGATGGATGGGAGATGGGAGGGGATGGAATTTAACTAAGATCTTATTTTGCCCCTGGTTCTGTGTGTGACCCTAGGACCACTCCGCTTCGCTCTGGGCCTCAACTTCTACTGTGTGGAAGGGGCTTTGGGATGTGGCCTCATCCTTTTAGCACCTACGTATCCTGAGATTCCAGACCAGAGTCTCAGGGAAACAGCTACAATCTGATCAGCTTTAGCAGCTTCTAATTCTTTTAAAGCTGCTCTGAGGAAATGAGACATTATTGTAAGGGGGAAGATCCTTTAATTAAATTGCTGGGAAATTAGAAGGATTGAGTGATTGAAACACAGGGTGAGGCCGAGGCCACAGCTCTCTCTGTGGATTAATTAAGAGGCTGCTCTGTTCCCTGCCCTTCCTGATGGTGGATACCAGGGGTCTGACCCCCAGGGACATTTAGCAAACCCTTTGATGGGGGTGCTGAGTCTCGTCTTGCAGCAACCACTCCCCGCTGCGTCTCCTTCCTCTCCCCCACTCCAAGCCACCCTCCTGTTCCTGCTGTGCCCATCTGATGGATGTTCCCAGGATGGGCCAATCTTAATTAAGTTGTATGATTTTTCTCAAGCCTGCAAAAGCAATTAATACTTTCCGCCTCAGCCAGGGGTGGGGACTCCGTTTGGTTCAGCTGTCTTCCTGGCGAGGCTAGGGAATGTCCTAAAATTCAGACTCTATGTTGGTAATTCTGAGCTCCACAGATCCCACCCCTCATGCCCCAGTAGGTCCACTCAACCCCCAGCTTCCCTCAGAGTCAGATGTGAATTTTGACCCAGGCTTTGGGATTCAATTAAAACCAGGAGTGTGCTCCCTCCAGCTTTGTATCTTCTCACTCTCCAAAGCCCTTCTCTCACTGGAAGCTTGTCCTGACTTTGGTCTCGGGGTGGCTGTCCTGTCCCCACCTGTGGCATCCCAACCTCAACACAGAGCGCCTTGCCTTTGTCCTGTCCTGGCTGTGCGGGGGTTGCCTCCTGCAGGTGAGACGCGCTGTCCGCTTGCCAGGAGGTAAATGGAATATTCTACTTACTGTTTTCTCACTGACTCTAGCATATTCCACCTAATTTTTAAAATGCACCCAGTATCTACTGAGAAATTCTGTCCAGATACCTGGGCACCTGGAGCTGACCATGACTTCATCCAAGTCCTCACACAACCCCCAGATCACTGGGAAATGACAAAACTGAGTGATGCCTAAAGGTTTCTCCAAGGGCTGTGGCAGCCCCTGAGGAGGATCCGGTGAGGCTTCCTTGGGGTGCTGGGCCTTCCCAAGCCAAGTCCTCCAAGTTGTCCAGGATTGAGCAGATGAAGGGTGTGGCAGGCACAGAGGCCAGGAGGCCAGTGAGAGCATGACCCAGGGGAAACAGTGAGAAGGAAGAAATCAACACAAGAAACAAGACAGACCGGGAAGGCATGCAGAGAAAGGAGAGAAGGGAGGGCGCAAGGGAGCATCTTCGGAAATCCAGAGTGACTGTGGGGCTCGGTATGTCTCTGCGGGGTGGTTCTGAACACAGCACAGCCCGAGTCTCTGCCCCTTCCTTCCGCCAGCCCCCAAACACCACCCACACAGCCACTCTCCTTATCCCATAACTCAAGGTGGACACTCAGAGTTCTGTGCATTCCCATGAGAGAATTTCTGTGGGTTTGTTTTGTACTGAGACATTCTCCATGAAAGAAGCAGGGAAGCAGGGTGTCGGTTTGTTTGTGTTGTCTGTCATCTGCTCCCTGTGCACTCACAGCCCGGTGGTTTGGGTGGCATTGCCCTAGGGGGCAAGTCAGATATTCCCACACCATCTGACCGTCGGCCTGGCAGTGCCTCCATGCCTTAGGGAGGGTTGGTGGGCGAGCTCCCTCCACCCCTGGCCCTTCCCTCTCGCTGGCCCCCCTGCCTGGAACACTCTTACCACGCTGCTCTCCCTGGCCCCCGCCTGCAGTTCTCAGTTATCCCAGTGCATACTCTTGTGAGTTCCCAGAGAAGCACCACATAGGACTCACTACAGTGAATTACAGTGGCCTTTTTCTAAAATGTTTATTAATTTCACAAGCAATCCATGAAAACCTTCTCACTGTAAACAATTTAGACTGTAGAGATAAAGATAGGATTTACTTGACCACCTTCCAGAATAGCTCCAGTCTCCTCCCATGAAGCACCTATCAGGTGTGGTTTACTATATTATACTTATTTATTCATTTAATAAATATCGATGTAGGACCTACTCTGTGCTGCCATTACTCTGTGTCCTAGGGATATGACATTTTATAAAACTCATAGGGTTTATAGACTGAAACTAAAAGCAAGCATGCAGATGACATTAAAAATCATTAAATGATGATTTGTGCTCTATTGAAAAGTAAGTGTGAGGCGAGAGAGAGAAGCTGCTGGGGAAGAAGTGTGATTTCAGACAGAATGGTCTGCCGCGCCTGCCTGGAGTGAGGGTGTGGGCAGACACCTGGCCAGGGGCCGCCAGGTACAGGTGTTGAGGCAGGGACAGGCATGGCCTGCTCATGGGGCAGAGGGAGGCGGGTGGCTGCACACACGGAGGGAGGGAGGGACAGTGGGCGGCACAGTGAGGTGGAGAGTAGCATCAGAGAGACCGTGCAGACCATGGACAAGACTGTGTCTGGTTCTCAGTGAGCTGGGAACCTGTGCAGGGTTGGGAGGAGGAGTGGCGTGAGCTGACTTATGTTTTGAAAGGAATGCTTGGCAGCTCTGTGGAAAATGGACCTCTTTTCAATGCATTTTTATGCCTACATGTTTTATATATACATATAGTAAATATGAATACACACACATAATCTTTGCATCTTTCTCAAACATAAACATTGTCACTGAGTGTTGCTCAGCAACCTGCTTTTGGACATCCATGTATCTTGGAGAATGGAGAGCTTCTACAGTGCACATTTTTTTTTAAACTGTTGCATGGTCTTCCACAGACTCCTTGGAGATTAGTTAACCCCTCCCTATTGCTGGATATACATTGGGTCATTTCTTTTTAACTCCTATAAACGATGATGTGTCTCCTCAAGGCAGGGCCTTGCCTGTGGAGGGTAGTGGCCACCAGGCACTGAGTACCCTTGTTGTGCCATGTCCGTTCAGCAGCAGAGCCTTAGGGTCAATGACTGTTTGTGAGCATTGAGGCAGTGAATCCAGGAGCTCTGGGCATGCAGAGTTCCGTTCTCCACCACAGGAAACAGTGGCATCAAACCCAATCTAGGAATAGACTGTCGTTCTGTGTTGATGATCTGCAGAGGGAAACGGGCTTTGGAAGTCTCCCAGAAAAAGCCCATGCTTCCCACATGAGGAAATGAAGGCCAGGGGATGGGGTCTTGCCCCAGGCTACTGATGAGGTAGTAGCAAAGCCAGGTCAGGAAATTGGTCTTTGCTTTCTTCTGCACCCGGAGTCAGTGCATGAGGTAGGGGCCTATGCTGTCAGCAGGCACTGTGTCCTTTCATCCTTGCAGATGGTTCTTTCCCTCCCTTTCCCATGGGCATGTGCTCATCAGTACTCTGCAGGGCAAGTACTCCAGGGTGTTGTGTGCATGTGCTCATCAATACCCTGCAGGGCAAGTACTCCAGGGTGTTGTGTGCATGTGCTCATCAATACCCTGCAGAGCAAGTACTCCAGGGTGTTGTGTGCATGTCCTCATCAATACTCTGTAGGTTGAGTACTCCAGGGTGTTGTGTGCATGTCCTCATCAATACTCTGCAGGTTGAGTACTCCAGGGTGTTGTGTGCATGTCCTCATCAATACCCTGCAGGGCAAGTACTCCAGCGTGTTGTGTGCATGTCCTCATCAATACCCTGCAGGGCAAGTACTCCAGCGTATTGTGTGCCTGTGCTCATTAATACCCTGCAGGGCAAGTACTCCAGCGTGTTGTGTGCATGTCCTCATCAATACCCTGCAGGGCAAGTACTCCAGCGTGTTGTGTGCCTGTGCTCATCAATACCCTGCAGGGCAAGTACTCCAGCGTGTTGTGTGCGTGTCCTCATCAATACCCTGCAGGGCAAGTACTCCAGCGTGTTGTGTGCATGTCCTCATCAATACCCTGCAGGGCAAGTACTCCAGCGTGTTGTGTGCATGTGCTCATCAATACCCTGCAGGGCAAGTACTCCAGCGTGTTGTGTGCGTGTCCTCATCAATACCCTGCAGGGCAAGTACTCCAGCGTGTTGTGTGCATGTCCTCATCAATACCCTGCAGGGCAAGTACTCCAGCGTGTTGTGTGCCTGTGCTCATTAATACCCTGCAGGGCAAGTACTCCAGCGTGTTGTGTGCCTGTGCTCATTAATACCCTGCAGGGCAAGTACTCCAGCGTGTTGTGTGCATGTCCTCATCAATACCCTGCAGGGCAAGTACTCCAGCGTGTTGTGTGCCTGTGCTCATCAATACCCTGCAGGGCAAGTACTCCAGGGTGTTGTGTGCATGTCCTCATCAATACTCTGCAGGTTGAGTACTCCAGGGTGTTGTGTGCATGTCCTCATCAATACTCTGCAGGGCAAGTACTCCAGCGTGTTGTGTGCCTGTGCTCAGCAATACCCTGCAGGGCAAGTACTCCAGCGTGTTGTGTGCATGTGTTCATCAATACTCTACAGGGCAAGTACTCCAGCGTGTTGTGTGCATGTGCTCAGCAATACTCCACAGGGCGAGTACTCCAGGGTGTTGTGTGCATGTGCTCATCAATACTCCACAGGGCGAGTACTCCAGGGCGTTGTGTGCATGTCCTCATCGATACTACGCAGGGCGAGTACTCCAGGGTGTTGTGTGCACGTGCTCATCGATACTCTGCAGGGTGAGTACTCCAGGGTGTTTTATTAATCTTTATTGCTGCCATCACAAACTACCACATGCTTTGTAGAGTATACAACACAAATTTGTTATCCTGCAGTTCTCTAAGCCAGAAGTCTGATGAGGTCTCACTGGGCTGAGATCAAGATGCCCAAAGGCTATGTTGCCTTCTGCAGGCTCTGGGGGAGATCCATGTCCTGCTCACTCAGGTTCTTGGCAGAATTCAGTGACTTGTGAGATCCCCATGTCCCGGCTGGCTGTAAATGGCAGGCCTCCCAAAGCTGCCTTCATTCCTCCACCCCAAGTCAGCCATGGTGGCTGAGCACCTCTCACACTTCCAATCTCTCTCCTTCCTCTGACCTCTCTGACCTAACTGGGGTCAGATAATCCAGGATCCTCCGCCTATTTCAGGGTCATCTGATGAGCCACCTTAATTCCCTCTGCAACTTTAATTCGCTTTTGCTATGGAAAGTAACCTGTTCCCATGTTTTGAGGATGAGGATGTAGACATCTTTGGAGGCCATTCTTCAGCATCCCACAGGGACTCTGCAGATCTCTGGGCCTCCGGCTTTGTGCAGCCTCCTCTTCTCTAGTACTCTGTCCTGCAAACTCTCCTGTACTCTCACCTCTGTCTCTTCAACTCAGGACGTCTTCTGGGTTCTGTCTGCCTGTCTTGACTTCTTGCAGTGACGCCCTTACCATTCCCCACAGGGCAGGAGCTAGCTGCTCTTCCGTTCCCATTCATGGGGCCACACAGCTTTCACTGTCAGCACACTGCCTTCCACAGCTCACCCATGCCTGTGAGTGTGACAGAGGCTGCTGGGTCAGGCTGGGAGACTATCAAGATCCCCTGTTGATCCTGAACTCTGCATCTGCCCTCGGCGCCAGCTCTTGTCACAGAGCCCCAGAGTGCTTGCCTCCTGCCTTGGCTTCAGTCCCTCCCTGGTCATGTGGTCCACCTGGAGGGAGGTGGGAGTGCTCATTCCATGATCATCTGGGACCCCTGCAGCTGAGTAAGAGCTGCCACAAGAGTGATTGATGCCCAGATATGGGGTTTAGAAGCCATGCCAGATTGGGGAGCCCCAAATGACCAGCTGGGAAGCCAGAAGGAACGAGTGCTTGGCATCCCCTTACTCAACACCTTTGTGATTTTGTTGTTGACTCCTGGGCTAACATCTATTGACTGTTTTCCATGTGCCAGGCACGTTTCTTGGCACTTGATGTGCACAGTGTCGTCCGGACCTCATAAAACGAGTCCCCAGGGGAAGAAACTCAGCTGTGCACATGCCTTGTTTTACAGCTGTGCTGACACATTGCCAGGCAGCTGAGTCCGGGTTCCATGCTCTTTCCCATCACTTCCCATGTGCCAGCACTGGGGACCAGACCTCTCGAATGAGCCCAAGCCAGGGCCCTGGACCTCTCTGGTGTAGGATGGAAGAATCAGCCAGTCTGCACAAGCCAGTGGTTCAGATGAGCACCGGGGGTGGGGGTGGGCACATGAGCATGCAGTGGAAAGACCAGCTGAGCAATGATGAGTGGCTGAAGTGGATGCTCTGGGGACCTATCTGTGGACAAGGCCGTCACGGCCTGCCCAGCTCAGCCCAACCTTTGCACAGTCAGTGCAGGCTATCTAGTTCTCCATCGTCCCTCAGAGGCAGCCCAAGTGGTTCCCAGGGCAGCCACTGCAGATGTGGCTGGGTTATCAGGTGGCTGTGGTCTGACCCCCATGCCTGCCATACACCTTGTTTGCTAATGCCCAGCCCACACGTGGCGCAGCACGCAGGTGAATGTGGGAGGGGAACCAGATCTTACACTGCCATTGCCACCTGGGCCAGGGCTGGAAACCCATGTCTTTATTCCACACACGACACATACACATCAGAAACACCATATACCACACACACGAAACACATTCCATACATACACATGTGCTATAAACACCACACACAATATGTCACACATATAACTCCACACACACACCATACTGCACATACCACACATACCACCCATCATAAACATCACACACCACATCCCCCCCACACAAAACACATTCCACACACCAAACATACCACACGTCAGAAACACCATATACCACACACAAAAAACACATTCCCTACACACATACTACAAACACCACACACATCACATCTACAACTCCACACATACACCACAGTGCACACACCACACATGCCACAAATACCACACATTGTAATACACCACACACAAAACACATTCACACATACCTCAGACACCACACACACACCACAAACAATACATCACACATACAACTTCACACACACGCCACACTGCACACACTACACATACCATGTCAGAGACACCATACACCACACATGAAACACATTCCATACATACAAAACACAGAAACCACATACACAGCACACACAATACATCACACATACAACTCTCACATTCACCACAATATTACGCACCACACACATCCTACACATACACCCACAGAACACCCCACCCTCCCACACCACACCTGCAAACACACCAGAAACACCACACACAGATTCACCGTAAAACACCCCCACCTTCTTGCATATTACACACACCACAAACAGCACACATAAAACACTCCACACATAGACCTGTACCAGAAACACCACACACCCCACACAAAATACCACACATACAAAAGCCCCCACACATTACACACATACCATAAAACACTGACTCCAGTCCCCACAAACACCACATACACAACACACATTCCATACATACACACATACTACAATAATATACCTCATATATATACCACACAATATAATCACACATACAGAAAAACACACATGTCAGCTGGGTGCAGTGGCTCACGCCTGTGATCCCAGTACTTTGGTCGGCTGAGATGGGTGGATCACAAGGTCAGGAGTTCAAGACCAGCGTGACCAACATGGAGAAACCCTGTCTTTACTAAAAATACAAAATTAGCTGGGTGTGGTGGTACATGCCTGTAATTCCAGCTATTCGGGCAGCTGAGGCAGGAGAATTGCTTGAACCCGGGAGGTGGAGGTTGCGGTGAGCTGAGATCACACCATTGCACTCCAGTCCTGGGTAACAAGAGTGAAACTCCATCTCAAAAAACAAAAAACAAAAAAAAACCACCACACACACATGTCACACAGCACACACGTAGACCACATTCTCCACCCCCCCCCAACACACACAGGGGAGCAAGAGCACCGCAGGCTCCGGGGCAGCCCCCAGCCATGGCTTGCTAATTGCCTCTCTTCCTGCAGGCCTGTTTATCATCTTTCCCCAGCGCTTGGGCACCAAATGAAGATAGATTCCAGGAAGCTTTGAAATGTTCCAAATGCAGAAGCCTCCCAATCACACGCTTTGAAGATTAGAACAAGGTTTAATTCTCCTCCTCTCAACCCTGGCTTTTGAATTGTTTTTTAATTATTCCTCTAAAAATGCTCCGTACCCCATGACTGTAAGAGCAACGCTGGCTCATTGTGAGGGCTGTCATTCATTCAGCTCTATGTGCCGGAGCATGATAAGCGCTCACCCGTGCTTCCTCCTCACATCCAGGTCGCAGCCCTAGAAGGGAAGCTTGACTTCATCTGCATAGAATCCCTACTTCATGGAACAGGAGAGAGACGCCCAGAGAGGCCAAGGAGTGGCCACAGATCAGCACAGATCATGAGCTGCAGCGGCTGATTCCAGGCTGACTTATGCAGAATCCATGTTTGTAAACCTCAAGGCAATAATGGCTCCTATGGAGTGTAGGTAATTCGAAATATACAGGAAAGAACAATACTTCTAGAAAAGTCTACTGTTTACACTTTTTGTGGATTTATTTTCAATTTATTGATATAAATGGATTTTAAAGAAGGGGTTAACATTACCTATATGATTTGTGTATACAGCTCTTTTTCATGAATGGTTCATTTCTGAGACTTAAAACCCAGAGAGGAGGAAAGAGGAAATGAGGAAGGAACCACAGAGGAGTTTGCACTGAGTTGAGCCCAAAGGTTTGCGGGCTAGTGATGTTGCCTTTCTATGGACCAAGAGAGAGAAAACCAGAAATTTTCTAGGGGTAAAAGGAAGTGGTTTGGAGTCAGATGGCCCAGATATGGGGAGTGACTTCATCCCTGCCAGTTCCTGGGGACAGGGACTCTGCAGGGTTGTCTGCCAGCCACCAGAGCTGTCTAGGATGTCTGTGGACCCCCACCTGTCAAGTGGGGTTGGGGAGCTCCAGCTCACAGGTTGATGGTGAGGCCTTACACAGGGCGTGCATGCTAAGGGCTTGGCCTCTTGCTGTACATGGGGCTCAGTAAAGCTTCCCCATCTTCTATACATATCCCTTTGAGAATAGTGGAAGTAACATCTCACCCATGTCAGAGCCTGTCCAGTGCATGAGGGCCCAGGGATTTCCTCACTTTCCACAGTGGGAGTGAGTGGTGGGGCAGCAGGCAACCCTGTTCTCCAGAATGTGGGCGTGGAATCTACTGAGAGGAAGGGCAGTGGCCTCTTGAGGAGGGAGCCTTTATTCACCCCACATTCCATCCCTTGGTAAACACGCACCCATGCCTGGAGCAGCATCTGCAGTCCACCCTTCACACCTTCCAAGATGTCAGCCAGCTCTGAGCTCCATCGTCGCTTGGAGGATTCTGTTAGCCCCTGGCTGGCTCCCTTGTTTCTGCCTTTGTCCCTTACAGTCATCCACAACCCGGCACCCAGGGGGGTCCTGGGAAAGCCTGATCAGGTCAGGTGGCTTCTCTGCTCAAGACCATCCAATG
This sequence comes from Aotus nancymaae, assembly GCF_030222135.1. Classification (NCBI taxonomy): domain Eukaryota; kingdom Metazoa; phylum Chordata; class Mammalia; order Primates; family Aotidae; genus Aotus; species Aotus nancymaae. Next base: position 82,559,171 of record NW_026988450.1, on the reverse strand, counting down.
TCTCCCTCTCTCCATCAGGGACACAAAATCCCTATGTGTCCAGCCTCCCTGCCTCACCTGGCCCGGGACCTCTCTGGCCTGTCTCCTACAACCTCCTTCTCCATCCAGCCTCCCAGCCTGCTCTGTTCCTCAGAGCCTTCCTCACCTGCCAGCCACCATGCCAGCTCTCCCTGCCCCAGGCCTGGTTAACTGGGCTACCTGATCACCTGCAGCTAAACACAACACCACCCTCCCCGCAATACTCCCCATTCGCCCTTCCTGACTTTTTCCCAAGGCTTAATGTTGACTAGTATCTATATCTGCATCTACCTCCACTTTTACCTCTCTCTCTCTCTCTAGTATAATTGCATAATTGCCCCCACCCACTGGGACATAATTTCTAAGTGGGCAAGGAGTTTATTTGCTCACTGCTGTATCCTGAGTATTGGGCATAGTGCCTATCATAGGCTTCAACAAGTATCTGTTGAATGAGACAAAACACCACCAAATGAACAGGGAGGTAAATGGAGACAGAATGATGTTACTAAAATAAATGTACGAAGCTCTGTGGTCTAGTGTGTGATGTCAACCATCTTCTCTGATCTCTTAGGACATCTGCAGGGACGGATCTGTTTCCCACCCCTGCCTGTGGCCTTGGCGTTACCAGTGGGTGCACTGACATTCTGATTCCCACTTCGGGGTGGGTGTGGGCTGGGAAGAGAGGCTCCCTCGGGGTTGCGCCATTTCCCCTCCCCAGAGTCCAGATCTCTGTCCCCTTCCCCATGGGTACTGCATGGCCACCCCTGTGAAAGCCAGTGCCAACTTGAGAGAGAAGTAGATGGAGCAGGGACAGATGTCCCCTACCTCTCTTTCACCCAAGGAATGGAAAACTCTGCCTGGAGATTTGCTGGAAGAAACTGTGTCGAGGGTCGGGCTGGGGGCAGGCGGGAGGAAATAATACACATTCATCATCCCCCTTTGGAGCCTGCCCGGAGGCTTCAGGCAGCACCTGGGATGTCACTAACAGCTGGTCCCAGGGGAAGAGGTAAACGGTCGCAGCTGACAGGCTGCTGTGGGTGGGGCAGGGTCAATCAGAACTCAGGCCTGTGTCCCGGAGGCCCGCCCAGCTGGCTGAGTCATCTGAGGGCAGGGTCCTGAGAGCACAGGGGGAGGGAGGGTCAATCGCCACATTGTAGCTCATTTGATTCTGAGTGGGTGGAAGGAAAAACCTGAGAGGGGATATCAGCCTTGGTCACGAGCATGTCAGGCACTGCATGACGTGGGCAGGCAGTCGCCTCTGGTTCCAGGCGGAGAGAGGGACTGGCAGTCCCCCAGAGGGGTCTGTGACAGGGAGCAGGTGCCAGAGCCGGGGGCTCCAATTCTCGTCATTTAGCTGCTGCATGAATTATTAATGGGCGGCTGTAAAACACACACACAGAGCTGAGCATCCTTTTGCCATCATTCAGCTCTGTACTCTTTTCCGTACCGTGAAGGTAGAGGTTCCGTTTGGTCATGGACAGGAGTGGCACTGAGATCCTCACACTTCACCTTCATAGTCTCCAGAGATGATTGGGGCGCAGCCTGTGGCTGGCTCTTAGCAGTACTCGGTGCTCTTGTGTAAATGCCTGGCCCTCTTCCGCAGCCCTTCACTCCTTTTCTGAGTTTTCTCTTTTTTCCCAGCTATTCTGTGTGCCTGGAGGAAAGGTTCTGCCCTGTCACTGTCTAGTGCCCCTGCCCCTGCAGCTTCCAGGTCCCCGGCCACCTCTGGGTGGAGGCTTTCTAAAGCCCAGGATGCAGCATCTGGACCCACAGCTTCTGGCCAGGGATCGGATTTGCAGCTTTAATCTCTCCTGATGTGCTGTCAGGAAAGAGAAAACAGAGAAAGCAGAGAAAGGGAGCTGAGTTTTGTTGTTGTTGTTTTTTTCACTGCCAAAACAACAACAACACATACACAAACCCAACCAGGTTGAAGTGCAGGCTGTACTGTAAGAAAACATTCCAGAAAGTTCTCAGGCATTTCCGGCTACTCCTGTAAATGGCAGATCTGAAGCTGAGAGTTTCCCATTAGAAGGCTCAGTCTCCTAAGCACCTGCCTTCCCTCTTGCCTTCAAATGCTGAGACCCTCCTGTGACAAGGATGTTCTGATGGCCATGGCTGCCTAGCCTGTCAGGCCCCTTTGCACCTGTGGACCCTTCACTTGCAACTCTATTTCCCTCACCGCTTTCTTTCAAAATCCCACTTTCCCTGTCAGGCACCCATCAAGTCCTCTCCTCTCCGTGGGGTCTTCACTTACCCTCCTAAATGGGGTGTGCCTTCCTGGCCACTGTTTAATTTACATTTCATGGAAACCATATCTCAAACTCTCCTGAGGCCCAGTATCATTTCCCTATTTTATGGCTGAGCCTCTCCAAGCTTCTATTTGGAGAAAACACCCAAGGGCACTTAGCAGCACACCCAAGGGCACGTAGCTACTGGAATGCCATCAAAATACACGGGACCGTACTAGAGTTAGGTGTGCAGGGATATGTAACAGCTATTTTCTAGATTTCTTCCCAAGCCATAACCTGCTTGGAGTAGAGGATTGGGCTCTTCAAATTGTCAATGTGCAGTGTATCTTCGCTTTATTTTCTTCAGTTTAAGGCATCTTGTATACTTATTCTGCCTCCTCCATGTACATTTTCTGCTCTTTGGATTTATCTCCTTCCCCAGGTTGGCTTCGTGTTTATGGTCTTCATGACCTTGTAGCCACAGGGTGGCTGGGGATCTGCACGTGGTGCTGACGGTACCCCATCAGTTCTGAGCTTCCCCTAGAGGCATGTGGCACCCTAGGTTTGGCCAGAGAGGCAGCCACTAGTCTCAGAGCTCCTGTGGTCACCTGTACCTTTCTGGATGTCTCCACCCACCCCCCCCGCCTTCATGAGCTGTGGGTTGAAGAAATAAGGACTCCGCTTTCTGACCTCAGACTCTCTAAACCTGATTCCCTGACATCCTCCCTGACCCACCCCTTAACCTGAGACTCCCTGCAGGCCAGAATGCTTCCCTCTGCCTCCTCCTCTCCAGGAAGAACTGTCGCTAGGTCAGATTCTCTTTCCAAGTTGCAGGTAAGAAACCAGCTCCTCCTAGTATCTGTGGATGCGGGTGTGACTCCATGCCACTCTAGTTCCAGGCTGGTATCTGTGGATGCAGGTGTGACTCCATGCCACTCTAGCTCCAGGCTGGTATCTGTGGATGCGGGTGTGACTCCATGCCACTCTAGCTCCAGGCTGGTATCTGTGGATGCAGGTGTGACTCCATGCCACTCTAGTTCCAGGCTGGTATCTGTGGATGCGGGTGTGACTCCATGCCACTCTAGCTCCAGGCTGGTATCTGCAGATATGGGTGTGATTCCATGCCACTCTAGCTCTAGGCTGGTATCTGTGGATGCGGGTGTGACTCCATGCCACTCTAGTTCCAGGCTGGTATCTGTGGATGCGGGTGTGACTCCATGCCACTCTAGCTCCAGGCTTGTATCTGCAGATGTGGGTGTGACTCCATGCCACTCTAGTTCCAGGCTGGTATCTGTGGATGCAGATGTGACTCCATGCCACTCTAGCTCCAGGCTGGTATCTGTGGATGCAGGTGTGACTCCATGCCACTCTAGTTCCAGGCTGGTATCTGTGGATGCGGGTGTGACTCCATGCCACTCTAGCTCCAGGCTGGTATCTGCAGATATGGGTGTGATTCCATGCCACTCTAGCTCTAGGCTGGTATCTGTGGATGCGGGTGTGACTCCATGCCACTCTAGTTCCAGGCTGGTATCTGCGGATGTGGGTGTGATTCCATGCCACTCTAGCTCCAGGCTGGTATCTGCGGATGTGGGTGTGACTCCATGCCACTCTAGCTCCAGGCTGGTATCTGTGGATGCGGGTGTGATTCCATGCCACTCTAGCTCCAGGCTGGTATCTGCAGATATGGGTGTGATTCCATGCCACTCTAGCTCCAGGCTGGTATCTGCAGTTGCGGGTGTGATTCCATGCCATTTTAGTTCCAGGCTCCAGCCCAGCCCTGACACTACAGCTCTGTGATCAGGAGCATGAGTTCTGCAGCTAGATATGCCTGGCCTCAAGTCATAGCCCCTCCATTCATTGTCAGGTGGTTTCTGGCACCTCCTCCATGCCAGGCTCCACACCAGGCTTCATCCCCTTTTGGGAATTGCAGCACAGGCCACCTGCTCTGTTGCTCATGGCGTTATCTATAATATGTAGGGAAGGCACTGAACGCCTGAGCTCCTGTGAAGATGAAATGCTAAGTGTATGCCAAGAGCCTACCACCTGATAAGATCTTCATGTTACCCACCATTATTAGTTTTCGATCTCATTTCCCCATCTGGATGTGGAAAGAAGATCTGTGCTCAAAGATGATCATAACATGTAATTGCGATAATGTATTTACAAATTCCTGAGAAGAACATAAGGTGGACTACATGGGTCTGATTGTCCTAGTTCAGGCCCAGGAGGCTCTCTCCACAGGCAGAATGGCACTGGTGGAGGCTCAGCTCCCCCTGAGTGACAAAGAGCTCAGGCTGCACCCAGGAACCTGCAGCACCCAGAGGCTTCCTGCAATGCATGGCATTGGGTGGCATCACTAGCTGGATGGCTCTCGGGGTCCTCGTATCCACTTTTCCTATTTAGCAGTGAGGAAACAAGCCCAGAAAGAGCAATCAGTTCAACTAAGGTCACCACACAGACAGAGGCAGAGCAGGCTCAGAAGCCAGACCTTCCCAGGACCGGCTCCAGCCTCTGATTTAGCCCCCTGCCACCCTGCCTTTTATCAAAGTCCAGATCCTGTACAGGACAGACTGGATCACAGTGAGGCCAACCCAGTAAGGCCACTGGAGCAGGTTGGGTCCCAGAGACCCAGGGGGCAGGGTTCGCCCTTTGACTCTTTGGCGGACAGAAGAGGGGTCTTCAGCTTGCAGGGCTAAAAGGCCACTTCTTCTTTGGGGAGCATTATGTGTCTTTACTCTCAGGTTGGTCCGTGGTAGTATTGGGAGCACATGGCCCATAATGGCACCGAGGAGAGACAGGTGCATGGTGAATTGATTCATTTCCTGTGCAGCAAACACCTCCCACCCTTGGTACCATGCTTCTTGTTTAACCTGTACGGTGCTGTGACATTTACTGAGAACACCCTAGCTGCCGAGCACTGTGCCCAGATTCTGTCGTTGTCAGCACACCCAAGAGTTGGTATGATTATCCCTCTCTTACAGTGGAGAAACTGAGGCTCAGAGCGGTTGAGTGACTGCCCTGTCCACACCCTTTGCTCAGGGTGACAGCTGAGAGAGGAGGTTTTCCCACCAGAACTACTCTCCTCCACTTTCTTCTGTGTGCCCAGGAGGCTGAACTACATTACAATAGGCAGAATAATGGCCCCACAAAGATGTTCATGTCCTCGTTCCTGTGAATGTGTTATGTACATGGAAAAAGGGAATTAAGGTTGCAGATGGCATTGAGGTTGGAAACCAGCTGACCTTGAGACAGGGAGATTACCCTGGATTAGCTGGATGAGTTCAATGCAGACACAAGGGTCCTTTATGGCAAGGGGGAGGCAGCAGGTATTGGACTCAGGGCAATGCAGTGTGAATGTGGGTGGCCTCTGGAAGCTGGGCAAAATAAGGGAAGAGATTCTCTCCTGGAGCTGCCAGAGGGATGCAGCCCTTCTGCACTTTGATTTTAGGCCACTGAGGCTTGTTTCACATCTGCATCTGGCTGTCAGAACTGTAAGATAATAAATTCATGTCGTTTTAAGCCACCAAGTTTGTGGTTGTTCATTGCAGTAGCAAGAGGAAAGTATGCAGATACAAACCGTCTCCCCTGGCGCCCTTGTGCTCTGCTCCCAGGAGTTCTGTCCAGTGGGGAGCAACAGCAGGAGATTGGGAGGAGGAAGAGGGAGAGATTGAGGTGTTGACTCCCCCACTGCCTTCCTGTAGCATCATTGAGGGCTGGAGCTGTCCCTTGACCAAAGGTCCTAGCTCCTGCCCGCAGCCCTTGCTGCACAGCCCTCTCCAGTGCCAGGAGTGGCCCTGCCTCTTGCTGAGTGGGGCTTCAGGATAGTGACTGTGCTCCGGTGTAGTCGACTCTCCCTGTGGTTTCTCCACACTCTGTGTCCCCTTTGCTGATAATTCCTGTATGTTGAACCCTCCTCAGGTCACCTGGTCATCAGTATCCTGCCGTGATCCTGACAGATGGTACCAATGGCCATGCCCACTGCTCCACTTTCCGTGGAGGGGTAGCCCTGCCAGGGGTCCTCATCCAATGCTCAGGGACGTCTTATGCAGCTGTGTTTCCCAGGGGCCCCGGCACTCTCTTCCCCTTCTATCTATCCATAGCAGTCTCACCCACCACTGCTTCCTTTCCCTTTTTGCCTCCAGGGGTTACCTCTTTTGGATAAATGGAAGTGTCTCCTTTGAACCAGAAATAGCTTTGCTTCTCCTTTGCCTGGTTCTGCCTGGCAGAAGCGGCCTTGTTTGGCATCACCTAATGGAGACTGTCAGGGTTAGAAATGGCTCGAGGAGTGGGCTGCCTGCCATGGGGACACATCTGGACAGGATTGCCCAGGGGCTTAGGCTGCAAAAGACCCACCTCAAAACCCATTACACACTAAAGAGTGTTTGTTTTCTCATGTAAGAGAGAAGCCTGGAGGTAGAGTGGTCCCAGCATCAGCCAATTTGGTTCCTTCACTCTTCATCCTTGACATTTTAGCTTGTTCTTTTGGTCAGTTACCTACTAATAAATACCCTTGACAGGATGCCCAATTGAGGCATCACGTGCTTTCAGCAAAGACAAAAATGAGAATGTTTTCTGTCTGCCATCTCTTTTTATCAATGGAGAAAAATCTTTCTAGAAGACCCGTGTCTGACTTTCCCCACCATCTCAGTGGTCCCGGGCTGGGCCAGTCACCGTGACTACCCATGTGAGTAGCCTCCGCCCCAGCCCAGGTAATATCTTTTCACATGGATCAATTTGCTTTCTTTAGAGCATGGATCATACCTGCTATCACCCCATTTATTGATCATCTGTGTCCTCTACTGGCATGTGAGCTTTTTGAGGGCAGGGACTTTGTCTAATTCACCTCTGTATCTGTTTGCAATCCCTGGTCCTGAGACCAGAATAAGAGACTTTCAGGTGATATTTGATGAATGAGTGAGGTAGTGAATCCTTTAGAACCCAGAAAGGCACATAAGATGGACAGCACACCCCTTCCCTATGTGAGGATAGAAGAAGGATGGGGAAGACCTTGTGTTTCTAAGTTCTGGGAGCCCCAAGGCTGGGCATTTTGCAGGCATCCTTGACCATCTCCACATGGTGTTCAGGGCTGACCTCAGAGATTTTGCAGGAGCTCCCTAAAGCCTCTGCCTTGGAAAGTTCTCTTAGTTTTTTTGTTTTGTTTTGTTTTTTTACAAAGGAAAGGTATTTATGCACAAAGCTACTTATCTTTGTAGCACTTGCAGATAAATCTTCTAATTTACGGGGGAGCCGACGCCTTCGGAGAGCCAAAATCAATGTGTGTCACTGTAAATCCGGGCTGGGCCTCAGCATCCACTCACACCAGCTGATTGATGGACTTTGCTTTTGCACCAGGCTTGGCTGGTGGAAAGATGGGGCAGTTGCTGTTGGCAGGCTCCTGGAAGCCTCCTTCTGGGCCAGATCCTGTCTCCTCACCTCAATTCTTCCCAATTCTCATGTTCCCAGGTTAGCCCCATGGCCCACGTGGCTAAGCCCCTCCCGTTTGCTCGTCAGTGCTTAACTCATCCTACAAAGCCCAGCTGAGATGCTACCTGCTCCTGACAGCCCTCTTGGAGTGGCCTCTTTGGAGTTAACCTCTCCTTTGTGTTTCCCTGGAGATGTGTCTGCAAAATGCTGCTATGACAACCAGCTTCAAATGGTAAGGTGGCATGCACCTGCCACTTCCACAAGACAGGAGTGCTGTGAGCAGGGCATTCCAAGCCCCCATTCATTCACTGAGCACTGACTGTTCCACTCACTGTTCTTTGGGTCCAGGGATGGATAAGACACAGGCCCTGTCCTGGAGGGTACCCATAGTCTATTCAGATTAATCAGGAAGACCAAGAAGAAATTAGATATCATAAGGATTCCAGGAGAGGATGAAAGATGGGAATATATGGTCAGCACGCTTGGATAAGACTGAGGTCAGGCCAGCATCCTCCAGGAGGCTGTGACTGTACTGAGATCCAATAGGAATTGGTCAAATAAACAAGGAAGGAGAAGGATGACCCAGGCTGTTCTGGTGGGTTCTCTTGGCTGGAAGGTACCGAGAGTTACTTTGAAGCAGGGTATTTCCCTGACCCTTTCATGGGCAGGAACTGGAGTGCACAGGCACTAGAACTAGCTGGTTGCTTCAGTGCTGGTGGAGCTGGACTCCCCTCACTCGGTTCTGCTGCATTCCACCCCTTGTAGGAGGGGAAGTGCAGGTGAGTGGAGGCAGGGACCGGGGTGAGTGCTTTTGGGTGCTGGCAGTGTTTAGGGTGGTGCCTGCAACCCCTGAAGCCCCAGAAGGAGTGTTACAGTGCCCTGTTACCATTGCCCTTTGCAGATGCCTTAAGTGCTAACAACTCAGTGGAGGGTCAGTGTGACAACCTTTTGCAACCACACTTGTGACACCTGAGTTCTTGTCCACCCTTGTCCACAAGGATGAATAATCCACCCCTTGTTTACCATCCAGGAGGAATCAGGTTGCAGGAATGAGTTGGAGGTGGTAAATATGAGGGATTTTATTGCCAATGGAACTGACTCTCAGGAGCTAAAAGGAAGATGGAGCGCGAAGGTAAGCTTCCCCTGCAGTCCAGCCGGGGACTCTCTGAAACTGCATCATCAAGCTGTCCCTCTTAAGTCAAGCTGCTTTTCTCCAATATCCAACTGTAGTATCCTATGTCCGGCTGCTTCTCCTCTCTGCAGGATGAGTTCTGGGCTTTTTACAGGCAAAGGATAGCGGGTGGGGCGGGCCATGGGTTGTCTTGGAAAAGGCAACATTTGGGTGGGGAAACAGGGATGCAAGTTCTCACTTTGGGCCATGGTATTAGGCTTTTCGGCTTGAGGGTGGGGCCCTTGCCGGGGCCCCACCCTCTTTGGCCCAGAATTTCCCTGCTTCCTGTCCCTAGCAGTTTGGGCCACCTTAAGGAAAGGTGGGGAGAGGGAGGGATGTGTGAGGCCTGGGGTGGGGTGAGAACTCGGTGACCCTCTCTGTCTCTTTCTGTCACAGGCCATGTGGTCTTGCTCCGGAAGTGTGTCTGCTGCCTTCTTCTTCTGACTGGCCTGATCTCTACTCAGCACGTCTTGTCTAGAATTCAAGGCGTTTGTTTGCTTTTTATTTCCTGCTTCCTCAGAGCTTCAGTGTTCGCCAGGCTCAACATGATCTCTCCAGTCATGAGCTTTCAGCTGGGCATTGTCAGAGATGAACATCTTATCATTTTTCATGGAGCAAATCAATGGCCACCCTTCCCGGCTAAGGACCCTGGGTTTCAACTTCTCTCCCAGCAGAGGGGACATCCCTGAGCCAAGCCCTGGCGTAGAGGAACTGTCAGAGTCGTTTGAACCAGAGCAACTCCATCCTGAATGGCTGAGTAAAATAAGACTGAGACATACTGGGCTTGCATTCCCAGACGATTAGGCATTCTAAGTCACAGAATGAGATAGGAGGTCAGCACCAGATACAGGTCAGGGAGACTTCACTGACAGAACAGGTCACAGGAAAGAAGCCTGCCAAAACCCACCAACACCAAGATAGTGACGAGCGTGACCTCTGGTCATCTTCGCTGCTACACTCCCACCAGTGCCGTGATGGTTTACGAATGCCATGGCAACATCGGGAAGTGACCCTATATGGTCCAAAAGGGGAGGGATGAATAATCCACCCCTTGTTTAACATCAAGAAATAACCATAAAAGTGGGCAACCAGCAGTCCTTGAGGCTGCTCTGCCTATGGGGTATCCATTCTTTTATTCCTTTAGTTTTTTAATAAACTTGCTTTCACTTTATGGATTTGCCTCAAATTCTTTCTTCCATGAGATTCAGGACCCCTCGCTTGGAGTCTGGATTGGGACTGCTTTACAGTTACAAAACTTCCTTTAGGTCCTGAAATCCTTTTTCTTTCCAATAGTCCTTATTAGAATGCAATTGCTTCTGGGACATGGGACAACTGGTTTGTTCCAATCATTTAATACCTAAGACAGGAGCAGTGGTCCCCTTGAGACCTCCATTACCCCTTGGCTTAGGCTGGGTTCCCTAGGAGGGAGGGGTGCAGGAATCAGGGCGAGTGCTTTCGAGCACTGGCAGGAGTGAAAGTCCGTGCGGAGCTGGTTGGATCCAGGTGCGTGTGATTTAATGAGGAGGGCAGCTCTTCAGGAACAACCCGTGAGGGAGTAACAAGGGTGGGGTATGGTGAATTCTGTGCATCTTGGCCATGCTCTAGTACCCACTAATTTCATTAAACATGAATCTAGGTGTTGCTGTGAAGGTATTTTGCAGATGTGGTTAACATCGGCAACCAGCTGACTTTAAAGAAGTGTTATTCCAGATAATCTGAATGGGACATCATCCAATCAATGAAAGACCTTCAGAGCAAAACTAAGGTTTGCCTGAGGAGAAAGAGACACCACTGCTGATCTCCTTCCGGACCACCTGCAGATTTAGACCTGCCAGCCTCCGAAACATGTAAGCCAATTTTCTGAAAACCCTGGAAAACCCTAATACAGGTGGGATGGGGAAGGAGGGGAAAGTTGAAAGTCTAGCTGGGGCCTTATGCTCAGAGGGTCTCTGGAGGGTAAATAGCTGCAGAATTTTCCCTGCTTGAGACAAGGGGCTGCACTTTTGCATGCCTGCCCCAGTCCATCACTGGCCACCCAGGGGCAGGTGTGTGACCTCCCAGCATCCTTGTCAGGTACAATTCTCCACAGCCCTCCAGCAGCTGGGACTTGCGTGCACCGAGGATACAGAGATCCGGCTGGGCCCTGAATCATCTCCCTCCTGCACCCCAGAGACCCTGGAAAGCGGAAACCATCCCTCTCCCTTCACAGATGAGGAGCCTGAGGGCTACAGTCAGAATTCAACCTCAGGCCTAATGCCAGAGCCAGGTGCCTCTTCAGGAGGCTGGAATGAGATGGAGCTTAGCCTCTCCAGCCTTCCCTAGCCACCCTCCCACCAACCTCTCCTTCTCAGTGACAGAGCATCCTCTGTCATCTCAGTGACGTTCATCCTCGTGGGCAGTTAGCTCTGTAACAACATCTTTCGGCTCACAGCAGTTGTCAGTGACGGTGAAGGGCACTTGTTGGCTGAAACACGGCTCTGCACGTTACCAGGTGCTGGTCGTCTCCACTTGGAGGCCTGGCCCTAATTTACTGCCAGGCTCAGGTGCTGTTAGTGAAGGGACACAAAAGGCCCAGCCCCTGAACGCAGCCTGGATTTTACGTAGCCCCCCTCCCACTTTTCTATGCAGGAGTCTGCGACCCACAGCCCTCTTCCGTGGGCCTGTCTAGGGCAAGCAGAGGCATCCTCTTTTTCTCATTCTTAGGAAATGAGTAATTAAGGCCCCTCCTATGGGCTAGTCCTTCATTATCAGCATGAAGCCTGGAAGACTGGAAGGAAAGAGCAAGCAGGATGTGTGTTTGTTTTGATTCTGGCTCTTTCTCCAACCTTGGTAAGTGATTTGACATCCCTGCGTCTTAGCTTTCTCTCTGTAATAGGGATAATGTTATCCAGCTCACGCGGTGTTGAGGGCATTAGATGTAGCGTATGTCATATGATAAGCTGAATCCTTAACCCCGGTTCTCCACCCCTTGCCGTATCCAGGACCACTGTCAGGCAACTTTGCAATTCCTCCCAGCAAAAAACAGAGGAACTTCCCCACCAATTTGACCTTGGGTTCAGCCATGTGGCTTATTTGGGCCAGTGGAATCTTAGTAGATGTGACAGTGTGCCTATACAGCAGGGCTTGTGTTCTTCCACCTCCGTTGTCACCCAGAGAAGAACATGCCCTGGCCAGCCCATTTGCCCAGGAGAGTGAGAGACGTGGAGCAGATCAATTAGCACGCATGCAGACCTACAGCTTGAGGAAGAGCCTCCAGGTCAAGCCCCACCGTATCCCTACGGTGTGTGACAAACAAATGCTTACTATTGTATATCACAGACTCTGTGGTTGTTAGACTAATATGTATATAAAAGCAACTCATCCTGGTACACAGTAGGCATTCAACAGATGCTGACTGATATAAGAAGGTATAGAATACATATGGTGTGACGTTCTCAGTTGTCACAAATAAATGAAGCATGAAAGGATTAATGGTGATGACTCAGAGGCATTTAGAAATGTTACTCTAGGGCCAGGCACTGGGGTTCGTGTTTGTAATCCCAGTGCTTTAGGAGGCCAAGGCAGGAAGATCGCTTGAGTCCAGGAGGTCAAGGTTACAGTGAGCTATGATTTTTGCCACTGCACTCCAGCCTGGACAACAGAACAAGACCCTGTTTCTTTTAAAGAATATTACTTTAGAGAAGAATCACTTTCCCCAAATAGGGCATCTCTTCTTTGCTTAAAATAAAGTAATAAAAGTGATATTGGACCCTTTCAATCTAACCCGGGTCAGGTGCTGCCTTCTAACCTCTACTGATCAAACCTCTACTGCCCCATTTAAATGCAATTACTGTCTCCACTAGCCTGTGAGCCCTGAGGGTGGAGATTGAGTCTTTATACATCCTTGGAATCCCCAGAGCCAGGTAAGCCCAGCAGAGAACTGGTTCTTTCTGTGTGTGTAAAACTACTGAACTGAATAGTTCAGTGGAAGCATTTTGTTTTAAAATCTCCCTGTGGTCCTGTCCTTCAGGGAAGTGTCACCAGTCCCAGAAGGCCAGATAAGACCAGCTAATGCCAGCATCTTTGAGGGTTAGTAATGCTAGATGGAGCCAGTAAGTCCTGGGTCTAGCTTGAATGGGGCTGGCCCACAGCTGGATGAAGGAAAAGGTGTGGCTGGCGTTGCTGTGCCTGTCCTCTTCCTGCTCCCCTTGCCTTATCATTAGCCACAGACAGGGCTTGGCTTCCTTGAGAGCCCAGCCCTGCAGCGGTAGCTGCCTGCCTGGCTTCACCAGCCCTGTTGCGGGTCAGCCTCAGGCTCAACCCAGCTGGCAGATTATCAGCATTTACAGGCAGTGGCAGGTGGGGTCTGGGAGTCCTCAGAGCACCCAAGCCCAGCATCAGCTGCGCCAGGAGTCAGCCTGGTGCTCACAAGACCACCACCACCAACAAGCTTTTTTGCTATGTCCCAAGGTGCATGCTTTTTTGTAAATCAGGGTTTTGCCTAAGTTCCTGTCTTTTTGTTTTTACCAATTTTCTACTTTATCTGCAGCCCAGTGCTGAACCTCAGCAAATGCTGCAGAGCCCTGACTACCTGACTAGCCCTTGAAGCCCAGGTTTCTGAGATTAGACCCCCTATTCCTATGAACTATGGTGCCTCTAAGCTGCCATTGTATCCTCATCTCCTGGCCTGGTACAAAGGACCAATATGTGTTTGTTGAATGAATAAATGAAAGCAGATAGAAGTCTATGGCTTCTAGAACTGCCACAGAATGGACTGCTGCTTGCCACATTCAAGCCTTCAGCATATCAGCTTTTATGTGACTTAAGCTCAAGTTCTCCAGGCTCCTTGAACACTAAAAATTGGATATCTGGCTATCTCTAGGGACCAGCTTTAAAATGGGGCTAGTATATTCAGTTCCAGTCTCCTGCGTTTCCCAAGGGCTTATTGCTGAAATTCCAACCTGCCCTACGCCAATGGAGCTGTGCTGTTAGTGCACGAGCGTGCTGGGGAGCAACTGTTGCCCATTATTTAATTGCTTCTAGGGCATCAAGGCTATGATATCTTCCAATATGCCAGTGAGAGAGCAGCACACACACCCAACATCACTTAAGGTCTTATACATATCAATTTTCCTGGGGCAGTATCACTTCCGGCCTGTTTCTCTAGCATAATTAATACTAGACTCCCCCTTCACACTCATATGTGCTTGTTTCAGATGATAAATTATATTGTCATCAATTTTACCCCAATATGCAAGGACGTTTTGCTTACTAGAATACATTTTCTAGTTCTAAGAGGCTCCAAACTATAACGTTCATTTATGGCCTCTCCCAACCCTGCCTCAAGGTCTGTGAACTTTCCCAGAATAAATAAAGGCATTAGTAATGTCTTCAGGGTGGGGAGATGATTTCCACAGCTGGTTTGGAGTAAAGATGCACAGTTCTCCCAGATCCTCTGATCTCTGGCTTTCATGAGCAGCTTCAACAGGCATTTTCTGCAGCCTCAGGCTGGACAACAGTCAATACACCATTGATTACAGCCATGTTACAGCTGTACAAATCAGTCCCTGAGATCCTAACATTTGTCCTTTAACTTAGTTAGCAAACATCGATTGAATACCTGGTTTAAGCAAACACTGGATGACTTCAGTGGTCCTTTTCCAACTTTGAGGTTTTTTGTTTATTTGAACTTAAACTACCATAAGGGAAAGAGCTGTAGTTCCGTTAACCCATTGCATTAGGTACCTATTGCTGAAAGTTTGTAATTGTGTATGTACTTATTCTAGTAATTACGAGGTCAGTTCTACTAAACCAACAAGGAGGTTAGTTAGGGGTGCTGGCTCCCTATACAGTCAAAACTCTACATATTTCATAAGTTTTGACTACTCCAAAATTGAAACTACTAATAGCCTACTGTTGGCCAGAAGCCTTGCTGATAACTTAAACAGTCAATCAGCACATACTTTGTATGTTATATGTGTTATATGCTGTGTTCTTATAATAAAGTAAGCTACAGAAAAGAATATGTTATTAAGGAAATCATAGGGAAGAGAAAATATATTTACTATTCATTAAGTGGAAGTGGGTCATCATAAAGGTTTTCATCCCCATCAGAAGAGAAGAGGTTGGTCTTGCTATCTCAGAGGTGGGAGAGGTGGAAGAGGTGCAGGTGGTGGAACAGGAGACAGGAGAGGCAGGCACACTTGATGCAACTTTATAGAAATACATCATAATTTCTGTCCTTTCTGCTTTTTCATGGTTTTAAGAAATGTTTCTATTTGGTACCAATTCTTCCACCATTTGCTTTAGTTTCAGTGCCTAGAACATAGAAGGGTCCAGGTCATAAAAGAAGTCCAAAGCAGTCTTGAGTACTCAAAACCCTTCTGCCAGACTGTCTAACGTCACTTTTTTTTCTAGCACTGCTGCTTCTGTTTCTGCTTCCACATGATACGGCACTGGTTTGGAAGCACTCATCTTCATCAAGTTGTCTTCTGTTAATTCTTCTGGTTTGGTGTGCATAAGCACTTAAATTTCTCCAAGGTTCATATCCCGAAACCCTTCACCCCCAACCTTTTTGGCTAAATTCACAATCTCTTTCTTGATTTACTAGATTGGCTCTTTCATAAATCCTGTGATATGTACAACATCTGGACACAGTATTCTCAAACAGGAATTTATTGTTTTGGGCATGATGGCTTTCATGGCCTTTTCTTTTCATATATATATATATATATATATATATATATATACACATATAAAGTTGTACTTTAGGATCTGGGGTACATGTGCAGATCATGCAGGATTGTTGCATAGGTATATACATGGCAATGTGGTTTGCTGCCTCCATCCTCCCCGTCCCCTACATCTGGCATTTCTCCCCATGTTATCCCTTCCCAACCTCCCTACCACCCACTGTCCCCCCCTCCAGTTGCCCCCAACAGACCCCAGTGTGTGATGCTCCCCGCTCTGTGTCCATGTGTTCTCATTGTTCAACACCAACCTATGAGTGAGAACATGCAGTGTTTGAATTTCTGTTCTTGTGTCAGTTTGCTGAGAATGGTGGTTTCCCGATTCATCCATGTCCCTAAAAATGACACAAACTCATCGTTTTTTATGGCTACATAGTATTCCATGGTGTATATGTGCCACATTTTCCTTGTTCAGTCTATCATTGATGGGCATTTGGGTTGGTTCCATGTCTTTGCTATTGTAAACAGTGCCACAATGAACATACATGTGCATGTGTCTTTATAATAGAACAATTTATAATCCTTTGGATATATACCCAGTAATTAGATTGCTGGGTTAAATGGAATTTCTATTTCTACGTCTTTGAAGAATCACCCCACTGTCTTCCACAATGGTTGAACTAATTTACACTCCCACCAACAGTGTAAAAGTGTTCCTATTTCTCCACATCCTATCCAGCATCTGTTGTCTCCAGATTTTTTAATGATCACCATTCTCACTAGCATGAGATGGTATCTCAATGTGGTTTTGATTTGCATTTCTCTAATGACCAGTGATGATGAGCATTTTTTCATATGTTTGTTGGCCTTATATATGTCTTCTTTTGAAAAGTGTCTGTTCATGTCATTTGCCTGCTTTTTAATGGGTTTGTTTGTTTGTTTGTTTCTTTCTTGTAAATCTGTTTTAGTTCTTTGTAGATTCTGGATATTAGCCCTTTGTCAGATGGGTAGATTGCAAAATTTTTTTCCCCATTCTGTTGTTTCCTGATTCACTCTTTATTATTTATTTATTTACTTATTATTTTTTGCTGTACGGAAGCTCTGCAGTTTAATTAGATCCCATTTGTCTATTTTGGCTTTTGTTACCAATGCTTTTGGTGTTTTAGTCATGAAGTCCTTGCCTATGCCTATGTCCTGAATGGTTTTTCCTAGATTTTCTTCTAGGATTTTTATGGTGTTAGGTCTTATGTGTAAGTCTTTAATCCATCTGGAGTTAAGTTTAGTGTAGAGTGTCAGGAAGGGGTCCAGTTTCTGTTTTCTGCACATGGCTAGCCAGTTATCACACCACCATTTATTAAACAGAGAATCCTTTCCCCATTGCTTGTTTTTGTCAGGTTTGTCAAAGATCACATGGTTGTAAACGTGTGGTGTTGCCTCTGAGGCTTCTGTTCTGTTTCATTGATCTATATCTCTGTTTTGGTACCAGTACCATGCTGTTTTGATTACTGTAGCCTTGTAGTATAGTTTGAAGTCAGGTAGCATGATGCCTCCAGCTTTGTTCTTTTTGCTTAGGATTGTCTTGGCTATGCGGGCTCTCTTTCAGTTCCATATGAAGTTTAAGGTGGTTTTTCCAGTTCTGTGAAGATGGTCATAGGTAGCTTGATGAGGATAGCATTGAATCTGTAAATTACTTCGGGCAGTATGGCCATTTTCATGATACTGATTCTTCCTAACCATGAGTATGGAATGTTTTTCCATCTGTTTGTGTCCTCTCTTATTTCCTTGAGCAGTGGTTTGTAGTTCTCCTTGAAGAGGTCCTTTACATCCTTTATTAGTTGTATTCCTAGGTATTTTATTCTCTTTGTAGCAATTGTGAATGGCAGTTTGCTCTTGATTTGGCTCTCTTTTAGTCTGTTACCAGTGTATAGGAATGCTTGTGATTTCTGCACATTGATTTTGTATCCTGAGACTTTGCTGAAGTTGTTTATTGGTTTAAGGAGATTTTGGGCTGAGATGATGAGGTCTTCCAAATATACAATCATGTCGTCTGCAAATAGAGACAATTAGACTTCCTCCTTTCTTAATTGAATACCCTTTATTTCTTTTTCTTCCCTGATTGCTCTGGCCAGAACTTCTAATAATATATTGAATAGGAGTAATGAGAGAGGGCATCCTTGTCTGGTGCCAGATTTCAAAGGGAATGCTTCCAGTTTGTGCCCATTCAGTATGATACTGGCTGTGGGTTTGTTGTAAATAGCTTTTATTATATTGAGATACATTCCATCGATACCTAGTTTCTTGAGAGTTTTAGCATAAAGGGCTGTTGAATTTTGTCAAAGGCCTTCTCAGCATCTATTGAGATAATCATGTGGTTTTCGTCCTTGGTTCAGTTAATGTGGTAAATTATATTTATAGACTTGGGTATGTTGAACCAGGCTTGCATCCCTAGGATGAAGCCTACTTGATCGTGATGGATAAGCTTTTTGATGTGCTGTTGCAATAAGTTTGCCAGTAATTTATTGAAGATTTTTGCATCTATTTTCATCACGGATATTGGCCTGAAGTTTTCATTTCTTGTTGAGTCTCTGCTGGGTTTTGGTATCAGGATAATGTTGGTCTCATAAAATGATTTGGAAAGGATTCCCTCTTTTTGGATTGTTTGGAATAGTTTCAGAAGGATTGGTACCAGCTCCTCTTTGTACATCTGGTAGAATTCAGCTGTGAACCCATCTGGACCTGGGCTTTTTTTGGTTGGTAGGCTATTAAATGCTGCCTCAACTTCAGCCCTTGTTATTGGTCTATTCAGGGTCTTGACTTCTTCCTGGTTTAGGCTTGGGAAGGTGCAAATGTCCAGGAATTTATCCATTTCTTCCAGGATTACTGGTTTATGTGCATAGAGTTGTTTGTAGTAATCTCTGATGGTAGTTTGTATTTCTGTGGAATCGGTGGTGATATCCCCTTTATTGTTTTGTATTGCATCTATTTGATTCTTCTCTCTCATTAATCCAGCTAGCAGTCTATTTTGTTGATCTTTTCAAAAAAACTGTTCCTGGATTTATTGATTTTTTTGAAGTTTTTTTTTTTGTGTATGTTTCTATCTCCTACAGTTCTACTCTGATCTTAGTTATTTCTTGTCTTCTACTAACTTTTGAGGTTTTTGATCTTGCTCCTCTGGCTCTTTCAATTTTCATGATAGGGTATCGATTTTAGATCTTTCTTTGCTTCTCATGTGGGCATTTATTGCTATAAATTTCCCTCTAGACACTGCTTAAAATGTGTCTCAGAGATTCTGGTATGTTGTGTATTCATTCTCATTGGTTTCAAAGAACATCTTTATTTCTGCCTTCATTTCATTTTTTTAAATCCAGTCAACATTCAAGAGCCAGTTGTTCAGTTTCCATGAAGTGTGTGGTTCTGAGTTAGTTTCTTAATCCTGAGTTCTAATTTGATTGACTGTGGTCTGAGAGACTGTTTGTTATTATTTCCTTTCTTTTGCATTTGCTGAGGAGTGATTGAACAAGCAATTGCTGAGAGATTTTTTCACTACCAGGCCTGCCTTACAGGAGCTCCTGAAAGAAGCACTAAACATAGGAACAACCAGTACCAGCCACTCCAAAAACATACCAAATGGTAAATACCATCGACACAATGAAGAAACTGTGTCAACTAATGGGCAAAACAACCAGCTAGCATCAAAATGGCAGGATCATATTCCCACATAACAATATTAACCTTAAATGTAAATGGGCTAAATGCCCCAGTTAAAAGACACAGACTGGCAAATTGGATAAAAAGCCAAAATCCTTCAGTGTGCTGTGTCCAGGAAACCCATCTCACATGCAAGTATACACATAGTCTCAATAAAGGGACGGAGGAATATTTACCAAGCAAATGGAGAGCAAAAAAAAAAAGCAGGAGTTGCAATCCTAGTCTCTGATAAAATAGACTTTAAACCAACAAAGATCCAAAGAGACAAAGAAGGGCGTTACATAGTGTTAAAATGATCAATGCAACAAGAAGAGCTGATGATCCTAAATATATACGCACCCAATGTGGTAGCACCCAGATACATAAAGCAAGTTGTTAACGACCTACAAAGAGACTTAGACTCCCACACAATAACAGTAGGAGACTTTAACACTGCACTGTCAATATTAGACAGATCAACGAGACAGAAAATTAAGGATATCCAGGACTTGAACTCAGATCTGGACCAAGCAAACCTAATAGATACCTACAGAACTCTCCACCCCAAATCCACAGAATATACATTCTTCTCAGCACCACATCGCACCTACTCTAAAATTGACTGCATAATTGGAAGTAAATCACTCGTCAGCAAATGCAAAAGAACGGAAATCATGGCCTTTTCTTGACAAATGATGACATTTCATGGTGTAATTCTTTTATACTTTTGTGTTGTTCTCTCTCTTGGGCTCCTCTTCCATAGCAATGACAATCTTTTTCATAGAGTACATATGTAATGAGCTTTAAAGGTCCTTATGTCCCACTGATCTAGAGGCTGAATTAGAGATGTTGTGTTTGGGGGTAAGTAGACAATTTCGATGTCTTCGGTGTTGAGCTTATGGGATTCTGGGTGACCAGGAGCATTGTCCATTATCAAAAGAATTTTCAAAGACAGTCTCTTACTGACAAGATATTTCCTGATTGCAGAGACAGAGCATTGAAGGAACCAATCCAGAAAATTGGTTCTCGTTCAGACCTTCTTGTTGTACAACAAAAAGAGGGGCAGCTGGTGTTTATATTTTCCCTTCAAGTCTCGGGGGTGAGCAGTTTTATAGATAAGGGCAGTCTTGATCTTAAACCTGAGTAGATTTGCAAAAAACAATAGAGTTAGTCTCTCTCTTCCTGCCTTAAATCCTGATGTTTGCTAGCTCTTCCTTACTAATAAATGTATTTTGTGGTATTTCCCCCCTAGATTAGGGCACTTTTATCTGCACTGAAAACCTGTTCAGGCAAATATTCTTTCTCTTCAATTATTTTCTTGTTTTTAAAGTTATACATTAAGTTCTGGGGTACATGTGCAGAACGTGCAGGTTTGTTACATAGGTATACACATGCCACGGTGGTTTGCTGCATCCATCACTGTGTCATCTACATTAGATATTTCTCCTAATGCAGTCCCTCCCCTATCCCCCACTCCCTGCTATCCCATGAACACAAACAAGGGAACAACAGACATAGAGGCCTATTTGAGAGTAGGGGGTGGGAGGAGGGAGAGAAGCAGAAAAAATAACTATTGGGTACTAGGCTTAGTATCTGGGTGATGAAATAATCTGTACAACAAAGCTCCATGACACAAGTTTACCTATATAACAAACCTGCACATGTACCCCTGAACCTAAAATAAAAGAAAAAGAGTTCGCTATGTCATAGTGCATAAAATGTATGTCAATACTAGTCTATTTTATCATTTACTACCATAAAATATACATATATCTATTATACAAAGTTGAAATTTATCAAATCTCACACAAACATTTACAGACCATACATGGTGCTATTTGAGAGAAATGTAAACAAACATAAAGATGCAGTATGAAATCATAACTGCATAAAATCAATTGTAGTATGTACTTTACCGCTGTAATAATTTTGTAGTCACCTCCTGTTGCTGTTTCAATCAGCTTAAGTGTTGCAAGTGTTTGCTGAAAATGCCATGTGCCACTAATTATCTCCCTATGAGCAGTTAATCTCTTTAGTAAATTGTGTATTATACTAAAAAGTGATCTCTTGCAGTTCTTATGTATTTTTCATCATGTTTAGTGCAATACCACAAACTGTGAATAATACCATGGGACTCATGTTACTAGGGATGCTGGCAGTGCTGCCAAGAAGCAGAGAAATGCCATGACATAAGAAAAGTTAAGTGGCTTGATATATACCTTAGCTAGAAATCTGCAGCTGTGGTTGCCTATGATTTCAAGACAAATGGATCCAGCCCACAGATCATTGAAAAAAATAAGGAAAAAAGAAATTGCAAAGCTGTCACTGCAGCTACACCAGCAGGCACAAAAGTCTCGTACTTTTTGTGTGATACTTTTAAAAATCTTATATTGAATATACAGCTTTTACATGGGTGCAGGATTTCTATAAGAAAAGCATGCCTATAGATTCTAGTAAAATTTGAGCAAAAGTGAAGTCATTACATGTCAATTTAAAGCAAAAGGAAGGTGAAGGATTAAAAGCTAGATAATTTAATGCCAGAAAAGGATGGTTTGATTATTTTAGAAAGAAGTTTGGCTTTAAATATGTCAAAGTAACAGGAGAAGCAGATTCTACCAACCAAGAGGCAGGAGATGAGTTACCGGCGTCATTAAGAAAATCATTCTATTAGAAAGACACATGCACACATATGTTTATTGCAACACTGTTCACAATAGCAAAGACTTGGAACAAACCCAAATGCCCATCAATGATAGACTAGATAAAGAAAATGTGGCACATATATACCATGGAATACTATGCAGTCATAAAAAAGGATGAGTTCATGTCCTTTGAATTTGTTTCATTGTTTGTGTCCATGAGTTCTCATCATTTAGCTCCCACTTATAAGTGAGAACATGTGGTATTTGGTTTTTTGTTCCTGCATCAGTTTGCTAAGTATAATGGCTTCCAGTTCCATCCATATTCCTACAAAATACTTGATCTCATTCTTTTTTATGGCTGCATAGTATTCCATAGTGTATATGTATCACATTTTAAATCCACTCTACCATTGATGGGCATTTGGGTTGATTCCATGTCTTTGCTATTGTGAATAATGTTGCAATTAAAAATTGCATGCATATTTTTTCTTAACTTTTTTGATATTTCTCAACTACTCAGTTTATTTGCAAGCTTTTACAAATTGTCAAAAATCTCCAAAAGTTCTTCAATATATTTATTGAAAAATCTGCATATAATTGGATCTGTGCAGTTTAAACCTGTGTTTGTTCAAGGGTCAACTGTAAAACTCTGGACAAAATATTTTTAAAAAACAAGATGAAGGCCCTAAAGAGTGACAAAAACAGGCAGAAATGATGAGGGATTTCAGAAACCTGGAAGAATAAATCAGCTCTGTTTGTGTTTTTCATTTCTATGGCTTTGAACCAGTAGATTCCAGTTGTTGCTCCTCAGGGTCACAAAAATTTAGATAGGTACCTGAAGCTTTACCTATTGAAGGATCAAGAAGAATGCATTTGGGACCATTACTACATGTCTAAAATGATGCACAAAAGCCTACAATGAAGAGAAACACACACGGGAAGCCCAGATTCTGTGTATAAATTCTGCCTGAATTTATGGCTTGAACCATGCAAGCTTAGGGAAAATTACAAGTAGTCCAGCTAAAATGAAAATAATTGGGTAGAAATTTCACTTCTGCCTGTTGAAGGGGAGACAGACTTTGAAGTTTGAGTTCAGCCAAGATAACTGCCTGCCTAAATGAAAATCAATAATCTTGAGAGGAACATAACAGAATCCAGAATCCCTACAGTGTATCTTCTGCAATGTCCAGGATATAATTCCAAATTACTGGATATCTAAAGAAATAGGAAAATGGGACCCATAGTCAAGTTACCTTTTGCTAGAGTCTTGTGTGGAATAAGTAATCACAAAATTTTTGTAGTATATGACAGTAAATATTTATTTTTGTTTACATGTCTTTAGGTCAGCTGACTGGTTCTGCTGATCTGAACTGGGCTTGGCTGGGCTCACTCATACTTTTGTGGTCAGTTGAAATTTGGCCAATCTTGACTGAACTCTCTTACATGTCTGGGTCTTCAGCTTGGGCAACAGTGCTGAACTGGCTTTACTTCAAATGTCTCATATCCCATCAGGATAACCAAGTGTGTTCTGATGTAAGGAATTGAAAGAGAGAGTGAACTGCACAAGGTTTCTCAAAGCCCAGGTTCAGAATGGGCACACTGACCTTCCATTGCTTTCCATTTCTGACCTTCCACTGTATTCAGATTCTGACCTTCCACTGTGTTCCACTTCTGACCTTCCACTGTGTTCCACTTCTGACCTTCCACTGTGTTCCACTTCTGACCTTCCACTATGTTCCACTTCTGATCTTCCACTGCATCCCATTTCTGACCTTTCACTGCATTCTATTCCTGACCTTCCATTCTATTCCATTTCTGACCTTTCACTGTATTCCATTGACCAGAGGAAGCCACAAGGCCCAATGGGAGGAGCTGCAAAGTTATATTTCAAAGGACTTGGATTCAGAAAGACATGAAGACTTGGGACCATTTTTACAATTCATCCATTACAGCCATGAAACTGTGATTTTGTTGGTTTGGCAGAAGGTGATCCCAGGAAATACTAGTAGGGGAGTAGGAAAAGTGAGCTAGCAAAAAGAAACAAGCTTTTCTTTCTTCAGTTCGTGTTGAGCAGATTACTGGTGGGGACAAGTGGCATGTGATTCTTCTGGGAGACACTACCAACCATGCCTCATCCAAGGGGTGAGGAAGCTAGAGTAGTGTTTCATTTATCCCATTAATTATAAGAATTGCTTCATGAGCCATGAATTCCTCACCACATCTCTTCTACTCTACACACTTGGCTTGGTGGACTCTTTCTTGGAAAGGAGTGGCTCCAGGCAGGGCAAAGCTGAGCCAAGACAACAGGAAGGAGATGGAAGTGGGTAGAGTCCACCAACATGAAAACGGCAGGATTTATTGAAGCTTTCGGGAGGCCCTGGGCACACATACTCCATGCAAAGGGATGTTTAAACCAGGTTTACTTACATCTTTAAATAAGAAAAGCCCTGAGTACGTCTGGGTTTGTAATTCTAAGACAGCATACTTAATAGAGGTTACAGAGGCCTATAAATGTTTTTGGAAGAGTATTTTCCAAATATGTGACTGGCCCATATTCCTTGTTAATAACATCTAATTCACCCTTTTCTAAGAGTGTGCTGGTAAGTGTTTAATAGTTGGCTCTGTGGGAAAAATGATGCATACATATACATAAATAAGCTCATTATAAATTTTACTTATAAAGGATGTGGGTACAAAATTTACAAATAGCCTGTACAATATTCTTTATTATAAATTCCATATAGCCAGTAGATTCTCACAGAATGCTTTAGTTGATTTTTGCCAATTTTGTAGATTTCATCTATAAGAAACCTGTGATTATAATAGATAAATGAGCAGTTTCAACATGAACGCCATTTGAATGTTTTGTTTATGCTAATGAGCAGCAGGAATGTGAAACAGTAAAACTGTGTGTCCAAACTTTGCTCCTTTTTCAATGGTGTGAACAACTCCTTTGCTGAGTCAGCTAGTAGTTTTTGAATACTAGACTATTTCCTTATATAGTGCTACTCACAATGCAGTGGCAAGACATGATACAGTTTCACATTTACTCTGCATTATTGACATTTTCTTCATCTCTGAAGCTTAGGCAGTCAACAATTAGCCAAGCACTGAGTTTCAGAGTTTGCACATCACTGTGGTGTAAACCCTCCTAACACACTGCCTGTGATGCCCCTGAAGGAGCTGGGAAGATATACTCAGTAGCCACCACCACACAGTGTCTCCTCCATATAGATTCAATACGTTCAAACAGCCTTCCCAACATAGATTCAGCAAACTATAGTAAAATAATTAGGTTGTGGCAAGTTTTTAGAATTTATTATCTTTGTCATTAATATAATTTATTGTAAATTTATATAGTTTAATTTTCAATAATGGCTGGGTTTGACAACCACATGAAAAATTTCTGAAAATTTAATGATAGGCTTTTGTGAGCCCATATGAGTTGGCTTAAGTGCAACACTGTGGCCTCCGTCTTTTTCTTCCCCCAGTTAGGTATTTCCAGAGATAATGAATTTAAGAGAGAAATGTATCTGTTTTCTCATAATTTGTTTTTGGGGGGGCGTATTTAGAGTCACATTTTATTTACAAAAAATAAAGTGATGTGCTATTTCTTGTAGAATGTATTGTTTCTAAGAAAACAAAACTTAAAATAAAAATCAGCTATTTCCAGGGTTGTGAATGCAATTCTGCCCATAGATAAGGATGATTTGTGCTAGTACCTCATTTTATCTTCTCATTTTAGGTTTTTATGGCTATTTTACTCCTCTCTTCTCTGTTATTATTGCCTAACTTTATTTATTTTTTTTTTCTCATCACTTTATACCTAGTGCTAGGCCAAATGCTTGGCACAGAGAATGCCCTCAGTTAAGATGTATCGAATAAATAAAATCCTGGGCTTTTTTTTCTTCCCCAAGAGCCCATGATTCTAACAGATGATTCTTCTACTACCACCACCACTACATCACTACTACACTGTGAACAGAAAGTTTAATGTTGCCCAAATGTAGATCCCAACTCTGCCAATGACTAGCTGTGTGACTTTCCACAAGTTATTAAGCTGCTTGTGCTTCAACTTCTCTTTTGTAAAATAGTCATACTGGTATTTTTTCCCTCACAGGAGTGTAATTATGAGATCAGTAAGAGTAAATATGTTTTAGCACCTGGTACCTATAGACCCAACATTAGTATTTGCTGTTATTATCAGCTATATTATTTTGGGCATCTATTACATACCAGGAACTCTGCTAGAAGCTTTCCATGATTTCTCCATAATATTTTAAAGATGAGATCTCTGAGACCCAGGAAGACCTTGTGATATAGCTAGTTGGGAGCAGAGCTAAAAATGGGATCCAGACTGTTGACCCCAAAGCCCAGACTCATTCCATGAGGTTGGGAGTCCATGAATCTAGAATACCGTGTTCCTCTGTGCATCACTCAGAATCAGGCTGTTGCATCTCTGGACTCGTTCCATGCACCCCTTTGACTCTGGACACAGGTGCTGGCAGATTTGATGTGAGTTTCCTGTGCCCTTCAAGTGGCAGAAGCTATCAGCTGCCTCCCAGCCTTTGCTGCCCCCTTGCAAGGGCAAGTCTTGGGGGTGGGAGGTGGGGAGATTCTGGCCAACTCTTTTCTTCATGAGTCTTTATTTGTATTTATGAGTTTGTTTCAAGGATTTTGTGTTTTTCTCTCTTTAATTTAGGGTTGTCTATGCGTGGATGTGGGAATGTGTGTTAGACATTTTTATCCTTCACCTGGACTTAACAAACGTTAGCATTTTGTCATATTTGTTTTAGGTTTTTTACATAGCAACACATTACTGATAAAGTCACAATCTCCTCTATTTTCCTTCCTAGGTAAGCTCTCTTCCTCTTCTTTTGCTTTGGTTTGACTGTTTGTCCCCTTCAAAACTGACATTGAAACTTCATCCCTGATGTAACGGTATTAAGATGTAGGGCCTTTAAGAGATGATTGGGCCATAAGGGCTCCAGCTAACTTCATCAGGATACATATTGATTATACTTCTCATAGAGATAAAATCAGCAGGCTTTGAAAAAGAGATTACTTCCTCTTGGGAAGACAGGGCATGGCTCCATAGCACAGTGGTATTGGAGCTGATTGTGAAAGATTAATAAGGCTACAACAGTTCAAAAGCGGAAAGGAGCCTTCTTGAATGAGGGAGCATGAAAGACAAAAGCAGCCCTCATGAATGGATTAATCCATTTACGGTTTCCTGGGTTATGATGGGAGTGTGTCTGTTATAAAACGAGTTTGGCTCTCAGTGAAGACCTTTTGTTGTGCTATGATACAGCATGAGGCCCTCACCAGAGAATGACCAGATGCAATTGCCTGATCTTGGACTTCCCAGCCTCCAGAACTATAAGAAATAAGTTTCTTTTTTAAAATAAATTATCCAGTCTCTGGTGTACTGTTATGGCAACAGCAAACAGACTAAAACATCTCTCAAGAGCTACCCATTGACCTCACAGAATTTAGGAACAGGAAAATATTTGGAAGAGTCTGTTTGCTGTTTGCAGATGAGGACACTGAGAGAAGGGAAGTGGTTTGCCCACAATCTGATGCTCAGGCAGGTTGAGGTGGGGTTCAGCCCAGGTCATCCCACATGCAGAGTGCCATGATGTGAGGTGCCGCGTGGGGCCAGGTGTTGGGGAACAACAGTGCATGAGATGCTGCCTGGGCTTTCCAAGCACTCTTTCTCTTTTGGAAAGACATGAATAAAGCACAAGGACCCCAGCTCCTTCATGGTTCAATCTTGGCACCATGTTGAATTTACAAAAGAAAGAAAATCTCAATTCTGTGTTCTTAATATTGGAAAAGAAGCCAAAATCTCTATGGTGATGTTTCAAAAAAAATACCAAAGAGATAATGCACTCTTAAGACACAACACACTTTTAAAAGCTTTCCCATCTTTCTCACACTTAATCCTGGGTGCAGGCCGCTATCTCCTGCACACTCTGCCCAAACTCTTTTCCTCCCCAGAGCTCTGACTCATGCAGACGCCCTTTTTGCTCCTTCTTTCCCCTCCTCTCTGGGTTCAGATTTTTACAAAATAAAAAAGCATTATTGAGACACAATTCACATGCCATGCAATTCACTCCTTTAAAGTATGTACAATTTAATGGCTGTTAGTATATCTAGAGACATGTACAGCTGTTACCAAGTCCATTTTAGAACATTTGTATTATGTCAAAAGAAACTCCTACCCTTTAGATGTCACACCCCTGTCTCCCCAGAGTACCCCACAGCCCTAGGCAACCACAAATCTACTTTTGGTCTCTCTATTCCCCTGTTTGGGGCTTGACTCTTTTTCATGTATCAGCCAGTTTAACCACTGCATTTTCTTACCCTTCTCTTTACTCATCAGAGTCTGCATGACCTGCAGGCTCAGGGACTAACACAGCAGGCAAGCCTCCTCTCTTCTTAGCCATTGAAGTGTGGTGGGAGTGCGGGGCTTGCAGTTTAATAGCTGTCCCCTTTTCATTGTCAGCCACGTAAATAATTAACTCCGTCAGGGCACACCCTGAGTTACGTGCTCTCGTAGAGGCCTTATCAGCAGGCTTTGAAAAAGAGATTACTTCCCCTTGGGAAGACAGGGTCGGGCTCCACAGTGGAGTTGGATTGGAGCTGATTGTGAAAGATAAATAAGGTGGCAACAGGTCAAAAGTGGGAAGGAACCTTCCTGAATGAGAGTGTGCGGGAGACAAAAGTAGCAGAAACCCAACTTAGGACGCTGCGAGAAGGGCTGATTCTACCAGGAGGGGAATGGGGGATGAGGTGGGAAAGCTAATGAGAGCCAGTATTTATTGTAGCGTTTTCTCACCCTTTATTTCATTATTGCCCCCTTAAGGAGTAAAATTAAATTCAAATTTAATTTCTCCCTAATGAAAGAACTGAAATAGTAAGAAATACAATTTTGTTGAGTAGAGTTGAACTTTGGTGGGCCACAAACTATTGTAATATCTAATGTATTTTATCTCCCAAAAGTCCGTTTTCAACCTTTGGAGTTTTGGCCCCACTGGGAATGCCTGGCTTGGTGCACACTTAGGAAACACTTTCAAATTGCGTTGGAGTCTCAGCTTAGCTCTGTGAGATGGGCACTAATATGAGGATCCCTGTTGTACAGATGTGGAAACTGAGACTTAAGGAGTTTAAGTGATTTGGCCCAAATCCCACATTTAGTGAGCAGCTGAGCCAGGATGTGCCCTCAGGCAGCGCAGCTCTGCAGCACAATTTCTTAACCACATGCCAGACAGACTGTCTTTTGAGGCTGAACTGTGAAGCGCCTGGAGCCCTGAGTCGGGCCTTCTGTCCTCTGCCTCGGGCGGGGACTGCCTCTGCCCACTGTGTATGAGGATTCAGCCAGGTATTCTAGGGCCTGGCCTCACTGTGCTGCTGAGTGATCCTCTAGCAAACACTCAGAAGGAAGGCACCAGGTGACAGATGCCTTCCTTCTGAGCCTTCCTAACTCCGGTAGAAAGAGCATGGGCTTTGAAGTCGCTAACTTGGATTCAAATTTGATTCTGCCACTCCCTAGCAGTGTGACTTTGGACCATGTGGCTTGCCTGAACCTCCGTTCTCTTACCACGAGGGTTGCTGTGACTAGGAAATGACTCATGCAGCCACTTTACACACCAAGGCGTTCTGCAGAGGCTGGAGTCATTTTTCGGCCTCTGATCTCTCCTCTCTCCCTGCTGGGCATGGGGACAGAGAAGCCAGGTGGGTGGGCAGCTGGGCCAGAGGTCAAAAGTGATTTCTTGTTCACAGTGTAGGACAGCCGGGTGGAGGAGTCTGCTCCCTGTAGAGGCTGCTAATGAGATCAAGGACCCCAGCTTGCTTGGCTCTCACCTGGCAGTGGGCTGCAGATGCTCCCTGGGCCTGGTCAGGCACAGCAGCCCCTTCTCGCCATCTTTGTCCTTGGGATGTTCCCCTGGGCAGCCCAGCCCTGTGGCCAGTCCAAACATGCCCTGGTGAGCAGTTGAAAGCTAGCCTGGAGTCCTCAGGTCATGGCCTGTGACCTCTCACCAGCTCTGCTCCAAGCTGTACCTTTCCCACTGGCCTCATTTTAAAGCAAAAACAGTCAAAGCCAAATTTAAAAAAGGTGAAAGAAGTCTGTGCTCCAGCCAGCCCAAGAGAAGCTGGTGTTTCCCATGACAACTGGAATCATAACATTAGAGAGAACACAAGGGGTTTCCTCTGACCCTTCCTCCTCCTGACCTGGCTCTGTCCTGGGAAATCATCTGTGACCCCCTGAGACAGAGAAATCAAGTGTGAGAAATCCCAGTGTTCAGGGAACTGCCGTGTTTGCTGCACAGATGGGGAGGAGGTGCTGGGACTTGGGAGGCACATTGAAAGGATGGCCCGCAGCTGGAAGGAGGAGCTACAGACAGGCTCTCCATCTGGGCCACCCGGTAGAATTGCTCTGGGAGCTCTGAAAACACTGCAAGCTGATTGAGCTGGAGTCACTGGAATTTTTTTTTTTTTTTTTTGAGACAGAGTCCTGCTCTATCACCAGGCTGGAGTGCAGTGACGCAATCTTGGCTCACTGCAATTTCCGCCTCCTGGGTTCAAGTGATTCTTCCACCTCAGCCTCCTGAGTAGCTAGGGCCACAGGCATGTGCCAGCACGCCTGGCTAATTCTTTTGTATTTTTTTTTAGTAGAGACAGGGTTTCACCATGTTGGCCAGGATGGTCTTGATCTCTTGACCTCATGATCCGCCCGCCTTGGCCTCCCAAAGTGCTGGGATTATAGGCATGAGCCACCACACCTGGCCCTGGAATTTTTTAAAGTCCTGCAGGTGACTGCAATGTGCAGCCAGGGCTAGCACTGTGGTAAGAGCACAGGCTTTGGCACGAACCAACCCCAGGGACAAATTCTAACCCTGATGGCTTCTTGCTCGGCTGCCATCTCTGCTCCTTCTCAGAGGCCTCGCCTCATGCCTGTCTGTCAAGACTGGGATCGATAAACTGCAGCCTGTAGACCAAATCTGTCCCAGCACTTGTTTTTGTATTGAAGTTGTTTCTTTGTTTTGTTTTGTTTTGTTTTTGGAACCACAATACACATTTTTATTTATGTGCTATCTATAGCTACTCCAGGCCTACAACAGCAGAGTTGAGTGGTTCCTGAAGAGCCAAAAATGTTTCCTACCTGGCCCTTTATAGGAAGAGGTTGCAGGCTCCCACTTTAAAGCATCTCTGTCTCTTAGAGCTCGACCCTGTGCGCCCCTTTTCTTTTCCCTCCGTGCTCTGTCTGGGTAGTAAGTTCGTCCAGTCCTATGTCTTCATTATCATCTGTGTGTACACGATTCTTGCATTTCTGGGTGGCAGGATGATTGGGGATGGGAACTAAGGCCCTTCCTCCATGGTTTCTCCTTCTCCTGCCCCAGCCTCTCCTCCACCAGCAGCACTTCATGCCTCAGGGGGCGAAAGACATCCAGAGAAACATAAAGGGACTGTGAATTTCCAAAGCCAAGCCTTTTGAGTTAAGGTGGGGGTGGGATTTTACATACCTAAGCTGAAAGACTGAGGGTATACAAATGTGTGGTGTGAAGGCCATACATTTGCATACGAACAGGGAGGGGGTCAGACCTTGCCATCCTCAGATAAAGATTCTGTAGGCTCAACAAGGAGAGCAAGATGCTGATGTGTGTTCATGAGAACAGCTGCTTCATGTCTGCAAGGCCTGGGAATGGCAGGGGAACGAAGACTCCAGACTGACTGTAGGGAACCTAAGGTATAGAGGAGCTGTGTTATCCGTGCCCAGGGCCAGCATGGGAATGCGGCAAGGCATGGAGTTTCTACTCAGCAGGGGCCGGAGCAGAGTGGAAATGGCTGACACTGGTGTCCAGGCAGACGGGCCAGACACAGCCCCACAGTGTCCTTATTCTCCCAGCAAGGCTTAGAGAGCTGCATCAGACTTCTCATCGCCCTAGAGCCAGGGCCTGAAGAGGCATAGAGCAAGGCGCAAAGCAACCTGTGTGGGCAAAGAGCACAGCTGGTTGGGAGCAGGAGCTTAGAAACAACCCCTGCAGAGGGAGGAAGCCTGGATTCCATTGCTGCTGCCCTGAAAATGCAGGCTCATAGTAGGAGGTCAGCGAACTTGTGGAATGATGAGGGAAGCTCCATCTCTTTCGTAGCCAAGTTTCATGATGCCGTCTCTGGGGTGGATGTTCTTCCTGAGTGTCAGATGCATCCAAGCAGCTATGTTTTGCACATCTCCACTTGGAGGCTCCCCAGGCACAGCAAACCTTCCCTGGAACCTGCTTCTCCTCCTGACCTCTCCAGGGCAGGGCACCCCCATCAGCGCGGTCTCCCCAGGAGGCATCCTCCTGGAACACTCACTATATCACCTCCTTAGAGCTCTCATTGCTGTTCTATGGCTTCCTTTGTCCTGACCTCTATTGAGAATCTCATTGACCCTGGAATGCAGCCGCCTATCCACTTCCATCTGTCTTCTGAAGTGAATTCTCTGCACCGTCATGAGAGAACTTCTGCAAACTAGTGAAAGCTTGATCAGGACAGCCCTGGCCTTTCAAATGAAACAAA
This sequence comes from Aotus nancymaae, assembly GCF_030222135.1. Lineage (NCBI taxonomy): Eukaryota > Metazoa > Chordata > Mammalia > Primates > Aotidae > Aotus > Aotus nancymaae. Next base: position 82,526,770 of record NW_026988450.1, on the reverse strand, counting down.
ACCCTAAACCTTCAGTGGCTTCAGTTGCTTAAAGCACAGTCCTGACCTGCCAGCCTGGGCTCTCCTGCTGCAGCTTCCATCTGTCCGTCTCCCTTCACTTCTCCCAGATCCGCACAGGCATATGCAGTCTTGGCTCCAGTGTCATTCCTAGAAAATGGCACATTCTCCCAAAGCTTTCTGAGACTCGTTCCTTGACTTGGAGTGTCTGCCCTTCTCAGCTCTCCCCCAGCCTGATCCCCCATGCTCCTCCTATTTTTCTTTCTCTCTTCTTTCCTCCTCCTCCCTCTCATTGCCTGCTGCAACCTGTGCTGAGTGCTTGTCCTTCAAGTGCCCCGGTGCTAGTCACTCTCTCCCCTGGAGCTCCTTAATGCTTGCGTGCTCTTCTGCTTTCCTGTTCATGTCTTTCCCCTTTGCAGACAGGTAACAAGAATAAAAACAATAGAACTGCTGTTACTAATAGCTCATGTCAATTGGCTACTTGCAAGGTACTAGGTGCTGGGCCAATTGCTGTATGTAGCGTATCTAACTTAATCCTCATGTCAACCCTAATTCAAAGGTACCGTTATTCTCCTCATTTTACAGATGAGTAAAATCAAAGTCAGGAAGGATGAGTTCTTTGTTGAAGGCTACACAGCAAGTAAAGGGCAGGGAAGGATCTGAATGAATGAGTCTTCACTCTCAAACTCTGCTGTTAACTACATTTTCTCATCACTTTGTTTAAAACCTTTGTTTGTGACAGGATCTTGCTCTGTTGCTCAGGCTGGAGTGCAGTGGTGTGATCACAGCTTGCTGCAACCTCAAATTCCTTAGCTCGGTGATCCTCCTGCCTCAGCCTCCTGAGTAGCTGGGACCACAGGTGTGGGCCACTGTACCTGGCTTTTAAAATTTTTTTTGTAGAAATGGAGCCTTGCCTTGTTGTGCGGGCTGGGCTCAAACTTCTGGCCTCAAGTGATCCTCCTACCTTGGTCTCCAAAGTGCTGAGATGACAGATGTGAGCCACTGCATCCAGCCTCAAAATCCTTCTGACGATTGTGCCCATTCTTGTGTATGTCTCATATTTCCTTCACTGTGTCTTGCAGCATAACCATGTTCTGTGTGGCTACGGGGATGCCACGTGGATCTTTGTACCTCGTTATCCTCATCGAAAACCTATGCTTTGTGAACTGTAAGTACCCGACCACTGCTCATCTGAATTGTTGAATTGGATGTTGAAGTAGCTTTTGCTATTTTTTTTGAGGGTGGAGGATTCTTAACTCAAAATCACGAACGGAGAAAGAACTACGTTTTCAAGGTAATTCCGTGTGCCAAGAGTCTCATTAATTGTATCAGTAAAGATGCTTTGGATAGCGCATATTGGAAACTGTGACTTCATCTGGCTTACTCAACAAAATGTATTGGCTCTCGGTGGTGGAAACCCCAAGGCAGGGGTGTGTCAGGGTTTGTCAATGGAGGAGTTCAACAACCTCATAGGGTGCCTGAATGCTTTCTTTCATTTGTCTCTGTCATATGCAAAGTCAGCTTCCTTCCAAAGGTAGCTCTTTTTGGAGTGGTTGCACACATGCAGGTGGCAACAGGAGCTACTTGCTTCCTCATTTGCAACCAAGGAGACCTTGGAACCTCAGTGTAGAACAGAATCTAACCCTTCAGTCTCACTGGACCTTGACAGTCTGAGCACAGTATTTAGGGGCTGTCATGCACTGAGTGACTTGAGGCTGATTTTCTGAACTAATTGTATGCAACATATATTATCATATATAACAATTGCACATTTAATTGCACATACCTCTTAGAAAACCCTGTAAAGATATACAATTACACGGATACTTACTTATCTTATAGATGAGGAAGCAGTCCAGACAGTAATCTGTTAAAGTGACTCAAGAGTAAATCAGAAAGTTGGGATTTGAACCCCCATCTGTTTAACACCAAGCACTTCCAAGAACCCTCAGAGCTTCCGTGAGGCACAATCTGCCCCCTGGAGAGGGCCCTCCTCTTAAAATGCTGCCCCACAGGGGAAGCTCAGAGGGGAGGGAGGGAGACATTGGATACTAATATCCTAATTAACAAGAAGACATGTCTCATTTGTCAGTGTTAAAGGTGTTTGAGCCACACACTTACGGAGCTGAATTAGGGTAAAGAAATCAGTTTGATTGCAAGTCTGATTGGTTCCTCTCGGTCCAGATCCATGTCTCAGTTCTTCATTTTCCTGAGGTCTGTGCGACTATGGGGTGCAGCGCACTTTGCATTACGGACCATTTTGGTGGACTGATATTTTCTATAATGTGCAAAATCACCTTGAACACTTTGTACACTGGGCAAGGGACTAGAGCTGCTTGAGTCCCTGCTATACATGAAGCACACTGCACGTGTAACCAGCTGTCAGGCAGGGGCCCTCAAGATCTAGGCGAACTTGGCTTGAACTTCCTCCCAGATCCAGGAACTTGGAAATCTAAGTGGCTGTAAATTATGGGGAAGGGAGATGAAGGAGCTTCCACCTCCAGCCTGGGTGTCCTTGAGAGCTGACCATGTCAATCATAATGTGAAATGAATCTCCTTTTGGCTTTCACAGCAAAACTGAAGTATTAATGAGTTTTGGAGGAACAAGTTGGGAGCATGGCTGTGTTATAGCAGTGGTTCTCAAACTTGGTGTGAGTCAGAAACTCAGGGGGAGCTCACCAAGAACACAGGCTTGGGCTCAGTGATGAAGAATAAGGCTTTGACCTTTGAATTTTAACCAAGCTCCCCAGATGATTCCAAAACTAAACAAAGTTTGAGAAGCCCTGTATTTTAGGAACATAAACCTTCATGCTTCATGCCTGTATTTTTCTGGCAGGTATACTTTGTCTGTTTGATTTTTCTGTTTCTTTTTTTCTTTCTTCTGATATATATATGCATATGTATGTGTATATATATGGAAGGAAAGAAAGAAAACGTATTTTACATACATATATATATCAGAATCCATGTATATGTATATATGGATTATGTGCTGGTCTACTTACATATCATAAGTGGAGGATTGGAGGCTTGGATCTTTGTTTTTTTCTCCCTTAGATCAACTATTTGTAGGGCTTTCATGCAGGGGAAGGACCAAAGTTGCGCCCTTGGCTATCTAGAATATTTCCTTATGATCTAGGGTTTTGTGTGTATGGTCACTTAACCTTCCAGTGTGAATGAAGACGGGCGGTTACTTTCCTGCATGGTTTTATTGCAGTGCAAAGCGCTCTTCTCTTGTGCTGCTGCTGTGCTATAGAGTGCTTCCTGCAGATGTGTCTTCCGTGTGCCTCTTGATGCACTCTGTGTCTGTACTTTCAATCACACTTGATGCAGGAAATGTCCTGCTGCCAGCTTATCCCCCCACCTCTCTCAATAGCTATTTTAGACAGGAACTTTTACAGGTTTTATACTCTAGTAAGTGCCCCTCGATCTCAGAAACTGTATTTTTGTTGGTATTTTGGAAGACTTGAAGAGGAGGTGTCTTATTTGGCATTATCCTGCATATCTGTCTGTATTTGCAGCCTTCCACCCATTTTGCAGTCTGGAGTTTTAGCTGTATCCTACTTTTATAATCCAGTACTCACAGTCTTAACTTGTTCTATGGTGTCCTGCTGCTTCACCCCTGCTTACCTCTCTAGCCCCATCGTGCACCACCCTTCCACTCACATTCTGTGTGTCAGACACACTGGACTTCTTTGTATCCCTCTAATGCTCTGAGGAGTGTCACACTCCTTCCTGATGCAGGACTTGTGCACATACTGCCTGGATCGGTCTTTCTTACTCTTGCTCAAGGTAACTTCTCTTGCCCCTCATGTCTCAGCTTAGCTGTGCTTCTTTGCGGGAGCATTCCCTGACTTTACTGCCTTGGCTACAAGTCAACTGGAGCATTTATAAATGTTCCAGTTATATACTTTTATGTTGTCTTCTTTCTTTGATGAAGTTATCAGACATCATTTTGCATTCATCTGTGATTACTTTATATGTGTGCTTCCCATTTTGATATAGCCTATGCTGCACAGTGATCTATTCCAAGTTACAAGTAACTTGTACATGGTAACTGCTAAAAAAACTTTTTGAAAGAAAGAAAAAACAGAAAAGAAAGGAAGGAAGAAAAAAAGAAAGAAAAAAAATAGAAAAAAAGGAAGGAAAGAAAAGAAAGAAAGGAAAGCAAGCAAGAAAGACTGGTTCAATGGCTGACCAGTGTCACAGTTAGTCATGGGTGGAACTGGAACTTGTCCCTGGATCTTCAGCCTCCAGAACTCTTGTTCTTTCTCCTCAGTAACAGCCGCTTCCTTAACCCCAGTTCCTCAGTCTTCTGGCCGAGGCCCTGTCTGTCCCTTCTTCACTACTGGCTCCCTCCACTGTGGTTCCTCAGCTGGCACATGAGATCATCACTGATCCCATTTACACAGTGCCTTTTCCTCTTCAGCATGTTTCCACTGCAGATGACACTTGACTTAATAATTTTAATCAAGAATTTAATTGTATTTATTCCCTAGGGGAATTTTCAGGAAAAGGGTGCAATTTTCTGAGCATCAAATAAATGAAAGTAGGGCTAAACTAAACCTTGTGCCTGGGAGGGTGATTTCCCAGCTCAATGTCTACACCAGGGACAATGATACTTCCACGGATTGCTAACTCCACTAGCCTTTGGGAGCTCACATTCCTGGGTTACTTGAGTTATGACTGAATGTGCGACAGGATTTGATGGCCCCATTCTCTGCCAGAGCATAGCCAACTAGTTCTTTGCTACTTCATTCAGTTGTATGCAAAGCACAAAGCAATTTGAACTGGTCTGTGATCCCCTGCTCCACCTCTCTGCCTTGGAGAGGGAAGGTGTTTTACAGAGATTTTGGATTACTCTGGCTCTGAGTCTGCCACCTGCTCCACCCCTCTGCCTTAGGGAGGGAAGGGTTCTACAAAGACTTTGGATTGCTCCAGCTCTGGATCTGCCATCTACCAGCACCGTGACTTTCAGCAGGTTACTCAGTGCTTTGAACCTGTTTCCTCATCTGTAAAGTGGGATTAATAATGACTACTTCTTGGTTATGATCACGACATGAATAACAAAGTTATAGAGTAGCTGCCTCAATATTTGTCTGGAATAATGAGTTTTGCACATTGTCCCTATATCATCATCAAAGAAGATGCATGTAATATGCTGCAGCAGATTTGGTCACTTGCCAGCTAGCTGACCTGGGCATTTCTCACATATCTGTCTCAGCTTCCTCATTTGCATAATATGCTTGATAATTCCTGTTTTTACCTAATTCAATGAGTTAATATGAGGTGGTCACATCCAGTAATAGTTGTGAAATTGTTTTGAAATGCACATTTAAGAAGTGACTGCTGATTTTCAACAGTATGATGCTGCTGTTTCTGTGGATCATTTGGGTTACTTACACAAAAGTGTTTTCCAAAGTCCTTTTGAATGGCATCCCTGAGGTAATAAAATTATACATTCTGTTGTAATTCACTCAAGGAAGCTTTATGGATTGTACGGCATGTCCCAGCCACATTGGTTTGCTTCATATTCCTTAAAACAAAAATCAATAAGTGGCTTTTGGAGCATTTAATAGGAATTAGACATGGAGAAATCACGTTTCTACTTCATTAAGGACTTCATATTAACCTCACTGTCCTCTAACAAGCTACCACTGGGGATCATCAGAGGTTGCTTGAACCCTAGAAGGGTGGGAGTGCCCTACCTTAGCGTGGCCACGTGCTCCCAGCATCACTCAACTGGCGTCACAGATCAGCCCCTCACATTTGATTGCTCACCCACCTCACCCCTATGTAAGGAAACACTGCAGTTCTTGCTGAGGGGCTGTGGGATCTCACAAGTTCTCAAGGGCAGTTCCATACATTACTCTGCTCTGGCTGTGGTCTCAGCCCATTGGTTTCCATCTCCAGAGCCTGCTATGAAAATACGATGCCAAGTCTCCTGCTGTGGGCAGGATATTCTGTTGTCTTCCAGATTCCAAAATGGCCCCACCCCTCTCCCAGAGAGAGCCACAGTGTGCCTGGGCAGGCATTCTGGCTGGGCTGGCTCTTTCACGCATCCACAGTCAGCTGGAGGGACGGTAGCTCTTGGGTTAATGACATGGGGCAGCTTTGCATGTGTCATCCTCTTTAATTCTCACATTTCACAACAGCCCTGCAAGGTTAATATTTTTATTATTCCTCTTTTACTAATAAGGAAACAAAGACTCAGAGAGGTTCAGCAACTTGCCAACATGCCTCACTTCGTAGCCAAGCTGGGATTCCAGCCCAGCTGTCTCTAACTCCTAGTCTTCTGGGCTTAACTTGTATTACATCTACTGGTTTAGCCAAATAAATTCAACCTTTTCCAATGACGCCATACTTGTCTCCATGAAAAGTGCTCATGTTGGCATGAAACATTCTCGAGTGACTGCCTGGCCCTAAAGTGTGGGCTTCTCACTGCAGTCCTGGGAATCAGGTCTGCGTTTTCTCCACGTCCTGGACATACCTTCAGGCTGAGGACAGATGACTGGCTTTGTTAGCTCAGCCTCAGTTGTAAGGCAGTGAGAGGCTCTTCTGTGTCAAGGATGTGATCCTGCCTGATGCTACTTTATTAAAGCCAGGACTGGTTCCCAACAGAGCCTGTGATCTGAGGCTAGGGCAGTGAAAGCCTCAGCTGGCTCTGAGTTTGCAACGAAGGTGTCAAAGCAGAATCTGGGCTCTTTCTGTAAATAGCACCTTTTGGTTTCTCCCTGTTTCTGCTTCTCTGGGGACAGATTAAATTAATACAGCCTCTCAGTTTTTTGGCACTTCTGTTTCTCAACAAAACCAAGGGAATATTTAAATCTGGCCTTTGAAAGTTTACCTCCGGGCTTGGAGGAATCCATTTTTCTTGTCTATTAATTAATTCATTCAAAACTATAGCAACTGGGTTCTTGCACTTGTGATAAAGGAGACAAAGATAAATGAAGTATGGCAATTGTCCTTTCCCTGGATGTCTTTCTGGATCATTTTATTTTAAAAATTATCTGTGAGGGGCCTCAGTCCAGCTCTGTCTGCCTCTGAGAGTCTGAGTAATGGGATCATGGTCACATAAAGAACAAGCAACACAACTAGGACTTGAATCTAGTTCTTTTCTATCTCAATTCCAAGATCCCCCTGCCTCAAGTTTGAGTGTGTTTTCCTACTATGTCAGACGCTTTCTCGTTTTTAGATTAAAACAGCAGAACTGGTTACCCTTCAGCTTGGAGAAACACAATAAGTGTTACCTGTAATTCATCTCCCTCATTGTCCAGGAAGTATTTGCCAATTTACCACTTGTGAGGGCCAGGCAAGTGCCTGAACCAGACAAGGCTGTGCCCTTGAGGAGACCACACCATCCTGTGGACAGAGGCACGACAGAGCACAGTTATGGGAGCTGAGCAAGAGGCATGCATGACATCATAAGAACTTAGAGGAGGGGGGTTAATGCCAGCTGGGACAACCCTGGGCAGGCTGAATGGTGGGTGGACCATGCCAAGCTGAGCTCTGAAGGGAGAGAAGGCAGGTCAGGCTGATTGGGAGGAGTTGAGTGGAGACCAACGTATGCGAAGGTGTAGAGATGTGTTAGGTTCAAAAGTGAAGGATGATGATCTCCATCAGACTCCAACAAAGCCCCCTTATTGGGGAATGGTGAGAAAGGCTGGAATTGTGAATGGCCTTATATGTCATGGCAGAGAATTTGAGCTTGAATCTTCAGGAAAAGAAAAAATTTTAAAAGACTGCAGTCAGGATGAGGTGTATGTTTTAGAAAAGCTGCTCTGGGTGGCAGGAAGGATGATGAATTGGAGGTGAATGGAGGAGGACAAGAGTGGGGAAGAGGGATGAGTTAGTTGGCTCCAAGATATATGTAGCAGCTTTTGTGTGGCAGGACTCTGAATTCCTTACTGTCGTCCTATTATCCTCTAACAAATTGGACTTGGTAAGCATCACTTTAATACCCTGTAGGCACTTCTTGCCTCAAGCCTTCCTATAGGAACCCCCTCTCTCTAGTGAGAAAGATAGTCCCATTATTTCAGTACCAGGTACGGAATGTCTCCTGGAGGCTTATAATGCATTAGGGAGGCAGACGACAGATATGGAACTACTTGAGGAAATCAGGTTACACTCACAGGATGTTTAGAGCAAGCTTTAAAGAAGGAGTAGGGTTTGGGATGATGAACCATGGCCTGGAAAGGTGATTGTGGAGAAAACTTTTTAGGCAGGGGCACGACCACGTCCACATCATGAGGGAAATAAGCTGGGGCATAGCTCATGTTACATTTATAGACCTTTTCTTTCAGTTGGATCTGCATCAGTTGATTCATTCTTGATTCATTAAAGTCATTAGTGATTGATATAAGTTCATGTTAATATTAAGTGTACATTTTGTAGAAGTGGCAAAAAGCCATGTTCCTCAAGGCTTTTTTTTGGTGCATTAGTTCTACAGGATGTTAATGAGTGTCATATATTAAAGGGTTTCTGGTTAAATATATTTGAGGGAAATGTTGGTATTCCTGACATTGCCAACAGGATTATCTGACAGTGAAACTCATGTTCTGAATCATTGGATCAAATAGGTCTGAATGGAGGTAAGAGGGAGCCTTTGTGAGTTAGAAGGGCCTGCTCCCAAAACCATATTCCCTCACCCCAAACTCCTACAGAGGTCACTAGGCTCTGTGTCCCCTCTAGGCCTATAAAGATTGACATTATGGCACCAGAATATTGCAAAGCATGCATTTGCTGTCTCCAGTTCCAGACTGACAACTTCTTGAGGACAGGAACAGGCCCCTCTTCATCGCCGATTCTCCAGTGCATAACTGGTTGCCTGGTGTGGCCACTTTGCCCATCTCTGACTACTTCTAAGGTCTGGAGTGTCCCTGATCATAGCATGACCTAGGCCATATTCATTTTTCATTCAGTGGCATCCCCTCAATACTGTATGGCCCTTGCTAATGACCATTCCCCTCTGTGTCCATCCCCACCACTGGCACAATATCTCCTGATCCGTTCCTGCCAATTCCCTGTTCTCTCTTAGCTCTTTGGACATAGGATCCAAGGGTCCAGGATGCCTCAGGCTCCAGCCCATGTTGGTTATGAAATTTGTGATAGAAACTAAGGTCAGAGGGAGGTCTTTGGGATGCAGAGGGAATGAGAACCCAATCCTTTGATGGCTTCTTGGAGCCCTTTGTGGAAAGCACAAAAGAAAGGTCATGTGAACAAGATTCTGGGTTGAATGTTGTATCCCTAAAATAGCTGCTGTAATAACACTGTGCTGTGATTATTGAAAGCTTGAGTTAGCAATTGATTTCAGGCTGAGAGATCAATGTGAAAAGAGATTGCAATGCAGGATTATGAAGAAGCCATCCATGACCCCCACGCTCATGAAGCAGCCACATCCACCTCTTCCACAGTCCCTGTCACCTTCTTGTAATTGCGTGTCTGTTGTCTATTGTGCCGTTGTGAACTCCCAGAAGTTGGGGCCATCCCTGGATTATCTTCAACAGTGACTGGCTTATGGTAGGTGCTTGATTTACAATGCTCACAGCATGTCTTAGTTAAAGCAAAGAAACAAAGCAGTTAAATTACTTGGCTACAAAATTAATAAGGTAGCAGAATAGTGCTCTGAACCCAAGTCAGTCTCATTGCAATGCCCAAGTCTAGAACAGTAAAAGAGAGAAGGTCTGTGCATGTGAGTGCTAGATATATCAATCTATTAGCAATCAACTCTACAGATCAGGTTTGCTGCAGAGTCTGGGCAGCTCTGGCGCCCTCTGGTCCTGGGGGCATTGTTATGACCTAAATGTTACCAGGTATCATTGTCCCAGCATAAGAGTCTTACAAGATCTTATCCAAATCCTCATATATCTATATTCCATTGGTTACTGACTTCTTTTGCAGAGTCCTTGCTACAGCAAAGCTGTTAGTGTTTTCTGAGCATTACCAGGTCTAGAGGAACATGAAAAGGTAACGGGAAGGCATGGGAAGGTAAATATTGTCTGAGGATTATGACCTTGAGATTGTTCCTAAATAATTGACACAGACTACCCATGTTGCCTCTGCTGCTGATGAGCTTTTGAGGTTTGGACACCCTGGCTCTATTAACTACCTTATAAATGATACAGGAAGAAAGAGAGCAAATCTGAGTGGATACTTGATATTAGAGGGAGGATCCTGGACCTGAATTCCAGCTACATTCTTTACCTACCATCCTGCTAAATCTCTTGGCATCTCAGTTACTTCATTTATAAATTGGGCTTCATGCATTCTTCCTTTTTCACAATTTCCCTTAAAAATGCTCTCGCTCATTTGATAGCTATAGTTTTCTCACTTGCTTCATAATACAGCTATCAGTGGATGAGCCATGCTTGTCTAATTTAACTCACACTTATTAGTATGTTTTATGTATATATAAACTCACTTAATCTCCACAACCCTATGAGGTGGGTACTATTATTATCTCTATTTTATTTATGAGTAAAAGAGACATAGAGGTTAAGTAGCTTGCCTGAGGTAATAAGTAAGACAAGAAGTGGAGCCAGGATTTGAACTTGAACCAAATATGAACCACATTCCAACATGTGGTAACATTCTCTGCTTACTTTTTCTTCATTGTTGATTATCCAGGGCAGCCATCAAACCCAAGCTGACCATTCAGAGTTTTTTCCTCAGGTTTGAAATTGGATTTAAGAAATTATTAGTTTTCCTTAACTTCCACCTCATATCATTTTACTTTTACACTCTTATAGCAACTGTAACAATTCCTCAACTACGTTAGGACTTTTGATCCATTGATCATACCAGTCTCACCAAGCTTTTCATGTCAAAGTTAATTGAAAATAGAATGGGATCCTGAGATTTTGAATGGGGACATCTGGTTAAACCCACATGAAACTGACCATATTAAAATCCAAGTCAACTTGATCTTCTTTTGCCAGTAGAAGTAGCTTGCCTTCCACTGTCTGAGAAGATTAGTCTTTTGTTGCTTGAAAATCAGCGATAACCTCAACTGGGACAGATGCTAATTCCCCTCAAAACTCACAACAGCCATTCCTATTTCTAGGAGACCCAAAATAATATGAAGTTATGCTTTGGAAGGCAGATGCACTCTATGACTCAGGATAAAATAACTTATGTACAAAATGAATTAGAAAACATTTCTAATATATATTGGAAATATGAGGAAGGAGTGAGTGGATTCTAAGAATGTTGAATCAAGGAAAATGGAATATAATACTATATTAGACTGAACTAATATGAGTATGCTTTCTAAAGATTCCAAATTTAATATGTTATTCATGAAGTGGGAAATGGCTCTGACAGCTTACTGATTGGTTGACTGGAACTTAGACTTAATGGTGGGGTATATTTAATAACATTGAGATGCCAGAGTTTCCCCGGCATGATATGGAAGAGAAAACAAAGGATTAGGAAAAAATAAATATTGCAGTAGAAGTATCATTTGTGGGCTGCGTACTCACCTCTGACTATGTGGCACAGTTGTGGTATGAAGGCATTCTCTTAACTAAGGTGTTGAAGGGAACGCCTATCTCCTTAAAAATCTCTGATTTTTCTTCTTAGTAGGCCAAGTGTGATAATAGGGGAATCCTATTGAGATGGGCTGTTTGATTTCATTTCAGATTATAGGAATCTGGAGTAGTAGAAGGCAAGACCACTTCCTGGAAAAGAAAAATAAGCTGGGTGCATTTACCATAAAGGCAACATTGATATTTACAAAGTCTTGGCCTGTAGGTACCGTTGGGCATTGTTAATTGATCATTGTGTTCCTAAAAATCCAGGAATAAAATAAATGCCCAGGATACTAGAGTACTGCAGGATGTATGTAAAAGAAACACACACACCCCTCAAAACTCAAAATTCTAGGTCTAATAGCCAGCAACCTAATTTTGAGTTTTCATGGTAGAGAGTTAATGGCTTTTCACCCAGGTTCCAGGCTAAGACAATTCACATGTCTAAAACACCTTGAATAAAGGGGACATAAGATCCTTGTGAGGAAGGATCCTGCAACATTGCCACAGGTACATAATGTGAGACTTCCTCCAAGCCTTCTTCAAAGGAATTCATGACTGTTTATTTACTGTGGGAACGATACACAGAGAAAAAAAGAATGCTCAGATCATTTGGGGATTTGAGGCTTTGGCTCTGAATTTACAGTAACTCATGAGAACCCCAAATGTTACTGTGGCCCACCAGTCAAAGTGGGTATTTATAGCAGTCAGGTGATAAAGTCTTAACTCACATCCAGTTCTCGATGTGTCCAGCTGTTTCATGGATGTACCCTGCGGTGATATCCCTAACTCTTCAGTGTAATTAGAATAGACATTTGTAGCAAGTGGAAAAATCCCTGTATTAGACCTCTGACCCAAGGTGTGAGGGGTTTTCTGTTAGGAAGGGTTAAGTAAAGATCCTAGAAACTTCCAAGCTCCATTCTACCAAGATTATAAACCAGAGCAATACTTTATTCATGGGGAAAATTTCAGAGTTTAATATCGCCATTAAAGTCTTGAAAGGTACAGAAGTGCTGATAGCTATCACTGTTCCACATAACTGACCAGTTTAGTCTATCCAAAAGTCAGACAAATATTAGATAATGTCTGTAGACGATCGTAAACTTAGGGGATTTGACTCTAATTGCAGTTGCTGTTCCAGATGTAGCATCGAATCAGCATGGCCCCTTGCACTCATTATGTAGCTATTGACCAAGCTTGTTTTTTTCCATACTGATTTTCAAGACCACTAGAAGAAGCCTGCTCATAACGGGTTTGCCCTCCTCCCACTCTCTACCCTCCAAAAGGCCCCAGTGTGTGTTGTTCCCGTCTATGTGTCCATGTGTTTTCATCATTTAGCTCTCACTTATAAGTGAGAACATGCAGTATTTGTTTATCTGTCCCTGCATTAGTTTGCTAAGGATAATGGCCTCCGGCTCCATCTGTGTCATTGCAAAGGGCATGATCTTGTTCTTTTTTATGGCTGCAGAGTATGGTGTATATGTACCATATTTTCTTTAGCCTCATTGATGGGCATTTAGGTTGATTCCTTGTCTCTGTTGTGAGTACTGCTGCAGTGAACCTATGTGTACATGTGTCTTTATGATAGAATGATTTATATTCCTTTGGGTGTATACCCAGTAATGGGATCGCTGGGTTGAATGGTGGTTCTGTTTTTAGGTCTTTGAGGCATCACCACACTGTCTTCTACAATAGCTAAACTAATTTAGACTCCCACTAGCAGTGTATAAACATTCCTTTTTCTCCACAATCTTGCCAGCATCCGTTATTTATTGAATTTTATTTTATTTATTTGAGACAGAGTCTCGATTTGTCACCCAGCCTGGAGTGCAGTGGCATGATCTTGACTCACTGCAACCTCTGTCTCCTGGGTTCAAGTGATTCTTCTGCCTCAGCCACCCAAGTAGCTGGGACCACAGGCACCTGCCACCACACCTGACTAATTTTTGTATTTTCAGTAGAGATGGGGTTTCACTGTGTTAGCCAGGCTGTTCTCAAACTCCTGACCTCAGATGATCTGCCTGCCTCGGCCTCCCAGCGCTGGGATTAAAGGTGTTAGCCACCACGCCCAGCCTTTTTTTTTTTTTTTTCTTCCTAAGTTAATAACTATTCTGACTGGTGTTAGATGGTATCTCATTGTGGTTTTGATTTAGATTTCTCTAATAATCAGTGATACTAAGCTTTTTTCTCATGTGATTTTTGGCCTCTTGTATGTCTTCTTTTGAAAAGTGTCTGTTTATGTCCCACTTTTTATGTTTTTAAAAATTGTAAATTATTTAAGTTCCTCATAGATGCTGGATATTAGACCTTCGCTGGATACATAGTTTGCAATTTTTTTTTGTCCATTCTACAGGTTATCTGTTTACTTTGTTGATAGTTTCTTTTTGTTGTGCAGAAGCTCTGTAATGTAATTATATCCCAATTGTCAATTTTTGCTTTTGTTGCAATTGCTTTTGGCCTCCTCGTCATGAAATATTTGCCCATGCCTATGTCCTGAACGATATTGCCTAGGTTGTCTTCCAGAGTTTTTTTTATAGTTTTCGGTTTTACATTTAAGTTTTTAATCCATCTTACTTTTTCTATATGGTGTAAGGAAAGGGTCCAGGTTCGATCTCCTGCATGTGGCTAGCTAGTTCTTCCAGCACCGTGTGTTGAATAGGGAATCATTTCCTCATTGAGTAGTGAGCATTTTTGTTGCCTTAGAGAGATGTGAGTGAATTAGAGGGTAGAGGATAAGCTTTCTGCCGAAACTGAAGTCCTTCTACCTCAGATAAGTTTCTTGAGAATATTATTCTGTGGTCTTGAGAATGCTGAGATATCACCTCCAAGATGAGAGGGATTTTGCTGTGCCACACAATACCTACCTTGGAAAAAAATTTTTTAAAATGCATGTTAGGTCTTTTTGGAGTTTGGAGGCAATATATAATACAGCCAAGTGTGCTACTTTGACACATCTAGAGTTATTGCAAAGCTGCCACTCTCAACTAGAGACCAGGGCAAGAGAAGTCTCTGCAGCAAGGTCAGGCTACAGGCAACTTTCTCTGCCACTGGGGTCTCATGATTTAGCGGATACAATGATACTTACAGTGCCAGTGAAAATAGGGAGACTGTATGAAACTCCAGGACCACAACGGTGCAGACCTCTAGGACTTTGGAGCAAATCCATCCTCTCTTCTGAAAGTAACTATTTTTCTTTTGAGAGATGTATTCTGGCTTGCTCCTGGTCCTTGTGATTGCCTAACCATGAAACACCCAGAGACCATGTGGGCTGAGCTTCACATCATGTATTGAGTGTTTCTGACACGCTGTGGGAGTACACAGCAGTAATATATCATCTAGTAAAAATGATACGTATGAGACAGCTTGGCCAGGTTTGTAAGGTATAAATAAGCTGCATGAGCAGATGGCTGCAACTCCTTTTACACTGTTGCATTGCCTCCTTTCCTCAGTCTGTGAGCTCAGCACCATGGACTTGCTATTATCAAGACTAACCTGGCTCACAGTACTGCTAAGTGCCTGATCTTCCAAGTGTGGAGATCAGCAATAAGTACTGATATTGCCCTGTTCCCCAGGAGATCAGCCAGTCAACAGGTAGTTTGTTTATTATATTGAATGTCTTCCATCATGAAAAGGATAAAGATCTATTCTCACTGAAATAAACATATTCTGGGTATAGATTACCTTTCTTGCTCACAGTGTTTGTGCTAACATCCCCACCCTCACACTCATAGAATGCCTTGTCCAGCATTATGCCATTCTGCATAGCATTGTTTCTGATCCAGGAACAGATTTTCTAGCCAAAAATGTGCAACAGTGGACTCATAACCATGGAATGATCAGGTATTATTACATCACTCAGCCAGAAGTCTCTGATCTACTCAGAATTCTAATGGCTTCCTAAAGATGTACTTACAGTTAGGGGACAACATCTTGAAAATTTGGGGCTTTCTATTACAGGATGCAATGCATGTTTGGCAGTTTATGTTTTGAATCTGAGACAATTGCATATCTTTTCCATAGCCAGAATACATGGGTCTAGAAATGAAGGAGTGGGCTCGGGACTGCAACCTCTATCTTAATAATCCACTTGCAGAGTTTGTGCTTTCCATCTCAACAATTTAGGCTTCTGATGGTCCAGAAATCTTAGCTCCCTTAGGAGAAGGATGATGTCACTAGGGGAGGCAACAGGCAACAGTTGGACACAACAAATGGTGAGAAACAACACAGAACACTCTACAATTGTGTGGGTAGTGTTACCTAACTAATACCCCTAATGTGGCTTTACTGAATAGCATCAATTGGTGCCTGATACTCTCCAGGGAAAAATAATGTCACAGAGAAAACTAACCACACGCCTGAGGGACACAGTCACTATAGAAGAAAGACAAGAATATGAGATTCAGCTATAGTATACAAATAAAAATTAATGGTCTAGATAGATCATAAATTTAAAATCAGCATAATAAATTTTCCCACAGAGATAAGAGAGGATATTGGTAACAGGAAGCAGGATCAAGGAGTTAATAAAACAGAATCAAATTGAAATGTGTGGTTGGAAAAATATTATGTCAAAATAAAGAACACAGTAGATAGGCTACATGGCAGAATGCCTGTAGTCAAAGAACAAATTACCTAGAAAACCAGCCTGAGGAGCTCTCCCAGAAGACATCAAGAAAAAGTAATGAGTTGAGGAAATGTTCATCATCTTATACTAAAGTTCTGGAAGGAAAGGCACAAATAAATGGAAGAGAGACAGTAGTAGAGGAAAAAATGACTTAGAATTTTTCAGAATTAAAGAATGATCACAACTCTTGATTGTAGTCATGGGCGATGGCAGGTGCCTGCTGTTATTCCAGCTACTCAGGAGGCTGAGGTGGGAGGATCACATGAGCCCAGGAATTCAAGGCCAGCCAGGGCAACATAGTGAGACCCTGTCTCTAAAGAAAAATTTTAAAATTAAACCGACTGGGGTCCTTTAATTCCAGCACTTTGGGAGGCCAACGTAGGTGGATCATTTAAGGTCAGGAGTTTGAGGCACACGGTGAAACCATGTCTCTACTAAAAATACAATAATTAGCCAGACCTGGTGTCATGCACCTTATAGTCCCAGCTTCTCAGAAGGATGAGGCAGGAGAATCACTTGAACATGGGAGGCGGAGGTTGCAGTGAACTGAGAGTGCATCATTGCACTCCAGCCTGGGCAATAAGAGCAAAACTGGGTCTCAAAAAAACAAACAAAAACACCCCTCTTGATTGAAAAGCTTTGTTGAGTATAAGACAGGTTGGACAAAGAAGAACAGACACTTTTTACATATTAGAGAAAAATTTAAGTCTATCAAAGAAAAAGAAAAAATCCAAGGATGATAACGGATAACATTTATCCAGTGCTGCTGGCACTTCCTATGGACGAACTTACTTAGCCCTTAGAGCAGTCTTAAGATGCTATTATCACCGTTTTGCATGTGAGGATGTTGAAGGACAGGGAGTCTAAGTAACTTGCCACAGATCTGATAGCCAGGACATATGGCAGCTGGGATCTGAAGCCAGCAATCTCTTGCTCCAGAGTCTGAGATTTCAAGCATCAGGGATTCTTGCTTCTTGAAAAGCTGAGAGAAAGAGAAAGAGAGTGAGAGAGAGAGAGAGAAAAAAAAATTACCCACTAAAGAACACAAATCATCTTGGCATTAGACTTTGCAACAGTAACAGTTGAGTCAAGAATACAGTGGAGAAATAATTTAAAAATGTACAAGAGACTGGGTGTGGTGTCTAATGCCTGTAATCCCAACACTTTGGGAGGCTGAGGTGGGCAGATCACTGGAGGTCAGGAGTTTGAAACCGGCCTGCCTAACATGGTGAAACCCTGTCTCTACTAAAAATACAAAAATTAGCTGGGTATGTTAGTGCATGCCTGTAATCCCAGCTACTTAGGAGGCTGAGGCAAGAGAATCGCTTGAACCCA
Organism: Aotus nancymaae; assembly: GCF_030222135.1. NCBI lineage: Eukaryota > Metazoa > Chordata > Mammalia > Primates > Aotidae > Aotus > Aotus nancymaae. The sequence continues at coordinate 82,509,286 of NW_026988450.1, read as the reverse complement.
GGAGGCAGAAGTTGCAGAGAGCCGAGATCATGCCACTGCACTCCAGCCTGGGCAACAGAGTGACTCTGTCTCAAAAAAAGTTACAAGAAAGATGTGTACTGTAGAATTAGCTAAACTAGATTTTAAAAAGTTAAGTAAATTGCATGAAGAAATACATATGATAAGGGTCAAGGCATTCTTGCCTGTGGTCTATTAATCTCTTTCCATACTGTCGCTGTTAAATGTTGGGGAGAATTGTGACTTTGACAGTAATGTTCTCTGAAAGTCCAATTGACTGCTTGAGAAATAGGATGGAGGATAAATTATGATCTAGCTCTAGTCGGGCTCAAACTTTTATTCTTTCTGCTTATGAGAGCTGCTGAGCTGAGGCCATCATCAATGTTAGAGAAACTCAGATGCCTGCTCTTTACGTAGGCTGGCAGGCAGAGATTAATGCAGGAGGGGGTCGTATGTGTTTGTGAATTTTATGATACAATTTGCAGGCTATAAAATGGACAGGATGAATATTCTAGAAATCCTGAGATGATTATTAAGTGAATGATTAGGTTTCATTTTTACTTCAGCTAAACATACTTAACTGGGCTCAGTCTTGACATCAGACATGTACAGCTTTAGTGTTTGCATTAAGGATATGTCATTTAAACAGTTATTCAAGGGCACCTTTATTCTAATATCCACGAATGGCTCACCATCATGGAACCATGCCACTCTGAAGCTAGGTAAGGTTTTTCATTAGGGTTCTTAATTTTTATATAATAGATGAGGAAACAAACACTCAGAGGAAATGTGTAATTTTTCCAAAGGTCATCCAAATAATAAAAGAAAGCCAACACTTGGTCTCATAACCAATGATTCCATTTATATTTATTTATTGGGAATGTACAATATTTGTCAAACAATTTTAGGTATTAGGGTAGAGCAATGAACAAGGTGATCATGGTCTCTGTCATCAAAGAGTTTACAATCTAGAAGAGAGAGAGTAAGTACAGGTGCAAACGAACAAATATAATAAAGATATGATAGGTGTGGAAATAAGAGAGTGGTGATTTAGGAAGTGGTGGAGAGGGAGGAAGCTACTTTAGACTGAGGGAAGAGGGAGGACACTAAGAGAGGTTTTATGTGAATGAAAATTTAGCCATCTGAAAAAGTAGAAGCTGACTGTTCCAATTGAGAGAAAAAAACAGTGCAGTGTCCCTAAAGCAGAAGCAAGCTTGGCAAGTTGGAAGGAAAGATTAGTAGTGGTTTTGGAAATAAAGCAATGGAGAAGAAATGGCACAGGAGTAGGTGGGAAAGGTACACTTGGGTTAGTTTGCATAGGGTTTTATACATTATGGCAAAATGTTTGCACTTGATTCTGCAGTCAATAGAAAGTTATGAAGGGTTTTAAACGAAGTAGTATTATAGTCTGACTTGCATTTCCCAGTAAGATCACTATGGCTGCTGGGTGGAGAATGAGTGAGTAGTGATGGGGCAAAAGAAGATTCAGGCAGACCCTTTAGGGGGTAATTTACTCGGCAATAAAGACCATGTTTCTAGCTAGCCTCTGAAGTTCTTCTGAATTCTATTATCCTATGATGGCATGAGATTTATCCAAAGAAACTCAGTTGTTGTTTTTTTTTGTTCTGATCTGAACCAAGTTTCAACCATCTTTCATAGTACTAGAAGAAGCGTTAAAACAAAAAATCTTAATTTTAATTATTCATCCACACAACGAGTATTGCTTGTGTGTCTAAATGCTTGTGTATCTGCACTATGCAAGACAGTGATGACAAAGAGAGAAAAGGCATGGTCCTTGCTGCTGAATGTGATGGGGAAGACAGAATGGTTAATGCGGTGTGCAGAGAGGACATTGAACCTGGCAGCAGCCTGGAAAACTGGAAAAGCCAGGGGTATTGGCATGGGGATGTGACTGGGAGACAAAAGATCATATCTAAGCCTTATACATGCTTTTGACTGAGTCCTGCATGTTATGTATGAGTGTACCAGTGCAAGAAAGGAAGGAAACTTTATGTAGGCAGAGGGATCAGCATTTGCAATTGAAGGTAAATAATAGGCTGTAGGGAAGGTGTACATAATTGCCAGTTGTTTGGTGTGGCGGGAGCATAGAATATGGGTGTACAGGGAAATTATCAGAATAGGAAGTGGAAGAAGTTAAATTGTATGGTAGTGACTATGCTTTGAATCCTGGATTACAATCTAGGTGTCCTTGGGTGATGCAGAGTCAGAACTCTTGGTTGGAAGAGAAGAGACTTACCTAAGCAACTTAACCAGATAGGGACATTGTAATCAAATTGCATTGCTATGTCATGGGTTCCAAAGTAGGGATATAGCTGGACCTCTGGCAGGAGCCCAAATCAGTGTTTGTAGAACTGTAAGAAATCTGAAAGGTTTTCCATTTTCTATCTCTTGTTTCTTTCTGTGTGTCTATTGAATAATTCTTACTGCAGGCTGATGTACCTGCTTCTTAGTCCTCAACACTACAAATGACTCCCTAGTTGGCATTGTCTCTCTTTAAGAGACAAGATGAGGCACAAATAATGGATTCCAATCCAATTTCAAAAAAAAGCACTATTACTAGATCAATTTGAGTAAAGTACTCACTCCAATAATCTTTTTCCAGGAGGATTAGGCAAGCTTTATAACAAGTTCTGGTCCCCACCCTTGTGCTCATATAGTTTCTGAGCTAGATTTTATAATATTCTCAGCAGTGTCCCTGGCATGTGGGATTGTTTCATAAATGTTTTTTTCCCTTAATTTATTTATTTTACTTTAGGTGCATATTATATCTGGCATTTCGCCCCATGTTATCCCTCCCCTTCCTCCCCACCCCCTCCTGTCTCTTCCCTACCCTTCCCAAACTGCCCCCAGCATGTGATGCTCCTCTCCCTGAGTCCATGTGTTCTCATTGTTCAACATCCACCTATGAGTGAGAACATGCAGTATTTGGCTTTCTGTTCTTGTGTCAGTTTGCTGAGAATGATGGTTTCCAGGTTCATCCAAGTCCCTACAAAGGACACGAACTCATCTTTTTTTAATGACTGCGTAGTATTCCATGGTGTATATGTACTACATTTTCTTTTTCCAGTCTATTATCAATGGGCATTTGGGGAGGTCGTTTGGGGCATTTGGGGAGGCATTTGGGCAATATCCAGGTCTTTGCTATTGTACACAGCGCTGCAATGAACATACGTGTGCATGTGTCTTTATAGTAGAATGATTTATAGTTCTTTGTATATATACCCAGTAATGGGATTGCTCAGTCAAATGGAATTTCTATTTCTAGATCCTTGAAAAATTGCCACACTGTCTTTCACAATGGTTGAACTAATTTACACTCCCACCAACTGTGTAAGAGTGTTCCTGTTTCTCCACATCATGTCCAGCATCTGTTGTCTCCAGATTTTTTAATGATCGCCATTCTAACTGGCATGAGATGGTATGTCAATGTGGTTTTGATTTGCATTTCTCTAATGACCAGTGATGATGAGCATTTTTTCATATTTTTCCCGGCCTCACATATGTCTTCTTTTGAAAAGTGTCTGTTCATATCCTTTGCCCACTTTTGAATGGAGTTGTTTTTTTTCTGGTAAATCTGTTTTAGTTCTTTGTAGATTCTGGATATTAGCCCTTTGTCAGATGGGTAGATTGCCAAATTTTTTTCCCATTCTGTTGGCTGCCAGTTCACTCTAATGATGGTTTCTTTTGCTGTACAGAAGCTCTGAATTTTAATTAGATCCCATTTCTCTATCTTTGCTTTTATTGCCATTGCTTGTGGTGTTTTAGTCATGAAGTCCTTGCCTATGCCTATGTCCTGGATGGTTTTGCCTAGGTTTTCTTCTAGTGTTTTTCTGGTGTTAGGTTTTATGTTTAAATCTTTAATCCATCTGGAGTTAATTTTAGTGTAAGATGACAGGTAGGGGTCCAGTTTCTGCTTTCTGCACATTGCTAGCCAAATGTTTCAGTCAGAAGACACAGACTGGCAAACTGGATAAGAAGTCAAGACCCATCGGTGTGCTGTATTCAGGAAACCCATCTCACATACAAAGGCACACATAGACTCAAAATAAAGGGATGGAAGAAGATTTACCAAGCAAATGGAGAACAAAAAAAAAGCAGGGGTTGCAATCCTAGTCTCTGATAAAATGAACTTCAAACCAACAAAGATTGAAAGAGACAAAGAAGGACACTACATCATGGTAAAAGAATCAATCCAACAAGAAGAGCTAACGATCCTAAATATATATGCACCCAACACAGGAGCACCCAGATACATAAAGCAAGTTCTTAATGACCTAAAACGATATTTAGACTCCCACACAATAATAGTGGGAGACTTCAACACTCCACCATCAGTATTAGATCAATGAGACAGAAAATTAACAAGGACATCCAGGACTTGAATGCAGAACTGGACCAAGCAGACCTAATAGACATAAACAGAATGTTCCACCCCAAATCTACAGAATATACATTTTTCTCAACACCACATTGCACTTACTCTAAAATTGACCACATCATTGGAAGCAAATCACTCCTCAGCAAATGCAAAAGAATGGAAATCATAACAAACAGTCTATCATAAATGTTACTTAAAAGAGGTTAGAGATTCAGGCAGGGCCAGTACTTGAAGGGTTGTGTAAAGGTCTATTTATGTTTGAAACAATGCCTAGCACACCGGCACAGCATAAAGAATCAATAAATGGTATCTGTTGTTACTGTGTCCAAACGCCCTGCTTATGTTTTTGTCTTCCTCACAGTCCTGTTAGTTTCTTGGTTACTAAGACTGAATTTGATGTTTGTATTCTCAGCACCTTGGACAGCTCTTGACCGAGCTCCTGTACTGTCACCAATGCTACTAACCACTGGCTAGGGCCCTCTTCTCAAATGAACGCCCCATTACCTCTTATATCCTCCCCTCACAACTTGCACTTTCTGGAGCACTATAGCCAGGCCCAACTAAGACTTAGTACACTATTTCCCTGAACAGTTTATTTTGGGCCACTGGAACTCACTTCCCTTAGAATCTCAAGCGCTTCATCCCCCGCTCCCTCATCTCTCAGTTTTAGCTTTATCCTTCTTCCCACCAGCCCAAGTCAGCAAGACTCCAGCATGCCTTGCAGCTTATGGTGCCTGAGTTATCTCACTGCAGAGGCGCATTTGCTAGTTAGCACATTTGCTGCTTTAATTAGACTAGTTTTGACAAGCTCTGAAACTTTGTTTTTGGTTTTGATCTTTGGGATGATTTAAAGCACCATAAAGCTGTGTAATTGTTGTGGGCAGGTCACATATCCGCCAACATCCATCTGCTTCATCAGAAAACTGACTATCCCAAGCCTAGAATAGAGCGTGGAAAGCACACAATAAAATGAGATTGCCATGGGTTAATGCTATTTCTCATGAAAAGCAGTTTTTCTTTTCTGTCTCTCGTGTTCTTGGCCTATTATTAAGTCACCATTTTGACCTTCCTCTCATTTTCAGCCAACACAAAATAATTAACATCTTGATATTGCTGGATTGTTGCTCTTAGGGAAGGTGAATATATTTGCATGGTGCCTGAGAATTTACAAAGGAAACTCTGGTGAATTATCTCAACACAATCCTGTGAAGCAAGGCATGGTTGCAATTATTGGTGCTATTTTACAGATAGGAGACCTGGAGCCTAACAAGGTGAAATGCTTAGAGTAAGATAAAATAAAATAAGTATTTACTGCAATCCACTTTATTGCAGTGGGCAGTGAGAATATACCAAGCACAATAAAATATCACTTTGAAGTTCTCAATTGTGTAGCTTCTTTTAACCAGGGGTTTCCCTCTCTTCACTCATGTTAATTTTAATTTTGAAACAGAGTCTCATTCTGTTGGCCAGGCCAGAGTGCAGTGGCATGATCATGGATCATAGCTCCATGGGAGCTATGGAGGCTGGATATGGGAGGCTGGATCATGGATCAAGCCTCCATCTCCTAGGCTGAAGTGATCCTTTCATCCCAGCCTCCCATATAGTTGGGACTACAGGCTCACACCACCATGTCTGGCTAATTTTTAATTTTTTTGTAGAGATGGGGGTCTCACCAAGTTGCCCAGATTAGTGTCAAACTCTTGGGCTCAAGTGATCCTCCTGTCTTGGTCTCTCAAAGTATTGGGATTACAGGCATGAGCCACTGTGCCCAACCCATGTTTATTATCATTGGAATTTTGCTTCATTAGAGCATTACATTATACATATGCAGGCCACATGGAGGTTTCAGCTCTTGGGAAGGGAAGTTTGGAGTCTGTGCAGTTGGTTCTCTTCTTAGTCATTTCTCTGTTAAACTCTGTTTCCACTGTAGGCACTGGAGAGACAGCCCTATCCTCTATAGAGTTCTGCTTTTCCAAGACTTATTTAATTTAAACAGGCCCTGGGAACTCCCCTTCCTTTCTTACGTGATGAAGAAAAGTATTTATCTGCTCAGGAATGTTCATTTTGAACTATTTAACAAGGAAGAAGCAAACTTTGGGAGTTAATTAGGTAAGCCTTTTCCCACCCTGATAATGCCACTGGCCACTGGCTTGCTGCTTATCTCTGATCCTCAGCTTCTGGATAACATTCTCCTAAGATTGTAATGAGTAATGAATATGATTTCTCATAGACATGATTCCTAACATGTCCAGGCCCCTTCCCTGTTAGATGATCTGCTGTTTGCTGCATCTCCAACTTCTCTCATCCCGTTACAAAATCCCATTAAAAAGCTTTTACTCTTCAGTTCTCCTTTTTGGAATTGGCCACTGAAATTCCTTCTCCTTATGAATATTCCAGTGAATATAAATACATTGGGAGGATTATTTCCCTTTCTCTATTGAGTGTAAAGTTTTGGCATCCCTCCTCAGCCCATACGTTCAGTCTGGCACTGATTCACATGTTCCTCCAGTTGACTCTTCTGGTTTCTGGACACTAACAAACAGCATAGGATGAAAATCGTGACTCTGCTGAGCTTTCAATGCATGACTAGCCATGACATTATGGAGGGGCACTTACAGAAGGTAAAAACAGGAAATAAAAATGTCCCCTTGGCTTCTCATCCTTTCATGTTCACTTAATGTTCCTTCTGCACTGATCTGCCTCTGGACCTTTCCTCAACCAGTTCCTTTTGTAATGTCTCACCTTCTCCTCCCCTCCACCTGTGAAATCCTACCCATGCTTCAACATCTACATCAAATGACAACTCTCCTGTGAAGTGTGATATGACCTCTCCTTGTTCTGTGCAACGACATTAACAAGTATTGCTTCATTAGTGTCTCATCCAGCTTCCCTGGAAGCTGAATCTGAGAAGTTCTCATTGCAGGTGATTTATTGAGGGATCACTCAAAAGAGACCCAGGAGGGAGTAAGGGAAGCCGGGTGAGTCAAGAAAAGAAAATAGGAAAGAAAGCTGCGTGTCCGGGGAAGTCTGCCTTGGGCCAATCCCACTGGGGGCTCAGGAGTGTGAATTGCACACAGTTGTCTTACCCAAAGAAAAAGCTACCCTATAACCCAGCAGTCTTTCTTCTAGATATATATGTTCAAAGGAAATGAAATCATTATCTCATAGGGATTATCTGCACTTTCATATTCCCACATTCATTGCAGCATTAGTCACAATAGCCAAGAAGTGGATAAAGAAACTGAATAGGCCAGGTGCAGTGGCTCATGCCTATAATCCCAGCACTTTGGGAGGCTGAAGGGGTAGATCATTTGAGGTCAGGAGTTCCAGATCGGCCTGACCAACATGGTGAAAACCCATCTCTATTAATAAAAAACTACAAAAATTAGCCAGGTCTGGTGACACACCTGTGTAATCCCAGCCATTCAGGAGGCTGAGGCAGTAGAGTTACTTGACTCCGGGAAGTGGAGGTTGCAGCGAGCCTAGATGGAGCCACTGCATTCCAGCCCGGGTGACAGAGGGAGAGTGAGTCTCAAAAACAACAACAACAAAAGCAAAAATAACCCCTGTGAATATATATGTTTATTTATATACAATATTCAGTTTTTTAAAAGGTGGTGATCCTGCCATTTGCCACATAGATGGACCTAGAGGAGGACACTATGCTAAGTGAAATAAGCCAGACACAGAAAGAAAAATATTGCATGATCTCACTTATATGAGGAATATATGTATATATTATATATGTCATATATCATATACATATGAAAGATCAAATACACACAGATAGAGAGTAGCATGGTGATGACCAGGATCAGAGTGGGAAGGAGAAAACGGGAAGGTATTTTTTCAAAGGATATACAATGGCAAACATGTAGGATGAACAAATCTAAAGGTCTAATGTACAACAGGAGGACTGTAGGTAATCATAGTGTTGTGTAGTCAAGATTTTTGCTAATTGAGTAGATTATAGCTACTCTTGCCACAGGGAAAAGAAAATGGGTAACTGTGAGCTCATAGCTATGGTAATTTGTTTCACTTTAGTAACCATTTTATTATGTATATGTATCTCACAATATCATATTGTATACCTTAAATATATACAGTAAGATGATTTTTTTAAAAACGATAACTGCTAGTCAGCCATTGCGTATGAGATGTTCCATGCTGTGGGGGAAAGTGTACCCTCCAGGCATTTTCGGGGGAATTGTTCTCATGGGTTAGCCAAGGGATACCCTTCAGAGCAGGGTGCAGCCTGAGCCACTAGCAGCAACATCAACAGCTGGATAAGGGGGCTTTGGACAGGAACCAACACCATCTGCTAACAATAGTCAATTAGGTAGCCATTACATGTTTAGAGCACCTAAAAGACCTCTATTACATCCCAGGCACTTTCTGGGCAATTCGAAATCAAAGATAGATGAGTTACGTCTGGGCAGAAATTTCTTGAAGGTGAACTTTCAAGCACAGGATTAGTGACACAGGATCCCGGGACCTGCGATTGGAGTCCAGGTGTTTATACAAGCAAGTCTGAATTTCAGTTATTGAAACAGCTCCAGGCTGGGATCAGCAATATGTAAAATGAAGTTATCGGAGAATTTGAATCCTCATTTCCTGGTTCCCCTGCTAGCCTGAGGAAGAGCAGGCTTTTTCTTAGGCTACATTGAGGATGAGCCTGAAGATTTGAGTCAGTGGAGGGAGGTGCTGGTTGAGGAGCAAAGAACCTGGCAGGAGGCTGATCAAACCAGATTAACAGAAAAGGGGGTAGTTTACTGGCTGATGGCAAAGAACTGGGGTTAGAACTAACTTCAGTTAGGGCAGAATCAGAAAATTATGGATCTGTCCTTAGTCCCTGTTGCTCCATCTCTCAGCTCTGCCTCCCTCTGCATTGTCTTTATTCTTATGCAGCCTTTTTTCTTGCACTGGTTCAGAGAAACTCCCGGTTATATTTCATCAGTTTAGTAATCTATAGGTGAAAGAGAGCCTCTTTCTCAGTAGTTCTAGAAAGTCTCAGGATTAACTTCACTGGGTGGATTTGAGTCCTGTGATCAAAACCAAAGCCATTCCTGTTGCTGGGGGATGGAATTTGCAGATTGGATGGGCTACGCTACAGGCCCACTGGGGACCCCAAGTGAAGCACAGTTGCTGACAAGGCAGAGTGAAGGAAACCCTCTTTCTCCAGGAGAGATATGCAAGAAAGGCAAAACCATCAAACATGTTCTACTGCCGCTCCCCACAATTAGGTTTTCACATTGCTGGCGTGTAGCCTTATTGAGCTTACGCATGGCAAACTGCAGGGCCATGAGTTCATTGCCATCGGCAAGCTCAGGACACGACTGATTTGACAAGTCATATTTAATACTGGGCTTGTAAAGAAGTTTCTCATTTTCATCTGACCATTTTTATGATGGAAGTCAAGCTCACTAGCTTATAATTGACAGGATTTTTATGCATTTTGGAGAAGTTACAGCATCCAGTGGCCTACAGTTTGCAATCTATACAGACATTTCTGTTAACCTTGCAAAGCCTGAGAACTTGGCTTCGACGTTTTGTCACCGATCTTGTCAATTTCTAGACAGGTGACTTCACCCCAATCTCTTTGGGTTGTTTCTTTCCTTAAATTTAAGAGTTATTTCCTTGGACAAGGCCAGTGCCAGAGGCTTGAATATTGTTATTTGTTGACTTGTGTAACTTCTTGGAAAATGATTTTCTTGCTGTGATGCGAAATTGACTTTTCATCTTTGGTGACAGAACACTCCTCACATTTCCTGTGTTTGAAGGCACACAAATCTATTAAGGGGATATGCATGGGCTTTGAAAACCAGGCTGCTTACTTGCATGGAATTGGAGAATGATGACTGATCTTTGAGATAGCTTTAAAAGAGTCATTCTACACATTCTTACTTTTTCTTAATACTTTATAATTTTATGGCACTGCAATTTAAAGACTAGGGTTTTGATTTATAATGCTGGGGAAAAATATTATTTTCAAATATTCCAAATATTTGAAATATTCAATACTTGAATATTCCATAAATTCCATTATGTTTTTCACTATAGCATCCTACAGACCATCCTAGGAGTATTCTTTCTAGAGTATGTGTTCTACTTTCATGCTAGTCTAGATTATGGGTTTCTCAAGGGCATCACTCCTTCACTCCACTATGGATCTGGTGAGCATGTTTAATTCAAGCTTGGGTAGTGATAACATGAATGGTGCAATAGTTTGGGATGGTCTTTTGGATGTGGAGTAAGTTTGTATGTCAGACTTTTAGTTCATTCATTCATTTTGAGTTCATTGATTATTACCACGATTAAGGCATTGTTCTGGGCTGAGGATGCAGAAAAGAACAAACAAAGACAAAGCCCCTGACTTCAAGGAGCTCACATTCTACTCGGAGAAACAAACAATAGACAGGCACCCAAATGAACATGTAGTGGGTGCAGTAGGGACAAGAGCTCCAGGAAACAGCACCCAGGGTAAGGGGAAGGGAGGCTGGAGGAAGGCATGGGGGTGTCTATGTAGGTTGTTAGAGGATACTCCTCTAATCAAGAGGAAACAAAAGAGGCCAGGGGATTATCTGGAAAAATAATATTCTATGCCTGGTGAACTTTGGGAAAAGCAAAGGGGCCAGTGTGCTGGGATGGAGAAGGCAGTGGTGGAAGGTGACATCAGAAAGCAGCAGGAGGACAGGGTGTATAGGACATTGGAGGCTGTTGTTAGAATGGCCTTTTACTCTGAGTTAAATGGGAAGCCATTGGAGGGTTTTGAGCAGAGGAAGGAAGTAAACAAGCATGTGTTGAAAGGATTCTGTCTGTGTAAATTAGTTGTTGCTGATGGCTCAGAACAGCAGTGGTTTATTTTTCTCCCTGTCCTGTGGGTTGACTGGGCAGTGGTCTGCTGGTTTCACCTGACCACACTTATGTGGCTGGATCAGCCAAAGGACTGGCTAGAGGCTGAGCTCTGTTGCAATCACTGAAACATCTGGCCCCTACTCTCCACGTGGACTTTCATCCTCAAGGAGGTTGCATCAGGTTGGGATTGCTTCTGGGATGCTGGCAGCATTCCTAGAGAGCAAGCACTTCTTAAGCTTCTGTTTGCCTCATCTGTGCTAAGTCACAGTGTCAGCCCGGATTCAGTGTGGGACAACATGTGGATATGGATACCAGAAGGCATGGTTCATTGGGGACAATTAGTGTAAGCAGCTACCACTCCAGATGCGCTCTTGAGGGCAGACTTGGAGAATGAGAAATGGCAGAATGATAAGATCAATTCAGAGGCGATTGTAGTAATCCTTAGTGGTTTCTTGGTGCAGGGTGACAGTGGCAGAGTAGTAAGAAACGATCCAATTATGATTATATTTTGAAAATAGAGGTTAAAAGGCTTATTGATGAATGATGCATGAGATGTGAAAGAAAGAGGGGAATTCAGGATGATCTCAAAGTTTGATCTCCAGCAATTACAAGGATGGAGTTGCTATACACCAAGAAGAGACTATGGTGGTGGGGGGCAGTTTTTTTTTTTTTATGTGGGTTGGACAGAGTAGGGTGTAAGAGTTCTGCTTTGGAACTGCTAAGTTTGAGATACCCATTAGACATCAACTTTTCTAATAAGGATTTAGAGGAATGAGTCTGGAATGAAGAAACAAATTTGGGAATTGCCAGCCTCTAGATGGTGTTTAAAACTCTAGATGACTGGTGCCTGGTGACAGAGTGAGATTCTGTCTCAAAAAAAAAAAAAAAAAACTCTAGATGAATTGCCAAGGGAGTAATTCCAGCTCTGCCACATACAAAATGTAGGTACCTTGGATATATGCAAAAGTCTGTTTCCTCACTGGTAAAATGTTGATTGATAATGGTAGGTTCTTCATAGAGCTTGTGTTCGAAATAATCCACATGAAATGATTAGCACAATGCCTGGCATGCACCCAAGAAAGTTAGCTATTATTGTCAGTGTTCTACACTTGGAAAAAGTTTACTTGATTGACTCATTCACTGGGATGGACATTGATCGCAGGAATAGGCTAAGAAGGAGAGATTTTCTGTTTCAGAGACACTTGAGAAGCAAATAGATAAATAACCCATGTAAAGGGTTTATCAATGCCCTTGATTAATGGCAGAAGGTCCATTGACCACAGTTCTTGGTCATCTAGCCTTAGAAAGTTGGTGCTGGAATCCCGAGACTATCACTTTACTGATAATCTTTCTAAGCCAGCAGTCTCCAACCTTTTTAGCACCAGGGACTGGTTTCGTGGAAGACAATTTTTCCATGGACCATGGCAGGGTGGGGGGATGGTTTTGGGAAGAAACTGTTCCACCTCAGATCATTGGGCATTAGAATCTCATAAGGAGCACGCAACCTGGATCCTTTGCATGGACAGTTCACAATAGAGTTCGGGTTCCTATGAGAATCTAATGCTGCTGGTGATCTGACAGGAGGTAGAGCTCAGGACGCAATGCTCAATCACAGCTTGTCTTCTGCTGTGTAGCCCAATTCCTAACAGGCCATGGACCGGTACCCGCTTTGCAGCACTGGAGTTGGGACCCCTGCTCTATGTCTGGATTTTATCATCTGTAAAATAGACATGCAATAGTATTCACTGTGTATTAAATAAATTCTTGCAATAATCTTGAGATTCTAGCATAAAACTAGTTCTCATTAAATATCAACTGTGATGATGATGATGATGATGATGATGTTGATGAGTATCTTGTTAGCATTTGAACATCTCTTTTCTTTAGACAAATATATGTGGAAAGAAAGACACTGCTAGTCATTCATTAAGGTAATGGAACTGTATTGAACCTCTACCTTATGCAAGGCGATGCCTTGGACCTGTGTGATAAGGATGCCAATGAGGGGGATGATGGAAAAATCTCTTCCATATCGTGGAAGGATAGTTTTGAAGCTTCCAAAAAAGAAACTGTGTCTGAGCTCCAGTCAAAATTTTACATTTGGAAGTGAATCTTCCAGGACAAGGTTGAGGCAACTTGGCAGTTCAGCCTCTAAAAACCTGCTTTGCCATCGCCTTGGTTAAATTTATTTCCTGCCTAAATAGAAATCCTCACTCTTTTATACTTTTTTAGCTTAGCAGTAATAAATTCAGCATCAAGAACATTTATTTTCAAGAGTGCCCCTGGTTTGCTGAGTTTGCAGAATGACAAAAAAAAAAAAAAAAAAAGGAACATTGTTTATATTTGCCATTTTTATTTTTGCTGATGTTTTTCATTTATAACTATGAATAGAGACCCCACCTGCTCTTCACTGTTTGTTCCTTCGCTTTTGTGCATTTTCCACTTTTTCTTCCCTGTGCTGGGTCCCTCAGATTTAACATGGCTTCATTTTCCATGCATAATGTGTATTTCACATCCTCTCTGTCAAGGCATTTTCTGTGTGTGTTTCACAGCAGAGTCTGATTGTAAATTGGTTGTAGAAACTTCGTTGACTTCCTGTCTGTGACATTTCTGATGGATCGTCCCTATTTATACAGAATAGCACAGCGTGTGCAAAGTTGCACGGCTCCTCGCCATGCTTAATGGGTTGGAAGGAAAGAGCCAGCAGTCCCACTGTGAAGAGAATCATCCACTTCCTTTTCATGCAGCAGTCAGAAAAGTCCAGTGTGGAACACAGGCTGTGAAAGACTCAAGCAGCTGACTCAAGTCCTGGCCCTTCTACAAAGCCTTCCTGAAGAGCACCTCAGTCTTGGAGGTAACACTGGGGATTGCAGGGTGAAGAACATGGCTGCTGAGTAGACCAACTGACGTGGAGCCCCACCTGGGCCATTTGTAGTGTGTGTCCATGTTATGTCTTCATCTGAATAGGGAGATAGAGATGACTTGTTTTTTGGGAGCGTCTTAGTCAGTTTGGACTCCTGTAATGAAATATCATAGACTGGGTAGCTTATAAACAACACAAAATTATTTCTCACAGTTCTGGAGACTAGGAAGTCCAAGATAAAGTTGCTGGTGGATTCAGTGTCTGGTGAGGGTCTGTTTCCATAGTGACTTCTCACTGTGTCCTCACGTGGTGAAGAGGGCAAAGCAGAGCTCTAGGGCCTCTTAAATAAGGACACTAAATTCTATTTATTGTGTGATTAGCTCTTATCATCTAATCACCTCCCAGTGGCCCCACCTCTAATACTATCACATTGGTGATGAGGTTTCAACATATAATATTTTTGGTGGAGTGATACAAACAGACCATAACAGGAGACTTTTGTGATTTTGGCAGGTCTGCTAACCTCTCTACCATTGTCTTATTGACTAGATTCATGTTACCTGATTCTCTGTCCTCTGACTCTTGAGTTGATCCCGTCAACAGACTGGGTTTGTAACCATTAGTACTTTGTCAGAGTTGAGTACAAATATGTTTGCTTTCATGCACTTGGAATAAGCAGAATTTACTAACAATAATGAGGAATGGGGTCCCTCTCTCCTGCAGCTCCCTTTATTGGCAAGGAATGGGGTTCCTTCTTCCCATTGTGGGGCAAGAAGAGAATACAGTTGCATACATCTTCTCTTTGGGGAAAGAGAGAGGACCCTTCTGAGATTTCTTGCTTAGATGGAGACTGCACAGATAGATGAAAGAGGCCATCATGCAATCTCCATGAGATTTAGAGCTCTGCAGGACAGGTGCAGCTGAGCTCAGGGGAGCTACTCAATAAAAAGTACTGTGGTGCTCAGTCGTGATCTGTCTTCTTTCTGAGTTATAGGCAATCCTCAATTTCCATGCTTGCTTGCTTTTTTCTCAATAATTTACAATTTTTATATTACATTCTGACATCCCCAAATAGTTTTCCATGCACTGAATCAGGCCTTTTAGTCACTGCCTCCTAATGATGATTTTGAGATTTTAGGGAGTAAGGGCTGCAAGATGCTGCTTACCAGTGGGAACATGATAGAGAATCAGGTCTCTGTTAATTCCCTGGCACTTGGTGGTGTGTACCCTTTCTCCACATTAGACAGAGAAACAATTATGGTCGCCATTTCTCTAAACCCATTTCTCATCAATCCAGGTGAAAGGGGCACCAGTGAGTCTCTTGACCACTGCAGTCCTAGAGTCTGTTCTCCTGGACCAAGCTCCTCTCCAGCTTCCTTGCCCATTAGGCCACATTGACTTTACTATGTCCTCTTTCTGTGGAGGAAGGGTGCATGGTGCTATGCCTGGGTGTGGAGACTCGCCAGTCCATCATAAGGATTTGTTTTGCAATGACAGAGGAAATCTACCACTGTGTATTGGCAAGGCTGGGGCCCCAAAAGTTCATGCAGTGATCTTGGTATCACTTGTTTTTGAATAACCTTTATATCAAAGCATACTATACATGCAGAAAAGTGCAATAATCATATGTGTATGGCTTGATGAGTTTTTACAAAGTGAACACACTTGGGTGACCAAAATCCCTATCACCAAAAATTAACCACTAATTTTATTCATCATCAAATATCTTCACCTGTTTTTTTTTTTTAAATTCTGTATAAATGAAATTATATAGTATCTGCTCTTTTGGGCTTAGCTTCTTTGGCTTAATATTGTGTTTATGGGGCTTATTGATGGTTTTTCATGTAGCAGTGGTACCATTTCACTGCTGCATTCTTTGCTGCTGTTTGAGTATGTTACAACTTACTTATTTGGCTGCTGTTGAACAGTTTTGTCCAATACCAGGCTATGGTGAATAATGTTGTCTTGAACATTCTATTACACTATTACATGTCTTTTAGTGCATACATGTGTTTGCTTTTTGAATAAATACCTAAGCATGGCATTTCTGGGTCTTAGAGTACATGTTTGCTATTGTGAGTACACCCAAACAATTTTCCAAAGTGATTGCTAAACTCACATCAACAGCAGTGTAAGAGTCTCAGTTGCTCTACATGCTTGTCAGTCTTTTTATACTATTCTGGTAGGTGTACAATGGTATCTTATTGTGGTTTTATTTTGTATTTCTGCATGACCAGTGGTGTAAAGAATCTTTTCACGTGTTTGATGACCATTTTGATATCCCTTCTATGAAGTGCTTGAATCTTTAAATCACAATCAATGGGTTGTCTGTGTCTTTCTTATTGATTTGGAGTTTTTGCAGTATCTTGAATATGAGCTTTTTGTTGGATGTGTGTACTATAAATATCTTTTTTTTTTGTGGGGGGAGGTTTCATATGAATTTTATTATTTTTTATTGCATTTTAGGTTTTGGGGTACATGTGAAAAACATGCAAGATTGTTGCATAGGTGCATACGTGGCAGTGTGATTTGCTGCCTTCCTCCCCTTCACCTATATGTGGCATTTCTCCCCATGCTATCTCTCCCCAACTCCCCACCCCCCGCTGTCCCCCCCACTTCCCCCCAACAGACCCCAGTGTATAGTGCTCCCCTCCCTGTGTTCGTGTGTTCCCATTGTTCAACATCCGTCTATGAGTGAGAACATGTGGTGTTTGATTTTGTGTTCTTGTGTCAGTTTGCTGAGAATGATGGTTTCCAGGTTCATCCATGTCCCTACAAAGGACGCAAACTCATCGTTTTTGATGGCTGCATAATATTCCATGGTGTATATGTGTCACATTTTCCCTGTCCAGTCTATCATCGATGGGCATTTGGATTGGTTCCAGGTCTTTGCTATTGTAAACTGTGCTGCAATGAACATTTGTGTGCATGTGTCCTTATAGTAGAACGATTTATAATCCTTTGCATATATGCCCAGTAATGGGATTGCTGGGTCAAATGGAATTTCTATTTCTAGGTCCTTGAGGAATCGCCACACTGTTTTCCACAATGGTTGAACTAATTTACACTCCCACCAACAGTGTAAAAGTGCTCCTATTTCTCCACATCCTCTCCAGCATCTGTTGTCTCCAGATTTTTTAACGATTGCTGTTCTAACTGGCGTGAGATGGTATCTCAATGTAGTGTTGATTTGCATTTCTCTAATGACCAGTGATGATAAGCATTTTTTCATATGCTTGTTGTCCTCATGTATGTCTTCTTTTGTAAAGTATCTGTTCATATCCTTTGCCCACTTTTGAGTGGGCTTGTTTGTTTTTTTCTTGTAAATCTGTTTTAGTTCGTTGTAAATTCTGGATATCAGCCCTTTGTCAGATGGGTAGGCTACAAAAATTTTTCCCATTCTGTTGGTTGCCGATTCACTCTAATGACTGTTTCTTTTGCCGTGCAGAAGCTGTGGAGTTTGATTAGGTCCCATTTGTCTATTTTGGCTTTTGTTGCCAATGCTTTGGTGTTTTGGCCATGAAGTCCTTGCCTACGCCTATGCCCTGAAAGGTTTTGCCTAGGTTTTCTTCTAGGGTTTTTATGGTGTTAGGTCTTATGTTTAAGTCTTTAATCCATCTGGAGTTAATTTTAGTGTAAGGTGTCAGGAAGGGGTCTAGTTTCTGCTTTCTGCATATGGCTAGCCAGTTTTCCCAACACTACTTATTAAACAGGGAATCCTTTCCCCATTTCCTGTTTTTATGAGGTTTGTCAAAGATCGGATGGTTGTAGATATGTTGTGTTGCCTCCGACGCCTCTGTTCTGTTCCATTGGTCTATATCTCTGTTTTGGTACCAGTACCATGCTGTTTTGATTACTGTAGCCTTGTAGTATAGTTTGATGTCCAGTAGTGTGATGCCTCCCGCTTTGTTCTTTTTGCTTAGAATTGACTTGGCTATGCGGGCTCTCTTTTGGTTCCTATGAAGTTTAAGGTGGTTTTTCCAGTTCTGTAAAGAAGGTCATTGGTAGCTTGATGGGGATAGCATTGAATCTGTAAATTACTTTGGGCAGTATGGCCATTTTCACGATATTGATTCTTCCTAACCATGAACATGGAATGTTTCTCCATCTGTTTGTGTCCTCTCTTATTTCGTTGAGCAGTGGTTTGTAGTTCTCCTTGAAGAGGTCCTTTACATTCCTTGTTAGTTGTATTCCTAGGTATTTTATTCTCTTTGTAGCAATTGTGAATGGCAGTTCGTTCTTGATTTGGCTCTCTTTAAGTCTGTTATTGGTGTATAGGAATGCTTGTGATTTTTGCACATTGATTTTGTATCCCGAGACTTTGCTGAAGTTGCTTATCAGTTTCAGGAGATTTTGGGCTGAGACGATGGGGTCTTCTAGATATACAATCATGTCATCTGCAAATAGAGACAATTTGACTTCCTCCTTTCCTAGTTGAATACCCTTTATTTCTTTTTCTTGCCTGATTGCTCTGGCTAGAACTTCCAGTACTATATTGAATAGGAGTGGTGAGAGAGGGCATCCTTGTCTAGTGCCAGATTTCGAAGGAAATGCTTCCAGTTTTTGCCCATTCAGTATGATATTGGCTGTTGGTTTGTCGTAAATAGCTTTTATTATTTTGAGATATGTTCCATCGATACCTAGTTTATTGAGGGTTTTTAACATAAAGGGCTGTTGAATTTTGTCGAAGGCCTTCTCTGCATCAATTGAGATGATCATGTGATTTTAGTCTTTGGTTCTGTTTATGTGGTGAATTATATTTATAGACTTGTGTATGTTGAACCAGCCTTGCATCCCCAGGATGAATCCTACTTGATCATGGTGGATAAGCTTTTTGATGTGCTGTTGCAATCAGCTTGCCAGTATTTTATTGAAGATTTTTGCATCTATGTTCATCATGGATATTGGCCTGTAGTTTTCTTTTCTTGTTGAGTCTCTGCCGGGTTTTGGTATCAGGATGATGTTGGTCTCATAAAATGATTTGGGAAGGATTCCCTCTTTTTGGATTATTTGGAATAGTTTCAGAAGGAATGGTACCAGTTCCTCTTTGTATGTCTGGTAGAATTCAGCTGTGAACCCATCTGGACCTGGGCTTTTTTTGGGTGGTAGGCTCTTAATTGCTGCCTCGACTTCAGACTTTGTTATTGGTCTATTCAGGGTTTCGACTTCTTCCTGGTTTAGGCTTGGGAGGAGGCAACTGTCCAGGAATTTATCCGTTTCTTCCAGGTTTTCTAGTTTATGTGCATAGAGTTGTTTGTAATAATCTCTGATGATGGTTTGAATTTCTGTGGCATCTGTGGTGATATCCCCTTTATCATTTTTTATTGCATCTATTTGGTTATTCTCTCTTTTCTTTTTTATTAATCTGGCTAGTGATCTATTTTGTTGATCTTTTCAAAAAACCAGCTCCTGGATTTATTGATTTTTTGAAGGATTTTTCGTGTCTCTATCTCCTTCAGTTCTGCTCTCATCTTAGTTATTTCTTGTCTTCTGCTAGGTTTTGAGTTTTTTTCATCTTGCTCCTCTAGCTCTTTCAATTTTGATGATAGGGTGTCAATTTTAGATCTCTCCTTTCTTCTCATGTGGGCACTTATTGCTATATATTTTCCTCTTGAGACTGCTTTAAATGTGTCCCAGAGATTCTGGTATATGGTGTCTTCGTTCTCATTGGTTTTGAAGAACATCTTTATTTCTGCCTTCAGGACTTGAACTCAGACCTGGACCAAGCAAATCTAATAGACATTTACAGAACTCTCCATCCCAAATCCACAGAATATACATTCTTCTCAGCACCACATCACACCTACTCTAAAATTGACCACATAATTGGAAGTAAATTACTGCTCAGCAAATGCAAAAGAATGGAAACCATAACAAACAGTCTCTCAGACCACAGTGCAATGAAGTTAGAACTCGGAATTCAGAAACCGACCCAGAACCGCACAGCTTCATGGAAACTGAACAACTTTCTCTTGAATGTTGACTGGATACAAATATCTTATTTAGTGGTGACTTCTGATTTTAGAAAAATTTTAGATCTTGAAAAAGTCTAATTTACCAATCTTTCACTTAGTGATTAGTGCTTTTGTGTCCTGTCTTGTTTAAGAGAATGTGACCTCTTCCAAGGCCATGTTTATATTATCATCTGGAAGCCTTATTCTGTGTGTGTGTGTGTGTGTCTGTGTGTCTGTGTGTCTGTGTGTAACACTTAGATCTAGAGTTTATCTGGAATTGATTTTTGTTTGCAGTGTGAGATAGGGGTCAAGATTTCTTATTTTTTCCACTGGGATATTCTAAAATCTCAATATCATTTGCTAAACAAAACAAAACACCTTGTTCCCACAACTGTGCCGTGTCACCTTCGTCTTACATTGAGTGACTTTATCTGTGTGTGGTCTATTTCTGGATTCCCTATTCTCTTCCGTTGGTCATTTTTCTCTCCTTGAACCAATATCGTACCATCTTAATTACTATAAGCTTGATAATCTGTAGTCTAAAATCTTCAACATTGTTTTCATTCAAGATTTTCTTGTTTATCTTGGCTCCATGCATTTCCATATAAATGGCACAATCAGCTGTCAATTTCTACTGAAAAACCTGCTGAGATCTGGAATGGCTTTAAATCTTTAGATCAATTTGGAGATAAGTTACTTACATCAGTAAAATCCTGAGTCTTCTGGTCAGTACTTTCAACTGTGTTCCACTTGGCTTTCTAGCTGCTGGCCTTCTGTCTCCATGAATATACACAATTATTTATCAATTAAAAGTAGAAAGGGAGCCTGCTGGGTCTGATGAGGATAAGAACCACTAGTTAGTGGTGCATTGTATTTCCAGCTTCCTTTAGGGCTTACCTTTTGATGTAAAAAACAAAATAAATTTAAAAAACTGTTTTGCAAAAGCCTTCAAGAGAAAATCATTTTCTTTACGGATTTTCAATCCTTTGTGTTGACTGCCTTAGCAGTCCCAAACTCAAATATTTATCTCTCCAGGCTGTGAGATGACAAAAGCTCTTTTGAGAGCTGCTGTTTCTTCGATTTCACCTTCTCAGTTTCCCTTCCCCATCTATGACAAGAATCTGCAAAAATTCCCACATGAAAAAAGTGATGTGCCAATGTTGAATCCATCTCAAGCACTTTTCTTCCTGTAGTGTTTGGCCACTTGATATCCCGCCTTGATATTCTGATGCCTTCAAATAAGTTTTTTTAAAAAAATTATCCAGCATTTCTAGTTTTTTAATTTTTATTTTGGCCTGCAACAAACTAATTTATTACAGCTGGAAGCCAAACTATCCTAGTGATCTCAATTATTTATATATCTTTCTTTGTCTGAGGGAACAGAAATACTTGGATGAACAATATGTAAGGATGTTATAATATCTTAGCATTCTAAGGAAGGAAGTGCTGTCCCCAAAGCCTGAAATTTTACTGTTCGATAATCAGAGATTGGATTTTCAAAGATGTAAATTGTTGGGTGTGGAGGTGGAGGGCAGCTTATATGTAAACCCTTAGTTGTCCTGGTCATGAAAACAGCTTGTTTGCTCCTCTTTGCATCTATATTTTATAGGGAGATGTGCAGCAAACACTAATTGAACTAAACTAAAAACAGGAAACTTTGCAGGAGGAGTAGTTCTGCGAGCAAAACCAGAAAGCGTGACTGAATCTAAGATAGACAGTGAAGGTAAGGTGGGTTGTAGGAGGGCTGTGGCCTTGGAACGTGGCTGATTTGGGTTTGAATTTTGGCTCTCACCTGCCAGCTCTCTAACTCTGGATAAGTTTAAGGAGTATGAGGCTTGTTTGAGTTGGGAAGTGCAATCAGCAGTCAGTTAGATGAGTCCTAGGATAGGGATTGATCATCGTCATCTGTGAATTATCATGCAGTGTTGAATGAGGCCATTGAATGAGGCCATTGGGAGAGAAATGGGATTAGAACTCCCATAACAGTATATGGGGAAACTTGGAAAGAGGACACTGGGAAATACTCAGGCAGTAGAGGTGTCTTCAAAGAAGATTAGAAAATGGTCAGAGAGGTAGAAAGATATCTGGAAAGAGTAGAGTCAGCAAAGCTGCAGGCAGAGTTTCAAGGGAAGGAGTGTCTGTCTTCTCCCGGTGAGTGCGCACAACACTCCGGATGTGCTGGGGGTGCTGGCTCCCTGTGTGCTTCTCTGGGGGGTAGTTCTGTTCTGTTCTGCTCATTTGTTCATTTGTTTGTTATCTCTCTCTCTCTCTCTCTCTCTCTCTATTGGTAGAATGAGACAAGGAGAAATTGTATCTGAATTTACACAGTATTTTACAGTTTTCAAGTACCTTCTTTATGCCTTTGTTCCATTTATTCATTTTTTTGGATACTTATGACCGTGGCACATAATATACAGACATACACCAGAGATATTGCAGGTTCAGTTTCAGACCACCTCGATAAAATGAGTCACACAAATTTTTTGGCTTCCCAGTGCATATGAAAGTTATGCTTATGATATATTGTAGTCTATTAAGTGTGCAATATCATTGTGTCTAACAAACAGTGTACATACTGTAATTTTAAAATGCTGTACTTGTTACTAAAAAATGGTAAAAATCGTCTGAGCCTTCAATGAGTCATAGTCATTTAACTCACTGTGAATGGCTATTGACTGATCAGGTTGGTGGTTATTGAATGTTGTGATGGCCGTGGAAATTTTAAAAAAATAAGGTGACTATGAAGTTTGTCACATTCATTGACTTTTCCTTTCTCTGTGGCATGTGATAATGCTATTTGATAGTATTTTACCTTCAGTAGAACTTATTTTTTTAATTTTTATTTTTTTTTTAGAGATGGCATTTCACCATGTTGCCCAGGCTGGTCTCGAACTCCTGAGCTCAGCAATCTGCCCTCTTCGGCCTCCCAAAGTGCTAGGATTACAGGCGTGAGCCACTGCCCCCAGCCAGAACTTAAAACTTGGAGTGAATTCTCTCAAGCCCTGCACTCCTTTCTCAACTAAGTTGATGTAATATTCTAAATCCTTTGTTATCATTTCAACAGCATTCATAGCATTGTCACCAGTAGTAGATTTAGTCTAAGAAACCACTTTCTTTGCTCATTCATGAGAAGCAACTCCTCATCCCTCAAGTTTTAAGAGATTGCAGCAATTCAGTCATATCTTCTAATTCCAGTTCTCTTGGTATTTCCACCACATTTTCAGTTACTTCTTCCAGAGTCTTGAGCCCCTCAAAGTTAGCCATGAGGGTTGGAATCAACTTCTTTCAAACACCTGTTCATGTTGCTATTTTAACCTTCTCTCACGAATAACACATGTTCTTAATAGCATCTAGAATGGTGAATCATTTGCAGAAGGTTTTCAATTTACTTTGCCTGGATCCATCAGAGAAATAATTATCTATGGCAGCCATATATCTTTACAAAATGCATTTTTTAAATAATGAGGCTTGCAAGTCAAAGTTATGTCTTGACCCATAAGCTGCAGAATGGGTATGGTGTTAGTAAGCATGAAAGCAACATTAATCTCTTTGTACATCTCCATCAGAGCTCTTGGATGACCAAGAACATTGTCAATAGTCAGCAATATTTTGAACGGAATGTTATTTTCTGAGCACTAGGTCTCAACAATAGGTTTTGAATATTCAGTAAACCATGCTATAAACAGATGTGCTGTTATCCAGGCTTTGTTGTTCCACTTACAGAGCATAGGCAGAGCAGAGTTAGTGTATTTCTGAAGGGCCCTAGGATTTTTGGAATGGCAAATAAGAATTGGCTTCAACTTTAAGTCACTAGTTGCATTAGCCCCTAACAAGACAGTCAAACAGAAGCCAGGTGTGGTGGCTCATGCCTGTAATCCCAGCAATTTGGGAGGGCAAGGTAGGCGGAACTGAGGCAAAGAGTTTGAGACTAGCCTGGGCAACTTGGCAAGGCCTTATCTCTATAAAAATAAAATTTAAATTAAAAAAAATCAAGAGAGGCTGCTCTTTGAAGCTTTGGAGCCAGGCATGTGCTTTTTTCTATCTATGAAAGTTCTAGATGCTATCTACTTCCAATAAAATACTGCTTTGTCTTTATTGAAAAAATCTGTTGTTTCGTGTGGCCACCTTCATCAATGATTTAACTAGGTCTTTTGGACAACTTGCTGCAGCTTCTCCATCAGCACCTGCTGCTTCACCTGCAGTTTTATGTTACAGGGATGGCTTCTTTCCTTAAAACCTCATGAGCCAGCCTCTGCTAGCTTCAGTTTTTTTCTTTCACAGCTTCTTTCTCTCTCTCATGTTTCATAGAATTAAAGAGAGTTAGGACCTCTCTCTGGATTAGGCTTTGGCCTAAGGGAAGGTTGTGGCTGATTCAATTTTCTGTCCAGACGACTACAGCGTTCTTAGTATCAGCAATATGGTTGATTGACTTTCTTATCACTCATATGTTTGCTAGAATAGCACTTTTAGTTTTCTTCAGGAACTTTTGTTCTGCACTTACAGCTTGGCTATTTTGTACAAGAGGCCTAGCTTTTGACCTGTCTCACCTTTTGATATGACTTCCTTACTAAGCTTAATTATTTATAGCCTTTGAATCAAAGTGAGACATGTAAGTCTTCTTCCTTTCATTTGAATACTTAGAGACCACTGTAGCCTTATTAATTGGTTTAAGTTAAATATTGTTGTATCTCAGGGAATAGGGAGGCCTGAGAGTAGGGAAAGAGATGGAGGAAGAGCTGATTATTGGAGTAGTCAGAACACACAACATTTATTGATTAAGTTTGCCATCTTAAATGGGTTTGGTCGGTGGTCCCCCTCCTTCCCAAATTACAGTAGTAACAGTAAAGATCACTGATTGCAGATCTCCATAATAAATATAATAATAATAAAATGTTGGAAATATAGCAAGAATTACCAAAATGTGACACATCCAGTGCACACTGATGCAAGGGGTGGACTCTCAAGGCCTTGGAAAGCTCCACCCCTGTGGCTCTGTGAGGCTCAGCTCTGTGGCTGCCCTCAAGGGCTGGTGTTGAGTGTCTGGATTTTCTAGGTGTATGGTGCAAGCTGTCAGTGGATCTATGACTCTGGGGTCTGGAAGATGTGGCCCTCTTCTCACAGCTCCACTAGGCAGTGCCTTAGTGGGGATTCTGTGTGAGGGCTCCAACCATGGGGCCTGAACCCCATGAAGCAGTGGCCTGAGCTGTACATTGGCCCCTCTTAGCCATGGCTGGAGCTGGAGTGACTGGGATGCAGGGCACCATGTCCCATATCCCAAGGCTATACAGAGCAGTGGGGCCCTGGGCCTGGCATGTGAAACCATTTTTCTCTTCTAGGCCTCCAGGCCTGTGATGGGAGGGACTTCTATAAAGGTCTTTTCAATGCTTTGGAGGCATTTTCCCCATTGTCTTGGCTATTAACATTTGGCTCCTCTTTACTTATGCAAATTCCAGAAGGCAGCTTGAATTCCTTCCCAGAAAATGAGTTTTTCTTTTCTACCACATGGCCAGGCTACAAATTTTCCAAACTTTTATGCTCTGACTTCCTTTTAAATAGAAGTTCCAGTTTTAGATAATCTCTTTGCACATGCATATGAGTGTATGCTCTTAGAAGGAGCCAGGAGCATATGCTGCTAGAAGCAGCCAGATCACATCTTGAATGCTTTGCTGGCTAGAAATTTCTTCCACCAGGTATCCTAAATCATCTCTCTCAAGTTTAAAGTTCCACAGATCTCTAGAGTAGGGGCACAATGCTACCCGTCTCCTTGCTATAGCCTAGCAAGAGTGATCTATACTCTAGTTTCCAAGAAGTTTCTCATCTCCATCTGAGACCAACTCAGCCTGGACTTTGTTGTCCATATCGCTATCAGCTTTTTGGTCACAACCATTCGACAAGTCTCTAGGAAGTTCCAAATTTTCCCTCATCTTCTCGTGTTCTTCTGAACCCTCCAAACTCTTCCAACATCTGCCCGTTACCCAGTTCCAAAGCTGCTTCCACATTTTCAGGTATCTTTATAGCAATGCTCCACTTCTCTAGTACCAATTTTTCTGTATTAGTCCATTCTCGAATTGCTATAAAGAACTACCTGAGACTGGGTAATTTATGAGGAAAAGAGGTTTAATTGATTCACAGTTCTACAAGGTATACAGGAAGCATGGCTGGGGAGGCCTCAGGAAACTTTCAATCATGGCAGAAGAGTAAAGGGGAAGCAAGTACCTTCTTCACATGGCAGAGCAGAAGGAAGAGAGAGAGAGAGAGAGAGAGTGAAGTGGAAAATGCTACACACTTTCAAACAACCAGATCTTGTTAGAATTCACAGTCACGAAAACAGCAAGGAGTAAATCTGCCCCCATGATCCAGTCACCTCCCACCAGGCCCCTCCTCCAACGCTAGGAAATACAATTTGACATGAGATTGGGTAAGGACACAGAGCAAAACCGTATCAGTTTTTTCTTTTTATTTTTTTGTAATCTTATTTTGGTATCAGGGTTATGTTAGCCTTCTAGAATGACTTTGGAAAAGTTTCTTCTTCAATTTTTTTCTGGAATTTTGAGAAAAATAGATTCTTCTCAAAATTCTTCTATAAAGGTTTAGTAGAATTTGGTGGGGAAATCATCTGGTCCTGGACTTCTCTATTTTAGGAGACTTTGTATTACTGATTTAATCTTGTTACTTGTTATTGATCTGTTCAGGTTTTCTATTTATTCTTGGATCAATCTTGGCAGATTGCATATATCCAGGACTTTATCCATTTCCTCTAGGTTTTCAAAGTTATTGGCATCTAGTTGTTCATAGATGTCTCTAATGATCCTCTGTATTTCTTTGGTGTCCATTGTGATGTCTCTTTTTTTATTTCTGATTTTATTTATTTGGTACTTCTCTTTTTCTTAGTATTCTGTTTGTTGATTTTGTTTATCTTTTCACTAAACTAATTTTTTCCTTTGTCTTTTGTATTCTTTTTAAACTTCAGTTTTATTTCTGGTCTGATCTTTATTATTTATTGTCTTCTAATAATTTTGGGTTTGATTTCTTCTTGTTTTTCTAGAATCTTGAGATAAACCACTAGATTATTTGAAATCTTTCTAGTTTTTTTGATGTAGGAATTTATTGTTATAAAATCATCTTTTAGTTCTGTTTTTGCTCTTTCCCATAGGTTTTTATATGTTGTGTTTTTATTTTCATTTGTTTCAAGAAAATTTTAAATGTCATTTTAAATTTCTTTCTCCATTCGTCATGCAGGAGCATGTTGTTTAATTTTCATGTATTTGCATAGTTTTGAATGTTTCTCTTTTTATTAATTTCTAGTTTTATTCCACAGTGTCACATAAGATACTTCATGTAATTAATTTTTAAAATGTTTTTGAGACTTGTTTTATGTCCTAAGAGATGGTCAATGCTGAAAAGTGTTCCATGTGTGGACAACTGTGTACTATGCAGCTGTTAGGTAAAATGTTCTGTGAATTTCTATTAGGCATTTGGTCTATAGTGCAGTTTAAAACCAATATTTCTATGTTAATTATCTGTCTAGATGATCTGCTAAGTGCTGAAAGTATGGTGTTGAAGTCCCCAATTATTATTGTATTGGAGTTTATCTCTCCCTTTAGATCTTATAATATTTGCTTTATATATCTGGATGCTGTGGTATTGAGTGTATATATATTTACAATTGTTATATTCTCTTGCTGAATTTATCATTTTGCTATTGTGTAATGTCCTTTTTTGTCTCCTTTTACAGATTTTATATTGAAATATGTTTTGTCTAAGTATAGGTAATGTTGCTCTTTTTTGATTTTTGTTTTCATAGGATCTTTTCCATCCCTTCATTTTCAGTCTATATATTCTATCTGTGTCTTTACAAGTAATGAGAGATTTTGTAGGCATATATTTGGGTTTTAAAACATCCATTTAGTCAGTCTGCATCTTTTAAACGAAGAATTTAATCCATTTACATGGAAAGTTATTGCTGATTGGTACTTACTGCTGTCATTTTCATGATTGTTTTCTGTTGTTTTGTATGTCCTTTGTACTCCCTCTCTTGTTGTTTATTTTTGTGGTTGGTTGGTTTTCTGTAGTGACAAGGTTTGGTTCCTCTCACTTTTTTTCTTTGTGTATTGGCTATACCAGTGAGTTTTATAATTTTGCAAGGTTTTCATGATGGTGATTATTGTTTTTATACTTTCAGATATAAGACTTCCTTAAGTATTTCTTGTAAGGCTGATCTTGTAGTAATGAAGTCCCTTAGTCTTTGCTTATCTGTGAAAGGTTTTATTTCTTTTTTACTGTTGAAGGATAGCTTTTCTGGGCATAATATTCTTTGCTGAACATTTTTTTTACCCCTAGTACTTTGAATATGTCATCCCAGTCTCTCCTGGCTTGTTAAGTTCCTGCTGAGAAATCCACTGTTAGTCCTTTATATGTTTCTGCTAAGAAATCTGTTAGTCATTTATATGTGACTTAACACTTTTCTCTTGCTAATTTTAGAATTCTTTGTCTTTGTTTTTTGACAATTTGACTATGATGTGCCTTGGAGAGGACCTGTTTGAGTTGCATCTATTTGGGTTTTTCTGAACTTCCTGGATCTGAATGTCCATCTCTCTTTCAAGACTTGGGAAGTTTTCAGCTATTATTTTATGAAATATATTTTCTTCACCTTTTTGCTTCCCTTTTTCTTTGGAAACACCTATAATGCAAGCATTTGTTTTTTTAATGGTATCCAATAAATCCTGTAGGCTTTCCTCATTTTTTAAAAATCCTGTATTTCATTTTTGGTCTTCCTGTGTTGTTTCAAAAGACTTGTCTTCAAACTCAGAAATTCTTTCTTCTGTTTAGTCTAGTCTGTTATTGAAGGTCTTGATTTTATTTTTTAAGATTTTATTCATTATGTTTTTCAGCTATAGGATGTTTTATTCTTTTATATGATACCTTTCTATTTAATTTCTCATTCAAATAATAAATTGATTTTTTTTATTTCATTGAATTGTCTATCTGTATTTTCCTGTATCTCACTGAGTTTTCTTAAGATTATTATTTTAATTTCCTTTTTTCTGGAATTTTGTGTATTTTCTTATAATTGGAATCTGTTACTGGAGAGTAATTGTGCTTTTGGAGCTGTCATGTTTTCTTGATTTTAAAATGTTTTGTGTGTCCCTATATCGATTTCTATGCAGGTGGTGTAATAGTTGCCTCTTCCAATTTTAAAAAGTAGGTTTTATAGTGAAAGACTTATTCATATGGATGGATCTTGGAGTGTTGGTTTGGTGGGGTCCACTAGCTTTGGTTCTATGTGGACATAGCAGTACAGCTTACATGTAGTTTCTTTCATTGTAATTCATGCTAGTGATGTTGCAAATGTCTCAGTGGCCTAGGCTGAGAGTATATGGTGGTGGTAGTACCATATATATATATATATATATATACATATACATACGTACATACACACACACACATATACACACATATATACACATACACACACATATACATGTATATATGTATTTATTATACTTTAAATTCTGGGGTACATGTGCAGATCTTGCAGGATTGTTACATAGATATACACATGCCATGGTGGTTTGCTCCCTCCATCCCCCCATCACCTACATTAGATATTTCTCCCAATGTTATCCTTCCCCAATCTCCCCACCCCCTACTATCCCTCCCCTAGTCCCCCACCATACAACAGACCCCAGTGTGTGATGTTTCCCTCCCTGAGTTCATGTGTTCTCATTGTTCAACACCTACCTATGAGTGAGAACATGCAGTGTTTGGTTTTCTGTTCTTTTGAACTAACTTTGCTGAGAATGATGGTTTCCAGATTCACCCATGTCCCTGCAAAGGACATGAACTCATCCTTTTTTATGGCTGCATAGTATTCCATGGATATATGTGCCACATTTTCTTTATCCAGTCTATCATTGATGGGCATTTGGGTTGGTTCCAGGTCTTTGCTATTGTAAACAGTGCCACAATAAACATACGTGTGCATGTATCTTTATAATAGAATGATTTATAATCCTTTGGGTGTATACCCAGTAATGAGATTACTGGGTCAAATGGTATTTCTATTTCTAGGTCCTTGAGGAATCGCCACATTGTCTTGCACAATGGTTGAATTCATTTACACTCCCACCAACAGTGTAAAAGTGTTCCTATTTCTCCACATCCTTTCCAGCATCTGTTGTCTCCAGATTTTTTAATGATCGCCATTCTAACTTGCATGAAATGGTATCCAAATGTGGTTTTGATTTGCATTTCTCTAATGACCAGTGATGATGAACATTTTTTCTTATGTTTGTTGGTCACATAAATGTCTTCTTTTGAAAAGTGTCTGTTCATATCCTTTGCCCACTTTTTTAATAGTGTTGTTTGTTTTTTTCTTGTAATTTGTTTTAGTTCTTTGTAGATTCTGGATGTTAGCCCTTTGTCAGATGGGTAGCTTGCAAAATTTTTTTCCCATTCTGTTGGTTGCTGGTTCACTCTAATAATTGTTTCTTTTGCTGTGCAGAAGCTCTTAAGTTTAATTAGATCCCATTGGTCTATTTTGGCTTTTGTTGCCATTGCTTTTGGTGTTTTAGTCATGAAGTCCTTGCCTATGCCTATGTCCTGAAGAGTATTGCCTAGGTTTTCTGCTAGGGTTTTTATGGTGTTAGGTCTTATGTTTAAATCTTTAATCCATCTGGAGTTAATTTTTGTATAAGGTGTAAGTAAGGGGTCCAGTTTCAGCTTTCTGCACATGCCTAGCCAGTTTTCCCAACACCATTTATTAAACAGGCTATCCTTTCCCCATTGTTGTTTTGGTCAGATTTGCCAAAAATCGGATAGTTGTAGATGTGCAGTGTAACTTCTGAGGCCTCTGTTCTGTTTCATTGGTCTATATCTCTGTTTTGGTACCAGTACAATGCTGTTTTGATTGCTGTAGCCTTGTAGTATAGTTTAAAGTCAGGTAGTATGATGCCTCTGGTTTTGTTCTTTTTGCTTAGGATTGTCTTGGCTATGTGGGCTCTTTTTTTGTTCCATATGAAGTTTAAGGTGGTTTTTTTCCAGTTCTATGAAGAAGGTCAATGGTAGCTTGATAGGGATAGCATTAAATCTATAAATTACTTTAGGCACTGTGACCATTTTCATGATATTGATTCTTCCTAACCATGAGCATGGAGTATTTTTCCATCTCTTTGTGTCCTCTCTTATTTCGTTGAGCAGTGGTTTGTAGTTCTCCTTGAAGAGGTCCTTCATATAGTGCAGTTTTATTGGAGGTAGACTCACTTGGCTCTTTCTTAGGTCAAGGGCACCTGCATGCACATGGTGGGTCAGGCAACTTAGAGTCTGGCTTCCTGGGGGTTGGGCCATGGAGCTATTTCTCAGGCACAAGAGGTGGATCCAGCTGCTTGAATGGTATAAAGGTGTGTCCTCCAGGGGTGTCCCATGTGGTTGTTTCTCAGTTCCAGAATGTGGGCATACAACTACTCAGCTGGCCTGGAGCACGTCTTCCAGGCATGGCCCACAGGGTTGTTTCCCAGACCTGAGACATGAATGCAAGTCTATTTGGCCTGGGAGTGTGTATGTTGGGACAAACTACATGGCTGTTTCTCAGGCTTGGGACAGGGTTTGTATTAGTCTCTTCTAATGCTGCTAATAAAGACATACCCGACGCTGGGTAATTTATAAAGAAAAGAGGTTTCCTTTACAACTGTAGTGGACTCACAGTTCCATGTGGCTGGGGAGGCCTCAGAATCATGGTGGAAGACAAAGGAAGAGCAAAGGGACATCTTACGTGGTGGCAGGCTAGAGAACTTGTGCAGGGGAACCCCCATTTATGAAACCATCAAATCTCATGAGGCTGATTCATTGTCATGAGAACAGCACGGGGAAGAGCTGTCATCATGATTCAGTTACTTCTCACTGGGGCACAGCCAAACCATATCAGGGTATAAAACAGGTTGGCTGGCGTGGGGGCATATCTGCTGAAGGTGGCTAACAGGGCTGTTTCTCAAGTCCTGACTAGGAGTACAGAACCTTTGGGCTGGGCTGGGAATGTGTTGTAGGGGGATACTGGGGGCTTTACTCAGGCCGTGGGAATGGACTCATAACTGCTCCACTAGCTGGGGGGAGGTCAACTACTCTGGCCTAGGGACTTCTCATGCTCAGGGAAGAGCATGCCATGGTTTGGCTGGCTCAAGGGCAGGTTCTTTCTGGGCAGGAATGGCAGACTGTTCCTCTAGCTATTAATAGACATGCAGGTGACTTTCCTGCTGCACAGGACCAGAGTTATAGCTGGTTCAGGCTCCATGCAGCTAGGTTTGTGGTGTTCAGCCACCTCTGTGGGCTTGGTGGCGTGAAGATGGAGCCCCAGTCCTGGAAGGGTGCAATGGCTACTGACCCCAGAGGAGGTCACACTCCAGAGGTGGCTTCGGTCTTAAGATGGCACTGTGCTGCAGTAGCTTGGCCCATGCAGGGGTGAGTGGTGGGTGGGAACTTCACGTAAGGTGCTCCTAATCTGGGCGATGCCAGTGCATGAATTCCTGGTAGCTGTCCA
Organism: Aotus nancymaae; assembly: GCF_030222135.1. Taxonomy (NCBI): domain Eukaryota; kingdom Metazoa; phylum Chordata; class Mammalia; order Primates; family Aotidae; genus Aotus; species Aotus nancymaae. Next base: position 82,476,686 of record NW_026988450.1, on the reverse strand, counting down.
AAATGGGCACAGGGCTTGTGAGGACTGTAGAATTCTCCTGTCATAAGGACTGTAGGTATGTAGTGGCAATTGGAGCTGGTGGGATTGTTTTTCTGCTCACTTTTTTCCCACAAGGGAGAGTCCCTCCTGACTTCAGGCAGGCCCAATCTGGGTGGGAAGGATGGTACTGCAGCGGCTGGGCACATCCACACTGCCCTCCTGGACTTCCAGTTACCACAGGTGCCTCTCCACTCTCCTGCTGCACACCAGTGCTCTCCCTTTGACATTATTGCTACATCTTAGCTGTTTAGTCATTGCCTTGGTCCTTTCTTGTGGGAGAAATGAGTGCCAGGTGTCTCTGGTCAGCTATCTTGCTGATGTCTCTCACTCTCTCCTATAGGCCGTCACTATATACAATAAGCAGTGGTGCCACAGAAAGACAGAGTTCCTGGACTGAGGGCATTGCTGGGAAGGGAGTATGGAGCAAGCGGTAGTGGAGGAGAACTGGAGTGGGGGGATGAATGTGGCAAAAAGAAGTGTGAAAAAGCATCGTTTTTATAATTTTGCAATATATTAGCTTGGGCTGTTTCTTTTGTTTTTGGCTGTGGGTTATTAAGAAAAATGAGCTACATTTGAGTTTCAGTTCTGTTGTGAACTAATTATGTGGTCTCCAGAAATTGAGTTCTTCCTTGAGTCTTGATTTCTTCATTTGTAACGGGAAAAAGATGCCACATTTCTGTGGGTTGTCATAAAGTTAAAATGTAATAGCAAATTCTTAAGTGCTCTGTAAATAAGAAGGTTATATATTTGCAAGTTTTATTATGCAGCTGACCACATGACACTGTCTTAGATACTACTTGAAGTTTCGTTTTGTATTTTGTGGTGTGTTCTGTTTAATATCCTCTGGATTCTTTCATTTATTGCATGGAAAGTGTTGGTCAGACTCAGCTGTGATCCAGGGATCTGTGATTTGTGGTTTCATGCTATTTCTTTCATACTAAATGGCTTTTCCTCCAATTTTGTCACTTTCAGAAAATGAAATGAAAACACAAAGCAATTCTCTCCACCTGGATTTTGGCACTTCTTCAAGATTCCTATCTCCTTTGGTGAAAATGAGTTTCCTGAGTCCTGGACCCAGATTTCCCGTGGGGCTCCCGGGGCTGTGTGCACTGAGTGGTGCTTGAGGGCCTGGAGATGTTAAGCAGAGCTTGAGTTAGGCCTGGCTCAGGGCTGGGGACTAGGATGTGTGGAGGGCATTTGCCTTTAACCCCTTCTACCTCCTGTGTCATCCTCCACCTCCTATAGTATTTCTATAGCGTCCATCACCCACTCCTTGAATAGTATCACCCTCTGAGAGCCCAGAATCACTGACATCTCCAAGAAGTGCCTGAGCTGCATTTTCAATCTATAAGGTGATAGTTCCCAAAGTGCATTCTGCAGAACATAGTTCTGTAATATGCTCCATGGTACAAAGTTTCTAGGGTCAAATACATTTTGCAGACTCTGCTGACATTGCTCTTTTGAATATTTTGTAGATTCTTAATGCATAGCTTATTAAGTATTCTGAGAATTTTTGCTTTTTACCTATTGAACCCTTTCTCATTTTCTTCTCATTCTGTGACTCAGCACACATGTGCTATTGTTCCACAAATCCCTGAGGAGGTCTCTGATACTGTCCCACATGTCCTTATTCAATCCTCACCCCAATCTTTTTTTCTCTGCTCCTCAGCTCGGAGGATTTCTGTTGATCTACTTTCAAATTCATTGACTCATCTTTTGTATTTTCAATCTGTTGTGAAGCCCATTCAATTACTTTATCTCAGTTTCCAATTCCAAAGTTTCCATTTGATTCTCTAATATAGCTTCCATTTCTTTGCTGAGATACCCTATCTGTTCACTCATTTAGATCACATTTTCTTTTAACTATGTGAACATGTTTATATTAGCTGCTTCGAAGTTTTAATCTGTGAAATACTATATCTGTGCTAGTTCAAGTTTGGTTTTCAATTGTTTTTTTCTTCACTAAATGTTATATTTTCATATTTTCTATTTCCATGCATGTCTAGTACTTTTGAACTATTACTGAATGAAATAGATAATGTAGATTGAGTGTTTTTTTTTTTTTAAAGTGGTTCAATTAATAGTTGATCACCTTAAATTTGTGTTGGTTTGGTTTTGTGCTTTGTAAAGATTGATCTGGAAAAACCTATAGTGTTTCTTAAACGCTGTAATTTCGGGGATCCAATCTCTAAACTCTGTCTCCATTGTAGATTGTATTAGAATTTTAGCATCTGTTAGTGTATCTAGTGTAGGCCTTACTGTAGCTTGTGGTCTTTAAACCTAAATCAAGGCCCTTCTGTTTCCTCTGCTTGGTGCCTTGGGTGTTAACAAGATATTAATGAGGTCTTGGCTTCTCTTTTGCTGAACCATAATTTCAGCTTCTGGCACTGTGCAGCCTGCAGTGTCTCTGTTCTGCTGCCTGGGATAAGCCCCTGGTAATCTTACCTTTTGCTTGTGCAGTCAGTGATTCACAGGTGACTTCTTTTTTCACAATCTGCACAGCTTTCTGTCTTCCAATACCTGATTCCCAGATTCCGGCTCCTGTGCACATTCAACACAGTGAGTGTATTAGTCTGTTCTCACACTGCTAATAAAGACATACCTGAGACTGGGTAATTTATAAAGAATAAGAGGTTTAATGGACTCACAGTTTCACTTGCCTGGGGAGGCCTTCCAATCATGGCAGAAGGCAAAGGAGAAGCAAAGTCACTTCTTGCATGGTGGCAGGCAAGAGAGAACTTATGCAAGGAGACTTGTATTTATAAAACCATCAGATATCATGAGACTTATTCACTATCACGAGAACAGTCTGGGAAAGACCCACCCCCACGATTCAATTACCTGTCACTGAGTCCCTCCCACAACATGTGGGAATTGTGAGAGCCACAGTTCAAGATGAGATTTGGGTGGGGACACAGCCAAACTGTATCAGTGATGTCAGTATGCTATGCCTAGACTTCAGTCCACAGCTGGGAAGTTGTCCCTTGCAGAGAACTGGGCAATCATGAGACTCACCTGTGAATTTCTCTTCTCTTGGTATTTCAGTCTTCTGTAGCCTATTGACACATGCCTGAAAAGACCTGTCTTATTTCTCTTTTTTTAGTTTTATAATTACATATGGCAGGAAGGCAAGTCTGATACCAGTTGGGCCATTGTATCTGGAGTTCAGAGGTGATCCTTTAAGCCATTTTTGTCATTGCATACCAATAACCTATGTTCAAATGGTAATGTTCTTGTCCCTGCCTTCAAACCCACTAAGCTCAGACAACAAATATCAAGTTCCCATCTTTAAGTCTTTGTTTGCTTCCAAGTTTCAAACAAGTAAAAATTGAATAAAGCAAATACGTATTTTAAGCAGACAGGTATTCGGTGTAGGAATTTAGTGCTAACAAAATCATTGAAATGGATCACTCAGATCAGCATAGAATTGATTCACAGGGTAGATTCTATTTCCGAGGCTGCCTGGGGTGCTTTCTGGAATTAAGGATCTCAGCTCTTATTTCAGATGTCTGTTGGGGGCATAGACCAAATGCTGGAACGTAGACCTTGAAATGTTACTGTAGAAAAACTTCATATTCCTAAGACCTTCCTTACCAGCAGAAACCCAGCTCAAAAGAGAGAAGATATAGTAGTTTAGCTTATTTATGCCTTTCAACTCCCACTCATACATATCTAATTTGTGCACACATCTTAGCTGCAAGGGAGTCTGCTCAATGTGTACCCTAGCTTTCCAGTCTCGCCTAGAAGGATGATAGGAAGGAGTTTGAATGAGCTGATCCACATGGCACCAGCATGCATGTTCTCTGCTTAGAATTCCTTCCTCATCCTTCAGGACTTAACTCCAATGCCACCTCTTCCTTAGTGCTTATTTGTTAATCTCATGTCATATAGCACATACACCCATTATAATGTTTCTCCAAATGGTTTTTATAATTTTTTATGGTTCTCTTTTCCCCATTAGGGAAAAATAAAGCTCTTTGAGTTAGGAACTATGGCTTGTTCATTCTTCAACCCTGGTGTTTAGTTCAATGGCTGGCACCTATGGCTCCAGTACATGTCTATTGAATAAATAAATGAATGAATGAATCATAAGAAATAGAGAAGTGATGATTTTACATCGTCAAATCATATGATATAGGATGATGTCACTGGAGCTGGAGTGACCTTGAAGACAGACTGACTTTTGCTTCACTCCTTATTAGATTCTTTCTATGTGAAATAACTAGTAAAGATTGAAAAATTCTACCCAACCAATTATCTGGAGCTAGGAAGAAGAGATAAATGGCTCTTTGACTGAATTCTACAGATCTTTTAAAATTAATTCAGTCACAGTGGTTTGTGTGTGTAACTGCAGTCTTGAGCCCAGGGAGACCCTTCTGAGCCCCAGATCCAGGCTTTCAGAGGTACTTAATAAGTCACTCACCACCTGAACATTTCTTATCTGTGAGTTAGAAGAGAAAACTCTCCCTTGGGGGGTAATGTGTGCATATACCAAGCAAACGGCTTCCCTTGCAGTGGCTGAGATGAATGATTTGCCTCCTGGAGGCAAACATTTCTCTCCCCAGTGGAGTCCTTCCCACATCCTGGCCCATCATTAAATTTAGCCCATTAATAACATTGGCCCAAATTCTGCCTCCTAGAACTCAGCAATTGTGCTAGAGGTTGTTTTAGTCCTAACCCAGCTGGTTGGAATTTGTGACTGGCTCTGCATACAATGGGGAAGCTTATGTTTATGTGTGCATATTATGGGCCTCCACAAGCCCCATCTGTTCTAACACAGAATCTTAGCCCTGAGAGGGACCACTCAGTCCTAAAAGGGACCTGGGAGAGCCTGGCTTATGAGGAGGACACTGGGCTAGGTGCCAGATAACCTGGCTCCTGTTTTTCAGCTCTTCACTGAAGACACCCATTGCAAAGCACATCATTTCTTGGTCAGGACACTACAGCCACCTAACCTACTTGAAGCTGACTTGGCCTATGGTAAGCAATAAATGCTAGGGTTTGTCACCGAGGCATTTTGGTAGATTGTTTTGCAGCATTATTGTGTCAATAGGTAATTGACACTCCACCCAACAATCCTCTAATTAATACATGATCATATTATTTATTTGATAAATATTTTTTCTTTTTTTTTTGAGACAGAGTCTTGTCTGTCACCCAGGCTGGAGTGCAGTGGTACAATCCCGGCTCACTGCAATCTCCGCCTCCTAGGTTCAAGCGATTGTCCTGCCTCAGCCTTCCGAGTAGCTGGGATTACAGGCATGTGCCGCCAAGCCCAGATAATTTTTTATTTTTTGTATTTTTAGTAGAGACAGGGTTTTATCATGTTGGCCAGGCTGGTATGGAACTCCTGACCTCAGGTGGTCCAACTGCCGTGGCCTCCCAAAGTGCTAGGATTATAGGTGTGAGCCACCGTGCCTTGCCGATAAATGTTTCTTGATCACTTACTTTGTGCCAGGCACCATCAGCATCCAGGTTTTCCGGTCATTGGAGGGAAAACTTTACACCTCTGAAGGGTATGCTAGAATTCAGGATTATTTGTAATTATGCATTTGCTTTTATGTGTGGTGGGGAAGGGAGGGAGCATGTTGGTGTGAGTCAGTCCTTGAGAAACTGCTCAGTCCTAGGAGTGAACTCCTCTAATTAAAGTTCTGTGCCTGCAGAGGGGAACCAGGCCCTGGATCAGGTGACTCCGCCTTGTGCATCTCACCCACCTCCTACCCCAGCACAGGAGATTTCACCTGAGTAAGCCACATTTGTTTCTAACTGTAACCAAAACCATTAGAGTAAACATATGGGAGAATATAGTTCATTTTCAAATATGCGGGAGAGGATGTTCTGTGGGAATGTAGGAAGAGGAAATGTCAGCAGGTGATAGAAGTTTGACTTGGCAGATAATCATGATGGTCAACTATATTTACATATAGTGAGTTATAGTTCACATTATCTTAGCGATGTTTATACAGGTTCTGCTGCTGCTCTACTGCAGTTTCTTGAACTCCTAACAGGTGCCAGTCATGCACTAAACACTTTATGTACATTTTAAAATTTAATCTCACAATAGCGCTTGCAGTAATAGGTAGGTGCTTTTTGTATTCCCATATACAGATGAGGATACTGACGTCCAGAGAGGTTAAATGACTTGTCCAAGGTCACACAGCTAAAAAGTAGCAGAATCGAGATTCAATCCAAGTCTCTTTGCCTCTAGACCATGACCCTGTACCACTTCTGGGTGCACTTGGTCCTTCCTTGACATGATCCTATGGGAAAGACAATTCATATAAAATCTTTAAATCTTCATTTTGTAAATAAAGAAACCAAGTTTCAGGAAAGGTACAGAATCCTTCCAAGGCCAATTAACTAGGCTTACTTACTAATTAGTTAGTAGTGCAGCCAGTTAGGTCTATGTTTTTCATATACCTCACTTCAGTTCAGTTATTAAGGGCCAGAATACACATTCAATGGCAGGTTTTTTTGGGTGACTTCTGGGGTAGGAGGGGAGACAGCCAAAGGTGAGAAGCCCATTCTTTGGTCATGATTTCTTCTCTTAAATCTGAGAGTAAAGACAGGTGGGCCTGGTATTTGCTTTCAATTGAGTGCATCAAAACAAAGCTGGGAAGTCTTTTGTTCTTTTGCTGCTGTGAGTGAGTGGAGAAAATGGCTGGAAGAACAGTTTCATGTGCTGGAGCTTTGACTTTCCAGAGGACCCATCAGGACTCCCCGCTCTGCAGCTGGGGCCATTTAGAAGCTCATTTGCTGTGGGCTGGTTCCAGAGGCTGCCCCTCTGGCTGGCTGTGACCAGTGTGTTTCTCCCTTAAATGGAATGAGTACCTTTCAATGTCTTTATCTCTTGCTTCGTGAGACATGAACCAGGAGGCGCACTCCACAGAATCCACAACTAAACCCGGAGGACCCCTGGACACCCTGCTAGACAGCCAAGATAAAAAAGCTAATTTTTCCCTGTGGAATTTTTATAAATAAACAGAACGTGAGTCTTCATTCTTGTATAAAAGGTATTCTTATTGAATTCTAAAAGTAAGAGGGATTTTCAAAGGGATAATCCAATATCCTTCCAGTGGCTATTTAAAAAATTTATATTTTTTTCATTGATTTATTTCAATATATGTGTCTGTCTGTATGTGTGTGTGTAGATAAATAGATATCTCTCAGGCACAATATCAGACACAAGCAAATTTACACGATGTAGCTAATACAGTGAGGGAAACAGACATTAAATAAGTCATAGCAAAATTAAATACATAACCAGAAAGCATCCTTCATGCTATCAAGAACATAAAGGAGCTCTGAGATTGTGAAGTGGGTTGCCTTCACCCGTTTAGGGCCAGGAACTTTTCTGGGAGGCAGTGTTCTTTATACTGAGATGAGAAAGACTGGTAGGTAGAAGGCTGCTAGCAGAGGAGGGGTGCTAGAAGTGAGTGGGAAGCAAGATAAAATTTGGGCAAAGGTCCAATGGGCATTGAGGTTATGAGTTGGAAGGGAGTGGAGTTTTCCATGTTAGAGAAACGTGAGCGAGCCAGCATGCTGGCAGGTGGCAAGAAGAGAAGAGGAGCGATAGGAGAGCTGGCGGACGCAGATGGGAAGCATATCACCCAGGACCTGCGAGCCACGTTATGAGTGTCAGGGATGATGTCCACAAGGAGAGCACAAAAAACCCTGGACAGTAGGCTGGAGAGTGGATTTGGGGGTAAAGTGTTCAGAGTAGCTCTCTAGGAAGAACCAAGGTCAGTGGCAAATGTTGGTTTGTGGACTTAGAAGACTCATCCTGCAGAAAGGTCAACATTTATTGTTTAAGTTAGACTTAGAGCAAGTCTGATGCTCTGGTCTTCAATTTCCTGACTCTGTCAATGTGGAGACTAACACCCATCCTGCCCGCTGCAGAGCGAGGAAGGGAGGAAGAAAGGAAGGAAGGAAAGGAGGGAAGGCGGGAAGGTGGGAAGGCAGGAAGGCGGGCTCCCATAAATGAGCTCTGGGAAGCACATGAACCCAAGAGAGTTTGAAGTAAAAGTATGATGTGGGCATGCTGCGATCCAAGAGACCTAATGTTGTGGATGCTGAGTGGGAGATGCCACTTCCAGCTGGAGATGGTTGTTACACAGCCTGTGAGCTGGGCGTTGTACGTCAGTGATGGTTTGAATGAGAGTGGTGGGGACAGAAGGTGTCCTGGCCAGAGGACAGAGACTGGGCCAAGGCAGAGTGGTGAGATTGTACAGGGAACGGGGGCAGGTCCAGGTGGTCCCCGCTGCTGGAACACGTTTCTGGCAGGAGGAGCCTGAAGCTCATAGGGCTTTGTGTGCAGCCTGGGTTTGCATCTTCTGCCTTTGCCTCCTGTAACTGGGTTCCTGTTCTGTTCCTATTCCGGGTACTGGAGAAATAAACATCTTACTGTCTAGAGAATGGCTAATGAAAACAAACATAAGTTCTCACTCCCTTAATTAAAAAAGCAAAATCCCCTCATAAATGAAGGCCAGCCATTTCTACAGTGGCTCATCTTGGCTCCTGGGGGCCCCTGGCTGGTACACAGTGAGTAAAGGGCTGAGGAAGCCTTGCAGTGGTAGGGAGTGGGGTGAAACACTTTATTTTGGACGTCTCACCCTCCATGCCTAGCCCCATCTGGCCCTGACCTGCTCAGCTCAGCACTGACTTCTCTAGAGATGGCTTTCATCCTGTTCTGCTCCACTTCAGCCTGAAACACAACCACTAAGTCCCCACAGAGCTCTGACCCACTTCCCAGCTTGTGCTGTTGAGAGAGGTAGCATGAGGGAGCGGAAAGAGTGGAGAGCTGCAGCACATGGGATTCCTATTGAATTTCTTCCTGCTACTGAGATCTGTTTCTGCACTTTTCTAAGAGTGTGGGTCCTGGAGATGGCTGCCTGGGTTCAAATCCTGACTGTCACATGCTCGCTGTTTGTCGTTTCTGTGCCTCAGTTTCTTCATATATAAAAAGGGATAAGAAAACTCTTTCATTAGGTTGTTGCAAAAATGAAAATGTTTAATGTATGTAAAGATCTTAGAACAGAACCTGACACAGAGTAAGCACTTTGTCTACTGCTGTGGCCCAATATTATCTTTCTATTTGGGAGAAAGTGTTTTTCCCTCTTGGTTAGCTCATTAAATTCAAAATTCCTCTTTTTTTTTTTTTTTTTTTTTGACAGAGTCTTGTTCTTTGGCCTAGGCTGGAGTGCAGTGGTGCAATCTGCAATCTCCGTCTCCTAGGTTTAAGCCATTCTCATGCCTCAGCCTCCCGAGTAGCTGGGACTACAGGCTCCTGCTACCACGCCCAGCTAATTTTTTGTATTTTAGTAGAGACAGGGTTTCACCATGTTGCCCAAGGTGGTCTTGAACTCCTGAGCCCAGGCAATCCACCTGCCTCAGCCTCCCAAAGTGCTAGGATTACAGGCACGAGCCACTGTGCCAGCCCAAAATTCCTCTTTACAGAATCATGCTCCCTTTTATATTAAATAACACAGTTAAAACAACAGCAACAACAAAACAGAAGAAATCTCACAGCTAGCCAAGGCTTAGTACTTAAGAGAGATGGCTTCCTTGGGTAAGTGTGGCTGTGCTTCCCCTTTAAATCTCAGGCCTATCCTCAAACACCCAGTTCAACTACGCTCAGGCCCTGCCCACTTCTCTTGCAGGGCCTGAGCGCAGTTGAACTGGGTTTTTGAGGTGGAAATTAATAAAAACTGGGGGAGCACACGACACAGTAAATAGATGAAAAGCCAAGTATGATTTCCCAAGGGCAAGGTTCACTTGCCTCAGGTCATAGGTTATCTGCTCTGAGAATCTTCACCCCCTACCCTACACTCTTTGGATGTCCAAGCTCTTTCTCTGATGCACTGACCTTCCTTGCTGCATGCAGGTGTAGACATTTAACTCTGACACCGTTCAAATAGTATAAAACCTCAGTCACATAACAGCCATAAAATGCACACCTTGAGAGTTTCATAAATTTGGAGATGGGGATTGTGCCGAAATACTGCAATCTTTTTAATTTGATAAAAAGAAAAAGTGGGCAAGGGACCTCAGAAAGCACAAAACTATAGGGGTGCCCTGAAGGGGCCTCACCCAGCGTCTCTGACTGCATTACAGCTTATGTTCCTTCCGATGTGTACTTTGTAGCCTATATCATAGGCAAAGGTACTTGATTTCTCATGAAGAATCACAGCTAACATAGAATGCTTCATTTTGATTCATCTGATTATTCAAGCTTGATAGAGTCCATTTACTGAGCACTGCCGTGTTGCAGACATTGAGCTAAAGGCTTTACCTCCCTGATGTTGTTTAATCTTCACAATGGCCGTGCAAGGTCGGTATTTTGTTTCCATTGTATGAATAAGGAAAGAGAAATTCATAGACATTAAATAACAGATTAAATATTACAAAGATTAAAATCACACAGAGAAGAGGTAGCGTTACTGACAGTGAGTCAGTTAGAGGCTGCGGCAACCTCGATTCTTGCCTCAGAAGAAAGAATGTGACCGAGAGCCATAAGGCAGAAGGAGAGACTGGGGCAAGTTTTAGAGCAAGACTGAAAATTGATTAAAAAGCTGTAGAGCAGGAATGAAAGGAGGTGAAGTGCACTGCACTCGGAAGACGGCCAAGCGCGCTGCTTGAGAGATGGAGTGCACTGTTTGACCTTTAATTGGGGGTTTTATACGTTGGCATACTTCTGGGGTCTGTTTCCCTTCTCCCCGGATTCTTCCCTTGGAACAAGCAGTCTGCAAGCATAGTGGCCTGCCGGCACTCGGGAGGGGCTTCATGCACGGTGTGTTTATTGGAATTGTACTCATGCTCACTTGAGGTGTTTTTCCCTTACCAGTTGAGTGTTTCTAGAGGACGGTCATATACCAGTTAAATGCTACCATTTTTCCTCTTAGTGCACATGCTTGAGTCTGCTCGCCCAACTCCTAGTTCTTATCAGAAAGCTGCTGATCACCAGTTTTAGGTGTTTCTGTTTATTAAAAGACTGCCTTTCCCTGATGCTGGCTGAGACCAGTTATTATTTTAGAGAGAGAGCTTATAACTGCCTGACCATCACCTGATGGTCACCCGACATTCCTGCTGGGACCCTCTCCTGCTCTGCTCACATCTGACTTGTTACCTATTGTCACAGTAGCAGAGCCTGAGTTCAGACTATGACTTCCTGAATCCCAGTGAGACCTCTCTCTTGCTGTCCCCAGACCAATCCTGAGCAGGGTGAGGTGCAGGTCATGGAGTTCAATCATAGCACCACGTGTTGAAGGGACCTGTACCCCAAGCATCATGATGTCAGGTGGGGGCACGTGGATAGGGATAAGATGCAGTCCTCATCTTCCACCATTTCTCACCATAGTGGTCCATTTTGGGGGCATTCTGATGTATGCCAGTCTCATTGTTTTCAGTTTATATACCCATATGTTGCATTCACTTCTTCCCTCAAACATGAGCTGAGGACCTGCTGTGTGCTGCAGAGGCAAAGGTGAATACACTTGATTCACCGTGTGCAGGAAGCTCACAAGCTAGAGGGGAGGTGAGATCAGGAAGCATTGAGTTAGACTCAAGTCTGAAGTGGTGTTTGCTGGCAGGGGACCTGTGCTAGGGACAGGGAGGCAGGCGGCACAGGTGGGAGAATACGAGGCTTGAACGAGCAATCTGGGTATAGGGTGAGGGACCCATGTGTCCTATTCATTCATTCATCTATTGTCCCTCAACATGATGAAATCACCAGAAGGTTTTCAATGGGGGAATAACACAGTGGGCTTTGTACTCTAGAAAGATTCCTGCCAGGAGGTAGGGAGAGATGACACTGAGTCAGGAATCCAAGGCGAGAGGTTACTTCAAGAATTGATACTGCGCCCTGGATCTCTGTGTCCCCAGGCAGGGGAGAGGCCACGCTTATTTTCAGTGGGAAGTTAGGGTGCATTTGTTAGTAATCAATGGACTGGACTTTGGTTTTTTCCTTCTCAAGTCCATTTGGCAGAACCCCTGAGAGCTAGGAATGTCAGAGATGGCCTGCTCTGAGCATAATTAATGAAGCCCACACAGAGGAAAGGCAGGGGTGTTCTGAATCTATCCTGGCATTTCCTCAGGTTTCCCATGATGGTAGTTGCAAGCTCCTGGTTTCCTGGTTTCTATCTCACCCCCAGCCCCCTGACCTGCACTATGAGCAGTGTCGGTGTCCTCTTCCCTCTGCCCAGGACACACAAACCTGCACAACAGTTGGATACAGTCACCTTTTGCTTCAAGGACATGGGAAGGAGATGTGGAGGAGCCTTTCCTTGGGGCCTGGATAGGGGACTTTAGGAGGATGCTGGGACTTCTAGGTCCCCTGTGACCGATGCAACCCTGTGTTCTTTAATAGATCTATTGCTGCTTACATATGTGGTATGTGGCACCTAAAGAATGGTGGGATCAAGGACGAGGACCTGTTTTGCCTTGGTCTAAAGGCAGTACTGCTGGAGGGCTCTACCCTCCAGTTCCAAAGATTCAGGACTTGACCCCTAAATGGTCAGTCGGTATATTAATGGCCTCTTGAAAACATGACTTTTTCGGGGTTGGCCCACGACATGACCATTCATATGACCCTGAAGGGTGTATCTGTTTTCTTTCCTTTTCTTCTTTTTTTCTCTTTTTTTTTTAAGATGGAGTCTCACTCTGTTGCCCAGGCTGGATTGCAGTGGTGCAATCTCCAACCTCTGCCTCCTGGGTCCAAGCAATTCTCCTGCGTCAGCCTCCTAAGTAGCTGAGATCATAGGTGTACACCACCATGCCCAGCTAAGTTTTGTATTTTTAGTAGAGATGGTTGTTGGTCTGGTGGTCAGCTTGGTCTTGAACTCCTGACCTCATGATCTGCACACCTTAGCCTCCCAAAGTGCTGGGATTACAGGTGTGAGCCACCGTGCCCAGCGTATCTGTTTTCTTGTAGGCAGGAGGACTCTTTATTGCCTTTTAATGTTGGGGGAAGTTGATGCTTGGAGTAGTCAGCTCTTAATAAGGAGGGGTAGGTCATTTCTGAAGGTTTTGGGTGTTGCCCTTTCATTCCATGGATCAGAGGCCCATTATTTTGCAATCAAGACTCTTCTTGGCATGACAGACTTGGTTTCATTGGAAGCTTAACCATCTTTGGAGCTTAGCCACTCTGATATTTCAACCTGGGACCTGGTTCTCAGTCATCCCTGCCCCTTTACCACAGGAGAGGAAAATCTTCCTGCATGCTACCAAGGAAGTCCTCTGGCTGTCATGCTTTCCTTTTAAACACTCTTTAATTGCTCTCAGCTGTTCATTAACTTTTTCCAGAATATCCATAAAAATTTAGCAAAGGCACTCAATTCCACTGTCCTTATAGCAATTATATCCCCCATATTTCTCAAATCTGTGATACATCACCTAGCTAAGTACACATTTTTCCTTTCATTATGCCATTGTAGTTCACAATTAGTGAAAATTTTAACAATTGTGATATCACTGTTCCAGAGACCGTGTGTCACCTCCTTAAGTAATGGGGCCCCACTGACAGTTGGGTGGATCTAGCTTCAAATTCCCAAGGTAATAGCTGCTTTCTTGGACTACTCCCAGTGTCAAGTATCAGAAGCTGGATTTCCTGGGACTCAGATTCTGACTTGGAGATTTGCATGTGGGATTTTTATTAGGGGATGCTTTTGGGATGAATGGCTGAGGAAGGGAAAGGATGGGAAGGGGAAGAGAGGGGATGAAGAGGAGGAAAGGGGAAAAAAGAAAGGAAGAGGAGGTCAGAGAGAGCACATGAGCTGTGAAGCAGCCCCAATGGAGCCCTGACAACCTGAAACTGGGGGAACTCTGAGTCTGAAATCCCTTTTCAGTTGCTCTGGGTTGGAACCCTTGTGTGAACCATTCATTGAGGTGGGTCACCCTGGGGAACAGGCCAGATCTTGGGTGAGGTTGTTCTCTTCAGCTGAAACAACCCTGATGTGAGTATTTTAAGTCAAATTTAGAATAATTAAAATTAAGTAGGATTAGAAATTCAGTTCTTCAGTTGCACTAACCTCATTTCAAGTGCCCAGGAGCCACGTAAAGTTTGTGTTATCATATTGAACAGCATAGATATCGAACATTTCCATTGCTGCAGAAAGTTCCACTGGATAAGCACAGTCTGTCAAAGAAGGGCAGCAGTATTAGTGACAGAAGGTCTGTTTCGGGTGTTCCCCAACTCTTAGGGTTCTGTCCTTTAGGAGTCATAACTGAAAAGCTGGGTGCATAACCAAGAAAGCTTATTCTTTGCTCTGAATTTCAATCTTTGTTCTCAGCCTCACAAAGCCTGCTGGAGCTTCTGTTAAGCATCTCATCCTCTGAGATCCTATGTTAGAATCAGCAAATGAAATAAAGAAAAAGTAGCATATAATATTGGGCTCACATTTCTGTGCTTTCCTTCTTCTTAGAATCTGGGTTCCTATGCTCTCACTGACTGACTGGTTTCCCAATGACTTACTTTATATTTTAAAAAATATCTTTTTTTCTGATTTTGCTTTTGATTGCTTTATTCTTGGTAGGAGTATTGATCTGCCATAAACCAGGCTGCCACTGCCTGGACTTGTTATCTATTACCTACTTAAAAATTTATATCCCAAATTGGCTACCATGATGTTTTAGCCTGTTTGGGCTGCTTCAACAGAATGCCATAGATTAGGGAGCTTATAAAGAATAGATATTTATTGCTTACAGTTCTGGAGGCTGAGAAGTCTGAGATCAAAGTGCTGGCAAATGTGGTGTCTGGTGAGGACCTGTTCCTCATACAATTACCTTCTTAGTATCTCCTCATCTGGTGAAAGCAGCAAGCCATCTCTCTCTCTCTCTCTCTCTCTCTCTCTCTCTCTCTCTCTCTCTCTCTCTCTCTCTCTCTCTCCCCCCCCCCCCACCAGCCCCCCCATGTATATGTGTGTATGTGTATGTGTATTTGTTTTGAGACAGAGTCTTGCACTGTTGCATGGGCTGGAGTGCAGTGGTACAATCTCAGCTCACTGCAACCTCTGCCTCCCAGGTTCACGTGGTTTTCCTGCCTCAGCCTCCTGAGTAGCTGGGATTTCCGGCACACACTACCACACACAGCTAATTTTTTTGTATTTCTAGTAGAGATGGGGTTTCACTGTGTTGGCCAGACTGGTCTTGAATTCCTGACCTTGTGATCTGCCATGTTAGCCTCCCAAAGTTTCAGGATTACAGGCATGAGCCACTGCACCCGGCCTGGGGTCTCTTTTATAAGGGCACTAATCCCATTCATGGGGCCTCTATTCTTATGATATAATCACCTCCAAAAGATCCCACCTCTTAATATCATCAACTTGGGGGTTAAGATTTCAATGCGAATTTTAGGGGCACACATACATTCAGACAACAGCATGCGACATCTCTCAAATGATTTTCTTCTACCTCGGTGGCTCTATCGCATTCTCTTGCTGGCATCCATTACTTGAAGTTCTGTTCTTGCCCTCTTCTTTTTATCCTTCAGATTTCCTCTTGCTGAAATCACTCACTCCCAGGAATTGACTGCCTTATGCTGATAGCTTCCCCAAATTATATTTAGACCACAGCAAGTTCAGTCCCCTGCTCTGTGTTCCCAAGGATCCCATAATCTTCAGATTATAATGTTTGTCACATATTAGCTACAAATATACAGTAAATGACTTCATGGTACAATCTAGATTTTGGGGTTAGAATTACTTAAAGTAGGTTAGTATTTAACCAGAGACTCAGTCATGACTAGAACTACTGAAGTTCAAGAAGCTCTTGACAGGAGAGTAGGAACCTAGTAAAGCTGACCCCCTGGGAGCCCTGGATTATTTACAAACACATTGGAGAAACAAATGAGGTGGTTCCACAATGAAGTGCAATGTCTTCAGTGATGAAATGTTATTACTTGTAATCCTACATGCACCAGCTGTGAAAAGCTATTTATACCCTTGGCCCTGTGACTTCCTTTGCACAGCTTATGGCCTGGTTGACTTGCTTCACTCCCGGGGATATTATGAGGACAAGCTTAAAAATATTTCTTTGGCAAAATTCAACTCAAGTTTAGGTTGGGATTGATAAATGACTGTCTGAAAGCCATAGGGGTGTTCTGGAAACAGAAGTGAATTAAAAGGCAGGAGACCTGGGTTCAAATCTGGGCTCTGCCACCGAAAGTTTGAATAAGGTTGTTCTTTCATTTCCATGTTTGTATAATTAACTTATCTCTCAACTCCTTTCCCAGCAGACCATGTCAGTATAAGGTAGAGACCAAATGTGTGGCCTTTGCAAAAGCCAGCATCTTATTGACTAGGGAAATGATAGAGTCCTGCCTTGTCGATGAGAGGAACTTCAAAGTCACATTGCAAGAGGGACAAGTACAGGAACCAAAACCATTTTTTTTTTAAGCAGTCCATCAGGGAGGATGGAAAGGTGTGCTCAGGTAAGGCCTCAGTGGGAATTTTACATTTGAGTGTAGGAAGGAAGTGATGGAGGAGTTACTCCTTTATACCTGCAAAGCTATAAAGGCAGAGTAGCATGTGTAGTATGCTTGATAAGTAACAAGAAGATCTAGGAGAGGGAGCAGAAGATAGAGGTGAGAGAAAGATCCCAGAGGTGAGGCCTTCTAATAGAGTATTTGTAGGATGCAGTGAAGACTTGGATCACAAGGAGAAGCCACAGGAAGGTTTTGAACAGAGGGGTAAGATGTTTTGACTTTCTGAATAATTTACTCTGCCCACTGAGTTAATAGATTTGTGGGTAGCATAGGTTGAACTAGGGAGATCCACTAGGAGACATGTTGCAATTGTCCAGGTTGGTAGCTATTGGAAGTGCTGGTAGCTATTGAGGTTGAGCTAACTACTGACAAGTGGTAGGTTTCTGGGTGTGTGTTGGTAAGATAGACATTTGCTGACTAGTGGATGTGCATGAGAGAACAAGAAGTGTCAGAGAAGCATGAAACTTTTTTTTTTTGTCTTGGATAACTAAAGGGATAATTACCATTCACTGAAATGGGAAAGACTATAGGAGGAGCAGGCTGGGCCCTGGTGGGGAGGATCAGGAATGTGGTTTTGGGCATCCTAAGCCTGAGCTGTCAATGCATATTCAATGGCAACATAAATAGGGTCTCACTCTATGTATTCTCCTGTAACCTGACTTTAACACACAAGAGGATGGAACTTCTTTCCCAGCTGTGCTACATGCATGTTGCATGTATGACATGACATTTACTGTGTCAAACATCTTCTGTATCTCCATTTCCTCATCAGAAAGATGACAATAATATGACAGAAATATTCTATGCTATTCCATTAGTCTTTTAGAGAATCAATAAAATGTGTGTAAAAGAATATTTTACTGATTCATTAAAATGTTGGATTTGCGACTTTGACATTTGACCCCCAGGTTTCACTAGATACAGGGATTTGTACCTTTGCTGAAATAAGAATCAGAGGAGCAGCTAGGTTGGGGTGCAGAAGGAAATCACTGAACAAATGAGTCCATTCAGCCCTTGGCATAGCACTTCTATCTCAAACCACCTTTACTCTTTATTACAGTTATATTTCCTAATTAAGAGATTTGCAAAGGTCTCAGGCTAGATAGACCTCTTGAATGGCCAAGATATGTGCAAACACTCTCCTTGGATCTCAGCAAACAGGAGGCATTGAATCAAGTTAACTGAGCCTGGTTCTAAGCCAGGTGTTGTCAACAACGCAGAAGAAACACTGAGTAGTTATCAAGTGCAGATAACTGTGCCAATAACTCTTAAGTTTTTTTTTTTTTTTTTGTCTTGTGTATGCCCTGCAACCATGAAAATATATGCTCCTAGGATAGTGCCATATCTGAGATAGGAAACATTTTTATTTATTTTTCAAATTAAAAAATTGTGAACATTCCAAACACAGAAAAATTAGACTACAGACACTTATCCATTTTCTATGCTTAACACAGGTTGGTATTTAACCATAGTCTATGTTCAGCCAACTATGTTCAATCAACTTCAGCTGCTGTAGCAAATTAGCATAGACTCCATGGCTCAAACTTTCACTTCCCACAGTTCTGGAGACTTGAAGTCCAAGTTAAGGGTGTCAGCACGGTCAGGTTGTGGCCAGGGTCCTCTTCTAGGTTACAGACTTCCGTTTCCTTATCGTATCTTCCCATGGTGGAAAGGAGAAAAAAGTGCTCTCCTCTTGAGTCTTTTACAAGAGCACTAATCTCATTCATGCATGCATCACTCTTGTGACCCAGCTATCTCCCAAAGGCCCTACCTCATCATACCATCATGTTGGAGGTTTCAATTTCAACATGTGAATTTTGCGGGGACATGGACATTCAGTTCATAACACTGAATGTTCTATTCTTTAGCTGCTTTACTGAATTATATTTTACCTAACCTAAAATTTACCCGTTTTAAGTAAATGAATTGCAATTCATTTATTTTTAGCAACTGTACCAAGTGACACAACCATCACCATAAATCTGTTTTGGAACATTTTCATTCCCCCAGTAAGATCACTCATGTTTATTCATAGTTAATCCTTGTTCCCATCCCCAACCCCAGGCAACCCCTAATCTACTTTTTGTCTCTACAAATTTGCCTATTCTAGTCATTTAATACTGTACACATTTTGGTTTAGAGGTAAATCATTTGGTTAATACTTTGTGTTAATCCATTGATCCTTCCGTTGCTTGGTTTACTTTCACTTTTAATTTTTCTATTAATTGGTTATTTTAGCCTTTGTGTTTTGTATCACCCTAGGTTGTTTTGTATATATTGAATGTTATAAGCAGATGCTTCATAAGTTCTAGGAGGAGGCATAAATTCCCTAAGCTTCTGGTCCAAGCCCGCCCCACTGACTAATGATTATTGGTCCATTAGAGCAGTGACCAGTGGTTATGGGTTCATTAGATTAGAGAAGAATGAAAGCAGAAGCAATTGGTCAGCATTTGCCTTGAGTACCTCATTAAAACCTTCGTAAGGATGCTTCTCTTGTGGTAAAATTGTAATATAAAATTATTGCAGTTTCTTAAGCTCTGCTTCTTTGAAAAACACCACTATAGGCACACATTTTTGACCAGTTGCACTGGCTTATTTTTCTGTTGTCATTGGCTCATCTATATCAAAATCAGAGCCTCTGCCTGCAGAACCCCTGCTTTCTAAGTGTTCGCTCACTACAATCCTCATTCTTACACCTGCCTTTATAAAAGGTTATGTTTTTCTAAGGATGATTTAGAATTCAATGGCAATCATGGGAGACTTTTGACATGCCAATAAACCATAGGTTTAAGGGTAATTCTAGCAGAGAAAAGAAATGCCAACCATTCAATGGCTGGCTTTCTTTGACTAATATTTTGAGGCTTCAGCATGAAATACTTTCAAATTATATCTCTTAAGGACAAAAACCAAAAACATAACTACTTGCACTGGAACTTTCTAAAACCTCTCTCCTTCTCTCTTTCTCCCACCAGCTTTACTATCACCACCTGCTTGCAGGTTTTTTAAATCTTTTTCTCTTTTATCTAACTTCTTTAACAAACTACTCTCTTCTTAGTTTTCCCCCAACTCAGGTAAAGGAAAAACACATTATACAATTTGCCCTTAAAATTGTTCTATCAGAGTTCAGAGAGAACTAGAATTAGGTATTTTCCAAAATTTCAGGAAAACAGACAGAAATCTGCCATAGAATGCAGTATTGTTAGGTATTTATTATTCCAGACTTTGAGTTATGTTTCAACTATTTCACTTAAATTGTTCACCCCTTGAATGGGAAAATACTTCAAAGCCGTAGGATGAGAGTGGCCAAGAGGATTTGAATAGGCTATACGTGATTACAGAAAAAGAAGGCCTTTGGGAGGCATAAAATATAGGAAATGTTTTTCATTTCCCTTAAAAGTTGTTTAGACAAACATTCAAAATTGTAAGCAAAGTAAAATAGATAAAGAAAAATAGAAATATATAACATTTAAAAAGCATACTCTATGCTGACCCACCAGCTTAGGTAAAGGGAGTCTTGTCTTGACTTTCTATAAAATTTTTTCTCTGTCCTCAGACATGAAATTAGAGACTTAGGGAAAGTTTTTTTTGTTTTTTTTTTTTTTTAAAGAAGCAGTTGACTCCAGAATAGTGATAAAGTCTCAATGTAGCCACGGCACCTGTCTCTGCTGCCTCTGAACAGGCTCTGCTGTAGGCAGAGGGTCAGCTTGAGTGGGGTCCTTGGGGTGAAACAGGGTGTGTTTCAGGACCTGGAAGAGCATTGGTGTGGCAGGTCCCTGGAGGGACGTTTGCTGGAGAAGCTGAGGCTGAAGAGAAGTGATGATGCAGACTGGTTGGACTGTGTTCAGTCGTTTGCTTATCTACTCTTATTTGCAGGTACAGAGTTCTTGTACAATAAGCAGATCATCCTAGAGCCAGTTCAGTCTGCAGAGTGCTAGCTATGTGGAGAAAAAGGGGGATCAGAGAATGAAGGGCATGGGGGAGAGAAGAAGAAGAGGTGGCAAGGAGAGAGAGAATTAAGAGAAAACAGAGGGTGAAGAGAAAGAGGAAGGGAAGAAAGGGAGGACACTAAATGAAACCAGGCCCCAAATAGATGGAAAAGTTAAATCTACATTTAGAAGATTGAAATGACAGTTTAAGAACAAGATGGCCAGGCATGGTGGCTCATGCTGTAATCTCAGCACTTTGGGAGGCTGAGGCTGGTGGATCACCTGAGGTCAGGAGTTCGAGACCAGTCTGGCCAACATGGTGAAACCACATCTCTACTAAAAATACAAAAATCGGCTTTGAATGTGTCCTAAGAGATTCTGGTACATTGTGTATTTGTTCTCGTTGGTTTCAAAGAACATCTTTGTTTCTGCCTTCATTTTATTGTTTATCCAGTTGACATTTGGGAGCCAGTTGTTCAGTTTCCAGGAAGTTGTGCGGTTTTGAGTTAGTTTTTTAATCCTGAGATCTAATTTGATTGCATTGTGGTCTGAGAGACTGTTTGTTAGGATTTCCGTTCTTTTGCATTTGCTAAGGAGTGATTGACTTCCAGTTATGTGGTCAATTTTAGAGTGAGATGTGGTGCTGAGAAGAATGTATATTCTGTGGCTTTGGGGTGGAGAGTTCTGTAGATGTCTATTAGGTCCACTTGTTCCAAATCTGTGTTCAAGTCCTGAATATCCTGGTTGATTTTCTGTCTTGTTGATTTGTCTAATAGTGGAATGTTAAAGTTTCCCACTACTATTGTGTGAGAGTCTAACTCTCTTTGTAGGTCATTAAGAACTTGCTTTATGTATCTGGGTGCTTCTGTATTGGGTGCATATATATTTAGGATAGTTAGCTCTTCTCGCTGTATTGATCCTTTCACCATTATGTAATCCCCTTCTTTGTCTCTTTTGATCTTTGTTCCTTTAAAGTCCATTTGTCAGAGACTGTAATTGTAACTCCTGCTTATTTTTGCTCTCCATTTGCTTGGTAGATCTTCTTCCATCCCTTTATTTTGAGTCTATGTGTGTTTTTGTGTGAGTTAGGTCTTCTGAATACAGCACACTGATGGGTCTTTACTTTTTACCCAGTTTACCAGTCTGTGTCCTTCGGTTGGGGCATTTAGGCCATTTACATTTAACATTAATATTGTTATGTGTGAATTTGATCTTGCCATTTTGTTACTGGTTGTTTGTTTTGCCTGTTGGTTGACAGAGTTTCTTCTTTGTGTCTTTGGTCTTTACCATTTGGTTCGTTTCTGCAGTGGCTGGTACTGGATTTTTTTTCTGTGTTTAGTGCTTCCCTTAGGAGCTCTTGTAAGGCAGGTCTGGTGGGCAAAGGATATGAACAGACACTTTTCAAAAGAAGACACATATGAAAGCCAAAAAACATATGAAAAAATGCTCATCATCACTGGTCATTAGAGAAATGAAAATCAAAGCCACATTGAGATACCATCTCAAGCCAGTTAGGATGGTGGTCATTAAAAATCTGGAGACAACAGATGCTGGAGAGGATGTGGAGAAATAGGAACACTTTTACACTGTTGGTAGGAGTGTAAATTAGTTCAACCATTGTGGAAGACAGTGTGGTGATTCCTCAAGGACCTAGAAATAGAAATTCCATTTGGCCCAGCAATCCCATTACTGGGTATATATCCAAAGGACTATAAATCATTGTTTTATAAAGACAAATGCAACACGTATGTTCATTGCACACTGTTTACAATAGCAACAACCTGGAATCAACCCAAATGCCCATCGACGATAGACTGGACAAGGAAAATGTGACACACATACACCATGGAATACTATGCAGCCATAAAAAAGATGAGTTCATGCCCTTTGTAGGGACATGGATGAACCTGGAAACCATCATTCTCAGCAAATGGACACAAGAACAGAAAAACATTGCATGTTCTCACTCATAGACAGGTGTTGAACTATGAGAACACATGGACACAGGGGAGCATCACACATCAGGGTCCATTGGGGGGCTAGGAGAGGGATAGTCGGGGGGAGGTTGGGGAGGGATAATGTGAGGAAAAAATGTTAGGTATAGGTGATGGGGGGATGGAGGCAGCAAACCACTTGCCATGAATGTACCTATGCAACAATCTTGCATGATCTGCACATGTACCCCAGAATCTAAAGTACAATTAAAAAAAAAAATAAAAAAATCGGCTGGGCATTTTGGCACACACCTGTAATCCTAGCTACTTGGGAGGCTGAGGCAGGAGAATCGCTTGAACCTGAGAGGTGGAGGTTGCAGTTAGCCAAGCTCTCAATATTGCACTCCAGCCTGGGTGACAAGAATGAAACTCCATCTCAAAAATGACAAAATGAAAACAAAAACAGCAACAACAAAAAACAAGGTGACCTAGAATAAAGCAGAAAAAGAAGGAAAAAAAAAGATGAACCAGATTAAGCTGCATCCTTCCTGGCTGATTTATCTCAGAGTAGAAAGGAAGGGGCTGGGGATGCCTGGCCAACTTGCTATAGACATGTCACTTGGTGCCACTTCTCTCTGCAAAGTCCATTCCCTCTTCACATTGCAGACGTGTCTCCTGGACACTGGAGCCATCATGGTGGGGCAGGGACTATTCTGTACTGACAGTTCCATCTCAAAATAATCTGTCACAAGTCACCTCTCCCTGACTTCCTACCTTCAGAATGCAGCCCCTGCTGATACCTGCCTTTGACTTGCTCACTCAGCTCTCACTATGGGGAATGGGAGCTTCTGCCTACATCAGAAAGTAGAATTTAGCCAGTGGGACTTAATAAATGCCCCAGACACTGCTGTTGATTTCTCTGTTAGAACCTGCAGCCATCCTGCTGTGCTGGGAGCACTTTGCAGGGCCAGCTCTGCTTTTGCAAATGTCTCTCTGTTGGTGTCTTGGAGGAGTGTTCTTACCTGCATTGGCACCATAATATGGAGAGGTACTGGTAGGCAAGGAACTAGAGTCAGCATGGGAAATTAACAGATGGGTCGTCAGTTGCTAGGGCAGAATTAAAAGCTATTATGAACAGTATCTGGAAAGGTAAATTTTGTATCTACTTTTTATCAACCTTGTTGGAAGGCCATATATTAAAGTGGCTAAGAGCATGAGCTGTGAAGCCAGACTGGGCTCAAAATCTGGCTTTGACATCTACTAATGGATGGTTTTGGGTAAAGTGCTTCACATCTCTAAGTCTCAGTTTCCCCTCTTGTAAAATGGAAATGACTCTAGTTCCTACTTACAATGTTGTAAGAACTAAATGAGCTAATACTTATAAAGTCCTTAGCATCATGGCTGGCACGTCCTGAACACTCGGTAAATGTGGGTTGTTATTATTACTGTTATTAGTGAGCCCTTTCAAATTCTGTCCTGCAGGAGAGATGCACGACACAACTCCAGGGGGCGCCGTCACATTGACCTCAATGTGGTCAGTGCAAGTAGTGCTTTTGCGCAGTGGCTCACCCGTTCCTGCTCACCACCAGCCCTGCTTATTCACTGTGGTGTTCTTGGAAACACACTTGGGAATCCTATGCTCTTCTCGTGCAGAGCTGGGGTTAGTAATCTCCGTCCATCTTTAATGTGTTATCCCAGCCATAGCCCTGCCTTCTGATGTCCCTGCTGCCCCTTTAAGCTCTTTCACCTACACTTCTGATCTCTCCAACTAGCTGAGACTACACTGCTGACTTTCTCAGAATCAAGGACCAAAGCAAGAAAGGGAACAGGTCAGTCACAAAAATCAAGTGAACGTAAAGGAATGATATCTTTAATTTCATAGCAAAAGTGACATTTAAATTGCACTTTGATCCAGTTAATTACATCTTTCTACGGGAGCCTCTGAGTGACAGAGTAGTTGGTAGGTTTCAGTTTTCCCCATGGAAAATACAGATTCTAGGGTCAGAAAATGGCTTCCCATAATAATATAATAAATGGCTTCTCTGGCCTCTAGAAGCCAAAGCTGCCTCATTGTTGGGATCTAAAACACTACCAGGAGATGGTGTTAAGGAGAAGATTGTTAAAAAGTTATGTGGTCCTTCTGTTCCTTCCAGGTGGTTGACAGTGCTCCCCTGGATCACATCAGGCTGGGTTTGGAACCACAGGATATTAGATCCCTGCAGAATTTGCTTTGTCTGTGTCGTGTTTGGTCTGATGCCATCAACACATGGGGTTTAGGAAATAAGGACCAGCCACAGGCTGCTTGCCAGTGAGTCCAGTGTAGGCCTAGGATAAGGATGCTGATCTTCACAGTGTCTTGGCTTATACTTCTGAGGATCAGCAGGGGCATGCCTCTTTGTCCCAGTGCCAGGTATGACTGAACGTCAGGCTGCTCTACTTTTTGCTTATGGACATGCTTATTAGGGACCTACTGTGGACCAGGGGGTCATGTGGGTACCAGGGTAAGTAAACAAAAGACATAGTCTTTGTCCTTCACGGTGTTTCGAGTCTATGGGGAATATGGTTATGTAAATAGTTAATTACAAATATTCTTTTTTTTTTTTTTTTTTTTTGGAGACGGAGTTGCACTCTTATTACCCAGGCTGGAGTGCAATGGCACGATCTCAGCTCACCACAACCTCCGCCTCCCGGGTTCAGGCAATTCTCCTGCCTCAGCCTCCTGGTTAATTACAAATATTCTAACAGCTAAAGAACATTTCGATTTGGCTTCCATAAAGCTCAAGCTGGGTGCAGTGGCTCACACATGTAATCCCAGCACATTGGGAGACTGAGATGGGAAGATCACTCAAGGGCCAGGAGTTTGAGACCAGCCTGGGCAACACAGCAAGACCCTGTCTCCACAAAAAATTTTTAAAAAATAGACAGTCATGATAGTGTGTGACTGTGGTTCCAGCTACTCAAGAGGCTGAAGTGGGAGAATTGCTTGAACCTGCAAGGATGCAGTGAGCATGATCATGTACCACTGCACTCTAGCCTGGGTGACAAAGTCAGACCCTGTCTCAAAGCAAAACAAAACAAACAAACTCAGATCTAAGTTTGTGGCAAATGTGTAAGTCATTAGTGACTGCATATTTAGCTATATTCATGGTACCATTTCATATTCCCACATTGTTGTAACTTTCTTCTTTCGTTTTCATTTTAAATTTAAGCGATCTTGTAAGCTATCTTAAATATTGCTTGGAATAAAGCAAGCTATGCATTTAAAAATATATAGAAACTTGGTGAAAGCCATTCAATGGGAGTGGCTCTAATTTGCCTGCCTTCTGTCCCATTGGACAGATAAATGAGGCTACAATGCAATATTTTCTCTACTGAAAGATAGCTGGTATGATTCTTATGCTCTATCCAGCACTATTGAGTAGTAACTCAGTATTAATCTGGGAGAGAGAGAATATGTCTCTGCTCTTCATCACTGATTTCTCTGTATCAAGTAAAAGTTTGGTATATAATAGCTGCTCCATAGATACCTGTCAAATGTTCAATGAAGCAATGGTGTTATTTAGGACATTACAGTTTATAAAGTACTTTTCTCTCATTCTTTCCTTTAATTCTAACAGTTACTTCTATAAAGTCTTAATTAGGGTAATGCTAGATGTTTTATAGACCCCAAAAGAGTAGCTCAAATACAATAGGAAGTTCTGTCTTGTTCCTGGTTGGTGGTTGTTGGCTTTACTTCTTGTGGAGACTTGGGGCCCAGGCTCTATTGTCCTCTAGAGTCTTGCCATCATTTGCATCAAGTTTGTGGATAGGGGAGAGAGAAAAAGCTACTTCTTTCAAGCCTTGGCCTGAGCACGCACACATTGCTTCAACTTCTATTCTTTAGTGAGAACTAGCCTCATGGCTACATTTAAGTGCAAGAGGTCATGGATAGGAGGTTGGGAAGCAAAGGACTGGAATGATCATCTTCTTTCCAGAGACAATGCTCTCTTCCATAAGGCTGAATATGTTGTGTGTGGAGTTAGCCATCTCTGCCACAGGCGTAAGGGCCCGAAGTGCCCATTTTGTATATTAGAAAAATAACAAGTCTGGAATTCCCCAAATCAGAGGAATGGTTTCCTTCTTCCTCAAAGTGAGCACCAGCAGGACTCTGACACCTAACATTACAAATCAAGTCCAGATTACAGAGAATTGCCTTGTCTCAGGCACAGGGAGATTGTTTCCTGTTGCTTATGCAGAGGCCAAAGAAAGTAGCACCTGTGGCTGTCCACATGTCCAAGTCATTTCTCTCGTTAGGACAAACTTCCCTGGTGTTTCTCTTCTCTCTGCCTTGATGTTGCTGCTGGAATACCTGCCTCAGCTTTCAAGACTCTTGTGTGAACTTATCCTGTACTTTTCTGCTGTTACTCCTCGTGGATCCCTTCTGTCAAATTGCATCTTCCTCCCTGATATGGTTTGGCTGTGTCCCCACCCAAATCTCATCTTGAATTCTGACTTGTTGTGGGAGGTAATTGATCGTGAGGGCGGGTCTTTCCTGTGCTGTTCTTGTGATAGTGAATAAGTCTCACGAGATCTGATGGTTTTAAAAATGGGATTTTTTTTGCACAAGCTCTCTCCCTTTGCCTGCTGCCGTCCACGTAAGATGTGACTTACTCCTCCTTGCCTTCTGCCATGATTGTGAGGCCTCCCCAGCCACATGGAACTGTAAGTGCAGTAAACCTCTTTCTTTTGTAAAGTGCCCAGTCTTGGATGTGTCTTTGTCAGCAGCGTGAAAACAGACTAATACACTCCCCTTCCTGCTCCTTTGTCACTGTCCACCTTTACTTTCTCTAAGAGGTTACTCTGATTTTACAAGTTAGAATAAATTACTCTTAGACCTTCTTCTGACTCATCTAGCGATTTGACTCAGTGGTCTACTCTTCTGTTGCCCCTAACAGATTGTAAACTTCCTGGGGGTAAGGGAGGGGGCTGTCCCAGTTAAAATACTTTTGGATGGCCGTTCACATACACCATCTGCTTCCTATTTAGGGCTGATTGCCTTGGGCATTGCTCCATTTGAGCTGGTCAGCTCAGCTGTTTACTTGTTGGGGTGTAAATTGATCAGGTGTGACTGAATGGATCAGCTGCTTGGCTAAATGGACCTTTCCTTTCCATTCATTAGAGGATTTGATATGATTGTGGACAAATGCAGACTGTGTCCCAGCTCTGTGCTCCTCAAAGCCGATTGTGCTTGCCGATCACGTGGGGATCTCGTTAAGATGCAGACTCCGATGTAGTCGACTCTGGAGCCGGAGCTGTGATTGTGCATTACTAACAATCTCCCAGGTGTGGCACATCACCCTTTGTGTAGCAAAGACCTTCTGTTTTGTGAAGAATTGGCTTTGAAATAATTCAAAAGTTGTTCTTTGAATGTGACCCACTCTTTTCTTTCCTGATCGTTTTTAATCTCAGCTGCTTTTGCTAGAGATGCACATATCTGACTAAAAAGGAGAAAATTCAGCCCATCTGTTTTTTGTTTTATTATCCTTCTGCAGTCCTCACATAATCGACTAGCAGCAATAACAATGGTTATAATAATGGACAAGATTTATTAATCACTTCTTATGCAGCGAGCATGCGTTTGCTTATACTAGCCTCACAGCAACACTGTTGGTTACTATTCCCACTTTGCATCTAAGGAACCTGAATTTAGGAAGCTCAGGAAAATTTCTGAGAAACACATAGTAAGTGTCAGAGCTGGGATTTGAATATAATTGGTTCAAATTTGAGGGAAATGAACACTTATAACTGTTCTCTCCTGCCTCAGTTGTCCCATCCTCTGTGCAGGTGTTTGATTTATTCCATTCTGTATGCTCTCTTACGCACATGCGCACACACACACACAGAGCAAACACTTAGACAGATGCCTCGGTCCCTCCAGATGCTTGGTGTCAAGGTAGAATAAATATCGGGATAAATAATTCTTCTCTGCCAGATGCCATGCGTCTTCTTCCTCCCTCTGTTTGGGTTACAAACTGTGTTTCTCTTGGATGGTGGATGGCTCCCTGCAGACTTTATGAACCTTTCTCACCTTCACTCGTCAAGGTTCAGAAACTCATTGGTCATGAGACCCAGAGTTAACTGCCTTGTGGGGAGATTCTCTCCTGCTTGGACATCCCCATGTGCTAAATCACACTTGGAGTTCCTATTTCATCAGGGATGTTTTCTACCAGGGTTGATGTCATTCAACATTAAATCATCTCTCTTTGGGAAGAAAGGTTAGTTTTCTCACATTTAATTTATAGTCCCAAGTAGGAAATAAAAGCACCATGATGGGTTTTATTACTCTCCTTGCTAATAGTTCTTCAGCTTGTTACAATTTTAAATTAAAATGATGATGACCATAATAAAAAGACAACAAAATAATGAGTACTACTAATAAAAATATCAGCAAACCCCTCATATTTTGTCGTGTATAATTATGGACTCACTGACAATGCATGTTCATATGTGTGGTTATAATTGTTGATGCCATTATTATTATTACCACTGTTTTTTAATGAGCCAGAGAAGTTACCTGGGCAGATGTAGATCTGCATCAGCTGCCCAGATGGAGATCTTAGGGAGGGGCAACATTAAGGTCACGCTGTTCAATCCCCATACTGGGCTGGATGAAATGCTGTGATCTGGAGATGAAACACTCATTAGGCAAGCCTGTGTCTGAGTTCCAGTTCTGCCACTTACTGATTGAGAGAGTTGGGTACAACATTGAACCTCTCTAAACTCAATTTTTCCACATCTTTAAAATGAGGAAACACATAAGATTCTTTGCCTGGATGAAATAAATATAAGTAAATTGTGTAGAATATAGAAGCAACAATCAACAGCCACCAGTGTGACTAGCAGGTGGCTGTAAACCAGGCATTGCCCCCTCACCAGTGGATGGGGTGGAGAATCACTGTTTCCCCACTAGACTTGGGTATCCACACACATGCAAATGTAACTTCAGCATCCCTGAAGCATCTACTCTGCATGCTCAGTTCTGAAGACTGTCTTCAATGTGGGTACTGGAATGAATATCTGTTCTTCCAACCCACAGCCTTTTAAAGGAGATTTTTGAGTCCCACAAAATTATTGTCAGTTAGCCTTCCAGGATGAGGATGAGGAGTGAGCATCAACGCACATGTGTGTCCGGGAGCACCTTCAGTCATCACATAGCTCCTCCGTGACTGATGCTGGTCCACCCCTCCAGCCTCATCCTGTTGTACTCTCATTTACTCTCCACTCTGGCTATATTGCTCTGCTTGCCTTTCCTCTGTGGCCCTGGCCACTTTTTGCCACCATACAGTTGCTCACAGTGACTCCTGCTTCTCTCTCTGCCTTTTGAAAATCTCTTTAGCTCTTGACATTCTGATCAAGTGTTTTCTCCTCTGTGAAGTCTTTCTTGGAACCCTCTTTAGAAATGACCCCATTTTTTCACTGGGCACCTTGTATCATGGTCCCTAGAAAAAGTTTTTGCTTTAATTTGCATATATGACAATCTTCTGGGTTAGGTAATGATCTCCCTAAAAGAGACGCTGTGACTTGTTCATCTCTGTAATCTAGCTTAGAACCTTGGAGAGAGTAAGTGACTTGCCACAATTTGTTGAATAAATCATAATTAATCCCAGCTAATAGCTATGGATTTGAGAAAGTCATTTATGGGAGACAGGAGCCATGGGCTGTGCCAGGAAACCAGCCCAACAGGCTGAGGTTTGGGGTAGAGAGGTGCCTTAAGGGTTATTTAGAGTGTTGACCAGTGAAAATGTGAAAGCAATCAGTCAGGTAGGTCAAGCCAGATGGTGGAGGAGGAAGGAGAAACTGCTTCCCTCTGACATACCATGTGGGTAGTGGGTGGGTGTCACTCATATCACCATTTTTTTCTTCCAGATTCAAACCCATGATAAATAAACACAATGCCTTGATAACCAGTGGGGATCAAAATATCAAAGTAATAAAGTTACTGTAATTCCAGTAGTACAGGACGATCTGGTGTCTTTGGAGAATGTGGTATCACTTGTTCTTGCTGCTTTTCCCTTCCAAGTTTAAAATGGGAAATACACCTCTGTGGGGATCAGGTCTGCAAAGCAAGTGGACTTACCTGGACACTTACATAGCGATCAAAGCTTACCCCGCCTGTCAGAGTAACTTCTCTCCTCCTTTGCAGACACTTGAGTGAAGCCAGATGAGAAAGGGGAAGTGTTTCGTTAGTCCTCACTGAGGTTTGAGGGATTGGGAGTCCCACTGGCCACTATGTGAGGCATAAATAGGGGGACAAAAAAGGAAGGCTCACTCCTATCTGCCAGACTTTTGAATATGACAGGAAGCCTAATTTTAGGCATCTGAATTTTGGACACTTCAAGACTGCAAATAAGTCCCTTTCCTTGTCAAAACTAGCTTGGGAAATAGTTGGGAAATTAGATTACCCATTTTTATCTTGG
Organism: Aotus nancymaae; assembly: GCF_030222135.1. Lineage (NCBI taxonomy): Eukaryota > Metazoa > Chordata > Mammalia > Primates > Aotidae > Aotus > Aotus nancymaae. Next base: position 82,445,854 of record NW_026988450.1, on the reverse strand, counting down.
AGGTCACAGGAAAGTCACTGGCTGGCAAGATTTTTGTGTCAACTTTTATTTGCTATGAATTAATTGAACTCTGTTGGTACATATGGGTTTGGAGTGAATATACATCTGATACCACAAAAGGTAAACTTTAAGCCATTGCTCCCAGCTCCATGAATTCCCTTGATTCAACCCACTGTTTATTGTACAGCTGTTCTGTGCCACGCACTGTGTTGAGTGCTGGTGATTTGGTCATAAACAAACGTCATCCAGAGGATCTTAATTGAGATCAGTTATTTCTAGTATAAAAACAATAGTTGAAGAGAGTTATTTATTTAAGCAATCACCCCGTTAAAAAAATACACTTATTAGATGTCTTCTGAGCACTTATTAGGTGCTCTGTGAGGCAGTGAGGATGCAATGGTGAAGAAGATAGACTCAGCCCCTGCCCTCGAGAAGCTTTGCTATAGACAGGCAGAGGAACACAGTAAACAAGTAGGCAGACACATATGCAAAATAAAAACAAATGGTAACTACCACGAAAGAAACTGCTTTGAAAAAAAAGAATCACAGATATTCACTTTAGATTGGAAAATCTTTGAAGTCCTCCAAGAATATGATTTAAATTTCAACCAGAAGGTCAGAAGGAGACAAGCATGCAGATAGTAGCACAGAGTGCTTTACAGCAGGGGTCCCAACTCCCCAACTCTCTGGCCACAGGACCACTCACCTCTTCACAGTGGGAGGTGAGCAGCAGGCAAGGGAGCGAAGCTTCATCTGTATTTTCAGCTGCTGCACGTCACTTGCCTTAGAGCCTGAGCTCTGCCTCCTGTCAAATCTGCAGTGGTGTTAGATTCTCATAGGAGCACGAACCTTATTGTGAATCATGCATGGGAGGGATCTAGGTTGCATGCTCCTTATGAGAATCTAATGCCTGATGATCTGTCACTGTCTCCCATCACCCCCAGATGGGACCGTCTTGTTGCAGGAAAACAAGGTCAGGGCTCCCACTGAGTCTACATTATTTTGAGTTGTATAATTATTTCATTATATATTACAATGTGATATGAATAGAAATAAAGTACACAATAAATGTAATGAGCTTGAATAATCCTGAAACCATCCCTCTCTACACCCCCCACCCCTGTCTGTGGAAAAATTGTCTTCCATGAAACTGGTCCCTGGTGCCAAAAAGGTTGGGGACTGTTGCTTTAGAAAAGAAGACATTGTTGCCACCATCCCCCCATCACCTATACCTGACATTTCTCCCCACGTTGCCCTTCCTCCACCCTCCCTCCCTCTATCCCTCCCGCAGCCCTCCCAACGGACCCCAGTGTGTGATGCTCCCCTCTTTGTGTCCAAGTGTTCTCATTGTTCACCTGCCTATGAGTGACAACATTCAGTGTTTGATTTTCTATCCTTGTGTGCAATAATCTTGCATGATCTGCACATGTACCCCAGAAGTTAAGTACAATAAATAAGCAAATAAATAAGATAGATAGATAGATAAAAGAGATAGAAAGATAGAAAGAAAAGACAAGACATTGTGAACACAGGTCATGAAGCAGTAAAGGGCTTGGAATAGTCCAGCAGTGAGCCATTGTGCAGAGACTGTGATTAGTCAGGGGCACATCATCTGATAGTGTCTTTGCTGTAAATCTGTGTATTCACTTTCTATTGCTACTGTAACAAATTGCCATTGATTTAGTAGCTTAATGCAACACAAAATGTATTCCTTGGACTGTCTGGAGATCAGAAGTCTGAAATCAGTTTCACTGGGCTGCAATTAAGCATCAGCAAGGCTGATTCCTTCTGGAGGTTTTTGGGGGAGAATCAATTTCCATGCCTTTTTGAGCTTCTGGTGGCTTCCCACATTTTTCAGCTTGTGGCCCCTTCCTCCAGCCTCAAAACTTGCTTCTGTCATCTCCTTACCTTCTTTTCTATAGTAAAATCTCCCTCTTTCTCCCTCTTATAAGGAAATTTGGGACTATACTTAGGGCTCACCCAGGTAATTCAGGATAATCCCCTACTTCATGATTCTTAATTTTGTCACATTTACAAAGTCACTTTTTCCATATAAAGTAGCATTCACAGGTTCTAGGGATTAGGGTGTGGAAGTCCTTAGAAGACTCTTGTTCAGCCTAGCATACTCTGATTCCAGCCATGGCTTCTGTTGCACTTTCTGTGGGCTTTAATTTGCTGCTTCTTGTGGACATGGTCTTATCTTAAGGGTCTGTGCCATATGCCTTTTCTTTCTGTTCTGAAGTTCCCTAACACCACAGCACAGAATTCAGGTGCAGCTCACAAGAACAAAGGGAGCTAAGAAACTCGTGGGCACCTTTAACCAAGAAAGGTGAAGCTGATGGATACATGCTTCTCTGTGTCCATCCTTGTACAGAAAATTCTGAGAGCCATTCTTTGTGTTGAGCAATCCCAGAGGGACCCAGCCCCAGCTGTCCATAGCGGTGTTGGCTTGGATAATTCACCCTTCTGTTAATCTTTCTTTTTTCCCTGTTTCACTCTCCCTAGTCTCTCTTGCTTGTTCCATGGTAATACCTCCAGAATCATCCACCTACACACAGGTTTTAGGTTCCTGCTCTTCTTTTGAGGACACTGGGAATTCCCTTAGAAGTGATGCTCTGGGTCACCTGTTGGTGATGTTAAGTGGAGTGTGGATAATACCTAGCATGCTGTAATATTGGAATTACTAAAAATTCCAGCTGCATAAATGAGTACAGGTTGAAAGCAAACCACTAAATTATGATTATGTAGTAGCCCTAGTGCATGAATGCTATGGGGCAATGGTGATCATAAGGATTTAGAAGTTGACTAGATTCTGTGGACTGCTTTGAAAGCTTTTAAAAATTAAAATGGTAGGCTCAGATCAGATATCAGCTCATGGCACAATGTAGAATCAGAAAGCTTCTATAGCATAATTTAAAGCAACACTCCATTCCTGCAGCAGCAGCAAAGACTTTGTAGAAAGTCAAGCTCAGAATTTACTTGTAAGGGTGGCAGAGCTGCAAATGAGACTTCATTCATAGCCACAACATGCGTTGTTAATATCAATGTCAATGTCAGTGCCCTAATAAGGAAAGAGCAATATCCTGAGGCCTGAGATAGGGCATTTGAATGGAGTGTCTGAGTGTTATAGGTACCTAGATTTCTTTGAGTCTTCCAGGTTGTCAGAAGCAGCCCCTTTCTTTCTGGTAGAGGAAAGAAGCTTGCTTTTGCCTAGAGACCCATGAAGAGACTGGGAGGCAGATGAGTTGGAACATGCTTGCTGTCCCCCCCAAGATCTGTACCATTTCTCCTTGTTATCTTCGTGCCAATAAATAAAGTCAGGCCTCAGCAGAGTCCAAACAGGGAATACTGTGCCTTCTCTTGGAGGAAACCACTTAGTTACTGTGGAATTGCAGGATCTGGATCATATGCATGTGCTGGAACCAGAGCAGGGCTGGATAGGGGAAAATTTATTAATAAAGAAGCATACTCCTATTATTCAAGATTTAATGTCCTGGCAAAGACACGTTGGAGCCAATCCTAATCTTCTATTGGGATGACTTCCTGAGACTTGGAAAGAATGATAGCTTAATGAGATGGAGATGCCAGAACAATCTTAGCAGAGAAATAAGGAGGGAGTCAGAAGTTTGAAGGGATGGGAATAATAAACTGGATTTGTTACATGAGTCCAGAGAGCACACTGTATAATTATGTTCCCTGGGAAGGTGCATAGGTCAGTAAGGAATCTACCATACACTGCTTAGGGTGGAAGAGAGTCTTCGAAAAGCTCAATGTTTTTTATGGACCAGGGTTCACATTGGATGACATTGCTTTTGAACTGGACAAGATAGTTTCTAGACTGACTGAAGCCAGGTGTCAGCCCTTAGCCAGCAGAGTCAAGAGGACATAATTACAATATCAGTACAGCTAGGCCAGAGGGATGACCAGGGTGCCCTGGACTCTTACAAGTTCTAAAGCAGTGGCTGATGGACCAGGATGTTCTAGGGAGCAATACAGATGTGCAGGTAGCCTGTGAAAGCATAACTTGACTTACATAACTGGAAAAAAATCAAAAGCTGATGAAGAGAGGGCTGAAGCCAGTCATTGCAATGTAGAAATAGTGGTCTGTCACCCAGTTTCCAGTTCTGAAATAGTTCTCATAGCCTGAACCCATTGTTGTTGGAAGGAAAGATAGCATTTCCTCAAGGAAGAAACTGGCAAAACTGCAGCAAGCAAATGTAGTAGCAATTGCCCACAATGTTTCCCCAAGCAAACTGAGGCCATTTACCAGGAGAAACATGCTGCAGAAACCAGACCTTTCAGATTCCCTACCACTGGCTAACAGAAGATGAAAAACATGGCTCACCTATTTAATAGGTGGGACAGCATGACAAAGCATAAAAGACGAGGGTGTGAATTAACAATACTGCTGCCATACTGCAGCCCCACTCATGGGTGGCCCTAAACGGTGATGGAAGAACCACCATCCCAGCAGGCAGAGCTGCAGTGGCACACTTGACCATTGACACTGGGTGGAGAGAGAGGGAGCTGAGATCAGAAGTAGACTCGGACAAATGGCTAGATGGTCAGGGACCCAGATGGAGCAAGATTAGAAGAACACCATATAAAATATAGAAGAAAACCTAGGCAATACTATCCAGGACATAGGCATGGGTGAGGACTTCATGACTAAAACATCAAAAGCAATGATAACAAAAGCCAAAATAGACAAGTGGGATCTAATTAAACTTAAGAGCTTCGGCACAGCAAAAGAAACTATCAATAGATTGAACTGGCAGCCAACACATTGGGGAAAAAATTGTTGCAATCTACCCGTCAGATAAAGGGCTAATATCTAGAATCTACAAAGAACTTAAACAAATTTACAAGAAGAAACAAACACCACCATAAAAAAGTGGGCAAAGGATATGAACAGACACTTTTCAAAAGAAGACATTTATGTAGTCAACAAACATGAAAAAAAGCTCATCATCACTGCTCTTTAGAGAGATGCAAATCAAAACCACATTGGGATACCATCTCATACCAGTTAGAATGGTGATCATTAAAAAATCAGGAGATGACAGATGCTGGAGAGGATGTGGAGAAACAGGAACACTTTTATACTGTTGGTGGGAATGTAAATTAATTCAATCATGTGAAAGACAGCATGGTAATTCCTCAAGGATCTAGAGATAGAAATACCATTTGACCCAGCAATCCCATTACTGGGTATATATCCAAAGGATTATAAATCATTCTATTATAAAGACGCATGCACACGTATGTTTACTGAAGCACTATTTACAATATCAAAGACTTGGAACCAACCCAAATGCCCATCAATGATAGACTGGATAAAGAAAATGTGGCACATATACACCATGGAATACTATGCAGCCATAAAAAAAACATGATTTTATGTCCTTTGCAGGGACATGGATGAACCTGGAAACCATCATTCTCAGCAAACTGACACAAGAACAGAAAACCAAACACCACATGTTCTCACTCATAAGCGGGTGTTGAACAATGAGAACACACAGACACAGGGAGGGGAACACCATACATTGGGGTCTGTTGGGGAGTGGGGGGTTAGTGGAGGAATAGCAGCGGTAGAGGGATTGGGGAGGGATAGTATTAGGAGCAATACCTAATATGGATGACGGGGTGATGGATGCAGCAAACCACTTCCATGGCATGTTTATACCTATGTAACAAACCTGTATGATCTGCACATGTACCACAGAACTTAAAGTATAATAAATAATAATAAGAACAGGCACCAGGAAACCTGGGGAAGAGGCTTGAGAAGAAACTCTTGGAAGCATGTACCAAATGTGAGAATCTTTGTGTTTCTTTTTAATGCCTGCTCGAGGGCATCCACAACAATAACCTCAACAACCAGTGGACTGGAGACTTTGCTGTGCATACCAGTATCTTGTCAGCCTCTTCGGTACATTTATCACCAAACAGACCATGTATTTTGTTTATTGTCTGCCCAGGATATAGGCTATGTATGGTCAAGGATTTATGTCTATTTTGTTGTTACTGTTATTAACTAGAACAGACCCAGGTACACAGTAGGTGCTTAATAAATATTTGTGAAAAAATGAATGCAATATGCGTGCATCATTTTTTTTGCGTATTGCATTTTTTCTTAGGATAGATTCCTAGAAGTGTATCTGATAATATATTATTTTAAAGTATACATTTTAAGAAATTGATGTTAAATAATTGGTACATGTTTACCTGAGTATTAAAATTTTTAAGAACTTCTTACATATTGCATGATTGCTTCTGTACTGATTTGTACTTCTACCAGAGTTTCTAAGTCAACAGCACTGATTTATAAATATTTTCCAGTTGGATAGGTGAAAAAATGCCCTCATATTTTGTTATTATTTGTAAAATTTAACATTCATTAGCAATTTGATTTTCTTCTCTCTGTTAATATTATTTATTAATTTCCAATTAAGGATTCATCCATTTTAATGCATTTTTCAAAATAAAAATATTAAATTATTGTGTGAGGAATTTATGAGGTAGGTTTTGTTCAGTTTATTACTGTCCTTTAAATTTTGCAGGTATTTGTTCTATAGATGTTTATGTCTTAATACAGCATATTCTTCAGTGTTCTAATTTGTGGCTGCTTCCATTGCCTTATGCTAAGAAAGTCTATCTTCTTCTGTAGGGCAATAAATACTCTTATGTTTGCACCTACTTTCTTTATACATCCAAATCATTAATCTAAACAGGATTTATTTTGCTGTCTGGAGGTGAGAATCTTAATTTGATATACTTTTAAAGAAAAAGCCATTTTTTACACTATGTCTTGAATAATCTATTCATCCCTGATATGGTTTGACTCTGTCCCCACCAAAATTTCATCTTGACTTGTCCTCTCATAATTCCCATGTGGAATTATGGGAGGGAGGGACCCAGTGGGAGATAACTGAATCATGGGGTCAGGTCTTTCTGTGCTGTTCTCATGATAGTGAATAAGTCTCATGAGATCTGGTGGCTTTAGAAGGTGGAGCATCCCTGCACAAGCTCTCTCTTTGCCTGCCGCCATCCATGTAAGACGTGACTTGCTTCTCCTTCCCTTCTGCCATGATTGTGAGGGTTCCACAGCCATGTGGAACTGTAAGTCCATTAAACCTCTTTCTTTTGTAAATTGCCCAGTCTTGGGTATGTCTTTATCAGCACCATGAAAACAGACTAATACAATCCCATTTATTTGTTATTCATCCTTTATATTAATTCTTGTGTGTGCATGCGTGTGTGTTTCTGATCTATGTGCTGTTTCATCGATATTGCTCTAACCCAGAGTCATTAGTTGCTAATTGACTTAAAGATGGTTTTACTGAGATAAAATTCATCCTTTCAAAATGTACAATTTAGTTATTTTGCTGTTTAGCCATCACCACTAATTTTAGAGCATTTTCATCACCCCAAAAACAAATCCTAACCTATTTGCAGCTATTGCGTATTTTCCCCTTCCACTAGCTCTTGATGGAGGCACTAATTTGTGTTCCATCTCTGAGAATTTGCCTATTTGAGACATTTTATGTAAATGGGATCATATAATACATTACTTTTTGTGTCAGGCTTCTTTCACTTAACGTAATGTTTCAAGGTTCATCCATGTTGTATCATGTATCTTCCATTGGTTTTTATGGCTGGATAATATTTTATTGGTTGTTCCTTCTTTCCTCTGGAATTACTACTACTCATGATTTAAAGCTTTGTGTTACACATCAACTTTCTTTCATTTTAATTTCTTATTTATTTTTCTATCCTGAGATGAAAGCTGCAGGTTGTTTTCTACATTGCTTAATTTTTTTCAGTATTTTTGTTTTATTCTCTTTCATTGCTGATTTTAATAATTCTATTTTTAGTCTCATTACAGTTTTCCTTATGGGAGTCAATTTTCATCTTTTCTAGCACTCTTTTTAATGGCTTCTTGTTTTTCTCTTAAAAGATATTTTGCATATTATTGAGAAACTAAGCAAATGTTTATCAGTTCATTTTTTGTTGTGTTGAGAAATAAATGCCACAAAGCTAAGTGTTGTATAATATCATATTTATTACTTCTTACTCCTTGCTAAGTTTGTTGGATGATTCTTCTGCTCCAGGCTGGCTTAGCTGGGTGCAGGTGGACTAGGATTGTCTCACACAATTGTCTGCCAGTTGGCAGGAGTGCTATTCTTGGGGTCCTCAGCTGACACATGTCTTTTATCTTAAGGTAAGCTAGCTCAGACTTCTGCATATGTCAGTCCCAAGGTTCCATAGAGCAGCAAGAGAAGACAAGCACACATACACAAATACTTTTCAGGACTTGGCTTGCATCACCTGTATAAGGAATCAAAAAAGAGCCCACATTGTCAAGATAATCCTATGCAAAAAGAACAAAGCTGGAGGCATTAGGCTAATCAATTTCAAACTATAGTACAAGGCTACTGTAACCAAAACAGCATGGTACTAGTACAAAAGCAGACACATAGACTAGTGGAACAGAATAGAGATGTCAGAAATAAGACCACACATCTAAAACCATCTGATCTTTGACAAACCTGACAAAAACAAGCAATGGGGAAGGGATTCCCTATTTAATAAATGGTGCTGGGAAAACTGTGTAGTCATGTGCAGAACATTGAAACTGGACTCCTTCCTTATACCTTACACGAAAATTAACTCAAGGTGGATTAAAGACTTAAACATAAAACCCAAAACTGTAAAAACCCTAGAAGAAAACCTAGGCAATACCATTCAGGACACAGTCATGGGCAAAGATTTCATGATGAAAATATCAAAAGCAATTGCAACAAAAGCAAAGGTTGATAAGTGGGACCTAGTTAAACTAAAGAGCTTCTCCACAGCAAAAGAAACTATCATCAGAGTGAACAGACATTCTATAGAATGGGAAAAAAATTTGAAATCTCTCTGACAGAGGTCTAATATCCAGAGTCTACAAGGAACTTAAACAATTTTCAAGAAAAAACAGCCCCATTAAAAAGTGGGCAAAGGACATGAACAGACACGTCTCTAAAGAAGACATTCATGTGGCCAACAACCATATGAAAAAAAGACCAACATCATTGATCATTAGAGAAATGTAAATCAAAACTAAGTGAGATATCATCTCATGACAGTCAGAATGGTGATTATTAAAAAGCCAAGAAACAACAGATGCTGGCAAGGCTGTGGAGAAATAGGAATGCTTTTACACTGTTGGTAGGAATGTAAATTAGTTTACCCATTATGGAAGACAGTGTGGCTATTCCTCAAAGACCTAAAACCAGAAATACCATCTGACCCAGTAGTCCCATTACTGGATATATACCCAAAGGAATATAAATCATTCTACTCTAAAGATACATGCACTTGTAGGTTCATTGCAGCACTATTCACAATAGCAACGACGGGGAATCAACCCAAATGCCCATCAGTGGTAGACTGGATAAGGAAAATGTGGTATATATGCACAATGGAGTACTATGCAGCAATAAAAAGGAACAAGAACATGTCCTTTGCAGAGACGTAAATGGAACTGGAAGCCATTATTCTCAGCAAGCTAACACAGGAACAGACAACCAAACACCTCATGTTTTCACTTGTAAGTTGGAGCTGATCAATGATAACACATGGACACAGGGAGGGAAATGATACACACTGGGGCCTGTTGGGGATTGGGGGAAGGGAGGGCATCAGGATAAATAGCTAATGCATGCAGGGATTAATACCTAGGTGATGGGTTGATAGGTACAGCAAAACACCATAGCACATGTTTACCTATATAACAAATCTGCATGTCCTGCACATGTATCCTGAGACTTAAAATTTAGTTTAAAATTTTTTTGGTAACCTATCTAGCATTTTAGTCATTTCACTTATAGAAACCATTTTAATTAACTTTTCCACTGCTAAGCTATTTTGTGGAGGCTAAATCAGGTACTTGTGTGAATATGCTGTTTATATGGAAGGTACCACAAAATTTTTACTCTGTTTTTTGTTTAATAAAGAATTTTGCTAGTTTCCTAGTTAAAGTTCTCCTAATATCATTAAACAGTACACCAAATGCAGCAATAGTTACTTAGTTATTCAATAAATATTTTTCAAATGCCTACAGTCTACCACTCTACCCAGCATCTTCTTGCTTAAAATATCTTGGGGATATGATGTAATAAAAAACAGTTGTTCTCAGTGTTACTGTGGGTAGAATCAGGAGAGTTGCTTGGTAAAAGGCAGATTCTCAAGCTACTCCATGAGACTCTGATTCAGTAAGCCTGGGTGAGGCTAATGATAAGTTTACTACAAATACTCTGGTTGACTCTGATGTAGGTGGGCCATATCAGATCATGCTGTGAGAAATGCTGGACTGGAAAAAAGAAAATCAGATGGCTGAATTCTAATCTAGAAGTTAGATTACTGTCACTTGTTACTTACTGGTTATATAACTTGTTTTATAATAGATGTCTGGCACCTAATATCTATTCAAGAAATATTTATTGAGTAAATGAGCTTACCTATGTTTCCTTATCTTCAGTATCAAGGTTTAGAAGAAAAAACATGCCATGAATGTGGTGTCTATTAAATGAAGTGGGATACAGCTCACCTTGATATATATTTGTGGATCAAATAATGTAACTTTTGGCTGGGTACAGTGGCTTACACCTGTAATCTCAGCACTTTGGGAGGCTCAGGTGGGCAGATCACTTGAGGCCAGGAGTTCAAGACCAGTCCAGTCAACATGCTGAAACCCTCTCTATACAAAAATTAGCCAGGTGTGGTGGCACATGACTGTAGTCCTAGTTACTTGGGAGGCTGAGGCAGGAGAATCGCTTGAACCTAGGTCTGCAGCAACAGAACAAGACTCTGTCTCAAAAAAAAAAAAAAATTAACTCTTTTTCTGCTTGCAGCAAGTTACTTCCACAGCATATTTTGTTCAGAGCAATAAATAATAGATGATTTTTGGAACATAGCAGTGTCAGAAAAGCTGTGTTTAGACTTTTGCCTTTCCAGATGATCAAAGATGACCTTTGTTACACAGACATATCAATAATGTATATTGTAACAAAGTGATCCCAAGTGAGATGTCACAATTGAGCTGTAGAAACCACCATCCAAAGATAACATATGTTTAGTGTGATAATGATTCCTGGTAGAGTTAGGTATTAAAAGTACAATCTTGCCCCCATTATAGTCTATATTTATTACTTTTAGGCCATGGTTTTATTTCTCTGCAAAATGTCATATATTCAACAAAATGGAATTTGTAGAGTAACTGATTAGGCAATAAAACTACCTCCACTGTTAATAGCAACATGCATTCTGGAAATATGAGCAAAGTCCTGTTGGCTACAGTTTAAGATACAATTTCTACAAATGGCAATTGGAAAATATCCAAAAGTGTTAGTAAGGTATATTACCCTGAGCTTTTCAGCATGAGGATATTCTAAAAATGTGACATATAAATATTTGAAAATGTTATGACACAAAAAGCCTCTGGCAGAGTCCCTCTGGTATTTCAGAAAGTGGATACAAACACACACACACACACACACACACGTATATATATATATACGTGTGTGTGTGTGTGTATATATATTCATGCATTTTAATTCCTCCTTTATTCATGGATACAGACATTTCTGTTTAGTTATAATCATCTGACATTAGATTTGGAAGGGAATTTATAGGTCATCTAACACAGTGATAACAGACATCAGGTGTCATGCCTCCATTCCCTAATCTGTGCTCATGGCAGACATTATTAATCAAACTCACATTTCTTTGCAGGGCAGATGTCTGATCATGGATTCCTTCAACATAGGACTCCTGAAAGGCATTAGAGTGATTAAGTTTGACATGCAATGAAAGTTTGGCCATGCCTTATTTAGATTATAAAAGGTCATATAAATGTTAGTGGCAGAATGAGATTTCAATTCTAGGTTTGGATCTTCCCACTGTGGGCAGCTTTCCTAGGCACATGGACACTGGGAGAACATGGACCAGTGAAGAGAACCTGAGGGAGGAGGATCCTTCTTCTACATTCCTAGCTTTGTCTCTCAATCTATTCTGTAGTGTGACTTCAGACAAATCACTTCATATTTCTGGGCCTATAACATTTCATGCCTATGAAATTAAGGATAATTATCTATTTCCTAGGGCTTTTATGAGCATCAAAGGAGGTAATGGATGTGAATGTGTCTTTCACGTTTGAATATAAGTAAATTTATGCTGTCACAATAAGATGCATCTTCCTAGATTTTCGAGGCAGCCGTTTCTTTTCTAGATATCTGAGGAATTACCCTTTTAAGTACCAAGTATTTTGCTTTGAGCATTTTAGATGAAAGTCTTCCTATAATGGGTTGCAGTTTACTGATATTTTAGGCAGAATATAATAAACCTAATTCGATCTTCTGGATGATTCACTGGCATTAAGAAAATTAACCTTTATAAGATGATTCCCAGGAATGCACTTTGGCAGGTAGGAATGTTGGTCTTCCTACTGACTGAGTCTGAATGGCTGTGGCTTTTGTGAGTTCTTGTGTCTCAGCTTAATAAATTTATTCAGCCTCCTCTTATATTATTAACTGGCATTTCTTTCTTTTTTCCAATCAGATGTCCTCTGGGAGTATCTCTCTCTCCTGAATTGCTTTTTCTACCTTGCTGTGGGTCAATTAAAGAGATAATTAACTTTTTGTTGAAAATTAAATCATGGTCATAATAATGACATTGGTATGTTCGTGGTACTTACCATATGCTAGGTCCTCAGCTAAGTGCTTTCGAAGGGTATTTTTTCCTCCTTATCCTCAGAGCAACCTTACAAGGCAGGTCAAAATCTTGAAGTCATCCTCACCTCTGCTCTTCATCTTACACACATATAATCATTCCTGTTGGTTCTCCTCTCAGAATATATCTGGAATCCAATTTCTTCCTACCATGCCCATAAGCACCACATTGTTCAAGCCACCATCAGTTCTCACCTGGCTACCTACCTGGCCTTCCTGCTTCTGGGCTTCCCCGTTCAGTCTGTTACTAATACAGCAACCAGAGTGATTAGATGAGACATAAATCTGCTCATCTTACTCCCTTGCTCCAGTGGTTGTGAATGTCCTTCCCCTCTTACCTGGAGCACAAGTCAAAGTACTTAACATGGCCTCTTGAGTCCAGATGTCCTACTCTTGCTTCCTCTTTCACCACCTTCCTCCTCTGGTTTAATCAACATCATCCATATCTGCCTCTTTCTTGTACTCGAAACTCACTAATCTCATTTGGGCCTCAGGGCCTTTGCACGTGCTGTGCCCCCTGCTTAGAACACTGTTCCCCCAGGATTCCAATGGCCCACTCACTCCCTGCTATGCTTTAAATGTTTGTGTCCCACACAAATTCATATGTTAAAATCTTAACCCCCAAGGTGATGGTACTAGAAGGGGTCCCACAAGGTGGAGGCCCCATGAATGAGATTAGTGCCCTTATAAAAGAGGCCTATTAGAAACCCTCTGTCCCTTCATGTGAGGACCGTGAGAAGGTGCCATCTATGAACCAGGAAGCAGCCCTCACCAGACACCACATCTTCCAGTGCCTTGATCTTGGATGTCTAGCCTCCAAAACTGTCAGCAATAAATTTGTTATTCGTAAAGCACATAGTCTAAGCTATTTTGTTATAGCAGCCAGAATAGACTAAGACACTGTCCTTTTCAGATCTCTGCTCAAAAGCCTGCCTTGGCTATCCATACTCCCTATTCACCTTCCTTGCAGTGTTTCTCTCAATGCTTCCATCATCTAACACACAATATATTACTGATCTATTTCGTTTTTTGCCTCTCTTCCTCTATTTGAACATTGTCTGTTTTGTTCACTGCTGAATCTCTGAGGACTAGAACAGTCTTGGCATTTATTTGAAGCTTCAAATGAAAGAATGAATGCATGTGCCACTGTTATGAATACATAGAACAGGAGAGTGTGGCTTTGGCAGTAAACTGAAGAGGCAGAGCTGGGATTTGAAGCTGACACCTGTAGGCTCTAAGATATGCTTGAATGTTTTCCAGAGGGACAATACATGGGCTGTGGATTGGGGTTCCTTTCTGGGGTCAAATGAATGGGCCACAGGAATGGGCCATTAGTTCTATATTTTCTGTGCAAAGCCAGATTTTTTTAGCTCTGTATTTTCTGTGCAAAGTCAGATTTTTTTTTCCTCTTTCGACTTTTAGAATTTCAGGTAAGTGAGATGACTAGATGCAGTCATTTGTTCTCCCATCAATTTATCCAACAAGTTGTTTCTCAGCAAATAGTCCTGGTGCTTCTTGTGTGCCAGGTGTACGGGAGGTTGCTGCTCTCCCCTTGCTCATGGCCGTACCACGTACTGTGACAAGTTCTCAGCTAGGGTGAACTCAGGATCCTATGAGGGTTTGTAGATGTGTCTGGTCTGTCCCAGGGAAGCCTATGGAGGCTCTGAGAGTGGGAAGCCTTGGTCAGTTCCTGAAAATTTCAGCAAAGCCGGACCCTGAGGGTTGCTTGAGGCCAACAGTGCAACACAACAGAAGGCTTGGCATTTCTGGTGTTGGAGAATTACAGGTGGATGAATAAGGCTGGATGGTAGTCAGGGGCTGTGGTGAGGGATGTGGCAGGAAGTGAGGTTGGGCTGGGTCAGAATGTGCCTTGGGTATCATGATTATTATTGGTGAATAACAGCAAAAAAAAAAAAAAAAAAAAAAAAAAATATATATATATATATATGTATATATAGTCTTTCTTTTACAAAGCATTGTTTTTTCTTTATAGAGACCTTCAATATAGGAGGTACAGGGTCAACTCCAAAATCACAGTCTCCAGGAAGCCTTCCTTTAGGCTAAGGGATGTTCCCCTCTGCTGGGCTCCCACAACACCTTCTGCTCAAAATTACTCGTGAATTTGCCTGTCTCTTCCAGTGCTGAGTCTCCGAGGCCTGGTGCAGAGTCTTAGACATCTCTTTAGCCCCCGGAACAGTGTCTCAGTGACCCAGACATTTTTGGAACGAAACGTTCTGAGTGCATTTCACATACATTTTGACTTGACAGTGCTGCTGTACTCCTTTTCATGAACCAAGCAAAACAAGGTGCATTGATGTGACCAATCAGACCAAGAGTATTTGTGTGATACTCATGCCAGATTACTTCAGTAAAAGACATGTTGTGATTTCTGCAGGGGGAATGCGTGCTGCCTAGATAGCTTTTCCTCAGCTGCTTCCTGGTGAAAACTGGAATGCTAGAAACTTGTCCTGGGCCCTCCTTTGGGAATTGTGAGGCTCAGCATCTTTTCTGAAGTCAGGCCTGTGAATGGCTGCTGATTGGTGTCCTCAGGAGCTCAGGGCACTCCAGCACTTTTCCCTGCTGATTAGAGGAGTGAAAGTAGCTTATAGACAGCACTCTCCTTCCTACCTCCCCTGAAAAGACACTGTCTTCAGAGGTGGCATCTAAGTGGGAGGAAGTATATAAGGCACAGGAGAGGTCCTCTGGGTGTCTCCTTATATGCATGGGCCTTTTGTGTCCCACAGGAGAGGTCCCTGTAATTGACATGCAGACGTAGGTATCATGCTGCCTCAGAAAGTGTTTGTGTGTTGAGTTCCAGAGAAAGGCATTTGCCACTTTACCACTCATGAAATAGCAAACCACTTGGGGCAACTCAATCATTAGTTCTTCCATGGGTTGATTGATTTGTTCAGCAAGTCCGTGTTCAATACTAAGGGCTGTCCTAGCCAGCACTGTGGCTGTGCAGTTTATATATCATACTGTTCATGTTCCAAGGAGCTTCATTCATTCATCCATTTATTCACATAGTGATGAAGGGCATGGTCTTAGAAGCCAAACTGTCTGGATTTGAATATCAGCTCCATCCCATATTAGCAGAATAATTTGTCAAGTCATTTAAAATCTGTGTGTTTCACCATAAAATGGTGATCATAATGATACCTAGTTCACATGGTTCTTATGAGGTATGCCTGCCACATGGCAAGTGTTGTATCATGGAAAATACTCAATGAAATCTACCATGTGTCAGTTCAGTACGAAACACAGGCAACACAGTGGGGGATCATACAGATTTAAGTCCCATTTTTATGAAGCAGCTAGTCTAATGAGGGAGACAGTCATTACTCAAATGAGCACAGATCACATCTACATATATGTGATTATGTGTTCATAAGGACCATGATAAAACAGTACAGGGTGTCATACAAGCAAAAGAACCTTCCCTGGTTGATTGAAATGTTGTCAGTGTATCTTAAGAGGTTAAAAGAGTACATGGCATTAGTGGGCACTTAGGAAATACCCCTTGAATGAATACAAATTCCTTGGAGCTGAGGTCCAAGGATGAACAGGAATTAAGTAGATACAGAGAGAAAGAAGAGAAGAATCCCAAGAAAAAGAAGCAGCATGTGCGAAGGCTCTGAGTGGGAGGGAATGTGACACCTTCCAGGAATGAAAAGGGCACTGTGATTGCAACACAGGCAAGTCAGGCAGAGTGGGATGAGATGGGGCTGGAGAGGGATACTAGGACAAGAGCTGTGAAAGCCGTGATCAAGCCCTGATGTTTATTCTGAGAGCAATGAAAACCACTGAAAGCTTTTAAGTAGAGGAGTAACAGAATCAGGTTTGTATTTTTAAAACATCACCCTTGGTGCAGTGGGAGAGTGGATGGGAGCCGAGTGCATGAGGATGGGACCATTTATAGGCATAGTAATTGGCTTTCTCTAGAATAAAATGCAAAAACAATCCCCTCAATGTCTTGGTGGCCCCCACAGCAAAGCTTTATTTCTTGCTTGCACTGTATAGCATTGGCCCTGTTCCAAGTCTCCTCTTCATTCTGTGACCCTGTGTAAAGGGGCAGATTTTTTGGGATATTCTGTTCTCACAGCAAAGGACAAAGGGCTATGGCTGACCACCAGAGAGTTCAAGTACCTCTGCAACATTCTTGTCGTGATAGCAAGTATGTCAACATAAGCATGAGTCTGGAGTGAGGAGGATGCATCGCTGTTGGAGACAGGATCACGAAACTCATTGGCATTTAGAATGCAATCAGCATATCGTTTAATGGAAGAAGGGAGAAAGTTACACGTTGAGACAGTAGGCGATGGAGCGAGACTCTGTCTCAAAAAAAAAAAAGTAAGGACCCAAACCAGTGGAAGCACAGAGGAGATACGGTGACTAGCCAGGGGAGGGAGGGAGTGAAGGATGGGATGAGGGAGGGCTTCCAACAAGTGGTGGCTGCTGCTCAGGAGAGGGGGACTGGAAGAGTGTTCCAGATCATAAGAGCTGGGGTAGGTTGGGGAGGGGAGGAGAGGATATCTGACATCTTCAGTTGTGTGAGAAAAGAAAGGATGGAATGTTTTCCTCTGTAAAAGATTTTAAATGAGCTAGATGAGAAATACACAAAGCATGAAACATAAGATTAAATTTTTATTTATTGATTGATTGAGACAGAGTCTCGCTCTGTCACCAGGCTGAAGTGCAGTGGCACGACCTCAACTCACTGCAACCTCCGCATCCCGGTTTCAAGAGATTCTCCTGCCTCAGCCTCCCGAGTAGCTGGGACTACAGGTGCATGCCACCAGGCTGAGCTAATTTTTGAATTTTTAGTAGAGATGGGGTTTCATCATGTTTACCAGGATGTTCTTGACCTCTTGACCTCGTGATCCACCCACCTCAGCCTCCCAAAGTGCTAGGATTATAGGCGTGAGCCACCACACCCAGCCAAGATTATATTTTTAAATAGGAAAGCCCTGATCACACCTGTTGCCGTGAGTGCACTTAAGAGAGTCCTGGAGGGCATGTTAATGACCCCACACTGTACCTGAAACATGCACAGATGGTTCGTTCTGTCGTGGAAGCTTCGGTGCTAAGGAGTTGATGATCACAATGATGGGTGTGTGCACTGAATGCTCCCTGTGTGTGCCAGGCCCCTTCCAAGGCTTTATGTGCACTATCTAATTCTCAAACAATCTCATGGGGTCCCCATTATCATTCTCATTTTACAGCGGAGGAGACTGAGACACTGACAGGCTAAATTGACAGCTTGCTTATGCCAGAGGGAGCCACTGAATCCAAGAGGCTGACTACAGGCTGAGTGTTCTTAACCACAGTTACTGAGTTGTTTGTTTGTTTGTTTAATTGGCTTATCTGAGGCTGCCTGTTACAGTGGAAAGAGCTCAGATTCTGGTGTCAGACTCACCTGGGGTTGAATCATGGCTCTGCAGTCTCTTAATACTGTGAGATTTGTAAAGTAACTTAGCCTTGTTGAACTCACCTCCCCTTTTCAGAGGGGCAGCAACGCCTACCTGGCGGGGTTGCTGGGTGAGTTAAATGGAGCAGCATGTACAGGACATCAGTTTCAGGAAGGCGTTAAATAAATATTAGCTGGAGTGAAACGAGGGGTCATGGCATATTGCTTTTTCTTCAACCCCACTTAAAAATATTAAGTGAGAGGATTTTTACTTTTTAACATAAGACTGTTGAGCCCATTAATGGCCCATGAAATGATATTTTCTTACAGCAATGACCATATATAAGTGGCATTAAGTGAAAACTTCTTGGGTGATTACGGAAAGGTCCCTAATTATGGAGAGCTATGTTAAAGAAACAGTCCAAAGTAGGAGGGTGGTGGAAAGAATCACGGTGCATCCATGCAATGGAAATAAATACTTTAAACAGTTACAGTGATAACTGCTCTTCTCTCTGGGGTGAATAATAGCAGGTGATCTTTAACCATCTTTTTAAAAACATCATGAATGTATTACTCTTACTGCAGGAAAAAAAATTTAAAAAGCAAGAAAAACAAAGAATAAGATCAGCCTTGGAAAACTGTTATTTTGGAGACACGGAAACCATCCTCCCAAGAGGCCCTTGTTTTGCCTAACTGATTACTGACAGATTTTGATAATATGGGTGTTAAGTGTCACATGCTTAGCTGTGCTAGCGGAGGCAGTTTCCCTTGCAAGTTCTACTCGGATTATATTATCAGCTTCTACTCTGGAGGGGAGGGAACTTTCATAGGGAGCAGGCTGGGAGACAGAGATGTGGTAGCCTCAGGTTTGACCTGGGCTGGTATCAGCATTTAAGAGGATTGGGTCTGAGGGGCAAAGCAAACTAGTGACAGGGGCTGGGGAAGGTCAATGGGCAGTAGTGAAGACCAGGAGGGGAGAGGGCACAGCATGTTCCCAGAAATAAAAATCTGCAGTAAGACCCAGGTTTGGAGGGCAGGGCAGAATCCATTAGGGAAGGAGGCTGGCTGTCTGGCCTGTGTGGTGTAATAAAAAGACTTATTTGGTCTTTGTTTCAGGTTCCTGGCACAGAGCAATGAAAACCCTTAGAATTTCCTGAAAGAGAGAAATGTCTTTTCTTAAATTCATTATGAACCCCTTTTGTCCATACCTGAGTTTACGGTAATGAGGCAACTCCTTGAGGCCCCTAGATAGCTTCAGGATGGGTGCTGGTTGCCAGAAAAACCAACTCAGTGATCTCAGGGCGAGAGTTTTCAGCCCTAAGTCCCAGTGCACAGGGAGGGAAGGAGGTTGGAGATTGAGACAATCACCTATAGTCAATGCCTTAGTTAATCATGCCTACATAATGACACCCCAATAGAAATCCCTAACAGACAGGGTGTGGGAGCTTCTGGGTGGGTGGGCGCATCCATGTGCTGGGAGGGTGATTTGTCTAATCGATTAGGGAAACTCTGCACCTTCCCTCACCCCCATACCTTGCCTTATGCATCTCTTTCATTGGGTTGTCCCTGCATTCCATCCTTTATAATAAACTGAAAACATAAGTAAAGCATTTTCCTGAGTTCTGTGAGTCCTTGCAAACTATCAAACCTGAGGAGGGGGTCATGGGAAACTCCAAATTTATAGCTGACCAGGCAGAAATGTGGGTAGTCTGGGAACGCCATTTGTAGGTGGTGTCTGAAGTGGGACGGTCTCGCAGGACTGAGCCTTTACCTGTGGCTTCCGCTAACTCTGGGTGGTTAATGTTGGAACTGAATTGAATGTTGGGTACCCAATTGGTGTGGAAGAACTGGTTAATCAATTACTAGTGTGGAAAAATAACAAGTATTTGGTGCCAAGAGGAAAAACACACAGAGTGGGTCAAACAGGTTGAGTTACAGTCCCAGTTGAGAGGCTGAGTGTACAAAAGGAACCAAATCAGAAGCCTGGGTGGGGAGCAAGGGCAAGCGAATCTATTTGGGGAACACTGTATGTTGAAGTACAGAAATAATCACACTTTGGAAACAAGACTTTCAGCACCACTGGTGAGGCGGTGACAGGATGAAACCCAGAATTAAGGGTGAGGTGCTCTGTGTATGGCCCCCAAATGGTCTGGTGTCGTGGCAGCGTTTTGGTTCTCTTTCAGTCCAGCTACGAGTGGTATGCCGCACCAACTCACATTTTAGATAGCCCCAAGCAGCTTGCCAGCAACTGAGGCAGAAAGACTTACCTTGGGAATGCATGCTCAATGGAAACGATTTTTATATAGTAAGCAAAACCTGATGAATTCTAACTTCCGGTTCTCCAGACTTTGGGTTTCTGTCAAAATGCCAAATAATTCTTTCTTTCTTTTTCTTTTTTTTTAGAGACAGAATGTTGCTCTGTCACCCAGACTGGAGTGCAGTGGTGCAATCACAGCTCTCTATAACCTTGCCTCAAGCGATCCTTCTGCCTCAGCCTCCTAAAGTCAGGGAAAGGAGGATTCGAGACAGCAAGTTTAGTGGAGGACAAGGGTTAAGGCATTGTTTGCTTGCATTCTGTCATCCACAGCCTGTTCAGTGAAATGGTTTCAAACAAGCACTTTTCTGGCAAAAAGTGATAACTTTGCAGAGAAAGCCAGAGTCCCCCCTAGACGGCACTCAGCAGTCTCTGGAGACCTCATCTCTAGCTGTGCTGGTCATTTGATAATGTTTTTCTCTTCATGGTTTCTTGGAAAGTGTATGACTTTACATATTGAAAAACCTCTCTTTTTCTCTGTCTCTCGATCTCTTTCTCTCTGAGTGTGTGTATATATACACATACACATATACATATATGCATACATGCACACATCTTTATATAAAGCATTTTTATTGTGTGCATGTATGGGATTTATTTACATATTATCTTCCATGCACTGTTCTGAAGTTTGTTTTTCTCACTTAATAATGTGCCCTGCAACTCTTTCTTTGTCATTTTATATAAATTAATTTAATTCTTTTTTAACTCACACATGGTGTTCCATAGTTTAGTTGTTCTATGTGTTTTTTAAACAAATCTCTTATGCTGGATGTTTAGAGAGCTTCCAAATGCTTACTCTCACAGATAGTATTGCCAACACTGTACATACTGTTTCCTTTGCCTGAAATGAATGATTTCTGTCCTTCCAATAGGCCTAATTCTGTTCATCTTGCAAGTCTCAAATCTAAGGTAACCTCCCTTGCCTGGCCATTCTCGACTTCCCAGGACCAACAGATGCCCCCTTCCCTATGCTGTTACTGCTAATTATGCAGTGTATACTCTCTGTTTGATAAATTAGACTGTGGTTCAGCAAGTACTCATTCTCTCCCACCAGACTCCATGGGAGGAATATGCCTTCTTGGTCCTTTGAAGTTGGACTTAGTCACGTGATGTGCTATGGGCAGAAGTGACAGTGTGCCCCTCTGAGCAAGGGCTTGTAAGAGGCACAGAAGGTTTCTCTATGCAGATGTTGCCTCTTCTACCTGGGTCCTGGAATGTAGAAATATGGAACAGATCTGACCCCAGCCTGAAGCCTGGAATTAACAGGACTCAGGCAAGTCCACCCAAGATCAGCTAAATACAGCCTCTCTGCTGACCCATGAAAATAAATGAATGCTTGTTGTTAGGACACTGGGATCTGAAGGTTGTTCATTGTGTGGTGATGCCACAGGAAAAAGTTGACTAATAATGTGCTCTGTCAAAGTGCTAACCATTCTGAGTTGTTCCTGTTTACAGTACTGGTTCCCCCTGGAGACCAAGATCTTTCAGAACAGGGATTTCCAGAGCCAAAAGCTCTGGAAGGCATTGCAGAAAGCACACTGCAGGCATTTTATAACACTCAGAGGCATGAAGAATATCTTCCTCAACTAGTTTTTATAACCAATGCTCCAGGAGCATGGCTGAAGCTCCGAGAGACCCTGCAGCGTCATATATAGCAAACATGGTGCTCTGCAAAAACACCCGCAGAAATCATGAGCTTCCAATATAAGAGAATAATGCTAAGCAACATTAATGTTCATCCTAAGAAAGTACTGCTGGCAAAGGGGGCATTTTCTTTATCTGTGGCATTTCTTCAGATAAAATAACGTGGAGGACTAGCAAATTTGGAAATTGCATCAGTTGAGGTAATAACTCCTTTAATAGAAAAACCCCTTAAATTTCAAGGGATTAACACAATAAAAGTTTGCTCACCTTTTGTCTATTTGGCAGCAAGGGGAGGGAGGATAAACTGAATTGCCTACAGTTATTCAGAGACCCTAAACCTTTGTTTGGCTCTCTGGCTTCTGAGGTCATGCTGGGCATTCACCTCCCACTAGAAGATAGGGGGTAGCCTGGAAATGGCATATATCACGTGACCACATTTGATTGGTCAGAGCTCAGTCACATGGCCACCCCTAACTGCATGGCAAGCTGGGACATGTAGTCCATGTGCATGGAAAAGAGTTTGATGAACTGCTAACCTGTCTCATATACATAAGGAAAAGATATTCCCTTAGAAAATAGCTCAGAAGCTGTAATCCTGTTCAGCAAAGAAGAGCAGTAAGGAGGAATGACTCTGAACTGTATGCATCCTAGTTTTTTCATTATCACAATGAGGTTGATAATTCCCATCCTTTGACCTGACAGGGCCATATTGAAGAAAAAAGTAGCTAAAAAGTCAGGATATAAATGTGAGATGTAAGTTGAGCAGCATGGGAGGCCTCTTACTCCTACCATAGCTCATTCATACCTGACCTCCTGTAGACCTCCTGTATAGCTCCTAACTCTGGAAGCTTCTCTCAATTCCACATCATTGTAAACATGCAGGCCAACATCATCTCTAAAATCCTGACTGATTCTGTTTCAAGTCATGTTCTTATTCTCTATATATCTGTCAAAATGACCATCCTAATGTCCATATAGGGTTTGTATTAGTCTGCTTTTATGCTGCTGATAAAGACATATCCAAAACTGGGAAGAAAAAGAGGTTTAATTGGACTTACAGTTCCACATGGCTGTAGAGGCCTCAGAATCATGGCAGGAGGTGAAAGGCACTGCTTGCATGGTGACAGCAAGAGAAAAATGAGGAAGAGGCAAAAGCAGAAACCCCTGATAAACTCATCCGATCTCATGAGACTTATTCATTGTCAAGAGAATAGCATGGGAAAGACTGGCCCCCATGATTCAGTTGCCTCCCTGTGGATTCCTCCTACAACACATGGGAATCCTGGGAAATACAATTCAAGTTGAGATTTGGGTGGGGACACAGCCAAACCATATCAGGTTGTACCATTTGTCTGCTTGAGATACTTCAAAGGCTTCCCATTGCTCTGAGGTTAACCTCTTTAACATGCCTCAAAAGACTCTGCCTAAACTTACCTACTTCTCCAGGGTTCTCTGTATTCCTGGGCCCCTTGAATTTATGGTGCCACCATGCTGAGCTTTCATTTTCTTAGCCACACCACCTTTCCATTTGCCTCTTGACCTTGGTACAGGCTCTTCCCTGACTCTTCATCTGCATAACTGCTCTTCGTCCTTCAGAAATTAACATAAATGACTCTTTCAGAAACAATGTCTCTGACATTTCACCTTAGATCCCCTGTTTTGTGCTTACAGAGTCCTCTGTGCTCTTTCTAGCATGACCCAGGGCTCCATTTAGTGTCACGTCTTGTTTAACATCTGTCTTTCTCACTAGATGGTGGGGGACTTTGAGAGCAGGAGCCTTGTTTGTGTATTCTCTGCAGAAACCTCAACATCCAGCACAACACCTAATGAATATGGGACAATCATGCAAAGCTTACTAAATGGATGGATGAGTGGATGGATGGGTGGATGGATGGGTGGATAGGTGGATGGGTGGGTGGATGGTGGATAGATGGGTGGATGGAATGCTCTGAGTATTTAAAGAAACAGAGACTGAGGACATAATGAGTCTATGCAGAGTGTTGCTTCATTGGTAGACATATAACCTAATTATTGCCTGCTTTTATGCATGTGTCTCAATGTAGTCATCTGTTATTTACTGATCTACTTCTCCAGGGTACTGGAGACTACTGCTGAAAATCCTTTAAAATCTGTCTATGTGCCAGTTGGTATTTTCCTGCATGCAATTTTCAATCTTGTTCCAGGAGACATTCATGCCCATGGTGAGAACCCATCAGCACCTCGACCTCAGGAGGCTTCTTGCACAGTGGCCTTTACCAGCCTTTGCAGCACCTATCTCTAAGCCTGGTTCTTAGCCATCATTGTCTCCCAAAACTGAAGTGAACGCTCTGTAATGGGCTGTTCCAGTCAGCCCATCACTTCCTCTCCTGATTCACATTGCACCTACTGAGTCTTCTTTTAACTTCAGCAGTGGAAAACAGGTGGATGTGTTCTGACCCCCATTCAATTACTTGTCTATGTTTCCTCTCAGTCTCTGTTTTATTGCCTGTTAAAAAGGACATTATTGCCTTACTGCTTTGTTCTGAGTAGGGAATAAATTAGGGTGCATGTAACTGAAATATAGAAAGTTCTCTAAACATACTAGTTCTCTTTGTACCTGATGCTGCATTCAAGCCCTTCCCTCATTTGTAAACATACAAATAAATATAATAAGGACTTACTGGGTATATACCACCTGCCAGATATGGTGCTAAATTACTTTGCATTTCTTATATTTTGTCTTCACACCAATACTGTTATGTGGATATTATTCTTATTTGAAAGGTAATAAAAATGATACTCCAAAAGATTAGGTAGGTGACACCTATCTTCCTTCCTAATCTTTCCAGTGGAGCAGCCTCCATGGGGGATCTCTCACCTCTGACTCACTCCTCCCCATGTAAGAGGGAGTGGCTTGCCTGAAGTTTGGATTTTGGGGAATTAACTGTACTTCTTAGCTCAATTTCTTCTTTTCTCCTCCAGTTGGGATCTATCTCTTTACAGCAGAGCAGAGAGGGGAACATCATGCACCAGGGCCTGCTGGGGGGTGGGAGCTAAGGGACGGATAGCAGAGGGTGGGAGGATTGGGGAGGGATAACTTTAGGAGAAATTCCTAATGTAGATGACGGGGGGATGATGCAGCAAACCACCATGGTACGTGTATACCTATGTAACAAACCTGCATGATCTGCACATGTACCCCAGAACTTAAAGTATAATTAAAAAAGAAAAAGCATGTGTTTGTTAAAGGTTTCTGAAGTCCTAACATTGAATCTAGGAACCCAAGTCCATGTTCTTAGCAATAGGCAAGCACTGAGTGCTCTGCTGAGAAAATGGGCCCCTCCCAGTCTTACAATTTCCAGCCAGCTGGAACCTCATGGTCATCAGTTGAAGCTGTGGAAATTCTCTCTGAGCCCCAGAGATCCCTTCTCCACGTGCAGCTCTGTGGGCCTGAGGAGGACATTACCCATGTGGGCATCACTTCATTCGGAGTGGATCTTGATGGAAAACATACTGGAAGTTTCACAGTGACATGGTAGAAATCCACTGAAGATTGCTACTGTGGGCCTCCCAGGGCAGTAATATTCCTGTGCTGAGATCCCTACTGTTAATCATGACCCAAGAATGAAGCTGTGACAGCCCATCTGTGTCCATCTGAAGAGTTGCTTCTCCACACCAAAGTGCTCAGTCCATTCTTATCCAGTTAAAGTTCAAATTACTGAGCTTCCTCCATTTTTCCTTCTTCTGTGCTTGGTGCTTGCGCTTAGACTTTAGAAGTTAGTTTATTCACAACTATTTCTTCTGTGCTTAGCATACACCAGTGGTTCATGGCTTCACCTTTGGGAATGGCATAGAATGATAGGAAAAGCTAATCTTTGCTCATAGGATGGTGTGCCAGGGCTGAAGTAGGTGCTTTCCATGTGGTTAACTGCTCCATTCTCACAACAATCCTGTAAATTAGGTCCTATCATTCTGCACATGATGGCACAGACAGGTGCATCTGGTTGTCCCAGATCAAACAGCTAGTTCATGGCATAGTCAAGGTAAGAACCCATTTGTTCTTTCTCCAGAGTCCATGCTCTCAACCCCTGCACTGTTCATCTCATCCAAGAGGGAGCTGGAGCTGTTGGTGAAGCCCCTTGCAGTGGTGGGCAGAGGGAAGATCTTGGTGGCTAAGTCTGAGCTCCAGATCTGTCATTTCCTCACTGGGTGGCTTGGGGCAGCTTTTAGCTTCAGTTTCTACATATTCAAAGTATATGTTCAATTAACAACCCTCCATGGAGCCCTGTGATATGCTGGGCACTCTTCTAGGCTGTCGAGATTGGGTGGTGAACAAGACATACAATGTCCCTGTCCTTACAAAACGCAGCCTCGTGAGGGGAGAGAACCAAAAAGCAAGAAAACACAGAGGGGAACACCACACACGAGGGCCTGCTGAGGGGTGGGGTTTGAGGGGACAGGTCAATAGGTGCAGCAAACCACCATGGCACACATATACCTGTGTAACAAACCTGCACCTTCTGCACATGTTTCCTGTACTTTCTTTTAGAAGAAATAAAGAAAAAAAGAAATGCATGAACAGAACCATTCCAGGTGAGAAACTAAATAGGCTGGATAACAAAAGGTAACCTGGGGGAGGAGGCAGGCCCTTCGATTGGCAGTCAGTGGGGCCTGTCTAGTTGGCACCATTTGAATGGAGACCTGAGTGAGGAGGAGGAGCCAGCTCTGGGAAACCCAGCTGAGGAATTCAGCAAGAGGTTCCTGTGGCTGCTGTAACAAGTTGCCACAAATGTAGTGGCTTGAAGGAACACAGACTTACGCTCTTACAGTTCTGGAGGCCAGAAGTCCAGAATCAGTGTCACTGGGCTGAAGTCCAGGTGTCAGCAGGGCAGCGCTGCCTCTGGAGGCTCTAGTGGGGACTGGCTTCCTTGCCACTCCAGCTTTCAAGTCAGATTTCTTGGTTTACATCTCATTCCTCCACCTTCAAAGCCAGTAGCAGAGCACTGTCAGATTTTTCTCTGCTTCTTTTATGTTGCCTCCTTTTCACCACGTCAGATCTCCCTGTACCTCCCTCTTATAGGGGTACTTGTGATTGTTTTTAGGATGCACTGGACAATCCAGGATAATCTTCCCATTGCAAGATCTTAAACATATTTGCAGAGTTCCTTTTGCCATGGGAGATAACAGCCACAGGTTCCAGGGCTTATGGCCTAGATATCTTTGGGGTTCATTATTCAGCCCACCAGCTTCTAGAGAGAGGGTACAGCCCACCCAAAGGGTACAGTCCACTCTGATAATGATGCCTGCCCAGTGGGCCGTGGTGAGGATTATGTGAGATGGTTTTGAGCCTAGAAGGTTGCTGGTTATAAAGTAAGTCCCCCGAAATATTAGGTCTCATAATTAGTATTTGGAGGGAAACTGTGAAGGTAGGAGGAGCCATGCAGCTCCTGGAGGAGAGGTAGAAAGGCTGAGGGTCAGAGGAATAAAAGAGGGCCTGGGGTATGAGCAGTGGCCCTAGGCATGGTGATATAGTTTGGCTGTGTCACCCGAATCTCATCTTGAATTGTTCTCATCACAATCCCATGTTTCATGGGAGGAACCCAGTGGGAGGTAATTGAATCATAGCGGGGGTCCTTCCTGTACTGTTTTCGTGATAGTGAATAAGTCTCATGAGATCTGATGGTTTTAAAAATCAGAGTTTCTCTGCACAAGGTGTCTCTCTTTGCCTGCCGCCATGCGTGTAAGATGATGTGACTTGCTCCTCCTTCCCTTCCACCGTGATTGTGAGGCCTCCCAGCCATGTGGAAACTGAGTCAATTAAACTTCTTTTTTGTCCCAGTCTCTGGTCTGTCTTTATCAGTAGTATGAAAACAGACTCATACACATGGGGTTACTTCACGGAGCCCCAGCGAGTCAAAGGCATTAGCACTTGTCCCACAATCTCCATCAAGTGGTCAGTACTGCAGGAGAATGGCTGGCCCACCAGCTTCCCGGGGACTGGGAGGTTCAGCCCTCTCAGGAGAGCAGAGCAGGGGAGGCAACAGCTCTGCCCTGCCTGTGAGCCTTCTCTAGGCTTGCAGAGGACAGGAACACAGGTTCCTCTGCTTGGCTTGCGTGCTAACTGGTTCCTGGTGAGGTCAAGAAAGTGGACATGAGGCTTGAAAGGCTGAGACTGACCTGGATTCTGGCTGTGGCTATGGTTTGGGGAGGTACAAGTAACCTTCTTGGGGTCTCTGTGTTCAGTATTCCAGCTTACAGGTAAGGAAACAGATGCAGACATGTTGTAAGTCCAGGGCTGAAATAGAGAGGGTGCACTTCACCATCTCTTGCCTGGCCTGCTTGGCTATGATCTTGAGCACCCTCATAGGTGATGAGATGGTGGTATGAGTTGGTCAAGGTGAAAGGATCCCTTTTTGTGTGTGTCCTTGGTTTGGCTCTCTGGTCCCCATCCGTGAACACAAACCAGAGAGCCAAGCCAAGGACAGGCTGAGTGGAGACTCTGAGCCCAGAGGGTCTGTGGAATCAAATCCCAGAGACTTCCTGTGTCTCCTTGGAGTTCTCCCCTCAAGGCTGCTCATGGAGGGCAGCCAAACAGGGAAGGAACTGCCCCAGCCTCATGGCCCCAGGCAAAACTGTCCAAGTTGGCGGAGGTGTGGGGAATTCAAATGGATGACTCACTGTGAGGGACATGACAGAAGAGTTAACCTTGGATAAGTATGTGTTAGTTTTTTAAAAATGGACCCAGTGAGAGGTTCCATGGAGATTGCACCCCACATGTTGAGGGGAAAACAGAAGCAGCAAGGCTCTGATCAAAATTCTGACTTTTCAAGGGCCAGGGGCACAAAGAGGAGAGACTGGTTTGCATGGACCCTACTGAGCTGTGTGGTTAGGGCTTGGCTCTTGAAATCAGACAGACTTGAATTTGAATCTTGGCTCTGTTGCTGTTGGCTATGGAGCCATGGGGCAGTGATGGAACTTCTTAACGCCACAATTTCATCCCGTGTAAAATGGGATAATGTTGCTTAAGGGTAGCCGTGAGGATTTAGTGAGGTAATACATACACTGCCCCAGGCATATATTGATAGTAAGTATATACGCTGCCTGTGGCTGCCATAACAAATTATTACAAACCGAGTGGCTCAAAAATAGCAGAAATGTATTCTCTCACAGTTCTGGAGGCTGGTAAGTGTGAAATCAGGGCTCTAAGGAAGAGTCCTTTCTTGCCTCTTCCGAGCCTCCAAAGGGTGCTTGGCATTGCTTGTTGTAGCTGCGTCACTTGGATTCCTGCCTCTGCACCACATGGCCTTCTTTCTTATGTGTTCGCGTGTCTCAAAATTGCTCTCTCTCCTAAAGACACCACTCTAATCTAATGTGACCTCATCTTAACTTAATTTCGCATGCAAAAACCCTATATCCAAAGAAGGAAATATTCACAGGAAATGGGGTTTAGAATGTCAACATCTCTTTTTGGCGGACACTATTCGACCAACAGCAGTAAGTGCTCAGTAAAAGGTGGCTTTTACTGGTGTAATAATGGCATTTTTCCACATGAGCCAGATAGAAAGTGTCAACTTTTATAGAGGAAACTGCTATAGTTCCATATTAAAATCAGAGGGGAAAACCAAGTCCGTTTGTTTCTTTAATGTCAGTTGCACAATTCAAGCTGAATTCATCTGAAAAGGTCGCCTACCAATCACTCATAGCACAAAGCAATTCTGAAGTCTTGGATAGATTCTGTGAGCTCTGAAAGGAGCAAGCTCAGGTCAGGGTGTTGGCAGCTTCTTCTGGACTACATTCCAGCCTAAGCCAATGTATCTCCAAGTTGTTACTTCTATGTCTCACTCTCTGTTCTGAATCATCATGGTTCTGCTAATTACCTCAATTCGTTAAATGTTCTTTGGGTGCCTACTAATTCAGCAGCAAAAGTGGGTGTCTCTTAGGCCAAGGTTTCTTGGCCTCAGGACTAATGGTGTTTTGGACTGGGGAATTATTTGTTGTAAGGGGCTGTCCTGTGCACTGAGTTGGTTTAACAGCATCCCTGGTCTCTACCCACTAGATGCCACTGGGAAACCCCAATTGTGACAACCAAAAATGTCTTCAGGCACTGCCAAGTATTCTCTGGGTTGTAAAATCACTCCCAACAGAGAACCACTGAATTAGGGTAAGCAAAAAAGTTACTAGGTGCTGATGATAATAGGTGGGGGTTGTTGAGATGAGATAAACAGCAAGGTATTAGGGAATGCCCTGTTGCTATTCCTCAAATTTAACATCACGCTTTTGAAGGCAGACACAACCCCACTGGCTAGATACTATGTTCTTTGCTGTGAAGAACTCTAATTCGTGATATAGTTAAGAAATTTTCCATTCATTCATTCTCCTCATCCTTTATCCAATTCATATTCATTGGGTACCATCAATGTTCCAGGCACTGTATTTTGGTACCTGAAAGTATCTGGAGGTACTATATCTCAAGGTGTTGGAAATATGGATACACTGACTGTGCCACGCATGGTGGCTCATGCCTGTAATCCTAGCATTTTGGGAGGTCGAGGTGGGCAGATTACCTAAGAACAGGAGTTTGAGATCAGCCTAGTCAACATGGTGAAACCTCATTTCCAACAACAATACAAAATAATTAGCCTGGTATGATGGCACATACCTGTAGTCCCAGCTACTCGGGAGGCTGAGGCACGAGAATCACTTAAGTCTGGGAGGCAGAGGTTGCAGTGAGCTGAGATCGCGCCACTGCACTCCAGCCTGGGCAACAGAGTGAGACTCCATCTCAGAAAAAAAAAAAAAAAAAAAAGGGAAATTAATACACTGATTGTACAGGGCAAGGTTCTGAGATCCAGGAATTGTCTGGTAGAGGAAACCAGAATGCCCCTAGAAGCCATATGGCATATTAAAAACAGCCGATGGTGTGTGTGGAAGATCCAAGCATTATAGGGAAAGAATTATAGACTCGGATTGATGGGATGGGAGGAGAAGGGACATTTTCACAGCTAATACATCACTGAGGAAGGTTTTAAGAAGTAATAAGCCAGTTTGAGGAGAGAGAGGGAAAATTCTAGATTAAAGGAGCAGTCAAAAAGAAAGAAGGGAAGTCTGAAGCATCACAGTGTATTACTGGAACCACAGGCAAAGAGAATATTTTCATCCAATTACCAGCAGCTACCGACCAACTAAAGCAGGCCTCGTTCAGGCTGAAGATGTGTTCCTTTTGGACATAACAGTGATTTATTTATTTATTTTATTTTACTGTCAACATTCAAAAATCTGAAAATTTTATATAAGGATTAAGTTTTAATATGATTGTAAAGAAAAGAAAGATCTGATTAATGAGTGGGATTATTGATCAGAGAGGGAACCCTTAGTGGGAACTTTTTATGTCAGAGGAGGGCAGGGTATCAAAGTGACTTAACATAGTTAAATTAACAAGTTCTTCAAGAAAGAGAGAAGCAAAAGGGGGAGAAAAAATGACAAAAGAGAGAAATAATTTGACTGCTTTTGACCACAGGGAGGAGAAATTGGCCAGGTGGAAGGTGTTAGTTTTAATGAAGGATGAAACTGCCTAAACCTTTTTCTGAGTAGTTCTGACAATGGGTACCCAAGTAGGACACTGTCATGAAGAAACTCCACACAAATGCAGCACGCAGCAACTAGACACAGGACCCATCTAGTAGTAGGGATCTCAGCAGAGTTTATGCCGAAGCTAAGGAATGAGGTCAAAATATAAATAATTTGAATTGTCAATAGGCACATGAACTCAAGCCTCCCTGCTAGAGACAGAATTTTGAACTGTGTGTATGCTTGTTTCTCCCACTGACTTATTATAGTGTAGATAATAATTTAGTTGCAGTTTCAACTTGTGGTTTTTATTTTATTCACCAGCAACACATTCTGGAAGCAACATGCGCTGGTAAATTCAGCTCACTCACCCAGTGCCCTGTGAAAATTAGTTTGATATTAGCATCTTTGTAGTTACCTGCTCCTTAAAGTAATCTCCATGCCCTCGCCATCAACTAGAGAATGGAAAGATGAATAGAAAAGAGTGTCAGCTATCTGGTTCAGTGAGCAGGTAGATAAGATGGTTCCGTAGGGACCCCTGTAATCAAGCTCAACTGACCCACACTGAGGGATGTGTGGCTGAACAGAACTGAGCCAGTGTGAACTCTAAGACTGTTAGTAGAGGACTAAGGTTCTCAAAGGGATGCTATTTCCGGGCCAGTATTCAATTTATTACAGGGTCTGGTTGGCAAATGGGTATGACCCTTCTGTGTCCCTGGAGGAAGCTGGATATGAGTTGTGGTTGGTGGGGTAGGAGGTGAAATGCACAGGGGAGGAGAAATGTGATGAATTCTGTTGGGTTTCCTTAGATGCAGAGCCTGAGGCAAGATTTCAGTTGCAAGTAGTTTACTTGGGAGGTGATCCCAAGAAATTCCTGTAGAGAAGATGAAAAGTGGGACTAGGAGGGAAGGAAGCCAATTCAGCATGCATGAATGAGCAGGTTACTTCTACGTATAACTGGAGCTCAATTCCACAAAGACCTCTCAGAGACAGTGTAGAACATGCTGTTTTTATTCAAGAAGTGTATTTAGACCGGGCACTGTGGCTCATGCCTATAATCCTAGCACTTTGGGAGGCAGAGGCAGGCAGATCACTTGAGGTCAGGAGTTCAAGACCAGCCTAGTCAACATGGTAATACCCTATGTCTAC
Organism: Aotus nancymaae; assembly: GCF_030222135.1. Classification (NCBI taxonomy): domain Eukaryota; kingdom Metazoa; phylum Chordata; class Mammalia; order Primates; family Aotidae; genus Aotus; species Aotus nancymaae. The sequence goes on along the minus strand of NW_026988450.1, from coordinate 82,413,015 downwards.
TAAAAATTAGCTGGGCATGGTGGTGGGTGCCTGGGAGGCTGAGGCAGGAGAATTGCTTAACCCTGGGAGGCAGAAGTTGCAGTAAGTCAAGATCGCGCCACTGCACTCCAGCCTGGGCAACAGAGTGAGACTGCATCTTAAAAAAAAAAAACAACTGTATTTATACCCCTACTTTCCCATCATAACCTAAGCTCCTGAAAGCTTTGACTCCCTAGCACTTCTGCACTTCCCTACATGCAGGCGGAGGACATCCTTGTAGCCACAGAAAGCAAAGAGTCACAGGTGCTTAGATTGGTGAGTGATGGGACAATGAGGGAGGGCTGACTATGTCTGCTCTTGTACTGTGAGCAGGAGTCTAGGACAAGATGGCTCTTGTCACAGGGGTTGGACATGATATTAGAGGAAGCATTAGAAAAGTGTGGCAGAGCAAGGATGTGTGTAAATAGCTGTCCAGTCCATGCCAGCAGTGGAAGTGAAGGGAGAACAATTAATCTAGTTGAAGTCAGAGCCATACTCAGTATGCAAAGGCTTCTAGGAAGGAGGAAACCAAAATAGCCTCTCTTGCCTGGAAAAGTGATGAGCTTCCTTACTAGGGAGGTGGCTTGTAAGTGGAATGGTTGGAATTCCCCAGAGATGCCCGAGTCCTGATGCTGGATCTCTGGCTACTACTCCCTTATTGAGGAGGCTCGGGAGGCAGGAAAGGTGAAGAAGGCAAAGGAGAAGCTAGGAAATCGTCAGAGAGGGAGAAATCTTTGCAAATGATTATAAATGTAGTATAAAATACTATACAGCTATAGCTTTACAGAAACTATAAAAAGCAAAGAGAATGTTACTATTAGCCAAGAGGAGACAACTTGAGCATCAAAAATGAAAACAATGACAGTCACCTGGAAAAGCTTAGTTTGTGAGAAGAGCCATGGATCCATGATGAGTTTAGAAGGAGAGAAGTAAGCGTGCTGAAAGATGGTTGGATGTGCCTGCATTTTCAAAATCTTATGGCAAACACTTTATTAATCTGACTATGTGAGTCCTACAGTGAAGAGTTTACCAGTCTACAGTCTATAAAATAGAAAGGCAGGTTTTTTGTTTTTTAATAAGGAGGTTAATATTTACAAATCCAGTTAGTGTCTTGGCACTTGGCATGTTCTCTGTAACTTCTGCCTTGGATACTCAGGCTACAAAAGTGTGAGAGCAGCCAGGTGCTGTGGCTCATGCCTGTAATCCCAGCACTGTGGGAGGTTGAGGTGAGAGGATTTCCTCAGGCCAGGAATTTGAGACCAGCCTGGGCAACATAGTGAGACTCCGTCCCCCGAGCCAAAATATAAAAAATAAAAATGAGCCAGGCATGGTGGTGCACGCCTGTAGTCCTAGCTACTCAGGAGGCCAAGATGAAACAATCACTGGAGCCCAGGAGTTCGAGGTCCATATGTCCACTGAGAAGTAGAAAACTTTAACGACCCAACTTAGGTATGTGTACGCATGGCAGCAAGCAGTGGAGCATGAATTATTTTTCTCTTTTAAAATTTCAACTGAGTCGGCTTTTATATGACTTTTCCAGATACAACACGTGCAACGGCCAGTGATTGAGATTCTAATCTGAAGGAAATTTTGTTTTAGCTTTTATTTTACAAAAACAAATAATGGGGGAAAAGCTCCATGTTCAGTAAGTGGTACTGGAATAACTGGCTAGTCATATTTAGAAGATTGAAACTGGACCCCTTACTTACACCACATACAAAAAATTAACTCAAGGTGGATTAAAGACTGAAGATGGATTAAATGTAAAACCCAAAACTGTGAAAACCTTGGAAGACAACATGCGCAACACCAATTTGGACATAGGAATGGGCAAAGATTTCATGACAAAAACACCAAAAGCAATTGCAACAAAAGGAAATCTTACTTTCTCTATCCTTGGGATCATGTCTGGGGAGTAAGTCAGTATAATGAAAGGAGCATAGGTTTGCGGGTCAGGCAAGACCTGGAGTTGAATCTGGTTCCACTGTGTACAAGTTACTTAAACCCTCTAAGCCTCTACTTTTTCATTTTCATCATAAAAATGTTAAACTTACTGCATAGTTTGTTGAGAGAAGCATTTAATAGGTTAGCGGGAGCAAAGCACCTGCTATGTAACAGATGGCAAATTCTCATCCTAAAATCATGTCACCGGAACCCATAACTTCCAACTGGAAGTCTTCATTTGTCTTTCTCTCTCTTTTTTTTTTATTCAAGAAATGTTGTTTTAAGATGCACCATGGTCTAGGAACTCTTTTAGGTACTGAGATGTCACAGACAACAGACGTGATCGTCCCTGGAGCCTCCATGAAGGCAAGCTACTTTAGTGGTAAGACCAAAATGCTCTGAGAGCCCAGGAATGGAAACAACTAATTCTGCCAGAGAGGGTAGGAGGGGTGAGGGGTACAGAGGATGCAATTTGTACTGATCCTCAAAGAAGGAGGACAAGTTTGCTAAGTGACAAAGTAGGGAAAGGGCACGCTTCAGGCAGGATTAACGTCATGGGCAAGTCCAGGAGGTGTGAGAGCACACAACTTTGCTGCTGTTGGGTGTCACATGTGGTATGTCTGGCTCTCAGTGCGTCACTGCATCTTCCACGTGGGAGGGAGCGTTTCAGCAGGAAGCGGAGCTGCCTCCTTGTTTGAGTGGCAGTTATTTCTCTGTGTTTCTATTTTGCCTCAGAACCTCAGAAACCATGATATTGTTTGGCATTTGTTACAAACAGTCGTCATCATCTGGTTCAGTAGATTGGTCACCATGATCTGGTTGATTGACTTCTCCATGATCTGGTGATAAATGGAGCCTTATTTTGGGAAGTAAACGCTCTTCCCTGGATTACAAATGCTCTGATATAGTCTGAGATCAGCACACTGATAGACCTTGAGTTATAAATAGTTAAATAAATAAATAGTTATAAATAGTTAAATAAATAAATAAGTAAATAAAATAAATACTACTTATCTTGGTCTTTTTATTTTCTCTGTGGCTTCTAAGATGCAGTTGATACCACAAATTCCTGGTCTGAGAATGAAGCAGCCATTTGACAAGGACAGGTCTTTGGAAAGGTGCTGACTTTTTTTTTTTTAAAGGAACATTTTACTGAGTGTGACTAAAGCTAGGGAGAGTGGAATGAACACTGAATGAGGGTTTGAGGGATGGGAGTTTGAGCCCTGTCTCCCTGAGCCGGGCTGCGTGATCCTAGGAAGTCATGACACCTCTCCAGGCACTGGGCTCCTCACTGGCCCCTCACACCCTCCTCTCTGGGCTGCTGTGGGTTAACATGACAGACAGCTCCAAAGTATGACCCTGTTGTAAGGCTTAACCTCTATAAGCTTCATGCCAGGATCTTTAGTTAAATTACAGCAGGGCTTAAGGATCCCCTCTCCAGGATCCACAACCCCTGCTGAGGGCATAAGAAGGAGAAATCTGGGGGAGAAGAGTTACTTAGAGGGAATTGGGAATTTAGGGAAATGAGAAGCAGTTGCGTCTGCGTGTGCTATTCTCAGAGAGACCAAGGGGACCCACTGAGGGTGGGGAATTGAGATGGACAGGCAGTGCAGAGAAGAGGACAAAAGTTCGAGCATGTGAAAGCCAAGTGGCTCCAGAGATCTCATCACTAAATAGGGCAGGACTCAGTTCTAGGAAAATGAGTGTTTTCCAAGAGGAAAGCAGCCTCCGACCAACTCCCAGAGCTACCCCACACCGTCCTGTCTTCTGGGGACTGCTGGTATGAGCCAGGACCACAGGGCGCCTGGTAGATGGACCCTGGCAGAGCTTACAGAACAATTAACCTGGTTGCCCTCCAGGGAAACTCAGGAATCTGCCACTGAGCATGGGTGCCAAGTTTTTAGACCCTGCATGATGAGACCTCCACTTGCCTCTCTATTGTCATTTTTTCACCCCTCTGCATCCCCCACAATTTCCATGGGACAATCTGATGATGCTCCAGGAACATGTAGGCTCTCTGTTACCCTTGCCTTGCTACCCACATACTGTTTCTCCCTCCTGCCTGAGTAGCTCACATTTATTCTTTGGGCCTCAGTTTCACTTTCTCTGGGAAGATTTTCCTGGTCAATTGAGACTGGGTTGGGTGCTCTTCTTCTGTTTCGCCAGTACACTTAACTCTCCTATCTGACAGTACACATGTTCAATGGTAATGGTCTTTCCAAATGCCCTTCTCTTTGACCCAGCTGTGAGATTTCTGCAGGTAGGGACGATGCTTTGCCTCTGGCTGTATCTCCAGTGCCCAGCACAGTGCCAAAAATACAGCTGGTGCTCAACAGATACTTACAAAATGAATGAATGCACGCATGGATGCATGAAAGCACTTGGGGCTTCCACTTTCAGACATCACGAGGTTTACTTTTGGACCCTTCTGATACATGGGCAGGAGCTCTTGGTTAAGCTGGTCTTTCATTCTTTCTAGAAGAGCTGGCCACTGCAAATAATTGGACTCTTACTCCAAATAACTTGCATGAAGCAGGATAGAAAGCAAAGTTTGAGAGATGTTGGGTATCCAGTTTACAAGGCCTCCTCAGAAACATTGAGAAAGCATTATTACTCCTTTCCTTTTCAATGAGAAGTAACAAGGAACCCTTGATCTGAGAATTTGTATAAAAGTCTGGCAGTCTGGTCTAAGAACTTTGGGGAGAGGATGTGGCCACACGAGGTGGTCCTCTCTCCAGCCTGGCCTGCCCTCCTTCTCCAGACCCTACTCTCTATTTTCCTCATTTTTATAGAAACAATAAGGCGTGTCTTTTAAATTTACTTTCTACCACGGAAGCTAATTTAATATTTGGAGAGAGCAACAGCCAAGGCCGTCTCTAGACAGTTGTTATTTATAAGATCATAAAAAAGACAGATCCAGCTCCTGACGTTACTAAATTGTCTTCAGGAAAAGAGCTATGAGGAAATGGGCCTTTGCTGTGGTGGGGATACAAATAAGATCACCTAAAAGTCACCCCAGATCATGGGGCCTGGGAGGCTGCCATCTGCTCCTGTGTCAGTCAGGGACTCTTGCCATCCTGGACACTTTCACTAAATGCGGCTTCCTCTGAGGGTGCAGAAGTTGCTTTGCTCCTTTGAGGCTGTCTCTCCACAGTCTGAGCTAGAAATAGATTCTTTTTTATTGTTATAATTGAGCTGTATAATAACCCCAAAGAGGCAAGGACAGTAATTGTGGTATGGCAGGTGCTGTCTCTCTTTGCCTGAGGGATAGGGAAGTTCAAGATTGCTTTCCTTAATTGTTACCTGCTGGATGTACTTTCCTGTCTGACCTGACATCCTCCTACCCTGGCTGCCAGAGAAGGGGCAAGGGGGTGAGGATGTGGGGTTGATGAATTCTTATTTTTGCTCCTCGGGTCATAGGATGTCTGAGGCAGAAAGAGAAAACGCCCCACTGAGAAGATATGCTGCAGATGTTCCTGCAACGCCTCTTTAGAAACATCAAGAAGGCATCATTACTCAGAGCCTGCCTACACAGCCTCATCTCAGGCAACAGAGTACAGTCAATTCTCATTATTCACACTAGTCCTATTTCATAGTCATTGCAAACACAGAATTAGCAAATACTGAGCTATTACTCCTGGGGGACAAATGGGGGTTAGTTTCCTATGAACCTCTGGTCATACATTTTTGTTAACTGATCAATACATAGACTTGTTTACATGTGTTTCTGTTTAAAAGCATTTTATTTAATATAGATTGTAGATTTATTAACGTTAAACACACAGCCAACAACTCATACATGAATGAAGCTTATCTACCACATAAGGCACACCATAGCTTAGCACTTGGGAACACAGGACAGCACTTCAGCACTGTGCTGGGAGTGGGGGGCATTTTAAACAGCAAAATCACCAGCAAAAAAGCCCTCTCCTGGGCCTGAGGCCGAGCTTTGGCATTGGTCCTATGCCTGGGTTTTGCTTGGTTCCCAAGAACCAACTGTCTCTGGTTTTGGAAACCTGATAATTCTCTTATTACATGAGCCTACACCCCTGTGGAGTTCAGCTGCCTTGGAAGTGTTAGTCCACTGAGGCCGTTGGTCTTATTTGAGCCAGTCTTCCTTAGGTCTTGGAGTTCTGACCTGAGACCCAGCAGCCTGCTGAGTCTTTGGTGACTGATGGAGCCTTTCTTAAAGTCAGCTGTCATGGAGTGTGTGCCCATGTCTGCAGGATACCATGGCCGGAAGGTGTGGCCTTTTCACTCAAGGTGTTCACAGCCCAGAGAAGCAGCAGCTGGCCCACAAATGGCTAAAATGCAGCTGGTAGATGCTACCATCAAAGTCACCAAGATGTTCTGCAAGCTGCATTTTTTTTTGTCCAAATCCTCCTGTGGACCACCCCCAAAAACACTTCTACCAGCACAAATCAAATGTTTTATTGTCTTCTTAAAACGTTGTTTCTCCTCCTTCCTTTGCCATGCTTGTTAGTAGACCCATAATCACCTAAACATGAATGAATCCCTGCCCCACTTCCCATCAATTATCGCCTCCTGTACAATGCACTGCTTACCTACCCTGTACATCCAACTCCACCACCTCCATGTGCCTTGCTGAGTTACAGCAGCAATGTCCACCCTGCTTACCACAGGATAGCCACAGAAAGATGTTGTAAATGCAAAGTGTCCAAATCCATAATCAATAGAACTTCAAATGGAATAATCTAAAGGTTGAAAATCTAAATGGACAAAGAGATCATTAATGTTATTCTCCCCTAGACAAAGATTTGGATTCCTTAATGAATCCAAGATGTTTTATGTGACACTGCTGTGGCCTTTTAAATATATGTCATCCTTTTCAATGTGGACATTTCTTTAGGTAACTTTAATTGCTGTATTTCATAATATAGTTAAGTTTAAAAGAACATTAATAATTTCTTCAAAATAAACTAGAATGCCCTAATATTTCTCTATGTGGAAATATATTTACCTTATATTTTATTATAATTTACACTTTTGAAAGGTTGTTAAAATATTTTTAAGGTCTGAATGTATCTTAACAGATGTAGAAAGCCATATTTTTAGTCACTACACACGTTCTTTCATTGAATTCTTACAACTCAAGAGGTTTATGGATGAGTAATAGATGACCAGAAAGGTTAAATTACTAGTATTTGATTATGTAGCTGCTTGAAGTTGGAATATAATCCATGCTTGTATGGTTCTCAGAAAAGAAAGAATTCCAGGATTCCTTTGAGAATGACAACTTGAATTTGAACACTGAAGTCCTGCAGAGCTGCCCCTTATTCAGTGGAAATGAGCTTCAACTTCAAAGTTTTATGTAGTGTGCTAGGATTGTATTATTCAGAGTTCAACAGGAGACAGGAGGAGCAGAAGCAGCAGGATATACCACAAGTACACACACAAACACAGTTACACACATGTATTTGTATATATAAACATACATGAGAGAGAAAGATTTATTACACATATAACAATTCACTATATGATTGTGGGGGCTGGCTAAGCAAGTCCCAAATCTGTAGTGCAGAAGGTCAAAAAGAGAAGACCCTGGGTGGGTCTGAACCCACAAGCATGGGGCTGAACCTCTTGTGCACAAGCAGAATTTCTTCTCTTGCCTAGGAAAATCTCAGACCTACTTTTGAGGCCTTCCAATTCATTAGGGACTTAAATTACATCTATGTAATACCTACCCAGAACACCTAGATTCACCTTTGATCGAATGACTATTACTGTTATTCAATTAAACAGTCCTAGCCAAGCTGACACATGAAAAAACTATCACAAGCATCCAACCATGACATTACCAGGGGCAGCAGTGGTAACTCATGCACAAGCAGAATTTCTTCTCTTGCCTAGGAAAATCTCAGATCTACTTTTGAGGCCTTCTAATTCAGTGTTCAGCCCTGAAAATGATCTCCCTTACTTAAAGGCAACTGATTAGGGGCTTAAATGACATCTATGCAATACCTACTCAGAACACCTAGATTCACCTTTGATTGAATGACTAGTACTATTCTTCAATTAAACAGTCCTAGCCAAGCTGATAAACGAAAAGAACATCACAGGCATCCAGCTGTGACATTACCAGGGGCAGCAGTGATAAGTGTGATTGACTGGCAGGAGGCCTTGGTCTTGTGAAGATTGCTAACTTTGCCTGCAAGGGCCATCCCCGGTTGATGGCTATAGCGAATTTTCATCTAAACGGTAGTTCTCTGCCAGGGTTTGATTTGCCCCCTCTCAGGGGACATTGGCAACACCTGACCATTTTTGGTTGTCACAACCGGGGTTTGATATCATCTAGTGGATAGAGGCCAGGGATGCTTCTTACCATTCTCTGATGCACAGGATAACCCCCTCGACAAGTAATACCCAGCTTTCAATGGCAATAGTGTGTAGGCTGAGAAACCCACTTTAACCTAGAGAGCAAATGTGAAATATGCTCTGAGTGCATGGGTTTAGTCAATCCTTACAGAAGTGTAAGGACAATTTGTTTTTAAAAATTATTTTATTTTATTTAAATAGAGGAGGAAATAAAGGTTAAGGCATTGTTATTGCCCATAATTATGGTACTTCTAAGTGGAGGGGGCAAGGATTTGAACTCTAGTTTCTTTGAACTCCAAGTTTATTCTTCTGCTATACCCAGTGTGTGATGGAAGTTTCCCTTCAGACTTTCTTCTGCACCTGAGGAAGCCTTGAACTTAGCTCTGGTCATTCACAGTCTGTCTCATCCTGTTGCAGTTTACATTACAGGTCGGGTGGCACAGGTGAGCTGAAGCCTTCCTCTGCCTTAACATATCAGTGGCAGCCAGTGTTCAGCACAGTGGATGAGGCTGTCAGTCGTGTGGCCAAGTCCTGGGTGCAGCTCCCACCCTGAGGCTTGGCAAGCTGATTGATCCCCCTGGACACTGGCATCCTCAAATACAAAATGAAGAACTAACTGGGCTTCCTCCTAGTGAGATTTAAAAAAGAAAAGGCATGGGAAACATCTAACACAGGGTCCTAGTATGTTTTGATGAAAGTTATTTTGCAGTGTCTAGCAGTTCTGACCACTCACTTTCTAAGAATAATTCAATGGCCCAGGTTTATCATTTTTAAATATATTCAAAGCCTGGGCTGAGTGTCAACCCTGGGGTTCCCTTCCATTCCCGTCTCTGAGGTCTCTCAGCACTGTGGACCTCAGTCAGAAAAACTCCGAAACAGTATTGTTGCTGAATATTATTTCTGAATATTCCAGCAGTTATGCAGTGTAATTGAGGGTGGTGGGAAATACAGCAAATGTTAACTCCTTTAAAAGTTGCCTTCAAATCTTTTTGAATAAGGAATATAAATAAAAACAAAAGCCACATCTATATAGACAAATGAAATAACCCCCCAAACCTCTTTATTATAAGGAAAATGATCCTGCTAATAAGGAAGAAAAACCCTGCTAATAATTGCTGATTAGAAATAGCACTTTAACAGTGTCTGGCATTTTTAACGTTAGAAATAGCTTTGGGTAAAATTTCTTTTATCTCAGTCATTATGAAATAGTATATTTAGCTTATATAATTATTTTCAGGTTACCAAATGTTCTGCATCTGTCTCATTTGAGTCTATCAATGCAGTGAATTAGGATAATTTGTAGGCATTTATCATTTATTCAGTGTGTCACACATACCGGGTTCTGTGTGTGGCGTAGGGAATTCAGGCAAGAATCGGTTCCAGTCCTGCCCTCACGGAGCTCAGATTCTAGTTGTATCAATGGTTATTATACAGTGTGGTGCCTGTTCTGAGAGGGGACTCTGCAGGACTGATACGGTTTGAATCTGTGTCCCCATGCAAATATCATGTCAAATTGTAATTCCCAGTGTTGGAAGTGGGAGGTGATTGGATCATGGAGGTGAACTTCCGCCCCCCCACCGGCTGCTCTCCTGATAGTAAGTGGGTTCTCACAAGATCCTGTTGTTTAAAAGTGTGTAGCACCTCCCGCTTCGCTCTCCTTCTGCTTCTCCAGCCATGTAAGATGTGGCTTCCCCTTCGCCTTCTGCCGTTATTGTAGGTTTTCTGAGGCCTCCTCAACCATGCTTCCTATACCGCCTATGGGACTGTAAGTCAATTAAACCTCTTTGCTTTATAAAGGACCCAGTCTCAGGTAGTTCTTTATAGCATTGTCAGAACAGGGATTCAGAGGAGGGACTCTAAAATCTGGGAGGGGGGTGTATGTGTGTGGTCAGGAGAGAGTGGAATCTTGAAGTGTAGACATGGGGAAATGTCCGGAGGAGGAAGAGGTGTCACAGGCAACTAGGATACTGGTTGGAGGCTGCACCAGTATCCCCACCCTGCTGGGGAAGCCCAAGCAGCTTAGCATGCTTGGGGTGTGGCAGGTGAGGGAGGGGTGGGCTGACCACCTCTCTTCAGCCATGCTGAAGAGTTTTGACTTTTTCTAAGAGCAATGGAGAGGCCTTGAGGGGTTTGTGAAGAGGCGTGAACCTGAGCGGCCTGAGGAGGTGTGATTTAGGGGGATGGAGGTGAAGGTTGTGGGGTAGGGTGCATGGGAGACCAGAGCCTCTAAGTGGTCATGTGGCAGCGGTGCATCTGTTTGAGTCTGTGCCTCTGCAGTTCCGGCCTCTGGTGGGCTTCTTTCTTCTCACCTCTGAGATGCTCCCTTTCCTCTGCAGAGATACAAGCACTTTTTCTACCTCACTGAGGCCACTTAAGACCCCCCAGTTGAGAGGCCCCCCTGAAGGTGGAATGTTTTTCCACTGCAAGGAGAAACTGCTGATGTGGCACAAGCAGCATAAAAGGCAACACAACGTGGCCCCTGCAGAGGTGCTGGGGGAGGCCGGCTGCTCCTGAGCTTCCTTCTGTGAATCCGGAAGAAACTCACACCAGTAGGAAAGCCTGCAGAACTGTAGGCTTGTGGCCTAGCCCTGCCTTTCCAGACAAACCCATTTCCTCTTCCTCTGCAGTTTCCCACCTCCAGGGGGCTGGGTCCTGCAGAACCAGAGGCAACTCTGGACTGTGAGGAGTGACTCTGTCTCCCTTTGATGCCAATGTGGGCCTGGTAGGTGGCGCATGAGAGGACACCGTGAGGGAGAAGAGTCCATGATGAGAAGTCTGTGTGTGTGTCCACGCACCTCTGTGTTTGCTCGTCTGTGAAGCAGTATCTAGAGTGGTTGAAGTTTAGGCTGTGGTATCAGACTCCCTGAGTTCAAATTCTGGCTCTGCTACTTAGTTTTAAGATTGCAATAAGCCCTTGAACCTCACCAGTCCTCCATTTTATCATCTGTAAAATAGGGATTATAATAGCACCTTATAAAGGTCAGTAGGGACAGCGTGCCTACATGTACTCAGAAAGGGTTAACCATTACTGCTGTGTGTCTGAATGCAGCACTCGGCCCCACCCTAAGGAGTCCACTGTGCATGTATCTGGGGGTCTGTCTGTCCTAAAGTACGCTGCCTTTAGAGTCAGAGATGTGCTTCTGAATTCTGGCTTTTCTGTGGACAATTCGAGTAGCCTGGACAAGTTACTTAACCCCTTTAAGCCTCGCCTTCCCCATTTAAAAACACAGGCTGATAGTAGAACTACTTCATACCGTTATGAGGATTAAATGTGATAATGCAAGTGAAGTGTTTAGAATATTGCCCAGCTGAACAAAAGTTGTAGTATCTTTGTCATTATTATTACTATGGTTAATGTTTGTCTATGTTACCCTGATTTAAAATGTTGCTCATTCATCCAAGAAGCACTTGTTGTGTTGTAGACATTCTAAGCTCTACCCACTGGAGTTAGTGTTTGATAGGAACTTGTGCTTCTCTTCAAGTCACTCCCCGCATGGTACTGAAACGCTGGGACAGAAGCCTGTGGGGGAATTCATTTCTTAGTTTTCCAAAATAGACTTTGAGGCCAAGAATGCTGAAGCCTTTTAACTGATTGGAAATGGAACCAGGATTCAAACCTAAGACTTCTGAATGTGGAATTTCTTCTTTGAAGCCGTCTTTAGATCATCCTCATGGGTTGCAATTATAAGGTGTTTTAAATTTTACAAGACAGTTAAATATCTATGATCTTGCTTTTGAGTCTTTGTCAAGAATCTTGGTGAAATGGTTAGGGCATGTACTACCAATTTCTTTCTACAAGTGAGGATACTAAGGCCACCAGGAGATGTGAGTTGCCCAGCCGACATAGCTGGTAGATAATAGAACCCGGAGACCACCCAGGGTCCTGTACTGGGATCTCCTGTGCTGCCTCAGTTACTGGGTGCCTTGCACAATGCTGTCTTCCTGAACGTTGGAACCCCCTGCTGCATTAGAACTAAATCTCCTTGCTGATCCTCTGACTGTGCAGCTCCCTTGTTGTGCTAAGAAGAGGGATGGGAGACAGAAGCCTTGTCTTCTCCTTCTGCAGACTCTCATTGTGGCCATGCTGACTCATTCCTGAGGGCCTGCTTCTCCTTGTTCATGGTGGGGAGCCAGAAAAAGCCGATTCTACCAGCTGCTGTCCATGGACCCATGCAGCATCAATGGACCCTGGAGTACTACCTCCATCATGAACCTGCCAAAGAGATTGACATTTACTTGGCTGTCATGGCCTCTGCAAGCCCTCTGGCCCAAGGACTGGGCATCATTTTCCTGCCTTCCTTTCCAGACTATTGAATCAAAGACAGGAAATGAAATGAGCCTGAAAATGTGCTGTTTGGAAGCCCCCAGGGTTCTGGAAATCAGTAATGCCTGGGCAAGAACTGTTCTTCCCTATAGAGTAGGGCTCTGTAGGGCAGCTGATGAGAAAAAGCAGATAATGTGACAGGGAGGAAATTGCTTCTGGACTGAGGATCATCTCCCTGGCTATGGGCACCATCAGCCAGCAGTGCTGCTGCTTTATTACAGAGGCACACTATGATATGTACTAGGGAAGTGCCAGAAGAATCAGCACGAATGAACTCTTTTTGATGAGCCAACAGTTGGATTTGGCAAGAACCTGTCAGCATGTGCAATCAGGCAGAAAAAGGGTTTCAAATAAAGTTTTTTTTTAATGGGTTCTATTTTGTTGTGGAATAAACACATTTCATTCAACACGTGAGTACAATTTGAGGGTAGAAAATTAACAATTTTGAGCACCTATAATATGCTAAAAGATTTATTAATGTCACTATTTTATTTTATAAAATATTTTGTCATCAGAGTAATACATGTGCATTGTTAAGAAAAATTAAAGTTAGGGTAACCCCATTTGGGCAGTAGCCTAGTTTGGCAAAAGTGCTTGCTGAGGATGAGAGAAATCTAGAATGAATGGAGAGGAGGGAGATGGTGAATATGAGCTATGGTCTTGAGTTTAGCTATAGTAGACTGTAGCTTGTCCAACATCCCACCAACGCTCTTTTTGTGTGATGTTTTAGTTACTTTTGTGAACAGTTAGTTTTAGGAGGGAGTCAGCTTCATGTGAGGCACTGCAGGATCTGAGCAGTGCAGGAATGAACTGTCCTAGACACTGACAGTGCTCTCTACAAGTCCCTGGGATCTTTGCACCATTTCCATGTGGCCCAGCCTGACTTCCAGTGGCCAGCATCTATTTTATTTGTCATTTATTCAAGAAGCACCTTTTTGTTTTTTTGTGTTATACGTTTGAAGCTCTACCCACTGGAGTTAGTGTTTGGGACACAGGTAAGTAAGAACTTGTCCTCTTCTTCAAGTAATTCACTCATGGTCACTGAAACTCTGTGGCAGAAGACTGCAGGGGAATTATTTTTTTTTAGTTTTCCAAAGTAGACTTTGAGGACAAGCATATTGAAACCAGAAGTTAAACTTCCCAGTCTGTCTGAGGATTTGGAACTACAGTTTTGGGTAAAACCCAGTCTATTGGCTGTGTTTTTGTACATAAAGTTTTATTGGAAAACAGCCATGTCAAAGCCTTTATGTATTGTCTGTGGCTGCTGTTGTACTCCAGGGATAGAGTTGGTTGAGAAGCTGTAACAGAGACTGCATGGCCTGGGAAGGTGAAACGATGTGCTGTCTGTCTCTTTATAAGAAATGTTTGCCGACTATTGGCTTAGAGTGTGCTTTTGGAGGGGCCCAAATAGGAACACTGTCATCTCTAGGCCATGATGAGTAAACCAAGTTGAGTGGTTACTGAAGCTTGGAAAGGGTAGAGGTTTACAGAGGAGAGTCCTTTAGAGGAGCAGAAACCATAGTGGAGGGAAAGGAATTCACCATTCAAGGACATACCTGGGGATATACTTTGCCTCAACCTTCTTCCTTTACTCTAACTTTCATGAGAATTGCTTGTTTACCTGTGTGATTCAGCCACTAGACTGTGAGCTTCTTGAGGACAGGGATCAGGCCTTGCTATCTTTGCTAAGTCTGCTGAGTTGGGAGTGAATAAAATTTTCAAATAGCAGCTCAACTAAGGCTTTTTGAATTGAATGAACCAGCTACCCATCCACTTCTACCAGTTTTCTTCTTGGCAACCAATGCCTTGTGTGCATAAAGCCAATAGAGCTGGAGAAGATCCAGAGGCTGTGGTCTCATAGCTCCCTACCACCCTCCCCAAGCTAGTTGGCTCAGCTGCGCATGAACTTGACCCTATAACTTTGGATTCATTATCTCTGTGTGCCAGCATTCTGAGCCAATCAATTTTAGACAGATGGCTCTTCAAAGCCAGTGACTGTGGAATTTGAAGCAGCCACTGCCAAGATTGTGAACTTCCTTCCAGCTGATTCTTATTATCCCTGTCCTGGCCTATCAGTGAGTATGAGGCAGTCCTGGCAACTCTCTAAAAGGCTTCATCATCTCCAGTAGGCCAGGCTGCCAGGATTTTCCCAAACCTAGATGATAATCTGAAGGTTTAAGAACATACTTCTAAAAGAGCAACTTTTCAAATTTATCATGAATATCTCTGGAATGTGTTAGGTAATGCATTCAGTTTCTGCTGATGGATGAAATGCTAATGCCATTATCATAATGTAGTGCCTGATTTTTGGGGATGAAATTTTATTGGGATTTTGAAATGAGGAGCAAAGTGGCAAATTGCAATAAACTACAAGATAAATCAGTTATAATTCAGTAGTCATAGAGGCCCCTTCAGGGAATAATAACAGCAGCAATAATAAAAACAGCCCCCTACAAAGTTTCTCATCAGGTCTTGGGACTCCGAGTGGGTAATGTTTGGCTTACACATGCTGGGCCTGCACATCACATCTTTGCCGCACTGTTGGGCAAACATCGATCATGTTGGCATATCTGACGGAGCCCAATAGCACATCAATGTGATGGTTGCTTCATAAAATTTATCATCCCTCAAAGCACGGTCACACATTCTAAACGCTGCCACCACTAGGACCAGTGCAAAGCATTGTAGATGGGTTTTAAATCCAAAGTTTGCTCATTTATTGTGCAAATGTCCACATTCTGGACTCTACGGGCATCAGTCACTTTTGCCAGACAGCACCTGGCAGTAGTGCCTTGGAAATGAGTCTCAGAGTTGCTTTAATGTCCAGGTGTATGAATCTGGGTCAAATAGTGGGCAATTTCAGAATTATTCTGCTAATTAGACTTCTTTCAAATATAAATATGCATTTCATCTCACTTAGCCCAAGTGGGAAGAGGAAAAATAACAGGATTACAACTGCCAGACTTTTAGGTCTATTTTCCAGACCTTAGCTTGTTTCTAAGAGAGAAGAAAAGTATGTGGAGTAGCGACTAGGATTTAGAGAAAATACACACAATACACAATATGCACATACACATACATACATACACACAATACACGCTTCACACAAAGCACACATGCGTATATGTACTTGTACACAATATATATATATACACACTTACACAAAGTATCCACACACACAATACACATACCACAACACACATATATCCACATATATATATACACAGTACACACATATAATACACATATACACACAAACATATACACATATGTGCACACATACATATGTTTATATAGTTAAGTGAGATTTTACCTGGTCATCATTTAAAAAAATGAACAGATCAAATTCTGCTAGACCAGTTGTAGAAAAAACACACTGCCTCATCTCTCCCCCTCCACACATGAAAATCTGGGCATGGTTTTTCTTTTTCCTTGACATTTTATACCCTGTTCCCTGCAAGACAATATATTCAATATATTCTTATTCCTCTAAACCCTCAGACACCTGGTTTCCTCCAATGTTGTAAGGCTGTGCATGAGGATGTCCTCTATTTCTTTATATTTGTGGTTCCTATTTTCCTAGTTTCATTAAGGGGAATTTGCTTCTGTCCCAGGCCCCTTTGACCTCCTGATTCCCACATGGTAAGTTTAACAGATTCTTTAGCAGAGCCTGCCTAGCAATGAGATTGTATTAATATGTCATCAATAGCTGCACCAGGCCCTGTGCAAACCCATTCCCAAGACTGCCCTTTGGAAACCTATCAGCTACACTGAAGGGAAAGAGAAGTCAAGAGCATGGCCTATCTTTTTTGATATTTTTAGCTGCATTAGGTACCAGCTCTCTCAGATGGTCTATTAACATTTCCAAGCTTGTCAGAAAATTTCTAGTTCAATAAAAGGGGAAGAACACGATTTTTAAAAGATAAAGAAAAAGTGAGCCTGAGAATATCAGCAGATCTTCCCAGGAGAGTCAGAGCTGGGTTGTCTAGTGGCTCTGTACTTGCCCCTTCTGCTAATTAGCTTGCAGCCCCAACCAAGGCATCCTTCTCCCTGGGCCTCAGTTTCCTCATCTGTAAAAATTAGCAGGTTAGATTGCTAAGGTTTCTCTGAGTTCTATCAAATAATAAAATTCATTGAATCACCAGTGATTCGAATTCAAAATCAGATTATTTTTTCTTGGCCATAGTTTTGACTCATGGTGAGCTTACAGTCCACCAAGATACTTGGGCAATTCATGCAGACAGCTCTGCAGCTACCACCTGAATGCTTCCTTTTTTTTAAGAAGGAGGAGAACATAGAAATTCGTAACTGTCATGCACACTGGGCATTTCCTGTCATCCGCTTCTCCCTTCATTTCAGGACATAGGGCTGCCTCATGAAGTCTACCCAGTGGCTCATGCAAGTCTATGCTGACTATGGTATAATTACCCGCATTGATGTCACAGGTTAGGTTTACCAAAGATTAGACATGGTCTGGCAACATCTCTATATCTTTATAAAGAATTGGATGTGGCACTGGAGTAGGAAAAAGAGTGAAGGATTTGATACAGACAATTCAAGGTTTGAATCATGGCTCTGCCATGTCTCAGCTGTGAGATTTTGGGCAAGTTCCCTGGTCTTTCTGAGCCTAAGTAAATAACACCTTCGTATGTTGAAGCAAAGTGGGAATTCTGTAAACTTCATAGCAGCTCACATCAATGCAAAACTATAAACCCTAGTCACGTGGACATTGCCATTAATGGGGAGAATGCATGTACATCATCCGGCAACATCAAAAATGTTCATTTCCTTTATGATTTGCCTTAATCCACTATGAGACTCACATTTTTACATTTATAAAATTTGAGAAATACTTGACATATCTTTAGCATTTTTCACCTCTTCCAGTATTAGACATTTGTGACTTGCTAGAAAGCTCATAGTTACATTTAAAAATATACTGTTTCAGCTATAGATACTTTTATTTTTGGTACATGTACCTTCCCTCCTAATTTCTGTTACATTTATAATCATTTTTTAAAATTTTAGTATTATTTTATAACTTTTTAAGATAATTTTAAAAGATTAGAAAAGTTGCAAGAAGAAAACAACACCCACATAATATTCACTAATTGTTCATATAAGGGGACTTCAAAAAGTTCATGGAAAAATGGAATTAAAAGATAAAAATAAAAAATACAAACTTTATTTCTCAAAATAAGTTTCATCAGGTACAAGATACTTTTCTAAGCAATGATACAAGCCATTTATTTAGTCCATCCCTAAAGAGCTGAGTGAGGGTCCTGGGAATTTAACCCTTACATTTTTAAAATTAGGAAATAAAATGAAATCAGATGGAGCCAAATCATGACTCTAAGATGGATGTCTAATGACTTCCCATCAAAACTGTTACAAGATTGCCCTTGTTTGATGAGAAGAGTGATAAGGAACCTTGTCCTGATGGAAAAGGACTCTCTGATGAAGCTTTCTCAGGAGTTTTTCTGCTATCTTTCTCAAAACACTCTCAGGATAAGCAGGCGTTATTTTTCTTTGGCCCTCCAGAAACTCAACAAGCAAAATGCCTTGAGCATTCAAAAAAACTGTAGTCACGGCCTTTGTTTTTGACTGATCTGCTTTTGCGTAGACTTGGACCACTTCCACCTCTCAGTAGCCATTGCTTTGATTATGCCTTGTCTTTAGGATAATACGTCATGTTTCATCTCTTATTACAGTTCTTTAAGGAAATCGTTCAGTATCTTGATCCCACTTCTTTAACATTTCTGTTGAAAGTTTTTCTCGTCTGCAGCTCATCTGGGTGTAATGGTTCTGGCACCCATTAAGTGGAAAGTTTGTACAACTTTAATTTTTCAGTCAGAACTGTGTAAGTTGAAACAGTTGAGATGTCTGTGGTGTTGGCTATTATAGGTGCTCTTAATCATTGGTTCTCTTCAATTGGGGCATGAATAAGATTTTTTTTTTTCCTCACAAATTGATTTGGATGGTCTGTCATTGAGGGCTTTATCTTCAACATTGTCTTGTCCCTTCTTAAGGCGAGTTATCCATTTGCAAACTGCTGCTTTATTTGGGGCATTGTCTTCATAAACTTTTCATAAAGCATCATTGATTTCACCATTCTTCCATCCGTGCTCCACCGTAAATTTGATGTTTGCTCTTGCTTCCACTTTAGTAGAATGCCTGCTGCTCTGGTAGGACCTCTTTCCAAACTACTGTCTTACCCTTCTTAGTGCCTCAAACTAGATCCTCTTCAGAGATGTTGCAATAGTTATAATAAGCTAGTGGGGAGTTTATTCTGATGCAAAAATATTTTTGAACTCCATGCATAGTTTTTTCATGAAACACATTTTGAATACCCATTGTATTTTGTCACATATTAAAAAAACTCGTAATCTTCTTACTATTATCATTTCTTAAGCCGTTTTAGAATAAGCTGCAGGCCGCATGATTCTTTACCCCAAATATACCAGCATTTCTCTCCTAAGACTAAGGATATCATTTTATGTCACTATACTATAATTATAAAATTCTGAAAACAACACTGATACTATACCATTGTCTTCTCCATGGCTCATACTCAAATTTTGCTTGTTGTTTCAACGATGTCATTCATAGCATTTTCCCCCCAACCTTGGTTCCACTCCAAGACCACACATTGCATCTACCGCTGTATTTCCTCACTCTCCTTTAATTTAGAGTGCTTCCTCAGTCTTGTCTTCCATCCTTCATGATTTCTACATTGGGTTCCCTCAGAAGCAGATACTGAGCCAGGGATTTGAATGCAGGCAGATATTGTGAAGGGAGGAAGTGATTTTAGGAAACATGATTAGGGAGTGGAGAAGTGAAACAAGCAAGGGAAGGAAGCTGAGATAAGGGTGTTATCAAACAAGTAAGCTGTCTGGATGACAGAAGCTCAAATTCCAATGAACAATTCCAGGAAAGAGTGTGGAAAATGCCCAGAGTTAACTTACCCTGTGGGCAAGGAAGTGGGGGAACTTATCTAACTCCCATCCTTCATTGGATAAAAGTGTCTCCCGGGTCCTCAGCTTCCCAGTGTCTCTGCTTACCCCAGGAGAGCTCCAGATGCAAGTGCTGGAAGTGTGAGTGCTGGGGGCATGTGGGGCAGGCACTGACAGCATCTGCGGCAACTACGTGGGCATTTCTAAGAGGACAGGCCAGTTATTTTGTAGACTGCCCTTCATTAGGGTTGGTCCTACTGTTTGCTTCTGTTCAGATTCAAGTGTTCCCTCAGCACACCACATCAGAAGCAACAAGGCACTATATTCTGTTATCGGTGAAAATAACTTCGATCTCTTGGCTAAGGTGGTGTCTGCTGGATTTCTTCACCATAAATACATCTGTTTTCCCTTTCTCATAAATAGATAATCTATGAGAATTACTTGGAGACTGAGTCAATATCCTC
Source organism: Aotus nancymaae (assembly GCF_030222135.1). Taxonomy (NCBI): domain Eukaryota; kingdom Metazoa; phylum Chordata; class Mammalia; order Primates; family Aotidae; genus Aotus; species Aotus nancymaae. The sequence continues at coordinate 82,392,976 of NW_026988450.1, read as the reverse complement.
TTCTCTAGTAAACTCTTAGACAATGGTACATGACAGTTTATAAAATGCGGCCCTGAGAGTCTTTGAGATTCCTCCTATGAAGAGGTCTACATTCTCTCCGATCAAATCTGGGTAAGGCTGTGATGACTTTGTCTACTGGAGTAAAAGAAAAGTGATGCTGTGTGACCTTTGAGGCTGCCTTACTAAAGGTCATGCAGTGTGTTTTGTCTTCTTGGGCTGCTGTCCTTGGGAAGAACTAGGCAGCATATGAGGAGTCAGAACACCCTGAGATTGCCATGGTAGAGAGGCCATGAGTGGATGCTGTGGTCAACAGCCCAGCCATGCTGCCAGCCAATGGCCAGCACCAGCTGCTGCCATACAAGTGACCCACCTTGAATGCTGCAGCCTAGCTGGACCTTAAAGATGGCTGATGCTTCGCCTGACATCTGGAACCACATGAATGACTGCAAGCAAGAACTGCCCAGACAATGTCTTACATTCCTGATCCACAAAATCGTGTGTCAAATAAAGTGGTTGCTTTAGCCCTAGAGATTTGGGATAATTGCTATGCTGCAGTAGTAACTGGAAAAACATTCATTGATGATTCTTCCCTGAATCAAGTATTATACTGGTGGATGCTAAAAAGCAATTTTAAAATTCCATCAGCCTCATTTTATTATGTAACTACTATTGGTTATTCTTTCTGGATATGTCCGCCTTACTCCTGGCTTCCTCAAATCCTTTTAGGATTTGCTTCTGCTTATTATATTATTTCTCCAGGAAAAAAGACCTCTGAGCTGAGACCAAAACAAGAAAAAAATAAGAATCTATTTCTTATTAATCTCTAACAAATAGTCTAGGGGCTACAATATCAGTTTCTTATAATAAGACGGCATTTTTGTCCTTCCCTTTACTACATACTAATTGTAGCTCTGCATCAGGAAACAGAGGATGTTAGAAGTGCATTCATTGTTTTCTGATCACACCATACTTATTTTGTCATCTAAAATGTATGTTATTTTCTCAGTTGAAAGTGCTTCTCTAAAATGGCACTTTCAAAGTCCAACTACCATAAACAGAGCTCACCAGCCTCATTCCTCTGCTCTCCTGTGGCCCCACAGCGTGTCTGCTGACCTAAGACACTGAGGCTGCCAGCCTCAGCCTGACTATGTTGTTCTTGTAATGTGCAGTTGATTGTCTTTAAATGGGGCCGGCACAGGAACGTGACCCCAAGTTATTCTCCTTTCATGAATTAGGTGGGAGGATGCGTGAAGTAATAAAAGAGAAGGATAGGACTCTTAAAATCTTTTAGGGACATAAACGAAAATAATAAATCTGGGTCTTAAAATAGCCAATGGGCTAGAATCACTAACGAATCTCAAGGGGAGAAATATTCATCGGCTAGAAGAGGAACATGCATATTATTTGCAGCAAACTAGTATCAGCTTTATCTTTAGAACTGTTTGTGTGCAAAATCCAGGCTTCTGCATAGAGGGGAGCTTTGCACCTTAAACTCAGGAAGCAGATTTAAGGACCTGCTATGCACTCAGCCTCATGGTAGGAGCCAGGGAGAGGCAGTTAGGAATGTAAAACATAATTCTTGGTCACAGGAACTTTCCGCTTAATTGGGGGAGTCAAGTCATACACAAATGTGCTACACTTTTCCTCCATCACTTTCTCCATCCCTCTCTCTTTCATTTATGTGCCTCCAGCCACCTGCCTCCCTCACCTACCACAGTGATTAAGAATTAAAGCTTAGAAGCTAGATACATTTATCTAACATGATTGGATTGTAATATTCTTAAAGGAAAGTGTAGAATATTTTTTCCTGACAGGAATCTGGGGATCTTTCATAGGAGGTGGCTTGCCCAGCACTGCGGACATGTGTGTTGAACTGAGTATGACAGGCTTGCACAAGCACTGATCACATCAATGGAACTTAACACACTCAAACACATTCTGCTTAGCATGGCAGCCTAGGCCCTCCCACTCCCCTCAGCAATCTCTCCTTGTACCTTTTTTAATTTTATGTTTTCTGCTCACAGGGCCTTGTTTGTGCCTTCAGATAGAGTTTCCTGGCTTTTCAGAATAGCGTGAATTCTCTTCCATTTCCCCTTTTCCTCAGAACCTTGTGAGTTCTGTTCCCCTGTCTCTTCATCCAAGAGTTTCAGAATTTCGGTTCAAGTATTCCACCAGGACTGTGTTCGCACCAGCACTGTCCACTCAGAAAGGTCTTGGCTTTCACCAGCTACTTCTGCTGCCATGGTGTGTTTCAGGTAAATATGAGATGACAGGCACCCAGGATCCCTTCCTAACTCATCTCATGATCATTCTGGGCTCACAGGACTCTACCCTGTTCTGTTATTCCCACTTGGTGGGTCAAACACTTGTATGTGAACATCCTAAAGTTCGGCGCACAAACCAAGGCTCACGTTAAAGCCCTCCCAGACTACTTAAGCCAATGTATTCCTTGCTTTGTGCTCTCCCTCCCCGTCGTCTGCAGACACTGATAGTAATCCAGCAAGGCTTGTCTTCCTTCAGTGGGACACACCTGCCTGTGTTTGGCTCTCGTCCACCCTTGATGAATGTTTGTTGAATGAATAACTAAATTCATAAATACCAGTTTACCAGACACCAGAAACAAACAAAGCACTGCCTTTGTTGTTTACATTCTTTATAATAGCAATGATAACCAACAATGTTATGGCATGATGTAAGTGCTTTAAATGCTTTAGCTCATTTAAATATCATAGCAATCTTAGAAGGCATGTCTCTTATAAATCCTATTTGAAAGATGAGAAAACTGAATCAAAGAAGAGTTAAGTTGATTCCTTGACATCTCATAGCTGATGGATTGCCAAGCTGAACTTTGAACCATGGTAATCTGTTTCTGGAATATCACCTCTTAACCACTGCACTAAACTTCCTGTCTGGAGTAGCCACCAGAGGGTCCTTTAGGCACAATTCTCTGTCCTTCCAACCTGCCCTGTAGTTCCTCCCTTTGAGTCTTTTGCTTGTCTGGTTTGCAGCTGCAGAGTACATGATGCTTTCTCTACCTTCTCTCCTGTTGCTGTGCTCCTCTGTCTCCAGGCTTAGTCTGACTGTTATCTGCTTCACCAGACTCCTCAGACATCCCAGCAGAGCTTGAGGTGTTCTCTTCTGGCCTCCCACAGCACCATGCTTGTAATAGACAGTTCAGTATGTATCTGTAGCTAGGTAATTATTTCTTTCCCCAGCAAACTTAGATGTCTGAGTGATGAGCTTTATATGCCCCTAGAGTATGTGCTTCTTGTGTGTAGGGTCATGGATTTCTCATTTCTGTTTCTTCAGTTCCTGACACCTATTAAAATGCTCTGAGGATGTGTACTGAATGGGGTTAGTGGGAACCAGGGCTACTCTTATGAATGGATGCAGTTTGCTGATGTCTTATGATTTCTAGAGCCCTGGATAGATTATTTTGTCTTTGGGTATCTTTCCTGTCTGGAATCATAATGCAGGAAATGCTCCCATTATTGAAGTGTTTTTGCAAAATAAGTATTTTTTCCTCCAATATCCTCGGTAAAACAAAATATATTTGTGGGGAGAGCAGTGGCTTAAATCTCTGAAACATGTGTGTGACTTGGAGGCGTGCATGGAGGCTGTGCTCAGCGTTCTGGGTACTCACGGGAGGCAGGGAGGGGAGGCATGTGTTGCTGAAGTGAGCTTCCCCTGATTTCCAATTTTGTCGGGAGCCAGCCTCCATATATATCCCTTTTAGCACTTCTAAGTAGCAACACAAGTCATCCAGATGGCTGTGGAATTACTTGTAAGGCAGCCTGCAGATGATTCTTGAAAAAAAGAAAGTTCTCATTAAAAGTGAATGAAAGCGTGAATTTTCAACATGTCCATTTGAAACACTAAGAATTTTTAAGCAAAATTAGACTTATGTGGAATGAAGCACACCCAAAGCCCTTTATAGCTTTGAAAGTTGATCTCAGTCAGCAAACTACACACAGACAGTGTGTTCTTCCTCTGTGTGGGCACTGCTGTGGGTGCCGGCGGAGGGGCAGTGATGAATGAGACAGGGTCCTTGTGTCCCAGGAGCTTGCAATGGTTCCACAGACCATGCGTGAGTCTTTATAAGCAATGGTTGGAATTCACTAGTAATTTTCAGTATTTTAAAATCCTAGCCAACATCTTCTTATATTTAACCAAAATAGCATTGTGCAGGAGAATGGAAACATCACTTTTTTGCAGTTGCCTGGAATCATAGTACCTCTGTGTATTTTACCACTGCATACCTCATTGGAAGACACATAATTTATTCTATAAGACAGGATGGTTGAAGAAACCAACAGAGACCACTATATCTTGCTCAACTTGGGGCTTGTGAGCCGGAGAGAGTGGTCGATTTTCTGTGTGGGGACAATATTGCAGGGCTCAGATACAAGAAGCATGTATTTTGTACTACAACAGCTGCTCTGGTGAAGCATCCTGTAGGATAACTGGTGGTGCACACCTGTATCCCTCAGCTTCCCTGAGGTCACTTGCAGACCCGTCTTTACCAATCTGTGGCATCATGAGTCCCTCGTCCCATAAGAGGATGCTTTGTCCATGTGCAGGACAGGTCAGAAGAGTGGAAGGTTAAAGCCCGAAGCAGTCCTCAGCCGTGAGGGAGGAGAGGTGCTAGGTAAGGGCTACAGCTTCCTTGCCTCATGGGCTTTTCCAACATGGTGTCTTACTTTATCATAGTCAGCAAGGAATAGTCTACCAGCAAGAGGGATGTCATAGTTTTCTATTATGAAAATGACATTTCATCTCTTTTGCTATATTCCATCAATTAGAAAAAGGTCATTAGGCCATCCTACATTCTAGAGAGATGATTACACAGAAGGAGATTACACAGGCAACTACCAAGAGGTGGGGGTCATGGGGTCCTCCTACAGGCTATCCAACACAGGCCCTCATTGACCATGCAGTAAACCCCAGGCCCTCAGCTGGGGCAGGAGAGCTCAGTGGTTAGGAGTAGCAGAGACTGTGGCATCAGACAGAACTGAGTGAGAGTCCTGGATTAGCCATTTGTTGTGCTTAAACCCTCTAAGCCTCTGTTGGATCATCTGCAAGATAGAAATAATCATGGTACCTGCCTCATAGGATTGTGGCAATGATATAAACGGGCACGTAAAAATGTGTGGAATATGTAATCCCAGCACTTTGGGAGGCTGAGACGGGTGGATCACAAGGTCAAGAGATCGAGACCATTCTGGTCAACATGGTGAAACCCCGTCTCTACTAAAAATACAAAAAATTAGCTGGGCACGGTGGTGCGTGCCTGTAATCCCAGCTACTTGGGAGGCTGAGGCAGGAGAATTGCCTGAACCCAGGAGGCGGAGGTTGCAGTGAGCCGAGATCGTGCCATTGCACTCCAGCCTGGGCAACACGAGCGAAACTCCGTCGCAAAAAAAAAAAAAAAAAAAAAAAAAAAAAATGTGTGGAATACCTAATCAGGAACAAAAGCCCAATGATGTTAAGGATTATTTTCATTAGTATTGCCAATAACGTCTCAATAATCATTGTGATTGTTGCCCTTCCAGTTTTATATTTGTCCTGCCTGCCTCTTCCCTTCATGCTCCCTTGAACTCCAGCCCTGATGAGTCTCAGCACATTTCCCTAGATATGCTTGGCTTGCTGACATGATAGTATCTTTGCCCATGCTCTTTCCACTAATTAGACTGTTCTCCCTGTCTCTGTCCCTCTTCTCCAAGAATAAAGGGAAACATCACGTCTTATAAAGCCTTTTATGCCCCAAGGATGGTTGGCTGCCCCACCCCACAACGTGCCCACTGTGGCCTCATAGTGCCCTGTATTTTGATCATCTGTGTGTCAGTCTTCTCTAAGGATACAGATTCTGTGTCTTTCCTTTTCAGGTCATAAACACCTATCAGAAGGTCTGGTACCTAGTAAGTGCTCAGTTTGTGTTTCAGGAAAAACATGGTAAAAAAATACGTTATATGCATGATATTGGGGAGGTTGATAGGGCTGTTAATGTAATTAAAACTGAGAGAAATTGTTTTATCCAAGGTCATGTGGTTAATAAATGGCAGAAGTAGATGCAAAGCCAGCTCTGCTGACGCCATGTCGGATGCTGTTTTGGGAACAAGTACTGGGCAAAAGGGGAATGACATAAAATACTTCTCTATAGGTCTTTGTGGGAATAAGAAATTTTGTAAAACGAGAACTCTTAAAAAACTCAAGGCCTGTTGCTTAATTGGTCAATGAGGTGTCCAGTTATTTGGAATAATAAGTGGATGACCTTAAGCCCGAGAACCTTTCATCTGTACTGTTCTGGGAAGTTCTAATGGAGTTCATCTGACGGGACATACACAGTTCATAAAAATAATCATCAGTGTTTGCTGTGAATAGCTCAGTTGTTTCACTGCCCCTCTGTAATAAACATGCAAGAAAAAGGAACCCAGCCAAGTAATCTATCGTATGGATCTCATGCAGTAAAGCAGAAATTCATGAGATTTTAAGAAAAAGTAACTAACGAACTCTGTGGTCAGGTTAACAAAGCTGTGATCTCATGCATGCTTAGGTTAACAAAAGTAATTTTACATTTTTTAGAACATGGCAAAGTTTTTTCTTGCTATCATTGATTTTTAAATGTCAGTTCATTGAATTTTTTTTGTTACATTTTTCTTATTTCATAATAACCTTGTGGCTAACATAAAAACAAAATAAAAATTGGAAAAAACGTATCTCATAATCCCTGGTAAATAAAACTGTTTGTATTTGTTAATGTTCCTCTTTTCTCTCTGCATTGGTGTACATCCATCATTTTTGCATTCTTGTAATTCCAATACTGGCATATTTTTTTACCGAGATTTTTAAAGTTACAATTTTGGTCTTTGAGGATGCCTTTGGTGATAGATACAGCTATGCTTACACCAACATATTTAGTGATTCAGTATATTATACCTAGTATCCTAACCAGTGTACATGGTTCTTAACCAGTGTATTTATTATACCTAGTATCTTTAACCCGTGTACATGGTTCTTCTCTCTAGTATGGGAAATGATGGATATAGAAGCCAGTAAGCACTCAGAATGCAAACACAGTAATAGTGCTAAACATAGCCATCACATTGCTGCCACGTGCTGAGTTATGAATTACGTATCTTACATGCATTATTTTATTTAATCCTCATAACAACTTATTAAGGAGTGAAGATGAAGAGACCTTTTTCTTGAACAGTGAGACCCTGGAGGGCTTGAATTGAGGAAAATAGGAGCCCTCAGTGAGCTCCCCTGGCTGTACAGGGTTCATGAAAGGGGATAATCTGGAACAGGAGCACCTGTTCATGTCAGAATGTAGATAAAAGGAAGGGGGAATGCTTTACATTTAAACCCATCACGACCTTTGTATTAATAATATCTGTAGCTTTAACAAAATGTTTGCTTTTGTGAGCTGGGTGGTGAGCTGTGAGATCACAGTGAAACTGTTACCTAATGATTCTGGTTTTGGTCATTCATTCCTTCAACATACATTTAGCGAGTCTTTTATGAAATGCGCTATTTGCTAGGCACCAGGCAAATGGCGGCAGACAAGGAATCCATGATCTTTATATTCCTAGAGTGGTCACTTCTGTGGGTAAGACACACATAAAAGAGCCAGTTCAGGTGAGGAGTTCCCTTATGTAAAAGGACATAAATGACCCAGGATCCTGATTTACTCAGGAATCCTAGGAAAGCCTCACAGCTTGAGGAAGAAAATGTGAAGGTGAGAACCCAGCAGGAGTGCAGTTCAGAGAGTGCCACCAATATCCCCTGCAGACTGGAGAACATATACAACACTGAAGAGAAGCCTTCAAGAAGTTGGATTGAAAGAACCCTCACCAAGAGGAACTGTATATATGAAAGCACAAAAGGATGCACTTGCTTCAAGATTTGGAAAGAGAGATATATTTTCCGTTTAAAAGACATCATTTCACCAGCCTGAAATATTTCAGTTCATCCAATTTACATAACAAGGCATGTTACACAATATATTGCAAAACATACATTAATTGAAAAGGTTAATGTTGAAAAGGATTAATTTCTTCCCTAGCAACACAGACCTAATTAAATCTTTCCAGAAGCAGATGGACAATTCCGCCCTCCAAATCAAGATATTTATGTAAATATCACTGAGCTAATTGATATTCAGCTGAATCAAAGGAAGGTAAACAATGCTCTTTCATGGTGTCAACAGTGGTGAGTTTGATTTACTGCATTAATGAATTCCTGGAAGGAGCTGTTATCCAAAGTGAGAGAGATTCTGGGATCTAGCTTATTGTCTTGATTATTAGAGTGACATTGAAAACGAGTCCTGTTTACAGGAAGTATCCAAAGTAGAAGACAAGAGCTTTGCACAGGTCCTGTTTGTCCAGAGGTAAGAGTCTCCACCAGGGAGCTGTGGCTTGCATGAGCATCCCATGACTTATTGAAGAGAAAGATTAAAATCTGGGACCTGTGTCATCAAATTATGACCCAAGTGAGTCAAGACAACATGACTTGGGGAAGAGTCAGGACTACAATTTATAGACCCAAGTCAACTGCCTGGTTTCTCCACCATTATATTTTGGGTGAGACACATTTATCAGTCCTCAGTTGTCTCCTATGAATGGACACATTACTGAAAAACTAAATAGGAAATGCATTGTGAAACAGACTGTACCAGTGGGAGTTGCCATTGTTATTAGAGGGACATTGTTAGTGTTTTTTTGTTTTGTTTTTTTTTTTTGAGACAGAGTTTTGCTCTTTCACCCTGGCTGGAGTGCAGCGGCAGCATCTTGGCTCAGTGCAACCTCTGCCTTCCAGTTTCAAGCGATTCTCCTGCCTCAGCCTCCCAAGTAGCTGGGATTACAGATTCCTGCCACCACCCCTGACTGATTTTTGAATTTTTAGTAGAGACAGGGTTTCACCATGTTGGCATGGCTAGTCTCAAACTCCTGACCTCGAGATCCACCTGCCTCGGCCTTCCAAAGTGCTGGGATTACAGGTGTGAGCCACCACGCCCAGCCCATTGTTAGTATTTGATTGTGTTCTTTTCTTCTCTGGGTTATACCAGCCTGCAGGTAAAATGATCACTCCCTGTTGCTACCCATGTTGGCCACCTTTAGCTCCTCAAATGCATCTTTCCCTTCTTGAGGCCTCCTGGAATTCTCTTTCCCCTGCTGTTTGCATGACTGGTTCCTTTTCAGTGTTTCATAATTAATCTAAAAATGTTGCCTTTTGGACAGATATTCTCCATTCAGTCTGAGTAGATGCCCCTTCTTAGTTTTTCTCCATTACGACATCTTGGTTTATTGTCCTGTAACGTGACATCATTTATTTGTGATTAGTTGCTCATTTCTTTGTTTTTCTGGTTAGTGTCTGTCTTTCCCACTGGTCTATACATTAATGAGGGAAGGTGCTGTGTCTCTTTCATCCACCAATATTTTCCCAGTGCTCAGCATAGTGTCTGCCACTGATGGATGCTCAATGAGCATTTGTTGAATAAGCAAATGGATGAGAATATTCTTCTTCATTATTAAAGAATATTAATAAGTAATGATAATTACTCATATCCTGGCTGTCACTCACACCAGAAGAATTTTTGGAGCTCTGCGTCCTTGCCTCCTTGGTTATTCTGAATACCCAAAGGAAGGACTAAGTCCTCAAATACCACTGGTATTGCCAGTTTCTCTCCCCTGGCTACACCCACTGCTGGGCCCTCCAGTGCCCACTAAGCCCAGGGAGATTCTCACTGATGGCAGCAGCAGGCCATCTCATGCAACCGCTGCCATCACTTCAGCTGTAGCAGAGAGGCACAGCCAGAGCTACACGCTCCATGGGGCCGGTGGGAGCTGGCAGAAGCCAGTGACACACGGGAGCCCCACACTTCTGAGTTGGGGAGGGTGCTCCCCAGGTGCTGCTGCAACTGTGCAAGCCATGGCTGCAGGCCTGGGCATCCTTGCGCTCTTGAGGCCCAGAAGCAGGCAGGAACCCCACCCTCCTGGGCATAGCTGCAGCTGCCCAAACCATGGCTGCAGACATAAGCCTCCCGCTCCATAAAGCAGGCAGAAGCCCTGCTACACTGGCACAGCTGTAGCCACCCAAGCTGTGGCTACAGAGTCAGACGTCGCTGCACTCTTGGGGGCCCTGGAAGGCAACCCCCTGCTTGCAGTCTCGGAAGTGGCTGCTCCTACTGCCTGGCTTCTCCCTGCTGTTGGCGCTGGCTCCAACCTCAGAGCAAAGCTGGGGCCAAGCCTGGGCAGTGTCACTGCCTGGCTGGGTGTGCACATACTCAGGACAATGCTGACATGCCAGCACCCTGCCACCTTGGCCCCCTTTTGACTTTGGGCATCAAAAAGCATAGGAGGGAACCCTAGGGGGAACTGACAGCAGTTCAGCACCTGCAGGGTACCATAAACAGCAGCAGGAGGCAGACAGGTTCCTGGTAAAGCCCCACCTTCAGGCCAGAGAGGACCTGAAGGCTGGGGGCTGTGCTGTCAGTCCCATGGACCAGAGTAGGAGCTTGTGATGCCTCTACTAGGCCCACTCATCGTCACCCATGGACCAATGGACGTGCACTTCCTCTCCTCTGAGGCCCCCCCACCGGGCTCAGCCAGAGCTAAGCAAATGTCTGGATAATCAGCTGCAGAGGAGCAATCCACTCCAGGGCCTCCTTTCTGCTGAGAGTTGTGCAGACAATGGGATAACCAGCTGCAGAGAGGAGCTACCCTATCTGCTGACAACTGGACACTTGTCGGTATGACTTGCCTAACAGAGAGGAGATACCCTGTCTTCTAGGAGCTAAACACTCATTGGCACACCCTGGCTGCAGGAAGGAGCTTCCCCCTGAAGGTTTCCTCTGAACTGTTCTATTGCTCAATAAAGCTCCTCATTGTCTTGCTCACCCTCAACTTGTATCCGTACCTCGTTCTTCCTGGCCACAGGACAAGAACTTGGGACCCACCAAATGGTTAGGGTAAAAGAACTATGACACAAACAGGGCTGAGACCTGCCGCTTGCTCACCACATTGTAGGTGAAGAGAAGGAAACAAGAGCTGTGGCCCTCCAAGACCTAAGAGCTCCCAGATCCAGATCTGTGACTCCCTCTTTGAGGCCCTGTGGTTCCTGGCATCTGCAAGCTTCTGGGCACCACTGTGTTACTTGGTGACAGCCATGGAAGCTGCTTGCGGTACACCTGGTCCAGCTGTAGCCTCGCAGAGCCGGCATCCTTGCCAGCACCTGGAGCTGCATGCCCTGCTGCAGCAGCTGGCATGTCTGACTTTGCACAGTGGCTGGACCCCATGCTCACTCACACCCTGTCCCCCCACCATTCCACACCTGACTTTCCCTTGGCAGGCATGAGAGCCGGAGTAGTAGCATAAGCCATGTGCAGCCTGCCAGGCCAGGTGGTCAGAACAAGCCCAAATGAATCTGAGCAAAACTTGGGCCAAGCCACCACTGGCCATGGGTTTCTGGCCAGAAAAACAATACTCTAAAGATTCCATGACATCATCATGGTGCCTGCTGCCAGTTGGTGCTCCTGGAGGGCTGCAATCCCTGCCGCACCCCTGCTGTCTGCTGGCACTGCTCAGCCTCTGCTGGGGTACCCGCTACTGTCCCTAGAGATGCTGGGCTGGTGCCTGGCATTTGTCCTTTTTGTTTCCTAAGAATGCTAGTTTCTTGGTGCCTTCCTGAGTATATTTCAGATTGTTCTGGATGTCTCACTGTCCTGAAGCCACACTTTGGTCTGTGCGGGAGCAGAGGAGACTCCTCCCTCTTTCTAGTAGTCCTGGTGCAGGGACGTACACAGCATTCCAATGCTGTGCCTCGGTTTTACTCTCAGTCATCTCTGTAACTGGGGCAATCTGAATCTTGAACTTGAAAGAATAGGTGAAGTTTAACAGATTCAGAGAGGAAATGGAGATTCCAGCTGTTCTCCAAATTATACTTCCTCATTGGTGACCCAGGTGTTTGCAGATCAAGGTCAAGAGTTTTACCCTCAGGATTTTTTTTTTTCCAGGAGGTTTCTTACAGCCTGGTCCATCTGGGCACAAAACAGGGAGGGACACAGATTAGACTTGGTTGTTGGTGTCCATGATGTGGCCATTGAGACAGAACTGCTGTGGTCAGAAGAGAGAAACTAGAGTTTCTCTAATAGAGATAGAAAATGTAGCACCTGCTGAGCCTTTATTCTCTTATTTAGAAAAGAAAGCATGGGCTTCTAGAACAACCAGGGACTGAGAAAATTTCCCACAGAGGTGTCAGGCTCCGTGAGTTACCAGAATATCCAGCAATTTCATGCTTTGTCCGTGCAGGTGTCTCTGTCTGGAAGACCTTTCACCCTTTTGTTTCCCTGATCAATGTCAATTTTTCTTTGAAAGCCCAGATTAAATGTTAATTCCTTCATGAAGGCTTTCCCCTCAAAATTAGCCAACAGTACATCGTAATATTGCTCTGTTGTCAGTGATATGTCCATGCAACCATACACACACACACACAAACACACACAAACACGTGTGCACTTACGAACAGGATTTCTCACGGAGAACTTCAGTAATAGCAACAGCAAAAATTTACTAACAAAAGTTATTACTTTCTACTTATTGAGTGCCCCCCCTAAGTATCTCATGTACACTATGTGAGTTAATCTCTGCAACAGTGCTCACTATTATTAATCTTTGGAGTAGACAAAACTGAAGCCTCAAAAGTTTAAATCACTCACCTAAAATCATACAACTGGAGCCTTATTCTAGCCTTTTGTATTTGGACAATCCTAGGGCTTCCAGAATTAGCCCCTAGACAGCATACCAGTAGTGAAAAAGCAAGTGACATGAGTAGAGACAGCTCATGATCGCAGTGGTGGCCAAGAACTTCCTCCTTTGCACTTCCTGGTCTGGCTCCCAAAGGCTGCCAAGGCGTGCTCGTTCCCATGCTACTAAACATCTCCTCCTGTCATGCACACAGTCATCCTGACTCAAACATGAGCGCTTCACCTTGTGATAATCTTGCTATACACGGGTTGCTTGTTAGAAGGTACAGGGAATACCGTCTTGTAGAATCTGTTGGTTTCCTGATATTTAGATTTTCTTCATTTTTTGGTGTTCATCTGATCAAAGCACCAGTAAATCATCATAGGCATAAATATTCTCTGTAAGAAACACACTGAATAATGTATTTAACAGCATCAGCAGTCTGTTTCCTTTCTGAATACTCTCTCCCATTAAATCCCAGATCCAGCAGAAATGAGCCTAATCCTATGCAGGCTGCAGGCCCCACTCCTGCAACCAACTGTGCACGACTGGTCAGAATGCCAGAAACTCTCAGCAGAACGGATTGGCTGGTCAGCATGCCAGAAACTCTCAGCAGGATGGATTGGAGTTGCTCTCAGGGCTGTTCTCCTGATGCTGGAAACTCTAAGCTTCGTGGCAGCCCCTGGGGCTTCTGCAGAATTACTAGACTCTCTGCTCGCTTTCATCCCTGATTCTATCCACATCTGGGGTTTTATGTTCTGAGAGGAAAAGCCTATCTTGGCATCCTCCAACTGCTGACTTAAATCCTGTTCATCTCTTTATTCCTTCCTGTCGGCTAGACTTGAAGAAGTTGAGTCGAATAGTGATTAAGAGCACACATTTGGGAGGAATACTCCTTGGGTCCAAGTATCTCTCTGTCTTAGTTTCCTAATGTATAGAGAACAGAAACAAAAGTAACATCTTCTTTATTGGAGTGAAAGCATGCTTAGAATATTCCAGGAATGTGATAGGCATTCAATAAACATGTCTTATTGCATCTCTGTTGAAGGACAGTACTTGGGATGACCTGGCTCCGTATCCGAGTCACGCTTCATATCTGTGGAGCCATCCACGCTATAACCCTATCTCGTTTTCCCACAGTTCAGGCAGCTGCCTTCTGCTTTTTAAAACTGCCTAGACCTAAATTAGTTCTGCTACACCCCTTTGTGACTCATTTTAAAGTGGAATTGATGATCTCCTTAGGCAGCAGGTGTATTTGTAAACAGACTAGAACTGTCTGTCTAACATCCAATTGAGATAAAATTGCCGTGTGTCTGTGAACCCAGTTTGCTACATCTGTTCCTCTTTGTTAGAAACCCTTATCACTCAATTTCTTTGCCATCTTTTTTGTGTGTGTTTATGACCAACTCTAATAATATTTTATACTTGGCCTTTTCAGCCTCTGATTCCCCAAGATGCTGCAAAAAGACCAGCAACCTTGTTGTCCACTATTAACGTTCTGAAGGAACTGGGGAGAATTCTGATAAGAACCATTCTCAATCTTTGGTCTCTCTGGCCTCACTAGCATTGAGGAGGCTCAGCTGAGGCCACTAGACTGGTGTTGCTGGAGGGGTAATGTGCATGCTGACCATCAACTATGATTATTGCCATTCCTAGGTTGCAGATGAGGAGCCTGGGGTAAGGTAAATGCCTTTTCAAAGTCAGGCAGGTAGTAACTGAAATGAGAACCAGCACAGCATAAGGCTTGGACCAAGGATCACCTACAGTTCCTGTCCATAGGCACTGACCATGTTATCTGGGGATAGTGGCTTAGCCCCTCAAACTTCAGTGTCCTTACCTGTTGAATTCATGATCAATAATACCCTCCTCAAAGTGCTGGCATGAGTTCTTTGTGAGATGATTCTTGTCTGTGTTTTACACAGTACCACCTGTCCTGACTCTTTCCCTGACTCTTACAGGGGCTGGCCACTCCTTACATCTGCTACTCCACATCCAGTCTTTCTTTCCCCTGCCTTGTCAAATTCTTGACCCCTGCACAAATCAGAATGGCTCTTTTGGTCTATACTCCCATAGTCCTTTCCCAGTACCTTGGTGTCAGCACCTCATTCACTTTGCTCCATATTTTGCCTGTCTTATCCATGGACTATGGGTCTCTGTAGGGCATGACTAAGTGATTTTCAAGCTGAGTTTCTAAGTTTCTGAGTTTTTCTAACACTTGACCCTTCACAGGGGCTAAGTGGAGGAAGCATCTTCTCTGACATGGGCTCAGGGATGCCAACGTTTTGCCACATGACCTTAGGAGAGCAATGTCACCTTTGGAACTTCCATCTCCTCTTTTGTAAAATAGAACTTGTATTAGTTTCTCAGGGCCGTTGTAACAAAATCCACAAAGTGGGTGCCTTAAAATGACAGAGATGTATTCCCTCACAGTTTTCGAGGCTGGATGTCTAAAATCAAGGTGCTGGCAGGCTTGGAGCCTCCTGAATGCTCTGAGTGAGAATCCATTCCACATCTCTCCTAGCTTCTGTTGGTTGCTGGCCATCTTTGGCATTCTTTGCTTGAGGCAACACACCTCCATCTTCACATTGCGTTCTCCTAGCCTGTCCCTGTGCCCAAATTTCCCTCCTAAGGACAGCAGTCATGGGATTAGGAGTCAGTCACATCCTGCGTGACTTCATCTTAGTTTGATTGCCTCTGCAAAGACCATATTTTCCCAAGTTCACCTTCACAGGTGCTGGGAGTTAGGAATGGAACACATCTTTTTATCGGGCACAATCAAACCACAACAGAATGAACATAAAGGATGATAATGATAATGCCTGTTATTTGGTCATTGTTAATATGTGCTGTAATCTGTTACTAACATGCATTACCTCTTCACTTCTCATAAAGGTTGTGTTACTATTTCCAGTTTACAGATGAGGAAACAAAGACCTACAGCGGTTCACTAACTTGCCCAAGGTCACACGGACAGGAAGTAGCAGAGCTGGGTGCAAATGTGGTAGACAGAAGTGCTCTCACTCGGAAGCCCTCCATCCTTCAGGAAATCACACCTCCCTTGTAGTGTGGGTGAGATGAGATAATGCACTTGAGAGTTGAAGTCTGGTGCCTGACACATGGCAGATGCTTGGCAATATGAGTTGCATTTCAATCTGTGCAACGCTTCTGTGCCACCTTACACTTCTGTTTCCATGTCCTCACCTGGCTGCCTCCTTCTCTCCGTCTTTCATAAGCACATTTGGCATCCTCCCTTGGATGTCTGGTTGGCATCTCAAACATTACATGTTAGAAACAGACCTATTGATTTTCCTCTCCAAATCTGTTCCCCACTCCCAAGACCTTAATAAATGGTGCTGCCATCCACAAAGTTGCTCACGTCACACACCTCAGAGTTAGCTTCGTGTTTGTTCTCTCTTTCACATGTAACCCATTCTCTTCCAATAGAAAGTCCTGTCCACTTTACTGCAAAATACATCCCAATTAGATCACTTCTTATGTGCTCCCTGCAACAACCCCTGTTCCAGCTACCTTATTTCTCACCTTGACAAATGAAATAGTTGTGACTGGTTTCCCTCCAGCCTTGGTCCTCTGTAGCCCATTCTCCACAAGAGGGGTTGGCTAGTTGATCCTTTTAAAAGGTAATTCACGTGATAGCAGCACTTCTATTAAAGCTCTTCAATGTCTTCTCATCACATGAAGAATAAGATCCGAGGCCATGCCGTGGCCACCCCAGTCTCTTAGACTCTGTCCACAGCCCCCGCCTCCACTCCCGCTGCTCACTCACACCACTCCACCTTTTCTCTATGCCTTGAATGTGTCAAATTCATTTCTATCTTGGAGCCTTTGCAAGAGCCATTCTTCTTCTGCATGGAAAGCTGTCTTTCCAAATGTGGTTGTCAAACATCACCTTCTGAGTCCTTCAGAGCATGCCCTTGGTTTAATCAGTACTTCATCCCCAGGGCTTAGTAAAGTGCTTGGCATACAGTAGGTGTACAAGACATATTTGTTGACCTCATGGAATGAAAGAGTTATGAATTCAGAGACTATTTTGCATTCATAGTCTACTATGTCTGACTTGTAGTAAGTCCATGTTAACTATGTTTAAATGAATGAATAATGTGTGTTTGTTAGATCTGGGGTTGCAGAGCAGGGGCTCAGCTAAAGTGGACAGAGTGCTTCTTTCATGTTCTGCACTCAGCTTTCATGGCATAGCCACTGTGTTTGAGAAGACAAATACCTCATCATTTTCTTTTTCTTTCTTTTTTTCTGAGACGAAGTCTCACTCTGTTGCCCAGGCTGGAGTGCTGTGGTGCGATCTTGGCTTACTGCAACCTCTGCCTCCCAAGCTCAAGTGATTCTCCTGCCTCAGCCTCCTGAGTAGCTGGGATTACAGGTGCCTGCCACCATGCCTAATTTTTGTATTTTTAGTAGAGATGAGGTTTTATCATGTTGGCCAGCCTGGTCTTGAACTCCTGTCCTCAGGTGATCCACCTTGGAGGCCTTGGCCTCCCAAAATGCTGAGATTATAGGTGTGAGCCACCATGCTCAGCACCTCACTTTTTTCTAACTTTCTGCTAAAGGATGGTTTTCCTAATTCTCTGCTCCATGTCTGCTAGGCTGCATTTCAGCGGTAAGCAGAGGCAGGAAAACTGAAAATGGGACTGCCCTTCTCTTTGGGGAGAAGTTAGCATTTAGACTGGCTAATGCCTCCATTCCTGGCCACAGCTTGGTAATTCAGCCCTCAGCCAAACAGATGGACAATGGTACTGATGAAATGAAGATATTCATGTAAATATCATGGCACAAATTGGTGCTCAGCTGAAATAAAAGAAGGAAAACAAGACTGGTACACAATATTAACAGCTGGGAAGATAATTTACCGTATTAACGACTTCTCCTGGCAAGCTGCTATCGGAAGGACAGAGATCCAGGATCGAATTCATTTTCTTGATCAGTGAAGCTGAATGCAGAGGTGACACCTGGTACATGGAGCCTGATAAATCATACAACTCGTAAATCACCCGGCCCTGATGGGAAAAATCTCGGGGGGCTTACACTGGATGCATTTACCTTGGAGAGCAGGCTTCCAGCAGGATTTAAGTAATTTTGTTGTTCTCATTTATCACTTTTTCTTAGGGCCTACTATGTGTCACTTTGCTAGGTGCTGCAACTATAAAGATAAATATGATGCAGACACTCTTCTGTGACTGTGATCTAGAGAGACAGAGTCATTATATGTATAGTCCAGGACTGTACAGACACCCCAAGAAAGGCTCACAGTGTGCCTACAAAGGAGAATGTGGTCAGTTCTTGCACTGCATTAGGAATTCTGTAGGCTTCATAAAGAAGATAACACTTAACAAACCTGAGTAAGGGGTTCAACAAAGATAAAGTCAATCTGGACAGAAGGAATAGCAATAACAGTAGAATGAAGTTGAGGAGCTATGAGTAGCAGGATAATAATGAGACTCAGAAATTTAAGGGACACACTCAGAGAAAGACTGGAGAAGTATAAAGGGTTTGGCTGTGAAAGGACTCGACAGGCAAAGGAAGTCAGACTCTCTCCTGGAAATTTTGGAGAGTCACAGCATAATCAGATTTGTGTTTGAGAAAACAATCTCTAGACTGCATTTGGAGGATGGATTTGGGGGATAAAGAAGAGAAGAGCTATGCACGGTGGCTCATGCCTGTAAGCTTAGCACTTTTGGAGGCCGAGGTGGGCAGATCACTTGAAGTCAGGAGTTCGAGACCAGCCTGACCAACATGATAAAACCTCATCTCTACCCAAAAGACAAAAATTAGCCTGGGATGGTGGCCAGTGCCTGTAATCCCAGCTATTCGAGAGACTGAGGCAGGAGAATTGCTTAAACCTGGGAGGTGGAAGTTGCAGTGAGCCGAGATCACACCATTGCATTCTATTCTGGGCAAAAGAGCAAGACTCTGTCTCAAAAAGAAAAAAAAAAAGACTAGAGGCTAGAGGTAGGGAATAAAAATTAGGAGGTCAAATCAGTAGTGAGAACTGGAACTGAGGCAATAGCTAGGGAACTAAAGTGGAAAAGGCCCACGCAAGAAATGTTAAGGGGGAATAATGGACAGAATGATACCACAACAGGCAGTTAGAGTTGGAATGAGAGTCAAGCTACGCAAATGGACGACAGTCAAATGACATTTGTCAAGGCTTAATTAAAACACATTAGCCCTCGGGTCAGAGGACAAGCAGGAGAAACATCTGTTTTCTGCATTACACAGCAAATGATACTGAAGTATGTACATTTTTCTCTCCAGTGTACTCTGCAGGTGTCTCAGGCTGTACATTGTGCCTGGGATGGGCTCCCTCTCCTGTGGCCATTGAGGACCCTCCAGTTGGCCCCTTCTTTTTGGCCTACAGACCAGCACATTTTCCTGTCAGACTCCTTTAGTTGGAGATCTTTTAGATATTCACATACACTCTGTCCAACAGTGAAAAAATACAGAGCTTTGGGTTCACCTTGACCACCCCTCATGTTTCCTAACTCCCATTTTCAATCTTGTCTGATTCCTAAAGTTTCTATTCTCTAACCATAGTTTGTTTTTTTTCTCCATCCTGCTCTGTATTGCTATTTCCTTTTGTATTAATTTTCTAGTGCTGCTGTAATAAAATAATGTAAACTACATGGCTTAAAACAACTAACATTTATTCTCAGCTGGGCACAGTGGCTCATGCCTGTGATCCCATCACTTTGGGAGGCCAAGGCAGGTGGATCAAGAGATCGCGGTCGAGAGATTGAGACCAGCCTGGCCAAGATGGTGAAACTCCATCTCTACTAAAAATACAAAAATTAGCAGGGCATGGTGGTGCGCACCCATAGTCCCAGCTACTTGGAAGGCTGAGACAGGAGTCTCATTTGAACCCGGGAGGCAGAGGTTGCAGTGAGCCGAAGTCGTGCCACTGCACCTCCAGCCTGGTGACAAAGCAGGACTCCTTCTAAAAAAAAAAAGACCAAAAAACAAAAAAACAGAAATTTATTTTCTTACTGTTCTAAAGACCAGAAGTCTGAAGCTAAGATGTGGCCAGCTCCCCGCTGTCTCTGAAGGCTCTTCCTTCTCTCTTCATAGCTTCTGGTAGGTGCTGGCAATTATTCCGGGTATTCTTTAGCCTGCAGACACATCACTCCAATCTCTACCACCATTGTCACATGATCTTCTCCCTCTGTATGTCTTTGTGTCCAAATTTTCCTCTTCTTCTAAGGACTCTAGCCATTGGATTGGAGCACACCATCGTTAGTTATGACCTCATCTTAACTTGATTACATCTGCGAAGACCCTATTTTCAAATAAGATTGTCTTCATACAGACTAGTTAGGAGTTGAACTTATCTTCTCAGGGGAGATTGTTCAATCCCCAACACCTTGGTTGCAACCTTCACTACCTCTTAACAAATGGAATGGCTTACCGAAGACTCTGCTTGTGCCCAGGGTCATTTTGCCTCCCAATTCACTTTCTACTCTGCCACCAGAAGGAATTTTCTACAGTATAAGTCTTGTCCTGTCATTATCTTAATTAAAACCCTTCAGTGTATTATCAAGTCAAATACCCTTTCGAGATAAGGGATTTGGTTATCTGGCCTTTACTAATCTTTCCATACTTGTTTCTTAAATTCTGTGTTCCTGAAAAGACAAAATACTTACAGCTCCAATGACATCAGCCTCTTAATGGTTCTGAACATTTGTTCCTTCTGTTTTCTCCGATTGAAATATTTATCTTACCTCATCTTCCTAGTAATATCGAATCTTACCTAATCTTATCCATCTCAGCTCAAGCATCAAGTCCATTAGGCACAAGGTGGCACTTCCTCCCTCTCCAGGTAGAACCAACCACTCTATTTTTTGTGTTCCTACCATTCCCAATAGAAACTCATCACAGCCCTCGTTACACATCCTTGCAGTGATCAGTTTATATAGTTATCTCCTCTGCTAGACAGTGAATGCGTAGTACTTTATCCCTAGTGCTCAGCTTAGTATAATTCTCCAATAAATTCTTGTCAAATGAATGTACCAGTAAATGTATGAATGAATACAAAATGTTTTGTCTTTCTCTTTTCTCCAACCTAGGCAATCCAGAAGGGATCGGCTCGAAAACTACTCTGGATAACCCTATAATTTATATTATAAAATATATAGTATAATATAATTGTAATATATTATTATACATTATAATTATAATATATTTATATTATTATACATTATAATTATAATATATTTATATTATTATATAATATATAATGTTTATATTATATTATAAATTATATTATATTTATAATATATATTATAATTTATAACATATTATAATATAATATAGGGTTACCCAGAGTAGTTTTTGAGAAACCCCTTCTGGGGTTATAAATTATATATAAATTATTATATATAATTTGTATATATAATATAAATTATTATTTATATTATAGGGTTACCCAGAGTAATATTATATATTGTATTACATATTATAGGGTTACTCATAGTAATATAACATTAGTCAGGGTTCTTGGTTCAGTCTACAGCAGTGATTGAAGGCTTATTGTGTGCTGGGTTTTATATAGTTCTGTGTCAAGACGCTTTGTAGTATTGGATGTTGACTCCCCAGAAAACTTTCTGATCAAAGAAGGTTAAGCTTATTAAGCTTACTCTAATGAAAGAGAACATCACCTCAACAGTCTCAAAGTATCTCCAAAATAAAAAATAAAGAGAACTGATCAGCAGTATTTCAGATTGGGTGATTTCTACTGTGGTTTCAGTCTTCACTGTCTCTTGAGTGGTAGGGAACTGGTTGCAAGGTGGAGAACTAGTTAGGATTGAGCAGAGTTTACGATGTGAACACTTCTGATTTCTGTGCATGGCGAGGTGGGTGCGGGCGTTGATGTGGGCATTGATGCTGTTAGCCCTGATATGTAAGCTGATCAATTAGGGCATAGCCTTATTTTTTAAGAGAAGATATTTCTTGGAGATGTAGATAAATTATTTTTGTTTGATCTCAATATTGCTTAGCACAAAACAGGAAAATATGCTTTGCCCCAGAATTATTTAGCACAGGAACAGAAAAATATGTTGGTTCAATCCTCAGTAGGTTCCAACACACAGGGGCAGTACCTTACAGTATGTTGCAGTGAAGCCCATTGTACTTGATATTCATTTATTTATTCATTCATTCACCTTATCTTTATTATATCTTTAGTTTTATCTACTTATTTTCCTTTATAAAATAAATGTTTATTGAGAATTATCGATGAACATGATTGTGTCCTGAGGTTCTAGGCAAGGAGCTGAGCATTAAGGAGTAAGAGAATGAGAAATGGGCCCTACCATGATGACATTAACGAATTGAGCAGACTGCAAATGAATGACTGCAGTGCTGCAGAAGACATTATTATTTTTCAAAGTGAGGTCCATGGACCACCTGCATGAATATCGCCTAGGCTGCGTTTTAAGCCTTTAGATTCCTGAGTGCCAGTCCACATGTGTTGAGTCAGAATTTCTGGAGATGGGGCTAAGGAATATACATTTGAATAGTCTTTGCCAATATCCTCATGCTCACTTACCTTTGAGAACCACTAGTCAACACCATGAGAAATTCTCTGCCTGTTGAGATCATTATAAATTCAAAGATGCACCCAGTGAGATGCAAACAATTACCACAGGAGTTAACAAGTATTACTAAATAGGAGAAATGAAAGGATGAAAGCGTACTTCCAAGCTCAGAGTGTATCTTGGTTTGCCATGTCCTTGGAATATCAGAATATTAGTGGCTCATTTTCTTCCTCTTGTTCACATTGAGATGAGATTTTGTTTTATAATTATCTCCATAGACCATGTAATTCTCACAGAAATCTACCATGGGACAGGATGTCCTGACACTCCTGGATGCCTAATCAAATGTGCATGGGAAATGTGACATTTCTCACTGAGGTTAAAATTAACTAGAACAGCCTGTAAGATCTCTTTTTAATCTAACTTTAAGAAAATCTCTTTTTTTCATGGAATAATTTAAAAATTTTAAGTGTGCATGTTATAAGCCTCTGTTGAGCATTTCATTTTCTTCTCCAAATTACATAATTCTAGAGCCCTTTTCAAGTTACTATCGACCAGGCCCTTTTCTAAAGACTGAGCTTGAAATGTAGCTAAGCTACTATGTGGCAGAACACTGAAAGTCCCAGACTAGATACATGTCGCTCTGAATTCTGGTCTCGCCAGCCAGCTAGGGGGTCTTGGGTAAGTTTCTTTACATATCAAATTTATTTCAGGATGGTGGTAGCTTTTCCTTTTTTTCTTTTTCTTTTTCTTTTTTTTTTTTTTTTTGAGATGGAGTTTTGCTCTTGTTGCCCAGGCTGGAATGCAGTGGCACAATCTTGGCTCACTGCAGCCTCCGTCTCCCCATCTCCAGGGTTCAAGTGATTCTCCTGCCTCAGCCTCCCAAGTAGTTAGGATTACAGGCACCTGCCACCATGCCTGGCTAACTTTTCATAGTTTTAGTAGAGACAGGGTTTCACCATATTGGCCAGGCTGATCTTGAACTCCTGGCTTCAGGTGATCTGCCCACATCAGCATCCCAAAATGCTGAGATTACAGGCATGAGCCACTGTGCCTGACCAGAATTGTGGTAGTTCTTAAATGAGATGGTGTGTGTGATGTTTCTAGCTTTGTATTTGACACTAAATACATGATTAATAAATGTTGATGCTCTTGCAGGATAGGTGCCTTTCTTTGTGTATCCACATAATTTTGAGTTGGGAGTTCATGGCCATAGAAAACTTATTGATTAAAATTCTTTGCTGTTTTGATGGGTTCAGCAGTTTTGATGGTCACTAGATGTGTGAGTGCTCTGGTGCAGTATTTCTCAAAACAAGATGACCGGGGGATCTTACTGAAATGCACAGCTCTAAAATAGGGCCTGAGCTTCTGTATTTCTGAAAAGGCCCCAGGTGCTGCCAGGACTGCTAATCATGGAACACACTTTGGGGACCTGAGGTCTAAGGAGGAACCTGTCTGACCCTGTGGCAGGATATCCTCCTCCTGCTCTGGATAACCAGGGGCATTAGCATCTTTTGCCATACAGACCATGTGGCTGGTATCTGCTCAATGGGATATAGGAGACAGTGGTGGATGCATGACTGTAATATGATGTCCTATGATTCTCCTCCTTCCCTCTCTTGGCTTATTAGCAGGCTGTACACAAATCATCCCCCAGGAGAGTGTAGAGGATGGAAGAGGCACAAATAGCCTAAGGAGCTGTGATCCCAGAACCACTATTTAGAATGCCACTTGCTAGTTCGAATGCCTAGTTAGGCAACAACGTTGCTTGTGTTAATCCACCGAAATTTTGGTTGGTTGTCACAACAGCTGGCATAAATTGACTAATACAATAAAGGTGCTAAACTATTCCTTTAGTCGTTGGGATGGGATGCCTGGAAACTTCTCGGTGTATCTCATCCAGTTCCAAGGAGTCCCATCTATTAACTCCATTGTGCCAGACAAATACTAACATTTATTTTGTGGTCCATAACTTGACTAAGTTGAGAAGCATTCTAAATGAAGAGTCCAGACACAAGTGTTAGGAAAATCTGACATTCCATTTTGAGCACTGTTGCTGTTTCATTATGTCACCTCCCTCAGTTTCCATTGCCTCCATTTTCTCAAGTGTCCTGCTACACTTGGTGTGAATATTTCATAAGCCACATGCTGGAAAACTTCAGTAAGCTTGGTAGTGTTAAGGGAGAGTAGATTGAGGTTGATTTTTTGGTGGAGCAGAACAGGGTGAGTGAATAGACAGAGCAGAGTGAATGGCAGCGGCCAAAGAACAACCAAAAGACCCATTGCTGGATTCACAAATGAGGGCTGGAGCTCATTTTGATAAATTGACTGGGTGTTATGGAATATTTATGGGTCCCTGCTCCTGGCCAGCATTTCCTTCAGCTAACACGCCTCTGCTTACAACCCAGCTCCCTGGGCCTGCACACATTTCTCTCTCTCTGCCTCCTTACAATTACAAGCAAGGTTGCAGGCTACATTTGGATGGAATTTTTCAATTCTCCTTGAATGTTCTGGGAGAATGGATTTTGTTCTTGACCATCCGACACCCCAGCATTTAGCTGAGTTTTCGGTGCTGTCCTTGAGGGTGGAATCATTCAGGGACTGCGTTTCAAAGACAGAAGCATGTTTCACAGAAATCGTAACATCACAGACTCACAGTGTGGGAAGCTTCACACTTCTGTGTTTGACCTCTTCATTTTTACAGATGAGACTCTAGGAAGGAAAGTCTCCTGCCCAAATTAGTTTTACAATTGGGACTAGGCTGTCTCTTGGTTAATCACAGAATGCGGTAATCATTACAGTTTGACCTCTTTATATAGAGAACAATGGCCACCAATTATGGGCTGACACTCAGAAGCTGTATCTTTTATAACCCGCTCTGTGTCTTGCCAAAAAGGTACTCAATAAATGCAGTTGAAATTAAAATCACTTCCTTTATTTCTTTATGTAGTTATATGGCAGGTTCTCTCTAGCAGGTGTCATGAAATATGGAGAGGGATGTAGGAAAAAGTTCTGCTGTGTAACATTGTGCAGAGGAAGGGGCACAGCTACTCACTCAATTTTCCAGACCTAGTTTTTTAAACATCAGCTCCTTGGCAAGACCTCCCTATATATAAGGACAGCAGCCAATCAGCTCTCCTGAATGAAAGTGTCCTAGAGTACTGCAGTCAATTTTCACATACATCTGTATCTCCTATTTGAAGTCAAGGACTGCATCTTAGTTATCTTGGATCCCAGCACTGAACACAGGAACTGGTACACAGTAGGTCCTCAACAAATTTTTATAGAGTAGGCACATCAAAGACAACTTGACTTCTGGGTCCAGAGTCAAGATAGTGGACTTATGTAGGATTGCTTATTTATCAAAATCCAATAAACTTCAAAGGAGAACCAGGTGAGTCTTTTTAGAAAGTCTTCTTATTCTTTCAATGAGATGCCTTTGCTCTGAGGGTGACCTGAGCCCAAATGTTAGGAGCTTTCTTTGGCTTCTTGTTGTCCACCTGCTGCTGGTCAGAGGTCAGGCCTCCCAGGTCATTCCTGTATTCTGGGGACCCAGGGGTAAAAGTGACCCTCACCATGCAGTTCTGAATTTCCCTGTCTGGCTATTTACTATTTCTTCAGACTTTAATAATGATCGCAGCTTGAGATGGGAAAGAATAATGAACCATTCATTCACATTCAAGACACTAATTAAAAAGGCACTGTTTTGTTTTCATCAGTTGTGCTGATGACTTAATTATAGAAAGACTGTGTGAAAATAACTTCTCATTTTTAGGTTTAAAAGTGACTGTACCTTAAAAACACAGTGTCTGTCGTAGGCAAGTGGGAGGATAGGGAAAGAAGTAGAAAGAAGGTAGAAAGAAGACAGGGTAGGAACTGGTGGCTTCTAGCTCCAGTTCTCCTTGCAACTGGCTGAATGACCTTCATCACCTCAGAACTGTGTGGAGAGGATCACTTTTCCCCATGGATTCCTAGATTACAGGAATGACCTGGGAGGCCTAGCCCTCAAGCAGCATGTGGACAATGATAAGTCAGACTCAATCCCTATAACCCCATGTAGCCCTGCTTCTTCGTAAAGAAAAACCCACTTCACTTATTTCCTGTGGAGTCATATTTGCCTTCTATGGTGTCATCACCAAATGATCGTGAACTATGCCATATTACTGGCATTTGAAGGAAACTGGTCTGTTGTGTTTGGAGTAGATCATAAATGGTGACAGTATGGTCGTGCTTAATAGTTAGGGTGGCTGTCATTTGGAAAAGCAAGATAACATATTCATTGTTGGATGGTAGGCTTGAACCAGAGCAAATGAGTGCAAATTTAGGGGGAATGGCATACATTCAGCCCCTTCCTTAAACCAGGAACTTCCTGATTATTTTATTTAAGCTTTTCATTGTAGCAGGCATTACTTCCCCCATTGTGTAGATACAGAATCTTGGGCTCTGAGAATCAAAATAACTTACCTATAGGGACTCACCTGGTAAATAAAGAACTGAGATTAGAATCCAGGGTAGAGTGACCCTACAGGGAGTGTTCTTTCCACCACAGCAGATGGTTAAGTGTTACTCCTATGGCCAGATCTCTGTAGGGTCCACAAGACTTTCATCCAACGGGAATCAGGTCCAGGGAATATTTTTACCTGAGGACAGAAACAAAGGGCTCTGGGTAGGAGCTCATTCTACCTCTGTTGCCTCCCTCCTCATGTTTCTCCCTTTTTATAAATAGAAACATAATGAGTTAGCAAATCAGCATAACTTCTAAGCAAATAGAGACTTCCCCCTAAGTTTAGAATATATATGAGTTAAAAATTATAGTAATAATATGGTTACCCATGATCCTTCAAAACAACTCATAACTAGAATATTCCTGGCCATATTGGAATTTCCCATAGGTGAATACTGGAAAAAAGGAACTTTCTAATAATTGCAAGTATACAGAAGCAAACTGGAGTTCTCATATGATGACATGTTCAATGCTTTTTGGTGTATTCAATCGCAAGTTGGGTCCCCTTCCTTAAATCTTTTGGGGAACATCATGAAGGGAGGTGGTTAAGACTCTATTCTCTTCCTAAGCCTACTTGTACCTTCCATCAAACTTTAGGAAAGGATTTATTTCTAAAGATCTATTCTTCACTTATTAATTCACTAATTTATTTACACTTGTTGGATGGAAAGTTCAGGACCTTTGTGCTCTAGAGACTTGAAATATGAAGGTGAACAATACAGTCATTATTCTCAGAAGCTGGCAAGACCATAGGCTTTGAAGGGACACCAGGCAACATTCTATTTAACTACTTTCCTCTCTCCATATGTTGTGGCTGAGAAATCTTACCAGCAATTAAGTCTTCCTTTACAAATTGCAACACAATGACTCTCAAGGTTCTGTTTTTTTTTTTTTTTTAAAGCTCTATGCGAATACAATGGCAAAAAGATACAGAAATAGGAAAAAAAACTATAGATCTAGCAAATGTTTCTTTTTCTAGTAGAGATGCTTGCATTTTTAAAAGTGAAACTGGGAAAAGGAAGAAGGTATGAAAAGTGTTATAATCAGCATGAAAAGGATGCTGTGAATCAGGAAATGATGCTCAAGGCAAAGAGGAAGACACCATGATAGAGAATTAGGGTAGAAAGTACTATGACAGGGAGACTAGACTTCATGCGTATCCCATGCTTAAAAGGGAGCCTGTTGTCTGTATATAATGAAAGGCTTGAATGAACTACATCTTTTCGTATGTATATTTACACATACATAAATATGCCATACATGTATAATAAATATCAATATAATTACAAAGCAACAGACATATATTAAATGCACTTACGATTCCAAGTATTGCTTTAAGTGAATTGGTCTTAGGATCTGTTATATTGGAGTTTCCTTTTCTTTCTAGGCCAGGCTGTACTCTGATTCTTTTTTTTTTGTTTTTTTAAATGCCAATGCAATGGAAATCTCATTACGTCAAAGGGAGAGTTTTAAGTGCCCTTTATTTGCAATAAACATACTGTGAATTAGTGTCTAGATATTATTTGCACTGTTTTCCAGCCTTCATCTTAAAAGTTAGATTCTTCAGAGTCCTAAACTTCCAGGTCACAGATCCTTCCAGTCTTCCTTTAGTGACTCGGGGTAGATGACAAAAGGATCTCCTATGGCCAAATCTCTGCAGGGTCCACAAGGCTGCCATCCAATGGGAATCAGGTCCAGGAAATATTTTTACCTGAGGATAAAAACAAAGGGCTCTGGGTAGCAGCTCATCCAACCTTGATTGTCTTCCTCCTCATGTTTCTCCCTCCTTGAAGATAGAAACATAACCACTTCAGGCTAATTTTTTGTATTTTTAGTAGAGATGGGGTTTTACCATGTTGGCCGAGCTGGTCTCAAACTCCTGACCTCAGGTGATCTGCCCGTCTCGGCCTCCCAAAGTGCTGGTATTACAGGCAGAGCCACTGCGCCTGGCTGCTGCTTTACTTGTCGATTTGGATATTTGCTAGGTTTTCATGGGTGGGTGTTTGGACTTTTCAAGGTCTTTTGGATTGTTTCCAGATTTTGCTTTTAGGAACCATGCTTTCATCAACAGACTTGTTTGTGTGTATGTGCGAGAAGTCCTCTGGGATATCTCAGTAGTAACTCCAACGTATCCAGAAGAGGAATTTCCAGTATGTATGGTGTATTTATGCTCAACTTTATAAGATGTGCAAGTGACTTTCTAGATACTCACAAATCTCAATTCCTTTGGTTACACAAGAAGACTATATTTTCCAGCCTTGTCTGCAGATAGCATAGAAACATGTGACTGAGCTTTGGTTAGTGTAATGTGAGTGGAAGTGATTTAACCCAATGCATGCCTGGCCATATAACATTTCACATAGTCTTTGAAACTAGAATCACAATCTCTGAGATAGCAGAACCATTTGATGGACAGAGCCTGGAATCCTAGGTCACCAATTGGAGGAGAGCCGTTTAATTAGGAACACTCACATGAAAGACTAGAAACTTGTTATGTTAGACTTTTATTGTCTTAAGCCACTTAGATTTAAGAGCTGGTTTTTATAGTTGTTGGCATAGGCAGTCTAATGCACACAATAATGCCAAATTGTTTTCTAAATTATGCTCTCACTTTGCTGTTTATAAGAGTTTTGCTGAATTATATCCTCAATAACACTTGTTATATTAAGGCATCTTAATTTTTGCTCACTGAATAGTATAACATGTTATCTCATTCTGGTCTTAGTTTGCACTTTCCCGATTGCCAGTGAAGTATGTATATTTATCACTTATGTTTCCTTGTATGTGAAAGGCCCATTCTTGCCTCTTGGGTTTTTTTTTCTTCTGAGTTTCTTATGAATTTGTAGGAATTCTCTCCAAATTATGGATACTAATCTTTTATTGATTACATACATGGCAAAGGAGCAGAGAGGGAAGTCTCCATTTGAAGTAGAGTAATAGGTATGGGTGATTTATTGCTTCTTGTTTGACTTTCACCCAATCTTCCGGCTTTAGCTCCACTGCCTAAAAGCTGTCTTCGGAAATATTTGGTCTTTCTAATTTCTGAGCCTTTCTGGGATTCTGCAGTTCAAAAATGCTTGATTCTTGTTGTGTTTCCACCTACAAAAATATAGGCTTTTTTCTGTAATCTTCTAGTTTCATTCTGAACCACAGATTTGATTTTCATCTTTGAAATTGTGCTTGCTTTTTAAAAATGTCTGCTATCTCCTCCCATTCTCTGTATCTGTGTGGGTTTATATATTTGTATTTCTTTGCTGATAATTAGTAACCTCTAATTCACTGGCATTAGATACAATGTTCTAGAAGTTGACCAATCCATAGCAAGCCTGTGTTGTTTGGGAGGCAGAAATATAATGCCAAGAAGACAAATTTTTAGTCAAAAATTATGGTGTGGTGAGTACCATTAGTAAGGTAATATTTACTGGAAAAGAGGCTCTCACATGGTGTATGAGTCCATTTTCATGGTGCTAATAAAGACATACTCAAGACTTGGCAATTTACAAAAGAAAGGAATTTAATGGACTTACAGTTCCACATGGCTGGGGAGGCCTCACAATCAAGGAAGAAGGCAATGAGGAGCAAGCCACATTTTATGTGGATGGTGGCAGGCAAAAAGAGAGGTTGTGTAGGCAACTCCTGTTTTTGAAACCATCAGACCTCATGAGACTCATTCACTATGATGAGAACAGCTCAGGAAAGACCTGTCCCCTAATTCAATCACCTTCCATTGGGTTCCTCCCACGACATGGGGGAATTGTTGGAGTTACCATTTAAGATGAGATTTGGGTGGGGACACAGTCAAACCATATCATTCCATAACTGGCCCCTCCCAAATCTCATGTCCTTACATTTAAAAACCAATTATGCCTTCCTAACAGTCCTCCAAAGTCTGAACTCATTTCAGCATTAACTTAAAAGTCCACAGTCCAGTGTTTCATCTGAGACAAGGCAAATCCCTTCTGCCTATGAGCCTGTAAAATCAAAAGCGAGTTAGTTACTTCATAGATACAATGAGGGTATAGGCACTGGGTAAATACAGCTATTCCAAATGGGAGAAATTGGCCAAAACAAAGGTGATACAGGCCTTTATGCAAGTCCAACATCCAGCAGGACAGTCAAATTTTAGAGCTCCAAAATGACCCCCTTTGACTTCAAGTCTCCCATCTGGGTCACGCCGATGCAAAAGGTGGCTTCTCGTGGTCTTGAGCAGCTCCACCTCTATGGCTCTGCAGGGTACAACCTTCCTTCTGGCGGCTTTCATGGGCTAGTGTTGAGCTCTGTGTCTTTTCCAGGCACATGTTGTAAGCTGTCAGTGGATCTACCATTCTGGAGTCTGGAGGACAGGAGCCCTTTTCTCACAGCTCCACTAGGTGGTACTGTGGAAAAGAAGGGACTCTGCATGGGGGCTCCGAGCTCACATTTTCTTTCTGCATTATCCTAGCAGAGGGTCTCCATGAAGGCCCTACCCCTGCAGCAAACTTCTGCCTGGACATTCAGGCATTTCCATTAATCTTCTGAAATCTAGGTGAAGGTTCTCAAACCCCAGTTCTTAACTTCTGTGTACTCACAGGCTCAACATCATGTGGAAGTTGCCAAGGCTTGGGGCTTGCACCCTCTGAGGCCCTAGCTGAATCTCTACATTGACCCCTTTCAGCCATGGCTGAAGTGGCTGGGACACAGAGCATCAAGTCTCTGGGCTGCACACAGCACAGGGACCCTGAGCCTGACCCAGGAAACTCATGTTTTCCTCCTAGGCCTCTGGGCCTATGATGGGAGGGACCGCTGTAAAGACCTCTGATATATTTTCCTCATTGTCTTAGGGATTAACATTCGGTTGTTACATATGTAAAATTTCTGCAGTCATCTTGAATTTCTCCTCAGAAATGGGATTTTCTTTTCTATGGCATTGTTAGGCTGCAAATTTTCTGAACTTTTATGCTCTGTTTCTCTTATAAAACTGACTGTCTTTAATAGCACCCAAGTCACTTCTTGAATGCTTCACTGCTTAGAAATTTCTTCTGCCAGATACCCTAAATCATCTCTCTCAAGTTCAAAGTTTCACAAATTCCTAGGGCAGGGGCAAAATGCCACCAATTTCTTTGTTAAAACATAACAAGAGTTACCTTTGCTCCAGTTCCCAACAAGTTCCTCATCTCCATCTGAGACCACCTCAGCCTGAACCTTATGGTCCATATTGCTATCAGCATTTTGGACAAAGCCATTAGAAGTCTCTAGGAAGTTCCAAGCTTTCCCACATTTTCCTGTCTTCTCCTGAGTCCTCCCAACTGTTCCAACTCTGCCTGTTATCCAGTTCCAAAGTCACTGCCACATTTTCGAGTATCTTTTCGGCAACGCCCCACTCTACTGGTATCAATTTACTGTATTAGTCGATTTTCATGCTTCTGATAAAGATATACCAGAGACTAGGCAATTTACGAAAGAAAGAGATTTAATTGGACTCACAGTTCCACGTGGCTGGGGAGGCCTCACAATCATGGCAGAAGGCAAGGAGGAGCAAGTCACATCTTATGTGGATGGCAGCAGGCAAAAAGAGAGCACTTGTGCGGGGAACTCTCATTTTTGAAATCATCAGATCTCATGAGACTCATTCACTATCACGAGAACAGCATGGGAAAGACCCACCGCCATGATTCAGTCGCCTCCCACCAGGTTCCTCCCATGACACGTGGTATTGTGGGAGTTACAATTCAAGATGAGATTTGGGTGGGGATGCAGCCAAACCATATCACTTGGAGAAGCCTGCAGATGGGAGAAATCCAGGGAGGCTTTGGGAGGGGAGGAGCTTTCCAAAGGAAAAACATATGATAAGGCATGGAGACAGGATGAATTGGAGTGAGAAGGTGCAGCATGGCTGCAGGGTACAGTCACAGAATTTCAGGGATCAAGGATGAACAGGGAGACACCAACTGGGATGGTTCTACTGAGTTTAGATTTTCTCCCAAAGGCCACGCTGACCTCTTAAAAGACTTTAGCAGAGAAGGCACATGGTTACATGGTAATTTACTTACTCATTTAAAAAAATTATCTATTCTACAAATACTTATTGACTACTGCATTTAATAATTCACACAGAGCTAACACATATATTGTCTCATTTTCCTCCCAACAATCTAATGAGTTGGTTATTTAGGTTCTACAAGTTCCATTTGACAGGTGAGCTGACTGGGAGTCAGAAAAATTCAGACTTGTTCAATATCATATTGTTAGTTAGTCACAAAGGTTTTCCCAAAATTCAAATCCCTTGGTAAAAATCTACTGCACCATGATGTCTCCGTTTGTGTGCAGAATTGAGGATGTTTGCTACAAAAACTGTTAGAATGAGCAGAATTAAAGCAGAAACAAGGTTCTGACCTTTATAGAGCAAATGGAGAGAAAAGAAAGCTACAAATGTATAACTAGGAGAATTCATGCAATAATTTAGTAAAGATAAATCATTAAGCAAAACTGTAGGACCCCAACTGCAGCTGTATATTGCAACATGGATGGTCATCATATGGCAGCTCTTAGCTTTGCAGGTTCTAAAGGTGAGCAAGCTAAAACTGCCCTTTCCTTTGGCTTCCACACGTGGCTTACTTCATGAGTCCCTGATGTAACTATTGAATGGATTATTTACAGAAAATGTTAAAAGAGTTACAAAAATAAACGTTTTCTTTTGGACAAGAATGTGGACATTCACACTGTGTGTAGGTAGACTCTTGGGAGGGGATTGAGGCAAGAATGATCATTTATTAAGTACTACTATATTCTGCATATATTGTGTTGATTAACCTTTATGATAATCTTGAGACCTAGCTATTAAGGTTTGTTATTTCAGAGGATAAACCAGAAACTTAGGAATCTATGCAATATTGCTCAGTTGGTGAGCCCTAACTCAAGACTGAAGCTATGTCCATGTCTCTCTGCCTCCTATGTTTACTCTCATTCCCTTATATCATAGTGCTGGAGAAATTCAGGGATAACCTCCCCAAACAATCAAGAGGTTTTTGGGAATGTGGGGGAAGGGGTTGCTCTTAGAGATGTCAGAGCAAAAGCATAGGACTACTTCTGTCTGAAAGAAAACAAGGTTTGTGGTTGGTATGGCTCATATGTGTGAAATATAAATGGAGTGGAGAAGATTGACAAAGTGAAACAAGTAAATGGGGCCTTGAATCATGCCAGGATTCAAGGAGTTTTATTCACTTATTCATAAAGTACCTACTATGGGTCAAGACCTTTTAGATATTGGGGGCAGACCAGAAAGCAAGGCGAGCAAATGTCCTACACTTGGAGAGTTTTCCTAAACTCTCTGAAGGAGAGGGGCATGGAGAGAGCTACTAACAGATCAATTAATGGATAAAATAATTTCAGGGAATCAACACTTTTATGACATAATTAAAACATGGTATTATGACAGAGTTTATGGACACTACCAAATTTAGATTAGGTGGTCAGAGAAGGTCTCTCTGTGGCTTTGAATTTGAAAGGTGATAGTGGAATAAATAGAACAGCAATCTATGCAAAAGTCTTAAGGTGAAGCATTAGTTCTAATGGTTCTCAATTGGAGCAGGAATATTGGGAAATGTATAGAGGCATTTTTATCATAGTCACAACGATTAGTGATGTCACTGGCATTGGGTGGATTTGGGGCTAAAGATACCATATATTCCAAATTGCATTAGGCAGTTATTTACACTAAAAAATTGTTCCACCTTATATTCATCTGTTCTCATGCTGCTCATAAAGACATACCCAAGACTGGGTAATTTATAAAGAAAAGAGGTTTAATTGAATCACAGTTCCACATGGCTGGAGAGGCTTCACAATCATGGTGGAAGGTAAGGAGAAGCAAAGCTACATCTTACATGGTGGTAGGCAAAAGAGAACATGTGCAGGGGACCTCCCTTTCATAAAACCATCAGATCTCATGAGACGTATAACTATCATGAGAGCAGCATGGGAAAGACCCACCCCCATGATTCAATTACCCCATGATTCAATTCAAGGTGAGATTTGGGTGGGGACAGAGCCAAACCATATCACACCCCAAATGCCAATTGAGCCCCAATGAAATCCACAGTGAAAACTATCATTGGAAAGATCCCATTGCTGCTCCGGGTTTGGTATTTTTGAAGAAATGTGTTGTGGATGGTATGGGACAAATTGCAGAAGCTGTAATACACTAGTGGGTCAAGTGAGTCAACACCTGCATCAACAATAAAAACATAAAAGAGTAGAAATTGATGAATAGAAAGAATAGATTTAAATAGAACCAAACTAAATATATCAGAGTGCTTCATGCTTAGTAAGATTAAATACTTAGAAAGTTACTACCTCATTGAACTTTTCTTTCTGTGTGTGTGTGTGTGTGTGTGTGTGTGTGTGTGTATGTGTGTATACAACACTATATCCAGTACACACATGTATGGACTAATTGATGATGCAAAATTTCTTTCTCACTGTGGGTCTTAGTCAAAGCATTTGAGAGCCACTGGCTTAAAACGTGGGAACCAGGTAGAAATGGACGTGAAGGATAACAGAAATGGGGGCTCAGCTCTTGAAGCCTCAGCCACGGTAGGGAGTTTAGATTTCATTTTAGATGCTTCAGGGATTTCAGGAGAGAACTGGTGATGTGACTCATTTAGCTTCTATTTAGAAAATAGATTGTAAAGAGGAATCACAGAATGCAGAGAGACCGGTTATTACAGTCATCCAGGAGAGAGGTGGTGCCTGACCAGTGTCGAGATGGAAAGAGGAGGACAGAGGGAGAGACTTTTTTATGGATGCTAAGAGAAGGACAGCCTGGTAGGCTGGATAAAGTCTCTGTAGAATCAAGCAATAGGTAGTTGTTGGCTGTGGATAGTCTGGTATAATCACTGGTATTTCAGTAAGATCCAACCCAGGATGTGTTGGAAGTGGGTAGAGAATGGCAGCTGTGAATTCAGGAACAGATGGCAGGCAGGCATCCAGACTATTATTAGTGGCCAGTCAGCATCTGGGACATCTCTCAGCAGGTAGCAAGGACGCAGCCAGGAAAATGCAAATTATGGCAGAAATCCTGTTCTTCAGAAGAGAACAGCATGATGGAAAACACGTAGATGTTGGCCCCTAGAGAATGTGTAGCTCCTTCTCTAGCTTTTACAAGAAGGCGGCAGGTTCAGGGGCCAAACTCCCCAGGAACAAGAGGCAGGAATCTGATCAGGTTAGGTCAGTGCCTATGGAACTGACATGGCTACATTTTCAGGTAAAGCTTCAAAAGCAAATAGAGACCAAGTTCTAGCAGGCACTCTCCTCCATCAACTCCTTCCATGCAGATCAAATGCTGGAGAGCAGGAGAGCAAGGTCAGCTCTGTCTCATATGGTGTGCCTGTCCATTTCACTCTGTATCAGGAAGCTTGCTTTTCTTCCAATATGGTGCCCAGTTCTATAATCCTGCAGCTCTAGATGATAGGCCAGGAGCTAATGCCCGGGAATTTCCACGCAAGACACATTTGCACTGTCTTTAAAGAGCTTTGTGTCTTCTCTTCAGTGTAGCTGAGCATGCATTTTTGACTTTGCTTTGCAATGCAATGATAAGATAAGGAATAAGCCTTGGCTTTTGGGAAATTAGGTCACATGATCCCACCTGGTTTATTAGTGTTTTTTCTTAGAGGCTGGGGACAAAATCACAACTAATGAAATGTGGTTTGCTCTGCCAGGTAGGCTCTGTGCACCTATCTGCCTTGGGAACCTTACAAGGTATGGTGATATGTCCTGGCAGAATTAGCAAATTCCTGGGCACTCTGAATAAAATATCATTTAATAATACTTCTATTTACCCAACTTGTAACAGCAGCCTAAAGTCAGGCAACCACAGGTTCAACTCCAACCTCTGGTACTTACTAAGCTTGGCAACCAGTTTTAACTCTGCCTTTTCTGGATTACTATACTTCTCAGGGTTTCAGTTTATGTATCTGTAAAATGAGCATCAAGATGCCTAATTAGGTGATGTTTTTGTTACTGTTATATTCTGCACGAGATAATGTATGAGAAAATGCCCTCTAAACCCCAAAATACTGCACTCATGTATAAAGAACAAGACTTCACACTATGTTTTAGAGTTGGAAAAAATTAGAGTTATATTATTATTTAAATCAAATCTTTTTTGTGAACTACTGAAGAATTAATTCAGAAAATTACAACAGTTTAAAAGGTCAGATGTATACTGAATTATACTTTATTTTTAATAGTAGTGTGTTAATCACCAGTGTCAGTATAAGATGGAAACGCAGAACAAAATACACTTATTTTAAGTTCAGTTATCTTTGAGTTAACAAAAGGAGTGATTTATAAAAATTTTATCTTCTCTGAGAATTATGTTTTATAATTTTATATAATTACCTAAATCATGTTTCACCAACTTTAAAATTTGAACAAATATACAGATTTACATTTCAGATGGGCAAAGACAGCTCTGTAATAAAACAATTTGACAGTAAGGGAGATCTTATCTTTTTTATACTGAATTGTAGAAAATACAGCACAGAAAATCTGTATGAGTGATAGAGGAGCCCTGTCATAATTCTTCTTTTCAAGAACTTTGCTTCTTCCTCTTTAGTTAGAAAATAAGTTATTTTTTTAGGTCCTGCTGTCGAAATATCTAGGTACTTACTTTACTTCATTATTAAAGGAATGCAACTATAGGCGAGGCCTGGCAGCTCATGCCTGTAATACCAACACTTTGGGAGGCTGAGGCCAGGAGATCACTTGAGCCCAGGAGTTCGAGACCAGCCTGGGAATCATAGTAAGACACTGAATCTATTAAAAAAAAAAAAAACAAGAAAAAGAAAAAAAGAAAAAATGTGAAAAAAATTAGCCAGGCATGGTGGTATGCATCTTTGGGCCAGCTACTCAGGAGGCTGAGGTAGGAGGATGACTTGAGCTTGGAAAGTCGAGACTACAGTGAGTTGCAATTGCACCACTGCACTTCAGTCTGGGAAAGAAAAATGCAACTACGAAACCAGAATCCAAATAAGTAATCTTATTTTATTGCTAAGTGAGTTGCCTGATGGTTTATCTTTCATTAAGGCTGTCGTTTTCTTAAAGGGCAAATTCTATGTATATTTTCTCTTCCTAGGGGATGAGAGAATCACCATCATAACCATTAACAATAATCACATCTGTATCTATTATCTACTGTTGCATAATAATTTACCTCAGAATTTAGTGGCTTAAAACAATTAGCGTTCATTATTGCTTACAATTTATGTGAGACAGTCATTTGGAAATTACTTAACTAGGTAGATGTGGCTTAGGGTCTTTCAAGAGGTGGAGCTACATTGTGGGCTCAGGCTACAGTCTTCTAAAGACTTAACTAGAGCTGCAGGATCCATTTCTACAGTGGTTCACTGGTATGGCTGCAAGTTGGTATTGGCTGGTTAATGTGTGGTTTCAGTTCATTGCCATGTTGATCTCTCCACAGATTTGAGGGTCTCTTGACATGTTGGTCCTCTTGACAGCTGTTTAGACTGAACAATCCAAGAGAGCATGGTGGTTCCTACAATAACTTTTATGCTCTAACTTTGGAAGTCTCATGCCATCATTTTGTTTATATCCTATTATCTATGAGTCATTTCTGTACAAGGGCATGACAGCTAGGAAGCATGGATTATTGGAAGCCATCTTGGAAGCTGTCTATCACATCATCATCATAAACTTTTAAATGAATGAGTGACTTAAGCAATTAGAAATATGCAAACATTAAGAAAAGTGCTCTCTAGATAAAATTTCTTTGAAGGAAAAATTATATTTTAGATGTACTTTCTTCACTCTTGAGATGACATTCTTTAGTTTGTAGTCAGAAGTAGGCAACAATAATTTCTACCTAAACTTGATGCCAATGAACACAGTAATAACAAG
The DNA here is from genome assembly GCF_030222135.1 of Aotus nancymaae. Taxonomy (NCBI): domain Eukaryota; kingdom Metazoa; phylum Chordata; class Mammalia; order Primates; family Aotidae; genus Aotus; species Aotus nancymaae. The sequence continues at coordinate 82,354,274 of NW_026988450.1, read as the reverse complement.
ACAGTAGCTAGTCTTACATGATAATTGATGATAATTGCTTCCTGCTTTAATTGCTATATAAACAAGACTCTGCAATAGAAATCCAAACATTTCATCAAAAGGAAAAAAAAATCAAACAAGAAAATTTGTTAAAGTCATTTGCAAGTTGATAAGGAGCTAACAAATCCAGCCTACATGTCTGCAAGTCATCAAAGCAGCTGCTGGCAATGCATGGCACTTCCTTGGAGGATTTTGGTGGTGGTGAGAGCTCAGGCTGGCTGGCGTCAGCTCCCGGATGCTGCTGAGACATGTGCTGAAACCTAACTGTTGGCAGCAGTTGTGCCACTGTGCTGAAGTGCTTAATGAAACATTGCCAGCGTGGGAACCATCGCAGGTTCATCAGTGAATGGTGGGGCAATGTCTCCTCCCTTGTTGCTGCCTGTGCCCTCTGGAAAGATGGGTTCAAAGCAAAATGGGGAGAGGATGATGTCGTTTCTGTTGAGAAAAACTCTAGAAGTCTTTATATTATATTATCCAAAAGCTAAGGGGAAGCAAAAGAAAGAAAGGCACTTCATTCTGGTAGATGAGCTAGCTTAGGTGTGTTAGAAAGAGAAAGGGGCCCGCATATGAGGCAGGTTAATCTCTTAGAAACTCAGCTGAACCCAAGCAGGTGAGCAGCAGATGGAAAAGAATGAGTGGTAGTATGTCCAAATAGACAAGAAATAAAAGGAGAGATGAAAAAAAGAAAGGCTGTCCAAGAAAGAAACTTTAAAAACTCTTAGGAACTCAGCTGAGTCCAAGTAGGTGAACAACAGATGGAAATGAATGAATGGTAGTATGTCTAAATAGACAATAAATAAAGGAGAGATGGAAGAAAGAAAGGCTGTCCAAGAAAGGAACTTAAAAACCTGAAGCAGCATCTTAAGGGCACATAGAAGAGGTATTTGTCCTCCCTCTTTCTCTGGGACATGTACCTCAGGAACATCAGTAACAGCTGCTGTTCAGTAACCCATTAAAGATGATTCCCCAATGAGAAAAGAATGTGGAAACTAGAGAAAAAAATACCCTCAAAACTGATATCTTGAATCTAAGCAATTCCAACTAGGAAGCAGAGTAGACAACCATTGGGACACAAGGGCAGAGATGTGCTCCCTGGAGACTATGGCGCTTATTCCAATAAGTTGGAATGCTTGTTCAATTCAAAACTAGTGGTGCCACACCCCTAAGACCCAGAGGGAAATGGAAATTGAGATGTTGGAAGATGCAGGATGGAAAGGAAAAACATCTTGAGTAAGATCTGATAACTGAGCCTGTCACCATCATAACATTTGAAACTGTGCTAATTTGGCAACAGTCTCTCAAATGCTACTCTCTGGAAAATGAAAAAGTATGCATGGGTGGATTTCCCTCCTCAAAATGGCAAACTGGTGTCCTAACATGGTTTTATGATCAACTCTGTCTGGGAGAGAGTGCCGTGTTTAGTCTCACAGGTCACGGGCCCTGGACGATCATGGTTAGAATGAGCAGTGACTTGGCCATGATGATGTTGAGAAAGATCACTTTCCCCTACCCACCGCTTCTCCCAGTTTCATCTTTGGTGGCTATCCATTCTTACATTCTGGGAACATCATTTTGCTTAGTAAAGTTGCTCTAGAAACTGGGGATTTACTTGTTTTCTAAATGTCATGAGTGTGGGCCCAGGGCTATGATAATTCCATGCATTCTATTAACAGTTTAGACTCTTAAAATAATGAAGCTCAAAAGAAAACTTTTTGTTGTGGTCCTAAATAAATGGATGTCTAAATGAACAGCCCAGATTGGACACCTGAAGGAACCTCAGCCTTATCTCTACCTCAGCTATACCTCGGAATGAAAGTCCAGGCTGAGTCTGAGAATAATAAAACAAAAATTAGGGATGTTGAATTTTTAAATTTTTAAAACTTTCTCTTGATTATGTTAATACTAGTTGCTGTAGCAAGCAAACCCTGGACTTTTTACATGAAATTCTGTCTGTTGTGGTGATGTAGAGTGTTTGCCCTATGCAGTCCTGGGGAAACTCTGGTTGATGAAGACTTTGGTAATAGATATTCATCAGGTGGAGGGGATAAATGAGAGAAAATGGAGGAACATATCCAGGCTTTTATGAACCTGGCCTGGACCTGGGGGAGCATACCATTGCTGCCCTCATCTCTTTGGTAGAATTCAACTATTTGGCAACACTTAGGTGAAAGGGAATTTGCAATGTGGGCTTGGCAGCCAATTCCAAATAACAATTCTATATCATGAAAGAGACCTTGAATCTTTATTTTTGTTTGTTTTGTGATGAAGTCTTGCTTCTTCACCCAGGCTGGAGTGCAGTGGCACAATTTTGGCTCACTACAACCTCCGCCTCCCAGGTTCAAGCAATTCTCCTGCCTCAGTTTCCCCAGCAGCTGGGATTATAGGCATGTGCTACCCTGCCAGCTAATTTTTGTATTTTTAGTAGCTACGGGGTTCCACCATATTGGCCAGGCTGGTCTTGAACTCCTGACCTCAAATGATCCACCTGCCTTGGCCACCCAAAGTGCTGAAATTACAGGTGTGAGCCACTGCACCCAGCCAGGACCTTGCATCTTAGTGAAAAGCTCCATCATAGGCCACAGACTTTTAGCTGATAAAGGCAAGATAATTTATTTGGGCCTTTACTTTCTTTAGACAAGTTCTTCATGTTTTATTTTTCAAAAGGACTTGTATCTTTGGAGTTTAATTTCTTTCTGTACATACAATAATGGGGCTGGTTTTTATTCAACTTCAGGGCATTTCCATGTAATTGAGTTATCAGAGTATCTTTCTGTCATTCTTAAAGCTTATCACAGAATCTCCCATGAGTAGTATTAGACAATTTGTCTCAACATAACTAGAGGTGGGAAAAAGAACTAGGGGTACATTTTCAGCTTGTATATAGAGGTTTTTGAAGTTCATGTAATGAATTGATTATTCAGATAATTTTAGAATCTTTTACAAAATCTAAATTACCCATCCACAGTTTCAGAGTGACAATGGAACAGTGGCCCATGTTGAATGTGAGGTCTTCCCCTGAAAAGCATAGCCTCACTCCTGTTTCGGATTAGATTAAAAATCAAACCCCAGTGAACTAAGAGGGCCAAAGTGAAGGAAATGTTAGGGTGGATTGTTTGTTTCTTACTCCTTCGTCTTGCTTTAAAAGACTTCCTAACACAGTACTCCTGGCCCCGTGTGCCCCATGGACACACTGGGTTTGAGGGGCCCTGGCCTGTGGCCTCCTCTTTTTTGGGTGAACCTGCAAAGAGAAAGTGTTCTAATCTGGGCTCTTTGTAAAGTGCACTAGGGGGCCGGGCGCGGTGGCTCATGCCTGTAATCCCAGCACTTCGGGAGGCCGAGACGGACAGATCACGAGGTCAAGAGATCAAGACCATCCTGGTCAACATGGTGAAACCCCGTCTCTACTAAAAATACAAAAAATTAGCTGGGCATGGTGGCGAGTGCCTGTAATCCCAGCTACTTGGGAGGCTGAGGCAGGAGAATTGCCTGAACCCAGGAGGCGGAGGTTGCAGTGAGCCGAGATCGCGCCATTGCACTCCAGCCTGGGTAACAAGAGCGAAACTCCGTCTCAAAAAAAAAAAAAAAAAAAAAAAAAAAAAAAAAAGTGCACTAGGCCGCAGGGACCTGCATTTTGGAGGAAGGGCCACTTCAATTCAGGGGATCATTATAAACTTACTTGGTTGCCCAGCTTAGTATGTCCTGCTTCCTAATTTTCACTGGTTATGAAGCTGGCATTAGGATTTCCATCTGTCTGATTCCATATCACCGTATGTCAGTTGATTTGAACTCGGTGGCGGGGAGAGGGTGGGTGTTCTATTTGGACCAATCAAACCACAACTACAGTCTGAGTTGGAATCCTGGCTCTCCTGTTTACTATCTGTATAGTACTAATAATTTTATTTAGTCTCTTTGAGCTTTAGTTTCCTGACCACTAGGTAGGGGTAATACCTCTTTACAGTATTGTTGTGAGAATAAGAGGTATTAATGGCTGTAAAATGCTTTGTATAATAGCTGGAACATAGTAAGGACTCAATAAATTATGTTGTTTACTCTTACGACACATTTTTTCAGGGTAATCTTGTATTGTGTGTGTTGTCTTGGGAAAGAATCAACTTTTACCTTTTCTTTTGGTTATTTATGGTGACATATTGTCATAGTTTTGTTTGTACTGCTATAACAAAATACCACAGCCTAGGTAACTGATGAACAATAGATATTTATTTCTCACAGATCTGGAGGCTGGGAAGTCTAAAATCAGGCACTCCAGGTTTGGCATCAGGTTAGGTCCCTTTCCTCATAGGTGTCACTGTCTAGGTGTCCTGACATGGCCAAAGGGAGGGAAAGGACAAAATGGGACAAATACTACGTCCTCATATGGTAGAAGAGCACAAGAACAAAAAGGGCCTAGGTTAGTCTCTGTCAACCCTTTTAAAAGACACGAGTCCATTCATTGAAGCAGAGCCCTCATGACTTTATCACTCCCCAAAAGGCCCCATCTCTTAATACCAAAATGGGAATTATAGCTCAACCCTTGAATTGTGGGGGCCACTCAGACCATAGCCCATGGAATGACCAGTGCCTGTGTTATCTGCAAGTACCGGGAATTACAAATTCAGTGAGGTCAGCAGCAACAGGGTCAGAAAGGGGAGAGGGCTGGGGAAGAGTTTCCAATATTTTAAGATGCATTTGGTCTGGACAATTTTTCAACTACACCCCACCCAGCCCAATTAGATAAAACAAGTATACTCACACAGATAGTCCCCACATGGCCACTTGTTATTTTTCTTTTGCTCCCTCACTGTCTGTCCTTTCCACTTATAGGTTCCTCTGCTCTAGTCAACTCTGATCTCAATAAGGACCAAATTTATCTGGTAGACTTTGAACTCTGGGTGCTAGAAAATAGTACTTGGGGCATGATTGACTATATGTAAGTGTTGAGCTATAATGGAGGAATCTTTCTTCCTCTTATAACACTCCTGTAATTCAGAGGTCCTCAGATTTTGCTTCCCTGTCCCAAATACCTGAGAGATAAGATAAACCTCTATCCGCTCCTGGTGATTATTATGAGAGTGGATACTTTCCTAAGGGGAAGTATGTAAAAACCTGTGTCTGGAAGTGGAAGAAGGGGTGGTTTGGCAATTGAAAAAAAAACCTTTTTTTTTATGGGTACATAGATGTTTATATTTATGAGATATGTGAGATATTTTGATACAGGCATACAATGTATAATAATTATATGGTGTATTCATCACCTCAAGCATTTATCATTTTCCTGTGTAAACATTCCAATTGTACTTTTAGTTATTTTAACATGTATGATAGATTATTGCCAACTGTAGTCACCCTGTTGTACTATTAAATACTAGATCTTATTCATTCTATCTAACTGTATCCCTGTACCCATTTACCATGTCCACTTCCCCACTTCTTCCTCACTGCCCTTCCCAGCCTCTGGTAACCATCCTTCTACTCTTCACCTCCATGAGTTCAGTTATGTACATTTTTAGCTCCCACAAATTAGTGAGAGCATGCAAAGTTTGTCTTTCTGTGCCTGGCTTATTTCACTTAATTTAATGTCCTCCAGTCTTATCCATGTTGTTGCAAATGACAGAATCTCATTTTTCTTTTATAGCTGAATAGTACGCCATTGTGAGTATGTGCCACTTTTTCTTTATCCATTCATCTGTTAACAAACACTTAGTTTGCTTCTGAATCTTGGCTATTGTGAATAGTGCTGCAGCAAACATGAGAGTGCAGATCTCTTCGACATATAGATTTACTTTATTTTGGGTATGTACCTAGCAGTGGGATTGCCGAATCATGTGGTAGTTCTACTGCCAGTTTTTAAAGGAACCTCCATACTCTTCTCCATAGTGGTTATATTTAATACTAATTTACATTCCCACCAACGGTGTACAAGGGTTGCCTTTTTTTCCATATCCTTGCCTGCATTCATTATTGACTGTCTTTAGGACAAAAGACATTTTAACTGATGGGGTGAAATGAGATCTCATTGTAGTTTTGATTTGTATTTCTCTGATCAGTGATGTTGAGCACCGTTTCATAATCCTGTTTACCATTTGTATGTGTTGTTTTGGGAAATGTCTATTTAGATATTTTTCCCTTTTTTGTAATAAGATTATAATATATATTTTTTTCTGATTGAGTAGTTTGAACTCCTTACATATTCTGGTTATTAATCTTTTGTTGGAATGGAGAATTTGCAAATATTTTCCCCTGTTCCATGGGTTGTCTCTTGACTTTGTGGAGCATTTTGTTTGCGTGCAGAAGCTTTTTAACTTGACGTAATCCCATTTGTCCATCTTTGCTTTGGTTGCTTGTGCTTCTAGGGTATTATCCAGGAAATCTTTGTTCATGCCAACGTCCTGGAGAGTTTCCCCAATATTTTTATTTAGTAGTTCCATAGAGGTTTTAGATTTAAGTCTTTAATTCATTTTGATTTTATTTGTATATATGGAGAGAGAGAGAGGGATAGAGAGATAGAGGGATAAGGGAGTCTAGTTTAATTATTCTACATATGGAGATCCAGTTTTCCCACCACCATTTATTGAAGAGACTCTTTTTCCCAGTGGATATTCTTTTCACTTTTATCAAAAATGAGTTCACCGTAGATGTATGATTTTATTTCTGGATTCTCTATTCTATTCCATTGGTCTATGTGACTGCTTTTATGCCAGTACCATGCTGTTTTGATTACAATAGCTCTAGTATAATTTAAAATCAGGTAATATGGTTCTTTCAGTTCTGTTCTTTTCACTCAGCATGATTTTAGCTATCATGGGTATTTCCATATAAGTTTTAGGATTATTTTTCCTATTCTGTAAAGGATGTCATTATTATTTTGATAGAAATTGCATTGGCTCTATAGATTGCTTTGGGTAGTATGGACATTTTAATAATATTGATTCTTACAATACATGAACATGGAGTATATTTCCCTTTTTTAGTGTCTTCTCAAATGCTTGCATTATTGTTTTACAGTGTTCATTGTAGGGGTCTTTCACTTATTTGGTTAAGTTTGTTCATAGGCGTTTAATTTTATTTGTAGCTGTTGTAATGGGGTTACTTTCCTGATTTTTCTTTTTTTAATTTTTTTTCTGCTGTTGACATATAAAAGTGCTACTAATTTTTGTATGTTGATTTTGTATCCTGCCACTTAATTTGTTTATAAGTTCTAATAGTTTTTTATATCTTTAGGTGTAGCCTTTGTTTTTTTTCAAATATAAGATCCTATCATCTGTAAACAAGGATAATTTGACTTCTTCTTTTCCAAATTTTTTATTTTTTTCTCTTGTCTAATTGCTTTAGCTAGAACTTCTAGTACAACGTTGAATAACAGTGGTGAAACTAGACATCCTTGTCTTGCTCCAGATCTTAGAGGAAAGGCTTTCAGTTTTTCCCTATTCAGTGTGACACTAGCTGGGGTCTGTCATATATGGTTTTTTTTTTTGTGTGTGTGCTGAGGTGTCTTCCTTCTATTCCCAGTTTCCTGAGGGATTTATCATGAAAGAATGCTGAATTTTATCAAATACTTTTTCAGTATCAATTGAAATCATCACTCACTTTTTTTGTCCTTTCATTCTATTGATATATCACATTGATTGATTTGCATATTTTCAACCGTCCTTGCATCCCTGGTATGAATCTCATGGGGAGGTGATAATTTTAATCAAAGCTTCTTGAATGGTTCAAATTTGCTCTTCAATGTCCAGTTCAGAATTTCAGTATGTCATTTGTTCAAATGTGGGTCCCTAGAGCCAGAACATATCTGCAATATATATTTATTAAATAAATAAATTTATAATGAAATAAAATATAGTTATTAAATATTGAAGAAAAATGAAGATGCAGAGGGATCTGGTTCGTAGAGGTAAGACTAATGAGGAGTCACTTATTAATCATTGACACAGAAAGGCTATTATTGAGTCAACTTCATGCTTCTCCTTGGTACTCCCCTCACATTTTATCTAGATCCCTGACTCTAGGCATTTTTTTTAAAAGTTTTTTCTTTTGTCCATCTTTATTTCATTCTCTGCCTCTGCATGGAAATGAAACTTTAGTGCCTATGCAGCTTCTATGTGTAAGAACTAATCTTATGAGTTTAGTGGTTAATTTCAAATAATTGCTTGTATCAGATTGTACTAGGTATTGTGGTGAGAGACAAAAAAATGAATAAGATATGGGTCCTTCCTTCAGAATATTCATAATGTTGCTGGGGAGTGCATGGGTAGGTACCTCTGTGTCAGGCAGGCACAATGCTGGAGATCTGGAAAATAATAAAAAGAAAAATTAGATATGGTGCCTTCTTTAATGAAACTTTAGAGTAGGGAGAAGATGGCCAGTTAGAACATTACAACCATGGTAGGCACCTGGCGGGGTAGACGTGTGGTGGTATGAAAGTGCGTAACTCCAGAATTCAGGAGTCAATGGAAACAGTCCCCAAAGAAATGATGATTAAACTGAGATCAGGAGAATGAGTAGGTGATGATTAGGTATCAAAGTATTTGAGACAAAGGTAAAATTATTGGTAAATCCTTTATGTTGGGGCAGGGAGCCTGGCACAGTCCAGGAAGTAGAAAAAAGAGACTGAGGACAAGTTCTGAGTGGAACAAGGCTGGGAAAGTTCTGAGTGGAACAAGGCTGGGAACTTAGATAAGGGATGATATATGTAGGGCTGTGGTGTTAAGGATTGTGGTCTTTACAAAATGGGAAACATTTACAATGGAGGGAGTAGTATATGTGTCATAATTACATTTGTGGTTTATTAAGTTCATGCTACCTGACAGGTGAAAACTGGGTTGGAAGTGGTACCAGCAAGGATGCAAGTAGAATATGTGGGCTGCTTTACAAGTAGTCTTTGTGAAATTACTATTATTTATGGATAATAAAATTATATGCCTAGAAAACATGAGAATCAATGGAAAAGACAGTACAAACAGAGAAAATTCAATTAAGGATGAAATTAGTACAGAGACATCATATTTTTTAACATATAAAAAATGACCATTAGATGACTGAATAGAGGAAACAATATCATTTACAATAGGAACATGAAAGATAAAATGCCTAGAAACAAACAAGCAATTTGAAAGAGATCAGTGAAGAAAGCTAAAAACACTTCCATAGGGATATAAACAACTACTCAAGAACTAGAAAGATCTGATATGTTCTTGAACAGGAAGACTCAATATTATAAATATATCTATTCTTCCTTGTAAAAATTATGCATTTAATATTATTTCATCAACCTAAGTGTCCATCAACAGTGGACTGGATAAAGAAAATGTACATGTACACCATGGAATACTACACAGTCACAAAAGAATGAAACCATGTCCTTTGCAGCAACATAGATTTAGTTGGAGGCCATCCTAAGTGAATTAATGCAGAAAGAGAAAATTAAATACCACATGTTCTCACTTATAAGTGGGACCTTCACATGGTCACAAAGACAGAAACAACAGAAACTAGAGACACTTGAAATGGGGGAGAGGGTCAAAAAATGACTGATTGGATACTATGTTTGGGTGGTGGGTTCAACAGAAGCCCAAACTCCAGCACTATGCGATATACCCATGTGACAAACCTGCACACGTACCCTCTGAATCTAAAATGTTATTCCAATGACATTACAAAGAGTCATTTTTCTAAAGTTTTAAGCAGGCTGATTGTAAGCATCATGCAGAAAAAATACACAAGAATGCCCAGGAAAATTATAAAAAAGAATACTAAGAATCAACTACCCTTATCAGATATTAAACACATTAAAAGCCCCAATAATAAAAATGGTATGGTACTGTCACATAAATTAACATACTAGTTCAAGAGAATAAAATTAAAAGTCTAGGAATAGACCTGAAGGCACACAGAAATTTGACAATATCAGTTGAGCTTCATTTGGGAGGGAGTCTTCTCTGTTTTGTTCTACTGCTGTATTTCTACCACCTAGATCCATGCCTGGTGCACAGCAGTGTCCAAATATCTGTGGAATGAATAAGTGAAAAATTGGATTATTCATTTAATGCTGTTAGGACAACTGGATAACAATCTCAATTAAAGTGGGATCCTCACCTTCTACTTTACAAAGGATGAATTTAAAAATGATTAAAGGTTTAAAATAAATCCATTAAAATTGTATAAGAAACTATAGTATATTAATTTTATGTGGAGTTGAGGAAGCCTTTTTAACTATGACACAACTCTACAGATTTGTAGACAACTATAGCTAGGCTACGTTGGCTTGGATATTCAGTTTTTGTCTTCCTTCCTTCCTTCCCCGCTTTCTTCCCTTTCTCCTTCCCTTACCCCTTCCCTTCCTCCTCTCTTCTTTTCTCCTCTCCCCTCCCCTTGCCTCCCATTCCCCTTCCCCCTCTACTTCCCCTTCCCTTCCTCTCTTTCTTCTTCTTCTTTTTTAATATAGAGCAAGACATTGAAAATGATTTGAAAACAATGGGAATGTAAATTTCTTATAGTTTGCAAATCTACTTCTAAGCTTTTATGTTATTACATCCACATTAAATTGATTTTTTGTGTGTGACCTGCCATCACTTTTCCAAGCACTCTATTATTATTATTTCATTATAAATAATGTTCCCTGAAAGCAGGTACCTTGTCTCTCACTTCCTGGTATACTCTAGTGCCTAGTGAGGTTGATATATGGTTGGGACATGGTAATTATGGTTTAATTAATACATGGTTAAAAACAGAAAACAAGGAGGGCGTGGACATAATTAAATCTAGTCAAATACTAACTGGAGAGAACTTAGGACCTTTTCATAAATGAGATCAACTTTTCCAGTTGGATACAAGTGTCTGAGAATGAGGGAGAAGCCACAGATGGCAGAAAATTAGGCAGATAAAAAGTTTAGGCTATTAATTTCCTTATCTAAGTTGGGCTGCTAACATGCTCTACAATCTAGGCTGGTTATTTAACTTCTTTGCCACAATCTCTCCCACCTCCACACCCTACATGCCCCACTTTCCTTTTGTGAAGCCCCTGTTTCACTGAGAAGCAAAATGTATTTGATGAATTGACATTTCTTTTCTATTTCATTTATAGGGCCATAAATGCATAATGTATATTGACTTGCCTTTAATATGTCAATAGTAGAAAGAAATGTGTGCAACAAAGATTTATAATAAATTTAAGAAGTGAGAAGAGAGGACAAGGAATAAATCTGACCAGAGAAATTCCAAGAGTAAGACTGAAGGACATGTTAAAGCATTTCATAATGGATACCATAGAGACTAGAAAGTTAGCTCTAAACTTCAGCATCTAAACAGAGGGCTGCAAATTCTTTGTACTACACAAACTGATGGGTGGCATCTAATTCCTCTCTGCTTGAATTGAGGTTAGCCCTAGTGACTTGTTTGACGAATAGAAGCTTCTGGTATTCTGAGGCCAGATGACACTGGGACATGTCAATTTACATCCAGGCCTTTTGTTATGCTCACTCTGGGAAAAGAGAGCCATAGTGTAAAATGGCTAACTATGCTGAGACCACCATGCTGTGAGGAAGCCCAAGCTAGCCATGTGGAAAGAGATAGATGCCTAGGTAGCTTCCAGATATCCTAGATAACCCAGTCATAATCCTGGACATAAAGGTGAAGAAGGAGTCACTCTGGTCCCTCCAGACACAATGGGTAAAGAGCCAAGGAACCCAGTTGGAAGCAAGAATTGAGGCTCCAGACATAAGACTCGACTGAGATATTGCAGCCATCTACAGTCATTTGTTTCACCCCAGCTGAGGCCCCAGTCATTGTGGAATAGAAATAAACCATCTCTACTACATCTGTCCAAATTCCTGACCACAAAATTGTGAGCACAGTAAAATGGTAGTTGTTCTACTAAATGTTGAGATGGTTTGATACACAGTAATTGGAGCACTCCATGAGGAAGCTGTTGCTTCATTTCTTCAAAGACGTTTTCTGAGCAGCTTCGAGTGCCAAACCCTTTGAGTGATGTTTTATAATTGCTATATTTTCTAGTATTCCATATAATTCTAGACATTCTTATATCCAGCCTATACAATAAAAAACAAAGGATCAATTGGTTTTGGGGACTTATCCAAGATCACACTGATCATCCGTGCTGGGACTCAAACTCAGGTTCTGCCAAAAGAAACGAAAAGGCAAGGCAAAGTCAAGTCACTCCCTTGAAAGGTGTGAGTTTACAGTTGAGTTGAGAAAGAAAAGTGCTTGGAGATGCCAGCTATTGTGGATACCCCCCGGGACTGTGAGAGGAACAGATGAATTTCAAGTGGACTGATGATTCTGATAGGGATTAAGTGGCAGATTGTACCACAGATGCCACTCTTAAGAGGTTCTTTTGTAAGATTTGCTTTTGGACAAGCAGGAAAGAAAGAAAGTGGAAAATGATTTTCATAGAGAATGTTAGTAGTGATTACCTCTGAGGAAAAAATGTCTTTAATTCAAAATTCACTACACTCATGTCTGATTCTTGTTCTGTGAACAGGCAGTACAAGGTGAGAGTGTGCCTAGCAAACATAGCCCTTAAGCAGATGGGGTTTCCCTTCCACGGCATCATCTCAGATGTCCATGGAGTCATATTTTCTTCCGGTTGTCAAGCCCTCCTCAGGAGCCACTTGACTCCACTGTCTCCAATGTGCTATGTTTCCTGACCTGGAAGCTAACAGCTAGCACTGGATTCTTCGTCCCCATGGTCTTCCCATCTCACCAGTATCCATCCTCCTGGTACACTTAGCTTTAAATCCTCATCACAGACTGAATTTCCTGCTTTACATATAAGACCTCAGTAATTTCAAACAGCGCGAAGTTCTCTGTGCAAGCTGTGATGTTTATACTGCCATGTGATTTTCCCTGAGGAGGATGTGTGGCTCAATTTTACTAATCTTTTAAGACAGCTCAAGTGTCTTTAGGGCCCTCAGAAGTGCCAATCACATCTTTTTTCCCTAATCATTTGGGAAAAAAAGAGTAAAACCAGAATTCAGAGAGGGAGTAACACATCTGCTTCATGGTTACCATAGATTATTTTCTTCTTAGAAGTCTTAATTCTTGTCAGGTGTGAAGCAGTTGGAGCTTCTCCAGGTGTGTGGTCTTCTCTTGGGATCTGATTCTCTCTTGTTCATTCCAAGGTTCAGAGTGATTCTGGCTATAGATTCAAGCTGAGTTACATGATATATTTTTACCAAAAAAAAAAAAAAAAAAAAAAAAAAGAAAAAAGAAAAAAAAAAAGACCAACCACTTCTTTTGCTTCTATCCTAGTGTAATATCCATGTCTATTTCTCAATTAGTTAAAATTTGAAGGTAAATGTGTGTGAATCTTGCCTTGGAGGCTGCATCAAGAAATAGCCTGAACTTTAAGATGCTGTTAAGCATTTCTTTCCCAAAGTTCCATCTTTCCCCCAAAGATTCCTCTAACTTGGCACTTGCAGTCACATTGCCTCATCTGTTTTCCATGAGGCTGGGAGAGTCCTTGGAAAGCTGGGACACACATCTTTGTTTTTTTCCAGGGTCTCACACAATGCCGTTACCTAAGGCAGGTAATCAATAAGGATTTGCTTGATGGAACAGAACAGCACTGTTGATTCTTATGGCTATGCCTCTGGAGTGACTGTGATCCTTCTACCTGCATGAAGCATCTTTTGCTAAGGCTACTGCCATAGAATCTAACATGCTTTGGTTCCAAATCACTGCCTCTTTGGGCCATGCATAAACTTCTATAAGAAACTGAGTTATACCCAGGAAATGCCAGAGCAGTAACCCACTTAAGAAACATCTGCTCACTTTTTCCTGCTTCATCATTCAGTAATCAAAACTAACCTGTTCTGTGTTCTACACCTATGGTTCAATGTTCCTTGAGCCAACTCATATATACCCAAATAAGATTAAAGTATTCATAATTAATCAGTGACTTCCAGTCCTGCATTACATGTTGAATGCACACAGATTTGGAAGCCAGACAGACCTGGGTATTATACTGAATGGTGTTAAACTTTATGAGAAAAATGAGAAATCTGAAATTTAAAGTAATTACCCAAGATTTCAAGTCTTACAAGAAATAAATTTGTGTAACCACAACCACCATAATAACAGAGAATTCTTCTATCACCACAAAGATCTTCTCTATGTAACTCCTTTATAATCACATTGACTCTCACTTCCTACCATCCCTGACCCCTGGTAACCACGAATCTGTTTTCCATCTTTACATTTTGTTCTTCCAAAAAATGTTATGTACATTAAATCATACTGTATGTGACCTTTTGGGATTATATTTTTTTCTACTCAACATAATGTCTTAGAATCCATCCAAGTTGTTGTGTGTATTAATAGTTCATTGATGGGTAGAATTCCATATAATTTTTATATGTATGTACCATAGTTTGTTTAGGGTTTTACTTATTGAGGGACATTTTAGGTGTTTCCAGGTGAAGGTTTATTTATTTATTGTTTTGATTTTGCTTGTCCAAGTCTTCCAGACCATTTTTTTGAAAAGATCATCTTTCTTCCATAGAATTGTTTTTGCAGCTTTGTCAAAATCAATTGGCCGTACTTATATGTGGCTATCTCTGGGTTATCTATTCTGTTTCACTGTATATTAAAAGTAAAGCTGCTAAAAACATTTGTGTATATGTTTTTGTACAGACATAAGTTTGATGTCCAGAAGTGCATTTGCTGTGTGAAGTTCATGTTTAGTTTTTTAAGAGACTGATAAATTATTTTTCAGAGTGACTCTTTCCCAGAAATGGAGGAAAAATTCAATTCCTCTGTCCCCTTGCTTGCTTTTGGTATTGTCACTATTTTTCAAATTTTAGCTGTTCTAGTAAGTTTGTGGTAATATCTCATCATGGCCTTTGTATGCATTTCTCTGATGGCTGGTGATGTTGAACATCTTTTCAAGTGCTTATTTGCCATCTGTATCTCTTCTTTAGTGACATGTCTGGTTATGAATTTCGTTAATTTTCTAATTTCTTGTTAGATATGTAGTTTTCAAATATTTTCTCACAGTCTGAAGCCTGTTTTTTCATCTTCTGAATAGGGGTTTCAATTGGGAAATATTCTTAATTTTTCAAATTTCTCTTTTATGATCATGTTTCTGGTGTCATACTTAAGACTGCTTCACCATGCCTTAGATCTCAAAGATTTGCTCCTATATTGTCTTCTAAAAGTTTTTAGTCTTTTAAATTTGTAATACATTTAAGTAATTTTTATAGGATATTTGGTTTAGGTGAAGCTTTACTCTTTAACTTTGGTTGTCCAGCTGTTCCAGGACCATTGGCGGAAAAGACTTTCCTTCCATTGAGTTGGTTTTGCAGCTTTGTCAAACATCAATTGGATGTCCTTGTGTTGAGCTATTTCTCAGTTTTCTATTCTGTTCCAGTGACCTATGTGTCTTTTCCATGCCTATATCATGAAACTCTTCATTGCCAAAACCGTAAGTTTTGAAATTAGCCAGAGTGACTTTTTCCCCTCTATTTGTCTTTAAAAAATATCCTAGATATTCATTTTAGTTTTCTGTGACTGCTATAACAAACTGCCACAAATATAGTAGCTTAAGCAATACAAATTTATTATCTTACAGTGCTGGAGGTCAGAAATTAAAAGTGAATTTCAATGGGATAAAAACTGAGCTGTCACCAGGGCTGTGTCCTTAATAAAGCCTCTAGAGGAGAATCCACTTTACTTCCCTTTTCAGCTTTCGGAGGCTGCCCACACTCCTTGGCTCATGGCCTCCTTTCTCCATCCTCAAAGCCAGCAACATTGGACTGATTCTTTCTCATGCTGCCATCTTTCTGCCTCCCTTTTCCACTTTTAAGAATGCTTGTGATTACAATGGTTCCACTTGGACAATCCTAGATAATTTCACCTGGTTAGCAACCATGATTTCATTCATCTTAATTCCCTTTGTCATGAAAATAACATATTCAGAGGTCCTTGAGATTAGAACATGAATAATTTTTTGGAGTGGGGAAGGGCATCATTCTTTCTACCACACTATTCAAATTATTTTGCCTTTCCATATAAAGTTAAAAATAATCTTGTCTATATCTACAAATAGCTTGCTGGGATTTTTATAGAAATTGTATTAAACAGGTATACAACTTGATGGGAATTGACCCATTTCCTATGTGGAATCTTCCAATCCATGAATATGGTATGTATCTCCATTAATTTACTTCTTTTTTGATTTCTTTTATCAATGTGTGGTAGTTTTCAGCATACATATTCTGTACATGTTTTGTTAGATTGACACTAAAGAATTTTATTTTCTGAGCAATTATAAAATGGTATTGTAAATTATGGTGTCCACATGTACATTGCTTGTATATAGAAATACTATTGACTTTTGTATATTGATCTTGCACTCTATGAACTTAATGAATTCATTATTAGTTCCAGTATAGATTCCTCAGCATAATTATATTATAGAGACAATTATGCCATTTACAAATAGAAACAGTTTATTTTCTGACCTGTATGCCTTTCATTTTATTTTATTAATTTATTGCACCAACTGAAACTTTCAACACTATGTTGAATAGACTGGTATGAATCAGTGTTCTTGCATTATTTCCAATCTTAAAGGAAAGACATTTATTCTTAAGCCATTAAGTATGATGTTAGTTGTACATTTTTGTAGATTTACTTTATCATGCTGAGAAACTTTATTCTTATTTTTTGAGAATTTTTAAAATATCATTAATGGGTGTTGAATTATGTGAAAGCTTTTTCTGCAGCAATTGATATGATCATTTAATTCTTCTGTAGCCTGTTAATATGATGGATTGCATCAATTAATTTTTATATATTGGACTATCCTTGTATCCTTGAAATAAACTTCACTTAGTCATGGTATATAGTTTCTTTTATATATTGATAGATTCAAAGATTAGCATTTTATTAAGAATTTTTGTATCTATATTTATACAGTATATTGGTTTGTACTTTTCTATTTCTATGTTGTTATTTGATTTTGGTATGAATATGATAATATACTGACTTTGAAGAACAAGTTGTGACATGTTCTCTTCTCTATTTTTCTGGAAGAGACTGTGTATAATTCATGTTAACTCTTCTCATAATATCTGGTAGAATTCTCTAGTTAAACCATCTAGATCTGGAGATTTACTTTCAGTAGTTTTTAATTACAAATGAAATTTCTTTAAGAGGTATAGGACTCTTCAAATTATCTATTTCGTACCAAATAAGCTTTGTTGGCTTGTTTCCAGGGAATTGGCTCATTTCACCTAAGTTGTCAAATGTTCTTTATAGGCTTTTTCATAATATTCCCTTATTATCCTTTTGTTGTCTGCAGGGTCTACAGTGATGTCCTTGTTTTGATAAAGTGTGTCCTCTCTCTTTGTCAATCTTGCTAAAATTTTGCCAATCTTATTGATCTTAAAAAAAAAAAACATTTTTCTTAACTTTCTCTGTTTTTTATTTTTAATTATATTTTTCTCTGCTCTTTATTATTTCCTTCCTTTTGCTTACCTCGAGTTTATTTTTCTAATTTATTGGGTTGGGAGATTAGATTATAGATCTGAGACTTTCTCCCCCTAATATCATGTAGTGCTATAAGTTCCCCTCTCAGTGCTGCTCTGGGACCCATATAGTATATAGTCGAACATGTTGTATTTTGACTCTTAATCAGTTCAATGTATTATCTTATTCCCTTGAGACTTCCTCTTTGATCCATGGATCATTTAGAAGTGTGTCGTTTAGATACCAACTGTCTGAAATATTTTTTGTAATTTTTCTTTTCTTGATTTCTAGTTTGATTCTATTTTGGTTACAGAACATACTTTATGTGATTTCAATTCTTTTAAATTTGTTGAGGTTTATTTTGTGAGCATGATATCATCTATCTTGGTATATGTTCTATGGGCACATGAGAAGATAATGTATTCTGCTGTTGTTGGGTAGGAATGTTTTACAAATGTGATTATATCCTATTAGTATGGTTGACTTTTTCTGTATCTTTGATAATTTATCTAGTTGTTCTTTTGATTATAAGAGAAGTGTTGAACTCTCCAACTATGATTTTAGATTTCTGTATTTCTCTGTTCCTTTCTATCAGTTTTTGCTTTATAGTTTTTTTAACTCTATGGTTTGGTGCGTATACATTTAGGGTTGTTCTGTCTTCTTAGTTAATTGACTCTTTTATCATTGCATAAGCATGCCTCTGTCTCTGGTAATTTTCTTTCTTCTAAAGTCTACTTTGTGCAATATTAATATAGTGACTTCTGCTTTTCTGATTAACGTTTGATATTATTTGGTTCTGTGTCCTTACTCAAATCTCATTTTGAATTGCTATAATCCTCATGTGTCAAGAGCAGGACCAGGTGGAGATAATTGTATTATGGGGGTGGGTGGGTCCCCCATGCTGTTCTTGTGAGAGTGAGTTCTCATAAGATCTGATGGTTTATAAGGAGCTTTCTACCTTCACTCAGCACTCATTCTCTCTCCTGCCACACCATGAAGAAGTGCCTTCTGCCACAATTGTAAGTTTTCTGAGGCCTCCCCAGCCATGTGGAACTGTGAGTCAATTAAACCTATTTTCTTATAAATTAACCATTCTAAGGTATTTCTTTTTATAGTAGGATGAGAATGGTCTAACACAGTAAATTAGTACCGAGAGTAGGCCCCTTCTATAAAGATACCCCAAAATGTGTAAGTGACTTTGGAACTGGGTAACAGGCAGAAGTTGGAACGTCTTGGAAGGCTCAGAGGGAGACAGGAAAATGTGGGGTAATTTGGAACTTCCTAAAGACTTGTTGAATGGCGTTGACCAAAATGCTGATAGTGATATCGACAATGAAGTACAGGCTGAGGTGATCTCAGATGGAGAGGGGAAACTTTTTGGGAACTGGAGTAAAGGTTATTTTTGCTATGCAAAGGGACTGGAGCCATTTTCCTCCTGCCCAAGAGATCTGTGGAACTACTTGAGAGAGATGATTTGGGGTATCTATTGGAAGAAATTTTTAAGCAGCAAAGCATTCAAGAGGAAGCAGAGAATAAAAGTTCAGTAAATGACTGGGTTCAGTGGCTAATGCCTGTAGTCACAGCACTTTGGGAAGCTGAGGCAGGCAGATCGTGAGGTCAGGAGATTGAGACCATCCTGGCTAATATGGTGAAACCCTGTCTCTACTAAAAATACAAAAAATTAGCTGGGTGTTGCGGCACATGCCTGTAGTCTCAGCTACTCAGGAGGCTGAGGCAGGAGAATCACTTCAACCTGGGAGGCAGAGGTTGCAGTGAGCAGAGATCACACCACTGCACTCCAGCATGTGTGACAGAGTGAGACTCTTATCTCAAAAATAAAAAAGAAAGAAAAAAAGTTTAGAAAATTTCCATCCTGATGATGTGATAGAAAAGAAAATAACATTTTCTGAGAAAAAATTCAAACCTGCTGGAGAAATCTGAATAAGTAATGAGCTCAATATTAATCACCAAGACAATGGGAAAAATGTCTCCAGGGCATGTCAGAGACCTTCACAGCAGCCCCTTTTATCAAAGGCCTGGAGGTCTAGGAGGGACAAATGATTTCAATGACTGAGCCCAGGGTCCCCTTGTTCTATGCAACCTCAGGATATGGAGCCCTGCATCCCAGCTGCTTCAGCTCCAGCCTTGGCTAAAGGGGTCAAGATATACCTCAGGCCATTGCTTCAGAGGGTTCAAGCCCCAAGACTTGACATCTTCCACGTGGTGTTGGGCCTGGAGGTGTGCAGAAGAAATGAGTTTTGGGAACCTCTGCCTAGATTTCAGAGGATGTATGGCAATGCATGGATGTCCAGACAGAAGTCTGCTGTGGGGTGGAGCCCTCATGGAGAACTTCAGCTAGAGCAGTGTGGAAGGGAAATGTGGGGTTAGAGCCCCTATACAGCGTCCCCAGGGGGGCACTGCCTAGTGGATCTGTGAGAAGAGGTCCACCATTCTCCAGACTTCAGAATTGTAGATCCACTAATAGCTTGCACCATGCATCAGAAAAAGCCACATTCACTCAATGCCAGCCTGTGAAAGCAGCCAAGAGGGAGGCTGTGCCATGCAGGGCCACAGGGCTGCCCAAAACCCTGGGATCCACCTCTTGCATTGGTGTGCCCTGGTTGTGAGACACAGAGTGAAAGAAAATTATTTTGGAACTTTAAGGTTTAAATGACTACGCTATTGGATTTCAGACATGCATGGGGCCTGAAGCCCCTGTGTTTTGGCCAATTTCTCCCATTTGGAATGGGTGTATTTACCCAATGACTATACTCCCATTGTATCTAGGAAGTGGCTAACTTGCTTTTGGTTTTACAGGCTCATAGGCAGAGGGAATTGGCTTTTCTCAGATGAGATGATGGACTGTTGACTTTTGGGTTAATGATGAAATGAGTTAAGACTTTGGGGGCCTGTTGTAAGGGCATGATTGTGTCTTGAAATGTGAGTACATGAGATTTGGGAGAGTCCAGGAGTGGAATGATATGGTTTGGCTCTGTGTCCCCACCCAAATCTCACCTTGAATTGTGATGATCCCCACATGTCAAGGGCAAGACCTAGTGGAGATAACTGAATCATTGAGGGCAGTTCCCCTATGCTGTTCTCATTATAGTGAGTGAGTTCTCATGAGATCTGATGGTTTTACAAGGGAATTTCCCTTTACTCAGAACTCATTCTCTCTCCTGCTTCCTTGTAAAGAGGTGCCTTCCACCATAATTATAAGTTTTCTGAGGCCTCCCCGGCCATGTGGAACTTTGGGTCACTTAAACCTCTTTTCTTATAAATTATCCCATCTCAGGTATTTCTTCATATAAGTGTGAGAACAGACTAATACAATTTCTATACATTTTCCCATTTTTTTTTTACTCTCAACCTATGTATATCATTATATTTGAAATGATTTCTTGTAGACAGCCTAAGTTTGGTTATATTTTTTCTTATTTACTCTTCCAATTTTTATGTATTAATTGGTGTAATTCAACATTTTACATTTTATGTAATCATTAATATGTTAAGGCTTAAGTCTGCTCCCCATGCCTCATTTGTTCTGTTTTTTTTTTTGCTTGTCTGTTTTCCTTTTTATGCCTACCTGTGAGTTACTTGAACACTTCTTGTAATTCAATTTTTATCTATTTTTTTAAATGGAAATAGATTATTTATTTATTTCCAACTTTTATTTTAAGCTCAGGGGTACAAGTGCAGGTTTGTTACATAGGTAAACTTGTCTCATGGAGTTTGTTGTACACATTACTTCATCACCCAGGTATTAAACTTAGTACTAATTAGTTGTTTTTCTGATCCTCTCCTTTCTCCCACCCTCCACCCTCCAAAAGGCCTCAGTGTTGTTCCCCTCTATGTATCCATATGTTCTCATCATTTACCTTCCACTTACAAGTGAGAACATGCAGTATGTAGTTTTCTGTTCTTTTGTTAGTTTCCTTGGTATAATAGCCATCATCTCTATCCATGTCCCTGCAAAGGACAAGATCTCATTTTTATGGTTGCATAGTATTCCATGGTATGTATGTATCACATTCTCTTTATCTAGTATATCACTAATGAACATTTAGGTGGATTCCATGTCTTTGCTATTGTGAATAGCTATATCTTTTAATAACTGTTTTAGTGGTCATTCTATGTATAACACTGCATATGTACAATCTGTCACAACCTACTGGTATGAACACTTCATCAGTTTAAATGAAGTGCAGAAAGATATTACTTCCCTGTATATCTCTTTACCTTCCTTCACTTATGCTATAATCCATATACACTGATAACCACATTAGGCAGTGTTACAATTTTTGCTTAAATCATCAAACATAATTGAGAAAATTCAAGAAGAGAAAGATAGTCTATTGTATTTACTCATATTTTTACTGTTTCTTCTTTCTCCCTGATCTTCCAAGGTTCCTTCTTTTATCATTTTCTTTCTGCTTAAAGAACTTCCTTAATCCAATTATTTATTTGTCTGTTTTAACATTTCTGTTTGGTTTCTCTTTATGTCTTCTGTTTGTTTGCTGAAGCCTTTTATTATATGCTAAAGCTTTCCATTTTAACATTTGTTTCAAGTGTGTTCATAATTGCTCATTATAATGGTTCTTGTCAGATAATCCTAACATCATTGTCATCTCAGGGTTCATATCTATTTTTCTGCCCAGTTTGAGATCTTCTTCATTCTTGGTATGATGAGTCATTCTCAGTTAAAACCAGGACATTTTGGGTATTATGTTGTGATGCTTAGGAGGATGTTATTTCTTCCTTCTATTTTAGCAGGCACCTTCTGAAACTAGTCTGATGACTCAAGTGTGGAACCACCTTATTTTTTTATTTTTATTTTTTTTTTTTTGAGGCGGAGTTTCGCTCTTGATACCCAGGCTGGAGTGCAATGGCGCGATCTCGGCTCACCGCAACCTCCGCCTCCTGGGTTCAGGCAATTCTCCTGCCTCAGCCTCCTGAGTAGCTGGGATTACAGGCACGCGCCACCGTGCCCAGCTAATTTTTTGTATTAGTAGAGACGGGGTTTCACCATGTTGACCAGGATGGTCTCGATCTCTTGACCTCGTGATCCACCCGCCTCGGCCTCCCAAAGTGCTGGGATTACAGGCTTGAGCCACCGCGCCCGGCCGGAACCACCTTATTACTGCCAGGTAGGGTTGAATTACAACTTCTACATTCAGCCTCCATTGACATTTGTGGGTGGAAAGTGCTCTTTGTAACTGCTGAGTGGGTGGAGGAGTTCTGTCTCCCATCAGGGAACTTTCTTACCACTCCCCACATGACCTCTCTCGACTCTGTCAGTCGAGTGCCTGCCTCAGCACCCATGAGCTGTGTTGAAAGTGCTCCCATGTCATGAGATCTTCTCTGACACCATCATGGTAGACAGGAGGAGAAGCTTCTTGTTACTATCTAGGGAGGTGGAAGTCCAGCCTCCCTATGTGGACCCCACTGATACCTCAGAGGAAGAGAGAGGAGGTAAGGGAGAGAGGAGAGAGGCCTCTTATTGCTGAGTAGTGGTGTAAGGCTTGACTCCTGACTCAACCATCTCTGAATGTACCCAAGCAAGAGTTGGGCACTTTGTTATAGCCCTGCAGGGGTGAGGTCTATGTTCTCCACTTTACCTTTCTTTGCTGGTGGAGTTACTAGCAAAGCAGTGTTTGGCCAGAGTAGAGAAATTATTGTTTGAAAGACTTCTACCTTGCCAGGCTGCCCATTTTTGGATCACTTGTCTAGAAAGAGCAGATTTTCCTTGTGGTATGTTTTTTTGTTTGAATCAGCGGCATTTCTGAGTTGCTGGCTTTTCTAGTATACAGTCTGAGATATATGAGGCAAAATTGACCAAACAAAAAATAAAACAGAGAACTCATCATGGCATCATTCTCAGCTCCTGAGGCTCCTAGCTTGTCTGCCTTCCTCTCTCT
Organism: Aotus nancymaae; assembly: GCF_030222135.1. Taxonomy (NCBI): domain Eukaryota; kingdom Metazoa; phylum Chordata; class Mammalia; order Primates; family Aotidae; genus Aotus; species Aotus nancymaae. The sequence goes on along the minus strand of NW_026988450.1, from coordinate 82,330,830 downwards.
ACCCTTTAGTCTTCTTCAGTTTGTTTTATGTGCCATGTCCAGGCTTTCTGTTTGTACTCAGGGAATAATAGGATAGAATACCTTTACCTCATCTTTCTCAAAGCAGAAGTTCTGTCTTTGATATGGTTTTGCTGTGTCTTTACCCAGCTCTCACCTTGAATTGTAATAATCCCCAAATGTCAAGGGTAGGGCCAGGTGGAGATGACTGAATCATGTGGGCAGTTTCCTCTATACTGTTCTCATGATAATGATTAAGTCCCATGAGATCTGATGGTTTATAAAAGGCATTTCTCCCACACAATCTCTTGCCTGCCACCATGTAAATCAAGCCTTTTCTTCTCCTTTGTCCTCTGCCATAATTATGAGTCCTTCCCAGCCATGTACAACTGTGAGTCAATTAAACCTCTTTCCTTTATAAATTACCCAGTCTTGGGTATGTCTTTATTAACAGTGTGAGAACAAACCAATACAGTCCTCTTTTAATTTTTAAAAAGTGTGCTCCAGATGAAAACTTTAATCTGAAGTATACTTTTAAACTTCTGTTGAGTGACCTGAATGGGAAGAGATGTGTAATCATGAGATCTGCACTTTGATTGCTACTCCAGTTTGGAGGGGAGAGAGAGAGAATCATGAGATCTGCCCTTTCATTGCTCCTCCAGTTTGGAGGAAAGAGGGAGAGGAGGAAGGAAGAGGGAGAGGGAGAGGATTATGATCTGCTTTGTCCCACATCTCCTCCCTCCTCCTTTTCTTAGTCCAGCTTCTCTGGAACTAGAGGAGGCATGGATTCTATTTGCAACTGACCATGTGATAACAGTGGAGAGACATTCCTTGTCACTTTCTGGTTTGCTGTGGTTTGACCTGCTCTTGGCAATTTTTCCAAAGATGGTGGCCTCTGAGGAGTGCAGGTGGTGTCCTCTGAGAGGTGCTCAGCTTTATTCTATCTATCTGAGAGGAGACAGAGTTCACTCTTATCAGAAACACTGCTCTTTCTACTAAGGTTGCCAGATTTAGCAAATAAAAATACTGGGCAACCAGGTAAATGGAAATTTTCAACAAACAGTAAGTTTTTAGTATAATTATATCCCATGCAATATTTGGAACATACTTATATTAGAAAAGTTATTCCTGTTGATAGGAAATTTAAATTTAACTGTGTGCCTTATATTTTAGCTGGCAACCACATCTGCAAGGCCAATTATTCTTGCCTTTTCTTTCTTTTTCTCTTTTATACCATGATAAGAAGGGTGGGATGCTTGAAGGCTCTTACAGGGAAGATTCTTATACTTCTTAGTAAGCCATGGGAGAGAAGTCCAGGCCTAATTGCTAACAGCCCTCTTTAGAATGTGGGAGTAATTAGGGCTTCCTTGTTCTCGGCTCTAAGCCTTAATTCTTAGGAAATAGGAAAACTCTTATTCATCATGCCATTGTAGAGAAAGGCATTATATACTCTGTAATCAAATGCTAAACCAAATGTAATCATTTTCCAAAATATACAATTCAGGTAATGAATGTTGTGGACACTGAGAAAGGGAAACACTAGTCAGGGTTGGATTTGTTTCCTCATTGGAAGATGAGGTGATTGAACAGGGTGACATCTGGGTGAAACATGGTATCCAATGGGTTACTGCCTGCTGCTTCAGAATTTTGGCTGAGGATCCATAGCTGGGGACAATAAAAAAATAATAGCTAACATTTATAATTATGGACGAGAAACTACTGTTAGAGCTGTGCATGGATTTCCTCACTTAATCCTTAAAACATTCTCTGCAATGGGTACTATTATCATGCCCATTTCACCAACAAAGAAACTAGGAGACTGAGAGGCAAATTGGCCAAGATCCCCATGGATGGCAGGTGCCCCATACAGTCTGAGAGTTGTTTCCACAGTTTCACCATGAATGCCTATGCAGATCCAGTGAATATCAACCCTGCTTTGCAGAAAAGGCTGGAGATCCATTGCAAAGACATCTTTGAAGGCAATTATGAGAAATACAGGACATGGGAATTTGTGTGTGTGTGTGTGTGTGTGTGTGTGTGTGTGTGTGTGAAAGAGAGGAGGGAGGTGTGGTCCCACAGTCTAAGCTGATGATGAAAACCCCTAAATAAGAGTTGACTTGGTACATGGTGAACTTGCTCTGTGGTGTGAGCTGAGGATGTTCAATGCCCCACAAAGACCCTCCACAGGAGAGAGCTAGCCTTTGTATGCCTGCCATTGCAAGGCATTTGATAGCCCAGAGAGGGCTTCAAATACTTAAGCTCAGTAAAAACACTTTTTTCATTTTCTTCTTATCTTTCACTCTCTTCTTGTCTGGACACTGGAGGAGCCCAAAGGAGCAGGTGTAGTGGAAGCAGATATGGAGCAAGGAAGGAGGTGGAACCAGGCATGTCCCTCACCCCTGCTCCCTGCTGGTTCCAGAGCTGAGAAATAGGAGAGGGGGAGTTTCCAAAGAACATTGAGATGAAAGGGTTGATTTAGTAAGATTAGATTTTCTGATACCTGAACACGGAACTGTTCTTATAACTGAAAATGACTAAATGTCTTTAGTATCTGCTTGAGATGATGTTAAGGGCAAGACCAGGGAGAGGTAACAGAACAGACTGAGGTAGTGCCAAAACAGTAAAAACAACAACACACAAAGAAAACCTTGTTACTGTTCCTTATCAAATGTACCTGGTTCAATAAGCCAGCAGACGGTCCAGGTTGTTCAGTGCCTCTGGGTCTCTCTCCATTTCTTCATTGCCAAATTGAGGTGGTTGCATCTGGAGATTTCTGTGCTTCCTCCCTAGTTCATGTCTGAAAAGCAATGGAAGTCAATTCAGTGTAGCTTCAGAATCCACCTCCTAGAGGCTTACGTTATCATCTTCTGGGAATATTTTTAAGATTTAAATACAATTATCTGAGTCCCCATACCATGTAGTATGCCCCTTCCCCAAGATTTCTGAGATGTTGGAGTTGGGAGTGTTTGGGGATTCCAAGTCCATGCTCCCCTCTCACTTCATTTTTGCACAGGGTCTTCCAATACAAGAGGGAGATTTGAACCCTCCCTGCTATGTTGTTTGGGTCTCTGATTCCATGACACTTTCCACTTTTCTTTGTTTCTTTCTCATTTTTTCTTTTCTCTCCCAAATGCCTTTCATTTCCCTCCATTTCGTAATTTCTGAGGCTCCAAACTCTTTTTCTCTGTTTTGCCTTTTGTAACTCAAAATTTATTTCCCCTTAGGATTTTGAGCAAGTCCTCTCTCTCTTTGCCAACCCTTTCTCATCTGGGCTCAGCACAGGGGTCTCACTTTTCTCCTACAAAAGGACACATCAAGATAATTTGTAAACAATTGTGCCTCGTATTCCCTTGAATATGCCACTCCCTTGGAAGGAAGAAGCAGCTTCTGTCAGTTTCTGTTTTAAATAGTGTCTACCTTCCCTCTGCTCTAGCATAATAATGTGAGTCTGGTAGATGAAGATGATAATAATAACAAGGCAACAATATCCCAAAAGCCACAAAATCCATAAATGGAAACACTTAAAACTTCTGATGTCTTGTAAATTGACTCCATCAGAAGACAAGTTGTTGTGTATTTCACAACAGGACAGATGACATCAATTCCTTTGAGATTTGTGTTCTTTTGAACTAGTGTGCCCACAAAGTGGTACTTCTCATTAACCTAGTTCACCCTTAACATAATACTCTTACATGCAGAGACCTTTTTATAGTGCATTCTTGTTTTCAAAACACTTTCATGTGTATTCTCTTGCTTACTTCTCAGTGCAATGCTATGAGATGCATCTCATCATTAACACCAATTTTATATACAAACCAACTGAGGCATTAAATTATATATTCTGTGACAGGTCCAGTTTGAAAGGCTTGATCTTCTGTCTTAGAATCCCATGCCATTTCTGGAGTAAATACTCAAACAAATCTCTCTTATAGGTGGGGTAGGATGGGAGCAGACCTGGTTCTGTAGGACTTTGAGTAATCTGTAAAAGTTTGTGGAGGAGAGAACATTGGTAAGGGCCTTGAGGGAAGGGTATATAGCACATCAGTTATTTTGCATTGGGACACATGTTGTATACAATTTGAGAAACCCATTCTGTCATAGAGGATTCATAAAACATTATTGTCTGTTGGTTTGTCATAGAACAGAGTCAAAATACTCTTCTAAGTTTAACATATTTCAACAGGAATTGGGGAGGGCACTGTTTATTGAGTGCCAACCCATGTGCCCAGCAACCTATATGCATTTTCTTATTTAGGCCATACAATTATTAATTACATTTTTAAAATAAGAAAACTTAGAGAATAGAAGGTTACGTAACTTGTAGAAGTGAATCATCCATTAATAATTGCCATAGCAAACATTTATTGAGCACGTAATATGTTCCAGACACTTTACACCTTTATTATCCCAGTCATCATCGCCAAAATTGTATTTGGGAAGCACCAGTATTGTTGGAGGGTAAGGGGACCAATGAGTATATAAGGCAGTGAGACAGATGGAAGTAAAGGGATCAGCTAAGATACTGCTGAAAACTCAATTAGAGAACAAGTAATGTTGCACCTTCTAATGCTCTTGCTTGGAAAAGCCCATTCAATGGATATTGGGGTCTGCAGAACAGACATATGCATAATGATGCCCTTTCACTTATCCAGATGAGGTAGGGTCCAAAGAGCGATAGAAACTTCTACGCTTTGGACTTTGATAAATAAGCTCCACCCACACAAAAATGTGTATCAATAGCTGCCATTCACCAGCGAGGTAACTCCATCTCTGATTTGGGGAGATGATGGGGCCAAGCGGCCAGGCGTGTTTAGGGACAATCTCTTTTCTTGGAAACCAGAGGCAAAGAGAAAGGCATCTACTTTATACCCCTAACCATTTCCGCCATTTTGCGGAGTAGGAAATGGAGGGAAAGAGCAGCAAAATAAATTGCTCAGGTTACATAACTCTTCTGTGGCAGAGCCAGGGAGTCTGACTCTGGAGCTAGTCAACCACGCCTAGCTGCTGAGTTCACACCCAGATCTGAGTGGCCTGGGTTCTTCCACCATAGCATTGTTAAAACCTTAGACAAACTAAATTTAACAGGGTTTAATTGAGCAAAGAATGATTTGTGAATCATGCAGTCCCCAAACCAGAATAGGTTGAGAGAGACTCCAGTGCTACTGTGTGGTTGAAGATATATGGGCAGAAAAAGGAAAACGGCATACAGAAAATGGAAATGAGGTACAGAAACAGCCAGATTGGTTACAGCTGAATGTTTGCTTTATTTGAACCCGGTTTGAATGGTTGGCTGCCTTTGATTGGCCAAAACTCAATGATTGGTACAAAAGTAGGTTACAGTCTGTTTACACATCCAGTTAGGCTACAGTTCACTAGGTACAGAGAAATCTTTCAGCCAAACTTAAAATATGTAAGGAGGTAGCTTTAGGCTAAACTTAATTTAATAGCATACTATTTGGCATGGAGAGAGATGACCATGAAGATGGAAATACATTAGCTGCTCAGTTTCAAAAAGATTCTGGTGCAACTCTGGGTTCCGGGAAGTAGGTATGTAACTATCACTCGCCTGCTTAATTTGTACGTTCTTCTGTTTTCACTGGCTGTGACTGCAACTGTCAACAATGACCCAAGCCATACTTCTCATTTCATTACCTTCACTCACTTCCTCCATTTCAGTACTCAGGGCTTTCCAAACTTCCTGTCAGTCCAGTGTTTCATAATATCCTTCCAGGTGCCATTATCAGCTCATGTCATGTCTGTAGACAACACCCAGATAGCAAAAAGTAAAGATTTTTGGTTCAAATTCAATGTGATAAAACTCTCCATATCTAGACATAATAATAATACCAACCTGTTAAGTGCTAACTATGTCAGTGTTTTGCAGGAATCAGCTCACTAATACAATAGCCGTATGGCCATCTTATACCACTCTTTTTCTTTGCACTGGGATATTTCAATCTGTTAACTGGTGTGGTTCTTTTCTTTGGATTTTCTGCTGCACTGAAATTCTTCCTCCTTGCTACAGAGGCACCTTAACAATCTCTTACCTCAGGGAATGCGTGATTCTGGAGGAATAGCAAAAAATACACTGAGATGTCTAGTCCTAAGACTCCAAAAGATTTTTCAGGAGTTAGGGAAGATATTAAAGGGAAGAAGAGAGTAAGTGTCGGGGCTCCCTTGGATAAAGTAGTCTCTTGCTCTATACTGCTCTACTCTTCATAGACCAAGCAAGAAGGATGATGGCGGATAAACCCTCTTTGCTTTGTGAGATCCTTTCCTTGGATCTCACAAAGCAAAGAGGGTTTATCCAAGTTTTCCCACTTGTGCCTGGAGAGGTGACAATATGTCAGAGAAGGTGTGGCTTTGTGGCGGGTCTAGGAAGAGAGGGCCTTCAAGGGCCTCAGGGAATCCTCCACTCAGTGATGTGGGGCAGGACTGTGGCCATAGTGCTGTAAATGGTCTTTTGCACTCAAACAGGGATGAGTGTAGCTGAGAAAAGGTCCAGGCTCAAGAGGCCTTGATACTGGAGCTAAGGAAAAAGAGCATCATCCTTTGTGGGCTAGTAGCTAAGAACCAGGCAGGGCTGGGATCACTCTGCAGAGATTAGATGTAGAGGCAGCAACTGAGAGCACCTCCCACTGTCTCACAAAATGTGAGCCATGTATTTCAACCTGCTCTAAATGTTATATAGAACCCCAGGTAAACAGAGTGGTAAGAGCCCTGAAGATAGGCTGAGATGACACTTTTGATACTACATGCAATGGGGGTTTGAAGAAATTAGGTTAAGTTAAAAATAACAAATTAAATAATTAACCTATGATAACAGAAAACAAAATAATAATTACTTGGAGGGGTGGGAATTGGCTAGGATGTGCTTCAAACAACTTTCTGGCCATGATAAATATGTTCTGTATCTTGAAAGGGGTGTGCATTACATGGGTGCCAGTATTGATCCAAACTTATCAAACTGTACAGTTAAGGTCTGAGTATTGAACTGACTGCAAATTATGTTCCCATTAAAAAAGTAAAGAGATGGGCCGGGCGCGGTGGCTCACGCCTATAATCCCAGCACTTTGGGAGGCCGAGGCGGGTGGATCACGAGGTCAAGAGATCGAGACCATCCTGGTCAACATGGTGAAACCCCGTCTCTACTAAAAATACAAAACATTAGCTAGGCATGGTGGCGTGTGCCTGTAATCCCAGCTACTCGGGAGGCTGAGGCAGGAGAATTGCCTGAACCCAGGAGGCGGAGGTTGCGGTGAGCTGAGATCACGCCATTGCACTCCAGCCTGGGTAACAAGAGCGAAACTCTGTCTCAAAAAAAAAAAAAAAAAAAAAAAAGTAAAGAGATAAAAAAATTAAGGCTATATTTCTTGCATGCCTCGCTTTGCAACATTCTGTGAGTTAAATGACTTATGAAGGTTACGCAGACAGGATCCATTTTATCTGACTCTATTGTCCGTGTTCTCCTGATTGAGATACAGTGGAGCCTCATAATTGGAACCTTTTCCTGCCATTTGTAGCCGTGGAACCTTGAAACAGCCTTGAAAAAAGTCAAGGCCTGTTTCCCTGTCAGCCATATGTGGATACTAACAGCTCTTACTTCAGAGGGTGGCTGTGTTGTGTTGCATGTAATGTCCTGAAAACAGTGCTGACAACAGTCTGAGCAGGTAGCTGTTCCTTGATAATAAGCTAAAAACCCTCAGACTACAGCAGGTGCAGGAAAGCAGAAGCTGCAAGTTAATGTGCTCAGTCAGCCACAGGTCCCAGGCAAGCTAGGGTTAACATAAACATTTAGCCACTAAACTCAGTGGGAACTCCAACTACCAATACTTTGAAGACTGTTTACCAGGCAGGGGAATTTGCTGGGAGAATTTTCTCCCAACAAATTTGCAGTGATATTATGAAACTTCTAGAAAGATATGTGGTGCTAGTAGAAGCGTATAAGCTTTAAAAGCCTGAACAAAGCCCACAGAGGAAGTTATGAAAGTTTCTCAGGGAAAATGGAAAAGAAATGCTACAGCGATTTCAGGGTTTTCTAAGTTAACTCAGCAATTCTGAGGGGCTTTCAGTGGCCTTTTCTTTCAGCTTTTTCTCAAGAGATAAACTATGAAGATGGCAGATATGAATTCCCCTGTGGAAAATAAATGCAGGTGGCATTGAAGTAATGTAAAATTAATATTCCTTCAACACAATTGTTGGGGACTTACTGCTTCCCAGACATAGCTGTGGGAGCTGAGGAGGATGTATACAGAATAGAAATTTTCTGGAGAATTTCAAGTATAGAAGGGGAGGCAGACATGCACACATCAGTGGAACACTGGGGAATAAAATGTAGGCTGTACTGGAGGTATGAGCAAAGTGCTGTGGGAGGCTAGCTGGGAGCGGGGAATTCTGAATAGGCATTGAGTGCGGGTTCATGGGGTTGGCATTTGAGTGCGGGCTGGAAGGTTCGCACTGGAGGCAAAGGTTGAGGGTGATGGTGTTACAGACACAGGGCCCAGGAGTGACTGAATCCCACCCTGTCAATCATCCTACCCTGTCAGTCATCCCACTCTGTCAATCATCCCAGTAGTTCCCTTTGCATCTCTGAGATAGGAACGTACAAGGAATAAGAATAGAACCATTTTGTTAAGAGCTATGTGGTGGGCAATACCTTAACATGGAATTGCTCCTAAAGGTTGAATTAGAGCATGAAACTAAGGCTCAAAGCTATGCCAGAGCTTCTCATCCTGCCCTCCTCTCCATCCTTATTGCTGTTGCCACCATATTTGATTCTTGGCATGCTTAGGTTATTTGTGGAGAATGAGAAACTGATCGTATTCAAGTGGACTCTTGGATTCAATTACTCATCTAACCACATGAAAGCTGGAAGAGAAAGGAAAGAAGACAGACATCTGCCCTGGCATACTAGGGCCTGCCAAGGTCTGCTTACCACATTTAGGTAGAAATTGTAAGAGAGATAATGCATGAGTAGGCCTGACTTCAATGATTATGCATCCCAGTGAACACAGTCTAGTAAACATCTCCAGTGTTGACCAATTGGTTAAGTCCTATAATAGCTGGAAAAGACTGAGTGGAGTCTCTTTCTACCCATAAGGAGCAGGAAATAAATATTCTCTTCCCTTCAGTGAACAATAGGGAACAAAGGCATTCCAACCTAGGAGAGAAGCTGTGGTTCATCCTGGATTTGTAAAAGAGTAGATGATGTTTGAAGACAAATATATGTCCTTTTATTGAAGGATAGGAAATGCGCAGAGTTGGTGATGGGAGATGAGAATGGGAATACATGTTGAGCTGGAAAAGCAAGATCTCTCCTGCTCCATCAAAGCTTCCCTGCAGGTGAAAGTCTCCTTTAAACACATTGTCTTTGTTCACTCATATTTCACACATATTATGAGTATTGTTTTGATAAGTTTCTTTATAAGAACATTGAAGTTCAGAAAGGTTTAGGAAGTTGTCCCAAGTCATACAGCTTGTAAACAGTTGGAGCTAGCATCAGATCATCTTTCTCCTACTGCAGTACTCTTTCACTCCTACATGCTGCCTCGGAATTGGAACACAGCCGTCCATCAATTCTTAGGGACTTAAATATAAAATGTAAAAATGTAGAAAGTGTATACACACACACACTCACACATTTTTTGATTAGAGGTAATGGAGCTTAAATAGTAATCCTTTAACCTCCTGAGTCTTTCATGGATTATGTCTGTTGTCTCGATATTTCATCTAATTCATCATTTGTCCTGGATTTTTTATTTTATGAATTACTATTAATAATAGTTTCAATAAAATAATGTGGGATGGGTTTGGTAAAGTTCCATTTCATATTTCTGGTTTCTGCCTCAGTCTCATGAGTGTAGTAACCAAGTTCTTTTTTCCTTGAATTGTTTTAAATATTAATGATGTTTGATGTCCAAGTGATTTTTGGTTACATGGATGAAGTGGTGAAGTCTGAGATTCTAGTGCACCCATCGTCAAGTATGTACATTATAACAGATCTGCAGGTTTTTATCCCTTACCGGCTACCAACCTTCCCTCTTCTGTCCAGTGTCCATTACACCACTTCATATGCCTTTGGATACCCACAGTTTAGCTCCCACTTAGAAGTGAGAAGGTATGGTTTTGGTTTCCCATTCCTCAGATACTTCACATATAATAGTGACTCCAGTTCCATCCAAGTTGCTATAAAAGACATTATTTCATTCTTTTTTGTGTCTGAGTAGTATTCCATGATGTGTGTGTGCTTTATCCACTCATCACTTAGGATGAGAAGTTAGGTTGGTTTCCATACCTTTGCAGTTGTGAATTGTGCTATAATAAACATATGTGTGCAAGTGTCTTTTTGATATAATGACTTACTTTTCTTTGGGTAGATACCCAGTAGTAGGATTGCTGGATCGAAAGGTTAGATCTACTTTTAGTTCCTTGACAAATCTTCAAACTGTTTTCTGTAAAGGTTGTACTAATTTAAATTCCCACCAGCTGTTTTTAAGTGTTCCCTTTGCAACACATTCATGCCAACATCTATTGTTTTCTGACTTTTTAATAATGGTTACTCTGTAGGGGATAATGTGGTATCTCATTGTGCTGTTAACTGGCACTTCCCTGATGATTATTGATGATATTGGTGATATTGAGCATTTTTGCATATGTTTTTGGCCATTTGTATGTACATCTTCTTTTGAGAAGTGTCTATTCATGTCATTTGCCCACTTTTTGATGGAATTATTTATTTTTTCTTGCTGATTTATTTGAATTCCTTGAAGATTCTGGATATTAGCCCTTTGTTGGATACATAGTTTACAAAAATTTTCTCCCATTCTATTTAGTTTAATTAGGTCCCAGTTATGTATTTTTGTTTTTGTTGCATTTGCTTTTGGGGTCTTAGTCATAAATACTTTGCCTAGGCCAAAATCCAGAGTGTTTTTCCTAGGTTTTCTTATGGACTTTTAAGTGTTTAATTCCTCTTGAGTTTATTTTTTTATTTTTATTTATTTATTTTTTTGAGACGGAGTTTCGCTTTTTTTGCCCAGACTGGAGTGCAATGGCACGATCTCGGCTCACTGCAACCTCTGCCTCCTGGGTTCAAGCAATTCTCCTGCCTCAGCCTCCCAAGTAGCTGGGACTACAGGTACGCACCACCCTGCCCAGCTAATTTTTGTATTTTTACTAGAGACGGGGTTTCACCTTGTTGACCAGGATGGTCTTGATCTCTTGATCTCATGATCCATCTGCCTCAGCCTCCCAAAGTGCTGGGATTATAGGTGTGAGCCACTGCACCTGGCCTTGAGTTGATTTTTTTTATATGGTGAGAGGTAGGGATCCAGCTTCATTCTTCTACAAGTGGCTATCCAGTTTTCCCAGCACCATTTATTAGATAGGGTTGTCCCCTCCCCAATTGTTTTGGTATGCTTTGTCAAAAATCAGTTGGTTCTAAGTATTTGACTTTATTTCTGCATTCTCTATTCTGAGCAATTGGTCTATGTATCTACTTTTATACCGATACCATGCTGTTTTGGTTACTATAGTCCTGTAGTATAACTTGAAGAAGGGTGGTGTGATGCCTCCAGATTTCTTCTTTTTACTTAGATTGCTTTGGCTATTTAGGCCCTTTTTTGGTTCCATATATGGTAATTTAAGACTGCTTTTTCTAATTTTGTGAAAACGATGTTGGTATTTTGATAGGAATTGCATTGAATCTACAGATCACTTTGGGCAATATGGTCATTTTCACAATATTGATTCCTCCAATCCACAAGCATGGAATGTTTTTCCATTTGTTTGTGTCATCTATGATTTCTTTCAGTAGTGTTTTGTAATTGCTGTAGAGTTCTTTCATCTCCTTGGTTAAGTATATTCCTAGGTATCTTACATATGTATGTATGTATTTATGTATGTATTTGCAGCTATTGTAAAAGGGATTGCATTATTGATTTGATTCTCAGCTTGGTCTCTGTTGGTGTATAACAGTGCTACTAATTTGTGTACACTGATTTTTTAACCAGAGTCTTTAATGAATTCATTTATCAAATGTAGGAGTCTTTTGGAGAAGTCTTTAGGGTTTTCTAGTACATAATCATATCACTGGCAAACAGAGACAGTTTGACTTCCTCTTTTCTTATTTGGATGCCATTTATTTCTTTCTCTTGCCTGGTTGCTCTAGCTAGGACTTCCAGTACTATGTTGAATCTAAATGGTGAAAGTGGATATCCTTGTCTCGTTCCAATTTTTAGGGGGAATGCTTTCAACTTCTCCCCCATTAAGTATAATGTTGCCAGTGGGTTTATCACATATGGCTGTTTTATTTTGAGGTATTTTCGTTCTATGTCTAGTTTATTGAGGGTTTTTTATTACAAAGGTATGCTGGATTTTATCCAATGATTTTTCTGCTTCTATTAAGATTATCTTATGATTTTTATTTTTAATTCTATGTGGTGAATCACATATGCCTAGCATATGACTAACATATGAATAACATATGACTTGCATATGTTAAACCATCCCTGCATCCTTGGGATTAAACCCACTTGATCATATTGAATTACTCTTTTTGATGCAGTTGTACTTAGTTAGTACTTTGTTGATGATTTTTATATCTATGTTCATCAGAGGTATTGATCTATAGTTTTCTTTTTTGTTTTTTCAAGACAGGGTCTTACTATGTCACCCAGGTTGGAGTGCAGTGGTGTGATCTTGGTTCACTGCAATTTCTGCTTCTCAGACTCGAGCGATCCTCCTACCTCAGTCTCCCAAGTAGCTGGGACTGTGGCATGTGCCACCACACCTGGCTGTTCTTTTTTTTTGTTTGTTTGTAGAGATGGGATCTACCTATGGGGTCCAGGCTGGTTTGGGACTCCTGAGCTCAAGTGATCTACCTACCTCAGCCTCCCAAAGTTTTGGGATTACAGGCATGAGCCACTGCATCCAGCTGGTCTGTAATCCTCTTTTTCTGTTATGTTTTTTTTTCCTGGCTTTGATATTAGGGTGATACTAGCTTAGTGTAATAAATTAGGGAGGGTTCCCTTTTCCTTAATCTTTTAGAATAATTTCAGTAGGATTGGTATCAATTCTTCTTTGAATGTCTGTTAGAATTTGGTTGTGAATCAGTCTGGCCCTGGGTTTTTCTTCTTGGCAATTTGTTTTTATTACTGATTCAATCTCACTGCTTATTATTGGTCTGTTCAGGATTTCTATTTCTTTCCGATTCAAGGTAGGAGAATTGTATGTTTCCAGGAATTTATCCATTTTGTCTAGATTTCCATTTTTTCTAGATTTTCTAGTTTGTATGCATAAAAGTGTTCATAGTAGTCTCAAATGTTCTTTTGTATTTCTGTGGTGTCGATTGAAATATCTCTATTTTCATTTTTTTTTAAATAACAGATTTATTGAGCTATAATTCACATGCCATAAAACTCTCCCATTTAAAGAGTACACTTAAAATGTATAATTCTGTAGTTTTGAGTATATTCAGAGAATTGTGTAACCATTACAATTAATTTTAGAAAATTTTTATTACCCCAACAATTTTTTTTTATAGTGATTTTTTTTTATTGCATTTTAGGTTTTGGGGTACATGTGAAAAACATGCAAGGTTGTTGCATAGGTGCATACGTGGCAGTGTGATTTGCTGCCTTCCTCCCCTTCACCTGTATCTGGCATTTCTCCCCATGCTATCCCTCCCCGACTCCCCACCCCGCCTGCTGTCCCCCCACTCCCCCCAACAGACACCAGTGTATAGTGCTCCCCTCCCTGTGTCCATGTGTTCTCACTGTTCAACACCCTCCTATGAGTGAGAACATGCAGTGTTTGATTTTGTGTTCTTGTGTCAGTTTGCTGAGAATGATGGTTTCCAGGTTCATCCATGTCCCTACAAAGGATGCAAACTCATCGTTTTTGATGGCTGCATAATATTCCATGGTGTATATGTGCCACATTTTTCCTGTCCAGTCTATCATCGATGGGCATTTGGGTTGGTTCCAGGTCTTTGCTATTGTAAACTGTGCTGCAATGAACATTCGTGTGCATGTGTCCTTATAATAGAACGATTTGTAATCCTTTGGATATATGCCCAGTAATAGGATTGCTGGGTCAAATGGAATTTCTATTTCTAGGTCCTTGAGGAATCGCCACACTGTCTTCCACAATGGTTGAACTAGTTTACACTCCCACCAACAGTGTAAAAGTGTTCCTATTTCTCCACATCCTCTCCAGCATCTGTTGTCTCTAGACTTTTTAATGATCGCCATTCTAACTGGCGTGAGATGGTATCTCAATGTAGTTTTGATTTGCATTTCTCTAATGACCAGTGATGATGAGCATTTTTTCATATGCTTGTTGGCCTCATGTATGTCTTCTTTTGTAAAGTATCTGTTCATATCCTTCGCCCATTTTTGAATGGGCTTGTTTTTTTCTTGTAAATCTGTTTTAGCTCGTAAATTCGGGATATCAGCCCTTTGTCAGACGGGTAGGCTGCAAAAATTTTTTCCCATTCTGTTGGTTGCCGATTCACTCTATTGACTGTTTCTTTTGCCGTGCAGAAGCTGTGGAGTTTGATTAGGTCTCATTTGTCTATTTTGGCTTTTGTTGCCAATGCTTTTGGTGTTTTGGTCATAAAGTCCTTGCCTACGCCTATGTCCTGAATGGTTTTGCCTAGGTTTCCTTCTAGTGTTTTTATGGTATTAGGTCTTATGTTTAAGTCTTTAATCCATCTGGAGTCAATTTTAGTGTAAGGTGTCAGGAAGGGGTCTAGTTTCTGCTTTCTGCATATGGCTAGCCAGTTTTCCCAACACCACTTATTGAACAGGGAATCCTTTCCCCATTGCTTGTTTTTGTCAGGTTTGTCAAAGATAGGATGGTTGTAGATATATTGTGTCGCCTCCGACGCCTCTGTTCTGTTCCATTGGTCTATATCTCTGTTTTGGTACCAGTACCATGCTGTTTTGATTACTGTAGCCTTGTAGTAGAGTTTGATGTCGGTAGTGTGATGCCTCCCGCTGTGTTCTTTTTGCTTAGAATTGACTTGGCTATGCGGGCTCTCTTTTGGTTCCATATGAAGTTTAAGGTGGTTTTTTCCAGTTCTGTGAAGAAGGTCATTGGTAGCTTGATGGGGATAGCATTGAATCTGTAAATTACTTTGGGCAGTATGGCCATTTTCAAGATACTAATTCTTCCTAACCATGAACATGGAATGTTTCTCCATCTGTTTGTGTCCTCTCTTATTTCGTTGAGCAGTGGTTTGTAGTTCTCCTTGAAGAGGTCCTTTACGTTCCTTGTTAGTTGTATTCCTAGGTATTTTATTCTCTTTGTAGCAATTGTGAATGGCAGATCGTTCTTGATTTGTTTCTCTTTAAGTCCATTATTGGTGTATAGGAATGCTTGTGATTTTTGCACATTGATTTTGTATCCTGAGACTTTGCTGAAGTTGCTTATCAGTTTCAGGAGATTTTGGGCTGAGATGATGGGTTCTTCTAGATATACAATCATGTCGTCTGCAAATAGAGACAATTTGACTTCCTCCTTTCCTAGTTGAATACCCTTTATTTCTTTTTCTTGCCTGATTGCTCTGGCTAGAACTTCCAGTACTATATTGAATAGGAGTGGTGAGAGAGGTCATCCTTGTCTAGTGCCTGATTTCAAAGGGAATGCTTCCAGTTTTTGCCCATTCAGTATGATATTGGCTGTCGGTTTGTCATAAATAGCTTTTATTATTTTGAGATACGTCCCGTCTATACCTAGTTTATTGAGAGTTTTTAGCATAAAGGGCTGTTGAATTTTGTCGAAGACCTTCTCTGCATCAATTGAGATAATCATGTGGTTTTTGTCTTTGGTTCTGTTTATGTGGTGAATTACATTTATAGACTTGCATATATTGAACCAGTCTTGCATCCCCGGGATGAATCCTACTTGATCATGGTGGATAAGCTTTTTGATGTGCTGTTGCAATCGGCTTGCCAGTATTTTATTGAAGATTTTTGCATCTATGTTCATCATGGATATTGGCCTGTAGTTTTCTTTTCTTGTTGAGTCTCTGCCGGGTTTTGGTATTAGGATGATGTTGGTCTCATAAAATGATTTGGGTAGGATTCCCTCTTTTTGGATTATTTGGAATAGTTTCAGTGGGAATGGTACCAGTTCCTCTTTGTATGTCTGGTAGAATTCGGCTGTGAACCCATCTGGACCTGGGCTTTTTTTGGGTGGTAGGCTCTTAATTGCTGCCTCGACTTCAGACCTTGTTATTGGTCTAGTCAGGGTTTTGACTTCTTCCTGGTTTAGGCTTGGGAGGAGGCAACTGTCCAGGAATTTATCCATTTCTTTCAGGTTTTCTAATTTATGTGCATAGAGTTGTTTGTAATAATCTCTGATGATGGTTTGAATTTCTGTGGAATCTGTGGTGATATCCCCTGTATCATTTTTTATTGCATCTATTTGGTTATTCTCTCTTTTCTTTTGTATTAGTCTGGATAGTGGTCTGTCTATTTTGTTGATCTTTTCAAAAAACCAGCTCCTGGATTTATGGATTTTTTTGTAGGGTTTTTCGTGTCTCTATCTCCTTCAATTCTGCTTTGATCTTAGTTATTTCTTGTCTTCTGCTAGGTTTTGAGTTTTTTTGATCTTGCTCCTCTAGCTCTTTCAATTTTGACGATAGGGTGTCAATTTTAGATCTCTCCTTTCTTCTCATGTGTGCACTTATTGCTATATATTTTCCTCTAGAGACTGCTTTAAATGTGTCCCAGAGATTCTGGTATGTGGTGTCCTCGTTCTCGTTGGTTTTGAAGAACATCTTTATTTCTGCCTTCATTTCATTGTTTATCCAGTCAACATTCAGGAGAAAGTTGTTCATTTTCCATGAGGCTGTGCGGTTCTGGGTTGGCTTCTGAATTCTGAGTTCTAACTTGATTGTACTGTGGTCTGAGAGACTGTTTGTTATGGTTTCTGTTCTTTTGCATTTGCTGAGGAGTGATTTACTTCCAATTATGTGGTCAATTTTAGAGTAGGTGTGATGTGTTGCTGAGAAGAATGTGTATTCTGTGGATTTGGGCTGGAGAGTTCTGTAAATGTCTATTAGGCTTGCTTGTTCCAGGTCTGAGTTCAAATCCTGGATATCCTTGTTAATTTTCTGTCTCGTTGATCTGTCTAATATTGACAATGGTGTGTTGAAGTCTCCCACTATTATTGTGTGGGAGTCCAGGTCTCTTTGTAATTCTTTAAGAACTTGCCTTATGTATCTGGGTGCTCCTGTATTAGGTGCATATATATTTAGGATTGTTAGCTCTTCTTGTTGCATTGATCCTTTTACCATTATGTAATGTCCTTCTTTGTCTCTTTTGATCTTTGTTGCTTTAAAGTCTATTTTATCAGAGATGAGAATTGCAACTCCTGCTTTTTTTTGCTCTCCATTTGCTTGGTAAATCTTCCTCCATCCCTTTATTTTGAGCCTTTGTGTATCCTTGCATGCGAGGTTGGTTTCCAGGATACAGCTCACTGATGGGTTTTGGCTTTTTATCCAATTTTCCAGTCTGTGTCTTTTGATTGGGGCATTTATTCCGTTTACATTTAGGGTTAATGTTGTTAAGTGTGAATTCGATCCTGTTATTTTGATGCTAGCTGGCTGTTTTTCCCATTGGTTGCTGCTGATTCTTCATTATGTTGATGTTCTTTACCATTTCGTGTGTTTTTGGAGTGGCTGGTACTGGTTGTTCTTTTCTTTGTGTAGTGCCTCCTTCAGGAGCTCTTGTAAAGCTGGTCTGGTGGTGATGAAATCTCTGAGTACTTGCTTGGTCTCAAAGGATTTTATTTTTCCTTCACTTATGAAGCTTAGTTTGGCTGGATATGAAATTCTGGGTTGAAAGTTCTTTTCTTTAAGGATATTGAATATTGGCCCCCGCTCTCTTCTGGCCTGTAGGATTTCTGCTGAGAGATCTGCTGTAAGTCTGATGGGCTTCCCTTTATGGGTAACCCGACCTTTCTCTCTGGCTGCCCTTAGTATTTTCTCCTTCATTTCGACCCTGGTGAATCTGATGATTATGTGCCTTGGGGTTTCTCTTCTAGAGGAATATCTTTGTGGTGTTCTCTGTATTTCCTGGACTTGAATATTGGCCTGCCTTGCTAGGTTGGGGAAGTTTTCCTGGATAATATCCTGAAGAGTATTTTCCAGCTTGGATGCATTCTCTTCGTCACATTCAGGTACACCTATCACACGTAGATTAGGTCTTTTCACATAGTCCCATAATTCTTGTTGACTTTGTTCATTCCTTTTTACCCTGTTTTCTCTAATCTTGCCTTCTCATTTTATTTCATTGAGTTGATCTTCGACCTCTGATATCCTTTCTTCTGCTTGGTCAATTCGGCTGTTGAAACTTGTGCATGCTTCATGAAGTTCTCGTGTTGTGTTTTTCAGCTCCATCAATTCACTCATATTTCTCTCTAAGTTGTCCATTCTTGTTAGCATTTCGTTAAGTCTTTTTTCAAGGTTCTTGGTTTCTTTGCATTGGGTTAGAACATGTTCTTTTAGCTCACAAAAGTTTCTTATTATCCATTTTCTGAAAGCTGATTCTGTCATTTCATCACACTCATTCTCCATCCAGACTTGTTCCCTTGCTGGTGAGGAGTTGCGCTCCCTTGTAGAAGGAGAGGTGTTCTGGTTTTGGGTGTTTTCATCCTTTTTGCACTGGTTTCTTCCCATCTTTGTGGATTTATCCACCTATCGACTTTGTAGTTGCTGTCTTTCTGGTTTTGGTAATTTTAAGTCTGCAGCAGCTGAGCTCATAAACCCCCTTTTCTTTCCCCCAGGTGTTCTGTCCCAGGGAGTTAGGGCTTTATGATTTCCCGCTGTCTTGCTATCATTTTCCCTGCCCACAAGGTGGCAGCCTAGTCACACTCAGCCTGCAGAGGCTTCGCTGAGCTGCTGTGGGCTCCGCCCAGCTTCCGTGTGAACTTCCCTGCAGTCCTGTTTATATGGGTGTAGTTAGAACTGCTTCCGCTATGTTGACCCGCCCCTGTAGTGACGGAGTCTCTGTAGTGGCGGGTTACCTTGGTTATGGCAAATTGCCCTGGGAACTGCAGGGTGTTTCCCGGTGGGGGACGCCCCTCCCCCACTGAGCTGGCCCGTCCCGGGTTCAGCCATGCTTCCCGTGGCGCCCTCTTTGCCCAGGAATCTCTTGGCTTGATTCCCTGCCTCAGCTCCCCTTGCTGGCCCAGAGGGGACCCAGTCTTGTTCACTCTGCACAAGGAGCCGCTGTCCCCTGCCCCAGGTGTTGGCCGAGCGGCCGCTCCATTCCAACCAGCAGCGCTGGCAACCTGTGGAGCTCCTCCATCTGTGAATCTCCTGGTCCGTGGGCAGTAAAAATCTGCTGCCCTGTGAGCCACTACATCAGTCGAAGCAGCAGCTCTGAGATTCGTGGTGCGCCCTTGCCCAGGAATCTCCTGGCTTGACTTCCTGCTTCAGCTCCCCTTGCTGGCTCAGAGGGGACTCAGTCTTTCTCACTCTGCTCAACCAGCCGCTGCCCCCCGCCCCAGGGCATAGGCTGAGTGGCTACGCTGGTCAGACCAGTGGTGCTGGCGACCCGTGGGGCTCCTCCTCCTGCTCACCCTCTGTGCCTTCTCTTGGAGCTGCAATCCCGACTTCCTCCTAGTCGGCCATCTTGGATCCTCCTCTATTTTCATTTTTAATTGAGCTGATTTGAATCTTCTCTCCTCTTTTGGTTAATCTACCCAATGGCCTATCATTTTTAAAAATCTTTTTGAAGAAATAACTTTTCATCTCCTTAATCTTTGGTATTTTTTTTTTTTTGGTTCAATTTCATTTAGTTTTGCTTTGTATTTTTTTCTTCTGCTAGCTTTGGGTTTGTTTTGTTTTTATTTCTCTAGTTCTTGGAGGTGTGATGTTAGGTTGTCAATTTGTGATCCTTCATACTTTATGATGTAGACATTTAGCGCTATAAACTTTCCTCTTAGCACTACTTTTGCTATATCACAGAGGTTTTGATAACTTGTATCACTATTATAATTCATTTTGAAGGATTTTAGAATTTCCATCTTAATTTTATTAACCCAAAAGTTGTTCAGGAGCGGATTGTTTAATTTCCATGTACTTGTGTAGTTTTGAGGGTTCCCTTAGGAGTTGATTTCTAGTTTTATTCCACTGTGGTCTGAGAAGATACTTGAGATGATTATTTTAAATTTTTTAAATTTATTGAGACTTATACCATGGTCTATCTTGGAGAATATTCCATGTGCTGCTGAGAAGAATGTACATTCTGCTGTCTTTGGTAAAATGTTTTATAAATAGCTGTTAGCACCATTTGTTCTAGAAGTTTCTTTGTTGACTGACTGTCTTGATAATCTGTCTAGTGCTGTCAGTGGAGTGTTGAAGTACCCCACTATTATTGTATTGCTGTCGTCTGTCTCTTTTCTTAGGTCTAGTAGTGATTGTTTCATGAATCTGGGAGCTCCAGAGTTAGTTGAATATATATTTAGGATTATAATACCTTCCTGTTGGATCAATCCTTTTATCATTATATAATGGTCTTTTTTTTTTTAACTGTTGTTGCTTTGAAGTCTGTTTTTCTGACATGAGAATAGCTATCCAAATTTCTCTGTATCATTTTAATATTAGTATTATGCTACCAAATTGAGCACCGAAGTTCTCTCTTAACATGTGGTCAAATATGAAAGAACCAGCTATTATCTGTCCTTCCCGTCTTGACTCTTGGCACATGCAACTTAATTAACACAATCAATTAGGGTCTGGCTCCTGTGATTCCTCCTGGTCATGGGTGATAGGGAGAACAAATATTTGAACCTGTTGTACCTTCCAGCTATGTAATGTACTAGCCAGCTGTGCTATGGGCCATGGCCTGTGAAATGCACAAAGCTGTCTGTTTTCAGGGGGCAGATGAGTGGGGAGCATGAAGAAATAATGATGAGGAATACAAAAGATATTCATGTAGAGAAGAGGCTGCACAGTCCTTCCATAGAGAACATGAGGAATGAGCTGGATGCCTTTGATTCATTGATTCTGTCATTTATCATATGGTGTGCAACTACCATAATTTTTTATTTTGTAATAAACATTTAATTCCAGAAATTATTCCCCAAACTAAAGAGTACATTCAACAAAATTTAAATTTAATCCTACCTTTTTATTTCCCAAAAAGTCTTGTTGAGAAACATGTTCTTTACAAAAAAAAGTTTGTCAGTTTGCCATCCACCACAAATCTGATAAGGAAATCATTGACCACATCAATCCAGAAAATACAGATCTGCTGAAGAAACTTCAGTATGTACTTCAAAGTTAGTGATTAGACTTTAAGACCATACCTGAAAATTGGCAGCACATATAACAGACATACATGCAGCTTCAGAGAGCACCTTTACTCTGTAAAGCATGACTTTTCATTTAGATCAAATGATTTTTCTAAATTATTTATACTGATATTCGATGTCCTGTTTTCTTGTGACTGTTTGAAAAGGACAAAATGGTGGCTAATACGCTACCTCCATCAAAAGAGGAACTTTGCAAACACTTAAATGATAAAATTATATAGAAAGTCATTTAATTTTAATATCTAATATTTTTATCCAAAGATGATATCAAAGGAGAGCTTTGCAAATTCATTTCTTCAAACATATATTGTTGTGAATACCATTATAAATTCAGTGAAAATTTAATGTGGAAGATGGAAATTTTCTGATAATACTATGAATACAAGTTTTTGTGAAACAGTTCTGTGGTACAAATAATGTTATTAAATTTAAGTAAAACAACAACCATGTGGCAGACATATACTTGATCTTGGTCACAGAGCTAGATAATTAAAAATGCTATTTAAACAAGTAAGGTGGGTTATCTATCTATCTGCTTGCTTCATTGCTGCTTAAAATTGACCCAATTTAAAAACCCATGAAAATTTCTTGACTACTTTGTAAATAAACCTAAGTGTTTTAGACTACTTTAGAATTTTTATTATGTAAAATTCTAAATTGTAGTATCATTTTATTCAAAAATGACTTCGAAATCTTTATTCAAAATACTTTAAGCAAATTTCAGTTAGTTACTGAAAACAAAACTTTAAACAGAAAGATATTAAAATATATCCTTACAAAAGCAAGGGGAGAAACAAAATATTTAAGTGATAAGAGCTCAAAGTGTATATAATATTTCACTTTGAAGTGTTAAAACTGCTCAATTTAGGGAAAAATATTTTTATTTAGCTTCAACTTTTAATTTGTTGTCTTGTACTAAACTGGAGTTAGATTGAAAAAGCCTATAATTTTACAGTTTCTATATTTAGCAAAATAAACAGAATTAAAATACAAACAATTTACTTGACATATTTTGTCTTATAAAATATGTATTTTATAAAAGCACTCTGCATAGAGGCAAAATGACTGTACTGGTAAAAACATATATGCCTATGTTTTTACATATTTTGATATAAAACATAATGAAGCATATCCTTCATTTAGTAGAATCTACTCTTAGCTTACAAGAGTACATCTTCCTATAACAAGAAAGTTTTCTCAATTACTATGGTCTTTAGGTTAATTATTAGGTACTAACCATTGCAAATGTATTATCCATAGAATATATACTTAGAAAAGGGTTCAGTCACTTTTATGAAAAAAACAGTGACTGCTAAAAACGGATTTGTCAGAAAATATCAGTGGTACTGTATTAAAATTAGATATGGCTATGTGTTTCATTAAAGTTGTGAATATGCACTGAGATATTCTGCTAGTGTTATTTTAATGTTTAGATAAAAATATAAAAATGTTTGTAATATTTCTGTTGAAATGTATGAATGTATGCTATTTAAAATTGCTAGAAAAAAGTTTTAGAAAATAGCTTTGGTATAGAACTCTTTCATAGGTCTACCAATATGTTTCTTTTTCATATGTATATTTAGATGTGTGCATACATATATGTTATATATATATACACACACACGTGAGCTTATCCAACATGGATATACACACACACACACACACACACACACTTTTAAAAGTGTTGTGGTTTGGATGGTAAAGTATATGAATCTTAAAATATTCTAAAAATATGTGTCCTTTGAAAATACTTCCAAGACTAAAACATATGAAGCATAATCTCTCCAGGTCACCTTGCATTATCATTAAAAAAAAAAAAAAAGGGAAGTCTGAAGTCAGGCAAACTTGAGTTTAAACGAAGGCTCCACCAATAAGTAATAGTGTCTTGAGATAAGTTCCCGTTTGCCAGAGACAATTCTTCCATGTTAAGTACTCATCTTCAGAATATTTCACATTTTGGGGTATTGATTATATAACAAAGTTTATTGTAAGAGTATTAGTTCAAAGGTAACCAGCAGAACAAAATTCAATTTTTTCTAAATAACAGAAAATATAAGAGCAAGAGAGAGAAAACAAATAAGATAGTCTACATGATTAATTACTATGGCTAGATATCCAGAAAATGAATCACACATATTTGTAGTATGTTGTTGATATTACTCTAAGACTGTTGTCTGCATCTTATATGATGAAACAAGTAATGACATTCCAGTACCATATTTTCCAATGTCATTGAATAGCTAGATTTTCAGTATGTAAGGAAAGAGATAATTATATATGTTAAGAAGCTCAAGTAAAAACCCTGAAGCTTAGCATTTGAAATGAAACCATCAGTGTGTATTTATAATGTGTTTTGTTTTCAGAATTATTTCCTACCTCTGTCCTTTGAAAAGCATTGAAGCACTCACCTCTCCAGTGGCAGTGTGCACATCCTTAGTTCCCAGATTGCGGTTTGCAAATATCCTTCCTTCCTAAAAGGAAAGAAATTTTTGGAAATGTTTAAGATGAATCTTGAACAAATTTCAAACAAGAGAACAAGGAAGTAATCCAATTACCAGGGTGATGTCTAAAAGACATAGGACCCATTTGTAGTGGCTCCCACTGGCCAAAGATGGCACGATTTGAGCAACAGTAAGAAACATCAGTGGAAGGAGATATGCAATATGTTTAAATCCTTTCATTTACAATGACACAAAACAAAAAACTAAATTGACTACATGGTGATAGATGCTAGTGAATCAATTTATCACTTGAAAATGATAAAGAAGCAATTATTCTGCCTTTCCTCCATGACTGTAAATCAAGTACCAAATAGTTGATGAGATCAAGTTTCTCTGTATAAAACTATGCCAGCTAATATGTGAAGGACAAATGATAGAAGAGGATTATCACAATTTTTCAAATACTAGTGGATCTAGGCACTGAGCATTGGTAGCTGCAAATATCATAAAGGAGGCCACCAGGAATTATGTGCCCAGTGATAGCAGGACACAATGGCACCTGTGACGTAGTCTTGCCAAAACCATGAAATTTGAAACTGATCAAGCTTTCAGATTCAGCAGTTTACAGAAAATACAGAAAACAGATGACGTCAGTGAACATCGGGGTGTAGTCATCAAAATCCAGACTATGAGAACCTTGGGAGCA
The DNA here is from genome assembly GCF_030222135.1 of Aotus nancymaae. Lineage (NCBI taxonomy): Eukaryota > Metazoa > Chordata > Mammalia > Primates > Aotidae > Aotus > Aotus nancymaae. Next base: position 82,306,359 of record NW_026988450.1, on the reverse strand, counting down.
TAAACGATCTGGTTCCTTCAATTGCCAGGAGCAATGGTGGAGATGGGGGCAAACCTGGAAGACTTGAGAGCTATATCAACCACCTGAAATGTGTGGATATTATTTATATCCTGATATAAATTAGGACGTGTGTGTGTATATATATGCATATATCCCTACATGTATGTATGTATACATTAGGTTGGTGCAAAAGTTATTGTTTTCTTTTTTGCCATTAAAAGTTTGGTCAATATGGTGAAACCCCGTCTCTACTAAAAATACAAAAAATTAGCTGGGCACAGTGGTGCGTGCCTGTAATTCCAGCTACTCAGGAGGCTAAGGCAGGAGAATTGCCTGAACCCAGGAGGCAGAGGTTGCAGTGAGCCGAGATCACACCATTGCAAGAGCGAAACTCTGTCTCAAAAAAAAAAAAAAGTAATTGCAAAAAATTATTTGCATGTACAGTGACTTCCATTTATAAGGTGTCTAATCACATTATTACTTTTGCACCAAACTAATATATATAAAATTAAAAATAACTCTTCGATGGCATTAAGGAATGCTGTTAATGTTTTTAAAATGGAAAAAAATACATCTAGTCATATACTTATGCCATCATTTTTGAAAATAACAAAAATTAGCCTTGGAATAATCAAGATTCTGAATTTCTCAGGTAGGTTAGTATTTGGATTTCTGACAAATTCTGGCACTTAATTGTTTCTTGATACTGGGTCAGCCCCTTACAGAAAAGATAAGGTATGTGAGACTTCTGAGTGATAGGTAATTCAATAAAAATCACTTGAACTGAATTTTTGAGCCTCAATTTATCTGATTAACTCTAAATGACTTCCTATATTGACTTTTCCTGGCTCTAGGTCAGAGTTGTCAACCAATGGATGTTAGTTATGAAATATCAGTGTGTTCAGTTTTCTCAAGCAAAACATAACAAAACATACTTGTCAATTATCTTGATTCTCAAGAATTGCATGTATAACTGGTTTCTTTTCATGGTTGCAGAAGCTGGGCATATGGTTCAGACTTGCCCCAAAATACATAACTGGGCTCCACTCTTTTGTACCTCTGTCTGGCGAATTACTCTGATGTTGAAGTCTGTGATGAGCCATCGCAGACACTGCTAATCTCCTTTCTCACCTTTGATTTCTAACTGTACATCTAATAGAGAAGGCAGTGGCTGATTCCAATCTTGCTTTTGCCCTAAAAGGATCACCAAAGAAGGCTATTGGTATGGTTTGGATGAGTCCTCACCCAAATAGCATCTTGAATTGTAACTCCCACAATTTCCATGTGTCATGGGAGGAACCCAGTGGGAGGTGACTAAATTATGAAGGCAGGTCTTTCCTGCACTGTTCTTGTGGTAGTGAGTAAGTCTCATAAGATCTGATGGTTTGAGAGGAGAAACCCATTTCACTTGCCTCTCATTCTCTCTTGCTGCCACCATGTGAGATGGGCCTTTCACCCTCCACTATGATTGTGAAGCCTCCCTAGCCTCATGGAACTGTAATAATTCCAATCAACCCCTTTCTTTTGTATATTGCCCAGTCTTGCGTATGTCTTTATTAGCAGCATGAAAAGGGACAAATACAGATAAAGTCTAAGAAGGAACAAGATCGGAAGAAAGGAAGGAGGAAGGGAAGGAAGGAAGAAAGAAAAAAAGAAAAAAAGAAGGGAGGGAGGAGGAAACATGTTCCAGGTATTGAGAAAGACACACTTGTAAATATTGCACTTTTTCGAATATTGGCAAAGACCTGTGACTTGGGTATTATTTTCTCAATTTGATAGATGGGAGAATTGAAGCTCGTGAATAAACAAGTTGTCCTTGCCAAGATTCCACCCAGGTCACAGAAAGCAAGTCAGGATTTGAATCCAAACCTTCCTTCAAATTGAGGTCTCTTCTTCTACCACTGTTTTCTCCGGAACTCCCAAATCAGCCTGTCCTCAATCCCTGCAGCTGGCACACCAGAAGATCTTCTGAGTGCAATCTCCACACCCCTCTGGAATTGGTATTCTTCTTCTAGTGTCCCTTCTACTGCTCCTTGGAAACAGCAAGTTCTGTTTTTAGAAAAAGATCTGTCAAAGGCATCATGTTGCTGAGCTGTCAGCAGAGAGAACTTCTGTTGGCTTCCATCTGGGAACCAACAGTTACAGATGGGAAGACTTACTGCAACCTTGAAGATTAAAATAAGAAGGCTTCTGCTTACAAGGTTAATGAATTAAAAGAAAGTGAAAAAGCCAGGGCTGCAAGGCAGAGCCATACATCATGGCTTTTTAAGATGTGGGCTGAGCTCAGTTAATGGGCTCCACACCTGCTCCCACATCACTGCTCCCACTTTTCCCTTTCCACGTCCATGAGATACAGTGACTTCCATTTATAAGGCATCTAGTCACATTATTAAAGCAGCAGATTTCAGGAGAACACAGCTGACCTGCATTATAACAAGCCATCCCTTTCACAAAGAGAGAGGTCTTATAGGGCTATAAAAACTATTTAGGCACAATATAATAATATTTTAAAGTTTGTTAAAAGTTTTAAGTATTTTACAGATGCAAAAGCTGAGATCCAAAGAACTCAGATGACTTGCCTACTGTCACACAACAGGTAGATGCTAAGCAGCTAGTTTCAGTACAAAGGACCCTAAAATGTAAGCCAAAAACTCGACTTTCCATTCTATCTTGGATAACAATTATCAGTGTTACTATTGATGAGCAAGTTATTCTCTCTCAACTCAGTTTTCAAATTTATAAATAGAATATAATGCAAGCATCTTTCCTTGACTTGCAGAGTTGTTTAAATTATAAACAAGTAAGACTATGTAAACTTTTGATTCCCAGTCCAGCATGGAAGGAACTTGGAAATCATCTCTTGGGTTCACATATTAAGATGCAATCAAACAAATTGAACATCAACAACTCTTCTTAGATCCATCAGAAAACCAAGGTGATAGGGCAACCCACTGCCTCTAAAATTGAAGAGGCTGACAGTTAGATACAAAGAATGCCAACTTACCAGAGCAGAATCCCAGGGGCAGAAAAGTCGATGGGAACCAATTAGGAAAACCTAATCTGTAATTGAGGAATTATTGGAGGCTCAGTTTGAACATGTCGGAGAATTAAAACCTCCAGAGTGGGTCCAGAAGATAAGATAAACCACATACTGGGAGAAAATATTTGCAAAAGGCATATGTGATGAACTGTTATCTAAAATATACAAAGAACTCTTAAAACTCCACAATACAAAACTGAACAACCTGATTAAAACATGACCAATATGAACAGGCGCTTCACCAAAGAAGATATACAGATGGCAAATAAATATATGCTCAACAGTATATATCATAAAAGAAATGCAAATTAAAATGATGAGATACCACTATACACCTATTGGAATATCCAGAACACTGAGACAAAATGCTAGTGAGAACTGGAAGCAATAGGAACTCTCACGCACTGCTGGTGAAGATGCAAATGATACAGGCACTTTGGGAGATAGTTGTGCAGTTTCTTGTAAAACTAAACAGACTCGTACCATAGGATCCTACAGTCTATCCTTCTCACCTCCCTAACCCCTGATAACCATGGATCCTTCTACTGTCACCACAGTTTTCCCTTTACCAGGATGTCATATAATGGGAATCATACAGCCTGTTCAGATTCCTTCTTTTGCCTGCACATGAATGTTTATAGCAGCTTTATCCACATTTTCCAAAACTTGGGGGAAACCACTAAGATACTCTTCAGTAGGTGAATGAATACATGAACTATGGGATATCCAAGCAGTGGAATGTTATTCAGTGCTAAAAAGAGATGGTCTGCCTAGCAATAAAAATACATGGAGGAATCTGAAATTCATTTTACTAGGTGAAAGAGGGAATCTGAAAAGGCTGTATGATTCCCATTATATGACATCCTGAAAAAGGTAAAACTATGATGGCAGTAGAAGGACCAGTGGTTAGTAGAAGGATTGGGGGTTAGAGAGGTGAGAGGGATGAACTGATGGAACACGGAATATTTTTAGGTCAGTGAAATTACTTCATATGATACTGTAATGGTGGATACATTTGTCAATACCCATACAATGCATAACAGCAAGAGTGAACCATAATGTACACTATGGACTTTAGGTAATAATGATACATCAATCCAGGTTCATTGATTGTAACCGATGTTACACTCTGGTGGGGGAGGTTTATAGTGGGGGCAGTCTGCACCTGTGTGGGGCAGGTGTGTGTGAGAGTTCTCTGCTTTCTGCTCAATTTTGCTGTAAACACAAAACTGCTCTACAAAATAAAGCATATTTAGAAAAAACCTTCATGGGGGCCCAATCTTAGGGTGCCCCCACACTTTTATGAATTTTACCTCTTGGGGCCTAATAGGTTCTCACAGTGAAGAATGGAGAAAAATTCCCTTGTGCTTCTGGCAGAAGAGGGAAAAAGCAGTCATTTCGAAATGCATTCAGAGTCTCTGATCTTAACAGGCCTGCCCGCAAGAAAAACTAAAATTTCAGAGCCTAACCTGCTTGGGTTTTATCAGAGCCTGACTAACCTGGAGGAAGACAAATACCAAACTCTAAGGACAGGATGTTACGTGAATAAACCCTAAGCTCACAATGCACTCTGCACAAAGAATCCATTCCTATTCTGTTTCCATCTCAAAATATGCCAGGTACATTGAATGACAGGGATGGCCGGTAGATGTGGAATGGAAACAATGGTGGCAAAATATTCCAAATAATACAATGACAGCAAAATAAAATATGCCCAATGTAAGCTATATGAGCTTCTATTATTGCATTTTTTAATGAAGAATTAAAACTCCCCAAATTAAATTTTCTTCCATTTAAAGTTTAATAAAACGAAAAGGCCCAAATTATTCCCTTCTTAATTTCATATTTTCCTTTGTCTCTAACTGAATATGCAAGGTAAAGACAATTATTGTACTTATATCATAGGGGCTATTGTGAGAAAATTTAGCTGAGCTTGTGAAATGTTTAGCTGTGTCTCTTGAGAGCATGCTCAGTGAATGGCAGGAATCATGACAGCTCTATGTTCAGGAGAAAGTTGGACTTGTATGAGGGTGGTCTCCTGACAGGTAGGGGACTCAGTGAACTAAGGTCTGGTTCAGTGATGGGACTCTAGATCCCAGAAGTGGAATCCTAGACACCAAGCATCAAACACTGCTCTGATGTTGTTACTCGAATAGGGATTGAGACCAAAATAGTAAAATTTAGGTTCAGACACCAGAGCCAGGCATGAAATCGCAACAGTGAGCGATGCCGAGTGCTGGCATTAAGAACCAGTATCTTAAATGCATTCTGTCTCCAGTTGTAGGACTGGCCTAGAGGACAGTCTAGAGCTGACCTGACCATGTGCAAGTCACGTCTCCAGCCCTGAGGAAAGGAGGCAACAGGAAGCAGGAATCAGGTAGGCCCTTACTCTTGTTTTCCCTCTGGAGAATGAGGCACTTGTTTCTCATTGCAAAGTGGCAAAGCTTTGCTATGAAACTCTCTCAGACTTCAGGGAGTCTGTGTGTCTTAACCTTCCATGAACAAATAACATTCGTACAGTTCAGTTTATAGCCCCTAAGGATGTAGAATCTCCACATCACAGGAGGAGTGGCCAAAGAGACCTGCTGAGCTGTAAAATCAGGTCATAGCTGCAGGAGATGATGACTGTCCAGGGATCATTTGAGCTCTGAAGATAGAATTGGCTGAGCTGCTGAAGGTTTCACATTTCCATGGGATCTGGCCTTTTCCAGAGAAAAAGTAGAAAGGTGGCAAAGTGTGATTTTGGTGCCCTCAAACTCTTTTTGCCTTTTTAGATACTGCCTGCTCTTTCTCATTTCATGCTTACAACATGCCTCAAACCTGGGGTGCTTTTCTCCTTATGCCAAAGTATTAACTGTTTGTTTATTTGCTTATGTATTTACTTACTTACGCACCTCAGGCCAGATGTCAGATTCTCCATGTAAACTTTCCTTTCTGAGTCATCTATTAGAAAATAATTTCTTCCATTTTTGAACCCCAAATGGTAATATTTACCTCTCATTTAAACACACAATCATAGTCATAGACAGTGCAGTTTTAGCGATATAATCTCCTTGCATATCAACCTGCCTCATTGACCAGCCCACCCAAACCCATTTATATAAAAACTCTGTTAAGACCACCTTGGGGTCGAGTGCCATTTACACTGGAGAAATGTGGGTGACTTTGTTTCTACAACAGGTAGGACAGCCAGGCAGTGGGGAACATCCAGCTGGAGATGAGGATCTTTAAGTCATTTCTCAATCCCTTCCTCCCCAGCCACATCACACCCTGTGTGATAGGAAAAGAAAAGAAAGACTAACATATGAGTTACCTTTGAGGGGAGAGAGATGCCCCATTCTACATAATGTTATGTGCCTGACATAGTATGTGCTTCACTACATGTGCTTAGAGAATTAATCAATGGATAGCTGTCCATGCTTCAAATTCTCAGAGCATATATGCAGCTTAGGATAACCTAGCAGCCAATATTAAGCTGAAAAACTTGCATTTACCTTCAGGCAGATCCAAATAGATCTTTTCCTTCTTTCCTATGTCTCTTTAAAAACATGTCCATCACAGTTTTTCTTGGAGGAAATAAAGAAAGAGGAAAGAGAAGAACATAAGAAGCAAACAAGATGAGAGGGCTACCCAGAGAAGGAGAGGAGCATGCCTTTCCTGGGGCATTTATTTATTAAAATTCTGTCTTGCCTCAGGCACCCTGCTGATCTTCCAACTAATAGCTGTGTACTTGGGCAACTTCTTTTACTTGTCATGACTTTCTGGAGTCAGTTTCCTCCCCTGAACAAATATAAGTAGAAATGGCTACCTACTAGTTGTAATAGTGAACTGAGACCATCTTAGTAAAATGATAAGGAAATTGCACTAGTTCAGTCAATGGTAGCCGTGAGAATGCTAAAAATGATGTGATGGTGATGCCACCTTCAGAACGTCCATGAGAAACCATCATTGTCATCCTCCTGCAAATACAACATATTAGGTTGGTGCAAATTAATTGTGATTTTTGCACTGCTGAAATTTCCCATTTGACATTGAAATATGTTTTAAAATAAATGTGGTTATGTTATACATCATTTTAATATGCATTTCTTGCTTTATGGGTTTTTTTTGCCAATGACTTATTACTTGCAATTTATTTTATATTTATTTTAGACTATGGAAATAATGTTAGATAAAAAGCAAATTCAAATGATTTTCTAATTCAAGTTCAAAATGGGTCATAAAGTAGCAAAGACAATGTGCAGGATCAACAACATGTTTGGCCCAGGAACTGCTAAGAAACAAACAGTGCAGTGCTGGTTCAAGAAGTTTTGCAAAGGAGACAAGAGCCTTGAAGATGAGCGTAGTAACCAGCCATCAGAAGTTGACAATGACCAATTGAGAGGAACCATCGAAGCTGATCCTCTTACAACACAGATGTTGCCAAAGAACTTGACGTCGACCATTCTGTGCTCATTAGGCATTGGAAGCAAATTGGAAAGGTGAAAAAGCTCAATAAGTGGGTTCTTCATGAGCTGAGCGAAAATTTTTAAAAATTGTTGAAGTGTTGTCTTCTCTTATTCTATACAACAGTGAACCACTTCTCGCTCAAATTGTGACTTGCAATGAAAAGTGGATTTTATATAACAACTGACAATGACTGGCTCAGTGGTTGGACCCAGAAGAAGCTGCAAAAGACTTCTCAAAGCCAAACTTGCACCTAAAAAAGGTCATGGTCACTGTTTAGTAGTCTGCTGCCATTATGATCATCTATAGCTTTCTGAATCTTGGCAAAACCATTCCATCTGAGAAGTGTGCTCAGCAAATTGATGAGCTTCACTGAAAACTGCAATGCGTGCAGCCGACATTGGTCATCAGAGAGGGCCTAGTTCTTCGCTGCAATGCCCAACTGCAAGTCACACAACCAAAACTTTAAAGTTGAACAAATTGGACTATGAAGTTTTGCCTTGTCCACCATATTCACCTGACCTCTCGCTAAATGGACTACCAATTCTTCAAGCATCTCAACAATTTTTTTGCAGGGAAAATGCTTCCACAACCAGCAGGAGGCAGAAAATGCTTTCACAGGGTTCATCAGATCCAGAAGCATGGATTTTTATGCTACAGGAATCAACAAACTTATTTCTCATTGGCAAAAATGTGTTGGTTGATTGTAATGGTTCCGATTTTGATTAATAAAGTTGTGTCTGAGCCTAGTTAAAATGATTTAAAAGTCACAGTCCAAAACTGCAATTACTTTTGCACCAACCTAATACATTTTTTACTTTCCTTTCTCTTCTTCCCCCTTTCTCTTCAAGTGTCAGTTAAGTCCCTTGAAACATTTAAAAAATATATCTTTTTTTTCTTTTATTCTTGGTCCAGACTCTACTGATTCACTCACTGCCTTTCTGGAAACAATCCACACTCTCACCTTCGTTTGCTCCCTCTCTTCTGTAGAAGTGGTGTTAAATTATGTCCAAGGAGCCCTCATCTTAAAAGGGACATTCTATTCAAATAAAATGATTCTGATTGAGTTTCCTTTTTTGCAGTGAACTTCATGTAAAATCTAATTTTGGGGATAAAATCAGAAAAGATACAAAAATCAGGTTTCTATTTATAGCCATAACACATTATTTTATCCTAAACAACTATGCGAGTGATGTTACTCAAAAATAAACAGGGCAGTATTCTTGGGACAAAAGACCCTTGAGAGAAGTCCAGTATTCATGCTGGTTTTTCTGCCTGGGCTACCCTTATTACCACACAGCAAGAGGCTGGAGCTCAAATGGAAAGAGGAAATTGTGCTGACCCAATGAGGCAGAGATTCAAGATTCCAAGCTCCCAGGTGGGAGTTGTGGGGCCCAGTACCCACGCACAAGGCCACAGTCAGTTCAGAACCTTGCCATTTCTAGTGGATACAGAAAAACCTCTGACTATGCTCTCTGTGGACTTTCCCATTCTATAAATGGCCATCAGAGTAATATGTCCCAAACTAAAAATGGTTATAGGAGAAAAGACACAAGACTTGACCTCATTACCTAGGTGGTGGATTGACAGGCATAGCAAACTACCATGGCACACATTTACCTATGTAACAAACATGCACATCCTGCACATGTACCCCAGAGCTTAAAAAAATATTAAAAATGAGAAAAAAAATAACAAAACAATATACATTTTCTTTGGCATAACAGGAAGTTGATTAGAATGTTTGTTATACAAAAAAGTTAATAATCATGTGGTAGAAAACCCACAGATCAATAAAATGAGAAAGAGCTCAACGGGAAAATGAGCATAGGGAATGCAGAACTATGCACTTAATACTAGATACGATTTCCCAAGAAATTAGAAAAAAATGCATAACCTTGCTAATCCATTAATAACCAAACCTGAGCAAAACCAGACATACTGATATAAGCCAATTCTGGCATGGGCGAGCAAAATAGGCATTGCTGGTGAGAATATAAAACTTCCTCCCCACCTCAAGATGGAGTTTTGCTCTGTTTCCCAGGCTGGAGTACAGTGGCATGATCTTAGGTCACTGCAACCTCACCCTTCTGGGTTTAAGCGATTCTCCTGTCTCAGCCTCCAGAGTAGCTGGGATTATAGGCATGCACCATCATGCCCAGCTAATTTTTGTATTTTTAGTAGAGACAGGGTTTCATCATGTTGGCCAGGCTGGTCTTGAACTTTTGACCTCATGACCTTTCCATCTCGGCCTCTCAAAGTGCTGGGATTATAGGTGTGAGTCACTGCATCCAGCCCAAGAATATAAACCTTTTGAAGGAGCAACATGCCAATATCTGTTAACATTAAAATATTGATTGACCCAATAAATCTACCCAGCTCATAAATTCATTCTTTTGTTTAGTCAAAAATTATTTTTTGACTGCTATGTGCCAAGAGCATATTAGATGTTGGAGGCACAGATGTGAATAAAATAAAGTCCCTGCCTCTGTTTAGCCTTCTGCACTAGTCAGGAAGACATTCAGTAAACAAGAAAATATATAATGCAATGTTAGTAAGAAGTGCTCTGGTTAAAACACAGCAGGTCATCTCCCATCCAAGTACTAACCAGGCCCAACCTTACTTAGCTTCTGAGATCAGACAAGATCAGGCATGTTCAGGGTGGCATGGTCTGCATTCCTGTACACCAATAACAGGCAGAAAGCCAAATCATGAGTGAACTCCCATTCACAACTGCTACAAAGAGAATTAAATACCTAGGAATACAACTAACAAGGGATATGAAGTACGTGTTTAAGGAGAACTACTGCTCAAGGAAATAAGAGAGGATACAAACAAATGGAAAAATATTCCATGCTCATGGTTAGGAAGAATCAGTATCATGAAAATGACCATACTTCCCAAAGTAATTTATAGATTCAATGCTATCCCCATCAAGCTACCATTGACTTTCTTCACAGAATTGGAAAAAAACGCTTTAGATTTCATATGGAACCAAAAAAGAGCCCACATAGCCAAGACAATACCAAACAAAAAGAAAAAAACAAAGCTGGAGGCATCACACTACCTGACTTCAAACTATACTACAAGGCTACAGTAATCAAAGCAGCATGGTACAGATACCAAAACAGAGATATAGACCAATGGAACAGTACAGAGCCCTCAGAAATAACTCCACACATCTACAACCATCTGATCTTTGACAAACCTGATAAAACAAGCAATGGTGAAAGAATTCTCTATTTAATACATGTTGCTGGGAAAACTGGCTAGCCAAATGCAGAAAGCTGAAACTGGATCCCTTTCTTACAACTTATACACAAATTAACTCCAGATGGATTAAATATTTAAATATAAGACCTAACACCATAAAAACCCTAGAAGAAAACCTAGGCTATATCATTAAGGACATAGGCATGAACAAGGACTTCATGACTGAAACATCAAAAGCAATGGCAACTAAAGCCAAAATAGACAAGTGGGATCTAATTAAAGAGCTTCTGCACAGCAAAAGAAACTATCATTAGAGTGAACAGGCAACCTACAGAATGGGAGAAAATTTTTACAATCTACCCATTTCACAAGAGCTAATATTCTGAATCTACAAAGAACTTAAAATCTATAGGAAGGAAACAAACAACCCAATCAAAAAGTAGGCAAAGGATATGAACAGATACTCCTTAAAAGGAGACATTTATGCAGCCAAGAAACATGAAAAAAAAAGCTCATCATTACTGGTAGTTAGAGAAATGTAAATCAAAACCACAATGAGATACCATCTCACGTCAGTTAGAATGCCAATCATTAAAAAGTCAGGAGACAACAGATGCTGGAGAAGATGTGGAGAAATAGGAATGCTTTTACACTGTTGGTGGGACTGTAAATTAGTTCAACCATTGTGGAAGACAGTGTGGTGATTCTCAATGATTTAGAACTAGAAATACCATTTGACCCAGCAATCCCATTACTGAGTATATACCCAAAGGATTATAAATCATTCTTTTGTAAAGACACATACACACATATGTTTACTGTGGCACTGCTCACAATAGCAAAGACTTGGAACCACCCAAATGCCCATCAATGATAGACAAGATAAAGAAAATGTGGCACATATATACCATGGAATACTATGTAGCCATAAAAAGGGATGAGTTCATGTTCTTTGCAGGGACATGAATGAAGCTGGAAATCACCATTCTCAGCGAACTAACACAGTAGCAGAAAACTAAACACTGCATGTTCTCACTCATAAGTCAGAGTTGAACAATAATAACACATGGACATAGGGAGGGGACCATCACACACTGGGGCCTGTTGGGAGGTGAGGGATTAGGGGTGGGATAGCACTAGGAGAAATACCTAATGTAGATGACTGGGTGATGGATGCAACAAACCACCATGGCACATGTATAATTATGTAAACAACCTGCATGTTCTGTACATGTACCCCAGAACTTAAAGTACAAACAGACAAAAAGAAACAGCACACGAAGTGGTAGATAGAGAGGAAGGCATATTACTGTAGATAATGAGGCCAGGAGAGATTTGTTTGCGGTCTTGGTGAGGGTGAGTCACATAATTTTCTGGGATAACTTTCCAAAAATAGGGAAGAGCAACTGGAAAGGTCAAAATGGAAATGCAATTGATATGTTTGTGAAATAGCACTAGGTCTGTGGAGCCAGAGTATAGTGGTATTTATATAAATATTTGCATAAGCATGAAAATATATGTTATGGAAATTTTCATTTGGTTGTAATTTCAAATTGTAAATGCCCATCCAGTAAAAAGTGGAAGGCTGCTGGTCATGGTGACTCATGCCTGCAATCCCAACATGTTGGGAGGCTGAGGTGGGCAGATCACCTGAGGTCAGGAGTTCGAGACCAGCCTCACCAACATGGAGAAACCCCATCTCTACTAAAACTACGAAATTATCCTGGGGTGGTGGCACATGCCTGTAGCCCCAGCTACTTGGGAGGCTGAGGCAGGAGAATTGCTTAAGCCCAGGAGGTGGAGGTTACAGTAAGCTAAGATCTTGTCATTGCACTCCAGCCTGGGCAACAAGAGCAAAACTCCATCTCAAAAAAAAGAAAAAAAGGTGGAAGGAAATGGGTTAAAGTACTGTGTATGCATCAGTGAAAGACCATGTGGCTTTTTAAAAGAATGAGGTAGAACAATGAGCATTAACATACAAAGGCTCATGATGCATCACCAAATGGGGAAAAGAAAGAGGCTACAGGATCATATCTAAACAATGAGGCCATTTATATTAAAAGATAAATGTACATAATAATTAAATGTATTTCTACATCATAGAAATAAAAATTATAAACTTAAACTAACAACAAACTTAGTCCTCAGTTATAATTAAGATGAGCTGAATATTCCAAACCACTTAATTAAAAAACTATCAGTGTGCTGTATTCAGGAAACCCATCTCACATGCAAGGATACACATAGGCTCAAAATAAAGGGATGGAGGAAGGTTTACCAAGCAAATGGAGAGCCAAAAAAAAAAAAAAAAAAAAAAAAAAGCAGGAGTTGCAATCCTAGTCTCTGATAAAATAGACTTTAAACCAACAAATATCAGAAGAGACAAAGAAGGGCATTACATAATGGTAAAAGGATCAATGCAACAAGAAGAGCTAACGATCCTAAATATATATGCACCCAATACAGGAGCACTCAGATACACAAAGTAAGTTCTTAATGACCTACAAAGAGACTTAGACTCCCACACAATAATAGTGGGAGACTTTAACACTCCACTGTCAATATTAGACAGATCAATGAGACAGTAAATTAACAAGGATATCCAGGACTTGAACTCACACCTGGAACAAGCAAACCTAATAGACATTTCCAGAACTCTCCACTCCAAATCCACAGAATATACATTCTTCTCAGCACCACATCACACATACTCTAAAATTGACCACATAATTGGAAGTAAATCATTCCTCAGCAAATGCAAAAGAATAGAAATCATAACAAACGGTATCTCAGACCACAATACAATCAAATCAGAACTCAGAATTCAGAAACTAACTCAGAACTGCACAACTTCATGGAAACTGAACAACAGGCTCTTGAATGTTGACTGGATAAACAATGAAATGAAGGCAGAAATAAAGATGTTCTTCTAAACCAATGAGAACAAAGATACAACATACCAGAATCTCTGGGACACATTTAAAGCAGTGTCTAGGGGAAAATTTATAGTGATAAATGCCCACATGAGAAACAAGGAAAGATCTAAAATTGACACTCTATCAACAAAATTGAAAGAGCTAGAGGAGCAAGATCAAAAAAACTCAAAAGGTAGCAGAAGACAAGAAATAACTAAGATCAGAGCAGAACTGAAGGAGATAGAGACACAAAAAACCCTTCAAAAAAATCAATAAATCCAGGAGCTGGTTTTCTGAAAAGATCAACAAAATAGACCACTAACAGATTAATAAAAAAGAAAAGAGAGAATAATCAAATAGATGCAATAAAAAATGATAAAGGGGATATCACCACAGATTCCACAGAAATACCACCATCAGAGATTACTACAAAGAAATCTATGCACAAAAACCAGTAAGCCTGGAAGAAATGGATAAATTCCTGGACACTTGCACCCTCCAAGTCTAAACCAGGAAGAAGGTGAAATTCTGAATAGACCAATAACAAGGGCTGAAGTTGAGGCAGCAATTAATAGCCTACCAACCAAAAAAAGCCCAGGTCCAGATGGGTTCATGGCCAAATTCTACCAGATGTACAAATAGGAGCTGGTACCACTCCTTCTGAAACTATTCCAAACAATCCAAAAAGAGGAAATACTTTCCAAATCGTTTTATGAGACCAACATCATCCTGATACCAAAACCCGGCAGAGACTCAACAAGAAAAGAAAACTTCAGGCCAATAACCAGATAAATGTAGATGCAAAAATCTTCAATAAAATACTGGCAAACCGATTGCAACAGCACATCAAAAAGTTTATCCATCACGATCAAGTGGGCTTAATCCCAGGGAGGCAAGGCTAGTTCAACATACACAAGTCTATAAACGTAATTCACCACATAAACAGAACCAAAGACAAAAACCACATGATTATCTCAACAGATGCAGAGAAGGCCTTCAACAAAATTCAACAGACCTTTATGCTAAAAACTTTGAATAAACTAGATATTAACAGAACGTAACTCAAAATTAATAGAAGCTATTTACGACAAACCCACAGCCAATATCATACTGAATGGGCAAAAACTGGAAGCATTCCCTTTGAAATCTGGCACTAGACAAGGGTGCCCTCTCTCACCACTCCTATTCAATATAGTATTGGAAGTTCTAGCCAGAGCAATCAGGCAAGAAAAAGAGATAAAGGGTATTCACTTAGGAAAGGAGGAAGTCAAATTGTCTCTATTTGCAGACATCATGATTGTATATTTAGAAGACCCCATTGTCTCAGCCCAAAATCTCCTGAAACTGATAAGCAACTTCAGCAAAGTCTGAGGATACAAAATCAGTGTGCAAAAATCACAAGCATTCCTATACACTAATAACAGACTTAAAGAGAGCCAAATCAAGAACAAACTGCCATTCACAATTGCTACAAAGAGAATAAAATACCTAGAATACAACTAACAAAGGATGTAAAGGACTTCTTCAAGAACTTCAAACCACTGCTCAACAAAATAAGACAGGACACAAACAGATGGAGAAACATTCCATGCTCATGGTTAGGAAGAATCAATATTGTGAAAATGGCCATACTGCCCAAAGTAATTTATAGATTCAACGCTATCCCCATCAAACTACCAGTGACCTTCAACACAGAACTGGAAAAAACCACCTTAAACTTCATATGGAACCAAAAGAGAGCCCACATAGCCAAGTCAATCTAAGCAAAAAGAACAAAGCTGGAGGCATCACACTACCGGACTTCAAACTATACTACAAGGCTACAGTAATCAAAACAGGATGGTACTGGTACCAAAACAGAGATATAGACCAATGGAACAGAACAGAAGCCTCGGAGGCAATGCCACACATCTACAACCATCTGATCTTTGACAAACCTGACAAAAACAAGCAATGGGGAAAGGATTCCCTGTTTAATAAATGGTGTTGGGAAAACTGGCTAGCCATGTGCAGAAAGCAGAAACTGGATCGCTTCCTGACACTTTACACTGAAATAAACTCCAGAAGGATTAAGGACTTAAACATAAGACCTAACACCATAAAAACCCTAGAAGAAAACCTAGGCAAAACCATTCAGGACATAGGCATAGGCAAGGACTTCATGACTAAAACACCAAAAGCATTAGCAACAAAAGCCAAAATAGACAAATGGGATCTAATTAAACTAAAGAGCTTCTGCACAGCAAAAGAAAGAAATCATCAGAGTGAACCAGCAACAAACAGAATGGGAAAAAATTTTTTCAATCTACCCATCTGACAAAGGACTTATATCCAGAATCTACAAAGAACTAAAACAGATTTACAAGAAAAAAACAAACCATTCAAAAGTGGGAGAAGGATATGAACAGACACTTTTCAAAAGAAGACATATATGAGTCCAACAAACATATGAAAAAATGCTTATCATCACTGGTCATTAGAGAAATGCAAATCAAAACCACATTGAGATACCATCTCATGCCGGTTAGAATGGTGAACATTAAAAAATCTGGAGACAACATGCTGGAGAGGATGTGGAGAAACAGGAACACTTTTACACTGTTGGTGGAAGTGTAAATTAGTTTAACCCTTGTGGAAGACAGTGTGGAGATTCCTCAAGGACCTAGAAATAGAATTTCAATTTGACCCAGCAATCCCATTATTGGATATATATCCAAAGGATTATAAATCCTTCTGTTATGAAGACATATACACACATATGTTCATTGCAGCACTGTTTACCATGGCAAAGACTTGGAACCAAACCAAATGCCCATCAATGACAGACTGGATAGGGAAAATGTGGAACATATACACCATGGAATATTATGCAGCCATAAAATATGATGAGTTAGTGTCCTTTGTAGGGACATCAATGAACCTGTAAACCATCATTCTCAGCAAAGTGACACAAGAACAGAAAATTAAACACTGCATGTTCTCACTCATAGGCGGGTGTTGAACAATGAGAACACATGGACACAGGGATGGGTTCATCACACAGTGAAGTCTGTGGGAGGGGAACTAAGGGAGGGACAGCAGGGGGTGGAGAGTTGGGAAGGGATAACATGGGGAGTAATGCCAGATATAGGTGATGGGGATGGAAGCAGCAAACCACATTGCCATGTATGTACCTATGCAACAATCCTGCATGTTCTTCACATGTACCTCAGAACCTAAAGTGCAATAAAATATATATAGAGAGAAAGGGGAGTGGTCTGATTGACATTACTCCTATAAGAATGCAAAGTGCTGGGTTAGTCAAGATCATTTGAATTTCTTTGCTTCTACCTTCAAATCCATCCTCCGCTTTCCCTTCCTGGTGAGCTTCTTATCCTACACATCATGCTTTTAAAATCGCTTCCAAACATTTAAGGCTGACTTCTCTTTTCTGACCATCCCCTTTCTCTGTCTATTCTTCACCATTCTCTCCTTGCATGATTTTCATGGTATTTTATAAGCCTGTTTTTCCCGTTAGACTAAGAGCTCCTGCGGACTTTGCAAGTCTTTGAGCCATGACATGTAGCACAGGTACCGATTGCCTTGTCACAGGATTTCAAGATGATGTAATGAATGCATAAATGAATAAGAACATGGATACTGAGGTGAGTCCTGGAGTTGGCACTTAGGTAATGGTCATACAACAATTCTCTGAATGAGATGACACATAGTTCTTCCTATTTCACAGGTAAAAAAACTGAGGCTTGTGGCAATTCCATGACTTTAATCTGACCATCTTCTGAGATGTGTTCTGGAAAAGCTCTGCTTTCATAACATTTCTGTTCATGTTTAGATCCTTGAGAACAAGTTCAACTTTCAGAATCACCCTCTAATTTAATGAACCTTTTTGTTACAATATTTAACTTTAAGTGTTATGAAAATAAAATAAGCCAATGGATAAGAAATGTTCTGTAATATAAAAAGTATAGTTAGTTGAAGGTTTTGCTAAAAATATTTATTTCATCAGCCTTGGAAGGCCATCAATTGTGGCAGAAAGAACACTGGATTTGGAATTCAGTGACTTTGGTAGAATTCTTATTTTGAGATTCATCAGCTATAGGACTTACCCTTTCATTTTATCAGTCCTCGTCTCAGAGTTTGATTCTGGTGGGAATTCAAGTAAGATTTTGTCCAAACAATTTATGCCAATATTCATTTCCACCCCCAGATCAGAGTTCCTGTTTAGCTTCACCATTGTTGATTGTTGCTATCCAAGCTTTTTGAGTATTGACAAGATGCTGGGTATAAAATCATATCTCACTCTATATTCATTTCCATTTTTCTCATTGCTATTGCAGTACAGTTCTAACACTAACTACCTGGAGAGTTAGGTCAGACATCACAGGTGAGGAGCACAGTCCTCACCATAATTGCCCTCATTCACACACTAGCTGCACACTCAAGGACCTCAGGATAAACATGCTTCTGACTGACTAGAAATTTTGGGGTTCCCCTTACTCCTTCAGGTTCAATAATTCATTAGAATGGCTTATAGCACTCAATTAAGTACTATATGTATGGTTACAGTTTTATTATAGCAAAAAAAGGGTACAAATCAAGACCAGTAAAAAGGTACATAGGTCAAGACCTGGGAGAGTCTCGAATGAAAAGCTTACATGTCTTCTCACCATGGAGTCAGGATGTGATACTTAATGTGTAAGAACACGCTTAGGGTTAGTTTAACCAGGGAAGCGCATACGTGCTTCAGTGTTGAGAGTTTTTATTAGGGTTTCATTATGTAGGCACGATTGATTGAATCACTGGATGAAACATTGAACTCAAATCTCTATCCTTCCATCATTTTAGGCTAGATGTAGGCTGATATCACATAGCTCAAAGCCTTAACTCTCTAATTGCAAATTTTATTGCAGTAATTTCTTCCTTTTAAATTTTTTTGTCTCAAGTCTAAAAAATGATTTCCATTTTAAGATCACAAATATCTTTTTCTGTACCATCTAATATTTCTGAGGTCTTACACTTTAGTTGTTGATTCAGTTGAAACTAATTTTTCCCATTGCTTTTCTGGGCCTCAACATTCTGTGAAATTAGTGGGCTGGATTAGTTTAAGATGATTAGTTTAAGATTCTATTCAGCTTTAAATTCAGTGATAAAAATATCTACCATCTAATCTTACTTTCTGCATGCTAGGAGTTGTTCTAACAACTTTATACTTATTGCCTTATTGAAGCCCATTTATCACTGTTTTTTTTTACAGCCACATCACAGTAGAGCAACTGGGGTGATGTTAAACTATTAATACATGATGGAGGTGGATTTGAAGCCAGAAGGTCTATCTCCAAGATTTGTTCTTAAGTGCTTCATTATATGCCTCTCTAAACAATAGTACTATACACTACAGCCATCATCATCATTTTTATTCTCCTTCAATTCTCAAGGGCTTAGCATATATACTCAGAGCATAGAAGACTAATACAGCTTTGTTGAATTTAATTGAAATTAAATTTGCCAGCTATTCTTCATGTTTATATTCTTTTATGGGTAATCTTCAGCTGTTGAATCTAGTAGCAGATATCTTCAGTTCAGAATAAACATTAGGGTTTTGCAGCTGGAGACTATACATCCAAGATCCCATAGCCAGCAGGTGATGTAGCTTTTCTTATGTCTTAGTTCATTTCGCAGAGGGATAAGGACTCCACGTGTGTCTGCCTGGCATCTGCTTGGCTAACTTGTAGATGATGAATGTTCTTATTATCACCCTCCCTTTAGACCATGTGTCCTATCTGAGAAACTGAGAGGCAATGCATTTGTCAGAAGCCCCAGGTACTAGGAAGATGAGCAATGCCTATCTAGGGGGTGATTTAGAGTTTCCTTCAGTAATCTCTAATTTTCCACCCACAACTACGAAATGACTAGTACATGCAGCACCAGAGATTTGTCTCCTTTTCTTGCATTACATTTTCCCACCCTGGGCACATGTGTTGTATCATGAGCTTCCTCTGTCTCTCCCTGAGAAGGTCTGCACCAGGGGACAGCTTGTGAGAAAGTTGGATGGTGTGAGAGTGGCAATCAACAATCATAATGACCTTGCTCACCTACCAAGTGTTTTCAGGGTGCTCAGCGTGGTGCTCTGAGTTCACATTCACGATTTCATTTCATCCCTCAACTCCCTGAGCCAGGATGATCATTCCCATTTCAGTGGTAACACTGAGGCTGAAACAATTGTAACCGGCCCAGAGATGATCAGTTGCAGCTGCTTAGTAGTCAAGCTGGGATTTCTTTATAGTCATGTCTATCTGACTTCAGAATGTCTCTTTCTTTCTTAGTAATGCTGACTCATCGTCAGCTATTTGTTGAAGGTGTATATGACTCAAGCCAGAAAACAAAACAAAACAAAATGCTGTGTGTAGTTCAGGGTCAGTGGTAGATAACATTTAGGGATGAGATGCAATTTCTTGGTTGCCATTGCCTTCTCTTATCAGCACTTCATTACTCTCTGCTAAGGAAACAACTCAGGCTTGGGGAGAGACAAACAGTCCAAACCTGAGCCTCAGTTTTCTCATCATATAAGAAAGAATAGTGGTACACTGTTCACAGTGTCTGTGGGGACTGTAAATGGAGACTTAGGTACAGAGACTAATTGATTAAAAAGGAGGCAAGAGAGTGGCAAAGCATGGGTAATCCTGCACTAGATGATCTGGGACTGAGTTCCAGATGTGCTGTCTAACAGCTGTGTGAGGACCCTGGGTAATTACTTAAGCTCTTGATGTCTCAGTCTCTTGTTCCGTAAATTGGGGGAAATTACAGCACTAACTTCAAAGGGTCCTTAGGGATAGAGAACAGTGTCAGGCAGAGAGGAAGTACTAAACAAGTGTGTGCCACTATTACAGTCAACGTTCAGAAATGGTGGCTGTCCTTCTTTCTCCCTTATGGAGGTCCCAGAAGGAGGTAGAGTTGAACCTCCACTTGTCCTCATGATACTCTTAGCATAAGGGAAATCCTTCCTAGTCTCAGCAGTTGCTCGCACTGTGCTAGAGTTGGCTCCAACCCCATCTCCTTCTGGGGCTCCCCTCCTCCTACGGTCTTAAAAGTCTGCACAATTAACTCTTCCCTGCCTGTTTTTTTTTTTTTTTTTTTTTTAGACAGAGTTTTGCTCTTGTTGCCCAGGCTAGAGTGCAATGGCGCGATCTGGGCTCAGTGCAACCTCCACCTCCAAGGTTCAAGCGATTTTCCTATCTCAGCCTCCTGAGTAGCTGGGATGACAGGCACCCACCACCACATCTGGCTAATTTTCTTATTTTTAGTAGAGATAGGGTTTCACCACGTTGGCCAGGCTAGTCTCAAACTCCTAACCTTAGGCAATCTGCCCACCTTGGCCTCCCCACTGCCTGGTTTTAATGTGAGCTTAAACCAGCTTGTACATGGTCATTAACCATTTAATGTGTTCATAGGACTGTCTCTTAACCTTACATCTCATTAGAACGAATGATTTCGTAAGGCAATAAACCAGCTGTGTCTCTAATGGTACCAGATTTTAGCAACATTTTTTTTTGAGACTTACAAAGAAAGCGATTACAGGTTTGGGGATTGATTTTATTTAAAATCGAGTATGTATGAAAGCAGGCATAGTGGTTTTGACATAAATTACTTTGATATATTGAGTGCAAAGGCAAATGCAATTTCTTTTCCCCTTTTAGCTTTCTGTGTTCAGCAGAGAGGTGGTGATTTATCTTTTTATCCATTTCAATCTGACGTAGCTTGCTTTTAACTCTAGGGAAGAAGGGACAGATGGCCTGTGTTGGAGGGACTTGTAGGGGAAGGAAAGAAAAGAAAAAAGGAAAAAAGGAAGAAAAAAAGACAAAGACCTCTCCTCTAATCTCTGAGTCCTCAACTGACACTCCCCAGCCTGTTCACTACTCCCTAACCCAGCCTGGCCTACTGTGGAAGAAAAAAAGCAGCAAATGGAAGAAACATCTCAAATGGAAATCAGCAAGCGGTTTACTTGGTAGTTATCTTCAGTTCAGTTTTATATAATAAACTGTGATTATATATAATATCAAATCTTCCTCATTTAGAAACAGATAAAGGGTGTATTTTATTCTAATCTAATTTTCATTTCTCTTTTTCAGGTTCTCTGTATCCTCTTTTGGATGCTTCCAGTTCCACAAAATAGGCACTAAAAAATTCATTTTCTTAGAGTCCCAGTTACCATTGTTACGGTTTTGAGAAAGCTGTGAACCTTTGCTTATATAAATACGGAACATTTTTCTTGAGGTTCTGCCTCTAGCACCACGTTGCAGAAGAGGCTTTGCCCTGGCTGGTAATACCCTGCAAACTTCTGACTTTCTAGTTTGACCCCCTAAAAATGAAAACTTGAAATTCTGAATTTAAAAAAGCTGAGAAGATTTTACATTGTAGGACCTCTCAGAGCTTATACTATGCTACTGTGCTTCGAAGATCTCTAAGAGAGTTAAAAGATGCCCCACTTTCCAAGATTTTGACAAGGAACAATATATCTATAGAGCATCTAGCAGCAGTCATGTTGAGTGGAGATTCTTGGGGAGATGCTCATCTCCTTTACACGGTTTTACAAGGCCTTTCTCAACCCAACCTCCTCTCACCCGTCTAACCACATCTCTCTGTTCCACACTCTATTCTAAGTTACAACCACACAGAATTCCTTGTCATCCTTGAACATAATCTGCTTTTTTTTTTCTTTTTATCATGCTCTCCCACATAGTCTTCTTTGAAGACCATTTCTCCCGGCAAATTCTGACATCTTCCAGAACCTAGTTTTATAGCCACTTGATCCAGAGGTATGATGGCTTCATAAGATGCCAAGAGCACCCTCAGGGCCAGATTAATACAGGCACAAGGTGTGACAGTCTAGGTGGGGATTAAATATTACTGCAGTAGTAGAGCACTACTAAGGTATTAAAACTGACAGAATAGTATACTTAAAAACAAAACAACATACAAAAAACTATCAGTGAGAATGCTTTCTAAGTTTGGGGAATATTTTGGAATGTCACTGATGAAACAGACATTTTTGATATAATAATTCATGGCCAGTAAGTTTTCTACAAAGGAGTTTGAGTGTATTTCTTTGCTATGGGACTTCCTTGGGCAGGTTTGGGATAAGAGCTGGATTGCTGAAGGCAGGAGAAGCTTCCAAATCAACCTCCCTAGTGACCAGTGATTCCTCCAAATAAAAGTTAAACTCTACCAGTATATGACAATATTGAATTATTTAACTACTATATGCAACTTTCAGGGAATCAGTCAGATACATCAAACTCCCTAAAACCTCCCATTTGCTGAAGCCAACCAGAAACCAACAGGCAAAGAAGTCTACAGAGATTTAGCCTTTTAGGACACAGAGCAGCACACACACCCACACACACACACACACACACACACACACACACACACACAAAGAATGTGTAAGGGAGGGTGGATAGAAAAATGGACAAGGATCAACCTGCCTTCCCTAGAGATTGTATCAATTTACATTCCTACAACAATGTAGAAACATGTTTATTAGTCCATTTTCTCTTTGACACAGGACATTATCAAACTATTGAATCTTTGCCTAGCTGGTACCTGAAAAATGCTATGCCACTATACTTTCAATTGCTTTTCTCTTTTTATAGGCAGAGTTAATAATAGATTTTTCAATGTTTTAAGAGCTATTTATATTTTTATCATTTGAACAGTAATTTTATATTCTTTGCCTATATTTTACAGTAGAGGGCACTTTTTCCTTATTGATTTACCATGGTTTTTATATATTAAGGAAACTGACCTTCTGTCTCTGCTTTTGATTTTACAGATTTTTAATTAATCTCTTTATTTTTGCATTCTTTATATTTTTCCTTGGGCAGATTTGTTTTTGTGTTGCTAAATTCATCAAACTTACAGAGAGTCTGGATTTTATGCCACAACTATGCCTTATACACATTGTGATTTTATATTTTTTCTCTAGTAATTGTATGCTTTTTTAAAAAAAACTGTCTTTGAACCATTTGAAATTTATTTTGATGTAAGGTTCAAGATAGATATTCTACTCCAAATCATTGCCACTTTTCTTAACATAATTTACTAAATAATTTTTCCTCCACTGATTTATAATTTCATTCTTATCAAATGTCAAATATATATTTGGTTTAATTCTGGATGTTTTACTCTATCTTCTGTCCTGCTTATCTTTTTTTTTTTTTTTTTTTTTTATGTACTCTTTTATTAAAAACATACTCCCTCTCAAAGTACTCTTTTATATTGAATATAATCACACTGGAACTACTCTTTTATTTTTTTTTTTTATTTATTTTTTTTTATTATTGCATTTTAGTTTTTGGGGTACATGTGAAGAACATGCAAGGTTGTTGCACAGGTGCACACCTGGCAGTATGATTTGCTGCCTCCCTCCCCTTCACCTATATCTGGCATTTCTCCCCATGCTATCCCTCCCCAACTCCCCACCCCCCCCACTATCCCCCCTCCCCCCAACAGACCCCCGTGTATAGTGCTTCCCTCCCTGTGTCCATGTGTTCTCCTTGTTCAACACCCACCTATGAGTGAGAACATGTGGTGTTTGATTTTGTGTTCTTGTGTCAGTTTGCTGAGAATGATGTTTTCCAGGTTCATCCATGTCCCTACGAAGGATGTGAACTCCTCCTTTTTAATGGCTGCATAATATTCCATGGTGTATATGTGCCACATTTTTCCTGTCCAGTCTATCATCGATGGGCATTTGGGCTGGTTCCAGGTCTTTGCTATTGTAAACTGTGCTGCAATGAACATTCGTGTGCATGTGTCCTTATAGTAGAACGATTTATAATCCTTTGGATATATGCCCAGTAATGGGATTGCTGGGTCAAATGGAATTTCTATTTCTAGGTCCTTGAGGAATCGCCACACTGTTTTCCACAGTGGTTGAACTAATTTACACTCCCACCAACAGTGTAAAAGTGTTCCTATTTCTCCACATCCTCTCCAGCATCTGTTGTCTCCAGATTTTTTAATGATCGCCATTCTAACTGGCGTGAGATGGTATCTCAATGTAGTTTTGATTTGCATTTCTCTAATGACCAGTGATGATGAGCATTTTTTCATATGTTTGTTGGCCTCATGTATGTCTTCTTTTGTAAAGTATCTGTTCATATCCTTCGCCCATTTTTGAATGGGCTTGTTTGTTTTTTTCTTGTAAATCTTTTTTAGTTCATTGTAAATTCTGGATATCAGCCCTTTGTCAGACGGGTAGGCTGCAAAAATTTTTTCCCATTCTGTTGGTTGCCGATTCCTGCTTATCTTTTTTTAAATTTATGCATTATACTTTAAGTCTGGGGTACATGTGCAGATTTTTTTCATTTATCTATTATACTTTAAGTTTTGGGGTACATGTGCAGGTTTGTTACGTAGTTATACACGTGCCATGGTGGTTATTGGGTGCATCCATCACCCCGTCATCTATATTAGATATTTCTCCTAATGCTATCCCTCCCCAATCCCTTAACCCCCTGCTATTCCTCCCCTAGCCCCCCATCCCCCAGGCTCTGGTGTGTGATGTTCCCCTCCCTGTGTCCATGTGTTCTCATTGTTCAACTCTGACTTATCAGTGAGAACATGCAGTGTTTGGTTTTCTGTTACTGTGTTAGTTTGCTGAGAATGATGGTTTCCAGTTTCATCCATGTCCCTGCAAAGGACATGAACTCATCCTTTTTTATGGCTGCATAGTACTCCATGGTGTATATGTGCCACATTTTCTTTATCTTGTCTATCATTGATGGGCATTTGGGTTGGTTCCAAGTCTTTGCTATTGTGAACAGTGCCTCTATTTCTAGATCCTTGAGGAATTGCCACACTGTCTTCCACAATGGTTGAAATAATTTACATTCCCACCAACAGTGTAAAAGCATTCCTATTTCTCTCCAGCACATTGTCTCCTGATTTTTTGATATTGCCATTCTAACTGGCATGAGGTGGTATGAACTAGTACTACTCTGCTTTAAGGATTCACTCAACTATGAGGTAGGATGGGTCCTACTTGACCCGTAATTTATGTTTATTTATTTTTCTGCCATTATATTACATAAACTTGCAAGCTGTAATTCAAATTAAATGTGAAATTGGTAGGTTATTTTTCAGTTCATTAAAAAAATATCACACAGAGGCCAAGCACAGTGGCTCATGCCTGTAATCTTAGCACTTTGAGACACCCAGATGGGTGGATTGCTTGAGCTCAGGAGTTTGAGGCCAGCCTGGGCAACATGGCAAAACCCCATCTCTACGAAAATACAAAAATTAGCTGGGCATGGTGGTGTGTACCTATAAGTCCCGGCTACTTGAGAGGCTGAGGTAGGAGGATCGCTTAAGACCTGGTGGTATAGGTTGTAGTGAGCCAAGATTGTGCCACTACAGTCCAGCCTGCATGACAGAGTGAGAGCCTGACTAAAAAAAAAAAAAATCACAAAGAAGAGGAAGGGAAATATTCAGCTTTTCTGTTCAGTGACATGATTTTTAATATTTGAAACCTACTTCTTAAACATATTTTTCCAGACTCAGATTTCTATAGTCTAATTTTATCAATTATCACCTTGTATAATTATGAAAAAAATGAGATTTTTGTTAACAATTGCTACTTGTGTAACAATTGTTGGTATATGCATTCACTTAGGGACTTGAGAGTGATCTACACTTAGAAATTCAGGACTCAGAACCCTGGTCCAAGAATAAGATCTTATTCTACATCCTGAATATTACACATGATTCCATAAGCTTTTAGTTGTTACATGTTGTTCAGAAGCAATTGTGCACAATCATTTCTTCTTTAGTCTCAGATAGATTTGGGATTCAAATACTAGTTTTGTGCTTAGTAGTTGACTAATCTTGGGTAGGATTTTTTTTTCTCCCTTTATGTCCTTTGTTATAAGGTGGAGATAATAATAAATAATCAAGACGATTACTATGTGTTATAATATTAGGTTTAAGTCTCAGTTTAGCCTTTAGTTGTTTGCAATCTTGACCAAGTCCCTTAAACTCTCTCAATCAATAAAATTGTAGATAATAATTTATAATAATTTCCCTCATAAATTGGCACTAGGGGATTTATATGTATAGGTGTTCTTTCTGATAAACCATACAAAATATAATTTAGGAAAGTATTAATAGAGCTGGTTACTGAAAAAGAAAGAAGAAAGGAGGGAGGGAAAAGAGGCAGGGCAAGTATTAGTTTTTGCATCCAACAAATAAAGCAAAGTTTTTGAATGCTGCCCTGAATGCTTGCTCTCTTCCATCCAGCCACCTAACACTGCAGACCAATTTTGCCCTGATACACAATATCCTGCTTGATTTGACCCAGTCACATCTTTAATCTTGTTAAACTACATAACACAACAAATCCAACTCCAAGAAAGGTTAACCGAGGCCTTTGGATTGATTGAAGGTGCTTGTCAATGGTGTTGTCTGTCACCATGTACAATGGATTTTCATTAGAATTTTCTTGTTTGCCTTGGAGTGGTTGAAAACATTCACATGATGGATTAATCAATTTCCAAGCTAATGCATTCACATGTGGTAATGACTTGCTCAAACACTGCTCTGGCTGTCTGAATATGCTTTAAGGAATTAAGTAGGACCATGGAGAAACCAGACTTTCAATTAAGAAAGAAAGTTGAAAAGTACCCTTTTCTAACCTAGAAAATGAACCAACGCTGATAATTTCCTTTTTTTTACCCCATGACATATCCAAGGTTAGGTGAAGAAAAAAAAGTTAAACCCATTAATATATCACATCATTTACATCTTCCAAATTATAGTGCTATTGGATGCATCATTAAGTATAAATGGATTGCAATAAAACACAGATTAATTAGTATAAAAACAGCAAAAAAGCAAGATTTCCAGTTCATTGTGGCTGTCCTCAGAAGGCTCAAAAGAAATATATTTTTATATTTACATATAACTAGGAATAGCTAAATCATTTTTCTCTGAGGGTTGCAAAAGAAGGGTATAGAGAGAGAACCAACCAAACTGTCATTTCCATAAACTGCATCTCAGTCACAGGCCATCCTTCTCCTGGTTATTATACTCATAAAATGCCTATAAAAATGATTTCATGCGGGTCCATATTTATTGACTGTCAATGTTCTACGGATCAAATTGGTTGAGATTACAAGGCAAGAGAGGCTATTTCCCCCATTTTAACCACTATCCTTTTCTGTGTCCTCTGGACTATGAACACTGATTTGCTCTTCAGGCATATTTTACAGGCTGAGGTACAATGACAAGTCTGTAATTAAAGCTTGGATAGTGGTAGAGCTCACTGTAGCCAAAATCTCAACTTGTCCTGCTGTCACATCCATTTTATAGTTGTGAGTCCAATTACCAGCTGGGCTAGAGCTGGGGGAAAATCAGTCTGCAATAGAAAATGGTGTTTTAGGAATGTTCTTGTTTGCAATTGTCATTGGCCAACATGGGGTTAGTAGGACAGGGTCTGCCACTGGTGGAAACGAAAACCCATAGGCTCAGCATGCTGTGTCTATGGAATTCTACAGGTATTAAAAATGAAAACTTATTTCTAAGTCAAATTCTCCATTTCTGGGCTTAATCCCCTTTGAGGAATAAGGAG
Source organism: Aotus nancymaae (assembly GCF_030222135.1). Taxonomy (NCBI): domain Eukaryota; kingdom Metazoa; phylum Chordata; class Mammalia; order Primates; family Aotidae; genus Aotus; species Aotus nancymaae. Next base: position 82,278,119 of record NW_026988450.1, on the reverse strand, counting down.
TTTTCCTTCTTTTCTGTTTATGGCAGAAGTATATTTGGCTGAGCAACAGTATGGTTTAGGCAAAGGAGAAGTTGAGGAGGAGAGATCTTTACAAGGAGAGTCCTTTCCTATGGTGAAACTTTGCCCATATGACACGTCAGTCCTTAAAGAGTGGTAAAGACTGCCTGTCTACCATTTTCCTGCTATTGATGCGCTCATCTCCTCCCTCATTCATTTGATACTGAGATCAACATAGGAGCCCAAATCCACCAAGATTTGTGTCAACGGCCTGACGCCACAGACTCAGATGTGCTGGGCACTTGGAAACCATTGTCCCTGAGAACCATGATGGTTTCTGGAAATGAGGGCAAGCATTTCAATTTGTGAGATGTCAAGATGCAGGAGAGACATATGAGAGATTAAACAGCTTGGTGTGGGACATGAGGTGGAGAAGACAAGGTTTGAAAGAACTTGGGTCAAAAGTGGCAGAGGTAAAGCCAAGCCAAAGCAGCTGATTGGACATTTTATTCCTTGTGTCATCCATCCTGCATAGATTTCCCTCCTGGTGCTTTTAATTGGTAACACTTATAAAATAGAAGCCACCTTGACTCTAAGACCTTGAGGAAGGAGAATGTTATTTTTCCCTCCGAAATATTCTATACAGTTCTTGGCTTAATAGTAGATCATATAATTGTAGCCAATTAATTGTTAAGACCATGCATAGTAGAATCAAATAGAGCTGGATTTGAGTCCTGGTCTACTAACCTACCTACCTACTGGGGCTTTGCACAATCTACTTAATTGTCTTGGCACCATAATATTAATAATACAAAAAATATATAAAAATTATTACCAATTATTTAGTGTCAACTATGTGCCAGGCATTAATGATTTTTCCATGTATTATCTCATTAAATTCTCATGAAAACTTCATATTGCAGATATCGGGTTTTGTTTGTTTCTTTGTTTTTTGAGACGGAGTTTTGCTCTTGTTACCCAGGCTGGAGTGCAATGGTGTGATCGCGGCTCACCTCAACCTCCGCCTCCTGGGTTCAGGCAATTCTCCTGCCTCAGCCTCCTGAGTAGCTGGGATTACAGGCACACACAACCATGCCCAGCTAATTTTTTGTATTTTTAGTAGAGACGGGGTTTCACCATGTTGACCAGGATGGTCTTGATCTCCTGACCTCGTGATCCACCCACCTTGGCCTCCCAAAGTGCTGGAATTACAGGCATGAGTCACCGCGCCCGCTGCAGATATCATTTTATCTATATAATTTGATTAAGTAGTTATGCATACTGGATATTATTCAAGTGGCAACATCTGACACATAGTTATACAACATTTACTGACAAATAAACAAAGTGCCTATGTTGTTATTTGCGTTCCATTTTTAGTTTAAGAAAGCTAAAGTTGAAGCTAAATAAAGTATTTCCATGCATTTGCTATCTGTTATTGTGTAACTATCTTAAAACAACAATAAAGATTTCTTATTTTACTTAGCTCTATGGGTCAGGAATCCGTGAGCAGCTTGCTTGGGTGTTTCTGGCTCAGGATCACTTGTAAAACTGTAGTCAAAATTTTGGCTGGAATTATAGTCATTTGAAGGCTTGCCTGGGACTATCAGGTCCACTTCCAAGATGGCTCACTCACATGCTTGACAAGCTATTGCTGGTTGATGGCAGGAGGCTTAAGTTCCTTGCCATATGGATCTCACCAAGGGCTGCTTGAGTGCCCTCACAACATGGCAGCTGACATCTCCCAGACTGAGTGATCCTAGAGAGCAAGTGAAAAGCACTTCGACTTTTATGACCTGATATGGTTTGGCTGTTTCCCCACCCAAAATCTCATCTTGAGTTGAATCCCCATGATGCCCACATGTCAGGGGCAGGACCAGGTAGAGATAATTGGATCATGAGGTGGTTTCCCCCATGCTACTCTTGTAATAGTGAGTCTCAGGAGATCTGATGGCTTTATAAGCATCAGGCATTTGCCCTGCTTACACTAACTTTGTCCTGCCTCCCTGTGAAGAAGATACCTGCCTCTCTTTTGCCTTCTGCCATGATTGTAAGTTTCCTGAGGCCACCTCTACCATGTGGAACTGTTTCCTTTACAAATTACCCAGTCTCTGGTATTCATAATAGTGTGAGAATAAATGAATACATGACTTATCCTAGAAAGTTACACTTTCATTTTTACAATAGCTTTTTTCTTATAGCCCTAGTCAAGAGCATGAAAACCAGGAGGTGAGAATCAACGGAGGACATCTTGGAGACTGGCTACCATAGCCTGGATTAAGAGAATGAGAGATGATAGGGACAACTCTACACAAAAGTTAATTGGCATGGCTCAGGCTGGGTGGGGGTGAGTGGTTCAGGACCAAGGATATGAACAATATAATAGAGGAAGATTATATTTTTTGTGGCTACGGGTGTGTGGTTAAAGGTGGGGATATATGACAGAAGGGGATCTCTCTATGTATAGACAAATTTCTTTGGAAACTTGAATTCTCAGTGTGAAAGGCTAGATAAATGTTGAGAGCATGGATAGCATTCAGCTTAGATATACAGATAAGGGGAAACATATACATGAAGCAAATTCTTCAGAATAAAGTTTAAAAGTTAACAATTGAGTCAGCCAAAGATACAAAAGACAATGTGTTTCAGCTGAACCAAGAGATGATGTCACTAAATTGAATCTGCAATTCAAGTAGAAATAAAAGATAATGTAGTAGCAAGAAAGTAGTAAAGACCTGGCTTAAAAATTAAAAATTGTTATCAGCAATATTATTGGGAGAAAAAATGATGACCTATAGATCAGAAAGTCTGGATGAAATGTATCACAAGGAATTAACAAACCTATGTGCTTCCTGAGCAGAACAGAGCGGGCAAGGGAGAAAAAATGAGAAAGATCTTGAGTAAGAAATGTAGCCCCTGCAAAGGTTATAAGGTTTGATCATTTTCTATCTCTAGTGGTTGACCTACACTTATAGCCAAACAAGTCTGTTTAGAGATGGGTTTTGCAGTAGCTCATCAAATTATATCTTGTAGTCGAAAGTCATGTACAGGTTTTTCCTCCTACTGACACTTTTTTCCCCATCAGGCTGAAGGACAAATTTTGTTCATATTTCAGCATAATTTATTCTTCATTAGTCTAAGCTATGACTTGTTCATGATTAGACTCAATTTCAATGTTTACAGATTCATTTTCATAATATTTCCTGTGGGTTTATTATTTCCATTTGTAAAAATGCATTAAGTCCTCTAAGTCAGAGTAAGCCAATGCAGTTTTCCAGGGGGCCTTGCTTTGCCTCACACTAGGCCAGGAGCTTTGCAACAGCAGGTAGATGGTGTTTTTATAGGACGTGTGAGGAGCCCTCCATCTTCCTAAGGGGCTCCATTGCTTGTCTCAGTCCTGTATGGTATTGGATATATGACAGGGTTGGGAGGCAACAGTGGGCTTTGGAAAAATGGTGCATCCTAGGTGTGTTTTTGGTGGATCATGGATACTTATGTTTTGGCCTTCTCAATGACTTCTTTGCCAGGGCACTGCCCCTCCTTAAGACCATCCTTATGTTTACCATGGGAACCATCATGTAAGTACCACATGAAACTCTCTCTCATGATGGCTGTGGGTGAGACTACATCTTATTCACTTATCTGTCCTTGAATATGTATTAGTTCCAAAGATCTAGGTTTGGAAAAACGGAATAACTAGGATAAATTAGTCACGTTTGTTCATTTAACATAAATTTTCTATGAGCATGTTATGTGTTTGGTTCCCAGGTATGCTCTAAGGGCACAGCAGTTTTATTGTCCAGGTCCTGAGAGTCAGTCCACTGTTGTCTCCATGTACATCTCCAAAATCAACAAAGGAGTAGCAGGATTAATTTCAGTAATTCATATGTCTATATTAATGCCATGTTTTAGAAGTGTTCTTGAAAACATCTTTGGAGAAGCCATGTGAATTTCCTCTGATAATGGACATGAAGATATTCACTTTATTGATGGCTGAACAGGCCCAGAAAATTGGCTAAAAACTTGCATTAATATAGCCCAAAGTAATTTATAGATTCAATGCTATCCCCATCAAGCTACCATTGATTTTCTTCATGGAATTGGAGAAAACCATGTTAAATTTCATATGGAACCAAAACAGAGACCGCATAGCCAAGACAATTCTAAGCAAAAAAAAAAAAAGCTGGAGGCATCATGCTACCTGACTTCAACCTATACTACAAGGCTACAGTAATCAAAACAGCACAGTACTTGTACCAAAACAGACATATAGAGCAATGGAACAGAACAGAAGCATCAGAATTAATGCAACCACCTACAACCATCTGATCTTTGACAAACCTGACAAAAACAAGCAATGAGGAAAGGATTCCCTATTTAATAAATGGTGTTGAGAAAACTGGCTAGCCACATGCAAAAAGCTGAAACTGGATCCCTTTCTTACACCTTATAAAAAATTAACTCAAGATGGATTGAAGATTTAAATGTAAGACCTAGAACCATAAAAACCCTAGAAGAAAACCTAGGCAATACCCTTCAGGATATAGGTATGGGCAAGGACTTCATGACTAAAACACCAAAAGCAATGGCAATGGCAACAACAGCCAAAATAGACAAATGGGATCTAATTAAACTAAAGAGCTTCTGCACAGCAAAAGAAACTATCATCATCAGAGTGAACCAGCAACCAACAGAATGGGAGAAAATTTTTCACTTTACCCATATGACAAATGGCTAATATCCAGAATCTACAAGAAAGTTAAACAAATTTACAAGAAAAAAATAACCTCATCAAAAAGTGGGCAAAGTATATGAACAGACACTTCTCAAAAAAGAAATTTATGCAGCCAATAAACATATGAAAAAAAACTCATCATTACTGGTCATTAGAGAAATGTAAATCAAAACCACAGTGAGATACCATCTCATGTCAGTTAGAATGGTGATCATTAAAAAGTCAGGAGACAACAGATGCTGGAGAGGATGTGGAGAAACAGGAATGCTTTTATACTGTTGGTAGGAGTGTAAATTAGTTCAACTATTGTGGAAGACAGTGTGGCAATTCCTCAAGGATTTAGAACCAGAAATACCATTTGACCCAGCAATCCCATTATTAGGTATATACCCAAAGGATTATAAATCATTATATTATAAAGACATGTTTATTGTGGCACTGTTCACAATAGCAAAGACTTGGAACTAACCTAAATGCCCATCAACCCTAATATCCCATCTGGATAAAGAAAATGTGGCACATATGCACCATGGAATACTATGCAGCCATAAAAAAGGATGAGTTCACATCCTTTGCAGGGACACGGATGAAGCTGGAAACCATCATTTTCAGCCACTAACACAAGATTAGAAAACCAAACACCATATGTTCTCACTCATAAGTGGGTGTTGAACAATGAGAACACATGGGCATAGGGAGGGAAGCATCACACACCAGGGCCTGTTGCAGGAAGGGGATAGCTTAAGGGGAAATACCTAATGTAGGTATGCATTAATGTATGATGATGGATGCAGCAAACCACCATGGCATGTGTATAACTATGTAACCAACCATCACATTCTGCACATGTACCCCAAAACTTAAAATATAATAATGGTAAAGAAACAAAATCACACAAAAAAACTTGCATCAGAACCAACATAAGCAATCCTTAAGATTCTTTCCCAAGTTCTTGACTGAACTATAATCTTTTATTAATTAGGATTATTTCAGCGTAAATTTTTTTTAAAAATGGATTGAAAATACTTGACTACAGAATGGAATATATTGCTGTTTGATACTCATGCCCCCAAGAATTCCTGACTGCAAATATGCTTGCTCCAGTGCTTCAGCAGTACCACCAGGTTGTGGTTTCTCTTCTCTATCTTGGCTCTACTTCCTCTGTGCTGACTCCATTTTCCAATAGGGTCTCAGAGTCACCAGTTGGCTCAATATGGCACTTAGGCTGCATCTTTTCTAAGCTTAAATCCAGCACAAAAAATGGCCACCTGAAATACACCCAATTTAAGTCATGCAGTTCCTTCTGCTTTCACTGACTTAAGTCAAGGGTTCACTGTCGAGAAATTACTGTGACCTGCTGATTGGTGCAGGCATGTCCCTGCTCCTTTGTAGGACTGGAGTGGACCTCATTCAAACCATGTGGAATGAGAATTGGGGAGCAGGCATCGCCAAATAACTACTGGGCCCACTGCTTCATAATGGAAATGGATGTTGGGAAATACATGTTCACTACAGATACACTGATTGACCTTTATGCAGATTCGATATTAAAAACATTGCCTTAGAAAGGCAAAAATGATAAAGAACTAGCAGTTATATTCTTTTTTTTTTTTTTTTTTTTTTTTTTTTTTTTTGAGACGGAGTTTCGCTCTTGATACCCAGGCTGGAGCGCAATGGCGCGATCTCGGCTCACTGCAATCTCCGCCTCCTGGGTTCAGGCAATTCTCCTGCCTCAGCCTCCTGAGTAGCTGGGATTACAGGCACGCGCCACCGTGCCCAGCTAATTTTTTGTATTAGTAGAGACGGGGTTTCACCATGTTGACCAGGATGGTCTCGATCTCTTGACCTCGTGATCCACCCGCCTCGGCCTCCCAGTTATATTCTTTTAATGTGATGGCAGCACCCATCTGGCTCTCTTGAGCTTATTAACTGAGATTAATAAGCTATTAATTTATTAATAAGCTATTAATTTATCCATTTTGGGTAAAGTGACCTATATAATGTGGGGTGGAGAACAACCTAAAACATGTCATATAAAAATAGTTAGAAGAAGTGTGAATGTTCAGTCTGAGGGAGATTTTTAATACTTTGTTCCAGAGCTGGAGAGAGAGAGCATTACATCATTTATTTGAAAGATCTTCAAGCCAAAGTAAAGACACACTTGCTCTGTGGGATTCAGGAGACCAAGATCTCTAGTGATAAATAGCTGTCCAGTGAGGGAACATAAAGCCTTAGTTAGAAATGTGTTTCCTATCGCTGTAGCTGTCCAAGTATGGTTTTATCAATCTGTCAAGGATGGTGCAGACAAATGTCAATCACTGGGTGAGTGATTGTGCAAGGCAAACTTTTAATGCCCCCTTGATACCTGAGAACTGTGAGTTTAACATGAAGAACTCACGTTGGTAGTAAGAGGCAATTCTTTAGACTGTAGATCACGTAGTAGAAAGAAAATAAGCAGGTTGTTTTAAGAAGGAATGTGGGAGATGGAGTAGGTTGAGAAGAAAGCTTAGAATTAGAATTTTGATCTTGACATAACAAAGGAAAATAAATGAGACAAAATAGTAAACATAAGAAAGAAAAACTGAGTCAAATCTGTATTTTTGCAGTGATGTTTGAACATGCTATTTATTCGCTCTCTTTTCCCACCCTGGATAATCATAAGAGTGTAAAAACCTAGAGATTTATTTCAGTGTCCCTTCTGCTTTCGTCTTGAAGCAATGCTGGAAAATGGCTACCTTAAAAATTGTCTTAAGAGGGCATTCTTCCATTTTCTTCCTTAATGCTTTTAAATACATCACAACTAAGGCTGAGGACTACCTTGCAGATATTTTAGTTCATTTTCCCTTAGGATTTTTCATATGAAGTAAACTTAGAACCTGGGTTTTTGTTCTGATTTAGAGCCCAGGAAACACTGTTCTTTAAAGGTGGATCATCTTCATTTGAAGTTTGACAGCGTCTCCTCTTCAGCATACCAGGCACCATCTTTTAAATTGCTAACTTCAACCATGTCCAAACTCTCAGGGTGCACCACCGTGTCACCAGCTGTCCTGGACTCTTCTGCCAACTTCTGTGTGTTTCCACGTGACCCTCATAGATGTATGGTTGCTGGGCTATGCATTCCTCATCTGTGAGGCGGGTATCACACTATGTATCCCCCAGGGAAAGGGAGGGAATAACGCTTTAAAATTATTTGTAAATTGTAAAATGGGCTGCAGTTTTTTTGTTTGCTTTTTTTTTTTAATTGCACTTTAAGTTCTGGGGTATGCATGCAGAACGTGCAGGTTTGTCACAGGTATACATGTGCCATGGTGGTTTGCTGCATCCATCACCCTGTCATCTACATTAGATATTTCTCCTTATGCTATCCTTCCCCTATCCCCCACCCCCTGCTATCCCTGCCCTAGCCCCCCATCCCCCCAACAGGCCCCAGTGTACTGACACAAGAACAGAAAACCAAAATAAGTGGGTGCTGAACAATGGGTCGCAGTTTTAAAAGATAACTTCTAGTATTAGGAAACCATTATCAAATGGAACAACTAAGGGCTGGCTTATTTCACCTAAAACCAAGCAGTTTCTGGGTTAGTGTGGCATGGCCTATCCTGTGGATTAGCCCCTCCCAGCACCAGAATGTGTCTATCTGTGACTGATGGCAGGGACTAGAAACAGCTGGGCACTGTGCACTTCATGGTGGCTCCTTAGTAAGATTATTATGCTTTGGAGAATGTTTCATTTGCCATTCATATAAATCTCTGCTTTCAAAAGACTAGGGCTTAACTTACCTCCTAAGCTTGGAATGCTCTTCCTTTTCACAAGTTTCTTCTGAAATCTTATTCCCATGCCTTACAGAAACCTCCATAGATCCTCCTTCCCCAAACTAGTTGTACAGAAACCTGCAAGTTTTCTGACATCAAAGGCAAGTTTCTTGGTCTATTTTAGAATCCTCAGCATGACTTGTCTCCATGGTAAGATCACTTGCCTCTTATTTAGGATATTAGAAGTCTTCCTTGCTATTTAACACACCAAGGGCAAGAACTGCTTTTCTTCACCTCTGTATTTTCAGCACCTGATATGATTTATGGCTCTGAAAACACAGAAAGAGAGAGAGAGAATGAAAAAGAAAGAAGGAAGAAAGATAAACAGAGAGAAACAGAAAGGAGGGAGGGAGGGAGGGATGGAGGAAGGAAGGAAGGAAGGAAGGAAGGAAGGAAGTTAGTTAGTTAGTTTAGTTTTTTGAAAGGACATTGGAGGAAAGCCTGGAGATAGAATTTTGGTCTTGACAAAGCAGAATAGATGAGAAAAAATGGAGAACATAAGAAGGAAAATTGAGAAAGAAAAGCAACCAAGCAAGCAGATTCATATGAGCACCTCTTTCTTGGCCATCCTAAACAATCCTGCACTTAAGATAATTGTCTATACCAGGTTATGAAGCAGCCTTGCATTAAACATGTCCAGCCACACATATGATAGCTCATATCCGGAACACATTTTGGAAACAACAGTGATGGAACCCATAGTCATCTCCTTCCCAGAGCTTCAATCCAATCCCATCGCATTGTTAAAATGCTCTGTTTTACTCTGAGTTGAGGTCATGAGGCAAAGTTAAGCTAGGATTTAAACTCAAGCTTGTTGAACTCAAAATCTGTATTCTTTTTATTAAGTAACCTTGACTTTGTAGCCTGCATACAACTTTATCTCAAAATATCTTTTTTTCCCCACTCCTGGCTTCATTTGACACAGGGTACTCTTTCACTTCCTTTCCTCCACAATCCTATTTTGTCAAACTTAGTTATCCTGAAAATATCACCATCTTGGCCCAGACAGCTTCATTACATGTAATGCTACAGAAGACATCATGTTAGAAAATTATACATTCCATCAAGAAAATGCCCAATATATCATTTTCAGATGAAATTCACTGAAAGCTTTACATGTTAACAAATCAAAGGAAAACCCACAGAATGTCAGTGAGCTGTCACTCCTATAATATGAAACCTTCTCACCTCTGCTGCTGCCCAAATATATTTGTAAGCAAACAATTACTTCATAAAATACACTCTTCAAATTCTACATTGTCCAATTTGTCTAAGAAAACTGGAATCTGTGTCAGAAGAGAAACTAAAGCAAGATTGTCCTCGTTTACCTCAACTAAGAGTTTGCCAGCTTATGGTTATGGAAATACTTCCTGTCTCACAGAAACCCCATTTCCAGAGAAGAGGAGACAAAATCAATAAGGAGTTTCAGTGTATGCCTTCCCTTCTCCCTTTCCCTCCCTTCCTCCCTTCTCTCCCTCCCTCCTCCCCTCCTCTTCCCTTCCCTTTCATTCCTTCCCCTCCCCTCTTTTCCTTCATTTAGTTTCTACATTTATTTTAAACTGTGTACCAAATTTACAAAATCCTATCTCTCTCCATGGCTTATTACAGGAAAATAAAAGTCCCTGAAAACCACTCCTGTCCCTTTCACCCATTCTGCTGAAGCGACACTCTTTGAACACAGGTACCTGATCCGTGTTTCCAAATGCCTGTGTAGATTGTTACCGAGTCATTACTCCCTCTGAAGTAGTATCAATTCACTTTTCACAAAAGAACATGAGGGATTTGCTGGATTGCACACCTCCCACCTTTAACACTGTTCACCCTGGAAAACGACTTTCCACCTTAAAAATTATCTGAAGAGGGCATTCTTGCATTTTCTTCCTCAGTGCACTTCACTGCCTCACAGCTGATGTTTAGGACTACCTTGCTGTCACTTTATTCCATTTTCCCTTAGGATTTCCTCTCTTTCATATAAGTAAACTTAAAACCTGGGCTTTGGTTCTGATATAGAGCCCCGGAGTCACTGTTCTTTAAAGGTAGATACCTTCACTTGAATTTTGACAACAGCTACTGTGTACTGATGTCAAAATGCATACTTCCCCATTTCCCCATCCCCGACTCTGTGTGTTTTTATCATCATGGCTCTGCAGGCAACATTAACAGCTGATGTCATGTACACTGTGTCATATGGATGATGCCATACATATCACAATCATTTTACTTTGCTACCTTTCATTTCATTTTTCTCTAAGTTATTGTTTTGTTTGATTTGCCTGTTGACTTACTTTTAAAATATCTTTCTCAATGAGAACACGTGGTCACAGGGAGGGAAACATCGCGCACTGGGGCCTGTCAGGGTGGAGGGCAAGGGGAGGGAGAGCATTAGGACAAATACCTAATGCATGTGGGGCTTAAAATCTAGATGACAGGTTGATAGGTGCAGCAAACCACCATGGCACATATATACCTGTGTAACAAACCTGCACATTCTGCACATATATCCCGGAACTTCAAGTAAAATTTTAAAAATTAAGAAAAAAAAATCATTCTAATTCTGCACCATTGCAAAAAATATTGCAATGTTAAAATGTTCAATCCATTAAATAATGTGCCAATTTTATCTTTTTTGAAAAAAATCTCTCCCCCAGCCTTTTGACCTGTTTCCAATTTGCTTAATTGCTCTCTAGGTACAGTTGTCAACTTGGGATCTCTTCCCTTAGCCCTGGGAGTTCCCTTTGCCTCTCCTATGCTGAATTCTCTACTTTCTGAATACCATTCCTCCCTTTCTTTGGTAGATGCCTTGTTTTGGGAGGAGCACATTTTCTATTAGCTTCATGATGAACAGTGCTCTGGATAAAAATTGTTTGAGCTGTTCCATGACACTTCTTTTTCTCACCTCACATTTAGTTGGTAGTTTTGTTGTACTTTGAATTTCAAGATGAAGTAATTGTGACATCAGAAGTAGAAAGTCATTACTCCATATCTTCTAGATTTCATTAGTGCTGGTGCAAAGTTCAGTTTTCTTCCATTCCTGATCCTGCCTGTGAACACGTTTTCCCCTTCTCTGTGGAAGATAGTAAGATCTCGTGCCTGGCCTCAGAGTTCTTGTATTGTTTATTTCCATTGCCCCATAACAAATACTAGAAACTATGGCTTAAAGCAACACCTAGTTTTTAGCTCATAGGTCTGTAAGTCAGGAGTCTGTCACAGCAGGGATGGTTTTTCTGCTCAGGGAACATTAGATTGAAATCTAAGTATCAGTCTGGCTCAGTTCTTGTCTGCAGATTCCATGGGAAAACTCTTCCAAACTCCTTTTTGGTATTTGGTTCCTTGCGGTTGTAGCACCATTTCCTTGCTGGTTGTGGGTCAGGAGCTCCCAACATCCTTTTGACTCATGGACCCTTCCATCTTGAACCTGGCAATGGCACACTGGATCTTTCTTGTGCTTCCAATCTCTTCCTTTCTCTTCTGCAGCCAGCTAGAGAAAGCTCAACTTTTAAAGGGCTCACATGATTAGGTCAGAGCCACTGAAATGTTAATATTAACCTTGTTAGATAACAATCTAGCCACATCCATCGATTCACGGTCTTGGGGATTGTACTGGAGGTGAGAAGGTTTTGAAGGCTTTGAATTCTGCCCACTAGAGTGCTGCAGTGTTGTGATGGTGTGCTCTGTGTGTGTGTGTGTGTGTATGTGCATGTGCACACTTTCCCATCCATTGTTCAGAGGTCAGGCAGAGTCTTTCAGTTTGAGAATTGCAGCTTTCAGTTCTAGGATATCTCCTTGATCATTTCTTCCAAGCTCAATTGATTATTCCTTCTATTTCATTTTCTTTGTTCTTTTGTAGCTTCTGAATTGGTCATCTAATTTTCTTATTATTTCCTTCCAATTTTCCTTCTTTTGTCTTTTTTTTTCTTTACTTTCTGAGAGAATTGTTCAACTTTTGCTTCTAGTTGGATAACTATAAGACATACTTGATAGTGCACTTAAAAGCAAACAGGCTTTTAAACTAACCCACCTGGAGGAGGTCTTATGATGCATGGGGACATCTTATCCCTGAGTAAAGAATCTTATTGCGAGTTCCTCAAATTATTGAAATGCTGATTAATATATGACCTACTGACATTGCAGAGAATGCTGACTTATTTCTGGATTATGAAGTTTTACTGATTGTCTGGTACATAAACATTTTAGCCTGTAGGTTGCAATCTGTAGTCAATAATTATCACCTCTTTATTATTACCTTCCAATGAAAAGCACAGCTCTGGTGTAAGGACTCCTCCTTCCTTCTTGTAAACTTTTCTATAAAAGTCTCCCAACTTATAGTGGACTCCAGAACACAACAAACCCTAGTGCTGTGTCTACCCAGGTCACTCCTCACATTTGACTTCCAATAAACCTTTATTAAAGTATCTCTGCCTTGACAGCCTTAATTTCATTAGATAAGCTCTATCATACTTTATATTTGTTTCTGCAATTACATTTTTAATTTCTAAGAGCTTGTGATATTATCTAGGTTTTAAAAATTTTAAGATATCTTTCCCTTCATGTAGCATAAGTACATGATACATGATGTGCCTTCTCACACATGCATCTTCTCAAATCTCTCCAGAGCTATTAATGGCAGTTTTTCTTATTCAACTTTCCTCTCCAAGTTCTTTTATTTGTTCTCTTATTTATCTTTTGTATTGGATGCTTCCCATATGTCAGGGAATTCCATGGGTGTCTGGTCATATCTGAATCAGCATCTGGATAATTATTGTTGACTGTATTTTACACAATAGCATGAAATGAGAAGAGCAACTGAGCTGTGACCCTGAAAGGCCACATACTGAGTCTTTCTGACACTGGTTACCCCAACAGCACAGTACAGGGCATCATAACTATTTTGTCACTCTTCAGAATTATTTTGTTGTTGTTGTTGACTGTGAACAACATATTTCCAACCAGGCAAATCTACAATGCAAAGGGCACTTTTATTTCACCAACTGTCTCCTTTCACATCATCAAAATTCATGATGCAGCCTCTTAAAATTAAACTAAAGTCTTACCATCAGGTAAATAGCAAAATAAAAAATAATAAATGTTCTAAAACACACATGCACTTGAAGCTCCTCAATGGTAGGAACCATGCCTCATTTATTTCAAATTTCTGGTTCAAATTTAGGTTTATCTGTATCACCTAACACATAGTAAGTACTCATTAATTTTGCTTTCAATTGATTTTAAAATCAATTGTCAAAGTTAAGTCAGAAAACATAAGAAGGTAATTAAAATCATAAAAACAATGAAAAATCCATCATTAGTATTCCCTATATTCCATAAAATCCACAGTTTATTTACAATTTTTTAAATAATCCTATTATTACCATTCTTCTGATAATTTCGGGGGAGGGATGCCAGACAAAAGTTGTAACTGCAACAACAATATCAACCATGGCAAAGAAATATTTGTGTAGTACGTTAGTTACAGATTTATTATAATTCTTCTGAATTTCGGGGGAGGGATGCCAGACAAAAGTTGTAACTGCAACAACAATATCAACCATGGCAAAGAAATATTTGTGTAGTACGTTAGTTACAGATTTTTATAATGTATAACTTGACATTTTAACCAAATAGAGACAGTGTAATAAATGCTTTAAGGTATGAGAACTAAGATTAAACTGACTTTGATTAAATTTTGAACTTTGGAATTTATTACCTGAGTTATCTTAGGCAAGTGAATATACTTAGAGATTCAGCCTTGTCATCTCTGAAATGTTATCTGTCACATAAAGTTGATAAAAATCATGAGATAACATATTGTATATAAAATACCACACAGATGAAAGCAACTCAATGAACAGAAGCCATTATGATGAAATGTGTTATATAGTATTCTTGCTAGTATCCTTTTTATGAATATATTGCAATACATACTGCATTGTCTAACACATTTTTTTATTGTACTTTAGATTCTAGGGTACACATGCAGCTCATGCAAGATTGTTGTATAGGTACATTCATGGCAAGGTGGTTTGTTGCCACCATCCCTCCATCTCCTATACCTGACATTTCTCCCCACATTATCCCTCCCTGACCCTCCCTCCCACTATCCCTCCCGTTGCCCCCCAACAGTCCCCAGTGTGTGATGCTCCCCTCTTTGTGTACAACTGTTCTCATTGTTCAACACCTGCCTATGAGTGAGAACATGCAGTGTTTAATTTTCTGTTCTTGTGTCAGTTTGCTGAGAATGATGGTTTCCAGGTTCATCCATGTCCCTACAAAGGATGCAAACTCATCGTTTTTGATGGCTGCATAATATTCCATGGTGTATATGTGCCATATTTTCTTTGTCCAGTCTATCATTGATGGACCTTTGGGTTGGTTCCTAGTCTTTGCTCTTGTAAACAGTGCTGCAATGAACATGCGTGTGCATATGTCTTTATAATAGAATGATTTATAATCCTTTGGATATATACCCAGTAATGGGATTGCTGGGTCAAATGGAATTTCTATTTCTAGATCCTTGAGAAATTGCCACACTGTCTTCCACAATGGTTGAACTAATTTACACTCCCACCAACAGTGTAAAAGTGATCCTGTTTCTCCACATCCTCTCCAGCAACTGTTGTCTCCAGATTTGTTGATGATCGCTATTCTAACTGGCATGAGATGGTATCTCAATGTGGTTTTGATTTGCATTTCTTTAATGACTGGTCATGATAAGCATTTTTTCATATGTTTGTTGGCTTCATATATGTCTTCTTTTGAAAAGTGTCTGTTCATATCCTTTGCCCATGTTTGGATGGGTTTGTTTGTTTTTCTTGTAAATCTGTTTTAGTTCTTTGTAGATTCTGGAGATTAGCCCTTTGTCAGATGGGCAGATTGAAAAAATTTTTTCACATTCCGTTGGTTGCCAGTTCCAATATTGTTTCTTTTGCTGTACAGAAGCTCTGGAGTTTAATTAGGTCCTATTTGTCTGTTTTGGCTTTTGTTGCCATTGCTTTTGGTGTTTTAGTCATGAAGTCCTTGCCTATGCCTATGTCCTGAATGGTTTTGCCTAGGTTTTCTTCTAGGGTTTTTATGGTGTTAGGTCTTATGTTTAAGTCCTTAATCCATCTGGAGTTAATTTTAGTGTAAGGTGTCAGGAAGGGGTCCAGTTTCTGCTTTCTGCACATGACTAGCCAATTTTCCCAACATCATTTATTAAATGGGGAATCCTTTCTCCATTTCTTGTTTTTGTCATGTTTGTCAAAGATCAGATGGTTGTAGATGTGTGGTGTTGCTCTGGAGGCCTCTGTTCTGTTCCATTGGTCAACGTCCCTGTTTTGGTACCAGTACCATGCTGTTTTGATGACTGTGCCTTATAATATAGCTTTAAGTCCGGAAGCGTGATGCTGCAGTTTTGTTCTTTTTGCTTAGGATTGTCTTGGCTATGTGGGCTCTCTTTTAGTTCCATAAGAAGTTTAAAGTGGTTTTTTCCAGTTCTGTGAAGAAGGTCATTGGTAGTTTGATGGGGATAGCATTAAATGTATAAAATACTTTCCTAACCATGAGCATGGAATGTTTTTGCATTCGTTTGTGTCTTCTCTTATTTTGTTGAGCAGTGGGTTGTATTTCTCCTTGAAGAAGTCCTTTACATCCTTTGTTAGTTGTATTCCTAGGTATTTTATTCTTCTTGTAGCAATTGTGAATGGGAGTTTGCTCTTGATTTGGCTGTCTGTTATTGGTGTATAGGAATGCTTGTGATTTTTGCACATTGATTTTGTATCCTGAGACTTTGCTCAAATTGCTTATCAGCTTAAGAAGAGTTTGGGCTGAGACGATAGGGTCTTCTAAATATACAATCATGTTGTCTGCAAATGGAGACAATTTGACTTCCTCCTTTCCTTTTGAATACCCTTTATTTCTTTTTCTTGCCTGATTGCTCTGGCTAGAACTTCCAATACTATATTGAATAAGAGTGGAGAGATAGGGCATTCTTGTCTAGTGCCAGATTTCAAAGGAAATGCTTCCAGTTTTTGCCATTCAGTACGTTATTGGCAGTGGGTTTGTCATAAATAGCTTTTATTATTTTATGATAGGTTCCATCAATACCTAGTTTATTGAGAGTTTTTAGCATAAAGGGCTGTTGAATTTTGTTGGAGGCATTTTCTGCATCAATTGAGATAATTATGTGGTTTTTGTCTTTGGTTCTATTTATGTGGTTGATTACGTTTATGGACTTGTGTATGTTGAACCAGACTTGCATCCCTGGGATGAAGCCTACTTGATCATGATGGATAAGCGTTTTGATGTGCTGTTGCAATCAGTTTGCCAGTATTTTATTGAAGATTTTTGCATCTATGTTTATCATGGATATTGGCCTGAAGTTTTCTTTTCTTGTTGAGTCTCTGCCGGGTTTTGGCATCAGGATGATGTTGGTCTCATAAAATGAGTTGGGGAGGATCCCTCTTTTTGTATTGTTTGGAATAGTTTCAGAAGGAGTGGTACCAGCTCCTCTTTGTATGTCTGGTAGAATTCAGCTGTGAACCCATCTGGACCTGGACATTTTTTGGTTGGTGGGCTGTTACTTGCTGCCTCAACTTCAGCCTTTGTTATTGGTCTATTCAGGGTTTCAACTTCTTCCTGGTTTAGTTTTGGTAGGGTGCAAGAGTCCATGAATTTATCAATTTCTTCCAGGTTTACTGGTTTATGTGCATTGAGTTGTTTGTCGTAATCTCTGATGGTAGTTTGTATTTCTGTGTGATCGGTGGCGAAATCCCCTTTAGTTTTTTTATTGCATCTATTTGATTCTTTTCTTTCTTTTTTATTAATCTGGCTAGTGGTCTATTTTATTGATCTTCTCAAAAAACCAGCTCCTGGATTTACTGATTTTTTGAAGGGTTTTTTGTGTCTCTGTCTCCTTCATTTCTGCTCTAATCT
The DNA here is from genome assembly GCF_030222135.1 of Aotus nancymaae. Classification (NCBI taxonomy): domain Eukaryota; kingdom Metazoa; phylum Chordata; class Mammalia; order Primates; family Aotidae; genus Aotus; species Aotus nancymaae. The sequence goes on along the minus strand of NW_026988450.1, from coordinate 82,260,665 downwards.
TAGTTATTTCTTGTCTTCTGCTACCTTTTGAGTTTTTTTGATCTTGCTCCTCTAGCTCTTTCAATTTTGATGATAGGGTGTCGATATTAGATCTATCCTTGCTTCTCATGTGGGCATTTATTGCTATAAATTTTCCTCTAGACACTGCTTTAAATGTGTCCCAGAGATTGTGGTACATTGTGTCTTCATTCTCGTTGCTTTCAAAGAACAACTTTATTTCTGCCTTCATTTCATCGTTTATCCAGTCGACATTCAGGAGTCAGTTGTTCAGTTTCCATGAAGTTCTGTAATTTTGAATTAGTTTCTTAATCCTGAGATCTAATTTTATTGCACTGTGGTCTGAGAGACTGTTTGTTGTGATTTCCATTTTGTTTTTTTTTTTTGCATTTGCTGAGGAGTGATTTACTTACAATTATGTGGTCAATTTTAAAGTAAGTGAGATGTGGTGCTGAGAAGAATGTATATTCTGTGGATTTGGGGTGGAGAGTTCTGTGGATGTCTATTAGGTCCACTTGTTCCAGTTCTGCATTCAAGTCCTGGATATCCTTGTTAATTTTTTGTCTTATTGATCTGTCTAATATTGACAGTGCAGTGTTAAAGTCTCCTACTATTATTGTGTGGGAGTCTAAGTCTCTTTGTAGTTATTAAGAACTTACTTTATGTATCTGGGTGCTCCTGTATTGGGTGCATATATATTTAGGATAGTCAGCTCTTCTTGTATTGATCCTTTCACCATTATGTAGTGTCCTTCTTTGTCTCTTCTGATCTTTGTTGGTTTAAAGTTGATTTTATCAGAGAGTAAAATTGCAACCCCTGCTTTTTTTTTGCTCTGCATTTGCTTGGTAGATCTTCTTCCATCCCTTTATTTTGAGTCTATGTGTGTCTTTGCATGTGAGATGGGTCTCCTGAATACAGCACACTGATTGATTTGGACTTTTTACCCTGTTTGCCAATCTGTGTCTTTTGATTGGGGCATTTAGGCCATTTACATTTAACATTAATATTGTTATGTGTGAATTTGAACCTGCCATTTTGTTACTGGTTGTTTTGCCCATTGGTCCATTCGGTTTCCTCATTGCATCATTGGTCTTTACCACTTGGTTCATTTTTGCAGTGGCTGGTACTGGATTTTTTTTTTCTGTGTTTAGTGCTTCCTTCAGGAGCTCTTGTAGGGCAGGTCTGGTGGTGACAAAATCTCTCAGTAACTGCTTGTCAGTAAAGGATTTTATTTCTCCTTCCCTTATGAAGCTTAGTTTGGCTAGATAGGAGATTCTGGGTTGAAAGTTATTTTCTTTAAGGATCTTGAATATTGGTCCTCACTCTCTTCTGGCTTGTAGGGTTTCTGCTGCTGGATCTGCTGTGAGTCTGATGGGCTTCCCTTTGAGGATAACCCGAACTTTCTCTCTGGCTGCCCTTAGCATTTTTTCCTTCATTTCAACCCTGGTGAATCTGACGATTATGTGCCTTGGGGTTGCTCTTGTTGAGGAGTATCTCTGTGGTGTTCTTTGTATTTCCTGTGTTTGAATGTTGGCCTTCTTTGCTAGGTTGGGGAAGTTCTCCTGGATAACATTTTGATGAGTGTTTACCAGCTTGGATTCATTTTCCCCTTCCTCTTCAGGTATACCAATCAAGCGTAGATTAGGTCTTTTCACATAATCCCAAATTTCTTGGAGGCTTTGTTCATTTCTTTTCACTCTTTTTTCTCTTTCCTTGCCTTCTCTTTTTATTTGATTGAGTTGATCTTTGATCTCTGATATCCTTTCTTCTGCTTGATCAATTCAGCTATTGAAACTTGTGTATGCTTCATGAAGTTCTCATGCTGTTTTTCAGCTCCATCAAGCCATTTATATTCTTCTCTAGGCTGGTTATTTTAGTTAGCATTTCATCTAATCTTTTTTCTAGGTTCTTAGTTTCTTTGCATTGGGTTAAAAGATGTTCTTTTAGCTCAGAGAAGTTTATTACCCATCTTCTGAAGCCTGCTTCTGTCAGCTCATCAAAATCGTTTTCTGACCTGTTTTGTTGCTATGCTGGTGAGTCATTGTGATCTTTCTGGGGAGGAGAGGCATTCTGGACTTTGATGTTTTCATCCTTTTTGAGCTGGTTTCTTCCCATCTTCTCTGAGTGGATGTCCTTTCTGTTAAAGTTGGGGTTATTTCTCCTGTATGAGGCTCCTTTTTAAAACATGCAAGTGTTAGTGTGCTACTTGAGACAGTCTGTCCATTGGCTGCTTGTGGAGGTGCTGCTGGGCTGTCTCAGCCTCAGCCAGGCTGCTGTTTATTCTTCACCTGGTTTCCGTACTGGCGGGGTTAGCCCCACCTTCCCAATGGCAGGCTCCTTCCCTCTGCTGAGCCTGCTGTTCTCAGGTGGAGGATGTGTTAACTCTGTAACTCTCCCCGGAGAGGGGCTCCAGTTGCTGGATTTTGTTGGGGTGGGGCCTGTCTGACCGTATAACCCTCCCTGCTTTCAACTCTCCCTTCTGTAGGATGGGCAGTTCCTTTTCGCAAGCTTTCTCAGTATTGGTCCAAATCTCCACCCTGTTTTGCACTAACAAGGCACCAGTCTGGCTGGGGCTGCCAGCCTGGGCTGTCACCCGGGTCTGTGACTCTGGGTGGTTCTCAGCAAGGTGGTGTTTTCCTGATCTGTGTGCTGCTGAAGTCTCACAGTGAACTGCTGTATCTGATTCAGAGAACCGAGGAGGTGATGCCCCTCCCCGTCCTCCATGCCTGATACACTTTCCAGGTGGGACAGTGACCTGCCTTGCCTTGGCTGGATGCCTTTGGGCTGCTTTTGCTGCCTTTTTTTGGTATTAATCCCGCTGTTCAACAAGTCCCTTTAAAACAAAATGGGTACCTCGCTGGGAGACGTGGATATTGCTCTGGTTCTTTCTCACTCAGTGGTAGCTGCACTCTGGAGAAGCTTCCTTTCGGCTATCTTCACCTGAATCCTCACATAGTTCTTTATAGCAGTGTAAAAATAGACTCATAGAGTCACTACACTTGGAATGATGTTGAAAGATGACATAATCTCGGAGTACGCAGGTGGGTGCCCACACCGGCAGCGTCCACTGGGGCAGCAGTCTAACATATTATTAATGTTCAGTATAGTTTTTTCTTAACTGTTTTCACTTACTAGACTCTCTACCCTTGAGAGAATAAATGGTGATGGAGTGAGGCATGCTTATACAGACCTCCTGGCAACTTAAGCTTTGTATCATTTCATTGTATTTTATTTTATTTCACTTTACATCACTTTTATTTCCTTTCACTTTACTTGATAAATTTTCTGTCATAAAAAATATTTCACTGGATGCAGTGGCTTTCACCTGTAATTCCAGCAATTTGGGAGGCCGAGGTGGGAAGATTGCCTGAGGTCAGGAGTTCGAGACCAGCCTGACCAACATGGTGAAACCTCATCTCTACTAAAAATGCAAAAATTAGCTGGGCATGGTGGTGGGCACTTGTAATCCCAGCTACTTGGGAGCCTGAGACAGGAGAATCACTTGAACCTGGAAGGCAGATGTTGCAATAAGCTGACACTGGGCCATTGCACTCCAACCTGAGCAACAAGAGCAAAACTCCATCTCAAAAATAAAAATAAAATATTTCCTGCACACACAGAAATTAGCAAATATATGTAAATATATATGTTTATATTAGCTATAAGCATACACTTCATAATTTTCTATATTTACAGAAGAGTAAGTATTTTCTTGAAGCTTAGTGGACCAAAAACCTTCTTGGTATTAATGTGACAGCGGCAACTGAACTGAGTCTTACCGAAAGAATATAATTTGAACACAAAGGTAAGGGTTATGTCAGTGACTTCACAAAGGGCATTTCGGGTTGCAGTGAAGCATTAGGAAATTCAAGGAGGTGGGCAAGAATTAAAACATCATTGCTCAAAGCAGCCATCTTGTCACAAAATCCAACAAGAAGGCTCAGAAATATATCTACCATTTCCAAAGAGAAATGTTTTGCAGAGCATATGGTTTGGACTCTGTTCAGCTAGTACTCAATTATCCCTGCAGCAAAAAGATTAGTTCCAAAGGCTGGTCAAAATATGGTGAAAATATGGACATTGCATTTTCCTTTTAGTGGTGGAACAATGGGTTTGGCAGCACATAATTCAGTTATTACTTTAGTGAATGATTAATCAAGCAAAGACAAATTAAGCTCCAATTGTGTGCCAAGTAGTATACTCAGCACTGGAGATACACTGGTAATAAGTCTAACCCAGTGCCTAATCTCAAGAAATTCAATATGGTGAAGACAAATAAATAGATCATCATAATACAGTGTAGCAAATGATCAAATATTTATTAAGAACAATAATCTCTTTCACAATAATGACAAAACTATTAAAAACTGAGGAATAACTCATTTAATGAGGCCAACAACATTCTGAAACCAAAACCTGGCAGTGATACAACTACAAAAGAAAATCTCAGGCCAATATCCCTGATGAACATCGATGTGAACATCCTCAATAAAATGCTGGCAAACTGAATCCAACATCAAAAAGCTTATCCATCACAATCAAGTCAGCTTCATCCCTAGGATGCAAGGCTGGTTCAACATATGAAAATCAACAAATGTAATCCATCACATAAACAGAACCAAAGACAAAAACCACATGATTATCTCAATAGATCAGAGAAGGCCTTCAACAAAATTTAACAGCCCTTTATGCTAAAAACTCTCAATAAACTAGGAATTGATGGAACATATCTCAAAAAATAAGGGCTATTTATGACAAACCCACAGCCAATATCATACTGAATGGGCAAAAACTGGAACAATTCCCTTTGAAAACCAGCACAAGACAAGGATGTCCTCTCTCACCTCTCCTATTCAACATAGTATTGGAAGTTTTGGCCAGGGCAATCAGGCAAGAAAAAGAAATAAAGGGTATTCAATTAGGAAAAGAAGTCAAACTGTCTCTATTTGCAGACAACATGATTGTATTTTTAGAAGACCCATTGTCTCAGCCCAGAATCTCCTTAAGCTGATAAACAATTTCAGCAAAGTCTCAGGATACAAAATCAATGTGCAAAAATTACAAGCATTCCTATACACCAACAACAGACACAGAGCCAAATAATGAGTAAACTCCCATTCACAACTGCTACAAAGAGAATTAAATACCTAGGAATACAACTAACAAGGGAAGTGAAGGACCACTTCAAGGAAGACTACAAACCACCGCTCAAGTAAGTAAGACAGAACACAAACTAATGGAAAACATTCCATTCTCATGCTTAGGAAGAATCAATATCCTGAAAATGGCCATACTGCCCAAAGTAATTTATAGATTCAATGCTATCCCCATCAAGCTACCATTGACTTTATTTGCAGAATTGGGGGGAAAAACCACCATAAACTTCATATGGAATAATAATTTTAAAAAAGCTAGAGGCATCACTGTACCTGACTTCAAACTATACTACAAGGCTACAGTAATCAAAACAGCATGACACTTGTACCAAAACAGACATATAGACAAATGAAATGGAACAGAGCCCTCAGAAACAATACTACACATCTATAATCATCTGATCTTTGATAAACCTGACAAAAACAAGCAATGGATAAAGAATTCCCGATTTAATAAATGGTGTTGGGAAAACTGGCTAGTCATATGCAGAAAGCTGATACTGGATCCTTTTTACACCTTGTACAAAAATTACCTCCAGATGGATCAAAGATTTAAAAGTAAAACCTAATACCATAAAAACCCTAGAAGAAAACTGAGGCAATATCTTTCAGGACACAGGCATGGGAAAGGACTTCATGACTAAAACACCAAAAGCCATGAAAACAAAAGCCAAAATAGACAAATGGGATCTAATTAAAGAGCTTCTGCACAGCAAAGGAAACTATCATCAGAGTGAACAGGCAACATACAAAATGGGAGAAAATTTTTGCTGTCTATCCATCTGACAAAGGGTTAATATCCAGAATCTACAAAGAACTTAAACAAATTTACAAGAAAAAACCACCACATGTTTACACTCGTAAGTGGGAGTTGAACAATGAGAACACATGGACACAGGGAGAGGAATATCACACACCAGGGCCTGTTGGGGTGTGGGGGTCTAGGGGTGGGATAGCATTAGGAGAAATACCTAATGTAGGTGATGGGGTGATGGATGCAGCAAACCACCATGGCATCTGCATAACTGTATAACAAACCTGCATATTCTGGACATGTACCCCAGAACTTAAAGTATATATTTTTTTTAATAGAGTATCAACCAAGAATTCAATATTTGGCAAAACTCTTCTTTAGAATTGAGCATGATTATTGTCTAACCTTTTTTTTTCCATTATGAGGTTTAGCATATCCCCTATATGAATTATGCTGATAATTAAACCATTATTAATAACCTGGAAGACGACAGGAAGGAGAAGGCAACTCCTGATAAGGACTTCTACTGCCTAGTTAGAGAGAAATCTAATCTCTTTAACAGTCTCCTTTAATGGGGATGTGCTAGCTCTTAATAGGGTTGGTGGATAGTTTTTGCAACCTTTAATTGTTTGAGGTTAAGGAAGTCTATAAAGCCAAAAATTTCAGGGACTCATCCCACGTGTAGGGTCCCAGATTTTTCTCACCAGGGCCCTGACTTCAGCATAAAAGAGCTTTCTCTTATGAGCACTTAAGAGCCTCTGAACCTCTGTGACTCTATAAGGTTTTGGGTTTACTTCTCAGTTGTGAGGACTCTTCAATTTCGGGATATATAAATATCTCTTTGTGAGCTACCAAAGGGCACTTTAGCTCTGATACTTAACCTTTAACTCTTCATTAGATATTGTTAGCATTTCATTAATTCTCTACAGCACTTCAGTATAACTTAATAATTGCTTACAAATCCACTGTTTTTGAAGGCCTTCGCTCTCTCATATCTTCCAAGTGTTTGAATTATCACACAAGCAAAAGTACTATCCTCCATCATAACATTTTTTTTCAGTAACCAATGATGAAATCTTCAACAATTTGGACTCCACTTTATGCCAGAGACAATTGGTACCCCACATTTCATATAGGATATTACCTTCCTTGCTAGTCAAGTGGTGAATGATCCAGTTCTCAAGTCCCATCCTACCCCTGTTTTCTCAGACTACTTCCAGTGACATTTCTGTCAGTTCTATTACTCTAAGAAGGATAAATCAATATGGAATTAGTTATTCAAGAAATATATTGAGGGAAAAACCTATAATGAATAAAGGATAAGAGAAGACAGTAATAGGGAGATTATTATGATGCAGGCCTAATATCTGTGAATGAGATAGAGAAGAGAAAAGTTTGAATCTCAGAGCACAGTGGATTTGTGACTCTCAGTAAGACTAATGGAGATTTCTCAAGCAGAGGATGCTTCATATTTAGTAGGAATATCTTGGTCCTAGTACTCTATCATACTCAGTCATTGGCTGGGGGCATCCTGGGAGATGCATGGCCTCAGATATCCCCAACAGATATTGCTTACACTTCAGAATTTGGGGGTCAGCAGTTAGAGCTCTCAGAAACTCTGACTCCACAGCAAATTCTTTTGGAGGAGATCTGAATAGGACATGCCATGATCATCACACTGATTTAAAAATGAATCTGGAAAATAAAAACAGGAGCAACTGAGAAATATTTGAAAAAGAATAGTAGTGAAACTGACTAGCTGTACTAGTTGAAAAACTTGCTCTAGCATGGTAAGTATTTCAACAATGTGGCTAACATGTAGGTTAGTTTCTTAATATCTAGATTCACCACCTTTTCATTTGTTCTCCTTGACTTTGGAAGCTTTAGAGCTAAATATGTCAGCTCCCCACTCTCTCCTGCAAGTGGAAGGAAGGGTCTACCTGACTATTGTGGACCAATGAGGTGTAAGTAGATATCTGTTGGGGATATTTTGAGTTTTCTGGGAGCCACTATTCCCAAGGATGGCAAGCCCAGCTCATTTGTGGCTTAATTTGACCACTCTTGAATTTTTTGTTATGTGATATTAATAAATGTTTACTTGATCAAGATATTTCAATTGATTGTTATGTAATCCAAATTAAATTCTATTTGGATAAAAATGTAGTATTTTTTGTTAAAATAATAAATAGGTCATTTTAACAGCATTGAGAGTTAAAACAAAAGAGGACCTATGACTCTATGGGAACTTAATATTTCAAAGTTGGCATAGCAAATTAGTGAGGAATAGATGAATAATTTAATTATTGGCGTTGGGACAACTATATATTCGAGGAAAAGACGTCTTTACACTATACACAACAATGCAGTTCATATGAATTGCATTGATATTAAAAGTAACGTAGGAGAAATTTGGAGTATGTGAGACTTTTTGAATAACTCATAAAGTATAAAGTCATAAAGGAAAATAATGATTTGTCTGACTACTACATTAATACTAAAGATTTCTGGGTCAAACAGGCCCATAAACAAAGTTAAAACTCAAATGACAGATTAGGCAAATGCATGTGATGTACCTTCATAGCCATAGACATAGAGAAAGAGAGATAGAGATATTGTTAAAATCCATTAATATGTAAGGTACTCTTCTAAACCAATAAGGCAAAACAATATCTCAATTAAAGAGATATGGACAAGCAATTTCTGGAAGAGAAACTATAGATGAGATCAATGAAAAGACCATCTCACTACTAACTAGAGAAATGTAAATTTTAAAAGTAGCTACTTTTTGACCCATCATATTCATGAAATTTTTAAAAGGATGGATAAAATTAAAAGTGTGGGTGACAATATAGAGATATAGGTATTTTTACAGACTTTATTGAAGTATAAATGCATAAGCCTCTTTGAAAAGCAATGTGTCATATTAATTACACGTGAAAACGCACATGACCTCTGCTTGGTAAGACCAATGCTACTGCCACTGTGTGTCATAGAGGAGCATGGGATGCAAAAGATCTGTCTGAGGTACAAGGGATCTTTGCCAAATCAAGAATAGTTGAACTGTGGCTTTAAAGTTATTTACCACAAAGAGGAAATTATAGGAAAAAGGAGTAAGACAAACCTTATTCAAATATGTAATTCTGAAACCGTATGATTAGCTTTGGGGATAGTGAGGCTTAGGGTAGCCAGAACAGAGAGTGAGTGTGGACAAAAAATGAGAGATGAATCTAGAGAGTTAGGAAGAAACTAGATTACAAAGGGCCTGAACGTCTGGGAGAAAAAGAGCCCGGATTCACAATGCCATAAGGAACCAGTGAAGATGGTGACCTTACTTGATCATTAAGAGGCTCCCGTTACTTGCAGTTTGATTGGTACAGTGGAGAGAGAGGAAAGTCTAGGAGGAAAGCAATGAGAACCAGAACACAGAGAATAGTCAGAACATGGGAGGTGGGTCCAGAAGTGAGAAATACCGTGGAAATCAGATTAGCGGACTCACCCAGTGCCATGAAAAAAACATTCATAGCAGAGTTCTGAGGAGCACTTACATCTAAAACAAAATGAAAAAGAATGGTAGGTAAGGAAAAGCAAGTACATGTTTGGGAAACTGTCTAGGAAATTTCAAATGTGACCTCAAAATGAGAAGCTCTCTTTCCCCATGCATGGTGTAACTGGACCTGATCAAAATTATTCCATGGTTTGAATTTGCTTCAGCTATGACATGGGAAGAGAGAAATGGGCTTAAAATCAGTTAAACTTGGAATCTAAGTATAGTTCTGCTGCTTTCTAGATATGAGATATTGGGCAAGTCTCTTCACTCATTTACATTTCAGTTTCATCAAATATAAAATGAAGAATACAGTAAGTATTTTGTTTCATCATGGTGTTGTTCTGAGGTTTAAAAGCAACAATATATATGAATGAAGCCTATAAAATACAAATGCAATTTTAAATGTGGCTAAAAGTAGTTAAAAGAATCAAGATAGTGTATCTAGATTCTTAAGGTTTGCAGGTACATTCTCATAAGCTGTAATGAATAAAAATGTCTAAAATCTACACAAGTAAGTATTGCTTGTCTAAAACTCATCTTAGATTTTACCTAATTATCTAGTATTTCTGTCTCCAACTATGACTGCAAATTTTTTGTGGGTCAAGTCCCTCCTTTGTTCCTTCTTTTGCATTACTGCACAGAGCCTTGCTTAGCATGGGGGTGGTAAAAATTCATATTGATCAAATGCAATTAGGCATTATACTAGATAATATGGAATATGTTAATATGTAGATTAGGGATTGTTAGTTCAGTTTTAACCCGAAAAAACTGATGCTTAGAAAGATGCAGTGATTTGCTCAAGACACATAGTTATTAAATGATGAAATGGGATATAACCCCTGGTATTTCTGACTGCAAAACTCATCTTCTATGAAGAACTAAATTAAATTGTATTTAATTCCTGAGCTGTAGTTGCTTCATAAATAAGCTTAGGTTTATAATCTGAATTTGGTCTTATAACTCTGTGCAGTGCTCCAGTCTGCCATATTATGCATTGGGCATGCTCTGTGAAAGTGTAAGAGGTCTTTCAGGTAACCTATCGAATTAGAAGAAGAACTAATGCCCCATATGTTAACCTCAGGGGAAGAAAAGACCTCTTTAGTGTTTTCACAGTAGGATGTTGTCCTTAATAACCCTGAATGTGAAAAATCAAGAACATAAAAAAAGTCCTAATTACAACTTTTCAGGCATCTGGGAGGTCCCGAAATTAGCTATATTTTTCTTCAGTAAAATGAGAGAACATGAGACCTGATAGGTAATCAGAAATTGTCTAGTGCATCTGGCTCTAATATCAGATGAGAAAAATGAGTCCCAGTGAAGTCAGATAACATCCCCAATATTACACAGCAAGACAGTGGTGTAGTTGGAAGTAGAATCCATTTACCTGTCTTTCAGGAAAGAAAAAATTCCTTCCACCATGGTTTTTGGCAGTCTGAGATAAAGCATTAAGGCCACACAACTCTTAAAAAAGCAAATTGAAACACTAAAGGTTATATCATATTTTGAACTTATTCTCTCTCCTTTCTCTTATACCATTGTACTGCACACAAAATAGTGTTTCAATAAGTTGTTGATTAATTATTTGATTAAAATACCAGATTGGAATTTGATTTAGGCATTTACAGGAGGAAAGAAACAAATAGAGCAGTTTTGCATGCAGCATGTCTACGTAGTTCCTCCCAGACATGACCCTCCAATAGGTAACTATAATAAACGGTGAGGGAAAAACAAAACATGGCCTAAAATTTAAAAAAAAAAAAAAAAAAAAAAAAGAAAGGCAGACTCTGGCTGGAAGACTGGATGACATGGAGTAAGTGACCTATTTTTATTTTTTCACTTTTAGCTTCAAAGCAGTTTAAAGTCAGTGCCATGTTGGATGGCTACAACAAACCAATGAAACACAACTTAAAAAAAAAATAAAAAAACCTACCAACCACCAGCAACAACAACAATAAACACCTAAGAATAAAAACAAAAATTAAATCCGCCATCTTTCTGGCTTATAGAACCAAAGGACAGAGAGTGGGGTAACCACAATGATTTGAAAATAAGGGAGCATGACTGGAAGGAGGGAACAAAAGTTGGAAGTATAAACTCTGTGCAAATCTCAAGTGATTCATAAACTGCACAAGTGTGAGACAGATTCTAGCTTGTGGAAATTTAAGCTTTTACTTAAAAGCTAGAGTTTGCAATTTGAGTCTAAACAAATTAAATGCCTGATAAAAACAAAGCAAACCAACAGATAAAATCACATTTCAGAAGAATATAACAACATCTAGAAACTCCAAATCTCCCATTAACATATCCAAGACATGAAAACAAAAATTACTCAACAGATGAAGATCCAGGAATGTTATTAATTCTCAAAAGACAATCAACATCAACCAATCTTGAAATGACTAATGGGAGTTATCAAATATTTTAAAGCAGTTATTGTAATTATATTCAAAGAAGCAAGGAAAATAAGCTTGTAGTCACTAAAATAGATGGAAAATCTCACTAGAGAAATGGAAACTTACAGAATGAAATAAAAGTTTTAGAACTGAACAACACCATTTGAAAAAATAAGTCTATCCCAGTTCTAAGATTGTCATGTATTATAGGTCTTACAGGAAAAAGAAAAAAAAGAACAAACATGGCTGAGACTCACTGGAAGTTAGAAGGAGGGCAGAGCATACAGTGCACACCTACCTGGATGAGGAGCTGCAAGACTTGCAGAGGGTGTTGAGAAGCAATGGGTTTCCCTTTGCTAGAGTACTATTTCCCAAATTAAATTTCCTAAGATGTCACCAGATGTTACCAAAAAAATGGTATATGAAATTAATAGAAGAGAGGTTTATAAATCTGCATTTTTAAAACTGAAGTATTTCTTAAAGCTCTCGAAAAAAACATGCAAATGTGTGATTCGAGTCTCTACGAAGAGGGATGCAAAGCAGGTGCCAACCATATTCAACCACAGAGCCCTTCTATTCCAGGGCATGTAGAGGAACTCATGTTCTACAGAACACACTTTTGGAAGCAGTAGGATAGAATAACATCTTGTCATAGAATTCAAAGCTCTTTGCCATTTAGTCTCAGCTGTTCAAACTCATTACCTTTCAGGATTCCTCATAATATGTATTAACACATAAGACTTTATGTTTTAGCAATCATGATGCATTCTTTGTTTTATATACCAAAGCGCATTTACCTTGTCAATTATGCAACTTCCCTATACACATAGAATGCTTTTCTGCAGTGTTGTATCTTCCAGTCCTATTTCAATGATTATAGTACCCCCCGAGAAGTAGGAGCATAACACAATCTGTGCATTTTCATTGTGAGATGGTACAGCATGTGGGGAATTAGTCATCATTAGAGTGATTAAGCTCTGGACAAACTGAAAAATATTGGCTGAGTTCTAGTCCAAGAATGGACGGTGGTTATTTAGGGGTCCAGCAAACTCCAGCTTTCCATCCCAATGGGCAAAGAGTATGTTGCCAGAGAACATAGGTTGAAGGGAAGTCAAGAGGTACAGCACTTATTGAGGTTATTACTGTAACTTTTTAAAGAAAGCTAGATTTAAGACAGCTGGGTGGTAGCCCAACTTTGGTCCTAAAAGGCTGTGAAGAAGTCAGCAAGTCATTTTCCTTCTTGGGAACACCATTCATCATATACCTGAGTGAATGGGTTGCACTGGTGGAATCCTAGTGATTCCACCTCACCGGGTGAGGTGGTGGGATGGTTGGAGTAAAGAGAGAAGGAGCCACCCAGGGCTTCCACCAGAGCAGCTCTGCTTATTTTCTCCATTTTATATCGGGCTTCCACATACACGTCTTTAAATGCTACTCAGAGACAGCGTGCAAACCTTTGAAGTAGATGCTTTCCAAGGTGATTTCCATCTCTAGCATTCTGAGGGATTATTATTCAATCTAAATACTTGAAAGGAATCTTCAGAAAAGCCCCTGTGGTCATTCCTGCTGCATGATTTGTTATAGAGGTTTGTAACAGTGTGAAACAGTGCTTAATATATACTCAAATTGCCCAGGCTTTTTGTTAAATTCTGCTTCAGGAAGTCTGGGATGGGTCCTGGGAGTCTGTGCTTCTTGCAAGGGTTAGGTAAAGTTGATGATGTTGATTCAAAAGTCACACTTTTGAAAAATGGAACAGAGTTTTCTAGTGAAACACTGTGGAGAAAAGGGTCAACGGTTAAACAGGTGTGATGACCCCTGAATAACCTAGCTACTCTTGTAGTCTTCAGAAGCATGCTGTAAGTGACTATCAAATTCTTGCAAAAATTTGACTGGGTTTTAACTGATGTTTCCTGAATTTTACCACAGAATCCTTTTGTGAAGAAATGCCTATTTACATAACAACAACTAACAGGTGTTATGTGAAACAATTTTGCAAGAATTTTGTTACAAGGGGATCTTAAAAGAAATAAACCTGTTTTTATCTGCTTACTCAATCCCTATTTCTGTTACCAAATAAATCGCAGTCTCAGATTTTACCTGAGAATAATCAAATACTCAGAAAAGGCTTCTTTGAATTTTGCTTGAAATTTCAAATGCTGTCTTTTGAAACCAGTTAAAGACAAATATCTATCAGGAATGGCCTTGACCAGATAAGGCTTAAATGGTATGAATAGCACTGTTCTAATTGGAAGATGTTGGGAAATGCCTTCACCTAGAAATATTTATTCTGTCAATGATTATGTATCCCACTGCTGATGAATTATTCCTTTAGGTAATGCTTCACTATCTCCTATTCTCAGTTGAGCAGGCTCCCAGGAATGCTGAACATTTGGTCACTAACACACACTGCAGGGAAGAGTTGCTGTGATCCCTTGCTTCCCATGAAGGCCATGGAAGACAACGACACAGGCCCCTCCCAGGTCCACAGCTAACCCCTTTCAAAGTGTGTCCACATATCCCTTGACCTTCCCAACAATCCAATGGTAAAGTAAGGCATGGATTATCATGCTCATTGAACAGATGAGAACATTGCAGCTGAGAGAATAAGTTATTTGTTAGAAGACCTCTCTCTATTGGCAGAGCCAAGATAAAGGAGGTCAATTAAGAGGTCTGAAAATTAGCAAACTTTTCTTATTTCCCAGATGCTTCAGAGATTCGATTTTTTTGGTCCCATTTGGCACACTGGAAAACTGAGGTATAAGACAATGTGTCACTTGTCCAAGTCTCCCCGTTAGTAAATGGTGGTGCCAGGATGCAAGTCCATCTGTTAGATTTCAGTGCATCAGTGTGGGTGCTTTCAATATATCTTTATCCATTTGAGATATTAGCAGCTACTAGGCTTTGAAAACGAGGGGAAAAGGCTTTACAAGGATAATGAGGTATGAGATCAGACATTTGCCACAGAAGTTTTCTCTACTGCACAAGTTTGCCCAAGGCCAATCATAATTTCATTACATAGTTTTCTTTTTTTCCCTCTTAAATATATTGTACAGTATTTTGTATGATATGGTGTCGCTACCTCATAATTCCTTAATGTGTTAATGAAGCACTTTATTTCATAGGTATATTTTTACATTATTCATCTCAGAGAAACTATAAAGATATTTTTTAAATCGTATGACATGAAATCTCTATTCTGAGATTGACCCAGCCTGTACAGTTTTGATTGTCTGGGGTCTTAAAATATGTTCTTCCTAAGCAAAAACATGAGTCAGCAGAGAAAGAAAAACAAAAACCAAAAATCACTTTATAATGTTTTATAAAGACATCCAAACAGACTAGCCTTTTTGACAAATCAGGTCTGTAGAGGAATATGAAATCAGGTCTACAGAAGAATGTGTAAGGGTCAGACCAAGAACATGCACAGACAAAACTGGCCAGCAATTCCTTCTATTGCCAACATGATACAAGGCTCAGAGTAGAGATTCCCTTTCTCGACTCAAAATATTCTAGGAAGGAAGGCTTTCAACCATCTGCCTAGGGAGCCATTTGCCCCATGTCCTCATAATGTGATCTTGGTATTTTTCATAGACTTTCACATTCCACATGTTGAATGTGACTTATAGATCCCATTTCAAATGTTATTTATTTATTCTTTTTTGGTAATCAGCCAAAGTGAAAATCTGTATACTGGCAAAGAATTAATCTCAACTTCATTCTTATTGGTGCCACCTTGGGCTAGACACAGTAGGGGTAAATGTGCCAGGGATTGGGCTAGGATATTTCCAGGATACCTGGTTTAATAACACCCCGAGAGAGTGGCAGGAGGCAGACAAATGCCTAGGTAGACAGGGCTGGGTCCCCCGGTGAAGCTCCACCCCAAGATGAAGACAACTTAAAGCCTAGCTGTAAGTCCCAGGTAAATCCACAGACTGGGTTGAGAACCTGCCTTTCCTTTCGGTGTGCTTTCCTCTGATCGATCCCCACTCTTCACCTATTTTTCATACACTTATCCCTCCCTTATTGGCACTTTACACTGTCATGCCCACCTTTAACGTTTTTTGCATACTTGCAAACCAATCAGCATGCACTGCCCTACTCTGAGCCCATAAAAGCCTGGGAGTTAGCCCTACTGGGAAAGAAACCACCTGAATTTGGGTGGGGAACCACCTCCATGTCCCCTCTCTCAGAGCTATTCCACCGCTCAATAAAATTCTTCTCTGCCCTCCTTATCCTTCAATTGTCAGTGTATCCTCATTTTTCTTGGATGCAGGTCAAGAACCTGGGAACTGCCGAACATGAGTATGAGCTATGACACAAGTGGGTTGAGGCATGCCCGGCTCAGCTGTGGGCTGAGCCCATGCACAAGCCAGGCACGGCCTGGGTTGGCCAAGTGGGCAGGCCACCCCCTGTTGCACGTAGTGTGCCTGATCAAGGCCCAGGTGGAGGTGTCACTAGCTGGAGGTCCCCAGATGACAAAGTGACAGAGAAAACTCCAGCATCAACCCTAATCCTATGAGGTAGGTAAGAATCCCCAAATCTATATGCCTGTGAGATCAACTGAAGAACTTTATGAAAATGAATCCTAATCCAGGCCTATCAGATCAGAATCTCTGGGAAAGAAACACGAAATTTCTATTTTTCAATGGTTTTCCAGGGAATTATGAGGTACTTTGAGGTTAACCAGCATCTGAGAGAGAGAAAACAGATGTTGTGGTCTCAACTTTATTCATTAGGAAACCGAAGCTCAGAGAGAGAACATGGATCCCAAATGACAGTGCTGATTGTCCCTGATTCTCACCCATAGGTGGCTCTTCAGAACATCTGTTGAGGGCCCCCTTACAACTGAAAGTAGGGTCTGCAGACTGGCAGCATTAGTGTCACCTGGGAGCTGGTTAGAAGTACTAACTCCCAGGCCCCCTCACCACAGCAGCAGATTCAGAATCTGCATTTTAACCAGCTCCCCAGGGGACAGTACTTCTCTGTACATCTGGGACTAGGAACTGAAAAAACTGCATTTCCCAGACTCCCTGGCCAGCAACCTCCTTTAAAGGTTCTGCCAGTGGGAGGCACTAAAGGAGATAGAAAGGTAAGAGGAAGAAAGGAGATATTTTTGTCCATTTTTGCATTTCCTAAAGAGGCCGGGGTGCAGGGAATTTGAAACAGGCTACCACAGGCTGCAGCACAAGATCATGGTTGGTGAGTTTCCAGGTGATTAGGGGCTTTGGGGCTCCTGCTTGTGAGAGTGGTGATACAATTTGGTAACAACAGCAGCAGGGACCTGACACTGGTGGTGTTTATGAGCTCCAGCCCAGGGGTAGCAGAAGGTTCTTGACTTAAGGGTAACCATTTCTTCTGCACCTTCAGCTCTTTCAACACCATTGTAAACAATTCCTGGCATTAAGCCACAGTCCGCTTGTAATAACAAGAGTGTTTCTTTTTCTTTAACTGTACATTAACTGATATAACAACATAATTATCATATGTTAACCATATTCCTTATCAAATGTGTGGGGTGGAGATTCAGCCCCAGAGTCAGTGACTTTGAAGCTCACATTCTTAACTGATACCAAATATGCCAAAAGCACTGTACAATAAAGCATTCACTTATGTCGGGCAAATGAGATGTTTCTTTCCTATTCATTCTTTTATTCACTCAAAAAAATATATACTGATGGCAGGGCACAGTGGCTCATGCCTGTAATCCCAGCACTTTGGGAGGCCAAAGCAGGCGGATCACTTGAGGTCAGGAGTTTGAGACCAGCCTGGCCAAGAGTGAAACTCCACCTCTACTAAAACTATAAAAAGTAGCCTGGTGAGGTGGCAGGAACCTGTAGTCCCAGCTATGCGAGAGGTTGTGGCAGGAGAATTCCTTGAACTCAGGAGGTGAAGGTTACAGTGAGCTGAGATCGTGCCACGGCACCCCAGCCTAGGTGACTGAGTGAGACTCTCTCTCACAACACACACACACACACACACACACACACACACACACACAGCACTTATTCTGTGCGAATTGCTGTCATAAGTTTTGAGGATCCATAATTGAATAAAACCTACCTCCTGTTATCATGGAAAGAAGATTGATAAGCAATTTATTATAAGACGGTGTGGCAAGTTTAACTTTAGAAAGTTAAATGAGTTACTATATGCTAAGTGCTTAGATACCTATTGGCATAGGAATTGCTAAAAAAAAATGGTAGTTATTATTATTACTTTTAAAGTTCACTTACAGATGCCTTTTCCTACTGGTTTTTCCCAGTAATTTAGCTCATTCACTGTGGCAATCAAATCTCTATTTTTCATCCCATCAATCTAAAAGAAAGTTGGATGGAACATATCTCAAAATAATAAGAGCTATTTATGATAAACCCACAACCAATATCATACTGAATAGGCAGAAACTGGAATCATTCCCTTTGAAGACTGGCACAAGACAAGGATGCCCTCTCTCACCACTCCTAATCAATATAGTATTGGAAGTTCTGGCCAGGGCAATCAGGCAAGAAAAAGAAATAAAGGGTATTCAATTAGGAAAAGAGGAAGTCAAATTGTCTCTATTTGCAGACAACATGATTCTATATTTAGAAGACTCCATTGTCTCAGCCCAGAATCTCCTTAAGTTGATAAGCAACTTCAGCAAAGTCTCAGGATACAAAATCAATGTGCAAAAATCACAAGCATTCCTATACACCAACAACAGACAAACAGAGAGAGAGCCAAATCATAAGTGAACTACCATTCACAATTGCTACAAAGAGAATTAAATACCTAGGAATACAACAAACAAGGAATGTGAAGAACATCTTCAAGGAGAACTACAAATCATTGCTCAAGGAAATAAGAGAGGGCATAAACAGATGGAAAAACATTCCATGCTCATGGTTAGGAAGAATCATTATCATGAAAATGGTCATATTGCTCAAAGTAATTTATAGATTCAGTGCTATCTCCATCAAGCTACCATTGACTTTCTTCACAGAATTGGAAAAAACCATCTTAAATTTCATATGGAACCAAAAAATAGCTCATATAGCCAAGACAATCCTAAACAACAACAAAAACAAAGCTGGAGGCATCACACTACCTGATTTCAAACTATACTGCAAAGCTACAGTAATCAAAACAGCATGGTACTGGTACCAAAACAGACATATAGACTGATGGAACAGAACAGAGGCCTCAGAAATAAAGCCACACATCTACAACCATCTGATCTTCAACAAACCTGACAAAAACAAGCAATGGGGAAAGGATTCCCTATTTAATAAATGGTATTTCTAGTTTTTCCAGAAAACTGGCCAGCCAAATGCAGAAAACAGAAACTGGATCTCTTCCTTTCACCTTATACAAAAATTAACTCAAGACAGATTAAATATTTAAATGTAAGACCTAATACCATGAAAACCCTAGAAGAAAACCTAGGCAATACCATTCAGGACATAGGCATGGGTAAGGACTTCATGACTAAAATGCTCAAAAGCAATGGCAACAAAAGCCGAAATAGACAAGTGGGATCTAACTAAAGAACTTCTGCACAGCCAAAGAAACTATCATTAGAATGAACAGGCAACCTACAGAATGCGAGGAAATTTTTGTAATCTACCCATCTCACAAAGGGCTAATATCCAGAATCTACAAAGAACTTAAACAAATTTACAAGAAAAAAAAAACATTAAAAAGTGGGCAAAGGACATGAACAGATACTTCTCAAAAGGAGACATTTATGCAGCCAGCAAACATATGAAAAAAAGCTCATCATCATTGGTTATTAGAGAAATGCAGATCAAAACCACATGGAGATACCATCTCACACCAGTTAGAATGGCAAACATTAAAAAATCAGTGGACAACAGATGCTAGAGAAGATGTGGAGAAACAGGAATGCTTTTACACTGTTCGGGGGAATGTAAATTAGTTCATCCATTGTGGAGATTCCTCAATGATCTAGAACTAGAAATACCATTTGACCCAGCAATCCTATTACTGGGCATATACCCAAAGGAAATAAATCATTGTACTATAAAGACACATGGACATGTATGTTTATTGTGGCACTGTTCAGAATAGCAAAGACTTGGAACCAACCCTAATGCCCACCAATGATAGACTGGATAAAGAAAATGTGGCACATAGACACCATAGAATACTATGCAGCCATAAAAAAGGATGAGTTCATGTCCTTTGCAGGGACAAGGATGAAGCTGGAAACCATCATTCTCAGCAAACTAACACAAGAACAGAAAACCAAACACCACATATTCTAACTCATAAGTGGGAGTTGAACAATGAGAACACATGGACACAGGGAGGGGAACATCATGCACTGGAGCTTGTCGGGGGTGGGGGGCCAGGGGAGGCATAGCATTGGAAGAAATACCTAAAGTAGATGAAGGGATGATGGATGCAGCAAACCAACATGGCACGTGTATAACTATGTAACAAACCTGCACATTCTGCACATGTACCCCAGAACTTAAAGTATTTTTTAAAACCTTTCAAAAAAAAAAAAAAGGAAAAGAAAGTCGGGGTGGGTAACAATCTGGTTTCTCTTCCTCTTTTTATAAGTACACAGATCTTATCATGAGATCCTCACCCTTATGAACTCATCTAAATGTATTACCTCTCGAAAGCACTATCTCCAAACGGTATCTCCAAATACCATCACATAGGGGGCTACAGCATCAATATGAATTTTGGGGGAACACAAATATTTAGTCCATAACAACAGATAATACCAAGTGTTGATGAGGACATTCTTCACTATAACATTAATGAAGTTATTAACATGTATTAACATGTTTCTGGTGCGCATCTAAAGTGGTATGATCACTTTGGAAGACAGTTTGGCAATTAAAAAAATTAAACCTGAACATGTGAGATATATATATGTGTATGTGTGTATATACACACACATATATACATGTATATACACACACACACATACACACACACACATATGTATGTATATATATCACAAAAATTCTGTGAGGAATCTACTCAAAAGAAATAAAGATACATGTCTACAGAAGACACATGTGAATGTTTACAGAACCAGTATTCATAATAACCAAAACTGCAAACAAACCAAAGTTTTATTACCTGTCAAACAGATAAATGAAATGTGATATGCCACATACAATACAGTGCTCTTCACCAATAAAAAGTTACAAATTACTGATATTTGCTTCAACATAGATGAACATTAAATATGCTATTCTAAGTGAAAAAAGCCAGACACAGAACACCGTTATCACATTTCCACTCAACAAAATGGCCATAAATGGCCATAAATGGCAACATTATGCAGAGAGCAGATCAGTGGTTTCCTAGGGCTGGGCATAGGAAGTATTTAACTATAAAGGACGTTTTGGAAATGTAGAAAGTGTTCTAAAACTGGATTGTGTTGATGGTTGAACAACTGTAAAATTTGCTGAAAATTATAGAACTATATATCTACAATGGGTGAATTGTATATACATTTTATTTTAAGAAAGCTATTAAACCCATCAATTACTTTCTGTCTTAAGGGAAGTGATTGGCAAATTTATTTTACATTTTTTCAAAGTAAAAATCTTGTAACTAAAACATATATTCAGGTTTCCTGATTTGAGATACAGCCACGGTCACATTTTATCTCTGATTTATTTCATCTCTATGATCTTCAGATTTTTCATATGTGGTTGGAGAAGGCTGAACTACATCATTTCTAAAGTCTATTCTGGGATGGACACAGTGGCTAATGTCTATAATCCCAGCTACTTGGGAGGCTGAGTCATTAGAATTGCTTAAACCCAGGAAGCTGAAGTTGCAGTGAGCCAAGATTGTGCCATGACATGCCAGCCTGGGCAACAGAGTGAGACTCTGTTTCTAAATAAATAAAGTCTCTTCCATCTCTGATTTTGTAGAATTCTTCAAACTGGTTTAGTTTGTTCCTTGACCTGTCAGGCTGCCAAAACATTTCCTACAGTTTGCCTTTGTTGTCAGGTCAGAGTTTGGAATAGACCATCTTATACCTTCCTGCTTGATCAAGAACATCAGAGATTGTCTTCATTTGATTATTACCATCCTGAGGAGTTGGGCACAGCTGGCTAAAAATTGAGCAATATTCGGCCAATTTATTTTAAGTGGGTATGCTCATTTTTAAACTTAATTTTACATGAGAGATAATTTTCCTGGGCAAATTTAGTTTATCACACATAAACGGCAGCATTAACACTATAACAGAACTGATTTTTTGCCTACCAAGGCTTGTTGGTTTAATTTATAGACTATAGTTTAATATCAGAAGTCCAGCAATTATTTTGTTGTCATGGATTAAAAAGTGTAGGTTTGTTCTGTTTTTCTTTTGCCGATTCTGATGCCTTCTGACATAAGCATGGTGCCCTTTTTAAGTATTACACGGGTAACATGTGAAGCCACATTAGACTTTCGCTTTGGAGTAATGGATTGCCCTGTGTGCTGAATGTTCATGTGCCCTCAAAATTCATACTGAGGTCTTAAACCCCAAGGTGATGATATTAGGAGATGATGCCTTTGGGGGTGACTAGGTTGTAAGGGTTGACTCCTATACATGACCCTTGAAAGCCTTTTTACCCTTTCTGCCACATGAGGACACAGGAAGATGGCCATAAGTGAACCCAGAGGAAGACTATGACTGGACACTGGACCTACTGGCACCTTGATCTCAGACTTCCAGCTCCAAAACTGAAAAATAGATGTTTGTTATTGAAGCGCTCAGTCTGTGGTAGCTGGATACAGCAGCCTGAGCAGATCAAGGCATAGATTAATGTTCAAGCTTTAGCATGCATGCAGATACGCTGGGGATCTTGTTATAACAGAGATGCTATTACTGTTTTGCTGTTCCCTGAGGGTGTACATTTCTAACAAGCCACATTTGCCATTGCTGGTTGTTGAGCCACACTCTGTAAGTAGAAAGGTGTTAGGATGGAAACAGAAACTTAAAAGGGGCTGGGCGTGGTGGCTTGCACCTGTAATCCCAGCACTTTGGGAGGCCAAGGCAGGTGGAACACCTGGGTGAGGAGTTCGAGACCAGTCTGTCCAACTTGGTGAAACCCCATCTCTACTAAAAATGCAAAAACTAGCTGGGCATGGTGGTGCACCCCTGTAATCTTAGCTACTCAGGAGGCTGAGATGGGAGAATAGCTTTAACCCAGAAGACGGAGGCTGGAGTGAGCCCAGATCATGACACTGTGCTCCAGACTAGGTGACAGAGTGAGACCCCATCTAAAAAAAGAAATAAAATTAAAAAAAAAAAAAAGAAGTAAACTTAAAAGAAGAAGTTACAGGGAACGGCCTCAAGATGACAGTGAAAACCATCTGCAAAAGGAATAATAGACCTCCAGGGGCCGTAAATTCTCCATCCCTAATGGTGGTCATGAGAGTCCGTAAGAAATGCAGCAGAAGGAGCTAATGGCTGAGGGCTGTGCTAGACCGGGAGACCTCAAGTGTCTTCTCTCACTACTCACATTTTTGGAGCATCTCTTCTGACTTTGATGTGTATATATAACTACACATTCCTAGGAACTTTACTTTTCCTATTGATTACAAGCATTTTTGGATTTTTGGGCCATGCTTTACTTGTGCTGGGGCTGCTGCATCATAAACACAAGCATATTATTGCACGTCCAGCTCGGCCTTTCTTTTCCTGGAGGAGTAAACACCAGTCTTCCTGCCCTCTGGCTCCTGGTAAGCAAGCACACAATGGAAGAGCCTAGTTCTTTCTGCAACTCTTAGACCTGAGTTGGGAAGGGTGGCTCCCATCATCTTTCTCAGCAGATTCTTGTTAACGAGTGTGGGAACTTAGGTCTCTTGGTCCAGTGTTTATCCTCAAGCTCAAGCTTTTTTTCCTGTATATGAAATTTTGGATGGTTAAATAGATGAATAAAGTCGGTATTTTGTTCTTACTTGACTGTTTATCTTTATACATGTACTTCATTGATAGGACATTTAAAAGGAATAAAAGAGGGTGACTATTGGACTTTTACTGGCAAAATATGGTCATCTTCTTTCTGAAGGAGGATTCCCTTGAAAGGGGTTCAGTCAGCATTTCCCAGAGCCACAGTGGGGATTCTGCAGTTGCTGAGTATGTCTATTTTAATTATGCATTTTGTAACTGGGGAAATAGCAGGATGGGCTCAGGGACCCAGTGGTCCCATGTTGAGATAGACCTGAGCTAAAATTCCATTGATCACCTCACTCTATGGACCTGAGCAAAAACTCCATTGATTACCTCACTCACAGTGGATTTTGAGCCCTCTACTTTGACTGGTGGGGCCAGAGTGACATTTTTGGTCTTCTGGAAATAGCATCAGTTCAGAGCCTATGTCCGGTAATCCCCAAAAGGTATGAGTATTTCCCATTCCCCAGTGCACACTCATCCTGGCAACAGACCATAGGAAGGGGTCATTCGCAGTAGTCTGAGAAAACTCATCCTATTAAGTAGATTTAAATAATTTTCCCTGGACTATCCAGTTAGGCTGGTCCTCCCAGCCCCCTAAGTCCTAACAAAACTGGTAAGAGTGGCCGTCTTCTCAGCCTGGAATAGTTCCCTGGAACTATTCCAGAATTTTCTGGAACTGAAAATTCTGTAAAGGACCAAGAGAGGCCTTTCTGAGCCCTAAAATGGGGCCTGCTTCCATACCAACAGTTGCTAATTCTATGTTTAGTCACCCCCATCAGAATTTAGGATACAGTAAGAGTCATGATCATTATTTATTTGATAAGTACATGTTGGGTCCTAAGAGTAGCAGATACTAAGGTGGATGCCAGGAATGCAACAATGAACAAGACAGAGATGGCTCCTGACTTTAAGGAATGTGTAGTTTTGTGAAATAGATCACTTCGACCAGATGTGAGAAGTGTTGTGACTGATGAAGTGTAGGAGGCTGTGGCTGCTCTTGGGAGAGGCTGCTGGCTAAGACATGAAGGCATCAGAGAAGAAATCCTGGGAAAGGTGCATCTACCCTGACACCTGGAGGAACATCTGGACTAAGAGATGAGGAGCAACAGGGGCCAGACTAAGAGATTGTCACGAGCCAAGGTTCAGAAGAGGGAGGAGTTCAGAGGAGGAATGACACCACTGGAATGTAGGTTTTGATGGGTGAAATGTGACAGACTCTCCCCTTGACCAAACTTTAGTTGGGCTGCCCTTACTCCCCCTCTCTGCTACTTGTCAACCTTGGCTCCCATCCTTGCTGGAACTGTATATCCCAGCTGCAGCAAGAACCCTGCTAAGTCAGTTTAGTGAGAAACCCTTGATATCTGATCACATTCCTCACTCCTCACGCAATATATCATCACCCTGGGCTGTCTTCAGCAAGAATCCTGTTTTTAGTTTAGCAAGAATCCTCCGACCCTTGATATCTCCTCTTAGTAATTTTCCATCCACTAACCACCCTCTCCTGCTCCTTGGCTGAAAACCCTCATACTTTCTGGTTGTATTCTGAATTGCACTCTGTTCTCAGTTGAAGTCTCTTTTCCCCTATTAAGATGGTTTCTGAATAAAATTTATCATTACCCCCTTAAGGAGCATCTGGTTCTGGTTCTCTTCAACAAAGGGAAAAGATTGAGGCTAGAGAGGGAAATATTAGCCCAGCTAGGAAGTGATTTTAATTTTTAGAGAGCTATTATATGGCTTAAGAAGTCTAGTATTATGGTATATTTACAGGTTATAAAAATCAGTCTCATTAAATAATGAGGGATAAATGAACAGGGAACAGGAGAACAGTCAGAAATCCAAATTAAATCCATGCCAATAAAATTATTTTATTGTTACCTAGTAACAGCATGGTCAGGCCTCTTTAAGAGTCACTCCTTTTTTTATACAACTTTAAAATAAGCCAAAACAAAAATGAAATGAGCCTAAACAGTGAGGTTCAATGACATGGAGGCCTCTTTAGAGGAAGTGATGACTAAGTAAAAATCTGAAATCCGTAAGATAAAGTTATAGTGAGGTGGATGACAGGCTGGGTAAGCTCCGAGCACAGGAAACTGCATGAAGTCAGAGAAAGTATGACATGTTTTAGGTGCGCCACAGAGAAAAACACTTCCCCCAAATTCAGTGTGATAAAAATGTCAGTAATTCCTTCTCACTCTTCATGACTCTAGACATATGCAACCAACACTGTTTACTCATTGCCCTCCTGAATGACAGTTCGCAGTACATAACATTATGACATCCCTGTAGGTACATTAGTCATCCACTGCAATCTGTGATGTGAAGTCCCCAGTCTCCCCATCACCTCTTTTGGATCACTCCCCCCTTTCTTCTGCAATGCTGTTGAAGAGAAACATCATGATCAACTGCAATGCAAAGCAGTCCCTTCCTCACCTATCTGAATGCCATAGTGGACTCTTCCTCCCATGCTTGGAATATGTAGCTTAGGGCAGAACTAGAAGCTTCAACTAGATTCGTGAACATCTGTGAAGCTCCCACTGGGATGAGAGCAAGAAATAACAATGTATACCTTCAAAAACTTTTTTTTTTCACTAGAATGAGAGCTTAGCTACAAAGAGCTTAGTTTCTGATTCCTCTAGTATTCAACTCCATGTATTATTTGGATTTAGGACTTACCTGAGAGTAGAGAATAAAAATTGATTCCCCTCCCTGACTTTCAGAGAAACATACTTCCCAAAACAGCCAGCACACTCTGCAAGCTAGCAGGCCTTTTAAGGTCTGTCATTTTTTTCCCCCCTATTTTTAGTCATGTCTCGATCTCCCCCATTTTAGAGGAAAACCAGGTATATCAAGGTAAGCATAAAGCAACTTGGAACCATCAGAACTGGGTATATGTTTAAAGGTCCCTGTTCCAAATAATTTAACAACTTCCTGAATGCAAAAATAAATTAGATTTGCAAAGTCTAATGGTAGAATTGCTCAGAGGATTAATGAGAAGCTAGAAATTCTCCTATTGAGGAAATAAAATTAGCTTTTAATATTTCCTTTTATACTGCAGTTCTTACTTTTTTACTTATACTGCATTGTGTAATGCATCATTTTTATTGTTTTAAATGTCTTATTTGTATCATTTCTCAGTTTTCAAAGCATTTTCAGTCTCTTATTGCATTTTGATCTTTATGATAATTATGTGAGTTTGATTAGGCAGGTTTTTAAAATTCAAACTTAAAAATAAAAAAATTAGGGACTTTAAAATATTTATGAATATCACTTCAATACTCTGATTTTATAAACCACATTCCAGAGCTTTTCTTTGGTGGACAAGAAGGAAATGAATTTGAAATGATATTAAACCCAAGAAGGATGCTTGAAGAAATGAAAACCTTTAAAAATTCACATCCTTTTTATTAAATAAATCTACTTTCAGTCTAATAGAATTCCTCTCTCAACAAAGTCTTCTTAGAATGCCTGAATATATTAATTATTATATTAAAATGTCATCTAGGAAATCCTGGGGAACTGCAGGGACACAGGAATCCTACTCTACACTATATTTATTATCTCTAGGAAGTTTGTAAGAAGATGCACACACAGAAAACAACCATTCAGGGAGATAAAGGTTCTAGTTTGTTAGAATTCTGGCGGGCTGGTCCAAAGTCTAGGAGCTGGGTTCAAGGCCTAATGGGGTCTTCACCTTGCTTACTGGGGTTTAACTTGAGTCTCATGATTTTACCATCTTTTAGTCAATACCATGGAGAGAGAAAAAATGGAACAGTGACAGGATAGGTACATAGAAAAGATAGAGATTGTGGCACAGGTACATCTCTTCTTAAGATGCAGAGAAGGAAGAAGCAGAATAAAGATAGAAGCTGGCCACTCACAGGTCCTCTGTCTACTTGCCATTTCTGAACTACAGACAAGAGAAAAAAAAGAGATTGCTGGCCTTCAGCATCAGGAAGGAAACCACAGGGGATCTCACTGCTCCCTTCTCATGGATGGCAGTGGATGTTGAGTAACCCACACCTAGGCAGGTCTTTAGACCCTGCTCACTACTAAACTTGGCTCAATCAACATTCTGGAATCGGAACAATCTGTTTCTCCTTGGAGGGAAAAACAAGAAAGGGTGAGCCGAGCTCCCCTTGGAGAGGTAGAGTCCTAGAGTTCTGATGAGGAATGTTGGATAGAAAGAAATCAAGTTGCAGGAATTTTTTTTTCTTTCCTGATTCATATGCTTGGCACCAAAAAGTCAGTTAATAATATCAGCAATTCTATTCCAAACACAACCATATTGCAATCTCTGAAAACTAGTAACAGCTGGAAAGAAATAGTTATTTGCTGCCTCTCTGTTATCAAAGATCTTGTGGTCAGTATTTTGACATTGGGAAGTAATAATGATCAAGTTCTAAAATATATGTGGTAAAGCTTACTTTAGAATGCATGGTGAATTGATCATGAAAAGAAATAGCCCTCTTATTTTGAGAACAGAATTGCTGGCATCACAAAGAATGGGGAAGAGCTCTATCCCATCTCTTTCTGTTAGAGAAAAGAGAGTTTAAGAAAATTAAAGCTGACACTTCTTTTTCTTTTTTCTTAATTTCTCTTTAAAGCCAAGACAACCACTTCTAATAGTGTTTTGCTTCCTTTTGCTACAAAGGTAATATTCTTTTAATCTGATATTTTTCACTTATAACTTCAATACAAATAGTATTATTCAGCCCTGAGTTCAGAGATGTGAAATACTAACAATTTTGGATGGCTTTTCAAGCATTTGATACAGGAAATTTATTTTTCTTGGAAAAAACCCAGAATGCATTTTTTTTAGTGACGTTGGTCTTTAAGCTATAATTCACTGCTATTTTGATACTAATCTGTGAGTCTTAGAGAGATTATAATGGGCCTCTTCCCTGAAAATTCGCCAAGTTCTCACTAAGTTGTGACCCTCACTTTATTCTGTTCCTTTCTTTTAGCATCCCATGTGAGGCCATGTGGTACCCTGGACAGGAACAGGAGCTTTCGTTTCACCCAGTTCAAGAATTGAATCCTGGTTATATAGATTATTTTTGTGACTTTAGACACATCATCACTAACATGTCCAAGACCCTCTTTTTTTCATTTGTATGAAGAGAATGGGAATAGGTACATGAAATATAGTGAAGATCAAATAATCTGTAAAACATAAACTATAGAATGCTTGTTGCTTCCACAATTTCCATTTACCTTTGTACGTTTGGATTTCTTCCTTGGTTGCTTGCTCCTAGTTTTCCTGACCAGGGCCACTTAATGGTAACATAGGGTTTCTTCCAGAACCAAGCGTGTTCGAGGGCTACCCTGGCATATTCATTAATTACTGTTACTTTTAGTTTTTCTAAACAGGTAGACCAAGTGTTAGTGAACAATGTCCCATGAGCCAAATCTGGTACACTGTTTTTGTACAACCTGCAAGCTAACGGTAGTTTTTATATTTTTAAATGGTTGATAGAAATCAAAAGAAAAATAATAGTTTGTGACACATGAAAAATACATGATATCCAAATTTGTGTTCATAAGAAAAGTTTTATTGGAACACAGCCATGCTCATTTATTTATATATTATCTACGGATGCTTTTGCACTGCTGGGCAGCTGTGTCAGAGACCATAAGGCAAACAAATGCTAAAATATTTACCATTTGGTCCTATATAAAGAAAATGTGCCAACTCCTGATACAGAAGGAAGCACACTTATTAAATAATAGGTAAACTCCATCGCCAGTTAGAGCTTTGCTACTTGATTGTCATGCGATCTTCTAAGAGTCAACTTTCTGAAATGATGCTTATAGTAAAATTATAGTCTCTAAAGCATCTAGAAAAAAACAAATGGCATATTGTCTGTGAAAGCTTTTTGTAAACTGTAAAAACAATACAATTGTGATTTTCTTTCTTCTTCTAAGAAAGGGTCTTGCTTGTTGTCCAGGCAGGAGTGCAGTGGGATGATCACAGCTCATTGCCACCTCTACCTCGGGGACTCAAGCAATCCTCCCACATCAGTACCCTGAGTAGCTGGGACTATAGGCACCCACCACCATGCCCAGCTCATTTTTTATTAAAAAAAGGGTTTCTCCATGTTGCCCAGGCTTGTCTCGAACCCCTGGACTCAAGCGATCTGCTTGCCTCGGCCCCCCAAAGTGCTGAGATTACAGGTGTGAGCCAGTGCACCCAGCCTGATTGTGATTTTCAAACCTTGTTTTTATCTTTGAAATCTTTTATTCATCTCAATCTTAAGTGAAACCTCCATGTGTAGATCAGCTATAAATAGGACAGGTGGTTAAAATAGGAAGCTTAAACACTAAACACCCATCCACTTCAGCTGGATCCTTTGCTGAACCCCTACAGCTTGAAGAAAATGAATCTGAAACCACTAGGGATAAGTAAAGCAAGGGCTCCTAACCTTTTCCATTACTGAAGTTTCTCTTCCCATCTAAAAATTACTTAGTTCAACCTATATGTCCTGGAATTTACCATCTAGTGACTACAAAAGAGGACACAAAAAATGCCCAGATAATAGGAGGATTTCTGGTTGTTGTCAAGGTGACCAACAAATATGGGTTTCTGGCTATTTCCTTGACATTCAAGTTTGTGATAACACAGAAAATGACTACAAGGCCTATGGATTTGAGAAATGAGCATCAAATGATGGGGATATCCAGGATATCCCAGGAAAGACATAGCACAGATGGGTCCCACATCGGGAGAGAGAGTACCATGGGGAGACACATTGGGATGATTCAGATAGGGGACAGACCTGGTTTCCATTTTAGATATGCTCTCTTTCTTCCTCAAGATTGCCCATGCTTGAAAAGGAGCCACGCCAGACAGGGCTGGTGAAGGAGGACAGGGAAATAGCAGGGATCCTAAGGCCCAAGTGGGTGAGGTGTGCCTAAGATCATGTACAGGTAAACCAGCTGGCCTTCTCTGCTCGTTCCTCTGCATCTCATAAATCATCTTGAATGAAGAGCATGACCCTGCTCAAAAGTGCAGGGTTCAGCCCTGAGAGACACAGTTATCTGGGGAGAGGGTAGTTAAAAGAAAGTTTTTGTTCTTCCCCCTGTTCAAATTTTCATCAGAGGACTATGAGTTTACAAGGGAAATACATGAGCTGTGAGGAGTACAACTTCAACAGAATAAAGACAACAGAGTAGAGAATCTAGAGCAAGTGGGCCAAAGGCAATGAACCTGATGAAGCAGATATTGAAAACATTTTCCAAAGAATAAAATAAAAGTACTTGTAACATGAAGCAGAGACAAGCAATTATAAAGAGCAATGGACACACTTGCCAGAACAAATGCAAAAGTCTCTGAAGAACAAGATATTGATCTGAAAGACAAGGCTAAGGATCTGTCCTAGAGAGCATGCCCCAGACCCCCTAAATAAAGAAATAAAGAGACAGAAAACAGAACAATGTAGCTACTAAATACAAGTGCAGAAGTAAAATACCAACATCTTTAAAACAGAAATTCCAGGAGACTCATTGAGAGGAGAATAAATAGTGGAAGAAATGTTGGCTGAGAATGTTTCCATTTTAAAGGCCACACAGCATGACACAGGTTAAAAAAACATACCTTGCTACAAAAAAAGGTGAAATTTTGGAAGGTCACAGAGAAAATTCCAAAAGCCTTCAAAGAGAAAAAGCATATCACACACAAAAGAAGGAGAAATAAATTGTTGTCAACAGCAACACCGCATAAGTGTTTGAAGGCATGAAGCCAACAAAATAACACCTTTACTATTTTAAAGGAAATATAGAATATTATGTCCAGCTTCAAAGTAAGGACAAAATAAAAATATCCTCAATACAAGACCACCATTTCTCACTATGCCTCCTGTGACCATTTTGTGGGTTTGGTTTTAAGCTGACTCCTTTGTTATATGTTTAAAGAAACTTTATTTGGAATTAAAAGCCAAAAATTTGTCTTTTTGTCCTGCAGGATAAATAATGGTCTCCCATGAATGCAGTGAGTTTAGAAAGCTGTTCTTCTGCCTGAATAGCAGAAAAATAGATATAAAAATACAGAAAACTCAACCTGCAGTATCTCAAAATCACCTGTCTATAAAAGTGCTATGATGAAAATATAAACAAAATACTCTAAGAACAAAAACAATAATGAAAAGGCATGGACTCCAGGTTGGTGTGGTTTTAAGAAAGCTATAGATCATGTAAGGTAGGTAACTTATTTATTTATTTATTTTTTAGGCAGGGTCTAGCTCTGTTGCAGGCTGGAGTGTGGTGGTGTAATCATGGCTCATTGCAGCCTCAAACTCCTAAGCTCCAATGATTCTTCCACCTCAGCTTCCCTAGTTGCTGGGACTACAAGCACATACCACCATGCCTGGTTATTTTTGTAGAGACGGGGTAACCCTATGTTGCCCAGGCTAGTCTCAAATTCCTGGCCTCAAGTAATCCACCCACCTCATCCTCCCAAAGTGTTGAGATTACAGGCATGAGCCACCACGCCTACTCTAGGGTAGGTTTCTGATACACTTGTGACCTTTTCAGCAATACTGAGGGACAGAAAGTGCAGTCTCTCACATTTACACTCCAGAGATGTGTTTCATTTGAAATGTTGAAACCTTTCTTGAGACATTAACATTATATGTATTGCTACTGGGACATACATCAGAATTTGAGTAATTAAAAGAAATCCACCTTTTCTTTATGTTTTAATAGCAAGCAAAACATTGAGCTTCTCCACACTTCTTCCTAATCAATGATGCCTTCAAAAGCAAAAGATCCTTTAGACCTTGCAACATGAGGTCATTTTTAATTTTTATTGCAGAATGAGGCAAGCTCTTTTTGACTCTGTAGTCAGTAAACCAGATGTAGAAATGCTGCCTGGTGCAGAGAGTGAGACTTAGTAATTTTTGCACTATCTTTCTGCTACATTTCTATGCAACAGTTCTACCCTGAAAGGAGCTAAGTCCTTTTATTCCATTTCTACACCTATATTTCCAAGGAATACATTTCTATGTTCATTATAGTTGAACCATTATTGTTTTATTTCCATGATATATTTACATGCAATGCATTTTTGGATTGGATGACATATACTCACTTATGTGATCTTTTTTGTTTTGGTTTTCAAACAGTTTTTCTAACTCACGAGAAGTGTAACCATTTCTGTATTTATTTTTATACCAGTAGATTCCTACAGCAATAATAATAAGGTGCATAGCTACCAATTACAAGCCATGTGTGCCAG
This sequence comes from Aotus nancymaae, assembly GCF_030222135.1. Classification (NCBI taxonomy): domain Eukaryota; kingdom Metazoa; phylum Chordata; class Mammalia; order Primates; family Aotidae; genus Aotus; species Aotus nancymaae. The sequence goes on along the minus strand of NW_026988450.1, from coordinate 82,227,663 downwards.
CTGGGGCAATAAACAATGTGTATCCAGTGATATCATTTAATCTTCACAAACAACCCTGTGACTTATCTCTGATAATCATCTCCATTTTACTTATGAGGAAACTGGGGCTCAGAGAATGAATTCATTTATCCAAGCCTGATAGGCAGAAAATGTTTTCTATGCCATCAGAGTGCCTACTACAATGCCTCTGACAGAAAAAGTGGGACTTGAAACTCATTTTTTTTTAAGAATCAAGAATACGGTACAAAATTAAACATTGTTATTAATGGTATGACCACTTGGTTTTAGCCTGGACTTCCTAAAGCTAAACTATCCTCTCTCCAATACCAGCTTTAATCACAGATTCCATCTGGGTGGCCTCAAACCCTCTTCTAAGCAGGGATTAAGTGGGTAAAGACAGAGAAACTAAACTATAATCCCCCTTCCCACCCTCTTCCTAGTGTCATCTTGTGCTTTTAAATTTCTGTCCTTTCAGGTAGATTTCTTGGAAGAATGTCAGAGGGTGGAACTGGCCATGCATTGCCCAATATGTTAATGAAGTTGGCTCAGCTAACTTCCTTAGATCTCAGCACTGAAAATAAAGTTCCAGTCCTATCAAAATAATAATCACCACATAACACAGTGATTTTCATCCTTAATTTGCTTTATGGATATTTTAAAAATTGAGTCCCAACTACCCCTCTGTAAGGCTGAAACACACACACACCTCTACGATGAATGGGCTCCGTGGGGTGAAATTTGAAAACAAATCCTTTCTCTCTTACTCTCTTCTCCTACTAAACAAATAGAAAAGGGAATTTCATTTCAAGCAGAACTGAAATGGTTCCCAACTGCTGACATTTCAGCTCCATTTCATTACTGCTGACCAAATCGTCTCTTTCTTCCTTTTTTCATTTCAGTTAGAAGCCGCTGGTGGTGGCTGTGTTTCAGAAGAGGTCTGTGAACTGAGCCCCATGTCTCTGGCTTCACGGTGGAGGCTGAAGTGCACTCATCACTGTTGTTGATAATAAGAGCCTCCAAAATGTCAGTATGTGAGCAGCAAAGTTGGAATACACTTAGGCAACTGGTAATGCAATGTAAAGTTTCCGTTATACAAAATTTCAAACATACACCAAAGCAGACAGAACAGTACCGTGAACTCCCACACACTCCTCAGCCATCTTCAACAGTGTTCAATGTTTATGGCCCCTCTTGTTTCATGTATACCTCCCATACCTGTGCATCCTTTTCAATAGCCTACACTGATTATTTTGAAGCAAATAAAGATTGCTTGAAAAATGTGGAACTATCAGCAGAACATAGTGTACAGTTCTCAAATATATTCAACTATTTAAATCATGATTAAAAGTTTTTAAGTTTTAAGTGAATCAATTTTGGCTAAAGTTGATCTTATGCTGTAGTTGATCCATATGCTTATGCTTTCACAGAAGAGCAATAAGTAGAAAAAAAAGGAGAGAAAAGAAGATCCTCCACTCCAGCCTTGAGTGCCCAGAGGCTGGTGGCCTGACATTCCCCCCAGTTGGGCATTTCCCTTGTCTCTTCTTGGTTTTCAATTCCTCCAAATTCTGTTAACTTTTGTCTCCTAAATATTAACTGAATCCATCTTTTTCTGAGAAAGCCATCTGACTTTTAATCAGAGCTGCCATCCTCTCTTGTCCTTAGGATTGGAAGTAGCTCCTAATTTGCCTTTCTGACCCTAGTCTTACACCCCTCCTGCATATGGCACACATTCCTGACAGTGATCTTTCACAGTCACTATCTCACTCATAACTCTCCAATGGCTCCCAGTTATCTACAGGATAATGTAGAGGATATGCATTCATACATTGTAATAAAGATATCTGAAAATGCCATGACATTCATCCCATTCAAACCAGGGGTCTATTTCTTCTCCCATCTAGGCTGATTTATGACTACATTGGTAAATAGAGGATGAGAGAAGTGATGTTTTCTCAATTTGGGGTCTCATTTTGAAAAGTCTGTTAGCTTCAGCCTTGTTCTCTTGGGGACATGGATATGTAAAATGTCCAAATGCCCTACTGAAGAGATTACCTGGGGGAAGTCCTGAGATTGCATCAAGAAAGAGAGGGGCCCAGCTGAACCCAGACTTTCAGCCACCCTGACCCCCAAGGTACCAGGCACGAGTGAGGTTTTCTTGGACCCTACAGATTGCTCAGTCACCACCTGGATACCACTATGGAATGCCAGTCAACATCACTTGAATCGATCGGGTTAACAGGAAGGGCAAAGGGGGAAGGTAAGGAGGAGAGGTGGGCAATAGTCCTACAGAAAGAGGTATCCAGTGCTGTTGGAGCACAAAGCAGCAGTGCAGCATATCTGTAGGGTCCAGAGGAAAGGACAGTTGTGGTCAGAGGAAGCTCTCCATAGGCAATGGAAATATATAAGCCAGGACCTAAAACATTAATAGTCCTTGGGCATGTTTTGCCAGCCTGCTTTGTTGGGAGGCCCCTGTGCAAGGCCCTGCATAATTAAGGTCTGAGAGCTGAAATCTCTTTTAATATTCTAGGGCCTTCTTTTAATATTGCTTTTGGTGTTATGTCTGGGTTCCCACTGGAGCAAATCTTACCCAGGGATTAGAAAGAACGCTTCCCAATTTGACACATCCATCAGTTCCAATCATTCTACATGCCACTTAGATTCCTGGCTTCAGTTCCAAATAGACTCTGTGGAGAAGCAGGACTTTCTGGTCTTTTACAAATTTAGTTGCACTTTAAATTCTCCATTGAGTGCCTACTAAGTACACATCAGAAACCCAACACTCGGTTAGACATAGATGAACAGAAAGACGTATAAAATACGTGACTTCCATATTCTGAGAACTTGCAGGAAAATGCTGCAGTAGAAAAGGCTCTGACCTTGAAATCAGTGAAAGTGGACTCAGATCCTTGTTCTGTCATCAACACCCAGGAAGATGGGCTAATGGAAGGGATATGGGGGAGGTAGGGTAGAGAGCTTTATCTATATGACCCAAGAGTTTGAGCTCAAAATCAGAGGCCATGAAGGCAAATGCATTTGTTTTGCCCTCTAGTGATTTTGGGGGGGGAAAAAAAAGTGCAAACATTTAAACATCCAAAGATCCCACATGAAAATAAAAATTTGTTCTCTTGAAAAAAATCAGTGTGCATAGCAGGTAAGACCCAACTTTTCATACTATGTATACCTAATGTATCAGTCTGACCCCTGCAGGCATTTGATCCAGTTGTCTGTTGCTGCATAAAAACTACCCCTAACATTAGCGTCTCCATACAACAACCATTTTATATTATGATTTGATGAATGAAAACTTGAGGCAGGGCTCAGCTGGGCAAATCTTATGCTGCACATGGCACTGGCTGGTATGGTGTGGAAGGTAGAACGGTGGTCACTTTCCAACTAGGTTTCCTGCCTCTGTTCTCAGCTCTTTGTATGCAAGTCCATCTACCCTTCCTTCACAGAGTGATTGTTCTGCTTTGATCATGTCATATCATGATCACACCATGTCATTAATTACCATGCATCACTCTTTGCTGCCCACCAAATTCAGTCTAACTCCTTGTGATAGCATCAAAGTAGTTGAACCTGTGCTCTGATACTGTGTATGGACACTGTTCACTTCAGTAAAAATGATTTGCTCACCGGGTACTGAATTCACCTTCGACCTTTTCTATGTTATACTTTTGCTTATACAATTCCAGTCTCCTGGAATGTTCCACACCTGTCTATATCCCCATTCAATTCCATCTTCTTTTCAGCAGCCATTTCAAGTTTCTTTTCAGCTTCTTTACATGGAAATATACGTGATTGCCATTACTTCTTTTTCAGCAAAGGAGAATTTGAGACCACTAATGGCTTGCCACTTAGTAGCACAATGATCGAACAGGCCAATTAACATGTTTGGGCCTCACTTTCCACATTTCTAAACTGGAGTGATATTGACTACTGAGATTTTCAGTTCCCCAATCAAAATAATACCTAATGTCTTTACCATGACCTAAAGACCCCACGTGACCTAGTCCTTATCTATCATTCCTGTATCATCCTCTTACTCTTCTGTGGTGTGCAAATCCCCAAGATTCCCTACCTCCTAGTGTGCTTAACCTCTCAAAACCTCCATGTTCCCCGTTCAACAGGTGGAACAGTGATATAGAAAAGTGATTTTATATCAAGACTGTGGAGTCAGACAGAGTTTGTATCATGAATATGTGATATTAGCAATTTGTTCAACCCATATGTGTCTCAGTTTTCTCATCTGTAAAATGGAGATAATGTTTTCCATGTAGGCTTCCAGTAGGAACTAAATTGGTTACTATCCATAAAATGGGAATAGTGTCTAGCATACAGTGTTAGATGGTTTAATCAGGTTTACCTAGGTAAGACTAGATTATATGATTATACTCATCAATATGTTAATATGTTGAAAAATTTCAGAATTTAGCTATGAGATACAAATACACACATCTTTGGAAATCCTTTGACATTATTACTATATAAACATGATGAAATTTTACTTTAAAATGTTGATCTTAACAATTTAATGACATTTTATCCTGGTTAATAAAGCCTTCCATTCTGTGGCCACTGATTGGATTTGTGATTAGTGATGGCATAGCTGTCTTCCTCATGACTGTCATGGTGCTGGATTTGTTTCAAAATTGATTAAAAGGTTTTCTATATGTGATTGTATTTAATCCTATTAACAACTGCATCAGGTAGTCTGAGTAGGACTTGGATCACTATGTCCCCATTTATAGATTAGTAAAGAGTTTATGTGATTTGCGTAATGCTACAGGCAAACTAGAGTTGACTTGGAGCTAGAAAAAAAAGTAAAAACAAAAAATGGAAACAAAACTCAGAATCTTTATCTTGCTTTCTTATACCATGTTAAAAATCTATTATTTTGCTATAAAGCAAAGTTGCCAAACAACAAATTCCAAATGTCAGCACTAGGGCTTTACTTACTGTCATCTTTAATATTTCTTAAATACTTATAACTATTTTGAATTTTATTTGTTGGAAAACCAAGCGCCCTTTGGGTAACTTCTGTGTGTTATGCCTTGAGTTTCACTGTTACAGGTCGATTTCTGAGATAAGATCATAACATACGCCTTTTATCAAACAACAGATCCTTTGGAAATCTTTCTAGATACTGAGTTGAGTAATTCAAGTTATTACCTGAATTATTCAACTCTTGCTTGAGTTATTATTCAAGCTCTTATTGAAGCTGATGATCTTGGCATCATTACATATACGGCATGGGTATAGTTAGGACTGCCCGCTAACATTCTGGGACTCCATTCCTGGGCACGAGGATTGAGTAGGCATGGCTATGTAACTTGCTTTGGCCAATGTGACCATTCTGGAAATGTTAGTGATAGTGACATGCACCATTTCTGGAAAGAAGCCTCAAGAGCCAAAGGGTATTTCTCACATCTCCTCATCTCTACTGTGGAGGGTGTCAAAGCTCATCTCGATACAGCTTCCCCATAGGTGACAAGAATGTGAACAGCCTTCCAGCCAATTTGATTTGCAAGAGTGACATCAACAATTACTAAACTTTGGTTGGTCTTAATGCAGAAATTTCCAGGCTGTTTGTTATCACAGCACAATTTAACTTATTTTGATTCATGCAGAAATTTACATATTAAAGTAAGAGTGTTACCATTATAAAATATTAAAAATAATAGTGTTACTGGCTTATAATCTGGCTGGTGGGCAGTGAGGAAGCTATTATTAAAGCCTGGAAAATAGAGATCTATTTTATGCAGTAGCAACTATTTGACAAATATTTACCCTGTGAAAACTTGGGATACAGATTACACAACTTATGAACTTGTAATTCTGAAGGAAGTGGTTAAAAAAAACAGAATGTTATTATTTTCTTGGGACATCATAGAGAATGGAAATGAATGGAAGTGACTTGGGGCAAGCTTTTTCCACTTCCCCTCCTAAACTATTGGCAAAGGCAAAAGACTTCAGAAGAGGTCTTTTCTTGAGGTCACCTATTACATATTTACAAATCAATAGTGAGATAGACATGACCCAAGTGAGCAAAAACAGATACGTGCATTTCACAAGCCTTCAGCAAGTATGTATTGATTACTGTAAGTTCTCCTGGTTTGGGGAATATAAAGATGAAGACAGAGCCTGCTGCTCTCTGAGATTTTATGTTTCCAAGAGGGAAAGCAGGGATGTTCTGACCTTGACATTGGACCTGGGTTGTCATTACGGCTTCATTGCTTACCAGCTGGGTGACTTTGACCAAATTCCTTTACCTCTCTAAGCTCAGTTTCCTCTACTGTAAAATGGAAATAGTATTGATCATAGATTGATGTGAGAATTAAGAGACATTCAGTGGTTGCTATTACCATTATTATTCTACTTAAATTATGATATAGAGAATAAGTGTTGTAATGAACGAGCAGCCACACACACTGAATGACTAGAGTTAGCGCTTTCCATTTGCTGTAGTGCCCAGGTAAGGCTGCTCCCAGGAACATTTGTCCCAGGGGGCATTTGTCCTGAGGTTACCAGATAGACCAGCAGGGAAAGGACATTTTTTTTTTTTGAGACAGAGTCTTGCTCTGTCGTCAGGCTGGAGTGCAGTGGCACAATCTCAGCTCACTGCAACCTCCGCCTCCTGGGTTCAAGTGATTCTTCCGCCTCAGCCTCCCAAGTAGCTGGGACCACAGGCACGTGCCACCACGCCTGGCTAATTTTTGTATTTTTAGTAGAAATGGGGTTTCACCATGGCGGCCAGGATGGTCTCGATCTCTTGACCTTGTGATCCGCCCACCTCGGCCTCCCAAAGTGCTGGGATTACAGGCGTGAGCCACCGCACCCGGCTGGAAAGGACATTTTAAGTAAAAGGTAAAGCATGTTCCAAAAGATGGTGCTCTGGAGCAGCAAAGCTTATTCTTGGGTTTAGGAGAAATTTTCTTGACTAGCTAAGGGTGTCAATTGCCTGGGTAGTAGCTGAGGTGAGACAGCAAAGAAGGGACTCCATGAGACCCCACCCCCAATTTTAGAAAGCATTTTTTTCCCTTTTATCTTCAATGAATTCTTAATAATCCAAGAGAAAAACAATGCATATACAATTAAATTTCTTTTCCATTACTGTGTTTCTCTATAAAATTCAGATCTCTTTTTTTCCTGGTCAAATTTATGCTTTCTTACACAGGAAGAAGCAAACTCTGTGACTTTGGATGACAGTAGCTTCCCTGTACTCAGTGGGAAGATCTTTTCGAACAAAATTCTGAGGAAAACCCTGCACCTTGCACTTAGAGGGCCTCAATATTCCACTCTTTATCTCACCCAAAAAAATGCTTCTAATTGTCTGCCTGCCTCTATTATTTCAAATAAGTCCATATCAACCGTTCAACTCAGATAATTGAACTAAACCTTTAAAATGGGTTTTTAATGGAGGAGACAGGCAGTGGGGAATAAGTTGATCTGAGTAAGTAAAGTTTCTCACAATCAAAGGCAGACTAATTAAAGCTTGACAGCTATGTGAAAATGTACATTTTAAAAACTCAGCTTTCTAGAGATAAAACACAACAGGGAGGCATATTAGCCAAGTGTCTATATTCTTTCCCTAAGGCACTGGAACATGGTGTTCTAAAAAGATGTGTAGATTTATTTTTTTATTTTTTGTTGGTTTTAAAGCTGTAAAACTTTTTTTTTCAAACGAAAACATTGAGACAGTACCAACATATTGAAAGGATAAATTTAGCACTGTTCTGGGGTGACTGGGAAGAGTCATGCCCCCTTGAAATTTCCCTGAACCCATCTCAGTGTTGCAAGGCTTCCGAGCCAAGTCCCAAGGCTTTGCAGTTCACAGGGATAGCAAGGTGATCACTAGACCAAGAGTCCTTCCACTAATTTGTTGTATAATTTTAGGCAAAGAATGTGAGGCTGAGTTTCATTATCTGCTAACTGAAGGGTGCTTGACTGAATGATCTTGGAACTCCTTCATTGCTACACCACCCTATGAATTCAAATAGATTCTTTAATGGAAATAGGGCTTGTGCTTAGAGTTAATATTAACAGCTGCTTTTCAAGGTCCCACATCATGAGCTTTATTTAAGTAATCCCTAATTCTCACTGCAGACTGATTTTTACATTCTACTGTTTCTATTTTATAGATAAGGAATATGAGACTCGGGGATTCTCAGACACTTGCACAGCTTACAAGTGAAGAAGCAATGATTGAAATCCACTTCTCTTGGATTCCAAAGCCAACACTCTTTCCATTTGGCCAGTCTGTCTCTGGATGGGTAATGATAAAATTTGCTGTGGTTGTGCTTTAGGACTTTCATTTTATATGTACGAATAATTGGTGCTTATAATGGTAGATTTTATACTCCAGTTATATTACCAACCAAAAATAAACTCACATTCATGGGGTAAAATCATCTTTTTCTTTTGATTTAGCCAAGAGAATAACTAGGAATTTATGTGATGTAGTGACTGACACAGAGGAGCTGCCCAAAAGTACTTGTTAGACTACATATTCTTTTAGGCCCTAAGAAATTGAACTAAGACCAGTGGGGAAAAGTTGATTCAGAATAGTTTTAAAAATATCTTTCTAAAAAGACTGTCTGGAGACTCAGTGGACTGTTTTGGGAGATGCAGCATTTCTCATGCCTGGAGGGCTACAAACAGAGGTGACCTGCCTTCTTGGCAGGATTATTGTTGAGAAAACTCAAACATAGAATGGAGCATCACAGAACTGGAAAAGGAAGCCTTTGGGACCCTGACAATGGGAGATTTTTGGATCCAGGCTTGCTTCTTCTAGTAAGAGGGGGTAGCTGAGTCCCCACGCCCTGAAACAGTTGGATGTGAGGTAAGCCAATGTAAGTGAGAGAAGGAGAAATCTCTCCAGGTTCTGCAATGTAAATTGAGTAGATGAGGCAGCAGGATGTGGAGTTTTTTCCCAGTGATCTTTGACTATTACTTTGTGTACATGCTTGCTAGCTCTCATCACAAGCTGATCATTTATTTAATTTACTTATATACTTGTTCATTTTCTGACTTCTCCACCATGTTGATCAGTTAGCACAGGGGCTGTCTCCATCTGGCTCACCATGATACAACCAGGGCTTACTTACTGATGAATAGTAAGTATTCAATAAACACTTACTTAAGTGAATGGAGGGAGGACATAAACCTAGGCAAAAAACTGAGCAGGTGTGACAGTAGTGCTGAAAGAACTGAATGGCGCTGAACTTCCACAGCTGAGGCCATTGCTCTGTTGCTGTCAGCACCAGCCTGCTTCTTCAGTCAGTTCCCCTGAAAGTGTCTGCAGGCCAGTCCCCATCTGCCCATTCCTCAAAGCACCAGAAACCTGCTTTGTTGAGTTAAAAGTCACTCTTTCCCACTCAGGTGGGCTGGGGGTCCATCTCTTTTTCTTACATTAGGTGGTCCTGTGGCTCTACCAGGTGTTCCTGCATAAACCCCACACTGTGCACTTTTGTCCTTCATCCTCCCATGTACTGCTTGGCCTGCCTAACAGAAGCTTTTTGGGATCCTGGATCCCACATAAGTTCACTATGAGGCTGATCCTAGATCCTAATTTTTGTATTGTAGTAGTCTTTGAAAGTAAGACCTCTGTCAAATTTATTTCAGTTTTCTGGTTCCTAGCATAATGTATGGCCAGGTGCATTTATTTGTAGAGAAAAAAGGAAGAAAGGTAGAAAGAAAAAAGGAAGGGAAGGAGGAAGAAATGAGAGCAAGGAAGAAAGAAAGGGAGGAAAGGAAGCAAGGGTAGAAGGAAGGGAGGGAGAAAGGGAGGAAGAAAGGCAAGGAGAAAAAAGGAAGGGTGGAAGGAAGGGAGGAAGGAGGGAGGAAGAAAGGCAAGGAGAAAAAAGGAAGAGTGGAAGGAAGGGAGGAAGGAGGGAGGAAGAAAGGCAAGGAGAAAAAAGGAAGAGTGGAAGGAAGGGAGGGAGGAAGGATGAGGGAAAGAAGGAAAGAAAAGTGGAAGGAAGGAGCAAGAGAGGAAGGGTGGAGGGAAGGGAGAGAGAGAGGAATGGAGAGGGGAAGGAAGGAAGGAAGTGAGGGAGGGAAGGAGGGAGAGACAATGGGAAAGAAAGGAGGGAGAAAAGTGATAGAGGAAGATAAAGGAGAGAGAGAGGGAGAGAGGAAGAAGGAGGAGAAGAAGGAGGGAGGGAGGGAGGGGCAGGCTCTTCTCCCAGCCTAATATTCACTTGTCTTTTGCTTCCAGAATCTGGCTTTAGTTTGTTCTCTCCAAATTGCTAAGCTGCAAAAAGGTATGTCCTCCCATCCCACTGTGGTCTCCTGAAGTTTGGACACCAGGTCCTTTTTGACTAAGACACATCTTCTCCATCCTAGCTTTTGTGTCCTTCCTGTCCTGATGATGTCCTCTGAAGATGCAGGGTGGGATGAAATCCCTGATCTTTCATTGGCTAGCTGTGTGCCCTTGAGCAAGAAACTCCAGCTCACTCAGTTTGGTTTCTGGATCTGTAAATTGGGGGTTAAAATTTGCCTCCAGAGGGCCATTGGGAAGAATAAATGAAATAACACTTGCACAGTTCTCATTGTGTGGTAAGTACTCAATAAATTCTCAGTTGTTTCCCTTCCCCTTAAGGTACTCTTTTACTTATCCTTAAAGCAAATTGACATTGAGACATGTTTACTTTGGGAGGAAGGCAAGGAAGCATATAGAATGGTGGGGAGAGGCAGGGAGCAGGTCCATTAACAGATGCAGCCATCAGTGGTAAAGCCATTCTTTGCTTGGAGCCTTCTGCTAGCTTTCTTTGCTGAGCAAAGATTTGAGCCCCAGATGCCATTTGATTTGCATGCTTGGGGGAATAATAAAATAACCCTATTATGAAATGAAATGGCCTGTGATCTCACTGAGGAGCTTGAGATTGCTGCAGGGAAAGCTACTGTCCAATGCAGCAAATGACCCCTTGCAAAGAAGAAAAGGCAGGAATTTCTAAGAAAGAGGAAATGGGAAGTTGGTAGGACAAGGTATCCTGCAATGTGTTAGCAGGGACAAGACATAAAGCAAAACCTGTTCTATGATCATCTGGACAAAGAGTAAAGGAGGCAAAGTGTCCCCAAGCTCAGTAAGTTTTGAGAAAAAGTCATCTTAGATAAATTGCATTCTTGTAGTAGACTCTTAGGGAAGACTTTTGAGGAAATAAACTATTTCAGATTTTGCCCCTTGCCACTGCCATTTGATTTAATTTCATTTGAATGAAAATTGAGAGCTACTGTTTTCCTAGAGTATATCCCCAATGATTGCACCCTATATGACAGTAGCTAATCATTAATAATGGACACCCACCCAAGCTTATCCAATCAGACTCTTTTATAAGAATTTCTCCCACCAGGAAGTGAGAAAGTGCGTGATATGGTTTGGCTGTGTCTCCACCCAAATCTCATCTTGAATTGTAGTTCCCATAATCCCCACATGTCATGAGAGGGACCCACTGGAGGTAATTGAAACAAGGGGTTGGTTTCCCCCATGCTGTTCTCATAGTAGTAAGTGGATTCTCACAAAATTGGATGGTTTTTTAAGAAGTTTTGCCCTTCACTTGGCACTCATCTCTCTCCTGTCACCCTGCGAAGAGGGTATCTTCCACTATGACTGTAAGTTTCCTGAGGCCTCCCGACCCATGTGGAACTGTGAGTCAATTAAACCTATTTTCCTTATCAATTACCTAGACACATGTATTTCTTCGTAGCAGCATGAGAATGAACTAATACAATAAATTTGTACCACAGATGGTTGGGTGCTGCCATAAGGATACCTGAAAATGTGGAAGCAACTTTGAAACTGGGTAATAGGCAAAGGTAGGAACAGTTTGGAGGACTCAGAAGACGACAGGAAAATGTGGGAAGTTTGGAACTTTCTAGAGACTTGGAGGGCTCAGAAGACAGGAAGATGTGGGAAAGTTGGGAACTTCCTAGAGACTTGTTGAATGGCTTTGATCAAAATGCTGATAGTGATAATGGACAATGGAGACCAGGCTGAAGTGGTCTCAGATGGAAATGAGGAACTTGTTGGGAACTGGAATAAAGGTGATTCTTGCTATACTTTAGCAAAGAGACTGGCAGCATTTTGCCCCTGCCCTAGAGATCTGTGGAACTTTGAACTTGAGAGAAATGATTTAGGGTATATGATGGAAGAAATTTCTAAGTTGCAAAGCATTTAAGAGGAAGCAGAGCATAAAAGTTTGGAAAATTTGCAGCCAGATAAAGCAACAGAAAAGAAAAATCATTTTCTGAAAAGAATTTTAAGTCTGCTGCAAAAACTTGCATAAGCAATGAGGAGCTGAATGTTAATCACCAAGACAACAAATATCTCCAGGGCATTTCAGAGACCTTCAAGTCAGCCCCTTCCATCATAGGCCGAAAGACCTAGGATGAAAAACTGGTTTCTTGAACCAGCCAAGGGCCCCCCTATTGTGTGAAGCCTACTGACTTGGTGCCCTGCATCCCAGCCACTCTAGCCATGGCTAAAAGGGGCCAACATACAGCTCAGGCCATGGCTTCAGAGGGTGCAAGCACCAAGCCTTGGTGGCTTACACATGGTGTCGAGCCTGAGCCTGCAGGTGCACGGAAACTAAGAATCAAGGTTAAGGGAACTCTGCCTAGATTTCAGATGATGTATGGAAAAGCTTGGATGTCCAGACAGAAGTCTGCTGCAGGGGTGGAGCCCTCATGGAGGATCTCTGCTTGGGCAGTATGGAAGGGAAATGTGGGGTCAAAGCCCCCACACAGAGTCTCCACTGGAGCACTGCTTAGTGGAGCTGTGAGAAAAGGGCCACTGTCCTCCAGACCTAAGAATGGTAGATCTACTGACCACTTGTATAGTGTGTCTGGAAAAGCTTCAGACACTTAATGCCAGCATGAAAGCAGTTGGGAGGGGGGGCTGTACTCTGCAAAGCCACAGGCCAGAGCTTCCCAAGGCCATGGAAGTTCACCCCTTGCATCAGCATGACTGGATATAAGACATGAAATCAAAGAATATTATTTTGGAACTTTAAGATTTAATGACTGCCTCACTGGATATCAAACTTGCATGGTGCCTATAGCCTTTTTGTTTTGGCCAATTTTTCCCTTTTAGAATAGGAGAATTTACCCAATGCCTATACTCCCACTAAATCTTGGGAGTAATCAATTTGCTTTTGTTTCTGCAGGCTCCTAGGGAGAAAATACTTTCCTTGTCACAGATGAGACTTTGGACTTGGACTTTTGGGTTAATGATGGAATGAGTTAAAACTCTGAGGGTCTGTTGGGAAGGCATGATTGTGTTTTGAAACGTGAGGACACAAAATTTGGGAGGGGCCAGGGTTGGAATGACATGGTTTGGCTGTGTCCCTACTTAAATCATCTCACTAATTGTAGTTCCCATAATCCCTACATGTCATGGGGAGGGGGAACCCCATGGAAGATAATTGAATAATGGGGCTGTTTCCCCCACGCTATTTTCATGAGTGAGTTCTCACAAGACCTGATGGTTTTATAAGGGCCTTCTCCTTTTGCTCGGCACTCATTCTCGCCTGCCACCCTGTGAAGAAGATGCCTCCACCATGATTGTAAGTTTCCTGAAGCTTCCCCAGCCGAGTGGAACAGTGAGTTGATTAAATCTCTTTATCAATTACCTAGTCTTGGGTATTTGTTTATAGCAGTGTGAGAATGGACTAATACAGTCTGTATGTTGCACTTTACTCATGAGAGTTCTAAAACGAAAGACTCCTGAACTGCCAGTTGCTGTATTTCCCAAACAAGGAAACTTGATTATCATGACAATGCAGCTGAGCCATGGAGAGAGGAGGGAGAGACTCGGCCTGAGGGAGACACCTGATGTGCTTACATCCTTGGTGTCAGTTCTTCCTGGAGCCCACCTGCATCCCTGTCATTCCTCATACTTGAGAAAAACAGCTCTTATCTCTGGAAGCTGGCCTGGCCCACACAGCTAGACCTTGGTGCACTGCTTTGAACATAAACAATTTCATGGAATAGCAACCTCAGACAAGGCCATACTGTGACCATGATGGATCAAGATGAAAACAAGACAGACCCATAAGGAGCATAAACTTTGTCCAGACCACAAAATAGCAAATGTTCCCCCATCCTGGCTAATATAATTGACTGTACAATTTTATCAGTTGTGATTTTGCCTTTCTCTAGTCTCCATCCTTATAGATGAGATTTACTAAAATACTCAATAACGAAATCACCTGGCCACCTGACAGCATTCAATCCAGGGTACACCTTTACTTCTTTAAAGCTCTACAGAATCACCCAACCAAAGCCCAAACCCGTAATAGGTTGAGAATGCCCTGCAGTTTCCCAAGGTGAGCATCACCTCTTGACCCAGCTTGTTTAATTACAGGTGTGTTCCTGGTAGTCTTTGGCTGGGGGGCATTGGCCTACTGGTAAATCCAATCCCTGGTCTCTTAGTATGGCCTTAGTATTCATGTAAATAATTTTCCTGTTTCCCCTAAGCTGGTTCAAGTTGGGTTTCTGGCACTTGCCACCAAAGGTGTCTTGACAATGTGATTCAGTACAATCTCAGCGTGTAAACCACACAGCATCTGGTTCTCCTTTGAGCTAAACCATGTTGCCTCTCTATACCTTTGCATATTGAAATTTCATTTATGCCATAGATTGAGTTTCCATTATGCACCAGACACTGTCCTAGCTGCTGAAGGTACAGCAGTGAATAAAACACATAGGCACCCTGACTTTATAGATACATTTTAACACTGTGTGGTTAGCTCTGCTTGGGATAGCATTCCTCACCTTGCTGAAGTGCTTCTCATTCTTCAGTGCATCACTTAAGTGTCACCAGATGTAGGAAACCTTCTAAGACCATCTGAACAAGTTATTTTGTGTTTATGAACAATGTAGTAAAAAGTCTATGGCATAAGGCTAAGGGAAAAAGGCAGGAAAAATAAATAGGTATGCAGCAGTGAACTCCTGTCCCTGCTTCAAGTCCCTGCTCTGTTGGAGTTTGTGCTCCCATAAGGGGAACTAGATAATATAGATGAGCTATCTCAGGCTATGCAGGAAATGTTGTCCACCAGGGCATAGAGATAGCCAGTGGCAGGGACATTACTTCAAGTAGGGTGATGGGGCATGAGGACGTTGCCCAGCTTAGAGGGGTGGCTGAGGAGCAACAGTGAGCTGTGCACTACTTGGAGAGAGATTTCTCAGGCAGAAAATGCATAGCAAGTCTGAAGGCCCTGAGAAGGCAGTGAGCTTTGCAGCTTGAGAAACAGCAAGGAGCCCAGGGTGGCTACAAAGGAGGTTGTGAGGGGCCAAGTGGCAGGAAACAAGGCCAGAGAAGTCATGGGGAGGCAGTTCATTAGGGGCCTTAAAACCCATGGTTAGGACTTTTAGTCACATTACTAATGACACTGGAAACTCTTCAGAAAGCAGAAAAGGGCCATGTTGTGACTTAATGTTTTCAGATAGTCTCTTAGCTGTGTGGACACTAAATAGTTGTGGAGTTGAGGGATTTAAGAAAGAAAGCAAGGAAATTAATTAAGTGGGTTTAGAATCTGTTCAGGGGAAGATTTTGGCCTCAATTAGAGTGTTATTAGCAGGGAAAATGACAAGAAGTGGTAGGATCTGGCTATCGTTTGAAGGTGAAGTTAATACAATTTGCTGCTAGATTATTTGTGGGGTGTGAGAAAAGGAAAATCGTTGAGCTTGGCAGAGAATTTTGATGTATGAAACTGGAAAAGTGGAATTGCCATTTACCAGAAGAGAAGAGAAGGGGAGGGTCTTTTGTTGGGTAGGGAAGCAGGTGATTTAAGAAACAAGAGTTAAGTTTGGAATATGATGTGTTTGAGATATCTATTACACATCCAAGTGTAAAATCAGTGCTACTTTGCAGATTCTTAAAAAATGTAAGTTTCCCATCACCTTCTCCAACACAGGCACCTTTTTCCATATTTTCTCTCTACAGAAACTCTACTAATTCTTCAAAGAATAGTGTAAAGCCTTCATTGCCTGCAGCTACCATTTATTTTTTACTCTACCAGGAACTAGGGCAGTGAGGGTTCATACAGGAGTTCTGCTCCATGAAGTCATTCAGGGACTCAGGTCCTTTCCATGGAAAGGCTCTCTCAACCCTGAGGCTGTAAAGCATTCTGCCGGATTACCTACATTTGCCTCCCAGGATGGGATGAGAGGAAGGAAGAAGAGGAAGGAAGGATGGGATGAGAGGTGGACATGGCTGTCACTTTGACTCTATGTAGGAGAACACAGACATATGTTTCTAGCTAATGAAAAGTGAGCCTGGGAAATTTAGGTTAGTTGTGTGGACAAGAGAGGAAAATGGGATTTGTTGAATTCCTAACATTGTTTAGATTACATCAGCTACACCCTCACATTATGAAATACAGTATTTTTTGATACTGTATTTTGTTGAGTAGTCTGGTGTGGTCTCTCAAGGTTGAGCCAGAAGCATTTTAGGGCCCTTTGTTAACAGGGTTTGGATGTGATGCTGTGGCTGGTGGTTTCAGTGGCCCCAGCAGATGGTGGCTTTGGGCTGTCTGGCTCTAAGTGACCATAAGACCAGCTCACAGTACCTTGGCCCCCTTTCCTACCCTTCCCTCTCATGTACATGTCTGTGTTACATGGAAAGGGAAGAAAAGCAAAGGAAGAAAGCAAAGTCCCAAGGAGAGGAACAAAGTCCATTTGGGAGCCTTCATTAAGTGATGCCCAATAAATACATCATTCCAATCGGGCCTTTTGGATTTGCAAGATTTAATTCTTCTGCTTCTCTGGAATCCCTTGTGGGTAATTGTAGTTGACAGGTTTACGCCTCAAGATGGGCATTTTGTCACTCAGCTCCAGCCCCTGCAAATGGCTTTACAGTCTGTCAAGCCTAAACCTCTTTAAGCGGTGGCAATTGATGTCAGATAACATCCCTTGTTGTGATTCAAGGCCGAAGCTTACTCTGGCATGAAATAAACTGAATCTTTACTATGGAAGGAAATGGGAAACTAAAGGATGGAGGACATTTCTGTGGGGAGATGAACAGAGGCTGGCAGGGGTGGGTACACATGGCACCTGACACATCTGCATACTGCCAGAGCAGGGCAGGCTGCAAGGTGTCAGGGTGACTGCCTGTACCTGCCATGAGACATGCCTGGGTTCCAATGCAGCCGCCTTGGTCAGGTGGTCTGAGAATGCACACAGGCTCCTACCTTGTCCCTAGTGTCGGGCTGAGGGGTACTTTGGGGAGGTCGGGGGATACTCTAGTAACTTCCCAGAGCCCCATTGCTGTCTTCCATAAAATAAGAATAATAATGCATGCCTCATAGGATCTTGGAAGAATGTAATGACAGAAGTCATTCACATAAATATTTTTTGAGCAGCAGCTATAGACCACTTATTCTTCTAGAAACTTAGATAGCATCATAATTCAACAGTCCCTGCTCTTGTCAATTTAGATGCTAGGGAAGGGTTAAGTGCTAATGGCTATTAAGAAAATGCAGAAAACGTCAGCTGAGGGTAAGTGTTATAGAGAAATAAGGCAAGGTGAGGAGGAGAGACAGGGTTCTGCTGTTAGCTAGGGAGCCAGGGGCCAGCCTGTGCTCATCCAGGGCACCCACATCCCTTCCTGTGCTCTCCATGGGCTCCTAGGGTCCTCTCTCTCGTCCTTGCATGTGGCCCCTAGATCTCAGAGCCAGCAACGGTGCAGTGAATTATTTTCATGCTTCAAATCTCTCTGATTTCCCCTTCTGCCACATCTATCCTGTCTCAAGTCAGAGAAAGTTCTCTGGGGATTTAATTGGGCCCACCTGGATAATCCAGGCTCATCTACTTATTTTAAGGTCTGTAGCCTTCGTTACATCTGCAGAGCCCCTTTTACCATGTATTGTAACTTTCACAGGTTCTAGGGGTTAGGTTGTTGATGTCTTTATGGGGCGCCATTATCTACTACAGCTGAAGAGGCAAACATCAAGAATGGCTCTAGGGCAATTTGATAGCATCTGAAGATACCCGACATTGCATCCAGAACCTTTTTATCAGACAGCAATTTTTCCCTGGACACCTACAGGATGATGCTCACCTCCCCTAGTACAGCCTTTCCAATCTGTTCCATCTTCCTTTCTATAGCCTCAGCTCCTGGATTCCTTGTTGTCATTCCTCTGTCCCAGCAAAGATGTGCAGGAGCTACTTTGGACCACTCTGCTGACAAATCATCTCTCTCTGTCACTCACACTTTACGTTGTTCATACATTAAAAAAAATATATACTGAGCACTAACCATGTGCCAGGCACTGCTGTAGGTTCTGGGGACACAGTAGTGAGCAAATCAAACAGTGCCTCTCAGCCGCAGAGCTTACCTTGTTAATGCCTGTCTCCACCTGGGGAACTCCTACTCCACTGTCAGAGTCCAGTCCAAATGCTCCTTCCTGTATGGAGTCTCGTGCAACCTTCCTCACAAAAAAAGGCAATATTCTCTGTGTAAGTAACTCAGAAATAGTTCTTTCTGGAACCCTTAAAAAAGAAGAGTATCACCAGGAGACAGTACCCTGTTGGTGTAAGTACTGGCTATGAAGAGATGCCACAATGTTCCATTCTACTATGAATGCCTCCCATAGTCACCCCCAGGACTATGAAAGTCAAATGATTGTGCTCATTCCTTTATTCTAGGTGCTAACTGGTCTTATCTGTTATGGAAAAGCAGAAGACCTATTTCAAGGGTTCACTAAAGGACACTTCACTTCTATCCCTTAATTCTATGCCATATTGAGTAATATTCAGTTCATCCACCCGGTTTATACGCCCCCACAGGTCCACAAGACCTCCACACCCTGAGGTGACCATTATTCCCTTCCATGCTCTCCCAAGACTGTCCTTCACCCACCTTACTGGACTGCAGGTCACACTGACCACTCTCTGCTCAGTTAGCACCACTCAAGCCTCTGCAGGGCTGCCTTCACTCACTCTTCCCTGGCCTGAACTGCCCTCCCATGCACGTGCAAACTGATGAGATGAGGGAAACCTGAAAGGCATGTTCCCACTCAGGTGAAATTCTTCTCCCCTAATCCCTTTCATCTTCTTTTTATAAAGGGCGTTTTCTTGTGATAGGCAAGACCTTGAATGAGAATGAATATTGAAAGTTTTGTTTGAGTTAAATTTATAACATTTATTTCAGAATTCGAATGTTTCAGGTTTGTGACAAATGCAAAAAAAAAATGATGGGAGATAGGAATGTTCAGGGTCACCCTGAAACCAGACACAAAGACATGGTCTAGCCCCGAGATTGGACAATGCTATCGCCCCAACACACCCCTCAAATCTGCATGACTCCTAATTCATGCCAAGTGAATGAGACAGCCAGTCAGCCTAGATCCATTCCAATCTGCCTTCCAGCCTGGGCTGAATCATGTCTTCATGTCGTTTTTGACCTAGCCACAGTGTAGCTCTCACTCTAATGGAAACAATGGTTTTGTAAAGATTGTCCTGTGGTTTTCAGGAATATGGCAGTCTGAAAGTAATTTTAGGAAAAAAACAATTTTAAACTTTCCCAGGTATCCCTTGGCTTTTGTATCCTACTGGCTTTGCTGAAGAGAAACCTCCATATGAGGCAGCTGCTTTTGGAAAACTTGATTGCATTCACAGCTCCTCCCTCATCCTCCTCCCCCAGGAAAGGAAGTTTCTGCCCCAAAGTTGAATTCTAGTTGCTACACTAGAAGCAGAGTCTGCTTACGATTTTTAAACTCAAAATTTGCCTTCTAAAAAATATCTGGAACTCCATTCTTTCATTCTCTTTATACCTGGATATGTATGTACACCTATACACATTTTTATACATATTAGGATACAGGCATATGATATATAGGTAGTATACCTATGTATACCATACATATATATCTATAATATGCACATTATGTCATATGGGTTATATATGGGCTTTAAAAATCATGCCGTGTAATCCTTGGTCCTTTAGCATCACCCATGGTCACTTGTGAATTATGAAATTTTATTTTCTTTGGTCCTTCAGTCCAAAGTTTCTATCTCAATCTTTGCTCTGTGTCTTTGCACTCCTGTGTGACCTTGGGAGGGTCACTTAGGATCCCTGAGTCCTTGTTTTCTCTTAGGCAATTTTAACCACTAATAGACGCATGGGCTTTACAAGTCTTAAAATGCTTTCGCATGCTGTATCTCTTTTGCTATACAAAACAACCAGTAAATGGGGGAAACTGCTGTACCCACTTTAAAGACGAGGAAGCTAAGGCTCAGAGAGTTTAAGCTACCCACTTTCTACCCCAGCTGGATGCTAGCACCTGGAGAGGTCGGGTTTCCCACTCCTATCCTGTTTTGCATATCTTGCAGATATCCAGGGGCTTGGAAGAAGAAAGGGGCTTGGAAGTGGGCTTGGAAGAAGAAAGGGGCTAGTGAGTGGGCGTGGAAGAAGAAAGGCAGGAAGGAAATTCATAGGGCAACAGGCCAAATGATTATAATAGTTTCTCTTTTTTTTTTTACATGGTTCATGGAGAATAGAACCTTATTTCATTGGCTGAATATATACACCCCCATTGGTTTTTCAATACATCACTGTCCAACAGACATTAGGAGACCTATTTAGAGAGATTCAGCAAGGTAATTTGAAGCTCCTTTGCCTAAAGTTGCACAGCTAGTAGTAATACTGAGACTGATGTCAAGCCCAAGCTCCTTCAACTATTCCACGCTGCTCTTTAAAGATTGAGCCACATAAGGAGAAATACTGTTAACTGCTGTGCGACGGTGTCTGTTTACAGCTGAGGGAGTTTGACCATCAGCTATACGAAGTTCTATTTTGTGAGTCACCAGCCAAATAGCCCTGCCTTCAGAAGTTGAGTCAAGGCCGTCTTATTCCCAGTTTCCTACTTTAATCACCAGCAACACCGCCACTACCAATTTCTGAAAAACTTCCAACCTTATTACCTCTTAGAAAGCTTTTTGCTGAAATCTCTTGGGGCAAACTTTATCCTTTTTTCCTCCCCTTCTGCTTTTCTGTGATTAGGGTCTGTCACTTGGCTGCTATTAAGTTTCTATTGCTCTGTAGCACACATCACACAGAAGCAAGGGCCCCTTCATTTAGACAGAAGGCTGAAGCTTTTGTAACCCAAAATACACATTTTAAATACAGCTGGCTCTGCAGATCCTAAACCAGCATTGGGTTTAGCTCTAGAATTGTCTTGCAAACCTTTATTCTACCTTAGCTAGTGATGTAGAATTAGAATTAAGATATCATGCTGAGAGATCAGTGTAGAACAATATATCTACAATAGTTTCAATAAGCTGCTCAGAGCAAAACATTTGGAAGGAATTGTTCTTTCGTGTGCCAAGAAAGAACTTACTTAAAGCGAATTATGAGCAAAAGGTCTCAGCCAATATGAAAGTTAAAGTATTTACACTTCTACATAACTGCTGGTTGACAACATTGAGACATGCAGTACAGGCATTTATTAGCTACTCAGGCACCTTAGACATTCACATAATATATTACATCGAAATGAAAAAGGTGAACTCACCATACAAAACACATATGAGCTCTGTTTATTGTTTTTTTTTTTTTTTTTTTTTTTTTTTTTTTTGAGACGGAGTCTCACTCTGTTGCCCAGGCTGGAGTGCAATGGCACAATCTTGGCTCACTGCAAACTTTGCTTCCCGGGTTCAAGTCATTCTTCTGCCTCAACCTCCAGAGTAGCTACAGATGCATGCCACCACACCCGAAGCTATTTTTTTTTTTTTGTATTTTTGGTAGAGATGAGGTTTTACTGTGTTAGCCAGGATGGTGTCAATCTCCTGACCTTGTGATCTGCCCGCCTAGGCCTCCCGAAGTGCTGGGAGTACTAGCCTGAGCCACTGCACCCAGCCATATGAGCTTATTTGCTTTAATCTTTGTTTTTCCTTCTCTCATGCAAATGGGGATAGGGATGGAGAATTCATTAAACTCCTATTAGGTGATGGCATTTTACATATAAAATCTTATTTATTTGTTCCAGTGTGATGCAGATGATCATTTTCATTTAGTACATGAAAAAACAGAGGCTTAGCTAGGTGAAAGGACTTGGTGATAACAACAATACTGGCATCCAAACCCAGGTCTCCAATAAAATATATTTTACATTACACCCCATTGGCGCATGGGAATTTTCAAACTGGAAAGACCATTCTTCTGAGTGTCAAAGATGTGTTTTACTTCTCCAGTGCCTCAGAACTCTTCACACTAGTGCTCAGGGTCACAGCCATGATTCATCCAACTCAGTATATAGTGAATGATGATGCCAAAGTCCAGAGTAGAGAAAATAGTCATTGGCCAGCATGATTTCTTTCTCCAAATTTTAAAGATGGCTGTTTCATGCTGCTTCTCAATTAGGTATGGTTATTCTCTCTGCTCTACATTATAATTTCACTTTGCAAATAATTTCACTTTTTCTAGGTTTTATGGTTGTTTTCTGTGTGGTTCAACTTTATGCAACTAGACCATATTTAACAGATACATTACTAAAATAGGAGTCAATATTTTTAGGGCTATTTCTGCCACTTACTAATGAAGTGATGTGGCATATGACTTCACCTGCCTAAGACTCAGTTCCCTCAGTTACAAAATCCAAATAAATAAAAACAGCCTGAGTTATCTCTCAAGATTGGTATCAAATATTGCATGAAAGCAAAGGTCACATGGGTGCATGGTAAACATTGTTAGCACAAACATCACAGACATCCACTAATCCTGAAACTACCATGTTCAAAATTCATGATTATCTTCTTTTGCCAATCTACAAAATCTGATTGGTAGAGTATGCTTTTCTCTATATTTATACCTGTTGATAATTGTATAGATTTCAACTACCTTCTCAGAACTTGACATTCTTGCTTCCACTTTATTTTTCTTGTTTCCTTTTTTCCTCTCTTTTATGTTTTCCCCTTTCTCTCTCTATCCCTTATGGTGTAAAGATGGAGGGGAGAGGATAGAAATGTACTCAATGTGATTACAGTAAAAGAAGAAACTAGGCAAGTGTTGCAGGAGAGGTACAAACAAAAAGAAAGGGAACTCTAAGGAGGTAAGAATTACATCCTGTTCTGTTGGAGGTGGAAGAGAACATTCTAACAAAGGAAAGACAAGAAAAAACCTCAAAAGGAGATGACATTCTACCTATTTAATAAAAATAGAAACATACTGCTAGGCACAAAGTGGGTTGGGGAAACAGTTTTCAAGGTAGATGAAACAGCATGATCAAAGACTCACACCTACAAAGTGTGAGTCCCACAGAAAGTTTAACACACAGTTTCTACCTCACTTCCCTAATTTCTTGGGTGGTGAGATGAACTCAGACCTTCCTCAAGCCTTCTCCCTTTTTAGCTCTGTCCACCCTATGCACATTGCCCAAAACCAAACAACCTCCATCAGGAAAAATGATCTGATTAATATATTTGGATATGTTTCTATGCTTTGGAGATGGTACACATGAGCCATCCTCAGCCACATTCACAAACTTTTATAATTAATGTAGTCTCAGCTGGAGGAAGGGCCAGCGGCCACCCCATGCCAACACAGGTACCCAGCAGGACATGATAAGTTCTCTGAGCATGGACTTCCAGTTCACTTCAACCTCCTAAGTCTTGCACAAAATGTTCTTTAGGGCAACGTTAGCCATGCAGGGAAGGGGATTCTAGAAAATGCAATTCTAGCTGAGTGCATCTGACAGAGTAGAAAGACACCACAGTAAAAACAGGCTTAGGTCTTAAAACTAGTGAGGACAGGAGGGAGGCTCTGGATCCAACCCACATGAGACTTAGAACCTAGACCTTTGCAGAAAGCTGTGAACCCTCCATAGAGTGGCTTATAGGGCCAATTTTAGTTATATTGTATTTTCAAGTGAGTCTGTTGGTCACTTGGTTTCATTTGTACATACATTTTAAAAAGTGAACTATGATGTTAGCTGCCTGCCTCATTTTAAGACTGCCTTTACATCGTTTTTACAAAGATTAAGCTAATTGGGGTTATATCAGTGATATCATGGTGAGGAAATTATAGTGAATCACTTTATCATCATGGTAGGTAGGTAAGATCAACCTTATATGATAAACTTAGTTTGTAAGTTATGCAAAAATAAACAGTGTGAAATATACATTCTAAGAACATTTGTTTTACAAGAAATATAGCCTAGTGCCAGTCTCAAGGTTGCAATTCAAGAGTTCCTACAATTGTAGTATTTTTGTATACCTCCTTTCAATATAAGAGAGGCCTTTGCCCATTTTAGCAAGTCATTTAGAAAGAAACTCAGCCCTGTGATGACAAGATCCAGAATAAATACAGAATTGACTTAATTTTTATGCTAACAGATATACCAATATTTGCTCATATTTCCCTTTTAATCTGGAAAGTATATTGGTTAGCTCAGAGTTAATCATCTCAAAGTATCTGAATCAACAGACTCTCAATTTTTAGAAGTTCTTTATAAACTGTTAACTGGGTTTCATTTAGATTCTGCTTCAACTTTACTTTCTAGCCAAGGATGAAATCAGAAATAATGTTAATAATTAAAAGTTTCCACAGGACAGAATTTAAAAAATCTAGAAGAGAGAGATAATTTCTGCCTGGGGTCTAGGGAAGGAAAACTAGAGCCTTTCCTGAGAATTGAAAACCCAGCGCTGGGCTTCATGTGGACCTTGATTTAACATTACTTATGTGGGGCAAGAAATCCCACTCAAAGAAAGTAGCACAAAAGTCAGCCCCAGGCTGAAGATAACCACTGGAGCTCAGGCGTCTCTTGAGGGAAATACAGCTGTCCCTTGGTATTCATGTGGAATTGGTTCTAGGGCCTCCCATCTGCAGATGCTCAAGTCCCTGATATAAAAAGGTGTAGTGTTTGCATATGACCTACACACATCCTCCCATGTAAATCATGTCTATATTAATTATACAATATAACTGCTTTGTAAATAGTTGTATTGGGTAGGAAATAATGACAAGAAAAAAGTCTGTATGCGTTTAATAAAGACAAAACTTGTTTTTGAATATTTTTTATCTGAGGGTGGTTGAATACACAGATGTGGAACCCACTCATTTAGAGGACTAACTGTACTCAAAAAAACAACAGGAAAGATTTTCAGGGGAAAATTTTTTTAAAAGCTTTATATTGTAAAGAGTTTTTATTAAAAAGTAAACAATAACAACAAAATGAAAAATATTCACTTGTGAAACAGTACAGACAAAACAAAACTGTGATTAGACTACTTGGAGACTGAGATAAAAGACAGTCTGAAAATGAATACAAAATGTGTATATGTAATATAGTAATAGACATAAAAATTAAAAATTGTAACAAAAATTCCAGAAACACTATTAATAAGAAACTGCCAAATTTGAAAAAGAATATATTCAATGTTCTAGAATAAAAATATTTCTATTGAGAAGGAAGCTGTCAGTGAATGGGTGGATTAAACATAAAATTAGTTATACTTGAAGGAAGAGCTAGTGAACTGGAAGCTCAACCCTGGGGTAATTACCCAGCCTGTAGCACAAATTTACAAAATGGGAAATTTGAAATAGAGATTAGAAGACATGGATAGTGGTAGATAAAATGATCCAACTTATCTCTAGAAGTTCCAGAAGGAAATGACGGAGAAAATAGACAGAAAGACATATTCAAAGGGGAAATGTTTGAGCATTTTATGGAATGTGTGAAAAATATGAATCCTCAGATTCAAGAACAATGATAAATACAAAGTCAAAATACAAAAATGAATTCACTCCTAGACATATCATGTTGAAAGAGAAGACCAAAGGGAAGGGGAAGAGGACTTTTAAAACAACCAAGAGAAGATACAGGTTTACAGCAAAGAGGCATCAATTCCACTGATGCAATTTCAGTGATTCCTCAATAAAAACAACTACAGCTAGCTATGATGTAATAACATCTTCAATGTGTCAGGGGAGCATGTCAACCTAGAATTTTATACTGAGCTAAATTATCACTCAGGAATAAGATGAAATAGGCATTTCTACAACTTCTCCTCTCCCAAAAAGAAAGGAAAATCCAAGAGGATTGCCACTCACTCATCTCAGTGAAGGATACACCAAAATCTGGAACACAGCTGCCCCGTTCCACATGTGGAAAGTGGGGGCCCTGCCAAGGCACACTGAACTGGTGATTGATATGGGGCCCCAAAATGTATACAGATGGAATAAATGTCAGACCACGAGCCCCTGGACAGCTAGTTCACTTTCCTGTTAGAAACTGAACTCTGAAAGAATCAAAAACAAGCAAAGAAATTAATCAACATGTGAGAAAACCCAAATAACAATTGATCAAATTAAACAACACTTGCCATAATGATAATGGCTAATTTTAGAGTTTACATACAACGGGAAATTAAAATGTTAAATAACATACTTAGTAAAGCAGGAGAGGTATAACTGGAAATAAAGAGTTTTAAGATTCTTAGACAGTTCAAGAGGAGAAGGGTAGGCATATTAGATTTAGATTTTGTTAACTAATATGTGCTTATAAAAGTTTAAAGTGATACACTAAAAAAATATAATTAAACTGTCTATAGATTACAGAAACCTTCTTAATGATGAAAGGCAGGAAAGAAGATTAGAAATAGACTCTCAGAGTCATTTATAAGTTATTTATTTATAGGTAGCCACACCTTCAGTGTCTTCACTGGCCCCGTGCCCAGCCACATAACCACAGCGTGGATGATCTGTAAGATGAAAACTGTAAAACTTTATTGTAAGACATCAACCAATGCCAGAATTAATGAAGATTTTGAGAACTCTTAGTGGGAGAGAAACACAGACCAGAAAAAGACGGCCAAAATGTAAAAACGAGTGCGGCTGTTTTTACTGCTCTGCTTCCCCCAACGTAGAAAAGGGCCAGACAGCTGCCCCATCCCACATGTGGAAAGAGGGGGTCCTGCCAAGGCTGACTGCACTGGTGATTGACATGGGGACCCAAAACGTATGCATATGGAAGAAACGTCAGATGAGCCCCTGTAGAGCTAGTTCACTTCTCTATCAGGATGTGACTTGCTTCTGGAATATCTTTAGGAGGTCAGCCCTTATGCGAGGCAGTGTCTGCTGAAATGAGTGAGAGGAAGAACCCAGAAGTCCAGGAATGCAAAGGGTCCAACTGAGAAAAAAGGGGTGCTTCTGAATGGACATCCTTTCATACCTCTTCCATGCCTCTCTTTCTGTATTTCATTAGTAAGAATCAGAGAGGTTAACTTTTCCGAAGTCACACAGCATTTAAGGGGCCAATGAGGAACTTAAACTCAGGTCATTTGCATTCCAAACTCTTGCCCTTTGTTCCAGACTATACCGTATTTCTAAATTTCCTAAATGATTTTTTTTTTTTTTTTTACTTCTCTGCATTCTTTTCTCTTTGGTCTGTTTTTAGAGAGCAACCACACACACAAATACACGAACGTACGTACACACATTTAAATCTGCACATTTACAAGCTCATGTCCACTCTGCTAGCATAGTCCTGCTTGTCTACAAAGAGGGTTTCTGTTTTGCTGATCTGAACATTTTTACCTTAACATTCTGCTCCTGTGGCAGAGACATGGTGCTTAGAATTAGCAAGATAACCAGAAATAAATCAGTCTCTTATCCGTCAAGTCTTCTCTTTGAAACTAGATGAAAGGGGACCAGGAGGCAACCCACGGGCTGGTACTTCCTCTGTGGCTCTGCGGGGTTTTTAAGCACAGTTTCTCAGCACAGAAAAGCCCCAATTAAGGAAAGAGAAGGAGGAGGTTTTGATGTCTACCCTATTGTAGGTGATCCACTTAAGGGGAACGAAAGGATAAGTCATGCAAACGTAGCATCAATGCTGAAGGGACATTAGATGTCAGTGTGAAACATGGTCTCAGAGCACAGGCTTTGGGGTCAGAGGAGCCTGGATTTGCATTATAGAGTGGTCTGATACTGCCCATGTGAGCTTGGGCAGGGGCCTTATGCTGTCAACTTCATGTCTCAGTGGACGCCTCTGCTTGTTCGCCTCTTTAGACATGAGCTCACTATCTCATAGAGCCTCCTGTAAGTACATTATCTTATTTATTCTTCACAGCAACCTAATGACATAGATCTAAGTTCTTTTTCAGCTTGCACTAACTTTCTTCCTTGGGGTAAGAACATGAAACCTAGAGTCATTCAATCTGTGCTTAAACTCTAGCTTCAGAGCTTGCTTACTACACGTCTTATCTTGGACAATTCATCCTTCTGGTTCTCAGCATCATCATCTGTACAAGGGAGAGAGATTATGGATCCTGATAGTGTTGCAGAGATTACAGGAAGTTCTATCTGTAAAGTGCTTGGCATGCTGCTTTGTGGCCACTGCTCAGTATTTGCTAGCTGGTACCTCTCACCAGGTCTATGTTTCCAGTCTGTGGGTTCTGGTTTTGTTCTTTCTAGATTGCTCACCACACTACTGTCACTGTCATCTTTCTAGTATATTATGCATCACATCACCTCTCTGGCTAACTTTTAAAACTTAGTTCCTCAAGAAAATCTGGAGTGTACAAAATCTGGCATTTGAGGCTCTCTTCCTGACCTGCCTCTCACATCCTCCTCTCTTCTTTACACTAGAAGACTCTGTTTTATGAACATACACACGCTTTGTGGTGTTCATGCCTGATGCCTTAAAAGCTCTCTCCTCTTTTTCTGGCTGACAATCTGCCACTCATTTTAAAGGCCACGTCAAAAGTGAACCTCAGAAATCTCTTCCCTACCCCATCAGGCACTGATCTAGATTCCAAGAGCACTTTGTCCATTTCCCCAGCACAATGCCTGCTATATATTGAATTTTTCTGTTCCCTCACTGGACTACAGGGGAGAAATGAAACCCCATTCACACAAAGGGATTGGAATATAGCAGGTGCTCAGGTCTGAATAATTTCTTCCCCTTCAAATCACATAGCCTTTGTGCCAATGATAGTTTGTTGCTCCAATAATTCAACTGCTGCTAACTGCATTTAACATATTTTTTTCTACAGGAATTTGGACAATATACCCATGAGTCTCTCATTTACCTCTTGTACTCTTTATGCTAACAGAACATGCTGAAGAAACTATCCTGGCTTCCACACTCACCCTTCAAAAGTCTTTTCTGAAGGTTTTACCTTAGACTCTAACTCCAACAGAGTCACTATGTTAGAATTCTGGAGTTGAGGGAATCAGGGAGTCTCTGAACCATACACTAGTAGTTCCCAAGGTTGCAGATTCAGAATCGGCATTGGTGTTGCTTCACCATGCATAATTAGATGCTGGGGAATTGATTTTAGTTAAATAATCTCAAGTCAAGCTCATTGATAAATTACAATATTCTGCTGCTAATTCTCACTGAAAATTGTCCAGAGTCAGCACATCTTGGTGCTAGGGTCCCTGTGGAAGATGAGCATGGTCCCTCCATCAGCAGTAATGGAATAAAGTGGCTGTCAACCACAGCAGAACCCTTCCCACTCTCAGGTGTGGGAGAGGGAGCTGAAGACAGGAGGTGCAGTCAAAGAAGCACTTGTGATTTTCCTCTATTTACATTCACCTATTATCAGCCAAGGAGAAAGATTGCTACAAGTAGGGTTGGGAAAAAAGTGTTTGTTTAGCAATGTTCAGGGTTTATATAATTGATTTCCAAAGGCCTTATACATATATTATCCCACTTAAGGCTCTTCAGAACCATCAGTGGGCAGGTTTATTTGTATCCATTTTTAAATGAGAAAACTCAGAGCTCAGTGACTCGCCCCTGACTCAGAAAAGCTAACTTGTGCTCATACAAGTAAATTTCTAAACCAATTTTAATAGCAATAATAAGAAACTGTAATTATATGTTTTAATTTATTAATTTACTTGTTTTATGTCTCTCATCCCCATTAAAAAATAAAGGCTTGTCAGGATGTAAAACAAAACAACAACAACAACAAAAGCACACTCACTGGTTTAAAAAGAAAAAAGGGCCTAAAGGTCAGCTGCGGCTCATTCTATTCATCACTGTATCCCCCAGATCTGGAATGAGACGGCATATAAAGACTTCATCAATATTGATAACACAATGTTTGAATAAATAATAATAAATGAATGAGTATGTAAAACCTAAGAAATATACTACCCAAAAAAGAGAAATAAAAGCTTTGGCGAAATCACGTCGCAGACAGCAAAGGTGAGTGGAGCAGAGGATTTTGCTGCTCCCCTCTTGTGCCCATCCCCAGGAACTTAGCCCCTTCTACAGATAAGTGATAGCCAGAAAGAAGTCAGTGCTGGCCTTTGGCACAAAAACTGAAAATATAAGTGAAAGTAAGATGAAACAAACATGTATCCTAAGAATTAATTGTCCAAAGAAATTCGGTAAGGGGTATGTAGAACTACTTCATTATAGACTCGAAGTAGCTTTAGTTAAAAGGATTTCTCCAAAAAAAGGTCAGAAAGAGATGCAAAATTAGAAGGAAAATTATATAAGGCAAAAGAATAAGGTTAGAGTCAAGGAAGTTAGCTAGAAGGCTGAGGGAAAATGTATGACACAGATTAAGTTATAAATATGGTTAAAGCCACCTTAGAAGCAACTCAGTATATGCAAATGAAAACAGTTGGGTATGTGTTATCCTGTCTTAAAGAGAGTGCTTAACACAAGTTAGAGTAGGTAGTGGTAAAAATTATTATAGGGAAGTTAATGAATAGCTAAGGGAGGCAAATGAGTCACATTCTGAACTTGGTTTAGTGCTTCATCAAGGATAGTAGAATAGGAAAAGTCTAAGAATATATTCAAAGATCCAATAGAAAGAAACTTCTGAAGAATCAGAAAAACCTTTCAAGATGGTTTCATGTATTTCAGAAATATTAAGCACCACAAGTGAGTAGAGTAATAGAGTTCCAAGAGAAAATTTTACCCAAGCATTTTACACCAAGTTGTTCCTCCAGCATAGAGGCTGGAGATAAACATTCTCCAATATACAGTACTCATAAACACTTCTTAAAAGAAATTCTGAGTAACCAAATTCAGTTGACCAAGATGTCCTTCAAAACAATATGCTAAGAATTGGAGAAAACAAGAATTAGAGGTTGGAGAGAAGAGAAGTAGGAGAAAACACAAGTATTTGGATTTTGTTCTATTTTTTTACTGCTTTTAAAAGTAATTAGCATTTATCATCTTTATTTAAAAGGAAAAGTCTTTATTTTATAAGTAATAAAATTTAGCCCCATCATGAATCATTCCAGTAAGTCCCTGTTGAGGCATGCTAGGACCTTGTTAACAGGCTGGTAGGAAAAAGACAAAACTCAATCACTAAATCATATACTTCTTTCATTAAGCACAGGTTTCCTGTAGACGATATGCTTGGCTCTGCCGGGTAAGCCATGATACTGACCTGAGAGTGCTGATCTTGCAAGCAGAGCATGGACACACTCAAGTCTCAGTATCCTGATTCCAGGTAGGACAGTATGATCACAGAAGGGCCCTACTGAGACACAGGATTCAAGGAACAAGGGTTACCCCTGGGGAAATTGCTCAGTGTTAAAGCTCAAGGACTGATAGATAAAATACAAGGTTGAAAGGAAAACAGTGAAGCAAAATTGAAAGCTAGTCTGAGTGTACAGAAGTGGAAGACAGCAATTTGGTGTGCTAACAGTTTCTTAGTTCTTTTGAGGCTATTGTAATTCCAGCATTCAGACCTCATCCTTAGTGAGTTGAGTCTACTCTTGCCCTGAGTCAGATTGAGGCTGTAGGTTATGCCCACTTGTAACTAAGGTAATGGCTAGCTGAATAAGGTAGCACTGAGTGCACAGGTGGTTCAAATGCATTCTGAGTTGATGTAGGATGATATGGTTAAGCTCAAATCTCATCTTTAATTGTAATCCTCAGATGTTTAGAAAGAGACCTGGCGGGAAGTGATTGGATTATGGGTGTGGTTCCCCCCATGTTTTCTTGTGATTGTGAGTGAATTCTCACAAGGTCTGGTGGTTTTACAAGTGGTAGATTTTCCTGCACCGACAATGGCTCTCTCTGTCCTGCTGCCATAGAAGACATGCTGCTTCCCCTTTCACCTTGACTGTAAGTTTCCTGAGGCCTCCGCAGCCATACAGAACTGTGAGTCAATTAAACCTCATTTCTTCATAAATTATCCAGTGTTGGGAAGTTCTTTATAGCAGTGAGAAAACAGACTGATACAGACGGCAGATGGTGATTGAAGAAAGCTATAAGCCTGTGTTATAGGTCACTCGCCCAGATGTCATAAATCTCTGTCTTGTATTAGGTAAAATCAAGGTAGACAATAACGGAATTACAATAACCTAATTCTTAATTAACTTCTTTCACCCCTTCCTAAGGATGAACTATTGGAGAGGAGTTTTGCCACAAGCATTCAATAAACAGTGGTTAACTGTATACATTTTATTTTTCTTCATTCTCTTCTTTAGAATTCTCTCTTCCCTGCCCCAACTTATACTCTTTCCAGTCTTTCAATCATACATTGGGAACATCTCTTGCATTCATGTCCTTCACTCTATTCCAACATTCAAGCCACCTCAATCTCTCACCTTTGGTACTGTGAAACCTTCATGTGGCGGAGACTGTTACTGTTCAACAACATCCATATGCTCCTCTACTCTCATTAGCTTCCCTTTCATTTGTGTTGGTTTTGTGGCCAGTTCTGGGTAGTGAAGAAAGGAATGCATGTTTCTTCCAGGTGTAGATGGTTTAGTGAATGGTTTGTATGTGGTTTTCCTAAGTGGTTACCCTTTGACCAATGCTGAGTTCCACTTGCACCTTACCCATGCCAGCAGTCTTTTTGCCACTTGTGTGTCTATGCCATGGAAACGCACTGTGGTCTCAGTTTTTATTTCCTTGATGATGAATTATGTTGACTATTTTACAATGTGTTTAAAGTATATCATCTTTCACAAGTGTCTCTTCAAGTCTCTTGCCCATTTATTTTTAAATTGGGTTGTCTTCAATTTTATTATTGAGTTGTAAGATTCCTTTGTATATTCTGGATAAAAGCATTTTGTCAGACATGTGTACTGCAAATATTTTTTCTCATTCCATGGCTTCTCTATTTTCTGAACAAGGTCTTTTGGTAGGCAACTTTTTAAAAAGTTTCATAAAGTTCTGTTTATCAATGTTGAGTATTTTCCCTTACCTCTCTAAACCTGTTTGCCTAGTCCAATGTTACAACATTTTTAACTTAGGTTTTTTTAATATAAAACTTATCGTTTTAGTGTCTATGTTTAGACTTACAATTTATTTCAATTCAGTTTTTGCATATAGTGTAAGATACATGTTGAGATTCTTTTTTTGCCACTTATTGAGAAGTCTTTTCTTTCTCTCATTGCTTTGGAGCCCTATTGAAAATTATTTGATAGTATAGATGTGGATTTATTTCTGGACTCTCTTCCAATTCCGTTGATGTATTTGTCTATTCTTTTAACAGCACCACACACTATCTACTGTACCCCTAGAGCAAGTCTGTTTTTTGTCCTTATTACAATGGCCAAGGCATCCTGTAAGTAGAATGTTAAGTACAAATGGTGAGAGCAGACGTCCTTGCACTGTTGCTGATCTTAGAGGGAAAATGTTGATATTTCATAATCATTAAACAGGCTACAGGGAATTCTCACATGTCCTTATCAGATTAAGAAAACTTGCTTTTATTACTATTTTTTGTTTATTAGGGAGTTGACTTACAGGATCTTTTCTGCACTTATTAAAGTGATCATACAATTCCACTTTATTGTAATCATTTTGTGAACTATATAGATTAGCTTTCACAGGTTATACCATCTTTGCACTCCTGTAATAATCCCTACTTAGGATATATTGTTCTTTTATATAAGCTAAATCTGGTTAGCTAATATTTTGCTCAGAAAATTTGTGCCAATGTTCTTGAGAGATATTAGTTTGTAGTTTTAATTATCTTGTTGTGGTTTTAGTAACAGGGTTTGTTGATGTTTTACTTGGTATGGACAGATGAAGGAGTTAAGATAAACTTAGTATTCATTTTTTTCAAGAAATTCCATTTGACCCAGCAATCCCATTACTGGGTATATACCCAAAGGATTATAAATCATTCTATTATAAAGACACATGCACACGTATGTTCATAGTGGCACTGTTTACAATAGCAAAGACCTGGAACCAACCCACATGCCCATTGATGATAGACTGGACAAGGAAAATGTGGCACATGTACACCATGGAATACTATGCAGCCATAAAAAATGATGAGTTTGTGTCCTTTGTAGGGATGTGGATGAATCTGGAAACCATCATTCTCAGCAAACTGACACAAGAACAGAAAATCAAACACATCATGTTCTCACTCATAGGCGGGTGTTGAACAATGAGAACACATGGACACAGGGAGGGGAGCATCACACACTGGGGTCTATTGGGGGGAGCCAAAGGAGGGACAGTGTGGGGGTGGGGAGGTTGGGGAGGGATAACATGGGGAGAAATGCCAGATGTAGGTGACAGGAGGATGGAGGCAGCAAACCACATTGCCTTGTGTGTACCTATGCAATAATACTGCCTGATCTGCACATGTACCCCAGAACCTAAAGTAAATAAACAAAAAAAAGAAAAAAATTTACAAGTGGTATAAATCTTGTATGTTCTTTGGGGAAAAATTTTTAATTAAAAATTAAATTTCTTTAAAAACTATAGGTTTATTCTTATTTTCTGTTTCTTTTTTTTAATCATAAATGAATGATCAATAACAAGACAGCAGAGAAACAGCTGTGGTTTAATATATTGATCAAGGGGATCATAAACCCTTCAATAGTCTCTGGAAATTCTTTTTTTAAATTATTATTATACTTTAAGTTCTGGGGTACATATGCAGGTGGTTTGTTGCATCCATTGCCCCATCATCTACATTAGGTATTTCTCCTAAGGCTATCCCTCCCCAATCCCCCAACCCCTAGGCCCTGGTCTGTGATGTTCCCCTCCCTGTGTCTCTGTATTCTCATTGTTCAACACCCACTTATGAGTGAGAACATGCTGTGTTTGGTTTTCTGTTCTGATGACAGTTTGCTGAGAATGATGGCATTTAGTAAGTTATAGTTTTTCTAAGCAATTTGTTTTTATATGTGAGATATTGAACTTGGCATAAAGTTGTTGGTATTTTTACTTCTTTTTTTTTTTGTCTTTTTGTTTTTTTTTTTTTCCTTTTTGTGGAGAATGGAATCTCGCTATATCACCCAGACAGGACTCAAACTCCTGGGCTCAAGCTATCCTCCTGCCTCTGACTCCCTAAGAGCTGGGATTACAAGAGTGAGCCATAGCACCGCCTTTTAATGTCTGTAGAATTTACAGTAATGTCCCCTTTGTTATTTCTAATAATGATAGTTTGTATTCTCTCCTTCTTTATTATTCTTTCCAGTGATTTTGCAATATTATTAGACTTTTTAAAGAACCAGTTTTCACTCTGATTTCTCTATTGCTTGTCCATTTTCTGTTTTTTGATTTCATGTCTTATCTTTATTTCGGTTGTTCCCTTAAATTTGTCCTTTTTCTAACTTTTTAATTGAATTTGAATTCTAACTCTGATAATGCTATAAGTAGGACTTAGGCAAGTTACCAACTCTGCCTCAATTTCTTTTGCTAAAATGAGGAAAATGTTGTTAAATGGTTTATGTGAGAGATAAATAACACAGTATGTCAAGGCTATTTTCACCCAACTCTGTTATATGGTAAGTACCAAATGCTAACAGTTATTAACCATTTAATAATAACAGCAAGAATATGCACTTACTGACTGCTTTAACGGTAGGCTCAAAATAATCTCATGGAATAGGTACTATCATTTTCACCATTTTACGTATGAGAGAAGAGCAACTTAGCAAGAATCCTTGTTCAAAGAAACAGAAAAAATAAATGGCAGAACTAGCACTAAAAAGTAAGTTATTCTAGCTCCAAAGTTTATGTTCCTAATCACCATGTATAGTGACCTTCAGCAAAATAAGTAGCTGCCACTTACTGTACACCATACCAGCCCCTGTGCTGAATATTTCACATCTGTTATTTCAGTTCCTCTCTATGCGTTACTGTGACTTTGATAGTATTGTTCCTGATTTACAGATGCAGATATGAAATGCAGAGAAGTTAACTAACTCATCAGACGTCTTATGGCAAGGAAGTGGAATAGTAGACATTCCAGCAACTCATGTTATTTGACATGATCTTTTTATGCTCTTAGCTGAAAAACTAGACTACCTCTTTAACTCTTTCTCCACTTATTTTTATTGTCCAAGTGATAACTCAAGGATAGACTACTATTTACCACAAATGGTTACCATGCCTATGGTCTAGATATTCAGACAATTTTGACACAGCCTCTTTCCTCAGCTATATAAAACAAATACAGGACAGATCATAAGTCCTCCAATATGTGACTTATCTTCCCCTGTTTTTCAAATATGTGCTTAATGCCAACCTCTGTAGCATTTTATATGTTCCATTTATCTGAGATAAATGTCATGTCTGAGCTATTGCACTGTTATAAGATAAAAAAAAATAAGTTGTGCTTTACAATAAAATGATATAACAAATGACTTGATAATGTCCTATTTATGGAATTATGAAACTTCAAGTATGATGTTTATGTACATTTCTAGAAGTGACCTTCCAGATCATTTTAGATCTAGATCATGTTATACAAACATACATCTCTATGTTACTCTCCCTCCATTTCTCACTCATGGTTTAAATTTTACATCTCTGGTAGCTGTGATTCTGACCTCCATTTTACAGTTACTAGAGTATTATAATGGCCTACTGAGAGAGATGGCTGGTTGGTTAGTTTGGTTGATGGTTGTTGGATTTTGTGGGGAGGTATATAGGGACGGAGATGGAGAGATTATAACTCTTATTTATTATTAAATGAAAGAACCCCTACTATACTTTGCATGTAGGTTATCATTTACTTCTCACAAAAGCCTTATAAGGTAGTTATTTTCTTTATCTGGTAAATAAGGAAATTCATGCATAGAGAAGTTAAGTGAGTTTCTCAAGCTCATAGAATTGTCCAGTGGCACACAGGAAATTGGAGTCTGAATCTGTAAAACTGTAAAGCTTGTGTTCTCCTTTTAACAAATATTCTTTCAATGGAAACTCCTCAGATTTTCCCCTGTTCTATGAAGGGCACACATTACTCTTTTGTAGCCCTTTCTAGATTTAAGGTAATAATTTCATATTTTTCTATACTATAGTGTGTTACCCCAGAGAGCAACAGAATCTTCACAGGAGAGAAGCTCGAGGTTTTGTAACACAGGGCCTTGTAAGGCTTCTCTACTCCATGAAGTCCACATAGATCCAAGCACCCTTTAACTTCCCCCTGCATCTTCCCTGGCATGTGACATTTAAGTGTGTATCTGATTTCAAGGCAGCAGGATAGAGAAAGAAACAAAGAATAATGACACATGCAAGTTTATGGTTTTGTGATTCTACCAGGGTCTGGTAATAAGTTCAAACATCTTTGTCAACAAAAGAATTGTAGGTTGCCTAAAAGGCTTGGCTTTTTACAAAAGTCTAGGCATGCACTATTAATTCTCCTATTGTAGTTTGCAATCGACTTTGTATATTAATTAACCTGTCACTGACACTTTGAGCACCATTGGATCTGGTGGATCAAAAGGCAGCTGTTTGAACTGCAGCGTGTCCCAGCTGGAGAGCCTTCCTGACAGCCCCACCATAAACCTAACAGCCTTATAGTTAGTCAGTAAATAGGTCAGATCATCATTAGCATGGTTATTTTTAAGGGATGTATTTCTCTCTAGCATTTATGTCTTACTTTACAATATATTTAGGTCAATTTCTATTTTGTTATTTTTTAATTGACAAAAATTGTATACATTTGTGGCATATTATATAATGTTTTGATATATGTATACATTGTGTAATGACTAAATCAAGCTCATTAACATATCCTCTACCTTAAAACATATTTTTTTGAGGTGCAAACACTTAAAGTCTACTCTCTTCACAATTTTCAAGTATATGTTACATTATTAACTATAGTCCCTTTATTGTATTATATAGTTATCCTGAAACTTTTTCTCCTGTTGAGCTGAAATTTTGTATTCTTGGACTAATATCTCCCCAGCCTTCCCCTCCAACCCTAGCCCAGCCCCTGGTAACCACCATTCAACTTGCTTATGAGTTTGAAACTCATAATCTATACACAAATGAGATCATGCAGGTGATCTCTTTCAGAGGCACTTTCTATTTTTTGATCACCAGATACTATCAGTAAGAAGACAAATGTGTATGTACGTGGACCAGTAAGAAGTTCTGGGGCATACTAAAATGGTCAAAGTTCTGTGGACTGAGTTTTGAAAAGAGCATAAGAGTTACCATGGCCTGGGATAGTTTCAGAAGAGGTATACTACTGTTTATGCTAGGTGAAAGCAGCCTGCTTCTGGTCTTCATTATGATAAGGCAGGTGTCAACAAACTTTTTCTAAAAAGAGCTAGATAGTAAATAGTTTAAGCTTTGTGAGCCACAGTGTTTCTTGCAGCTATTCAACTCTACCACTGTGGCATGAAAGTAGCCATAGACATATGTGAATAAATGGTTATGATTGTGTTCCAATAAAACTTTATTTACAAAAACTGAGGGTCAGATATTACCCATGGGTATGGCTTGTGGATCCCTCAGATAGAGGCAAACAATTTTTTTTTGGAATAATAATTCCATACTAGGTTCCAAAATCTGTGTTTATTTGATCCAGTAAAATCACTACAGCTGGAATAACAATAGTAATTTTGGAGTCAACTCTGTTATGTTTGCAATAATCCATTGGCTGTGTCTGAAAGCCATCCAACTTCTATAAGAATCAGACAGGCAAGTTAAGTGCAGATGTGATAAGACTCCCCCCACCCTGCTTTTTTCAAATTTTTGATGCCAACACGAAATTCCGTGATTTCCCTTGATACGGTTTGGCTCTATATCCCCACCGAAATCTCACATGGAATTTTAATCCCCATGTGTCAGGGGAGAGACCTGGTGGGAGGCAATTGGATCACTGGGCGTGGATTTCCCTCATGCTGTTTTTGTGATACTAAGTTCTCACCAGATCTGATGATTTCATCCTTGCTCGCTGTCTCTCTGGCTGCCATGTAAGACATGCCTTGTTTCCCCTTGGCCTTTCTCCATGATCGTAACTTTCCCGAGGCCTCCCAAGCCATGTGGAACTGTGAGTCAATTAAACCTCTTTTCTTTATAAAGTACCTAGTCTCAGGTACTTATTTATAGCAGTGTGAAAATGAACTAATACATCATACATCCCTGCAAGATTTTAGCATTGCTTTCCCTTCTACCATGTTACTCCTTCTATCCGTAATAACCTTCACTCCATTGGTGAGGAAGTCAGCATAGGGAGTGTAAATTGTATGTGTTTTTGCAAGTTGAAGGGCATGCTATCTTTAGAGACTCTGTAGTAACATGGCCCTCTTGAAACTGTCAAATGGATCTCTATGACATACAGCTCCAATTCCTTAGTAGGGCAGCAAAGACTTCCACAAGTTGAGCCCACAAGTTTACCCCCCCAGCCTCATTTCTTCCCCTTGACTTTTCATATCAGTCAACAGCCAAACAGGGCTTCTTAGAATTCCCCAAGTTCACCAGGCTGTGTTTGTTTCTTCCTGTTTATGAAGGTCTTTTTCTCTTACCTGCTTGGTGAACAGTTCCTAGGTTGTGCTACCTCTTCTTTGAAGACCTCCTTCGTTTAACCTGCTGGCCTACTAGACATAACCATAATTTCTGTGACTCTCTGTGTATTCACTTTTTGTAGAAGTCTATTGGACTTATTTGTTTGCATACACATATTTTTGAACACATGGAGGTGTTTTCTTTGTAGGTATGTTTATTACATAAGTTTAATATTTGAATCCCAGAAAGCTAGTACAATGGTTGTCAATAGTATGTAATGCTGGTGACGGGGGTGGATGTGTTATTCAGCACTTAACATGTGCTAGAGAGTCTTTATAAGCATTTTACATATGTTAATAGATTATGTCAGCTGAAAGAATAAGTTCACCCTTATCTCCACCTAACATAAAAAAGTCACCCTAGCCTTTCCCTTCTCTTTGGGGGAATTCACATAATTTATTAATTCTTCATTTACTCTACCTGCCAATCTAAGGCAAAGACACTGCCCTTTCCCTCCTTGGGGGTGAGTTCTTGAGATCAGATGAACTCTTTACCAAGAAAACATTCAACGTGGAGTGTCTCAGAAGGCAACATATAAATAGAGAACAGCATTTATTAGCTATTTTTTCTCTCCAGGGCACAGAACCGACTCTAGCCAGACGCCTGTCTGCGATGCCCTTTCCAGCTGCCACTTTGTATGTTAATTGCACACCCTTAACATTTATTATCAAATCGGCTGGTTTAAATTTCTCAGATGAAGGGTGGAAGGCCGTCTTCACTCAGGGGACCCATCTTCTGTCACTTTATGGAAATGAAACTTAGGGTTTGTTTACCACTGATCTGTGAAATCCCAGGTGGGGAAATGCTAATTGTAGAGAAGGAGGCTGAGGCTGAGCCTGAGTCGTTGTCCTGGATGCCTGAATTTGGATTCTTCTCTGCTCACAGTAACATGATTATATAATGGCATCTTTTTGCTTCATGTACTTTATATCATCCTAAAAAGCTTACATGACAAGTAGATTATAAGCATGCAGGACACCTTATCACCTTATGAGAAGTGCTTGTTTAAGTCAATCTCAATTATTCAAAGCAGAAGTGGTAAACAAAAGCCAAATATACATCAAAAAATGCTTGCAATACACTCACATTTTTTTGTAAATGCATTTTCCAGACTTCATTTAGATCTTATTTATTCTTGCTTTAAGATAGTAATAACCTGTTCAGTATTGATTAAGGCAGATGGACTTTGAGAAGTAACTGATAGCTGATATAATATTTAAGGAGATAGGATATAAAAGGAAGTCAGAAAACTCACAATAATCAGAGGACCATTTAGTTTAGGAAAAATAGCTACATTCATCCACATAAACTGTTTATAATGCTACTTTTATATTTTCATTTGCATTAAATTCTGAACACACTACTATATTTTGGCATTGAAAGTGGCATCACAATAAGTACCTTCCACCATGATGTGGAGAACAACATATGTTCCATAACCATAGAGAAGAAGAAAGCAAAATGACAGTTTTGATGGGTATGCTGTTTCTTCTTACTTATTTTACCTCTGTATTTAGGTAATCATACAGTTAGATCAAAATCTGGTCACCTGTTGAGGAGGACTCCTCACATAGGATAGGAGTTCATTTCTCATCTCCTATTTTCTTCTAAAAAATTAGAAATAGAAACCTGGTCATTACTGTGGTTATTTTGGAGTGATATGTTGGTGGGCAGGAGAGGGCTGGTCAACCTTTGTATCTGTAACAAAAAGAGGGAAGTATTATATTGACTAATTTAGGAGAATTTGCTTAATGTCAGAAATTTTCATAACTACCTTATATTGCATTTGTTTCTTATTTTTCTTCCTCTCCCAAATTGTAGATTGTATATTCTATAATACATCCATTTTGGAGTGAAGGAGACAACAATGGTATTTCAACTTGTGCCTACGCTGTTTCTAACACAGTCTACCTTATGATATAAAAGTATGTTAAAAAATTTTATGGGA
Organism: Aotus nancymaae; assembly: GCF_030222135.1. NCBI lineage: Eukaryota > Metazoa > Chordata > Mammalia > Primates > Aotidae > Aotus > Aotus nancymaae. The sequence continues at coordinate 82,186,023 of NW_026988450.1, read as the reverse complement.
CCAAAAACAGGAAGTGATTAATTCTTCCCGGGTTACTTGGGAAGACTACATAAATTAAATGACACTTAGTCTGTGGCTTCAGAAGTTATGTTTAATTGTTATCATCTCACTTATTCTTGTCATACCTAAGATATGATGAGCTTGAAACTTCATCTGCATTTCATGTGCTATGTGTGTAATATTGGACTCAAGTACCATTGAAGAGAGAGAATTCTTTCTTTAATAAATGTGAAAATAAGACCTCTTATCAGCTTGATGTTAATTAGATGCAAATTCGTGCCAAGAAAAGTCTGAAATGTCTTTTTTTTAAAATTAGGTCTCTTAGCTAGCACTTGCTTCTTTTCTTCCTGTTATTGCATTAGATAGCAAAAATTCTGAAATAGATACAAAAGTCTTTCTATAGTGTTATACTTCTAATGAACAGTTCCCAATACCCTGTCACTGTCTCCAAAAATCTGGTGAAAAGGATGCCATTTTCTTACATCTTTTAAACACTTAATCTGGTTTAGTTTATCTCTTTATCTGTGTATTATCTTTCCTAATGAAATCTATTTTTAAATATTTAAAGAAGTCTAGCATTTAAAAAGAGGATAAATGGGGACATAGATATTATGGGCTTTATGTTGATGACTCTGAGGGAAAGCTCCCCATGGAATTATAGTCTCCCTTTTGAAATAAATCTCTGAGCAGCATGTAGTGATGAGGCATGTGCTGTTGAGCCATAGGGTCATCTCTGGCCTCTCCTTAAAGTCTGCTTTCTGTTGGTGCTATTGCAATGAGAGAGAAGCTATGTAATCATAAGTATCTGATTGTAGCTTATGGAGGCTCAGACTTCAACTGGCCTACCTGAGATAAAGGGCTGTAGCCTGACAACTGGTACCAGGTATTTCTCTTTCTACTTCTTATCTTTGTTCTTCTTTTCATGTTGTATTGATTTTCTTTAACTTTAGACTCACTTTTTGTCTATGATAGGGGACCTGGCCAATGATAGCATATACCCTCATAGGGAAAGGCACTTCTATTCCTGGTGCAGGGTGGACAATTATCCCAGAGAAGTCCCTCAGTTGACCTGAATTTGGTTATGTGCACATTGTAGGGGCAAAGGGAATTCTAACTTTGCCTTCTGAGGGTTTTCATCTTTACATCTGCTGAAATAAACTAGCAGTAGACAGATTAATGGGAGAAAAATATTCAAATTTATTAATGTGCAAGCACATGGGAGTCACATTCAGCATGAAATTCAAAGAAGGAGACCAGATGCTTGAAGCTTAAACACCTCTTCATAGGGGAGAGGAAAGTTGGAGGTGTAAGCATTTTAGAGGAAGAGTAAATACTATAGAGGGGAGATGAATGAGCCTCAAGTACAGGCGATAGCCTGAGACAAATATCCTCTGACCTCTGGGGTAGGTGGCAACAAGTTATGGGAAGGTGAGGGACAGAACTGCACAGCCAACAAAGGTTTCCTTATGCAGATAAAGTCTTTCAGATAGCCGCCCACACAAGAACAGATGAAAAGTCTGTTCAAGGGAGTGGGGCACGACCTTTGGTTTCTTCTTCAGTGATTAATCTTTCCTGGTTAATGAGATTTCAGACAGGCGATTGAAGACAATTATGTTTCTTTTGGAAGTACTTCTGAGTCAGATAGAGGAACCCAGAGAGAGCCCCTCCCCACACCTGGGGACAGAAATAAGGAAAGGTCAGAAGGATTTTGATTTTGAGGCAGTACTAAGGCCTTCCAATTTCCTTTAATTCAAGATTCAAATTCTCTGCATGCCAAAGCATCATTTGGGGTATTATTTTCTGAGCCCAGAAACATCTTTGGATAAACATGAAGGCAGCGTTCCCTGGTTAGTGCAGTGTCCACCCTTTGACCAATTGCTGGAGCAAGGAGATAAGATCACGTGCAAAGGTTGCAAGTTCCCTTTTGAATCCTATGGCAAGCTAATAAAGGGGTAGGTCTTCTCTAAAAACAAACAAACAAAAAACAAATGGGAGAACGCAGGATAACCACAGGAGTATTCTATTGATTGATGATTGCCTAGTGTGTCCAAGATATATATCCTGATTCTCAGCCTGACATCCCCAGGATATAGCACCAATTTTCCTTTAGGAACTTGTCTTCTAGTGTGTGTGTATATATAAATATATATTAACATATCTTAAACTTCCTGCTTGAAGGCCTTTGCTCCTATAGATCCATCCACTTGGAATTCCCTTTATTTCCATTCAGTCACTTAACCATCCAGCCATACTGATTAAACGTTTATTATTTATATTAATTACCATGTGATGAGATAGGTACTGCCACAGGAACAACAATGAGATACTGTCTATATTATAAAAGATTTACAACTGCGGGGCAAGACACACATATTACCAAGCAATGTGAAAACATACAGATATAGGGCTGTGTACAGTGGCTCATGCTTGTAATCCCAGTGCTTTGGGAGTCCAAGGCAGGAGAATTATTGAGGCCAGGAGCTTGAGACCATGATGGGCAACATAGTGAGACTCTATCTTTACAAAAATAAAAATAAAAGATTACCCAGCTATGATGGTGTATGCCTGTGATCCCAGCTACTCAGGCTGCTAAGACAGGAAGATTTCTTAAGCCTAGGAGTTCAAGGCAACAGTGAGCCACAATCATGCCACTGCACTCCAGCTGGGGCAAAAGAGTAAGATACTATCCATAAAAAAAAGTATTTAAATAGTAAAAATACAAAATACATAGATTGTGTGTGTTGTAGAAGCACAATAAAGGTATGTGACCAAGCCTGGAGCTACCAGGGGAGGCTTTCTGGAGAAGATGATGCCTAAACTGACTCTTAAATTTAAATACGGAGAAACAAAAGAAATGAGGATCACAATGAAAGTAGCAGTATAGAAACCAGTCAGAAGTTGAAAATCTGTAGTCATCAGAAGGAAAGGCTATATCCTATGCACACATAAGATACATGTGGTCCTCTTCAGTAACATTTCCCTGTCCTAGAGAGTTTAAAAGTAATTTCTCTTGATCTCTTATGCTACTTTCTCTACACTTTTTAAAAGCCCTTGTTAATGTTTTATATGTGTTGATTTGCTTGTATGTGCTTTTCTTTCCCTGTCTAAAAGATTTTATTTTAGAAAGGTATCATATCATTTTATCTAAACATCAACCAGAAGAATGTCTCATATACAGTTGACATTAATAAATGTAGCTCATTGAACCTATGCAAAAAATTAGCAATGTACCCATTCAGAATATGCACAGGTTCTGCCTGGATTTAACATAGAAGTTGCCAAGGGATTTTTGTAGGACAGAATGCATACAAAGTGGTTTCCACTGAAAGGTCTATTGGTCTTATAAGGGAATGGCAATGCATTTGGGTAGGGGATGGCAGATATATTTTGATCTATGGTGTAGGTTATTGTAATAGGAAGAATGGAGAAAGAATTTCACAGGGAAAGACTCTCCAGCTGCCTGTAACTTTGACTCAGCAAATGTCACCCCACAGCTATTTACTACAATATTTATTGCTCTGTCATTAGCTTATAAATAACATCAGCTTAAAGACCTGGAGACGATGCCATGCAACAGCAGTCATGATCGGGTTGTGCAGAAAGGCAAAGAAGCTTTGCCTTTGATGTCTGAGGAGGAGGCGCTAAAAGTAAACTCTAGCAATTACCAAGAATCATAACTTTCCCCATAAAAATAGTCTGAGCAAGGCCTAAATGGTGCTTAAAATAGCATTTCTCACCAAAACTCCCTCATAAAAGCACAGAACCCAATTGAGATAGCTATATCTATCATAGGCCTTCAGGCAAATAAACCTCAAATTGATGGGTATGATGTCAAATGGAATTCCTTTGAGCTTTCATATTCATGTTGAAATTCTGATTCCAGGCACCAAATGAGAGCTGAGAGCCAACTGGCTTATGAGTTGTGTTTTTGTAAGTGAGAGCTGGGGGTTGTACAGGAACTAGGTGGGTGGTGGGGAGCAGAATGTAAACCTAATCTGGGTCTTGTATTATATCATTTATAAACCCTGAATGCTTTATTATGGGCTCTTGGAATTGCAAGTTAAATTTATATTTTCCCAAATCATTTCGCTTCTCTATTTTATCATTAGAAAAATAATTTTCTAGAATGAGCTGTAGCCATAATTCTGGTCAACCTCCAACCTCTCTGATTAGTTACTCTCTTCCAAGACACTTAGGTTTCTTTTTCTTGTCCACTCTTTGAATATCAGAGTTCCCAATGCCATTCATAAGAGGAGCTGTGTCTCTTTCATCTTTGAGTCTCCAGGGCCCAGCACAGGTCCTTCCCAGGGAAGAAGTCAGAAAATATGGAATTCATGTGAACAGATGGATGAAGGATGCACTTCTTGGTGTGTGGGGTGCCACGCCTGAGTTGCTTCTGACACAGGGGTCTTGGTCTGGCCTTCCAGGTAGTGGGCTCTAGACACAAGCCAATCATTGCCTCTCTGGCACTCCCAAACTGAATAATGATTGAAGAGCAATTTGACCTCTCTGCATCTTAGTTTCTTCATTATCAATACAGGGATTGTAATAAACTCCTTTTAGATTTGCTGTGAGGATTAAGAAGCAAGAGAGGGCCTGCACAGTGCTAGTTATGGTGCCTGGTATCCAGGAAGCACACAACAAATGATTGCTTCCAGAGGTAGTTACTTAACTCTTGTTCAGTTGGGTCCCTTAGAGAATCCTGAAGTGATGTGAATCTTCTCTAGCAATTACCCAGAAAGAGTATGGGTGGAAAAAGCCCACGCTATTGGGTTGTGGATCAGCACTGCCATCACAACTGGTCCCCATGAGCTACAGGGAGGGAAGAGGCAGTGGTTAGAGCCAGCACACTCACAGAGAAGGCAGCAACCCAAGCTTTCCCCCTGGGAAGAATTAACACAACCAGCTACCACCAGAGAGTGTTGTGAGTGTCTGGTCAGGGGTGGGTGGAATCACCTCCTACTCATCAAATTCCTTGAATTCCCCCTCCCTAAAGACATAGGATCCCTTCTTTCCTCATTGCTCCGCCACTACCCTGGGTTCGGCCTCTCCTCCTTTTCTTCACCTATAGCGAAGTACTGAGTTGTCTCTTATCAACTCTTCTTATCCTTCCATGTAGCCTTGCCTTCCTTTCTTTTCTCTGAGTTGAAACCATCCACTCGAGATGCTCTGTTCCTGTGCAAGGGTGCCAATAGCACCACTCATCCTTCTCCTTCCCTTTCCATTCATCCCTTTCCACCTGCCTGCATGGAGGAAACAAGTGGTATAATTCAGTACAAATGACCTACACTCCCCTCCTCGTTTGCCCACTCACTCATTAGGAAAGATTTGCGACTTTTATTGCATCTAATTTTTCTCATTTGTAAAATGGGGATAATACCAGAAACATAGCACCATGAAGATTACATGTATTAATGCAAGCAAAGCACTGAGACTGGTTCCTACATGTAAGCAGTACTCAAGAAAGGTGAGTTGTGGGTTGGGTGCCGTGGCTTATGCCTACAATTCCAGCACTTTGGGAGGCTGAGGCAGGTAGATCACTTGAGGCCAGGAGTTTGATACCAGCCCAAGCAACATGGCAAAATCCTATCTCTACGAAAACATATGTAAAAATTAGCCAGGTACAGTGGTGCGTGGATGTCATCCTGATTACTTAGCATGCTAAAGTGGGAAGATTACTTGAGGCTTGAGCCTGGAAGGTCAAGACGGCAGTGAGCTGAGATCACACCACTGCATTCCAACCTGGGTGACAGAGGGAGTCCATTCCCTGTCTTAAAAATAAAAATAAATAAAAAATAATAAAAAAAGCAAGTTACAAATGAAACGAAGTTCAATATTGAAAACTATGTGAAAAATAGGATCAGAGGATTAAGGGCTGTGGCCACCATCTTTATGACCCCAGTTATGTTGTATCCTAAACCCGTTCTTGATTTCCTGTCTGGATGAACAGCTTTTTCAGTGAGATCTCAGATTGTAATTCTGAAATTGTTCACCCCCATTTACTTGCTCCCAAGAAGAACCTCCATCCTCCCATATCTGCCTACCCTGTTGGTGCTGCTGCCCAAGCCAGCTCAAACCATTGAACCTCCTAAGGGCTTCAGAGCTTTGAGATTCTCCATCAGTGTTCCTGCAAAGGACACCCACATTCCCAGAACAACAACTTATCCTCCATAGTTGCATCCTTGGAGTTGCTCTGTTAAAGTTTTTCTTTTCTCAGCCTAATAGCTACAGTGATTACGTCGTATGGAATGTTTTTATCTGAAGCATCTGACCCATTGTCATTTATAAATATTTCCGAAGTGACATCTGTGATAATGTCTATGGCCAACCATTGCCACTGTGCTATATGATGCCACTGTCAGCAGGTGGGGGAGACTTCTGTACTCTTTTGCAGACTGAGGATTAGAACAAAGATGTTTGGCCCTTGACCCAGGCTTGCTAGATTTTGGTGAAATGCTATGAAATATTTGAAACATCATTCCTGAAGGAGCAGAGGTGGGGAGGGCCAAGGTTCACTTGAACCTTTACAAAAAGAGCTCAAATTTTCTGACCACACGAGCCTCTAGACTTAACCTCACCTCTTATGAAATACTTTTTTTCTCCCTATTGGTACAAAAAAAGAGAAAAAAATGAAATAAAAAGCAAAAAGTAACAGTGTAAGCCAGAGCAATATTTGGAAAAGATCTGTTATTTTATAGCACACACAGAGAAAAATTGTCAGCTTGTGAAATAGAAGCAATGTAAAAATGGCACTGACATGAGCCATCTGGCTGATCCTGCATTCTCTTCTCATGTGCCCTATGGGGTTTGATAGGAAAGGGCATCTGTGTTCTCCCAAGTGGGAGAGCCCAGCCAGAAATATGGTGTCTGACATAGATAAACATTTCTGTGAGCATTCTTATTAACAATTTGAAAGCATTTCCATACGCTTTGCTAATAAACTGCATTAGGTTGGATCTTGTGCTGGAAGTCCCTTTGAGAGAACAACTGAATCTGAGCTGTGGATGCTGTCTGTGCCCTGTCTTCACCACTTCCATGTTCTCTGGCCCAAGTTCCAGCTGGCAGCACCCATATCTCCTTGCCTGAAAGATTTCCTTAGCTACCAGGGCTCACTTTGCTTCCTGTCCAATAGGACAGAAATGCCAGGAGATTCGCACCTCTTTTAGGGAGTTGATGTATGATACTCAACCTTCTGTGCTATTTGGGTGGGATAGTCCTGAGGTTCTTTCACCTGAGATTCCCCTCCATCAGTTCTTTCTCTCTCTGTCTCAGTTGTCACTTCTCCATCAGTGGTTTCTGACATCACCTCCAAGACAATCTGCTTACCCTTGAATCCTGCTCTCAGTATCTTCTTTTGGAGGACTCTGAACTAAGGCAGAAGGACACACAGTCCTCATAACAATTGATGGGAGGAGTGGAATTTGGTTGAAACAATGTTTTCTTTGGAAAGCAAGGTGTATTAGTCCATTTTCATGTTAAAGACTGGGCAATTTACAAAATAAAGATGTTTAATGAACTTACAGTTCCACATGGCTGGGAGGCCTCACAATCATGGTGGAAGACAAGGAGGAGCAAGTCACTTTTTACATGGATGGTAGCAGGCAAAGAGAGAGAGCTTGTACAGTGAACCCCCATTTTTTAAAACCATCAGAACTCATGAGACTTATTCACTATCACAAGAACAGTGTGTGAAAGACTCACCCCCATAATTCGGTTACTTCCCACTGGGTTCCTTCATGACACATGGGAATTGTGGGAGTTACAATTCAAGATGAGATGTGGATGGAGACAAAGCCAAACCTTATCGTTTTGTCCCTGGCCCTTCCAAATCTCATGTCCTCACATTTCAAAACCAATTATGCCTTCCCAAAAGTCCCTGAAAGTCTTAACTCATTTCAGTGTTAACTCCAAAGTCCACAGTCCAAAGTTTCATCTGAGACAAGGCAAGTCCCTTCCACCTATGAATGAGCCTGTAAAATCAAAAGTGAGTTAGCTACTTCCTAGATATAGTGGGGACACAGGCATTGGGTTAAAAAAAAACACATTCCAAATGGGAAAAATTGGCCAAATCATAGGGGCCACAGGCCTCATGCAAAGCCTGAAATCGAATGGGGCAGTCAAATCTTAAAGCCCCAGATGATTTCTTTAAACTCCAGGTCTCACATCCAGATCACATTTATGCAAGAGGTGGGTTCCCATGGTCTTGAGCAGCTCTGCCTCTGAGGCTTTGCCAGCTACAGCCTCCCTCCTGGCTGCTTTCATGGGCTGGTGTTGAGTGTCTGTGGCTTTTCTAGGAGGACGGTTTGCAAGCTGTAGGTGGATCTACTATTCTGGGGTCTGGAGGATGGTGGCCCTTATCTCATAGTTTCTCTAGGCAGTGCCCCAGGAAAAGACTGTGTGGGGGCTCCGACTACACATTTCCCTTCCGCACCTTTTTAGCAGAGGTTCTCCATGAGAGTCCTACCCCTGCAGCAGACTTCTACCTGGACATCAGGCATTTCTATACACCCTCTGAAATCTAGGCAGATGGTCCCAAACCTCAATGCTGGACTTCTGTGCACCTGCAGGCTCCACACTGCATGGAAGCTGCTAAGCTTGGGGCTTGCCCTTCTGAAGCCATGGCCTGAGCAGTACTTTGGGCCCTTTTTAGTCATGGCTGGAATGGCTGGGACATAGGGCACCAAGTCCCTAGGCTGCACACAGCACAGGGAACCTGGCCCCAGCCCATGAAACCATTTTTTCCTCTAGGCCTCTGGGCCTATAATGGGAGGGGCTGCTGTGAAGACCTCTGATGTGTCCTAGAGATGTTATTCCCATTGTCTTTGGAATTAACCTGTGGCTCCTTATTATGCAAATTTCTGCAGCCAGTTTGAATTTCTTCTCAGAAAATGGAATTTTCTTTTCTATTTAATTGTCAGTCTGCAAATTTTCTGAACTTTTATGCTCTGCTTCCCTTATAAAATCGAATGCCTTTGCCAGCACCCAAATCACCTCTTGAATGCTTTGCTACTTAGAAATTTCTTCCACCAGATACTCTAAATCATCTCTCTCAAGTTCAAGCTTCCACAAATCTCTAGGGCAGGGGCAAAATGCTACCAGTCTCTTTGCTAAAACATAACAAGAGTCACCCTTGCTCCAGTTCCCAACAAGTTCCTCATCTCCATCTGAGGCCATCTCAGGCCAGATTTCATTGTACATATCATTTTCAGCATTTTGGCCAAAGCCATTCAACAAGTGTCCAGGCAGTTCCAAACTCCCTATTTCCTGTCTCCTGAGTCCTCCAAACTGTTCCAGCCTCTTCCTGTTACCTACTTCCAAAGTTGCTTCCACATGTTCAGGTGTCTTTTCAGCAGTGCCCCTACTCTCCTGGTACCAATTTACTGCATTAGTCCATTTTCATGCTGCTGTTAAAGACATACCTGAGAATGCGCAATTTACAAAAGAAAGAGGTTTAATGAACCTACAGTTCCACAAGACTAGGGAGGCCTCACAATCATGGCAGAAGGCAAGGAGTAGCAAGTCACATCTTACATGGTTGGCAACAGGAAAAAAAGGGGGAAACTCCTGTTTTTTAAAACCATAAGATCTTGTGAGACTTATTCACTATCATGAGAACAGCACAGGAAAGACCTGTGCCCATAATTCAGTTACCTCCCACTGGGTTCCTCCCATGACATGTGGAAATTATGGGGGTTACAACTCAAGATGAGATTTGTGGGAACACAACAAAACAATATCACAAGGCAAGATTAAAAGCAGAGTGATCCCAAAAACTTGAATGCAAAATGGACAACCAGTGGAAACTGATGACAGTGGCCATTTGCAGAATCACTACAAAATTGAGTCAATATTGTATTATATAACATACATAGTATGCAATTATGTGGGACTTGGGGCAATGCTATTGGTGCCATCGAATTGTCCATATGATGCAAAAACAAAGAAATTTACAAAACAATTCTAACCCTAAGATGTGACTACAAGGGAATATATGGATATTCTATTCCTTTGGAGCCTGCTTCTGTTAGTTTGGACAATGAAGCAGCAAATTTTCATATATGAGTTTCCTTTTGCTGCTGTAGCAAATTACCACAAATTTAGTGACTTGAAACAATACACATTTATTCTACAGTTTAGAGATCAGATATCAGAAATCAGATTCATGCGTCTAACGTCAGGTCGTCAAAAAGGCCAATTCTTCCTGGAGGCCCTGAGGGGAGGATCTGTTTCTTTGCCTTTCTGTGTTTCCAGTGGATGCCTGTGTTCCTCAGCTTGTGGCCCCTTCCTCCATTTCTAAGTGCATCTCTCCAATCTCTGTGTCCATTGTCACAGCTCCTCCTCCTCTGACTGACTCCTCCTTCCTCCCTTTTTCAAGAACCCTTGTAAGGTCTTGGGCTCACCTGGCTAATCCAGGATAATCTGCCCTCCTCAAGATCCTTAACTTAATCTCATCTTCAAAGTTTGTTTTACCATATAATGTAAAATTTATGAGTTTCAGAGATTAGGATATGAATATCTTTTTCAGGAGGAAGAGGGCATTATTCAGCCACAGCACTTCAGGGTCCTATCATGCTAGGTTACTTAGACATAGGAGTTTGTTTTGCAAATTCTGATAGAAATATAGCCATTAAAATAGAATTGAGACACTTTAGGGATAGACATTTGAGGATAGGGACTAGAAATTGAAATGATACCCTAGGGCTTTCTTGATAATGTGATGGTCAATAGAATGTTGTTGAATAGAGCACTCACCCATGTAGGAAAAAATGGCGGTCCTTCTACACCCACTGTTAATTGCTTTTGTGAAAAACCAACCATCCAGTGTCAGCAGGGAATAGGGGGTTGCTGGAGAAGGAGAAGATATTTTTATTTCAGAATAGATACATGGGGCTGTGAACTTAGGGAATATCCTCAAAGAGATCTCTAGGCCTAAATGGATAACGACACTACTCAGGATGCATCATTATTAAAACAATTGGCTAGAGGTAAGTGAATACAAAATAAGCTGCAAAGTAATCAAACATCTTGTGACATGCTATTTTTTAATTTGTATTATTTATTATTATTATTTTTTTATTTTTTACTTTAGGTGCATACTGTATCTGGCATTTCTCCCTATGTTATCCCTCCCCACCCTCCCCTCCCTCCCCACCCCCTGCTGTCTCTCCCCTACACCCCCAACTGCCCCCAGTGTGTGATGCTCCTCTCCCTATGTCCATGTGTTCTCATTGTTCAACACCCACCTATGAGTGAGAAGATGCGGTGTTTGGCTTTCTGTTCTTGTGTCACTTTGCTGAGAATGATGATTTCCAGATTCATCCAAGTCCCTGCAAAGGACACAAACTCATCATTTTTTATGGCTGCATAGTATTCCATGGTGTATATGTACCACATTTTCTTTGTCCAGTCTATCATTGATGGGCATTTGGGTTGGTTCCAGGTCTTTGCTATTGTAAACAGTGCTGCAGTGAACATTCGTGTGCATGTGTCTTTATAGTAGAACAATTTATAGTTTTTTGGATATATACCCAGTAATGGGATTTCTGGGTCAAATGGAATTTCTATTTCTAGATCCTTGAGAAATTGCCATACTGTCTTCCACAATGGTTGAACTAATTTACACTCCCACCAACTGTGTAAGAGTGTTCCTATTTCTCCACATCCTCTCCAGCATCTGTTGTCTCCAGATTTTTTAATGATCACCATTCTAACTGATGTGAGATGGTATCTCAGTGTGGTTTTGATTTGCATTTCTCTAATGACCAGTGACGATGAGCATATTTTCATAAGTTTGTTGGCTCATGTATGTCTTCTTTTGGAAAGTGTCTCTTCATATCCTTTGCCCACTTTTGAATGGGATTGTTTGTTTTTTCTTGTAAATCTGTTTTAGTTCTTTGTAGATTCTGGATATTAGCCCTTTGTCAGATGGGTAGATTGCAAAGAATTTTTCCCATTCTCTTGGTTGCTGGTTTGCTCTAACGATGGTTTCTTTTGTTGTACAGAAGTTCTGAATTTTAATTAGATCCCATTTGTCTATCTTAGTGACATGCTATTAATTGGAAAGGAAAACTTAGTACTGAGGGGCCCTGGAGTTATGTAGGATACAGATTTCTTTTCCTTAAAACAAAAGAAATGCACATGGTGTATGTTAAAGTAGCCTCGTTTTATAGTGTTCAAAGAGAACAAAGGGTTATTTGCAAATTTGGGATCTTATGCAAATAGTTAGAAAAGAGATGATAAATGCAGAAAATAAGGGGTGTTTGTGGATATTTTTAATTAAAAAAAAATGTCTTTTTAGGCCAGGTGGGGTGGCTCATGCCTGTAATCCCAGCACTTTGGAAGGCTGAGGCAGGAGGATCATGAGGTCAGGAGTTTGAGACCAGCCTAACCAACATGGAAACTCCTTTTCTACTAAAAATACAAAAATAAGCTGGGTGTGGTGGCACATGCCTGTAATCTCAACTACTCAGGAGGCTGGCAGGACAATCGCTTGAACCCATGAGACAGAGGTTGCAGTGAGCCGAAATTGCACCATTGCACTCCAGCCTGGGCAACAGAGCAAGACTCTCTCTCAAAAAAAAAATGTTTTTATTTTTAATGGACAAATAACAATTGCATGTGTTAGGTACAGTGTGATGTCTCGGTATATGTATACATTGCCAAAAGATTAAATCAAGCTAATTTATATATCAACTACCTCATCTACTTTTGTGTGTGTTGAAAACATTTAAAATCTACTCTTTTAGCAATTTTGAATAGTTAATAATAGTGTATTGTATATGATCACCATGCTGTGCAATCGATCACTAAAACTTACTTTCCCTGTCTACTGGATATTTGTTCCCTTCAACCAACATCTCTCCTTTCTCCATCTCTCTGAAACTTTAGCCTCTGCTATTCACCATCTTACTCCCTGCTTCTATGAGTTTGACATTTTAGATTGTGGACATTTTTGTTTTCAAAAGGATCGGCAATGGTAAATATTGATGGGAAACCCACCAATGTTATAATGAGTAAATATGGAGAGTGAAAGTGGAAGACCTCTCTTCCATGTCATGTAAGCCACTACCCAAGCAACCTCAAAGCCTCTATATCATATGAAAATAAAACAACCTAATTATTAGGCAGCAGGCTGAGACTAACCTGAAACCTCATTGCTACAGGATCAGAGGTCTTATGCATCAATTAATTTATCTGACCAGGAGGAGTAGGCCAGTGTTTTATTAGAAGCTGAGGTCCAATTTGCTCTCATTTCCAGGATTTGAGAAACTTTTCAATAGAAGGATGTTATTTTCAGAGGTTATGAAGTGATTGAACTGTAAAAAAAAAAAAAAGGTATTTGTTTTCTTCTTCAAATTTATAGTTTTAGCTTTGCTGTTTAAGAGTCTTATGATCTATTTTGAATTAACTTTTGCATGAAATGTGAGGTAAGAATCAAATTTCATTTTTTTTTTATTTGGATATCCAATTTTTCTAGTGACTATTGTCCTTTTCATATTCAATTACCTTAATATCATGTCAAAATATCAGTTATTCTCTTCCCCTAAGCTATATGACTATCCTTATGTCTTTGTACTGTAATCTTAAAGTAAGTCAGGGTAACTCCTCTAATATGTTTCTTTTATTCCCCCATAATTGCTTGACTATTATACTAGGTCAATTTCTACTGATAAAAATTTTTAAATATCAAGTATTTTGATTGGAATTGTTTTTAATCTACACACAAATTGGGGAAGGATTGACATCTTAACAATATTCAGTCTTCTGATCCATGAACACAATATATTTCATTTTAATTACATTTTCTTTATCTTCACTGAGCAATGTTTTCTGACATTAAGTGTAAAGTTATAACACATTAGGTTAAATTTTCTGTATTTAATGTTTTTTGACACCTTTTTAATATTGTTTATTTTATCTTTCTAGTAATGGATTGTTGTTCAGAGATATAAGGTTTTTTTAATGTTGACTTTGTATTTTCAGCCTTACTAAATTCACTTATTAGTTTTAGGAGTTTTATATATATATATTCTTTAGAATGTATTAATGTACAAAAGCTTGTCTATGAGTAAAGACAGTTTAACTCCTTCCTTTATAATTTGTATGCATTTTTTTCTTGTCTTATTGCACTGGCATGAATTTTCAAGACATTTTATATAAAAATCATGTCAGTAGCATCTTTTCCCCCTTCTAAATTTTATGAGGAAGGCAGTCAATCTTTTACCATTAAAAATGACAGCTATAGAATTTTGAAGATGTACTTATCAATTTGAGAAATTCTTTTGTTTCTAGTTTGTTGAGAACTCTTCTCATAAGTGTTGAATTTTGTCATAAATAGGTGTCGAATTTCATAAAATGCTTTCTATATTTATTAAAATAATATTTTTATTCTATTAACATGGTGAATTATATTAATTTTGGATATTAAACTAGCCTCATAATCTTAGCATGTACATATCTTAAATATGGAGTATTCTTTTCTACATATTGCTATCTTAAGAATTTTTATGTTTAGTTTTGGGTAATGAACATGTACTATAATATCTTTTTCTGTAATATTTTTGTCTGCTTTTGATAACAGGTTAATCCTGCACTAATGAAAATACTGTATCTGTTTCCTAAAAAAGCTTGTGTAAGATGGGGGGGGAGTGTCACAAACTGGGGTCTGTTGGGGGGGACTAGAGGAGGAACAGTGGGGGTTAGGCAGGTTGGGGAGGGATAACATGGGGAGAAATGCCAGATATAGTTGACAGGGGGATGGAGGCAGCAAACCACATTGCCGTGTATGTGCCTGTGCCACAATTCTGCATGATCTACACATGTACCCCAGAATCTAAAATATATATATATAAATATATATAAAGAAAGAAAGTTATCATTTATTCCTTAAATTGTTAGAATTCACCAGCAAAGCTATCTGGGTGCTATGGTTTGGGTATGGTTTATTTGTGTCCACTAAAATTAAATTTGATCCTCAGTGTAGTGGTGTTTAGAGGTAGGGCCAAATTGGATGTGTCTGGGTCATGAGAGTGGATCCCTCATAAATTGCTTGGTGCTATTCTTGGGGTAGTGAGTTATTGCTCTCCCAAGACTGAATTACCTCTGGAAATAGATGAGTTCCCAAGACAGTAGGTTATTATATAGTAAGGTTCTTCCTCTTGTTTGACCCCCTTCACACATGTCTGCTTTCCCTTTGCCTTTTGCCATGTTAGGATGCAGGTCAAAAGCCCTTGCCAGAAGCCAAGTATATGCCCTTGAACTTCCCAGCCTGTAGAACTGTGAGTAGATGAGACTCTTTTCTTTAAAAAGTACACTGTTTTGGCCAAGCATGGTGGCTCACACCTGTAATCCCAGCACTTTGAAAGGCCAAGGTAGGCAGATCAGGAGGTCAAGAGTTTCAGACCAGCCTGGACAATATGGTGAAACCCCATCTCTACTAAAAATACAAAAATTAGCCAGGCATGGTGGCAGGCACCTGTAGTCCCAGCTACTAGGGAGACTGAGGCAGGAGAATCGCCTGAACCTGGAAGGTGGAGGTTGCAGTGAGTCGAGATCAAGCCACTGTACTCCACTCCAGCCTGGGCAACAAATGAGTTCCCAAGATAGCAGGTCTCAAAAAAAAAGTATACTGTTTCATGTATTCTGTTATAGAACTATAGGACTAAGACACTGGGCTTGTAATTTTCTTGGTGGGAAACTATTTAATTGCAAATTCATTCTCTTTACTAGATAAAAGATTATCTGGATTTCATTTATTTTAGTTAGAATATTTCATTTAAAAAATAATATTGAATAGCAAATAATTTACATTTAGTAAAATTAACTCTTGTAATGTATAGTTATTCAAGTTTTGGCAAACATATACTGATATGTAACCAACACTGCAGTTGAGATATTGAACAACTCTATTACCCCCCAAATTCCCCTGTACCACTGAGTAGTCACCCCTTTCCAACCCCTAACTCCTGGCTACTATGGATCCATTCTCCAGTCCCATAATCTTGCCTTCTCCAGAAGTCATGGAAATGAAATTATACAGTATGCAGTCTTTTGGGTCTTGCTTCTGTCACTTAACATAAAGCATCCATGTTTTGCATGTATTGCTTTTTTTCCCCCTCCTTTTATTGCTTGGCATTATTCCATTGTATGGATATACTACACATTGTTCACTCATCCTTCAGTTGAGGGACATTTGGTTTTTCTCCAGTTTGAGGCAATCATGCATTTGATTATTATGAAGTTTTGTGTGCATGTTTTATGAGAATGTTTTCATTTCACCCAATCTATGTCAAAATCATTGTGGCTATTATTTCTTTTTTTCTTTTTCTTTTTTTTTTTTTTTGAGATGGAGTCTCACTCTCTCATCCAAGCTGGAGTGCAGTGGCACAATCTAGGCTCACTGCAACCTTTGCCTCCCAGGTTCAAGTGATTTTCGTGTCTCGGCTCCCAAGCAGCTGGGATTACAGATGCCTGCCACCACACCAGGCTGATTTTTACGTTTTTAGTAGAGGATGGAGTTTCATTATGTTGGCCAGGCTGGTCTTGAACTCCTGATCTCAGGTGATCCACCTGCCCTGGCCTCCCAAAGTGCTGGGATTACAGGCATGAGCCATACCTGGCCTTTTTTCCTGCTATTCTATTTTCTTTTCTTTCCATATATACTTTAGAAATGTAACTGGGACCTCAATTTTAAAAACATTTTAATCAATCACTTTCTTTTTCTTCCTTCCCTCTTCTCTAACCCATCATTCCTTCCTTCTCTAGATACTCCTCTGAGTAATTAGATAAACACATACTTATCTAATTATGTTTTTGCTTAAGAAATTCCAGAGGCTAATATTGAAACAAACCAGGCACAGAGCCCTTTTGGAATCCTCCCACTTAGGAAAAGTCATGAACAATTAATCCACCACCACTGGGCTGAGGTCAGCATAATGTTAACTAGACCTCTGTATGAGTAATTAACCAAAATAGCTGTTGAAATAGACACACAGACCCTGCATCCTGCACCATTCCCACCTGCCTCCCCTACAGAATTCTCCTTTAAAAATCCTACGGTAAATTAAAAAATTTACGATGGTTCTTTAGAATATTAGTTCACCATCTTCTTTGTTTGCTGGCTCTCCTCTTAAATCTGCTTTTCCTTCCACCAATCTTTGTCTCTCGAGTCTAGCTTTCAAGCAATGAGTAGTGAAACCTGGGCCTGGTTATAGAACCAGCTTGTTGATTTCTACCAGAAATTAATGTCAAGCATGTATATTAAAAAGAATTGACATCTTAACAAAATTGGTTCTTCTAATTAATGAAGGTAGTATATCTGCCCATCTATTCAGGTCTTCTTTGATTTTTCTTAACCATGATTTTGTAGTTTTCAGCACATAGATCTTGCATATTTTCAAATTACTGTATGTAAGTGTTTAATGTATTTTGCAAATGACAATGCTTTATTTCAATTTCCAGTTCCTTGATTCTTAAGACACAAAAATGTATTGTATATTGACCTGGCATTTTGCAACCTTGAGAAACACATTTATTAGTTTTGGGAGGTTATTTTTCAGATTCTTTGAGATTTTCTATATAGGCAATCATGTTATGTATGAGAAGAGACAGTTTTCTTTCTTTCCAATCTCTAGGTCCCTTTTTTCCCTTTTTCTTTCCTGCTTCATTTTACTGGCTATAATCTCTGATATAATTTTGAATAAGAGTCATGAATTATCTTGTTTGTAGGTTAAAGGGATTCAGTCTTTTGTCTTTAGGTATGATGTTGATTCAGTGTTCTTGCTATATCTTTATTAAGAAAGTTTATTTGTATTTTTACTTTGAGGGATTTTTTAAAAAATCAGGAATGATGATTTTTTTTTCCAAAATATTTTTTTACATCGATTGCATTTTTTTCTTATTGCTCTGTTGACAAGGTAAGTTTTATTAATTTATTTCTTAAATGTTGAACTCGTCTTCCATTTTCAGGATAAACCCTACTTGCCCATAATATATTAAATTATATATTGTGGGCATCAGTTTATTAGGTTATTTTTTAGGGTTTTTTTTTTTTATTTTGAGATGGAGTCTCACTTTGTCACCCAGGCTGGAGTGCAGTGCAGTGGTGTGATCTCGGCTCACCGCACCTTCCGCCTTCTGGATTCAAGCAATTCTCCTGCCTCAGCCTCCTGAGATTACAGGAGCGAGCTGCCATGGCTAGCTAATTTTTGTATTAGTGAGATGGGATTTTACCATGTTTGTCAGGCTGGTCTCGAACTCCTGTCCTGGTGGCCGGGCACAGTGGCTCACTCCTATAATCCCAGCAATTCGGGAGGCCAAGGCGGGCAGATCACCAGGTCATGAGTTTTTAAATTGATGTTTATAAGAGGTCATGAGGTTATGACCTGAGGTTTTCAGATTTTTTATATCTCTTTTGGTCATTTTTGTCTTTCAAGAAATTAATTCATTTTGACTAAGTTGTTATATTTGTTGTTGTATTTATAATATTTTCTTCCTACCATCTTAATGTCCTGGGAGCTAAGGTGATATCCCTTCTTCATTACTGGTATTGGTCATATGTGTCATCTCAATTTCTTTTTATAAGTTTGGTTGGAAGCTTATCGAATTTATCGATCTTTCCAAAGAACTAACTTTTGATTTCATTGATTTTCTCTGTTTGCTAAAGATATATTTTATTGACTCGCTTTTCTATATTTTATTTTTTCTTATTTCTACTTTTATTTAAGTTCATCTTCTTTTTCTAGATTTTTCTGATGGAAACTGGTCAGCAATGCAAATTTATTTGGTTAGCTATTAGCACAGCAATGATGTTTAATGTGTAATTAGCACTTTAAACGGTAGAACCAACTCTACAGACCTGGCAGGATTTTACCCTGAGCTGGCTGCTGGTCAACTGGCAGCTGCTGGATGTGACTAGAGGATGTGACAAAGAATATAATGAAAAAATCACCAGGGATTTAGAGAACCTCATGTGCAGCTCTAAGTAATTGCACTTTTACTAAAGGCTATTGACAGATTTGAGTTGTAGAAACATTGTTCTTGCTTCAGTGAGGAGAATAGCAGAGAATGGGCCTGAGTAGAGATCAAGCTCCCAGGCGGATCCTACAGTGACACAGAAATCTGGTAACACAAGTCCTTACTAGAGTAGAAACAGTGGAGATGGAGAGAAAATATAGACTAAGAAGACTGGAGAGGGTGACTTGGTGATATGGATGGTAGTGAATGAAAGAGAGCAAAGATCACACTGTGATAGCTGGCTCAGCCAGTGGTCAGGAAAATAAACTTGATTGAGAATATAGGAAGTGCCACGTATAATGAAAAATATGGATACATACGGACAGAGAGATAAAGAGAGCATGAGTTGGGTTTTCGAAATCTTTTTTATTGTATGTATTTAAGGTGTAAAACTTTATGCTTTGATATACATATAATTCAGAAGTGATTACTATAATCAAGTAAATTAACATATTCATTATCTCATATAGTCATTTTTTTTTGTGGTAAGAGTACCAAAAATCTATCTTAGCACATTTTCAGTATATAACGCGTTATTAACTATAGTCCTCATGTTTTAATTTGATCTTTAGACTTACTTATGTAACTGTGTAACTATAACTTTTTATTGTTTAATGGATATTTCCCACTAGTCCCCACTTCCCACATCCTGGTAATCACCTCTCTACTCTGTTTCTATGTATTCATTTCTTTTCTAGATTCTACATATAAATACTATTATCCAGTATTTTTCTGAGATTGGCTTATTTCATTTAGCATGCGATTATTTAGGTTTATTCTTGTTGCAAATGGCAAGATCTCCATTTTTAAGACTAACTAATATTCCAGTTGTTCAATTCCATCAAACATCTATGTGATCACTGAGCCCCTCCATCAGTCCTCTCTTCCCTACCCTGCCTTGGGAACGGCTCACTCTCTCTGGGATAGGCCATAGTCTGCAGATACCCCACACTCTTCACACATCAATCTGTTCAGTCTGTCCCCAGTTGACTAATTCTTGGGTGTTACCAACATTAGTTGAGGGGTCTGCCAACATCTTTCAGGAAGACCCATTATTTGGGAAAGACAGACAATGGAAGGACTGTCAACTAGAGCATAATCTCTCCCTAAACTGCAAATCTCATCTGTTGTCACTCAGCTGTGAGGGCAGTATCACTTCAGAGCCTGTTCATTTAGGTGACTTGCTGGGTCCCAGCTAAGTCTTGGCAAAGGTTGTCAGCGCCAGCAGAGACCATGGGATGGATTACCCCTCAACCACTCTGTTCTCAAAAGGGTGGTCTACGCTGAAAGTTTCCTCTGCATGCCAGAGGAGATAGAAAAAGCCTCTGCCTCTCTCTCCTTTTTTAAAATATAAAGATATTATCACTTATCCTTTAAATGAAGCAGAGAAAGGACCTGACATGTTTGCCTTAAATCACTTCCCTTTCAATGTGATAATCCAAGTTGCTAGAACAACCAAAGGATTAAAGCAATAAAATGCAAAATCTCCAGCTCTAATTAGCAGAAGGCACAATAAAAAGCTGGATTTTGTGGTCACGGTCAAAGCTACAGATTTAATGAGACTCTCTACACGTGGAGTTGAATCTCAAACAAATTACTTTCCACACTTTAAAATTCCAAACTCATAAGGTTTTTTTTACTCAAAAAAGAAAGCTTACAATGAAACTGTAAACATCACATTTCTTGTCTCTTTCTTGCCAGAACATTTAAAGCTTGATTCATTAATCAACTGTGCCAGACGTGGCAACTGGCTCTGGAGGCAGCCTTCTCCTATCCCCTTTATAGAATTTGCTTTGCTTTGTCATTCTTTGGATAGGTGTTTCTGGCCTCTATATATTCTCTCTTCATATCTCCCTGACTCTTCTCTGGTGCCTCACAATCTATCACATGGAGTCACTTAGGTTTCCTTCCTGAAGGAATAGCAGGCACCTAGGTCCTAACCAGGATGCTAAGTAACATCACTCTGGATGGGTGCTGGAGTTGCTGGTATCATTTAAGTTAGGCATCCTGAGATACTCACTGAGCTGTAGCATAGCACGACCCTCACTTACTAATGCCACAATCCAAATCGTTTTCTTCTTGAGCTTTGTAATTAATGGAGAAACATTCAGATTCTTTGCTAGACAAAAAACCCATATGGCTTACTTACTTCTGCATCCATAATGCTATTAGAAAAAGGCTTATTGAATAAACTGTGCATGGTTTCCCTTGGACTAGAAGACAACTGCTCTATTCCTCCTTTTTCTTCCTCTAACAAAACTGTAAGAGACAGAGAGAGAGAGAGAGAGAGAGAGAGAGAGAGAGAGAAGGGTGGAGGAGTCGTCATTAGGATCACAAACACAAATCCTAATTCAGTTCTAGAAACAGGATGCCCAATCAGTGTTGGCCATTGATGGTTTGAATCTTTTCCTGCACATGTGAATTTATTTGTCGGCATTATGCTTAACACTTCATTCACTCATAATATGTGCATTCTTTAAAAAATGGGTTATTAAGTCTTACTATGTGTCAATCTCTGTACTAGATTGGAAATGTAAGTGGTGAGTCAAACAGAGGAAGCCCTTGCTCTCATGGAGCTCACATGTGATGGGGACTGGGGAGGCAGTAGACTGTCAAATGACTATGTAGTATACATGTTAATACAATGCATAATATCCAATAGAGTGATGGGAGACAGTTGTGAGCAAAACAGACATGGTCATTCCAATGGCCAACAAGTCAAAAGAAGTCAATAGGTAAAAACATAAAACAATAGGAAATTGTAGCTAGGGCTGAGAAGCAGCAGAGGATGGGTTAGAATGGAGAATGCTGTGTGTGGGGCATTTACTTAGGGAAGAATGAGGAAAAATCTCTCCAAGGGACAATTCCTCTTCCTGCTACCCTCTTCCGTTCCTGTTCTTATGCCATCACATAACTCAGCATGTCCCATAGGAAGTTTTTAGGAAGTATGCTGTGCCCTGTCAGAGCCACTTTAAACTGGGACATGTCACATAACTGTTGAGCCTCACCTATGGAAGGGATTCACCACAGGGTTACTGAAGGGATTGAATAAAGTCACACAGGTGAAGTGCTTATACAGACCCTGGCATATGGTAGACTACTCGTTGTCGACTGGGTTTCCTGAGACAATGACTGAGATAAGGCTATGATATAGGAGCAGGAGGTTTATGGGGTGTGCTTTAGGGAGCCAGGGAAGCAGAAGTGGACAGATGGAGAAGTTGAACTGGGACATAGCCTCAATAGAAGCCTCCTCAGCTGGCTCCTCAGGAATGTTGGGGGCTAGATGACCCTCATGAATTGGGAAGGGAGAGCTGGGCCTTTAAAGCCTCTCACTGATGAGTCCCTGGAGGCTCTTAGTGGGTGGGGGTTGATGTCCAGCAGAGGACAGTGCTGGAGGAGGTGGGGACTCAGTTGTGAACCTTCAGCAGTGACACCCCTAGCAGCTAAGGAAAGGAATGCTTGAGTCCTGAACAGTAGACTGGGGCAGCTCACCAAGGCATTCACTGCTGTGACCCACGCATGTTGTATTTTTACTTCTACCCTATGGAAAGTGTCCAATGCAGCGCCTGGCCCCTGGGGAATGGCCCTCATTTTACTGTTGCTCCATGGTGAACCCTGTGATGCATACACATCCACTGAGAGCCACAGGGTGAAGCCATCTGGACTTTGTTTTTGTTTGTTTGTTTTTGAGATGGAGTCTCACTCTGTAGCCCAGGCTAGAGTGCAGTGGCACAATATAGGCTCACTGCAACCTCTGCCTCCCTGGTTCCAGTTCAAGCAATTCTCCTGCCTCAGCCTCCTGAGTAGCTGCGATTACAGGCATGTGCCACCATGCCCAGCTAATTTTTGTATTTTTAGTAGAGACGGGGTTTCACCATGTTGGCCAGGCTGGTCTCAAACTCGTGACCTTGTGATCTGCCTACCTCAACCTCCCAAAGTGCTGGGATTACAGGCTTGAGCCACTGTGCCTGGTGGGTCATCTGGACTTTGAATAGGACATGGCCTTAGTGTTCTTTCAGAGCCTCTGCTGGACCTGATCTCCTGATTTCCTATCAAGGAGGAAACTGAGGCATAGCCTAAAGCCACATGAGGCAGTTGATGGTAGGCTCTGTTCTCAGCATTCAGCGTGTTGTCCTGACTTCTAAATTTAGACGCCCTTGATGACGTCTAACTGCCTCTTCCCCTTCATAGCACCTTCTTCCTAAATGAATTGAGCAATTCAAATTTGAAATGTGCATCATGGAACTCTGGCCATCTTCTTGGGACCCCCAGGAAGATAACACGTTCAAGGCTTCTCCAGAGATCCTGGAGCTTGGAACACCCACGCCTTTAAGCAGGTGGGCATGTAGGTGGCATCAGTCATTAGTGACTACACTTTGGGAAAATTCTCTAGCTCCAGCCTCCTTGCTTTCAATGCTGCCTCTGTACTCTGTCAGCAGAGGTGATGAGAGTTGCTGAAAATTCATCAAGTTATCATGCCATTTGCCTAACATGACTCATGATTGACAATTTATACCTGTCAGAACCTAGAGAAGATATGGCAGTTCCCTAAGGCAAGGCAGCAGGGTAGCCACCCCTTCCCCTGCCGAGGCTGCCCACAGGAAGAAAGAGCAGCAGGGAGGCCGGGACAGTTGGGTCTCAGCATTAAGTGTGGTTCCTCGGCTCCTGCTGAGAAAGGAAAAAACTAATAGAGCATTAGTTGAAGACTTTGCAAGAACGTTCCACAAAACATGATCCATCAAATCATTTTTTTTTTTTTTTTAGTAGATGTTAATAATAGTGTCTTTGGAAAGAGTTTTCTGTGGTGAAGTAAGGGGCAACATTACTGGGTTAAACACAGATTAACTGGGATTATTTGGCATTATTTATACAGGACTGTGGGTAAGCATTTTTCAAACATATTAAATACTCCATTTAGCCTCTTTTGGAGAACACTTTTGTTTGTTTTTATTGATTTCTTTCTTTTCTTTTCTTTCTTTCTTTCTTCTTTCTTTTTTTTTCTTTTTTCTTTTTGAGATGGAGTCTCGCTCTGTTGTTGAGGCTGATCTCAGTGGTGCATCTCAACTCACTGCAACCTCTGTCTCCCAGGTTCAAGTGATTCTTATGCCTCAGCCTCCCGAGTAACTGGGATTACAGGTGGTTGCCACCATGCCCAGCTAATGTTTGTATTTTTCTTAGAGACAAAAAGATTTCACCATGTTGGCCAGGCTGTCTCAAACTCCTGACCTCATGTGATCTGCACTCCTCGGCCTCCCAAAGTGCTGGGATTACAGAAGTGAGCCACCGTGCCTGGCCCACTGATTTGTTGTTTTCACATATTCTTTGGTCTCCAAAACAGTTTGTGACTTAGTTACGTTTATAAGTCCCATTCTGAAAATGAAACTGAGACTTAGGAAAGTAAATCTTTCCGAGAGTCTTTCCCAGTTTTCCAGGGGTGTGCGGTTCGCAGGAAGCAGCAATTGGATCCTAGTGTGGTTTGCTGTCTGGAATCGGTGCTGGATTTGCTCTGAGGCCCCTCCTGGTCTTGCCATCTTCACACTGGACTAATCAGCACTCAACTCTTAAAGGGGCTAATGAGTTTTAAATGTAAAGGTAGAATCAAACAGAGCTCTATATAAATACTAATTACAACTCTGGAAAAATTCATTAGGCCTAACATCCTCATATGAAAAGTCAAATCTTTGGCCTGCTTGATTTATTCCTGGTTTCCTTCAGTGAAACAGCTCTTTGATTTGGGTAAAAAGAGAGCTAGACTAGGGTCAGGACACCAGAGCTAAGGCAGCAACCATGGGATTTCGGGCACGTTGTGTCCCTTCTCTGAGTTTCAGATGTGGTTTAAAAAAATCTTTTTATTATTTTTTTTTTGTAAAGGGTGGATGATAGTGTTTTCTCTGTCTCTTTTACAGAGCCTTTTGGAAATTGAATGTGATGATAAACATGTAAATCACTCCATGAGAACACATTCAATGGTCTGTTATTATTCTCTTTATTAGGACATGATGACGCCAGTCACTTACAAGTCATTTATGTCTGTGCCCTCTATTCAAAGAAAGGGATGCACCAATAGCAGGGAGAGACACGGTGGTGAATAGGACATGCATGAAGTCAGCCTTTCATGAAGATGAAGAAGGAGAAGGATCTTTGGGGCAGAGCCCTGGCCTCCTGGCTGGCTAACTTAACTTCCCAGACAGAGCTCCTCTAGGCCTGAGAACAAGCAGCACATTATGACAGAAATGAGAATCATTTCCTTCCAAGAAAGTATTGTCCTATTAAAGCAAAAAGGACAGGAAGCTGAGAGAAGTACAGAGGACAAGTAAAAATTGGACAGAGTTTAAAAGAGAGTTTATTAGATATTTTTAAAAACAGAAGTAGGACATGAGTTGTAAAAGAAAAAAAAATCATCTAAATTTTATACAAACAGTATGATCGTAACTATTTTTATTAAAAGCAACACATAGGAAAAAGTCCATGAAGGACTTCCATATATTATAGAAAATCTTATATACAGGGATTGTGGTTAATTACAATGGCTAAAATTGACTAAGGGTTTATCTATTCCAAACACATTTCACATATTATCTTATGTATTCTTCAAAACAACCCAGCTGAGTAAATTTTATATTCTATTTAACAGATAAGAAAACTAAGAATTTGGAGATTTTTTTTGTTGTGGTGGCCATTGTGTCTTTCTTTAATATTTCACTTTATATGCAGGTATTGTTTTTTTTTTAATTTGACTAATACATATGAATCATAATTATTTCAGTTTCCATAAGGTTCAAATTGAACAAATCGTGGGGAACACAATTTTCCTCTTGTCGTTCTCCATCACTGACTTTCTTCTGCAACAGCTTTATGAATGTACCTCTTCCCTTTGCCTTTTTCTACATTTCCTTTCAAACTTTGCTGTTTTGAGGACTGAACTGTTTAATCTATTCACCTGGCCACATGGTCACCTTTCTATATTATGTAACTTTTAAACTGCTGAAGCCATTTCTAGAGGAACCTCACAAAGTGTTTGCAGAGCCTGTTTCTACGAAAGGACTCAGTGAAGGAGAAAATCAGAGGGGATTTCATCTTATCCCAGTGTCTATCCTGCATCCCAACATGGAGTTTTGCTGGGAAGGGCCGCTGCATGCCTTTTTAAAGTCTCTCTCCCAGATTTTCCAATGGCTTAGCTCGGAGACTATGCACACTCTGAACCTTGGTCCCCTCCACACCCCCACCACGCCTCTCCCCTTTCCAGTTACTGTAGGCCATTCTCACCTGAATCTCTGACTGCAGGGTAAGATAAATCAATCAATATAACTCTAAAACCAAAACGTAATAGTCAAAATTTTTTAATTAGGTAATAAACACAGTTATTACTGTTTTACACATATTATTAAATTTATATATATTTTTTGAGACAGAGTTATTAAATTTATATTTTCAATGATACTAAGAGGCAGGTACTATTATTACCTCCATTATACAAATGAGAAAACTAAGCACGGAGAATTTACTTAACTCACCTAAGGCAACACAGCAAGAAGGAAAGGGGCTTTTATATACATTAAAGTGTATTTAACTAACTAGACTCCTATATAAACAGTTTCTTAACCAATATAGCAATGAGATGAAATTATCTGGGAAGGAAAAAGCAAACCATTTCAAGCCCCATTCCCTCAATAACCAAATATTAAAGCCAGGCTTGAGGAGCTTGAGTGACAGCATTGCATCCTATGTACTAGATGCCTGTATACTATCTGTGAGAACCTTAATGGAAAAACATTGATGATACTAACATCTTCACAATTTTAATCATTCAGTTATAGTTATCGCTTTTTAACTTGATTATACTGAGGTCAAAGAAAATGGTCTGCATGCTACTGATTCTTTGGCCTATTCAATAGTGGGCCAACAGGAATTTTTTTGTGCCAGTGTGCTGGTGAAGAATGCATGTTCTCTGCTTGGACTAAGGCTCTATCTCTTTTCTATAAAACTCATATGTTTTATCTTACATCAAGTAAGATGTCTTATACCCTTGTCCTTCCTGAGCAAGCTATCCATGTCTTTCATTAACTTGGGAAATCCACAGCCATTTGAAGACTGTCTCTCTAATCTCTCCTACCCTGCCCCTTCTGGGACTCTTGCTAGATGTAAATCAGATTGCTCATTTTATTTATTTATTTATTTAATGTGAAGTGAGTCTCTTGTAGGCAGCATATTCTTGAGCCTTTTTTCTTTTACTTTTATTTTAGGATCTGGGGATACATGTGCAGGTTTGTTACTTGAGTAAATTGCATGTTGCTGAGGCTTTGTGTATGAGTGATCTTGTCACTCAGGTAATGAGCATAGTGCTGGATAAGTGGCATTCCACCTCAAGCAGTCCCCAGTGTCTGTTTTTCCCATCTTTGTGTTCATCTGTATTCATTGCTTACCTCCCAGATGTAAGTGAGAACATGCAGTATTTAGTTTTCTGTTCTGCATTAGTTCACATAGGATAATGTCCTCTAGCTGTATCCATGTTGCTGCAAAGGACATTTTCTTTACCCAGCATTAATGGACATCTTGTTTGAGTCCAATATATTTGCTATTGTAGATAGTGATGCAGTGAACATACAACTGCATGTGTCTTTTTGGTAGAACAATTTATTTTCCTTTGGGTATATTTCCAGTAGTGGGATTGTTAGGTCAAATGAGAGTTCTAACTTCTTGGAGAAATCTTTACACTACTTTCCACAGTGGCTAGACTACTTTACATTCCCACCAGCCATGTATAAGTGTTTTATTTTCTCCATAATCTTGCCAGTACCTGTTTTTTAATTTTTATTTTTTTTAAGACAATGGTTTGCCCATTTTAGTCTCCATTTTCCCCATGTTAATTTTCTGTGTTGCATTCTAGGTAAATGTATGCAGTTCTACCATCCAGTTTCCCAACTATTTCTCCACCTGTGTACATTTGGGCTGTCTAGTTTGTCCATTGTGACATTAATTGAAATAACTACATTTTTCACATCTGTGAGTTCTATTTGGTTCTTTTATAAAAATACATGGCCTTACATGATAAGTTCTTGATTGTATCTCACTTTTTAGTGTCATTCATAAAATAATGGTGATATTTTCTTATGGTCTAAGGAGTTTAAATATCTTGCTTGTTTGCTTGCTTTTCATTTCTGCTACTCTCACTGTCAATGGCTTTTATTTTTGTTTGTGCTTTAATTTTTAATTTTGAGCTAATTCACTCTGATTCCACCTTTGTGAATCCTGAATAAAGTAGATTGAGCATGTCCCCTTCCAGAGAAGATTTGAGAGCATGTTTATGCTTTGCCTCTGCGGCATTACAAGTTTGGAACTGTGTGTTAATATTTAAGCTTTAAGAATACTGGACTTCGCAGTCACTTGAAAACTTGAGCCCCATTGTAGCAGAACTGTGGTGCTTTTCAGATGCTCTGTAGATCTTTGTTGAATATAGTAAGAAAAAAATGAATGAGATAATTATATTTTTTCATGCTTTCTCTAAAAGAAAATTGCCAAAATTAAGCAAGAAGATTTTTTTAATCAAGAAAAACTAAATGTGGTTCAGACTTTTGCAGAAGGTATGTCTGCACAGACTTTTAAAGTGGTGCAGTTTTATAGTTCTTAAATTAGTATTGACTAGATCAGAATTTATATGTTCCTCTGATTAATGATAAAACACTGGGAGTTAAGTGGGAGTTCCAAGGGCATGCAGGTCAGCCCTCTCACTGCACAGGCAACAGAGGGTCATGCTGCTTCTCTGAGGCCAAGTGTTTGCCAGTTATTCCCAGGAAATGATTAGAATTGTTCGTATTGTACATCAAATTGGAAACAGCAAAATGTGAATAGGAGATAAAGCTTGAAGCTCAAATTCGCCTTACCTGGTGAGACTTTTGTAACTCAGATCACCAATTAAAACCATCCTGACAACACATTTTTGCAGTATTTTCTCCCCACAGGGCTCCCTGTGGTTGGCCTCTTGCCTGCCAAACTGTAGGGGTAGTTCCAAAGCAGCACATAATGTGATTGAACCGCCCGCCAGCCTCAGGCTTAAGGATTTCAAAGGATTCAGCCCTAATTTACCTCAGAAGCAGGGCATTTCAATTACTTTAGAAATTTTATTTGATCTTCCTAATATTTGCCATTTCAGTGGTGCAAACCATTTTTATTAGTCTTGTGTCATCTTGGGAAAACAAAAACCAATTCCAGGGCACAAGTGTCTTTTTTTTTTTTACCAATCTATTATCCAAGAGCACTTAGCATCGGGTAAGCCTCAGAAGGATTGGTTAATTAAACGGTGTGGAAATTTGCTAATGAGTATATCTCTCATCTGATTCTTTCTGGCTTTTACCTGCTTCTGATTCTTTGAAAATCTCATTTCCCGAAACAAGACACCCTCCGAGGTGAGGTGGTTCAGCCATGGTGAAACATTAGCCTTTTCTTGGTGTCCATCTGGCTTTTCCTAGCTGGAGTGATTTTTTCTATGACTGTGTGGGGAATGAGATCCCATCCAGTCTTCATGGAGTAGCTGATAAGAGAAGGAGCCACCATCCTGAGTCCTCATGGGTTTAAAAAAGATGCCCATTTTGGGGTACAGGTGTGAGGAAGCCAGATGAGGGATACATAGGAGCCCCTTAGTGAACTTCGGAGAGGATGGGTAAATGAATGCTACTCATAATGAGACCAAAGCCATTGCAGCCCCTAATGCTCCTAGAGCCTCAAGCGTCTTCTGCTAATACAGAAAAACCTTTTGAAACTTGCTAGCAAGCATTGATATTGCATAAAATCTGATCGGTTGTCCCCTTTGTTCTCTTGCTAGTTTTGTAACCTGGAAGAGATAACTTGACTTTTCCAAAGTTTAATTTCCTTACCCGGAAAATGATGCATGTTAAACCTGATCCCAAAGATAAACTCAAATACTGAAGCTCTGACTTAGGTTTCATCATTTCTTAGGTGGGGAAACCAAGGCCCTGAGAATGAAAATATCTTGCCCAAATTTGACATGCTCAGTAAGTGGCGTTACTGAGGCCAGGGGCTAGGGCACCTCACCGACTCTGACCCCCAGGTCCAGCCCCCTCCCACCACAGCCCACTCCACTGCAGGCACAGAAGGATTCTTACATTCTGCAGTGAAGGGAGGAGTTTGGAAGCTGTGGGCTCATCAGGGACCCTAGTTCTCATATTCACACATTTGTTTTTCTCTTTCACAATTTACATTTGTTAAATTGTCCATGAAGCATTCATGCTTTGGACAAGTCCCTTGTCTCCTGAAAGAAAGCAGAACTAGATTATTCATCCTTTCATAATTAAAGAGTGTCAGCATCATGGACTCGTCTTCACACACTGATGCTCCTGGTCAGCCCCATCTGGTGCTCCAGTGCTGTTGCTGTGGACCCCAGAGATGGGGCAGCCCCTGCTCCCCTCCCCTTCCTGGAACATCAGAAGCCCGAGATCAAAACCATATTTCTCCCTGTGCAATTGGCATCTAGATAGTAACTCCTCTCTCAGTGTTGGAATTAAGAGCTGACAGCATTAAAATACGCTGGCCATTTGATACAAAACATACAGGATGTCTAGTGCATCAGGAGAGAAAATCACTGGTTTATAAAGCCTGAGTCCCAGGCCATATACTGTTAAGTAACCAGCTGTGCACAAATCTGATGTTACGCATCACATCTGCAAAATTAAGGATTTGAGATGGCCAGTCTTAAAGGTTACTTCATGGTGTAAAACAAGGTGAATTAACCTTGGCACTATTGATAATTCTTTCTCTGAATAAGTCTGTTGTAAGAGCTGTTCTATGCAGTTGCATCCCCTGCCTATGCCCACTTAATGCCTGTAGCAGCCCCCACCAGTTGTGACAACCCAAAATGTCTCCAGATATTGCCAAATGCCCCCTGAGGGGGGAAAATCTCTCCATTGCAAATCTCTGATCTAAAGTAATGCAGAACTAGAATCTGTACATTTTCCCAGGTACACCGTTACTTTGAGAAACAAATTGAAGAAGAACAGTCCTTGAATTTCTCTTTCACTAATTTTGCCAGATTTTTATGTGGAGGGCTAGAAGCATTTTCAAAAGTTTATTGCCTGGGATGTGGAAGTAATATTAAGTCATTATCTACTTTAGATAATGTATGGATTAATTTTATATTAATTAGTTTAAAATCATATTGTTAGAGATTAAACTAAAGGGGCAGAACATAGAAGAGATAAATTTAGAAACTGTAAAACTAAGAAATACTTTTTGCTCATAAGCTTCCTCACTCCTTGGTGCTTTCCCATCTGGGGCTGTTGCTCATAGCCTGTGGATTGTCACCTCTCAAATGTCATTCACTGTTGAAGATGCATCTTACATCCCACTTGTTCCATGAAGCCTCTAGCGATTCCTGTTCATAGAAATAATTTAGTTTACTTCTCTACTCATTGGAAAATGTGCTCGCATTTCCCCCTCAGCCAGCCTTGTATGGTCCCATCCAAGGGCCAGGCTGTTGCAGGCCAATGACCCCGTCCATTGCTGCATCCCTTTGTATCCCAGAGGAAGTGCAATGGCCCTGCCTCTTCTTCTCTGGAAAGGGCCCAGGCCAGGACTTCATTTCCTGTTCCCCAGATTACGGCACTGCCTTTCCAGTTGATTTCCTCCTCTCCTTTGGGTGCCCTGGGCTTTGCTGACCAGGTTCTAGCTATCCCTCCCCATTTGTCTGACCAACCTGGACTCCAGCATTTGTAGACACAGCTTACCTTTCTTGGACAGCTCTTCTTACCTTGCCTGTGGAGAGAACATCTTGTTCTTCATAATCCAGCCAAATGTCACCTCCTCTGTGAAGCCTTCCTGGGTCATGCCACTTTCCCAAACACAGAGAAATTTATTCCTTCCTTTCCCCATGCCTCCCATAGAAGCTCTGTCAAAACATTTACCCTGTGTCCTCCTTCCACAGTTGGTGCCCTCAGTATGAATGCTGGCTCTCCTCCCACCCCTTATTCAGTGAATGTTCTGGCAAACTCCAATTCTCAGCTCTAGATGTACTCCTCAGGGAATCCCATCATGGCACACACACTCCCCCAGTGGACAGTAAATTTCCTCTATTGTACACTGTGTGAATTTTATTTAGTAATTATTTTTCTCCAATAGGCTTTAGCCTTTATGATAGCAGGGACATGTTTTTTATCATTATAGCAATTTTTACAGTAATTTATTAATGCAGGTTAGAAGCTCAACAAATAGTGTTGAATGAATACATCCACCAAGATGATCTGTCGCTTCTCTTCTGTCTGCTGGACCATGACTTTTGTGGGGTGGGGACTGTGCTCACTCATCTTGTGACCTTGGCATCAAGAACAGTACCAGGAAATTAGTAGCTGTTTATTAATTCATCAATATCATTTTTATTGTTACTGGCATTTACTAAATGCTTCATGTGTGCTAGGTAATGTGCTAAGCACTTTACAGAAATGATTTTATCTAATTCTCAACCACCTTTATGAGGCATCTATTATACCCACTTTAAAGACAAAGCAACTGAGAGTTAGAGGATTCAAATAACATGCCCTGTTCACACCGCAAAGCTCCTGCTCTTTAGTGCTATTTCATGAAGTCTCTCAGATTAATGCTACAAATAAAGGAAATGGCCCAGAACTCTCTGATACAAGTGATTGAAACCAGGGGTTCATTAGGTAAACGAAAAATAGAAAATAGGGAATATTTCTTTAAATTATATATATAGCTTGAGAATTTTATTTTAAATTATGTCAATATAAATATAATCATACCTGTATTTATGAGGTAGACCAAGGTGCTTCTTTGAGAATGATTTATTTTCAAGAGTTCTGCCTTATGTAGCATAAACTTTATACATAAAATGTCCTCTACTCATTCCAAATCTTTGTTTCTTTAGAATGGAGAGAGTTTAAGACATGCCACTGGGCATGGTGACTCAGGCCTATAATCCCAGCACTTTGGGAGGCCAAAGTGGGCAGATCGTTTGAGGTCAAGGAGTTCAAAACCAGCCTGGCCGACATGGTGAAGCCCCATCTCTACTAAAAATTAGCCGGGCATGGTGATGGGCACCTGTAATCCCAGCTACTTGGGAGGCTGAAGCAGGAAAATTGCTTGAGCTCAGGAGGCAAGGTGGCAGTGAGCAGAGATGGCACCACTGGACTGCAGGCTGGGCGATAGAGTGAGACTCCGTCTCAGAAAAAAAAAAGTCATTTGACCTGCATTCTCAATGCAGATATCTTCTGGATTTTTATGACCTTGCCCCCAACTTTTTTTCTAGGTATAATGTCCACATGTAATTGTCCAGCAATTTTTAAGGCAATCTATTTTTTTAAAGTCTTTGAAAGGTGCAAAGGTTTTTATTGTAGTTTTCATTGAAACTATATTATCTCTTTCTTCCCTATATATCTTTAGCTTATGAAACAGTTTTCAGAGAACTACAGGGACTCAGCATGAAGCAGACCTGTGGAGAGTTGTAAAGCATCCCACTGGCTGAGGCAAGCTCACCCACTGACAGCTTTATCCTAGAATGTTTTACAGGGCGATTGGGCTGTATTGGTTAATCAGGGAAGTCAGTTACATAGAGCAAGTTTAGAAGAGCTTTCATTGTAAATAATATTTAATTGAATATTTCAATATTCAATTAAACAGAATTGAGGGGTGTAACTGTTCCAGGTATTCAGCAATTACTGAGCATCTCAAAGATAGCCGTAAGGAAGATGGTTGAGCAGAAAATAAAATAGAAAAATGGTATAATGTGATTCCTCCCCATGTCCTCTGGTTCTTGGGCTCCTAATTGTTCTGTGGAGATCTATCACACTGCTGATTCTTCTCCATGCAGAATGTCTTCTTTCTCTCATCCTGCAGGGCCTAATGAAGATCTATGCACCTGCCTATGGCCAGTCAGCAGTTTTAAATGATGTCAAAAAGGAGAGCTGCAGCTAGAATGCTCCATTAGAATTTTATTGATACAGATCACCTTTGGCTAAGTGTGTTCTTTGCACCTCAGTACAGGAGGCCACTGAAGAGAGAATAGGATATCATCCTTGCCATTCTGAGCCTCTGGATTAATATTAACCAAAGATAGCACTGATATGGAGGAACCTGGGTCATTAAATAAACCATATATTTAATGTGGGGAAAGGGGATTACTGCCTTTGTTGCCTAAGAGGCCAGACCCCTTGAGCTGGGAATTCTGTGAGGTGACAATGAGACTGCTGGGTGAACAGCTTTGGAACAACTAGGACCTGGCCCCGCAGTGGTATAGAACTGGCTGGACATGCCTTCCCAGCACATCCTGGAACAATCTTACCTGTGGGAACTCGTGCAGTTTTAAAAGCCTGGGTAGCAAATCACATCCAGACAGCCACACAGCAAGAGGAACAGGAGGGGCTGGGCACAGTGGTTCACTCCTGTAATCCCAGAACTTTGGGAGGCCGAGGCAGGTGGATCACCTGAGGTCGGGAGTTCAATGTTAGCCTGGCCAACATGACAAACCCCCAACTCTACTAAAAGTACAAAAATTAGCCAGGTGTGGTGGCTAATGCCTGTAATCTCAACTATTCAGGAGGGTGAGGCAGGAGAATATCTTGAACCAGGGATGGGGAGGTTGCAGTGAGCCAAGATCATGCCACTGCACTCCAGCCTGGGTGACAAGAGTGAGACTGCATCTTAAAAAAAAAAAAAAAAAAAATAGAAAGGAACAGGAGGATGGCAGAGGAGGTGGGGAAGGAGGACTGTGTACCCCAGGACCCCTGTGATCAGCTTTGAAAGGAAAATGCTGATCCCTAAATGGGTGGAGTCAGGTCTAGGTAATACAACTTTTCACTAGTATCAGGACTTCACATTTACAGCTCAAGTAGGCACCCTGTGAAACAGGGTTGGCATCAGTATGAAAAACCTACCAGACACTGTATGGGTGATTATCCGGCGTAACAATTATCCACCGTCTCTCAAAATTGCTTCCCTCCTGCAAGGGTAGGTGCCCGGGCCCCTGGAGGCTATCATCTTTAGCCATTGGCAGTTAGACCAGGCATGGACTTCTGACCCAGGCGCAGTAACCCACTTCCTCACTTGGCAGTTCTGAATTGGGTCTGTAAGTGAGTAAGTGTGAAATGCTCTGCATAGAGCAGATGGCATCATGGGAACTGCGGACTGGCAGACATTGCCACTTTACAGCCCAGAAGGGTAGAGAAAACCAGTCCTTGGAAGCTGTGAGGAGATGGTGAGAAGAGGAAAGCGGCTTCAGTCAGGGCTCTTGATACATTTTTACTTTTAAATTTCCAGAAACTTCCTGAAATCCAGTCTCTTTCTCAATCTTGATTTGAAAAACATCATTGTGTTTTTTATATAAAGGTTTTCTTTTTGCTTAAGCTAGAATAATTCACTTATGTCTATCATTTACAATTAGAGTGTTAAAAATAAGTAAGATAATTATAAGAATTCTGTATTCTAAACATTTACCATGTGTCAGATAATTAAGTGGACTGCTGTGGACTGAATTGTCTCCCCCTCTCCACATTCATATGTTGAAGTCCTAATGCCCAATGTAACTGTATTTGGAGATAGGGCTTTTAGGAGGTAATTAAGGCTAAATGATGTCATAAGGGTAGGACCCTAATGTAACAACATTGGTGCCTTCAAAAGAAGAGGAAAGCTCAAAGGCCCAGTGTGGTGGTTCACACCTCTAATCCCAGTACTTTAGGAGGCTGAGACAGGAGGATCACTTGAGCCCAGGATTTTGAGACCAGCCTGGGCAACATTGTGAGATCCTGTCTCTACCAAAAAAAAAAAAAAGAAGAAACAAAAAACACTAAAACATTAGCCAGGTGCCATGGCATACAACTGTCATCTCAGCTACTCGGGAGGCTGATGTGAGAGAATTGCAACCTCCATGAGCCACAATTACACCCACTGCACTCCAGCCTGGGTGACAGAGCATCCTCTCTTAAAAATTAAATTAAATTTTAAAAAAAAGGAAGTGAGAGAGCTTCTCTCTATGCTCACACAGAGGAAAGATCATGTGAGGAAAGGTCAGGGAGAAGATGGCCGTCTGTAAGTTAGGAAGGGAGCCCTCACCAGAAACCAAAGCAGCACAGCCTTGATCTTGGGCTTTCCAGCCTCCAGAACTGTAGAAAAAAATTTCTGTTGTTTAAGCCACCGAGACTGTAGCATTTTGTTATGGCAGCCTGAGCTGACTAATACATGGACAAGGCTTTATCTAATTTAACCCCCACAACAACCTGTTGAAACTAGTATTGTCATGCCTCATAGATGGGAGATGGAGGCTCAGCATGGTTAACTACCTTGTTCAAGCTACAGAGGATAGCTTTTCTACCCAAAGCCTAGACACATTAATACTGCTGCCTTTCTATGGGAATTGGATCCTCAAACGGCTAGCTCCAAACTCAGGCTGCTCATTAAAAATAACACTAACCATAGAGAGAGCAGGAGAGACAAACCCCAGTGGAGAAATGCAGGCATCTACCTTGGCCTCCACAATTGATGACCCGGGGTGAACCGACACATGGTTACCATTTTTGACCAGGAAACTTACTTCCAGCATCTTGTCCACTAGCCTGAAAGAAGCTTCCACAGGTGCAGTGCTTGAGTGTGCCCTGCAACGCCAAAACCCTGCAGCACCGAGACTAGATTCATCCATGAGCATGAGGCTCTTGGCCAGAATGCTGGCTGTAGGAAAACAGGCCTGCAGTAGATTCAGCTTCAGGGCTTGCATCTCTGCCTCAGGCTAAACATTTACAGGGGCCCAGTGTTTCCCAGGAGCAGTGGGAGGCAGATGGGCTTACAGGCAGAGGATGGCAGCCTCATAGATGAGCTCAAAATGTCAGCTCAGGACATGCACCAACGTAAGCTTGAATAGTCCTATTGCTTTTCCTCAAATATTTTTAAAACTAAACTTAAAACAAATGTTTTGTATGTAATTGTAGATTTGCATGCAAAGAGATTCCCATATACCCTTTACCTTCTTGTCCTTAATGATGGTAACATCTTGCAAAACTATAATGCAATATCACAACTAGAATACTGATGTTGATACAGACCACTGATATTATTCTTATTTCTCCAGTTTTATTAGTTGTGTATGTGTATTTAGTGCTATGTAGTTTTTTTTTTTCTTTTGAGACAGGGTCTTACTCTGTCATCCAGGCTGGCGTGTAGTGGTACAATCGTGGCTCACTGCAGCCTCAACTTCCTCAGTTCCAGTCATCCTCCTGCTTTGGCCTGCCAACTAGCTAGAACCACAGTTGCATGCCACCATGCCTGGCTAATTTTTTTAAAAGTTTTTTTTATAGAGATGGGATCTCACCATGTTGGGCTGTTCTTGAACTTCTGGGCTTCAGTAATCCTCCCACCTCTGCCTCCCAAAGTGCTGGGATTACCGGAATGGGCCACTGCACCCAGTCAGTTCTAAGTAATTTTTTATCACCAGTGTAAGGTCGTGTGTTCACCACCATGTAATTGTACAGTATAGAACCTTTTGAGATTGGGTTTTTACTCAGTGTAATTCTCTGAACATTCATCAAGGTTTCTATGTGTATCAATAGTTCATTCCTTTGACCTGCTGAGTGCTATTACATGGTATGAATAAATCAGGGTTTGTTCAACCCTTGCCTCATAGAAGGACATCTGAGTTATTTCTAGTTTTGGATTACTATGAATAAATTGATAAAACAATAGGGTTTTATCAATTTTTTTGTCAGCATAAGTCTTCATTTCTCCAGGATAAATATATTCAGGAATGCAATTGCTGGGTTTTAGGTAAGCCTATGTATAGTTTTTAAAGAAACTGCCGAACTGTTTTTCTATCGTGTTGTTTAATAGTGGTTCTTCTGTTTAACATTCTGGCAGCAATGTTTGAGTGCCTTGGTTGCCCCACATTTGGTGTTATCACTATTATTTTAATTCAGCCATTCTGCTAGTTTCATGAGCTTGCCATCTGTATACCTCTTCTGTGAAGTGACTGTTCATACCATTTGCCCATTTTCTAATTAAATTTAATTGATTTTTTTTTTTTTACTATTGAGTTGTAAGAATTTGATATATATTCTAAATTCTAGTTCTTTGTTGAATAAATGTTTTACAAATTTGCAAATATTTTCTCCCAGTCAGTAGCTTGCCTTTTTATTCTCTTAACGTAGTCTTTTTTCAGACCAAAATGACTTAATTATGATGACATTTGATTTATCAGAAAGTCCTTTTATGAATTGTGCTTTTGGTGTCAAGTCTAAAAACTTGTTGCCATATCATAGACACTGAAGATTTTCTTCTACAGTTCTTCAAAAGTTTTGTAGTTTTACATTTAAGGTTTTTTTGTGGTGTGTGTGTGTGTATATGTTTTTAGATGGAATCACACTCTGTTGCCCAAGCTGGAGTGTAGTGGCACAATCTCAGCTCACTGCAACCTCCACCTCCTGGGTTCAAGGAACTCTCCTACCTCAGCCTCCCAAGTGTCTGGGAATGCAGATTCATACCACCATGCCCAGCTAATTGTTTTGTATTTTTAGTAGAGATGGGGTTTCACCATGTTGGGCAGGCTGGTCTTGAACTCCTGACCTTAATCTGTCTGCCCACCTCAGCCTCCCAAAGTGCTAGGATTACAGGTGCGAGCCACTGTGCCCGACCCTACATTTAAGTTTATAATCTGTTTTACTGAACAATTTTAGAGAGTGGACTAAATCCAACCAAACCATAGAATCTAACCAAAAGAGAAATGTAACCTAGCTTTGTATTCATCCATTTGTGTCAATAGCATAAGTCTGCTCTCACCAGGGTCACTTATAGTTCATTTGACAGAGAACATAGTAGCTCTCTCTGTTATGTGAACTTCCAAAGAATCATAACAAACTCCATCTATGGGCACCTATGGCTATGTCAGATACATTATTTCTGAGCCTGTTTCCTGTATCCACCTATAGTCTCTCTGCTTCTATAAGAGACAATAAGTAGAAGATTCCAATAAAGTCAATGGGAGTGTTTGCAATTACTGTCTAAATGGGGCAAAGATGTGGAGAGAGCAATGCTGAGGAGATCATGGAAATGAGCTTAATGAACCATACAGGAAAGAATCATATCCAATCTCCTGGTCTTTTTCCCAGACCTTAGTACAATGACTTATGGGTGCCTGCCTTCCAAAAGAGATGGATTCTCCACACCAATCCGAAGTTGACTAAGTTTAGAAAAGGGAGGATATTGACATCTTGAAAGGAAACAGAGGCCCAAGAAAAAAATAATAACCAATCAAAAGACACATAACTTGAAAGAGAAAGCTTTTCAGACACACTTAGCTGTGCTAGTCCTGTTAAGCACAGCACATCATTATGGCCAAAGCTTGCCAACCCATAATGTTGGGAACTATGCCTTTATCATTAACAGATGCATGTAAAGGACCTACCCTAATATTCAGCTCATAATCAGTAATTAACAAATACATATTAAGTAAAGGAATGGACTGACTCTCAGTTATTTTTGAAGATTTATTTCAGGTTTCATCTCCTCCAGAAACTCTTCTGCACATCTCAAACATCTTCCTTCTCCCAGTGCTTACTTTGTGTGACTTGTGTTTATGTGCATTCCTCCTCTACCAGACAATGACCTCTTCAGGGGAAATAAATGTCTCCCTTATCATTGTAGCCACAGCGTTTAGCACATTTCTTGTCACATTATTTATCTGACCAATAAATACAAGAAAAAAGAAAAGTAGACTGTCTATCTCTTCATTAGATATGCTGCTCCCTCGAGAGCTATCAGGATCTTTTGTATGTCTATAATTTTATAACCTGGCAAGAAAGGACACAGGCACGTCATGGCATACACAAGCACTTGAGTGACAGAAGTCTGCTTCTGCCTTCTAGGTACAATCTGATTTATGTAATCAGGGCATGGGTCTCTGCAATGTTCTCCATCACTTTCAGATAATGATGGAAAGGAAGAAAAAAGTGAGATTTTTTAAATGTTGCATGTTCCTCAGAGGTGTTAGCAGATGAAAAAGGCAGAGGTGATAGGTGTCAGTTACCTCTCTTCTCCTCCTGTTTTATAGACCACAGAGTACAGATTTCAAAAACAGAGAAAAAGAGAAGAAAACTGAGCCCAATAGGTATCACCACTTATTTATTAATTTAATATCCAAAGTGTATGACTCCATTTTAAGCTGCGTGGAGAATGGAGCATAGCCTGGGTCTCAAATGAGGGTAAACAAAACTGAAGCTAATCACCCTGGATAAAGGCTGATGTGACCTTTATTCCTAGAGGCAGGAAAAGAAAAATTGGTAACATACCCTTGGCTAGGACTAGCAGAGGGAGGCCCAAAGTGGTCAGTTTACTGTGAGGAGCCTGGAAGTTTAAGGGAAGTCTCAATGCCTGCCTGACGGCAGAGTGAGAGACTGAGAAAACAAGTGAGGCTTTGGGGATTGGAACTGGGGCCACTTGAACAAGGCCACAACCCTCCAAGACCTTCCAGAGAAAAATATTCTGCTTGCCAGCAGAGAGAAAAACGAGAAAGATTGTTTCTTTGTAAGAGTGGAGAAAGGCTCCCAAAGGCCTGATTCACTTGTGTTTTGAATTTAAATTGATCCTATGCTCACCCTACTTTTGTAGCCTGGAGGAGAGACACTGAGAAGCTAAGTAAAGTTATGCTGGGCTGATAATACCTTGGGGTGCCTGGCAGAGACAAATGTCAACCCTTGTGGAGCTCCATGCCTGCAGTCCAGACCACTGAGGATTCTTGGTGACAAAGGATCTAAAAAGCTGAGCTCACAGTCCCACACTGCAAAACAGAAAGCTATCTGGCTCCGTGACTAAGTCAGGAGCAACAACAGAGCTACACTCCCTAGAACTACAGATTTGTCATTATTACATACACAATATACATTGTTTTATTTTATTTTTGAGACAAGGTCTCACTCTGTTGCCCAACCAAGCTGGAGTGCAGTGGCACAATCACAGCTCAATGCAGCCTTAATCTCCCAGGCTCAAGTGATCCTCCCACCTCAGCCTCTTGAGTAGCTAGGCCTACAGGTACACAGCACCATACCTGGCTAAGTTTTTTATTTTTCATTTATGTGTAGAGACAGGGTCTTGCTATTTTTTCCAAGCTGCTCTCAAACTCCTGGCCTCAAGTGATCCTTCCACCTCAGTCTCCCAAAGCGCTAGAATTGTGCCCAGCCCATAATATAAATTATATGTTTAAAATGTTGAAGAATTTAAAAAATGAGAAACATGAGACAGGAATAAGCTACTACTAATAGCATTTCAGACATGTGTTAGGAGAACACATAGAACCTCTAAAAAAGAAAATATGATCATGGAAATTCAAAAGTATTTGAGGCAATGTAAAGGACAGTCAATAAGACAGCTTGAGCAATTGGTGCAAGGATTTGACAGGAAGACGTTACCAAGAGTTCAGTACAGAGAGAAGAGATATAAAGTAGAAAGAAGCAGAAGAAAAGAAGAGTGGAATGGAAAAGTTTAGTCTAAAAGAAAGGGGTACTAGACGACATAGGGGGAAATATTCTTCAAAAAGAATTCATGATAAAATTCACAAATCATTAGATTTAGATAGCCAGCTTGATGGAAAAGAAACCCAACCTTAGATACTTTGTAGTTAAACTGCTGTACTTCAAAAATAAAGTTAAAAGTCTTAAAGGCAACCTGAGAAAAATGTCAGATTACTTAAAAGGATTGCAGTTCAACTCAGTTTTCTCTGTGGAAGTCAGGAGACAGAACAAATTTCTTCAAAGTGCTAAAGGGAAAATAACTATGACTGTAACATTTCATACCCAGGAATATTATATTTCAGAGAGAAAGTGAAATGAAAATCTTTTACGTGAATGAAAACCTAGAGAGGTTATCATCAACAAACTATCACTGAAAGCACTGTGGAAGTTTCAACTCCTGAAGAAGAAAACTGGCCTCATGGAGAAGGCCTGTGAAGCCACAGCGAATGGTGATGAGGGAACCATAGGTATGTGAGCAAACCTGTGTCAACATGGGTTCTGCAAAACAGCACTAATATTAATTAATATTGATTTGAAGAAAGCAAGATGAAACAAAAATACCCAACCAAAAATTTAAAAATACATATGAAAGGGGATGAATTGATTTTTGTATTGTAGGATAGGTTCATAAGGAAATGACTGTGTATATTTTATTAACTTACTATGCAGGTAAAAAATTAAAGATTAATAACTAAAGATAAATATAGTATATACATTTTAGAGTAGTAGAATAAAAACTAATAATAAAATGTTATTTTAATAAAAAATAAAGCAAGAAATGGAGAAAATATCAAAAAACAAGTAGAAATCAAAACAAAATACTATAAATAAATCCAAATACTTATATACATGTATTAGTCATACACATATATAATTACAGTTAAGATAAAATTGATAATTCAAATTTATCAGTAAGAAAAAAACAATTATTTACTCATTTATTCCTTCAACAAACTTTTTATTTTGAGGACCTACTAAGTTACTGGCCTACTCCAATAATGGATACAACTTACCAGTTGTTAAATATTTCCAGTTAGGATAGACAAGCTAATCTAGTAATACATTACTTAACAGAAACTGATCTAAAATATGCTGACACATCAAGTCAAAAGGAAAGATGTGGACAAAAGCTATAAAAGGCAAATGAGACAATATAAGGCTATTGCTGCTA
This sequence comes from Aotus nancymaae, assembly GCF_030222135.1. NCBI lineage: Eukaryota > Metazoa > Chordata > Mammalia > Primates > Aotidae > Aotus > Aotus nancymaae. The sequence continues at coordinate 82,143,333 of NW_026988450.1, read as the reverse complement.
TAGAGACATCTGACTAATAATATACTTCAAATGAAGTATTACTATAAAGACATATTCTTTTACAGCAATAAAAGGGTCAACTTAGCAGGCAATTATAACAATTTTAAACTTGTATAAATTTGATAATATAACCTCAAAATATATTAAGCAAAATTGATAGTTACAAAAATACATGTATTAGTCCTGATTAATAGTGAGATATTTTAATATCACTTTCTTAATAAATAATGATAAAAAAGGTAAGAATGTAGAACATTTTATTAAACAGTACAATTTATAAACTGACTAACATATAAAGCCATCTTGCATCCAAAAATTAGAGAATATACATTTTTTTCAATATACCAGGAATATTTATGAATATTGATGGTATATTAGACTATAAAGAAAATACTCCCAAAATTCAAAAACTCTTTAGCAAACACATCATTTTAAGTATTTCAATGTAATTAAATCATAAATAAAAATAATCATATATTTAAACATTTAATATAATTTCTAAATATCTAATGGGTCAAAAAATAAGAAAACACTCAAGACCAAAAGATTACTCAAATATTGCACAAAATTGATATGAGTATAAAATTGTGCTCAGAGGAATATTCCTTTATTTGATATTTTAATTACTTTTTATGATGATCTATGCTTTTTTCAGTCTGTAGTTAAGGTACATTTGTGAACAAAACAGACCAAGTTCTGCCCTCCCAGAATTTACATTTTGGTGGATGGAGATGGGTGAATATTGTAGAACAATATTCATCATGAATATTTTTTCAGGTCATTAACTATAGACTTAATGTTTCATTTTCAAAAGCCTGCATACTATTACTTAGTATGTATATGTAAAACATTGAGTGGTCTAAAATACTTGCTGTCACTCTTTAATAGGTCCATATCCACAGGGTCTCCTCTTGCAGGCCTTTCCTTTGAAAGGAGATGACTTCACCCCCTACTGACATCAGATATTTCCATAAGACTTATTTTTGCTGATGGAGTTAGAGTGGGAGTTATGTGAGCAAGGTCCAAGCGGAATCCTCAAGCGCCACCCCATAATTTTATGCTTCCTGTTTGATTTTGGCTATAGCTTGGCATATCACAGATGGAAGGTGATCCTTCAACCTGGATCCTGGAATGAAAAGAATGTGAAAAGATCTGTATTCTGCTCATATGGACAGGAATCAGAGCAACATTTCTGTTGATTTAAAGTACTAGAATTTCATGATAATTTGCTATGCAGCATAACCTACTGAAAGTTGACTGATACACGATGTAGAAAATATGTTCTGCTGTTTTACTATGACAGATGTTTATATTATGTCCTTTCTCTCAACTTCAAAATATATTTTATAACCATTTTATAGGTGGTGACTTTTGGGGCTGCTTTTAGGAAGATTCTTGTAGTTTCAGAGGGAAAAAGATGCTAAGGTTAGTTGAGAGTTTCAGCCTTGCCAATTCCTTGCTGGGTGGTGTTATTCAAGATTCTTGGCACATACACAGATACCTGGCTTCTCTGGTCTCTCAGTTTCTCCACTTGCAAAATTGAAATGGGAATAATAATAATTGTTATAATAATAACAATACCTCTATCACAAAGAAACTGTGTGGATTAAATGAGAGACTATGCCATAAAAGTAATTTGAAAATAGTCAATATGTCAGTGATCCTAGCATTGTTTCTGAGTTGCACTGCCTTACCTGAGCTTTGCAAATGATGAATGGAATGTCTATGTCTGCTACATAAACCTTCTTAAAAAATCAGGATGCTTATGACGCCTAAGGGTGGTGGCTCCATCAAGGCAAAGGGCTAGGTTTTCAGAGGAACTTCTGAGAGGCTAGTTAATTCCTGTGAGTCATGCTGCTAGTTGACACAGGGGATTAGTGGCACCTGATTAGGACAATATAGGCAAAACATCTGGACTTGCTTCAGGGATGGATAACAAGATCTAGATCACTGAATAATTCATCAGTGTTCTACAAGAAGAATTTAGAAAAGCACAACCATTGTTTAACTACACTTTCTTATTAGAAACAATAAAGCACTCCAGACATAGAAACGTGTTAAGGAAAAAAAAATAAACGAAGGATAAAAGGTTCTCCTATTATATAAGTGGGTAAAATAAATGAGCATGATTGACATATGTTTTATCAGTTTTTAGAGGAAAGATGTGAAATACCACATTACCGCAAGCTGTTGCACATGCATGTGTATATATAGTTGTGAGGGAGCAACATCAATGTACAGAATGTCCAACAGATTTCTGCTTTATTTCAGTCTCTCATTCTGTATTCCAAGAAGAGGTTAGCAATGCTTTTGGAATGCATTCAGCTAATGCCTTATAAGCATGAGTTCTATATCAACAACAATCAAAAAATGCTATCCCTTGGTTTGATATATCTGTAAGGTTACTATAGTTTATAATAACCTATTATATATTTCAAAATTGCTAGAAGAGAATAGTTTGCTTTTAACATAAAGAAGAGACAAATATTTAAGGTGATGGATATCTCAATTATACTGATTTGATCTTTACAAATTATATAAATGCATTAAATTACCACATGTATCCTGAAAATAGGTACATCTAGCAAGTTTTCAATAAAAAGCAACAAAAATAGTTGTTGTTTTTTCTCTCTCTCTCTCTCTATGTGTATGTGTGTGTGATGGTTCATGCCACAGTGGCAAATTTTTTCATATCACTTTGTTTTCCTTCAAAAATTACTGAACAAAATTTAATTTTTCTCCTTATTTGTCTCAGAAACAGTGGCAGATTCACACCCGATTTTCTCATTTCCCATCGTACTGTATATTGATGGAAGGCAGAAAATTGATAGTGATCTCAGAAGAGCAGTGAACAATGTACTTTTTATCTTATCCAGATAAATGTATAAAACTTCTTGTGTTTATGGGGAAAGCAGAAGCTCACCATTGAAATGAACCACTTGCATATGTACACCTTTGAGTAAGGGGTCTTGCTGACACATAGTATGGAGGATAAGCAGTGTGATGGCCCAACGTGGACTGTCGAAGTATGCCTTTATCATCTGCCCCCTGTTCTGCTGATCACTCAAGAAATGCCCTTGGTGCAAGGGAAGAGGAATTATTTAATAAATGTCTCTTTACTCCCTTGTTTTCTGCCAAAGAGAATTAGTCCCTTTGCCCCAAGTCAGCATGTACTTTCATGCCTTCTTATCTTGACCAATGCAGATCTCTCTTACTGCCTCAAGATGCATGCCCTCACTCTCTTTTTATGATGTTCTCCATCTCTTGAGAGCATACGCATCCCTTGAGGCCCCATCCAATGCTGTCGTGTCAACGAATCTGTCTCCTAGTTTAACATGAGACAAAACAGTGGTCCACAAATTCTGTTGATTTTACACCTCATCTATCAAAAAACTTCTAGAAAGTCTCCCAAGAGATGTATATTTATTTTCTTCAAATCATGTGCAACAACTGTTATTTATGTATTGAACAATATTTAATTGCTAAGGCTCAAGCTTTTGGCCTATGAAAATGGCCATTTCACATAGTTCAATCTAATATGTTATAATGATGTCCAGAAATATAAGTGAAAAAGGATGATATAAAAATTAAATAGATAATGTATTTAAAATTATGTCATTTCACTAGCACAGAGAACCTTTTTCTTCACTGGAGCATGTTATTAATAATGCTCTGCATACTCAGATGTTAAATGTCTTTCTAATTGTAATGGCTTTATACTCTCGTTAGCTAATATCTCAAGGCTCACTATACACTTGAAGCAAGATTTATCTTTAAGAACAGTGGCTCTTAAAACCACATTTCAAGTAAATGCTATTTCTCATCAGCCCCTTTTAGCACCATTATTACTATGTTCAAGCTGTGGGATTTTTTGCAGGATTTTTTAGACCATTTATCCATATTGTGGTAAAATAATTAAAACTACAGGTAATCTATGCATCCTTTTTATTAAGGGCACATAAAATGCAATACATTGGAATAATGAGTAAGCAAATACATAAGCAAATGCAATTTTTAGTTCTCCATATTTAAAAAACTGCCACCTGTTTCTACAGTATATGTTACCATTTGACATACAAACCAAGTCAAGACCTCAAAGTCAATCTGCATAATAAACGTGTAGAATTTAATTTACTTTTCATTTTCATGCTAAAATAAAGAGAAAAATATTTCTACCATTTGTATTTTTAAAATATTAATATATGTTTTGTTAACCTCAAATAGCCAAATAGTATTTTTAAGCTTTTTATTGAAGTATAATTGATGAATAAAAACTGTGTATATTCAAGGTATACACCATAATGTTTTGATGTATGTATACATTGTGAAATAATCACCACAATCAAGCTAGTTGGAATATCCATCACTTCACATGGTTATCCTGTGTGTGGTGAGAATACTTGAGATCTCTCCTAGCGAATTTCAAGTGTATATACAAGACCTTGTTGTTAACCATAGTCACCTATGCTATACATTGGGTCTCCAAAATGGATACATGTTATAATTGCAAGTTTGTGCCCTTTGGCCAACCTCTCTCCATGTACCCCAGCCTCCAATCCACAGCCACTGTTCTACTCTCTGCTTCTATAATTTCAACTTTTATAAATTCTACATATAAGTGAGATAATGCAGTATTTTTCTTTCTGCATCTGGCTTATTTCACTTAGCATAGTGTCCTCTAGGTTCATCCATGTTCAAAGTTGTCACAATTGTCAGCCATACGTTGGCTATTGTGAATAATGTTGCAATAATATGGAAAGCAGAAGTCTCTTTCACATGCAGGTTCAATTCCCTGTGGACATGTATCCTGAAATGGGATTACTAGATCATCTGGTAGTTCTATTTTTAACTGTCTGAGGAACTTTCATATTGTTTTTCCACAGTGGCTATGCCAATTTACATTTCTACCAATAGTGTATAAGGGTACTCTTTTCTCCACATCCTTGACAACACTTGCTATCTTTTGATTTTTTGAATACACACCCTAATAGGTGTGGTTTTGATTTACATTTCCCTAATGATTAATGATATTGGGCATTTTTAGTAATATTTAATACCTGATGGCCATTTGAATGTTTCTTTAAATAAATGTCTAGTCAGGTCGCTTGCCCATTTTAAAATCATGTTATGTGTTCTACTGATATTGAGTTTTATGAATTTCTAAAATGTTTTGTACATTAACCCCTTATTATAAATACAGGTTGCAAATATTGTCTCCCACTCCATGGGTTGCTTTTTTATTTTGTTTATTGTTTCTATTGTTGTGCAGAAACATTTTTAATTTGAGGTTGTCCTATTTGTTTATTTTTGCTTTTGTTGCCTGTGTTTTGATGTTATATCCAAAAAAACTCATTTTCAAGACAAACATTATGGAGCTTTACCCCTATGTTTCCTTTAGGCATTTTACAGTCTTAGGTCTTGTGTTTAAGCTGTTGATCGTTTTAAACTGCTTTTTGTGAATAGAGCAAAACAGGGATACAATTCAACTTATTTTGCATGTGGATATCCCATTTCTTTAACATAATTTCTTGAAAAAACTATCCTTTCCTCATTGTGTACCCTTGGTGCCATTGTCAAAGATTAGTGGTCATATATGCATAGATTTATTTCTGAGCATTCTATTCTGTTTCTTTGGTCTATGTGTCTATCTTTATGCCAACACCATACTGTTTGGCTTAACATAGCTCTGTAATATAATTTAAAATCAGGGAGTATGATGCCTCTAGTTTTGTTCTTTTTCACAATAGCTCTACCTATTCTAGGGTTTTCTGTTTCCATATTAATCTTAGGGTATTTTTTCTGTAAAAAAAAAATGCCATTGGAATTTTAAAAAGCATTGCATTCACTCTGTTGACCACTTTGGGTAGTATAAACATTTTGACAATTTTGATTTTTCCAGTCATGAACATGTAATATATTTTCATTTATTTGTATCATCTTTAATTTGTTCAATCAATGTTTTATAGTTTTAAGTACACAGATCTTTTACTATCTTGTTTAAATTTGTTCCTACATACTTTTTTTGTTTTACTGTTAATTGGATTGTTTTCCTAACTCCTTTTTCAGATAGCTTGTTATTAACCTATAGAAACACTACTGATTTTTTTATCCTAAAATTTTGCAGAATTTATTAGTTCTGTTTTTTATATGGAGTCTTTAGGGTTTTCTCTATATAAGATAATGTCATCTGTAAACAGAGACAATTTAACTTTTTCCTTTCAGATTTAGATGCTTTTTATTTCTTCTTCTTGTCTAATTGCTCTAGCTAGGACTTCCAGTACTATTTCAATAGAAGTAGTGAGAATGGGTACTTTTATCTTATTCCTAAGCTTAGAGGAAAAGTTTTCATCTTTTCACCAGTAAGATGTGTCAAATGTTGATGTGTCAAATACGGCCTTTATTTGGGTGAGATACATTCCTTCTATGCTTATTATGTTGAGAGTTTTAATCATAAGAGAATGTTAAGGTTTGTCAATTGCCTTTTCTTCATCTGTTGATATGATCATGACTTCATTCTGTTTATGTGATGTATCACATTTGTTGATTTGTATATGTTAAACCATCCTTACATCCAAGTGATAAACCACTTTTTCATGGTGTATGATCCTTTTAATGTGCTGCTGAATTCAGTTTGCTGGTATCTAATGTAGTATTTTTACATCTATGTTTATCAAGGATATCTATCTGTAATTTTCTTTTTTCATAATATTCTTCTCTGGTTTTGGTGTCAGGGTAATGCTGATCTCATAGGTTTGGAATATTCTCTCTGGCTTAAATTTCTGGGAAGAGCTTGAGAAGGATTTGTGTTAATTCTTCTTTAAATGTTTGGTAGAATTCACTAGTTACATCATCAAGTCCTGAACTTTGCTTTAATGGAAGATTTTTATTTAATTACTGATTCAATCTCCTTACTTATTATTGGTTTGTTCAGAATGTTTATTTCTTCATGAGTCACTCTTGGTAGGTTGTATGTGTTTTGAAAGTTATGCATTTTTTCTAGGTTAGCCAATCTGTTGGCATATAATTGTTAATTGTAGTCTCTTGGTATTCTTTGTACTTTTATGATGTCGGTTGCAATGTCTCCTCTTTCAATTGATATTTTATTTTTCTTTACTCCTTTATTTCTTAGTTTAGCTAAAGATTAGTCAATTTTGTTTATCTTTTCAAAAATCCCACAGTTGTGTTATTTTTTCCATAATTTTTGTAGCATATATTTCCTTTATTTCCTCTCTAATCTTTGTTATTTCTTTCCTACTACTAATTTTAAGCTTAGTTTGTTCTTTTCAGTCTTGTTACTTGTGGTGTGACAATAGGTTGTTTATTCAAGATCTTTCTTCTTCCTTAATGTAGGCATTTATCACTGTAAAACTCTCTCTTAGAACTGCTTTTTCTGTAAGTTTTGATACATTGTTGTTTCCATTGCCATTTGTCTTCAATTTATTCTTTGACTCATTGATATTTTAGGAGCATGTTGTTCAATTTTCTTGTACTTGTAAAGTTTTCAGTTTTCTTCCTGTTGCTTATACCATTGTGATTGGATAAAGTAGTTGATTAAATTAAAAGATTGATGGAATATATCATATAATGATAAAAGCTATATATGACAAACCTACAGCCAATATCATACTGAATGGGCAAAAGCTGAAAGAATTCCCTTTGAAATCAGGCACTAGACAAGGATGCCCTCTCTCACCACTCCTATTCAATATAGTATTGGAAGTTCTAGCCAGAGCAATCAGGCAAAAAAAAGAAATAAAGGTTATTCAGTTAGGAAAGGAGGAAGTCAAATTGTCTCTATTTGCAGATGACATGATTATACATCTAGAAGACCCCATTGTCTCAGCCCAAAATCTCAAACTGATAAGCAACTTCAGCAAAGTCTCAGGATACAAAATCAATGTGCGGAAATCATAAGCATTCCTATATACCAGTAACAGACAAACAGAAAGCCAAATCAAGGGCGAACTCCCATTCACAATTGCTACAAAGAGAATAAACACCTAGGAATACAGCTAACAAAGGATGTAAAGGACCTCTTCAAGGAGAACTACAAGCCACTGCTCAAAGAAATAAGAGAGAACACAAACAGATGGAAAAACATTCCATGCTCATGTTTAGGAAGAATTAATATCATGAAAATGGCCATACTGCCCAGAGTAATCTATAGATTCAACACTATCCCCATTAAGCTACCAAAGACCTTCTTCAAAGAACTGAAAAAACCACTTTAAACTTCATATGGAATCACAAGAGAGCCTGCATAGCCAAGACAATCCTAAGCAAAAGGAACAAAGCTGGAGGCATCACACTGCCAGACTTCAAACTATACTACAGGGCTACAGTAATCAAACCAGCATGGTACTGGTACCAAAACAGATAAATAGACCAATGGAACAGAACAGAGGCCCCAGAAGCAACACCACACATCTACAACAATCTGATTTTTGACAAACCCGGCAAAAACAAGCAATGGGGAAAGGACTCCATGTTTAATAAATGATGTTGGGAAAACTGGCTAGCAATGTGCAGAAAGCAGAAACTGGACCCCTACCTGTCACCTTACACTAAAATTAACTCCGGATGGATTAAAGATTTAAACATAAAACCTAATACCATAAAAACACAAGAAGAAAACATAGGCAAAACCATCCAGGACATAGGCATAGGCAAGGACTTCATGACTAATCTTCTTAAATTTTTTAAGACTTGTTTTGTGGCCTGATACATGATCTCTCCTGGAAAATATTCTGTGTGAACTCGAGAAGAATGTGTTTTCCACTGCTGTTGGATAGAACATTCTGTATATATCTTTTCGGTGCATTTGGACTAAAGTGTATTTCAATGTTTTCTTATTGACTTTCTGCCTGGACAATCTATTCATACTCTACTATTATTGTGTTGCTACCTATTTCTATCTTCAACTCTATTAATATTTGCTTTATATGTTTAGGTGTTCCAATGTTAGGTGCATACGTTTTTATAATTATTATATCCTCTTGATGAATTAACCCTTGTATCATTATGTAAACCTCTTTTTACAGCTTTTGACTTAAAGTTTATTTTATCTGATATAAGTATAGTTAATCAGCTCTCTCGGTTTCCATTTCAATGGAGTATATTTTTACATCCTTTCACTATCATTCTATGAGTGCTCTTTTAGCTGAAGTAAATATCTGATAGGCAGCATATACTTGGGTCTTATTTTTAAGTTTTTTAATTTTATATTTTATATTTTTATTTTAATTCATCCAGCCATTCTATGTCTTCTTGTTAGAGATTTTAATCTATTTATGTTCAAGGTAAATAATAGGTAAGGTATACTTCAAGGTATTATGGAAAGGTAAGAATTTACTATTGCCATTTTGTTAATTATTTTCTGGCTGTTTTGTAGTTTCTTTGTTCTTTTGTTCCTTTCTTGCTATCTTCCTTTGTGATTTGATGATTTTCTATAGCAATATGCTTTGATTTCTTTCTTTTTATCTCCTACATATCTACTATAGATTTTTGCTTTGTGGTTACCACAGGCTTACATAAACACAGAACAGTCTATTTTAAGCTAACAACAACTTTAATTGCATATAAAACCTCTATACTTTTAATTTCCCCTCCCATATGCAATGTAAAAATATGTCAACTGGGACATTTTTGATGTCACATTGTATATTCTTTATCAAATTATATAGTTACAGTTATTTTTAATAGTTTTATCTCTTGACTTTTATGCCACAGATATAAGTGATTTACATACCACCATTACTATATTATTCTGAACTTGATCTGAATTTGACTATGTACTATTGACATTTTCTTCTTAAAGCCAGTGGAATGTATTGTGCAGTTCACTATAAAAACTACTAATTTAATAGAAATTGCAAGCTTTATAGTCAGAAAGATCTGAGTTCAAAGCCACACACTCACCAATTTGATGACTTAATGGGCAATGATTTTCTGGGTTTCGATTTCCTCTTCAGCAAACTAGAGACACCATGTGCACAGTAGAGATACTATGTTCACAGTAGAGATACTATGTTCACAGTAGAACCTTTTTGGGCATCTGTTAACTCACAGTCTCTAATACAACTGTGTTCCCTGACCTCCAAAGGGGGAGAATTGTTTGTACTTCATGAGCTTTCCTCCCTGGCCAGAACTTAGTAAATAGGGATGGTCCCTGGCCCAGGCTGTGCTAACCAGATTCTCTTTTCCTGGAATTTAGCATTGGGACATTGCATTGAGAAACCATGTAGTAGGGTGTGGTGCCTGAGATTTGAGTCTGTTTCATGTCTGAGCCAAGAGGTCATTTACCTGCCATGTGCACAGAAAAACAGAAAAAGCAGTTTTGCAGAGTGCAATCAATGAAGCAGATACCCAGAGCATGGCAGGGGCAAGAGTTACAGTTGAAAGCTCTCTAAGCCAACTTGGAGGACAATTCTGTGGCTCTATTACCTAAACACTTGCCTGCTTAGCTTTTCGAGGGAAAATGGTAATTTCTCTAAATGGACTTACTAGATAACTGTTAGAAGTGAAAGACTGAAAAGGTTTCATGGAAAGAGGCAGAAAGAACAAAATAATACTTCAGATCTGTCCAAATTTGCATCATAAGGTACTTCCTCTGGAAGACTATAATTACAGCAGGGTTTACCCTGAGTTGCAGTGAGTCATTTAAAAAGCAATTATTGCCAGCAGCCCTTGTTCTCTGGCTGAGAGTTGAATGGGAAATTTAATAGTATTATGAGAATTTTTCCCTACCAAACTAATTCTAAGAAATGATATAAATTGAATGTGTGTTTATTTTTTTTAAGACAAGCTTATCTTAATTGAGTTTTTCATAATTGTGTTCCACTGGTTACATATGAAATGGAAAAGAGAGAGGTGGTGTAGGAAAGTGAGCATTGGAGTGTCTAAATTATTTCTTTCTCTGCACTTCATTTCAGGCCTTTTCTTGCATCATTCAAGGTACCTCGTAGCACTCAGGACTGGGCATTGCACAGAGTGGTTGCACAGGCTCTTTTACTGATTGGTACCAAGATAGTTTGGAATAACGCCCAGAGAGCATTGTAGGAATAAATGTTCCTGACTCTGACTACTGATACACACAGGACTCTCTCATCCTATTAGTCACATCTGAGTACATGGCTGAGAGTATCAATGAGAACACGATTTATAGATCATGAACTATGCACAACAGTAATACTGAAAATATTGCTAATATTACTCAGTTAACCCTAACAACATTCCTAGTATCATGCTAATCTTAAAGGTAAAGAAAATTAGGCTTGGGGGTAATTAAGCTGTTCAAAGACACACCATCGGTAGATGATAATGGGTGTCTGGCCTGGGCCTTGTCTGCTATGAAGCCCAGGCTCTCAGCCACTGTGACTTGCTGCCTTTTAGCTATACAGTATTTATTGAGTCAACATTATAACACCTATGATAAAAGAAAAACTTCAGCCTAATTAAATTTAAAGGAGTTTAATTGAGCAATAGACAATTTACAAATCGGACAGCCCCCAGACTCACAGCCAATTCACAGAGACTCCAGCCCAGCAACGTGGTGGAAGAAGATTTACAGACAAAAAATGTCCAGGTGTGGTGGCTCATGCCTGTAATCCCAGCCCTTTGGGAAGCCTAGGCAGGCAGATCACCTAAGGTCAGGAGTTTGAGATCGCCCTGACCAACATAGTGAAACCCCATCTCTACTAAAAATACAAAATTAGCTGGGTGTAGTGGCACATGCCTGTAGTCTCAGCTACTTGAGAGACTGAGGCAGAAGAACCTGGGAGGTGGAGGTTGCAGTGAGCTAAGACTGCACCATCACACTCCAGCCTGGGCAATAAGAGAAAAAATCCATCTCAAAAAAAGGGAATGAGGTACAGAAATTGGAAGTGAGGTGCAGAACAGTTGGCTTGGTTACAGCTCGGCATTTGCCTTATTTGAACACTTTGAACACTCAGCAGTATTTGAATGGTTGAAGTATGACCACTGGGATTGGCCAAGACTCAGCTATTGTTACAGTTGCATACTCCTAAGTTAGGTTTTCTATCTTGTCTACCTGTTAAGCTAGGTTGCAGATCGTCCACAAGAATTCAAATATAGAAGTACAGGGTCCTTCTTAGGCCATGTTTAGTTCACTTTAATACCTGATTGAGTTATACTGTTTGTGAGGACAATAAATGTTTACATTGGAAAGCTGGTAATGATTTATATAAATTCTGCCTTTTATGCTGATTCTGTCTTAATTAACAGTGTTCAGTGAGTTAGTAATTTGTGTTGAATTTGTGTAATTATTTAAAAAATTAAGTTATATTACATGAATGTTCAATGACTCCATAGAAAAGATAACAGTGCCTTTCAGGACTTCTTCTTATAGAAGTGAAAGAAACCCATTTTTTTTTTCTTATTTGAGATGAAGTTTCGCTCTTGTTACCCAGGCTGGAGTGCAATGGCGTGATCTCAGCTCACCGCAACCTCTGCCTCCTGGGTTCAAGCAATTCTCCTGCCTCAGCCTCCCAAGTAGCTGGGACTACAGGTGTGTGCCACCATGCCCAGCTAATTTTTGTATTTTTAGAAGAGACGGGAAAGAAACCCATTTTCAACGAGCTTAATGACAAAGGGAATTAACTGGAAAGACACTAGCTTGGTTCATATAATTGTATTGGGAGCCACAAGAACCGATAAAGTTCTGAGGACACCAGAGACCAAAACTGAGAACCTATGTTGGGCTCACCTTGTCTCTTCCCCCTTGATTTTATCTTCCTCAGAAAGGTACATTGGCCACCAAATGGTTCGGGGATTTATCTCTGAAGTTCCAAGACTCTTGAGAACAGAGAAGATCATCCCTCAGTGGTGGCAGCAGAAAAATTCCAAGTAAAGATGACAGGCTGACCCTGAAACAACCTCAGGACACAATAATTTTAGAGACCTAAATGTGGCTTTGCCCATATTGGTGGCAGCCAAAGGAGATTATTTCTAATTACCAGAAGAAAGGAGTCTTATCTACTGTTTACAATCAAGTCTTTAATTTTCTAGAATATTTATAAAATCTTTTTAGCATATAAAAATTGAAAAAAAAATACTCTTTCCCAATATAACAGCTATCCTTTGTAGTTACTGCTTCCAAAATTATATCTCAAATCCAGGGTTTTTAAATGTTATGCCTTCCTTTCTCTGAGATCTAGTTGGGGCATAAAAAGATTTTGTAAACTTTCAGCTAATGAGAAATATCACTATCTGCTTTCTCTAATAAGCAGTCCCGAGGTAAAATATTAATCAACATAATTGTCTCATGGAAAAAGGGAGGAAGAAGAAATAATATGCAGTGGTCAGATACACAATAATTCAGTGGATGGGGATGGAAATGTGCATCATTCATTGTCTTGCTTCTTAATATACTGATCTCCTTTCTCAACTGATATGATTGCTACAGAATCTGCCTACTGAGTGAATTCCCTTCTCTGGCATCATCCTAGGCCATTCCTAAAAGGTGTTGTGCAGTGAGAAGAAATCCAATTCTCTGGTTGAATCCTTGCTGAATATGCTTGAATGAGCCTTAGGACTATCTTAGGGAATGTGCCATCCAAACCTCTTTTTTTTTGATATTTGGTATTTAGTCTTAAGTATTCTTTAAAATACCAGTCTGCAAGACTGATGCCAGAACATATGTCTGGTCATTATCTTTGAATAAGTACCCTACCTTTTTGATCACTTATCAATAGGCCTGACATTCTGACTGTCAGATTAATGGCTTCTGTCTTGACTTCTACCTCAAAGGAAAGTGAAAGAAAGGATAGGATGATAAGGTAAAGATAATCTTTCCTCCCCACCACTGCATCCAAGTTGTTTAGGCCATAGGGAATGATTACCTTGTGTAGTTAGGGAAGAATCTAATCTTCCACATTTCTCACTACCCTGTTTTTGCTTGTACTAACTTTATCATGGGGTAAAACACTTAGTTTTCCAGTTCTACAGAGGACTTTACTGCCTTGACTGTTCCAGTTTAGCATTGCTGAGGCTGTCTAGAAAGAACTTTTTATGTAGAAATGCCTACAGATTTTTTTGTGATTTCAGATAAATCAATTTGTCTTTTTGTTGTAGAAATTTACTGAAGAATGAAGAATAGAGCCTACAGGCTGATATTATCACATTTTTCTACTAAGTCACTGATATTCTGGTTTTGTTATGCACACGGTTGAAGTTTCAGGATACCACAAGAAACCTGTAACCCAATGCTTTACAGCTTTGCAACAAAATATGTCCTCCTAGCTGAGTAGGTGAGGGGAGTGGAGAGTGATTAATGAAGATGCCCCTATCTCGTCTTGACAAAACCCAGTTCCACATTTCAGTTTTCAAAATCGTTGTCCCCACTTCTAATACCAATTCCAATTACTAGCCAGTGTTCTTTCAGTTTGGGGTGTCAAGATCTCAATCTGATCTAACTTAAGCAAACAAACAATGTTATAAATATTAACTATAGAAATCCAGGCATATCTGAGACAGGAATAAATGACTTGATATTGCTAGATATCTTTCTGTCTGTTTCTTATCACTACTTTTCTCTCAAAAATCATCTTTATTCTCATGTATTTATCCATGTGACAGTAAATGTGCTATCATGTAGAGTCATATTCTCATAGTTGACTACATGCAAGAGAAAAAAACAAAAACCTCTCTGTTCTTAGTTCCAGCAGAAAATGCTTAGAGAGTGCTTCCAGCTTGTATGGTTTGGGTTATGTGAACATTCCTGAATTACTTGTGTTACCAAGGGATGTTTTACTGTGATGGCCAGGTCTCAGTCACAGACTCATCCTTCCAATCAAAGTGGTGAGGCCTGTAAACAGAGTAGGTAGAAGAAGAGCATTAGGCAACATTGATAATAGTTGAAATAATTATGATGCTCTGTGTTGTTATAATGCAATTATGTAGGGTCTGCCTTAGGAGCACAGAGAAGACAGCAGGGGAAAACTTAATTTCTTGCTTCTCATCTAGACCAGAAATGCTTGAGGTCAGAGACTGGGTCATATTTGCCTTTGTGTTCACATAACTTATCACAGAGAGTACCTTATGGTAGGTATTTAAAAAATTAATACATGTGAAAGGAAACTGGCAGGGAGAAAGCAAGGAATGAGAGTCCATTCTAGGAACTGTTTAAACTGTTTCCTAAGGTTTCCCTTAGGACACCTTATCCTGGTACAGTGGATAAATGGATGGACTCAAATTATTGGTCAATAGAATCTAGTAGGATAAGGAAAAGGAAGCAAACCATCCATTTCAAATCATAGAGTTTTAATAATTCCCTTAATGCCAGGTATGCTCACGACTGCTTTTCGGCTTCCAGTCAGACTGTGGCATGCCATACATGAAATCCTCTCTGAAATCTTCTTACAGTGCACTTGTGGTTTGACAAGTACTAAGCTTATCTTTTTCATAGTTGCTGCTTGTGTCAGAGCAATTTAAAAATTGAAGAGCAATTTGGCAACTTGTTCACACCTCTGGCGAGTGGCTCTACCCCATTATTTACAATGTCTCCAAATTTTAAGATGTGCTGCTTGGATAGATGTTGGAACAGGTAAGGCTGTGACCATTGGAGAGATTAAGCAGAATTATTGCAGACATTTGTGAAATAAGCTGTGAATTATTTACAAACAGGTAATTAATTTTTGAGTATAAATTGAGACTACCATTTTTGTCATGGGAGAAGTTAACTAATCTTTCTTCCTCTAATGGATAACAGTTAAAGAGTGATGAAGGGAAGGAGCTTGCCTTATATTTGTAAGAGTCATGTTTGCTCACTTGCTCCTGCCCTCCAACACCTCCCACAAGGGACAGATGCTCCATTGCTCAGCAGTGGCTCTGAGAAGGGAAGGTGGTGGCAGCTCATCCTCATCTGAAACTCATCTTCATCTGTTCCAGGGTCTGCTTCAGCCATGGCATTGTCTCTATCATAACCAATGCATGGAGGAGTATTTCTGATGGCTTTTTGTAAAGACTAAGTGAAGCAAAGGGACAGTGCACTTAATCATGTTGTCTCATGTGAAGTAACTAAGTGAACTATGCTGAAATGGACTTTGAGCTTGAGCCCAAATCTTGGTTGCTGGAGCCAAAAAATAAAAAAGAACTTAAGAGGATGGGGGTGTGGCTCCGGGACTTAGGAGATGTGCAGAGACGTAGCATTTGCCTAGACTAATGTCTAAAAACTAGATTTTTTTCCTTGGCCTTCTCCGTGTACCCTCTCTGTTTTCTCTTCCATCTCCCCTTCTTTTCCTCTTCCTTTCCTTCTTTTTTGCCTTGCTGTGACATCATCATCACCATCATCATCATCTTTTTCTTCATCA
Source organism: Aotus nancymaae (assembly GCF_030222135.1). Classification (NCBI taxonomy): domain Eukaryota; kingdom Metazoa; phylum Chordata; class Mammalia; order Primates; family Aotidae; genus Aotus; species Aotus nancymaae. The sequence goes on along the minus strand of NW_026988450.1, from coordinate 82,127,005 downwards.
TCTTTATCATCATCAGAAAAAGCATACACTGGGCATCTGCTCTGATAATATATTCATTATGTGTTTCTCTCTACTAGTAAGTTCCTTGAGGTCAGAGGGCAAAGCTCTCTCACCATCTATATATTCCGTGCACACATGACAGAAAATGAATGAATATGTTAAGTAAATTAACAAATGGACTTTTGAAAATCAACAAGATTAAAACAAATTAGGATAACTGAATTAATCTTTGCAAGCTGATCTTTGTGTCAGGGCCTGATTATATCCCCATGGAGAAGCAGCCTCTGTTTAGGGTAAAGCAGATAGACATGAGACTGTGGATGCTATTCCCTCAAATCTAGTTTTTCCTCCACTGCTGCTCTGACTTGGGATAAATTGTCTGTCTTCTTCCCTTTTAAAATATGGCACTGATGAGATGATTGCATAAAGTAATCAGTTTCTGGCATGTAGTGGTTTTCCCATCCAAGTGATTTCTTTTGCAGGTCATAATGATAAGTTTCATTTGACAGTTATGCCTTTCATTTTTTCTGCAGATGCCGCCAGAAACCTCAGGTTTGAAACTCACATTTCATTGGCCTCTCTGTCTATTGCTATTCCATTGCTTGCTAGTGTGCACTTTCATCTCATTTTAATAAATGTATTATAGCTACAGTGTTTACTATAAGAAGCTTCATATTGCTTTTAAGAGTGGGCATTGTAGGAAATAATGTGTATGAATGTAAGTGCTCATGGTTGTTAGTGAATCTCCATTGTTAGCTAATCCCTATTTTAATATGAATATTATGCAATCTGAGCAAAATCCAGAGTGCCACCATCATTTTATCATTTCAGTGAAGGGAAGCATCGGCTGGGAGTAGGAGCTCATGGTGGTGGTGATTTCCTTCTTGCTACCAGCTGATAGGCAGCAGGTTTGACAAAGCCCACAGCATGAGCTGAGAAACATGACTCTTGTCCTTTGTGGTAAATCTCAGATGGCAAGACTACATCTTTAGCCAAGTTAGACATTGGTTTGATTCTCCCCTACAGTTTTTCCAGTTCTGATTACCTCTAGTTGCTGTTTGCCATGCCAACTGTAGCTCAGCTTGGCTTTTGGTGTCTTCTGTCCTGGCACATAGCAATTGACTTCAGCTTGGCCCGTGAACTTCAGTTTGACTTTCAATATTAGAATTAATAGTTGGCCTATGATGTGGACCCTGAAATGCAATATGATTACATTGCAAAAGTTAATAAATAGTAACCACCAAACTGTCCAGCCCAGGCAGGAGCAAGGAATAGGCAGAAGGAACAAAGAAATTCTCTGGTATGATTTAATCACATAACCCCCCAAAATGTCCCAGGGCCAGCAGTCATAGCATCAAGAGCACAGTAGATCACAGCATGCTACTTGCCACAAAAACCGAGGCACCCTGGAAACTTGATGATGAAACTAGAGGACTGGAAAGTCTGTGATTGAGCCAGACAAAAGCAGGTTCAGGTCAACCCAACTCATGGGTTGAAAAACAAAAGTTGTCATCAGCTACAGAGAAATCAGTTCAAAGACTGAGCCCCACAGGCCCTTTGTTAACCACTGCAGGTGGGCCTGGATTGATGAGCACCCCTTCTTTGGCCAGTCTTTAAGGGACAACACTCTTGTGTTGCTGCCTGGGAGGCAGCATGTAGGATTTCTGTGTCAGACTATAAAATAAAGAACCTCTAGACTCATTTTGGTGGGTAAGCCTGCAGTCATAAAGAATGCTTTCTTTTTTTCTGTTAGTAACACTTCTACTTAAAAGCATATATTTGTGCCCAAGGAACCCAAGTTGGTAGCATTTCACATCACTTTCACATCACTTTTTTTCAGTAATGCAGACTACAAATCACTATACATACAAGGATAACACCAAAATCTCCCTTTGTTCAACAAGTGTCCCCTCTCTTTCTCTCTCTCTCCTCTCTCTATGCCCTTACGTATCAACATAATGAAACGATTTCTTCAGTAATCAAATTTCTGGTGCTGTAAAATATTTAATTTTTATTTCCTTAAATATTGTCATAATATGACATTGTTTCTTTTTACCCGCACTGTCTTATGATACTGCCCTATTTTAGGTAAAAGTTGTCTTTTGTTTCAATCAGTCCACATAAGATGAGAAACAAGCAAGGGATTGGGCTGCCCTGCAGACTCTAGGAAGTCCCTGGGTCTATCCAGGATGGTAACTCTGAACCAAATCCAAGCACTGAATGAACACATGGATTTGGTTCTGAGTTACCATCCTGGATAGACCATCAGTGGAATGAACCTTGAGCATTCACTCCACCCCTCTGACCTTCAGTGTCAACACTGAACAAGTAGATATAATATTGTCTTCTGACCAGGCGCGGTGGCTCATGCCTGTAATTCCAGCTCTTTGGGAGGCCGAGGCGGGTGGATCACGAGGTCAAGAGATCGAGACTATACTGGTCAACATGGTGAAACCCCGTTTCTACTAAAAATACAAACAATTAGCTGGACATGGTGGCGCGTGCCTGTAATCCCAGCTACTTGGGAGGCTGAGGCAGGAGAATTGCCTGAACCCAGGAGGTTGTGGTGAGCCGAGATCACGCCATTGCACTCCAGCCAGCCTGGGTAACAAGAGCGAAACTCCATCTCAAAAAAAAAAAAAAAAAAAAAAAATTGTCTTCTTAGCAGGTTCAAAGAGGATTAAATGAGATGACATACATAAAATGGGTAGTGCAACGCTTGGTTCACTGGATATAAAAAGTAATTATTATTTTTATATTATTGATATTACTTATGTGTTTGGGTAACAGTGACAAATTATACGTGCCTGGAGGGTAGCATGCTAAAGCAATGCACTACAGTACAAGATAAAGACTACAATGAGCTGGATTTTCAAAATTGGTTTCCTTTTATTCATAATATGAGTAGTTTCTATCTTCTGATTTTTCTCTCTCCCTCCCACTTATGTTAGATAAAACAGTGCTTAATCTCATGATGATGCAAAAGTGGCTTCCCTATTCAGGCAAACATGAAGAGAAGACAGCCTGTTATATGCCAGGCTAATACTGGTCACTTCCACTCATCACATACTGTCCATCTGTCTTAGTCCATTCAGGCTGCTACAACTAAACAATTGAGTGGCTCATAAACAACATAAATTTCTTTCTCATAGTTCTGGAGGCTGGAGGTCCAAGATCAAGGTGCTGGCAGATATGGTGTCTGGTGAGGGCTGTCCCTGGTTCATAGATGGCAGCTTCTCACAGTGTCCTCACATGGTGGGAGGAGCAAGACAGCTCTCTAGGGCTCCATTTATGAAGGCACTAACTCCATTTATGAGGGCTCTACCCTCATGACCTAGTCACCTTCCAAAGTCCTCATCTACTTCACCTTGAGGATTAGGATTCCACATCTATATTTGTTGTCATGGGAGACAAATATCTAGACCATAGCATTATCATATTATCTATAACACTATATTGCATTTATTCTGTTATGTGTCTGATGTACTCAGTGTACTTTGAATCTCTCAAGATATGGATCTTGTTCTATTACTTTCTGCATTTCCTGCACCTATACCTATGTTCATTCAGGCCAATAATTGAACAAAAATTCACCATTTGGCTGAAGTTTACCTATAGTTTTTGTTTGCTTATTGTTTTTTATTTTTGTTTTTGTTTTCCATTGGGCACCATCTATTATGATTGGGCGACACCCATATCTTACTAGTTGTTAAATAGTATAAATATTGATAGTGGTTAGGGGTTGAATAAATATGGTTTATCCTCACAGTACTCATGAAGTTAATATTACTCAACGTGCATGTAAGAGGAAATTGATGTTCAGACAGGACTTATGCAACTTCTACATTCTTTCAGAGTGTGGAAGGGGGCCAGGATTTAAAATCTGTTTTGTCTAGTCCAAAGTCCAAATGCTCTATTTTATGTTGCCAGCTATGAATCTTTAATTATTTAAACAGTCTGGTATTGAATACTTAGGATATTTTATAATTCAAGTCTTATTTTAAAACTTTACATCGGATAGTCAAGAAAAGCCAGATGGATCTGTGTATAGAGCCTAGTTCATATCTTACAACCTGCTAGTCACGAAAGAGCGAAACATTCAAGGTGATTTCAGGCAAAATGTATCCTAATCTACTAAGTGTAGGGCATTTATATACAAAAAGAAAATCAAACTCAATAATATAAACAGAGTCAACTGTCAACCCCTTTAAAAATCCTGTGCTTAAATATTTGTATGTGTACAGAATGAAAAACGCAAGCTTGATGAATATTTTATATAGTTTGTTCTAGACTTAATGTTTGCACCACCCCATAATGCGTAGACTGAAGCCCTAACCCCTAGGTGGCCGTATTTGGAGATGGACCTTCTAAAGGAGTGCTTACAGGTGGGGCAATGTGGCAAAACCCCATCTCTACCAAAAGTACAGATTATTAGCCTGGTGTGATGGCATGCACCTGTAGTCCCAGCTACTCATAAGGCTGAGGTGGAAGGATTGCTTAAGCCTGGGAGGCAGAAGTTGCAGTGAGCCAAGATTCCATCACTGCCCTCCAGCCTGGATGACAGGGTGAGACCCCATCTCAAAAGAAAAATAAAAGTAATTAACATGAAATGAGGTCATAAGGGTGGGGCCCTTATCCAATAGGATTAGCATCCTTATTTAGAAGAGACACCAGAGAGCTCTGTGCCAAGGAAAAGCTATGTGAGAGCATAGCAAGGAGGCCACAGTCTGACAGCTCAGAAGAATCCTCACCAGAAACTGAAAACAACCCTGCTGGCACCTTGATGTTGAACTTGCAACCACCACAAACAACTATGAGAAAATAGAGTTTATTATTGAAGCTACGCAGTCTATAGTATTTTGTTATGGCAGCCAGAGCTGACTAATACACAGTTAGAACAGTTTCTTCCAAGGGAAGCCTGGTTGAGTTGACCAAACCAACTTTAGTTAACACAGATACTGGCTAAGAATTGGTGGTTATCAGATTACATATGTTCATGCTTTAAAATAAATATTGCCAATCAGCCCATATTAATGAGACCCAACTTTGTGCAATCAATCCTGTAAGAAGAGAGTATAAAAATGTTTTTGAGACTATGCCAGCCTCAATTGAAATTTTCAATATGTTTATGGGTCAATAAATTCTATTTAGTTCTCATCTTCTTTGTAAAAATCACAGGAGTGGATAAGAAGGCCTCCAAGGTCGTCTTCATGTATGGGACTTTTGGAGGTACTTGTTCTTCCCCATTTTATAAGCAATTGATGTACTCAATACTATTGAAAAATGTAAGGCAATTTGAATTTCCACCTACTTTCAATAAAGGCAGAAGGTCTGGGGATAGCCTTCAGCATCCATACTTTTTATAGTTCCCCAGGTTATTATAATGTGCTGTCAAGGTTCTCAACTTCACTAAAAACCCTCTGCCTCCTAAGAATGCTATGTTCTTTCCACTCATAGGCCTTGGCTGGCGTGTGCTCCCTCTCTGCTTGCAATAGAGAGTTATTTTTCATCCTCCAAATTTCTTTTTTGACACCTTTACCACATATTTCAGACAGAATTTGATTTTTCTCCTTAACCTAAAGAATCAATTCATGGCTGAGATACAGCACCAGCCTCACAGAGGCTGGAGAACATGCTACATCTCTCTTCCATGCTCAGCCCCATCATAGAGCTCTGCACATGTCAAATGTTAGCAAATAAATAGTTTATTTGGCTTTTATTATTATTATTATTATTTTTATTGCATTTTAGGTTTTGGGGTACATGTGAAAAACATGCAAGGTTGTTGCATAGGTGCATACATGGCAGTGTGATTTGCTGCCTCCCTCCCCTTCACCTATATCTGGCATTTCTCCCCATGCTATCCCTCCCCAACTCCCCACCCCCCCGCTGTCCCCCCTCCCCCCAACAGACCCCCGTGTATAGTGCTCCCCTCCCTGTGTCCATGTGTTCTCATTGTTCAACACCCACCTATGAGTGAGAACATGTGGTGTTTGATTTTGTGTTCTTGTGTCAGTTTGCTGAGAATGATGTTTTCCAGGTTCATCCATGTACCTACAAAGGACGTGAACTCCTCGTTTTTAATGGCTGCATAATATTCCATGGTGTATATGTGCCACATTTTTCCTGTCCTGTCTATCATCGATGGGCATTTGGGCTGGTTCCAGGTCTTTGCTATTGTAAACTGTGCTGCAATGAACATTCGTGTGCATGTGTCCTTATAGTCGAATGATTTATAATCCTTTGGATATATGCCCAGTAATGGGATTGCTGGGTCAAATGGAATTTCTATTTCTAGGTCCTTGAGGAATCGCCACACTGTTTTCCACAGTGGTTGAACTAATTTACACTCCCACCAACAGTGTAAAAGTGTTCCTATTTCTCCACATCCTCTCCAGCATCTGTTTTCTCCAGATTTTTTAATGATCTCCATTCTAACTGGCGTGAGATGGTATCTCAATGTAGTTTTGATTTGCATTTCCCTAATGACCAGTGATGATGAGCATTTTTTCATATGTTTGTTGGCCTCATGTATGTCTTCTTTTGTAAAGTATCTGTTCATATCCTTCGCCCATTTTTGAATGGGCTTGTTTTTTTCTTGTAAATCTTTTTTAGCTCGTTGTAAATTCTGGATATCAGCCCTTTGTCAGACGGGTAGGCTGCAAAAATTTTTTCCCATTCTGTTGGTTGCCGATTCACTCTATTGACTGTTTCTTTTGCCGTGCAGAAGCTGTGGAGTTTGATTAGGTCCCATTTGTCTATTTTGGCTTTTGTTGCCAATGCTTTTGGTGTTTTGGTCATAAAGTCCTTGCCTACGCCTATGTCCTGAATGGTTTTGCCTAGGTTTCCTTCTAGTGTTTTTATGGTGTTACGTCTTATGTTTAAGTCTTTAATCCATCTGGAGTCAATTTTAGTGTAAGGTGTCAGGAAGGGGTCGAGTTTCTGCTTTCTGCATATGGCTAGCCAGTTTTCCCAACACCACTTATTGAACAGGGAATCCTTTCCCCATTGCTTGTTTTTTTCAGGTTTGTCAAAGATCGGGTGGTTGTAGATATGTTGTGTCGCCTCCGACGCCTCTGTTCTGTTCCATTGGTCTATATCTCTGTTTTGGTACCAGTACCATGCTGTTTTGATTACTGTAGCCTTGTAGTAGAGTTTGATTTGGCTTTAGATAAATTCGTTCAGCTCTCGCAATCTGTTGACTCATCCATGAAGAACTCTTGCCATTCTGACATCATCCAGAAATTTAACATAAATAAATCTTTGTGTCTGAACATAAAAGCATATGATACAAAAACTCCTAATGCACTTTTAGAGAATCGTTCAATTGAAAAGCTGTTAAAATGCACACACTTTACAACAGAAGAAATTCAAATCTGCCTCGGTCCCAACAGAAAGAGGATGCTGAGGGACACTTGCATTTAAGTGGTGGCTGTCAGACAAGGCCAAGAGGGTCGTGAGCAGTTGAGCTGTGTACACCGTGACGGTCGGGTGAGAAGTCCACAGGGAAGGAGCTTTGGCTAGAGCTGGATTATCTTCATATTGTCTCCCATCAAGCCTGTCTCAGTTGCAGTAAAGAACACATACTGTCTATAATTAGGTATCCTTATATATTCTTGACCACAAACTAAAAGTCAAGTCATTTAAGATACAAATATTGTTAATGAGATAAGCAGGAAATGAGGAACTCTACAAAGCCATTCACATTTACCATAAGGCATTCTGCCGATTAAAAAGTCCTAACAAACTTGTTAGTGTATTCTTTATTGTGCCTGAATCTTTAGTTTATCTTAGACTTTCTTTTTTGCTTTCTGGTGATCAAGAAAATCTAGGAGATGTATCTGTGATGATACTGAGATTTTCCCAACCATAAAATGTCAGGGCTGAGGGGAATTGGAGTAAGTATGTGGTACACACCTTTACTTCACAGATAGGTGACTTCAAGCTTTGAAAGGAAAATAATTATTCAAGGTTTTAACCAACGATTCCTTGATCAATGTTCTTCTGAGTACAATGGCATCTATGGAAAGTTCTCTTCCATCCTAAGAGGGTCTCTGTCTTGCAACTGTTCCCTAAACGCTTAGAGAAAGAGCCGTAAACTCTCAGTTCCTGGTTTGAGTTTGTGATTCCTACATTCTGTCTTCTCTAACCACAGTTTTAGGCAAATCAGAACAGTTGCTCACCCTAGGAGAGATAGATAATTGGTCAACGGTATTACTGTCTGCTACAGCCACCATGTAAGATACGTAAGCTTTCAGAGTCTCAATAACTTTGTGCAAAAATGGGAATAACACTGGCCTCAAAAGCTGATTGTGATGTGTGAATGATGTCATGTTGTGTTATCTAACTAAGAGTAATGAGGAGAGGGGATTGATTTGTTCTAAAGAATTGGCTCACAGGACTGTGGAAGCTGGTAATTCCGAAATTTGCAGAAGAGGCTGAAAGGCTAGGACAAGAATTGATATTTTTGATGTTGCAGTCTTGAGTTTCAAGGCAACCTGGAGGCAGAATTTCTTCCTTGTCCAGGGACCTCTTTCTTTTCTCTTAAGACCCTCAACTGACTGGGTGAGGCCCACCCACATTATTAAAGCAGGCGGTTAATCCACTTTATTAATGTACTGATTTAAATGTTAATTACATCTAAAAATCACTTAGCAGCAACATCTAGTCTGGTGTTTTACCAAACAGCTGGACACAACACCCTAGCCAAGTTGACACATAATTAACCATGACACATATTCTTGCCATAGTGTGAGCTTCTAGTGAGTGGGAAGTAAATGTTAGAACTTTTCCTTGACTTTCTTTTCGAAGCCTTTATGAGATTCTTTTATTACAGGAGATGCTAATTTAAAACAATCAAAATTATCAAACAAAAATTGTGTGATATTTTACAATACAAAAATTCTTCTGGGTCATTATGGTTATTTGATAGGCCATTTTCTTAAACACAATTAACTGTATGATTGAGAGGTATGTTTAATAAACATTGATTCAATACTCATTACATGCTTAGAGCTCTTCAGGGCACTAAAGCTATAAATAAGAAGGCAGGGCCCAGTATCATCAGATATCCCTAAATCTAGTGAAGGATTGGAAGTATATGTCTCATTAATTGGGGTGACTCTTGTAATAGCATATGTGCAAGGCAGCATACAAATACTGTAGAGAGAGAAACTGATTATGCCAGGAGGCTCAGAAAATAGTTCCAAGGACATGTGACTTTTATGCTGGCAGGCAATGCTTTAAAAGCAGACTAAGTATAGCACATTGCACCGCCCAAAGCAGGAAGATCTGAAAGAACATTCAGGGTATAGTCAAGTGATGGCAAGACACTCACAGGGCCTTCAGAGCAGAGTGAACAGAATGTTATCTTTCAAAATAACACTGGACCCTCTCATCCATCTCTCTAGGAGTCTGCTGAGCTTGCCTCTCTATGCCGAAATTAAGCATCTTAGCGGGACCTGAAGTTCCTTCACAAATGGGGTCCTTTGAATATTCCCATAATTATCTCTGAGGCTTTCTGCACACAATATGCCTGCCCAGGACTGCATGCTAATGATTGTTCCCATAGTACATTCAGCTTATCCCTGTTTCTCATCAGACAAAACCCACATGTACTTCAATGCTCAGATTGTGTGAAATCTTCCTTGAACACTTTTCTATTCTGTAAACAAACAATTATTTTCTCCTCTGATCTACCATATGACTCCAGACATATTTCTATTGCAGCTTATAATACTCTGTAATGTAATTTTGTTTTGAGACAGAGTCTTATCTGTCACCCAGCCTAGAGTACAGTGGCATGATCACAGCTCACTGCAGCCTCAACCCCCCGGGCTCAAGCTATCTTCGCACTTCAGCCTCCTGAGTAGCTGGGACTACAGGCACATGCTACCACATCCAGCTAATATTTTTTCTTAATTTTTATTTTTGTGAAGACAGAGTCCTGCTGTGTTTCCCAGGCTAATCGTGAACTCTTGGGCTCAAGTGATCCTCCCATCTTGGCTTCCCAAAATGCTAGGATTAAAGGCATGAGCCACCATGCCTAGCCCTGTAATGTAATTGTTTATGTATGCCTATTTCTTGACCACATAGGATTAGAGCTCCTTCAGGGAGGTAGTTGTGTTTTATGCATTATTGCATAGTAGGATCAAACCTTGTGGCCAGCACTAACTGGAAGCTCAGTATATGCTGATGGAATTAATAAATTTCAAATAAAAAACAAGTGCTAAACACATAACTATTGTTGAATAGAAGCAAATGCATTGCCAGTTAAATTAAATATTTGTGACTATTTTAGAATTGGTATTTTTTCGTGATATCAGTGTCATAACTGGTAATGATGCTGAAAAAGACAAATGTGTTGAAATGTTTTTCTGTGGGTTTGAAACAAATTGCCTGTCTTCTATTATGCAAATCCAGAATGTTGAGTCACAAACAATGGATCATTGCCCTTCAGATTAATGAAAAGAAATATGAAAATAAACCTTAGCTCTGGTTTAAAGCACTTGAAAAGTGATGCCTCAAACAAATACAACTATAGCATAAACTGAGAAGGACCAGGAAAGTATTCTTTTTAAAATTTCCCTTTATTTCTACAGCAAAATTTATTTCTTTTAAAGTAGTTATTCTTTGGCCTGGTGCGGTGGCTCACGCTTGTAATCCCAGCACTTTGAGGGGCCAAAGCATGTAGATCACGAGGTCAGGAGATAGACACCATCCTGGCTAACATAGCAAACCCCATCTCTACTAAAAATACAAACAATTAACCAGGCATGGTGGTGGACACCCGTAGTCCCAGCTACTCGGAAGGCTGAGGCAGGAGAATCCCTTGAATCCAGAAGGTGGAGGTTGCAGTGAGCCGAGATCATGCCACTGCACTCCAGCCTGGGAAACAGAACGAGACTCCATCTCAAAAAAAAAAAGTTATCTTCAATTATTCTACATACTAGTAGAATCATTCTACACACTAGTAATTCAATCATTCTACATACTAGTCCCAGAGGGATCTTTCCAGAAGACAAATCAGATCATATCATGTCTTTGCTCAAAAGCATTCAGGGGTTCCCCATTATCAATTGATAGAAATTGAAACCATCTGACTCTAACCGACTGTCTGATGTCAATAATGTAAAAAATATTTATTTACATTATTTATTTATTATATAAATATATAATTATGATTTAAAATAATAGTATAAATTTCCTTTAAAAATTATTTCCCTTTATTTCTGGAGTAGATTTGCCATAAAATTGCCTTTTTATTATTCTATTTTTGCCTTTTTATTATTTTTTTCCCAAAAACAGCTTTTGGTTTATTGAATTTTTTATCCTTTTGTTTTTTCTCACATGAATATTTACTCATAACTTTATCATTTACTGCCTCTGTATTCTTTAGGTTTTGTCTTTTCTTTCTAGCATTTAAAATTTTTGCTACTAAACTATATAATATATACAGAGAAGTGCTTAATTTATAGGTTTGATGCAGTTTTAAAAAATGAAGACATGCATGTAACCACAACACAGACTGGGAAATAGAATGATACCATCACCAGCCCCAGAAATCCTGCTTGCACCTCTTTTTAACCCTTCTTTTGCCTCCTTTATAGAGGTAATCACCACTCTGACCTCTAGCAACACAAGTTAGATTTGTCTATTTTTGCAAGATGTTTTGATGGAATCATAGAATATTTACTGTCCTGCATCTGGCTTTTAAAATTCAATATTATGTTGAGATTTAAACCTATGTTGTTGGAGATATATATATATATATATAAACATATAGTTTATTTAGTTTATTGATATATAATATACCTTTTGGTGAATAATAAATATGTTGTGATTTCTTTTTCTGTTCTATTTTAATAAAAATTCCCATTTCTCAGTATTAGAAACCAAATGTTGCTATAAATATTCCTGCACTTGACTTTTTGTCGCTTGTTGGTATAAATTTCTGTTGAATATATACCTAGAAGTAGAAATGTTGAGTCATAATTTAGGTCTACGTAGACACTGCTGAACAGTTTTCCAGAATGAAATGGACGTTGCAGTTGTTTCACATACTCAATAATCCTTGCTTTGGTTTGACTTTTTTAAATGTTGTCCATTCCTGTGGTGGGTAGTCATATTTTATTTGGTTTGAGTTTGCATGCTTCTGATGGATCCTTTATTGAGCACCTTTTTCATCTTTATTGCCTTTTCTTTCTTGAAGTACCTTCAAGTTTTTAAATCAACTTTCCTATTGGATTGTTTATCTTATACTTATCAATTTGTAGCCTTTATTTATATATTCTGGATCAGATTTTTATCAAATATATATCTTATAAATATCTTCTCTCTCCCAATGGCTTTCCTTTTTGTCCTCTTAACGATGTTGATTGATGTGAGCCACTGTTCTTAATTTTAGTGCAATCTAATTTTTTAGTTTTCTCTTAAAAAATTATTGATTTTTATATGCTATTTAAGAACTCCTTCAGACAAGCAAAAGACCCTCAGTCACAACCACTACCAAGGTTCCTTACTCTGCTGCCTTGAAATTGGAGAGGAAATATAAACCCTAAGATCACCCTAAAACTGTGGTGGGCAGCCTGGGAGTGCCAATTTGTAATCTATAGCCATAACTTAAGTGGAAGAGGAGCCCTCACTTTCAGAGCATTGAGAGGAAACATGGCTGCAACTGTAAGGAAATACAGGGGAGCCACACAACTGAGCAAGAGCCTACCAACTGCCCACTACACATAAGTGCCACCTACTGGATCACACCACGAAGCTCAACACGAAAAATATTTTGCTAACATACCTTTCTATGAAACCAAAGACAAAAGCCAGCTACAAATAAAGACCCTGCACAAACCTTCAGCCCTGTGAAAATATTCAGAACAGAAGGCTATTGACTGTGCTGGATCTACACAGCAGTTAAAGGGACACTCACAGGCAGAGGTGAGAGAACCAACAGAAGAACTCCGGCAATTCAAATGGCCAGAGTGTTTTATGTCCTCTACTAGTTTTCCAGTAAGTGTTCTTAACTAGGCTGAGTTGGCTGGAATGACAGAAATAAAAGTCACATTATGAATGGGAACAAAGAATCATTGAGAATCAGGACGATGGCAAAACCCAATCCAAGGAAAATAAGAATCACAATAAAAGGATACAGAAGCTGACAGAAAAGATAGCCAGTATAATAAGAACCTAACTGATCTGATAGAGTTGAAAAACACTCTATAAGAATTTTATAATGAAATCATAAGTATTAATAGCAGAATAGATTTAGCTGAAAAAAGAATCTCAGAACTTGAAGACTGGCTCTCTGAAATAAGAGAGTCAGACAAAAATAAAGAAAAAAAGAATAAAAAGGAACAAATAAAACCTCCAAGAAATATGGAATTCTGTAAAGAGTCTAAATCTACAAATCACTAGCATCCCTGAAAGGAACGGAGGAGAAAGCAAATAACTTGGAAAACGTATTTTAGGATATTGTCTGTGAAAACTTCCCCAATCTTGCAAGAGAGACCAACAGTCAAATTCAGGAAATACAGAGAGCCCCTGCAAGATTCCACACAGAAAATCAGCTCTTGAATGAGTTTTGGGTAAACAAGAAAATTAAGGCAGAAATCAAGATATTCTTTGAAACTAATGATAACAAAAATACACATACCAGAATTTCTGGGACACAGCTAAGGCAATGTTAAGAGGAAAATTTATAGCATTAAATACCCATATTAAAAAGTTAGAAAGATCTCAAATTAGCAACCTAATGTCACAACTGAAAGAACCAAAGAAGAAAGAGTAAATCAACCTGAAAACTGGCAGAAGACAAGAAATAATCTAAAGCACAGCTGAACTAAAGTAAATCAAGACACAAAAAACCATTCAAAAGATTAACAAATCCATGAGTTTGTTGTTTGAAAAAATTAATAAGATAGGCCACTACCTAGGTTGATAAAGAAGAAAAGATAGAAGATCCAAATACACACATTTAGAAATGACAAAGGGGATGTTATCACTGACCCCACAGAAATAAAAATAACCATCAGAAACCACTATGAACATCTCTACACACAAACTTAAAAAACTAAGAGATGGATATATTCCTAGACACCTATACCCTCCCAAGACTAAAACCAGGAAGAAACTGACTACCTGAAAGATTAATAATTAGCTCTTAAATTTAATCAGTAATAAATAGCCTGCCAATAAAGAAAAAGCTCCAGGACCAGATGGATTCACAGCCAAATTCTACTAGATATGCAAAGAAGATCTGGTATCATTCCTATTAAAACTATTCTAAAATTTTTCAGATGAGGGACTCCTCTCCATCTTGTTCTATGAGGCTAGCATCATACTGATACTAAAACCTGGATGAGGCACAAGAGCAATAAAATATAAAATGTCAGGCCAATATTCTTGATATACATTGATGCAAAAACCCGCAACAAAATATTGGCAAACAGAATTCATCAGGACATCAAAAAGCTAATCTACCATGATCATGTAGTCTTCATCCCTGGATGCAAGATTGGTTTGACATCTGCCAATCAATAAATGAGATTCATCACATAAACAGAATAATGTTGAAAATCACATGATTATTTCTATAGATGCAGAAAAGTGTTTTGAAAACATTCTACATGTTTTCATGTTAAAAACTCTTAATAAACTAGGTATTGAAGGAACACACTTAAAATAATGAGAACCATCTATGACAAACCCACAGCCAACATCATACTGAATGAGGAAAAGCTCGAAGCATTCACCTTGAAAACCAGCATAAGACAAAGATGGCCTCTCTCAGCATTCTATTCAACATAGTCTCTTGACTGATTAGTCAAGAGAAAAAAATAAAAACCATAGAAATAGAAAGTCAAACTATCCCTGTTTTCAGACAATATGATTCTATATCTAGAAAACCCCATAGTTTTTACCCAAAAGTTCCTTCAGCTAATCAGCAATTTCAGCAAGTTTTAGGATACAGAATCAATGTACACAAATCACTGACATTTCTATACCCAACAATAGCCAAGCTGAGAGCCAAATCAGGAAAGCAATTTCATTCATAGTTGCAACAAAATAATAAAATACCTAGGAATATAGCTAATCAGAAAGGTGAAAGATCTCTACAATGAGGATTACAAAACACTGCTCGAAGAAATCAGAGATGACCCAAACAGATGGTAAAACATTCCATGCTCACGGATAGAAAAAACGAGTATTATTAAAATAGCCATACTGCCCAAAGCAATTTACAGATCCAGTAATATTCCAATCAAACTACCAATGTCATTTGGCACAGAACTGTGGGGGATGCACAGCAACATATTCAAGCTTATGTCCAAGGCATTTGAGGTCAGGGCATGGAAAAATACTGAGGTACTGTGTGTGTGTTGTTTGTGCATGAGACTGTAACTTCTTGACCCTGAAAACAGGACAAGGAGTGGGGTGTGTGATAAGGAACACTGAAAACAGCCTCCTGAGAATGTGGTTTGATTGCTTTTACAATGTCATATGTGCCTCAGGACCTGGCTTCAAAAAGCAATCTAGTGGATGTTTGTGGTTTAGCAAGCTCTTTCAATAAATACTTGGCAGAGGGGTCTTGGAGCAGCACTCTCTCAGAAGAGTTGCTCCCCGCCCTGCTCAGCTGGAATTGTCTGAATACTCATTCTCAGCATTCACTGCAAGCTATCAACTGCAAGAACTAGAAACAACTTTTTAAAAATTCATATGGAACCAGAAAGCCTGAATAGCTGAGGTAATCCTAAGCAAAAAGAACAAAGCTGGAGGCATTACCTGACCTCAAACTATATATAAGACTATGGTAACCAAAACAGCATGGTACTAGCACAATAACAGACACATAGACCAATGGAATGAACAGAGAGCCCAGAAATAAGGTCACATCTACAAACACCTGATCTTCAACAAAGCTGACAAAAACAAGCAATGGGTAAGGACTCCCTATTCAATAAATAGTGCTGTGATAACTGGCTAGTTTTATGCAGAAGATTGAAAGTGGACCCCTTTTTTATACCATACACAAACATCAACTCAAAATGTATTAAATAATTAAATGTAAAACCCAAAACTATAAAAATTCTGGAAGACAACCTAGGGAATGCCATTCTGGACACAGGAACAGGCAAATATTGCATGACAAGGATGTCAAAAGCAATTTCAACAAAAGCAAAAATTGACGAACAGGATCTAATTAAACTTAAGAGCTTCTATACAGGAAAAAAAATCAACAGAATAAACAGATAACCTACAGAATGAGAGAAAATATTTGCAAACTATGATCTGACAAAGGTCTAATAGCCAGCATCTATAAGGAACTTAAACAAATTTACAAGAAAAAAAAGACAACCCCATTGAGAAATGGGCAAAAGATATGAACACTTTTCAGAAGAAGACATACATGCAACCAACAGGCATATGGAAAAAAAGCTCAATATCACTGATTATTAGAGAAATGCAAATATAACCACAATGAGATACCATCTTACACCACTCAGAATGGCTGTTATTAAAAAGGAAAAGAAAAATAACAGATGCTTCAAGATTGTGGAGAAAGGAAATGCTTATACACTATTGGTGAGAGTGTAAATTAGTTCAACCATCGTGGAAAGCACTGTGGTGATTCCTGAAAGAGCTAAAAGCAGAACTACCATTTAACCCACCAATCCCATTAATTGGTATACACTCAAAGGAATATGAATCATTCTACCACAAAGACACATGCACTCATATGTTCATTGCAGCCCTATTCACAATAGCAAAGACATGGAATCAGCCTAAATGCTCCTCATTCACAGATTGGATAAAGAAAATGTGATGCGTATACACTGTGGAATACTATGCAGTCACAAAAAACAATAAGACAAATTAGCTCATGTAGTTTTGAAAGCTGAGGAGTCCTCAGATCTGCAGTTGGTAAGCTGGAGACCCAGGAGAGCCAATCATGTAGTTCCAGTCTGAGAGCTGTGAAGAGACAGGAAGAGCTGATGTTTCAGTTCTAGTCTGAAGATAGAAAAATAACTTACGTCTCAATTCAAGACAATAAAGCAGGAGGATTCCCCGTTACCCTTGGGAGGGTCAAACTCTTTATTCTATTGAGGCTGTCAACTAATTGAATGAGGCCTACCCACATTACAGAAGGCAATCAGTTGTATTCAGTCTAGCAATTCAAATGTTGACCTCATCTAAAACACCCCCTCACAGATGTAGCCAGAAAACTGTTTGACAAAGTATCTGGGCACCCTACGGCCCCATCTAGTTGACACATAAAAATAACCATCACAGTTGTGCATCTAATAACAGAATTTAAAACTTTATAAAGCAAAATACAATAATAAGTTAAAAATATAAATATTCATAATTGTAATTGAGGTTTTATTACCCTCTTGTCAGTATTTGGTATAATAGACAAAAAACTTCAGTATAATCATCCAGTTAATCTTTTACTTTTGATAATGTACTTTTCAATTGTAGATCTTCCATTTAGTTCTTTTTTATAGTTTTCATTTCTCTGCTGAGATCCTCCATCTATTTTCTCATATGTCCATCCTTTTCTTGGACATAATTTCAATAGCTATTTTAAAGTTGTTGTCTACTAATTTAATCATCTGAATCACCTCTGTGACTGTTTCTATTGACAACTTTATGTCTTGATATAGGTCACATTTTTCTTCTTCCTTGAATTTCTAATGTATATTTTTAATTGTATGCTCGACCTCTTGAACATATGATCTAGGATGATGTTCCAACAATGGTGTTTTTTATTTGAGAGTCATAAAGTTTCAGATATTTGCTCAAACTCTCATAACAAAGATGCTTCAGATACCAACTTCACACTCAGATCTTTTTATCTTTTCACCAAAGTAGTGGCCCTTAAGGATATGATTGTACTGGCTAATCTGTTAACATGTGCCCTATATTGTTACTGGAATAATAAACACTGATAACATATATGTTCCCAACTGATTGTAATAATTAAGTGACTTTCTTCCTAAATATTTCTTTCAGTAGGTCCTCTAGACAAAGGGAGAAAGATTGTAGAAGGCTAAGAAGTTGGGAGAGATGTCAGTATGAGAAGGATTTTTCCAAAGAGAGAAGTAAAAAGGCCAATTTGAAGAGACCTAGTTTTTCAGGAACTTGAATTCCTGTCTTGTATTTCTACTGACACTTAATAAAACTTCAGGCACTTAATTCTCTTTATTTTGCACCCCAATTCCCTTAGTTATAAAAATTTGGAATAATAATACTGACCTCATAGGATTATTTTAAGGATTAAATAAGATTAATTGCATCATAATTTGGGGTTCATGGTAAATGCTTGATAAAAATTTGTTGAATTCTAATATAAGACTGTTACTAAGGGTATTGAAAACAAAATACTCAGGCTTTGAGTTTAAATAAAAGGATTCTCTGATAGCTTGTGATATGGTACATTTTTGAGTCTTACTTTTCTCATTTATAAAATAGGGATAACATCAACTATTATATGGAGAAATAGGACAGATTAACTGAAATGATAATGTAAAATGACCATCCCAGTGCCTGCTATAAAACTTCCATGTAATTAATATGAAAAATTTTTGCTTCGCATTAACTTTTATGTGCTCTTATACAGATGCATTATGTTCTAATTTTCTGAAGGTTTAGGGCAAAAAAATGAAAAAGCTCACACTGTTTCATTCAATTTATCCTCCCCTACATTCCTTACTACTGTTCCCTCCCTCCCAGCAATTTTCCTTTCTCTATTTTCTTTCTGCTTTAAGCTCCAGTGGATTAACTTCTTCTGAGTATTAGAGACTGAGTTGAATCCTCCCAAAGAAATCTCATCACAGATGGTTGGGAGCCACACTGATTAGAATGCTAACTGTTCCAGCACTAGGACACGTTTAGAGGTGAGAAAGATAAAAATATTTCTTTCTTAAGCTAAAGATTTCCCAGAAGGAATAGAAAAAGAGTCTAAATCAAGGTTGGAAAATGAATACATTATCTATTTGATGTTTACCCATTGGCAGGTCTTATAAGTTAAGAAGAAAGTAATATCTTTGAGGAGGTTCACATTTAAAATCAGTTATGAACAAAATCTGATGGCATTGAGTGTTTGGGTTAGATAAGCTCCCCAAAGCCTAATTCTCAAAGTCAAAGATTTTATATTTCCATTAGGTTTTTTTCGACCATTCTACCAATGGGATAAAATGTGTGCTGGATTAATGTTTTGAACAGCTGCTTATTAACTTTCAACCTTGGGCAAGTCACACAAACTTTGTGGACATCCTCCTCTTATGAACCAAGGATGTTAACCAAGAGTTAATAGCACTTATGAGCACCTCTTCTTTCCTATTCCGATTGTTCCTTTCCTGCTTCAGCTCCTCAATAGTGCGTCTCCAGGCAATTTCAATAATCATCCTGCCTCTAGTGTTGCCCTTCTGGTCAATCTTCCATACAGCTTCTGGAATTATTTTTTGTGAAATGAAAATGTGATATTTCTAAAGTATCTCCAATCTTTGACTATAGCAGAGATCTTAAACTGCCCACTCTTATGCCAAAACCAACCATTATTAATGGCATCATATGGTATTTTAAAATAAAGTGATTGTATTAGATGGCATGGCAGATACATTGAGTGCTTATTAAATACCCGTGTGTGCCATGATACTTCCTAGTCTCCCTTAAAGTAGATTGAGAGCAAGTAACTCATTCCAGCAAGTAGGTACCTGGGTCAATGCTGTTGAGAGGCAATGCACTTATCCACTCTTCTTCAATGACCTTGAAGACCCTTGGTCCCTGCTGACATAAGTGCAACATGGAAGAGAGCTGTTCTACCCATCTGGGCTTTGTGTGAGTGAAAAATAACTCTGTTTTATGGTACGCCATTGAGAATTAGAGTTTTTGTTGTTGTTATCATAACATAGCATAGCGTAGCCTAACTAATAAAATCGCCAACAGTTTTCACATAAAAATCCTGATTCCTAGCTTTATTTTCAAAACTAGAAAATCTCTGATCCTGGGTTTGAACATGTGGTTGGCAACGATCTGCTGCATCACCTGCACCTTCTGCCCAGCTCAGGCATGTGCTCTTTCATTTACCATCATCTTTCCCCCTCCTCTTCTCTTATTTTTGAGAATCTGACTGAATGAGCTATGTATTTGAGTTTGTGATCCTTGGTCTGCAGAAGACAATTCAGACCTCCTAATGTGACAAATAAGCCCTTCCTTATTTGGGCTGATTTATCCCTGCTACTGCAGGGATATATTTTATAATTTAGCACCAAATGCATAAGCAAAATTGTACAATCTGCAGTTGCTAGACAGTTTCACTGCATTCCATGCCTCTGTGATTTTAGGTATTTTGGCATCTACCTCTAGTACCCTTGCTGAATCATTTGATGGACTCGTCTTCACTTTCAATATCCATCTTCTGTTTTACTTTTTTGGGAATTCTTTCTAATGTCCTTCTTACACTTCTCCCAACCAGAAAGGCTCTTCCATTATAACACTTAATGCTTTGTTCTTTCATTCATCTTCTAATTCCCAGCCCAAGTGCAGCGCTGGGTGCAGAATAGTAACACAGTTCGTGCCAATGGGGCAACTGCTGAATTGTGGAATTTCTTTTTCAGATTTCAGAGCAAAGCATGCACATGGTAATGGTTCAAACAGCACAGTAAAGCTCATGGTGGAAGTGAATATTTCCCTCTCCTCACTCTTAATGCCACTACTCACAAACAGCCTTTCTTCCATTCTGTTTCTGCTTTTATTTATTCTGTTGTTGGCCTCCATGACTCTATTTACTACACTTGAAACTGTATTTTTTGATTTACTGCTTTTCTCCCTTCTCATTCCATCCTCTTCCCAGCAGTTGCTAGTACTATCGTTGCACTTAAAGTTCTGTCGGTTCTCTTTGTGACTCTAATAATAAGCAAAACTCTTTTTCTACTGTTTGATAGTGTCTGTTAAATTTAGCTTCTCTTTGCTCCATTTCCTCTCCCCTCCACTTCCACAGCTTCATTCTGCAGGCAACACTTTTTGCTGTCAAGGATGTTGAAATTTATATTATAGTCTTTACCCTAATCATCTGTGAGTTATTTATTCATTCAAAATCAGTTCCTTTGTTCTCACTTCAAAACAAGATGCTCCTTCCCCAAACACTTTCATCTCTGTCTTTAACCCCCACGTTGCACCTCCTTCTCGGCCAACCTGTCTGTCCTGTCTTTCAAAGCTGAAGAAAAACCCACCTCTGCTGGGAAGGCTTCCAGCCAAATCGTTTTCTCCTTCCCTTCAAGTCTCTTTTCTCTGCTGTTTGCTAAATCATCATGAAAGCAGGGCAGCTGAGAGCTGAGTCAGGGACTGTCCCAGACACTATGTGTGTAGCAAGAAATATAGTCTTGTAAGCTAAGTAAATCAAGAGTCACCATCTTTCTTTGTAGACACAGATGAGACTTAATAGTCTGAATTAGTAAATTCAGAAAGAGATCTGTCTTCTAGCCAAGCCTATCATTTTTATAATAATATGTTGTTTTTAAAGCATCATTCTATAGTCTTTGCAATTCTGAGATGCTGGGCTCTCTGAGGAAGCAGCCACTGGGAGGGAGAAATGGGCAAATAGAAGGACCTTGATTCTGTACTGGAAGGTGGAGTTTTGGGTTTCTAATACAGAACTACCAAGTTTTGTCTGGATTACCTCAAGCTAATGGGCTTAGTCTCTCTCTGAACTTTTCCAATAATTTAAGTTTGGGTGAAATTGTATCCCAGATCACTTCCAATCCTAACAGACAATGCTATCATTCCCCTGGTAAAGATGCTTCTTTCTCATTTCTGTTGTCAGAGTCACCTGTGCTATCTATAGCTGAAGGGACTCTTCGGTGGTTTTCTTAATTAGCATATGTTGTTTGACTTACCTAACATTTATTCTCCCTCCTTTTAGTAATTTAACTCTGATTTCCATGAAAACATACTTTGACTGTCTGCACATGTGACACTGGTGAGGCTGATCACAATGTCCAGCTCTGGGCTGAACATGGAACTCAGCTCAGCTAACTGATACATTCCAACTCCCTGGCCACAAGATTCCATTTAACATGGGCAAGGACCAATCATAGTGACCCACACCATTTCTCAGGTGCTTTTGGGAAAATGCCTCTTGGAATGGAACCAATACTGAGACTACAGAGCTGAGAGATGGATTATAAATCGTGTCCTCGTGTTATCTGTCTTAATTTGAGTTCTCTTGGAAGCAGAACCTAAGGTAAGAACTTGGATATAGGTAGTTTGTTTGAGAGGTGATCCAGAAAGAAGGAGTGAGAAAGTAGGGAGAGTAGGAAAGAGAAAAAAAGAGAAAGCCAATGTAAATGTGTGTTGTTATGTTTCAGCAAAATAATCTAAAGGACACAGTGTTGTACCCCCACCCCTAGGCTTATCCAGTCAAGCGGGGGAGGCTGGAACATTGATCCATGGATCCCACCTTGAATTTGTAGTTTTCCATTCTTCTGAGCTTCCTTGCTTTCAGTCTACGAAGGCACCTGCAGCATCACAAAAGGCACTGGGTCAGAGAGTGAGTAGAATCATGATACACAATTGATGTGTGATATTGTCGGTGCGACATGAGGCTGAGCTCCCCTGTATAGCTGAGAGCAATAGGGAACATACGTCCTCTGCGGGCATGCTCCTTCACAAGAGGTGAGGATGAGGCCAGCCTAAATATGCCTGACTTCTCCTTTCAGTCATGTCAGATCATACTTTGTCCCTGGGGGGAACTGGGTATGGGCGTGGATAAAAAAGTAAGCATTTTGCTAATAGGCTTCCTTCCATGTGGAAGAATCATCAGGAGTGGAGGAACAACATCCCAAAGCCTGTGAAAACATGCATGCAAAGCTCTTAGCTCACCAGTGAGGTATCGATGCATGGGCAATGTTATAAATCTGCAGAATGCATTCATGAAATTAACTCAAAGATATGCTTATGTAGTACCTTGGACCCTGTACATTTCTCTCTCCTTGGAATCCTTTGTTTGTGTATCTACCTCTCACACTAGCATGCTTACCTCTTGGGGATAGCAACTGGGACTTTAATGTCTTTATCACATTGTAACTAGCACTGTCTTGCCCAGAGTATATTCTCAAAAAACATTTGGACTATTTTGGATAAATATAAACCACAGGGCTACAATGCTGTGAAGAATTGAGCAAAGACCAGTTGTCTCTATTATAAAAGAGTTCAGACTCTGGTGCAAGAGACGGATTTATGTGACAATCAAGCAGGGGATCACGGGGAAAAGAGAAATAATTTTGTCTGAAGTTGATTGTGTCAGAGAAAGTATAAAAGTAGGACTGGGCTGGACGTGGTGGCTCATGCCTGTGGTCCCAGCACTTTGGGAGGCTGAGGAAGGCAGATCACAAGGTCAGGAGTTTGAAACCATCGTGGCTAACATGGTGAAACCCTGTGTCTTTTAAAAATACAAAAAATTGGTCAGGCATGGTGACATGCTTCTGTAGTCCCAGCTACTCAGGAGACTCAGGCAGGGGAATCGCTTGAACCCAGGAAGCAGAGGTTGCAGTGAGCTGAGATCACACCATTGTACTCCAGCCTGGGTGACAGAGTGAGACTCTGTTTCAAAAAAAAAAAAAAAAAAAAAGTAAGACTGAAGGCAGAGGTATAGAGGTGAACATTCTGGGCTGGAATAGCAACTTTATTAAACCTAAGAAGACAAAATCTTACCAGGCTTCCTCAAAAAACATTTAAAAACTGTGGGATGACTTGTACATAGGGTTTAGGTGGAGGCAAGAGGAAAGTGATATGCTTTAATGGTTAGGAACACAGGCTTTGGGGTCAGATGGCCCTGGTTCTAAACTTCCACTGTACAAGTCTCTAGGTGACTTTGGGAAAATTACTTGACCTGCCTATATCTGAGCTTCCTTTCCTATGAAATGTCAATGTCGATAGTATCTATCTCACAGAGAATTGTGCAGAGTAATTGAGATAATGCACAAAAAAAATTAACATGAACTGGGTGCGATGGCTCATTCCTGTAATCGTAGCACTTTGGGAGGCTGAGGCAGAGGATTACTTGATGCCAGGAGTTTGAAACCAACCTGGGAAAAATGGCAAGGTCTCATCTCCCCCAAAAAAATAAAAATAAAAAATGTAGCCAGACATGGTAGTGCACACCCAATAGGCCTAGCTACTCAGGAGGCTGAGGCAGGAGGACTGCTTGAGCCTGGCAGGTTGAGGCTGCAGTGAGCTATGATCATACCACTGCACTCCAGCCTGGGCAATAGAGCTAGACCTTGTCTCAATAAATAAATAAATAAATAAATAAATAAATAAATAAATAAATAAGCCAGCCCTGTGGCCAGGCATGGTAGTCCATGCCTTTATTCCCAGTGCTTTGGGAGGCCAAGGCGGGTGGATTGTCTGACTTCAGGAGTTTGAGACCAGCCTCAGCAACATAGAAAAACCCTGTCTTTACCAAAAAATTAGCTGTGTGTGATGGTGCATGCCTGTGTTCCCAGGTACTCAGGAGGCTGAGGTGGGAGGACTGATTGAGTGGGAGGCAGAGGTTGCAGTGAGCCGAGATCACACCACTGAACTCCAACCTGGGTAACAGAGTAAGATTCTGTCTCAAAAAAGAAAAAAAAATAGTGTAATATATAAGGCCTTGCTACTATAAAATCATATAGGCACAACATACTGTTAAGCTTAGCAGAAAATAGTAACAAAAAAGGAATCGTGTCAAGTTTCCAAGGAGTCAAATGTCCAGTTGTATAGTATGAACTCTGTCCTATGAGAAAACATAAACGTGTTCTAAGAAGTGACATAATGTGATCTCTATTAGAAAGTTGTATTTGCTGAATCTACACAAAGGGTTTGGGGCAGGGAGTTGTAGAAAGTTCAGAGATATGAAAACCAGTAGGGCAGAAATTTATAGTTCCTGTGAGAGGCACTGAGTGTTTTAACTGAGGTCGTAACATGGGCAGGAAGAGGCTCAAGGTGTTGAGGAGGTAAAATATGTGGTACTAATTAGATTTTATTGTCAAGGAATGGGATTAAGAGTAATTGGTGTCATGGTCCACACCAAGCATGGTACATTTATCCTCTTTGCTGGTTTAGCAATGAACCTTTGTGCTTATGAAACATCAGGTAACGCCTATGGAAGGGGTCCTCACTCCTAAGACAGACATTTCTGCTGATGGAAGCTCTGGGTATTATTTTATAGACAATGATGCCTGGAGTTGCTATGGCCCGTCTGTGGTCACTGTGGCAGTGAAGCTCACATGAGGAGGATAGAGCTGGAGAAGCCAGGAAAATTGGGGAAAAGTGGTTCTGAAACCCAATACCTAGTGACTGCTCTTCCCTAAACTAATTGCTATGTTCTTTCTGTTTGAGCTGGTTGATGTTAGGGTTTTATGTTGCTCCATAGACAAAGTCATCTTGACTAAACTACATATTGAATGGATTACCATGATGAGGGAAGAGGATAAATCAAAGGCAACTCTAAGGTTTTAAGCTTTGTGGCTAGATGGATGGTGAAGCTGTTCACTGAGATAAAGAATACTGGAGAAGTGCAGACTCAGAGAATGGACTTCACATTTAGTGTTTAATACATCGTATTTGAGATACCAGCTTGATCTTCATTTAGAAAAATCCAGGAAGCAATTTGACATGTAGATGTGGACCTCTGATTTGGATATAGATTAGGGTATCACATACACAAGGGCGAGAGTTGAAAGTGTGTGGTGGGTAAGACAACCCATGGATAGAAAACAGGGTGAGTACAAAAAGGTATCAATAAGCAGAGATGTTTTAGAAGCTGTTTGGCGTTGTTAAAGGCGAGATGATGTACTTAGGGAAAAAACAATCCAAATAAGATGCGTAAGATGACAGACTCTAAGAAATGAGATCTCCCATTTACAACTGCTGCAAAGAGAATAAAGTACCAAGGAATACAACTTACAAGGGACATGAAAGACACCTTCAGGGAGAACTACAAACTACTGCTCGAGGAAATAAGAGAGGACACAAACAAATGGAAAAAATTTCCATCCTCATGGATAAGAAGAATAAATATCATGAAAAGTAATGTATAGATTCAATGCTATTTCCATCAAGCTACCATTGACTTTCTTCACAGAATTAGAAAAAGACTGCTTTAAATTTTATATGGAACAAAAAAAGATCCTGTATACCTGAGACAATCCTAAGCAAAAAGTACAAAGCTGGAGGCATCATGCTACCTGACTTTAAATTACACTACAAGGCTATAGTAACCATAACAGCCTGGTACTGGTACCAAAACAGATGTATAGACCAATGAAACAGAACAGAGGCCTCAGAAATAACACCATACATCCACAGACATCTGGGTACTGTTATCACACCCATTTTACAGGGGAGGTAAAGGAGACTTGGGAATTTAAACAACTACCCACAATTAGACGGTTAGCAAACCTGGTCTGCTGACTCTAAAATCTTTGCTATCTCTTCTATGATATGTAGTCTTTGCTAAGTATATAATATGATTTCTTGTAGATTAATCATCTGTATAGCTGTTTTATCTTACTTGAATGCTGCTGGTGGCAAATTCCATGACTCATTTTCTAATTGTGGATTTTACAAGCAATCTAGCATAGTGCAGTATGAGTAAAATCTGCTTAATAATTGACTATGTGAAAAACAACTTCATGAAATAAATATTGGCTAGATTATAAATTGATCCTTGTATCCTGACTGATTATGGTATCTTGGATTATTGTTAAACAGATAGTCCTATCAGCCATTCCCTGTGGGCAGAGTATATTTCCCATTCATGAATGTGGGCTTAGCCATATGACTTGTTTTGTCTTGTATAGTTGAACTCTGCCTCTTGTACTTCTGTCATTACCATGAGAAAAATCTTCCCCAGGTGACCTACTTGCTATGCCCAATGGGTTCTTCCTGCCTGCTACACAGACAAAATCAATTCACTGAAAGTGTGACATTGCAGTAGAGAAGGAGTTTAATTGATGGAGGCTGGCCCATGTGGGAGAACTGGAGTTATCACTCAAATCAATCTCCCCAAGGCTCAGAGGCTAGGGTTTTTATGGACAATTAGATAGTCAGGGGGCTAGGGAATGGGTGCTGCTAATTGGTTGGGGATGAAATCATAGGGGTATGGAAAGTATGCCTTCAGGTTGGGTCAAAGGTTCAGCTGAGTCATGAATCATGAGTCCTAGTGGAGTCAGTCTTAAAGATATTTCAAAACACCAACCTTAGTTTCTATAATAATGATGTCTATGGGAGTAATTGAAGAAATCACAAATCTTATGACCTCTGGCCACATGAATCCTAAATAATAAGGGATTATAGAAACTATGTCTATCTTGTAGTATATAGTTCATGCTCCTACCATAATCCTATTTTTTTATGGTTTTCATTAGGCTTACAAAAGTAGTTTTCATCCCTGAGCAGAAGGAGGGTTAGTTTTAGGGAGGGACTATTATTAACCTTGCTTTAAGTTAAACTATAAACTAAATTCTTCCCAAAGTTAGCTTAGCCTACACCCAGGAATGACAAAGGACAGCTTGGAGATCAGAAGGAAGTTGGAGTCAACTATGTCAGATTGTTCTTACTGTCATAACTTTGCAAAGGCAGTTTTATGCTGGCACCAGATGAATGAGAGACATGTAGAGCAGCACTGTTCCAACTGACCCATGACTTGCAGGTTGAAGGAAAGCCATCACAACCACCTGCCGAGATTTGAGTGTGAGAATGAAAGTTGCCATCCATTTTGTGCCACTGGCCTCTAGAGTGATGTGTTACATTGCAATAGCTGACTGATGTGATTATTCTCAGTATAAATTATATTTACTGATGATTCTGATTTGTTCATTAATTCAACTAATATTTATTTTGTAATTACTGGCCTCACCTTAGGAATAAACTTGTGAACGTAGAAGCCACAACCCTATTGTCATGGTTTTCCCACTGGAATGGGGAAAAGAGGATATTTGAGTAAAGTATTAAAGCAATGTATTTCTTAGTGATGGAGGAGGTCATGGACTATGAAAAGCATAGTAAAGGTATCATCTCATTGTAGGTTTTAGAGTCAAAGGAAGAAGTAAATTAGTATAATCTGAAGTAGAAATGATGTTAGAAGTCAGGATAAGAAGACATTTTGGAAGGAGAGAGAAATAGAGGAAGAAAGGAAGTCACAGGCAGAAAAAAAAAAAAGGAAAACATATGCAATGTCCCAGGGAAAAGAGAAAACAGGCTATTAGGGAATGGGAAGGCTATTCAATAAAATGAAGGCAAAAGGAGGAGTGGGAAAGGATGCGATCAGAGAGATGACTGAGCCCAGATCATGTAAGAACTTGAAATTGTTTTATTAAATTTTAAAAATTCAAGTATTTTCCGCTTCTAAAACTGTGAAAAGAACTTAGTTTTTTCAAACAACACATTTTGTAAATTTTAGGAAAAACCTTAAAAAATTTTCAAGATCCCTTTCAAATTCAAGACACCCACTCTAGTGATGAGGTCCTAATACATTCCTAATTAACCAGGAGTTTGTTTTATGTTCCCAATCACCACACTCAGAAGGCCGTGTGCAAAAGTCAACATAAGAGTGTGAACGTGTGCTTTCCTCAGCTCTTTGTTGCTTGCTTCAGATGTTGCCATGGCTAACCAAAGTGTCTTCAAGAAGTTGACAGTTTGTGCTTACAGTAGGCGGGCAATAGACGGAGAAAGAAAATCTTCTTTCACAACACCCAATTTTCCCAGCACCCCTCCTCTTGGAGTCTTCTAAGACACAAGTGGTCTCACAAGCTTCTCCATATGGAGACTATAAACTCCACGAGAGTAGGGACCGTGTCTCTTTTGGTCATTTATAAACTGTTGTTCTATGATGTTGACATTA
The DNA here is from genome assembly GCF_030222135.1 of Aotus nancymaae. Lineage (NCBI taxonomy): Eukaryota > Metazoa > Chordata > Mammalia > Primates > Aotidae > Aotus > Aotus nancymaae. The sequence continues at coordinate 82,098,117 of NW_026988450.1, read as the reverse complement.
ATTATCTAGACCATATTATCTTTTATTTTCCTGTCAAAGGCAAATGAGGAGAAGATACATATGAACAGGAAATAAGCTTGCATCCCCAGGGTATAGCACAATTCCTGGCATATAGCAGGAATTCCATGCATATTTATTGAATAATGAATTAATGAGTGAACAAATAAATGAATGAGTTGCTAATGTAAATCACAATTAGCTGATCCATGTCTGTTTCCTCTATTGGAGTATAGTTTCATAATGACAAGAAGCAGGTCTCATTCTTCTATGTGCCTTCAGTACCTATCATGGAACCTTACAGGTAACAGACATCTTACCTCACAGATACTATGGTGTATTAGCCTATTTTCACACTGCTATAGAGATACTACTCGAGACTAGTAGTATTTATGAAGGAAAGAGATTTGGCTGACTCACAGTTCTGCATAACTGAGGAAGCCTTAGGGAATTTACAATCATGGTGGAAGGGGAAGCAGGCGCCTTCTTCACAACACATTAGGAGAGAGAAGGGCAAAGTGAAGTGGGGAAGAGCCCCATAAAAAATCATCAGATCTCTTAAACAAATTTACAAGAAAAAAACAAAAAACTCCATCAAAAAGTAGGCAAAGGATATGAACAGACACTTTTACAAAGAAGACATTTATGCAGCCAACAAACATATGGAAAAAAGCTCATCATCACTTGTCACTAGAGAAATGCAAATCAAAACCACATTGAGATACCACCTCACGCCAGTTAGAAAGGCAATCATTAAAAAATCTGGAGACAACAGATGGAGAATGTGGAGAAATAGGAATGCTTTTACACTGCTGGTGGGAGCATAAATTAGTTCAACCATTGTGGAAGACAGTTTTGTGATTCCTCAAGGATCTAGAACTAGACATATCATTTGATCCAGAAATCCCATTACTGAGAATATGCCCAAAGGATTATAAATCATTCTATTATAAAGACACATGCACATGTATGGGTTCATTGCATCACTGTTTACAATAGCAAAGACTTGGAAACAACCCAAATGTCCATCAATGATAGACTGGACAAAGAAAATGTGGCACATATACACCACAGAATACTATGTAGCCATAAAAAAGGATTAGTTCATGCCCTTTGCAGGGACATGGATGAATCTGGAAGCCATCATTCTCAGCAAACTGACACAAGAACAGAAAACCAAACACCATATGTCCTCACTCATAAGTGGGTGTTGAACAATGAGGACACGTGGACACAGGAAGGGGAACATTACACACCGGAGCCTGCTGGGGGATGGGGGAGCTGGGGAGGGTTAGCAGATGGTCGGGGGAATGGAGAGGGATAACATTAGGAGAAATACCTAATGTAGATGACGGGGGGATGGATGCAGCAAACCACCATGGCCTGTGTATACCTATGTAACAACCCTGCACGATCTGCACATGTACCCCAGAACTTAAAGTATAATAATAATTTTTAAAAAACATCAGATCTTGTAATAACTCACTCACTATCACAAGAACTGCATAGAGGAATACCCCATTATGATCCAATCACCTCTCTCCCTTGACACGTGGGGATTACAGGTCCCTCTCTGTACATGTGGGAATTAAAAATTCAAGATGGTATTTGGATGCGGACACAGAACCGAAACTTACTATATGGTCTTATTGAGTGGATGACTGAATGAAAGAATGAATTTGTGACCTATCGCAAGGTTAGCAGTTGCTAACCAGAAAGAGGTTGGAATCCAGAGTTAAGTGTCAACACAGAAACAGATTAAAGAAAGTGGACTGAACAGGTTGAAAGACGTGAACAAACACAAAATAATAGATGAAAAGGGAGGGAAATTAAGGAACCAAAAAAAGATTAAGGTGGAGCAACATGCCTTAGCTCACTCTGCACTCTCTGCCCAGGGCATTTTCAGCTCCTCAGTCCTTGTCTGCCTTCTCTATGTAGTTGCTTCTCCCTCAATTTTTAAGATTCAGCCTGAATATGTCATGATGATATTTTAATTCCTTGTAAGGATGAAGTTGACAGCGTTGACAATAATGATGATAATAATTAATTATCTAGACCAAATTATCTTTTATTTTTCTTTTAAAGGCAAATCAGGACATGGTAGAAACGGGTGGAAAATAATCACTTCCCATTTGATTTCTTCAATATTGTCAAGCCAAGCTTTATGTTCTTTAGGGGAATTAGTCTGGTCCAGTGACCTTGATATTTCTCTGTGGTTTTGTAGAAAATGTTGGGTTCCTTTAAGTAGTTGACTCCTTAGGAGTTCAGGGATTTCTGACTCTTCTTGAGGGCAGACTCCACCCATTCTCTAGAGTGTCATCCCAAAACCTTTTTCAGGGTACACAGCTGGGTTGTGCAACATTTCAGCAGAAAGCTCCACCAGTGTGCCTGGGAAAATCCCAGCCAGCATAAGGGGCCCAGTGCTTAGAGTCTAACTCCAGATCACTGTGTATCCTGGTGGGGGTGCTCCTAGCTGAGTTTCAAACTTGATGCTTGATTTCAATTCTTGTAACAAGACAGCGGGGAGAAAAGTTCTTGGTGCAGAGATCTCAAGGCAGCTGGTCTATGAATGTCTTTCAGGTGCTTTGTGGGTTGTCTTTCACAATATGAAGGTTTGCTGATGAGGGAATGTCTCTGGTTTTATTTATACTGTGAAATGTGTGTTTACTTGTCCTTTTAAATTCAAATGATAGACATTGCCTCATCCATGTACAGCACCACCCACCTTCCATTTATTCTGGAAACACTCTACTGGGGAGTGCAGGCTCATTCTGGGCATCTCCAGTCCTGATGAGGTGTTCTGTAAATCTCCCAAATTGGAGATCCAAATTCCCTGAGAAAGCAGCTGATGGGGAGAAAACATCATCTATCTTTCCTTTCTTCCACCCCGAATACTTATCAAGGCATAATTCGGGGCATAGAATTATGCTGGATGTGAGGTTTGCAAGAAAGAACAAGAGAGGATGGACAATTTTTTTTTCTTGAGACGGAGTCTTGTTCTGTCGCCTGGCTGGAGTGCAGTGGCATGGTCTCGGCTCACTGCAACAACCTCTGCCTCCCAGGTTCAAGTGATTCTCCTGCTGCAGCCTTCTGAAGTAGCTGGGACTACAGGTGTGTGCCACCATGCCCAGCTAATTTTTGTATTGTTAGTAGAGACAGGATTTCACCACGTTGGCCAGGATGGTCGTGATCCGCCTGCCTTGGCCTCCCAAAGTTCTGGGATTATAGGCGTGAGCCACTGTGCCCAGCCAGGATGAATGATTTTTACTGAGCATCTGCAAACTAACAGGCATGCTCCTCAGCCCACTCATGTGGATTTATTTTTAATCCACAAAACGCTGTAAGATACATATCATTATTCTGGTTTGTTGTCCTCATAAGTAACTTGTCCATGTTTATACATCAATTAGCAGCGAAGCAGTCAAGGGAGGAATCTCTTGACCTGGGTCTAACATCTGTTTTCCATACAGTCCCCATCCCTAGAGCTGGCTCCTAGGATCTCACCTCTTATGAGGTCAGTTAGACGGCGCCATACTTCTCCTCCTGGGGAAGCAGTCCCAGCTCCAACTAAATCCAGATCGGTGTCTGCAGTCTCCTACCTTTCTCTTAGGGCCTTTCTTCTGCTGCCTCCTGTTCCTCTTCCACTCCTGTTTACTGCCTTCCAGAACCTTTTTTCGAGCACTCATTCACTGAGCATCACTGACTCCTTGGTGTCACTAAGTCACAATGTTCCCTCAGTTAACAGGTCTCAGTTCCCCATTAAGTGCCCCTTGTGGTAAGGAAGGCAGTCTGTGCATTGCAAGGAGTATTTAAAGTACCATCTAGTAGGAGGAGAGGACTTTTGAAAGAGATTGTATGAGGTTTAAAATAATGTCCCCACCAAGTTCTCAGAAAGCACACTGTAGACTCAGTCATCCACCCTACTTATATACCTGATGAGTTGAGTTAAAATTATCCTAAAAACTAAGAAGAGAAAATTGTCCTAATTAATAGCTCCCAGAGGCATGGAGAAGGCACAGCTCTGGACTGTGGTGGGAAGAGGAGGAGGAGAGCCTGACAATGCCAGGGAGCTAGAAACAGTCCAGTGTGTGGAGCTCAGCCCTAGAAGTCTACAGCCCAAACAGCAAATACAGAAGCTTAAAATGCTGGGGTTTGTATACAGCTATGCTCTTAGCAGTATTATTCACAGTTACCAAATGGTGGAAGCAACCAAGTGTCCATTGATGGAATGAATAGAGAAAGAAAGTATGGTATATACGCACAATGAGATATTACTCAACCTTAAAAAGAAAGGAGATTCTGGCAAATGCTACAACATACATGAACCACGAGGACATTATGCTAAGTAAAATAAGCCAGACGCAAAAGGACAAATACTCTATGATCCCACTTATATGAGGTACCTAGAGTAGTCAAAATCATATAAACAAAAAGTAGAAGAGTGGCTGCCAGGGCTGGGGGAACGGGAAAGGGAAAGTTGTTTAATGGGCATGGAATTTCAGTGTTGCAAGAGGAAAACATTCTAGAGATTGGTTGTACAATAATGTAAATGTGCTTAACACACTGACCTGGGCACTTAAAAATAAGATGGTAAATTTTATGTTTTTATGTTGTGCATATTTTACCACAATTGTTAGAAATACAAGTTTTATCCCGATGGTTTCTACAAACCCTAAGGATATAGTTTGTGAATTGGGGTAGCAGCTCTAGCTTTTGGTCCAGACAGTAAGTGGGTTGATGAGATAGAGGGAAAGAGAGGGCAGGGAGCAGAGAGCTTTAGGCAGTGGGGAGTTGGAAGGGAAGGTTCCAGACCTGGAGGTTGAGATGGAGCCTGCCATCTGAACTGCCAGGGAAGAGCATTTCAAGGAGAGTACAATGAGTACAGATTCTTCCACACAGGGGAAAAGCTCAAATCATAGAACAAAGGTGAGTTTCTAGCACATGAGCTTGCTAGGGGGAGAATGAGCAGAAGTGAAAGAGGGGGCGAGAGACAATTGCCTACTTCAAGGCTTCCAAAGCAGTGGGAAGCAGTCGAAATTTTATGCTGAAAGGAATTGAGCATGATTTTCAATGGTGGAGCATTAATTGAGTATTAATGTTAGGATATTGCATAGAATAGCAATATTTCCAAGGATCTGAGCTCGCAAGACTGCACTGGTAATGATGAAATAACAACTTTGTAGGTCAAACTACTCCTTGATGGGGGAGGAGTCAGGATGAGTGATGTCAGATATGATTCTAGAATGCCCATAACCCTGGAAGCTTCCAGGGAGCTCTCCCATTCCCACCAGAGCACAAAGCCTGTGATCAGAGACTCCCTGGGTTCAAATACTGACTCCTCCCCTTAGCAACTGTGTGACCTTGAGCAAGTTACTTAAACTCTCTGTGCCTGGCTTTTCTCATCAGTAAAATGAATGTGCTAATAACAGGGTATCACATTGCTGAAATGAGGGTTTTTATGAGTTATCCTATGTGCTCATAATCATGCCTGGCACCTGGTGTTAGGTATTTAAGTGATAGCTGCCAGTATTACTGTGGTTACATTGGATTCTCAGGGCCCCTGGAGGAGGCCAACACAAAGCAAGAGCCTTGGCTTCAGTTTAGAGATGAGGAGACATGATCTCATGTTGATTTATTAAAAATACACGTGCTTAGGTCTAAGGCACCCAGTGAAGCAGCTACACAGAGATGTGTTTGAATGAGCTTAATTATGATGCAGTATAGGGAAAAGAGACTGCTCCAGGTGACCAGTGGGCAGAGGAGGGCTGGGACACTATTTCTCCATTTGTGTCAGTTCTTCCACAGACTTAGGGCCTGAAGGTCCTGGGTTGCATTGTATTGCTTCTCTAGGATTGATCACAGAGAGGAGGCCCTCTAGCTGCTCTTCTGGAGCCCAGGTGGCAGATGCAGGTTTGGGAGTCATCTAGCTGGCTTTCCCTAAGCCTCAGTTTCCTCATCGGTAAAGCGGGGTCATATTGCCCATCTCGCAGGATAGCTATAAGGAAGGATTAAATAGTATGAGGCACATCAAGTGTCTAGTGTATGATACGTGGTCAATTGTGTATTGCCTTTCCTTTCTAGAGCTTATGCCAGTGTTTCACATAAGAAAATGGCTGAAGGAAAGTCTTCCTTAGTCTACAGCCACCTCAGCAGAGTCACAGTATCCCTATTGTATTTGTCTGTTTTCACACTGCTATCAATATACTACCTCAAATGGGCTATTTATGAAGGAAAGAGGTTTAATTGACTCACAGTTTTGCATGCCAGAGAGGCCTCAGGAATCTTACAATCATGGTGGAAGGTGAAGGAGAAGCAAGGTATGTCTTACATGGTGGCAGGGGAGAGAGATAGCATAGGAGACACTCGTATCTTGTGAGAACACCCTCATTATCACCAGAACAGCATAGGGAAAACCGCCCCCATGATCCAATGACCTCACACCAGCTCTCCCCTTGACACATGGGGATTAGAGTGTGAGATGAGATTTGAGTGGCCACACAGAGCTAGACCACGTTACCTATTAACTCTGATGCAGCTGACTCCAGAATCATTGGAAAGTCTCATTCTTTCAAAACCCGTAGATTGATCATCTACTTTGCAAGTCTTTGCAGGAGCCTTACTACACAAATGATATTATGATCTCCACGTTATAGATGAGGAAACAGGCTCAGATAGGCAGAGTACAGTTTCCCAAGATTGGCGTTCTGAATATGCCAGGCTCCCCAAAATTAGCTTTAGATGACCACCCATAAACTTTGATGTATTGCAACACAGGACTACCTGTGACTTTTGTAATTTCTCCAGCAGTGTCTTGCCTTTTGTGGAAGTCTGCTTCTCTCTTGGATTCTGTCTTTTATTAAAATATGAAGTTTAGTGGCTCATGGAAAGGCAACGACAAGGTAGAGGAAAACGCATATGACTTATGGGAGACTTCCCCAATCACATCCAACACCCATCCCTGAAAAGAAGGGCGGGTAGGGGAGCTAGTTTTAGGAAACAGAAATACTGCACACCCAGTTAATTTTATCTGTCAACTCTAAGGGTTGGGGGCATCTCTTGTGTTGGGCAGGGGGTGGATTCAGAGGGCAAAGAGAAGAGTCTCCTTTAATCTCAAGGATAGTTATTTGAACTGTCAGTCCTCTTTTCTCAGCCTCCTGAGTAGCTGGGAATACAGGTGCACCCATCGCTCAGTTATTTGAACCTGGTCCAGGATGGCAATACCTCTATTTCCAAGTAACTGGAAATACAGGTCCAGGCTAGATAATGTTTAAATTTTTTGTAGAGATAGTATCTCACATTGTGGCCTAGGTTGGTCTGGAACTCCTGGCATCAAGCAATTATCCCACCTTGGCCTCCCAAAACACTGGGATTACAGGTGTGAGCCTCTGTGTGGCCCTACACTCATTGAATCATCATAACAACCCTGTGAGCCAAGTGCTGATTTTTTTACTATGTTACAAATGGGGTTATTGAGGTTAAAGTAGTTAAAAAATTTGCCCAAGATTGCACAGCTATTAAGTGGGAAAGCTGGGATTTGAACCAAGGAATTCTGGGGCCAGAGTCCATATTCTTAACCATTTTATTATACTGCCTCTTGTAGTAGTGGGTACTCACACACTGATTGAATACATTTATGAATAAATAGATCATTCTGAATTGAGTTAAAAGATAAAGGGAAAGCAAAAAAAAAAAGTAAGCAAAGAAAGATAAACATGCACAATATGTTTATAGAAGTCTAGGCAAATTTCTCCTGGACAAGGTGCTGCCTCATTGCTCATATTTCTTTTCACTTTCCATGCTTGCTTCTATCCCTGCTTTTGTTTTTTTCTTTTCTTTTTTGAGACAGAGTCTCACTCCATCGCCCAGGCTGGAGTGCAGTGGCGCAATCTTGGCTCACTGCAACCTCTGCCTTCTTAGTTCAAGCGATTCTCCTGCCTCAGCTGCCTGAGTAGCTGGGATTACAGGCTCCCGCCATAACTCCCGACAAATTTTTTGTATTTTATTTTTTTTAGTAGAAACGGGGTTTCACCATGTTGGTCAGGCTGGTCTCAAACTCTTGACCTCATGATCCACCCACCTCAGCCTCCCAAAGTTCTGGGATTACAGGCATGAGCCACCATGCCCGGCCTCCTATCTCTGCTTTTAAGAGTGCTGCCAAAGGCTTCTGGCATTTAAGTCCCCAGAATAAAGCTATGACTTCTCTTGTTGAAAATGGTAATTATGGTGGATTTCATACTGACTGTGTTTTAGGCCCTGCACGGTTGGAGCCTCTGCTACATGAGCCTTTCAGATCACTGCCACCTGCCAGCATGCCCAGGACCCCTCTTTGGTTTCTCTGGGATTATGCCTGAGCAGTGCAAGAAAGGAAGGGTTGATTTCAACACAAGAGAGTTTGGATGGGACTCAGTAAGTAAGGTCTCAGGGCAGCATGGTCTGGAGTCCTTCTACTAAAAAAACTTTTTGCCATCACAATAATCACTGAGACTGGGGATGTCATTGTTGTCATTTTTAGGAGTAGGTCACAGAGACTAAGAAAATCTACATAGTTTGGTTAAGAACATGCAGCTTATATGGGTAAGACTTGAATGCAAGTCCTCGTGATACAAGGCCTAACCTTCCTCCCTTCACTCTGCTCCCTTGTCACAAGGCTAAACCATCAAAACAAGGGTACGTTCACCAAACACTTGAACCAACTGACTTCAACGGTGAACACATAATATAAGAACTGCCTGAGATTGGCAAAGTCTCTGATTTCTAGTTTGCCATTCAGTATTTGTTTATTCTATTACTGTATTTGCTGCTAGTCATAAATTAATCAAATATGAGATATGTTATCTATAGTTAAAAATTACTTTCCATTTCTCTTCCCCTTTTTGTACCAAAAACATTCATATTTTATTTAAAGGAATGTAGTCAATCATGTCCAGAGGTGTTGACTCTAGATGTCCTTATCTTATCATAAAACAATAAATTAGGCATGGTTTGCACACGAACTTATCAAGGCAATTAAATCTAAATAAAATTTAACTTCCTTGAGATTTTAGCATGCATTGACACTTTTGTGTTTAAAAATGATTTTCAGCTATTTCTGTCAATTAAAATAATGCATGTTTGGATTTTTCTAATTTTTAAAATTTCGAGTCACCATGGTAGGACAAAGAGACCTCTTTTGTATATACTGGCATGTAGAACTCCACTGCAAAGATGACTATTATCTGAATGGTAGGTTGCTGGGGAGAAGGGAAGAGTCCAGATTGGTAGACCTAGAGTTTAGTACACTCTGCTAATTATGGGGTTAATCAGGGAATGGCTGGTCCCAATAGCAGTGTCTTGGGGAAGCAGAAAAACTCTTCAGTGCAGGAAGTTGAATATAACAGATGTAGCCTGGCAACAGAAGATCCAGGGCAGCTGGGGACTCATGCTGTAAGCAAGGCAATGTTATGACTCCTGATGGATAACCTATGTCCATGCTGGAGATGCAGAGAGCAAGTGAACAAGTAGCAAGGAGACAGGGTGTCAAGCTGAAAATGGAGTCACAAAACCTACACAAACGTTCAGGTGGCTGGCCTCTGGTGCAGGGACACAGCACAAGAGGCCTTGGGTCAAGTAAAAGCCAGCAGCCCTGGTCTAAGGGAAGTTCTATACTTTTGATAACCATCTGCTGGTGGGGTGAGAATCTCTTGTACACACCCTGTTCAACATCAGCTCAAGGACTGGCTAGAGGAGTTTCTGCAGGGGAAGATGTTGACTAACTATAGCTGGGTAAGAATGGGGAAGCGAAGAACTGACAACATCTAAATCACTAAGAAGATCAGAGTTTCGCATTCATTTTAATGTGTTTTGCTTTTCTCAGTTCTGATAGCAGCTGTACAATCAGCCTGGTTGCACATATAATGGACCCAATGACCTCAGCCATGTTATTTATCGAGTTACAAGTCTACTTATCTGCCTAGTTGAGAAATGAGGTCAACGATTAAATTATGTAATTCCTTGGTACTCATAGTGTGGTCCAGGGACCATCCCCATTGGCACCACCTGGAAGCTTGTTAGAAGTGTGAAACCTCAGACCCCATCCTTGACCTCCCAAACCAGATTCTGCACTTAACATTGACCCAAATGATTCCTGAGCATAACACAGTTGGAGAATCTCTCATCCTCTTGGCTTTATGATTGGAAGGAGCTATGTCCTTTATTCTGTCATTGTATTCTTCAGCATAGACGGAGAGGTATGGGCGGGAAGATGGAGTGTGTAATACAGTTATGTCATTTATTGGGCTTGTAACTTTGGGCAATTAATCCCTGTATAAGTCTTGATCTCCTTATCCATAAAATGAACACAATAACATCTCCATCCTGTGGGTGTGAGGATTAGTAAAACGATATCATGTGCATAACATGACTGCATACTGTGCCTGAGAAATGGCAGATGCTCGGTGCACATGAGGATGGCAACACTGGTGATGCTAGTGCTAGCTATGGCCATTACCACCTGCTGCAGCTTTCAGGCAGTTCTCCCTTTGCACATTCAGCTGTGAGGCTTGGTGGAAACTGAATAGCAGGTTGGAGGGGAAGAAGGAAGAAGCTAAGACTGGCAGAGTTGGGTACAAACAGCACAGGCTTTTGACCAGTAGAAATCTCCCTCTTCATCCCTCTTTCCTCTTAGCGATATATACGAATGGCTTCACCTGCAGTCTCAGCAGGTCCTAACTCCTGGTTCAAACCATATGCACTAGTGGGGAAGGGGTTATTCTTGAGAGGGTCTAGGTGCCTTCAGCTTAGGATTTGCTCTCTCTTCAGGCCAATTTGCCTCACCATATTAAACTGCCACTGCTAGAACTGAAGTTCTCAATCCTTAGCAGTCATCAGAACCAGCTGGAGACCTTCTGAAAAACAGATTCTTGGATCCTACCCCTGAGATTCAGATTCACAAGGTCTGGAATGGGGCCAAGAAGCAGCGTACCAAGACCAGCTTGGTCTCAGGCTGTTGATGCTGGCTCATGGACCTCATTTCGAGCAGCACTCAGGGATTCTGATGAAGGCAGTCTGGGGAGCACACTTTGAGAAACTCTCCACAGCTGATATGGCTTGGCTCTGTGTCTCTACCCAAATTTCATCTCAAATTGTAATCCTCACAGTTCATGTTGTGGGAGGGACCTGGTAGGAGGTGATTGGATCATGGGAGCAGTTTCCTCCATGCTGTTCTCAAGATCGTGAGTGGGTTCTCATGAGAGCTGATGGTTTTAAACTGTGACACTTCCCCCACTTGCTTTCTCACTTGCCCACTCCATCCTGTCACTATAGGAAGACATGCCTTGCTTCCGCTTTGCCTTCGGCCATGATTGTAAGTTTCCTGAGGCCCCCCAAGCCATGCGTAACTGTAAAGTCAATTAAACCTCTTTTCTTTATAAATTAGCCAGTCTCAAGTCATTCTTTATAGTAGTGTGAGAACGAACTAATACAACAAGGCTGTGCATGAAACTAGAGCACGTTATAGCTTACTTACCTTTTCTTCATGTCTGCTCCCAATGCCCCACTGCTAGCCCAGAGCCTGACACATACAGGTGCTCGGTAACTATTCATTAAATAACAGAATTCCCACCAATTGCAACATTTCTGTTAGCCTTTATTATAGAACTGAAGTATGACCATGGCACCTTTTCCCAGAAGCTAGAACCTAGCCTCTGCCTGGTTTGTTAGTTTCCTGTAGCTGCTGTAACAAATTACTACAAACTGGGCTGCTTAAAACATCAGGAATTCATTATCTCACAGTTTTTCAGATTAGAGGTTTGCAGTCAATGTGTCAACAGGGCCGGGCTCCCTCCAAAAGATCTAGGGGAGAATACTTCCAGGCCTCTTCATGGCTTCTGGTAGCTCCTGGAAACCCTTGATGTTCCTTGATGTGTAGCCGTCTCACTGCAATCTCTGCCCCCATCTTCATGAGGCCTCTTCCCTGTGTACTTGTGTAAGGATGCTAGTCATTAGATTGAGGGCCCACTCTAATCCAGTATGACCTCATCTTAACTAATAACATCTGCAAAGAGCCTACTTCCAAATAAGTTCACATTCTGAGGTTTCAGGTGGCATGAATTGGGGGCAAGAGGGTACTACTCACCTCGTTACACCCAGCATGTGTACACCAAACCCATCTGATTTGAGGTTCAGTTAAGGCAGGTAGGTCACCTCTGCATTCTCTTGGTCACGTCTCCCCTCCTGAGTCTGAACAGCAGCTTCAAGCTTGATGCGCTGTGGCATTTGCTTTTGTTTTTACTCTGCCCTTCTCTACATGTTCTCAGCTGACTGATGGGACACATGTTAAACTCTGAATTTCCCATACTTTCTCCTACTGGGACATCTTCTTACAACCCTCAGGAACCCCCCGTCAGCAGTAGTTCTTAAACTGGGATGGGGGTTGGAGAGTGTATACAAGCTTAAGGAAAAGAAGGCAATTCTTTCTGGATTATATATTTTTTCTAGGAAAGCTTGATAGAAAACAAATGGAATGAAACAGCTATTTTGAGAAAAAAAAAGAAGGCTGCATGTACATGCCTTTTTAAGAATAAATATGACAGACTTCAAATCCATTTCAAGCTTGCATTGAGCTGCTTGGGCTACTTCTCTCTGAGACTTCTCAAACGTGACCATGCGCCTCTGCTTTGGAAAATACTTTAGTGGGAGAGGAGAAGATTCCAGATCCTTCATCTCTTGAGTGAGACTGTCTTTGATGTGGCCCTGCCTTCCTGTCTAGCCTCATATTCTGACTTTCCTATCCACTCTGCAGTCTATGCTCCTTGGATACCAAGCGCCTTAACAAGTCCAAGGGCGGCCAGGCATAGTCGTTCATGTTTGTAACACTTTGGGAGGCCGAGGCAGGTGGATCACTTGAGGTCAGGGGTTTGAGACCAGCCTGACTAACATGGTGAAACCCTGTCTTTACTGAAAATACAAAAATTAGTCAGATGTGGTGGTGGGCACCTGTAATCCCAGCTACTTAGGAGGCTGAGGCAGGAGAATCACTTGAACCTGGGAGACAGAGGTTGCAGTGAGCTGAGATCATGCCACTGCACTCTAGCCTGGGTGACAGAGCAAGACTTCATCAAAAATAAATACATAAATAAATAAATAAGCCGGGTGTTGTAGTGTGCACCTGAAGTCTCAGCTATTTGGGAGGCTGAGACAGAAGAATCACTTGAACCTGGGAAACAAGGTTGCAGTAAGCCGAGATGGCACCACTGCACTCCAACCTGGGTGACAGAGCGAGACCCTGTCTCAAAAAAAAAGTAAAAAAAAAAAAAGAAGTCTGAGGTCTTTCATGCCTCTGTGCCCCAGCACACACTGTTCCTGCTGCCTGGATATCTTTGCTCCTCTCACACATGACTGGCACTTATTCATCCTTTAAAGTCTCACTACAGTTTCACCTCTTCCAGCAACCTTCCTGAATGCTTTGTGATGAAATTAAGTTCCTCTCTACTGCACCCCTGCTGGGCTTACCTGTGACCTTAGGCACTCCAGTGTCTTAGGGTGCATGGCCCTTTGCCACTAGCACCCTGCCAGCTTCCCATAAAGGCTGAACCATGGGAAGCAGTCAATACATCATCCTTTCCCCAGCATCTGGCAGATGGCCTGGGAGAGGGTCTGCTCTCACTGTTTGTATGTGCACCAAATGAAAGAACACATGAACAGGCCAATGAATGAGTGAACACCTAGCCTTGAGGGCTCTGGCGTTTCCACTAAGATGCCTATGTTAGCTTTTACTGCTATTGTAACACATTGCCACAGTCTTAGCGGTTTAAGACAACATAAAATTTGTTATCTTACAGTTCTGGAGATAAAAGGTCTAAAATGGGTCTGACTGTGTAAAATCAGAGTGTCAGCAAGGTTGAATTCCTTCTGGAGGCTTCAGTGGAGAACCCGTTTGTCTTTCCCAGCTTTTAATTCTGAAGGAATGTGCCTACCTTCCTTGATCGTGCTCTCTTCCTCTGTCTTCAAAGCCAGCAGCACAGTGTCTTCCAATCTCTCTGCTTCACTCTGCTGCCTCCCTAGTCTACTTATAAGGACTGTGTGATTACACTGGACCCACTTGAATAATACACACTAATGTATCTATCTCAATCATGTCTGCGACATATCTTTTGCCTTGTAAAGAAATATTTGCAGTTGTAGGCATCAAGATGTGGACATCCCTGTGGATGGCGGGGGGAAGGCTTTATTCTGCCTACAACAAGTCCCATATCCCCAAGTCCCCTCCTGAGCCACCTTCAGCCAATGGTACAAAAAGGAGCTCAGTGTGTGAAACTCACTGCAGGCTGGGCTCCAGAGTCCCACCCCCTGACCTGACTGTGCTAAGACCTCCTTCCCAGCTCCCTTTAACTGCGCAAATGAATGAGTCTCCAGGGATGCCATCAACCCGCTCACCAAATGTGCAAGTAAATGAGCTGCCAGCTCAGAATAGCTCTTAAGGTGAAAAAGTGAAATGTCTGAAGGCAGGATTCCTCCTGGAAGTTGATCTGACAGAGGGAACATGTTCATTAGTGTGGCAGCCTGTGCTTGTGAGGAGGGGGGCGAGGGAGTGTGCGTAGGGGCCGGGAAAGGCCCAGATGGAGCATGAATTCTTGCCATGCTTAGTTCTTGCCAGTGCTGGCTCCCTGCTTGATGCAGAAAGCAGTCTCCTAAGAACGCATGCCGGGCCACGGGCGGCAGGAGGACTGGGCAAGTAGAGTCGTGTATTTTACTCTTTTATTTCCTGATTTTCCAAAGGTGTGCTGGAAATCAGTTGTATAACAGTACTGAGTTTGGAACTCAGGGACAGGCAGATGAGGCGCCCAGAACCCCATGGGGATGATCAGTGACCACAGTAGAAAGTAGAGAGCGGAAGGGTGGGATAGAGCTGAGTGGCTGGAGAGGGCCAGGTTGACAGGACCGAGGATGGAAATGGCAAGACTCTAAATTCCAAATCGCGATGTTAACGTGGCCAGAGCACTTTGAGGCAGAGCTGCTTGATGTGAAACAGCCCAGCGTCCATGTCCAGAGACGATGGAGGGTCCAGGCAGAGCAGCAGGTGCTGTCATTTCACTACTTACCCGAGAACCCTGGCTGTCGATCTGCAGGGTGTTCACACAAAGCTGTTGCACTCCAGTCTGCCCTCTGCTCTGCGCCATCCCTGAAGTAGATGCTGTCCTTAAACGGATGGATGCGAGGATTAAAGGAGGTGACATGAGCACAGAGCAGGCCCCAGTCTCTGGTTCCAGCTGTATGCAGTCACCTTTCCATCCTCGGGGCCTCGTCCGTGCTGTTAGTGGGGGCTTTCTGTCACCTTTCTCTCATCAAGGTGACATTCACTAAATTCTTCCCACTCAGAAATGACCTGAGGCCTTCTGCTGAAGTAACCCACCTGCCGCATTTAGTATGCATCTCAGGACCATGCCCATGTATTTCCTTTTCCTCCCCTGAGGCTTTGCCTGAATCCCGTTGTGTGTCCCTCTTCATGACCACAAGGACCTTGTCTCTCTGGTCCACTGCTGAGGCCCTAGGGTCCAGGGCTCCATAAACCCATACAGAATGAATAAATGAGCACATTTCATGCTCAATATATTTTTATTTGTTTATTTTTTTTAATTTTATTAGAGACGGGGGTCTCGCTTTGTTGCTTAGGTTGGTCTCAAATTCCAGGGCTCAAGCAATCCTCCCACCGTGGCCTCCCAAAGTGCTAGGATTACAGGTGCAAGCCACCATGTCTGGCCCTAATACATTTTGAAATGTGCTCCTTCTGTTTTATAAGAAACTTCAGTCAAAGTTGCCAAAATGACATATATCAAATACTTGCTTGAAGCAAAGCTGCATGTTAAGGTTAACAGGATCGGTGGCAGTCAGGAAGCAGAATCATTGGCATTTGGGAATCCAAGTACCCAGATGGGAATGTTGGCTTGACATTAACCTGGACTACAGCTCCTTGAGGACAGAGGCTGTTCCAGCACCTATCACGGTGACCTGCCCTATTTGACAAATACATAATGGGGTCATTTTGGCGTCTGGTCCCTTTTTCAGTTTCTGCTTCTAGTAGAGGTTTTCTTCCTTGGGCCAAAGAAAGCCTGAGCTATTTTTACATAATCTCATCGCATTTGTTCCTTATATTTCTATTTATTTTTAAGGAAAATGATCTACTGTGATTCCAGTGTGATTTTACTTAGTACCCCTCTCTCCCAGCCCAGGAAAAGGGTGACTACTTAGAACTATCATATATTCCCAGCTCTTTTAACTGAATAGATGTTGGGATGTTATTCTGAGATGCTATGTTCACTGCTCCCTGGAGTTTTTCTTTCTAGCATGCAAAAAAGCCCAGGGCTGTGGTAGCTTGCACAGCCCTTCTCTAGGCTTTTGAATTCGCAGACAGTGGCCCATGCTAATGAACTGGCCCATCAAGTTGGTGTTCTCCATCCCTATTAGCAAGCACGAACCTCCAGCCCAGTCTCACTTCTAATTGGAGTTTTACTTTCTGGGGCGGAAAGTTAAGCTTGGCACAATCAAAGTGCTTCTTTGTTTTTATGCCCATTTGCCTATGATAGAAAAGCCACTAACTTTCCTCTTTCCCTCTCATTGTTCTTCCTTCTCTCCTCCCTCCTGGTTCCTAATCCTTGTTCTTCCAATTACATACTGAGTGACCTTGGTTAAGTTAGATAACTTTCTCTAGGCCATTTTCTCCTCTGTAAAATAGTAGTAGCTAACTTGTAGTTTATCTTTAATATTAAATGAGAAAATGTTTGTGAGGTCCTTAGCAACCTGCCTGGGTCATAATAAATGTCTAATAACTGACAGCTTCTATTCTTCCTAATTGCTTCATTCTTAGCCTCTCTCTCTCTTCCTTATGCACTTTCTTCTTTCTAGTACATACATAATTCCTCCCTTTTCTCCTTTTAATACCCTCTTTGTAATTCAGCTCTAGTGATTATCTAACGATCACCTCGATCAGAAGTTGCATTATCAATCATCTAAAATGGACAACCGAATTCCAGGGCCCTTTGAACTAGTGTGCATCAATAAAGAGCTGGTGTATAATGTTATTAATATTTATAGCACAAGGACATTACTGCTTTGTTTCCTCTCCAGCAGCCACTGGATTGCAGAGATAATCACAATAGAGTTTACGTTTCTCTAATCAGGATGTAGGAGCAACGAGGAAACTACCTCTTAATCTAGAGTGAGATTTTATCTGGGCAAAGCAAGTAAGAAATACGGTTATTATGCTAGGACTTGCATCCTCTCCCCTTCTGAATTGAGCAGAGGCTCATAAATTGTTTTCCCTATGTTTGCAGGCCAGTTGTTACTTGTGTTTGCTGACTCTACGAATTATTGGTCAACGTGTTGGCACCTTGTTAATCATGGGAGCATTTCTATTGCTTATTTTGGTGAGAAATTCTGCTTTCTAAAGTAATATACCATTCAGCAAATCAGAATTTAATAGCCAGTGATGGTCACATATCAGCTCTGTATCGTCTACTTTCCTCAGCAGGCATTACATTATTCCTCCAATTTTCAGTGCTGTCTGTTAACATTTTCTCAATTTGAGGAAGCACAGAAGTTTTTCAGAGTGATTTTCCCATTGATATGCCAAACCAGCCTGTTTTCTCTTTCTTCTTCCAATTCTGTCTGTACAAATTCGTGTATGAATTAGGGACAGTTGTAGACACGATATTTATGTCAGTGCCTAAATGCAAAGATTGGTGCTTATTGGCCACAGGACAATCCCTGCTAGGTGGAGGTTTAATAAGTGTCATTCTGCCTGTTACTGAGCACTGCACTCACACAGTGCTGAGGCCATTGCTTATGCTGTCCAGTAGACTCTGCACAATAACTGCAAGGTTGAGCTACAGCTGCCAGTTTGCACATGAGGAAGCAGAGCAGTGAATGGATAAGTGAGGTGTCAGCATGAACAGGGGAAGGTGGAGTTGATGTTGTATGTGAAGCAATGGAAATAAGTCTACCGGGAGCCCCAGGGCATGCAGCCTAGGAACAGCCAAGGGCAACACTTACTTGCTGTGTGGCTCAGATGGGCATTTTATCTCCTTGCACCTCAATGTGCTCATCCGTGTATGCAGGTGGGGATGCCTGTTTCTTTCCTGCCAACCTCACATATTTGGGGTGAAGAGCAGGTGAAATAAAAAGGCATGAAGTCAATTTATTATGTACATAAAACCATGTGGAACTTTAGTAGTTATTATTATATCCTAAAAGTTGCCATGGCGCCTGAGGGAAGGACTGGCATGTACTGAGTATTTACTGTGATCTGGCTGAGTTCCAAACACTTCCAATGTGTTCTCTTATTTGAACCCCACAAAATGCCAAGTTGAGTTATGACTCTTATTTTATATACGAAGAACCTGAGGGTGAGAAGGTAAAGTATCTTGCTCAGTGGTACAGAGCACATGAGCAACAGAAACGAAGCCTTAACCTCTCTTTCCAATGACAGAAAAACAGAGCCTGGCTCTTTTCACTCCATCGTACTGGAAAAGCCAAACAAACAAAATCAAGCCACTCAGTAAAGGATACGTTTATCAAAAGGATGCAAGTACAATGTGCTTGGATCTGATCACTTTTAAGAAAGTATTTTAGCTGTGACCATGTTCTTTGTTAAATATTAATTGAGCAACAGCTGACCATAGAAACTGTAGTTGTTCAATTGAGTTTTACTGACTCACTTATCTCCACCTGGTCCCGTGGTGACGAATGGTGCAAATAAAGCAAGCAGTAAGTGGAGAGAGCCCTACTCATCCTGCAGACAGGTAAATGAAGGCTATAGACGATTTACAGTAATTTGACCATTTCCAGCTTCTGCCTCCTTGATGTTCCAATAAGCCAGATAAATAGTGTGGCTGCTTGGAAGCAAACAAAACACAATGTGTAGTGGAATCCAGACTTTGTATTGAGGAACAGCCAATCACTAGTCAAATATGGGGTCTGGAATAGACTCACTTGTGTTTGTGTCTTGGATTGTCCCTTAGTAAGTTCTGTCACTGGGGCCAAGGCTCTTTCCTGAGCCTCAGTTTCCTCAACTGAAAATGCAGATAGTTACAAGTGCCTGACCTGTGGAAAGCACACAGTCCTGTTCCTGGACATCGTAGGTCTTCAACTGATGTGGGTTTCTCCCCCAGTGCTCCCCTACCCTCTCATCCCTATGGTGGAGGCAGCCTCCTGGTTGACTTCTTGAGATCTGGGATCTCACATAGTAGTTTTCCCAGATGAAGTCCTCAGGTTGTTTTGATGACTTCCCTCCACCTCCTTCTTACAATGAAGTCACAAAGATCTTTCTGGTTGTTTTGTTTTTCCTTTCCATAAAGTAGCCACGATAACAAACTTCATGCAAAATTGGCTCTGCAATACATTTTCATGCTAATTAATAGCAGATTCAATTAAGCACGTTTTTTAAGAAAATAAATTACATATATTCAGGTGTCTGGTTTTTATCGACATTAAACTTAACTACCCTGTTTGTGTCTCTTTATTGCTCTTCTTTTATAAGTATCATAAAAAAGAAGCTACAATACTTCAGCCAGGGGCTGGGAGGAAGCCGCCTTTTCATATTTCTAATAGCTTCAAATAAAATACGTTCAAGCACTCGTGGCCATCTGGCTGCTAAGGATTGTTTAGAGAGGGCTCGCTTCCCCACTCCTGATTTTTATAAGCATCAATTCTATTTTCCAATTCCTTTGCTGGATTAAATTTACGAACTGCTCAGCCCTTTGGGTGATAAATCTCTTGATTGTGACCATTTCCTCATTCCAGTTTCCAATTAACATGATTGGTACGGAATCTATAGAGACAGCTGAGGTCTTGTTACTTTCATCTTGCAGCTCAGTAGCTGAGTCAGCACAGATTTCAGCAATCACCTCCCCTCTTCAGTCATTTTCCTACTTACACACCTTTTAGAACATGTAACAATAGCTCAATATTTTCCCCATCCGTTTGAAAAAAATAAAACTGGATTTAAAACCTGTAGGTGCAGCTTGTAATTTCTCTTTAAAAATTTCCATTTAGTACAGGTAATTTTCTATAACATTTTCATATATGGGAAACTTCATATTTGCAAAGGGAAATAGATTCAGCTTCTAATCAGACAGTATTGCAAGTGATTGTGATGCTTTTTACAAACGCCAAGTGACCTGGGGAGGGTAGAATCGTAAAGAAATGGAAATTTGCTTCAGGGTGTTCGTGAGTTGCTGCTTGTCTTTAGCTTCTACATTATTTTAAAAGCCCAAGTCCCAAGAAGGTGGCGGAAGGTCTAACAGAAGCCTGCACTTTCCCTGCACCCCACCTTCTTCTTCTTGTCATCTTCCATAGCCTCTTGACGATCGGTGTCACCATCTCAATCACCAGTTAGCAGTTGGGCAATGCGGAAAGGATCCAGGTGCAGGTTTTAGAAGCCAGGTTGGCTTTCTTTTCTACTGTGCTACTTATGAACTTCACGATTTTGGTAGAAGACATTTCTATCCTTCAGTCCCAATTATAGTTATCTATTAAAAAAGAAAATAAAATTGTACCTATCTTTCCCAAATATGAAATAATGCAAGCATAATGGCTAGCCCAAAGCTGGTGCATGGAAAAGAGATGATCTCATCCAATAATGTAGCCACTAAAAGCTGGAACTCTGGAGCCAGAAAAGTTGGGTTCAATTCTAACTCCACCTCTTCTTGGATGTATGACCTTAGAAAAATTACTTAACCTCTCTGCGTTTCAGTTTCTTGATCTATAACATAAGACTAATAATTATAGAATATATTTTATTATTGTGAGATTAAGTGAGATAAAATGTGCTAAGGGCTGAAACTGCAATGCTATGTAAATATTCTCCTCTACAACATTTATCAATAGTCTATTACTACTTTCTTCAGCCAATATTCTTGAGCAACTACATTGTGCCAAGTGTTTTTCTAGATATTTGGCATGGTCAAAAGGGGAATTAGAACTTCAAATTCAGCTCAAACATCACATTCAAAGGGGAGCCTTTTTTGTGCTTAAATCACCAGATGAGCTCCCTGTCATGAGTTCTTGTAACACCAGAACCTCTTCTTCTCAGTGCCTGTGACTGTTAATAGTCTACACTGTTGTGCTCATTTGAATACTATTTCACCCACTAACTCATTAGCTGTATGAGAACAGGAAGTGGTTGGCTTTGGCTCAGTCACCACGTTTAATGAAGGCTTGGTACATGACAAGAGTTCAATTAATATTTACTGAATGTCAAAGAAGGTAGAATTCTTTCCCTTGAGGACCTTTCATTTTAGCAGAATTGTCAAACATTGCAAATTCTGTAATAAAGCTGTATGTTAACAAGTGCAAAACATACTAAAGTGGCAATGAACCAACTCCACCCCAGGAATTGGAGAAATCTTCCTAGTGCAGGACCTTGAAGGGTGAGTAAGGAGTTCTTCAGGTTAAGAAGGGGATTGGGGACCAGGTGCTATGGCTCATGTCTGTAATCCCAGCACTTTGGGAGGTGAGGTGGACACATCATGAGGTTGGGAGTTCAAGACCAGCCTGACCAACATAGTGAAACCCTGTCTTTACTAAAAGTACAAAAAATAAAAATAAAAAATCAGCCGGGCATAGTGACAGGTGCCTATAATCTCAGATACTCGGGGGGCTGAGGCAGAAGAATTGCTTAAACTCAGGAGGTGAAGGTTGCAGTGAGCAGAGATCACACCACTGCAGTCCAGCCTGGGCAACAGTGCGAGACTCAGTCTCAAAAAAATAAAATAAATAAAATAAAATAAAATAAAGGGAGTGGGGTAGCCCAGCCAGATGGAAAAGCATGCACTAAGGTATAAATGTAGGAAAGAGTGTTGGAGATTGATGGCTTGGCTGGCGTTCGGGTGGCATGACAGAAGGAGGACCAGGAGAAAAAGTCTAAGGCATCGGGCTAGATACTATTATCTTCTGAGCACATAACTCAATGCCTTGCATGTAGTTGCTGCTCAAATAATTTTTCACTGAATGTTGAATGAAAAGGCTGATAGTCACCCCCAAGGAGAATCCAAAGTACTTGGTTATGAACAAACAGACATAAGATTGTTATATTATTTAAGATACAGGTTCTGGCTGTGGTAACAAAGGTCAAATAGAATATTGGTTTAAATTAAATAGTCATTTACCTTTCTTTCCTCCAACAGTCTGAACATGAAGAGAATAGACTGGGTACAGCAGCTCAGTGGCACTGGGCACCCAGGCACCCTGTGTCTTGTTGCTCTGCCATCTCAGCTTGGCTTTGCTCTCTAGGTGCAAGATGGCTGCTCCAGCTCTGATCATCCTGTTTGATAAAGAGCAAGAGGAGGCTTTGACACTATTTCGGCTTGCCTCCCACTGGCTGGGAACTAGCTCTAAGAGAAGCTGGGAAACACAGCCTTGTGCTGGGTTACCTTGTACCCTGATAAAATTTTCCTTACTCTAGAGAAAATAAAAGCACATATTGGGTGACACTTAGACTTCTCTGCTTCTGCAGCTTCTGTGCACAATCAGAAGCCTACTGAGATGCGAATTATTGAGTGTGAGGTCCAATATGAGACTTGAGACACCTGGGCTCCAGTAGGGATAGCATTAGGAAAAATGCCTAATGTAGATGACAGGTTGATGGATCCTGCAAAGCACCGTGGCACACCCATACCTATGTAACAAAAATTCACGTTCTGCAGATGTATCCCAAAACTTAAAGTATAATTGAGAGAAAGGAAGAAAGAGAGAAAGAAAGAGAGAAAGGGAGAGAAAGAAAGGAAAGGAAGGAAGGGAGGGAGGGAGGGAGGAAGGAAGGAAGGAAGGAAGGAAGGAGGGAAGGAAGGAAGGAAGAGAAATTCTGAGTCTGGAAAGAAGGGGAATTCACAGAACTCATTCCTTCTGTATAGAAGAGGATGAGGCCAGTGATATTCCTGGGAAAAACCCAAGACCAGGAGTTGTGACAGTGATAATTCTGTGCAGTTCTGTATCTTTTATCAGATGATTTTTCAGCACATTTTCATTCTCGTCCCCCTCCCTGTGGGGTAGATTGTATTTTCCTGCTCCATCGACTCTTGCTTGGACAACAGAAGGTGAGAAGATTTAATAAAAGCAGATCATGCCGGTATTATTTAAATGTGCTTGCACAGTTTGGCTGAGTTCCTGAACTCTTGCAATTTTCCTTGAGAAGTTTAAGCCCTGGAAAGCAACAACACCTTCAACCTGGCCCCCAAAATGAATACAGGTGGAAAAGACCTAACCTCAGCCTGAAGCCAAGCCTGATGCCTGGAGCAGAACAGCCAGCAGAGAGACTAGCCCACAGAAGTGGAACTGCACTTGGTGGTAGTAAACGTGCTTGTAAGCCATTAAGTTTTGGATTGCTTAATCACGCAGCATTAATGCAGGAATAGCTCACTAATATACCACACTTCTGATCTTTGTTTTCTATTGTTTTCCTATATGCATCAAAAATTCAAGACATATTATTTCTCATGCATGCCACAGTCCATTGAAGATTACAAGGGGTGGGGTGTGAGGAAAGGCTCTGCTCTACACAGTCTTTATGGACTCAGGCTCCTTGCATCTGGGGATCGGCCATACCCCAGGTTCTCAGAATCTTCCTTCAGACTCCAGGCATCTGTCAGCAGATGAATGAAGACAGAGTGCAGAGGATTGTTTAGAGGTTTTATGGGTTATATACACATTGCATTGGCCCAAACTAGTCTGTGGCTGACCTAATTGCAAGGAAGAATGAAAGCATTGGTCTAGCACAAAACAAAGATTCCAGGGGAGCACTCAAGGAACACAGAGGAACATCCATGCCACAGAGCTCAATAGAAGGAATTTAGTGGGAGGGCCTAATTACAGAGGTGTTGGAAATGCAGAAACCAGGAGAAGGTAAAGCAACCCCAAGATTAACAACTGTAGGAGACGGCTGCCACCCCTAGAGCTGGCGGGCCAAGGAGCATGACGATGCTATCAAAGTCCAGGAGCTGGCATTGCCCAAGAGATTCAGAACCTTGGATGAGAGGCCTGCCAAGGATCCAGCCAAAGTGTTGAGCACATGGGGCCAGAGACAAACTCCAGAAAGGAGCTGAAACCATAGAGAACAGAGCCATCTCACAGGATCTAGAATGACCATGAGGGAGCCAGAACCAGTGCAAGCTACCAGGACAAGAGCAGGAAGAATGAAGGAGCCTGAACTACTGCATCAGACTCCACCAGAGGTAGAGTGAAAACGGAAGACATACCTTGGCATCTCTCCTTGACCTAGGCTGGTGTCCTGGAAGTAGAGCCTGAAACAGGGAATGTATATAAGTCATTTACTAAGACAGGCTCCCAGGAGAAATATGAATGACCAGGGAAGCAAAGATGAAAAAAGGAAAGAATGTAAGCAAGGATAGGCTTCTAGGTGACATCTAATTATAGCAAGATCCTGCAGAAAGCTTTAGGGGGTAAAAATTGCATTCCAGTGCTTGTCCTGCCTTGAGGCAAGGAAGATGGGCTTTTGTAAACTGCACACAAGTCAGTGATTAGATATGATTCCAAGGGGGTTGTGTAACCTCAAAATACCTCCAGGTGACATGGCTCCAGCCACTAAGGACCAATTCCTCAGAGAAGATCACAAGTGTGAGCCTTCAGCAGCTGGGGGATAGGCACCCTGAACTGAAAAGAGACCCTGGGAATCTGAGCGAGGCACCAACAACATCTATTACACACTTCCTACTCTCCTGTCTCCTAACAGACCTTCCCTGGTCTGAGCTTGACTCATGAAGTCAAACATGGAGAACATGTTTGCAAGAAAACGTATGGGAGAGGGGTGAATCTGAGAGCAAATAAGCAAACTGCTCAACAACACCTGTGAAGCTGAATTATACTTCCCCACATGTTTTAGGCTTTTTGGCACTTTGCAAAAATTGGATCTGTCAACAGTAGTTGGAGATTTACCATCACTAAGGAAATAGTTTTCAGTAGAAAATTATCATTTGCCTAAGAGTGCATGACAGATACTGATTTTGTGTCAAACATACTACAATGTACTTATCGACCCAAAGGCAGTTTGAAAAGAAACCTAGATTCTAACTTGGATAGGGTTCATCTATCCCCAGCCGTCTTTGCAGTGTTAACCTGAAAATATTCTAATTTTTTTCTCGTAGATATAAAGTATGGACTTTAAAGAAAAGTCTAAAAATCAGATAAGGTATAGGTACCGTGCACACTGTGTTAAAAGCCTGGAATTACAGTGCATGGTTATTTACTGATTTATAACAGGCCTTCACTAACTTGTAAATTTGTTTTATGGACTCTGTCTGAAATTAATAGTGTGCACCTTTACATAATAGCTCAGGAGGACTTTGCTGTGTGGACTGCCAGTTGGTTGTCTCATGTAATTATTATATATAGCATATTTGCTCAACTTCTCATAATTCTCTGTAAATGTTGGTTGTTCGGAGTGATCTGGTATCCAAGAAGGCACTAGAATCCAGAAAATAAAAAATAAAAATGTTAAACTCTTTGAAGAGGATAGAAAAAGAAATAATGTTGTAGCACTTTTAAATGCCAAGAAGAGAGTTCGTTCTGTGCGTCAGTCAACCCATTTCCTTTTCATTTCATTATTACAAGTGATGTAGGGTATCCTTGTGAGGTGGAGAGCAAGACAGAGGCTCAGAAAGATCAGGTGGCTTACCCAGGGTCACACACTCGAGGTGGGAAAACCAGGATTTTACTGATTCTTAAGCCCATGACACCAAGTGAAATAGCAACAATAACATCAATAACTGACATCAGTGATTTGGGCCTCTGTACATTCTGCTGCCTCTACCTCCTCACTTGTTAGATGTCTCAGCTGAGACAACACCTCTGGGAAGACTTCTCTTCATCCTCCAGTTCATAGTCCTCTCATGTGCCACCAAAGCACACTGTGCGCCCCACATAGTAATACTTACAGCTTATATCATTGTGTTCCAATGGATTTACTCTCTCTGGTGCCCTGTGAGAACAGGGGCTTTCTCAGATCAGTTTCCCCAGCACAGTTTCCATTATATAGAAGGGGCTCTACTAATATTTGTGGACTGCTGGATGCCAGGCGGTATCTAGTCATAGCACATTTCCTATTCCCTAAAAGGCCAGCAGGGAAAACCATGCACACAGCACTTAACACGAGATTCATTAATAAATGCTAATCCTTTCCCAGCTCTGTCTTCCCATTATTCCACCCCGACTGCCTAAGGAAAATACATTTATATATATATATACACACACACACACACACACACACATACACACGCACACGCAGATTCATGCACACACTTTACTTCATCCTCAGCTTTACTGAGATATAATTCACAAACACAAATTAGGTATATTCAAGGTATAAAATGTGATGTTTTAATATACATACGAATTGTGAAATCATTACCACAATTAAGCTAATTAACACATCTATCACCTTACATGATTATCATTTTTTTTTTGGTGATGAGAACATTTAAGATCTATTCTCTTAGTAAATGTTAAGTGTATGATATGCTGTTATTGACTGTAATCACCATACTGTACATTGGATGGCCACAACTTGTTCATCTTGTAACTGAAAATTTGCACCATTTTACCCAAATCCCCTCATTTCCCTCACCCCCTAACCCCGGGAACCACCCTCCTACTTGTTTCTATGAGTTTGACTTCTTTAGATTCCACCTATAAGTGAAATGACTTAATATTTCTCTTTCTGTTTCAGGTTTATTTCACGTAACGTAGTGCCCCCTAGGTTCATCCGTGTTGTTTTTTGTTTTTTTTTTTCATACATGAACAGTTGTCCCATATATTCATAAAATATAAGAATTTGTTTCTCGATTAGTAAACTTTATTTTTATTTTATTTTATTTTATTTTTTTATTGCATTTTAGGTTTTGGGGTACATGTGAAAAACATGCAAAGTTGTTGCATAGGTGCATTCATGGCAGTGTGATTTGCTGCTTCCCTCCCCCTCACCCATATCTGGCATTTCTCCCCATGCTATCCCTCCCCAACTTCCCGCCCCGCTGTCCCCCCGACTCCCCCACAACAGACCCCAGTGTATAGTGCTCCCCTCCCTGTGTCCATGTGTTCTCCTTGTTCAACACCCTCCTATGAGTGAGAACATGTGGTGTTTGGTTTTGTGTTCTTGTGTCAGTTTGCTGAGAATGATGGTTTCCAGGTTCATCCATGTCCCTACAAAGGACGCGAACTCCTCATTTTTAATGGCTGCATAATATTCCATGGTGTATATGTGCCACATTTTTCCTGTCCAGTCTATCAACGATGGGCATTTGGGTTGGTTCCAGGTCTTTGCTATTGTAAACTGTGCTGCAATGAACATTCGTGTGCATGTGTCCTTATAGTAGAATGATTTATAATCCTTTGGATATATGCCCAGTAATGGGATTGTTGGGTCAAATGGAATTTCTATTTCTAGGTCCTTGAGGAATCGCCACACTGTTTTCCACAGTGGTTGAACTAATTTACACTCCCACCAACAGTGTAAAAGTGTTCCTATTTCTCCACATCCTCTCCAGCATCTATTTTCTCCAGATTTTTTAATGATCGCCATTCTAACTGGCGTGAGATGGTATCTCAATGTAGTTTTGATTTGCATTTCTCTAATGACCAGTGTTGTTACAAGTGGCAAGATTTCCTCCTTTTTTAAGGCTGAATAATATCCCATTTTGTGTGTGTGTGTGTGTGTGTGTGTGTGTGTACCACATTTTCTTTATCCATTCATGCGTCAACAGGCACTTGGGTTGTTTTCATGTTTTGGCTATCATACACACTTTACTTGACTCATTTATTCTTTCTTCCCCTCCAAAACATTTATTTTAATTGGAAGGTTAGAAGACATTGATCAATAAATCTTAATTTACTACGTACTGCAAAGAACTCAGTCCTGTAGCAAGTAGGTTCAGTGAAGTAAAAATAGCTGACCCGACATCTTCCTATCCCTCCCTCCCTCCTACCTTTCCCTGCCTGTAGTTATCACTGTCTTACTCTCTTTGATCTCATAAAAGTAGAGAGTAAGACAGTGGTTGCTAGAGAATGAGAAGGGTAAGTGGGCAGGAGTGGGAAGATAGGGAGATGTTGGTTAACAAACACAAAATTACAGCTAGATGAGAGGAATCAGTTCTAGTGCTCTGTGACTGCAGTTAACAATAACATATATTTTCAAATAAGTACTAGAGAGGATTTCAAGTAGGTAGTAGAAAGGATTTAGAATGTTCCCCAAACAAAGAAATGATAAATATTTGAGGTGATATATATGCTACTTATATGCAATTACACATTTTATCTATGTATTGAATTATCACTCTGTACCTCATAAATATGCAAAATCATCATGTGTCAATAAAAATTAAAAAAAAATAATTATCCCATCCCTGCAGGGGGTACACTGTCTAGTTGTGAGGTGTGCCTCTGTACACATTTAAGTGCAGTGAGTGAGACAGGTAGTGATTTCTGAACACGTGCCTTAATTTCCACCAAAATGTATGAAGTGCCTTTCATGTGTCAGGCTTTGGCCTAGCTCCTGTTTTCCCTGGAGGATTTTCAACTTTTTCTCAGGGCTCTAAAGATTCTTTTTGCTTAGATAACACCTAAAAACTGAATTTGAACTAAATCACATGATGGATGAGTGACCTCGGTAGATTATTTAATCCTTAGAGGTTTCAGTTTCTACACAAAGGGAGCAGTAAGAATGTAATTCTAATAGGGTTGTTTAGAGAATAGCACATAAAGCACTTAGCACAATGCCTGGACCAGAGCAAGGAATTATTCAAAAAGCATTGCTGAGCATCATCATTATTGTATTAGTGTGTTCTCACACTGCTAATAAACACATACCTGAGACTGGGTGATTTACAAAGGAAAGAGGTTTAATTGACTCAGGTCCACATGGCTGGAGAGGCCTCAAAATCACAGCAGAAGGTGAATGAGGCACAAAGTCACATCATACATGGTAGCAGGCAAGAGAGAGCATGTGCAGGAGAACTCCCCTTTATAAAAACCATCAGATCTCATTAGACTTATTCACTATCACGAGAACAGCACAGGAAAGACTCACCCCTATGATTCTATTACCTCCCACCAGGTCTCTCTCATAACATGTGGGAATTATGAGAGCTATAATTCAAAATGAGACTTGGGTGGGGACACAGGCAAACCATATCAATTACTATTCCTTGTTTTGTCTTATTTAATATTTACAATAATGGTGAAATGTAGGTTTCGAGGCCAGGGTGCTCTTTATCTTGTTCCTTATATTTCTATAGGGATTGAAGGAAAGAGGTTCCTTCTGTATTTACCAGAGATAAACAGTTTTAGAGAAACATTTCTGTTCCCTTTGCCTACTCTCAAGCCTACAGGAGTCCTGTGTTAATAGGATTGCTCAACTGTTAATAACAGAGCTATCATATTTTATTATCATAAGACTCATATCTTTTTCTCTATTGATTAAAAATCCATCACAGAGGAAGGGTATGATTAATTGTAAGTTCTTCTGCAAACTATCCCTTTTTTCTCTATTTCACACAGTTAGAAAGTGAGGCTCGAAGAAGTTGGGTCACCTCAAAAGACATGGCAGAGCTGGAATCTCAACCTGTTTTGTTCTGGACCTCTAAGTCCAGAGTCATCTCCTTTCCTTCTCTGCTGCAGTCATTAGCCAAGTAGCATGCTTTGGCCCTAAGCTTGTGAAAACTCTTCATTTGCAGGTAATCTCTATTTTCACAACTCAAATTCAGAAAGAAACTGATTCATTTACTTAGAAGTACGGTAACGGACACACTGTGCAACTTGAGTTTCTGGTCTGACGTATGAAGAGCTTGGAAGTTGTCACTTCCATCCTCACAAATAAACAAAAACCAAGTAAACTAAAAATATCAACAACTCTTCTTAGATCCTTCAGAGAACTGAGGTCACTGGGCAAACTTCTGCCCCTAAACCTGTAATAGCAGAGAGATGAGGACAGAGAATCATAGTTTATGGAGGGCAGAAGTCCACAGCTGGAACCAATGCCATCAGGAACATTCAGTTATAACTGACAAATTGCTGGAGGCTCCATGTGGACTACTTTGAGACTTAATAACTTTGGGGAGGGGGCAGTCTTCAGGAAGACCCGAACTTTCATTGCTTTATCTCCAAAAAGGTAAAGCTCCTCCCCACAGCTTTTCAGGATGAATTTTGGGAAACGTTCCCCTCATACTTCCAGTAGGGGAGGAGAAAAGTAGACATTCTGAATTATACCCAGAGCTCTCTGTTCTCCTTATTAAAGCCTGCCCTCAGAGGAATCTATTTCACCACCGTCTAACTGTCCTGGGAGAAGAGAAATGTCCAAGTCCAGACTCCATTAACCTTTATGTCTCACCTAAGCAGGGAGGAAAGGGAAAGCTGGGAAACACTTGAGAAGGTCATAGCCTAGGGAGACAGGCTACATAAAAATCTTAGATGTAATCGGAGAAACAGAGAACACTTTCCCTGCCCTCATTCCTTACCATCCCATGAACGAATAAAGTGCCTGTGTAATAACAGAAGTTGCAGCTAAGAAAACTACAAGCCTCAGACATTATTTTAGAAGGATTTTCTAAGGATACCCAATGATAACAGATTAAGACAGAAACAGTAGATAAGTGAGAGGAATTTTTAGTTTATGACACCACAGGTACAACAAACAGTGGACAGGCTAACTTTTAGCCATGTGGTCATACAACCTCACACTAAAGGCTTCTCTGCTTCAGCTCCTTCTCCACATACCTCATGCCCCACTTTCAACAGAAAAAATTATAAGCATTACTGAAAGTCAAAACCACAATGGAAGAGACAAAGCAAGCATCAGAACCAGACTGGGATACAGCAGAGATTTTGGATTTATCAAATGGGGAATTTAAAACAACTATGATTAATAGGATAAGGACTCTCATGTAAAAAGTGGACAACATGACAGAAAAAAATGGGTAATGTCAGCAGAGAGATGAAAACTCTAAGAATCAAAAAGAAATGCTAGAAATTAAAAACACTGTGACAGAGGCTGGGCGTGTTAGCTCACGCCTATAATCCTAGCACTTTGGGAGGCTGAGGTGAGAAGATCACTTGAGCTCAGGAGGTGGACACCAGCCAGGGCAACATGGTGAAACCCAATCACTACAAAAATTTTTAAAAGTATTTGGGTGTGATGGCACATACCTGTAGTCCTAGCTACTCAGGAGGCTGAGGCAGGAGGATTGCTTGAGCTTGAGAGGTCAAGTCTGCAGTGAGCCTGGATCATACCACTGCACTCCAGCCTGGGCAACAGAGCAAGATCCTGTTACAAGCGCGCGCACACACACACACACACACACACACACACACACAAACACTGTAACAGAAAAGAATAATACCTTAATGGGCTCATTAGTAGACTGTGCACAGCCAAGAAAAGAATCAGTGACCTTGAAAATATGTTAACTGAAACTGCAAAACCTGAAGAGGAAAGATAAAAGAGGGTACGAGTAACACAGAACAGAACATCTAAGAGCCCTGGGACCATTTAGAAAGTGTAACATACACGTAATGGGAATACCAGAAAAAGGAAACAGAGCAGAAAAGAAGAAATATTTGAAGTAATAATGGCTGTTTCCCAGAATTAAAGACAAACGCTAAACCACAGATCCAGGAATCTCAGAGAACACCAAACAGGATACATACTAAAGATTTACATCTAGGCATATCATATTTAAACTGTAGAAAATCAAAGACAAAGTAGAAATCCTAAAGGAAGCCAGAGGGTAAATAATTCCATCTTACCTTTAGACGAGCAAGGAGAAGCATTATATCAGTCTTATTTTCAGAAAACATGCAAACAAGAAGAGGGTGGTGTTAAATGATTAAAGGGTTGACAGAAAAAACATGCCTCAAATTCTATAGTAAGCAAAATTATCCTTTAAAAGTAAAAGGGAAATAAAGACATTCCCAGACCAGAAAACAAAACAAAAATGGAAGAAATTTATCATTAAAGCTACTTTGCAAAAAAAAAAAAAAGTTTAAAAATAGTTCTTTTGAGAGGATAAAAGTGATATAATCTAGGAAGCAGGATCTATGTAAAGGAAGAGAGCGCTGAAGAAGGAGTAAATGAAGGTGTATTGTATTAGTTTCCTAGGGGTGCCATGACAAAAGACTATAGGCTGGATGGCTTAAACCACAGAAATTTATTTTCTCACAATTCTGGAGATGAGAAGCCCAAGATCCAGGTGTCAACAAGGCTGATTTCTTCTGAAGCCCCTTTCTTTTCTTGACCTATAGATGGCCATCTTCTCCCTGTGTCTTCGCAGGGTCTTTCATCTGTGCGTGTCTGTCCTAATTTTCTCTTTTTAAAAAGACATCCACAATACTGGATTAGAATCTACCCTAATGACCTTATTTTAACTTAATTACCTCTTTAAAGACCTTGTCTCCAAATACAGTTCCATGCTGAGATGTTGTCTTTGTGCTAATTCCAAGGCTGAGCCCTCAATAGGCCCCGCACCCCGTCATAAGGCCATGTGTTGTCTTTGGGGTAGTGAATACTATGGGCATCCTTCCTTGCCTAACTTCATTGCAGTGGCAACTGATCCTTGGGAAAAAAAATCAGCATGTAAAGCATTTGGTAAATCCATACATTGGCTAAGCATCAGAGACTGGAAAAGCATATTCAGTCACATAAATCAAGATTAAGTGTCAATTCCAGTGAGAGCAAATTCCTACCTCACCAAAATGAATGAAATTTTAATCAGTCTGCCTCCAGGTAGGCTGGCTGATTTTCTCACTGAATTAGGCACCATAAAGGGCCTCAGGGCTGGTTGCTGTTTCTGCAACAGTGCTCGCTGAGCAATGGCAGTAACTGTGTCAACCCAGGTGAGGGGAAGTCATGCTTACAAGAATAGCCTCAGTCTGTGCTACCAAGAACACTTATCAATAAACCCTTTGAGTAAGCACGGGAATTGTATAGAAAGGAGGCTGAATGTTATGGGTAGAAAATCCTAGCCACCAGATTATTAAAGACCTCTTCTGAAAAAAAAAAAGAAAGAAAGAAAAAGAAATCTTACTGGTGAATATTTTCAATGGACACTCAAATTTTTGTTATTGTAAGCAAAACACAGACTTAATTAACCTAAGCAAAAAAAATTATTGGAAAGGTAGGAATAATTGAAGTAATTGAAGGAGATGTTGAACATTCAGGCATCAGAAGGCATCCAGGTGGCAGGAACTCCAATGGTAATTAGGGTGAATGTATAGTTTATCATCTCAACCAGAACCCTTTGGACGATGAAAAGAAGTGCTACTCATAATTGTGTTGGGACAATAGGCATGTATCAGGACTTCAGTTCAGGTCTCCTGACTCCAGCACTTTTGGCTGGTGCAACCTCATGCAGACACTTGACCTCTTTTAGACACTTCTACTAGGTTCTGCTACTTTAACTTGGCAATGAAGAAGCCTGGCAGGAGTAGGATTGTTTCAAACACCAAATGAAACAATGCATATGAATGCCTATAGGGTCCAACACATTGTGAATTTTTAGTAACTCTAACCCTCTGGCACCTGGATGTTATTCTTTTTTCAAAAAGGATTTGAGTTTTTTGCAGTGAAAAGAGTTCCTGTTCAGTCTTAGGAGATGGACAAATCTGGATTTGATTCCTGATGCTGCGTTTGATTAACTGCGTGATCTTGGGAAAGTTTTGTATCTCCTTCAAGCCTTAATTTCCTTAAAGGAAGAAAGATCTCCACCTCCAGGGTGTTTTATGAGATGAGGCTTAAATGAGATGAGAATTTTGGAAGTGCCTGGTGCCCTTCTCCAGCAGCAGTGGGTGCTCAATGAGCACAGTGGAATTGGCATGTTCATTTCAGCTGATCAGAGCTTCTCAGTGCTTCCGAGATAAACAAGAACCCCTGAAGCAAAATAATATGTTCTCAAACCACAGAACAAATAAGCAATTTGTCAGGAAGTCCATAAGATAAGGAGGCATGAATAATTCCAAGGTGTCCTCTGTGGTACCGCAACAGTCTCTGGTGGTTCTTAGAGAATCTGCTATAATCAACCACCAGCAGGAGCTTGCATTGAACAGAAAAGAAAGGATCACAATCGCAAAAGATACAATCCCAAAAGTTTAAATCTTGAAAATATAATTAGGGAAAAATAATAAAAAATTATTTAAAATATATTTGTTTACATTTTTAAAAGGGATTGATTTGGGAAACAAAAACATGACAGGACGTTTCATAGATCACTTTACATGATAAAAATAGGCAATAGTAACACATATTTTTGCCAGGATAAACACTCAAATATACTAGCAACAGTCACACAAGTGTAACAGTTGTGAGTAGATGAACTGTATTCATAAAGAAATAGCTTATATAACTGCGGTCATCTGACATACCATGACAGACAACTTAAGTCTTTGGATGAGATAAAAAATGATGGGTCACCACCGCATATGCAGTCACCCAAAGAGCTGCGATCTTGAGTTTTTTTTTGTTTTTTTTTTGTTTTTGGCAAATGCAGATGTATACAAAGGACATACCCTCACTTATTGAGGAAGTTTCAATGTTGTACACACATGCATAATGATTACACACAAAGTCCACGTTGTGATAATGCACTGTTGTAGAGTCAAATTTGCAAAAATACATAAAACAAATTAGAATTTATATCTCCAGTACTGACAATGATGTGAAGACAGAATATATATCACAGCCAATTGTAAATAATAATCCTAACAATTTAAAATAGCGGAGGAATAACTTAAAAATAAGAAAAAAATAAAAAATAAGTTTGCGTCATGATGAATAGCTGGTTTTCTCTCTTTTAGGGTATGGCTTTTATAGGAGAATACATTCATATTTATTTTCTACACGGTGTTTCTCTTTTTGATATTATTCTATGATTTGATATACATTGATATAAGCATCTTCTATTAACATTTTCCAACTTCTGTGTTGTGTTTCTGTGTTGTTTTGGATAGGTGAAGATTCATTTTGCATACACTCATATACAGACCACAGATTCAGTGGAAACAATGCTGGTGACTGAACAGCAATGCCATTAAGTGTCTTCTTATATACACAAAATTGTTTTCAAACCAGTTGGTAACATCACTGGCTTCTTCATACAAACGTTCTTTTAATTCATTAATAGC
Source organism: Aotus nancymaae (assembly GCF_030222135.1). Taxonomy (NCBI): domain Eukaryota; kingdom Metazoa; phylum Chordata; class Mammalia; order Primates; family Aotidae; genus Aotus; species Aotus nancymaae. Next base: position 82,062,972 of record NW_026988450.1, on the reverse strand, counting down.
TCCTGGAACTTCATCAGCTGGAAGGAATGCCAATGCAGACAAGTGATGCATTTTTAAACCAAAGTTTTCATGATTGTCACGTTATCATGCGGCTAATCCACTCATTTGAATTGTCCACCAAATGCATTGGGCAGAATGGAAAAAACAAACTTTATTGGTAACGCCTTGAAATTTACTTTTAGAAGCCTTCATAACACCCAATTCCAAAAATATCATTATGTCTATTAGACATTAAGGATTTTTGACTTTTGGGAATTAGACTAAGGATTTTGATCTTTCAGGATTTCAACATTTAGGATTATGGCATTCAGAATTATAACTTTCAGGATTATGATCCAAACCTGAGCAGAGAAATCCCTCCTCTTCTGAAATGAAATTCTGGAATCCATTGGACTTGTTCTTCCTGTTTCCATTTTCCTCCAGTTGCCCTGTTGACTGGGGAGTTTGGAAGAGCAATAGCAGGCTTAGATATCTGGACTGGAAGAGAGGTGTGGGTTTTATTTCTATATTTGTCCTTTTGTGTTTGACTTTAGGAATCATCATCTACCTCTAACTTCAGTTATTTCATCCATAAGAGGAACTGGGGCTTTGGAGCATTGGTCAGCATCAGGCACCATCCCCTTCTCTACCCAAAGCCTATGATGTGCAGCAGGAACGCATCAGGACACTTTCCTGCTGATCCGAGACAGGCCTCAGATCCCTTGTCTAGATGACCACTGCCAATCAGTCTATGTTAGTTCATTAAATGAACCAAGTTTACAATAGTGATAATAACAGCTCATACTATCTGAGTGTTTATTGTGTGCATTATATCTTTTGACTTGTTCAAGCCTCATAACAATGCTAGCTCCTACTGTTATCCTCATTGTATCAGTGGACAAAACTAACAGTTAATCCATATTTGACTATGGGAGGACACTTGTGTCTCTACATACTCTGCCAGTCTGGAGAGAGGGCTAGCTATTCCATCATCACCCTTTACTCTTATATCTCTTATGTTCTATGATTCCATCATCAAAATTTTTCTTGCCTCTCGAGGCTGGTTGTAACCTTAGATGATTCAATTCTCTCTGCATCTCTTTCTCTCTCTTGATCAATCTTCTCTGTCTCTGTGTCTTGCCTGACCACCTTCTTTTTAGTACTTACTTCACAGGAAGAAATTCTACTCGTGCAATCACCAAGCTGTATCTATGAGTTGACACTCAATTTTCTTTACGGTGCAATGTGGCCAAGATGCCACCCCCCTCCTCCCTGCCCATCTATATGACTGTTTTATAGGTGCTAATGACAAAAGGTAAGGTTTGGGTATCCTTGCTCCAACAATGTCATCCCCCACCTATTTAATGTGTTCTAGTAACAAAGCTTTTTGATCTTCAGGAGTTTGTCTTATCTGCACAGCTCTATGAAATAGTTATTCATTTTTATTTTATGGATAAGGAAACAGGCTTGATGAGGTAAAGTGACTCACTCAGGTAATAATTCACATAGCTGGGTTTTAAAGTTTGGGTTTCAACTCTTTTTTTTTTTTTTTTTTTTTTGAGACGGAGTTTTGCTCTTGTTACCCAGGCTGGAGTGCAATGGCGCGATCTCGGCTCACCGCAACCTCCGCCTCCTGGGTTCAGGCAATTCTCCTGCCTCAGCCTCCTGAGTAGCTGGGATTACAGGCACACGCCACCATGCCCAGCTAATTTTTTGTATTTTTAGTAGAGACGGGGTTTCACCATTTTGACCAGGATGGTCTCAATCTTTTGACCTCGTGATCCACCCGCCTCGGCCTCCCAAAGTGCTGGGATTACAGGCTTGAGCCACCGCGCCCGGCCTCAACTCTTTAAGATATATAAAGGGGAAAAAAAGAAGAGCTTTCCAACCCCTCAAAGAGGATCTAGGGCCCATAGATTCAGTATTTTAATGAAAAACAGCAATAACACTGCTTTGAAGTTAGGAAATGTGGAATCTTGTCTTTACTTAATAACTGACTGGTGACCTTGAACAAATCACTTGGATCTCCAAGCCGCAGTCTCTATCAGTCTCTGTTGATTTAAAATGTTAGCATTGAGACTTGACTTTTCTGCCTCTTGGGACAATGAGGAAATGGCTCTGTGTGTGCAGAGACATGAAGTGATGTCATTGATGTTATCATTAGTGTTCCTATCCATATTCCTGCTACTCCATTTAGATTAACCTGTCTTGACTTCAGTCTTTATGCCTTCAGTCCCTAGACATCAGCTGGTGTCATCTTGTATGGCATTTCAAGCAGAGAAGGAGAGGAAGCACGATGTAAAAGTCACTGTTCTTCTTTGGAACATGTGAACAAGAATGTCTATTCAGGCTGATACTGAGTTCTGGGTGGAGTTAGGTGCTTAGGGGGTTCAGGCAAGGAGCAGGTACAATAGAGATAAGAATGCTGTCTGGGTAGAGTTTGAGGCCAGACAGGGACCATGTTCATGGTGGGAACCGTGGCAGAGCTTAGTGAAAACACTCATAGCAGTAGTTGAAGGAGGCCCAGACACCAGGGACATACCTTAGGGATCCTGGTTTCTAGATGTGGGGCAACCAAATGACTCCCAGATCCGACTCATCCTGTCTCCTTAGGGCTCAGAGCTGAGGGAGATTGAGCCCTCTAAAGGCAGAGGGTCAGGAGATAGAACTGGGGTAGGCACATGCAGACGTAACCAACCCAACAGGACTACCACTTCAGCCCCTAGACATCCTCAGAACTTCCCTGTCCTGTTTACATGCAGTTTAAAGACAGGTGGACCTAACAAAGGCTATTGCAGGGCTTCATTTTTCACCTGGTCCAGATGCATTGTACTGGATTTGGCCCGTCTTTCTAGATAATTTTGGGCCTAGACTGACTTCCAAGCCAGCCTCAGCACTTCTGTATTTTGGGTCAAGTTATATGAGGGGTGTAACTTGGTAATTGCTCTCAAATTCCTCTTAAAGATATTTTACTTTCAACATGACTAAGGCCGCATCATGGGTGCTATGGTTTGTATGCCTGTGTCTCCTCCAAAAGTGATGTTGAAACTTAATCCTCAATGTAGCAAAACTGAGATAGGGCTTTTAGGAGGTGATTAGGCCATGAGAGCCCCACCCTATGAATGAGATCAGGGCCTAGATAAGGGCTGCAAGGAGCTAGCTAGGCCCTTTTGCCTGTTCATCCATTCTGCCTTGTGAGGTCACAGCATTAAACCTACCAGAGGATGCAGCAACACAACAAGGCACCCTCCTGGAAGTGAAGAACGGGCCTCCCCAGGCACTGAACCTGCCAGCACCTTGATCTTTCACTTCCCAGTCTCCAGAACCATGAGAAATAAATATCTACTTTTTTAGAAATTACCTATCCTGAGTTTTTTATATTGCAACACCAAAGGACTAAGATAGTGGGCCTTATTCATGCTAGAAAATGCCAAACAAGAGCTGCAGTCTCCTCCAAATGTTGAATCGCATTTCCTAGCATTCAGAGGCCTCTTCACTAAATCATGGGATGATAATCTCTCCAAAGACATATGCTAAGAATCCTCGTCTTATTTTCCAGATTAACCTTTCCAAAGACTCAAGGCTGATCAAGCTGTTCCCTGGCTTCCTAGTCCCTCAAGGAACGTCCAATCTCCCTACTTTGGCTTAACAGCCAAATCGTCATCTGACCAAAGACGACCTCTCTGGTGTTATGTCTCCACACTTTTCTGCACACAGTCACACTCTCCAGGCCCCACGCAAACTGGATCATCTCTATTCTGTAGACTTGCTGAATCCTGTCATGGCTCTGTGTCTTCTTCACTCATTTATTAATCCATACATATCATGGGTGTCTCTGGTGTACCATGCTGCTTTCTCGGTTCAGGGGAGGGAGAACAGGAAAGTCAAATTTTTTTACTCTATATGACTTACATTCGAAGGAAGAAACAGAAATTAAAGTAACAAGCAAATAAATATATAGCACAATGTCAGTGATAAATACCATGAGCAGAGTTAGTGCCAGATAAAGGGATAGAGAGCAACGGAGGCTATTGTTTTAAGAAGCATAGGTAAGAAAGGTGATATGGTTTGGCTGTGTGTCTCCCCCCAAATCTTATCTCAAATTGTAATCCCTACATGTAGGAGGAGGGTTCTGTTGGGAGGTGGAAGGAGGGATCATGGGAGCGGATATCCCTCATGCTATTCTCACGATAGTGAGGAAGTTCTGACAAGGTCTGATGGTTTATATGTGTGTAGCAATTCCTCACTCACTCGCTCTCTCTCCCCTGTTCCCACATAAGATGTGTCTTGCTTTCTCTTTGCCATCCACCGTGAATGTAAGTATCCTGAGGCTTCCCCAGCCATGAGGGACTGTGAGTAAAATAAATTTTTCTTTATAAGTTACCCAGTCTCAGGTAGTTCTTTATAGCAGTGTGAAAATTGACTAATAAAGAAGGCTTCTCTGAAGAAAGGACATTCAAGCAGAGACCTGAATTAAAGGGTACCAAGCCACATAGATGTTGAAGGAAGGAAGGAGACTCTAGCCTGAAGGTAACTGTGGGTTACGCTGGTGCACAGGATCAAGACAGTTCCAGTTCTTACAGAGCTTACATTCAAGCAAAGGACATAGACACTGAAAAAATAATCCCACAATAGCTGTCACATTTACCCACATCATAAATAACTGTGTAGTGTGATACATGTTACAAAAATGTAGAATGTAATAAAAGCATGTAACTGGGGAAACTAAACTTGTTGGGGCATGTCACATCACTTCTTCCAATTACCCAGCTCCAGTTCCTCCATTCTGGTCCCTGCTCCATGTCTGAGAAATCTTAGGAAAGATAGAGCCTTGGTGGTAATCAAACAGAACATGTTTCCCAATTGTCTTCCCAACAGAACCACTGGAAGTGCTTCTATAAAACACTCATGTTCCAGCCCACCACATACCTATTAACTTGGCTCCCTGAGGGTGGCCCAGTAATTTTCATTTTAAAGAGAGTTTTTGTTTTGTTTTGTTTTGTTTTGTTTTGTTTGTTTGTTTGTTTGTTTGAGACGGACTCTCACTGTCGCCCAGGCTAGAGTGCAGTGGCACAATCTCAGCTCACTGCAACCTCTGCTTCCTGGATTCAAGGGATTCTCCTGCCTCAGCCTCCCCAGTAGGTGGGATTATGGGTGTCCACCACCATACCTGGCTAGTTTTTGTATTTTAAGTAGAGATGGGATTTCACCATGTTGGCTAGGTTGGTCTTGAACTCCTGACCTCAGGTGATTTACCTGCCTCAGCCTCCCAAAGTGCTGGGATTACAGGCATGAGCCGCCATGCCCAGACTTCATTTTGTTTTTGAAATAAGGTCTAACTCTGTTGCCCAGGCTAGAGTGCAGTGGTGTGATCATGTCTCACTATGTCTTTAACCTGCCCAGGCTCAGGTGACCCTCCCACTTGAGCCTCCAAAGTAGCTGGGACTACAGGCATGTGCCACCATGCCCAGGTATTTGGTTGGTGCCAAAGTAATTGCAGTTTTTGTTATTACTTTTTATGGCAAAAATCAAAATAACTTTTGCACCAACCTAATAATTTTTGTATTTTTTATAGGAATGGGTTTTTGTTACATTGCCCAGGCTGGTATCAAACTCCTGGGCTCAAGTGATCTGCCATCCTCTGCCTCTCAAATTGCTAGGCTTAGCCTAGCTAAAGAGAAGTCTAATACACAGTCAATCCTCTGAAGCCTCTATCCAACCTGCTAACATTTTTTATCTGGTACTTTTGTGACTGAGAATGGAGCTCATCCCTCTTCCACTATTCTAGTAAAACCGTATCCATTTTTGGACAGCTTAAGTAATTAAAAAGCAGACCTCAATGTTGAGCATAAATCTGTTTTCTTAGTTCTGCAGTCTCTATAAAACTTAAATAGCAAATGCTCATGGCCCTTGAAAATATTTTGTTTTGTTGACCAAAGTTTTAATTCTTTAAATTAATTGTTAGCCTCAGAAACAGAGATTTTACTTATCTGGCTCCTCTCAAAAAATCAGATCTGTAAACAGAGGGCTGGTTTCTTAAAGGGAAAAATGGGAAGGACCAGAGCAGCTGCTGCCTGATTTTTGTTGGAGTCTGAGCGAGCCATATGGCCACACTCAACATACTCTGGGTCACCTTCACCTGGTCCAGCTCATCATCTATATTGTTGGCCCAGTCTCTTTACATGTTAGATTTGAGACCTTTCTTTCTTGTTACTGCTTCTGGGAAGCTCAGACAATTCCTCATCCTCTTTTATGTGATCACCTATTCTGCTCTGGATTCAGTCACTCTCCCAAGCTTCCTCAAGCCCCACATCCTCCAGGTGTCCCTCTCCCTGCCAGGGTCAGGTTTCCAAACTTTCCACCATCTTAGTTTCTCTTCTGGATTCTTCAGTGTGTTAAAGATTTTCCCAAAAGCAAGAAGCAAAATTCATTTCTCGAATGGACAATACAGCATATCAACTTTGGAGTTTCAGATTTGTTTCCTTCTTCAGCATCCTGGGTTTGTACATCTTCATTCTTAGTCCTCCTACCTCCACACTTGTTTCCTTCCATTCAATGTACCTTTGACATTTTAATTTTAATCTCCTTTCATATCTGCAGCCTACCCAATTCTCCCACACATTATTCACAATTTTATTAAGAGATTATTGCTTACCTAAGAAATAAATCTCCTCACATCTCGGTAGCTGCCAGTTGAGGTTCAGTTAATAATGTCTTTCCTTGATCTTTCGCAAACAGTTTCACACTTCATTAAGAATCTTAGTAAGCATCCTCAACGCAGACACATATACTGACTCTTACCGACATGCTAATATGCAGCTGGAGGCCAACTTATTTACTCATGAGCCCTTCTGATAAGTAGAAAATTATCTTTATTGGGAAGGAATGCTTTTATTAGTGTTTTGATCAATAGAATAAGAGGTCGGTCCAGTTCCCAGCCCTGACTTGCCATCCTTCATTGTTCTGGGAATTAGCTACTGTCAGTTACCTAGTGAGGGAAAAGTGGTTTTACATAAAAACTGAAGAAAAGTTTGAATTCCTGGGGAAAATCAAAGAGAAAAGAGAAAGGAGACAACTAGTGACTGCATGGGTCAGTGATAGCCCATGGTGAGGTGGCCAGAGAAGGACTTGTGGAGAAAAGTCTCCCTAACTCTCATCTCCTTCTCTTCTTTTAGTAAAGTCTTACATTGATTACCAATTACCTTTGGGACAGTGGATTTCTTCAGAGGAAGGCAAAGTTTTGCCAAGTTTTATATCCAGGCTTTGAGAAGTCAAAAGCAAAGATGGTGTAGATCCTGGAACTAGAGACAGAGGAGATCGTGGAAGGAAAAGTTCCTAAGAGTTGAAGAACTGGTAGAGAAGTTATGATGTCCACAGGCCATGGCTGGATTCTGAACTAATAATGCCACTTCCCCAAGATGCTGAAGTCCTTAGCTCTCCTCTCAGTTATCTATTTTTTGCCATTTACCTAGTGATTAATATATCATTTTTCTTTATCTATGGCCTTAAAGTTAGCCAAGCAAATACTTTCTTTGATATATTGAACCACAAAACTTCACCCCTAGGTTGGAGATGGAAAGCAGTGAATGGGTTGTATAGACTCAACAGTTAAGAAATGGAAGAGAACTTAAAGATCCTGAAGAAGTGTCTGAATCCCCTCTCCTCCATTGGTATATACTTGCAAACTGTATTTTAGTACCCCCATTGGTGAGGCTCACTTCTTGAATGAGCCCAACACAATCTCGGGCAACTATGAGATAGAAAATACCTGCCTTAGACTGCAAACCAGGTGGTCTACCGACCTCTGCCTCCCAAATTGCTGTGCTTAGCGAGGCTAAAGAGAGGTCTAATGCACAGTCAATCCTCTGAAGCCTCCATCCAACCTGCCAACGTTTTTTATCTGGTACTTTTGTGATTGAGAGGGAAGCTCACCCCTCTTCTACTATTCTAGTAAAACCCTAGAAGAAATGCAAATTTCTTCCTTCATAATTATACCCACTTACCCTCAACCTACAACTAGGTACACCTAGAACAAACATGTTGCTCTTGCAATAACATGCTTAAGATATTTTAGACATGAAAGTCTCCAGACCCTTTTCTTTGTGTTACTTAGTTTTGCTTTCAGTGTTCTTCTTACATGCTTTTAATTCCCCCGAACATTCTAGTGACTCTCCAGTGGATGAACTCCTGTAGGTGTGTCTTCTAAAACAAATGTAATACTCAAAACTGAATGTAGTGTTATAGATATGTGATCAGCATAGTGCCCCATCAATTCTATACCTGTAATAACTTCATCCTTTACTGTCTGGCTGAGGAGAGTTCCCATTATCTATCATGTATGTACTACCTTCTGGTATTAAGCACGGCAAAACAGAGACATGTTTTGTTTCAATTCTGCAGCACATTTTGTAGATAGAACAACTTCCATCTCAGAGGATTCTGTCATAGGTCAGAGAGTCTTTTCTTAGGGGAATAAGCTCTAAACCAGTAGGAACATGAATCATAGAGTAGTGAGTCCTAGTAGTTTCAGTTTCTATGAGGCTTCACAAAGTGATCTGAAGTTTTTCTGATGGACTACTGCAAGGACTCAAGTTTCTGAAGTGAATGTCGGTAGAGGCCATCCAATTCAAGACAGGTTCAGCAAAAACCTGGTTCTCTTTTCTTGATCTCTTTTCAAAAAATAAGTATTCAGTGAAGCTGCTATATTTTCAGTGTTTATGTTGTCAATTAAAACAGTGGGCTGTTTTCCATATTTTAAAAAAATTAATGTTGCATCCTGTAAACACACCTCCACTTAGCCTGCAACAGTCAGAACTGAAAGGAGAAAAAATAAGACGGGTGAGCAAAAGCATAGTGAAAAATGATTTGCTTTTTACTAAGTTAAATTGCTGCTTAGTTGCCATGATTTTTGTTGTTGTTATTCTAGAGATGCGACAATGGTGAAATTAGGATTGTAATGGAGTACTAATTGGGCACTCAGTGTGTGTTGATAGTGTGCAGGCATTTTCTCATTTAACATTCATAGCAACACCATGGAACGAAGGGGCAGAGGCTCGGGGCAAGGATATGTCTTGCAGTGAGTGCCTGTCTAGGTGTGCTGGTTCTGACAGGAGCAGGCTGTGGGGAAAAGGGAGAAAAATTTCTTTCTTTCTTGACTGAGTTATTTTGTCTTATGAAAGGGTAGCATCCTGGTTTCTTCCTGTAGCATGTTAGCTATTATTGTTACTACGGGTGTTATATACGGTGATGTGGGAGATTCAGAAATGAAAGGAAAGAATGCACATAGTGTAGGTCTTCATACATAGCATATGCTCAATAAATATCATTGCAAAAAGCATATTGTTCAGCGGAATAGTCAGAGCTAAACACTCTGCCATGCAAGACAGTTTTAAATAGAGATGTTCATTCATTCAACAAATATTTTTTGAAAAATTAATACATTCCAGGCAGAAACAAAGGAGCAGAGAGGAGGGGAATCTTCTATTGCAAAGTCCTTGATATTTTCTTAGCAGCTTAACTATACTCTTTCTTATAGGAGACAATAGACACCTAAAAAAAGCCAGTAATTTATTCAAGGTCAAATAGCTTGTCCCTGGAAGAAACTGTGTTTGGACCTATGTTTGCTCAATATGCCATATGCTTGAAGTTTTCATTGCATCATTCAGCTTCTTAGTGTGAAAATTTCTAGTTCCTGGCACTTGATAAGGAAGCCATGGGGTTTCGGAAATGAGGGCAGATGATGAAGAGGGTGTATGCTGGAGAGCAGACCAGAGTTGGGCTCCTCTTGTGCTTATAGGTCAGTGCTGCAAGTCTGGTAGGGATCAATGCCAGACCAAAGGGAAGTCCCTCAGGGTTTGGGAGATTGTAGAGCATCTTTTAAGGCTCAGACCACTCTGCTGAACTCCCTGCTCTGCAGTCAAAAACATCCCTCCATCTCCCTGAGCCAGAGACGATACAAAGAACTAAGAAACATAAAATTCAATTTGGGAACTAAAATTTAGTCCTGAGGGTGGAAGCCCAGTTTTGAGGTCAGTGTTTTTGAAACGTGAGAGGCCTAAATCAAATCTTAAAGTCCAGGCCTGAGGGAGTGGTATTGGTCCAAAGGTCTGGGGCCTGTAAATACAATCCTTTGTTCCTCTGTCCCTGAGTTCTTTATTTGCCTGTCTCATGCAAGGAAATGTAAGGTTGTACAAAGAACGAGAGTTTGGATTAGGTTCTAATCCTGGCTCGCCGGTTAACCTGTTGTATTATGTATGGCTTTTCATTGCATATGTCATAAACATCAGAAAGCCAGCCTGACCTAGCTGAGGCCAAGAGAGAGATTACTGGGATAACTCATTGGAGAACTGAGCCCCTGACCAAGACCAGAAGGTTTAAGAAGTTCCCAGTAAAAGGAGGTGGGCTCAGAAAAAAAACAGATACACAAACTACTTGTTATATACCTTAGGGAACTACAGTGAACCTCAGTTTGCCCATCCATAAAACTGGAATGACAGTAGGTTATCTTCTAGGTTTATTGTAAGGATTAGATGCAACAACACTTGTGTATTAGGCATCTACTGCATATATAATACATTTTTATTATTTATACATTAAGCAATGTTTATCTTTCATATATTTTTACTGTTTTTCTCCTATGCTAAATTAATTTATGTTGATATTTGAAAATATGGGAAATTGAAAAATATTACTACAGAAATCTGTCCATATTTAGTCTATGTAATTTTCTACACGTGGTTTTATAGATAATATGTTACCTTGTTTTCACTTAGTGTAATTTGCAGGAATATTTTCACATGTGTTTGTAGAAGAAGGAATAGTTTGAACTTGGTTAGTGATGACTGGCAGGGTCAGGAATATCCATTGAGAGAAGGGGAGAAAGCCCTCAGATAAACATTTGCATGTGTTACTTTGCAGATAAAAGAGAGCCCATATTGAGAAGAAGAGAAATAGAGTGTAGATGGCATGAATCCCGTCAGGTTCATAAGTCCATGTGGTCTTACATCTGAGCTTGAGAAAAAAGACCTTCCAGTTAAATTTGAAGTTGGGGCAGGGCGTGATGGGTCACACCTATAATCCCAGCACTTTGGGAGAGCAAGGTGGGCTGATAGTCTGAGGGCAGGAGTTCAAGAACACCAGTTCAAGACATGGTGAAACCCTGTCTCTACTAAAACACAAAAATTAGCTGGGCATGGTGTTGGGCACCTGTAGTCCAGCTACTTGGGAGGCTAAGGCAGGAGAATCGCTTAAACCCAGGATGTGGAGGTTACAGTGAGCTGAGATGGGGCCACTGCACTCCAACCTGGGCAACAGAGTAAGACTCCAACTAAAAAAAATTTTCTTTTGAAGGGGTTCTTATGAGGGAACTTTATGAAAGGGATGATCTACCACTTCGTAGAGAAAGACAATGAGGCACTGATGAGTGGGAAATCTGGGCTCCTTGCCCCTCCCTTGTATCCAGGAGGTCTGTGGTTTCAGAAGCATCCAAGACAGCTGTCTGGGGCCAGATTTGGGTGGGCATGCCGAGTCCTGCTTGCAGGACTTTTGAGGACTTTTGAGTGGACATAAGTGAAGGATCAGGGAGAGGAAAGGCAAGCAGAAAGAGAATGCCATTTGCGAGCTTAGGACAGACTTCCCAGTGAATGTAGATGAAGCATTCTCTTGGGACTTCAAAACAACTGGGTGAGATGTCATGAGCAGGTGGGGATGAGAGCTAATGACTTTTTACATATTACTATTATGTACTCTGGGGAGGAGCAGGGCATTCACATTTCATTATTAACTCTTAGCATCCGTTTTATATCTGCATACTGTACAATTAGAGATGCACTAGAATTTCCTTTGTTTAGTCCCCTACTTTTTACTGTTTGGATGGCTTCCAGTTGTTCATTATCATAAATTCTATAGTAATGAAGCGTGACCTACTAAGCTTTTTGTTGGGCTTATGCTAATTTTTAACTGCAGTATCAATGGGAGAAAATGGGCTTTTCTCTCCTCAAAGAGAAAAGAATGAGATCATTAAACCGTAATGAATCATTATAAAAATTACTAAATGAAGTCATTAAAGTATATTAAAATATATCATTTCTTTACATTTTCTATTTTGACCTCATAATACATACAAAAATAACAAATGCTGCAGTGCGTGTACATCCTTATACATAATGTACATACATACGTATTATATTTTATACTTGAGTATAAATGGCAATGTTAGAAGAGTGATTAATTGTCTGTTGGGCTACTCTTGCATCTCTGTATTACCTAAATTCAACAAAAGGCTAGTTCCCGATGGTGTTGACCATGAACCGTCGTCTCATCATTGATTTGGTGGCAGCAGTTGCCACTTCTACAGGATAAAATTCTGATTCTTTAGGCTTATTCATGATTCAAGATCACCAAAGGGATCCACAGTTGTAAAAGGAAGACTTCTATAGAAACGGTCTAGAAATGTTGTGTTTTGGGAACCTTTAGTTTTTGCAAAACCCCGTTAGCAGTTGCTTTTGAGCCTGGGCTAGGTTGTAGAGTGTTCCCAAGGCCTCTCAATCCTGCTTCCCCAAGAACAAATGCTTTTCTGGTCAGTTTTATTGTTTTTTCTGTCCCATAAAAAGTTTCCTCGTAAGCTAGAATCCCCTTAAATAAAAGTTCATAAAGCACCTCATGCTAAACAATCTCACAGGAGGTGATTTGATTCCTGCTGGTTCCTGCGACCATCCCTTTATTATTTTATCAGGGATAATGAATTGTTTTCCCTTATTTCCCATTAATTATCAGAAAACATTTCTCTCTCTTTCTCTATTTCTTTCCTCCACATGCACTCTAGGTTATGAAAATATCAATATTTTACTTTAAAATTGCATATATAGTCATATATATGTATATAATTATGTGTGTGTCTGTGTGTGTGTGTATATATATACAGTCAGTTCTATATAAACTGCCTTGGGTGGATTTTTCACAGTTAATTGTTAAAGAGAAAATCCATATTGAGGGTACACACACACACACACACCCTCTCCCCATGGAATAAATCTAATGGTAGACAACAATCTCCTGTTGGTGAAAAACCACTGTGCTTTGCCAGTTAAATGTTACACTGGTATATTTATTCATTTGGAATAGAAGTCCAGAAATGTAATTGCTGGGGCAAAGAATATAATTTTTTTTCTTACATTAAGAAAGATATTGCCATTTTATTCTTCAAAACCACACAACAATGAACATTTCCACCAGTCATGTATAATGTTAATTCTATTTTCTCTTCTTACATTCCTTCCAGCAGTAGGTGTACTTATTCTCTATAGTTTCTGTCAAATTTTTGACATAAAGTATGATATTAGCCTAATATAATACTTACAGCATAGACTAATTTGCATTCTTCTGATTAGTAGGTAGGCTCAGTAACTTTTCTTAATTGTATTATGTAAAATTGTTTCTGTTCTTTTGTGAATTGCTTGTTTATATTCAGTGCCCATTTTTACATGAGATTTTAGTTATCCATCTGAAAAGATTGTATTCAATAATAATCTCAGTCACATATATTGCAAATATTTTATTTTGAAATAATAATTTTAAATATTTCTGTTGACTTAATTTCTGGTATCTCCTTTTAATTTTAGAAATTTTTTTGTAGCCTTTGGGTTTCTTGTCATAGTAAAAAAATAATTTCCTCCTCTATTAATGGTTATATTGAAATTTGCCAAGGTTTTTATTGTTTGATTTCTTTTATAGTTAAAACTTTAATCCACTGCTATTTGTGTTTATCATTTGAAGAAGAGATCTATGTCCTTCTTCTTTTGCATGGATAGCCAGTTGTACCAGAACTCCTTATTAAATAACCCTACTTTCACTCCTTTTACTATAGAAATCACCTTTATTATCTATAAATTTCCTTTTTAATGTGATCTCGTCTTGGAATCTATGTGTATTAGGCTCTTCTTGCATTGGTATAAAGAAATACCTGAGACTGAGTAACTCTTATAAAGAAAAAATGTCTCATTGGCTCACAGTTCTGCAGGTTGTACAGGAAGCACAGCCCTGGTATCTGCTTCTAGGGAGGCGTCTGGAAGTTTACAATTATGGTGAAAGGTGAGGTGGGAACCTGTATGTCGCAAGAGAAGGAGCAAGAGAGAGAGATGGGGAAGGTGCTAAACAGTTTAAACAACCAGATCTCATGAGAACTCACTCACTATGGTGAGGACAGCATCAAGAGGATGGTGCTAAACCATTCATGAGAAATCCACCCCCATGGTCCAGTCACCTCCTACCAGGCCCCATCTCCAACAGTTCACCATGAGATTCAGGCAAGGACACACATCCAAACTATATCACTGTGTCTCACTTGACTTACAGATTTATTTATTACCATTCACATATCATACTATTTGGGTTGAAGTGGCTTTTTTGTGTGGTTAATATTCCATGAAACACTTCTCACCAGTTTTCTTTTGAGAACACTCATCAGTTTCAGGCAGTATTCTTTTGTATAAACTTTGAAATTATTTTATACAATTTCAAAAAAAGTATTCTAATTAATATTCAACTTAATGTGTATGTACACCAACTTTGAAGAGCTAACCTTTTCTATGATATTCAATATTTTCAACTGGAAGCACAGTTTCTCTTTCCATTAACTCAGATAAAATATTATGACCTCAGTAAGATTTTATGGTTTCTTGATATATATATGATACATTCTGGTAATTTTATTTCTAAAGTATTTTATAGCTTTTGTTACGATTCCTTCATTTTCATTTCTAGACAGTTATATTTTTAATGGATAAAAAAATTTTGATATTTTTAGCCAGCCAACTCATCAAATCAAAAGTTACTAATTCTGGAGGTATATGTGCCTTAAATAGTCTCTTGAGGTTTGCAGGTATGTAAAAGTGTCATAAAATTTTCATAATTTTATCTCATTCACTCATTTATTAATTCCTTCATTCACTCATTTATAATGTATTGATTGGATTAGTAACACCACGTGCCAAGCACTTTTCTAGGTGCTTGGACTCTATCAGCTAATAAGGAGCCCAAAATTCCTGGTTTAGTGGAACTTAAATCAGCAGAGTTAACTGCACTAGAAAGGAACGCAAAACAATAAGGGGTCCAAAGTGGCCAAGTGGAGGTTGAGGAGTAGTAGGAGAGGAAGTCAGAGATACAATGAACTATTGGGATATGGAAGGGAATTCATGTTGAACCTAATAGACCATTGTAAGAAATTTGCCTTTTAGAGAATGAGAGAGCAAGAGATATTAAGGGAAAGAAAAATGGTGAGCCGTTACAGTGGTTTTATTATTTTTTTCTTTCTAGACATAAATGTAAAAGAAAAACATTAATTACAGCATGAGAGTAGCTGAGGAGAACTTGAGTTCAAACAAGAAATGTTTGTGGATTCCAAGGGGCCATAATTAATATAGATGCTTTTATCCAGACATAAAAGGTAACATCCCTTCCTTTTTTGACCTCAATCCCTTCACCTCTTTCTCAGGCTGACTTTACTCTGCATCTTTATGTACTTCTGCCCTGCACAGCAATGCTGGAACATTTGGGGAAACAGAGTAACTGGTAGGACACTCCAGTCTGCTCATTGCATATGCTGGCTGGCAGTGGAAGCCAATCAGTGGCCTCAATCAGGAGAAGCATTCCAATTCCCTGATAGTAAACATGTGGAGAGTAGGCAGTCAATTGTTTTCTATTGAATGCTTACTGTGGCCATTGCAGTGTTTTGAGTAGATAAATAACCTGATACGACTTAAGTTTTAAAAGAATAACTCTGGCTTCTATGTTGCAAAAACTGTAAAGAGGCTACATAAAGCTGTTAGGAAGGCTCTTTTAGAAATCTGGGACAGAGATGATGACAGCTCTGAGCAGAGGTATGAGAAGTGGTTGAAATCTTGATGTAATTTGATGGTAGAACCAACAGGAATTCTTGCTGGATTCGATGCTGGGTCTGAGACAAAAGAGAGGATTCAGGGATGACTTTAGGATTTGGGCTTAAGAAACTAGACTTTTCACCAATTGAGCACGGCGAGGTCGTGGGAGGAAAAATTTGCCTGTGAGGGAAGAGGGAGGGTTGGAAATAACCATGAAAAGTTTCTCAGCATATGAATGATGTTTAAAACCATAAAAGTGAATCACAAAGGAAAATCTTGGTGCTACACCACTACACCCACACGTGGTAAAAGATGAAATTGACACAGGCTTCAACAGCATGGAGGTTTTTTGAAGATCATGAGCATGTTGGGATTGGAGTGGTAGGGACAAAAGTCAGCTTCAAGTAGGATAAGAATAAATGGATAGAAAGAGATTGAAGAATAAACAAATACAGCACAGCCACTTCAATGTGCCTTGATGCAAAGCACAGCAAAGATCAGCAAGAAGGGAATGTAGATGGAGGAAAGCATTAGGGATGTGAATTCAAGGCACTACAAAATAAAAATTTGTGATGAAGAAAAGGAACCAGCAAAGGAAACTGAGAAAGAGATGCCTTGTGTAATTGAAGGGATCTCAGGAAGCCGGGGTGTCAGTGAATTGGAAATGATCAACCACCTCAAAGCTGATGATGATCACAGCTCAGTGTCCTGGGAAGCTACACTGGGACAGAGTTTTCCAAGAAAACATTTTTTGAGGTACACTCCCAGGAACAAGATTGAAAGGAAGCAAGAGACACAGAACTAAACAAAGAAGGCCAGGTGCGGTGGCTCACGCCTGTAATCCTAGCACTTTGGGAGGCCTTGGTGGGTGGATCACCTGAGGTCAGGAGTTCAAGACCAGCCTGGCCATCACGGTGAAACCCCATCTTAAAAAAAAAAAAGAACTAAACAGAGAAATAAGTTGAGCAGTGATGGAGCTGTAATGGAGGCCTCAGTAGCCACCAAAAGGAGCTCTGGGGCTGGGGTGGCCATTCAGGGATGTCCTGAACTTGGTAGCTTCCCATGGACAATCACTGGATGTGGGCTGCTCCAAGAAGGGAACATAATCTTGTGTGAAATCCCTTGGGAAATTCCTAGGGAGGAACTCTGCGGCGAGCTGTGAGCAGCCAATGTTCCTGGCAGCTGTGCAAATGAGTTTCTTGTCCCTAAAGGGGAATATGGGTGGTACACCACTACATCCACACATGGTAAGAAATGTAATTGACACAGGCTTCAACAGCATGGAGGTTTTTTGAAGATCATGAGCACTTTGGGGTTGGAGTGGTAGGGACAAAAGCCAGCTTCAAGTAGGATAAGAATAAATGGATAGAAAGAGACTGAAGAATAGGCAAATACAGAACAGCCACTTTAATGTGCTTTGATGCAAAGAACAGCAAAGATCTGCTGTGCTAGGAGAGGGACGTGAGTCAAGGAGGTGGCAGTATGTTTGTATGCTAATGACCCTGATGCTCAAGGAAGTAGAAAGAGTAATGGTATAGGGGTGAAGTTGACAACTTCAAGAGCAATGTCTTAGAGGATTCTTTTACAGTGTTTTAAATTATTATTTCATTTATGTCAGTGCAGTTATAATAACCTCCAAACATGATGAACATTGATGAAGGTAATGGACCTCCCATCTTGTGCTTGATTTTCAGAGCAGTGGCTTCAGAATTTCACCATTTTGAACATCTTAAACAGAATAATGCTTAAGGTAGATTTATGTAGTGAATCATGACATAGTTTTGATTGGTATTTTGTTATATAGTCATGAAAGCTACTGGACTTAACCAAATTCCTTTCTAGCATTTGTCATTATAGGCTTACCCTGCCTCCCTCCTGCCCCCAGCACACACTTGTCTTAGTAGTGGAGTGGTTAAAGACAAGGACAGAGGAGCCAAAATTTCTGGGGGTTTTAGGGTAACCAAACTCTCTGTGTGATCACAGGGATACAAGTTATCTTCTTTGTGCCTTGGGTTTCTTATCTTCACAGTTCAATGATAATTATGATTACAATGACCAAAATAGGATTGCAATGAGATGGTAACGGTGTCAATATGTGTAAATTATGTAGCAGAGTATCTGACGCATAATCAATACTGAAGATAAAATTGGTATCAGTATTTTTATTATTATATTAATAAATTTCCTAATAGAGTATTTTTGGAATTAAACCCACCAAGTCATGGCATTATCTTGTTTGGCAATATTGCAAATTTTGTATCCCAAGTCATAAATAACATTGACATACACTTATTGTAATTATTGCCATGGTTGTATCTTTTTCAGAACTTTGTAGAGCTTTGTCTTAAAGTTACGCTGGTTGAAGAGTTGAGTTGTTGAGTTTTTCATTTTCCTTGTGTCATCTGAAGTTTCTAAATAGCATTAGAAATAGGTGCTTTTTGCAAGTTTACATAGAACTCAGTTGTGAAACCAACTAGTCCTGATGTATGTTTTTAAGGGTAAATCTTTATTTGTGTTTTCGATACTTTTTTGAGTACCTGGTCTGCTCAGATTTTCTATTTCTGAGTAGTTTTAGTAGTTTGTATTTTAGTTGGGAGAGATCTTTTTTTCCCCTAGGTTTGTTTTAATTTATTTGCAACCCATTTACACTATTATTTATAATTTTTAAAGTCTTCATGTAAGAGTTTAAGCCTCCTGTTTCATTTTGTACCATATTTTATCTCTTTTTCTTAGTCTCATAAGGCAGTTACATGTTTTACTGATCTTTTCAAAGAAGCAGATTTTTTATGTATTTTTTATAAAATGTGTATACTTTTTTCTATATATTTTATTAATTTCAGTTTTTATTTGAATAATTCTTTTTTCATTCAGACTTTTGGGTTTGTACTCAGTTATTTCCTAAGAAAAGGACTAATTTTCTTTGTATTTTGTCTTCCTTCTTCTAGAATAATGCCATTTTAGGTTCTAAATTTTTCTCTGAATACTGATTTTATTGTGGCCCATGGATTTTAATAGAAATTTTTCTCCTTTCCATTGCTTTTCAGATAGTCTATAATTTTAGTTGTACTTGTTCCTTTGTGCTTTTTGTTTCTAAGTAGTCAATTTTTGGTCTTTTTGTTATTTATTCTTTATAGTCATTATGATTTTGTTCATAGTATGTATTCTATCAGACTTCTATTTTAAATTTATTAGGGTTTTTGTAGTCATGATTCTGATCAATTTTCATAAATTGTTGTTAGACATATGTAAAAATATATAATATCTATTTGAAGAATGAAGAGTAATATACACAAATATAATTTATGAATATGTATACAATATCTAAATTGCATAATTACAGCTTATAGAATACTAATACCACTATTTCAGCTTTTTAATAGAATGGGTGATGATATATCTTTAGTGATCTTTTCTATTTTCTACTTTTTAATTATTTCATATTCAACTCATTTTTTGTCAACCACATGGAGATGGTTCATATTTTTGAAACAAGCTTGGCAGCCTCTACCCATTGACATACAGTATAAGAATAACAATATATGATTTATTTATTTTGACTTCTTCATATTTATTATTTATTGCCCTTTGTTATTTACAGTTATTCCTTTTATTTTTGCTAGTCTGATGTAGTTACTACCTACTATTATCATGGCACCATCAATGATGTCTTCTTACTTGAAACTCAAAATTGCTCTTTCTCTACTACTATATTAAAATAAGATATTAGTTGTCACTCCTAGCCAAGGTTCCTTAGCTTATACCCCCATTGCTCTCCTCTTACCCCAGTGTAATATGAATTTGGAAATACTTGTCTTCCCCCGTGTATATCTCACATCTTCAGGTTTTTATTCACAGAATGAGTTTTGTTCTTCCAGTTTTAAATATTGTCCTTTGTAGCATGTGACTTCTATTTCAGGAATTCTTTTTTGGTATGTCTGCTATGTGTTCCAAGACTCTTGATCTGTATCCCTACATCTGTCTTGATTCGCTTCCCATTCTTATAAAACCCTCTGTCTTCCCTTGTCTAGAGATTTCTCAACAAATGTTTAACAACAAACAACATTTGTTGTTTGAACTTCAGCATTTTCTTCAGGTGAGATGTAGGTGATATTTTCTCTAAATCCTTACAGATTTTCTTTCTTCTTTCTTTCTTTCTCTTTCTTTCTTTTTCTTTCTTCTTTCTTTCCCCTCCCTATCTCCCTCCCTCTCTCCCTCTCTTCTCTTCTTTTCTTTCTTTCTCTTCTCTTCTTTCCTTTCTTCTCTCCTTCTTTCTCTTCCATCTCTCCTTCCTTCCCTCCCTCCCTTCCACTTCCCCTTCCCTCCCTCCTTCTCTCCCTTCCCTCCCTTCCCTTCTCCTTCCTTCCTTCCTTCCTTCCTTCCTTCCTTCCTTCCTTCCTTCCTTCCTTCCTCCCTCCCTCCCTCCCTCCCTCCCTCCCTTTTGAGACAGAGTCCCCCTCTGTCACCCAGGTTGGAGTGCAGTGGTGTGATCATGGGTCACTATAACCTCAACCTCCTGGGCTCAGGTTATCCTACCATCTCAACCTTCTAAGTAGCTGAGACTACAGGCGCACACCACCACACCTGGCTGATTTTTTGCATATTCTGTAGAGACAAGGTCTTTCCATGTTGCCCAGGCTGGCAGATGATCTTTCTTTCATATCAACAAATACATGTTATTGTGATTTAACATAGAATTCTTGGATCAATATTTACTTTCTTAGAAGTCTCAAAATACCACTATCTCCTTTTTACCTTTGACACTTACTGCTTTTTTCTGCGCAGAAGCTGGAAATGTTTTCTCCTTATCCCTGAGATTCAAGAGTGAAGAACACTGTCAGACTTTGGCTTGGTGTGTGTGTATTTTCTAATATCAGTCTTGTCTAGGATTGGGTGAGGCTTTTGGGCTTCTGACTCAGGCCTTTCTTTAACTCAGTATACTTTAAAATGTGTTAACTTTATTAACATTCTTTCCTCACCTACTGTCTTTTTGTTCACTTGTAAGTACCAGTATTGTAAATTAAACACACCCCACCAATTCTCCTCATCTCTTGCCTTTCCCCTCACAGATCCATTTCTTAATCTTTCCTCCTGATTTGAGGTTTTTCTTCTACTTGGTCTTCCAGGTTCTAACAATGAACACCTTCTCCTTCAACTATCAAAGGTTTTAGTTTAAAAGAATTATTATATACAGTTGATTCTCATTATTCATGGATTCTGTGTTGGCAAATTTGTCTACTTACTAAGATATACTTTTAACTTTAAAACCAATACCCATGGAGCTTTCACTGTCATACATGGACATTCTCAAAGTGGCAAAATTTGGGGGAATGCGCACATTCCCAGCTGAGGCCAAACAACACTGCCTTACACTTGTACCGTAAACAAATACACTTTTCATGGTCTATTTGGTACCAAATTTTTAACATTATTGTGCCTTTTTTGGTAGTTCTGTTGTTTAAAATATCCCCAAACCTAGTGCTGAAGTCTAGTGTTCCTAAGCACAACAAGGCCATGATGCGCCTTAGGAAAAAAGTGTATGTGTTAGATAAGCTTTGTTCAGGCATGAGCTGCACTGTTGTCCAGACACATTAATTGATACGGTTTGGCTCTGTGTCACCACCAAAATCTCACGTGGAGTTTTAATTCCCAATGTCGAGGGAGGAACCTGGTGAAAGGTGATTGGATCAAGGGGGCCAGTTTCCCCCATCCTGTTCTCAAGCTAGTGAGTGACCTCTCATGAGATCTGATGGTTTAATAGTGTGTGGTGCTTCCTCCCTCACTCTCTCTTTCTTGCTCTGCCTTGGAAAGATGTGCCTTGCTTCCCCTTCACCTTCTACCATGATTGCAAGTTTCCTGAGGCCTTCTCGGCCATACAGAACTGTGAGTCAATTAAATCTCTTTTCTCCATAAACTCTACAGTCTCAGCTAGTTCTTTATAGCAATGCGGGAATGGACTAATACATTAATGAATCCACAATGTATACTATATCAGGTGTTTTTTTTTTTTAAAGAAACACATAGAATAAGATTCTGTGTTGATTGGTTGATAAGATTGTTAGGACCAGAGGCTCACAGAAACTGAACCTTGTATGACCTCTAAGAGCAATGGTTCAGTATTCGTGACTTACAGAGTCTTTATAAAGCAACAACCACCAATAATGAGAATTGACTGTATGTAGTTCTCTGGAATCTTTTCTGATGCTGTAATGTACTCTTGAAGATTATTATTTTGTTTGTTTAAGTTTCCTGCCTTCTCTAGCATGGTTTTGCTAGCAGATGGCATGTGTTTCCTTTTTCTAACTATTAGATCTCTCTTGAGTGGATTGCAATTTCCCACTACCCATGCAATGGAGTTTAGGTTCAGGTACCAGTATCAGTTTTGAGCTCCAAATATGAGAAAAAGGATTTCAGTACTAGACTCAGGTAAAAGGAGCACTGTGTCTACCTGTCCAGATGCTACAAAGCTTCTATGAGACCAAGAAAGTCAACAGATCTTCCCAGAAACGCATTTTCCAGCTCTGGAAACTTCTAGAGGTTCAAGATCTCTGCAAGTCACACTCCTTCAAGTTCTGCCATACTCCACTCCTCAACCCAGGACTCTCTCCATTGGTCTCCAGGCTCTCACCTAACTTGGGGGAGCAGAAATCCCTCAGCAGCATTTTCTGTCGAGATTTCTGCATGTTCCAAAGTCTTGTTTATCCCCACTAGGCATCCTGTGTCTACTTACACCAAGTTCATAGAGGTGGTGTCAGTAAACACAGGATGGGAGTTGAGAAAGAGATGTGGATATCATAAAGATGCCATCTTGCCAGAATTGGATTACAAAGTATATTATGCATCCGTGAATGCTGCCATATTTGGTGGATACTGTCTTTCTCCAAAAATAAATTATTTGGAAGCCTCGAGCTAAATGCTACCACATCCTCTCTACTCCAGATGTTGCCACAAGAGACTTCCCTCTCTCAATGGCTGTTGTTCGGATGCTGTTGCTCATAATGATGTGGGCAGATTGGTTTATCTTTTTTTTTATTTATTGGCAAGTTGCTTGTATCACATGGAAGCAGCTAAAGTCTGTAGTTATGAGCACTGATGGGGAGGAATTTCCATAAATGCCATATGTTTTACCAACACTTCTTCAGATGAGGCTCACCCATGAATTTTTGATAATGCGATTGTGATAACACTTCTATATTGTACAGTTTATCATTTTCGAAATGAGAAAAATGACAATTCAGTCTCTGGTCCACTAACTCTTGTTAATTCACCCAAAATCAATAGACTCTCTGATGCTCCACATACCTTCCATTCGAAGTAATCCATGGCAAGCAGTACCCACTAAAAGTTTTTATATCCATTTGGGGATATCAGTTTTAGCTGATGTCAGTGTGGGCATCCTTTACCACCTGCTTCTTAGTATATTTTTGTAGTATTTATTTTTATGTATCAAGGATTTTTTAAATGTTTATTTCACTTAACTATGGTGCTTATAACTTATTAATTTTGGAAAATTTTCTCAAATTAACTATATTTGGCCCTTATTTCTTACCAAGTATCTTTTACCACTTATAAACTGAATGTGAATATTGCAGAAGCATCATTTCACATAGACTAAATTTGATTTTTGTAAAATATTCATGACTTCTGTTGAAATGTATTCTGTTTGGTAAGTATTTGATACTGTGACAAGAGCATTGATTCAAAGGCAAGAGGTTTAGGTTAAAAATATCTCCTGCTGAGGAGTTTGTTTATTCTTTATCTGTGTAACTCTGAGTATGTCATTCAACATCTATGAACTTTGATCTTGCCTTAAAATGGAGGTGAGAATACCAGTCTTACAGAATTCACATACTAAGTTAGGTATACGAAAGTATCTGGCTCATAATAAATACTGGATGAAATGTTAGTTGAATTTGAAATCATGACTAAAGGTCTCACATAATGAGCAATATAAACATAACTTTTTTCTTTTTTTTCGAGACAGTCTCACTCTGTTGCCAGACTGGAGTACAGTGGCACAATCTCAGCTCACTGCAACCTCTGACTCCCCGGTCCCAGCTATTCTCCTGCCTTAGCCTCCCAAGTAGGTGGGACTACAGGCATGTGCCACCATGCCCAGTTAATTTTTGTTTTGTTTTGTTTTTAGTAAAGATGGAGTTTCATCATGTTGGCCAGGATGGTCTTGATCTCCTTACCTTGTCATCTGCCTGCCTTAGCCTCCCAAAGTGCTGGGTATAAACACAACTTTGAGAGAGAAAATTGAACCTACTTACAAGGAAAAAAATACTTTGAACCACTTAAAGGTCCCAGTTTACAGCAAAAGTGTTACTTAACTTCACGATTTCTGTTTATCAAATGATGTCTGGCTTACCTCTGTTTCAGAAAGACTTATTTTCCATAACTATGTTTTCTCTATATTATATAACCTTTAAAATATAAAGGTAGAATTCTGACTTTTTGCTAAATTAGACTCCCCTTTGCCTCACATTGTATTGATTTTTTAAAATTTATTTTTTTAAGCAACATAAAAAATGTACTTGAAAACCAGACTAGGGAAAATACTGGCAACAATATATTACAAAGAATGAATAATAAAAAAAAGTATCTTTCAAATATGTACAACTGGCAAATGCCAAAATCAAAAATGGTTACAACAGCAATAGAACCAGTTGGAGACATATGGTATACCTAAAGTAGCAACTGAAGAAACATTAGTGAGAGGACTGTTTGGAGAGATGAGGGCGGGGTTAAGAAATGCACAGGTTGGGAAGCACCCGGAGACCAGCAAACAGCAGATTCTTTCCCAGGCGAGGTCTCAAGGGGAATGGAAAGGGTGGTGTTACCAGAAACTGGTTGTGAAAGAGGAGCCTTAGACAAGCACTGTGGCCTGAGCAGACGAGTACAGCCAATGGCAAAACCTTGGCCTGGCCTGACAGAGGGGAGACAAGGAATCTCTTGCTGACCCTCTGATTCTCTGTAGGGGCCACCGTTGCACCGAATCCAAGAGGATGCTGAAAGTTAAGAGAGCCTGGGTGAAGCTCTTTCCTCGACATGGACCAGAGCACAGTGAACATGTGGCTGTAGTGCACTAGAGGAGTCGCCAGCATAGCAGGATGTGGGAGGCGATAAGCAGAGGTGGCTTATAAAGATGAGAAATGTTCAATGTTACTAAGCTGGTAATGCAGGAAAGAGTGACAATATTTGGTGTGGGAAAGCAGGTACTTTTTATATATTGCTGGTAGGAGAGCGAATCCAACTTTTCTGGGAAGCAAGTTGGCAATATGTAGAAGACATATTAAAATTTGCATTTTCATAGACCTAAATTTATCCTGTAGAAATTGATCCTAAAGAAACTATTAGGCTGGGTGTGGTGGCTCACGCCTGTAATCCCAGCACTTTGGGAGGCCGAGGCAAGCAGATCACAAGGTCAGGAGTTCAAGACCAGCCTGGCCAATATGGTAAAACCTCATCTCTACTAAAAACACAAAAATTATCTGAGCGTGGTGGTGGATGTCTGTAATCCCAGCTACTAGGGAGGCTGAGGCAGGAGAATTGCTTGAACCCAGTAGGTGAAGGTTGCAGTAAGCCGAGATGTCACCACTGCATTCCAGCCTGGGTGACAGAGTGAGACTCCATCTCAAAAATAAATAATAATAATTATAATATAGCCTAAGAAAATAATTGGATAAGTTCATAAAATAACTATATAGGAGAGTTTATCATATGAACTATTATAACAGCAAAATTTGGAAGATATCTTAATGTATAATAATGACTGTTGGCGATATAAATTACTGTGTGAATGTATATATATAAATATATACATATACTGTATATCTAGATATATTACAAATATTAAGAAGGAAATGTTGAATCAGTATTTGTTGTCACAGCAAAAAGACTCACAGTATATTGTTAAGTGTACAAAGCAGATTAACATAGCATTTCTGGTTTATAGATTAGTAGGAATTGGATATAAAGAAATGTCTCAGGGCACACAGTTAGAAAGAGCCAGGATTCTAAATCAGGCTTGAGCAGCATCACTGAGCCACATGCTTTCTACTTGCCCTGTGGGTCTCTGCCTCTCTATAAGGTCTTTGTGACCCATCTTTAGAAAACAAGCTATGCCTAAGACCACCTGGAAATTAGACAAGGGTCTCTTGGTGGGGTGTCTGTCGGAGGGGGGGGTCTCCTTGACATCTGATCTGCCAGTTGGTCTCAGCTGTTTCTTGACTTGTGTCAAGCTATGATCAAGTTCTGAAAACTTACAGATTGCTTCATCCAGAAATTATTTCATAAGCAAGGGCATGGAAGAGGAGAGGGGAGAAGGAAGGGTCATGGAAGAAAAGAGGGGAGAGCAGAGGAAAATTAGTTAATGGCAAGAGTTCCTTGAGTTTCTACTGCAACCAGTCCTGTTAAGCACACAGATGACTGACTCACATACTCCCTGACGCCATGGAGCTTATGGTAGACCCATAAAGTGTGAATCACTCTATTAGTCTGCCAGGACTTCTGTAGCAAAGAACCACACACTGAGTGATTTAAATAACAGATACTTATCATCTCAACAGTTCTAGAGAATAACAGTTGAAACCAAGGTATTGCCAAGGTTGAGTCCGAAACGTTCTTGTAGCTTCCAGTGTTTGGCTGGCGATCTTTGGCTTTCCTTGACTTGTAGAAGCATCACCCCAGTTTCTGCCTTCATCTTCACGTGGTGTTCTCCCTGTGTGTGTGCCTGTGTCCAAATTTCCCCGTCTTATAAGGACACCAGTCATACTGGAATAGGGCTCACCTCTAATCCATGACCTCACTCCTAGAACCTCATTTTAACTTAATTACCTCTGTAAAAGCTCTCTCTCTAAATAAGTTTACATTCTGAGGTTCTGGGAGTTAGGTCTTTGATGTGTGAATTTTCTGGGCAATATTCTCAACTCCTAACCATCACAAATTGGGATCATTAGAGGAACCTACTCAAAGAGTGGTTTAGCACAGCCTCCTGGAGAAGAAGCCATGGAAGCCAGCCCTGAGGGAGGAAATCGAATCAGCTTTGGAGAGAGACAGACAGTATTTTAGGTAGAAGCAAGAGCCTATGCAAAGGAGGCATGAGTCAGAAAAGACCTTGGCATGTTCAATAAACTTTGAAAAAAAAAAGGGCAGGTGGGCTTGACTCTAGAAAGGAGAGGAAAATGTGGCAAAGATATGACTCCAGGGGCAGGCAGGAGCCAGACCATTCTGACCTTCCAAGGTTATGGTGAAGTTGATATTTTCCTCTAGTGCAGTGGGCTTGAGTGTCAAGCTCAGTCATCCTTCGGCTCTCACCCTGGCGCCTTCAGCTGCCTTAGTTCCTTGTCCTCCAGCAGCACAGCCTCCATCACACTTTACTGCCAGCACCCACTCCTGTTGCCCTGTGTCCTGACTCGTTTTTCCTCTGTGTGAAGACAAAGATTGGACTTTACCCACTTTACCCACCTTGCTCTCCGTTGTCTCTCTAGTACTGTCTTAGTCCATTTTCTGCTGTTTATAAAAGACTACCTGAACTGTGTTATTTATAAAGAAAACAAATTTATTTCTTACAGTTATGGAGGCTATAAAGTCTCAGGTCAAGGGGCTGAATCTGTTAAGAGTTTTCTTACTGGTGGGGACTCTCTGCAGAATCCCAAGGAGGTACAGGGTATCCAGTTGCAAGAGGGCTGAGTGTATTAACGTGATATCTAAGAGAGAACAGGCTGAGCACAGAGGGGGAAAGAGACAGTTCCAAGAGTTGCCTGCTCGATTTTTGCCTTCTCATCCCATTGTTGGAAAAGTGAATATCACATCAACACAAAAAAATGCTGAAAACCAACATAGCGTGGTCATTGGGTCTGCGAGCAGGTCAAGGGACAGTGAGATGTCATCATCTAAGTACTGACCAATATCAGCCAGAGAGGAGGCAACTAAAGCAGTCACAGGAAGAGTCAAGCCCACCTGCCTCTTTTTGCTCTAAGTTTTTCAACATGCCAAGGTCTTTCCTGACTCTCTCCTCCTCTTATGAGGTCACCAGTTCCCTTCCCATGATAACCTGTCAGCCTATTAATTATGATTAATCCATTTTTGAGGGCATAACCCTTCTGATCCAATCACCTTTTAAAGGCTTCACCTTTCAATACTGTCACATTGGGGTTTAAGTGTCAACACACATTTTGGAGAGCACAAATATTAGAACCATAGAAAGTACCTTGCCCATTTGCTGGACTGAATTAAGCATTTAGTCGGTTTGTACTAATTAAATCAAAAGGCACTACTGAACCTTGACTCTGGACTATTAATCGTTTTTTTCCCTAGGCCTCCATTTCCTATGCTATTAAATAAAAGTGATTTTTAGTGGCCAAGAGCATAAACTCTGGATTCAGATTGTTGGATTCTCACCCCAACTCTGCCATTTATAAGATGTGTGATATTAAGTTCATCATCTTTATGTGTCTCAGTGGGTTCATCAGGAAAATGTGTATGTTAATAGGGCCTAATATAGAAGACTCTTTTATTTTTTTTCAGACGGAGTCTCACTCTGTTGCCCAGGTTGGAGTGCAATAGTGGGATCTCAGCTCACTGCAACCTCTGCCTCCTGGGTCCAAGCAATTCTCCTGCCTCAGCTTCCCAAGTAGCTGAGACTACAGGTGGCCACCACCATGCCCAGCTTACTTTTGTATTTTTGATAGAGACGTGGTTTCACCATATTGGCCAGGCTGGTCTCAAACTCCTGACCTTGTGATCCACCCGCCTCAGTCTTCCACTCCCAAAGTGCTGGGATTACAGGCATGAGCCACCACACCTGACTGAAGACTCTTGAAGATATTAAATGAGTTAATAGACACAAATCACTCAGACAGAACTGTGTACATACAGTGCTAGCAATTATCATCATTATTAATGTCATTATCATCAGAAGTAGATAACTAGATTCATTCAAACCAGGTTGTATTCACAAATGACCAAGATAGAGTGATTTTGTAAGATACAACTTACAATTGTATAGACCAGTTTGCATATGAAACACTCCTTACATACACCTCACACATCATCCATAGAAACTCTTCCCTCCAAGGAGACTGGTACATCTACATTTCCCCATGGACTCCATACTCAAAGATGTGTGTCTGCCCTGTGGAAGTTTATGCTTTCCACGAAGGCAGAAGACACTTGTCCCTGTAACTGCAGTGGATAATTGTTTAATAATCTACAAGTGGAATTGACCAGTGGAAATCCATCTTTTTGAAATACAGCTTTTATCCTAATTTTTTAAAAGTGATTAAATGTGAAGACGTAATATTTACAGATTCAAAGTTCACACACAAAAAGCAAAGCTTTGTTCTAATAATCAATATATTCAACAAATATGTATTGAAGACTCAGTGGATGGTGAACATTGAGCTCAGGTTTTAATATTCACCATCAACAAGTAGCTGTCAGTCTCTATGTATCTATGTATCTATATTTATTTATCTTACTTTACTTGTCTGTCTATGTATCCACTGCCTCATTCAACAAATGATTTGAGATTGATTAGTACCATCTTATTCACTCTCAAAACCCTCCAGTGAGAAATGAACTATTATCATCCATTTTACATGTGAGAAAATGAAAACCACCCAGAGATTAACTTTCATTTTTCACTTCTTCTTAGAATATTTAGAAAAATTTGAACCAGACATTGCATAATTTTGATAGATTTCGTTGTGAAAGACTTCATGCTTATTTCTGATCCTCATCCAAGGCTCAAACCCTGAAACAGCTAGAATATGATTCTCCATGGTGTTCTGCCTATTTGGCTGGCCTAGATCTCCAGTATCCCATTATCCACCCTCATGTGGCATGACAGGTTTGAATAATAGGAGGCTGGGTCCAAAATGATGGAAATGATACTGGAGAGAGCATCTCCTGTTCTCACTGTCCTAAAATTCTCATGATTACAGATATCGTTTCTGAGCCCCTAAGATCCATCTGGGGATAACAAATGAATTTCCAAGGACACGAATGAAAACTGGAGGATGTGTGCAATGAGGCCACCCAAGAGGTGGACAGCCGACTGTGGAACTGTGTTTCCATTTCTTATTTCTATGCTCTGAAATAACCCACCCAACCCTCATTGACTGTGTTTCTCCCACAAATTCAGCAACAGAACACTGAGCCTCCCTGAACCTTTTTGTTTGACTGAGGCAGTAACAGAGGACTGAAGGATCTTCTGTGGGCCACATGAGGTTTGCTTTTAGCAAAATATTATGCACCATCTTGAGAGCACCAGTATGGGAAAAGAAGTCAATAATTACCCATTTGTGAATCTCAGGAGATGCTGGCTGAGAAACACCAAGACTGTGTCATCAAAGTGCACTGTGAAACATGGCTCATCATGGTGCAGTTGGAGCTTTAAAAGATGCTATTAAAACCATTGCTGCAGAAAGGGACAGATTCTGCTTTATTTCAGCTGCTCCTGCTTTTGATGTTATGTCTGAGATAATTCAGCCATGTCTTTGATTCTGGTTCCTTTTTTAAAAATGTTTTATTTTACATAACGTGACAATAAGTTGATCAGTATATCTATCCTTAAGCATCAATATATTCTTTTTTATTAATACTTCCATGGGATAAATTCCAAGTGTTGAAGAATTCTATGCTCTGTTAATTCCCACACATATTGATCTAAAAATATTATTTTTATCATTGATTCTCTGAAATTGTGGGGAGTAAGGGTAAGGGGTAGGGCAGGAAAGTGCCTAAGTATTAAATAATACAAAGCGTATTTGACAGATTTCTTTTACACGGCATACTTGTTTTCCAGGAGACTGAGAATTCACATTGCCACCAGAAATGTCTGAGGGTGCACTTTCCCCAACACCCCATCGGCAGAGGACTGCGTGATATTTAACAAGCAGGGTTGTTACTCAGTTGCAGTTCACCTATACACATTATATAGGTTCTTGAAAAATTAAAATACATTTGTACCATTGGTAAGAAGCTTAATCTGGAGTGCAGTGGCATGACCTCAGCTCACTGCAACCTCTGCCTCCCAGGTTCAAGCGATTCTTCTGCCTCAGCCTCTCAAGTCGCTGGGACTACAGGTGCATGACACCACGCCCGGCTAATTTTTGTATTTTTAGTAGAAATGGAGTTTCACCATATTGGCCAGGCTGGTCTTGAACTCCTGACCTCGTGATCTGCCTGCTCAGCCTCCTAAAGTGCTGGGATTATAGGAGTGAGCCACTGTGACTGGCCAGTGAGAAACTCTTTAAATGTTTATTCCTTGACCAAGTCAGAACTTGACCAGACTCTATCCTGGGCCCTCTAGCATCCCCAGGATCTAGCAACTACAGGATAAGTCCCTGGGGGAGCAAGCCCCCAGGAACTTTCACTATGCCATGCCAGTTAAATAGTGTCTTAAATATCACTTCTGCCAATAGGTAAAAGTTGATTTTCTCATTGCTATTTTAATTTCGTTTACCAGGCTTATGATGATAATGAAATAATATAGCAAAAATTATAATAACATAGATATCTGTCAATTTATGTCTATGTCTAGATAAAATTCAAACAGACATATATTCTTGTTGTTGTCTTGTTTTTTGTTTTTCTGTGTTTTTTCCATGGAAGTGACATTTAAAATTTCCCTCAGCTAATTACCTCCAGCCAGGAAGTTACTTTTGCAAATATCTTTACTCTAAGTAAGATTACTTGGGTAGAAAATTTGCAATAGGATGTAACAGGGTTTTTCTGTTTACTTTTTGGTTTAGCTTTTAAAATAGCTCTTTTTCTCATGTAAATATTGCTTAAAGGAAACTGAACTTTGCAAAGGTGGTGGCTGTCAAATTTGTAGCAGGACCGAAGGGTCTTTTGGAGAACCTAGCACTTTGATGTCTTCCTGCTTAAGGTTCAATGTCATGAACCATCTTATTGATTGAGGTGATATTGATTGAGATCTGCACAAGAGCCACCAAGCACAACCTTAGAAAGGACAAGGGAATACTCAAGTGGGGGATCTGGGCTCAACATCAAGACCTAATTTATCAGAGAGGAAATCTCACTTGAGATACACTTTATAACTGAGTCAAACATTCTCCTTCCAGCATTCTGGTGCATTGGGAGGAGGAAAGGGAATGAGTCCATATTACCAAAAGCTGCAGCATTGGGAGCTTATGCTGACTGTGATCCAGTGTCCCCCAAATCCCTTCTCTGCCCTTTAGTGTTTCCAGGCAAGCACATCTCCAGGATCTGCAACATCAAGATCCTTAGCCTCCTGACACCTCATTAAAGTTGACCAATGGAGCTACCAGCAGATGATGGAGAGTGGGAAGATAGAGAGGTTAGAGTGTTTATTCCCTTGCTCCCTCCCTACCTCCACATGGATCTGGCAGCAGCTGCGTTCCTGTGTTGGGTACATGGCTTCTTTGCTGGGTACATGGCTTCCACGGCTCTCACATGCTCCTCTGCCCTGAGCTGGCAAAGGCTTCTTTTGGTTGTTGGTGCTGACAGGCTTCACTAATCGCTCTCAGCCCCTTTAACACTGACCTCTCCTCTGAAATTTGCCCTTTTTTAACCTTTTTCCAGTTAAACCCCTTGGACATGACTTCTTGCAAGAACATTGACCAATATAGAGTCCATGTGTGCACAGGTATGGGGTGACCATGACAGAGTGGACAATGAGATAGGACCTAGTCTTCCTTTCCCTTCACTGCCTGTGTAACTAGTTGCTGGACCAGTAGTGGTGGCATGTTTAGATCTCCACAGTGGAAGTCAAGGACATCTTCTAAAGATAATAAAAGAGAATCTTCTTTTTAGCATGTGCCACGGACTTTAGCAATGTATTACAGCATGGCCCCAATGGACTGGGAAGTTTTTCAGGTTCTGCTCTGCATGGCAATTTGCAACTAGGATTGACCTGTGTCAATCCTGGGACCAAATAAACCCCAGGGACTTGGATTTGTTATGAAGTAGGAGATACCCACAGAAGAACAAATTAAGAGCTTTCTTGGGATGGAAGAAATGGAATGTCAAACACTTAGCTCAAATAGTCAACTGGTTTTTGTTTGTTTGTTTTTTCTTTTTTTGAGAGACCTCATGGTGAATCTTCAAATTAAAACTTATCAATGGTGGTTGTCTTGACTATGGGATCCTTTTGTTAAGAAATATTCATTCATGTTTTAAACCTATTTTTTGTTGGATTAGTTTTGGGAACTTCCAGATTTCCTATTTGTTCAGTTACTGCTGCCATTAAAGGATCAACATTATTTAATGACTCCGTATTTCCCTCTTATTTGCTTTCATAGTTTTTATTGATCTCCCCCAACTCATGAGGGACTCTGCCAAGAGCTGAGATGCATAGATAAAAGTGCAGACTTCCTGCATTCTAGAAGGGAAGAAATTTAATATTTATCTAATACCATCTCTATATTTAAGTACTTAATGTATAATATCCTACATATTTTCCCAACGATGTAAAGGAAGTTGCATTGCTTCTGATTTTGAAGGTGAGAAAATTGAGAATAAGAGAATTAATTTATGTACCCATTCACACAGTGATTGAGGTAGATAGGACACACCCATGTCCTTCTGCCGTGAAAACCTGTGCCTCTGCAATGAGCCAGGGGTACCTGATTCTCACATGAGGCTGACCATGGCATAAGAATTGACAAAGTGCTAGGAATACTGGGGAGGATAACTGGGAGAAATTTATCCACTGTGAGGATCAGAAAATACTGGAAAACATATACGTGGAATTAGCTGCAGAGATTATTTCACCACAAAGAGGAGAGGAGCTGTATGCACAGTATTGGACTCTTGGGAGTCACTAAATTTGTTGGATTAATGAATCCACTCAAATAACAAAGACCCAAAACAGCAGGGAAAGGTTAATGTGCTGAGTGCTTTGCGGAAGGTTTAGTGAGGGACCTTTCCTATCTATGTGTGTCAGCATGGATGCCTGTTGGTAAGACCATAAACCATATGCTCTAGGACCTTATGGTCCTCTGAAGAAAGCCAGTCTCTGGAATCAAGATATGATTATGGTCAATCACTGTCTCGTCAGGCAACATAAATTGGAGACTGTTTTCCCATATGCAGTTCATGACAAGTCTTATTATTGGGGGCCTATGTTTTATTGCCTATAAATCCTTAATATTATACTACGTGGCAGCATAAAGCTACCATTTGGAAACCCCAGTAAGTTA
Source organism: Aotus nancymaae (assembly GCF_030222135.1). Taxonomy (NCBI): domain Eukaryota; kingdom Metazoa; phylum Chordata; class Mammalia; order Primates; family Aotidae; genus Aotus; species Aotus nancymaae. The sequence goes on along the minus strand of NW_026988450.1, from coordinate 82,028,927 downwards.
AAAAAAAAAATAGCTCCACAGACTCTGCCAATTCTAATTTCTTTAATGTTTAGGGTTATTAAGTGGCAGAAAGATGTCACTACGAAGTCATTATACTTACAACATTTGGACCCAGATGGCAGTTGTTCTTAGTCATTATGGATCGACTCTTCAAAAAGGCTGAGGACAGCTCCACACTGAAGAGCATAGCTTAATGAATTATCATAGTAACAGGGTGCAAAATAGACCCAATCAATATGCTACCCCCATGTCATCTTTCTTTCTTATTAGTTAGGAATTCTTATTTCTTTAGCAAGTATTTGTTTCCTGCCTACTTTAAACTGGGTTCTCCATTAGACCCTGAGGATCCAGTATAAGCAAATAAGACATCAAGCTTACCTTTGAGTCAGGAAAACAAGTATATATGTATAGAAATAAATGTAGAATTATGAATTGTGTCAAATGCTGTAAAGAAAAGTACAAGGTGCTATGAGAAAGCGTAACAAGGGAACCGACTTGAGATTTGGTGGGCTGCCAGTTAGTATCACGAAAAATGCAAGCCTAGTGTTACATCTCTCAATTTCTTAAGAGATGCCTGATATATAGATTTTTATGCAAAATTACCAAATTAGAATATTTAAAAACTTAAAAGATGTTTTGAAGTTCACAAAAACTAGTCATACACTAGTTGCATCTTACAGTCTTTCTATTATTATTGCCTTAAAATGTAGAATAATGTCATTGTGGAAAGGAAGAGATGGGGGTAGGAAAAGATGTCAAGTGTGTGGGTCAAATGCAGAGTCAGGGGAAATAATTCTGAAGCTTTGAAGAAACTTCAGTACACAGTTTTGGCATGATTTTATGTTTGCAGCTTTTTGTGTTATTTTTATCGTATGACCTGTCTCAAGGAGGGGCAGAGTAACAGTAGTTCATGCTTGAATTTTGGAGTCAGAGAGACCTGAATCTTAGATGAGTTTCTAAAGTTCTCTGACCTTTAATGAATGAAAGCCCAAAGTTTCATTCATTCCCTTTGTGAGCTACTCTTGTGGCGGTAATCACATTGTAGGTAAGTTTCTTCATGTTCTAATTATTAATGAGGTTGTAGACTACTTTAAGGGAAGGGCTTACATTATATAGAAGATATCCTCCTCCTCTCACATTGTCTACTAAGACAGATGATTTGCTATATAGGTTTCCCATATTTACAATTCCCAAATCCAAAACATTCCAAAACCCGTATTTTTAAAAAGTAATTTAACAGCAAGACAAAACCTGACTTTAATTGAGAGGGAAAATATGACCTAAATCACCGACAGTCTATGTACAGTCTTTGTTTTTTTGAGATGAAATCTTGCTCTGCTGCCAAGGCTGGAGTGCAGTGGCATGATCTCAGCTCACTGCAACCTCTGCCTCCCAAGTTCAAGCAATTCTCCTGCCTCAGCCTCCCAAGTAGCTGGGATTACAGGTGTTTGCCACCACACCTGGCTAATTTTTGTATTTTGTAGTAGAGATGGAGTTTCACCAAGTTGGCCAGGCTGGTCTTGAGCTACTGTGATCCTCCCGCCTCCACCTCCCAATGTGCTGAAATTACAGGTGTGAGTCACCCTGCCTGGCTCAATCTTTATCGATCCCAAGTAGAATGTTTCTATGTTTTGTGCAGAAATATCAATAAATTTGATTAGGAGGTTCAACCAGAGCATGCCAGCAATATTACAGGACTATGTACACTGTGGCTACACAACCAGTGAGGTATCTATTATTAAGCTGATGAAGCTTAGGCTTACGGCTTTTGTGCATAATTTTGTATTCAAAAATTTGTAATATTTTACTTGAAGAATCTTCCCAAATTACATAAGAATTAAACCTCAAGCCTCACCAGGGATCAGCCCTTATATATCACCTTAACTTCGTAAAATTTGAAAAGTTTTGTAACCAAAGCACTTCTTACCTTGAGGGTTATGAATTTGTGCATTTTAGCAAAGAAGAGGAAGGCAGGAAGACAGATGGAAAAGAAGACATTAAGGAGGTAAGTAAAAAAGAAAGATATACCTATGTCATTTTTAGTAAGAAAACACTGAAATAAACAATTTAAAATTTAGTTGCTGACAACACAATATGAACAAATAGTTTATATTTTGCTCAGTCATCCATCCAAAGTGAAGGTTCCAAGTCAGGGGCACCTCTGCTCCATAAGGTCAGTAAGGGACCCAGGCTGCTGTTGTTCACATGTGGCTTCCAGGATTGCTCTCATCCATATCCTTTCTGGCCTTGGAGAAGTGGAAAAGCAAGAAATGTGTTTGAGAGGTTTTCTGTTTGTTTTTTTGTTTTGCGGGGTGTGTGTGTGTGTGTGTGTGTGTGTGTGTGTGGTTTCCTAAGAGTCAAGTTAGAATGTTGCATTCTACTTCTGTTTACACTCTACTAGCTATAACTCAGTCTCATGGCCACATCTTCCTGTAAGGGACAGATAATGTGGGTGTAACTTATGGAGAAAGGGGGAATAGAGCTTGGTGGAATAGAAACAATATCTGACACACCAACCAGCCTTTAAATGAAGCTTCATAACAACCTATGACTTACTGCTTCTCACAGTCTAAAAATCCAGGCAAGCACTTAAGTTTCTCTTATCTTAGGCCCCTGATCAACAGCCAAATTACCAGAACATATAAAAGTAGAACTAGACAACAAAACCTCAATTAGAAGTGCTTGGAATGTTGAGTCTGTACTGTCCCTTTAGGATAGTTTCATTCCTTATTTGACAACTTTCCATTCTTGAATTTGTAATTAAGTAAGTGAATGAATAAATGAATGAATGCATACCTCTCCTCCTAGCCCAGGGTGTGGAGTGCAGAAGAAAGCTACAGCCTGAGACTAAATAATAATAATGATGATGATATTAATTATATCATACATTTGACTAGCAAGTCAGCTTACAAAGCAGCATCACATATGAAATGATTTTCATCTTCACTACAGTCTCTGTTGGAGGCACTCAACGTATTTTGTAAAGATAAGGAGACTCATTTGGCAGATAAGGCTCAAAAGGGTGACAAGGCCAGTGTGAGATTCTGCACAAGTACCCAAAGTAGGAATTGACCCCATGCCTTCTGATCCTATGAGGAGCATGTAATTTCACATAATTACATGTTGTTGCATTTTGGGCCTCTGGAGCAAAAGGTACATGCAATCGATCACGTTGGATTTTTTGTGTGTGCATCCCGAGTGCCTGTCACAGACAAGAACAGAGCACCTGGATGGAAGAGGACATTTTCAGGCCATGCTTGAGCCCTGATATGGTTAGGCTTTGAGTTTCTACCCAAATCTCATCTTGAATTATAATCCCCATAATCCCCACGTGTCAAGGGAGAGACCAGGTAAAGATAATTGGTGGTGCATGGGGGTGGTTTCCCCCATGCTGTTCTTATGATAGTCAGTGAGTTCTCATGAGATCTGATGGTTTCGTAAGTGTTTGGTATTTCCTCCTGCATTCACTCTCCTTCCTGCTGTCTTGTGAAGATGCCTTTCTCCCCCTTCACTTTCCACCATGATTGTAAATTTCCTGAGGCCTCCCAAGCCATGCTGAACTGTGAGACAATTAAACTTCTTTCCTTTATAAATTACCCAGTCTCAGGCAGTTTACAGCAGTGTGAAAACAGACTAATGTAAGCCCACAATTTGGGACAGATACCATTTTTCTAATGTTGTTATGCCAAGCTCCATGCCACCTGGATGGGGTAAAGCAGGAGGTGAAAATTATAGCCAGTGGGCAAGTCTGGCTCTTTGCCTATTTTTATCAATACAGTTTTATTGGAAACACAGTCACACTCATTCATTCACAAGTTGTCTATGGCTGCTTTTGCAGTACAATAGCACAACTGCATAGTTGCAAAAGAGACCACAGACCTGAAAAGCCTAAAGTATTTATGATCAGGCCCCATACAAAGAATATTTGCTGACCCCTTAGGATAGAGCAATGATGAGTGCAGGGGACAGAGGCACAGGAAGCAATAATTGAATAGAGAGAGCCCAGAAATAGAATTATGACCAGGACACAGAAGTGGAGCAGAGGAAAAGCTATGTGGCACTTGGCACCATTTGTCTCCATAAAAGGAAGGGTGACAGTGGCCTTTGTAACAGGGAAGAAAATGACATCTGAGTTGCATATTGAAGGATTAATAGTAAATTGCAAAGCAGTGGGAGGATGTTTCAGGCACATGGAAGTACCAAGGCAGAAATAAAATTGCTCTATTCGGAACATCATATTAAATAAGAGCAATGAGAGTGAGGAAAAAGTGAACTCTATCAGATACTGACTGTGGGGCCAGACAAGAGAGGTAGATTGTCACATCTAATCCTGAAAACAAACCTGCCAGGCTAGTCTTCTTCCCATTTTACATAAGAGGAGACAAAACTTAGATTAAGTAACTCATCTCTGTTTTCAGAATAAGGAGCAGGTGAGGTTTTGTCCCAGGCTCCTGAAGTTTCTGCCTGGCCCTCCACTACTCTCCCAGGTAATTCACCGCTGCCCTGGGACTGCCTAGCCTCATCTTGGCTGCAGCTAGCCAGTCGCTGTGACTGCTCACCTGTTGGCTGGATGCACCTCGACAGAGGTATTGCACAGCAGGTAATGGGACCTCTCCTGGACAGGTCAGCCTTTGCAGCAGCTGTCAAGACCAGATTTAACTCCTGGGATCTTGAGGCTGACTTTCTTCTGTGTGGGAGAATTGGCCTAGATTGATGTGAGCAAGGACCAGTGACCATTATTCATGATGAAAAGCAGCCATAATCACAAATTCAAGGTGAGCTCACTTTCCCTGCAGCTCATGTTGTTCTGTTACCTTATTTCACTGAGTAGGGCTGTATTCAAAGTCTGCAATCAACCCAGACCTTAAGTAGCTGTGCAAATCTGAGCAGGTTTGATTGTATCTACTTCACCTTCACACTCTGAATCCAGCAATGAAAATATGTGAAGGAGCTATGCCTCATTTTCATATTAATGCATATTTAAAGGACCATAAAGGGAGATGGCATCTAAAGCAATGGACAAAGATGATAAAACTCTTTTTTGAGAATTCTAATTAACTTAACCTTTAAAAGTAGATCAACTGATTGTCGGAAAATCTTTACAATCTTCATATTAAGATAAGAGTGAATGGTTTCTCTTTTCTGGAAAAAGAAAAAAGAGGTGGTCAGACAACTTTATGAGAAGAATCATGTTTGATTTTTATGACATTTTGTTATAGTAAAATATCTATCATGAAATTTATCATCTTAACCATTTTTAAGTGCACAGTTCAGTGGTATTAAATACATTTACATTGTGGTGCAAAAACCACCATCATCCATCTCTAGAACTCTTTTGTCTTCTCAGACTAAAACTCCAACACATTAAATGATAGTTCTGTATTCTGCCCTTCTCTCTGCCCTGCACTACCACCATTTTACTTTCTGCTTTTGTGATTTGACTGCTCTGGGTAACTCACATAAATGGAATCTTACAGTATTTGTCCTTTTGTAGCTGGCTTATGTTTCTTAGCAGACTGTTCTGAAGTTTCATTTATGTTATAGCAAGTGCCAGAACTTCCTGCGTTTTCCAAGGCTGAATAACGTGATATATGTAGAACACATTTTGTTTATCCACTCATCTGTGGATGAACACTGGGGTTATTTCACTTTTTGGTTATTGTAAATATTGCTGCCATGAACATGAATGTACAAATATCAGTTCAATTTCCTGCTTCAGTTCTTCAAGGGAAATTGGTGAATCATACAGTAATTCTGTTTTTAATTTTTTTGAAGAATTACCATACTGTTTTCCATAGATACGTCCCCATTTTACACTTCCACCAACAGTACATAACGGTTGCAATTTTTCCCTATCCCCACCAACACTTGTTATTTTCTGATTTTTTGGTAATAATTATACAAATGGCTGTAAAGTGATATCTCGTTGTAGTTTTGATTTGCATTTTCCCAATAATTAAGGATGTTGAGCATAATTTCATGTTTATTGGCCATTAATGTATCTTCTTTGGAAAAATATCTGTTCAAGTCCTTTGCCTCTTTTTAAGATGGGTTGTTTTATGCTGTTGTTGAGTTGTAGGTATTCTTTATACACTCTGGATATTAATCCCTTATAAGATAAATGATTTTCAAATGTCTTCTCTTATTTTATGCGTGGCCTTCTCCTTTGGATAGTATTCTTTGATTCACAAAGGTTTTTAATTTTAATGCAGGCAAATTTATGTTTCTTTAAAATGTTGTCTGTGCTTTTGGTGTCATATCCAAGACAGGTTTGCCAAATCCAATGTCATGAAATTATTCCCCTATGTTTACTTACAAGAATTTTAGAGTTTTGGCTTTTATTTTTTGGTCTTTGGTCTATTTTGAGTTAATTTTTGTATATAGCACAAGGTAAAGGCCAAACTTTTTTCTTTTCCATGTGTATACTCAGTTTTCCTAACACCATTTGTTGAAAAGACTGTTCTTTCTTCATTAACTAATCTTTGAACCACTTTCAAAAATTACTGGATCATGCATGCAGCGGTTTACTTACGAAATCCCTATTCTATTCCATTGACCTATATATCTGTTTTTAAGCCAATACCACCTTGTTTTGATTACCATAGCTTTGTAGTTAAGTTTTGAAATCGGGAAGAGTAAGAATATCAACTTTTTGTTGTTATTGTTGAGACAGAGTCTTACTCAGTCACCTAGACTGGAGTGCAGTGGCATGATCTGAGCTCACTGCAGCTTCCACCTCCTGGGTTCAGGTGATTCTCCTGTGTCAACCTCCCGAATAGCTAAGATTACAGGCACACACCATCACGTCTAATTTTTTTTTTTATTAGATACAGGTTTTACTATGTTGGTCAGGCTGGTCTTCAACTCCTGACCTCAAGTGATTTGCCCACCTTGGTCTCACAAAGTGCTGGGATTACAGGCATGAGCCACTATGCCCAGCCTGTTTTTTTTTTCACTCAAAAATAGATGTTTCTATTTCAGCAAAAGAAATGCCACTCAGATTTTGATAGAAATTGCATTGATTCTATAGATCACTTTAGGTAGGTTTGGCATCATAATAATGTCAAATCTTCTAATCCATGAACACAGAATGTATTTCTATTCACTTATATCTTCGTGAATTTCTTTCAGCAATGCTTTTGTAGTTTTCAGTGTAAAAATCTTTTACCTCTCTGATTACATTTATCTCAAAATATTTATTTTTTGATGCTATTTAAATAGGACTGTTTTTTAATTTTTTGTATACACCACTCATCCGTAGTGTATAGAAAACAACCCATTTGTGTGTGTTAAATTGACATTCTGCAACTTTGCCAAGTTGTTTATTGATTCTTGTGTGTGTGTGTGTGTGTGTGTGTGTGTGTGTAATGTTTAAGGTTTTCTACAGATAATACCATTTGAGAATAAAGAGAATTTTACTTATTCTTTTCACTTTTAATGATTTTCTTTTCGTTTCTTACCTAATTGCTCTGCAAGGACTTCCAATACTGAATGTAACTTGCCAGAGAAGATACCCTTGCCTTATTCCAGATCTTACAAGAACATCTTTCTTTATTTCACTATGAAATATGATGTTAACTGTGTAGTATTTCTTTATATATGACTTTTATTATGTTGAGGTAGTTGCTTCAAATCCTAGTTTTGTTAAGTACTTTTATCATAAATGTTGAATTGTATTAAGAGCATTATGAAATTCTTTTCCTGCATCAACGGAAATGATCACATATTATTGTATTTATTTTGTTAATGTGGTGTATTACATTGATTGATTTTCATATATGAAACTGATTCTTTTTAGCCAATGCAAATTTATTTAGGTAAACTTTAAGCTCCTTCCACAATTGCCTTTTAACAATATTAAATACAACTCTTGGCAAACCAATGTGGCCTTTCCAATTTTAAATAAGTCTCATTGCTGGAGTGCTCATGTAAAATGCCTGGTACAGTGTTTTATGTTATAAAGAACTGGTTAATGATACCAAAATGTAATACAAATACAATACATGTACTTAGAGAACTGCAAAATGAAAATAATTTATAGGATTCTTTATATATATAAAATCTCTATTTATAAAATAAAACTCTATCAATTATAATACTGTTAACATTCAATTTGAATAGCTGTGCAATTTCTTAAACACCAGTAGTTTAACTAAAGGGAAGACAATTCAAAATGACTTTAATATTTATCTGGTTATAGACCTTCAGAAGGAGGTACCCTGTAGGATGTACTCAACCCTGCTGAACATTCATTTCTTCTCTCAGGATGTAGGGAAATGCAGCATTTAAACAAGAACGGTAAGGAAACTCCCTTGTGACTAGAGGGCCCTCAGTGCTATTAGGAGATAGAAAGGTCAGGGAAGTCCCCTGGACTGCAGAAAGCAATCTATGGAGGCTGTTACAAGTTGCATTTTTTCTCCTTAGCCTAAATTTCACATGTCAATGCTTTATCCTTCAATGTGACTGAATTTGGAGAGAGAGCCTCTTAGGCTGTCAGATGAACTGAGGTCTTAGGGTGGAACTCCATCCAATAGAACTGGTATCCTTATGAGACAATTAAAAGAAATGGCATCTATCCTCTCTCTCTCCCCTCCTTCTCTCAACCCCCATCCCCACCCCATACACAGAAAAGGTCATGTGAGAACGTAGAGAGAAGGTAGCTGTCTGCAGGTCAGGAAGACAGGCCTCACCATAAACAAACCCTGCTGGGATGTTGATATTTGAGCTTTCAGCCTCCAGAACTGTGAGAAGATAAATTTATATTGCCTAAGCCACCAAATCTGTGATATTTTGTTATGGCAGTCAAAGCAAACTAATACCAAGACTTCAGATGAGCTTCCAGGGAAGAGGGAAAGAAAGGGGGTTCTTCTCCTAGAACTGTCCTCAGGGCCTGATTCTCTGGTCCCTCCTACTGGTTCATGAGGTCGGGGAGTGAAGCCTGGGTCAGCTGCACCACTCTCAAGTGTGAGAGATATATCAAAAGAACCTAAAATATCAAAGGTATTATTAACATCATTTTTTTGGATAGAGTCTTGAACTGTCACCCAGCTGGAGGGTAGTGGTCCAATCTCTGCTCACTGTAGCCTTGACATCCCAGGCTCAATGATCCTCTCACTTCAGCCTCCTGAGTAGCTATGACTATAGGTGTGTACCACCATGTCTGGCTAATTTTGTTTATTTTTCATAGAGATAGGGTCTCCCTATGTTGTCCAGGCTGGTCTTCAACTCCTGGGCTCAAGCAGTCCTCCTGCCTCAGCCTCCCAAAGTTCTAGGATTTTAAGTGTGAGCCACTGTGCCTAGCCCATTAACATCATTGTTTAGGATCTCAGGCCATTTGCCCCATTAAAAGGAAGCACATCAAAACTATGGTACCCTGTTGGTCTGAAAGAGATAACCAAAGTTGGGAACAAGAAGGTAAACTCTGCTTTTTTTTCTTGAGGAAGAAGAGTTGTTCCAAGATGTGATTGCCTTGGTGGAAGAATCTTCATCCTGAGATCTGAATACTTTGGAGGTAGCTTCTGTCCACATAATACACCTTGGACCCTAGATCCTTAAGTTATCTCAGCTGAACATACCTGAAGCCTCAGTGATCTGATAGACTATAGGATTCCCTTATTCCCATAAGCCTCTGCCAGATGCTGATCTTGAAATACGAAGGTCTTGAAGATCATCTGTAAAGGCCCAAATTTAATATCTGAGTCAGGGAAATTTCGTCTGTGATGTGCATTTTCTTTTCTAAATTCACTGGGGTTTCTTTGACCAGTCTTACCAGGCTGAACTGCCAACCACTTATTAGGAGTTTTGATATCAAGTATAATCATCTAACATTACAAAGATTCAAAGAATCTTTCCATTTCTTCTCTTAGACCTGTAGCGTTTTTTCCCTGAAGCTGTCTGGCTCTTCAGAGGCAAGATTCGTGCTTTTATCTACTTGGCAAATTTCTCTGTGTTCTCTAAACTATCTCTTTGGTCTAGACTTTCTTTCCTTCAAGTCTCCCTTCATTTTCTTGAGAAAGTTCATTCTTTTATTTGTTTCTATTGAAACATATAAACCCCACTTTCAATCTTGCCTTTTGTGATTTCCAAAGATATATCCCTCCTTTAGAAAAATTTGCTATAATACATTGTGATATAATCCTTAAGCACTTTAAAAATTATATCTTCTCTAGCTAACTCAATATTTATTTGATTACTTTCCTCTTTGAGTTTTTGTAAGAAAACATTTATAATAAGCTTCTGTCATAATGTTATATTAAGTAAGTTTTATTATAAGTCTTATTACTTATTATAAAATTGGCTTTCGGTAATAAGAAAGTCAACCGTAGCTGTCCATTGTGCCAGATTCCAGTAAAGCTCCAGAGACCTGAGCCTGGATATCACGCAGTACTGCCCACATCTTAGCATGATGTTTTCAAGACAATCCTGAAGTTAAGCTTTGTGCCATCAGCAGGGTCTTCATGCACCTGCAGCTTTTCCAGGACCAAGAGGACCAGCTTCCCAATTTGACTTTGACAAGGGATTTCCTTAAGATGAGGGATTTTCAGTGCAAAACCCAGAAAAGTCCCAGGCAGCTGCAGATAAGTTGGTTACCCTAGCTAGAATTCAAAGCAGCACCTGGCAGTCAGGACCAATCAGCAGGGAGAGGGTCAACGTGGGGACAGGTATGATTAAGCACAGCTTTCAATATTTCCATGAGACATCTAGAAATTGGTAATATTTTGACAGACTCTATGGGAGATGGGCTGCCTATGAACTGAGGGACTGGCACATGCTTTTTACACTATGTGCCTTGCAGGGTCACCAGCTCTTCACTGGCTCACCCTGTTTGGACAAATGCCATTCTTGATTCCCTCGCTCCCCTCTGACTGGCAGAGCAAGCTGCCTGATGAAGGTGGAGACAGTCATAAAGCAGGCCTCACAGGGGCCATTCTCTTTGCAGCCTGGCTTTCATTTGACCCCTTCTGACTGTCTCTTATCTTAAGACCATATCAGTCTCCTGGGGACACAGATCTAGCTTACGATTAAGTTCCTAACCAAATCCACAATAGAAAATTTTATGGCTGAGAATCTTAAGACCTTATAGCAAAAGGCAGAGTTGAAATACTTAAGATGGTGAATACATGCCTGTTAAGAATAATAGACAAGCTCACTAAGTAAGACAGTATGTGTATTTTACTTAATGCTTACATAAAAGCGAGCATTTTGCAATATATTCCCATTATCATCCCTTGCTCATTGGTTTCAATTAGCTGCTTGTGAATATTGTATATTTTTAGAAATATGCATATGAAGTACCATTTTGCACTATTTTCTTGATATCATGTCAAGCAAATCATGATCTATATTTACAATTACTGCTGACAAAATTTTTGTATTTAAGAGCAAAAATTAAGCAGGAACACCTTAATGTAACTGCACATGAATATCCATAAATCACCTAGAACTTGTGAGATTCCTTAAATAGTTCCCAAATAGTTTGAGCTTCCTTTGCACATCTCCTGTGATAGCAGGGCTAAAGTTTGTGAACATCTTTTGGCTTTTCCCTTGTGGTCACACGATAATCATAGCTCCAGCCATTACTGCCAGGAAGGAAGAAGGAGGAACAGAGGAAGCAGAGGAAGCAGGAATAGCTTTTGTAATTAGGAAACAAAGACTTTCTCCCAAATCCTCAGCAGGCATCTGCCTGAGCACGAGAGTCTTTAGCTTCCCAGACTCTGCATTACAGGAAGAGAAGGAAGAGAGTAAAAAGTTGGAGTGGCTATTGAGTAGCCTATTCTACAGGATCTGCCGTGGAGAATAGTTCAAATGGAACATCTGACATCTTTATTCCTAGAAATTCTTAGACACTTTCCCTTTTAAGAGAGTTTCCATGGCTGTGTCCTTCCACGAATTCCTGCTACCCATATCATTTGTTGTGGCCCCTCCTTTGTCTCTGAATATCCTTTCTTCTCTTTTTCTTCTAATTCTAGGCCCTTCAGCCCCCTCTCCAGAGGTTCTCAAAGAATTGAAATTTTCTCTTGTAGGATGACATGCCATTTTAAGCATCACTCAGTCTAGTTCAACTCGAATGGCTGAATGAATTCAATAAGTTATTTTCTTAAACAAAAGAACAATTGTAACTCTATTACAAATGATGTTTTCTGTATATAGCAAACAATTCCAACTGTAGTTAACTTTTATCTTCAAATTATGCATGTTTACCAGAATTGATAGCTGACACATAGTGTTGTGCCAAGGATAGTTACTACTGACATCCCTCTAGTACAGAGAAAAATCTATACTACTGCCTGACACATCCCAGTTTGTTCTGACTGGAGTAATTCTGTACCTCTGGGCTGTAAGCAGCCTGAGTTAAAAAAGAAAGAAGAGGAAGAAGAAAGGAAAGAAGGAAGGAGGGAGCAAGGGAGGGAAGAAGGAAGGAACGAGGAGGGAAGGAAGGAAGGAAGGTAGGAAAAAAACAAAAGGAAGGAAGGACAGATGGACATTTAGGGACTGTCAGTCTATATGTATAGAGTCATAAAATCCAAAAAAAAAAGTTGCTTTTTTATTGGATTTTTTTTTTAATTTCAATAAGTTTTTGGGGAGCAGGTGGTTTTTGCTACATGAATAAGTTCTTTAGCGGTGATTGCTGAGATGTTGGTGCACCCATCACCTGAGCAGTGTACACTGTGCCCAATGTGTAGTCCCTTATCCCTCACCCGCATCCCACACTTCCTCCAAGCCCCCAAAGTCCATTGTGTCATTCTTATATCTTTGTGTCCTCACAGCTTAGCTCCCTTGTTGCCCTTGAATTTACTCCTTTATTTCCAAAGCTAAAAAGTTAAAGCATTTTAAAAGTTAGACCTCTACTGCATTAATATTGTGTGTACATGTTTGTGTATCTATGTGTGTATAGCATGTTATAGCTTGAATAAACTTGCTCTATCTCTTCTTAGATATTAGTTCAATTTCAGCCATGGGCAAAAACAAATTTCTTTGCAACTTACCAAAACAGAGTGTAAATCTAGTGAAAACCAAAAAAGTAATTTTCACTACCGTCAAAATCAATGAGGTTAATATGTCTTACTGCTTTTTCTTTTGATCTCATGGAGACTCTTTTTATCTCCATAAATTGGATGATTGTATTTGTCACAGTCTCTAGAGAAATAGAACCAACAGGAGATTGTGTGTGTGTGTGTGTGTGTGTGTGTGTGTGTGTGTAAAGAGAGAGAGAGAGAGGAGAGAGATTTAATAGAAAAAATGACTCATGCTATTATTGAGGCCAGGAAGTCCCACAATAAGCTGTCTAAAAGCTGGAGCACCAGGGACATCTGTGCTGTAATTTAGTCTGAGGTTGAAGATGTAAGTCTCAGAGTTCATGGAACTAGTGTTTGGGGGCAAGAGAAGCTGGATGTCTCAGTTCAATGAAGTGATAATAGCCCCTTCCTGAAGCTGACCTTCTCTTTGTTCAGGAACAAAAAGCCACCCTTGTAAAACTAATGAAAGGCCAGAAGATTAGGTTTATTAAAGGAGCCTGAATTCTTCTAAGATGTAGGTGTAGCTAAATGGTAACCAGCCATTGTCCCCTAGCTTGCTTTTCTATGATTCATTACTGCTCAGGAGTCATGTAGCCAGAAGCCACAAGATTTGTAACTTCCTCAATTGCTCCTGTAGATAGCATCACTATTGTAAAACCTAATATTGGTATTTGAAATATTTTTCATGCTTTTGCATTCTAATGACTAACTGACTCTACCTAGAATCACTCAGATCCATACTAAGAAACTGACTCAACCAGTCCTATAGCCCCCATACAGAAGCTGACTCAGTGTACAAAGATTATTTTTGACCCTCTATGATTTCATGCCCAACCCAACCAATCAGTATTCCCTATCCCCTAGCCCTCTACCCACCAAACTGTCTTTGAAAAAATATAGTCTCTGAAATCTCAGGGAAGTGGATTTCAGAAACATCTCCCATCTTCTTCCTTGGCTAGACCTGTGATAATTAAACTCTTTCTCTACTGCAACACCATGGTCTCAGTGTATTGGCTTTTTTTGTACAGTGGGCAAGAAGAACCTGTTGGATGATTACAATAGCTAGCCAACTTATGAATCTTGAAGATGGGTCTTTCCTGTACAATTTAGATCCAGTTTGTATAGTTTCATGGTTTCCTTCCCCAATCCCTTGAGGACATCTGCAAATATTTATCTAATTTTATACACAACATTCCCTTAAATACATCAGAGTATTGCAACAACTTACACAGAATACCAAGATTTTATCTACTATTCTAGCTGTCAAGTAAAACCTGAATTAGATTATCTAAACAAATTTACCAGACAGGTTACACCAGATTGTGTGTCACATAAAATTTAAAAAATAGATCTCTCTTCCTTTGATCTCATAGAGAAGTTAAAGTCTCAAAATATAGACATTACCATTCTCCACTCTTTTTGATTCATTAGTCCTTGCCAGATTAATTTCATTTACATTCCAAGTTGAAATGTTGTTCTTTCTTTAGTTTCTGAAGGCTGTGTGTATTTTACTTTTAAATTTCATTTGTCCATTCCTAGTATATACAAAAGCAACTTGTATTCTGCCATATTCAGTTATTATTTCCAGGAATTTTTATTGTAGTTTTGAATTCCTTGATTTTTTTACATAGACAATAGTGACATCTGTGAACAAAGATAGATTTATTTCTTCCTTTCCAACCTATGTACATTTTATTTCCTTTTCTTGTCTTATTGCATTGGCTAGGAATTCCAGTACAATGCTGAATAGGAATGATTAGACAGGATACTCTTGCCTTATTCCTGATCTTAATGGGAAAGTTTCTAGTTTTCCACCATTAAGTATGATATTAGCTATAGGTCTTTTGTAGATGTTATTTATCAAGTTGAAGAAGTTTCCTTTTATTTCTAGTTTGCTGAGAGTTTTATGATTGAATGTTGAATTTTTTCAAATTTTTTTTCTGTATTGATATAATGTAGTTGCTTTTCTTTAGCAAATTGACGTGATGGATTACATTAACTAACTTGCAAATATTGAACTTGCCTTGCATACCTGGAATAAATCCCTCTTGGTTGTGGTTTATAATTCTTCTGATACTTTGTTTAATTTTGTTTCCTAAAATTGTTTGTGGATGTTTGAATCTATATTCATGATACATATTAGTCTGTTGTTTTGTTTTGGTTTGGTTTTTTTCTTTGTAATGTCTTTGGGTTTGACATTTGGATAATCTGGCTTCAGAAAATAAGTTAGAAAGTGTTCTCCCTGCTTCTAATTTCTGGAACAAGTTGTAGAAATTGGTATAATTTCTTCATTAAAATATATAATAAAATTCAACAGTAAAAGCACATGGGCCTGATGCTTTCTATTTTGGAAGGTTCTTAATTAATGATTTGATGTCTCCAATAGATACAGACATATTCATATCATGTATTTCTTCTTGTATGAGTTTTGGTAGACTGTTTCTTTCAAGAAATTGGTCCGTTTAATCTAAGTTATCTAATTTATAGGCATAAAACTATTCATAACATTTCTTTATTATTCTTTTAGTGTCCATGAGATCAATAGTAATGGCTCCTATTTTGTTTATAATATTAATAATTTGTGGCTTCTCTTGTTTTTCTTGGTTAGGCTGGCTAGTGGTTTATTAATTTAAGACTTTTAAAAAATTTAAGACTTTTTTAAAAAAGTCTATTTTTTTCTATTTTCAATTTTACTGATTTTCACTGTGATTTTATGTTTTTCTTCTGCTTATTTGGATGTGAATTACTCTTCTTTTTTAGTTTCCTACAATGGAAAATGGATTATTGATTTGAGATCTTTCTCTTTTTTCTCATATGTATTATATTATGAACTGAATTGTGTTCCTCCAAAAATTCATATTTTGAAGTCTTAACTCCCAATGTTACCATATTTGGAGTTAGAGTCTATGAGAAGGCAATAAAGATTAAATGATATCATAAGGATATTCTTTTAAGGACACCAGTCCTATTAGATTATAGCTTAATAATCCATTAGATTAAGCCACAATCTAATAGAACTGGTGTCCTTATGAGAAGAGAAAGAGACCCCAAAGAGCTCTCTTTTTTTTCCCTCTCTCCCTCTGTCTCACCACAGGAAAAAGACCATGTGATTACACAGCAAGAAGGCAGCCATCTGTAAGACTGGAAGCGAGGCCTCAGCAGAAAGAGACCCTGATGAAACCTTGATCTTGGACTTCTAGCCTCCAGGACTGGGAGAGAATAAACTGTTGTTTTAGCCACTCAATCTGTGGTCTTTTGTTATGGCAGTTCAAGCAGATTAATATACATTTGATGCTATAAATTTCCCACTAAACACTGCTTTTGCTCTTCCCCACAAATTTTAATGAGTTGCATTTTTTTAAATTTTCATTTAGTTTAAAATATTTTTACACTTTTCTTGAAACTTCCTTGACCCCGTTGTTATTTAGAATTGTGTTGTCACAAATATTTGGGAATATTTTAGCTATCTTTCAGTTACAGATTTCTAGTTTAGTTCCATTGTGGTCTGATAGCATGTTTTGTATGATTTCTATTATTTTAAATTTGTTAAGGTATGTTTTGTGGTTCAGAATGTAGCCTGTCTTGGTGGATATTCCATAGGAGCTAGAGAAGAATGTGTATTCTGCTTTGCTGTATGAAGCAGTCCATAAATGTCAATTAAATCCAGGTGATTGTGTTGTTATGATATTCTGCAGACTAGATCTGTCATTTACTAGTAGAAGGGTGTTGAAGTCTTCAGAGGTAATCATTAATTTGTCTATTTTTCCTTGCCATTCTATCCATTTTTGCCTCAGGTAGGCATATACTTATTAAGGATTATTACATCTTCTTAAATAGTTGGCCCCTTTATTATTATGTAAAGCCTCTCTTTATCACATAATATTCCTTGCTCTGAAGTCTGCTTTGATTTAAATTATAATAACTGCTTCAGCTTTCATTTCATTACTGTTATTATGGTGTATCTTTCTTCATCCCTTTGCTTTTAACCTATTTGTACCTTTACATTTAAGATGGCTTTCTTGGCCGGGCACAGTGGCTCACGCCTGTAATCCTAGCACTTTGGGAGGCCAAGGCAGGTGGATCATGAGGTCAGGAGTTCAAGACCAGCCTGACCAACGTGATGAAACTCTGTCTGTACTAAAAATACAAAAATTAGCCAGACGTGGTGGGGGTGCCTGTAATCATAGCTACTCGGGAGGCTGAGGGAAGAAAATCACTTGAACCTGGGAGGCGGAGATTTCAGGGAGCCGAGATTGCACCACTGCACCCTAGCCTGAGTAACAGAGTGAGACTTTGTTTCAAAAAAAAAAAAGATGGCTTTCTTTTAGACAACATATAGTTGGGTCTTACGTTTTATCTACTCTGACAGCCTATCTTTCAATTGGTGTATTTAGACCATTCACATTTAAAGTGATTATTGATATAGTTGGATTAATTTATACCATAATTGTAACTTTTCATTCATTATTCTTTTTGTTTCCTTTTTCTGAAATCTCTGATCTTATCATTTTATATACCTCCATTTTCCATCTTAGTATATATGTCTTTTTAAAAAATTAGTAGTTATCCTAGAATTTGTGGTATATATTTACATTAATCTATGTACTTTCACTATAACCACTTCACAGGTTGTGTAGGTACCTTAAAAGGGAGTATTCTTGATTTTTCTTCCCTTTACTTCTTATTACAGGTTGTCTTTTATTTCATTTATCCATAAGCTATAGTCACCCAATATAGTGATGTTATTACAGTTTTGAGCAAGCAATTATTTATTAGATCAATTGAGAATAAGGAAAATACACGATTTTGCTTTCTATAATGGACTAAATTGTACCTCTCCAAAACGCACATTTTAAAGTCCTTAGCCCCAGTATCTGGTAAGCATGAGGACTATCTTTCGTATGTGGTATATATTCTGAACCAGCAGCCAATGTTTGGTGCCATTTCTCTCATTGCTAGAGTAGGAGGAGGTGGGAACTAAAGGACAAAAGTAGAAATGATGCAGTCGTGGTTTTCCTGAGGACATGCTCACAAACGTTTTCATTTCCATCCTTGCTATGTGAGCTCCACTGTTTTAGAAGTCTCTACCTGTTTCCGTTAAGATCGCAACAGGAACAAATAGCTTAGGCAAATTGGAATAATTCAAGTAGAATTTACTTACAAGAGGATAATTACAGAATTGCAGGCAGAATGTAGTGGAACCACAAGGAATCGTGAAGAAACCCAGGGCCAGCAGGCACTCGAGTTTTCATCTAAGCCCAAGGGAACAAGGAGTTTTAGAAATTAGGAGAGTGATCCCTTTGGAACCAGCTGTTTTGAAAGGAGCTATGATCATCCGCTGAAAGATACAGCCAGCCAGTGGCAATCCCAGAGGGGTAGAAACGTGAATAAATACCCTGGCTGCACTCTCCTTCCTCCCCCACAACTCTCTCCAGTGAAATTCCCATTGACCAAGCTCAGCAGGGAGCAAAAGGCCATTGGGTCTTTTGGTCATTAATCATTAGAGCAGAGAAGAGTGTAAGACCAGTAATGCGCATTTAGAGAGAGAGGCACCCAGAAGATATTCAGCCAGTATCCAAAGAAAAAATGCAGAGAACGATTATAATTATTCACAAGATACAGATTTATATTTTAAACAGGTCAATTGTATTTCTATATACCAGGAATGAGCAATAAAAAAATTAAACATACACACACACACACACACACACACACACACACGCACGCGTATATAGTGTGAATCCTGAAAATCTGAGACAAATCTCGGTAAATTCAGAAAGTTTATTTTGTCAAAGTTAGACTCACACCCATGACAGCCTCAGGAGCTCCTGCCAACATTTGCCCAAGGTGGTCTGAGCACTGTTTTGTTTTAGGGAGACATGAGGGATCAATCAAAATATGTAAGATGAACATTGGTTCCATCTGGAATGGCTAGACAACTCCAAGTGCGGAGGGGGCTTCCGGGACATAGTTAGATGAGAGACAGATGGTTGCATTCTTTTGAGTTTCTGATAAGCCCCTCCAAATGAGGCAATCAGATATGCATTTATCTCATTGGGCAGAGGGATGACTTTTCATAGAATGGGAGGCAGGTTTGCCCTAGGCAGTTCCCAGCTTGACTTTTCCCTTTAGCTTAGTGTTTTGGGGGCCTCAAGATATTTTCCTTTCACAATAATAACTAAAAAACTCCAAATATCATAAACATAAATTTTATTAAAGATATTCAAGAACTCTGCAACTGAAAAAAATTGTAGAAGATTTTTGAGGAGGATGAAAAAAAGCTCAAATAAATGGCAGAATATATCATGTTCATTCCTGGAGTTATAAGATGAAAATTTAATATCATATTATCCACATTTATCTATAAATTTGATACCATCTTAAACAGAATTCCCAGTTTCCTTAGGGAAATTTCAAGTTGCTCTCAAATTCATATGAAAATGCATATAGTCAAAAAACAGCCAAGAGAATCTTAAAAAAGAAGAAAGGGGAGAATTTACACTCACCAGTATAAGTGCTTCTTATAAAGTTGCACTAATTAAGAGAGTATGGCCTTGGTGCAAGGGCAGACGAATATGCCAATGCACCAGAATAAAGTCCAGAAATAGAGCCAAACAAGGAGGTGACACTGCAGACTAGTGAGTAATAGACAATCTTTTCAACAAATAGTGCTGTGTCAACTAAAATTCATATGGAGACAAAAAAGAATTTTGACCCCTATTTTGTCCCATGCAATAAATAAATAAATAAACCATTCCATGAGGTTTTTAGATCTAAATGTAAGAGCTTAAGAAATAAAGCTTCTAATTAACTGCATTGGATCATATAACTAAATGTAAAATGCAAAGTTATAAAGCTTCTAGAAGAAGACATGGAGAAAATCTGCATGACTTTATATTTGGTGATGAATTTTTATTTTATTTTTTATGGATGCATATTTTACTTATATAGAGTTTTTGATACAGTAGCAAAAAGTACTCAAAGTTTAAAAGTTGACACGTTGGAATTCATTAACATTAAATTTTTTTACTCTGTGAAGACATTATTAAGAAAATGAGAAGATACCAGGATAAAATATTGAAAATCACATATCTGATAAAATACTTATATGAAGAATATCCAAAGAAGACTTAAAACACAACAATAAGGAAACAAACAGCCCAACTTAAAACAGGCAAAATGTCTCAACAGAGACCTGTGAAAGGAAAATAAATCTTGAGACCCTAAACTCACTAAGTCAAAGGGAAAAGTCAAGCTGGAAAATTTTCATGCAAACCTGCATCCCATTTTAGTTCCTAAAGTAGATTGCTACAAAGATGAAAAGCTATATGCCTTCCTAATACTTTGCGCACAAGGAAATTCCTTGTGGGTCCCAAGATCTTTACCCTAAAGCGTTTCTGTTAAAACTCACCATCGCAATGTAAATTGATAGCTTATCTTCACAGGTGCTGGGACATAGGGCAGAACTCAGTCATTTCTCTGCCCACTTAAGACAAATGCATATCTGATTGTTTCCTCTGCCCTATTATCTATATTATTTTATGTAAAAATGCAGATTTACCAAGGCAGACAAATGCATGAATGACTATTTTCCTCTACCTGCCCATACATGAAAATTGTGTATTTCTCAATATCCTGCCCTTTCCTCTTTAAATTTGAAGCCCTCAAAATCATCTTTAAAAACAGGCATAGACCTGTCTCCAGGATGCACATCCTTAAATTTGGCAAATAGATCTGAAATGATTGAGTCTTGCTTTGGTCATTTCCCTTGATTGACATACCTCACTAAGAATATATACAGATGGTAAATAAGCATATGAAAAGGTGTTCAACATTAATTATCTTTATGGAAACAGATTAAAACAACACTGAAGGCCAGGCACAGTGGCTCACACCTGTAATCTCAGCACTTTGAGAGGCCAAGACGGGCAGATCACTTGAGCCCAGAAGTTGAAGAGCAGCATGGGCAACATGATAAAACCCCATCTCTATCAAAATACAAAAATTATTGGGTGTGGTGGCATGCGCCTGTAATCTCAGCTACTTGGGGGGTGCTGAGGCAGTAGAATCACTTGAACCCAGGAGGCAGAGGTTGCAGTGAGCCAAGATTGTACCACTGCACTTCAGACTAGGCAACAGATGAGACTCTTTCTCAAAAGAAAATTAGCCAGATGCAGTGGAGTTTGCCTTCGTCCCAGCTACTTGGGAAGCTGAAGTGGGAGGATTGCTTGAGCCCAGGAAGATCTACGCTTCAGTGAGCGTTACCATGCCATTGCACTCCAACCTGAGCAACAGTGAGACCACGTCTCACAAATAAAAAACAAAAACTGAAAACCCCTCACAACGCTGAGATAGGATTTCATATCTGTCGGAATGGCTAAAATTAGAAAAAAAAAATAACCAATTTAGATTTCATATCTGTCGGAATGGCTAAAATTAGAAAAAAAAAATAACCAATTTTGTTGAGCAACAGGAAGCCTCATTGTTGGTGGAAATGCAAATGGGTATGATTATGTTGAAAGACAGTTTGGTGATTTCTTTTCAAACTAAACATAGATTTACCGTGTGTCCTATTAATTGCACTCATAGATATTTACCCAATGGATGTGAAAACTCATGTTTACACAAAAACCTTGAGATAATTGTTTATAGAGGTTTTATTTCTAATCCACAAAAATTGGAAATAACCAAGAAATTCTTTAACTGGTGAATGAATAAACAATCTGTGGTACATCCACACAATTGAAGGCTATTTAACAACTGAAAGGAATAAACTATTAATCCACACAGCAACATGGATAAAACTTAAATGCATATTGATAAATAAAAGAAGTCAGTTTGTAAAAGCTACATAGTATATGCTTCTAGTTATTTAATATTCTGAAATATTCAGGAGGGTGAATATTTTAAGACAGCACAATTTTAAAGATGGAAACCCGATTAGTAATTGCCATTGATAAGGGGATGAGGGAAGGTTGATTAAGTGAAGCATGGGGAATTTTTAGGAATATAAAACTGTTTTGTATGGTTATGCAGCAGTGGATACTTGACACTATCCATTCTCAAAATTTATAGAACTTCTTAGAACAAACAGTAAACCTTAATGTATGCAATTTTTTTAAAAAATAGGAGGGTGGGAGAATTCGAGATGGAATAAAAACTGTAGCAAAAAAATCTGAATATATTACAAATGTATGACATACCTCTCTGAAGGAGGTGGGGAAAAGGGATGATGATTTAAGCAAATTTAGAGAGGAATGGAAATGGTTAGACAAAATACAAAGGAACTGTACAAACACACTGTACTCTAGTTGGTAATATTGTTTCTCAAGGGGGTATGACTTAACAATTTTCAAACCCTAATGCATACTGTGATTAAACAATATGTAAATAGATGGTGGAAACCAGATTTTTCACAGTTGAACCGGGAGTTTACAGACAAGCAGAAAGACTAGAATAATCCATGTGATATTGAATTAAAGTTGGAACCATCAGTATGAACTAACATTTAGCTTAATGTAAATACTACTGGATAGGCATAACAATAATTACAGATATGTGTGATACCTGTATAAATGGTTTGAATGCACACACATATATTTCTTAGCTCTGTTCTGACATAGATTCTTTGCTTGGACAAAGTTAGTCAGCCTTCTGAATCTTTTGCTAGCCCCATCTGTGCACTTCCTTGCAAAATCCAGTTTTAACAAAAAACCCTGCTGATGTGGTCTGGCTGTGTTCTCACCCAAAATCTCATCTTGAATTGAATCTCCGTAATCTCTGTAATCCCCACGTATCAAAGGAGAAACCAGGTGGAGGTAATTGGATCATGGCAGCAGTTTCCCCCATGCTGTTCTTGTGATAGTGAGTGAGTTCTCAAGAAATCTGATGGTTTTATAAGAGTTTAGTAGTTCCTCCTGCATTCATTCTTATTCCTGCTGCCTTGTGAAGAAAGTGCCTTGCTTCTCCTTTGTCTTCTACCATTGTTGTAAGTTTCCTGAGGCCTTCTCAGTCATGCTGAACTGTGAGTCAATTAAACGCCTTTCCTTTATAAATTACCCAGTGTCAGACAGTTCTTTATAGCAGTATGAAAATGGACCAATACACCTCCTAACTCAGTTTAGTGAGAAGCCATCATCCTTGATATTTATTCAGTTCCTCAGCCTCCACCACCCCCAGGTGATGTCTGATTACTCTGGACTGTCTTCATCAATAATCCTTTTAGGTCAGTTGAACCAGAATTCCCTTTACCTTGATGTTTCCTCTTAGTAATTTCCCACTCACTGACCCCCATACTGCTCCTTGGCTATCATTTCCCACTCGCTCAAGCTGCATTCAGAGTTCAACCCAATCTCTCTCCTCCACTGGAAGATGTGTTACAGCAGCTCCTATATCAACTGCGATGACCTTGAATAAAATCTTCCTTAACATGCTTTAACAAATATTATTAAATAACTTTTCTTTAACAGTGCTCTGAGATGGCCTAGAAACAATGACACCTGCCCCAGTAATAACAAGCACACCTAGCACTCAGATCTTGGTTTCTAATACCATGCTCCAATAAAGGGGACCAGGGCTTCTTCTTAGAGAAATGGCTGATTCTGGGGTGGAGGTATGGAAGATGAAAAACTGGCCTGAAGAATCTTGAAGTGATAGAAAGTAAAGAAGTAATAAAATTTAAAAAGCAGGATTGGGTCGTATTAAAAAGACACATGAGCTAACAGAGCCATTGGTCAAAACTGAAACAACTTGAGCAAAATAAATAAACAAATAACTCAAAGTATAAAAGAAATATCTAAGAATCCATATCAATGTATATAAATGACTGAATAAATAAACGAAAGGAGGAGGAGAAGTACACAAATCCACCATACAGAAGAATTCCAAATAACTTATGTAGCTTCTCTGCCCTCAAGGAGGTAGAACCATGAATTCCAAACTACTCTTAGGAACTTGCTTCAAAGAGCACAGTGTAGGAAAAGGGGAGAGGAGGGCGACTCCACAGGAGAAAAAACTGGCAGCGTGACTTCAGCCAGGGGATCAGAGTTACCATCATCAGTGATAAGTCATGTTGATAGCATGTATCCTTGATACCATGTTTTGAGAAGACACTTCACTTCTGTGGTCTTTCTCCCAAAACCCCATAACCCTAGTCTAAGCAGGAGAGAACATCAGACAGATCCAAACTGAGGGACATTCTACAAGCACTTGATTAAGACTCTTCAAAATTGTCAAAGTCATAAAAAAAAAAAAACAGAAAAAAATCTAAGAAATTATCCTAGCCATAGGTGTGTAAGGAGATATGATGCCTAAATGTAATGTGGTGTCCGGGGTGGAATTCTGACACAGATAAAAGATATTGAATGTGAGGCCAGCCTGGCCAACATGGTGAAACACCATCTCTACTAAAATGCAAGCATTAGCTGGGCCTGGTGGTGGTGCCTGTAATCCCAGCTACTCAGGAGGCTGAGGTAGGAGAATCACTTGAACCCGGGAGGTGGAGTTGCAATGAGCTGTGACGGTGCCACTGCACTCCAGCCTGGGTGATGAAGCAAGACTTCATCTCAATAATTTAAAAAAATATATTGGGAGAAACTAAGAAAATCTCAGTAAAGTAAGGACTTTAGTTAATAATAATGCATCAGTGTTAACTCATTAGTTGTGGTAAATGTGCCACAGTAATGTAAGATGCTAACCATAGGGGAAATTGAGCAAAGAATACATAGGAACTTTCTGCATTACCTTTGCAGCTTCTCTGGAAATCTAAAGCTACCTTTAAATAAAAATTTATTTAAATGTAAACTATAAAACTTCTAGAAGATAATGTAAAATGTATATAACCTTAGGGTAGCAACAGTTTCTTAATCAGAACACAAAAATAAGCAAAACTTAAAAAAAAGATTACTAATAGTTGGACTGTGTTAAAATTAGGAACTTCTCTTCATCAAAATATGCCATTAAATAGCCACAGGGTGGGAGCAAAATGTTTTCAGTAAATATTATCTACAAAGAATTTGTATCCAGGATAATACTCTCTCTCATCTTTTCTTTTTTCTCTCTCTCCTATACATCAATAAAAATCAGACAACAAACACAATTGGACAAATAAAAAACAAGAGCACTAGACAATGAATAATTAATGAATATGAAAATGTGCTCAACATCACTAGTCATCAGAAAAAAACAAATTAAACCCACTGAAATAACAATATATCTGACCAGAATGGCTAAAATTAGAAAAACTGAAAATACCAAGAATATGTAGCATTGGAATTCAATACTCTGTTAGTGCACATGAAAACTGATAAAACCATTTTTGGAAAACTATTAGGCCATATCTACTAAAGCTGAACATAAACATACCCACATACTACTCTATGGCTTAGCAATTCCACTCCTAAGTCTATATCCAGCAGATGCATAGGCATATATGCACCAAAGAAGTGCAAGGTGTTCATAGCAGCAAGTCCTGGACTAGGGTGAGGCCAACAAGTCACCTAGGGTGCACAATTGAAATAGGCTGTCATTCTCAGGATCATATAAGTGCTGATCCTGCAATTTGCAAGCCTTGAGGGTGATTGCTTCTTTAAATTGTGTTCCCTTGCTGCCTCCCTTGACTCACACTCATCCTGACCCCAATAGCAGCATGTTTCATATCAGCTGAAGCAGATACTGTTACAAGTGCCCCCCAGCACCGGGCGCAGTGGCTCACGCCTGTAATCCCAGCACTTTGGGAGGCCGAGGCGGGTGGATCACGAGGTCAAGAGATTGAGACCAACCTGGTCAACATGGTGAAACCCCGTCTCTACTAAAAATACAAAAAATTAGCTGTGCATGGTGGCGCGTGCCTGTAATCCCAGCTACTCAGGAGGCTGAGGCAGGAGCATTGCCTGAACCCAGGAGGCGGAGGTTGCGGTGAGCCGAGATCGCGCCATTGCACTCCAGCCTGGGTAACAAGAGCGAAACTCCGTCTCAAAAAAAAAAAAAAAGTGCCCCCCAGCATCATCTGCTTTCCTGTTGCGGTGGCCGCTGCCAAAGGCTTGTACCTGCAACCTTCTCAGAGCACTGCCCTGAGCAACTGGGACTGCCTTCACCGAAAGTTCATAAGAGGTAAATTCATAGCCACCATCTTGGGTGGCCTGGAGCCAGGACTGGCTACTGTAGAAAGCAAAAGCCTCACTTTCTTTCCTTAAGGCAGGCCTGATTCTGTGGCGTGATTTATGCTCCAGTGCTTCCTACAGGATCTGACTGGGGCTGAGCTTTACCTGAACCCACATTCACCCTTAGCTTATCCCCTGGCCACAGAACTTTTCCCATCCTGCTTCCTTCATCTCATTACAGGTTTCTTCTAAAAACAGCTTCTTAATGAATCACTTGTACAATAATTCCTGTCTTGAGTTATGCTTCTAGGAGACATGTCCCATGACAAGTGCCAAACTAGTAGTCACCCACATGTCTGTTATAAGAAAAGGATCAACAAATTATGTTAGTTCATACAATGGTAAACAAACACCCATGCAAATGAGTTAACCTTTGTTATTTACAAGCACATAATAAAGTACCCAGTCATGTCATTAGGGAAAGAAACCAGGTATAATAAGTGGATACCACATTACAACCTAATACACAGTTTATAAACCAGAATAATTAATCTGGAGCAGGAGAAGCAAGAGCTGTGTTTGCCTCTGGGAAGAGTGAGGGGGTAGCAGGTCACAGTCTAAGAGGAGTTTATGGGATTCCAGGATTGTTCTATTTCTTGATTTGGTTAGAGGCTACTTGGGTGGAATTCAGGTAACATTCTAGGCCAAGGTCAATGGAAAGATATACATTTTATAAACATTGCATAAAACAGACTATATGATGTTTTGACTTGACTTTTTTACTTTATCATGATGCAAAAGCGATATGCCTTCACCGGGAACTACACTTGGAATTTTGATCTCTTTCTGTGCTGGCATTACTCTTCCATGATGCCGTAGCAAGCCACAGCTCCCTGTCAGCCACAGGATCACAGCAGTAAACAGCCAGCACTCTACAGGGTGCTGCATTGCCAGAGGGGTGTTTGTTTTCTCTTGGATATTGTATGTAGTGTTTTCACGTCCTATCATGTCTACAAAATGCCCATCTGTGTCTCCTGCTTCTGGTGAGAAGGAAAGGAAGGCAATTACTCTTGAGTTTCATCCCAAGAATAATTGCCTGGCATAAAGGTAGCAAGCCAGTAATGACTAATGCAAAGGGAGTTAGGACTTTCACAATCCGCCATCTCAACCATCTTAAAGGATAAGAAGTAAACCAGTAATGCGTGAAATTGTCAGCATTGGTTAAATCTACCATTACCATGAAGAAAGAGCCGAACCAATTTATGATATAAAAAAATTACTTGTCACGTGGACAGAAGACCAGATACAGAAGTCCACACCACTTATTCTACTGAGGGTCCAGACTAAGGCACGAAATCTTATAGAATACACTAAAAGAGAGTTCAGGGACCTCATGTACACAAGCACTCTTATAGCAAGGCACGGACATTTCCGATGCTTCATACGTCACTGTAATTTTTATAACATGAAGGTCAGCAGTGAGGCAGCAGGTGGCGATACGGAAGGTGCTGAAGCTCTTAAGAAAGAGCCGCAGAGGGTAATTGTGAATTAGAAACATTTGCTGGAACAAATATTTAACGTCAATAAAACGAGCTTGTTCCGGAAGCATATGCTGGAGAGTACATACACGCATCAAAAGTCCAAACAATGCCAGGATCAAGGCATTCAAGAACTGTTTAATGCTGCTTTGGGATGGGAGTATTGCAAGGTTCAAATTCAAGCCTTTCCCAATGTACCATGGAGAACCCTAGAGCATTCACAAACGTGAATAAGTAAGTATGCATTTCCCTCTATTATGTCCATAACAAGAAAGCCTGGGTGACATCTGCATTGTTTGAAGACTGGTTTTGAACAGTTTTATTCCACAGGCAAGAGAATATTGTAGGCAAAACATCTCATTCAGGATTCTTCTTATCTTTGACAATACTCCAGAGCATCCACAGCATGTTGGGGACAGGCATCCTGCTGTGAAAGTTATGTATTTGCTACCACCATACACAACTACACTGATTCGACCAATGGACTAAGGCACATAGCGGTCTTCAAAGCATACTATTTATGCCAAGCATTCATGCAGGCCGTTGAAGTGACTGAATCTGACTGTACACTCTGAGTTTCAGGAAGGCTATAACATCCTAAATGCTGTCCACAATATCACTGCAGCATGGGAAGAAGTCACACAGGAATGAATAAATAGCTTTTGAAATACAGTTTTGAAAACATATGAGAACACATTCAAAGTCTTTAACAAAAATTCTTCTGGTGATGAAATAGTAAAAATACACAAGTTGTTAGTGCTTTGGAACAGCCAGACTTGGGCATTGATGAAGAGGATATTCATGAGCTTGTTGGCACTGAGGCTGAAGAGCTTTCTCATGATGACCTGGAAGACTGAACTGGGGAAAAAAAATGTAAAGAAGTTGAGGCAGAGGGAAGAGAAGTTATACCTGGGGCACCAAGAAAGATCACAGCAAAGAAACTGGCCAAACTATTAGCTACTATCAGAAGTGGTGTATGGATTTTGAAAGAAATGGTCAATTGTAAGAGATTCACAGGAGCTGATGGGCAGACACAGGATGGCCACACTTGCTATAGGGAAATAGATAACGAAAAGAAAAAACAAACTATGCAGTCAAAACTTGATATCCTTCTGAAGAGCACTATACAGTGTTGGTGTCTCAGTGCCTTTATTTGCCAATCTCTAGCCCAGGGGTTCCCAACCTCTGGGCCACAAACCAGTATCTATCTATGTCCTGTTAGGAACTGGTCTGCACAAGGGATGAGCAGCACGTGAGTGAGCAAAGCTTCATCTGTATTTAAAGTCACTCCCCATCACTTGCATTACCACTGGAGCTCCACCTCCTGTCAGATCAGCAGTGGCATTAGATCTCATAGGAGTATGAACCCTATTGTGAAATGCACATGCAAGGGATATAGGTTGTTCACTCTTTATGAGAATCTAATGTCCAGTTATCTGTTGCTGTCTCTTGTCACCCCCAGATGGGACTGTCTAGTTGCAGGAAACGAGCTTAGTGCTCCCACTTATTCTACATTATGGTGAGTTGTATAATTATTTCATTATATGGTACAATGTACTAATAATAGAAATAAAGTGCACAATAAATTCAATATGTCTGAAGCATCCCCAAACCATCCCCTCCATGAAAGCATTCCAAACCCAGATCCATGGAAAAAATTCATGGAAGAAAGTCTTCGGTGAAACTGGTTCCTGGTGCCAAAAAGGCTGGGGACCGCTGTTCTAGCCTCATCAGAAGAGAGAGAAATTGATGATCTTGGTGCTACAGCTTCCCCATCAGCCAGCAATTAATTTTAGTTTAATGCTTCAAACATTCTCCATTCTCCAAGTCTAGTGTGCTTTTAGCTGTGTATGTTAATGGTGAGTACTAAGCACCAAAAATAAAATCTAAATCCCCTACCTGACCTCTCCTTGGCCAAGGGGACCTCACAGAAACCTTAATTAAAAACTAGGTTCCAAACCATGACTGGATGGGAGGTCAGATACACATTTTATTATACTCCCTCCCTTTTACAGTATGGACACAACTGACCAGCATTGATGTTAAAATGGAGATTGTAAGATTGATGGAATGAACTCTTTGTGGAAATAAGATAGCAAATTATAAATAGAACCTAAGACCATGCCAATTAAGGATTAAGTCACACACCCTGTTTTAGTTCATTTTCACACTTCTGTAAAGATACCAACCAAGACTGGGTAATTTACAAAGAAAAGAGGTTTAATTGGCTCACAGTTCTGCATGGCTGGGGAAGCCTAGGATACTTACAATCATGGCAGAAGGGAAAGCAGGCACCTTCTTCACAAGGCGGCAGGAGAGAAAAGAGTGAGGAGTGAAGACAAAAGAGCCCCTTATAAAACCATCAGATCTTGTGAGAACTCACTCACTATCATGAGAACAGCATGGGAGAAACTGCTCCCATGATCCAATTGTCCCCCACTGGATTCCTCCCTCAACACATGGAGATAATAAGGATTACAATCCAAGATGAGATCTGGATGAGAACACAGAGCCGAACCATAACACACTCCACTCAACACTGAAAGAATAAACTGTTTTCTAACTGCCGTAAGATTTTTCTTTTTCTCTAGCAGTGAAATAAGCACTGGCCTCAAAATAAGCAACGTGAAAACAATTGCAGATCATCTACTGCTAGACACTGACTTACTCGGTGCTCCACAAACCATAACCACAGCTTCAACTCAACAAGAGATTGATTTCAGTAACTTCCACCTGAGAAAAAGATCACTGACTATGGACTGATTCTGGCTGGTTTACAGAGGCTGCGCATGGAGTGCCTTTGTGTTCCCGCTTCACCTTTTGACCAGCTGTGATACATTTAAATTTTAAGTCTCCATGCCAAAGTGAACATGGGCTGCAGGTAACATACATGTTTATTCTGTATACTTAAACAGAATTCTCTTCCCCCTTCATGAGTATTCATAGCTTTTCCTAAAACCTGTTGAATGTGTACACTTGGCCAACCTGTACACCATAGATTCCCATCTCATCCGTCCCTCCCTCAAAGTACTTGTTAACGGCTTTGGCCAGAGGCTGCACTTCTCAGCCTTTCAGATGGCCACCCTGCAGGCTGTAACCCTTTACGAGAAATAAAGTCTCCTTTCCAGATTTATATTGTATAATTTCTAGATGATAGTACCCATACAACCATTCTGTTTTTCACTGTCAGTATTCAATAAATTACATGAGATATTCCACACCCTATTATAAAATAAACCTTGTGTTAGATGATTTTGCCCAACTGTAGGGTAAGGTAAATGTTCTGAGCGTGTTTGAGGTAGGCTAAGCCAGTGTTCAGTAGGTTAGGTGTGTTAAATGCATTTTTGACATATGCTAGTTTCTACTTACGATGCGTTTGGTGGGAGGTAGCCTCATCATAAGCCAAAGAGCATCTGTATTACAAAGTGTCCTACAGTGACCCCCTAATCACTGCTTTCTCTCCTTACCATGGTGGCCTGCTGACATGAGGCAGGGTCAGGGTCTTGAAAATCATGTGTTTGGAGGGCTTGTCTTATGATATTCCAAGATTTACAACTCAGTTGATGAGTTCAACTTTCCAAATTACCTAACTAAAATTCTAAGTTAAATAAATTGTACATATCAGGGGAATTCATTCTGCTCAGAACAATTCTAGAAATAACAGTGCTACTGCAAAGAAGATGGTGAAATAACCAAAAGCACAAAGAAAACATCTTTTGAACCATATATTTTTTAAAAGTTTGATCATCCAGAGCTATAAAATTTCATTCTACTTTGAAAGGAAAATGCCAAATGCCTAATAGAGAAGGGGAGTAGGACATTTTTCCTACTTTTAAATCACTACACTTCAATTTCAATATCGTAATTAATGTGAGTCTCCCTGCCACCTGGCCTTGTGTAATACTCCTCAGCTGAAAGAGCATGGCCTTTCGAGTAGGCCAGACCAGAATGTAATCCTGGCCACATCGTTTTCCAGCTGTGCATCATGCACATGTCACCCAACCTCTCCAACTCTTGAGCTTTCTCATCAGACCAATGAGCATGATTATAGCTCTCTAACTGCAGAGCGAGAAGGACAAATGGGTTTCTTAGGAAAAAGAGCCCTGGGCATCAGGGAAATTAAAGAAATGGCAGCTCCTTCCCATTCCTTTCAAGCAAAGAGGGTCTTCCTTAGCGTGCTATAAATCCATACTTGAAAGGATTCACTTATGTATTTATCCATTTGTTCAACATATTGAATTTCACTATATACCAAACACACTATACACACTGAATTTCCACTATTCACTGACACCTTTCTAGGCCATGAGTATGCATGGGAAAATAAAGTCCTTGATTCTAGGGAGCTTACATTGTTCTGGAAGACACAGACCCAGATGCATATGTGCAAAATATGGCAGGTAATTATGGTTGCACTGAGGCAAAGGAGCAGGCTGAGGACTTGTTAGTGCATAGGGTGATGGGCACAGGCCACCCTGAGGAGGTCATCTGTGCAGAAACCTGAGCAAGAAGCATAGCAAGACCTTCAACTCTTCCTAGATAGGTGACTTTAGATACGGCATTTGACTTCTCTGAGCCTTAGAATTTAAATCTGTAAAATGAGGATTACAACATGTGCCTCATAGTGTGGATTTTTGTTTCATTGGTTTTCATTGTTGCTACTTTTGTTGAATGTCTGGAAAACATTGTTAGGCACTGAAAATAGTGCCTACCCTCAAGGTGCTTATATTTAAATAAAATAATTCAGATAATAGACGAAAAAAATGCTAACATAATAAAATAATGTCACAGACTAGCAAGTGTTACCACAGAAATAATCTCTATCTTATAACGTGATTGAGGGTGAACGAGAGGGATCTCTTTTAGACAGCTATAGAGGCTTCTGGGAGAGACTCTCTGAAAAGGAGACATTTGATCTGGGTCCTAAAGGGTGACTAGGAGAAGCCATATGGGAATCAAGGGTGTGAAGTGAGAAGGAGAAACCTGTAGACAGAATAATCACAGGTGTTTATGGAAAAGCCTGACAGTGTGTTTGGTGTGCAGAGAACATGAGCTGAGGTGGGTCCAAGGGTTGGAGGGATTGACAGACACCAGGACATAGTAGATTTGTAAACGTCATCTGTTTGGATTTTAATCTAAACACAACAGAAAGCCATAGGAGGGTCATAATTAGTGGAGTGTTATGATCTCATTTTATTTTAAAAATTACTATGCTGCATGAAGAGTCATTATAAAAAGACAAGTAGAAGTGGGAGGGTTTGTTAGGATTCTCTTATAGGAAGGATGATGTTGCCTTAAATTATGGAGAGAGGATGATCAGGAGTAGATGAATTTAGGCTTTAGATCAGAATAGAGTCAAAAAGAAATGTTAATGGATTAGATTTAAAGTCTGAAAAGGTAGGGAAAGAAAGGGTCATGATTCTTGGGCTTTTGACTTAAGCAACAGGATAATGTTCTTGAAAGAATGATGTAAAACAATGTGCACAGCCTGTCTATAGTGCCACTTTGTATTACTAAATATTTTGAGAATATGACAGAGATTAAATTCAAGATGACTTAAGCACGTAAATAGTGTTGATTCACACAGTGGGAAACTAAGGGTCATGCTGGCCATATGCATAGGTGCAACCAGGTCTTCCAAAGATGATGGTAGGACATTGTTTCTCTGTTGCTTCATTTGGTGATCTAGCTCTTCCTACCTCAAAGGAAAAATGACTGATCATCTCAAGTCTAAAACCAAACAACTGCAATCTGAAAGAAAAAGAAACTCCTTTTCCAAAGATAAATGCCAGATGCTGTGAATCGAATAGATCTTCTTGAGGCATGTGTCCATCTGGGGACCACTCTCTGACTGCTACCACAGAGAGAGGGCATGAGGATTAACCTAACCTCAGCTGCCAGTCCCTTGCTTGCTCTTCTGTGGATGGTTGCCTGCAACAAGGCTGACTACAATCCCTCTCTACCCTGGTTGCACATGCCACTTCTTTCATCAAGAAGTCGATCTGTAACCTCTCCCTTGAATCTGGGATGCCTCTGTGATATACTTTGACCCATAAATGCAGTGGAAGTGACAATGTAAGATTTTCAAGTCCTAAGTTTTTAGACCTCCTTTATCTTCATTTTCATCTTCTTGGGAGCAAGCCACCATGTAAAGAAGATTGAGGTTGACTGCTCAATGGTGAGAGATCACACAAGAGAGAGGCACAGGTAGTCCCAGCCATTTCAGCCTCTTTGCTGAGTCCACAGACCTTGGAGTGAAGCCATGTTGGATGTTCCAACACTAGTCAAGCTCCCAGTTAATTGCATCCACACAGGACTGCTTACAGAGTTCATGAGACCCAACGCAAAATACAAATATGGAGCCTTTTGTCCAAAAAGCAGGAAAAAAATTACCCTAAAATGTACTAAAATATCCAAGTTGTTCCCTTTAGTTCATGGTTTCTCTCTCCACTTGTGACTTTTCAAAAAATTTGCAATTTAATATTGTTTTAAGTAAAGAACATTAAGATATTAAATTATTAGCATGAATTTTATCATTCATTTTTAATTCTACTTTTAGGTACAAACATCAGAGCACTTAACTCATATGCAGAATCACTGAAATTTTACAATTTGTGTTTTGTGATTCATCTCTGAGTAGTGCCTCCAGGTGACCAGAAGAAAAGTTTGGGAGTGTGACCCCCCCCAGGCACAGAGAAGACCAAGAGAGGGCCTCCTTACGGCACTCATGGAGCAGCTGCAGACTCTCACAGGTGTCTGAGGTTCCTGCCCTGCAACCTGGGATCAGGCCTGATGGCCACTGGCATACTCCTCCCATAAACTATTGGAATGGTGGCCAGGACTGGGATGAGGGTGGAGAAGTCAAGTGAGGCATTTTCTCATTCCACAACCTGCCACCCCTACCATAGCGAACAAGCGATCCTCAAGGATATTGCAACTTCCATGCCAGGACGTGCAAGTCAGGGATGGGCAAGAGGCTCCCCAGTGCTGAGTCACCCACCAAATGGTGCTGTGGTGCTGCCAGCCGAGGGCAGGAATGGCCACTGCCATGACCTACCCCAAGAAGCCATGGGGCATGGATGTCTGATCTAGACCCTCTCCACACCCTGTGCCTGGGTCCCGCCAATATTAAAGAGTAGAGGGTGGTGGCAGAACACAGACTTTCCCCTTGCTGACCCAACCTAGTCACCATCCTACGTGGAGGGAAACTGTGTTCATGGCGCAGAGGCCAAGAGAGGAATGCCAGGTGGATCCCAGGACATCAAGGTACATGGAGAAAGTGGCTGAAAATCCCATCTGGGGATGGGGCGGGGACA
This sequence comes from Aotus nancymaae, assembly GCF_030222135.1. Classification (NCBI taxonomy): domain Eukaryota; kingdom Metazoa; phylum Chordata; class Mammalia; order Primates; family Aotidae; genus Aotus; species Aotus nancymaae. The sequence continues at coordinate 81,993,957 of NW_026988450.1, read as the reverse complement.
CAGGAGAGATATAGTGGGAAGCAGGGCCACATGTTCCAAGCCCTCTATGAATATTCAATTGTCCTATTATTTACAAAACACAAATTCAAAGATAAATGTGACCACTATTTCAAGATAGTGACCACAAAGCTTTAAACCTCAATCTTGAGGCCCTTCTAAGCACAGGCTCCTCGAAGTGCACTGGTCACATGCTCAGGAATCTAGTCCTGCAGCTGTGTGAGTGATACTAGCCAACAGCTCATGGAGCAGAACCACCCACCAGAACCCAGCCAATGTACAGAATCATAAACAAAGTATAAATTGTTATAGTATTCTCTTCAAGCTACTAAGCTTGGGCTACAAGTTACATGTGCCTGGCTAAATTTCAGAGTGGTTAATGATGGCTTCGTGCTTCCTATTCTTCCTCCTTTCACATTTATAAACAGAATTATCAAATGCAGCTCTTTGGTTCTGTCTTATCATTGCATATTGAGTGTTTGTGTAGAGGATGATTTTGTCTCTAGTGCCCAGGCCACTGGATCAACTGGTGTTGCACCCGAGGAGTTACATTCAAGGCATCACACCTATGAAGTTTAATCTGTACCTAGACCTCATTACATGATGAGATTTTGGACTTGGAGCAGCCTTATGCCATGATTGGATGAGACTTCAGGGATCTTGTGAGAGTCTGAGTGAATTGTGTACACATGAGAAACATAAATATTTGTAGCCAGGGTGACGTATAATACATCATCAGCAAAGAGATCTACCAACATTTCTCTTGTCCTTGTCTGTGTATACTGTTCCTCCCATTAGGAGGCAGAGTCTGTTTTCTCCCTTTGCATCTGAGCTGGCCTTTTGATTCATTTTGGCCAATAGAACGTGGTGGTGGAAGTGACACTGTATAACTTTTGGGATTACGTCTTCAGAGACCTTGCAGCTTTCATTGTTAGCCTTTTGGGGCCATCCTGGATCTATCCCAGCCCCAGATGAGCTCCCAACAGAATGTAGCCACACAACAATCACACAGAACAGCAGCAGGGCCAAGCTAAGTTCAGCCAATGTCCAGATCATAGGATGTGATGCATTATTTAAACCACTAAGTTGTGGGGTCATCTGTTACACAGCAATGGATAACTGAAACACCTTGTAACTAATGAGAGTGGACAATCACATTGAAATTGTCCATCACCATGATGGCCCATCACTGCCATGATGAACAATCTCAGTGTGGACATGAAGAATTGGGGAGGGAAATTAGTAGACCCAAAGGAAATAGATGTGTTCTCACCACTACATTCCACCCTTCGGCTGCCCTGTGCATTCTTGTACCCTTATTTTTATAAGTTCCAAAAGTATTTTTATCTTAAAAAAGAGAACTATCCCATAAACAAATGAAAATGTACCCACTCCTTCCTCAAAGAGAGACAACTCCAAGATGTTTTTAGTTACTACATTGAGTTCCAAATTCACAGTTTTCTGATTAAATTCTTCTTAGTTGTCTTCCAATATATTTTTCATTGTCCATTGACCAATGAGATGAATAATAATTTTAACTAGTCTTGACACCCAGTATACAATAGTAGAGGAAAAACAAGGAAAGAAAAAGATCAAGGTTGTCTCCGTTTGGATAAGTGGGGAGGGGGAAATGGCTTATATTTGCACAGCCATCCTGTTGGGCAGCAGAGCCAGATTCAATTGTTTTGGCAAGTTGGGAAGTTTCCTGATCAGTCAACCTGGCCCATCCAATTCTGCTCTTTAAACAGCTTGCTTTTGTCCACCACTCTCTGTACCACATTTGAAGCACTGGAAGGAATCCCCGCCCCAGCCTGCAATCACTTGGCAGCCCGCTTCCCATTCTCTCAGAGGCCTGGAGAATTGTGCAATCACCACCCTGCATTTACCAGGATTGAAGTTCCTCCTGCCACACAAAATCCCCTAACACCTCAGTCACCTGTTCATTGATGTAATTTCTGAAAACACCACTGGCCGGTAACCAAACACAAGAGCTTTTTGAGTCAGAGTCCATGAATCTGGATGCTCCCTTAACGTTTTTGTTAACTTTTTTTTTTAGATGGAGTCTCCCTCTGTTGCCAGATTGGAGTGCAGTGTCGCGATCTCGGCTCACTGCAACCTCCGCCTCCTGGGTTCAAGTGATTCTCCTGCCTCAGCCTCCTAAGTAGCTGGGACTACAGGCACGTGCCACCACACCCAGCTAATTTTTGTATTGTTAATAGAGATGGGGTTTCACCATGTGGGCCAGGATTGTCTTAATCTTTTGACCTCGTGATCCGCCTGCCTCGGCCTCCTAAAGTGCTGGGATTATAGGTGTGAGCCACGGCGACAAGCCACAGTTTTCGTTACTTATTGGTGGATCTTAAAGCTCTGCCTGTATTCCTCAGCTAAACGGCCTCCGTTTGGGTAGCTAGCTCAGTAGGGAGGCTGATCTGTCCCCTGTGCTCTGCCTCCAGGCTGTAAAACAGTGTACAGAGAGAATATCTCCGGAGGAATACGTGGGGTCAGGGTTTCCCAATTTCCAAGCTCCTTCTGGGCTACGATCTTATTTCCAGTTATACTTTCCAACTTCACAGCTTTATTGGGGTAAGGATAAGGGCTTTTGCGAATTTACAGGCCCCATAAATCTGATTCTCAGTGATCTTGAACAGCTGCCCAGAGGCAGAAAATGCCTCTAAACAAAATGCCCATCATTTCCTTCCTTCTTTAAAAATAACTGGCTTGAAGTGTGCAATAGTTAAAGCCATAGGAGTCTACTTCTTAACATCCTGAAATTGACTACCAACTCCTCCTTTCAGAAGGTTCAGGGACTGAGGCTTTAGATATGCAGATCAGGGATTGCCAGCTTCCCAGATGCAACAGGGGACTCCTTACACCTTATACCTCGCCTTGACCCGGGTGAGCCTGTTTTACAGGGTTTGTCACTTCTAAGCACTAATTTCTTGGTTAAATGGAAATCTTTCAAAATAACTCAACTAAAAGTAAATTAAGAAGGAAGAAGGGAAGGGAGGAAGGAAAATATAGGCTTAAAGTAGAAGGAAATCCGAGGTAGAAACTGGCTGCAGGCACATCCGGGTCTAGCTCAGCTGATGCCATGGTCTCTGCGTCTCCAGCAGCGTTTGGCCTGTTTCCTGTGTGCTGCTGTCACTCTCAGCTGGGCTTCCTGCAGTGATAGTAGAAAAGACGCCTTCTGTATACCCCATGCCTGTATTTTATAGCTCATTATCCCTGAAAAAAGAAGGCCATTTATTTCCCAGAATCTATGTATCATTTTTCTCCTGCTTGCGTCCCTCAGTATTCAAGAGACATGGTATTGCCCAGAACCTGAATTTCTTTTCTCTGTCTCCTATGCTCAGAGAGGACAGGATCTCGGTGGCTAAAGTCAGGAAATGGACTGGTTTCCTTTGGGAAACAGGATCTGAGCAGAAAAAAATAAATAAACAACAAAAAAATGTTAGCGGTGCCTAACATTTCCATTATAAAGGACAACATGTCTTTGCTTTTTTATTTTTAGACAGAGTCTCACTCTGTCACCAGGTTGTTGGAGTGCAGTGTTGTGATGTTGGCTCACTGCAACCTCCGCCTCCCAGGTTCAAGCAATTCTTCTGCCTCAGCCTCCTGAGTAGCTGGGACTACAAGTGCACGCCACTACACCTAGATAATTTTGTATTTTTAGTAGAGTTGGGATTTCACCATATTGGCCAGGCTGGTTTCGAACTCCTGACCTCGTGATCCGCCCACCTAGGCCTCCCAAAGTGCTGGAATTACAGATGTGAGCCACCGTACCAGCTGTCTTTGCATTTTTAACCTGAGCTAACCCTGAGATTTTTCCAGCTGGGAAGTGAAGGAGACTACCCAGTAAAGACTTTCAGCCTCTCCCATGACCAGGGATGCCCAGCCATTTCTGGGAGCCTGGTGAGGAACAGGATTACCTGCCTGCTCAGATGCACGGGCCTCACCACGGCCTCTCCTGCTGGGGCTCTGGTTTCCTGATGTCTGAGACCCCGTTGCTGAAATCTGCCCACAAGCAATAGGGGGTGTTCTTTCATAACTAACTGACAACTCCGGCCCTGCCTTGCTGCTCCACACAGCCCCCACCCATGTGCACTAGGCTCAAGGCAGGTTGTCCCTCCATCCCACTGTTGCACCCCCAGACCCCAGTTCTGGGCTTCCAGTGTCTCAGAGAGTCTTGAGGCAATAGCCCTCTCACCTAAAACTCAGGCTGGAAGGGATGGGACCTGTCTGGGGGTCTACAGACAGCCTCAGTGACAGATCTCTGCTGAACTCCCCAGTCCTCTCCAAGGCAGTAGCTTGGCCTAGAACCAAATGTGTGCCTTGATCATTTCTCTTTGTGTGTGTGTGTCTGTGTGTGTGTGTGTGTGTAATTTTAATCTTATTTTTTTTGTGTATTTTTTTGTATGTTTTTGTTTTGTTTTGTTTTCTGGATTTTTTAAATTGCATTTTAGGTTTTGGGGTACATGTGAAGAACATGCAAGATTGTTGCATAGGTACACACATGGCAGCATGATTTGCTGCCTTCCTCCCCATCACCTATATCTGGCATTTCTCCCCATGCTATCTTTCTCCAACTCCCCACCCTCCCACTGTCCCTCCCTTGCCCCCCCAAAACAGACCCCAGTGTGTGATGCTTCCCTCCCTGTGTCCATGTGTTCTCATTGTTCAACACCCACCTGTAAGTGAGAACATACTGTGTTTGATTTTCTGTTCCTGTGTCAGTTTGCTGAGAATGATGGTTTCCAGGTTCATCCATGTCCCTACAAAGGACACAAACTCATCGTTTTTGATGACAGCATAGTATTCCATGGTGTATATGTGCCACATTTTCCCTGTCCAGTCTATCATCGATGGGCATTTGGGTTGGTTCCAGGTCTTTGCTATTGTAAACTGTGCTGCAATGAACATTCGTGTGCATGTGTCCTTATAGTAGAATGATTTATAATCCTTTGGATATATACCCAGTAATGGGATTGCTAGGTCAAATGGATTTCTATTTCTAGGTCCTTGAGGAATCACCACACTGTCTTCCACAATGGCTGAGCTAGTTTACACTCCCACCAACAGTGTAAAAGTGTTCCTATTTCTCCACATCCTCTCCAGCATCTGTTGTCTCCAGATTTTTTAATGATCACCATTCTAACTGGCGTGAGATGGTATCTCAATGTGATTTTAATTTGCAGTTCTCTAATGACCAGTGATGATGAACATTTTTTCATATGTTTGTTGGCCTCATGTATGTCTTCTTTTGTAAAGTGTATGTTCATATCCTTCCACCACGATTTTAATTTTTTTAACTGTAGTTTTTTTTTTTAACTTTTAGGTTCAGGGTAGACGTGAATTTTTGTTAGATAGGTAAACTCATGTCACAGGGGCTCATGTTACAGTGTTGTGCAGATTATTTCATCACCTAGACATTAAGGCTAGTACTCATAGTTACGTTTCCTGATCTTCTTCCTCCTCCCACCCTCCATCATCAAGTAGGCCTCAGTGTCTGTTGTTCACCTCTTTGTGTCCATGACATTTCATCATCTAGCTCCTAGTTATAAGTAAGAATATGTGGTATTTGGTTTTCTGTTCCTGTATTATTTTGCTAGGGATGATGCCTCTTCTCTTAAGACTAACTCTTCCTCAGTTATTCCTCAGATCCAAGTCCCAACAGATCTCATGAGGACCCTCTGCTGGGCTGCCTTCTTACCCTCTGATCTAATTTGATTATGAAGTGAATGGGTTCTCTCCAGAGCTGAGCTTCAAAGGAAACTATTGCTTGTAGTTGCTTTTAATCCCAGGGAGTTAGTTGGTGGAGATTTTCTTTTCTTTTCGGAGCCTAGAACATGTTCCAAAGTCAACACTGAGGTCAGCGCTCTGCAACCAGCGTGATGAAGTCAACAGCCAGCCCGGCCCTTCTTCACAGCTGCTTCCCAACAGAAAGACCCTGAAGAAACCCAGGAACAGAAATTGCTTCTTTCTTGTCAATATTTTTTTTCTGGTTTTATCTTTAAAATCCCACATGCTTAGTGCTGGAAATAGGGAAGTGACACTTTTGTCAAGAAGAAAGTTATTCAGATGTCTTGGAGGAATGAAAAGAGAAAAGCATTTGATCACCCTAAATCTTAGAGCTTTTGACATGTCAGTGGGTTTCTGAGTTAAAGTGACTTGAGAAATGAGCACATTTCTGGACAGGAAGTCAGGAGGAAGTGTGAGCCCAGTGTGGGGTGATCAGTTGCCGCCATCTCCTCATGGTTTTCGGCCTTCTTGTCAATGTTCATTTTGCCCTCAGCACTGCTTCCCTTTGTAGCTGAGGCTTGTTGTTTATTGTTCATCCCGGTACCAGAGAGAGAGGAAACACCACCATCCACGGTGTAAGAAGATTTATCCATGCATCTTCTCCTGCAGTTTAGATGGGTTCATTAGGCCCTGGCGAAGGGGAGGAGGAGCTGCATGCAGGCAGCTCAGCACTCACACTTTCACACCAGGAGTTTTCTGAGTTTTGGAGGACAGTGTACATGAAGACAACATATTCTTGATAGCTGTTCACTGTTAGGTGCAATTATCAATATGTGGATTGCATTAACATTATAACAGAAGCAGGATTTACTAACACATGCATGCCTTATTTTTACCATTTTACTCAACGCTTTTCTCAATGAAAGGCAAGTACTTGCTGCAGTGGTTACAAGATGGTTTCCATGTTTGGTCAGAAGAGCAGAAAAAGAATATCCCAACGTGGGAGACGAGAAGAAAGGGGTAAGATCTTAGCCAAAGAGGCAAAGTCAATTTATGTGCTAAAGAGGATGGTCAGAAGGAAAGGACAAGGGGAAGGGCTAAGCCAGGTGGCTTGGAAGCCGGAAGGAGATGCTGGGGGAGTGGCATGCAAGGCATTTCTGAGCAGAGGCAGAATCGGAAGGAGCAAGGACTCAAGGAAGATGGCGAATGGCTGATGTGGATTACAAATTGTATCTTCATCCAAATTCCTCAAAAGACTCAAGAGAAGTTTGGTATTGCTGTCTGAAAATGACAGTTTTTGGCTGGACTGGGCTTCTTAAAATGTGATTTCAGGCAGGGTCTGAGCCACATATGGACACAGATTATGCTTGGATTACAGCATCATTTATATACAATCTCTCTTCTTCGTTAGAGTGTAAGATGCTGGAAAGAAAAATATAACTTTGTCTTGTTAATAATGTTTAGTGCAATGCCTGTCATAATGCAGACACTCTGTTTGCTACTAAGAGTAGGGATGAAGGTTTCCCTTTATTTAAATCTATGAAGCACCCACAATAACCAATCACTCTATACAGAAAGTAGAGGAGAGGAGAGCTCAGTGGGATCCAGAGCCTTGCCCTACATTACCATTTATGAGCACAGGAGCCAGAGTTCAAACTCAGATTTGTATGACTGAGGTTCATGCTTCTTGCATTATTCCACATGGGACAAAGACAGCAGGTGTCTTGAGCTGAGAGGAGAGGAGAAGTCTGCTAAGTATAGATCAGTGACTGCCTTTCTTGCTATTTATAAAGTCCTCACTACATCCCTACAGCCAGCCAGAGTGCATGACCCACAATATAAGCTAAGTAAGCATGTGTTCCATGAATCTATGATGAGTAAATGAATGAGAGAAAGAATCCAGATACCAAAGGGAGATGCAGAGAGTGGGAAGGGAGGAAAAGATAGAAGCAGAGAAGATATATGACAATAGGAGAACTGAGGAAGAAAAGATGAGACACATAAAGGATGAAACAGGATCCAGACAATGTCAGAAAGAAAAATGCAGAGAGGGGAGAAAGAAACAGGGTGTAGAAACATTGAGAAAGATTGTTGGGAAGCAGAGAGAACCAGGGTGGAGAGTTTGAGAAAGAAGCTCAGAAGAGAGGGAGGCGGAGACAAAGCCTGGCACGGGGAGCAAGTGGTGGGGATGAGATTCTCTTCCCTAACTGGGGACAATCAACCTGGCCCCATGGGGTAGGGGTGGTGGACAAAGCACTCAAATTTTGGAATCCATATTTCTGTCTGGAAGAACCTGGTGCTTGAAGATGCTGGGGAAATAAATACATACATACATGCATACATACAGGGAATAAAAGGCCCCAAGGTAGTTATAATAACCTTCCCATTATTTCTTCAGAAACGATCAGTGCACAGAGGCATCAATCTGCTTCCTATGACCTGCCTTAGTGTTCTCTCTGCCACTCTGCTGTTACACAATTGAGCCTTCAAATTCCATTTCCAGAGCCTCATCTCCCACCTGCCCCTGCACTGTTCCACGCTGGCTCCTGCCTTGTAAGATGGCCCAGATTTGCATTCACAGGCTGGAGGAGCACAGCTTTTGGTGAATGTGAACAGGAAGCTGCATCTGCAGCTGTTAGGCAATAGCCATGAGTGACGCAGAATAGACCTGCGAGTGCTGGCAGAAAGGGAGCCTCTGAAAAGAGTTACAAGATTCCCATAAGTTTGAGCTCCTGCAGAGGAGGTGGTCGAGGGCAGCCGAGAGGTATAAATTGGCGATACCAGGGCTGGATAAATGTCACACATGACAGTTCGAGCATCCTGAAGATGTAAATGAGGACTCAGCCTCCAATCTGCAGCATATGCTGTATGGAGCCACAGACTGAGGTTGGCAACTTCCCCATGACCAGCCTCTCAGACCTGCCAAGAGAGATTCCTTAAACAAGACCAACAAAGGAGTTCATCAGGCCTAGGCTGTGCAGTGTCCTACCTCCATTCTGCCAATACTCACCTTGATTTATGGGCTCCTTTCAGCTACACGTTCATTCATTCATTCAATCATTCATTCATTGATTCATTTATCAAAGACTGTGTAAGGACCCTCTGTGTCCCAGGCACAGCCTGAGGACTGGGATTCAGAGGCCAATGAAAAAGACCTTTATCCTGGAGGGCAGAAGCAGGGTGGGGAGAGGAGCAAATTAGTAAGAACAATACATCCGTTTGTACCATGTTATGGCATCTTGTATCACATTTCTTTACTTATTTATCAAACATCGATATGGCACGTGTTCCTCTAAGCATCAGGGATGCAGCAGTGCATGAAACACAGTTCTCAACCTCATAATCTTCCATTCTAGTGGGGAAAAGAACAATAAAAATATTTTATTGAATGTACTTCACATGCCATTTAATTACCCAAAAGAAAACCCCTATGAAGTGGATTACAATATCCTCCAATTTATAGATAAGAAAATTGAGGCACAGAGGCTGGGTAACTTGGCCGATCATACAGTGAATACATGGCAGTGCCTGGCCTTTGACTCAGGCTGTCTGCCTCCTAGGACCACGTTCCCTTACTGCTCATGAGAGACGAGCACAGGTGGCTCTTCAGAGCAGTGGGGATTGAGTTGCAGGTTTGAAGGATGAGTCGCAGTACTTCCAAAAGACTGTGGCAAATTCTTTTCTAGAACTCATCCAAGACTCCAAAATAAAGTCAGCTTTTTCCCCTGGAACAAAGTGTTCTCCACAGATTTGCCCTTTGCCCATGGCTTGACCTCTCTCTTCCATACACACAAAAAGCTACGGATGGTAAGTACTTCTCCTACGTATCAACTACTCTCTCATCCATGATTTTGTTTACACTGTTCCCTCTTAGATCCCTGCCCTATTTTCACCAAGCAAAGGCCCTCTCAACATTTCCAATGTGGATAGATGCTACCTCCTCCAGGAAGCCTTCTGGGACTTCTCCACCTCCTCCTCCCAGGTTTCATAAGGAGCTCCTCTGCTGGCATCCTTAGGAAAGGCTGTGTTCACTTCTCTCTCTAGAGTATGAATTATACTTGCATAACCTGGTTACCTACCTGTTTTCTTACCAAGCCGTCCCATAGTGCTTGGACGGTGCAGGAGCGAACGGCCCCAGGTGCAGGAGGGAGGGCACACCAGGCAGAGGGCATAGCTTAGACAGTAGTGAAGAGTTAGGGTCATGCCAGGTGAAACCAGGGCTCCAGAAATTTCTTCTGGATGTGAGGTGGGGTCTCTGTGGAAGGAATGCAGGGCAAAGAAGCAGGAAGATTTGGAGAAAGACTGGCCAGAACATAGGTGCCAAGGAAGTAGCAGAAAGGCTGGATTCTCTTCAGGAAAGGGGACACTGGGTGGTGGGCAGAGCTGGCAGGCCTGCGGCGCTCCACCCTAAGAAAGTAGACAGGAAAGCATGCCCAAGGGCATCGCCCACATGCAGAACAGGCATTCTGTCTGTTTTATGTTGTGAAACAAAACGTGTCTGAGACAGGTCTCAATCAATTTAGAGGTTTATTTTGCCAAGGTTGAGGATGTGCCTGGGAAAAAGAGACACATCACGGTAAGATCTGTGGCCCATATTTTTCCAAAGAGGGTTTTGAGGGCTTATATATACATGTATAAGACCTCACATATACATATACATATACATATATATATACACACATGCACACACACACACATATATATACACATATGTATATATAAGCCCTTATACACACATACACATACACATAGGCATACACATAAACATACACAAATATGTGTATTTTGAGACAAGGTCTCACTGATGCTCAGGTTGGAATGCCATGACATGATCATGGCTCACTGCAACCTTGACTACCCGGGCTTAAGGGATTCTTCTTCCTCTGCCTCTCAAGTAGCTGGGACGACAGGCACGCACCACCATGCAAGGCTGATTCTTTAAAATTTTCTTGTAGAGATGGGGTCTCACTATGCCCAGGCTGGTCACAAACTCCTGAGTCGTCCCCCTACCTTCACCTCCTGAAGTGCTGGGATTACAGGTGTGAACCACCCCACCTGCTGGTTTCAATATTTAAAGGAAAAAGAGCAGGCAGGAGGGGAAGGGGAAAGAAAAGAAAATGGAGGGTTAGTAGTGAGATAAGTGGCCACATTCTTGAGCAGCTCTGATTAGTGTGCACTGAATTTGTATGTCACGTGGGAAAGGAGGGGGTAGAAGAACTGTCAATTATGTATTCATCTCGTGCTCAGTAAATCTGCATTTGTCTCTGGGTAGGAGGAAGGATGATGTCTCGTTTTGTCTTTGTCCTCTACCTGTGAAGATAAGCTGTTAATTTACATTGTCAGGGTGAGAGAGGCCACCTAGGGAGGTATGTGGTCTTCTGTGTTGTAGCTATTTGTTTAGGAACAAAAAGAAAAGCAGGATTTCTTTTCATGAGTCACTATCCAAGCTTAAATTTTCCCTTTGGCATAGTACGTTTTTCCTGAGATTTTAGTTTTCTTTCAGAGTCCTCTAGGATCCTCACATTAGGATGGGCTGTCATGGGACAGATAAGCTCCCTCCACCAATGGCTGCAAACTGAGGCTAATGCATGGTTGTCAGCGATGCGCTGGGCTGCTGGAGTGTTGGGTGGGGCTCTAACATGTCCTCACATGAGCTGCAAAGCAAGCGGGGCCAGTCCTGCACCACCCATCTACATGCCAAATGCCTCTGTCCTCTTGACAAAACCTGCTTAGTTGTACTCTATTGCCTGCCCCAATCTATGTAAGGGGAAATTGAGGACAGAAAGATAAAGTCCTTTGCTGAGTAAGCAGTAGAACTGCAATCTCAACAGGTGTCCACCTGAGTCTCATCATAGCCATGTTTGCCCTTTATGATCACCCACCTTCTAATCTGACGTGAAGACATTCCACTTGAAAACGTAGAAAGAGGCAAGAGTGGAGAGAGGGAAGGGCCAGATGGAGGCAGAAAACCCGCATGGCTGCTTAACAGCTGTGTGACTTCAAACAAGCTACTTACCTTCTGTGATTCTCCGTGCAGGGAAAAGGGAGGCATCAGTACTACCTACCTCTCAGTATTGTTCTGAAATTAAATGAGCTGACTCACAGAAACCACATAAAGCAGCGCCTGACTCGTAGGCAGTGCTCAGAAAGTGTTACTACTACTGCTGCTATTGTTACTACTGCTGATGCGACTACTATTACTCCGGCTACCACTGCTGCCACTGCTACCACTACTGCAACTGCTACTATGAATACGGTTACTGTGACTGCTGCTGCTAGTAATACTGCTCATACTGCTGCTGAAGTTACTACTGGTAAGTACCACAAGACATGGTGTTCCTGGGGGCTATGGACACATTGATTCAAGAAGGATGTGGTCTTCCACAGGGCTTAAAGCATCTGATCTGGAGTCAGCTCTGAGTCCAAAGGCCAACTCTCCCATTACTCTCCACACAGCAAGGTCTGAACTCCATTTCTCCTCTGTAAAGTGGGAATAATTGGCACACTGCCTACATCATTGCCTTACTATAAGAAGCAAGGGAGATACTTTATGTAAGTCTTAGTTTGTAGTTTCTATTGCAGTGGGAGTTTATTGGGATGATACATTTATTGAGATGCAGATGAAAAGAATGGTGGCGGGGATGATGATTGCTACTCAGACGATGCTGAGAAACTTCTTCCATCTAAGGACATAGATGTGGAAGTAAATTGCAAAATATCTTAGGATTAGGGCCATGAGAGGGTTTAGAACAAGATCCTGTGTTAGCCAGAGAATAGAGTGCCCAGAGCTGCCTAAATAGCCCCTGTACCAACTGTGCCCTCCTCTCTAGGGGACTCTGACATGCCCCGCCTCCCCAGCCCATCCCTGCATGGCCTTCCCAAAAATCCACAGGGAAGCATGGCTTTCCTGGCAAAGAGCCATCCTAACTGCCCGCCTTCCTGAAAGCCAGCCTCCATTCTATCAGATGCTGCATAGCATGTGTGCATCTGCTCAATTGCAGATGAGTCTAGTGTTTGAAAATTCAAGGAAATGTGTTATTCCTGCTGGTAACTTTTGTCACTCGGAAGCTTCTGGATTACCTGGGTCCCTAAGCACTCATCCCAGCCCCAGTCCTGGCCCTGCAGTCAGTCTGTCTGCCCACACAGGTGAGGATGCTGAGGGAAGCAGAGTCTGGAGACCACCCCTGGACCATCTCGCTCCTCACATCTCACCGAATGTCTCCTGCTCAGTAGGGTCTTTCCCGAGACCTCCTTAACCACATGGATCATCCCTGGTTTCTTCCTCATGCCAGAAGGTGGACTTCCTCCCTAACATTCCTCTTCCGTTTGTTATGACATGTTTATTCGTTACCTGATGAGTTTCTTTCTGCACCAGACTCAAAGTTTCATGAAGCAGCTCCTCGCATTCAGTGTGGTATCCACAGTGCCCTACAGCATGCTTGGTGCACAGTAGGTGCATAATAAATAATAAATACCCATAGCAGAAGGAATGAAGAAATGAATGACTTTTAGAAAAAGAAAGGAAAACAACAACAATAAAAAAATAATAAATTGTTCCATAGAAACATAGCATCTGGGCACCGAATGGGGCTTTAGCAATGGCATTTACCATTCACCCCATTCTGAGATCCCAGCTACAAAATCTGAACAAATGGCTACAGCATTCCTTTTGAACAAAGCTGAAGAGATACACTCTGGACATTAGCTGCTCATTTGGTTTATTTATGAAGAGAGTGTTGGAAAGACACCTGCCCTGGGTATTCTGAGACTTGGATCCTATCTGGTGCATGGCATTGCAGGTGAGCTGAGCAAAACACTTGGATCTTAGAATTTCAGTCCTTCATAGGCAAGCAGGTGAAGCTGGATCACACAGTCCTTAGTATCTGTGCTTTCTGACCTTATTTTATTTCCTGTGCCATACTATTTTTGTTTCTGCTCACTTTTTCAAAAAATCAAGGCTGAAATCTCTTTTCTAACTTCCCTTATGAATGAATTTTTGCCTTTATTATGGGAGTTGATTCATTGCAAAAGTGAGTTCAGTCCCCTTTCTCTCTTGCCCTTCTGCCTTCCACAATAGGATGACGTAGAAAGAAGGGAACTTGCAAGAGGCTGGTCCTGCAATCTTGCACCTTCTAGCTTCCAGAAGTATAAGGAAAGATATTTCTATACCTTATAAATTACCCAGTCCATGGTCTTCTGTTACAGCAGCACAAAACAGACTAAGACACCAGCTTAGCACAGCTAACAAGTGGCCAAACCAACATTGGAATTTGATTCCACCTGATTCCAAAATACTCCTAAGCTAAGACTAACAGTTCTTGCTCCCAGCACTAAATCTAGTTCTTCTCTCACCACCCTTTTGTGTGAGATTGGGCAATTTCCTTCTTGGGACCTCAGAAAAGGTGTGTGGCTCACCGAATGGTTGTCAGAGTTGAAAAGGAAGTCATGGTGTCATGGTGGAAAGTACATTGTTAACTGTGAAGTGATGTGCTCACCAGTGTTGTCATCAATGTCAGTGTTCAAGGTTTAATGATGGGGTTTGGAGGGCGAATGCCTTGGCCTTTCATGGGATGAGAGTAACAGGCATGATGCCAGTTGTCAAGAGAGGATTCCTGGGGCCAGTGATAGTTAAATTAGGACCTGAAGGGTGGCAGGTGTTACATATTCCATGTTAGGGCAACCCCAAAACGATCACAACTCCTTGTCTCCTTGCCTTCCTTTTCAGACTCCTTTATAGATCACCATGGCCATGTGGCCCAGTCTGCCCTGTGGAATATAAGAAGTCCCTGGGTAGAACTCTTTAAGAGAGACCCAGCTAGCATGCCCTTCAGCCCAGCATCCACTCCTTTTGCTCCTGCACCTTTGTCTCTTCTTGCTTAGAATGTAGGTAGGCCTGGAGATGCAGCAGCCTTCATGTGACCATGAGAATAAGTCACAACATCAAACACGGAGATGGCATGGTAGACACTTTGTTTTAATGACTTCCAACACAACAATTTCACATGAGATTAAAAAACATCCTTTGGTAGTGAAATTCTCGTTACTTGGGTTGTCTTTTATTTGCCACTGAGTGCATATAAGGATCAGATAGATGATGGCACACACAAGGTGAGGCAGGAAGTAGGGTAAGAGGACAGAAGAGAGAATAGCTGAAGAAGCCATCTCTCACATTGCACCAAGATACATTGCATGTGGACACCAGAGAGACAGCAGTTGCTGCCAGTGTGGAGGTCTCATGGTCTAGATTCAAGTCCATCCAACCCCTCCAGCTCATGCTTGGCAGGGGGTTTCTAAGACTGCCCAATGCCTGACCCAGAGTGAGTATTCATTTAGTCATTCAGAAAACAGGTCTTCTGTATGACTCTCTTAACACACTACTAAATGCTTTTCATGTGTCGTTGTCAGCCTGTTCACAAGTATAGGCTCATTTAAGCCTCCCTTTACTGCAAAGATGATGAGTCCCATTTTACAAAAGAAAAAGATGAGAGTGGAAAGGTAAACACTATGTCCAAAGTTTCTGACCTAAGACTCAAGCCCAAGCCACTAACTCCCAATTCTGTGATTTAATTGCTGTGCTGTACTGCAAATCAAATATCTGTTCTTCTCTGAAATCTGAGGGGAATACACGCACACACACACACAATTGCTCAGTCTCTTCTCTGTGTTCCCACATGCCTACCTAAATCTATGCAGAATGTCATTGTGAGTATCATGGACTTCTCTTCAGGGCTGCAAGCACCTTCTCAGCTGGGAACCAGGCCTTATCCAGTTTCATATCCCAGCACCTAATATGCTTTCTGAATAACTATCAATTCAAAAGATGAGCTAACTAATGAAATAACAAAGGTCAGATTTGGCACAACCAATCAGAGGGACTGATAGAAAAGAACCCAGGCTTGAGCCACAGAAAACAAGAATGAGGTGATTCTGAACCACCTGTGTGTTTCCTTACTATCTCTTTAATCTTTAGCACTTTTTATTATGTAAATTTTAATATTAATAAATCATTGATCTACTAATAATGAAATGATTATTATTGTACCTCATGTCCATTTTTATGTGTTCGTCACTTTTGTCTTATCTCTAGAATCCATCCCAAGACTTCTAGATGTGGCAAAATCTAGAAGCATGTCTTTTGACATGGTTCCCAGAGGCTCCATTAAGTCAGGAATACATCTTCTCTCTTGTCATGAGAGCCATGATGAGGGAAAAAATAATAATAATTATGTTCCAAACCAGATGAAGATTGCATATCTTATTAATAGCTGAGATAAATTGTGTACACCCTCAAAGCTGGGTTGATGACGATTCATCAGACTTCATTACCAACATCTTTAAAAGCTGATGTGAGTCATAGGGAGCTGTTTTGCACAAGATTTGTCACCTGGATCTGAATGGGAAATGAATAAATATAAAATGCCATTTTGCTGTGATTCATAACTCTTTCAAGCTGACAGACATCATCAAGGGATACAATCTTTCCTCTATTTCTAAAGAATGCCGTCGAGGGGTCTGCTTCTTAGTTTCTTTTCAACCTGAAGAAGGATCAGAGAGAATGCCTGTAAGTCAACCACAAGGAATAGCTTTCTTGTTTTTACTTTCTGACAATGTTCATATCGGGGAAAGAGGCCATAATCCATGTGCTCTGTTTCTAGGAAAATGAAAGTTCCAAAATGTAATTATCTTCACCTTAGGATTCTCTAACTGGGCTGTTTCCCTTCCACGACACGTACAATTACATTTGAAAACTAATACATGTTGCAATCCTTCCCATCCACAAACACTCCTCATACATCATTGTAGCAGATACGGATTATCTTCTATTTACCTAAGCATTTATCATTGAGGTTTATGCAAATTTCAAGGCATTCCTTGAGATTCCTTAGGATGAGAGACATCAGAACCATTAGTGGCAATGCTCAAAATATGTAGAACAATTAGAAAACCAGAAAGCTAAAGATTGTTCTTTGTGTGTTCCCTGCACAACACATGCAAAATGCACAACCGTTGTCCTGAGACTCTGAGGGGGTTAGAATCTGAAGAGTTTCTAGTGATGAAAGAATTTGTAACTAGATATTTATGACATAATGACATAGTGTGGATGACATTGCATACTGCAGTGGCTAATGGTCCAGATACAAATTCACATTAGAACAACGCTATCTCCATCAAGCTACCAATGACCTTCTTCACAGAACTGGAAAAAATCACCTTAAACTTCCTATGGAACCAAAAGAGAGTCCACATAGCCAAGTCAATTCTAAGCAAAAAGAACAAAGCTGGAGGCATCAGGCTACCTGACTTCAAACTACACTATAAGGCTACAGTAATCAAAACAGCATGGTACTGGTACCAAAACATACATATAGACCAATGGAACAGAACAGAGGCCTCAGAGGCAATGCCACACATCTACAACCATCTGATCTTTGACAAACATGACAAAAACAAGCAATGGGGAAAGGATTCTCTGTTTAATAAATGGTGATGGGAAAACTGGCTAGCCATGTGCAGAAAGCAGAAACTGGACCCCTTCCTGACACCTTACACTAAAATTAACTGCAGATGAATTACAGACTTAACCATAAGACCTAACACCATAAAAACCCTAGAAGAAAACCTAGACAAAACCATGCAGGACATAGGCATAGGCAAGGACTTCATGACTAAAACACCAAAAGCATTGGCAACAAAAGCCAAAACAGAAAAATGGGATCTAATTAAACTCCAGAGCTTCTGTACAGCAAAAAATACAATCATTAGAGTGAACTGGCAACCAACAGAATGGGAAAAAAATTTTGCAATCTACCCATCTGGCAAAGGGCTTATATCCAGAACCTACAAAGAACTAAAACAGATTTACGAGAAAAAAACAAACAACCCCATTCAAAAGTGGGTGAAGGATATGAACAGACACTTTTCAAAAGAAGACATATACGAGGCCAACAAACATATGAAAAAATGCTCATCATCACTGGTCATTAGAGAAATGTAAATCAAAACCTCATTGAGATACCATCTCACGCCAGTTAGAATGGCGATCATCAACAAATCTGGAGACAACAGATGCTGGAAAGGATGTGGAGAAATAGGAACACTTTTACACTGTTGGTGGGAGCATGACTTAGTTCAACCATTGTGGAAGACAGTGTGGCAATTCCTCAAGGATCTAGAAATAGAAATTCCATTTGACCCAGCAATCCTATTACTGGGTATATACCCAAAGGATTATAAATCATTCTATTATAAAGACACAAGCACACGTATGTTCATTGTGGCACTGTTTACGATAGCAAAGACCTGGAATCAATCCAAATGCCTATCAATGATAGACTGGGCAAGGAAAATGTGGGACATATACACCATGGAATACTATGCAGCCATAAAAAAACAGTGAGTCCATATCCTCTGTAGGGACATTGATGAATCTAGAAACCATCATTCTCAGCAAACTGACACAAGAACAGAAAATCAAACACCACATGTTCTCACTCATAGGCGGGTGTTGAACAACGAGAACACATAGACACAGGGAGGGGAGCATTACATACTAGGGTCTGTTGGAGGGGCTATGGGAAGGACAGCAGGGGGTAGGTATGTTGGGGAGAGATAAGATGAAAAGAAATGTCAGATATAGATGACGGGGGAATGGAGGCAGCAAAGCACCTTGCCACATATGTACCTATGCAACAACGCTGCATGATCTGCACATGTACCCCAGAACCTAAAGTACAATTAAAAAAAAAAAAGTCTGGCTCTGTCACTTACTAATGGAGTAGGCTTAGGCAATTAAGTATTTCAAGTTTTCTGGGGTGTGTGTGTGTGTGTGTGTGTGTGTGTGTGTGTGTGTGTGCATGTTTCATTTGGAAAAGGAACATAAAGTAGTATTGGCTCTATAGGATTATTTTGAGCATTGAGATCATTTAATCTTATTTAATACATGAAAGTATCCAGTATCATCAATGGAATCCAAAAAGCCCTCCACAAGTCCTGGTTAACATTATTGCCACTAATCTGAAATGCAAATTATTTTAAATAATGTGTTATTTTACTGATAAATGTGAAAATAAAATCTCTAAGTGATGTCAAAACTTCTCTCAGGACCTTGTCCCTTAGGGCCAATGCTACCTCTGTATACATGTTTCCTTAACCACATGTTCTCCAACTGTGAGAATTTTAGAAGTTCAGTCTATTAAGGTGTGGATAGTGGAACGAACCCTTAAAAACTCATGGTTTGCCAGCTCCTGCTTTCACTCTGCTCCCTGGGCTTTTATGACATGGCTCCCCTGGCTAGATTTTCATCTCTGGGCATTTGTTCTTCTCTCTCTGCACTCATCTTTCTCTGCCCATACACTATGCAGTGGTGATTCACTGCATCCTATTCTTGGCCCTCAACTTACCTAAATCTCTCTAGATGATGGACCTCTTTCGTGATTTGAGTTACCATCAGCACAAGCCAAGGAGTCCTGACCCTATGTCACCTGTGTGATCTCACTCCTTAGCTTCAGCCTCTTACATACCCACCTCCCTGCTGGGCTCCTCTAACTGAATGCTTCATCTGCACCTCACATTGTATCTGTCTCCAGGCAACTCTTTATTCTCCGACCCCCAGCACGTCTTCTCTCCCTTTGTCCATTGTCTTCTGACTCATGTAGTGGAAGCCTCAGGAGGCTGGTACCCAAGTCAGAAATCTGGCTATCATCTCTATCCATCCTTCTCCTTCCCTTGCCATTTCCAATCAGTCAGAAAGTCTCATTAATTCTGCCCTTCAATTATTTCTGCAATTCGTCCCGCCACAGGATTCCTACTACAGGCACCCAGAATTGGTAGATGTGCCTCCTAACAGGTCTTCCGAGCAATGTCCCTCCACTCCCACCCAGCTCCCCACTCTATCCTTTTTCTACTCTGTAACCAGAATGATCTTTCCAAAATGCAAGCTCCTCATATCACTGCCCCCATGTCAGTCCTCAAGATAACTTCTGATGCCTAAAGGAGTTGTCCTCTCATCAGTGCTGCCAAGAGCCTAGAATTCCTGAAGGGAATGTCGTAGGTTATGCCTCACCCCAGCACCAAGTGTTGACCAGATCTGCATAGCAGGAACCTGTTTAATTTTTTTTTAACCCTACTGTTTTAAAAACATATTTGATTCTGTACTTCAGAACCACTGTTTTAGAAAACCCTAAACTATAGAATAGAGTGCAAGGTTTCAGGCAGGATGTAGATGGCCCTGGGCATAATGCTTGTCCTCTGTCCCTGCAGCCTTACGTCTTATCAATCTCTTCTTCATAGTTTGTGCTGTAAGAGAGCAATCATGGTAAATGGCGAGTCCACCTGGTCCCTGACCTGTGTCAGCCAGCATGCTGGGCACGTGGCTGCCCTGCAAAAATCCACACAGATCAGTGCTGACTGGGGAGCTCTTGAGCCCGACACATGAGGTCAAACCTGAATTGGCAATCTTGTGCAGTTAATCTCTCCAGGCTTCCATTTCCTCAGTTGTAAAGCAGGATGATAATAATAAATCCTACCTCCTGTCTTCTTGTGAGGCTTACATGAGTTTTTATATATAAAGCACTTAGAACAGCTCTTGACACCTGATGACTTCTGTGTACAGTCAGCTAATATTAACAATCAGTAGATAGATGATTGTCACAAAAGAGACAGGAAATATGCATTTAGAATCCACACAGCCTCCTGGAAGCACCTCCTCACGGCTTCTGCCCTCCCCATACGGACTGCCTCCCTGGGCACTCAACCCCTGAAAACAGTGGTGGCCTGCAAAAGAGTCCAGCCTTCACAGGGCACCCCAGTCTCTCTCCCTAGAGTCTCCATACTTTGCCCTGACCCTGTCCTTGGAAGTCTATGCTCAAACCATGCTCAACTGCCCCAAGCCACCTCTTCCCCAAAGTACCCAGCTCCTCAGAAGACCAGATGTGAAGCCCCCTCCCAACCTGGTTACTCTGCTCTGGGACCACTTTGAGGGGGTTGATGTTTGGCAAATCAACAAGCTCTGATTCTTCATCGGCATCAGCAGAGAGAGACATGGAGCCAGTGGAGGCAGAAAACTCCCCCATAATCTCCACCTGTTCCCTTCATTGATATAGTGAAGAGACAGTGGATGGACAGTGAATGGACAGTGACATAGTCTCAATCTACTGTCACATGCAGTGCAAAACCAGCTTTAAGATTAGTCCTTTAGCTTCCAACTTTTAGATTGTTACCCCTTAGTAAATGTTTAAAAAATAAAAGATATATTAGTGGATGCTAAAGTTAATTTAGTGGGTACTTTCCAAATGTTTTAAAATAAAAAAGTATAGAATGCAATAGAACGGAATGAGTGCATTGCATATAGTGAGTATTGTGTAATATATTTGGTTCTGTTTTGTGACTCTTGTGTGCATGTGTGCATACTGGAGTATAATGCAAACTTTATTTTTTTACTATAGGTCATGGGACAAGGCAGTTTATAAAACATTATCTTAAGCTTTTCTTATATTAAAAAATGCTGGAGCCCCACTGACTGGAATTATCCACAGTCTCTCTTCTCTTTCTAAGATAGGAAGCCCTTCACAAAAAATAAAATAAAAGGATTCCCTGACATTTTTCCTCAGGAGGACTCTTCAATGGCAACATCCTTAGGAACATAGCAAGTAACTGCGTTCATAGCTTCTACCTGATGATTAAATCCATTTGTCCTCATAGAATAGAGCCATGTGTTTTCTGCAGATGACTTGGCTAGATAAGGTCAGGAGTCCTTGACTCCAGAGAGAGCTTTAGTAAGAGAGAATGGCAGAGAAAAGACTTTCTGGTATAATTTGGGGAATTGTAAAATCCACTTCCTG
Organism: Aotus nancymaae; assembly: GCF_030222135.1. Taxonomy (NCBI): domain Eukaryota; kingdom Metazoa; phylum Chordata; class Mammalia; order Primates; family Aotidae; genus Aotus; species Aotus nancymaae. The sequence goes on along the minus strand of NW_026988450.1, from coordinate 81,972,382 downwards.
TTGGTGACATATTTACGTGTTAGGGACTTGAAAAATATTTGATGAATGCATTGACTTTTCTTCTGCTCCCCTCTGAATACACACCACCCCTCTACACTTAGGCACAAACCCACCCTCATGCAATCTTATCCTTGCTCCCTTCAAATACTTGTTTCTTCTAGATCAGTGATTTTCATAGCATTTTCAGTAGCAGACCCTGTGTTTCAAAGGGAATCTTTAACAAAACCCCAACATGTCATAAAACAGATAAAAGCAACACATGGGTTCCCTGAACATTTAAATCTCCATTTTTGGATGGGGGGAAAAACTGTAATGAGTTTTTGTTTGTGTGCTTTTTGAAGAACCTCTGAAGCCTATCTTCAGAGATTGATTTGAAAAGTGAGTATCCGGGAAACTCTGGTAAGATAGCCAATGTCTGTCCTGAGCAGTTCTGAAGCCAGAGTGAGGTCCTGTTGGAACTGCGTTTCGCTGAAAGCGTACAGCCCTCTACTTTCATTATTTGCACTACTGCTAGCTGTACAACATTGAGCAAACCATGCTGCTTCTTGGGGATCTATTTCTTCATTTATGAGTTTTCAGGGTTAGATTGCAAGATCCTGGACTTCTTTTAGGCTCCATATGTCATAGAGCCGATAAGGGCATATATGTAACACCAAGATGTTGATAGTCATCATAAAGCCATGGTTTGGGGTGGTAGATTTTATCACTGCCACAGTCTTTCCCAGTTTTTGATTTTATGATCCACTCAAAGAGGCTCCATGTGTCTCTCAAGTAATTTTTATAATATTTAACTATCCAAACCACAGAGAAACACATTTTAACATGTCTCATTAAGTTCTTGTAATAACGACATAACTATAACAAGTTTTTTAACACTTGACAATCAACGAATACTTATATCCATTATTTTCTTTGATGCTCATAATAATCCTGTCTTTGTTTTATAAACGAGAAGGCGGATGCAGGGAGGGTGGCTGACTTGCTGAAGGCATTCAGCAAGAGGAAGGCTTAAGCCAAGGCCAGGCTGTCAGGTAGGGTTGCATGCAGGACCAGCTGTGAAAACCCAACAGGTTGCAGAGTTTCCATTTTAGTGAGTCAGCAGCCTGAAGACCTGAAAGAGACAAGTTACCTGATCAAAGTGGAAAGAGATTCAGATCAGGTAGGCCAGGTGAGGGGCCCCTCGAGACCCCAGAGAGGTCTGATGGCAGTTGTCCTGAGATGGTGGAGGCTAGGCAGAGGGAGGGAGTATTTCACTCTTATCTTTCAGGGAATCCCGAATCCTGCAACCAAAGCCTCTTTATTTAGTTTGCCCTATGAAGAAATGCAGACAAGCCCCAAACTTAAAACCATCCTTCCTCTGTGTGTTACTTTCAGAGGTAGAAAGAAAACCCTTCTCACCTCCTATTTCTTCATGAAATCTTTCTCTTGGGGTTCCCTTTCCAACCTCGGAGTGGTTCTCATGAGTATTAAATACATCAGTATGTCTCTCATTTCCCGCCTCAGGCTGGAAACTGGAATCCAAGAAGCACAAGAAGGTTTAGGTCAGTTTTATGAAGCTGCCAAATCTGATGGGCTAAATCTTCGCTCTATGTATTTTATGGATTTCAAAGGTTCATATTCATTTAACTGTGAAGACAGAACTATTCCCAAGTAATCTGATAGGACAAAAACTGCACTGTGGGCAGCAGACTTTGCCCTAAACCTGAAAAACAGCTAAGGAGTAAAATGATCTTGTATTTCTTAGGGTCCTCCAGCAATGAAGCAGCAGGTAAGGGGTGGGATCTGGCCCATGGTGGCAGAGCTGAAGGCATGAAAGACAGATACACAGGTCCCCCGAAACACACTGGAAGCTGGTGTATTAACTTCACACATTGTTCGCCGCACACAGCCACTCCCACCTCCCTGGTGCTGCTGCAACAGGGGTAAGTTTCATTGGCCACACCATCAGACATTGTTGTGTTAGATGTTGATGATGCTTACCCTGCACCAGAGTCTGGAAATGCCTGACCAATGGAGGGGCATGCAAGATCAAGATCGGGATAAAGGAGCGTTGCAACCATCCCTGGCACAAAGAAGGTTTTGAGGATCAGAAAATATTTAAACTCAAATTTAAAAAGAGGACTTTGCCCATTGGTCATGTCAGAGAGGATATTCCATGTCAGGGAATGAAATTTGAGGATGAGCAGAAACAATACAAGGGACTCTGGTGTATTTTGTAAATCCAAGTGGTTTAATATTCTTGAGTCTTCCACTTGCAAGGGTTGGGGAGGAAACACAATGGGGCACCTAAGCTAGAGAAGGTTAAGGAGAGTGTCCACAAAGGACAGCGGTTTGGCCTGGGCTTTCAGGGCCTAAGAACAGGGAGGGCACCTGCACAGCAGAGAGGGTGGTGATGGTGTGGGACATATATGATTAGAAGATATGTAGAGGACTGAGCCAAAAAGTAATGGTATTAAAGAAAGTAGGACCCAGGTTTTGCACTATCAGAGACGGGAGTGACAAATACAGGAAAGAGAAAACCAGAATAAACCCTATGATGCTGGATTAAAATTGGAGTTATCATTGTGAAACAGAAAGAGAAAGAGAGAAAGGGATGAAGAGAGAGAGAGAGAGAAATGTTTTAAGGCAAACTAATTTTAAAATAAATAATAGTTTTAGCAGATATTGACAACTTCTACCAGCTGTCTTCCAGTGGAAATTTTCTATTAATATATAAAAGTTTATCTGTCTTTTCTTCTGTTGTCTCCAATTGGTTGTTAAGCCCATCAGTTAATTTTTCACATCAGATGTTATACATTTTAGTTCTACAATTTTAATTTGCTTCCTTTTTATAATTTACCTTTCTCTGTTAAAATTCCACATTTGTTAATTTATTACCATTACATTTTCCTTTATGTACTTGAACATATTTACAAAGCTGTTTTAAAATTCTTGACCCAACATCTGGATCATCTTAGGATCAGTTTTTGTCAGCGATGTGTGCATAGATTGCATTTTCTTGGTTCTATGTTTGTCTATAAATTTTTATTGTATCCTAGACATTGTGACACTACATTCAGAGTCTGAATTTTGTTGTTTTTCTTCAGAGAATGCCAAGTTTTGTTCTTGCAGGCAGTTAATTTGCTGGAAGATCAGCTTGACCCTTAAAGGCTTATTGCTAGGCTTTGCTAGAGTGGTTCTAGAGTACTCCCCACTCTAGGATGAGAGGAACACTGCTTCTCAGATGTGGTCTTTCTGGGTCTCAACTGAGGTCTTCTCTCCACTCTGGATGATTGGAACACCTATATTTCTCAGCACCGTGTAACATCAGAGATCTCTGCTCATCTCATAGCTCTCCGGAAGCTGTTTTTGCCAAAGGTTGGGTAGTCTTGCCCTAAACATGTATATTTTGATTCCATCCAGTACCTTAAGGTGACTGATACATAAATTTCTGGAGCTGCTCTTTTATGCAGCTCTCTTCTCTCAGTTATCCTGACACTCTGCAAACTTTAAATTCTAATCTCTGCCTCCCCAGTTTAGCAAACCTGCTGTGCTCTGATTGGATTCTGCTTTCCTGGGCCATGATTCAGGAGTAGCCCCAAACAAAAAGTCAGGATGATCACATGCTTCACCTCCCTCAGGAATCCCCCTTAATCCAAGGTTCTGTGCTGAAATATTTCTGAATCAAAACAAACAGGAGTGACTTGCATAGCTAGCTTTGTCATTATAAACATCAAGCCCATTTCTCACTTCCCTCCTGTGGGTTTAGGGAGGAGTTAGGTCAATCACAAATGGAAACTTTGAAACCATTTGCAAAGTTGCCTAATGTATCACAAGGCAATGTGGTAGGTTGGCAGAGCTGATATCTCTCTAATAGGCTGAAAATATCAAAATTAAAACTTTAAAATTTGAGTTTAGTTTACTCCAATTCCACCATATATGTCCCAGGCACATTCCTAGCTGCTGAAGGTACAAAGGTGAATGAGATGTAGCCCGTGCCCTGAAGGATAGGATCCTGCAAAGAAAATTGGCAAGCGTTGTGATGAGGTCTCCAGGGGAACTAGGGTGACAGCACAAAATGGAGATGACCCATCTAGCTTAAAGAGGTCAGCATAGGTGCTAAGAATCTAAACGAAATGATGAGTGAGTTGAGGTTTCAAGGAAATACCCAAGTTGTTCAGGCTGACTGAAGTGGGCAGGGGAAATAGCTGGTGAAAAGGCAAAGAAGTTCAAGCCAGGTGGCAATTTTAGTTACAGAGAGGACAACCTACACTATGGCTATAGCATATACTGGCTGTACTAAAGTAATAGGATTTACGAGCTATAGCAATGGGTGCAACACAGGATTATGTCAGGAAATGCAGTCAGAGAAACAAGGCTAGCCAAGATTACAACACAACTTTAGGTCATATTTAGACTAATAAACACAGGATTGTTTTGTGTTTACCTGTAGCTATTGGAGCTAGAATAGTACGTAAAGTGCTGGCATTTATGTATGGTTTGAGGTTTCATATCCATTCTCCACTATCCAGACCCCCATCTGAAGTTTCTAGTCCTATATAAGACCTTTGAGACCGCCAAAACTGAAGCAGAGAAGGGAGCCAGGGTGGCAAAGGAATTTGAAAGCATTTTATTCTGGTTATGGTAATGAGACAGACCTTCCTATCACCCTTTGTAAAGGAAACAGCTCTATCCTTTTCCCTAGGCTTTTTATGGCCAACCATGAGTTCTAACTATCTGACTCGGGGCAGTCAATCCACAGGCTCATTTTGCGTTTACGAGCAGGTGTCTTTAGGTTGGGATCTCTGGGAAATAGACCCCGAGATGAAAATATCTATGCAGAAAGTTTGGCATGGTGTGCTGTCAGGATCAGCAACATAAGGAATAAAGGAAGCAGAATTGAGCAGAGGGAGAGGTTAATTTGCCATACAGTTAAAACAGAGGCATCAGCTGATTCCATGGGGAGTACAGAAGTTGACAAGGCCCTTCAAAGACCTTTCATACTTAGGCAAAGGGCCAGGCTTCTGTTCCTCATCTCAATCAGTCATTAGATGCATTTTCTCCCAGGGAAAAGAAAAAATCCCCCAGAGTGATCCAGCTGCGAGCTGTCAGCTGACAACCCTTCCTCTGGGACATGTGGGTGCTGCCTCACTGCTTCCACCACAGATAACCCGCTCTGGAAAGTTCTGCTCATGGGAGAAATGATAATTAGCCAGACTATTCAGACTCCAGAAATGAGCAATAACATATGGTGAGGATCAGCCAGGTGCTATAAACAACTTGTTTGATAGAAAGCAGGAACCCAGAGAAACAGAATGTGTGAGGAGCACGTTTGTCCCCTGAGAGATGGTGGAAAAGACTGGGAATGTTTACCAGGGGCAGGGGCAGAGAAGACTGTGGAGGGACATGAGGCCCACCTGTAAATAGTTGAAGGGCTGGCAAATGGAAGCAGGCTCTGGTATGTTCCTCAGCACCCCAAGGGGTTGCATTTTAGGTGGAGAGCATCCCAACAGTCAGGGCTGTAAGTTCTCACCTCACCTACCAAAAGGGCTGCTGCTGACATCACACAGGTCTTTGGTGGGAGGTGGAGCTGAAGGTGTTGTCAGGACCTGAGCCTCTGTAGGTATCCAGTTCCCCTAACAGCAGGCAGTTTCCTTGATGTAGGCTGCATCTGAAAGGTTATTTTCCTCCTCCTTGGGCCCGTTCAAAAATTGTAAGCATGACTATAGCTCAGGCAGTGATTCTCAAACCTGGCTGCATATGAAAAGCTCTGGGAAGTTTAAAAATAGAGCGCTCATCTCCAGAGAAGTTAAATCATAATCTCTCAAGATGGCAATGGGTCATTTTTATTTCTTAAGTGCTCCCCAGATAAATCAGATATGTAAACAAAGTTGAAAACCCTATGTCTGTTCTACTAGAGTGTCATTTGACCGAGAGGAAATGAGAAGGGTCATTCAAAGGATAAATGGAAAAGATTTCTGTTGCATAATGAGATCAATAGGAAATGATTAATCCCAATGGAGTTAGCCGTGGTAAAACATAGCAAGCAAATTGATTGCTACAAGCAGGATCTGTGGCCCTAATGCTGACTGCATTGAATCAGAGGAAGTGAAGCTTTGTTTGGCGATGTGAGCCAGTGCTCTGTTTTGGTGAAATATACGGCTTGAAGAGAATAGAGTTTCTTTAAACTTTCTAATGTAACAGGGACTGTTCTTCTCATAGATAGCCCTTAAGCCCTCCAGGGCTCTAATACACTATTAGATTGTATCAGTAGCAAAATAAATAAATAAATAAATAATATGTATTGAAGAAAATATGGAGATAGAGAAACGTGTATATATAGAAACTATAAAGCATAAAGAAAAAACACAAAACTTCTTTCGCATTCCACTACCCAAAACTAGTCATTTTTATAATTTTGCCATAATATATACAGGCAACATGCACACTCATTGTGTGTATGTGTACACACACACGCACATATATGCATGTATGTATTTATCTGTAACTCAGACACTGTACTACCAAGCAGTGTAATACAATCAGAAATAGTGATTGTTTTGAAATCTCAAAACAGTTTGAAAGATTATCTCACCTAGGGTGACAATAACAGTTCCTACCCCATGAGATTGTTGTGTATTAATATTAGTTAATATGTGGTAAAATGCTTAAGACAGTGCCTGGTCTATATTCAGGCCTCAATACATATTAGAAAGAGAAAAGAGAAAGAAAGAGAGGGAAAGAAAGAAAGAGATAAGAGAATTTGCTCATATTAGAAAGAGATTAAAAGAAGGTGAGGACTCTAAGTCGGGTTTGCTAACCTCAGCACCATTGGCATGCTGGGCTGGAAAATTCTCTGCTGTATGGGGCTGTCATGCAATTTATAGGATGTTTAACAGCATCTTCAGCCTCTAGTATTCAAGACCAGTAGCCTCCTCTCCTCTAAGGCATCACAGTCAAAAACGTCTTCAGACATTGCCCTGGGGGACAGAATCGCCTCCAGTTGAAAAATATTGACCCAGATCCATCATGTTATAATTCCTGTTCTTTTATGAAGAAAGTACGTTTTAATCAAATGCATGTGTAAAATATCACAATTGGGATCTGTGCACCGTTTGTATTCTGCATTTTCACTTAATGTCACATCACGCTTTTGCTCCTCATCATTAAACATTCATTATACATGTCATTTTTAGCGGCTGCATTATAACCCAGCCTTTCAATGTACTGTCATTTTAATGACACAATATTTTTAGATAGGTTGTTTCCATTTTGTGTTCTTACCAAAAACATCATCCTCAAAATGCATACCTACACATGTCAACATAGGTCTTTGTCTACATTTCTACTTCTTTTCACTGGGTAAATTTCTAGAAGTGAAATTATGGAAACAAAAGTAATCAAGATTCTGAAGAGTCTTGACGAATATTACCACACTGATTTCCAAAACAGCTGTCCAAGTCAACACTCCCGCCAGCAGTCATGTTGGTATTTGGCATGCACTAGATATGGGGATTGACATGGTTTTGATTTGAACTCACTGAAAGGGTCTTTTAATCTAGACTTCACAAAAGTTAAAAATAAAAATGTAAAAAGAAAAGACAGGCCGGGCGTGGTGGCTCACACCTGTAATCCCAGCACTTTGGGAGGCTGAGGCGGTTGGATCACGAGGTCAAGAGATCGAGACCATCCTGGTCAACATGGTGAAACCCCGTCTCTACTAAAAATACAAAAAATTAGCTGGGCATGATGGTGCGTGCCTGTAATCCCAGCTTCTCGGGAGGCTGAGGCAGGAGAATTGCCTGAACCCAGGAGGCGGAGGTTGCGGTGAGCCGAGATTGCGCCATTGCACTCCAGCCTGGGTAACAAGAGCGAAACTCTGTCTCAAAAAAAAAAAAAAAAAGAAAAGAAAAGACAACACGTGCTATGTGGCGAGTGTTACTGATCACATCACAGGTAATGTAACTGTGCATAACTTCAATACACTTCTTAGCAAAGGAGATGGTTCTGGCATGAACTCTATTGCTCTTCACTTAGGAACCAGGGAAACCTTGAATAATCTAGTGAGGAAAATGTATCTCTCATTTCTAGAGAGTTACCAGCCTTGCTGGGAGCCGCGTAGAGAAGGTTGGAATTGAAATACAAGGCTGGTGGTCTGGCTCAGCACCTTGATGGATATCTGATTTCCATCCCACTTGAAAGTGATGTCCAAATCTTCTATAAGAGGAACTATGAAAGAATTTGTAGTATTCTAGAATTCTTATGGAAGGCAGAAATCTTCTGCTTCACTTCTCTATTTGGGGAGGGGGAACTTTCAGAACAGAAGGGAACTGAGATCTACTTATAGGCAGCCATGAAAGCTTGAGTCAACTATAGAAATTTCCAAGTCCAGATATTACGTCTGCACCTGGAGGATGAATTCCAGCATTTCTGAAGCCTGGTCTGGTATAAATGCTTTACGACCCTTGGACACCAGGCCTTTCCCACGTATGCTTCATATTCTATGTGAGGTCACATAGGCTTCTTGGACAGTATTTTTAATCAACTGTGGGATAAATGAGCTAACAAAGAAGAATGACTCATCCAAATGGGCTATCGGCACACCCCAACAGAGCTGAACATATACATTCTGGATGGTCATTTGATAAGTAATTCCATTTCACAGACATTCATTAGTGTTAGTTTAATGTCTGTTGTAGGAACTATAGAGGATTAACACAACACTGTCCCCATCCTCTAAGAGTTGAGAAGGTTTTTTAAAACATGCAATTATCTAGAATGTTAAGCATAAAGCTAAAAATAAGTCTACTATAAACAGAGTGTCCAGGGACTTCATTGCAAGGACACAAGGATTGCAGAGCACTTAGCATGTGCCAGGCAATGTTATGAGGGTTTCACGCTGAGTCAGTGCATCTCACTCTCACGATGCCATTCTGAAACTTATGCTGTCATAGACAACTTGACCAAGACCCCACAGCTGGTAAATAGAAGAGTTGCGGGGTGAGCCTGTTAGCTGGATCCAGTGCAAGGGCTATGCTGTGCGTGCTGCTTCTTGTTTGCTGGGGGTTTAGGAAGCGCCTCATGCAAGTAAACACGACGGAGCGTTCGGAGGTAAAAACTGAAGGACAGATCTCCAGGACAGATGGACTTGGGAGCTAAGCCAGATAATTGGTGCATAACCAAGTAGGCAATAGGGAAGTCAATAAATATTTTTGAGTGAGGGAATCACATGATCAAAACTGAACTTTAACACAATGAATCTGGGAGGAAGAAGTGGGGAAAAGGAGACACTGAAAGTAGGTGGTAGGCAGATAGGCATGATGGAACAGCCCGGGTAAGGGTCTTCGGTGTGCGGCAGTACTGGGATGATGGGAGAGTGGCTGTGAGATAAACAGCAGGCTTGAATGAGCATGGCATTGTGTTGTGATTCTCATGCTAGCCCACTTTGATGTATTTATTCTCTCAGAATGTGTGTGTATATATATATCTCACAAATGATCCTGGCACACACCAGCTACTCAGTAAAAACATGATATTCTGAGAGAAGAAATGAATGTCATGCCTCCAGGTTATCTTATAAGTCTGCAATAGGATATTGTTTAATGCCTCTGTGTGTGTGTGTGCTCATGGGGTGTGGTATGTGTGTGTGCTTGTGGTGTGCGTTTATGTGTGCACATGTGTGTGTTGTGTGTGTGTGTGTGTGTGGTGTAAGGGCTGGAATTTAGCCCCAAGCTCCATGTACACCACTTTTTTGCCCATAGACAATGGCTTCCATCTAAAACCATGGCTAAATTCAGTCTTTGAAGTACAGAGGCTCAGAGCCTGAATAAAGGTTAACATAACAAGAGTCTGCAGGACATGGGCGTCTCTGAGCAGCAACACTCAACCCCTCCTAGTTGTCAGAAAGTCTGTAGCCCCAGAGGGACTTCCTGATGCAGAAGTGAAACCCAAATCGTAGCTAAAAAAATAAAGAGCAACACAATACAATGCCTCCATGCTAGTGAGCCTTGTGTGTGCTGTAGAAGAAAAGGGGAAACCAGGAACTCTCCTGCTGCATCCCGTGCCCATTCTGCCTGTTTATGGCAGTTGTCCCAGCCCCATCTCAGTGAGCAGGAGCTGGATAATGATTTGTGCCCAGGATTGTTAGAAACAGTCACTTTGACTTCAGATTGATCAGAGCTTCAATCCCAGTTTTGCCTCTGACAAGCCACCAACTCTTGGGCAGTGTATGTAATTCCCCTCTACTTTGGTTTCTTCCCTTTCCTTTTCGCTTTCCTTTTTCCTTTCCTTTCCTTCTTTCCCTTCCTTTCCTCCCTCCTTCTGTTTCTTTTTTCTCTCTTTCCTGTCTTCTTCTCTCCTTCTCTCCCACTCCTTTTCCTTTCCTTTTTCCTCTCTTTCTATTTATTTTTCTTTCTTTCTTTTCTTTCTTTCTTAAGACAGTCCACTGTTGCCCAGGCTGGAGTACAGTGTCACAGTCATAACTCACTGCAGCCTCCCCCTCCTGGGCTCGAGCAACCCTCCTGCCCCAGCATCCCAAGTAGCTGGGACTACCACAACCAGCTAATTTTTTTTTTTGAAGAGATGGGTCTTGCTTTGTTTCCCAGGCTAGTCTCGAACTCCTGAACTCAAGCAATCCTCCTGTCTCAGCCTCCTGAGTAGCTGGGTCTATGGGCAGGAGCCACTGTGCCTGGCTGCTTTGTTTTTCTTATTTGCTAACTCAGGATGACTTTAGCTTCCAGGCTTGCACACTGCAGGACCAGCGCCTGGGAGCGAGAGCCTCCTTCAGTCATGCACCTGGGTGGCTCACGTGCCTCACCCTAGCCGCCAGCCTGGTAAGAAGCTGTGAAAGAACCTGGCATGTGAGGAATCACCACAGGTCTTTCCACATGGCTGGAATGAAGGAGGTGCATGTGTGGGGGACACACTGACAGGAGAGAATGAGGAGCTGACACCAGATACTGATGGCTCCAGCCAAGACAAGAGTGCCAGGAGATGCCCTTCAGCACCCCACAGCTGGGAACCCAAAGGGTAGATTACAGGCAGCCCCTGACCAGACTTTTCAGAGAGAAGCCTCAGAGCATCAAAGTGAAAATGGTAGTATTCAAAGTCATCAGGGAAAAGACAGATTAGCTACAAAGGGATGGCAATTATAAGTTCAGTAGACCTTTCGTCCCCAACCACAGATGTCAGGAAAGGTGGTCTATCATCGGGAAAGGGCTGAGGAGAAATAACTGACAATCCAGTGTGAACAATAAACAGCAGGCATCCATTTCTGAGCAAGCGTATGGTAGCCTAGAGTTCTGTACTCAGCATCATGATAATTTAATGATGAGAGTTAAATAAAGTGGTGTAGGAATACAAAAAATTCACTGCTCGTTGGCCCTTACTGAAAAAACAAAATCGGCGAGAGGATGGATAGGGATGGAGAAAATATGGGTGATCACAGAAAGTAGTAAAATGTAGTGGAAAGTATATTTAACAACTGATTTCAAGAAATTAATAATGATTGCTATTGTGTGTTTTACAGGTGGTGAAATTAAAACTAAGAACAAAGAAGATACTGGGATGTTAAGTAAAGTGTCTGAGATACTATGTGCCTTATGAGAATGGTTGAGATAAAGAATAAACGTAGAAGTTAGAAAAATAATGTGTTGACTGTGAATATTGGAAATACAGTTTATCAGCAGAAAGAATGGAAATCGCCATCATGTTGCAGTGACTGTGAGTATCCGGCATCTTGTGAGGGGCCCTCTTCTAGGCATTGATGATACAGAGATGACCAAGACAGGAAAGTTCTTTTATCGTGGATTTGTTAATGTAAATTGTAATGGATTCCTAGAGTAACCTTGGTTATGTATGACAATGCTGAGACCCACTTCAGTTTTTTGTTTTTTTTCTAGAAAGATGTGATGCATATAAACTGTAGATAGGGTGTTATATGGGGAAGAACTTGCCTTTGGAATATGAGTTTGTTCATTCTTGCATTACTATAAAAAAATTCTGAGGCTGGAAAATTTTTTCATCTCTACCAAAGAAAACCCCAAAATTAGCAGGTTATAGTAGTTCCAGCTATATAGGAGGCTGAGGCAGGAGGACTGCTTGAGCCCAGGAGGTGGAGGCTACAGTGAGTTATGATTATGCCATTGTACTGCAGCCTGGGCAACAGGGAGCCTCAGTCAAAAGAAAGAAAGGAGACATAAAGAAAAGAGGTGTTATTGGCTCACTGTTCTGCAGGCTGTGCAGAAAAGCATGACTCTGGCATCTGCTAGCTTCTGGGGAGGCCTCACAGAGCTTTTACTCATGACAGAAGGTGAAGCAGGGGCAGGCATGTTACATGGTGAAAGCAGGGGCAAGACAGAGAGCTGTGGGATAGGGGGAGTGTCACATTTTACAACAACCAGATCTCGTGAGAATTCACTCATTACTGCAAGGACAGCACCAAGTCATGAGGGGTCTGCCCCATGACTCAGACACCTCTCACCAGGCCCCGGCTGCAACACTGGGGATTACATTTAAACGTGAGATGTGGGCAGGGACAAATACGCACACTTTATTAGGCTACTTTTCTGACGGTCGTGGAAAAAGAAAGTCTTCTTGATGATAACCCCGATTCCTCTGTCTTTAACAATGAGCATATTTGATTTTCAACATATGTCTTCGTCCCATGGGTTTAGCCTGAAGACTTGCAAACAGCTGAGTGTTAGCACACAGGCACCACGAGCACTGGAAGCTAAGACACGCCTTGGGCTGGGCAGGGGTGGTGCAGCAGTCCTGGAGAAAACCAAAGCGCAGAGGGGGCTCCGGCGGGCAGATGTGGACTCAGGCCCATCCTCTTGTCTTGACTTTGAGCAAGTCAGTTACCTTCTCCGTGTCTTAGTTCCCTGATGTGTATAGTCACCACTTTATGAGCTTGCTACAAAAATGATGATGGATGTGTTCACGTCTTTGTAGGAGCTCTCCCCTGAATAATAATGGGTGTCCAAATGCTGATTAGAGCCCTTCAAATACTTTTCTTATTTCTTGCAACATGGCTTAAGGTCTTTAAAGGCTTTTTTTTTCTTGAGTTGGAGTCTTGCTCTGTCACCAGGCTGGAGTGCAGTTTTCAAGTGATTCTCCTGCCTCAGCCTCCTGAGGATCTGGGACTACAGGCATGCACCACCACACCCAGCTGATTTTTGTATTTTTAGTAGAGATAGGGTTTCACCATGTTGGCCAGGATGGTTTCTATCTCTTGACCTCATGATTCACCTGCCTTAGCTCCTCAAAGTGCTGGGATTACAGGCATGAACCACTGTGCCTAGCCTGAAGGCATTTACTTGTTCTTATTCGTGTTTCCCAAGTATTGTTCTAGGAACACAGTCACTAATTAACAAATATTTTTTAATTGAACTACCGTAAATGGAATGAAACTGGATTGATTTGACAAGGATGCAAACTAAACATGATATAATTAAAGAACAATAGGAGACATCATCTCATCAAGGGCTTTTACCAGCTTTTATAGAATTACAGAAATTATCAGAGAAGGGGAGATGAAAGTGGACTGAGCAGACAGTTATCGGGGACAAGCAGTTCCTGAATAAACACTTTGTACCTGACACCATGCCAGCCCTTCTCCCAAACACCATCTCATTAACTCCTAACAACATGTGGAAAAAAAAGCATGATTATCTTCATTTTATAAATGAAAATTCAGGGGTTCAGAAAAGCCTAGTCACCTGCCCGAGGTGAGCTGAGGACAGTGGCAGGGTCAGAGTCCAAAGCGAGCTTCTCTGCTGCCGCAGCCCCATCTCCACTTTCTCATTCAGCCCCAGGCTGGGGGCTGGGGGGTAGCTCTTCCTTGCTTCTATGTGATTCTCTTTTTTGTGTGTGCCACATTGGCTAAGCTGCACTCACCATGCCCATTTTCAATTATAGCCTGCAAGCCTGTGCTTTGAAGAACATAATTTATTTTCCCAGTCAGACCAAATAGAAAACACAATTGTGTGTTTAAATACTAATTAACCTTTTCACATCTCCCTTTCTCTCTCTCCTTTCATTCCTCTGAAGCAAAAGCATGTAACATGTAGGACAATTCTTGCCATTTTTTTTTCCGTGTACTCTATCAGTTGGAGCTCAGTAGCATATGGCTATGAGGACTTCTGTACTTGAAGTCAAGCTCCTTTAGACACAGAAGACCACTATGCACCTGGCCAGCAATGTGTTTGTTTCTCTACACCGAGAATTCTAAGCTCCCTTCACTGTAGAGTTTGCAGGGCCCATTCCAAGGATGGCTCTATCAGATTTGCATTGATATCATTCTCATCGGCCATATATTACTTACCCCTGTCTGAAATCTCTAGAAGTTTAAAAGACTTGGGCTTTGAAAACAAACAGCCTGCCTATTTAAATGAACTTCATGCATCCATATAAAGCAGCTTAAAAATTACTTCATTAGCATCTCCATGTCAGCATTTTAATTTTCTAATAATGCTGCCCGTCTCCTACTCAGCTGCAGCGCTTCTGTTTTCACAGCCATCTCCTCCCGTTCTGCATCTAGATCCTTGCATTGACCACTTAGTTTTGGGGTAGTGGTATCATCTTTGACTTCAAAACCTTTTAAGAATGCAGCCATCTGCACTTCACTCCAGTATGAGCACTCCATTCAGAAAACACCCCTTTATTCTAAGTACCATTTTTTCGATGGAACCAAATGACATGTTTAATTTTGGGTATGTTGAACTTACAATGCTTGAGTGGATACAGTTGCATTGGTTGGTTCAAAGCTCCAGAAAGAAAGTGAAGAAGACTAGAAGACAGTGTTGACATGGAAGGCAGAAAAAAGGAAGAACTTTCTTTCTTTCTTTTTTTTTTTTTTGAGATGGAGTTTCACTAACATTGCCCAGGCTGCAGTGCAGTTGCGCAATCTCAGCTTACTGCAACCTCTGCCTCCCGAGTTCAAGAGATTCTCCTGCTTCAGCTTCCCAAGTAGCTGGGATTACAGGCATGCACCACCATACCCAGCTAATTTTGTATTTTTAGTAGAGACAGAGTTTCACCATGTTGGCCAGCCTGGTCTGGAACTCCCGACCCTAGGTAATCTGCCAGCCTCAGCCTCCCAAAGTGCTAGGACTACAGGCATGAGAAACCGTGCCCAGCCGAAAGTAAGTACTTTCTAAAAGAAAGGAATGGTAGATGGAACTGGATACCACAGAGAAGTCTGATAGAGTAACAAAGGGATGGTGTATTATGTTTTGCAACAAAGCAGTCAATGATTTCCCTTGTTACAGGGGTCCCCAAACCCCAGGCTGCAGACCAGCACTGGTCCATGGCCTGCTAGGAACTGGGTCGTACAGCAGGCCATGAGTGGCAGGCAAGTAACTATTACTCCCAAGCTCCCAAGCTCTGCCTCCTGTCAGACTAGTGGTGGCATTAGAGTCTCATAGGAGCACAGACTTATGCTGGTGATGCTGCAGCATGAGGGCAGAGATCACCCACATAGAAGATATGAAGTCAATATTTTTGAATGCGTGAATATATAATGGTTTCATGTAACATGACAGTGAGATGGAGCCAGATGTTCACTTTCGTTAATCTTACCGGTGCCAGCTGTCCTTCTCTTGCCTTTTTTCCTTCTTACCTGGCCCAGCCTGGACTGAAATGGTCCGACTGAAGTCCTGCTGCCAGTCCATTCTCCAAAGCTCCCAAGGGAAGGACGGTGTCTATGTGTGAATGTGTGTGTGCACATGTGTGTGGGGGGGACCAGAAGACAGTTATAATTTCGAGTATCCATCAAGAAGTATCTACCAAACATGTCTTTGTCCTCATATTAAAGATTAATAACTAAGTAATAAAAATTAAAAACTACAATAGCAGCAACCATGGAGTACAGTTTGTTATCCTCATTTTACAGAGGAGGAAGCAAAATTCCAAACAGAGTCAGTGACTTGCCTGTGGTGCCATTATCAGGAAGTGGCAGGACCGCGGTTCAAACCCTGGCCAATTTGACTCCACATGTAGAAAATGTCCAATGCATCTAGCACTTAGTTTCCCCTTCCGTAAAAGAGGAGATTCACCTTAAAAGTTTCTTTTAATCCTAGCAGTCCCTGAAAGAATGCATGTTGCTTCCTTTCCATCAGTGCCTTGCATAGGATGGGGTCTTGCCGTGAGCGCTTGTGTATTTATTCCGGTGATTTAGACAAGGTCCAGTAGGTGGGGCTAGAGAGTAGACACAAACTTTGTGGCTGATGAGCAGGCGCTACCATCTGGGTATTGTCCTCAGTCATCCTGTTAGTTGATTCCCTCTTCAGAATAAAAATCACTACTCTGAGCTAGGCTTGGGGTAGAGAGAGATGAGTCTCCCAAGCCTGAAAGATTAAGGCTAAACTGGAGTTTGTTACTTTGGGAATAATCTTCTATGGGAAGGGAAAATCAGTAGAAGAAACAAAAATACTTTCAGTTTCACAGGTAATGAGTGTAGTCTTACTTATAGGTGCAGCCCTGGGTTTGAGTCCTGGTTCTCAATCTGCCTCTCCTCTCCCCTCCCCTCCCCTCCCCTCCCTCCCCTCCTCTCCCCTCCTTCCTCTCTTCCCCTCTTCTCTCCTCTCCTCTCTCCCCTATTCCCTCTCTCTCTCCTCTCTCCTTCCCCCATCTCTTCTCCATCTCTCTCTCTTGCTCTCTCTGTGTGTTTCTCTTTCTCGCTCTCCTCCCCTTCTCTCTCCCTCCTTCTTTCTGTTTTTCTCTCTCTCTCACTCTCTCATTGTTGTTGGGTTTTTGTGTGTGTGTGTGTGTGAATTAACGTGCAGATAAGGAAGTTCAAGACATTGCTATAGGCTGATGTTTGATAACTGTCCCACTTTTCTTATTCTTCTAATAGACTTTGTGCTTTAGTACAGTTTAGATGTACAGAAAACTTGAGAAGATGATACAGATTTCCACTTACTCCACACCCAGTTTCCTCTTTTTTTAACATCTTACATTAGCATGATCCATTTGTTACAATTAATAAAATGATATTGATACCATATTGCCAACTGGAGTCCACAGTTTATTCTGATTTTCTTGGTTTTAACCTAATGTTCTCTTTCTGTTTCAGCATTCTTCCAGGATACCATGTTATATTTACCTGTCATGTCTCTTTAAGTCTCTGCTTGGCTCTTTCTCAGACTTACCTTGTTCTTCTTGACCTTGAGAGTTTCTTGTTTTCCTTTTGTCCCTGTTTTTAGATGGAGTTTCGGTCTTGTTGCCCCAGCTGGAGTGCAGTCAGTGGTGCAATCTCAGCTCACTGCAACCTTTGCCTCCTCGGTTCAAATGATTCTCCTGCCTCAGCTTCCTGAGTAGTGGGGATTACAGGTGACCACCACCATGCCCAGCTAATTTTGTATTTTTAGTAGAGATGGAGTTTCACCATGTTGCCAGGCTGGTCTCAAACTCCTGACCTCAGGTGACCCACCCGCCTCAGCCTCCCAAAGTGCTGGGATTACAGGAGTGAGCCACCGCACCTGGCCCGACCTTGACAGTTTTGAGGATGGTTTGTAAGATGTTCCACTACTGAATGTTTTTCTATTTCTTTTTCTCATGATTGGACTTTTTGGAAGGAAAAGATGAAGTGCCATCTTCTTCACTTCCTATCAGGGTACACGTGTGTAAGCAACATGATTGATGACCATTGGTGTTTCACCCTGATCACCTGCTTAAGGTCGTGTCTGTCAAGTTTCTTCACTGGAAAGTTGCTATTTTTCCCTCTCTCCTTACTGTTCTCTTTAGAAGAAAGTCACCATGTGTGGTTAACACCTAAGAAGTAGAAAGTTATGTTTTTCTTACTGGAGGTTGGAATATCTACATAAATTATTTTAAAAATTTCCCCATTCATTAAATCAGTTATTTATTTATATGAGCATGGACTTGTGAATAATTTATACTTTGGGTTTAATCCAATATTCATTCATTTCCTTGTTCAGATTGTTCCAGCTTTGGCCATCAGGAGCTCTTCCAGTTGGTTCTTCTGCTCCTGTGACACATGACACATTCCCACCAATTGAAGCTGGTATTGCATTTGTTTTAGCCATTTTGTTTCCCTCTCTCTCTCCCTCCATCCTCCCTCTCTCCCTCCCTCTGTCCCTCCCTTCCTCCCTCCCTTCTTCCCTCCCTTCCTCCCTTCCTCCCTCCCTTCTTCCCTCCCTTCCTCCCTTCTTCCCTCCCTTCTTCCCTCCCTTCCTCCCTTCCTCCCTCCCTCTCTTTCTCCTTTCCTCCCTCCCTCCCCCTTCCTTCCTTCCCTCCTTCCTTCCTTCCTCCTTTCCTTCTTATTTTTACAGTACAACTTTGCTCTGTGCTAGAACATGTGAGATGAAAGAGAATCTCTGCCCTCAAGGTGTTCCCAGACAGACAAAAAAAGGCAGACAAAAGGCGTACAAATTCAATACATGGTGGTAAATTACATAGAAAAGAAAACACAAGGTGCCAGTTAGAGAAGAGGAGTCAGGGTGAGGGGCAGTAGAGCGAGTTCTGATTTGCTGCCTCTCTGTGACCTTCACAAGATCATTTCATTTCTCTGGGCCAGACATTACAAATCATGAAAGAAAATAAGTGGGAGGGGTGAAACTTTGGTGGGGGAAAGAGCTAACTTGCATTACGGTAGGAAACTTATATTTTTTATTTATTTATTCACTCATTAAAAGCAAAGTGAGAAACTAGGTACTGGGAAAGGTGATTTATATTAAACGATTCATTCAACAGATTATTTATTCACCACTGAATCTCTACTAATTCATGTACTCCTTACAGAAAAAGGGGTTCTGGTACCCATCTTACAGAGGCTGAGTCTCAGAGACCTTAAGCAGCTTGCTCAAATCCTTCCTAGTAAGTGGAGGGGCAGATCTGAACTCAGGTTAGCTTTGTTCCAGGGCTTCTCCTGCCATGACTCAGGATTATTCCTCATTTCTTCTGTGATTGCAGACGTCTCTTTTGCAGGGGCTTAGATAGCTTCACAAGAGGTCTCAGCACAGCAGTTAGCATCCTGGGGAACCTCCCACTACATCTTAGTGTTTGGGAACAAGTTTCTCTCGGGCTCGTGCTCCAAATCCTGATCCGTTACAAGTGACTATTCATTTTGCAACATTTTCCAACCTGCCTGCCAATTCATTTCCTGTGCAGCACACGCAGAGATCAATTTTGGCAGGATGGGACCCTGCCTGCCTCTGCTCTCACAGGGCCTTGGACAGTAGACAGCCTCTCCAAGAAATGCTGCATCAGCAAGGCCACACATCATCCTTGGACACATTACCCAGGGCACAGGGAAGGATGGTTTGGTGAATGATAAGTCACGAGCTTTGGAGGAAGCAGAAAAATCCTGATCTATCTCTAAGGGCAGCACGGGACAAAGGGGAGAGCATTGCAATTAGAGTCAAAAGAAGGAAACAGAAATCAAGATAGTTACTGAGCATCAGCTGTATACCAGGCACACACCAGGTAAAGAGTTAACAAGTGGTCCTTGCCCACAAGGAGCCAACTGTCCGGTAGTGCTTGCAGAGACAGACACAGCATCAATAACATGTGACTCATGAGACTGGTATAATATGGCAGGGGGCTCCCCTAAAACACTGTGTGAATGTCCCTCTCCATGCAAGCTAGAACAACACTCTCATCCTTGCTGTTAACTGACAATAATGGATATGACAAAACACACCCACCGCGTTAATAAAATTTAATGTTCAAACCAAGCAATAAAATTGCCTATTCATATGCATTTTATATCTCCCTATATAATAAAAAGAATCAAATTTCTTTAAGAAGAATGTCTTAAGTCAGTGTGCAAAGCACCAGCGCCCCCCACTCAGTCTACTGATTTCCCAGATGACATCCAAGGGGCACATAGGGAAGAAGGCAGGAGAGGGAGGAATGATTAGTCTGAAGTTTCATTTCTTGGTGGTACAGTGTGGCTTAAAGGTGAGTTGAGAGTATATTCTCCTTACCTCCTTCCAAGACAAGGCTGAGGAAACATACAAGCGCAGTTAGACGAAATTTAATCTTTCTCCCTCTCTCTTTCTCTCGGTGCTCTGAGTTCAGCATCTCAGTTCTCTTTTCAGTGCATCTGGCCAGTCATGTTAGTCCACGATTTTGTGTGTGGAAAAGCAGCTTGTTCAGTGTTGTTTGTTCCTCACCAAAACCTGTGTTGCAGGCTTTGCTCATGCAGAGGAGCAGGGTGCCTGGTCATCCCTTCTCCCCAGCAAAATGCTTAGAAGCCAGGACACCACGAGGGTTTACTCTGGTTCTCCATCTGCAGAAAAGAAAGTATAGACATAAGAATGAAGATGTAAATATGGTCAACATATGGCAATTCCATGAGAGAAGAGTTTTTTCGCAAGTCATTGAATAGTCCCTAGTAAAAATGCAGGTCATTCATTGAGGCATTTAAAATAAATTTCAAATCACTCAGAAGTTAAGTTAGGCAAATAAAGTTAATGCGTGGAGGGCAGACTGTTTTATGAACTTTTATTCTAAAGAAAAAAGAGAATGCTAGGAATGAATGTATAAAACAGAAAGAGGAAAATAGGTGAGGAAGTACTGACTTTTACCTAGAATAGGACATTCAGTGACTACCACAAAGAAGTGCTATTATCTCTCTGTTCAGTAAACAGGCATTTCAGGTGAACACGGTGGTAATGGAGGAAATTCTGAGAAGAGTTTTCCCTAAATTCAACTTTAGATGCCTTGAGAGTTTGGGTTGTATTGTCTGACCCATAATGGCCATAAATATATTGTGAGGATACATGATCCAGACACAAAGGTATTCTTTGTGAATGGCAAAGTGTTGGGAAAATTAAAGATGTATTGCTTTTGCTTTTGTGACATCATCATCTTTGTTATTTGAGTGCCTGAAATCATTGAGTTCCGCTCTGTCACAAAATAGCGATGTGACTTTGAATATGTTGTGCAAGCTGCCTGGTCCTGTGTTTCCTTGACTGTACAATTAAGGCACAGCACCCATGGCCTCTGGGTCTCCTTCTAGGCTGGTGTGATTCAACACATCTCCTGGCCATGCTCCAAGTGCCCTGCCCATGATTGGCTCCTGCAGGATCCTTGGCCTGAAACATTTAGTGAGGGAGACATACAAGTTACCCCGAATCTGTGTGTGTGTGTGTTCTTTTTTTTTTTTTGAGACAGATTTTTGATCTTGTTGCCCAGGCTGGAGTGCAATAGCTTGATCTCAGCTCACCACAACCTCTGCCTTCTGGGTTCAAGCAATTCTCCTGCCTCAGCCTCCCAAGTAGCTGAAATTACAGGCATGTGCCACCATGCCTGGCTAATTTTGTATTTTTAATAGAGATGCAGTTTCTCCACGTTGGTCAGGATGGTCTTGAACTCCCTACCTCAGGTGATCCACTCACCTCAGCCTCCCATGGTGTTGGGATTACAGGTGAGCCATTCATGCCTGGCCAGTACCCTGAATCTTAAGAGTATAAGATCTGTCATAGCAAAGGTTGGCAGAGCCCAGAGAATAGGGGACATATGAGTTCAGCATTATAAGATATAACTTAGAAATTATAGCATGAGAGACTCATGTAAATTACAAGGAGAAACTCAGTAGCAGATTAGGCCCTAACAGATCTTTCCAAAGTAAATAATATTACTTGTAAATTTTATCTTTGCCATGAAACTGAATTCGATAACTATCCTAGAGCAAGTCCTGTAGAAATGCATTCAATAATCATATAAAAACATTTTGTTGTTGTTGATGGGATATACTAGAAAAATGAACAGATGCCAGTGTTAACTGGTCTTAGCTTGGGCTACTGAAAGGTACATGCAAGGTACCCTGAATCTTAGAATATCATGAACTAGGTGATATAAACAACAAGCATTTATTTCTCACAGTTGTGGAGGCTGGGAAGTCCGACATCAAGGCACCAGCAGATTTGGTGTCTGCGGAGGGCCTGCTTACTGTTTTAATTTTCTTGTTTTAATTTGTTTATTATACTTTAAGCTCTACTTACTGTTTTCCAGATGGCAGTCTTATTCCTGTGTGCTTACACAATGGAAAGAGAAGCAGGCTCTCTTGGAACTTTTAGAAGGATAGTAATTCCATTTGAGTGCTCTGCCCAACAACCTCATCTAGTTCTAATTCCCTCCCAGAGACCCCATCTCCTAACACCATCACATTAAGGGGTAGGGTCTTAACATGTGAATTTTAGGGGGACACAAGCATTTGGTCCATAACAGCCAGTAACAGGTCCATACAGCTATGATCAGGAAGGAAGGGAAGGAACACAACCTCACCAGATTAACTTCTGGCAAACTTCTGAATCTTGCTGGTCATTGATTCCCTTTTATCAAAAGAGACAAGTGGAATTAATGAGCTCTACAATAATTCTTTCCCTAACCAGCCGTTAAAAAAACCTTTTGAAGTTAGTTTGGAGGAAGAAGAATTCTTTTTATTTCATCCATTCATTTATTTTGTCCTTTCATTAAACAAATATTCATTTATGGGTCATGTCTTGTGCTAACCACTACAGATAAAGAAATATGTAAAATGAAGCTATTGTCTTCAAGAATACCTAGAGTGCAGGAATTGTCTTTAGATTCTAGATATTTCTCTTCTTAAATAATATTTCTTAGAATATAGGTACAGCTTTAGAAAATTGTGGTAATTCTAAATTTGTTTACCTTGAGTGCTTAGTGCTGAAAAGAGTTACAAAAATAATTAAGACTTGGAGATGTATTAAAAATATCCATTCTTTTCTCATCTTCATCTGTTGTTTCAGCCATTTCCTCAATAGCATCTCCCTTGGTGAAGACCTTCTCACTTTTGCAAGCAAATCCCCTAAATGAAGACCACACTGCCTAGTGCATCCTATTCTCACTTCAAACAGTTCTGAGAATCAGAGAGCTATAATTTTGCTGACTAAAGCCTGTCTTCACATGCCATTAATCAGAGTTCCTACTTACCTTCATCAGAGCCACACAAAATAGGCCTAATCAATAATTTATATTCGTGTAGCAGCTGTTTAACTATTCTTACTGGTGACCTAGAGAAAATGACTTTACCTTTCTGGTTTCACAGTTTTTTGATTTATGAAAAGAGGATAAAACTACCTTCTTTTACTTATAGGATAACTAGAAGTATGAGCATTTGATTTGCAAAAGTTCAGTGTCAATTGCTATTAGGTACTGTACATACACCATGAATTACTACTAATAATAATGCCACTTGAAGTAGGAAAAATAATATTTGTAAGTTGTTGATATTATTAGTAACAGCACACCAAGTACACTTAACAAAAATAATATCACTATTAAAAGGATTCTACTTTTAAAAGGATTTATACCTGAAATGCAAGGATAGTTCAACATATGAAAGTCAATCAATGCAATATACCATACCACGTTAATAGGATGATGGAAAAAAACGCGTGATCATCCCAAATGTTGCAAAAAAGCACCGAATACAAACCCTTTCATGATAAAACAATCAATACACTAGTAAATAGAGGAAATTGCCTAAGCATAACATTGACCATCTATGAAAAGCTTATATGGCCAGATGTGGTGGCTCGCGTCTGTAATCCCAGCACTTCAGGAGGCTGAGGCAGGCGCTTTACCTGAGGCCAGGAGTTTGAGATTAGCCTGGCCAACATGGTGAAACCCCATCTCTACTAAAAATACAAAAATTAGCCAGGTGTGGTGGTGCATGCCTGTAGTGCCAGCTACTTGGGAGGCTGAGGTAGGAGAATCACTTGAACCCAAGGAGCAGAGGTTGCAGTGAGCCAAAATCACACCACTGCACACTCAAAGCTGGGCAACAGAGTGAGACTCTGTCCAAAAAAAGAAAACAGAAAAGAAAAACTTATAGTTAATATCATACTCTATAGTGAAAGACTAAAAGGTTTTTCTCTGAGATTAGAAATAAGACAAAGATGCCCGGTTTTGCCACTTCTATTCAAATATAGTACTGGAAGTCTCAGCTGGAACAATTAGGCAACTAAAAGAAACGCCATCCAAATTGGAAAGAAAAAAGTAAAATTATCTCTGTTTAAAGATTAAATGGATACCATTTTAAAAAGGAAATAACAAATGTTGGCCAAGATGTGGAGTAATCAGAATCCTTGTACACTCTTAGTAGGCATGTAAAATGGTACAGCCACTGTGAAAAACAGTATGGTGATTACTTAAAAAATTAAAAGTATAATTGCTATATAACCCAGCAATTCTGCTTCTGAAATTATAGCCAAAGAAGAAGGCAGGCCTTAAAAAATTATTTGTACACCGTGTATATAGCAGCATCATTCATAACAACCTAGAGGTGGGAAGCAACCCACGCGATAACCAATGTGTAAATAGATACAGAAAACATAATACATTCATACAATAAAATATCACAGTCTTTAAAAAAGGGAAATTCTGTTACAACACGAATGAACCTTGAGGACAGTATGCGAAGTATAATAAGGCAGTCACAAAAAGACAAACACTGTGTGATTCCAAGAGCAATCTACAGTAGTCAAATTCACAGAACCACCAAGTAGAATGATGGTTGCCGGGGCTATGAAGAGGAAAACATGAGAAGTTGTTTAAAGGAAATAGAGTTTAGTTTTGCAAATGAAAAGGGTTCTGGAGGTTGACTGCACAACAATGTGAATATACTTAGCACAACTGAACAGTTCACTTACTTACAAATAGTGAAGATGGTAAATTTTATGTTATGTGTATTTTACCACAATTACAATTCTTTTAAATTAAAAAGTGAAATACATCATTAAATGGTATCACCAGAAAGTAAAGAAATGTAGCTTTGAACATCTGTAGGTACCTTGAGCCATCAGAGCCCACTTAGAGGCTCTGGTTCACATCGTGTTGC
The DNA here is from genome assembly GCF_030222135.1 of Aotus nancymaae. Lineage (NCBI taxonomy): Eukaryota > Metazoa > Chordata > Mammalia > Primates > Aotidae > Aotus > Aotus nancymaae. The sequence continues at coordinate 81,947,571 of NW_026988450.1, read as the reverse complement.
GAGGAAGGAAGCAAGCTTAGGAGCTAAGAGCACGGACTCCAACCCAAAACTGCCCTCATTTAAATTTTAGTCCCACCACTTACCGAACGGATGCACACACACAATTTTGTAAAGTGCAAATGATGGTAGAACCAGCAACGTAAGATGCCATTTGAGGCTGAAGTAAGTTACTGTGTATGGAAAGTACTTTGACTGATACTCAGCACATCGTAAGCACTAAACAAGACAACGTTGCTGTTATTCTTACTCGATTCCAAAGACAGTTCCCATTTATTAAACAGCAACTTTGCACCAAGCATTGCGCTCAGCGCTTCCTGTTTTGTTGTTGCATGGAATCCGTGTAAGAACTCTCTAAGGCAGATGTGACGTGGATGAGGAACTGTAGGGTCAGCTCAGCTGAACAGACATTCATGAAAACCCTTGGATGTGCTTTGTCCTCACCAAAACTCAGGGTGAGATGAGTGCACAGTAACCAAGGGAATTTTCATGCTTCATTCAAAGCTCTGCTGATGCTGTCTTGGAATACTGAATAATATTTGAATAAGGTGACCTGGATTTTCATGTTACACTATACCCCACAAATTACGTAGCCAGTCTTGCATTGGCCAGCCTGGGAGTGGGGATCACTGTCATTAATCTGTTTGTGGAAACAGGAGAAGCTCCTCTTATCCAAAGGGAGGAACAGAGAAGCAGGGAAGGCACAGGCTCCCAGAAGAGCTAGAAGGGGCACAGGGCATGATGTGGCAGAGCCAGAAAGAGAGCTGAAACTTTTGGATGCCTCTGCCCCCAGCTGCCCATCCACATCCTCTGGGTTGCCCCACTCTTCCTGACCCATGCTGTCCAGGCACTTTGGGGCTCATTTCTGCAATGTGGTGCCTCAAGTGGCGCCAGTGGGCTTCTCAAGGTAGCCTCCTTGCAGATGCTCTGGCTAGTTTGTGGGTCATTCTCTTGTCACACTCTGAACACAATCAACCAACAATTGCTTTCCCTCTTGCAGAGATCCAAGATGAACCAAGTATGAGCAGGCAACTGGCTATCTCCAGTTTTCACTACTTTTTGTGTGAATTGTTATGGAGGTAAGGAGAGGGAGAGGGTATTCAATGGGCCAGAAAGATTGTACATGAAATTCAAACATCAAGGGAGCTTACATAGGGAAGACCTCAGAGGCCCATCTATTGCCCCAACTGAAATGCTAAAATGCCATCTACCTACCTGCCTGGCAAACCGTAACTCATCCTTCATATAGGTTTGATTCCTCCTAGTTGGAATGAAATCTTGCTGCAAAACAAAGGGGAGAAATGTGTATATTTTTCCTGAGAGTATGCATAAAAGTTGGAGCAAGGAGACAGAGGAAGCCTCTGAGGCTCTGGGCTCCTTGATGTGTCCCTGCTTTCCTGACTGACAAAAAAATAATAATAATAAAAGAAACTATGCATAGGTTTTGAACCGAGGAAAGAAACCTCATCCTCTAACTGCATGGACATTAGGTGATTTGAGGGGCTTTTATCAGGGAGACCACTCAGATGTTACACACACACACACACACACACATACACACATATGCATGTATATGTGTCAAAACATTACATTATCATTATTCATACTTATTCCCCTTCCATTCTCCTTCCTGCTAATCTAGAATCTGCTTGTATTTCTTGTCTTGGCTTTAGTTTGATAATTATATAATTGGTGATTGACTTGAGATAGGAATGGACAGATCAACATAAGCTAAAATGACATTTATAAATTGAGTTGAGGTTGAGATCTTGGGGAGAGAGACGTTGGGTAAATAGGACTTTGGGAAGGTCTCTAGGATGTTATACAATGAACTCATTCTTTTACTGACCCCTGGTTGGAGACAGAAAATCAATGAAGGAATATGTTACACTTTAGGACATTAACAGTTAGATTGGTGATTTGAGGAAATTATCATCTCGCTGAGGTCACGTTCTCTGTTAAATGGGATTGGGGGAGATAAGTGTGGCATGGTTCCTTTATAAATTCACATTTTTGTTTCAGTGGTGGACCTCTCCAAGCTACAGCTGGAAACATGGCCACCCAGTTGCAAACATTCTGCTTCCTCGCCTCCGCTGCAGCAGGGGAAAGATGTGTGATTCGTGTTTGTCCAACAGGATGTGAGCAGAGGCACTGTGTGGATCATGCAGCTTGTGCTTTTCAAACACAAGGGGATTGCCTTGCTGTCCCCTCTCTCCGTTCCAGGAATGACCGGAACCACTGCTTTAGAGCCAGAGACAGAGGACAATAGATTTCCCAGAAACACTTAGCTCTGCCTTGTTATACAAGAGAGAAATAACCTTCTAAAATTTTGCAACAAAGAAGGCGACGAGATAAAAGTAATTGCTGTGGCAAATGCCCTCTCTGGAATATATCTGTCCGCTTTCTGAAAAGTATCCCGATATATTTGGAAACCTGTGGAGGGGAGGGGAGTGCCTGCATGTGCACGCTCCTGCTTACTTTACAGGTTTGTTATAAGGATAAAATCCAATCAGAGAATGTATATCAAAAATGCCCTGTAACAGCAAATGCTTGATAATTTGGATGGTATCAATACTAAACACCTTCATTTCCCTGCAAAACCTGCTTCTTTTAATCTACTCTCCATCTCTATAAATCGTCCTTCCCGTCTTCTAACATTGCAGACCAAAAACCTTGCCCCTTCTCTTCCACTCACACCAAAAGTGTAGCAAATTCTTCCACCATTACCTTCACAACATATTCAGAACCTGACTCCATCCCACCGTCTCCACGGCTAGCACCCTCCCACCCACCCTCTCTGTCACTTGAATGTTGCAGACAACAGTGGATGAGTGTCCTTTCTCTCTCTCCTAAGGCCTGCTGGTTACGTCATGCTCCATATTGGGCCCTGGGCTTGGGGAATAAGAGCTATCACAGTGGGGAAGACTATGAGGGAGGTTCTAAAATTGTGCCCTCCTCCCACTGCCACTGGTCAGTATAGTAAATGGCAAATAACAATCCCTGATTGAGGGAGGCTGGGGAGAAAAGAGCCTTTCTTAAGAATCTAAGGTTGCAGGTAGGGTTGGTAGTCCTCATTGTATTTCCATTCAGTTCACGGGTGTGGCCCCTGCAGAAATCAGATGCATCCAAGAGAACAGCTCTAGACAATTGCAAGCTCAGACTAGTGGTGGCCCTTGGTGGGAGCCTATATGCCAGCTGTGGTATCTTTACTAGAGCAGATTGAAACGACCTCCGGGCAAGGTATGCAGCCACTGGTTTGGTGGATGTTTTCTGTTGTATTAGAAGGTCACCGATGGTTTCACTCATGTGGAATGGACAGCCACAGACACTCAGAGTCCAGGGCTATGTCAGCTCTCTGGCCTTATTTCATAACATTATCAGAGATCTTGGGACTCACTGGATGTGCCATGGAGCTTCCCTTTGATGTATTGCCTTGGTGATGTTATAGTGATAGGACCAGATGCTGGCACACTGGAGACATTGATAAGACACATGTTCCCAGGTTACCAGAGAAATCCTACCAAGATTCGAGTCCTGCCGCTATCCACAGAATGTTTCTGGATCCACTCGCCAGAGGGATGCCTGGACATTGTCTGCAAAGTAGAAGGGAGGTTCCCTCATCTGGAACCTTCCTTCAGAAATCAGAAAGTACAGCATGTGGTGGGTCTTTTTAGGTTCTTGTCAGAGAACCTGCCACCCATAGTATTCTGTGCTTTGATTCTTAGGCTGATGACATCATAGGTGACCAGCTTTGAGGGGGAACAGGACCACAAAGGGACTCTGAATAGGTCTGGCCTGTGGTACAAGGAGCTGTACCTCATGGGCCGTAGGACTCAACAGAGCCTATGCCACTGGAAGTGTCAGTGGTGGAGAAAGATGCCATATGAAGTTTGTGGCAAGCTCCAGGAAATTGATCCCAGACAGGCCCTTGGATTTTAGCCCTTGGATCCTGCTCCAGGAAATTGATCCTAGACAGACCCCTGGAATTTAGGTTGAAAAGAATCACATGTCTTTTCAACACAACTCCTGTTTGTTACCGGCCCCTTGGTGGAGACAGACTGGCTGACTAAGTAACACCACGTGACCATCTGGCTGGAATTGCCCATCGTGAGCTGGGTCCACTCAGAACCACTAACTCATAGGCTGGGCAGGAGGAGCAGCCATCCAGGGCAAGATGAAAGTGGTCATCCAAGCTCAAGCAGGACTGGCGAGCACGTGCCAGCTGCATGAACAGGCATTGCAGACACCCAAGGCCTCCCCACTGTCATAGCAGGATGCCTCCCAGCTCACACCTGGGCCTGTGTGGGGGATCCTGCATGGGTAGCTGAAGGTGGGGACAATGTCTGAGCTTCATTCAAGGATGGGTCAGTTTGCTATGTAGCTGTAAGCCACACATAGACTTTGGCCCCAGTCAGGGGTGGCCTTGAAGGACAGTAGCAAGAGAAATTCCTCCCAGTGAGCGGAGCATTGAGCATTGCATCCAGCCATCTATAAAGCTGAGATTTCAGAGGTAGCCAGATGGATGGGTGGTATTTAAGGGTGAGGGGAGTTTAGATTGGAGACAGGAGAAGAGAAGCGGTGGGTGTCAGCTGTGGTCCCAATTCCAACTGCTGTGGCAGGGGCTGTGGTCATCCCCTTAAGACAAAGAACTAGCCAACGTCCTAGAGCAGCTGCCTCCCATGGTGTATGGAGAAGTGGAGCTGAGGAAGCAAGCGTGGGCTGTTACAGGAGAGATGCCCTGCATCCCCTTCAAGGAAGGGCACGCTGCCCTGCCATGCAGAATGCGGCCGACCTCCTCCGTCACTCCTTTCTGGGTCAAGCTTTACCGGTGCAACCCCGGGCAGTGAGTGAGCAGTGGAGACCTGGATGTCTCTGCCCACCACGAAGCAACTCTGATAGACGAGTCTTGATCCAAGCCCACCATTCAGTGGCCCTCAACCAAGGGTGATTGCGCCCCCACCTCTCCCAGAGGATCTGACAATTTTTGGAGATACTTTTTGTTGTCACGATGTATCAGGGTGTTGCTGGCACTTAGTGGGTGGAGGCCAGAGATGTTGCTAAATGTCCCACCATGCACAGCACAACCCCCACAACTAAGAATTATCTGGCCCCAAATGTCAACAGGGCTGAGTCTGAGCAACCCTGGGTTTACTAACGTAAGCTTCTTCCAGTCAGCCTTGAAATTCAAACTCTTTCTTCATCTAGGCCTGCTTCCTCCTCATCCCTTTTACAGGCGTTGGTTCCAAATAAATATCTTGCACCCAAAACTCAGCCTCAGCATCTGCTTCCAGAGAATCCACACTGATGTCAGGATATCCCTGTTTCCCACTGCGGTGCTTATGAACACAATCTAGATTAAACGCCAGCCCCCCAACCTACGTGTCAATAAAGTGCCAATCAGAAGACCAACTGGGAGCCGACAGAGGTTTCATTTTTCATGAACGGCATCCAGTTAGAACACTACTGAGTCATGAAGAAAACTGTTCTCAGCTCCAAGTCGGGATGTCCAAAGGCGATGCTTCTTTCAGCACTTTGTACAAACTGTTTTTCTGCAGCCAAAAATGTCTTTTCTTAGGAAACTCAGCTATCATGCTGCCTCCTCCCTGGAGCCCTGTGTTCCTGCTTTTCTTTTTTTTATTTTTTTGAGACAGAGTCTCACTCTTGTTGCCCAGGCTGGAGTGCAGTGACACAATCTCAGCTCACTGCAACCTCTGCCTCCTGGGTTCAAGCAATTCTCCTGCCTCAGCCTCTGAAGTAGCTGGGACTACAGATGAATGCCACCATGCCCAGGTAATTGTTGTATTTTTTTTAGTAGAGACTGAGTTTCACCATGTTGGCCAGGCTGGTCTCAAACTCCTGATCTCAGGTGATCTGCCTGCCTTGGCCTCCCAAAGTGCTGGGATTATGGGCATGAGGCACCACACCCGGCCCTGTTCCTGCTTTTCTATTCCTGCCAATGACATTTAAGTTTATTTTCCCATGGTCCCAATACCACAAATACATACCTTAATTAATCATCTTGTCATAGGATAATTTTTGCATAAAATCTATCACCCAAATTGAACTGCAGTACTTTATAAGTCAAAGGCTGTATTTTCATACTACTACCTCTATTGCCTAGCACAGGGGGCTTGCACGTAGTAGACTTTCAACTCATGTTTTAAGTTGAAAGTCTATTTGACCAAACAAATAGATTAAATCAGAATCCCCATGTTAACTTTATCTATCAAGGGAGGAACCAGAAAGAAGATGAACCCCAAGTTGGAGCATCAGGGGAAGGGAGTTTGGTATTTCACCACACTAGGAAAAATAACCTCAGGGTAGTTAATGCTTCATTTCCTTGAGGGAGGGGGATGGCAGGGATAAAGCAGGTGGGTGGTTAATAATTCATTGCTCTTGGAGAAATAAGAGCAGTTTATCACCCAGTCAGGCCTGTCCTCAGAACCTCAGAATTAGAAAATAGCAATTGTTAACATTATTCAGGCCAAGTTTGGTCCCCATTCTTCCCATGTAATCTGAATAGTTTCTGAAGTCTGTTTTAGCAGAGGGAGAGGGATGGTGAGGAGGTACGATACTTTGAAGCAAAGCAAGCACCACTGTTTCCTAACTTTGGACCAGGTTGATTGGGAGAGGAAGAGGGGGAAGAGATTGAGATGGGGGTGGTGAGGGAGAAAGGTAGGGGGTAGGAGAGAGAGAGAAGGAGAGAGAAAGAGAGAGAGAGAGGAATGGAGGGAGGGAGAAAGAGAAGGAGAGAGGGAGAGAAAGAGGGAAGGAGGGAGGGAGAGAGAGGGAGAGACCCATAGCCTTTTCCACCCCTAACCCAGCCCTCATCCTTCTAATGAAGCACACTTTGAAAACAGAATTCTGCAAGATCAGAATTAACGTAATTGAGGAAACATGAAGAATCCTTCAGCCATCCCAAGAGAAGAGCAAGCTGACATTCTGCCAGTCCCTTCGAGGCAGAGACCATCTCCACTCTGGTCCCCACTGGCTTGTTGGCACACCGGCATCACCACCAATACAGGAATAAATCTTCCCCAGTGGGCGTGCCCTGATTGACTCAGATGGGCTCCCTCACTTGCCTGGTTTTTCTCCTCCTACATCTGTGTCAGAACCATTAAGGTGTTTTCAGTGTACCATGCTGGACCCCTCCACTCTCTACACCATTGCAGGAGCCAGTCACCTTCCAGGAGTCATCCCTCCTCATCAGCCCTGACCATTCCTTCTGGTGTCCCAAGATAGGACCCTAATTATTTACCTAGAGCCTTCTTTGCACCAGGCCCCATGGGGGCAAATAGTTTCCATTACCTCCTCACAGCAACTCTGTGAGCTCAGCATCCTTATCCCATTCCCCAGGTGAGGGGCCTCTGCCACCCAGAGGCAGTTCACCTTACCCTCCAGGTGAGTGTCTCAGGTAGCAACTCTTTCTGCTTTTCTGATTTTCTGTCTGAAACTGACATTCCACATGATGACAGTGATTTGAAAAGGGGAGGAATTAAAGCCATGTTAGTCAAAGAGATAATCCCAAGGATTTAGAATGTTTTATCTGGAGGAGAGAAGACTCAGGAGAATAGAAATATTCAAAGGGCTATTGGGTGCAAGAGAGTTTAGGGCAGTTCTATGTGGTCCAAGGACCAGTAGAGGAAGACACAGGGAGATAGATTTCAGGTCAGCATAAGTGAGAGCTTCCTTACAGAATGGATGAAGCTCTGGAGAAGTACAGTACATAATCTGGAGAAGTACACCTCTCCATCGTGAGACATGCAAGCTAGGCTTGCTGTGCAGAGATGGTCCAACCCCCTGCCACCGGGTCATACTCAAGGCCCTTTCTGGTTCTGAGTCAGTTCCTTGGAGATTCTTTGTAATTCTCTGCCATAACCCAAGGGTTGGTAAAAAGTATGGCCCACATGCCTAGTCCAGTCTGCTGCTGCTTTTTGTAACCAAGGTTTTATGTTGCTTGGGGGAGTCCTCTGTGGATTGTCCACAACTGCTTTCACTGCAACAGCAGAGCTGAATAGTTGTGATGGAGACCTCGTGGCCACAAAGCTACAAATATTCACAACTGGGCTCTTTGTAGAACGAGTTTGCCTACCCTTGCAGTAACTGATTTTTCTGGGAAAATGTTGACTCTGCCAATTTCCAAAGGGAAAATTGAGTACAGCTGTTGAATCTGTGGAGCTGGAAGTAAGGATTCCCCTGAAAATGATTGAAATCATGTTGTTTTTATTTTTTTCTCCAAGAGAACCTGAGACAGGTGATTATTCTTGTTCCCTCTAATTCAATTTCTTTTCTCATTTCTTCTTATTGTCCTCTGAGCTAGCAGAGCAGCTCATCCTGGCAGATGCTTGCACAGATATGCCACTGAGCTAAACTTCTTGTTTCCTAGAGGTTAGACACTGACAATGGGATAATTTCTAAAATGTTAAAAAAAAATTGAGAAATTTAGCTCCAGTGGAAAGAGATGGCCAGAGATCCAGGCAGCTACCTGAAAATCATGACTAGGTAGAAACAAAGAATTAGTTTGATGACCCCTCATGGCTTGAATATACCTTGAGGATGTAAACTCATGGAGCCCACACTAAGAATTGGGCAGTAAAATTGTAATCATGGGACCGGCTCAAGCCAATTAATCATTGCTTAAGTTGCTATAGAAAAGACTGCAAGTCACATGACTTGGGCATGCTCAATGGGAAAAAGCCTTAACCTTCTAATTGTTACCACCACCAGCATGGCTGGCTAGCTGATTAGCATCACCTGGGACTAGTTAGGACTAGTTAGGAAAGCCAGAAAAGCTTGGCTCATCCCAGATCGGGGAGACAGCTCTGAGTGTTGCCTCCTGACTCCTTACCAGTTGACCCATGATAAAGTTGGGCAGTGAGTCCATTGCTTGTCTCAATGTCTAGCACAGACAGGTCTTGGCAAATAGTAGACACTGTGGGTTGAATCACATTCCTGAAAAGATATGTTGATATCCTAACCCTCGGTATCTGTAAATACGACCTTATTTGGAAACAGGGACTTGGCAGCTGCAATCAAGTTAAGATGAGGCCATACTGGATTAGGATGGGCTCAAATTCTATGACTCGGGTCCTTAAAAAATGAGGGAAATGTGGAGATACACAGAGATAAGAATGATATGTGAAGAGACAAAGAGAGGCCAGGCACAGTGGCTTCTGCCTGTGATTCCAGTGCCTTGAGAGGCTGAGGTGGGAGAATCACTTGAAGATAGGAGTTAAGACCAGCCTGGGCAACATAGTGAGATCTCATTTCTACAAAAAAAGTTTAAGAGACTGAGCGACACACAAGGAAGATGGTATGAAGAACAAGGAATATGGTGTGATGTATCTGCATGCCAAAGAACCCAAGAGATTTCCAGCAATCACCAGAAGCTAGGAAGAGATAAGGAAGGCTTCTTCTCTTAAGGTATTCAGAGGGAGCCTGGCCCTGTCTACACCTTGATTGTGGAATCCTACCCTCCAGAACCATGAGACAGTACAGTTCTGTTGTTTCTGTTGTCTCATTTTGTGGCACTTTGTTAGGACAGCACTAGGAAACTAATACAGTAGGTGACTGATATATATTTGCTGAGTGATCAAATGGGCAAATGGGTGAATGATAAATGCATAAGTAAATAACACCAGCACAAAGGGGTTTAGAGCCAGGTCTATATTTGAAGAACCTATAGGTGAATTGAGGCAAAGCAGATGCAGTCATTTGTGTAGGAGGCAGATCTTGAGTGTTTGCAGAGAACTTTTCCACCACCCACTAGCAATGATACAGAAAGGTCAGCATTAAAGACTTAGTACCCAGGCAGGAAGCTAGAGAATTGCCAGCTTGGGCACAAACAGAGATATTGGCTCTGCAATGCCAGGCTACTGTGGCTGCATGGGGAACAATGTCCCAGTTCCTTGTCTTGGAATTCTGAAGGCAGAATCACCATCAAAGCAACACAGAATAATCACTGCATGGGATGATTGTTGTGTCCCTGGCGTATGGCTGAGGGTGAGTAGACAGGACTCAGAGACAGACAAGAGTGTCTGATCTACTCTCAAAAGACACTAAGGGCAGCCAAAGAAAGCCCAGCACTTGGTAGGACTGGTGTGAACCCCAGGGTGGGTCCACTACATTGGAGGAAAGTCAGATGCAGGGAAAGATATCAGGCCCATGCATCAGGGGTGGGAAGGAGTAAAGAGTCAGGAGATGGGAGAAAGAGAACAAGACAGCATGACATGAAAATCAGAAATGAGAAAAAGGCTTCAAGTCTCAGTCTTGAGCACAATTAGGGTGATCCCAGCACCTTGCATGGAGCAGCAAAAACATGCCACTTGCTGTACCTCACAGGCTTTCTCTCTCCTTTCCATGTCTGCAAGGAAACATCACCATCCTCAATTCGGAGTTAAAGAAACTGAGGCCCAGAGACACAAAGTAGCTTCCCAGGGCATGTAGTTAGGATGCAATAGAGACTGTCACTTCTATCTGATTCAAAAACCCATAGCATGACCCCTACCCGCCATGCTTCTCTTAAGTCAGAGGTTATTAGCTACCTGCCCCCCAAAGTCTCCCTTGGCATGGCAGGAATGACTCTCTATTGAACAATAAAAGAGTTCCTAGAGAGGGCTAAGGGCACCTTATTATTGCCTGGCTAAGGAGCCTTTTACATAGGTTTTTCCTAGTCACCACTTCCTCCCATGAAATTTTAATACCAAAAACATACTCTATAGTTCTTCACATACTGTATGTATGTATATGTTCTCTATACACAAAAAGAGTATGATATTTTCTTTCCTCAAGAACCAGTTTTTGCACCACCACCATCCCCTGGCCCCATGTTGAGAATGCATGGATTAGAAGATATTAATCCTGTGTTTCCGTGTAATGCAGATCACGCTGAGTGACCTTTTGCATCACAACAGCCTTCTTTAATGCGATGGGAAAGCTTACTAACCTAGCTAAAACCTTCCATTAATTGGGTCATGGCATGCAAAGAAAAGCAGCTGCTCTGTTGGAAATAGGGGTTTTTGAATACCAGCTTTGCCAGGTCTGTGTGTACGTGTGTGTGTATGTGTGTGTATGTGTGTGTGTGTGATCTCATTGTATTTGCCCAATAATGCTGTGAGGTCAAATTGTCTGTTCAACGTTACTCAGCTAATGAGAGTCAAAGTCATAATTTGAATCCAAACTGTGACTCCACGTAGCTCTTGGCCATCACACACTATGTGGAAAATTATTCTCTCCTGCTGAGCTTCAGTGTCTTTGTCTGCAGAGTAAGCTGAAAATAAAGACCAGTTCCCAGGACATTAAGTAAGAAAATGCATCTGCAATAATTTTATATTGGAGGAGGTTAGGAATGAGGAGACTCCTAACAGTTCTCTTACTGACCCTGTGCCTTGACCATCATTGAGCATCCAGAGGAATCACCTGAATCAAGCTGGGGCCATTAGATCCCTTGCTGGGAACTTGAAGCTTTAAGAGAGTAAGCTAAGGACTAAAGATGGCTTAGCTGAGTCATACTGGGGCCGTATTCAGGAGTAAGGATGGCTGAGGTATCCGAACTGGCCATTTGCCTGCCTCCTCGTGGACTCTTCTTTTTTGCAGTACTCTGCAATGCAGGCAGCTGCGTACCCCAGCTCCCTTGCCAGCTGCCTTCTGGGTGGGCTCAGGCAGTGGGAAGCTCAGGCAGAAGACCAGTGGGCAAGGGGAGGGAAGAACCAGGTATTTCTCTCACCTTTCTGTTCCCTCTGGTGTCTTCAGTAGTGGCTTTGTCTCTTTTCAGTCGCTTCAGTGCCAAGTTTACGTAACCCTCTTCCCTTGATGTCCCAGCACCGGATGAGACAGCCCCACTGTGGTTCCAGCTCTTAGTACAGAGCCCCACTTCTGAATTTGAGTATCACCTTCTCCCAGTGAAATGAAAACATTTAGCCCCAGAAGAAGTAGGCTTTTGGCTACTGCTAATCTGGGTGACTTTGCTGTCATCTGTTTGAATTTTCAGTTATTCCATCACCTGTATAACCACTTCCCTGTATTAAATGCCATCTATTCAAAAGACCTAGAATTGTTTCTGTTCACTAAGTTTGACTCTGACTGATGCAGTCCCAAAGGGCCCCAGGTTCCTATCCTTCTGTGTCTTAGATGTTCTTTGTCTCTCTGAACTGCCCTCCTCGTGTTCCTCCAGTAAATCTCACCCACCACACATGCACATGTGCACACACATACACACACACACATACGTTTTTTAAAAGTTACAGTTAGAACTAGTTTTTATTTTCTTGGCCACTAGTAGAACCTTGACTAATTCAGTGCATAATCTATGCTCTATAAACTGTAAAGCAATTTGCAAATAAGTTCCAGTCATGGTAGGTGCTCAACAGATGTTTGACAAATACCGAATTGTGCTCATTAGCCCCTGGCTGATGTGTACGTATGCATGTAGACGACAGAATTGGAGTACTAATTTATATTTCATCTTCACCATTACAGATAGTTTGCTCTTCTCTACTACAGCTTGATTTCCTTGCCTAAAGATTTTATTTATGGCTGTGTCAAAAACTGAAGAAACTTTAGACACACACAGTCACCCCTCCTGGCTCTTAAGGGAACTGTGCAGGCTGCTGGCAGAAGGATAAGACATGGAGACAAATATTAAGAATTTAACAGTAAAAACCTTTGGACCTGATCCACAGGGGAGCAGGAAATTCCCTGGAGATTAAAGAAAAGGAGAGAATCCTTAGGGATTTCCAAGGAGAATGGGATCTTGAGCTTTATGTGCCCATAGCTGCCTACCCAGGGAGTTGCTGCAGGACATCAAGGGAAACTGACCATGTCTCCCCTTGATACAGTCTCCAAATCCAGGTGCATCATTACCCCAAACAGGAGGAGGAGAATGGAGCAACATGATCTCTTCAGCGGCTGAAATGCTTCTCCTCATTTCAAAGAATCCTAGAGCTGGAAGTGCCTTCTGAAAGCTTTAGGGTTGAATGACTTCATTTCATACATGAAGAGGTTGAGGCTCAGGTTTAAGAAGCCAGCCCAATGTCACCTCTCAATGAAGCAGCAAAGCCATGCCTCACACTCTGCCCCTTGCCTCGAGATCTGGTATTATTAAGTGCCTGGAATTTGCCATAATGGGATGTGGTTAGAATAATCCAGTCTCTTTTTTTCCAAACCTCTTGAGCTGGTAAATATTAGGCATTGTGCCATTAGAAAGAATCATTTTGGTCAAGTTACATATACTTTAGTCAGGCTGTGAGGATGAAGTTGTTAGAGGAGATGAGTATGCATGGAGCAGGGGCTGCAGTAGGCAAAATGAGGCTGGGGGAAGATATAGAGGATACAGAGCTCAGAGAAACAGCACAAGGGAAGTTACAGTGAAAAACAGACAAAGCAAAGCAGAAGTAGGATTCGAGGTCCTAGGCTGTCATCCCAGCCCGACTATGTACAAGCTATGTCTTCCCAGAAAGTATTCCTCCTTTCTGAGGGTCAGCTTCCACATCTGTACAAGAAAAATGCCCTGCCTGCTCTCTTCCTGTGAAAACCACATGAGTGGCCAGGTGTGGTGGCTCATGTTTTTAATCCCAGCACTTTGGGAGGCCAAGGCGGGAGGATTGTTTGAGGTCAGGAGTTGAAGTCTGCAGTGAGCTCTGATCCTGCCACTGCACTCCAGCCTGGGCAATAGAACAAGACCCTATCTCTAAAAAATGTTTAACAAAGTTTCAAAAATTAAAAAAAAAAATCGCATGGAGTGGTAGAAAGCCCCAGGAAAATGTGCAGATTGGTTACTGTACGGGGGAAAGGCAGAGAGGATCCGCAGCATGCCGCTCTTCCATCATCAGCACACAAGCCCAGCTGTTGCAAAGGAGGCAGCTTCCAGTGGACGAAGTCTCTCTGTGTAAGAAGCTGAGGCTTCAGCAACAAGCCCAGTTGACGTTTTCTGTTCTCACACACTGACCTGCCCATGGTACCCAGGGACCCTCTGATATGGAATGGAGCGTTCCTCCCCTGTCCTCGGGGAGCGGAAGGGATGCTTGGACCCAGCAGAGCTCACGCATAAACGGCAAATCCACTGCTCTTGCATATGGTCCAGCTCAGCCTTGATCTTAACAGAAAAACATTAAAAGCTTAAGAATTAAAAAAGTTCTGCTCCCGAAGATATTTTTAGGCAAGAGCAGCAACAGCATCAGTGAAGCTCCTACTACGTGTCAGCCCATGTCAGTGCTCCTTGGGGCAGTTTGTTTCATTTTGTTCTCATAACAAACTTCCACACATGGGTGTAACACCATTGACAACTTATGGATGAGGAAATCAACACAAAAGCATTAATATATTTAGTGAAGCAGATAGTCAATTAATAGCAAAGCTGAGATCAGTGCTGCATGCACACATTACGATAAACCATCTGCTACGTGTGTGTCATGAGGCAGGCACCATGTTCAGTGCATGTATGCACTGTCTCATTTTCCTCTTAAAACAGCTCCATCAGACAGACACATTGTTATTGCTATTTTACTGACAGGATAACTGAAGCGCATAGAGTTGAAATAACTTGACTGACGTCACACAGCACAGCCAGATCTTACTGAGGCTGATTGTGAGGTTTAAATGTTACAGTGAAGCAGCCCCTGCTTTGTCTGACTTCAGCTTGTCTTTACTATGAGAAGAGAAGGTGACCAACAGGGGGAGAGACAGCATGAGTTCAGGTAGCATCACTCTCAAATCCAATCTGGCTTGCTTTCTTAGGGCATAGCAATGCAAATACCAATCCAAACATGAACGCTTCTCATTTTATCTTCCTTCCCCCTGGTGAGGGGCTGTGAGAAGCATATCCGTCCTTGAGAGGGAGACTAGGAAGAACAGAAAACTCATCTTTCCATTTCCTTCACAAGCAAAGACACTCTTTGGGAGAGAGCTTCCAAACGTTCATGTGCAGCCACTTCGATCGTCGCTTAATACATAGATAGTGTCCTCCTATCAATAATTTACTGCCCCCCCCCTTTTTTTTTAAGGCAGAGTTTCATTCTTGTTGCCCAGGCTGGACTGCAATGGTGCAATCTTGGCTCACCGCAACCTCCAACTCCTGGGCTCAAGCGAGCCTCCTGTCTCAGCCTCTCGAGTAGCTGGGATTACAGGCATGCACCACCATGCCCAGCTAAATTTGTATTTTTAGTAGAAATGGAGCTTCTCCATGTTGGTCAGGCTGGTCTTGAACTCATGACCTCAGGTGATCTGCATGCCTCGGCTTCCCAAAGTGCTGGGATTACAGGCGTACAGCCCCTTCTTAAACGTCCAAGATAACAAAGTAATAAAATCTTGCTCTGAGACTCAAATTTCTAGACAATACATCTTTCGTGCTTTGGGCCCATTTTGTTGTTTAGGGCATGCCATATATGGCAGATTTCCACACAATTCTAGAAAATTTCCACCAGCGTTGTCCAGCAGCATATGTCGTGATGGGAATGTTCTAGTTTGTGTTGTCCAGCACGATAGCCCATAGCCCCAAGTGATCACTGAGCACTTGAAAAGTGGGTAGGGCAAACAAGGACTTGAATTTTTAATTCAATTTTAATTAATTTAAAAAGCTGCATGTGACTAATGGCTACATATTGGATAGCACAGATCTAGATAATTACTAAGAAAATACCAGCCTGGCTACTTATTTATATGCTTATTTATTGTAAACACAGAATGATTTCAGTTTGTTTATCCAATGGGTTTAACTCTTGGCCCCAGTATTTTGCACTGCAGGGATTCACAGTTGTGTAAACACTCCATGCATGAAATTAAGTTCAAGAAAGAGGCCATGTGTTTGCTTATTAGCATTACATTGGAAAAAACTCCAAGGGTAATAATTAAAAGATTAAACACTCACCAATGCAAACAGTCTTGCAAGCATTTACTACCTGCCTGCTATACAGCAGTGACAGCGTTTTAAAAAAGAAATAGAATTATCACGTTGCTTTCATTGGCTTCATGTACAGAAATGCAGCCAGTATGCTATGGATGTTGCTAGAGTAGTTTCTGTATTTGAGCAAGTTGCTTGCTCTTTGCGAGCAAGTCCTCGCTGGTCAATAGTTCTTTGCTCCCTTTCCTTCACTTGTAATTGTGCTTTTTATATGTAGCCTTTACGTTGTTCAGAAGTGTTTGTTCTTTATAATAATAGTGATCCTCCCGGGAAGCACTGGAGTCACGATACCTCTCTCTGGAGTTGCCTCCTTTCTAATTCCTAAAGGGGAAATTCCATGGCTACTCCAGTATTTAAAAAACACCAATTCCCAAGCTCCATCCAGGGATCTGGGTCAGAAGGGTCACAGCAGGGCCCGGACAGCTGCGTTTCTACAAGGCTCCCAGGTGATGCTGATCTGCAGCCAGATGTGGGAAACACTGACCCAGATCCTCCTTCTTCGACAAAAGCTTTCAGGAGCAGAGTCAGCCGATGAAATTGTTGCCACAGCCACAGGGGTCTATAGAACGCGTCATTATCTTCGCACTGACATCTACCCACAATCCATGTACTGATGCTAAGCATTTAAAAGCTATCTCCACAATGATTCGGGCAGGTAAGTCATTCCATGAAGAATTTAAGCTTAGAGAAATTGAGACCCTTTCATTCAACATCTATTCAACAAATAGGCATTATGTACCTCATCTATGCCAGGTGGTGTTCTAGGACGCAGAGGTTTAGGAGGGAATAAAACACACAGATATCTCTGTTCTCAAAGAGCTTGCATTGTCCTTGGAGGAGACAGAAGATAAAAGAATAAACAAGTCGATATGTCAGACGACCACCTCAAGCTGGGTAAGGGAGGGAGGGAGTGATGCAGGGCACTCAGCAACCTTCTCTGATCAAGTGGCCTTTTGAGCAGAGACCTGAAGGAGTGGAGTATTTCTTCTTCCATGAAGGGTGTTGGGGAAGAACACCTCAGGCAACGGGAAAGAGCCCTGAGGCAAGACAGATATTTGCACAGAGCCACAAAAGTGATAAATGATAGAGCTAGGATTTGATTTAAGTCTTTTTGATGCCCAAGTTCAAGGTATTCTTTTGGCTTCATCTTGCTGGCTCACCGTGCAAGCAGTTTTGTTGCTAAGTGATGTTGGACAGTCAGCTTATTTTTTGTTCTTATATAAAAAAAAAGTCTTTGGCTCTCATAAGAAAAGTCCATTATCTGGCAAGAAGAGGCTTTGACACACATGAGACTATTTGTTTCTCCAGTGCTGTGAGGTGGGCATTGTCATCATCCTTGTTTTACAAATGAGAAAACTGAGACATGGAGAAGAAAACTGGCTTGCCCAAAGTTTCCTCGTTAGGATGAGGTAGAAACAGGATTTGAATCCAAGTAATTTAAGCACCATCTGCCCCAGTTACTCATTCCCACTGGCACATTCTCTGCTGCTATCACTTACTTAACATCCCAAATTAGTAGAGTTCAGAAGAGACAGTTCTGAGCTGGGGTCTATCACTACACCTTAGTGACTGAATTAGTCTTAAATTAATATAGAAGGTCCCCACCCCTGGTGAGTGAGAAATTGACAGAATTCTCCATGACAGGTATCCCTCTTCTTACTGGTTTTCAAAGAAAAAAAGAGACTCATTCACTGAGGCATATGACAGCTGACACGTGGGAACATTGTAGTTCCAAATTGCAGACTTATTAAATCCATTAGAATAATTGTAATTGAGAATTTACTTAAAAGCCCCTAATGACTTTTTATGCAGCCTTGAGCTCCTTCTCCCATCTCTGTCATTCTTTCTCCTCCCTCCCAGATGCAATCCTCTGAGACCCCAAGACCTTGAGAGCCTTTGTTCTCTCTTCATCAGCATCCCCTGAGCCCACAGTCTTATAGGCATCACGAAAAACATCCTGCAGAAGAATAAAAATAGACTGCATTGTCTTGCTTCCGTCATAGCTTGCATTTTTCTTGGCTCGTTTGGAGAGAAAGATGCTGGAGCTAAAAGCCCTGTTTATCTGGTGAACCCTTACTTACCTTGTATGACCCAACTACAGTGCCCCACTAAGTAGCTCCTTCTCCAGACAGGTGAGCATTCTCCCTTCTAGGCTCCTACAGCTTCTACACATGACTTTACTTAAGCTTCTTTTTTCATATTATCATTCAATTTTTACATCTGTATGTCAATCTCCCTTGGGAGAGGCAGTTTATCTCCCAGTGTTTCATGTAAAGCAATACAGAGTTTAATAAATAATTGCAGGATAAATTAATAGATAGATGAATGAATGAATGAATCTATATATATATTGCTACCACTCTTTTTTTGACAGGAGAACCTAAGTGCTCTAAGTTCACTACAGAAAAATAAAGATGCAGAAGAAATCAAAACAGGCAAAGCTCAGAAGACAGCAGAGAATGACCATTTCAGATAATAATATTTTCTTAACAAAAAATTAAAAACAGACCAATATAACAAAGTCAAGAGCCTGAGAGGGTGGTATTACAGTAGTCAGGAAAGGGGTAGCAGAGGTCACGAGCTGCTTACTCAACTCTGCACGCATTTTTAGGACCCTTATTTTATTCTCAGAATAATGTACCCAGGATAATGCTATATTTCTCAGCCTCTCCTGCAGATAACAGCAGATAATCTAAGTGCAATATTTTAAAGCTGGATTTCCTAGAAAGCTCCTTAAGAGAAAAAACAGCTAGATCGTGGATGCAACTTCGACTCTTCTTATTTTCTGCCTATCTGGAATGTATAGATGATGGGTGGAGCCCCAGCAGCCTTCCTAAAATTTAAGGTTGAAAACAATCCCCCATTGTTGATAGGGGAAGGAGTCATTGAACAAGCCTGGGTCCTTAATGACCTCATTGAACATCGATTCCAGAGCTCTGCTGTCTTCTCTGAATGCCCTTAATGTGAGTGAATAAACCCTTTTGTATTAACCAGGTTGTTGTGTTTCTGTTACTAGCAAGAGACAGTCCCTAACAAACACAGAGACCCTTTTGAAGAGGTCACATCTCAGCTGAGACCTGTAAAGTAGAGAGGAATGAACCGTGGAAACACAAGGGAAAGGAGTATTTTAGACAGGAAGAACAGCAATTGCAAAGGCTCTGAAGCCAGAAAGGCGATGTGCTGGGTTCTAGATACAGAAAGAACCATCATGAGGAGGGAAATGTTAGTTGGAGGGGTGGACCCATGTCATCACAGCTCCTAGCACAATTTCTGGGGCATAACAGGGGCTTAGTTATTGCAAAGTCATGCCTCCTTCCAGGGAAAGCCTGCACTTAAGGACGAATCATACTGAGACACAAAAAGGCTCAGTCCCCACCCTTTCACTCCAAACAACTCTGCAGGGCTACTCAGCTCCAGAGGTTCCTGGGGTGTCACCTGAGACCCTTTCAGGGACATCATCACAGCTTAGCTTCCCCTTCTGCCCAATCCTGCTTGCTTCTCCTTCCTTCCACAGATGTTGGTCCCAATGACACCCCTTAATAAATGTCCCACATGGTAATCTCCACCTTAGAGTCTGTTTCCTGGGGGAGCTGACTTCACAGGTCACCTCACAGAGCTGTGATATGAATCAGTCATTCACTAAATACCTATGGAAATAGACTGGTGGAAGCACTTTGCAACTGGCTGAATAAAATTTTACTGAAAGAGAGGCATTTTGTGTAAGAGGGGTTCCTTTTGAGTCCTGCTTCATCCAACATTCTTTTCACTCATCCTCACACTTGCAGATGAGAAAATTATGGGCCATGCCCCTGGACACCCTTGCTCAGAAGATTCAACCACTAGACTTGCAAGCCCCACACAACCCACCTCAGGTCACCTGCCATCCCATGGTGACCTCCTGTCTCAGGGACTTTATGCCCATAGTTCCCCCTGCTCGGAAGGATTTCCCCAGACAGCCTGGGCTCACCCCCTTGCTTATGTCAGTTTCCACTACTCAAGTGTCACCTTGTCAAAGGGGCCTTTCCTGTCCAGTTCACATGCAATATTCCCATCACTACTCCCACTCCCACAGTCACCGCCCCACTTATTAACCAACCTTATTTTTCTCTGTAGCTCTTGATTTGGACCGGCTCTGAGGGAGGAGTGTTGTTGTTTAATTGCTGTGCATCCACTTCTACTCTAAAGCCCAGCACACAGTAGGTGCTCAGTGAATGCTTCTTGAGTGAACGAATGAGTGATCTAGGATTCCCAGGATATGTCTAGCTGTGAGGGGTGTCCCATCCAAAGAGCATACCCTTGTATTAACCAAGGTTGTTGGATTTCTGTTACTAGCAAAAGACAGCTCCTAGGCTGAGCGCAGTAGCTCATGCCTGTAATCTCAGCACTTTGGGAGGCCGAGGTGGGTGGATTGCCTGAGCTCAGGTGTTCGAGACCAGCCTGGCCAACATGGTGAAGTCCTGTCTCTATTAGAAATACAAAAATTAGCCAGGCAGGGTGGTGCATTCCTGTAATCCCAGTTCTACTCAGGAGGCTGAGGCAGGAGAATCACTTGAACCTGGGAGGCGGAGGTTGCAGTGAGCTGAGATCATGCCACTGCATTTCAGCCTGGGCGATACAGTGAGTTCCTAAAACACACAATGGCTGCGCATCTACTTCTTCTATGGAGCCCAACACATAGTAGGTGCTCAGTGAATACTTCTTGAGTGAATGAATGAGTGAGCTAGAATTTCCAGGACACGTTACTGGTTATGAGGGGTTCCTTATCCCAAGAGCATAGCCTTATGGGAGACAAGCCTGGTTATTTCCGTTCTTCATTTCAGTGACAACGTTGCCCCTCCTCAAGCCTGGATTCAAACCGAGGCTTTAATACTACAGCTTTTAAGGTCAGGAAGCATGGCCCAGGGGGTTGCTTTGTTTCCTTGCTAACTTTCAGATGAAGGTTTTTTTTTTTTGAGACAGAGTCTCACTCCATCACCAGGCACCAGGCTGTAGTGCAGTGGCACGACCTTGGCTCACTGCAACCTCCACCTCCCGGGTTCAAGCAATTCTCCTGCCTCAGCCTCCCGAGTAGCTGGGACTACAGGTGCGCACCACCACGTCCAGCTAATTTTTTTGTATTTTTAGTAGAGATGGGGTTTCACCATGTTGGCCAGGATGGTTTTGATCTCTTGACCTCGTGATCCATCCGCCTCAGCCTCCCAAAGTGCTAGGATTACAGGCGTGAGCAACCCGCGCCGGGCCGAAGGGTTTTTGTTTATCAAGAGTAAGTCTATGTTGTAAATTACTCTAAAAGTGAATTAAAAAGAAAAAGAATAAAAGAGACCCTGTTGCCCCCCCAACACCTTTTAAAAATTGTTTGTATGTGTGTGCTTCCCGATATTTCCCATATATATAAAGTCAGAACACTTGGGCACTTGTGAGCCTTGTTTGATGAAACTTCCATTTTGGAATGTTCAGGTCTGACACACAAGATGTCAGGGGGGTTACACTGGGAGGCACTCACAAAACCCACACGCAGAAGGTCAAGGCAGGGACTCCTTGCCTTCCACAAGCCACATGTTCTGAGAAGAAGGCAAAAATCCTAACTTTGGAAAATTGCATTCTATTTTTAAAGCACTCAAGGTGCTTTCACGATGTCTTCTATGGGACTCCAAAGTGGCTCTTTGCCTGCTTCTTACCTGGCCACATTCCTGGCACATGGTAGCTGATCAGATAATGACAGGTACTTTTTCTCTGCTCTTTTGTGGAGTAATAGATGCTTTAACAAGATGAATAATTTAATTACACTATAAATTTGGGGTTTTGTATAAGATAGAACCACAGCTGAATAGAGAACTTTGATCATTCATCCATTAATTTAAGGAACTTACTATGTATCAGGTACTATGAAAAGCTTTAAGGATAAGATGTGAATCCTGGGTATAAATAAGTGTGCATGGATTTATGTGTGTCATATAAAACACTATGAGAGCCACGACTAAGAATCATATAATTCAATCATGAGTTTTTAATGAAATCTGATAAGCTTATAATGAAATGTAAATGAAAAAGTAAAGAAATAGAAATAGTCAAGGCATTTCAGAGGAAGAATTGCTGATATAACTTGCCTTGACAAATATTGAGACACATTAGTAAGCTCTAGGAATGAAAACCGTGTGGTGAGGACCCAGGAGTAAACACTAGAGCTGAATAGAAAGCCCAGGGACAGAACCTCAATCGATGAAAGCCCTGCAGCAGATCCACGGGAAAACGGTAGATGTGCAATGAATGATTCTGGAATAATTGTCATCCAAAGGGTAAAATATTTGCCTGGGACACCTTTGTTACATTATAGGTAAAAATCCACTTCAGTAGACTTGGATACCACAAAGTTAAGGTAAAACTATTCACATTTTAAAAGAAGACATTGAGGAGGCCTTTATGGCCTCAAGCTAGAAAACCATTTATTAAACAAGATACAAAAAGCACAAGCAATAAAGAAAAATGTGCAGGTGTGGTGTCTCATGCTTGTAATTCCAGTCAAGGCTGGAATTACAAAGAGGCCAAGGCAGGAGGATCACTTGAGTCCAGGAGTTCAAAACCAGCTTGGGCAATATAGCTAGACCCTGTATTCACAGGGTCATTTTAAAATGACCAGGTGTAGTCGCATGTACCTATAGTCTCAGCTATTCAGCAGTCTGGAGTTGGAGGATCACTTGAACAAAGGAGGTCAAGGCTTCAGAGAGCTATGATTGCACCACTGCACTCAAGCCTGGGCCTGGGTGACAGAGCAAGATCCTATCTCTAAAATAAAATAAAGAAAGGGAAATAAATAGACGATATTATCTACATTAAACTTAAAAACTTCGACTTAGCAAAGAAACTATAGAGAGTGTTAAGGCAAGCCAAAGCTAGGGGAAAACATTTGCTATATATGAAATTAATTAAGTACTTTTAAGAATATATAACAAACTTCAAATCAATAAGAAGGAAACAAAAAATTCAATAGAAAGAAATGAGCAAAGCAGATTTTACTCAATATAAAATAAGCCATAAATCAAAAATCAACATATAATAAGAAACTCAACCTCTCCAGTCATTTGGAAATGTGAAATAAAGCCACAATGAGATATTGTTTCACATCCACCAAGTAAGCAAAAATTAAAGTCTGATAATCAATGATGCATGGAAATGGAGCAATCACTCCTCTTAACCAATGCTGGGTAAGAGTGTAATTT
This sequence comes from Aotus nancymaae, assembly GCF_030222135.1. Taxonomy (NCBI): domain Eukaryota; kingdom Metazoa; phylum Chordata; class Mammalia; order Primates; family Aotidae; genus Aotus; species Aotus nancymaae. The sequence goes on along the minus strand of NW_026988450.1, from coordinate 81,924,462 downwards.
GATAAAATCACAGTAGACAGCAATTCGGCATTATCAGATGTAGTTAGGGAGCTCCGTAAGTCTGCACCGTCATTACCACTTCTGTCTATATACCTGGAAAATCTTGGGTTTGTCCCAAGAAACCTGCACAGAGAGAGCTAAGTCATGTCAGCACTTTTTTTTTTTAATAGCAAAAGCTGGAAACAATTAAATTCCCATCACCAGCAGGAATAGGTTTTTTAAAATGTAATATATATCTATATTTATTATTACCATTATTTTGAGACAGAGTCTCACTCTGTCGCCCAGGCTGGAGTGCAGTGGCATGATCTTGGCTCACTGCAACCTCTGTCTCCAGGGTTCAAGCAATTCTCCTGCCTCAGCCTCCAGAGTAGCTGAGAAACAGGAGCATGCCAGCACACCCAGCTAATTTTTGTAGTTTTAGTAGAGATGAGATTTCACTGGGTTAGCCAGGATGGTCTCAATCTCCTGACCTTGTGATCTGCCCACCTCGGCCTCCTAATGTGCTGGGATTACAGGCATGAGACACCATGCCCAGCCTAAATGTATTATATTTACCCTATTAAACAGTATATACCAGTGAAATGAATGAATTGGCAATAACATGCCAAAGAGTGAATGGATTTCACACACTTGATTTTGAGGGGGAGAATGCAAGTCATAGAGAAGGTGCAGTATGATTCCATTTGTGTAAAGTTCAAGAGCATATTCAACTACATGATACCCTGTTCAGGGAGAAAAATTAGCATAATAAAACAGAAGAGAATAAATAATCATCACTGGTCATTAGAGAAATGCAAACCAAAACTACACTGAGATACCATCTCACGCCAGTTAGAATGGCAATCATTAAAAATCTGGAGACAACAGATGCTGGAGAGAATGTGGAGAAATAGGAACACTTTTACACTGTTGGTGGGAGTGTAAATTAGTTCAACCATTGTGGAAGACAGTGTGGCGATTCCTCAAGGACCTAGAAATAGAAATTCCATTTGACCAGCAATCCCATTACTGGGTATATATGCAAAGAATTATAAATCATTCTACTTTAAGGACACATGCACACGAATGTTCATTGCAGCACTGTTTACAATAGCAAAGACCTGGAACCAACCCAAATGCCCATTGATGATAGACTGGACAGGGAAAATGTGGCACATATACACCATAGAATATTATGCAGCCATCAAAAACTATGAGTTCGTGTCCTTTGTAGGGACATGGATGAACCTGGAAACCATCATTCTCAGTAAACTGACACAAGAACAGAAAATCAAACACCACATGTTCTCACTCATAGGTGGGTGTTGAACAATGAGAACACATGGACACAGGGAGGGGAGCATCACACACTGGGATCTTTCGGGGGGAAATAGGGGAGGGACAGCAGGGGGTGGGGAGTTGGGGAGAGATAGCATGGGGAGAAATGCCAGATATAGGTGATGGGGAGGAAGGCAGCAAATCATGCTGCCATGTGTGTACCTATGCAACAATCTTGCATGTTCTTTACATGTACCCCAAAACCTGAAATGCAATTAAAAAAAGAAAGAAAAAGAAAATAAATAGACAGACAAATACAAAATTAATGGTAGGAGTCAAGTCTGAAGGGGGAAGGAGGGGAAGAAGTTTGAGAATAGACATACAGAAAACTACAAAGATGTTGGTTATCTTTTGCATAGAATGAGTGGTGTTCATTTTACTGAGGTTCTCTTTATCTGACATACCCCTTATAAATATCTGGGGCCTTTTTTGCTGATCTAATATTAATATCAAAATTAAACAAACAGTCCTTTAATGCTATTAGTAAGAGGTCAATGATGGGGGAGATGACAATATCTTGTTGACTTGGATCTTCAAGTTTGAACACATGTTCAGGCAACAGGAAAGAGGTGAAGATGAAATATATATCAGGCAGATGAAATAGAAATGGAATATAGGGAGACAAAAAAAAGTTTAGTTAGGAATGACAAGTTGAGAGTGTAGAATGAAACTTGCATGGTGGGAGATTTGAGTTTCTGCAAGGTCTCTATAAACCTTACAATCTTGTTTTGCAATGATGGAGAATGATTGAAGAAATTTTATTGTAGTAAAATACATAAAACACAGTCTGAGCAACATAGCAAGATTCTACCTCTACCAAACAAATTGCCTTCCCACCTGTAGTCCCAGCAACTTGGGAGGCTGAGGCAAGAAAATAGCTTGAGCCCAGGAGTTTGAGGTTATAGCAAGCTACAATTGCACCATTACACTCCAGCCTGAGCAACAGAGCAAGACCCTGTCTATAAAAAAAATTAAAAATGCACAGAACATAAATTTATCATGTTAACCATTGGCATTAAGCCCATCTGCATTGCTGGGCATCTGTCACCAATATCCATCTCCAGAATTTTTCATTATCCTAAGCCATTAAACAATTTCTATCAGGTAACTGATACAATTAGATTTTCCTTTTTGGAAAATAAAACAAAACAAACACACAACGAAAACATTTATCATGACCTGGAAATTAGAAAGTGTCTAAAGGCAGGACGACGATAAACGATTTTAGGAGGTCAAATTTGGTCCAGGTGAGGGAAGGTAAAATGCTGAGTGACGGAAGTGTGGGTTGGAGTCCAAGAAAGGCCACACACTTGCAAGTGGTCCTGGGGAAAATGCACAGACCGACAGGATCAATGGTGTGCGTGGGAGAAAGGACGGGAGGCCCGAGGAAGCCCAGGTTTCGGGTTGCGGATACACTTGGGTCATTTACAAAGAATACGTGAATAAGACCAAAACAGGTTGGCCAAGTTTTTTTGTTTTTTGAGTCAGATCTGAGCTGTGATCTTTGCACACACACTACTTGTGGTAACATGCCCCACGTCCCTTACCCCACTCAAGTCTCACCTCTTCATGTTGATAGAAATCAAGTCCTTCTTTCGTAATAGCAAAGTGTTTGAAGATAAGGATGGATTCCCGTAATCTTGCACAGTTTTCTGGAAGGAAAATGAACGAATATGTGGCTCAGGTCCAATTCCAAGTGTGAACTGAAGAGTCTTCTGATAAACAAGCCCCCAGTGGCACCTGGAATCTGGCACCTGCTTCTCTATCCACTGGTGGCTTCCTATGGTAACGGTCTCTCTCTGATGTTCAGTTTTTTTCAAAGCCACCCAGAACCTCCCCAGAAGAACCCTCAGCATAGAGTGGAGAGACCCCAGCAGGAGCCTCCAGACAACAGCATCGCCTAACTACTAACAGAAAACCTCAGCTTAGAACTTATCTAACCCAACCCCTAAATGCCCAGGCCCCAAGAGATCAAATGACACCCCCAAGATCACGCAAGGAGGAAATGGCTGCTGAGGACCTGGACCCAGCTGACCTAAAAAAAGCATCTTCTGTGAAATGGCAGAGAAAACAGAGTTACAAAGCAAGAGTATGGATCAGGGTCAGCAGACCGCAGCCAGTGAGTCAAATCCAGCAGGTCACCTGCTTTTTTGTGCAACCAACAAGCTGATAATCATCTTAACATCTTTCAATGGTTGCGAGAAAAAAGATCTAAAAAAAAAAAATACTTTGTGATGCATGAAGATGATGTGAAATTCAGATTTCAGTAGATAAATATGTATTGGAACACAGCCAGACTCACTGGCCGATGCATCGTCTGTGGCTGCTTTTGTGCTATGATGGCATAAGTTGAATAGTCGTACCACACATCCATAAGGCCTACAGAGCTGAAATATTTACTATCTGGATGTTTACAGAGAATGTTTACCACCTCTTGGTCTAGACTTTGAGGGCCCAGTGCTTCTGCTTCAGACAGCGGGTAGAATTCTGGGCCCGTGGAGGGGCATTCACCTCACACCTGCCTGGCTCTCCCAGTTCCTCCTTTTTTCCAGCTTCAAATCCAGTCCACATAAGGGCCAGCCAGCCCCATACCCTGGAATATCAGACTCGATGATGCTGCCATCAACTTACAAAGTATCCAGTGTGCCTATCTGACCCGTGGCTGAGGCCATGACACCTGAGCCTCTTTCCCCAGATATGCACTAGGGTCCAGCTGAGCATGATTTCATCACCCACATTGACGGAGCTGACACCTACCTGCTACCTGAACACATCTTTCCACTTATTCGCTCCTTCAACAAGCACTTATTTAATCCATACTATGTGTTAGGTGGTAGGGTTGCAATGATAATAAATAAGAATAGGTAAGATAGGCATGCTCTCTGTCCTCATGATGGGAAGAGTCTAATGCATGGGGACCACTAACAAATAAGATCCGAAACAAATGTTTAAGAGCAGCTTTGGCAAGCAATAGGAAGGAGGCTGCACAGCAGAGTCAGGACCCAGGGTCCGAGAGGGCTTCCAGAGAACATGATGCCAAGCTGAAGGCCAGAAAGATGTGTGGATGCAACCCAGGCAAACAGACTTGCAAAGGCCACGGAGAGGGATGAAGCACAGAGAATTTAAGGAACAAAGAAAGAAAAAAGGGGACGGTGTGCCTGGAGCTTAGTGAGGGAGCAAGGACAGGAGATACAGTGGGGGACAAGTGGGGTCATTGGCAGCAGTCAGCTTCCCAGCCCTGCTTCCCCTTCACCTTCCTTTCCACATCCCCCATCACACCCTCTTAGAACAGGCAAGATCCAACCTGAGCAGAGGAGTTTAATGGATTGCCACTCATCTATACCATGGTTCTATTATCTAACCACAAACGTTCCATTAAGGAGATTAATTGATGTAAATTGCCTGAGCTATAATTTAGTGCATCTTGAAAAAATATTGTAAGTGGTTTGGACAGCAGGATCACACCTATGTCAAGTAGGAATGCGTGCGTGAGATAATTTGAGTCAAGCGTTTAGCGAAGTGCCTGGGACACTATGAGAGCTGAATATGTTAGCTGTTATGATCATCACCATTATTACCATCATTCCTATTTCACAGGTGAGAAATTAAATTATTGCTCTGAGAATCATTGAAACTGGAGTACCTTTTTTTCTCTGTTTTCAACATTTTCAAAGATATTGCTGATACATCAACTTCCTGCTTGCAACTTAAAATCTTGAATTCATAAGATTATTTGAAAAAGATGGGGGCCAGGTGTGGTGGCTCATGCCTGTAATCCCAGCACTTTGGGAAGCGGAGGCGGGTGGATTGCTTTAGCTTAGGAGTTTGAGACCAGTCTGGACAACAGGGTGAAATCCCGTCTCTACTAAAATACAAAAAATTCGCTGGGTGTGGTGGTGAGCATCTGTAATCCCAGCTACTTGGGAGGCTGAGGCAGTAGAATCACTTGAACCTGGGAAGCGAGGTTGCATGAGCTGAGATTGTGCCACTGCACTCCAGCCTGGGTGACAGAGGAAGACTCTGTCTCAAAAAAAAAAAAAAAAAAAAAAAAAAAAAAAAAAAAAGATGGGACCACACAGACCCAGAAGGAGAAAACACAGAGAAAGAATACTCCTTAGTCAGTGGCAGGCACCTGTCTGATCTCAGGAGAATTTGCTGCAGTCTCATATTGAATGGGTTGGCCCCGCTGAAACTCTGCAGGGCAGTGGGAAGAGAGGATCTGTTAGCCAGCCTGGGTTCCGAAGGTGCTGAGTCAGCCCAAAGCTGTGTAATATGAGTAATCGCTTTGCGGTTGATTAGCTCTGATCCCGACTTTGGATCAGAGAATAAAGAATAAAGCGTTGAGACCTGCAGAGGCCTCTCTTTGGTTTAATGAATAGCAGGAGTGTCCTCATTTGAACTCTCTTCTTGCTCTTTGGGTGCCGACCTCCCAATGTAAGCACCGCACAGGTAGCATCTCCAGGGAGAATACATCCTGCCACCTCTTCCTGAGCCTCTCTGGCTTTGGGAATGAGCTTCCTGGGCGTGATCTTCTGGCCTGGCTCAGGGGGTCTCTAGGTGCTCCATCCCAGTCAGACCAAGCTCCCCATTTAAGTTCAGAAGAAGACAATGAAAATGATAATAATCATAAGAATGGTATAATACAGCTCACTGGTTACTAACATGAGCTTCTGGGCCAGACTGCCTGGATCAAATCCAGCTTTGCCACTCGTCAGCTGAGTGATCCTGAACAAGTGAATCAACCTCTCTGTGCCTCATTCTCCTTACCTGTTCAATGAGAGTAATGGCTATATCCATGCATAAGGCTATAGCAAGGATTACATAAAACCATGGCAAACACTTAGCATGGTGCCCAGCACACAGTAGTTGCTCAACAAATACTGTTTCTGTTAGCTGATAAAGACGGCTACCCAGAGCAGGCTTCACGGGTATACAAGCTATAGAGTCACACAGGGCCCATGTTTAGAAGGGCCCCTGGCTCCATTTAATACTCTGTTGTCACTGTAGTGAAATTCTTAACAGGTTTTGAATAAGCAACCTCACATTTGCATCTTGTGCTGGGACACACGAATCAAGCAGCCAGGCCTGTGGGCTGCCATTTAGAGTCACTCTGTTCCAGGTACTACCCTAGGTTCTTTGTAGACACAAACATGCAGCCTTTCCTTTGACCTTATAAGTTGGTACTTTCCTGGGCTATGGATGAGGATACAAAGCTTGCATCTTGCTCAGCCAAAGAGCTCACTCTACAGGTGAGCTGGAGCCTCAGAGGTTCACAAAGCTGTGACCCCCGCCTGACCCTGCTTTCTGTCCAGTCTTCCTCAGTAATTCTCAGGCTGCTTTTGCCTCTGTTTCCCTGACCAGAGCTTAAAGCTGGTCATAGGAGTTGTGGGGTAACTGAGATAGGTTTGTCAGATTCATCTGCAAAACAAACAAAAAATTAACCAAAATACCTTCCTTAAATTGTAAAACAGTTTATAGCAGAGGAGGCAAATCGGCAGCTTGCCAGCAAGATTCTGCTAACATATGTGTTTTGTTTAGCTAGTATCATATGCATATACACACACACGTGCGTGCACACACACACATATAATTTGAATTAGCTACTGGAAATTAGCCCTTGGTTAATTTTACCTAAAATCCTCAAAGTATGACTTCCATTAAGATCTGGCATCTCTGGGCTTTTACTCCCAGGGGCCCACACATTGGGCAGAGAAGCAGTTGCCCCTCTAGGTAGAGGGTGTTCTCCTCCAGCTGGCCAGGCTCCCTCCACCCACTGGAGCTGACCCCAGTGCCAGGATCATTGACACTGGCAGCTCCCTGGGCCCTGCAGGCTTTGAGCTTCTGTCTTCAGATTTTCACTCGGAGAGGCCCTGGCACTGCACAGAGTACTGGGCCTGGAGCCAAAAGAGTTGGTGCCTCCCCCAGCTCTGCCGCTACCCAAAAAGGCCCTGCAGAGGAAAGACCATGGACTTCCAAGTCAGATAGACAGACTTGAGGTTGACTCGAGGATCCCACTTCTCAAGACCATGGGCTTCCAAGTCAGATAGGCAGACTTGAGGTTGACTCGAGGATCCCACTTCTCAGCTGGGTGACATCGGGCAGGTTCACTCACCTCTCTGTTTCTTCAGCTGTGAATCGAGGGTGGCAATGCCACCACTCATTCGTCATGCCACCACGCTATGCCAGCCACCTTGCATTCTTTATTTCTAATCTCCCCGTTATCTCCACAAGACATGATTTCCAAGTGCTATTGAAATGGAGCCAAGATATCTTTTAGGAAAATGGCAACACCAGATTTGAATTTAGGGTTCAGACACCTGAGGGCCTGTGTGGAGGTCTGTGGCTTGGTGTGGGTGTGGAGGGGGTGGGAGCAGACGCAGCACAATGAAGGGCACCCTGCAGGGAGGGGGTTCAGAAGGCCTCTGAGTGAGGTTATCTGGTACGAGGACTCAGCCTCAGGCCTGAGGGTGGAACAGGGCTGGGCATGCCAACTAGCCTTACCCTGCCCCTGTGCTGCTGAGGAGGAAAGAGCCATGAAGAACCTGAAGCGCCTGCATGTTAACTGCTCAGCACCCAGACCTCACTGCACTGGGCCTCCTCCACAGTCAGGAGGAACCGAGTGAGCACTGCTCCTACTGACACCATGGCACAAGGTGGGGTGCAGCAGATAAAGCAGCGTGCTGCTAGGGTGCTGGGCAGAGGCCAGGGGGCCAGGGGTGACCTCTAACAGGGGCATCGGCCAGAGGCTCCACAGGTGATGGCCTAGATACAGTGAGAGGGCCTGGGAGCTGTTGCTGACCACTGAGAGCCTCTGACGTACATCTGGGACTTCCAAGTCTACATCATTCATACCTGTGTACATGCATATGTATGTAGATAATGTAGGCGTGGGCATTTATAACTATATACATACATATATGAAGCATGTCATATATATGCTTACATGTGTTCTATATGCATTAATGAATAGAAACACATATGCACATGCATATATATGTATATTGTGTGCTCTATGCATGCTCTATGGATATATGTATATGTGTGTTTATATATATAAACTTTATATATCTTATAATCTTTGAGCCTTGAAATACAAATATACGATAAATTAAATAAAACAGCTCTGGAGTGTCTTACAACTAGTGAGGTAGCCAAGCAGAAAGTTAGAAATCTTGAAAGTAAGGCAGGGCACTGTGGCTCATGCCTGTAATCCCAATACTTTGGGAGGCCGAGGCAGACAGATCACCTGAGGTCAGGAGTTCAAGATCAGCCTGGCTAACATGGTGAAATCCTGTCTCTACTAAAAACACAAAAATTAGCCAGATGTGGTGGTGCATGTCTGTAATCCAAGCTACTTGGGAAGCAGAGGCAGGAGAATCACTTGAACCTGGGAGACAGAGGTTTCAGTGAGCCAAGATCATGCCACTGAGCTCCAGTCTGGGCGACAGAGAAAGACTCCATCTCAAAAAAAAAAAAAAAAAAAAAAAAGTGAGCCTCAAGTCTGGCTATGATAAGAGCAACCCCTCAAGCCAATAGAAGAAGAACAAAGTGTTCCTGAGACCTTACTTTACCCAGCAACTGAAGGCCGAGCAGCCTGAGACTACACAAACATATTCTCATGTCTTGCTTTTATATTTCTAGGTGACTACTGAGATGTTTTGCTGTAGGAAGAAATGACTAATGTCTACCTAAAAATCTGAGCTGGATGTTAACAGCACTGGTGCGTCATCTTGGAGAGCTGAAGTCAGAGAGGGTGGGCTCCTCTTGGCAGCTGCCTTACTATTGAAAGGTGCATGGAGCATTGGATTTGAACCCATGGCTCTCTCACTCCCAAATCGCCTCCTTTTATCTCTCTCTCGGGAAGCTTTTGTAAAACAAAACTTAAATGGGCAGCAAATGAAATCATTCCACCATGCTACGCCAGCCACCTTGCGTGCTCTGCTTCTGATTCCCCCTTAACTCTACAAGGTATGATTTCCATGCGCTATTGAAATAGAGCCAAGACATCTCCTAGGAAAGGAGCAATGCCAGAATTTAAGAAGTGACTTTGCAGTTACTTTTTTAATGTCTAGAAATCAACAAAAATAGCCAAAATGAGGGGGGAAACCAGACCTTGAATCTGAACTTTGGGATTTGCGTGTGCAGATCCTCTCCTCCTGTTCACTCGCTGGGTCACTTGATTCCCATCCAGAGAACTGTCCTTCGATTCCAAGCAGGAGAGACAAGGCGAGGAGAGAGGATGAGCAAAAGGTAGCGATTTACCCTCGAGTCTTTAAAGACCTTTGGGCAATGAGAAGGGGGCAAGGATGTTGAGAACCCCCTCCCCTACAACTCTCTGATGCTGATTAGGAGATACAAATAATCTTCCAGAACTATGTTCCCCAGGAACCTTCTGGGAGCTCCCCTCTCCCAGAGCTCCAGGAACCAACCACTGGCATTTAGAAATGTGGCTGCCCCAGAGGGAGTTTTTAGATGCCAGGACGGCCTTCCGCCAGCAGCCTTTAATTAGGAGAGCCATGATTACAGCTACGTGGAGCCAAGACGGCATGCTTCTTTCCTTAAGCATTGCCAATTTAAGCACAATAGTCGTTTTATATAAGAGACAGAGGCTTTGTCAACCTTTCCCATCCAGTGAGAGACAACTGTGCAGGGACCCCTCCTCTGATCTCTTCAAACTTTTTAAAGTTCCCCTTCTTTCTTTTTCCTCCACTCCACAAACCCTCAAGCCAGTCAGCTGGGTAACGAGTGGGCTCCAATTAAACCACAGATCTTGACTGAAAACAAGGCTTTTTCAAGTAGCGGTCTTTACGACATCAGAGGCCCCTCTTTATAAATGCAGACTCCTGGGCCCTGCAGCATGAAGGCAGTGGCATCTTAAAAAGCAGGGCTGAGAACCTGCATGTTAAATGGTGCCTCTCATGATGCAGATGCTGAGGTTTAAGACTTAAGAGAATACAAGGAAAAGTGGCCATTCTGTGATGATACATTAATTTCTGAGAATTGAGCATGGGTGAGCAAGGGTGTGAAAAGACTCATGTCATAAGTATCTTGTCTACACTAGGCTGACATTTTTGCACATGTGACCTTTTACCATCCATGTCAACAACTTTAAGTAAGGTCCATTCTTCCCTATTTTGCAGATGAGAAAACTTGGGGCTGAGAGAAGTTACGTAATTTACTTAAGGTGGCACAGTTGATAAGGGGTTGAGATGGGATTTAAATCCCGGTAGATTCAAGATGAACTGATCTGGGGCTTCTAGGATGACTCCCACTTCACTGGTTGACAAGTTGAATGATGGAGGAGAAGGGATTAAACAGGGGCCTGCGAAGCTCATGAGATGCATGTTGCATCTGCTGAGATGTCCAGAAAGCGGCTCAGGAGAGAGCTGTGGTCTGCAGGGAGATCTGTAACTCTAGAGTGCTGTGTAAGTCAAAGAGCTGTTACTACTCTTCTTACCACTGGTTAGAGAATCACCAAATCCAGGTATCCAGAAACAGAGTCGGGGAAGTCAAAAGAAGGTGGCCAGACTCTCCTAGTAATTTAACAACAGTTGCAGGGTGAACATTAGGCACAGTGGGTGACAGGGAGCCCGCAAACTCAAGCTACGCTAGGGGCTCCACGTGGCAGTAATCATACACAAAGGTGCTAGGCAGCTCCAGACCACAAGCCTGCCCTCTCTGACAGCTCCCATCTATTCCACTCTCTCCTTAAATTCATCCCGGATGGTAAGACTGTGCCTGGAAAGAAAGGAAAACATGAACACGTGTTTATACCACCCCCTTCCCTCCCTTCGTTTCTTCTTTTCCTTTGTCTTTGGCTCAAACTTTCACAGAGCACCTACTATGTGTTAAGCTTTGTGCAAAGAGCTGAGAAGACAGAGGGAAATGCAAAAAGAAGGGAGTAGGCATGTACTGAGTGTCCGCTGTGCAATGGACATTGTTATTGAACACACACACATTCAGAAACTCACTCACTTCATTGTGTTTGAGTCATGTCTTAAAATATTTGGGAACTCTTCACAGCAAGAAATCTAACCCCTTTCTAGGAGTTTGACCAGCTGCAGAAAGCTGATAGACAATACGGAGGGAAGATATGGGGTGAGGGCTGCGTGCATGCGTGTGTATGTGTGTGTGTGTCCTTTTGTGTGTGGAAGGACCTGGATTTTCTTGATGCTGCACTCGTTTTTTATTGAGTGGCCCCTGTAAACTCTTGGGGATTCCTATTACATAATTCACCTAGTTGTTGATTGTAAACATTTATTGATTGTCTTCTATGTGCCTGGTATCGACAGGTAATCTCACCAAGTTCTCAATTTTTAAAAAACTGAGGTGTCATTATCTTCATGTGGATAAATAAAGTCAAAGTTTCAAAACATTGTATTTCTTGCCTAAAGATGTTCAGATGAGATAGAAAAGCTTGGAATAATTCAATAAGTATTTACCAAGTACCTACTGTGTTGCAGGCACAACAATTCAAATCCAGATACTCATGTTATTCTGAAAACCACCTCTTTGATTGCATTGGGAAAGCTAATTGAAACTCAGATCATATTACGTGTTGTAAGATAGAGTTATGACACCCGTACATGCGTTCGTTTGTTTATACAGGCATGAATTCACTTAGTCATTTATTCAATGAATGTCTTTTTGAGCCCTTACCGTGTGCCAGGTATAGTGTTTATTACTAGGAGTCAGTGGTAACTACCAAAGAGACATGCTCCTGCTACTTATGAGCTGACGCTCTTTTAAAGGGGAGATAGACATTAATCCATGAGCCACACACAAGGGGCCAGTTGAGATCTACAGCTAGAAGAGACAAAGCCAATTCACTGGAGCCTAGGATCTGACTGGACTAGTTGGGTCCAGAAAAGTCTTCCCTGGAGAAGTGAGGTAGAGCTGAGGAGAGTTAACTGTATAAAAGGGAAGAAAGAGGTTCTCGTCTGAAGAGAACAGTGCATGCTAAGGGTCAGTGCAGAGGAGAAAGTTGGCTGCTCAGTGATATGAGCATATGCTCCCATGCATCTTTCAAGAGCATCCTAACCTCACCCTGACCCCCATCTCCCCAAATCTGTTTCCATCACACTCAGTGAGAGCCCCTGAGTCCCCAAGTCAGAAAGACTCTTTTTTGTCCCCACATCCCACTTTTATCCATTACCAAAGTCTCCCAACTTTATTCCCTGTTTCTCAGATCCATCCTCTCCTCTCAGTTCCCTCTACTAAGAATTTGGTTATGACTTTACTCTCTTTTCCCAATAGAATTACTGAAATCACATCATTCAATCCTTTAACAAATACGTATTTTGGGCCTGTTAAGTGGTTTGGCTCTGTATCTCCACCCAAATCTCATCTTGAATTGTAATCCCTATGTGTCTAGGAAGGGACCTGGTGAAAGGTGATTAGATCACAGGAGTGGTTTCCTCCATGATGTTCTTGTGATAGTGGGTGAATTCTTATGATCTCTGATGGTTTAAAAGTCTACCTCTCTCTCCTGCCACCATGTAAGATGTACCTTGCTTCCCCTGTGCCTTCTGCCATGATTCTAAGTTTCCTGAGGCCTCCCTGGCAATGTGGAACTGTGATTCAATTAAACCTCTTTTCTTTATAAATTCCCCAGTCTCAGATAATTCTTTATAGCAGTGTGCAAGTTGAGTAATACAGCCTGCTAGGTGTTAGACACTATCCTTAGCTCTAGGATATACAAAGAGATAAACCAGTGCAATTTCTGCCCTATTGGAAACAGTAAAATGGGAAACCAGATACTTTTCCATCTGCTTTTTGACTGTCTTCCTGCCCCCAGTCTGGTTTCCCTCGTCCACTTTCCACACTTCACTGGATTGGTTATTTGCAATGCCAATCTGATTATGTCAATCCACCCTTTTCAAACTGTTTAAAGAATGCCCATAAGATGAAGTCCAGTTATCTCAGCACACCACTCGAGGCCTTCCATGATCTAGCCCCCACCTCTCATGTCTATAACCTACCATGCCCAGACTATATCTAAAAACAGTTATCAACATAATAGATCCTAAAGAGTTCTATGATTTCAGAGAACCACGTCAAGTCTAGAAACCCTTGGGCGTCACTTGGTAACTCTCTCATCTCTACTTGCTTTGTGTCTAGTTATGTGATATGCCACTGGATAAATCAGACATTGAGAAGGAATAGAAAAAAAAATTACATGTGATATCAGAATAGACCATTGAAGGATGAGCTCTTTGCTGAACCCGATGGAGGGTTTTCCTGCTTTTGCAGTTAGAAATAGACCTAACTCTTTCTCTGCCTCAAGGTACTGTGGCTGTCAAACGCCTGGGGCTTATAGCGAAAGTGTCCTGGAGGTGATGTCTCCTGGGAACATTGCTCTCATGCTGGCTCTAATTGCACTAATGAAAGTATTTTATCCTTATCTGCTTTGGGCTAATCTCTGGAAAGGCCTGAGGTCACCTTTGCAAGCATCTCTACTAGCTCTCACTAGCTGCTCTCTCTCAAGTTCAGGAGTAGATTTTAAAGGACTTAATGACTGTCCCTGCAACTGTTCTGTGACTTTAATTTTTCAAATCAGGATTTTTATTCTTGAGCTGAGAAATCTTTTTTTTAAAGATTATTTCAACTTTTCATTTGGTGATGGTCTTTTGAAAAATGCATGCATACTTGTAAAATCTTAATTCAGCTCTTGCCAGAGAAGAAACATAAGGAGCAGAATGTACCAATGCACGGAAAGAAAGCAAACTGGAATTAGACAGATCTGGGTTTGAATCCTAGACACATCATGTCCGAGCTGAGTGGCCTTGGGCAAGTTGCCCAATCTCTTTGAGCATTGATTTACTTGTATAGAAAGTAAGAATCATGATATCTTTACATGAAATATGGTTTGAGGATGAAAGGAGACCTAGAGCTTACTTCTGGAAAAACTGATTCAAGGCCAGTGGGAATACAGTCATTCTTTCCTCCACAGCTGATGAGCTGATTCTACCACTGGCTAGAGTTGGCTGCTTGTGGTATGTATGCCACCACCTCCAAATCCTACCCTTGTGGTAGGCACTATGAATCAGACCCAGAATTCTTTCCCTGCTAAGCCCAAGGGTAGCCTCAGAATTCTTTCAACATACCATCTATGCCACCACCAATAACCCATCTGAGCTTCCCATGAGATGACCCATAAGTTCGTGTTGGCCTCTGGCCCTCATCAGCTCAGAAACAGCATGGCTGAAGCTCAGGGGTGGGTCAGAAAAGCAGAAACAGGTCTTCCTGTAGGACTTCTTCTTTTTTTTTCCATTTCTCGGAAGACGGACCTATGAGCAGTGAGAGCTAAGCCAGGCTCTGTGCCCACCTTCCTAATTGCACAGGTGAGGAAAACTGAGGAAAGCAGAAGCAAGGTGCTCCAGCAAGGCTTCTGCTATCACCTCCTAAACAACCAAACTCACTCAATTGCCACCTGCTAACAGCAACCTCGGTTCTTCATGCTGTTCTTTAGAGCCCTCCAGCAGCATGAGGAGGCTCAGGGCCTCAAGAGGAAAGAAAAGCAAGCCTAAGACAAGACTTGGCTTATTCTGTGGGGCCAAGTTCAGCAGGTCATTGTCACGGATTTCAGGAGGGTTTGGCCAAAGCCAAGGATGAGGAAGATAATATAAATCCCCAGCCCAGTAGGACCACCAGCATTGGGGTCACAACTGTCAAGATTTGGGGCTCAGCTACTAAGACTCTGAGCAACACTGGGGATTTTGCCAAGTCTCTCTGGGCCTCCCTCACCTATTAGAGGCTGATGACTTCTATCTCACTAGGTGCTCAGACCTTCAAATGTTATCGTGATAGGAAAGCTACAGGCATGGATTCCGATTAGAGTAGGTGTTCTGTTTGTGTGACATTCTGGAATGGGGATAGGACATTGGTCTACAGGGTTCGTCTACTTTTGACAGCTGGGTCTGAGTGAAAATCCATTAAAATCATCACGCTAAGTGTATTTGAAGGAAAAAGGTACCAAAAGGGAATCCGAGACTGGGGAGGAAGGAAGGGAGGGAGAAGCTCGGGCAAGGTAAGGAGAAGTTGAAGAAGGACTTCCATGTAGTTTTAGTTACATATGGGGTTTGGCTGGATAGCAGGGATTGAATGTCTGAGTGCCTTAAAGCTACTCAGAGCCTGTATGATCTGGTCCCCTTCTGGCCACCTCCTTCTATAACACATCACACTCTCAGTCACTTGGATCTACTTGACGTTCTCCAAACATGAAGGGTGTTCAGCACTCCCATCTTTTCTCATGAATTTATGACCTGTAATGTTGCAATTACAGAGACGGCAGAAAGAGAGAGATAGAGAGAGAACGATCTCACCAAGCTCCTGAAGGGAAAGCGCCTGTCCAGGCACTGGTAAAAGCTGGTCCAATCCAGGTCCCAATACCAGATCCATTATATTAGTAATTGTCCTCCCGTATAAGGGAGTTGGTTGGATGATGGGAAGAAAGTGAAAGAGTGGGAAGGAATGACAGGGGTTCTTTCTCTACATGCATAGAAGACACTATTTGTTCCATGGAGGTAGCCATTCTCTCTGCTTATAGTGAGCCTACATCTGTCCTTGCCAGTGAAGCCTTCATCTACTCTCAGAGATTTAACCTTTGTACAACATTGTCTTTGGTTCAGCACACAGCCGGCACCACTGGGTGCAGAAGTGGCACCAACGCCATTTTACATTCCCTTTATAATCACCTTAAAATCACCCCCAGTTAGTTGGGATTATGAAGGGGTGATATGAAAAGCCATGTAATCAAAGGCAAACACATGTTCAGGTTCAAAGTATAGGCTTTGCCATTAGTTCCATGTCACAGTTCCAGCTCTGCTTGTAAATATCTGTTTGACTTCTTGGGGAAGTTTCATAAGCTTTCTGAGCCTTACTTCACTCCTATAAAGAGATGATAAAGTCTATATACACCTCAGGACTCCAGAAAGAATTACATGAGATAACAAATATCGGATTGAGTACACAGCCTGGCAAAGCAGGACCAAATGTTCAATACTCTAGACACCGAGCTGGGAGACTCTGGGAGAGTTGCTGTTCAATACTGGCTCTCAGTTTTCCTCTCTGTAAAATAAAGTGCCCAGATTAATGAGCTGTTGAGATCTTCTCATTGCTGGCTGTCTGCACACAGATGTGTTCTGTGCTTCTCCAAATAGCATTTAAGGGAGGGCATGGTAGCTCACACTTGTAATCGCAGCACTTTGGGAGGCTGAGATGGGCAAACCACTTGATGTCAAGAGTTTGAGACTAGTCTGGCCAAAAATTAGCTGGCCATGGTGGTGGGTACCTGTGATCCCAGCTACTCAGGAGGCACAGGCAGAATTGCTTGAACCAGGAGGTGGGGGTTGCGATGAGCCGAGACCACGCCACTGTACTCCAGCCTGGGCAACAGAGTGAGAATCTGCCTCAAAAAAAAAGTGCATTTTAGACAACACTTAGAAGTAGTGGAGGAATTGTTATAAGCAATTACATTGGTCATGGTTTTAGGCTACAGATTTTTAAAAGAAGAAACAATTCATGTTAATTTAGATAATAAATAATTTATTAAAGACTTGGCTCACAGCATCTCTGGAAGAGCCAGGAAATCAGAATTAGATTCTACATGTCCAGGAACAATGTAGGCAGGAGAGATGCTTAATCATAGCTCACACTCCAGGAGAGAATCCCAGGCTGGGGCTCCACTTAGCTTCTGTGGTGCTTGGGAGCCAGATGCTTAGAAACTCTACAGGGACTACCCCAGGAAACCCAGACACCAACCCTACCTGAAATATCCAGTTATTTCCCCCAGACCATCACCTCCACTTTCTCACTGCTGTCCCAATCTCTGGCAGAAATCTGGTGCAGGAGAGAACAGGGAATGTCAGCTTTCTTTAATTTTGTTTTAGTTTGAGCTTTCTATCCTTTCTTCTAATGGTGAGTTTGAAGTGGTTTGGAATAGATCTTGAAGGAGTCTGTCTTTAGTACCTGCCAGGGTACTACCATTACTCACAGATATAATTATAGCTTGTGGAGCACCTGTTCCATGCTGAGCATTACCATCTATTATCACAGCTAAGTCTGCATACAACATACAGTCAACATCATTATGTGCATTTTACCAGTGGTAAAACTGAAACACAGAGAAACTAAATAATCTGCTTAATGTTATAGACATAGTCAGACTCAACCCATATCTGTTTGCCTCCAAAACCACTTTTCTTTGTTTGGTCCACTCTGCTCAATGTTAAGGGGAGTTCTCTGGAGCTACTGAGCAAAAGAACCATCTGTGGCTAAAACGGGGAGACCTATCTTTGGTAGGATTCAAGTTGAAATTGGACCATCCATAGGTCTGTTCTGCCATTTTGAATATTTCTGTACTTTCTTGGGGACAAGGGGCTTCTAAGAACCCTTGAGTCCCAAAAATTCTGTAATCCTTTGGTCTGTCTCTCCAGATTGCTAGCCTAAAGAGGGGTTAAGGGCTGCACTGTGAGAAAATATAATTTAATCTAGTGAAGAGCCAGGAACTAGAGCAGGCTGCTGCCAGAAGACCTACAGCAGTTAGAAGCCAAGACCAGCTCATTCAAAATCGCCCATGGCAATTCCATCCTTATTAAAGCGGAATGTAAAATCGTAACGTGGACATTGTTGCTATTCATAAAGGATCTTATAAGAATGATTGTCTGGCAAGTTCACTGTCCCTCTTAAATATAGAAGCCATTAAACTGCCTCAATAATGCTGAGAATATTAAGGAGAATTTACTGGGGACTAATAGGGCTGAGGACATCAGAAAGACATGAGAATGACTCATGGATTTACTTCTTTCTTATTACTTAACCCCAGTCATTTAACCCCAAAGCCCAGAGCTAAGGGAAATGGGAAGATACTTACAGTGACAAAAAAGAAATTAACCCCAACTTCCTTCAGCTCACTCAACGGTAGACCCAGAAGCCCTGCCCAAGAAGGGTCAGCCATGCCCATTTCATGAGTCAGTCCCTACGAAGGATAGACAGAACCTTAGTGTCTCCATGCCCTCAGCCTGGTGTCTACACAGCCTGCAGAACTGTGAGTCAATTAAACCTCCTTTCTTTATAAATTACCCAGTCTCAGGTAGTTCTTTATAGCAATGCAAGAATGGACTAATCCATTAAACAATCAAAAATCCCTATTGTTTTCAGAAGAAATGTGCCAGGGACTTGGTAAGGAGGAAAAAAGAAGACTGTTGTAGTCAGCCCTTGCCTCTGCAGTAGGAAGAACCACCAGATACTGTACCTGTTCTCTCCAGCTAACTTGAAGCCCCTGCATATGGGTCACCTCACCATTCAAAATGGGTAGACACTGAAACAGCTTGTGATATAGAAACCCAGCCAGCCCTCCTGACAGGGCCTCAACTCGTCATGCCTCATCCACATGCACACATGCACAAACGCACACATGCACACACATGCACATATGCACTCACATGAGTACACACACACACACACACACACACACACACACACGCTACCACCTTAAACAATTGGCCCTGGGACTAAATTCAGTAATAAAAAATGAACAAAGTACTACGGTGCCCTACAACATGCTAAACCTCAAAAACACGATGCTAAGTAGAAGAAACCGAGCACAAAAAAACTATGTATTGTTTGATTCCTTTCCTATGGAATGTTCAGAAAAGGCAAATGTACAGAGAGAAAGCAAACTAGTGTTTACCTAGGGTAGAGGTAAGAATGGGGAGTGACAGTTAGTGAGCATGAAGTTTTCTTTTAATTCTACAAAAAATCTACACTAAATTTTTAGTGACAGTCACTATCATCACTATTTTAGTGAACACAATTCTACACTATAAAATCATTGAATTGTACATGCTAAATAGTAAATTTTATGGTAAGTAAATTATACCTCAGAAAAAAAGAGTATTTTAAAATTACATTTAAGCCTGGTGGCTCACATCTGTACTCCCAGCACTTTGGGAGGCCAAGGCCAGCCCATCACTTGAGCTCAGGCGTTTGAGACCAATCCAGGTAACATAGTTAAACCCCGTCTCTACAAAAACAAAACAAATCAAAACAGAACAAAACAAAAATTAGAAAAATTAGCCAGGCATGGTGGTGCATGCCTATAGTTCCAGCTACTTGGAAGGGCTGAGGTGGGAGAATCACTTGAGTCCGGGAAGTCAAGGCTGCAGTGAGCCGTGATTGCACCACTGTAATCCAGCCTGAGCAACACAGCAAAACCCTTTCTCAAAAAAAAAAAAAAAAAATTGGCCCTGAACCTGGACACAAGATTAAATAACAGTGACTGTGTTGTTGGTGAATTATCTGATCTTTCTTTGTCTTATGAGATAGGCACCAGGCTTCCTGGCTTTGTGTCTAAGCCTTCCCCTGACTGATGTGTGATGTGGGAAAGGCCTTTTTCTTCCTGGAGCCTTGGCCTGCATTTGTCATCTGGAGGTAGCTCCATCCAGGACCCACTGGGTTTCAGGGGATCCAGGCATCCCTAGGGTTGTGTCTGATAGCTGGGTACGTTCATCCTGCCTTTCCCCAAGGAAAGAAACTGCAGGTCTCATAGGATTCCAAAGTGGGGGACATGGGGCCAGATAATATTATGAAAAGTGGGTTTCACAGAAATACTCTCAAAGGTCTTTGCCAGATTGGAGAGTCTGGGGAGATGGTAGGGTCTGCATTGGCTTAGTCTAAAATTGAGAGGGGAGGGACAGCAGGGGGCAGGGAGGATGGGGAGGGATAACACCAGAAGAAATGCCTGATGTAGGCGACTGGTGGGGGGAGTGAGGGGGATGGAGACAGCAAACCACCATGGCATGTATGTACCTATGCAACAATCCTGCAGGACGCAGGATGTGCACTTGTACCCCAGAGCCCAAAGTACAATAAAAAAAAAAAAACTACACTCATTTCCCCTCATCCAGTTATGGGTGATGGTGTTTTGAAATTTTTTCTCTGAGAGGAAATACTTGTCAAGGAAAGTTTCAGGGGGAGCTGGAAACAGTGACCGATCCAGCCCTTGCTGAGTGACTTGCTGTTCATGTTTGAAGAGCACGTCGCAGGAGCCCCAGAGAGCAGTACGGTGGGACACAGTCCTCTGTCCATTCTGCCCTGCTCTGTCCTCTAGCTTTGTAGTGGCCAAGTCCTCACCGGTTTTCTCTGAGCTGGAGGGTGAGGACTCACTTAGCAAGTCTTGGTTCCGGGCCACAGGATACAGCACACAGAACCAGTGTGCCTGTGTTTGTATGCTATGGCCTGGACTGTTTTAAAACAATCATTAAATGCTCCATTTTAATGCATCTTAATCTGACCTCCAAGGCAGCATTTATAAAAGAAAAATCCCCTGGTGCAGAAAAGATCATTTACAGTCAAGATACATCACAGCCCTTAAAAAATGTTAAGAAATTGACCCAAGTCTGCTCGTCCAGACTTGCCCCTCGCCCCTTGCCCCACACCACAACTTTAACCTTGGTTATATCAGGACCCTCCCTGGTGGCAGGAGCCCCAGGTGACACTTGACCTGCCCCACATTCTGTCCTCATGGAGACTCACAAGGTCAGGGGCCCTATAGGCAAGCTCATAAATGGAGAAACGGAGCCACAAGGTGAATCACTGAGTTGAAAAGTAAGCACTGAGAATCTCCTATCTGCTAGGCACTGGAGTCTAAAGATCACAAGACAGAGCTCCTGCCCTCCAGGAACCCACTGCCTGCTGAGGGAGACAGAGAAGTGAACAGACCATTGTAGTCCATCCTGCTCTGGACAGGGGAACCCACAAATGCCTGGGACCTCTGAGGAGGAGACCCTCACCAGCTCTCACCTAGGATGCAGTCACCAGATAAGGTGTGAGTGGACCTTAATGAGTGTCTTCTTTTAATTTTAATGGACAAATAATGATTGTATATTTTGATATATGCTCACACCGTGGGATGATCAGATCATGCTAATTAACAAATCCATCATCTCACATACTTATGTTTTTGTGGTGAAAACATTTACAATCTACTCCTTTAGCAATTTTGAAACATACAATGTGCTATTATTTATTATAGTCTTAGTACTGACTCCCTGCTCCAAGCTGACCCTGAGATCAGGACTTGGTACGGTAGCTTACCTGGGAGGTGATTCCTGGAAGCAAAAGTGAGTGAGAGGGAAGGTGAATCAGAAAGGACAAAAGCAGAGAAAGGGGCATCAAAGGGCAGGTGGCCCTCTAGGCAACAGGTAGCAATTGTGCAGAAGGCATCTCAGCATCGTCCCCTCCAGGGACCAGGAAGCCAGGGCACTTCCACACACATTCTCTTCCCTCACTGGCTAAGGACTGCCCTGAGGGTGCCCAATCTCTGCCATTTTCCACCTGCCCTACACAGTGCTGAGCTGGTGTATCAGTCTGTTCTCATGCTGCTAATAAAAACATACCTGAGACTGGGTCATGTATAAAGGAAAAGGGTTTAATGGACTCACAGTTCTGCATGGCTGGGGAGGCCCCACAGTCATGGCAGAAGGTGAAGGAGAAGCAAAGTCATGTCTTACATGGCAACGGGCAAGAGAGCTTGTGCAGGGGAACTCCCCTTTATAAAACGTTCAGATCTCATGAGACTTATTCACTGTCATGAGAACAACAAGGGAAAGACCTGGCCCCATGATTCAATTACCTCCCACCAGGCCCCTGCCACAACACAGGGGAATTATGGGAGCCACAATTCGAGATGAGATTTGATGGGGACACAGCCAAACCGTATCAGCTGGCTTCTGCCAAATGAAGCCCTTGGGCAGAGGAGCAGAGGCAAAAAGACGTGGAGGTTGGACGCTAGGTGGCTGGTGCAGGAGAACCTCAAGGTGGCCAGGGGGAGCTGGGGCCAGCCACCAGCAGCATCTGCTACAGTGTGAAGAGGCACCAGCCAGAAGGAGCCAAGGATACCAGTAGGCCTTTCCAGGAAGAGGAAACAGTGTGAGCAAAGTCTGAAATGGAGAAAGAGTTGGGTGTGAGGGAGACCCACAGGGCTTGGGTAGATCTAGACTGTAGCGTGGAATGCAGGGACTGTCCGGAGCTGAAACTGACGGTAGGCTGAGCTAGCTTCTCCCATCGTGTACTCCTCCTCCTCCTATTGCATGGGGGGCTCTTTCTGGCTCATTTTCAGGAGGTGTCTCTAGATCCTTTTCCAAGCGTGCACTTCTCTCACCAGCCCAGGACCCTTGGCAATCCAAGGACAGCCTTTTCTTAATAGGACCAGCCAGCTATTTGGAAGGCAATGGCCTTGAGGATGAGGCCAAGGCAGAGGGATTCTCTGCAAAGAGGTTTCTTTCTGATAAACAGAACACATGTTAAGCAGTGGTGACCTTCATCCCCTAGCCTCAAATTCTTCATCTGTGAAAGGAGAACCATTAGCACCCCTTTTTTCAGGCTAATAGGTGGGAAGCACCCAGCCTGGTGCTCAGAGAATGGAATTACTTCCCCTGGCTTGTCCGCCACTGCCCAGCAGTGACTGCAAGCTTCTGGGAATGCTGTGCCCACTTCCATAAAAAATAATGTTGTGTGGCCAGGCACACTGGCTCATGCCTGTAATCTCAGTGCTTTGGGAGGCTAACGCAAGAGGATCACTTGGGCCAAGAGTCTGAGACCAACCTGGGATGAAAATAGTGAAAATACCTTTCTACCAAAAAATTAGAAACTTAACCAGGAATAGTGACTTATGCCTATAGCCCTAGTTACTTAGGATGCGGAAGCAGGAGGATCCCTTGAGCCCAGAAATTCAAAGCTGCAGTGAGCTATGATTGTGCCACTGCACTCCAGCCTGGGCAGCAGTAAGAGTGCAGCATTTACCTGGAGCTTCCGGGCTGTCAAACCTTTCCAGATAAACAGCATAATTTGTTAATCTGGAAATTTGTACACATCTAATTATACCTCTAAAGGTCAAAATTGTAACTAAGGGTAGGAGGGTACTACCCAGATGAATTCAATTTCATTTTAGTGAGGTAAAAAAGCAAACAAAAAGAGGACAGAGGGCACATTGTGAGCCAGTTACTCACTAGGTCTACGGGAGAAACAGAAAAGAGTACATCTGCCTCTGGCTGTCAAGGCTCCTAAACAGCTGGGATTCAGCTCTTACTCAAACAAAGATAACACAGAGCAGGCTGTGGAGGACCATGCTAGAGAAAATGCAAAACATCTTGGGAATCTGCATGTCACTGCTCAGGCTAATTAGGGCAGCTGCTCAGGGAGGGCTCAATGCATCCTGGTATTGGAGCACCACTTTTTCAGACTGAAACTCACAGAACAAAATAGAATTCATTAAATGTACAAAATGAAAGGACCTCAAGAGACCTGCTCAGAGTTTGATTCCTAACAGAGAGGGTGGCATCCCACTGTTCCCTAAAAACACCCAGAGAGGCTGATTTTTTTTATTCTAAGTGGTCCCAGACTTCCCCAGATTCCCTCTGGTTCCATTGGTGGACATCCCCAGTGAGAGCCACTAATCTCATCTGCCCATCTCTGTGCAGCCCTTTCATTGATGAGTCCATTGAGACCTGGATCAGTGACACAATGAGATGCTCACTCATTAATTCCTTCTACCAATCATACATTCCCAGTGGCCTATGGAATGACTGGCCAATCCTGTGCTCTATGTTGGGAGCTGCTGATTCAGCAATGAGTGAGGCTCCACCTTCGTGCACAGGTAGCTTCAACAGATGAGTAAACCAAGTAACAAAGAAGCCCACAGGGCAGAAGGATTGACTGCCCAGGTACATCAGAGGAAGCAAGATAGGCAATGGCCATTGTGCGGGCTGTGGGGAGCACTG
Source organism: Aotus nancymaae (assembly GCF_030222135.1). Lineage (NCBI taxonomy): Eukaryota > Metazoa > Chordata > Mammalia > Primates > Aotidae > Aotus > Aotus nancymaae. The sequence continues at coordinate 81,900,361 of NW_026988450.1, read as the reverse complement.
GCTACTTAGAGAACACAGGAGGCTCTTTGGGCAAAAGGAACTTTATGTGTGACATCTGCTGCTGAAGGCCTGGCCAGGTCATGTGGGATGAAGTTTGGACAATGTAAAATACATGGAGATGCAAATTGACATTAGCTGGAGAAAGGCTTTGACTGACAAATAAAGGCACTGAGCAGCCCTGTTGGTAGGAAGGCCCCTTCACCCCTGCCATATACCTGCACCGCTGTCCTGCCTCCACTGGGACACACCCGTCTCCTCCATCTCCTCCTGACACCGGATCTAAGACCACTTGGCCATGCATGTACTGGATCACACCCTCTCTGGCTACTCAGGACCATGGGCTCTGGAATGAAAAACAATGCAGTACTCATTTGTTGATTAATTATTAAATGTCTTCTTCTCCTTTTTCCTTCTCTACCTATGGTCAGCCCTCAATATCCGTGAGTCCCGCATCCAACCATTCAAACAACAGATCAAAGAATTGCATCTTTACTGAACATGTACAGACTTTTTTTCTTGTCATTTTTTCCTAAACAATACAATTCATAGCAACTATTTCTATAGTATTTACTTTGTATTCAGAATTTTAAGTAATCGAGAAATGATTTAAAGTATACGGTGTATGTGCATAGACTATATGCAAATACTACACCATTGAACATCAGGAACTTGAACATCTTTGAATTTTGGGATCCTTGGGAGGTCTTGGAACCAGTCCTTGATGGATACTGAAGGATGGCTACATAATTCTTCACTTGCTCATCTTGATGGACGTTCATTGTGTTTACACTTAACTTAGGAACTTCTTACCACTGGAAGCTCTGGTATGTGCCCACTAGGTAGGATGGCAGATACAGATTACTGGTGGCCAATGATGGGGAAAGAAAAAGGGAAAAAGGAAAACTAATGACATTTCCATGCACAACCATGGCCCTATGTTCACTAGCACCCACTGTTCACTAGTTTTGTGGCACTGCACTCCACTTTTTTCAATGCAACAGTCCACTTTCTATATTCGTGGAGCGGTCCTGCCTCTCATCCTGCTTGGCACTGGAAATCATCACTAAAAGAGAAAATTAAAAGGACGATGTTGTTGCCATATGCTGCTTCAACCAAAAGTTGCCAGTAGGCCATACCTACCTGTGCTATCCCGTTAAGAAGCACTGGTTGTAATTTCTTTAATATGGGATGTAGGCCTGTGCATGGTGTTTGGCTCACACCAGAGTGAGCTGTACAAGGGAAGACAGGGTAATCAGTTTTATTGCCAGTTCTACACCAGGTGATTTCAGCATTTTACTGAGCCTGAGGGGCACAGAAGCACTGTGGGCCTCTGTCTTCAAGAAATAGTGCTCAACTATTCTCATGGGATGTAAGTGGAAGCTTGAACCATTCTTTATCAGCCTTTAAATGATTTATGAATCTCCTGCTGGATCATGCATTTTGGAAATCAGAATCTAGGCTTTATTTCTTGCTGTATCCTCAGTGCCTAGCCTAGGGCTGGCACAGAATAAGAAGAGCTTAATAAAAGTTTGTTAAATGAATAAATCACAGACTGGATGAATGAATCACAGACACTTAGCTCATCTTATATACTGTGTTCCAACTGTTTCCAACCACATGCTACAATTGATGTCTATCGACTTGATTTTCTCTGCCTGTAAATTTAGACACTTTGCCAGCAGATCAATCATAAAAATATGTATTAAATAGGAAAACACAGCAGTATACAAATGGCTTTGAAGACAGACATATCTGGATCTGGACTTGGCAGTGTGATTGATTTTCTCTGGGCAAATCAACTGTTCTTCCAATGCTTTATATATATGGAGACGTTTATTGAGTAAATATCCAGCATCTACACTTCAGCCCCACCAAGAGGGGTGCTGTCTTTAGCAGGCTGAGTATTCTTGGCAGAAAATGTTGATAAAAATTAGAATGCACAAAGTGTATTGAGAATTGCTTTTAAGACCTGTGAAACACAGGGGAAGAAAGCAGGGTTTGGCAAAAGGGGAAGCTGAGTTACTCTGCAGTTCCAGCAAAGACCTTAGTTGGACCCCATGGGGACTCTAGAGCATTGATGAACCTTGAAATTGCCCCCAGTTGGGGTGTGGGGACCACTGATCTCTCCATGCTTCTTGGAGTCAGTGTTTTCTTAGCATCTCTCAGGGTTCTTTCCAAGGAGCTAACTCTTGTATACCAGGAAAGTGTTCCCAAATCAATAAAATCCTCCTTAATCTCACACCCTAAAATCTCATCTCTTGCATATTCTCCCAGCTCCTGCTGACAAAGATTGACTGGATCTTTCAGTCCTTCAGTATATAGCTCTTTTAGTGTGTAGCTTTCGTCTTCTCATCTCAGCTTGCCCAAACATAAAGGGGACTAATTCCTGGTTCTCAGCCTAGCTGCAAGGGGGTTGCGGGGCAGTGGGTAAGGATCCTGAGAGTAGCTCATGTTCTCTGGCAGAGGCAAGGCCTCTAAATCATCTTCAAGCTAAGGAGGAGCACCAGCACTTAATAGGGGCAAGTGGCCCAGAGGTCCAGGGGAACCTGGAGATTGAAGATCTGGTGACCCTGGAATTGCTAGCTGAACTGCCTGGTTGGGGAGTTCTACTTTCTTTAGAGGTCAAATATTCTGACAACTAAGTCCACAGCTCTGTCTGCTCTCTTGCTATAGGAGCTGAGAGCCTCTTTTTATGCGAACCAGGAGGTTCCTGGTTTTCACACTTAGCTCTGATATACCAATTAATCACTCTCACCTTTTCATTTCAATTTTCCAGAATTTCAGTTGAGCTTAGCAATAACCATCCTATTCCACTCATATTTACTCTCTGCCCATATTTACAAACATCTGATGCTTCACGCCAGCTAACGCATCCCCTTCCCCTGGTATCCATCCCAGATCACCACTCATGAAAAGTCAGCAATTATTCTGTTATGCACTCTGGGGGCAACTGCTCCAACTAACCCCAGAAATAGAGTCCTCATTTCCAGACAAGCAGTGGGTTATCCTGTCCCAGAATCTCATCTTAGTGTCTCATTTCTCAGACAATCCTTGGAACCAGCTGTCACAGGCTAGGTTCTCCAAAGGAGATTCAGGTGAAAATTTCAATGCAGGACATTTATTCAAGAGAAATTGTGTATAGGCTATAAGGGGAAAACATATGATCGAGGAGAGGGAGAAATTGAGTTGCGATTTAAGCCCAAAGTAGCCCCCTGCAAAGTAACTTTCAGAGATGTCCCACTTGGAGGAAGAAGACCCTGGCTCCTGCATGAAGGTGGCATGACCTCTGGCAAAGTGATTTTGGAAAGGAGCTGATGCTAGCTGAGACGATAGGTTTTCAGGGCCTGGCAGGGCATCTGAGCAGTGCACCACAAGACCCTCTCCTGAGGGCTCCTAAATTCGGGGTCCTGGCACTGTTCCCTCTCCACTCCAGTAATGATCCAGGATGGAATCTCCCAGGGTGGAGTCCTTACCTCACCAGCCTAGTCAGTTACCCTCTTCTGAGAAATTTGGAAGTGGCAGAAAATGGGAGTTGAGACAGAAAATCAGCTTTTGTGAGTGACTGGGTCTCTCTGCAATACACCAACCGGGGAGTCGTAGGCAGCCAGGTTCTGCCCCACAGACAGCAGATGACAGAAAGTCTGTCTACAGAGAAAGAGAAGGGCAAAACAGACAAGAGAGACAAGTGGGAATAAGAATTAGAGGCCTGAGGTTTTTCTTGTCTCCACTTCCAAACCTTGTCTGAAACTCTGTTAATTCCACAACATCAGGCTCTGTAAGATTTCTGTATTCTTATAACAAATTAGTTCCAGTAGATATTTACCAATGCACCAAAAATCCCAACAAGATTTTAGGCACAGAACAAACCCTTTCCTTTTATTTAGGCAAATGCTCTTTTCAAATATGCTTGTTGTTTGTTTGTTTCTCTTCAATCTATTTCTTTGATATAACAATAACCCCTTTTCTAGATATTTGTGTCTTTGATGGAAAATCCTTTGTGTTATTTGAATAGCTAAACAATTGTGTTCTCTGATTCTCTGATTTGTCCTCATGCTTAGTGAGCCTTTTGCTTCAGGAAAAACCATATGAGAGAGGGACAAGCCCATGTAAGCAAAATTGGGTTCGATTCTCTGCTTCACTTTTTTGTTTTGAGACAGAGTCTCACTCTGTTGCCCAGGCTGAAGTGCAGTGGCTTGATCTTGGCTCACTGTAACCTCTACCTCCTGAGTTCAAGATTCTTCTGTCTCAGCCTCCTGAGTAGCTAGGATTACAGGCACACACCACCAGACCCAGCTAATTTTTGTATTTTTAGTAGAGATGGGGTTTCACTATGTTGGCCAGGCTGATCTTGAACTCCTGACCTCAGGTGATCCACCATCCTCAGCCTTCCAAAGTGCTGGGATTACAGATGTGACTCACCGTACCGGCCTCTGCTTCACTTCTTACAAGCAATTTGACCTTGGTCAAGTCACTCAATGTAACAGAACCTTCGTAATTACAACTATGTAATAATGATCATTGTATTTCTTGTAAGTTATTGGGAGAGAAGGAGCCATATGTGTGCAGTGCATAGCAGGAGGTCAGAGAAGAGTCATTATCAATGCAGTTATAATGATTATTATTCAAATAGTATAAGCAATCTGGTTCCCTCTTACATTACTCAAAGCCTTTTCATTGCAAAATATAGACCCTCCCCCATTCCCTTAAAATGTTTTCAATCAAAAGGAAAATCAAGTATCTGTTGAGCATATAAAGTTCTTGAACAGGTCCTCAGGACTCAGTTTCTCTACTTGCTTATCCAGCATTTCTATCTTTTTTTAAATTTCCATAGGTTTTTGGGGAACAGGTGGTATTTGGTTACATAAGTTCTTGAGTGGTGATTTGTGGAGTGTCGATGCACACATCACCTGAGCAGTAGACACTAAACTCATTTTGTAGTCTGTTATCCCTCACCCTCTTCCCACCCTTTCCCCTGAGTTCCTGAAGTTCACTGTATCCTTCTTATGCCTTTGCATCCTCATAGCTTAGCTCCCACCTATGAGTGAGAATATACAATGTTTGGTTTTCCATTCCTGAGTTACTTCACTTAGAATAATAGTCTCCAATCCCATCCAGGTTGCTGCAAATGGCATTTCTATCTTGCAGCTTCTTCCTCAAGTATCCTCCTCTGAATAGCCTCGTAGGGCCATTTTCTTACATCAATCCCTAGAAATGTCTTTGACCATTTTCAAGCCAATCCTCTGTCCAGGGTGACTGACTTTGGACTGGGGCTAATGGACCAGGTTAACCCCACCATAACCACAGAGAATGGCAGAAGGAAAGGAGGGGGGCGGTTTCCAGGAAAATCAGAGTGTTCTAGCAGAAGAAAGAAAGAGGCATGGGCAAAATGATTGATGTCTATTTTATTCTCTTTCTGAATCTGTGTAGCTTCTTTATTTCCTGGAAAGTGTATTCTCCACTAAGTGGTCTTTGGGTCAACCTTCTATTACAGAGTACTTTCGCTGGCATGGTAGATAGGGCAACTCATTCATCTGTAATTTCCACTGAACGCTGATTCTAGGTGGAAATTACTATCAGTCAGGTCCCCAGTATGCTTCACATGGCCCTGTGGAGTGAAGGATTCCTCTTTTTAACTGTGAAACCAGCAGTTTCACCCATGTAGTCTTGCCAAGACAGATGGGACCACAGCACAGAAAGTGTCAGTGACCTAGCTATAATTGGGTATAGAAATAGACTGTTTTATTCCTTAATTACAGTTTGATCAACAACATATGAGATCCTAGGCCTTTTTGGGAATGTTAATTTCCTAACACATTCCTATGTAAAGATGAAAGCAAGGACTCTCAGCTTTTTTCTCTTTTACCTTTTTTCTCCTGTTTCATGATTCCTTGACAGAGGCATGAAAGATTAGAGTCCAGAGCAATTTTAGAAATCATCAAATCCAACTTAGAAAATAGAAGCTTAAAATGGACAAAGAGCTTTGCAAAAGTCGAGCAACCAATAACCATTAGAGAATGAATTTAAATAAAGGACTCTCTGACTTCTAGTTAAGCATGTGATTAGAATGAGAAGAAAAACTACAGGAAACAATTTATTTAGGCTGACAGAGCTCAACTGCTAAGCAATAAACATGCTTCTCCTGCTGACTGCTAAGGAGACTTTGTCTTCTATCACATGCCCCCAATTTAAACTCCCTTGCCCTCCTCTTCCTTGCATTGGGTGGCGAAATTTCTCATTACTTGCCAAAAAGAGTTGGAAATATTGAAGATCCACTCATACACTAGGAATCACAGAGTAATTTTTGCCTGAACAAACCCAGCAAGGGATAGGACAGGGGAACCAGGATCTTAGTGTCTAATGAATGCCTGGATTAGACTGAAACTAAAGACTCAAGACTCATTCTGCTCTTAACATCAACATCTCATCGTCATTCTCCACCATGACTACTGGGTCTGGCACAAAACCAGAGGATGAGGCCAGCCTTAAACACACTTGAAGTTTTCTGTTCACATTTCTTAAAAGTGGTAGTTATTTAAGATAGAGGAAGAAACCTAGAGGATTCTGGGTTAAAGAAAGTAAACCTTGGGCCAGGCATGGTGGCTCACGTCTGTAATCCTGTCACTTTGAGAGGCCGAGGTAAGTGAATCACAAGGTCAGGAGAGCTAGACCATCCTGGCTACCATGGCGAAACCCTGTCTCTACTAAAAAATACAAAAATTAGCTGAGTGTGGTGGCCCACGCCTGAAGTCTTGGCTACTCAGGGAGGCTGAGGCAGAATTGCTTGAATCCGGGAGGCAGAGTTTGCAGTGAGCCAAGATCATGCTACTGCACTCCAGCCTGGTCGACAATGCGAGACTCCATCTCAAAAATAAGATAAAATAAAATAAAATAAAATAAAATAGAAAGTAAACATTGTTGAAATGAATCCACTTCTTTGATTCACCCAGTTGTTGCTTGCATCATGGCAGAATTTGGCTAGATGTTCACCAGATCCTACTTCTTCCCTTGTACATGGTCAAACTATTTAAATTATTTAAATATGAGCCATGAGACTGGTTCTGAACAATAGAATATGAGCATCCATATATCTATACCAGTTCCAGACCTGACTCCTTAAGCTTCTCACACAATTTTCCTTTGGATCATAGGGTGGCTGGATGCAGAAGATGGAGTAGTGGATTCCAAGGCTCTGAGGACATCTAAGCCACTAATTAAATGGCCCTTGGACTCCTGAGTCATCTGGGCTTGGAGAAAAGTCATCCACCACAACCACATTTATTTTTATGTCAGGGAAAACAAAATTTTATCATGTTAAGCCACTAAAATTTTGTTATTTGTTGTAACGATTAACATTAATTCCCCTACACAGCCACCCAATCTAAGGCTGTGTTTAGAAAATGAGTTTCACCCCAATGACAACACACTTCATTGGCATCAAGAAAAAAAAATCCCAAGACAAGCTACAACAGACACCTAGAGACAAGCCATGGTCTGTGAATTTCTAGGAACCAACTGAATTATTGCTTCTATGGATGTTTGGACTAGTGACCACAAATCAGAAGCCATGGCTTTGAATCCACCACACGCTCTGAACATCTTTCAACCCTGTGCAGGGTTCTTCATTGCCACTGCTGCTTCCTCGGAGCAGGCCACCATCATTGCTTGCCTGGACGATGGCAGCAGTGTCTTTCCTGCTTTCTCTGCTTCCAATTTCCTTCTGCTATATTTTTTCCACACAGCAGTCATTATGATCCACCTAAAATTCATATGTGAACAGTTGAAAACATTTCAACACTTTGCAAAGATTAAACAAAAATCTTAATTTAGCTTGGTGTGACCTTGTTGGGATTCTCTTGGGGTGGTTGGCAAAAGATTAGGGAAAGTCAGAAGATTATAGTCTCAAACCTTTTGGAAGGCCAAAAGTTTTAATGGAGTGGGCTGAAGGCAGCCAGTTCATTAGGTTAGAATTTTAAGTCATAGCATAAAAGATAGGGACAATAAAGCTTCCCTAGTTAAGTCTGTTTACACCACATCCCTTTATCTTTACCCTAACTGTTCACTAATGTAAAAGTTGTGCTGGATGACCCTCTCAGGGGGAGGTCAAAGCAGAATTACCTGTTAATATTGTTTTCTCTGGGCCCCAGAACCTTGAGAACTTGATTATGTCAGGGTCACCACCTGAGACCTCAGTCAAGTCAGTGCCCCTGTCCAGGTGCCAGCTGTGACAAGTATCATGGTCAGGTCTCTTTGCACTGGGGTACAGCTGTGGCATCGGTCACATTGGTGTCCCTGTTCGGGTGCTAACTATGATAAGTATCAAGTCGAAGTCTCAGGTGGTGACCCCAATGTGATACTCATCATATGACCTGACCATCAACTACTTCCCCAGTCACAACACACATATATGCACACATGCACATGAACGCACACATGCACATGAACACACACATCACATGAAAGCACACATGCACATGAACGCACACATGCACATGAACACACACCACATGAAAGCACACATGCACATGAACGCACACATGCACATGAACACACACACCACATGAAAGCACACATGCACATGAATGCACACATGCATGCATACACATGTGCCTATGGACGCAGGCACATGAACGCACATATACATTACACATATGCATATGCACATGTACATGTGAATACACACATACACATGAACGCACACATGCATGCATACACATGCACATACACACACATGCATACACACACCCACTCTAGTCATGCTTATTTCTTTTTGTTATCTGTAGATGCTATGTGTTTTTTTATTTTGTCTCTGATTATTGCCCATTCTCTGTCCTTTGGTCTTAGACATTATTTCATCTCTTTCCTCTTTTTCCTCTTTTTCCCCTAAACTTTCTTTTCCCCATGGTCTTCTTTAGTTCTCCCATTAGAAGGTTTCTCCCCCAGGGAGCCTCCCATGTTCCCCACTGGGTAGAGTGTTCCTAAAATGCGCTTTCCTGGCACTCTGAGGCAGGTTGATGGCCTGTCCTCATCTTCAAGTGGCTGAGATGCCCATCTGGCATGTAATATCTGAATCAATAGCAAGACACTTTTCTCCTCTGGGCTTCAATTTTCATGACAGTGAAGACCACTTCAAATCTGCTGGAAGGATTCATTAAAAGTAGTACTCACTGGTGTTGCATGTATTGAGAGTCAGCTGTGTTCCAGGGCCTGGAACATATGTGGTTTTACCTTGAGCAGCTCATTTAATCTTCAAAACAGCCTTGTAAAGTAGGTATTAATACCCCATTATACAGATGAAGAAGTTGAGGCTCAATGGAGTTAAGCGACTTACCCAAGGGTATATAAAATGTTGTAATAAATAAGTTAGAATTTTGAATTTCGGTCCATTCACTTCAAATCCTGGGTTCTTTTCAACTCAGTGCCTGAATAAAATAATGGCTAGAGAATTATTTAAACTAATGAAGATAATAGTTACTATTATGTACATACCTAAATTTATGTATTTACACACCTGTTTACATCTTCTAAAGGAGAAGAGCAAGGCCCCTGTCTCATTAGTCTTAGAAACCCTAGCAGCTGCCCCAGGTGCTTTCAAAAAGTTGATTAAATGGAAAAATGGAAGAAAAAGAAAGGAGAGAGGAGGTAAAAATTAACCCTAAGGCTCCTGGTACTACCATCCTGTGTATGAGGTGGACTTGAGAATCGTCATGTCTTGAACTTGTGTAATCTCGGCACTGCTCAATACAGTTAACTGCAATAATAATAATAATAATAATAATAATAATAATAGGTATTCAAGCAGCTAGTGGGGGAACTCTGGGTTTGATGACCAAAAATCTTTTCTTAGTGTAGTTCAATTTTCATACCTGCTGAGGTTACGGTGTTAAGAAGCAAAACTGCTCTTTTACCTATAAGTCATTTTCAAAATGGGTTCAGCCTAAGCCAGATGGGAAATAGGATATAAAGCCAGGCACCAAAGAGGAAATCATCAGGCTGCCTGTCCACGATGGAACAGCTAAGATGTTCAGTCCTGCTTTAGTGAAGGCCTCTTTGTAGCCTGGAACCTGCCTTCTCAGGAAGGGTACAGACTTGGGTCAGGGCAGACAGCCCTAGGGAGATTCTGATTCAACTCCCGAGCTCATTTCCAGTTTCCCTGGCCACTGCACTCATGAGCAATGCTGAGATGTCAGTGTTTCTGTGTATCGGGTCACACCACCTATTTTGCAATCTGAGCCAGGAGTGACTGTGAAGTAATGCAAGCAATTGTAAAGCAAACACACTGGGACTCGTTTACCCAAATAGGTTTCATGATCACAAAAACAATTTCCAGGCAGGAGTTGCACGAGGGAAGTAACCCCTTCTCAGTGTAGTCCGTCTTCATTCTGAAAGTAAGCACTTTATCATTCTTCACAATCTCCTCCAAAATGACAAGACTCCCAGTGAGTTCAGGGTATTTTTCAGCAAATATGGAACCAACTTCAAAAAGATGAGTGTTGCTGAGGACCTTTAGAGAAATGTCTTCAGACCCCGAAGATGTGCTGTCTAATAAATAGTCACTAGCTACATGCGGCTGAGTGCTTGCAAAATAGCTAATGTGAGTGAGAACGTGAATATTTAATTTTCTTCAATTTTAAATAATTTAAACTTAAATCTAAAAACTGAAGCACGGTAAAATAGTCTACCATTAACACAGCTTTATTTAAAAACTTTTAAGCATGCTTAGAGCAATGTGAATGTATCTTTTTTTTTTTGCAACTTCAAATTCTATGAGATTATAATATCAATCAAGTAAGTATTTAGAGTGAAAATTTAGCATCTGAATTGAGATGTGCTGTCAGTAAAACACTCACTGGATGTTACAGGCTTAATATGAAAGAAATAATGGAAAATATCTTCTTAATAGCTTTTATAGTGATTACATATTGAAATAATATTTTTAATATTATGAAGCTAAATAAAATATATGATTAAAATTAATTTCACCTGCTTTTTAATTTTTTTCAATGAGGCTACAAGGAAGTATTAAAGTGCACATGTGACTCATGCTATATTTTTTTGCAACACTGCTCTGAAGTGCATTTCCAGACCAGACTAATTATGTATTGAGCAACAGCAGCTTTGTTGGAATAAATATTTAGCCTCCCAGAAGAACTTCTTTAAAAAAATATTCATTTGGATACATAAGCCAAAAGGTGGTGTCAGAAGGGTTTCCAGGACACAGAAGTTGCTGAACCTTGTTAGAGAATGCCACTTTGGATAGCAGCTTTAAAATAGGGTTGCAATCCTTTACTACAGATTCCAGTAACACTCGACTCTTAACTAACTACTACATGTAAGACACTTTAATTCTTCATTCAAATCATCAAAACAATTTTCAAGAGAGGCATGACGAATCTTATTTTATGCGTGAGAAAACTGAGGTTTAATGAGGATGAGCTCTGCTGTGGAGCTCAGAAGAGATGAAACTAAGGGTGTGAGTCCAAGAGCAATCTTCTTTCCACAGCATTGTTATTCCCCCAACTATATTAGAGTTCCTCCAAGATTTAGGGAGATCATGTAGGATGCAAAAATGCTAAAACGGTGCCCATAATTGCTGTTATTTGGACCAAACTTCCACCCTCTCCACACTTACCAAACCCAGGGATGTGTATAGATTTGTTCTTTATGTGCCATGACAAATAAAGAGTCTCCCCGCCAGGGCTCCTGACTCTCCCAGGGCACTCCCCATCACACCAGAAGGCTTCCTCCTAATGTAAGAAGAAGGAGGCAGGCAAGTCAAACAAACCACAAAACCCAATCCCATTTCTTTTTCCCAGCCCCATGGTACAAATGCATGGAAATAAGACCCCATCTGCAGACAGCAGTAGGCAGGAAGTGAGAATCCTTCTGACTAAGCATTTGCATTGTATGAACCCAAGTTAAGCTGTGCGGGTAAACTCATTGCATTTTCTTGCAATGGACTTCCTGGGAAGGGACTCAGAGAAGAGCACTAAACTGGGAGTCATAGCATCATCATCATCATCATCATCATCAACAGCAACAGCATGGATGCCCTCTGAAGCCCACAAAATATGACCAGCCTTGTGACCTCTAGTTGATTCTAATCCATTTGCTCGCCTCTCCACATGCAACTCAATTCTATTTATCCTTTACCTTCTTTGACTCCCATTCCCAGGCTGCAAAGTGCAGCTCCCCTTTGCCTTCCAACAGTACTCATTACATTATAATTGTGTTTATGTGGTGAGACTACAGGTTACTGTAGGGTACAGAGTTGGTCTTATTCACCCATGTATCCTGGCACTGAAGCCAGGGTCTGAAACACAAGACACAAAGCCTTGTAAGGATGTTTATTAGCTCAAGTGACCTCAAGGTCAGGTGCTGCCATGGGCACAGTTGACTGGATCCAGTAGCTGGACTTGTTCCTGGGTCTCTTGACATCCTGGCTTGACTTCTCTCTAACTGACGAGGCCTGACCCTCTGCTTCTGGGTATAGAGGGGTGTGATTATTTGGGCCCTTGGCAATGCCAGGCCAGGCCGTTTACTTCCTTCAGGATGTGAATCTCAGTTGGGTAGCTGGTCATACCTGTATTTTGTGTGATGTCAAGGAAGTAGCTACAAAAGAACAAGAACCATTTTCTGGATCATCAGGGGTTTATGAAAAGGTACATTTCCTGATTGTAGTTTCAGCAATGTGGAGAATCCAGTTACCTCTAAGTGACCAAAAAAGCAGAACAACAGCTCTGTTGGCCGTCCTAATTCACAGCTTGCCTCTACTATTCTCTACCTTTCTCCCTTCTAGAATCATTGTTCACTGTGTGTTTTTGCACCCAAGAGCGTCGATGGTTCTTGGGACAGTGAAACTGGGTAAGGCAGTGTACATTCAATCTGCTCCTGCTTCTCTTCCACTCCTTTTTCTCCATGTTTCAAAAGTCATTTCAGCACCTCACACCCATTAGGATGGCAAATCAATAAATAAAACAAGTGTTGATGAGGTTGTGGAGAAACCGGAATCCTTGCACATTACTGGTAGGATTGCAAAATGGTACAGTTGCCATAGAAAACAGCATGGCCATCCCTCAAAAAATCAAACATAGAATTTTATGCTTCATATGATCCAGTAGTTCCACTTCTTCTGCGTATATATGCTAAAGAACTGAGAGTAGGATCTTAAAGAGACATTTGTATACCCACGTCAACAGCAGCATTACTTGCAGTACCCTAAAGATGAAGGCAACCCGCGTGTTCATCAGTGAGAGAATGCAGAAACCAAACATGGAATATACAAACAATGGAATATTATTCAGCTTCAAAAAGAAAGGAAACTCTGACACTGCCACAGCATGGATTAACCTTGAGGGCATTAAGCTGAGTGAAATAAGCCAGTCGCAAAAAAATACAAATACTATCTGATTCCGCTTACATGTGATACTCAGTCAAAATCACAGAGACAGAAAATAGAAGAGTGGTTGCCACAGAAGGAGAAACAGGGAGATGTTACTGAAGACGTATAAAACTTCATTTTTGCAAGATGAGAAGAGTTCTGGAAAGGGTTAGTGGTGATGTATACACACTGCCCCCTTGCCTCAATTGGCGACAGCCCTGAAGGCTGCTCAGCTCCAGAGCTGCTGGTGAGACAGAGGCTTGTGATGCAAGTGTGTCTCAGTGTAACTTCTCTCTCAGGCCCAAACCTGCCTCCCTCACCACCCTAGAGGTGTTGTTCAGGACAGCACTCTCCAACAACACCCCTGAAGGCAACTGTCAGTCTGAGTCTCAGCCCTACACATTTTTAAACCTGCTTTTGGTTTTAAGAATTTTTTCCTTTTTTGTTTTATGATGATATCAACTTGCCTTGAAATGAATTGTATTGAACCAAATGACATTAGACAGGGAAGGCCAAGAGGGACTGGGACTTGGAAACCAGACATATTGAACCCAGCTGGGTAGGAGTAAGTGCAGGGACAGAGCTGGTAAGAATGCCAGCAACTCTGCAGACTGTGCAGGCCTAACCCCTAGGGGTGCAAAATGAGGCTCAGCTGGCCGATTGACTTTTGTCACCTTGATGCTCTCTTCAATGAGTACAGGCAGGATTAGTAACACTGTCTTGTTGAATATTTGCTTTAGGTCTGGGCTTTTATTCTTCCTCATTTCCTAGAAGAGAAAGTCAATAGTGAAGTTCACAGTCCCAGGCAGGACCTAGGGCTTAGAGGTGGATCAAGCTGACTCCTCCTGAGAAAGAACCTCAGTCTGTCTTGCAGGCAGAGGTGCACAGATTCCCAAATATATGGAGACCACAGGTCCTTCCAGGGGCAGGCAGAATGGGAGGGGAAGCTGCAAAGCAAGCTGCACATGCACATTAACCAGCAGACAGGGCCTCTTTACACCAAGCACAGACACACACCAGAGTGCACTCTCGTTGCATACTCAGATCCATGTGAATAAGACACATGCACACCCACATCTAGGCTCATGCAAAGCTGTGCACACACAGCTGAGAATGCATGTGCACTTTCAAGAACAATCAAGCCCACATATTCACGCTGACACATGGAACATGCTCATTTGAATGCAAACTCACATTTGCTTATAAGCATGTGCATGTACACACACACACACATGCGCACACACACACATCTTGCATAGTAAGTGTTCCAACCTGACTTCTCCGTGCAGACCTCAACCTTCTTGGTTCCATCCTTTCATTTGGAAAAAGGGAAAGTGTACAAAGGAATGTGACATGTTCTCTTACCACTAGAATCCTGGAAAAATGCATTCCCTGGAATGAAGAAAATGTACATATTGATGATTTCCACTTGTGATGTTGGAGTCTGTGCTGGATTCAGTTTAAGTGCCTCCCGTGATACACTCAGCTGTGTTTTTTTGAGGTTACTGATGAACATTCAGGCAGATTTCTGCAATCAATGTAACTCATGTAGGCTGTAGAGTGGAGTTTTTCATTTTTATTTAATAGAGAATCTAGAATTCTGTTGCCATCTTTTAGGAAGGGGCCATTCCCAGAATGGTGTCCCTCCCTCTCAGCTGGCCATGCCAACCTGGACCTGAATATGGCCGGTGAGCAAGCTCAGAAAGCATCTTGCCTCATAATTCCTGTGCCTCTCCATCCTGGTCTGCAAGTTCTTCTCTCCCTGGTGTTCCCTGCTGCTGTTGAGGTGCAGGATGCCCCCGGCCACTGCTACCTGGCCGGCCACCCTCCAAGCTCCAAGAAGGCAGATGGTTTGCCCTGAAAATGACTCCACAGTTTTTTGGGATCTAGCTTCTCCAGAGACTGCCAGAGGGATTGGGTGGGGCAACTGGGAAATTCTAGGGTGCTGATGTCCTGTGAACTTTAACCGATGGGAGATCTGCACTGAGGAGTCAATCCCCGCTTTCTCTCTTATGATGCACTGTCTAGAGCTTTGCATGGATTCTCTGAAGATATCTCACTTGTTATGAAGCTAAAGCCAGGTCAATGTCCAGTTATATTTTATCTTCCTCCTTCAGTGCCTCACAAAACATTCTGTATCAATCTCTTATTCAGCACAAGAAATTCTCAGATAGCTTACCTTCTGTTTATATCTCAACCTTCACTTACATATTTCTAGAGACAAGGAGCTCACCACCTCTCAAGGTGGCTCATCCACTGCTTGACGAGTTTTGTAAGTTAAAATATTGTTTGCTAGAATTGTCATCTGTGAATGGAATGTCCTGGAATTGTCATCTGGAATTGTCATCCCAGAATGTCTTTTCTTCAACAGACCTGTATCAGTGCTCTGGGTTTCCACAGAACCAATCCAGTTACTCATTGCATGGAGTCCCTTCTGGTAATCAGGCACAGTTATAATTAACTACCCTGAGGATTCTCTGCCCCAACCTAATATAGTTCAGACAGAGCCCCTGGGCCGGGTGCTGTAGTAGGTCAAGCTTGTCCAACCCATGGTCTATAGGCCACATGCAGCCCAACACAAATTCATAAACATTCTTAAACATTATGAGATTTTTTTAACTCATCAGCTATTGTTAGTGTTAGTGTACTTTAGTGTGGCCCAAGGCAATTCTTCCTCCAATATGGCCCAAAGAGCCCCCAGATTGGGCACCCCTGTAGTAGGTTCTGTGGATACAGAAGTGAATACAACTTGACCCCTCTTCTTAGATAACTTATGATTATCCTAGTGGAGACAGACACTGCTGTAAAGAACCACATGAGACTGGGTCATTTATAAAGAAAAGAGGCTTGACTCACAGTTCTGCATGGCTAGGGAGGCCTCAAGAAACTTACAATCATGGTGGAAGGGGAAGCAAGGACATCTTACCATGGCAAAGCAGGTCTGCGGGACCACCATACCCTTTGTTTTATTTTTTAATTTTACTTTAAGTTCTGGGATACATGTGCAGAACTTGCAGGTTTATTACATAAGTATATGTGTGCCATGGTGGTCTGCTGCATCTATTGACCCATCCTCTAAGTTCCGTCCCCTCCCCGCAACCCCTAACAAGCCCTGGTGTGTGTTGCTCCCCTCCCTTGTGTCCATGAGTTCTCATGGTTCAACTCCCGCTTATGAGTGAGAACACGCAGCGTTTGGTTTTCTGTTCCTGTGTTAGTTCACTGAGGATGATGCCTTCTAGCTTCATCCATGTTTCTGCAAAGGTCATGATCTCATTCCTTTTTATGGCTGCATAGTATTCCATGGTGTATATGTACCACATTCTCTTTATCCAGTCTATCATTGATGGTCATTTAGGTTGGTTCCAATACTTTGCAATTGTAAATAGTGCTGCAAAGCATACGTGTGCATGTGTCTTTATAGTAGAATGATTTATAGTCCTTTGGGTATATAACCAATAATGAGATTACTGGGTCAAATGGTATTTCTGGTTCTAGTTCCTTGAGGAATAGCCATACTGTCTTCCACAATGGTTGAACTAATTTACATTCCAACCAACAGTGTAAAAGTGTTTCTATTTCTCCACAGCCTTGCCAGCATCCATTATTTCATGACTTTTTAATAATCGCCATTCTGACTAGCATGAGATGGTATTTCATTGTGGTTTTGATTTGCATTTCTCTATTGAGAAGTGACGTTGAGCTTTTTTTCATATGTTTGTTTCACATAAATGTCTGCTTTTGAGGAGTGTCTGTTCATATTCTTTGTCCACATTTTGATGGCGTTGTTGTTTTTTTTTTCTGGTAAATTCAAGTTCCTTGTAAATTTTGGATATTAGACATTTGTTAGATAGGTAGCTTGCAAAACCTTTTTTTCCATTCTGTAGGTTGCCTGTTTACTCTGATGATAGTTTCCTTTGCTGTGCAGAAGCTCTTTAGTTTAATTAGATACTATTTGTAAATTTTGGCTTCTGTTGCAATTGCCTTTGGCGTTTTCATCATGAAGTCTTTGCCTGTGCCTATGTCCTGAATGGTATTGCCTACGTTTTCTCTAGCGTTTTTATGGTTTGGAGTTTTACATTTAAGTCTTTGATCCATCTTGAGTAAATTTTTGTACAAAGTGTAAGGAAGCAGTCCAGTCTCAGTTTTCTGTGTATGGTTAGCTGGTTTTCCCAGCACCATTTATTGAATAGGTGATCCATTCCCCATTGCCTGTTTTTGTCAGGTTTGTTGAAGATCAGATGATTATAGATGTGTGGTATTATTTCTGAGGTCTCCGTTCTATTCCATTGGTCTATATGTCTGTTTTGGTAAAAAGTACCATGCTGTTTTGGTTACTGTAGCTTTGTAGCATAGTTTGAAATCAGGTAGCATGTTGACTCCAGCTTTGTTCTTTTTGCTTAGGATTGTCTTGGCTATATGGGGTCTTCTTCAATTCCATATGAAATTTAAGGTAGTTTTTTTCTAATTCTGTGAAGAATTTCAGTGGTAGTTTGATGGGAATAACATTGAATTGATAAATTACTTTGGGCAGTATGGCCATTTTCACAATACTGATTCTTTCTATTCATGAAGATGACATGTTTTTCCATTTGTTTGTGTCCTCTCTCATTTCCTTGAGTAGTGGTTTGTAGTTCTCCTTGAAGAAGTCCTTCACATCCATTGTTAGCTATATTCCTAGGTATTTTATTCTCTTTGTAGTGATTGTGAATGGGAGCTCATTCATGATTTGGCTCTCTGCTTGTCTATTGTTGGTATAAAGGAATGCTTGTGATTTTTGCACATTGATTTTGTATCCTAAGACTTTGCTGAAGTTTCTTAACAGTTTAAGGAGTTTTGGGGCTGAGATGGTGGAGTTTTCTAAGTATAAAAATCATGTCATCTGCAAACAGAGACAATTTGACTTCCTCTCTTTCTATGTGAATATCCTTTATTTCTTTCTCTTACTTGATTGCCCTGGCCAGAACTTCTAAAACTACGTTGAATAGGAGTGGTGAGAGAGTACATCCCTGTCTTGTACCAGTTTTCAAAGGGAATGCTTCCAGCTTTTACCCAATCAATATGATTGGGTAAAAGCCAATGGTCTGTAGGTTTGTCATAACAATTGAAAAGCTCTTATTATTATGAGATATGTTCCATCAGTACTTAGTTTATTGAGAGTTTTTAACATGAAGAGAAGTTGAATTTTATCAAAGATCTTTTCTCCATCTATTGAGATAATCATGTGGTTTTTGTCTTTGTTTCCATTATGTGACGGATTACATTTATTGATTTGTGTATGTTGAACTAGCCTTGCATCTCAGGGACAAAGCAGACTTAATCGTGGTGGATAAGCTTTTTGATGTGCTGCTGGATCCAGTTTGCCAGTATTTTATTGAGGATTTTCACATCAATGTTCATTAGGGATATTGGCCTGAAGTTTTCTTTTCTTTTCTTTTTTTGTATCTCTTCCCGGTTTTGACATCAGGATGATGCTAGCTTCACAAAATGAGTTAGGGAGGAGTCCCTCTTTTTCAATTGTTTGGAATAGTTTCAGAAGAAATGGTATCAGCTTTTCTTTGTACCTCTGGCAGAATTTGGCTGTGAATCCATCTGGTCCTGGGCTTTTTTTGATTGCTATTAATTACAGCCTCAATTTCAGAACGTGTCATTGGTTTATTCAGGGATTCGAATTCTTCCTGTAAGGGTGTATGTGTCCAGGAATTTATCCATTTCTTCTAGATTTTCTAGTTTATTTGCATAGAGGTGTTTATAGTATTCTTTGATGGTAGTTTGTATTTCTGTGGGGCCAGTGGTGATAGCCCCTTTATCACCTTTTATTGTGTCTATTTGATTCTTCTCTCTTTTCTTATTTATTAGTCTAGCTAGTGGTCTATTTTGTCAATTTTTTCAAAAAAAAAAAAAACCGTTTCTGGATGCCTCGATTTTTTGGAGGATATTTTATGTCTCTATCTCTTTCAGTTCTAATCTTAACTATTTCTTGTCTTCTGCTAGCTTTTGGATTAGTTTGCTCTTGCTTCTCTAGATCTTTTAAGTGTGATGTTAGGGTGTCAAATTGAGATCTTTCTAGCTTTCTGAAGTGGGAATTTAGTGCTACAAATTTCCCTCTTAACACTGGTTTAGCTGGACCACCACACACTTTTAAACCATCAGATCTCATGAGAACTCACTCACTATTATAAGAAGAGCATGGGGAAACTGCCCTTATGATCCAATCACCTCTCATCAGGCCCTTCCCTCCACATGTGGGGATTACAATTCCAGATGAGATTAGAGTGGGTACACAGAACCAAACCATATTAGACACTAAAAGAGACTTTTGATATTTCAGGGAAGATACCTTTCTTAGCTTAGGGACATTGGGAACTGAGAAAAATTCAGGGTTCTATGGGAATACAGAGGAGCAGTAACAACCCAGCCTAGAAGAATGAGAAAGACTTCTTGGAAAAGAAAAAGTCTGAGATTTGAGCTGCCACAGGTGACTGTATATGTTGTACTCTGCACCACTTCAGCCTTCATTGATAGCTGTCCTGAAGTGAGGCAATACACAGCTTGCTCTACGTGATTCAGCATTCTTAGGTCATTCAGGGGAAGTGAGGATAAGCAGGCGAAAAGGAGGGAAAACTGAGTAGGCAGAGTTGAACATGACACTTGCTCAGGGAACTGCACATCCTGCTGTGGGCCCAGGGAGTAATTTGAGGGTATAAGTAGCCAGAAGTGATGCTGAAGGAATGAGTCAAAGCTGGAAATCACCAAGGAAGATCCAAGCAGTGGTGTGCTGGCAACTATTTATACAGGCTTGTGAGAAGCAACCATGTACCTCTCTTTCCCAACTCCTTGTTTAATCAGTAACATTGGTCATTTGAATTCAGCCATGGTGGGAGTATTTACCAGATGGAAATGGGCAAATAAATACTGGAAATCATGCCATTTTTTCTTTCCCTAGGGTGCCAATTGTTAAACATTTACCATCACACCACTGGTTGTCAGTCACTCCTTATAAAGCTTGGTTCTCAAATACTTGCAGGGCTGGAGACAGACCTCTGGACTCTGGACTCAATCCATTTCAACCTAGCCTAGACTCTATGCTTCCAGCTGGACCTTGTTTGTCTCTGACCACAATTCACTAACCAGGAAGGTTGTCCATTTCCCCAGCTCTCATAACTTAGCCTGAAGAATTCCAGATAGCCCTCTGCACTGTTTTGTTAGGGATCTGGGATTGTTTGTATATGCACTGAGAGAGATGGGAGGACTTCTTTGTAATTGGAGTCTCTTTCTTCTGCTTGGTTAACTGCCTAAGAAGCAGAGATCAGAGCCCTTTGCTGTATAATTGACCATGGACATGCTTGGGGTAATAGCCACAAATGCTTAGCTCTTTCTGCATGCCAGACACTGTTCTAAACACATTAATTGTATTAACTCAGATAGTTCTCATAAGGCTTGAGGTAGGTATTATGCACCACAGAGAGGGAATGTTACTTGTCCAAGAACACAAAACTGGCAAGAGGAAATGATGGGATTGGAGCTCAAGCAGGCAGCCTTTGGAATGTATGCTTTTTCCTAGTGTAATAAACTGAATGAAGCAGGAAGTCATGCTTATTACTGTTAGCATCAGCAGCTGCATTATAAAATACACTAATATTGGGAATTTACTGGGTGCATACCATGTGTTAGAGCCCTTGCACATGCCATCTTAATCCATCTTCACACCATCACCAATTAGTAATGTATATTAGACACTTGCTGGCTGTGATTCAGCAACCATTTCTTTCTCTGGCAATAGCATTGTGAATTGCTTTTTGGAAAATCACTGATCTATCCTTGATTGATGTTATTTGGTGTAGCTGAGGTCTTCCTCTTCTCAGTGGGCAGGTGAGCAATGTATAAGCCAATCCATGCAGCCCATCCCACTGATCCCAGGGAGTAGACACAGAAATAAGGCACAGGATCAAATTCAGAGCAAGGAAAATGAGGCCCAACACCTGTGCTTAAAATGAGGAAAAGAGAAAAGTTTCTTTTCTACCAGACTTGAGTCTAGGAAGAGAAATGGAGGCCTTGAGCTCTCAGCAGCTGTTCGTGCTACGGAAAATTAAATTCAACCTCAACATTTAAGAACAAGGCTTTGGACTCCATGTTTGGGTCCCCTTCCACAAACACTCCCTTTGTGGAAGCCATCTTTCTCTTTCCTGGATATCCCCTCTGGGGTCCCCTTCCACGCTCTCTTGTGGAAGCCTGTCTTCCCCTCCTAAACTCCATCTCTCTATTCCCTTCCACTCAGTGTGGAAGCTGCTTTTCTCTCCTGGATTCCATCTTTCTGGATTCTCTCACTCAGTTTGAGAGTTAGCTGTTTCTTTCTCCCTCCTTCTCCTTTTCTCTCTCTCTTTAAATAAATAACTTTCTACAAACAAAGCAACAACAACAAAAAAGAACAAGCCTTTGCCATTCCAAGAACTGTTTTATAGGAAGGAAGGAGCAAAACCCTCACAGACGCACCCATAAATAACGTTTTATCAGCTATCTGGTCATCTCTCAGCCCAGCGAAGTTGACACATAAAATTAGCCATCACAAAAGTTATCACAAAATTTTCCTAGAGGAGTATAGCATTGAAGACCTGGAAAGAGGTCCCAGTGTTCGCCCCAGGGAATAAAACATTAATAATATCTGTGTAGCTGGTGTTTGAACTTTCAGAATGTGTGATATGAGGGTCCCTTTATGACAGAGGCTGACTTCCTCACTCACCAGCATGCCACATCTGAAAGCAAAGCCAACCTGCAGGGAAACAGGGCTAAGAGATGGAGAAAAAGTGGGTCACAGCAACCTCATGTGTACTCCCAGACTAAGTCACACCCAGGCATTTCAGTTGCAAGAGACAATATATCCCTCTTTTGCTTAAGCATCTCAGATTGGGTTTTCTGTCCCTTGCAAGCAAAGTAGTGCTGACTAACCAGATTCTAATTATTATCCTTGTATGACAGCAGAAGGAACTGAGGCTCTGAGAGGCTTCTTGAGTTGGCTAGGACCACAGATAGAATGCTTGGCCTGGCTGGGATCCTCTCTGGTTCCTCTGACTCCACAGCATCCTTCAGTCAGCATTCCTTGCTGCCCCAGCACTAGCCATCTCCTCGGTGCTGTTGGAAACTCCGCATGTAGTCTTCCCCTTTATCTCTGATCAGCACTTTCCCTTCTACCAGACACTGTACTCAAGCACTGGCACATCATTCATTCATTCATTCATTCATTCATTCATTCACTCATCAATGATTTAATGTCTTCGTATGGATTAGGTATCATGATGGGGTTTGTAAGAGATATAGAAGCAATTAGGAAGAGTCAGTTCCTTTGAATTCTTAAAGAATCTTGTCCAGTCTCCCCTCCTACTTTCCTGGGACTAGCCCTGCCTCTGGGTGCACCATGACCTCACACCTCTCAAGCATGACAGCCTTTAAAGTCATTTATACATTCATTCCTCCTTCTACTTTCTCAGTCCCATTCCTCCACTTCTCCATCTGGTCTACTCCTCTTCATCCTCAACGCCCAGCTCTCTGGCTGCCCATCCACTATCTGCCAGAGTAGCCTGTGTCTCTAAGGTCACTTTCTGCTGACTTCTCTGTTTCCATCTGTTGTTCCCACTCATTGGACAACTGGAAAGCAAGAACTACCTCTGTCCTCCTGTGCCTAGCAGAAGGCAGGGTTTCCAGGAGGTTCAATTAGAGTTGGTTGAATATTCCTTCAGAAACTTTAAAGTTACCCCTTCTCCTTATCATTAGATTAGGCCAGTCTAAATTTCAATGCTTCATTTAGAAGTGGTGATGCAACATGACCCTAAAGAAATATTCTTATATTCTCATGTTGTGTTAATTCAGCCCGGCACTTCCAGGTCTGGCTGTCACCAGAATAAAAAGCTTCTAGTGGAAGTTCCTAGAAGACAGAGCCTGTCCTTTTCTCTTCACCTTTAACTCTCACTGTCTAACACCCTTCAGCACTCAGCTCCTGACTGCCTGATAGTCCTCTCTAGGTACGTCTGAGGCTCCTCAAGCATCTGCATTCCCTGCCCCTGTCTGTGACGTTCCCCATGCCCCACACCACCATACCTGGATATGATGGGACACCAAGCCCACCGCAGAAACCAAATCAATCCCTTGGGTAGCAGGTTGCTAAGCACCATAACCACTCTGACGGTTTACTTGCTTACTTTTTCATTACTTTTTTAACTTCTGAAAATCAATTCTATTTCACAACTAGAAGAATAGCTGTTTGATTTGGAAATTGGCAGAAACTCTTTCTCCCTGATGAGAATCTACTTTGTAATTTTATACCCTGGAAGATATTAGCTCAAATTACCACTTACTAAAACCAGAAACTGGAGGGCCTGGCCCTACTCATCTGTGCAAGCTCAGGAAGCTGAAAGCGTTCTCAGAGTCTCAGTTTCCTCATGCGTCCAGGGAAGGTGTGGATAAATCAAACATCTCTCTTGCCATTTACAGGCATTGTGCTCAAGGCTGAGTACCCTCTCATTTCAGTCGACAAAATCCACATAGAGGAGATATTGTTTTCCCTATTTTGCAAACAGAGAGGCTAAGGCTTGGGTCGTTGAAGTAGTTTGTGGGCAGTCACACCTGTTACAAATGGACAAACCAGGATTTGAAATGGGGCATGCCCAATCTTGCATCCCAGCTCTTAACCACCACCAACAGGGAGATCTAAGATCTTTGCCCCTCGTCATTTCATGATTCCACTGCAGGTGAGAATAAATGTCCCTCCACTATTCCCTTATTCTCTGGACTTGTTATTACAGCATATTTTGCAATTATTCTTTTAAAAATAATCATTATCATTAAAAGATAACCTCTGTGATGTCTCGTTTATCTCTGCTTCTCAGCAGCCATCACAGGTTACATTAATGGAGCTCAGTTCCATTACAGTCGGTTCAAGAGGGTTACAATCATTAGGAAGGAGAGGAACTAACGTGTATCGAGCCCCTTCCCTATGCCCAGCACCACACTAACACCACCCGGCATTCAGTTTCAGGTGATCCTTTCTGAAATCCTGTGAGGCCAATGCTAATAATCCCTAATGCTACATGTGAGGAAGCCCCAGAGCTGTAACTGTCCCAGGCAGCACAGCCAGGGAAAGGAGAACTGAGCTCTGCACCAGTGTCCTCTAAGTCCAACCGCAAAGGCTTATTCAGTAAAACATTGAAATTTAAAGAAAAAAAGAGAAAACCTTTAAAACCCACAGATAAGAACTAAGTAAAAACCAAAGGAAAGGGAAAGCGTTAGCATCAAAACATTCACCAGGACTCCAGGAAACAAGAAAAATCAACAGATCACATAGTTGATCAGGAAAAGTGCCCTTGAACTTGCTTTTATTGCAGAGACTGCTGCCTAACGAATGTAGATAGAAACCCTGGGAACTGAAGCTTCTAAAAGAAAGCTGTTTAATATGCAGGAAACTCAGTTTTGTGGAAAGGAAAGGGCTTTTATCTCATCAAATATATTCAAAGAGCAAGCAGAAAGTGGCATTTAACAAGAATTGAAAATATGGAGTCCTGTGCTACATAGGGACAGTATCAAATTGTTATTGCTGTAACAAACCACCCAAAGATGGAGTGTCTTAAAATTACAAGCATTTACTTAGCTCGTGTGGTTGTGGGTCACTTGAGCAGTTCTGTAGGTCTGGGCTGGGCTGGGCTGATCTCAGTTGAGCTCACTCCAAATCTGCACTTGCTGGCAGACCTGTTAAGACCTGGCTAGTCTAGGATGGACCTTGGCTGAGAATTCCATCTCCACGTGGTCTCACGCTGCAGCAGGCTAGCTCAGGCTTGTTCACAGGGCAGCTGGGCAGGTTCCCAAGGCAGGGAGCAGAAACACAGGGTCTCTGTGACCTAGGTATGAAACTGGCCTCTAGTTCGGTCAAAACAAGTCACCAGGCCAGCCTTAATTCAGAGTGTGAGATAATGGACTCTACCTCCTGTTGGGAGGAGTGGCAAGCCCTGTGGCAAGGAATATGGGCACAGGAAGGGGGAAACTGTGGCCATTTTCTGCTGAGATTTACCATGAAGACATCAGATATATAAACTCACTGATCCCAAAGAAGGTTACAGATTTATCCAGTGTCACAGAACAAGTCATGATCAAAACCCAGAATACAGCAGGAGAGTTATAGGAAATGAGAAGGTATTTAACACCTACTTGGTACCATGTACCATAGCAGGGCTTTATATACTGTATCTCATTTAATCTTCCCGATAACTCAGTTAGCAGCTTCTGTTCCTGTATATGTATGAACATCTGGTGTTTTTGCTGCCTAACAGGCCTCCTCTGCTTTCTTTGATAATAACAACCCAAATTTACCTCTGAGAAACCATGGTTCTTTTATATTCTGTTTATAAGCCTTAATAAGGTTGACCCCTTTCTTGGCCCCAAAGGGAGCTCATAAGCTGGGCCATCAGAGAACTCCATCTCTCTAGACATGGGCCTACACTTTGGCATATGATCCAAGCCAAATTAGTCAAAATCAGCCAGAAGAGTTCTGTGTCACCACTGGTAGATAGTTTTCTCTCTAACTGGGTTGCCATTTTAAGGATGCTAGAACCTAGAGCTGCTGGGAACTTCTTTGCACTTCTCAGGGAGAGACTATCTGAGAAGAAACTCAGACACAGCCAAGGGACAACAAACTCCCAGTGAAAGTCATCAGTGAACCTCGGGATAGAGACAGGCCTGGAGCCCTGTGATTCCTGGTCTTGTAAGGCAGTTCATTAAGCCAGATTGAGCTACGTTTCTGTCATTAGCAACCAAGATCATGACTAACATTTAAAATGGGCCTGTATGCCTGACCTTGTGATGCTTGGCTCTGTAAGGAGAAAATAATAATAATAAGTAACCATGCATTCTTTGCCCTCTAAGCACTTTCTATTTTATTAGAGAGAAAACAATAATATGCATGAATCATTGTGGGGAGAGAGAGAGAGAGAGAGAATCTCCATCTTCCAAAACTTCATTTATTTTGAAGTCTATGCCATCAGATGCCTGTCCTCCAGTGCTCTTTGTGTTGGCATATGCCAATACATCACATGCCACAGACTTCCCTCTTCATCCCCCTGGGAGACCATGGTTCATCATTGGAATCACTTCCTCAAAAGCACCTTGAACTCTTTGTCCCCTCCTCTATCATTATAACCTGGTCAAGCACAAACCTCACTAATTCATTCTTCACCCAGGCAGTGGCCTACCCTTGAGCAGTTGAATATTACAACTGAAGCAAACACACCAGCGTGCTGACTCTCCATTAGTGTATTCATTCATGGTTAACACTGGGTCTTGGCTCATTGTCTTCCTTTTCTTCAATTTTGTCGTGATTCATGAAGACTTACATATCCATACGTGATCCATCAAATCACCTTTGCCTCACCTCCAATAATCTGTCTCTGTCTTCTCAGCTACACAATTTTATGGCTATATCCTTGACCCTGTTAAAATAACTGCACTCATCTGACATTCTATTCCAAGCTACTCACTCCCTGTTACCTCCTATTACCTACCTAGTGTACCCATCGCAACAATATTTGAAGAATCCGTTAACCTTACCAATCTATTATTTTAAGTACCTCATGTGTACCTTAACTTTTCTCCTTTTCTCAGGGAGAAAATGGAATCACTTCCTTGAAAACACCCTTAGCTTCTCTGTCTTCCTCTCTCTCTCCATCACTCTTACCTGATCAGGGCTTGTTCCTCATTAATTCACTTATTCATTCATGTAGTGGCCTACACCTGAGAAAGGTAAAAAGAAAGGGGGAGAGAGAGAGAGAGGGAGAGAGGGATTGCAATAAAGGGCTGAGAAATCATTCAGCAAATACTAAAACCCAACACTGAGTCAAGCTCAGGGACAACCCCAATTCCAAACTTTAACAGCAATCCCAGCTTCTATTTTATAACAGTGAATAGATGTTGACAGTTTAGTACTTTGCACAGTCCTGAGAGGTGAGGGAGGTATCCTCTCTGATATCCAATATTCCTGGAGGAAAACACACTATCTTGCTGACTGACCCAACTCTAAATTCAGGGTAACAGATTTCAGACAGCATGCAGAAAGTTCCTGAATTCCTTCCACTCTTTCTACTTTCCAAAGTGATGGTTTTTAAAAATCTTTTTTTTTAAATGAGCCCGTACATCCTTGTGTCCCTTCATCCATGCCATTCCCAACTGGGACTTTGCTTGCTACTTGTGTGTGTGTACTTTATATTCACTGAGAATACAAAAAGAAAACCCCATTCATCTTCCCTTCACTCATCCCAACCACCTACTCACGTCCTCTCAGTATTCCCTCTTCTTACGAAAAAAAAAAAAAATGTGTCTCTGATCCTTCCAGGTAAAGCCTCCACTTGCTTTTTAGACATCATTCAACCTCATCTACTCACGGACTTTGCTCCTGCTCCTATACCTCTTTTTCCTGTCTGCATGCTCAGTCATGCCGTCTCTACAGGATCATCCCAATTAGCATATCAAATGTTCTAGTATCTCTGTAATTTCGAACAAATAAAACAAACAAAAATCTTCTTTGCCCCCTATAGTACTTCTAGCTCCATCCCATCAATCCACTTCCCTTCACTGAAGGGTATTTGAAAACTGCTGTGTCCATCTCCGTTTGCCCACCTTCAGTCCTCTGGTTCTTGGTTCATTTTGGTTGGGGTTCTGTCCTCTGACCAAACAAATACATTTTTCCTGCATGGTCCGCAATAAACACTTAGCAGAAGCTGACCTGGCTGACCATTTCCTCTTTCTAGAATCATGTCCTTCTGCCCTTCTCTTGACTTCCGTCATGCACACTTCTCAAATTTCCCCACTAACTTATAGGCTGCTTCTATCCTCCTCCCACCCCTTCAGTCTCATTTCCCTGCTCTTGAGTCTCTGCTTGGCTTGGGAAAGTTGGAGAGTCCTTGGGCCTTTTTCTTTCACTAAACTCTCTTATTTCTTCCTATGGTCACAAATATTATCTAAGTACTCAAGTTCCTGTTTCCGGTCCTTACCTCTCTCTAACTCCATGACTACTTATACAGAAAGGTGTACTGGACATTCCACACACACATTTGTGTCTCAGGAGGAATGCTGATCTCAGTAGGAATGTCAGAGTTAATGTGATCAAAATGGAACTATTCATTCTTCTCCAGATCTGCTCTTTCCAAGTCTTCTTCACCATGGTACATGATATCCAGTTGCTCTAGCTAAAACAGTAGAAATTATCTGAGATTCTCTTTTGCACAGACCCCACTCTCAGTCTTTCAATAAGTAAGTCTAGTTGCCCTAACTTTAAAACCTACTCCAAATCTGTGCATTTCCCTTATTGTCACACCTCCTCCCCAGGAAGCCACCATCATGCCTCCTGTGGATGAATGCAGTAGCTTCCAGCTGTTTTTCTTTCTACTTCTCTAGTTCCTTTCAACTCTTTGTTCACCCCAGCAGAATAATCACTTTCAAACACAAGTTAGAACTGGCTTTTGCCTGTTTAGAATCCATCAATGTCTTATCATCATCCTTAGAATAGAATGCAAACTCCTGGCTTGGGAACACCAATCCAGTGAAGTCTAAGCTGGGTACCATATGTGGGGATGTCTGTATTTAAGTTGGCAGAACCATTATGGCAGTGAGTCAGTAAAAAGTGCTGAAAAAGAAATCAGCCCATGCTTTAAGCCTGAAGAATTGGCTGACTACAAGTCTGGTGCATAGGACTGGAACCCTGCACAAAAGATGAACGAAGCAGCTGTCCCTGCAGCACTGTTCAACATATCCCTGGGCATGGCTCACTCTCCATACCACTAATGTGGAAACCATAGGATGAATCATTATTTTCTAAAGTGTACTTACCAATAAAGCCTGTGGAAATTGGCAAGAAAAAAGTCCAAGCTTTTGACCAGGTGCAGTGGCCAAAATCCCAGCACATTGGGAGGCTGAGGTGGAAGGATCACTTGAACCCAAAAGTTCAAGACCAGCCTGAGCAACACAGTAAGACACTGTCTCTACAAAAAATAAAAATAAGAAAAATAACTGGGTGTGGCGGCACACACCTGTAGTTCCAACTACTTGGGAGGCTGAGGCAGGAGGATCACTTGGGGCCAGGAGTTCAAGACCAGCCTGGGCAACCTAATGTTACCTTGTCTCTACCAAAATAAGTAAATAAATAAATTCCAGGAGATAACATCAGAAAAAACACTAGACACTAGCTTAGGCAAAGAGTTCATGACAAAGAACCGAAAAGCAAATGCAACAAAAACAAAGATGAATAGATGGGACCTAATTAAGCTAAAAAGCTTCTACAGAGCAAAAGAAATAATCAGCAGAGTAAACAGACAATCCATAGAGTGGCAGAAAATTTTTGCAAACTATGCATCTGACAAAGGACTACTATCCAGAATCTAAAAGGAACTCAAACAAATCCGCAAGAAAAAAACAAGTAATTCCATCAAAAAGTGGGCTAAGGATGTGAATAGAAAATTCTCAAAAGAAGACATACAAATGGCCAACAAACATGTGAAAAAAAATGCTCAACATCATTAATTATCAGGGAAATGCAAATCAAAACCCCAATGTGATACCATCTTACTCCTCCAAGAATGGCCATATTAAAAAAATTAAAAAATAGTAGATATTGGCCTGGATGTGGTGAAAAGGAAACACTTTGACACTGCTGGTAGGACTCTAAACTAGTATAACCACTATGGACAGCAGTGTGGAGATTCCTGAAATAACTAAAAGTAGATCTACCATTTGAATCAGAAATCTCACTACTGGCTATCTACCCAGAGGAAAAGATGTCCTTATGTGAAAAAGATGCTTGCACATGCATGTTTATAGTAGCACAATTTACAATGGCAAAAATATGGAACCAGCCCAAATGCCCATCAATCAACAAGTAGATAAAGAAAATGTGGTATATACATACCGTGGAATACTACTCAGTCATGAAAAGGAACACCATGATGACATTCACAGCAACCTGGATGGAGTTACAGACCATTATATCAAGTGAAATAACTCAGGAATAGAAAACTAAACATCATATGTTCTCATTTATCAGTGGGATCTAAGCTATGAGGATGCAAAGGTATAAGAATGATATAATGAACTCCGAACCCTCAGGGGAGAAGATTGGGAGGGGGAGTAAGGAATAAAAGACTACACATTGGGTACAATGTACCCTGCTCAGGTGATGATGCAGCAAAATCTCAGAAATCGCCACTGAAGGACTTGCTCATATGACCAGACACCACCTGTTTTCCAAAAATTATTGAAATAATAATAACAATAAATAAATTTAATGTGTGTTCTGGAATAAGCAGTACATGTACATTCAAAAGATGCCAAAGGTTATACAAGGAGGGAAAAAAAAAACAAACATCTTTTCCCTTCTCCTTTTTCCAGCCATCCCAATCGTCCCTGGAGGTAACTCTCGTCCCTACTTTCTTACAGTCTTTCCTCACGCGGTCTAGTATTCTTTTGTTTGATTTTTCCTATAATTAAATGGCAGCAAACTCAATATGCTGTTTTACAAGATTCTTTTTTCACTTGACATAACATCTTAGATGTCATGTTGTATTTCTAACCATCTATCTATTTATAAATTGCCTTACTCTTTTTAATAGTTCCAGAGGGCTCTATTGTAGGGATACACTGCATTGTCTCTATTGATGGACATTTACATTATTTCCCCTTTGATTTGCTCATTCAATGATGCAGCAAATATCCTTCCTTGTACATATATCCGTTGCTTTGCATATGTGCTAACATGTTTGTAGGATGAATTACCTAGGAGCCAAACTGCCAAATCAAAGTCGATACACATTTTAAATTTTGATAGCTATTGCCCAATTGCTCTTTACAGAGGCTGCCCCAGTGTATACTTCCACCAGCCTCACCTTATTTTAATCCTCTGCAGAGCAATTACCACTTTCCAACATTGTTTGTTCATTGCTTTTCTCCCCCAGGATGGAAACCATTTCATTGCTGCTGGGCTCCCGGGGCCTAGATCATTGTCTGGTAAGCACTCAATAAATAGGCTTGCAATAAATGAAGGGACAATTGAAAATGGACACAGTAAAAAGAACAAGAAGCTTGGCATCCAAATGACATCAGTTTCAAATCCTGGCTCTGTCATAACTGTGTGGCCTGAGGCAAATTATTTAACCATTCTGAGCCCCATTTCCTCATCTGGTAAACAGAGATAATAATAACTGCTACTTTGAAGACTTACTCTCAGGACCGAATAGGATCACAGCTGTGACAAGTGTTTTGGGATCGCAGACAGCTCCAGCCCTGTGCAGTTACTAGGATCCTGGACTGATGAGAAACCATCTCCAGCTAAGAGGTAAATCCTAAATCAATGTGCTATTTAAACTTAGTGACGATGCATGTTGAACCCCATAAACTTCCAATTAAACCTGTAGAAGTCACAAGGACAATTTGGCAGGGATTCTACTGGCTAGGCCTTATTGAATAGAAGGTCGATTTGCCAGCAAATACTCCTTACAGAGAAGCAGATGTCTAGAGCCCTAGGCTTAAGGTCTATCAAAAGAATCAGGGCACACTGATTTTTCTAGAAGATCAAAAATAATGTCCATATAAACACACTGCTGATGGCTGGGTGAGTGGGACAGGAGTGAAAGAGTATGTTCTAGCAAGGGTCAGGGGAGACACCTTTTCTCAAGGGTGTAAGAGTTAGTTCCCCAAGGTAGCGGACTTCCCCAGAGAATGAGCAAATAAAAGATTTAACAGCTCTTGCAGGAATTAGTCAGAACCAATTACAATTAGGACCAGCCTGGCTTAGCATAAAAAGTCTGGTAGAAAACTGCTTGCTGAGAAATAGAGTGTCTTATTGGGGAAAAGGGTTGGCTGGTTTCCAGAAATCACCGGGCATAAGGCCACCCTGCTGTCTCTGTTTTAGGTTGTGATTGACCACTGAGTAGCTGCCCAAATTGAGATGCCCTGCTCAGTCCCCAGCCTGACAGAACAATTGGCCTGCACTGCCCTGGAGGCTGCTGGGCAGGAGCTGGTAATTGACAGAGAACTCATTATGGAAGGAAAGAGCCTCTGAGCACGCTGGGAATCTGAACTGACAAAGCCCAAGGGCCTGGGAGTTGGATCACTGGGAAGAGGCAGCCCAAGTGTTGTGTGCTCTGGATGTACAGAGGAAAATGAAGTTTCAGAAACTGCTCAGTACCAAAAGAGAGCTCTGGTATTGAAATCCAGCTCTGACTCACTCTCCATGTGGCTTTGGACATGCAACTGACCTCTGTGAGGCTCAGTTTTATCGCCTCCAAAATAGAGATGAGAATAAATCTCTTTCGCGGAATAAGAAACAAGGATGCTGTAACTATGACATTGATGATCATCAACATAACCACTAGCAGCTATTTGACATTCTCCAGATGTCAGAGACCATTCAAAGAATGTTAAAATTGGGCCAGGCACAGTGGTTCACCCCTGTAATCCCGTTTTGGGAGGCCCAGGCAGGGGGGTCACTTGAGCCCAGGAGTTTGAGATCAGCCTGGACAACATAGTGATAACCCGCCATCACTACAAAAAATTAGAAGGGTTTGGTGGTGTGCATCTGTAGCCCCAGCTACAAGGGAGGCTGAAGTGGGAGGATCGCTTTAGCCCAGGAGTTTAAAGTTACAGTGAGCTATGATCAAGCCACTACACTCCAGCCTGGGCAACAGAGCAAGATCCTCTCTCAAATAAAATAAAATAAAAATAATATTAAAAATGCATTATCTGTGTGATCCTCACAACAAGACCTATGCTGTTATTCTCACGTTATAGATGAGGAAAGTGAGGAGTAGAGATAAGACGTTGCCCTAGGTTAGACAGCTAGAAGCTGGCAATATTTGAATTTGGAGCTGAACATTCTGGCTCTGGGCTCACTCTGGTCAGCCTGTGCTAGCCAACCTGGGTAGGAAGCACTACAAACAGAAGGGCTCTGCCACGCCTGGCAGAAAGGGTTGCTCAGGAACAACACGTTCTCCTTTCTCCCACCCCTCACGCCCACCTAGGAGCATTCTACGCTAACTCTGACTTAAAAATCTGATATGTGCCAACCTCATAGCTGGAGAGGAACAAACTTCCATATTCGCCTACAGGATTTTTAGAAGCTCAAAAATGCTATAAATAGTCCAGTTCCCAAAAGACCAAGTCCTATTGTCCAAGATGTATAATAACCTCCTGCTGTCATTACCCTCAAAAGACAAGAATGATTTGAGTAAATTGAACCTGGAGAAAAGCAGTCTCCATGTAGAGGCATCGGCGAGATGAGCTTTGATGGCTGAACATTCAAGGCACAGATGAATAGCGTGGCCTCACTTGGGGAAGCCTCAATGCCAGGGACTGGGGAAGGTTAGCAGCAGGGAGGTGGGGACCGTGGCAATTCCGAAAGATTGTAATGGATCATGACCATTACGCCAGAGGCTTTATAATTTAGGGCATCCCACAGGCTTACTCTGCTATCAATCTGTCCTTTACACATCTGTCTTCCCACCTCAGTGTCACATAGGGAACCCACACGCCGTCACTGGGTAGAATGGAACCCATTACATGTTGTGTTAATTTCTTATTGTAACAGATTTTCCCAAACTTTGCAGCTTAAAACAACATAAATTGATTATCTTATAGTTCTGAAGGTCAGAAATTCCAAAATGGACTTATGGGGCTATAATCAAGGTGACAACAGGACTGGGTTCCTTCTGGGGCTCTAGGAGAAGACGTGTTCCTTGCTTCTTCCAGCTTCCAGAGGCGCCTGCATTTCCTGGCTTGTGGCTGCATCACTCCTAGCACTGTTTCTGTTATCACATTCCCGCCCCCCAGCCCCTGCCGCTGCCACTTCAGCCTTTCTCTTATAGAGACCACTGTGATTATATTGGGCTCACTCAAATAATCTAGGATAATTCCTCCATCTTGAGATTAATCACATCAGCAAAGTCCCTTTGCCATGTGAAATAACACATTCAGAGGTTCCCAGAAGTAGGACATGGACATCTTTGAGGGGGACATTATTCGGTCTTACCACAGCTCTATTCAACAACATTAACATCAGTGACATAATCTAATCTTGTGCTTCACTTTCCTCATCTGCACAGTGGATTAAATAATATCACTTACTCCGTAATGTGGTTCTGAGAAGTAAACGGGTTAATATTCATAAACTCATTTATGAGTTTATGGGCTGGCACTGCCCAGCTGCCCAGCAGAATGTGATGGGGGAATCCAAGAGGAAGAGTGACCCCACCCTCCCCTTCCTTCTCCCTAACTCAGCTGGGTGTAAGGAGGATACCAAGATCCCACACCTGGCCCCATTGTTCTTGAAGTAGCCTGCTCTTCCTGCTGCCCCAGCACTTTTCACACCTGGCGCTGATGACCCCCTGAGCCTCACCTCCTAATTCAGCCCCCACCAGGCCTCTGGTGCTGAGTGAGTTGCTTATGTCTTCCTAATACATTGTGCTGCTTCTCTCTGGAGTCCAGGTTCCCAGGGCTGCCTTTCACCCCTGGCTGACCTCTAGTTTACTTTCAGAAGGAGCTCAGCTATCTCTTCTTTGTAGCGAGCTTCTTCAGCACCCACGGCTGGTGCAGGAGTCCGTCTTCGTTCTCAAGGCTGTCCGCCCTCACCCATACTATGTCACATTTTGCATGACACTGCAGATAGCTGTCACCACTGGTGCTCTCCCTGAGACCTCCAAACTCCTCAAGGGAGGACCTTCCTTTTCCAGTTTCTAGAGGCCTCCCACGTCAGCTTGTATTAGGCCCCGGAATCAGCCCTCAGCCAGCGACAGAGGAAGTGGGGGAGGCTTCCCTGCCTCTCAGTGGAGACAAGTTTGCATCACATTCTGTGTTATCTCTCAGAGCCCCCAGTGGACTGAGCCCAGCCGCCCACAGTGGTACCTGGCTTCACAATACACCCTCAGTGACCCCCTTTCCTTCCCCACCTCCTCGCGTTCTTATGATACAGGAGTTAGGAAGAAACTGCTTAGGCAGATAGCAAGGGCATGGGAGTCCTCGGTAAGGCTTTTCTTTTTAATGAAAAGCAGCCCCAAATCATGTTCTAACAAAGAGCAGCCTGCAAGCTGGGAGCTTGCATGGGTGAATGCCAGCAGGAACTATGGACTAGACAGTTTCAAAATGGCGGCTCCATCTTCCCTTCTCTGCCAGCCATGCGTGTCATAAAGAGCAGACAAAATGGCACCCATCAACTGGAAAGCCCATTTGCATAAGAAGATTAGGGTGGGCACCCAGCCTTCCCTGCACACTATGTAAACGTCGTAGCTAATTGAGCCAATCTGTGAGCCCCACATAAATCAGACACCACCTTCTCAAACTGGACTATAAAACTCCATTCATTTGCCACCAGCTTGTCCTTTCCAATGGGACGCTCCTTCCTCTATAGAGGAAGCTATTTCTCTTTCTCTTCTCTTCTACCTATTAAACCTTCTCTCCTACACTCCTCATGTGTGTCCATGTCCTAAATTTTCCTGGCACGTGACAATGAACCCCAGGGTATATACCCCAGACAACATAGCTGCTTCACTTACAGTGTTTCTGGGATAATTTTTCAAACAGAAAACTTTCACTGAATTATCATCTCAGGGTGTTAGGAGACCCAAACCGAGACAAAGAAAGAAAATGCATCTGGGATGACTAATGTAATTGTTAAAGCACAGAACTGGTGCAAGGGAAACTGAGGAAAGAGGAAGTCTCTTAAAATCCCTGGAATTTTCAGAGTGAGGGAGAAGTCCAGGTTCCTACCTCTACGTGGGATAATTATTTAAATATTAAATGATGGCCAGGTATGATGGCCAAAGTGCTCCCAGCACTTTGGGAGGCTGAAGCAGGAGAATTGCTTGAGGCCAGGAAACCAGCCTAGGCAACATTGTGAGACCTCATCTCTACAAAAAGTTTTAGATCGTTACTGAGGAATGGTGGTGTGCACCTGTAGTCCCAGCTACTCAGGAGGCTAAGGTGAGAAGATTGCTTGAGCCCAGGAGATCTAGGCTACAGCACGCTGTGATCACATCACCACATTCCAGCCTGGGCAACAGAGTGAGACCCTGTCTTAAAGAAAAAACAAATAAATAAATATTTAATGATGACTCTATGCAGCCAGAAGGCTCGGATCCACACCAACAGAGGGCACAAAAGATGTGTTCATTTCCTGTATCCTCCACAAGGCCCAGCCAGGAGCTAAGCTCACACAGTCATCCCCTTAGAGACCGTGTCTTCTCTGGGCTTGTTTTGATCCTTTGTTGCAGAGCATGTTCTTATGCAGTCAACTGTGCACCCAGAACAGGGGGCCAGGCAGGGGGCCTTATTTACTCAGTTCCCCAGTGCCTGGCACAATGTCTGGTACAAAAATTACTCACCTCAGTTAGATGATTTATGATTTGGTGACACCCTTCCCAACCTCAAAATGTCCAGGGAGCTAAAAGAAGGTAACCATTAAACAGATTGTAGGAGAAGGGCAGTGCCCAGCTGGTTGCTGAGTCTCCAGGGCCTTACCAGGGCACAGCACATTACATGCACTTGAGAAAGGAGGGAAGATTGTGCTAAGACCACCCAGGGAACATCTCTCCGAGCCTCCCAGTGGAGCCCTATGGGCTGCCAGGCT
Organism: Aotus nancymaae; assembly: GCF_030222135.1. Classification (NCBI taxonomy): domain Eukaryota; kingdom Metazoa; phylum Chordata; class Mammalia; order Primates; family Aotidae; genus Aotus; species Aotus nancymaae. The sequence goes on along the minus strand of NW_026988450.1, from coordinate 81,863,345 downwards.
GCCCCGGGGTTCCCCAGCCCTGAGAGATTGTTATTGTCTAAGCAGAAGCTCTAAAGCTATCTGTATTCCCCAGAGCTTCCCTCTCCCACACTGTGGCTCAGAGGTCCTGGAGTAAAGATGCTGGATGCGGTAGGTGGTTTCAATGAGGCCTCTTCTCACCATCCACCAGTTGAGTGTGGCAGGCCATCGTCACCTGGGACCTCAGTCACTGTTCTCACAGAGCCAGGATAGCCAGCAGGGCACATGGTCTCAGTTAAGCCCTTGTTAAGAGTCTCGCATGTGACACTCCCAGGATCCCACCCGGAGTAAGTTGACATTACTGGGGTCTCTCGGGCCACAACTCTGGGGTTCAGAAAGGCTCTGTGCCCCTCCCCTGGCTCATCACCCGCAGTTGGTCTCTTCCCACCACATCTAAGGGAAAGGAAGGAGGCAACTGCCCCAAGAGGCAGCCCCTTGGTTGCACCAAATGAGAACATTCTAGAACTTGAACACCCATCTGACTGAACCCTCAGTGCTCCTTTGGGGCACCCACCCAGCTGGCCACAGGTTTGGAAAGAGACACCGCTCTCTGTCTGGGCAGCTGAGGTCCTACTCCCTTTCACGGCTTAGCAGCTTGAGAGAGGTGGCCCTGGAGGTGGCTTGCAATTTGGAGAGGCTGCTGACAAGCCGGCAGAGTAGAGCACATCTGTGAAAACGCTCCGCCCACAAATGCAGGTGTCAGTACCCAACAAAGACAACAAATCACCCCCTGGGGGCCCTCCACCTCCAAACATCCAGTAGCATAATGGCCTTGCTGCTAAGCCCATCAGTGTCCAGTGAGGATCAATGCAACCCATTCTACCCATGCTGTTCCTTGGAAATGTGGATGCAGCCACAGCAAAGGAGCTTGGAGGTTTTGATAAAGCTGCCCCACCCAGCCGTGCATGGCAAAGCCTCTTTCAAATAGCCTTCCTCCACAGCAGGGATGTCCTGGTCCATCTAAGCTGTTTTTTTTTTTAATAGTATCAGGCCTAATTTTAAAAGCAGAAATATTAATTAATCTATTTGTAATTAATTGTAATTAATTTTTAAAACAGATACACATTTTAAACAGATAAACATGGTACATGGTTGAAGCCCCAGCATTCAGGCATTTCAGCATGTCTATGAAAAGAGTTGAACTGTGGGCCAGGCACGGTGGCTCACACCTGTAATCCCAGCACTTTGGGAGGCCGAGGCGGGCGGATCACGAGATCAAGAGACAGAGACCATCCTGGCCAACGTGGTGAAACCCCGTCTCTACTAAAAACACAAAAGTATTAGCTGGACATGGTGGTGCACGCCTGTAGTCCCAGCTACTTGGGAGGCTGAGGCAGGAGAATTGCTTGAACCCGGGAGGCGGAGGTTGCAGTGAGCCGAGGTCGCGCCACTGCACTCCAGCCTGGAGCCTGGTGACGGAGTGAGACTCTGTCTCAAAAAAAAAAAAAAAAAAAGAGTTGAACTGTGAAATATTTAAAGAGATTTTTTCTGAGCCAAATATAAGTGACTATGGCCCATAACACAACCCCAGGAGATCCTGAGAACATGTGCCCAAGATGATCAGGCTACAGCTTGGTTTTATACGTGCTGGGGAGACATCAGTCAATACACGTAAGATGCACATTGGTTTGGTCTGAAAAGCAGGACAACTTGAAGTGGGTGGGGCAATTGGCTGAAAGAGTTAAGTTATTATCTACAGACCTGGAATCTATAGAAGGGAGAGTCTGGGTTAAGTAAGGTGTTGTGGAGGCCAAGGTTCTTATTTGCAGCTGAAATCTCCACATAGCAGGGTACAGAGAGGATGGATGGTAAATGTTTCTTATCAGACTTTAAAAGGTGCCACACTCTTAGTTAATTCTCTCCTAGATAACGGAGAAGACCTGGAAACGGAAGGGGATTCTCTATAGAATGTAGATTTTCTCCACACAGGACAGTTTTACAAACCATTTCAAAATATGCCAGAGAGATCAGGCATGGTGGCTTACACCTGTAATCCCAGCATTTTGGGAGACTGAGGCTGAAGTATCTCATGAGCACAGGAGTTCGAGACCAGCCTGGCCAACACGGCAAAACCTCGTCTCTACTAAAAATACTGCCAGGTGTTGTGGTGTGCACCTGTGATCCCCGCTGCCTGGAAGACTGAGGCAGGAGAATGGCTTGAACCTGGGAGGCAGAGGTTGCAGTGAGCTGAGTTCACGCCACTGCACTACAGCCTGGGCGACAGAGAGAGAATCTGTCAAAAAAAAAAAAAAAAAAAATGCCAAAGAAATATATGGTGTGGTAAAATATTTCAATTTCTTTCAGGGCCTGAGATATCTCATGTGATACTACATTAGAGTTAGGTTGGAAGTGGTGTCTTATTGCTACCAAAGATTCTGTTTTGTCATTCTAAAGATCTTTGTTTTCATTCTAATGCTGGTCAGCTGTGCCTGAATTCCAAAGGGATGAGGGTATCTTGAGGCCTGTCTGACCTCCCCTTCCCATCTTGGCTTGCACTGGATTTTCGGGCTTACTTTGGAGTGCTTCTGGCCATGATGGGGGTCCAACAGTTGGTTGGGGAGCTTAGAATTTTATTTTTGGTTTACAGGTGGTTGGAAGAGGTCCGGAAGGAGCCCAAAGGTCAAAGGCCAGGACCTGTCCTGGCGGAAGTGTGCATGGGTTGGTCTCGATCTCATCCATACAGGCATGAAGTCCTGGCTTATTAGGAGTATCTCGCAGGGGTGAAGATGGTGGTCTGCCTGCCCAAGGATACATCTGGGCCAGCCAATGACTCAAGCAGACCAGGAGAATAGACAGACTTCATTTCTCAGAGGAGTCTTCACCTCCACATAAACCTCTAATGCTCTGGCCTTTGTCAACCTCTGCTTCCAAGGAGTCCTTGCACACCCTGGGACCAGCCTTATGGGATTAGTAACGTTCCTGTCTCATAGCTACTAAGCTCCACTGTGCACCAGGCTGGCTATACCCACGATTTCCAGCCTCACAACACTCTTGGAGATTGATTTAAATAACCTCTTTGTGCATATAAGCTAACTGCAGTTAGAGACATAAAGTGACTTGCCCAAGGTCACACACATGAAACATTTCTGGGCCAGAATTGGGGTACAAGTCTATTTGACATCAATCTAGCCTCATGCAGTGCATTAAGGAGTCCAGAGGGCTGCAGATTTGCGTGGAAGTGGCTCAGGCAGCAGCCTGATGGCTTCCCATGTAACCTGAGGACTTCTGTCCTGGACAGCCAGCTCCTCACCTCTGCCATCAGTGGGCTCTGCCAAGGTCAGCTGCTTGCAGCATCTGCTGGCTGGGGCTTCAACCAGCTATTGAGTGATGGCATTGAGGCACCTCTTTGGGTCTGTCATTCTAAATAAGCCCAGGTCTCACTTTGGCAGGTACAATAGGAAAGATACGAAGAGGGATCTCTGAACACACGAGGGTTTTTCACCCTCTGTGATGCTGCACCTGTTCCTCTGCGTGCATGTGTCCCGGCGAAGCCACAGTGCTTTCCAGTTATTGCTCTGACATGACCTCTGCTGGTCCAGTACCTCCTTCTTCCAGCCCTGCCACCTCCTCTATGCAAGGACGTCTTGTCCTCATAGTTCGTCTTTGCTGCAACACGTTGCGTTGTGACTTTGCTGGTTGTTCTTCCGTCCTCCTCAGTAGTCACAAGCTTGTCGAGGACATGGGGAATGGTTTCTCTGACTCATGCATCTCTATACCTGCTGGGACTCATTGACACTTGGCACATAGTAACGGCTCAGGACATGGAATTAGCTCAATCTGGTATGACTTGATTGGAAAGGGATGTGGGCAGAAGCTCTGGATCCTGAGTTGACAAAAACCTCAGACTTCATGAGTTCCTGCACAGATATCAGCTGTTCCTACACAGGAGGAAGAAAGGGAGGAAGAGAGGGAGAGGGAGAGGTGAGCGGGAGAAAAGTCTTTCTCCCTTTCACTGAACAAAGTCCCTGCTTTAATCTGACTGGAACAACTTGAGCCAATCACTGTGGTCAGTGGTGAGTCAGTGAATTGACTGCCTTGCACCTACGGTCCTAAACGGATCTGTTTTTGTTGGGTTGGCCTATAGACACTTCTTCCAAAATCTAAGGAAGCTGAGAGGCTGGGGAAAGAGGCTGACATATAGTTTTTCAGAAAGTAACATTTAGTAGAGACTTACAAATAAGCCCTCGTCTTCAGATTCATGGTCTCCTTGGGCCTCAGACCCAGGGAAGAGGCGTAGGACAATCAAAGCGGACCCCTGAGGGAAAGAGAAAGACAAGGATGAATGTGAATCTGCCTACGGGCAGGATTGATGGTCAAGGCTGTTTGACCTAAGAGCAGGATTTACTAGGTAAGCAGATGCTCTTACACAAGGAACAGTAGCTAAAAGCTAAATTTTAGAAGCATTCCCGGAACTGGGGTCTATCAGAGGTCAACATGGAGGATCAGCATCTGAAATGGAGCTGCTTCTGTCCCCATGCAGTCACAGCCTGGCTTTCACCAACAGAATCGCTCTTTCAAGGTGATGGAGTTCCATGCAGATGGAGTGCAGTGACCGCAGGGAGGAAGTCACCATCCTAACTGTAGCTTCAGTCACCATCCTAACTGTAGCCAGACACCAGATCCCACTGCCTGAGGACCAAATTCGGCCACTGCCTGTGTTTGTAAATATATAATAGTTTCATTGCATCGCAGCACGCTCTTGCATGCAGCCTATGGCCACTTTCACAGGATAAGGCTAGCTGAGTGTGGCCCCAGAGCAGAAACTACTTGGCACTTTACAGAAAATGGTTGCCCACCCCTGATCTCCAGAGAACCCCAAACACTCGCTGCTAAGGTTTGCCAAGCCACCTGCTCCCAGCACTGTGGGCGTCTTGGTTGTTCAACTCTTCTTCAGTCCCTGAACAGGCCAGGGATCTTCTGGTTAATGAAACTTTAGCCTTAATTAAACAAACTGAAGTCTGTTTATATTACATACAATCTTAAAAACTTTAAAACACCAGCTCCACACCCCTCTGCAAACCATCACCACCACACACACACACATGCACACACATGCATGCACACGCACACACACATACCCTCTCCTAGGTGTATTTATTTCACAGCATCTTCCCAGGAGACGCCCCCTCAGATTCCCAGCATGAGACTCCACATGGGTTAGAGAAAATAAGCCTATCTTGAGGCCCTGGTTTCCGTAGGAAAACAGCACACAAAGGGCCTCAGATCAACATGCTACCTGTGGGGGGTGCCCAGGTTCATGGCATCTTTAACAAAGAATTGGACAAAATGCACAAAGGGAGGAAGGAATGAAGGGATTTATTGAAAATGAAAGTACCCTCCACAGGGTGGGAGCGGGCCCAAGCAAAGGGGCTGAACGGCCCTGTTACAGAATGTGTGGGGATTCAGTACCCTCTAAGGGCTTCCATTGGTTAAGTGGTTACACCTTATATAAATGAAGAGGCTGAAGTAAAGTTACAAAGTCATTTACTCGGTGTCTGCTTTAAGGAGAGGCTATTTTCTGTCATGGCTGAAGCGCGGATTGGCCTAATGTTTCCTGCCTCCAGATTCTATTTTCCTGCCTCAAGTATCCCTTGGGTCAAATATTGCAAAGCAGGGTCAGCCTTGGGCGCAGAACTAATTGGAATTCCCGACACTCCCCCGGCATCCCCTTTCTCAGCTGCCCTAACACCAACCTCTCCCCAGCTACGAAGTCGGAAGTGTTTGCAGCCACCAGCACTTTACATGTCCCTGAAATATTTTATCAACGACACAGACCCAGTTTAAATGGTTACTTGCAGCTTCACAGGAATCCCTCACACCTCATAGAGAAGTGTTGTTTACCCGTGCCTATGTCTGGGTGCTCCTGAGAGGCCCAGCACACAAGGCTGCCACAGCAATTAGAGCCTCAAAGTCCCACAGCTCCCAGGGAGAACATTCACCCAGAAAACAGTGTCCCCGGGGTCCCATTTGTGGAGACGCCAATGTGCATGAGTCCTGGTACCCCCTGGAGATGTTCAATGTAGTGGCCCCGGCCGGACTCCTCAGACAGTGCTCTTGGGAAGTCCAGTTGTCCTTGAACTGGACACGGTCCCGTGGAGCTGAGCAGCAGGTGACAGTAGCCTCTTCCTTCAGTAATGTCTGTGTATGATCTTAAGCTTTTGTTGTGATCCAGGCTCTGCTAGGTTCTGGGGTGGGGATGGGACGGGAAGGCACTGCTGCAGATGCGAGACTGGATAGGTGAAGATGGCCAACGCAAAGACACCCTAATGAGGACTACCCGAGACATGCAGGGTGTTAGAAGGGCACATACAGGCAATAATCATTGCTAACATTTATATAATGCTTCATATGTTACATGTGGCCAGTGCTGTTTTAAGAGCTTTGCATGTGTCAACTAATGAAATTCCAAAGATGAATTCCATTATTTTCTTCCAGGTCACACAGCTACAAATGACATGGTTGGGAGTCCATAAATGGGATTCTGTGTCAGAGGCAGTACGGGGTGTTTTCAAATACACCACCTCATGGGATTCCCGCAGAAAACAATGAGGGAGGTGTGGGGCTCCTCACTGAGGAAGGAGGAAGGTGACCCTGAGAGGTTGTGTCACTCCCCTGTGGCTCACACCGTTAATGAGCAAAGATTCAAACTTAACCTATTTTGGACCATGGCCTTGGCTTTATGAAACCCAGCTTCTCCATTCAAGATGCTAAAACATTCATTGAAAAACACGAAAGATGGATTGAAGAAAATCACACTGCAAGAAACTTTACGTTAGAATGGGCTTCAGAGCTCACTTCTCCCAGCCTGTGACCTGCATGATAGATGGCTGTGCAGCAGCTCAGCCAGGCTGACAGCCAGCCCCTTGGAAGCTCCTCAGACCCATGGAGCAGAAGACCCCAACTCACAGAGCAGCCTCGCCCTGACTGAGGGGAGTATTTCTCAGGGGCTCACATCTCTTCCCCTAAGGCACCTATGACTATTCCTTCTCACACTGGTCTTTAGAAACGTGAAGACAGATTGTGTAGATCCAGTGTTGTTTGGAATGAACATCCTGGCAGGGAACACACCCTTAGGAAATCCTGGGTTTTGGACACCACCTCTGCCATCACCCTGCTTGACTGATGGACAGTGTCCAAAACCAGCATATCAACACCAGGGGTTTTGTGACCAGAGAAGATTCAAAAATGCTGAAAGAAAAAATAAATTAGTGAATGAATGAATGAGAAAGTGAAGAAGTGCATAGGTGAGTGTGCCAAGTCCCAGAGTCCTCAATAGGAAAAGGTCTCTCTCCCAGGTACCTACAGTAGACGTAGCAAGAATAAAGAATGGTGTGGTCCTAGGGCAGTTTCTTAGGAGCACAGATTTGTTCTGAGACGTTTTTCGTATCTCATCCTTTACAAAGCTCTGATTCTACCTCTGCATGAGGCCAGCCTGTGTAGCAGGCAGACATGGAGACAGGATGATGACTAAGGCAGGTGTGGCTCTTGCTCTTGTGGAGAATATAAACTGGTGAATTTGAATATTATTGTAACATATCTGTTAATTCAACATACACCAGCTGAATATCCTCTATAAGCCAGACACTAGGAACACAAGGAAAGAAAGGCAGGGCCCCTCCGTTACTAGAGTGTAGGGAGACAGAGAAGTCAGCTGACAATGTTAGCGGAGGGCTTAGAGATGACTGCAGGATGCTGTGGGTACCCAAAGGAGGGAGCTTGGAAGAAGAGAGTGAAAGGAGGCTGGAGACATATTGTCAAGGACCACGGGACTTAGGACACTCAAGGGGAACAGAGTATTAAGGCACAGAGATCTGAAGAAAGCATGGCATTTAACCATCCATCCACCATCTAAGCATCTGCTCACCCAAACACCCAGACAGCAAATAGTCAGGAAGCTCCTCCAGCCACCTGGCTACCCACACCAGGAACCTGTATCCCTCCTGGGGACCTAAATACTCACTAATCTGTCTGCTTAGCCCCTGCTCAGCAGGCCACTGTGGGATCACATCAGTCTCCTGAGTGTCCCCATCCATGCTCCATGCAGCAGCCCCAGGGAGCTGTCAGAAAAGCTAATTTGCATGTGGCATTCCCCTTCTGGAAGCTTTCAGTGTCATTCTAGTGCCCTTGAGAGAGATGACTCACAGGCCCTGCTGATCCTGCAGCTTCTCTATCGCCAACCTCATCCTTCCCGGACTCCTGGACCTCACACCTTGCACACTCCTCCCACCACATTCTGCCCTCATGTGTCCTGAGTTCTCCTACCTCCAGCTTCCAGCTTAAAAGAGAAGTCAAGGAAGCTCACAATAAGAGGAGGCTGAATTGTGGGGTGATACCTGAAAGAGAAAGAGTGCGGTAGAGAAAATGACACTGTGTGAGTAGGAACTTAAGATCCACCAAGTGTGATTAGAATCGTGGCATAAGGGGCTCTCAAACAACCTGCCTCCATGGCCCAAGCTCATGGCCCATCCTAGCTTGCTCACTGTGAATCCCTAGTGACTAACGGACTCTTGGTTAGGATCGTGTAGCCTAGTCAATCCCTTTAAACTTGGAGAGAAAAACAACCATCATGACTTTTGAGAATCACGTCCTATCACAAGGGGATGGGGTTGTAGTTGTGTAGTTCCCTTATTTACGTGTTCCTTCATTTGACACGTATTCACTGGGCATTTATTACATACTAGAAACTGTGCTAAGATAAAGTGGTGAGGAAAAAAAACAATAAAAACAAAAAAGAAATTGCAGTGCCTATTTAGAGTTAATCTGGTTTTCAGGACTGTCCGAAAGAGACATAATACAAGCCATGTATGTCATTTTTAATTGGGGGGAGTTATATTAAAATGTAAAAAAAAAAGGTTGAAATTAAATTTAATAACAAATTTTATTTCATCCACTACATCCAATATATTATCATTTCTGTGGGTAATTACTGTAAAATCTATTAGTTTTGCATTTTGCATTCTTTTCCTCCCATATCAAGTCTTCAAAACTCAGTGTGCATCTGATACTTGCAACCTATCTCAATTTGAACTAGTCATATTTCAAACTCTCAACGGCCATGTGTTGGTGGTTATGGTATTAGACAATGTAGGTCTCACTGGAAAGACAGAGTGTGGAAACAAGTGACATTAATTGTAACGTCTTTTGAGAGAATGGATGAGATCAGTGAAACAGCATCGTGTTGAGAATCCACAGAAATGGGTTTTCCTCTTAGATGTTCCAGCAGCTCACTGGGTGAGTCCATGAAAATTGATTTGCCTCTCTGTACCTCAGTGTTCTCATCTGTAAAATAAATGGGATTTGCAATATCAACTACCAGTAGAAATAGGTATCCAAATATTTATTTATTTATTACGTTTAATATCTGAAGATGTTAGAGGAGGTAGAGGAGGGTGTGTGTGTGTGTGTGTGTGTGTGTGTGTGTGTGTGTGTGTGTAGCTGGCAAAGATAAACCAATGAGTAGAAATTTAAAGATTACTTTTAATTTGAGGGGGAAGGTAGCTTCGAGTCTTCGTAATTCACTTTATAGATAGCATCAAAGTAGCCTCCAGGTAGATTAAAACAGTAAACTATGACACATTAAAACATAAAAACCTATACTATACTAGATTTTCTTCTTATCTAATATCTTTAACAGGAATGACTTTCTAAACTTCAAAGTTGTTTAAGGAGTCTCCAATGAAAAAAATCAAGAAATACGACTGTTAAAATGCTAAACTCTCATGGAAATAAGCACTTAACTACAAATTGATTTCAGAAAAAAGAGTCTGGAGAAAAAAATGTCACAACTATGACTGTGCCCATGTAAACTGATATATATATATATGTATGTATGTATCAGTTATATATATATATATATCAGATATATATATATATATATATATTCAGACCTCAAGATATGAATGAGCAAAGAACAGAAATGAACATTTTTCAAAAATGTTCAAACTTGCTAAAAATCAACAAATGGTAAGAAAGACCAATTTACTCTCGTTACATTAATATTTAAAAATAAGAATTCACAATGCTGTTGAGGGTATCACCAGAAACATATAAGATCCAGAAGAAAAGTGACTGCAAGAAGGAAAAAATAATTCTTATTGTGAAACCACATCATTATCATCTAAACTCAGCCTACCTTATGAGATGATGGATGTGAGCAGAGCCCTCTGTAATCTGCATAATGTCACATAAGCATAAGAAATCTTTAATATAGAGTAGCCAACAGGCTGTAGCTAGACAGGCAGCTATTGCCTGAGATTCCATCATTAATCTCTCTTCATTGGCTCGATTCAGCTGGCATAATTTTTATTGAATTCCCTTGGTAGATACAAGGGCTTGGATTGAAGAAAACAAAAATCCCTGCTCAAAAGGCTCAGAGGCTAAGGCAGGAAGCAGGCAGGGAAAGAGCTCTTGTGATGGAAGCCTGCACAGTGAGGGCATTTCTAGAGAAGGGATCCTCCAGGATTCCTCTAAATACTCAAGGCTCCGTAATGGTGGAAGGACTTGGGACCCCAAAGGCACAGGGAAAGTTCATCTGTTTATTCTTCTGGGTGGCGGAAGAGACAGAAAATGGGGCCAGGTGAAGGATGACCAGACAGAGGCCCTTGTCACTCAGTCCCTGCCCCTTCTATGGCAGAACAGATACTCTGCTAAGACAGGTTCTGCATTCAGGTCCTGGGATTGCCATTTTTTTTTTTTGGCCCCTTGAAACACTCAGTCCCTGATCTACAGAAGGGAGCCCCACATGCACACAGCAAGGGCACACTGGGAAGAGGCTGTGGAGATGCTTCATGAACCATAACAAGTGTGTCCTCAGTGACATCTCCTTTTTCTTTTGTGGTCACTGGGCTAGACACAGAAGTAGCCCCATCACTGCCCCAGAAACCCCTGTCAGTAATATGGAAACAGACGCAGCATTGAAATGAATCAAAGATGAGATGGCCAACCACCACTTGATGTCTAAGTAAGGCTGTGGTTCAACACAGTCCTTGAAACAATGTGTTATAGCTGTGACAATTTATATTCTCTCTCTCTTTCTCTCTCACTCTCTCTCTCTCTCTCACACACACACACACAAACACACACACACACAATGCTCATCACATATAGCTAAAAAAAAAAGACAGCTCACAAATGTCCCACTAAGATGTATGTTTTCTGTATGTGAGTATTTCTGCACATACCTGTACATATGCAATACTAGAAGGATAGTTAGGAGGTTTTATTTCTGGATGATAACATTATGGGTGATTAATGCTTGCTCTTGGCTTATCTGTATGCTCTGATTGTCCTATAATGAACATATATGACTTCTGTAATAAGAAAAACAATGAAGGCTATTTTTACTTTATTATTAATTGTTATTATTACTGAGACGGAGTCTCACTCTGTCACCCAGGCTGGAGTGTAGTGGTGTAATCGCGGCTCACCGCAACCTCCGCTTCCTGGGTTTAAGCGATTCTTCTGCCTCATTCTCCCGATTAGCTGGGATTACAGGCGTGCACCACCACACCCAGTTAATTTTTATATTTTTTTAGTAGAGACGGGGTTTCTCCATGTTGGCCAGGCTGATCTCAAACTCCTGACCTCCTGTGATTCTCCCGCCTTGGCCTCCCAAAGTACTGAGATTATAGCATGAGCCATCGTGCCCAGACTGAAGTCTACAAGTGAACGTGTCAAATCAGCAAAACTAGATTTAAATGTAAACTAGTAGCAGCTGCCATTTGCAAATTGCTGTGTGCTTCCTCTTGAGCTGAGAATCCCGTGCAGATTTGCTTTGGCCTCACAGTAGTCTTATGAGATGGGTACGGTTTGTCCCATGTCATAGCTGAGGAAAGGGGCCTCAGAGAGTCTGAGGGACTCACCCAAGACCATGCCACTGGTGACTAAAGCTGGGAGTTGTCCTCAGCCCTGGCTGGCCTGACAGCCTCTTCTCTTGATCACTTACTGATACTGTCTAGTAAAAAGGGGACGCCGCCCAGAAATTTTTCCAGCAGCTACAATGTGTGCCTGCTCTGCCATTCTGGGGTGAGGGCTCCCAGCAACTTTTAACGGAGACACGACTTCCTCATTGGGCTGATGGAGATGATTGTAAGACAGCCTCAGGGTCAAAGCAAACCCCGCCCTGGAAGTTGCAATGCACTAGTCACCATTCTCAACCATATATACACATCTGTATCCTCATATAAACATTGCACTAACCTTGTTAGACGGACACTAGTCTCTGCATCCAACAACTGAGAAACGTGAGCTGCAGGGGGGTTACCCACTCTACTGGACTGAATAGTGGTCCCCAAGAAGTCATGTCCAGCTAGAGCCACAGAATGTGACCTTATTTGGAAATAGAGTATTGTACATGTAAGTAGTTAAGATGAGGTCACACTGGCTTAGGGTAGTCCCTATATCCAATGACTGATGTCTTTACATAAAAGCCATGTGAAGACAGGCAGAAGACAGAGGTGGGGTGCATCTATAACCCAAGGAAGAACAAGGATTGCTGGCAACTCCAGAAGCTAGGAAAAGACAGGGGAGCATTCTCCTGTACAGTCTTCAGAGGGGATGGCTAAACCAATATCCTAGTTCCAGATTCTGGCCCCCAGAACAGTGAGAGAATAAATGCGTGTTGTTTTAATCCACATAGCGTCTGGTAATTTGTTACAGTAGCCGCAGGAAACTAACACAGCCATCATGCCCAAAGTCACACAGCTCAGGGATGACAGAGCCAGGACTGGCACCCAAGTTGCCCAGCTCCAGGGCCCATCCTTCACCCACTGCTTCTCGCCAGGCTGCATGCAGCAGCTGTGAAAATTAAGAGTCAATTGGGTAAAGCGCTTGGCCCAGCACCTCCCACCCTGTAAGTACAGCACAAGTGGTAACTGTTATTAGTCATTAGTGACATGGAAAATGCTCATCGCCATTTTCAGGAGAAAAGAGCATGATTTAAAACTGAGTGTGGGGTATGATCTCAACCACAGGCTGCACAGAAAACTGTTTGATTGATAACAAGCCAGAGACGGTTGCCTGTAGGTTGTGAGATTACAGACAATTTTTCTTCTTCAGATTTTACTCTTAGGTTTTTGTCTTTTTCTTTTCAGTGAATATACGGTACCTTTTCATTTTATTTCATTAGCTTTTTTAAACTCTAAAAAATAATGCAAAAACAACTAACAAATTCTATAATACAACAAAAAGCCATTAATAACCTCCCACCCACCCAATCCCAGTTCCACCTACACTTCACCTCCTTAATCAAAGAAACCTCACACAGAAACAGTAATTCATTTTACAAACTGCTGTGCAGCGGGAGTGTGGGCAGGCTGGCTGCAGGGGCAGTGCTGGGGGCTCAGCTGCTCTCCAGGGATGGTGCCCACCCACAGAGACAGGGACTCCAGCTCAGGGGACTGAGGGAACTGTCAGTCTCATGGGGTGCTGCTAACACAGTGGACCCCTGGTTGCTGCTAACACAGTGGACCCGCCCCTCCAGGGCAGAAGCAGCCCCTGAGGGGCACTGGCACCCCGTCCTTCAGCACACACATGGTTACAGAGACCCTCTTATGTGCCAGACCCCACTGTGGAGCCACAGCAGTGACAGACTCGGGTCCCCATGGTGCTGGAACTTGTGTTCTTATAGTGAGACTCAGCTATTCAACAATTAAATCAAGATTCTATCAGATGGTCCTAAGTGGAAGAAATAAGAGTCCATGAGAATGGTGTCCCAGGTCCTGAGGTTCGATCCTGACCAGTTTTGACACTAACACATATTGGGTGGGTTTGTATCACTCTGAGGCTGAGCACAGCATTGTCCTCTGTAAAACGGGACAACCATATCCTCCCAGACTGTGTTCTTCACAGTACACAGAAAACACTTCGAGAAAGAGCAAGCACATTTTAACGCTACGGGCCACATTCTGTTCCAATACAGTGATGTATTGATTGAATCAATCCTCCCGACAGCCTTAGGAAGCCAGGGAATATGTTATGCTCATCAAGCAGATGAGGAAACAGGAATGTCACTGCTGGAGAAATGTCACTTTAGAATTGTTTTAGTCCATTCAGGCCATTGTTACGGGCACCACAGAATAAATGACCTACACAAAAACAGAGCTTTATTTCTGAAAGTTCTGGAGGCTGAGAAGTCCACAGTCAGTCACCGGCAGATTCAGTGTCTGGTGATGCTTTCCAGGCACCTTCATAAGGGCACTTACTCCCATTCATGAAGGCTCACCCTCTTGACCTTACTCTAAATACCATCACCTTGGGGGTTAGAATTTCAACACAAGAATTTTAGAAGGAAACAAACATTTAGACCATAGCAGGGATCATGTAAATCAGTGGGGTTAAGGTTATGTTTTACAGATCATCCAACTGTGACTCAGAGGGGAAGTGACTTCTTAAGGTCACTCAGCAAGTTAGCCATTGTAAATGGAGCCAGACCCCATCCTCTTGCCTCCAGCCCCTCTCTTCCTCTCTCCCATATTCTCTTTCAGACCTGGGCGGGTGAGAGGGAGGGGCCTGGCCAAATGGCAGATAGCTTCAGTAGTTGGCAAATGTTAGAAGGTCTCAGAGCACAAGCAAAAGATGTGCTCTCCAAGGGGAAGTCTTCCATTAACCTTTGCAGGAACTTTATTAAGGTCAAGACCTCTTTATTTGTCAAGGCTCAATAGGTTGAAAGTAAATTTTCTGTGCTCATTATAGAATTCTCACGAAATCACAAAATTAGAAAAGCCAGAATTTTTCCATGTGTAAAAAATGGAGTATTTGCTTGTATATGGGAAATTTGAAAAACATACCTTCTATGGGAAATTTGAAAAGCATATACCATTGTAGCATTATAAATAGAAATCTCAAACTTTGCCATACATTTAAATAATTCCAAGGAATCTATTCTCTGAAGCAGCACTGTCCAATAGAAATATAAGGAGAACATCATAGGCAATTTTAAATTTTCTATTAAACACCATTTAAAGACTAAAAAGGAATAGATGAAATTAATTTTAATAATATTTTTTATTTAACTCAATATACTCAATATATTATACTTTCAACCTGTAGTCAATATGAAAATAGTAATGACCTACTTTACATTTTCATACTAGATCTTTGAAATCCACTGTGCATTTTGTAGTCTAGCACATCTCACTTTTGACAGCCGCATTTCAAGTGCAAAGTAGCCACATGTGGCTAGTGGCTATAGTATTGGATGGTGCAGGTCTGGAATGTTGTATAAGTGCTTTAACTAGATTTGGTCAAAACCTTGGAGTTCTTATTTAACTTTTTAAAAATAAATAAATTAATTAATTAATCATTTTACTTTAGGGACAGGGTCTTGCTCTGTGGCTGAGCACAGCATTGTCCAGGCTGGAGTGCAGTGGCACAATCATAGCTCTCTACAGCCTCAAACTCCTGGGCTCAAGCAATCCTTCCACCTCAGACTCCCAACTAGCTAGGACTACAGACATGTGCTACCATGCCCAACTAATTTTTTAAAAAATTTTTATAGAAAAGGGCCAGAACTCTTAGCCTCAAGCAACTTTTCCACCTGGGACTCACGAAGTGCTGGGGTTACAGGTGTGAGCCACTGTGCCTGACCTAACTTATTTAATTTATGAAAAATATCTGCCACGTAGCTTAGTTGGCAAAGCCAGTTCTTACTGTCAAACCCACCAGCCAAATCCAATTTACTGACAGGAGAGTATGACTTTACTTCAAAATTGAAGGACATGTGTTAACATGCAAGCTCTGTTAACCTTCTCATTCCTGAAATCGAATTTTAAGAGAGCTGATTAGCTATGCAGATGGATGATAGATGGATGAATGAATGGAAGGATAAGTACACAGAAGATGATGGCCAGATGGATGTGGGCGGGTGGGTGGATAGATGGGAGATAAATAGGTAACAAGAGAAAGATAGAGAACTAGATCTGAAACTTGCTCTTGCCTGTGTTTGATGCCTGGTTGAAATAACGCACCACCACCTTCAGTATTTCTCACAGAAGCTCCTTCACTTGGCACTCACAGAATTTCTGCCTTGGTTTGATACCCCAGAGGCTACACTCAGGATGAAGAAGAATGGCTTTCCTTTATAAAGAGGGAAAAGAATTTCTGCAAAGGCATGGGGAGAAAGGACAGCTGGCAGAACCCAGATGCATCTCTAGTTGAGTCACTTTTCAAAGAGCACTTACAGATGCTGAGCAGGTAGAAGGAGCTTACTTCAAGCTGTCTATGCCCTCAAAAGTCTCTGTGAAATTCAAAGGAGTTCGTACTCAGCTTGCAGACTGCTGGGCTCGATCAGCCCTTAGGGTCTTGTGAGTCATAACAGCTTCCCAAGGAAAGACTGAAGGACCACAGCCCAGTTCAACTTCTACCGACGACTTAGGGTGGTCCATGAGAGCCTGGGATCTGAAGACAGGATCTCAACTTTGGCACTTCCTGGAGATGTGTGGACAAGACACTTTACCGCTCTGCATCTCACTCTCCTTGTCTGTAAAATGAGATGATCAAAACCCTACCTTGTCTCACCTTTATGGGAATAAGCAAGGTAGCACACTGAGCAAGTGAGCCCTGGATCCTAGGAAGTGCTCTCTTTACTATTCTAAATGTATCATTCAACCTCACCGTTTGATAAATCAGGGAAACTGAGGCTCAGAGAGCTGAGCATCTTTCCAGTGCTGGAGAGTGTGCTGCGAGATGTGTGTGCCTTACCTAATTTGATTCTCACATCACTTTTGGCGGTAGGTGTTCTTGCCCTTCTGTTGAAGATGGATAAACTGAGGCACAGAGAATTTTTGCATTGTGGTCATCTTCCCCAAGATGGATTCAACTGGCTGCAATAGGACAAAGGGAGCTTTGCTTTTTTATTAGTCTGTTTGGGCTGCTGTAACAGAACACAGACTGAGGAATGTTTGAAGAACAGAAATTTATTCCTCATAGTTCTGGAGGCTGGGAAGTTCAAGATCAAGGTGATAGCAGGTCTGTTGTCTGCATCCTCCAGAGGGGAAGAATGCTGTGTTCTCACATGGCAGAAAGCAGAAGGGCAAAAGGACTGAACTCCTTGCATCAAGCCCTTTAATAAGGGCACCTAATCCCATTCCTGAGGACAGAGCCCTCATGACTCAATCACCTCCCCAAATCTGCACTTCCCAATACTGTCACATTGGGAATTATTATTCAACGTGAATGTTAGAGAGGACAAAAGCATTGAAGCCATATCTGTTCTCCTTCACCATGCACCCTCTTTGCTTTTGACTTTGGAGTTTACAGAACTGCACTCTTAGGCATCATTTGTGAGCATGGTCATCCTAACCACCTTGGCAGAAGCTGTGTTTTGTAGAGGAAAATGCTGTGACTCAGACAAGAAAAGAAATGCACCCAGGTTTATATCAAGGTGGCAGCATATTTATTTCCAGCAAAGTGTATGTGGGAAAAGCCCATAGGTTTTCAGCATTTCCTGCCCCAGTTCACAGTGCCAGTTCTCTTTCTGCAGATACTTCCTGGGTTGGCAGTGCCCCCCAAACCCCACCCCCTTCCCAACTTATCTTCCTCTGGTCCCAGAACAAAGGCCCTTCAATCCCTGATCAGAGCCAGTGCCCAGAGGAAGTTCCTGGGTGCAGCGTGGTGGCTAATGAAGTAGAAAATGCAATTTTCTATGTAAATAAACAAGCTGACAGACCAGACTGCTCCTGCCTTAAGCTTCCCGCGTAAGGGGGAAACACTCATTCCCGCTGGTGACACCAGCTGTCACAGAATCATGAAGCTGGGGCCTCAGGGTTGCCTCGGGACCATCCACACAGTCCTGCTAGAAGCTGGCACTGCCCAGGCATGAAGTTGGCAAAGATGACAATGCTGGTGGCTTTGTTGAGGCCTCACAGAGAAGGGGTCTCATCTGTTCAGTTTCTGCTACCCAAATTGGGAAGCAAAAACCTGCATATTATGCTTGGTGGGGACATCTACGCTAAGAAAGAGAGACTGCCAAAATTTGCCTGGATATGAACACAGAAAGGGCAAAATCAGAGGGAAATCAAAATAATAACCAATGATAATAGCAACTCCCATGGATTAGCTCATCACTCGTGAAAAACACACAAGTACTTGTATTTTTCCAGTTTAGCAAATAAAAACATCAAAATTCAGACCGGTGGAGTTACACAATCAGTGCTGGGGTAGCTTAGACTTGGACATGGGTCTGTCCAGCTCAAAAGCCCATGCTCCTAACACCCTGCCGGGCTCGCTCTCAGCACTGGCATTATGCTGAGAAATCAGGGCTACCTTCCCACACGACTGGTGCAAAGCACAAAAGGCCTTGGCTGGCCCAGTTGGGCACAGAGGGGTGATCACAGCACTTGGCATTGTGCTGGCTGTCCCGGACCCTGCAGGATCCTGAAGCTGGGTCATTTATTTATAAAGAGGATTCCAACACTCCCTAATGACTCAGCGCAGATGCTGCCTCTTCTGAGCTGGAAGCACCCCTGACCTTCTGCACCAATGGCTCAGCTGCCCCAGCAATGTTGTGCCTACCTCCAGAGTCCCCTCTGTTCACCCCGTCATCTCCCTCACTGGTTCCTAGGCTCTGGCCAACCAACACCCTCACTGTGTTGAATAAATGTGAAAGGGTTTCTCAACAAGACAGAACAAGATGATAAAGATGGTACCATATGGTGGCTAATGCCTGTAATTCCAGCACTTTGGGAGGCCCAGGCAGGCAGATCACAAGGTCAAGAGATCAAGACCATCCTGGCCAAAATGGTGAAACTCCATTTCTACTAAAAATACAAAAATTAGCTGGGCCTGGTGGCATGTGCCTTTAGTCCCAGCTACTCTGGAGGCTGAGGCAGGAGACTCACTTGAACCTGGGAGGTGGAGGTCTCAGTGAGCTGAGATTGTGCCACTGTACTCCAGCCTGGTGACAGAGCGAGACTCCGTCTCAAAAAAAAAAAAAAATGATGGTACCATCTGCTTGGGCTGGCCACTGCACCTGGGGCCCTGCCATCTTCAGCGCCACCTGCAGCCCCCACAGAGAGGACACATTAGACCCAGGCAAGCTCCTGCATCCTTCTCTCATCTCCGTGCTGCCCTTCCTTACTCACCTAATCTTACCTTTCCTGCAGGCCTGCAGCATGCCTCAGAGTGTTTTATTCATGCATGTATGTGTGCACTCATTTGTAACTTTTATACAGAAATGCATCAAGCCCCCAGTCTGTGCCAGGCACCATGCTGAGGCTGGGATACAGCAGACATCAATAGGCATGGATCCTGCTCCCATAGAACTTGTACCTAGTTGGGAGAGAAAAGCATTAATAGAAAAATGATGGGTTCCTGAGAGAGGTGACTGGGCCCTTTTGAACGGTGTGGAAAGGGGTACAGAGGCAGGTGGGGACATTGAGGCAGATAGGGACATTGAGGATTTGTGGCAGAGAGGGGCGGAGACATAGGGACTGACCGAGCTGGAGATGAGGTCCCATCCAGACTCAGACACTAACACGCAGTGGGAACAGAACGTGAGAGTTCGGCGCTCCCTGAACTTCAGTTCTCTGATCTGCTGTCCAGCGCCCTACACCTGGTTCTCCAGCATCCTCTTCCATGATCATAATTGCTACCAGAGGAAGAATGCTTCCTTGAAGAGGAGCTACTCTTAGTTCTGGCTCTTTGCGACATCTTGCTAGGAACTTCACTCACTTTACCCGGTTAAGCCTATGGCTACTTTGTGAGGTGAGCACTGTTTTCTCACATTTCACAAATAAGAGAGATCAGGCTCAGAAAGGCCACATGAGTTACTTGAGGTCACTCAGTTCAGGGGCTGAGCTAGGACTGCCTTCCAGTTCTGTACATCCCAAATCCCATGCAGCTTCCACTGCATCCTCCAACCTCTGTTTGGCTGTGAAAGTCAGGGCTCTTCCAGAGTTTACCCTCACCTCCTGAAGTTGCATGAAGCTTTGGAGGACTTCCAGTTTAGGGTACACACTATGGGCTCTAAAGCCAGCCAGACCTCTGTCAAACACCAGCCCTGCCTTTCCCTATCCTCAGAATTTGGAGAAGGCCTTTGTTTCACCCATCTTCAGTTTCCTCACCCGCGGGATCAGACAGTGACATTCCACTCCAGGAAATTGTGCTTCCAAACCTCCTCACCGCGATCAGCTGTGTTTCTAAACTCCCAGAGTGCCTATTGTATGATCTGACACATGGAAATTATTCATAATCCGGATTTGTAGTTGTCAAGAACTGTGAAGCAGCTGAGGTTTTACCTTATTTGCAGGGCAAGTTAGCCTGGCACCGTTTCCTGGATGCTTCACAAGATACGCAGCTCCTTGATCAGGGGCACAGGGCAATTTATGACTCAGGCAATAGGCATTTAATCCAAGTATCATCATTGTCACACCAATTCCACAAGCCATGGTTCCTACATGGAGAGGTGAAGAAGGTGAGGTGGCACCTGCACCCACAGCAGGGTGCATTCCAGGAGAGGGACTCCAAATAGAGAGTCCCTAAACCTTTTATAAGTCACTAAGCCTGCCTGTCTTTTACTCTGGAGAGAGACACTATCTCTCTCCCAGGCTGTTTGCTTCACCGATGTCCTCAGAAAGATACTCTGGAGCAAAGGAGAGCCAGTCTATGTGCTTGTGAGCTTTGCAGAAACACAAGAGACTCCGGGAGACCAGGGACTGTGGTCCTAACAGCGTTCATTTCCTGACACCACCTATCTCTCCTTTTCCCACAGTGCTAAGCCCTGGGTGGTTCCAACCATCTTTGACACAATTTTAGTACCACTGAGCTCTAATTTTAGCATTGCTCTGGACTTCTCTATCTTGATAGTCCATATTTTTCCCTTCACAGCTGCATTGCTCTTCTTTATCCTCCTAGGTCCCATTCTACGTGGTGCAGAAAATTCAGTAAATTCTAGAATCTTCCAGCCATGTTGGATCTGCTGAGTTACATTCAGGAATTCCTTCCTGCCCCATGGTGTGCTCATGTGGCCAGTAAAAGATGATCATTAATTTTTTTAGGAATTTTGCAAGCTGGAATTGACATTGACATCATAGAGACTGGCAAACCCTAGCACATCACAAGGTGCCTACTCCCAATCATACTCTCAAATCCATTTTTCCTCAGGGCAGATGTAAAGATTTCTGGGCTTACATGATGAAACTTGAGCAACTGTGGGAAGGTCACATTCATATCCCAACTTTGGACCCTTTTACTGCCCTCTGTGGCACCTAAGTCTTATTCTATCTGGTTTTAGCTAAGCCCTTCCTCCTCCTTTCTCTTGGGGATCTGCTGGGAGCTGTGTCTTCAACTGATGCACAACAGGCCAATGATTCAAGGTATGCTGTTGTTCTCACCGTCCCATGCCTCAGCTAGACCATAGGAGATTCGGGAATCCTCTCCTGCTCTGCTTTGCCCAGACACCTGTGCAGTCATGGCTGCTCACCGGCTGCCACGCATGATGGAACCAAATGCATCTCAACACGACCCCTGGGCCTTCCCCATTTCCTTTCTACACTCAGATCCTCAGACTTAAGGAGAGATTTCAACCCTCACCTTTACAAGAGCTCATTCTGAGGGACCCTGCCCCACACTCACATCTTGCTTTCCACATCCCCAAACTAAAATATTTTTGGTTAAAGGCTTTTTATTGATTTTCCTCACAGAAGGATAAGGGCAGGTTGGGAGACCTGTGGGTTCAGCATCTGAACATCCTTTGACAAAAGGTCTTTTCCATGTCAACTTCTGTCAGCCTCAGAGGATGCTTCAGGGCAAACCTTGCTATCATTGTACCAATCACATTCTGAGATCACTTCTATACCTGAGATGAAAGTGAGGAGATTTGCTTTATCTATTTTTATTCCTTTTGTGTCCCAGAGCCAGTTCCAAAGTGTCAGCATTCTGAGATGGGAGGTGACTTGGCCAAGGTCACATAGCTAATGAGTGATGGAGCCAGGAACAGAATCCTAGCCTCTGCTCTTGTTCCAGTTCATAAGACAATAGGCAATACTGCCTCTAAACGTGCGGTTCTCAGGCATTGCCCTGCCCCAACAACCTGAGGTCCTTCCCTCCCTCCTCCTTTCTTCCTTGAACCTTCTGTCCCTTTCTTCCTTCCTTCCCTCCTCCCCTCCTTCCCTTTCTTTCTCTTTTTATTCCTCCTTCCCTTCCTACCCTCCTTCCTTCTTTCCTCCTTTTCTTCCCCTTACCTTCCTTCTTTCCTCCTTTTTCTCCTTCCTTCCCTCTTTCCTTCTCTTGTTTTTCCTCCCTTTCTTTTTCCTTCCTTCCTTCCTTCTCTTCTTTCCTCCTTCCCTTCCTTTCTTCTTTTCTTTCTCCCTCTCTCTTCCTTTTTCTTTCCTTCTTCTTCTACTCCTTTTTTCTTTCTTCCTTCTTTCTCTCCCTCCCTCTTTCTCTTCCTCTCTTCCCTCCTCTCTCTCTTCCTTCCTTCCCTCATTTCATTCTTCTATCTCTGTACCTCCTTCTTTCTTCCCTCACTCATCCCTTTCTTCCACAGATATTTACTGAGCATCTACTATATGTCAGACAGTGCACTGAGAATGCAGATGTGGTTTCTACCCTCATGATGCTGATGGCCAAAGTCCCATTATCAGCAGTGGCCTTTCAAATCAGGAATGGGACGAGGGGAGTCTATTTGAAAGACAACCCTCTTCAACCCATTCAGTAAGAAAATATCCCTTTGTCCCTCCAGATTTTTTGAGAATCAGAATTCTTTGCATATTCCTGGAGAAAAGAAGACCTTCCCAGGACATTAACAGACTTAAACACAGTGTGAAGGGCTTGAAGGAGTAGTGTCCATGGGGCAAAGGCAGACAAAGCTTGGGTCTGGCTTTACAGAGAGGGAAAGGTTCCAAGTCAAATGCTCTTTACCTGTAATGCCTGCTCATTTTCTGGATGCAAAGCTTCCCATATCACATCTAATTGTTCTCCAAAGAACGTTCTCTTCTTGTTGGAGGGCTTCCCATAACTGTACTCTTAACCACTAATATTGATTTCTGAGTGGTCCAGCACTGTTCAAGTTTACTTGCTTGTTTGTTCATTTGTTTTCACTCAGTTTAAGTAGTTCACAAAAGAAAAAAAAACCTTAGAAAGTTAAATTAGCGTCACCATAATTGTGAGTGTGATTATTTCTACCCCATGACTAATACTACCATTTCTATTATTATTTTATAAAAGGCGTGGAAAGATCACCCAGATAGTAAGAGAAAGAGCTATCTTAAAGCCTAGGTTCAAGCCGCAGTGTCTTTCTTTCATAATTTCTTTCCAACAATCAATTATTCCAATGCACTTGCCTGGATTCCTTTGTAATGTGAACAATCAACTTTATTGATCTGTTTCCTCAAATGGCATTTCCTTGGAGTGCAACACATCCCATCTACATTTGCACTGGGCCAAGAATCAATAACATTGGTGATGTCCAGGAACTCCAAGGGCTAGACAGGGGAGAAAGGGAATTGATGTTACATTTGTATAAAGTGTCTTGGGACATGTTCGATTACATTGAGGTCACCTGGAGAAAAAGAAAAATGACTCCCAATCAAGCAACACTTCTTTTATTTCTGCTATTATTATTTAACTAAGCAATGCAGTGAATACCTTCTGTAGGCCCAGTACCTTGCAACATGCTTATAAAAGAGATATTGTTTAACAAAGTAAAGAATTCATATCGATTTTTGCCAATGCTCAATTTTGTTCTTCTGCAAGCCATCATCCTCGCTGAGCCTCTTTATGTCCAGGGACACCATGAATACTAACCCTTGATCTGGGGCATTGGGCCAGATTCGATGCTGATGTTCTCCAACACCTTTTATGCACCCCCACCTTTTGTCGTGGGGTCCCTCATTCATTCACCCAAGTATCAGGGGATCTACTACACGTAACAGACATCTGACCACAGTGGAGAAAGAAAATAGGGTTTTTGTGGCTCCCAACCTAGGATGCCCAGTGGTAAGCAGTTAAGGACCTATATGAGTTCTCAGTTATGTCAGTAGAGACCCAGGTTCCATCCCTCCTAACTCCCTGCTGTTTGAGTATATTGGTTTTCTCCCTTGTACTGGGTGCCTCACAGGTGCAGGATAGCTACAACATGTACACAGTAGGCAGAACGTCAGTGTTACAGGTGGGAAGAAAGGGGCAGGGCAGGAAGGTGAATGATTTTCTCAAGATTTTGCTTTTTATTTGGGAGTGGAAGCATCTCTTGGACTTCTGCCAACATTAGGTACTTGGCCAGTCCTGGCTAAAAAAAAAAGAAACTTGAGAAATAAAATTTTATTGTTTTCCAGCCTCTACAAGAGAAGACCAGGAAGAGAGTGGTTAGGATGGGTGGTGTGCAAGCCAGTCATGGGATCTATCATGCATGCATTTAGCAAATGGGCCAGTGACCTCTCATGGCCCAGTTCTTGGGCTGGGCAGCAGTGAGGAACAAGGTGTATCTCTCCCTCAGGAGCTTGCAGGTGAGAGAGGTACAGGCAAGCAAACAACTAACACGAGGCACAGAGGGAAGGCTAGAAATGGCAAGGGCAGTGCAAATGTGGACGTTTGGGGGATGCCAAGTGGGGACTGAGAGGAAGGGAACTGGCAGAGCCCAAATTTCTAAATTGGACCAGGAGGGAGACAGCACTTCCTTGGTCTGTTTGGGCTGTCATAACAAAAATACTATAGACTGGGGGGGCAGAAAAACCCCAAACATTTATTTCTTAAGATTTTTAAGGCTGTGAAGTCCAAGATCAAGGCATCAGCAAACACGGTATCAGGGGAAGGTCTGCCTCCTGGTTCACTGGCGGCCGGGCATCTCCTAAAGTGGTGAGGGCCTCTCTGGAGTCCCCTTTTAAAGGCTCTAATTCCATTCATGAAGGCTCTACGCTTATGACCTAATCACACCCCAAATGCCTCACCTCCAAATAGCATCACCTTGGTGATCAGGTTTCAACATATGAATTTAAGGAGGACAGAACCATGCAGTTGATAGCAGCACCATCAGGCAATTTACAGCCCAGGGAGGCACCCACACAGAGATGGGAAAGCCTTAAGTTCTTAGCCTACAGTCCCAGCCATACCAAGGAAGGGAATGTATCCAGGACCGATATCACAATACAACCCTTTAAAACATTTACATTTTAATTTTTTCTTAGCATAAAAGTAAAACCAATTTTTATAAAACACTTGTAAAAACACAGAAAAAAGAGTATGAAAATAAATACTTTTCTCTGTGCGAATATTTGGATCATTCATTCCAGGTCTCATTTTACATAGAAAATAGGCTTGTTCATGACTGTCATCAGGAGCCAAATACAAAGTCTATTGGCTCATTTAACTGAGATATCCTGGGGTGGTGGACAGGTTAAGCCATGGTAACTCCATATGGGCAGGATCCCATGGGCTCTTTCGCTCTCTCGGATCTGCCTTGCTTCCTTCTCAGACATGAGCTTCACAAGTTCCATTGCATCCATACGTCTATGAACCTAAATGAAAAGAAGGCTCCCCTAAGGGTCTTCCTAAAAGTCTCTGGACTCATTTGGGACACATCCCCTGGTGTAAATTCTTAGGATCACTATGGAATGGGGAAGTTGCAGGTGCAGCTCAGGAGAAAGGGTGCAAGGCAGAGAACGTTACCCCTCTGTCTCTCTTTTTAAAATTAGCATTAAAGTAAATACATGGTAATGCTTGTGAATGGATGAGTGAGTCGGTGAGGAAGTTTGGTTCACCTACATAATGTCACTTTACCCTCCACATCACCCCTCTAATAAACTTATCACAAAGGATGGCATCATGCTCTTTTTACAGATTAAAGAACTCTGCCCAGGCCAGGCATGGTGGCTCATGCCTGTAATCCCAGAACTTTGGGTGACTGAGGCAGGAGGGTTGCTTAAGCCCAGGAATTCGAGATCAGCCTGGGCAACATAGTGAGATCCCATCTCTACAAAAAAATTAAAAAATAGCCGGGCATGGTGATGTGTGCCTGTGGTCCCAGCTACTCAGTAGGTAGAGGTTGGAGGATCACTTGAGCCCACCTGGTCAAGGCTTCAGTGAGCTGTGATTGTGCCACTGCACTCCAGCCTAGGTGACAGAGTGAGATCTTGTCTCAAAATAAATACAAAGATAAATAAAAGAAATAAAGACCTATGCCCAGAAAATTGGAATGACAAGAATCAAATGTTTCTGAATCCTTTCTCTTCTCTCCCTCACTTAATCGTCATTAATAAAATAATCTAACATATGAATAATGGAGACTAGAGCTTGGCATGGAGAGAGCATTGGGTTGAAAAATAGCATTTGCCATTGTTGTTCTTATTATTGTCAACTGTGACAGCCAATATCAACTCACTTTTGACTGGACTCTTTGTCAAAGTACTTTTAAAGTGCTCCACCCATGAAGTCTTACATTGCTAGTGGAATTGCATATGCTGTAGTGGGATTCCTGGCAGGAGAGCTGGTATTTCAGCAACCTCAGCTTACCTTGCATAGGTGAAGTCATCTCCATCTACTTTGGAGGCTTACTCATAAGTTAGTTCAAACCTGTTTAATTTTCAGTTTAGAAACAAGAGAGCCTCACCTGAGTCAATTCCAAATCCCTTCCAGAAAAGCACAGGTGGGATGGTGGAAAGAGCAGGTGGGACGATGGAAAGATCAAGTCTAATGGTGGAAAACACAGGTCAGATGGGGGAAGGTGTGGGTGGGATGGTGGGAAGAGCAGGTGAGGTGGTGAAAAGTGCAGGTGGGATGGTGGGAAGAGCAGGTGGGATGGTGGGAAGAGCAGGTGGGATGGTGGGAAGAGCAGGTGGGATGGTGGGAAGAGCAGATGGGATGGTGGAAATTGCAGGTGGGATGGTGGGAAGAGCTGGTGGGATGGTGGGAAGAGCAGGTGGGATGGTGGGAAGAGCAGGTGGGATGGTGGAAATTGCAGGTGGGATGGTGGGAAGAGCAGGTGGGATGGTGGGAAGAGCAGGTGGGATGGTGGGAAGAGCAGGTGGGATGGTGGAAATTGCAGGTGGGATGGTGGAAATTGCAGGTGGGATGGTGGGAAGAGCAGGTGGGATGGTGGGAAGAGCAGGTGGGATGGTGGGAAGAGCAGGTGGGATGGTGGGAAGAGCAGGTGGGATGGTGGGAAGAGCAGGTGGGATGGTGGAAATTGCAGGTGGGATGGTGGGAAGAGCAGGTGGGATGGTGGGAAGAGCAGGTGGGATGGTGGAAATTGCAGGTGGGATGGTGGGAAGAGCAGGTGGGATGGTGTAAATTGCAGGTGGGATGGTGGGAAGAGCAGGTGGGATGGTGGGAAGAGCAGGTGGGATGGTGGGAAGAGCAGGTGAGGTGGTGAAAAGTGCAGGTGGGATGGTGGGAAGAGCAGGTGGGATGGTGGGAAGAGCAGGTGGGATGGTGGGAAGAGCAGGTGAGGTGGTGAAAAGTACAGGTGGGATGGTGGGAAGAGCAGGTGGGATGGTGAAAAGTGCAGGTGGGATGGTGGGAAGAGCAGGTGGGATGGTGAAAAGTGCAGGTGGGATGGTGGGAAGAGCAAGTGGGATGGTGGGAAGAGCAGGTGGGATGGTGGGAACAGCAAGTGGGATGGTGGAAATTGCAGGTGGGATGGTGGGAAGAGCAGGTGGGATGGTGGGAAGAGCAGGTGGGATGGTGGGAAGAGCAAGTGGGATGGTGGGAAGAGCAGGTGGGATGGTGAAAAGTGCAGGTGGGATGGTGGGAAGAGCAAGTGGGATGGTGGGAAGAGCAGGTGGGATGGTGGGAACAGCAAGTGGAATGGTGGAAATTGCAGGTGGGATGGTGGGAAGAGCAAGTGGGATGGTGGGAAGAGCAGGTGGGATGGTGGGAAGAGCAGGTGGGATGGTGGGAAGAGCAAGTGGGATGGTGGAAATTGCAGGTGGGATGGTGGGAAGAGCAGGTGGGATGGTGGGAAGAGCAGGTGAGGTGGTGAAAAGTGCAGGTGGGATGGTGGAAATTGAAGGTGAGATGGTGAAAAGTGCAGGTGGGATGGTGGGAAGAGCAGGTGGGATGGTGGGAAGAGCAGGTGGGATGGTGGAAATTGAAGGTGGGATGGTGGGAAGAGCAGGTGGGATGGTGGGAAGAGCAGGTGGGATGGTGGGAAGAGCAGGTGGGATGGTGGGAAGAGCAGGTGGGATGGTGGGAAGAGCAAGTGGGATGGTGGAAATTGCAGGTGGGATGGTGGGAAGAGCAGGTGGAATGGTGGAAATTGAAGGTGGGATGGTGGGAAGAGCAGGTGGGATGGTGGGAAGAGCAAGTGGGGTGGTGGAAATTGCAGGTGGGATGGTGGGAAGAGCAAGTGGGATGGTGGGAAGAGCAGGTGGGATGGTGGGAAGAGCAGGTGGTATGGTGGGAAGAGCAAGTTGACTGGTGAAAAGTCAACCAACACAATTCAATATTTCAGTTACCAAGAAGTTCTTTTTTTAAAGTAATGTTTATTTTCTAAAAATATAAGTGATTCATACTCACTGCAGAATTTTGGGAAGCTATATAAAAATATGGAAAGAGAAATACATGTTACATTCAATTCCCATTGTCAGAAATAACCACTATTAACTTTTCATTTGACTTCCTTTATGTTTATCTTTTTCCTATGCATTTGCCAATACTTTCTAATTTTCTTTTCTTCAAACTCTTTTATGACTGAATCAAACTTTTACTGTCTCATATAAATATTTATCACCTCTCTTGAAATTATTTATTATTCAATCTCATAAGACACTAGAAGCATACAAGAAGCATGCTCTGATACATTGATATAGAGGACTCCATAATTTGAGATAAATTTTTTGTGCAGAGTCTATTATTATTTCATAGAATATTAAGCCTTAAAATATACATTTTTCACAGTTTTTCCCCTTTTTAAATAAGAAATTACAGAAAGCAGACAATGGAGAACATGCATACTTCATCCAAATACTAACACAGGCTAAAAGACCCAGAGTGGCTTGTTCCACGTTTTCATTTTTAAAGCATGGTGCATAGCGGAGTGAGGAGTGGAAATCAACGTAGCCCTAAGTCATCTATTTTACAATCTGGGGAAACGAGGTAGTTTCCAGCACAGCTCATTTCTAGCACTTATCTCAGAGAACTGTAATTTCTGGTTTGTACATCTGTTTCTTGCATTAGATTGGGATTTTGAGGTGGAAACCATAGCTTAACCATCACAGGATTCCCCAGAGATTATAAGATACCAAGCATATAGAAGTTGTCCAAGAAATATTTTCTGAAGACAACTCAGTTGTTAGAGGATTCCATCTGGTAGCTAATGACCCTAGGGCACTAAGGTGGAGGGTCATACTTTTCAATAAATATGATGGATGAAAAAATTAAAAAATAAAGGAAGGAAGAAAGGGAGGAAGGGAGGAAGGGAGGGAGGGAGGGAGGGACAGAGGGAGAAAGAAAAGAAAAAAAAGATAAAGAGAGAGGAAAGAAAGAAAAAAGGGAAAGAAAGAAGAGAGAAAGATATTTTGAGATAATGTATGTCTCTGAAAAGCACACGGAATTTCAAAGGCAGAAGACCTGATTCATACCATAGGTCTTTATTTCCTACATGTGACTTCTGAGCCTAAGTTTCCTTTTCTCAACACGGAGTCATGATGCTAGTTCTCAGCGTTGTTGTGAAAATTACCTGAAAGAATCCATATAGATGCTCCTGGCACAGAGCCAGTTCCACATTACAAATATGATTAGAGAATGATTGGCTGAACAGCACCCCGGGAAGAGAGGCTGACGTCAACCTCTTCTGAAAAGCTCAGGCAGAGAAGGGTCTTGCCAGTTTCACTTACTAGTTTTACAGCCCTCGGTAATTAGAGCCCCCCACCAGGAGACATCAAGCTCTGTGACCACAAGGCAATCAGGGAGATTCTTTCTTATTGATCTTGCTCCACTCCATCCTCCATGTGGTCACCCGGCTGCTGGTGTAAGTGTGGATCGCTTCATGGTGCTTTTAGGGCTAGCAGCCTTTAATGAGACATGTGAGGCCCCTTATGAACCAGCATGAACCCACACCTAAGCCTCATCACCACCGCTTCCTTATCACTCACTCCTGCACTCCAAGGAAATTCAACTCTCCAAAGGTGCAACTTCCTTACTTGGAGGTTTTTTCCACCTAGAATGGCCCTGTGGACTTTGCAGCCTACCAAACTGCTAAGATGAGAGGGTTACTCTCTTTCAAAGGCTCCCAAGTGGCCCCTGCTGGGCTCGTCTGTCATATGGCCAGAATTCCTTCTAGACTCTATTCACACAGCCCCACCTCTATGAAGACTTTCTGAATCATTATCATCCCCAAATCTTCACCCAAAGTAGATTCCATCAGGCCTTCATTGAGGGTTTTTCTACTCTTTAAACAAAGCTTCCTATGACATTGACCTCCTTGGACAAATGCTACTGTAAGTGTCTGCCTTAGCCACCAGACAATAACTTCACTGAGGGCAGTGACTGAGCTTTATCCCTCTTCTCGTCTTCCATGCTCTGCATGTGGCCCTACATATAGTAGGTGCTCAAAGATAGTGGAGCTGGTCGCTGTGGTGCAGCAAACCCTCTCCCCCAAATGAGCCTTGCTTGGGCACGTTTTTGTAGCATGAGCTTATTATCTGGTTCTCCCAATACGGGCACTACAAGTTTCGAGGGATTAGTCGGTGTCGGATTAACCAAGTCAGATTACACACAACCTAGGAGCTGCCGTTTCTTAGGGCTTTATGAAAACATCAAAGGTTATTTGAGAGTCTATTAACAATACTAAAAATAACTACATAAAGTTAACTTGAACTTAATAATGCATTAAGCACGCAATACCTTTTGCAGTTTTACTTTTCTTCACTCAGATTTCTTCTTATTACAGAGCAGGTGATGACACCCTTAGCCAAGTATAACTACAGAAATAGTTTCATCTTTTTCTCTGGCTTCTCCTCCTTTTATATTTGATATTCTAGATTATTTTGTTTATCTTTAATGCCTCATGCAGAGTGATAGTTAATTTCTTTTTACCTGAGTTGATATATATGCTGCAGAGGAAGCCAATTTCATCTGCTCACAATTGCTCCATATTTAAAATTTAAGTGCAGCATCTCCATCAACTGAAGCATTAAACCTTTGGCTGCCACTACTGTTCCTAATTGGCCATTGCATTAACCTGTGCAATGTTACTACCGGATGAACACTCTCCTCTAACATCTGCAAGTTTAAGAAAGAGGGTAATAGGGTGGAATCCAGACATGGTGTGTGTAGACAGATTCCGAGTGTTCTACAGGGAAATTTCTATGGTAATTGAAAATGCAGTTGAGGATTCACTCATTCATTTCTTCATTCACCTAGTAAGCATGTCTTAAGCACCAATGAGGTTTCAAAAACAAACAGGCATCAGATACTCAAGGGAACAAATTGGAGAGTTTTGATAAAAGTTGCAAACAGTGTGAGCTTTCCCATGAAATTCCCCCTTGGCTCCAAGTCTAGCACTTGGACCATGCCTTCTACAGAGTGTGGCAGACACTTGTCAAGCATCTGCAGAGAAAGTGTGGCCTTGCACACACTCAGCAGGGCAAGGACTAGGGTGAGCAAGGGGGGCACTTGCCTCAGGTACACAATTTAACGGGACTCCAAGAAACTCAAAAAGCAAGATAAATAATGCTAAATTCAGTATTTCAAATCAAAATTAATGCAAAATCTTCATGATAGACAAAATATCAGTTTTAAAAATAAAGACAGGCTCCCGCAGGGAAGGGATTAAGATGAGGAGAGCAAGGCAGAGGCTATCCAATTGCAGAGGTGGATTCTGTTGTTGTTAAACATTTCGATTCTTTGCATTCATTTTGATTTTTAAAAATTTTGCATTAAATTATCTATCTTGATTATTGAGTTTTTTGGTGCCCTCTTAAGTTTTGCACCAGTGATGAGTGACCAGGGACCCTGGTTCTAAGAGCAGGAACAGAGGAACAATCCTGTAAGAAGATGACCCTAAGCAAAGGATGCCTGGACCTCTGGCTTCTTCCCCAAGGATGCAGGTGGTGGAAGGACATCTAACTCTTCTGCCAGCCACCAGCAGGACCAAGGGAGAACTGGAGAAAATGGTTCCTCTGAGTCTGATCGGGAGCAGAGTGAAGGCAGGAAATTCCAGGCAGACAGCTGCAGCCTATGTGTAAATATTATGGGAGAGAAATGTAAGGGAATCTGAAGTGAGCTCATAGGGTCTTTGCAGACATACTCCATGAGATCCCACAAATCCTTCATATAAAAAGACACACTCCCAGCCTCCTGCAGAGGAAGAGGCTGCGTCTGCAGTAAAGTCCTGCCAGTGGGTAGTGGAGCAGGGTCCCGAGCTGGCAAGAATGGAAGTGGTGGAGGGAAGAGGGCTGTGATTGAATCCAGGTCTGCACCTGCAGGGAGGTTTGCAAGGCATTTCAGTGCCTGGTGTTCCTAGCCCCACAGACAGAGAACAGTGAATGGGGTTTCAGCCCCAAACAGAACTTCTAGTGCAGGGATAAATTCTGTCCTGTGAGGCAGCAGCACCAGGGAGGGGGTTTCAGTGTGAGCCTGGGTGCTTCTTGCAGTCAGCTTCGCCTCCTCGGACAGGGCCTGCCAACTCCCAGCCTCCCTCTGAGCCCAGTTTCTTCCCAAGCAAATCTGCCCCCAAGATAAGGAGGTTGGTGCCTGCACAGCTGCCCAGATTGGAGCCTTAATCTTCCCTTCTTGCCTCTCCTTCACCTCTGCATGTAGCTCATTCTTATCACCTGATCCAGTTAAGTCTACACCAGAAACATCACCTCTCTCCATCAACTTTTCTCTTCTTTTCTTTCTCTCTGAACCAGTGCAACCTAGTTGCTCACTGTCTTCAGCACCTCCCGCTGATAAATACTCAACAGAGCTGACAAGAGGAAGCTTCTAGTACTGTCACCTGGACTGTAAAACCCTTTTGAGCTCCCTTTGCAGCAGTTAAAAGTGAGGGCACTGGAGTCACACCCCTCAACTTTGAACCCAGGCTCCCCGTCTTCCTCTGTGACCTGGGGCACCTGCGCCTGAATTTCCTCCTTCTGCGGTGAGGGATGAGAAAATGCTATTGCTTAGAGACCTCTTGCGAAGACAGTACTCAGTAACTGCTGGCTGCCATGATCATGCTAAACACAGTGAAACTCCACAGCAGCCTCATCTCAGTACTGCTCCTGCCCACATCTTCTTTTCTAACCACTCTGGCCTCTGTACTGTTTTCCAGGGCACCTTACATGTGTGCACTTCCCTAATCTTCTATAATTCCGTTTCTCCTCTCTGAGTACTGCTCGGATGTTTACCTTCCTTATCCTGCATGTCTAGCTTTTCTCGCCTCTCAGCTATGCGATTTTCTTGCTGGTCTCTTCATCAAATAGTACTTTATGCTTCTGTCCAGCTGGGGGTGAATGGGTGGACAGTATCAGGTGGTGCAAAGAGATTTACATATCTGCTTCCTCACTAGACTGGGAATTATTTGAGGGCAGAATTTAGGCTCTCACTTAATTGACTACCTTCAACCTCCAGAAAGGTGCCTGACAGAGAGCTGAGCAGAGTTGGATCCCATAGATTGATGAGACTTCCATAAACATTCTGTTGACTTCCAAGGGTATGAAGCGTGTCTTGTCATTCTCACGCTTTGACAATGGGAGCCTTGCTTGTATTGAAGAGACTGCCCTCCCAGGGCTGGCCAATTCACACAGACAGTAAATGTGCAGCTGTGCAGCTTAGCCTCAAACCATGTTTTAAAACTTTTCTTTTTCCTTTCCCCTTTGCTGCTCTGCACACCCTCAAGTCTCAAGACATAACTTTGAGACGAACTGCATATGGGTTACCTTTCATCTTGAACTGCAGCCTCGGAATGTGCCGTGAACCTCCACTCCCTTTTCTCCCATTCTATGCTCCATGTCTTATGCACATTTATTTACCTAGATGCTTGTTAAGCCCACACCATGCTCACATTTGTGGTCATGTATTTCCTTAGAAGCTTCAGAAGTTGGAACCTGATAAAGACCAGATCAGAATTCTCTCTCCAGCAAAACAATATTTCAAGGTTGGAACTCACTCCTGGCTAAAGAGTGACTACAATATTGACTGTAATTAATTGATAACCTGGGAGGATCCACAATGGCGCTAGCCCCTTCACCAAGTGGAACAATAATTCAAGACGTACTGCTGGGGCAAGTCACGCCACCCGGCAGCTCCTAGCACCCGCTGCCTCTTCTACGTTCCAAACCCTTTCTTTAAAAAGCCCTGCACTCCCATCATGCATTAAAGAGTGGAATTGCTTTCTACTCTTCCTCTTGCTGGAATAGGTAATAAAGAATTCTTACAATGTCTTTTCATACGTTGTTATTATTTGAACTTCTTTCTGCAAGTGATGAGCAGCTGGACCCTTTTGCAGATTACAAATGGGTATATAACCCAGCCAAGCCAGAGCCCACAACCTTCACCTGCTCTATTGCCTCATGCTCTTGGCTATGATTTCCCAGCCCTACTCACCCCGGGCTCAGGTGCGGGACAATTAGGGTTGAACTCTATGGCCCCAGAGTCCTGGAAAGTATTCATACTCGCCAATTCTAAGCCTGCTTGACCATTCCTTCCCCTGGAAACTACAGTGAAGGCTCTTTTCCCACTCCCGCTGCCTTCTGACTGGCAGGCACTGTCCTTCCCCCATGGACCTCGTGGCCTGGTGTCCCTCTCCTCTTGGGAACTGTCTTTTCAATGCCATCACACTCTGATCTGTGGCCTCATCGTACCTGAATAATAATAAAATCTACATTGTAAAACATGGAGCATTACAGAGTTTTCTCAAGTATAAAATGGGACAACAGGACCTACCCCAAGGGATAGTTATGTGGATTAAATGAGCTAATAAATATAAAGTGGTTAAAATATGCACAGCACATTGTCAGGGCTTCGTAAGCATTTGTCCTTCCCATCAAGATTATTTTTACTATGGTGCAACAGTGAGACATAACAAACATAGGCTGGGGGTGGTGTGCCGTGCAGCTCAGAGTAAGAGACGGTGCAGGAGAGGAGTCCCCAGAACACAGGAGAGGCCAGGACCCACGTTGACCCATGAGGAAGGCCACGTGATGGGAAACGAAGGTCAATGAATTTCTGTGTCTGATAGTCACTTTGAGATTGTGTCCTGTTCTTGGCTGTAGTTACATTTCACTCAGCCCCAACACCCCTAAGCCTCAGGAAGTTCCTACAGAGGGAGGAAAGGGAAGCCAGAGAGAACAGTATGAATGTTCATGACTACATTATTATTATCACGTTCCCCTCAACCTCCCTCCTCCAACCTCCTCCGCAGGAATGGATCCCAGCTCCAACTTCCTGTTTATTTTGCATCGCTCTTTAAATGATGTGATTTTCCACTTCACTAGAAAATACACTGGGAATATTTGGGGCCTGGCTGGACCTGGTCACTCACCAGGCACCCCTGCTCAAGCTCCAGTGTGGGTTTTTCCCCATGGGGAGTACTGAGAACACCACTCTGACAGAGCAGGCATATGAAAAGGTGCTTCCAGGGCATAAATCCACAAACCATGTCATCTCTCATTTTATGGCTGCTCTGACTCATTGGCTGGGAATAAAGAGGACTGCCCAGCCTGCAAGAAGTAAATTTGGGAACATTCCAGCAGGCTCATGCAGACTGGGGAAACAACGTATGACTACTCAACAGGGTCAGCCCCGGAGTGGGTGCACAGGGAAAGGCTGGTAGTGAGCTGAGCCCTCCCTCTGGGCTGCTGTGCACTCTGCAAACCTCACACTTCAGGGCCCACAGTATCCTCTAGACATAAGGGCTAGCACAGGGGTAGGCTGGTGAGTGCCCAGGTCCAGCCAGGCCTCAACTTATCAGATGGAAAGCCTGGAGTTCACAGAGCCAGTGACTTGCCCATGATCATCCAACTAATATGAAACTGAACCAGATCCCGGTGCTACGGAGTACAAGCTCTTAGAGCAAAGCCCTGCACACCAATCAGAGTTAGGCATTTCCCTGTCAGTGAAGAATCACGTTTAAAACCCAGTTTTAAATGGATCCACGGATAGGCCCCCGGGCTGGTGATTCCCAAAGCGTGTTCCTCGTAATCTACTTCCAAAGGATTGAAAGCAGAAAAGGCATCTCTTTTATTTTAAAGTCCCTCCTGAAAAAAATGCCCATGAGAATGCAGCCTGAAACCATTCAGCCAAAAGGCCAGACTTCTTTTCTTTTCTTTTCTTTTCTGTTTTCTTTTCTTTTCTTTTCTTCTCTTTTCTCTTCTCTTTTCTTTTTTCTGAGACAGCGTCTTTCACTGTCACCCAGGCTAAAGTGGAGTGGCCTTTTCTTATCCCTCGGATAATTAGGACCACAAAAACCCCATCAACTTGGGAGTCATAAATGTGTGCCTGCCAGCAATAAGAGAATTCCCAGATGAGCCTGATGGGGC
The DNA here is from genome assembly GCF_030222135.1 of Aotus nancymaae. Classification (NCBI taxonomy): domain Eukaryota; kingdom Metazoa; phylum Chordata; class Mammalia; order Primates; family Aotidae; genus Aotus; species Aotus nancymaae. Next base: position 81,826,935 of record NW_026988450.1, on the reverse strand, counting down.
TTCTACTCCCAAGCTTCATGAAAAGAGATGGATGGTACTTGTTTTCCTGTTCCAGGGTCTTTACTGACTAGGCAACAGATACTTGGAGTGGGATGAAGGATAGGCTTAGTAGTAAACAAGAATCAGCCACCTGTCTAGACCTCAAGTGGCTCATATGTAGGTATCTGTATCCTATTAGAGATAATGAACTATGTTGCAGATAAATGCCTTGCTCTTAAAAAAGCAGAGTGCTGTGAGATGCCAATGGAAGAAGACAGAGTTTGTAGCTGGGAAACTCAAGGAAGACTTCCTAGAGGAGGAGACTTTATGATCACTTGAATCATTGTTCAGCAAATATTTACTCTCTTTTACCTCGTCCTGGGGGCAGAGTATATTTCCCTGTTTCATTGATGTTAGGCTGAGTTATGTAAAATATTGACTCTACCTCCTTCTAAAAGCAAGGTATATTTCCCTGTTTCATTGATGTTAGGCTGAGTCATGTAAAATATTGACTCTACCTCCTTCTAGAAGCAAGGTATATTTCCCTGTTTCATTGATGTTAGGCTGAGTCGCATGACTTGCCTTGGCCTGTAGGTTATTAGTGACCATAATAGAGACCAGAGATGAGTGTGCTGGCACAGTGGGGCTTTTTCTTCTCATGTATATGAAAAGAAAAAGATTTTGTCCTCACTGTGACAAAAATCAGCTCCAGTCCATGGAGGATGAAATATGCATGGAACAGACCTGACCCCTACCTACTGATTGAAACAAGCCTCATTGAGCACCGGTTAGATCAGCTGATCTCCAGTCAAGTTGCAGAAATGTAAATGAGACTGAACGTGGGTTTACACCACTGAATTGTATTATGAAGTATTTTTGTGGTCACTGCTGTCTACTACAATTGTTAAGTTGGATCTTCAAGAAAGGATAAAATGCGGGTTTGGAGAAGGCAGTGGACTTCCCAGGTAGAAACAGGAAGAAAAAGGCAAGAAAGTGGGAAGCTCACGCCTGCAAGAAAATAGCAAATGTTCTGGAGATGGATTCAGAAGGACTAAAAGCTGGAAGAATTGGAGGGACTCCCGATTTTAGATGCTGTCACACTGCTCTGAGAAATCTGGGCTTTATCCTAAAGAGGATTATTGCATAGGCAAAGTAATGACTCTTTTTTTTTTTTTTTTTTTTGAGACGGAGTTTCGCTCTTATTACCCAGGCTGGAGTGTAATGGCGCGATCTCGGCTCACCGCAACCTCCACCTCCTGGGTTCAGGCAGTTCTCCTGCCTCAGCCTCCTGAGTAGCTGGGATTACAGGCATGCGCCACCATGCCCAGCTAATTTTTTGTATTTTTAGTAGAGACGGGGTTTCACCATGTTGACCAGGATGGTCTTGATCTCTTGACCTCATGATCCACCTGCCTTGGCCTCCCAAAGTGCTGGGATTACAGGCTCAGTGAGCCACTGCACCCGGCTGTAATAATGACTCTTAAATAGATCTGCTTCCTAACTCTCAAAACATATGAATACATCACCTAACATGACAAAAATGACTTTGTGGGTTTGATTAAGTTAGGGATCTTGAGATGGTGCAGTTATCCTTGATATTCAACAGCGTTCAATATAATCACAGGTGTCCTTATAGGAGAGAGGGGAGAGGGTCAGAGTCAGAGAAGGAGAAGTGACAGCAGAAGAGAGGTGAGCATGATGCAACCAAGAACCAAGGATTGCAGGCATCCTCCAGAAGCTGGAAAGGGCGGAGAAACAGATTCTCCCCTGAGCCTCTAGAAAGGAAGGCAACCCTGCCCATACTTTGACTTTAGGCCCATAAAACCTTTTGGAACTGCTGATCACCTCCAAAACTGTACAATAATAAATCTGTGTTGCACGAAGCCACTAAGCGTGTGGCAATTTGTTACAACAGCAAATGGCAACACGGGGATGGAGTCCCATGGAAGATTTTCACGCAGTGGAAATACCTGTGTAGAGTTTATTTGGGAAAGACCACTTTACCATATTAGCACAAGTCATATTTACATAACAATAATGGCAGTAACAATAACTCATATTTACTAAGCACTTACAATTTGCCAGGCACTTTTCTAAGAGCTTTACATGCATCAACTCGTAACACCTCCATGAAGTAGAAGCTGTGCCGGGTGAGGTGGCTCACAACTGTAATCCTAGCACTTCTGGAGACCAAGGCCAGAGAATGACTTGAGCTCAGTTGTTTGAGACCAGCCTGGCCAACATTGCAATACCTCGTCTCTACTAAAAATATGAAAAATGAAGCTGGGTGCCGTGGCACCCGCCTGTGGTCCCAGCTACTCCAACTCCCAGCTCAGCCTCCCTAGTAGCTGAGACCTCAGGCAAGCGCCTCTGAGATAGAAGTTGACCCTGGGAGGTGGAGGTTGCAGTGAGCTGAGATTATACCACTGCACTCCAGCCAGGGTGACAGAGTGAGACCCTGTTTCAAAAAACGAAAGAAAGAAATAGAAGCTGTGACAATTCCCATCTCACAGACAAGGAGCCCAAGGCACAGAGAGATTAAGCAACTTGCCCAGGGTTACAAGGCCATCTAACTCTAAACAACTGAGAAATTGAGGCTCTGCATGGGGAAAGGAATTGGTAGAAGGGGCAGCGGATGTGCAGCCAAAGATTGTGATTCCCCTTCAAGGGCTCTTTGCACTGTACCACCAGATGTTATCACAGATGGTGGCGCAGGGAAGGAGAGAAGGTAACGGTCACACCCGCAGGCCCACTGTAAGGGTGTAAAGGCCATTCCTCAACAGTGCATTTCCTCCCAGAATGAAACCACATCTCCAAAACCACGATGACCAGAAGAAACCTGAGAGGTCAGTGAGTACAGGTGCTGTGTGAAGTTATATGAAAAGGTTTAACATTTTTTAAAGGAGATAGAACACAGCAAGAGACAGAAATGAAAGCAGGTGGTGAGAGTGGGGTGCAGAGAAGGCAGGGCAGCTTCTGGGCTGTATGTGACTTTGGGCTAATTAGAAGAAAGCAGCTTGTCCATGTGGATAAGCACAGGAAGGTGCTCTCCTGGGGGATGCAGTCCTCGTAGAGGCTCCGGACTCTCCTCCACTCCATCAGGGGCTCTGCAGGTGCAAACCGTGCAACTGGACAGCCTGCTGCAGGGGAGAGCTTCAGCAGTCCTGCCTGATTTTTGTTGGCAATATTTGTTTTTAATAAAGATTTTATTTTAGAATAGCCTTAGATTTACAGAAAAGTTGCAAAGAGAGTATTAGGAGTTCCCATACACCCAGGATTGTTTTCCCGTCATGAACATCTTATTTACTGGGAGACATTTGTCACAGCTAAGTAACACTCCTGTTAGCTGAGCTTCATATATTTTTTGGATTTCAAGAGATCCCTGTTTTTAACTTGCTCTTTTCCTCTGTTAGAAACGTTTTCCATGCTCAATGGGAAAACTTTAGGAAATTAAAAAAAGGTATAAGAACGAATGAAAACAAAAGTCACTCATGATCCTACAACCTGGTTTAACTGCTGGTGTCTTTTTTCCCTAATTGTGTACATATTTATAATGTGTTTATAGGAAGATATACACAATTATGGCATGGCTATATTTTCACGGCAATAAATGTAATAGTATTTTAAATGGCTGCACAATAGCCTGCCATTGAAATATATTATAACATATTTTAATATCTCTATTATTAGATATTATTTACTATTTTTAAAATAACTGTGATTGTGTCTCTGTATCTGTGTTTCTTTGTTTAGAATTACATTTACCATGAAAACATTTAAAACTCTTGCCAAATTATTACATTCCCACCAGAAGAATTAAATATTTTTATTTATTTACTGTTGGTCAAAATGATTATTTCATAGGTGTAAAATGATTTTTCATTCCCACTTTAATTTGCTTGTCTTTCTGATGTGGTTAATACATTTTTACAAACATGCATTTTTAAAATAAATATCTGCTCTATTCATTTTTCTATGAAGTGTTTTTCTTATTAATTTATATAAATAATTTCTACCTGAAGATTAATAGCTTTCTCTAAATATATGTATTCACATGTGTGTGTGTGTGTGTGTGTGTGTATATATATATATATATTTATTTATTTATTTATGAGTAAAAGGATTTGTTTTATTTGTTTTCACATGCCCAGAACCTAGCACAGTTTTTGACAATATGGTCAGGTTTTAATTTGTCTTTTTTTTTTGAGACAGAGTCTCACTGTGTCACCCAGGCTGGAGGGCAGTGGCAGGATCTCTGCTCACTGCAACCTCCACCTCACAGGTTCAAGTGATCCTCTCACCTCAGCCTCCTGAGTCTCTGAGACTACAGGTGCATGCCGCCAATCCTGCCTAATTTTTTGTAATATTGGTAGAGATCAGGTTTCACCATGTCGCCCAGGTTGGTCTCAAACTCCTGAGCTCAAGCTATCCACTCGTCTCAGCCTCCCAAAGTGCTGGGATTACAGGCTTAGTTAGTCTTTGAGAGGCAATATAGTATAGAGGTTAAAAAGGCAGATCGTAGACTCAGACGGCTTGGATTTAAATCTCAGCTTCACCACTGACTAGCTGTGAGAGTTATTTGCCTTCTCTGTATCTGCAAAATGGAGATAATGTATCTGCCTCTGGGCTGTTGGGAGGATTAAATGCATCATTGTATCTGGCGATCCCTTCAGCCATTGTATCAGTTAGTTTCTGCTGTGTGATAAATCATCTCAAACTTAGTAGATTAAAACAATTATTTCTGTAGCACATGATTCTGTAGCCTGGCAATTTGGAACTGGACTTAGTTGGGGAGTTCTTTTTCTGGGCAGCAGGCTCAGCTGATCGGGCTGGACTCATTTAGCAGCAGTGATCAGCCGGTCTCCCAGCTGGGAATTGCCTGGTCAAGAACAGCCTTAGTGTAGATGAGTCATCTCTGCCCCATCTGGCCTCTCATCCCCCAGCAAACTTACCTAAGCTCATTCATGGTGGTGTCAGCACATGCATGATGGGTATTTGCCATTGCCTTACAGCAAGGAGCAGGCCTAGGGTCAGCAGGGGAAGGCATAAGCAAGGGAGGTGAATCCCTGGTAGGTGAGATAACAGGAAGGCCTGGACAAAGTGGGCCATGACTACAATCAATCCTTCATGCTCTACTAGACTCCAAACTTTCATTGACAACGAGTCTAACCTCATATTTTGCAGAGGATATAAGTGAGGTGATATTGGTGATTCTCTTTCTGCATAGACAGGTAGGATAGCATTAAGGGTTAAAAGCCTGAGATCTGCAACTGTACTGCCTGGCTTCAAATCCTGACCCTGACACATATTAGACATATAATCTTATATATGTGATCACTTAGTTTCTTGGGGGTTAGTTTTACCATCTGTAAAATGAAGTTAATAATAGTATCTGCTTCATGGGGTTGCTGAGAGAATGAATGAGATCACTCATATAAACAATTAAGATACGGCCTGGCGTATAGAAAGCTCTCACTGAGTGCTGATTTTCATGTCCTGAGCAAAGCTATGCTTTTTTCTCTTCTTCCCATTTGGTGATTACTGCTTTCAACCTAATGTGGGGAATGGGTGTTGGCTTTAGAGTCAGATGGATCGCTACAAGAATCCCAATTCCAACCCTTTAATTTATTAAACCTAAAATAGTACTAAACACCCAATATATGATAAGTGCTGGGTGCCAGGAAAATCATGGAGAAAGACCAGACAGAGCTCATGGGACTAATAGTCTCACAGGAAAGACAGAGAGTGATACAGAGATAAAGGTGGCTTCAAACAGATACCAAATAGAGAAACGTGATGTGGAAGTGATTTGCAGAGTTGGGGAGGCTGTCTTAGACTGGATAGTCAGGGAACTTCTCTTTGAGAAATGGATATTTGAACCAAAACCTGATTGGTAAGAAGGGAGAAAAACATCTTAGGCAGAAGAAAGAGCTAGTGCAAGAACTCTGGGACAGGACAAGCTCAAACAACCAGGGAACAGCCAAGCAGCTGGTGTGGCCCAGCACCATGAGCGGGCTTGTCCCGACAAGCAGCAGGTGCCAGATCAGATGGGACCTTGTAGGTCAAAGGCCTTTGAGCCACTCACACAGATTCTTGCAAAGTCCAGTCTAGGGCCTGGTGTGGTGGCTCATGCCTGAAATCCCAGCACTTTTGGAGACCAAGGAAGGAGAATCACTTGAGCTCAAGAGTTCAAGATCAGCCTTGGCAACATGTGAAACCCCATCTCTACTAAAAGTAAAAAAAAAAAAATTAGCTGAGTGTGGTGGCACACACCTGTAGTCCCAGCTACTTGGGAGGCTGAGGTAGGAGGGTCACCTGAGCCCAGGAAGTTGAGGCTGCAGTGAGCTGAGACCGAGCCATTGCACTCCAACCTGGCAATAGAGTGAGACCTTGTCTCAAAAAATAATAATAATAAATTTTTAAAAAGTCCAGGCTCCATTCCTTATGTGCTGTGTGACCTCAAGCAGCAAAGTCATTCACAATCCTGCCACCTGATTTGATTTCTTCCAGTCTTTTTTCCTCTAATTGAATATACATTATAATATATGAATATGCATTTATATTTATAATATAATATATACATTTATAGTATATGGGAAGACATACTTCCCAGTGTACTTCCCATGCATTGGGACGCTATTTGGGAAGATATACTCAGCCTCTCTCTTGTTCAGTGTTCTCTTTATAAAAAGTTGGTGGGACATGGCAGCATCCAGAGGCCTTGCAGCGACATAGCCAGGGACGTGGCAGCATCCAGAGGCCTTGCAGCGATGCAGCCAGGGACATGGCAGCATCCAGAGGCCTTGCAGCGATGCAGCCAGGGACGTGGCAGCATCCAGAGGCCTTGCAGCGACGCAGCCAGCAGGGCTTCCTCATGCAGCTCACGCACAGTGCAGGCTGTGCACTGTACAGCTCCACTGGCATCACTGAGAGCGATACAGGGAGAATGATGTCCCTGCAGTGTGTGACTAAGAGGCCTGGTTGTCTGGTCCCAATACTTTCCAGCTCCGCTTCTGTGAGACCCTACTCCTCACTCCCTCTTTAGCCCAGAGAAGAAAGCCTGGATTGATATCACTCTGGAAATAGTTTCTGAATCTGAGATTAAGCAGGACCAGCATCTCACTTAGAGACACCCAGAAGGGTCATGAGGGAGGAACAAGTCCATCACTCAGACTCTGGGATGTGGCTCCACGACATTCCAGGGCTTTGGGGACAGGCTGATAAGATGATGAAAGCCAGCTGGGGGAAAGTGAGTTAAAGGATAGAGGCTAATTGGCTTGGGATAATCTCTGACTGCAGAAGTCTCCCCTGCAGTGCCATTGCCCCATGGTGGAGATAAGCATGGGAAACAGGAAATGCCACCCAGACTAGAGTCACAGCCACACTGTGAGGTCACAATAGCACCATTTGCTGAATACCAGTTGTGTGCTTTGTGCTGTTCTAGGTGCTCACAAAAGCACCACTGTATCAACAGAGCCACTGTCCTTGTTTTCATAGGGATATGTGGGTCAGGAAGATGCTTCCAGGCTGCTATCAGAAAACTGGCTGAAATTAAACAAATAGGGTTGTGATGTTTGCATATGGGGAGAGGTCTAGAGGTGAGGGGGTGCCTTGTGTTGGTTTGGTTGTTTGACCATGACATCATAGATCCAAGCTCTTTCTAGTTGTTTTCTCTGCCGTCCTTACATATTGACACATGCTTGCTGCCTCATGGTTGCAAGATGGCTGCTGCCAGCCCAGCAATGACATCCAGTACCATGGCATTTCCGGCTGCAAGGGAAGTTGGAAGAATGTCATCCTTAGGTCAGGGAATTCAAGCAGAGGCCATTGCACTGACAAAATACAGGTCTATAATGAGAGAAGCACAACCTCATGTTAGATTTTCTCTTTCTCTGTCTCATCCTCTCTGTTCTTTCACCCTTGCTTCCTGGTGCTACCTTGAAAATAGACTATCTATACCCAAGACCTTCTCTTGGGCAACGTGACTGGAGAACCCAAACTTTCACAGGGACCACAGGACGTGGAACTGAGGGATGGAGGGGAGTATCTATAGAATTTTAGAGGGAGGAAAGGGGGAAAGGAAGAAACTAATGTTTTGAGAATGTATGCTATGGCAAGAACAATTACACATGGGAGGTCATTTAATTCTCAGACAGCCTATAGGCTAAATGTAACATTCCTATTTACATGGGAGGAAACTGAGGCCAGAGAGCTTGAACATCTCATTAATAAGTTACTCAGAGAGCTAATGACTCAGATAGACACTGCCTGACTCTACACCTGAGTTATTTCCTCCACAAAACATTTCCATCTGGCCATTCCTCTCACACCTCTAATTAATACTCACTCCATTCTGCATTGTAATGATGATGGTTTTCTCCCCCACAAGAATTGTGAGCTCGTAGAAGGCAGGAATGGGAATTTATTTATCTCTCTCCCCTCTACAGTATGAGTGCAGTGCCAATATTTGGATAGTTTGGAGTAAACATCACAAAATAGCTATGATCTTTGACTTCTCCCACTTATAAATAAAGATGGGTTATTTACCAAACACTGATACAACATACTTGATTTTTGCTGACTTTTTTAAAGTGGCTTTTATAGACTCATGGAATGCTTCTATTTATTTATTGTTCTAGTTCTCTGTAAAAACCCAGGGTAGGGTCAGTGAGGTGAGTCTGAGAGCAAGTGTGCCCTTGTGATGCCAATGCCCGAGGGGTCTGGTGGCATTTTCCCCTGCTGACATCCTACTGCCTGGCTGGCAATGTATTAGTCTGCTCTCATGCTGCTCATAAAGACATACCCGAGATTGGGTAATTTCTAAATGAAAGAGGTTTATTTATAAAGAAAAGAGGAACTCACAGCTTTACATGGCTAGGGAGGCCTCACAATCATGGTGGAAGATGAAGGAAGAGCAGTCATGTCTCACATGGTGGCAGGCAAGAGAGCTTGTGCAAGAGAATGACCCTTTGTAAAACCATCAGATCTCGTGAGACTTATTTACTATCATGAGAACAGCACGGGAAAGACCTGTCCCCAAAATTCAGTTACCTCCCACTAGGTTCCGCCCACACGTTAGCATTGTGGAAGCTACAATTCAAGATGAGATTTGGGTGGGGACACAGCTGAACCCTATCAGCAAGCAACTGCACAGTGCTGAAGGGAAAGAGAACGATGAAAATGGGAACAGGAGAGGGGAAAATAAACAGGGCAGGGGATGGTTTAGGTTATGGCTGCCCACCTCTTCCTTTCCCATAAAACTCCAAGATTGTCTAAATTAAGGTTATAATAAACTTTGGTTTCATACGAAATGGCCTGGGAACAGAATAAATCTCTTTCCTGCCCCTGTACCCATCCCTCCTCCTCAATGAGAATCCCTGAATGTCCCAACAAAAAGAGACTTATACTTGATATCAAGCACAGTGGTTAGCAGTCACAATTGTGGGATCAGGTATAATTCAGGTCAAGAGACAGAAGGCTAGGTTTCAGGGCCAGCTCTGCTCTTTTTAGCCTTGTCACCTTGAATGAGACCCTTGGACTCACTGAGAATCAGTTGTTCCATCTGTAAAAGGGACTCAATTGAGGCAGTGAACACATCCTTTTTTTCCTGTTTCATTGATTCTCTGACAGGCTTTTACTCTTTTGAACACTTTAACGTCTCCAAGAATAGGATGAGTCGTACAATCTCTAGAGTCTCGGAATAATTAAAATTCAGTATTAAAGAAACAATTCATGCTCAGGACACATGGGTGAAGCAGAGTCCCCGCCTCTAGAGCTTATGAGCTGGTTGATAACTGACTTAGAAATCCCAGAAGGTATTTTGTATCACACCTGAGAAAATCTCTGTAAAAATCTGTTGGGGAAAAAATGTGAAACGGAATAAAGATTTGGCAAAGACTCATGCTGTGGGAACACAGGCTGTAGGGTGGTTCTTGAAATTAGAGATCTTGGTTGTGGTCAGGGCCAGTATTGGGGTGAGGGTTAGTAATGCAGCCACAGTTCAAACTGCAGTCTCTCATGACCAAAGGTGAAAAGTTAAGGAGGCACTGGTTCTCAGGGTTGCACAAGTGCATAGGCAGCACATGCAGGGGTAGCCTCCTTTCCTTTGGCCTCCTAAGCTCCTCTCTTGCCTCAGTCTTGTCCCAGCCTTAGATGTAGCTTGGTCCTTTTGGGGCCCACCAATTGTGGGTCTTGGGCAGCTTGGCTCCTCCTTCTTGGCTGCAGGTACCTGACCTATAAAATGAGGAAGAAGGATCTAGATAACACTGTTTTGATTATGCCTTTATGTTGTCTGTCTTTGTCACTAGACAGAAAACTCCCAGGGACCCTGACCACTGCTGGTTCATCTGAGAGGTCTGCCATACTCACAGTGAGTGGCCCTTAGTAAATGCGAATGACCCTGTTTGCTGAGTGGTTGTAGTGATGGCTAGTATCAGCTTGGTTACCTATGGCATAGCCATCAGTGGCTCCCAGCTGGCTTTGGAATTAAAGACACCTAAGTTCACATCTCAGCTTCCTAACTTACCAGCTGAAAATCTTTAAGTTACTGAACCTCTCCATATGCTTCAATTTCCTCGCCTATAAAGTGGGAACAATATAAGTCCCTACTTTAAATCATTGTTGTAAGGATTCTATAAGGTTATGGAAGGAAAGCTCTTAGGCACCTACTATGGAGTAAACGCACAATCAAGGTTAGCTGTGGCTTCAATTATTAGTGTCACTGTCACCTCCCTCAGCCTCAGTGTCCTACTCAATGAAGAACACAGAACATTTTGGATAATGCAGTCTGAACAGTGCTATATCCTCAGTTCCAAAGTATTTTTCAAGAAAATTGTGTTTTGTTTCTATGTGGGATTCTGCACCAGTTTTCATAAAGCCTCCCTAATTCCTTGCCAAACTTTCTCCTCGAATCCTGATGAAACAAAAGCCTTGGAGAAGCATCTTCCAAGAGCTGCAGGGACCAGACCCACTTCACCCAACTTCTCTATACTAGAAAGCACTGTCATAATCAAAGAGTAACCCAGTATATCCTGAAATCCTACCTGACTCTGGATTGATGTTATGACCTTCAAAAAACAGTCCAAAAATTGATAGTTATTTGGTATTATGATTTCGTTCTTGCATCTCTTAAATAGAATTAAAGTGGATCCAATTGAAAAGGGTGACTAATGTTCTTAAATTCCACTTTAATCACTATTGAGATTCAAGAGGGACAATTCATCACTCCTGTACCCCTCCTCCAAGTTTAGGACCAATTAAGATGCATTCACAGCAGCCAGAAAGGTGGAGATTGGATCAGCAATAATTCTGCTACCACAAGACTAGAAGACATAGCTGGGATCTAGGCATAATCAGGTGATCTATGATCGTCTGTCTTCCCAAGGACTCAGGAAAGTCTGCAAAGCAGGTACTTAAACTCACTTGCATTGGAGAGAGAGAGTCCCTACTTTATGTGTGTTAAGAGACAATAAGAAGACTAAGGGAAAGAGAGAGAAAAAGACAGAGGGATCCAAAATAATCAAAGTCACCCAGATCAACAGCCTGGACTAAAAAATAAACAGATACCAGCTTTTAGCCTCTCTCCCAATCGAATGTATTTTTCTGCCATGTCTCCCTGGCAGCCAGGAAGAAAGAGGGCCTGGGGGGAAGAGAGGCAGGGAAGAGAGGGGCTGGAAATGTTCCTTAGGTGAAGTCCCTCTGTGACATCATGAGGACAAGAAATAGGACATGTATAGCAATGCACTCCTATTTCATCCCACACACCTCTGATTGACACCTGTGATTCCTGGCAGCCCCTCCGACTCACCCCTCTGTCACACATTCACTCCTTCCCGTTTTAGCTGATGTTTTATATTCATCAGCTTCCCCATTCCTGTCACTCCACAGCTGTCCTTCAGTAGCAGAAAAGCCCCAAAACCAGTGAACTTGCTTCCACTCCACAGCTGTATTTCAGTCCAGCAATGCTGTCTCATGGAATCTTCTATGATGATGGGAACGTTCTGTATCTGCATGGTCCAGTACATCAGGCAGCAGCCACACATGGCTATCAAACCCTTGAAATCCAGCTAGTCCAACTGAGGAAATGAATTTTCAATTTTATAATCAATTTAAATATAAATGGCCACATATGCTGAGTGGCTACTCTATTGGACAGCCCAGTCCTACAGAGTCAAGCACTTTAAAGAGATAAAGATAAACTTTTTGGTCCATTTCTCTTCCAGGCTCTTAAAATCTTTCACAGCCCTGATTCTGCTATCAGAGAGCCCTGGTGTGGTGAAAAGAAGGCTGGGCCAGGAGCCGAAGGGCATGGGTTGGAGTTGTGGTCCCCAGTCATTGTCTATATGACTTTGAACAAACCACTTGATTTTGGTTTCTTCATCTGTAATAATAGAATGTAATTTTTAAAAAGATTAACTAAGACAACGCCAATGACATTGTCTTGTACCATTGGAAGTTTTGTTACATTTTTCTGCCTCTTATGGGGATTATGTAGCATATCAGTTCTCCCTTTCAGTAGTAACATCTTTAGATGTGCTCAGTCTGCCTTCTGCATCAATATCCAGGAAGCATAGATCATTGTTGAATAGGATAGGAGTGAGAACCACGCAACCTTTCTCTGGCTTGAATTTGCCTGCATTTTTAGACAAATTGTTCTACAGTGCCATCGCTAAGTGTGCTCTTATTCATCCCATATTTTATAATCATACCTGCAAAAATATCAAGAGAAATTTTGTCAGAACTCTAGATGATACTGAGATATGTTTTATAGCCTTAGCCACTAGAATGTTTCAAAGGGCCTGGGTTTGTTTTCAATTGCTGTATAACAAATTATCTAATACTTAGATGTGTAAAACAACATTTGTTATCTCTTCATTTCTCCTGGTCAAGAACCTAGGTGTGGCTGAGCTGAGTGGTTCTGGCGTCTCTTCAGGCTATCCTCAGGCAGTCACCTGGGGCTAGTCAACTGACAGGTCTCAGTTCCTCATAATACAGGCCTCTTTATAATCTGCTTAAATATCCTCACACATTGCTATCTGGCTTCCTTGTCTCCCGGGCTATATCATGATATGGCAGCTGACTGGGTGACTCAAGAGAGAAGGCGAGATTGCACCCAGGGTGCCATCATTTTATCACCTAGTCTCATAGCCCTAGCCTAGTCACAAAGCCATGTGACCTAGCCACAGTCATTTTACGTCCAAGTCTCTTACTTAACATCTTGTCGCTCCTCCCATATGCAATTTACTAGAAACCAAGTCCAGACCATGCTGAAGAGGAGGGATATTACACTATACCTCTTAAGGGGAGAAGTATCAATGCATTTTGGATATACCTTGAATATCAACACAGCACCTCAAACTCAAATGGGCAAAACCTAACTAATGATCTTCTTGTACAAACTTAGTGTTTCCTATTTTGGCTGATGACGCCTTTGTCCACCCATCTTGCATTGGAACCACCGAGCCATGGGCGATATCTCTATCTCTTACACCAACTCTGTACATCCGATCCACTACCATGCCTCACATATGTTAACTCTTAGTTAGCTTACAATAGTTTTTACTTATTTCCAACTCTACCAAGATTTTTATGGTCCAAGAAACATTCCTGTCTCACCTAGAATCATGGTATAGCCTCATAGCTGGTCTATCCATGTTACTGGACTTCACTTTTATTGACTCTCCAAGATACAGCCAGAGGGGACTTTTTGAAAGGCAAATAATATCATGTCACTGCTATCACTTTTGTCTTAAATTATTCAAAGAGATTTTAGAATGATGACCAAAATACTTAACTAGAAGTCCTGTATGTTCAACGAACTCCAAACTCACCTGCACAATACAACACCTGGCCACTCCTTAATGTCTGTGGCTGAGCCTTTGCCCTTTGGGTTTCCTCTGCATGAAACACTCTTAAGTTCCCTTGCTGTCCCCTTGCCTTGTTAACGTCTTACCTTTCAATTCTCAGCTCAGCCTCTGTTGCTTTAAAGCAGAGTTGCTTGACCTTACACTATCTACATTTTCAGACAGATAATTCTTTGTCATAGAAGGCTGTGCTGTGTATTGTAGGATATTTAGCAGAATCCCTAGTCTCTGCTCCCTAAATGCCAGTATCATCACCCTTTCTCCAAATAGGACAAACAAAAATATCTCCACACTCTCCCAAGTATCCTCTGGGAGAGCAAAATCACCGTGGCTGAGACTCATTGCCTTAGAGAGACCCACCTGACTGAATCAACCCCCCGGCATAAGACCCTCTGTCATCTCTCCTCCTAAGTTGTAATTATATGTGTATCCTGCATATCATCTCTAATCCTTAGAGATGAGCAAGACCCCCAGAGGGCAGTGGACATCTCTGTTTAGCCATCATCATGTCCCCAGGGTCCAGCACAGTCACTGGTACACAGATAGGATGTCAGATGAGAATGTATTTTTATGGTATTCTGCTCATCTCATCCATACCAATGAAAGCAAGAAAGGAACAAGGGAAGAAAGAAAGGAGGGAAGGGAGAAAAGGAGAAAATGGAGGGAGGAAGGAAGGAAGGAGAAAATGGAGAAGGAAAGGAGAAGAGGGAGGGAAGGGAAAAGGAAGGGAGGGAGAAAGGAAGGGAGAAAGAAGGGAGGAAGGGAGAGAAGGAAGGAAGGAGGAAGGAAGGAAGGAGGAAGGAAGGAAGAAAGGAAGGAAGGAGGAAGGAAGGAAGAAAGGAAGGAAGGAAATAAAGTAAGTCAGCCTCACTGGCTCACCCCAGATCTCAAGCACTGTTTCCAGACTCAGTCTCACTTTCCCCATGTTCCTTCTGCCTTTTATGTTTGCCCCATTCTCAGGTTTTCACCTCACAGTGGCAAGATGGCTGATAAAGCTCTAAACCTACTCCCAGTGGTTTCAACAAACTCCCCAGAGGTGGGTCCTATTTTCTCTGATTGTCCTGAGTTAGGCCATGTGCCCATAGTCGAAGCATCACTTGCAACCAGAAGTGATGGGCCAGGCTCAGGTCACAAGCTCAGCCTCCAAAGCCAGGGGTGTTGTTCACCCCATCCACAAAACATGTTCAGAGAGTAGTGGGAGAAGGTTTCAGGAGTAAATCTCAGGTGAACTATTGCCAGAAAAACAGGAAATGGATGCAGGAAAGGCAAAAGCTAGAATGCATAGCCATGGCTGTCACACGGCAGGAGTTCAGTGACACTGCATTTGAGTCCACACTGCTGCTTACGAGCCGTCTCTTAACTGGAGTTCACAATCAGGCTAGGGAAGGATGCCAAATGGGTAATAACCCTAATAGCACATGTGTGTGGCCAGCGTGAAGAGGGTGATCTTTACCTGGCACAAAGCTGGCATTCAGCACATGGTAGATGGCTGAGGCACCAGAACTGCTTGAACCTGGGAAGTTGAGGTTGCAGTGAGCCAAGATCGCACCACTGCACTCCAGTGTGGGTGACAGAGTGAGACTCCATCTCAAAAATAAATAAATAAATAAATAAATAAATAAATAAATAAATAAAAGTTGCAGGTGTCTCTATGGAATAATTGTTACCTAAAATGATGGCTAACCTTCAGCAGGTGTGTGCCAGCACTCTTTTTCTGTGGCTAGGGATGGACGCCATTCTCAAAAACTGTCTTAAGCACAAAGGGAAATGTATCAATACAGGTGAAAGTCTAGGCTTGGACTAACTCAGGTCCCATGGATCAGTCACTAGAATCTGATGACTTGTTCTGTCCCTAAACTCTGTTTCCCTGCACTGGCATCACCCCGATGCAGCTCACTTTCTGCACATCATGACTCCTGGCAACTTCTATGCTGGCAGGGACCTCATGGAAGACAGACAGCAGTCCTTGAAAAAGAATAGATGCCCCTTTCCCAGCAGGTCCAACTGGAGTCCTAAGGATAAGTCCCACTGGCCTGGCTGGGGCTATGTGTTCATCCCTGAACCTATCTAGGTGGCTGAGAAAATAGGACAGGCAATATGACCAGACCCAATGCCAACTCATCCTAGACCTCACCTGAACCATATGAACTGAGAGTGGTAAGTTTCCTCAGAGAAAATGGTGATGCATTTTACAGAAGAGGGAAGAGTCAGTGGCAGGAAGAAAGCATCCTACTTGGTAGAACATGCATTCTGCTCTGGCTGCAGCATTTCCAGTGAGACATAGGCAGGCTGTGCAATATTTGTCAAATGGGCTGCACGAGGGAGCTGGAAGCCAGTCCTTGGTGAGGGAGAGCTGAAGGCACTGAGAATGCTGGAAATGGATTTAGGAGATCAGGTGCTGCTTCTTCTGTCATCTGGGATTCTGTTGTCTCTAGTGTTCACTTAACGTGTTGCATCATTAATTGTTTCCCATAAGAGCACTTAGCCTAATAGAAAGATATTTTATTTCTTTATATTTTTCTAGAGACGAGGTCTTGCTCTGTCACCCAGGTGGGAGTGCAGTGGCACAATCAGACATTACTGTAGTCTCGAACTACTGGGCTCAAATGATCTTCCTGAAGCAGGTTCTGGAGTAGCTAGGGCTATGGGTGTACACTACCACACCTGGCTAAATTTTATTTTTTGTATGCATAAGGTCTTGCTATGTTGCCCAAAATTGTCTCAAACTCCTGGGTTCAAATAATCTTCTCACTTCAGCCTGCCAAAGAGATGGGATTACAGGTGTGAGCCACTATGCCCAGCCTAGAAGGATATTTTAAATAATTACTATTAGGATGATGATAACAAGAATCAAATAAATAAAAACCATAACTGTATCAGTCATCCATTGCTGTGTAACAATATTACTGCAAACTTAGTGGCTTGAAACAACACACATTTATTACCTCACAGTTTTGCAGATTCAGGAGGTCAAGCACAGCTGCAAGTCTGCAATCAAAGTATTAGGAAGGGCTGGGTTTCCATCTGGAGACTCAACCATGGAAGAGCCACCTCCAAGCTCACATGGATGCCAACAGCATTCAATTCCCTGCAGCTATAGAACTGAGAGTCTCCATCCCTTGTGGCAGCTGTCACCTGGGGGCCACCCTCAGCTTCTAAAAGTTGTCTTCAGTTCCTTGCCATGTGGACCCCTTGCTTCATCAAGCCAGCAAGAGAGAGAAAGACTCCATCAAAACAAGCTTGACAGTCTTAGGCAGTATGCATCCTTTGCTGTATTCTTTTGGTTAGAAATAAGTCATAGGTCCTGTCTACTCTAGGCACTGAATACTGGGAGGCAGTCATTATGGAAAGCCACATTAGAATCTGCCCACCACTTTAACAGATCACTGTGTCAGACTAACTACATAAATAGTTATGGCGGGATTAAATTTTCAGCTTCGTTTTTAGACCAGATCTGTATGAAATATGATAAAACTTCCAGTGTTCTTGTTCATCACTTATGATCTCTTGACCTTGAATCAGTTGTTCAGTCTCTCTGAGACTGAGTTTCTTTACCTGTAAACTGAAGGGAAATAAAAGCACCTTCTTTATGGTGTTGCGGAATTAAATGAGTTATGTGTAAAGTGCTTTAAGTAGTCCAAGAATGTATTTCATGGTGAATAAATGTCAGCATTTACACACACGCTAAACCCACGTACGTTCTGAACAATGCTAGATTTTTTCCTTTATCAGAACCCTCCAAATACAAGATGAAAGCCTCACTTTACAGATGAGAAAAACAGAGGCTTGACACAGCTGCAGGACCTACTTCAGCTCTCAGAGTTCCTAAGTGGCTGAAGTAGGTTAGAGACTCAAATCTTCTATGATTCCCCAAACTAGAAGGTATCAGAGTGACTAACCCTAAGACTTCCACTTCCTCACAGCCTGATTTCCCAAGGGCTTCCAAGGGAGTAATGGGCTGACCGGGAGGACGGAACTCTAAGCCCAGAGCTGAATGCCACTGTCTTGTCCATCTTCTCCCTTTGCAGAAAAGGAAAGTAAGTCTCAGGGAAGAGAGGTGCTGGCCCAGGCTCAGGATTGTTTGAAGTCAAGGAGTGCATGAGAAACCAGGTCTGCTAACCGCCATCTCTCCAGGTCCCCTCAGTCCATGCAGTTCCATAGAATGCTTTACTCTGAGTTTGATTTGGGGAGACTGGGCCACTTTAAATTATATGACTGACTCTACTCACTCTGCCTTTATTTAAAACAACCGTGAAGACAACTGGAAATACCAAGCTAATGACATCTCAGGCTGGCACAATTCTATGAGTGGATACATGCCATTTTAAACATGGACTGCATTACTAAGCAGTGGAATGCTAATAAAATGTGGGCAATAAATTGCATTTTAAAAGCATCCTGGGAGACTGAGATTGCTCTTTTAAGAAAACCTATGAGGAATATTTTGATAGAGTAAGAAAGGAAAAAAAAAAGCCTTGAACAACAGAATAAGAATCACTCATTTGAGTCTTATAAATCCAGACTTTGGTATACGAGGCTTCCTTTGAGCACATTGCTTTTTATGTGTGTAACATATGCATGAATATTCATAGATAAATCAACTGGATAACTATGGCTGAAAAGCAACAGCCCTGCCCACTACCAATCTTCTCACCTTGCTGCTACTGCCCCCTCAAAATCTACTTCCACCTCTAAATATCGAAGTCACTGGGGTCAGAGATTTAGAGAAAGAACACATTGGCTATTCGGATATTTGAGAACTTTGATTTTAAAGTAATCCATCCTGTCACTTCTCAGAGACTCAGTTTCTTCATCTGTAAAGTAGAAATAATATTTGTCCAACCTAAATTAGAAGATGATTTTGAGGATTAAATTAGGTCATAATACAAAAGCATTTATCCAAAGAAAACTAAGTGAGTGGAAAGAACACAGGCTTTGGAGTGAGACCACTCTCTTTCTTCTCCCTCATTCTTATGTACAGTCAGCCACCAAGTCCTGCATATTCCATCCTGTTGAGTTCTCTGTCTGTGTGTCCACACTCCTCCATCCCTATGCCATGGGGCTCATGCAGGCTCCCTTCTCCTTGCACCTGTAGGATTAAAACAGGTTCCTCCTGGGTCTCCTTGCATTGAGGTTTATTCTTCTCAAATCCATTCTCCACATTGCAGCTAGGGTGATTTTTTTTTTTTTTCAAAATGCAACTCTTAATGTCTCCCCGTTGCTTATAGAAAAATAAAAACAACACAGCTCCTCTGTAAAGGGTAACAGAGTCTCCAGATTCTGTTCTGTCATGTCTCTATTTTCCTGTGTTGTCATACTTTATACAATAGCCATACCAAACTTTTAGAGTTTTTCATATCCAAGAGGCTATTTCTCACCGCCAGATATTTTCTTGTGCTCTTTCTACTGCCCTTGGTGATGCCTTTATGTTCTAGTCAGGGTGAGCTAAGTTATGCTGCAGAAACAGACATCCCCTAAATTTCATTCTACATGCCCAAAGTCGCCACTGGCAGCAGGAGTTGGAGGAGGAATGTGTGCTCATTATAGTCACTCTATGACTCAAGCTGATAAAGCTTTCCTCTGTCATAAGAGAAAGAAGAAAAGACCATGGCAAACCATTTTCTATTTCTTAATCTTTCCATGAAATGCAAATTTCATTGACCAAAGCAAGATGGGGGTGGGCATGGGAATGCGATCATACTCTAGCTTAGAGAGTAGGGAGAGCCAACAATATTTGGATCAACAGATCTAATGATTTTTACACTTTAATGATTTTTTTCATGCATTCTTTCTGTCTGGTAAATAAATCTATACTTTTTGGCATAGCCCAAGTGCCTCCTCCAGGAAGGCTTTTTTACATATGCTTCCTGGGCCACATGGGCCACACCGTACCTGCACTGGGTTGATCAGGCTCTTTCTCCTCTACTACATAGAACATTTCTCTAGAGCAGGTGCCACATCTCACTCATGTCTGTGTTTCTTGGTTCTAGCATAATGTCTGGAGAGAGGTAGAAACCAAGTATCTCTACAACAAAGGAATGAGTATTTTGGTATGTGTCTCCACAGCTGACTTGCCAAGTCCATGTACCCAAAAGCTTCCTGGGTGCTTGTGGGGATGGAAGGAGAGATGAGAGAGCTCCTGGGGTTCTGAAGTCTGCTGAACTGCCCCTCAGGTGTCAGCAACGCCAAAGACAACTCAAATGCTGTAGAAACTAAGCAGTCAACTGCACTTTGCCCTCCTCACCAGCCTTTCCAATCTGAGTATCTTTTATTTATTTTTGTTTTTATTTAATGTTTCTTCTTTTGGCCTAGTTACCCTGGCCAGAACCTCTAACATGGTAGAGGTTAAATAGAAGTGGTGAGAGCAAATATCCTTGTTCCTGATCTTAAGGGAGAAGCTTTCAGTTTTTAAAACCCATTAAGTTGGGTATTATCTGTGGGGCCTTCATAGACAAACTTGATTGAGTTGAGAAAATGCTATTTCTAATTTGTTGATTTTTTTTTTTGCTCTTATTACCCAGGCTGGAGTGCAATGGCGTGATCTCGGCTCACCGCAACCTCCGCCTCCTGGGTTCAGGCAATTCTCCTGCCTCAGCCTCCTGAGTAGCTGGTATTATAGGCACGCGCCACCATGCCCAGCTAATTTTTTGTATTTTTAGTAGAGACGGGGTTTCACCATGTTGACCAGGATGGTCTTGATCTCTTGACCTCGTGATCCACCTGCCTCGGCCTCCCAAAGTGGTGGGATTACAGGCGTGAGCCACCGCGTCCGGCCCTGTTGATTTTTTTTTTTTATAATGAAGAGGTTACAGATTTTGTCAAATGCTTTTTCTGCATTTATTGAGATAATCATGTGGTTTTTGTTAATTATCATGTCTCCAGATATTGAAAAGTGTCTTCTGGGGGGAAAAAATCATCCCCAATTGAGAGCCACTGCCTTCGAGGACAGAATTAAATAGCACATGCAGAGTGCCCATTCCAGTGTCTGGGATGTAACAGACACATGATAAAAAGTGGGTTAGTTGGGTTCTTAGCCTCCCCTCAGATACTGGTCAGGGTCTGAAGGGAAATGTGAGTTTGAGAAAGGGAGGAGCTGCCCATATTCCTCGGAGGTCTCCTCTATGGAATTTAGAAATTTCAGTGCTGGACAGGGCCCAGTGAAGACAAGTGGATTCAACCACCTAATGTGTGCTCCATTAGGCTAAATTCTGCCAGCTCCTCCTAAGGCCTATTCAGAAAAAAAATCAGGCTGGACATTATGGCTTCACTAGGATGCTGCTAGATCAGGAGCCCACGGCTCAGGTCTGTCCTTGTCTTGGCTCAAAGGGCCCCTGGCCGGGTCTAGCTCATATGTTCCAACCTGTTGCTGTCAATACCCTTCATTGGCATGGGGTGAACCCCTGAGCATTGTAACAGATGAGTTGAGAAGTGGAATTAATCAAAACTTTAGATGTCAGGTGATTTAAATGCAGTAATCTAATCCTCATAACAATCTTTCTAAGGGCACAGTTGTGCCCATTTTACTGATGAGGAAACTGAGGATCCAAGAGATCATGTGATGACAGTAAGAAATCACCATGTAGGTGATTAGAACTTACAGCCTGAATCCAAAGGTAGGCCTATGACTTCCACTAAACCATGTTGAATCACAAACACACGCATATATCACATACCACATGCACACACACTCACACCAGACAAACACAACCCACACCCTGCTTCATGGAGCACTCTAACTACACATTTTCTTGGAAGGCAGATGGACAGGGAGTGGGGGCATCTAATCTTCAAACAGTGGCATTTGCATAATTTTGTGTCTACCTGCAGGTGCTCCCACTGAATTCTCTGTATCTAACTCAAAAGAGGTGTATCTTGGGACAAGCTAGAATAAATGAGAGATTCAATACATTTCTGAGTAGGAAAGGCAACAACAAGAGTGAGAGGTGGGATGGCAGGAGGAGTTTTCGCACAAATGATGAAGAGATGGGAAAGAGACTACTCCCTTCTTTATTTAGTTGCCCACTGATAGTAATATTTCTTGGGTGTCCACGAAGCACTGAGGATGTAGAATAAGAGAAGACAGGGCCTCTGGTCTCAGAAAACTCTGGGGACAGGGCAGAAAACAGATGCTTACAAATAAGCAAGTGACCATCATTCAAGTGACAATTACAAGTGCTGTAGAAACCAAGCCAGAGGCAGGTTTCCCACACTTCCTGTTCTGGCATCTGTTGTTTCCCCTCTCCCTGGTATGTCCTGTGGAGCCTGGTCAATTTCTCCTCGTCATGAGCATTTAACTCACATGGCAACTCCCAAAGCACCTGGTTATTTATCCCAACTAGACAGAATAGACAAGCCTTCCCTGGGTCCACCTCAGAGTCCCCAAATGTGTGAATGGTGGAAATGATCATAGCTGTTGGACAAAGCACAGACTAGCCGCCAGCTCCATGAGGGCACAGGCTGCGTCTGTTCTCAACACTTTCTTTCCAAAGCCTGGCATCCAGCAGGTAGAAGACATCGATGCATGACAAACAGGGAATTGAGATGATCGTATCTGGAAAGATTGCTCTGGCCATAGGATGGAGAATGGATTACAAGAGTCCAGGCCAAAGGCAGGGCTGGCAGGCAGGAAGAGAGGGCTGCTGCAGGAAACCAGTGGCTGGGTGGCAAGGGTGTGCACACGTGAGGAAAGTGGCGCACTAGAGAGATATTTGACAGGTCAAGTTGAAAGAAGCCACTAAGAACAGGAATGAGAGAAGAGGGAGTTTTAGGATACGTAACCTGGCTTCTCCCTGAGACAAAGGACTAGAGGTTCTCCATTTTCAGAGAGATGAAGGAAGGAAGGAGTACTTAAATGTGCAGTTTTGCCTCTCTTGGGGAAATAAACAGAAATGGATGCTCCCGACCGTGAATGATTGAATGAATGTAGAAGCAAATTACAAATGCCTTCAGTGCCAGAGCTGAAATAATTTTTAAAGGGCTCGTGATCCCAGGCTTCTCCACTCCAACCCCTCCCTTCCCACACCAAGCTGCTTGGCATTTATCTGTCCCACTGCAGTCTGTTATGGGAGTGACTTGCTCAGGAAGGACTCAGTGAATGCACAGGTCCTATGAATGTCTGTTCCACAAAGAGGTAACAGTACCCAAAGCATTCCAGGCTATATTCAGATTAACCTATTTATATTAAGCACCCCCACCTGGACTCTGTGCTGAGCACTAAGCCCTGAGATGCAAAAAGACGATGAATAAGACGTCAGCCCCTGCAAAATACCTGCAGCAGGAGCACACACAGCTGTAGCTCAGGTAGAAAGAGGCAAGAGGTTTTAAAAAACAATGCTCAGAATGCATTTAAAATGTTCCAGGCTCTGTTCTAATACTTTCCCTGTGCTAGCTTGATAAATCCTCTCAAAAACCTTCAGATGTAGAATCTTCTTACTGTCTTTTGCTGATGAGGCAAATGGAACTCTTGCCCAAGATTTTATACATCTAATCAATGGAGCTGGGGTAGAACCCAGGTTACCCAACCCCAGAACTTGTTTATGTGACCATCACACTATCTCACTGACATGATAAGCTGACATTTATGGACTGCTGCTTATGTGCTAGCCACACTTTTGCATGCAATTAACATCCATTGAATCCTCACAGTACCTCCAGGAGGAGAAATAGCGGTACACGACCGTGAGCTCTGCAATTCAATTTTATGGGATCAGTTTCCAATTCCAGCACTCACTAGCCGTGTGACATGGCCAAGTTTTTAACTTCCCTGTACTTCAATTTCCTCATCTGTAATGGGAGATAATTATATGCCGACTTTGAAGGCTATTGAGAAGATTTAATGAGTTCACACATTTAAAATTATGAAAGTGTAGCTGTAACAAAAGAAGCGCCTTTGTTACAGAAGGTAAAGTAAGACCTACTAAGGGCACTTGCACTGCCCACCATTTCACAGCTGGTAGGTGATGGAGACCGACTCCTGCCAGAGTGTTCAAGTTCACTACCAGGGTGTCTCCATGCTGCATCTTGCAGACCCAGAAGATGATATGAAGAATGAGTGAAGAGTGAATCAACAAATGAACTAAACATGGGGTTTTGGTACTTATTAGACTGTACCTGGATAATTTCACATTTTTTATTTCCTTTGACAATAAATTACCTGGAGTTTAAGGACTATTACTCCTTTTAGAGAATAAAAAACAACTAAGACTCAGAGAGGAGAAAAAAAAAATCAGTCCATGCCATGACACCTCCCCCCCTCCCCATCATCACCTCAGTAGACAGACTAGGATTCAAGCCCAGGTTCTTGACACGAAGGTTAATGTTTTTCTTCTTTACCACCAGAACAAGCCAAGAACCGGTGCAAATGTAAAACAGATGCTTCCCTCTGCAAAACTCCTCTCAGAGAAGTGGAACCAGGGAGAATTGCAGAGGTGATATCCTGCCTCTGCTGATCTCCAATCAGAATGTGGACCTTCGGGCACATTAATGAATTATCTGAACCTTGGGTTCTTTCTTGTAAAATATGCATGGCAAAACCCACCTTCTTGGATTGGGAGGATCAGTGAGAAAATACAGCACAACATCTAGCATCAGGCCAGACATACAGGGGGCATTTAATAGACTGTAGTTAATTAGTGTTATAATATATTAATAACTATAAGTATATTAATAGTGATCTCAACTTGGAAGTTGAGCAAAGTAATGAAAAAATTGGGGCCTGATGGAAACACGGGTGGGTCGGCTTTCCACAGCCCCAGAAATTCTGTCAGAGTTCCAGGGGGTCAAAGTGAGCTTGGTCAAGGGAGTGTCTTTCTCTATTACTCTCCATGCAGCCTGTTGAGACAGTAGCATGCCACTGGGATGAGGGTGAAATCTTCCTGCATTCAGTATCCAGATCACAGCTGTAAACCCAGAAGTGAAGGGGAATATCCTTAGAGAGGCAGAACTGCTATCACAAAACCCGTGCGCTAACGTTTCTCCATCTAGACTATCAAAATATCCTGCCACGATCTGCTCATGATTCTAACAGACCTTTCATGTCAGCTTGGGGCTGCAAGTAAAAACACCTTCAACCCAAAATGGCATAAGCAATCAGTGGAACCTTATACACAGAACAAGGAACGTGGGGAAAGAAGGCTTTTGTGTTAATTCGCCAGTTCAACAATCTCGTCTGAGCCCCGAGTCTTCATCTTCCTGCTGTGCCATCTTCAGCAGGTGGGCCATGCCGCCCTCATGATTTAGAGATGGCTGTCAGAGCCATCCTTGCACAACCTTTCCAAAAGCAAAGAGAGGAGAATTCCTATCTTGAGTTATTTTTTTTTTTGGAAAACCAGGAATATCTTCTCAGACTCATCCAAGCAGAATTCCTCTCATGTCTCTTCCTCTGGGTCTGTGTCACATGGTCCTACCTAACTCAAGACCCAGCAGGGAAAAGAAATTACCATGAATATCATGGGAGGAGGATCATCCCCTCCAAAGGCGGGGTTAACACTTGAGCACAATCAAGCCCCAACCACAAGGAATAAGCAGGCCGATGGAGTACTACAGTGGAAACTGCAATGATTCACTCTCTCATTCCAGCCCCCCAGGACCCTGTAAGGTAAGAAGAATCAGGGGTTGGCTTGTTCACTTCACCTATAAAGAAGCAGCGACTGGTATTTTAGTGGTGTCCTTGGCAGCTGATGCAGCTTACTTCAAGTCAAATGTAAATTCTTTTCCCAGGTGGCTTCCAACAGGCAGATGCATACACAACACAAGTTCAAGTTAGATTCATGTGCAAACACAGGGCAACAGGTTTGAGACTCTTATTAGAAATCATGTTATCCAGTTCCTCTTTAAAGCTTAACATCCAGGCCTTGTGTTAAAGTAAGACCTACTAAGGGTACTTGCACTGCCCACCATTTCACTGCTGGTAGGTGATGTAGCTCTACGAAGCTAGTTCAGCCTTGACTTGCCCCTGGACTATGGGAAGCAGGTTTTCCCATAGTCCAGGGGCAAGTCAAGGCTGAACCAGCTTTGGTTCAGCTACAGGTGTTCTCTGTGGGTTCTCTCCTCGAACAGGAGCTATGTCTTGCCGGCCCATTACACACACCATCTTTCATGTGTGTCTTCATTTGGTGACTGTTTACCAGCTAGCTATGGCTGCAGAAGCTTTATGGTGGAATTAGTTCTCTTCTTGTGGATGCCAAGGCCCTTTCTATATGATCTGCACCCTGGGCTCTGTCGACATTATGTGATGACAGGAAACGTCTTTGAGGGATGCAAAGAATCATAGCATTGAACATATCTATCCTCTCTCAAAGCCAGCCCTCTGCTCTTGGGTCTCAGCACTGGCCGCAGCGGGAGAGCTGATTGTCTTGCTTCTGATAGTGTTACTAGTGAACAAAAAAAAGAAATGATCAATAGTGAACTGCATGATTTTAAAAAATGCTCAACCTGTGAAGGTTAAAAAAAAACCCAAAACACCTCAGAGACCCTTCATCCAGAGGCTCTCAGCCTCCTCTGGTTTTCCCAAAACACCTGTGAATCCCTTCTTAGAAAGGTTTTTAAATTCATAGAACAAAATGCACAGGATTAGAGAACTACCAATTAAATTGCAATATGACCATCAAAATAGCTTGTTTATTTGTAATTATTATTTTCTGAGATAGGATCTCACTCTGTGGCCCAGGCTGGAGTGCAGTAGCATGATCATATTTCACTGCAGCCTCAAACTCCTGGGCTCAAGTGATCCTCCCACCTCAGCCTCCCAAATAGCTGGGACTACAGGCACATGCCACCATGTTCAGCTAACTTTTTAAAATTTTTTTATAGAGACAGGGTCTTGCTATGTTGCTCAGGCTAGACTCAAACTCCTGGCCTCAAGTGACCCACCTACTTTGGCTTCCCAAAGTGCTCAGATTACAGCCATGAGCCACCATGCCCAACCTTTCAAACTAGTTTAAAAACAAACTGGTAAAAGAACAACATATAAGCTCTCCAGTGTCAGATTCTATAACAAGAAGTAAGGGAGAGTCTGATAAGGGCTGTGTTTATGAAAATGACAAGCATCTTTTACTCCTATGGCAAAAATTTCTGTGATATCAACTAGCGAGAGTTTCGTAGGCATCTCTGAGGGGATTGTGCTCTGTGCCTGTATTCATGATTGAAGCAAAACCTAAATATTGGTTAAAAGTTAGGCAAAATGAAGACGGACTTCTTTTTAATTGTACTTTAGGTTCTGGGGTACATGTGCACACCATGCAGAATTGTTACATAGGTACATACATGCCACTGTGGTTTGCTGCCTTCATCCCCCGTCACCTATATCTGGCATTTCTCCCCATGTTATCCCTCGCCACCCTCTGCACCCCCCACACTGTCCCTCCCCACCCCCACCCAGCATGCCCCAGTGTGTGATGCTCCCCTCCCTGTGTCCATGTGTTCTCACTGTTCAACATTTGTCTATGAGTAAGAATATGTGGTGTTTGATTTTCTGTTCTTGTGTCAGTTTGCTGAGAATGATGGTTTCCAGATTCATCTATGTCCCTACAAAGAACACAGACTCATCATTTTTTATGGCTGCATAGTATTCCACAGTGTATATGTGCCACATTTTCCTCGTCCAGTCTATCATCGATGGGCATTTGAGTTGGTTCCAGGTGTTTGCTATTGTAAACAGTGCCACAATGAACCTACATGTGCATATATCTTTATAATAGAATGATTTATAATCCTTTGGGTATATACCCAGTAATGGGATTGCTGGGTCTAATGGTATTTCTATTTCTAGGTTCTTGAGGAATCGCCACACTGTCTTCCACAATGGTTGAACTACTTTACACTTTCACCAACAGCGTAAAAGTGTTTCTGTTTCTCCACATCCTCTCCGGCATCTGTTGTCTCCAGATACTTTAATGATCACCATTCTGACTGGAGTGAGATGGTATCTCAATGTGGTTTTAATTTGCATTTCTTTAATGGCCAGTGAAGAAGATGGATTTTTATTCCCGTCTCTAATAGGTTGAATGGTGGCCCCACCAACGGTATGTCCATGCCCTAATCTCTGGAATCAATGATTGTAAACTGTTGGGGGCAAAAAGTGGTCTTTGCAGACGTAGGTAAGTTGAGGATCTGGAGATAAGCGCATCCTGGATTACCCAGGTGGGCCCTAAATCCAATGACAAGTGTTGTTATGAGAGGAAAGAGAACACACAGAGAACAGGAAAAGGCTGGGCGAAGATGGAGACGATGTGACCAGCAAGGCAGAAATTCAAATGATGTGGTCAAGGAAGACAAGGGACACCTGCAGCCCCCAGAAGCCACGTGAGGCAAGTGGGTATTCTTCCTACCAGCCTTCAGAGAGAGTGCAGCCCTGCCAACACCTTCATTTAGGGCTGTGACCACCAGAACTGTGCAAGGATAAGTTCCTGTTGCTTTAAGCCACACGACCTGCAACCATCTGTTACACTTCATGCACCACCCAAGTGCATGGATGTCCCGAATCCTAGCATAAGGACTCTGTCTGGTACCACCTTGTCTTCCATTCACTCGACACATATTTGTTGAAGGCTTACCTTGTTCCAAGTGCACTTGCTGGCACTGCAGACAGGGCAGCAGACAAGCTACAGACCCTGTGCACAGGGAGTTTTCATTTCAAAGGAGTGGGTGCAGAAAATAAATAACTGCGTAATTAACAAACCTGATGTCAGGGAGTGATAAAGTTCTGGAAAAAAATAAAACAATGATGTATTCTGAGTAACTGAGGGAGGAAACCTAGACGGGGTGGTCAGGGAAGGCCTTGCTGAGGACATGACCTTTTCGCTAAGATTTAAGTGGTGGGAAGCCACCAACAAAGGTGGGGGAAGAGTTTTCTGCAGGGAAGGTGCAAAGGCCCTGAGGCTGGAGTGCGCTTTGATGAAGAGAAGGCTACACAGCCCTCAGCAGAGTGAGGGACAGTGGAGGAGGGGCCATCACAGAGGCGTAGATCACTGGGGTCTCCGTCAGGGATCTCCTGAGATGGAAGTCTGCAGGCAGCGGGGTGATGGGGAAGTGCTCTTGGGACTGTTCCTTTGAAAGGGAGTGAAAGGGAAGCAGAAATCTAGCAGAGAAGCGGGGCTACTCTGCACTCACTTTCAAGAAAGGCCTCTGCGGGCCCCGCAGGGAGCATAAAGCTGGGATGGCCTGCAGAAGTATCAGGCCAGGGGCTAGGTCTGACACTTGCACGGGTCTGTCCCCAGCTGGCTGCTCCCTAGGGAGGGGAGTGTGACCTTGGATGAAGGACTCTGCGTTTCTGAGGAGCACAAGCTGCCCACCCTCCAGCAGCTGGGAGGCAGGGGGCTCAGTCCTGAAGGAGAGTCACACACACCACAGCTCCTACTACAGGCCAGAAACACCTTGGCAAGGAGTTTGGGCTTTACAGCTTCCCAGGTAGGGAAAACGAGGCTCAGGAGGCTGATGAGTCTCCCAAGGTCACCCAGCAGGCTGGGGGCAGACACAGGCTGAAGTGTCTTGCTTCTTGGAAATCGGTATTCCTTCCATTACTCTGCCTCCTTTCCTAGAGTCATTATGTAAAATTTTGCTTCACAATCTGATCCTCTGAGCTTCCCAGGGCCAGGCCACTTCCAAAAAGGCCTTGCTAGTAGTCGTTTCTAAGGAACTGTCTTGATCTGCCCCTCTGTGAGACCTCAGTAGGGCTGGAGATGCACATGTGTGTACATCAATGCACTTGTGCACACACAAATGCACACACACATGCACATGGGGGCATGCAAAGCATGCAAACTCACATATGCATGCACACACACTTCAATATCCGAGCATTTCCCTGCACTTCTGTATCTCTGGTAAAGCACATTCTCCAGCCTTCTCCCACAAGTGGGTGATTCATTACACCCCCGGCAGTCATCAAGGGAGGTGGAGCCACACTTGGAAGAAATCACCTGAAGACAGATAACCTGGCATGTGTGATTTCTTCTCAGCAGATAACATCCTCCAGGGGCCCGAGGCACTCAGATGAGATGTCACCTTCTCCGAAGAGAAAACACATTTTGCACACATTTCGGATTTGAGTTTACCAGCACAGGCCAATGACTGACTTCAGATTCTAATAACACTCTCATCTTCATAAACTCTGAGGGCGCCCAGTCAAAGCAGCCTGGTGCTTTGCAGGGCCTGAAAGCAAACCAGACAAGATTTAAATGACCGCTGAGAATGTCAGAAAAGGCCCTACTAGAGCTCACCCCCACTTTGCAGTGCATTGCGAGTGTTTACACTTACCCTTAAGTTATGCTTTAAAGAAAGCACACACATGCTTAGGATCAATTTCAGTCTTGCCAATGCTCTTAATGACGTAAGTGGATAATGAGGGCAGCTCATGCCGTCCATGCCCTCTAGACTTTGAAGCCATGAACTAGACCTCGTTGCTCCATCTCCTAACTGTGCCTCCTTGGGTTTATTGCTTAACTCCCAAACCACATCCACAAAATGGACATCACAATCCAGGTCTCACATTTGTCCCGAAGACAAAGTGACACCGTATATAAACGCGCCTTTCAAACTCTACCTCTGGTGTCCCTTTCAAGAACTGTTGTGATGAGCCACAGGTAAGACAGGGCGTGAGCTGCTCAAACACGCCACAGGCAGAAGCCACAGGTATGCTCCTGTGACTCCGCCTTTGTGCCTGGGGTTACACCTTCCCTCCAGGTCCACAACTGAGAGCCAGTGAACCCTTGGAATCTGTTTCTGCCACAAGTTTGAAGAGTGACTCCAGGCAAGTGACTCACCCTTGACCTCAGTTTCTTCATCTTCTTATAAAAGGCTGTCCGCCCTACCTGTCTGTCCTTCTAAGTTCTGCGGTTGGAATTAAAGATTCCAGCCTGGAAAAGTATCAGCCTGCTGGGTAAGGTCTCTCATGGCTCACACTTGCCTCCATCCCAGCTGCTGCCGCCCTAGTTCAGGGGTGTCTGCCTGGGCTCCGTGTCCGAACCACCCCCTTCAGCCTCCCTGCCCTGACCCAATCACCCCTCAGGAATGGCGAAGCGGTCCATCAGAGCTCTAAAGTCTCCAAACTCAAAAAATGCCACAGGCCCTCAAACATGTGAACGAAAACCTCGTTGGTGTTAGAACCATGTCACACGGTGGGGAAAGTGCAGAATCTTGAGTCCGGCTGCCTGGATTCAAATCCCATTTTTATCAAAATAAACTTGCCAGCTGTGTGACTTCTGGCAAGTTCATTATCATCTCTGTGCCTTGCTTTCTTTACCTATAAAGTGAAGATGATGCTGATGAAGACAACAGTACCTACTTAATGGGAGATTGTGTGCAGATTATATGAAGTGCTGACCAGTGGCCCATTGTAAGCCCTCAGTAATGATATTCTCATCATGATAGAACTTTCAGGTCACGGTTTCTAGTGCCAAAGACAACACTGCATCTGAGATCAAATAAACAAATGTTATTTATCCATAATATTGCAGCAAGGGTGGTAGCCTGTGGTTGCCTTCATTTTAGCAGAGGTTCAAAGGTATTAGAAAGGAGAGTCGGTTTTATAAAATAAAAACAGAAAATGCTGAGACAATCTTGGATTGTCAAGTATACTATGAAGGTGGGGCTTTTAGCTATAAGGAGACATCCTAATAAGTCTTCGGATAGATTCAGCCACCTTAGCTGCAAGAGCAGGCGAGCAGTTCCTCAGTTTCAAAAGAGGAAGGATTGTTCAATATTAGGGGGAAGGCTTTCTGTGGCTAATGTTTTCCTGAAACAGGTCGGGGGTAGATGGGGTGCTTTTTTGTGGTCAAACTGTCATAATGCATAATCATTGATGCGAGGGTCACCAGAGCAGGCAGTTTTCACCCTCCCCCAGGCCCTCTGTCACAAAAGAGTACCTGCAATGCGGCCACAGGGCCCCCGGGTAGCTGCCCGCCACTCCCCAGCTCTCCCTGTCATCCAAATCCTCTGACCACTGCCCATTCTGTTCTTCTGCCTACCTGGATTCTCAGGCTTCCCAGAAACCTCATGAGCCGTCCCACACATAGGGCTTCCACAACACCAGCCCCACTCCACCCTGACCCAGTCTCCCTTGGGGATGCCTTTCCTGACATTACTCCCCCAGAGAGACCTCCTCTGGGGACGCCTCTGCCCTTGGTCTGGGTTGGCCAATCTATACCAGCACCGCTTCTCGCATTGCCCTCACGGCACCATGTGTACATCTTTAGCCATCACCTCTCATCTCCTGCACTTGAGCTTCTGGGGGAAAGACTGTCTCACGCCTATGTTGATGGAATATAGGAACGTGTTTATGCATGAACGATCCACGTGGTTTCCATGGTGTGTCTCAAAGGTGAGCAGAATTTTACCAAGGAGAGAGGCACAGTAGCAAATAAGCCCCTGTGCATAGAGATTTAGTCTGCTTTGCTCATCTCCCATTCTGGGGGCCTAGAATGACTTCAGTATATTTGACTCTTGACAAGCATGTATTAGACAAATGGCAGGAAGCCACTCTTCTCCTCCTTTCCCAGATACTAAGTAAATGAAGGAGGCTTAGCCTACGGATGAATGTCAGTAGTGATTTCTGTCCCAGGGAAGTGTTTCTTCTCCGCATCCATGGAAGCCTCCCAACCACCCAAGCTTGGAGCCCCAGGCAACTCTAAGAAGATACCAAGACTTCATGCAGACTAGAACCTGGATTCTCAAAGCATCAACCATGTTTACAACATTCCCAGATTCTTTCTGAAATTCCCAAGGAAATGGCCCTTTGATGCACTTCCAGCTGACGTGGCTTCCACTTTATCTGAGTTTCATGAATTCAGGCAGAATCCTCTCACTTCCCAAGGCATGAGCCCTGGGAACCCTGGGTACTAGGGAGCCTGTGTGTCTGTAAGAGAGAGATGGTGTTGGCCTGGAGAGAAAGAGAACAAAATGAGTCACCACTGAGGAATGAACCACTGTGGTTATCAGTATAAAATATTCAAATCTCATACTCTTAATTTGTCACAAACCTTTCTCCTTGAGGTCTGACATTTTAAAAGATGAATTTTTTTTTTCATTTGTTAACTGTCCCATTGGTATAGTAGCCTATGAGTTTTTCTTTAACGGGATCACCCCAAAATCTGCTTCTACAACTGTGGACACCTCTCCCCTCCCACGTCTTCCCAGTATGCTCATCTCATGTCCACTGAAGTATCCACACATTTGTCAGACCGTGGCCTTTTGATGTTTTGCTTTTGGTTCGGAAATGTGATTCCTGTCACCGCAACCAGTTCACCAGTCTTGCCCACTGGCCACCTTACCAAGTAAATTGTCCTTCTGTCATTCCTTTAGAAGTACTTCTGCTAGTTTCCATTGCATTTTGTAAAATTCTCTTTTACAGTCATGCAATATGCAAACTATGATTGGTTCTGGTTAATCCGACTTCTTTTTACTGATGATGAAGACGAAGATGGTAATGATATGTGTGTTAGGCAGAACGACCCCCAAAGATGTCCACTTTCTAATCATTTGCTCCTGTGAATATGTTACGGACCTCGCAAAAGTAACCTTGCAGATATGATTAGGGTTAAGGCCTTGAGATTGGAGGATTAGCCTAGATTATCCAGGCAGACCCACTCTAACTTCATGAATCCTTAAAAGCAGAGAACTTTTCCCAGCTGTGGTCAGAGAAAGAGGCATGACAACAGAAGCCAAGTCACAGAGGTACAACATGGCTGGTTTTAAGAGAGAAAAGGGGAGTCTAAGCCAGGGAACATTGGGTGGGCCTCTAGAAGGTGGAAAATACAAGAAAATGGATTTTTCCCTAGATCCTCCAAGAGGAACCTAGCCCTGTTGATACCTTATTTTTAGCCCAGTAAGACCCATTAGGATTTCTGAATGACAGAACTATAAGACAATACATTTGTGTTGTTTTAAGGCACTGCCTTGGTATCCTTTGTTACAGCAGCAAGAGGAAACAAATACAATGATGATGATAATAGCATGCCTAAGGGATTAAGAATTGTTTCCATGGTTTATGCAATGTGCCAAGCACTTCACACATCATTTCTCATTTAATCCTCACAATAACCCTGGCAAGGCAAGGACTCTTATCATCCACACTTTACAAAAGGGGACATTTAGGCTTGGGGAGTTTAAGGAACCTACCTAAAGTCTCACGGCTTGAGTATGAGAAAGTCAGGATTCATGTTAATTTCTTTCGGACTCCAAGACTCAGATTCTAACAGAAAGCTCTGACTGGGATGGGTTTCCAGTGTGTATCTTCTTCTCTTATTTTAACTGAAAGTCAAGGGAGAGTGCCTGTTGGTGCCAAGGTATTCTAACCCCATGTTAACACCAGTCAGGAAACTGTTGAGTAATGTTGCTTCCCAGATGAGCCAAGATTTTAGAGATGCACGTGTTATGGGACAGCAATTATTACTTCCATGACACAGGATCAAATCTCCACCCAAGCTGACAAAGCTCAAGTTTCATCTATTATTCAGGGCTCTTTCAGTACAAGCAACAGAAATTGATCATAGCTAACATACAAAACATTGGAATTGGAACTGGAACATAAAAATATGATAGACTATCACTAACTTAAAATTACCTGGGATTGGTGGCACGCACCTGTAGTTCCAGCTACTCGGGAGGCTGAAGCAGGAGAATCCCTGATCCTGGGAGGCAGAGTTTTCAGTGAGCTGAGATTGCACCATTGCTCTCCAGCCTGGGCGACAGAGTGAGACTCCATCTCAAAAAAAAAAAAAAAAAGAAGAAGAAGAAGAAGGAATATGTAAAAGACAATGGGTTTTTTTTCTTCTCTATTTTTTTTTTTTTTAGACAGAGTCTCACTCTGTCACCCAGGCTAGAGTGCAGTGGTGCAAACTTGGCTCACTGAAACCTCCACCTCCCATGATCAAGTAATCCTTGTGCCTCAGCCACCCAAGTAGCTGGGATTACAGGCATGTACCACTGTGCTTAGCTAAGTTTTGTATTTTTAGTAGAGATGGGGTTTTGCCATGTTGCCCAGGCTGGTCTCAAACTCTCCTCTTTCCTCAGCCTCCCAAAGTGCTGGGATTATAGATGAGCCACCATGCCCAGCCTACAGTGGACTTCGGTTGATTTTTTTGGCTACCTGTTGTCATTCTCTCACACTAATGATTCCAGCAGCCCCCAACTGTCACTGGTGGATCCATACACCCTCCATTCTCCATCCACATGATTTTGGTGGTGCTGACTTTACCTCCATGCCTGGGCTGGAGCATAAGCCCTCTGTCTAAAAAAACTGGTACATTCCTTCTTTCTGGCTTCAGTGATGGGTTCAGGAAAGAGCAGCCGACTCAAGACAGAGGGCAGACAATTAAACCCCAGCCCAGCTAACCCTGCATTTCCCATTTTCCACCAGGTTTGGTCCTGGAGGGATGCAGGCAGGAGCTACCGCAACCATTTTGCCACCACGAGCACAATAACTACGTAGATAACAGAGCCAATGTCACAGGAGGCTCAGCCAAGAAACGACGGAAGGATAAAAACAAACCCGTCAACATCTATGTCTGAATATTTTCATGATTTGAGTCAATACAGTTATGTTTCAAGCCAGGTAAGAGCTGCATTTTCTGTTCACTGCAGTCCTTTAAGAGCTCTCAGGTAGCAGGGGATTGCTTCTAAGATGCATGCAACGGGCTGTGGTTGATTGCCTTCTTCTTGTTCTTTCTGCTTTTGTTTCATTTTGTCAAGATGCAAAGCCCCAAGAGATTACCTACTAGGTCTAATTTCAAGTCTGAGCTTGCCCTTTGCATGTGGAGGGTAAGCATCTTCATGCATAGTCCCCCAGTGGCAAAGTGTTTTCCAAAAAGAAATTAAGTTTGCTGTTGATTCCATAAAAAGTGGCAACTGAAAATACAACTATTACAATACTGAGGAGAAGCATGGCTACAACTCCTGTTTCTTCCAAACTGCCCTCTCTTGGAGTTAACTTGGCCAATCTTTCCTCCCCTCTCAAATTGGATGCTGGAGTGCTCTATCCACGTATCTGTGTGTAGGGTCTGTTTTCTAACTGGGCCTCCTGTCTAACAACTCCCATGACCCCACCCTACCAGGCCAAGTGCATTCTTTCTTCGCAGAAATGTGCCTCTTATCAGTGCCCCTGTCCATCACTCGAGGCTGCCAGGAGCCACTTTATGCAATAGCCAGAGTCTTGCGCAATCCGCAAGAAAAGATTGATGGAGGGGAGTCATGGGCCTTGAGTCCATTTGTTCCTGTGCTCAGGGCTCTTTGTCCCTATAAATCCAGGGTTTCTGTGACAAATGTTTATGGCTCACACAGCCTGGCCTGCAAAAGGGAATTCTAACCCCCTGCTGCCTAACAATATCCACCCTCAACTTTGTAAATCCGAGGCCTTGATCTGGGCCAGGAAACACTGGGTAGAATATGCAAAGCTCTTAATTCAAGTGATGAAGAGTGTCCTGCATGTCACTTCCCTCCATGTTCACAATGCCTCTAAGACTCTGCAGACAGAGATCTGGTCCTGCCCATAGACCCTCTGTACAGTTCCTTCCTCTCTCTGGGCTTCACTTTACTTGCTCAGCTACCTCCTATCCAGGGCAGGAGTTGCCTTTACAACTTCTTTGATAAGCATGCATCCCTGCATACCTCCAGTGCCAGGGACTCACTTGCTCACAGGCAGCCTATTCCATCATCAGAGACCTCTCAAGCTCTGCATGCATAGGTAGGGATGGGACTGAGGTCAGCGCAATGCAATTTCTAGTCTCTTGGTGGCCACCCACTCACCAACTGCTCTTAGTGTGGCTTTGAGGATCTGGGTCACACCGTCATGTGGTCAAATAAAGCCTCAGTTACTGGACACATGATCTGTCTCTAAGCCACTTCTCTTCCATCTATTTTAAAGCCAATGGGGTTTATAAGACTGAAGCTGGGGTTTTACACTGATCCATATGAAATCCCAGAGACATTTTTGCTCACAGAGTTTATTTGTCTGTGTTCCAGAGTGAAGTCTCTGGAGTCAGGTAGGCCTGGTTTGCATTTTGATTTCATCTTACTTGCTGTGTGACCTTGAGAAGGTTTCATAAACTGTGTGAGCCTCCACTTCCTCAGCTAGGAGGTAGGGATGATAAAATCCATTTGTTTTGTGAATGCTGGAAGGAAGATTCAGCAAATGAAAACAGAATTTAAAAGTCTTCCACATTTCCTGGCCCAAGGTCCAGTGAAAGGCTGTTATTATCCCATGCATACTTCCCTGGGGAGGATTCCAGGTATATGAATGAATGTACTTTGTGAACTCTGGGGACACCTCCTAAGAAGCCCTGCACATCTGCGTGCCATTTCTCTGGTCACCATCCTGCCATGGCCTCCCTGAGGAAGCTGAGCAGGAGGAAGGAGAGGAGCATAACCTTAGACCCTGAACGAGTCACTCTATAACTACTGTTGTGAGGATAAGGGGGAAGAAGGGTCTAGTCTTTGGGGTGCAGGTACTCTGGAAGGTGGAGACATTTGAATGTTAAGTGTTAGAAGTCCTGCCCCTATCTTGCTCTGAGAAATACCCTTGCCCTGAGAAGTACCCTCATCCCCAGACCAGCATGGCCTTTAGCCCAGAAGGCTGTGTGGTCAAGAGGAGAGGGCTTGGCCTTTGGGCCCAGGCTACCTACTCTACCATCACACACAAGTTATTTTCCCACCAGGACTGGCTTCCTCTCTCTCTTCTTTCTTGATTCTTTTTTGAAAAGCTCTATTCTCTTTTCTCCTTAAAATTTAGTTTAAGCAGAGCCTTTCCCAGAAACTCTCAGAAGCCCTGGAAAAGGCCCAGGGTCTTTTTCCCTGTTGCCTCCAGCCTACCCTGTGTTCTGACACCAACCACACAGAATTGAAAATGCCTCTGGCCAGTGTCAGCCTTCTGACCACCTGGGAGCAATTTGAGAAGAGAGACAGAGTCCTGTTCATCTGTGTCTCCAGTGCCCAGAAAGATGCCTGGCACCATGAAATTCACCATAAATATTGGCCAAGCTAATGAATTTAAAAGATAAACAGAACCAAAACCAATTGGCTAGTTTCTAGGAACTATCAATCAATGGCTGAAGATGAAGGAAAGGGAACAGGAATGGGCTGTTTCTTGAACCCAGAAGAAACCTGGACCAGGTGTGACCCAGATTCTAGTCCAAGCTCACCATGAACTGCTTTGGCCTTGAAAGAAGTCAAGTCCAATCTCCCGATCCCAGCCTCCCTCCCTACAAATTCAATCCTTTCTAAGATCCTTTCCATTTCTAATGCACTTTGTAGAAGAAGACCATTGACTAAGGTCAGCGCTCTAATCCTCCCATCTTCCCTTTCAGCCCAGGACCAAGCCTTTCCAGGAAAAACAGACCTCTGGGAGAGGACAGATTGTTATCGCCCCCGACAAGCCTCTAATGGGCTGCACAGTTTAGACAAAGAAGAGAACAATTTTTTTAAGAGTACATGCCTCATGATCCAGCATTATTACCAGCATGTTTTCCATCCCATTTGTTTGCTTCTGAGTGAGCTGAGGCATTCATTCTGCATCAGCAACACTTACAAGAAATATGAGAGGAAATAAATTTGCCACAGACACTATACACCATGCTGCAGTAATTACAAACTGCTGTCCTGAAAGCAGCCTGGGGTAGTTGAAGTGTATGAATGCATAATGCTGGGGAGGAGGAAAGATAAAAAGGAGAGAAAGAAGGAAGACAGGAAGAGGAGGAGAAGGAGGGGAGATGGGAGGAGAGGAAAATAGACCCCATCTATTATCAATGATCTATGTGACAAGCACAATGCCAGGCTTCTCACCGGTGCAAGCTCATGTAATTCCTTCAGGATTCATGTGAAATAAGATGATTATTGACTTCAGGTAATTGAAAAGAAAGGGAGATGAAAAGTAGAAAAACAGATACAGCAGCAGTAGAACAGAGCAATGAGAAATGAGTCAAATCACCCTGCAGAAGCTCCGAAAGGCCTTCATGCAGAGCGCCGGGTACTTAGAAAGGAAGGAGCGAGGCTGAGGCTGGAAATGGAATTGGCTGGAAGTCTGTATGCAAAGCAGGTAGACTCTCGTTCATCCAATACCTACTGACCCCGTCCAGTCAGGCAACCAGACACACCGGTGCGTGCACAGGGCATACACAGATCAGAGGCTTATCTTCCACACAAATTGAACTGAAGAGTTCTCAGACTCAAGACACCAGCACAGTGGAAAGGAGTGATAAGGGATCAAACAGAATGAGGAGGATTTGATGAGACCACTCCTGCCATGTTCTCAGAATACCACCAACCAAGTTTATACCACCCAGGAGCATATTGAAGGATTTTTCTAGTAAGAAACAACACTGCAACAAGAATGATGATGATGATGATGAAATTATTTATGTGTAATAATCCTCCTTTATTTATGGGGTATGCATTCTAATCCCCCCAGTGGATGCTTGAAACTACAGATGCTACCAAACCCTAACCAAGGAATACCAGGGTTATCTTTTTACTTAAAAATCACTTTACAACTTCTCTTTGGCATATGTGAATTTCCAGCATCACTACTCTTGCACTCTAGGGCAATTATTAAGTAAAGTAATGGTGACTTGAACACAAGCATGGCGATACTGCGACAGTTAATCTGGTAGCTGAGACAGCTCCGAAGTGACTCAGTGATGGGTAGTGGGGAGACTCAGGGCAGAATGAGTCATGTCCAAGTTGGAACAGAGTGGGGCAGTGCGAGATTTCCTCACTCTACTCAGAACGGTGCACAGTTTAAAACAGGAATTGTTTGTTTTTGAAATTTTCCATTTAATATTTTATGACTGCAGTTGACCAAGGGTAACTGAGACCACAAAAAATAAAGCCTCAGAGGAGGGGGAACTACTGTAGGACTTGACTCTGTGCATTTCACATTCGTTCATTCATTTTATCTTCATCTTAAATGATAAGTACTATTATTATTATTACCATTGTTTCTATGAGCAAACTGAGGCACAGAAAAGTTAATATTCCTAATTCTTAGTTCTGTTACTAAGAAACTAGAAATTATCAGATCACTAGCATTTCAGTTTCACTCAGTGAAAAAGTCAACTCACACATAGTCCTCCTGAAATGAAACCCAATAACCCATAAGTTCCGTCTGCCCATAAATAGCTCACAATAATCTTTTTCATAATTTACTGACTTCATACTGGGGACTTGCAAACCAGAAATCATAAATCATTGAAGAAAGTTTCCAAATTGGAAAAGACAGACAAAAACAAGCAGTGGGAGGAGAGAATCAGAAGAAATGAAGCTAATGCAGGAGATGAAAGAAAACTTTTCTAAAATTCATTTTTATCTCCAAAAGAATAAGATAGAATATCTGTCTAAAAAAATATAGGTAGCAACAAAAAAGAAACAAAAAAACAAAACAAAAAAATGTTTTCAGCAATTAAACAAGAAAAGAAGAAAAAATAAAATCTAGAAAAAAGCATAGAAAACCTGAAAGTTTTAAACAAAACAAAACAAAAAACTCTCAGAAAGTATTAAAAAGAAAAAAAGGAGGAAAAATGACTAAAAGAAAAAACAAAAATTTAGAAGATTAAACCAAGAGGTTCGATATGTGATCTTCCCAGAAGAGCTAAGAAAAGAATAAGGTGGGCTGGGCACGGTGGCTCACGCTCATAATTCTAGCACTTTGGGAGGCTGAGGTGGGCAGATCACCTGAGGTCAGGAGTTCGACACCAGCTGGGCCAACATGGTGAAATCTCATCTCTGCTAAAAATATCAATAATTAGCTGGGTGTAGTGGCAGGCGCCTATAATCCCAGCTACTCAGAAGGCTGAGACAGGAGAGCTGCTTGAATCTTGGGGGTAGAGGGTGCAGATTGCACCATTGTACTCCAACCTGGGCAACACGAGTGAAACTCCATCTGGGTGAAATTGTCAAAGATTTAAGACATGGAAATTTCTGTACTTGAAAGGTGTGCACATCCAATAACAAGTATAATAAATTAAAGGGCCCACTGAGCTCTCAACATAATGAATAAGAAGTTGCCTTATGAAATTTCAAAATTACAAGTGATAACGACATGATTCTAAAAGTTTTTATAGAGGAAAACATATAATGAAACTGGAGGAAAAACAACAGTGTTCTTTTCAAACGCAACATTGTTACCTAGAAAATAAGAGAAAAAATTCTTAGATACCTATATGAGAAAAAACGGATTCCTACCTGCATATTGGCTAAGGTTCTATTGAAGACAACAGAAACCATGCAAGCTGCTAGAACAGAAAGAGATTTACTTCTAGGATATTGTGTAGATTTTTTAAATATGATGTAACATCTGGAAAACAAGCTCTAGGCTGAGCTTCTAGAATAATTCTCGGCCCTCAGAAAGACATTGCTCTTGTTAAGATGGAAAAGTTGCTGCCATCACTATAGGGAATTATCAAATAAGGGAACTTTTGACCAAAATAGCCTCCCTGTCTCTGCTATCCATTCTATTAGAAATGGATTATCACACAGTTAACTTCCATCCCATTCCAAGGTTCACATGAGTAATTCTGATCAATAAAACTGGAGTTACTTAGAAACCCTAGCTACATAGAAGTACGTCTTCTTGTTTTATGGCTTTTAACTTTTTATTATTGTGAAAATTTCAAACCCATACTAACGTTGAAAGAGTAAGATAATGCACATATATAAAGTCCTCAATTAGAGTCAGCAATTATCCAGTTGGGAGGACACTAATGATGAGACTGAGTTAGGACGCCAGAGGAGAGTCTATAAGATATCGAGGGAATGGAAGCAGCACCGGCAGGGAGCCTCTCGGAGTGTAATAAGGATCTAACAAGGTCTCAGCCAACCTAACAGGGACCTCCAGAGCAAAGATTTCCCACTGGGCATCTGGTATCGTGCATGGATCAGTCACTGGCTGGGCGCTGCTGGGAAAGAGTGTGGCCTCAGCTCAAAAGCAGAACTGGATCCCGAAGGTCCTAATGACTAGAAACTTCCAGCTGACTACACTCTGCAACTGACTGGCAAGTGCTTCCTTAAAAGGAAATTGGAGCAGTGAGTTCCTATAGCTGTGACAGCAATTTCTATTATTTTGCTTTCCTTTTTCCCCCCAAACCATTTGAAGGCAAGTTGTAATCACCAATCATGGCATTTTGACCACTAATTACAAAGTAATATGATGTTTAACAACTAGATGTTTTCCTACATAACCACAGTGCGATGATCACACTGGATAATTATGTAAAACAATAATATTATCTGACATGTTGTCCATATTCAAATCAAATTCCGTTAATCATCCCAATTAAGTCTTGTTTATGCTGCATCTGCATGCATATGCGCACGTGCACGTATCTGTGTATTTGAGCCATGATCCAATTAAGATTCATGAGTTGCGTTTGATTCTCACGTCTTTTTAGTCTCCTTTAATCTAAAACAGTTCTCTTACTTTTATGGATTTTCAAGACATTGGTCTTTCTGAAAATTCCACATCAGGACCAGGCGCGGTGGCTCACACCTATAATCCCAGCACTTTAGGAGGCTGAGGCAGGCAGATCATGAGGTCAGGAGTTCGAGACTAGCCTGGCCAATATGGTGAAACCCTGTCTCTACTAAAAATACAAAAATTACCCGAGCATGGTGGTGCTCGCCTGTAGTCTCAGCTACTCGGGAGGCTGAGACAGAAGAATCACTTGAACCTGGGAGATGGAAGTTGCAGTGAGCCGAGATTGTGCCACTGCACTCCAGTCTGGGTGACAGAGGAAGATTCTATCTTAAAAAAAGAAAAAGAAAACAAGAAAGCAAGAAAGCAAGCAAGCAAGAAAATTCCACGTCATTTGTCTTTTAGGATGAGCAAACCAATTTGTCTTCTTATTCCTTAATAACTAAATTCAGGATATAATTGTAATGTCTTTTATAAGCATCATATACCCCACTTTTTAGTGTTTTTGTTTGTGCTTTAAATAGTTGTGTTTTATGTGAGTTACAAGAAATAAGAAAACAGTTTTTTATATTTACCTACTTATTTACTATCTCTGGTGCTTTTATTTTCTCTTGTAGACTTGAACTTCTATAGAGTAGCACATCTCTTTGACCTGAAGGACTTGCTTTAGCATTTCTCATACTACAAGTCTGATGGATGTAAAAAATCACTAAATTTTAATTTAAGTTAAAATGCTTTTATTGCATCCTTGTTCGAAGGATTTTTTTGTGCAGTACAGAATTCTGTATTGACAGTTGGTTTGGTTATTGCTTTTTTCATTCAGCACATCAAAGATGTTATTCCATAATCTTCTGGCCTCCACTGTTTCTGATAACAAGTCAGCAATAATTCTTACGCTTGTCCCCTACATGTAATTTGTCTGTTTGTTCTGGCTTCTTTCATGGTGTTCCTCTTACCTCTGGTTCTCAACCATTCGACTATCTTACTACTGGAGATGAAACTCCTCATGTTTATCATTTTGATAAATATGTTTGCTTAACTGCTTGGATCTATACGTTTGATGTTTGCTTAACTGCTTGGATCTATAAATCATCAAACGTAGGGAATTAGAAACTATAATTTCTTCAAATGTATATTATATATATATATGTTTGTTTTTGAGACAGAATTTCATGCTGTTGCCCAGGCTGGAGTGCAGTGGTGTGATCTTAGCTCACTTCAACCTCCACCTACTGGGTTCAAGTGATTCTCCTCCCTCAGTCTCTTGAGTAGCTGGGACTACAGACATGTGCCACCATGTTCAGCTAATTTTTTTTTTGTTTTTAGTAGAGACAGGGTTTCACCATGTTGGCCAGGCTGGCCCTGAACTTTTGACCTCACCCCGCCGCGGCCTCCCAAAGTGCTGGGATTACAGGTGTGAACCACCATGGCAGACCAAATATTTTCTTTGCTTTTTGTTCACTAGCTTCTCTGTTAGTGCTGATATGTTAGACTCTTTACTGTTTTCACACAGAGCCCTGGGGTTCTTTTAAACTTTATTCAATCTTTTTTCCTTCTTTCTTTCAAATTAGGCAATTTCTATTATCTATGATCAAGTTCATTGACTTTTTCTTCTGCCATTTCCAATCTTCTACTAGACCTGTTCAGTCAACTTTTTATTTCTGTTCATTTGTTTTAATTCTAGAATTCCTATTTAATTTTATAACCTACATTTTTTTTTCTGTTGGATTTTTTCATCTGCTCACTAATTAAAATCATATT
The DNA here is from genome assembly GCF_030222135.1 of Aotus nancymaae. Taxonomy (NCBI): domain Eukaryota; kingdom Metazoa; phylum Chordata; class Mammalia; order Primates; family Aotidae; genus Aotus; species Aotus nancymaae. Next base: position 81,782,940 of record NW_026988450.1, on the reverse strand, counting down.
TTTCTTTATTTAAACATCTTTACAAGATTAATTTTCAAATCTTATGTTTCTATTTCTTTGTTATTTACTGACATTTGTGTTGAATACTGAATGTTGTAGAAAAGACACTGAAGAGACTGTCTTCAGTATTGTGCTTTCAAATTAACAAGTCGTTTAATTACTGGTTGATCACTTGAACTTTTAAATGCTTGGTTTAACTTTGTTCATTTAAGTCTATGAAAAGCTCAAGGTATTTTCCAAGCCTCTCTTACTCGGGGGGACCAAACATTAAACTCATTATTTTCTAGGGATCTTTTCTGTGACTTGGTTAGGCCAGGTCCATGGTATTATCTTTATTCTTAAGACACAAGCTTTCTGGAGTCTCAGCTAGATGCTAGGGTATTAATGATGAATTAAAGAGATGCCTCCATTCTGACAGGGCAAGAATTCCAACTTTCCTTGCAATTCTCCATTCAAGAACCGCTTGACTTCTAGTATCTGTGTTCTGCTTTGAACAGCATAGTATACGGTAAGGCTTGGATGACTTATCCTGTACGTGCACAACTAAAATTCAGCCAGAGAATCTCAGGAATTCTCCATCGATGTATGGAATCCCCTTTCCATAGAGGTTCCTCTACTCAAGGCCCACTCTCAGGATTCCATCTGCCTCAAGCCCATAATTCTGAACTGTGATCTCTGTTTCATCAGCTCACTGGGGCCATGCTCTCTGTTTCAACTCCAGCTGATTGTGCTGCAACCAGGAAATTGTTCTAAGCACAGAGGTGGATATTCACAAGATTCATCTCAGAAGTTTCCCTTCTCTCAAGAATTGCAGATTTGTATTACCTACTGCCCACTGCCTGACAATAGTTACCTCATATTTTATCCAGTTTTATATTTGTTTACAGCAGGAGAGATAATCCAGTACCAGCTACTGCATGATGACTAGAAGCTTGTGAAATGTATTTTTAATTTCTCAGACTCTAAATTATAGGAAAACACAGAAAAGGCAGGATGAAATGATTGTTGGGTGAGCCAATCCATGGTATGGATTACCAACCTGGAAATATATTATCAATCAACTCCAAGAAAATGAGAACAGTTTCAGACTTGCCAACACTATAATAATGATAATGGTAATGATAAATTTAAAATGGCCTTTTATGTTTCCTTTCTTAGGAAGTACTAAAGGAGGCACTTACTGAGATGAAGAAAGAGAAAAGGGAGACCGAGGAGCCAAGAGACAGAGGATCCAACTGATGAGAGCAACGTGAGCAAAGGGAGACCCCAGAGTGGCTGAAAAAGTGATTTATGGAGACTCAATGAAAAACATGATGCAGGAGGCAGGTTTTAAGTACCATAAAAATTAAACTGAGCCAGGCACAGTGGCTCATGCCTGTAATTCCAGCACTTTGGGAGGCTGAGGCAGGTGGATCATCCGAGGTAAAGAGGTTAAGACCAGCCTGGCCAATATGGTGAAACTCTGCCTTTATCAAAAAAACACAAAAACTAGCTGAGTGACAGAGTGAGACCCTGTCTCTAAACCCCATCTCTACTAAAAATACAAAAATTAGCTGGGCATGGTGGTGGGCACCTGTAATCCCAGCTATTCATGAGGCTGATGCCAGAGAATCACTTGAACCCAGGAGGTGGAGGTTGCAGTGAGCCAAGATCATGCCACTGAACTCCAGCCTGGGCAACAGAGCAAGACTCGATCTCAATAAAAAAAATAAATAAAACTGAATGCTTATAACTGTGGTAATTATTTGAACAGCTATTTATAGGCATATGACATAAAGTGGAAACACTAAAAAAGATAACAATAGACAAGTAAAAAATAAACAACAGAAAATCAAGGCAATTATTAACTCCTGGTAAAACAAAAATCTGAAGGAGAAAGTTGATGTTACTGTGCACTACTTAGTTTAGCAGGGACCTCCTATATTTACATAGTTATAACTCTATAAACATTGTTATTGATTTTACCCAAAATTTTGTACATATCTCACTCAAGGATATGGGTGAAAAGACACAGGCAAGGGAGCAAATGATTGTTTAAAACAAAGTGGAAGGTCTCTCATTCAGATAGGCCTGTCTCAAATCCCGGCTCTACTTACTACCACTTAACTGGGTCAACTTGGGCAACTTCTTTTAACTTTCTGAGCCTCAGTTTCCCCCTCTACAAAATGTATAATCTCTCATAAGATTATTGTATTAAATAAAATAATATATACAAAGGCTCCTACACAAGTTAACACTAAATATATATTTCTTTCCAAGATTTTCTTATGCATCCAGACAACTCTTTTGCACAAGAAGTGGTTAAAATAGGAGCTAACCCAGCCCCAGCTCCTACAGCTTCCTCATCCAATTCCAGCCTGCATTGGAGCAGTCTATGCTGTGATCACACAGAACTGCTCACCAGTCCTCACAATACATTGCACTGCAAGTTATACTGCTGGGCCGTGATGTTTTGTCTGCCAAAAGTTCCCTCTTTAACCATCATGTCCATTTGTTAAGAACATCAATCTTCTACTATACTTCCAAACGTTCCAAATAGAATGAATTCTTCTTTTAGTGTTTAGCACATTCTTAATGTATTGTGGTCTATTATGTATGTATGTCTTTCACCAGACTCTATAAGCAAGGACTATGCATTAAATAAGTCTAACCAATACTTACTTGTTGAACAACTATTGTGTGCCAAGTACTGTGTACATTAGTAACTGAGGATCTAGGATGATTTAGACACATGTATTCATTCAAAATGAAGCAGGAATTCTAATAGGCATTGCGATCCATGTGACCGTGAGAAATATGGTTTCCTCCCTCATCATATTTGCAGTGTGGAGAGAAGGGGCAGGCACATAGAGAGGGAATTACAAAGCTGAGTAACACCTCTACTAGGGGAAGTATCTAGGTCAATGAGAGACAAAGAAGGAACATCCGCACAGGCATGAGAATTCAAGGAAGGCTTTTTGGAAAAAGGAACTTCCAAACTAAAAATAAAATGAGTAGTAGCTCACTAGGGGATTCGAGAAGAGAGTTCAAGCTGAGGAAAAACACAAAAATATGTACACAATATAATAGAAGCAAGAGTAATAAGTATTTGTCTCTACCTAGAGGAATCAGGGAAAGGTATGGGGGCATTTGAGCAGAATCTTCAAGGATATTACTAGTAATAAAAGTATTACTAGTAATTATCTACTAGTAATAATTTTATTCTTTTTGTTGAACAATTACATTAATGTATTAATAGTCATCCTTAGTCCAGAAAGAATAATCTGATTGCTACTATAATAATTTTAATTCAGTAGTGTTACGTTTGCTAACTAACTGGCAGGAGTTTTTATTATCAAAAAAGCATGGACTTACTTCATTTTGAAATATATACTACAAACTGAAAATTAATTTAGATTTTTGAATCTTGCTTATTTTTAAGTCTATTCTACTATCCAATTTAATTAGCATTTTTTAATAAATTCAGATTGTTTTGTAGAGGAAAACACAGAAAACTAAAAGAAAAGATTGGCAAGTACATCTTATGACATTTACTACAGGGCAAGACTTCAAAACAAACCATTGCATTTCAAACTTAATAATTTCAGTTTTATTACAGTTATTTATAAAATATATGGCCAACATGATTTCAAGAAGCAATTATCTAGTAAACCTGAGTGGTGTAGACAAGAGTCAGCCCAAAGAAAGGTGACTAGAATTGAAATGGTATTTCCTAAGAGCCACCAGTGTGCTTACTCTATGTCCTGTGGAATCAGAGATGAAGAAGTCACAGTTTCTGCTTTTCAAAATAGGCTTTGAAGAACGAGCAGATATTTTCTAGGCAGACAAGAATCAATATCTCTCCAACTCATCTCTTTCATTATTTCTACAATAACTGTCTTAACTTAGGCTCGCATCATCTGATGTTGAGATCATTAAAATATTCTCTTCCTTTGAGTCTTTCCTACCCAACTATTCATTATCCTGTGAACAGAGTGACCCTTCTCAATTCTATCTCTAAACCCAAATCTCCTCTATTTGTCTGCATTTGATCTTCATTTTTGAAAGATGTTTTTGCTGAGTATAGAATTCTAGGTGTTTTGTTGTTGTTGTTGTTGTTAAGTATTTTTAAAATATTGCCCCATCTTCTTCTGTTTGCTTTGCTGCCAACAAAAAGTATGTCATCATTCTCATTGTTGTTCCTCTGCACACAATGCATTTACTTTTTCTGGATGCTTTGATGATATTCCCTTTATATCATTTTTAAGAAAATTGATTACAGTGTGCACTGGTGTCATTTTCTTCAAGTTTCTTCAGCTTTGAGTTCTCTGGGCTTCTTGGATATAGGGGTTTATGGTATTTATCAGATTTGGAAAAATTCTGAACATAATTCTTTGAATATTGTTGTCTTCCCCTTTTTCTCTGGGACTCCAATTACACATATCTTAGACCTTGGGAAACTACCCAATGGCACACTGATGGGATAATGCATATTGGTGTTCATTTTATTTTTAGTATTTTTTTGTTTTATTTTAAACGTTTTCTACCACTATTTTTTTTTCAAACTCACTAGTCTTTTCCTCTGTAGCCTCTAATTAGCTGTTAGTACCATCTCGTGTATTTTACATCTCAGATGTTTTTTATCTCTAGAAGTCTGATTTGGATCATTTTCATAGCTTTTACATGTCTATTTAACATGCTCATGTTTTCCTCTATCTTCTTGAATATACAAAATGTATTGCTAATAGCTGTTTTAATTTCTATGTCTACCAATTATCTGTGCCATTTAATGTCTGTTTCTATGGATTGATTTTTAAATCTTTATTATGGGTTATATTTTTCTTCTTTGAGTATCTAGGCTGTTTGGTAGGATGCTAGATATTGGTGACTTTTAATTTTAGGGTGTTACATTTTTTTCTGTATTCCTATAAGTATTCTTCAGATTTGTTCTTGGGTCCAGTTAAGGTAGTTGGGAACAAACTGATCCTCTCAAGTCCTGTTTCTATGTTTTGCTAGGCAGACGCAAACTAATCTGTCCCCATCAATGAGACAATACCCTTTTGAATATTCAACCTGATACCCTGTGCCATATGAGGTATCCTATAATGGCTGTCAGGAACACCAATTATTCCCAGTCCTGTGTGGCTCCAGAAATTTTTCTATCTACTCCTTCCTGGTGTTTTTTTTGTTTTGTTTTGTTTGTTTGTTTGTTTGTTCTTTTTTCCCCCGCCTGGCCTCAGGTAGCTTTCTTTAGTGCATGTGCTGATTGGTACTCAGCTAAGGACTCAGAAAGGACTTTTCCACAAAACTCCAAAGCTCTTTTTCTGTGAAGCTTGCTCCCCTCAGGAACACCGCTGAGAGAACCCCAGCCACACTGGCCTCCCTAAATTCTCAGTCCTGCCTTCTAAACTTGGGGAGACTACCGGACTCAGTTTGAGCTGCTGCTTCTTGCACTGCAGCCTGGAAACTCTTTCCAGGCAAAATAGAGAAATATTCCTAGAACTTGCCCCATTTGTTATTTTTTTCCTCAAGGATTACTGCCCTGCACTGCCTGTTTTCTAGTGCATGAATACTGTTATTTCATATATTTCGTCCATGGGAGGATAAGTTCAGTCCCTGTTACTTCATTATGGTTGGAAGTGAAAACTGACCGTTATTTAAACAGTTGGTAGCTTCTAAATGCTTTCAGAAAAACACGCCAACTTGGAGTGGCATGGAAGGACCTGCTGGTCTAGTCTCTGATTACCCTTCCAGTCTCATCTCCTTTACCAGACCATGAACTGTAGCCATGCAGAAACATTCGCGGTACCAAATCTGCCATGACGCTTCCTACCTCTGTGTTATGTTTGGGCAACTGCTCTGCTTTGAAGGAACTTTGTTTCTACCAGCGAGCCTGAACTTCTGTCTATTCTTCAAGAATCAACCCAGATGCCATTTCTTCTAAGCTTCACCTAATCCCCATCCTATAGCAGAAAGGAAGGATTTTTAAGCACATTGGCCAGCAACTTGTGTTCATGGGCCAAGTGAGTAACTGGCAGAAACCTTGGGAAATGTGAATGGTCATACATGACACTGTTTTGGCCTCAACTCTCTGCGGATGAAGAACTTGGTCTCCATGTCTTGGGATCTGGGGACACATCCCTAACTCTGTCTCCTCCTAGGTGGACCTGAGATGTAATATCTGGGTTCTCTGCTTGAGCTATGCCCCTGAAGTCCCAATTCTCCCAGCTGCATGAAATACGGAATTTCATGGCAGAGGTTGATCTGTCTTTTTCCAATACCTCCCACTGCTGCAATCAGATGAACTTATTGCCTAGAATCCCAACCCCAAAGTGAACCCATCACATTGAATTTACTTGCTAGTTCTCTCTCTGCTAGGCTGCAAGGTAACATTCAGACTCCATTTCTTGGCTTTCCTCTGGGCAGTGGAGAGAAGGGAAATGTATGCTATGAAGCAGAACAAGAAAGTAAATTTGCAACAGTAACCCTGAAGTTGAGGGAGGAAGGCTTATTAAGAAAAGAGGTCCCTCCACAACCCTCAGAGAAGTCCTCTTCCTAAGAGACATTTTTATTTTGAAAGTTAAAGGTGGAGAAAGGCACTCAAGGAGGTCACAGCTCATTCCTCACTGTAGAATAGTTTGCACAGTGGCAGGATGATCATCATCAGATAAGGGATGTCCTCAAATTGGTAGCCTCCAGGATGAAGGGATAGAAGGAGTCAGTACACTCAGGCTCCGATCACACCTCTGTCCATGAATGTGGACAGTTGTCTGTGTTGTAGAATGTGGTCTATGTTGCCTTTTGCCTTTTCCTAACTTGAACCCTTTGAAGGCTCCATTCAGCTCTAATTTCTGTGATGGGCTTTGAGCCCTTCTGCATTCTCTGCCTAAGTTTCATTGACTCTTGGTGTGTCTGGGAAGAGGAAATATTTCTTTCTATTCTTCCCGTAATGAAAAAGAAACATTCCTGACAATATCACAAATCACTGAGAGGAGTTAATTCCTGGCTGAAAGGCTACAACCTGAAGTCCAGCCCTGGAGCCTCGCCTTCTCTTTCATTTCCTGCTCCCATGTTTGCCCCATGGGGTCTCGCTTGACCTTCATCCACTTTAATGGCAGTGTTGAGGGTCTCGGGATCCCTCTTGGGACCCAGGGTTAGGTAACGGAGAAGTGGAAGAATCCCTATAGGACCCAAGCCTGCATCCCACTCTTCAGCTCCATTTTCCCAAAAATGCCAGCAGTAACCAATGCACATTGCTTGCCCAGTGATTCTATAAATGAAATGTGTTTGTTTCCCATTTGGCTTTCATTCCTGTATGTGCAGTTCTCTTGGTCTGGATCTCCAGAGAACAGAAGTGAGTTTTGGGATCAGCATGCTGCGTCCCCACCCTAAACCAATAAGACAAAGAAACTCATGGTATAGTCCAGAAGAAAGACATTTAAACAAATATAATACAATGCCTCATGTAAATCCTTAATGGATACTTGTCACATTAAATGAAATATAAGCACAAAGATAGGCACTCAGTTCTTAAAGAACCCGAGAGAGAAGCCTATAACTTGGCCTGGCCTGGGGATATCTAGGAAAGCTTTCAGAAGGAAGTGACTAGCCCCTTCCCTGACATTCACCCTGAAAATTTATTTCCATAATGACTTTCTGATGACAGTGACTCAATGGAGAAACTCTGGCACTTTAGAAACATTTTGACAACCTCCTTCTCTGGAGAGCTGGGTAGTTATTAAGATGGAAGAAGCCAGCCAGCGGCTCTGTCAAGCAGCCAGGAAGGTTCCCGCTGAGGCCATTACAAAAGGAAGCAGTGGGGGAAGGCATTAGGAGAGTTGAGGATTGGGTAAAGACCCCAGACTGGGTCTCTGGAGCCTTTGATTAAGACAGGCCAAGTTTGTCCTCACCACTCTCAAAAACGTGCTTTCAGTGAATCCAGGGCGTAGAGTTCTAAACAAGGACTCTGTTAAAAGATAGATTAAAAGGCATAAAAATAGTATTAGATTTCACGGCACAGTGAGGCCTGTCAAGTCTGGGCTCACAGAGTGAATTGCTTAAAGGCGATGATCAAAATGAGTCACCAGTGTCTGGTGCGATTGTGCTGATGCCTCTCGGAAAAGCAAAAGCCGGGACTATTGTTTGTGTCAAAAATACTTCTGAAGAGGCTACAGAAATCAAAAGGCACTGATGTGCCAAAGTCTGAAGGGAGAGGAAGGGGGGAGACGGGAGGAGAGTCAGGGGCTCGAACATGTAGGGGAAGCAGATGAGCAGGAGGTAGCATCTCAGGGCAGGGTGGAAGGGAGGGGCTGATGGTGGAAAGGGGCTGAGTTGGGGAAGCAGAGTGAAGTTGAGTCCTCAGAGACCCTCGCTTTATCAAGCTCCTATTATGTGCTAGACATTGTGCTGGGCACCTCAGGTGTCATATATGAGAAAACAACCAACAGTTTCTTGAGGGAGTGGTGTGGCCTTTGAATGTGTCACTGAGCCTCTCTGAACCTCCGTGTCTTCTTCTGGAAAGTGAATTAAACAGCCATACCTCCCAAAGTGGTTGAGGATTTCATGTAAAATAACAGGGGCAAAAATATCAAGCATCCAAAAAGGGCTCAATATACAAAGTTGAGTCTGAAGATAATCACTGGGCAATTCTAATCATAAGCACATTCACTTAGTCTATATTCAGGCATTACCTAATTTAAACTCTCCAGGAAGACCTATGAGTTAGGTAATATTTCTATCACCATTTGACTAATAAAGAGACAGAGTCTTTATGTAAAGACTGGGAACGTAAGTTGTTCAATGTCACACAGGAGAGAAGTCACAATCTCAAAATCCATCTGTCTAGTTCCAAAAACCTGTGATCCTTATCATTTTGCTGGCTGGTTTTCTAGAATGATAGAGGGCTAACATCTCCCTTCTGGTGTCATCTTCAAGGTAACCCAGTGTCAAGCCTTCCACCTCCCTGCAGTCCTCCTGTTCATGCTGAAACCCCTCTGAAACGTCCTGCCAACTGGCCAGCCTGCTCCTGCTTGCACTCTCTGGGGTGCTCACTTCCTGCTGAGGCAGCCTGACCAATTTCCCAATTCCATTGGTTTGAAAGTACTTCTTTCTCCAATCCATTGGATTGATTTCAGATTCAAAATCTGCACCAAGTGGATGCATTCTCAATTGTCACTTTCAGGGAGGAAATCTTTGACAAGTTCCTACTGCTTTTAAGGGTAAAATAGTCATAACTTGTTCTTCTTAAAAACTGCCAACAGCATAAAGAGAATCAAGACTGAAGACCAAAATTGCTTTTCTCTCCTCTCGATAATACTGTCAGCATGGAGCAGGCCAACTGTGGAGGAACTTCAATCGGGGCTAAATTTATATTCATTCAGGTGCCACCGGACTCTGCTTTCTTGCCTCTCTTCTCTGATCAATGCACTCATTAAAGGACTCAAGCTTGGCAATAGATTCACCTTAATGCTCGTCACCCTGGGGTTTCAATAACACAGGCTCTGAGACTCTAACAAGCTGCTGAAGAATGAAAAGAAAAAAAAAAAAAAAAAGCTTTATCTTTGCCTCCTTGTATAGAGTCCTGAAATTGTTTCTCTTTGTGTTTTACAAATAGCTCTGTTGACTGTATATAATTTTATAGAGGAGTTTTGAGGCGCATATATGGGAAGAGGGAGATTGGGAAAATATTTATGTAAAGCAAGTGTACAGGAGGAATATCCAACTATTTATTCCAAAACAGTGAGAAATTTGGATAGCATTTACTTCTGTTTTCCTTAACTCGGAAGATTTGTTTGGAAACTCAAAATAGAAGGTTTGTTTAACTTTTACCAAATTACTTTGTATTTGTCTTCAGAGAAGCGTGCTTTCATTTCTACACATTCCGTTGTAGAATCTGTCTACATACTCATGTATTTTCACAGTCCCAAGCATGGTATGCAGGTCGATACCTAGTTTGATCTGTGTTCCCACCCAAATTTCATGTCGGATTGTCATCCTTAGCAGGACACGGTGGCTCACACCTGCAATCCCAGCACTTTGGGAGGCCAAGGCGGGCAGATCATTTGAGGTCAGGAGTTCGAGACCAGCCTGCCCAATATGGTGAAACCCTGTCTCTACTAAAAATACAAAAATTGCCCAGTCATGGTGGTGTGTGCCTATAATCCCAGCTACTCGGGAGGCTGAGGCAGGAGAATCGCTTGAACCTGGAAGACAGAGGTTACAGTGAGCTGAGATTGTGCCACTGCACTCCAGCCTGGGCAACAGAGCAAGACTCTGTCTTAAATAAATAAATAAATAAATAAAAATAAAAAACTGTAATCCTCATTGTTGGAGGAGGGGCCTGGTGGGAAGTGATTGGATCATGGGGGCAGACTTCCCCTTTGGTGTGGTTCTCCTGGTAACAAGTGAGTTATTATGAGATCTGGTTATTTAAAAGTGTGTAGTGCCTCCCGACCCTCATCTTCCTCCTGCTCTGGCCATGGAAGGCGTGCCTGCTTCCCTTTCACCTTCTGCCATGATTCTAAGTTTCCTGAGGCCTCCCCAGCCATGCTTCCTGGACAGCCAGCAGAACCATCAGCCAATCAAACCTCTTTTTTTGTGAATTACCCAGTCTCAGGTACTTCTGTATAGCAGTGCAAGTATGGACTAGTACATGTCATGTTCTTGTTAGTATCTACACTAAACAATTTATCATGAGTGTTCCCTATGTTGTTTCAGTTCTGATTTTTAGCCTATTGTTACTGAAGAACTTGTGAAATAGAGGCTTTTAGCCATTCTCATTAGATAATTTCCTTTTTTCCAATAATTACCTAACATTAGTCACCCTTATATGTTTATTCATTTTTTCACAGGGAAATGATCATCACCTTTGAGGTCCTTCATTGGCTGTTCCTACTTTGCACACCGACTATATTATCTGAAATCAAACCACTGTCATCATGTCATCCACTCTGGATGTCATGATACTTTCCACCTATAAGGTAAACATATCTGATAGCAATCATTTAAGCATACCCTTACAATGATTCTGTATGGCAGATGCACTTGAATGAGGGTTCCAAACTAGGGAATCCAGGAATGGTTAACCTGGAGATTCATTAGTTCCTTATGTATGGTAAGCATCTGAGTCCCCACACTGCCCCAGCTCAAGGAACACAGTTCCATATAGGAGATTAAGGGTCTGAGTTTGGGGTTAAATGAAAGTTACCAAGTGGAGATTATTACAGGGAGGATATTAGTCTGTTTTCACACTGCTGATAAAGACACACCCAAGACTAGGCAATTTAAGTAAGAAAGAGGTTTAATGGACTTACAGTTCCTCATGGCTAGAGAGGCCTCACAATCATGGTGAAAGGCAAAAGGCACTTCTTACATGGTGGTGGCAAGAAAAAGAATGTGAGCCAAGTGAAATGGGTTTCCCCCTTATCAAGCCATCAGATCTTGTGAGACTTATTCCCTACCACGAGAACAGTATAGGAGAAACTGCCTCATAATGCAATTATCTCCCACTGGGTCCCTCTCACAACATGTAGGAATTATGGGCGTACAATTCAAAGTGAGATTTGGGTGGGGACACAGGGCCCAACCATGTCAGATGTCAAGTGAAAATCACGTATAAAGTGCATGATGTTTGCAGGTGGCTGTGAGTTTGCTGCCCAGTCTGACACCACTGGGCCGTGAGGTCATCTTCTTCCACCCACTGCCATTGGGTCTTTTCTGTACATAAGGCAGTTCCCTGCCCGGCCCACCACCACTGGACTCCCTCTGCCTGCACATAAGCCCCTAATGAAGCCCCATGTCTCATTTGCTGGCCCTGGGTCCTTTCTTTGGCCTCTTGAAGTTGGTGCTTTTTCCACTAAGCCTAACAGGGACTCAGCGCAACACCACCTTCTGAGAGTTAATGGCTGTGTACCCATCTATTCTTTTGTAATAAGCAGTTTATGATGGGTGGGCCAGCTGTTTATTTGGCTCAGGAATGAATGTTCACCAGGTGGTGGTCACTGTGCTGGAAGCTAAAACAGTCATAAAACAGTCATAAAACAGTCATAAAACAGCCATGCTTATTTGACAGAAGAAGAAACTGAAGCATAGATGAAAATGTTCTGCTGCTCAGTGGTTGGGCTGACCCAAAGCCATATTTTCTACCTGACATTCAAAATGGGCTCTGTTGATTTTGCCAAAACCAAAATTGTGTAAAATTCAGAGGTTAGGCTAAGGTTAGTGTTGTCATGCTACTACTAAAGATACCACATTTCAGCAAGGCTCAAAAGGTCCTAAAATACTGTTCAATATCATACGCAGATAAATAATTCTATATAGTCTTTGGATACCATTAAACACTGCCTTTGACTACTGTATTACTGAGCTGCTATTTGTGCAAAATAGCAGCTGGAACTTGTATGTCCCTAACACACAAAGCTCTGTGTAAATGCCATATAGGTGATATCTCAGTATCGGTTTCACTCCATTTTATAGGCAAGGCATCTGAATGTTATAGAGTTTAAGAAGCTTACCTAAAGGCATGTGTGCAAATGGTGGTCCTGGTGGACCTGAAACCTAAAGCTTCATCTTTCTAATTTCAGAATCTGTCATCCTAACACTAACAACAAGTTGAGCACTGGGCATTCAAGATGGTCACACCATGGAATGTATCTTTGTACAACTTCTCTTTTTTTAGAACAAAAATCTTAGACTAAGAGAAGTTGAGTTACGGATCCCAAATCATATACTGACAGATTCATCTTTAAGGCCAGGCTCCCCAAATCTTCCTTCCAGAAGAATTCCAAATAATGTATCACACACATATCCACAAGGCAGAGCTCAATTCCTTTCCTCTTGATTCTGGGCTGGACTTAGTAACTTGTTTCCAAAGAATGAGGCATAGAAATGAAAATATAGAAACCAGGTGGACACTACCTTGACCAGGCGATTAACATCAGCAGTGATAAGTTACCTTGCTTGCTATCACATACTCCTTACTATGTAACCAGAAGAACATTTCGCCTCCATGATATTCTTCTCAAAAATCTATAACCCCAATCTAATTAGACAGGTTCAAACAGGGGGACATTCTACAAACTGCCTAGTAGTCTTCAAAACTCTTTAAAGAATCAAAGAAAAAGATTAAGAAACCCTTGGATTACAAGAGACTACATAGATATGACAACCAAATGTAACGTGCAAGAGGACATCAGTGAAAAACTAGGTACCAGCCAAATGAAGCCTGTTAGTTCGGGGTACTAGCCCAGTATTAATTTCTTGGTTGTTATAGTTGCACCATGGTTATGTAAAATGTTAGCACTAGGGGAAGCTGGGCAAAGGATATGTTTGCAACTTTGCTATAAATCTAAAAACATTACAAAATACAGAGTTTCAGGTAATATAAAAATAAAAATAAACAGGTCACCAAAACTTTAGCTGCCTGTTTCATGCCCATTTCCTTATAGCTTCAATTCACTCACTCCTTTTTTTTTTTTTTTTTTTTTGAGATGGAGTCTCACTCTGTTGCCCAGGCTGGAGTGCAGTGGCACAATCTCCACTCACTGCAACCTCCACCTCTGAGGTTCAAGTAATTCTCCTGCCTCAGCCTCCTGAGTAGCTGGGATTACAGGCACCTGCCACCACACCTGGCTAATTCTTGTATTTTTAGTAGAGATGGGGTTTCGCTATGTTGGCCACACTGGTTTCAAACTTCTAACCTCAGGTGATCCACCCACCTTGGCCTCCCAAAGTGCTGGGATTACAAGCATGAGCCACCGTGCCCGGCATCCCTCACTCCTTATAAAAATAAAAATAAACCAGGAGTCCAAGAGGATATGTGAGGACCACTATTGACTCTAAACAACCTAGAGCAATTATTCCTGGAATGTGTGTGGCCTCACGAACACCATGCTCTACACATACGCACTGCGCACTGCTAAGACTGGTTCCAAACACATGGCTGCATCGTTTTCCCTTCAGGCTGAGAGCCTGGGGTTTCACTCAGCCACTGACTAGGGCAGAATTGTTCTGGGTTTTATTTCTTTATTATTTATTTATTTTCCTTATTGTGGCAGCAGTGCTGCAGCTGAGCCTCTGTAGAAAGAGAATGACATTCTTTCCTTTTTTTTTTTAAAGAGGAATAGTTAAAAATACACGTGGTACATACTGCAATTATTGTTCAGAATAAATGCAGGAATGGTGACATTAACTAATGGGAGTGCAGCAGCTGCCAGCTTGTTGAAAGTCATCCTCAGTGCCATGCGGAGGTGTCCAGTGCTAATTGCTCCTTTAGTCTATCTGTCTGATGTCAAGAGGCAATCCACTGGGTAAACCCAAAGCAGCTTTTTACCTCAGCATAGCCCAGAGTCAGCTTGTCCTCAGTAAGGTGTTTGCTGCAAGGGCGCAAAATGCTACAGATGGATCATGGTTTCATTAACTTCACCTTTAGCAGTTTAGCAGTGCCTTTGATTAACTGGGATTGCCCGACAGAAGGCTCAACGAAAACCCATAACAGACTAATTATTAAAGAGTCACTAGGCTGGGCACAGTGGCTTATGCCTATAATCCCAGCACATTGCGGGGCCAAGGAGGGTGGATCACAAGGTTAGGAGTTCGAGACCACCCTGGCCAACATGGTAAAACCCTATCTCTACTAAAATACAAAAAATTATCCAGGCATGTTGGTGTTCACCTGTAGTCCCAGCTACTCGAGAGGCTGAGGCAGGGGAATCACTTGCACCCAGAACGTGGAGGTTGCAGAGCTGAGATCACGCCACTGCACTCTAGCCTGGTGACAGAACAAGACTCTGTCAAAAAAAAAAAAGAGGCACTATGTTAACTGAAAACCAACCAAATGCCAGATAGTATCAGGCGCTTGACCAGTTCTTTAATCCTCTGACCATTCTGCTGAGAAGTAGTGCCTGCAGCTTATATAAATGGGGCTCGGAGCTGTGAAATGACCACCAGCTTGACACTTTGGCAAGTGGCTGGCATGGACTTTTCTCCAGTCCAGCCCAGAGTGTCAGAGCCATGCCTCGTACTCTGGGTGCCTAGATGACTGTTTTACTCAATTATTGACTCTAATATACTCCTCATTCTAAAAAGGAATGGGGATACCTTACAGAAATGCCACGAAACTGGCGAGAAAATCGTATGCATTCCCAGCTGGGCACAGTGGCTCACACCTGTAATCCCAACATTTTGGGATGCCAGGGTGGGCAGATCACTTGAGCTCAGGAGTTTGACACTAGCCTGGGCAACATGGTGAAACCTTGTGTCTACCAAAACTACAAAATCTTAGCTGGGCGTGGAGACGTACATCTGTGGTCCCAGCTACTTAGGACGCTGAGGAGGGAGGATCACTGGAGCTGAGGGAGGAGGTTGCAGTGAGCCGAGATCACACCACTGAACTTCAGCCTGGATGACAGAGTGAGACCCTATCTCAAACAAAAAAACAAACAAAGTATTCTCAAAAGTATCTAGGGCAGAAGCTGGGGCTGGAGATTTCTGATGAGAATGTAGCAGTCAAAGCTGCAAGATCCATGATGCGAGTAGGAAAAAGCAAACAGCAAACAGGGTGGGGAGAGTGCAGTAGGATACACGCTTAAGGCATGCCCCGCTTCCTAGAGTCTGTCTTAGACTTTGGGGGGCTTTTGTAGCCCTCTGTTCCGTTGTATGTCCTTTGAGAGCAGTAGACCACGTATTAAATCATTTGTTTCCATTCTCCACAGTGTCTTGCACCTACTGAATCACAGGTGATACAATTTGCACATCTATAAATAATAATGCCCACTTCAAAGGAATACTGTGAATGTGATCAGGCAACACATATCATCAGCATGTCAGTGGCTCAACACACGCCTGCCATATGGGAGGGCTTAATGTAAACTTAATACAAGCTTATCAACTTGGGTTAAATCACTTAAAGCTGATAAAACTGCTAAAGGTTACCTAGTAGTAGGGTGACAGGTTTCAGCACTGCACACCTGTGAGAGGGGTAGAGGGGGAAAGGGGGATAAAAGAGGGAAAGGAGAAGGGAAGAAGGGAAGAAGTAAGAAGAGAGGTGAGAAACAGGGGGAAGGGAATGGGAAAATCAGAGGACGGGGAGAAGGGACAGGGGAGTGCAGAGAAGTAAGAGGGAAATGAGAAGTGGGGAAGAAGGGAAGGTGAAGGGGAGGGAAGAGGAGGGGAGAAGGAGAGCAAAGAGATTGTCAATCTGACCAGAAAGAGGACTCTCCACTCCTGAAGAATCCAGAGTGGGAGAAGGAGGAAGAGGGAGTTCCCTCAACTTACTGGGCCTCTCCACAGGCACAGAAGCCACATCTGTCTATTTCCTTATTCTCCTGGCACCTCCTCCCGTGAAGAACAATTGAGCTCCTCTGTGCTTTGGTGATATGAAAACAGTCCTTCCCTCTGCTTCCCAGAAGCTGGGTAGGACCAACCCCTATCCCCTTGCTCTTTCATTTACTTAAAAAAATGCCTGTGGGTACCACAGCAAGCAATCAGATGAACTCTGCCCTGGTGGAGATGATGGACTACTGGAGGACGCAGACAGAGAACTGGAAGTTACAACGTGGGGTACAAAATCTTAGACAAGAAAAGCCCAAGGCAGGAGCCAAACCTAGAGGAGCATGGGAAGTTCCCCAGAGAAAGCAATGTCCCCAGAGGGACTGAGGTTCCCTTGGAGTCTACCCACAAAGCAAGAGCTGAGAGCGGAACAGAGGGAGGAAGCAGGAGGTGCAGATTTCAGAGTTCAGCAGGAACATGGCAGATCCAAAGCTGGAACACAGGGCGGCGCTGGACAGGGTGCGGGGGATCCCTAGGAGGGAGGAGAGACCATTCAGGGATGGCCTCGGAGAGGACAATGAGAAGTTAGACTTCTAAACTGTGTCTCACCCAAGTCTCTTACAACGAGACAAGATGATCCTCTCAGTTTTTTGTTTTGTTTTGTTTTGGTTTTGGTTTTGGTTTTTTGGGGGTAGAGCCTCTGATGGCAGGATGAGAGGGGACCAGGCTGGAGAAGGAGCCAGGAGATACCGTGAAGGCTATGACAGGCAGCTAGAGAAGACCTAGGGAGAGGGCCAGGGTGCTGGGGAAGACATCCAGGCACTATTCAGGAGACGGGATTTGTAGGACTGGATGTGGGATTGGGTGTTGGCTTGTGGGGAGATGCAGAGAAAGTCAAAGAACACTCTAAGGTTTCAGGTCTGGACAAATGAGTGGAGGGAGATGCTGTCCCTGAGACAAAGAAAAAGAAGGTAGTTGGTCTTATATGGGTTTGTGGTCTCATGGGAAGGCCATGTAAATTGCATAGGGAAGCTGGATATTTGGGTCTAGAGCAGAGGTCAGCAAACTCTGTAAATGGCCAGGGAGAGGATGCTTCTGGTTTTGCGGGTTGTTCAGTCTCTGTTCCAACTACTCACCTCCACTGTTGCAGCTGGAAAGCAGTCGCAGATGATGTGTAAACCATTGGATGTGGCTGTGTTCCAGTAAAACTGATTGACCAAGGTAGTGACAGGCTGGATTTGGCTGGAGGGCCAGAGCATGCTGACCCTGGTCGAGAGCATCAGATAGATGCCTGGGCTGGAAATAAATATTCAGGGAAAGTGATTTGAAGTAATGAGTGTGGACTATGGAGAGAGACATCGATTTAGATATATCTATTAAGACATATACTCTATTTTTCTATGTATAGATACATGGATGTTGAGAGATTTATTTTAAGAAATTGGCTCACATGACTATGGGACTATGGGTCTGGCAAATCTGAAGTCTGCAGGGCTTGGTAGCAGGCTAGGAACTCAAGCAGGAGCTGATGCTACAGTCTTGAGGCAGAATTTCTTTCTTTCTGGGAAACTTCAGTGTTTGTTCTTATGGCCTTCAACAAATTGGGTGAGGCCTAGTAATCTGCATTCCTTAAAGTCAACCACAACTGCAAAACACCTGCCAAGTGCACCTGGATTCTGTTTCGATTAAATGACTGGGTACTCTAGCCTAGCTGAGTGGACATATAAAAGTCACCATCACAGGGGTCCTCTTAGATTCTGCTACTTCTCTTTTGCAAGCAGCCACATTATCCCATATAACCCATGTTGTGGTTATGGTCAATGAAGACCCCAATACTTTAAGATATCACTTCTGTTTTGATCCCAGATGCCCCAAGTGCCTATGTCAATATCTTTTTTTTTATTTTTTTCAGGTGGAGTTTCACTCTTGTTGTCCAGGCTGAAGTGTAGTGGCAGGATCTTGGCTCACTGCAACGCCTACCTCCCAGGTTCAAGCGATTCTTCTGCCTCAGCCTTCCAAATAGCTGGAATTACAGGCAGGTGGCACCACGCCCAGCTAATTTTTGTATTTTCAGGAAGGTTTTACCATGTTGGTCAGGCTGGTTCGAACCCCTGACCTCAAGTCATCCTCCCGCCTCAGCCTCCCAAAGTGCTGGGATTACAGGCATGAGCCACTGCGCCTGGCCCGAAGCCCACATCAATATCAATGTTTCAGGGTATGTCTGCCTTTGTCCAATAGCAGAACAGCAGCCACTGCTCTTTCTCTGCCTGGAAAAACCCTATTAAATGCCTCTCAGGTAAGATGGTCGCCCAGGGTCTTCCCCTCTCTGAGCTCATGGGTTCAGAAGGTTGTGGAAGGGGCCACAGACTTCCTGCTGCTTTCCTCATGCAAACGCGTCATGAGTGCCTTCGTATCAGCGGTGGAGGAGCCCCGCGCGCTGGCAATTCTTCAGAGGGAGAAAGGCGTTTGCAAAGCCTAATAACGGCACCATACATATGTATACATTTTACACAAAGCTGTTTGTTTTAAAAAATCAATTTCTCTCCTACAGATGGCATATTGCATAAAGAAACGCGAACCCAGCAGCACCCCTGCCAGCGGCAATTCTGAACCCTCATTTCTGTGTTCCCAAGGCATTACGTGGGAAGGCATGTGCGTTTAAGGGCATCTAACTGTTTCTGCACCAGAAAAGCAGCAACATCCTGAGCACGCCTTTCCTCTGGGGTTCACGTGCAGGTTATGCTGACGGACAACATGGCCTACAGGGACCATGCAGCAGGAAGGGAGCCCAAAGCCAGGCCAAATAGGAGCAGGGTTGTCCTCAGGTAAATGCCAAGAACACAGTGCCCGGAAAGTGTATTGCATTGCCTCCATTTCCCCAGTCATAAACACTCAGGATCTGATGACTTCCTTATGAAAGGCAGTGTAAGGTAGAATTGCCACCTTCTAGAGAGCATGAACTACCCCACCCACATCCCACGTCCCACATGCTGGCATTGCTGGCATGAGCCACCACACTAGGCCAGATTGTATTTTCTAACCTTCTTTAGGTGTGGCCATGTGATGGGTGTTTGCCAATGACAAGGAAGCAAAAGTGACGTGTGTTACACCTGGGTGGGAGCTTTGAGGGCCGGTGAGCAATTTGCTGACTCTTCCCCCTGCAATCATGGTCATGAATCTGACAGGCGCTGCCCTATCAGCCCGGCCCTGGCAGGAAGACGACATGGAGCCCAGCCCACAGCCACCCTCGATGGGCATATCCAGGCACATCAGTAACAGAACTGACAGTTTGCCTTTTCAGGAACACAAGCATGTTCCATACTACTGGGCACATACATTTTATTACAAATCACATCATAATATTATTTGTAAAGCAGACATGACTGCCACTGTCACCGACTGTCATTCTCTGCCTCACCTTAGACGATGGCTGTCACTGATGTGGATGTTTGTGGGGCGGGGGTTCTTCTGCTCCCCTGATGCTAGCAGCATCTTGCCTCAAACAAGCACAGCATGGCCCTGCTTTCTGTGCCATGGAGGGGCACCGCTCCTACGGTGACGTTCCTCCAGTCTATATGTGCAAGCATGAATCAGACATAAAGGGGTCTGAGCAGCCCTGAGGGGTGCCCTCAGGTAAGGAGGGAAGGTGGGAGCCAAGAGCCTCCTTCCCTCCCTGCTGACACTTCCCAGCAGCATCCTGAGTGTTTCGCAGACAGCCCTGGAGGAACAGCGCTCCACAGCCCACATCAGTATCCTCGCCAACACACCCTGGCACTGGTGTTTCCTTCTTCCCTGCTTCCTCACTCCTTGATAACCTGCCAAGCAAACCATCTCAGTAGAGTCCTCATCCCAGCTCCTTCTGATTTCAGGAGGACCCCAGCTAGGACACTATCCTGAAACCCATGGTGCCCTCTCACTAAAGTTCCCCAATGTTGGCACAACTCCTACCAGATTGTTGGTGCTGACTCTCTCTGTGTGTCATTCAACCAGAACAGCATTGATTGGTTAAAAGGTGCATTAATAAGCTTGACTCTGAAAACAATAACAGGTACCTGAAAAATTTATGTCTCTAGGAAATTAAGAAACAACAGTAATCCCTTTACAACCTCAAACTCCCATCCAGGAAAATTATAATCCATTCACCTTTCCTTCTCCATGTTTTCAACAATGCTGTGGGTCAAGTGTATAGAGGGGAAAATACTCACAAAACATACTGACACAATAGCAGTGAGGAAATTGAGATGAGGGCCAGAGTCGAGATTTTTTGCAACGAGATCTTGGGACGGAAAGGAAGCAAAACACTCGTCTTGGGACCTGCTTTCCCTGAAATACTAGGCTGCAGGAAGGAGGAAAATTTGTGTGGGGGGCCTTAAGACCATGGACTGGCATTGCTCTCTAGAAGGCAGAGTGGTGGAAAATCAAAAAGGTAACAAATATATGATCAAGAGCCAGACACACAAAATAAGAATCTGGTGTCTACAAAAACATCATAATATTTTTTAACAGTCTGAATAACTAGGTTGTGTTGTATAACAAATAATGCAACATCTTAGTGACCTAAATCCATGAACTTTTACTTCCCTCTTAGGTCAGCTGCCCTTCGAGGGTGGCTGGGGGCTGGGCTCCATGTTGTCTTCCCTCCAGGGCCAGGCAGATAGGGCAGCCCTGTCAGATTCATGACCATGATTGCAGGGGGAAGAGACAGTAAATTGCTCACCGGCCCTCAAAGCTCCCACCCAGGTGTAACACATGTCACTTTTGCTTCCTTGTCATTGGCAAACACCTATCACATGGTTAGAAAATACAATCTGGACCAGTGCGGTGGTTCCTGCCTGTAATCCCAGCACTTTGGGAGGCCAAGGCAGGCAGGCCACTTGAGCCTATGAGCTGGAGACCAGCCTGGGCAACATGGAGAAACCCCATGTCTACAAAAAATACAAAAATTAGCTGGGCATGGTGGCACACACCTGTAGTCCCAGCTACTTGGGGGACTGAGACAGGAGGATCGTTTGAACCCAGAGGTCAAGGCTGCAGTGAGCCAAGATCACACCACTGCACTGCAGCCTGGACGACAAAGTGAGACCCTATTTCAAAAAAAAAAAAAAAAAAAAAGAAAAAAAATGCAATCTTACCAGGAGGCAGAGGGCTAGAAATACTTGGTAAAGAACAACATTAATATTACTACAAACCGCGTTTGTGAACGCCTCCTCCAGATTTCGGAAGAGGAAGCTCCTGGACGGTCATGGCACAAAGGAGGCTAAACGAGTATTCCAGTGTCATTGGTTTTTATTTTTCTTGCAATTTTCAGATGTTTCAGAAAATATCATTCACACTTTGGTTACCTGTAATTGATCTTTATTGTCTTAATAATTTTTATTAATATATATACATGAATTTTAAAATAGTCACATTTCAGTTATACAGAAATGTATACATTTTAAAATTTATCTCATTTTTAATGTAATTTAACTTATATATGAAGGCATTCATCTTTGCACTCAAGGACTTCAGCCACCCTCGTTCTTTTTTCCCATAAAGCCCCACATTCCAGAACCACACATTTGCCTCTTCTGAGTAACTTTATGACCTCTTTGTTGTTGCTTGGAAAACCCCATCACAGAAAACCAATTCCACGGCCCCAATATTGAGGAGCACCCCATATTAAGGGCGAAAAATAAACCTAAAAAGGAGAGGGAGAGAAACAAAAATTAAATAACCAAGAAGGTCAGAATGAAGACAGAGGGACAGGGGCTGATGAGAGGGTGTGGAGGGCCCACCTGTCCCCACCCCGCTGCCACCTGAGGTGGCTGATCGGCAGGGCAGCTTTGCAGGAGATTGCAGCTGCAGAAGAGCCATTCGGAAACACAGAGCTGTCCTTCCAGGCAGCCCTAGTCCTTCCCATGCTGCTGGAGCCTTAACTAGGAATGTTGTCATCAGGCCGCAGGGGGACCACCGCTGCACACTGTGGTCTCAGGACCCCAAAGCCTGTGAGGCTGGTGTGCAGGAGGAGGAATCGGAAGTTCGGCCTGGGGACCAGGAGGGTTATCTCAGCCTCAGGATCCTCACTGCAACCAGCCCCAGAGACTTTTCCTCCTCACCCGGCCGAGCAGGATCACCCCCAACACACACACTGCACCCTTGTCTTTCTCCAATCTGACCACGGCAACGCCCCTCTCAGAATCCACTGAGAATTCATGACCAAATTTGAGAATTAAAGCCGGAAGAGCCTTCATAGAAGAGAAGAAAAAGTATTTCTGTTTCTCTGCCTCTTGCTCAGTACCCAAATGCATCTCGATAATCAAATAACCCAGAAGGAAGGAGCATCAGGAAAATGGGTTTATTTATGGTTTCTAGCCAGGATTGCACTTACATTTTTCTGATATTTATAATTAGGTGGGGAGGGAAAGAACACTGAGATTTCAAGCCCTGTGTCTTCATTAGGCTTGTGGTCCTGAGACCTCAGGGAACTGCCTCTGCACACTGTGATGTGGGGGCCCTAATGCCTGCGGGGCTGGTGATGGAGGAGGAATCTAAGGTTCAGCTCAGGAATCGTGTGCTCTGGCAGAGGAGATACCCAGGGCCCACGGGCTACCTGTGACCACCCACAGGCTTTGTGTCTGCACAAGTCCCTTAGCACCGCTGAGTCTGTCTCCTCAGCTCTAAAATGGAAAACAACAAGAGGCTGGATTAAAGGCTGGCAAAGGTCCCTTCCCACTCTAAATAACATACTGTTATGAATGCCAGGATTTGGGCCCCATTTTATACCAGCTTAGAGTATGTTAAGAAACCACAACACCTTATCCTCTCCACCTGGGCTACAACACACTTGACCCTTCCTCTCACGCAGGCAAAGTTCCTGGAGGCAGACTCCATGTCCCCCCTTAATATGGTTTGGCTGTATCCCCACCCAAAATCTCATCTTGAATTGTAATTCTCATAACCTCCAAAGTCCCCATAATCCCCATGTGTTAAGGGAGAGACCAGGTGGAGGTAATAGAATCATAGGGGTGGTTTCCCCCGTGCTGTTCTCATGACAGTGAGTGAGTTATTACAAGATCTAATGTTTTTACAGGGGGCTCTTCCCGCCTTGACTTAGCACTTCTCCTTCCTGTTTCCTTGTGAAGAAGGTGCTTGCTTCCCCTTTACCTTCCACCATGATTGTAAGTTTCCTGTGGCCTCCCCAGCCATGCTGAACTATGAGTCAATTAAATCTCTCTTTTCTTTATAAATTACCCGATGCTGGGCAGTTCTTTACAGCAGTATGAAAATGGACTAATACACCCTGACTACATCCTCCTACTGACTATCCAGAAGTAGAGACAGATTGCAGATATTGTTTCAAGAGTCATCTTGAGACTACACAAATGATAAACCCTTCTAGGCCTTAGTGTTCTTAGCTCTAGTCAGCTTTACTTAGATATGTTAATTCACTTGTAATAAGAGTTCACATTTTCTTAACACTTGCTATATGCCAGGCATTGTTTTAAACAGGTTCCTTTTTCTAAACTTTCTCATATTCAGTCCTCATAGTAACGTGGTGGTCAGGTGCTATTATCGTTACCCCATTTTACAGACAAGTTCACTGAGACACAGAAAGGTCAGTACCTTTCCCAAGGCCATATCTCTAGGGAGGTGAGGAGCAGGACCCAAACCTGCAAGTCCAGCTTGAGAACCTATGCCCTTCAATTTCTATTGATCTATCCACCCACCCACTTTCTAGAGGCTTCTCTCTGCTCATGTCTCTTCTCTTCTTCTAAAGGTCAGCCGCCATTTCTCTGCTCAGGATTATGCTGTGTGTCTGTTTCAAGACAACTGCTATCTTTGTACAACTATGGCCTCCCATCATCCCTCAAAATAAAAGCCTAAGGATAGGAGAGATGAAAATACAACCTTCATAAGGTGTTTTTTTTTTTTGTGTGTGTGTGTGTGTGTGTGTGTGTGTGTGTGTGGCAGAGAGGCCAAGGATTCTGTGCCAACACCAGTTGTGATTGGAGATGGGTGTCTCCACCATGCCCCTTTCTCATCCTCATCCAGTAAACTCCAGCATTGCGCAGGCAGCAGGCCAGCTCTACTGCAAGAAACTCTGTTCTAGCCCAGCAGATATTTTCTAATTCCACCTCCTAGGAGTTTTTATTTCAACAACAAATCTTATCCAATAGCTATTGCTCCAGAAGCATTTTCAAAGAAGAAATGAAAACCATGATCACCATGGTGAGGAAATATGCATTTTACTTAGTTGTAGAAGTGAGGAGACCAAAATCACTGTACCACCTGGAAAATACGCTCTCGTTGGCTCCTGACTCAGACTTCTCTGTGTTTCTGACATCTAGACAAAGAGCAGCAAAGGATTTTACCCAGCGATGCCTATCTGCAGTCTCCCCAGGCCCCGTCTCTGCCCTTGCTCATATCTGGAAGACCAGACCCGGTGGAATGAGCATCTGTCCACGGCTCCATTCCTCCCCTGTCAGATGAGGAGACTAACACATGACCTGCCGGCGGTCACCAGCGTTAAATCCACGTGGCATGCAAAGCCTACCAAAGAGCCCTGAGCACCGAAGAGTATCTGTGAATGATAGTTGAATTCAAATGGAAAAGGATCTTGAGAATGAATGTGTTTGATGAGCTCAAATTGGGCAAATTCCGGCTACCAGGTGGTGGTTTAGATGCTATCTGAGGAAGAAATCCATCTCTTCACTCAGAGTTTACAGAAATATAAAAAGACAAATATGCATATAACCAGTGCTAACTCAGATGCAGGGAGATTGTCTTGTTATTTCAGGCACAACCAGATTAGCTTCTGCTGGGGCTGCTGAACACTTTGCTTGTAGAGGCTCAGATGAGTGGCAAAATACAGAACATCCATGAGACCAACAACATAATTGTGCAATCATAACTCACATCTATGGAGCACCTTCCATGTATCATGCATTGTGTTCATATTAGCTCCATTCATCCCAAGAGCCCTTTCATGCCTTCCATTGCAGAGATGAGGAAATTGGCCCCATTTGCTCAAAAACGGAAAAAGTGGTTGGATCCAGTGTCCCTAAAATTCATTCGAAGTGGGGATCATTATTCATTTTTCCTAGATGAAGAAGTTGAAGTGCTTTGTCCACTGTCACATCTGAGCCAGTCAGAAATGGAATCTGGCCTACGAATTAGGTCTTGCTGACTCCAGGCCCCATGGCATCAAGTACTCCTCACCAGCAAACTCAGCCCCCGATGAAGCCCATGATGCAGCAGACCAGGACCCCAACATGGGGGTCAGGTGAGCCCAGCAGCTTGGTAGGAGAAACCTGCCAGAGGATGTGAGCACAGATGCTGAGGACAGTCCTGGAGCACTCTTTCTGTATCAGCAGTTCAGTCCTGGAGTCGCCACAGGAAGAGGTGCCATAGCAGAGATAGACATGAGGTCCCATGGGGATGCAGAGAAATGAGTCAGAAGTGGGGGCATCAGGAGGGAAGCAGAGGGTAAGCCATGGAGACCTTGACTTTGCCCAGGACTGCGGACTCTGTATTGCTCATCGTGGGGAGCCTTTGAAGCAAGGATCTGGCAGGGTCAGGTTCTGGGTTAGAATGAGCTCTCTGCAGGAAGAGCTGAGGGTGCAGGAAGCTGGGTCTGTGTGGGAGAGGATCAGTGGCCCCAGTTGCAAGGAGACCTTGGGAAAGAAAGAAGTTTTTACAATTTTTTCTTTTCATTTTTTCTTTCATTTCTTTTTTTTTTTTTTTTTTTTTGACTTTTTCATCCGCCTCCATTTCCTGGTGATGAGAGGAACTAAGAACGTTTAAGTGGGGGCTGTCACGGAGACGTGTGCTTATTGCACAGACACTTATTATTCATCTGTTTTGTTCACTGGTGTATCTCCAGCCCCTAGAAGAGTGCCTAGTACAGAGCAGGCACCCAGTGATATCCACCAAATAAATATATAAATAAGTGAGCGATGGAAAGATGGCAAGAGCCAGGTGGTGGTAGAGTATGAGTGTACCCAGCCGCCAAGTTTTAAATTGGAATCCTCAGAGGATTCACCTCACGACTTGTTCCTGACTCCAACCTGGAGTCTGAGCACCTGGTATGTGCCAGGTGCAGTTTTGGTCCTGGCATTGGAGAGGACGCAGAGATGAAGAGCATCTGGCTCTCTGCCCCACACAGACAGAGCATCTCCCAGGCCTGTGTGTCCCCACCTCAGTGAGCAGAAGGATGAACAAGGACCTGTTTGTCTCTGAGACCCATCCCAGAGGCATGGAGGCCAGGGATGGAAGTAAGATGTGGGGAAATGAGACCCCTGTTCGTGCACATCAGCCTGAGACCTCCCATTTTAATGCTGAGAGAAGCTTCTCGGGGCCAGGCTACCTGCCCAAGCCTACCTCGCCCTGGGGCTTTCTGCACACAATGCCCTGTGGGAGGCTGAATAAAAGCCACCTGAAGAGGTACATGTCCTAATCCCCCATCAGAACCTGTGACTATGTGGCCTTCCCTGGTGTCTTCGTCTACTCAGGCTGCCTTAACAACCTACCATGAACTGGGTGGCTTAAAAACAAGTTTGTTTTTTCTTAGTGCTGGAGGCTTGAAAGTCCAAGGTCAAGGTGCCAGCTGACTCAGTTTCTGATAGAAGCAGATCAAGGCTGATGTTATTAAGATCTCCACTTTAGAGATGAAAACAGTGAGGCCCTTTCAAGATTACATAGCGGGTTGGTGACTTGGATTAGACTAGATTAGTTGCCTCCATTTAATGCAATATTGTCTGGGCACCTGGTGTGTGCCAGGCACAGTTCTGGTCCCAGGTAGGTAGACAGATATAAAGACCATTTGGCCCTCTGCTCTGCAGAGACTGGGTGTGTATTTCCCAGGCTTATAGGGTCCTGCTTCTTTGTTGCTCTGAGCAGAGTGAACTGTGCAGCTCTCAACAGCTCCAAGGCGGCAGATTTCCCTGTCACTGACCACCCATCAGAGCTCCCTATTCCTGGCTTGCAGATGGCTGACTCCCCTCTCATTGCATCCTTACATGGCCTTCCTTCTGTGCTCCTGTCACAGGCTACTAATCCCATTGTGAGGACCCACTGTCATGATCCAGTTTAACTCTAACCCTCCCAAAAGCCCCACCTCCAAACACCATCACACTGAAGGTTCAGGTTTCAACATACGGATATGGAGGGAGCACAAGCGTTCAGTACATAACACGAAGGGACTTCGCAAATAGGAAATTTACCCTGGATCATCTGGATAGGCCCAATGTCATCACAAAGGACCTTATAAGAAGGAAGCAGGAGGGCCAAAGTCGAAGAAGCAGAAATAAGGTCAGAGCCAAGACGTGGCCTTGAGCCAAGGAAGACAGGCTGTAGAGGCTGGAAGAGGGAAGGAAGCAGATGTGCCCCTGGAGCATCCAGGAGGAGTGCGGCTCTGCTCACACCTTGATTTTAGACTTTACCATGAAGAACTGAAAAAGAATGCATTTGTGTCTTTCAGACTAAGTTCATGGTCATTTGTTACAGCAGCAAGAGGAAACTGCAACATATCCTCTGACCCCCTCCTTAGCCACCTGCATTTCAGCCTCAGGAAAGCCTAAAAATAAAGCCCTGTTTCTCTCAAGTATTGCTGGGACATACTGGAGATTTGAAAATGTTGTTAGCCAACAACTAAAGAGAATACCAGGGAACTAAACAGTCTGACTTGCAAAGAACAAAATTCTGCTTCCTCCCACCAGGTGTTCTCTTTCCATACGTTGTCTCCAGATACTGACATTCTAATAAATTCACAACAACCTATATTAACAAAAAGGCCACTTCAGGAAAAAGTAAAATATTTACAAGCTGTAATTTTTTTCATTCAAGATGAAAATAGCTTTACTGGGCCCTAGGCAGATAATATATGTTTGTACAGCATAGAAAACTATTAGAATTGAGCAATTCCCATGGGGAAACTGGCATGTTCAGACTCTAAATTAACATTTGGAAGAGTTGCATGGTAGCAACTGAGAGTCAGCTTTCTAACCTTTTGTTCTTCAGCTTGTATACCCTTTTAAAGTTCATAAAGAGTGTTTACATACATTTTCTCATTTAATCCTTGAAACAGTCCAAGGTTGAAGTTATTATGCTCCCCACTTTACAGCTGGGAACAGCGAGGCTCTTCCAAGATTACGCAAGGGGTTAGTGACTTGGATTATACTAAATCAGTTGGGTTCATTTAATGCAATGTTGTCTGAGCACCTGCTATGTACCAGGCACAGTTTTGGTCCCAGGCAGACAGACAGATATGGAGACTATGTGGCCCTCTGCCCTTCACAGACTGTGTGGGTATCTCCCAGGCCTAGGGGGAACCCCTGCTCTGTTGCTCTGAGCAAAATGAACTGTGCAGCTCCTGGCAGTTCCAAGGGGAACAGTTTTCCCCAGAACCAACCGTCCACTAGAAAACTCTCATGGAGCTCCCGGCACAGACATTAGACCTACCTTACCCTCCCACAGGAGCACTGGGACTTTGGGATAAGGAAGGGGAACTTTTCTTCTAAGTCTGTGGGATCTCCTTGAGGAATCCACCTGCACTCACCCCAACCCATCTACTGAATATAAATCAAAAGTGGTGTTTCCAGTAGATGGGGCCCATTCACAACTGGGGGCCATGGGGATGACTTATGCATTACCTGCTTTTATAACCCCAGACATCTTCGTGTTAAAAAGAGAAAAATCAAAAAACAGAGTGAATCCAGTCCCTTTTCCCTGCTGGGATCCTTCCAAGGACCCGCCCTTTCCCTCCAGTGACTGGCAGGTGACACCTGCCCCCACCCCCAGTTTGTATGACCTCTGTCTTAGTTGATGTAACCCTCAAGGCCTGAGATCAAACCACCTGGCGTGATGTCACTGCCGGAACATTTAGAAAACAGGAACCAGTCCTGGGAAGCAATGGGGAGGAGTCATCCTGCAGCCTTCCAGGTGGAAACGGATGTGAGGCAGATAGAGAACCTGAAATAGCAACTCTGTGGCCCCAGGTAGAGGATGAATACACAGCAGACTATGATGGCAACTCTCCAGCCCTCATCTCAGTTCAGACAGGCAACCTTATCTCACAGTTCACACAAGGAAGCAGAAATCTCCACCAGCATCCAGACTGGGAGACTTGGATTCTGCTCAGCCTCACAGTGTTGGTTTGTTCTCGCATTGCTATACCTGCAACTGGGTAATTTATGAAGAAAAGAAGTTTAATTGGTCATGGTTCAGCAGGCTGTACAGGAAGCATGGTGCTGGCATCTGTTCAGTTTCTTGTGAAGGCTCATGGAGCTTTCAATCATGGTGAAAGACAAAGGGGGAACAGGCCTGTCACATGGTGAAAGCAGGAGCAAGCAAGAGAGAGTGCAGGGGACGGTGACACACAAACAACCAGATCTGTGTGATAAGAGAGCGAGCTCACTTATCACCACGGGGATGGCCCAAGCCATTCACGAGGGATCCACCCCCATCACCCAAACGCCTCCCACCAGACTCCACCTCCAACACTGGAGATTACAATTCAACATGAAATTTGGGCGGATACAAATATCCAAACTATATCACCCTCCTCTGGCTTAATGGCCACCTACTAAGAGCCACGTGCTTTCCTCTCCTCCAAGGAGGCCATGCCGGTATTGTGCATGACACCACTGTCAGACGGTGGTCAGAAGCATACCTATCCATCCCGTCAAGTTCACTCGAAGTCCATCTCAGAAGGACAGTGGGGTTCCCTTCCCTCCCTGGTTTTCCTTCTCCTGTGATTGCAGCATTGTGAATTCATTCCCTTCTTCTCCCTGCAGCCATACCCCACCCCAGACTCCATCCTGGAGGGAAACACCTGATATTTGAGTTTCCATGAGACAGACCCTGCCCTGAACCAAGTGAGCAACTGAGCTCTGTCTTTACTAAGGCCCAGCGCTGTTCCATCCCATCTTGTCCTGCTCTGCCTTCTACGGAAGAGCCCTGTGTCTAGAGCATGGCTTGCCAATTGGCTACAGTCACCTGTGATGATATTATCTTCCTTTAGTCACCTGTGATGATATACTCTTCCATTTCAACTTCCCTGTGATTCCCTACCCCCTCTCCCCTCAGCTCCCAAGCATCAGGGCAGATCTCCTTTAAAGTTGATTCTCTTTGCCCTATCAAAATTACCTACTTCAACTTTTTTTTTTTTTTTTTTTTTTTGAGACAGAGTTTTGCTCTTGTTTTCCAGGCTGGAGTGTAATAGTGTGATCTCGGCTTACTGCAACCTCTGCCTCCTGGGTTCAAGTGATTTTTCTGCCTCAGCCTCCTGAGTAGCTGGTATTACAGGCATGCACCACCACACCCGGAGTTTCTCCATGTCGGTCAGGCTGGTCTTGAACTCCCAACTCAGGTGATCTGCCCTCCTTGGCCTCCCAATGTGCTGGGATTACAGGTGTGAGCTGCCGTGCCTGGCTGCTTTAACATTTTTTATAACAGTGCTTCTCAACTGGGGGTGATTTTGTCCCCTAGATGATATTTGGGATTATCTAAGGGTCATTTCTGATAGTCACAACTGCAGGGTCGGGGGTTGTGTTGAGTGGATAGAGAGTTGGAATGCTGGCAAACATCCTATAGTGCCCAAAACAACCCCTCGTCCCCAACAAAGAACTCACTGATCCAAAATGTCAAAAGTGCTGAGTTGAGAAACCCTGCTCTTGACTGTCTGTTGCTTGAGGGTAGAAATCTCAACTTACTCATTTTTAAATTTCTAACGCCTAAGCATAAAACCTGGTAGGGTAGTCATCCAGTATACTTTTTCTACTGGTAAATAAACGTATGAGGGAATGAATTCTCACCTTCCTGAATCACTTGTGCATGCAGAATCACCTACACGCAAGCCAGTCCTCAGGCCCACTAGTATCTATGTGAGCGTATCTGCACACACAGACATAGACACACACAGATGTGCACACATCCAAAGACAGACCATGCACACACACTCCCACCTAATGCTGGAGCCCAGGAACCTGCCTGACTCCGAGACTTAATCACTCAATCCCTGTTCATCTGAGAATCAGGAGTCTCTTTTCTCTGCTACACACAGAACAATCTCTGCACAAACACTTCGGCAGAGGTGCTAAGTGTTCTCTATAATTAATTTCACTGACTAGATGCATTTTCTTACTGTGGCTCTAGGATTAAAAAAGCACTGGATCCAAAAGGCAGATCTTTTTTGCAATCACACAGGCAGAAGGCAACTCAACAACTGGAAACGTGAAATGTCGACTTTGACAACGGCCTAACAGCCCAGGAGTGTGGCAGGCAGGCCTGACTCATCACATCTAGCAATATTGGTGGGCATTGAAAACTGGGTGGTGGGGTTGGGGGATGCTGAAGGAAACGCAGAGTGAGGATGCCAACCCTGTAGGCAGCACGAGCCAGAGCAGGCTCAGGAGAACAGGGGGTGACAGTGACTATGAAGCAAAGGTGCTCCTCTTTCTTTCATGCCACTTCCTCTACTGGGGACTGAGGACACTGTAGAAATGGACAGCAAAGAGGAGGGCCAGCCCACAGGGGAGTCGGCACTAATGTTTCGGTGCCAGTTTCCTGGAAAAAATTGGAACAGCAGAAGACTGTGATATACCAGCTTTTGGCTCTGAGAGGCAACCACAGTTACATCTGGCCTTCCCGCTTCCCCATGGAAAACCCCTGCAAGTTCTTCAGGGGTTTGCATGGCTGCAAGCACCTTGGGCTTCCCTTTATCACGGTCTTTGTCACCTTGTAGATATTTCCTGATTCCTCATTTTCCTCCCCGTTAGGCTGTGAGCTTCTCAAGCAAAAAGAAGCCTTACTCATTTCTGTGTCTGCATTGCCTATCTTAATAAATGGGTGATGAATCAATAAGTAAGTAAATGAATCAGTGAGCACACTTCAGTCAGATGAATCTGCCTAGAGTTTCAGACTGAAGCAGGGCATAAGAACAAGTGAACAAAAGACCATGTTTGCTGTGTCGAGGAGTTAGGATTTTATCTGAGAGCAACAGAGAATCGGCCAGGGAAAGAGCGTGTTAAGTTCAGTGTGTTAAAGCGATCTCTTTACATCAGCACGTGCACTGAGACTTTAAACTCATAACTGACATCCTGAGTTTTTACATTGTGCTTTGGGTCTGGTTTTTAATTGGAAAAATGAACGAACCCCTTGGTGCTGAATAGCCTCTGACAATGAAACCCTTTTCATGTCATCTTCAACCTAAGGCCTAGAATTTGTCTCTGCTAACTATACTTTAACTTAGTATATGCCATACAGTTTCAACCATGTAGTACAACACTGTACTCAAAAGATATAATAAAGAAATATACTAGGATATTCCAGTTGGTTGCCTCTGAAAGACAAAGATTCTTTGTGTTTGGTTCAAATTATTTTCTGTTTGATCCAAATATTCTCTGGTGCACATGTCAATCGAACCTTTATGGAATTGCCCACCCCGTCCTCAGCTGTTCATTTGGAACCTACCACTTCACGAGCTCAGTAACATAAATGCTGCTAGGTATACAACATAAGCACGCCCCAGGCTGCTGTCCACCGCTTAGATAGCGACACCTGAATCAAACTGCACCAAATCCAAGTTTTTTCCACAGGTTTCTGGAAAAGAAATTGAGACGGCCCTTTCCAGGTGGTTGAAACATGAGGTGTGAGAGCTCAAAAGTTGATGGCAGCTGAGTGAGGCTGAAACAGAAAAGAAAGAAGCTCTTTTCCAAAGAGGCAGTGCCAAGAGTAGGTCAGAAAGAGCCCCGTTGTTTCTCGGTCTCTGGCTTCTGACGTTCGCGGACATGAGTCCTGCCATACTCCCGTCCCTGGTTCTGTGAACTGCCTCGGTATCTTCCCAGTAACTTTCTGTCTCTTGCATAAATAAGCTCCAGTTGGATTACTTCCACTCGCACTTCAGCTGATTATAATTCAAAGATTTGTCTTACTTTTACAATCTCAAAAATATCTTGAGAGCATGAGTGAATATCATTTACATTTCTGGACCCTCTTGCTTCTCCTGTAGTTTAGATCTAGGCCTTGGCAACTGTCATCAATCCACCAAACTTTGCTTCGAGGGGTTTCTCTGAGAATGAAAGATGGACAACCAGTGCTTTCTGGGTATGCCAGTAGAGCAATTTGCTCTAACAAACCTTCCCCTACTGTGACCTCCCTCCCCACAAGGTCCTGGCCAGGAGCTACCATTTAATGGACAGCCCTGAAGGTAACCTGGCCAGGAATCCACCCCTTATAAGTAGGTAGATGCTGGAGTCAGAGAGACCTGAACACGAATTACTGCTCTACTGCATATGATCTACATGAGTGAGTCAGTTACTAACTTCCTTAAGCTTCAATTTCCTGAGCTTTAAAACGTTTCTAATCACAGACATCCCCCTTCTAGAACTTGGGGAAGGATCAAATTATATAATGCCTGTAATCTCACTTTGCAGGACTGCTGGCACACGGGAAGCACCATATAAATGGTGGCTCACATTGTTAATGGTGTATCTCATCATCTTGGTCCTCTTTAGAGTAACCACCATTTTAACAAGAGCAGCTGTCTCTCAGTATGTTGTACTCCTGCATCACCACCACCACCATGTCTGCTTGAACTGCATAATGCTAATGTTTAATTAATTAATTTATTTTTTACTGAGACTGAGTCTCGCTCTATCGCCCAGGCTGGAGTGCAATGGCGAGATCTCGGCTCACTGCAACCTCCACCTCCCCAGTTCAAGCAATTCTCCTGCCTCAACCTCCCAAGTAGTTGGGATTACAGGCAAATGCTATCACGCCTGGCTAATTTTTTTTTTTTTGTATTTTGAGTAGAGACAGGGTTTCACCATGTTGGCCAGGCTGGTCTTGAACTCCTGACCTCAGGTGATCCACCGACCTTGGCCTCCCAAAGTGCTGGTATTACAGGCGTGAGTCACTGCACCTAGCCAATATTTTTTTTAATGTTCCTAGTCCTCGGCTTTTAGATCTTCCCAGAGTAACCACATTGCATGACTGACTCAGCCATCGACAGAGGTGTAACAGTCAGTTTAGGCTTATGCTGAAGGAACAAATGACCCCCCCAGATCTTGGTGGACTGCAGCAACTAAGATTTATTTCTTGTTTGTAATCACATTCATCTCAAGATGCACATGGGGTACTTCTCTGCTCCACACCTCTTTATTCCAGGACTAAGGAGTAGCCCCTATCCAGCACAAACCTGCCTCATGACAGTGGGAAGAGAAAGAGAGAAACACCTTAAAACATCCACCAGGGTTGATATACACTAATTGCACTTAAATTTGATTTGGCCAAAGCGAATCATGTGGTCAAACGTTATATGGTGGGAAGTACAGTCTTCTTGAACAGATGGACTGAAGAAAACATTTTGAACAAATAATTGTCTTCCACTGAGAGTTCCTCCACCTGGCTTTAGGGACACTCTGGCCGTACATAGAAGAAAACATCTAACTACAATGCCCCACGTCTTGATTCCCTCTGGGTGGGGGAGGTGGGGAAGGATGACTCGGTTTCTCATTTGCCTTCCTCTTCTGAGCGCCTATCTCTCTGGGCTCCAGTGGCCTCCTGCCCTAATAGCAACTGATAACTTAATTCTGGCTATCACAAAGATGCTCCTGTCATAAAAATTGGAAGAGCCGGGCGCGGTGGCTCACGCCTATAATCCCAGCACTTTGGGAGGCCGAGGCGGGTGGATCACGAGGTCAAGAGATCAAGACCATCCTGGTCAACAGGGTGAAACCTCGTCTCTACTAAAAATACAAAAAATTAGCTGGGCATGGTGGCGCGTGCCTGTAATCCCAGCTACTCAGGAGGCTGAGGCAGGAGAATTGCCTGAACCCAGGAGGCGGAGGTTGCAGTGAGCCGAGATCACGCCATTGCACTCCAGCCTGGGTAACAAGAGCAAAACTCCGTCTCAAAAAAAAATAAAAAAAAAAAACAGGAGTAATAATGTCTCTCTCTTAGAATCCTGTTTTAAGAATTATTTTCAGAGCAATATGTGCAATACAGCTAGCTCGTAGATGGTGTGTATTAAATGAGAGCTCCTTTCCATGTATTCTAATGGATTTTACCATTTAAGGAAAAGCATAGTTTTTAAACTGAAGTTGTTTTCAGCTCATTATTTTTCATCCAGGACCATGACAGCTATTAAGTGTTTTGCGCTTCTCTGTCT
The DNA here is from genome assembly GCF_030222135.1 of Aotus nancymaae. Classification (NCBI taxonomy): domain Eukaryota; kingdom Metazoa; phylum Chordata; class Mammalia; order Primates; family Aotidae; genus Aotus; species Aotus nancymaae. The sequence goes on along the minus strand of NW_026988450.1, from coordinate 81,747,545 downwards.
CCAGAGACATTTTATGATGCCAATTAGAAGTGCAAGTATGCTGAGATTAAAAAGTAATGACTAGCAAAATGAATAGTGGCTTCCCTCCTTACACCCAGCTTGCTGCTCCTGAAGCTCATCTCCAAATATGTTACTCTCTAAGGGAAAAAAAATCCTCAGGTCAAGGGAATATCAGAATTTTATAATTCAGAATCATTTGAAGACCTCTGGGGAGAGAGACATTCTATTTCTACAGGGAAATTCATTTATGTTAAACTTTTCCACAGGCCGGGCATGGTGGCTCACACCTGTAATCCCAGCACTTTGGGATGGTGTGGCAGGTGGATCGCCTGAGGTCAGGAGTTCGAGACCAGCCTGAGCAACAAGGTGAAACCCCCATCTCTACTAAAAATACAAAAATTAACTGGGCGTGGTGGAAGGTGCCTGTAGTCCCAGCTACTTGGGAGGCTGAGACAGGAGAATCACTTACTGGGAGGTGGAGGTTGCAGTGAGCACCACTGCACACCAGCCTGGGCCATGGAGCGAGACTCTGTCTCAAAAAAAAAAGACACCTTTGCACAGACAATGTTGCCCTCTTTATTAGGATAGAAATATGACAACATGAAAATAATAATTGAATCTTGGGTAATTAAGGAGATTGAGTCAGAAATGGGATTAGCCAAAGGCTGGGTTCATTTTACATGCACTGATCTTCCCTGTTTTGTTATGACACACACAGAGGTCTCTCAGTAAACCTGTGGATGCATTGATGAATCCATGCTTCTGTTAATGAAATTATATTTATTTTTCCTTTCCGTTCTTTTCTGCCTCTTTGATCCCTTCTGTCTACTTCCTTCTCTCTGAAGACCACGGGAATAAGAATAAAATCATCATTTAATTTGATGACTGTGAATAAGTTTCCAGTTTTCTCCAAAAACCACTTCTCTCCTCTGTAAATGGGGTAATGCCTACTTCCCAACCTCATCTATTCTGTACCAGTTACCACCTCCTTAGCCCTGGCCCTTTCTCCCTCTTGGATTACTGCAGCTGTGGCCTCTGTTGTTCCCCACCCTCTAAAAGGAGCCTCTCTGCCTCTTCACTTTCCATCCCACACCATCCATTGCTGCTGGAGTGTTCTTTTGGCAATGCAATTTGGCCACATCAAGTGCTTTCATACGTCTGTCTCTAGCAGAAGGGACCTGCCACCAGGAGGGTGAGTGCTGGAGAAGGCCTGGGTAGACCTGGCGCCCCCCTCCCCCAGCTCACCACTCCTGTTCCTCCCACTTCTTTCCTCTTTCATTTCAGGTTCCAGTCACCTGGGACACTTCCCCCAAACCCTGTGGCTTTCTCACCTCCAGGTCTAGCATGTGCTCTGTTCTCTTCCTGAATAATTCCTTTTTGTGGAAGGGAAATTAACTTAGAAATCTACTCTTCTGGCCAGGTACAGTGGCTCACCCCTGTAATCCCAGCACTTTGGGAGGCCAGGGCAGGCAGCTCACAAGGTCAGGAGTTTGAGACCAGCCTGGCCAATATGGTGAAACTCCATCTCTACTAAAAATACAAAAATTAGCCGGGCATGGTGGTGGATGCCGGTAGTCCTAGCTACTCAGGAGGTTGAAGCAGGAGAATCACTTGAACCTGGAAGGTGGAGGTTGCAGTGAGTCTATATCATGCCACTACACTCCAGTCTGGGTGATAGAGTAAGACTGCATCTCAACAACAACAAAAAAAAAAAAAAGAAAAAGAAAAAGAAAAAGAAAAAGAAAAGAAAAGGAAAAAGAAAAAAATCCACTCTTCCAAGAAGCCTCCTCTGACCGATCCAGGTTTGACTAGGGACCTATCTTCTATGACTCAGAGCCCTCTGCACTGACCTGACAGCATCCAAGAGCTCTTCCCGCTCTTTGAGGTCCCATCTTCCCCTCACTTGTCAGCTCACTTGTCATGCTCACATCCATATAGCACACTGGAATCACCAAAGTCGTGTTTCAGGAGGGCATGAAAAAGATGCATGCTTTGTAAGTTGATGTCCGCTATAATGGACACAGTTGAATATCCCAGAGCCTAAAACTGGACGCATCCAAAGGGTAGATTCACCCAGGGTGGACACTCTTATGGTCAGCATTTTGGTAATTATTCTGTTTAATGGCTGAATTTGGTAAAGTCCAATTACAAAATAGACTTCCTCAGATGTAGCCTGTCACTGTTCCCCTCCCCACGCCTGAGTGACACCTCCAGCAGAAACCACGGCTTCGAGGTCATCTTTAGGAACAACATCTAGTCAGGAGGCAGCCTGGCGGACTCCACTCAGTGTGCGTGGGATGGAAGTTTAAGTGTTACTTAAGAATAATATTTAAGCACCTCTCCCATGAGTCACTGGCCTCCTCTTGCCTGTGCTGTAGGAAGGCACCCCCAGGAAACAGCCCCTTCCACCCCCTGCACTTTTCTTTTCTTCTGAATGTTAGTGTGTTAGGGTTCTTTTTCTTTTTTTTTTTTAGACAGGTTCTTGCTCTGTTGCCTAGACTAGAGTGCAGTGGTGCAATCTTGGCTCACTGCAACCTCCTCCTCCCAGGTTCAAACGATTTTCCTACCTCAGCCTCCTGAGTAGCTGGGATTAAAGGTGCCTGCCACCACCCACTCGGCTAATTTTTGTATTTTTAGTAGAGACCAGGTTTCACCATGTTGACCACAATGGTCTTCAACTCCTGACCTCAAGTGATCCACCTGCCTCAGCCTCCCAAAGTGCTGGGATTACAAGTGTGAGCCACTGTGCCCAGCCTGAATGTTTAGAGTTCTGATCAATCTTTGTTCTCCATGCTGGGATTTCATTCAAATTCTAGCACAACAGAAAAATAGTATTTTGTTATCATAAATTATATTTGAGTAATTTTAGGGAAAAAAACACACAGGAAATGTACTTTGATGAGTTAAGTACATTTAAGTACTTTGATTACTTAAGTACTATTAAGTAATATTTAACTATTACTCATCAAATACTTAAGAGTAGTATTTAAGCTTCTATCTCATGCAAATGGAGTCAGTCGGGCTGCCCTCTACTTTAAGAACCTGCAGCAAGAGACCAGGGAGGTTCGGGCATGCCCCTAGCTGTGGTTCCCACTCTCTCTGCTGCCTCTGGGCTCTCCAGGGTCAGGAGCTAAGAGGAACGAGGATGAAAGACAGAAGAGACAGAAGTCTTTCCACTTAGCTGGTGCGGTGGGTGACTGCTCCTCAGGCACAACATTGCTGCCCCTTGAACTGGTTCTCTAGAGACCCTCACAAGCATCTCTGCACCAAACCACGTCCTGACACTTGAGGACCTGCATTCAGCTTCTGTCTTAGCCAGCCCCCCTGCAGCTACCTTCTTGTGGGTTCCACACACCTGGAGGGAAGCCCTTTTGAGTAGGCTGCACAGGAACCCCATCTATCCATCCTTGCCTCATACAGCTCACAAAACACCCCCCTTGTCTCCTCATAGCTCCACCTGTCTCCCACCTCTTGCTTCTCCAGGTGAGAGGTGCCACCTGCCTGTGTTCCATGTTTGCCCCAGGACCCTGGGACATGTGCCAGATTCTCAAATGGCCTCTCCATGCTCTTACAACCCAGTGTACAGAGGCTCAGAAGCATCTGCCCTGATAGTGGGCTCAGCTGCCTCCCTCCTCCTCCTTCTATCTCTAGGGAGGCTCTCTTATAGCCCAACTCTGGATCTTCCACCCCAACACCTCTTAATCTCCTGCAGCCTCCCCCATGAGTCACTGGCCTCCTCCTACCTGCACTGTGGGAGGCACCGCCAGGCAACAGCCCCTTCTGCCTTCCATGGGTGGGGCTTGCACTTCTCTTGTGAATGTCAGGTCAATCTTTGTTCTCCACACTGGGATTTCATCCAAATTCTTATGCAATAGGAAAATACTATGGTGCAAAAATATTTTTAAAATACCATACTTTATCATCGTAAACCACAGTGTAGTCATGTCAGGAAAAAGAAAAGACAGAAAATTTGCTTTGGTGAGTGACACACAAGGATGTGTGTGTTCTGCTGAGCTACAAATATCAGTCTGGTGGTACAGATGGGCGCTCCTTACCAGGAGAGATGAATGTTTGTCATTTATAAGACCCATTCTGGAAATAATGTTTTAAAATATTGACTTGCATTTGTGTTTATACACTGGTGTGCAAATATCTACCTCATATGCTTAAAGAAGCTTTTAGTACCCTTGGGCAATGTTTCAGTTAAAAATGCCTAAACTCTGGAAATCTTAGCAATACAGAAAGTGCCAGGTCTTAGAAAATGCTAGACCTACAGGGAAATACTCTTCTGTTGGGTCTACCAAAGGACCCAGACCAAAAACAAGGGAGCCACCGGTTCTGCTTGGGCTGGGCGTAAAAGGCTTTATAGAGGGAGTGGGGCTTGAGGCTCAGAACAGTTTCTCCAGAGGAGATAGAAGACACAGGCCCTGGAGAAAGGGAGCAGCTTGAGTCCAGCAGGAGACACACAAGAGCCGCCTGTGTACTGAGACACATTTTGTACTGGGAGCTGAGAGAGGGAAAGAAACCACGCAGCCTTGCTCCGTGGTGTAGACCTTGGGGTCTCTGCTTTGGGCGTCTTCTCCCATCTGGTCCCCACGCCAGCCTCGGGAGGGTAGTAACAGCCTCTGGGGTTTTTTTCCTTTTATTTTCTTTTTTCTTTTTTTTTCAGGTGGAGAATAAGATTTAGAGAGGCTAGCTGACCTGTGATAAAAGCAAAGCTAGAAACTGAACTCAGGTTGGGCTTAACCCAAAGACACGTGGCCAGAGGGGGAAATGGTGCCGGAAAGTTATCCCGGACCTCAGGCCAATCTGGCCTTGCACACAGGGCCCATTTGTGCCTGCCTAAGAACAAAAATTATCATTCCCTACTCACTGCTGGGCAAACGCAACACGTGTCCAGAGTGGCCTCACTGGACAGCATCCAGGGCTGGCCCTGCTTCAGGAGAGGGACACAGAAATCCCCAGGCAGGGACAGGACAGGATGCAATGGGCTCTTGCACAATGGGACGTCCAGATCGAGGCCCTGTTCCAGGTGTCCCCCACCCATGAACCATTCTGAGAGGATTCCATCCCCAGAACATTTCAGAATTTTGTAAATCATCTCCGAGGCCCCAGTCTCCAAACCCACGGAGTCTTCCTCTCTCATTTACAAGAGGCCTACAGCTGCGGAGCTGCTTCTAGGAAAAAGCACTGCTTATGCTCACTGGGGCCTACCTGCTCTTCCCACAGAGGCCACATCCAGGTGAGGGCAAGACCCACACGTAGGAAGCACAAGGCCAGGCCCAAAGCCCTTGAGCGCAAGTTGCTGTCCATTTTGTAGCCAGCTCTGTCCTGGGCACAAAGGCGCAAGATGAATAAAATCCAGGTCCTGTCCTCAAGGGACCACTCTCTGGGGGAAAATACAAAAACAGCAACAACCACGACAAACCCTCACAAGCAGCCAGATGCCGTGGCTCACACCTATAATCCCAGCACTTTGGGAGCCCAGGGTTGGTGGATCACTTGAGGTCAGGAGCTTGAGACCAGCCTGGCCAACATGGCGAAACCCTCTCTCTACCAAAAATACAAAAATTAGCCAGGCGTTGGGGCACATGTCTGTAATCCCAGCTACTTGGGAGGCTGAGACAGGAGAATCTCTTAAACCTGGGAGGCAGAGTTTGCAGTGAGCAGAGATTGGGCCACTGCACTCCAGCCTGGGTGATAATCTGTCTCAAAAAAAAAAAAAAAAACTAAAATATTCATAAGCAAAAAGTGATGGCGCAGCACCACCAGCGTGCAGTAATATGCCCACCACTGCCTGGCACAAAAAGGTTTTCTTAGTCATTCAGCAGTTCTCAGCTGCTCATGAAAAACCCCACCCCTCTGTTTGTCTATCCCCCCACCTCCTAGAAGATGTCTAACAGTCCAGGGCTGATTAATCTGTCCAAAGGGCACAGTGAATCCTGGAGTCTCCAGCCTCAAAGAACAGGGAAATAATAATGATGACAGTGAATATTTACTGAGATTGTCCTCTGGCCCAGACATTATGCTAATTACTTTACATATGCTGTCACATTTCATCTTAACAACCACCCGGTGAACCGGGCATTGTGCTCATCATCCCTGTTTACAAATGAGGGAACCGGAGCCAAACGTGCACTCGAGCTGGCCCTGTGGCAGCACACGGCATAGCCGGAACACCAACACGGGCCGCCTGGCTACACCCCGTCTTCCATCTGGCCACTGCCCAGGACCCTCCTCTGCCACTCTGCAGGGAGCACAGAGTCCCCAGGGGGCCACTGGAGTGCACTGGAGTGGCCACAGGTTCTTCTCTCCAGGTTACTGTGCTTGGTCATGGACAGTTCACTGCATGTTCCAGCCCTCATGGTCCGACCTTCCAGAACTCTCCCCCATCCCCATACACCACACAGGCAGCTGGTTTTTCCACCATCTGACTCTCGGGCTGGGGTAGGAAGGCTCTAGGATCAGAACCATCCCAACCCTGCGTGTTGAGTCCTTCTCAGAGGCCAATTTTACACACTTGGCAAAGTCAGATGTATCTCCCCACTAGGAATAGGCCTAATTTTTATTCTTTTATAATAATGAGTAAAATATAACTGTATTCATAGCAGCACTACTCACAATAGCCAAAATGTGAAAATAGCCCAAGTGTCCATGGGTGGATGAATGAAGAAACAAAATGTGGAATGTATATACAAAGGAATATTATTCAGCTTTAAAAAAGGAAGGAAGTTCTGACACCAGCTACAACATGAGGATGTTATGCTCAGTGGAATAAACCAGTCATAAAAGGACAAATACTGTGTGATGCATGGATGGATGAGTGAATACATAAAATGTGGGCTGTATATAAAATAGAATATTATTCAGCTTTAAAAAGGAAGGAAGCTCTGTCACCTGCTACAACCTTGAAGACATTATGCTAAGTGGAATAAACCAGTCATGAAAGGACAAATACTGCGTGATTCCATTTATAGGAGATGGTGGTGATGGTTGCACAGTAATGTGGGTGCACTTAACGTCACTGAGCTGCACCCTTAAAGATGGTTAAGATGGTAAATATTGTGTTATGTGGATTTTGCCACAGTTTTTAAAATGTGAGCATTTAACAAATAAAGAATAAAGCAGAAAGAGCTACAAGAAGCCACAGAAGGTTCTCCTGCAGCCCCTCTCTTCTGTCTCCAGACAACTTTCAAATATCACCCCTGGACTCTAGCCCTCTGTTCAGGGAAGTTCCTTGGTTTCAAAAGTCCCAGTAAATCACAAGCCACTACTGCTTCTCTATGACCTCTATCTGAAGGAGGAAAGGCCCTTAGGGTTTTATCTACAATTAGGCACTTGGGACGCAGGGCTTCTGCAGCTGGGACCTGAAGTCTGACCATAACCACAATCTATTCCTGGGAAGAGGGTCTCAGGCCACTCCCATACTCTCTCTTAGAAACACCAGCAGCAGGTTGGCATGAGATTTCAATGATGATCTCGCCGAATCTGCACCAGCTCTGCACGTTCTCCCTGTCAAAATAATGTGATTTTTTTTTTTTTTTTTGGCAAAAGGTACCCACAGGTCTTTGAGAGCTATTGACAATAGGCACAAATCACTTCCAACTTGAAGCATGAAAGAGAAAAAAAAAAGGGGGTTCTCAGCCTTAGGCCTTGGTGGGAAATCTGACAGAGGCTTCCAGATGGGGAGCCCTGCCATTGGTTCTGTCTTCAATCCTCTGAAGACTGAGAAAATTACTGAAACAAAAAGAGAAGTCAATATTTTCTGCCATGATCTCGAAAAGATCATGGAGTATTTGCAGCTCGACCTCTCTCCACTTTTACCCTCTGCTTGTCACTTTGCTGAGAAAATTAGGCAATTAGAAGAGAAATTCCGCAAGTGCCACTACCTCACGCACCTCCCTGCACCTGTACCCACAACCTCTGCCTTTCTGTCAAATGCTACTGTCTATGTGCCTATATAAAGCTAGCTCTTCTCCTACATCCCATCTTCTCTCCATTCTCATCTTTCTCTTTTGCGTCATTATTTTAGTCAGCTGTATTATATTTTATCTTTCAAATATTCTCTCTCAACCATGCATCTCCCTTCTCCCGCTTGGAAACTATTGTCTACATTCACCTCGTTTCCATTCTCTATTTAACTCCAACCAACCCTAATTCCATCTCCACTAATCCAACAAAAGAACCATTGTCAAGGACACCAACAGTCTACACACTGCTAATCCAACAGTTATGCCTCAATCTTGTTGTATTTCATTGAACCAGCCATGTTTGATAAGTTAATTACTGCTTCCTGGCAAAACCATTTCTTCAGTTGGCTTCTAGGACACAGCTCTGGGCTGTCCTCCTCCTCCACTGACTTCTCCCTTGGCAGTTGTTTCCTATGTCAGCCACCAACAAACACTGGAATGACCCAGGCCTTACTCCCCAGACCTCTTCTCTTTCTACATGCACCTTTGAGGTGAGCACCTGAATATCATGACTTAAATAGCATCTATTCCTTGATGACTCCCCAGTTTTATTGTGAAGAGGTCTGATCTCTCTCTTGCACACAAATATCTCCTCTGCATTGCATAAAAAGCATCTCAAACTCTACTTGCCCGACATTTCTGATTTCCCACCCCTCTTCCAAATTCCTCCTCTCACAATTGTCTTCAACCCAATTAATGATAATTTCATTCTTTTGAAGCTCCATCAAAAGTCCTGAAGTCACCCTTTACGTGGAATCCATCAGCAAACGTTGGCTGTACTTTCAAATAAACCCCGAAGCTGACCACTTCTTATCACTCCTATTACACATTGCTCCACAGCGTTCCTCCACTTGCCCCTAAACTGGTTTCACTGCTTCTGCCCTGTGTCCCTATAAGGACCAGAATGAATGACCCTTCCAAAACATAGGTCAGATTATGTTACACCTTTCAACCCTCCAATGGCTCCCTATCATGGTTAAAGTCAAAGTCCTTGACTTTAACCATGTTCTGACCCACCAGAACGTAAGTGCTGTGCTCCCCAGCCCCCTCACCTCTCTGCCCTCAGCTTTGCTGTTCTCCCTTGCATGCCCTCTGGACCTTACAATGTTGTATTCAATGTCAGGGACCATGCTCATTTTCTTCACCTGTGCATGTTGAGAACCTGGCATCACACCTGATGTCCGTAGGCACTCGGTAAATACCAGCTGACTGAAGCACTCTGTCTCTGTCTCCGTCTCTCCCCTCCCTCCACCCACCAGGTTAAGCACTCCTCCAGAGCACAAGCCTGGCCTCATTCCCCTTTTCAGCTCTGTTCACTCCCCAGAGCCTGACGCAGGGCGGATCATACAAGTAACCAGCTGTTCCAATGGTACTCTTCCTGCCACAATTTCAACAAGGTGCCTGGACTAGACCAACAGAATCCCAAAGGGAGGGGAGGAAAAGCCCACACCAACACATGCAGCTGCACAATATACAAAAAGAATGAAGGAAAGCCTGTTCGACTGCTCTTTGGATCCCTCAGTGGGAAACATCAAGGTGAGAAAGAAAATAAAAAGAGAGTGGTGGAGGGACCTCTGGAGAGAGTGATGTGAGTCCATAATGCGAGAGTCCCTAACCCCTGTTCTGGGCTGGATGCTACCTTCCACCCCCAGCTCCAGAAAGAGGGTCTTCAAGGGAGCTTGGGAGGACCTGTTCCATTCTACCCTGTGGAACAGGAGAAACTAGGTCTGACTTCTGCCTAAGTGATTAAAGAAGACGACCAGATGCCCCGGTGGGGACCGTGAGTGGGCCGCTCCATTGGGATACGTTCGCTCAAGGACGGGCCGGGAGTAAGGGCACGCTGCGGTCAGACGGTGACTCTGCAAGGCGTGGGCTACAGCGGGCGTCTTAAAACAGCCTCAGATCATTCTCGATGGAGGGTGGGAGGAGGAGGAACAATAAACTGCAGGTGAGCACCTGGTGGCTGAAGAAGGGGATTCAGGAGGCCACCTCCCTGGGTCAGTGGGTGCAGGGAGGCCCTGGAGGGCCGTCCAGAGCCCACAGGAGAAAGAGCTTTATTTTTGGAGCCACAACCAGGCCTGAAGGGACAAAGCCAGTTCATGACTAGGAAGGCTCTGGGGCGATTTTTCTGTAGGTCTGTTTGTATTTTCTATGGCACATCAGAACTAGCCCTAGAGAAGAAAAAGAGCAGACCAGGCAGACAGAGGGGACAGAAGCAGAAGCCAGCCACACACCCATTTGCCACTGCAGGCTGCGCCCCAACGCCGACCCAAGTTACGAGGAAAGGGGAGATTTAGCACCAAGGCAGCTGAGAGTTCCAGGATTGGAATTACCACAGCTCTCAAATTTCAGAGTCTCAAATTTAGAAGTGAAGACAAAGCAATGCAGGAATGTCTGCTATTTTCCTGTGAGCAAAAAAAAAAAAAAAAAAAAAAAAAAAAAAATTATTAGCCTATTGTTTTTATCCACAGTCAGAGGGTAGAAAACAAAACTGCTTAAAGTTGAAAAGTTGCAACGTGATTATCATTCAAATGTCATCCGGTTTATTCAGTCTGCACATCACCCGCCCCCACACACACACAACTCTCTCTCTCTCTCTCTCACACACACACACACACACACACACACACACACACACACACACACACACTGAACTTAACTGGGGATACAGAAATAAATAAGACATAAACTCTACACATAAGAAACTCCTTTGAGGAGCTGGGCACAGTGGCTCATGCCTGTAATCCCAACACCTGCACTTTGGGAGGCTGAGGTGGACGGATCACCTGAGATCAGGAGTTTGAGACCAGCCTGACCAATATGGTTAAACCCGTCTCTACTAAAAATACAAAAAATTAGCTGGGAGTGGTGGCCCAGCTACTCAGGAGGCTGAGGCAGGAGAATCTCTTGAACCCTGTAGGCTGAGGTTGCAGTGAGCCCAGATTACACAATTGCACTCCAGCCTGGATGACAGAGTGAGACACTGTCTCAAAAAAAAAAAAAAGAAAAGAAAAGAAAAAAAGAAATGAGGTAAGAGGCAGTCAGAGGTTAGGCTAGGCTGGGTCTTATAAGTAGGTGGGGACCTGGGATAAACTTCCAAGTAATGAGAGTGACATTATTAGATAGATTTTTTTAAAACATCACAATGCTCTTTGAGAGGCAGGCGGCAAGAGATAACAGAGGAGACTCCTGAGGCGGTGCCTGTTGTCATCCGGGAGCCTGGACGTAACATCTCCTGGTGCATGGACATAGGTCGTGGTTCCTGCAGGAAGCCCAGTGGGAGGGGAACTCAGAGGCAGACACGGGACAATCATAATGTCAAGGGTTAACTTTCTTATTATTTATTTATTTTTTTGACACAGAGTTTCACTCTTGTTGCCCAGGCTGGAGTGTAATGGTGTGATTTCAGCTCACCACAACCTCCACCTCCCAGGTTCAAGCGATTCTCCTGCCTCAGCCTCCAGAATAGCTGGGATTATAAGCATGTGCCACCATGCCAGGCTAATTTCGTATTTTTAGCAGAGACGGGGTTTATCCATGTTGGTCAGGCTGGTCTTAAACTCCTGACCTCAGGTGATCCGCCCACCTCGGCCTCTGAAAGTGCTGAGATTACAGGTGTGGGTCACCACGCCCGGCCCTATTATTTTTAGTTTTTATTTTTTATGCTTACTATGTGCCTGGCACTTTTCTAAGTGTTGTAGATGCTTTAACTACATGCTTTACACAGTCATGTAATTCTCATGACCATCCTTGGACAAGGGCTTTGTAACAATTACAGCCCCCTTTTACAGATAAGGCAACTGGGATACAGAGAGGTAATGACAAACTCCACAGGAAGTAAACTGGTGCTGCTGGGAAGATGTCTTGGGCTTCCCAACTGCCAGCCCCACACTCTTCTGAAGTGTTCTTGTGTTCAAAGCCTCGAGAATGTACATTTCCATCTGTGGTCAGCATGGTAAGGGTTGAGGCCAACGTCCTTCCCAGACCGTGGCGGTGTTCTTCACCAAACTAACCCCATTATGTCACCACTGGTCGTGGAGGAGCAAACCAGGCAGAGTCGCTTTGTGAAGGGCTTCAGATTGCCTGCCCGCCAATGCGGAGTCTTTGATGATTCCATGGCCCCCTTGGGCCACTGATAATGGAGATGAAGAGATTTGTGTCCTTGATCTTCAAGGCTAGGCAGAGATAGAGCTCATCACTAGGTTCCAAATTAGCAGACAAGGCCCTTGGAGAACATGGGGGGCTAATTAGTATTAGGGATGAGTTTAGAGGATGAGCTTGTGTGCACACATTCTCGGGACAGTCCCATTGGACACATCCTTGGTTCTGAGTGTTAATTAAAGCTTCTATACAGCAGCTTGGAAATTAGTAGGAAATAAATTAACATAGGTTAATTCCGTAGACAAAAGGGACCATCCCTCCTTGAAGTCTCATTCTCTTCCATGTTTGGGCAGCTGGACAACTTCCAGGGGCACCACCTGGTGATCTTAGAGTTCATTCTCCAGATTTGCTATAATCCCTGTAGTCTGTCTCTAATTAGCAATGTCAGAGTCTCCCTCTTGGCTCCCAAATCTCTTAGGTTAATTGAAGGGCAGAGTGGTGAGGGAATGTCTGAAAGATTGGGGCTGAAATTCTTGTTCTGGCAGTAACTAACTCTGAGAACTTAAAGCTGCAGAGCCTTTCAGAGCCTCAGTATCTCCATCTGGACAATGGGAGTGAAAACAGCAAAATGCCTCCTGGAATTAGAGTGAGGATGAAAGGACTGAGTGATCTCCAAGAACAAGGCATGAAGTGAGCCCTCAGGGAAGGTCTGACTCCTTATGAGCAGTCAGGAAAGAGCTGCCTCCATGTGCACAGTCCTGGAGTGCGTCTGGTCACTGTCCTCCAGGTACTTTTGGAAAAATGTACCCTCCTTGTTCGTACTTTTGGAAAAATGTACCCTCCTTGTTCCAATCTACAGCAAAAAGCACAGGTGTATCTCCAGTGCCTTAGGGCTGGTGCTCTCTGCAGAGGCAGCCTGGTCCTCAGAGATACTGGGTCTTTCACTGTGTTGCCAGGAGAGCCTCTAAAGAGAAGGACTTGCCAGACACCCAGGGGCGAATCCACAGTAAGGATGGCTCTGATTGTACTTGACACTTGGACTTGGTCCAGTAAAGGCAGAGATGATGAAGAAAGCCCTTCTTCTAAACGATTCCAGAGTCTTTTGCAGAGCATCACATATTAGGACTCTGTGGGAGTCACAGTCAGAACTCTGCCCACCTCACCCAGGGAAACTTGACCATCCCAAGGCATGCTGGCTCCTAGTGCAATTAATGCCTAACAGAACCCACTTCACTCCCTCACTTTGATAAAAGGCTGCCCTGTGGCAGCTGGAAACCACCCTGTGGGTCAGTGCAATGGGCAGAGTGCCTAGGAACAGCCTTGGTTGTGTTGATATGCGCAGGATATCAATGCGGCAGCTCCCTGGCCCCTGCTTAGGGCAGCTATGAAGTAGACCTATACCTTTTCCTGAGCTCTTCTGTGGGATTGAACCAGTCACCCCCAATGGGACTTTCCTTGACATCACAGCCTTGCTGGTCTCCTCCCCTACACAAACCCACTGTCCCACAACCACACCACTGTTTTCAGGTGCACACTTCCTAAGGCACCCTGTTCGCATTAATTATTTCAGGATCTGCTTCTGGGGAACTCACCCTAAGGCAGAAGGAAATTCAGATAACAAGTATTTTGTGCCCATACACTATATGCCAGTCACTGAGTTGGAAGGTGTTTCTTATTTTTAATACATTATCTTATTGCATTCTCATAATTAATGTTTGGGGATTTTTAGAGGTAAAGAAACTGGGGCTCAGAGATTTAAGCAGCTTGCCCAGGTCACACAGCTGGGAAGGAGTGAGCATCTTAGCCTGGGAATCCAGTCCTCTCACTCTGCCTCTTTGTCATGGAGGGCAGGATGGAGACAGAGGCAGGAATGCTGACAGCATCTCCAGGACGCTGCAAAGCTTCTGTCTCTTCTATATGTTGAAGTTTCTGTGCTATATTTTATTTCCAAAATAGGTTCTATTTTAAACAGAGAAAGTTGAAAGCCACTGCATTCCATCTTCTCCACGTGACAGCAATGAAAATGAAATGAAATAATGACTGCAAAGCGCTTAGCACAAAGCTTGGCACATGGCAGACAGCCCATAAATGTCTGCAAACAGGATGCTATATTTATAATATGCACTCACAATTTATATGTGCTTGTTGTAAATATGCCATCTATAATTTAAGAAAACAAATAATTTATCTATTTTAAACAGATGCAAATACTCTCCATGTCTAGTTAGTAGAAATAAATTATAGAAGTATACATATATGCATTATTTCTACCTACATATTTAGAGTGAGTGGATACAAATGATTTCACTCAGGCAGCCACAGTGGCTCATGCTTGTAATCCCAGCACTTTAAGGGGCTGAGGCAGGTAGATTGCCTGAGGTCAGGAGTTCAGGACCAGCCTGGCCAACATGGTGAAACCTCATTTCTACTAAAAAATACAAAAACTACCTGGGCATGGTGGTGGGTGCCTATAATCCAAGCTACTCAGGAGGCTGAGACAGAAGAATTGCTTGAACCCAGGAGGTGGCGGTTGCAGTGAGCCAAGATCGCGCCATCGCACTCTAGCCTGGGTTACAGGAGCAAAACTCCGCCTCAAAAAACAAACTAACAAACAAATGATTTGACTCTAAGTTATGTGCGTATGTGATTCCTCAGAGTAATGTAGCAGGTTCTGGGATGTGGGTCCTTAAGAAAGGTGAAAATTGGCTGGGTGCGGTTGCTCACACCTGTAATCCCAGCACTTTGGGAGGCCAAGATTGGTGGATCACCTATGGTCAGGAGTTCAAGATCAGCCTGGCCAACATGGAGAAACCCTGTCTCTACTAAAAATTCAAAAACTATCCAGGCATGGTGGCACATGCCTATAATCCCAGTTACCCAGGAGGCTGAGGTAGGAGAATTGCTGGAACCTGGGAGGCAGAGGCTGCAGAGAGCCGAGATCGCGCCACTGCACCCCAGCCTGGGTGACAGAGCGAGACTCCGTTTCAAAAAAAATTATCCAGACATGGTGGCGAGTGCCTATAATCCCAGCTACTCAGGTGGCTGAGGCAGTAGAATCACTGGAATCCGGGAGGCTGAGGCTGCAGTGAGATGAGATTGTGCCACTGCACTCCAGCCTGGGCAACAGAGTAAGAATATGCCAAAAAAAAAAAAAAAAGAAAGAAAGAAGGAAAGAAAGAGAAAGAAAGAGAGAGAGAGAAAGAAGGAAGGAAGAAAGAAAGAAAGGTAAACAATCTGCTTGATAACCCACCTCAGTCCTATCCCTCATTGTCTCACCCTCATTGTCTGTGTATTTGTCTAAAATTGAAGGAGTTTTTCTCACCATCATCAGCTCATCCCATCCCCGTGCTGCTGTGCACAATCAGAGAGCACCCACAGACGACTATCCATCCAGGTGTGGGCCACCTGTGCCCCAGACCCAGAGCTCCGTGCCCCATC
Organism: Aotus nancymaae; assembly: GCF_030222135.1. Lineage (NCBI taxonomy): Eukaryota > Metazoa > Chordata > Mammalia > Primates > Aotidae > Aotus > Aotus nancymaae. The sequence continues at coordinate 81,732,036 of NW_026988450.1, read as the reverse complement.
CACTCATCACACAGCAAATACTTGGCAGGACCTACTGTGTGTCATGATCTGTGATAAACACTGGGACAGACACAGCAGAGAAACAGCAACGACAATAATTCAGCAGACCCTCCCCCTGTCCCCACAGTGAGGGAGACTGATAATAATCAACTGTACCCAGAAATGTATATGACCAACTGTAGTAACTCTACAAATGCTATGGAAAGAAAACAGCTTCATGAGTCTAGAGGGACAGAAGGGTTCTCTGAAAAACAGACATTTGAGAGAAAATGCCAAGATGAACAGGTGTTAGTCAATGGAGTGAGAAAATCTTGGAGCTAAGACGCTAATGTGGAAGGGTGCAGGGGATGCTCAGGCACACCGGCACCCGGAGAGGATGGAGAGGTGGCCAGGGCCAGAGGCCACATTAACACATAGGGCTGGATCGCCTGCGGGACCAGGGAATGACTGAGCGATGAAGTTCAGAATTTGCAGAGCACTCTAGTGACTAAAGAAAAATGGATGGTGGGAAGATGGAGAAGGCACCGGTGGCTTCCAGTCCAGAAGCTGCTCAGGGCTCCATTGCTGAAAATAAGGCAGCAACACCCTTCCCCCTGCTGGCTCACTGATCTATGATTTAGGGGCGTGCCTCACCCGCCAAATCACCAAATGTTACCCACTCTCACTCCTACCCACGCGCATTTGGCCATACAGACAAATATTAATAGATTATTTCCCAATCCCAGGGAAAGTATCTTGGGGGCCCAAGATACTTTCCCTTCACACGGAGGAAGGAGGTGTTGCCTGGGTAGGCCTGGGCCACATGCCCATCCTGCAGTCAGAGGAATGGGGAAGAGGTTTTGCCAAACTTGCCTAGTGACACTTATTCCCAAGCCTTCATTAAGGAATATTGTGAGCCAACCACTGCCGTGAGAGAAGAAGGGGCACCAGGACAGAAAGAACCGAACTCCCTGCCCTCGGGGAGCTTGCAAACAAGTAAAAGACATAGTGAGGCAGAAGCAGGAAGCACTAGCACTGGGGAAATAAACCAGGGAATGGGGTGCAGTGCTAGAGAGGGGCCTAGGCTGCTGTATAACAAGGGGAGTTGAGGAGGGTGTCACTGAGAAGGAGATATCATTCGTACAGAAGCTGAAGGGGCTGAGGCCTGAGCCAAGTGACTCTGGGATAAGAGAATTTAACAGAGAAGGAAAGTTTTTTTTTTTTTTTTTTTTTTTTTTGAGATGGAGTTTTGCTCTCGTGGTCCAGGCTGGAGTGCAGTGGCTAAATTTTGTGTTTTTAGGAGAGACAGGGTTTCGGCATGTTGGCCAGGATGATCTCGAACTCCTGACCTCAGGCAATCTGCCCATCTCAGCCTCGCACAGTACTGGGATTACAGTGTGAGCCACCATGCCTGGCCAGGAAGATCCATTTTTAAGGTCCTGAGAGAGCAAGGGCTTGACAGGTTTCAGAAGCAGCAGATTCCCCTAGCTTGACCCAAGTGAGTGACAGAGAAGAGCATGTCAGAGTGGGGTGGGAAGGTGGGGCCAGAGCATGTGACATCTTAGAAAGTGTGGGAGAGGTGGCACCCTGGGAGAAAATGAAGATCCTCTCATCAGAGCCCCAAGGATGGATCCTGGGGAGATGAGACAGAGGTGCCTTGCTCAGGGTCCAGGAAGACCATGAACAGACAGGTGAGGAGAAAGGGGGCCCAATAGAGGAAATGGCACGGAACAAGGACAAAGAGATTAAAGACACAGTGTGTTCTAGGAGCCAGTCACTGTTTGGGCTGGAATATTTGAAGAAGGAGATTGCGTCTGGGTCAGAGTTGCTAGGAGGAGGCACAGGAAGGAGAGGGAGCCAGTGTGCAGCCTCTCGTTGCTGCAGGCCCCGGACAGAACTGTGCTGGTGTTCAGGAGAGTCTCTGGAGGCAGAAGAGGGCTCCCAGAATCAGTCGTGCCTCCTAATCTCCTGTCCCAGGAAACCTGCAAATATTAAAGTGACCACTCAAGGGGAACATAATTTGATTTCAGGCTTAATTGAAGGACATTGTGCAAATGTGGAAATTTAGTGAGAGAAAATTGTTCCTGGAGGTGGTTTAATTTCCATTTCCTCCCCAAAACATAACAAGCTGTGTATTTAAAATGCTAGATGAAGAATGTTGCAAGCAGATAACCATCCATTTTCTTTCCCTAGAAAGGGTAGATGACATTTGGGATCTCCTTGGCAGATAATAATATTAGTGAATATTCACAAAACACTGAAGTTGGCAAAGCACCATGCACATATGTGTACCATTAGTAGGAACAGGAGCAGCCAATACGGTGGAGTTCCACCCCACATAGAGTGTGAAGGGTCCAGAGTCCTAGAAAATCAAATCCCACTCAACAGACACATGAAACTCACCAAATCCTCAGGAAACTTCATCAATATGCCACAAGCTGGGCCAATCCCTGGGGGAAACTGGGTTTCTGTTAGATGCCAGGATGATCTTGGAAACCAGAAAACATGAATCAGAAACCCAGCCCTCCAGAATAGTAAGAACAGCTCCATGAGCGTGGTCACAAGCACAAGCTCTGACCTTATCTCAGTATTTGTAGAGCATTTTACAGTTAGCAAAGTGCATCCTCATGCACTAACTTCTTGCCCTCGCAGCAACGCTGTGCAGCAGGAATTGGGCCAGATCTGTATCACTTTGGTGTTTTGGTGAATAGGGCTTGGTCTTTGTCTCAAAATTCTGGACAACCTAATCCAGCAGCTCCTTCTACGTGCTTCTTGGCTTCTGCCATCAGACTAAGAGCTGTGATTTTCATTGATTTAATTCTCAGAATAGCCCATGAAGTCTCCATCTTTGGGTTAGGACATTGAGACCTAGATTAAGTCAACTGCTTCAAGCTCTCTGTCTAGACTTGACCCTAGGCTGTCTGGCTCAGGAAGCTACGTTCTTTACTACTTCCCTATACCACAAATGTGAGTGTACCCAGCCCTGTGCCTGTTGTCTGAGGGTCAAGACTTAGATGTGAATGTAATTTTCAACAGAGGTGCTCTTTTTTTTTTTTTTTTTTTTTTGAGACAGAGTCTCACTCTATTGTCCAGGCTGGAGTGCAATGACACAATCTTGGTTCACTGCAACCTCCACCTCCTGGGTTCAAGTGATTCTCCTGCCCTCAGCCTCCTGAGTAGCTGGGACTATAGGCGTGTGCCACCACGCCCAGCTAATTTTTTTGTTTGTTTGTTTGTTATTTTAGTAGAGACAGGGATCTCACCATGTTGGCCAGGCTGGTCTCGAACTCCTAACTTCAAGTGATCCATCCGCTTTAGCCTCCCAAAATCCTGAAATTACAGGCATGAGCCACTGTGCCTAGCCTAAGGTGTTCTTTTTAATGCTCACTACAATCCCTAAAAGCTCGCTCTTAGTAGCCTCACTTTCAGGCCTGGAAATAAAGCCTTGGAGATACTAAACCATCAGTAACGTCAGAGTTTACCCATTTAGAAGATGCCAGAAGAGGGATGCTGATCCGGCTCAGCTGCACTCAGCTCACTGAACCTTTATGCAGGACTTTGCGTCTATTAAACGCTCATCCCTCTTCTCCCCAAGAGATGCCCACTCAGCATGTCCCTGAAGGCTCAGATGGGAGGAGGACTCACTTGTCACCCTCAACTTCTGTCATTTCCTGTCCCAAAGCTGAAAGACTCTTGGGGGAAATCAGGTCATCAGTGTTTCCATGTCCACAGGCACAACCAGTCTGACCACTATTCAACTAAATGGATCCAGTGTTAATCAGGAAATGACTGCAGAAGACCTGTACCGATGGAAGACACTGCTGAGCTGGGATTCAGTCAATACATCCTGAAGAACTGGTTAGTTATGTTGTGACAGGGGAGTTTACTGTGGGGGAAAGGCTGCGAGACCCAGGGTTGGAGGACCTGGCTTCCCACTCTGGTCATGCCACCTGGTTTGCTCAGCTGTGTAACTCTGATTCCTCGCTGTGAAATGGTGTCAGTGGGGCCTTAGTGACCAAAACTTAGTGACCTTGTAGAGCCAAAATTTATAGGCATTCAAATTGCTACGACTCTGCTTGGCCTGCATAGATTATTCACAGGGTGCATCACACTTTGTAAAGCTTGTTCACACATATGGCAGTGTTGGGATGTGTTGTCAGTTTCACCAAACTTGGGGTCTTCAGGGTTCAGGAAGCTCCTCTTCGATGGCCCCACGTCTCACTGTCACCTTCATACCACTGCCTTTGAAAACTTGCAAATTGCCATTGCCCTCAAAGGCTAGTTCAAATGCCACCTGCTCTGGGGAGCCTCACATCCTCCCTTGGACTGTCTGGCCCTGTTTCCTCTGGAGTTCCGCAACTCACACTGACCTTGGTGCAGCATTTTCCAAGTTGTGTTGCGATTTAATCACCACTCATTCTCACTGCTGGAGTAGGAGCACCACAAAAGCAAATGGCTCAGTTAACACCTGAGGGTATGAAGAGTGGATGGATGGATGGATGGATGGGTACCCAACTTCTTATTAGCTAAGCTTATTAGCCCATAGGCTTCTGTATCAGTTAACTTCCCTCCACTCCTGACTGCCTACGTCAACTCAGTGTCACCCTCACGCTCACCATATAGCATATTTATGAGGGCCTCCTGTGTCCCCAGGACTATGCCAGGTATGAGGGACACGGAGGTGAACTGGAAAGGTAAGGCCCCTGCCTGTCCTCCTGGAGTTTCTATTGTTCATGTACACAGTCAGGGCACTTCTCACACAGATGTTTTGATGTTCGTCGCTCCAAATCCCTGCAAAGACCAGGACTATGTATGGTTCATGTTCACACTCCAGCAGCCACCTCAGTGTATAGTGGACATGAGTAATCAGTGAATGTTTGTGAGAGGGATAGGTGGGTGAGTGGAAAGACATTCACCACAAGCCAGGCTGCTTTGCCTGCCCCTATTTCTGGGCTCTATCCAGGACCCAGGAGTGAACTGTAAACATATTTCCTAACATTCCAGAATCTCAGGCAGCACGCTGAGCAATGAATGCTTTTATTCTTAAGCTATTCATGCTCAAGACGGGGCTGCTGGTAAAGTTTGCATGAGTGTTTGTGGGTGCCCCCGCCCCCCATACACACATTCATTTATACCTATCACCAGTTCATTTGCAAAACATGGAACAGGGTCCTGTAGTCAAAACCTACTTTAGTGAAGATTCAGAAATCAAAGTAAGGATTAGTAGTTGTGTCTGACATGCTGGGACCACTTCAACGATGCTGTCTTTACACACGCATGCACACACACCCACACACATACACAAACACATGTCTGTATGCACGTATACCCCATTTGGAAACAGTCCTCATATTATGGCTCGAGACAAATATAAATTCACGCAAAGAAAATAAAACAGAAATCTGCCTTGTGCTTTTCTCAGAACTGCCCGGAAGCCACTGAGGTAACCAGGCAGGGGGATAGGGAGCAAATAGGCCTGGGTCTTCTTGGCCATCCGCTGGCTACATCAACCTGGGCACATCACTTCGCCTCTTTGAGCCTCAGTCTTCTCACATGCAAATCAGTGTAGGAGTAAAATAGAAAACCACATTTTACCTACTTGCCATCTCTGATTTTTTGTGCAAAGAGGACAGGAGCCTAGATCTTTAAAATAGGCAGAGGAATTCAGAAGGAGCAAGCAGCAGAGTGCACCAGAAGTCAAAGAGAGCTGTCGAGTGTCCAATGAGGCATGACTGGGGCTTCACTGCTGTCAAAAATGTAGGCTAATCTATATCCTGTCTCTTTACAGCTTTGTGGCCCTAGGCATGTCACTCCTGCTCTCTTGGCCTCTCCTTCTTCATCTGTAAAATGGAAATCATAATGCTTTATCTGGCCTCAGGGTCTGTACCTGCCAGGTGCCCTCCTCCTGCCTCTGTTTCCTGCCTCACATGTCTGGTTTCTGGTCTGCAATGGCCTGTGAACTTATGGTTTCCAGTTCAGTAATGGTGTCCATGTTAAGCTCAGAAAAGGATACTGAAATGACTATCTGTAGATTTCTCTTGAAAAAAAAAATGGAGGATCCTTCTCCCACCCTTGCAAAAGAAAAAAATATTGACAGGGAAAATTGAAATTCTCACTCTTAGGTAATACGTCTCCTTCAGGTCCTCATACCATCACACCAAGCAAAGGACCAGTCCAGCCTCCCAATTTAACACATGGGAGAACTGAAGCCCAAAAAGGGAAATGGCAGTTGTGGACCAGAATCTACATTTTCTGAGGCTGGGAGCTGTTGCTCATGCCTGTAATCCCAGCACTTTGGGAGGCTGAGGCGGGAGGATTGCTTGAGTCTGGAAGTTTGAGACCAGCCTGGGCAACATAGTGAGACAGGGTAGAGGCAGAGTTTCTACAAATAACGAAAATTAGCAGGTGTGGTGATGGGCACCTTAGTCCCAGCTACCCAGGAGGCTAAGGCTAGAGAATTGCCTGAGCCCAGGAAGTTGAGGTTGTAATGAGCTGTGGTCGTGCCGTAGCACTCAGCTTGAGTAGCACAGTGAGACACCCTGTCTTTAAAAAAAAAGAAAAAAAATCTACATTTTCCAACAGACAAGTGTCTTTCTGTGTCATCCTGCTGACTCTTCTTTCCACCAAGTTTCTCTCAAAGCTCATCTCCAATTGTGGAAAAAAACTTCTTAATCCTGTTTTTTTTAAGTCCTTACGATGTGGTCTAGGGATTAAGCTCTCTGACTTTGGAATCAGGCAGATGTTAATGTGCATCCTGGCTCTGTCATCCACCAGCTGCAGGACTCTGGGGGAGCCTCTCACCTTCTGACCTTGTTTTCCTATCAGTAAATGGGGCATGGTCATGCCTACCCCATAGATGATTGCAAGAATATAATAAAATACAGTGTGGATAAAGTGCTTAGCGTGCAACTCAGCACACTAAAAGCACACAGAAAAGGCAGTAGCATTATGATTTTGTGGTTGGCGCTGGGTTAGGCACCAAGAGGCTTACAGGGAGGATATGGAGATTATCTCTCTCTTTGTGGGATTTATGATAAAGAGCTGAGATTTATAGTTAGGGATGAATGCTTAAAGGACAAGTGTCAGGGAAGATATGACTCAGTGATGATGCGTATGAGAGTGAGTAAAATGTATTGTAAAAGAAAGGAGAAGGAGAACATGTATGGGGTTGACTTCCGACTGATACAGTGGGCATTTGACATCTTTTTACTTTCTTATTACAAATTTCACTTTAGGGTCTGATATCAGATGCTCCCTTATCTAATTGTCAAAGCAGTTCAGCTAGGCAGGGGAAGAGCATTTCCATCTTACAGAACAAGGCACACGACTCCGAGGAACCAAGGGACTCGCCCAAACCACACAGTCAGACACTTTCAGGTTTTGGGTTTTTTTTTAATGACAAAAGAGCACGGGTGTCTTTTAGTTCTTGTGATACATTTTTTCCATTAAGGTGAAATTCATTATGTAGAATTAACTGGCCGGGCACGGTGGCTCACACCTGTGATCCCAGCACTTTGGGAGGCTAAGGCGGGTAGATCACTTGAGGTCGGGACTTTAAGCCAGCCTGACCAACATGATGAAGCCCCATCTCTAATAAAAATACAAAAAAATTAGCCAAGCATGGTGGCACATGCCTATAGTCCGGGCCACTGGGAAGACTGAGGCAGGAGAATGGCTTGAACCTAGGAGGTGGAGGTTGTAGTGAGCCAAGATCATGCCGCTGTACTCCAGCGTGGGCAACAGAATGAGACTCTGTCTAAAAAAAAAAAGAAAAAAAAGAAAAAGAAAAAATTAACCACTTGAAAGTGGAGTATAATTGATTAATATAAAATTAACCATTTGAAAGTGTACAATTGATTAGTGTAAAATTAGCCATTTAAAGTGGTGTTTAGTACATTCACAGTGTTGTACAACCACGACCTCTATGTAGTTCTAAACACCTTCATTACTCCCAGAATAAAACCTCATACTCACTAAGCAGCGACTCCCTCTTCCCTCCTCCTGTAGTCCCTGATAACCAGCAACCTGTGTTCTGCCCCTGTGGATTGTGAATTATGCTGTCGCTAGCATTGGTGTGCATGGGTCTGTTTGAGTACCTGTGTTTTATTCCTTTGAGTGTATATTTGGAGTGGAATTGCTGGGTCACATGATAATCCTTTGTTTAATTTTCTGAGGAACTGCCAAACAGTTTTCCACTCTGGCTGCATCCTTTTACATTTCTACCAGCCACATATGACGGTTCCAATTTCTCCACATTCACGCCAACACTTGCTATTGTGTGTGAGTGAGTGTGTGTGTGAGTGTGTGTGTTCATCCTATTGGAAGTAAAGTGGGATGGCATTGTGGTTGGAACTTGCATTTCCCTAATGCCTCATAATGTTGAGTATCTTTTCATGTGCCTACTGGCCATTTGCACACCCCGTTTGGAGAAATGTCAGTTCAAGACCTTTGCCCATTTTTTAAAATGATTGTCTTTTTTGTTGTTGAATTGTAGGGGTTCTTTATATATTTGGGATATTAGACACTTGCCAGAAAAATAATTTGCAAACACTACCTCTCCTTCTGGGGTTGTCTTCTTACTTTCTCAATTGGGTTTTTTGACGCTCCAAAGTTTTTCATCTTGAAGTCCACTCTGTCTGTGTCTTCTTAGTTGCTTGTGTGCCTCTGGTGTCCTTGGGGCTGATATTTAAACCCTGGCCCTCTGGCAGCAGATCGAAGTCACTCCTGGTATAACCCAGCAGCCACTGACAGGGCCACAGGGGAGCTAGTGCCTGATGAACATTGAATGGTGGGTCATGAGGTCTGAGAGATCTGGGGCCAGAACCTGGGTGAACAGACAGTCCCAGGTGAGGGGTAGGGGCTCCCACAGCTGTTTCTTGCCTCTCAGCTGGAGGACAGGAAGTGGGGTGGTCCCCATTCTAGATGCTTCTATGGGGCTGCACAGGAGGGGCTTAGAAAGACACTGCTCTTAGAAGAGGGCAAATCTCCAAACAGAACCTTAAAGGGAGGGAACTAGGGGCAACCATGTGGGATGCAGGTGATATCAAGGTAGAGGAAGGAAAGGACGATGTGAAGAAGAAAGAGAGGAATGTCTTGGGCTGAGGAAGGGATCAGAATAGATGTTGGGAAAATAACTGCTTTTCCCAGCTCTCAAGAACACACTCAAAGTCCTATCTGGGAAAAATAATAGAGCACAAGATCCAGCCTATGGCCCCCAGGGAATCTTGGGGACATGTGGAGTGAAGACTTGCCTTGAGCAGCTACAGGCTCAGACACAGGGATATAGAGCATGTCTGGACCACCTAGCTGGTGCCAGGTGTCTTCACACACATCATCTCATTTAACTCTCCCAGTTTTCTCCCTGTGGAAAAAGTATTTATGTCCTGTACTTTACAAGTGAGGAAACTGAAATTCTGAGAGCTGAAATAACTTGCCAAAGTCCCTATTATAGATAAGGGACAGATTCAGACCAAGATTTGGACTCCTCTGACCCACAGCCTTGGACTCTTTCTGCTACAAGAAAGCCACAGACAAATCGACAGTGACCCTCAGTGAATCCTAGAGGTCATTTAAAAGCAGGACAATCTCCACGTACAATTGGCTTAAAAAGCCTCATTACTCAGGCCAGGTATGGTGGCTCACGCCTAGAATCCCAGCACTTTTGGAGGCCGGGCAGATCGCTTGAGGTCAGGCGTTCAAGACCAGCCTGGCCAACATGCCAAAACCCCATCTCTACTAAAAACACAAAAAATTAGCCAGATATGGTGGTGCATACCTGGTATCCCAGCTACTCGGGAAGCTGAGGCAGGAGAACTGCTTGGACCTGGGAGGCAGAGGTTGCAGCGAGCCAAGTTTGTGCCACTGCACTCCAACCCAGGCAACAGAGCATGACTCTATCTCAAGAAAAAAAAAGCCTCATTGCTCAAAGTATGATCTGTAGACCAGCTGCATTGTGGGTCTTGGGAGCTGATTAGAAATTCATAATCAGGTCCTTGCTAGGCCAACTGAAGAGCAACTGCATTTGACAAGACCCCTGGGTGGTATGTGTACACATACATTTTAGGGAGCATGAGTCTATGGGGTGTCAGTTTAGACTTTTAAGAACTTTTGTTGTTAGAAATAAAGATAATAATAACAGTAATCATCATAATTGGGCTTGGCATCCGGATCCAACCACAGACTACTCCAGACTTTCAAAAATATCATCGGAAGAGAAAAGCTTATAAACTGCTTTGCTTATCAGTCAATGGCTGATCTCAGTACCTTTGGCAAGACAAAATGTTCTGCTCTCCCAATGAGACCAATATTACACTTCTGGTAGTATATTTATTTAGTTATCATTTCTGACATATATTATATAAAATACCCTCTTCTTTCTGCTTTCTTTGAATTTCTGTCTCACATTGACCCTAAACCACAAGGAGGCTTATGAGCTTATGCAACAACCCAAATGGCATCTCCTCCAAAGTCCTCTCTGCCCCCTGCAGTGGCCTTGACTCCATGCCCTCATCCCACAGGCGTGACAGCTGTGTGCAGCCTCTGATTCTCTAGGCAACTTTGGGACCCAGAACTGGCTTTGTCCTTGATGTCTTCTATTCTTTGAGGATTTTCTGAACTTGATGAAGGTCCTTTTCAGACCCTCGTTTTCAACTTTGTCTGACTTGGAAACTCGTAGGGAGAAAAGGCGCCTGGCTCAGAATCTAAGTAGGAGATACTGAACAGCATCTTCCTCCCACATCTAGATGGGCACTAGGGTGGGCCAGCTGGCAGATCAGGACCAAGCATGGGATCAGCTCTGCCTCTTATTAGGTGACATTGGGTAAATTACTCATTCTCTCTCAGCCTTTCTGGCCTCATCTATAAAATGAGGTCATGATGCCAACCTCTGGGGATTAAATTAGATAATGCAAGCAAAATACTGGACATTATGCCTGTTATACACTGAATGTTCATGCCCCACCCCCAAATCCTTGTGTTGAAATCCTAACCTCCAAAGTGATCGTACTAAATGGTGGGGTCTTTAGGAGGTGATTAGGTCATGAGGGTGGAGCTCTTATGCATGATACTAGTGCACTTATAAGAAGCAAGTCCATAGAGCTTGTGCCTTCCATCTTCTATGGAATAGGGGCAAATAAGTCATATGAACCAGGAAGTAGTCACTCATCAGACACCAGATCTGCCAGTGTCTTCATCTTGGACTTCACAGTCTCCAGAACTGTGAGAAATGAATGCTTGTTGTTTAAGCCACCCCATCTGTGATGTTTCTGTTATAGCACCCAACCCAAGCCAATGTCTGTCACACACAGATGTTAAATAAGAGGTGCTTGTATTTTCATTGGAGAGTAAATCATTGGGGGATCGTGTCTACAAATACCATGAGTCTCTCAACTTTTAGAAACAAAAAAATAAAAGTTAGTGTGCAACCTGAAATATATACAATAAAATTTATTTTTAAAAAATTAAGAAAAAGTTAGTGTGCTTCCTGCATAAAATTTAACAAACGATGGCTGAAAATAATAAAGATCAAAGACTCCTTTAGGCACTTGATGCAACTTCTAACACACAGCGTACACAGTGCTGGCAGACAGCAGTGCAGTGACCAAGATCACCCGTGGCATGGATGTATATTTTAATCATCCCCAAACGAAGAATGAATTTTACATTGTTAAAGAATTGTTTATGTATGAACATATATATACACACACACACACACACACACACACACACACATGCAGCAGAGACCATATGTGGGCAATGAAGCCTAAATTACTATCTTTCCTTTGCAGAAAATTTTTGCTAACCCCAGATTAGAGAATAAACGTAAGAAGGGCCCACCCATATCACAGGCACACATACTGGGAGCCTTCATGGATAAATGTGTTTAGTCTTCACACTAACCCAGGAAGATACCCACTATTGTCCCATTTTACAGCAGATGAGAAGAACTGGGCCTTAGGAAGTAGAAATAACTTGACCAGGGTCACAAACCAAGGACCGGCTGAGCCTGGATTGAGTACCAGTGCTCTAAGCAAATTACCTTATTGTAGGTCCTCTGAATTGACTCCACAAAGAGTCAAAACCTAGAAAGGAATCTCCACAAATGCCAAGGGTCTCCTCTACACACGGAGGGAGATCCAAGCCTGTGGTCTCATCAGGGAGGCTGAGGTCAGACAGGTCCAGAGTGAAAATGGTCTGTCTGGGTCAATGCAGGAGCTAAGAGCAGAGAGGGAGCTGGGAGCTGCTGCCACTGCGGGCTGCCCCCATGCTGCGCCGGGGCTTGTGTTGAGTCAACTCAATTATCAGTGGCGGGGCCCCAACCACATGCTAGGTGTGGTCCCAAGTGCTAAGAGAATGCAAAGATGAGGAAGCTCTACTTCCTGCGCTGCAAGGTCAAGCTACTGGGTGGAGAACAGGCTGCAGAGATCAGGCCCTTGCACCACACGCTACAGCTCAAATATGATAGAGGAAGCCTAGGTGAGTTCACTGGGGGGTTTCGTTTTCTCTTTTTTCTCTCCCTCTATCCCTTCTTTCCTTCCTTCCTCCTTTTCTCCCGGTCTGCCTCCCTTCCTTCTGCTGTGCTTGGTATAAAAAGAAACATAAAGAAGCAGCAGGCACATTCTTCATCCTCACAAGCTTGTGAGATGCTGAGGAGAAGCATGGAGCAGAAGTCCACAACAGCACGGCAGAGGTGTGTGCAGGCATCGAGGCAGCTGGAGGGGCCAGCAGATGGGAGATGCTCCAACAGAACTTGTCAGGCACCGTCAGGAAGACTTTACCAACAAGGTCCCGTCTTATCTGGATCTTAAAGTGGCACAGTCAGAGCAAGGACTCAAAAAATGCAAAAGTACTGAAGCAACAGCCAGCTCTGTGTGGGGCCATTGCAAACAGTTCTTCAGGGCACGCACCACACCAAGGGGACAGTGAGTAAGGGTGAAACCCAGCCCACCCTCTTGTTACCAAATTGAGTGTCCTCGTGCAGCACTACCTTGCCCAAAGCAAGTGGGACTTTTCTTCTCCAAAAGCAGCCACCACATCCTAAGCTGTGTATCGCCAGCAGATGCACCTTTTCCTAAATGCCTGAAGAATTTACGTAAGCCAGCAATGCTCAGACTGTCTGCCTGAGGATTTAGAGGGAGTCAAGCCTAAAGGATCTGGAGAATTAACTCATCTTGCCTTTAAAGCACACCAAAAGGAGAGAGCAAACATTGCTCGCCCTGTTTTACAGATGAGAAGACTGAGGCTCCAGGTGGCAAACCAACCTGTTCAAGGCCCCACGGTCTGTTAGTGGCACCACTCAGAGAAGAATCACCCAACCCTTCCTCTTAGCAGTCCTCCCTCCCAGCCCTGCAGCCTCCGAGGGGGTTCCAAGAAATGCAGGAACTGGGACAGGGAGAGCTGACTCCAGGGCTCTGTCCTCAGCCTCTCAAATGATGACTGGGCCACAAGATGGTGTCATGTCTTTATGACTTCTTGGAAACTCAAATTCCCTGGGGTTGGAAGACTTTCAAGTTCTTTATAAACAGCAATCATATTTATGACTATATTCAACACAGGCCTGGTGAAAATCACAACAGCAGCAAAAGCAGCAACATTTTGCAGTAATTTTCTAGTCAACTTCTATTTTCTAACATAGTGCTACATGTTAAGGACTTTGGTATTTCTGTAAGTGAGGAGTTAGAAAAAGAGTATAAGGGAAGGGGGTAATGTTTATAGGAGCAGGGGAAAGGGAAAAAAGAGAGGGGCGTGTACATTAAGAATTCTTAGAGTGTCTAGGCACGGTGGCTCACGCCTGTAATTCCAGCACTTAGGGAGGCCAGGATGGGTCACTTGAGGTCAGAATTTCCAGAGTGGAGCATTGTAGGGTGCTGAGAATGTCACATAATGTGATTGAGGTGACATTTCTTTAATGTAGATACAGACACATGTAAAATGCATTGAGCAGCGAGCGCGGTGGCTCACGCCTGTATTCCCAGCACTTTAAAAGGCCTAGGTGGGTGGATCACCTGAGGTTGGGAGTTCAAGACCAGCCTGACCAACATGGAGAAACACCGTCTCTACTAAAAATACAAATTAGCAGGGCATGATGGCACATGCCTGTAATCCCAACTACTTGGGAGGCTGAGGCAGGAGAATCGCTTGAACCCAGGAGATGGAGGTTGCAATGAGCCAAGATTGTGCCATTGTACTCCAGACTGGGCAATAAGAGCAAAACTCCATCTCAAAAAAAAAAAAAATGCATTTAGCTCTATGCTGAAGATTTGCACATGCTGTATCAGTCATACAAAGGAGAAAGGTCCCTGCCATGTGCCTTTCTACCATAGGCCATTTCATGCATTTGTCTCATCCCATCGTCAGCGCGCTCCTTTGTGGAATGACTGGTAGGTTTACAGAGGAGGGGACTCAGTTCTGCCACTGGAGCACACAAGCCCAGACAGTCCTGGAAAGTCTACTTCTTTACCTGAAAGTGGTTTGAGTTAAATTCGATACCATGGTATTATCTGTCCACCGTTGGTCAGGGTGGAAGTGGGAGCACACCAGCCTCTGTCACCTTCCTTCCTGTTCCTGCCACGCCTGCTCATCATGCTAATTGATGTGCAAGCCATTGTCTGCTCACGAATGGGATGACAGGCTGGCTGTTGGAACAGGAGGGTGCACTCCATCCAGAGAGGCTTCATGCCCACTTCTCCCTGTGCCAGTTGCTTAAACACATCAGGGAAGGACGGGCAGGGCTCCTTCTTCACGCTTAGTGTAAAATACTCCATTGCACACCTTTGTTAAGCCATCCTAAAACTGTTTAAAAACCCTAGCTGGAAGGTCAAGGCAAGCCTACTATTTCCATGCTACTTAAAATGAGATACTTAAACCTGGAAAACCACTGTATATGTTGTGTGTGTGTGTGTGTGTGTGTGTGTGTGTGTGTGTGTGACAGAGAGACAGAGAGAGAAAGAGAGAGAAGAGAGATGAATGCAGAAAGCAAACACCCCAAATCCCCAAATCCCCCCCTTTTTCTGAGACAGAGTTTTGCTCTTGTTGCCTAGGCTGGAGTGCAACACCACACCCAGCTAATTTTGTATTTCTAGTGGAGATGAGGTTTCTCCACATTGGTCAGACTGGTCTCGAACTCTGATCTCAGGTAATCCGCCTGCCTCAGCCTCCCAAAGTGTTGGGATTACAGGCGTGAGCCACTGCGCCCGTCCCCAGATCCCCTCCTTAGAGATTGCCTGATTGTTTATTCTACTGAGCTGTTAGTCTGGTCAAAGGACATGGACAAACGTGTATTCATTTAAAATGCTCCTCAAGTGGCTAATTTGCGCAGGGGTTTGGAAGAACTGGTATGAGAAGCCCAGAAATTAGGGCAGGGCTGCGTGCCATTCATCAGCCCTGCCTGTGCCCACTTCAGCCTCATTGTGGATGGTAACACAGTGTTTGTTGAACTGAGCAAGGAACAGCTAAAAAACAATCTGTCTCAGCTGTGTTCTCCTAGAGATCAACCCAGGCATGCACACATCTAATCAAGTCAAATCCCAGCCACCAAGTAATTACTGAGCTGCTATTACGGACCAGAATATATTGTCTTCAGCTATTTCCAACTTTGTTCAACAGGCATTAGCTATTAAGTTCCTGTGTATGTTGGAAACTAGGCTATGGGGCAGTCAGTCACTAAGGGGTAAAACCAGAAGCCTCACCTCAAATAACCCTAGAAGAGGACAGACCGACACACAACCTGATAAATGTAAGAGTGTGCCCACTCTCCAGGCATGTGCAGAGTGCAGAGAAGCATCTTGGCTGGGGGCATTTGGAAGGCAGACAGATATATTACAACAAAATAATCTCACTGCAAGTTCAGAAGTTCAGAAGAGGAAGGGGAAGAAACTGAGCACTGGCTAAGCTCCTCTGTGTTCCTGGAACTGAGTTAGGGGTTATCCACACAATGCCTAGTCACTCTTCGAAAAACCTTTCTAAAGAAAGGGGTTTTCCAGCCAGGCACAGTGGCTCATGCCTGTAATCCCAGCACTTTGGGAGGCTGAGGCGGCTGGATCACATGGTCAGGAGTTCAAGACCAGCCTGGCCAACATGGTGAAACCCCATCTCTACTAAAAATACAAAAAAAAAAAAAAAAAAAAGCCAGGCGTGGTGGCGGGCAATTGTAATCCCAGCTACTCGGGAGGCTGAGGCAAAGAATCACTTGAACCAGGGAAGCGGAGGTTGCAGTGAGCCAAGATCATGTCAGTGCACTCCAGCCTGGGCAATAGAGTGAGACTCCGTCTCAGAAAGGAAACAAAAAAGGAAGGGGTATTCCTCCTTATGCAGATAAGGATAGGGAGGCTCAGAGAGGTGAAGGTAGCTGTTCAAGGTCATAGAATTAGAACGTAGCAGATTCAGGAGTCGGATTGTAATTTTCCTGACACAGGCAGAGGGGGCGCAGCTGGGGAGGCTGGCTGGGTAGTGTATCCTACACAAAGTTTGCCCTTTGTCCTTCAGGCAAGATTACAACTTGGCAGCACAGCGGCCAAATTAGGTCCTCGTGAGTCTTACAGAGCAGTGAGGAGAAGCATAGAAGGTGAATTCTGGAATAAATGCCTGCTCTGTGGTCGTAGTTCCATCTCCCACCAGCTGTGTGATGTGGGGCAAGTTACCGAACTTCTCTGGTCCTCCTTTATCTCCTCTGTAAAATAGAAATATTCATGACCAAACCTGTCTCCCAGGACTGTCTTGAGGGTTGCGTGGGTCATACATGTCACCACACATTGAGAAATGCCTGGAATATCACAAGTGCGTAAAAATGCTAACCATTCTGATAGACATACAGAACCTAGCACGGTCTCCAGGAACTAAGAAGTACTTAATAAATGACTATTATTCTTAGAACACATTTTATCAAAAATTACCAAATATCTTAAATAATGAGTTAATCTCTTTCACAATAAGGCAAAAAAGGGTTGTATTTGTTATCTACGGATGCCATCTTCAAGCAGGGACATCAGGTTAAAAACTGAGTACATGGCTGGGTGAGGTGGCTTATGCTTGTAATCCCAGCATTTAGGGAGAACTCAGGCAAGAGGACAGCTTGAGACCAGGGCTTTAAGATCAACCTGGACAACATAGGGAGACCTCATCTCTATAAAAAAATAAAATATGGCTCACGCCTGTAATCCCAGCACTTTGGGAGGCCGAGGCGGGTGGATCACGAGGTCAATAGATCGAGACCATCCTGGTCAACATGGTGAAACCCTGTCCCTACTAAAAATACAAAAAATTAGCTGGGCATGGTGGCGCGTGCCTGTAATCCCAGCTACTCAGGAGGCTGAGGCAGGAGAATTGCCTGAACCCAGGAGGCGGAGGTTGCGGTGAGCCGAGATCGCGCCATTGCACTCCAGCCTGGGTAACAAGAGTGAAACTCCGTCTCAAAATAAATAAATAAATAAATAAAATAAAATAGCAGTGTGGTGGTGCACACCTGTGGTCCCAGTTGTTGAGGAGGCTAAAGTGTGAGGATTGTTTCAGCCTGGGAGGTTGAGGCTGCGGTGAGATGTGATTGCGTCACTGCACTCCAGCCTGGGCAACAGAGTGAGACCCTCTCCCAGTAAATAAATAAATGTATAAAGCCTTTTTTAACAGCTCAGGTATTAGAGAACAAAGAAAACTCATTTTCCTGACTCACTGAGCTTACAGTTCCAGATGTCTATCGGGGATGTGAGGGAGTGAATGGCTATTTGCAAATGGCTCATACAGTTTGTCATGTGGGCTTCTTTTACAGTGGGCTTGGAAATAGCCAGCAGTTTCTTACTCTGAAATGCTGCCTGGAAACTATCTCAGGTCTCTGGAACAACTAGATTTTTCTTTTGGCTCTACCACCAACTCATCATGTAATGTCGGGCATGTCCCTTTGAAATTCATAATCTTTTCAGATCTTTATAATATTTCATGTAATAAATAGAAAAGTGATAGAATTTAAGAGACCCATCCCAAATTACAGACAATTAGCCTAAGGATATGATTGGAATGAGGAAAATATACTAGACTGGAAACTCCTGGCCCGATCTGGGTGTCGAGAAGATTCTGCACTCTCCAGGACAGGTGGAACAGACCCCCCTTATTCCTAGGAGTCCACTCAGCTCCTCACAGCTTCTCCTGTCTTGCCACCCTGGCCACCCCAGCTGTTGCTGTTCCACCCAAACTCTGTGTGGGCTCAGCAGCCCCCCACCAACACACACACCATGACAGTCTTCTCAAGGGGTCCGTCTCTCTGTGGTTGCTGAGGTGAGAAACACCCGTCCCACAGCCATGACCGTGCATCAGTAGCCTGGACAGGGCAGGAAAGGTCATGTCCATGGGGAGGACCTTGGGCTGATGGGAAGCAGGAACCAGTGGAGACATTCTTCTCCCTCCCTCCTCCCACCCTCGCAGTCTGTTCCGAGGTGCGGTAGTCCCCAAGCATCCTGGAAGACAGTCCAGGAGATAGAACAGTCAGTGCACTTGGCACCAAATGTGGCCAGCTTGGTAACATGACCTCTCATTTGTCCCCCTCCTTACCTGCCTGCCTCCTTCTCTCTCCCTCTACCCAGCTTCTCTGGGATCATTCTGTCTGGTAAAGTAGCAGCATGTCAGGTTTGCATTAGCCTCGGCTTTCTGGGAAAGCCTGGCTGAGACAGATTCTAAAAGAAACTAATTTCTACTCTCCTCATTATTAACTGGGATGGCTAAAGAGAGGGAGGAAGGGAAGAAAGGTGGAGGAGAGAGAGAAAGAGAGCCATTGGCAGTCGATGGATATTGAAGAGGCATGATGAGTGTTACAGGAGTCGAGACCAGTTCAAGGCACAGAATTTGGAACCGACTGCCTGAGTCTGCATCCCTCTTAATAATTCCAAACCTGCAATTAGGCAAGTTACTTCACCTTCGGTTTCCTCATCGGCAAAGTGCGAACAATAACCCTAGATGTCATTGGCTTTCTGTGCATTTTAAAAGTGCTAATATTTGTAAAACACCTAGAACACTGTCTGATACATTGTAAGTATTATCTATGTCTTTATTAAATGTACAAATCAACAAATAACTTCCCTAAATTTATAGGCAGGACTCTGAGGAAGTCAGTGAATTTCTCTGGGCCACAGTTTCTTCAGCAATATTATGACAGATCTGAATTAGTAATCTTCAAGTATCTGCCAGTTCTGACCCTTGATATTCTAATGATAGCCCAGGCACTAACATGAATTCATCCCCTCTGTGGCTCAGGAGTAGTCTGAAGATCTTATATAGATGGTCTGAAGATTAGAAATATTATGCCATAATTAATCCTCACAAGAGCTCTGTGACGTTGTGGTGAGTTCTGTATTTTACAGAAGAGAAAAAGAAAGATCAGAGAGGTTAAGTGGCTTGCCTATGGTGCAGAGTGAACTGAAGGTTTAGCATATCAACTTGGATCTGATTGAGTCAAAAGCCCTCCTTTGCAGTACAGAGCCCACAGAGCCCCCTGATTAAGTAAGACTGGATTCCTAAGCTTTAGTGTTGAAGATGTAAATAGTGAGGCTGGTGGCATTCTTGGCAATTTTTAAATTATTGAAGAGGTACCCTTCTGCATATTTGATAAATCACAATAAAAAGGGTGACCATTACCAAATGGTCTGGGGCAGATGTATGAAATGAGATGGATTAATATTGGTGCTGTGTTACAAGGGTCTGAATAAAGAATAAAACACAGGCTGGGTGCAGTGGCTCATGCCTGTAAGATTAGCACGTTGGGAGGCTGAGACTGGAGGATCACTTGAAGCCAGAAGTTTAAGACCAGCCAACATGGGCAACATAGGGAGACTCCACCTCTACATAAAACACAAAAGTGAGCTGGGCATGGTGGCACATGCCTGTAGTCCCAGCTACTCAGGAGGCCGAGGCAGGAAGATGCCCTGAGCCCAGGAGCCAGAGGCTGCAGTCATGATCGAACCACTGTATATCTGCCCACATGACAAAGCAAGACCCTGTCTCAATAAAAAAGGAAAGAAGATGAAACACAAACTCCAGAGGGAAAATGCCATTTGGCTTAGAATCCACTTGTCTGTTTCCCTGCCTGCCAGGCTGTGTGTTAAATCTGGCACATGGTGGGTACCCAGCCCAAGACTCCATGTGGCTGTTGCAGCTTCCCCAACAATTTTGGATAAATAAGTGAAATTTTTCATTAGTTTTTTTGCAAGATGCTGTCTGTTTGTTATCATAAAACACTTCATATTTTATTAAAGAAACAATTGCATAAAATAAACAATATATAGTTTCTCTTGTCACCTTCATAGAAGAACATCCATGGAAGAATTTCAGAGCCTCTCACTTCCTCTATAGGTTTGGAAGGGGATGATGCTAAGAGGTCACAGGTGCGGAGACTGAGCAAGAGAGCTGTGTACCCATAATGCCATCTCTCTGCCTTGGGTCTCGTTTCTGTGAGCATCCTATCATGTTCCTTCAGTCCAAGCTAATGGCATTTGCTGTTTGTTTTGACACTGTCACACTGTCCCCAGGGTGGCATTGACAAGCTTTCTTTGCACCTTGATATCACAGCACCAGATACATTGCTCACGGGTATCAGAATCGTTTCACCTTGGCATCAAACACTGGCATCTACAGATTTCGAGTAACAGGCTTCTGCTTCCAGGGAGAGCTCAGACAGTCCCTCATTTTGGGGCGAGCAGAACATGACAGCCCATCCATTTGGCTGAGATCACCTTTTTATTTAAGGCCACAGTGGGCCTGCATTTACAGAGATATGCAAATACATGAGTGGATGAATTTGTCATTCTATTTAAATCAGGTTCATTTGAGCATCTTCTTAAGTCATTCATGTTAGGCACTGGGGAACCAGCCTGTGTCCTCATGGAGCATCCCTTTAAGAGGAGTTGCAGAAATCAGACCAATACACCAACAATCAATCCAGCTAGAATAATGCTCTACCAGCCAGGTCCACAGAAGAAAAGCACATCAGAGATGAACAGTGTGTTCTGGGGAAGATTATGTTTGGGAAATATTCGAGACCATTGGGTCTGTGTCAGGGACCAGGTTGACAGTCTGTTCTCAAGGAGGTCACATCTGCTGCATGTAAAAACGGGGTTATGTACCTGGTGCAATGGGCAGTGGAGGAAGCAAGTCAACGGCAGGCCTGGAGAAGTTAGGAATCGTTTTCAGGAAAGATAGCATGGAAGCTGAGGCTTGAGGACAAATGGGCATTGCCAATTGGCCAAGAGAGCAAGGAGGGAAGGAAATGCATAAAGTATGGAGGCATAAGAGAACATAGAATCAGACAGGAACAGAAAACCAAACACCGCATGTTCTCACTCATAAGTAGGTGTTGAACAATGAGAACACATGGACACAGGGAGGGGAACATCACACAC
Organism: Aotus nancymaae; assembly: GCF_030222135.1. NCBI lineage: Eukaryota > Metazoa > Chordata > Mammalia > Primates > Aotidae > Aotus > Aotus nancymaae. The sequence goes on along the minus strand of NW_026988450.1, from coordinate 81,710,683 downwards.
CAGGGCCTGTCGGTGGGGTGAGGGGCTAGGGGAGGGATAGCAGCGGGTGGGGGAATAGGCGAGGGATAGCATTAGGAGAAATGCCTAATGTAGATGACAGAGTGATGAATGCAGCAAACCTCATGGCAGTGTATACCTACATAACAAACCTGCACGTTCTGCACATGTACCCCAGAACTTAAAGTATAATAAAAAATAAAAATTAAAAAAACAGCTAAAATATAAAATTTAAAAAATTAAAAAGAAAGAACAGAATCAATAGGATGTAGTAGGAGTCTGGTGTTGCTGGAACGTGAACTCTGATGGGAGGTGGTGAGAAGTAGGATTTGAGGTGGAGACGTGGCAGGGGCAGTCCATGGAGGTCTGAGAGCGTCCTGGGGAGGAGCTGTCACCTTCAGTCCACAGGTGAGAGGGTCATCGAAGAACACGTTAAACTGCAACACCTAACTGTGGTCCCAGCTACTGGGGAGGCTACGGCAGGAGGATTGTTTCAGCCTGGGAGGTCGAGGCTGCTGTGTGTTCGTCGCAGCGTCTAGGTAATCTGGAGGAGGAGGTGATGGTGCTGGTGCTGTTCTCCTTCTCTTCCTCCCCCCTTTTTTTTAAATTGGCTCTTGTTGAATATATTGCAAAATTATGAGTTTAGTTACTTGTTTTAATAAGCAATTCTTGTGAACATCACAAGTCCTCCTTAGCTATTTCTCCAGAGTGTGAAGTCACTCTTCTGTACATGACCCTGTGGCCCAGCCCCACAGAGGTAACTGGAGAAGGAAATCAGAGCCTGTAAACCAAGATGGACCTCTTAGCATAATTGAAGCCAGTGGGTCTTGAACCATGTTAGTTGGTGGCCCCTGATCCGTGATCTTAAACTGCAGCAGGTAAAGGAAGGTCAAGGAGGTGAGGCCAGGGCTTTTTCTTCCTGTACCGAAGACACCTCCTTTTACACTAAGCTTGCTACATCCAGAAGACTTCGTTTACAAGGAAAAGAAACCAACGCTAGCTAAACAAAGAGGCAAAAATAATTCAATGGAAAGATGCAGTTTCATTTACAGAACTGAAAGAAAACCTAAGCAACTAGATCTTAATAATAAAAATAGTAATGATGAATGATAATAACAATAATAATAAGCATATATTCAGCATCTTTTGTGTGCCAGTTGGTATTCCAGGAGTTTTACATGTATTGACTTACTCTTACAAAAATACTAGACAGTGGGTACTCTTACCATCCTGATTTTATAGATGAGAAAACTGAGACTCAGAGAAGTTAAGTAACAAACCCAAGGTCACACAGTGAAGAAGATCAGAGCTGGGATTTGAACACACAAAATTTGGTTTCTGAATCAGTACTTCCCACTACTGTGGTAAAAAAACAAGAAGCAAGCAGGTAAAGGCTAGCAATCTAGGCAGAAGGAAATAAAGCACAGGCTCTTCAAGGAAGTGGCATGGAGGATGCACCTGGCTTAGGACACCTGCCACCCTGCAATTGAGGAAGGGGAGTCTCTTGCCTGACGGGTTTCCCAAATTACTTGGAATGGGGGAAGGTCACTTTCCCAAACAAAAGCCAAACACAAGATTTCACATTAGATCTACTTTTTTTTTTTTTTTTTTTTTTTTTTTTTTTTTTTTGAGATGGAGTCTTGCTCTGTCACCCTGGAGTACAGTGGCTGGAGTACAGTGGCGCAATCTTGACTCACTGCAACCTCCGCCACCCAGGTTCAAGCGATTCTCTTGCCTCAGCCTCCTGAGTAGCTAAGAGTATAAGCACCCACCACTATGCCCGGCTAATTTTTGTATTTTTAGGAGAGATAGCGTTTTGCCATGTTGGCTAGGCTGGTCTCAAACTCCTGACCTCATGATCTGCCTGCCTCAGCCTCCCAAAGTGCTGGGATTTCAGGTGTCAGCCACCATGCCCAGACTAGATTTACTTCGGAACAACAAACAAACAAGTAAGAGTTCCTCGATGGAGAATAAAGAACTTATCCCCAGAGCCCTTTTAGTTTGTTTATAAATAAAAATAAAGGTGAAGTTGTCAGAGTGAGTTTAAATATATTATTATCTATGAGGGCAGCTTTTACACACAGAAAAAATATTTAAGGTTGGTCTCTAAAAATGTATTAGTGGCCAGGCACAGTGGCTCACGTCTGTAATCCCAGAACTTTGAGAGGCTGAGGCAGGCAGATCACAAGGTCAGGAGTTCAAGACCAGTCTGACCAAATAGTGAAACACCATCTTTACTAAAAATACAAAAATTAGCTGGGCATGGCTGAGGCAGGAGAATCTCTTGAACCCAAGAGGCGGAGGTTGTAGTGAGCTGAGATCATGCCACTGCACTCCAGCCTGGGCAACAAGAGCAAGACTCCACCTCAAAATATATATATATATTAACATGAAAATAACAAAAAGTCCAGTTGTCCTCAGGTTTTAAATTTAATTACCAAGTTCATTTAAGCATAGACAATACTTACTTGCAAGAGGTCTCTTGGTCAATGTTGAAATAAACTTAGCTAACTTCAAGCAATGACTTCAGGTCACAACTCAATTTGTTAAATTGTCCCCAATGTTTAAAATGATACAACAAGCAAAGATAGTCAAAACATCTGGTACAGCAGACAGGCATGGTGATTCATGCCTGTAATTCCAGCACTTTAGGGCTGGGAGGATTGCTTGAGCCCATGAGTTCAAGACCAGTCTGGGCAACATGGTAAGACCCACATCTATATAAAAAATGTTACAAAATTAGCCGGTTCAAGCGATTCTCATGCCTCAGCCTCCTGAGTAGCTAGAGGCACATGTCACCATGCCCAGCTAATTTTTCTGTTTTTAGTAGAGACGAGGTTTCACCATGTTGGCCAGGCTGCTCTTGAACTCCTAACCTCAGGTGATCTGCCTACATCAGCCTCCCAAAGTGCTGGGATTACAGGCATGAGCCACCATGCCCAGACGAAATCTGGTAAGGTAATAACTAAACTTATAGGTAGAAGGACTCTTGAGTTCTTTTAAACAATGAAACCTGGTAATTTTTCTAATATTGTCTTAATTTTTTTCAAAGAAAAAGCATGTCTAAATTAAATTTCTACTCAGTTACATTTTAAGTGGCCACTATGTCAAAAACTTTTTTAAAAAATTATACAGAATTCAAATACCAAACATAAGCTGATTTCTTACACAGTGTTATTTTTGTGATTTATTTTCTAATCTCTCTCTATATAATTAATTCTATACTGTCCTAGCATGAAAAGATAAACAAGTTATGTTTAACATCACAAGAGAGTTTCATTCTGAACTCATGACCTATCAGGCTGAGATTTTCTGTTAGGAGACACGGTCTAAGGTGTAAGAACAATTTTTATCTTCATCACAGTTGGGCACATTCAGTCATCTCTTTAGTTACTTCTAGTTACTACAACGACAAGAAACTCCGAGTCTACACATTACAAATAGAACTAGTTTTTGCACCCTTGTCCCTGATCTAAGTTTAGTAATCTAACCCCTCTTACCTTGCAGCACAGACTGCCAATTGTCCTTTAAATGCCAGTTTCCCTCAGCACATGAGTTCCCAGGATAAAGACTAGACTTACCAGCATCACTTGCAGCTAGGCCACCAGGAGCAGCCTGAGGGATGAAATCTAAGAAGTAGTGTTGTGAGCAATCTGTAAAAAATGTCATGAAAAGTAAAGATCATGTTCCTCTCTCTCTTTCTGAATTCCTGGAATAAAGATTTGATTGCTGGAACTGCAGCAGCCTACTTGAACTATGAGGTAAATTTGGGGATAAAGAGTATTTATTACTTGCTATTGCAAAACAACAAGGTGGATAAACCCTGGGTCCCTGGAACTGTAGAATGCCATACCAGCCTCGTCTACCAAGACTTATAAAAGGAATAAATGAACTTCTATCTAATTAAGCCACTCTCATTTTGAATTTTCTGCAGCAAAGTCTAATCTTAATGGCTGTAGACAATATCACATGATTTGTAGAGATGAAATTCTGAGCCTTGGATTGCTCACTAGTGAGCTGTTCTACTGCTTGGCACCCCTCCCTATGTCTGGCTATAGATCACAGTCCTAAGGGACATTAATGACTTAAATGGTTTTACCTTATTGATATCCAAAATCAGTGGCAGGATATCACATCTCCTAGAACTGGGGACATAGCACCCAATATAATCTCAATGTAGGGTCATGCCTTACAAGGTCGTGGGGTGTCCCCTGTAGCTGTGCTGAGGCGCAGGATCTGAGAAATAAAGAGACAGGACACAGACGGACAAAGAAAGCTCAGCTGGGCTCAGGGGGCCATGCCACTTACAAGCGGAGACAAGCAAGGCCCCCAACGTCCAGAAGCATCTGTATTTATTGGGTATAGGTTAGAGGGCAGGGTAGTGAGTGAGGTCATCTTAAGAACAGTGGTAGGGTCAAGACAATTACTTGTGCAATAAACAAAGGGTCCACCCCCATTAGGTCACCCAGGCAAGGAAGCGGGCCGTCTGCAGTGAAGAGGGTGCAGTGTGCAATATCTCTTATCTAGGGGCAGGCTACTTCTAAGGAATTCTATAGGAGGATGATCTGAATCAGCACGGTAGCTAGAGAGCTGACAAGTTACACAGTCGCCAAGGTGCCATTATACTGGAGGGGTTTTAAGCCCTCAGATGCTCGTGGGATTGCAGGTCTGAGGGCAGCCTTCCACAAGAACTGGACACAAAGTACTACAACTCCTTTTTCAGGAGGAGAGGCTCTTGCTCCAAGCCTGCTGTATAGCGGGTATCTTTACGATACCAAACGCTGCCGCCTGGGCCATAGATTCTTGTCCTGGTATAACTGTTTTTCCCTTAAATCATGCTCTGCACAATGTCTGCTCTGGACATTCCTCCGACTATAAGCTGCTTATTCCTTAATTCATGCTCTGTACCATGTCTGCTCTAGACATTCCTCCGACTATGAACTAAGATATAATTATATATATATATATATATATATGTATATATGAAAATAACTGAGTAGTAAGATATCCTTCAGGCACTAATTGTTCTGACTATAAACTAATACATGATTATATGTAAAGGATAATGTAAAGGAAATAACTGAGTAATAACACTAGAAACTAAGATATTCTTCAGGCATTAATTGTGGCTGGGATCTGCTTAGCTCTCCTTCCTTCGTGCCTAGATCGGGGGTTACGCACACTTCAAGTTACATTTAGCTGCCTCCAGAATCATTGAATGCAGATCATTGAAGGCAAGAAGCTAACATTATTTTATATTTTGTGTGAGTTTGCAGTTCAAAATTTGTAAGTCAACACTAGAATATTTGGTAAATCAATACACCTAAAAATAGCAATAGCCAACTTACTGAGCACTTACTTTGTGGCTGGCTAATTTGATACATCACCTTATTGAATTTTGCAACAGTCTTAGACGATTCATTCTAGCATCATCCCCATTTTAAAGACAAGAAAGCTAAAGCTAAAGCAGGCTGGGCGCAATGGCTCACGCCTGTAATCCCAGCACTTTGGGAGGCCGAGGCAGGCGGATCACCTGAGGTCAGGAGTTTGAGACCAGCCTGTTCAACATGGAGAAACCCTGTCTCTACTAAAAATAGCAACTTAGCTGGGCATGGTGGTGGGTGCCCATAATCCCAGCTACTTGGGAGGCTGAGACAGAAGAATTGCTTGAACCAGGGAGGCGGAGGTTGCAGTGAGCCAAGATCCTGCCATTATACTCCAGCCTGGGCAAAAAAGACCAAAACTTTGTCAAAAAAAAAAAGAAAAGAAAAGAAAGAAAGAAAAAGAAAGAAAGAAAGAAAGGAAGGAAGGAAGGAAGGAAGGCTGGCTAAGGCTAAACATCTTGCCCAAGTTCCTACAGTCCTATTGGCAGCTTCATTTAACAAACCACTAAGTGATGAAAGTACTCCTTCGCTTGGACATTCTCTGTATGATTTTAACTATCAAAAAAAGTAAAAGAAAATGATTTGAAGATTTAGTCTCAAGGAAAGTTGACCTATTAAACTGCAAGACATCCACATAAATTCTCTTCCAGGCCTCTTTCCTTTTTCTTTTTTTGAGATGGAGTCCCATTCTGTCACCCAGGTTGGAGTGGAGTAGCACCACCTTGGATCACTGCAACCTCCACCTCCTAGGTTCAAGCAATTCTCTTGCCTCAGCCTCCTGAGTAGCTGGGACTACAGGCCTGCGCCACCATGCCTAGCTAATTTTTGTATTTTGTTGCTGTTGTTGTGACAGAGTCTTGCTCTGTCACCCAGGCTAGAGTACAGTGACGTGATCATGGCTCACTGCAACCTCGACCTCCCAGGTTCAAGCAATTCTCCTGCTTCAGCCTCTCAAGTAGCTGGGACAACAGGCATGCACCACTAGTCCTGGCTAATTTTTGTATTTTTAGTAGAGACGGGGTTTCACCATATTGACCAGGTTGGTCTTGAACTCCTGACCTCGTGATCCGCCCACCTCGGCCTCCCAAAGTGCTAGGATTACAGGTGTGAGTCACCACACCCAGCCTAATTTTTGTATTTTTAATAGAGTAAGGGTTTCACTACATTGGCCAGCCTGGTCTTAAACTCCTGACCTAAAGCTATCTGCCCCCACAGTTTCCCAAAGTGCTGGGATTATAGGCATGAGCCACCTTGCCCTCCCTCTTTTATTTTTCAACAACATATATGGATGTCAACTTCATTCTTTTTGAGCATGGAAATCTTATTTCCCAAATTTGGATATTCATGCTTGGTTTCAACTGGTAAAAAAATAACCTGCTCTCCTTTGCAAACAATAAAAGGAGGGGACAAGCTCACGATTTTAAGGCTGTCATCATGGGCTCATATTTTTAAAAAGAATCACAGTGCTTCCTTCCCCAGAGAGATGCAGTTGGCCTGGCAGAATTCTGATACTTGGCAACTCCAAACTATGTAATTTTCCATTCTCCTTTATAAAACATTTGCGGATATGTTGACAAGCATAACGCATATAAGAAAGATACTAAAATTAATAATGACCATCATTTATTGAGTGCTTACTGAACATCTGGCACTGAGCTAGTAACTTTTTCTATATAATCTTTCTTGAAATGACTGAGGCAGGCTGGGTGCGGTGGCTCATGCCTGTAATCCGAGCACTTTGGGAAGCAGAGGAGGGCAGATCACCTGAAGCCAGGAGTTCGAGACCAGCCTAACCAACATGGAGAAACCCAGTCTCTACTAAAAATACAAAATTAGCTAGGCGTGGTGGCACATGCCTGTAATCCCAGCTACTCAGGAGGCTGAGGCAAGAGAATAGCTTGAACCCGGGAGGCGGAGGTTTCAGTGAGCCAGGATCACTACACAGCACTCCAGCCAGGGCAACAAAAGTGAGGGAATGTGTTCTCTTTCTGGGTCCATGAGAGGGTGTAGTTTTAAGGGCAAGAACTTCCCACCACTATGTCCCCCTCCCATCTCTCTCGATCCAGGAGATTTAACGGTTTCTGTTTTAATTTTTGCGCCCTGGAAAGAGTCAGAAGTCAATCACTCCAGCGAAAGTTCTAAGGAACTCCTTCCATTGGCCAGAGGTCTTGGAGAAGGTGAGGATTCCTCCCAGGTTAAAAGTCCCCTTCTTCCACACCCCTTTGGGACTCCATGTTTGCACCCCCTTCCACGAACACTCTCTTGTGGAAACCTGTCTTCCCCTCCTAAACTCCATCTCTCTCCTTCAATTTCCTTCCACCCAGTGTGGAAGCTGACTTTCTCCCTCCTGGATTTTCCCTCTGGAGTCCCCTTCCACCCACTCTTCATGCAAGTTTTCTCTCTTCTTCTCCTTTTTTCTCTTTCTCTACCTAAATAAATCACTTTTCTACAACACTTTTGGGGCCTGGTATTTATTTTACAAGCACACTGTGCCGTGGTCTCCTCTCCCATTCTTGAGAGAGTGATAGACCAAGAATCTGGAGAAACGTCCTCTCAGGGAAGCTGAGGGCTCCCCTGCCACCTGAACCCCCACAGAAGGAGACTCTATCTCAAAAAAGAAAAAAAAAAAGAAATGTAGGTCACTTGGCCCGCACACCTGGTGAGCTGCTCAAGCACACGTGTGTGAGCTCAGAGTCGTCATCCCCAGCATCTGTGCTCTGCAGCTTCCTGCACCAGGCAGAGCTGCATTTCAGGTTTCCCTGTCTGATTGCTCACTCAATCTTCCAGGCTAAAGTGCTAATTTTTAAATGTCATCAAAATATGATATAGAACATTTTTGATCCCTAAAGAGCTCCATAATACATTTTCAAGAATGAAGGTGGTAACCTTGGGATCTTAGACAGATTTAAAATCCAGTAATTGCATTCTAACTGAACAACTTTATTTAGAGGTAAAATTATAGGACTATGATGTCCTTCTATGATTTTACCAGTTGCAAGGTTTCTGGTTGCAAAAACCCTTAGAGGGCACCTAAGTCAATGTTTTCCATCCTGAAAACAGTTTGTCCAAATGGCAACCCAAGCAGAAGTGTGCACGTGTGTGAACACACACACACACACAGAGTTTCAGCCATCTTTGTCTGCAGTTGTGCTTTGAATGTGTGTGTTTTAGTAAATTTCGTATGTCGGAACTAGAACCAAGGTGATGGTATTATGAGGTGGGGCCTCTGGGACATGAATAGTCCGTGAAGGTGGCGCCTCCTGGATGGGATTCATGCCCTTACAAAAGGACTTTGGGGAGTGAATGTGTGCCCCTATGTCCCTTACACCATATGGGGACACAGAACTGTCTCTTTCCTCTCTTCCACAGTATGAGGACACCTAGATGGCACCATCTATGATCCAGAAAGCAGGCCCTTGCTAGATGATGAATTTGTCATTGCCTCGCTCTTGCACTTCCCAGCCTCCAGAACTGTGAAAAATCAATTTATGTTGTTTATAAACTACCCAGTCTCGAATACTTTTGATACAGCAGCAGAAATGAATGAGGACATTCATTGTCTCTTACCTTTTCTCACAGCACCTAGTGCTTCTCCTTTGAAGCATCTTTCATAATGATTATTATTATTATTGTTTTGAAACAGAGTCTCGTTCTGTCTCACAAGCTGGAGTGCAGTGGCACAATCTTGGCTCACTGCAGCCTCCGCCTCCCAGGTACAAGCGATTCTCCTCCCTCAGCCTCCTGAGTAGCTGGGATTACAGATGCCTGCCACTGTGCCTCTTTAATTATTTGTATTTTGTAAAGATGGGGTTTCACCATGTTGGCCAGGCTGGTCTTGAACTCCTGACCTCAGGCGATCAGCCCGCCTCAGCCCCACAAAGTGCTAGGATTACAGGCGTGAGTCACTGCACCCAGTCCCAGAATGATAATTAATCATTGATTTTGTGATTCTTGGTCTTCTCTCCTAGACTGTGGCCCTCTGAAGCACACACAGTGCCCATCTGGTATGCCACTTCATGCCCACCATCTAGTCCAGAGACTGCCATACAAACAAACATTCAATGAATATGTGCTAAATTGATTGAGGCAGATAAGTGTCCAATGTGGAACCCCTCAGGTTCCACAGAGGATGGTTGGAAAACACTGCTGTAATGCAACCTTTTCATTGTACTGATGAGAACATTGATGTTAGAGAGGGAAACCGTCAGAAGTCAGCTGGCTGCAAAGTAGCAGAGCGAGGACTTGAAGCTGGATCATGTTAGCAAAATGACTGCCTTGTCCCCTTGGGATTTATGCATGGATGGCTGAGGACTGGACTGTCTGTAAGTGTGGTCGGCCCAGCCCCTACAGTCACCACAGAAGGGACTTGTTTTAAAAAGGCGGATTCCTGGACTGTACTGCAGGTCTACCGTTTTAGTCTGTTTGTGCTGCTCTAACAGACTACCTTAGACTGGGTAATTTCTAAACAACAGAAATGTACTGCCAACAGTTCTGGAGGCTGGGAAGTCCAAGGTCAAGATGCCAGTTTATTTGGTGTCTGGTGAATACCTGCTCTCTGCTTCATTGATGGCACCTGCTAGCTGTGTCCTCACACTGGGAAGGGGTAAATGAGCTCCCTTGGGCCTCATTTATAAGGGAAGTAATTCCATTCTGCCCTCATGATTTCCTCAACTCTTAAAGGCTCCACCTTAATGCTTTGCACTGGGAATTAGGTCTAAACATATGAACTGGAGAAGAACAAAAACATTCAGACCTCAGCAACTGCTAAATGAGAATCTCTTGGAAAAGGGGGTCAAGGGTTTATATTAGAATAAGCCTCCTGAAGTCATTCTTGTGCACATTAAGTTTTGAGAACCAGGATTCTAAGGGTTTCCTGTCTGACTCCAAGAGGTAACTAGAGACTCAGCCAACTGAGATCCTCTGCTGTGGGTCTGACTGAAGAATCACTGACCTGGGGAGTTAGTGATATAGAGTCATGCTCTTGAATGAATTATTCATTCCATTAGCCTTTCCTGTGAGCCAGCATGTCGGCAGGGCCCCATTCTTGGCCCTCTTTGCATTTTCTGCAATATCTCCAGGCAATCTCCTCCACACCTGGCTCCACCATTCGTTGACTGTGAATCCAGTCTGGGCCCCAACACCTGAAAATGCAGCTGCCTGTGGCTGTATGACTTTCCAAAACATGGCCACAGACTCTGTGCCATTCTTCCCATCAGAAGGAATACAGTTTAATAAAGTGAAGCTACATTACTTCTGAAGCTAGAGGCATGTGGCTTTCCCCTGGTTCCCCGAGGAAGCTCCCTCTTATAATCTAGCTCCCTTGCTGTAAGGAGCCCAGGGCATGTGGAGAGGCCACGTGGATGTGCTCCAGTGGGCAATCCCTGCTGGGTCCAGCCTCAAGTAAGCTCATTCCTGATCCTAGACACATGAGGGAAGAAGCTTCTGGGTGACTCCTGTGAGTTACCCTCAGCTTCAAGTCTTCCCAGATTTGGTGGGAAGAGACAGGTTATCCCTGCCAAGTATCATCCAAATTTATGACCCACAGATTCCATGACCATAATGAAATATCAGCTTTATTTCTCCAAATTTTGGGATGGTTTATCAGGCAGGATTAGTAACTAAAACCAGCTACAACTAAATGGTGCAAAGAAAGCTAAAATGTGACAAGTAAAAATGATACTGCCTCCTCCGTCCTAGCAGATGCCCCACTCTGGAGATTGCCACCATCCACTGAGAGTCAGTGAGGCTTATACTTGGGTTGCAAGTAACAAAAATCCTCCATGTGATATCTTGAAGGACTAGGACTAGGGCTGAGTATTGTTGCATATTATTTTTTCTTTTGTTTTTGAGACAGAGTCCGATTTTATCACCCACACTGGAGTGCAGTGGCATGATCTCGGTTCACTGCAACCTCTGCCTCCCAGGTTCAAGCGATTCTCCTGCCTCAGCTTCCCAAGCAGTTGGGGTTACAGGCATCTGTCAAAATGCTCTGCTAATTTTTGTATTTTTAGTAGAGACAGCGTTTCACCATGTTGGCCAGGCTGGTCTTGAACTCCCGACCTCAAGTGATCCACCCGCCTTCAGCCTCCCAAAGTGCTGGGATTACAGGTGTGAGCCACCCAGCCTAGCTATTGTTGCACATTTTCTTTCACCAAACAAACAAAAGATCCCCAGATAAGATGCTGTTGGCATTGATTCCAATGCTCAAGCATGCCTTCGGGGATAGAAGAGCTTTCTATCTTTTAACCCCATATTTCTCAAGCTGATCTTGCCATAGCGGATGGATGCTACCTCTCCAATACCACGTGCGTGTTTAAAACAAAAATTATTCTGTTGCAAGAAAGAAGTAAGAGATGGATGCTAGGGGGACAGTATAATTAGAAACGCCACTGCTTGCTCTCACGGAAAACAGAAATACAAGCTTCTCCTTCTCCTCTTCCCCCTGACCAATATGGTTGTGATCTACCTATCTCACCTTCTTTGAAACTCAGCTACTTCTTTTTAGGCTTCTGCCAGTTCCTTAGGTCAGAGCCCTGGCAGCTCTTACATGACTGAAATTACGGTCTCATTGCTTCTTGTCTGGACATATGGCCACAAGGTTGCCTGAGGTGTCTGTCCAGCATGCAAATCTGCCAACGCTCACCGTGTAAAATTCTCCGAGAGCTTCTAACTGCTCTCAAAACAGAGCCAGACTCTGGCTCACAGGGGTCTGCTGGCTTAGGGAGGTGCCACACACACTCGGCTCACAAAGCACACTCCGATCTCAGTGAAAGCCCAGGGAACCTGACCCCAGAGGAGGTCTCACTACACCCAGTTGTTACTATATTATAGCACTGCCTAAATGTGGAGAAATAACTGGAAATTTGTCAGGCCCCCGTCAAACAGTGGATTCCCTGAGGCGAGGAACTATGTCATGTCCACCTGCACGTCTCCAGCACTTAGCACGGTATCTGGCACAGTAGATGCTCAGAAGGTTTCTGCTGAATGAAGGAAGGAGGGGAGGATTGCACGTCTCCTTCAGGGTCTGTCCATCGAACAGGAAAGAGCCTAATAAGCACGTAACTGCAAAGGTGCAAAGTGATGATCGATTTTAAGGGAGACCTAATAGGGATAAGGGGAAGGGACGAGGGCTGCACAGGGCCAATGGCAAAGGCATGTGGGGGCAGCCCTTCCACTACCCACCCTCACTCCTCCACTACCTCAAGGAGAGCTGTGCACATTAGAAAGGAGAGGATTCAAGTGCTGGAGAGCCTTCCAGGGAACTTGTGGTCCACATGCAAAGCCGGGTGGTGGCTCTTCTAGAGGGAACGGTGGGTGTTCCATTAACTGATGTGTGTGGAACACAGGTGCAATAGGTGTGGCAGGACACTTCAAATATCCATTTGTGGTTCTCTTTCCCTATAGATTCCCATTTTCCCTATTTCAAACCTGAAGTCAGGCCCTTAATGTTTTCTTGCCTCAAGAACTGCTGCCTTAGGGAACATTAGAAGTTGCTGAAGGTCTGGCTTCTTGAAAATCAAACTTAAATCTATTTACATGAAAAAGGGGACAGGAGTCCGCTTCTGAGAACACCAGAAATAAAGGGATGAAAAGGGTTTCCAGGGCTGGCCGTCAGCTGGCGCTACAGAGAATGGAATCCATCTGTTCAAGAAGTCGGCATGGAGATGTGTGTGCCCCTGGCTTAGTGGGTTGTAATAATGTCCCTGAATAATGTCCCAGAAAACTCAGAATTTGACCTTATCTGGAAGTAGGGTCTTTGCACATGTAATTGGTTAAACAAGTTAAGATGGAGTCATGTAGAAAGGCATGGAACAGTTTCTCTCTGAGTCTCCAGTAGGAACCAACTCTTTCAACATCTTCATTGCAGCCTCCTGAACTGTGAGAAAATAAATATCTGCTGTTTCTGGCCACCCAGTTTGTGGTAGTTGGTTATGGCTATCCTAGGAAATACACATATCTGGGCCAGCTGAACCCTAGAAACCATGATCCTTATGGGTCTCACAGACCAGGAAAGTACAGAAGCAGTGAGGATTGCCAGGAGTCAGGGTTTCCTCACACTAGACCCTGAATTAGCCCTCTGGACTTGTATATATCTTGGGGGCTTCACCAGCCCGGCAAGATAGAGATCTCTGCTGATTTTAAGAATGTAACATATAATTTAACCAGAGCTTCTGGGCTGAGTTATGCCTGCTATTAAAGTGTTTGTAGAGAGGAGTATTGGAAGGAAACAAGTGAGAAACATACATTGGGACCACACCAAGGAGGACCTTAACTGCTAGACTCAGAACTCTGGACTGACATCCCTGGGCAAAGGGAAGCCACAAATGTTTTAAGGGTTTTGAGCTTGGAAATGACTTGAGAGGGGCTTTAGGAAAATTAATCTGACCATCATTTTCAAGCCAGAACTATGACCTAAAGTGGAGTAAGCAAAATAATTTTATTGACTCATGAAACAGAAAGTCTGGAATAGACTTCTGTCTGGAATAGGGTGATTAGGACTCCGAACCTAATGTCTTTATTTGGCTTTCTTCATGGGCACAAAGATCCCTCCCAGAGCTACTGTGCTAAAAATGCTCTCTTGTTCATGTCCAGTTAGAAATAAGCTATATCCAGGGCTTACTCTTAGAATTTTTTTCCCTAGAAGACTCAATATATTTATCTCTTCATCTTGGTGGTCCAAGTAGGGATTAAAGCTACTCATTCCTGAGCCGATTTTTGCCAAAAAGATTAGGATGGGCATGATGGACCGAGACTAATCAGTTGGCTTAGCATAGATTTCAGGTCTAAGACAGTCCGGAGTGACTTAATGATAGAGACACATTACAAGAAAAGTGTCGTTAGTCAATTTCATGGTTATGCAAACCTCGCAGAGTTCACTGTAATACAGCCTCAGGCAGGACCTTCAGGATGTGTTCCAGCGGAAGGCACTGTTACTTTGAGGGATGACAGCTCTATGCATGTTATCGCCCTTGAAGACCTTCCATGGTTCAAGATGTGCTGTGAAAGATGTGAGGTTTGTTCTTGGGTTCTTGCCGAGTTTAAAAGGAAGAAACTGAGGCCAACACAAGAAGATCCAATATGAAGGAATTTATTCAGGCTCCTGGGCGAGGTACTGCGGCCCAACAGGAGGGGCCGGAGAAGTCGCGCGGACTCCTCTCAGACGTGGGGTTTTATAGGGAGTGAAGGAGCTCAATTGGTTGTGGGAGAGCAGGACTACTATTGGGTAAGGTTACAAGCCTTTGTTTGCATACAGGACTTGGCTGCTATTGGTTAGAATTACTCGGCTGCTATTGGCTAGAAAGACTCGGCTGCTATTGGCTAAAATCACAAGACCCTGCTTGCATACTGGGTTCCTTAAGGGAAAGCCAGGCCATGCAAGAAAGGGAGAAGGGAACATGCCCAAGTATGTCCGAGCTTTCAGAAAAAAGGGGGAGGCAGTGTGCGTCCGAGCTCCTGCCGAGGTAGCCGGCCTTACAAAAGATAATTATATTGATGACTGATTCTGTGTGGGCCTAAGCTGATGTGGGTGTTTGTGTCTTAATTTTTAACAAAAAAGTTTAAAAAGTAAATAAATAATTTGTAAATAGAAAAAAAAGTTTGTGGAATAAGGATGTAAAGAAAATAATTTTAGGCCAGGTGCACTTTGGGAGGCTGAGGTGGATGGATCAGGAGTTTGAGACCAGCCTGGCCAACATGGCAAAACCTTAACTCTACTAAAAAACACAAAAATAGCCAGGCATGGTGGCAGGCACCTATAATCCCAGCTCCTCGGGAGGCTGAGGCAGGAGAATTGCTTGAACCCGGGGGGCAGAGGTTGCAATAAGCCAAGATGGTGCCACCGTGCTCTAGCCTAGGTGAAAGACGGAAACTCGGTCTCAAAAAAAAAAAATTAGTGCAGCTGTTCAATGTGTTTGTGTTTTAAGCTAAGTATTATTACAAAAAAGTTTAAAAAGTATATACAGTAAAAAACGTAACAATAAGCTAGAGTTAATTTATTATTGAAGAAAATCAATTTTTGTAAATTCAGTGCAGTCCAAGTGTACAGCATTCATAAAGTCTGCAATAGTATATAGTAACATCCTAGACTTTCACACTCACTCACTCACTAACACCTAGAGCGACTTCCAGTTACACAAACTCCACTTATGTTAAGTGGCCTATACAGGCAAACCGTTTTTATCTGTCATATTGCTTTTCTACGGTACCTTTTCTATGTCTAGTAGGTTTAGATACATACATACTTACCATGGAGTGATGACTGACTACAGTATTCAGTACAATAACACACTATACCGGTTTGTAACCTATGAACAATAGGCTAGACCTATAGAGCCCAGGTGTGCAGTGGGTTTTACCATCTAGGTTTGTGTAAGTACACTAAGATGTTAGGGATGAAAACACCTAACAACGCATTTCTCAGAATGTATCCCCATCACTGATCGACTCATAACTATGTCTATGGTGGTTTGCTTGGTTTGTTTGTTTGTTTTTTTTTTTTTTTTTGCTTTGAAACTTCAGCTCAAAGAATGTTTTTTAAATCCTGAATTTGCTTTTAGACAGATAATGCACCATGAACTTTCCCCTCTATTAGTGAAAACCTTTCAGTTTTCAGGTCCATGTTTTCAGACTTCTTAAGGAGTTTGTTGGTCTGAAAAAGCTTCTGCTAAACCCTTCACTGTGAATATTCTTGGGAGTTCTTTTTTTCTTTCTCCTACAGTTTCTTTTGCGTTTATCTCTTCTTCAGCTATGCACTTCTATTCCAGTTCCAACGGCAACCCATCAGTCAATTCCTCAAGAACCCCCTCTAGGAATTACTCAATGTCATCCTCATCCATACCCAGGTTAAAGTTGTTGGCCATCTCAACCACAGACTTCTTGATTTTTGCAACTTCCTCATCCTTGGCAAATTCTTTGAAGTTATCGACAAACCTCGAGTGTCTTCTTCCAGGTGCCATGCCTACAGTCCTCGGCGACACACCCCAAGCCTAAGCAAGGTTCTCGATGCTGTTCAGAATTTCATCAGCGTCTTCTCAGTGTCTTTCTCCACTGCAGTATAAGCCTGGGCAAAAGTCCTCCCTATTCAGGTAGTAGATCTTAAAAGCTGGTATAACTCCTTGATCCATCGTTTGAATCAAGAAATATCACTTGATCCAAATATCACTTGATCCATCCTTGATCAAGAAATATCACTGCAGGAAGAAATATCACTTTGATATTGGGATGAAGATCACCAATAAAAAGAGCACGTGTGGGAGCATTATCAACAATAAGTAAAATCTTGAAAGGTGGATCATTCTCCAAACAGTCCTTTTCCTTTCCCTGGTACAGCAATGCAGGAGAGCATCCTGGAAGAGGAGGTGCATCCGTCATGACTTCTCACGACTCCTGCAGTCCACTGGCAGTATGTGCTTTGTGCTGGGCTTGAAGGCCTTGGGGTTCTCACTGCGCCAGGTCACCAAGGGTTTCAGTTGGTAGCCTGCGCCATTTCCCCCAAGCAAGACTGTTACCCTGTCCATAAAAGCCTTGAAACCTGACGTTGACTTGGCTTCCTTATGGATAAAAGTCATTTCAGGCATCTCTTTCCAGAATAGGGAGGTTTCATCCATATTGAAGGTTTGCTCTGGCAAGTACATTTCCTCCAGAGTCAGCTTATCTACAGTTTCCAAAAATTCTTCAGCTGCCTTCACATCAGCTCTCACAGACTCACCACTTACTTTTATATTATATAATAAGAACGATTCTTGAGTCATTTAAACCACCCAGAGCTAGCAATAAATTCAACATCCTAGTCGAATCCAGCCTTTTCTTTAAACATCACAAACTTTCTGTTTTGGCTGGGATCATCATGCGGCTGGGAGGAATAATACACATGTGTGTCTAGTCTTCAAACCGGGTCATAAGAAGTTTCTCTATATCTGGTATAGGCCCTTCTTAAATTGTTGACAGTCTCATTGCCGTCAATAAAGCAGATCGTTTCAACTTTTGTCACTTTGTTCTTGTTCTCCAAGATCGTAGCTATGATGGAATGCAACCTAGTGCCTGGCAAGCAACAATGGTCACCAATTTTCCACCTCCCTGCTCTTTAATCACCTTTTTTTTTTTTTTTGAGACAGAGTCTGACTCCGTCACCAGGCGCCAGGCTGGAGTGCAGTGGTGCGATCTCGGCTCACTGCAACCTCCGCCTCCCGGGTTCAAGTAATTCTCCTGCCTCCACCTCCCCAGTAGCTGGGACTACAGGCACGCGCCACCACGCCCAGCTAATTTTTGTATTTTTAGTAGAGACAGGGTTTCACCATGTTAGCCAGGATGGTCTCGATCTCTTGACCTCGTGATCTGCCCACCTTGGTCTCCCAAAGTGCTGTGATTACAGGCGTGAGCCACCGTGCCCGGCCACTTTAAGCACTTTTAATTTCATTTCCAGGTCAATCACTGATATGGTTTGGCTGTGTCCCCACCCAAATCTCATCTTGAATTGTAGTTCCCATAATCCCTACGTGTCATGGGAAGAACCAGGTGGAGATAATTGAATTATGGGGTCAGTTTCCCCCATCCTGTTCTCATGATAATGAGTTAGTTCTCACAAGATCTGATGGTTTTATAAAGGGTTTGTCCCTTCAGTGGGCACTCATTCTTCTCTCTCCTGCTGCCATGTGAAGAAGGATATGTTTGCTTCCCTTTTGGTGGTGATTGTAAGTTTCCTGAGGCCTCCTCACAGTGCTGAACTGAGTCCATTAAACCTCGTTCCTTTATAAACTACCCAGTCTCAGGTATCTTTCTTAGCAGTGTGAGAACGGATAAGTAAAATTACTCAATGTGGCCTCTTTTTGGCAACATTAGCCATGGATTCTGTATGCTTAGGAACCATGACGAACAAAACAACATGAAATTAAATCAAGCACAAGAGAAAATGATGCAGTCAGGAAAAAATGAGATGAATGAGGCCACTGCCAGTATGACACAGAATACTGTTTTATAGTAAACGCTTAGTTTTTATAAGCAGAAGAAACACACTCTAAAATAACGATTAAAATTATAGTACAGCAGCCAGGTGTGGTGGTTCACACCTGTAATCCTAACACTTTGGGAGGCTGAGGCAGGTAGATCACCTGAGGTCAGGAGTTTGAGACCAGTCTAACCAACATGGAGAAACCCATGTCTCTACTAAAAATACAAACCCAGGCGTGGTGGTGCATGCCTGTAATTCCACCTATGCGGGAAGCTGAGGCAGAAGAAGTGCTTCAACCCGGGAGGCAGAGGTAGTGATAAGCTGAGATCGCACCACTGCACTCCAGCCTGAGCGACAAGAGTGAAATTCTGTCTCAAAAAAAAGTATAGTACAGTAAATAATACATAAACCTGTAACATAGCTGTTTATAATCATTATCAAGTATTATGTACTATACATATTATATGTGCCATACTGACAGTGAAGTAAGTTTGTTTATATCAGCATTACCACAAACACATGAGTAATGTGTTGAGCTGATATTATGCAGGCTACATTACTAGGTGACAGAATTTATCAGTGCCATCAGAAGGGACTACTGTCATATACACATTCCTTTGTTGACCAAAATGTCATTATGCAGTGCACGACTGTACATGTGAAGTGTAGGTAACATGGGTTCTGCCAAACAGCTCTGCTAACTCAAATGCCTGCCAAGATTCTCAGAGGCAAGACCATGTCTCCCACATTCCCTCTAATGCAACATCTTCTGGAGGACTGTCCTTCTGCACAGTTATTCATGGGGGCAGGGCTCAGGCTGCCTGGGCAGTCTATTCAGTGTTAGATTGGTGATTCATCACCCTGTAGATGAGGCCTGTCAATCAGATTCCCCTCCTGGAAAAACTAAAACACCCAGTGGAACCACAGTGGGAAGTATAGCTGAAAAGATTGTTTCTATAATCGCCACGATGCAGAAAGGCTGGGGCCAAAAACATGCAGAAAACTTTAAAGCAGACCCCCGAATTTAACAAATAAAGTCTGTGGGCAGGGAGGGAGCAGAGCACAGAGCGGGAGGGTGGACGGAGGTGGGGCCGTGAGGGAGACAGAGACACAGACACAGCCTCGCTCTCCTTCCAGCTTCTGTTTTCAGCTTTGGTCTGCACATCTCTACATTAAAACACTGTTTTTCTAGGTAAACTTGAGCGAGCTCCTCACAGTCCCAAGAGCCCTAAGGAAAACACTGTCTAAAACACAAAAAACCACATGCTGTGCCCAGCACTTCTGAACTCATCTCTGACAAGTGAGGCAGCCCTTTTCTTTTCTGCACAATCACCCAGTGGGATCAGAACCCATTAGGATCTTTCCACTCTGCTGTGCCAAGAAAGGAGGTGGGGAAAGGATGAAATCAATTTCCTTAACCATCATGACTGAGCGCTTTGCTGGTGCTCCGAAAAGGTAGGAGGTGGCACCATGCGCTAAATCAGTCAGTGCTCTCTGGGGACCCACTGTGCAGACACTCCCAGTAATGACGATGACTCCTTGTTCTCCAGCAGGGGGTGATGGGGGATACACTCAGGGTGACAATGAGGAATGCATGCATACACTTCTGACACACAGCCCCTGGAAAGGGTCCTAGGGGGTGTTAAGAGTGCTACTGGCATGGAATGTCACAACTCTGAAAAAAAAAGGGAGAGGGAGAGGCTGTCCCTGTTACCTGGGAAGAAATGTAACAGAAAGGAAGTGGGGCTTTCAGAAAATGCCTTGCTCAGGTTAACCCTTCAGAGATTGGCTAAAGATGCATCTGATGTACAACCTTTTATTCAAATAAGGTGATGATTTATATGTGTTTCACCACAATGCCAATTAATAAGGAATTTCCATTTCACTATAGAGTCATTCAGGGGAATTTCCAAGACATGGTCCTGAAGCCTCCCTTTAATCCTGAGAACCTTGGTGGGCATTTGAGTTAGCAGAACTGTTTGGCACAACCCATACAATCTACACTATTCACATATATAGTCATGCACTGCCTGACATTTTGGTCAATGATGGACCACATGCACGTAAGACAGTGGTCTCACAATATATTAATGTAGCTGAAAAACTTCTGTCCCTAGTGATCGGAACATCAGCTCAATGCATTACTCATGTGTCTGTGGTGATCCTGGTCTAAACAAACCTACCCCACCGCCAGTATTGCATATACAATACGTACAGTAAGAACTCGGCCAAAACTGAGCTGCTTTTTGTTCTTGGCTGCAAGGTGGAACAGCTGGATGACCCGGGGCTCCTTACTTGCCAAATCTGATCCTCTTTCCATAAAATCGACTCGGATATAGTGGTGCAGTCTTATACGAGTATAGCATTTCCTATTTTTTGAATACGTTCCCATACACTATTTGATCCATACAATAAACAACACTTTTGCCATTTCATCCAAAAACTCTTTATTGGTCCAGATGATATTCCCAGCCACAACTCCGGTGCTAAAAGTCCGGCGCATGTGAGAAGCTTGTCGTTGCTGAAAGTCGCTGCTGCTGAGGGGCCAGTAGCTGATGCAAGCAGAACTCTCTGCCCCCCTCCCCCGAGGTACACAAGCAATCTGGAGAATACCAGGTGCAGTGCACACCTCGATCTGAGTTTCAGAAAGAGCAAAGCCCACAGGATGTGTCCAGGCAGACAAAAGGGCTCACCCCTTCTCTAGAATTGTATCAGAAACTACGGGTGTCAGGCAAGAGGTCTCAGAGCAGGTCCCAAAGCACCTGAAAGACTACTCGTCTTTTCCTTCCTGTTCTAGTAGTTATTTTTCTCATTCTCTCTCCTCCCCCTTTTAAAAGTTAGTTTCTTTTCTACTTTTCTCATCTCTGAATATCTCTCCTTTTCTCTCCCAAGTCCCTGAAGCCTTCCCCAACACCCTAGCCCCCATCCTCTAGGGCAGGCCATTTTTCTGCTGTGGGCAGGAACCTGGCACTGGAGAAACCCACCATCTACACAGTTAATTTAGTACATGTCAAAGACAGTTCCTCTCGGGCGGTGGTTTAGGGCTGCAATCCCAGCACTTTGGGAGGCCAAGGCGGACGGATCACAAGGTCAAGAGATGGAGACCGTCCTGGCCAACATGGTGAAACCCCGTCTCTACAAAAATACAAAAATTAGCTAGGCATGGTGACGTGAACCTGTAGAACCAGCTACTCGGGAGGCTGAGGCAGGAGAATTGATTGAACCCGGGAGGCGGAGGTTGCAGTGAGCCGAGATTGCGCCACTACACTCCAGCCTGGGCGACAGAGCAAGTCTCCGTCTCAAACAACAACAACAACAACAACAACAACAACAAAGACAAGAAGACAGTTCCAAAGGTTCTACATGTACGAATTCACTTACTCATCACGACAACCTCATCAGATAGACACTTCTTAGACCGGTTCTCACAGGTGAGGAAACAGAGGCACACAGCCACCTAGGCTGAGAGGTTCAGTCACCAGCCCAACCTCATACCTCCATTGTGTGGCAGTGCAGGATTTGAACCAAGAACTGCGACCCTGCGTGCCCTGGCCTGAACCCCTGTACTACAGCAGCCCTCTGATGAATCAAAGACTGGGGAGCTCTCCTCCCTTCCACTGCAAAAGGCTGATCTCTCTCCAGCTGGAGCATGGGGCGGTGGAAGGATGCAATGACACTATGGCCAAACTGTGCCTCTTTCCTCTAACATTCCTCGGAAAAGTTGCGAAAGAGGTAGTCTCACTAAGGGGCTCAGAACCATAAAAGCAGATGTACGTGACTTGTGTACTTCATTTACCATCCAAACCCTGCACTCTGCCATTCAGCAAGATAAGTCTCCACCGCCCCTGCTTCCCTGTAAAAGAGGGAAGGCTAAATAACTGCAAGTCTAATCCGCAAACCCCAAGCACCAGCCTCCGCATCTGGAAGGAAAAAACGGCGGCAGGCGAGCCAGGGCAAGGGCTGGGCCAGGGCCGACCGCGGTGCCCGGCTCTGTGGCTCCGAACGCGATTCTGGACGCCAGTGTCCCCCCGCCCGGCCACGCTCCTTCCTTCGCCCGGCCACGCTCCTTCCTTCCCCCTCCCTAAATCCCACCTCGAGTCCTGCGCCCTTAGAGGAAGTGGGTCGCCAGCAGGGGATCGGCCCCTTCTCCCCACCGTGCCCCCCACTCGAGCTCTTCTGGGCGCTGCAATCCTCTCGGTGCGTGCCAGTCTTCTTTCTGAAACGGACCCCAGTGGCTCCCGGCCCGCCTGGGCGCTCTTCCTTAGCCCCGCCAGCTTGAGGGCGGCGTCCGGGGAGCGGGGAGCTCCTCTAGGGGCGCCGATTAGGTCCCCGCGCCGCCGCCGCCTCCGGCGTCTCCCAGGCCCGGCCTGTGCCGAGCCCGCTGCGGTCCACGTGGCTTGGCAGAGCTAAATTCGGCTCGCAGGAAGCCCGGAGCCAGGGGAAAGCCGAGCCGAGCCGGGGTGGGAGGGGGCGAACGCAGGCGCGGGGCCGGGAGGGGCGGGCGCTGGGCGGAGGCAGGGGGAGGGCCGCGCGTGGGGGAGGCGGCGGCCGGGCTCTGGCGCGCACCGGCTCCCGGCCCAGCCGGCGGGGGAAGGCGGCCCCTCCCTGGTCGCCCCGCCTTTCACTCGTATTACACTCGGGGGAAGGTGTTCCCGAGCCCGCTCCCACCCTCACCCCGCCTCCTCGCTTTCCCGGCTCCAGACTCCGCCGGCGGAGCCCACTATGCCAGACAGTTTCGACACTTTGCAAAGACAAAGAGCCCTAGACCGGAGGGAGGAGGAGGAGGAAGAAGAGGAGCGGAGGGAGAAGGAAGAGGCGATGTGAGCCTGGAAGGGGGCGAGTGTCCGGGACACCTACACCCCTTTCTTCTCCTCGGAACCCCCTCATGCCCGAATCCCGGAAACTCCAGCGTGTCTCCAGCCGTGGTGAGTGCGCGTGCGGAGGCGAACCCTGCTCGGGGTGCGCGGGGGCTGCGTCCGCCGGAGTTGGGGCTCCGCAGTTTCCTGTGGGTTCTCGGAGTGGAGGGTTGATTGTCTGGACCCGGGAACTGAAGGGGTGTGGAGGGGACTCAGAGGGTGTGACAGTGGAGGTGAGACCGAAGCCCCTAGGATTCTAGTGGAAGACACTCGTAGGGAAACCCCTTCTTAGCCGCGGCGAGCACCCGGGGCTCTGGGAAAGGAAGAAGGTCGGGGTGGAGTTTCGGACTTAGGGGTCTTCGGCCGTCTCTGGAGGAGCTGCCTGGAGCTCTGCGGGGAACCTACGCCAAGTCCCTGGCAGCCGTTCCCGAAAGCAGCCCCAGTGACATTGCACCCGGCGCCGGGCTGGGATCTCCCCGGCTGGGGCCGCCCGTGGGAGGAGACCTCGCTGGGTGGCCGGGCTCAGGCGCTCTCGAGCGGATCTGGGGTCACAGGCTGGGACACCGCGGAGGGCGCCAGTGATCTGGACCAGCGGCCGTGGGACAGTATCCGGATCGAGTCCCCCAGTCTGCTGCCAGCAAGCGCAGACCCGGGAGGTGGCTCTTGGCTCCGGGGTCGCCTTCAGCGCGCGCTGCTCCGGACCCGGGGGTGAAGTTGGCATCTGGGACGAGAGAGCGGAACGCGGCGTGGTGGACAGTGGGGGACGCGGGTGGGCCAAAGGGAGCACGGCCGGAGTGGTGTTAGTGGCAACTCGAAACTCCGAATCCGCCCCAACCCCGTTAGGCGCCGCAGCTGCCGAGAAATAATCTGACAAAAGTTAGCAACTTGCCTGTGTCTCTCGCGTGTGTGACCTGCCTGGGACAGAACAACCCCTTCTGGGAGCGTATGGGGACGGGCAGCGGTGACACTGAGGCGAGGCGCCCTGGTGAGGGTACAGTTAGTTTGGAATCGGGACAGTGGCGCAACTTTCAGCTCCTCCTTTCTCTGCGCGAGTGTTTGAGCGTGACCTTGCGGGAGGAAACGCGGCTGAACTTGAGATGGGGGTTGAGCCTGCGCCCCTGCTTGGCACAGAGACGCGTAGCGCGCCTTCACCTGGCCTTGCAGCCGTGTCTCCGGGAAGCATGTGGGGATCCTCTGGTTCTGCTCTCGGCCGGAGCCCTGACTTGCTCCTCCCTCCTACGCCAGGGTCCCCGCCGGCCACACCACGCGCAGGGCTCGCTGGTGCGTTCGGCGAGGGGACACGTGCATGCCCCGAAGCGCGCAAGTGGGTGGGGGTTGGGCAGTTGACTGCGTCTCATGGGCCGGGCGAGTCCCGCAGAGGGAGACAGCTGTGACCCTGAGGGCAGTGACTGGCTCGCCGCGTCCCCGCATCAGGCATTCGCCTGGCTTTCTCGTGATTCTTCCCGGGCACCCCTGGCCTCTCCCGACTTCTCCCCCTCGCGGGTCCCTATGCCCCTCAAATTTGCGAGGAGCTGGTTCTCTAGGGAGACAGCGAGCGCCCACCCCCGCTCTGCGGCTGGTTGTGTGTGTTGAGAGGAAGAGATGGGAGGAGGAGGCAGACTCGCCAACGAGGAAAACGGGGTGAGAAGGCAGCCGGGTTGTCCAGAGGTCTCCAGGGCGCCTGGGACGTAGTAGGTGCTAAGCTGTGTTCATTGATAAGGCCCCAAGGTGGAAGGTGCTGGCAGGGACCGGGACGTCCCCTTCTTCCCTTCCAGTCTCTAAAATGGAATTCATATGTATCGGTCAAGCCCTTTGTGCTCTAGACGTGCCTGGAGCACCTACTACGTGCGGGCTCTACTCCTGGCCTGTTCCTAGAAGCTGTGGGCGGAGCCTTCTGGTTTTCTTTCCCGAACGCTGCCCGGGAGCCCGGAGACTTCAAAAAGGCAAGGTGCACTGCCCCCTGCCGGCTGCTGTGGAAACTGCCGCTTGGCTCCGCGGTGGGGAAGGGGTGCGCAGTGCTGGGGTCCCTCACAGTGCCTTCCTGCACTTCCCCTTCCTGCCCCAAACATCAGGATCCCGGACGACTGAACGACTGTTTTCTTGTTGGCTGAAATGACTGACCAGAGTTCACCACTCCGTGCCCCTGGCCTCTGCCAAGATCTCGGTACAGCTTGGGGGCCTAGTCTCCCTTCTCTATGTCTCTGTCTTTCTTACTTTGGTCGTGAGACTTAACCTCCTTCACCTCTGGGCGTCTCAGTTTCCACATCTTCAAAATGAGGCCAATAATACATTCTCACAATACGTTCTGCGGAATAGACAGTGTGTGGATCTAATACATATAACTAAATGAATGTGTGTATATATAGATAGTTCACATTCTAATGTGTGTATGTACGCATGTATGTACACACGCTAATGCGTGTATATACCTTGGGGGAAGGAGTTCCATCATACGGTTTTTGCTAAACAAATAAAGAATGAATAGAGTGTTCCTTCTGCCTTTTCAAAATCCCACAAACCCTGAAATTTGCTTTCCCTGCTTTTTTCTGGGCTGGCATTTGCCGTTTAGGGGTCTGATTGGGCAAGGCCTGGACTTGAGCAGGGTCTTTGTCGCCTACCTCCCTGGCTGGGAGGCCACAGCATCCCACCCAGGGGGAGAGAGAAAAACAGGAAGTGTTGCTAGAAGTAATGGCAGAGGGTTTCTTACAGGGGACGGAGGCTGTTCTTCGAAGCTCTGCAGCAGCCTGCGGAAGCTGCCTTCTGAGCGGCCTTCCTGCTGACTGCAGACAGCAGACAGGGCTGCGTTCTCCCCACTTCCCTGGCGGTGTCACCAGCACTCCTGACCCACACAGAATTGGCTGTCACTGATATAGGAGCCCTTGTTATGGAGATGACACTGACTAAGCTGGTTCTAGGTCCTTCTAGGTCCGAGATCTTTGGGGGCGAGGTAGAGCTCTGTCTCCCCTACCCACCAAGCAGCCCCCAAGCAAAAGCTGGCAGTTGACATTGCCCAAGGCGGGTGCCTCTCCCATGTGTGACTCCAAGCCCTCTAGTCAGTTAACCTTGCTTGAATCAGCTCCTGTGTAGAAGATTGCTGATTCAAAGGGTTTATATTTGGGTAGAGCTTTGGCCGCGGATGGAAACTTGACCCTCACCTTAGGCCCCTCCCACACCACAAAAAGCAACCAGGAAAGCAAAACATAAAATCCACCAGTCATCTTGTAAAGGCTTTCCAGTGAGTTCTACATGCCTGTGTGCACACACTCCGCATGCCAATGGAAGAGCTGACCTGGTTACCAAGAATTCTAGAATAAGACTTACATGCAGCTTCGTTCAGTTGTGTAGCCTCTGTGGAAACTTCAGCATCCCTGCTTGCACACCTGAGGATCTGAGAGCTCCCTTCTACTGTAATTTGGTCACAGGAACCCGGAATGGGGCCCTGTGAGAGCCTGCATTTGAGTCCCAGTGCCAGCGCTCAGGCTCAGTTCCTTTGCAACTCAGCTCCCAAACTATTCCAGGCTCTGGGTCTCGGTTTCACTCTAAAAATGAGAGGCTTGGCCGGACACAGTGGCTTACACCCGTAATCCCAGCACTTTGGGAGGCCAAGGTGGGTAGATCAGGGAGTTCAAGATCACCTGGCCAACTGATGAAACACCGCCTCTACCAAAAATACAAAAATTAGCTGGGTATGGTGTTACGTGCATGTAGTCCCAGCTACTCAGGATGCTGAGGCAGGAGAATCGCTTGAACCCTGGTGGTGGAGGATACAGTGAGTTGAGATCACGCCACGGCGCTCCAGCCTGGGTGACAGAGTGAGACTTTGTCTCAAAAAAAAAGAAAAAAGAGAGGCTGTAGAATTCTGCTGCCCGTCACCGTGGGTCGTCCATTAAAGCTTCTCTTTGTGAAGACAGTCCCCACCTCCATTGCTCCAGCAAGCATCACCCTCAAAACCCTCCCAGTATCACAGACAGCCCTGGCTGGGGGCAGCTGGACTGTCTACTACCCCATGCCAAGGGCATCTGACCTCTCACAGAGGGTCAGGACTATTCAGTGTTTTACCACACTCCCTTGGCAAAGTCATTGTCTAGCAGTTCTCAACACTAGATGTTGAAAGCAGTCCCAGAAGTTTCAGACTCTGAGGTCTGAAACCTGACAGAGCCAGGGTGCCATCTGGGGGGACTCCCCAATGCTACATATTGTAGAAGGAACCCCAGTGACCTCACCAGGGCCTGTTTACTTCCCATCTGCAAGCTGAACATGACCTTAGAAATCAGTTTGGTCAACCCTTTCACTTTAATGCAAAAATATCGAAGTTGAGAGGGAAAGTCACTGGACTGTAAAATCCGGGGTTTATTGTTTATTTGGTCTTGATGGTGGTGGTGGTTGGGTTGTTTTGATTTTGGTTGAGCCAGCATTTATTGGGAACTTATTACCTTCCAGGAGCACCATGCAAGATGCTGAGATACAGAGAGGAAAGAATACTCGGTCCTTGTTCCTTGCTGTCCTAGAGGTCACAGTGCCCTGGGGAGGGGGACAAGGACATACCCAGTCAGGCTGTGTATGGAAATACACAGGTGCTAAAAATTAGCCTGTAATCCTAGCTACTCGGGAGGCTGAGGCAGGTGAATCCCTTGAATTTGGGAGGCAGAGGTTGCAGTGAGCCAAGATCTCGCCATTGCACTCCAGCCTGGGGGACAAGAGCGAGTCTAAGTCTCAAAAACAAAACAAAACAAAAAGAAATATACAAGTGTTAAGCAAAATAGGAACAGAGAAGGGAAGGCTTCCTCCACCTTGAGGGACCCACAGAGGGCGTTCTAGAGATAGGTGAGTCAGACTGCGAGAGAGCAAAGGAATCTTGAATACATTCAATATCAAAGCATCTAGTGCCCTGTGTGTGCAAAAAACAATAATAATAAAGTAAAATAAATACATAGATTGACTGTAAGCCTGTTCCGCATGGTTCTGAAGAGTTAAGGGCACTGGGAGTTCTAGAGGTTCAGTGCTTTGGCCCCATTTCCGTCCAAAGATCCTGATCTCCAATTTGTTTGTGTGGGACGAATCATTGCCTCCCAGCCAGCCTTCAAGCATTGGAATGCGCGGGTATAAAACAGAGTGAGGCAGAGCGTGGGTAATCCCAGCCCTTTGGGAAGCTGAGGCGGGCAGGTCATGAGGTCAGGAGATCAAGACCATCCTGGCTAACATGGTGAAACCCGTCTCAGTATACTAAAAATACAAAAAATTAGCTGGGCGGGGTGGCGCGTGCCTGTAGTCCCAGCTACTCGGGATGCTGAGGCAGGAGAATGGCTTGAACCCTGGAGGCGGAGGTTGCAGTGAGTCGAGATGCCACTGCACTCCAGCCTGGGTAATAGAGCGAGAATCAGTCAAAAAAACCAACAAAAAACACCCGGAGAGTGGCTGCTTTGCGTCTGCTTTTTCTAAAAAAAAAAAAAAAAAAAACTTAGTGCTTTATTTTATACTTTATCTAAGATTTTAATAGTTGATTTGGGAGGGTGGGTTTAAATGGCATGGCAGGTAGAGGGTAGGAGAAAGCGCCTAGGTTTTCAGGGAGACGCTACTCTATGAGCTAGCTGGGTGAGCTGGGCATGTCCCTGCACCAGGTTTGAGGTGCATGTGGGTGATCAGGGGCCCCGGGAGGATGAAGGGAGATGATTCTGGGGAGAATTGTGCATGTGGGAGGCCCAGAGCCTCCCTGATTCCAGTTGCATTTAGTCTGTTTATAAGAGAAAGTGATTGCATGGGGCAGTCCTCAGGACAGAGCCTGTGGGAAGTGGAGGAGTTGACTGAAGGCAGGAAGTTTTATTAAACTCCTGGAAAAACACTTGAAGTCGGAGGAGGCTGATTTTAAGGTAAAATGGTTTGCAAATGATGCCCCTGGAAGCAGCAAGGCCTGGTGACAGTGTTGGGGTAGCGTGTGCCTCTCATTCCTATGAGTTGTGTCAAACTTTTGGCTTCTTTGTCCCTTGGGTAGGACTCAGAATTACTAATGAGCCAGAACCCTGACCTAAGAAGCCACGCAAAGCACTGTTATTAGGAGAAGGAACGCACGAGGGGAGTCGGGGGCAGCGTAAGATGGTCGGGGTGCCCAGCATCATGAACCCGGCATGGGGGCCCTTCCTGTGTGGCCTGGCTGGCCAGCAGGGATGGGACTTGTGTCAAAGTTCAAGGCACCTGCAGTGGACGCTGTTGTAGTTCCCACCGAGGACAACTGTTAGAGAGGGCTCTGGAGTCAGGGTGTTTTCTACACCGTCGGGGAATCCCTGCAGGGAATCTGCTGGCCAAGGACACAGAACTCCTGGGCCCTGGCCCTGTCCCATCTGCTCCTGGCTGGGGACCTTGTGCACATTGTTTAACCTCGTTGACCCTTCAGTTCCTCAACTAGGAGACTGTAGTATCAATTCCCACTCCCTCTGTCACAGGAGAGTTAGGAGCACCCCACAAAATGAAGCATGGGAACGTGCCTTATTGATGAGAATTTTAGTAGCATCTACTTTTCATTGTTTAGTGTACATCCAGTAGTGCCAAGTATTTTGAACAACTTATTCTGGGGTTCAGCAGGAAGCATTGAATGGAGGGTTTGAATAAAGTGGTTTCCAGAGATGGTGCCAGCGTTTAGAGAAGTCGGCAAGGGATGGTCTAGTGCCTAGGCCCGGTTACCACCCCCAGGAGAAGTGGCATGGTGGGGAATGGGATAGGAGAACTGGAATAGCATTGCAGTAGTTGCCAGAAGCCTCTGGAAGAGAGACCACAGGCCCCTTCCTCAACCTGGCAGGGCAGGAGCCAGGAGGATCAACCCTGCAACCTTGCTCTCCTCTGGCCTGACCTGCGCAATCCTGTGCCACCAAGAGCTGAGCCCACCCACCAGCCAAAGGCAAGGAGCTCCTTGATGGAGCCCCCAGAGCAGGGCAAGGTGGAGGTGCATTAAGAGCAGGTCTGGAGGGCACATTGAGGAGACACACACACACACACACGCACACACACACACGCACACACACACACACACAGCTATCATCTCATTTGATTCTGCAACAGCTGGGTGTGGGAAGGGGGTAGTCTCAAGATTTACCAGTTGGCAGGTAAGATGCCCAGGAACTGGAGGGTAACCCCCTTGCCTAAGGCCACAGAGCTGGTGAGAGCCCACATTTTAACCCACTGTGTTTTATCAGCCCTACTAAAGTAAAAGCATCTGTTGTAAGATGTCATGAAGACCCTTAAATTGTTATTATTGGCATCTTAATGAGAAACAGAATAGTTTAAGTGTGAAGGTTTGCCAGGGTTTCAAACGGAGGTTTATTACTTACTCAGTGACCAAATTACTGACCTTCTCTATGTCTCATCTTCCTCTTCTGTCATGAAGACACACTTTGTACAGTTGATGTGAAAAATAAAACAAGTTTATTCAGTAAAGGTCTCTCAACAAATGTTAGTTTTGATTCCTGGGAAGGTCAGGATTTAGAAAGGGCAATGTGGGGTGAGTGGTGCTCCAATGTGGCCTTTTAACCTAGTTAGCATTCAAATAATAGGATTTCAATATTTGTATGTTAAAAGTTTCTTTCTTTCTTTCTTTCTTTCTTTCTTTCTTTCTTTCTTTCTTTCTTTCTTTCTTTCTATTCTGAGGATGTTTGGATCATTTCTTTGACTCTGTGTGAGTGTGTGTGAATGTGTGTGTGTGAGTGTGTGTGAGAGTGTGTGTGTGTGTGTATTTTCTCTTTAAAACACATGAAAGTGCCAAAGGATAAAATAACAACAAATTTAAAGACCTAAATTAGCTTTATTTTGATTCTAGAATTGGGCAACACTTCGTTCCACAAAACGGAGTAAGTTTTCCAGTGAGCTGAGCAGAGGAGGTTGGCTTTATAAACAGGACTAAAGAAACCAGAAGCAATGAACTAAGAGTGTACTCATTCCATTTAGACAGAACCTAGAAAAACAACTGATTAGTTAACATCCAGTGACTTTAGGCTGCCTCTTTTTGCTAAGGATTAAAGCCAAGGGAACTTCACGATCATACTGATTAACAATTTAATTCCGTCTATTTGGGAAATTGACTCTCTCCTGATTTCTCGGGAAGTCAGATGACAACTTAGTTCTGTTGATGGCTGTTGTAAAACCTCAGTGCTTGTCTGCTTAGTTTAGAAGAAAATAAACAAGAGACACACAGCACAGGAGATGCATCATGGAGCGGTTTATTGCAAAAGAGGCAGGGTATTCTGAAAGTGACGTGCCGAATAGACAGTACGCTCTGAGAGAGGATGCAGGGCAGGCTGCTTGCGAGGGTGGGACAGCATTGACTTACTGAGGGACTCCCTTTACTAGAGCCTTACACAGTTATTCATAAAGAAGTCGGAAGAGGCATTCCTAGTAAGCATGTTCTGGGTGGTCCTCTGGGTGCACATGCACCATAGTTGTACATGCTTGCTCGTACGTCACATCTCATTAACATCTGAAATCTCCACCCAGGGGTGTGTGTGTGTGTGTGTGTGTGTGTGTGTGTGTGTGTGTTTGAGATAGAGTCTTGTTCTTTCGCCAGGCTGGAGTGCAGTGACACGATCTCAGCTCACTGCAACCTCCGCCTCCTGTGTTCAAGCGATTATCCTGCCTCAGCCTCCCGAGTAGCTGGGACTACAGGCACCCGCCACCACGCCCAGATAATTTTTGTAATTTATGTAGAGACAGGGTTTCGTCATGTTGGCCAGGATGGTCTCAAACTCCTGATCTCATGATCCACCCGCCCCAGCCTCCCACAGTGCTGGGATCACAGGCGTGATGTGTTTTTTACTATTATAATGAGCAAAGCTTCAGTTTGAGAACAGGTAAAATCAAAATGTACATTCTCTTATGGGGGAATTTCTTACTGGAGATAGCCTTGCTTGAATGAACTGGACTATAGTGTGAATGCAGGGGCATATCGTGTTGACCTTCAGGTCACCATACCATGGTTGCCACGTCCCGAGGACATGGTTCCCTTTTGGACAGCCCATCCTGCCTCAGTGTGGGTTTGGGAACCTAGAACTTTAGCGTGGGTAACTCCATTTTGATTTGCAGTCTGGCCTGTTGGGGCCTAGTGCAGAAACTTGGTCCAAAACAATGGCCTTCTATAATTTTTATTGAACAAAGCTTATCTAATCATGTATGATTCTAAAACCCTTAAGGCAGTATAAAATATGACTTAAAAATTACTTGCAATAATTCAGAAAAGTTGAGAAGAAAAGAACATTAGCTCCAGATTATTTGGCAGAATTAAAAAGAGGGTTGCAGGTGACTTTTGGAAAGTACACATTGGGGTGTGCAAGTAAAGTACTTTCTCTGAATTTCATTAGCTACGTTACGAAAGAAAAGATCAAGCCCAGATAGATAGCAATGTAACAGATTTTGCTATGTTAAAAAAAAATCCATTTGAATCCACAGTGAACTAAAACACCAGAGTGGCTAAAAATTCCCTTCATGCATATTTACTTAGCAGAGAGCTCTTGAGAAAAACCTAACCAATAAACCCCAACCAAAGCAAATCCAGCTACTTCTCTAGCTGAGAGGGTGGAATGACTCCAAAATATTGTTTCAAGTTCAAAAAGCCGAAAACAACCCCACATAAAAAACAAAAATCCACCTAATTGGGCATTTACCTTTTTGGAAACAAAAGACCCAGTGGAAAAATAAATAAATAAGAACCCTTTTCTTAGATTCTTAGAAGACTAGACTGGAGCCCAAAATAAATCCTCTGCATTTGGCCAAGTAATAAAGGGCTCCATTCTCCTTCCCTCCCTTTAGTACACTGGAGACCTAATAAGGGCAAAGAATTCCCGGTGGTCAAGAGCTCAAACACCTAAAACAACCCAGCGACATTTACAGACACCAGCATCTACAGCCCTGATCCGAGTTGGCCCTCAGTTCAACTCTTCCGAGAGTCTTCCTGATTTTGCAAATAGAGATGTGGATTCAGGCCAGGTGCAGTGAGTGACTCGTGCCTGTAATCCCAGAACTTTGGGAGGCCGAGGTGGGCGGATCACTGAGGTCAAGAGATCGAGACCATCCTGGCCAACATGGTGAAACCCTGTCTCTACTAAAAATACAAAAATTAGCTGGGGATGGTGGTGCACACCTGTAGTCCTAGCTACTTGAGAGGCTGAGGCAGGAGAATCACTTGAACCCAAGAGGCAGAGGTTGCAGTGAGCCAAGATTGCACCATGGTACTCCAGCCTCGCGACAGAGTGAGACTCTGTGTCAAAAAAAATATATATATATGTGGATTCAAAGGGGAGAAGTGACTTATTGGCCAAGTTCACATGGAGCCCTGCCTCCAGATCTTCTACGTGTCTGAAATTGTCATTTATACTTGGTGGGTTTCTCTTTTTATTTTTATTTTTGGAGACAGTGTCTCACTCTGTTGCCCAGGCTGGAGTGCAGTGGTGTGATCTTGGCTCACTGCAACTTCCGCCTGCTGAGCTCCCACCTCAGCCTCCTGAGTAGCTGGGACTACAGGTATACACCACTGTGGATCACTCTTGGTGAAGGAATAAGCCCACACTTTCACCAGCCTTGCAGTTCGGACACACTAAGTCCTTAGTGTATGCCTTTAGAGCCCCTATCAGCCTTCCCACTCTGAACTGTAGAGAGGTATATGCAGCGCAGTGAGGTGACTTGATCAGCATCTGCTCAAGTGTCTGGGAAATGGCAGATCCAGGTCACGAGCCCTGGTAACGCTACAACCTTACTGCCTCCATCTCACCCCCGTGTGTCCTCCTTGGCTGAGCCTGAGAACACTGGCAAAAACAACAACGTAAATCTAAGTCTCTACATCCTCATTAGATCCTAGACTCAGCTGATGGAGCCCAAATTAGCACAACAACATAACGTAACACATAACATAACAACCAACAAGACCACCATTTAGGAGTGAACCAGAAGCAGAAGCTGACTTGGCCAAGAACTGGCTTTAGCATTAGGAAGTCAGAGAGCTCAGCTGCCACCTGTGAGGCTGAGGGGAGGCAGTGGAGGGTTCTGATGGTGAGACCCAGGTATGTGCGTCTCAGGGGAACCTCCAGAAAGCTCAAGGAATTCAGGGCACTCAGAGACATGCAGTTGGGAGATTTGCCCATTTTTAGTTATTATGCATGTAAATCCCCTTCTTGCAGAGGCGGGAATCAGCTACTAAGGAGATGGAGTCAAAGTCAAGCAACAGAGGCCAGAGGGGAGGAAAATCCTGCGGACAGTCTGGGGACAGGGGATCTTGCTTGCACATTTTCGGGGGCAAACTGATTAACTGGCAGCAAGCCAAAAGGTGGCTCGGGGCAAACCTTGAGTAAGGCTTCACAGAAAAGAATTTCAGTCAATTGCATTTTCTAGAAAACTTGTTTAACTGTGTATTCTACATGATTGGCTGTCTGGTGCTGTCTGCCCAGGACCTGCCATCAGCACCTCCTCCTGGGCTGGGCTGGATTGCCAGCTTCCTCTAATTACTTTCTCATGCGTTTAATATGAGATCCTAGTCTTCATAGTGACTCTCTGTAAAATGTATGTTTTCACTTTTTTCTTAATCTCATTGTATAGATGTGGAAACTGAGGTTCAGAGTGGTTAACCGAGGTCCCTTAGCAAGAAAGTGGCAGAACCAGGATTTATAAGCACAGCATTTCTGTCCGATGCCTGAGACCTCAGGCCCCATGCTATGTAATTCCCAGGTCATCCTGTATCCCAGGCTCAGTGGGGACCCTGGAAGGGAAGGGAAGCTTCTCTAAGGTTCAGACAGGAAACTGGTCACACCAGGTGCCTGGCCCCCAGCTCAGTGCACGAGATGTGCCCTGAGCACCTGTGTCCTCTGGTGGCCGTGAACCCGTGCTCTGTAACATCCTTTTGGGCAGGAGTTCCTGACCTTTCTCCACCTGGTGCTTTCCAGGTCTCATACCAGCAGCTTCACTCTCCCAAAGGCTAGGTCTCAGTCTTCTCCCTGATTCACCATCATTGAGTGGGTCCATGGGTTTATTTAGCCTTCTAGCGTCTGGCTTTCTTTTTCTTGTAAGCTGCTCAATTCGTCATAATTTATTACACAGCAATAGATAATACACATGAAATGCAAATACTTTTTCTGTTATAAGTTGTCCTGTTGATGGGAGTGATGGTATTTCGTGTGTGTTTTTTATAAAACTGATGCATAGTAATTGTACATATTTATGGGAAACACAGTGAGTTTCCATACATGCAAAGCAGAGTGATCCAGTCAGGGGTAATTTGCATATTCATCACCTCAGACATTCATCATTTGGTTTGGGAACGTTCAAAATCCTCTCTTCTCACTGGAAAATATATTAGAAATTCTTGTTAACTGTATGCCAATAGAACACTAGTACCTATTCCTCTTTATCTGTAGTTTTGTATTCTTTAACTGCTCCGCGTCCATCCCTGCCTGGCTGCTTACAAGAACTCATCTTTGTGGCTTGCTGGTAGAAATTGAATTCGAAGAGCCCCAAGGTGCCTGGGGATTGAGGGAGGCAATGAGCCACTTTGAGCCTGCTGGGGATTTGGAGAAAGGACTGAGCAGAAATGTTGAGGCTAAGTTTGCAATCAGGCGTGTAAACTTAGCCAGCTCCCTAGCTAGGTGGGTGCCTCTTGGGGGCAACCTGCTTCACGTAAAAGGAATCATCAGCGTCGCTGTTGCAGCCTTGGATAATTCCCTCCTAATAACATGTTCACAATGGAGAGAAAGGTTTGTTGTTGTTCTTCGTACTGAAAACGCTGTTAATCCTACCACCTGGTGGAGAGTTTGATGAATAAGGACTGTTGCTCAGGAAACATATTAGCTGCCACGAACAGGAATGTCTTTGTGGGGAGTATTACTGGTTGTTTCTAAAGCATAATCTTACATTTTAAAATTCAGTCTTTTGGCAAAAAAAGGAAATTAAAGTGAAGTGAAGAGATTATTCGGACAGTACCACTGTTCTTTCTCTCACCACCTCGTAGAAACTTCAAATGGAAAACACACCTTTCAGAGTGGGCTGAAGAACTGGCTCCAACCTAAAACCTGTTGCTATTTTTCTGTATCTATCTGTGACATGGAACGAACTGAGCTCAGCAAACATGAGCCTTGGACCACAGTAAGTCCTTGCTTAACAACAACGATAGGTCCTTGGAAATTGTGAGTTTAAGGGAAACAACATAAACTGATTTTGCCATAGGGTAATTGATATAAACAAGCGTTAAGTTTCTCTGGTGTATTTATGTTTATAAAAACATCACCTGGCTGGGTGCAGTGGCTCACACCTGTAATCCCAGCATTTTGGGAGGCCGAGCACCCGAGCTTAGGAGTTCAAGACCAGCCTGACCAACATGGAGAAACCCCATCTCTACCAAAAAATACGAAAAATTAGCTGGGTATGGTGGGGTGTGCCTATAATCCCAGCTACTCGGGAGGCTGAAGCAGGAGAATCACTTGAATCCGGGAGGCAGAGGATGCAGTGAGCAAAGATCGTGCCATTGCACTCCAGCCTGGGCAACAAGAGTGAAACTCCAAAAAAAAGAAAAAAAGAAAGAAAGAAGGAGGAAGGAAAGAAAGAAAAGAAAAGAAAGAAAAGAAAAGAAAAAAGAAACCGTCACCAAACTTCTAAATGAAGGCCCAAAACAGCTTTGCAGGTGGTCAGAACCTGTCTCAGTGGCTCAGGGAGCGTGCGCATGTGCGCGTAGACACACACACACACGCAAAACCATACTCACTCGCCCTGGGACCATATAAACACAAGTTCACCTGACATGCACAGCTTTTTGGAGTGTGGGAAACCAGAGTACCTGGAGAAGAGCCACGAGGACATGGGGAAAACTTGCAAACTCTACACACACAGTGGTCCCAGCCAGGAACCCATCTTTTTCTCATCAATGTTATAATGAAATGATGTTGAATGAAATGGTGTTATTGGAAGACCTGCTGCATAGGATTTTATAAATTAAACTTATATTTATGCAATGTCAGAAATCCAAACAAGTAGAAAAAAAGCATGCTGGCTGTGGAGACAGTTTTGATATCAGAATACGTCTGCGCTGTCAGGAACCTGCCTTGGATGGCATAAAGGAGGTTTTCTCTTTTTTTCTGGCCATGGTGTCATAAACTTTAGTCACCATTACTTGCGAGAGGTGGGGAGTATGGTGTATTGACTGAATAATTAGTTACAGAGGTTGCACATTTAAATAGTGTCAAAGAATTATAAAATTTTAACATTTGCAAAGAGTCTTAGCAGTGACCTTGTTCAACCTTCTTTTACTACAAGATTTTAATTATTCACCTACTGAGTCATTCATTGATTCCTTGATTCACTCAATAAAAGTTCTAGCTCTGGCTGGGTGCGGTGGCTCATGCCTGTAATCCCAGCACTTAAGGTGGCTGAGGCGGGTGGATCACCTGAGGTCGGGAGTTCGAGACCAGCCTGGGCAACATGGTGAAACCCCTGTCTCTACTAAAAATACAAAAATTAGCTGGGTGTGGTGGTGGGTGCCTGTCATCCCAGCTCTTTGGGAGGCTGAAGTAGGAGAATCGCTTGAACCTGGGAGGCGGAGGTTGTAGTGAGCCAAGATCACACCATTGCACTCCAGCCTGGACAACAACAGTAAAACTCCTTCTAAAAAAAAAAAAAAAAGCCAACAAACTAGCTCTGCCACTGCCTAACTGCGTGTCCTTGAGCAAATTGCTGAATGTCTCTGTACCTCCATTTCCTCATTCATAAGATCTGGGTAATAATAGGACCTACCTCCCTGGAGGTAGTAAACAAGCATTCAGTGAGTTAATACTTGGAAAGTCCTTGGAAGAGTCCTTGTGAGAGGTATGCCGTGGTTAACACATCATCATCAATTACATTCTTATTCCGCCTCCCTCGAGCAGCAGTTTTCCTCACTGAGACTCTAGCACGTGGTTGTCCTGTACCTGCTTGATCACTCCCAGTGCTAGGGAGCTCTCTGCCCCACACTGTGGCTTTTTGACCTCTGGGAAGCTTTGTGGTTTAGAAGGCTCTTTCTCATTCAAAGCTTCCAACCAGAGAGAGCTTCCTGGAGCCGGTGGCAGAGTGGTACTTTGTGGAGCTATCTAAATTTAAGGATGGGAAAGTTTTCTGGGCTATGAAGCCAGAGTGTCATTGCTGGACATCAGAGGCAGAAGAGACATACCTAAGATTTTAGCCATGAGAGATTTTAGCCTCCAGACTCCAACCTCTTTATTTCACAGCTGAGAAGACAGCTCAGACAGGGCCTGGCTGGTACGACGGCCCAGTCTGTCATCGGGCAGAACCTGGATGGGAGGCCAGCCCATGGGGTGATGCTGCCAAGGCCTGCATTGCCACTCAGTTCTCCTCTTGTCCTGTGTCCTCCTGAACCAGAGCAGGCAGGAAGAGCAGCTGGGACCGTGGTGCCAGGTCTCCTATGAGGACCCCATGGTGGCAGGCCTTGGTTGACTAGACGATTTCCATGTCCCAGGTCTCCTATGAGGACCCCATGGTGGCAGGCCTTGGTTGACTGGACGATTTCCACTGTGTTTATACCTCACAGTCTCCTCTCTCCCTTTAGACCTCAAGCTTGCATTGTCTTTTGTGAATTCTAGCACCTGCCCCCCCTCTTTTCCTTCCTGAGGTTCTGCCCAGAAAATACCACATACTGGTCATTCTAGACCCATTCATTGCCTGAGCAGGGCTTTGAGCTCACTAGTGCTATCAGTATTTTACAGCTGAGAATGCAGGCTTGCTGACTGGCCATTGCCTGAAGGTCTCCCAGGTTGGGAGGGTCGAGTTGGGGGGCTGTCACGTACCCCTTTCCACCATGTCACAATGTTTCCTTCTAACACATGCAAGCATGTTGTAAAATGCCTGAGACAGTGTATCTGGTCTCCCTGCCTGCATTAAGAGCGCCTCTGCCAACCTCCCTCCCACTTCCCTCTACTTAATTTTATCATCTTAAGAGTCCAAAAGAACAAAATGTCCCCCCTCCACCGCACCATATTTCAAAGGGCTATAAATAGGACAGTTAGTGGTGGCACTCTGGGTCACATCTGCCAGGGACAGACTTTATATGATGTCAGCCGTGTCCTTGGGTCCAAGGGTTCCATGGTTAATAGTTTTCTTTCTCCCTTCCTTCCTGTTTTCATTCCTTCTTTTCCTCCCTCCCTTTCTTCTTTGTTTTCTGTATCCTGAAAGTCTTGCTTAAAAGTAAATAGTTATGCAGCCTTCATTAGGTGAGGCTGCCTAGAAGACAAACAGGTCCACGTTTCACAATTTCTCCCAGATCCGAGAAAGGAACGCAACTCCGAGCAGACAGAACAATGCATGCTGAGCCCAGAGGACAGCTGTACAGCCTGCCAGCATCTCACTCCTCTGAAAGCAAATTCAGTCCATCCAAGAGCAAGGCGAGGGGGAGAAGACAGGCTCTGGAGTCACCAGGCTGGCAGTTGATCAGTGGTGAGATCTGAGGCAAATGACTTCCACGTCTGAGCCCAGTGTCACACACTGTGCTCCCGGGGTGACGCCAACTCATCTTCCTGGGTGAGAGTTGAGATTTAGAAAAAAGCAGGGGTTGGTTGGGAACAGCCCCAGAGAAGAGACGGCCTTCAAGCTGGGACTAGGAAGATGGTGGGCCCTTCTGACAGCAGCAGTGAGGCTGAAGAGAGCACCCCGTGGAGGAACCCACTGCCCAAGCCAGGCACCTGCCCACTCCTGTGACTGGAGGGAAGAGGTGGGAAAAAGGGCAACATGGAGGCCCCAGTTGGGTGGGTCCTAAATGGCTTGATCCTTTCAGTAATGTGCAAGCAAGATTCCTTTTCCTTCCTGCAGAACAGGATTTCATCAGACCCCTGATGTTTTAGGAAAATCATGTGGCCCAGGTTCACAGTGGCTGGAAGGGCAAGACCGAATGTCCCATAGATGGTACGGGCGGGAGTCACTGTGAGCCGCATTTGGAGTGTTTGCTCCAATGTGAGAATTGGCAACTTCATCTCTGGGGTTTGAGAACAGATTGCACTACGGTGCTAAGAAACTCCACATAGAAGGTGACTTGGAGATTTTCAGCCTGGTGGCTGAGAGAACTGGGGAGCCATGGATGACAAGAGGGAGTGCAGCCGCAGAAATACACACCAGGGAAGTGAGCTGTTCCTCCCATTACAGACCTACTGGATCTGAGGTGACGGAGATGAACTAAAGCCCAGCCAGCCTGAGATGGGTGAAGAAAAAGCCAAGGCAGAGGCGTGATGCCCAGTTCAATTCTGGAAAGATTGAGCAGTCCCCTGAGGGGGTGGCCTCCTTCTTCCCCAGGCAGCACACACACCAGGCAGGAAATTCCTTCCTTTCCTTTGTCTTCCCAGCCCTCAGAGTGAAGTAGAAAAACCCAGGTAGGCCAGATGCAGCGGCTCACGCCTGTAA
Organism: Aotus nancymaae; assembly: GCF_030222135.1. Taxonomy (NCBI): domain Eukaryota; kingdom Metazoa; phylum Chordata; class Mammalia; order Primates; family Aotidae; genus Aotus; species Aotus nancymaae. The sequence continues at coordinate 81,670,106 of NW_026988450.1, read as the reverse complement.
TCCCAGCACTTTGCGAGGCCGAGGCGGGCAGATCACAAGGTCAGGAGATGGAGACCATTCTGGCCAACATGGTGAAATCCCATCTCTACTAAAAATACAAAAAAAATTAGCTGGGTGTGGTGGCGCATGCCTGTAATCCGCACTACTCGGAAGGCTGAGGCACAAGAATTGCTTGAACCCAGGAGGCGGAGGTTGCAGTGAGCCGAGATTGCACCACTGCATTCCAGCCTGGCAACAGAGCGAGACACCATCTCAAATAAATAAATAAATAAACCAAATAGATGGCTAGACCAGCACTTGGGAGGAAAGCACGTGTTCAATTAAAGTTTCTCCAATCTGAATTAGACCCACGGTAGCAGGTGTGGAGAGGAGGAGGAGGAGGTGATGGCCCAGGAGAAGGTACCCCTGCCTGCTCACGCTGAGCTGGTCCTGGGCAGTCGGTGGGGTCCTAGCCTTCTTGACAATTGACATCCTTCATCCCATGGACTAAGGATGAGAAAGGCCCCATCTCCTTTGATTCACAGTTCTCACTCTCCAGCCTTCAGCCCCTCACCTTCTTACACCTCTACATCCCACTGTCAAGTGTAGAATTTTGGAACACCATTGTCAGAGGGTCAGTGGAATGGATCCACCCCGACCCCTGCAGTGTAAACGTGGCTCATTCATGTCATTTGCTGCAAGGGGCCTGGGGTTGGGGCAGCCAGAGAGCAGACAGATGGTCATGTGCATTCAGGTATCTTCCAGAGTAGCCTGGTGACTTTCAGCAGGTGATTGCAGACTCTGAAAAATGGGTCTAGAATTCAACTCATGCTTGTGGTTGCAAAATTAAATTTTGGAAAAGTATCTGGCACATAGTAGGAGCTCAACAATGCTGAATGGTCCTATTCCCTGAAGACAGAAATCCTCCACCTTTGATGAGAATCGGAAGCCGCTGTACGGCCCTGATGGGGTGCATCTTGTGGAAGGACCCAGTTCCAGGGCGCTCAGTGCATGGAGTCTGCAGAAGCAGTAAGGCCCCAGACGCCTCTCTGTACCCTTCTCCCATGTACGTCTTGCTCCTGACCCCCTTAGCACCCTGCTCACTGGGTCCTTCTGGACCCTCACTGTGGGGGCCTCTTAGATTTCCCCAACCTATGTTGTGAACTTTGTTCTAGGACCTGATGTCCAGGCTGTTGGCCATCTCTAGTTTAGTCCTAAGATGGACCCCCAAAGGTGGCACAGATTGCCTGTGGACCTGTTCACTGCATGATCCTAATCACAGCTGACGTTTTCTGAGGGCTCCATGCTTTATACTAAGTGCCCTCAGATGATAACAGAAAGGATACTTGCTACCACTTCTTGACAAGCATACCGGGCACTGTGCTGGGCTCCTGTTTTCTCATTCATTCTCATAACCCCATAAGGTCAGAGACTTTTATTATCCCCATCACCAAAAGAGGAGACCCAGGTGCTGAGTGATGAGATAACTTGCCCAAGACCCTGGTCAGTCAATGGCACAGCCATTGGCCAAGTCATTATTGTGTTTGTCCCTTATGAACAGCAGGCAAAGTGAAGCGCTCGTCCTCGTCTTTCTTCTTCATGACCATCATCAGCATTTCCATGTTACAGATGAGAAAACTTCCAGAGGCACACGGGCAAGGCTGGTGAAGCAGGAGCTGGGATCGAGGGGTTTGGATGTTGAGGTACAGGAACTCATCCTGGGATTGAAGGTGGAGAGAGCCCGAAGTTAGTTGTCTCATTTCTGCTCGTGTTCTGGTTCTGCTGAGTCTGTTCACTGCCCATGTGGTACTGAGAGCTGTTGAGTGGAGCAGGGTAGGCTTTTTATGCAAGCAGGGGGTCATGAACTGGGGTGCACAAGGGGTTGGATGGCATGTGCTTTAAGGTCATATCAACCCTGGCGCCATCTCTGCATTTGAACTCAATATCCTTTGAGGACAAAGGGATATTGTGTTAGAGACAGACGTGGCTTTGAGTCTCATCTCTGCCAATTTCTAGCTGTGTGGTCCTGGGCAAATTACACCCTTTCAGAATCTTAATTTCCACATCTGTGAAATGGGGGTAAAACTACCAGCCCCAGAGGACTGCTGTGAAATCGAATGAAATCATGCACATGAGATGCTTTGCAGGCTGTTTGCTTCATTGTCCATACTCAACTCAGGGTTGCTCTTGTTGATGATAATAGCTCTTCCAGCAAAGCAGCCAGACCTCAGCGATTAGCCTTCAAATTCAGAAATGCACTTCATTATGAGGGATCCTGTGTGTTGAGCCCCTTTCAGAGAGAGAGAGGTTATTTACTTATTCATTTTTTTAATTTTTGAGATGGAGTTGCTCTCTATTGCCCAGGTTGGAGTGCAATGGCACGATCTCAGCTCACTGTAACCTCTGCCTCCCGGTTTCAGGTGATTCTCTTGCCTCAGCCTCCTGAGTAGCTGGGATTACAGGTGTGTGCTACCACATCCAGCTAATTTTTGTACTTTTTAGTAGAGATAAGGTTTCACCATGTTAGCCAGGCTGGTCTCGAACTCCTGACCTAGTGATCCACCCACCTTGGCCTCCCAAAGTGTTGGGATTACAGGCATAAGCCACCATGAGTGGCCAAGAGAGAGGTTATAAGTGAGAGCAGCTTTCGCAGCCTAACAAGTGCGTGTACTTCCTGCCCAAAGTTCTTCTCACTTTTACTTTCAGATCAGCTGAGTTGGCCTCCTGAGTCCCTGGGTCTCCATAGAGGGAAGTGCCGTCACACCCAAAGGGGCTGCACCCTCTGAACGTCACTGCTCAGTTTGCTCACATGCTGGCATGAGCCATGTCATTCCTGGTTCACACCCGGAATTTCTGCACGTAAACCTGGTTCTCGACACGCAGCCCAGCCAACAGCTCTGCTGTGGCCTTCCAGCACTTACACCAGATGTTTCTCGGTCCTCTCCCCATTCCTCACTCACCTCTGTGTCTGCTCTTGCACTTTCCTACTTCTGGGTCAACTGTCCCGTTTGCAAACTGATCTGGTCAGGCTGTCTCAGTCTTGATCTCATTCTCCATCAGTGTCATGTTCCGGATGGGAATCTAGATTAAGAAACCACCCACTTGCACATTCATGATCCTCCCCTGGACACAGTGGTGTGGTTCCTTGCTGGTGGACCTGTGTTCTCTCTACTCATGCAGTGGGCTTTTCTAGGGCAGAGCCGAAAAGTATACTGTTGTCTCCAGCAGGGAGGAACGCAGTGCTTGGCATAGCCCAGGCCAAGGCTCAGACAAAGCTGACGGGAAGTAAACTGCGTTAGTCCCAGAGTTTACAATAGAGTAGAGTTAAGAATTAGTTTATCATTCAGGCTTCACCCTTTATCAGTCATATGACCTTGAGCAAGTTACTTAATCTCCTCAAGCCTGCATTTACTCATCTTCAAAACGGTGGAAATAATAGGACACAGATCCAAGGACGATTGTGAAGATTAACTGAGCTTTTGAGTATTAAAGGGCTTAGTTTAGCAAATGCCGGTAAGTATTTTAAAAATGTTATCTGTTATTACTACTGCTAGTTAAGTGTTATCTGTTATTGCTATTACTGGCATCAAAGTGATTTCGTGTTGTTTTGTATTCACTTTTTTTTTTTTTTGAGGTGGAGTTTTGCTCTTGTTATCCAGGCTGGAGTACAATGGTGTGATCTTGGCTCACCACAACCTCCACCTCCCAGGTTCAAGTGATTCTCCTGCCTCAGCATCCTGAGTAGCTGGAATTAGAGGCATGCACCACCACACCTGGCTAATTTTGTATTTTTATTAGAGACAGGTTTCTCTATGTTGGTCAGGCTGGTCTCGAACTCCCGACCTCAGGTGATCCGTCCACCTTGGCCTCCCAAAGTGTTGGGATTACAGGTGTGAGCCACCGCGCCCCAGCCCAGTATTCACTTATTTTTTAGCAGAGCCCTGCAAAATAGTTGAAGCAGAGACAGTTCCATTTTACCAAAGAGTAAAGTAAAACTCAGAGAAAGGCACTTTTCTAAAATCACACAGCTTGACTTGACCAGTCTCCCCTGGGGCACACCTAGAAGCAGGCCACACTGTTTTGGGTGGAACATGCCATGCCCACAGGCCTCAGAAACGATCCCTGTAATTTAAAAATGCAGAAATAGTATTCAGCCAGACCCAGTGGTAACAGTTATTCAGATGAGTATTTGCATAGAGAGGAAAAGCTATGATATATTAAGCAAACTGGCCCTGCCCCTCCAGGAGTGGTGTCAAGCTTCACTTCTAGTTTGCTGCTCTACTCCAAGAGACACAAAACTGGAGAGCACAGTCTCTTATGAGTTATTGTATTATATTATGCAGTAGAAAGGAGCCTCAGGTGGCATGAGGGGGCTGTGGATGGCAGAAGTGCTAATATGGGCCAAGAAATCATGATTTATGGATTCAGGACAGGAGGAATGAGAACATAACCATGATTTGTTTGACTGGAATTTGTCCTAATCTGTGCTCTAGCTGGAGTAGGTAGACATTTTTCTTGCTTCCAAGTCTCCTGGTTTAAGCCTGGCAGTTCCCTGCTTAGCTCCTAGATTGGTGCTAGTGGCTACCAGTTGGATGGATGGAAAGGAAAGGGATGAATGGGCTGGAGTAGGATGAAAGTAATTAGCTTGGTATTGGGAAGAACTCTGACCCCCGAGTCCGAGGCCCTCTGCCCATGGTCCAGCTGCACTGCTGTCCACTGTTCATAGAGAAGCCACTTCTCTTGGCCTCGGTTTCCTCATTTGTGGTCTTGGAGAGTCACATGAGCTTTTCAGAACCTCTCCAAAAATGGGGACACTTTCTGATTTGTCTTTCTGGTGTGTATGAACACACTTCACAGATGTTTCAGCGGTAAGAGTTTAGTTGTTGCTCTTAACTGGAAGTAACCTTGGAAGGGTGGGGAAATGGGGATTCAATATAGAGAGAGGCATGACAGCAGAACACGAGTGAGAGGAGAACTGGGACATGGCTTTTAGAAAAGATTTGCAGGGCTCCTGTTAAAACCAAAAGGTAAAGAAAGGGTAAGGAGCTCATCAGGCTGTTCCTGGGATCTGGGGCAAGACAGTGGAATAATTGCCTTTCCTCTGCATTGAACACGCCAGTGCTGCAACAGAGAAGCTAAGAAACCAAGGCTGTGGAAGGAAAGCCCCACATGGGGTGCAGTTCTAGTTTTTAAGATAAACCTTCAGGTGGCAAACTTGTCAGTTGGAATTTGGAATCCAATGCAATTGCCAACTTTTTTTTTTCAAAGCCTACTTAAGATCAATGAAAGAATTGGTTCAGGATGTGAGGCGTTGCTTCCAGAGGAGGCTTAGGCTTTAATTGAAGATCACAGTTAGCCACAGATGCCAGGCTATAGAGTCAGAGGCTTCATTCAGAGCAGGGCTCCATGTTTAATCTGATTCATAGATTACCCCCTTCTACCTTATGGCATAGAACAGTTACAGTATATATCCTGACACAGGCATGTATACATGCAGGTTTTTATATTATGAGGATTATCAACTATTCAGTAATGTAACGTACATAAGGCTCAAACTCAGTAATAAGCTTCTGCACAGTCATAAATCAGACAGATACTCACTGATTCTCTGAGATTTATCTGGTTGTTCACCCATTTATTCATGGATTTACTGATCATTATTTAGTGCATCTGAGAGCCAGTGAGAGTGAGAGTGGGGAAATCTAGTGATAAGTGAAACACAGCCCCACTTCCCTACCTCTGAGAGGCTCGGTCTAGTGAAAGCAACCAATGGTAGGATTGAGGTGATGCCTAGTGCTTAGTAAATTCTTGCTAAATGGAGAAATGAATGAATGCACAGATGAATGAAGCCATGGGTGCTTCAAGGTAAGGCCATAACCCAGCTTCAAGTTTGGAAGGGGGTGTGTCAAAGAAAACATCTTAGAAATGTGATACCTATGTTGTTTTGGTCACTCTCTCATTCAAGAAATAGGAATAGAATTTCTCCCACATCCCGGTGGTGTGTAGGGCAGACATGCCCTTGCCTTTATGGAGTTAACGTGGTGGCGATAATGCTTCGTAGGAATGCAAAGAACACTGGAAATTTAGAGGGGCAGTGCCCAGCCTCATCCCCAGAGACAGTGAAGATGTCTCTGGGAAGTGCTGTCTACACTGAAATCTGAAGGATGAGTAGAAAGTACAGAGGGAATGGGGAATGTGTGAGCCAGTGATGCAAGGGAGGGAGGCCGGAGTTACACTTTACAGGGATCCCCCAGCTGCTGCTAAGAGAGGGAGATGGCATTAGAGGCGATGGCTATTGCAAGACTGGCTAGGAGGTGGTGGCAGTGAGCATTGTGCCTTAATTCTCATTTCTGAAAAGAAAGAGTTTCGTTCCTATAGCTTCCCAAGACCCTGAGCCCTAACTGTGCTGGCTGTGGTCACGTTCATGTATCTTCCATGTAAACATCCTGCCCCCATCAGCAGGTGCCAAATAGAATGTGTTTATAGTCAATGCCCACATGGGTTCCAGAACCAGGCAAATGCCTTTAGACAACTCTGGGCTCAGTCAGTCACTAAATGCTATTGTTTCTCCCTCTAAAAGAGCTCTTGAATCTCCCACTCCTCCTTTTAACCAGGGCCCTGCCTTCTGGCCCTCATTATCTCTTTATAGTCACCAACTCAACAGGGGTTGAACTTTCTTCCTAACACACAAATTTATCCTCATATATCGCCATTGCCAGCGGTATAAAGATACCTCAGTGGTTGTATCTGTCAGCTTTCTCTGTGTAACAAACAGCCCCAAACCTTAGTGCCTTAAAACAGTAGACATTTATGATTTCTGTGGGTTGATGGTCTGATCTGCACAGCTTGTGTTGGGCTGATTGCATGTGCTGGCCCATCCACACCCCTGAGGGCTGAACTGGGGTGCCTCAGCCTCTCTCCATATTGTCTGTCATCCTCCAGGGGGCTACCCTAGTCTTGCTAATGTGGCAGAAAAATGATTTCCAGCAAAACCTGAGCATGGTGGCTCATCCCCCGGAGCTTGAGACCAGTCCTGGCAACACAGCCAGACCCTACATAAAATACAAATAATTATCCAGGTGTGGTGGCATGAGCCTGTAGTTCCAGCTACTTGGGAGTCTTAGAGGGAGGATCGCTTGAGCCTGGGAGGTTGAGGCTGCAGTGAGTGGTTGTCATGCCACTGCCCCTCCAGCCTGGGCAACTGAGTGAGACCCCATATCAAAAAACAAAAAACAAACAAACAAAAAAAACAAGAATGATTTCCAGCAGCAAGAGAGAGGAGCTCTTAGACATAAGCACTTTTAAAACCTTTATTTGTGTCACCTTTGCTATTGTACCATTGGCTAAAGCAAGTCTCGTGACCAAACTTCGATTTCCCCCATGCTGGGAAGGGAGGCAAAGCCCCACCGCAGAGTGTGCCTGCAGGTGGCTGAACAAATTGGGGCCATTTCTACAGCAATGGTTTGAGGGATTGAATGGTGATGTTTCCTGTGTGGTCTGTTCTCTGCCACGTACTGCTTTCGTCCTACCTGACAGGTTCACTCGTAAGCTCTCAAAGCCTCAGCTGCCCATCCATAAAATGGGAATAATCCATGGGATCACCTCAGTGATTTCATGAGAGGATCAGATGAGAAAACTGAGCATCTGCACATCTCCCAGTGCTTGGGGCCCAATAAGACTGGAGAGTTTCTATGCTGTTCTTAGCGCCAGATGAAGTCTTTCTTTTCTTTCTCCCTGAGACAGAGTCTGGTTCTGTCACCCAAGCTGGAGTGCAGTGGTGTGATCCCAGCTCACTGCAACCTCATCTCTCAGGTTTAAGCGATTCTTCTGCCTCAGACTCCCGAGTCCCTGGGACTATAGGCATGCACCATGTGCCACCATACGTGGCTAGTTTTTGCATTTTTAGTAGAGACAAGGTTTCACCACGTTAGCCAGGCTGGTTTTGAACTCCTGACCTCAAGTGATCCACCCGCCTTGGCCTCCCAAAGTGCTGGAATGACAGGCATGAGCCACTGCACCCAGCCAGAGAAAGTCTTCAAAAGCCTCTATGTGGCATCAGCCTGATTTATCCTAACCCTGACATCACATTTTCACATTCATGTCTTATGTATTTCTTTTTCTTTTCCCTGTGTTTTGTGTTTTTACTAAACAGCACCTCCTTTGTTTAAAGAGCAGCTAAAAATATCATCTCCTCTTCAAATTCTTCTTCCATACTGAGTTGGTCATTTCTCCATTTTTTTTTTTTTTTTTAGAAAATTACTTAATCTGGCATTAAGAACAGCACAGAAACTCTCGGCTCTGTCTCCCAGGTTGGAATGCAATGGCACGTTCTCGGCTCACTGTAACCTCCACCTCCTGGGTTCAAGTGATTCTCCTGCCTCAGCCTCCCGAGTATCTTGGATTTACAGGTGTGCACCACCATACCTAGCTAATTTTTGTATTTTTAGTAAAGACGGGGTTTCACCAAGTTGGCCAGGCTGGTCACGAACTCCTGACCTCAAGTGATCTGCCTGCCTTGGCCTCCCAAAGTGCTGAGATTACAGGAGCCCGGCCCCTCTGTATCACATTGCCCTGAATTGTTTGTGTATTTTTCTGTTTTCTCCCATTGTGAACTCCATAAGGAGGGGAGTTGTGAGTTACTCACCTTCCTATCCTGGTGTGTGGCTCTGTGCATGGAACAGAATAGGAGTTTGTTTAACAGGTAGTGCTATATAAATAAGTGGGTGTGAGTAGAATAAGTGTTTGAATATCTTTTCCTTATCTTGAGTCATCCTAAAAAGGCAGAGGATGGACTAAGCGTCAAAACTAACTTAAACTTTTCTCCTCTTCCCTTCCAGCTGGTACCATTTTCAGATTTCATCTTCCTTAACGGGAAATGTCAATGAGAGGAAATTAACATCTCCAAGAGCTGCAGTGAACAAACGCTGTGACCTTGGGCCAGGGCAATTCCAATTGGGGACCAGAGGTGGACAGTCACTCAGCCTATGGAGGTAAGTGACAAATCTCTCCCTGGCACGAGTGAGATGTGCTGTCTTTTCTGTTATTTGTTTTTTTTTTTCCCCCATTGATTATGTTCCATGGAGGATATGAAAGTTATTCTCCTGTTTTTTGGTGTCTGAAATATGTCCTGCTTGCCTAGAAATGTGCTATTAAGAGGAGTTCCCATGGAAGGGGAATACAGTGTCCCTCAGGAGAAAGATGCAGACAGTTAGCGTATCTAGCAGCCTTTCTTTTCCCTAAATGGAGAGCTTTCTGAGCTCTCATGAACACTGGTAAGTAAAAACCTGGATTCAAACATCCTTTGATGACAAGTGCCTGTCATCCTGAAGAAGGACTGTCATGACACTCCAGTGTGTATTAGAGCAAGTGTCAGCAAACTGTGGCCTACAGGACAGGTCTGGCCCAGCCTGTCTGTAAATAAAGCTTCACTGGTACCCTGCCATGCTCATTTGTTCAGGTGTCGTGTATGGGTGTTTTCACACCATGACAGCCCCATTGAGTCATTACCATAGAGACCATGTAGCTGTGAAGCCTCACATATTTATTCCCTGGTCCTTAACAGAAAGGTGTTACAATCTCTGGTCTACAGCTGAGCTGTCCACACAGAGCCACTCCATATGGAGATATTGAAATTGTAATTAAAATGAACCAATATGAAAAATTAAGTCCTCAGCCACATCACATTTCATGTGCTTAGTAGCCATGTGTTGCTTATGGATACCCATGGATAGCACAGATAGAGGACATTTTTATCAGTGCAGAGTTAGCTTGGGAAAAACTGACATCACCCTGGATGTGTCACTTCACTCTGCTGGTCTCTAATCCAGCTTGGGCATGATTGCAGTCATTGCAGAAGAAGAAGGAAGGTTGATGTCTGTGAGTGTGTATAGCTATTTTCTGTATGATTATTGGCATATTGGCAAGGACCACTCTCTCTCACTCCCTCTCTCTCATCTAAGAATGGAGTAACTTTTCAAATTTCTTTGGGAGCCATCTTGTGGTCTCTGTATGTGACTCCATGTTAAACAAATCCACTTGGACCTTGGGGTTTATTAGTTTTATTTATACAAGTAAATATGGATGTGAGCTTGAGCCCTTCTGGCGTCACAGGTAGGTCAAGGGCCATGTGGGGCCTCCTCTAAAGGGTAAGAAACAATAGTTTCCATGTTCCCAAGGGGTAAATATACGAGCAAGAGCGATAAGAAACAAGGAGAGGAAGAAAATGAGCTAAAGATATGGCATTCATGAGTCAGACTAATGAGGAAGAATGGAGACAAAAGACAATATGGTTCCTGGCTATGGTCATAGGTTTACTTTGAAGGAACATGTTGAACGAAGTCATGATGCTTGGGAATGTACCACATCTCAGAATTGTGCCGAACACAGGCAGTGCTATACAGTAGACAGGTTGGGGAGAGCCTTGGACCTGGAGCTAGGCTCACCATCTTAGATGGGGCAAGACTGGGGGCATAGCAGGAGGTTCTGCTTGGTGCATTAGCCAGTGCAAGTGGGAATAACAAGGGCTGATCATTGAGATGAACAGTTTGTTTGGAAGAGACCTAAGAAAGAACATAGAAGAGACTCAAGGTGGTCAACAGGTCTGGGCAAAGGCCCCAGGTTAGCATTTAGAAGTTGGGCTTTCTTATCTTTGGGTTACCCAAGCACAAGCAAGAACAGAGCAGAGACTCCACTGATGAGAACGGACCCAATTAATATGCATTCTACACGTCTAGATATGAAATGGCTCCCTGCCTCTTTCTTTTGGTTGGTCTTCAAGCACCTCACCATTACAGAGGAGTGCTATATGCATTTTAAGCAGGCATTTCTATAACCTTCAAACAATGGAAGTTAATGCAGATATGAAGTAATTATAAGAAACACAAATAATAGTATTCATTTTTTAGTTCTTTCTTAGAACCAAGCACATCAAGAATGATGATAATGATGCTGATGATAATAGTGATAATATTTTCTGTCCATTTTCAGCTTATGTGCCAGGTGCACTGTTCTACTAATAATTATTATCATTATTACTACTAATAATTATTATAGCTTTAAATTATTGGGCACATACAATGTACAAAGTAATATATTGATTTTTTTCTCAATCTCATGAACCCAGAACATTCTTTTCCATTTTTAATTTTTAAAAATTGTTTTATTTTTATATAAATGCAAATTTATAGAAAAGTTATAAGAACAGCCAACAAATTCCTGGACTCCCTTCATCCAGGTTTTTAAATGTTCACATTTTATTATGTTTATTTTTTCTTTTTTCTCTACCTTTTTTCCTGAAATCAGAAAGTTGCATCTTAGAATACAATTTTCTAAGTCAGAAACTTAACATTGATTTGAACTATTATCTAACCTTCTGATTTCTTACTCAGATTTCACCAGTTGCCCCAGATAAATTCCTTCATGGCAAAAGAAAAGCCAATTGGCATGTATCTTTCTTGGAAAACTTTCTTAATCTTTTATTTCAACATGTGAACCTTTTTGACAAGTTCAGTCCAGTCATTTGAGAGAATGCCCTCAATTTTGGCTCCTCTGATGTTTCCTTGTGATTAGACTGGCAGGACTAGCCCAGAGATGATGTGTCCTTTTAAGCACGTTGTATCAAGAGGCACCGGCGTGCTTCTCTCCCATTACTGGTGATGTTAGCTTGGATCTCTCAGTTAAGGTGGTGTCTTCCAGGTGTCTCCACTGCCAAGTTACTGTTTCATCTTTGCAGTTAATAGCATCTTATGGGGAGAAGCTCTGAGATTGTATAGATATCTGATTAGTCCTCAGTCTATCAGCCATTAGTTTTAGCATCTCTTGATGATTCTTGCCTGAATAGGTTTATTATTATCATAGTTGCCAAATGGTGATTTTTCTAATGTCACTTTTTTTTTTTCATTTATTAGTTGGTTTCCTACTATAAAGAAGGAATTTTCTTCCTTTGTTTATCTTTTTTTTTTTTTTTTTTTTTTTGAGATGGAGGAGTCACTCTCACCCAGGCTGGAGTGCAGTTGTGCAATCTTGATCTTGGCTCACTGCAACCTCTGTCTCCCGGGTTCAAGCAGTTCTCCTGCCTCAGCCTCCCAAGTAGCTGGAATTATGCGCATTCGCCACCATGCCCAGCTAATTTTTATATTTTTAGTAGAGATGGGATTTCACCATGTTGGCCCCACTGGTCTTGAACTCCTGACCTCAAGTGATCTGCCTGCCTTGGCCTCCCAAAGTGCTGAGATTACAGGTGTGAGCCACCGCTCCTGGCCCTTCCTTTCTTTATTTCAGTGTGGACTCATGGATTTTAACTTTATTCAGTAAGTTGCAGTCTTCTGTTATCATTAGTTATTTTGATATTTATGTTGCCCCAGATCTGTCCACTAGGGCCTGGCTCCAGTCTCTGACATTTCTCCATCGTAATTTGAGCACTGCTTCCTTGCGGTCACAGAAAGATATTCTAGCCTCATCTTGTACTCTCCTCACCTCAGCGGTGCAATCAACATAAGAGTGAATTTAGAAACCAAGATCTGGCCACTAGGTGTGCTCATTGCTCCTGGGGTGGCATTGCTTCTAGGCCCTCTGAGCAGACACAACTGGGGTGTGTGTGTGTGTGTGTGTGTGTGTGTGGTGTATCACACAGGCACCCACATTTATATACATACATATGCACATTCACATGTACATACATACATCATTCAGATTATTTTCAAATTGATGTATCTATATATTAAAATCACCTTTGAGTTCACACTAATGATGCTAGAACATTCTGTAAATTCACGTCTATCTGAAGGATGCTGAACAGTCATCCTCTGCCTCTCAACACTACCACCAACGATATTTATTAAACCATGTTCAGGCCCAGTTTCAGACTCTTTTCCTTGCTGTTACTTCTAACATCAACTTAGTGGCCCAAGTACAGATGAGCAAACTGAGACCCTGAAAAGCTAAATAACTTGTGCAAAGTTATACAGCTGGTAAAGCAGCAAGCTTATAGCGAGCACCTGTTTGCCCCTTGGCTTTTGATCAAAAGGCCTAGGGAGACACCTCTGTCTCAGGACAGAGCTACCCTGCTGACAGCAGCGTCTGGCCCTCACAGTGCAGGCCAGCCAAAACATGTGGACCATGTGTATGGTCTGCACCACTCAGATGGAGTCCTGTTAGGAGGTGTGTGTAGAGGCACTTGGTGCTGTGTCAATTGCATGTGGGAGAGTTTCTGTGGGAATGTGGGACTGCCGTCCTGTCCTTGTGAGGGCCTCGATCAGGTTGAGGGTGTGATCACAGAACCAGGCCTCTCTGCAGAGGGAGCATTTCCTCTCTTGCAGGGCGGTTTCCTGGGAGAGCTGCTTAAGTGTGGAGGCCTTAACTTAAATATGTTTTTATCGCCAGCTCCTGGCAAACATGCAGATTGTGTACTAGATAAATGCTGATTTCAGGCAGGCATTGACAAGCATTTCTGAGCTTCCTCTGTGCCAGGCACTGCTCTAATCAAAGATCCTAGCTAGGGGTGAGGAAGAGGAAGAGATCCACAGTAAAAAAAAAAAAAAAAAAATATATATATATATATATATATATATATGATATGGGCAGGGGCTCCTGAGGCAGGGCGCAGCATGGATGTGGTGGTCAAGGAGGGTCTCTTCCAGGCAGAAAATGTTTCTAGAACATTCCTTGGTTTCTAGAACCAAGTCACATGACTGACAGGAGAAAGCAAACAGGGAGATGAGAAGGAGAGCAGGGTCTGTTGATCAAAGGACAGGCAGGGACAGACTCAGTCCTGTTCAGGGGCTGTGGCCTCCCCCTAGAGAACCAGGCCTCTTCCTTCTGGGCAGTGTCACTTGGGCAGACACTCTCCCTTGGAGCTGAAGCATTTCCTCCAACAACAACAAAATGTTATCAGCTGGCCCAGAGGCCGCCTGCAGGCCAGGGCACTCTGATTAGATAAGAGGACATCCTGGCAGTCGTTAGCTATACTGATGGGCAGCAGGGAGGTTCTGTTGGAATTTCCGTTGCTGATAACCTTTAAAAAAAGAGCAGCAGTGGCAGAAACAGGGTTTGTTTGGGGTGAGAGGTGGGGGAGACTTGGGAGCACTCTGGAGTATCTAAAAGGCTGATGGGGAGAGAAGGATTAGCGGATTAATGTGTAGAGGGTGATTTTGAGGATGGATCCGAGGGGCATAAGTGAAATGAAGAGGGAGACAGTTTCTCATTAAGGCTGTTTTTCCTTTCTTCTTATTTATTCATTCATTTAGCAAATACTCACTGAGTGCCTTCCAGCTCACTGGCACTTGGCTCAGCACTGGAGGTAAAACAGATGAAAGCTATGTCCTCAAAATGTGAATAACTTATTTATTTCCTTATTTTATTTTCTTATTTATTTTGAGACAGAGTCTCATTCTGGCACCCTGGCTGGAGTGCAGTGATGCCACCATCATGGCTCACTGCAGCCTCGACCTCCCGGGATCAAGCGATCCTCCTGAGTTGCTGGAATATAAGCACGTGCCACCATGCCTGGCTAATTTTTATATATTTTTTGTAGAGATGGGATTTTGCTATGCTGCCCAGGCTGGTCTGGAACTACTGGGCTCAAGCGATTCACCTGCCTCAGCCTCCCAAAGTGTTAGGATTTCAGGTATGAGGCACCATACATGGCTGATGATGATAATTTAATGGGAGAAACAGACCAATTAGTAAATCAGTGGTATGTTTAGGTGCAGTTCTAAACTGTACCTAAACTTCAGGACTGTGGATCCTGAAGCTTATACAGTTTGGGAGTCCTCTTTAAGGAAAAATGATACAAAGTTATGATTTTAAAATAAAATGCAAGTCCTAGATAAGTGGGGTGTAGCCGAGGGACCGGCGCTTCAGCTTTCTGGACGCACTCTGGTTCTTTGCCGGGTTTGCGAGCTGCAGCATCAGCCAGTGCCTTCTCTTACTTAGCGCCTGGTGGGTGAGCTGGCCACAAGGGGACCTGGCAGTGGGAATCCCGGTGCTCCATGGTACAGTGAACTTACTTGCCTTCTGGATCCTCTGAGTCCTTGTGCTTGGGCTCACGGAATAGGGCTAAAGAACTTCGTTCTTCTTGGTTCTGCTGGGATTTTCAAAGGCACTTTCCTTGCAGTTCTGCAGGCTGACATGTGATCCCACTTCAGGGACTGCATTCTCTGGAATCAGCTGAGCTCCAGGAGTCCTGGGGCGGGTGGAGTGTTTGTGAGCACTCTTGCAGGGCTGGCTGTGGCTCTTCAGCCTTTCTAACAACCCCCCACATCTAGATTTCACCCCACAGCCTCCCTGAGAGCCAGCTGCTGTCATTCCCTTTTTTACTGATGATGAGACCCAGGCACAGACTGGTTAAGTAATTTACAATCACACAGCTAATAAGTGGAGGGCTGTGCTTTGAAGGCTTACAGTGTCTCCAGAGCCAGCTAATAAGTCGGGTGGGGAGGGGGCTGCACTTTGAAGACTTAACATGTCTCCAGAGCCCAGTCTACTTGCTGCCTCCCCATCATCCTCACTGCATAATTCCTTTAAGTAATATGATAGATATGCACACAATGTCAAGATTAAGAGATGGGCTAAATCCAGTACAGCCGCAGAATGGAATAATATGTGTTTGAGCCACACAAGAAGGTTTTAACCAGGACAGTGGAATGCTCTGATTTTAGGTGTAAAAGTGGGAAGTCTAATTATGAATACACAGAAAAAGGAATACCAAGTGCTAACAGTGCTTGAATTCTCTCTCAGCCTTTTGCACCCTCTCCTGGCCAGCTATCACAGATTCACTCACTCACACATGCATTCAATAGTGTTTTGTTTTGTTTGAGACCGAGTCTCGCTCTGCCTAGTCTGGAGTGCAATGGTGCAATCTCAGCTGACTGCAACTTCCACCTTCCGGGTTCAAGTGATTCTCCTGTCTCAGCCTCCCAAGTAGTTGGAATTACAGGCATGTGCCATCATGCCCAGCTAATTTTTGTATTTTTAGTAGAGATGGGGTTTCACCTTTTTGGCCACTTGTAACCTCAGATGATCCCCCGCCTCGGCCTCCCAAAGTGTTGGGATTACAAGCATGAGTCATTATGCCCCACCATGCAATAGGTTTTATTTATTCAGTGTCTTTTACATGCTGAGTGCTGGGGATACAGCAGCAAAAAACAGAAACGTGGTTTCTGTTGTCATGGAACTTAGTCCGGCCTGCCGTTTGCTCCTTCTGCCTATATTTTCTCCCTCCAGCTTTCACTAGAGAGATCTTTGGGAAGCCCTCCAGGGTTCCCCAGTGCCCTCAAACCCAGCGCCTCCCTGCCCGTATTGTCTTATGTATAAAATGGACCAGAAAACACATAGACCTTCCAGACTTCAGAGTGTAGCTCTTCTCAGCTGTTGGCGAGAGGCTTTGCAGTCACAACTTTCATCATTACCATCTTCTAGAAAGGTCAGGCACCTGACAGCTGAAACCATGGCAGCTGGTAACAAACAGAAAGAGCCCTCCCTGGGCACTCAGAGATCCAAGACAGCCGGGCCCTGGGTTTGTAGGAACAAGATTCCAGATGCCTCTGCTGCTTGTCAGCCTCGTGACCTTCATTCATGCAGGGCCTTGTTTTCTCGATTCCATGGGGCCAATCCCAGCCCCCAGGGTAGAAGGATGCTAAAGGGAGGTGCAGTCTGTGGAGGATTCCAGAGAATGGGCCTGCAGTTCTGCAAGCCTGGCGCCTCTCCCAGACGCTTTTGTTTTCTGGAGAAAACCTTGGAGCTTGGGTGGTGTGGTGTTAGGATGATGGCTGGGTTTCCTCCACAGTTCCTGGCTCTTTCGTTACAGCCTTTTGTGATAATATTGGGATAATATTGTGGCAGCCTCAGGACACAGAATCTCTCCAATTTTCTCATGCTCTCCTTCCCCTGCCCTAACACAGGACTCTAATCTTTCCCTGCCTTTCTGACTCTGGGTCTTGAGATCCTCCCTAGAGAGGTTCCTGCCCTGTACCCCGGGTGAAGGAATGCTGATGTCAGGAAGCATCCATAAAACCCTACGGGACTGGGTTGGAAGAGCTTCCAGATGGCTGAACACTGGAGGTTCCTGGAGGTTCCCTTCCCCCATACCTTGCCCCATGCATCTCTTTATCTGTATCCTTTACACCAGTAAATATATTTTCCTGAGTTCTGTGAGCCATTCCAGCAAATAATCGAACCCAGAAAGGGGTCGTGGAAACCCAACTTGAGGCCAATTGGTCAGAAGTTGCAGAGGCCCCAACTTGAGGCTTGTGTTTGGGGTAGGAGTTGGGTGCAGTCTTGGGGAGTGAACACTTAATCTGTGGGATCCAACACTGTCTCCAGGTAGATGGTGTTGGAATTAAATTGGAGGATACCCAGCTGGTGTCCACTGCATGGTGTGTGGGGAAGAATCCCCACAAATGTGGGCACAGAAGTGTTCTGCATTGACTGTTAGGGTGTAAGGGCAGAGGACGAGCAGAGTTTGAAAGGTTTTATGAAACAGATGGGAATAATATTTTCTGAGACTTGGTTTCCCCATCTGTAAAAAAGGAAGTAATAATAGTACCCACTTGCGAGGGTTCTGTGAGGATTACATGACATTAGGACTCAAAAAGCTGGGTAATGTGTCTGGCCCATACCGAAGGCTGAGTAATTAACAGGTGCATTTACTTATTTATTTATTTATTTATTTGAGACGGATTTTTGCTCTGTCACCCAGGCTGGAGTGCAATGGTGCAGGCTTGGCTCACTGCAACCTTTGCCTCCTGGGTACAAGCGATTCTCCTGCCTTGGCCTCCTGAGTAGCTGAGATTACAGGTGCCCGCCACTATGCCCGGCTAATTGTTGTACTTTTAGTAGAGACAGGGTTTCACTATGTTGGCCAGGCTGGTCTCGAACTCCTGACCTCATGATCTGCCCGCCTCAGCCTCCCAAAGTGCTGGGATTATAGGCGTGAGCCACCGTGCCCGGTGACAGGTGCATTTATCACTATGGTTCCTCGCTGAGCCCGTGATAAGTGAGCCTGTGGCAGGACGTGAGTGAGCTGCAAGAACAGGAGCCAGGCCTCCCATCTTGCCAGCTCAGGAGGCTGTCTGGCTGCAGCAGAGACATTCTTCCCAGAAAGAAGGGGCTTTCCATGGTGAACCACTGTGGCCAGGCCCAGAGGCCTTTACAATGCCAACGTCCCAGGAAGAGAGGGGCCGCTAGAAGGACGGAAGTTTTCTATGTGCTTCTAAAAGTCAACCTGTAGATTGATCCCTTCTCAGAAGACTAATTTTTATTCCAGTCATGCCCAGCTATAAGCATCTGGGCATTTACAGATAACCTTTGTTCCTGAAGGGCATCAGGGTATGTCCTTCCTCCTTTCAATGCCCACAACACTTACTGTCCTGGAACAGAGTCCACAGTGCAGGAAGGACAAGGCTCACCATGGTCACGGCCCCACCAAGACCCCCAGCCTCATCTCTGCTCTCCTTATCCCACCCCACCCCACCTACTGCTAATCAGAGTCATCTTCACAGTGTGGACCCTGAATACAGATGACCTGGGTTCGAATCACACTTCTGCTTCTTTCACCACCCTGGATACAGTATCTTCTCTTGATCTCAGTTTCCTCATCTGCAAAATGGACATAACAGATAACAACAGCACCAACCTCCAGGATTGAATGAGTTAATACAGGCATGCCTTGGAGATATTTTAGGCTTGGTTCCAGGCCACTGCAATAAAGATCACAGTAAAGCAAGTCACACAAATTGTTTTGGTTTCCCAGTGCATATAAAAGTTATATTTACACTATACTGTACCATAGTCTATGAAGTGTGCAGTAGCATTATGTCTAAAACAACAGGGTACATACCTTATTAAAAAATACTTTTGGCCGGGTATGCTGGCTTATGCTCCTAGCACTTTGGGAGGCTGAGGCGGGCAGACTGCTTGAGGCCAGGAGTTCCAAACCAGCTTGGGCAACATAGCGAGATTCACCCTCTACAAAAAATGTTAAAACATTAGCCAGGAGTGGTGGTGCATATGCATCTATGGTCCTAGTTACTTGGGAAACTGGGGCCAGAAGTTCAAGGCTACAGGGAGCTATGATCACAGCTTGACAGAATGAGACCCTGTTTCTAAAAACAAAAATAACTTTATGGCTAACAAATGCTAACAGAATGAGCACATGCTGTTGGAGAAATGGCGCCAGTAGACTTGCTCAACACAGGGTTGCCACAAACCTTCAACTGGTGAAAAAAACAAAAACCAAAAACCCCCACAGCACAGCATCTGCGAAGAATGATTAAGTGGAGTATGCCTATGTATGTGAAAGTGCTTAGAACCGTGCTAGACACAGCAATCTCTAACAGCCAGTACTCTATGGAGAGTATGTAGCTAAAGATGTGGCCGTGGACCTAGATATAGATGTAACGTGGATGTAGCCTGTGCTCACCACCGCAGGTGAAGTACCTGCCGTGTCTGCAGGACTTGGTCTGTGAGGTTTGCACATGCTCTTCTCGACCTGGAATGCCTTTCTCCTGCTTTCCTGGGGAGCCCTCCCTTCTCCACACTCAACTCTAGCGTTGTCTCTTCTGGGACTCCTCCTCCCCATCTCCACTCCATCCTCGGGGGCAGGACTTCTCCCTCTGCAGACCTTAAACTCCCTGCCTATGTCTGCCTTCCTTTCCCTGACCACACTGTCTTGTGGGGAAGGGCCCGCGTGCCTGTCCATTTCCCCTGCTGCACTGGCAGCCGCTTGAGCGGTGATAGCCTGTACTTCATTCTTTACTGGACTCACAGAGCACCCTCCGGGCCAGGTATGACTTTGCCTCACCTGCACTGAGACTGGTGCTCTGAAGGCTGATGCAGTGTGTCCATTTGTCTCAGCCACGCAGAACCAACCCAGCTGCTCGTTTGATAAACATGATGACCGGCTAGCTGGCCACGCTGCTGGGCTGGACACGTGCCTGGGCCCCTTGGGGATTACTTCTCTCTTCTTCAGCTCCTCTCACTTGCCTCCAGCCTTTGGAGAACTGGAAACGGGCAGACCCTATGTCTATGGGCTCCTGGTTCTTTCACTTTCCAACCCACGCCTTCTCTGCATTCCATGCAGGCCGGAATACAGAATACCTGCTGTTTGCAACTCTGCCTCCGATTAACTTAGGCAAACACACCCTGCCAAAATATCCCACAGCCCTTTCTGATATGGATGGCATGGTGCAGAGGAGGAAGCAGACATGAGTGAACCCAAAGCCAGCCTGTCTGAAATCCATTTGGCAAGCATTTGTGCTATGTTCTATATCCAGTGCCTGTGCAGGGAAGTCACTTCACCATTTTGCTCAATGGCAATGGAAAAAGTGGCATTCATGTAAAACACTTTCTCAGAGTCTCTAAACATATCATTTGTGCTAGAGGATTGGCTGTCAGAAAAAGAGGAAGAAGGGAAGGCCTTTGGGTCTGGGAAGATGATTTGCTTATTCTGTGAGTTGAATAGAACGGAATTGGTTGGCTGTACTTTGCAAGCTCAACAGATGGTCAGTCACTTAACTGGAAAGTCCTTGGGGGCGGGGCCCGTCTATTTCTCCATCGAATCCCCAGTACTTGGGTGGAGGAGAGGTCACTCAGGGAGTGTTAGGAATTGCCCTGAACAATTATGCTATATGGTTGTATTGTATTAATATTTCATCAAGAGGAAGTGCCATATTTAAGTACCCATCTCTCCCTGTTGCTGCATATTTGCATATCTTATGTATCAGTGTACATCATTATCACAAACAGCACTATGTTGCTTTTAGCATTTTCTGTCATTTGGACTACATCCTCTCAATAAATTCCCAGGAGAGAGATACTGAAAATGCTCTGAAGGTTCTTGCCACCTGTTACCCATGTGACTTTGCTGTGAAATGAGGAGAGGAAGGGAGATTGGGGAACAAGAGCTGGAAGTGGATCCCTATTGAGGTGGGACAGGGACCAGTGCAAAGGCCAGGAGACAGCCACGGTGGGATTGTTCAACGGGCGAGTGGATCTGCCTGCAGTGGGGCCCAGAGTGCAGGTCAAGGAGGAATGAGGAGCTGGGAGGGATGGAGGCACGGATGAAGGGACCAGAAGTTTGG
This sequence comes from Aotus nancymaae, assembly GCF_030222135.1. Classification (NCBI taxonomy): domain Eukaryota; kingdom Metazoa; phylum Chordata; class Mammalia; order Primates; family Aotidae; genus Aotus; species Aotus nancymaae. The sequence continues at coordinate 81,649,050 of NW_026988450.1, read as the reverse complement.
ACAGAGGAACTCACTCCTGATAGGAGAGAAAGCCCATTCTCATGCCTCTCACTTCTTGGGGGCTAATGTGCAGTGAATCGGTGGGGAGCAGGGTGAGCTCTCACCAGTGTGGAGGCCGCTCTAGAGCTCATGCCTGCCTAGAGCCTATGGCTAACCTCAAGTCTATTTGAAAAATTAGGGTGTTGGTAATTCACAGGGGAAAAATAGCACAGACAAGGATCGTGGAATCCTGGGTGTCTGTATTCTCTCTGGTCCCCAGGGTGCCACCTCTGGTAGTTAAGGAATTTTACCCAACTCTGAGGTTTGGAATTCTATGAGTCTCCATGGAATTCAGAGTGCCATTGGACTGCCAGGGGTGGGGGGTGGGACTAGAATGCGCACATTCCATGGAAATCCAGGGGTTCCCGGAATTCCAGCATCCAGTGGAAATTCAGAGAACCATGGCTCCCAAGTAATTCCTCTGAAGGAAACATAGTCAAGAAAGGCAAATTAACATACAGCCACTCTTCAGCTCCAGTCTGGCACTTATTTAGTTCCGTAGTTATTTGAATGAATGCATATGGGAAGGAGTGAGAGAAGGAGTGACGCAGAAGATATCCTTCCAAAGCTATGCTTCGAGTCCTCAAATAATCTCCCCTCCACACTGGGGAGGGGCATGTGACTGTGCCAGCACCTGTGGAACCTTCTGGCATTTTGTAGGTGAGGGCTAAGGATGCTGTAGATCCTGCACCAGGGCTGGAAGAACAGTTCTGGCAAATTGCTAAACATGTTCCCCTTAGGACACCACTGGACGTTTGGTACTGAGGAACAGCAGAACATGGCATCACACAAGCTGTCCCAAACTTTTTGCTCTTGGGGCTGACCCCTTCATGCAATTACTATAGATTGTAATTAGCTCCAAGTAGCTTCTGTTTTCATGGATTTTATCTGTTAATATGTATCATATTTCTATATTAAAATTGAGGAATTATTTAAATATTAATTTAGTACTTCATTTGAAAAATAACAATAATGAATCTATCATATGGTAACATAAATGACTTTTTGGAGGGGAGACAGAGTCTTGCTCTGTCACCCAGGCTGGAGTGCAGTGGCACAATCTCGGACCACTGAAACCTCTGCCTCCCAGGTTCAAGTGATTCTCCTGCCATAGCTGGGATTTCAGGCCCCCGCCTCCAAGCCCGCTAATTTTTGTAATTTTTTTTAGTAGAGATGGGGTTTCACCATGTTGGCCAGGTTGGTCTCAAACTCCTGACCTCAGGAGATCCACATGCCTTGGCCTCCCAAAGTGCTGGGATTACAGGTGTGAGCCACTGCGCCTGTCCCATAAATGACATTTTCATGAAAAATAACTACTCACCCAAAAAAAACAAAAAAAGAAGAGTGGTATTATTTTACAGCTCCCTTTACAATCTGGCTTAAGGGAAAACAGCTGGGTTTTCATCTCTGCCTCTGTATTCAGTCTTTTGTGAAATTAGATGTCATTTGCCTCTGGGGAGCTCTATTGTACATGCAGGAGAGAATGAGAGTGAAAGAGTAAATGAAGCCTTCGTCTCATTATGAAAATGGCTTTGACATCATGCATTCCCCAGAAGGGTCTCAGTGACCCACAGAGATCCCTAAAACATCGTTTTAAGAGCCACAGTCCACAGTACAGGGGTTAAGAACATGGCTTTTCTTTTTTTATATTTTTTAATTTTTAAGTTTCAAGATACAAGTGCAGAATGCGTAGGTTTGTTACATAGGTATGCACGTGCCGTGGTGGTTTGCTGCACCTGTCACCCGTCATCTAGGTTTTTAGTATGCAGTAGCTGTTTGTCCTAATGCTCTCCCTCCCCTCGTCCCCCACCCCTGATGTGTATTGTCCCCCTCCCTGTGTCCATGTGTTTTCATTGGAGAAGAATGTGGCTTTTCAAGCAGGCTGCCTGGGCTCAGGGAGGTGGTAGGGAGGAATTGCATTCCGGATCCACTTGCCGCCAGTTGAGTTACCATAGACAAGAGATTTCACTTCTCTGTACCTCACATCCTCTGTAAAATGGGGCAATAGTACCTACTCATGGGATTATTGTAAGAGTTACATTAGTTACTATGACAAAGCTCTTAGAACAGCCAGATACATATTAAATGCTATATGGGTTATGTATCTATAGCTACACACACATATCACATGCATACATACTATACACATATATATGTATACATGCATACATACATAATGCATATATACTACATAGGTGTATATAATGCATGTGTACTATATATTCATGTATATTTATGCTATGTATATTACATATACTAAAACCAATTAAAATATCACAACTGTTACTACAGCAAAAGTCACCCATTTCACATCATTTCTAAAAATATGAATGTGGGGCTGGGTGCAGTGGCTCACACCTGTAATCTTAAGACTTTGGGAGGCTGAGGCGGGCAGATCACCTGAGGTCAGGAGTTCGAGACCAACCTTAGCAACATGGAGAAACCCCATCTCTACTAAAAATACAAAAATTAGCCAGGCGTGGTAGCATATGCCTGTAATCCCAGCTACTTGGGAGGCTGAGGCAGGAGAATCGCTTGAATCCAGGAGGTGGTGGTTGCGGTGAGCTGAGATTGCGCCATCACACTCCAACCTGGGCAACAAGAGCTAAACTCTGACTCAAAATAAATAAATAAAATAAAATAAAAATATGAATGCATAAGAGCCATTTCTTAAGGCAGCTTTTCTATCCCCAACTAAGAGCAGGGACAATCATCGCTGTGTTTAGGGTGCTGCAGAGCATAATCGTAAGTGTGGGAGCCCAGACACAGATCAGCCACTGGGGCTCCAGGAGTCTGTGGACCCCTGCCCTCACCTCTTTGTGTCCCTGGAGCTCTGGATTCAGTGCTTTGTGACAACTCCTGACCACGCTCCTCATCTTCTCTTCCTCCCTTTGCTGATGAAGCAACTGTCTTCATTTCTGCCTGATGGAGAACATCTGGTTCCAGGCACCGCAGAAATCAAAGAAGGAACCCATGATGCTGACCCCAGGACATTCCCTGAAACCACAGGCTGCTCTTCCTCTCACACGGGATGCTTTTCCTGAAATGCTTTTTTTCTAGAAGCTCTCCTTGTGAACTTTACAAAGGCATGCACATTCCCTCAGCCTTTGAAAACACACATAGGTTCAAGAACAACAACAAAATCCTTGGCGTAGGTGATCTGAGCACAGCATCGGAGCATGCTAAGAAGGCATCAGGGGCCAGGCACAGTGGTGCATGCCTGTAATCCCAGCACTTTGGGAGGCCAAGGTGGGTGGATCACCTGAGGTCAGGAGTTCAAAACCACCCTAGCCAACATGGGGAAACTGTCTCTACTAAAAATACAAAAATTAGCCAGGCCATACCCGCGCTTGCAATCCCAGCTACTCAGGAGGCTGAGGAGGGAGAGTTGCTTGAACCCAGGCAGTGGAGGTTGCAGTGAGCTGAGATGGCATCATTGCACTCCAGCCTGGGCAACAGGAGCAAAACTCCATCTCAAAAAAGAAAAATAAGAAGACACTGACTCCTTATCTTCCGAGTGCCTGCCGTGGGCGAGGTCCTCAGCGTGATGCTCACGTAGAAGCATTCTGAATAGGACAAGGCCCACCATGTCATCTCCCTGCTCTAGTTTACTCATTAATTCAGTTAACAAACGCCAGTGTAGTGCCTACAAGGGCTGGGCAGGTTCAGAGAGCTGGGGACACTTCCATAAACTAACAAGAAAAATTCCGTGTGAAACCTACAGTTCAGTCGGGGAGACTTCTGCTAAATAACAAAGTTCACAAATGAGAGATTCCATGATGTGTAGGAGAACAGGTGCTAGAAAAGAGGGGGCTGGGGACTGGGGAGCGCTGGCAGCAGAGGGCCTGGGGTCAGCTACACTGAGAAGAGAAAGATGAGCAAAGACTTGAGGAAGGCAAGAACCTTGTCCACGTGGGTGTCTGGGGGACAGCTCTCGAGTGGAGGACAGAGCTATGCCTGGTGAGTCAGGAACTGAGAACCTGGGAGCCCGGGCAGTGCATGAGGGGCTAGTGGATGAGTGAGATGGGAAGGGGGCGGCCAGACTGGAGGGGGTCTTATTGACCTTCGGTGACATGGCAATCCTCCAAAGTGACACTGCCTCTCCCCCTGGACTGCCTGTTGCTGACTTCCTAGGCTTCTCTGCCTAGGCGGCTCTTCTAGGCCACCCCAGAGCCCACCATGGGGCCTGGAGCCCCTCCTTTAGGTCCCCTGATATTCCATGTCCAGCTCTCACTTGGCATCCTCACCTTCCAGTGGGAGTTCATCTGTCTGCCTGTCTCCCTCCCCTATTAGCTGGGCCTTTTGATTTTCCGTCTCACCATATGGGACAGCCGGCAGGTCCTGAGTTTTATGACCTTTGCTCGGCAGCAGCACCTCCGACCTCTAAGTTCCTAAGGCCCATCTCTCTCCTTCATCGGAACTGCCACATTCTCTCACCTACTTTCTGCCTGGCATTTGCCTGACACATTCCTCCACTAGATGCCAAATTCCACAGGGCAAGGACCAAGTCGGCCTCCATCTGCATCACCTTGAGCACTGTGGCAAGAGGGCAAGAAAGCCTGTCCCATTGGTGGGAGGACCCATCACCACAGGGGCTGGCCCGCAAGCCAGGTATGCCTGACCCTGCCCATCTCTCTGCCAGTCTCCTTTGTATGCTCTGCTCGGTCGCCGCTGGTTCGCTTCATCTCACCTGTGCTGCGTTTCAGTACTAGCTTGTTAGTTGCAAAGCCCCCATGCGTCTTAGCACAGGCCGATTCCTCTACCAGAAATGCCATTTTTCTATTTCTTCATCTAGCAAGTGCATTTACTGGTCCTTACTAACTCATTGAAAGGACCGTCTCCATTGGGAAGCTGATGCCCTGTCTTGTGACACGTTCTCATCTGGTCACATTGGACTGCGAATACTACTAGGCCCTGGGGTGGAGAGGGCAAAGGCAATCCTGCCCATGGGGCCCTAATCGCCCAGATCCAGGGGCAGCAAATGTTTTCTCTGCAAAGGGCCAGGCAGTAAATATTTTAGGTTTTGTGGGCCAAATCATATCTCTTATGACTGTTGAATTTTGCTGTTGTAGCATAAAGCAGCCACAAACAAAATATAAACGAATGAATGTATTTGTATTTCATAAAACTTCCTTTACGGAAACAGGCGACAAGGCCAGATTTGGCTCACGGGCTGTCATTCACTGACCCCTGGTCTTGACTTAGTGTTGGCCACAGAGGGAAACAGCTTGTATAGCTCAATGTACTTACTAATTGCTAATTACCAGTGTTCCCATCACTGGACAGAGATTCTTCCAGGGACAGACTGTCCCGCAGTTAGCATCGTGCCCTCAAAGCCTAGCACAGCGCCTGACACAGGGTAGGCTCCCAGGATGTGTGAATAAATCAATAGGCAAGTGAATGGCACTTCTGTGGATACTGAGCTTAGCAATCCAGGCTCAGCCCTGCTCCTTCCCTGCAGCCACGAAATGCTGGCAAGGGGCTTGGTGTGGTCTCTGGGGGTCCTGGGAGTGAAACTAAATAGGGTCCTCCAAGTGTGCCATTTCTGGGTAATTTTAATGAGCTCTTGACGAGGATGGGCTCAGTCCCCTAGGGTGACCAGGGCCCAAATGGATTGACTTCAGGGAGCTATGATGTGAGCTGGGGCAGGTGGAGACTGAGGTGTGGGACATCCCAGCAAGCAAGCCGTTCCTTCTTTCCTTGAGATCTTCTCTGGCTGTGCGTGGCCCATGGTCTGAGTCCTGGCATACAGTTCTCCAGTGCCTAGGACGAGCCAAGCGCTATTCTAAGGGTTGCACACACGTGATCTCATTTAGTCATCACAACAACCCAGGTGGTGGATATTACCATTATCCTCATTTTACACAGGGTAAACTGAGTCACAGATATGCAACTTGCCTGAAGTCACACCGTAGCTTCTGGCAAAGTTGGGATTTGAACCTAGCAATCTGATGCCAGGGTCCTGGCTCATAAACATCATTCTAAGCTCATATGCAACGTAAAGGATTCAGACCTGCAGGGACCAAAAGTGGATACTTCCCTCCCCACCACCTCGACCCCTTTTCTCCCAATGCTGACACTGTTGCACAGAGAACTAAAGTAACTTGCCCAAGACCATGTGGCATTAGTAGAGGCAGGATTTGAAGCTGGGTGGTTCAATTTCCAGTTCAATGCTTTCTCCTCAAGCCCAAGTCCCTCTTTTGTCTTGGCACCTACAGGCAAACAGAGGCAAAGTCTCTCCCCTCTTTCTCTCTGCCTCCCCTCCCCTCTGAGTAGAACCTCTCATCTTATCCTTTGTTAAGGAGCAGCCCCTTCACAAAGAAGTGACAGTATAAACTTGCACAAACTTAACCTTAGTTAGCATGGATGGGTGCCCTGGGCCTGCAATCAGCCAGATCAGAGATCAGGTGGGCTTGGGCAAGTCTACTCACCTCTCTGACCCTCTGTTTTTTCGTCTGGTGCCTAGGGGTACAAGGCCTGACTTGGCTGAGTTGTTCTGAGAGCTGAATACAGTGATTCTCAGTGTCTGCCTATCACAGAGCCCTTGACCTTCAGCAAATGTGGTTTCCTGTCCTGCTTCCTCATCTCTCCCCACAGCTCCCTCGCCCACTCTGCCCCAGGAACAACAGTGCACCCCACCCACTGTACTCAGCTGGAAAACTTCATCCAGTGACCTCCCTTCTAAGCAACCACTCTGACGTCACCTTGTGCAACATTCTAGGTCCATCCAGGAAGCCACGCCAGGCTATTTCTACCCCAGGCACTGTGGCAGCTCACTTTTTTCTCCTTGCCCTGTAATTGCAGGGTTTTACAGTGGTTTCTCTGTTGCCTGAAAGTCCCAGAATTTCCTTTGTTTCTCTCTGACACATAATTGTATCTCAGGAACCCACAAGCCATTAGGTCCCTGACCCTCAGTGGATGCCTTTTGCTATGGAGACAGACGTCTAGATCAAAAGAAAGCTGCTGGCTGGTTGGAGCCAACTATTTGATTAGAAAAAACCTTTCATGAGGCCTGTACATGTATTTTGTGGCTCTGGATGGTTGGAGAGACTTAGGAGTCTTCATGAACTTTTCAACCTCTCCTCATTTTGATGTAGAATTCTCTGCAGGAGCCCAGGTCTCAGACTCTGGCTGCGGAATGAGTGTGGTAGAATGACAGAAGAAAGTGGGGCCTCTTGTGTCCAGGAGACACAGGGATGGGTAGAGTTGTCATGTTTGCAAAGGTGGGCATCCTTAACTCCTGAGCTTGCCTGAATGCAGGCTGCCTGGAGCCTGACTCAACTTTCCTAATTCATGGCTACCTTTGTGAGCTAAAGAATTGTCAGTGATGGCAGCATGGCCTGTCTGGAGCAGCTGCCGTGGGAATGCCAGCTGCAGCAAGGGAGGCATAGCTAGGCCTGCACGCTCCACAGAGCTGGCAGGGGCCAGGAACAGGTGGAAGCCCCACCTTCTACCAAGTTGACAGGGCAGGAGCCCTGAGCCCCTGGGCACAGCTCTGGAGCCAGACATCCCTGTGCTCTTGGGGGCCCAGGAATTCCCCTGTCATGCAGGCTTTTAAGTGCCTGCTCCTGCTCCCTGGCCTCTCCCCGCTCCCAGTGCCCACTCTGATTTTGGAATAAAGTTGAAGCTGAGCCCAGGTGCTGTTGCAACCCAGCTGGGTTTGCATGCGCTCTGGGTGGGGCTGACATGCCAGACCCCTGCCGCCTCAGCCCCCTCCAGACTTTGGGCACAGGAGGGAAGCCAAGAGGGGACTGAGGGTGGCTCAGTGTGGGCCTGCAGGTGCTCCTCAGTACACACACAACCTGGGTGCTGTGGATGGCACGTTGATGGTGGCAGGAGGAAGACAGGCTCCTGGGTGGAAAGAGGCAGGTCCCAGGTGAAACACCACCTTCAAGCCAGGGACGGCCTAAAGCCTATGGCCAGGCTGCCAGTTTCGGGTAGAGTCTGTGTCCTAGAGTAAGAACTTATGGTGCTTATCCGAACCCAGTCATGGTCACCCCTGGACCAATCAGCATGCACTTTCCCCCTTCTGAGCCCATAAAATCCCTGGACTCTGTCCAACACACAGACATCAGGACTACCAGCTGTGGGAAGGAGCTACCCACTCTGGGTCTTCTCAGATGTTTGGGATGACCTGACTGCAGAAAGGAGCTACCCACTATGTGTCTCCTGGTGAGAGCTAGACATTCACTGGGACAACCTGCCTGTAGAAAGGAGCTACTCACTGCAGGTCAACTGAAAGCTATTCTGTCACTCAATGAGGCTGCTCTCCACCTTGCTCACCCTCCAGCTAGCCATGTACCTCATTCTTCCTGGACATGGGACAAGAACTCAGGACCCGCCGAATGGTGGGACTGAAAGGGCTGTAACACATACAGGGCTGAAACACGCCCTCCTTCCCCCACTCATCACATTGCAGGTGAGGAGAAGGAGAGAAGAGCTGTGGCCCTTTGGGGAGTCCAGACCTAGGGGCTCCTCAAGCCAGGGCTATGACACCCTCTCTGGGGCTCTGCAGTTTCTGGTGTCTCCAAGCTTTCAGGTGCCACCATATTTCCCTAGAACCTTTCTACATGTGTTACTTAGGAATGTGGCAGCTGTCTTGCTTCCTCATCCAGACATGGGTCCAGACAAGGGTGCCTGCAGCAGAAGGTGTGTGTGGTCCATCTGGTCCAGCCAGAGCCTCACATGGTGCTGGCACCTTTGCCAGTGACTGGAGCTGCCCGTCCCACCACAGCAACCAGCATGCCTGGCTATGAGCAGTGGCCAGACCCTGCACTCACTCACCCACACACCCCTTGCTGCTCTGCACCTGACTTGCCCTTAGCAGGTGTTGGATCTAGGCTGGTAGTGCAAACTGAGTACAACCTACTGGGTCGAATGGGTGTAATGAGCCTAGGAGGCATGAGCAATACTCAGGCAGAAGGCGCTGCTGGCCACAGACATTTCTGGGTGGCAAAGCAACAGCCCAAGGATCCTGTGACATCAGGATCTGGTCACCTGCAAAATGCTGGTCTCACCTGGAGTTGTAGTGTTGCCTGGTGGTCGAGAGCTCTGTCTCTGGGGAACAATGCCTGGGTTTGTGTCCTGGCTCTGCCACCTTCTAGCTGGGAGGTTTGGACAAGTTCTTAACCTCTTTGTGTTTTACATTTTCATCTGGAAAATTGGAATAATAATAGCTCATTCAGTCTTCATTAAAAGCTTAATAGGCAGGTTTTTAAATTATTGCTCCAGACCTTGCTTGAGCTGAGAGGGCCAGCCAGAGTCAATGTATAGGAGCAATTGAGCAGAGAGAGTGTATTGGTCAGTTGTTGCTGTGTAACAAAACCATGAAATGGCATAAGAGCATTCATTTAGATTTCATGGGTCTGTGGGTCACATGTGGTGGTTCTGGCTTAGTCTTTGAGTTGAGTTGGCCCTGACTGGAGGGTCATAGGCTGCCTGAAGCATGTTTTTCTCATAATGGAGGTCAGAAGCTCCCCAAAGGACAGGTATGCAAAGCTCTTATGATTGTGGATCCGAACTGGCATCGTGGCACTTCTTCCCACATTCCATTGGCTAAAGCATGTCACAACAGCCAGAAAGTGAAAAAACACACTTCCACTTCTGAGAGACAAGGGCCAGGGCTAGAGTCCCCTAGCCTCATCTCCTGTGGCTCCCATACCCAGCCTTCTGCCAGTCCGCTTGTACTTGTTCTCCAGCAAGCAGCTCAGCAGACATTTCTCAAGTGGTCATAAATCTGGTACCTGGGGATGGTGCTGACCTCTTGCAGGCCTCCAAGGAGGTCCTGAGAGTCCCATGAGTGTTTACTTTGCTTTGTCACAGAGCAGGACAAGTGACCATTCCACCTGCAATGAGGCCCTTCTAAATGCTCTGCAGGAACTCCTGATGCATCCTTGCAGTGCCCCTTTGAAGTAGCTGCCAGTTTAAGCATCACCATCTTCACTTTACAGACGAGGAAATAAAGGCACAGAGAGATTGAGTGACTTGCCTGAGGGTGCTCAGCAAAGAGTGGGCAGAGCCAGATTGAGGCTCAGGTGGCTTGGCTGTGGAGTCCCTGTACTGCTTCTGGGGGTGGAGAAAGCAACAACTGCACACCTCTGTGATTTCTACTAGGACAGAGGCATGCATGGGGGTGTGGTAGTGTCTGTTTGTGAATGGGGACCTGGACCCTCCAGTCTCCCATGTGCTCTGTGGTGTTTGGGAGACTCAGCAACCCCCACGGAAGAGTTAGGACCCACTTCCCCTGCTCCCAGAAGCCATGCAGTTCCCCTCTCAGCAGGGCAGAAGGGAGAGGCCCCTTGCTGGGGCAGGTGGGAGCAACAGAGCACAGCCCCATATGTTTGAAATTAGAAGTGAATTGAGCACAGTTGTCCAGAAACTCCATAAGTTTAGAAACGCTGTGCCGCATGTCTCCCCCAGCAAAGCTGTCTCTCCTCGAGAGATTTCATCCTGTTTCTTCCTCCCAGTGCTCATTTTCCCAGTACCTTCTCTGTCCTGGGCTCTGGGGACAGAGACCATGAGACGAGCCCCTTCCCTTGCCCGGCGAGGGTGGTAGGGGCACACCAGGAGACCAGAGAGGGATCGTGCTCCACGGAGGACAGTGGTGACAAAAGAACGACAGTAGCTAGTGTGTCCCTTTGGTGTGTGCTTGTGGGGTGCCACGTGCTTAACACTTTGCCCCTTAGCCTAGTGTTATGTTTGTCTTCAGTTTTTAGATGAAACCCAGGCTCCCAGGGGTTAACTAGTGAGACCCTGCGGCCACTGGGTGACTCTACTGGATATGAACGTAGGCTTTTCTGTGCCCCCTGGACCAGCTGTGGTACAAGGTAAGGTACTCTGAGAGTCAGATCAGAAGATTTGAGGTCTCACTTGCTGCTTTGCCCCACACAGGCTGTGTGGCCTCAGGCAAGTCAGTTGACCTCTCTGAGCCTCAGACCTTCAGCTATGACTTGGAATTGCAACACATTCCCAGAGGGCTAGAGGTCAAACCACACTGTGCCTGTGAAGGGGGTTTGAAGTAAAGCAGGGAACTTTCTGTGCCCGAGGAGCCTCAGCATCTAGGGGCTGTGTCTTGAGCCTCCATTCCAGGGAAATCATTTGTAACTTTTTTTAGATTTTTTAAAAATGTGGCTGGGTCTGTGTTTTTCTCTATCCTCTGACCTTCCCTTCCTGCTAGTTTTCTATATTGTTCCCTGTTTTTTCTCTGCTTTGGGCATATGCTTCTAGAAATAAAATTTAAAATTGTAGATGACTCTCCCGTTCTATACAGCTCTTGGGAGTGCTCAAGTCAAAGACTTATGGGAGATTTTCCACCCAGAGTTGGGGTTGCTGGAGAAGACTGTAAAGGCACCACCATTTTTTTTTTTTTGAGTTGGAGTCTTGCTCTGTTGCCCAGGCTGAAGTGCAATGGCACCATCTCAGCTCAGTGCAACCTCCACCTCCCAGGTTCAAGCAATTATCTTCCTCAGCCTCCTGAGTAGCTGGGATTACAGGCACCTGCCACCATGCCCAGCTAATTTTTGTATTTTTAGTACAATGAGGTTTCACCATCTTGGTCAGACTGGTCTTGAACTCCTGACCTCGTGATCCACCTGCCTTGGCCTCCCAAAGTGCTGGGATTTCAGGCATGAGCCACCACGCCCAGCTGGCACCACCATATTTAAGGGTTGTTTGTTTGTTTGGAAGTTTCATTTTAGAATAGAAAAGCAGCCCATGACCACTGAACAAATCCTGAAAACAGAGAAAAGTATAAAGGCCAGAACAAAAACAGCAAAACCTCCGGAAACCACCTCTCCCAGAAAGTACTTTTCTTAATAGTTTATAGTGTTTTGTTTCACGGTATTTTGGTTCCTCTAGGTTAAAATATACTAAAATTGGAATTATGATTCTGAAATTCTTTTGTGTATTTGTTTCCCAATTTAGCAGTGTAGCAGATACTCCTCCATGTTATTTAAAATTCTTCTTGAGCATTATTGATGATTGAGAAACTTCAGTCCTGTAACAGATATTTGAACATATCATGATTATTTAATGATTTCCTTATGTGGAGCATGCAGGAGGAGCTCTCTAACATTTTGCTATTAAAAATAACGTGATAGGCTGGGCATGGTGGCCTATGCCTATAATCCCAGCACTTTGGAAAACTGAGGCAGGGGGATCACCTGAGGTCAGGAGTTTGAGACCAGCATGGCCAACATGGCAAAACCTCGTCTCTACTAACAATACAAAAATTAGCTGGATGTGGTGATGCACACTTGTAATCCCAGCTTCTTAGGAGGCTGAGGCATGAGAGTTGCTCGGAACTTGGAGGCGGAGGTTGCAGTGAGCTGGGATTGTGCCATTGCACTCCAGCTTGGGTGGCACAGTGAGACTTTGTCTCAAAAAAAAAAACACAAAAAAGAACATGATAAACATCTTTGAGCACAGAACTGCACATCTGCACATTGAGCCATTTCCTGGAATAGATTGCTAAAAGGGGAATTACGTATGAGGTAGAAGCAGAGAGCACTTTTGGAGGCTTTTGATGCCTCCAGCGATTGTCCTTTTGTTCTAGACTGGAGGCTGTGGTGAAGTGGGCTGTCAGAGACCCTGCTTCCCTTCAGGGGGCTCGTGTTTCTGCTGAACAGGAATCCAAACCCATGAACTCCTGATTCAGAAAAGGTCCTAGGTGGGCCCATACCCAACATGTTTTCTTGGTGACTTGTAGGATGCGATAGGGTCCTGATGATCTAAATTGTTTCACTTGAAACTGGGACAAATAGGAGCATTTTGAAGGCAGAAGTGTCAAGACATAGAAACATCTGTGGTGCCAGAAGAGGAGGCTGCCTCCAGCAAGATGGAATTCGCCATGGAATATACACCAAGCAGCGTGTGGGCAGGTGCTGCATACACCACGCCCCGCTGCGCGCTGTCCCGGCTCCAGCCCCTCCTCTGCGTTCTTCCCTATAGGCTGACCCCTACACACTCATTTCTTCATATAGTCTCTGTCTCCTCTAGAATTTCAGCTCCCTTCATCCGTTTTGTTCCCTGCTGTAGGCTTAGCCCCCCAAAACACTACCTGGCTCATTGCAGCTGCTCAGTAACATGCGTGGGCTGAAAGAATGATGAGTGGGGAAGATTGTAAAGCCTTGCTCAGAGGTCCCAAATATGATGCTTGGAAGTAACTATACTTGCCCACATTCCTTTACTGGGTTCTTTTTGTTGATTTTGTTTTGCTTTTGAGACACAGTCTCACTCTTTCGCCCAGGCTGGAGTGCACTGGTGCGATCTCAGCTCCCTGCAGCCTCTGCCTCCCAGGTTCAAGCAATTCTCATGCCTCAGCCTCCCGAGTAGCTGGGATTACAGGCAAGTGCCACTGTGACCCACTAATTTTTGTATTTATTTATTTTTAGTATAGATGGGGTTTCAGTATGTTGGTCAGGCTGGTTTCAAACTCCTGACCTCAAGTGATCCACCCACCTCGGGTTCCCAAAGTGCTGGTGTTACAGGCGTGAGCTCCTGAGCCTGGCCTCCTTCACTGAGTTCTTAATGTGTGCCTGGCATGTATCTCTCGGACACTTCCCAGGTAATTCTGTTATGGATAAGGTGACTGCTGTCATCCCATTTATTTCCTGACTTCTGCCAGCTTGACATTATAATAGAACATTTCCCCTCCGCTATTTTAAATTCTTTGTGAAACATAATTTTTCTTCCTTTAACATACACAAGAGCACTCTAGAATTTGCTCAATAGCTTGCACAGCTCTAGTATTTGCCCAGGAATGGGACTGCTGGGGCCTAGGGTGTGCCTGTGTGTAACTTGCCTCTGTACGGCCACAGGCACCTAGTGTGGCTGATGAGTCCACACTATCACTGGCAGGGCACGAGGCCCCATGTCTGCACATGCCTGCCAACACCTGGCATCACAGCGCCTTCTTGGCATCACAGTGCCTCCTAATTTTTGCCAGCCTAATAGGTGCCAAGGATGTCTCATTCTGTTTTCATTTGCATTTCTGATTTCTAATGAGGCCCTAGACCTCCATGCCTGCCCTCAGCCAGGCCCCTCCGTCCTCCCTTTCCCTACCCCACCCTGACCTCCGTGTGTCTTCTGCTTACCCTTCAGAATTTAACATAGACAGACATTTACACCTCCGAGAGGCTCTAGTCTCAGGCCTCCTCTCTTCCTTCCGTGGGCTGCCCTTGTAGAATAACAGGCTGAGGTCATGGTTACAAATTCTCCTCCAGAGCCTTGCACTGCTGGGATCAGAGTCTGCTCCAGCACCTACAGGCTGTGTTGCCTTAACCAAGGGCCTTAACCTCTCTGAGCCTCAGCTCCTTACTTGCAAGCTGCAGATTTAAAATAGCACTTTCTGGAAGACTTTTTTTGAGAATTAGGTGGGATAATTTATTCAAAGTGTTTGGTGCATAGTATGGCTGAGCAAATGATAGCTTTCCAGTTTTAGAGTTCTTGCAGTCCTTCCTTGTCACTGTTTACCTGACCAGCCTCCAAGCCTAGAAGGCCTCCTGGATGGGACTGTGCTTGCTGCACCTGTGTATTCCCAGCCTCCAGCAGTGCTGAGCAAACCTGAAGTCACTGACCAATTGGTATGTGTCAGTCTCACTGGAGGAGATTCAAGCGTCAAATGAGGGGTTGGTCCAGATGCCTTTTTAAAAGCCTTTTCCGACCCTGAAATTTTCTGATCAGGAAATTACCAAGGAAAAAGTTCTCCTTGCATGGTCCTTTCTAAGGTTCCTAAGTGGGGCCTTTATTACACGCAGCAGGTAATTACACGGCAGAGCGCTTCACACGGCTGGTGGCTGATTGGTGCATTTTGGAGGCTGTCATCTTTGTCCTGACTGGGAGATTGGAATCCTGGCAGAGGCAGGGCCTCTCCCTTAGCAGGGCAGTGGAAGGCAGCCCTATAGGACCCAGCCTCAAGCTGGTCAGTCCTCCACTGACTACTCCAGGGGATGGCAGGCAGCATCTGGTGGCATGTGAATATCAGACAAGTCATGGACAGTAGGAGCAGAGGAGACTGTTGGAACACTTAGCCCAGGAGTCAGTTTCATATATCCCCAGGGGACATGTGGGTAACACAAATGGGTTGAAACATCTGGCCAAGACAGTAGAGAGCAGTGGGGTCTGCAGTGAATTGTAAAACTGACCAGGTGCCAAGCAAAGGAGAAGGCTGCTGCTCAGCCCCTGTGTGGCCAGGGGTGCCTAGTGTGGCTGACGATGTGAGCCCAGGGTTCCTGGATCTTCCCCCTCCTTTTCTAAAGGTAGTCAGAACTCTAGATTTTTATGTAAGACTTTCTGATTGTCGTAGCTAATTCGAAGTTTTGTCTTACTCTCTAGTGCAGACAAAAAAAAAAATGCTTGTGGGCAACTGTTTTCATACCTCTGATTTAGCCCAATATTTGACAGGTTGAGAAACTGAGGCTCAGCAGTTAAGGACTTCCCAGAAGTCCCCAGGGAGTTAGTGACCGGCATAAAGTGCACAAGTCTAGGCTGGGTACGGCGGCTCAGGCCTGTAATCCCAGCACTTTGGAAGGCCGAAGTGGGCAGATCACTTGAGGTTAGGAGTTCGAGACCAGCCTGGCCAACATGGTGAAACCCCATTTTTACTAAAAATACAAAATTAGCCTAGTGGGTTGGCACGCACCTGTAGTCCCAGCTATTCGGGAGGCTGTGGCAGAAGAATCACTTGAACTCTGGAGGTGGAGGTTGCAGTGAGCCGAGATTGCACCACTGCAGTCTGGGCAACAGAGCAAGACTCCATCTCAAAAATGAGCCAAGATTGCACCACTGCTGTCTGGGCAACAGAGCAAGACTCCGTCTCAAAAAAACAAAAGTGCACAAGTCTGAATGTGTTGCCCACCAGCTTGGTGAGTTCTTCCCCAGCACCTTTATTCAAGGCAGGAACTAAAGCTTAGGGAAGTAAAGGGACTTGCTCAAGGTCACACAGCTTGAAACAGCAGAATCCAGAGAAGGGCTGGGGTTGCTGGCCCTCATCCATGGGACTGTCCAGCCACTGTGTTACTGAAAATGTCCCCATCATGGTTTCAGTAAAACCCTAACCAGGAACTTGGCACAGGGCAAATTCTGACCTGCCAACCAGAAGGAAAACAGCTCTCATGCCAGTGGGCAGGAAGCTGCCAAGGTGCTATTTCTGCCCAGGGAAAGTGGTTTGTATGTTTGCTGAACTAACACGTTCACCCTGAAGGTGCAGAGATCAACTCTGTCTCTTTCTGTAGGGTCCCTCCAGCTGGACGCCTGGAGTCTGATTTAAGGATGCTACTCTTGCCCTTGACCTGGTGTTCTTAGAGAGCCTGCCTATAAAATCTCATCATCAGTGAGGGATGTTGATTCTTCTTTGCGATCAGCCACTTGACTTAGGAAATGAACCTGGGCTTAGAGTTATGAGGGCTGTAAGCAGTCCAAGCTTGCAGGGTTTTAGTTGTGACATTGGGCTGGCCACTTTTATAATTACTGCCCTGCCAGCCTCACAGAGCTACTGTGAGACTCTGTTGAATGGATGGATCTAAATTGTCAAGAAAACAGCTATAGAAATGTAAACTGGTTTGGGCCTTACATTCTTCCTCCCTGAAGGACAACATTTGAGCTGGAACAGGAATGATAGGAGGGAGCCAGAAAATACAGCAGGTGCAAAGGCCCTGGGGCAGAAATGAGCTTGGAGATTCAAGAACAGATGGGGAGTGTATTAGTCCGTTCTTGTGCTGCTGTAAAGGATTGCCTGAGGCTGAGTAATTTATAAATAAACGAGGTTTATTTGGCTCACAGTTCTGCAGGCTGTACAAAAAGCATGGCTCTGGCATCTGCTTTTTGTGAGGACCTTAGGAGGCTTCAAGTTGTGGCAGAAGAAGGGAAGCTGCCATGCCCCTTGGGGAGAGAGGGAGCAAGAGAGAGAGGGAGTGCTTATAATAAATATTGCTCATCTTATACCTTCGAGGCATAGCAGGGAGGAGCAATAGCCTATTACCCCCATTAAAGACATAAGGCCCGGCACAGTGGCTCATGCCTAGAATCCTGGCACTTTGGGAGGCTGAGGCGGGTGGATCACCTAAGGTCAGGGGTTCAAGACCAGCCTGGCAGGCTTAGTAGAAATCCTATCTCTACTAAAAGTACAGAAATTAGTCAGGTATTGTGGTGGGCGCCTGTATTCCCAGCTGCTTGGGAGACTGAGGCAGGAGAATAGCTTGAACCTGAGAGGCGCAAGGCAGAGGTTGCAGTTAGCTGAGATTGCACCACTGCACTCCAGCCTGGGCAACAGAGCAAGACACTGTCTTAAAAAAAAAAAAAAAGACATAATAAAAGCTAACGTAATATTTATATAAATAGATGGCATTTGGTAATTATGATTTATCATAATCGAATGAGTTGAAATCATTTGTTTTGGTTTAAACTAATTACCAATTCAATTCATTCTAACTCCTTTTGGGCTCACTCATAGGCTAGGCCTGGGATTAAAATGATAATTAGTATGAGAGCTGTGCTAATTGTTAATTTTAGGTTGCTTGTCTTGAAAACTCATGGCAAGGGTAATAGTAGGAAGATTTCTAGGTCAAAGAGGAGAAATGTAATAGCTACTAGGAAAAACTTGATGGAAAAGGGGAGGCTGCCAGAGCCTATTGTTCCAAAACCGCATTCAGAGGGGCTCTTTCAACCATGAGAATCCTCAAGAACTAGTAGAATGAGAACTCACTCATTGCCCCAAGGACTGCACCAAGCCATTCATGAGGGATTTGCTCCCATGACCCGGACGCCTCCCATAAGGCCCTGCCTCCAAGACTGGGGATCACATTTTAAGGTGAGATTTGGAAGGGACAGATATCCAAATGATATCCGGAACTGACATGACTGAAACAGAGTAAGGGAGAAAGCAGAAGGACAAAGCAGAGAGGGCCCCAGATCCTGCCAGTAGCAGGGCATGGGCCCAGGTGGCTGCCTGGGGCATGGTGTGGGAGGCGCTTTCCTGCAAGATGGCAGTGAGGACCTCGTCCCCAGAAGCAGGCCTTTCCACTAAGCCCAGGACCATGACAGGAGAGCAGAGAGGTCCAGAAAATGAGGAAGCTGACAGAGGGTGGGGGAGTTGGATCACCCCGAAGACAGCAAGAAGGGAGGGGCAGTTCATCTGGGCTGTGGAGTATGAGTAAGGTTTGTCTGGGCAGAGAGAGGGAGGTAGAGTCTCCAGACGGCTTGGCATCAGCCGGGGTGTGGGGGGAGCTATATGGAAATGTACTGTGTTGCTTCCCTCCCGCCTTGGAAGCTGTGGGTGCCCCACAGGATTGAATTGAAGACCTAGAACCCTAGATGGGAAAGGCCAGGGACCCAGGAGACTCAAGGGTCTCAGCAGGCAGACCTATGCCATGTCTGTATTCCGACCTACCCCACCTAGTGCCCCGGGATGGCAGAATACCCCCTTCCATGTAGCCTTGCTTATTTGCTTGGAAGTCAAGCCCCAGGATGGAATCTCATTGCCCAAGAATGCAGGAGTACCAGGAGCTTTCAGGGAGCCCTGGCTTCCGTCATGGGAGGGCAGCCTGTGCATTTGCCATCCCACAAAGAGAGCATGCAGTGGAGTAGAGGTGTTCCCCAGGAAAGGACTGGTGGCTGTGAGATGGGAGCAGGGCAACCCCAGCCCGCCCTTACCCTCGTGATTCCTGCCTGTTCCGTTCTCCTCCACGGCATGGAAAGAGCTCCTGCCCCAGGTTCCTTGCTGAAGATATGATGGGGAGTAAATAGCTGTGACACTGGTCCACTCTGAGTTCCTGTAGGGATCCTAAAACCAGAACGAACAGTATCCGCTACCTGTGGCCAGGGAGCTTGCTGTACTGGGTGGGAAATGGTTCTGTGAAGAATGAACTAGGGGTGAGGCATTGGTGTTAATCTTAGATCCCCGTGAGTAAGAAAGGACCTATCTTTGTCATCTGTGTTGCTTTGATTATTAGTGAAGTAGAATTACTCTTTGTAGCCTATTGGTCCTGGGCATTCCTTCGATATTGATTTGCCTTTTATCTACTATTTAAAAAAATTGTGTTGTGTGCATTTGTGATCACTTTGCAAGAGCTCTTTGTGTTTATTATGAATATTAGCCAGGTGCCTGACATGGGCTGAATAGATGCTTCCGGGTTTGCCATTAATTTTGCACTGTCTGTCATTCAGGGCATTTAATCTCTTAGCACAGGGGTCAAAAACTTTTTCTTTTTCTTTTTCTTTTTCTTTTTTTTTCCAAGATGGAGTCTTGCTGTATTGCCCAGGCTGGAGTGCAGTGGAGTGACCTCAGCTCACTTCACTGCAACCTCTGCCTCCCAGGTTTAAGAAATTCTCCTACCTTTGCTCTTCCAAGCAGCTGGGATTATGCAGGTGTGAGCCACCATGCCTGACTATTTTTTTTTAATAGAGACAGGGTTTCACCATGTTGACCAGGCTGGTCTTGAACTCCTGCCCTTGTGATCCACCCACCTCAACCTCCCAAAATGCTCGGATTACAGGCATGAGACACCGCACCTGGCCAAAAATTTTTTCTAGAAGGAATCAGATAGTAAATATTTTAGGCTTTGGGAGCCAGGCCGTCTCGGTTCCATCTACCTGACTGTGCCATCATAGCACGAGAGCAGCTGTGGACACTGTGTACACAGACGTTCACATTTCTGGTGTGTTCAGTCTTTTCTTCTATATAAATATGGGGGCCTTCCCACTCCAAAATTAAATAAAAGAAAAACAAAAAACTAGAGAAAAGGAAAAGTGCTCAAAAGTGGTGTACGTGTAAGTCACCGGCACTGGTGAGCACTGACGGAAGACGTGCTGGCATCAACTTGGATCTCGGTAGGTCTTTAGTCCCCAGGAGAAGAGGCGAGAGTAGGCACTGCTGCAGGCAGGGGCAGAGTCACAGGTCAAGGCTGAGGCATCCAGGCCTGGGGGAAACTCTTCAAGGGGCTGGAGTTGGGGGTGGCATTCCAGAGGGGCCTCCCCTCGTCCTGTGCCTCTCCTCTGATCTTTATTCTCTCCACTTTGATGACTGTGTTCTCAGAGGACACTGGGCCACTGTGTCTTGAGAGACGTGTTCAACCAACCACCTGGTCTTTGTCAATCCTAGTGTTACCCCAAGTGAAGACACCCCCCCAAATTCCTTCCACGGAAGCATCAGGCCTCTTCCTCCCCTCCCCTCCAATCTGGACCCTCCCAGGGACTGGATTGTCAGGTCCGATCTTAAGGAATCACATGGGAATTTTACACTTAGCTCCTTTACCCTTTTCTTTTAATGCTGTTCCAAAGATGTTCTTAAACCCACTGCTGTATTTAAGATACAATTTTCCTATCCTATAACTTTTAATGATAAACTCAAAAGTCCGACTGGTTTTGCAAAGGGTTTTCTGAGTGTGAGAGGGTCAGATGGGAGTTCTCCCCCTCCCCTCCTCACCTTCAGCTTGTTGTTCTCATGACATACTGGAGAAACAGGCTTGGGCCTGGACCAACCCTGTGCAGACTCGCAGATGCACAGCTGACCATGGGACCTGGGACAACTTCAATGGCTTCTGAGACGAGGGTATGTGTGATGGTTAATATTGAGTGTCAACTCGATTGGATTGAAGTATACAAAGTATCGTTCCTGGGTATGTCTTTGAGGGTGTTACCAAAGGAGATTCGCCTTTGAGTCAATGGAGTGGGAGAGGCAGACCCATCCTCAATCTGAGTGGGCACCATCTAAGCAGCTGCCAGCGAGGCTAGGATAAAGCAGGCAGAAGAACATGGAAGGGCTAGACTGGTTTAGTCTTCCAGCCTCCATCTTTCTCCCATGCTGGATGCTTCCTGCCCTCGAACATTGGACTCCAAGTTCTTCAGCTTTTGGACTCTTGGACCTACACCAGGGGCTCTCGGGCCTTTGGCCACATACTGAAGGCTATGCTGTTGGCTTCTATTCTTCTGAGGTTTTGGGTCTAGGACTGATCAACCACTGGTTTGTTTGCTCCTCAACTTGCGGACGGCCTATCATGGGACTTTACCTTGGGATGGTATGAGTCAATTCTCCTTAATAAACTCCCCTTTAAATATACATCTATCCTATTAGTCCTGTCCCTCTAGAGAACCCTAACACAGTTGTGACTCAAAAGGTCTGTAGTGAAGCTGGAGTGAGGCGACTTAGGTAGTGTGTGTTGATGTGACATGTTGGCATCACTCCAGAGCCTGATGATCTAGGCTTGGGTTACTGACTTGCTGCCTACTAGCTGTGTAACCTGGAACAAGTGACTTCACCTCTTTGTGCTTGCATAAATGTGGGGTGACGATAAGGCACCTAATAATGGATTGTTTGGAAGATTGAATGGCTTCATCCATATTAAGTGTCTAAAAGAGTGCACATCTACATAGATAGGAAATGTTAGCTACTGTAGGCCAAGTGCCAGTCACATAGTAGGTGTTCAATAAGTACAACCACCCTTCTGTTATTAGATGTGCTGGAACAATTCCGTTATACTAGTCTTTGCTACTTTTGCAAGGACTGCAGATTTAATACCTATCTGCCTCCCAGTAAGCACTGTTAATTAAAGCCCCCAAGCCCAGATAACCTTGCTTTTCTGTCCTTAGCAAGCTTTGGCTTGATAAGAATTTTCAAAATGTGTTTGTTGATCTTTTAAAACCCCTGAGATGAGTATTTACTGCCAAAATGTGCAAATGTATCACAAGAATTTAATTCGGGCACTAGATAATGCTGGAGATTTAAAGGAGGAAAATGACGAGGTTTTCGTTTCTTTGCCCTCTATCTGCTATGGCTACGAGCACTTCTGTTTATCATTTAAAATCCTATTTGAAAAGGTCACTGCGTGAATCATACCATGTGAGGACTTAGAAAAAAAGAGCCAAAGATTGGCTGCTGCAGATGCCTGCTTCATTCCCTGTCCTTCCCCGCGATGGGGTTTGCTCTGAGTCTCTGCTGTTCTCAGCCTGTGGTGGCCGCCACGGGGTAGAGGAGGACCACTGGATCCGGGCGCCTGATGCTGTCAGTAGTTATGAGAAGACCAGATACTGCTCAGAGTCTGCATGGAGTTTGTAAGTCCACTTGCAATTGGGCTGGTGCAACTGAGAAGCAGTGCTTTAAATTTTATTCCATTTTAATTAATTAGCTAATTATTTTAATTAATTAGCTAACAGTGGCACTAATTAGTTAATGAGTGCAACTGAAGAACTGCATTTTAAACTGAAAATTTCAATCCACTCCCATGTTTTGCATTCCCATTTTACAAAAGAGAGGGTCCAAATGCTTTAGCACTGGTTTAGAATTGCCAGGCATGGACCCAGTGGACCTACTCTCTTCAGATAGGTGCGGACTCTCTCTGAAAGCTCACTTTGCCTGAGTTCCTCTCTAACAATGTGAGCTGTATTCTCTGAGCCTCCTGTAGCCCGCGTTTCGCATGATGTGAGGTGAAGGGGTGATGGTTTATTTATTGGCCTCGTATCTCACAGGTGCCTGCACATTGTGCGCAGAGAAGCACTTTGGGAAGTGGAGCTGGTGTTCAAAAGGGCACTCATTGGCTTATTCCTGAGGATTTATCCTCAGGTGTTGAAACTCTTTTTCGAAAGACCTGACCTGGGAAGTCCACTGAGGACAGGTGTGTGGTGCAGTTTCCTAGGGACAGAGGCAAACCAGGAGAATTTTCTAGAGAGAAGTGTGAAGAGCATTCTCCAGTGCAATTCTTTTTTAAGATGGAGTTTCATTCTTGTTTCCCAGGCTGGAGTTCCATGGAGCAATCTCAGCTCACTGCAACCTCTGTCTCCTGGGTTCAAGCGATTCTCCTGCCTCAGCCTCCCAAGTAGCTGGGATTACAGGTGCGTGCCACCAAGCCTGGCTAATTTTTTGTATTTTTAGGAGAGACAGTGTTACACCATGTTGGCCAGGCTGGTCTCAAACTCCAGACATCAGGTGATCCACCCGCCTTGGCCTGCCAAAGTGCTGGGATTACAGGCATGAGCCACTTCGCCTGGCCAGAACTTTCCCAGTGATGGAAATGTTTGGTATCTGTACCATCCAGTTCAGTAGCTGCTCACTGCATGAGGCTACTAAGCGCTTGAAATTTGGCTCGTGCAACTGAGGAACTGTGCTTTAAATTTCATTCAATTTTAGTTAATTAGCTAATTATTTTAATGATTAGCTAATTTAGTTAGTAGCACTAATTAGTTAATTAATGAGTGCATCTGAGGAACTACATTTTAAACTTTGATTTTAATTGGAAATAGTCACATGAGGCTAGAAATAACTGTGAGAAGCCTGAGATGTCTCACTACTTGCAGGCTGACAAATTAGCCTGCTGACAGATGCTGGCAGAAGACAGGAGCTTCCTGGATCAGAGACAAGGGACTTCATTACTCAGCACAGCAGGCAGCCAGCTTGAGTTTCATACTTGCATCATTTCTGCTTGCCTCCAGGTCCCATGGGATTTTGTGCAAAAGCATTTACCATTATCTGCACTGTTTCATATGATGCACAAGGTTTCAGAGAGAGGGACTATATATTTCACTCAGCATTGTATCTCCTGTATCCCAAAGAGGACCTGGCACATTCTAGGGACCCAACGAGTCCTTACTAAATGACCAATGGCTCTGGTTTCTCACAAAAGCCAAGAGTCTGGACCCAGTGGTTGTTGAGGATCCTCTCTGCTCTTGACGAAGGTCTCTGAACTTGAGCGAGTGCCCTACTTCTGAGGTCGTCTCTTCCTTACAGTCACTGGGCAGACCAGCCTCACACAGGGATCTCAGTTCCCTCCCCTCAGAGCCTGAGGCTGGGATGCCATGCATGTGGATTGCAGAGGAAGTGTTCCAGGGAAAGGGTTGGGGACACAGGGCTAAGCCAGGGAGCTGCTGAACAGGGTTGTGCTCCCAGCTAGAGTCAACCTTCAGCCTGATCCCATAGCTGACCCAGAACACAAACTGCACCATAACGCTGTGCCACAAACCTAAAAGTTCGGCCTTGACCCAGGGACATTTGGGAGCCTCAGATTACAGGCAGCAGAAAGGAAACACAAGAATCCAAGAATTCCACATAAGAAACGTGTTCTGGACTCTGGAGTCCAGGGAGTTTGGTGTTTGAATCAGACTCCAGGTGACAGTAGGGAAGAGAAATGAGTGTGCTTCCATTGCTGTTGAGGAAAGATAAATTTTTCAACTCTAGTACTTATCATCAGCAGGGGAAATCAAAGGAAAAGGCAAAGGAGGCCAGCCCTGTGTAACGCCACGTCCCTCCCTCATTGTCTGTGGACTGCCTGGGGTGTAGGGGGTGAGAGGGTGGGTACCTCCCAGTGGAGGCAGCTCCCGTGTAGCCAGAGGCAGTTCTCTGGATCAAGGAACAGCTGTGAGCTGCCAGCAGCCAATAGTCACAGCAGCTGAGGGGTGGCGTCCCAGCCAGAAGAGGCCCCTGGGCAGAGTGCCAGCAGCATCTACTCTGTAGGGACCCAACACCTTCCAGGTAGCCTGACCCTAGCTAAGAAAACAAAAACCTGAAACCTGCCTTTCCAGACGAAGTGGCTCCGAGGGTCACTGGGCGTAATTTGCTACCTAAGGAAAGTCCAGCGGTTCGTGATTACCATCCCCTTGCGCCTCCACACCGCTCAGGTTTCCTGCTCATCCTCTGGGCCAGCCTGGAGAAGAAAGAAGCAATAGGTCTTCTTTTCTTCATGTCCCTACAGTGTGCCAGGAACTCTTCAAGAAACTTAGCCTATATTATCTCATCTAACTTTCCCGGCAACCCCGAGGGATGGGCCTTATAATGCCCATGCCTGCCAGGTGGAAGCTGTGGCTGGCAGAGGTGAAATACCTTCCCACACAGCTAGGAATGGCAGTGCCAGGACTCAAAGCCAACCCTCTTGGGCCAAAGCCTATGCCCTTCCCTGCCATCTCCATGAATGTGGGTGCAGGAGAAGAGGCATCACGAGACTGTGTCTTCCTGGTCTTTCTCTTTCTCCAGGAAGTCCCATAAAGCACTGCAGGACTTCAGGGAGCAAAGAGGGAAGGGAAGTCAAGGAGCCCTTTTCTGTGGTTTCCCCTACTGATGAGTAGTGGAGCTGAAGATATGCGTCTTTGCCCAACAGCATGGAGGCACACCCATTTCTCTTCCCTACTGTCTCCTGGAGTCTGATTCAAACACCAAACTCCCTGGACTCCAGAGTCCAGAACATGTTTCTTATGTGGAATTCTTGGATTCCTGTCTTTCCTTGCTGCTGCCTGTAATCTTCCGAGGCTCCCAAATGTCTCTGGGTCAAGGCCCAACTTGTGCACCCGGGTTTCGAGCTCCCTCTGCTGTTCACCAAGTTTTTTTCAACCAATCCTATCTCTGAAGGTTGCCCATCACATCTCCCACTGCAAAACAAAGGAGATCTGCCGTTTATTTGCTCAATACCTAAAAATATTAGCTCTTATTTTGGGAGCTCTTGCCACATGCCCAAGCTGGGCGGATCATTTCGTATGTGTTGTCGTGTGAGCCTCACAAGGACCCCATCAGGTCAGTCCCATTGTTCTCATCTTACAGATGAAAAGCTGGGACTCAGTGAGGTACAATAACCCAGGAGAAGTAGAACAAGGATTAATGCAAGTCAGTCTGGCCCAGAGCCTGTGCTCGCTCCTTCTCGGTCAGTGCTCTCCAATAGAACTTTCCCAATGATGAAATGCTCTATGTCGTTACTGTCCAGGTCAGTAGCCACTAGCCACATGAGACTGTTAAGCAGTTGAAATGTAGCTGGTGCCCCTGAGGAACTGTGTGCTTGCCTTCTGTCAACTGCCTTGTGATTCACCAGGGGGCTGAAACATCCATTTCCTGACCACCTCATTTATGCCAGGAATTGGGAGAGGTTGCCAAAGGAGAAAGAAAGCAAACGAGGCACTATGATTTCAGGGGATGCCCAGTCATGATAATGTGGGGCCCGTGATCGGTGTTGTCTTGTGTGAACCTCACAAGGACCCCATCAGGTAGGGCCTGTTCCTGTTGTTCTCATCTTTTTTTTTTTTTTTTTTTTTTTTGAAACAGAGTCTTGTTCTGTCGCCAGGCGCCAGGCTGGAGTGAAGTGGTGCAATCTCTGCTCACTACAATCTCCACCTCCTGGGTTCAAGCAATTCTCCTGTCTCAGCCTCCCGAGTAGCTGGGACTACAGGTGTGCACCACCACGCCCAGCTAATTTTTTGTATTTTTTAGTAGAGATGGAGTTATGTTGGCCAGGATGGTCTTAATCTCTTGACCTCGTGATCTGCCCACTTCGGCCTCTCAAAGTGCTGGGATTACAGGCGTGAGCCACCATGCCCGGCCTGTGGTTCTCATCTTACTGATGAAAAACTGGAACTCAGTGAGGTACACTGCAAAACATTTTTTTTCAATTTTAATTAATTCGGTTAATTTAATTAGTGATATTAATTAATTAATGAGTGCAGCTGAGGACTTGTATTTTAAATTTAAAATATGTTTAATTAGAAAGAGCAGCTGAGAGCAGTAGCTCATGCCTGTAATCTCAGCACTTTGGGAGGCCGAGGAAGGTGGATCACGAGGTCAGGAGTTCAAGACTAGCCTGGCCAACATGGTGAAATGCCACCTCTACTAAAATTACAAAAATTAGCCGGGTATGCGGGCATGTACATGTAATCCCAGCTACTTGGGAGGCTGGGACAGGAGAATCGCTTGAACCCAGGAGGCAGAGGTTGCAGTGAGCTGAGATCGCACCATTGTACTCCAGCCTGGGCGACAGAGCGAGGCTCCATCTTAAAAAAAAAAAAAATAGTTGTAGTCATTTGGCCTTCAGCAAGGTGCTTCACCACACTGTGCCTCAGCTTCCTCATCCGCAAAATGGGGATGATAATTACAGCCTTGCGTTCATTTGCTAAAGCTACCATAACAAAATATCATAAACTCAGTGGCTTAAACAACTGAATTTTATTTTCTCACAGATCTGGATGCTGGAAGCCCAAGATTAAGGCGTCATCAGGGTTGGTTTCTGATGAGGGCTGTCTTTCTGGCTTGCAAATGGCTGCTTTCTCATTTGTCCTCACGTGGCTTTCTTCTGTGCATATGGAGAGTGCCTTCTGGCATCTCTCTCTCTCTCTCTCTTTTTTGTTTTGATAAAGACATCAGTTCCAACAGATTAGGGCCCACCATTACAGCCTCATTTGACCTTATTACCCTCCTAAAGGCCTTATCTCCAAATCCAGTCATCTTGACGGTTAAGACATCAACATGTGAATTTGGTGGTGGTGTGGGGCACAGGTCAGTCCATAGCAAGGGCCAACTCTGCAGTGCTGTTGTGATTATTTCAATGGGTTGGGACAAGTGCAGAATAAGAGCCAGGCTGCTCTCAGTGCCCTGGTGGTAGCGACCCCACATTATCATGACTGGGTGTATCCCCTGCAATCATGGTGCCTCGTTTGCTTTCTTTCTCCTTTGGCAACCTCTCCCAATTCCTGGCATAAATGAGGTGGTCAGGAAATGGATGTTTGAGTCCCCCAGTGAGTCACAAGGCAGTTGACAGAAGGTGAGCAGGGTATGAGGTGCCCTGGGCTGCACTCCCTGCTGCGTTGCTGACCTGCTTAGTGACTTTGGCCAAGTCACTGTCTTCTGCCAGCCAGGATGCATCTCATTAAGACAAAGCTTGTTTTGCCAGTGAAATCTCAGGAGATTTCATTTCCTCATGGCCTTTTGTGGCCATTCCTAAGTATTGGGTAGTGCTCAGAGTTGACTCAGAGAGATTGTTCTTGTTTTTGTTTTTGAGATGGAGTTTCACTCTTGTCACCCAGGCTGGAGTGCAGTGGTGCGATCTCTGCTCACTGCAACCTCTGCCTTCTGGGTTTAAGCAATTCTCCTGCCTCAGCCTCCCGAGTAGCTGGGATTACAGTTGCCCACCACCACACCTGGCTCATTTTTATATTTTTAGCAGAGATGGGTTTCACCATGTTGGCCAGGCTGGTGTTTAAACTCCTGACCTCAATTGATCCTCCCACCTCAGCCTTCCGAAGTGCTGGGATTACAGGCATAAGCCACCTCTACCAGCCAGAGAGATTATTTCTTTTACAGAAATGTTCTTATAGACTCCAAACTGACAGTACTTCTCCAAACCCCCTCCCACAGCTACTGCTCCCGCCCCAAGAGAGCACCTGATGACCCTGCTGGATAGAGCTGGGTAGGACGGTCGTAGGAGAACTTACTCTCACTGCCTGTCTCTGGGGCAGTTTCTGGGTCATGCCTAGGAGCCTGAGTGTTTTCCTGCTCTTAAGTAACCACCCGCAGACACGGAGCCACCCAGGCTTGGGGCGACCTCTTGGGATTCCATGGCAACACTGAGAAAGCCCGTGTTGATTTTTCCATCCTCGTTCATGTTACCTTTCCCACATCTGGCCTTGCTTAGGAGGATTGATGTCTGAGGCCATTTGTTTAGCAGAGAGCTCTGTTAGCTGGGGAGGGACAGATTAAAGGCCATGGGGACAGCCATACCTGTGCAAGCCCCCTCGCCTGGTGTGGCTCAGCCCAGCAGCATTGGGAAGGAGAGTACCAGGTGTTAGTTCTTGGCATCCTCCCAGCTCACTGCTAATTCATGATTCGTATGCTGACTAATTCAGTGCATTTTTGACCCCCTCAGTCTCAACTTCCTGGTGAGGGAAACAGGAACAAAGATACGTTTTACGAGAAGTGCAGCATCTGGCCTGGAGGAGAAGGAGATGATGATGATGATGATGATGATGATGATGATGATGATAGCTCAGCCCCCAGGGGAGCACTGATGACATGCTGGACATGCTTTAAGCGCTTTACATAGTCTTTGAGCTTCTCAATCTTCTCGGCAACCCTAGGAGGTTGAGACGATTATTCTTTTTCTTTACAGATGAGGAAACTGAGGCACAGTGAGGTGAAGTGACTCCTGGCAGGATGCGCAGCCAGTGAATGGCAGAGCTGGGCATTGGACCCAGGCTGTCTTGCTCCGTAGCCCTGGCCCTCATCACTGCCCTCA
Source organism: Aotus nancymaae (assembly GCF_030222135.1). Classification (NCBI taxonomy): domain Eukaryota; kingdom Metazoa; phylum Chordata; class Mammalia; order Primates; family Aotidae; genus Aotus; species Aotus nancymaae. Next base: position 81,620,044 of record NW_026988450.1, on the reverse strand, counting down.
GCCCAGCTGACATTAGTTATGCCAAGCTGTGTCTCCTCTCCACAACCTTCCCTGCAGCGCTGGGGAGAAAGGACGCACACAGCAGGTGTTGCTTGTTCTGAAAAGTGCTTTACTTTTAATTAAACAAAAAACGTCTCTTTCGAGTTGTTAACATGGAGAGTCAGAGGCAGGGCAGCCCCCACCCCGGGCACCTCCTCCCTCCTTCGGCCCCCATGGGCCTCCTGGTGATATTAACGTCCGAGGGCCTCGGAGTCATCCATTATTGATGGGTCATGGGTGCACCGTGGGGAGAGCGTGAGAAAGAGGCCCAGGTGGTCTTGATGTCTCCGAATCTTCTTTTTATCCCTGTCCCTAGTGGGAAAGTGCATTACAGGTGACAGGAGCAAAAGCAGCTGTGACCAAGCTGCTGCCAGCCGTGGGTGGGGCATGATCATTTGTTATTGCCCTCTGCTGAGCACCTTCCTCTCATTCAGGATTTAGGAAGAAAATGAAAACAATGGCAACATCACTTCTCTGATCTTGAGTCTTAGATTCATGTCTCTCTGCTCCTTCACAAAGTGCCTAGCTGTCTGTTTCCTGCCAGTGAGAAGAATATGCCAGACTCCGAACTACCTCCGGCCCTGCCCAGTGAGATCTGTGACCTGTCCCCAGCCCTGTTGTGGGAGCACACACTTCCTTCGGGATGGGGGTGGGGTAAGAACAGGCTTTGACCTGCAGACCTGGGTTCCAGTCCCCATTCTGCCCTTGCTCTCCTTGGGACACCGAGCGGCTCGACCTCCGAGCTTGGGTTTCCTCCTGTGTGTGATGGCGAGGCTGAAGCTACCCCAAGGGACTGGCTGAGGCTAAATAATGCATGTGAAAGGCCTTAACCCAGTGCCGGGCACACAGCGGGTCCCAGAGAAAGGGTGTGCCATTCTCTCATTTTCTCTCTACCCCACCCACCCTCATCCTTCAGGGTTTAGGCAAGAGCTCCTCGACCTGACCTCTGACTCATTGCTCCCCTATTTCATGTTGGTTGAAGCTCTTTGGGGCAGGCTCTCCAAATTTAGCATTTTACAACAGGAAGTGGTCTTAGAGATCATGCAGTTCAGAGCTTTCTGTTTGCAGTTTGGGACAGGAAGCTTCTGCACTTAGGTCCCCTGGCACCCATCCAGTGCTCCTTAGGTGACTGTCTTCTCTTTGCACACTGAGAGGCTTGAAAGGGCTCAGAGGCTTCACGTGAGCACTTAACATTCACTGTGTATATCTGAGCCAAGAGGGGACAGAAACTGTCTAATGGATCCCCAGGCCCTCTCCCCATGGTAAGTTTCCTGAGTATTTTCTTTTATTTTTCAGATGAAGAAACTGAAGCTCAGAGAGGCTAAGAGACTCCACTGAGGTCACATAGCCGGTAAGTGGCAGAGCTGGGATTCGAACTCAGCTCTCTTTGACTCCAGAACCTGTGTTTGAAATTGCCTTGTTTTCTTTGCCTTAAAAAGAGGAAAACTGCAACTTTGTTTTCTGTTTTGATGGTGCTCACACAGATTCCTGGATTGAAGGGAGAGGGCCCCTGGGTCCAAGAATTCAGAAGGGTGGTGGCATTTGAGAAAAACAGCCCCATCCCCAGTGGGTGCCGTGGCTGGGACAAACCCGGCGCTTCAGCACACCCGGGTTCAGGATCGAGTCCACCATGGCCGGCAGGGGCCTGGGTCCATTCTCCCAGGAAGGTTGCTCTGTGGCTCCACGATCTCTAGGAACCAGACCCCCGGGACCCCACAGTGGGCCCAGGTGCATCCTTGTGGGCTGTGCACCCCACGTCCTGCCTCAGCCACAGAGGAGCCAGCAGGCAGGACGCAGCCTCACTCAGGACCGCTCCGGATGGTTGTATAGTTACACGGTGTGGTTTTGTAGTATTTTTGGTTTTGTTGTTTTTGCAAAAGCCAAAGGAAGTCTGTGGGCCGAGTTCTACCTTCCCTTCTTTGAGGACAGTTGATCCGCTCGGTCAGGTGCCAGCAGAGCTCAGCTAGGAAAAAAACCTCCAAACATGAGGTCCACAGATCAGAGGGCATGTGCACTAGATATGGCCCTGTCTGTTCACGGGCAGGGCTCATTGGAAGTTCCATTATAATCATCCGATTTTCCAGATGAGGACACTGTGCCCAGAGACAACCACACCCACACTTCTCGGGAGGCACACATCAGAATGAATCTTTGCTCCCTGAGTGCTGAGCGCTTTGCTGTTTCGCAGCGCACTCTGCCTCCTGTCCCCAGGTACTCGTTGAGGGCCTACCACTGCTCCGAGCAGGGACACAGCAGTCAGGAAGTCCGATGAACCACCTGCCTCCTGGCGGGAAAGTCAGAGAGACAGACGTTCATCCCACGGTCGCGCGCTAGTTCCTGATGAAGGCTGTGAAGGCGAATGCCACAGAATAAGTGGCAGAGACAGTGATGCTATTTTAGGGTGACTAGGGAAGTCTTCTCCAAGGAGGGCATTTGGACAGAACCATGAATGCAGTGAGTGAGAAAGCCATATGGATTCTGGGGTAGGAGCAGTTTTTGTAGAGGAAACAGCAGGTACAAAGGCCCTGAGGCAGGGAGTGTGCTTGGTGTACCGTTGCGCTCTTTGAGTTTGATTGTCTGGGTGTTTGCCACCCCCCACCTCTGCCACCATCACAGTGCCTGCTCCCTTCTAGTATCCCTTCCTTAGTCAGCTCCAAGTGTCTGCAAGAGAGTGGCAGTGGGGTGAGGGTTGTGTAGCAAGAAAAATCAAACAGAATTGCATGGGGCAGAAGAAAGGTGTATCTCTAATAGGAAACTACCTGTCTTAATCCTTAATCCTCTTTGTGCGATTTCTGTCTTTGGTGGGGTTTGCAGTGTTTTCATCTTCTTGCTTTGTATGTATTCTCAAAATGCCCTCTTTAACTAGGGCTGTGAGTTCTCAGCACACTGCAGTCCCGTCTTGTCAGGCCTGTCTTTCCAAGCAGAGCAGGAGCCCGGATTCAAAAACCACAGAAACAGGAGAAGAAATAGTTTTGGAAACTACACTGCTGACCTTGGGCTGAGCTCAGGGAGGGAGGTGCAGCAGGCACAGTCTGGGGGCCAGGTGAGGGTGCGAGGCTAGCAGACCTCTGTCTTGGCACAGCCGTTAGGCTCAGGCCCCTGTCTGTGGATTCAGGTCCTCTCCTTCATCACAGGGTGGTATTGGTGCCAGCTAAGTTCCTAGGGGAGCAGCTCATAGGGTGGGTGTGCTGAAAGAGATGTGCTGTGGAGTTAGGGACCACAGGTTCTCTGTGACTTTGTTTTCTGTTTTGATTTTGCTCACACGTATTTGTGAGTTGATAAAAAGAACTTGGAAAAGGGGTGGTATTTGGGAAAAACAGCCCCATCCCCCATGGGTGCCTGGCCTGGACAACCCAGAGCGTCAGCTCACCTACATTCAAGAATGAGCCCATTATGGCCAGCAGAGCCCCGGGCCCCCCTCCCAGGAAGGTTGCTCCAAGGCTCCAGGCTCTCTAGGAACCAGACCTCTGGGACCCACAGCAGGGCCAGGTGCCTCCTTATGTGCTGTGGTCTCATCTTTGTGGCACTTCGGTCAGTGTACAACCTTGGGCAAGTCACACCCCCTCCCTGAGACTCAGAAAATGGAACAGAAAGGTATGTCGTCTGTGTGCTCCTCTGTGATCTGGAAATGCTACAGCCTTTGCCTCAAAGGTAGGTAGCATCCAGGTATGGGGACAGGGGCTTCTGTCAGCATCCCTTTGATTTTGTAGACCCCCTGGCTCTTAGCAAAGAGATGCCCTAGGAAGGGTGGTAGTACCTTGTGGTCCCGTCTTGGACATTCACACCAGAGCCTCTGCACATTCTCACCTCTCCTTGACTGGAGACCTGTGGCTGCAGAACCAGAAACTCATTTCCAGATGCAGAAGAATGTCTCTCTTTCCTCAGGGCTCAGAGGAATTTATTAAGCCTTGCATTAACTGAATCTTACTCTGCTGGAAAAATAATACTCAGAAAGCAATTCTTTCTGGTTACTGCCTGTAAGCTCCTGAAGCATTCTCGTAAGAAAGGCTCAAAAAGCTCCTGCACTGTGGGACTCAGAGCCCAGCCCTGTAGCTTCCCTCCAAGGACCAGGCAGCTCAGTGGTTGACCAGCAAGCCCATCATCATTCAGCATCATTGGGTTATCCATCTGTCTGTCTATCAATGAGGCAAGTGCTTATGAGGGCCTGGGGCAAAGGGCATGTACTAGGAATACTAAGACTAAATCAGACACAGCATGTGCCATCCTCAGCAGTTCAGGCCCAACCTGACCACTTCCTCTATTTGGTAAAACTCCAGAGAGTTCTTGACTTTATTATTCACAGTTCAAAAGCAGCATGAGCTTTTGTGTCGGCTCCCCTTCACCCCCAAGTGTCATGGCATGCAGGCAGAGGGCCCATACAGATGCCTGCACATGCAATGGTTATGATATTGGACAGGAACACTGAGCTTGGGAGATCCACCATTTGGTAGCAGACAGTAAGCATGCCAGCTTTTTGTCCCAAAGGGAGACAGTATCTATCACATGTCTCAGTATTGGTTGCTGCAAACGCAACCCAGGTGCAGGGCAGTCAGAGCCTCGCATTCTTTGTCTACCCAGCAAGATGTGCAGGAATGCAAGAAACTCATGGAGGAGCATTTCCAAACAATGCATTAGCCTTGCAAAAATCTGGATTTGAATCCTGTGTCTAACAGCTAAGTGCAAAATTGGGTAAATTGTAATTGCTGGACTTCTCTTAGCCTCAGTTTTCTCTTCTATAAAATGGGGATAATGCCTACTTACCAGGTAGTTGTGAAAGACAGTGTAGGATCATTCTTCTGGGAACACAGTAGGGAACTAAGAAAGCCCTTGAGTTCAAGAAACTTAGTTGCATGGGGAATCTTTCCAGCTATATGTAAGTATGCAATGTCAGCTAGTCATGCATGTGGAAAATGTTGGAAACAGATGCTCAGTGCTGCAAAGAAAAATCAGCACTGAGACAAAGGATCTCTCAGCAAGGCAATCTTTACCTTCTGCAGAAAGGGTGCTCTTGTTAGCCATCTTGCCATGAGAGTACAATGAACAAAGGAAAAGTAGACATATTTATCTTTTACGCATTTGGGGTCGTCCTTACTGCTGTGTCTGATCTCTGTTGGCTGGAGGCAGACTTCACAATCTAAAACTAAAACTTGCTTGGCTAACAACTTAAAACTTTTCTAAACAGGTAAAAGCAATGGAGAACAAAAAGAAAGTTTAAGCAAGGAAGGGGCATAGGCCGTGAGCTGGGATATGACTGTGAGCACGTCCAGCACAGATATCTTGGTTAAAGTACAGGGACATAGAGTGTGCTACGTGCTTGTGAGCATGTGTAACAGCTACATAGGATAGGGCTTAACAAAGAATCACTGGTGAAAAGCAAGAAGGCTTTGAAGAAAGTCTTTAAAAGACACCGTTATTTCTAACATTTGTTAAACTTTGAAGAAGAACTTTTCTACTTCCCACAGAAAAGAACAGTTAAAATGCAGAGGATGATACACATCAGGGCTTGGGGACAATTTCTGTAAGGCATTGCCATGTGACACAGCATCCTGAATTATAGTAGTGAGGAAGGACCTTGCTACCTGTGGGAAGAGCATTCCTGGCAGCTCAGATAGCCTGTGTGTAGGTTCTGTGCTTGGCCTGCTTGAGGGATAGCGTGGAGGCTGACATAACTCCACAGAGTGAGCAAAGAAAAGTCATGGAAAATGGAATCAGAGAGTAGGCAGGGACCAGTTCCTGTAGGATCTTGCAGGCCTTGATGAGAGCCTTGGATTACACTGTGGGTGTGGAGGGAACCCACTGGAGGCTTCAGGTAGGTGGGGGCATGAGCAGAATACAGCATGCAGGAGGGCGGGAGAGGGTGCAAGGTCTGGGATTTGCTTTTATCCTGCTGCTGCTAACAGATTAGCCTGTTAGTGTTTCATGGATGCTGGCCGAAGACAATAGATTCCTGGGTCAGGTGTGTTGTAAAGTGGGTAAGATCTCACTGCTTTTTGTCCACAAAGCCTGAGCTCAGAGCAAGCTTTTTGGAGTTTGAAACCTTAGTCAATACTTTCAGAAGCTGAGCCTCAGTCAACAAATAGGAATGAGATTCTTGGAACAGATTCCAGGGCACAGTGTGTCAGAAGGCTCTTACTCTCTCTGAGCCTGCATGTCTTACCTGTAAGATAGGAAGAACATTGCTTCCCAGGCATATTGTGGAGGGCCTTGTAAAGAGAAATGGAATCTGAAGACCCTGTGCTTATTCTCTGCATTCATAAGAAAAATCAAATTCTTCCTAGTAATGAATCCTTCTAGGTTTTTTATTATCCCTTTTCTTCACTGAGAAGCTGTTAATGTTTGCTCTGTAGCTTTAGTGCACAACACATACACTCAGACATGCTTGCAAAATCTGCCTGCCAGTGTCTTCCTGGATAAAGGGTAGTGTTGGTCACTCAGGGGAGAAGGAAAGAGAAGAAGGTGAAAGGAGTTAGAACCCCAGAGGGGTAAGAGAAAATAGATAGGGTGGCCTCTCTTTTTTTGTTTCTGATACAGAGTCTTGCTCTGTCACCCAGCCTGGAGTGTAGTGACATGATTTTGGCTCACTGCAACCTCTGCCTCCCAGGTTCCAGTGATTCTTCTGCCTCAGCCTCCTGAGTATCTGGGACTACAGGTGCGTGCCACCACACCTGGCTAACTTTTTATATTTTTTGTAGAGACAATGTTTCACCATATTGGCCATGCTAGGCTCAAACTTCTGACCTTATGATCCGCCCACCTGGGCCTCCCAAAGTGCTGGGATTATAGGTGTGAGCCACCTCGCCCAACCAGGGTGGCCTCTCTTTAGATCACGTTCCTCCCACCCCATGCTGTACATCTGAAGGGAGCTAAGGCTTACACACAGTGTCCCCCACATGCAAACTCATGTGTACCCTCCACCCACCCAGGGATGCTCAAAGACAGGGATTTGCACTTGTTGTGGTTGAGGAAGGTTTTGTGAAGTCAGCCAGCTGGCCAAGCATGAGAGCTGGAATTGAGATGGAGGCCTCTAGCCAGTGCTAGGCACATTCTGCCATCCCCATCCCTAGACCTCCTGCCCTTCCATCTTCGTTTCTCTCCAAGACCCAAGGAGTACAACCAGCTTTGGCAAGGCCCACCTCCTGTCACTGGATTGTGGGAGGAGATAAAATGACACTTGTGTGTTTTAAAGTTGAGCAGAACAAGGTGTTTTTAAAATGCTGTGTTCTCTATGTGGGAGGCCTTCTAATGGGCAGCTGGGGACACGGCGTCCAGTCCTCTCACCCCCAGGAGGTCCCAGAAAGGACTACAGCGTGGGATGGGAGGCACACGCCCAGTGCTGGAGGCCCGCCTGGTGGCCAGCTCAGACAGAGCTGGGACAGAGGGCCCCTACCTCCAGCATCTCTGACCATGAGGTGTTTGACATTCCCAGCAGTCATTCGGCATAGCTCAGTTGACCTCTCATACCAGAGTCACCTCCTCATTGGACAAACGGTGAGAAGAACTTGTGATCACTTTGTGGGGAGGGTGGGATAGTAGGACTGAGTGGAGAACTCCCCCTGCGCATTGATTCTTCCCCAGGTGGTGCATGGGCTCCATCCAGAGAGACCAGCTGAGGCCAAGAGGTAGATTCTTAGCAGGAAGAGCTGGGCCTCTGGAGCTGGGCTGCTTGGATCACCCTCTATTCTGTTCTGTTCTGTTCTATTCTATTCTATTCTATTCTATTCATTTTATTTTTTTGAGACAGAGTTTTGCTCTGTCACCCAGGCTGGAGTGCCATGGTTCCATCTTGGCTCACTGCAACCTTCACCTCCTGGGTTCAAGCAATTCTCATGCCTCAGCCTCCCAAGTAGCTGGGACTACAGGCACATGCCACTACATCCAGATAATTTTTGTATTTTTAGTAGAGACAGGGTTTCACCGTGTTGGCCAGGCTGGTCTCGAACTTCTGACCTCAAGTGATCCACCCGCCTTGACTTCCCAAAGTGCTGGGATTATAGGCGTGAGCCACTACGCCTGGCCCCATTTCTTCACTTTGAAAGGGAATGTATCATCCCTTGGTAAAGTTGTTGAGTTCAACCAAGCAACCTAAGAGAAGTGCCGACTCGGTGCCTGGCACAGAGTTGGTGCACTTTAGGGACAGGACCCAGTGCTTTCTTCCCCAGCCATCTTCAGGACTCACCAGCGGTGGGTGCACGTGGGGAGGCATCAATACTAGTATCTCACTCTCTCCATGGTCCACGCCTCCTGCGCCCCAGGGACCGGCTCTGGGAATGCCTCCTGGTCAGAACTGGCCCCCATTCTCCTACCTGCTTGCTGAGCCTCTGCTGGCCCAAGGTGCCCAGTGTCCCTTCTTATCTTTTGCCCTGAGTCTTATCAGGGCTCCCAGGCCTCGGCTGCTCTGAACGTGCCCTGGCCCCATGGTGCTGATCCTTGTCCATCTGCTCTGGCCACCCATGCTCTCTGTCCTCCCCGTGGACAGCTTGGCAGTCCCTTGTTAAGAGGGCAAGGTCTCCCTCCTTTCCTGAATGCTGGGCCCTTTCTGATGAGAGCTACCCTTCCTCTCCTCTGGTGCCCAGAGGTGGGGGTGTGGCTGGGCCTGGACCAGGACAGTTTAATCCTGTGATCCCAGTGGACACCGTGACACCCCTCCAACCTTCGGTGTCTGGGGATGGTTCATGCCAAACGCCTGCTGTTGCCTGATGCTCCCACCCACCCAAGAGCCCTGGAGGGTGCTGCACACCTCGCCATTGTAGCAGCTGGGTTGAGAATGCGATCTTAATCCCTATTGTGAATGCTGCTAGAGGTTGGCCCTCAGCTCCTTCAGGCACCTCCTGGATGCCCCTGAAAATCAGTAGCGTTAAAATATTTCCACGAAGTCAGGGACTAGGGAGAAAGGTGCCTCTTTAGACTTTGTGAATCTCAGCTCGAGAGCGGCTGCACCTCCAGTCTTTCCTTTATGCTGAGGGTTTTAGAACCAGCGACGGACACCCGAGGGCAGGTGCAAAGGGCATTAGGAGCTCTGAATTGTCTCTTCTTTATCAGACTTCTGCACCACCCAGAGCGGGGGAAACCCTTTCTTCTGGGACAGTGTGAGCCTGGGCGCGTGTATAGTGCAACCCCTTGAGTACCCGGCCACATTACACGCTTCTAATGTCATCTGGATGTCCTCGGACTCCAAATTTAGCACTCCTCCATCCACACACATAAGAAGATTTGTGGATTTACATTCTTTTTGTGAGGCTGTGAATATGAAAACATACTCGCCTCCTTCTCATGTGACCCTAATCCTGTTAATCGTGTTTCTCTGGGGCACTTCTGCATACTGCCTTCTCTGAGCCACTATTTGTGCTTCAGGGGAATCTTTTTTTTCCCCAAGTTTCCCAGCAAAGAAAGAAGCAAGAGGCACTAAGCTGCAAAGAGGAAGATTTGCAGGCACATCAAAGGGTTCTCTCAGCCTGCTGGCCCTCCTGGGCTGTGGGGGAAATGGGCAGGAATCGATGCAGAAAGGAGAAAGGAAGGACACAGAGACTCCCAAGGAAACAGGCTTCCCAAGTCACCTTTGTGGAGGGTGGGCCACTCTCTAGACTCCCACAGGGTGTCCTGTGGCCCCTCTCCAGTCCAGCCACCATGTGCCAATTGCTGTCACTACTGTCTGCTGCTCACAAGCCAGTCAGGCTCCCCCTTGCCCTCAGTCCCCAAGTCCATGTTCCTCAGGACTTCCACGATGCAGCTCCACCCACAGCAGCCACTCTAAAGGCCGCCCTGTTTTCGGTAACCATACCACTGTCTCCATCATCAGCACCATGTGCATTTTGGGGCACAGGCCTGGTTTACCCTCGCCCTCCTCCCTCAGTACTAAGCCCCTGTCTCCACGGCCACCTGCTTCACACAGCCTCCCTCTCCCTTTGGTTGTCATTCGCCTGCCACTTGTGGATCACGAAGGCGCTTGGCATCATGTCCTGGGAGGCATTGGTTCCTCATGAGCAGATTTATGCATGTGAACCGCCCTGGGCTGGGTCCTGGAGCTGGCCTAGTCTGTGGCTTCACTATCTAGCCATGAAGATACGCACGCCGCCAGCTGTGTTCTTGAAGCATCGCAGGCATGCTCGTGTACCTGGGTGAGAGGTATGGCAGTGGAGCCTGGAAGAGCAACCTCAGGAAGCAGCCCTCGCCCTCCCTAGCCACGTGACCCGGAGTAAGCTACTGGCACCCAAGGGCCTCAGCATCCCCATCTGTAAAATGGGATTATGGTATCACCTCCCTCATAGGACCTGGAGCTGCCCATTTCCCACTCTAGCTAGCCTCTAAAAAGCTGTGTAGCCTCTCAGAGCCCAACTTCCTTCTCTGCCGGAAGAGCAGATGCCTGCCTGAGGAGCCACTGGGCACTCTAGCCAGGCAGCCACACAAAAGAAATGTGTTAGATATGGATGGGTCAGGCGTGCACAGATAAGGTGGGGATATGGCAGAGATAGGAAGGAGGAGAAGCAGACCAGAGGCCTCTAGATCTAGTTAGAGATATTTCATGGGCTTTTGTCTGCAGGATTATAAAACAATGAGGATTCTTTGATATTTAAGCCCAGCAGGAGTCAGAGAACAACAGGCGAGGACAGAGCAGATCAGACTCCAAGAGGGGCTCAGGAGTGGGTGGTGGTCAAACCACAGGCACTGATTGGAGCAGCCATGGGCGGGCTAAAGGGACCTTGCCCTCTGGCTCTGCTGGTGTTGATTACATTTCTATGGGAGGGGCTGGTGCTGTCATCAGGGAGCCTGGGGGACAGGCTGCTTGGGGCGTCCCCCTGATGGGACCTGGAATGTGTGGAGCTTGGCTGAGTGGTGCAAGGGAGCTCCTGGTGCCACCCCTGCCAAAGACGCTATCAGTATCTCGAGCCTGACAACGAAGAATCCCGATAGGTGAGTGCCTCAGTGGAGTTGGAGCAGAGTTTGGGAGGATTCTAGAGAGAACAGCTACCCAAGGTGGAGGGGAGGCCAGGACTCAGGGCGTCCAGCTGCCCCACACGCTTCCTGTAAATCCTCTGAGGTGGCCAGCGCCTGCTCCGGGAGCAGCTTGGGTGGTCTCTGGGGTTGTGGGGGGAGGCAGGGCTTTCTGTGGGGCACAGCTCCTGGGCACTCATTGCTTAGACCACACTGTCAGCTGTGCCCCTTGGAGTTAGGTCTGTGGGGCCATCTGGACTGGTCATAGTGCTGGCAGGATGCAAATGGTGCATTCAGAGTGGGCAGTGGCGGGGAGCTGAGTTTAAAGGTGATTTACAAGGTGGTGGTATAGTGTGGGAAACCCCAAGTGTGGTGCAGTCCCTGGGGCTGGAAATGATGGGGGTGTTTCCAACCCTAGGGCTGAAGGGACAAGAGGACAGAGACTTACTGAGACCCCACGACACAGCTAATATGTGGATGGGGCCATCTGACAGGAGCAAGAGGCCTCCAGCCCTTGGCTGTCCCACAGGGAGGGCACCAAGGCAGTCACTGCCTGTCCCGAGTCCCCTCTCTCCTTCTGGCCTTCCTCCAGGGCTTCCTGTGGCTCCCAGGAGGTTGTCCAGACCTTATTGGGCCACCAGACCTTGCCTGGCCCATCCCTGCCGGGCAGCACCACTACAGTCTTTTACTCCACATGGGCCTTCGCACCTGTAGCTTCCCCTGCTGGGGAGGCTCTCACACCCCCTCACCCCTCACCCGTCCACCCTGTGGACCCTGGGCCACTACCACTTCCCCCAGACACCCGCCAGCCCCTCCCAGGCAAGGAGGCTGTCTTGCCAAGCAGGGCTCTCCAGAGGAGCAGAGCCTATCCCGTATTTGTGTATGCATATTAAGAGATTCAACTTTCAGAACCAGCTCAGGCAGCTGTGGGGGCTGCCAAGTTCAAAATCTGGTGGGCAATTCAGAAGGCTGGAAACTCAGGCAGGACTTGGTTTCTCTGTTTCAAGCTTGAGGCAGAATTTCTTCTTTTCCAGGGAACCTCAGTTTTTGCTTTTAAGGCCTTCAACTGATTGGATGAGGTCCACCTGCAGTCATCTCCTTTACTTAACGTTACCTGATGGTAGCACTTCACCACCTGTGCACGTTACCTTCCCCGAAACACCTAGATGAGTGTCTGACCAAAGTGCTGGACACCATGGCCTAGCCAAGCTGGCTCATTACATTTATGTATTTACTTAGAGATAAGTCTCACTACCCCAGGCTGGAGTATGATCATGGCTCATTGCAGCCTTGAATTCCTGGGCTCAAGTGATCCGCCTGCCTCAGCCTCCACATAGCTGGGATTACAGGTATGAGCCACATGCCTGCTGACACATTAAATCTAACCATCACAGCTGGTCTTTTGTGTGATTCCTTAATAATCTCAGTCTCTGTCCCACCCTGTGATGTCAAGTTTGCAGTGAGCAAAGATGAAGATTATTCTGCTTTCTCTTTCTCTCTCTTCTTTTTTTTTTTTTTTTGAGAGGGTGTCTTGCTCTGTTACCCAGGCTAGACTGCATGGTGCAACCTCTGACTCCCTGGTTCAAGCAATCCTCCTGCCTCAGCCTCCTGAGTAGCTGGGACTACATTATGGGCACCTGCCACTATGCCCAGCTAATTTGTTTGTATTTTTAGAGACGAGGTTTCACTATGTTGGCCAGGCTGGTCTCGAACTCCTGACTTCAAGTGATCCACCCACCTTGGCCTCCCAAAGTGCTGCAATTACAGGCATGAGCCACTGCACCCCACCATTCTATGTTGTTTAACCATTGTTTTGTCCAGCACTGGACAGTGAGTGCTAGATGGCAGGTGCCCAGTGAGTAACTGTCAAATGAAAGAATGAAAGCAAGAGAGAGAATCCACAAACAGCATGGCAGTGTCCAGGTCAGAGATGCTGCTAAGACAAAGTGCGATGCTGTATGTAAAGTGTCTGCATGGAGTAGGTGTGAAACTCACACATGCCATTTCATCTTCATTTTCAACCCCGCTTTCTACTATCCACACGCACACACATGTAGTTACGAATTTCTCAGAGGAATGATGATCCCCGGTAGGTGGCATTTTCCTAATATTAATATTAATGTTGAATATTCTTTTGTGAGGGTGAGGAATTGTTCTAAGTACTTCATATATGTCTATAAACCAATAGCATTGATTCCAATGTGTGTTAAATATTCAAGATTATTAGTAACATGATTGTATGGCACAGTGGCTCATGCCTGTAATCCCAGCACTTTGGGAGGCCGAGGTGGGGAGATCACGAGATCAGGAGTTCAAGACCAGCCTGGCCAACAGAGTGAAAGCCTGTCTCTACTAAAAATACAAAAATTAGCCAGACATGGTGGCGCGCGCCTGTAGTCCCAGCTACTTGGGAGCCTGAGGCAGGAGAATTGCTTGAACCCGGGAGGCAGAGGTTGTGGTGAGCCAAGATTATACCACTGCACTCCAGCCTGGGCAACAGGCTCGGGAAAAAAAGTAAGTGACTTCCAGGACGAACCAACTGTCCACTGATTTGTTCGCTTAGCCGAGTCTAGGTGAGCAGGGCTGGCATCATTGTCCCATTTACAAATGATGAGCTGACTGGCCCAGGTTCCTGAGGTGGCCCAAGTCGCCCTGTGCTCCGTGGCTGCTGTCCTGGGTGGGGGGCAGAGGGTGTTCCCTTCTCTCCTGGGAGGCACAGGGAGCCTCAGCACAGCACAGTTGTTGGCTGGCTTCATTCAGCAGTTTTTAATTGATAGAAGCTTTTAACTGATAGAAGGAGAGAAACGTCCCCCCAGTCCTGCCACGAACAGGGAGCTTGTCATCACCTGTTTACCTTGCAGGGGCCAGGGCCTCCTGTCAGGTCTCACCTCACTGTGGCCCTGTTTCTCTTGGACGATGTTTTCTTGTGGGAAATGGGGCTGGCTGCCCTCACGGCTGATCCTTCCTGACCTGGGGGAGGAGAGCGGCGTCGAGTGGGTCCAGGTCTGGCTCGGCCATGAGAGCACAGCTGCCAGCTTCAGGGTGACTCAAAGCGGGTGGGGCTGAGCTGGAAGGAGCCGACCAGGGAGAAAACAAAACATGGGAAAGGAGGGCTCAGGCTTGCCCCTGCCAGGCCCTGAGCTGCGCCACTCGCAAACCCCGCCCAGCGCTCACACTGCCACCGTGGAGTGGGGATGGGCTAGCCCCTCTTCCACAGCCCAAGTGCCGAGGAGGCCCAGGACAGGGACAGACCTCAGCCTGGCGCCATCCACTTCACACCAGTAGATGTGTGAAGTTGGGATTCTGCATTGGCCAGAATCCCGACTTCACACCTTCTGGCTGAGGGCCTTGGGTAGCTGGCTTGACCACTGCGGGCCTGTGTCCCAGCTCTGAAAGATGGAGGTAATACCCAGTACCCTCATCGGGAGCTTGTTGTGGGCCCAGCCAGTGTGTCCCGGTGTTGTGCTTAGAACAGGGTGCAGCAAAGAGACAGGTGATGGTAGGTGTCCTCAGTGTTGACACATCACTGCTTTATGCAGTCACCTCAAGGAAGGATGGTTTTTAGCCCCCGCTTTATAGTTGATAAACTTGGAGCTCAGCAGCTCATATAACTTCCCAGGGCTCACAGCAAATAGCCCCCCACCCCTTGTGGCAGCAACTGAACCAATTCCTGACCTCCTCTCCTCCCCAAAGCTCCACCCTCTCTCTTTTCAGTTGCAGCCCATGACACCTCCTAAGATCCTTCCCTGGGAATGGGAGGAACACCCACTCCAGGGCAGCCACCCTGTAGAACAGAGCAGCTTCTGTCTAAGGAGCCAAGTGTGCCTTTGGTTTTGGGCATCTGGTTTTCTTTAGCTCTGGTGGACGTTTGCTGTGTATCCTGGGAAAAGTCACTTCCCATTTCTGAGTTCAGCTTGCACATCTGTGGAATGAAGTGAAGCAGCAGCTTGAAGCAGAAGGATTTGATGCAGGGATCCAAGTGTTTATGAAGTTCCTGGAAGGGCAGTGAGAATGGTGATATCCAGGAGGTAATACCCTGGAGGTAATGCCCTCTGGGGTTTTGGCTGCAATGCTTCAGGTTGAGGCCCACAGGCCATGGAGCTTCAGAAAGTCAGGGCAGAATCTGCAGTGGCCCTCAGCCTGGAGGTGGAAGGAGGCTGGTTCTGGAGTCCAGGTTCTGGGGCAGCCACACCGCAGCTTCTGCCACTGGGGGAGGGAGGAAGGCTCCTGCCTCGCCCACCTGCCATCCCAACTATCACTGGTCAGATCTCTACCATTTCCAGAGCACTATGGACAGGGATGCTGGGAAATGTAGTTCCTAGGCTTCCAGCCCCTGCAGTACAGGGGAAGCACACAGCAGTGTGGGATCAAACCCTCACTCCTATAGACAGTGACCAGAATAGGAACCCTGCCAGCAGCAAGAAACGGGATGCCCTGAGCCCTGGAAGGCAGGCAGGGTGGATGCAACTCTGAACAGGGTTTTTGAGACGTGGATTGCAGATAGCACTCTAGCTTCTAGCCTCATTCATTGATCATAGGTGCAAGTTTGTTGAGTTCTCCTTAAATGTTTCTGAACAGTCTCCCATCATAATTCCCAGTATGTGATATCGAGGGAGCAGGGAGGGTTAAGGACATCAGCAAAGAGAAGGCCTCATCACCCAGTGTGAGCAGTATAAGGCCAGGAGTACCCTTAGCTGCAGGGAGATGGACAGGTGGCAGGAATCCTGGAGCAGGGGCAGGCTTCCTAAAGCCCGGCAAGGCTTCCAAGCAGGCGCCTCCAGCTCTGACTCACTTGGCCCAGGTTTCTTATTAGGCTGATTCTCCGAATAGGGGATTAAAGTGGATCTCAGACACACCCCCTTGTAATAACACAGGGGCACAAGGGACGGTGCTGGGAGGGTTCCATATGGAAGTTCCACACTCTCAGCTTCCAGGGACAGCATCTTCTTCCTGGGGACCCATGCCTAGCACAGAGTATGTAGAAAAGGGGGGAAGGAAGGAAGGAGGAAAGAAACGTTTAGACATTGATCCCAAAGATACAGAAGACCTGGTGCAAGTTGGCTCTGCCATCTCATGGTTGTTTTAACTCAATCCAGGTGCCTGCCCTCTCTCAGCCTCAGTCTCCTTGTCTGTAAGTTGACAGCAAAGGTAACTCCTGTGTATTGAGCATCTGTTAAATGTGAAGCATTTATGCACTTCATCCTCATGTATCCCTTTGAAGAGATGTGATTTTCCCCATCTTGCTGGTGCAGGCCCTGAGCCTGATGGGGTAGATCCCCTCACCCAAGACCTCTCAGCTAGGAGGTAGGATATTCAGGATTCCAACCTGAATTGGTATGACCCCCAATACCCATGTTCTGTTCACCACTCAGTGAATGGGGCTGCTGAAAGGGTCAAATGGATGGCAGCTGTGACTGTTTTGGCACACTGTGAAAAACAATGCAAAAAATGAGATGACCCCCAATTCAAGACTGGCACTCAGAGGCTGTGAGGGTGGCCAGGCTTTCCTGTGGATGTGTACATCTCAGATACTTTAGAAGACAATGCACCTGTGTTTCTAAGCAGGTGGGACAAAAGACTGATTGGAGAGTGGAAAATCGGAGCTATCAGAGCAACTTTGAGGAACCTTCTCCTGGGGAAGGTCAAAGCTGGTTGCAAACAGGTGGGCCTGACCCTGTATATCAGCCTCTGGGCCCAGCTGCCTCCTGACCCAAGGCATGGTTATTGCTGAGTCTTCTGGGTCTAGGAGCCCCTGGGAATCCTGACCTTTTCCCCAGTGTATTAGGACCTCCTAAGGTCTTGGGAGGGCTTGGCCACGGGAGTAGACATGTGGTCTTTTAAATAACCCTGCCAGTAGGACAGGGAATCCTGACCTTTTCCCCAGTGTATTAGGACCTCCTAAGGTCTTGGGAGGGCTTGGCCACGGGAGTAGACATGTGGTCTTTTAAATAACCCTGCCAGTAGGACAGGTGGAGGGTTCTGCGGGACTTCTTTCTTTCCTTTTTTTTTTTTTTTTTTTTTTTTTTGCAAATGAGGAGCTTGAAGCTTAATGGGGAAAGATAGAATTGACCTTTGTGGTGCATCTACTCTGTGGCAGGAACTGAGCTGGTCACTTTTTTTGTCCTACAGCAACCCTTCGTGCGAGCATTTTTCTTTATTTGTTTTTTTGAGATGGAGTTTCGCTTGTCACTCAGGCTGGAGTGCAGTGATGTGATCTTGACTCACCACAACCTCCACCTCCCAGGTTCAAGTGATTCCCCTGCCTCAGCCTCCCAAGTAGCTGGGATTACAGGTGCACACCACCACACCTGGCTAATTTTTGTATTGTTAGTAGAGACAAAGTTTCACCGTGTTGGCCAGGCTGGTCTCGAACTCCTGATCTCAAATGATCCACCCACCTCAAGTGATTGGCCTCCCGAAGTGCTGGGATTACAGGCATGAGCCACTGCGCCCAGCCTGTGTGAGCATTTTTAATTCTATTTTGTAGATTCAGGAACCAAGGATCAGAGAGGGCAACTGCCTTGCCCATGAATACACAGCCAGGAATGGGAAGAGTCAGGATTTGAATTCAGGTCTGTCTGTGCCTTTGTTGTTGTTATTGTTCAGACAACTGTTGGCCATGATCCACTGGCAAATTCTTCCCAAAACCAGAATAAATGGGTTCCAAGCATCCAGTGACCAGGCCAGGGCTGGAAAGCAGTTTAGGAAGGAGTCATTCTTCTTACTAGAAGGTTTGAGGGCCATGAAGTATCCAAGATTTACTGATTGGGTCTTACTTGGTCCTACCCTGTGCCCATACTTGAAGGCAGCCGGCCAGGATCCCAAAGGCCAAGGCATGGGAGGATCTGTTTCATGGGAAGTCCCCGGATGTGTTGCGCCAGAAGTCATCCACCGTCCGTGCAGAGCTGGCCTGGGAGCAGGATATTCTGACATAAAGTGAAAGCAGATGCAGTGGGGCCCTTGGCCGGGGCAGGGAGGGGGTGGCTGCCATGGCTGCAGCTGCAACTTTCCAGCCTGTAAACCTGCTCCTTCCTCCCACCATCTGCACACTTGGCTGGTGTGAGGACGTTTGCCTCGGCACCTCTGGGGCCTTTCTGGGCTCCACCCTCTTCTCCAAATTTGCCAAGCCCCTGACACATGCAGGCAACCACTCCAACAACAGGAACATGGAAAGGCAAAGAAAGAAGGCTGTGACTTCTACTTCGGGCAATGGCAGAAGCTTGTACCAGATCTTTTCTCCCCCTGAGAACTGTAAAAGCTGGAAGAACTTGAAGTCCAGCTCTTTGAAGGCATTAGAGAACAGCTAAGGCAGCCAGCACTTTAGGCACGAAGACCCCCGAGAGAAGGGAAACAAGTTGAGGCAAACCCAATATTCCCTGCTCCTTTTCTGCACGAGGTAAGTGCTGATTTGTGCAGAGGGTTCAGAGGACAAGAAGAGGGCAGCAGTTCAGAGTGTCTGGCAGTCTCAGACGCAAGGCGGGGAAGCAAAACAGAGACAGGTAGGTAGGTAGAGGGAGTGAGTGAGTTCAGGACCACTAAGTCAACCAAAACGCGAGGAATCAAGAACCTAGAGCAAAAGGAACCACAAAGAAAAGAACGTGTGCTCGTGCCTTTTAAAATTTTCCTTTCAAGGCATTTGCCAGCACTTAAGTTTCATGGATCCAGAGTCTATGAAACCAAACACAAAACACCAGATGAAAAGTTAAAAAGACTGGGCATGGTGGCTCATGCCTGTGATCCCAGCACTTCGGGAGGCCAAGGCGAGGATCACCTGAGGTTGGGAGTTTGAGACCAGTCTGACCAACATAGAGAAATCCCATATCAACTAAAAATACAAAATTAGCCACGTATGGTGGTGCATGACTGTAGTCCCAGCTACTCAGGAGGCTGAGGCAGGAAAATTGCTTGAACCTGGCAGGTGGAGGTTGCTGTGAGCCAAGATCATGCCACTGCATTCCAGCCTGGGCAGCAGAGTGAGACTCTTCCTCAAAAAAAAAAAAGAAAAAAAAAAAAGAAAGAAAGAGAGAGAAAAGAAAAGAAAGGCTAAACTAAGCTTATGGTGCTCGCATAGTACAGGGGAGACAGAGGAATCTGTAAGGAAGATCCACCCTGATAGACATCTCACTTTACCTGTTGAGAATGGCTGTGCCCAGGGCAAGAGCAAACCAGAAATAGACCAGTCTTCATGAAAAGTGAAACACAGCTCCAGTTGGAACAAAGTAATGTGCCTTTTCTGTACCTGCTCTTCAGGAGACAGCCAGCCCTCTCTGAAGGAGGACAGCCTCATCCAGAGCCTCTGCATTTTTGTCATACACAGTATGAACAGCAACCAGGCCTGCCAAGGACAGAACCAAATAACCAAAGAAAGAGAGCAACCGAGAAAACAGACAATAAAAGTAGACCCACATTATCCAAGTATCACAGGATATCCAATGCAGGCTTTAAGGTGGCTGTGCTGAGTAATTGCACAGAGATAGATGACAAAATGGAGAAATTCACCAGCAAAGTAGAACCTGTGAAAAAATTGGGTGGAAATTCTAGAACTAAAAGACACCACTGAAATGAAGAACTTAATGCATAATTCAAATAGAGAAGGCGCAGCAAGAAGGGAGGGTGAATGAGGTAATATCCTACATAAGAAGCTGGAAAAATGACAGTAAACCAAGTCCAGAGAAGTTATGAGAAAGGAAATAGGGAAGATAAGAGCAGGTATTGATGAAATTGAATGATGAGCCATGGCTACGTAGAAAGCCATGGGAGAAGGCAGGTGTCTGGCTTTGCCACCATCTATGTGACAATGGATAAGTCACTTGCCTTCTCTGGATTTTAGTTTTTTATTTCAGGGAGACAAGCCTAAGGGTTACCCACCTCGCCTGGGGACTTGGGGATCACATGGGGGAAAGTCGTGGCTGCTATGTTTTGAAAGAATCAACTTTGCCAACAGCCTGCAAGGTTCACTCAGGCATTTCTCTGGTGATCATAGTTCCAGGGGCTGTGTGAAGGGCTGGGAGGGCATCCCAGCCTGTGATGCATATTTACTACCATTCCATTCAGCAGGTATTTACTACAGGCTCAAAACCCTGTGTGGTTCACTCATTTGGTTTTCCAGGAATTTCACACAGTTCCCTCAGTCTCTGGTCATTGCTCCTCAATTCCCCATTGCCAGGGAAGTTTATCTTCATTAGGAACACTCCTTAGGGAAATTCTTATTTTCTGGTCCTCAAAAGGGTGCTGACATTTGTCAGTTTTTGCTGGTGACACTGCTAAGCTCTGTCGTGTGCAGGTGCTTCATGCCTCCTCGTATTGAGTATGTGGCTGGGAAATGACTGCCATTCAGCACAGGACAGGGAGCCAGCCTCCCTCCTTCCCCATCCTTCCCTGCTCCCTCTCTTCTTTCTCCTTGTTCTGGGAGGCCAGGCCTCCGCCACCGCACACTTGGCATGCAGACATCTTTGGTTTGTGGCGTGTTGGCTCAGGTTTCATTTCTGGGAGCCAGGGCCGACATTCCCCCATGCCTGCAGGCTGCCCCACACTTGCTAGAGCACAGAGAAGACATGCAGTGCTCGTTTCTTCCCTGGAGCCAGGAAAAGGGTGGAGTGGTGATTTTGCTTTTCCACTGCTGTTTTATCCAGGGCTTTGGAAAGCACTAAATGATACCAGCTCAGAAGCTTCTGCTGGTTGTCGGGAGTGCCCTGGCCTTGGAGGTATGGCTGCAGGATGCCCCAGAGGGGAGGAGGCTGTCAACAGTCCCACAGCCTGTGCATCACAACCTTGCTCTCTGACTCACCTCTCGCCCAACCCCTGGCATCAGCCTACAGTGTTAATATCTCTCACGCAGAGGCAGGACATTATAGGGAAACTGACTTCTCAACCAGAGCCTTGTTTGGTCAACACGATTCAATAGTCATCTATTTCAGGCCTAGTGCGGTGGCTCACGCCTGTAATTCCAGCACTTTGTGAGGCTGAGGTGGGCCTCGGGATCACCTAGGTCAGGAGTTTGAGACAAGTCTGACCAACATGGCAAAACCCCGTCTCTACTAAAAATACGAAAATTAGCAGGCATGGAGGTGGATGCTTGTAATCCCAGCTACTCAGGAGGCTGAGGCAGAAGAATCACTTGAACCCCGGAGATGGAGGTTGCAGTGAGCCAAGATCATGCCACTGCACTCTAGTCTAGGCGACAAGAGTGAAACTCTATCTCAAAAATGAAACAAAACAAAACAGTCATCTATTTCAGGGAACTCATCTCTGCCCTGGCATTAGGGGTACAGAGGCACTAAGGGCATGGGTTTCCGAGGCACTAAGGGCATGGGTTTCCAAGGCCCTGCTCATTATAAAGGCAAATGTAGTAAGACTATGGCCCTCCTCTGCTCAGCCCCACCACCAGGTTTCCATGTCACCCAGAGAAAACTTAGTCTTGGCTGTGACTTCTCCGGCCCAACACACTCTCACCCCAGCTGCATGCGCAGATTCCCTCTCGCCCCCACCCACTCCTCTCCTCCACCCTGTGTCTGATCCTTCCATACTGGCCTCCTTTCTTCAAAAGGGTCTGGGGCGCTATTGATGCCTGGGAGGCCTCTACCTTAGATCCTTTTACAAGGTACCCCAGCCACCTTGTCCAGGGCCTGGAGATCGCAAGGACCAGGAAATATGCAGTCAGTGAATGAGATGAATAGACGCACCTTGTTGGGCTGATGACCCCAAGGAAAGAGCAGAATCTGTGTTATCAATCCCAGTTTCCCATTGAAGGGATGGTTCTGAAGGGCTAGGTGACTTGTTCATGGTCACACAGTGAGCAGAGTGGGACAGGCTGCTGAGAATCAAAATCTTCTGACTTGGAATCTGTGCTTGCTCAGATCTCCCTGTGAACTGCCGGCCATTGTGTTTCCCTTCATTCATTTCTGGGTTCCTTCATGCCCCAAGCCTCCACTGAGCATTGAGTGTGTGCACGGGTGACAGGGCTACCACCACAGTGAGGCTGAGTTTCCATCCTCACCTTGCTCCCAGTCCAAGGAGGAGAAAGATGAGTGAAGAGTGCAGACAGAGCACAGCCAGGACATCGGGGAGCCAGGAGAGGCCCCTAACTCGCCCCAGGAGTGGGCAAGGCTTCCTCCAGGAGCAGCACCAGCTGAGCCCTAGAGAATGAGTAAGAGCCATCGGCCAAGTAGGGTGGAGTGGTTTTCTGGACAGTAGGGACAGCCTGAGCTGGGGCACAGAGGTAGGACAACTACGACCTGTGGGTCACTCATGTTGCTTCAAGGTACAAATTATCTGCTTTACCCCATACAGGGGATTTATTCTCTTATGTAACTGAAAAGTCAAAATGTGGAGCGGAGAGGGGCTGCAGGTCGAACTGGATCAGGGCTGGTGAAGCATTTGTTTGGGCTGTTCAGCTCTAGTCTCTTCTACACAAGCTAGCAACATAGCCAGCAGGATATTCCACACGTGAACAACAAGCCAGCCAGAGCAAGAGAAAGTTTCTTCCTTCCCTACCAAAGTTTGACTGGATGATTTAAGGCATATGCCCAACCCTGGATCAATTACCAGGGAAAGTAAGAGGTGGGAACCCTCCGCCAGTCACCTGAACTGAGAGCCTACCTGAGATGATGCAGAGTTACTCTTACGCCAGTCACCTGAACTGAGAGCCTACCTGAGATGATGCAGAGTTATTCTTACGCCAGTCACCTGAACTGAGAGCCTACCTGAGATGATGCAGAGTTATTCTTACTCAAATTACAGAGCTGCTTCTTGATGGGGGCAGGCGGGGAGAGAATTGGACAGGACACCTGTGGACACCACTAGGTTATAAACAAAATCTGGGATGTCGTGAAAAGTGAAAAATGGAGCAGAGGCCAGATAAAAATGACGTTGCCAACTGAGCTGCAGAGCTCAGACCTCCTCCTCCATACATTGGGCTTCTAGTTCGGGAAGCCGTAGGGGGCTGCACCCCACGCATCTTGGGCTAGGTGTCTCCAGAAAGTCACTGTGGATTTAATCTGGTTTTTGAGCTCAGACTTATCCTCCATACGTTGGGCTTCTAGTTCAGGAAGTGGTAGGTTGCACCCAACACATCTTGAGCCCTGGATGGTTCCAGATAGACACTGTGGATTTAACATGGTTTTTGAGCTGCCCCCTTTTTACCTAAAGGTGATCAATCTCCCTTCAATTTTAATTTTCCTGGAAAAAAAAAATACCCTGCTGTTGACTATCTATACCTTGAAGATGGGGAAGAATTGATCAGACAAATAGAGGTGGGGGAAGCGTTCCAGCATTCCAAGCAAAGACCAGAGAGGCCGTGCTCCAGTGCAGAGGCATAACTGCAGTTGTACCATACAGAAATCCCAAGGTGTCAGTGAGATCCAGGGGTGGGGGAGGTCTCCGATGGGCATTTGAGAAGTACGCGTTTGCTTTCTTCAAAAGAATACTCACCCCTTGCTCTGTATCCCTCCAGCCATAGTAATCTGAAGACCAATTAACAAGACAGGTGTCAGTTCCAGGGAAGAGCCCCCCAGCCCCCTGTTCCTGGTCCCCCAACCCCTCCAGATGCAAGGAATCAGAGGACTGTGGATTTGGACTGAGATCCTGCTTCTTCCTTTCCTTAGGCAAGCCATCTAACCGCTTTGAGTCTCGATTTCTTCCAAGACAAAAACAGAAACTAGTATCTAGCTGGCAGTATATTCTGAGGATTATCTGAGGAGCTAGGTATGCGTGAATATATCATCCTGTCAGCTCTCAGCGGACCACCAAAGAATATTGATTCATTCATATGTTGAAGAAGGAAAATTAAAATTTAGCAATGGCCTAATAAACACCAGAAGCCCTGCATACATCATTTTATCTCATCTTTATAACCATTCTGTAAGTAGGGTGTTAGTATCCCATTTTACAGAAGGAGAAACTGAGGGACAGGAAGGTTGAATAACCTTCCCAAGCCTCCACATCTGGGCAAACAGAACTTGAACCTGGCCTAAATCCCCTTCTATGGAACTGAGGCCAATTGGCAGAGCTTGAATGCCCAAGTAGGAGGAAACCTGGGCCACTCTCTAAGCATACCAATGTTGTTGTGCTTGTTGCTGAAATCCAAAATCTGGAAGAGAATGAAGGAGAAAGAAAGGCAAGTCACATGCATTTAACAACCCCCGTGTATATTGTACCTACATGCATCACGAGCTCATTTGACAAATGTTTGTTGAGTGTGTCAATGTACTAGGTTCTGGTTGTTGGAAATGTGGAGGGGACACCTTCTGCACCCCATAGTAATCTTGCAAAGAGGTGATAATATCCATCGTATGCACTCACTGAGGCTCATGAAGGTAGATAAACCATCCAGAGCCACCTGCCATGTTGGCATGACACCAGAAGACCACAGAATGCATCCTGGTGGAGATGAGGAGAAAAACGTTTTTATAGCAGGGTCACAGAATCTCACTCTGTTTTCTTCCTCCTTTTCTCTGCAGATGACAGACAACCTTCTGTGCCTTCATCAAGCTGGTCATGTAACCGCCATGTGTCTGGCGACAGCATGGGAAAGACAAAGCCCTAATTAAGGATCATCAGAAACCACAGTCGGAGAAGGACGGCAGAGACAGCTTCCATCCCTGCTATACCAAGATCCTTCCTTCGAGGTCCCTGCTCCTGAGCGACCCTGGACTGTTACAGAGATTAATTACCCCTTAGCTTCTTTGAATGGGAAAGGAAATCACTGGGTAAAGCTTTAGCAGGAGACATTATCAGCTCTTTAAGGATTGCAGAAGAATAGGCTACTTTATTTTCTGAGAAGGTAAATATATACACGCAAAGCCAACACGCCACTAATGGCCTTCATCTGCTACACAGCAGTGTCTGGGACACACTGGGTGTCGTCCCCCAGTGGGAGTGAAGTCAAGTTTAGCGGCCCTCGAGTCCTCCCTCGGAATTTCTGCCATCCCTTCTGATCGAGCCTCCACCTCTGGGATTTTTCTTCCGTATTTCTCCTCTCTTAGGAGGGAGTTCCTGCCACCCATCACAGGGAGGCCGCCATCAGGACAGCGAAGATGGTGACCCTGCGGAAGAGGACCCTGAAAGTGCTCACCTTCCTCTCGCTCTTCATCTTCCTCACCTCCTTCTTCCTGAACTACTCCCACACCATGGTGGCCACCACCTGGTTCCCCAAGCAGATGGTCCTGGAGCTCTCCGAGAACCTGAGGAGGCTGATCAAGCTCAGGCCCTGCACCTGCACCCACTGCATCGGGCAGCTCAAGCTCTCGGCCTGGTTCGACGAGAGGTTCAACCAGACCGTGCAGCCGCTGCTGACCGCCCAGAACGCGCTCCTGGAGGATGACACCTACCGATGGTGGCTGGTGAGACGCTGCCTGAGAGCAGGGTCTGGACTGAGAGGGGGGTCTGGGCTGAGAGTGGGGGGTCTGGGCTGAGAGTGAGGGGTCTGGACTGAGAAGGGGGTCTAGACTGAGAGTGGGGCGTCTGGGCTGAGTGAGGGGTCTGGACTGAGAATGGGGTGTCTGGGCTGAGAAGGGTTGTCTGGACTGAGAGTGGGGTGGCTGGGCTGAGAAGGGGGTCTGGACTGAGAGTGGGGGCTCTGGACTGAGAGTGGGGGTTCTGGGCTGAGAGTCGGGGGTCTGGGCTGAGAATGAGTGATCTGGGCTGAGATTGGAGGTCTAGACTGAGAGTAGGGGATTTAGGCTGAAATTGAGGGATCTGGACTGAGAAGTGGGGGTCTACACTGAGAGTGGGGAGTCTGGGCTGAGAGTGGGGAGTCTGGACTGAGAGTGGGGGATCCGGGCTGAGGGTGGGGTCTGTGGTGAGAATGAGGGGTCTGGACTGAGAAGGGGGGTCTAGACTGAGAGTGGGGGGTCCGGGCTGAGGGTGGGGTCTGGGCTGAGAGTGGGGGTCTCGGCTGAGAGTGAGGGGTCTGGACTGAGAAGGGGGGTCTAGACTGAGAGTGGGGTGTCCGGGCTGAGGGTGGGGTCTGGGCTGAGAGTGGGGGGTCTGTGCTGAGAATGAGGGGTCTGGACTGAGAAGGGGGGTCTAGACTGAGAGTGGGGGGTCCGGGCTGAGGGTGGAGTCTGGGCTGAGAGTGGGGTCTGGGCTGAGAGTGGGGGTCTCGGCTGAGAGTGGAGGGTCTGGGCTGAGAGTCGGGGGTCTGGGCTGAGAATGAGTGATCTGGGCTGAGATTGGAGGTCTGGACTGAGAGTAGGGGTTCTGGGCTGAGAGTGAGGGGTCTGGACTGAGAAGTGGGGGTCTAGACTGAGAGTGGGGAGTCTGGGCTGAGAGTGCGGAGTCTGGACTGTGAGTGGGGGATCCGGCTGAGGGTGGGGTCTGGGCTGAGAGTGAGGGGTCTGGACTGAGAAGGGGGGTCTAGACTGAGAGTGGGGGGTCTGGGCTGAGGGTGGGGTCTGGGCTGAGGGTGGGGTCTGGGCTGAGAGTGGGGGTCTCGGCTGAGAGTGAGGGGTCTGGACTCAGGGTGGGGGTCTGGGCTGAGAGTGGGGTCTGGGCTGAGGGTGGGGTCTGGGCTGAGAGTGGGGGTCTCGGCTGAGAGTGGGGGGTCTGGACTGAGGGTGGGGGTCTGGGCTGCGAGTGGGGGGTCTGGGCTGAGGGTGGGGGATCTGGACTGAGAGTGGGGGGTCTGGGCTGAGGATGGGGGATCTGGACTGAGAGTGGGGGGTCTGGGCTGAGGATGGGGGTCTGGGCTGAGGGTGAGGATATAGTAATGAGAGTGAGGCGCTCCCAGAGTTAAATACTCAGCCCCCGTGTACATCTGGGGCCCTGCTAGGCATTTAGCAGGATTCAGTTAATTGTCCAACACTATTTATTGAGGATCTGTTATATCTTAGTCAGAGTAGGAAGCACAGCCTTAGTTTCCCGTGGCTGCCATAACAAATGTCTGCACACTCATGGCTCAAAACACCAGCAGTGCACCCTTGCGCAGCTCTGGAAGCCAGAAGTCTGGAATCAAGTTACAGGCAGGCTTGGTTTCTCCTGGAGGCTCTGAGGGGGAAGCCGCCCCAGGCCCCACTCCTGGCTCCTGCCGGCTGCCGGCAGCGCTGAGCGTTCCTGGACTTGGGGCTGTGACAGTCCAGCCTCTGCCTCCACTTCCACAGGGCCTTCCTCCCTGTGTTGCTTTGTGCCTCAATTGTCCCTCTTCTTGTCTTAAGAGGACACCTGTCATCAGGTTTAGGGCCTACCCTGAATCCAGGTTGATTTCATGCAGAGATTTTCAACAATTTCACCTGCAGAGGCTCCCTTTTTCCAGATGTCATCATGTTCACAGATACCGGTGACTAGCACTTGAACTTATCTTTTGGGAGCCACTATTTCACCCAGTACCGCTACTGAAATGCAAAGAGAGAGAGAGAGAGAGAGAGAGAGAGAGAGAGAGAGAGAGAGAGAGAGACAAAGATCCTTATTCTCGTGGAATTTTATTTCGGCTGGGAGGGGAAGATAAATAAACAAGATAGGCTCACACAGAAGTGCTGTGAAGAAAGATCAAATGAGGTTTATAATAGAAACTTAGAGGGGGCTTCTGTAAATGGGTCACCAGGGAGGTCTCTGGGACAGCAGGACTCAAGTGGAGACCCACAGGCAGAGAAGGCAGCGGCTATGAGAAGGGCGGGACCGCACTGCAGGTCCCTGGGACCGCGAGTGCTGGAGCCCCAGCGTGGCCTCTGCTGGATGTGCTGGGGGAGTGGAGGAGCTCTGCATGGCTGGGGGCTGTGAATCAGGGGAGGTGCAGTGACATGAGGCCTGAGAGTCAGCAAGACCCAGGTGAGGACTCTGGGATGTCTTGTAAGTGCAACAGGAAGTCACTGTGGAATTTTTACAGGGAGATTCATGATCTGAACTTGTCATTTAAAAGGTCATTCCCATTGTTAAATGCAAAACAGATTGAAGAAGAGCAAGATACATGTGTTCATTTCTTATTTATTGAGCACCTACTATATGCCAAGCACTACTACATTGAGATGGAAAAGATAATCTTTCTTTTCCTGGGTTGCAGGAGTGATGGGGAGAAAAGGGAAAACAGACTATCTCAAGCCAGGATGAGAGGCGCTGTGCAGGAAGTGGGTGCAGGAGAAAGGTCTCCATGTCCAACTCTCCTTGGAGACTGGAGTTATCACAGAAGGTTTCCCACAAGAGGTGATGGCTAAGCTCATCATGAAAGATTTAGAGAGGTTATCCAGGTAGATTCTGGAGGAAGGACCCTCCAGGCACTCAAGGAGCTTATGGTCTATTTGAAACGAACAGAAAACATGTGTGAGATTTTGAAGGGTTGAAAGCCCTGGGCTATGAATCCAAAGACCTGGCTAAGTCCTGGTTTGCTCATGTGTGTTGAGCGCTGCTGTGTGCAGGTCCTGGGGTGGGCTCTGGGGAGGTGACAGAGAACCGGGCAGGTATGGTCTTTTCTCTTTCAAAGATCCAAGGGTCTAGTGGAGGAGGCGGTGAGCCAGGGTTGGTAAGGATTAGGGTCTGCTCTCAGCCTCGGCTCTATGGTCTCATGGGGCTGGATCAGCCTTAGTCACAGGGCTGTCCCGTGCATTGAAGGATGTTTAGTGACATCCCCAACCTCTACCTACTAAATGCCAGCAGTGCCTCGTCCCCAATTGCGGCAGCCAAAGTGTCTCCAGACATTGTCAGGTGTCCCAAGTGGGGTGCATGTGTCTGTGTGGGTGCACAAGCATACGCAAAGTCACCCTCACTTGAGAACCAGCAGGGGTGGGGAAAGGCCACACGGATGGCAGAGGTCACTTCACCCACATCCCGTCCTCTCTCTGGATCTGATTCCCCTTGTAGCAGCAGTTGCTGGGACCACATTAAGTCCAGACTTCCCTTCAGAGCCTGGAGTCTGCGATATTCAGCGTCACCATGGGATTCTGGTTACAAAGGCCTTTTGGGGACAAACGGTGCGACACAGCCGGATATAAACCAAACAGAAACAGACCCTACACAGCAGCTTCTGGCTTCTTTGGCTAATCATCATATTCATATTTTCAAGGTCCATCCATGTCATAACCTATTTCAAAATTTTCTTTTTATGGCTGAATAATATCCCATGATATGTCTGGAACACGTGTCTGTTCATTGCCGGATGCTGGCTCGCTGCCAGCTTTTGTCTATTATGAAAATGCTGCTCTGAACACGGGTATACCAATATACCAGCGGCACCGAGGCTGGGAGTAAGACACAGCCAGAAGGCTTCCACTACTTTTCTCTTTCAAGCTGTGCCGCATAGGGGGATGGGAGTCCTTTCACAGAGAGGGGAGCCCCCAGGGAAGAGCAGGCTGGAGAAACACTGATGAGTTCCGCTTGGACATGTGGAGTTGGAGGGGCCTGTGGGGCCGGGTGTGGCTGGATCACCCAAGTGGCTTCAGCAGTACCTGGCACATAGTAGGTGCTCAGTAACACTTGCAGAATACATGAATGAGCTCTTTACTTCCTGAGTAACCCAGAGTCTCCCTGAAGGCGGAAGTGGAGGTATCTGTGTATGAGCCGCCTCCATCTCCAGGGTCCGAGCAGAGAAAAGGGTAAAAGAAAAGGGTGAACAGGAGGCTCCAGCAAACAACAGCAGGTGGCTCAGGGACCCCGCTGCCAGGAAGCCGGAGTCACAAAGCCAGGTTGACCACCCCCTGTCCTCCACCCACAGAGGCTCCAGCGAGAGAAGAAGCCCAATAACTTGAACGACACCATCAAGGAGCTGTTCCGCGTGGTGCCTGGGAACGTGGACCCCCTGCTGGAGAAGCGGTCGGTGGGGTGCCGGCGCTGTGCCGTTGTGGGCAACTCGGGCAACCTGAGGGAGTCTGCGTACGGGCCTGAGATAGACAGTCACGACTTTGTGCTCAGGTAAGTACCAGACCCTCTCCCAAGCTCACCATGCTGCACCCAGAGGCCCCTTGGAGCTGTAGGAAGCATCTTGGCTCAGGCTCAGAAAGTCAAGGTGGAGTCCTGGTGTCTCTGGAGTTACCCAGGGGCCCCAGGCTCCATGCTGCACCTCCCAGGCCTCAGTTTCCCCATCTCTGCCTTGCAGGATGGGAATGGACTAGAAGGGCCTTTGTGTGCAGAGAGGAAACCACACACAGGAGATCCCCCACTGTTGGGAGCTTGGCACGTGGAGGGCTAGGAAGAGGGCAGAAATGATGTGAGGACTCTTATTTTGTCTTCAAAACTCATCCCCATTTTGCCAGGCATGGTGGCTTCTGCTTAGAATCCCAGCACTTTGGGAGGCCAAAGCGGGCAGATCATCTGAGATCAGGGGTTCGAGACCAGCGTGACCAGCATGGAGAAACCCCGTCTCTATTAAAAATACAAAAAAATTAGCCAGGCGTGTTGGTGTGTGTCTGTAGTCCCAGCTCCTCAGGAGGCTGAGGCAGGAGAATCTCCTGAACTCAGGAGGCAGAGGTTGCAGTGAGCCGACATCACACCACTGCACTCCAGCCTGGGCGACAGAAAGAGATTCTGTCTCAAAAAAAAAAAATTATCCCTATTTTGTAATCTAAGCCATAATAAAACACTTCTTCTATGTAAAATATATTTTACATGGCCAAGTGAAATAGATACTCCAGGAAGATGCCCCAAGTCTGTCCTGAGTCTCTTGCCATTCCCACCACAGCACTCACAAGTGCTCCATGCTGAGAAGCGTGGCCTTCTAGAATACTCTCTCCCGTCTGTGATTCCTGACTTTAGTCCTTAGACCTGCCTCTCGGAGCCTCAGTGTACCAAGTGTCCCATGGGAACGTCCATGATCAGGATTGGAGTCTGGTTTCCTTGACTGTAAGAGCAGGCTATGGAAACAGCCTTTGGATGAGATTTTCTGCGACAGGTGGCAGCGGTGGTGATAGCTAGACCCCCTTGAGGTCATGAAAGAGAGAAAAGTAGCAGCAGCCTAGCTGTGTCTTCACTGTCTCTATTTTACAGATGAGGAAACCGAGGGCTGGGAAAGGCAGGTGACGCCCCTGAGGTCACACTGCAGGCTGGTGGAGCCCAGCTCCACGAGATCGGGTGCCCATGCTACACGACTCAGCTCTCCCCGCTTCTCCCCACAGGATGAACAGGGCGCCCACGGCAGGGTTTGAGGCTGACGTCGGGACCAAGACCACCCACCATCTGGTGTACCCTGAGAGCTTCCGTGAGCTGGGGGACAATGTCAGCATGGTCCTGGTGCCCTTCAAGACCATCGACTTGGAGTGGGTGGTGAGCGCCACCACCACGGGCGCCATTTCCCAGTGAGTCCCCTGAGGCCCCGCCTCGCTGCTGCACCCCCTGCAGCGGCACCCTGTCCCGCCACCCTGCCGTGCTGTCCATCCACCAGAGCGCCTCTCCTCCCGCAGCCTCCCCCGACACACGCAAACCCAGTTCCCGTGGCCACCTCCCCGACTATTCCAACTCTCCACTGTCCCCTCCTCATCACTTAACAAACCACGAGCTTTAGTGTCCTCCTGCTAACACTTCCTGAAGGGACCTCCACATGCCCTGGAGACTCTCCAGAAAGGGACCTCTACCAGAAAGGGTCGCACATGTGGCTCTGCCTCCCTTTATTTCTGAAGTGACCCTCGCAGTAACAGCACCTAGCTTTTCTTCTTTGCCTTTTTATTTTTTTTTTTCATTTTTTGTGGAGAACTGGGTCTCACTATATTGTCCAGGTAGGTCTCGAACTCCTGGGCTCAAGCTATCCTCCCGCCTCTGCCTCCCTAAGAGCTGGGGTTACAGGCGTGAGCCACCGCACCCGGCAGCACCTTGCTTTTCAAGCTTCCATGAGCCTAGCCTGGTGCGGGTTGCAGGATGGGGAGTGCGGGTGCAGGTGCAGCCTGGGCTCCTCCCCCGGGTGGGCGGTGCTAAGCAAGGTGGCTATGGCTTCCCTGATGGTCAGGAGCCTCGTTTCCTGAGCAGGCACCACACAGGGCACTCAGCACAAATAATCTCAGTTAATCCCCATAATAACCGTTATCATGAGCTCAATTCTCCCAGGGAGGACTCTGGAGCTTGGCCAAGCACCTTGCCCAGGGTTGAACCCACAGCTCCCGGGCCCTCTCTCATCTGACCCTTACTGAAGGAAAGTGCTTTGATATCCAGAATTCCACAGGCCGTCTTAACTTTGGCCAGGTTTCCTAGGAACAGGGCCAGAGTGAATCCCAGCCCCAGGACTTGGGTGCAGGAGACTGTGGGACTGTGCCCTCAGGAGACCAGGAGTGAGGGAGGCAACCGGGCCGGGGTGGGGTGGGGTGGGAGCCAGGTCCGGATGTGGCTCAGCTGAAGTCTCCTCCCAGAGCATGAATCGCACCCGTGGGACCAACTTTGACACCTTTGCGCTGGGGGTGCACGCAACCGCCCAGGTGACAAAGGGTCAGCGAGGGCCTCACCAGCCAGGTTCCCAGCAGCTGGGCAGGAGCACTCTGGCCCTGAGAGGCTGAGGCACCCCGAACCCCACTCCTCTCCTTCAGGCTATGCTTGGAGCAAGTCTTCCTCACCTTTTTGGGGAACGGGGCCCAAACCCAGCAGGACATCCTCAAATTAGGCAAGGCTGCCCTCTTGTGTCTCTTGGGGCTTGCTGTGGGTAGAAACCTGACTAGGGTAGGGAGGTGCAGGTCCCTGAGGGAAGGAGTCTAGGGCAGGAGAGGCTACTCTGCTTCATTCTCCAGCCGCTACCCCCAGAGCTGTGCTTCCAAGTTCCTGGGCCCCTGTCCATTAACCAGCTTCTCTTTCTCCAACTGCAGCACCTACGTCCCGGTCCCAGCGAAGATCAGAGTGAAACAGGATAAGGTGAGTGGAGGCCTAGGCCCCTCTGTTCTGAGTTCAGTCTTACTTGTCTAAGGCTCTGCTCTATAGTACAGCATTGAGTTTCAAGACAGTCCGAGATCCCCAGGCCGCTGGAGGGTAGCATCTCCCACTTAGCAACCCGCCTGGGGGAAGAAGTCAAACACTGGGAGAGATTCTCAAAGTGGGGTCTCCCAGGCCAGCAGCATCACCTGCGAGCTTGTCACAGAGGCAAATCCTAAGGCCCGTCTCGAACCTGCTGAACCCATCTCTAATCTCAAACCCTGGCTGCCCCGGTTTCTGGCCTTTAACAAGTTCTCCGGGACGCCCTATGCATGCTGCGGTTTGTGAATTACTCTCAAAGCCAGGGCCTTACCTCCTGCCTCTCCGAGTCTTTCCATGTCTGCATCTTCCCCAGCAGGCCCCTGGTGTGGGGTTGGCCAAGAGATAAGCAAAGGGCAGAAGAAGGAGGGAAGTGAGGTGGCCATCACACTGGCCCTTCGCATATACTATCAAACTTAGGCTCAGAGAGGTCAGGAAACTTCCCGGAGACACACAGCTAGTTCTGGATAAGCCTAGAACTGAAGACGCCCTGTGCCTCTAGCATCTTGCCCTTTGCATTGGGTTGTGCTGCCTCAGGGAACAAGCCACTTATGTGTCTCTGTAGGGTGGGGCTGGTGGAAGGGACAGCCTCCTAGAGATGGTAGGAGGCCACACTGAGAGGTGAATGGTGCACCAGAGACCCGCGTAATCCATGCTTGCAGTCCATTCCTAGGCAATGGAGTTTGGCTTTCTGGACGTGCACGCCCTCTCCTGCCTGACAAGTCCCTTTCACTGTCCTCAAGGCAGGCTTGGGGTAGTGGAACCAAGGCCAGGCCTGATACCGGCCCCCTCTCAGCTCAGCCACTGCTGGCTGTGTGACACTGAGCAAGTCACTTAGCCTCTCTGAACCTCAGTTCCCTTATCAGTAGCATGAAGAGAGGGAAACCTGGGACATGGGGTCATTTGAAGGATTGGCGATGGTTCCAGCCATTACCAGGTGGCTTGGCGTGTGTGTCTTCACTCATTGACAGCGTCCGCTCGCACTGCGTGCTGTTCCCTGGCGCCCCATCCTCCTGAGCAGCCTCCCATCCCGCTCCCTGGCCTCCTTGGATTTTTCTGTGTGCCAGCTCAGCAATCGTCCTCACACGGTCCTGTAGGGCCCTCTCCTGCGTCATTGCTCTCCACAGCACCTATCAGCTCAGCATCTCTGTCTCTTAGTGTGTGGATGAGTGTCCGTCTTTCCTACAAGCGCGGAAGCCCTCGAGTGCCGGGGTATCCATCAGGCTCACGGTGGTGTCTCCATGGCCAAGACAGCGTGTGCATCTGATGGGCGCTCATGTCTTTGCCCGCCAGACTCACTAAGGCTGTGTCTTCCCCTCCCCACAGATCCTGATCTACCACCCGGCCTTCATCAAGTATGTCTTCGACAACTGGCTGCAAGGCCATGGGCGGTACCCATCCACCGGCATCCTCTCGGTCATCTTCTCAATGCACGTCTGCGATGAGGTATGCCGCCCTCCCCCTGCCCGCCAGTCTGCTCAGAGGACAGAGCTCACCGGCCTGTGTTCCCAAGAGAGGCCAGGGAGAGGGAGGGCAGGTAGACCTAGCCTGCCTCTTCTGGAAGCTCGGGTTCCCTGTCTCTGTGACAGGGCTTGCAATGTGTGCCTCCCAGGTGTTTTAGGAAGTCACAGTGCTCTATGAGAAAGTTCTCAGGAGCAAGCATTCTGGCATGTTATGTGTGAGTGCCCACGACCATGGTGGTAGAAGCTCAGGTCTAGCAGCAGATTCAGGATACAGGAGTTGATCCTCATAGCGAGAGTTGTCTAAGGCCGTGGTTCTCAATCCCACTCACTCCTTAGAATCATCTGTGGGTCTAAGTTCCAGCACCCAGGCCACACCCTGGCCCAGTTTTACCAGAACTAATGGGAGCCAGGCACCCAGGGGTTCCACTCTCTACCAAGGTTGAAACCAGTGATCTCAAGAAGCACGCATTTCCCCTTCAATGTCCTTCGCCGTCCACCACGCTGTATTCGGGTTTCCACTGATGCTCTGACAGGCTTGCTGCCACCCCAGGGAGAGGAGCAGGAGGGCAGGTCACACAGCTCCCACTTCCTCCGTGACCCTGGGTTCAGGCAGGGCCCTCCTGTGTCCCTTCGTGTCTCGTTCAGCCCAACGTCAGCCCCACCCTGCCTGGTGCCTGGTAGAAATCCCAGGAAAGGGTCAGAGGCATTGTAAGGCAGGTTCCCAGTCTCAGCCCCGCTCTGGTGTCCCCAGGTAAAAACGTGGGTGCCCCTATCGTCTCCCCACACCTCCAGCCAGCTGGTCTCAGACCTTTACTTGGGGTTCTGCTCAGAGCCCTGTCTTTCATCGCTCTCACCTGTTTGGCACTCATGTCCCTGCCCTGCTGTGAGCCTGTGTCCATCTTGCATTTCCTGAGAAAGCCACATGTGACATGGAGCTATCCCCTGCCCCCTCTCTGTCCCCACCCCTCCAGTCTGTCCTCCATGCTGCAGTCCAGGTAGCACATCCTCTCTCTGGAAACTCCTCCATGCGGTTCCTTCTGGTCATTTTGTACTCATTTTCCAAGACCCGACCCAAATGCCACCTCCTCTGAAGAGCTTCCTCTGACCTCTCAGGGGGGCCCCTCCCTCCTCTGTGCTGTGGGAGCTCTGAGTTTAGCTCCAGTTCCAACAAGGACCTCTCAGTCAGTGAGTCCCATAAGTTACAAGCTCCAAGGCAGTTTACCCCAGCAGCTGCCCAGCTGGCATCTGATAAGGTCTGCCTGACTTCAATACAGCCAGCAGGGTGCTTGGCTCAGAATAAATCCACAGTGTTTGTCATGTGTGTGAGGGCGCCTGGACCACATGAGTGTCGGCCTCAGAGAAGAAAGGGATCAACCCTGCCTTCTGCCTCATTTCAATTGTGATTCTTGGACCCATTTTGCAGATGAGGAAAGTGACGCTCAAACAAGTGATTTCACGTGCCCAGGGCACCATGGCATGGCAGAGCTGGGATTTGGGGCCATTTGCTTGGCTCCAAAGCCCTGCCTTCCTTCCACTGTCCTCCATCCTATTCCCTCCTTCCCTCCGTAGCTCCTCAATCCTGGGAGAACAGGGTGCACTTGCTGCAGAGGTGAGGCCCAGGCCCCTGAGGCCACCCACATGCAATAATCCCTCAGGGCGCCTTCTGGCATTGGACTTGAGTTTTACTTAACTCTCATTTGCTTCACCAAGCCTCTGACAGTTGCAGGAATCTAGAGAAGGGTTAATGAAGGGTTAATCTAAGTCCTTGGAAACGCTGTTTGTGGTCCTGTGGGATTCCAGGAATGCAGGCAGGCTTCCATTCTCAGAGGCGCCACCAGCAGCCCTGCGGTCTGGTTCTCACCTGTGCTCTGCCCCCACAGGTGGACTTGTACGGCTTCGGGGCAGACAGCAAAGGGAACTGGCACCACTACTGGGAGAACAACCCTTCCGCGGGCGCTTTTCGCAAGACAGGGGTGCACGATGCAGACTTTGAGTCTAACGTGACGGCCACCTTGGCCTCCATCAATAAAATCCGGATCTTCAAGGGGAGATGACGCAGCGAAGGGTTGAGGATGGACGCGCTGTCACGCCTCTGTGTTTCCAGCCCAGCACCTTGCTGGAGCCGTTCCACCCCGGAGCTTGGAGGGCCAGCCTCAGCTATGTGCCCGGGCGCCACCCACAGCCTCTTGCACACAGTCATTGGCAGCATCTACTCAGCAAGGTCACTGAGCTCTGCCGGCATGGCAGAGCATGTCTCAGAACCTGTCTTGGGCGAGGACAACGTCCCCCCACTACTGCCCCAGAGCTGGGGAAACGCTGGGAAAGGTCCAACCTCCACACACTAAAATCACTTTGGCTCCTGGGGCGGGCTTGGGGAACACATGTGGAAGACATCCATATTCTGAGAGACAGGATGGTTTCCCAAGGAAGGTGGGCAGAGAGACTTGAGTGGCAATTACCTCCAGCACAGAGAAACGCCAGGCAGTGTTGGCACTAGGGGCGAGATGCTGCCCTTCTTTGCACGAAGCCTGGCCTCTTGCTTGGCATGATAACCCTGTCATCTTATTCCCAAAGCTCATTTATGAGCCACCAGAGGCTCCTACCCCAAAGATTTTCACAGAAACTTGAGGCCAGGTGCCATGGCTCACACCTGTAATCCCAGCATTTTGGGAGGCCAAGGTGGGAGGATTGCTTGAGTCCAGGAGTTCAAGACCAGCCTGGGCAACATTGTGAGACTTAAAAGATTAAAAAAAAAAAATTAGCCAGGCATGGTGGCACACACTTATAGCCCCAACTACTAGGGAGGCTGAGGAGGAAGGATCTCTTGTGCCTAGGAGTTCAAGGCTGTAGTAAGCTGTGATCACACCATTGCACTCCAGCCTGGGCAACAAAGTGAGACCCTGTCTCTGAAAAACAAAAGAAAGAAAAAATAACAACTTGGTGCCGTGTTTCTGACTCCTACAGATGCCTCTTCTTACGCAGATGTTCCTCTGAGTAGTCAGTCTCGTGGTTCTAATCATGGCGAGAGCGAATCTGACCACTCCCATGTGCCTTTGTATTTGGGGAAGAAACACGTACATTGGCTGAAATGAGGCAAAAGCTCCCACTTGGGAAAAGGGACCTGCACCGGCGGCCCCACTTGCTCTGTAGCTGGGATCATCTTTTCTGGTTTCCTGAGCCAGCATCTGAATTGGAACAGAGTTCTGAGGATACTCAGCGCCACCCACGAGCGCGTCAGAATGGAATGTACATTCTTATGCTCGGACTGTTCAGTACGGTGCCCGTAACCTCCAAGGCCACACAGGAGGCCTCCAGCAGCATTTTCCCCAAGGGCCTGAGCTCAGGGTCAAGTCCCTGCTGGCCATCTTAGGGCTGTCACTGGGGTCTGGGCCAGGGACATCCCAGGAATTGTGACTGGCACATACCTCATCTTCTCATTCCCCAGCAACTCTCTTTTCCTCGTTAGCCTTCCCGATTATTTATTGATTTTTTTTTAATTCAACTGACATTGTTTGCACCCTGGCTCTGTGGTGGTGCCGGTGTTTTAGTGAAGTTTGCCTCACCCGGTAGCTGGGAAATGGGGGAGCTAAGGGAGTTCTGTAGGAGTCCTCGGACTTGGGATATTGGGGCATCTAGGGTTTGGATGGTTTGTGGAATGTCCGCAGCATCCTCGCGTTCTAACCCAACCTTCCTTCTTCCTTGTCGTGACTTGGATTCATTCTCAGGCTCGGAGTCTCCAAAACTCCGTGAAACCTTATTGCTGCTGGGTGGAGAGTGGAGAGCGACAGGCGTGCGGGGACAGTGATGGTTGGCTCCAGTTACTAATGTTTAAGCAGAAAAACCACTTTTCTTGCTGAAAATATCTCTGAAAAGGCCGCTGCTGCTTTGAGGGGGCATGACCTTTTCCTGGTGGTGTGAGGGAGGCAGGGGGCCTGTGCTCCCAGGCTCAGGGGAGCCCCCTCTGCACACTGGGAGGGAGGAGCTTGAGGGCGTCAGTCATGGGTCACAGGTGGCTTCAGGCCATTCACAAGAGTCCCTGGAAGTTCCATGCCAAGTTTGTTTTTTCCCTTGAATCTCTTCATATGAGCATTTTTCTGGAGAGAGTTTCCATAGCTTTCATTAGGTTCTCAAAGGTTCAGAATGTGGAGTGTGTTAGACAAACAAAAAACCTGTTTCAGCTTTAAAATCCTCCAAACTTTAAGACTATTTTTTTTCTGAGAAAGGCTGGTAAGTCGCTGAGTCATCATTCAGAACATGCATCCTCGAAGGGCAGAGCTCACAGCCATACATGACGTAAAGAACTCGGCAAACGTTTGTTGAGTGGCCAAGTAACCCCAGGGACGGACTCCAGATAAGCAGACACTGATACAGAGAGCGATGCTGTCTCCTGAACTCTTCCAGCAAACCTCTGAAAACAAGTGAAAGGAAACCAGAAGCTGAGTCTATGTAGGGATGACAGGCTCAGGCTGAGCAACCGACTTCTCTGGGTTTTGCTGTGTAAGAACAGTTTCCTCAGAATGAAGATGTGTCTGTGTCTGAGCCAGACGCTGCCTGGGTCAGTCATCTGGGTTCCATCTGTTCTCCCTCCCTCCCACTAGGATGGTCGAGCTGTGAGCTCTCTTCCAGCCTCCAAACCCAGCTCTCCCATTTTACCGATGAGAAAATCAAGGCCACATTGCAGCCGGGTAGGGGGTGGAGAGTGACAGGCACAGAGGACAGTAATTGTTGACTCTAGTTACTGATGTTTAATCAGAAAAACCAGTTTTCCTGTTGAGCACATTTGCTAAAAGGCTGCTGCTGTACTGGTAGGTGTGGCCTTTTCCTGGTGGAGTGTGAAAGAGGAAGTGACAGGCAGTCGTGAACTGTCTGGGACAGACAGCGCAAGTCAGACTTTGAGCAAAAATAGGGTGTTACTGGCGCTATGTTTAAATTGTCTGGAGGTAGGCTTCCCCCGCGAGTCTCCGTTCAGCATCTCAAAAAAGTGTAACCAGAATGAGGTGCCTGAGGCTCCCGTGCTAGCTTAGCACTGAGCTCTGTCCGCAGGCTGCCAGGGCGGCCTCGTCCCTGCCCTCTCACGCCCTCCAGTGCAGGAGAATGCATTTCTCTTTCCCATAGCCCAGCAGACATCTCTTATGTTTCATCGGCTTAGCAATGGGCAGTTAATGGAATAAAAGGAAGTTGTTGCGGCCAGATTTAAATGCACCAGTTTGGCTTAAACCAGCTGGAATTCATACCTGGGGTGCAGGTGGCTGGGAATTAGACAAGAGTGTTTAGACAAAGGGCATGATGCATGCTGTCAACTGGAGAACCAGGAGCACTTGTACTGGGCAGGCAGCGGCCGGGGCTCCCTCAGGCCCCTGAATCCGAGCTTATGGCTCTTTCTACTCCAGGCAGAATTCCTTGGAGACCAGCCCTGAGCTCAGGCAGGGAGCAGAGGGGTCCCTGCCTGCAGCACCCAGAGCTGAACCTGAAGCTACAAAGACGGGCTGACAAGCCAGCCCGTGAGGTCTCCCCAGTGAGTCAGGGCGCTGATTTGCTATAGCTGGAGCTACATGCACCTCCCCTCCCCTCAGCCACTTTTTAGGGGAGAAAGGAGGGCAGATTTGTATCCTCTGGCTCTGCAGAGGATACAAATCTGGGCTGGAAGAAAGTTCATAAATGGATGAATCCCTTTTAAAACTCTGGCTTTTCCAAGCATCATTCAGCAAAGCATTTGGCTAGGCTTAGAGAGGAAAGCCAGGTATGAGGAAATAGAACGTAAAATAGGAAAAAAAAAAAAAAAAAAAAAAAAGGAAGGTGTAAAGTTAAGATCTCGATGATCCTTTAGGGAAAGGGCTGGTTGAAAGGCTTAGATAGAATCTCATTCTCTGCTGTGGCCAGAAGGCGGTGCTAGAGGCTGGTCCCACCTGGATGTGACTCTGGTCTCTTGGCAAAGGTGTCAAACCACAGAGAACATTTAGAACGGGGATGTTTGCTTTTAAGTAGTCTGAAAACAAGTGAAAGGAAAACCAAAAGAACTTACTCTCCCTCACCTGCCTAGGATCAAAAAGACTCTGTGCAGGGAAGCCCAAGCTCTGAGGGACCATCGTCCAGCTAAAGATGATGGGACACCAGCCATGCGCCATCAGGAACCAGCACCTGTCCTCAACCCTAGGAAGGGCCCCGGGGGGTATCATTATATCCATCGTGGACATCTGGTTTGCAGGATCATCGTGCCCTGTGGACTGGGCTAGCCAGTTTTGAGATGGAGTCCACCTCCCTCTTTGTGTATGTCGTAAAAACACCAGCTCCTGCACCCTTGGGGTGCTACCTGACACCTGTACAAAGAAAAGGAGGAAGACTTCGAAGAAAAGACGGAGACAGGCAAGGCAGCATCTCACAGCTTGTCAGTATCAGGGCATTACCGACTTTTTTTTTTCTCGGCAAAAGAGCACTGAATTTCCTAGGGGCAGTGAGCCACCTTTACACCTCTTGTTCTCCCTCCCAGCCCATCAGGTGACCCCATCACCCAGCCTCATCACTCAGCTTCTTCCTAGTACAAAACTGCCATCAGTTGCACGTCCTGAGCTGTGGGACGTCAGCTTTAACCCTAGCCTCTGTCAGCGCCTCCCCCTCCAGCCCCCTGCCCCTTAGGGTGATCGTGGGTTCCTCCCCTTCCTCCTGCACAGTCACTTCCCTTCACCGAATTCCCCTCAAAGCCAAAGTTTCTTGAGCACTTTTTCTTCTGTGCAGTCTTGTGTGTGTGGCTGTTGGTGTTTTCAAAGTTGCTTTTTATTCCCCCGCACCGCCCCGCCTCTCTCCGTGTCCTTGCGAAGCTGAGCACTGGTTGGGATGCATTAGAATGACGTTAGCAAGATCCTGCTTTCCTCAACCCCCGCTCTGTTTTATTTATTGTTGAATATTTCCAATGATCCGAATCAAAGAGAATAAAAGGCAGAGCTATTTTATTGTTTGGGTGTGTTTGCTGTTTTTCTACAAGGGTCATGCATTTGCGCTGCCTTCAGCACTCCAGCTCAGAGGGCCTCCTGGGTTGGTGTCGCCACTACTGAACGCCCAGAATTCAGGAGACGGAGCAGAGCCCTAGTGTAGGTCTTGGAAGGCCTCTCCTCAAGCTCTGGAGTGCCGTTCCCTGCTGTGTGACGGGCCTAAGGTCTCTGAACCTCAGCTGCCTGCCTCATGGGTCAAATGGGCATGACAACACTGACCGTCGGAGGGATGTGAGATTAAAAAGAAAAGCTCACGCCAGTAATCACAGCACTTTGGGAGGTCAAGGTGGGTGAATCACAGAGTCAGGAGATTGAGACCATCTGGCTAACGCAGTGAAACTCTGTCTGTACTGAAAATACAAAAATTATCTGGGCGTGGTGGCGCGCGCCTGTAGTCCCAGCTACTCAGGAGCCTAAGGCTGGAGAATCACTTGAATCCAGGAGGCAGAGGTTGCAGTGAGCCGAAATCTCACCACTGCACTCCAGCCTGGTCGACAGAGCGGGACTCCGTATCAAAAAAAAAATAAATAAATAAAAAAGCATCTCAAAAGGCCCAGCAGACACGCATCAGCTGCTTGAACGTTTGCTGAGTGAATTCGCCCTGGCCAGGGCCTGATGTGGGCAGGGCTAGTGTCTGCCTTCCCCCAACAGAGGAAACACACCTCTGTTCCCTCTGTGTTCCTGACAGAGACGGGCATACCCAGAAATGGACATGAGTCTGGTCCAAAGTTGACACTAATCTCCCTTTAAAAAAACATGCAGAAACCCAATGTTGGGAGCCTGTAATATAAAATCAGTATAAACAGTAACCAGGCCTCCCGGTTTGTATGGCACAGGGCATCTCCCTGGGCATGGTCTTCAACTCTGGGAACAGCCCGGCTGGCTGGTGCATGGCTGAGGGCAGAGGTGGGTTCACAGCAAGGCGCCTCTCTCCAGCCCCGGGCCTCCTGTGTGCCCTGCTGCCTGCCCATTACTCTGTGCTTAGCAAAGACGTTTCCTGAGTTATTTGAGACATTGGCTATGGGGACCTTCTGAGGGCAGCCCCCAGAGAAAGGATGGGGCAGAGATTCACACAGGCGCTCTGGAGCCAGGCCACCCGGGGTCCCACCTATTAGCTGTGTGAGTCTGAGCAAGTGACTTCGCCTCTCTGTCTGGTGTCCTGATTGATAAAGTTGGGATGATGTTATACCTATATCTAAATACACGTAAAGGATTAAATGAGTTAACACACGCAAAAGGCTCACAACAACAATGTTAATTATTAGTACATCAGACAGGGGAGCGGAGAAGAAGCTGTCTGCAAGACTGAAACGAACGGCAAAGCTCTACTGGAGAGCCCAGTCTGTTTCCCTCCCCCAAATTCGCTCCTGGTTGGCCTCACATTACCCCTGCAATGTGGACCAGCAGCCACGAGGTGGCGCTATGCTGCCGTCGGCCCCACCGCCCACTTTTTCAGGGCAGCTCTGCAGGGGGTGGGAGGGGCCTGTCCTCCGGCATCCAGTCATGGGGGCCTCCCCGCTTGTGCTCCCACTGCCTTTGACAGGTAGTTTATTCACACAGGATTTACGGAATGCCACAAAAGGAAATTGTCTGTGTACCCTCAGAGGCTCCTCCTCACTAGAGGACAGAGGCCATCTGAGGCAAGCCAGGAGACCGATGTCCTAGGAGACCTGGAGAGGAAATGCTTACTGATTCTCCAGATCTTCCGCGTCTGTGGGGGAGGGGCAAGTCTCTGCTGCTTCACTTGCTTCCTTCAAGAACTCGGGGGGTCAGGTTCAAACACCTGTGGGATATCACCCTGATGACATTCCCTGAACAAATGATGGTAACAATGTATTCCTCTGCCCTGCCCTCCCTCCCTCAGATGCCTGCCCTGGGCCTGTCCATTCCTGGAGAACAAGGCGAAGCCTTGTCCACGTGTCAGATTCAAAGCCCTCCTAGTCATTTTCAGCTGAAACTTGAGGTCCTCGGTGTCAATGAATTCCAGGTTACCTGCTTCTCAGAGACGCCGGCTGTTAGTGCCCCCAGCCCCCCGCTACCTTGTGAGCGCTTGACTCCAATCCTACTGCTATAGACCGAATGGTGCCATCCCCCACCCATGCATATGTTGAAGCCCTAAGACCCTGTTGGGTGGTATTTGGAGATGGGGACTTTGGGAGGTCATTGGGGTGTGAGGAAGTGACGGGGGTTCCTATGATCAGGTTATAAGGGACCCCAGAGACTTCTTTACTGTGAGGCTGCAGTGAAAGGCAGCCATTGGCAGCCAGGAGGAGGGGCCTTCCGAGAACCCAGCCATGCTGGCTCCCTGATCCCAGACTTCCGGCCTCCAGAACTGTGAGAAGATACATTTCTGTTTAAGTCACTGATCTACGGTGTTTTTTAATGGTAGCCCAAGCTGACTCACACGCCCACACTAACACTGCCGCCATTTCACAGAGTGGGGAGCTCAGGCAGGCCAGTGACTTGGCCTCTTTGAGTTTCCTCCCTCAACATATAGAAGTAATAGTAATACCTGCCCTGAGAGGTTGCTGTAAGGGGTAGACTAATGACCCATGTCCGCCACGCAGGGGACATACACGAACGGGCCACACATGGTGGTCAAGGAGTGAGCTGGGTGCAGGGAACCATCTTCTCCCTCTCCCCAACTACCTAAGACCCCATAGAGGTGTCCCCCTAAATCCCCCGAGGACGTCAGGTCCATCCTCTTCTGGTTCCCTTGGACCTGCCCCTCCTGCAGGTGGAAAAGACTCAGCTGACTGGTCAGACCCTGGGCCCTCAGCGCAGCCACCGCTTAGCTCAGCACTGAAAAGCAGAGGCTTCCTGTTTTCTGGGCCCCCATGTGACTGCAGGTGGCTCACCTTCCAGGCCTATGGGGCTGCCACAAAGAGGAGGCTGTTTGGGTATAGAAAGTCAGTGCAATTGGATGAGATAACAAAGAGGGCTATTTTGCTGCAATTCTGAGCCACATGCTCCAATTCAGCTTCCCTCAGAACACAGTTAGCTGCAAGTGGTTCCTGAATCAACCCCCCAATTAGATCAGAGCCCA
Source organism: Aotus nancymaae (assembly GCF_030222135.1). Lineage (NCBI taxonomy): Eukaryota > Metazoa > Chordata > Mammalia > Primates > Aotidae > Aotus > Aotus nancymaae. The sequence goes on along the minus strand of NW_026988450.1, from coordinate 81,575,738 downwards.
TGCTGAGAGTGATGGGATTGAGACCCTAAGACCCCAGCCACTTGGAAACAGATCTGGGCCTTGTCAAGCTATAGATCACAAAGCACTGGGTCTAGATGGGGTCTTCGGGGTTGAATAAGATGGTCCAAGGAGCAACACGCAGGAGCAGAGGTTAGAAGCAGCAGCCCTGGGGGCACAGGTCTCTGGCTTCATGGTGCCTCTGAGGCTGCAAGGTCGCTTCAAGGAGACTGAGGCCTCGATCTGGTAACGCCTGTCCCCAAAGTTGGTGAAGTGGCACCATGCACGGCCTGGGTGAGAGCAGGCTCTCTTTGGGATGGAGGTGGAAACTAGGCTGGAATGGCTTAAGAGTGACAAAGCCCCATGTATACGGAGCAAGTAGGGCACTCCAGCGGTGTGCCAGCAGAGGGAGAGGGAAGGGCCATGCAGGGCAGCCACAGGGTTAAAGGAGGTGGGTACATATTTGAGGAAGCATGCTTTGTCTAGCAGCAGAGACTGCCGCGGACTTCAGTGCTGCCCAGAAGAAGCCAGTGGAGAGAGGAAGACGCAGGAGACAGAAGGAGGAGTGTGGAGCAGGGCCCCCCCCCCAACTCCATCACAAGAGGACGGCGAGGGGCCTGGGTGGGGACCCAGGCAGGGACAGACAGCTTTAGTGGCATGAAGCTGAGGCCATTGCCATCTGATAGCTTTAATTTCCCCTAGAGCTGGGGAGATAAAATGCTGAGCTGAGGCGGAGGCGGGAGGAGAGAACAATTGAGGAATCTTTTTTTCCCGTGGGCTGTGGTCCATCGGAGCGAATGATGGTGAGGACAGGCAGCTGGAGGCTGGGGTGGAGGCTGGGTTACAGTTAGAGAGGCCCCATCTGCCTGGGTGCAGGGATGGAGGTGGGCTGCTGGCCTCCACGTAGGGGTGGAAGTTGGGTGAAAGAGGAAAGGCAGGAGAAGATTCCTGCAGGTGTCAGGACACAGGATCTTCCCAGGAACCACCTGGGGACCGAGAGCCTGGGTGGCCTGGGCATGAGGAGTGCAAACAGCCATTTCAAGATGGCGCAGTTCCCAGGGATGGAGGGGCCCAGGGAGAGGCCATGCAAGACATCCAGGGTCTTGGAGGGCAGGGGCTGCATGTGAGCTCCACGGGGACATCAGAGTCATGAAAGATAAGGGCATAGGTTGGGAAGAAACACCCTCAGCGATCTGCACAGTCCACCATGAGTGAGGGAATGAGGCAGAAGATGCTGGGTGCTGGAGACAAGAAATTCGGAGCAGCGTGGGGCAGAGAAGGGTCCTAAACACCCACGTAGGCCACAGAAGATGCAGCCCTCACCCCACCAATGCTGTCGGAGCCAAACAAGGGAGCTGTAGGCTTGGATGCTAGCAGGGAACAGAGTTGTGGGCCCCGGGAGCCCCCAGGTTCATTGCACTGGTCAGGGAAGAGCCTGCCCCTTTGTAGGCATGGGGGCTCGCTGGGGTGCCACGGTGCTGAGCACCTCCTGGCATATGGGGGCCCCTAGGCAGCTATCAGAACTTGCTCTTCTGAGCCCTCGGAGGGTGTCTCCACAGAGCCAATTGCCATGGAAAGTGGGATGTCCTGGGGGCTTCTTCACATCCACAGATACCCAGACCCAGCTTCCAGTGGGTACCTAAGCTTTCTGAGAACTCTCTCCCCCTAGGTTTTGTAAGTCTGGGATGGGCTTTCCTGAAGCTATGTCCTAAATAGGGAGCAATCGTTTGCATGGATTTGCAGGTGGCTGGAAGATTTTTCCCTTGGTCAGCCACCCAAGGGGAGGGTATGACTGGGTCCTGGACACCCACAGTCCCTGGCAGCCAAAGACCAGAGTCCACAGACAGACCCTCTCTGCGAAGCAGGAACAGTGTGATTCCAGGGGTGCCTGCCTCACAGGACTGTGATAAGCGAATGTGCTTTATGTGCGTGTATATTTCACCTAGCAAATACACACTGAGGCCCACAGGGGCTGGAGATGCAGAGATGGGCAAGACAAGGTCTCTGTCGCCAGAGGGTGAGAGTTAATAGGGGGACGGGCAGGCAGCCAGGCAGAGGCAACACCCATGAAAAAAAGGAGCTTGTTAATAATGACTGTGGTTGGTTCCCGTTCACATGCTGGCAACGCGGGCTGAGTGCCTTACCTACATTAAGCTCATTTAATCCTGCAACAATCCTGCCAAGAGGCATTGGTCTCTCAAGAGGGGAATTTAAAGAGGAAACTGAGCTGCACTCAAGGAGGTTAAGTGACTTGCCAGGGAGTTAGGGATGTAGCCAGAACTTAAATGGCAAGGGCTGGGGTTCCTAAGTCCTGGGTAAAGATGACAAGTGAGCCATACTCCCAAGGGGTGTGGGGACAGGGGACGGTGTCGTCCCAGAGCAAAGCACTTTGGAGATGAGTGCCCATGGCTGGCTCATGGCCACAGAGCTGGCCCAGCCCAATAGCCAGAAGGTTTATTCATTCAGACCTTGGCCAAGAGGGCCTGGTGATGGTGGCCACCAGAGGGCGGAACAGTCCCACCTTCCAGCACGTTCTTTCAACAGGGGGTTTGGCTGGGACCCAGACACCAGCTGCAAATCTCAAGGCAAAAGCCACACACCCACGTGTAAGGCCAGAACTGAAAAGAACTTGATCTTACATAGAACAAGGACAACACCTTCCAGATGAGGAGATTGTATCTGTGTCATCCAGCTAAGAAAATAGACTAAGAGAATAAGTCTGTGTCCAGTTGGAAAATGTCAAAGGCCCAAGCAAAGGCGAGTGTCTGACCAGCATCCCACGGCTTCCCGGGGCCACACAGCGCCCCCCGCTCCTGCCTGCCCAGACCTGCAGACCTGGGTGCTTCGATTTGGCCTCCCTCTCCCACCCCTTCTCGACTCTCCTGTGATTTCTCAGCTGTGTGACCAGTGGGGAAATCCTGACCTCTTTGAAACTTAGTTTCTTAAAATGGATATAAAGTGACAGGGTATATTTTAAGTATAGATGGCAGACAGCCTTTTCTGAGTCCTTTCTGTGTGCCAGGCATTTCACACGCATTTTCTCATCGAATCCTCACGACAGCCCTCGTGAATGACACGGTGGTGGTGTGCTCCTGGAAGATCTGAGCCACAGAAACTGTTAGTCATTCTCCTGTAGCCACACAGTTCACGACTGACCAACCAGGATAAAAAACCAGGTCTGATTGTGTCTCTGTCAGGACAGAAAGGCTGCAGCTACGATACTGATAAACCCCCAAATCCCAACAACCTGAAATGGAACAACAAAGGTTTCTTTATTGCTGGGTCAAAGTCTGATGGACATTGCAGTCTCCTACGTGAGCCCTGCCTGTGGCGGTTCAGGCTGCCCAGCTGTTTTCATCTTGGGGCATTGCCAGGTTCAGCTTCAGCACATGTCCTTCAAGGTCACGCACAAAGGGAGGAGGAGATCACGACGGCTTGTTGTATCCTAACTCTCCAATGGAGTCGATACCCATTGCTTTCATGCAAGGTCTGGAGCCAGAACCAGCTACATTGTCCAATCAAGGCTGCAAGGAAACTGGGAGGTGCCGGGAGCCTCTGGAACAGTGGAGGGGCACTCACCAGCCCCTCTCATGCTTTTCCTCCACAGCACAGGCCTGGCCTTGGAGCCAGCTGGTGAGAGGCTCCTGCTGCTTCCCTTGTCAGTGCTGAGCGGGCACAGGCCGAGGGCTCCATTCTGCAGGCTCAGTGGGATGGACAGACCCAGGAAGATCCCCGGCAGGGACTCCAGGGGACAGGAACACTGAGATCAAGGCTGTTCACCCCAGTCTCAGTCCCTGCCTCCTGCCGTCTGAAAGGCTGGTGTGCTGGGGGAAGAGCTGGGTGTGTTCTTGGTGGCCGCTGGTTCCTTCTGCAAAAGCCTGTTCCCACTGCAGACGCTCCGGGATGGCCAAGCTGCTGTCTCCTGGGGAAGTGAGCTCTGTCCTCAGAGCTGCACGGGCAAAGGCTGGAGAGCTGCTTTTTGGAGATGCTATAGAGCAATTTGGGCATCAGGGAAGACACAATGGAAAGAGAGCGGGTTCTGCTAATTAATCCAGGCCATTCGTTGTCTTGCAGAGAGGTGGCTGCTTCCCTACACTGGCTTCTGGTGCCTCCGTTTCCTATCTGTACGTTAGAGGGCTTGGAAGAAATCGATCAGTCTTACATTTTTTGCCTAATTGCTCACTTCTCAGCATAGTTACAAAGAAGTTCACTGAGGGTAGAAACGTTGTTCATTTTCCCCTTCTGAATGTCCAGCACCTAACACAACGCCAGGCACTTAGTAGGTGTGCAAATTAAAATCCTGTTGATTGACTAGCAGGCCTTTTGGAGTTTCTTCTACCTACACAGAACGAAAGCTGACATTTGCTGAGTATTTCATGTGTTCCAGCCCATTCTTGGTGTTTGCACGAGGTCACACATCTGCTTCTCACTTGACCCTGGGGACAGGGAGTCTCCCTGACATGCACGTTTTGCAGAAGAGAAAACTAGTGCTCTGAGAGGTGGACCACCTCACCCAGGGTGATGGCTGAGCAGCCGTCGCCCTAAATGTGAACCCAGCAGGCAGGCTCAAAGCCTGCATTCCAAACCACACCCTTGCAGCATCCCTGAAACAGCCATTGCACGCGCCCTCAAGACACCCGATGCTGTGTTAGCCCAGCAGAGATCGAGCTCCCGCAGAAAATGTGCCCAAAGTGCTGTGAGCCCTGGCTAATGACCATTCACACTCCATCCCCCTCAAGGTCGTAGGGACAGGGACTTTCAGCTTTGCTCCAGAGGCACCTCAGAGGTGGTCCCAGTCAGCTAGTTGGTCACCAAGGAGCCAGCCCTGTCCAGGGAATACCAGGGATGCCAGAAGCTTATTTTGGCCAAGAGCACTGAGCAGTCCCAGGCGGAAGAGTGTTGCAGGTAACAGTGTGAGTGCTCATGCAGCTCAGAGAAGACAGTGTGGTCACACCAAGCTGGGTTCTGAGGGTACAATAGGAGTTTACCAAAAAGAGAAAATGAGGGGAATGGCCAGGTGCCTCCAGTGACTTCCAGGACATGCCTCTGTCCTCGTTTGCCTTTTTCTCATCTGATTCCTTCTCAAGCACTTTGCAGGTCCCCAGCCACAACCCTGCACTCCCCAAGACTCCATCCTTGGCCCACTTCTACAACCCACAGTCACACCACACTCCTGGCCATGGGTGCCGCAGCTCCCCACTTTCCTCTCTTTCCTTACTCAAGCCCCACATCTATAATCTTTTGAATAGCGTCCCTTAAATGTCTGAAAGCCCTCAGCAGCCACAGGCCCACACCACCATCCTCATTTTCCCTGCTCCCTTGCCCTTGCTCCATGGATTCTGTTATGGGAACACCGGCCCCCCCCAGTATGCCAGGCAGAGGCCAGCTCGCTATCCTGGGTGCTCCCCTCTCTCTCACCCTCCATGGCTGTCCCATCGCCAGACTCTGTCCATTCTCCTGTAATCTCTTTTGCTGAAACCCTGTCTTCTCCCCAACCCCCTTCCCTCAGCCCTAGTTTAGGTTCTTATCGTCCAATGAGATGATATCAAGAACCTACTAACTACAAATTCCCTTTTCTGCTGCTTATCTTACCATGTTCCAATCCATTCTCTACACAGTGTACAAGTGAATCTATCTAAAAACCAAATCTGTTTGTATCCGTCAGCTATTTGCCATGGTAATACTGTGTAACAAACTGAGACTAGTTACCCGAGAAGGCTCTGCTCCAGGGGTTAGCTCACTTGCACTTACCTTCAGCCTGCAGGGGCACCCGTGTCTTGTCTGCTCATCACTCTTGGCCCAGAACATCCAAAGAAGTCAGCAGCACAAGGAGACAAGTCCCACTGCTAAAGCACATTTAAGCCTTTGTGTTACATCCTCTAAAATCAGATGAGCTGAAGAAAATCACATGATGAGACAGATGAAAGATAACCACCACTTCTCTGACATTCCTCCCATCAAGAGTGTTCCTTCAGATTCCCTTGAATCTGCACAAGCTCCTTTGACTCCTTCAACTAATACAAAATGGCAGAGAAGCCTATGTCAGTTATGGGTTCAGGCCTTAAGAGTCTGGAAGCTTCTACCTTCTGTTTCTGGGGACACTTACTCTTGAGATCCGGCCATGACAGTGCAAGGAAGCTCCAGCAGCCCCATGGAGAGGGCCTTATCGACAGGAATCAAGGCCAATACCAACTCACCAACCACGCGAGGTGTCATGTTGGAAGACTATTCTCCAGTCCCTGTTGAGCTGCTCTGACTGCGATCATGTGGAACAGAGATGAATCACGCCCACCAAGACCTATCCTAATGGCAAATCTGTGAGCTGGGTAAATTAGTTTTTTGGTTTGGTTTGGTTTGTTCATTTTTTGAGCTCCTAAGGTTTGGAGTAGTTTGTTACATAGCAATGGATATCTAGAAAAGATAGCTAAGCCCAATGTCAGTGATGAGAAAAGACTCTCTTTGCACTAGGAAGCCAGGGCAAGGGTAAAGCCGTGCCTCGTTACAAGGGAGCAAAACACTGGGGCCCCTCATTTAACTTACTGTGTGACTGTGTGGTTCATATGCCGAAACTTTTACTGGCTTCTCCATCAAGATAAAGACCAAGACTTGCGTACTCTTGGTGGGAATGTGAATTAGGAGAGCCATTATGGAAAACAGTAAGACAGTTCCTCAAAAAATCAAAAACAGAACTACCATATGATCCAGCAATACCACTACTGCATATATATCCAAAAGCAATGAATGTATTTCAGGATCTCACAGAGATATCTGCACTTCCATATCTATTTCAGCACTATTCACAGAAGCCAAGATATGGAATCAACAAGTGTCCACTGATGGGTGAACACGCAGAGAAAATGTGGTACATATTCAAAATGGAATACCACTCAGCCTGTAAAAAGAAGGCATTCGTGCAACTTATGACAATATGGATAAATCCTAGAGGATATTATGGTAAGTGAAATAAGCCAGCCACAGAAAAACAAATACCAAGTGATCTCACTCATATGCAGAATCTAAAAAAGTTGAACTCATTGAAGCAGAGAGTAGAATGGTTGTCAGAAACTAGGGGTGAGGTTGAATAGAGGTGTTGGTCAAAAGATACCGTGACACGGTAAAAAGCCCCATAAACCTGCATACCTCAACCATACCTCCAAACTGCTCTCTATAACCCAAATGTGAATAAGTAATTAAGGACTGTAATTTCCGCCCTACCCAGGCAATGTGTAAACAAATGCTAACCTTGACTTTTGTGAACCACTTAAGTTACAATCAGAATGTGAAAAGTCCCCTGGCCCTCGGAATGTCCAGAGCCCCTCACCCTCATCTCCGCCCAGGAGGTGATTTGCAGAATCCACTAGCCCTCAGAACGTCTGAAGCCCCTCACCCCCACCCCTGCCCCTCACCCTCACTCCCAAGGTGGTTTTTGCGGGTATAAAAGGTCTTGACACCCTCCTTTCGGGGCCACGAGTTGGAGAGACGTGAGTCTTTATCGCCGGCGATAAAGACCCTGCAATTTGACATACTTTTGTCTTGGTGTTGACTTTCTTTACTCGCTCCTTTATAACAATACAAAATTTTAGTTGAATAGAAGAAATGAGTTTACAAGATCTATTGTACAGTATGCTGACTATAGTTAGTAACACGGTATTGTATTGTTGAAAATTGCTAAGAGAATTTAATTTTTCTCACCAAAAAAGCTTTTCTCACCACACACAAAAAGATATGAGGTAATGCATATGTTAATTATACATTACATATGTTAATATATGTTTATATATAAATACAATAAAAGTATATACATATATTTATGCAGAAATATAATAAAAGTATATAAATATACACATAATTTTGTCAAATACAAAAATGTTTAAAAGATGATAAGGGATTTCTTCTCAAAGCACTTCATTCATGCAACAAATATTGATTGATTGTATACAAGGTTCTATTTTAGGGTTGGCGATATGGCAGTGACGAAACAGACAAAAATTCTGCCCTCTTGAAGCTCACGTTTCAGTGGAATTTATCTGTCTTCGGTCCATGTATTAAAGGACAGTGGCATGGGCAGACACACAGGCTTTGCAGCAGATCACTGGTCAGTCCTGATATCTTTTCTTAGGCTTTATATTCTTAGCTACAAGATAAGGAAACTTATACAAGGGATATTGAAAGGGTTCATTACAAGCAATGTGTGTATGCTTAGTAGGTATGCAAGAATTTGCTTATCTTGATAGACATCACTTTCTTGGCTAATACTGAGGAAATAGTAAAAACCAAACTCCAAAGAGAGCCAGAGCTGGTCCCAGCCAATCTTCTTCCTCACCACCTTCCACAGGCCTCATCAGCAATGTGACAGTCCCTAAGAGCTCACGTTGCGCTTCACCTCTAGCACTCAGTGTCTGCTATCAGCATTTCCTAAAGTGCTCTTCTCATTCTCCTTGGCTTGGCCAACCTTATGATCCGAGATTCGATGTCATTTCCTCCAGGAAGCCTTCCCTGATTTCCCCATAGGAGCACAGAGGCCTTCTAAAGGCTCCCAAGCTTCCTCATCACATGGCTAGAGTCATCTCTGTACTCATTCATCTCTAACCTTAGCCTGGGGTCCCTGAAGACCAGGACCAGTTTGCATTTGGCACGATGTCCTCAGAGCCTGGCACGTGCCTGGACCAGAAGGGATACCCAAGCCACAGGAACTGTAAATATCCAGTGAGCACCTGCTCCACCAAGCACGGAGCTGGGGGCTTCTAGGAACCACCTCTATCTCCATGGCAACTAAGAACACTGCTTGCCTCATCCTACAATGAGACCATGATGGAGCAAGCCTACAGGCACCAGGGGTTCGGCACGGCACATGGAGAAGGAAGTGTGCCCAGACCCTCCCCATCTCAGTCCAGCCAGACTCCATCATTGCTCAGTTGCTTAAGCCACGGGGACTCACCTTGAGTCCACTTTCTCTCACCAACCCCCAACCTTCAGTCCATCCCTATGGTCTATGAGATCATCCTCCACAAGATGCCATTTGGTCTTCTCCCAGGGTTCCAGCCCATTTCAGTCTCCTGTCTTATCTGTCCTGTGCCAGCACGTGAGGTTCTCAGTACCTTGCCTTAGTGCATAGTAGGCTCTCCGTGGATATCTGTTCCTTCCCTTCAGTGATAGAAATAGGAACACCATGGAACTCAGAGGGTTGTCATGAGGATGAAGCAAAGAACGGATGCAAATCCGGTGCTTGGTCCACGGCGAGCACTGAATGTGGTGTTGTCAGAGGTGGCCGTGGCAGCAATGATATTGTTCATGAGATGACAGATGAAAAGAACAAGACTCAGAAGGCTCAATAGCTGCCCAAGTTCACATAGCCAGTGTGTGGCAGGGCCACGTCTGCAGGATCTCGAAGCCCAGGTGTCTTCCAGTGGCATAGGGGAACTCCAGCACAAGCGGAGGATGGAGGTAGAGCTGGCGTCTTCTCCTTCTTTCTGAAGCCCACATGTGACCGGACTTGGCAATCCAGGATAGTGGGATGCCACAGAGGTTGCCAAGCGTTTCATTCCCCCAACAGAAAAGGCAGAGGAGGAAATGGGCTGCGTGCTTCCTGAGCTGGGCCTGGTGGAGGCAGCAGCATTCGGGTGATCTCAACTCTGGCCTGTGTGAATGGACTGGATGGACAAGAGCCCATTGGCTTGAGAACAGTGGACAGGAGGCTGGAGAGCTGTCAGCTAAGAAGGGGACCTGCCTCCTGCAACCAGCAACCCCCTCCCTGCGCATGAGTTCCTCAGCCTTGGCTGCAGCATCTGGGGTAGATGACAGTTGGTTTGGCCCTTACCTGAGGATTCAGATGCCCCTCAAGAACCTGGGGATAGCGACCACATCTATTCATTCCACCCGAGTTCACTGGTCTCAGCACTGTGTCAGCCATCGGAGGGTGTTACTGCCCTGATAAAACCCTTGCATTCTCCCAGTGGAGATGGCCAAACCAACCATGAGAAGACAGTGTGACAAGTGACCAAATGGTACCCAGGGCCTGAGCTTGCCTAGGGAAGTCATGGAGGACTTCCAGGAGAAAGAGGCCATTCGGCTGAGATACAAAGGATAAGGGTTAGCCAAGCAAGGAAGAGGGAAGAGGGTGCGCCAGGCAGAGGGAAGAGCTCTGTGAAGTCCCAGTGTGTGAGAGAGTAGGGCACAGTCACGAGGCAGATGATGATTATTCCAGTGACCTTCAGGACAAGGGAAGCAGTGACAAGTGATGGGAGCAGGGGTGCAGGATCCGGGTCTTTTTGGGTCTTCTAGGAAAAATGGGCTTTATCTCAAGAAAACTGGGGGCCACCAAAGGGTGTAGAGTAAGGCCGACAGGGAAATCTTAAGAACCAAAACTAAGAAAAACCCTGGAGTGGTAGCTGAATGTGTATTTAAATAACGTGCACATTTTAAAAAATGTAGTCGCATTCTTGCTCTCAGCTAAGCCACACCCCACGAGGAGCAACTAAGCCAACATGGGCTCCAGCAGTGAAATATCTGTCCTGAGACCACCCAGACTTGGGACTAGGGACCCCACGTGCAGTGTCCAGCCTCTACTCCCCATACTCTCCAGACAGTCTGACTCATATTGGGATTAAGGGAGGGGCCATGCATCTCCCCAGATGGCCTGGAGATCCCACAAAACCAGGACCACCCTGGATCCCCAGAAGTGAGGAGAGAGCATGATTCAGGCGCATAGCGTGTGTGAGGAACTGAACTGGTTTGGACTGAATCAATTTATAATAGAAAGGCCTGGTCTGGCGTGGTCACTCATGCCTGTAATCCCAGCACTTTGGGAGGCCAAGGCGGGTGGATCATTTGAGGTCAGGAGTTTGAGACCAGCCTTGCCAACACAATGAAACCCCATCTCTACTAAAAATACAAAAATTAGCTGGGCATGGTGGCACATGTCTGTAATCCCAGCTACTTGGGAGGCTGAGGCAGAAGAATCACTTGAACCCAGGAGGCGGAGGTTGTGGTAAGCCACTGCACTCCAGTCTGGGTGACAGAGTGAGACCCTGTCTCAAAAAGAAAAGAAAGAGAAAAGAAAAAAGAAAAAGAAATGAAAAAAATAAAGAAAAAGAAAAATGAAAAATCCAAGTTCAAGTTCATGTGTTAGCTGCACCCTAAGGTTCAATGTCCCCAGGTAGGAAGTAGGCACCCGATCACTCTGAGGGCGGCCAGCTCTATTGTTCAAAGGAGGGCCAGTCTGTGATGCTTCACTGCTAGCCACCTGGGTGACCCCAAAGAGTCCAAAATCTCCAGAAGTTCTAACTGAAATATTTTACAGAAATACAAGGCCATTCCACTTTCTCTGTGAAAAAAGAAAGGGAGAGAGAAAGAGAGAAACAAAGAGAGAGAGAAAGAGAAAGAGAGAAAAGGAGAGAAGAGGAGGGAAGTGGAGGGGAGGAAAAAGATGGAGGGAGGGGGAGATAAAAACCCAGTAGGTGGTTCCTTCTTCCCCTTCCTCATATATGCAGATGGATTTTACCCGAGTTGCAATCATAAAGGGTGATCTATTTTTTGGATGTATTTATTGGCTTGTTGTTCTGTAACCATTACTCTCCACACTGAAACATTTCCCAATCCCCACTTTAACAGTAGTGAGCACCTCTATCAAGGAGATACACCTGGTTCAGCATCCACTGTGCACTACACGTGGGAATGCAGAGAGAAGCCCTTGGTCCTGGCAGTCAGGGAGTGGGACGGTTGGTGGGTGCTTAGTGGGTGAAGACTATAATTAATTGAACAAGCCTGATAGGAAGGGGGCTGGGTGCCTCAGGGACTCAGAAGACACCTCTCGCTGCTAGAGGAAGCTCAGGCTGAGGGAAGGAGACAGAAGGGCTGGACAAGATGGGAAGACAGCAGTAGTTAGCCAAGTGAAGAGGTCAGAGAAGGATGTCCAGGCAGGCCGAAAAACACATTCAAAGCCCTTCTGTCCTTCGTTTCCTCATCTTTAAAGTAACAATGACTGATCTCCAGAATAAATTATAAAATGCATGTGAATGTTTTGGGAGGCTGAAGCAGGAGGATCACTTGAGCCCAGGAGGCTGAGGCTGTAGTGAGCCATGATCACCCCACTGCACTCCAGCCTGGATGACAAAGTGAGATGCTGTCTCAAAAAAAGAAAAAGAAAGAAAGACAGAAAGGCAAGAAAGAGAGAGAGAAAGAGAAGGAGGGAGAGAGGGAGGGAGGGAGGAAGGAAAGGAAGGGCATGTAAAGTTTTTAGCACAGTTGCTGGAACATAGCTAGTGTCCTAAATAAATAAATAATGAACAGTATGTAAGGCAATATGAAAGCTACTACTACACACTGTTTTTTAATTATTTCCAACTAGTATTATAAATAATTTTTTTAAAAAGCCAACCTACAGAATGGGAGAAAATATTTATAAATCATAAACTTAATAAGGGTCAATATCCTGAATACATAGAGAACTCTTGCACTCAACCACAAAAAGCCAATTCAAATGGACAAAGTGTGTGAATAGATATTTCACCAGAAAAGATATATAAATGGATGATAAGCAGTTGAAATGATGTTCATCATTATTAGTCATTAGGAAAATACAAATCAAAACCACATTGAGGTAACACTTCACACCCACTAGAATAGCTATGATGAAAAAGGCGAACACTAACAAGTGTTGGTGAGGATGTGGAGAAACTGGAGCCTTTGTGCATTGCCAGTGGTAATGATATGAAAAGTTACATGTTGTATGATTCCATTTAGATAAAATATCCATTATTTGTAAATCCATAAGACAAAAAGCAGACTGTTGTTTGCTAGGGTTGGGGGAGGGAAGGATATGGTGGGTAGGGGAGAAAGAGGAGTGACTGGTTAATGGGGACAGGCTTATGTTTGGGGTTGATGAAAATATTTTGCAGCTTGATAGAAGTAGTGATTACACATAGTAAGTGTACTAAATATCACCAGACGTTTGCTTTCAAATGGCTAAGGGTATATTACACACATTTTACCTCAATTTAAAAAACAACTAAATATAATAAATGAATATTCACATTTATTATATTAAATGTGAATCTTATAAGATTCAAATTATAGTATGAATATAACTATTATATTAAAATTTCATATTTTTTCTGATTTAATGATGAGCCCTGTGAGGCAGGCAGAGTATGTGTTAATAATCCCTTTTCATGGATGTCGGAACCAAGGCCCAGGGTGGTTGAAAGACATGCTCAGAATCTCATGGGGCACTAGCAACAGCAGAAAGCTTAGATAAATCCAGCCTCCTTACGGCTTTTGGGGAGAATGTAGGGGCCAAGCATCTCCATCGCTGGGCCCCACGGCCAGAGGATGGGGAGATAGGAGCCTGCTTTTGGTTGAGTCTCAGGTCAGCTGTCCAGTCCTGTGCTTGATGGGTGGGGATTCTTCTAGAAGCCCAGGTTAGGGGGTACAGGTTACACATTCTCAGCAGCAGGCCTTTACAAGAGAAAGAAGCAGAGGAAAATAGGGAGGGAGGGTCGGAACAGGAATAGTGAAAGAGAAACGCCGAACCATTGCATTGTCCATTGGCGAAGGTTTCATCTGAGTTTCTAAGGAAATCAGAGCCCATAGAATTGTTCCACAAATAGAGCTTTGATTGTATTACACGTCCTGGAAATCAGGCTTCCTGTTATATAAACGTGGCTTCCCTTTACCCGCTGAACTTTCCGAAGTAAGGTGGAAAATGCAGGGTGCATGGCCACTCAGGGCCATGATTGCGTAGACAGTGGGAGTCTCGTTGCCCTGGCGCACGTAGGCACAGTGAGGGTGGGAGTGTTGGGAAAAGCAGGCCTGATCAGGTTATCCCTCTGGCCGAATTCTTCCCAGAGCTCCCAACCCCCTGCAGAATCAAGTCCAAGCTGTAGTGAAAAGGCCCTGACTTCTTCTCCCCGAGAACTCTGTCCGACAGCCCTGCTGAGCTCATTGCTGTGGCTGCCACTGATTGCCTTCAATTCTGCTACTACACTAGTTTGTCCAGGGTGGGAGCAGCCTTCCAGTCTGTTGGAAAATCATCCCCTGCCCATTCCAGCCTTGGCTGAAGCATCGGTCACCTCTTCCTATCCCTTATCAGGCTTCCAAAGCTGCCAGGATCACTATTGCTCTCATTTGATCAGAACTGTTTCTCTGTTTCTGTCTACCTCCTGTGATGGGGAGCTCTTAGTTAGAGGTGTGTGAGTAGTTTTGTGTTCTCAGTGCCTGACGCAGTGCCTGGCATCTGGTAGGTACTCAGTAAGGGATGGTTGAATTGAAAAGGGCATCACTTGGATAGGCCGGGTGCCGTGGCTCACGCTTGTAATCCCAGCACTTTGAGAGACAGAAGCTGGCGGATCACCTGAGGTCGAGGGTTCATGACCAGCCTGGCTAGCATGGTAAAACCCTGTCTCTACTAAACACACACACACAGATTAGCTGGGCATGGTGGCACATGCCTGTAATCCCAGCTACTCAGGAGGCTGAGGCAGGAGAATCACTTGAACCCCAGAGGTGGAGGTTGCAGTGAGTCGAGATCGTGCAACCGCACTCCAGCCTGGTGACAGAGCAAGACTCTGACTCAAAAAAAAAAAAAAGAAAAAAAACGTTGGATAGATAAGTAGATGGCCAAATGGAAGGGTTGGAGCTGAGTGCAAACGAAAAGGACTAGTCAAGCTCAGAGACCCCTTCCCACATCAATCCCAACTCACTGAGAAGCCACAGGACCACCATTTCTCCTCGGACCCCAGATCTCTCATCTATAAGATAAGGGGTTTGGGCAGCATGGTCCCCCAAAGCCTTTCTTGTTCTGATCCTCTATAAGATTTGGAGCCCATATTCCTCAGTGGGATGGAGGAGATCCTGCAAGGCCAAAGGCTCGGGTCAGGGAGTTTGGGACAGTCGCCTTCCGTGGAAGGGTCCACCTGGGGTGGGGGGAGGATCCACCTAGATCCCTGGGGTTCTTTGCTTTAGACTTGGATTCTGACTTTTCCCTTACACTTTAGGGTCCACCATTGTATCTGCTCTTTTTGACTCCTGCAGAGAGCCAGGGAGCAAAGGCCACCAGCTCCACATTTAGGGACATGCAGCTACTTATCCAAGGTTCACAACAAAATAACACTGCTGTCCTTCACTGGACTTTGCAGGCATTTATCAAAATGCAAAACTGATCTATGAGAAGGAGCTCAGTAAGTCCAGATGCCAGGGACCCCTTTGTGCGAATTACCTAGCAGGGTCTCCTGAGCTCCCAGAAGAGCACTGAGGGTTGAGAATAGAGTTCGCCTACATTTTGAAGGGGTCAGGCTGGACTGGGAAGCTCCAGAATGCAGTGTCCTGCAGGTTTGGGTGCTATCTGAGGGCAAGGGGTCCAAGCAGTGGCACAGTGAAGGATGAGGGTGGACGAGGGAGTGAGGGAGTACGAGGAAAACAGGGTTGGTACCCATGGGCAAAGAAAGGAATTGGGAGAGTCATTCCTTCCAGCCTGCTCCCTCCTGCTCTCCCTACCATTGCACAAGCAAATTCCCACCTGTGAAATCTTTCCTGCCACTGAAGATAAGCCAGAGGTCCTAGTGAGATCCACAATATTTGCCTCTTGCCAGCCTCTCCCAGCTCCGTGGCTCACATCATCACCTTTTGTCATCTTACCCCTGCTGTGCCCCACATCTCACCATTCTCTCCTCTTGTATACCTACTGTCCTTCGTGCCTTTGTCCCGGCTATTCCCGGCCTCTAACGCCCTTCCCCACACTCTCTACAAGACCAACTCCTTCTTGGTCCTAGTAGGAGTGCCGGCCTCACCTCTCAGCCAGAGCTAGTTCCTTCTGTCCTCTGTCCACCCTGAAACTAACGACAGTGCCTGAGTTAGAACTCAGTATAAGACACTAACAAGGTGTGGCCCCTGCCACCTCTTACCTCCCCATGTTACAACACATGAGGACTTTTAGCTTTGTGTCCCCATGCTTAACACATTATTCTGCACTTGGATTATTCTGTAATATATATATATATAACAGCCAACATATGCTGGGCGCAGAGTAGGTGCCAGGGCTTCATAGGGAAGAATTCACTGAACCTTCACATCTATGGGCAGGGCTGTGGCTGCCCCATATACTCAGAGGCACCCTTGAATGGTGAGCAACCTGTGTGACTGCCCATGGCAGGCCTGCCTATCACATAGACATCATCAACATCACCATCATCGTCAACACTATCATTGGCATCACCAGCTCCACTGTAAAAAATGAGGAATAAGAGTCCCAGAAAGGGCCAGGAGCGGGGGCTCATGCCTGTAATCCTACCACTTTGGAAGGCTGAGATGGGTGAATCACTTGAGGTCGGGAGTTTGAGACCAGCCTGGCCAACTGGTAAAACCCCGTCTCTACCAAAAACACAAAAGTTAGCCAGGTGTTCTGATGCCGCCCATAATCCTAGCTACTCAGGTGGCTGAGGCATTGCTTGAACCTGGGAGACAGAGGTTGCTGTGAGCTGAGATCACGTGACTGCAATCCAGCCTGAAGGACAGAGTGAGACTCCGTCTCAAAAATTGAAACAAAAAGACCCAGAAAGCTTTAGTATCTTGTCCAGAGACATAGAGCTAGTAAATGAGCCAGGATTTGACCCGGACATCTGACTCTAGAGTTCAAGCTCTTAACTATTATACTCTGCTGTTTTCTAACACACTTGGCTGTCAACATGTGTGATTTGAATGCTGGGAAGAAAGAGCCAATGAATGTAACACCTTTAAGAAGACAGAGCCTGAGAAGGCATTTCGGGTACAGCATCAGCCAAAGCACACGGGCACCACGGATCAGGGCAATGTGTCTTGTAGACTCAGCAGCCTATAATGAATGGATGTTTTCCGTTGTTCTGACTGCCCTTCCCCGGCCTGCCCACCAGGCTGAAGCGCCCCCTGCTGGTGCAGCAAAGACCTGATCCCACCATATACATTTCATGTGGGATTTGGGACAAATTGCTTTTGTTTTTGTTTTTATTTTTAGTTCGTGAAATGAGTTTTATTCTTGTCACCCAGACTGGAGTGCAATGGCACGATCTCAGCTCACTGCAACCTCTGATTCCTGGGTTCCAGTGATTCTCCTGCCTCAGCTTCCTGAGTAGTTGGGATTACAGGGACCTGTCACTATGCCTGGCTAATTTTTATATTTTTAGTAGAGACAGGGTTTCATCAGGTTGCCTAGTCTCGAACTCCTGATCTAAGGTGATCCACCAGCCTTGGCCTCCCAAAATACTGGGATTACAGGCTTGAGCCACCGTGCCCAGCTTTGGGGCACATTTCTTAATTTCTCTGAGACTCAATATCCTTACCTGTAAAATGTGGGAAAGTGTGGTAAAAAAATAGCACCTTCCTCATTTGGTTAAGGATTGAGGAAAGTAATAGAGTTTCCTTAATATGCAGCCACAAATATTGGGAGTGCTCAAGAAATGGCTATAGAAATCTGATATCACATTTTTGGTAATACAGTATTTATCGTATTTATGGTATTTACCAATATCACATTTTTGGTAATATCACATTTAGGTGCTATCACATTTTTGGTAAATATCGTGACACCTACAGGACGGACACTGTGCCCTGGTCCTGCTCTGCCTGGGTCCCAGAGGCCTGACTTTGGCAAACTACATTTTCCAAGCCCCTTGTCAATGGCCTGTGGCTGGGTTTGGCCAATAGGAGGCACTGAGGGTAGAGAGGGCAGGAGAAAGGAAGGAGTTTGGGCATTTTTCCCCCTTGTTAGTCTTCAGGCAGCATCTCTGTAGTGGCTGCATCTCCTCACTGGTCCCAGCCTCTGTCAGGCAGCCCTTGTCAGGTTCCAGCTCCACTAACCCTGGGATGCTAATACCCCATCCTTCAGCCCCAGCAAAGGAAGCCTCCTGCTATTCTAACCTCTAGATTGTCTCAATGTCCTCCTTGTGAGTAGGGTTACCAAAATTACCAAATAAAAACACAGGAAGCCCAGTTGAATTTGCATTTCAGATAAACAACAAACATATTTCCAAATATTACACAGGACATACAGTTTCATGAAAAAAATCATTGTTTATTCAAAATGCAAATTTAACTGGCAATTCTGTATTTTGTCTGGCAACCGTACATGAAAGGCTTCTCAGTTCTTCCAATACCATTGTACCTAATTCTCTGGATTAAATTTCCTCTATTAAACCTTCGGTAGAAGCTCTTTGATTGCTAGATCCCACTTGTTACAGATGCTGTGTTCAATGTGAGCCAATGCATGTTTCTGGAATCCTGACACATTATTCCCTATTCCAGCCTTCTACTCACCTTCCCAATCCCCATGAGTTCAAAGAATAGGAAATTCAAAACCAACATTCATTAAGCATCTTATGTGCCAAGTCCTAAAAAACTTGGCAGAGATAAAACATTTTGCTTTCTTACTTGCTGGCATCAGAGCACCTCTGAGCTTTGTTTAGGAAAATACCTTCGCAAGTCACTTGGGACAGAATGTGAGACCCTGAGGGCAGGGACTGAGCCAACAAAAGAACCGACTGCACAGCTCTGTTTAGGCAAATGAAGGGAATTTTTTCTTTGCGTCTGAGAGAGCTGGGAAGAGATGTTCCTGTTGCTGTATTGCTGTAGAGCAAAGACCCTAAAACTTAGTGACGTAAAACAATTTTATTGTGCTCATGAGTTCTGAGTCAGGGATTGGGGCAGTGCACAGCAGGGGTGGCTCCTCTCTCTTCCAGGAAGTCTGGGACCTCAGCTGGGAAGACTCACCCGATTGGGGTGATTCAACAGTAGGCAGCGGGGCCATCAAAAGCCATTTTCAGTTGTTACAGATGGGGCCTCATCTAGGGCTGGTGACCAGAGCATCTGACACAGCCTCTCTGTGTGATCAGGACTTCCTCGCAGTACTGTGGCTCAGGGAGTCGAACCTCCCACCCTTCAGCTCAGGTTTCCAAAAGCAGCATCCAATGGAAGAGGCAGCAGCTGCTTTGTAGGGAACATAATTACTCTCCCCATGCCCTGTTTGGGTGGAGCCATCACAGGCTGCGCTGTCCAGGGCCAGGGCAGAAACCACCACTCTGGTTGGGAGCATGGCAGGGTTATATGGTGGAAAAGCATGTGAGATGGGATATATGGTTGCAGCTGTTGTTGAGTCAAAAAAGAAGAGGAGAACCAGAAAACTCTCATACGGTTAGAACAAAACTTGGAGGGAATGGCAGCGAAAACGGCCTGGGCGAGATAAGGGGTGGCCCTAGACATTTAAAAATGGGTCATTGCTGAGCATAGTTGTTCATGCCTAGGATTCCAGCACTTTGGGAGGCCGAGACAGGAGGATCGCTTAAGCCCAGGAATTTGAGACCAGCCTGGGCAACGTAGTGAGATTCTACACTCCCGCCCAAAAAAAGTTAATTAGCTAGGTGTGATGGTACACACCTGAGGTCCCAGCTACTCAGGAGGCTGAGGTGGAAGAATTGCTTGAGTCCAGAGGTCGAGGCCGCCCTGAGTGGTGATGGAGTTATTACACTCCAGCTTGGGTGATAAAGGGAGACCCTGTCTCAGTAAATAAATACAAAACACATTTCAAAAAATAGGTTGTTGCAGGAGCAGACATAGCTATGGAGTGAAGGCTCTCCTCTGCCTTCCACCTTTAGCCAAGGACCCTGCACACACACAAAGGCCTTGGGCTGCTGTGAACGTATGTGTGTGTGTGTGTGTGTGTGTGTGCGTGTCACAGAAAGGGATGGAGCCTCATGCCCGACTTATCATAATGTGGATAAAGATGGAATGATGACACTGAAAATTAATGAATTCAACAGGAAGAAAGGCAAACTGCCAGAACCCTGAGCCCTTGAACCCAAGTCCTTAGAAATGAGCAGACACTTGGGGTGGGCTTTGGATCTCCATAGAACACAGAAAGGGAGGTCAAGCCAGTTTTGTCTATTCATTCATTTATTTGTTCATTCAACAAGCTTTGATTGTGCACCAGAGACTGTGTTAGTTGCTGAGGCAACAATAGGGACAAAAATAGCCAGGGCCTGGCCTCATGGAGGTTCTGCTTTAGCAGCAAAAGACAGGCGATAAACAAGCAAGAAAATACAATACAAATATAAAGGCCAGGTTGGCTGACACCTGCAAAATCTCGGTGGCTTAAGACAACGAAAATACATTTTTTTCTCGGAGAGAAACTCAGTATGGGGGTTTATTAGGAGGTTTTCCTAGATGTAGGGGTGATGTGGGGATATAGGCTCCACTCTCTCATGACTCCACCATTGGCTAAGAACATCTAGTCCTCACTGAAACCTCTGTGCCTGCCCTTACAGACAGGGATGCAGAGAGAACAGAGGACAATGTGGGAGATTTTTTTCAAACCAGGACTCAGAATGGACCACACTACTCACACCCACCCACAACTGACTGGGACGGCGTCATAAAGCCACCCACACCTCACTGCAAACAAGGCTTGAAATGTGGTCCAGCAGGATGCCCAGGAGGAGGAGGAGGAGGAGGAGGAGGAGGAGGAGGAGGAATGAGACAAACGCTACGAAGGAAATAAAGGAAGTATCAAGACTGGGAGTACTAATTCATATTGGGGTAACTAATTCATATTGAGTGGCCAAGTCAAGACCGTTTGAGGATGCGGGATTTGGGCTCAGATCTGAAGAGGAACTAGATAGCTTTTCAAATTTCTGGGGAAGAGTGTTCTAGAATCAAAAGAAAACAAGGACAAATCTCAGAAGTGGGACCTTGCTATGGTTTAAGTGTGTCCCTCAGAAGCTCTATGTTGGGAACTTGATGCCACTGTGACAATGTTAGCCCTCATAAATAGATTAATATTGCTATCTTGGGAGTGAGTGAGTGACTGTGAATGTCTGGCCACCTTCTGCCTCGGAATAACCCTCACCAGATCTCAGTGTGATGCCCTGGGACTGCCCAGCATCCCGAACTGTAAGAAATCCACTTTTCTTTATAAATTAACCAGTCTGTGGTTTTCTTTTATAGCAAGAGAAACTTGAATAAGACAAATCACAGTCCCATGTGTTCAAGAAACAGGTCAGTGTGACTGGTGCCTGGCAAGCCAAAGAAAGGATGATTTGGGGTGAGATCAGAGAGGTAGGCAGTGGTCAGATCGCGCAGTTCCCACAGGCTCCAGGAGGGGCAGTTAGGTCTTAATTTTAAGTGCTAGGGGAGTCCACTGCAGGATTTAAAGCAGGGGAGTGCTAGTATCTGAGCTGTGTTTTTCAAATATCCTGATTCCAAGGGCCAAGAAAACCTTCACAGGTATCTGAGTTATTGGCCACCATTTGAATCCATCCTCACAGCAGCCTATGAAAGAGACGGTTTTGGGCTTTTTTGTGCCTATGAAGAAATGGAGGATCAGAAGGAGACTAAATCACACATGACCTTGGCACAGCCAAGTCTGGTTGCAAACCCAAGCCCAAGAGAGGAAATATGGTTGAGAACAGAAGCCAAATCTCCATGGGTACTGCTGAGGGTCCAAAGCCTGGCAACATGAGAACCTCCCCACCTGGAGGCCCAGAGGTGCCCTGCCTTCCTGAGGGAGGGGTTTCCCGTGCCTACTCCCTGAGCCATGGGGATAGAGCCTCAGGCAAGAAGTCTGGGATGCCTGTGCTTTTGGGTCCTTGGGAAGCTTGGTGCCCTTTGGGACAAAGTGTCTGTCTATGATCGTTGCAGGAAGAGCTCCAGCCGCTGCAGTTTGCTGAATAACAGCCCCCATGTCCTAATCTCCAGAACCTGGGAATAGGTTACCCTGAATAGCAAAAGGGATTTTGCAGATGTGATTTAAGTTAAGGATCTCTAGGTGGAGATACTACCCTCGATTATCTGAGTTGATCCAATGTCATCACAAAGGTCCCTATAAGAGGGAGGCAGATAAGGAGACGTAACAATGGAGTGATGCGGGACCCTGAGCCCGAGAATGATGGCAACCCCCAGGAGCTGGAGTGAGCAAGGAAATGAATTCTTCTCTGGAGCCTCCCGAACAAGCAGACCTGCCTTGGTTGAAGCCCATGGAGATGCATTTTAAGCTTCTGACCTTTAGAACTTTACAGTAACAAATTCATGGTGTTTTAAGCCAGTGAGTTTTTGGTTATTTGCAATAATCCCCATAGCAAACTCATGTACCCACCAACCAGGACAGTGACTGGGGGAAAATCCGGAGCTTTTCTCGACTGTTGTTTCTTTTCCTGGCCGTCATTCTCCTTCCCATCTCTCTGTTTCTCCGTGAAAATCATTCATGCAAATTTTGAAGCCAAGAACACTAGATAACTAAGCTTATCTTGGGAGTGCCAAAGAATGTCACCAGTGTCCCTGACTTCAATCCAGCCTGAAGACCGGAGCAGTGGTGGCAGCTGAGGCCCTGAGTTCAGTGGTAGAGAAGACAGCCAAGCCCCCCAGATGTCCCCGAGGAAGGTAGGAAGAAAGCCCGTTTCCCCATTTCCCCACAAAGAGCCACATGGGGTCAGAGGAAGCAGGACTCGGGGACAGCTTTCCTAAAATCACACAGCAATGGGGCCTTTACGAGACTCTGGGAGTTGGCACCAAAGTCAAGGGCTCCTTTGCACTGCCAAGTTTTCAGATCCTGATGAGCTAGGCCGAGCAAACAAGCCAGCCTTTGGTCCTTGGCCGCCTTGGCAGAGGCAGTAGTTTTGGCCCCTCCACGGCTGCTGGGAAGCTGGCAGGCCTGGAAGGCAGGTCCTTGGTTAATAAGCAAGGCTCTTGTTTGTCTGGCTTGGCCTTTTGGTGACTTACCACCCTTTGGCCTATTTATGAGGGTTTGCGATATCAGCATTTAGTACAATGTAATGAGTAACCAGGGTCTGCAGGCTTCTACACCTGCCTTTTATAAACACAGCTGATTAGCCTTAATCTCCCCGGGGACTTTGAGCTCCAGGTTTGGGGGTGGGGTGCAGGGGTAAATTCAACGTAGTTGAGGATGTGTGGCTTCCTCTGGGGCCAGGGGCCTGAGCCCTGAGCCAGCTAGTCTTGGATTCAATTCCCAGCTTTCTTTATCTGCTGTGGGGTGGGAATGACAAGCAGCCTCTTCCTCCATGTCTGCCTCTGCAAGGGACATGCCTTTGTCCACTCAATGAATATTTATTAGCTATAAACTCTGCAACCTGTCTTAACAGATATGTGATATAATGGAGCAAAGCAGATGAGAGATTTTTGGCACTTAGTAAGTATTCGATAATTGAAAATCTCCTTCCTCTGAATCCATGGGTGTAAATGAAGGTGGTGATAGTTTTCTCTCAAGGGCTCCCAGAGACCCAGGGCCTGGGAGAAGTGCAGGGTGGCCGAGGGTGTGCCTAAGGTGAGACTGCTGCAGGAGTTGCCCTCCCAGTGAGATCAGTTTGGGCTCGGTGTCCTGACCAGCATGTGGCACAAGGCAAGGTGCTGAGGCTCAGGCACCCCTGACGTACATCCTCCAGCAAGTGACCCGGTGTCTTCAAGCCTCAATGTTCTCATCTCTAAAACAAGGATGGTTAGTCATGCCTTCCAATGTTACCAGAAAGGAGTCCACATCCAGACCCCAAGAGAGGGTTCTTGGATCTTGCACAAGAAAGAATTAAGGGGAGTCCATAAAGTAAAAGCAGTGGTTCACGCCTGTAACCCCAGCACTTTGGGAGGCCAAGGCAGGTGGATCACCTGAGGTCAGGGGTTCAAGGCCAGTCTGGCCAACACAGTGAAACCCCATCTCTACTAAAAGTACAAAAATTAGCCAGGCATGGTGGCATGCGCCTGTAGTCCCAGCTACTCCAGAGGTTGAGGCAGGAGAATCGCTTGAACCTGGGAGGCAGAGGTTACAGCGAGTAGAGATAGCACCACTACGCTTTAGCCCGGGGAGCAGAGCAGAACTCCATCTCAAAAAAAAAAAAAAAAAAAACTAAGGAAAGAAAAAGGAATATGGAATGGCTGCTCCATAGGCAGGGCAGCCAGGAGGGCTGCTGGTTGCTCATTTTTATGGTTGCTTCTGATTATATACATAGGGCGACTTCCTGATGTTGCCATGGCATTTGCAAACTGTCATGGTGCTGGTGGGAGTGTGGCAGTGAGGACGACCAGAGGTCACTCTCGTCGCCATCTTGGCTTTGGTGGGCTTTAGCCAGCTACTTTACTGCAACCTGTTTTATCAGCAAGCTCTTTATGACTTGTGTGTTGTGCCTATCTCTTATCTCACTCATCCTGTGACTTAGAATGCTCTAACTGTGTGGGAATGCAGCCCAGTAGGTCTCAGCCTCACTTTACCCAGCCCCTGTTCAAGATGGAGTTGCTGTGGTTCAAATGCCTCTGACACCAGGATTGCTAGGAAGATTAGGTGAGATGACTTGCAGAGAGCCGTGTCTGGTGTGACTGGCACCTCCTAAGGGTTTAGTCGAGGTTGGCCTCATTTTCTTCTCTCCAGCTTCGATGCCTTTGCCCATGCTCTCAGAGCCCCCCGACAATGGAAAACTTCATTCTGTGTGGCTCCCCATAGATAGAAGCATCCCAGCAAAAACTGGACTTCTGCACTTGGAGCATTAATGGTACTGGAAAAGTGGTCCCAATCTAGATGCTAAGAGAGGGCTTTTGGATCTTGTGCAAGAAAGAATTCAGGGCAAGTCCACTGAATAAACTGAAAGCGAGTTTATTAAGAAAGTAATGGAATAAAGAATGGCTACTTCACAGGCAGAGCAGCAGCTTGAGCTGCTGGCCTAAGGATACTTCAGCTGCTTCTTGATTATATGTTAGACAAATGGCGGATTATTCATGAATTTTCTGGGAAAGGAATGGGTAATTCCTGGAACTGAGGGCTCCTCCCCTTTTTGGACCATATATGGTAGCTTTCTGATTTTGTCATGGCATTTGTCAGTTGTCGTGGCGCTGGTGGGAGTGTCTTTTACCCTGTTAATGCATTATAATTAGTGTATAATGAGCAGTGAGGATCACCAGACGTCACTCCCATTGCCATATTGGTTTTGGCAGGTTTTGGTCAACTCCTTTACTGCAACCTGTTTTACCAGCTAGGTCATCATGACCAGTAGCTTGTGCTGACCTCCAATCTCGTTCTGTGACTTAGAATGCCTAACTTACTGGGAATGCAGCCTAGTAGGTCTCAACCTTATTTTACCCAGCCCCTATTCAAGATGGAGTCACTCTGGTTCAAATGCCTCTGACATTAAGAAAAGTTGACAAAGATGGCCACTGGCAGTTAGCCTGAGATCCAGCTGAGCCAATTCAGAGCTACCAGGGTACTCCAGGGTGGCTGACCACTGGGGAGCTGGGAGCCATAAGGGCAAATGGAGCTGATGGGTCACGAGGACTCACAGCTTATTCTTCAGGTCCAGAGAGTTTGAAAACATCAAGGATATTTCGTAGAGTATCCACTCATATAATCGGAACTTGTTAAAGCTGGAAGAAGGTTCAGACACGAATGGGTCTAAACCCTCATTCTACAGACTAAGAAACTGAGCCCTCAGGGATGAGGACTTGCCCAACGTTATAGCCAGGAATTTGAGCAGTTCTTCATAATCAGAGCCAACCTGCAACCTCAGCCACACCAGTTCTAATCTAACAGGCTTCCCTCCAGGGTCTTCAGGCTCCTCAACCACCCCTGAGGGAGAGAAGGCCCCATGGTCCAAGCTGGACACTGGCAGCCAGAATTATTCCAGAGCCCGGATGTGGGAATGTGGAGATGCCTTGACTCAGCTACCAAGGCCAAGGGCAGGGAAAGATAGCAACACCTCCAGGAAGCTGTGACAGAGCCACTATGAGGGTCTCCACAGGGGGTGATTGTGAGGACAGGAAGTGGGAAGGTATATTGTGCCAGAAAGTGACAAATCATTTGAGCTGAGATATTAGTAAGATTTGGTCCAAAGAACAAAGCAAGGCAAATATTAAGTACCATATACTGAGTTATTAAGTACTTTCCATATAGTGGGCATTGTGCCATGTTCTTTAAATATATGGCGTCACTTAATTCTTAAATATCTCTTCCTTAAAGAGGTCACCTATTTCAAATAGTTATTTCTATGACTTTCTGTCCTAGTTCATTTTCATACTGCTATAGGGACATACCTGAGACTGGGTAATTTATAAAGAAAAAGAGGTTTAATGAACTCACAGTTCCACATGGCTGGGGAGGCCTCACATTCATGGTGGAAAGAAAAGGCGGAGCAAAGGCATGTCTTACATGGTAGCAGGCAAGAGGGTGTGTGCAGGGGAACTGCCATTTATTTATTTATATGTATTTATTTGTTTATTTTTGAGACAGGGTCTCACTCTGTCACTCAGGCTGGAGTGCAGTGGTGCGATCTCGACTCACTGCAACCTCCGCCTCCCAGGTTCAAGTGATTCTCCCACCTCAGCCTTCTCCCACCTCAGCCTCCTGAGTAGCTGGGAGTACAGGTGCATGCCACCATGCCTGGCTAATTTTTGTATTTTTTTGTAGAGACAGGGTTTTTCCATGTTGGCCAGGCTGGTCCTGAACTCCTGACCTCAAGTGATCCACCTGCCTCAGCCTCCCAAAATACTGGGATTATAGGCATGAGCCACCATGCCCGGCCAGAACTGTCCTTTATAAAACCATCAAGTCTTGTGAGACTTATTCACCAACACAAGAACAGCACTAGAAAAACCTGGCCCCAGGATTCAATTACCTCCCACCAGGTCCCTCCCACGACATGTGGGATCATGGGAGCTACAGTTCAAGATGAGATTTGGGTGGGGACACAGACAAACCATATCACTCTTCATCTCAGCTCTTAACTTTTGATTATTATGTTTGTTACCAAAGGTATTCATTTATTCAACATATATTATAAGGTACATACAATCTGTTAGGGCTGAGAATAACATAGTGAGAATAAGTTTTTTTTAAAAAATAAATTGTCCCTGCTCTCACAGAGCTAGACTAGAGGTAAGACAGTTATATATTAATTACACACATGGCTCTTGGTTTTCCCTCACTGAATCGTGAACTCCATGAAGAGCAGGACCAGGCTTGTCTTCTTGGGACAAATGGTGTGCTGATGTTTATAGAGATCCCAAATAAAGTTGATTGTCAAATACGCAGGACTCTTGCCAACCAGTTAAACTTTGGTGGCTTGAAATTGGCCTGAGTGGGAGTATTTACAGTGTGGAAATTGGTAAAGGCTACAAATCAGGGATTTTTTTCTTCTTTTGCAGAGTGTTGTTTCACAGAACAGCCTCTTCCCTTCTGTACCAGGGCCGTCCACATAAAGAAGTTGGTAAATACACACCTGATGCCTGCCCTCACAATCCATTCCTTTGAGAGCGCCATCGCGTTAGACCTCCATGTTTCGCATTAGGAAACTGAGCTTTAGGAGTTTAGCAATCTGTACAGTTATTAAACCATGTCACTTGTGAGTGATGAAGCCGAAATTCAGACTCGGGTCTTTGGCCCCAAAACTGTGCTCTCAACTGTGCAAGACCCAATCTTTTGAAGAAAGCACAGTCTACCTGGCAGGAAGGAAGAGGGAAGGAGCCTGGTTCCCTCAGAGACTGGAGGCTGCCCCATGAGGACAGGCCAGGCTGGAGTGGAGTGTAAGGGAGGGGTTTGTGAGGGTCCACTGCGGAGTCAGATCTGAATCTCCAAAGTTGGGACCAGCCTCCTGAAAAGTGGAGCCAGAAAATGCTTTCGCCTATTGTCGTTCTGCTTTGTTTCCAAAACTACGGTCGTCTACCTGAGAGGCGTGGAACCTTTCCTGGGAAGGTATGTTGGAAACCTGCGCTGAGCTGAGGTCAGTGCCACACTGGGGGCTGACTGCTGAAATGCAGCTGTTGGTAGAGGTCCATGGACAGACCTGTTCTTTATTCTAAAACCTTTTCTTAAAAAGGTGGTTCACTGACCAGGTGTGGTGCTCATGCCTGTAATCCCAGCACTTTGGGAGGCTGAGGCGGACGGATCACGAAGTCAAGCGATCGAGACCATTCTGGCCAACATGGTGAAACCCCGTCTCTACTAAAAATACAAAAATTAGCTGCGTGTGGTGGCGCACACCTGTAGTTCCAACTACTCAAGAGGCGGAGGCAGGAGAATCGCTTGAACCCAGGAGACAGAGATTGCAGTGAGCCAAGATTATGCCACTGGCACTCTAGCTTGGGCAACAGAGTGAGACTCCATCTCAAAAAAAAAGAAGGTGGTTCACTAAGGGCTCTGTGTGACTGGGCCAGCCGCGGCTTTCACCTCCTCCATAAATCTGAGAGCTCCTAGAAGAAACTCACATCAGGTCTTAATCATCTCTGTAACTCCTGATTTTACGAGCACTTACCACATAGTGTAGGCACTTGGTCAATGTAATGAGTGAGTGAGACAGTATAGCTCAGATTCAGGTTAAACAAAAACATCTATATTTATTCTGATTTAAATGTAATGCAAACAATATAATTTTATTTTGGAAAACACAGATAATTATAAGGAGGAAATTAAAAATTACCAAGATAACCATGCTTAACATTCTCATATATTCTTTAAACAATATGTGTGTGTGTATACACCTATGTATATGTACATATGTGTATGTGTGTGTATTCTTATTGAATCACATGGTATATACACATTTGACTTCTCATTTTCACATAATCCTTTATCGGGAAAAATGTGTCATGTTAACGACGTATTATAAAACTTTCATTTTCTAGTTAATTTAGCGTAGTCTCCTAAAGAATTACCAAAATATATTTATTTTATTCCTTGATGTTTGACATTCGTGTTGTTGCTTATTTTTGATTCTTATGAATAGCGCAATGATGATGGCTTTTCAACATTAATGATTGTCCAGATGTCTGTTTTGGTTTTTTTCTTTTATTATGCATCCCTAGAAGTAGAATTAGGGGCTCGGAGGGTAAGAAGTTTATAAAGGAATACACAAGGCCTAGTTGAATCGTAGGAAACTTGTTCCAGGAGCTTCAAGAGTGATGAGTGTTGGCATTTTTTTAACTTTGGGAATTTGCTAGGCAAGCAATGTGTTTCTTCAACTGCTAGTGGGGGAAATGCTTTTTCCATTTATTCATGAACCGTTCACGTTTCCTCTTGCTGTCTTCTGTGCCTGTGGGAGCCAAGGGAGTAGACCTCAGGCATTGACTGGAGAGGGCCTTGGCCACTGAGCCTGGACAGTCTGCCCCAAGCTGCTGGGGCTCAGCCCCCCACCTCATGCTGCCTGCTCCAGGGAGGCAGATCACTGCAGCAGCATGAGACTTCACCTGGCACAGTGGGCAGGAAGATTCCAGAGAGATCTGGCACAGCACAAAGGTTTCTGGCAAAAGCCACAGCCCACCTGGCTAGATCCTGTGACTGACTTGGCGCCCCACCACCTCCTTTCCTCTGCGGGAAGCTTGGATGGGGTAGGAGAAGGGGAGCCTTGAGGCAGAGGCAGCCGTGCAGCCTGGCCCGCTCAGGGAGCTGCTTCCCAGCTCACGTGGCTCTCCTTAAGCCTGTTTTCTTCCTTAGTGCTAATGGCTTCCTCGTAAGGAAGGAAGGAGAAGAGAAGATGAAAAACTGTGGAAGAGGGGGAAGAGATTCTTGCTTCTGGGGCCTGGATTAAGGAAGGACCTAGAATCTAGTTTCTCCTTCAGAATTGATACTAAATAGCCAGCCATTGAGCCTCTGCATCACAGAGATGCAGGTCTCTAGCTTTCTTTTATTCAGGAGCAACACTAAGAGCTGGGGCTCTGGAGCCAAACTGCCCATGTTCCAGTCCCCACCTGCCACTTACTATCCAGGTGACAGTGACATCACTTCTTTCAGCCTCCAGGAGCCGAATGCCATGTGCAGAGCACAGTGGAGGCACGTAGGAAGGCATCAATCACTGTTAGCTGTCCCAGAAGATTGAGTGAACATCTTCTCACAGGCAGCATTTAGCTGCCAGAAACTGAATGTGGCATAATAAAAAGTGTTCATTTGGCAAAATGGCCTAGGATTGAGCAACTGAGTTTCGGTCATTTTAAACATCCAGCGTCGTGCTGGCTCATACGGCACGGGGAATATTAACTGATACATGGAATGTCTTTTAAAAGTTCTTCAAAAATCCTTAGGAAAATTGATCCCATTTTCTAATATGTAAAAGCTACACATACAATTGTTGAAGCATAAAGAAAACAATATCTTAGCTTTATTTCAGTCACCACCCAAAAAAAAAAAATGTGAGCTGTTACCATTTGCATTAGTTTCCACTTGCTGCTGCAACGACCACAAATGAAGTGCCTTAAAACAGCACAAACTTATTATCTTCAGTCCTGGGCATCTTATTATCTTACAGTCCTAGAGGTCAGGCACGCTCAATCGAACTCCGTGGTGAACATCAAGGTTCTACCCTCCTTCTGGAGACCTTGAAATTTCGATTCCTTGCTTTTTCCAGTTTCTAGAAGCTGCTCGCACTCCTTGGCTGGTGGCCCTTCCTCCATCCTCAAAGTGAGCAATCACATTTTTCTGACATCTGATTCCATCATCACATCTCCTTTACTGACCAGGCTGCTCTCGAACTCCGACCTCAAGTGATCAACCCACCTCAGTCTCCCAAGGTGCTGGGATTACAGGTGTGAGCCACCATGCCCAGCTGGTGATTTTGTGAAACTTATGTATGAATTTTCTCTTAAGTTCAAGCAATACTGTAAAGAAGAAAGAGATGGTAAAAGGTCATCCAAAATCCCACTACCCAGAAGAAAAACTGTTGTTATTTGGTAAACATCATCGCTTACAGTTTATGAATGGACAGCAAGTCCCTTCTACCCCTGGGCCCCCACAGCAAGTGCGCCCTGGGGAAAGAACAGCTGTCTGCTTTGTTCCCTGCATCATCTCCAGCATCTGGAACAGTGCACGGCACAGAGCAGGTGCTGAGTACATATGCGTTGAATGAATAATAGACATACTTTAACGAAATGAGATACTCCAGATTACTAAAGTATTCCTTCAAATTTTAAATTAAAATGAAGAAAAGGAAATGAAAATGCAACTCAAGAGAATGTGGAACTTGATAAACATGTTCACAGCAAAAGACGCTATTTTCTGAATATTTTGTCTATTAAAGTTAAAATATATGTCAATAGAAAAAACCCTGAGGTTGCATTTCTTTTTCTTTCCTTCGTTTTGGCTCCATGCTCCAATGTCATGCAGTGCGTTAACTTCCCCCATGTAAAATGAGAAAGCCTGTGCCCCTACATATGTTTCTAACATTTCTTTGTTTCCGTCACAGAGTTATTGTATTTTTTATTACTGATTTTTTAAATTACTTGCACTCTGTTTCAGAGCCATGAGTCTCACATTTGTTTTGAACTACTTCAACATTCGAATGGACTCAATGTTCATCATTAGCCTATTTCTGGCATTCTCTCCACCTCTATGTCCTGCGCTAACGGTTGCCTTTATGGTGTCCCTGGGGTAAGATATATGAGGAGCTGAGAATGTTTACGAGGCTGCAGCAGCGCCAGTGAGAGGTGTCAGGTCTTAGGTTGAGCTTCCCAAGAATCAGACTCTGACACAGGGATGTGTGGACATAGTTTACTCAGGAAATGATCTCAGAAAGCACCGGAGCAAGAAAGTGAGGCAGGGAAGAGAACACCAATGCAAAATGCACCAATGAGCAGGCACTACTACTGTGGGCACCAATGCTCAATCCTATTGGGTGTCTCTGGGAGACAGCAGAGAGCTTGACTCAGCACCAGTGGGTGAAGGAGCTGGACCTGTATCCACCAACTCCTATCTGTCATTGATTACAGGCTGCTCCTGGACTCCAGGGCTCCTCTGGTCTGCTCTCGGCACAGACTGAGCAAGCTTCTGCTCAGACAGACATGCAGGTGCTTTGGGAAGGAAGCAACAAGCTACTGAGGGCATCTGGACGGGACATTGACAGCATCATTTGCAGGCAGGATGCAGAGATTTTTTCCTAGGTTGCTGTTGCCTACGGGTGAGCACCATGTGGGCCCTGATGGATTGCCTATCGTCCTGTCCCAGCCTCAAAGTCGCTCTTCTACTTCAAATCATTTTGGGAGCAATGGGAAGAGTAACTCTAGTCTAACGGGTTCGCAGACCCTCCCCCTTTGCCAGTTGATGGTTTTCTGGGAGGAATGCTCATTTTCAGCTTGACAGAGGGAGCCCTGAAGCTAGCTGCCACTGCAACCATGCCCCACTCATGCAGTTCTGTCAGTGCAAGTGGATGCATGTCTTTCTCCTCCATTTTTATGGCACTAGAAGTGATCCTTGCCCATTATGTAAGATATGGAAATAAATGCACCTGGAATCTCTGCAACCACGTCCCACTCATGCAGTTCCTTGTCCATGCCAGTGGATGTATCTGTTTCTCCTCCATTTTTATGACACCAGAAGCGATCCTTGGCCATTATGTCAGATATATGAAACATAAAAATATGCAAAGAAGGAAATAAATGCACCTGGAATCTCATCAGCCAAATATAAACATTGTAATTATCTTTGTAATTTATCTTTAATGCTATTTTTCTTGCACATATGTTTTACATGATAGAGGTCGTTTTGCACATACAGTTCTCTATCCTGTGTTTTGAACCTAATGCATCCTTGCTGTTGTACAGGTTGATCATCCCTAACCTGAAAATCCAAAATGAGAAATGCTCCAAAATGCAAAACATTTTGAGTGTCGATATGAGCCACAAATGAAAAATGCAACACCTGACCTCATGTGATGTGTCACACTCAAAACTCAGGCACACAACACACAGTTTCTTCAGTGTCCCCAAGGGAAAAAAGATCCTCCCAGCCCTGTTTAGCGGTGATGAATCTTTTCTGAGCATGCCCAGATTTTCTCATGTAAACAAGCACACAAAGGATAACTACCTGACAGGTGTGCAGGCTGGAGGCACCAACAGCGGATTCTCCACGATGCCTCATGTGGGGCGAAGACCTTCATGCATTATTCACAGTTTATTTGCTTATTCTCTGCTCTGCGGTGTAAAGACATTGATAAAAATGTCAATAAGGCCTTCAGATACCTGCATGGATAAGAATGATAAGAAAAAGAGGAAGTATTTATGCTTATAGCACAGAAAGTCAAAGCCATTGGAGAAACTAGACAATGGTGTAAGTGTGGAGCATCTTATAGAAGACTAGGGTGTTGTAATATCCACCATATAGAACCCGAAGAAATGGAATGGTAAGTTGTTGAAGTTCTATGTGGAAAGTGATGAACATACATTAAAAAATAGAAAAACACTGAATTTTTAACATCGAGCTAAAAATGAAGGTCTCAGATGTGTTTTGAAAAAAATGGCTCTGTCAGCATTGCAGTGAACACATGCCACTTAATAGTATGGTAATCCTGAAACAAGCAAACATCGATCCCAGTGAACTGCAAATTGATGGGAACTGTGATAATTAAACAAAATGGTTGCAGAATTTGAAGAAAAGACATGACATTACATTTTTAATGATTTGTAATGATAAAGCATCTGTTGATGATGAAGCAACAGAGAAATTAATTGATGAGTTTGCCAAGGCCATTGCCAATAAAAACCGATGCCAGAACAAGTCTGTGACACTGAATAAACATCCTGGTTATTGCCCAGAAAAATATGGACTATAACTGATGAGACAGCCTTTATAAAAATTAAGGATGCCAAAGACAGAATAAGTGTGTTGAAATGTGCTAATGCAGCAGGCATACATAAATGTACACTTGCTGTGATAGGCAAAAGCTTGCATTCTTGCTGTTTTAAAGAAGTGGATTTCTTACTAGTCTACTATTATGCTAACAAAGAGGCATAGATCACCAGGGGCATCTTTTCTGCTAGATTTCATAAACACATTGTACCAGCCACTCATGCTCACTTCAGGAAAGCTAGACTAGATAATGCCTGCAATATTTAATTATTCCTAGACAATTGTTCTGCTCATACTCCAGCTGAAAGTCTCATAAGAATCAATGTTTACGCCATGTACTTTTGCCAAATGTGACTTCATTAATTCAGCCATGTGACCAGGCTATTCTTAGATCTATGAAAAGTAAATATAGAAACACTTTTTTGAACAGCATGGTAACAGCAGTGAACAGAGGCATTGGTATCGAAGGTTTTTAATAGGTGTTTAGCGTAAAGGATGCTATATGCTTGGAAAACAGTGACTGAAGACACCGTTGTTTGTGTCTGGTACAACCTCTGGCCAAGACAATGTTCAGTGATGATGATGAATAAGGTGTGGTGACTTTGGAGGATTCCATACGTCAAGTGAGAAAAAAACTATGTCTCACCTTCTTACATAAGCAAACAATATACCTTCAGAGTCTGTCAGTATGTTGTAGAAAGCGGATTTCGAAGTTCTGAACATCAGTGAGCCCGCTGTGGTTTATTCATTGATTGATGGTAAAATAGTCAAAATGATTCTGAATCAAGGTGATGGTAATAACAGGATAATGAAGATGATGTTGCTAACACAGATAACATGAGGAGCATGAGTGATGGGCTTCTTGAAAGCATGCATTCATAACACAACAAGAGATCATGTCAGCTTATAAAATCAAAGACAGACTTCTAACAAAAACCACTGTGAATGAGGAAGATGATTCTGGAGGAAATACGGTAGAAAGCCATCCTGCAGAATGCCTCCCCACCTCTAGAAGATGCATCTTCTGGTCCCTCAAATGCTTCTGATGTTCGTTCTCACCTAGAAAAATAAAGTACAGTATGCTATAATCTTTTAGTCAAAACACAGCGGCCTAGATGGAGACCAGAAGCCAGCCGCTGATCCAGGTATTTGGAAGATGCCATTGTTGCATTGTTGCATTCTTGCTGTTTTAAAGAAGTGGATTTCTTACTAGTGGATTTCTTCTCTGAACACATTATTTTTCACTGTGTTAATGGTAAATCATATTTTTTTACTCTTAGGTACATGTATTAGTCTGTTCTCATGCTGCTGAGAAAGACATACTCAAGATTGGATAAAAGTTTATGAAGAAAAAGTGTTTTATGAACTCACAGTTTCACGTGGCTGGCAAGGCCTCACAATCATGGTGGAAGGCAAAAGGCATGTCTTACATGACAGCAGACAAGAGCAAATTGAGAACCAAGCAAAAGGGGTTTCCCCTTATAATATCATCAGATCTCGTAAGAATTATTCACTACCACAAGAACAGTATGGAGGAGACTGCCCCATGATTCGGTTATCTCTCACAGGGTCCGTCCCACAACATGTGGAAATTATGGGAGCTACAATTCCAGGTGAGATTTGGGTGGGGACACAGCCAAACCATATTAGTACATAAGTGTGAATAAATGTAAGAAAGTGATTGCTTATTGGTGATATGTTAGTTCAGAGTCAGGAATGATAATGATGCCAAAAAACCCCACAGATTGCTCACATCAATAGCTGAGATAGTGACACTTGCTTTCTAATAGTTTATCATAGAAACCAAACTTGGTTTCATGCACAAAATTAATAAAATATTGTATAAAGTTATCATCAGGATATGTATATAAGCTGTATATGAAATAAATAAATTTTGTGTTTACACTTGGGTTTTATCTCCAAGATATCTTATTATAAGTATGCAAATATTCCAAAATCTGAAAAATCTCCCAAATCTGAAACATTGCTGGCCCCGAGTATTTCAGATAAGGAATACTCAACCCATGTAAAAATTGCAAACATGACATTTAGGACTGCCTTTAAGTCTCACATGTAATTTATCTTTATATTGTCTAGTAAATACATAATGGCCAGACATGAAGATTGTTTCAAATATTTGCCATCTTAACAAACTCTCTGATAAGAGTGCCCTTATGCCCAAAGCTATTTTTGAGGCTCAGGTTATTTCCTTAGGATTCCACCCCTCTTTGTGACTTTCAAGAAATGAAAATATTACAGTCAAATATACAATAAACCTGAAGTGAAGCCAAGTGGTAGAGAAGCCAGCAATACATGGCAAGGTCTGCCATAAAACAGCTCAAGAACAGGGGGACATCACAATGATCCATTTTAGTTTTTTTTTTTTTAATTTTAAAATTACGATTCCTAGTGACAAGGGCAATAATCTGAGGCAAGAGAGAAAATGTCTGTGCTTGTTGGAAATTTCTTTCATTTATTCTGAAACAAACAATGGCAGAATAATTTAGAAGTGGCTTCTAGTTGTGAATATCCTTCATTTTTGGTAGCAAATCCCAAATTTTAAAATAGACACTTTAATGAACAGCTAAGAAACTATATTTGCCACTTCTCTTGTATCTATTGTGACCATGCGACTTGGTTTTAGCCAAAGGGAAAAGAGTAGAAATGTCTTATGGGATGTGGTAGACAGAGTGTTACCATGGTCCACATGACCCTCACCTCCATCATTTGCATAATTGTGAATAAGATGGAAACACGATGGTAATGTCCATCTTTCAAGGAGTCTCTTTCTCTTTTCCTTCCTTGCTTGATGAAGTAAGTGTCTCTGTTGAGGAAGTCCACGTAGCAAGGAACTGCAGGCAGCCTCTAGGAGCTAGGAGGCCTCTAGCCAATAGCTAGCAAGAAACCGAAGCCCTTAGTCCTACAGCCACAGCAACAGAATTTTCTCAACAGCCACATGAACTTGGAAGTAAGTGCTTCCCCAGTTGAGCCTTTGATGAGAACATAGCCAAGGTCACCTGGATTGCAGCTTCATGAGAACCTGAAGTGGAGAACCCAGCTGGGCCATGCCTAGACTCATAACCCACAGAAACTGATGTAATACAGTTGTGTTTTTTTAAGTTGTTACGTTTTGGCAATTTCTTATACAGCAATAAAAAGTGTGCATAAAATTTCCAGCAAGTTACCTTGATGAGAAAGAGTAACTCTTCTGACCTGCCTCACCCTGCCATTGATGTGGAATGTGGATGTTATTGGGAGGGCTTAGAACAGTGCCTAATATTTGTTTGGCTGGAGCAGTATAAGCCA
Organism: Aotus nancymaae; assembly: GCF_030222135.1. Lineage (NCBI taxonomy): Eukaryota > Metazoa > Chordata > Mammalia > Primates > Aotidae > Aotus > Aotus nancymaae. Next base: position 81,538,882 of record NW_026988450.1, on the reverse strand, counting down.
CCTTGGGCCATGACACCTCGAAGATAGAAGCTGTGTACTAAGGGAGGCACACAGAAAACAGAAACTTGGGTTCCTGTTGAGACTGCTGTGTGGCCAGGCCAGCCTGGGCTTCATTCCTTTGGGCTTCATTTGTATAAGAGAGAAATAACATTCCTCCTGTCTAGACAACTACCACTTGGGGTTTTCTGTTATATGCAGCAATCCCTGATGCAATGGTGAGGTGGGTAAAAACTCAGGCTTGGAATGGGCTGACCTGGACTTAAATCCTGCTCTGCTATTTTCCATCTGGGTAAGTTTCAAAATTCCATTTACTCCTTTGAGCTTGAGTTTCCTTATGTGTAAAATAGACAGAATCATAGTCCCTATTTTGTAAGTTTGTGGTAAAAATTAAAAGAAATAATGTAAGAGCTTCAAACTGCACCCAGCACAAGTGTTCAATAAATATTAGCTACTATTATTCCCATCTAGAGTGTTCGTTTAATCAAATGTATGGAGTGGCTTCTAAATGCCAGGCACTATACTAAGTGGCTGGAGACATGGCAAAATTTCTGTTCTCAAAGAGCTATGGACTTAAAGGAAATATTGAGATTAAACAAATGCAACAGTCTAGTAGCTCAAGTGCCATGCTGGGAGATGTGTGGGCTCCGAGGGCACAAAGAAGGAGATACCACCCCTCGCAGTAAAAGGGATGGTTAAAGAAGGTGCCACGTGGTTTAAACTCCCTAATCAAAAGACATAGATGGGCCAAACAGATTTTTTTTAAGAATAGGATCTAATAATATGCTGCCTACAAGAGACTCACTTAAGATCTTAAGGACACACATAGGCTGAAAGTAAAAGGATGAAGAAATATATTTTATGCTGTGTGGAAAAGCATAATATATTTTTATGCTGTGAGGAAAAGGCTGGAGGACAGAAAATCCAGAGTGGGTAGGGAGCTAGAGACATCTCATGTGGCTGGAATAAGAGTGGGTATCAGGGCTCATTGTGGGAAAGGGCAGGGATGGAGCTGGGAAGGCCTGGTCTGCCATGCTTAAAAGCTGAAGCTTTAGCCTGTGATCAATAGAAAGCTTTCATGAGTGTAAAGCAGGGGAGAGTTAATGCTCAGCACCCTAGCTTCTTAGATCATTCCTGTTCCGAGGAGAAGAGACACTGGAGGCCAACAGAGAAGGGTACAGGTAAAATGTAAAGATGGTGGCTGGGTGTGGTGGCTCATACCTGTATTTCTAGCACTTTGGGAGGCTGAAGTGGGAGGATCGCTTGAGCCCAGGAGTTTGATACCAGCCTAGGCAACATAGGAAGACCCCATCTCTACAAAAAATTTTAAAATTAGCCAGGCATGGTGGTATGCCTGTACTCCTAGCTACTCAGGAGGCTGAGGTGGGAGGATCCCTTGACGCCAGGAGGTGGAGGCTGCAGTGAGCTGTAATCACACTACTGCACTCCATCCTGGGTGACAGAAAAAGACCCTGTCTCAACAACAACAACAACAAAATGAAGATGGTGATGGGGAAGACATAGAAACATGATTTCCAGAGATATCTGAGTTAAACAAATAACTGAAGGCTCAGACCAGTAACACTAGGAATGCTTTCGTGGAAATGAAAACAGTAACAAAATCAAAGCTAAAGGGAGTGGCCTTTGCATGAGCTCTCTGTATCACACGTTCTACTCTCTTCAAACCCTGAAGTCATAAATGGGGTGGCCTCTATAATCTCTGAGCTACCATGATGCATGCAACTGTGGCCAACCCCCTCAGAAAGATTCCAGACTCTGCTCATCATTCTCCTGTATTTTCTCTAACTTTTTTTTTTGAGACAGAGTCTCGCTCTGTCACCAGGTGCCAGGTTGCAGTGCAGTGGCGTGATCTCGGCCCACTGCAACCTCTGCCTCCTGGGTACAAGCAATTCTCCTGCCTCAGCCTCCCAAGTAGCTGGGACTATAGGCAGGCGCCACCATGCCCAGCTAATTTTTGTATTCTTTAGTAGAGACGGGGGTTTCACCATGTTGGCCAGGATGGTCTCGATCTCTTGACCTCGTGATCCGTCCTCCTCAGCCTCCCAAAGTGCTGGGATTACAGGTGTGAGCCACGGCTCCAAGCCTCTGACATTTTCTTAAAGGCAGCTTAAGGAACATGAAAAACTTGCATTTGTTACATTCAGCACAATATTCTTCCTTTGAGTGTTTGCAACAAGTCCAAACAAACATCATTAGCACTTGCCTTATCAGCTATTATGAGTCAGAACTGCCAGTCTAAATGTGAAATAAACAACCAGAGGAGCAACAATGTGGAGCAAACAGCACCACACAGGGTGGAGAACATGCTCAGCTGGGGAAAGCACAGTAGCGCAGCTCTTCGGTGGAGCGTGGGCCAAGTGCAATATCAGAAATCTCACAGAATCAAAGAGAAGGCTGTACAGGCAGGCTCAGGAAAAGGCTGGAATCAGGAGTTCCAGGGCTTCAGTGCCAATGTCTCATCAGGGCCTACATTAGACTCTTCTTGCTGTTATAACAATTACTGCAAATTTGGTGGCTTGAAGTAATACAAATTCATTCACTGATAATTCTTCAGGTCTGAAGTCTAAAATCTAGATGTCAGCAGGTTTGCATTCCTTTATAAGCTCCAGGGGAGAATCTATTTTCTGCCTTTTCCAGCTTGTAGAGGCTGCCACATTCTTTGCCTCATGGCCCCCATATCAAATGCCCTTTTCACCCTTTGCTTCCATCATCACATCACCTTCTTCTACATCTGACTCTGATCTTCCTGCCTTCCTCTCTTAAGGGCTCTTACAATTATATTAGTCTATCAGGTCAATTCGTATAATTCCCTCAGCTGCTATAGTTTGAATGATTTAGTTCCCCCAAAACCCATGTGTTGAAACCTACTCCTTACAGCCTTCAGGAGGTGATTAGATCATGAGGGCTCCATCTTCATGGATGGGATTCATAAAAGGGGCTTGAGGGAACCTGTTTGCTCCTTATATCATATGAGGAGACAGCTAGAAGGTGCCAGCTATGAATCAGAAAGCAGACCCTTTCCAGACACAGAATCTGCTGGAGCCTTGATCTTGGACTTCCCAGCCTCCAGAACTGTGAGAAATAAATGTATGCTGTTTATTAATTACCCAGTATCAGGTATTTTCTTACAGCAGCCCAAATGGACTAAGACATCATCTCAAATCTTGACCTAATAATATCTGCATTTTTTTTTTTTTTGCCATCTAAAATAACATATTTACAGGTTTCAGGGATTAGAAACATACATATCTTTGGGGGCTGTATTCAGATGACCATGGACCAATCACTGGAACAAATGGCCTCTGTTCATTCTTCCATCTCATAGAACTCTGCCAGAGATTCAAGGTCTGGTAATATGCATACAGGGCCCGGCTTTGCCCAGCATCCACAGCTCATCCAGCGGTGTGTAGCCCAGCCTGACTTACGTCCCACCAAGCTGGCCCACAGTGAGGGAGAATAACTCTTTAAACAAAATCTGAGGAGATCCTGTCAGACTCTAGGGGGAATGGATATTGAAGAGCCAACACGTGCTTGCTCCATTTGGATTGGAGAAGAAGAGGTTAACGAATGAGAAAGACGTTATTGCTCTCTGCAGATATGCAAAGGCCACGTTGGCTCTGGGGATGTCACAGCCGGACAACCCCTCAGAGGTCACTAGGCCTCTGCTTGTTCAGGGGAGAAAGTTGTGGTCCAAAGAGAGCAGCATTTTGCCTGAGATCACCAGCAAGTGAGCGGCCGAGCAATTGTGTGGGGAAGAAAGAGAACTTTCTGGATGAACATAGAAATAGCGCTGGAGCCAACGACTGCTGCAGGAAGGCACTGTGGTTGTCCACGGCAGCAACGACCAGTTCTGTCCTACGGCGACCACAGACTCCGCACCAAGAGCTGTGCTGCCCGCTCTCCAGCATGGCTCACTGGCCCTTCAACACACAGCAGGAGCGTCATCACTGTGCCCATTTTGCATGCAGGAAATGGGGAAACTGAGCTCAGAGAGACTAAAATATCTTGCCCAGGAGACCCAGTTAGGAGACAGTCAAGTGCAGAAACCTAACTCTGAGAGACTTTAAAATCCATGCAATAACTAAAGCAAATGTTAAGCTACTTTGTTTTTTTCTTCTCTATTTTGTTTTCCATGAAATTCAAGGCTGGGTGGGTAAAGAAAGGAATTTGATAAACTTGCTCAGGCCTGGAACTTTTCCCAGAGCCCTGGGGGCAGAGAACCAAGTTGTGTAGACACACCCTTTTGGCCAGAAAGTTCTTTTAAACAGCCGTTCCAGCCTGCTCAGTTCCTGTTTGTACCGCTAGGAATGGACTGCCTTGAATTTGAAGTGGAGTGGAGGAAACCGGCTTGCGTGGAGGATCTGTGCAGCTCCCGACTCCAGGCAGGGTGGGGCTTCTTTTCTGTGCATCCCTGAGCTGGACGTGCCAGAGACTGCAGAGAGGTTAAGCAACCCGCCTGAGGTCACGCAGCAGGGAAGAGGGGATCCCAAGACACAGAGTCGATTCTTCCAGACCTCAGAGCCCGTACAGCCTGCTCCTGAAATGACTCTCAGAACGGAAGTGGCCTTGGGACCAAGGAGCATGAGCCAAGGACTTCTTGAGGGGCTGGAGGAAGACACCCTCATTCTACTCCAGACTGAGAAAGCAACTCTCCTCTCTGGCTAGCAGTGGCCTGAAGTTTAATGACTCGGAGGGGCCCAGCAGAACGCTGTCCCAAGAGACCTCAGCTTGCGAGCAAAACAAGAGTCAACACAACACATTGTTTTTATTGTTCTGTTCCCAAACCAACAAAGCAATGTTCAGCCAGCAGCCCCAGCTTGCTCGTTTGTAGAATGAGAGCTTTTTGGACTGGGAGAACTGTGTGCAGGGGCTGTTGCTAGAAACAGTGCAGGATACCTATAGGAGCCTCGTGGCTTGGATCTTAGCTCTGCTACTAACTCACGGTGACACTTTGGCAAGTCACGTCCCTTCTCTGAATCCAGCATCCTGACATGTTGGAGAAAGGGGATGGGAGAGGGTTCAGGAGATTCCTGTAAGTGGAGTCTTCTCAGAGTCCTGGCCTGAAGAAGGCTGCGCTTCTGAAGAGGTCAACTCTGATTGTCCCCATGACCCTTCATGCCTGAGCATGAAGGGGTTCATTGCGTCTCCATCAAAAGCATGTTTTGATCTGGGAAGATAGCGAGGGTCTGCCCCTCTATGGGACAGGTCACCAGGCAGAAGTCAACCCTGGATCAGGGGCTCCCGCTGTTCCAGTGGGTGCAGCAGGGTCTCCCTGTTGGGGCCTTCCCCAGGTCACCCATCAGCCTCACCCAGTGTCCACGTCACCTCCGCCACAATAACTTCTTTCAGTTTCTCAAACTACTTTCTCACCTCTGGGTCCTGCTGCAGATGATAGAAAAATCCAGAGTCCCAGCCCCTGGCCAGGCCCTCAGCTGGGTCAGAGACTCCTCATGTGACCTAGGCCTCAGTTTCCTCACCGGTTCAAGGGGCACTTGGGCCAGCTGCAACTATGACATCATTCTCGTATTAGAGGGCCCCGTTACCCAAGGGGAGGAGGCAAGAGAGAACGCAGCAAGCCTCCTGCAATTCCTGCGCGCTCGCTCCTTTCTGCATGGTGGCTCGCAGGGCTCAGTGCAGGAGGCACCATTCTGCTCTCATTGCTGCTGTGACCTATGGCATGGGAGTGCAGAGGCGTCAAGTGAGAAAAGTTACAGGACTCAAGTTCCAAGACAGCTTTTACGAGTCTGGTGAAACCCACAGACCCTGGGGCTTGAACAGAGCTACCCCTCAAAGATACAGCTGCCTGGAAGCTCATATGCAAAGATATCGCCGCCTGGAACCTCATTAGGAAAAACCTTATTTGGAAAAAGCATCTTTGTAGAGGTAATGAAGGATCTCATGATGAGATGGTCCTGGATTTAAGCATGGGCTCTACATCCAAAGTCAGGTCTCCTTATAGACGAAAGGAGAGGGGGTTGGACACACAGAGAGGGGAATGGCACATGGGGACGGAGGCAGGGATTCAAATGAGTGGTCTGTGTGTGCACAGTGTGGTGAGTGTGTGGTGTGTATGGTGTGATGTGGTTTGTGTGTGCACAGTGTGGTGTGTGTGTGGTGTGATATGTGGTTTGTGTGTGCACAGTGTGGTGTGTGTGTGTGGTGTGTGTGGTGTGATATGTGGTTTGTGTGTGCACAGTGTGGTGTGTGTGTGGTGTGTGGTGTGATATGTGGTTTGCATGCACAATGTGGTGTGTGTGGTGTGATATGTGGTGTGTGTGCACAGTGTGGTATGTGTGTGTTGTGTGTGGTGTGATATGTGGTCTGTGTGTGCACAATGTGCTGTGTGTGTGGTATGTGTGGTGTGATATGTGGTCTGTGTGCATAGTATGGTGTGTGTGGTGTGATGTGTGGTCTGTGTGTGCACAGTGTGGTGTGTGTGTGTGGTGTGTGTGGTGTGATATGTGGTTTGTGTGTGCACAGTGTGGTGTGTGTGGTGTGATATGTGGTCTGTGTGCACAGTTGGTGTGTGTGTGTGGTGTGTGTGGTGTGATATGTGGTCTGTGTGCACAGTTGGTGTGTGTGTGTGGTGTGTGTGGTGTGATATGTGGTTTGTGTGCACCGTGTAGTGTCTGTGTGTTGTGTGTGGTGTGATATGTGGTCTGTGTGCACAGTGTGGTATGTGTGTGTGGTGTGTGTGGGTATATGTGCATGGTGTGTGCAGTATGTGGGGGTGTATGTGGTGTGTGGAAGGGTATATGTGTGTGGCATATGTGCATGGTGTGTGGGTATATGTGTGTAGTGTACACATGGTGTGTGTGTGGGTATATGTGTGTGGTGTGTGTGGTATGTATGTGGGGGGGTGTGGTGTTTGTGGTATATGTGTTGGATGTGTGTGGTATGGTATGTAAGTTTTCATGTGTGGTGTGTGGTATATGTGTGTGTGTATGTGTGTGTGGTGTGTATGTGGTGTGTGTGGCATGTTGTGTGACTATGTGTGTGTGGCATGTGTGTGGTGTGTGAGTATATGTGTGTGGTATGCAATGTGTGTGTGGTATGGTGTGTGTGTGGCATGTGTGTGTGTGGTGTGTATGTTTTATGTGTGTGGTGTGTGTGGTGTGATACATGGTGTGATGTGGTATGTATGTGGTATGTGTGTGGTGTGTGTGGTGTGTGTGGTGTGATATGTGGGGTGTGTGTGTGGTGTAATATGTGATGTGTATGGTGTGTGTGGTGTGATGTGGTGTATATGTGGTATGTGTGTAGTGTGTGTGGTGCGATATGTGGTGTGTGTGTGTGGTGTGATATGTGGTGTGTATGGTGTGTGTGGTGTGATATGTGGTGTGATGTAGTGTGTATGTGGTATGTGTGTAGTGTGTGTGGTGTGATATGTGGTATGTGTGGTGTGTGTGGTGTGTGTGGTGTGATATGTGGTGTATTTGGTGTGGTGTGGTATGTATGTGGTACGTGTGTGGTGTGTGTGGTGATATGTGGTATGTGTATGGTGTGTGTGGTGTGATATATGGTGTGTGTGGTGTGATATGTGGTGAAATGTGGTGTAGTGTGGTGTGATATGTGGTGTGATGTAGTGTGTATGTGGTATGTGTGTAGTGTGTGTGGTGTGATATGTGGTATGTGTGGTGTGTGTGGTGTGATATATGGTGTGTGTGGTGTGATATGTGGTGAAATGTGGTGTAGTGTGGTGTGATATGTGGTGTGATGTAGTGTGTATGTGGTATGTGTGTAGTGTGTGTGGTGTGATATGTGGTATGTGTGGTGTGTGTGGTGTGATATGTGGTGTATTTGGTGTGGTGTGGTATGTATGTGGTACGTGTGTGGTGTGTGTGGTGATATGTGGTGTGTGTGTGGCGTGTGTGGTGTGATGTGTGGTGTGATATGTGGTGTGATGTGCTGTGGTGTGGTGTGGTGTGTATGTGGTATGTGTATGGTGTGTGTGGTGTGATATGTGGTGTGTGTGGTGTGTGTGGTGTGATATGTGGTATGATGTGGTGTAATGTGGTGTGTATGTGGTGTGTGTGGTGTGTATGGTGTTATATGTGGTGTGTGTGGTGTGATATGTGGTGTGATGTGGTGTGGTGTGGTGTGCTGTGTATGTGGTGTGTGTGGTGTGATATGTGGTGTCTGTGGGGTGTGATGTGTGGTGTGTGTGTGTGGTGTGATATGTGGTATGTTGTATGTGTGGTGCAGGTGTGTAGACTGAGAAGAGTCAAACACAAAGGGAGGCCCAGCTGAGGCCCCCTCTGTGCTTTCCCCACCTCTCCCTGCCCCCATCCACCCACTGTCAAGCAAATCACTCAACCATAAGCCTGGACATTGTCACCCATCAGTAGCTGTCACAGGGGACAGAAACACAGTCTAGAGAGTGGAGAAGAGCACATTTGCACAGCCCTGTCCCAGGCCCTGAGCCTCGCTGGCCTGTGGTCTTCATGGGCACCATACAACACACTATGTTCCTTGCAGGCTTATGGGAGGGAGGACTGAAACCCTAGCTGGCACCACAGAGGATCTGAGAACCTGGCCTGGCCTGTGTGTCTTACGAGGACATCTGAGTCACTCCAGCCAGCCCTGGGCCTGTGTCACCTGCCCTGCTGGAGCCTGGCAGGGGTGATCAGCCAGCTGCAGGCAGCTTCCTGGTCACCAGCTGCCCTCACTCCAGTCTCTGCAGGATCCAGAATGGGACTAGGGCCTATGGCCAGCATCCACCTGATCAGAGCCTCAGCCAGGCAAGAAGGGAGTGTTTATTGTGCTGTGTCAAAATGACCGTGAGGAAGTCACACTTCCCTTTCTCTGAGGCAGCCGTAAGGCCTGGCATGAGCCTTGACATCCCCGGAGCTCATGCCCAAGGACAAGGGATGTGACCAGCTTGCTGCATCTCCCAGCCCAGCAGGAAATGGGAAGCTTCCCAAAGGACTCCATTTCACATCCCTGAACACTGCTGGGCCCAGGTGCCTCAAACAAGCCCAAGCTCCTCTCCACAGACTCCAAGGTCCTGTGGCCTGGCCCCCTCCCCACTCCATCCTCATCCTGGGGACCTTCCCCTCTCACTTCTCCCTTCTACGTGGTCTCCTTTCACTTCTGCAGGATGGTCCTGCACAGGGCTTACTATTTTGAGTATTGGCCCTGATATTAATCATGTTTATGTAGTTGAATAAGAAAAAGTCTTTAAGCTACAGTCGAATGGAGCAAAATCAATAGATACATAAACAGTCATTTAGTAGAAAAGTGGTGATAGGTATACTGGAGAGGTTCAGAGTGTGACGAAGAGCTGGAAAGGAAAGAGAAGGACGGGAGGGAAGGGGAATTCTGAGGGTGGGTTTTGGAAGGTTTCTGGGCTGGGGGATTAATTCATGCTGAGTATTTTGGGATGTAAACTACCTCCTTCTCCTGGTTTGCAAGGTTTTTTCCATCTGTGTGTCAGAAAAAGTCACAGAAGGTCTCAGAGCAGGGGTGGGTGTGCTCCAAGCTGCCATTAGCAGGTCCCTGAAGAAGATGGGTCAGCAGCGGGAGAGGCCACCGCCAGCCATGCCAGCCAAGGGAGGGAGAAGAGAAGTGGCAGGAGATGAAGCACAGACAGGTGGGCCAGGAGCATGGGGAGAAGGCAGGATGGGGGGATGACTGGTCCAGGGGCAGGCCAAGGAAAAGAACATGGCAGGAAGCCAGTTGGCAGGTTAGGGAGGAGACCCACTTGAACATGATGGGTCTGCAGAGCCTGCACACATGCCAGAGAAGATGGCAGGAAAGGGCCAGGTCCTGGGGGTCTACAACTTAAGAAAGCCTGGGCAGCTGCTCTCAGAAGGGTTCAGGGATGCCAGTAGTCCCTGGCTTCTTGGCTACATTAAGACCTGGACACCCAGCTCTGTGTCTGGTCATAGCAGCTGGGAGATGAAGGTTCCCAGCTCAAGGCAAGCCTGGCCACTATTTCCCGTTATCTTCCATGGGCCCTGTCTGTTCCTGCTCAGGACACTGGCCTGGCTTAGACCCTCAAGCGGTGGGATCCCTGACTTCCCGTGGATACCAGTTTTTGAGTCCTTATCTGAAGTGTTCCTCTATTTTATCCACTCCCCACTTTTTCCCCCTACCTTTGACTTTCCCCTATCTTGGGCCTCCTGGACTCTGTCTCCACTGAGCCCTTGAGGAAAGACTCTCTGTGATTACCACCAATAAAGACACATGCATGGGTATGTTTATCGCAGCACTATTCATAATAGCAAAGACATGGAGTCAACCTAAATGCCCATCAGTGATAGACTGGATAAAGAAAATGTGGTACATATACACCATGGAATACTATGCAGCCTTAAAAAAGAATGAGTTCATGTCCTTCGCAGGGACATCAATGGACCTGGAGGCCATTATCCTTAGCAAACCATCATAGGAAGAGAAAACCAAATACCACATGTTCTCACTTATGAGTGGGAGCTAAATGATGAGAACACATGGACACATAGAGAACAACACACACTGAGGCCTTTTGGATGGTGGAGGGTGGGAAGACGGAGGGGATCAGGAAAAATAACTAATAGGTACTGGGCTTAATATCTGGGTGATAAAATAATCTGTACAACAAACCCCCATGACACAACTTGACCCATTTAGCAAACCACTCTTGTACTCCTCAACTTAAAATAAAAGACATAGTAGTTGCCACTTAATGAGTGCTGAGCTGGAACAGATTTCTGCCAAGCACTTCATTGCATTGGATCATTTAATCATCACAGCAGCTGTGTGAGTGAGTGGGATCATCCCCATTGACAGATGAAGAAAACGGGGGATTCAAGATCTGATCTCTAACCTCAATTCATGTAGCTGCAGAAACAGATGCATGAATACCTATAATGTTATCACATTCTGAATGAATCCAAACCCTGTGGTTTTGCTGTCACGTGATGTAACATGACAAAACATAATCAGTGTGTAAAATCTGAAGTATTTCCAATTTCCCACCCCAGCCCCACCATACATGAATCACATAATTTCAAAGTTGGCACGCGGAGTGAGCTATGAGCTGTGTTTCTGCTGTCCCCACATGGCTGTGCTGTCGTAGCTGGGGAACAGACATGCTCATCTCCACTCTCTGCAGCACTACTCTTGAATTAATTTCCTATGTTTACAATTATGAGCAATCTTTACAAACACATCTCTCCTTGATACCTTGGCAATGAGTGCTACAGATGTGCTCTGTGTCTGCACAGGCCATTGTGGGTGGCAGGAGAGTGAGGCCATGCCTATCTGGAAAAAGAGGGAAAGTTGGGGAACAATGTTCGCTGGCACTTGCTGAGTAATTACTATGTATCTGCTCCTTTGCAAGCATTTTCTCTTGTAAACCTTTCCCCAGCCCTATGAGTGTGGGCTGCCCGTGGTGACTGTATTGGACAGAATACAGCAGAAGTGATGGTGTTAAAAACTGAGTCATAGGAGGTGCTGGGCTTCCCCTTTTCTCTCTCTGCTGGATCTCTCATTGTGGGGATACCAGCTGCCATGTCATGAGGACACTCAGGCAGCCCTATGGAGACATCCACATGGTAAGGAACTGAAGCCTTTTGCTAACAGCCATGTGGATGCGCCTTCTTGGAATCCTTCGTCAAGCCTCTTGGTGACTGTAGTCCCAGCCAATGTCATGATTACAGTTTACTCCATGAGAGGCCCTGAGCCAGAATCACCCAGCTATGCTATTCCCCAAATTCCTGACCTGTAGAAACAGTGAGATAATAAGCATTTATTGTTTTTAGCTGGTGAGTTTTGGGATCATTTGTGACACAGCGATAGATAACTAATACACTTTTGCTAGGTCACACAGCTAGGAAGCTATGGTGCTGGGTTTCAGTTCACGTTTACAGGCCTCCCAAGTTCATATCTTGACCTCTGTGGCAGACATGAGTTGCCCTTCAATATCCATTTTCCCCTTCTTTTAAAATTACAGAATTTTTACCTAAGCAGAACACTTGGCTAAAATATACATTTCCCACAGTCCTTTGCTATTAGATCATGGGACTAAGTTCTCATTCATGGAATGTGAGAGGAAGTATTAATGAGACTTCCGCTTTCCCCATTCCCATTAGACGGAATGAGGATACAATAAACGGAATTAAAGCAGCCATCTCAGATCATGAGATATAAGTTACATACTGAGAATGCTAGAACAGAAGCTTGAATGCTGTTTACTATAGAGTCACTGTATGAGCCCCGGGTCACTTGGCCAAACTTTTTTTTCTTTTGAGACAGGTATCACTCTGTTGCCCAGGTGGGAGTGCAGTGGCATGATCACAGATCACTGCAGTTTTGACTTCCTTGGCTCAGGTGATTCTCCCACCTCAGCCCTGCAAGTAGCTAGGACTACAGGCATGTGCAACCACGCCCAGCTAATTTTTTTTTTTTTTTTTGTAGAGATGGGGTTTTTCCCAGGCTAGTCTTGAACTCCTGACGTCAAATGATCCTCCGGGCCTCCCAAAGTGCTGGGATTACAAGCGTGAACCCCTATGCCTGGCCCACCTACCCAACTGTTTATGGAAAAGATAATTAAATTTACATTTCTGCACTATTTAAGCCATTATTATTTTAGGACTGCATGTTACAGCAGCCAAACTGACATGCTAACCAACACAATCAGTAAATTCTACTGACCCGTGGCTAAGTTTGCCAAAGCATTAGAGAGTGATGGCAGGGTTCCTAAAGCCATATTGCACCTGGTGTGGCATGTAGACCAAATAAACCTTTTCTCACACAAAATGCACTACCAGTCTTCAAATATACATAGGTACTACTAGTCAAGCACTAATTTATTTAGAAGTACCACTGAATTCAAAAGCCTGAATGAGGAGCAGATGAGAAAAATAATGTAAGAAAAGCACCTGGCATAGAATAAGCCTTCAGTAAAGGGTATCACTATGAGGAGGTAAACAGTAATGCATCCCAGTCAGCATTTGGTTCCACATGAGGGTTAACAAACTGTATTAGTCACAAAGGTAACAGAGGCACCTTACTCCAGGGACTAGGGCTGCTGTACTTAGGCCTAGTTGTTGCAGACATCAACTGTAAGAGGCTGTTTGTTGCAGATAGCAGCTGTTTATCTAAGATCTCAGTAACCCACACTCACCCCAGCAAGCAGAGAATTTACAATCTGGAATCCTCCTGCCTCTGCCAAAGCAGGGGTCAGGATGCCAATTGATTACCAGCATGTGATAGACCAGGCCCATGGGGGTCTCAGGATTCACACACACACACACACACACACACACACACACACACACACACACACACACACACACACACCCCAAGACCTTAGAAGGCAAAGGTACAGCCTGATGGAAGCTGAGGCAGAACAAGGTCAGTCCAGTATTTTACCCATGAAGCAAAGGCAAAAACTCAAGTCCCTGGGGGTCCCTTAGATGGGGTATTCTCACCATCTGTGCGATATCATAGGGATGAAACCTTTACGTCGTTACTACTAAATAACGTTCGGAAGCGTTTCATTGTTGTATTCCATAAGAATTTGTGATGAATTCTTCAGGGAGGCAAGAAGAGCGTTAGTACCCCCCATTTTATACTGCAGGGAACTGACACTCAGGTTAACTGACTTGCTCCAGGTCACAGAGGTCACCAGAGGAAGAACCAGGACAAGACTTCAGTTCCTTCCCCTTTTTGTTCCCTAAATCTATAGCATTTGTCCTGTCATCTATGGGCTTATATAAAGTGCAGTCAGTCAAATATAGAAGAACCCAACCTGTAGCCCAAGCCCCCTGGTTTGGTAACCTTGTGGGGCATCTATGCATCACCAGATTTGGGCAAAGGCCCAAGGGAAACTGTCCCAGTCAATTCAGGCTGCTATAACAATGTACCTCAGATTAGGTAATTTATAAACAACCAGAAATTCATTGGTCATAACTCTGGAAACTGACAAGTCCAAATTCAAGGCACCAGGCTGGATGCAGTGGCTCATGCCTGTCATCCTAGCACTTTGCTAGGCTGAAGCAGGTGGACTACCTGAGGTCAGGAGTTCAAGACCAGCCTGGCCAACATGGTGAAATGGTGAAATCCCATCTCTACTAAAAATACAAAAATTAGCTGGGCGTGGTGGCAGGCACCTGTAGTCCTAGCTATTCCGGAAGCTGAGGCAGGAGAATCACTTGAACTCAGGAGGTGAGGTGGAGGTTGCAGTGAGCGGAGATCACACCACTGCACTCCAGCCTGGCCAACAGCAAGACTGTCTCCAAAACAAAAAATAAAAAGTACAAATAAATTTAAAAATTCAAGGCACCAGCAAATTCAGTGTCTGGTGTGGGCCCATTCCTCATTAATGGAAACTTCTTGCTGTGTTCCCACAGAGTGGAAGGGGCAAGGGGTCTCGCTTGAGCCTCATTTATAAGGGAATTAATTTCATTCATGAGGGTGGAAGCCTCGTGATTTGATCACTTCCCAAAGGCCTTAACTTTTAATACCACCACATTGAGTATCAGATTCCACCATATACATTTTGTGGAAACACCAACATTTAGACCACAGCAGACACTTTGGACCCCTGAGAACTGTGTATACTTTTGTGCCTTTTCTGATCCACTGTCTTCATATACTCACACTGTCACCCAGTCACCCAGGCTGGAGTGCAATGGCACGATCACGGCTCACTGCAACCTCTGTCTCCCGGGTTCAAGTGATTCTCCTGACTCAGCCTCCTGAGTAGCTGGGATTAAAGGCACATGCCACTATGCCTGGCTAATTTTTGTATTTTTAGTAGAGACAGAGTTTCACCATGTTGGTCAGACTGGTCTTGAACTCCTGACCTTGTGATCCACCCACCTCAGCCTCCCAAAGTGCTTGTCCTCACGTATTATTTTTCAAAAATTAAAGCAGGACCTCAGCCACCCATCAAAAACAGAGAGAATGTTCAGTGTATGTGCCCAAACCATGACAAGTGAAAATACAAGCAAAGGGAAAATCCACAGACACTTGCCACCTCCAGTGGGCTAAGCACTTTATAAAAGTTATTGATTTTATTTTATTTATTCTCTTGCAGACACCTTTTATGTAGGTACCATTCTCTCCTCTTTCTACAAGAAAATGAAACTGCAAGGAGAAGTGACACAGTCAGTTTCCCCCACCACAGGTGAGAGTTAAGACTTCAACTCAGTGCCCCCTGCTTTATACCTCATGCTCTTTCTACACCAAAGTACTGCCTGCCTACCTTTTGCTGTTTAGGATTTAATTTCTATAGATTTCAACCATTTATTTTACTTTATTTTATTTATATTTATTTTTTGAAATGGAGTTTAACTCTTGTTGCCTAGGCTAGAGTGCATTGGCGCAATCTTGGCCCAGCACAACCTCTGCCTCCCGGGATGAAGCAATTCTCCTGCCTCAGCCTCCCAAGTAGCTGGGATTACAGGCACATGCCACCACAGCTCAGCTAATTTTGTATTTTTAGTAGAGATGGGGTTTCTCCACGTTGGTTAGGCTGGTCTCAAACTCCTGACCTCAAGTGATCTGCCCACCTTGGCCTCCCAAAGTGCTGGGATTACAGGTGTGAGGCACTGCATCCGGCCCTACAATCATTTATTTTTAACTTTTATTTTGTCACCAAATTACCTAATGTTTTAAAAAGAGGAAGATTTAATTGCTGTGATCTTTCTTAGTAATGACCAAAGTCAAGCAGACTTTCTTACAATGTTGGGAGGGAAAAGCAGCTAGAGCTTGCACTCTTTCAGGTTATTTTTCTAAATTCTCTGAGAGAGAGAGAGAGAGAGAGGAAGAGAGAGAGACTCATGAGAATGTGACTGTTTGTGCTTATGAGTAAGGAATCTCACCAGAAAAAGCAAATCAACATTTTTGGCAGAATCGATTTCTTCCATTGATTAGAACAAGCTGCCCTCTTCCTCATCCAACTTTATTTCCAGTTATTTCTCTCAGACGACCTTTTAGCCCCACCAGCATGCTTTCCTCTCCTCCCTCCCTCTGAACATTCCTCAAGTGGTGCCCTGTGGCCATCACTCTGAGATCTCACATCACCCCTAAGCTGAGTTTGTCACAGGATGAGACTCACCTCTGTGAGATGTCCCCCAAACCCTGGATAGTAACCACCTGGAGGTCAGAGACCATGTCTTATTCTTCTTTGCATCCTTACAGCCATGCTCATTGACTGACCAGTTGCAAACACTCTGCATGTGAGAAGTGTGGGGAGCCCCAAACTGACAATCCTCAATGCCTTTATCACCAAGTGCCTGCCTTTGTGAGTCCTGCCTGTCCTTTGGGGAAGTAGACCAGTTCTCCAGTACCCCAGAAGTCAAAACAGAGACGGGCAAGTACAAGTTTCAAGAAATTGGATTGCAATACAATGGAGAAAGAACATTCTAGCAGTTGATACTCTCCTTTTCACCAGATATGTTCAAGCAGAGATTGGTGGAACAGTTTTCAATAAAGATTACTAGCATATTCTTTCAACAAATATTTACTGTTACAAAATACAGGAAAATAGGGGTGTGGACCTCAGATTCTAATCAGGGGGATTCTGGAGGCGTCATTGGCTTTGTCTTTCTCTGTTGTCTTTGGCACACCATCTTTCAGGACCTCTCTTGCCTCATCTATAAAAGGAAGGGGTAGAGGAGACGTAAAAGGGAAAGGAGCTAGTCACCCCACTGTGGACATCTGTGCTAAAAAATAAAAGCACTAGTGGCAAGGCTATTTGCACCAAATGACTATTGTGGCAAGGTTTATGTTAGTTGAAAAATAACTAGAAACCTTCTCAGTATAGCAATAGGACACTCATTAAATGAATTATGACGTGTAATTGGATTATCTGTATTTTAAGAGGAAACTGGATCTAAATTTTCAGGTCAGCTCTTTCACCACCATTTGTTGGAGTTTGGGTTTTCAGGCTCTTTCTGGGCTAGAGAGTTCTTTCCAGGCTATCTTGTTGCAATTTGAAAGTCTGATACCAGTTTCTGCTGAGTTCCAAAGATCGAGGAGGAGCTTAGTACTGTGTCTAGGTTGCCAACAGACCCATCACAGAAGTTTAAACCAAACTTGATCCCAAAACCTTCAAAAATGCTCACTGAAGAAAATTCCCAGGACAAGTCAGGGCCTCCACAACTTCTGCTCTGAGACATTGATAATGAACATTAAACTTGATTATCAGCTCTGGTACCATATTCCCTTCCTCTCTACTGGAAGGCTCACTCCAACAACAGGGGAAAAGAGAAATGATCTTCCAGGACATCAGAGACGGCTTACCTTACAGGAGGAGAGGAGTGAGAACACTGCTATCTGTGTGGAAAGAAAGGATGCTAAAATGTAGATACCTGTCACTTAGGAAGTTTCCTAGGCTTGAAAGAAAACGGACACTGGGCTTAAGGGAGTTCAGAATGATCAAAATGTGAACCATTCAAAGGTGGCCATAGTTTCTGTGTGTATCACAGATGGGATTCTTCTGAGAATGCTAGCATAGGGAATTACGGCACTGAACCAATTCAGCCAGAAAGCTTATTCTCATACTTCTCTTTCTTGCTGGTAATTTTATGTAGCAGGTTGAGAAAGCTACTCTTTGCTAGAATAGACTGTATACAAACAATTTTGATGAGTTCTGTGATATGTTTTCTTATTGTTTTTTTCTTCCTACCATAAAATCAGTAATGTATAAGAGACCTGTACATATGTATTTGAATAACCTCAGTATACTTTAGCTCTACTCACTGTTTTGACCCAAAGAAACACCAAACGGACATAAGTATTCCAGTGTATTTTAGAAGCCTAAAGGGACGAGATGAAGCCCAACATCAAGAATGTGATGCCAAAGTCAATTGTGGGGAAAGAATATAATGAAAACTTTGGGTAGTTTGGCTAGAGCATAGTAATTAGATTTTCCAGTTTTCAAAAATTTGGATTCCAACAAAAGGAAACTTTGATGTGCTATTTTTTTTGCAATATTCAGTATCAAATAATTGTGTGTATAGAGAAACAATAAAATTGACATATTCGAGTAACTTTAAAAAATAAAATAAAATAAATAATGATGCATCCATACTATAATTTTATAGCCTAATGTTAAAAGGATTATGTTAGAAATCTGAATATCCTGACCTGGGAATTTTACCTTTATATATATATAAAATTAATCGATGGAAAAGTATGGTATAGAGCATGATACCATTTTATACGTGTATGTATATAAATACAGCTTTGCTATGATCATAAAGAAACTTGTAGAAAAACGCAATTGTTAATGCCAGTGGTGTCAAGAGGTGGGACTAGAAGGAAAAGGCATGTCATCAGTTATAATTAAATTCAGGTTCCTACAACAGAAATCCCCAAAATAAGTGGCTGAAGTAAAGAGGAGGTTTTGTTTTCTCTTGTAAAGGAAGTTTAGAAATAGATGATCCTGAACTAATATGGCTGCAGCTCTAGGTCATCACTCAGGCTCTGTCTGCCCTTCTGCTTCACTGCCCTTAACAACAGCCTTCTATCATCAAGGCCACCTGTGGTCTAAGATGGCAGCCGGTGCTTGCAACATCACGCCCAGGCAAGAGCATGGAAGAAACAGTTTATGCTTCCTTTAGGGAGTTATCCTAGAAGTTCCACCACCCATGCCTAGCTGCAGAGGAAGCTGGGAAATGTAGTTTGTTTGTTTGTTTTCTTTAGCTGGCCACAGTAACTGTGTTATATTGTATTCTATCATGTAGTATGGTATGGTATTGGGCAGCCCAAATAATAAAAGAGTTTTATTACTAACAAAGAAATGGATAAGGGATGTTGGATGGCCAAGTAGCATTCCCTGCCACAAAAAGATTATCAACTTCTTTTTGAAATATACATTTGTACTCTTTAGCTAAATACAATGAAAATTGTTTTACAACTTAAAAAATCCAATTAGGAAAGTTTCTTAAAAGAGAGGGAAGGCAATAACTTTTTTATTTAAAAAAAAAGCACAGATCATGAGGCAAGCCTATTTGCTGGCCATTTCACAGGCAATCTCATTTCACCCTCAAAAGATCTCACGGAGAGGTGTGACTGCTCCTGCCCTTCCACAAGAGGAGGAATCAAGACGCAGAGGGATGACACGGCTTTCCCAAAGTCTTGTTGTCACCGAGTAGCACAGCCAGTACTGAAATCCAGGTGTGTGTGTGATTCTAAATCCAGTGGGGGCAATCTCTAGCGTCGTTTTCAGGAGGGAGGAAAGTATGATTCTAGAATCCCAGATTTGATAGACGCTGTATTCCCTAACCAGATCATTAGCATGAGAACAGGAAGGTGAATACTGACGCTTCTTCGGCTGCCTGATCTCTGATGGACATCATCCAGTGGATCGGCTTACCACACCGGCCTATTTTTCTCCTTAAGATGTATTCATTTCGCAGCAACATGACTCAATCTTTCTTTCCTTTTTTGCTTCCTTCCTTCTTTGATTCATTTTATTTTTCATGCAAACATACTTACTTATACAGAGAAAAGGAGATAAAAATTTTTTTTAATTTATTTTTTTCTTCATTTCTTAACTCCCTTAATCTAACTTCATAAGAGGAGGAAGAATAAGATCAGAGTCTTACATAAACACTGGGCTCCTCCTGGATTTTCATGAGGGTGAATTTATGAGGAAATCATGGAAGGGACCTGCAGAATAATATTATCCCAACCAAGATGCTGTCTGCCGCCTGCTGTGTGGGAAAACATGAGTGCCTTCGGTATTTTCCCTAGAGCACTTTCAATCCTAGACAGGACAGAAACAGACGTAAGAAGAAGATACCGCATTCCTTCACCTGAGCTAACCTGGGGCTGAATTCTTAGCCTCTCCACACCACCAAAGATATACTGTACTCCCCGAAATGCAAGCATTCCTCAGAAATATATGAGCTCCCCTCCATGAAAAGTCTTCTCCATATTGAATCTCTGTTTGTCCCCTCTAAATCCCAACTCTCCCATCTGGAATCCCAGAGAAGAAGGCAGAACTTCTTCCCCTCAAGGGCCCATCAAATATTATTAGCACAGAGCTGTCATGTCTGCCAAAGTACGTTCTCTCTCTTTTTTTTTTTTGCTTTTGTGAGATGGAGTCTCACTCTATCACCCAGCCTGGAGAGCAGTGGCCCAATCTCAGCTCACTGCAACCTCTGCCTCTCGGGTTCAAGTGATTCTCCTGCCTCAGCCTCCTGTTTAGCTGGAACTACAGGCACCTGCCACCATGCCCAGTTAATTGTTCATGTTTTTAGTAGAGACAAGGTTTCACCGTGTTAGCTAGGATGGTCTCAATCTCCCGTGATCCGCCTCCCTCGGCCTCCCAAAGTGCTGAGATTACAGGTGTGAGCCACCGCGTCCAGCCCAAAGTACATTCTCTACTGACTTGGGAGCATGGAAAGGAGGCAGCCTGACCTGGGTTAGAATCCCAACTTTACTCCTCCCTGCCTATGGGACCTTGGGTCAATTTCATGCCTCTCCTGATATTTCATCATCTGTCAAAAGGAGATATTAAAATTATGGCTTCATTATTTTCTTCTCCAGTAGGTTCTAAGTCCTTCAAAGGCCAGGGAAGTTATCTTACTCATCTCTGGACCCATATAAACTTGCTGTGAACATTCAGAAAAATAATAACATTGAACAAGATTGTTCTTCTATTAGTAACCTGAAAAACTATCCCCTTTACCACAGAAGAATTAGCTAGAGGCTAGCTTGTGGCATGCGAGGCAGCAGGGTAGGAGAGACTAGAGAACACTCTGAAACCAGAAAGCCCAAGTTCAAACCCCACCCAGCTCCACCACCTGCTGGCCGTGTGACCCTCAGCAAATTATCTGACCTCTCTGTACCACTTTCCTCATCTACAAACGGGAATAAGAATAGTGATTATTGGGTATGGTGGCTCATGCCTATAATCCCAGCACTTTGGAGTTCAAGGCAGGCAGATCACTTGAGGTCAGGAGTTTGAGACCAGCCTGGCTAATATGGTAAAACCCTGCCTTTACCAAAAAAAATACAAAAATTAGCTGGGTGACTGAGTGAAACCCTGTCTCAAAAAAAAAAAAAGAAAAGAAAAAAGAAAGAACAGTGTTTATCTCACCCAGGAATTGATTGATGCAAAGTGCTTAGAACAGTCTTAATGACAGAATCCATCATCACGGGCTGTTGTGTGTTATTCCCGAGGCTGCTGAGGGAAGGGTGAGGTCCCACCCTCACTACGTTCTCTCCAGGCAGTAGCCACTCCCAGAAAACATGGTGCTTCCGTGGCCAGAGCTCAGAGTTTCAAACCAGTGAGAAGTGCTGCCGAGACTCAGCCTTCACCTCCCAGCTGTGTCTGTGGTGGTCCTTCAGGCTCATACAAAACATCAGCTGAATAAGGCAAACAGCCTTTGCAACCATTTTTCTCAGTGGGAAAGATGTTCTTGGACTGGATCTTCAGCCTCTCCAGGGCTAACTCAGGACACTTGAACTTGAAGCATTTATTGAGCATTCTGGGGTATTGGATTATGCCTGGCTTTATCTCAAGAAAATCTGCCAACACCCCTCAAAGGCAGTTCCTTTGAGGAGCTACACACTGTTTATGGAACTCCTACTGAATACCACGCCCTGCGTTAGGTTCTTTATATACACCACCTCATTAAATTCTCCCGAGAGCCTCAGTTGAACGTTGAATTCCATCAGCTCAAGTAATTCTTGAACACATATAGTACTGGCGTAGCGGGGTGGTTAAGTTGGCAGGTTCTGGAGGTGTCAGCCCAGCTGTGATTTGATGGCCACCATGTCCTAACTTTATCTGGGCATGGTGACTTCCCCTCTTCAAGCCTCTGCCTTGTCACGGGTAAAATGGAAATACTAACTGGGCTAGTGAGGGTAACATGAGAAGTGTTGTGGGTACCTTGTAGGGTGCCTGGCATGCACCGTGCACTCAACAGTGCCAGTAAATGCAGTACCTGGACTGGCTCAGGCCCAGAGGATGGGGAGGTGATGGAGTCACAGTCCCCAGCTTGTAGATGCTCAGAGTTTAAGGGGAAAGGTGGTGAAGTGAGCCTAGAATCCCAGTGTTCTCCTTTCACCAAAGAGGACCTTAAGGCTCAAAAGCCTTAGCAGCTGGCCTAAGACCACCCACACCGCCAAGTGGAGTACTAAGACCTCCCCTTGGAGAGCTGCATGCTGACCCCGTCTTCCCTCATGAGCCAAGCCTGAGTCCCCAGTTACACACAATCTCCACCTAGTCATGCCCTCCTCCCTTACCCCAGAGGAGGAGCATTGCATGTGCAGAATCTCCTTGGGAGGCCTTGCCTGGTTGAAGAATATATGCTTCCCTGGGCATGCCTCCCTCTGAGTCTGGGTGAGCCCCCAGGGTGTGGTCAAGGAACTCGAGAGACCTTGGCACATCTGCCTTTGGTATAGGAGACGGAAAGACATTATGTGGGCAGATAGTAAGGGCAAAAGGGTCCTTGGCAAAGTTTCCCTTTTAACAAAAAGCAACCCCAAGATCATTTCTTTTCTAACGAAGAGCAGCCTGAAAAAATTAGCTGCAAACAGATAAGCAAGCTGCAAGCTTGTACAGGTGGATGCTGGCAGGCATACCAGTAGAAAAGGGCTACCTGGAAGCCAGATGTCTTCAACGTGGAGGCTCCATCTTCCGTTTTCCTTGTCATGGCATGTACAGTAAAGGAATAGGCAGTATGGCGCCGACCACGCAAAGAGTCCATCTGCATAATAAAAGACTAGGCTGGGGTGGCCAGCTTCTTTGTACCCAATGCAAATGACACACCTAGTTCTAACCAGTTTCTTGTGCACTATGCAAATGGCTCACCTGGTCTGACCAATGTTTCATGCCCTGTGTAAATCAGATACCGATTCCTCACGCTCATCTATAAAACCTTCTGCATTTTGCTGCCGAAGCGGCAACCCATTTCCCCAGGACCCCTCTCTCTGCAGCAGGGAGAGCTCTTATCTTTCTTTCACCTATTAAACTTCCACGCTGAACCTCACTCTTTGTGTATCTGCATTCTAGTTTTCTGTGGTCGTGAGACAACAGATCTCTGGTATTTATCCCAGACAATGATGCCATTTCACATTCATCGGGAGGCCTTGTGTTTTGCATGCAATGCTGGTGGCCCACAGCCCCACTGCTTTGCCCCATTGCTTTGGAAGAAGGAGGGGTGGGAGATGGGAAGCCTTCACCAGAAGATAGCAGATAGCCAGTGAGGCTGGCCCTGCATGGGAAGCATGAAAAGGGGGCTCGAAAGAAATGGAGAGGGACAGTTTCTAGTGTTCACTGATCCTTGGGTCACATCAGCCTTCCCATGCTGGCCTCCAGAAGGTTTCCGAGTGACTCAGGGATGTTTGCTGTGTCCGTTTTGGCAGGGAAACAGAAAGGAAGGCACAGGTGCTGACATCAGGACTTCCTCGAACTCCCTCAAAGTCTGCAAACCAACCAGGTTCATCAGCTTCTCCATTGAGACATCTTGGCAACAACCTTCCTCTGGTCCTCACAAATCCAAATGTGTGGAATGACTTGAAAGTTCTCCAACTTCCTGATTTCTGCTGGTCATTATCCAGGCTCATGACTTCCCAGCTCTACCTCCAACCCATCTGGACTCCAGTGTGGGACCTTGGCAAGAAAGAGCCAACCCCCATGCCAGCTCTGATTCCAAGCAGCACGATGCCCTTGGGCAAGTTACCTAACTTCCCTGCATTTAGTGGTCCCACCTGTAAAATGGCAATAACAGCAGCATCTCCCTGAGCTGTTCTTTCAAAGATGAGAAAACGTGAACAGCTGGACTGACTTGCCCAAGCCATGGTCTCAGTGCTTCCTAAAAATTAAAACATTTCATCCTGCAGACAGACGCTGAGGTAGGTAGGATTGTTACTCTCTGCATTTTACAGAGGAGAGTAAGGCCCAGAGAGGGTAGGAACACTTAGGTGCCAGTGGTGTGGCAGTAAATAAAAGGATGATGGAGCTGAAAGCTGAACTGGGAGGTGCAGGTACTGATTCTTGATCCTCACCCAAGGAAGGAGGATATTGAGCCTGGATCCTCACCCAAGGCAGGAGTAGACTGAGCCTGGATCCTCACCCAAGGCAGAAGGGTAGAGAGTCCAGGGGTCAGATTCAGCCACTGTAGCTAGAAAGGCACGGAACTCTCTATGCCTCGAGCTCCTCATCTCGTAAGTGGAGCCTTAAAGGGCTTGAAGCTAGGTAGGGACATAATCTTAAGTGTGGCTAACTAGCTGGGCCTTGTAGCCTGCTGTGAGGATTATCTGCCTAAGCCCAGCATGGTGCCTGGGCTTTGGTAAGGACTCTCTAAAGTCACTTCAGCAGACAGGTTGTTTTTCCAAGTAGATTTGGACTGGTGGAAGACCTCCCTTCTCTTTTGATCCCCAGATGCTCTCTGCACTTGGCTGGAGGAGAGATGAGCAATGCTCTGGAAGTGCTGAGGCCCTGGGCTCTTGGAGCTGCCTGCCGAGGCTGAGCCCTGTGGGAGGAGAAGGAGAACAGAAAGAGCCTGGGGAGACAAACACACAAACAAACCTACAAACAAGGGATGTGTTTGTTACTGACAGAGAAAGGGCCCATTCAGCTGTAGCCCCTGGATGCTCAACGCTTCCTCCAGGCCTGGAGCCCAGGCAGCTGTCACATTTATCTATCCCCAAAGCCACCTGTGACCCCTGGCTGCTACCTGGGAGGTCCCTGAGCCTGCAAGGGTGGGGGTAGTGACCCTTTCCCTGAAGCCTCGTGGGTTTGCTCCTCGGCTCCTGTCTCACGGCCTGCGTGGGGTCCCCTTCTCCTTCCTCTTCCTGCACTTAGCTCTATTCTAAAGTCCCAGGGACAAAGAGTGGGACCCACTAGATGAAGAGGGCTTGAAATGCTGATGGCTGGAATGGAGATAATTATTCCAGCCATCTTGGAGAGAGAAAGAGGAGAAGGCAACGTTAACATTTTTTGAGCACCTACTATGTGCGTGACACACTGCTGAGCCATTTCATCTAATGCTTCCAGCCAAAAGCAGTGGAGGCTCGGAGAGCTGCAGCGGCTGGCTCTCACTGACAGTGCATTCCCTTTCCGGGAAAAGAGCCACCCCATGGGGCTGTGATGATAAGAAACAGGATAGGGAAGCATAAAGGCTACAGTGAGTGAAGGAGCAACTGAGACACAGTAGTGTTCAACAGATACTGGGCCCCCATTCTGAGTCCCTGTGGGTTGTGCAGAAGACTTGTTAAATGGAAAGGAAGAAACAATGCTCTAACTGATCTATTTTTTCATTCAATAAATCTTTACTGAGCACCTACTATGTGCCGGAAACTGTGTAGCAGCTGAAACACACCAATGGCAGAGATGGAAAATGGGAGAGTGCCCCTGCCCTCATGCAGTTTGCATTCCAGTGGGATGGCCAGGAGAGGGACCCTTCGTGTGCACTTGTCCAGCATAGCTGTGCTGAGTGCTGACTGTGTGCCAGCTCTGTTCTCTGCATGGTGTTCTTCAACCTGAGTGGCAGGCGAGGAAGTAGCATTGCCCTGGGCTGTACCAAGCCTCTGTGGGGACTTCAGAAAAGGTGCTCTTTCCTCTGACATCTGCCAGAAAAATGTCCCCAATCAGTATGCAAATTGATGATGGTAACAACAATATGAACATCAGCCTCTGAGGTTGTGCAGTGAACAAACTGCCCAACTGTGCCCAACTCTCCCCAACAGGGCTGCTCAGAACCACCCAGGAGTCCCTCCAACCCTGCGTGTATGTCCCTCGAGTGTTCTTCCACACACTGCAATAGCTCCATCGTGATGCATAAGAATTGTGATGAATGAAAATAAGAGCTTCTGTTGGCTGAAGACTCACTAATATTCCATAAACCATTAATATTCCAAATTCCTGATTCCATTCAGTCCCTACATCCCCCTATGAGGCAGCATCACGGGGTTCAGTTGCATGCCCCCGATATTCATATGTTGAAGTCCTAAGCCCTGATTTTGGGATATGACTGCATTTGAAGATAGAGTCTTAGAAGATGTAATTAAGGTAAAATGAGTTCATTAGGGTGGAACCTAATCCAATGTGACTAATTTCTCATACAAAGAGATTTGGACACAGAGGGGTGCAGAGGGAAGACAGTGGGAGGGCACAGGGAGAAGATGGCCAGCTACAAGCTAAGGAAAGCAGCCTCAGAAGAAACCAGCTATGTAGGGACCATCCCTTGATCTGGAACTTCTAGCCTGCAAAATTGTGAGCGAATTAATTTCTACTGTTTAAGCCACTCTGCCTATGATACTTTATTGTGGCAGCCCTTACAAACTAATAGATAGATTCTATTATTTCCCCATTTTACCAATACACACACTGAGTCACTGAGAGGTTATGTTTAATGTCCAAGGTCACACAACTAAGAAGTACAGCGATGGGGTTGGAGCTCAGCTCTGATTTCACACCCATGCACTTAGCCCCACTGCACTGCACAGATTTTTCTTCTTTAATCCCTTTTTGGCCCCTTCAGAGGGGCATGTCTTAACTGGATGTCTGCAGGGTGAGCATGTCAAAAGAGGGGTTGGCACTGAGACTCCACACATCCACAAACCCTTACCCTGGGCCAACCCTGCGGAGCCCTGGGCCGTGGGCTCTGTGCCCAGGCATCTGGGACAAGCTGAAGAAGTTCTCCACTCATTCTGTTTTATTTTCTAAATAGTATTGATCTTTGGAAGTAGTGACCTTTGAAGAAACAAAGAAAAATTCCAGCTATTCCAAATATGTGAGTAATCTCTGCAGTCAACCCTTGACCAGGGCACAGCAAAGGTTCTCCGTGAAGAACCAGACAGCAAACCTCCCAGGATCTGCTGGTCAGACAGCATGTGGCAGCCACTCCACTCCATCACCGCAGCTCAAGGCCACCATAGGCAGTGTGCAAATGAATGAACCTGACTGGCTTCCATTATGACTTTATTTATAGACATTAATATCTGGATTTTGCATCCTCTTCCCATGTCACAAAATAGTCTTCTTTTGATTTTTTCAACTATTTAAAAATGTAAAAAGCATTCTTAGCTTTCCATTCTTATAAAAAAGGCTCTGGGCTGGATTTGGGTTGGTCTAGACTGTTGTATTTACCATTTCTGAGGAGTGACTTTAGACTGACAGAGCTGGGCAGGCCTGGTGACCCAGTGAGCTTTAGTTTGGTTTACAGATGGAAATCCAAATGCTTGGAGCTCTGGTGACTTCAGGATCGTGCGCTCTTGAGGGCCATGGCTCCATCTCCAGTCTCACAACCCAATCCTTTCTTCCCACCCTGAGAACACAGGCCCCACCAGGAGAGTAAGGGTGTTTCTTTCCAAAACAAACTCTGAACCCAGGGGCCCACTGGCTCAGCTGCTATCTGACAAATTTCCTGAAGCAGTCCACTGCTAAGGCAGAAAGGCAGTGAGTTATAGCTGGCGGACTGCTCAGAGTGGTGCGTGGTGCACAGCAAGTCCTATGTTCAGATTTGCGGTGATGTCAATACAGTAACTCAGGCTGAAGTCACAGCGCTGGGCTCTGCACAAAGGCCTCCTGGAGTATTACTGCATCATCACCATTCATCCCCCTGTCAACTCTATGAGGTGAGTCATGTCTGTTTTACAAATAAGATCAAAGCTCAGAGGTTAAGTCAATTCACGAAAGACATATAGCTAACAAGCGGCCGCCCAGGCCTCAAACCCAGGCCCAACTGACTTCCTTGCTGTGACCAGACCAGGCCCCCGCTCTGCCCTGCTGGCTCCAGGAGCATGTTCCTTCCTGTCAGATCACCAGGCCTTCTGTTGGGGTTGATCACATGATCACCCTCGCCATGGGGCTGATGC
Source organism: Aotus nancymaae (assembly GCF_030222135.1). Taxonomy (NCBI): domain Eukaryota; kingdom Metazoa; phylum Chordata; class Mammalia; order Primates; family Aotidae; genus Aotus; species Aotus nancymaae. The sequence goes on along the minus strand of NW_026988450.1, from coordinate 81,511,090 downwards.
AAGGTGGCATGTTCCTGGTGTGTTCACGGGGATATTTCTCCAAGAAGATGAGTCATGCAGAACTCCATCACTGAGACGCCCCTACAGGCAGGAGACCCAGAAGCCCAGATGACATCATCACCATCTTCCCTCTCTCCTGCCCAGAACTGTTTAAAACCAATCCTGGCAGATAAACAGTCACGTAGGAAACGACTCGCATATGAGGCTGCCTGTCATTGTGTTGCATCTGAAAGCAACAACGTGAAATCAACCCAGATGTCAAAAGAAGGCTGAGTTTGATGAATGATGGTCTATCCAAATGGCAGAACACTGCGCAGCCATTACAGTGGTCCTAGGAAACATTTGTGTGTATCGCCCTGGAGCAACATTTGCAGTATATCGAGAGATGAAACCAATTACAAAATCATGTGTCTGGTACAATCTCATTTAAATGAAAAAAGTATGTGTGAGGGATATATGTGCATAGAAAGTAACTGGAATTTGGCTGGGCAAGGTTGCTCACACCTGTAATACCAGCACTTTGGGAGTCAGAGGCAAGCAGATCACCTAAGGTCAGGAGTTTGAAACCAGCCTGGCCAACACGACAAAACCCTGTTTCTACTAAAAAATTTTAAAAAAATAGCTGGGTGTGGTGTTGGGCGCTTGTAATCCCAGCTACTCTGGAGGCTGAGGCAGGAGAATTGTCTGAACCTGAGAGAGGTTGCAGTGAGCTGAGATTGTGCCATTGCACTCAAGCCTGAGCGACAAAGTGAGACTCTGTTCCCCACCCCACAAAAAAAAATAACTGGAATTTTAGACACCGAAATGTTAACACATTATTTTGGGTTTATTTATTTTTTCCTTCATTCACCCAACTAACATTTATTTATTGAGTTAACAGCTCATTTATGTGCCAGGAAGCATACTAACTGCTGGGAACAGAGTACTAAATACAACCAAAACAATTCCTAGGATGATCAGTGACTTTCTTCTTAGACTATTTTTTAGAGCAGTTTTAAGTTCACAGCAAAACTGAGAGGAAGGCACAGAAATTTCCCATGTACTCCCTGCTCCTACACCCTCATAATCTCCTCCATTATCACATCCCCCATCAGACAGTTGATGTCTTACGGTGACACATTGTGACAGCTGATGATCTTAAGGTGACACATCATCATCACCAAAGACCATAATTTACATTAGGGTTCACTCTTGGTGTTGTACATTCTATGGTTTTTGACAAATGCATAACGACATGGATCCAGCATTAGAGTATCACGCAGAGTTTCACTGTCCTAAGCATCCTCTGTGCTCTGCTTATGCCTCCCTCCCTCTGCTCTAGCCCCTAAAAACCACTGATCTTTTTACTGTCACTAGTTTTGTTCTTTTTTTCAAAATACCATATAGTCGGAGGCATATGGTATGTAGCCTTTCCAGATTAATTGCTTTCACTTAGTAATATGCATTTAAGTTTCCTCCATGTATTTTATGGCTTGATATGATTATGATATATATGTTTCCTCCATATATTTTATGGCTTGATATGGTTATGAAGTGGCTTGATAGCTCATTTCTTTTCAGTGCTGAATAATATCCCATTGTCCAGATGAGCCACATTCTATTTATCCATTCACCCCAAAGGACATCTTAGTTGCTTCCAAGTTGTGGCAATTATGCGCAAAGCTGCTATAAACATCTGCGTGGACATTCATTTTCAATCCTTTGGGTAAATACCAAGGAGCACAATTGCTGGGTAGCGTGGTGCTATAAATTTTCCCACTGCTAAAAATACCTGAAATTGGATAATTTATTAAGAAAAAGGAAAAAGGTTTAATGGGCTCATGATTCTGCAGGCCATTCAGGAAGCACAGCGGCTTCTGCTGGGGCGGGCTCAGGAAAGTTTTACTCTACTTTGCTGGCAAAGGGAGAGCCAGCATTTCACATGGCCAGAGCAACAGGAAGGGGGGTGCCACACCACTTGAAACAATCAGATCTCACGAGAACTCACTATCACAACAACCACACCAAAGGGGGATGGCATTGAAGCATGAGAAATTGCCTTCGTGATTCAGTCGTCTCCCACCTGGTCCCAGCGTTGGAGATTACATTTCAACATGAGATTTGAGTGGGGACACAGATCCAGACAATATCATACAGTAAGAGTATGTTTAGTTTTGTAAGAAACTGCCACACTGTCTTCCAACATGGCTGTACTATTTTGCATTCTTATCAGCTGATATTGTGGCGCTGTGTCCCTATCCAAACCTCATCTCCAGCTGTAATTCCCACATGCCAAGTGAGGGATTGGAGCGGGTGGGAGGTGATTGGATCATGGGGGGCGGTTTACCCCATGCTGTTCACATGATGATGAGCGAGTTCTCATGAGATCTGATGGTTTTAAAGTGTGGCATTTCCTCATTCTCCCACACACTCCCTCCTGCTGCCTTGTGAAGAAGGTGCCCACTTCCCCTTCACCTTCCGCCATGATTGTGTTTTCTGAGGCCTCCTAGCCATGTTTTCTGGTAAGCCTGCAGAACTGTGAGTCAATTAAACCTCTTTCCTTTATAATTACCCAGTCTTGGGTGGTATTCTATTTATTTATTTATTTAGAGACAGATGGCACCATCTCAGCTTACTGCAACCTCTGCCTCCCAGGTTCAAGCAATTCTCCTGCCTCAGTAAAGTAGCTGGTATTACAGGCATGCACCATCACACCTGGCTAATTTTGTATTTTTAGTAAAGATGGGGTTTCTCCATCTTGGTCAGGCTGGTCTTGAACTCCAGACCTCAGGTGATCCACCCACCTCAGCCTCCCAAAGTACTGGGATTACAGGAATGAGCTACCATGCCCAGCTATTTATTTATTTTTTTGAGATAGAGTTTCACTCTGTTGCCCAGGCTAGGGTGCAGTAGCATGATCTCTGCTCATTGCAACCTCCGCCTCCCCCAGGTTCAAGCAATTCTCCTGCCTCAACCTCTTGAGTAGCTGGGATTACAGGAAACTGCCATTATGCCCAGCTATTATTTTGTATTTTTAGTAGAGACAGGGGGTTTCACCATGTTGCCAGGCTGGTCTTGAACTCCTGACCTCAAGTGATCCACCCGATTTGGCCTCCCAAAGTACTGGGATTACAGTACTTTGAGCCACCACACCTAGCCTCGAGGCATTCTTAATAGTGTGAGAACAGACTAATACACCAGCAATGAATGAGAGTTCCTGTTGCTCCACACAATCCCCCCAGAATTTGGTGTTGCCAGTGCTTTGGATTTTGGCCATTCTAATAGTGACATCTCATTAGACTTTAGTTAGCCAGTCTCTAATGACATATGACGTTGAGCATTTTTTCACATGCTTATTTGCCATCTGTGTGTCTCCTTTGGAGAGGCATCTGTTCAGGCCTTTTGCCCATTTTTTAAAATCGTGTTGTTTCTTTACTAAATTTTAAGAGTTCTTTGTATATTTTAGATAACAGTCCTTTATCAGACATATCTTTTGTAAATATTTTCTCTTAGCCTGTGGCTTGTCTTCTCATTCTTGTGATAATAGGTGAGTTTTAATTTCTTCTTCTGGATTATCTCATTTTAGTAACTTTTTTGCAATAAGTGTGCATCACTCGGCTATTGATTATTAATCTTTATGTAAAAAGATTTAAAAGTTGAGCTCAAAGCAGGAAAGGGAAGCTTTATATGTATACCATTTAATGATATTTACATTAACCTTGTGAGGCAAAAATATGCCACTCTCCTGTGTGTGTGTGTGTGTGTGTGTGTGTGCAGGCACGCGCACACGTAGGCACATGTGCATGCATGCACAGGTGCAGAAATCCAGGGTCTAGAGAGGAAAAGTACCTGGCTCAAAGTCACACAGCTCAGAAGAACCACTGCTAGATTTGAACGTGGCCCCGTCTGACTCTGGAACTTGCGGCACTTGTTTTACACAGGAGTGCACTCACAGGGGAGATCCGGCTCTGCTGGCCCCTCTGGCATGAGCTGCCCCTTCTAGGACTCTGCGTCCACCATGACCAGCCCGGCATTGTCTTACCTCTTGTATCTCATCACATTCTTTTCGTCTCTAATTCCTAGAAGAGCTTCCAGATTCTTTGCAGTGACCAGCCCAGCTTCAAATCACTGACGACTGTCTCCAGGTCAAAAGGGAAGCTATGTAGGGTGGGGAGAAGCAGACAGGAATGGCCAGCACACAAAATAGGCCAGGAAGCCCCTCCCCTCCCTGCTTGGGGCAGTTCTTCCTGCTATTTCTGCCAAAAGCCGGGCTAGCCTGGACTGCAGCAGGTGAACCTGCTCATTACCTTGCTCACGACCTTGAGCTGAGCTTAATTTGTTTCACCTGAGACCTTAGCCGCACCAGCCAGATACTGAGTTAGCAGATAATGTTCTCACCTGACACCTCTCTAAAGCCCTCGCCGAGGGCCTGGTCCCTAGCAGCCCCTGAGTGCATGTCAGATGCACGACACCCGCTGATTGGCTGGCCTCAGACGTTTCCTCATGCCTTTCCATGGGTGCCACGTTATTACTGTTGCATCATTGCTTTATTGTTGCCACTCTTTCATTCATTTATTGAACAGAAACTTACGGAGCACCTGCGATATGCCAGGCACAATTCTGGGCTCTGAAGGTTCAATGGCGAACAAGAAAGTCCAAAACATTCCTACTCTGGTGGAACTTACTTTCCAATGGAAGAAGATAGACTTCAAGCAAAATAAATTTGTATCTTACGTAAAGCTGCATATGAAACAATGATCGGTGCTACAAAAGAAGAAACATGGGAAAGAAGAACAGGGCATGAGGTGTGTGGGAGGTTTGCAATTTTAAATCAGTGGTTCCTTTAAATAAGTAATTTTTTATATTGTTACCCAGTAAAGCTACTTGCAAGCCTTCTTCAAAGTTAATCACAGGTCAGTCTTTCACAAGCAGAATCACTTTACACTTTTTGTTTTCCCTTTAGGGTTTTTGTTCCTCTCTTCAAGTGAAGGTTCACAGAGCCATGAGCAGGTGGAAGATGCAGGTGGAGGCATCTTCCTGTCACCATTGGTGTGTCTGATTGAAACCTGCGACAAGGTATGTTTGGTGCCTTGGTTGGGTGGAAGGCTGCAGCTGCAGCTTGGAGTTAAACAGCCTCAGGCCACCCGGGGCAGAGCCAAGTGGAAACCGTGCCCTGGAGCCTCCCATCCGCAGTCTTCTGTGGCCTCCTGCTGGGTCCCCAGCCCAGGGCAGCAGCCTGTGGCACCATAGGGGGCTCCTCGCACGGACCCTGCCTGGTCCTCACCATGCACCTGTGCCTCCAGTCATGTTCTGCAGGTGGCTTCCTGTTTCCCCACATGACAATGTGGCTGCCTTCTGGGATTCCTGGCTGTGCCGCTTTCCCTATCTGTGCCCGGGCAGCATCCTTGCACAGGCTGGCTTTGCAGCCAAGTCCTCTAACTAGTCATTCTGTTTCTTCCTCTCTGTGGCCAGTGCCTGGCTATTGAGCAGTCACCCCCTGCGCCTCCCTGTCCTGAGCTCACCCCAGCTGTCCTTCCCCAGCCCTCAGCACAGCCCTCTCCTAAAGCTCCCATGGTCCCAGATCAACACCTCGCAGTGGCTTCCCAGTGCTCAGATGCTCAGGCATCACCCAAGGTACTCAGTGACAGGAGCATTGCCAATTCCGCACGCCCCACACACCGCTCATCTGGAGGCCGGTCACATAATAATGAAGGTCAGAGTCCAGCTCCGGAACCTCAAATGCAAACCCCAGCTCTGCCGATTTCTAACTGTGCAGCAGCGGGCAAGGACTTCAGCTTGCCTGTGTCTCCTCATCTTAGAACCTTAACACTGGCGTCTTTTTCCCCTAGGCAAGTGGATGGAATCGTTGAGGTAATGTAGGCCCAGCTCTGAGAGGTGGACCTGCCGTGTCAGCGCTTGCGACTGTGACTAAAGCACAAAGTGGAAGGGATTTGGCAGACAGGGCGGCCGGGCGCTCTGGCGTTGCCACTTCTGGGCTGTGTGATCTTGGGCACGTCTCTTGACCTCTCTGAACTTCAGGTTCTTCTGGAAAGTGGAGATGTGGGTCTTGGTGAATTATGAGAATCGAGAGAGCAGATAGAGGCTGTAAACTGCTCTACCCGTGCTGAAGCATGGTGCAGACGACGCCGGATGTCTTGAAATATATCAACTGTCGACAGTACAGATTTTTTACATTTAAATTAAAATTAACTAAAATAAAATCAAATGAGATAGTCAGTTTCTTTGTCACATGTCAAGTGCTCCATAGCCACATGTGGCCTGGGACCATCACACTGAAAGAGCACACCCAGCACCTTATTCATTCATTCACCACACATTCCTAGGGCAGGGGGCCTGTCCCAGTGCAGCCGCGGTGCCCTGGGGACACAGAGAGCCACTGTCCTGTCCTAGGACAACATTATGCTGGTCTCTTCTCTCCCTCATCAGTCACCTCCCTTCCCTGTGCCTCAGTTTCCCCTTCCCCTCTGTAAAATGTCAAAAGGGGGTAGAGTTTGTCAATGATCCCACTCAGCATGGCTCCTGAGAGGGAAATCACACAGTCTTTGGGGTCAGGCTGAGCTAGGATTGCATCTCAGTTCCTTGCATAAGTCAAGAACCCTCTCTGAGTCTCCGTTTCCCCACTTGGCCTGTGGCAGGATTACAGAGAGGATTGCAGAGAGGATTCCAGGAGGTAGCTTTTGTGGAGTCATTGGCACAGCAAACCACCAGTCCTGCATTTAATGCCTGTGGAGTGAGGCGAGGGTTGAATGGAGGCAGGAGGAACATGTGAGGTCCCCACAAAGAAGAGGAGAGAGATGGGGAGGGAGAGGCAGGGGCGGTTCTGCTGCTGCAGGCAGGGCTGCTGCAGGGGTGCAGGTGGTGGATGGCATGGTCCCTCCACCCCTTGGGCTCTGCATCTGGCAAGAGGAGAGGCACAACTCGGGCAGCTGAGCTCACATGGTGCTGAGTCACCTCTGGGCCTTGAGGAATTCCAGGGATGGGTGTGAGGCGCTGCACGTCTCCATGTGGGAGGGAGGTGGGAGGTGGCTTCCAGCATCCTCTCTCCTTGCCTTCAGCCTTCCCACTGCCATTCCTTTCTCCAGCCTGGAACAGTGGCCTTGGGATTGTGCCAGGCAGTGACTGGACAGCCCCAACAGGGAAAAAGACTCTGGTTTCCCAGGCCCCAGCTAAGGGCCCACTTAGGGTTTAGGAGTTGAACCCAGACCCTGCCCAGCCCTCCTGGAGCCCGGGTCAGTGGAGGAGACAGGCCTATAATTCTACCCCAAGGTGCATGGATGTTAGGTGACAGGCCCTGCCAACAGCAACAATGACCTGGGGTGGGACTCTTTGCTCTCTGAGCCACAACTTGCAGGCCTGAAAAATGGGTACGAACAGCAGCTGCTCTGCTCAGTCTCTTCTGGACCTGAGGGCATGTGCTGGGCAGACGGCAGGACCTCCCTGAAGTCCGAAGCAGAGGCTCGGAGGAGGCCGACTGCAGTGGGCCAGCCTGGAGCAGGGAGGATGCAGGATTCTCGCTGCAGGGAGGCCTGGCTTTGCCATTCAGAGGATGTGGATGATGGAAGACTTGGGACCTCATTTAACTCCCTGGCTTAGTTTGCTTCTCCCTCCTAAGGCAAAGTGTGTACTGAAGGTGAGAGGAGAGGATGGTTTTGAGCTGCAGGGGCTAGGAAGCCCCTGTTGGGTACCCAGGTGGTCTGGCTCCCCCTTACAAGGCAGCAGGTGCCTGGGCAATCTGTGGAGTCACGTGGCTTCTTACTTACTTGGTTACTGTGTGTCTCCCATCTAGACTGTTAGCTGCCTGAGGCCAGGTGCCTTGATGCCCCATTTGCAGCTGTACCCCCAATTCCTGGGCCCTCGGGAAATGTTTGTTGAATGAATAAAAGGGATTGGATGTCAAAAGGCATGCTGAGAGTAGGTATACCCCCACCTTGTTGCCCCTTTCCATAGGGGCAGTAACAAGGGTCACAGTGAGACCCCAGCTGGGCACCAGATCCTAAGGAAGTGAGTGACAGCAGACTGAGGGAGCAGGTTTCCAGCAGCCCAAAAGCACTAAAAAAAAAGAGGAGTGGAGACTCACGTTTTCTCCCCAAGAGGCCCCAAGGAGTAACTGTGATATCCGAGGGCGGGCAGTGCTGGTGAGGGATCCACCTCTGCCTGCAGAGCAGGAGACCGGGTCAGCTCAAAGCAGTGAGAGCGGAGGAAGGGCACAGCAGACAGGCTTGGGTTTGGCTGCATGACTCCGCCTGCGCTCTGCACCTCACCACGTGGGCCTTGGTCTCCTCCTCTGTCAAATGAGTGGTTGAAGATTGAGATGAATGAATGAGCAAGTGAATGAGTGAATGAATGAATATTATTATGGCACAGAGAAGACGCTAGTTGGGTACAGATCTTATGCTGCCTGTGGAAGGAAGCCTGCAGTGCCTGTGCGTCTTTTCTGTCTTGTGCCTTTTTATTTTCACCAGCCCACTCTCACCCCCTTTCTTTGGGAAAGGGGCTGTGTGTGCCCTTAGGACCTGCCCCTCCTCACACTCAGTCCGTCTAGTTTGGGAGGCTTTCTCTGTCCCCCAGCCCCACCTCCAGGGATGCACATGTGAGCCAGCCTGGTGCATGAGCTTCCCACAACTGCTGTAACAAATTACCACAAAATTAGCAGCTTACAATACCACCAGTGTACTTTCTTACAGCTCCAGATATCAGAAATTTGAAATGGGTTTTGCTGGATCAAGAGGTGTCAGCAAGGCCACACTCCGTCTTGGAGTCTCTAGGGGAGAATCGTTTCTCTGCCTTTCCCAGCTTCTAGAGGCTGCTTGCATTCCTTAGTAGAACTGTTTCCTCCACCTTCAAACCATGGCTCCGACTACGCTTCCAAGGTCACCTCTTCTCTCTTAGCTTCCCCCAATAAAGACTTTGTGATTACACCAGGGCCACTCAGACAACTGGGGAGAATGTCTCCATTTCAGGATCCTTAATTTAAATCTATCTGTAAAGCCCCTTTTGCCATGGAAGGTAACATATTCCCAGGTTTCAGGGATTAGGATGTGGACATAGGGGAAAGGGGTGGTGTGTGGACATTATTCAGCCAATGAGTGCATCTGGCCATTGGGAACATTCCATCCCCGATCATTGTGACTGACTCTAATTGGACCATGACCCAAACCAGTCCAGCGAGAGTTGCCCCCAGGGCTTTTGCTGAAACTCTGTAGGAAGTGGTAACTGGGTAGAGTACAAGCCTGAAGCTGCTGCGAAACCGAACCTTAATCATTGCTTGGGAAGCCTGCCTGATATTGAAGACGACATAAGAGAACAGAGCCGTGGCACGTGGATGTGAATACATTCACAAGCATGTGTGCGCACACACACACACATGCATGCGCACCTACGCATGCGTGCACACACGCGCTATTCTGATTTCAATGGGTTAGGGTTAGGGTTGTGTTAGGGTCTGCCTGAATCCGGCCCTGCCTGAAGCTTGCAGCACTTCAGAATTTTGAGTCACGTGACCCAGTGTATTTTCCTTGTGTCTTAAGTCCATTTGAGTTGAGTTTCTGACACTTGCAATAGAAAGAGACCTTAGAAACACCCACCTATGATTCTGTTTCCCCAGAGACTCTGGAACTCAAAGTAAGAAGTTCTCAGACTGTGGCACCAGCCACACTGTCTCTGATGCTCAGAACTTTCTGCAGTGCAGTTTTAGGCTTGCTGATTTATGGATTCCCCCACCCTCCATGGCCCACTCCTCACTGCCAGACCTCTTTCCTGCTCCACAGGTCACAGAATCACCCAACACATCCCATCGGTCATGCAAGTCCTGGCAAGAGGAGCTGCATGTCCCGGGCTGTATTCACACATCTCTCAACTCTCACCGTGCTGCTCACAGGAAGAGAGCTGCCATTTTCCCAGCTCCAACCTTGTGCCCCAAACTCTGCTTCCATCATCTCATTTAACCCTGATAAGGTCCCTGTGGCTTGGGAAACTTACCAGTCCCGTTTCATGGTGGAAGAAATAGAGGCTCAAAAGGTCCTAGTAGCTTGCTCACAGTCACACAGCCAACTGGTGCCAAAGCCAGCCTCAGAATCTGATCTGGCCCCACAGCTGGGCTGCCCATCACAATGTGGTACCAGGTGCTAAGCAGGTGCAGGTTCCCACCAGCAAAGAGCCTCCTGGAAACAGCTTCTCCATGGCTGCCCTGCATCAGACACCCAAGAGCCACACAAGAACCTCCCAGGCTGTGGGCCTAGAAGAGGGGCACCTGGAAACAAGGCCCTGGGAAGCCAGAGCCAAGCTGGAGAAAGAACTGTCCAGGGAGGCACATGTGAACCTCAGTCAACCCTGTTTTCACTGTGCTTTTTAGACCCATTAAGCTTCCTCCTTCCTTTCTCTTCTTCCTCTTCCTTCTCCTCTTTCTCCTCTCTCCCTCTTCCTCCTCTTCATTTCTCTCTTTTCCTCTGTCTTCCTCTTCCTTCTTCCTCTTCTGTTCTCTCCCCACGCTCCCCAACTTTCCCAGACTATGGCAATCCTCTGCTCCTCTTCCCCTCTCCCTCGGCGTGTTCCCCTCCTGCCTGTTCCCCCAACTTGTGGTTTGAGACTGTCAGCCTGAACCTACTTGTGGCTAGGAAAAGTGCTGTCTAATAGACAGAGAAATGATTTTTTAAACATTTTAAAGCGAGGACAGCCAGCTAGGGAGATGAAGCAGGAACCTAGGTGACTGTGACCCAGCGCAGAGTGCGATAAGGTCCGGGAGACAGCAGACTTGCCTCTCAAGCCAAGGTCTTGGACTTTGGGCAGTTCCAGGCCAGGGGAATAGAGACATAAACAGGTAATTATTGGTGGTTTTCCATAAAAAGCCATGTGCAAAGGTCTGCAGGAGCTGAGGGGAAATAAAAGCTCTGCCAGAGCCCATGGGAAGCCCTCTCGGGGCGGGCCCTGTGAACTGGGGCCTGCAGGAAGAGCTGGAGCTTGAACAGCCAGGAAACTGGGAAGGCCACTCCAGGAGCAGAAGCGTGGGATGTACGGAGGTGTGTAGAAATGGACCCAGGCACCACGTCTGTGGAATCGAGAGGCTGGGACTTCATACTTTTTGCTGCTCCTTAATTTCCAGGTGGCCCTGGACACACGACCTCTGTGTCTATACAATTTGGGAGGATAACAGCCCCCTCAAAGCTACTGCTGGAACAATGGCATGGGGGCCGAACGTGAGGCATGCGCCCACGCAGGTGAACCCGTGGCCGCAGGGGTGTCTGCATTTTCAGTGGGACCAGCTGTCTCCCTGCAAAGAAGCAAGTCGCCAATACCAGGGCCTCCTGGGCTGTGAGATGCCAGCAAAGATACCCTAAAATGTCAGAACTTTCCAGTGCTCTCAGACCTCTTCATGTCTTAAGGAATGATGACAGCTAGCATTTATTGAGCACTTACAGTATACGGGGAACTTTGCCTTACCTCTGACCCTCACAGTAACTCTGAATTCTCACTTTATAGATGAGGCACAGAGACAAGCTATGTGTCCCGGGTTGCACAGCTGGTGAGAGACAGAGCTGGGAGTGGAAGCCAGCCCTGTGTATGCCTGGCACCCAGGGCAACTCAGTGAATACTTGCAGACTGATTGGCAGTGAATAAACAAGGAGGTAGAAACGGAATTTGGGCATTAGACCCTTTGAGGACGGGGACTGGAGCCTGGCTGGTCCCGATTCTCCCCAACCATCTCTATCTTTCCACGGCCAGTCCTTGATTACCATTAGTGACGGGGGAGTCAGTGTGGAAACCTGACTTCCAGGCCTGGTGGGACCTGAGGGACCTTGAGGAAGGCCCCTTTCCTTTCCCATCTGAGGCGCTGTGCTGTAGGTCACTCCAGTTATCGGGCCCTGCCCTGCTGGAATCCGGGTGTGAGCAAACACGTTATTGTGGGCAGGGTACCTGTGGCCGAGGTTATCAAGTCAGGGGGTCATGGGAGGGTGGAGCAGGGAGGGAGGGTGCAAAGTGCTGAGAGGCGGGTGCATGGCGCTCATGTGCTGTGTGAGGGCAGGTGGAGGGGCCCCCGCTGGGTGCCTGGGTGGCCAAAGGATTGGGGTGAGGGGATGGTTCAGGGAAAGCTGCCCCTGTCTCTGCCTGGCATGGAAACTTCTACAAGCTCCCTGCTATAGGGAGGATGCCAACTTCCTCGCCTCTCTTCCTCCCCTTCTGCCCCTTCCCTTCTCACATTCTCACTCTAGCAAAACCAAAATTCTGTGCCTCTTTACCCCTACCCCACAGCCATGGGGCCTCCTGTTCCTGCTCCAACTGTCGGGCTGCCTGGGATACGTCTTCTCCCCTTCTGCCCCTGATTAGTCCTCCTCTGCCTGCCACTTCCTCCAGGAAGGAACCCAGGCCTCCTCTGAGCCTCCCCAGCCCCTTGGGCCTCCTTCTGTCAGAACTTTGGCTCCCTGCAACTGAAATGAAATGTGTGTGATGTCTCCCTCCCTTCGGGCTGTGTCTCTCTTCCAGGGGTGGGGCTGGGCTGCCCTAGTTCTCTCTGAATGTCCAATCCCTAGGCCAGTGCTCAGGAACCGCTGCCAAAATAACCCATGGACATAGGGAGCAGGGGGCCCCCACGGCTCCCACCGGGAAGGTGGTCCCTTCCCCACAGGGGCTGAGACACGCGTGTCCAAGAACCATGGAATCTCCTGGCAGACTGTGGGACCCGGCCTCAGACGGCCCATGTGGCATGAGAAGCAAATCAGCAGGGGAATCGCCAGATTGGGAGGAGACTGCTGGTTTCCCAGGCTTTCCCGGCAGTGCTGTGTGTCTTCTTTAAGGCTGGAGTTTAAGGCCCGACAGCTGTGCCTGGGAGGAAGTGAAACCAGTCTGGCAGAGGAGTTCTACGTTGCCATGGGGCAGGGGGAAGCCTTATGATGGGCAGTTCTTGGACTCAATCCCGCATCCTCTGCCTACAAGTGCTGGGCAGAATGGGACCCAGGGGACATTGCTGAGCATATGGCATCAAGGAAGCTCTACCTTACACAGCAGTTAAATTATAACTGATTACATCAAAGTATTACATAATCAAAATTACCTTTGGAGAGCTTGTAAGTTGCCTGTGCTATGCAACTGGGGGAACCACACCATGCAGGGATTCCCATGTCCGTTCCCACTGCTTCATGACTACCTCTCTGGGCCAAGCTGCCATCTCCCCATGCCTGGAGTACTACAGATGCCTCCTGCTTTGAGTTTTCCTGCCTCTTCCCTTGTGTCTATTTCCTGGTGGTAGCGTGGAAATTCCCACATGCCAGGAATCCTCTCCATCCTGCGCAAACTGGGTCAGCTGGTCACTCTACACCACACCTTCTCAGGGTTAAAACCAAGTCCTTTTGTGGCCCCTAAGACCCCATATGCACTGATGCCATCGATGCCCCATGGTCAACCTGGATCCTCTCCAACCTCCTCTCCACACGTTTGGCCTCACATCTTCTGCCCCAGCCCCACTGGACTCCCTGCTGGTCCTCATATATGCCAAGTACGTTTCTGACTCCAGGCCTTTTGCACCTGCTATTCCCTTTACCAAGATTTTTGTTATTTTTTGAGATGGAATCTTGCACTGTTGCCCAGGCTGGAGTGCAGTGATGGAATCCTGGCTCACTGCAACCTCTGCCTGCCAGATTCAAGTGATTCTTCTGCCTCAACCTCCCAAGTAGCTGGGACTACAGGTATGCACCACCACACCTGGCTAATTTTTTCCATAATTTTTTATTAGAGATGGGGTTTCGCCATGTTGGCCAGGCTAGCCTCAAACTCCTGACCTCTGGTTATCTGCCTGCTTTGGCCTCCCAAAGTGTTGGGTTTACAGGCATGAACCACCACACCCTGTCTCATTCTCTGCCTGTGGCTGATGGGCAGAATGGGACCCAGGGGACATTGCTAATCATATGGCATCAACGAAGTTGTACCTTATGCAGCAGTTAAATTATAACTGATTATATCAAAGTATTGTATAGTCAAAATTACCTTAGGAAAGCTTGTAAGTTGCCTGTGCTATGCAGCTGGGGAAACCACACCATGCAGGCCCAGCTTGCCGAGAATTCTTTCCTCCCACGTACCCATATTGCTGTCTGCCTCACTTTTTTCTGACCTTGGCTTATATGCATCTGTATCAGTGAGGCCTTCCCTATATAAAAGAGTGCCCTTCCCTGTGAAGGGCTGGCTACCTCTAACACCTTCCGTCCCTGTATGTGCATGCAGCAGGGTTTTTCCCATCCTTTGACTCTGGGCTGGATTTTGATTGCATCCACCAGCACATGTGAAAATAGCACTGTACCTACCCATGTCTCACATTGAGAGCTTCCCCTTTGTTTCTCTTGAAAGCCAACTGCCATGTAAGAAATCTGCCACTCCTGAGACCACTGTGCTGTGAGGAAGCCCTAGCTAGCCTGGTGAAGAAGCCACTTGAAAAAAAGATGCCTGAGAAACCCCAACTATTCCAGCCATCTCAGGTTAGGTGCCAGACATGTGAGAGGAGATGCCTTCTCAGTTGGTGTAGCACCAGCAGGCTCCATTTGGAGCGGAAGAACCACTCAGCTGAGCCCAGCCCAGTTGACAGAATTGCAAAAAATAGTAAATTGGCATTATTTTAAATGATTACATTTGGGGATTGTTATGTGGCAACTGATAACTGAAACTGCCCTTCAACCTGACTCACCAGATCTCCCTTAGTTTGCTTTATTTTTCTTCTGAACTAATTTCCAGCTAAGAAGTTGTTTAGTTCCTTATTTATTCCTTGTGCTGTCTGGCTCTTCCTGTTACAAGGTGAGCTCCCTAAGGATAGGGTCTTTGCCACTTTGTTCCCTCTAGACTAGAGCCTGGCTCATCCTTGATGCTCAATACATATTTACTGAAGAAGTGTTCAGTGGCTCTACACAATTATACATAATACATAGCAAAAACAGTTTATGCCACATTTAATCAAAATACACTTGGCTAAGTCCTGGAATGGCACTGGTGTTTTGAAAGGTCCCACACCATGTGAGCACTTGGGAACTGAGGGAACAGGCTCTTGTCTTCATTTCACACTCACCGGGGGCACACACTCATGGAGGGAAGGAAGAGCAGTAAAACCACTCACATAATTGAAATGGCAAGTGTGGATTATTTTCTTTTCTTTTCTTCTATAGAGCAGGTGTTGTTTAGATTATTTTAATGTGTGTACAATGTGTCTGCATTCTACATATGCAGATGAAAATATAGATTAAAACTTTATATGCCCAGATATTGTATCCATCCAGCCTTCTTCCCTGGAGATTTCCTTTACTCCCAGTTTCCCTGGATTCTCCAGTGGTAATTGTCTCCCAGTCCTGCTGAGAGGGCCAAGCTTGATGTTGATGATAGAATCGGAGCTCCCCCATCACATGCATCACCCGGCAGCTTGTTAAAAATGCTGCTACTCAGGGCCTACCACCTAAAGATTCCAGTTTTGTATTTCTGGGGTAGAGCCCAGGAATCTGAATTTTGGACATGCATTCTAGGTGCTATTTCAGAGCAGTAGAGCAGTAGAGACTGGGTGTTCTCTCATGAACTCTAACTGTGCTTGATGGTGCTTGCATTAGTTTTCTAGAACTGCTGTAATAAACTACTACAAATTGTGTGACTTAAAACTGTAGAATGTATTCTCTCGCAGTTCTGGAGGCTAGAAGTTTAGAAATCAATTTCACTGTGCCAAAATCAAGGTGGCTTCACAGGGCTGTGCTCCCTGAAGAGGGTCTAGGGCAGAATCTTTTCCTGGCCTCTTGCAGCTTCTTGTGGCTGTGGGCACTCTGCGGCATGTGGCTGCATCACTCTGATCTCTGCGTCTGTGGTCACATTGCCTTTTCCTCTCTGCCAAATCCCCTTTGCATTCTAAGGACACTTGTGATGGCAATTAGGGCACACCTGAATAATCCACAGTGATCTCCCCATCACAAAATTCTTAGCTTGGCCACATCTGCAAAATCCCTTTTGCCATATGAAGTATCATTCACACGTTTAAGGGCTTAAGACCCAGATTATGTTTGCTGGGGGGCGGTGGCCATTATTTGGCCTAACACAACTCTTTTCCCTATTCCTCAGGAAGAATGATGGCTCAGAGAAGCAAAGTGACTTTCCCAAGGCCACATAGCTATTCAGAGACCCAGTTTGAATTCACTTTCATCTACACCACAATCAATTCAAATGTGAATGAATTTATAACCCTAGGGTATTTTTGTGCAAGATTTCAAAGCTTGTGCAAGCTGTTTATAGAGATGGGATAATTCACAGTAAAGAGTGATAAAGATCATGCATTATCATGAACTAAAAGATATTTTCATTTTCAATAAAAGAACATGGACACCAAAAGTAATTCCCCACCTGCCCTCAAACAAAAATAATCATTATTACAAAGAGACTAATGCTTCCTACCCTTGGACAAGGTGAAGGCTCACATTCAGACCAGTATGCTGACTCTTGAGAAAGAGATACCTATCTCCAGGGTTCACACTTGACCTTATTCTTGCGGGGCCATGTGAAGTTAGAGCTAATTTTGGTAATTTCCCCTATCTTAATAAGATGTCCTATGATCTTGGGCAGTGACTTAGAGAAGGAGCCAAAAAAAAAAAAAAAGGGCAGACAGCTTACACACTAGCACCATGACTGCCCACCCCAACAGCTGACTGAAGGTAGAGCTCTACCTTCAAAAAAATAAAAAAGGCAAGATAGTAGCCCCCTCCATAATACTAAATAATGCTAAAGATTTCTGTGCCTACTTAAGACCATCCATCGTTTTCATTTTAACTTGATTTTGTCTATGTAAAAATGCTGAGGGACAGATGTGTTGGTGGCATGCATGGTTTTCTGAGCCTGGCAGTCTCTAGGACACATGGTAGCTAATGTGATCATGTATCTTCTGTGTTCCAGAACCTACTGTAATATCTCACACAAGCTACAATGGTTTTAGCTACAAGAAACAGCACATGCATACAACAACCAGACTAAATGATGAAGTAATTTTGTGGGTTTAAGATCTGAAAATCTTGGCCATTAGAAAGGGCTTTAGGAAAGGCTTGATTCAGTATCTCCATTGCTATTAACAAGGCTCAGTTTCTTCCATGTCTCCATCCTTCCCTCCACCGTGTTGGCCTCATCCACAGGCTCATTCCTCTCTGGTCACAAAGTGGCTGCCAGCAGCAATCTGGGCTGCATTCTTCATCTGCATATCCAGTGGGGGTGAAGCACGGTCATCATCTGGGTTAATACCCATGTTTTGTTGCCTCGCACCAAAGAAATCAAGGACGTGGACACACAAGGAGTGAGCTTAAGAGCAGAGGTTTAATAAGCAAAAGAAAGACAAAAGCTCTCTCTCCTGCAGAGAGAGAAGAACTCCCGAGAGGGTCTTCCAACCTGTGGCGAAGTGCCGGAGATTTTATGGATGAGCTTGAGGAGGTGGTGTCTGATTTACAGAGGACACAAAAGATTGGTCGGACCAGGTATGCCATTTGCATAGCGAGGGAAGAATTGGTTTGAACTAGGTGTGCCGTTGGGATAGCTTGCAAAGAAGCTGGCTGCCCCACCCTAATCTTTTATTTCGCAGATGGGTTCACTACCTGGCCAAAGCCATGTTGTCTGCTTCCTCACTGTACATGTGAACAAAGAAAAGGGAAGATAGAGCCTCCATGGTGAACATGCCTGGCTCCCGGGTAGCCTTTTTCTATTAGCACAGCTGCCTGCATTCACCCGCGCAAGCTTCCAGCTTGCTTATCTAGTTTGTAGCTTGATTTTTCGGGTTCTCTTTGCTAGAAAAGAAATGATTTGGGGGCTGCTCTTTGTTAAAAGGGAATGATTTGGGGGCTGCTCTTTGTTAAAAAAAAAAAAACCCATAGAGGACTCTCTTACCCTCACTATCTGCCTAAATAATTTGTTGTTAGCTCCTGTATCAAGGGCACCAGGATGAGCCAGACACCATGCCAGGCTTTGGGGTTAGAAGATATGTATAAGACTGCAATACAGAACACACTGTGGATTTCAATACTCAGTGTCCATTTGTCTCAATTAATGTGTGCAGTGGGCCCTATCACGTGCTATCTGTCAGATCCCCCTTCAATACAAGGCATGAGGTCTCATCTGCTGGGAATACTGGCCTCTGGCAGCCCTAGCTGTCCACCCCTTCAGGACTGCAGATCATCCCCTTGTCTGAGGCCACTGCACACTCACGTGCAATAGCTAATGTTTATGGAGCCTAAGTGCCCAAACAACTGTTATGAATGGAATTCTGTCCTCCCAAGAAATATGTTAAAATTGTAACCCCCCAGTACCTGAGAATGTGATCTCATTTGGAAATAGGGTCAGTGCAGATGAAATTGGTTAAGATGAGGCTGCAGTGAAGTAGGGTGGACCCTGAATTCAATGTGACAGGTATCCTTCTAAGATGAGAAGAGACTCAGAAACAGAGATAGAGAAGACAGTCATGTGACCACGAAGGCACAGATTGGAGTGATGTATCCACATGCCAAGAAATGCAACGTTTTTCAGCAAATACCAGGAACTAGAAAAGACAAGAAAGGATTTTCCCCTCAAGCTTTAGGAGGGAGCTTGGCCCTGCCACCATCTTGCTCTCAGACTCCTGGCCTTCAGAACTGTGGGATGACACATTTCTGTTGTTACCATTCAGTTTGAAGCAATTGGTTTGGCAGCTCCAGGAAATAGATTCAGCATCTCAACCCAACTCCAGACCACTCCCCAAAGCTGGCCCAGCTCGGCTGCGCAGAGTCCCCATGGGATTAGCCAGCATTGGGACTCCATCCCAACACAGTTTCTTCCCCAGCTCAATCCTGTTTCCTTCCTCTTCCTTTTGTCCGCAAAGGTGGATCCCAAGGGTACCCCCTAATAAAGTCCTGCCTGCTGATCTCCATCTCTGCTTCCCAGGGAATTTAACCAGTGCCATGACTTGAACCTCACCTAACCAGAGGTCTCCCCTTCTCATCAGCTTTAGAGGACAGAAATAAACACAAAGAAGCAACGACCCAATAACGTCTTCATCCCTTACTCAACAAGGGCCCTCGGAGCTCCTCTACAGCCCTGGATGCTGTGTCGAGTGCTGGAGTTACAGATATAAAAAAGACCTATCCTTGCTCTCAGAGATCTTGAATCCAGAGGGAGAGTCAGGCAGTTGATGGGAAACCAAGGGATGCTTGCTCTCAGAGAAATGTTTTCCAGAGGGCAAAGCTGGGATGACCTCAGTGCTAGAGGAGGGAGGATTGGAAGCCAGGGCAGGATGATTCCCTAGGCAAGGGCTGGAGACAACAGGTGTGACTGAGGGGAATGTTTCAAGGAAGAGGGTTGTTCCCTCCCTCACCTGGAGGAACAGGAATGTGAACAGAGAGGCGAGGAATAGAAGAATGACTCTGTTCTCCCAATAAAGAGTCATTTGGAGTACTGACCTATAAACACAGTCTATTAAATGTAGGCGCATACATACATAAATAAACATAGAAAACCCACCTATAATTAAGGGCATAACACCTTTGGTAGAGGCAAGTTAAATTACAGCTCCAGATAACCACCAAAGAATATCTTTTATTTTCCTCCTTCTTTTTGACCCTGCTGTTTAAACCTGTCCTCTTTTCCCTCTCACCACGGGGAAACTTGCTGTGGATTGAATCTCCACAGAACCCGTGATGACCAATTACTGAGGGCCAGTAGGACAGAGGATCCATTTCAGAGGCAGCATGGCAAGCACTTGTGGGTGATGCTGAGTGTTTATGTCAGGCTCAGTTTTGTGCACCCAATACTCAACCTTTCAAGGCGTACCGTTGCACACCCCCTATTCACTACAGCTCATCTTTCAGCTCGCCGACCAGTAGCCGAAACCTAATACTTAATAGGAAAATAAAAACTAATCCTGGGCAATGAGTGAGGGCTTGACAAAATGCCTGATGTCTCAACCCTGCCACAAACACATTAAATTGGTTTTTCTGGCAAAAAGACTGGAACATCAGTATTAAGAGCCTCCCCTACCTTCACCCTCATCCCTCTAGCGATTCTGCTGAGAAGTTAGAATTGAGAATAATGGATCTAGTTCTAGAAGGTTTGCAGAGAATTTTGATAGGGTAAAATAATTCTCCAAGAGGAAATATCTATATCTCTGCAGAGTCCTTCAATAAACAAAGGAGGGAGGCAAGGCGATGGAGCAGGACGTCTTAGAGAGAATGACTATACAAACTTACTCTAAAAGAATGAAGTAAAGGAGGGTAGATTGCATTCATTACATTGCTGGTGTTTAGCTGAATACAGGACTGCCAAGAAGAAAGATCAACGTCGCAACCTCCGTTACAGCAGGCTGAGGCCCCGGGATGGTTTTGGTCTGTGGTTCGTGAGCAGAAGTGAGGTACACGGCTTCCAGGGTGACTTTTTAAAGGGAAGGGATGTCCTCTTCACACTCCTTTCTTGTTTCTCTCCTCACAGAAGCAGCACTGTGTTGCCGGGCTCCAGAGAGCACCACTCCCCTTGTGTTCTATGCAAAAGGCTCACGGGTTATTATGCACTGGGGCACCTGGCCCTCAATCATCACCAACCCTGTGGATGAAGCAACACCCCAGGGAGGGTTGAGACTTAGGGGAAGGAGCCAGGGCCCCCGTGAAACAAACATTTCTGCCAGGAACTTCCCAAGCCCAGACCACTGCATGGAAAGAGAAATAAAATACTCTTTTGTTTCCATCACATTGTTTTGGTTTCCATTGGAGCAGCCGACTGTATATTCCAACAAATAGCCTGCATCGCCCTCATGACCAGGAAAGTCAGCTCCGCAGCAATTCTTCCCTTAAACACCACAGGGTGTTTTGAGCATTGAAGGAAAAACCTTACACAAACTGAATGTAACAGAGTTTAACTGAGCAAAAAATGGTTCTCGAATTGGGCAGTCCCCGAAACAGAAGACGTTCAGAGACGCTTCCAGGCTACCACGTGACCCAGGATTAATTTATGGGCAGAAAAGGGAGAGTCAGAGTGACATGTAGAAAACGGAAGTAAGGTACAGAAACAGCTGGATGGGTTACAGCTTGGTATTTGCCTTGTTTGAGCATGGTTTGGACAGGGGGCTGTCTTTGATGGGTGAAACCCAGAGATTGGTACTGGAGTTGGTTACAGCCTGTTTACACATCCAGTTAGGTGACAGTTCTCTATATATGCAGAAACATTTAAACTAAACTGAATTTAACATGGGGCAGACAAGGCCTTTCATTAAAAGGCCATGAGGTTGAAGGCAACTTTCACCTCTAGAGCCCCTGCCTACTCTGCCTGGATGCTCAGAGGGTCATCAGCATGTGACGTCACATGGGATGTCACCATCCTCCTCTGAGAGCCCCAGCAGGATAAAGATACGGCAAAACCCAGACTGTTGTATTCATCGCTGTATACCTAGAGTCCATCACTGTACTAGCACACAGTAGGGCTCAAAGGTGCTGCTTGCTCAGTGAAGGACTGAATGAACAGATTGATGGCTATAGCCAGTGCATGATACAACAGGTGGGTGCTTGCGCTCCTCCAGGCTTTGGCTCCGCCCAACCTCTCTGCTTCCTCTACATCTGTCTTTTTCCCGTGTGGACCACCACCAGCAGCAGCAGCACCTGGGGACTTGTTAGAGTGCAAAATTACAGGCTGCTCCAGACGGCCCAAGTCGGGAGCTCTGGTGCTGGCGCAGGGTGCAGTGGTCTGTGTTTTAACGCACCCTCCAGGCGACACCTGAGGGCCAGTAGGACAGAGGCTCCATTTCAGAGTTTGAGAGCCACTGCTCCCCATGACTGTTCCACAAATTGCACGGCCCAGCCATTCCTTTGTTGTTCCCTCTGCCTGGGATACCTTTCTCCCTCTCTCTGCCAGTAGCAGGCTCGCTCATATCTGAGGTACTCTGAACACGCCACCTCCTCCAGAAAGTACCCCCAGATCCCCACAGTCTGGAGGAATAACTCCCTGGGGACACCCACAGATGGTGCTTGTCCCTTCAATCACTGGTTTATTCAGACCAGAGCTTTCTGCCTCCCCAACTGGGGTGTGAACTCCTTCATGTAGGACAAGGTTTTCCTCAACTCTCCAGCCCCTGGCTCCATCAGGCCAAACTTACAGTGGTATTCAATAAATGCTGTCAGTTTGAATAATACCAGAGAGCATCAATCTAGTCCGCTCCTAGATATAGACTCACAAAGAAGAAAGCCAGGTGGTATACAGCGATTTTTATCACATTCTCAGGAGCGACCTCTTATGAATGCATGTCTCTCCAAAGTGCATTTCTGAAAAAGAAACAGATAAAATTATTCCTAACAGTGAGAAAAGGGAATAAAAATGAACATAAATCAAGAATTGCCCATCTGTCAGCAGTGTCTTTGTTTCTTCTATCTTATTTTTCCTCACTGCTCAGGGGGATACGTGTAATGATTCCTCTTGAAGACGGTAACACTGAGATGACTGATGTGACACAGCCCACACCCAGAGACCTGTAACCGTAAACTGTTCTTTCAGCATGCCCGTCCACTTAAAAGGGAAGGGTCCTGTAGGATGAGAAACGAAAGCTTTACAGGAATTAACTCTTTCCACCCTTGTTTATGTCACCCCCAAACTAACTACCATCTCTTTTACAAAGGGGCAGCTTCAGCCAGTGGGAGGCATCACGGGTGGCCGTTGCTGGGGTAAACAGAAATGTGTGTCCTTCCACAGGCTGTTTACCGGGTCCGGCCTTATGGGGTTAGACTCCAACTTGGTTTAAAAGTGAGAGTCACAAAACAAGTGCTAGTGAACAGTCTGTTACTCACTTGGCATAAGTAAACTCCAGCGACATTACAAACAGCCCAGGGGCAGACAGTCCGGGGGAAAGGACATGGACCCAGGCAATGCCTGCCCCTGAGTCTGCGCTTCTGAAGTCTCATGTAAACACCCCACGTGCATGGGCGGTGCTGTGTCATGAACTAAACGACTCACCTGGGTGGAAAATCCACTCACAGTGCAGTTCTTGCATTGTTTGGAACTTCAGTTTTCTTTTTCTTTTCTTTTTTTTTTTTAATCGTACTTTAGGTTCTGGGGTACATGTGCAGATCGTTGCATA
The DNA here is from genome assembly GCF_030222135.1 of Aotus nancymaae. Classification (NCBI taxonomy): domain Eukaryota; kingdom Metazoa; phylum Chordata; class Mammalia; order Primates; family Aotidae; genus Aotus; species Aotus nancymaae. Next base: position 81,488,025 of record NW_026988450.1, on the reverse strand, counting down.
GGTACATACATTGCCAGGAGGTTTGCTGCCTCCATCCCCCCTTCACCTATATCTGGTATTTCTCCCCATGTTAAACTTCAGGGCAGCCACGATAACAGGAGCTGCCTCTGGGTGGCTGTGAGGATTTGGGGATGCGTTAACACACCTGTCCCACTGCCAGCCCTGGAGCAAACTCAGTGGATCTTCGCTGATGGTGTCTATCCAGTGCCCAGTCTGACGGTCTGAGCTAGGGTTTTCACACATGCTGCTGCTTCCAAATTCTTGTAGCAAAACCAAGACGAAAATGTGATTCCTGAGGCTCAGGGACAGAACGTAGACAGAGGCAAAGCTGGCAGGTGAATGCACGCCTTTGACTTCACGCCACTGCCTCTCTTCAGGCCTGGTGAGGGTTGGTGTCATTTGTTGGATGGAAGAGCCCATATCAAGCTGAGTTGAGGCAATAAATATCCCATGCTGCTTCCAGGTCAAAGTCCTTATTTAAAATCCATGTGCCATGTGTAGTAGGGCAAAGCCCGCTGCCTCCAATGCCCCTCCTGTCCCCCAACAGTGCCGTGAGACGGGCGGCAGACATGGCATGGTGGCCCACATACCCATTTGCAAGCTTGAGTTCTGATATCAGCTCTGCACTTTATCGTCTGTATATCCTTTGGCAAATGTCTGCTCCTCTGAGTTTCCACGGTTTCCTCCCCTACAAAATGGGCAGAAGGAGAAGAACCAAGCTTCCTTGTTCTGAGAATCCACAGAATAATGGTGGCCAATTATTCCCCAATTCATGCTAAGGATGGAAATAAAAAGCAGAGATGTTAAGTGCCTTCCTCAAGGATACTGGCTTAGTGAGAGGTGGGACTAGGAACTGAACCCTGGAACTGTTCTGTGACAGACTCACAACTCCAATGTCCCAACCCCACCTGCGAGTGCTCCCACCCCCATTACGCCAACCTCTGCCTTTAGGAAGTTGTCAGTCTCCTGAAGAGAATAGGAGCAGCTCACAGATGGTTGAAGTACAAGTGGAATCAAAGCACCTTGAAAAAAGGCACAAGCTAAGAGATGTGAGAGATCTTAGGAGGGAATAATTCTAGTTTGGAGAAAGGGTCTAAGCTTGCAGGAGGAGGTAGTGCAAGGGCTGGCTCTTGAATGAGAAGGGTTGGAAGTGTAGGAATGCTGGCCCAGCAAGTGGGAGCCTGCCAGGGGCTTAGCACTGGGGCGGCCCTGGGGCAGGCCTTGGAGAGGTTGGCTGCACTGGGAACAACTAAAATGTGTGCTTCTTTCTGGATTCTTCCACCCATCTGCCTCCCTCCCGGGGGGGTGACACAAACCCTCACCTTCCATCCTGCGCTGAGTCCTGGTGCCCTGAACTGGGCAAGAATCCACTGTGCGGTTTCTTGCTAGGGACGCTGCTGGGTCTTCAATATACAAACAAACCTCTACACAGTAAAGATCAGATTGGCAAAGGGAGTCGCTTGAAGTCACAGGATGGGAGGGAAAGAAGCCAAAATTCCAGCTCCATTATCTCTAGTTCCCAAACCCGGCATCTTTCCATTAAAACATGCTACTTTGAAAGCCTAAGAAAGTATTTGTATTGGAGAAAAATAAAGCCTTGGGGAGTAATGGTAGGGCCTCCTTAAATAATGACCCAGTAGGATTATTAATTGCTTAGTAGCAAACATCTAAGGAGTGTTTATTACATGCCAGGTACTCTTCTAAGGGCTTTTGATATTTTAACTTAATTCCTGCTGCTGTGCCCTATAAAGGAGGCATTATTATTATAATCAGCTTCTATTTCACACTAGGAAATTGACATACAGAGTTTAAGTAGCTTGTCTAAGGGCATATGGTTAATAAGATTTAAAGATTGGATTTGAGTCCAGTCAGCTGGGATCCAGCTTACAGCTCTAACTAGACTAATGTGTGATGTTGGTCAGGCCGTGCACTGCACAAGGGCGCCTAGCCATGGGGGCACAGAGAAGCTGAAATCCAGCTGGGATTCTGCTCTCTGGGGCTGCTTGGAGGAAGGGGCACCACTGTGTTACTTACACACAAAAACTGCCAAACCAAGCCTAGTCTCCTGGGGATGCCAGCTGCTGACTACACTGTGGTTTTTGCTGACAGCATGATCGATTACTTTTTTTTTTTTTAGATCACGACCTTCCCAAAGCCATGTAGGAGTACAGATAAAAATGCACAGTGTATGAAAACTGTGCAATGGAGTTCTGCCACCAGCCACGGTGGGAAAAAGCCTTTAAACATCACCCAGTTCTGACATTCTTCCTTTAGGTGATGAAAATGAGCCCTGGAAATCTTTGCAGAGGCCTCTGGGCAGGTATGTCAGGACGTGCAGGTGCACATCAGTGACCCAGGGCATGCATGTGTACACTATTGACCCAGCTGGCCCTCTTCTAGGAATCAGTCCTGCTGCAGCTCTCAGCAACCTCTGCTGAGATCTCTGTGGAAGAACTATTTGCAAGAGCAGACCATCAGAAACCACCCCAAAAATTCATAAAGAAGACACTGAGCAAATCAATAATGGCATGCTGAGATTGGAATTGCCAAACTGACCTTGAAATGAAGGAGCCAGATTTGCTTGTAATAACAGTGAAAGTGATACAACATTGATTTGAAGTGCAGAATATCCCGTTCACCATGAGACCCTTTGGTAAATGATGTTTTCATATAACTATACGTATTTAATCGTTAGGTTGAAGGCAGCAGCAAAGAGTGTGGTTAAGTCCGAGCATTATGCAGTAAGACTACTTGGGTGCAAACCTTGGCACCTACACCAGCCAGGTGAGGATGGGGAAGTTATGGACTTTTTTTTTTTTTTTTAAAGACAGGGTCTTTCTCTGTCACCCAGGCTAGAGTAAAGTGGCATAATCATGGCTCACAACAGCCTCAAACTCCTGGGCTTAAGCAATCCTCCTGCCTTAGCCTCCCAAGTAGCTGGGACTACAGTCATGCGCCACCATGCCTGGCTAATTTTTAAATTTTTCTGTTGAGATGGTGTCTCTCACTATGTTAGCCAGGCTGGCCTTGAATTCTTTGTCTCAAGTAATCCTCCCGCCTCAGCCTCCCAAAATGCTGGGATTACAAACCTGAGCCACCATGCCCAGCCATGTTTGACTTCTTGTCTCTCAGGATTAAGGGCTCTGAGGGAGGCTGATATCCTGGGTTTGAGTCCTGGTTTGCTATTTCCTTCCTACATGATCTGCACCGAGTGACTCATTCTGATTATGTCTCAATGTCTCTGCGTGTAAACTGGACACGTATACGGTACTTACCTTAGTGAGCAGTTCCATGCTGACTTCTTAGGAGGTCTGGGGCACAGTAAGCCCCCAGGAGTGTTAGCTATGCTGACGCCTGGAGGAAAATACTGAAGAAATGCACACAGCCAACATTGGTTAGCTCTGAGGAATGATTACTGTTGGACTCACACATTTTACGGCATTTAAGATTTTTGAAAGTAGGAAAAAGTGAGCCTTGCAGTCAGCGAATTGCAAAAGAATACCTTTGCAAAAGGCCCTCTTGGAGAGGTAACTATGTCCTTCTAGCACATTCCCCAGAATAAAGCAGCCTGGAGACTGCCCCTCTGCATCACTACCTCTACCCCACAGTGCTCTGGGCTTTCCACTGTCACTGTTCTTACCCCCAGGGGCTGTCCCTTGATAGGGGGCTGTCCTCTCCCCAGGACTGTGGGAGAGGCTGACCTATCAAGGGACAGCCCCTGGGGGTAAGATCCTCTCTGCATCTCTGGGGACTGGTGCAGTGATTGCTACACAGTAGTAGGTGCCTAATGAAGTTTGCTGAGTACTTGAGGGCTTACTGAAGGAAGTTACTTCTGTAGGCTGACAATAAACACGCTCCCTTTTGACCCCTCAGGAATGCTCTTGGCACCCGTTCCCAAGTCAGGCCCTAAAAATGAACACTGTTCATGACACAGTGAAAGAAGACATTCCAGACTCAGCCTCGAGTGGCTGACTCCTGGGGCTGCCATGCCTTTGGCCAACAGCTGAAGAGGCTGTCCCCGGGGAGGGGACCTCCAACCCTTCTGGTCCAGAGCCACAGCCTCCCGGGACAGGCAGCAGACCGTGAAAATGAGGAGAGCAGCTGTGGTCACAGATTCACTCTGTATATTAACAGAAAGAGTTTTCTTTTCCACACATGCATGAATGTGCCCTACCCCCAAACAAATAAGCAAAGTTGAAAGAAAAGAGAAGGGAGAGAGGGAGGGACATGACAGGAAGGAGGAAGGGAGGAAGAGAAAAGAAGAGAAAGAAAGGAAGAGAGAGAGAAAGAAGAAAGGAGAAGGAAGGAATAAGGGAGGGAGGGAGGGACAGAAGGGAGGAAGGAAGGAAGGAGGGAAGGAAGGAAGGAAGGGAGGGAGGGAGGGAGGGAGAGACATGTACCTTTTTTAGACAGATCCTCTTTCTGACTCCCCCTGATCTTACTTTAGAGAGATTAGATATTGAAAATTATTTGTTTTGGAAAACAAAAAAACACCAGGACAAGCTTGTGGGCCATATGATACCTGCGAGTTCAAAATTCCTGAAGCTCTTTTCCATTTTACAGATGAGTAAACTGAGGGGCTACAGCTTGCCCAAGGTCACTGGGAGTGAGTGAGTGAGCAGAGAGATTTCTGACTTCCCAGTCCACACCCTTCCCTCTGCTCTGGCCCTTTGAGGCCAAGGGTGTGCACAACCCAGAGCCCGGATGTCTCATGGGAGGAGCCAGGCCTGCCTCCCTCCTTCAGAACCCCAGTCCCACCTCTTCCCAGGAACCCACTGTCATCATGGGAGTCCACATGGCCTTTTTAACAGATGCTGCCAAAAACAGTGCTTCCAGCCCCAGGAGAGAGATCGGGGTGAGAGACTCAGGTTACTGCAGAGATAGTGGGGTCAGAGAAGACTGGGGCTTCTCTGAAATTGTAGGTCAAGGGCAGGGATACTGATGCTGACGTCAGCATTGGAGCCAGAACAACGTGAGTTGGAATTTCAGTTCTTTCTCTTCTTAGATGGGTGAGTTTGGGCAAGTTAGAGAACCAGTATGGGCCTCAGTATATTAAGGTCTAAAATGGGCTAACACACGAAGCTGTGTGCAAGGTCAGCTTAATATAAATGAGGCCCTAGCCCCACGAGGGTGGTCCTTGGCACAAGAATTCTGCCTGGGCTGAACTTGGCTTTTGTAGGAGAAAATTGAGTCCTATGGTTTAGAAGGTGAGTCAGCATTTGGTTGTGGGTCAGTACAAGGAGAAGTTCTACCCTTTATGCCTTATATACTCAGCTGCCCAGATGTGCAGGAGCGGGGGAAGGGGCTTTTGGGAGAAGGCTTTAGGCTAGGGTTCTTTCTAAGAACATAGGCCCACGAAACAAGGCCTCTGGTCCTGCCTCCACCTCAATCAGCTGTATGACTTCATAAAAGTCACCCAACCTCTCTGAAACCCAGTTTTCAGAATCATAGCAGAGAAAACAGCATCTCACAGGCTGTTGTGTAGACTACTTGGATGTGTGCAATGCCAGCGTGTAGGGAGTTCATAAGAAATGTGACTCCCTTTATCGGCCCAGCTCCGCCACGTAACAGCTTTGGGGAAGCCCCTTCCAGGGCCTCATTTTTCTCCCTGCCTGGATTCCTGTTTGTGTCCAAGTAATGTTTCCCAAATGGTAGTTTTTTGCACACCACAATTATGATTTTTGCCATAATTCAAATGCACTTTGTAAAACTCATTCCTCTATATTTTTGAAAATTTAACGGATACCTTTGTATAAATTGAAATATAAAAATTAAAGGAAAACCAGTGTATAGCTGTTCTGAGTACAGGAGCAATTTGGCTGGTCATAAATCGAAGGCCTGGGTAAAAATAAACATAATCAAAAGCAAACAAGATACTAACTTCCAGCTAGGTCCAGCTGCCTGGGGAGGTGCCCAGCACAGAGGCTGCTCTCTCCCTGGTTGAAAGGAGAGCAGAGGAAGTGTTAGCATCTGTCCCAGTGCTAAACTGAGGCCTGCTCCTCGATGTAACCGGAAAGATGCAAGGAATGGGAAGGCATTTTGTCCTCTATGTCTTGATTTTACTTAACACCTTGTGCATGTGCCTCAAAAATGATGTTGAGGAACCCCCAGCTCCATCCCTGTAAGGCCCCCTCTCTGGGATACTCAGGCCTTGGTGGTCTTGTTGGTCATTTCCTGTGAAAAATGTGAGTGGGTCTGGAAGGGTCTCATGTGGGGTGTGGGGAAGGGGAAGGCAGAATGGAATGGAAGACATAAAGGGTGTGTGTATGGTGGGGAAGGCGGGATAGAGACCACCTAGAGTTCAGCCCCTTCCAGTGTGTCCCAGTTGGCAGAGAGTTTCCTCTCAGCAGAGGCCCGTGGGCCAAGCAGACCCTGATGCCTGTCAAATCTGTTCTGGGCGGCCACGATGCTTGGCTGAGGGCAGCAGGAAGTGAGTGGGCGTCAGGCGGAAGTCGTTCTGAAGGGTTGTGGGATGGTGTTGGTGACACCCATAACTCACAATAACAAGGGCAGACAGAAACACTGAGACGCTGGTCACATGAAGAATGTGTTCAGGAAGGAGAAGGTGACCAGGACCCTAACAGAGATAATAACCATAACCAATGATCCAGCCAGCCCCTTCACTGGAGGCGTGGGCATGGTCTAGGAAATAAAACTGTGAGATCCACAGAATCTGTTTTTCCTCATACTAAAGCTTGTGAGAAGCCTCCCGTGCAAAGTTTGAGTACTTCTATTTTCTCACAAATAGATTTTGATGTTAAAATTGCTGCCCTTTATTGGGTCCTGACCGTTGTGTGTATGAGCTCATCTTGTTTACTCTTCACGGCAGCCTGTGATTCGATTATGATTATCCTTATCTTATTTATGTCTGAGGAAAGCAAGACGGCAAGAGGTGATGTGACCAGCCAGGATCACACAGCCTGTAAGAGCCAGGGCTAGGCTCAAACCTCCAGCCCATGCCTGTAATCCCAGCACTTTAGGAGGCTGAGGTGGGAGGATTGTTTGAGCCCAGGAGCTCAAAACCAGCAGGATAGAGAAACCCTTTCTCTACATAAAATGGAAAAATTAGCTGGATGCACTGGTGCACGCCTGTAGTCCCAGCTACTCGGGAGGCTGAGGTGGGAGGATTGCTTGACCCCCAAAGGTGGAGGCTGCAGCCAGGACGACAGAGCAAGACCCTGACTGAAAAAAAAAAAGGCAAATACAAATCTCTGACTCCATGGTATCCTGCCACAGGATAGGGATAGGACAGGGGACCTCCATTCCTGAAGGGGCAAGTGTGATGTGAACTTGCTTTGGTGACTCAGAGAGATAAAACTGAGAAATAAGGTTGGACATTGCTAAAAATTGGACAGAGCATCTGGGTGTTGGAATGGACTTCCTGGGAGGCACAGGAGGCACCCCTACAGGGCTGGATGACCCCACTGTGAATGTCGGGCCCAGGGCCTGGCCTGGGGGGCATATATCAGATGCTTAGCATCACTACCCATGAATGTGCCTCCATGGGACACTTCCCACACATTACCTCCTTGTCTGCCAGTGAGCTGTGCCTCCTGGTTCAGATTTTACAGACTTCTCAGCAGGAGCCCAGAGACACGAAATCACCTCCCCAAAGCCACCTCACTACCGTGAGGCTGAGCAAAACTTGAATCCTGTTGTCCTTTATATCTTCCGTCTCTCAAATCCTACATCCACCCACTTGTCAGCAGGACAGCTGTTTCTATCTTCTAAACTTACCCGGCTCCAGCCACTTCTCCCCGCCTTCAGCATCCTGCCCTGGTCCGGCCACCATCATCTGTCCAATGCTCCGCTCCAAGGGCGTTTTCTTTGTTTCAACACTTTACCCCCTGGAAATTGAGTCAACACACAGCAGCCATGGGGATCTTTTTCAAAAGTAAATCTAGTACTTTATCTTTTGGCTGAAAGCCTTCTGTTGGTCTCACAGCAACTTAGAATAAGGTCCAAACTCCCTCTGAAGCTCTGCAAGGCCTTCCAAGCTCCTGCCTATTGTGAAATAAACTGAGTCTCCTAAAAACTCCTATGTTGAAATCCTAAACCCCAGGACCTCAGAATGTGACTGCATTTAGAGACAGGGTCTTTAAAGACGTAATTAAGATGAAATGAGGCTGCTAGTGTGGAGCCTAATCCAATATGAGTGTTATCCTTATAAGATGATACAGAGACACACACAAACAGAGGGAAGACCCTGTGAAGGCACAGGGAGAAGATGGCAAACCAGCCAATGAGACAGGTCTCAGAAGAAACCAGCCCTGCTGACACCTTGGACTCACATTTCCAGCCTCCAGGATTGTGAGAAAATCAGTTTCTGTTGCTTAAGCCCCTAGTCTGTGGTACTTCATTACAGCAACCCGAGCAGACTAACACGCTGCCCTAAGACTTTCTCTCTGCTCCAGCCACACCGGCCTCCTTCAAGTTCCGAGTACTGATTATGAACACTCCTGCCATGAGGCCTTCGCACAGGCTGAACCCGCTGCCTGCGTTACCCTCCCATATACAAACAGAAAGATAACTCCGGAAGCAGGATGTGGGATGCATTAAAAGGGAAAGTTAAATGGATTTAATAAATATTCCCTTAGCACCCGCCCTGGGCCAGGCACTGAGCCAGCTCCAGAGTTGCAGAGAGAAATGAAGAGGTTCCTGAGCCCCTGAGGAGGGTGCTCAGGACCCATGGAGGAGACAGACTGATTTTGACAATAGGGTGGGAGGGGTGGGATGGAGATTTCGCAGTTGGGTGAAGAACCAAAGAGGCACAAGGTATACTCCAGTCTTGGGGAGTGCAATGGACTGAATGTTTGTGCCTCCTCCAGATTCGTAGGTGAAAGCCTGAATCCCAACGTGATGGCGTTTGGAGGTGAGGCCTTTGAGAGGTGATTGGATTACAGGAGCTCATGAGGCTGGGACCCTTGTGACGTAAGGGTCCTTATAAAAAGAGGAAGAGACATGAAACCTCTGTCTCCTCCATGTGAGGGCACAGCAAGAAGGTGGTCACCTGCAAACCGAGAAGTGAGCCCTCATCAGACACAAGATCTGCCACTGTCTTGATCTTGGACTTCGCAGCCTCCAAACTTCTGAGCAATTAGAATAAGGTGCCTGTACGTTAAGCCACCCAGTCTGTGGTATCTGTTTATGGCAGCCCGGGCTGACTAAGCTGGGGAGGATAAAGCCCACAGCTGGCTGTCAGGAGACTGAGTTTACATCCCTATTCTGTTGTGGTGACACTAGGCAAGGGCTTCCTGTCTCTGAGCCTCAGTTTCCCCATCTGTAAAGAAGGGACAATAAACTTACACTTTAAGTGTTTATGCCCTAATTGTAGAATATTCCTGTACCTCAGCTGTTCAGTGCTGAGGGGCTGGAGAGGTTTTGTTTCCAGCAAAAGATGGATTCTGCACCTTTCAGGCTTGCAGCTGCCTGGAGATACCCCCAGACCATAGCGGTATGGGAGTGGGAGGCAGGTGCAGGCAGAAATCTCACACAGCACTTTTCCCAAGTACCTGGGGTCATTGCTGGGGCCGAGTCGTGCAGGTCTGGGGAAGCATGGGACCTACTCGTGCCTTCCCTGGTTAAATATTTGCCAGCTTTGGCCCCATCTCCAGAGGAGTTCGACAAACCAGCCTAGCAAATTCATCTGGACATGGCCTTGTGCACACGAGGGCTTAGGGCTTAGGCAGCACTTTCGTTATTTTAGTTTTTCTTTAACTAGAAGAGAAAAAAGTAGATATTGGTTCCCTCCCCCGCATATCCCCAACCTCACTGCTCAGCTGATCTTGGCTTCTCTCAGGCCCAAGGTTGACCAGGGCCTGCCAGGCTGCCCTTGCAGGTGACTAAGCACGGGGGTTTTGTTTGTTTGTTTGTTTTGAGGCAGTCTTGCTTTGTCATCTAGGCTGGAGTGCAGTGGCACAGCCTCGGCTTGCTGCAACCTCCGCATCCCAGGTTCAAATGATTCTCGTGCCTCAGCTTTCTGTGTGTCAGGCATGTACCACCACACCTGACTAATTTTTTGAATTTTTAGTAGAGACAGGGTTTCACTATGTTGGCCAGGCTGGCCTCGAACTCCTCGCCTCAAGTTATCTGCCCACCTCAGCCTCCCAAAGTGCTTGGATTACAGGCATGAGCCAGCACACCCAGCCAAGAGTAGCAGGTTCTCATGCAGAAAATGCCGAGTCCAAATTCTTGCTCTGCCACCGGGGCCATGCATCTTTGACAATTGCCCACCTCTCTGGGCATTGCCCCACCCTGGACTAATAAAGGCTCCAGGCTGGAGCCCCTTAGGTCTCAATCTCCCCGCTCCCCTGCACATCTCACCCTTTCCCCTGCTCTGCCACATTCCCTGCAGCTCTGATGTGCTGCTCTTTCCCTTCTCAGCTTTTGAATTTCTGTCTTAGTTGCGTCTGCTCCTTCCTGATTGTCTAGTGGTCATGGCCGGACTCATGGTTGGGTATCTGGGTTCAGATCCCATCTGCATCATTTTCTTGTTAGGAAAAATTACCCCAACTCTCTCAACCTTGACACCCTGTCTGTAAAATGAGGGCTGAGAATTAGATTTTCTTGGGGTACTTAGGAGAATAAAGATGATGGTGCCTGTGCTGTATTTTCATGAGCAGGAAGCTGGATAAAGACCAGTACTCTTATTAAGTAGACCAGCCTGTCCCCCTGCCCTCTTCCTTTCTTTCCCTCACCCTGGGTTGGTTGAGTTGCTGACCCCTATTCCCCCAGTGCCATGCCTGGCTCTGCAAAGTGCTCATCACTGTGGGCATTTAGCTCATGCTTGCTTGTGTTTGAACAAGAGTGTCCGGAGGACAGAGATCAGGTCTCATTTATCTTCCAACCCCCAGGTCAGCAAGCACTTGATCAGAGCCAGCTCCTCGAGTAAGTGAAGGCATGGGTGAATGAATAAATGAATTGCCAATGACCTTTTCTGCCCTGTGAGGAAATGCTCTTGGATTTCACCAATCAATAGTGATCTGTGTCCCAGTTTCTAAGTCGTGCCCTAGAAAATGATTGCTGGGCTTCAAACGCATGATACAGTGTTCAGTGGACCAGATGTTGGCAGGGTAGGGGAGGGAAGTCACAGAGGTGGTGTGGGCCAGCCTTGGCACCCTGGATGCTTCCTGCAGTGGGACAGAAACATCACACACATGTCTTTTCACACACACATGCACGCACACACGCGTGCACACACACACACCTTTTATTTCAGCCCACCCCACTAATGGACTTACAGCACTTCCAGCCAAAGCTGGCCCTGGCTCCTGGAGAGGGTCCTTAAATTACATCTGAGGGTCAGCCTGCATATGTTTGCATGAATCACAAGACCTAGAGTTCAGATCCCATGAGGAAGAATACTCCCCTGCTCTACCTAGGCCAGAGGGATGTAGCCACCAACCAGCTTTGAAGCTCAGCTCTGGAATGGACCAGCACCCTGTAGTACCACAAGGCCAACTGGCATCTTCTTAAGGAGCTTAATAAAATTCTGAATTACTAAAATAATAAGAGGATTCCAGGAGCTTATATCTAAAAGTACAAACAGCATCACAGAAGTTTCCAACCAGATATCTTTTTCTATTTACTGTTTCCACTTTAATTTGTTCAACCCATGTTTCCCAAGAGATTGCTAGAAACCAGGCACTGGGCTTTGCTCTGAAGATACACAGCCCAGTGAGACTCGGCCTCTTGGTATGCAGGAGCTCTCTTGGGGGAGAGGTGGATGCGGCTGAGACCAGCCCAGAGAGCAGAGCTGCCCTGAAGACCCCTGCCCTGAGACTTCTGGGTTACTCTGTACCCCTTGGGGCCAGGCTCTGAGTCATGAGCTACGGTTTTTGTCTTCTGAGTTCCCAGTTACCTCATGAGGTTGAGAGCAAATGAGTCTTCTCCATGAGGAAACTGAGGCTCAGAGAGGTTAAGTAACACACCCAACTTCACACAGCAAACCTACAGCCAAGTCTCCAGGAGCTCAGATCCTGGCCAGTTTAACTCCAAATTCCATGTTCTTAACCCCAACATAGGTGACCCAGAGAGGACAGAAGTGTTGAGTGAGGGAAGGGTCACTAATTGGTCCTCTCAGGCTCAGAGAAAATTTCACAAGAAAATGGGGCAGAGGGCAGGAATCTTACACTATCCCTAGTCCATACGACATTCTGAATATGTTGGTGTTTCTGTTGACATCTTTTTGGAGGAGATTTTGGTGTGGGGTTTGGAATAAGACAGTTTTTGGTCTGAGCATCTGCTCTGCCATTTGCTAATAGGATGACCTTGGACAGGTGACTTAATCTGTTCTAACCTCACCTTCTTCACCTATAATGTTTAATAATAAGGATTTCTAAATGCTGCGAGTATGTCACAGATTAACTGATAAATTAGTTTGCTTCTGTTGCCATAAGAAGACCTAACACAGACTAAACAACAGATATTTATTTATTTTCTCACAATTCTGGAGGTGGGAAGTCCGAAGTTAAGGCTTTAGCAGGGTTACTTTCTTCTGAGTCCTCTCATGGTGGCTTGCAGATGGGCTGCTGATAAAAACATATCTGAGACTGGGCAATTTAAAAAAGAAAGAGGTTTAATGGACTTATAGTTCCACGTGGCTGTGGAGGTCTCACAATCATGGTGGAGGGTAAGAAGGGGTACGTCACATCTTACACGGATGGTGACAGGCAAAGAGAGCTTGTGCAGGGAAACTGCTGTTTTAAAACCATGAGATCTCGTGAGATTTATTCACTGTCACAGGAACGGCACAGGAAAAACTTGCCCCCATGATTCAATTACCTCCGACCAGGTCCCTCCCACAACACATGGGAATTCAAGATGAGATTTGCGTGGGGACACAGCCAAACCATCTCAGATGACCTTGGACAGGTGACTTAATTGGTTCTAACCTCACCTCCTTCACCTATAGTATTTAATGATAAGGATTCCTAAACGCTGGGGGTATGTTAAGGATTAACTGCTATATTAGTTTGCTTGTGCTGCTGTAAGAAAGTACCACAGACCTAAACAACAGAAATTGATATATTTTCTCACCATTCTGGTGGCTGGACATCCGAAATCAAGGCTTTGGCAAGGCGACTTTCTTCTGAGGCCTCTCACAGTGGCTTCCAGATGGGCGTCTTCTCTCTCGTGTCCCCACACAGCCATCCCTCTGCATATCTGCATCTTAATCTCCTCTTCTTATGTGGACGCCACTCATATTAGAATAAGGCTATCCATAAATCTCATTTTAATTTAATTACCCCTTTGAAACTGCTACCTCCAAATACAGTCACATTCTGAGGCACTGGGGATTTGAACTTCAACATATGAATTTTAGGAAATGTGATTCAACCCATGACAGCTGCTGCCATAGCATTCATCTCTTGACCATCATTTTACCCACGTTGTATTATATTTCAAGGATTTTCCTTTGCCATGAAAACATAAGTGGTGTATGTAATGACAACAGAATATTTCACCAAGAGCCTGGACCAAAGTAGACAGAACTAACATCCTGCTATCAGATTGAGCCACTAAAGAGAAAACAGAAGCTTCAAGAACTTGGGTGTTCTGAGGGCTCAGAGTGCCCAGTCGTCTCCTTTTCATCTCTAAGGTCAGAACAACATCAGATACTCCATTCTGGGTCATTCCTGACATACCAGACTACCAAAGGGAGGCATGGTTTATGTCCACCACTCTTCAGGAGTAGTTTTCCAGACATTCCAGGCTTTCCCTCTGAACTCAGGCTGAAGGCAGCCAACATCCCAACCTCAACCTTAAAAACCATCAGAAGAAGAGGCTGTTTAAAGAGGCTGTATAATGAACATGAGGAATGATCTTCTTCTGTCACATAGGCATTAATGCTGATAATCCAATATTTGCAGGTCTTTTCCCAAGCACAAGTTAGAATTCTACTTTTCTGCCACCTTAATATTAGGTATAGCCTCATGACTTGCTTTGGCTGATGAAATTCTAGCAGAAGTGACATATGTTTTTTCTGTGCAGAAGCTTTAAGAGCCAGTGCTCATGTTGTCATATTCCTTTCCCCTGTGGAATCTGTGGAAGCATGTGGCATGAAACCTCCATCAGCTTGGGTCCCTGAATGACTATGTGGAGTAGAGCGTCTCCATTTCCCACCAATGACAACTCATGCTGGACGCACAAAAAACAAGTCTTGTTTTTCTAAGCCATCAAGATCTGATGGTTGTTTCCTTTCCCAGAGTGCTAAGCTTTCATGGGAGATACAGCTCCTTATCTATAAAGACATATCCTCATTAAACTCCTCACTCCTCTTCTGGAACAATTAAGACCCTTAGACTGGCTAAACTGAGAGTAGCACAGAACCAGGCAAAAGTGCTTTGTGAATGAATATAATTAATATAATTGACTTACCCTGACCATATGAGATGAAAGACCACACTAAGACTTTCTTTTCACTCATATACTTATGGTCCCTAGAGTCCTAGAGAGACCAGACCAGAGGATGACCTTTGGAGAAACAGTAGGATGTTCAGGGCAGCTTTGCTGGGCTCATTTTCATGAGGCTTGGGTTCAGCTGATTCTTGTACTGCCCTTTGGTGTGTGTGAAGTCTGACATTAGAACTTCCCAGTTTTTCCTCTAAGGAGCATGAGACCTACATCTTCCCTCTGGGAAAGAGCCCAGAGACTCCAAGCTTATTCTCTCCTTCCCTCACAGCTAGAGGATTCCAGGCAGTAACCAGGAGCCTGAAGGCTGGACTGTCTGTGTACAAGCGTTTTTCCTTCCAGAATTCTGCTTCCTGCAGTGGGCCCTGATGCCCACTCTCCAGAACAGATAACTGGCATGGGGATAGGAAATGCCACCTAAACAAACAAACAAGAACAAAAGAGCCAAAATTTGTCCCATGGTGATGTTTTTGTGTATAAACAAACAAATGATTTGATGATGAAGGTGTTAACAGTCAAAAGTCAAATTCAGAGAGATTATGGTTCTTTTCCAAGTTCTGCCTTAGTTTGCTATGGAAATTGGTGGAGGTCACTTTAGTTCTCTACTTTGTAGTTTTATCATCTTTAAATGAGTGTATTTTAGGTTGCAAAGGAAATAGTATATATAATCTTTTTTTGGTTTGTTTTAAAATTCTTTAAAAAATGTTTCCCACTAATTAGTTGGTACATACATAGATTATCTGCAAAATAAATAACAAGAAAAGAAATCACTCATAACACACACAATCAATATTTTAGTCTGGGTTTTCATTTTCTTTTTGTACAGAATTGTAGTTCTGCTGCACAGAGCAGAAACAATGCTGTGTGTTCACTGTGCTGTTTCTTCTTCCTAGCCCCTAACAAGGCAATATTTCCCAGTTTCCCTTGCAGTTATGCTGAGGTCATGTGACTGAGTTCTGGCCAATGGCTGCAGCTGCAGGCTCTACAGGCCCCTTTGCGGCCTGGCTATAAAAGCTCCTGTGAGACTCCTTAGCTCTCTCTTTGCCTGCTGTGGTGACTCTAGTGGACACACGTTGAGGCAGGGGCAACACTAATTTTGGAGGGAGCCTGGGACCCTGGAGGCCTGGATCACCTCTCAGAAGAGTCTTCCTGGACAGTTGTCTGATCCACATCAGACTCCACTTGTGCAAGAAATCTACAATTGTTGTGCTAAGGCCCCGGGATTATGGAATTTATTTGCTGTTGCAGCATAACGTAACACAACCTTACTAAATATCAGGCCATCTCTTGAATGATTTGTGTCCATATATTAGGTACTTTTTATTGCATTATTAATTATTTATAAACCCCATAATGTAATGTAGCCAAACACTTAAGAATTTACGACATACAGATAGACAGGTTTAGTTTCATCTCAGCTTTCCATTAATTAACTTCATGTTCTTCTTTATGCCTTGAGTAAGTTCTTCATGCCTCTTTAGATCCCATTTTCATTGTTTATGAAAGGAAAATAATAAGAATAATAATAACTGTCTCATACCGTGTAAAGATTAAACAGCATAATGCCTCGCATGACTGCTGAAATATAGTCAACATTCAATGCATAGTAGCACTTTTATTTGTATGGCTCCCTAATATCTCATCATATGAGTGAGACTTGCTAGCACCACTAGAATTTAGTGAGTATTTTCAGGTCTATGCTATACTCATGTCTCATTCTTACAAATGCACATTGTGGGTTATCACACCCAGGTCTCACTGCCTCACATAACCACAATCCCGTAATCTCACCTGAGAAAATTAACAAAAAGTCCCTATTCCAATTTAATACCCAGTCTCTATTCCAATGTCCAGAATCGTCTCCCAAATAACTTGTATAGCTTTTTTTTCAAGGTAAGATCCTCCCAAGATTCATACAGTACATTGTGTGTGATGTACCTTGATTGTTTGGAGAGAAGCCAACCATCCTGAAGAATGGCTCCTCCTCTAGAATTGTCTGCTGCCTCCTCATCCACTTGCAGTTGGCTTCCAGCTGAGCTTGGACATGGTCATTTTCAGAGCCAGCTCTGGCCTGTGGTGTCGTACAGGGACTCTGTTGGCCCTGCAGGAGATAAGGAGGTAGCATGTGCAGTGGGGACCACAGAGGATCTGAGGGGAGATAAGAGTCATCACATCAGAGGATGTGCTCCTGACCCTGACCTCTTGTCTGTAAATGTGGATCCTAAGGACACCCCCTAATAAAATTGTGCCTACTCGTCTCCATCTCTGCTTTCCGGAGAATTCAACCAGTGACATCACTCTAATCTCAGCTAACCAGAGGTTTCCCTTCCTCCTGAGCTTTAGAGGACAGAAATTAATACAAGGAAAGAAGCCATTCACATCATCATCCTTTACTCAACAAGGACCTGCTGAGCTCCTCCCCAGCCCCTGACACTGTGCCGAGCTCTGGGGTTACAGATATGAATAAGACCCATCCTTGCTCCCAGAGATCCTGGAATCCAGAAGGGGATTCCAGCACATGGTATGGAATAGATTTAGCAAAGAATTTTCCACAGCAGCCTTGCTCTTGGATGATGCTGTCCATCCCTCCTCCAGCAGATATGGAACCTCACACAACCTCTCATTTTCCCTACCCATGACCCCACTGTCTTCTGCCCTCAAACCCAGGAAAAGCAGCCACAGGCTTTTCCTCTGTTCCTGCTCTGGATCAATATAAAGTTTAGATTGATGAAAACTTCTAATATAATGTATAAAAACAAACCAATAGATAAATACAAGAGTAGCAGAAATAGAAGTGAACGTTATTATACCTGATTAAGGTGAGGAAGAGCTTTAAACATGACATCAAAAACAAATCATATGGAGAAAAAATAATAGATTTGGCTAAATAAGTCAGCTATAATAAAAAGCTGAAAAACTCTGGGGAAAAAACTGAACCGTGGTAGTTAACTTCTGATAATACCGTCAATACATAAATCTTAATCTGTGGAATTCTTACACAATGGAAGTGTTTTGGGATTTTTAATGATAGTTTGGTGCGTAACGAACTACCCCAAACTAGTGGCTTGAAACAACAGCTGTTTTACTTATTCACTCATGATTCTAAAATTTGGACAGAGGGTGGCAGCTCAGATGGCTAGGGGACCCTCCCCTGAGACGGCTTGCACACATGGGTAGTTAGAAGGAGCTCTGGCAAGGCTGTTGACTGGGGCCTCAGCACTCTCCCTCACAGTTTCTCCATGTGGCTGGGTCAGACTTCTCACAGTCTGGGGGTGTGAAGGTAGCTGGACTTGGTACATGGCTACTGGCCTCCATCAGAGCAAAGGCAGATGCTGTCACGCTTTCTGAAGGCTTAGCCCTGAAACAGTCCCAGTGTTACATCTGCCACTTTCTCTCAAAGTAGGTCACCTGAACAGCCTGGCCAGATTTGAGGGGGAAGGGAAGAAGGGCACACACACCAAGGGATGTGGTTCATTGGATACCCCACAGTGACATTCTGCCAAGAAAGAACTAAAGCAAAATCCCAATGGGAAAACGGACAACAGAAATGTACAAATAATCCACGTAAGAAATACAAATGGCCAACATGCATGTAAAAGTATATTCAACCTAACTAATAATTGAAGAAACACATGTCTACGTTTCACATGATTTTTCCCGCTCAAGGATGGAACAAGGTATGACAAAGACTCAGAGGGCCCTGTTGGAGTGAAAATTTCTGCAAATCTTCTAGCAGAAAAATTTGATTATATATATCAAAACCTTCTAAAAACAATGCATGTTTCGATTCAGCAATTTGTCACTTAGAACTTTCTAGAGCTATTTCATAGAAAAATACTCAGAAAAGTGCACAGCATCATTTAGAATAGTAAAGGGTTAAAAGGAACTTAACCAGACATTAATAGAAAGTGGATTAAATGAATTGCTGCATTGATTTGGTAGACTATAGTGCAGGAAATGGCTTAATCAGTTGGACTTTTAACCACTGACCTTGCTTTATAAAATATTTGCCAACCCTTCCCAAATCCAGATTTGACCACCGAGATATTCATTTACTGATTCATTTCAGACATGTATTTAGTGCCACATGAGAGCAGTAATTGTATATTATATTGTCCTTGCCTTTGAAGTATTTTCACAGTGGTTGGCGAAAGTATTTAAAAACAATTAATGATTAAATAAATACAATGCAAAGAGAACAGTTGAATGCACATTGACACTACCATCTCCTTCATCCAGACGTCAACCAGCAAGGTCCAAAATGAATAAAAGAATACCTAGTGCTAGTGAGGATGAAGGCTAACATGCCCTGGAGTTGAGATAATTCATTGGCATGTTTTCCAATAGAAGCTTGGCCAAATGAACTTTTACATACATATAAAAAGGAACTCTATAACTCTGAATAGAAATGGGCCAGCCGGGGGCAGTGGCTTACGTCTGTAATCCCTGCATTTTGGGAGGCTGAGGCGGGTGGATCACAAGGTCAGGAGTTTGAGACTAGCCTGGCCAACATGGTGAAACCCCGTCTCTACTTAAAATACAAAATATTAGCTGGGCGTGGTGGCGCATGCCTGTTATCACCACTACTGTGGAGCCTGAGAAAGGAGAATCGCCTGAACCCAGGAGGCAGAGGTTGTGGTGAGTGGAGATCATGCCATTGCACTCCAGCCTGGGTGACAGAGCAAGACTCTGTCTCAAAAAAAATAAAAAAGAAAGAAAGAAAAAGAAAAAAGAAAATGATGTGGTACAATTTCTATGATATTGTTAAAAGAAATAAAAATATTTCTTTTTATTTTATTTCTTTTATTTGAAGAGTTTGTGCAGCATGCCTCCAATTGTGTAAAGCATGTAAAAGGGAAATGTCTCAAAACAGGAGAAGACACCTGTGGGCAGCACCATCTGGTGAGCGATCCTGCAAGGCAGAAAGAATTTTCACTTTACAACCTTGGCCACTGTAAAGATATTTTGGGCTCGGTATGTGTGTTTCATAAAAATAACTTAATAAAACATTTTTAATGTCTCAGAGATAGTGTTTTCATGACAGTTCATCTTACTAGCATCTTTTAAATCCACTCATTTATTCATCCATTTGTCCATTGATTCAGCATTTTGATGGCAGTCACATTTTAGGAAGGAAGATATGAAGGCAGAGAAGACAAGGCCCCCACTCCCAGGATAGGACCCTCAGAGTCTAAGGGGGAAGCCCATGAGAGCAGTTGCTGAGAGAAGGAGGGTCACCTAGGGCTGGGGAAGGCTCAAGAGACAGGGACTGACTTCAGCTAGCTGCGTGTGTGCAGTGGGGGCATGGCTGGGCAGCAGGGAGGCGTCCAAGAGAAGGGGTCATCTTAGCTGGGCTTTGAAGGGCACGTGAAATTGGGTCAGATGAGAAAGGACAGGCAGGAACCTTGGCATCCACCAGAGTCAATTTTCCAACTCAACCAACCTATTGGCAGGAATGAGAAGTTCACAAGCCGAAGGAAAGAGAAAAGGAAGGAGAGGCATTCAGGCTGGGGAGAATATGAGAGACATTTTACGGTTTATCATGGAAGAAATCACACCTCAGTTTATTATTTTTGATTTTTATTATGTTTAGAAAAAGAACATCTCTACCCATCTTCAGTCACATGGCAACTAAAGACCCTGCTGTTCAGATCAGTGACCTCTGTCTCTCCTCCCCCAGAGCAGCTAACGATGCTACAAGGTCCAGTCCAGGTTTGCTGGGAGGACAATGCACAGTCTCTCTCAGATGCTGAAATACATTTCAATGGCACAGCAGCAGGCCACTGAGAGCTTCTGGTAGGGCTTCTCAACCTTCTGTCATTTAAGGTCCCACTTAACATAGGGCAGTTGTAATCACAGCCAGATTCCTGGAGGTGTGACCTTGGGCAAGTCACTTCTTCTCTCTGAATATCCAACATCCCAAAGCAACCAGCTTTCAGGATTGGTACAAAGATGCATGTGACATTGTCCTACGTCAGTTGCTCATCATCATCTTATATCTCAGATGTCTTACGTTTATCCTCTACATGTCTGGGCAATATTCCCCACCCAAGGACTTGTTGACAGCAGCCACCTGGGCTGCCCTCCAATCTCTCTCTTCTCTTCTTCCTCCTATAGTATCTTTCAGGTCAGTCTTCCATTGATTCCTATGGCCATAGTCATGGTTCAATTTTCATTCTTTCTAGCATTATCTTCCTAACGTGGTGCTTCCACACATAATGGAAGACATCAAGGTCTTTTGAAAACACAGATCTGATTATGTCAGCCTCCTGCTTCTAATCCCTCAGTCGCTCCCAATTGCCCAAAGGACAATCAGGACTCCTCATGAGGCTATACAAGGGTCTCCCTGTCCAGTCCCTATCTACTCGATCAGTCTCAATTCTGGATTTTCCAAATCCCCTACTTTAAGCCCAACAGGTAGGATTATTAATTATTCCTAAAACCCACCACATTTTCTCATGCTTCCATGCTTTTGCACAGGCTGTTCCCACTGCCTGGAACTACCACGCTTTCCAAACCTTCTCTTTGCCTGGAAGAGTTATCTTAAGTATTGTGCCTCCTTAGCACTTCCCCTGACACCTGTTTGCCTTGGCTGAGTTAGATGAACCTGCTCGATACTCCCTTTCATAGTTGCCTGAGCTACCTCAGTTGTCACAGCACAGAGCCTTGGCTCAGCTTTTCTCTGTACCCTCTTCCTCCATTGACCTAGGGCAGCCTCAGTGGTGCACCCAGCACGGAGTCTGGCTAGAGAAAGTGTGAATCAAATGAGAGAATGCATGTCCCTGGTGATAACCCAGGCTGAGTGACAGCCCTTTGCCTGTGTTTCAGACACAATGTCCCTTGCCTGGGAGCTTCCACAGCATGTGAAATGACCACTATCACCTTCCACTAAGAGACTATTTCTTCCAACGTGATTCCTAGACCTGCGGTACAATTGGGGCTTAGCTTCCTTCCATCATTAGAATAGAATGCATTATGGCTCTCCAAAAAAACAGAACCAATAGGAAAGACATATAGATATACGTAGATACAGATATAAATTAATGAAAGGATTGTGAGGAATTGACCCATGTGGTTGTGGAGGCTGAGAATTCTCACCATATTCCATCCACCAGATAGAGACCCAGGAAAGCCAGTGGTGTAATTCCAGCCTGAGTCCAAAAGCCTGAGAACAAGGCAATTTGATGCTGTAAGTCCCAGCACAAGGGCAAGAGAAGGTGAGATGTCCCAGCTCCACCAGGCATGCAGGAAGCAAGAGGGATGAATCTCTCCCTCCTTCCTCTGCCTCTTTGCTCTGTTCAGGCCCTCAATGGATTGGATGGTTTTCACCTACATTGGGAAGAGCCATCTGCTTTACTAAGTCCCCCAACTTGAATGCTAGTCTCATCCAGAAACACCTGCACAGACACCAGGAAAAAAAAAAAAGGTGAATCAGGGCATTAACCCCTTGGCCCTGCAAGTTGACACAAAATTAAACCATCATAGAAACTATCTCTTCTGAGTAAATATATTTCTCCTTTCCATGGACAAATCTACCTTTAAATTAATTCTGCAGCGCTTCTGTGGGCAAAAGAACCTGAGAGTCCATCTAGTTAGGTCTGCCCCTGTACCTGCTTTGCAGATGGGGAAACTGAGGCTCGGAGAGCAGACCTGAGTCCAAAGGCCTTCTGAGGAGCAGAGCCAGCCTGAGCTCCTCCCAGCATGCCTTGCTCTCCAGCAGGCCTGATTTATTCTCTTCAGGGGCTGTGATCTCCACCCTCCTGGGCCTGCTACCTTGTATTCCTGCAGCTCTTACAGAGCTCAAAACACTCCCTGCTCAGAAATGAGATGATTACTCTCACTTTTGCAGATGAAGAAGCAGAGACCCAGACAAGTGTAGTGTCCCAATGTCACCAGCAGACTCAAACTGAGGTCCTCCATCTCCTAACCCAGTGCTGTTTCTTCTAAAAAAACAAAAACAGGCCAGGCACGGTGGCGCACGCCTGTAATCCCAGCACTTTGGGAGGCCGAGGCGGGTGGATCATGAGGTCAAGAGATCGAGACCATCCTGGTCAACATGGTAAAACCTCGTCTCTACTAAAAATACAAAATTAGCTGGGCATGGTGGCGCGTGCCTGTAATCCCAGCTACTCAGGAGGCTAAGGCAGGAGAATTGCCTGAACCCAGGAGGTGGAGGTTGCGGTGAGCCAAGATCGCGCCATTGCACTCCAGCCTGGGGAACAAGAGCAAAACTCCGTCTCAAAAAAAAAAAAAAAAAAAACCCACTGGGGTACAAGAACCAAGAAACATAATTATTTCTAGATAATTTAAAAGGCAAAGATGCATGGATACTGCCAATGTCTTAGAAGCTGGAAGAAAATAGATTGCAGAAGGCCAGGGAAGAATGATAGAGGAGCATAGGGTAACTTCTCTAAGCGCTGTTTACATACCTGGAATTCCACCACACCCTCTGTGCGAGCTTCTTCTTTCTGACCCATCCATATCCTAGAAAAGAACTAAAACTCATGACCCATTTCTCTTTGTAAACTAGATATTCCTTACTATCTGAAATCCAAATTATACATCGTATGATCTCCTTACATACATAATTTTAAGATAATAGATATAATGCAGTTTTATATACAAAGGAGAAATAAAGGAAAATGATTTGTAGTACATTTCTAAATATGCAAGTGCTTGGGCATGACTATACTGGAAGACGTGATGAAACAGTCAGATTACCAACACCTATGAATAGGAAACCACTGTAAATGCTCAGCCATAAACACAGACCAACTTGAGCGTGTTTTGCTGGTGATTCAAAGACTGTGAGTAGAATTGCCGTGAGTGTTGTAATTTTCCCAAACAGCAAGCAGCTCTTGAAAGAACTCCAGGCCAGACAAAGCACAGGCTTCTCTCACTTCACACTGTAGCTGCTTCCTAGAAAATTTAGGAAATATTAACGGTGTGCACAAAAGCCCTTCTGAGTGTCTGTGTAACATGTAGCTAGGTTCTGAGCTCAGGTCATCAGAAACGACTGATTTACCTGCGTGAATGTCCACTGGCACATTTTTCCTTTCATACCTTTAGCCTGACTCAGTAGCAAATTTTTAAGTAGGGTGGGATATGAAGTAATTTTTGTACATCAAACAAATGACGGATGCAGGGTACGGTGGCATACCCATGTAACTCACAGTAGCAGACTGTGGTTCACACAGGGTTTGTAGAAGAAAGGTAGATAATGGTAAATAACGATAATAAAAATAATAGCTAGCACTTGCATAATTTGTGTCAGGGACTTCTAAATGCTTCCTATATATTAATTTGTTGATTCCTCACAAGAATCCTATCAGATTGATTGCAGTATTATTCTCATTCTACAGACATAGGAACATAGACATGGAGAGGTAATAGGACTTCCTTGAGGTTACACAGGTAAAAGTCATTTAGTTCAGCATGACAAATACCCAAGAATACCTCCTACCTGCTGTCTGCAGGGGCAGTGTTGAAATTGATCATGTTCTGGGTCCACAGCAGAGGGACCTGATATATACACATACGTATGGAGAGAGAGAGGAGAGAGCTTTATTGTGAGGAATTGGCTCATGTGATTATAGAGAGTGAGAAGTTCCATGATTTGCCATGTGCAAGCTGGAGACTCAGTGGATCCCATGGTATAATCCCATCCCAGTCCAAAGGCCTGGAACCAGGGGAGCCAATGATGTCAATCCCATTGTGAGGGCAGGAGAAGGTGAGATGTGATGTTACAACTCAAGCAGTAATGCTGTAAAAATGGGGGAACACTCTCCATTCCTCTGCCTTGCTCTATTCAGGCCGTCGATGGACTGGATGGTGCCCACCCACATTGGGAGGGCCATCTACTTCACTGAGTCTGCTGATTCAAATGCTAATCTCATCCTAAAACACCCTCACAGACACAACCCAAGAGAATGCTTAATCTGGGCATCTCGTGGCCCATTCAAGTTGATGTATAACACTGACCATCCCAGATCCTTTCAGCTAGTTTCGGGCCGTGTGTTTATTTCTGGCTGATGGACTATGAGCAGAGCGGCTTTTGTCAGTTATGAGTCAATATGCCTTGCGGGCTATGTGTCCTGATGGCACAGGTACAATGTGGAGCAGAGCCACCTGACTCAAATCTGACTCTGGTCTGAGCATGAAGTAAATCCGTCTTAGTTTAGGGATTTTTTGGTGTTGCATAAACTAGCTACACCTGACTAATATAATAAAATGTATCAATCTTTGCCCTGGAAAAAAAAATTTCTAAGGGTCAAATTGTTGACTTTGTGAGTAAAGTCATTTGGGGTTGGGTGGTATCAGTTAGGACACATCAGATTGTGCTTCAGTAAAAACCCAAATCTCGGTGACTTTAACCAACACAAGTTTATTTCTCACTTTCCCTATGTAGCTGTCATGGAGCAGGGGAGGGCTCACACACTTGTCCTACCTTTATGGCCTGAGCTGGTCGGGGCATCACCATCAGGAGCATTACTGCTCAGCATTGCCGCAGGAAAAAGGGGGCCTGCGGAGCGGACACTGGAGGTGCCACCTGCAGGTGCCAGCAGTCACTTATGCTCGCACCTCATTGGCCCACTGGCCACGCCTGGTCATGCGACAGTCTTCAGGGGGCTGGGAAGCCCAATTCTACCTGGGGCCTTGGAGGAGAAGGGAAACCATATGGGCAGCTTTATGAGAGAGTCTCAAGTCACCTAAGAGACCATGCTGTGTTTTCTCAGCTTTCTCATTTTGACTTGAGCATTCCAGGCAAGCTTCTTTAGACCAACTGCCAGTTTCTCCAACTGTATAACTATTTCTGTGGTTGTTAAAAACGGCACAAACGTCTTTCCACCTATTGCCATCAGGATGAGGCTGTCCCCCATGTTTGCCTCTGTTGGCAGACTATGAACTCAAGGTCATGGACAGCACCTTATTCCTTCGTGTCACCGTCCTTCAGACAGGAGGGATGCTCAGGAAATTACTTTTGAATGAATGAGTTCTTGTTGAGGGTTGGGCAGAGGAGAATGTTTCCTGATAGCCAACACTGGAGCAACCTGCATGGACTCAGAGACAGTTTGGAGCCACGTAGACTGAGGGATGTGGCATTCAAGGGGCTGTTTCAAAAGACAACCCTGCAATTTTAGTAACAGGGGTGTGAATGAAAAGGCCAGTAGGAATGCCCTGACAATTACATGTGATTTTAAACTTTCTCTGCAGTCCTGGTCCCTCCCTCTCCTTACTGTGTGACTTGGGCAGGTCTTGTCCCTCTGCAAACCTGGGTATCTTCCTAAGCAGCAAGGAGATGGAGTTACTTATCCGTAGGTGCTGTTTTAGTTTCCACCAAGCAGGAGCAGAACCTCAAATTCTTCCACACTAAGAAGGTAAGCAGATAGCACTTTCTGAGGTATCTGAAGCTATGTGCATCTTCCCTCTCACAGTTTCTTCTCAGCTCCCTCCAGGGCTCTGAGCTCAGGAGCTTGGCCTTTCATCTAGACCTGCTGTAAGTGTGTGCTCTCCCAGCAGGGCCTTTGTGGTCAATGGGCCACCTCCCCCATGCTGCCTCTGTCTTTGAAGACACTCAGCCATAAGTCACAGAGGGCTGTGACTGTAGCTTTGCTCTGCCAGTTTCTGTTTCTTTGTTTTTAAACTGTGGCAGAATTCTTTGTGTATTCATTCATTTCATGTGCAAAATATGTATCTAGGATATTGAGAGGTGCCTTAAAAGTGTGTGGCACCTCCCCTCTCTCTCTTGCTTCTGCTATGGCCGTGGAAGATATGACTGTTTCCCTTTCCCCTTCCACCATGCTTGTTAAGTTTCCTGAGGCCTCCCCAGAAGCAGGAGTCGCTATGCTTCCTGTACAGCATGCAGAACTATGAGCAAATTAAACTTCCTTTCTCTATACATTGCCCAGTCTCAGATATTTTTAGCAATGTGAGAATTAACTAACACAGACGTAATTGAAGGCCAGAATAACAGCACGTCTCACCTAGATGAGTGGAACTGTCCCCTCCCTATCCTTCCTGGTCTTGCCACTCTCCACAATCCATTGCCCCTCCTGTAGCCAGAGTGAGCAATGCAAAGCCACCACGTACCCAGGATATTCTGTTTATGGTCTTGCAGAAGCCCCTCACATCCTGTATCATGAAGCCCAGCTCCTCCCTAGCTCCCAGGACTTTGCAAGACACAGTGTCCCTCCAACTGCTTCTCTCACCTTTCCACCCATCACTCTTCCTTCCTATAGCCATATGCACTTTCTCAAACATACCGTGGTCTCTCACACCTCCAAGCCTTGGTTCATGCAGTTCTTCTTGCCCAAAATGCCCCTGCCTACTTTTCACTTGATTTCATCATCTCACTCCCATATAAAATTTAATAACATTCAACCTTCAACTTAATTAAAGTCTCTACTTCCATGAAAATGTCATTATCCTCTTAGTTCCTGCATCCTTCCTCGGGGATCTTTGGCATTATGTGTTTACACGGTGAAAGCACACACCACATCATGACCACACATCAGTATTTAAGGATAATGGGTGTGACTTACCTATTTTTGGCATTACTTTGTGCTTAACCAAGAGAAGGTACTCATTCAATACTTCTTAAATACTACTACTAATAATGATAATAATTTTATTTCTCAAGATGAAATTAGACACTGAAACATGTGGTTCCCATGCATTAGCTCAGGAATCTTCACAACCACCCTATTTGGTAGAAACTATTAAATGCAATTTGTGAATATTGAGACCAACTTATTTATTTTCCTCAAATAAAAGACTTGAATCTATATATTCAAAGGGTACTCTATATCACAGAAAACTGACTCAAAGTTGTAAATACTGATGATATATGCCTATAAAGTCATTGTAAAACTAAAGGTAAATAAATAATTATTTGACCAGCCAGGCAAAAAGCTCAAGACACATATAAAGAGGGGTTAAAAATCAGGCTGATTTCCTACAGGCCACAGCAACTCAATATCAGAAGATTCAGTACCAGAATATAAAGCTGAACAACACAACACCATAATACCTTCGAGAAAAGAATGTGTGAGACAAGGATTTATACCCAGCAAGGTTGGTCTTAAAGACAAACAGGTATAAATTTGCAAGAACTCAGGAAATGTTCTCATGAGTCCTTTTTGCAGGAAGGAAGTACTGAAAGACGAACTTCATTTCTGCTCACCAAAATGTCATGGAGAACTTTGACAAAAGATTGATTGGGAGCATGGAATGTATTTAACTGGAAAACTGAGGCTAAAACAAAAACGGAGTTTAGGTGACAGAGCTGAATGCAAACACAACTAACAAAAAATGGGTGGGAAGTATGGTAATTTTGCTGATGTCTTCATCTGCAATAACTGGAAGTCTAAGAATTATTTTTACAGTTGACACATCAAATAGTAGAGGTCTAAGCACATTTAATAGGTAAAAGGTACTGCTAAGAAAAATAATCGTCTTAACTGAAATCTGATGGGGGAATGTGAATTTTATTATTACTTATGGGAGTGAACAAAAAGAAACTGAAGAAATAGACCAAGGATGGGGGGAAGGAGGCAGCAAACCACCACAGCATGTGTATACCTATGTAACAATCCTGCAGGATCTGCACAAAGTATAATAATAATATAAAAAAGAAATAGATCAAGGTATAATTATGCAGATGGGTGTTATAATAAAAATATTAACTTTCCAAATTTTATAAGAATCACATACACACACACAAACACAAACACACAGACCACATGTTCAATTTTTAAACGATTAAAATAGAAAACAATACATAAAATCATATTTAAAAAGACTCAATGTTATTTGTCATATCACTATAAATGAGTTTAGTTTGCCTATTAAAGAAAAAAGTTTCCAAATTAAACTACAGAGAAAAACTCAATGTATAATGTGTCACATTTAGACATATCTAAAATTAAGTGTTTCATACAAGTTGAAAATACAAAGATGTACAACATTTGCAGGCAAAAGCTACCAAGAGAAAGCAGTGGTCACGATCTAAATATCAGACAAAGTGGAGTTCTCGCAAAAAAGCGTTACGTAAGACAGAATGGGAATACTACATTAAAGTTACAAGTATTGATAACTAAATATAATAGTAATAATACCCGTAAAGTACAAATTATAGGAGTTAAAAGAAACAAAAACATGCTGGTTATTAGGAGAATTTAATTTATTTTTATTTAAATCCCTGACAGATCCAAAAATTCAAATAGAGAATTTAAAATATAATGTATAAACTACATTTGGCATATATTTCAAATGCTCAAATGCTGTGCCCTAAAAACAGAATGTATTTCTTTTTTAGCTTTTAGGGGTTTTTTTGTTTGTTTGTTCTGTTTCTTTGAAACACAGTTTTGCTCTTGTTGCCCAAGCTGGAGTGCAGTGGTGCGATCTTGGCTCACTGCAACCTCCACCTCCGGGTTCAAGCAATTCTCCTGTCTCAGCCTGCCTTTTTAGATGTTTTTAAAACATATACAACTGAACATACTGGGCCACAAATGAAACCTTAATAAATTCCAAAATGTCAGAATAATATGAACCATTTACTGACGATAATGCAATAAGACTAAAAATTAATAATAAAACTATAGCCTCTTTTACCTGGAAACTCTAAAAAGTTCTCTTCTAAATAACTCTTTGGTCAAAAAGGAAATGCAAACCCAAACTGCAAAATGTCTAAGGAATAATGCAGTCAAACATAGGAATGGAGATAAATATTGCTCAGAGGAAAATTCATAGACTTAAATAATTCTGTAAAATTAAATAAAATAAAGTATGCATTAAACACAAAAGTTAGAAAAAGAACATTGAAATACATGACTAGAGAGAAGTAACTTTAAGGATAAAAGCAGAAAGCAAACTAATAAGTGAAACTAATATGTATTGATTTGTAAAACAGTAAGACAAAAAAGATAAACTGTAAACTGTAATCCAACCTGCTTAAGAAAAAATGGGAAAAAAGATTCAATAAATAGGAAATTAGAAGTAGCAAATAATCGCAAAAAGAAAGAAAATTTAAAAAATCAAGAGACCACATTGCTCAACTTTCAAATAAATTTGACACATCACCACTTATAATGTACTCTTAGCCAATTAAGAAAAAAAAAAAAAAAAAAAACAGAACCTGAATTTGATCTAGTCTCCAGTTGGACCAATAGAGGGGAAATAAGAACATGCTAAATGATACCTAGAGAGAAAATCAGTACATTTCGGACTATAGAAAGTCTACCAGGAAGGTTAGGTGTTGTGGCTCATGCCTGTAATCCCAGCACTTTGGGAGGCCAAGGTAGGTGGATCACTTGAGATCAGGAGTTCAAGATCAGCCTGGCCCATGTGATGAAACCCCACCTCTACTAAAAATACAGAAATTATCCAGACGTTGTGGCATGCACCTGCAGTCCTCACTACTCAGGAGGCTGAGGCAGAAGAATCGCTTGAACCTGGGAAGTGGAGGCTACAGTGAGCCAAGATCGTGCCACTGTACTCCAGTCTGAGTGACAGAGTGAAATTCCATCTCAAAAAAAAAAAAAAAAAAAAAAAGCCTATCAGGAAGATGAACTTGTTTATTTAACAAATAAAGTTTGAGGAAAGATATCTGGGAGAGGAGGAGGTGAGATTTATAGGAAAATCTATAAATGAAGAGATTTAAGACACATATCCAGCAGGTGCAATTGCCTAGAGCTTATTTGGACCCTTATTTTAACAAATAACTGAATGATTTCCTGTTTAAAAAACAATACTTATGATTTAGTGACACAGCCTGAAAGTTTTCCAAGCAAAAGAATACAACATCCCAGGATTGCTTCAAAATACTCCAGACTCAGGAGGAGGGTGGGGGGAAGTAGGGTGGGATTCCAGATGCAACAGGAGTGACCTCAAACCGATGGTTGCTAGGTCCTGAGTGCGTGGAGCTCAGTATACTATTCTTTCCTAACTTTATATACGCCTAAAATTTTTCATAGTACAAATAAACTTGAAAAAAATGTTAGGAACTCTGGTGAAATAAAAACCTTTCTAGAAAAAAAAATTATGAAAATTGACCCCAGAAAATAATGAAAATTCAAACTTTATAATCACCAGAGAATAAATATAAAAAGTTGCCAGAAAGTTAACCATCTCTTCTTTCCCATTTCCCAGCAAAAAGAAAAAAGATGTTTTTGCAAAGGATGCCTGCCAAATCCTTAAAAGGTAAATCATTCCCAGGCGATTTCTATTATTCCAGTAGATAGAGAAATGGGAAACTAGATAATTCTTTCACGAAATGAAAAACACATCAACACCAAATCTTGAGAAGGATTTCACAAAAAAAGAAAAAAACAATGTCTCCCTAATAGATGTTAAAGCAAAAATTTTAAATAATATATCAACAAATAAAATCTAGCATGACACTAAGAGAATTAAACATTATGATCCGATCAAATTTATGCAAGAATTCAAGAATGTGTTCAAAATTATAAAATCTATTAATATAATTTATTACATTAATCATATAAAACACAAAAGTATACTTGAACAAAGGAAATGATGTAATCTGTTCTTGGTTAGGGAAATTCAATTGTGTAACAATGCCAAACCTTTCTAGGTTGGTTTCTAAATTTAGTGTAATCTTAACAAAATTATTAAGTTTTGCTTTTGGTTTTAGAAGTAGACTAGATAGGCTGGGCGCCGTGGCTCACGCCTGTAATCCCAACACTCTGGGAGGCCGAGGTGAGCGAATGACCTGAGATCAGGAGTTTGAGACCAGCCTGTCCAACATGGCAAAACCCAGTTTATACTAAAAGCATTCCTGTACAGCAATCAAAAAATTAGCCAGGTGTGGTTGCAGGCTCCTGTAATCCCAGCTACTCTGGAGGCTGAGGCAGAAGAATTGCTTGAACTTTCGAGGTGGAGGTTACAGTGAGCTGAGATTGCACTATAGCATTCCAGCCTGGGCGATAGAGTGAAACCCTGTCTTAAAAAAAAAAAGAAAAATGTAGACTAGATGATTCTAAAGTTCATATTGAAAACAAGGACAAATCTAAACAAAAAGAACAATGACTAGGGGTCCAGTCATATCAGATATTAAAATATGTCATTGAGTCCAATAATTAATGAATTTAATTAACCATTAATTAAATTAGGATTGCACTGTTACATAAATAGTCCAGTGGAACAGGAGAGAAAGTTCATTGATACAGTAAAGTACATTCTATAATATAGAACAAAATAAGATAAAAGTGGTATGTTAAGTCAGCAGAGAAAAGGTATTTAATAAAGGATAGTAGGTCAACTGAATATCTGTCTAAACATAGTTCACTTCATACACTAGAATAAACTCCAAATAGATAAAGTATTTAAGTACAAAATTTCAAACTGTAAAAATATTAGAAGAAAATGTGGAGTATGAAGGTTTATTTAATGGTTCAGAATCCAATATTCATAAAAGAATTGATTAATAAATTTTACAATATATGATTTAAAAAAATTTCTAACTAGCAAAATAAAACCATTAGCAAAATCAAAAGACAAGATCAAACTAGACAAAATATTTGCAAGTCATAATACAGCCAAAGCTCTTAATCTTCATATGTAAAGAGCTCTCAGATATAATAAAAAGAGTAATAACTAAAAAGAAAAAAAGGCAGAAGATATGAATAGAAAGTTCACAGTAAAAAACATAAATGGTTTTTAAAATACAGAAGACACACATAAGAGATAATCAAATTAGAACAATACAGAGATTCCATTTTTCATCTATCAGATTGGTAAAAATGTTAAACATTGACAATACATTCTGTTTGTGAGGTTGGGTGGAAACTGGTAAATGGCTGGTGAGAGTGTATATTGGCACAAACCGTACAGAGGGCAATTTTGGAATACTAGCAAAGCCA
Organism: Aotus nancymaae; assembly: GCF_030222135.1. Lineage (NCBI taxonomy): Eukaryota > Metazoa > Chordata > Mammalia > Primates > Aotidae > Aotus > Aotus nancymaae. Next base: position 81,455,731 of record NW_026988450.1, on the reverse strand, counting down.
TAAAAGCATATATACCCTTTGAGCCATCAATCTCACTTCTGGGAATTTATCTAACTGATAAACTTGCCCAGTTACTAAGTGACAAATTATTGCAGCATTGCTTGTAGTAAAAAGTTGGAAACATACATAACATCCATCAAGAAGAGACTAATTAAATAATCCTAGTATATCCATTCAATGGAATATATGTAAATGTCAAAAAATAAAAATATTTTTGTATATTATAGGAGATTTGGGATATATTGGTACTTGACATGGGATGCAAGAGGTGTTTACGGTATGCTACTTTGTACGACGGAAGTGGGTGGTGATAAGTATATGCCTTCATACATGTTTGTTTTCTGTAGGAATCTCAGGAAGGTAATAAAGGTAGTTATTACAGGGGGGTGGGGAACTCAGTGGATGAGGGCAAAAATGGGAATAAGAGCTTTTCCTGTGCCCCTTTTGATACTGCTTATTTTGTAAGCTATTGAAACGTATTTCCTATTCAAAGTTACTTGATAAACATTGAAAGCTTTGCAAAGTTAGCTCAAAGTCACTGCAGAGATGGAGGCGTGCAGAGGGAAGGAATGGCTCCTGCGCTCCAAGGAGGAGCCTGGAGAGGCCCCTCAGAGTCTCCGCTCACAGGGGAAGGGCTGGCCGACACTCACAGCTCTGCAAGAATGAGCAACCCCAGACCATGCAGGCAGCCCTGAGTCAGCACCCCCAGACCATGCGGGCAGCCCTGAGTCAGCACCCGTCCCTGCCTCTGCCTGCAGAGAAGTGGTTTTCTCAAGGTGAGTCCGTGAAGAACGTGCTTCTGGCCTGAGCTGACCTGTCTGGGGCAAAACGCAGGCTTTACCAACCTTGCCCAACTGGAGGACACACCCAGCTGTCTGTGGCAAAAGCCAAGGTTGTGTCCCAGAGTCAAAGCCAAATAGAGACCCGAGGAGATTGTCCAGACAACCCAGCATAGCAGAGGAACAAGAGAGCTTCTGTCAGCCATCACCTGGTCAGACGGTCCACTCCCTTTCCTTCCTGGGAACACAGTATAGCCCAAGGAAAGACAGTGTGGGTTTCCGTGTTAGATAAGGGAGCAGCTTCCAGCTCTGATGCTCAACAGTTAAGTAAGGGTAACTCCAGGCAAATCACTGAAGCTCATGAGAACTCAGTTTCCTAATCTATGGAATGGGTACACTTGTGCCCAACTTAGATAATTCTTGGGAGGATTAGAAATAATGCATGTAAAGTGCTTGGCATTTTGTGCTTAGTTCAGGGTAACCATGTGGGCTCCATGTGTTAATATATCTTTCACTTTCAGCTCTGCCTAGTGGAGACTTCCACCGAGGAGAGATCTCTGAGCAACTACCTAGCTATTATCTAGCCTCATTAGATAACTGGTTATGTTCATATAGTCTAGGTTGAGCCAGATGGGGCAAAAGGACTAATTCAGGAATGGCAAATACCCTAACCATGTGTACATGTCACATTTCTACTCTATGCTTAGGGTAGAAATTGCTATTCTACCCTAGACATCATTAGTCTACCCTACGACATGGAGAATTCTTCTCAATGGCATGCTCCAGACAGCCATTGTCCATTATCCATTGGCCGTCATGCAGGAGAGGTGAAATCCACTTAGCAATTCTACTTAGATATTTAAAGTCCCATCACAATCTTGGTTCCTCTGATTTCTCAGATTCTATCAAAAATGACAATAGAAAATACTTTCAATATTTAATTTTAAAGAACATTAAAATAGAGGCCACTTTTGCATTATTTAATTAACATCAAAACATTTGTCTTTGGTGTGAGGTGGACCAGGTCACGGTCAGAGCTTTCCTGCAAGGTCCCGCTGTACCTGGAGGGACTCTCACCTGACAGGAGCTCGACCCTTGCCTGGCTCACCTTTCGTCAGAAGACTCTGTAGGACCCACAAATGTTCTCCTGCATTTGCACTTTTTATTTTATTTCTTTATTTTGGCGACAGGATCTTGCTCTGTCACCTAGGCTGGAGTGCAGTGGCACAATCACAGCTCACTGCAGCCTCAAATTCATGGGCTCAAGCCATCCTCCTTCCTCAGTCTCCCGAGTACCTGGGACTATGGACATGCACCACTACATCCAGCTAATTTCTGTATTTTTTTGTAGCGATGGGGTCCCACAGGCTGGTCTCAAACTCCTGGAATCAACTTATCCTCCTGCCTTGCCTTCTCAAAGTGCTGGGATTACAGGATTACATGTATGAACCACTGTACCCAGCCTGCATTTATACTCCTGAAATAAATTCTGTGTATCCTGTTCACTTGGCACTGGTTCTTTAGGCTCTGCTGTGGGGGCTCTGGGGGAAAGGGAAGGGATGGAGATGTTTATTAAGTACTGACTGTTTGCTAGACAATCTATTTAATCCCTTCTTTTTACCCATCTTTTGAGGTAGATGCTACCACCCCCATTGCACAGTGGTAAAATTAAGGCTCAGAGAGTTTAAATGGCTTCTTCCCAAGGTCGCAGAGCTAGTAAGCTGACTTAGTAAATTTCTTGCCTGTTTAAACAACAGTTATGAGGCAGAACAAATGCTCCCAAACGAAACGTGTCTGGATCTGATTTCTGTTTATTCCTTAACTTGAAGTGCTGGAACATAGTTGGGGGCATAGAGTGGTAGAACTCTTTAATTTGGATGGACACGGTTTCACAATTAAAACCTATTTTGTTTTGTTCTCATTTCTGCCGCACAGTGGAATGGTCAGCCCACATCCCTATGGAACCACCCACCTTTTCACAAAACCCTCCAAGCTGGTAAAGACTGGATCATCAAGGAAGTTCCCACTGTGCCTTTTTCTGCCTGGCAGTCCTCTGCTTCATTGATGAAGGTTCAGCCAGGACTCCTGGGCTGCCTTTCAGTCAAGGCCAAGCTGACTCACAGCCACTTGTGACAGTAAGTAAAACATTCCCATCATCATCATCATCTGACAAAAACTGATCCCACCCCAGTCCTATGCTGGGGCCTGGGTGCTAAAGACAGGATCTCTCCTGAGCACACCACTGCCTGGGCCTCACAGCGAGTTATGAGCTTCTACTTTATATGATGTATCTCCCTTTATCCACACCGTGGATTATACCAACCTCATGGGATAAACGCTATTATTATTTCTTTGGGGCAGTTTTTACAGCTTTATTTAAACACAAAACGTACACATGAGCTGTCTACGCATTTTCTTTGCTGCGCAGCCTGGCATGGGAGTTGGTGATTCCGATGGCCAGCTGGGCGAATCTTTCCATGATGGCTTTGCAGTTCTTGGAGGCCATCTCAGCATCGTGAGCCATCTCAGCACAGTAAGATTTTTCGCAAATCAGCAGCACTTCCAGCTCCTTGACGTTGTGGACCAGGAACTTCCGGAAGCCACTGGGAAACATGTGCTTTTTTTTTTTTTTTTTTTTGCTCCCAGTTCTAGGCATCAAGATCTGGCCTCTGAACCTCCTACTAACCCTGTTGTCAATACCTCTGGGTCCCTGCCAGTTACACTTAATTTTGACGTATCAGTCTGACTGGTGCCAGATGAACTGCTTAGTTCTCTTTTTGATGATCTTGGGCTTCACAAAGGATCTGAGGGCGGCCATGATGCTGAGGAAGAGATGACTGCCACCTCCGTAGGGAGCACTGAGGAGGAGGATAAATGCTATTACTAACCCCACTTTACAGATGAGTAAATTGAGATTCCAGATGGTGAAGTCACTTGTATAAGGTCATACCCTTAGCAAGTGCATCTGGATTTACGTTCTGAGCTCTTGACTAATCTCTGTGGCCTCTAAAGGGCACGTTCATTAGAGACTTGTACTCTTTAGATTATGTCTAATTATGAGTAACAGAACAAAAACCAAATAACAGCAGTTTAAGCAGCATAGACGTTTACTTCTCTGTTGTGTCCGAGACATTCTGAGGAGCTGTCTGGGCTGGTATGGTGCCCCAGAGTGTCGATGAATCAGGTTCCTTCTCTCTGTTGTTCTGTGCTGCATTGGTTTCATGCCTAAGGTCACCTCATGGTCCGTGGTAACTGCTGGAGCTCCAGCCATTGCATTTCACTATTGCCAGCATAAAGGAAGAAACAAATTAACTTGTACATGCTTTTTCTTTAAGCATATTTTCTAGAAGGTTTCAACCACTTCTTTTTTTTTTTTTTTTAAGACGGGGTTTCACCATGTTGGTCAGGCTGGTTTTGAACTCCTGACCTCAGGTGATCCGCCCGCCTTGGCCTCCAAAGTGCTTGGATTACAGGTGTGAGCCACCATGCCTGGTAGTTTCAACCACTTCTAATTAGATCGCATTGGCCGAAACATAGTCACATGCAAGGGAAACTGGGAAATATTTATTTGGGCTAGTTATCTGTTAAAATTTGGTGTTCTATTATGAAAGATGAAGAGGAAATTGAACACAACTCATTATTTCTTTATTTGAGGCCAAAACAAGGGCTTGGGCTGGGAATTAATGTATTCATTGATGAGTAATTTATTTATTAATTCTTAAAACTCTTATGTAGAAAGGGTTTCCTCTGTGGTCATCTGATTCTCCATCCTGAGGATCCAGGGTAACTAAGACAGACACAGTCTCTGCTGCCGTATTCTTACAGTTCCTAGTCATACAGTTAAAGTCATGCGTCCGACTTTAATCCGGTTTGTGACTCCGATAAACAACATCCTTCTCTGAGCATTGGTGTTTTCACCTACAGAACTGTTGGATCCTGTAACTGATAAGGACCTTCTAGCTAGAATATTCCCTGACGAGATGTCTCTGAGATTTAGGAGAAAGGTAGGATGATAAAGAACTTGGTGCCATTTCCTCCCCGGGGATAACAATCATTAACTCCCAGGGTTATTGTTTAAAACGGGTGGGTACCCTGGGGAAGCACCCAGAAAGGTGCCTGGCAGAGAAGGGAGTCTTTTCTTTGTAGGTCTCCCTGTCTCTTCTAAAGAAGAAGGAAATTCCCTGGTCATGTAAAGAGAATGCGTTTGGGGCTTTGGGACATCCAGGGAGTGTGGGGTGCCCAGGGCTTGCAGGGCTGTCAAGGGAGGTTGGAGGGCGCCAACAGTCTCCCACTCACTCCCCACACTACCCTGACTCTGGGAAATTCTCCCATCCTAGGGAAGAGAATCACTGCAGCCCTTTTATCCAGGATGGGAAGTCTCTCTGAGAGGCAGCACATGGATTCAGAGCCTGTCAGCCTGAATTTAAATCCTGGCTGTGTTACCTACAGCTTATAGTATGGGCCAAATTGTGTCCCACAAATTCATAGGATGATATCCTAACCCCTCATACCTCAGGATGTGACTGTGTTGGAAGACAGGTCTTTACAGAGGAACTGAAGTTAAAATGATAACTAGGGTGACCTAATCCAATGTAACTAGTGTCTTTAGCAGAAAACCTGGCCACAGGTTCAGAGAGAAGGCCATGTGAAGACACACAGAGGAGACAGTCATCTACAAGCCAAATACAGGCCTCAGAAGAAACCAACCCTGCCGACATCTTGATCTCGGACTTCCGGCCTCCGGACCTGTGGGAGAATCCATTTCTGTTGTTTGAGCCCACACTCTGTATTATGGCAGCACTAGCAAACTACTACAAGCTCTGTGATGTGACGCTTTTCTCACTTAAGCTCTGTGTTCACTTTCCTCATTTACAAAACTGCTAGCATAGTAACATCTCCCTCAGAAGACTGTTCTGAGGCTTTCAATACGGAGAGCACTGAGAACAGGGCGGGCCGCAGGATTTGCTCTCATTAAGCATACGCTACAATTATAATGGTGAGTACCCGCCCACCTCCTCCTCAGACCTCAAAGGCCGAACTTCCTGTCTATGCCCCTACCTCTAGCATTCAGTGGAATTGACACTATGCTCCTAGCAGGTCACGCTGTCGGACAAACCAGGCCTGAGCTGACTAAACGCGTGATGAATGGATGCAGCCTTACAAGTTTACTGAAACAAGCATTTCAATCAACACCAGTGGATATCTTAACTGTAAATGCTTAAAGGCAGAGATGAAACTGTTGGTAGTGGGTAAAGTACACGAGTGTCCAAGGGTGAAAATTGGGGATTTCTTTTGGGGTAGAGGCAGCAATGCTAACAGTCACTCCCACAGGAGGTAAGCCAGGCCAGAGACGCTGGCCCCAGGCCAAAGGCTTACCTGCATCTTGGGAGGCTGACGCAGCTGCCTGGAGAACGTGGCCGACGAGGGGGACGTGACTGAGCAAGCGGGCAAGCAGGTGCAAGGTGGCAAAGCTGTCGGAGAAGCCAGGGAGACACCTGTCGGGCTGGGCCACCGGGGAAAACAGTGCCCTGCACCAGCGTTCTGCAGAGGAGTCCCCAGATGCCACCAGCGGAGCTGATGGGGGCTGAGCAAGACCCATGGATGCGATGTCACCCGGCTGCCTGGGGGGTCACCCAGAGCAGGGCCTACGCTCCAGGCCTGGGACTGACTCCTGGGCCTGCCTCCTCCTTCTATCTTGCCCTAGGAAACTTCTTCATAAAAGGCTTCTCCAGCACCTATCCGCAATGGAATTTCTGTTACTTGGATATAAGACACATGTGAAATATTCCATTGTATTCTCCCTGCACAAATTTTTGAAGATTCTGAGCCACACGGACAGGTGCTGCCTGGTACTTGCTTCCCACCACTGCTGGGGAAATCACTGGACAGAAGGGCCTGTCCACCCCAAACGTCCCACATGAGGCTTTCCTCTTCCACTTTGTCTGCTGAGTTTCTGCCTGAGCCCTCCCCTTCCCAACCCTCCCGGTTTTCTGGTTATGGATCCCTCAGCTCCTCCACCTATGACACCAGAACCATTCTGGGAACCGAGGAAAGCAATCACGGAATCTAGGAATCCCATTGTGCCCAGAGTTGGGGGTTGGAGCCACAAAGACGTCTGGAGAAGATGAAGTTTACACCCAGCTTTGTTGGAGGTCAAAGGCAGCCACCCCAAGTCAGCCTGCCATCTGCCAACGTGCCCACTCAGCTCATCAACACTTATTAAGCCTCTACTGTGTACAGCCAAGCTCTGGATGCTGGGACACACTGGAGACCAGGAAATGTTTCTCAAAGAGCTAACCCTCACAGAGGAGAGACACGCCTGTAAATAGAAAATGGGGCTTACATGTGACATTGTTCTTCTAAAATACCTTTTTCAGAGTCCTCCTGAGAGGCTGGGACACATGGGCAATGGAGACTTGGCGGGAGAGGCCAGCCTGGAAGGCCTCCAGAAGAGGGGCCTACAGATGTGTTTGGAAGAACAAAATGTCCACAAACTTCCCATGCCTGCCAGGTAGAAGCTATCTGCACACACATTCTTCCCCCACACAAAGTATATCCACCCCCAGGCGTAACTGTAGGCCTCTTCCTCCACATTGACTGTTAGAAATTGTTTAAACTGTCCCTGAAAACAGAAACAGTCTTCACCTGTTGTCCAGAGGAGTAAAGGAAGTTTTTCCCCAGTGCTTTTTGGGGAATTGTCCTGTGTTACTTACTCTAGACAGAATTGTCTAGACAAATAAAGCAGTAGACTAACAGAACGTCTACAATGACAGAACTGTGCGCTGGCCAGTCTCAGTAGCCATTGGTCACCTGGGTTACTGAGCACTTGAAACATGGCTCATTTTAAATTTCATTTCCTTTGAACAAATTTAAACACAGACCCGTGGTGGCTACTGGCTGTTGTATCAGACGGTGCAGGTCTAGCCATCGGGGCTGCTCCTTCGCGGGACTGCAGCCACTCTGTCATCATGGACGTTTCTTCTCAAGACCCGTTTTCTACTCGGGAGCTTCACGCACTGGTGCTCTGGCCCTTGCAGTGATGCAGGGATCCCGACACAGGGGTGGTGGGCAGGGATCTGAGGCCACGCGTTCAGGTGTGCAAGAAATATCCATTTTCCTTACTTTTTAAAAAATCCATAGGGACTTGCAGCCCCCATTCTGCTGGCTCAGTGGGAAATTCAGTCTCTGTCATGAGTGGGCACCCAGCTGCTCTGCACCCGTGTCAGGCAAGTTTCACGGGTTATGTTATAGAGTGACAGTCTTTGGGGAACTCGGCGTTTCTTCGGAGCAGGGACTGCTGCCTGGGCACCGGGCTCTCCAGAGAGGTGGGTTGAGGACATAGCGTCCCCTCTACCTCTTCAGGGCAGGAGCAAGGGGCCCCACTGCTAATAGAACTCCGGACCTTGGTCCCAATTCAAGCAAGCAAAGTATTCTTCCTTCTCCACCTTTAAGTTTCTCTCCTTCCCTTCTGGGATTCTTGATGCAAATCTTCCATGCCTTAAGTTTTATCAAAACAGAAGCCAGCAATGACTGTATCTTGCCTTGGGCCCAGTAACCCTAAACTGCAAGTCAAGTGAGCTCAAATGACCAGGTTTCTTCCCAAGAGCCCTGCTGAAAAAAATAAAAAGAGCCTCACTCTCTAATATTGCAATACATTATCCTTCCTCATAGGCCCGTCACTCACCACATGGAGAAAAGGGGGTAAGACCTGGGAAAGACATTTGCAGAAAAGGAAGTTTTGTCAGGGCCTGTGGGCAGCAGTTTCCAGCGTGGCAGCCTCCGAATGATAGTCGTTGCAATGGTGGCAGCTTCCTGAGTTCCTGCTGGGCAATTATCTCCATAAGTCCTGGGTGACGACTTGGATATTGGCATGCCCATTTCAAAGATGAGGAGACTGAGGTCCCGACAGGTTAGACAATGTAGCTCAAGTCTGCAAGGATTAAACCCAGGTCTCTTTGTCTAGAAGCTTCAGTTCCTGCAGGCAGCCTGACAACAGAGGATGTAAATGAGTGTAAGGAGAGAGGCAAGACAGCAATTTGCCTTGGGAATGGGGTGTCTCAGAAGTGAGAAGCCAAGCCCTCAGCCAGGAGATGAGTCAAGTCTTTCAGGTGACTCCAGAAACCGAGAGACCAAGCCAGCCTGGCATCCCAAACTGCTGGCCTGTTGCTAAACACGCACGCCTTCCTCAGCTTCTATTAATAATCTGCCAGGAAGTCTCCCACAGTTACTCACCTAGTAATTAAACACGTGATCACGCTTTCAGAGAGTCCTGGCCCACCACCACCGAGGGGGAAGGGAGGAGGTGAGATCAGCAGCAATGCCCTTTCTCCCTTTGAGGAGAGGCAGTGTGGGCTGGATTGTGGTAAGACTGGATCTGCAGTCATAAGACCAGGGACCTAGAGCCAGGAACACTCTCTCTGAGTGTCAGGTTCCTCAAACTACACAGGCAGAACATTGATTTCAAGCATTTCCCCATCAACCTTTGCATTTCCCAAGCACTCAGTTTCTTAGGAAAAAGAAAACATGGAGGTTTGGGGTCATCCAGGCACGGTGGTTAGAGACAAACTTGGCTGACTGCCTGGGTTCCAGTCCCAACTCTACTACCTGGGACATCTTTGGCAAATTACTTAACTTTTTTTCTGCTTTGGTATTTCCATTTATACAGTGGGGATGATAAAAACAGTACCCTACCTTTTGGAGATGTGGTAAAGATTATGATTATTACATGCAAATGGTTTATAAGCATCCCTGGTATTTACATGCTAAATAAGTATTAGTTCTTCTCATCAGCCATGAACACTTGGTCCAGAACTTTACTTGTCTGAAGTGCAGCTTCCCCACTGTCAAAATGGGGATATAATAATTCCTACAGTTGGATTGCTAATTGCATGAGATGAGGTAGGTGAGGTCCCTGTGTAGGGTTGGCATTTAGTCATGGCGAGCCCTCTCATCTCGTTCTTTTCTTCTGAAAGGCCTTCAGGTTAATTCTAAGTTTTCATCATGGAGGGCTTCCTGGACAGGTGAGGCTCACAGAAGCCAGGAGAAGGTGGGGATGCGGGTGGCAACAGGAGGTCAAAACAAAGAATGGAGCCAAAGGAGGAGTGAGCCTCCTCTCATTCTTGCAGAGCTTAACTAAAGTGGGCCCTGAGTCCTGGGGAGGTCTTCCAGCAAGGAACAATCCTCACCACATTCTGGAGGGGTGCTGGGACAAACAGCAATGGCACCACCACAGGGGAAAAAGGGGATTCTCCAAGAACTTTGCTCTAGACACCATTTAATGATCATCATTCCATATGCCTGTCCAGAGATGTTGATGGCACTGGGTCCTCCCAGAAAGAGCAGATTCTGGGGAAGCAGCCAGGCCTGTTAGTCTTCCCAGCTGTGAGACTGTGAGCAAGACACTTCACCTCTCTGAGCCTCGGTTTCCTCCTGTGTAAAATGGAGATTATAATATTTGATTCACAGTGTTGTTGCAAAATTCAGAAAGGAAGCGTGTATTTAGCACAGTACCTGGCATATAAGAGACATTCAACATGTATTAGTTTATTAAAGTTAGAGTTCATAATTATATTCCACTTCCATTTTTCTCTCATTTGCTAAGCCCTTGTCTGAGGACCGTGAGGCTCAGAGAGGGGAGTGACTTACCCCAGTTCCCAGTAGCTGCTGATTAGCACAACCAAGGACTTTGCAAAGAAGCTAGGTTTGGCTTCAAGTCTGGGAGCTGATGAATGGCTCCAGATGTGGAGTGGGGAAGGGAAGGGGTGGGATGGGATTTTTATGACTTGTGGATGGACACAGAGATAGGACAAGCTCTTGAGATTAAATGTTTTAATTATAGAATCTCTCACTGGTAATTCTTGGAGGACAAGTGTAATTACATGACATAAATGATGTCATTTCATCAACAAAAAAGACATACAAATGCATTGAGACAATGAGATACTAATTTTCACCTATCAGATGAGCAAACATCCACCATGCTGAAGGGCTGGTGAGACCCAACCCTCCTACTGCCTGTAAAAAGGCAACTTGCAACAGTGTGTTAAAAGCCTTAAAAATATGCACACCTTTGAACCAGAGATTTCCCTTCTGACTTTAACCAAAGAAAGCATTGAAAGATATAAATGGGTATGTGGAAGTACTTACAGGGTATTCACTCCAGCAGAAAGCAGAAACACTCGAAATGTCCATCAATTTGAGACGTTACATTGAATGAACTGTGGTTCGTGCTTGTGATGGAGCAAATATTATGTGTTTTTAGGAAAGATCGTGTGGCCTTAGAGGTGGTGGTGGTGGTCCTGGAGGCAGCCCCTGTGGGGTGACCATGTTCTCCATCTTATCCCAGGTAGCTGCTCTATCCTTGAGCGTTTATTTTATAATTATTCCATTATACTGTATACTTCAGTTTTATGCATGTTGTATTTTTAATAAGAAAGTTTTTAAAAAGTGTGGTCAGACTTTTTTAAATGCAAAGATGTTTACCAGGTATGGTTATAGAAAAAAAGAAGCAGGTTATTAAAAAGTCAGTATAGTATGAGAGGATTCTGTCATCAAAATACCTATTTATACTTGAACACTATCAAAAATTTTAAATACATATTCACACACACATGCACACTCATAGAATAACATGTGAAATGATAAGCATCAAAATACTAATAGTGATTATTTCTGAGTGGTAGTTTGTTTTATTTTAATTCTTTTTTCTGATGCATGTATGTATATACATATATGTATGTATTTAGTGTTTATCTGAATTTTCTAATAGTTGTACATGAAACATTTCTTTCTAAAAGCTTAATATATTTATTATGAGAGTAACAATCATTTCCATAGCATTTCTGAGTTTATTATAGCTCAAGAGAAAACAAAGTCTAATAGTTGGGTGTGGTGGTGGGTGCCTGCAATCAGTCCCAGTACCCAGGAGGCTGAAGCAGGATTGCTTGAGCACAGGAGTTTGAGGCTGTAGTATTATCTGGTTGCGCCAATGAATAGCCACTGCACTCCATTCTGGGTAACATAGTGAGATCCCATCCTGTCTCTTAAAAAAAAATTTGGTCTACTTACACTAGATATTCATGTGCTGAAGACAAAGTCTCTGTCTTCCTGGGCAAATATATATTGACCTGCTATAAAGTATGGATGGCCCATGTGTTTTAGGCAGATGTACATCACAGACCCATCTGGTCCTCAGTGTCATCCAGCAGGCTGTCTGGGTAGCTGTCACCATGTTTTCTCTGCTCCTGGTGCTTCCTGGCTTTGCCTCCACCTCCATGTTGACAGCCACTGGTTGGATGTTTCCTTGAGGTCCAATAGATTGCCCATGTCACCAGATCCTGTCCAGCACTATGCAGGCCCTGTCATTGGAACCCCTGTCCCAAGCCTAGGCTAGGAGTTGGATTTCTTTTTGGTATTAGTCAAGTGTGGCTTCAGCTTCCTCATCTTCCTCATCTTCAAAATGACAGGACAGATGGGAATTCCCTCTGAACACTCCCTGTGCTCTGCACTTGTAAGGAAGATTATTAGGTGCAACCTCCCCACCTACTCAGGTGAATTCTTTGAACCTGCCTAGGTTTAAGGTAAGGGCATCAATCTGAATAACACAGAGAGGGAGACTCTCTAAAATAAAATATCACTTACTTGGGACTCAGCATCGTGATGGGGATACATGTGTCATAGTAAAGTATGTGAGGATTCAGGGAGGCAAAGAAAGATGAAAGTTTTTAAAGGAATAAGTAATGAGGAAGATTACATAACTGTTTTAAGATAATTATTCTTGACTACAAGGATCAATAAGAAGGGTGGTATCAGTCCAGGGCTGGACAGGCAGTGGCTGGACAGATGTCCTAGCAGAAGCATTCTTTTTGGTAACATTGCAATGACTTTGGGTAAGTTGTATTTTTGAAGTCTTTTGTGATAGTTTCTCTTCTCAGACATTTGTGTGTGAGAACCCTCTCTTCCTCAGCTCTACTTTTTAAGAGTTTATTTAACACAAGTGACTCCATTTTGAGTCTGACAACTTTTATATTTCTCCCTCTTGATTAAAATCTTTTTTCAAAGCTGGGTGCAGTGGCTCATGCCTGGAACATTTGCACTTTCGGAGGCTCAAATAGGAGGATTGCCTGAGCCCAGGAGTTCAGGATCAGCCTGGGCAACATGATGAGACTCTCTCTATGAAAAAATGAAAAATAGCTAGGCATGGTGACACATGCCTGTGGTCCCAGTGACTCAGAGGATCACCTGAGCCCAGGAGGTCAACACTGCAGTGAGCCGTGATTGCATCACTGCACTCCAGCCTGGGCATCAGAGAGAGACCCTGTCTCAAAACAAATTTTTTTTTGAAAGTGTCCAAAAAAAAAGGCTGATGAAAAAAACATCCTGATGAATCATCCTGCAGTTATGATCTGATTGCTCCTCAGCGCTGTGATGGACTTGTCCTGGGATGTTGGTCTGAAGGGAATGATTGGTGACTAAAAGTCAGTGTCAAAACTCTCTTAGCCGAATTTGAGCGACAAGGTATCTAAGGTTTAGAGGAAGTGACATTTAGGCTAAGTCTACCTGAAGTCTACTGTTAAGTTGAATTTTTTTCTGTTCTGTAGTCTTTTGGCCGTTATCTCAAAGTGCAGGGACAACATCATTTTGATAGGAATCATACTTTTGCAGAAATTTCACAAGTAACAGGTACAAAGTTTCAAAGAAAATTACAAAGTAACATAAACAGTAATATGACAACCCCAGTTTGTATAAAAGTTTGGAGCTATAAAAATAAGCTTAAAGGTGGCCAGGTGTGGTGGCTCACGCCTGTAATACCAGCACTTTGGGAGGTTGAGGTGGGTAGATCATGAGGTCAGGAGTTTGAGACTAGCCTGGTCAACATGGTGAAACCCCGTACCTACTAAAAATTCAAAAATTATCCAGGCGTGGTGTTACACACCTGTAATCCCAGTTAATTGACAGGCTGAGGTGGGAGAATTGCTTGAACACGGGAGGCAGAGGTTGCAGTGAGCCGAGACTGCATCGCTGCACTCAAGTCTGGGTGACTTAGCAAGACTCCATCTTAGCAGGAAAAAAAGGCTGAAAGGAAACCATTTGAATAAATCAAATGGCCATGGAGAATTAGATGAGACCTATCATAACCATGTGACCTGCTTTTTTTTTTTTTTAAAAAAAAAAGTTTGTATTGGGTCTCAGCTTTTGCAGAGGAATTTATCTGAGTGTAGCATGAAAAGAATAGGCATAAGACATTAAAAATTGCTGGGATTACAGGCATGTGCCACCATGCTCGGGTAATTTTGTATTTTTAGTAGAGACAGGGTTTCTTCATGTTGGTCAGGCTGGTCTCTAACTCCCGACCTCAGGTGATCCGCCCACCTCAGCCTCCCAAAGTGCTGAGATTACAGACGTGAGCTACTGCACCCTGTCAACTTTTTAAAACTTCTTTTTATTACTTTTCAGCTTAAATTAGTTCAGGAGTTAAATATTTAAATGCTTATATTTTAGTTATGACTGGCTAAATTGTACAAGGAAAAAACTATCCAGGTGGCCTTGAATTTTAGCAACAAATTTATTTTTTTGTCTATGGGTCCAGTTTGCTTGATTAGTTGATGTGGGCAGGGAACATTTTAGAAAAAGATATTTCTGGTTTTGGGTTTTTTTCTTGGCTTTTGCTGGTGTACATGTGGCAGACAAAGCAAAATTTTTATGCCAGACAGAGAAACCTTATATCATTGTTCCTATCTCAAGACTCTGACCTGTTTGATCCGAGAACATAACTTTTATAAACATGCTATCCTATTCTTTCTCTTTTAAACTATCAATCTTTTAATTAACTGTTCCATCACACTAAGTGATTATAGCACAGTAAACCTAAATTTTCATTTCCAAAAGGGATGACTCTCCAGTGTGGAAGGTTAGGTTGTTGGTTATCACCGAGCTGCTGTAATTTGAAACTACTCTCTCTTTTTTAAGTCTTAGCTGAAGTGCCCTAAAAAAAACTTTTTAGTGTTTTTGAAATTAACAACAGTAGATTATCTTAATAATAGTGAAAAAGAGAGCAGATTTAAAGCAATCAGAGAGGAGGAAGAAAAGGAAAATAAAGGAAATAGATAAAATTAGGAGTTTTACATGCTGGCATTTTATTTTAACCTTACAGTTGCAGTTTTAAAATTTGGTATCCAGAAAAACAAGCTTGGGGAGTTCTAATGATCCCCATGACGGCCACTGATTTAAAAATGCACATGAGGAAAAGACAGATAGCTGGATGGAGTCTCAGAAAACTTGGGATGCCTTAATTTTTGAGAATCCCATTTCATTTCTTACTCTCTTGAGAGCAAAGTAAACCCTATAAGTCCTGTCAGGGAATGTCAAGAGTTTAGACCAGTGTTTTAGACAATGGCAACCTCCTCAGTGGCTTTTAATTGGTCATTTCACAGCCACCATTTAGAATGTTTATTTTTGTTCTCAGAAAATGGTCAGAAACAAGCATGGGGGAAAAGAATTCAAATTATATCTAGACATGCATAGCCAAACTAAAATAAACCAAAATCAAAGTGTTTACAAAAATTTTAAGCCATGCATGCAGATCAAGCAAAATATTAAACCAGATATGCAGAAGGAATCAATAGTGAATGCACCAGAAAAGACACGCCTCACTGACAGAACATAAGTTCCATGGAAACCAGAAAAGAATACCCATCAGAAAGACAAGATCACTTTGTACTAGAAGTGACTTGTCGGAAAAAAAACAAAAAAGTCTTTTATTTTCCCAGGAGAAACGTAAGCTCTTTTATTTAAGTTGGTCTTGCCCAAATCAGATCTCAAAGTCAAAGAGCTTTTACCGAAAAATGGGGTCTTGGCCTAAGAGAAGCCTCACCAGGGATGAAACGGTGAGCTGTGGAAGAAAAGAGCTCAAAGGACTCAAATGTGCTGCCTGCACACCAGTTCCAAGCATCACACACTTTCTCCAAAGATTATTGTGCTTCCAATCCCACTTCTGACACCAGTTATGTTATCCTAAATAATAGAGAGGGAGACTCTCTTAAAGAAAATGGTATTTCTTTGACAATGAACATTGTAATGGGAATACATGTGTAATACTAAACTATATGCATATTTAGAAAGGTTTTAAAAAAAAAAGCCAAAGGCTTTTAAAGGAAAAATGAGGAGGATCACATAATTGTTTTTGATAATTATTCTTGGCTACAAGGATTAATAACAGGGATGGCATCAGTCCAAGGTTGGACAGGAACTTGCTGGAGAATACCCTTGCAGAGGTGTTTGTGTGTGTGTGTTAAGGTTGCAATGGTCTTTGTGTAAGGCTGTGCTTTTTGTAGTCTTTTGTGATACTTTTTGCTATCAGGCATTTTTGCATGAGCACCTTGTCCTTATGGTCTTCCTGCAATCCATTTATCCATTTTTTAAGTTTTTTTTTTTTTTTTTTTAACACAATTGACTCCATTTTGATTCTGACAATTTTCACAAAAGCCTGTTGGTTTCTCCTCTGCGTCACCTTCCTTTTTGCTTAAGAACAGGGTAGCCGTGCTTTGGTCTGTCTTGTAACTTGAAGGTAACATCAACTCTTCCCGTGCTGTAGCCCATCATTCCCTGCGTGTATGTCTGATTTTTTGCAGCATGCAGGGTGAATAGTCTTCCTCATGTTGCCTAGAAATGGGGGTGAATTTACCTTCTCTTCTTGCATCCTGTCCTGGTGGGAGTCAAAATTACACATTGCTGGAATGCGGGCCTGGGTGAATGTTTCAGTCCCTTTCCAGAAAGAGGGAGCAACAGGCTCCCACAGAATCAGTGCTGTTGCTGAGTTGTGGGTTAGTAGGCTGCTAGTCAGTAATGAATCAAAGAGCCATTTAGATTTAGCTTCAGAAAGCATTGCAAGTGAAAAAAATGAAAGGCTTTACATTTGCATTTCTAATTCTAGTAACATTGAGCAGGATAAGTTTTTGACCAAGGTGGAATGTACCTCCATGTCTAGCAAAGGAATGGCCTACTTGAAATTTAATTATGTGCAAAAAATGCAAAGTCAGGTGTCATTTATCCTGCAATCAGGTTGGGGAATAGGTTGAATGATGGCTACAAAAAGTTTTTGCAATTCTTAAGCCAAATCCCAGGTGATGGTGGCAGGGACTCATCAGTCAAGAGCCAGGAGGGAGATCCAGTGAGGCTAAGTCTAACTTTTCTATCAGTAAAGACAATCATTTTCTCTCAGAAAGTCAGTGAGCCCCTCTATTAATAAGGTAAATGCAGTCTTGGAGGCACGTTAAAGCTTAGAAAATGCCAAAGAACCATCCTATCTAAACCTGAATGAATGAGGCTAGCTTTAAGCCAATTGTCTGTATATTAGACTGAAATCTTTCTTTCTTCTTTCCTTCCTTCCTCCTTCCTTCCCTCCCTCCCTTTCTCTCTCCCTCCCCTTCCCCCTTTCCCCCTTCCTCTCATCCTCTTTTCCTTCTTTCTTCTGCTCCCTTTCTTTCTTCCATCTCTCTCACTTCTTCTTCCCTCCTCTCTCCTCCCCTTTCCTTTAGTTAACAAAGATCCCTTCAGTCTTATCCATCATATGTAAGGCGTTGTGTTTCCAAGATAGAGTAGCCATTGCCCCCCAGTGAGTTCCACCTGCAGAGGCAAAAGCAAAGGCACAAAGACGTGAAGCCAGTTGGCCTGACGGAATGAGGCAGGCAGGCAGGTTTGGCTGGAAGGTGCAGTTGGTGGTGATGGCGGCGGAGGCAGATGATCAGGTGAGGCAAGAAATGTGGGCACAGTGTGAAGGGCCAGTGGCTTCAGAACAAGTGACTGCCAAGCATATAAGAAGGCATATCAAAGCTTCCCAAAACCTCTCCAAAAAATGAAAAAAATTTTTCAGAGATCTGCTTTCCTCAGAGATGAAGTCCCTAATTAATTGACCTAATACAACCTGACAACCTTGTGATTTAATCTAGAAAGAACCTGTCAGAGAACAAAGCCAAAACCAAGTAAGACTAACCGGGGCGATGCTGAGCTCTGGAGACAGAGGCCTGGTGATGCCAGCCCTGGGTCCTCTATCCTGAAGCCACCTCTCCTCTGGACCTCACTGCTGCATGAGGCCATAACTACTTCCTGCCCCCCTTTATTGCTGAAGACATTCAAAATTATATTGATGCCAGGAATACATTAAAAAGTTATTTTTCTTTTTTTGAGATGGAGTCTCACCCTGTCATCCAGGTTGGAGTGCAGTAGTACAATCTTGGCTCACTGCAAACTCCGCCTCCCGGGTTCAAGCAATTCTCCTGCCTTAGCCTCCCAAGTAGCTGGGATTATGGGCATGTGACACCAGCCTAGCTAATTTTTGTACTTCTTGTAGAGATGGGGTTTTGCCATGTTGGTCAGGCTGGTCTCAAACTCCTGACATCAAGTGACCTGCCTGCCTCGGCCTCCCAAACTGCTGGAATTACAGATGTGAGCCACTGTGCCTGGCTGAATTAAAGAGTTGTAACTAATAAGAAGAAAAATACACAGTACTCAGGAGATCTGATGTTAAGGTCATGCTCATCCATGTGGGCTTTTCCTGACCTTCCAGAGTAGTGAGATTCGTGGGTTATATAGTCTTCACTTGCAACAATTGCAGTTATGTAACCATGCCATTGTTTTTGTCTGATGTGGCTCTCATGAGAGTAGGGAACATGCTTTTTTGCTGTTTATTCTTAGTATCTCACACAGTGCCTAGTGGGATATAAATTCTCAACAAGTGTGTACTGAATTTTTAAAAAAGAATTTCAATGGAGGGGAATGAGAGAGGTTTGTTGGGGAGCTGGTATTTTGCATGGGCCCTGGAGGGTGGTGGATCAGTCAGGATGGGCTATGCTAGACTGCAGTAACAACCTCCCTCAGAATCTTAGCAGCACATGGCAACAGGTTTTCTTTCTTTCCTGTCTACTATGACAAAATATTATAAATAGAGCAGCAGATAAGGGCACCGATGCCATCCAGGAGGGCTTCACCCTCATGACCTGATTCCCTCCCAGAGGTCCCACCTCCTAACACCATCACATTGGGGGGTGGCTTTCAACATGTGAATCTATGGGGCGGTGGGGACACACACATTCCTGCCTTTGCAACTGCCACATTACATGTCCATTTTAGGTCAGTTGCAGGCTCTGCTTTGTGTTTCCTTCCTCTAAGCTCCAGGGAATAGAACCTCCACCATTTGGTGTGTGGCTAGTCACAGCAGCAGGAGTCAGAAGAACAGCTGACGCACACGGTGGCTACGAAAGTTCCCACCCAGCAGTGACACAGGTCACTTCCACTCACCATCCATTGACAGCACAAGTCACCAAGACGTGCCTGACTTCAAGGAGGGAGGGGCAGGAAGGAGGGGAACGGAAATGGGTGGTGATCAACCCTGCTGTGTTTCCGAAATGAATGAATGAGTGAAGTCACCATAGGTGAAAGGGGTGGGAAGGCTCTCTAGGAGGAGAAAGCAGATTAGTCAAAAGTTCAGAGATGTAGGTGACGATGGGTATTTTCAGGAAAAGCAGTGAGTGACTGGCTGGAGGAGAGTGTGGGGAAGCAGACACAAGCCTGGGCTCGTGGAAGGATATCCCTATTGCCACACCAGGGATGGCGTGGAGAACTTGGCAGGCAACGTGAGCAATGAAAGGCTTAATGACGAAGGACCTATGATTTAGATTGGTCAAATGACAGTGGAGCCAGCCATGTGATGAAGTGTATGGGAGCGGCAGAGAACAAAACGGGGCTGCTGTGGGATCCTACAGGAACAGCGTTGCAGGGCTGCTCTGGGCAGTCCCCGAGTGTGTCTTTCTGCAAATATGCTACAAATACTTGCTAAATCCATATCAGCCATGTATCGGGTTGAACTGTTTCTCTCCAAAAACTCACGTCCGTGCAAAACTTCAAAAGAGCCGGGTGTTGTGGTATGTGTCTGTAGTACCAAGCTACTTGGGAGGCTGACATCAGAAGCCCTTTTGAGCCCAGGAGTTGAAGGCCAGCCTAGGTAACATAGCAAGATTCCCTCTCTAAGAGAACAAACAAATAAAAATTACCCTATTTGGAAATAGGGTGTTTGCAGATATAATTAGGTAGGTTAAGATGAGAGGGTACAGAGACACGAGAGGAAAATATGCTTACAGAGGCCGAGATTGAAGTGATGCATGTACAAGCCGAGGAACAGCAGGGATTGCCAGTAACCAGCAGAAGCCAGGAAGGGGCAAGGGAAGATACTTCCCTGAGACTTTAGAGGGAGCAGGGCCCTGTCCACATCTGGATTTTTTTACTTCTAGCCTCCAGAACTGCGGGAGAATACAGGGCTGCTATTTTACGCCACCCAGTTTGTGATGATTTGTTATGACAGTTCTGGGAAATTCATCCAAGCCAGGGTTGAGGAGAAACGGATTTTCTAAGGGCCAAACACTGCACAACTCTTCATTTATGTTCAAAGTAAAGGAGTTATTACATACCCTAAACATAGCCTAGCCTTTACCCTCATTTGGAATTGTTTTCCTTTCACAGTTTTTTTTTTTTTTTTAATTTCATTGCTTACAACTTGATATTATAGGCCAAGCGTGCTTGCAGAAACTGGGAAATTTACTTTTACTTCGTTAAAAATCCCAGATAGTGGTCCCTCCGCCTGGGATCATGAAGCAGGTAGAATTCCCTTTCCCCTCCTAACAGAGTCCAAGCGGTAAGACTGAATAAGAGAGGGTGAGTTCAAAGAGAAACATTTGCATCTGCTCAGTTCTTTAACCAATATGTACTGAACTTCTCTAGGGTCAGGTGTACAAGATGCCAGGAGGGATGAGATGAGATGATGATGATGATGAAGGCAATGAGGATGATGACTAACACTTTAATGAGAGCTTCCTATGTGCCAGAGACTGTTCCAGGCACTTTACATATGTTATACACATATATTTATCACAACGACCTTACATTGTTATGTGTGTTTTATACATGAGGAGGCAGAGACAGGAAATCAAATAACTTGCTCAAGAGCATAGAGCCTGCAAGTGCCTGAGATAATATATAAATAATTCTCCAAGAGAGGACAGTGGTGACTTTTGGGAATAGGGAAGTGAGAAAGGAGGTGGATAAAGGCTGTTGTTTTTTCTAACAAAATTTGAAGACTTATTTAACCAGGTTCAAGAGAAACTTGATAAACACTACAAAGCTAAAAGAAGAGGAAATGAAGAAATGGGACTTTGGGGACAGCTGCCTGTTTTGAAAAGTTTAGGGAGGAAGGGGTGAGAGGAATTGGGTTGAGATACAGCAGGGGGACTTCGGATTAACAGGGGATTGGCTTAGGGTGGGTCATTGATTGCAGCGAATGTTTACTTGTTGATTAGTTCGATCTAGAAGAGAGGGAGAGATGGATGCTGGGGGAGGGGGGGTCCTGAGGGAGCCCAGGACTGGAGCTGAGAAGATACTCACTTTTTAGGAACACTTTTTCATTTTGACAGACAGAAAAGACTATAGGTCTGCAGCAGTATACCCTTAAATTGTGATTGGAGGGCCTGATGGTTTCTCTCACTCATTTCCTCCATGCACAGAGAGGTGGAGTAATTTGCCCAGATACTACAACTCATAAGTGGTGAAGCTGGAGTTGGGACCACAGCCCGCTGGGTTCTTCCCCATGAATCCCTGCGGCCTCCTGGTCTCTCCTAAGCCTGAGTACCCACGAATTCCAAGAAAGACAGTTGCAAATAGGTGATTCCTATGGTCCTTTTTGGAACATTTGGTTAGAATATTCTAGTATAAAATCTAAGGTGTTGTTAAGTAGAAATTTCCAGCAGACATTAGTCCACAAAATTCAATCTCATCCTGTGATGGATTTGCAGCACGTGTGCATTTACTAAGCAAATCTGATTCTACTGCTGACCAGTGAGAAAGAGGAATCATGTAAACAGTTCAGTGCAATTGCACCCACACTGATCTCCGAGAGCTTCTGCCGCCTCAGCTGGCTGGGGTGGGGGACGTGGAGGTGCATGCAGTTCCCAGGTCCCGGTGAGGAGCCCCTGCAGAGGGTGAGCATCCTCTATGCTTTATGTGCATCCAGGCCTGTACTAAAGTCAGTCTTTCTCCTGCGGCATGACACTTAGCTGAACATGAGAAAACTTCATGTGATAATCAGTGGAGGAAAACATCCTTTGCAAAATTTGTTGGGCTTACTGAGAGGGGGAGTGTGGAATTCAAATGGTGTCTTCCTCAGGATTTCTCCAAGGTGATGTGGACTCTGATTTCAGAATGCCGTCACTTGGAAAATTGTGTTCCACTGCTCTAATTCTTTTCTTTTTTTTTTTTTTGAAACAGAGTCTCACTCTGTCGCCAGGCTGGAGTGCAATAGCATGACCTCAGCTCACTGCAACCTCCACCTCCTGGGTTCAAGCGTTCCCCTGCCTCAGCCTCCTGAATAGCTGGAATTACAGGCGCCTACCACCACATCCAGCTGATTTTTGTATTTTTAGTAGAGATGGGGTTTCACTATGTTGTCCAGTCTGGTCTTGAACTCCTGACCCCATGATCTGCCTGCCTTGCCCTCCCAAAGTGCTGGGATTACAGGCACGAGCCACCACGTGTGGCCCAGCCACTGCTCAAATTCTTGCCTCCCCTCTCTGCTCTTTTCTCCTCACTCAACTCTCTTTCCCTGTCCTCTGATTTGTTCAATGCTAATGGTCTTCCAGAAGGTTAGGCTTCCTGCACAAGCCCAGCCTCCCACCAGGCAACCTCCTCAGCGTTTCAAGCTGCAAGTCTGGGCTGCTCTTTGTGCTCCATCCTGAGGACCCCCTCAAAGAGGCAGGCAAGGGCATCCCCTGGCAAAATGCCCTTCTTCCAAGCACTTGGAGTTCCATTTGTTACTGAAGAAGTGGGCTGCCTTTGCTGCACTTTTGAACCTGACACTCCTTATCTTGACACTTTGCACTTTTCGAACTTGACACTCTTGTAGCTTTTGCAGATAAAAAAAACAAAGGTGCTCTCTCAAAAAAATCACCACAATGGGGGAGCCTAGGGAGGCAAATGGGATGCAGAGAGGAAAGCCATGCCCCCTGCCTTGGGACAACATAGGTGGGCACAGAAACGAGGTTTACAATTCAGCAAGAAAGAGAGAGAGAGAGAGTGTGTGTGCGTGTGTGTGTGTGTGTGGCAGGGGTAGGGGGACAGCGAGGGTCACCTGAGCTTGCCCTAAGTCTGGTTTTGGGCTCAGTGGCAAATTCAAGGCTGGGCAGGTGGCCTGAGGACAATGATGATGCCAGTTGTCAGTCTTCCTTTATTCATAAAATCATGTTCCACCATGCAGTGCTTCTCAACCTGGCTACATGTTAGGAGCCACCTGGGCAGCTCTGTAAAAACCCCAATGCCCAGTTGGTTTGCACTCCCTGGGATTTTGATTAAACTGTCTCTCTCTTTCTCTTTTTTTTTTTTTTTTTTTTTTTTGGCGGCTCCTCTGGGGCTTCTTGTGCAGTAAGGGTTTAGAATTGCTGGTTCCTGTGGCCAAATGAGAACATGCAGGCAACAGTTACACACAAACAGGGCAGCAGAGCAGGACAGTGCTAAGGCTGGAAAGGGTGTGTCATGGAAGTTGAGGAAATCAGAAGAGGAAGGGGTGAGAATCCTCCCTTCTGGGCCTGTGGGGCAGGAGAGAAGACCCAGCGGGCAAGGTCCAGCGAGTGTGCTTAGATCTGGGAAGATGAGGGGAAGGGGGGGCGCTGGGCGGTGGGCGGCGGTGGGCAAGATGGACGAGATTCAACGGGAGCGAGGATTTCAGCGGAGAGCTTCGGCGACAAGGAAGGAGGGAGATGGTCGGGCGAAAGCGAAGGCGGCTGCTGCGGGCAGGCAGCGGCATCCGGCTGGGGAGCCGAGCGGGTGAGAGCCGGAGGAAGTGCAGGGAGTCGCCCAGGGCGTGGCGCGACGAGACTCGGAGGAGAAACTGAGGCCGAGATGGGGCCCTCCGGCCTCACGGAGACACGAGGAAGTCCGCAGGCACACGCGCGAGCGCGCACAGGAACACGCACGAGCACACAGTCCTCCTCTGGGCAGGGCACATGCGCCCGCACACAGGCCGAGGCCCCGGACTCGGAGGGGAACCAGAGCCGACCCAGCACCCGGGCCCCGAGGCCCCGAGGCCCCACCCGGCCGCGCCCCTGCGAACGCTTGCGCAACAGGCGGCGGCTCCAGTGGGCGCCCGCGGAGCACGGCCCCCGCCCGGCCCCGCGCGCCCGGGAGGAGGGAGCGGGGAAGGGGTGTGTCCCGGCTGCGTGCCGGCCCGCGGGGTCTGGGAGGGGCGAGGCGCGGGGGCGGGGCCGCGGGCCTATAAAGTCGGCCTCCGCCGAGACGTAAACAAACCTCGCCTGGTTCCCGCTAGCGCTGCGCTTTCACGGCTCTGCTTCCGCCCTCGGCTCCCGCGGGCGCCGCGCCGCCAGCCTCGGCATCGTCCTTTCCTTCTTCCCTCGCGTTAGGTAAGCCCGTGCCCTCCTTTCCTGGGCGCGACGCGGAGCGGAAAGGGGCCGCCCGTGCGGTGCCTTTGGAGCCTGGGGACCGCCCTTTGTAGCCCCGCGGGCTCCAGGAGCGAGCGCCCCGGAGCAGCAAGTGCGCGGCCATCCCGGGGCGCGGCGTGAGGCGCCTTTGGGTGCCGGGACCGCTGAAAAGGGCGCTTCAATTAGGGAAAGGGAGAAAAAAAGGCAGGTTCCTATTTATCTTACCCCTCGCTGGGGATATGGGGTTCTGGGATCGGGAAGGGGGCGACGAGACTGTCCGAAAACACCTGGATCGCGTTTCCTGGCGTCCTCTCGGAATCCCAGCTGGCGCCGCTGGCAGGGGTGCGCGCTGGACGTGGGTGCAGAAGGGACTGGGGGTGTGTGTGTGGGGGGAACGGAGAGATTGCGCGCGAGTGTGTAGATGAGGGGTTGGTAGCGGCGAGCGGCCCTGGCTAGGAGGCTGGAGAAGGGGGCGTGGGTGTGTCTGGCTCCTAGACTGGGTCCGGAACGGGTGTGGATCCGAGAGGCTGGTGGCGCTTCAGTCCCAAGGCGCACACAGGGCGGTGTGGGTGTGCGTGTGAGTGTAAGAGTGTGTGTGGGGGAGGGTCCAGGGTGTGTCACAGCGCGACCCGCGAGCGGGAGCAAAGAGTCTGCGAGCGCCCCTGGGCAGGGTGCGCCCCTGGGGTTGGCGCAGCGGCGGCAGCGTGGGAGAAGTGGCCTGGGCGAGAGGGGTCTCGGGGACACTTGGGAGCCCCAGAGCTGGCTGGAGCTAGGAGTGGCGTCATTTTCGCCTCCTCCCACCCTCCCCCACTTTCCTCCCCTCCCCGGCCTCCGATTCTGGCCGCTCCTGCCCTCCAAGGGGGAAAAGAGCTAGAATTACTCCGACGTTCCTGGGTGATCCGCCGCGGTCTCTGATTCAGCCTCGGGAGGAGATTCGGGCAGGGCAGGGGGAATGCGGCTGTTTCTGGGGAAAACACGCTGTCACGTCTCTGTCAAATTAGTAGCTGGAGCCGGGATTTAGTGGGCTGGTTCCTTACTCCCATCCCTCCCCCACTTCCCCTGCGGATGGTCCCTGCTGTCCCTGGGGGTCCTGAAGAGCAAGCCTCTGTGGCTTGGAAGTGGGAGGTGCCCAGCAGCGGGTGGGGGAGTCAGGGCCCTTGGTTATTTTATGCCCACCCAAGAACAACCCTTCCTCGCTACACTGGGGCACTTCAGTTTGCTTGGTTCCTTTAAGCTACTGGGAAAGATCTTAAGATTCAGAGATCAGCCCGTGGCCAGGCAGGAGGGTAGTAGACATCCTTATATTACCCATTAGCTGCACGGGACCTTCTCTTAAGCTGCCTCAAATGAACATATCTAAATAGGACCCCCTGTTCTTGCTACAGAAATGCAGTTTCAAGGCAATTTTTTCCGTCTAGACTCTTCCTGCATAGAAATTCTGGCGTTCTCACTGAGTTTCACAAATGTGATTTGAAATAAGCAAGGTGTGGAGAGGGCAAACCCCAGCGCCTGTCTTGGAGGGGCTGCCTTTTGGTGGGGAAGACACACAAGTAGACTGGTTCTGTGTGGTGTGTGTGGTGGCAGAGCCAGCCTCAGGCTGAGGCAGCGCAAGGTGGGGGATGAAGGAACGTGTGAGGGAGAGAGAGGGTTTCGGGGGTGTGATGGAAAATGGGAGGTTCCCCGACCTGTAACTTACTAGCTTTGCGGGACCGTGTCTCCCACAAGAATGTAACCTGCACCTTGGCGAGGAAGAGGATTTGCCTTCCTCGCCCTGTAACCTGGCCCTGGCCCAGCGCCTGGCAGTTAGGAGTTGAAATAAACACGTGGGATGAATTGGCTGGCTCTGTGCCTTCTGCGTTATTCTCCTGTGAACCAGCAGGTTGAGTCCCCGGCGAGACCCGGCATGGTGGAGGTGTTGGGTTTGGATTTCGAAGGACCCTGGAGTGTCTATTTGGGTCTCTTCTCCTGAAGAAGTTCTTTTGGAGCAACAAGATTTGATCATTTGAGTGGAATAAAAAACTCCTACAGGACGTAGTCCAACTTCTTCCCATTTTACAGCTGGAAAATGAGGCGCAGAGATGGGAGGGATGTACCCAGTGAGAGCTGAGCTGGAGCTGGAACTCCGTCTCCAGACCCCTTTGTGGGAGTCTCCTGGGTGGGACCGAAGGCAGTGGAGAGGGTTCCTGACAGGATTTTGCCTGCCTGCTATGGAGGGGCAAAAGGAAATTGCATCTTCACTGAGTTTCAGGTGAGGAAACTTTTGAGGCTAAAGAGGAAGAGTGGGATGATTTTTTTTTAAAGTGTAAATCAGGTGTTCTTGAGAGATTAACAAAACCAGCCTAAAGAGCAGGTGCTTAGAGGCTGCAGCCCGCTGGGGCGGCCTTTGACTGAATGGGGCTGCCCCCTAAGATGGAAGGCAGATCTCAACTGAGCTGGGGGTCCCCCCCGGGTACATTGAAACCCTTTGGCCTGAAGCTGCCTCCACATGAACCTGGAAGAAAGATGGCATTGTGTTTTTCTGATGAACTGAAGCTTCAGTTCTTCTTGGGACTCGACCCAGAGAATCCTATTCTAGACATGACTCAGTGGCCCTGTCCTGGGAGAGAAAGCATGATGACTCAGCATCCAAGACTCGCAGGATTCAGGTTGGACTCAGCCTGGAGAGAAAGACGGGGAAGGACACGTCATCTCTCTCCCTCCAGAGCATTTGCTGTCTCTCTTCATCCGCCTTCATCCTTGCAAGAACGCTGCCTGGACCGTATTGCTCCATTCAGTGGATGAGGCAGCCGAGGCCAGGAGAGTTTAAGTACTTGCCTGTAGCCATATGGCTCAGCGGGGAGAGCCAGATTTTGAACCCGGACAGTTGGACTTAAGAGCCTTTTTTTTTTCATGATAATATGCTGGGGTGCCTGAAGAAATCAGGCTTGAATGAAAAGGCAATCAGGAGCTCCATGCCTCATTTTCCTTCTGTAAAATGATAGTAACAGACACGCTGTCATCAGGATGTGTAACTGCTCATCTATGTAAACTGAGACCAGTACCCAGCATGCGGAAAACAGCGTGTAGGTGTTTGCAGTCGGTAACTCCCACAGAAGATATTCTCAAGGCATCTTCTTGGCAAGCGGACTCTGGGGCCCTTTGTCCTAAACCTACCCAAGGCTGTGAAGGTGCCTGCACATGCTTGACCTAGGTTTTGCTTTTTGCTAAACTTATGTAGGCTGCATAATAGTGTCATGAGAACCTTGTCTGAAATGCACATTTTAAGGCTCAGTCTCCTGCGATTCTGTCTCCATCAGGCGATACGCTATTATTTCAAAGCTACCTTGGCTAAGTTGGGAGTGGGGTATCCCGCAGGCAGCCAGAGTTGAGAACCTCTGCTCTGGAGTGACACGGGAGAGAAGAAAGGAAGGTGTGGTCATACACTGTTCCTTCTAGGGCACCCTGTGTCCTCAGGGCCTGGGAATTAGTGAGCGCTCAGTGAGTAGCTCTTGTCTGCTCCAGTGCCTTGGAGGTTCAGTGCATCGCATCATCTAATTTAGGTAGAAGACATTCTTTACACCACTTAGGTCAGAAAACTGAGGCTCAGGCAGGTGACTCTACTGTCCAGAGTCCAGGGAGTGGGGTTCTAGCCAAGGGGAGCCTCCTGAGCCCTTTCTACATGCCAGCATTGCCCTTGGAGGCCACCCACCCGCTCTGGGCCCGCCTTTTGAGAATGAGCTTGGCTTCCTGGATCCACGGCAGGCTGCTGTTCCTGTCTCTCAGATGGCAGTGTGGTGGAAGTCCTGCGCATCCACTGGCTTTTTATCTTTCAACTTGGAGACAGAAAGGCAGGCTAGATGGCGGTCTTGACTGAGGACTTGGCCCAGGCAGGTGCGCAGAGGTGCTGGGGACACTGAGGCCTCATAGGAAGGCAGCTGCAGAAGTAGAGGGTCACAAATGGGTGCTGGCCTGGAGCCAAGTTTTCAGGATGGGGGCCATGTGGAAAGAAACCTGGGCCCCTCGGGTCGGGCGTCAGCTCTGGCGCTGCAGAATGGGAATGGATTACACGATCGGGCCATAAGCAGGTCTCTTTTTGACCCAGATCTTTGACTTTCCCACCTAAGATTGTTTGCAGACCTGCCTGCCCCCTGCCTGCCTGGGCTCCATGTCTGACCTTTTCAGTCCAGCAGTTGTTCTTGCAACTGAGGTGGTAGAAAGTAAGACTCCTTAACAGTCCGGGGCCTTCAATGCTGGGCCCAGCAGTTGAATCTTTCCTTTCTTTAAATCTGCGGGACCTTTCTGCAGCTATACATTTTAAACCTGCATAGAGCTCTGTTTAAAGGGAGATGGAGAGGGTCCCAGGTCTCTATCCTGTTCTCCTGTCATCACGCTCAGCCCTACCCCCATGGAACCTAAGAAGGTTCTGAGTAACCCTCTTCAAATATGAATGTGAGAGGGCCATTTCAGAGGTGGGTCTGCGGCCTCTCTCAGCTGGGAATGCTTACCACCTCTCCCTCCTCCTTTTTATTCACGGAACTCTCCTCCTTTCTCCAGAAAGGCCTCCATGGCTATTCCCCACTGGAGGGGAGGCTGGGTTGGGGCCTTCCTTGGACTTGCCCACATCCCCGATGAAACCTGAGAGCCTGTCCTGAGTATGTATTGTGTTCGTGGTGGTGGAAAGGACACCTCCATTGATTAAGGAAGTAACTTGGACTACCTTGCATAGACAAGATTGGAGGCCCATTCCAGAGGGTGCAAGCTGCAAGACCATTTTAGGGAAGGATCCCATTAGTGTGGCCAGCATCCCATCTCGGGACAAAGGGTTCAGTATGAAGAATCCATTTCCTCGTCCTCTGCTAACACTGGCTCCGTTTGTGTGATTTCCACAAATTATCTCAGACCGTCCAGCGCAGCTCATGCCTGTCCCGCAGATTCACAGAATAATCCTCTAAGGAGACCAGTGTCCTCCTTTGGACTTCCAGTTATTCACCCCGTCCCCTCAGACGGTCATCTTCTCTCTGCCAAACAAATTACTCGAGCTGCCAAAACTCCACTGAGAATCTCCAGGAAGATCTCTGGTGTATTGCAGAAAAGAGGTGGGCCCTGATGAGATTCCCAGCACGCCCCTCTGCCTGCTGTTGTGTTTAGGACACTAGCTGACCTCCCTGGTGCTGTGCTCATGTTGAACATACAGAAGTTCAGTTTCTGCCCCAGCCCCTCTGTATCCACAGCCAGGGAGTGAATGCAGCTTTGGCTTGTTTGAGAGGGAGGCTGTAGCGCTCACCTTCTTAGGGATCCCTTTTTCATTCCTTGCTTATCACGTACATCACTGACACCTCCTGGGTTTCAGAGTCCACTGCAAAGCACGGGGGGCCCTCGAGGATTTCCTAGTGTGACTTTGTTCTCTGTGTGACATTTGTACTGTTTTCTTGATTTTGATTGCCCTGAAACATTTCCCTAACCTCTAAACTAGGGAAGGTCCAGTGAATCCACCCATATTGTTTGCTGAGTTGATTAGATAAGAAAGACAGTGAGTGAAGACTGCCAACTTCCTTCCCTTCCCCAGAGCCTTGAGTTTCAAAAGGTCCAGAAAACACCCAGTGAGCCCGTGAACTGCTTTGTAGCTTGACTTCAAAATCTCTTTTGGCAAAGAAATGACAAAGGAATGTGTCCACAGTAAGGCAGGGCTATCCAGGGCCTATCTCCAGGTGGTTTTCCTTGAGGTTCAGGCAGAAACGGTGCTGTTCTCGGCAGTTTTCTGGGGAAATTGCTATAGCAAACAGCAACAGCACACATTGATTTTTTGCCGCCTTTGAAAATCTGTTCTGTCAAGAGTCCAGTGTGCTGGAAAGAACACTGGCTTTCATGTGGCTTCGAAACCAGGCATGTTATGGAGGGGTAGAATCTGGGTCAGTTGCTGATGGTGACAATCAATGCTACACTTGTTAGCGATTCCCCCGGGCCTCCCTTTCTCTGCTTCACTAAAGGCCTCCAGGGGACTGTTGTCTGCCCTCCCCCGAGGGAGCGAGCGCCACACTTGCAGCCACAACGAAGCAGTGAGTTTTTCACCTTTCCCTCAGCGGAGAGGAGTCTAGGCCTGTGGCCTTTGGAAGTCACGTGGGCCTTTGTCTTTGAGCCTCAGGTTACCCGTCTGTGAACTGGGCATGATAATACCCAAACTCTCCCAAGGGAGCCTCCTTGAGGAGCCAGTGAAACAATGTGCTGAGTGAGCACTTTTCCCAAGCATTGAGTTGACTGTCTTAGGAAGGTCCTGTGGGGGAGCTGAAAACAGGGAACCTTCTGGGTGTTATGAAGGGAGAAAAGTCCAAGACGCCGGTTTTGCCAAAAACTCAGTCCTACTCATGGAGGCTCAGTGGCTACCGTGCAGGTGGAGGAGAGGCATGTGACTGCGCCGGCTGACATCCACACACCAGAAGCCTCATGGTCACGTGCAGCCCACCTCACAGCATTGCCCCTGGGTCATGGGCGGTGGTTAGGATGGTGGGTATATTTCAGGCAATGAAAAGTCACTGTCAGTGTTCCCTTTAAGATTGCTTTAACCTGTGCCAGCTTGACGCTTGCTGACTTGGGGCATACATCTTAACCTCTTGGTGCCTCAGTTTCCTGATCTGTTAAATGGTGACATGCTGGCACCTCCCTCCTAGGGTTTCTATGAGGCTTAAAGGAAATACAGGGTTCAGAGCCCAGTTAGTGCCGCAGATACTCTCCTGGTGCTGTTTTTGTGGTGTGCCTGTGTAGGGTTTCATTGTTGCCTTCCTGTGGCTGCTCTTCCTGGTGGGTGGAACCTGGAAATCCTAGGACAGATCATGGATGTTGCTCTACTGGATACCCTTTCAGCCCCACCCTGTGGGAGTTCGGGGGAGCCCAGGAGAGTTTGCTCAAGAGGGTGTACAGATGGGTGGCTAGGCTCTAGTCTTACCAGACAGGAGTTTGAGGCTGGCAGAAGTGGGGGGCTTGGTCCAAGGTGCAGGGCTAATCTGGCCAGAGCTGAGCCAGCAGGGCCTTGGTAAGACCCTGTGGCTTTGTGAAGCACCTTCTTGCCTGGGTTTCCATTTGCCTACAGGTTTGTTGTGGATAGCATGATATCCATAGACATACACTGTGCCCACTTTACAGATGGAGAAACCAAGGCCCAGAGAGGAAGTGACTTGCTCAGAGTCATGGAACAGGAAGGTGGCAGGGTCCCTAGGCCCTGATTCCCAGGCCAGCGCTCCTGCTGCCCCACTGAGGCTTTTGGGAAACACAGGCTCTGTGTGTCCCCTCAGTCCCCAGGGGCTGTTGAACAGTTCTCAAGTGACCTCGGATTACCCAAGATGCCTCTGCCAACTGCCCTCCCAGGCCCCAGGGTCATGGGTCACATTCTTTTCTTCCTCGGGCAGATCCTGACCTTGGCTTTGCCTGGAACCTATGATCCAGCTCTCCACTGACTCTCCTGGGTCTGCTGGACCAGAAAGGTATTTGTGTAGCCCCTCTTGGGCCCTCGTTACTCATTGACAGTGCTGGTGGAGAGGAGGGCTTCAGTGGTGTGCACTGGGTCTGATAGCCAGAAACCCTGGTGGCATTTGCTGGACGTCTTCCACATGTCCCTCTCCTTGCTGGGACTCTGGGACTGAACCCCAGGCTGCGTCCTCACAGGTGTCCTGGCGTCTCCAAGTCAACCCTGAAAGGAAAGTACGCTGATGAATTAAGCAGCTGTTTGCCCGGTTCTACGTGCCATTCTTGAATTTAAGCCCCACTGTTAATCGTTGCCCATATGATAGACCAGTAAACTGACACAAAGAGGTTAGATAGCCCAGGCACGGTGGCACATGCCTGTGATCTCAGCTACTCAGGACGCCGAAGTAGGAGGATCGTTTGAGCCCAGGAGTTTGAGACCAGTCTGGGAATCTAGCAAGACCCTGTCTCTCTAAAAAAGAATAAGGTTTTAAAAGGAGATTTGGTAAATTGTACAGGATCACAGAGCTAATAAATGGTGACCCCAGCATCTGGCCTGCCAGCCTTCCCCCTGGCTCCTGGCTACCACTACCACTTCTCTGGCATTGTTCTTCTCAGAATTCCTTCTAGGCAGGTGGATGGGGAAGGAAGAAGTGGAGATACAAGTCAGGCTGGCAGCTGGTGCTGTGACCTGGAACCCTGTTTCTGGCGCTAAGCCGGGTTTTAGCTGAAGGAAACCTGCTGGAGGGGTTTCCTCTGTGCTTCTTAGGGAGCAAGATGGCCTCAGAGATGGAGACACGGTTTGTCAGTCCCAAGCCACTGCAGAGAAACGGCAGGTGGGCTAGGAGTCAGCCCCAGGTCCCCCGGCATGCTGCGTGTAGCCCTGCCCTGCCACCGCACCTGCTAGAGGACCAATTTAATGCTTTCTAGAGGGTCCCAACGTTCGGTGATTAGGACTTTGCATGAGGCAGGGGGCACTGGAGTCCAGCAAGTACCTCAAACCCAGGGACAGTCTCCGCCTGCCACACCTGCTAAGCCATGAGGGCCTCAGGTGCCCTGAGGGGAGGGAGCAGGAGTGGAGCCACCAGCCAGAGCCCCCAAACCAGGTCACGTATCACCTGCCACTTCCTGCTGGCAGACGAGATCTCAGACACCAGAATACAGCATCTTCTGCTAGAACTGGGTCCTTCCACTCGGTGGTGACTTTGAATCCCAGAAAAAGTGTTTTGGGGATGAGTGGAGTGAAGGAAGAGTGTGAGCATCAGATCTGGCTCCTCTCCAGCTTCTGTGCTGCAGCCAGCCGGGTGAGCCCAGGACAGCCGGCCGCCGCTTGGGTGCAGCCTCCTCCTCCGTGAATGAAGGTGGTGGGGTGCATGCGTGTGCGTGTAAGTGCGTGTGAGAATGTGCTTGTGTGAGTGAATGTGTGTAAGTCTCAATGACTGTGACTGTGAGAGTCCATGAGAGTCTCAGTGTGAGAATGTGTGAGTGCATGAGAATGAGTGTGTGAGAAAGTATGTGAGTGTGAGACTGAGTGTATGAAAGTGAGTTAGCAAGTGTGTCAGTGTGTGAGAGAATGGGTGAGCACATTTGAGCATGTGTGTGTGCACGTGCGCTAGATTAAGAATGCATCCAACTGACATTTTCTGGATACTGTTACATGCTAGGAATTACTAAAATCAGCTGTTCCAAAGGTGGGTGGATGTTGCACCAGGGGACATTGGGCAACGTTTGCGGATTCTTTTGCTTGTCACAGCCTGGGAGGTATGCTGTGGGCAAGATGTGGGCAGAGGCCAGGGACACTGCAGAGCCTCCTTCCATGCTCAGGGCAGCCCCTAAAGCAGAGGCTGCTTACGGAGCCCAGATGTCAGCAGTGCTGAGCTGAGATCTCTGTCCAAGAGGTACAGTGGCGGTGAAGACAACATCTGCCCTGCCCTCCAGGGGGACAGGCAGGACAGTGGACACAGCCAGGACACAGCCTCATGAGCGAACCCGAGGGAGCGCCTGTCCCCTGGGACTGTGAGCTCCATGGGGCAGGAGCTGTGTCTGTTTGCTCCTGATCCCCAGACGGGTCCCGTAGCTGGTCTTGGCACCGTAGCTGCTGTTATTTTTGTTCTTAGCTCCGTGTTGGGCACGTAGAACCTATGTGGGAAGAAACTTCTGAATAAATCCTGAGTTTTCCAACCTGCTTCCTGGAACTCAGATATTTTTGAAGGCCAGCCTGGAGGCATCAGGGCTGGGGGTGGGCAGATTGTAGGCAGCCGAGTCCTGGGGTGGAGCGGGGCTCAGGCCCTTTGCCCTGGCTTCAGCCGAAGCACCTTGGCTTTTTAAAAAATTTTTATTTTTATTTTTTAACATTTTTATATGTTGAACTATCTTACGTGACTTCCTTTGAACAAAATCTCCTGCAAAAAAGGGAAAAGTTTGAAAAGTTGAGGCATCGGGGACAAGGTGAGGGCTGCTTGACCGGCCCAACTTGGGGGAACTGAGGTGAGGGAGCCGCTCTCCTCCTGCGCTGCAGGCTGGCCGGATGGTGGACCGCCAGCAGCTGGCTGGTTCAACACGCAGAAAGCACCTTCTGCAGTCCTCGGTTCAGGCAGCGTTGGAATTGTAGGGCGTGAGCAACATGCAGCCTGCCCTGAAGCCTATAGCCCCCACAGTCCCCCCAAACTAGTGTAGAGTCTGGGACACTTCCCAAATGGTTCACAATCAATCATCTAATCTTTTGGGGGACAATAAATAATGTCACCAGACATTGCCGACTATCCCTGGGGGGTTAAAATTCCCCCTAGTTTAGATACGCCCTGTGATCATACTCAGTAGCTTTATCTCTGGATTTCCCAAAGGCCTTAGCCCTGAGGTGGCTGGATCAGAGAAGGCCCCACCAGCTCCCAACAGCAGATGCTCAGGAACTTGATATTTCTAGGAGACACACTGAGTTTTCAACCCATTGCCTCGTGTGGTCTGGGAAGCTAAGTTGCAGGAAGAAAAAAGGCGCCGGGTAGGGTAAAGGGGTTTCACCAGCTAAAGAAGCGAGAAAGGTGGACATTTCTCCCTGTTCTGTTCTGGAGGAGGAGAGGGCTGGTGGAGGCTGACACCATATCCTAAAGTGATCACGGTTTCTGGAAACCAAAGAGAACTGACCAAACTGGGCTGAACCACAGCATTTGTTGAGTCCTTATAAATGTAGAATTTGTTTTCAAGACATTGCATTCTTCAGGTTTAGCAACAGTTTAAAAGTGAATTTCACTGAAAGCGTGGCTGGTGAGCTGCATTGCCCATTTGTTCAGAGGAAGCTGCAACCTGACTCTGCACCTAGGAGAGTGTCACGCTAGGAGCTAGAGGTAGAGAAAAGAACAAGGCAGGCAAGCCACCTGCCTCATGAAGCTGGCAGGGAGGGCTGGTTGACTTCACCCTGGAGTGCTTTGCTGAGCAGGGTATGCTAAGAAGCTCCTGTGAAATGAGAAGTCCTTTGACTCTCAGAATGAGGGGTGGTATTGGCAGGGCCCTGGGTTTCTGGAAGGCTCCCTAGGTCGTGTAGGCGAGGTGTCCCACAGGCCAGGGTCTTGGGACCGTGAACCTGCTGAATTAGCAAGACTAACAGACCCAGGCCTTTCATGCCTCCTGCCTCCAAGCTGGCAGCTGCCCAGGAATGCTCACAAATATAAAACTGACTTTGTTTTCAGAATGTTCTGGAGCATAGACTCCAAAGTCTACATAAAGGCATTTTTGTGGGGCTGGTTATCTACTGGGGCCCCAGACCACAGCATCCCAGTGGAGAGCGGGATCTGCCCACGGAATGCCATGTGTTGGCAGAAGGAATGGATGCGCGTGGATTTGGGGTGGCCTGCACTTGCCAGCTGACCTCTAAGAGGTGTTCTCCAGGTTCTTGGGAGTTCCTGGGTCTTCAGAGGAGGCCTAGGCAGAAATTTCAGACTTGCATTCTCTCTACCATGGCATCCAAGGGGTCTTGGGCAGTGCCGGGCCCAGGTTCCTACCCTGAAGCTAGCTGCCATGTGAGGGCTGTGGCCAACTGTTCCTCATGGCATTTTCCATTCAGAAGGTCTGGATCTGTGCACCAGACCTGGGTCACTTGTCACTTACTCCTCCCCCGGTCCTCTGTTGCTGCCTGTAATACTTGATCTTATTCTTCATTTATTATGCTTCACCCCAGGAAATGGTGGGCATTTAATTTTTGTCACTTGACTGTTGATCTATAGGATACATGCTTATACTTCTGGTTCCTCGATTCAGCTCCTGGAAGTATGCTTAATAGATATCATCACCTGCCCAAGCCTGGCACCCCAGGGAGTCAATGGCAGCATTCCGAGTCTTCCTGAGCTCTGACTCAGTCTGGTTTTGCAGCCTACGCTTCTGCACCTGCCCTGTGTTACAGCACAGATAACCCCTCTGGCCCATCCCCTGCTTTGGTCCAGGAAGTACTTTTTGCCTTGAAGGTCCTTTTTCTTACAGAATTGTGCTGTGTGTTCAGTGCCTGCCACACTCCTTGGCTTAAGGTTTTCCTCTGCCCCTCTTCCCTTTTGGCAGGTAGCTGAGAGTCCTATGCTGTATGTGGTGTGTGTGTGTGTGCGCGCGTGCGTGCGTGCATGTGCATCTGTTTGTCTGCGTCACCAGCCTTCTGTGAGGGCTAGCTGTGAGGCTGAAGCTCGTACTATGCCTATACATGATAAGCATCGTGTGACCTTGTGTTCCCATTTTGTTGTCACTCTGGGGCTGCCTGACTTTAGGATCAGCAATACAGGTCCCCTTCTAGAATGCAGTGAGCTGCATCCTGGGTATGGTGGGCGGGCCTGAACTTGGTGTGGGGACATGTTTGTGAGCCTGATCCATCCATCTCACTGGGAACGTAGTGTCCATGAGGCTGAGTATCCTCTCCCAGTAAATCTACTGCCCCAGCCCCAGTGGGAAGACTGGGTTGGGTCCATGGGCCGTGTGTACAGGGGGCCTCCTTGTCCCCTGCAGTGTTCCATGAGGGAGGTGAAGCTGCTGGGCAGAGTGCAGGCCTGGCCTTCTTGCCATTCACCTTGGATTTGCTTCCTTCAGGAAACCTCTCGGCAGGAAGTGTTGACCTTGTGGCCTTTGTCTCCTTGCAGGCAGGTGACAGCAGGGACATGTCCCGGGAGATGCAGGACGTAGACCTGGCTGAGGTGAAGCCTTTGGTGGAGAAAGGGGAGGTGAGTGGAGATCTTCCTGGCTACCCCCTCACATGCACATATACCCAAAGGCACACACAGGCACACTGGAGTACACACTTGCACTCGTGGGCAAACACTGCACAAATACACATGTACACAGCATACGCACAGCATACAAACATGCTGCATGCACAGGTGTGCACAGCATGCACAGACACACATGCATGCACACATAACACGTGTCCACTGCTTCCCTGAATGCAAAGCTGTGAGAGGCTCATGTTCAAGTCCCATAGGATCGGGCGCTGGGCCCCTTGCCCACCTCTCTGGGCTTTTGTGCTCTCATTTGTAAAGTGAGGGCATTGAACCAGAGGTTCTTTCGGCAGTCCCGTCTCTAGCTAGCCTTCTGTGGTTATAGAACATGCAACATGGAGCCCACTTGCCCGTGGGGACTGCCTGCCTCAGCTCTGATTAAAGCTGCATTGCCTGGGTTTAAATCCCAGCTGTGACACTTTGCAGCTTGGTGTCCACTTGCAAACCTCTTGGTCTCTTCATGTTCTAGTTCTTCATCTGTAAAGTGGTGACATTAGGACTTATTTCGTGGGGCCGAGTGAGGAGGGAGTGACTTAAGTCATAGGGAGCAGTTAGAAGTTTGCCGTGGAGGAGATGGGCAACACACAGTCGCTTTTTCACTTGCTCTTCTTATGTTTTTGGGCAAATGTCTTCTGTCAACATAGCCCTTCCTGTTGGAAACAGAAGCCACTGTCCTATAGCCTGGGCTGGCAGGGCCCGTCCTGCACCGATTGTTCTGATGATGAATGAACCTTTACATTTGCACAGTTGACATTGTAGCCTTAAAATATGTTCACATCCCAATTCTCACTGAGTCTCATAACTGCCTCTGATAACAAAATGCAGAAGCTTGGGTCCAAAAGTGAAGTTAGTCTAAGGCCAAATAAATACTTTGAAAAATGATAACCGTGCACTGACCACATCCTGCATGCCTGCCTCTCGGCTAGCCGTACTTCTACTTTATTTCATGCACGTCCCAGGCTCTGTGATTGTCCTCATTTTTTAGAGGCGGAAGTTGCGTCTTAGGGAGGTTAATTTGTCTTCATTGCATAGTTAGAAAGTGTGGGACATGGAATCAAATCCAGGGCAGCTGACTTTGGTGAATAGACTGTTCACTTAATTTTCTTACGATTCTACATGTAGCTGCTCTGTTTTAGGTCCATAATTTCATGGACTTTTCTTTACAAATGTGTGAGGCAACTATCTCTTTTCCCAATTTTGCAGATAAGAAGAAAAACTGGTCCCAGACAGGAAGGGGATTGGCCAAGTTCATTCAGGTATCTGGTACAACTAGAGTTAGAAACCAAGCCTGGGGAAGCTGCGGAATGCTTCCTCATCATTCCACACTAGGGGTCTGCAGATCTTTTCTGCAAAGGGTCAGATAGTAAATCTCTTAGGCATTGAAGGCCACGTGGTCTCTGTTGCAACCACTCAACTTTGCCATTATAGTAAGAAAGCAGCCATAGGCAGTATGTGAGTGAATGTACTCGCTGTATTCCAGGAAAAATTTAAAACGTGGTGAGGCAGATTGTAGTGTGCCAACTCTTACTGTGTATGATGCAGGTTCTAAATCCATGTCCTCTTAACTCTGGCTCTGTGACATAGTCTTATGAAACAATCAAACAAAAACTAGGTAGAACAAATACATATCACCGTGTTCTTACTTCTCCCTTTTAAGAAAAACCCTGTGAAAATAGTATCCCACACTTTGCGTTATTCACTTCACATTTCTGGGAGATCTTTCCAACTTCAGTCCCTAGTCCACTTGCTTTTCTCTTTTTAGGTACATAGTATTCCACCAAATGTATTTGTCCAGTGCCCAGTATGTGGACACATGTGTCTTCCAGCCTTTTGCTGTTACAAACAGCGCTGCAAGAAATATACACCCTTGTATGTTTCATGTGAGTCATTCCATACATGTGCCGGTGCACCCCTAGAAAAAAGTTCTCAGAAGTGGCATCGCTGGGTCCAAGGGTAAATGCATTTAACACAACATTATTTATTTGTTTCAGGCAGCCTAGTAGAAATCGTAGAACATGTTATGTGTGAAACACGCCTCTAAGAGCTTGTCAAGTCAGGCTTACATGCCAGTCCATCTCTCAGTGAATATTTACCCTTTCTCTCAAGGTTCAGATGAAATAAATTTCTTTCAATTCCTTAGATTGACTCAGCAAAGTGTTTGGAGTGAGGCTTAATTGTTGGGAAGTTCTTCCTCGTGTCTGTCCTCAATCTAGGTTGCCACTGCACTCTGCTAACGTTTTGAAGGTTGGTGTTGTACAGAAGGGGTTTCCTCATTCTTTCTCACCAGTACACACTCACGTACAAATATACACACACAGGACAATGGTGTAGGTGCCAACCACTTTTGCTTCCACTTCAGTTTGCCCAAACTCCCTGATGCTCTTGCCCACAGCCCACGGGATGTGGAGCTTTTAGGATCCCGAGCAACAGGGCCTCTGCTTCCATCTAGTCCTCAGTCCCTGCCATCCAATGGGGCTCCAGTCCATCATCCTGTTCCCCTCACCACTTTTGCATTTTGCTCTGCTGAGCTGTCTTCTTTCCTGGGGGTTTGTGGTGGGTCAGGCTGGGGCTCAGTCACAGAGTGTTAGGACTCCGTCTCTGGGTCAGGAGGAAAACATGCCAACAACATCTCTTAGAAATGCTGGCCAGCCAGGGCACCAGTTGGTCCTCCAAGTCACACTTTCACCAGTCCACAGGGGACATGGGCTTTTTCTCTGTCTTCCTGGGCCTGTCCTGCCATGGACAGCTCTGGTAAAAGATGGAATTTCAGCTGAAACTCAGAATTTTTTTTTCTTTTTGAGACGGAGTTTTGCTGTTGTTACCCAGGCTGGAGTGCAATGTCACAGTCTCGGCTCGCTGCAACTTCCGCCTCCCAGGTTCAAGTGATTCTCCTGCCTCAGCCTCCCAAGTAGCTGGCATTACAGGCATGTGCCACCACCCCCAGCTAATTTTGTATTTTTAGTAGAGACAGGGTTTCTCCATGTTGGTCAGGCTGGTGGAACTCCTGACCTCAGGTGATCCGCCCACCTCAGCCTCCCAAAGTGCTGGGATTACAGATGTGAACCACCGTGCCTGGCCTGAAACTCAGAATTTTTAGAAGTCTCCACTCTCCTCTTCTACTCACAGAGATTGAAATTTAATCCAGGTCCAGATGACAGCAGCCATGGAAAAAAATGTAAGGAGGAGCATATGTGGTCGGGTTTTAAAAGTATAGCACGTGGGTAGAACCGGGGAGACCAGTTAATAACCAGTTATCCAATTTCTGTATCTCTCAAGCTTGTGGTCAGCTTAGACCTTCAGATTTTTATCTATCAAGGCTATTGTCAGCAATCCAGTTAATGTGTCTGCTTTTCTGCAGGACTTCTATTTTGAGATGAAAAGAAAGTTTGCCTTTGTGAGAACTTAGGGAGACCCCACAAAGGGGGGAGCGTAGGTACAGATTCAGGGTGTAGAAAGGCCCATGTGTTCCACCATCCTTTCTCTTATAGAGGAAACAGATGAAATTAACAATCTTTTTTGTCTTCCCACAGAGCATCACCGGCCTCCTGCAAGAGTTTGATGTCCAGGCAAGTAGAGGATGTGACTTTTCTTCCCCTTTCTCATCCCATCTTCTCCTTTTCCTTCTTCTTTCCATTGGTTTAAGTAGATCATTACGCAAACATTGGGGGCAAGGGGAGAGAAGGCAGTGGTCTCAGCCAGGTCCTCACCCTCAGCCGCTGCTCCCAGACAGAAGCTGGCTTGAGTGCTGTCCAGAGAAGCAGGAACCAGTCACCACCTATGAAAGCAGGACAGAGACACCGCCCGTTTCAGCCCCAAAGAGCTGGCCAGAACGGTGGGGTGTGTGTGGGGAAAACGCTGTGGCGCTGGGTGGGCTTGGGACCCTGTGAGGGTAGGGAACGGAAGCAAAGGCTTGATGTTCTTGGCTCCGCTTGGGAAACTGAAACCACCCTTCTCTGTGGTTTACTGGCTCAGAACTGAAGTATGTCCATCTCTACTCAGGGCTGCAGGGCGTGCCAGGGGGTGCAGCTCAGCCGTGTCCAAGAACAGGCTCTCAGGAAAACAGGCTGGGCTCTCTCAGCTGAAGGCTGGGTCAGAACTTCAGGAACTCTAAGTCCTGGACTCATTAGCCCCAAGCTCATGTGGGTCCCATGCAGTGCTGGGTCCTGGAGGGTGGGGCAGAAAGCCTAAGCGTGTGGCGAGCTCGTGGACTCCCTGAAGGAGAGGTGCACTCCTGGACCAGCCGAAGGCAGCCGAGACACCTGAACCTCTACCCATGTGGTGCACAGGTGTCGCTAGTTTGGGACCCGTTCTGTGCTCTACATCCTGCTCCTCTATTCTATCTCCTTACCCCAAAACAACTCCACCTTTCCTCTTGAATCTCTTATTTCACGAATGCTCCCCCATCCATCTCGAGGTGAGGAATCTTGCATTGTCTTTTGAAGGAAGGGAAAGGATGGGAGAGGGGCTGGAAACATTGGCTGGTAGATCATGGAGGTTTTTGATACCATGCCCAACGTGTGTATTTTCTCATCCTGGTTGTGTCAGGTGTCCCTGGAGATCAGCCTGACCTCAGGGGCTCTGTGGAACCATTGGGGTGTGCCTAAGGTGTGGCGTTCTGTCTGGGTATTTGGTTTCTTCTGAGCACAGCACATCCCCATGATGCAGTTGACGGTTCAGAACGTACTTATTCAGCCCTCCCTGTGCACCAGGCTCTGAACACAGGTACCTGTCCACTACAAAGGACATGCCACTTAACTGTGGCAGCCTTAGAAAGCAGAGATCATTGCCTCCATTCTTTAAGCCGAGGAACTGAGGCTCCAAGAGGTTAGGCATTCCTGACCCTTCTGCTCCCAGGAGTGTCTCCCTGACTAGTCATCCCTATGTTTATAGTGGCACGGCTGTCCCAGCCTCGCAGTGTAAACATGTCTGTGGTCAATGGATTTGGACCAGGACTGGCTTCTCCGCATTTGATGAATGACGAAATTCAGCCACCCAGTCAGTAAAACTTGACTGAGGTCAGGCCATGGTACCTTGCCACTTTGCCATAACTAAGATATCATGCTGGTCAGGTGCAGTGGCTCACGCCTGTAATCCCAACACTTTGGGAGGCCAAGGCAGGTGGATCACCTGAGGTCAGAAGTTTGAGACCAGCTTGGCCAACATGGCAAAACTCCGTCTCTGCTAAAACTAGAAATATTAGTTGGGTGTAGTGGCGGGCACCTGTAATCCCAGCTCCTTAGGAGGCTGAGACGGGAGAATCTCTTGAACCCAGGAGGTGGAGGTGGCAGTGAGCCGAGACTGCACATTGCACTCCAGCCTGGGCAACAAAAGTGAAACTGTCTCAAAAAAAAAAAAAGGAAGAAGAAGAAGAGAGGCAGCACTGGAAAGTGACTTGTGTGAGGTCACTTAGCAGTGATTGCAGAAGTGGTGCCAGACTCTGGGCCTCGCCTCTTCCAGCCCTGAGAGCTTCCCATGCTGCCTGCGAAGGATTTTTTTTTTTTTTTTTTTTTTTTTTGAGAAGGAGTTTCACTCTTGTTACCCAGGCTGGAGTGCAATGGCGCGATCTGGGCTCACCACAACCTCCGCCTCCTGGGTTCAGGCAATT
This sequence comes from Aotus nancymaae, assembly GCF_030222135.1. Lineage (NCBI taxonomy): Eukaryota > Metazoa > Chordata > Mammalia > Primates > Aotidae > Aotus > Aotus nancymaae. The sequence continues at coordinate 81,413,196 of NW_026988450.1, read as the reverse complement.
CTCCTGCCTCAGCCTTCTGCGTAGCTGGGATTACAGGCACGCGCTACCGTGCCCAGCTAATTTTTTGTATTTTTTTTAGTAGAGACAGGGTTTCACCATGTTGACCAGGATGGTCTCGATCTCTTGACCTCATGATCCACCCGCCTCGGCCTCCCAAAGTGCTGGGATTACAGGCGTGAGCCACCGCGCCCGGGCGCCTGCAAAGGTTTTAATGATGCTGATGAGGGCTTCCTACCTGGCAGGTGCTGTGCTGAGGGCTTCCCAGACAATATCTCATGTAGTGCCCCAGTGATAACATGAGAGACACCATTAGCCTTATTTTTTACATGGGTAGACTGAGGCCAGAGTGGAGGGACTGGGAGCTACACCCAGGTCTGCCTGATGTGCTCAGGTCCAGGCTTTTTGCACGCCCTGGCCAGAGCTCCATCCCGTTCTTCTCTGTGTCGCAGGATGCCAGGCATGCGAAGGTGTTCCTGGAAGGTTGGGGGGGTGAACACATTCTTGAAGTTTATCAAGTCCAAGCCTTGATTTTACAGCTGGGGAACCCGAGGGACAGAAAAAGGGGAAGTTACTCATTTAGGGCGGCATAGTGGGGCAACTAAGAATTATGGTAGCAGATCCTCTTTTTCACCCTCTTGAGAATGGAAGAAAATGTGCCCCAGGGCAGTCAGAGCTGCAATAGATACAGTGGCTGTGGCACTGGCACCATGGCCTTGGTTATTTGACTGGTTCTCTGGGCCGAGAACAGCTGGAAGTTAGCCACAGGGGGGTCATCTGCGCATTCAGGGATGGGCCAGGCCACACCAGCCTCCCTCAGCTGCCGTTGTCAACCTTCCCTGTGGCTGAAACAACCTTCCCTGTGGAAGAAACAACCTTCCCTGTTTCTCCCCAGGGAGGCAGCTTGGTGGCGCTGAGGTTGTGTCTTCCTGCGGTGGGGATGTGGTCGTCCGTCTTCCTCAGATGAAGGCCCCATTCCAGGGCCAGAAAGAGTGAACCACAAGCCCCATCAGTGCCCTTTCCTGGTGACTGGCCCAACGCCAGTTGCTTCACCTCCCTGCAGCCTGTTTCCTCATCTGTGAAATGGGGACCGTGCTCCAGCCTTGTTAAGTGGTGTGGAGAGAGGTTATTGACGGGGACAGTGATGCTTCCTGCATTAGTGCTGGGCCAGACATCACGCACCCTATCCACTAACTATCATGGGCTGCTTCCCCAAATGTTTTTATTGTTGTGGAAAAATACATGTAACATCAAATTTACCATCTTAACTACTTTTAAATGTACAGTTCAGTAGTATTAAGTACATTCATATTGCCATGCAACCGTCACTGTGATTTATCTTCTGAACTTTATTTATTTTATTTTATCTTTTATTTTTTTTTCAGACAGACAGAGCCTTGCTCTGTCATCCAGGCTGGAGTGCAGTGGTGCGATCTTGGCTCACTGCAACCTCTGCCTCCTGAGTTCAAGCAACTCTCATGCCTCAGCCTCCTGAGTAGCTGGGATTACAGATGCCTGCCACCACACTGGGCTAGTTTTTGTAATTTTAGTAGAGACAGGTTTTTTCCATGTTGGCCAGTCTGGTCTCGAACTCCTGACCTAAAGTGATCTGCCCACCTCAGCCTCCCAAAGTGTTGGGATTATAGGCGTGAGCCCCCGCACCCAGCCATCTCCAGAACTCTAAAACTTACAGAACTGAAACTCTGTCCCATTAAACAATTCCTCATTCTAGCTTCAGGCAGTCACCCTTCTATTTTCTGTCTCTGTGATTTTGATTAAGTACCTCATGTAAGTGCAATCATATACTGTTTTATTATTATAAAACTGTATTAATTTGCATTTATTTGTTCTTTAGTGTCTGGCTGGTATAACTTAGCATCACGTCCTCAGGGTTTATCCCTGTTGTAGCATGTGTCAGAATTTCCTTCCTTTTTAAGACTGAATCATATTCTATTGTATGTATGCCCCACATTTTGCTTCTCCATTTGTCCATTGGTGGACGCTTTGGGCTATTGTGAATAATGCTGTGAACATGCACATACAGATACCTCTTTAAGATCCTGCTTTCAATTTTGGGGGGCATATACCCAGAAGTGGAATTGCTGGAGGTATTAGTCTGTTCTCAAGCTGCTATAAGGACATATCAGATACTTGGTTATAAAGAAAAAGAGGTTTAATGGACTCATCGTTTCACATGGCTGGAGGCCTCACATTCATGACAGAAGGTGAAGGAAGAGCAAAGGCACGTCTTACAGGGCGGCAGGCAAGAGAGGGTGTGCAGGGGAACTGCCTTTATAAAACCATCAGATCTCATGAGACTTACTCACTATCACGGGACCAGCATGGGCAAAACTTGTCCCCATGATTCAATTACTTCCCACCAGGTCCCTCCCAGAACATGTGAGGATTATGGGAGCTACAGTTCAAGATGAGATTTGGGTGGGGACACAGCCAAACCCTATCCCTGGATCATGTGGTTATTTTGGATTTTAAAATCTTGGTTATCAATTCTGGGAAACCTGGAAAGCATGATTTATCTGTTCCCTGTGAAGATAATTCCTCACATTCGTGTTTCTCTGGAAAGTCTGCAAAACACTTTTATGTGCCTTAATGGCAAATGGATTTTATCTGTTCATTTAGTTGGTTTCTTACCTGCTTGTAAAACTAGGGCTCCCTCCTGGCCAGGTCTTTGGGGTCCAGTCTAAGGAATCTGAGCTGCTTTATTGTGTGTATCTGAAAGCAGCTGATGTTATTCTTTGAAAAATAATTACTGCTTCAGCACTTCGACTAACTCAGGCAGATTCCTGCTTCCTTTCCCAATGTAGTCAATAATTTAGACTTTTTTTTTATTTTAATGAATCAAAACTGTTCTTCCATCTCCCTCCTATTCTCCCATCTCAGGACATGGGAAACTGAGGGAGCAGAGAATAGATCTCACGCCTACTCCCAGGGAAGGTCAGCCTGTGTTTCTCAAGCCAGGGTCAGCTAAGGAGCTGCCCCTTAGGACATCATTAAAGTGGGGACCACACAGAGAAGCCTTTGGAAGGACGGTAGCCGAGGTCAGGATAAGGTCTCCCAGCACTGTGCACCAGCCTGGGCTGAGTTAATCCCCAGAGCTGTCCTGTGAGGTTGGGGCATTTTTCCCTATTGTGCCTTCCTTTGTTTCTTTAACAAATGCCCACTTTGTGCCTGGCATTAGTTTAGGTACCGGGGATGCAGTGATCAGTGTGACAGGCAGTGACCCGTGTTTTCAGGAACCTAAATTCTGGAATAATAGCTCAGCACTGCCAAGCACAGAATGTGTGCCTGGCAGCTTGCCAAATGTGCCCCACGTGATCCTGTCCCCATCCTACGGAGAGAGAACCTGAAGCCCAGAGAGGTTAAGGCACTCGCCTGAGAGCACAGGGCTGGAAAGAGGACCTCAAGCCGTGTGCTTCCAGGGCACATATTTGAAACCAGTCCTGATTCCCTAGAAGAAAGAGTCAGACAAACCCAGACAAGCAAACGTGAGAATTCCAGCTTCTGTAGGTGCTTTGAAGATAATAGTGAAGGGTGAGATGGAGCCAGGTGATGGGATAGGGCGTGGCTGGGGTGCCATCTTCTTAGGTTGAGGCTTTTTTAAGTGGTGAAATTGCACTGAAACCTGAAAGATGGAGCCAGTCACATGACAAAGAGAAGTCTGGGGATAGATCATTCCAGGCAGAGGTAGCAGCACCATCAAAGGCCTTTCTGATCTGGATTCTGAAATTTCCAAGGGCAGAAATGCATTATTCCTGTAAGCTGTTAACAGGCTTGGTGTTCCAGGTAAGTCACAATATTTGAGCTGAATCTGAATGTTGAATGATACTTTGTCAAGGTTGCTACTAAAAAAAAAATCTTTTATATAAATCTGTATTCATTTAGATTCGGCTTCTAGATCCAGTTGATTCATGAGATTGATCAAAGTGTCCCTGAGATTTTTAGCAGTCTCCAAATTCTTGGGTGGAGAGTTGCTGTAGAATTTCCTTCAGAAGATGCAGTGCAGTGTGACAACAGAAGCTGTCTGGGCCGGATGGGTGACAGGGCCAGGGCCTGCGGAGCATATCAGCCCAGGGACTGGTCAGCATATTCTGACCTCAGATTCACACAGGAGTTCAGCAAAGTGACAGGACAGCACCTGCCTGCCATGGACTTCAGTGTCTTCTGATGAGCCAGGCCAGCACTGAGGGCCTCCCACGTGCTCTTGCTGAATCTTTGGGGACCTGTACCATTGTCCTTACTTTACAGATGAGGAAACTGAGGCTTTCCCAGGGGTGGCAGGTGTGAAGTGGGCCACATTGAGCCCAGGGCTGTCTGACCCAGACATTCTCTCAGCCATGATGCTTGAGTGCGGCCCTGTTCCTGGAAAGGCTGATCAAGCCCTTATGGACTAGATTCTGGTTCATCTTTGTCACATCTGCTTGTCAAAAAATCTGGCCAAGCAGATCATCTAAACAACACTTCATTGGGCTTATGTTTAGCGTACTGACAATGAGTTGTTGTAGGACTCAAGAATTGATGTGCCTTAATGGCAAATGGATTTTATCTGTTCATTTAGTTGGTTTCTTACCTGCTTGTTAAAATAGAGCTCCCTCCTGGCCAGGTCTTTGGGGTCCAGTCTGAGGAGTCTGAGCTGCTTTATTGTGTGTCTCTGAAAGCAGCCGATGTTATTCTTTGAAAAATAATTACTGCTTCAGCACTTTGACTAACTCAGGCAGATTCTCACTTATTTTCCCAATGTAGTCAATAATTTAGGCATTTTTGTTTTTTTTTAATCAAAACACACACACTGAGCCCAGAGCTTGGCACTGAGGAGCTGCTGGCAGAGTCTGTGTCGAGCTGCTGGGTGGCCTGTCTCAGGAGACAGCTCGCCCACCAGAGCAGATGGCATCAGGCCTTGTCTCTCCGTCACTGGCATCGCCTTTGGGTGGTCTCTTTGTTTTGTCCCGGGTGATGTTCGGGCAAAGTGATTGGTGATTTGCATGTGAGGTTCTGCCAGCGCTGTCAGGCCCCTGCTTGGCTCCCCCTTCCTGGAAAGATTCCGGAACTCTCAGAGCATGGGGTGGGCGGGCTGCTGGCCTAGGTGTCAGGGTTGCAGGAAGGACGTGATCTGATTGGCTCTGCTGAAAAGGCTTCGGCATCAGGTTTTAGGCAGTTGAGTTTGCAGATTTGATGAGTAGGGAGGGTGGGAGTATTTTGGGTTCCAGCTTATTTTCTTTGGCTAGAATTCTAGAGTCCAAGACTTCTGCTCCAGATGGGGAGCTTTGTGGAAGGCCACTTGAAGGAAGGAAGAGGAGGAAGAATGGGTATTTGCATACTCACCATTGTCTCAGGGCTTCCCTGCCAAGGTGAGGGGTGTTGGCCTCTGTTGCAGATGAGAGACCCATTTAAAGGTGTTAGGGAATTTCCCAAAGGGTACTGCTGAGATAGTCATATATTTAGATCCATCTGCTTCCAAAAAGTGCTAGAGTTAGGGAAGTCGCAATGGCTGGCCTCTCTTGAGCTCGGCTGTATGTCAGAAACCATGCTGGGCTCTTTGCCTGCGTCTGCTCGTGTGATCCTCACAAAACCTCGCGAGGGAGGTATCGTTGCCATCTTCATTTTATGTTGAAGATACGAGGCCCAGAAAAGTCTTAAGGGATTTGCCCAGTGTTATGCCATGCCAAGATAGCTGGCAAAAGCTGATTCAGTCCCAACGTCTGGAGCCAAAGTTCAGTTCATTTAACTAGTTTTGGGGAAGGGACAGCAGAGTTGACTTCACCACCCCTAAATTGTACCTTGTGAGCCGAGTGACTTTCTGTGGCTTCAAATTGCTTTTTCTATTGGATTTGCTGCCTCTAATTCCCTCCACCTGGATCTTGAGTTATTCAGACGATTAGATTTGATTTGGTTTCCATGGGAATCTGTGTTTGTGTGCTCACCAGGGCTCCCTGGGAAATGAGCTGATGTTACCCACAGGGCCTCAGTGTGGAGCAGTGGAGGGGGCTGGGGCAGCGCGGGGGCCGGGCAGGGGCTCCAGAGGTCTGGCTTCCAGTTCTGCCGAGAGGCCTCTTGTTCAGTAGAGCTGAGCTGGTCTTGGGGACGTATGATCCCATTCAGGGGGAGCTGTTTTTCTCCCCTTTTCTTGGAAGCAGACCAGCTCACAGGGAAAATGGAAATGGTGACCTTTCGCTAATTTCTCTCTTTCCACACAGTTGCCTCTTGTTTTCATGCCCCATGACTGCAGGTGGGCAGAACTCAGACAGAAACCTGGAAGTCCTCATTTCCCATCCTCACCCTCCCCCAGCCCTACTTCCTAGCAAAGCCATTGGGACTTAGAGCAAACCCTTAGAGTGACAGATGGCAGGAACACTCATCTGGATCAACGCAAAATGAGGCTTTGCAAAATAAACACGGCCTGCCTCTTCTGCAGGTCTGCTGTGGGTTTCCTAGGAGCACCCTCCAGTGGAGTGGGAGAGTGGGGCTCGTGCGCCCAGGCCAGGCCCTGCCAGACTGACCTCATTCATCTCCTGGTGTCCCAGAAAGGGTGCAGTGAGTGGAAGCGAGGGCAGACCCAGCCCTGTCATTTACTACCCGTGTGTCCTTGGCCACTCTCTTGACCTCCCCAGGGCTTAGTTTCCTAATCTGTGAAACAGTGGGGAGCATCGCTGTCCCTGAGCACATTGCAGACATTGAATACACACAGCAGCGGGCTCAGCTCACAGGCCTTTGTTGCCCTCCCCTGCTCCATGGATGACGAGGGGTCTGCTCCATCTCTCTACCCTAATCCAACAAAGATGTTCTTCCAAGTTGTTTTTTCCTTGGAGAATTGAGGTCTTGAGTGTGGATTCCAGTTGCATGCCGGATTCCCAGGCTGACACCCTCTGCCCACAGCAGCTTGTTCTCTGACTGTGCAACTTTGTTTAATTCTCTTGACCCGATGTCAACATAAAAGACTGGGGAATGAACCGAGAAGGGACAGGCCCAGCTTGACCCTTGCCTTGAAGGTCTTATCTTCCATTGTGTGGCACTTGTAGGGGAATCATGGCTTTGGAAGCCCCAGGACCTGTCTATCTTGGATCTTAACTCTTTTACCTCATTGGGCACCTGTACTGCAGCCCCAAAGGCTCTCTGTTCAATGGCTGCCATGATAGTCCAGGAGACAAAGCTGGCTTACTGGACTTGCTCAGGAAGTGTGTGACTGTCTTTTTATCGTGTTCCTCCTGGCTACACATACCCCCCTGGTTGTCTCTGGTACTCTGGTACTTTATGTATGCCTTATTCTTTAAATTTTTTTTTTAAGACAGGGTCTCCTCCTGTTGCCCAGGCTAGAGCATAGTAGTGCAGTCTCAGCTCACTGCAGCTGTGACCTCCCAGGCTCAAGTGATCCTCCCACCTCAGCCTCCCTAGTAGCTGGGACTGTAGGCGTGATCCACCATGCCTGGCTAATTTTACATTTTGTAGAGAGAGGTCTCACTATGTTGCAGAGGCTGGTCTCAAACTCAAGTTACAGGTGTGAGCCACCATGCCTGGCCTGTGTTTCTTACTTGATGGAATGGACCATTAAGGGAAATGGTACGGCTGTGGCTTCCCCTCCTCCTCCAAGGGCACAGGGGATGAACCAGGAAAATTTAGCGGGAGGAGTATATCATTTTATGCAAAGATGGTGGGGAGGGGAGGCCCCTGACGTTTTCTCTTGAGCCTCCATGCCCATGATTTGTCTTTCTTGCCACCATCGGCCTTGACTTTATGTTGTTGAGCCAGTCAGCTTCCTGGCCTGCTGTTCAGAGGGCGCCCTACTGCACTGGCCATGCCTGGACCCCAAGGCTTGCTAGACCAAGGGAGGGGTCGCCCAACCCACCAACTGACTTAGAGCTTGGGTATGCAGTCATCCTCTTAAAGCCCAGTATGGGCGGCATCTGCCCAGGGCCTGCTGGGAAGGAGGGGATTACTGGGGACAGGGAGACACAGTCACAGCTGGCCTCCAAAGACCCTCCGGATCATCCAGAGAGTTGACTTAAGCCAGTGGAGCTGGCCCTGGCAGCTTCACTCTAATCATTTCTGGAGCGGTTGTTCATAACAGCTGACGTGGAGTGAAACGCTGCCGTTTGCAAAACATATTCAGGTCTGTACCATGATTTTCGTCTTGGGAGCAGCTCAGTGGAGCAGAAGGCCTCGTTACTGACCTCAGCTTACAACGGATGGCAGGCATTGCCAGAGAAGGCTGGTAACTTGGCCAGGGGCACACGGTGGTTATATCATTAGGATAAGTGTTGCTCAACAGACAGTGTTGTAACAAGGAAATGTTTGCTATTCTCCCCAACCTAGAAAGCTAACACCCCAGGCTATGAACGTCACCCAGCCCAGCTGGAGTTAGTCCTTCCAGCTTCCTGCTGTTGCCCAAGCATGCGACTTTGGTCCTCAGATTGGTAGGATGGCCACTGAACCCCCAAGCATCTCATCCATGTTCCAGGTAGGATGCAGGTGGGAGGGTGAAAGGACAAGAATCAAACGGCCAAGTTTGACCCTTTTTAAAAAAACTCTCCTTGAAGCTGCAGGAATTTCTGCTGGCATCTCATCAGCCACAGCTGAGCCTCCTGACCGTCCTTGGTTACAAGGGAGATGAGGAAGGAAGGGGAACATTTCATCAGGCACTTCGCTGCTTAGTGTAGCAGTTGGAATTCTATTCTGGAAAAGAAGGGAACAACAGATGTTTGGGATGCCAACCAACAGAGTCTGCCGTAGTTTATAAAGCTCCAAGCCAGGGTCGACAGCCGACGAGATGAAATCTCTAAGCCACGCTCAGTGTCAGGTCCCATTTCCCCACTTGACATCTTACAGATGGTGTAGACCGTTGTGGTAGGTGCCATGTGTGCTACTCGCCAGCATGCAGGCAGTGTAGACTGTAAGTCTCTAAGCTCATCCTCCGGGCCAGACTCTGTGCATTGGAGAGCCAGCCTTTCCCTCTGGGAATTGGCTGGCTGGCTGGGGAGGCAGCTGTTCCACAGATATTTGTAACTGTGGTCATGCTGCAAAGAAGAGAGCAGGGTCTGCGGGTCGTGTGTATGGTGGATAGCAGGAAGGAGGAGGTGATGTCTGTGCTGAGGACTTTCCATTGTTGGTGCACGTCCTCACAGAGACACACAAGCCTGCAGTTTGGGGGCAGGTGCCTGTTTTAGGAGGATGGGAGCAGCAGGTATTATTTCTCCATTCTGTTTGGTAATGTAACCCAACCTGTGCCACACGGATTGCTATTCCTTGGGGACACTGGGGAGATACAGGTGTTCTGTAGTGAAATAAATGTGGGGACTCTGACTGCATCCCCCTTTAGAAAGTCACAGTGCATGTTGAGAAAAAGGTTTCCTTCATCTCTTCTGCTCTGCACAGAATGTGAAATGGGATGTTAAAGAGAACAGGCTTTGGGTGCAGACAGTCCAATCCAAGGTTGGTTCAGATCCTGCCCCGCTCTTCCAGCTGTGCGGCCTTAGATGAAGTCCATCTCTCTCGGCCTCAGCTTTCTCATCTCTGCAGCAGCTGTTGCATGTATTTAATGAGAAAACACGTGTGAAAAATGCATAGAGGGTGTGGGTAAGATGCGATGGCTGTTTGTGACCACCCCCATCCCTGCCATCACCTATAGACGTGAGAGAGCAGCTTTCTAGACTCTTCCAGAGCAGGTGAGAGGAAAGTGGTGTGTACAGCCAGGCTTGGCCTTCTCATCCCCTTGTCTGAATCGGGCCTTGGGAGCAGGGTCTTCCGTGGCGTGGTCCTGAGCTGTGGAAGAGCTGGCAGTGGGGCTCTGGATGGTGGAGGAGTTGTGTTTGTGTTGCCAGCCTGGTGCCAGCCAGAGTCGGGGGGTCCTCTGCTGAGCCCCGACACAGGCACTTTGCTCTCTGGGTCAAGAGGACGAACAGTGCACCATGCGGCTCTGATGTTCTGGTTTCCTTGTGCCCTCTCTTTGGGAAAACGTAGAAGACACGGGACGGATTCCTCTCTCCAGAACACTGGGTGATTTATTCCCGCAGGGACAGGAGGACAGAACATTCCTTTGGGACTGAATAGGACAAAGGCCTGTGTTTGTGAGTGTTGTCATCCTCCCATTCAATCTCAGACAGTCTTCCTAGCTGGCTCAGAACCGCGTGCGTGCATGTGTGTTTGTTGGTGGGTGTGTTTGTTGAGGGTGTGTGTGTGAGAGACTTAGGGGATGGGACTTGGGCGCAGGGAAGATCACAACACTTGCTTTTTTGCCTCCTCCTCCTGGGTGTGCTGGGGGGCCAGGAACTGAGAGGAGGATTGATGGGGGCCAGCAGACCCTGGCACAGAGGAGCAAGGGCCCAGTGGATGAGAGTTTGAATCCCGGTTCTACCACTATAAGCCCACGACCTTGGGAGAGTCACTTCAACTTCTTTACCTGTAAAATGGGATTGATGGGCTTCCCTGTGACGTGGAGGTCAGATACCCTACCTTACTCTTCATAGGCACTTAGCAAATGTTCTCCCTCACCCCTGTCACCTGTGCCGGGGAGGCAGTCTTGCACCCACATGACCTTCCCCACTTCCACTTTCCCAGAATGGGTCTTTGTCCTTCCCACCAAGGCTAACAATGTCAAAACCTGCTGCTTCTGAGTCCTGCTGAGGCTGAGATTTGGGGCGGTGTTGAGGCAGCAGCCAGGGTCCTGACACTCCTGTAGTTCCTCATGAGTTGGGGTGAAGCATTAGTGCTCTGTAAGGCTCTCAGGAACCCCAGGGGTCTTATTGGGAGGGAGCTGAGCATCTCATGGCCAATCCAGGAGCAGAGTGGGTATGATCCCAACATTGATCCACGCCCTTAGGAGAGAAAGTTCCTTCCTAGGGGGTAATGCTCACCATCATCTGCCCGGATCAGATCTCTTATCCAGCAGATACCGGGTGCCCACCGAGAGCAGGCAGCTGTGCAGGGGCCTGTGGACAGAAGAGCAAAGGAGACCCACGTAGCCTTTCCTCCTTGGACGGAGGGAGGGACCCTTCAGTTTAGTGCTGGTTCCACGGCTGTAATTTTAAGACCCTCAAAGAGACGAGTCAAAAACCTGTTACCCACCCACAACCCCGGGGGCTGCCAGGGACATGCTTGATGCCAGCTGCGGTGGCGTGTCCCATACCTGCTGCCTCATTAACACCCTATGGTGCGTATACTGGGAGTCCCCTTCCTGCCTGGTGCTGTGGTCTGGGCTCTGGCAGGTGAATCCTCTCCTGCTACGGAGCCTGGGGTGCAGGTGGCTCTCCTGTCTCAGGGGTGAGGACCTGGAGGCTCGGAGGTTGGGTAATGGTGGAACTTGGATTTGCACTCTGACATCTGTGGCGGTAGGGACACTGCCTGCCCTGACCTGTCTTTAGAGGGACTCATGTGGGCCAGCTGGGGAGACAATGAAGAATGTGCCCCCACAGACAAATGAGCCTTTGTTCCCACAGTGGCTTCAGGGCCAGGCTGGGCCCAGCAGATGATTTCTGGCCCCCGCTGGAAGCCGGGCCACTGCTCCCTCATCTATGGATTTTTCCAGTGCCTGTTATGGGCAGGAAAGAAGTGTTGGGCCCTGAGGGGCAGAGAGGGCTGAAGGGAGATGGGCTGAGCTCTGTGAGCCAGGGAACTTACTGCGTTGGGGGATAATGCAGGTGCCAGGATGACCCTGTGCTGGGCGGGCCCGATGCTCCCAGGGAGCTGTGCCTGGCTCTGCTGTGTCTCTCTATATGTCACCATCCTCACCTGGTAACCTGCATCCCTGTGCCATTTGGGAACAGGGAACTTCTGGGTGACCTTGAGGAGGGTGGAAACCCAGGGCAGGCAACTGGAGTGACAGTTGAGAGAGACTCACGACCACCTTCTGCAGGAGTTTAGATGAACATGGCAGGTGAGAGACTGGTCCGTGAGTGAGCTTGTCTCCTTTCTGCAGAAGCACGATGGTGGCCTGGGGCTGGCTGGCTTCAGGGTTCTCCAAGTGAGGGTCGGAAACCCCTGCACTCCGCCAGTGGGGAGGTGGAGGTGGTGAGTTTTCATATGCTGCGGGGGAGCCTGGGAATTGGATGCCGTTTTTCTTTGTTTTTGAACTTGTTCCTCAGCTTGAGAATCATTCGTCTTATGGGATGCAGGAGGTTTTCCTGGTCCCATTCCCAGCAACCCCCCAGTGGGTTAAATCCTCTTTCTCCTCTTTTCTCAGAGGACCCAGAGGACCCACAGCCCCCAGGGCCGTCTCTGCTGCCCGCACTGGCTTGTGAGTTCTCATCCACTCATCCCTGCGGGACGAAGGGGACCTGGCATGCAATAGGTGCCTAGTGAATGTTTCTTGGGTGAAATCAAACTGCCTTAAGTATCAGGAGTAAAGAAGTAGCAGAGTAGAGTCCGATCACCAGCTGGTGTGGACAGCGTGGGGGTAGCTGCCTCCTGCCACCTCACCGGGATCACTCTCAGATTAAGCAGCCTGCATTCTGTGTCTTCAGCACTTAGGAGATAGGCAGGGCCAGGCTGTTCCTGTTTTAAAGATTCAAGCTGGGGAGGGGGTGACCTGCCCTGCCCCCACAGGGCGCCTAAGTGGGGGTCTGTCCCATCCCCTCTTCTCAAGCATGAGTTTGTGAACGCTGACCCTCCTCTCTGCCGCCACATGGCAGTGACTTCTGTTGGCCACATTTCTGGCGGCTTCTGGAAGCAGGTTCAGCAGCATCTAGAGTGCTCTGTATTCCACTTGAACGCCTCATTTACTCTTTGGAAAATCAATGCAGCGTGCTGAGATGAGGGGGCCTCGTGGGGCCTGAGTGTGCGCTGCTCGAGGGTGGGTGAGGTGTGAGACGCCTGGGGCCCCTCGGAGGCTGTCTGCGGGACCCACCTCTGCACTGCCTGCCCCTGTGACTCTGGGTCACCAACGTCACTTCCTCAGCCACTGGGTCACGTGGCCCTGGCAGGGCTCTTGTGAGGGTGAGGACGTGGAGGGACATGGCTCAGCACTGCCCTGGCACTTGGAAGGCGTCCACAGCCTGTCCTCAGTAGGCTGATGGCCCTACCTCCCTGCTCCCCAACTGCCCTGTGGGAGCAGAGCCCAGAGTGAGGCATTTCAAAGGGGAGGGCACTGCTCTCAGACGTGGAAATCGCTCAAGGGAGACAAGTGACTGGGGTCCTCGGGAACTTCTAGGTGACCTTGAGAAGGGCAGAAGCCTGGGGCAGGCGTGGGGGGAAGGGTGAGTGGAAGTGACAGTTGAGAAAGACTCCGACTACCCTCTCCAGGAGTTTAGGTGAACATGGCAGGTGAGAGATTGATCCATGAGTCAGCTGGGGTGCTTGGAACCAAGGCAGGATGCCTTTTTTTTTTCCCAGAAGAAGAAAGATGAGCAGGTCTTTATCTGTTAGGAAGGTTTGGTGCAGAGAGGTGCGGGGATGTCGGGGGTGGGGGGCTGGCTGGGGGTCCATGGCCGAGCCGGAGAGTTGGCCTTGACCAGAAGAATCACCGGGACCTCTGAGAAGGAAGGGCAGGAGGGAGGATGGGCATGGTATCATTCAGCATTCTTTGGGTCAGCTGGACATGGCTTACATGTGATTGGAAGTTGGTGGCTTATGTAACTGAAAATCCTGGGTGGTGGATGCCATCCCCGAATCCCCTTTCTCTCTTTGCCATCCCTGGGCTGGCCAAATTTTCAGGCAGGCCGTTGCCTCGTGGTGACAGTGTGGCTGCTGCAGATCCAGCCTTGCTCGATCAAGTCCAATCCAGTTCCCCAGTTACCGGAAATAAGCGCAATTGGCTTTAGTTGGCCTGAGCCAGCCCACGTGTTCTTTCCTGATCCAGTACTAGCAACCAGGAGGTGGAATGCATGAATTGGCCTGGGCTTGTGGGGCAGGGGTCAGTGTCAACAGAACCCCCAGGACTGAGGGCAAGGGTTGGGTGGGTTTCTAAAGGAAATTGGGGGCTGTTCTTGGAAGTGGAGTGTGAATTCTGGGTAGCCCCAAGCTACCAGGTGTTAGTCACAGGTACAGTAACCTGTGGGGCCAGTGGGGCCTGGGGGCAGGGAAGCAGGGAAGCACAGGCTTGCTGTCCTGTTTTCTGGACGGAGCAAACACAGTCTGGTGCAGAGATGGCCGTAGACTGGCCCTTTGCCCGGCATTTTGTGCAGTTAACAGCACAGTCTGAGCCAGGCCTCCGTCTCCTGCCTCCTGGGAGTCCCGTCCTTGCCCTGGTTCTGGAATTGGCTTCCAGCCAGATCGAGGTGCTGCCCGAAGCCAGGGCTCTTACGGCCAATTGAGAAGTGAGCTTCCTGAAAACACAGTTGGAAACAGGCTGGGTGTCTTCAACCACACAGACGCCATGAACCCACATGACCAGCCCACTGTCTGCTGTCTCTCCTCAGGAGCAGGACATCGAGACTTTACACGGCTCCGTTCACGTCACGCTGTGTGGGACTCCCAAGGGAAACCGGCCTGTCATCCTCACCTACCATGACATCGGCATGAATCGTAAGTTCTGAGGAGCCCTGGTTCTGTCAGCCAGTTCCCGAGAGGGTGGTGGAAGAAGGCAGCTGAGAAGGGCAGTGGCCGGGAGCGGGTGGTTTCTTTCTGCCTGGGACTTCCTGGAGCTGTTCTGGGAAGAACTCTTGCCACAGCCTGGAAAAGCCAGAAATTCGCTGCATGTGGGCACGGAGTTGTCTGTGTGCCCGGAGGTGCTGGGAGCACTGGGGCACTTTGCTGTCTGTGACAGTGACTTCTTCAGTGATGCATGCATATGGTTTTTAGTCTTTCCACAGAACTGTGCAACCATCAGCACAATTTTGGAACATTTTCTTCTAAAAAATCCTGTACCTTTTATCAGTCACCCCACCCCCAGATGACTGACCCTTCATCGAGTTTCCTTTTCTGTGAATTTGCCTATTCTGGAATGTTGTATACATAGAATCAAATAATATGTGAATTTTTCTAACTGGCTTCTTTCATAATGCTTTCAAGTTTTTTCCAGGTCATGTATTAGTATTTGTATTTCCTTTATTGAATAATAATATTCCATTATGTGCATTTACCACACTTTATTCTTTTTTTTTTTTTTTTTTGAGATAGATTCTCACTCTGTCACCCAGGTTGGAGTGCGATGGTACGAGCTTGGCTTACTGCAGTTTCCACCTCCTGGGTTCAAGCAATTCTCCTGCTTTAGACTCCCAAGTAGCTGGGATTACAGGCACCCACCACCACGCCTGGCTAATTTTTGTATTTTTAATAGAGAAGGGATTTCACCATGTTGCCCAGGCTGGCTTCGAACTCCTGACCTCTGGTGATCCACCCACCTCAGCCTCCCAGAGTGCTGGGATTATAGGTGTGAGCCATTGCGCCTGGCCATCTATTCTTTAGTTGATAGGCATTTGGGGCATTTTTACTTTCTGGCTGAGTGAATAACACTGCCATGTTTAGACACTGGGTCAGTACCCCAGCTGGGAGGTTATAGTGGACCCAGATGGAAAGAGAGGATCGGGGGGCAAACCCATCTCATGCCAGGGCCATCCCGACCCTGACTGACTGGAGGAGCTGCAGAGGCCAGCCTGGGAACCCCTTCCAGCACCAACTACAAGATTCATCTGCCAGATACCACTCCCTGGCCCTTGACTTACTCTTGCCTTTTATCATCAGGAAAGCGGGCATAGGTACAAAACCAAAAAGCGAAAAAACACAAACATCTGTGTTCTTCAAAGTTCACTTCCTTCTTCTGAATGGGAGTGAAGCAAAATGAATGTGCTTTGCCACCGAGACACCTAATTTTTTCTCCTCTTACTTTTTTCTCATCCCTCCCCCTGTCTGCCGTTCTTCAGACAAAACCTGCTACAACCCCCTCTTCAACTACGAGGACATGCAGGAGATCACCCAGCACTTTGCCGTATGCCACGTGGATGCCCCTGGCCAGCAGGACGGCGCAGCCTCCTTCCCCGCAGGGTGAGAGCCTCTTGCCCTGTGAGCCCTGCAGTGTGGAGACTGGGTGTCGGGGAGGGGTTCAGCGGGCTTGTTGTTTTAAATACTTTTTAATTGTGGTAAAACGTAAAAGTTGTCGTCTTAACCACTTATTAAACTGTGGTAAAAGATACATAACATAAAAGTTAGCATTTTAACTATTTTTAAGTATACAGTTCAGTGGCATTGAGGACTTCAGATGTTGCTGTTCAGTCATCACCACCTTCCATCTCCAGGACGTTCTCATCTTCCCAGACTGAAACAACATACCCATTAGATGCTACTTCCCCACCCGCCCATCCTTCCTCCAAGGCTGGCTTTACCATAGGTGTGGCCAACCTGGACAGGACTGAAGGGGAGGAGGACTTGACGTGACCCAGTAGTGTGGTGAAAAACCAAGAAGGTTGGGAAGAAAAAGAGGGCGAGAAGGAGCGTTGATGGAGCACTTCCTGTGGGCTAGGCGCAATCATTCTGATCTAACATTGCCATTTTGGCTTCATCCTTACGGCTAGCTCTGTGTGGCTGGTGTTAGCTCCATTTTCCAGATGAAAATATCAAGGCATGGAGGTGTTAACTACCTTTCTCAAGATTGCACAGCTGAGGCCGGGCACGGTGGCTAACGCCAGTAATCCTAGCACTTTGGGAGACTGAGGTGGGCAGATCACCTGAGGTCAGGAGTTCGAGACCAGCCTGGACAACATGGTGAAACCCTGTCTCCACTAAAAATACAAAAATTAGCTAGGTGTAGTGGTGGACGCCTGTAATCCCCACTACTTAGGAGGCTGAGGCCAGAGAATCCCTTGAACGTGGAAGGTAGAGGTTGCAGTGAGCTGAGATCACACCATTGCACTCCAGCCTGGGTGACAGAGCAAGACTCCATCTCCAAAAAAGAAAAAAAGGTTGCATAGCCAAGACCTGAGGCGTGGCCCTGTCTACCGGCTCTAAGACGCGTATCCTGTTTGGAAATCAGGCTGCCTTAGTTGAGAGTGTTTACACTGCCTGGCCCTCGTCAGCTCATGATCTGCATGGGCATGGCCTTTCAATTTCCCCTTGTGCAACTATGCTCGAGCTCACTGGACTCCCCAGTCAGCATTACGCGGGGGAGGCAGACCTCAGAGATACCTCCTCTTGTCCCCGCTCCTGATGCTGTGATTAAACTAGGGCAGGAGCAACTTCTTGGGTTTAAAGTCTTCCAGAAGGGGCCTTCTTGGCATTTACTAGTAGATATCCTTTTTTATTAGCGTTCAGAATTATCCTTAATAATTAACCTTTATCAGAGAGGAAGGGAAGGGACTGCCAACCATATGGGACCAGGACCAAAAATTAAAAGTGTATTAAAACAGTGGTACATGGTTAATTGTTAACCAGCAGATGAAGCCAGAGGTATGTCAGTAAATCTGTCTTTGGTTGGACCAATTGTGTGAAAGGCTTGAGGGGAAGCAGAGACTCTTAGCTCCCCCTGGGGAAGGTTTACGATACTCTAAGGTCTGAGCCCCACTGGTGCCCAGGAATTTTTATTCAGTTGGTCTGGAGGCTGAGGGGTGCAGGGTATTTTCTCCCTGGTTTACTAGGTGTTTTGCTTCTTTTTTGTTTGTTTGTTTTGTTTTTGTTTTTGAGACAGAGTTTTACTCTTGTTGCCGAGGCTGGAGTGAAATGGTGCGACCTCAGCTCACTGCAGCCTCTGCCTCCTGGCTTCAAGTAATTCTCCTGCCTCAGCCTCCCAATTAACTGGGATTACAGGCATGTGCCAAAACACCCGGCTAATTTTTTTGTATTTTTAGTAGAGGCGAGATTTTACCATGTTGGTCAGGCTGGTTTTGAACTCCTGACCTCAGGTGATCCACCCACCTTGGCCTCCCAAAGTGCTGGGATTACAGGCATGAGCCACCGCACTGGGCCTTACTAGGTGTTTTTCATGTATATCTGATGGGATCCACTGTCAGAGTGGGGCTGGCTTGTTTCTTCCTCCTGGAGTGGGGCAGAGGAGAGTGTGGGTCTTGGCAGGGGTGCGGGGGCGTCTCCCAGGCCCGCTAAGGGTGATCCCTTCCGTATCCTGAAGCTGAGACAACAGAGCAGGGTTCACGACCCCTGGCTGGGCTCCTCCTGCCTGGCTCTGGCGTCTGCTGCCTACACAGGAGGGGCCTTGGGAGTAAAATTCTGCTGCTTCCTCACCTCACACCAGCCCTGGGGAGCAGTGAAGAAACAGAAGGCCCTGCAACTAAGTGGCTTCTCCAGTGTCACACCTTAGGAGCTGCTGGCTCCAAAAGGAGCCACAGCCATTTCAGAGGAGCTTCATGTCTTTGCCCCTCTTCTGCCCTGCAGCCTCAGCTCAGTGGCTCTGTTGATGTGGGGAAACACCATATGGGTTCTTTCTGGCTCTTCCCAGGGCTTCGGCACATGCTGCTTCCCTGCCCACTCGCTTAACTCATCAGGCTCCCATGACCCCTTCAGCGTCACTTCTTCCAGAAAGCCCTCCCTGATCACCTGATCATGGCAGGTCTCTGTTTCGATAGCCTTTGTTATGAGTCACAGCCCCGTGTTTCTGTTGACTGGAGGGTTGGCTCCCTCCTGGTTTGCACCTGCTTTGCTCACTGGCCCCTGTCATTGCCTCCCCAAGAGCCCAGCGTGTGTGAGGATCCATCACTCCTTCGCTGATGGAACTCACTCATGCCTGTTCTAATTGCTTCTCCCTGAGGTTGGAATTGTGAACTGCCTTCTAGTCAGTTTCTGCAATACCCTAGATCCAAAACCGGACAAACACAGTGAGGACATGTTTCTGGCTAACCATTCACTGCTCTTGTGAGACCAAGTGGCTTATCTCTCAGCCTCAGTGATATTTATAATCTTGCTGTTGGGGGAAATCCTAGCAGCCTCCTAGAGTTATTGAAAGAACTGAATGAGCTAATAATGCCCATAAAATTCGTCCCTGGGACCTGGAGCAGAGGAACCAATTGATAATTACGGTGTGCTGCAGGGGTCTTGGAAGGAGGATGGGAAGGGAGTAGACTGGGAGTCTGGGCGCATGGGGCAGGCTGTTGCATGGCCCCCACCCTTCAAGCCTGTCCCTGTTTGGATTACCCGTTTCAGTCCGGTGCTCACTAATGGCTTCTCTGTCTCGTCTCCAGGTACATGTACCCCTCCATGGATCAGCTGGCTGAAATGCTTCCTGGAGTCCTTCAACAGTTTGGGTAAGAGTGAGGGATCAGCTCCCCCTGCGTGTGCATGTGCACAGCAAGGCTTCTAGGGTCCTCCTGTGCCTTGGCTTTGATCTGGGGACTCACCACTAAAATTAAGGTTGCAGATTAAAGATTAGGCAAGAAATCAGCTTGTCACACTCTGTGAGCACTGTTCTTCACACAGCCTCTGAGCTCTCGTCTGCCTACTGTAACTTCAGCTTTCCTCTCGCATGAATGTTAGTAGTTGCATGATGGTGGCCGCCCCACCCATTCTGCTCCTGCCCCCTGTTCTTCCATTCCCTCTCTTTCCCATGGAATGTTCTGGAATGGAGTTGCCTGAGCCCTTAGCTTTTCTCTCCACACTATCATTTTTCCAGTGTTCCTCTCTTTTTTGAGCCCTTCAAATAATCATAACTTCATGGTTCTTGCTCGATTTTTCATTCCAGTTTTAGAATCCAAAATAAAGCTTAAGAATGGGAAGAAATGATGCCGTAACAAGCCTTCCTGTAAATGTCAGACGGTCTCTCAGAGGCTGGGTGGCAGCCAGGAGGGAAGTGAGGAGAAGGGGCGCGGCTCTCCAAGGTCTCGGTCTCTGTCCAATCCTAAAGCACAGTGACCTCAGGGCCGTGCGGGCAGTCACAGCAGCATGACGTTGCCTAGTCAGGCAGTCACCCTCAGGAAGTTCTCAGTGTGTCCTGGGGCTTCCGTCACTCTCTCCTTCTGTGACACGCGTTTGTATTTCTGCTTCCAGGCTGAAAAGCATTATTGGCATGGGAACAGGAGCAGGAGCCTACATCCTAACTCGATTTGCTGTGAGTGTTTGGCAGTTTTTGAAAATCGCATTTTAAGTAACATTGTAAGATGAAGACATTTGGAAAAGCATCAGAAACCCAAAAGGGAAAAAGAAATGACCTGTGTGCTCCACAGTTTTGTGTGTGTCTGTGTGTGTGTGTGTGGTGTGGGTACTCATGTATATATATATATTTGCATGTGTGTGTGTGTGTGTGTGTGTGGTGTGGGTACTCGTATGTATATATATTTGCACGTGTGTGTGTGTGGTGTGGGTACTCGTGTATATATATATTTGCACACGTGTGTGGCGTGGGTACTCATGTATATATATTTGCACGTGTGTGTGTGGTGTGGGTACTCGTATATATATATATTTGCACGTGTGTGTGGGGTGTGGGTACTCATGTGTATATATATATTTGCACATGTGTGTGTGGGGTGTGTGTACTCGTGTGTATATATATATTTGCACGTGTGTGTGTGTGTATACACTCACAGCCTTTTCTCTTCCTCCACTGAAGGATGATACTGGGCACATTCTTTTGTCATTGGCTTTATCCACTTAGCCATCTAGTGAGGACGTTCCTCGCTCACTGAGGACGCCGGTATGACACTGCTTTGTAACAGCGGTACAGTGTTTTGCAGTCAGGGCACTCCCAGGTCCTCACTGATTCTAAACTAGAGCCAGACACGGGAAGTTTTCATGAGAATTGTCACTGTCACTCCTCTGGGCTCAGGTCCAGAGCCATGCTATTCCTTTGTATCCTCTCCAAGCAATTGTGCAAGGATGCAACAATACTCATTTTGTTCAGCCATAGGTATTTTGATGACCTGTTTGCTGGGCTTTGCTTGGGATTAGGAATACCGACATGATTCTACAACATCCATCTTAGAACAGAAAGAAAGAAATGCTGACATGAATCAAAATGGTCTGGCCATATAGACTCTCAGCAATTTAAAAAATGGTCTCAACTGTATCCAAGGTGTACATATCAATATCTATATATATCTGCATCACATAATGACATTTCGTTCAATGACAGATTGCATATTTGACAGTAGTTTGTTAAGGTTATAATGGTTCATTTTTACTATACCGTTTTTATGTTTAGATTTGCCCAGATACGTGAATACTTACCATTGTGTTGTGATTCCCTGCAGCATTCAATAGAGTCACATGCTGTACAGGTTTGTACAGAAAAGCTAGGAGCAAGGGTCTGTACCATACAGCCTTGGGCAGTTGTAGACTGTGCGATCTAGGTGTGTATAATTACACCCTGTGATATTCACACGATGACAGAATCTCCTAATGATGAATTTTCTCAGAATGTATCCCTGTTATTCAGTGCTGCATAACTGTGCGTGTGTGTGTGTGTGTGTGTGTGTGTGTGTGTGTGTTTATAAATACAGTTGTTACTGCCATGGCTAGAGAGCATTTGTGCACCCTGTCTGATGGATGAGGTTGATGGTGTGTTACACCCATTTGACAGCTGGGGAAGCTGAGCCTTCGTGGGTTGAAGTGACTTGCCCAAGGCAGGTCTGCAAAGCGGTGGGCTTCCTACTTCTCCCGTGCTTCCTCTTTCTCCTTCCCGTTCTTTCTAGGACCTGATCTCATGTCTGCTGTACTGGAACCTCAGTTTGGCATGGGGTGGGGCCGGGGAGCAGTAGCCGGCTCTGGTGCCCACACTGCCTTTTTCTGGGTACTTCTCCCAAGCTTCGGTTTGCCTTGGAAGGTTCCTAGTGTTTCCGATTGCTGGGCTGTCTGTCTCACTTCGTGTCTTGAATTGCAGCTGAACAACCCTGAGATGGTGGAGGGCCTCGTCCTCATCAACGTGAACCCTTGTGCAGAAGGCTGGATGGACTGGGCTGCCTCCAAGGTGAGGTGGGGGCCTGTCAGGTATGCGGGATCCCTGCAGGCAGAGGGACAGGTACACACAGCCTCTGCCTGGAGGAGCCTTGGATCTATGAGCCTCCTCTTTACCCACTCCTCCACTACCCTCTACTGCCCACTCCAGGAAAGAAAGCAGTTCCCTCTGCTTTGCTTAGAACAGTACACATGACCTCAGCCATTTGCCATTCAGAAGACTTAAATACCACCAGGCTGTCCAAAGCAGGGAAACCACTGGGATGCGGGTCCCTGAGCCAGCTTGGAAGAGCGTTGCTTGGTACCTGACTTGTGCCAGGCTTTGGTCCAGATGCTGAGCAATCTTGAAGAACAAGACTTCTTGAGATGAACAAGACAAAAGCCTCTAATCTTGGGAATTCATTCACATTATTAAAGAGACATACATACGTATTTAGTACTGACTGTGCCGCAAATTTGACAATAATAATTAGCTGACATAGACTGAGAGTTGTCTATGTGCTGGTTTCATTCTGCATTGCTATATGTGCATTACTGCAGTTAATCTTCATAGTAACTCCAGGAGGTGAGAATTTTTATAACCGTTTCAGAGGTGAACACTGAGACTCGGAGTGGCTAAGGGGATTGTCCAGGGTCACATAAAGCTAGGCAGTAGAAAGGGGATTGGATGCAGCTCGCTTTGACGTTGTGGTTGGTGGACCTGACCATACTTGCCCCTGGGGCTCCTGTCTGGGATGGGAGATGGCAGGCCTGGTCAGCAGGACGGGCTGCCTGCAGGAGAAGGAACCTGAGCTGTACTGGCTAGTGTCCTAAGGTTCCTTGTTTGTCTTTATAAAATTATCATTGTGGTGTTTTGTTGTTTTTCCTGTAAAGGCCCCAGTGTTTGCCAAGGAGAGGGAGAGGTCATTCCATTTGAAACAGGACAAAGCCCTTCAAGCTGAAGTGATCCCAGCTTCTCATTTTGAAAGTGCATTTTTGCTGAATTTTGGCTGTCTGCCAGGGACAGAGGGTTTGAAGGGGTCGTGCCTCTTGCCCTTTCTCCCGCCCCTGTCCTAGCCACGGTGATTTTTCATTTGTTCTTTGAACATTGCTTCAGAATGCAGGAGCCCTTCCCTCCTGCCCAAATGACATTCAGGAGTGGAACACACTCCCTGGATTTTATTTGATTTTCCAGCAAAGGAAGTGACATTTCAGTCAACCTGTTGGGCTTCATGATCGCTGTTCTGAGCCAGACTCGAAGGTCTGGGGATGGCGGCCACTGGCTAATGTGAACCCTGAGGAATGTCTGTGGGGTTTTAGCAGCTGTGCTCCACCCTTCCTTTTCAACCCCAGCCTTTTGAGCACCAGGCATTGGTGTTAGATACTGTGATACGTGCAGTTACTTCTTGCGGCCCTCACCTTGACCTTGTGGCCTTGAAGTTCCTGGCACTCCCAGTTCCAGATTAGAAGTCTGAGACCCACAGGCTGCAACTGCCCAGTGCCACACAGCAGGGCGGTGTCAGGCAAGGGCCAGCCAGGGACCCCCAGGTCTAGAGCTGCTCTTCGACTTATTCTTGCTCAATGCTTTGGTCAGCACACATTTTTGGAGCTCCTGCTGTAAACCTAGTGTTGTCACTGGGGAGAGGTAGGAAAACGAAGATCAGCCGTGTCTTTGGTAATGTCAGTATACTTAGAAAGGGGAAACTGGCTTGGGGATGATAGAAGAGGGATCGTTGGGAGCCAAGCATATCCTGGGTGTAGACTGGGGAGCTCAGTGTGTTTTTAGAAGAGGTGAATGGAAGGCCCTCTTTGCTGAGGACTCGGTGAATGTTTGGAGCAGGGTAAGCTAGCAGTAGCCGGGTCTTTATTCAGTGCTCCTTTGCTGTGCCTCTTGTGCATGGACCTCTGAAAATAAGGAATTGGATCTAGTCCCAGGCCCTGCATTTGAGGGATCAGGCCCAGGAGGGAAGTGGAGACAGGAACTGAGTTTCTATCAAGGGGGATGTCCCTGAGGCCTGCATTCAGAGGGGAGTCCGGCAGTGCCACTCTGCCCCCAGGGAAGCGGGGTTTTGCTGACCTTGTTAACCACTATCAGCTCCTGGCTTCACCCGCTTTACTCCTCCCCAGATCTCCGGATGGACCCAGGCCCTGCCAGACATGGTGGTGTCCCACCTCTTTGGGAAGGTGAGTTGCGTGGTGTGGCATTCTGTGGTTCCTGCTGGTGTGGCATTCTGTGGTTCCTGCTGAGCACTGAATTGTGTGGCGCTCAGCACAGGGCCCTGTGTCGGGGGGAGACAGCAAGACACAATCAGCGGGGCCACCAAGCTGGTGCTCATGAGATGATGTGACGTTACTCATTCATAAGCAACAGGTCATTCATTGTCTCTCTCTTTTTATGTGTCTTGTAAAAACAGCTGTTTGAAGTACCATTAACTGCACATATTTAAAGCGCACAATTTGTTAAATTTGACATATGTGCACATTTGTAAAACCATCACTGTAATCAGGAGAATAACGTCTCCATCACCCCAGGAGTTTCCTTGTGCCCTTTGATAACCCTACTCCCCCTCCTCCCCCTCCTCCCCAGGCAAGTTCTGATCGCTTCTATCTCTCTAGGTGGCTTTGCAATTCCTAGATTTTTATGTAAATGACATTATACAGTATGCACGCTTTCATTTATTTATTTATTTATTTTTGGTCTGGCTTCTTTCACTCAGCATAACTATTCTGAGATCGGTCCGTGTTGGTGGGTGGATTAATAGTTTATTCCTAGGCTGGGTGCAGTGCTTACACCTGTAATCCCAGCACTTGGGGAGGCCATGGTGGGAGGACGAGTTGAGTTCAGGAGTTCAAGACCAGCCTGAGCAACATAGTGACACCCTGTCTCTTCAAAAAAAGTAAAAATAAGCTAGGCATGGCAGTGCATGCCTATAGTCCTAGCTACTTGGGAGGCTGAGGTAGGAGGATCGTTTGAGCCCAGGAATCTGAGGTTACAGTGAGCTGCGATCGCCCACTGCACCCTATCTCTTAAAATCAGTGTATTCCGTTTTGGTGCTGAGAAGTATTCTGTTTATGTATGTGCAGCAGTTTGTTTTTCTCTTCACCTGTTGATAAGGCCTTTGGGCTGTTTCCAGTTTGGGGCTGTTATGAATCTGGTCTGTGGCAAACACGTCCGTGGGGTTAGCCGTGCACTGGGCTCCACCCTAAGAGCTTCACAAGTGTTAGCTGTAGGGTTCCACCCAGGAGCTCTGTGACCTGTGTGATATATTCTGTTCTCATTCCCAGTGTATGGAAGAGGAAACTGAGACCAGAGAGGTTGAGTGACTTAGGGTCTCACAGCCAGGGAGGGGTAGAGCCAGTGTTTGAACCTATGAATCTGGCTTCATTCTGGTAGCCACAGCAGGAGGGCAGCTGCCTGTGCTGCTGCCCGGCTCTTAGATGAGCTGCTCTTCTGCAGAGTCACCCCACTGAGGGTGAGCGAGCCAAGCCTCTCAGCATGCTAGAGTGAGTGGTCATCTTCTTATCAGCTCAGCCTGCCTGGCCCCAGACTCTGGTTTGGTGTCTTCAGCTGGGGCCAGCTGCCCTCGGGAAGGACATGCCATGGGCTTGGCTGCAAGCCGAGGGTCTGGAAAACCCCTTGGTTGCCTGAAATTGCAGTGACCTGCTTTGCCTACTGTGAATGGTCCACATACCACTGTCTCCTTGTAGCTAACATGTGTGACCATCTGACACCCCCGTGAGTCCTGGGGAAACACAGAGGAGGGATCGTTGGGAGCCAGGCATATCCTGAGTGTAGACTGGGGAGCTCAGTGTGTTTTTAGAAGAGGTGAATGGAAGGCCCTCTTTGCTGAGGACTCGGTGAATGTTTGGAGCAGGGTTAGCTAGCAGTAGCCAGGTCTTTATTCAGTGCTCCTTTGCTGTGCATCGACCTCTGAAATTAAGGAATTGGGTCTAGTCCCAACTCCACTCTGGAGTTGCCAAGGGCACCAGGGAAAGAGTCTCCACTCTGGAGTTGGCGAGTGCAGCTGCTGGGTTTGCCTGTTGTATTGGTTTCCTGTGGCTTCTGTAACAAATTGCCACAAGCAGGATGGCTTAGAACAACGCAGGTGGGCCAGGGCACAGTGGCTCATGCCTGTAATCCCAGCACTTTGGGAGGCCAAGACAGATGGAGGTCAGGAGTTTGAGATGAGCCTGGCCAACATGGTGAAACCCCATCGCTACTAAACATAAAAAATCAACTGGGTGTGGTGGCACATGCCTGTAATCTCAGCTACTCAGGAGACTGAGACAGGAGAATTGCTTGAACCTGGGAGATGGAGGCTGCACTGAGCCAAGATCACACCATTGCACTCCAGCCTGGGTGAGACAGAGGGAGACTCCGTCTTAAAACAACAACAACAGCAACAAGAAAAGAACAACAGAAGTGTATTCTCCCACAGCTCTGAGTCTAGAACTCTGACGTCAGGTGCTGGCAGGGCCGCCCCTCCTTCACAGGCTCTAGGGGAAAATTGTCCTGGCTTCTTACTGCTCTAGGTCGCTGTCGGCATCCCTTGTCCAGTGGCTGCTCACGCTGCTCTCTGCCTCTGTCTTCATGTGGTCTTCTCTGTGTCTGTTTCAGTTCTCCCTCGCCTTGCTCTTTTGAGGACACTTCCCATTGGATTTTGTCCCCACTCATGTCATCCAGGATGATCCCACATCAAGATCCTTAATTAATCACATCTGCGAAAACCCTTTTCCCCAGCAAGTTTGCATTCCCAAGTTGAGGAGATTTGACATGGACACATCTTCTGAGGGCCACGGTTTAGCCCACGATAGCCCTCTTTCCTCTTTATGATTCGTTCTTCAGTGTGTGATACGTTTTCCCTGTCCTGAGTGCGGAATCTGAAACTCATGGGAATTGGGAAGCACTTAGAGCCACTGTCTCTGTTTCCCTGGACGAGGGGCCCCAGGCATAGTGTTGAGCATCTGACCTGACCGTACCCCACGTTATTTGGAGACTGATGGTCAGGCCGTGGTGTCTGAGGGTGCTCCGAGATCACTGCAGTTGGTTTTGACCTGACATCCCAGCGTGATTCCTTTTTTTTCCAGAGTTTATCTCTTAGCAGCCAGTTGGGCTCCTTGCTGCCTGAATGATCCTGGACTGTTTGGTGCAGCTCAAGCTTGACGTCAGCTTTCTTTGACCTCCACCTCCAACCCCTCGTCTGGTTCCACTGCTCACATCAGACCCTTGTGTGAAACCTACAGTGCCTGCCCTTGTACAGATGAGAAACAGAGCAGACAAATTGTTTGTTTGTCACAAATGACATTCAAAAAGCATCCCAAGACGGGGAGGCCGAGGCTGACGTCCCCAAGGCTCGGGCTGACCACTGTGGGAGTCGCAGTTGCCCTTCTTTCCAGCAACTTCCTGTTGTGTGAGATGGTTTTGGTTTTCAAGCAGGAAAACCTTCTTTTCAGCTCTTTCCATTGAAAAATAATTACTAGCATTTGCATCCAATTTTTATTGTTTCAGAGGTGAGAACACAACCTTCATTAAGTCCTATAACCTAGTGAAGTAGACAACATTATCCTCCCCCACTGACTTTTTTTTTTTTTTAAGAGATCTGAGGCTCAGAGAGGTTAAAAGATTTGTCCAAGAAAGGGGCAGTGATGAAGCGAATTTCTAGAGCCAGGAGGTCTGACTCCACATTGAAACTCCCTAAGTAATGTGTTCAGAAGGGCGGGCTGCGGCCTTCCAGGACTGGGTCTTTTCTGCTCCTGGTGGATGGTGAAACCCCCGTCTGCACCTGGCTAGGCATGCTGCTTTCCCGAAGGCTTTTTAGGTCCATCACTGTCTTGTGGATTAGGCATTATTATCTTTACTTTGTACCCAAATAACCTGGAGAATGGAGAGAGTAGTGACCAGCCAGCGGCACAGGATGATAATGACCATCTTCTCCCCTCTCCAAATGCAGGAAGAAATGCATAATAACGTGGAGGTGGTCCACACCTACCGCCAGCACATCGTGAATGACATGAACCCCGGCAACCTGCACCTGTTCATCAACGCCTACAACAGGTAGTGGGATGTCGTGCAGTCACATCATTGCTATTTATTAGGTGTTTTCTGTCGATGTGAAATAGGGACAAGTGAGAGGGAGGGTGTAAAATGAATGGAAGATGCAGGCCCTGAATCTGAGCAAATAGATTCATAGGACGGGTGCCCAGGAAGGACACCTGGCCTGTGAGCTGCTTCCTGGCATTCAGCTCATCTTGCAGGGATCTGAACAAACACTCCAGACCCCTGGGGGTGCAGAAGTGAGAGGGACACGGTTGCACAGTCAGAGGGTTGAGAGTGAATGTGTGTGCCCACTGCTGACCTTCACGAAGAGCCAAATGTGGGAAGAGCCAAGTGAGAGAGCAGCAAAGCGCTCCCAGAGGGCAGGATAATCCAGGCAGGCTTCTGGGAGTTCTTCATCCCAAGGATAAGGAGGACCTGAACATAGCCTTTGGCTAAGGCGTGGCCCTCTTAGGGCCAGCACTAGGGGCTTATCTGGAGCTCAGTTAGGGGAGGAGACAGCTCAGGGCCATTGGTGTCAGCCAGAGAGTCTGGAGTCTACCAGGGAGCTCACTCAGCCTGCCGAGCTAGCTCTGCCACGCTTCCAAAACAGGAGATAGAAATGAGCCCCATCGTGTTCATCTCTGCTCAAATGTTAATAATGTGACTTCCTGAAATTAACATTTGGAACAGAGCTTAGTAGCTGCCTCCTCCTTCACTCCTGCCCTCATCTCAGTGGTCACATCCTCACTATGTGACTGAAGAAACAGAAGCCCAGCAGTGCATTCACATAGCAAACACTTCCTGAGAACTGGAGTGAGTCAGGCATTTGGCTGGGCGTTGGAGACACAGAGGAGACCAGCACAGCCCGCAGACTCCACACGCTAACTTCTCTGCACACATAGCACAGTAATTAACGGGCCCCACTCAGAATCCCACTAGGAGGGTCCTGGTATTGTCATTTCCTGTTGAGGAAGCAAAGGCGCAGAGAGGCCCAGTGCTCTCCCCAAGGCCATGCAGCTAGAAAGTGGCGGAGCGTGATTTGGATCCTGCGTGTCTAACTCCAGGCCGTGAGCTGGGAAAGAGCGTCTCGTGTTGGGAGCTGTAAGACAGCAGAGAGGGTGGGCGGCCACGTGCAGGGTGGGAGGTCGAGCTGGACGGGGCCCGCGCTGGGCCTCACACTAGTTCAGTGGGATACCACCGCAAGATGAGAGAATGCAAAGATGAGCCTGAGTCTCAAGATCATTTAACTCAGAGCTGGTGAGGCTGGGACTTAAACTAAGAGGCTGCAAGAGCGTTTGGGGATCTCTTCTTACGTTTGGCCCTCTGTCAGGTGGGAGCTCTGACTAGGGGGACAGGGAAGGCAGGGACCCTCTATAGTGGAGGACTTGACTTCTAGTCCCGTTAAAAAAAAAGCCACACAAATATTTGTGACAAAATGAGGGGAGCTCCGCTTGAAATGTGTGGGACCTGCTGTCCCTCTAACCAGGTCTGTGGACACCAAAAGGGTGTGCCTTCCTGAAAGCCACAGGGCCCCTCGCAGGGGAGGGATGTGGGTGGTTTGCCAGAATGGCCACTTTCGGGACCTCCCGGGCTTGGCTGGGTGGGAGTGGGAGCTTTCTCCAGAGGAAGGTGCTCCTGCTCATGCTAATAATGTGTTCTTTCCTGCAGCCGGCGTGACCTGGAGATTGAGCGACCAATGCCAGGGACCCACACAGTCACCCTGCAGTGAGTGGCCTTTCTCTCCCTCAGCATTGCAGGCAGGGCTCCCCTGTACATGCGGCCTTGCTGGCAGGGCCTTCTTTCTGAGTGTGGCATGACGTTGCGCCAGTGAGACCTGGATGTATTCTACCCAGAGACTGAGCGTTACCCAGCCTGACTGGACTTATCCCCGTGCCAGTGGCGTCTGTTTCTAGGGTATCCCCATGACCTAGGCCTCTGATCTTGGAGAAGCATTGTTGATTGTACTTGGGTCAGCTTTTATTAAGCACCTACTACATCAGTAACTGTGTGAGGCTTTGCTTCATGAAACCTAGAGATGGATGGCACAGGACCCAGCCTTAAAGCGCTCTTTAAGTCTAGGAGGAAAAGACAGTCACAGTCGGAACTAACTGGGATTCCACCGGTAATGACAGTGTCCTTTTGTGGCTGAGTAAACCGCACTGTATGACACTTGGGAACCTGGCACGTCGTTGCCTTTGTCCTTCATGCTGTTCTTGTTTATGTCGTGATTACCAGCGGAGTTCTGCTGATCCCTCCTTGGGAAGATGCTTTAAGAGAAAAGCATTGGGGCCCAGAAATTCCCTGGCTGAAATTCATACTAAGTTGTAAATGACTAATAACCAATTTTATCCCAAGATCAAAGGAGAATGAAGTAAAAGCTCAAAGGGTATTAGGGAAACCAAAATGACATTGTTTTTAGAATGCAGGCCCCGGCCTGGCAGACCTGGGAGCAGGACAGTATTTAAAGGAAACTTGCGCTAATTCTCTGCTTTGTCCCTCACCCCAGGTGCCCTGCTCTGTTGGTGGTTGGGGACAGCTCGCCTGCAGTCGATGCTGTGGTATGTCGAAATCACAGCTGGTTTCTGTGTTTAACTCAACAGGCTAAGTCTGGTTGACTTTGGTGAAGTGGTCCTGCCCTCCCCTCCTCTCTTCTGCCCCGTCAGGGCAAGTGATTTTTGAAATGCCATGTTGGCCTTTGGGCAGAGGGCCCAGCCGAGTCTTTCCCTGGTGGCTGCCAGCCCTGGCTGCTTGCCAGTGTCTCCTCTCCCAGACCCCGTCACCCGCCAATCTGTGTCCCGTTGGACTGTTTATGTGGACGTGTTTGCCACCTGGCTTCCTGGCCAAGAGACTCGCCTCTTACTTGGGAAGCAGACGGATCTTTCCAAACTGAGTGGTGGCTGATGAGCTGGCAGGGGACAGAGGTACTGGGAAGCAGACTCAGCAAAGCTTTCTGAGTCCTCTCACCCCTTAACTCCCACCTGCAACTTTGTGGCAGCAAAGAGAGGACTCTGCCTTTCAGACAACCCCACAGCTGGGGAGACGGAAGACTTAGGGGCCGTGAGTCAGAGTCCTAGAGTACTGGCATGCCTTGTGCAGTGATCTGCAGAGTGACATTTGCAAATGTTTGTGTAGTAAAGACCTGGCGTGCCTTAATGAACCATGCATTTCTTTTGGGCTGACTGACTGGAGATAATCATGGGATACATCAATAGAGATACACTGTTCAAATCAAGGGAGGTGATAGTTTTACTTGAGACATTGTGAACATCATGGGTTATATGTGGGTATTCTGCCCAATTCTGGATGCCCCTTTCAAGGGGGTCACTGACAAAAGGAAGAGGGAAACCAGCTTAGTCAATGTGGTTTTACATGAAGAATAGTTGTTAGATCTGGGAATGTTAAACGTGTAGAATCTCTGGCAGCTGCTGGTTAAACAAGGATATTCATTTAGCAGGTATTTCTGCAGTATCACTTACATTTCAGCTAATCTTTGTAACAACCCTTTGAAAAAGGTATCATCCCATTTTATTGATGAGGAAACTGAGGCCCAAAGAAGTTAAGTAACTTACCTAAGGTCACACAGTGTAATGGCAAGGCTGGGATTTAAAGCCACATCTGCTGAATCTCAAACACCACATACTTTTGTCTTTGCCAGCCGAAACACCGGAGTTTCTGGTGACAGCGGCAGAGTGGCGGGAAAGGGGAAGACGTTTTGACTTTGGCTTCACGTAGAAGATTAACAGATTTCCTCCCTCTTGTGCAGGTGGAGTGCAACTCGAAACTGGACCCAACAAAGACCACTCTCCTCAAGGTACAGGGAAAACAGTGGGGGGTTGCGTCTGTGGTCTCATAGAAACTCTCATGTTTTCTGCAACATTGAGTTGGGCTTGAAAAGGCTCATGATCAGAAACCATAGAATTGATGATTTACGATCTGTTGGGAGCCGAGTGGTGATCTGAGGCTGCGAAGTGAGGCATCCCTCTCTGGGACTGCAGGATCCCTCAATGGGCTGCTGGTCTGAGGGCTTTGGGGATAGAGAGGCCAGGGATGGCTTGGCAGGGGCTCTCCATAGGTTGGGGCCATCATAAGAGGAGATGTCTCCCAAGGCTGGGGAAGGACCGGACTTTCTCCAGCAGGTTCGTCTGAGCACATGGTATGCTAGCTCACTCGCGGCTGGAGTTGAGGGTCTGTAGCGACCTCCACCGGTCCCTTGCCGGTTAGGACTGATTGCACAATGCAAGCCACCGGCTGTTTGTGGCAGCCTTGTCTGGAGATGCCGCACAGGAGTGGGAACCTTTCAGAGGGGCCTCCCGGCCTGCGTGCAGCCCTGCAGGGACAGGTGGCCAGGAGGGACCTGGGTAGAGATGAGGTGGCTCCCTTGCACTGGGGGAAGGACAGGGAGGTGGCATCTGAAGGTCACTGTGCCCTCAACTTCCCCCATAGAAGTAGAATGCCTTCGAAAGGCATGTGTCGGGTGTCTGATACTTACTGGGTGGGAGGCTGTTTTCCTATATTGGGCTCTTTACACAGATTTTCTTTCAAGATTCCCTCAAAAGGAAATGGCAAGATTAGAAGCTGCTGGGCGTCAAGCTTGCATAATGCCACACTTTGAGGACTGTTTTCATAAATATCACAAAGCGGGTGGCTTCAAGCAACAGATATTTATTCTCTTTTAGTTCTGAAAGCCGGAAGTCCGAAATCAAGGTGTGGGCAGGGCTGTGCTGGCTCTGAAGGCGCTAGGGGAGAGTCCTGCCTGCCTCCTCCAGCTTCTGGTGGCTGCTGGCCACACTTGGTGCACCTCAGCTGGGAGGTGCATCGCTCTAGTCTCTGCCTCCGTCCTCATTCAGCACTCTCCCTGTGTATCCCTGCGTCTGTGTCCAGACTTCCTGCTTTTAATAACGTCAGCCATTGTATTTAGAGTCCACTGTAATCCAGTCTGACCTCATCTTAACTTGATTGTACCTGCAAATACCCTATTTCCAAGTACGGTCACATTGATAGGTACTGGGATTAGGACTCCAGTATGTCTATTTGGGGGACATAATTCAACCACAGCCCACAGCAAAGGGCAGGTGGCCTGACTGAGGTCAGGTGGCCGATTTGATGGTAGATCCGGGAACAGAACTCACTTCGGCCTGATTCTAGAGACTCTTCCACAGCGCCAGCCCAGTAGGTGATACTGCGGTACACAGAGGTTGGGGGATTCGCCAAGTAGACATACCTGCCGCAAAGCCCACAAGCTACAAGCTCAATGTGCTGAGTGCTGCGCCTGGAGGGAAGCTCGGGGGTCCTGCTCCCTGCATGCTGGTTGAGCTGAGGGCTGCCCCAGGTCAGCGTCGTCTTGTGGCTAGTGTTGAAGGGTCCAGGCTTGAGGCACCCTGGGCTGTAGGGTGGCCACAGCCTCACCACTCCCACGAACTCCTCCAGCCCCGTTTCGCCCCAGGCCACCCTCCCCGCAGCCTCAGCCTGCTCCCTCGCCCGCAGCCCTGCTCATTTGCAGCCTGGATGCACATTCTCACATTCTCACATTCTCACATTCTCACATTCCCACATGCTACAATGGCCTCTTGAGGTTTGGTGATTTCACAGGAACTCTGAAAGTCCACCGCTTAGGAAGCGTACCGGTCAGGAGCTGAATCAGGCGCGAAGCCTCAAATCCAGCTGCTTCCTTTTGAGGGAAACTTTCAAAGGAATGCACTAGAAGGGGCTTGTCTCTCAAACCCCTTCGGGTCAGACAGACCCTGGCCGGAGTCTTACAAGTTCTCAAGCTCTTTCTGGCCCAGTTTCTGCCTGTGAAATGGGACAGCTGTACCTCCCATGGTTCTTAGGAAATTGAGTGAAATAATTTATAGGGCTTAGCGTAGTGCCTGGCACGGAGTAAGCTACAAGTGATGGTTGCCAGCGAGACACCAGCAGCCTTGCTTGGTGGGACTGAGGTGCTTCCCACCTCTGGTCCACCCAGTGCCTCCTTTGTAAGGCAGGACAGGGCAGGGCAGGGCAGCGGGCCGATGCGCATTTTTTTCGGAACAAACTCAGTGTGCAGATGGCCCTGGCTGTGGTGATGGCCACTAACCAGCTTCCCTCTCTCCTAGATGGCGGACTGTGGCGGCCTCCCGCAGATCTCCCAGGTGAGTGCCGCCTTGGCTTTTGCATTCCACACCTGTTGCCTCTCCCTGGGTGGAGTGCATATGCCTCTGTGACACCTGTTCCCTCACTGCCTTGTTAGGACACCGGATGACAGTTTGTGGAGTGTTGAGAAAAGGTGCTGTAGAGGAGGACTCTGATCCCCAAGGAGCCAGCCCCTGTGGAGTCAGTGATACTGCGGTTAGGGTATTAGCCAAGAGGTTAGGGGATTAGCCAAGTAGACATACCTTGGTCCTCATGGGTCAGAGTCTAGGTGTGACTGCCCCAAAGACGACAAGCTTCTGCTGGAGCAAAGGGCTCCAAGGAGCTCCAGCCCAGAGCAGAGAGACATGGAGGAGATTAAACCAATTGTGTGTGTATGTGTGCATGCATGGATATGTGTGCACATGTGTGTTTGTATGCATGTGTATACGTCTCTGTGCACATGTAAATGTGTGTGTACATGTACAGATAAACACATTGATCAACGTAATGTGTTTGCTGCATAACCGACTCCTTCAGTTTCCCCTCCTATAAATAATCTCACCAACCTAATAAGTAAACTTTTAATCTGTTGTCTTATAACTTTATATCCTGATAGTTTTGTCCTATCTTAAAATAGAATGAGTTTTTGTCATCCTTTTTCTCCAAAACCTGCCCTGCCTCCTTTCTTCCTCCTCTTTTCCTTTCTCTGCTTAAAATGAGAGCAGATGTAACCCTGGCCATAATTAAAAGAATTTTCAGAGCTTCAGAGGAGCTCAACTAGTGCAGGCTTGCGGGACACCAGCCCAGGGAGGAGCAGTTCCTGTGTAACGCTGTCATCGCGTGCCCTTGCAAGTTGGGTGTGTGTTTACAAAGGGTTTTCCCATCCTTGATTAAATTAAGTCCTTGCAATAGTCCTCAGAGGTAGGAAGAGCAAGCATTTTACTCCAGTGTCACGGAAGAGGAGACTGAAGCTGAAGGCTGAGAGAGATGGCCCGTCGTTCCTGCAGCTGAAATTGGGCCCAGATATTCTCACTCTCAAGCCTATATTCTTGGTTGTCTCCACCGTCTTGAACACAGGCGTCCCTGTTCTCTGCAGCCCTGACCTGCTTCTCTTATCTCTTTCTTCCACCGTTACACAAATTCCAGAGCGCAATTTGAGCATAGCCTTTCTTTTAAGCGTCATGTGGCTCTTTGCAGAGTCCTGGCAGGAGTTAGTGGAGAGCAGGGAGGGAGTCAGCCCAGCCTCTGCCAGTGCGCTCTCGCTGTCTCAGAAGAATGAGACCCAGGGCACTGGATACAATAGTTGGAAGTAACTGAAGAACAGATATGCTTTGCATGTATGGCCTCGATACTTGAGCATTCACCTCCTAGTTTAGATTAAATTAACTGAGAGACCTGGTAAAACTGGATGTGGTCTCAGCAT
The DNA here is from genome assembly GCF_030222135.1 of Aotus nancymaae. Taxonomy (NCBI): domain Eukaryota; kingdom Metazoa; phylum Chordata; class Mammalia; order Primates; family Aotidae; genus Aotus; species Aotus nancymaae. Next base: position 81,377,881 of record NW_026988450.1, on the reverse strand, counting down.
TCCCTATGCATTTCACTTAAAGTAGCCTGGTTAGTTGTTAATAACTTGGTTTGTCTATCCCTCCAACGAACCATCCAACCATCATTCATCCATTCATTCTTCTTCATGTCATTTCTTTCTTTTGTCCTTCTTAACATTCATTTCTCTTCTTTTTCCTTCCTTCTGCCTATCAATTCTTTTTTAATACATCTATCCTTTCTTCCTTCCTTCTTTCCTTCCTTCCTTCCATCCATCCATCTTTTTCTTTCTACCCATCCATCTATCTGTCATCCCTTCTTCCTTCCAGGCAACCTGCTATTGAGGCTGATAGTGACTTGCCTCAAGAAACAAGTGTTTTGGGTTTAGAGAGCCCTGGGTTAACCCACAGGACCCAGCACTCACTTGTTGTGGGACCTCAAGTGAATTTACCTCTCCAAATCTCTTCCAATATGAAATGTATCTAAGGTAGCACTGACCTCAAAAGGGGTTGTCAGGAGTAAGTGAACGCACATGGCAAAGCCCCTTGCACGGGGAGTGGCTCCTGATGCTGATGCAGTCATGTTCCAGATGCTAGGTTGGACACGTCCCTTTGTGGAATCTCCCCAGAGACACACAGAAACAGCTGTGGCACTGTGCCGTGTATTACAGGTGAGGAAACTGGCTCAGACAGGTCGTGTCACTTGTCCAAGTTCCACAGCTGTGGGGTGCATTTCCCATCATTATCCCATAGTCTTCCTTTGACTTTCGTGTTTTGTCCTGTCAACACGTGATGGCCTTTGTCTTGAGCCAAGCTCTCAAATGAAAGTGACCACAGGCACGGCTCCCCATGGCCTTGGGTGGTCTGGTCCCTCAGCGACTGACTGCATTTTCTCTCCCTGTCTCTCGCAGCCGGCCAAGCTCGCTGAGGCCTTCAAGTACTTCGTGCAGGGCATGGGATACAGTGAGTATGGCGTTCCCGGCGTGCAGTGGGCCAGGGCGGGTGTCGGAGTTGGAAGGGCTCTGTCCTGAGCCAGGCTTGGATGAGCAATTCTGTGTCTTCTTAGCCAGCTTCCACTTTCTGCAAATTGAGCAGGGCCGAGGAAGAAACGTTTAGGTGTGTGGAGGGTGCGTGTGGCAGCCTGGAGGGTCTAGCCTCTCGTTTATACCCGAGAGGCTCATTTTCCTTCTTTGTTGAACAGAAGTTGTTTCACACCAGGGATTTTGGGGGATTAGATGAGGACTGTCCCTTTAAACACCAAGACAATGACAAACAGTGAAACAATATTTTTTAAAATTTTGATTACAAGTTTTAAGAGACTATCAGCTGTAGTGATGATGAAGATGATGTCGATGATAATGAAAGATTACTAACACATTATTTTATCTCATCTAACCACACGGTAATCCTTTGACATATTCTTAGCCCCATCTCATCCATGATGAAGCTGAGGCTTTGGGGGTCTAAGCAGGAAGCAGAGGGCAGATCTGCAGAAGTTATTTGAAGACTGTGAAGCTCTGTGGAAGTGGGCTAATGCTAATGTTGCTTATATTCAAGGCGAAGCATGTCACAGTCAAGTCATGAGCTTTGGGAAGTGGAGGATACATTGGAAGCATAATTCAGGAACTCGCTAATTCTTACTTCATAGTTACCGTCTGTTAGACACATACAGCCTTTTTTCCAGAAGCGCCGTCCCAGGACTAGGACAGAGCCTGGCGAGTTGCAGCCGGGCTGAACAGCAGCCACGGTCACTGCTGTGGACTTGTCAGCCATGGTCCAACCCCGACGTGACTCTGCGCTCTTCTGACCCTACTGCTCAAAACTATAATTTGTGTGTCCTTCCTAACTAGGAAGGTATTGAACTTCTGATCCCTTTTATCTTTTCCTTAAACTGTAGCCCGTGTAAAATAGTAAGAGTATACTTGGCACACTGACTGCAGTTGTGGCCTCAGCCTCAGCCGTGATTGGCTATAGCAAGGTGGGGGACTGGCAGGTTTGATTGCTATGCCTCAGGCTTAGACAGGATCCACATCCCCAGCTGCCCTCTTCAACAGAAGATCTGCCTGTGGGGCCCCTGCCTTTCTAGCAGGGAGGGATGGAAGTTGCAGGCAAAGGCTGTCACTGGAGAGAGCCGTGGAGAGAGCCCGGGCAGCCCTGGTTTAACCCTGCAGGGTGTGAACTGTGGCTCCCATTTGTCTTGGCCCCGCCAGGGTTTGGATTTCTGCTTTAAGAGTGTGTTCTGGAGAGAATGGAAGTGAAAGCTGGACCTCCTCTTTCTCCCCAAATCGCTTCTATTTGCAGAAAGCTGTAACCTCCTGCAGGTCTTAGGGGGAAAATAACAGGAAGAGCTATGGTCTCAAAGGCATCAGCCAAAGAGAAGGAAAGGAACAGGTCGCTGGGCTCCTGCACGCCGCGGGGGGCTGGCCTGATGAATGCTTTGCACACCCGACATCAGTGCTCCCTCTCTCCTTCTCGTTGTGCTCGGTAGAAATCCCAGATGTGCGGATGAGAAGTAGGGGCTCCGAGAAATATGTGAGCTGCGGATGTGACATTGACCCCAGTTCTTGTTGAATTCAAAAGTAGCTCTTTAAGACAGTTCATCAAGGATGGATTCTGTTTGGGAGTGCTGGCCATCAAAAAGTCCCTCCCTGTGCCTATCAAGGAGATAACATGAGCCCTGCATATGCCTGTGTGTATCAGCTGCCCCATTTCTGATGTCTGTGACTCAGTGTGGCCTCCCGGCTGTGATGCTTCAGGGGCGGAGCACTAGTTGCCTTAAGCTGCACTAACAACTTTCCACAAACTAGGTGGCTGAAAACAATAGAAATTGGTTTTCTCAAAGTTCCAGAGGCTTAAAGTCCAAATTTAAGGTGTGGGCAGGGCCTTGCTCCCTCCGATGGCGCTAGGGAAGAACCTTCTATGTCTCTTCCTGACTTCTGGTGGCCCCAGCAATCCTTGACCTTCCGTGGCTGGTGGCTGCATCGCTCCAATCTCGGCCTCTATATTTGCATGGACTTCTCCCCTGTGTGTCCGTGTGTGCTGTTTCTATAAGGACATCACAGTCATTGGGTTTAGGGTTTCCTGTCAACCCAGGATAATTTCATCTCAAGATCCTTAACTAATTACGTATGCAAAGACTCTATTTCCAAATAAGGTTTCCTTTTGAGGTTTCAGGTGGGTGTGACTCTTGTAGGACACTGTCCCACCTGCTACAGGTGGGCAGAATTGTTCCTCCTCATTCTACCCCGTCAGCACGTGCCATGCGCAAGAACATTTGAGGCTTTAGAGACGATCCCAAAGAATGGACAGTGCCCTTTGTTAGCACGTGGGCTGACAGGCTTCTTTGGGAAAGAGAGGACAATGAACAGCCCTGCCAGCAACTTTCTGTGCAGCCCCTCTCCCTTTCCCCACCCGTGATGTGCAGGGCTGAGCCCGGCTGACCCCAGCTGTCCTCCCTGTTCCAGTGATCATGGACAGTATGGGGACATGAGCATACACACAGGTGCTGATACCGGGATCAGTATTCACATCCTCACTTTACAGATGGGAATGATGGGGCTTGAGGGATACTCTCAAAACCACACAGCTTCTAAGAGGTGGCAGAGGCCAGGCACAGTGGCTCATGCCTGTAATCCCAGCGCTTTAGGAGGCCGAGACGGGTGGATCACAAGGTGAGGAATTCAAGACCAGCCTGGCCAACATAGTGAAACCTCATCTCAACTAAAAATACAAAAAAATTATCCAGGTGTGTGGTGCCATATGCCTGTAATCCCAGCTACTTGGGATGCTGAGGCAGGAGAATCGCTTGAACCCGGGAGTCGGAGGTTGCAGTGAGCCAAGATTGCACCACTGCACTCCAGCTTGGGCAACAGAGTGACGCTTCGTCTCAAAAAAATGATGGCATAATTGGGGTTCAGACCCAGATCTTGGTTCAGATCACTCACTATGTGATTGTGGCAATTCCTTCCCACATCTGGGCCTCGCTGTCTCTCTCTGCGAGTGGACACGGAGAGGACAGGAGCCCAGCAGCTGGATGGCCGCAGGGATTAAGGCCTCTCTGCAGCTGGCACATAGGAGGGCATGTGGCTGGCCGGGCATGCCCGGCTCCTGACCTGGCATTCTCCCCTCTAACCGGCTGTCTGTTGTCCCCGCAGTGCCCTCAGCTAGCATGACCCGCCTGATGCGGTCCCGCACAGCCTCTGGCTCCAGTGTCACTTCTCTGGATGGCACCCGCAGCCGCTCCCACACCAGCGAGGGCACCCGAAGCCGCTCCCACACCAGTGAGGGCACCCGAAGCCGCTCCCACACCAGCGAGGGGGCCCACCTGGACATCACCCCCAACTCCGGTGCTGCCGGGAACAACACCGGACCCAAGTCCATGGCGGTCTCCTGCTAGACGGCCTGCCCAGCCGCCGCCCCGGACTCTGATCTCTGTAGCGGCCCCCTCCTCCCCAGCCCCTTCTCGCCCCCTACCTGCCACACTGCGCCTAACTTGGTATTAATCCAAAGCTTATTTTGTAAGAGTGAGCTCTGGTGGAGATAAATCGAGTCTATTACGTGGGTGCCCTCTCCAAAGGCGGGGTGTCGGTGGACCTAAGGAAGGAAGCAAGCGTCTCCGCATCGCTGCTTCTTCCATCAACTAGTGGCCGGTTGCCACTCTCCTTTCCTCCCTCAGAGACACCAAACTGCCAAAAACGAGACACGTAGCAGTGCACACTTCACAAAGCCAAGCCTGGGCTGCCTTCAGCATCCTGGTTCAAACGGGTGCCTGGTCAGAAGGCCAGCTGCCCATTTTGGTTTCCTCTCCAACTGAGCAGAAGCTGACCCAATTCCCGGAAACGAAATCCTTTCCCCATTTGTGTGGGCCGGGGGGTAATAGTGAAGTGCAGGCACCTCTTTTAAATAGGCAAAACAGGAAGGGGGAAAAGGTGGGATTTATGTTGAGGCTAGAGGCATTTGGCACAACGAATCACTGTAGTTAACTTGAAGAAACCGATTTTTTAAAGTTGGTGCATCTAGAAAGCTTTGAATGCAGAAGCACACAAGCTTGATTTTTCCAGCATGCTCTTACTGTGCAGCAGAAGCAGTCAGCAGAATCTCCTGGCTTTCAGACAAACATGCTTCAGCAAACGTTGCGCGTCATGGTTTTCGAAGGCTTTAGTTCTGCTTTCTGCCCCTCCTCCACAGCCGCAGCCTCCCACGCGTGCTACGTGAGCGAGTGCTGATTCCTGTTTAGGGAGGAGATCATTTAGATTTGTTTTGCATTCCTTGGAATGGAGGGAAACATTCCACCAGCCGCCCTGGCTGTGATGAGTATCCTTGCCGGGGCCGGGTAGGAGTGTTGGGTGGGGGTGGATTTGGGGTTACTCAGTGTAGGGGATTCCTTGTGGTTGTGATGGGATCCAGTGCAGTTGTGATCCCAGCCTGGGTCCAGGAATTTTGTGTTAAATCCAATTCTCAATCTTCGACAGCTGGGCTAGAACATGAACTCCATAGCTGAATCTTTCTGACCTGGTCACATTCCTGGATCCTCAGAACTCTTTGCTCTTGTGGGGGTTGGGGTGGGGGTGGGAACTCATGGGGAGCGGTGGCTGAGAAAATGTAAGGATTCTGGAATACGTATTCCATGGGACTTTCCTTCCCTCTCCTGCCTTCCTCTTTTCCTGCCCCCTAACCTTTCGCTGAATGGGCGGCACCACTGACGTTTCTGGGCGGCCAGCGTGGCTGCCAGGCTCCTGTACTACTGCCTTGGTTCACCGTGGATTTTCTCATAGGAAGTTTGGTCAGAGTGAATTGTAAGTCAGCCGCCGGGGCCTGAGGATTTCTGAGGCCCCGGAGTTGGGAGAAGGAAGTAATCCAGCCTTCCAGGTGGCCTGGGAGGCAATGCATCACTACTGCCGCCCGTCACCTTGGAGGCCTTTCCTGGCATTGTGCAGAAAGGTCGGGGATCGAGGAAGAGAGGCTGAGTATAGATGGGAAATTATTGTGCACAAGTCTTTCCAGAGGAGTTTCTTAATGAGATATTTGTATTTATTTCCAGACCAATAAATTTGTAACTTTGCAGCTGCTTGTGTCTTTTTTTCTCTCCCTGAGAGATTGTGTGTTCGACATTGCAGTGCAGGGATTGGTTTTTCACTGGGGATTGCCCGCCCTTGACACCTGGGGGCCCCAGCCCCTCACCTCTGGAATTCTTTGCTTCAGAGCAGCACATCCAGCAGAAATATGAAGTCAGCTCGTATGTTAATTCTAATTTCCTGGTGGCCACATTTTCAAAAGTGGAAAGAAACAGATGAAATTAATTTTAATAATGTATTTCATTTATCTCAAGATGTCTAAAATATTACCACTTCTGTAAAAACTACTGAGCAGGTATTTCGCCTTCTTTTTAGGAAATGTAGTATTTCATATAGCGCGTTCAGACCAGCTGCCGTTCAAGTGCCTGATAGCTTGGGCAACACCATGATAAGGGGATAAACTTTTCAACCTATAATTCAAGGAAAACAGCTTTTTGTTTTTTTAATATTTATTTTTATTTATTGAGCTGTAGTCTCACTTTGTCACCTAGGCTCAAATGCAGTGGCACGATCTTGGCTCACTGCAACCGCCACCTCCCGGGTTCAAGCAGTTCTCATGCCTCAGCCTTCTGAGTAGCTGGGATTACAAGCATGTGCCACCATGCCCAGATAATTTTTTTAAATCTTTTAATTTTTTTTAAATTTTTAGTAGAGATGGGGTTTTGCCATGGCCAGGCTGGTCTCGAACTGCTGACCTCAAGTGATCACCCATCTAGGCCTCCCAAAGGGCTGGGATTACAGGCATGAGCCACCCTACCCAGCCCACATTTTGTTTGTATTACAAAAAAAATGTCTGGAAAGATACTGCTTTTCTCATGCCCAATGACAACCATCATAATGCTTGTCTTCTACTCTACATTTAAAAAAAAATTAAAAGATTTTAGTATCACCTCTTATTTAAGATTAGTTTAAAACATGCAGTTGCATAGATAATACAGAGTTGCCATATAGCCTGCCCTCGGTGACCGCTGTGACTGATACCTGATGCTACTGCATACTTGTCACAACTGGGGGATCAGCTGTACGTTGCTGTTAACTAAGCCCTGGACCCTATTGAGAATTCACTGGGGTTCCTCTAATGTCTCTCTGTCCAGGGTCCCGTCCGGGACACCCCATTATATTTTGTGGTCATGCCTCCTTAGCTTCCTCAGACTTGTCAGTTTCTCAGACTTTCCATTTTTGATAGTGTTGAGAAGCACTAGTCAGGCATGTTCGCAGGTCTCCTCACTGAGGTTTGTGTGTGTTTCTTTCTCACGGTACAACTGGGGGCTGTGGGATTTCCGGGGAAGCCCACAGAGGTGGTATGTCCTGCTTCTCACATTATATCCAGGCCACACACTATCGCGGTGGTTTATCGCTGCTGATGGGATTAACGGTGATGACCTGGCTCCGGTAGTGTTTGCCAAATGTCTCCATTGTCAAGTTACCTTTTCTACTTCTCCATACTCCTTCTTTGGAAGTGTGAACCCCGAAAACTTGAGCCAGGTCTCCATTATTTAGAAAGTTGATTTTACAAAGGTTGAGGAAACGCACCTGTGACGCAGCCAGGAGGTCCTGAGGATATGTGCCCAGGGTGGTCGGGGCACGGCTTGGTTTTACACATTTAGGGAGACGTGAGATATCAGTCCATACAGGTAAGAGCCATACATTGGTTCCATCCAGAAGCAGGGACAACTAGAAGCAGGGAGGGGAATTCCTGGTCACAGGTAGGTGAGAGACAGATAAATGGCTGCATTCTTTTGAGCTTCTAATAAGCCTTTCCAAAGGAGGCAATCAATATGCATCCATCTCGGTGAGCAGAGGGATGGCTTTGAATAGAATAGGAAGCAGGTTTGCCCTGAGGGATTTCCAACTGGACTTTTCCCTTTCACTTAGTAATTTTGGGGGCCCCAAGATTTTCCTTTTCACAGAAGCAAGTCACTTAGTGCAGCCCACACTCAAGGACATGTCCCCTCTCAAAACAGCTGTCATGCTGTTCTCTGTGCTGATTTTTCTTCACTTCCCTTGGAGAGTTTCTTAGGCTGTGTCAAGTGTTTAGTTGCAAACACTTTCGAAGTCTGCACCATCCTGCGGCATGTGGATGGTGCCGTAGTTCACAGTCCTGCTGTTTAGGATCTAGACTCGGAAGAAGGAGGGGACGCCACCTCAGCACAGAAGAGCAAGAGGGGCCAGCTTGGGCGCCAGCACTGAGGGTGGACGGTATGCGTCTTTTTTTCCTTTTTTGGTCCCTAGAATTAGCCTAAATCCATTGGCTTATGTATTTATATTGGGCTTCTTAGGCTACATGGAAACCCTTCACTGGTGTCCCACATGGAATCCAAGAGCAGAAGGTGAGACTTGGCCTTATGGAGTGGGAGACGGGATTGGGGAGGAGTTAGCCTCCTCTTTTCCAAGATGGAATTTCACTCATTGCACAGGCTGGAGTGCAATGGCGTGATCTCCGCTCACTGCAACCTCTGCCTCCTGGATTCAAGTGATTCTCCTGCTTCAGCCTCCAGAGAAGCTGTGATTACAGGCAAACACCACAACACCCAGCTAATTTTTTGTATTTTTAGTAGAGACGAGGTTTCACCATGTTGGTCGGGCTGGTCTCGAACTCCTGACCTCAAGTGATCCACCCGACTCGACCTCCCAAAATGCTTGAATTACAGGAATCAGCCACCGTGCCCAGCCCAGTATGTGTCTTTGTGAGGAACCTGTAGTGTAGACCTGGGCAGATGACACTGTGAGCTGTGCATGGTGGGAGGTGAGTCTGGAGTGATGGTCTTGAGAGAGAGTGGCTCCCTCACAGCTCTATCCTGTCCCAGCAGGGGCTGAGAGGAAGGCAGGGTCCTTGGGCTTCTTTGTGCCATGGATGATCCCTTTGATAAGTTAGAGAAGGCTTCAGACCCCTTCTCCAAGGAGTTTTAAATGCATAAAATAAAATACATAAGACTACAAAAGAAACCACTTATAGCGAAGAATAATTATCCAAATGTGACTATTGTGTGACCTAGTCACACGTGCTTCTTCAGCAGTAATGTTGAGGCAGATCTCAACATCAACATCGCTGCAATTTCAAAGTCCTGTACTTTGAGCTATCTGCTGCAATTGAAATAAGATGATTATCTGTGATTACAACTGCTGATAATATCGGAGATTGTTGCCTACATTTAGATAGAAGGAAATGCTAAGTTGTCATTAGTGGTTAGAAAAAACAAAGAAGCATTTTTTTTTCCCTGTCTGAGAATAGGGCCCTCTGAATTCTACACACAGATCCTTGGAGGGCCCAGGGACCCAGGTTAAGGAGCCCTGTTTAAGGTCAGGGGAGGGAGGAGCATGTTGGCTCATGAGAAGTGCCTTTCCTACTGTCTCCTGTGTGTCGGGAGCAAGATAAAGTGAATGGTGGAGGAACTGGCGAGGAGGCATTACAGCACAGGGGCTGTGCCAGCTCTGGGGAGTCGGTGTGGCACAGAGACCTACTGTGGTCTGGCTTCCTCAAGGAAGGAACTGTGGCAGGTGTTTACGTGTATCAGTGCTATTTGGAGATGTACACCCAAAGGCTGTTTGGCCAGCTGGGGATCTGATTCTGGTCTCCTAGCTGCTCGTTTTGGTTTCAGATCTCCCGACTCGGGTTTCAGCAGCACCTGGGAGGCCAAGTGTGTGCTGAGATTAGCGAGTCCAGGTTCTGTCCCTGGCCCTTTTCAGCAGAGTTTCCCTTAGAGAGTCATTGGATTGGTCCCTAGAATTAGCCTAAATCTGTTGGCTTATGTATTTATATCGGGCTTCTTAGGCTACATGGAAACCCTTCACTGGTGTCCCACATGGAATCCAAGAGCAGAAGGTGAGGCTTGGCCTTATGGAGTGGGAGACGGGATTGGGGAGGAGTTAGCCTCCTCTTTTCTAAGATTGGATCTTTCTGTAACCGTGAAGCATACAATGGTGGCCCTAACCCACAGGCTACCTGACCTTTTGGCTCTTGAACCCAAAACTAATCAGGTTTTTGTGTTTCTTAAGGGGAGGAATCTCATTGGTCCAGCTCTACTCAGGTGTCCACTCCCTGTCAATCAACTGTGACTGGGCTCACGTTGCTCCTGCCCCTTTTCCCCGGCATACATGCAGCAGGTGTCTGAGTAATTGATGTAGTTGTGCTGGTGAATTGGGCAAATCTGTTGCATGATTAAACCCATTCACAGCCAAGCTCCCTGTGGCAGAACATGCCCTTTCTCATCCCTACTTTGAGAAGTGTCTGCTGAATGCCCAGCCCTCCCCAGGAAGCAGGTGCTACCTTGCAGAGAGGAGACATTTAGCATTTGTAACACACATCACTGTGGGTGTAGGGATTTTTTTTTCTTTTTTTTTTTTTTTTTTGAGACGGAGTCTTGCTCTGTCACTAGGGCTGGAATATAGCCCCCTCCAACCTCCACCTCCCAGGTTCAAGAGATTCTCCTACCTCAGCTTCCCAAGTAGCTGGGACTACCGGCGTACCATCACCCTGCCTAATTTTTTTGTATTTTTGGTAGAGATGGTGTTTTGCCATTTTGGCCAGGCTGGTGGGAACTCTTCTGTATCGACAGGGCCGGCATAGAGCAAAGCACACAATGCACACTTCTTTTAATACCATTTAGTGTGCTTTACATATTCTTTCTCTTTTTGTTATTTATTTGTGAGGAGTTTTTCTTGCTTCATAGATGAGGAAACCAGGGCTTAGAGAGATTCAATCGCTTGCCCAGCCTTTTCTAAAATGGATTAAATTCCTGGATGTCTTTTACAACAGTTCACTGAGCACATGACTCATGCCATCACCTATTGATGCCTTGGGATTGTGGAACATCAGTTAGTTCCCGGAACTGACTAAGACTGTGGGTGCCCGTAAGGTTTTTATTGACTGTGACGGATGTTTGGCCCACTCAGACTTGGGTGACCTGCTTTTGTATCTTTCATCTGGTTTATTTTTCCGCCTCCTCCTCTGCTGCCTGGCTGGCCTCTGCTATCAGTAAGCCTGCTTCGGGCAGCTTGCTCTCCCTTTATATGGAATGGACTAAGAAATCTACATTGTTAGGGTTGTGTGAAAAACAAGAACAGTGAGGCTTAGGCTGTAACATTCGTTACAGAATAGAACATATTTAACAGTGCGTGGGCTTCGTGCCAGCTTGTTTGTCTCCTCAGAAGTCATTTTTGCTCAGTCCTACATTTAGAAAGAACACAGATTCAACTAGAAATTGGCTCTCTGAACACAGAGGATGCCTTTGCATTCCAATTTTGTCAGTAGGAGTGATTGAGAGCTCTGCAATATGCTTTTGATAATAAAATGCTTCATAATAAAATGCTGTGGCCATTTCCCCTAAATCCCATTTTCCCCAAAATTCAGCCAGCTGATATCCTAAAAAATTACCCTAACAGCTATATATTCATCTTAATCTGAGGCACCCACAGGTCTCCACGACCTATGTTCCAATTTTGAAACCAATATACTTCAGGATAGTGTTCTTAGAAAGAATACATGTGACAATTATATGTTTATTGGAATGGAGTCTCCCCTCAACTTTTATTATACTCTCATCGTGTGTTTTGAGGTGCAGTGGGTGAGAGGAATTTGGCCAGGAGGTATCAAAAGAGGCATTCACTCCATTCGCCGCAGGCACCTGCACATCTGCTCATACAGCTCAGCTTATGCTGTGTGCTGTGCTAGGCTTGGGAGACACAGAAAGGTATACCACTCCCTTTCTGCTTTAGAGAAGCTGGGGTTTAAATCAAGTTACAGCATAAGTTGAAAACATAAATGGAAAAAAATTAAGGGGCTAAGCAGTCTATAGTTAAGGTAAAAGAGCATTCAACTGAGTACAAATAGACCTATAAGTATAGTTTTCTTTACATTTGCTGTTTCAAATAAGGACTAAATAAATTAAATATACAAACACACACATTGACATTAATTCTAACTGCAGCCTTGCTGATTAACCCCCAGTTTATGAAGAAACTCAGTTAATAATAGATGTGTTTAGTAAGTGCTTAATGTTCTAAGTTTATTAAATGCTTAGTGTTCTAAGCTCTATTTTAAAATTCTGTAGGCAATTGCATCCCACTGAGGAGTAAGTACTATTATTTCCTATAGCTGGAGAAACAGGCTCAGATGGGCCTAGTAAGGAATAAAGTATATCAAGATCCACTTGAGGCCCCAAATCAGGACTGTTTCCACTGCATCTGCAGCCTCCCTTACAATGCTTTTTCCTCTTCTTGGTTCCTAAGGCAGCTGGCAATAGACACTCTGTCCGTCCATCCAGTCCCTGCTTACTCAGTCCTTCACATGTGCCTGCTTCTGAGCTAGGCTCAGAGGATGCAGTTACATCCCTGACCTGTGAGATGTACTCAGTCTCCTTGGGGATGTAGAAAGTCACTGACTACGTGAGTGAGTGAATGAATGAATGCCAAAAACTTCATTTTATATTTACATGAGGTGTCTTTCAGCCTGGATACATTGGCAGCCTTTGAGTTCTAAAATTTGTGTTTCTAAGCCCATTTCCAAACTTTTGAGCCATTTTAATTTCCGTATATAAAATATCAGGCCTGGTTTCCACCATCTGCACGTTTATTGAATGTGCTCGATGCTCCATCATTGTCTCGTAACAGCTGCATGTATAAGAGAAGCCACCAAATCCAGTAAGTGACTTTGCTGATGGTTTATTACCTTAAGGAGAAAAGTCTTAAAACAGAGAAATTGAGCAATGAAAACCCTTCATATTGAGCAAACACGTTCCACGCTACACAAATCATGAGAAAAATGAAGACTATTATAAAACATGACAGATTACCCAAGTGTTATTTTTCCTCTGTTGGAAAATTCGAAGACATTTCCTCATGTGTAGGTTTTTAGTTACAAAAATGGCAGTAGGAATATTTAAATATGAAATCACAGTTTGAAAATAGATACATACATACATACATATACACACGCAGAGATACATAGTTGACTGTTAGGATTTCCAGATATGCAGGGTTATCATTGTGGCTGCTTTGCATCAAGACAAGTTTGTAAAAGCAGTGACATAGTTCAACATAATAGGAGCTGAATTACTTCCCCGTAATTTCTATGGACACACAGTACAAAGCTAGCAAGATTATAGACAATCATATCATTTGAACCCACTTTCTTTGATCACTCTCTGAATCATTATTTTCAAATTTAAAATCACAGCTATTGTCAGTAAAATGCCTCTTATTAAAGGTCATGCCTTTTGATGTGGAGGACAGAATAGGCGTAGTACCAGAGGAGATGGCTCAGGTATCAGACCATCCTGAGTTTCCAGTCTTGGTCTGCCGTTCACTGGCTGGTAAGACCTTGAGGAAACTACTAAACTTCTGAGACTCAGATGATAATGCCATGTTCTTTAGGTTTGCTGTGAGGATTAAATGAGATATGGCAGAAAAGCACCTTCCACAAGGCTTGGTGTGAGCTAAGCACTTAGCAAATGCTTATAATAAGGTTTAGCACGATTTACGTTGGTGAATTCAGGTCTCCCTCCCTTTCCCACACCTAAGCACGCCTGTGTAATTCACTCTAAGTATTTATGTAAATTTCCTCAGCAAAGGATAACCCTTAGTGTACCTTGCCTTTGTCTCAGAACATATAGTTAACAAGGGACCAGAGAGGTGATGATCTATTTGGTCTATTTGAAGCCCCTTGTAGATGTGATTCTCTGATAGGCGTCATTCAGGTCTTTTCTAGAGGCCTCTGCAAGAGCAGGGGCTGGTAGAACAAGCTGATGTTTGGGCTCTAACTTTTTGGTGGCTGACTTCTCAGAACATCTGAGTCTCAGATTTAAAAGTCACCATTTATAAAATGGTGAAGAGACGCATACTCAAAATTTCTGTAATAATTAAATAAGGTAATGAAGAACTTTGCATGGTGCTTGGCACCAAGTAAACAATCAATGAAGATTTTTCTATTATATTTATTATTATTAATTTTTATTGAATCAGGCCATACCATTGCAGGGAAATTCTGACTGTTAGAAAGAGCTTCGTTAAATTGGATCCAAATTTCCTTCTCCATGGCTTCAACCCATGGGTCTGAGACTTGCCCTCTGGGCTCTGCATAAGATATTTCCCTTTCTCAAAACTCGTGGTGCCTGAGTGAATCTGGCCACCTTCTCCTACCCATTGCCAAGAATAATCCCTAGTTTCTCCAGCCAGGCTTCCTAGGATCTTTGAAAGCTAATTTCAGTTTCCCAAATTGAGATGAAAATTCAGTAAGAACCTAACTTTTGGGTTTCCACTCAATTTCAAATGGAGGGAGCTGTCATCTAGCCTTGTAATTTGTAGACAGTAGGTGTTTTCACTGTAAGAAAATCTAATATAATCCACGCTGACTTACAGAAGAGATCATTCATGGGGTGAATTCTCTTTATACAAGAGTCCTTGCATATGTATAGACAAATATATGTATATATACATATGCATTTCTTTAAAATATTAAATGTCTTTTTTGCTATGGCACTTAATATAAAATTTTGACTACTAAAATTATATTTTCATTTAGCTTTGGAAGAAGAGAGCTTCTGAATAAAAGTAGGAACACATGCATAGCTTCCTGTATTCATCAAGTATTTAATGAGCACCACTGTATACCTTGCACTGGACTAGGCTTTGCAGAGTTCACAGTAAGGAGGATGTATTCCCAGTCCTTTTCCTGTTTAGGAATCTCTCTGCACACTGCACGTAATTCCCTGTGAATAATTACACAACATTCAACACGCAGCATTGGGTAAACAGAGTCGTCTTTTAAATGTGTGATGAGACCTGGTTCTGATCAGAAAGAGGAGTAAGCTAAAGAGGATTCGTGGGTTTTTGTCTGTTCCATATGTTTTGGATGCTTAAGCACCTAAATGATCAGAAAATCAGATACTCTGATGTTTTGAAAAGGAGCTGGGAAGACAATAAGAGGAAAAAATGACGGTGAAAAATCAAGCCATTTATTCCAAAATGTGTTCCCATTCTGACACATTTGGAAACTTTAAAAAGAGGGGGAAAATATGGGTTATAAAGACAGTCCAATTTCTATCTGAATACTAACTTTCCCACTCACCTACTGGGTGACTCTGGTCAAGCTTTCTCACCTCTCTGAACTTCCGTTTCACATTTGAAAAAACAGAAATACTAATGGGAACTTCTCAACATTGTCGTGAAGATTCAGTGAGCTAATATACACAAAGCGCTGAGAACAATGGCACAGAAAAGATCCTAAATAAAAGAATTATAATAGTAAATATTATATTTTACTAACAAAATAAATAATAGCCTGATTTCCATTAACAATAACCTTCGCCTTTTAGCTCAACCTAATCAGCTTTAAACCCTTGTTCAGTCTATTTCTGTTCCTGAACAACTGGTAAACCTCTATCTTCATACCAGAAAACTGGCCATTTGGTCAGCAGAACCGAAGGCTGTGAAATGAGTCTCTGCAATAGATGTGTCCTGAGCACGGGGACCATTGGAGTCCCATAGCCTCCAGCTCTAGAGGCCACCCAGGCTGCTACCAAGTAGACTCACTTCTTAGTTTGACCCACACCCCAACCTGAACTTGTCTTGGTTCAGTGGGTCTGGCATGGTCTGCAGCTGAGTCTCCCAAGGCTCTGTAAGAGTAGAAGAATGTTTCAGGGCACCACTCTCAGGGGCCAGACAGGCCAGTTCAGAAGCCATAGCAATTTCTATGAGCCCCAAGCAGAACAAGGGAGAAGATTCAAGGAAGAGCCCAGCCAACTGCCCAAAGCCCTGCCAGTCAGCAGCTGGTTCGGCGTGAGGGTCAATCGGTCCTTCTGACATGGGCTGACCTTGCCCTGTCTCCAGAGTATTAACTGGGGACTTTTCCCAACAATAAGAAGGTTTATCAAATTTTATTTCTGACTGGGATAAACCTAACCTGTACCCTTCATAGTGTAGGGGCGAGGAGAAACTTAGCCTCAACAGTACTCAGGTTAATGGATACAACTTTCTGTTAAAAATCAAAACCAAACAACTATTCACCTCACTTGGCAAATGTCTGATGATCTTGGGGTGCACACATATTTGGAATCCAGATACTTTTGGTTTGCTGAGGTCAGAATTACCCATTACAGTACCACTTGGCAGCCTCCAAATAATAGATGATTCTATTGTTCTAAATCCCATCTATCCATCTGAATGGGCCCAAAGAGTCTTGTGGTATGGCATCTAAAGAAGAAATCAGTGATAATGGAAGTCTACCGATTCCATTTCTTGGGAGTTAGGCAAGATCCAGCAGGACTTCTAGTGACTTGGAAAGGCTGGATCAGGTTTGGATGTAGTCCAGAACAGCTAGCAACAGGCATTTTTCTTTAGAGTAGATGCTTAATATTGCCAGGGAGAAAACTCATAGTATGGACCTAGCAGCCCCATCATGGGTCATTTGGGTGGTTAGAGACAGAAAAGGAGGCCAAGGGTCCAGATCAAGGTAACTAGGAATGAGTGGGAAATTGACAGAACAAGCAAGGCCCAATGATGAGAAGTTATTGGCCCTAATGACTGACTGCTTTGCAGGCATTGGGCCAACCCTCAAGACCCAAGATTTGTGCCTGCCTAGTTGGCAATTTCTGAGAAGTCAGGGTAGGATTCCAAGTCAGCAAAGATGTCATTGGGATTCCTACAGGTCAGGTTGCAGAAACAGGCATTAATCCATAGGACCTGGCGGGAAAAGCCAAGCCCATCAGGACACTGGAAGGACACGCTGATGGTCTTGGACTTGTAGGGGATGCAGCACCTGTTGTCCATGCAAACCCCACAGTACTTGGGTCGATAGGAGCGTGTGCTGACACAGCCCGCAAGGGTGAAGTTCATGGGTGCCTCTGGCTGGTACACAGCCAGACACTTCTTCCCTGCCTGAAGGAAAGAAAAGGAGCTTTAGTGGGGGCGCTCAGAGAATGGACAACCACCTTCTTCCCTTGAGCCCCCACTATTTCCCTTCTCACTATGTGGGAGCATTCGACTTTACTTTCAGCTTCACAGCACTCTCCCAGGAGGGACAACAGCAAACACAGTGAGACCCAGCGTACTGCACAGGGGTAGACGGAGGACCACAGAGAAAAATGTTTTGTTCGGGTTGTATCTCACAGCCTGCAGTTTCTCTTTCATCCTGCATTTTTGTCTTGCCTAGGCCCAGTCATTCATCATGGTTACACCAACATGGGGAGGCTACGTAGCTCCTTCATCCAAGCAAGCTCCCCTGGCTAGCTTTGCCCCAATCTCCCCGCCCGCCTTTGCCTCTCATACACACCTTTAATATGCAACTTATTCAAATGGATTGACATTATTTAAAGGTAGCTCTACCTTCCACTGGGCTATGGGCCACTTGAGATTTGGTGTTTCTTCTGCATCTCTGTGGTATAATTCCATGCCTAGTACAGAGTAGGCACTTACTAAACCCATTGGATTGAGGGCTTTCAGGATCTACTATGTACCAGCACCATGCTAGATCCAGGCTGTAAGATGGCATAGAGCTTGCCCAATTTGGGAAACCCTCTTAGGGCACATAATTCTGGAAAAAAAATGGTTGGAAATCAAAATTGACTTGGACTTGCATTATCTGGTCCAGTAATGTTAGAGCCATCTCACTCAGTTTAGGACCTTTGCTCTTATTTTTCTGCAGCTGGTAACTTTTCCATGCTATGTTTTCAGTTAAGAGGTGTCTGTAGAATGCCTACTGTATGCCAAGCACAGAAAATACAAAGCCTAGTATACAGGGAAAAATAATCAGAGAGGGAGAAGAAGGGAGAAGAAGAGAAGGAGAAAAAAGAAAAATGGATCCAGTTGAATAATATAGAGATGATTGGAGATGTCTAGGGGATGAGGAGTGATGTTGGGTGTCTGAAGAGGATCACAGGGAGCTGTGCTGTCTTTTCTACACAAGAGGCATTTGCTTTATTTTTCGTGTGACAAAAGGCTGACCACTCCTATGGCATGAGCGAGGGGGACTTGAATTAGATAAATAAGACCCACTTCTAACTCTGAGGCTGGGGCTCAAGCTAATGTGGCCCAATTTTTTTTTTAATGCTCTATTTTAATTATCTTGGACTCTCAAAGCTGAAAGGGATTTCAGAGATCAACTCTAATATCTTAATGATGAGGGAATGGGGGCTCAGAGATGAGCAGAGATTGGCCACAGTCACGTGCAATTAATGCAAGTAGACATTTGACTCTAGGGTTCCTGAGCCTCATGTAGGGCTCCCTATATCACCCAGTATGGCTGCTCTGTGTGGGGGGCTGGTATGGGAGTGGAAGGAGGATGGAAATTGGTAAGGAGTCCTCAGAATCATTATAGAAGACCACTCCTGAGGGTCCCTGAGGTTTCTCTCGAGTGATCCTGATTCGAATGATAAGATAACTACCAAAGCTTCCATTGAGTTAAATTCACAATGCACCAGCCTGGTAACCTGCATTGTCCCAAACAGCTGTTACACCAGACCTACCAGGTGGGCTTGATTATTCCCACTTTACAAATGCTCCCCACGGGGACGTTCAGGAGCCAGGTTCAAACCCAGGTTTGTCTGCCTGTGCAGTCCAGACGTCCAGCCCTGCTCTGGACCCACCTTAATGAGCGTACGGAGGTCCAGATCGCATGGCCGCAGGTTGCAGAGGCGGCTCTCTTGCTCGGGCCAGCACTGGGCATTAACATTGGAAATCCGAGTGGAGATCCCCAGGCCGCAGCTGGTGGAACAAGGGCTCCAGGAGCTTGTGTAGGCTAAGCAGTTCCTGTGCCACGGCTCCACCTCACCCGCAGCATCTGTGTGTGGGGACCAGAATCTTCATGAGTCTAAAGCTCCCAGCAGCCCCAACCCTCCCCTTCACCGCATTGAGGTTTGGGGTCCTCTGAACTCAGAGGGAGAAGTTGGCTGTCCCTCCCCACAGGACAGCAAGTTGGTTTCTAACCAGCAAAGATACCCAGGGAGTGGAGGACATGTTCTCAGGTCCTGGTATTTTTCTGATCAAGAGAGGCAGTGTGAAAGCATGGGAGGAAACCCATCTTTACAGACAGGTGAACCCACGTTCAAATTCTGCTCTACCACCTACAAGCTATGCAATCTTAGATAACCCACCTGGGCCTGTCTCCTTATTAGAACGATAACACCTGCCTGTGGGGCTACCAACACAGTAATAGGGCCTACATTTTGACTCAGTATGCATCAAGCCTCTTCCTAGGTGCTGGGAATAGGCCTTTTTTTTTTTTTTGAGATAGAGTTTTGCTCTTGTTACCCAGGCTGGAGCGCAATGGTGCTACTGCAACCTCTGCCTCCAGGGTTTTAGGCTATTCTCTTGCCTCACCCTCCCAAGTAGCTGGGATTACAGGCGTTCACCACCATGCCCATCTAATTTTGTATTTGTAGTAGAGATGAGGGTTCACCATGTTGGTCAGGCTGGTCTCGAACTCTTGACCTCAGGTAATCTGCCCCCCTCGGCCTCCCAAAGTGCTGGGATTTCAGGCATGAGCCACCGCTTCTGGCTGGGAATAAGACTGTTAAAAGAAATTCCCCTGCCTCTGCAGAGATCAAGTTTATTTGGGGGAAGTTTAAAGGCAAGTAGCTACATCCCAGCACCTAACATTTTGTGTCAGTGATGCCGAGGACATACAGGGCTGGACGCAGTGGTTCACACCTGTAATCCCAGCACTTCGGGAGGCTGGGAAGGGCAAATCATGAGGTCAGCAGTTTGAAACCAGTCTAGCCAACATGGTGAAATGCTGTCTCTACTAAAAATACAAAAAATTAGCTGGGTGTGGTGGTATGTGCCTGTAATCCCAGCTGCTCGGGAGGCTGAGGCAGGAGAATCACATGAACCTGGGAGGCGGAGGTTGCAGTGAGCCAAGATCACGCCACTGTGCTCCAGCCTGAGACTCTGTTTCATAAATAAATAAAATAAAGAGGACATACAGGCTTCAGAGTCAAATTACCAGGGTTCAACTGGCAGTACTCCTACTTGCTGGCTCTGTAACTTCCGGTAAGCTAGCTCACACCTCCTTGCCTCAGGATGCCCACATGCAGATGGTGTTCACTATAGCATCTCTTTCCAGGGCTGTGATAGGAAAGATGACTTCAGGCCTATGAAAGCACCCAAGCTGTCCTGCCTTTAGTAAACTAAGCCCTTGGTTAATGTGAGTCCATGTGGTCTTTGACTGTTGGCCAACTCAACTACCCACTCTTGGATGGTCCTATTGATGTATGTATCCCCAGCATCTAGAAGATGGTAGGTGTTCTCTATCTGAAAAATGGAAAATGGTGAGCTCAAGACTGAGGCAGGTAAAAAGCTGTAAAGACAGGGAACTGCCCACAGAAAGATGGAACAAGATGCAGAGGAGAGGAGGCCTGTCCCATCTGAACACACATGTGCATGAGGAGAGGAAGGAACAGGCAGAGAGGGAAGGGAAGGGATGGAAAGACAGAGGTTCTGGGAAAAAAGAGAGAGAAAGAAGGAGAGGAGGAGAGAGAAAAAGAGTGTGAGAGAGAAAGAAACGGGGAAGGTAATAAAAGCAATTAAAGAATGAAGGGAAGGAAAGAGAGGGGAAAAGAGAAACACAGGAAAGAAGAGAAACCTAACGAGGATTAGAAGGAGAAAGAGGAAAGATAAGTCAGTTCCTCTAAGCTTATAGGTGTCGGGAACATTGTTGAATGAACGCAGGAATCACTGAGTGAGAGAGGGAGAGACTTGAAACGAGAGGATTCAAGGACGGGGTGGGAGCAGGTGGGAGGAGCTGGGGCTGCGAGCATCTTGGGAGGCCGTTGGGAGGGATTTGCCTAGGAGGATAAAAAGGCTTTGTTTTTTGGGTCGCCTCGGCTAGGCAGGGCCTCTGCTTGTGCTCGGTCAGAACGGGGTCACTGGGCCACACACAAAGGGTGGACAGCTTCTGCCTCCCTGCTCCCCCCGTGACCCTTGTGTGGCCCTGCTGGGGAGGCGGTGGTGGGACAGCTGCCTTGCTGCCCTGGGGCTGCTGGGGACAAAGCTTTCCTGGAGGCCTCCTCCTGTCCACACAGGATTACTTCTCCACCTGGCAATTTTATCTCCTAGGGTGCATTTGGCAATGTCTGGAGGTGATTTTGGTTGTCACAGCTCTGAGGAAAAGGGTGCTACTGGCACCTAGTGGGCAGAGGCCAGGGATTAGATTGCTGGGATTTGGTAGCCATGCATAGATTGCTGCTAAACATCCTCACATGCACATGACAACCCCACCACAAAAGTTATCTTGTACAAGATGTCCACAGTGCCGAGGTTGAGAAATCCTGCCCTACATCGTCCCTGAGCAATCTCCAGCACTTAAAATAATATATTAAAAAAGCTACCAATACTCGTAGAACTCCCACTCTATTGCCATTTTTCCACTGCTCTCTACCACTTGCCTGGTAAGCACTTTCCTCTAGAAATGTCCTCATGTGCTGTTTTTCATGGCATCAGATGTTCCTGGTTTTCCCCATACATCCCTTCCTCTCTGTTTCTTCAGGCCTCCTCTTCTCCTGTTCACCCTTCACATGTCAGCATTCCCAGGCCTCTGCCTCAGGCCCCCTCTGTCTCACTCTGCATGTTACCCTCAGACCATCCCAGCCATCACCACCAGCAGCTTCAAGCAGGTGACTTCAGAACTCTCCTATTTCCTCTCCTTTCTCCCAATAAAGAGAAACTGGAGGCTCCTCTTTAAGATCCCATGGGGAAGGCACTCTGTCTTAAACTCAGTCTGTTTCCAACAAAGCAGATCTCCCTTGGCCCAAATGTGCTCCTTCTCTTGTATTTGATCCTAGGCAATGGCAAGCTCCGGGAGTCAGTCTCTGGCCCTCTTTCTTCTTCACCCCATGCATTAGACTGACATTAAGATCTTCAGTCTTAAGCAATGTCTTTTGTGTCTGTTCCTTCTTCACTGCCTCTACTCCCTCAGATCCTCATTAGTCCATCCATCCATCCACCCATCCATCCATCCATCCACCCATCCACCATTGACCTATTTGTCCATCATCTATCCATCCAATCATCCATTTATTTTATACATCCATTTATCTATTCATCATCCATCCATTCATCAATTCATCCATTAATCTATCCATCCATTAATCCATCTGTCCACTCATCTACCTATTTATCCATCCATCCATCCATACATACATACATACATCTATTCATCCATCCATCTACCCACCCATCTATCTATTTATATACCTGTCCATCAATTCATCTATCCAACCACTCATCAATCTACCCATCTATTTATACATCCATCTATTTATCCATCCATATATTAATCCACCCATTCATTTATCATCTATCCATTCATCATCCACCTATTCATCCATCATCTATACATCCACTCATCCATCTATTCATGCATTCATTCATCTATTCATTCATCCATCTATTCACCCATCCATTCATCCATCCATCTATCCATCCATCCACCCATCTATGTATTCATCCATCCATCTACCCACCCACCAGTATGACAAACATTAATTGGGTACCTGCTAAGTGTATGGCACTGGGCTAGATTTCAGTAAGCAGCGATGAAACAATTGGACGTGTCCCCACCCTCTTTTTCCAGGGCTTCCTCTTACCTGGTTTGTCTGGCTAAAATCTCACCTGCCCACCCATTTTCCTAGCAAGGGGGAAGCCTCAAGTCATCATGAAGCTTCTACTAGACCCATCTCCTCTTGCTCATGCCTCCTCTCCCAGGGACCCACACACCTACTCTTCCATCACCCATTCCTAACTCTTTAGTAGAATAATAATGGATTGCACTTTTAAGACTTTGTTCTTTACAAAGCACTCCTCATTTTATGCTGGGAGGATCCCACAGGACAGGCTAGACAGATGGGATTATTTCTGTATCACAGATGGGGAAATAGGGTCTCAAGGGCAATGTGACTTTCTCAAGGTCACAAAGCTAGTAAGTAGTAGATTGGGGAATGAGTCATTCTGTGGTGGTCAGAGCTCCATGAGGGTCCATAACCCATTTGTGGGGTCCCAACCCCAGCCCACCCAGACCCACACCCACCGATGGCTCCTGTGTCACGGGGCGAGGTCTTGCGCGGCCTCCTGGCATCGTCCTCGCACACCCACTGCTCACAGCAGTGGCCGGGTATGTTCACCCGCCGCGGGTGGGGGCACCACAGGCGCGGGGGGCGCGCGCGGAGGCAGAGCGGTGTGCAGCCCACTGTGCCGTCGATGCACGTGCAGTTGTACTTGCAGTTAGGCTGGAAGGACTGGCCGTTGCTGTAGCGCACCCCATCCAGGACGCAGCCCACACCGACCACCTCTGCAAACACAGGCAGCAGGTCAGGCCCAGCGGCCTTGGTGCCCCTTCCCAGCCCAGCTGCCTTTATAGGGGCTCCATGTGGACCATGCCCCAATCCTGGAGATGGCTTCCAGCATGGAGGAGGAACAGAAGCACAAGGACAATGGCAGGGAGGTGTGAGAGCGCACAGTGCAGGGCTGAGTGTTTGGCTCAGCAAAGGGAGTGCGGGAGTTCCTTTATAGCTTTGGCCAGCACCCAGGGAGCGAAAGGACGCAGCACCCCGAGGGGCTTGCTCCCTGCAGGGTCCCCAGCACCAGGCTGACAAATACGTGCCGCTAGGGCTCATGGTTCTGAGGGTGACCGACTTCAAACAAGCCAGAACACTTGGAAACACGTGTTCCGTTCATTCCGTACACATTTACGGAGCCTTCCAGGGGCTGGGGACTCGACAGTGGAGAAAACAGGCCAAAGTCACGCCCTCAAAGAGCTTACACTGTGGAAAGGTCACACGGAATGTGGGCAGTCTCAAGTGTCTGGGAGGAAAGTGTAGCAGGGAGGGGGAGTTGGGAGTTGGGAGACAGTTGCAAATTTATTAATAACTGTTTCGCTGTTCAGAGAAAAAGAGCAGCTCACTGCCAGAGCTCATTTAATTTTATATAAACACTCTCTTTGAGGTTGTAGCAAATCTGACTGATTTTAGATGTGGAAACAAAATATAAAAACTGTTTCTTAGAGTTTTTTCTAAACAGAACTAACATCGGAATTGTCCGAATCATCAGAATAATCTATTTCAGAAAAATCGGATTCATCAAATGAATCTCAGCCAACTGTTGGAGAAGAATTACGCATAGGGATGCCAGGTTTTCTAGGATTCGACATTTTCAGTGATCGAGACTTACTATATTTTGTCAATGGAAACACCACTACTAAAAACACAATGCGGTAAATGAATGATGTGTTTTGTTTTCAAATTTGATATTCTAGAATGATGTGAATAGAATAATAAAAGTGAGGTATTTTGTGGCAAAGGTATTTTGGGGTAAATGCTGCAGCCTCAAGTGCTGCTGGTAAGCATCCTCAGCGCAAATGCGAAAAGGGTTAAATCGGGTGGATGGGGAAGTCCTCACCGGGTGTTGACGCTCAGCAAACCTGAAAGAGGATGAGGAAGTAAGCCCAACCAGGGATTGGGGGAGGAGCTTTCCAGGTAGGGAGGGGTCCGCTTAGGTTAAAAGACCTGGAGTGGGAGCAGGTCTGGACTGTGGGAAGAGTCTGGGGAAGGGAGACAGAAGGGAAAAGGGAAAGAGAGGAGGTCAGAGAAGGCTTCCTTGCAGGCTCAGAGGAAGGTGCAAAGCTGTTAGAGCCTAGAACTGTGCCTGGCACATAGTACGTGCTCAGTAAGCAACTGCTGAATGAATGACACAAAGTACTCTCAGCAAGAACACTCATGAGCTGAGTTGAGATCAGAGGGCAAAGGTAGCATGGGGGACCACCCCGAGACCCGGGTGAGAGGGAGGGGTCTGAAGCTGGAAAGAGAAGAGCTCGGCTTCCAGGCAGATTTGGAAGGAGGGCTGCCAGGACTTGCTGACAGAGGGGCTGTGCCGGGGAGAGGAGAGGAGTCAAGAAGGAAGAAGATGCTCTGTCCTCCTTGGACAAGCGGGGTTTGGGCTGGGTGGACTCAAGTGATCTTCACTACACGTGAGACGCCTGGTTGACAACCGAGCAGCCACGTGAAGTTAACTATACGAGCTTGGATTTCCAGGGAGAGTTGGGGACTTCTGGGCCAGATGTCACCCTTGACACCATACTCTCTCTGGAGGATAGCTTCTGGAAATGCAGGCAGAGAGCCCCCAGGCATCATGAATGACCACTCAAGGAGGGACAGTTTGGAATCTGCCTTCAGGGTTTGCCCGAAGGCGGCTATTAATAGTAGTAACAATCCTAATATCTAGCAGCCATGAGGGCTTTCTAGGCCGTCTCTCTGTCATTGGATACTGGGTCTCCTCTGTATCGTGCTTATCCCATTACTTATTTTACTCGATACAGAAACACTATCACATTGTCGTCTTCATCTTTATATATAGCAAAACAAAGTTACAGCAAGGTGAAGGCACATCGCGTCCAAGGTGACCACTGCGGGAAGCAGAATCCCTGTTCGTGTGAACCTTGCTGCGGCTACTGTTTTTCCTGGGGTGCGGTTATTCATGCAGGAGGTGCAGAAAGGAAAGACGCTAACATCAACTGACCCTCTGATCTAGTGCCAGGCACCATCTGATACATTATCTCATTCAGTTCTCCCAATGACTTCATGAAGAGAGTTTTATTTTCCTCCTTTGATGGACAGGAAAGCACCCCAAGAGGTTAAATGATTCATTTGTTCAAGGTCATGACACTGCTGAATGATACAGCTGGGACTCAAACCCAGGGGACCTGACTCCACAGCCCATTTCCTTCTACCAGACACCAGTGAAGGAAGGGACAGTGGAAAGGGGAAAAAAAAAAAAAAAAAAAAAAAACAGAGGAAGCGCTGGGTTGAATCACTCATCTTTGCATTCTGAGTCACCCTGCCTCTGCCTGCACACTGTCTCTCCAGGAAGGGAGGGTGTGTGTGTGTGTGTGTGTCTGTGTGTGTGTGTGTGTTGGGGAGAAGGAAGTGGGCTAAGCCCAGGGATCTGCCCCTGTATGGGGAGACTTTGGAGGCAGAAATCAGTGCTGGATGCGTGGAGTCCCCAGCACAGTGACTCTCCTCACCAGCTGCACAAGGGAACCCCAAGGAAACATGAGGAGCTTTTAAAAGTTGTGATGTCTGCCAGGCACAGTGGCTCACGCCTGCAATCCCATCGCTTTGGGAGGCTGAGGCGGGTGGATCACCTGAGGTCAGGAGATCAAGACCAGCCTGGCCAACATGGTGAAACCGCATATCTACTAAGAAATACAAAAATTAGCTGGGCATGGTGGCACGCACCTGTAATCCCAGCTACTCAGGAAACTGAGCAGAAGAATCGCTTGAACCCAGGAGTCAGAGGTTGCAGTGAGCTGAGATAGCGCCATTGCACTCCAGCCTGGGCAACGAGAGTGAAACTCCATCTCAGGGAAAAAAAAATGTGATGCCCATGCTGGACCTGAGAATATGGGGGTGGACCTGGGTGGTGTCAGTATTTTTCTTTCATTAATCTCATAGTTTCAAAGTTCCCCAGGTGAATCCTGTTTGCAGCTAAGGTTAAGAACCACTGCATCTAGAAGGTGCTCCAGTCTCTGCTTGGAGCTCTGGGTGGGGAAGTGGGGTGCTCCTTCTGGCTCTGACCAGCCTGCTCACCACAGGCTAGTGGGATACATAGTGTTGCAGATGGTCCCATCAGCCAACTCTTTCACTTTCTAACTAATCAAAAGTGAGATGATGAAGCCAGTTGGGTTTCCTTCAGTACCTCCTATCTAATCTCAGATTTGCAAGTGCAGGTGTGATCTAGTTAGCTTTCCTCTTACTGAAGTACTTTCAGGAATTCAAGTCAGCTTGCTCTGCCCTTCCCACACCTCCCATGGACTATCAGCCCGACTGTCAGCAGGGACAGTGGGTCATGCCTTGTTGTAGCCCTGCTTGAGATTTCTCCCTCATCTATGTTTATTGTGTGAAGAATCAATGGAGGGAGGGATGGGAGCCAGGGTGAGCTCTACTCTTTATTCAGCTCCTGCCATGTAGCAGGCACTTGACATTACAGCCACCCAGAGATAGAAGCTTTCTTTGTCACATTTTCCTTGAAGAAGGAACTGAGACTTAAAAGGTTAAGTAGCTTGCCTAAAGTCATAGTACTAGTGAGGGATGATGCTGGGATTCGAGTTCAGTTGTCAAAGTCCAAAGACCACGCATGAGTTCACTACTCCCTCACGCTTCAGTATGGGGGATCTAGGCCTGGAGCTAGACCTGCTCCCTCCTCTGAAGGTGGCCGTGGATAAGAGTGAAATAACTTTCCTTGCAAACCAAGAACAGCCAGTTACTTTCTTTTCTTTTTTCTTTTTGCATTTTCTTATTTACTCTACAACAACCATGTGAGGTTGGTTTTATCAAGTTCCTTAAGTGATGTGCACATGGTCACGTAGCTAGCAAGTGGGAGAGCCAGGATGTCAAACCCAAGTCTGTCTGCCTGTAAATACCATAATCCTCCCGCCAAACCACACTGCCCTCAGGCCTGACCCAACTGCATTTAAAAGTAGTGTTTGTGCAACTGAAATAGCCAAATGATGTAATTCAGAGGTCACCTTCTACCCACAGATGTATTTAGTTTGGCCCACAGAGTGGTTTAAAAATATTTTTGAACGTATTGCCAATGTTTACAAATCATACACAAATCTATATATCTAGATTCTCATGCCAAACAAGACCTAGCTTTTTTTCTGCTTGGCCACAGTGGCTGGGCCCAGCAGGGTGATCTCTGAAAGCCAGAGCTTGCACACACCAGACTGCCATTGCCCCCATCATCCTCTGTTTGAGTTATATGAGCCAGGGTTGCAATTGCTCATTTTTATTACCTGCCTTGTTCTGATCTAATTACATGCAAATCTTCAAGGACAGATTTAGCCTGTCCTGGGAACTGTCCATTGGCTTAGCTGACCATTTGCAGAAAGAATGTTTTTTAGAGGGACCCTTTGTTCTGTTTTCCCTCTGGCCCAGAGGTGCCTTCTTCTGCACATCCCACACTCTCTTCTTTCTTGCATTAGGGTCTCATGAATTCAGATACTACAGCAGCGCTTCTGGGAACATGTTCAACAGAGCACTAGTGAGTTGTGGGCACATGTATGCATGTGATGTCTATATGTGTAACTGTGTGTGTGTGTGTGTGTGTGTGTGTGTGTAGTGTAGCATAATGAGTGGGTAAGAATCTACCAGAATGAAAAAATTTAGTGTTAAATACGTTTTAAAAAAACATTATTATGAAGCTTATGAAAGCTCTCTTTTGGAATTTGGCAATGGACATGAACATTTGAAGCCTCTGAGAATTTCTATAGCTCCTATTTAGCTTTATTTATCTCAGTGTTTGCAAAACTTCGTGACCAGGGAACCAGTTTGTGTAAAATCTATTACAATCTCCTTTGGCCTACAGTTTTTGTTTTTTCAAATAAAAGGAAAGAAAGTACACAGAAATCCATGGCATTGGGAAGTTAAGTGGCTGTGCTGGGTGAGAGCAGGACCTAAGATGTGAAGAAACGGGGGTGAGGAGGGCAGGGAAGGTGGTTTTCCAGGCCACTGTGGGGGAAGGCAGGCAGGACAGGCAGTTTCTGAGTTCACGCAATCTCTGGATCCACGACAGAATGTCTATAAACGTGTGGTGCCTGGTAGATGACAAGATCTCAATACAGCCGTAGAGATTAATGCAATGGCAGTGAACAGAATTATCTTTTTAATAACCTTGAAAAACAGTTTTCACAGGAGGAATAAATTATGAAACAGACCCATATAACAGGAGGTGGTTCTAGTGTAAGAAGACCAGGCCAGGTGTCCCTGGGTTATGGGGAGGGAACAGATGACTGAGAGTATATTAACAGCAATTCTTGAACTTCAGCATGCATGAGAATCACCTGGGAGTCTTGTTAAAGGTATAGAACCCCATTCCCACTTCCAGAGAATTTGATTCAACAAGTCTAGTGTGGGGTTTAGGAATAATATTTTTAACCAACACATCAGATGATTCTGAGCAGGTGATGCTGCAAGTTTTCTTTGAACATACTGCTTATGAGGCTGCTAATGAGTTTCAGTAAAAGAAGAAAAACTAGAAAGATGGGGGAAGTGGGGTGGTTATTCACAGAAAGCCAAAGACACAATGATTGGTGTGAAAGTTGAAGCATGAAACTGATCAAAGAAAAGAAACTGTCATAAATTAACCATGAGGTTCAGGTAAAATAACATTGTCTGACTGCAAATGATGTGCATAACCCTCATTGACAATCCACCTCAGGAAATAGAATGATTAGCAGAGGATGAGAGATCGTGTTGCATGTGACTATGTGATGGGGTGTATATGGAGTCATAGTTAAGGGGAAGGTTTGATTCAGCACTAAGGGAAGAAGGGAGTTTTTGGTTTATGAAACTTCGTGGAAGTTTTTGGAAGTTTGGCTGCTGTATCATAATGCCTAATTACTTCTCTTAATCTGATGAGTCATGTATTTTGAGTAATGCTTACACAATTCAAAGGAATACAAGTCCAGACAGAAGCAAGAGGTCAGAAAGTTACATAAAATAGTTGTCTGGGAAGAAAAAAGGACTGAAAAACCATGATGGAGCACTTGAAGACCAAAGAAAACAACAATCTTCCCTCCAAACAGGAGAATATCATAATAGACCAAAAATAAAGAAAAAGCAAAGGCAATTAGAAAGTCCAGGAAAAACAAAAAGCATCATAAGTAAGGAAATTCAAACAAGTACATGATCTCATACTGCAGTGTACAATATTTACATAGTCATAATATTATAAATGCTGATGACTGTATAACCAAAAATTATGACAATGATATTTAGAAGATAGGGATATATCAGGTGATTTTGGGAAATTAAATCATCAGCAATCATAGAAAATTAATAGATTATACAAAATTGATATATCAAGGCAATTAAGATATAGCAGAAGACATATTTTATAGTAGTAACTATCAGAAGAAATTACTAGAAAATTCAAGTGACTGTAGTAACTGAGAAACTGAGAAATGTAGGTAGCTGGTGGGAAGGGATGACTGCAGGCTGCTGGTTTTCATTCTTTCAAGGCTACTGGATTTTTAAAACCATATTTTTAAAATTTACAATATTACCAAAATATCTGGAGTCCTGCAGTACACTGGTGTGTCCTGGTAGGCCATGGCCATTTGTTAAAAGGTCCTACCACTAAGAGAACAAAATCAGGCTTAGGTATTTCATGGCGTCTTCCTCTTCCCTGGGGACAGCCATGAGTGTGCCTCTAGGACTGAGTATAAAGCAAGAAGCAAAGTTCTGGAGGCAAGAGGAGTGGAGGCATCCTTTCCTCCCCTTCCCAGGAAGGACACAGCCTCTGGCCTCTGACCATGGGGTATACCTTCTGCTAAACAGAAACCTGGCTAGGTGAAAAGTTGTGGGGGTCCCAAGGTAGAGGGGTTTGGGGCCAGAGCTGGGTTGCTAGGGGCTGGTCAGAAGGTATGGAGGGACTCACTTACGTGCACACACTCCTATTGCGTACCTCGGGCGGTCCCCGCTGTAGTCACAGTAGAGGCCCCGATGGGGGTCACAGATGGCAGCCTCCGTGCAGTTGTCCCCAAGCTGCTGAGCACACATCTTACAGCATTCACAGCCATCTGTGATGAGGCTGACCCCTAGCGGGCAGCGGGGTGGGGATGGTGGGCACTCACATGGCCACTTGCAGAATTGGGGGCGTGAGGAGGTGTCCTCCAGTGGAGCTGGGGTAAAGTCCATGGTCGTGAGGGTTGGAGAGAAGGCCTGCAGAGGAAGGGCATAGGGGAAGGGGGGCTGCTGAGGCAGGGGTTTCAACGCCCAAAGGACCCTGCCATTGCATTTCTATCCTCCTGCTGTTCAAAAGGGTTTCAAAAACTTATTTTTCTATCATGCTTTTGATGGCCAAACATCTCCTTTATTCTCAATAAAACAAATAAAACAGGGGAGCCAATGTGAGCGAAGTTAAGCCAATTGCCCAAATCCCTCTGCTGGTCAGTGGCAGAGCTCAAATTCCACCTCAGCCTCTGCTCCTGTCCTTTCTTGAGTGATTGTCCCTGCAGCCCCGAGGTAAGTGAGGTGGCCTCACTTTACAGGGAGGAAGCCAAGGCCCTGAGCAGGTAGAAACTGGCTGCGAGTCACGTGGCTGCACGGGACTTGGATCTCACAGCTCTTCTGTGACGACCTGCAGGGCCAGCTCCTTTGCTCACTGAGAGTCCTTAAGGCCTCTCTGAGTCAGAGGGCTCCTATCTGACAACGGTTTCGGCCCGCTGACCTATTGTTATTTTTTTCCCCTCTGAGTATCGGAAAGGGCTGGCATGGTACAGCAGCAGATGTCCAACTTTCTAGCTCCTGGAGGCTGCATGGGCCCTGGCCCCTGAGGAGTAAGTCCTGCTTCCTTTGCCAGCATAAGCCCTGCATGGAGGAGCCCTTTTATTTTGTTCTCAGGGCAGTGAAACTCCCCACCTCCAACCACACACTCCACTCCACCAACCCGCACTCCTCCCCGCATTCCCGTTCCCATCCCCCAGCCAACAGCTTCATCTTTATTCTGGCAAATGTGATGAACATATCAGGCCAGCTTGGAAGGGAAACCAAGGCCCAAAGAGCTGCCCAGGCCTGAGGAACGGCAGACGGAGGTGCCTGGGTGTCTGAGAGCAGGAGCTTCAAGCTGCCTATATCTCCGGCACGCAGTCACCTGCCATCCCATCTGGCTGCCTCCCTGAATCCCATCTGTACCCCTTGCTCTATCTTGAAGGAGACCTGGGCCTATGAGAGGAAGAGAATCGCCTGAGGACACAGGCGCGGGGGCTGGAGCAGGCTGTGAGTCAGTCTTCCCACTCCAGAGCACGCCGTGGAGCATTCTGTCCAGGGCTTCTCATCCTTGACGCCTGAGTTCTGAAGCAAGCCGAGGTGAACCCAGGGCTTCTGTGGGGCTGGGGCAGAGGGCTGGCTGGGCTCTGGGCTGCTCCCTCCATCTGAGAGCAGAGGAGCCTGCTTTGTGGGATTACGGATCTGCCTTCCACTCTGAGCACCAGGCTCTGGTGCTGAGCTATGCAGACAGATTCTTTCCACCTTTACAGGAAAGGAAAGCAAGACCCAAAGAGACGGATGGACACTCCCAGGATGACACAGATCACAGCAAGGCCAAGACGCAAACTAACCTCCCAACTCGCATTGCAAGACCGTTCACTTTTGCCACCTCCGGGTTCTTTCACTCAACAAACATTCGCAGAGTTAGCTCATATTCTCTCTTAAGTTTTAAACATTTCAGGATAAATTTTAAAAGCCCCTGATTGGGGAACCCACAGCTTATGGGAGAGACAAGTCTTAGAGGTGATTTACTACAATTCGAGGCATTGACTCTGCAAATTGCTGGGCATCTGAGGGAGGCCTGGAAGCTCGCTGAGCACCAGGGCAATAATTGCTCTGCCCAGGCGGGTGGGGTCCGCTCTTGCACCTTGGAGGACCAGGGATGAGGGAAGTGGTTGAGATGAATTTCTGAATTAGTCTGTCTTGGCTCTGAACCTGGCACACAATAAATGTAGTAAATATCGGTGCAATAAATAAAGTCCTTGCAAGTCAACAGACGAAACCCGACTTGAAGCTTTCATCACCCATAGGCTTGATTTCAGGACTTGGTCAAATCCACCCTTTCCCTGCCTCACGGCCGCTGTGATGCAGCTCCCTGTGGCTGAGAGGCTCTTCCTATCTTTTTTACCTGGGCCCCGTTTCTCTGGGCGAACTCTCCTGACTCGCTGACCTACATGTGCCTGGCTTTCCCTTAAGCTGTTAGGCAGGCTCAGCAATTAGACGTTTGCGTGTGTTTGGAGGTGGATGCCTGTGAACTCCGTGGAATGAGGGCAGGGTGGGGCAGCCACCCACAGAGTGCCTGCACGGTGCCAGTCTTCGTTAGGAACACATGGGTGGCTTCTCTGTTAGGGCCCAGACAGACACCAGAATGGCCAAAAAGATCTTGCCTGCAGCCCCCTGCAGGGAGGAAGGCTCTGTGTGCGATGTGGCCTTGGAAGGTTGGTGGTGGGGAGCAGAGCTCTCCGGGCTGGCAGTGCTGGGCGGCACTCACCTGGGAGGCACTAGTTAGCCTGCCTTTGTTTGTGTTTCCTCAAAACACAATAGGATGCAAACCCCTACATTTCCAAATCAGTAAACACATACACACTCTCTCTTTCACGCACCCATGCACGCGCGTGCACACACACACACACACACACACCTTTTTTGACTTTGGGGAGAGATGTTTCCCTGTCAGGCCATGACCCTAGAAGCTTCCGAGCCTTGTGAGCACTAGCAGACCATCTTTGAGGTTCCCACAATCAGGATGTGCTCTCGGCAGAGGAAATGAAGATGCCCTCTCCTCCAGGAAGCCTTCCCTGCTCTTACCTCGCTCACTGAAATGTGAACTTAGAAAGGGCAAGGCCCAGGCCTTGGGTTTCCTGTGCGCCTGAAACACAGCACAGGGCACACAGTCGGGCTCCATATGTGTGGATTGGTGAAATGGATGGATGGGGGATTGTCGGCTAAAAGGGCTTTGATGTCTTTGATAGTCAAGGCATCGTGTAGTGGAACCTCTCCTCAGGGCAGTAAGTTTGGGTGTCAAGAAAAGAGCATATAACCTGAGACAGTCTGACATGAGTTATTTCCATGTGGCCTTGAACAGCATTTTCATCCTTCTGAGCCTCGGCATTCCCATCTGTGATATGGGCACAATCACGCTCATCTCCCTTTGGGGGCAGTTGGGAGGGTGAAGAAGCGTTGTGGATGTGGCAGCACTAGGTAGGGCCTGGCACATGGCACATGGCACATGGCACATAGAAGCCTGTCTCCTCTTACACTCATCCGGTTGTGGGTCCTCCCTACCCCCACTGTGCCCAGAACAGAGCTGGGAATCTAGACCCTTTGAGCTGAGCTGGCATGGGCTGGAACCGGGTGGGTATCCCACTCCTGGGATCACTATCTATCCTCCTATCTCCATCCAAAGTTAAAGATGCTCAGAAGGAAGCTTCCCTTCTAAGTGCCTGCCTGGAGGTACCAGGGCAGGCAGCTGGTTAGGGGAAGCTGCAGAGAAGGCCTCCTTTGGACAGGGAAGCCGTTTATTGCATCCCTGGACAGAGGAGGGAGGGGCTGTGGGCAGTCGGCTGAGCCAGCCTTTGCGGTTGGCACCATCTAGTGGTGGGAAACCTCCCTGACTCAGGCCAGGGGAGAAGGTGCTGGACAAGAGCTGCGCAGGGGGAAAACCTCTGGACTCCCGGGCCTGAGGACACCTGGGTTTGGTGTGTGAGCCTCTGAGTGCCAGCTGCCTTGCCCAGCATTGACACCTAGGGCGTGTGTCTGCAGGCCTCAAGTGAGTCCAGACTCCTGATAATCGATCAATCCTAGCCTCTCTACGTGAGTACAAGGGAAAACAGATGACTGGCACGAGGTGGTGTCTGCCCTCACGCACGGACAGTTTAGCTGGGGATGTGCACACTGAGTGAGTCATTCTAGGGACAGATGATTATTGAATCCCTACTATGCAGCAGGCTTCGTGCCAGGCTGGGAGGAGACAAAGGTGCATAAGACATAGCCCCAGACTGGCTCTCCACCTAGTGAGGCCAATCAATGCTATGACGATGGCGTCCACTCACTTATTCATCTTCCTGTTCATTTATTTATTCAACACATCTGTAGTCAGCTTTTATTAGGTGCTGGAGATGTAGTGTGAGAACCAAACAGACCTGCCTGTGGGATGACAGCGCGGCTGGGCTGTGTGTGTGCTGGGGCTGAAGAGGCCTTCCTAAGACGTGAGGCGTGGGGAGTGGGTTTTGAAGACGGGGTGGGAATAGAGCAGTGAAGAAGGAAGAGTGGGTACCCAATGCACAAGGACCCGCAGGTGTGCAGGCACTGAGCTGGCAACCTGTGCAACAGCCCGGGGCCTGGAGAGCCTGGTGCAGGGTGCAGGGTGGAGGCAGGAGGAGGTGGAGGCTAGAACGGATGAGGATGGGCTCAAAGCAGTTGAATCGAGGAAGACCTCGAATGCCTTGCTTTGGGCTGAGGTCTGCAAGAATGATGTGCTGATGGATTTTAGCAGGAGGATGGCAGGGTTCGGTTTGTGTTTTAGAAACACCACACTGTATCCAGTCCAGCCTTTGTCCCTGTTCATGTCACTCTGGGAGTTAACCTTCTGAACCCCAGACTTCTCCTCTGTAAAATGACATTGCTACCATTGCTTGCCTCCCAAGTGACTGGCCGTGAGCATCAAACGAAGTCACAGCTGGAACTCCGCCTGTATTCCATTCATTGCAAACCGTCACTGCGATGACCACATGGGGCCAGTGTTGCCCTAGCCCTCAGTGACTCTGGCTGCTCTCATGTGTCCTCTGCACAGTGACTGGTATTATTATTCCCATTAAACAAATCAGTACAGTGGCTTGCCCATGCCTGACATCTAGTCAGTGACAGAACTTGGATTTGAATCTAGAGCTGTTTGATTCCATGTTTTTCCCTCTACTGTACATGAGGGAGAATTTTCTGATAAAAAAATAAACAGTGGAAAGGTAGTGAGTGCACCATCAGTGGAAGTAATCAAGAAGCAGCTAGACAATTATTTGGGCTGGTGGTTGGAGAGGGACATCAAGCCTCACAAAGCCTGACACATAGTAGGTATCAATAAGCATCTGTTGATAGGATGAATAAATGAGTGAATGTTCATTTCCCCAACTACCCTGTCATCCCTTGAAGGTAGAAGCCACATGCCACCCATCTGTTCCCCTGCATGCACAAACTCACAGGCGCTTACAAGCAACATACCTAAGATTTACTGAGTGAGTGCTCATTCTATATAAAGAATTTTGTATGCAGTCTCTCATTTAATCCCCCAACAAATCACAAGACAGGCCTGCTAACGTTCCCCAGAGCAGTGAGGACACGGAGGCATGGAGAGGTTAAATGGCTTCAGCAAGGCCACACGGGTATCAGGAATGGAACCAAGGTCTGCCTCGTCCAGAGCTCTTGAGCCACTAACTCTTCTGCCTCCCAGGATCACTGCACAGGGAAGACTGTGCGCATGTGAACTTTGGGGACATGCTTCCGTCAGACCTTGATCAAAACAAATTATTTCATGGGGGCTGGGAGCTCAAGGAGAGGCTTCAGATCCTGGGACACAGCAGCGTCCCTGTGGGGGTACCTGTCCCCTCAGGGCTCTTGTTTCTGCCAAATCTGAGCTGATAACAGCCCGCTGTCCTGCTTCAAAATCCTAAGCTGCCCTTCGAGTGATCTAGTGGGTGAGCACTCCGCTTCCAGAGACAGCAAACACTGCTCGTTGCTGAAGAGTGAGGGCTGGGAGGGGCCCTTGGCCAGACCTTCTTCTGGAGGGCCGGTGAGTCGTAACACTGAGAGGCATCCAAGAACTCCTTTGCCCAGTCTGTCCCTGTACGAGCAGTGAATGGCAGAAGGGCCCCAGTCTGAAGTGCTTGGCTAGAAGCCTGTGCTTACAGCCTCCAAGTCTCCCTGAGAAATCATCATGAAAGCCACGGCTTCACTCCCGCCTTCCTGCTCCACTCCAAAGCTGCTCTGGGGCCCCGACCAACTGCAGGTGCATGGTGCCATGGTGGCTTTCACTGAGACTCCTCCTGGGCAGGTGGCATTTACAGTGAGTGACATCAGCTTCTAATGAAAAAGCCTGTCCAAGAACCCCCTGGCAGTGGCTTGGGGTGTAGGGATGGTGAGGTGGCATTGTAGACCCCCCGTTAGTTTTGGGGGCCTCGATTCCAGTTTGATCCCTGGCACTTTGTGCCCATCCAATGGTGGGGCTTCCCTCAACCCCAGGCAGGCTGAGGCAGCTCATCCTGTGAGCATCTCTCAAAGGCTTCTCACTGGGGGTTCAGCTACCTGGAAAGCCAGTGTAGGCTCTCTCTCTCTCTCTCTCTCTCTCTCTCTCTCACACACACACACACACACACACACACACACACACACACACATCATCAGTCACCTTCAACATCCAGGATGGCATGACATGTCTACCTGTCTTTGCTTTGGTTCACAGTTCTTTTCACCAAGTACATGACTCTTTTTATCCACCCAAGAAAAGGAGTGGGGGAAACATCTCAGCCAGAGAAGGGAGATGAGAGTCTCCCACCCCGCCTTCCGTCTGTGCATCCTGTGTGGGCTCTTAACTCCCCATTCCTTGCACTTCTGCTTGTGAAGTCATCCAGGGGCCCGGCTACCACCAGCCACACCCTTTGCTGCTGCCTGGGGACCTCCTCAGTGCACCCAGGCCTGTCATGATGGGGAGTCACTGGGGGAGCATCTGGGGCATGTGTGTGTGCTGACCTTGAATGGTCTGGGGCCTTTCTGGGAGTGTCTCTGTTGGTCCAGAACGCCAACACACCCAGAAGGAAACATGTAGTGCCTCTGGGTCAGAGCTGTGGCTCCACACGTAGCCCAGCTGTGTCATCCCAGCATACCCTGCTGTGGTGTTGGCGGGGCTCCTATGCGCACCAGTGCTGCCGTGCAGTGACAGAAGCCCTGGAGCTGTGGCCCCTGAGCCGCGCCTGACCCTCATCTTTAGTGGACAATGAGAGTATGGCCTTTGTCAAAATAAAAATGATAAACCCATTTCTGTGTAAGCAATAGATATTCGTGCAAAACAAGTACCTATTTGCTTGGCTTGCCCGGGTTTGGGAGAGAGAGGTAATTAGTAGAATATGAATGTTTAGAGGAATTTCTTCACAGCTGAACAATAGAAAAGGAGGGCTGGGCATTTGCACAGAGGTTTCTCCCAAATGGTACTTTCCTTTCCGGGGCTGGGGCTCTTCCTCGAACCCCAGGATGCTTGCCTGGGCCTCTGGGGCCCTCTGAGGTTTTCACCAGGCTCTCGTATTCCTTGGGGATTGAAATCTATTTCTGTTTTCCCCAGCCACAGGCAGGAGCCTGCTCCGCGCCCCATCTCCTAGAGCCCCCAGAGAGCCCTGACCGCTATCTTCTTGTCCACCATGAGCTATCTGAGCTGGGGTGACTGGGCCCATTCTGCAGATGGAAACATTGATCTTTGCAAACACGCTGTCGTATGGAGCCTGCATCATTCTGTCCAACAACATAAGCCAAGAAGCAAAACAGGAGAAAAGATCATAAATCAAGGAGAATGTTTTCTAGGGAAGGACAGAGGAGAGGAAGGAAAAAGAAAGAAAACAGCTTTGGTATTTCCATATTGCAGATGTTTGCATGAAAGTCTCTTTTACGACGTACTTCTGGAAATCGACTCTGTAGATACTACTGTGTTTATGGGGAAGACAGAGGTGGTGGCCATTCTGCAATGCTTCTGCAGACAAGACGCCCAGGGCTCACTCCAGCACAGCCTGGTCCTGCTCAGTTCTGCCTGCTGCAGCCTGAGCCCACCCGGCCCCACCTACCCCACTCAGACTCCTCCTGCCATGCCCCTCTCTCCTCCCCAATCCCTCCTGCCTACCCAGGGATTATGATGGTGATTCCCAAACTTTACTGCAAAGTACAACCACCCTGGGGCTTTAATGGACACTCTACCCAGAGATTCCAACCTAAGGGTCCTGAGGGGGAGCCTGGGCTTGGGAATTTTTTCCAAGTGGTTCTGAATGCCCCAAAGTTTCGAAATCACTGGCCTGTGAAACTTGTTAAAATACAGATTCCTAGGCCAGGCATGGTGGTTCACATCTGTAATCCCAGCACTTTGGGAGGCTGAGGCAGGTGATCACTTGACATCAGGGAGTTTCAGACCAGCCTGGCCAACATGGCAAAACCCCATCTCTACTAAAAATACAAAAATTAGCCAGGCGTAGTGGCATGTGCCTGTAGTTCCGGCTGCTTGGTAGGCTGAGGCAGGAGAATCGCTTGAACCCAGGAGGCGGAGGCTGTAGTGAGGAGAGATGGCACCACTGCACTCCAGCCTGGGCAACAGAGTGAGACTCTGTCTCAAGAAAAAAAAACAAAAACAAAACCAGATTTCTGGATCCTTCTTTGAATATCCACCTTAAGTTTCTCTAGGCTGAAGACCGGAATCCGTAGTCTGACCAACAACCCTTGGGGATTCTTACAGAAATAGGAACCACTGCCTTAGAACATTGGGCAGGGGAGGAGAGAGATCCAAGATGGCTGATGATTAGTAGCTCGGGCACGTACCTCCCAGTGAAAGCGCAAAGAACGAGAGGACGCCACACTTTCAGACGAATATTAGTTGCTCACGGACCACGAGATTCCCAGTGGAGGAGCTCCACGGGTCGCCAGGGTGACTCTTGTGGCCGGCGTGGCGGTTTTGCTGGTGCCTTAGCACGCCAGTTCTTGGTGCAGAGTCCGGATATTCCCGGGCAGAAAAGCACCATCAATCTTAACACCGCTCTTTTGGCCGGCTCAGTGGATTGCTCAGATTTCGGCGCAGGGAATCAACAAGTTGGACGTCAGAGACCCAGTTAGAAAGTCGGTAATTATAAAGACGACAGACGGACAAATATATAATGAAGGGAAGAAACCAGCGTAAAAAGGTAGAGAATACTCAAAATCAGAATGCCTCTCCCTCTACAGGGGATTGCAATTCCTCATCAGTAACGGAACAAGGCTTAATAGATTACACCGGTATTCCAATAACAGAAGCAGGTTTCCAAACGTGGGTGATAAGAAACTTCTGTGAATTAAAAGAACTTATTTTAACCCAATGCAAAGAAACTAAGAACCTTGAAAAAAGGTTTAACGAAATGTTAATGAGAATGGACAATTTAGAGAAGAATATAAGTGAATTGATGGAGCTGAAAAACACAACACGAGAACTTCGCGAAGCATGCACAAGTTTAAACAGTCGAATTGATCAAGCGGAAGGAAGGATATCAGAAGTCGAGGACCAGCTCAGTGAAATGAAACGAGAAGACAAGAATGCAGAAAAAAGGATGAAAAGGAATGAGCAAAGTCTCCAGGAAATATGGGACTATGTGAAAAGACCTAATTTACGTTTGATAGGTGTACCTGAATGTGATGAAGAGAATGAATCCAAGTTGGAAAATACTCTTCAGGATATCATTCAGGAAAATTTTCCCAACCTGGCAAGGCAGGGTAATATTCAACTCCAGGTAATACAGAGAACACCACAAAGATATTCTTCAAGAAGACCAACCCCAAGGCACATAATTGCCAGATTTATTAGGGTTGAAATGAAGGAGAAAATACTAAGAGCAGCTAGAGAGAAAGTTCAGGTTACCCATAAAGGGAAACCTATCAGACTTACAGCAGATCTCTCAGCAGAAACCCTACAAGCCAGAAAAGAGTGGGGACCAATATTTAACATCCTTAAAGAAAAGAACTTTCAACCCAGAATTTCCTATCCAGCCAAACTAAGCTTTATGTGCGAAGGAAAAATTAAATCTTTTGCGAACAAACAAGTACTTAGAGAGTTCACCACCACCAGGCCTGCTTTACAAGAGCTTCTGAAAGAAGCGCTATACATATAAAGGAACAACCAATATCAGCCTTTCCAAAAATATATCAAAAAGCAAAGAACTTTAACACAATAAAAAATTCACATCAACTAATGGGCAAAACAGCCAGCTAGCATCAAATGCTGGTATTAAACTTACATATATTTTAATTGGATAAAAAGCCAAAACCCATCGGTATGCTGCATCCGGGCCCATCTTACATGAAACAACACACAAAGACTCAGAGAGAAGGAGGAAGATTTACCAATTGAACAGAGAGTAAAAAATAAACTAATAAACAAAAAGCAGCAGATGCAATTCTCACCTCTGATAAAGTAGACTTTAAAGCAACAAAGATCAAAAGAGGCGAGGAATGACATTACATAATGGCAAAAGGATCAATGCAACAAGAAGAGTTAACGATTCTATAGATCAACGAGATAGAAAATTAACAAGGATATTCAGAACTTGAACTCAGACCCGGAACAAGTAAACTTAATAAATATTTATAGTACTCTCCACTTCAAATACACAAAACATACATTACCACCTCACACCTATTCCAAAGGTGACTATACAATTGGAAGTAAATCACTCCTCAGTAATCGCATAGCATTTCATAGGTTTAAATTAAATATTGGTTGGCTGTTTGTTTGTTATCTTCTTCCCTTACTCCTTCCTGATTACATCATTAAGTATAATTATCAGTATAAAAGAGGTTTTCAATACCCATTACTAAATTGCATTCTAGCCTGGGCAAGAAAGCAATACTCCCATTCTCTCTCCCTCTTTCTTTTCCTTCTCCCTCCTCCCCATTCTCTCTCTCTCTTTCTCTTCCTTTTTTCTCCTTCCTATTCTCTCTAAAAAAAAAAAAAAAAAAAAAGAACATTGGGCAGGGGTAAGAGAAGTGTGGGGATTTTAGACCATCTTCCTTTCTTAACTTCTGACTTTTGTGCAGCCCGCACCGGTGTGCACTACCCACCGACACCACTAAGCTGCTTTCCCGCCACAGTTCACGCAGACCTGCCAAACACACAGCATTGTGTGAATCACCAGGGCAACACAAATGCTCCATAAGCATGTCTTGTGCAGGTAAATTAAAATGATGTATTTTATTCTTTTTTTTTTTTTTTTTTTTTGAGACAGAGTTTCACTCTTGTTACCCAGGCTGGAGTGCAATGGCGCGATCTCGGCTCATGGCAACCTCTGCCTCCCGGGTTCAAGCAATTCTCCTGCCTCAGCCTCCCGAGTAGCTGGGATTACAGGCGCGCGCCACCATGCCCAGCTAATTTTTTGTATTTTTAGTAGAGACGGGGTTTTACCATTTTGACCAGGATGGTCCCGATCTCTTGACCTCGTGATCCACCCGCCTCGGCCTCCCAAAGTGCTGGGATTATAGGCGTGAGCCACCGCGCCCGGCCTGTATTTTATTCTTGATATTTTGTTTAGATGACTGAAAAATGTGAGAAAGCCAAAAGGAGTAGCTCCTGATGCTGAGACCCCCTAAGTCCTTAACCCTGCTGGACAAGCATGCTTACCAGTAGGCAGGTGAGCAGTGATGAAATGAGACCTCAATCATACTTATTGGACAAACTTAAGCTGATTAAAACTGGGAAGGAAAAAGAAATAAAGCTCCTGGAGGAAATGCGTATGTATTTTTGAGATAACATTGAAAAGTGAGTGGTAACTGATTATTATGGTGTATTTCAGCTCTCTGAAAGTAGACTTGGGAAAAGGTAAGTCTATAATTTGACCTTTGCATATTTTTATAAAAATTCTCAGCAATCAGAATAGGAACAAAAAGTGGGAGGATAGCAGGGGTGGGAGGGACAGCCCAGGAGACCTGAAACGTCCTGTTTGATGAAGGAGATAGACCCCACTTTCTTCTAAGAGTGTGTGCAGTTTACTGGTGAACAGGTCATGGGGTTTGCAAAAAGGGCATGGCGTCTGAAATGAGGGGACCCCATTTAACACCCCCAGTCTCCTGACACTACCAGCTCTGGGATCTGGAGCCGTGCTCACCTGCTCTGAGCTTGTTTCATCATTTGTAAAATGACGGTGAAGTCAACATCCTCCAGTAGCCCTGA
This sequence comes from Aotus nancymaae, assembly GCF_030222135.1. NCBI lineage: Eukaryota > Metazoa > Chordata > Mammalia > Primates > Aotidae > Aotus > Aotus nancymaae. The sequence goes on along the minus strand of NW_026988450.1, from coordinate 81,335,389 downwards.
TGAGCAGTTATCAGTGTGATCCTTAATTCCCAGATGAGGAAAGTGAGGCTCCAAGAGCCTAAGAATCTTGCTCAAGATCTCGCAGCTGGAAAGTGGTCTATTGCCCCAGAGTGTCCCTCCAGAACCCTTACTGCATGACTCCCTCACCCATTCATATCCATTCATTCATTCCTCCACCCGCCCGTCACATACAGGCACCCAGTGTCTACGATGTGCCTGCTGTTCCTCCCCACCAGGAGGATAGCAGCAGACTTGAGCCCAGGTTGCCAAACGCCCTCAGAAGAGGAGTGAGGAGCCCGCGTGGGGATTCTCAGGGAGGGGATGCCCCTTCCCGCCTCCTGGGTGCTCGGCACTGCACCTGGTAGAGTCTGGTATACCACCCTGGGCAAGTGCTCCACCAGCAGTGTGGACTATCGGAGGCCTTGGCTTGCCTGGGTTTGGGAGGCCACACCTAGATGCTCCACCAGGGGGCAGGGTTGAGGCAGGAATGGCCAGAGCCGGCCCCAGCTGGGCCCGGGGACTTTCAGGACAAGGTTGTCCTGCTGGAAGCAGTTTCTGTTCACTGCTTTGCTGAAAAGAGACGCCCTGGGGGCCGTGAGAGAATGCAGGCCTGGCCGGTGCCCATCTGTCTTCCCTATGCTTGTTGCAAAGTGCATCAGATGCCTCTGAGTCAGCCACAGGAAACAAACACCTGTTTTCCCTACACCTCCCGCAGCTGCACCCCCTAGGCACCTGTACCCCAGGCCTTGGTGGAGCTGCCCTTCAGGTGGGGTCTGGGACAGTGGTCCTGGGTGGAGCATCTTCTTTGAAAGCTCTTAGCTCCAAACCCGTGAAAGGTGCCTGAGCCAGGCACACCCTCCTCTTTCCCCCACCACACTGCCCAGAACCTTCCAAGGATGGTTTCCGGAAAGTTGTTGGCCAGGCTGCGTGTCATGGGATGTAGAAGGTTTTTGAGCTTTTCTACTAATTGGTTTTATAAACATGCAGGTGGGGGACATCAGCTTTACATGGGGAGGGTACAAGGGGCAAGAAGCCAGGTTTCTTTCCAAACAACCAGCCCTAGTCCATGTGTTCACTCATGCATTCATTCAGTTGTCAATCTGTATATAAAGCATCTGCTAAGTCCCACGCGCAGTGCCCAGTGTCAGAGACAAAGCCTCAGAGAACGTCCAGCCTCCAAACAGACAGGAACGGAAAAAAGGCAATGGCATTATAAAGGTTAGAAACTACAGCCTGTGAGCCTTATGTGGTTCATGACATTTTAATAAGGACCTGGCCCACTATATGATAACCCTGTTAGTCCAGGGAGGGTAGAAACTTAAGAGTCTTTTCATCGGGAGCTACTCCTTTTGGTTTTCTCCCATTTTCAGTCATTTGAACAAAATGGCAAGAGTAAAATAGATCATTTTCATTGAACTGCACAAGACCTGCTTACTGAGCAGTGGTGTCACCCTGATGAATCACAGAATGCTGTTTGCTCTTACGTTTTAGAGAGTAGTAGAAAACCACAACAAAAAACACGGAACACCATACACAAACTTCAACTGTGTTCTTTGCTAGAGATATTGTGAACATTTAAATATATTTAAATGTTCACAAAAGTTGAGAGAATAATATAATGAACCCTACATGTGCATCTCCAGCTTTGATAATTATTAACACTTGGTCTCGTTTCTTCCATTGTCTTCACACGTGTATGCTTTCTTTCTTTCTTTTCTTTCTTTTTTTTTTTTTTTTGAGTCTGAAGTCTCGCTGTATGGTCTAGGCTGGAGTGCAGTGGTGCGATCTTGGCTCACTGCAACCTCCACCTCCCAGGTTCAAGCGATTCTCCTGCCTCAGCCTCTCGAGTAGCTGAGATTACAGGCACCCACAACCACACCCAGCTAAATTTTATATTTTTAGTAGAGACAGGGTTTCACCATATTGGTCAGGCTGGTCTTAAACTCCTGACCTCAAGTGATCCACCCGCCTCAGCCTCCCAAAGTGCTGGGATTATAGGCGTGAGCCACTGCGCCCAGCTGTATGCATTTTTACTCTTGAAAATCTAGTGACTCCAAGACATCTGGGATTTTACCCGAAATTCTCCAGTGTATCTTTAAATTGTGATGAATTTTTAGAAAAAACATAACCCCCAGGCAATTATCACACCAATAAATTAGTTACAATTTTGTAACTTTCTCTAGTTAGTACCCAGTCAACATTCAAATTTCACTGTCCCAAAGAATTTTTTTTAACAGATGGTTTCTTTGAAGCAAGATCATCTACATTTTAAGTAGTAATTTATTCCTTGTGATTATCCTAAGAGTCAGCCTGCTTTTACTATTAGCTTCTTCATACTATAGATGAGTAAACTGAGTTACAAAAAAGTAAAGGTCAGATAGTTTTTCCAAAGCCACTAGCAAATGGCAATGTTGAGATTTGAACCTCAGTCCTGGGATTCAAAGAATCGATTTCTTATGGCTTCACACCTAACGGCATACTAAACGTAACTCAGGATAGTCTAGGTAACAGCTACGAGGGTGAGATGAAGCGGGGAAAGGGCATGCGGGTGGGAGTAGGAGCAGAGTGCTTCCTAGAGGAGCAGACATTTGCACTGAATCCTAAAGGATGGGTGAAATTGACAAGAGGGAGGGCAGAGAGGGCGTCGAAGCCGGGGACGTGCATGCTCAGGGGTGGGCAGGTGGAAGCAATGTGGCACGACACGGGCCGACCAGTGGACCATGTTGCTAGGGCTCAGTGTTCAAGGACATGGAGATGGCAGTCAGGGGCCCAGGACAGAGGATACACGCACCCTCCCTTGGGGAAGACAGTGGTCTTTCCTGAAGTCAGTTTCCTGGTAATCAAAACAACCCCATGAGGTCTGCACTGACAGCCCCAATTTGACAGAGCAGGAAACTGAGACCCAGAAAGGTTGAGGTACAGCAAGAAAATGACACAGTCAGCTGTTTTGACTCCAGGTCCATCCTCCTCCAGCGACCTCTAAGGCACGCTGTTCTTGCCCACTGTCCATTTCATTCAAATAACCAAATGTAGCCGAGGGCCTTTCATGCTAAGGCCCTGGGCTTGGTGGTGATTACAGGGTGACCATAGAGGGGGCCAGCCCTGGAGCCACAGTCAACACAGACATGGGAGTAAGAATGAAGCTCTTTGCAATCACTGAGCTCAGGCTTGTTCCACCTACAAGGGAGGAGTGGGCATCTGCCCGATGGGGTAGTGAGGACTGTCTTCCAGGCTCCTGAGCTCTTTCCCTGGAGGGGAGAGGTCCTGGGCTCCAGTTCTCCATACTGAAGCTGGTGGCCTTGGACAAGTCACTTTCTCTGTAACAGGAGCAGGTTGAGATGAGGGGATTGCTATTGGCCTTCCACATCTGACAATGGTTCATGGAGCAGGGAAATCAAGCAGGGAATAAAGTCTATCTGTCCTCCCTCCACTGCCCAGAGCATGACTCCATTTCCTTTCCCTCATCCTGCACTGGATCTCTGGCTCAGATGGGGATAAACAGAAGAGGCCTAAGGGGCTGACACACAAGGACACCCCTGGGAGCTGGTCGGGCCAGCCTGCTTGGGGCACATGGTGGTGTTCTGGAAGTGATTAAAACTCTCTGTGCCTCAGTTTCCTCCTCTTTAAAATGAGGCTGATAGGAGCTCCTGCCCCACAGGGCTCTCATGGGCCTCAGATGAGACGTGTGGGAAGGGGCTTGCCATGGGCCTTGGCTCATACTAAGGACCCAACAAGAGCTGGCTTTTTGATCATTTAAGAGCCTAAGTTTGTATGCATCAGGACTTGGCCTCTGGAGCACAGGGCCAGAAATGGCTGTCGAGGAAGTCAACTGGCATGTGTGCCTGTGTGTGTGTGTGTGCGTGCCCGTGTGTGCACATATGGGGGACAGATTTAAATACAAATAGCATGGCTGGGAAGACAGGTGGCTGCAGTCCCACTGCATGCAGCGCCTGCCCATTCTGTTGTCCACGAGCTCCCAAAAGGACCGAGAGACCATAGCGTCTAACTTCACAGCACCTTGACTTTCCCTGTCTAACTGTGGCCCCGCCAAGCCCCTCCTTGACACATGCTCAACACTCAACCTCTTTCTTAGTCCTAAGGTCTCTGTGACATGGTAGTTTATGTCCCTTTTACAGATGAGAAACTGAGGCCCAGGAAACTTACGGGCTTGGGGCTGGGACATGGTGGAGCTGGCTCTTAATCCAGGCCACGTGCTGCCTGCCTTCTCTTCATCACCATACTACCCTGCCTGGAGCACAGGCATGAGCAGAGGGGCGTTCTTCTTGTTCCTCTTTTCAGATAAAGACATTGAGGCTCAGAGATGCAGGCAGCGGCTGTGGAGACCCCGGTTTCCTGACTCCTCGTTCTGTGCTCCAGAACCAAGCCCGTAAGCTGCTGCTGGCCATTCGGTCCTCTTAGCAGTTGGGTCCAGGGCCCCTTGCCAGATTTCCTCCCTTTCCTCCCCAGCACGAAGCCTCCACTTCAAAAAAATCAGTGGTGTTCCCTTCCTGCCTCCCCCATCTCCTATACACATATTGTCCCCAGCCCACACCAGCTCTGGTTCTCGCTTTAATTCATTCAGTACACCGTGAGCACCTGCAACGTGCAGGCATAGACAGTGACAGAGAAACAGAGCAGGGAAGGTGTATGAGCAAGCCTGGTAGAGGGCACAGCACATGCAAAGGCCCGGGGGCCTGAGAGCACAGGTGGTCAGGGAGTGGCAAATGGCTTGGCTTTGCAGGAACAAGGGGTGGGAGGAAGGGTGGCTCAAATACAGGGTAAGGCCAGCAGAGTCCCAGCTGGGTGACGTGTTTCCTTCCACGTGGGCAAGAACAAGGACCCATGGGTGCCCACAGGAGGACATCTGCAGCTTCATTTGGAGGAGGCCACCAGTTCAGATGACTTCAATTCCATAAATCAGGTAAGGATGGGAAAGGCATTTCAGAGAGAAGGAACAGCTAGGGCATGTGCACAGAGGTAGAACCCAGGATTATTTGACAGTGAGGCTCATGAAGTGGAAAAGAAGGCAAATCGGAGAAGAATTAAAAGATGAGGCTGGGAAAGCTGGCTTGGGCAGGAAGAGCAGGGAGAGAGCCTAACTGGGAAACCACTGAGATGGTGGGACCCTTGGTCATCAAAGTGCCGTCGTGATTTTCAGTTTTAGGAGGATGCTGTGGGCCAGAAACCCAGCTACACTTTGAGGGTTGACAGAAGAGATGCGGTCTGAAAGGAGAAAATTTTTGGACACTGTAAGAGGGACAAAGCACATCTTAAAGGACAGCTCGAGAAAGGGACACACATTTTGGGTGCCGACAAACCCCTTTCTAGAGAAGCAGTAGCATGAGTTCTCCTGCTGTTTGTTAAGTGATGGATCTGCCTGATGAATGAATGAGTGGACTCTCGGAATATATGGCGGCTCCAGCTGGAAGCCAGTTTGAGGATCCAATCCAGTCTCCTCACTTTCAAGATGAGAAAATGAGCACAGAGAAGGCAAGTGGCTTGCCTAAAGCCACAGAGCAGGAGCTATGTCCCCCTGGTCTTCTAGCTATCTAGGCGAGCAGTCTACTGTCCTGCTCTGAGGGAAGCGGTATGAGTCCCTGCTCTCTCAGGATACTCTGCTACTCTTAGGTATCCCCGCTCCATCCCCTCCCAGCCATGGGAAGGCTCATAGTACACATGCCTTTCTCCACTCCCAGACTCAAAGCAGGATTCCTAGAGGTGCACGGTGGACCCCTCCCTTCCTTTCCTGTGAGCCTGGGCTTTGTTTTCTCTCATCCCACACCCCACCCCTAATCAAGACTTAGCAGATCCACACTCAAAGCCCCAAGCCTGAACTTGCCTCCACATTGGAGAACGTGGGGTGGGCAGGCTCAGATCTTATCACATCTCCTGGAATGCCCGTAATTCACATTTGAGAGGCAGTCTCTTCTCCCTTGACTCTGTCTCTCTTCCTTCTTTCATAGCTAGGAAGAGGAGGAGGGGAGCTGGCTGGTTAATGGAATGTCAGAGCTTGGGGAGAGACTAGAGTCTATCTCAGTCACTGGTGTTTGAAATCAAGTGTACGTGAGACGCATCAGGGTATTGGTTAATGTGCAGATGTGTGAGGGTGAAGTCTTTCTAGAAATTCAGGTTCAGGTTTCCAGAATGTATGTTTTTCACCATCTCCCATGTTCTCTGAGCTTCCCCCTCTGAGTCCTAAACTTACCCCTCTCTGCTAATATAAATATCTGTCTCCACACTGGAACCATCCTCCGGTTTAAACACAGAGAGACCACGCACCACCACACCTCTAGAAACTAGAAGTGGCTGGGTATATAGTTGGGACTGTTTGGGTCCATGGGAAAAGTAAAAAGACAGGCTCTGAAACCCACAGTTGGCATTGAGGGACATGTCATCCTGACTCAGGTTAGTAAGACACACATCTCACCTACAGGCACCATCATCATCATCATCATCATCATCATCAACATTATCATCATATGTTTCTCCTACACAATAACCCAGAAGTGTTTATTGATGCTCTAAATCTGCAAGGTAAGCTGGCCAGGCTGTGGAATCTGTGGGATGTTTAGAACACATGCCCAGCACAGAGCCAGGACACCCGCACATCAGTCTGCACCTCCTCCCAGTCACCTGGTGCTGAGCCTGAGGTCTCATAAGCCCCTGCTCATTGGATTGGGCCTTGCCTGCAGCTGGTGCATCCACTCAAGTTGGAATTCCCCCGCCCTGCTATTGGGACAATGGCATGCTTGCCTTGGGTGTTCTGGCACCTTGTCTCATTCCCCATTCAACACCCCTGGGAAGCCTACAGCGCTAATAATACATTCCTTTACACAGAAATGATCCTGACTCAGAAAAGCTGGGCTACTTGCCTAAGGGTGCACAGCTCATAAGTGGAGATGCTGGGATTGAACCCCCAGCATTTCTCCCTCCCCACCCGTTCTCGTAGCTCTAGGCACACTTGTGTCTTTCTAGGCCAACACTGTCTAGTAAACTACAATGAGCGCCGTAGATGAAATTTTACATTTTCTAGTAGTGGTATTGAAAAATAATAAGAAACAGATGAAATTGAGTTGGATAATGTATTTTGTTTAACCCAGTATATTCAAAATATTATCATTTCAGTATGGAACTAATATAAAAATTATTAATGGGAATATTACCCTCTTGAGTTCATACTATGTCTCTGAAATCAATGGTGTATCTCACACCTCCGGAACGTCTCAGCTGGGAACAGCAGCATTTCAAGTGCTGAGTGGCCTCCTGCCGCACATGGCTACTGATCGGCCCGTGCTGGTCTAGACTACAGCCACACCCCTGCCTCACGGGTGTGTGCAAGGGCACTGTGCCCAGAGTAGTGTGGGCACATGCTCAGTGTGAACCCTTGCCACCATCCACATCATAGGGATGCAGGGCCCACCACAGTGTCCTTGAATGAGGGTACAACTGTGCTGAAGCCTTGCTTTGAAACCTCCACAGTGACCCTGGCTGGCTGGTTTTGCTTCCTGGTTGGGGTTGGCACCCTTCTCAGCCCTTCCAGATACCCACCTGGACCACACCTGCTTCGTCACCCTTGCTCCTGTAGCAGAGCCCACCTCCCTTGGAGTTTGCCTCCTTGCTGCCCAGAGGATGGCTGAGGTTCCTGGGAAGATCCCTGGGTCGCTCTTTATACAAAGCCAAGGGCAGCCCCTGGCATGTGGGTTCTTTACTGGCACAGGGCAAGAGCCTTTTCTAAAACCCGGGGGTGGATGGGTGGGCTTGCTGTGGAAACCAGAGTGCTGCCCAGCCCACAAGGTAATATTTTGTCTCCCAAGGAACTGGGTGGGTGGAGATCTGTTCCCATGCTCACTCCTTCTCCAAATGCCATGCCAAGGGGGAAATGCCTTTCAGTGCCATGCTTGTGCCAGCATCCAAGACAAGCTGTGGGCAGGAGGGGCCCTGAGCTGGCAGCAGGGGTTCAGGGAGCCCAAAGAGGTTCTGGGCAGGGAGTTGGGGAGTGTGGAGCCTGGATGGAGTTTGACATCCTCACTCAGATTCCAACTCTAAACAGGAGGTGTGAAAAGACATATTGTTCACGTACTCTGTTTTCTAAAGGGGATATTTTGTGACATACCCTGACCCACATTATTCGGCAGTTGCTTCTGGAAGCAGAGAATGAGTTTGTGTCTCACATCCAAATGTTCATACACACATACACACACACACACAGACACACCACACGCACACCACACACCATACACACAAACACACCACACACACAAACACCACATACACAAACACACACCACACATACATCACACACACACAAACACCTCACATATACATACATACGCACCACACACACACCACACACACACCACATACCACACAAACACACTGCACACACACACCATGCACACACTACACACCACAAACACACCACACACACGCACCACACCACATACACACTCACACACACACCAGACACACACACACCACATACACACCACACACACACCACACACTCACACATAACACACACACCACACAAACAACACACACACCACACACACACACCATACACACCAGACACACACCACACACATACACACCACACATCCCCCCCACAGACACACCACACTCACACCAAACACACCACACAAACCACACACACACCAGACACACACCACACACATACACACCACACATCTCCCCACAGACACCCTGCACACATACCCCATACCCCCCCACACACACACAACCCACACACAGTGCATCTGTGCTCACCCCACATACATTGATACGGGAGGGAAGATGTGGGTTTCACCTATAGACCTGCACATAGACCACCACAGACCTAGCGCTCGCCCAGGAATTCATCACACAGCATTCGTTTGCTGAATTACATGCTTCTGAGAGGTTTTCCTCAGTCACATTTTCATGTTCAGCAGGGAGCCGTGTGGGACGAGACTGTTAGTCCCGATTAGCAAATGAGGAAAGGGAGGTCTGAGGTGGCAGCAGGACTTACTGAGGCTGACATGGCCAGGGGCAGAGCCTGACTGCCGCCTCCCCACCCTGGCTGACGTTGCCCCTGTCACTTGTCCCGCTAGCTAGTAAGCTCTGTCGAGGCAGGACTACAAGCTACTGATTTCTACACAAGTACTTGGACCAGGGAGGCAGGAAGCTGCATTGTCAAGAGCTGGACCAAGGTTCAAATGTCAGCTCCCCTGATTACCAGCTGTGTGACTTTGACAAATTACTTAACCTCTCTGAGTCTCAGTTTTCGCATCTATAAAGGAGGATAATTGCACTCGCTTCATAGTATTGCTATGGGAATTGTAGAATGTGCCTAATAAATGTTGTTGGATGAACTGAGGTAGGTCTTATGCGTGTGCTGGCTCAGGACTTGGTCATGACATTAAATGGAGTCCCTTTCTCTTAGCACATGGTGGACATGCTCCACAAATGCAGAAGGAAAGAACAAAGAGATGAAAATATAAGTCCTATCTGCAATACGCCTTTAGCACAGATTAAATTCCCAAATGCGCTGGGCTGTTGCTGAGACCACCCTGGTGCTTCCTCCTCGGGTGATCGCCTCCTGGGCTGGCATCTTCCTCCTTCCACCTCAGAACCTTTACAGAACGTTTGCATATCTCCGAAAAGCCCCCCTCGTAACTACTTCCTCAAAGGTTTCTTAGCAATTCTCACATACATTTTCTTCTATATAAACATTTATAACCATTTTTTTTCCATTAAGATCTCACTGGGCCCCTGGCTGCACATATTAATTGGGGAGGATGGCCACGGATGGAATTTGGCTAGGAAGCGAGGCTGGTTTCTGAGCGGAGCCCAGCTCGTTACTGTCAGTCTCACGGCCACACAGCGGGCGGGGCTTCAGGATGCCCTGAGAACTCAAGTGCCATGCATTCCTTTGTCCCAGAAGCATGAAACGAGCATGGGGTGGGTGGTCTGGGTTCCCCAGGCAGGGGCTGCCTAGAATAGAGGTACCTGTGCTGGTCCCGGGGGCCTGCCCTCCATCCTGCTGCCTGCGTCCCTCCGAACGCTCTGCTCTTTGCTGGTCTCTGGCAGAGCCCTCGGTCTGCCCTTCGCTCCTCCTCAGCGCCGGCTGTTCTGGGAGCTGACTGGCGCTCCAACATACTTGGACTCATGCTTAAACCTCTCGCCTCCTCTGCCCACGCAGACTGGGCTTCTCTCAAACTCTCACCTTTTCTCCATCCACTCCCTGCCCTCCCAGACATGGCAACCTGCAAAGCTGTACCCAGATAAAGATGCGGCTGTACCCAGAGCCTGAAATAAAGGCCGACTTAGCTCCTTCTGGGCATTCCTGTAGGAAATGCTCAGCTTCCCCTAAGTAGGGATGGTTAGAATTTGGCATCAGAAGATCTAAATTTGGGCCCTGGCCACTTGTTAATGAGGAGATCCTGGGCAAATCCTTCACTTGCTCTCAGTTCCCATTTCTTTCATTTGTGAAATGGAGCTAATAACTTTTTGGTAAGGTGGTTTTGAACCAATGACAGGTAGGCACCATGCCAGGCATGAAGGTTTAGCCGTGGATGAGACAGACTCACTCCCTGCCGTCATCAGACATACTGAGGCATTGGAGTTATCCCCATTCCCCAGCTCTCCGTCTGCTGTCGGCTCTCAGCCTCAGTGCTGGTTGAATCAGACCCAGGGTCTTTGAGTCCACAGGCAGGAGGCTTAATCCCAACACTCGGTTTTCTCATCTGAGAAGGGGGTTTCTTCATTCCCAAGGAGGCCGTCAGCGTCAGCTGGTGATAAACACACTCTTGCCATGTTCCCTCTGTCTCTAGGCTGTTCTGCCTGCAGCAGGCCCTGACCTGGGCTCTGGATCCTGGGAGCTGCCAGGTGCCCACCTCCCGCCCTCCCTGCGCTGCCTGCCCCTGCCTTTCCCTCACCTTGCCTGGCCCCGGCAGGCTGGCTCTATGCGGCCACGTGTGTGACTCCCCTGGCTTTTTGGAGGTGCACTTTGTCCCTTCTACTTGGTATACCCTGGGATACAGCTGAAAGAGAGAGAAACCCTGGGGTGCCCACATCACCCCCACCCCGGAACAGCAGGCTTCATAGTCAGGACCCAAGCATGCACACTCTACAAACTGCAGAGGTCTATGCAGACCCAAGGTGGCCACAGCTGGGGTTAGACGTCACCCTGAACACTGTTTGCTGGATGAGGAGCTTTTGTTGAAAGCCGATATTTCTCTTTTCAGCTTTTTTTGGCTTTTTCCATCTTCCATCCTCATAGTATCTCCAATGCTTAGAGTCTTGGAGTTTCCAAACTCAGAGACTCTGGATGTCTCCCTACAACTTCCTTGCTTTACGCTGCTCCGGGAGGGTGAGTGACCCACCCAAGGCCACACAGCCAGTCCAGGCAAAGATGGGTCTGGAACCCAGGCCCCTGACTACCAGTTCTGCTGAGGTGCTGTTCTTGCTGTGCTGTGCTTTGTCAGGTCGGAAGAGGCCAGGCTGGACCTGTGCACTTTGTTTCTCCAAGTGTCATGCCGTCCTCCTCACCCTGCCAGCTTCAGCCAACCTGGGCAGCTGACTCCTCACCCTGGGCCCTGCCTTTGCCCTGTAAGTGACCACCTTCCTGCCCCAAACCTTCTCGGCTCTTTTCCTCCTGTCCACCAACCCCCGTACAGCAGGACCCAGTAGGGAAGGGAGCTGGGTCTTCCTCTGAGCCCCTCCAGGCAGGACTCACCGTGGCCAGGACGCTGCTGGCGGCTGCTGCTGTCACTGCTGCCAGCGTCCAGGGCAGGAACCACCTCATGCCTGGACGTCAGTGGCACAGGCATCGACCGAGCAGCCCAGAGGATCCGACCACCTCTCGGGGGAGCTGGGCCCAGACTGGCCGGCCCATCAGGAGCACCAGATATGCCTCTTCCGCAGCCCTCGGGGGGTTTTATTAAAGCAAGATCTGACGTCAGGGTGAAGGACAAACCCTGCATTTTCCTCTGAAAAAACTTTTCCTGCCTCTCTCTCTTTTTTTTTCTTTCTTCCCTCTGTCCCCACCTCCAGCCTGAGCTTGGCCAGCCTCCCCAGCTCTGACAGTTCTTAAAGGGAAAGTTACAAGGCTATGATTTCACACTAGGGTGTGAAATTCTCACAGAGGAACTGGGGTCACCCTGCCTAGGTCTTCACAACAGGAGAGGGTGGGGAGCATGGGAGGGTGCGGGATGGGGGCAGAGATACTGTTACCTCAGGCAGGCCGGTGTGTGGGCTTTGAGAGGGCTCCCAGTGGAAAATCAACTCCTTGTCATTTCTCTAGGCTGCTTCTACTTTTGGTTTTTTCTTTTCTTTTCTTTCTTTCTTTCTTTCTTTCTAGACAGAGTCTCACTCTGTTGGCCAGGCTGGAGTGCAGTAGTGCGATCTTGGCTTTCTGTGACCTCTACCTCACACGTTCAAGCAATTCTCCTGCCTCAGTTTCCCAAGTAGCTGGGATTACAGGCATGTGCCACCACGCCTGGCTAATTTTTGTATTTTTAGTAGAGACATGGTTTTACCACGTTGGCCAGGTTGGTCTCAAACTCTTGACCTCAGGTAATCCTCCTGCCTCGGCCTCCCAAAGTGCTAGGATTACAGCATGAGCCATCGCGCCCGGCCCTACTTCTGGTTTTCATTTGCCCTCTTGCACTCCCCTCTCCCTAGCTGCAAGTGAAGGAGGACGGTTTTCAGTCCACCCATCTAGAAATGATGGGAATTCACAAATAAAATGAGCTCTGAGGCTCAGGTTACAGCATCACCTTCATGACACATGAAAGCCACGGTAATGCATTTGCTGTTTCCCTTCTCTGCTCATCCGTCAGAGGCCGCTTGGTGCTGGAGCTGTCCCCACACATCTCTGTGCCCTTGTTCTCCCTGGGGGTTGGGGTTCCTCGCCTGCACCCTTGCTGCTCTGCTGCCACTGAGTCTCTTCCTTGTGCAAGAAAGGAGATGAGAAGTCTCCCTACAGGCTGTCCCAGTCCAACCCTGTGCTCCCCATGAGGACCACTGCTACAGCCTCCTGACTGATACCAGCCTCCCCACCCACCTTCTACCGTCCACACATCCCAGAGCAATCCTTGAACTAGCATCATGCACAGATCATCTCCTGGATACAACTCTCCAAAGCCTGCTCATCACATGGCACAGAATCCCCAGTCCTGACGTGGCCCCTGGGCCGGCCAGCTCCCTGCACACTTCTTCCTCTCTCCCTGTCGTGCACTATCCCCAGCCACGATGGCCTCCTTGCAGCTCCTCTCACACCTTGGCAAGTTCTCGGCACCTCCAGGTCTCAGTAGGAACGCTTGACACTGTGGCTTAAATGGCAGTTACTCCTTCTCGTCCCTTTTCCTGTAACTTATTAACAAGGGATGCAGAAGCATGTGTAGATGAGGCAGCCGCAGGCTTGTGTTCATGGAAGGGGTTTGTGATCCCTATAGACATGACCCCATAAGAGATAGTGCTGATGATTTCTCTATTTATTGACCTAGGGATGGGCCTCTGATCCAATTCTGGCCAATGAGACACAGGGGAAACCTGCTAGGGGTTTCTAGAAAAGATTCTCTTCCTCAGGAAGAGAATGACCATCTACTCATTCTTTTCTTTCCTTGTGTGCAAATGTGATGGCTGGAGTTGCAGCAGCCATTTTGGGTATGTGAGGCACAAGCCTGAGAATGAAAAGTCAACAAACTAAGGATGGCAGAGCAGAAGCAAAAAAAAAGATCCGAGTCCTTAGGACTTCATGTTTTTACTGGACCCATGACTTTCAGACTTCTCATTACATGAAATAATTTAGTAACCTATTGTTTAAGCTGTAGCTAGTCTGAATTTTCGTTTCTCAGAGTCAAATTGTATACCAATTGACACATGAGGATTATTAAAATCCTATATGCAAAACTAAAGGTCAGGGTATGTGGAGGGGGCACATAAGGACTACCCTTTATGTACAGACATGGTTTCACCATGTTGGCCAGGTTGAAAATAAATGTCAGTCATTTTCTTCTCATGAACTTATTGATGCTCTTGAAATCAAATCCCAGGAGGCCAGCATTGCTGACAGGTGTCATTAATAAAGACTTTGGGTGCCAATCTAGGTTCACTTACCTTTTGATGAATACTAAATATGAACAGGCTCTGTGCTGTAAAACATCTCATGACTACTGGGCAGATGGAATATGAAACAAGGGGAACAAATCTCAGATATGCCAGATGGTTTCAGAGCACACATATGAGCAGTAGATCAGAGGCTGAAACTAAAGTCTTTTAACACCAGACAAGGCACAGAGTCAGGACCAGACATTTCCGAGCCAGCTTGACCCACCAAAGCCTCTTGATGTGAGGTGTAACCAGAGCCTGCAGAGCAGGAACCCATTGAACTCCACCATCATTTTTTGGGACATTGACTATCACCTGCGGAAGTCTGGCCTGCAGCCCCTGACTCAACAATGGATAAATGAATGCACTCTCACACCATTACCGTGATTCAAGTGGGCTAGGAATGGTTGTTGGCTGCTTTCAGAGAGCAGAATGCAGCCAATCAACCAAGACTCCCTGTGTATCATTACATTTATTCAGTCAGATTTTATGGCAGAGGTTCTAAGTTAACACACTTGTGGAAAATTAACATGGTTAAAAGAATGATTTTCTGAAGGATAAAAGCTTTAGGTTCCGGATCCAGAGTAAACACTATTAACAGGTAATTTCCCGTTGATCTCCTCCTGAGAGGACCATACAGCACAAAGTTTGCATGAGTAAACAGTTAGAGTAGAGACACAGGGATGTGGAGTAAACAGACTTAAACTGGGAAAGCCTCTTATCATCTCTATCTCTTTCCTATGCTAATGTAAATGAGGCGGCTGCCTTCAGCCTGCCCCAGTAAAACCTTTCAGCCTTCCAAAAGGTTTGAAATTACAATTTATAACTTTCCCTAATATTTTCCAAAATATTTTGCCAGCCACCCCAAGTGAATTCCAATAATTTTTAGAAAATCTGATTATTGAGATTTTACTCAATCTGAGTATTGAGCAATTGAAGCAGATACCCCAAAACATGATCAAAGTGCTGACCACTCCACCCAGCAATGAAACTTCACATGACCCAGTGGGCTTCACGGGCACCTGCCATTCTTCAGTGTCAGTGAAACTGAAAAGAAATGGCCCAGTGACCAGGGCAGGATAGTGGATTTGGAGGCAAAATGCCTAGGGTGTCCCCCAGCTCTTCTATTTACTGGGGGTTTCGGACAATCAATAATCTCTCTGTGCCTCAGTTTTGTTTAAAGAAATGATGTTAGTGTCTACCAGATAGGGTCCTCAGGAGGCCAGAAGGGAATAATTGGTGTGTCCCTACCTTCCTGATTGGAGGAGCCAGAATGGGCTGCAGCCTCAGCTGCTGTGATTGGGTTGTTGTGTGTCCATCCCCGCAAGAGTCAGGAAAACACTAAGCAACTGGCTGGTAGACCAGAACAATAGCTGCCATGTTCCACATGCCACTTACCATACCACAAAGTCCTCATCTCGGTTCATTCTCACAACCAATCTCCCATTAGACATTGCTATCCCCATTCCACAGATGAGGAAACTGAGACATGGAGAGATGAGTAACAGTTCCCTGTGGTTCAGCCAGTACACAGCAAAATTGTGATCTAACTCAAATCTTCATTTTTTTTTCCTAAGTAGACCCAGCTTCCTCATGTGTTAAACAAATAAATGAATAAATAAGAAATGAATGAATTCGGTAGATGATGGATGGATGGGCAGAGGGATGGATGCGCTGAAGTGTGGGATCATAGCACTGTTTGGAATGTTCCATTTCCCAGGATTTCCTGGGGCAGTCATGCAAGGATGTTCCCCTGTCCTAATCACTTCATTTAAATAGGCCCTCCAGGCTGGTATCTCGCTCAGTCACCTGCTTTCCTCCTTCATGGTTCTAGCCCTGTGTGCCACTGTTTGTTTGTTGTTTGTTGAGTATTGATCGTTTCCCTCATAGATTTTGAGGTCTAATGGTGAGACCAGGCCCACCTTTTCCATCGATACTGTATCCCCAGCGTCAGCACAGATCCTGACATGCAGAGGGCACTTGAGATATATTTTTTAGTCAATGCCCAAATGAACCAATGAAGAAGTAGCTGAATGGGTGGTGAAGGGATGTATGGGTTGAAGAATGAAGGGAGGAAGGAGGGAATACTTGGAGAAGACAAATGTGTCCACAGGTGCTCCTCAAGAGCCAAACTCTGCTCCCTCAGGGTGCCAAGAGGAACACGAAGCCCATTTCAGGTCTCCAGGAACCATTGATGGAGGGAGCATCAAGGGTAAATGAAAGACAGAGGTGGGCATCATTCAGCTGAGCCCAAGTAGGAGTGTGCGGGTTGCAGGGCCTGGAGGTGATCGTCTGCCCTTTCTCCAGGCATCAGCCCCATGGGCATCACACAGGGTGACTTATTTTCATTGTCAATGGTGATTTATTGGAATCCGTGCTGCAGAGGGCTCATGGTGTGCTGCCAAGGCCACACAGGGTCCCTCTCTGAACAGGGTCTCCTCTGAACTTAATTTATCCACATACTCCCTGGATTCTAATTCCCCTTGCCTCTCCTCCGCTCCCTGCTGACAACAGGATCTGCATCCTTGAACTTGGATGATTGGTCTGCACGTGTCCTTGTAAACACACGGTGAGGTTGTTCATTCAATAATCACGTATAGAGTACATACCATGAGCTAAGTACCTTTGAGGTAGGTGCTCAAAGCATATACTCCTTATATTTGGGGAAATCAAGGCACAGAAGGCTAAAGGAACTGGCTCCAGGTCACACAGCTAGCAGGCATCTGACTACAGACTTGAGCCAGAAGTGGGCTTCTGAGTCCTGAGCCTTTGCGAGTTGTTAATATACGGAAATGGTGGGTGCAAAGCCTCCTTCCATTTTTCCTCTTTTCCACTAAGTTCGATTTTATCAGATCTGTCTGGCAGCCCCGTCCCTAGTGAGTGGCTCCTGACTGCTGCCATGGTTTCCCCAGTGTGACCTCATCCCATCCTCCATAAGGGACTCTCAAATTCCTTCCAACTCCCACCAGCAGACCCAGCCACTGCTCCTTTCAGGCCTGTTAGGGAATTCTTCTGGGACTCAGGGCTCGTCTGTTAGTTGCAACCTTGGCTGATCTCATTCTCATGTGGCTGATGGTTCAACGCTGTCTACACAGGCCTGGGTTGAACTTCTACCTCCTGCTGCTTACTGCTGTGCACCCTGGGATAAGTCACATAACCTCTCTGGAAACAGAGATTGTCTATAGAGTTTCCACTTGTCTATAAAGTGGAGATGAGAGAGGTACTGATTGCTCTTAACTGCTCCTGGCACTAAGAGATTTAGAAGGATTTATTAAACAGCTTAGCACATAGTACGTGCTCAATAAAACACCTCCTCTAGGATGCATATTCTTGTCACTTGCCCTTGCACCTTGAGGGTAGAGTCCAATCTGGGTCACTCCCATATCCCACATTTGGGACTACCACACAGTAGATGCTTCTGATGTGTATGGCAAGGACCGGGGAGCCCATGGTGGGGACATTGTTTGGGCTCCAGCCTGCATTCAACCATGGTGGTGGGACCTTACGCTTCCTCCTCTCTGGGCCTGGGGTCCCTGCATCCAGCTGTGAGCAGAGCTTCCAGGCATGTTCTGCAGCAGATCTCCCAGGGCAGCTGTCAATAAATTCCAAAGAGGGGCTAGTGGAGGGGGCTCGAGAACAGAGGCCAGGCAAGAGCATTCCTCTACCAAACAGTAAGACCGCCTTGACCACAGCCAGATGCTCAGAAGATTCCACAGGCTGTCTCAGGACCAGGCACCCCAGAGGCCCCCACAGGGGCCATCTGCACCAGATTTACTCACAGTCTATTTGTTTGTCATTTATTTGTCCCATGAATATGCACAGAGCCCACACCGTACAGGAGGCAAGATGCCCGTTCCTGGATGACTCAGATGCACACATTTCTGCTGAATCAATTCGGCTGCTCTGGAAAGGCAGAGGAGGGTGGGGCTGGGTTCTTCTTAGACTTTCGCCTCCCTGCAGTGCAGGCATGGTGGCCCAGGTGAGGCTCTGCCTCTCTTCCTGGGGCCCAAGCAAGAATGGAGGAAGCATTGAAGGGGTACCCTCAATACCAGGCCTGCCTAGAGGCCAGAGGGGCCAAGGTGTATCCCTTATGCCTACCTTAAACAGCTGGGTCTACTCTGGGAGGCTGGTGGCACTAGGAAACCCCTGACTGGCTCTCCTTGCCACTCAGGTCCTGAGCCACAGCTTACTTGGGCAGAAGCTCACCCATAGCCCCAGTGTTGGCCACAGGTGAGGTCTCCCAAGCCTCCTCAAGAGCTTTGGCATCAGGCTGGCCTCCACTAAATATACAAGGAAACCCTTGCCACATTACATGATAGTGGGGAGATCCTAGAAAGTCACTGTCCTCTCTAAGCCTCAGCCCTCCTCTCTGTAAAATGGGGGTAATGATAATATTGCCATCCTAGATGGTGATGGGGACTAATTTAGTGCTTAGCTTATGATAGAAGCTGAACATGGTTACTATTTATTTTCTTCTTTGCTTTTCTGTCACAGGGGCTCAGCCTGTGTTCCCAACCTGGGCCATCTTGATTGCAACCCCCACCCCTGAGTTGTTTCCCTGAAACATGACTGCGAGCTGGGACACAGTTGTCTCAATTCACCTCCATCCCTGTCTTCACCAGTAAAAGCCCACAGCCCTGTATGTGCTCAGGGTATGCATTTCTGCTGGTATCTGGAGTAAAACTAATTTGGGGTGTGTGCAGATGAGCAAAGAGATGGAAAGGATGAGACAAAGACAGAAGTGGCACCCTGGTCTTAACTTGCTCCAGATTGTCCCTGGCAGCCTGGGACTTTCTGTGGGGGGCAACTCAGCTCACTTAAGCTTCAAAACCCAATGGAAGGCTAGGCACAGTGGCTCATGCCTATAATCCCAGCATTTTGGGAGGCTGAGACGGATGGATCACTTGAGGCCAGGAGTTCGAGACCAGCCTGGCCAACATGGTGAAACCGCATCTCTACTAAAAATACAAAAATTAGAAGAGTGTGGAGGCTGAGGCAGGAGAATTTCTTGCATCTAGGGGGCAGAGGTTGCAGTGAGCCGAGATTGCGGCACTGCACTCCAGCCTGAACGACAGAGTGAGACCCTGTCTCAATAAATAAATAAATAAAAACATAAACAAAAAAGCCTCAATGCAATGACCTCCTAATGCATGCAAGGCACAGGGCCAGACCACAGGGCACACAGAGATGAAAGGACATTATTTGGCCCTGGTGGCTCATGGCAGGAGCCTCACATTCAGCTGGGAACCTGTGTGGCACCCAGAGACCCCTTCCCACCCTAGATCTGCAGAGTCTCTGGGGGCCCTTGATTTGGAGCATCCCTGGGGTCTCAGGCCTTCAGACCAGGACACAGATCCTCACTGCCCCATGGGCAGTCCCTGAGACAGACAGGTAGTTAGGCTTATTCTTCTTTTAAAAACTGAATTTATTAGGCCAAGACAAAAGAATTGCTTGAGACCAGGAATTCAAGACCAGCCTGGGAAACGTGGCAAGATCACATTCCACAAAAAAATTAAGAAGTTAGCCTGGCTTGGTGGTGTGCACTTGTAGTCTTAGCTATTCGGGAGGCTCAGGCAGGAGAATTGCTTGAGCCCAGGAGGTCCAGGCTGCAGTGGGCTATGATCACACCACTGGACTCCAGCCCGGGTGACACAGTGACACCTTGTCTCTAAAAAAAGGATACTATTTATTAAAGAATAACTTACATTAAATTGCACACATCTTAAGTGTACAACTTGATAAAGTTTATACATGATTTATGAGTACTTCTGTGTACCCCACCCACCCGGTTCAAGATAGGGCGTTTCTCTCATTCCTCCCTCCCCGCAAATTGCTCCCCATCCCCACAAACCACAATGATGACTTCTGTCACCCTAGATTCATGTTGCCTGTTCTTGAACTTCACAGACAGACGTGTACGGTCCAAGCTCTGTTGCATTTAGTTTCTATGTCTCAACATGGTGCACGTGGGATTCATTGGTGCGGCTGCTCCAGCCAATGTAGTTTGAGTTTTCAGGGCTGCAGTGGGAGAGTCCACTCCTGCTGTCCAGTTCTGGTACACAGTGGGGACTCATATTCTAGCCTTGGGATCTTGCCCTTTCTTCTGCTGTGGGGGACTCAGCCGGGGCTCTGTGTCCAGCTTTCGCCCCTGTTGCCCCAGGACCTCGGCTCCAGCCACATAGATTCCCAGCTGGATGTGAGCCTCCTGTTGTCAGTCACCGTGGCATCATCACACCCTTTCATCTCTGTGCGCCCTGTGGTCTGGCCCCATGACTTGCATGCGGTAGGTGCTCAATAGATGGTCAATATAAGAATAACCTGCTCACCCTTTTTTATAAAGGGAGGATGGTGCTGTCTACCTCACGGGGTTCTTGTGAGTTTTAAATCACAGAAAGTGTGCACCTCTCTGTGTCGCAGATCTAGGGGGCAGATCTAGGGAGCAGACCACTGGCTGCTTCTAGAATACATGCTGGGGCCTCCACCAAGCCCATTGCGGGTATCGATTCATTAATGCAGACCCACAGATGAGGCAGGTGCTAACATCCTCCCCATTTTACAGAGGCATAAACAGTGTTTCTGGGTTCACCTTTGGGCTCACAGAGGTAAGTCATTGTCCAAAGTCAAGGGCCAGGCAGGGGCCGGGATTGGATCCCGACTACAGTGGCGCCATTGCCCAGGTCTGGGCTTCTCTGAGTGAGAAGCACGCAGAGTTCCAGAGCCTTTCAAGTGTTCTGAGAAGGAGGCGAGTGTGGGCTGGAGTGTTTGGCAGACGTGGTGGAAGATCTGGGTGCACGTGGGGCTTGGAGACTGCACTGGTTTGGGTTGGCAGCAAGCAGGAAGCAGGCATTCCGGGCTGGGAAGCAGCGAGCAGCTGCCACACAGCTCTGCCACGGGAAGCGGAGTGATATTGTGCTTGTCCTGGGTGTTGAGTGTTTCCAAAGCACCCGTGGAGAAAACGGGAGAGTTTTCTCCAAAATGGTAGTTTCAAAGCCAGCCTGTGCCAGGAGCCTAGAGTGACCCCAGCCCCTGAACCATGCCCAGGGAGCACCTGGGGGCCTGGTGGTTCCCGCGATGAGAATGTCTTCCTTCTTGAGCTCCTAAGGCTTAGCAGCTGGCCCACATCAAATGCAGCACATTGCTGAATAGACATTCCCAAAGCCCTGGTGCATGGAATTCACCTGGAAGCTTTTAAAACATACAGATTCTCAGGACTGTGACCCAGAGGTTCTGAGTCAGTGCGTCTGCTAAGGGTTTGCAAATTTGCTTTTGAACAAACACCTCAGGGTGAGTCAGAGGAAGAGCATTCTTGGAGCCTGCTTTGCGAAATATGGCAGAATGGAAGAGTATGTGCTGTGGATGCAGGCGGGCTGGAATCAGACTCCACTTCCTGCCAGTGTTCCATCACAGGGGAACTATTTGTCTTCTCTGAGCTTCAGATTTCCCATCTGTAAAATGGGTTGATGACATGTTCGACTGGAGGCTGTGGGGATGAAATGAGGCAACTGGATGGGTTTCCTGGGGCTACCATAATGATTCCCATAGCCTCATGGCTTAAAACAACAGAAACTTGCTGTAATCCTAGCTACTCAGGAGGCTGAGGCAGGAGAAGCTTGAACCCGGGAGGAGAGAAGCTTGAACAGTGAGCAGATACTGTGCCATTGCACTCCAGCCTGGGTGACAAGAGTGAGACTCCGTCTCAAAACAAAACAAAACAAAAACAAAAAACCAACAAAAACAAAAACAGAAACTTGCTCTGTCACAGATCTGAGGGTAGAAATCAGAAATGGGGTGTTGGCTGGGCAGCACACCCCAAGAGCGCTAGAGGAGCCCCTTGCCTTGCCTCACGCAGCTCCTAGTAGTTCCAGGGGTTCTCAGCCTGTGGCTGCATCACTCTAATCTCACTCGATCCTCACACGGCCTCTTCTCTATCTGTCCCCAGTGTGTCTCTTGTAAGGACAGTTACCTTTGGACTTAGAGCCCACCCAGATAATCCAGGATGATCTTACCTCAAGATTTTTAACTTAATCCCATCTGCAAAGACTCCTTTCCCAAATAAAGTGACATGCGCAGGCTCTGGAGGTTAAGATGTAGCCTATCTTTTTGGGGCCACCATTCATTCTATTATGTCAACATATTTGAAAACTCTGAGGACAATACTAGGAGCCTAGTAGATGTTCGGTACATATTAATCTCCTCCTTCTGTCCTTTCTTGTTTATCTGTTGTTAAATCCTGTCCTCCCCATCTTAAAATGCACAATTTGATCACTTATCACCTACACTGCCACCATGTAGGCATTATGACCTACACCCAGCAGGGATGGTGTCACCCCAGGAGAGTACCCACCCTGAGAAGAGCTGAGTGGCTTCTCTCATGACTGAGTAACCTGCTGAGTCTGGATGCATAGGTTCAGGGCAGTGGTCATGGTAGAACTCAGGGCCTCACTAGATACAGGGATGGAGCCTGGCCGGCCACTGGGGAAATCAGAATTAGAAGAGTCAGCCCAGCTGCCCAACAGTTCCTGAGGGGCATTGGGGAAATCAGTGGCCCCCCTGGGCCTCAGCATCCCACCCATGTGCTGAAGAAGAGGCTACCACTCTCTGTATCTTTGCAGCCACATAGCTCTGTATCTGAATGACTCATGCATACTGTATAGGCAGGAGTGGTTCAGAGAAAAGGGAGATTAGGGAGGGCTCCAGAAGAAATTGGGGTTTTCTAGATATGAGAAACAAATTTCCTTAGCCTTATACCCCAGACTGTCTTTGACTACCTCCTGTCTCCTGTCCCACCACGCCCACTTTTCCCTCCTGTCAGCTCAGGTAAGGCTTGGCCAACCCAGAGTTCCCATAGGACCAGACTCTGCCTATGCACTGACTCTTCCCACAATGCCCTTCATCATGTGCTTTGTTGCAAACTCTTACTCATCATTCAAGATTCTGCTCAGCACTTTTGTCCTCCAGGAAGCATCTGTGTCACTCAGGAGAGTGGACATGAGATATGAAGAGTCACTGTAAGGGGATACTGGATTCCATTTATTGCACATGGCAATTTATTTATGAAACTTATTCCATATGGAAATTTTAAGCATCTGGACTTACACAAATGGAAAACTGGGGCAGTGAAGATCTAAGAGGAGAGAGTAGGGGTGGAGTCAGAGAGCAGTCATTAATCAGCCCACTGCATTTTTATTTTAATTTCGCTTCCCATTTCGATATCCACACCCTCCTGATCTCTTGCAGATTCCAGTCTGGAACTTCATCATCTTTGGTGAATTCAGGGAACCCATTTAATAGGAGCACACCTCACTGCAAGCACCAGCCTACGGAGGATGACCCCAGCAGAGGCCTTCATGGTTGCCGGTGTTCCCTTCACCAGTGTATCGCAAAGGCTTGGGAAAAGGAGTGTCCTCTGGACCTTCTGGGTGTATAACTCGGGTGAGTGTGAGCAGAAGGTATGAAAACTCATGCTAGTAATCCGACCTCACTAAGTCCATTATGGAACACCAAGGAAGCACTGCATCTCCGTTTCATTCCACAGTGTCCACTTTGGGGTCCAGGTTTCAGTGATTTACCAAACAAACTGTTAGAACTCCTCCCAGCTGCTTGAGCTGATTGATGCATTAAATCCAGAATCTCTAGCTAGGGAGCCCATGTCAGTGGAAATGGCCTGTGCCAACATCGTGTTCCTTTTACCCCGATCCAACATTCTTATAAATTATTTAAATTCATATACGCCAAGTGTCTGTTGATGCAAATTAGCAACATTTTATAAGTGATATATTGTATCCCCTGGTGCTGCTGGAGGTTGCATCTGGTGATAAGTCTAGATGCAATCAAAGGCAGTGGGGTGGATCTTTGGAAGGATTGGCTCCCTCAAAAGGCAGCTATCTCTGGATGTTTCATAATAGGTTCTATGAACATGAAGAACTCAACCTCTCAGATAGGGAGGAAGTGCTTTCAATGGGAAAGAAAGCTCACAGAATTCGGGAGTTCCAGGTCTTCAAATTCATTTGGAATCCATCCGTACGTTCCCATCTCAATAGTGAGGGTTCTATTCTCTCAATTCCTCCTTCCTTGCAAATTTGTGAATTCAACTTGCATTATAATTCAGCCATGCTGGGACTCGGTGCTGTGTTTGGCTTTCATAAATGTCAATCCTTTGGCTACAAAAGACAAGGATTTCTTTCAGGACCACAGTAGAAGCTTTGTGGTTCAGTATTCAGATTTTGAGCTGGAAATTTAACATCCGAAGATCAGTTTCTTTCCCTAAGTTCTCCAGTGTACTGGAGAGCAACGAGTGGACCCTAAAGTACTTAGATTATTTATCACTACTAAAATATTCTAGGAGAGCTGGGCCAGGACCTTTAACGCTTTGCATGTTATTGGTTCTTGACCCAGGTAGAAGTTAAAGTAATCATGTCCATATTCTAGAGTGATCGCTTCATCCTTACTTCTGTCCTTCTAAAATCATTCAAGTTTCACTTTTGGACACATAATTTTAGAATGACGCAGAGAAGGGGGTTCTAGTTGTTGTCATTCTCAACCTCAGCCAAATCAGCACATACAATCCGACTCACCTTCGGAGACCCCAGAGACAGAGTTAAACGCCCTTTCTCGATACTTTCCTGGAACCGGTAATGAATTCGTTCATGGCATTTTTCCACGTCCACTATGTGCTGTTCACCCGCCTAAGCGCTCCTGCTGTCTTACCTTCCCACACTGAATCCTACTGGTTTCCTCACTCTTCATCCCTTTTTACCTGTAGAAGTGAAGACTAATCCTTGTTCTCGTCATAAATAGTAATATTAACTCCTACTTAATTTAGAACTTACCACAGGCCCACCCTGTTCTATGTTCCTTTTATGTGATAAGCCATTTAATTTTAGAACAACCTTATAATGTAGGTTCTATTGCTATCATCCTTGCTTGGCAGACAAGAGATGTGAAGCACAGAGGTGTTAAGTAACTTGCCCAAGGACACCCAGCTAACAGACAAGAAGCTAGGATTAGAAGCCTGGGAGGTCATTCTGGGTCCACTCTTCAGCATCGGTAGTCTCCATCGTTGTGCTCTGACTGGATAGCACGGGGATGGGGAGATAGATGGAGGAGGAGAGGGACAGCAAAGGGAGGAAGAAAAAGGTGATTGGGAAGAAGCTTGAGATTTGATTAATGAGGGCCAGAATATCCTAGATGGGTGCGGTGGAGGGCTAAGAAAGGGCCCAGAATAGAGTGCCTATTGGCCTGTCTTTAGGAGCAGGTGCAAGTAGACAGGTTTTCCCTATTCCACATTTAGGTGGAAAAATATTACATCTGTGGACCTCAGTATCCACTCCTGCCTGAGGGTCTCCAGTCTGCAGGTCCGCCCTACAGATTTCGGACTTGCAAGCCCTCATAATCATGGAAGCCAATTATATATAAATCTGCCTCTGTCTCTATCATCTCTCTCTCTCTATCTCTGAATGTATATGTATATCTATAGATGTCCTACTGGTTCACGTCCTTGCTCTAGGGAGAACAACATTCTAGGCACATGATATTCTATTATGTAGATACAGTTCTCCCAAGCTCTGGATGTGGAATGTGGTACTTCCATGGGTGGTCTTTTCTGTCAACTGCTGGATGCGTGGGACCAAGGGCTGGGAATCATTGCTTTCTTAAAGCCACACCCTCCCACCTCCCTGCTTCCTGGAGACGGCCCACTAAAAATGGGAAGCCTGCATGGCCACACACCTCCTCCCATTGTAGGCTGGGCAGCCCGTCTGCAGAACAATCTAGCACTGCTTAATAAAATCAAGCAAGCATGTGCCCCATGGCCTGGGAACACCCTTCTGTGTATGTGTCCCTGAGACATTTTCCCAAGAATCATAAAGGGATGTGTGGGACAATACTTATCCAGGTATTGCCTGCAGTGAGAAGGAGGAAGCCTAGGTGTCTGATTTGGAGGAAGGAGGAGTAAAAGCAGCCATTCCAAACAAAAGGATGTGCATAGAACAACAGGGAATGAGTTGACACCCAGAGCTGAACAAAAGAAGTAAAATGGGCAGGAGGCCTCCAGCCACCACCAATGATGTAAATTAGAATCAGACGTACCTTATCCTGCAGTGTACATGTGCATGTACAGGGACACACATGTTAGAGACGCTGCCTATGGCTGCGAAGGGGAGGTTTGGAGAGGGACTGGGGTGGAAGGGCAACACAGGAACCAACAGGTGAGTGCTGGATGGATGATAATGAGCTGTAGACTGGAAAATTCAGGTAGCCTCACTCCTCTGCATCCAGGACAGTGCAACAAACTTCAGAGAAGGAAAAGGAGGAGGAGCAGAAGAGGAGGGGAAAGAGAAGGAGAAAAGAAGGAAGAGGAAAAGGAGGACGATAAAAGAGGAGAAAAAAGAGGAGAGGGAGGAGGAAGAGGAGGAAGAGAAAGAAAATGAAAAGAAGAATAGGAAGGAGGAGATGGGGGAAAGAAGACAAGGAAAAAAAAGAGGAACGAAGGAGAACTTACGTCTGCACAGGAACCTTTATAGGATCATTCGTCGCAGCTTTAATTGTATCACCAAACACTGGAAGCAACCAAGATGCCCTTCAGTGGGCAAATGTTTAAAGAAACTTTAGCACAGCCATGCCGTGGAATACTATTCAGCAACGGAAAAGAACAAATTAGAAATTGGTCACTGAAAAGAAAGGGAGAGGAACTGAAATCTGGGGGAAATCTCCCATGTTCCAGGCCTTTATGATTCATTCTATTTTCAAAATAATCTTACAACGTCAGGTATTATGACACCCATTTTACAGCTGAGAAAACAGGAGATCAGGGAAATGAGGCTCAGAGAGATTCCATGGCACGTTAGTTGGCTAGGGCTGTCACAGTGAAGTACCACAGACTTTGTTGCCTTAAACAACAGAAATTTATTTTCTCACAGTCCTGGGGGCTCAAAGTCCAAAGTCAAGGTGTTGGCAGGAATTGGTTTCTCCTGAGGCCTCTCTCCTTGCCTTGGAGATGGCTGTCTCTGCTCTGTGTCTTCACGTGGTCTCCCCTTTGCACGTGTCTGTGTTCTAAACTCTTCTTAAAGTGACACCACTTATATTGGGTGGGGGCCCACCCACATGACCTCGCTTTATGTAACTGCATCTGTAAAGATCTTACCTGCAAATGCAGTCACATTCTGATGTGGAATCAGACATAAACTCTGAATTTGGCCAAGGGCTCTTGAGTTTTGAGCACCTAGAAGGTCCAAGAGGCAGACAGCATCTGAGGCTTGGAGACTTTTCCTGCCAAGACCATCTGGGATACTTGGACATGGCTGTGATCTCTCCCCAGTTCCTCTTTGCAGTGATGTTCTCTGGGGTTAGGGTCATTGAGTTCTGGATGCCTTCAAAGTTCTTCCCAGCTCTATGTCGAGCTTCTATGTCACAGATAAGATGCTAATGTCACTGTGATGAAGCCACACGATGTCCTCTTGTCCCTCAGCACCAGCCCAGACACTTGCCTCTCTAGTGTCTACTCTCTCACTAGTGTCAGCATGAAGTGAGTCAATTTAACTCAAGAAGTGTCAGCAGACCCAACTGTCTATGCTGGTATGGAAGGAATGCAAACATGAACAAAGGGACAAACTCAGGTCCCAGCCACTCCAGGGCCTTGGGGGATCTTAGCAGGTCCACACACAACTTCTCCATATGCCAGGGTGGGGTGGACCAAAGAGAGAAAACTAGAAAGGTCATGGAAGGGCCATAAAAGGCATATAAAGGATGAATAGGAGTCTGGTCTCTGGGTAGGGGGATATGAGGGGACTCAAATTTAGATAGAGGAAAGAATGTGCACATTCACAATACAATGTAGCATTTACCAAGCTGTTTGTATGTACCAGGTGCCATTTAAAGCACCTTACTTGTATGCATTCATTAATCTTCGCCATGAAACAAAACATAGCTTTCCTTCTTTTAGCTCCATTTTATATGCGAGAGAACAGAGGTGCAGAGAAATCAAATCATCTGCCGCAAATTCCATGGCTGAAAAGTGGCTCAGTGTTCACTCCTCAACTCTATTCCAGTCTACCTTTCTATAATGTTGATGGTGAATCTCCCATTTATCATACACAGTTCACTTAGCACCTACTATGTGCCAGACACTGGAAGGAGCTGGGATTACAGTGGTCAAATAATTATGGTCTTGGCACCCAAGGACATTAATATATAAGCAAATAGTCAAGTTCAATCCTATGCCATAGAATTGCAGTTGAGGCAAGCTCAAGTATTATGAGAATACGGGAAAGACCCTGACTCAGCCAGGGGTAGCTGTGGGGTATGAAGCCAGAGGTGGGTGAGAGTTTGCAGATGAAGGAAGCTGAGATTTGAAGCATAGAATTAAGTTAGGTGGAGAAAGCAATTGTGGCTTTCCAGGCAGAAGGAAGAGTAGGTGGCCCAGGGTGAGAAAAAATGCCCCTTGATTTTGGGGCCAAAGGAGTTCAGCCTGGCTGGGGAGGACACTCTGGGAAGAGGGTAGATAAGAGAGCTACAAAGGGACCAGATCCCAAAACTCCTATGAAGGATTGGGGCATCCCTCTGAGAGTTGTGGGAATCATGGAAAGATGTCAACAGGAGGCTAATGTCAGATCTTCTAGAATATTTCCTATAGCTACCTCAGGGAAGGGGCATGGTGAGGAGAGGGCTGGCATCTGGGAGTCCAGGTAGGAGGCTGTTCCTGGGGAGGGTTTGGAGATGGGGTGTGGCAAGAGTGGCTGGGGCTCAGGGCACATCAGAGAAGTAGTAAAATAGAGGTTCCACTTCGAAAGGAGGGGGCATCAGGACAAAGTGGACTTCATCCTCCCGGGAAGTGGGATCTCCAAGGGCTTCTGTGAAGGAGACACAACGAGCGATGGATGAATAAAGTCACGAATGCAGGACTGGATGAATGGATGGGTAGACTGGCCATGCTGGAAGAAAGAACAGAAGTGGAGAGACAGCCTAATGGTCTCTGTACTTCCACATTTCCCAGCATAACAGCCTGAAGAGGTGACATCTGATGAAAGCACGGCTTCCAATTGCTGAGTTGATTGACTTAAGAATCTGAACATTCCGCCCACGTGGGCTCAACTCTACTTCTGTGAGAAAAGTAGGCACAAGTGGAGAATGAGAGGAAAGAGGAATAGCTCAGTGTCGACTGTCCAACAGCGTGCTTGGCACTGGGTACAGTTGGGGAACAAGCCAGCAGTGGCCCATGTCCTCACGGAATGGACAGTGCCTGGAGGAATGACGGGAACAGAGATTTGGTATTAAAACCCAAGGCAGAGTTGGGGACAGATGACTTCTCTTTATTGGGTTTCTGTCATAATTCCAAACACCATGATCCTGAAGGTTGAAATTCCAAAGGATCAAAATCCCTAAAGATCAAAATCTCTAATGCCTAAATCCCTAACATCTAAAATTCCTAATATCTAGAAGACCAAAAATCACAATCAAAAGATAACTGCATGGTGTTAGGTGGAGCTATTGCCTTGTTACTGTCTTTGTTTGGAAATTAAGTGTAGTGTAAGGAGATGTGTATGGGTAACAAGTTGACAACGGGTGGACTTAAGTTTAGGTGCCAACCTGACTAGATTAAGGCATACCTAGAAACCTGGTAAAGCCTTATTTGGGGTGTGTCTGTGAGGATATTTCCAGAGATTGACATGCGAACCTTAGCGGACTAGGTGAGAAAGATCTGCCCTCAGCGTTGGTGGGAGCCTGGAGGGAAGAAATACAGAGGGTAATTGATCTCTTTCAGAGCTGGAGTGAATTTTTCCTCTGCTGTCTTGGATATCAGAACTCCAGGCTCGCTGGACTTGAACTCCGTGACTTACATCAGCGGTCCCACTGGTCCTAAGGATTTTAGACTCAGGATGCAAGTTACACCATTGGCCTCCCCATTCTGAACATGTAAACCTCAAAGCTTCCTCAATAAATGAAGAGATTTTCTTTTTGAACATGCACATTTATGAAAGATAAAATTTCTCCAGATCTCAGCTCTAGACAACTGTCTAGGCAGCAGTGACCCATTGTGGTTTCTGATTGCTCTTATCAAAAGACAGGTTGTTCATTATAATATTTCAGATGGCCACAGTTATAAAACTGGGTGCATAGTTACCAACCATAATAAGGGGCATTTTTACATTTTGCTTTCTCACTGATTTCTTTACAAATATGGCTCATCTGCTCATAACCCTTATGCCGCCAGACTGTGATTAATATACCTGTTTATGCTTGCAAATATATGTATGTTTTGATTACTTATTGTGTAAAGTGGCCTATGAAGTGTTCTGACATGTTTCTACGTTTCTCAAATAAATCTCCTTTAATTTGTTTTTATTTTTTTGTAGAGATAGGGTCTCTCTCTGTTGCCCAAGCTGGTTCTGAGCTTCTGGCCTCAAGTGATCCTCCCACTTCAGTTTTCCAAAGTGCTGGGATTACAGGCACAAGCTACCACACCTGGACAAAATCTCCTAAAAATGTAAATAAGTGTCTTTAAAATAATTTTTTTATTTTTTTTCAGAATTACGTTTTTGGGATTTTGATACTTTGGGATTCCAGTATTTAAGATTCTGGCATTCATAATTGCGTCAGGGATTATGATTGACTCCTCTCTTTATATAAGTTACCTGCTGCTATGATTGCTTTTAGGTCTTCTCATGCCCAGTGTTTCTTCTTTATATGGGTTTCCCCAAGCCTCTAGCCAGAGCTTTCTCTCCTTCTGATTCTTGCAGCATTCTGGCTTTCTCTGTACAGTTCAAATGACAGGCACAGATTTCATATATAAAATATACATGTGCCCCACGTATATTATAATTATTTGGATATACTGTCAATTCTCTCAACAGATCATGACCCATTTTGGGACAGAAACAAGGCGTCATTCACCCGTGTATACCCTGTGCTGCATGTCTGACCCATGTTCAGTTAAGTGTTTACAGGAAGGAAGGGGGAATGGAAAGAGGAAGAGGGGGGCCCAGAGGAAAGAGGAAAAGGAACAGAAAGCATAAATAGCAAAAACAAGTGAAAGCAGAATGAATTGGGAAAATAAATATATAGATAAAAGAATGGATGGATGATGGACAGGTGGTGAGTGGATGGGTGGATGGGTAGATGGATCGATGAATAGTGATTTCATGGATGAGTAAATGAAGGAACGCAGATCTGGGAAACTGCAAAATATCAAATTCTGGGTTTTGTAAACCAGGGGATGGCAGGGTCTGCCCTGCGGTCTCTGGTCTTAGGGTCTCAGAGAATGAAAGGGTCACCTGGCTGTTAGTTTGACCCAGGCCTAGAGACTGACTCTTGACTGACTTTAGGGGTATTTCTACTTATCAGTCTCTGTGTGTACAAAGACAGTACGGAAGACCTCACTATTGCTGCTTACATGCTCCTGGAGCAAACTGCATAATCTGACAGCACTCAGCTTCTCTTTCTGTTAAATGGGCACACAGTGCTGATCACCTGGGTATGCGGCCTCCGTGTGGGCAGTGGCCTGTGCACCTCACCCAGTGCTGGTTCCCTGGTGCCCAGCGTGGTGCCTGGTGTAGAGTCCATGAGCCTTCCCTCTGGGTCCAGCCGACACGGTGTTTGGGTTCTGCAGCACGGTTGGGTACCACCTCACTGTGGGTCCCTGGGCTGGTCTGCTATCTCTGGGCCTGTTTCCTGTTCTGTAAACTGAGGGGTTGGACAGACTCTCGAAAATATCTTCTGTCTCCAGCTCTCCCTGACGTCACTGCAAACGTCAGGTGCCTTCCCTGAGTTGAGGGGAATCAGGGGCAGCGTCTTACCTGGCTGTGGCCTTTGGCTGGAAGGCACCTGATCCATTTGCCTTTGCAGACTCCTGGGGCATCTTTGGCTCTGTGTGGGCAGTCTTTCCAGGCGGGTGCCAGGCCTACATTGTCCCCAGTCTGCATGCTTCCCCAGGGCACAATGCTGCCTGTCTTTCCTTTTCAAGATCTGGGTTAGATAAACTGTCTGCTTTCTTCTCCTTCCTTCTCTTCTATGAGTTTCAGCAAATTCTGCCCCATAAAAAGCTGCCAGGTCAGTGGGAACCCAGCATTTGTCAACAAGCTGAGCTCACTGTGATCTTCCATGGGAACAACAGCCGAGACTACTTTCCAAAACAACTCACCCCACCCACGGACTCACTCAGCACATGTGGCAGGTTCCTGGGTATGAGGTGTGTGGTGTGGGGAGTGGGGACTCAGGCTCAGGGCCAGGCAGTTGTGGCTTGAAGAGAAGTGAGACTTAACCTGAACTGAACTGACTCAACTGCTCCATTGCTGGGTGTCTTTAAACAAGCTCCTTAACCTTCAAGTTTCTTTATAAGTGAAAATTACTAATAATTGGCCAAAAAGGGCTTTTGTGGAAATTAGAATAAAACATTTATAGAGTCTGGCCAAACATCTGGCACATGCTGGCTATTTTTAATGTCGATTTATATTTGTGCGTGTGTGTGTGTTTAGGTACGTCTGTAAGCATATCCATATGTATATATTTTTAAATACATTTAAAATTTTTTTAATTAAAGAAACTTTTTAAAGAAAGACTCAAAAGGTGCCCATATGCTCATTCTCGGAGCTAAGTGCTGCTACATTCGGAGGCACTTTCAGTATTTTTTCCATTCTGATGTATGTATTAGATGCATATTTAGAAACTGGAGTCATGGCACCTGTTTTTATTTGCTTTTTACTTGACATTATAAACTAAGTATTTTTGTGCCTTGAATACCCTGTAGGCACCTGGTTTGAAATGGCTGCATGGTGTCCCATGTATGGACCTGCTGTGATTTATGAGAATAGTCGCCTATTATTGGACACTTAACTTGCTTCCAGCTTTCCACCACTCTGACAGGGAAGGCTCAGGATTTGAACCCAGTTCTGAGCCCAAAGCACATGACAATTCAGTTACCCAGAAATTGTTCCTATGGAGCTAAGGTGTCAATATCCTGTCAATGTATTGGAAGTTTCTCTAACTCTGTCTTTGCTTCTGTTCATTCTCCCTATCCCCCTACAATTGTGGTGTCCCTCTGGGCCTTTTTCCAGAAACAGAGTAGCCAGGTCGCCACCCCCATCTCACTAAGGAGCTATAGGTGTGCACTTTTCAGAACCTGTGCCCAGTCCCTACCCACATGGCCTGCTTGGATGGGAGGGGAGATGGAATGAATGGGAGGGGAATGGGGCTTAGGATACAGTGGGCAAAGGGAGATGCCACAAAAAATGGGCAAGAATCTTTTGCTATTTCTTGAGAATCTTTGTTTTTTGATCCCTTAGGGTTTGGCCCAGAGCTTCAAAGCACAAGTTCAGACATTTCTCTTGTAAACTCTCAAGTCTGTTGTTGTTTTTCTAAGTGAAAGAAACCCAGCACCATGTGTTTCTCATTCTGTTTACTCCACAGTTAAGAAAACATTGCAAAGGATGGGGGAGAACTCAGGTCTAAACAGATGTGGGTGCTGGATGAAGTCCCCTTCTTCCTCCTGTGCACAGACATCTCAGGAAGGCTCAGCAGGGCTGGCACATAGAGGTCAGAGCATCCAAACACGCATCTTTTTTAATGTTTTGAGATGGAATCTCTCTCTGCAGCCCAAGCTGGAGTGAGGTGGTGTGATCTCGGCTCACTCCAACCCCTTCCTCCCAGTTCAAGAAATTCTCCTGCCTCAGCCACCCGAGTAGCTGGGATTAAAGGCACACACCGCCACACCTGGATAATTTTCGTATTTTTAGTAGAGACAGGGTTGGTCTCAAACTCATGACCTTGAGCAATCCACCCGCCTCGACTTCCCAAAGTGCTGGGATTACAGACGTGAGTCATTGTGCCCTGCCCAAATGCACACCTTACAGCAAACTCCTCTTTGCTCCCTTTGCAAGAGTCCTTCTATAATTCATTCTCTCCCATCTGCCATAGTGATTGGTCTAAAATAGGCAACCGACTATTTTACTCTCTTGCCTAAAATCCATAAAAGTTGTTTTATTTTCTTCCATTATAAGACAAAGTTCTTGAGCCTAGCTCCCAAATTCCAAATCCCTGTGAGGTGTGTCCTCTGCTGAGCCCTCTGCTCTCATGTCTTCTCACACTCTGTGCCCTACCCGAGCACCTGGGGTCCTGCAGATTCTCCATTCTGTCCCTTCCTCTGGACTCATCCATTCCCTCCTCTCAGCCCAGAAGATGCATCCCTGATTTTATCTTCTGTAGTGGGTGAATAGTGTCCCCCCAAAATTCATGCCTACTTGGAACTTCAGAGCATGACCTTACTTTGAAATAGGGTCTTTGCAGATGGAATGTGTTAAGAATCTCTAGGCAAAATCATTCTGAATTTAGCTTAGGCCCTAAATCCAGTGATTGGCATCATCGTAAGAAAAGAAGAAGACACAGAGAGATACAAAGGGATAAAGGAAGGCCATGTGAAGACAGGCAGAGATTGGAGTCATGCAACACAATGAAGCCAAGGAATGCAATGAACAAGCCCAGAAATGCCAAAGATTTCCAGCAACCACCAGACACCTAGAGAGTGGTGAGGAACAGGTTCTCCCTCAGGGTCTCCTAAAGAAACCAACACTGACCATGCTTTGATTTTGACTTCTGGCCTCCTGCACGGTGAGAGAATAAATTTCTGTTGTTTTGAGCTGCCGTCTGTGGGATGTGTTATGGTGGCACAAGATAATGCATCTACCTTCTTTTCCAAGCCTCTTTGCCTGGCCTGTCCTAAGAGTAACACTATACAGTGCAGGCCCTCCATCAGGCAGCCGGGGTTCTAGTCCTGACTTCGCCACCCTTTATGTCTATGGCATTTGGCAAGTTACTCAACCCCTCTGAGCCTCACTTTCGGCAACTTAAAATGGGGCTAATAGTTACCCCTATGTCACAGTTATACCCTGTCATATCATCGGGCTCCAGGGGAATTTAAGGGAGCTACCACATATAAAGTGCTCAGAAGTGTCTGCCACCTAGGAAGTGCTTGGCGCATGTTACCAAATCCTTGAGTTTGGACCTCACTCTGTGGTCAGATTAATGATGGTTGTAAATTCATTGACACTTCTCCAATGAGAGATGGGGTATAATTCTACTTCCATTGACTCTGGACAGGCTCCATGACTATTTTGACCAATAGAGTAAGGTAGAAATAATTCAGTTCTGACTTGAGCATTTAGAAAGACAAGTAGCTTCCTCCTTGGTCTCTTGGAAACATACTGGAGAGGTATTAAGCCTATGTGGAGGATAGAGATGTCCACGCAGGCCAGGCTTTCCAGCCATTTCTGCAAGATACCCAGATGAAGCAGCCATCTTGGAGGTGGCTGCTCTGACCTCAGTTGTCCCAACTGATCCCATGTGGATTATAGGTGAGCCGCCTAGCTGAGCCTTCCCCAGGTTCCTGAACCATAACATTGTGAGCAAAATAAAATGATTGTTTTAACACACTGACTTTTGGGTAGTTTTTCACTGTAGCAAGAAATAGCTGAAATACCTCCTGTAAACAGGCTGTCTGGATTTTCCAAGTCTCAGATTTGCGGCTTTTCTGTGTGCTTAGCGCTGCTGGCTTACACAAGACTCAGTCTATATTTAAGAATAGTACCTATGATAATAATAACTGATATTTAGCTGAATGGATGGTTCAGGTCTACCTGAAATGAAGGGAGAGGTGACTTGAATTGTCCATGGGAT
Source organism: Aotus nancymaae (assembly GCF_030222135.1). Classification (NCBI taxonomy): domain Eukaryota; kingdom Metazoa; phylum Chordata; class Mammalia; order Primates; family Aotidae; genus Aotus; species Aotus nancymaae. The sequence continues at coordinate 81,299,638 of NW_026988450.1, read as the reverse complement.
TCACACGTTGGCCTTGCCCAGATAATTGTTGGGCTTAGAGAAGCCAAGCAGGTTGCCTATGCCCAGTGAGAACTGACTCTCCAGAAGAAGTGGACAAGAGCTGCACTGAGCATGTCCAGGCATTCGGCATTCCTGCCTGAGCGGGACATGCAAGGGGCCAGGGAGACCAGGGGTGATTTCCCACAGGAGGAACAACCAGGAGTTCAAAAGGACTCATGTTCTAACTGCAGCTGCCACCTCCTCCCGCCATCACTGCTCCTTTTTTCTACATTCTACAGGTTGTCCTGGTGTGGACTCAAATTTGGAACTCAACCCTTTTCTCCACAAGCATGCTTACACACACAGTCATGCACATGCACACACAGCCTCTGTTTGTAGCAGAATTTAGTATAAAGCTTAAAGTATGTGGAAGAAAAGTTAGTCCCAGTAAGACAAACCATTCAGAATTGTACTTGTCTGGCTTCTTTGTCACGATTCTTGGTCTTTCTTCTCTTTTCTCCCCACCCCTAGGCCACGAACCCATCTTTGTTTTTAATACCCTCTGATTTATTGTCTCTTACTATGTCCTTGATATTCCAACATGAATCTCATGTTGTGCTCAAAGTCATTTCCCAAACAAACCTCAGTAGGCTTCTTAGACGGTCACATCAAAAATAGACAAGTTCCTCCTCTCTACTCCTTTATTTTATTCAAAGCGCCAATCCTTACCTGATATTATACCTATTTTATGATTTATAATTGTCTTTCTCTGCATCCGAATGTGAACTTGAGTAGGACAGGAACATTGCTGTCTTTACTGTTAAATCTGTATAGCCCAAAAGAGCACGAGCATCCCAGGGGCTCAATAGATGTTTGTCATAAAAATGAATAAATAAATGAAGTGAAGGGACTCTGGTGCCAACTATTTATATCTTTAAAAAATTTATTTTGTTACATAATAAATAATCAGGAGACTGCTTATTGCTGAAAATTGAGTGTCCGCCAGCTAGGTCTGAAAGCGGAGTCAGAATTAGCAGGATCAGGCCTGGGTAAGGGCCTTGGGTGAAGAGCACGTGGGCCACGGCACCCCTCCTCCTGTATCAGCTCCTGCCCACCCCTGCCCCAGTTCCACAATGAGATGCCCTTTTCTCTCCCTCTCCTGCTGCCTCCCCTGTTTTCGGCCTAACCATGGCCAGGGCTGAGGTTTGGCTGATAATGCTTCGGGGCTTTTGCGTCTTTACAGCAAACCCACAGGCCAGGGATATTCCATGGATCTGGAAGAGGGAAATTCTGTCTCGTGGCTGGACAATGTGACGAAGCAATCTGTGCTGGTCCTGTGGTACCCACAGCTCGCCCATATGAGCTCACTCATAGGCCCTGCAAGGCCCTGCAAATGTTGGGTAAGACCAGCCTGCCTTGGGCTTGGGATAGATTTGTGGTTGGTTAGATGCACCCAAAGCCAACATTGAACCTCAGACTTAAGTCTCCTGGACCTCATGTTCTTCAGTTGTTGATTTTGTTTCTCTGCCATGAAGAACCCTGGAAGGATGACCAGACATTCCAGGAACGGAGTGAAAACCCGCCTCAGCCTTGTTTGTCCTTACAACCCAGCCGTGGGACATAGACTTGGAGCTGGAGGTTTCAGGCACTATCTAGACCACTCACATAGTTCACAGATGGCAAAGCTGAAGCCAGGAGAGGCTAAAATCAAACACGTAAGAAAGGCTGGCTTAGAAGGGGAGGCCTCCACAGTCTTGTTAGCATCAGACAGAGCAGGAGCAGATCCCGCTGTGACACTTTCAGTATGTGTGACTTCCAGGGGTTCAGTCAGCTGCTCTGAGCATCAGTACTCTCCTCTGCAAAATGGGACAAAAACACTCATTTCAAAGGAGCTTGGAAAGACTGAATGAGAGAACTGTCACTATGAAAAAATCCAGTTGACTTTCTTAACTCCAATGCCCTTTGCATCCTCACTTCCTTGAAGAAAGGGCTGCTGTTACTCCACTTCACTCAGAGAGATTCAGTAGGCTGGAGGAAACACAAAGCAAATACAGGGCAAAACAGACATCTGAAGTTCAAATTGCCCCCAAAATACCATCTCTCCCAGTATACAATGAGTGGTTATTAAACATTAGTTCTCATCATTACCATTAATAACCACTCAACAATGATTTATTAAATGCCTACTGTGTGCCAGGCACTTCTCACACTGAGGATATGATCATGTCAAAGGCAGACTGAGCTGGTTCTTACAAAGGAAAGGCACATCATAAATACCTACCAAATCAATAAAACAGGAGGTCTCGGTAAGTACTGTGATGGCAAGAAAACAAATAAGGGAACGTGGTAGAGCATGACTGGGAGGCAGGACGTTCCCTGGCTAGGTTCAGGGAAGACCATGCAAAGCAGGCGCCCTTGGTTTGGTATCTGAGTAACGAGAAAGAGGCAGAATGAGATCGTCTGTGGGAAGAGCACTTTGTGCAAAGAGAACAGGGGGCACCAAGTCCTGACATGTGACTGGGGGATGTTTGAAGACAAAAGAAAGGTGGCTGCAGAGAAGGACAGTGAATGGAGGGGTTGTGGAGCAAGGTGAGGAAGGAGAATTAGGTAGGAGCCAGATGCTCAAGGTTGTGGTGAGCCAAAATCATGCTGCTGCACTCCTGCCTGGGCAATGGAGTGAGATTCCATCAAGGAAAGAAGAAAAGAAAGGGAAGGGAAGGGAAGAAGGGAAGGGAAGGGAAGGGAAGAAGGGAAGGGAAGGGAAGGGAAGAAGGGAAGAGAAGGGAAGGGAAGAAGGGAAGGGAAGGGAAGGGAAGAAGGGAAGGGAAGGGAAGGGAAGAAGGGAAGAGAAGGGAAGGGAAGAAGGGAAGGAAAGGGAAGGGAGGGGAGGGGAAGGGAAGGAAGGGGAGGGAAGGGGAGGGAAGGGGAGGGAAGGGGAGGGAAGGGGAGGGGAGGGAAGGGAAGGGAAGGGAAGGAAGGGGAGGGAGGGGAGGGGAGGGGAAGGGAGAGGATTTATGGAAAGCTGTTTAAATGCTGATGGGAATTTCGTCACTGTTGTTATTATGGTTCTCTTCTCCTCATTCACCCCCAATCCTCTTTATCTTGTTTATTGTCTTTACTACACCACTTCACATATTGTAAAATTTTATATAATTAGCTTGTTTATTAAGCTGATTATTATTGCCTCCCATTAGACAAGAGTCCTAGAGTAGGTGCTTAATATATGCTAAATGAATGAATAAATACTTTTTTTTTACTAACTTTTTTTTTTAATTGCATTTTAGTTTTTGGGGTACATGTGAAAAACTTGCAAGATTGTTGCATAGGTGCATACGTGGTAGTGTGATTTGCTGCCTTCCTCCCCTTCACCTATATGTGGCATTTCTCCCCATGCTATCTCTCCCCAACTCCCCACCCCCCGCTGTCCCCCCAACTCTGCCCCAACAGACCCCAGTGTATAGTGCTCCCCTCCCTGTGTTCATGTGTTCCCATTGTTCAATACCCGTCTATGAGTGAGAACACGCGATGTTTGATTTTGTGTTCTTGTGTCAGTTTGCTGAGAATGATGGTTTCCAGATTCATCCATGTCCCTACAAAGGACGTGAACTCATCGTTTTTGATGGCTGCATAATATTCCATGGTGTATATGTGCCACATTTTTCCTGTCCAGTCTATCATCGATGGGCATTTGGGTTGGTTCCAGGTCTTTGCTATTGTAAACTGTGCTGCAATGAACATTCGTGTGCATGTGTCCTTGTAGTAGAACGATTTATAATCCTCTGGATATATACCCCGTAATGGGATTGCTGGGTCAAATGGAATTTCTATTTCTAGGTCCTTGAGGAATCGCCACACTGTCTTCCACAATGGCTGAACTAATTTACACTCCCACCAACAGTGTAAAAGTGTTTCTATTTCTCCACATCCTCTCCAGCATCTGTTGTCTCCAGATTTTTTAATGATTGCCGTTCTAACTGGCGTGAGATGGTATCTCAATGTAGTTTTGATTTGCATTTCTCTAATGACCAGTGATGATGAGCATTTTATAATATGCTTGTTGGCCTCATGTATGTCTTCTTTTGTAAAGTATCTGTTCATATCCTTCAGCCATTTTTGAATGGGTTTATTTGTTTTTTTCTTGTAAATCTGTTTTAGTTCGTTGTAAATTCTGGATATCAGCCCTTTGTCAGACGGGTAGGCTGCAAAAATTTTTTCCCATTCTGTTGGTTGCCGATTCACTCTATTGACTGTTTCTTTCACCGTGCAGAAGCTGTGGAGTTTGATCAGGTCCCATTTGTCTATTTTGGCTTTTGTTGCCAATGCTTTTGGTGTTTTGGTCATGAAGTCTTTGCCTACGCCTATGTCCTGAATGGTTTTGCCTAGGTTTTCTTCTAGGGTTTTTATGGTGTTAGGTCTTATGTTTAAGTCTTTAATCCATCTGGAGTTAATTTTAGTGTAAGGTGTCAGGAAGGGGTCCAGTTTCTGCTTTCTGCATATGGCTAGCCAGTTTTCCCAACACCACTTATTAAACAGGGAATCTTTTCACAGTGAGACCCTATCTCCTTTTATTAACTTTTTTAAGGAGATAGGGTCTCACTGTGTTGCCTAGGCTGGTCACCAACGACAAACTCCTAGGCTCAAGTGATCCTACCATCTCAGCCTCCCTACGTGTTAGGATTACAGGTGTGAGCCACCACAACTGGCATGAATGAATCTTATTCTATAGCTGTGAGAAGGGAAAGAATGAGAAGATTTGAAAGTTGCTTAAAGGCCTGGCGCAGTGGCTCACACTTGTAATCTCAGAACTTTGGGAGGCCAAGGAGGGTGGATTACTGGAGGTCAGGAAATCGAGTCCAGCCTGGCCAACATGGTGAAGCCCCGTCTCTACTAAAAATGTAAAAATTAGCCAGGTGTGGTGGCACAGGCCTGTAATCCCAGCTACTTGGGAGGCTGAGGTGGGAGAATTGGTTGAAACCAGGAGGCAGAGATTGCAGTGAGCAGAGATCAGAAATCTCTCCACTGCACTCCAGCCTGGGTGACAGAGCAAGACTGTATCAAAATTAAAAAAAAAAAGTAGGAACAAAATAAAGAGGACATGGTTTAGCTATTCCTCTTGAAACAGTTAGCTGAAGGATTTTAGGGGCTAAGTCTGGTTCCCTATTTCCATATTAACCCCGAGAAGGCAGAAAGAATGAAGGAGGCTTCAGAAGGGTTTTTCTCTGGCTGTCCCAGTCATCTCAGACACTTGAATTCTCTGAGTTCTCTACTGGAGCCCTAACTTTCAGTGGCAACTCATTGTGTTTATCTGTGTGTACACTCAGTGATGCTGCTCTTTCGGTTTGAGAGGCAGGATCCAGAGCCCTGCACCCCATTTGGAGAGGGGCATGTCCAGTGGAAACTGAATGTTGCATGAGTGTGGTTATTTTGGGACAGGGGTGATCAGCTCAGCCCTTGGTGTCTCTTTTGGGGAAGCCCATGGTAGGTAAAGAGATCACCATCCTGGAGTGAGTGGTCTTAGGGAATCAAGAGGATTCAATTAATTAGTTAACTGAGACTTACTGAGTGGAAGACCTGGTGCTCAATTCTGGGGGTCTGGTGATGAGCAAGACCTGGTTTAGTAAGGATGCCACGGCCCCCCGAGGAAGAGAGGCAACTAAGCCAACAGGAATGATCCTTATGTGCTGGGCGGTCCCATGGGTCCTATAGCTCCTGCTGTGCAGAGTGGCCCGCCCTCCACAGTCCAGCTCCTGCCCCATTCCAGTAAGACCATGCCCTCTGCTAGCCCCCTTCGCAGAGGTGGAGTGATGCTGTGTGCTATTGCTGAGTCCCTGGTGCTTCCACATCCCATCTTTACAACTCAGTCAACTGTCCCTCCATGGATGCTTCTTGGAGTCCCCTCTGGATGTGCTTCCTATTTCCTTCAGATACCTTGCCTCATGTGTTCAGGACAATGTTATCTCAGTCATTCATTCTCTCATTCCATAAGCATTCATCCATGGCTTCTCTGGGTCAGGCCCTGTGGGAAGCACTGGAAGCAAAGTCCAATCAGGTACAGATTCTACCTTCAAAAAACATGCAGCTGGGTTGGGGGTGGAGGGGGCGGGTGCTCATTCCATCACAGAACAGATCACAGGGTGAAAAGGGTAAGGATGGCATAATAATGGGATCACAGAAGAGACAGCACGGCAATCAGAGATGGGGTGATAAGAGGGGGAGGGAGCCAGGGAGGGATGAGAAGGTGTAGCAGGACAGAGAAAGTGTCTGGGCAAGAGGAACAGCACGTGAGCAGAGAATTAGAGGAGCTACTTGAACATCACTAAGATGAAAGGGAAGGTGTAGGAGGAAATTGGGGAAGATTAGACTGAGAAACCAGGTAGGGGCCATGCCATGAGGCCCTTAGATAGCTAAGGAACTTGAATTTCTTCTAAGGAAATGGGAGAAGGCTCTTTGGGTTTTATGGTAGAAACTGAGAATCAGATTTGTGATTTGGAAAGATGAGATATGGAAGGTAGACTGTGAGGGAGTAGGAGGAATCAGACGGTGAGACTCCAGGAAAAAAGAGACAAGCAAGGATTGGTGGAAGCTTGGGCTAAGGTAGTGACAGAAGATGAGCGGAGGAGAGGGCATTCATGAACAGAGACAATAGAAGTTGGAGACTGACGGTAACAGGCCACAGAGACGAGGAAGGGATGTCTGTTGAGTATCCATATTTTCCTTCTGATTTAACAAATTTGATGAATGATTTTATTAACGGAAATTAGGAAAGTTGAGTACAAGTCAGCTTTGGAGAAAAAAAACACATAAAAAATCTTCTTTTGGTAAAGTGAGAAGAAGCCCACGAGACAACCTGAGAACAAATATTAAGCAGATGTTTTGGGAGGCGTCTGTTCTGGAAAAGAGCTCAAGGGACGTGAGGGGCAAGGCCGAGGGGAGCTAGTTTCTGCAGCCATGCTGTATCTGAGTAAGGGGCTCACATCGCCTTTCATCCTCTGTGGCAGAAGATAGAATCTTATAAAGTTCTTAGGTCCTTTCTGGAACTCCAAGACATAAGTGCCATTGCCTCATGGTAGAGTTAGTGTGAACAGGAAGAGAGAAGGGGGAGGTGGGTCATGGGGCCTCACACGGGACCCTTGGAAGAGATGTGGTTTTCGAGCTGGTGTAGCATCTTCCTGTGAGCGGACCAAGGCCTGGGCCAGCAGCATCACTCTTGCAGCCAAAGAGGATGAGGGGAACCAAGTGCCAGGGGAGAAATTCTTCCAAGTCATTTATTTTCCAAAATCCTCAAAGATCTGGGTATTTTGTTTGGAAATAACTGCATTAAGTTTTGAACTTTTTAAGGGTCTCTTCTCTGCTCTGGTGACCTCATACATTCCAGTGGTTTTAAATACCATGGCATGCCAGCAACTCCCAAATGTTTACCTCCCACCCAGGCCTCTCCTTGAACCCTAGACTCATATGCCCGATGGATGTGTCACAGACACCCCAGGGACAGTATGTGCAAAACTGAGCTCTTGGTGGGATCTCCAAAATGTCCCTCCCACAGTCTTTCTATGTTAGTAATGGTAATACTATCCACTTGGTTACTAATGCCAGAAAAATGGGGATGTTTCTTCATTTCCTTATCTAATCTCTTAACAAATCCTCTTGACTACAAGATCCTCCTTGGATCGTGAGTCTTGTCATTCCTCTCCTTTCCACTGCTGCCACTACTCTGGTCCAAGCTTCCTCTTTCCTCCCTGCAAAATGCCAGCACCTGCTAGCCCATCAGCCTGTTTCTACACTTCCCCACCTTCAGCCTAGATTGCACCCAGCAGCCTCCATGGTCTTCCCCTGCCCCACCATGGTGATCTTTTAAAAACATAAGTATGATCTTGTAACTCCCACATTTAAAACACACCAATGGCTTCACGTTGCCCTGAGAATAAGGTCCCCACTGCTGATGATGGCCTGACTCCTGCCTGCCTTTCTTCCCTTTTGGCCAAACATCACCCTATTTCCTCACTTTGTTCCAGCTGCCGGAGACTCCTGAGTTAAGTCCTCAGGCAGGTCAAGCTCCCTCCTGCTCCAGACCTGCATCCTGAGATTCCTTCTGCCCAGAGTGCCTTTCCCAGCCAACACTTTTCCAATGTGGAAATGCTGCCTCCTCCAAGAGTCTCCCTGACCACCCAGTCTACGGAGGACCACCCCTCAGTCCCATTGTTGTTACAGCTTATTTCTGACCACAATGTATAATCATTTACTTCCCTGTTCATTTTCAGTCTTCCACAGTGTACTCTGGGTCCCACAGGGCAGAGACCATGCAGTCTTTTCATCACTGATGCTTGCTAGCCATGGTGGGCCAAAGATCTCTCTCCCCTTTCTCTCCCACGCCTATTATTTTATTGGTTATATTTAATTTAAAATATAATGTTTATAATATTATAGTGTTTAAAATTAAACATAACATTCATTTAGAATTAAAAATATTTTATTTTTTCATTCTGTTTATTATGATTAGAGCTTTATATATTATCCACTTCAAGCTACTATTTTTAAGCCATCGAATTGACATGAGACCTATTTATTTTCTACTGTGTAGAATAAGAAAATCAGCACCTCAAAACTTTCCCTTACTTTTCCTCCCTCCTTCCGCTTCTCTCTCTCCCCTTCCTCACAACTTCTGTTGGCCATTCCATCACAGGAAAGGTTTCTTTTTCTGTGTTTTTAGTTGCACCCTTGCAATGATCTGCCCTACCTCCAGCTTCTCTGAGTATTGGCTGCCACAGACCTGTGTCTTGTTCATTTCTTTGTGGGACTGTCCTTCCTGGGAGTTTAAGTCTGACTCACTGGCATTTTCACTGTCATTATAACTTCATTTTACTCAACAATGTATAATGTCCACTTATTGAGTCATTAGGTTATAAATCTAATGTTACCTTTTATTTTCTCAGAACTTTTTAATGCATGTCAACACACACATACATGGGATTCTGTTGGACATGCTTTTAGTCTCATGGTCCTGCTTTTTCTCTTCTTTTCCCTTTTTGCATTCTTACCTTCTTCCTGTCATATGATAAGACCCCTCCTCCACCCCAACCCTTGAACACACTCTGAGTAACTTGTTTCCAACCCGATGGTCATATACTCCGACTTTTCACTCTGCTTTGCACAAATGTGTCCATCCATGTATAGAGTTTTTAAAAAAATTATGTTTGCTTTGCCAAAAACAATAACGTAGCATTATTTATTTAAACCTTCACCTAACTGTGTATGCGTGTGTATCTTGATGTGCTGATGCTTTAATTTTTATGGAACTGAGTCACAAAAGTGGAATTCCTGGATAAAAGAATATGTGTTTTAGTTTGTTCTCACACTGCTACGAAGAACTACCTGAGACTGGAAAATCAATGATGAAAGCAGGTTTCATTGACTCACAGTTCTTCAGGCTTAATAGGAAGCATGGTCGGGAGGCCTCAGAAACTTACAATCTTGGTGAAAGGTGAAGGGAACCCAAGGCACCTTCTTCACATGGCAGAGCAGAAGGAGGAGTGAGAGAGTGAAAGGGGAAGGGCCACACACTTATAAATAGCAGATCTCATGAGAACTCACTATCACGAGAACATTATGGGGGACATGTACCCCCATGATCAAATCGCTACCCACCAGGTCCCTCCCTTGAAACATGGGGATTAAAATTTAAAATGAGATTTGGGTGGGAATAAGGGCCAAACCATATTAATGTTTTACAATTTTAATAGACGTTGCCCTATTGATTTATACAAATGCTGTGACAATTTGCATTTCCACCAGCAATATATGCAAACATTCTTTTCATGGAACACTTACCAGCAATAAGTGTTAATGCTCTTTTTAGATATGCCAGTTGGATGAATGTAAAATAATGTCTCGTTAATTACAAGAAATTTATATTAATTTTTATTTTCCTGACTTCTAATGAATTTAAGTATCTTTGACTATGTTTATTGCTCATTTGGATTGCTTTATTTTATACTTTTTCCTATTTTTTATTGGGTGGTTTGTGTTTTTCCTGTCAATTTGTAATTGGAATGTTTGTCTATTACAGCTCTTCATTCTCTACCTGTCCTTATTGTCTGTGGCAGCAAAGTCTGTATATTGAATTAAATTAACGCTCTAGTAACCCTCTGCATTGGTTAACCAAAGAAAAATGCTCGATGCCTCAAATCTATTTCTCTCTCGACTTTCTACCTACGCTTGTCTCTATTTTCCCTCACTCTTCTGCGAAGTATCAGGGTAGACAGAAAGGAGGAAACAGACATTTATAAGCACGTTCTATATCCCAGTGAATTAATGGGTAATTTACATGTTACATTACTTAATTAAATAAAATTAAAACATTTTTAATCCCCATTTTACTAATGGGAATACAGAGGTTCGGAGTGGTTAATTTACTTCTCAAGGTCGGATTAAGGAAATGTCAGAGACAATTTTTGAACCTGTATCTGCCTGGTTCTGAAGTGTTCTTTCAGATGCCCTCCTCTGGCTGCTAGACTCACAGGAGACTCACAACCACCCTAAGAGATCCTGGGGCAGGCTTCCTCATCCTCTTTCCACAGGCAAGAGCCCTGCACTCAGAGCAGCTGAATGACATGGTCAGAGATGCAAACTGTGATTGCAAACCACAAACCTGTGGCTTCAGTCACTAAATCTAGAACTGTTTTGAATCAGGTGTCTGCTAACCTCTTTTCTCTTGAGTTGGGAGCATTGGGGCAGGTTGGCATGGGGAAGCCACTGGGCATCTCATGTCCTTCAGTGAATTCTCTGCTATCCAGAGCCGCAGAGGTAGCACCTGTTTTGCCAAAAGACTGCAAAAACTTCCCTCTCTTCAGCAGATCTTCCCCTCTGAGAGCTCAGGTGGGCAGCAGAGAGAGGAGAAACACACGTAACAGAGGGGCTCTGAATCTCCAGGCCAAACATAACCTCCTTTTCCTCCACCTCCACTCCCACCCTCCATCCAAAGGGAGTGGCAGTAAAGTTTCAGAAAGTCTGAAATGACTCTAAGCAACAGAAAAGTGTTCTGGTTGCCCAATATTTACATAAGGACCTACTTCAGTTTTCCTTCTCTGCTCTTAACATCTGAGCTGGCACACAGACGCGGACGCCTGCCTGCATCTACACAAGGACGTACACCTGGATGCATGTGTGTCACACAGGCAGACACTGTGCACAGCACCCACCTCCACACACCTCGGGCTGCGGCACAACAGTAAGGGGCAACCAGGGCGCTGGGACGTGTCCGTCCTCAGGCTCAAGCTGCGTTCCTTTGTTCTTCACACGAGAGTGTACTTCTGGATTTCTCCAGAAGCAGCCTCTATAGTAAGAATATGCGTGCATGGGATTTGTAAGGGAGGTGATCTAAGCAATGCCACTAAGGGAATGGGCAGGTGAGGGAGGGACTGAAAGGAACCAGTCAGGAAACACTGTCAACCCGCAGCAGTGACCATGGGCAACCAAGTCTCAATTACACTGGGGAATTCTGGGAGGAGGTGGATGGCACATCTCAGAATTGCCTCATTCAAGGTGGAGGAAGCTGAAATATGCACCAACCAGCTCTCTTTCTGCTGTGGTTGAGGGCTGCTGCCTGGGGATTACTGTGGCAAGAGAAACATGAGCTGCCATATTACCTTGTCTAATGCAGGCGGAGAAACCTGCCCTTTACATTCAGAAAAAGGCTTTGATCCCAGTTCTGTTTCCTGCTCATTTGATACCTTGAATAATTTCTTTCTTCTCTCTGAGTCTCTATTTCTCTTATCTATAAAGTGGGTAGAATACTTTCCCCAACAAGATTGGAATAGGGATTTGATGAAATAACGAAGGTCAATGAACTTGCCCCAGGTTGGCTCTCAAAAGAGACAGATATTCTGTCTCACTACCTAAATTGTCTTCAGTTGCCTTAGCTGCTTTCCCTTTGTCTTTCCAACCTCTGTGTTAGGATGCCCAGGGCTCAGGCCTCAGGCCTCTACCCTCATCTAGGACACAAGACTTGGTGATCTCATCCAACCTTAAAGCCTTAAATGTCTAGCGTAACCCTCAGCACTCCCACCCGCATGCACCTCCTTTGCTGCCTTCAAAATAGACCTGGAATGTGACCACAGTTCACATTCCCTGTCAGTGCCCTGGCCCATTCCCTCGCCTTTTGCTTGGATGCTTGCATTAGCTTCCTGACTCTCCATCCTTGCTCCCTGGTTAGCTTTTTCTCTGCACAAATACCAGAAGTGCCCTGTTAAAATCCAAGCTGGATGATGCCACTCTATTCAGTCTGCTAATACCTTCCCATCACTCCTAAAGAAAAAGCCTACATCTGTACATGGATTTACAATGTGACTGGACCCAAATCTCAAATCTCCTCTCCTCCACGCTCTCTTCTGCTCACTCTGTCACAGCTACTCTGACCTCCTTCTGTTCCTCACAGAGCCCAAGCACCCCTTTGCCTCAGGGGCTTTGCACATGCTGTTCCCTCTGCCTGAGTGTTCTTCCCTCAGACATCAACCTGCTCCACTCCTTCACCTCCTTCAAGACTTAGCTTACATATCACCTTCTCAATGAGGTCTGCCTTACGCATTCTATTTCAAATTGCATGGCTGTCCCATCACACCTCCCTGTTGTGTTATTCTCCATAGTACTTACATTTACTGTATTGTAACATTTCTGCTTTTTCTTATTCATTGTCTATTTTCAGCCTACCTAACCCCCAGTAGAATATAACTCCATGGGAGCATTTCTTTTTGCCTGTTCTGATTATAGACGTATTCTAGAATAATGCCTGGTAATAGCAAGTACTCAACCATTTGTGGAATTAACAAACAAATTAACTGATTAATTAGCTATTTAATTAACTAATTGTTTAATTTATGGTGTGGTGATTAAGATCTTGATTTTGGGAATCTTATGTATCAATTCAATTCTTATTTCCACAACTTTCTATCTGTTACCTTGTACACATTACTCATCTAAATCTTACTTTCCTGTTGTATAAAATGAAGGAGAGGATTGTACCTATCCCTTAAGGCTCTTGTGAAGAGAAGTGAGATGAGGTATATCAGGCACCTAGACAATGACTGGCACATAATATGTGCTCAAGAAAAGATAGATTTTCTTTTTTAAGTTTCTCTTGTTTCTCTTTCAATTCCATCTTCAATGGCTTCACAGAGATTTTAATGAAAAATTGAAACAGCTCATGATGTACAAATAAAAAACCTTCCCCCTAAAAAGGAATGAAAGTATACATAAACAATTAGTGTTATCTTTAATTGCACACACATCCACATATAGAGACAAAAGGCCAGAAGGATACATCAAAATATTTACAATGGCTATCTTCGGAATTTCTGTTGGGATTACTGGTGACTTTCAATTTTTTAGTTTTATATATATATATATATATGTAATATATGGATGTAATATAATACATGTATGTAATATATATATGTAATAATTTTTTAGGTTTATATATATATGTAATATATGTATATATATATGTAATATATTTCTTGAGCACAAACTATGTGCCAGTCATTGTCTGGGTGTTTGATATACCTCATCTCACTTCTCTTCACAAGAGCCTTAAGGGGTAGGTACTATCCTCTCCCTCATTTTATACAACAGGAAAGTAAGATTTAGATGAGTAATGTGTACAAGGTAACAGATAGAAAGTTGTGGAAATAAGAATTGAATTGATACGTAAGATTCCCAAAACCAAGATCTTAATCATCACACCATTAATTAATTAATTAGTTAATTAATTAGCTGGCTAATTAGCTAATTAATCAGTTAGTTATTTGTTTATATATTATATATTACATATATATATATGTGTACATATATACACATATAATATATATGTAATATATATATATTTTACCTTTTAAATGTGTGACTTTTTGAATTAAAAAACAATGAACTTTTTTTAAGAAAAAATAAAGACCTTCAATAAAATGTGGCTCTAAAACTGATTCACTTATCTCCATCAAGAATATTTATAGAGGCTAGAGTGGCTATCCATTTTATGCTTTGTGGGAAGCATTTGATAAAACTGTCATTATAGCAACCTGGAAAGCAGATCATGTGTCTAGTGAATTTATAACCCTAGGGGAAGAGTTCAGGAAACAATGTTATTTATATGTTTTGGTTACAATTGTCTACATTCAACAAGGAACCACAGGGATGGTGTGAGTTCAGAGCAGATTCAGCTGGTTTGCCGAAACGAGGAAAAGAGAATTCTGGGATTTACACAGTGCAGATGGCAACTACTTTTCAATCTTAAACAGTAAAAGATAACATTGAAGAAGTCTGGGAAGAATAAGGGCCAATTAAAACAGAGTTTGGGGACAAAAATGCAGACAAAGGTATGGATATCTGAATTCAGGGATAAATACCTTCAAATTGATTAGAGGCTGGGAGTAAAGGGTGAATTATCAGTGTGGTAACCAAGAAATCATTCATTGGAATAATGGCTCAGGGGAAAAGATACTGTATCTGTCTAGGATTTGGAGCTATTTTTTAAAACGCAAGTTATATATATTTGCTCATGTTTGCAAAAAGAAAGATAAACCAAAAACATTTTTAAATTAGTTAATTATTGGAAGGAGAAGGGGGCAGTGTTGGAAGCAAGATTTATCTCAACGTACTGCATTATATGGTTTTATTTTTGAATCACATAGTTGTTTTATATATTCTAAAATAGATAATTAAAAAGCAAATGATATATCAATTGGTTACATAACATAGAGAAAAGTGTTATTTCAAGTGACTTTACAATACACTGGTTTGATTGTATTATCCAGTAGAATATATATTCTAAAGACAAATAAGAATGAAAAATCTTTAACCTCATCCAATAGTCTTACGGCTAGTATAATATTTGCTATGATTATTTTGAAACTAATATCTTCTATAGGATAAACCAAATAAAGACTTACAATAATATAAAAAAAGAATATTTATTGATTACATTTTAACTTTGATGAGTCAGAGAATTCACAGTCTGACAAAGCTGATCTGTCCTCTCCAAAGCCCGTACTTCCATTCTGTATCGGTTACGTAGCAGTTTCTGTGTTTCAAGGCAGAGTTTTCTTTCCCAGCAACTTCCTTTAAGTCACCCAAAATGACATTGGAAATTGAAATGTATAGCAACAAAAAATAGCATGCAGCATGTAAATAGATCACTCATTAATTATCTTGTAATAGCCAAAAAATGGTGGTTTGGGGTCAGGGAAGGGGCTATAGTTCTTACTCTCACCACCTTGAGCAGCCTCTGCAAAGCTGTTATTTCCCTGCCACCCAAGAGGCAAAGACCAAATCCTAGAAGAGAATATTAACATCACGTCATGACATTGGCAAACAGCTGGGACAGGGAGCAGACAGCCACTCTTCATCAATGCCCCAGACGCAAGAATTCAGATGTTACTCAGTGAGAGAGAAGTCTCTTGACTGTCCATCCCAAAGAGACTGCACGTGTACACGCAGTGACTCCATTTGTCAAGAAATGACTAAATTATGTTTTCTGTTATCTGGCAAGATGAGGGCCCAAAGTACGTTAAGCTGGATTTTTGTTTATTTGTTTTTGTGACTGTGAAATTTACAATCCACTGCACTGAAAATCAGAAGTTCCCTCTGGTAATGAGCTTCCCATTTGAAAGTTGATTGAAAGGGATGACAGAGCAGAAATAGTCACAAGGATGCTTATGGAACGTTGAAGGCACTCCCCAGGACCTCTTGGGGAGAGTACAGAGGCTTTAATGGGGAGATCTTTGGATACAGAGTCTGCAGAAATGGCAGTGTGAGCTTTGTTCCAGGGAAGAGGACCAGGCAAAAGAGAGGAAGTAGAGGTGATGAATGTGATAAAGGGTCTCAGTGGTCCCTCCCACGATTCTGGAAAGGAATACAGGGCCTCAGAGGCACAGCCTGAAGGCAGGGTGAGCAGATTCAATTGTGAGACACACTGTAGTAAGTGGTGGGCCCACACACTTTCAGAACGAGTCAGGGACTGCTTGATTACAGTGGTTATTTTTTTCCACCCCAGCCCATATGGGCTGATTCTGAGCTTCAGAGGAAACCACTTGGCAAGAGGCAGCCTGAGAAATCTCAAATCCTATACAAATCTCTTCTTCTTCTGTACGCTACTCAACCTCCAGCCCCAGCACACATAAACACACATGTGCAGAGCACACACGTGCACAGCACACACACATCCCTCCCAGAACAGCACAAGGGAGTACATCCACACACATTCACACATGCGAGTGATCTTCAACTCCAATACATGTATACCTGCTTCCCTGACACACACACAGAAATACAGCAGCCACTCACTCACCCATTCATTCACACTGTGCTGGAGTGAAAGGAAGAAGTCACACAACATGTGCCCTGGGGAAACTCCACAACAGAGGGATACAGGACCCTGTGTTATCATCAGTAGAGTAGGGAGGGGCAGGAGTGAACCTGCTGAAGTGCACACTAAGGAACTACTAGAATTTCAAAGCCTCGGAAATGTTTTGGTGGGGCTAAAGATGGAAAATGGGGTGGATGGCTCTTTGATGTAGAAAAATGCCATGAGAGCCACTTGGATTAAGAAAAGCGAACTTTTCTCCCTACCTTCCTCAGGGTATGAACATAGGCTAGTTACAGATGAAAATGACTTTCCTGATGACATAATCATAATTTCAGATTTTTTTCTGATGGGAAGGAAAACAGGGGTGGATGGCTCTTTGGTATAGAAAAATGCCATGAGAGCCATTTGGATTAAGAAAAGCAAACTTTTCTCCCTGCCCTCCTCAGGGTATGAACACAGCCTAGTTACAGATGAACACAACTTTCCTGATAACATAATCATAATTTCAGATTTTTTTTTTCTGATGGGAAGAGGGAGGGGGAGGCCATAGTCTGGGAAGAGAAGAGGAGGAGAATATAGAAACAGTTCTTGCTAGTTAAGTTCCACAGGCTAGTGGGAGGCTGGGCTTGGGGGGAAGAATGGACATTGTATGGGTCCGGTGGTATGATGGCCGAGAACTCAGAATGATCTTGTGTTACGTGTCCAGTGGTTTCCTGATCTTTTGTTGGTCATGTTTATGACCCAGCCTTTAGGAAGACTCTACCATGCAAGCAGTTGGGTTTGGGAAATGGAAGGTAAGAGTCGAAGCCATGGAGGGGTGAGGCATTTCAGGGAGAAGGCAGCAGGAGCAGGAGGCAGATGCCGAGTGAGGAGGACTGGAATCTAGAGGCCACACTCGGGAGGTGGGCACAGGAGGACAGGCCTGTCTGGGGCATCCTTCGTCGCACACACTGAGTCATCACTGGGCACCACTGGGTCATCACTGGGTATCACCACTGGACAGGCATCAGTGATGGGAATGAATTCTGGTGTTGGCATGGTGCTGGTTTTCTTGCTAAAAGGAAACTTCCAAGGTCGGGTTGGCAAGAGGAGAGGACACAGGAAACTCATCCTCTCATCACCCCTGAGAGGCAAAGAGAGACTTCCCAGGGGAGAGGCACAGCCCCTGCTGTGAGAAAGCAGCCTTCTGAGTAGAGGGGTTAATTGCCAGGCTGCTCAGTGCATTTTGGTGTGAGGTGCTTATAGCTGTTGTGTGGGAAACTGGCTGTTCCATGCTTAGATATTTTGAGCACCATGGGAAGTTGCAGTCCCTGCTGCCGGGGATGGAAGATCCAGTCTAGCCAAAGCTCAGCTCAAGGGCAGCCCCTCTAGCTGGGAGAAGAGGGCTCTTGGTCCCTGATAGTTCATTGTCCAGGAAGCACAGAGTGAGTTCCCCAGGACATCACCAGACAATCTCTCTCATCGCTCTTTCCAGAGTTCACAGGGAGGGCAATTGACTTCCCAAGGTATGACGGATGGAGACTGGAGCCATTTATTCTCATTAAAGGAAAAGGTGACCACAGAAAGGACTGGAGAGAGTCTGGAAAAATGAGGTCATTTATATGGGCTCCAGAGTCACAGATATCTGTATGACACATTGCAGACCTTGAATGACTCAGTGTCCAGGGAAGGAGACAGGCATGTAACTGATTACAAAAGTCAGTGTTCTAAGTGATAAATGACACCAGTGATATCCTGTAGGAGAGTAGAGAAGAGAGTTCCCAGCTTCCTAGAGAGGCCAAGGCAGGGTTCATAGAAAGGGAGACGTGAAGAGGAGGTCACCAGGGAGAAGAGAGGAGCGCATGCCAGGCAGAGCGGGAATACTACCTGAGCAGAGGCAGGAGATGTGAATAAGCCTGACCCTGCAGTTGGGGTTGACCTTGGCAAGAAGCTGTTCCGAAACAACATTCTTTCCCAACCTCCACCAAGCTGAGTGTCTACAACCAAAAACACTAAGGTTTCGTCTGGGAGGCGCTGGCTTTGCGTGGTAAACAGCCCAGGTTCCCCTACTGCCTTCTCTCACTGTCCTTGCAGGGTCGAAGGGGAGGCTGGCTAGTTGGAGGAAATTCTGCATCTTTCAGACACAGTTAATGAGTTGAGGATAGGTAATGAGTACCACAGCAATGTGACTGGCCAGTGTGGTGGATAAATGTCATCAGAAGAGAACTCGGTTGAGTAAGTACAGATGAGGCTGCTGTAATTGGCTGAGAAGCTCTGTCCTGCACAATAGCATCGGCTTAGTTCCTGTTGGGGAAGCGCTGTGGTGGAACTCCAGCCCTTGCTCTGTCCACCGAGCCATGAGCCTAGAGGTTGGGCCTCCACAGAGTGGAGCACTTTTTCTAAGTGAAACAAGGGCTCTATGTTGATGAGTAAAGGTCCCGGGACCGCTGGCCTGGAGCTAAGAGTCCTATGTTCTACTTCCGCCTTCACTCCCCAGTAGGATCTGTCCCGACTGGAGAAATGGTTCTACTTCCCCACTGACTTGCGAAACACAGTGTGACGTAGTGGGTCAGAGGAGCAGTACCCTGAAGAAAAAAACGCCCTGGAGTTGGCCTCAGATAAATGACTCACAGGAGACCCCAGGGGCCAGCTTTGTGACCCTGGTCAAGTTCCTCTCCCTTTTTGAGGCTGAGCATTTCTATTTGTGAAATAGGGATGATAATCTGTACTCTTGCCAACCTGCCAGAGCTGTTGTAAGGCTCAAACAAGTCATGAGCGTTCACAGCCTGCGAGCACTCACGGGATGGTAGTGTGTGTGTACATGAGTCCAGGACTGGAAGTGTGGCCTCTGAGGAACTGTGTGTCAAGCCACTGGTGGGGCCGGGTTATATCACAGCCAAGATTCCTGCCAGCCCCGCCAGGAACTCCAAAAGCAGGTGTCCATGTTACATGGGCTGAGGTCAGCCAGGCTCAGTCACTGCCAACCTGTTAGGTGTCCCTTCCTCCCTTCAAGCTTCAGTTTCCATCTCTATAATGGGAGAGGAGGGAAGTGAGATGATCTTCAATGTTCCTTCAAACTCTGAAATCTTCCAAGAACTGAATTTCTATACAATTCAGCCTGTGGTGTGATTATTTGGGACCTTCAGAACATCTGTTTAGTTCCCAGTGAGGAGGTCAAAATGAGGTTGAGGAATGTCCAGCAAAAGGGAAGGCCCACAGGATGAGAGATGGTGACGTTGTAATACGAATATTTAACTCTACGTGCTAGGCAAACAGTCATGATGCTAATGGTAAAAATATGTATTTTTTTTGTCTCAAATACCCATAAATGCAAGCTAACTACTTTTTCAAATAATGAACCAAAGAAACCGGGGTCTGGTCCAACACAGGAGAAAAAGTGGATTGTGTTAAGAGTTGAGAGGCTGTAGTCTACACCACAACTATTTGTCTATTGGACTTAATAGACGTTCAACATTAATTTCAACAATATAGGATTTTCACTTAAGATACCAGAACCTAACTTCCTCCCAGCAATGCAAGATTCAGTACTAGATGGTAAAAAGTGATCAAAAATGGTTTAGAATAATTAATGACATGGTAAGTGTCCATATTTAATTTAAAAGGTTTTTTTTTAGAAAAAGCAGATCACAAAATAAGAGCAGATGAGTCACTTTTGTTTACACATGGAAATAATTATATGCTATAGGAATATGCTTTTAAACATACCAAGTCTGTGAGGACTATAGGTAACAAAAATTGTATGTACAGTGCCCCTTGGTATCCATGGGGGATTGGTTCCACGACCTCTGCCTATGTGAAAATTTGTGATGCTTAAATTCTTTATATAATGGTTTATTATTTGCATATATACTACACACAGTGTCACATAATATTTTCTTTCTTTCTTTTTCTTTGCTTTCTTTTTAGAGATGGAATGTCTTACTACATTGCCCAGGCTGGTCTTGAACTCCTGGGCTTAAGTGATTATCTGGCCTCAGCCTCCCAAGTAGCTGGGACTGTAGACGTACATGCACCACTGTGCCTACTTAAATCATCTCTATGTAAATAGCTGTTTCACTGTAGTGCTTTTCATTGGTACTGTTTTTTGTTGTTGTATTGTTATTTATTATTATTAATAATAATTTAATTTTCGAGACAGAGTTTTACTCTTGTTGCGCAGGCTGGAGTGTGCAATGGTGCGATCTTGGCTCACTGCGACCTCTGCCTCCTGGGTTCAAGCGATTCTCCTGCCTCAACCTCCAGAGTAGCTGGAATTACAGGCGCACACCACCACACCTGGTTAATTTTTTGTATTTTTAGTAGAGTCGGGGTTTCATCACGTTGGCCAGGCTGGTCTTGAACTCCTAACCTCAGGTGATCCACCTACCTTGCCTCCCCAAGTGCTGAGATTACAGGAGTGATCCACCATGCCCAGCCTATTATTTAAAAATATTCTTGATCTGTGGTTGGTTGAATTGATGGATGTAGAACCCGTGAGTATGGAGTGCTGACTGTTCATGGGATTCATGCTAGACGAGTAGATTTATACTGCTCTTGCCACAAGAACAAAAACCAGATGCTAGATATGTTCATTTGCTTCATGGTGGTGACCTTTTTACTGTCTAAATGTGTGTCATAACATTATGTTGTATACCTTAAATATACACAACAACATTTCTTTAAGACATAAATAAATATGCCATGCCTGGAAGGCTATATTTTAAAATGTTATGAGAAGCTCTCCCTGGGGGTTGGGGTTTGGGTGATACCACTTCTCTCTTTTTTGCTTGTCTGCCTTTTTTAAATGATCTTTAATGCCTTTGCAATCAACGTTATAAGTCAATCCAAGAAGCCATCTGGGGAAGGATTCCCAGAAGGATTCCACAAGGCATGCCAATGGCTGGGAGGAGAAGCCATGGTAACCCTGCTCATTCTCCTAACTGCGAACACATGTCAGAGTTATTTGGGGTCCTGATGTCACCCGGCGAGCCAGCTCGGCTGTGGTTATGATGTCATTCACTGCCTGGCTGGCGGCTCTGTGGCCAGTGAAGTCACCAGGGAGGAGAGTTCCTGGCGGCCCCTTATTCCCTCCAGAGCTGTCTCCCAGCCTCTGGCCACAGGAAAGCACAAAGAGATAAGGGGCTTCACAGCTCCACAGCTGCACATGGTGCAGCTGCCAGGAGCCATGCCTGGGCCTGGAGGCCTGGGGGACGTGTTCTGGCCTTAGGCCTAAGCCTTCTCGGTCCTGCCCAGCCTGCTGACTTCCTGCCACTGCACAATCGACAGACAGTGCTCAAATCACAGCTGAATCTCCTGGGCTTTACAGGAGAGTTTCATGGTCACTTTTGACTCTTCCCCAGCACCCTGGAGAGCTGACCCCTGACATTGCCTCATCCTCCTGACACCTCTGCCCGACAGTAGCCCCTTGGTGCCCTGCATGGTAACATCAACCCATCCCCAGAGGGCCTGGGCAGATGTCCTTCCTCCTTTGACTGCAGAGCTGATGGAGCTGGACCAACCTCTGTCTTAAAAAAATGCCTTTTTTCATGTAACTAACAGAACCCATTCATAGGCCCCAGGCATTCCATGAGGGCATGAACACCTTGTGGGGCCCTCATGCCAGACTGTGTAGGTCTAAATCCCTCCTCCAGCAGCGTGGCCTCCAACAGGACCTCTCAGGAAGTGGATGAAATGGATTTTTCACTGTTCATTTTTTTGTGAGAATGAAATGAGGAATTTTATGAAGAAGTCAATGGAGCAATATCTGAAACAGTTTGGCTTCTATTGGGTAATTATTTGCTGTTTGTTACACGAATCCTCCACTTCTCCTGCATCTCAGAGCCCCTCCTCCTTCTGGGTATTTGGGAGTGCTCTAGCAACTTAACTTTCCCTCTTAAATGTCCCCAGCCTCAATTTGTCACTGGGGAAAGGGGAATGAAGAAAGTCATTAATAACAGAACAAATATCTAATACAAACACTAGAAATGAACTCAGAAAGAAACATTCAGCTAGGTCTCCTTTCCCAGGTGCTGTGGAGATGTTTACAGAGAAGGGCACTGAAGAGCCAGGCAGCTTTTCTGGGTTCTTTTTAGCCCGGCTGATGGAGCTGCACCATACCTCTGTCTAAACCATCATGCACCAACATTTTTGACCCAGTTTCAATTCTTGTGAGCAAGAAAAGAGGCTGACAAGGAGAAGAATGGCAGGTTTTGACTTTCCAGCATGTGAAACCACAACTAACAGATTTTGAGCCCAAAGTGTTTAAGTATGACCTTCTGGAGATATCAGAATTTAAGAAGGGACGAGGGACAAGCTCTCTCCAGTAGTCTCCTCCACCAACTCCCGATCACCACCAGCCACCTCATGGCCCATGAAATGGATGTGGGGTGTCACGCAATTGTGTGGGGGCATCTGTGGGAATTAACATAGGACATTCTTGTAACATGGAGTTGAAAGAATCTTCAGGGAAAATCTTGACTTCGTGTGGAATATAACTGGACTCTCATTGCATGGGATATTCGTCATTGCAATACATTCCCTACATATTGTCCCAGCCCAAAGACCTTGGTCATAGTTTATCCTGCCTGGCTCACTGGAGGCCACAGCCTCATGGGCCAGGAGCCTTGATAGCCTCAGAATAAGATAACTTGAAGGGTGGTCCGTGGAGCCTCCAGCATGGTGCCTGACTCAATGACATCTATCTATGGTGGTGACGGCTGCACTGCTGGCGTGCTTGGTAAATGCATGTATTTGCCAAAGAGGTGGGTGCTTCTGTCCTCTTCATAATCTGGAGGCTTTGTTTATCACTTCTCTATTGCCAGTATGAAATACGGCCACACACTTAGTGGTTTAAAATAATCCACAGTTACTATCTCACGTTTTGTGTAGGTCAGAAGGTTAATGTGAGCCACGCCAGGTTACACTCAAGGTGTCAGCAGGGCTGCCTTCCTTCCAGAAGGTTCTGGCAAAAAAATTTACTTCTAAGCTCCTTCAGGTTCCAGGTAGAAGCCAGCTCCTTGCTGCTGTAGGACAGAGGTTTTTCTTTCTCTGTTGGCTGTCAGCTGGAGGCCACCCTTAGCTCCCAGAGGCCTCTGTCTGGTCCTTGTACATGCGTTCCTATGTCTCAGACCTAGCAATGCTGTGTAGAATCCTTCTCGGGCTTGGGATCTCTCTACCCTCCCCTTCCGCCTTCCTTCTTCCCTGACTGCTCTGACTTTGGCCAGACAAAGTTCTCTGTTGTTAAGGGATCATGTGATTAGACTGGGCCCCAACTAGATGATTCAGAAATCTCTCTATGTTAAGGGTCCTAAACCTTCATCATATCTGTGAAGTGCCTTTTGTCATGTAACTAACAGAACCCATTCATAGGCCCCAGGCATGAGGGCATGAACACCTTGTGGGGCCATCATTCAGTCTTCCACACACCACAGTGAAGTCAGTCCCACTACAAGAAAGGACAGACTTCGAGTTGGGGATATCTGAGCTCTTCTTCAGTCTCTCAGAAAGATCCATCGAGCATTCATTGTGTGCCAAGAACTTTTCTAAATATTTGGGATACAAACTGGAAATGCTAAGACCACTAAGAAGAAGGAGGAAGAAGAGAAAGAGGAACTGACTCTTGAACATCTATGACTGCCATGCACACTTTCTGCACTCTTTCTAATGTCCAAAGGGCATCTCATTACACACCTGAGAAGGCTGGGGCTCTGGGGTAAGGGGGTTGAGAACTTGGCCAACATCACCTGGTTTCTATGTTGCACAGTCAGAACTCACCCTTCCTCTTCTCTGACTCTCCAGCATCAGGATACCTCCAGTCCAGTCTACAGAGGAAGTACCACACCTGCTAGGACCAGACCTTGGCTCCTCCCCACCAGGCTTCATTTTCCTTCTTCCCCGAGGGCTGAGGCTATGTAGGACTGGAGGCCTGTGACTCACCCTGGTCTGAGTTTGTTACCTTCCAAGGGACTCATAGGGGTTTCCGGAGATGTCTGGAGGGAACAGCTGTCTGGCCTGTGGTCCCTCACCTGGATGAGCAGAGTTATTCTGCAGAAGCCAGGGGAGACTTCAGTGACAGGCACGCTCTGGGCCCTGAAGTCTCCTCTGGCCCAATTTACATGTGCTTGACTGTCCAGGTGCACTCCTTCCTCTTTTTAATGACCCAATGTACTGTTTATAGCTTCTCCTTTAAAGGGCAATGAGCTGTGGGCTTCAGGCCTCAGAGTAAAGTCTTATAAAGAGCTTGGAACAAATTAAGTGTTTCATATACGCTATGAAACAAAGTCAGAAAGGCCATGGTGAAAAGCCAGCAAAAATCCAGATAAAAAGTTCAGAATCATGAGATTCACCTCCAGTTTTGAATATTCTTCTTCATTATGACAATCACCTCTGGAATAATTGCAATGTAACAGATACTTTTGTGTACTTTTTATGTTCATTAATTTATTTACTCCTTACAACAACCCAGAGAAATGGAAATTGATATATTTTGTCACTAACAGAGGACATGCTCAGAGATGTCAAGTAACTGGTTTTGGGACGTAGAGCTGGAAAGGGGCAGAGGCTGGCTTCAAACACAGGTGTGCCCTCTGCCAATGCTCACTCCTGCTCTTTTCACCAGGCCACACCGAGGGACCAGCAATGCCTTCAAGTTCATGATTCTATTCTTTTTTTGTTTTTGAGACAGTCTCACTCTGTCACCCAGGCTGGAGTACAGCAGCTTATCTCAGCTCACTGCAATCTCTACCTCTTGAGATTAAGCAATCCTCCTGCCTCAGCTTCCCAAGTAGCTGAGACTACAGATGTGCACCCCTATGCCTGGCTAATTTTTGTATTTTTTGATACAGATGGGGTTTCACCATATTTTCCAGGCTGGTTTCAAACTCCTGAGCTCAAGCGATCCACCTGCCTTGGCCTCCCAAAGTGCTGGGATTACAGCTGTGAGCCACCATGCCCAGCCCATGATTCTATCTTATTCCCACAACAACTCTGTGCAGACAGTAATTTTCTTTCCCCATTTTACACTTAAACAAACCAAGCCTCAGGAAGGCTGGAGAGCCTGGCCAAGGGCCACCATCAGGAGCCATGGTGAGGAAGGACACCTGAAGGAGGAAGCAATGGAGGATTTGGAGTCTGAACCCAGAACTTGGGCATTTTCATGCTGTTTTCCTTCTCCAGGACCAGATAGGTCCAGACACCTGAACTGATTTCTGAGGTCACACTGACTTTTCCACACTAATAAAATAGGTGAAATCCATAGGTTTTCTTTCTACCTGCAGAGACACATTTGCTTACTTTTCCTTGCTTCCTGTTTTTCTTCTATCCAGATACCCTTTTCCCAGCTCTTCCATGGCTGGCTCCAGCTCCTCAGTCAGACACACAGAGATGTCATCTCCTCAGTGAGCGTACCAGGGCCCCTCCACCCCCATCACACCCTCCTATGGCCTGGGACACAATTGGACTCTGTGAATGTTTGGCAACGGCTGGACTAGAACAGGGGAGGAAGGGCTGTGAGTTCATTCAGATGGCAGGGAGACACGAGAATGAGAAAGAGACAAAGAGGATGGGAAAAAATCCCACAAGTTGATTATCTTAGAAAAGAACCAGCAAAGGCCTGGGACAAATTCTGGCCCCTGCTTCACCTTTCAAAGCAGATAGAGCCCCAGGTTGGGGGCAGAACATTGGCAGAGCCCAGGCATCGGTCAGTTCCCCATGGATGTTGGTTGGCTGCTCCCCTGTCTGTGTCCCCATTGTGACCATCACTCACTTTCTCAAAGGCCAGAACGTCACTCACGTAAGCATGATTTGGATGGGGAGTTCAGGGCGCTGCCTTAAAGCTTGCAGTCTTGTTCTGGGCAGGAACTTTGACATTACCTCTGGGCGAGCACTGCCTTAGAAACTGAAGTCTTTTTCCGGGCAGGAACCTGGGATCACTGAAGGAGAGAGGGATGGACAGGGTCCTGGAAAGTACCCCTGGGAGGATGGGGAGCAGTTGGGCAATTTGACGTGGAACTCAGACGGGACCCAGAGCTTTCCCAGCAGGCTGAAGAGGCAGCCACTAAGGCTGTGGAAACTCACCAGGTGTTTTAAGGCCTTAATGCCCCTAGGCTCAGTACTGGTACCTAGAACACCATCCCCCCACTTGCCTGAATGCTCTATGCCAAGCTTATTTTTATTTGTCCTTTGGTCTTCAGCTTGGGGTCTACTCTCTGTAGAATATTTTCTGATATGACTTGGGTGCCCTTCTTCTGCTCCTGAAGCCTCCCCTTTATTTTATCCCGATTATCATACATATTCCACGGAATTGTGATTGGCTGTTTACTTGTCTGCGTCCCCCTCTAGACTTGGGGCTCCCCAAGAAAAGGGAGCTTTAATCATTGTGCCTTCAGCACCAATAAGGGGCCTGGCCCAAAGTGATGATGAACTCAACAGAAGAAGATGCTGGTCATGAAAATGTCTTCTAATTACTGTTCAGCAATTTCTAATTATGCAGGGCATTTAATTCTCTTGCCTCCTAAGAACCTCACAACAGTGTTAGGAGAGGAGTTCATTAACTACATTTTCCAGGTGAAGCTAATGCCCTGATAGGTGAAGCGGTTTGTTCTGAATCATCCAGGTGGTGAGTTGTTTAGTCAGGACTCAAAGGCCTGTCAGGCTCCAAAAATCCGTATTCTGTCCTTTATATCAAAAGCCTTAAAGCATTGATACCACAAAACTGGCAAGACCATCAGGTTGCTATAAAACATGAAAATTCCTTGAAGATAGGACAAAGGCACAGAACTCAAGGAATTGAGAAAAAGAAGGAAGGAAGGAAAGGAGGGAGAGAAAGAGGAAAGAAAAACAATCATGAAGGCTAGATAGAACAATAAGATGCACCGTAATATTACATATATTAGATAATAGTACAATTTCATCTTGAGGTAAGCAATGTTCCTCCTTAAATGCCCAGGGGGAGAATACAAATTATGACTTTAAACACATCGTTTGGCCTGTAAACTATCTATCTATCTGTCTATCATCTATCTATTTATCTATATAGAGAGATAGTTATATCATCAAAGGGAAGTTGTGAAGTAACCCGGCAAGATTCCCCAGCTTCCAAGCCCCTTTGCAAAGGCAGCAGAAATGCCCAAAGCTCAGGGATTCCCCAGGTCCCAATATATTGAGATAGATACATATATAAAACATTGGCAGAGCCCAGGCACTAGTCAGTTCTCCATGGGTGTTGGTCAGGAGAACGATTATATATATATAGCCTTAATACAGCAAGTAAGGTTAACTAGCCTTCAGCTGTTGGAATTAACCTATGGAACAAAGCACAGAAGGCTGATGTGAGACTGCAGGTCAAAGGAAATCTAAGAGTGTGGACAGTAAAGAGAAAGGGTGTTAAGGAATGAGGTCAATGAGGGAAGAGGTGGGGTAAGGGTATAAGAATGGTGCCATAGCTTGAATGTCTCCTCCAAAACTCGTGTTGAAATTTAATTGCCAGTGTAATAGTATCGGGAGGTGGAGCCTTTAACAAGTCTTCATAGTAGCCCTCATGGATGGATTAATGCTGTTGTCATGGGAATGGGTTAATTAACTTGAGAGTGGAATCCTGATAAAAGGATAAGTTTGGTCCCATTTCTCTCTGTGTCTCAAACTCGCTTTTGCCCTCTGCCAGATGTCAGCACCATGCTGTTGGACTTCGCAGCCTCCAGAACTGCAAGCCAAATAAACTTCTGTTCTTTATGAATTACCTAGTCTGTGGTATTCTGTTATGGCAGCAGAAAATGGACTAAGATAGATGTAGATATGCTCATCATTTATTTAGCAAGCCAGGAAATAATTAGAAAATGTATGGAATACAAAACAGAATTTGTTTCTTCAGAATTAAAAAGAAATCTCAAGAAGAAATAAAACGGTACTGTTGGAAGTATAGGAGGTGGGTGGTATAAGTGAGCTAACCCTCATTTTTCTCAGAAGGAAATCAATAGGTCTAGATAAAGCTGATTAATCAAAAATTGAGGCAAATTTATAATATCTAGACCTCTGGGGTGACTGAACTAAGCTGGAAACTATTAGAAGTTGCTTCTGGAAAATAGATTTATGGCAGACAGGAGGACCCCATGAGGCAATTCCTACATAGAATCATTATTTATTTGAAATGTTGGCTTGAGTGCTACATTACATCTATTTATCCTAAAAAATTAGAGAATAGGAATCTGCATTTTTAATCAGTTATTTAGGTAATTTTTATGCTCTCAGCTCTGTCTTGGAACCACTGCCTATGGCTTTGGATGGTCTGGGAGGGCCTTGTCTTCCCAGCTGCTCTTGTCTTCTCAGCTTCACTGAGGACCTGGAAAATGCCTGAGCTTTGGGCATTTCTGCTGCCTTTGTAAAGGGGCTTGGAAGCTGGGGAACCTTGCAGGGTTACTTCACAACTTCCCTTTGAAAAGATCACTTGCTTCATCTTTCTGCACTTCCTGGTTGCTTCCAACTGAGGAGGAAGCTGACTCAGTCCCATGAGTGAGCTTCTGGATCATGTCTTCATTTCCTCTCTTAATTCCTGCCTTACAGATTGTGAATATCACTCTGGTTCTCAATGCTGGGTGATGCCTCATTCACCTCCTGACTTTTGGTTGACCCTAAGCTTGATGTGGGTGTATTGTGACCTTCCTGTCCTTTAAAGATGCAGAAAAGAGATTATGACATCTTTACAGTTGCCCCGATGTACACTCATGTTGGCCCATCGAAGTTGGGAATGGGTTATGTAATCCCACATGACTTCAAGAGGAATTTCTGCAACATCTGAGAAAGAGCATGAAAGATACAGTGGGAGTCAAGTGCCCAGAGTTCTGAAGCCGGCTCTGAGAGGGCTGACTGTAGGGCCTGGGGCATTACCTTCCCCTACTCATCTTAATAGAAACTCTGGTCTTCTGCAGCTCACACACCTTAGCTATTGTAGACTGTCTCTTTCACCACAGGTTTCTGAAGGTCATTCCAGGGCAGGACTGTGATTGCCTGCCCTCTAGGTTCCTCCTATTTCCCATCTTTATCATTCTCATGGATTGGCACATAGCAGGTGCTTCAAATCCATGGTTAACTTCAAGAGCTTTGTAAACAGCACTTTGCTGTTTTCTGTTCACATACATCCACACCCTTAAACACCAGGGTGAATCTGCAGAGTAGGCATTATTATTATAACAGGATGTTAAAATGAGGTGTTTTCAAAGGCTGAGAACAAAATAGCAGGTGTCATCCGGTAGTGCTAGACCATATGTGCAGGGCTTGCAAAGGGGCGGTCAAAAATCAGTTCACCAACAGTAACCCATCACTAAACTCCATGTGAAGGAATGTGAATTTTCAGGGCCAATGCTGGTGAATTTGGGGGTGCCTGTATTATACCAGAGTGGACTTTTCATTTTCAGAAAAACCATGAGCTAGGTATATGAGGTCTGGTCCGAGGGCAGGATAAAGTATACATCTGTATAGGTATAACAATGCATAGTTTTCTATGGCTGCTACAACAAATTTTCACAAATTTATGGGCTTAAAACAACACGAATATACCATCTTACCGTTCTGTTGGTCGCAAATCCAATATGAATCTCAAATGGGTGAAAATCAAGGTGTCAACAGGGTGCGTTCCTTTCTGGAGGCTGTAAGGGCGAATCATTTTCTCTTCCTTTTCCGCCTTCTAGAGGACACCTATATTCCTAGCTTCCTAGTTCCCTTTCTCTATTCCAAAGCCAGCAGCAGCAGGCCAGATGCTTCTCATGCTGCCATCTCTCTGGTCCTCTCTTCTGCCTCCCTCTTCTACTTTTAAGGACCTTGTGATTACATCAGCACCACCTGTGTAATCCCAGGTATTTTAGTCAGTTGATTAGCAACCTCAACTCCATCTGCTATGTTAATTTCCTCTTGCCATGCAGTCTTAGTTATTATCCTGTCTACCACAAATGGAGAAAGGTGGGAAAGATTACATTGCTTCTAGCTTGCACCTTGCTAAGCATTGCTCGCCCAGTAAATGTAATTGAATCTATTCTACAGGTGAGGAAACTGCAGACCAGAGAGATTAGGAGTGGTGTCCACTCCTGACGTGCATAGCAATCCCTTAATGCCTGGCCCCGTCCTCCAGGGATTCTGATCTAATTGGTCTGGGATATGGTGGGGGATTTTGTGAAAGTTTCCAGGTTATTCCAATGAATGGTCAAGGATGGAAAACACCGGGCCAAGGAATTACTTCAATTCACCCAAACAGCTGGAAAAACATGGTACGACAGCCCAGTCTATCTCACTTCAAAGTCCCAATAAGGGGCTGGTGGAGGAGAAATCTCATACCCTTTTGCTGGAGGGAATTTTCACTTTAACTGAAAACAGACTGTGGCTAAAACCAAAGGAACAGAGCTTCGGAGGTAGAATATCAAGCACTGAATTCCCGATGGCAACAAAAGAACAAACTTTCCTTTGGGAAAGAAAAGTGAGACAGTGTTCAGAAGACAGAACCTCACATAGGGCATGAGACCTTGGTAAATGGCATTGCTGTTATTTTATTTCTGTTATTATTAGGGCCAGGCTATAGAGAGGGCTATGCCAGCAAGGCCTTCCAGGTACCCTTCCTCTTCCTCTCCTTAATCTGATCTGAGGGCTTTCCCATAGCACTGCATCAGCTTAGCCCCCCACCCCTCCCTGACATGCTGTCCAGTCCCCAAGCCCTGGGTCCCAGAGTGGGTTAAATTGTGACCTGTCCAAAAGACACATCTAAGTCCTAACCCTGTGGATGTGAACTTCTCTAGAATTAGGGTCTTTGCACATATAATTAAATTAGGGATCTTGAGATAAGATGGCCCAAATCCAATGACTGGTGTCCTTCTAAGAGAAAGGAGAGGGAAGGGAAGTTTGATGCACAGAGAAGAAGGCCAGTGAGGACAGAGGAAGGGATCAGAAGGCAGTCGGGAGCTAAGAAACACCACTGGCCACCAGCAGCCACTGGAAGGTAGGAGAGAGGCCTGGGCTGGATCTCCCTTCAGAGTCTTGGAGGGGGAATGGCCCTGGTAACAAACATCTCAATCCAGGGCCTCTGGTGTCCATAACTACGAAAGAATATATTTCTGTTGCTTCAAGCCACTCCATTTGTGAAAATTTTAACAGTAGCCACAGACAACTAATAGAGGTCTCATCCACCCCCTCCCCACCCCCATCTGGATACCACAGGAGAGACAAACACAGTGAGAATGCAGGGCACTGCCTCCTGGAGCCATGTCTCCTGCCCCCGTCTGAGCACCCAGATCCTGAAGCCTCGCTCTGGGTTAAGGGTATCAAGGAAGGACCAGGGCCATGACCTCTGATGCCAGGAACTTGAGAACACTTCCAAACACAGCACGTGATTTTCAACCCACACTGCACTAAAGGGGGAAAAAGGTGTTTGAGGCCAACTCCAACCCTGGGTCATGCCAGGACAGCCCCAAGCACGGGGGAATGACCCCAACTCTCATAGTCTTGGGAGCATCCATTGTCTACCCAATAACTGTCTCCTCATTCATTGCTGATAACTGCTCCCCGGCTTCGTTGGGACAGCAATATGTCCTATTCTGGACGATAAGTCATGCCTGGTATAATTGGATCACAGAAGGCCTTTTCATCCCTCATTGCCAGTGATGGTTTAAAAGGGAGCATATGGCCAGTTGTGGTGGCTCGCGCCTGTAATCCTAGCACTTTGGGACAGGAGTTTGAGACCAGCCTGACTCACATAGTGAAACCCTGTTTCTAGTAAAAATACAAAAAAAAAAAATAATTAGTCAAGCATGGTAGTGCATGCTTGTAATTCCAGCTACTTGGGAGGCTGAAGCAGGAGAATCCTTGAACTTGGGAGGCAGAGGTGGTGGTGAACAGAGATCGTGCCATTGCACTGTAGCGTGGGTGATAAGAGTGAAACTCCATCTCAAAAAAAGAAAAAAAGGGAGCACATGACTTAGTTATAGTCAAAAAGATGTAAGGGGAATTCTGCTGAGAACTTCTGGGAGAAAAAGTTTCCTCTGAAAAAAGAAAGAAGCCCTTGTGGGGAAAGCCATTTAGCTCCTTCTCCATTTGTCTCCGGCATTAGATGCTGTTGGGGATTGTGTGTGATGTCTGGAGCTGTGGCAGCCATAATGTGTCAGTGAATTGAAACACTATTCATGTGCTGAAGATGGCAAAGAGGATGACTGGAAAGACTCTGGGTCCTTGATGATATCACTGAGACACTGACCAATCGACCAATCCTGGGACCATCTACCTATTGAGTTTCCTTTAGTTAAGGCCTTTTAGTTCAGTATTTAGGTGCATTCACTGAACCATCCTAACAGAGCCTAAAATGCAGGTTGGAGGCTACTCAGGACTTTCAGTGCCATCGGTAGGTTTTGTAGGACACATAACATGGCCCAAGCCTATAATTTATAATCCATACAGTGCATGGAAACAGAGAAATGGGAAAATCTGAGTTGGACTCTGATCTTTCTCATCTTCACTGTGTGAATATAGGTATAGTGTAAGCCTTTCTGAGCCTCTCCTCCCACATTTGCAAGCTAGGACAATAATCCCAACCTACAAATCATCATTAATTTGTTCTGAACTCAAATAAGATGACAGGTGCAAATGTGTTTTATGGCATGCCATCTAAATGAACAAGACTGTTAACCAGCTCCACTTGCTTTTACTTTGTGTGAAGTGTGTGTCCATGTGTGTGTGAAGGGGGTGGAGAGACAAAGTGTTTACCAGAAGATCTGCCTTACAAGTGTGTCCCTCAGGAGGGCGAACATCGCTTATCTGGGAATCCAGTTTGGGGTAATTCTATCTCCCTGCACCAACTCCCTCTCACATTTAATCAAGTTCCATCAGTTCTACTTCCTCCAGGGCCTGTGACTCTGTTTCCTGCCCCATCTCCAGCCTCACTGTCTTGCTTCAGAGTGCGCTGCTTCTGGCTGGACCACTGCACCCGTTCCAGTCGGTCTTTTACCTCCACTCTGGAACCTTCGTGAGTGAGTCTTTTCCACCACTCAGGTAGGACTGTGCCACCCGGGGCCTGCTCTTGATGGATCCCATTTTTTGTGCCACTTTTTACCCAGCATTCTCTCCTTCTAGGCTACCAAAGTCCTCATTTCCCCAGCATGCAGCACAGGGCCTGGTGCATAACAGAGGCTCATAAACAGTTGTTGAATGGAAAGAGCAGCCTGGGATTCAAACCTTGGAAAGAGGATTAAGTTGCAGTTGGTGTTACCTAAGAATTGCCTTGGATTCACAAATTAGAGTCAGCAATGCTTCACTGCATGCAGATACTTTATTGAAGGTAAGTGGCTATTTTAGAGAAAAACATGCTCATAGCTGGGGTTTCGGGGGCACTCAGGGGCTGGTCACTTGCTGTAGGGTTCCTGGAGACTTAGGTCTTCTTTTAGCCCAGATCCAGTGGTCAACTCCTCCTCTTCACTCTCTGCCAACTGCCCGCCCTTGGCTCCATCTGAAACAGGTGGGCAAGGAGGGTTGGTCCAAACCAGATTAGTACTTCTCCTCTCTGGTCCCTTCCTTTTGGCCCAAAGAGACCCCAGCCTCCAGTGGGTATTTCCTGCTAATGCCCTTTAGAGGGACATTTCCACTGAGGTGCCAGAATCATCCCCTGGCTATAGGGACATGCTAAGGGTATGATGGTACTTGGGTTCACTGTCAGCAGATAGCCACTTGACCCTGGAAACTAAAAATACAGTTGAAAATCTAAACTATGTGCTGGACAAGATCCCTTCCCTGTTTACTGGCCCACTCCCATTTCTCTGCACCTGAAAAACTCCTGG
The DNA here is from genome assembly GCF_030222135.1 of Aotus nancymaae. NCBI lineage: Eukaryota > Metazoa > Chordata > Mammalia > Primates > Aotidae > Aotus > Aotus nancymaae. Next base: position 81,265,531 of record NW_026988450.1, on the reverse strand, counting down.
CATTCTAAAATCCACATCCCAGGCATCACCTCTCCTGGGGACCCTTCCCAGAGCCTCCAGGGAGGAGTGTCTTCCTTCCTCTGGGCTCCCACTCGCCGAGGCACAGTTTCCATCATGGCCTCTGGAAAGCTGAAGGGCATCCCTGGGTTGTGTCACTCACACCCATTATTCCAAAGCTTCCCAAGAGCACTGTGTTTACTCTCTATTCCCAGTGCCTTCATTATGATTTATTTTCTCTCCTTAACATCTCTGCAACAAGAAGAGGTAGAAATGCCCACTTTCCCCAGACTAGAATTGCCTCTCCAAGATTTTCCACCTAGCCCTTCAAGGGCTGTGAGGATGAGGTTCCAAACACTCCCTTCTCTTCCTGTACCAGTGTTCTAGACTGGAAGCCTCGATGCTGGTTCATCACTCTAACCCCCACAGACCTTCTCTGCTAGTCACCCCACTGCCCTCTTCCTGTGCCTCTCTTGCTTCTCCTTCTAGCCCTACATCAGGTCAGGAGACCCTTGGCAATGCAGAGCTTCCCAGACCATGAACGCCTCATGGGAAGGGGCTGTGCCATTGGCACTGGTGACCCCTGGCTCCAGTGCACACAGCACAGGTCTCGTGCAGGGAGCACAGCAGATGCTGAGATCAAGACCCAGCCCTCTCCCGTTGGCCCCTGCCAATCCCAGGGCTTTGCTACCTGCAGATGCTTTCAGAGACGAGATGTACTTGGACCAGAAGGAGCAATCGGCGTTCTTCAGGCCCTGTCGATTGGGAAGCAGCGCACTGAACTCCTTGTAGTTCCCTCCACCAGCACCAGGTACAAAGTCAGGCCAGGGGGTTGCAAATTCAGGCACTTTCCGTGAGAACTCATAAGGGTAGTTAGGATTTCTGGGAAAATGAGAAAAGAAACACCCATGAGGGAAACTTGTCTTTTCTTTCATCACCTGAATCACTTCCCACTTGCCCTTGATATCTGAGGGACAATTCAGGTATCTGTAAGTGTCAAGGCTGCATGTGAACCCCCCAGATCTGGCTTCTGGGGTTGTGATCTTGACTACGGCACCGCAAAGCTAGGCCACTTCTGGGAGAGGAAAGGTGTTGAGGTCATGACTGGGTAGCATCACCCAGGGCCTTGTGCTGCCTTTCTTTGTGAATGTTCAGGAGATCACTGTGCTCTTCTCTTTCCCGATATTCTTAGATCTAGACACCCTAACTAGCCTTTGGAATACCCCTATTTGTCCAAGGCCTGGGCAGCAGGGTGAATCTGCAGGCCAGCTGCCTCATAAAGGGGATATGGCACCTGTTCAGATACCAGCTTCTTCCCAAACTTGCTGCCCAGGCCCGTCTTCCAGCATGTCCTGCGTGTAGCCCAAATGCCAGCCCTGCAACCACATGGCGCTTCCCAGACAAGGCGTGTCCTCTCATCACCACTGCATTTGCACGGACCTCCTCTCCTGGAAGTGCCTTGTTCCGCTTTGCTTATCTGAAGATTCTATTCATCCCTAAGGCCCAGCTTAAATGTGACATCCTCAGTGAAATATTTTCTACAACCTGAATTAGAAGAAATGTGTTCTTCTGCTCACTTCCCACAACAAACTGCATAAAGCTTTATTTTCTCCTGCTTTGAATTATGGTTCATTTTTATGTTTTCAGACTATTAGTAGCTGGGAACTGGGCCATGACTTTTGCATCTTTTTAACCTTTCCAGGGAACCTAGCACAGTCTAGGTAATCCATGCACATTAGCCAGCAGCCAGGTGGGAATAATGACTTGGAAGCCAGTCCAGTGGTGTGAATGGCCCGAGCTGGGGCTGGTGCTGAGGAGCCTGGTTCACGGGCCATGGAGTGGGCATTGTGAACTGGGGAGGGGTGGAGTGGAAAAGCCTGTTACCTGATGACGATAACAGGAAAAGGAAAGCGCAGGAACCAATTATGTAGGTGGGGACCGAGAGTATACTTAACCGGACTGGAGTAGAGGCAGGCAGGGAAGAGGAAGAGCCTCAAGGTGAATAAAAGAGGGCCCTGAGCATTTCAACTTGAGCTGGAAACCCAAGGCACCAGGATTCCCCTCTGTGGAGAGAGAGTGGCTCTCCTCCAAGTGGTTTGCCCTCCAGAGGACATCTGACATGTTTGGTTCTCAAAACTGGGCCGAGGTGGGCACCACTGGCATCTGGTGGGCATCTAGAGGCCGGGGGTGCTGTGAAACATCCTACAGTGCACAGAACACAGCCAGGACTTATCCAGCTCCCAATGGCAACAGCACTAAGGTTGAGAAACCCTGACCTAGAGTCACGGAATGCAGCTGGTATAACCAGAGCTTTACTTCATGAAGATTCATGTATGCAAAAGCAGTTTTGGCTAAGAGAGGGCGACCGAGACAGGGAGCCCAGTGGCTGGTGACTGTAATGTCTAGGGAGGAAAGGGTGAGTCCATCGATGTAAACTGGGCCTTTGCGTTCTGCTTGAAGGAAGGGGAGGAAGAGCACAGTAACAGAATCCTGAACAAGGCCCGCTTACCCCGATCTGATGAAGTGGGAGAAGTACTGCATGATTTTCAGCGACAGGCTCTTCTCCTCCAGAGAAAACTGCCCCTCGTAGGCTGGGTAGAAGGGAAGCCCAAAGGCAAACTGAACATCTGCCAGCAACTCCAGGCTGAGAAAACAGAGGAAAAGCAGCAGCAAAAGGTCAAGAAAAAGTCAACTACTCAAAAACGCACACAAACCCAAAACCAATATTTCTTCCAAAACAAAAAGCATACAAACCAAAAACCAACCTTCTTCCAAAACCGAGGCCTTCCCTTCTTTACATCATGTTTAAGGGTCCTGTTCAGTGCTCAGTTTAGTGAAGTTTTGGCTTGGCCTAAATTTAGTCCAGTGGTCCCTTGGGGACACATCGGTGGCATGTCTGTTGGCTGAAGTGAGACCAATGTCTAACACTTCTCTCTCTAGAAATAAATGCCTGTGAGAAACTTCCCAACACAACGAGTTTTTGATCATATTCTAACCACGATACTTATGGTATCACTGGATACTGGTATTCATCTAGTCACTGAAAAAGCAATCATGAAAGTAGCTTGTATTTGAGCCCATTCTCTGCACTAGCTCTTGTGCATATAAAATTCACTCTCACAACTCTTCAAGGATGACATTTATCCATGGAGCCCATCCCAGCACAGTGACTGGCAAATAGGAGTTGTTCAATAAATACATGCTAGTCTGGATTGAATATCTAGGAAGCAGCAGCCAGGTGAGAACGATGACTTAGAGTCAGTCCAGTGGTGTGAATGGCATGAGCTGGAGCTGGTGCTGAGGAGCCTGGTTCATGGGCCATGGAGTGAGCATTGTGAACCGGGGAGCGTGATAGAGGGAAGAGCCGAAAGGATTTCACCACTGCATAGTAAAGAATTTGGCTTTGCCCAAAGAGAGGTCTGGACTTTGCCCTTGGTTTCTGGAAGGTGAGTCATACCTGTTAGGAGTAGGGCAGAGGCTGGCCACACTGGATCGTAGGGTGGACATGGCCTTACCTGACAGTCTTAGGGTGGGGACTGGCCATGCCAGAAAGAACAACCATGTGATTTAGTGTGGGAGCTTTCAGTCACATGGTATCAGACAACCTGTAAACTGAGAGTAATCACATGGCAATTGATCAATCAATCACGCCTATGTAATGGAACTCCAATAAATCTTTGAATACCAATGCTGGGGTGAGCCTCAGTGCAGAGAGTAATGTGTCCTAACTCTACATGGAGGGGACAATGGAGCTTCATACTTAGAACCCTCCTGGGCTCTGTGTCTCTCTTCCATTGGCTGATCTTAATCTGTGTCCTTTCCCTGTAATAAATCATTGTGGTGAGTGTCATAGCTCTTAGTGAATTCTGAGTCCTTCCAGTGAATTATCCAGCCTGAGAGTTGTTTGGGAAATCCCTGCATTTTCAGCTGGTATCAGAGTGGTCTTGTGTGGAGACCATGCCCGCTAACTTTGTCATTGGCCCCATCTTATTGCAAAAGCCAGCCTCTAATTTTACAGACCAGGAAAATTAGGTCTCTAACAGTTTCCTGATTTGCCCAGAGACACAGAATAAGTGAATAGCAGAGTCACATCAAAGCTGAGGTTTCCAGAACACATGATGCTAACAAAAAGCATTAGGGCCTGGGGGCGCTCCCATGCCTGGGACCTGGCTCCTCCACCTTCAAGCTGGGTGACATCTGACAAATTACGTGGCCTCCTTGATTTCCTACTTTCTCATCTGTGAAATGGGTGTGTAACTCCTGTATCAGTCTGTTTCCGCACTGCTATAAAGAAATACCCGAGACTGGGTAATTTATAAAGGAAAGAGGTTTAATTGACTCATAGTAACACATGGCTGGGGAGGCCCCAGGAAACTTACGATCATGGCAGAAGGGGAAGGGGAAGTAAGCACCTTCTTCACAAAGTGGCAGGAGAAAGAAGAGAGCAGGGAAATCACCATTTCTAAAACCATCAGATCTCATGAGAACTCACTCACTATCACTGGAACATCATGGAGAAAACTGCTCTCATGACCAAATCACCTCCCTCTGGGTCCCTGTAATTGTAATTCTGGGGATTACATTTTGAGATGAGATTTGAGTGGGGACACAGGGCCAAGCCATATCAACTCCCTACCTCACAGTGCTGCTGTGAAGATCAAAATAAGATGCTGTTGGAGTAGCTATTTAAAAGGGAAATAAAATGTGGTCCAGTTCTTTCTCACTTCATTGGTTCACCTCCTGATGCAATCAACTGTCTTCAAGCTCCTGGAAGCATCTCTGACCCAGCAGTTCTCATCGCTGCTGGTATAATGGGCAGAGGTAGCCAGCAGACAGATGTCCTGGGAAATGACTAGACTGCAGTGGCTCCCAGATAAAGGCAATTTGTGTGGAGGTGAAATTCTATGAAGTGCAATGATTTGTGGATAGACAGTCTGACTCTGGCTAAGACTCAGAGAGATTCCCTGTGATTATCCAAGAGACTGGGAAAAGGGACCCTCTAGCTCAGGGCTTTGAAGGGGAACACTTCAAGTGAAGAAGGCACCTTCTTGTTGCCCCTGTCCTTCTCAGGTTGGGGACTGTGGTGACAGCAGAGGTTCAGGGGTCCTTCCCTAACTCTGAGGCCTCAGGACTTGAGAGCCAGTATTCCTACTCTGGCCAGAAGACTGGTCACCAGGCATACATGTGACTGGCAGCAGGGTATAGAGAAACAAACATAAACTCATCACTCATATGAGATTCAGCGCTGAAACTTAACAGCTTCTGTAACTTTGGATGCATCCTTTGACTTTTCCATGCATCAGCTTCCTCTTCATAAAATACCAGATAGAATAAGCTATTGCACATGGAAGTCCTATCTAAAAGAAGTGTTTTTCTTTCTTTCTTTTTTTATTTTTTTCTTTTTTGAGACAGAGTCTTGCTCTGTCACCCAGGCTGGAGTACAGTGACACAATCTCGGTTCACTACAACCTCTGCCTCCCAGGTTCAAACGATTCTCCTGCCTCAGCCTCCCAAGTAGTTAGGACTACAGGCACGCTCCACCATGCCCAGCTAATTTTCGTGTTTTTTTAGTAGAGACAAGGTTTCACCATGTTGGCCAGAATGGTCTCTATCTCTTGACCTAGTGATCCACCCATCTTGGCCTCTCAAAGTGCTGGGATTACAGTCATGAACCACTGCACCCGGCCAAAAGAAGTGTTTTTACAAATGCCTGCTATTGTTATGATTAGGCTATCATGTGTCAGTATTGGGCCACTGCACTGGAAGGCATCACAGGAGTATGCAGCCACATAGGACATACAGCATGACTAGGAAGAGGAGAATAACAGTCACCAAGTGCGGCATCTCTTTACAATTTTCTCAAGTACCCAGGGCCTTCTTAAAGAAGGAAGAAGCTTTCCTATTGATTGAGAGGGGAGCAGGAAGTAGTGAGTGTCATTGAGATTTGTAGGATCCTGGGACCCAAAGAGCTAAGTCCCTTGTGCAATGTCAGAAGTAACTGTGAGGAGCTCAGGAAAGAGCCTCAGATTCTGTGGTGGCCAAGGTGGCCTGTTTGGCAGCCAGCTCTATCCAACTTCTGCTTACAGCCCCCAATTCCAGAGCACCTGTGCTGTGCCAGGCACTGTGGTAGATCTTTGGCAGCTGTGATTACCAACAATCAAGGGCTGCTGGAGAAGTGAATGTTACCATTCACATACTTTCCAGGTGACAGCCGAAGGCTCAGACAGAGAAAGGGACAGGCCCGAGATACTGGAGAGCCAGAGCTCAAACCTGCATCTCCCAGGCCCCGAACCCCCGGCTCTGTGTAGTCTACCTGTGCACCGGGGACTGAGGACCCCTTAAAAGTGTTTGCGATGTAAGTTATTAGGAAAAGGATGATCACAAAACAAAAAACACCAGGCAGAGAGAGGCTGTCATTACAGTGACAATGAAAATAAATCTCTCACATAAACCCAAAGTTGGTAGTTTACAAATGTTTTTCACCCTTGCTATCTCACCCACCCTGTGAATAGGTATCACTCCTTTCAACCCTGGAGGAAACTTGGGCTCAAAGAGGCCATTTTCTTACCGAGGCCCCGTAACTGTTTAGTGGTGATGCCAGGACTGAAGCCTCGGTCTGCAGATTTCGTGGTCTGCAGTCCCCTTGTCTTGCACGGGTGTTCTCGCGGCCTCATTGTCCTCTTGCTGAAGCTGTCTTGTTTCTCAATCATCACACTCCCTCTGCGGTGGCCACAGAGCAGTCAGGAGGCCCAGGGTTAACAGGGCCCCTTCCTTTTTCTTCCTCCAGTGATGTCTGGCCGACTTTCTCCTCGCTGGGGCTTAGTCCTCCTCCTCACAATGCTATGGAAGGTGAAACTCCTGCTTCTCAGGAGGCCCTTCTGGAAAACTGGCTGTGTTAGTTCTCCATTGCTTGCCTAAGAAATTACCACAAACTCAGTGGCTTAAACAACACAAATGACTCTCTGACAGTGTCTGGAGTTCAGAAATCCAGGATGGCTGTTAGTGGACTAAAATCAAAGGGTGCGTGGGCTGCGTTCCTTCTGAAAGCTCTGGGGAGAATTCTTCTCTTGACCATTCAGGTTTGTGGCAGAATTCAGTTCCTTGAGGTAGAGGACCCAGGTCCCCGTTTTCTTGCTGGCTACAAACTGAGGGACTTTCCCAGTGACTAGAGGCTGCTGATCAGAACCTTCCTTCATCCTCAGAGTGGCCACGTCCTTCTCATGCTGCATCTCTTTGGAGCACTCCCCTGCTTAGGTGACTAAATCAAGCCTACCAGGATAACCTCCCATCTCAAGGTCTTGAACCTTAATCACACCTGCTAAGTTTCTTTGCCATGGAAGGTAACATATTCACAGGTTTCAGTGTGTAGGACTTGGACATTTTGGGGGGCATAACTGCTACCACAACAGCCTGGTCTGCTGTTTCCTCCAGAGAAAGCTGCATTCCAAATGTTCTAGTGAACAGAAATAAACTTGCAAGGCCAGAGTGCTCTGTGGAAACCCAATCGTCACTGACGATTGTGCAATCTTGAACAAGCTGTCTAATGTCTCTGGGCTTTGGTGTCCTCCTCTGAAAAATGGTGACAAAATTATGCTTATCTCAGACACTGAACGAGATTTACTAATAAAATATTTTTAATCTCTCTGACCCAGTTTCTGGCTCATATACCTATTTCCTTTCTGATTACCTAAGAGAGACATCTGGAAGCTTAAGAGTGGGGGTTCTCAACTCACGGGGAGTTGGGGAGGTCCCATTGTAGGGTTTTGGAGATCCACAAGGTCCCTAAAATTACATGTAAAATGCTGTGAAGTGTACAGGTGCGTCTTTCCTGAGAGACGTTTCATATCCTCCATCACATTCTCAAGAAAGTCATGTGCTGATAAATGTTTAATAATCAGCTGGGCATGGTGGCTCATGGCTATAATCCCAGGACTTTGGGAGGCCAAGGCTGGTGGATCGCTTGAGCTCAGGAATTCAAGACCAGCCTGGGAAACATGGCAAGACCCCATCGCTACAAAAAATACAAAAATTAGCTGGGCGTGATGCTGTGTGCCTATAGTCCCAGCTACTTGGGAGGCTGAGGCAGGAGGATCACTTGAGCCCAAGAGGTCAAGGCTGCAGTGAGCCATGATTGCACCTCTGCACTCCAGCCTGGGTGACAAAGTGATACCTTGTCTCAAAAAGAGAAAAAAGTTTAATCATCGACTCTCTGGGGAAAAGGAAATCCTATTTGTAGTATTTGCCAGTTTTTACAGTGTAAATACTCCCGCCTTAGCCAATTTCAAAGTGACATCATTGAGCATGGCGCTGGGAAGCAATGTATACTGCTGGCTTTTGTGAACATACGTGAGCCAGCTCAAGGCCACCACTCTCTGTCACCTTGGAAAGGCCACAGAACACTGCTTTGGGGGAAAGGCCTGGCATTCCAGCCCATCCCATCTGTTTAATTTGAGAGCCTGTTGTGTATGAGGATTTCTGCTTTGTTTTTTCCTTAGCAGAGCTGATCTCTATCGGGATGCAGGAGTTATTTTGAGCAGTTTAAGGGACATCTGGAGGAGGCACAAACAGTGGAGCCTCTGAAGAGGGGATCTGGGATTAGAGGACTAAGCCCTTAGCGAATCTGGGGACTGGCTGAGGGTTCCAGGACCCTCTGGAGGAAGAAAAGGGGATTTGGATGCAGCAGCAGAAGGGGACCCGGAAGAACACGCCAGGGTCTGACAAGGTAAAGAGAGACTCAACTGAGTGCCCCGGCTCGCAGACGGGGCAGGCAGTTCATGTGTGCTGATGTGGCTTCTTTGCTCTGTGCTGTTCTGATCACTGATAAATCAGAGGCCCAAACCCATGGTGGCTGTGTCAGTACACGATCAGGCTGGCTGCATTTAGCTTTAACTCGTCATCTGCTGTTTTTGGTAATCACACTGCAGCGGAACTTGCCGCTCACCTGACAGCTGCTCACCCTATGTCCAGACCAGAGCTGAACCTTCTCCTTCTCGCAGGGAGAGGCAGACGTGGGGCCCGGGAAAGCTATGTGCCCAAGCTGGGCAAGCTGAGTTCGAGTCCTACTTCCACCGCTGAGCCTCTGAGCCTTGGTTTTCCTGTCAGTAAAATGGGTCTGATTATCCCCGTTCAGCCACCCGTCTGGTATCAGTGGATGCTCATAGATCGAGTGGGTGTAAATTCCTTTAAAAACTGTAAGTTGCCATCCCAGGAAGAGTTAAGGTTGTTATATTGATAAAGTTACATTCAACCAGACTGTGCAAAGAACTGACCGGCCATGGAGCTCTGCGGATGACTCTGTGTGTGTGTGTGTGTGTGTGTGTGCGCGCGCGCGCGCGCGCGCGCGCGCGTGCGCACACGCACACGCAGTGTCTCCAAAGAGATGTACCTGACACTGCACTCAGCTGGGGAGGTGGGCTGAGCCTGGGTTCCCCTTATAATGAAGTGAGGGTGTGAGGGGGATCTTTCTTGACAGAAATAAGACACTGTTTTGCATGGCAGAAGCTGTGCTGCTGATAATGCTGTGAAGGGGCTTGTGCTGGAGAAAAGGCCCATTGCTTTCCAGCCCATCTGAATGGACTGATTTGAGAGCCTGTGCTTGCAGGGATTTCAGGCCCTGCTGTTCTGTTCTGTCTGCAGGAAGTCTGTCGACCTCATCCTCATAAAATACACTCCCTTTCTTATCCTCAGCCAGCATTTCTTGATAGCTTTCTCCAAAGGAAATTAGGGAACAGGGAGGAATGAAAGTCCCTTTGCTTCCCAGGCTTTTTTTTTTCTATGAGAAGCGGTGGAAGTGTTAAATAACTTATGATTAGAAGCTTATAAATATGCCTCTTGTTGGGCAAATCTGATATGCAAAAGTTCAGATTCTGCCTATGAATTAGTCAAGAAGTAATTATTTGCTTTACAAATGGCTTGCGTTTTACAAGAGAATTTGCTATGTAACCCTTTAAAAATAAGCTCCCTAATGCACCCTAAATAGTGCATCCTACCCCCAGCCCCAAAGGAGGTATCTGTAATAGTTCCCTAACTTTCTAAAGCTCAGCAGAGCTGTATGATTTATTGTTTCACAGTAGAGTTGAAGTTTTCAACTAACCTGCTAGATTAACCTGAAAATTTTATTCTCTCTATAAAGTATGATAACTGTTGCCCAGAAAAAAATGAACTTTCCAAGCCCCAAACTTTCATTCTGTGTTGTGTGCTTACCAAGACCCAACTGTCCAAGTCACTGTGATTTTATATTTAATTGAATTTATTGAATGCCATGCAGATACTGCACTTTCATGGACCCCAGACTGTAAATCATAAATCATGTACTATGTTTATGGTTTTGCAAGAAGTTTAAAGGCAGAACTCCAAACAGCATTTTCCAGCTTAACCCTCTGACCCTGCACCAAAAGAATGGCCAGGGAATGCAGATTTACATGTTTAAAGTGATAATAAAATGTTTAAGGCATTACACCTACCTTATTCATTTTTCACAAATTCTCTTTTTCATTGAGTTTTCTGACTAACTGACCACCACATTGGATAACAAGGTTGATATTCTACACTCTATTATTTTTTAAAAAGACACTTGATGTTTCAGTGAGTCATTCTGGATATGACTGAAAGGACCACTGTTCATTACATACATTTTCTTAAAAATCTGCAATGCCTTCTCAACACACTCAGATAAAATACTATCTCTCCACTAGCCACAGCTTACAAACTCCTATGTGAACTACAAGACCCATTTTTCCCCATGCACCTTCAACCACTTTCCTCCTCCTCAACAGACTCCAATTCAAGTGCCGCAATTCAAGGGTCATAGCTCACACTCAGCCTCATGATGAATTTCTATTCATCATGATGGAAACTGCGAACTCCAAAGCTGGCCCAGACCCCAGGCGTCTTAAGATGAGAGGATTTCACATCTCCGAAGTGGCTACAGCTCCTCATGCAATGTCTGGCACCAGAAACCCCTTCGGTTGTGGTTGCTTTCTTCCTAGGATCTGTTGATCTCCCATTTGGATCCTTCCAGCATAATACACGAAGCAGCATTGGTAATGCTCCAGCTCCCTGGCCTTCTTCTTTATCCTCAAATACGCCAAGCCCTTTCCCACCGTAGGGCCTTGGCCTTTGATGATCCTCTTTTGGGATTTCTCACTTCCGCGTGAGGATCACACACCTTCTTATTTCTCAGTTCTCAGCTCCAATGTCACCTTTACAGAAAGTTCTTTTCTTACTACTGACCATGGCACCCTAGTGGACCTCCATCCTAGTGCTGTTATCTGAACACATGCTGCATATTGATGTGTGTATTGTCTATTTTTTTTTCACTCTTGTTGCCCAGGCTGAAGTGCAATGGAGCGATCTAGGTTCACTGCAACCTCCGTCTCTGTGGTTCAAGGGATTCTCTTGCCTCAGCCTCATGAGTAGCTGGAATTACAAACAGGTACCACCACGCCCAGCCAATTTTGTACCTTTAGCAGAGACAGGGTTTCTCCATGTTGGTCAGGCTGATCTGGAACTCCGTGACCTCAGGTGATCTGCCCGCCTCAGCCTCCCAAAGAGCTGGGATTACAGGCATGAGCCCTGCACCCGGCCATCTGTTCTTTACACACTATTCCTAGATATCCATCAGCCTCACCTGCAACTATGGTCTTAGTCCCAAGAAGGCAGCTCTTCTCTGCCTTGAAGGTCTCTTATCTCTAGGACCTGGAGAGGGATCTGCAGCGTTGAAGGCATTAGGTAAATATCTGTCAAATCAACGTTGAAGCAGATACATAGTGCAAACCCTATTATGTCAAGGAGTTGGGGTGAGCGGTTTCAGAAAGTGATTTATTTTCATCTACACTGGGAAATAATTCCACAGGATGTAGCCAGGCTGATGGATCCAGTTCAATAATCTATCCACTTAATATTTTCTTTGGTGTGTTAATTCCAACAAACTTGCCAAGACAGTCAACTAAAAAGATAATATTTTGAACCTGGAATGTTTTAACAGGCCTTTAGCCTCTGGAATGCACAGTAATGTCTAGAATGCAAATGGAGTGGTATATAAAATGCCTTGAGTCTAGAATTTACAGCTTTGTTTTCCAGGGCTGAGACAACTTATAAAGGAGGAACATTATTGCTTCCTTAGTCATTTTGAATGTTTTGTTTTGTTTTGTTTTTTTCTCTCACAGAGCCTTAGTTTTACTAAAAGAAAAATAACCCCATCTACACTGAAGATAACCCTACCCTAACACTGAAAAAATAACCCTACCCTAACACTGAACATCTGCAATGAGCCAGATGTTTAATAGACATTATCTTGAATATCCATACTGTAAAGTAGATATAGCTATACCTCTTTTATAGGTGAGGAAATTGAGGTAAAGGGGTTTGTTTAAATGCAAACAGCTCATAAATGGTAGATATGGGATTAAAACTCTAGCGGATTTACTCTCAAAGGATGTGCTGTTTCACTATACTGGGCTGCCTCTGCCCAGATGAAGGACCAGCCCAACGTCCTCCATGGAGCCTGAGTAGATGGTTAATCCCAAGAGCCATACCCCAGCCCCCACTCCTCCATTCAAAGAAAAGTCAAAGGTGGTCTTGTTGAAACGTCTTCTACACCACTGAGATTGAGGAATGACATCCCAGCACCCTGGAGGCCAAGACCTTCAGAAGAAAGACCCAGACGCAGCACACTATTCAAGTGCCCTAGCACACCCTCAGCCTCATGATGAATTGCCATAGAAACCATGAACTCCACAGCTGGCCCAGCCCCCAGGCATCTTAAAATGAGAGGCTTCCATGTCCACTCTGAAGTGGCTACAGCTCCTCAGGCAACGTCTGGTACCAGAAACCACTCCAGTTGTGGTTGCTTTCTTCCAAGGACCTGTTGAGCTCCAATTTAGATCCTTCCAGCATAATACAAGAAGCAGCATTAGTAATGCTCACCAAATAAGTATTCACTCTCTGCCAGGCAGTTGGGCCCAGAAGCGAGGCTGTCCATGTGTCTTCTTTAATCCTGACATACTTCATAGTAAGCATAAGTACTGTCAGCTCCACTGTCCAGATGAGGAAACCAAGGCTTAAAGAGGCATACAGAAAGTGGCAGAGCCCTCAAAAGACAGGGGACAGCAGAGAACAAACCAGTGTCCTCTACCACACTTGCGGGGCCCAGAGCACAGACCAAGGCTGGGGGTGGGGTCCCCAAACCGGGCCAGAGGGTCTGAGTCCTATGCTCATGAGCAGCAGAGGAAACAGATGGGGCTCCTCCTGGGAATGATACCTACACCTTCAAAGGCCAGTATGTCCTTTGAAAGGGGCTGTTTAGAGAGGAGGACATCACTGGCGAGTCAAAGAGATACAAATGCTGGAGATGGGCAGGGAGGGAAGGGTCCTAGCAGAATATACAGGTGGTGCCTTGAGAGGTACCTGGGCAAGTGACAGGAGGCATTAGAGAGAATATCTAGGGCCTCAGACCTGGGAGAAGGCAGCTGGCCAGGGCCCCTCTGTGTGTGAACCTGGAGGCCTGTTGGCCTTCTAGGTCAGCTATATGACATAGAAGGACTGAAGCCACCCCTCTGGTTCTGTGGCACTCTATCTGCTTGCAGAGGTTCCATGGGGCCACGGAGAGCATCCTGGTGGGGGGACAGCCTGCACTGATCCAGGGCCAGTGTCTGTGAGAGGGGTTGCTACCTTCTTTCTGGTGCTGTTAGTAATAACTTCAGTTCTAATAGATCCCAGAAGTGGTTCTCAGTCAGCAAGGATTGTGTCCCAGGGAACATCTGACAATGTCTGGAGGCATTTGTGGTTGGCACAGCCTAGGGGGACTGGAGCTGCTGGCATCAGGTGGGCAGAAACCAGGGGTGCTGCTAAACATCCTTCAATCACAGCACAGCCTCCCACAGCAAACAGTCATATGGCCCTGAACGTCAACAGTACCGACATGGAGAAGCCCTGGATTACAGGCCTCACTGAAATTCCACTTCCTAAATCAGAAGGCTCCAGAGACAGACCACGGGAGAAACTGGCTCGACGTTTCCCCAGTGAGCAGAGATGAACGGGAGAAAGCTGGTGAGTTTTTTTCTCTCATCGGTAGTCTTGGAAATCAAAGCTGCCAGGTAGTGCACACACGGACACACACACATGCATATGCTCACACGCAGACACATTCAGACACACAACCCAGATCCAGCTCTGGGCTAAACACCGTGCAGGCACTGTCCCCCAAACCCTCCTACTGCCCTGTGGAACAGGGTCTGTTACTCTCTCCAGATATAGGTGAGGCTACATGGAGGTTCAGAGACGTTATGTGACTTGCCCAAGGCCACACAGCTAGGAAGTGGACTTGGCCATTGTAGGCACTCAATAGGATTTAGGGTGAAGTGGGTGCAATTGAAAGAAAACTGGAGAGAGGGCAGGGAACAGGGTATGGGCCCAGACTGCCTCTTACTGGCTTGGGGAAGAGGAAACGATCCATTCACATCCCTGGGCTTTTGTTTCTTTACATGTAAAATGAGGGAGCTAGACGGTTTCATCTTCTATATTCTATGATTCTTTGAATCTGAATCTTAAACTGGCACCTTCTTCTCACACTAGAGATTTTGATTTCCCTGTCTCCTCTCCATCTGTTATGCCTATTCTTTCCCCACAGAAGTTTGCCCTCAATTTCAAGAATGAAAATATCATCTGTAATCCAGGTGCACAGTAAGAAAACCACACTATTCTGTGATCAGTTTACAATAGTCTATAAGAAGGCAATAATTCATTGTATTTTTTTCACTAGCTGTTGCCAGGAAAGCTAATCTAGGCTAACAGAAATGGAGGTACGAGACAGATGGCAGAAAATGTAACACACGTATATTTTAAGTCTGTAGATTTGAGCCAGAAATAAAATGAGAGATGTGACAGCTCCAGGGCAGAGAGAGAAAGAGAGATGTCTTTTTGGGACAATTAGATAAACTTGCCAAAAATCAAATGAGTTAGTTTCTGTGAGTCATTCATTGATTCAATTATCTACTACATAGATGGCACCATATGTGATGGTGACGGCGAGAGAAGATATCCACACAGGGAGTTGACAAGAATACATTCTGATGGCCAAGAAGAGCAGAACACTTTTAGCACTGTTTGCCTGTCTCCGTTTTATGTAAAATTAATGGTCGGCACAACCTTTGAGATGGGTCCTATTATTATACCCATTTGCCAGATGAAAAAACTGAGTCACCAAAAAGGTTACATGACTTGTTTTAGGTCACTGAGCTGATAAGACTCAAGGATACGGTTTTTGCCAAAATAGTAGATGCCAGCATCTCTGCTTTTGACCAGGGCATTATTTTGCCTCTGTAAGAGTACCAATACCACTACTGTAAAATGTTTCAGGGATAAACGATGCCTTAAAGGTGACTGGGTCCAGTAGTTTCTCATACTTTCTAAATTGAAAAAACCCTCAAAGTTTAGTCTGTAACACAGGGAGAAAGGGGCTGGGAGGCTCAGACCCGCCCCCTTCCTCATAGAGGCTCAGGTTCCAGGCTCCATAGAACCCAGTGAAGAATCAATGCTTCAGACCTCTCCTGCCTCCCTACTCCCACTTCACAGGTGGCGACACTGAGCCCGTAGAGCCTAAAAACGGAAGTAGAAAGGACTCATTCTCCACCATCTATCCTTCAGCATGATTTCCTGAGCACCTACTAAGTGCTCATCTGTGCCAGGAGGGTCACTGGGCTCTGAGGTGTGGAGAGTCATGAAGCCTTGGGAGGCAGTCGCGAGGGTCTCTGTGTGAACATGGCTTGTTTTCATGGGAGGTCCCCTGGGTCACTGCAGTGGAACCCTGTCTGTAGGGACATGAGGATACTACTCAGCAACAGAGAAACTCACACTGGTCGTGGGAGCCTGAGGTCGTGATTCCATTTAGTTAGGATTGCTCCTCTGAGGACCACCCCGATCCCAGGTCCAAAACAGACCACTTTGGGCCACTGCCACTCAAGAAACTGTTTGGCAGTATTCAGTTATTTTAGAGAGAAAGGTGGTGTTATGGGTTGAACTGTGTCTCCCTCAAAAAGATATGTTGGGGTCCTTACCCCAAGTACCCCAGAATGGGACCTTATTTAGAGATGGGTCTTTATAGAGGTCATCAAGTAAAACTGAAGTCGTTAGCGTAGGCCCTAACCAATACAGCTGGTGTCGTCATAAAAGGGGGAACTTGGATCCAGAAGCTGACATGCATACAGGAAGATGATGTGAAGAAATACTGGAAGAAGAAGACAGACAGCTATGAGCCGAGAATCGCCTTAGGCCACCGGGAACTGAGAGAGAGGGCTGAACACATCCTTTCCTGGCACCTGCGGAGGAAGCACGGTCCTGCTGACACCTTGACTTCATCCTTCTGGCTTCCAGAACTTGAGACAACACATTTCTGTTGCTTTAAGCCACCCAGTTTTGGGGCACTTTTTTACAGTAGCCTATGAAAGTCATCCAGGTAGGGCCCAAGCACTATTGATTCTGACGGCAGTGATGGGAATGCTTTCGTTTTGTTTTGCTTTGACTGTTTTCACCCTCATGTAGAAGACTCATTTCTTATTTTCTGCCACCATAAATTCTGGGGTCCAGTGGTATGTGCATATTTGTAAGGCTTTTAATGAACTGCTGTGGGAGGGTTACACCTTTCGCTGTAATCTCTGCCTTACAAGTGAGAGAGGCAGAGAACCAGACAAAAAAGCCATGCATTGAGGGTGAATTCTGGAGAGCCCTGGCATGAGAAGGACACTGCCACGGCTGATTCTAGGAACTTTTTCCCATGCTGGGCCTCCCTGGCCACGGGTGGCCACAGACCACTGGATTAGGCCGGTGCCCTCATCTCCACCCAAACCACAGGGCTCTCGTCATCATTCCTTCTCTCCCGCAATGCCTCCTTCCCAGAACCCTGGCCTGCCATTTATTTTTCTTCTTACAACCTGGAGGCATTGTTTGAATCTCTAGGTGAGGTTGCAATTCTAGTTCTAAGCAGAGAGACTGGGTGTTGGAGCGGAAAGGGTTCTGAAGCTCAGAGAAGCCCCCGTTAGGTTGCTGCTCTCTATCCAACAAGCTGCTTGTTCTTGAGGGAATCATGTTGCACTCTTTGAACCTCAGGCTCTGCTATGCTCTGAATGTTTATGACCCTCCAGAATTCATAGGCTGAAACGGAATCCCCAGTGTGTTAGTATTAAGAGATAGGGCCTTTGGGGCTGTGCGCAGTGGCTCACGCCTGTAATCCCAGCACTTTGGGAGGCCAAGGCGGGCAGATTGCCTGAGCTCAGGAGTTCGAGAACAGCCTGGGCAACACAGTGAAACCCTGTCTCTACTAAAATACAAAAAATTAGCTGGGCATGGCAGCATGTGCTGGTAGTCCCAGCTACTTGGGAGGCTGAGGCAGCAGAATTGCAAAACCCAGGAGGTGGAGGGTACAGTGAGCCGAGATCATGCCCCTGCACTCCAGCCGGGCGACAGAGCAAGACTCCATCTCAACAAAAACAAAAAGAGTGGGAAGTAACGAGGTCATGAGGGCGGAGCCTTATGCATGGGGTTAGTGCTCTCATAAAAGAGGCCTTAGGGAGCATGTTTGCCCCTTTTGCCAGGAGACAACGCAGAAAGAAGGTGCCATCTGTGATGCAGACAGCATGCATCCCACTAGACACCAAATCTTCCCATGCCTTGCTCTTGGACTTCCAGCCTCCAGAGCTGTGAGCCATAAGTTTATACTGTTTATAAATTATCCAGGCTAGGGTACATTTACTATGGCAGTCTGAATAAACTAAGACACACTTCATATCTGTAAAATGGAGGTAACCATTTCAACCCTGCAGAGCTCACGAAGATTCTGGACATTTCTTGTAGAGTGCTATAAAAACAGAATAGTCTGTTTGGGGACAGCGGGTGAATGATGGATGCTTCGGGGAAACGAGAACTCCTCGGGGACTGTATTAGTTTCCTGCAGCTGCTGTAACAAATCACCAGCAACTTAATGGTTTAAAACCATCCAAACTTTTTTCTCTCATCGTTCTGAAGGCCAGAAGCCCAAAACTGGTTTAACTGAGCCAAAACCAAGGTGTCAGCAGGGCCACACTCCCTCCCCGTGCTCTCCCAGTTTCTGGTTGCTGCTGGCATTCCTTCCCTGTGCCCACATCACTCGAGTCTTTGCCTCTGAAGTCACATTGCCTTCTCTCTTCTGCAGACAGGGCATCGCCCTCTGGCTCTCCCCTCTAAGGATGCTTGTGATCGCGTTCAGGGTAATCCAGGATTATCTTCCCACAGCAAGTTCCTCCACTAAATCACAACTGCCCAGGTTCTTTTTCCTTATAAGATAACAGTTCCAGGTTCCAGGGATTGGGGCCTGGTATCTTTAGGTGGCCACTATTCAGCTAAGGTATTTTACTATGTCGTCCCAAATACACTCAGACACACTTCCTCTGTAAAACAGAGGTGACCGTTTCAAAAAAATTGGGCTCTGGACTTTTTTTGTGGAGTGCTATAAAAATGGAAGACTCTGGGCTTGGCACAGTAGCTGACGCCTGTAATCCTAGCACTTTGGGAGGCCAAGGCCAGTGGATCACTTGACGTCAGGAGTTTGAGACCAGCCTGGCCAACATGGTGAAAACCCATCTCTACTAAAAATAGAAAAATTAGCCTGGCGTTCAGGCACATGCTTGTAATCCCAGCTACTCGGGAGGCTAAGGCAGTAGAATCTCTTGAACCCAGGAGGCACAGCTTGCAGTGAGCTGAGACTGCGCCACTGCACTCCAGTCTGGGCTACAGAGGGAGACTCCGTCTCAAAAAAAAAAGAAGGAAGAGTCTGTTTGGGGAAAGCAGGTAAATGATGGGTGCTTAGGAGAAATGAGCACGCCCTTTCTTCCCCCTAGTGGCAGTGAGGCTACTTGGAGAGCATTGCTGGGGAATGGGAAGAAGGTGGCCAAATCACCAGCCGTGTCAATTACAGGGCAGGTGATAAGCAGTCCCTGGTGAAAGGAGGACATGAGAGGGAGTCTATCTTCAGGTGGCCATTATTCAGCCTGCTCTAGGGAAGTTGTTACTTGTAAAGATAAATGATATATGTTTATAAGAGTTCCCTTGCCTTACTAAGTAACACAGGGTAAAGCCCTGTTACAGGCTGGATAACTCATGTTCCAGATACTGTTAATGCCAACCCTAAGAGGAAAAATTATTAGCCTTATTTTGTATGTGAGGATATTGAAGATCAGAGCGACAAAGAAAACTACCCTTGCAGGCACAGAAGGTATGTGGTGTGGCTGGACTGCAATCTCTAAAGCTGCAGTCTTTTCAGCCCAGATCCCTGTTGCCCATCAAATAGACCGTTGATGTGCGTGATGAATCTTCTTGACCCCAGACAGCAGGCCTTGCTTCCAGTCTTACAGAAAATGAAACAAGAATGGTCTTGCATCTTTTGGAGATGTGTCCCCTGAAGATCTGTTACCTGTGAATGCTTATTGGAGGCTGAGCACAAGGACACCACTACTTTCTTCCCCTAGAAGAGTAGATAGTCTTGCTAAAGGCATCTCACTGTGATCTGATGTGGTTTAATGCACAAAGTCACTGCCTCAGTGGGAAGGGTTCTGGGGTTTTTCCACATGGGTAAATGGTACAGGAGGTAAGCTCACGGGGCAGTAGAACACATAGCCCCGCAGTCCTCCCTTCAAAGCACTGTCACCTAAGTCCCCAGCTGCCCTCTCTGCGTTGTGGTTTCACCCAAAAGCTGAGATCACGAGTGTGCCCTGTCACTTAGTCTCTCTGCTTCCTTTGTTCAGCTACTGGAGCTCTGACACCCAAACCTTTCTTTTTCTTTTTCAAATCTTTTCCTTGGCTCATGGTTTTCCTTCGCTTGTGCTTCTTATTTCTCTTTCTCATTTTGATGACTTAATTGCACCTGATATGTTATTCTAAGGGAGCTTGAATCTATTCTGGAAATAAGAATGATATATAAATCAAGCACGAATAAAACTTTCCTTTGGTTGAAAAAAAAATCCTTTTTGTACTTTGAAAAGTCATTGTCTTAAGCTAGTGCTCAGTTTCTGGAGGAATAAATATACAGAGTAAATGAAAAAGTCTCTCTCAAGTCAAATTAATTAATTAATAACTAACATTGCAATTCCAAAGTGTGTTATCATCATTTGCAATTTAACTTTCCCTGCCTACAAGACAGTGAGATGAAGTAACTACTACAATTATTTCTATTTCTCAGATGAGGAGACTGAGGCTTAGGAATGTTAAGTGGTGTGTCCCATGTCATTGAGCTGGGACTTGCCTTCCAGTTTTACCTTCCGTTCTCTGCTTCCCTGCAGCATCTTACCTGCTGTGGCCGTAGCTTTGGGGAGCGTGGTACATGAAGACGTTTCCTCGGGTTCTCTTTGCCCAGGCACTGGCCATGTCGATTATAGGGCAGGTGATAAAGTAGTCCCTGGTGAAAGGAGAACATGGGGGAGTCTGGTTAAACATGGCTCTGTGGACAATGGTACTTGAAAAGGGTTTCTCCCAGCGAGGGCCCCCTTTGGCCCCCAAAACCCCCCTGCCCAGGCCTACAAGAACACCTCCCTCCAATTCCCCAGCAGTGCTCTCCAAGTGGCTCCACTGCCACACTGATGGGAGCGCCAGGGTATGGTAAGAACACCGTCCTCTCTGGTAGGTGGTAGGCTTAAAAACTGTTGTCCATGTTGATGTATTTGAGGCGTCAAAAAAACCGTGAAATAAATGTCTTCCCAGGACATCAATTTCACTTAAAGATGTGGAAGCAAAACATTTCACAGTAACATAAATGCAATATACAGTGGAGATAAATGCAATGTACTGTGGAATGGAATATAAAATCATTGTGCATTTTAAAAGAACTCAGAGCCCCCTGAGATAGCTAATGTACGTGATACCCTTAGTTCAGCCCGGTCAGTGGCTCTCAGCAGGGGGGATATTGCCACCCCCATCTCCTCTACCTCCCCTAGTAAACATGTGGCAATGCCTGGAGGCCTTCCTAGCTGTCACAACCCAGAGTGGAAAGGGTTGTACTGGCATCTAGAGTGTGGGGGTCAGGATGCCGCTGATCACCCTGCAGTGGAAAGGGAAGCCCCACAAGAAAGGAAGATCCAGTCCAAAACGTCCAGATGAGGAGGCCGAGAAACCTCTCTTGTTGGAGAATATTCAGGAGGCCAGAGACAACGACTTTTCATTGGTTCTGTCCCCAGGGACAACAAGCAAAGGATGAAGCAGGATTTTATTAAGGTGGCTACCGGCACAGCAGTTTAGCATCCCAAGGCTGAGCAAAGGAGAAAGAAAACGGGGTACTATTTACACATCCAGGATGACGTAGCAGCTAACAGGTTTACAGAAGTCAGAACAAAGAACAGTTAATTAATTTGTAATATGTCTTGTGATGCACATTACATTTAAAAAATAGCATTTTGAGAAACACACTGTATGCTCTTTGGGTGTTATCTTGCCCTGTGACCTTGCAGCTGGTCAGCAAGAAAAACAGGAATTTTGAGATGCTGGGAACTTTGCCGACAATGTGAGGGGAATAGATAAGGTAGGTTTTACAGGGAGTGAGTTAACTTTAAGCAGAGCTGGGGGTTAGGTTTTATGTTAAATAGCACACAACACAGCAAAATTTACTTTATTATATAGGAACTACAAATTATAAGGTTTTGTTTTTACTATTATTGCTATTATTTAATTCCTTCTTCATCCTAAGTTCTGTATTTGCTCTGCCTTTGAGGGTAGCATGAATTGATTTCAGAAGCAGCAGCTTACAACAGTGGGGCCCTGCCTGTGCTGATGCACAGGCTGTGTGCTTAGAGAGGCGGCCCCGGCTGGGCAGCAGTCAGACAGATCCCGGCTGACCCTGGGTCCACCAGGCTTTCAAGCCCATCTGCATTGCAGAGTAAAGATGAGATACCCAACAGTTCTTTAATCTCCTTGAATCTCTGTCTTCTCAGCTGAGAAGTGGGGCCAAGGGTCCCTACCTGGAAGAGATTTTGTAATGACCAAGTTTAATAACACCCATGGGAGTCCCTCAGTAAAAGGGGTGCCCATCTTCCTTTCCTGGTCCTTGGGATAAAAGCCTCTGGTGAGTCTGTTGGGTGCTAGAGTGTCCCCAGGTAAGGTTTTGAGGTTGCGTGGAGCACCGTGGGTGTCTTGGGGGCAGATGAAGCCAGCTGAGTTTCCTCCTGCATGCCCTGAGGCATCGTGAGCAAGACGGGGACAGGATCAAACTATGGGAAGAGACATGCACTGGCAGGCCTAGGGCAGGACACTGCCTAGGAAACTGCCCAGGAGACAGAGCCAGGGCCTGAGTCTGTGGCAGAGAGAAAAAGCGCCTGAGCTAAGGTAGAGCTGGAGTCTGTCTTCTGAGTGAGACCTCCCTTGGTGATGCTGCCTTCACTCAGTCTCAGCTCTCACTCCAGCACGCAGGTTGTCCTTAACGTCAGATAAGGCAAAATTAAGGCAAGAACCTAGGCTTTCTGATCTCTAGCCCTGAGCTCTCTCTGCAACACGATCTAGCCCAGCCCTGACTTGATTGTAAGCCTCTCAGGGTCAGGGACTGGACATCTGTGAGTTCTTACGGTCCAGCCCTGGCAAGGCCTCCCAAAATAGCTGTTGGCTGTTTCATCTAAAGTGAAGATCTCCACTAGAGGGAAAATTAAAGCCTTTCGGTACCCAAGATCCAAGTGGGTGGTATAGTTTTATTCTGAGCCAGCGACCCTCCAGTTGGAAACCACAGGCTCCTGGGTGGAGAGACCAATTGGGGCCGTGGGTTTCTAACACATTCCAGCCCATCCCTTTTCAACATGGTCCAGTTCAGCAAAGGACGCTGGGCCTTTACATTGTCTTTGTCCCCAGGGATAACAAGCAAATGGTCACTGTGGACCTCCCGGAGGGAGAGAGACAAGGAGGCACAGAATGCTGAAGGCACTCACATTCCTGTCCATTCTTCCCACTGGGAGCAGGAGTTCTGCAAAGGAAACTGAGAAATACCAGGCACCTGTGAGGGAACTCAAAGGTGACCTGAGCACCGGAGTCCCACTGTGGTCTCATCCTAGGGATCTCAGAGGGAAGAAAGGACTGGAACCCTGGTTATTTCCTTGTTTCTATTCAAAAATCATTTCTTGTGTATCTGCTGTGCATTTCTATAAAAGTTCTCAGCCTCAGTGAGCGCATGCAGTACTAGGAAAGGGAGGTAGGTCTGTCCTGACAACCCCTGGGATTGTAGGGGAGGGTGTGCTGCGAGAGAGGGACCCTGTGGACAGCAGGGCCTGGGGGCTGCAGCCTTTAACCATCTTGGGGTGTGGGTTTGGGCAGCCCTCCCCAAGTGAGAGAAGCTTAAGCATGAACGGGGAGAAGGCTTGTAAGCAGTGGATATAAGAAACAGTGGGCCCAGAGAGAGAGTGCATGGCTGTCAGAGCCTGGGCTGTTCCCAACTGGGGAGTGGCATCAGCCACAAAACCTCCCTGCCTCCAGGGCTCTGCTTCCCATGTGCCAGGTGAGTCTGGCCTGCAGGGTAGAGTCAGCTGAGACGGCTTTGAAAAATGCTGGCCCCTGTGGGGACTGTGTGTCACCTACCCTTTAAATGCCCCCATGTGTGCCTGACAGGCAGCCAAGACTGGGGGCACTGGGCTCAGTGAACGCAAGGCCAGGAGCATGGGAGGCTGTCCTAAGCACTTGCTGAGTGGCTGCTTCAGGTGGACCGTGCACCAGGCACCTCTGGCAAATGCTGCTTCTCTGCCCTCCGACAGCTCCCTCATGGCCTAGGAAGAGTCGGGGCCACCCCTCATGTCTCCCATTGTCCTGGGCTTTCCTGGCAGCAGGGTCCACCCCACATGTCCCCTAGGGCTGCCCCTCAGCAGGGAAGCACCGCATGCTGTAGGCTGAATGAATGACGCAGAGGAAATTGCAAGCAGAAAGCCACCACCCTTATTTCTCATTCATGACCTGAACATCAGCTGGGTCGGCTCCGAAAAACAGCAGCAGGAATCTGCACCCTCCCGCAGCTTAGCTTACCGGGTGGCATTCTCCAGAGCCCGGGAGAAGGAGGCGTAGTCATCCGTGGAGTGCTCCAGAGAGTAATACCATGTAGCAGCAGCCTCGACGCGGGCATCTGAGTCCTCGCCGCCCAGGGAATTCTGCAGCGCTTGGTAAAAGGCTGTTTTGCTATTGGTCCGGCCTTGACTTTCCTCAAATTGCTAGGAAAAAAATAAAAGACATGAAATTCCCCAGTTGAATTCTGAAAAATCTAAGTCAGTGTCCCCCAAGCCCTTGCTCTAGAATTTTCTCTCTGAAAAGCAATGGAACATGGCATTAAACACGTGAGTGTCGAAGCCAGACTGTCTGGGTTTGAATCCCAGCTCCGCTTCCTTCTAGCTGTGTGTCCTTAAGCAAATGGCTATGCCCCTCTGTGCCTGCCTTCTCCATCTGAAAATGGAAGTGCCTGCCACATAGATTCTGACAAGTACTTAAAACGGAAACATGTTCGCCATTGCTGCAGTCTGAGAACAGGTCAAACACCCGAGTTTCACTTGCTTTACCGGCTGCTTGCTCAGCCAGCTCATGGGTAACTATGGTCTGGTTGTGTTAGGAATGCTAAATTCCGTTTCATTCATGGACTCTGTCACTCATCATATGACTGCTTCATGCACACTTTCATATGGAGAGTCACACTCTTCACCGGGGCCAACAGTGCCCCAGGCTTGGAGAAACGGCCATGAACACAGCAATCAAGCTCCCTGTCTCTTGTTCCAGTGGGCAGAGGTGGAAAATAAGCAAATAAATGCACAGTGTATCAGGAAACAGGTCCTACAAAGAAATATAGGGCAGTATAAGAGGGACAGGGAGTGCTGGGGCTGGGGCTATTTTGCATAGGATGGCCAGGGAAGGCATGTAGCTCTCTGGGACATGTGTCCAGATGAGAGCAACTTTCTCTATTTCTCTTACTCTGCCTTTCTCTTTCCTTCCTTCATGCTTCCCCTTTTCTCTCCCTTCCCTCACATCCTCTTCCCCTCTCCTTCTCTCTCCTTTTCTCCCCTTCTCTCTATTTCTCTCTGTATTTCCCCCTCTCTCTGTCCTTTCCTTGTCCTGGTGTTGCTGCTGCCCGCACTGCCAATCACTGCCTTCCCCCAGGACCCAGTTTCCTCCTTTCTGAAGACAAGGGGCTGGGGAAAGTCTGGGAGGCAGCCTGGGTGTGAGGTCCAGCCTCCTGGACCCCTGCACGATCCTGTGCTATGTGTTTACATATTTCTAGGACCTTATGTAAATGGTGAAACGTGCATATCAGCACACTCTGGTGTGTTTAAATTGCTTCTCCAAACATTTCCAAACACAGGATCTGTGGTTAGAATTCCAGTAGTAAGCAATCCCTCCTGGGTGAGCAATTCCTCCTGGGTGAGCAATCCCTCCTGGGTGAGCCCATCCTCTCCTGGGTGAGCACATCCCCTTCTGGGTGAGTGCATACTGTCCTGGGTGAACACAACCCCTCCTGGGTGAATACATACTGTCCTGGGTGAGCATATCCTCCCTGGGTGAGCCCATTCTCTCCTGGGTGAGCGCATCCCCTCCCGGGTGAGCACAGCCCCTCCTGGGTGAGCGCATACCCTCCCGGGTGAGCACAGCACCCCCATGGGTGAGCGCATACCCTCCCGGGTGAGTGCATCCCCTCCTGGGTGGGCACAATCCCTCCCAGGTGAGCGCATCCCCTCCCGGGTGAGCACAGCACCCCCATGGGTGAGCGCATACCCTCCCGGGTGAGTGCATCCCCTCCTCGGTGGACACAATCCCTCCCAGGTGAGCGCATCCCCTCCCGGGTGAGTGCATCCCCTCCTGGGTGGGCACAATCCCTCCCAGGTGAGTGCATACCCTCCCGGGTGAGCACAGCACCCCCATGGGTGAGCGCATACCCTCCCGGGTGAGTGCATCCCCTCCTCGGTGGACACAATCCCTCCCAGGTGAGCGCATCCCCTCCTGGGTAAGTGCATCCCCTCCTGGGTGAGCGCATCCCCTCCTGTGTGGGCACAACCCCTCCTGGGTGAGCACAGCCCCTCCTGGGTGGGCGCATCCCCTCCTGGGTGAGCGCAGCCCCTCCTGGTGGGGGACTCTTGGCCTGGTGAATGAGAAGCCAGGCTGAACCATGCTGGCGGACTAACTGATCCTTCAGACCACCAAAGCCAGGAGTGCATGCAAAGAGGGCTTCATTCTCATTCTATCAATAACATTTTAATTATTGGAATAAATTCTGGAGCAAATATGAAATTGTGAAATCCGAAGAGTGAATCTGTGAGTATTCATCATATCAGTGACTTTCAGATATTTGACCACGATCATGTAAGTTATTTCATACATATGGAACACACATGGACACACACAGACTGAAATAGCATTCACAAATAATGTTCACACTCCATACTCTTACCGTCTACAATGCATCTGAGAGTTTCCATTCTACTCTATCCTAGTCTAGTCTATTTAAAAAAATGCTCACCTGCAATCTATCACGTGGACCCTACAACCTGTTCATCGTTTAGGGGAAAAACTGCATTATAATCTCTGTCCTCTTCTGCCTGGAATATTTCTTTACAAAAATAGTATTAGTAACCCACTGGCACCCCTCTGATTATTTCTAAATTTTGTGCCACACATTTCACACATATGTTTCAAGGATATATACGTATATCAAAATAACCAGGTGAACTGAGTATGATGTTATCCCATCTTACAAATCATAATTCTGAGGCTGAGAGAACCTATCTCGCTTATTTAGGGCCACACAGACAGGATGCATGAGGCAAGACTGAACCCCAGGTCTTGCTGCTGATAAGAGACAGGCTTGTTCCCCCAGCTATAGCTTAAGCAGTATCCCACATCAGAGCTGTGGATGCTGGGACCTCAGCACACGAAAGGATGGACAGTTTGCCCACACGGTGTGTGGCCCAGAGCAGTGAAAAGAGCACTGAGTTTGGAGTCAAAACTTAGGGTTCAAACGCTGTTAAATTTGGGGGATTTGGGAAAGTACATTTTTTCCTCTCTCTGAGCCTGACACCTTCCAAATGTGAATGTATTGTGTGTGTTCATATGTCTCCTGTGAAGACGAAGTAAACAAAGCAGTCACCTGCTAAGCTTCTCTCCTAGTGGCTGGTTGTCTGTGGGTACGGGCTAAGAGGAGCCAGGAAGTCTCAGTGCAAGGGGCAAGGGCCTG
The DNA here is from genome assembly GCF_030222135.1 of Aotus nancymaae. Taxonomy (NCBI): domain Eukaryota; kingdom Metazoa; phylum Chordata; class Mammalia; order Primates; family Aotidae; genus Aotus; species Aotus nancymaae. The sequence goes on along the minus strand of NW_026988450.1, from coordinate 81,238,341 downwards.
GAGCTGGCAACCAAAATTTGGGTTCCATCTCTCACCTTTCTTAGCTTTGTGACTTTGGGAAAGTCACTCAACCTCTCTAATCCTTAGCCTCCTCAAAGGCAAAGGAAGTTAAGTAAAATCTGCTTCACAGCATTGTTCTGAGAATGAGAAATGACCTTTTGAAGCATCTAGCTTAAAGTCTGGCATATAGTCCTTAATAAAGAGATCTACTTTTATCCATCATGGGTTTCATCATTTTCAATTAGAAAACTGAAGGAGGAACTGAGAAGCAATAAATTGCTTCATTAAATGAGAAAAATATTTTAAAAGTGCTGTGTATCTATCTTCATGGAAGAAGGCTCTCTTGCTGCTATTTCTATTCTAATTCCTTCATACAAATAATATGAATATTTGAAAAACTGTGCAAGAAAATATAACAGCTCGTTCCAGTGGCTGTCTCAATGCTACAGCCTGTTTGCTCAGCTCCGAGCTGTGAGCAAGGAGATTGGGTGATGAGTGAAGGCAGGTGGGGCAGGTGGAAGGCGCCAAATTTGAGGCCCAAGTACTGCTCACAGATGATGCTTTAGAAGAAGGGATCCATAATGTCCCCACCTCAGATACTGGGTGGGTCTAATGCCCAGAGCTGGAGTGCAAGCAGAGAGAACTCAGTTCTGGGAGCCCAGGACGGTACAAGGACAAGGGTGCAGTGGCACTAAGGTGGGTTCTCCTCAGGCTGCTTTGCCACATGGGAGGCATAATCTGCCTTCATGTCTTAACATGAGGGAGCTATGCTGAGGTCTGGGTACCAGGACCTCCAACTCCCAGCACCCGCTATGTGGCAATCACTGGGCAAACTCAAGGGAGTGGCTTCCTGTCTCTGGGCACCATTTTCTCATACACAACATGAGGGGGTCATAGTGAGACCCCTAGCCAAGCCACCAATGCCTCCTGGGCTGCAGAGGAGGAAAGCTAGTTCATAAACTATCTCCTCCCTGTGTAATGCCATTTGCTGGAACTTAGAGGAGACAGCTTAGTGGTGAGAATGATGCTGCCTGAGTCATGTTGGCGATGGGAGTAGCCAAGGTCAGCACAAATGACACGCACCAAGCACCCATTGTGTGTAAGATACTGTGTTGGCCCCTGGTCCACCTCTCCTCATTTGCCCCCATAACCATCCTGAGAGGGTGGACAAGGAAACTGGCTCAGAGAGGCTAAGTGCTGTCTTACAGGGCTGATTAAGTCATACAGGTGGGGAACAGATCCAACTGTGCCTAGCCCTTGCCACCCTGACGGGCTGCCACTGGGCCTTCAATTTCTGTAACTCATGAGAACTAGGCTGCTGAAATAGTCCCAAAGTGCCCAGCATGTGTGAGGAGTGCTGTTTCCTCAATACCAAATGTTCTCTCTTACTTTTAAGCCTTTGCACCTGCTGTTCCTCCTGCCTAACTAAACACCTTTCCCTAGTTTGCCTGGATAACAGCTATTGAACTAGACCCATGCTTTTTAATCCAATGAGCATTAGAGTGGCCTGAAATCTTGATGAAATACAGATTCTGACTCAGCAGGTCCAGAGTGGAGCCCAGGAATATGCATTTTAGCAAGTTCCCAGGTGATGCTGATGCCACTGGCCTGGGGACTTCACTGCCAGCAATAGGATTATAAATAGAACATCCAGGTTTTGCTCTGGGCTTACCTTCTCCAGGAAACAAGACAGATAATGGTTGAAAGGGCAGGCCCTAGAGTCAAACTACCTGAGATCCAATTTACTCGGGACACCTGCCTTGCAGTTCTGGGACCCTGAGTAAATTGCTAATTCTCTCCATAGCTCAGTTTCCTTATTCATACAAGATGGATAATGAAAAAAAATGCCTATTGTGTGAATTACCTACAGATTCCGATGAAACATGCATTAAAAGGGGTTAGCACAGTAGTTGACACATGGTCAATAAATGTGAGTGATGATTATTAACTTGTCCCAGGCTAAACCAGGGGCCACAGGTGCTGTGTTTATTTGCCTATCGTTCCAGAGTACTACATGGCAAAGGGGCAGGGACTGCGTCCATAGCCCCAGTGCTCAGTATCTGACAGGCATGTCATAGGTGAATATGCTTTGGATGAACAGCCTTTGTAGAGATAATATAGGTTAGAGGTTGAAAGTCAAACGTCTTGGGTTTCGAATTCCAGACTTGGAAAGGTCTGGGCTTGGAGGCTGTTACTTCTTAGCTATATGAACTTGGGAAAGTTATATAATCACTCCATGTCTATTTCCTCATCTGTAAAATGGGCACAACAAATTACCCTCAACATAAAACTGTCATGAAATTAGAAGAGGTGAAACCTGCAAAGTGCTTAGCACTGTGTCTATTGTCATTGTCGTTAGGTATTTGTAGACCCAGCCTTGAGCCCAATTCAGACAGGCCAGGGAAAGCCTATGTCTAGAGAGAGAGGTCTGAGCGGAGCTTTGTCCACCCTGAGGCTGAGCTCAAGCACTTGGAACCCCTTTTCCAAACCCCTGCTACAAAATGATTGCCCTCAATCAAGGATGCAGCCTCCTTCACGGGTTCTGCAGAACCTCCTTGCAAAATGAGCTTTTAGGAGTGCAGGGACACCAAGCCCTGGACATTGCCAAAAGAAGTCCCTCTTGCATAAAATGGTCTAGAACAGCTTCACAGCCAGGTAGTGGGAGGGACGGGGCCCAGTTTATGTTTCCATGATGTTGAGATTAGAGGTCCACATTTTGTGAGGATCTGAGACACTAATTGGGTGCAGCCTTGCTGACTGGTCAATATTTTGGAGACAACCCAAAAGTTATCTCCCAAATAGTGGGAGACAAATTCCCAAGTCCCAGTGGGGTACAAGGGAATGTGAAGGGGCACATTTTCAGCATGATCTGGGACACACATTCCTTCATGCTTGGCGAGGCCTGAGCACAGATGCCATTGCCAGTTTAATTAGAGAGTCAGCAGGTGGGGGCGGGGGCCACCATGTGACTGCATGTACTGACTCCCACGAGCTGTAATTACAGGCGGGGTCTGCCTTAGACAGTAGATTTGTTACAGGCAGGAATGGCACAAAGGGCTGTCATGAGCTGGCCAGTCCTCGGTGTGTGCTTTTAAAGGACGGCCACGAACACATCCTAACGCAAAGTCAGATCCCCATGGAAACACAGGGGGCTGTTTCTGATCTGAGGGGCTGCACAGGGCTTCAGCATCAACCTGAATGTCTCGGGGCCCAGTGGATTGAATGTGAGATTTGGCATTTGAGAGACCCGGGTTCAATCTAGCCTTGTTCTGTGGCCTCAGATGATTCGCCTCCAATGAACAAATGTGTTCAGTGGATATACTGTGCCTTCATTTCGGGTCAGTAAAATGGGATTGATGTTAGAATAAAACGAATTCATGATTATAAAGAGCCTGACACATGGGAGACAGTAAATATGACTTCTCTCTTCCCTCTAGTTAGTAAATGATTAAAAAGAAACTCAGCAAGGCAGGTTAGAATGCCCTTATGTTAACGCCTAGTGATGTCTGAGAGACACGATGGGAACACATGGCTGCAGGTCCTTGCTCTTCAACGTACCATCGCTTCAACAGCTATCCATGGAGTGCCTGCGTGTGCCAGGAACAGCTCCCGGCATTTGGGACATATCAGTGAACAAGCAGGCTCTTCTAGAACTGCCTGCATGGGGCTTCTAGTTCTGTAGGACATGCTGACAATACACAGCACATCTATGTGATATGGACTGTCCAGGGGTGATAAGGAGCAAGATTAGTGCACAGGGCAGGGAACTGGAAAGGTGATGAGGGTGCTGGCCGGTGAGGGTCCCAGTTGTGCCCTGGGGAGCTGGGTTAGGCATCGTGGAGGATGGTTGAGGCCAGACTGGAGAGGGTGGGGGTCAGACATGTGGACACCTGGGTGAGGGGGAGCAGCGAGGCCTGGGGGACAGTGGAGTGATGAGGGCAGAGGAGCAGGGGTGAAGCCAGAGAGAACAGAGGGCTGGGTGGCTGGGACAGTCTCACCCTGTCTTTTGCTTCACACAAGGGCCAGAAGAAGGGCTCTCCCATTGTGGTTTGCAAATGTGAACTGCCAGAGAGCATGGAACACAGAGCAAGCCAGGCTGGGTGTCCTTGCATTGGCCCAGGCACTGCAGGTCTCAGTAAGGAGCCAACTGGCCCCTCAGCAGTGCTTCCCCCAGCTCCATCTCCCGCTGCAAACCCCAAGGCCAGTGCATTCTGCAGGCCACACTGCCCTCTTCACAGGGAATGGCAATTTCTCCTCTTGGACTGAGGGCACTCCTTCTCTCTGAGGCTGTCTTTGCTGTCCACATCTCTGGAGCCCCTCGCTAGGCAAATCTCCCCCTGGCTCTCCATGAGTCCCACACCCACCTAGAGCTAAGGTACCTGCCTGGAGGTGCCCAACAGGAGGGTCTCCTCCATCTGTTTCGTCCAGATGCTCCCAGCCTGGTGTGCACGCTAAGAGCATGCCTACATGGTGGTCTCCAGCTGTCTTACAGCCTCTTTACCCTATGGCCATCTGGCTACCCCAACCTCCATCAAGGTCACTGATGGCCTTGCAGAGGCCCACCGGCAGACGCCCCATCCCCCCACCTCTCCATCTCCTCCTCCCAGTCAGCTCTGCCTCAGGCTCATTTCTGAAGTCCCCTTCTGCTATCTCTGCCTACCCTTGAAAGCCAAGCCTCCCAGATGCCACCCTGTTCCCTTTTCCTCCCCTTCTGTCCACAAATGCTTATGGAATAGGGCCATTTCCTCTTCTTGCTTCAAGAATGACCTGTTAAGCTAATGATTCCTGTCTCTCTCCAGTTTGACCCTCACACCTTCATATCCAAATGCGTCACATCGCCTGGAAGTCTCTCAGGCCCCTCAAACTCAACATAGGCACAGTTTAACTTTGTCATCCACATGTGTTCTTCCTCACCTCTAGAACCTTCCCCTCCTATCTTTCTATCCTTAGTGACTAAGACCAGCTCTCAATTACCTGATTAAAACACAGGTATTTCCTGACTGCTCCTGTGATTGTTCCCCTCTTCCCCTACATTTTGCTGTAGCCTGTTCCTACGATCTTCCTCCTGAGTGAGACCTGCCCCCACCTCCAGTCCACCCGTACTGCTGTCCTAGTTCATGGCACATTCCTCTACTCACACTGGGGCAGAAGCAGAGATGCTGCTCCTAGCAGGGGCTTGGGGGAGGAACGCACTGTACACAGAGGCCTGTAGTCAATTTTTGCTTATTGATTATGCTCCAACTTTTGAAAAATGGTTGTAACATCACAGGTTTGGGAAGAAGGAGACACAGAGCATCTGCTTCTTGCAAGACTATTTGAATGGATGAGTGAATGAATAACTGAACGTCCCAGAATTCTCTAGAGCTCTGAGGTAGATGGAGACACAGTACTCCTTTGCTCATTTGAGGAACATGAATTAAAGACCAACCTTGTGTTGGCCAGAAGCTGAGGATTCCAAATGAACATGACACAGTTCCCTGTCATGGAGCAGAGCTTGGTGTAGCCAATGGGGTCAGCTGGTGAATGAGCAAAGTGCTCTACGAATCCTGGGTGGCTATTTGCATCCAGTGGAAGGCATCATGCAGTGGAGAGAGCGTGGGTTTGGGAAGCAACGTGACCACGTCCTCATTTCCTCTCTTCACCCAGCCCATTCCAATCAGCCTTCCCCCCACCTCACTCCGCTGAAATGGCCATCATCAAGGTCTCCCATGACCTGCAAAAGCCCACTGTCTGCCCTCATCTCACTTGACTCTCTGTGACATTTGACCTTTGCTTCCTTTTGGAAATGCTTTCTTTTCTTGGCTTTTGTAACATCACATTTTCCTGGTTTTCTTCCAAATCTGTATCTATAGTTCTGACCTCTCTACTAAACTCCCAACTCATGTGGTCAACTGCTGACGCAAGATACATCCCAAATCTGATCATTTCTAACTGTGACTGTGTCTGCAACCCTAATTTACTACCTCAACCCCTGGATTTCCACAGCAGAGCCCAATCTGATCTCTACTTCCTGTGTCACATCTCCTAAGTTAATTTTCCATATACCTGCCAGAAATGTTCCTTTTTAAAACAAATGAATCAACAAAATCACCTTCTATTATTAGCTTGAAACATTTCAGTACCTGCCAACTGCAGGGAGAACAAAGTCACTTTTCTGATAGCCTGCAATATCTCATAACTGGTCTTCTGCATACCTCTGACTTCCTCTCCTCCAGGTTCTCCAACCGGCCACAGGGTCTTCTAGCACTGACCTCCCTGTGACCTCCAAACAGCCAGGGCGATTCCTGCCCCAGGGTCTTTGCACCAGCTCCTTACCTCGATCCAAACGGCTGGCTCCTCATTACTCAGGCATCAGTCCAGAAGTCACCTCCTCTGAAAAGCCTTCCCTGACGGCCCCTAAAGTATTTTCCCCATTCTGTCACCTCCTCCACAATGACCCCACTTCAGTGTTCTTCAGGGCATATCTAAGATCCGAAATTCTTTATTCACTTACATCATCTGTGTCCTTTCATGAGAACATGAACTCTCCAAGTAAGGGGCTTTATCTGTTTGGGTTACAACTTTTCCCTCTAAAGCCTAGAAGATAGTCCAGCACACAGGAGCCTCTGAATAGTCTGTGTTGGAGAGATGTTGCATGGGTTAATGCTTGAGTGACTCCTGGCTTCACCACCCACTGTGGTGTTAAGGGACAAGGCCTGACTTCTCCATCAAGCACAGCTGGCTCAGGACTGAGGGCTCACTGCACTTTTAGGGACTCATGAAAGCATTTTCCTTTTAATTTATTTTAAAATCAGAAGAAAAAAATATCTCACTCATAGGCGGGTATTGAACAATGAGAATACGTGGACACAGGGAGGGGAGCATCGCACACTGGGGTCAGTTGGGTGGGCAAGGGAGAAACAGCAGGGGGTGGGGAAAGATAATGTGGGGAGGAATGCCAAACACAGATGATGCGGGAATGGAGGCAGCAAAGCACCTTGCCATGTATGTACCTATGCAACAACCCTGCATGATCTGCACATGTACCCCTGAACCTAAAGTACAATTAAAAAAAAAAAGTCAGTTAATAAAAAGAGTCAATTAATGCGGAAAAAAAAAAGAAAATTTAATAATGAATCTAGCCTGGTTTACATTCATCTTTATACCAATGCAGTCATGAAATACAATTTTTAATATTTTGGGGAGGACAAGTCAATCCTTCTGATCCTCAGCTTTCTCTGAACGGTAATCCCAGCTCACAGGCCACTGGGGAGAATTAGACAAAGTGACGTGCAAGTGTCAGCTGTGAGGGGTAATGTGGGGTTACAGCTCCAGGGTGGAGGGTTTACGGTGTGTGAGGGCAGCCTAGAGCCATGAGACCTCCAGGGCTCTCTGGGTGTTGGGAGACACCTCTTTTGCTTCTTCTAACACTGCAGGAGACAGAAGTGGCAGAGGATCTCACTGTGTCCATTCAAAGGCTAAAGAAATTGCAGCTCAGATTAGTTCAGCAACTCTCCTAAATGGTGTGGTTAAAACTAAGAATTGTGACCCATTTTCCTGAATCCAGGTCCTCGCGATGCCCTGGGTTCAGACCCTAACACCCACCCATCCCTGAGTGCTGGGGATTTAAGGCAGCAGTGCCTCCTTTCAGGAAATTGCACACACACTGAAAACTCCTGCATGCTTCTCTTACTATAATCTGTCACCAAAGGCTGGATATTCCTGTGCTGGGGCTAGTGCCAGCGCCTCAGCTGCCAGGTGCTGCTCTCCAACTCTCACACGAGCTGCCCTCCCCCAACTCCTCCCCACAGGGCCCCCACTCCACCTGCTCCCAGACGAGGCCAACTTGTGGCCAAGCTCAGGGGCACGGCGGAGGAGCTCTGTTTCTGATTTTTCTCGCCTTCCTTGGAGATGCCTGTGCTTGGAAGGGAAGGCAGAACATTGCATCTTGGAACAAATCTGCTTTTGATCATGCAAATGAATGCCTGGTTAATGTAGGCAGACTGTCAATTTCACCAGTTAGAAAGAGAAAGGAAAGGGGGGGAAATTCCCCATGACAGCGACTGATGAAGAATTTCAATAGAAAGCTGCTACTTCAGAAAATAAGATCATTTGCTGCGAATGGAGAACATCTCAGGCAGCCCTGATGCCCCACCGGTAGGTTGCTAACTTTGCTGGCTGTCATTAGGACTCCTTGGGTGGGCCATAGGTGGCCTGGGGTGGTATGTGTGGAGGGCGCTCAGAGGGACTTGACGGAGCCCCTACCAACCCTCTGTCTTTGGCCGGAGGGAAATGGGTGGGTCTCTGCTAAGGTGGTGGGTGGCTCCAGGGGGCAGGACTTGGGGCAAGAGGCTCCACTCCTGTCCCTCCATGACTTCTCTGGGAAGCTGCATTGCATGTTTGTGGACTGGGATCTGGCTGATACTTATGCAGTGCTGGCATGAGGAGAGAGCATGCATTTGTGTTTACTACCATTTGGAAAATCTGTCTCAGGTCAGCTGAGGTGGTTCAGAGGTTGGACATTCTCTGTGTTCCTGCTTTCTGTGGATAACTATCTGAAGAAGGGGCAACAGCTTTGGACTGTAATCTTAATATTAAAATTAAAAAATTAAATGAAAAAATGAACATTTATTGAAGCCAAACTATTTTCCAGATATTGGTGTATATTTGAATTCTTGAACATCTTTATGAGAATATTTACTAATTATCTCCCAATCTCACAGATAGGGAAACTGAGGCTTGGGCTCTGGGTAACTTGGATGCTTGTGATTGGAACCCAAGGACCCAAGACGCTCTCCCTGCTCTGTTGACAGATGACCCAGGGAGCAGGGTCCTGGTCAGTTCCTGGCTATTGTGTCACTCCAGCTGACAGTGCTGCTATGGGGCCCAACGGCACCTGATCCCCACCTCCTGAGGTCTTGGAATAGACATCCATCTCTCCTTATTGTATGTATCAATGGTGTTTCTGTTGTTTGCCTTATTTATTTTCACCTGACTGCAAGCCCTTTTTAAGGGAGGAATTCAATTTGTATTTTATGCTGAAACACCTGGTCTAGCATCTGGCAGCTAGCAAGTGACCTTGTAAATATTGCATGACTAAACAAACAGGTGTTGGTATTACAGAAACATGCTGGACAATTAGGTGGATGTGACAATTTACTGCAATTGATATGTCCGGTTTCTCAGCCCTAGATGGGGGAGGAGGAGCTGGGTGGGTATCAAAGGACAGAGGATGGAGTAAAAGGCATGGTTGGGATTGAGGCCCTCTGGAACCTGCCATCTTCAGGTCCTTCCTGGCTGATGGTTGGTCCCAGGTGCCATGGAGCCTTCTGTGGTGGGAACAGAAATGCACAAACCCAACTCTAAATTCAGGTTGGGAGCAGGCTGAGGCAAGGGAGGGCAACCAAAGGGCACATTGGGATGAAGTCCAGAAGGAGCTTCCTCGCTGTTGGGAGGGTGGGAGCATAGCTTGTAGCTTAGTTTCCACTTAGGCATCCTCCATACCTTCTTGCAGTTCTGCGTGGGGCAGAATCCTAAGGATCTCTCTGAGCAATGCTTGCATATGGTAGGGTTAAGGTGGTGCTAGCACATCTCTGTTCTTGTGTTTAGCACAGATGAGGTCATGGGTAGAGACCCCCTGCTCCATTTGGGGTCAGAGACCCGCAGTGGAGACTTGGCTTTGCGAAGGACTAGTTAGCTGACCTAGAAACTGGTAAACCTCACTAAGCCTTTCTTTCTCAGGAAAAAAAAGGTGTTAAAATACTGGTTCATGGTTCCCTACCTCACAGCCGTATGATTGAGATAAAGTAAAGTAAGAGCCTGAGTTACTTCACTTAGGATAACCCCTAAGGTTATTAAAAAGTTAAAATTATAAATAAATCAATAAATGCCTACAGAAAAAAAAGAATGTGGGTAAAATTGCAAAGCCTTTTGCACATAGTAGCCCTTATTCTATCTGGGTTTGCAAACATTTCAGTACCCAACATACTGTTGTTGGTAGATGGAAGGCTCTTGGAGGAAGGTCTGGCTTTTCCCAGAGTGCTGTCATGGAAAAAGGATGACTTTAGAGGTAGATAGAACCTGGGTTTGAATTCTGGTTTTTCTCTGAAAAATAGTTATAATAATCCCCACCTTGTAGTTGTGAGGGTAAATTATTTCATTGAAGACTTTTGGGTTAGGGCCCAGCATATAGTCAGTTCTTCATATTTTCATCCATTCATCCCAGTGAATGTTTACTGTGTCCCTGTTGTGTGCAATATGTCTAGCAGAACTGGACACATTTCTAGGCACCAGAGATACAGCAGTTTCAAACATTCTAGTTGGGAAAGAAAGATAATAGACAAATACATAATATGTCAAAAGGTATGAGTGCTGCAGTGGGATGTGGGATGTGGGGATAGAGAAGGCTAGGGATATGGCTTCCCTCCCAATCCAAGTGGTCAAGCAAGGTCCCTCTGATAAGCAAACCCTGAAGGAAGTAAGGCAGTGAGTTACCTAGGGGAAGAACATTCCAGAAGAGGAAACAACAAATACCACGATGCTGATGTGGGATACGCTCAGCCTATTTGAGAAACTCTAAAGGGGAAAACCACAGTGAGGCAGGGGGGAACAGCAGGAGGTGAGGTCAGAGAGCTAACAGGGTAACATCAAACAGGCTCTGGCAGTTAATGGAAGACTGGATTTTCCTTTGCATGAGAGACTGGAGAGAAGGCTTGGAGTAGAGGAGTTAAATGGTCTGACTTATAAAGGGATTGCTCTGGCTTCTATGCTTCTCATAGATTACAAGAGGCAAGACAGGTGCAGAGAGAGAGAGTTGGGGGCTACCACAAAAACCCCAAAGAAAATGGCTGGATCAGATGGATTTGCAGATAGAATGCTGGTAGGATATGAGACAGCAGTGTCAGGAATGACTTGTGGTTTTGAGCCTGCGTACAGAAGGATGAGTTGTTTAGTTGCTGAGTTGTTTGCTAAGATGGCGAAGACTACAGAAGTACATGCTGATTGGGGATGGGAGCAGAGGTGGAATCGGTAGTCCACTTTGGCTGTGTTATTGATGAGACGCTATGAGACATATAAGTGAAGATGTCAAGTGGACATTAGCTAAACCAGTTCAGAGTTGAAGGGAAAAGTCCAGGAGGAATAAATTTGGGCACAGACACATGTTTAGTAGATGTCCACGTGCAGTGGCACTGAGCTGTGAGCTGGCTTCTAATTCCCCATCAATACTCTCCTACTGCAGGTAGTCCTCCTCACCAGTCAGCACCTAGATGAGTTCCCAGCAGGACGCAGGCTCACAAAAGCTGCTCAGTGGCTGCACTAATGCAAGGGAATGAATGAAGAAGTAAAGCCAGAAAGGGACGGTCTAACCAATGAATAAATGTGCTTGGGAAACACTGCCCTGCAGTTAGTGTCTGGGATGACTGCCATGGAGAAGGGCTAGGAGTTGCTCTGCTGTGCCCTCAGAGGGGTTTCTCTATCTGGAGATGCCTGACTTCACTGCTGGCCTCCCCAGCCAGGCCTCTGTTTGGCAGTGAGTCTCCTGCTAGTGGACCCATCTTTCTTTGCAAGTGAACAAAGTAAGCTTTCTTTAAAAACCTTAGAGATAAACTTAATGAGAAGAATGCAAATGCATCCTTGAGTAGAGATCCCAGTCCTCTGGGTTCAGGTCCCTGGCTGGACTGGTTAAGGAATTCAGGACAAAGTTAGGACACTTACAGATACTTCTGGGACCGTGCTTAAACCAGGGAAGCCCAAGGCAGCCACAAGTGCAGTCATCCCTCTCACAATGAACAAGCCTAATCAGAAGACATGAGCCTGGGCTACCCTCTGGACACCATGGTCCCAGATCTGCCAATAAAAACCACTGACCTCACCATCCCTGATGGACTGGATTTCTACTGCCTTGGGAGAGGTCTGGGAACTAATCACAGGGCCTCCCTCCTCCCTAGCCCCATCAGCCCTTTCTAGGCCGATCCCAAGGCTCCTGGAAATATAAAAGAGTTCTTCCTCTTTCAAAAGTCAAAGACGGCCATGGTAAGTTTTCAGCGCATGGTCCAAAGAACCAGAGCTGTGAGGACACAGCGTCTTCTGCACAGAGACTGTGCCTCCCCCGTAGGACAGTGTAAGATAGGGAGGTGAGTGGGAAAGAGTCCCTGGTCAATGGCCAGCTCCAACCCAGTCTGCCTATGACTCAGAGAGCTGTCTCCTGGGCAGAGAGTGTTTAGGGGCAGTCAGGGAATACTAAGATTAGAACTTCCATTTCTTTCTCATGCTTTAACATTCTTTTGTTTCAATAAAGGGTTTATAATAACTTAGAGTATTATTACAGGAGTACACATGTATCTAATTTATACTTAAATAACTAAACTTACTATTTCCTAACTGATGAGGGGCTTGATCAGAAGCAACTTGAAGACTCCTGTTTTAGAGACTACAAACTCTGAGACAGTGGAGGAGAGTGGCCCCTTTCAGTACTTCCTGAATGGTTATCTTGTCCAATAACAAAGTTGCAGCCCCTCGGGGTGAGGGCTGTGCTGTATACGGGTGCTTGGCAGAAAAATGTTGAAATGGACTAGGTACAAATGGTATTTCGCCTTGGCTGTGAGTTAGCCAGATGAAAGCTGAGGGTGACTAAGCTCTACTTGACACCATCCCCTTGCAACACACACACACTCACACACACACACCCTCAGAGAGGACTCTATCACTGCTCACATGCCACACCCACCTTCCAGATGGGAACCTTCAGAAATCAGCTTCATATTCTAGCCTCACCAGCCCTGCTTCTTTCTCTCTTTCTCTCTATATACATGTACACATAAACGTATATAATATGTAACATATTATGCATGTCTATATATACACAGCAATAGTAATAATTCATAATATTCCTTCTCACATCTCTATACCTCCAGAGGTAGCCAATGTTAATAGCATGTTGTGAATCTTTTCACTCCGTTATCCTTCCATGCAGAAAATATACAAATATACACATTTATAAATATAAAGATATGTACAAGTTGGTTTTAAAAAATATGAATGCTATCTTAATTTCATATTCCTCTGCATCTTTTTTGTCATGTGTCACAGGGATCCCTCGAGCCAGCAGAGATAAATCTAGCTCATTCTTTTTAACATCTGCATACTATTTAATTGTTTGTATCTTAACATAGTCAACTATTTCCCTGTTAATGGACATTTGAGTTGCTTCCAATTTTTTGCCACAATAATCAATGCTGTGATAAATACTCTTGTACATATATCATGTAAGACTGGAGCTTTTATTACTGTAGGATAGAGTCCCCAAGGTGAAATATATTACCCAAAGGAAATAGTATTATCCAAAGGAACTCAGGATCCTGATGGCTGCTTTCATGATTTAATAAAATCTCAGTTACACTGCCTTATATTCAACAGAGCCAACAGAGACCCGTGTCACGCGTGTGCAGGGGAGGGTGCTCTTTACCCAGGCCTAGCGTGGTCCTCTCTCTGTGCCTCATGCACACGGGGCTTCCCCTCCTCAAGTCTGACCACCTACAAGGCTTTGGTCAAGAGTAGTGTGGCCAAGGCAGGGTGGGGCAGGCAGAGGAACATGTGCTCAGCCTCTTCCAGGGTTAGCCACATTCTAGTGAGTGGCTGTGACTGCTGGTGAGAGCAGGAGCTGTGCATTCAAGCAGACTGTAGACCTCGCAGCTCACTCCCACTTCTCTGTGCCTCCAGCAAGCCGCACAAAGCTGCGTGTTTGCCAGGTGCATTGTGCATGCTCTTTTTCCTGAGAAATGTAACTTGGAAGGCTGGTGCTTTGGTGTCTTTTTCAGGATTGGGAAAGGGTGATGATTTAATAAGGGTCCCTTCACCCCCCGCCTCCTAACCTCTCAGTTCTCAGTATGACAAGCATCCTTCATGAAACAGGGGTGGCATGGCCCAGATGTGGGTCTTCTAACTTGGAGCCCTGAGCTGCAGAGCTTCTAGGTCAGCTCCAGTTTTCCACAGTGATTTGCTCACAGCTGTGATTTGTGGAAGTGCCTGTGTTGCTCGCTACCCTGCAAGTGTCTGATTTCTGAATCCCCCCATTACCACCTCCTAAACTCATGTAGGCATTGTACACAGTAGTTATTCAGCAATTGGTCGATACCTCTTGATCAAGTCAGACATTGAGGTCCAGAACCCTTAGGAAATGCCAGGCTGGAGATGTCCAAGGCCCCTTCCCTGCCTACCTTCACGGCCTTTGCTCTGTTGATGAGCCCGTCATCCTGAGAGCTCCCGATGAGCAGATCGACCTCTACCTGTAAAGTCCTCTTCAGAGCTCTAGCTGGAGCTTCCTGGAGGAACTGGCCATCGACGACAGGACTCCAGTAGTGGAAAGGGCCACTCACGGCCAGGAGCTGCATTGGATGCAACAATAATCAGTTTTCCTGGAATTATCAGTTGCATTACTTTGGATAATGAAGTCTTAACCATACTGAATGCTAATGCTGGTTATCCATCAGGGACTTTACTGGGAAAAAATGACCAGGACAACAGGCAGACGGGATACCATGTGACAAACTCAGGGGCTGGAAGGTGAATGAATCTCACTCTCAGCAATGATGGTCTCCAGGGGAGCATCCCAGAGGTCACAGCAGATCCCCAGGGAGGGATGGGTAAGCCTGACCCTGTAGGTGGGTGAGAAAGGCAGGAGGGGACAGTGGTTGAAGAGGAGGCCGTGACTGTAACAGGTGACATTAACCAGCTTCAGTTGTGATCAAATTAGCCTGCACTTAGGGGAGCTGAGGATAAGACCTGCTCCAATTCTGAGTCCAGACTCATTGCTAAGATGATCAGGCCATCAATTACAATAACAACAATTATTCCTGCTAGTGTTCCCTCCATTAATGCGAGTGCCAGCCAGAGGCTTGGTTGGCAAGCAAGAACTTTGCAGGCTAGAAAGGGAACACATAGCTGTCCCATCTAAGGGAGTGAAGTGGCTCAAACCCACTGCCATCTGTGAAGCCCTGTCTGCAATGCTCAATACATGTAGCTGTGACCTGTTAAGGGTTTGGTCCCCTGCCCACCATGGTCCTGGCAGGGGCCAAAACCTCTCATATGTGTTACTTCATTTTCTCTTCCTACTCTGTGAGGTATGTATGACTACTCCCATGTTATAAATAAGAAAAACAAATTGCAGAGGCATCTGTCTACCCTCAGTCCCCATGTTTGAACTGCTGCAGACTGTGGCATGTGCCTAGCTCTGGCAGCTGGGGAATGCGAGTTCCAGCTCCCACTGGTGGTCAGCCTCATGTGTGATATGGCTGGGGTGGGTCACATCTCCTTTTCTTCACTTTCTATTTGTAAAAGACCAGAGAATGTCTCTTCCCAACTTGTACTTAAGTGCCCACCTTGGTCTGGGCATCATTGAGGACATTGGCAGGCTTCTGGCGGAGGCAGGACACCACTTCTTGGCTGGATGACATGGGGCAGCTGACCTCCTTTGCCAAAGCAACAGCCTGCTGCTGGGCCCTCTCGTGGCTGATGATGGCGGCCGGGGAAAGTGCAGAGCCTCCCTGGAAGAGAAAGCAGGCTCAGGGCTGATGGTCCAGAGCATCTCTTGCTCCTGCTTACTTGAAGATCTCAGTGCCACATTAGGGCTGTGCAACTTTCCTCCAAGCTTGCAGGTCCCAGGACCTATTCTGGGGATGCACACAGTGCAGAGGTCATGACTGGTCAACAGCATATCGGCATGCAGTGTGGTATTGAACAGGTGTCTCCCTAGGCCTCAGTTTCCTAACCTGTGAAGTGAGGGGGTGCTGCCCAAGTGAACCTTCGGTCTTGACTGTGCAGATGAATTTGTATATACAGGCAACAGGTTGCTGGTTCTTTAACAGGATCAGAGATCGGCAAAGTCCTCTGGGAAGAGAACTCTGCAAAGATAGAACCGTCTCCCACCATCACCCCCAAGAGGGCTCCTTAAACAGCAAGCTTTCTTGGCTCCATTAAGATCGAGTTGGACTTTAGAATAGAAGCCCACCTAGGAGCTAATGAAAACACAGTCTTTGTAAGGGTAAATTGCTTCATCAAACTCAGCGTACTCTCTGTTAAAATAACAGGTTTCTTCTTTCTAATGATGTAAGTGGTAGGAGCTGGGTTCCAGGAAGTTCATCTCTGCCTCGATAATTGGTAGAATTGGGCCATCTGCCCTGGGAGGGACAAGTGAGCTGAGTGGGGTCTTGACCAGGGTGCAATTCCAGGGCACATCCTCTGTGGGTCTCCCCGTAGCTCAGACACTGGCTGCGCACTGAAGGCTCATGGATAACCAGGGGAGGCAGTGGTGGCGACACCAGTGCCACTGCTCTTCCCCATGCTACTGCCACTCATGGTAACAACAGCAACCACTGTGGATCGAGGACTTTGACAAACTCACTCAAGAGGTTTCATATTTGAACTCATTGGATCCTCACAGCAACTGTGTAAGTCAGTTGTTCTTACTGTCCCATTTAACAGTTACGTAGGAGGCAGAGCTGGGATCTGACCCCAGTGGCCACTGTGAAGTGGACCTTTCACACACCTGGTAGGTTCCTGATGAAAGGTGGTGACATTGTTGTTACAATGATTCTGTTAATTGTCAAGCTCAAGAAGGGACCTGCGCCTAGGGTGAGAGGCAAAGCCGGACAGTCAGAATCTCAGCCAGAGACAAGGAAAAACACAAGTGCATGGAACTGGGGGATCCCAGACATGGCCGCTGTGAGACTGGTGTCGGAGAAGCTTTTGTAACGGCTCTGGGCTTCTCAGAACAGGCTTGGCAACTTGGTCCACAGACTCCAGAAAGGGCCGGGATATATACATGGTTTTCTGTCCTTAATTGCTTAGACAAACTCTGAGTCTCCTGGTTCTGCTTTAAGACAAAGCAAGGCTCCTGTGCTACATGATCTCTAGCCAGTGGCTCACTCTGATCTCCAGCATCTTTAAAAGAGAGAGAATCCTAACTCCCAGGATCCTCTGAGAAGCAGCAACGATCAAAGTAACCTACTCAGCCAGGCCAAGGCTTGGAATTCAATGACCCAAGGAACAAGGGTCAATATGATTTGGCCTACTGTTGAGTTCCTGGGCTCTCGGGTTTATTTTTCTAACAATGAACAAGGCAGCTTTTCTGAGAACCACTGGATGTACTTTAAATTTAAAAAAAAAGACACACACACACAGAGAAAACATACACATACTCAAAATACTCAAGCTCAAAACTCCACATTCTGAATGGCAAACTGCAGAAGGGCCTGCAGGCAGGCAGAGAGGAGATGTGAGTGTCAGGATGGGGCCCCCTCTGACAGTTTCAATATTTTCTTCAGCTATAAAAAGCCAGGGATCCCGATCTGGTGAGGAAGTGGTTAAAGGCGTGGGTCACACTGATATTGCAAGATGGCTTAGAGAACTTTTCTTTCTCTTAAAGTATTTTGTTTAAATCGATCTTTCTGAAGGAAACATTTTTTCACCATGGAAAATTGGTGTTTAAGCAAGCCAACGGTCGATTCCGCCCTCGCTTTAAAGAACCCGACTAGAGACAAAGCACTCGGGGACAGGACGGGAGTTGCTGGGCAGAGATGTGCAGACAGCATGGGTCTGGGACAGAAGGGCTCGGTCTGAACCCCAGCTGCATTACCCCCTGACGAAGTGGGCTTGGGCAAGTGACCATCTGTGATGAGAACAATACATCAGACTTCACAGTGTCGCCGCAAAGATGCTTGAGGCCAGGTAGCTGAAGAAGGGTGTCCTCTGCACCGTGGGAGCGATGGCTGCACTGTGGTTAGTGCAGTGACATTCATGGGACCCCACAGGGTGTAAAGGGATCAGGTCTTCTCAGTCCACCCAGTCACACCTACACGTCCACAGCTCTGGGCTCCAGCTTTATCTAAATCTGACCTATCTATTCAATGGCAATGAGATTCCGCTGGTTGTGTGTGTGTTTGTTTTTTTTTTAAACTTTAAAAATAGTTCAGACCAAAACCACAATTGCTGACCACTGCTTTCCTTTCTGGGGCCTCCGAACGTGGTGAGTGGCCTTGACCTCAGTCACTATGGTCACTCTGGAGTCAAGACCTTCCCCTGGCCACGCACACATATCCACACACACAGACACGGATGGAAACACGCACACTGCAATCAAGGAGTTTACTGTTATTGCTTCTCAGAGGATCCTGGGAGTTAGGATTCTCTCTCTCTTTTAAAAATCCCAGAGATCAGAGTGAGCCACTGGCTGGAGATCACATAACACAGGAGCCTTGCTTTGTTTTAAAGCAGCACCAGGAGACTTGGAGTTTGTCTAAGTTGGGTTAAGGACACACACACACACCAACGGAGACATACACTTACACACACATATGCTTACATGCACACATGCTCTCACACAGAGCTACAGACAGAAAAACACACTTACATGCATAAACACTGCCACAGATGTAAACACACAGTCAGAGAGACATACTTACACAGAAATACACACTTACACACACAGACACTCACGATCACATAGAAAAACACAGGCAGACACTCATGGACACAGGGAGACCCACACTTAGAAAAACACAGTCACAGGCCGGGCGCGGTGGCTCAAGTCTGTAATCCCAGCACTTTGGGAGACCGAGGCGGGTGGATCACTAGGTCAAGAGATCGAGACCATCCTGGTCAACATGGTGAAACCCCGTCTCTACTAATACAAAAAAATTAGCTGGGCATGGTGGCGCGTGCCTGTAATCCCAGCTACTCAGGAGGCTGAGGCAGGAGAATTGCCTGAACCCGGGAGGCGGAGGTTGCGGTGAGCCGAGATCGCGCCATTGCACTCCAGCCTGGGTAACGAGCGAAACTCCATCTCAAAAAAAAAAAAAAAAAAAGAAAAAAGAAAAACACAGTCACAGAAACATCCAGCTACAGAAAGAAATATACACCCACACACACACACACACTTACATAAGCACAGAAAGACACACACACAGACACACACAGTCACCGAGACACACACACACACACAGTCATAGATATATATTCAAAAGATACACACACAGACACACACAGACACCTACAGATAGACACATACACTCAGACACATCCATACAAATACACATACACACAAACACACACACACATAGCTGCCCTTGTTGAAATGGACCCTTGGGCATTTCCCAGGAGGAATCCCTCCTGTGGCCTCCCCAGAGCAGCTCCAGTAAGCAAAGCAACAGGAGTGGGCTGGGCAGCTCCCTGGACAAGCAGGAGGTCTGGTGGCCCTGCCCTGGGGCATCCGTGCCTCAGAGGGTCCTCTGGGTGGACTCCACCTCCCTCCTGGCACCCCGTGCACTTCTCAGCCCCTCCTTGGAACGTGGATCTTCATCTATAGTGGCGTCTGCCTCACGGGGAAAGGGGAAGAATGGGAAGCCCAGTAAAGAGGTGCCCAGTGAGTTCCTCATCCATCAGGCACTGCGTGGAATCGAGGAGTTAACTCCTGCAAAGCCCTTACAGCCCCGCACAGACACAATGAAGAGGAGAATGAACATCAAGTAGCACTTTCTGTGTACCTGGCACTAAATGTAGGCTGTACACGTTCTGCGTGGGTTGTAGAAGAATGTGTATAGGTAGGGTTCTCAGAGCAGCCCTAGGAGCTGCGTAACAACAGTATCTTCTCAACTTTAGAGGGGGCTCCAGGGTAGAGTTGAAGCCACTCCCCACAAGTCTCAGAGCTGGGAGTGGCAGAGCTAGGATTTGAACCCAGGCTGCGGGCGCCAGAGCTCCATGTTCTAACCAGTATGCCATCTCATGCTTGCGGTGGGCAGTTTCTTTCCGTCCCTGTGAGAGCATGAGGCCAGAGCAAAGTACAAAGCTCATGGCCCTTGTTCCAGACAGACTGGGGTTTTAATTCCAGCTCTGCCCATGGCTATGTTGCCAATTCCCTTTGCCTGTCTGAGCTTCCAGTTCCTAACCTGTAAAATGGGGATATTATGATCAGTGTTCACAGAGCTGAAGTGCAGATTAAAGGAGACAATGGAGGTGTAAAATACCTGATGTGTAATTTGCACTCAAAGTCTGTTGTATTCATCATCAGGAATGTTATTATCCACGGTTTAATGCCTGCAATGTAACTTGATGAAACTAGTTATTACAACCTAGGCTGATGGGGAGCAAGTCCCTTGCACCATCTGACTTGGGGGCAGGTGCCTCTACATGCAGAGTAGCTGCAGAGCTGGTAAACTTACTTCCCTGTGGTACCACACATGGGCCGAGGTGCTTTCTTGTCGACTCGCGATTTATTTCCTGCCACAACACTATGAAGTTAGATCAGGTAGGAAGGACTGTCTTTTCAGGAAGAAAATCTCTGCTGCACAGAAACTGAACCCAGATGTTCCAACTTCAAACCCTGGGCTTCTCTCTGTATCTCCTGGGAGAAACCAGATGTGTGACTTTTAGGCCCTGACCAGACCACTGGGCCTCTAGAAACTTAACAATATCTAGTTGGCTTATTTACTCTATTTTATTCCAGGCAAAGTGAGTCACAAAGAAGCATAAGTCTCAAGGTCCAGTTAGGTGGTATTTTTTAAAAATGTGGACTGTATCCAGCAGGACACATGTACTGATAACCTCTGGATGAGCTCTGTGCAATAATCAGCAGTAGTGAGCCAAAAATTGTTGTGCTTTGGGGATTCAGGGGAGGGAGGGATTTCTGGGCACTAGGGTGGCCCAGAGGAAGCTGCAGAGAATCACTAGGACTTGTGTGGATTTCTATGGGAGGAAATAAATGGGAAAAACAGCGTGGGTGACCATTCTGAGAGGGAGTGGGCAGGGATGGCAGTAGGATCAGAAGCCGATTACCCAGTTATAGATAGGAGCTGGGTCCTAGGTAACCCAGCAGCCCCAGGACAGGGCCTGGAACTCAAAATGTATATTGCATGAGTGAGAGAATGACTGTATGAGTGACGGAGTGAACAGATGAATGAATGGCAGGCAGAAGGACCAATGACTTCTAAATGAAGAGAAGAATTTGCATAGAGGTGTAGTGAGAAGTAAACTTCAGAGGTCATTAAAACCCAGACTAAGTAAGAGATGTGATTTAGAAGCCACCAACCCTGGGACACAGAGCAGGCATCCATTTCAGGCAATGGGGCATCCATAAAGTCTTTTAAATGGGGTATTACAGAAAGGACTTAGGAATTTCCTGTCACTGGGTCCTTCGTCTTTGCATTCTTAGAGCTGAAAATGGTTCGTAGCACTCAGCAGGCCCTCATTGAAGGATGGAGCATCAACACCTCCTGAAAGTGAGCTTCTGCTGGCAGGGATTGGGAGGTAGTTATTCCTTTATCCTCAGAGTCCAGCACATGGTGTGGAACACCATGTGTGAAACAGAAGCGAACTGGAGTGAATGGCAGCTTGGTGGCTTGGCCAGTTGACTGTGGATGGACTGGAGCAAGAAGCATCTGAGGCCGGGAGTCCATCAGTGACTTGTAAGGTCTTAAGAAAAAGGTGTAGTGCAGGATCCAGAGCACCACGCCCCCGGCCTCACACCAACCTCTCCTGGGAACTCATTCACACCTGGAAGGTGCCACCAAGGTGTCGTGGGCCAGCTGACTTGGGGCATGCTATTGAGTAGCCAGGATAGCTAAGGGAGAGAGCTCTGGAAACTAAAGCACAGATGGACTTTTTTAAAACTTCTATACATCCAAGTTTATATTTGTATTCTCTTGCATGTTTCCTACACTAAAAATCATCTCCTTTTCTTGATCTCTAAAAGCCTGAGTTTTAATCTAATTTGTAACACTTTGATTTTGGCAAAACTTCCATCAGAGGGGTGGTAATTAACACAACTTTCATCTTGAAACCCCAGTATTAGGGCACAAGAATGCACCTCTTTCTTCTTAGAATCAGCAGTTCTTGGTTTCACTTGGTGAAAGCCCGTGGAATTTGGGTGAGAAAAGCAGAAGGTAGCTTAGCCCTTGGTCAATGTCCTTTGAATATCAGGCTAAGGTTTCACTCTTGCTTTCTTTTTTTTAAATTATATTTTATTTTATTTATTCCTTTGAGGCAGGGTCTTGCTCTGTTGCCCAGACTGGAGTGCAGTGGAGTGAACACAGCTCACTGCAGCCTCAACCTTCTGGGTGCAAGCGATCCTCCTATCTCAGCCTCTAGAGTAGCTGGAACCACAGGCATGTGCCACCATTTCTGGATAATCCAATAATTTTTTTTTATATAGAGACAGGGTCTTGCCATGTTTCCCAGGCTGGTCTCAAACTCCTGGGCTCAAGCCTTAGCCTCCCAAAGTGCTAGGATCACTCTTGCTTTCTTAAAAGGCATCAAAACTACCTGTTGGTATAGTCATGATCTAGGAGACCATCTGAAATGTAAGATTTGAAGGATGCCTAGTGAATGCTATTCCTTCTTTTTTATATAAAAATTGTGTGTGTGTGTGGGTGTGCATGTGTGTGTCTGTGTTTACTTAAAGGGAAGCAGAAAATAATTAAACACTCACAAGGCACCTTCTAAGGGCCAAGTCATTTATTCACATTTTCTTTCATGATCTCCAAAACAACCCCTAAGTATAATATTATTGTCCCTATTTTACAGATAGAGATATTGAGGCCTGGAGTGCGTAGGTAATTTTTCCAAGGTCATGGAACTGATCAGTAGCACGGCTAGGATTATAAAACTTTCACCATTTGCCCCATACTGTGCTACCTACCCATGAAAACAGCAATCACTAAGCACATCACAAACACTTATTTTTCATTCCACTCATGAGTGGCTGGTGGATGGCGACTTGTCGGCAAGGTCCTTGCAAGGGTGGCGGGGTGGTAGGGAGAGGAGAAGGAGGAGGAGGAGGAGGAGGAGGAGGAGGAGGAGGAGAGTCTGGCTTCTTCATCATGCCACAGGGCTCAAAAACAGAGGAGGAAGAGGAGCAGGAGGAGGAAGACGAAGGGGAGGAGAGCCTGGCTTCTCCGTTATGCCATAGGGCTCAAAAATACACCGTGTCATGTCTGCAGACTGAAAAGGCCTGGTGAGACAATAGACAGTCTATCCCAAGTCGCTTTGATTCACATGTACAACTGTGCTCCATTCTGCTTAAGATAGAGCTCTTCCCTCTATTGGCTCCTTTAAATTCCCGCTACCATCCTAGGAAGTAGGAAGAACCAATATTACTGAAAATGCTTTCTTTTTTTCCCTTTTTTTTTTTGAGATAGAGTCTTACTCTGCCACCCAGGGTGGAGTTCAGTGGCATGATCTCAGTTCACTGCAACCTCTCCCTCCTGGGTTCAAGCAATACTCCTGCCTCAGCCTCCCAAGTAGCTTAGACTACAGGCACACACCACCACACCCAGCTAATTTTTGTATTTTTAGTAGAGATTGGGTTTCACCATGTTGGCCAGGATGGTCTTGATCTTTTGACATAGTGATTCACCCGCCTAGGCCTCCCAAAGTGCTGGGATTTCAGGTGTGAGCCACCACAACCCACTGACTTTCTTAAAAATCATTCTTCTGTGTATGACCCACTTCATTCTGAGAAGAATTTGGGGTATACTCAAGAAAGCGTGTCTAAGAAGTTTGAAGACCTGCTAGTAGCGGGTCAAAGAGGTTAAGACCCAGGTTTTCTGGCCCCAGGTTTTTGTTTCCGAGATGCTATGCTGTCTCAACAGCTGGAGGAGGTCACGTGACATTCACAGGCCTTCAGTCCCGGGGCACCTCCTGCTGCCTGGCCCCACTGGGTTTATATGAATAGTCTGACTTGATCAATCCACAGAGCCTTCTTACAATTCAAGGTGAGTGAATGATGGGAGAGTCCTACTGGCTTTTTATACTTTTCAGAATATTCTAACTTGTCTCCAACGAATTAATGTTAAATTTTTAATTAGAAAAATTTAAATTACATTTAAAAGATGAATTGCACACTAAAATGCAATGATCCTTGTCAAGAGGGAAGCAGTCATTATAACTTAGCGTGTAAGCACATCAGTGGAAAAGTGACGTGGCCAAGTCCATTGAGAAAACCTTTGCAGGGACAATAAGAAGTGGGACAGAAATGAGACCCCTTCACCCGCCGAGGGAGGAAGGAGGTGGTTCTGGTTGAGAAAAGAGGTCCCAGCAATAAGCCTTTCTGTCTTCACAGATGGGCACAAATGCAATCCTTTTTGCACTCTCGTAAAAGGCTGTCATATATTGCTCTACGTCGATCAGTACTACCTTAGCTTATGTAAAGGAAAACAGAATGGCCACTGCAATTTGTAAAGCAAAAATAGCAGACTCCAAATAGAAAATACAGGTGACGAAACAAAGAAAATTAAAATTACACAGAATCCTTCCAATCAAAGAAAACCACTATTAAATGCTGTTAGCCTCCAGCAAGTCTCGTGTGTGTGTGTGTGTGTGTGTGTGTGTGTGTATACACATATATTCAGGAAATAGAGAGAGCTGATTGCTTTTGAGTCTATCTTTTTCACCTAACAATCCATTGTGAATATCACTCTGTGTCATTACTTATTTATTTATAAAATTGTTTTCAATGCCAGCATGCTAATTAAATCTAGGATTTTAGGTTATTAAGGAGAATGTTATAGACAGGTTGGGGCACCTGCAGGCCATGAAGTATGACAGTCTTGGATACAAATCCCAGCTCCGATTTGCAGCTGTTTGATTTGAGACTCTTTTCATCTGTAAGGAATATAACAATATTGAGAGCTTCCCCATAGGATTGTTGTACTGAAGAAATAAGAAAGTTTTCCTGTAACACAATGGTGCATTACACATTGTAAGTATTTAATAAATGACAGATATTGTTGTTTCAGGTTTTATGATGTTACAGACAATACTGCAATGTATATCTTTATAGCTAAATCTAGTCACATAGCCATGATGATTTCCTTCTACAAAGGCATTACTGGGTCAAAAGGTATAGTTTTTTCATCAAAATAGATAAAAACATATTGAATGAGTTGTTTCCATGGCCTTTTAATAGCTTCTCATTAAAAAGGTACCACATGAAAATCTGTATTAAAGAATATTTTTGTTGTATGATAAACATTTAGCTAGTATTTTAAGCTGTTTCTTGGTAAAATACCTAACTTTAAGAAATTGTATTATTGTGATATAATTCACATACCACAGAATTCATCCACTTAATTCAATGGTTTTCAGCTATAGTCACAGCGTTGTGCAATCATCACCACTTCTAATTTTAGAACATTTTCATTATCCCACAAAGAAGTCCTGTACCCATTAGCAGTCATTCCCCATTCTCCACCCTCACTCCCAGCCCCAGGCCATCACTTATCTACTTTCTGTCTCTATAGATTTGCCTACTCTGGACGTTTGATATAAATGGAATCAAATAATATGTAGCCTTCTGTGTCTGGCTTCTTTAACTTCATCCAGGTAATACCTGCTGTAATACTGTACAGCAGGTATTAGTACTGTATTTTTGTTGCTAAATTATATTTCATTGTATAGAGAAACCATATTTTGCTTATCTAGTCGTCAGCTGGTGAACATTTCGGTTTTTTCCATTTTTTGCCAGTTATGGATAATGCTGTTGTCAACATTCACATTCAAGTTCTTATATGGACGCATGTTTTCATTTCTCTTGAATGTATACCTGGTAGTGGAATTGCTAGGTCACATGAAAACCGTGTTTAACCTTCTGAGCAGTTGCCAAACTGTTTGTCAAAGTGGCTGCGTTATTTTATGTTCCCACCAACAAAATTAGAATGCTCCCACTTCTTCATATCCTCAGTAACACTTAGCATCTGGTTTTTAAAAATTGTTATTATTATAGGCGTCCTAGCGTGTGTGAGTTAATAACTCATTATGGGTTTAATTTGCATTTCCCTAATGACCGACTAATAGTTCTGAGAGTCTTTTGCCGTGCTGATGGGCCCATTCGTACATCTTCTTTGGAGAAATGTCTATTCAGATGCTTTGCTTATTTTCAGATTGAGTTATTTGTCTGTTTGTTATTCAGTTTTAAGTGTTCTTTATGTTTCTTTGTGTAAGTCCCTTATTAGATACATAATTTGCAAATATTTTCTCCCATTATGTGGCTTTTCTTTTCACTTTCTTGATGGCATCTTTTGCAGTACAGAATTTTCTTAATTGTGAAGAAATCCAATATATCTATTTTTTCTTTTGCTGCTTGAGGTTTGGTGTCCTATCTAAAAAAACCTTTACCTAGTGCAAGGTCCACAAGCTCTGCCTTGCATTCTATAGATAGATATTTTATAATCTATAGATATATAAAAACTATTTTTTTTTTTTAGAAGGAGTGTCACTCTGTCGCCCAGGCTGGAATGCAGAGGTGTGATCTCAGCTCACTGCAACTTCCACCTCCTAGGTTCAAGCGACTCTCCTTCCTCAGCCTCCTGAGTAACTGGGAATATAGGCACATGCCATCACGCCCAGCTAATTTTTCATATTTTTAGTAGAGATAGTGTTTCACCATGTTGACCAGGATGGTCTCCATCTCCTGACCTTGTGATCCACCTGCCTTGGCCTCTCAAAGTGCTGGGATTACAGGCATGAACCACTGTGCCTGATCAAAAACTTTTTTTACAATAGACTGCTAACCTGTCCTACAGAGAGACTGCACCTTGGTATATTTTTGTATTTGCAAGCTGAAATCACCCACCAACTGTGTCTACACGTGGAGTAAAGAAAAGGAAGGTACCAAAAAGTAATGGGGTGCTGTAGTGCTCTAAGCACTTTACATGCTCATGTGCTCACAATCTCTGCAGCAGGGAGACGGGACTGTGCCTCTTTTATTAAAGGGTGAGGTTCAGAGAGGGTAAATAACCTTGCCCCAAATCACCCACTGCTGGGGAATTGGATTCCGGCTATTTGTCTCCAAAGCCACGGCACTACCAACCCTCTATGTGCCAAACAGAATCTGCACTCAACCTGCCTTCTGCAGATATCTTTGACAGACACTGCAGTCCCTGTGGTCTAGCTGTATAACTGTCCCCTTTGCCTGTGGAGGCGCAGTGTGGAGGCCTTCCCAGGCCTCCTAAGTCTCTTCCAGGGGGAGCCCTCTAAGTCTCTAAGTCTCTTCCAGGCACTTCTGCTGGGAAATGGAGAGGATCCGATTCTTGGCTTTGCCTCTTTAGTTCAGAGCAGGCACCTGTCATGTTTTCCTACAGGTCTTACAGACTTGACAAAATGCCT
Organism: Aotus nancymaae; assembly: GCF_030222135.1. Taxonomy (NCBI): domain Eukaryota; kingdom Metazoa; phylum Chordata; class Mammalia; order Primates; family Aotidae; genus Aotus; species Aotus nancymaae. The sequence continues at coordinate 81,211,209 of NW_026988450.1, read as the reverse complement.
TTTTCCATCTGTTACAAACATGAAATCCAATTGCCTCTGTCACCTTCTGGCTGTCAGAAGCCATTTAAATGCTTGGCACTTGAAAATTTCTGATTTCCCAGGCAAAGGTGTCACACGTTTAAAGTGACACCATGAGTGATAGCCGAGGCAATGGCTGCACTCTTATTTCAAAGGGAATTTAAAATGCAGGCTCCTGAGCCTCCCTTCCATTGTCAATGAGCACTTCATACATACACATGGGCATATGTTTCCCTTTAAAAATAATTTCATCATTATAACTTGTAAAACCTGACTGCTTCGTTCTACTCATTTATTCCTGCAGCTTTGTTTCAGGGCCCAGGAGAAGAGCTAGAGCAGTAGGGACTGCCCAGGGAGAGGCAAAGTCTCTTCTATTTCCCTTCAGTCACCCCTAGACTGCCCCCTCTCTCCATTTCTTCTCTCCTTTCTTTGCTTCCTCTCTCCTTCCTCCAGAAAATGCCATGGGCCACCTCCTGACCAGCAGAAAGGACTCACCATGTCTGCCCTAGAAAACACAATGCATGCAGAAAATTCTGAGACAGTGGTGGGTGGGAATGGCCTCATAATTACAAGAGAGGAAATGGCATAGAAGGTGCCTGGGAGGGATCAGGGTTGTCTCTCAGAGGACAGTGCGACAGAGGCACAACCTGGGCTGAGTGACTGAGGTGATTCCATGCAGAAAGAGGGGAACCAGGGGGGAAGCTGGGAACCAGTGGGTGCAGAGGGGCCATCCAAGGAGGATGCGGCTTCGCCAGAACCTGGACAGGGCCGCAGGGCACTGCATGAGAAGGGCGCGCATGAGTCCCTGAGCCTACTGAGATCTTGAAACCCACATTACACAATTCCGATGTTATCCTCTTCAAATCTCTCAGATGAAAAGCAGAAATTATTATTTTAAAGAGATGGAGAAAAATATGGACAGACCATGGGCTTTCAGATTAGAGAAATCTTACTGAGTCCTGCACTGACAACTTGGTAACTGGTTTCATTCTCTGGGTTCCCATTTCCCCATCTGTAAAATGGGTATGTGATATGTTTCAAGGTGTGGCATCAAAAGCATGGGTCATGGAGTCCATCAGCCCAGGTTCGAGTCCAGCACTCCCTCTAACCATCTGTGTGTTCTTAAGAAAGCTATTTAAAGTCCCCATGCCTCAGTTTACCCTAATGTAAAATAAGGATGAGAATATTTACCTCATTCATTTGTTAAGATGAATTGATGGGATAACATGTAAAGTGCTTACACGGTTCAAGTTTCCAATAAACAGTAGTAGCAGTTGTTAAAATCATGGTTGATATTTCAAAGAGTTCTTGTGAAAATTAAGTACCAGTTTCAAAAAGTACTTGATAACTGACATCTATATAGTGCTTTCAGGTTATACAGTATTAACAACAATAAACAATGATAACTGACACCTGCATAGTACTTTACAGGTTATAATTATTTATTATTGCTACTCAAATAAAAATAAAATTTTCCAGCCTAAAAATGGCTTTTGGGATTGAGATTTTGTTTTGGCCAAAAATGTTTCTATAGCAACTAGGCCTGCCTACTCATAGCTCTCCTCCATGGCTGCCCCACACGACAACTAAGGGTAATTAGTTGTAGCTTAGTGGGCACCGAAGCAGATGCTGACAGATGATTTCACACCCATCCAGTAGGTTATAACTGGATGACACTGTTTTAAATTACACTGAGGCTAGTTTTAAGTTTTCTTTTCTTTTCTTTTCTTTTTGAGATAGAGTCTTGCTCTGCCACCAGGCTGGAGTGCAGGGGTGCAATGTCGGCTCACTGCAACCTCCACGTCTTGGTTTCAAGCTATTCTCCTGCCTCAGCCTCCCAAGTAGCTGGGACTACAGGTGTGTGCCATCATGCTCAGCTAATTTCTGTATTTTTAGTAGAGACAGGGTTTCCCCATGCTGGCCAGGATGGTCTCAATCTCTTGACCTTGTGATCCGCCCACCACAGCCTCCCAAAGTGCTGGGATTACAGGCATGAGCCACTGCACCTGGCCTACTTTTCTTTTCAGAACAATAACAGAATGTTTAGAAAAAAGTATATGTCATGAAAGTATCAAGGCATCATAGAACAAGGGCATTAGCGGAAACCTTAATAAAAGTCATAATAATGGTGTTGCAGATTCTACCCTGATTTTGTGCTGTTCAGGCACATTTAGAAGTGGGTGGGCAAGGTTTCTTGGCATTATTGTTTAGGAGATAACAATACCAGGGCAGAGTGTTTAAGAGGCCTGACTCTGGTGATGTCAGAAAGCTAATCGCAAAGGCATTATCACTCAGTGTCCAGCCTCTGTTTCCACTTTCCCTGCGCCCACAGCCTGCTCTGCTGCAGCGAGCTGGTTGATTATCAGGATAATTCCATGGGTGTCTGTGAGCTCCTCCTATGTGCCCTATGCATCAAGGAATAAAAAATGATTAAGGTCTCAAGAAAGCTTGCAATCTATGGGGAGGGGAAGTTTTTTCTTAATTTGCTCCCTGTCTCTTCTGCCCTCCCTCCCTTCTTTCCAGTGGACCTTTGCTGGTTGCCCCAGGCATGCAAAGTGCCAAGGCTAGCCATCAATAACTGGCCAAACAGATACACTCCCTGCCTTCTTGGAACTTACAGTTTTTGAAAATCAGACCAATAGAAAGATAGGGAGGGTTGGTGTTATGAGACACCCTTGGAAGAATTCCCTTCATGGGGCCTGACAATGCCCAATACCACCAACACCCTGCACCCTACACCGTACACCATACACCACACACATGGGAAGACTTTGCCTCTTGTCTGTGTCCTCAAACAGAGTTCACAAGGATCTCTGTGCCCTTTGCAGAAGATAGACTCTAAGTCGGCACCAAGGGAAGATAAAATATAACGTTTCAACAACATTCCCGGCTAGATCACTCTTTGCTTAGAAATGATGCCTGTTTCCTCCTCTGCATTTCTGTTGGAGCTGTGTTCTCTCCAGTGGGGCCTGTGTGACAATCCACCGGAGGCACGAAGGCTTACACAGGAGTGCAGTTACAGAAAGTGAGCGAAGAAAGCAATGTTGTAAACAACTGAAATTGGGTCCTGCTCAGAGAACTTCCCAATCTCTGGGAACACTGCTGACCTCTTTATCAACCCCTGCAAGGCTGAGAACAATAAGGTCTTCCCCAGCGTGGAGGCAGTGGGTCTATGTTGAGCAATGACACACGAGAACAGCTTGAATGAATCAACCTATCCGTGCAGCTCTTCACAGCAGACAGCTGTGGTGTGGACATCAAGCGTCTACTTTTTTCCTTCTTCCTGAGCACATTGCTAGTGCCCAAAGACCTTCCAAAGATTCTGGTGACATATACATTTAGGTTCCACTCCAGCTGGAGAAATCAGCTCATCCAGATGGACCACTTATCCAACGCTGGAGATGTTCCAGAAACATAAACTTTTATCTCCAGAGAAACAATAGGGGCTGCTCTCCCCGCAAGACAGTTTTCATAGTTAGCTTATTGTCTTCCCCAGAGGTGAAAAGTCACCATTCACAACTTATGTAGTTTAATCCAGAAGGTACAACCTTCATTTACTCTTTTATTGAAGGGATAGTTATGGCTCTTATGGATCACGTCTTTGGGGGTAGCCTCTGTTTTAGGCTCCCAGGTCATGATTAGACATACTCCTCCCTTCCCAAGCTCAGACTCCAAATTGAAAGGAAGGGAAGCATCCGTACCCATTCCTTATACCACGTATTTAGTCTTTCTACTCCCTGCCTTCCTATCTTTCTATTGGTCTGACTTTCCAAAGTTCCTATTTTGGCACAGGGTGTTGGTGGTGTTGGGTGTTGTCAGGCCTCATGAAGGGAATTCTTCCAAGGGTGTCTCATAACACCAAGCTTCCCTATCTTTCTATTGGTCTGACTTTGAAAAACTGTTAGTTCCAAGAATAGGAACTTAGGACACAGACAAGAGGCAAAGTCCTCCCATGTGTATGGTGTATGGTGTATGGTGCAGGGTGTAGGGTGTATGCTGTAGGGTGTAGGGTGTAGGGTGTAAGGTGTATGGTGCAGGGTGTAGGGTGTATGGTGTAGGGTGTAGGGTGTAGGGTATAGAGTGTAGGGTGTAAGGTGTATGGTGCAGGGTGTAGGGTGTATGGTGTAGGGTGTATGGTGTATGGTACAGGGTGTATGGTGTATGGTGCAGGGTGTGTGGTGCAGGGTGTATGGTGCAGGGTGTATGCTGTATGGTGCAGGGTGTATGGTGCAGGGTGTATGGTGTATGGTGCAGGGTGTATGGTGCAGGGTGTAGGGTGTATGGTATAGGGTGTATGGTGTATGGTGCAGGGTGTATGGTGCAGGGTGTATGGTGTATGGTGCAGGGTGTATGGTGCAGGGTGTAAGCTGTATGGTGCAGGGTGTATGGTGTAGGGTGCAGGGTGTATGGTGCAAGGTGTATGGTGTATGGTGCAGGGTGTATGGTGCAGGGTGTAAGCTGTATGGTGCAGGGTGTATGGTGTAGGGTGTATTGTGTATGGTGCAGGGTGTATGGTGCAGGGTGTATGGTGCAGGGTGTAGGGTGTAGGGTGTATGGTATAGGGTGTATGGTGTATGGTGCAGGGTGTACGGTGTATGGTGCAGGGTGTATGGTGCAGGGTGTATGGTGTATGGTGCAGGGTGTATGGTGCAGGGTGTAAGCTGTATGGTGCAGGGTGTAAGCTCTATGGTGCAGGGTGTATGGTGCAGGGTGTAAGCTGTATGGTGCAGGGTGTATGGTGCAGGGTGTAAGCTGTATGGTGCAGGGTGTATGGTGTAGGGTGTATGGTGTATGGTGCAGGGTGTATGGTGCAGGGTGTATGGTGTATGGTGCAGGGTGTATGGTGCAGGGTGTAGGGTGTAGGGTGTATGGTGTAGGGTGTATGGTGTATGGTGCAGGGTGTATGGTGTATGGTGCAGGGTGTATGGTGTATGGTGCAGGGTGTATGGTGCAGGGTGTATGGTGTATGGTGCAGGGTGTATGGTGCAGGGTGTAAGCTGTATGGTGCAGGGTGTATGGTGTAGGGTGTATGGTGTATGGTGCAGGGTGTATGGTGCAGGGTGTATGGTGTATGGTGCAGGGTGTATGGTGCAGGGTGTAGGGTGTAGGGTGTATGGTGTAGGGTGTATGGTGTATGGTGCAGGGTGTATGGTGTATGGTGCAGGGTGTATGGTGTATGGTGCAGGGTGTATGGTGCAGGGTGTAAGCTGTATGGTGCAGGGTGTATGGTGTAAGGTGTATGGTGTATGGTGTATGGTGCAGAGTGTACGGTGTATGGTGTACGGCGTATGGTGTATGGTGCAGGGTGTATGGTGCAGGGTGTATGGTGTATGGTGTACGGTGTATGGTGTATGGTGCAGGGTGTAGGGTGTAGGGTGTATGGTGTATGGTGCAGGGTGTAGGGTGTAGGGTGTAGGGTGTTGGTGGTGTTGGGTGTTGTCAGGCCCCATGAGGGGAATTCTTCTAAGGGTATCTCTTAACACCAACCTTCCCTATCTTTCTATTGGTCTGACTTTCAAACACTATAAGTTCTAAGAAGGCAGGGGTTGGTCCCCTTCCATGCACTTTGCACTAGACCAGGTGGGCTGTACACATGATTATGTATGGACCCTCATGATAAAGCAGTATCAGTAACACCACTAGGCAGAGAGAAAGAATCAGAAAGCCCCACAAGGTTACACAGCTCCTAAGTGCCTCAAATCCTCTCTTGCTTGTGGCTCCAATATGCAATGTGTCCCATTCCTATGTTGCAGATAAAACACCAAGGGGCATTCTGAGAGGGAGCAATCATTGTTGGGTGAGAGGCATCTGGGAAGATGCATGGACGAGGTGAGCTCTGGGTTGGACCTGAAGGGACCTGCCCATGCCCTTGCAGGGGGAAAGGCATCCACACAGGAAGGGAAGGGCAGTGGCAAAGTGCATGAGGAAGAGGTGAAGGCTTGTCTGCACTGCACAGTGGCAGGGGAGTTCCTATGGTGAGTGAGGCATGGAGGCCTTGAGTGCTGACACTGCCATGGGGCTGATAAGGAAGATAGAGAACAGATTGATGAGCTTCAAATGCTAGGAAAGCAGTGAAGTGGATCCTGTGGGAAAGGGATGAAGATGGCCTTGAGTTTTGGGCAGCTGCTTGAGGAGGATGGCAGCAGGGCCTGAGTCTTATTTGGGGACACAGGACTGAAAAAGGATGGGAAGAGAGCATTGGCAGGGAGAGGTGGGACTTGGGAAGACCCAATGGGAGGCCAGTAAAATAGTGACAGCAAATTTCCTATTACTAGAGCCCAGGAGCCTAGGCCCAGTGGTGCCACTCATCAGCTGGGTGACTGGAGGCAAGTAAGTTAAGCCCTATAAGCGCCAGTTTTTTCAGGTGAAATCTAGATACATAGAGTGAATAGAAAGCCTAAATACGTAATATAAGCAAGAGCCAAGTTGCATTTCCCCAATATTAATTCCCTTTTCTTTTTTTTGGTTTTTGTTTCTTTTTTTTTTTGAGACAGAGTCTTGCTCTGTCACCTAGGCTGGGGTGCAGTGGCGTGATCTTGGCTCACTGCAACCTTCGCCTTCAGGGTTCAAGCGATCCTCCTGCCTCAGACTTCTGAGTAGCTGGGACTACAGCTCATGCCACCACACCTGGCTAATGTTTTGTATTTTTAGCAGAGACAGGGTTTCGCTGTATTAGCCAGGATGGTCTTTATCTCCTGACCTTGTGATCTGCCCCCCTCGGCCTCACAAAGTGCTGGGATTACAGGCGTGAGCCACCATGCCCATCCTCCCTTTCTGTCTGCTCCTTGAACACAAGCATTTCTAGCCCCAGACCTTGGCCGTTGTTATGTCCTTTGCCTGGTGTTTTTACCTCTTGATTTTTATGCCAGCGTCACTCTGGACTTATTTCAAATGTCAAATTTTTAAGGAGAGAGTTCCTCTTACTGTCCCCATGCCCTCAGTTCCCTTCTAAGACTTTATTCATTTATTTCTCTAACTCCATAACCAGAGCAATGCCTAATACATAGAAGGGGTTCAAAAAACCATTAAATTATTGAATGAGTGGGTCAGACTTATCTGGCCATAGAGGAGGCAAAACTTTACTCTTGAGAACTTCTCTCTTGCATGGGATATTGAAGGTCATAGGGTTTGATATGAGAATCCCATCAACAGTTTTATAGCACCAAGCATAATGCCTTGCATATAATAAGTGGTATTAACTTCTCTACCAAATAAATTAGTTTACACTTGATTTTCTCCATTGAGAGAAAGATTTCTAGTTTCCAAGACTTCCTTTTTCTTCTTCCAAACTTTTAACATTTATGTTGAAAGAGGAAAAAAAAAATCAAGCTATAAAGTAGGACTGGAAATCTGCTCATACTGGACCAAGCTGTGACCTCTGACCCAGCGTGGGGCTTCAACATCACATCTGCCGAGTGAGGCCGAATTGCCTTAGGAGCTCTTAACCTCCTAGAACCTGGAGCTCCTCTGAGACCTGAAGCTGGAGAAGTGGCTTTTTATTGCTTGCCTTGGGAGACCCGTCAACCCCCAACTGGAGAAATACAACCACTGGCTCCTGCCAACATTAAGTGTGTAAAGCTAGTTTTTACATAGGGGAACATTTCACTTTAATAAAGGTGATGACCACATCCTAGTGCTTGACTGAGTGATTGATGCATGGCTGGCATTTTTGTTATTTGCCTATGGCCATTAGTCTGGGCCCCAATAGCTAATTAATTTGCAAAGCCCTCTGGAAATCAGCTGCTTCCTACACAGATGGTACTGGGTGTCTTTGTGAGCCCTAAAGCCCAACTTCCTGATAGTGTCATTCGGCCAGTGCAGCAGAGCGTGGGCTGACCCCATGCTTACACTTGAGGTCCTTGGTGGGGGCATCACCTGCTAAGTGTTTTTGTCTTTGCTTCTTGTGCTGACTCAGTACACGGACCTTGAAGACCAAGCTGCTGGGATGGAATCTAACATGGTCCCGCCACACCTCAGTGCCATGAAGTTCCCGTGTGAAACCAGGAGCCCAGAGGTTTCTTGGTCTCCTCACCTGGCCCTCTCCCTACTGACATCTTTCTTCACACCCTGGGGTTTTGATATGTGTCTCTGTCTCCTCTGCTAGATCAGAAACTCCTTGAGGGCAGGGAGGGATGGAGACACATTCAGGCTCTATCTGAGAATTCTCTCCCGATCTGTCCTCTGAGTATAGGTTATATACACAAGAAGTTTACAAGAGATGTTGGCAAAATTAAGTAATTCAGCAAATATGTGATGAACACTGTTTTGTGCTGGGCCCGGGGAAACCAGGATAAAGTGTTTGGCTTTCAGCTCCTTGAGGGTCGGGCCTCGTCTTGCCTGGCACATAGTACAGTTACATGCATAGTGCCTGGCACACAGTGAGTGCTAACAAACGTTTGTTGAATGAATGACTGAATGTATAGAGCACGAAATGCATGCTTAATAAATGACAACCTTCTTGGACTCGGGACATTTCATGGATTAGGAGAAAAAGGTTTGTGAACTATGGAAAATAGCTGGGAGAGGAATGGTTAGGGTGGTAGAGTAGCAGGGAAAACATGGGAACGAACTCACAATACAATTCTTCTTGGCTGGGCCTCCACAGTGAGAAGTCTACCTCCTGCTCTTCCTCTACTGCGCTTAGGTAGCTCATGGCTCACATGCTTTCACCCTAGTTCTTGACGGCAAACTACTCCTCCTTTAAGATGCAGTTCACAGGCTGCCCATACTGGAGCTTCTAAGCCCTAATTCCCAGGGATTCCTGAACAGACCACAAACCAATTCCTCTTCTCAAGTCACATGTATGATGGTGGAGAGGAAGGACAGGTGACACAGCCACCCAAAGATGCCTTGCTATACAGCAGGCTTCTGAGATGCATGCCAGGGAGCACAATCTAGTGGGTCAAGTCCAGAGATGCCATGGCACATCCTCCAATGCACAGGCCAGCCCTGAAACCCCACCACACACACACACGTGCACACACACACACAGGTGCGCACACACACGCACACACACAGGCGCACACATATGCATGCACACACACACATGCACACACAGGCACACACACACATGCATGCACACATGTACACACACATGCATACACACACACACCCCTCAGAAAATGTTCTGATCCAAAACGTCAAAAGTGCTGAGGTTGAGAATCCCTTGGGGTTACTGAAAACAGAGGCCTAAGACCTGAGTCACCTGGTCTAGCATGGCATCAAGGTTCAGCCCTGCCCTCTCCGGCTGAGCCCAGGGCAGACATCTCCATTCCATCCCCCTGCTCTGGCACAGCCCAGGCTTCAGGTAGCACAGTGCTCAGTATGAGGGGCACTTTCTCAAACCTACCGAGTTTCCTCAGTTATTCCAGGAGGCGAACGGGAGGTCATAAACATCCCGGGCTGGAGGCTGGGGAAGGTTAGCAGCAGCACTCCAGTCACCCAATGACCCACTGGCAAAGGGCGGAGAAGAGCCTGCAGCCCCGACCTCCAAGGCTCCGCATCTGCCTTTTTCCTTCTTCAGCAGCTCCTCCTGTGCCCTTGATCAGGAACCCACTCTACATGCCTCTCTCTTGCCTGCCTCTGCCTTTGACTTGAGCATCTTCAGGGCTGATTGTGTCTTTCTCCAAAACTTTTAAAGCTTGTGTTAAACCAGCGGCCACTTTGCACACACCTCTCCTGTCCTAGCTTGTCCCAGGACTGGCTTCCTTTATTCCTACAGTTCTCAGCCTAATGATACCTCTAGAGAGAGCACATCCCCCCACACAACGGACCACCTGTGCAAAGTAGCACATCTGGGCCCCTCCGACCCATCAACCCATTAAGTTTCCTCGATGGGTCACCATAATTGATAGTCACATATTCAGTCTTCCCCATAGGACTCCTCCTGTGGGAAGTAGTATTATCTGCTGTGTAGTATATATGCAAATAACTGCCACCCCATAATGTTCTTTCTAGTTCTTTTCCCTTGACCCACACGTTGCGCCGAGTCACCATGTCTCTGTAGTCTCCTTTAAGTTAAGTTAGGCACAGGGAAGGGAAGGGCTTTTGCACTTTTGTTTACAGCTAAATCCCAACTCCTGGAACGCCTTGCTCTATAAAGCTCTACTAAAGAAATGACAGGGAATAAATTCAGAGCCTTATCTGTACTAGATTCTTGGTTAAGTGTCTATTAAAAACTCATACCTCTGACTATAAGTGGAGAACTCTTTTACTCTTCTGTGTGAATTTGGGGGGAAGTCTCCACTTCTGCATATTTCTGCCTGTCCCCTCTTCCCTGTTAAGCAAACTGCCCACTGAGTCTTTTGCAATATTTCCTTTGCACCTTCCCAGCATGCTCTTCGCGAGCGGGTGTTTCCACAAGTTCTAAGGAACCATCTCTCTAGTGCAGAGTGCCTGCCTGCTAAATTTAGAAGCAGCTCTGGGGTTTTGATTCATCTTTGCTAACTACGCCGAGTGAGGTTTCCAAATGACTGTCCCAGGGTGGCTATGTCGGCCTCGCTGGGCTGGGGCCTGGGTCCCCAGCCATAGACTCAGGCCCTGGCCCTGCTTGCAGGCTAGCTGTGTGATTATGGGCAGGTCACTGAAGTCTCTGATGCTCTGTCCACTCTTTGAGGTATGAGGGGCTGTGAGGGGCTCTGAAGGCCATCCCAGCATGGTTGTCTGGCATTCCAAGCTCAAGCAGGCAATTCCCAGGGAATCCTGGGGTCAGCATTCCAGAAACTTTCACCTCTTTCACCAATAAGCTCTGAAGCCCCAAGTGCCTGGGTTTCTCTGCTTGAGACTCACACACTGTAAGTAGGGAGATCTTATATGCAATATTTGTATAACCTATAACATATACAACATACGTTCTGTAATATATAACAAAGAGACACATGTATTTTAACATCAAACCCACCACAAAGGGTAGAATAATCCACACCTATATCCCCTTCACCTAGATTCACCAAGTAGTAACATTTTGTCACGTTTGCTTTCTGTCTCTCTCATTCCCTTTCTGTGTCTTGATATATAGAGATATAGGTGTATTAGGTTGGTACAACAATGATTATGGTTTTTGCCATGACATTTATGGCAAAAACCACAATAACTTTTGCACCGACGTAATGACTGTAGATACAGGGATGCAGCTCTTCTTTTAATGAACTATTTGAAAGCCGTAGCCATCATGATACGAGATACTCTCTTAGTCACCATGTGTCCCTGAAGAACTAGACATTCTCCTGCATAACCCATACCCTTATTACCATGTCCAAGAGACTTAGCACTGGAACAGTAGTATCTACTGGGCAGTATATATGCAAACGACTCCCATCCCATAATGTTCTTTCTAGTTCTTTTCCCTGGACCCACACATTGCACAAAGTCATTGTGTCCCTTCAGTCTCCTTTAATCTTGAAGCTTTGCTCTGGGGTCCATGCAGCAGTGACAGAAGGGAACTGCAAAAATTGGGAAACTGAAATCAGAGAAGCTGCAGCTGTCAGCCACAGCCTTCGTGGACCCAGCAAGCTCCGGTGATGCACAGGAGCAAATTCACAGCCCCATCTCTTTGCCTTTTAATTAGAGAAAGAAGACAAAGTTTCTGAACTCCCAGAATCTAGAATTAAGCTGGCCATATTCTCAAGTGCTTTGTAAAACAATTACAAATGCCTTTATCTTCCCAGTCCTTGCAGAGAGAAGCCTGCTCAGAGTGGTTACTGAAAACAGGAACCTACCCTTCTGCAAGCCCTGTGCCTTCCTCGTTCCTAGCAGAGGAAGTATGCGGCCAGTTTAGCAACTGCAGTTCTTCTGGGTGGCATGGGCTGCTTCTCCTCACTCACAAGAGGCCCGACTGTTGTTTATTCCGGAGGAGCTGCAGTTGACAGACGGAGAGGCAGTGACTCTGCGCCCAGCAATCCCTCTGCAGACAGCTCCTACAGGAGTCATGCTCAGTGTGTGAAGGTAATTTGGGAGGATGTGGCAGAGACAGAGCGGGGAGAGAACTCAGGACCTCTTCAACACACAGTTGGCAGGGATTGACTTTCTGGGGCCAGAGGGGAGCTCCCTGAGAACAGGTGGGGCAATGTCTTTAGAGAAGCCCAGCCCCCAACCTGGTGCCCAGCACACTGCAGTGGCTCAGTGGGTGTTGGATGCATAATTCTATGGGGAGAAAGGCTGGAGGAGCATGGGCAGGATGTTGCCAGAGGAGATATTCTCACCGAAAAGGCCTGTACTTAGCAGGCTTCTTACAAAGGACAACTGGGGTTTGCCACCAGAATTTCCAGCTATGGGACCTTGAGCGAGTCGTTTAAACCTCTCCAGGCCTCGTTTTCTCATCTGTAAAGTGGCAACGATGGTACCTAATGCACACAAGTATGGGGCAAAGTCAAGAAATGGACATCTGCTAAGTACCCAGGCCAGTTTCAGACACATAGCAGGTGTTCAGTAAATGCTATCAGGCTGGAGCCATGATGTTTAAAGGCACATGGAGCCAAGTGGGTTGAGAGATTGCAATAGTGCTACCTGGAGTGTGACTGTACAGATCTTCTTTGGGAAGATGCCAAACATAATTAATAACAATCTGAGCTGGTGGCATGTGTATGGGGCAGAGGAGGAATCAAAGGAAAGGCAAACGTGAAGTATATAAATTCTGAAAACAGCACGTCAGAGTTGGAAGAGATTTAGGAGAACTGCAATTTTCTAAGGAATGTGCCACACTCCACATTCTTTTAGATGCCTACATATGGCAAGAGCCTGGTGTCAAAGAAATGACCTGAGCTTGGGTCTCAGACTGTCCTCACTTGGGGCTGTGCACGGGGTGTCAGTAGGTGATATCTACCATCCTGAGTGACGGGGGAGGAGCAATGCAGAAAAATAACTTTTTCTGCAATCCTCAGAATAGTCCTATAGGTTCACGATTGTTATTGGCTTTTGACAACTGGGAAAAAGAGGCTCAGAGAACTTAGGAGGCTTATCTACGTCACATAGCTGGTGGGAGGTAGAGGCAAGTTAGGGGCTCCAAAGGGTTGGGTGCACCTCAGTGAGAACAAGTGGATGAAGGGCCGAGGCCTGTGTTTAAAGTGGTGCCCTTCACTTTAGGAAAAATGCACCCCACAGTCTTCAATTTGCCATTCTGTGGTTTGCTATGAGATGCTCAGCTGTGAGTCTATTAAACTGGGCTGTGGTCCTTTGAAAACTGGAGAGGTAAGCCCAGGTAAAAATTCTGGCAAATTTGTTGCAACTAATAGTTTCCACTTAGAAGAATGCTATTTAAGAGTGCTTAATATGCTCTGAAAGTATAGTAAAAATATTTAAAACGTATAGAATAGACAAATTGAAATCTAATTAGATTCATTCATCTTCAACAGATCTAGAATCTAGATCAGAGCAGCAAGATGGCAGTATAGAAAGACTGTTGTAATCAGCTGCACCCGAGTCAACATTCTGGGTCAGCCACCAGAGAACTCGATGACTCTGTGCAAGTCACTTTGCCTCTTTGAGTGTTCGTTTTTTCCTTGTAAAAAGAAGACCAGTTTCTTTATATGTTTAAGAGAAGTTTACATGTAATATGTAGGAAATAGTAAGTACTAAATAGGAGCTATTGATATCATTCCTAAATCAGAAAATTAAAATATATCCAATCTCTTTACTATTTCCTAGGCAGAAAGCTGCTAATAAGCAGTGTTAAATATGATGGATTAAACTGCTAAAGCAATGAGCAAGGCATTCCTCCATTTTTCTGAATATGTATTTCTTTTTGTTCCTCCATCTGATATAAGTGAAACAGACATGAGTAGGTTTGCATTGCAGCAAACCAAAGTCACTTTCTGAAGCAAATGTTCCTAAGTCACTTTCAGAGAAAACTTCCCCATTCTGAATTGTGAAATCTGGCAATGTATTTCCAAGGGAAATGAGCCTTCTTAGAGACAGAAATTATTCATTCTAGTACACCCAAATCAGTGCCCTGCATTAATAAATGCTGCCGGGTTTTAAGTTTTTATTTGACATTCATCAAGAATGTATTTCTCCCAGCTCTGAGAGAGGTTGAAACTTAAAATTCCCATCAAGGATTTCCAGCATATTTCAGAGCAAACCATTTGGTTCTTTTTAGCAACGCAAGGGTTCTGTTTGTACATTTACATGTCCATCTATCTATCTATCCATCCATCCCTCTCTTTCTGCAATAAAATATGCATTGAAGTTACATCACGTGATCAACTTCCTCCCTCTCTCAACCTCCCTATGAGTTCTGAAGGAAATAAGTACAGCCTGTTCAAACCACTTCCTCCCGTCTGAGAACCACTGAGGGAGGAGCCAATTGGATTAGGGTAACTCTAGCTAAGACAGCAATTTTAGGGCTCTGGGAGCTCCGTGGATCTCTTTTGCTGTCAAACAGCTTTGCAAAGTCACATTTCCCTCCTTGGCACCAGGCCGACTGGAACCAGGGCTGGAGGACTTGGGGTGTGTGTGTGTGTGTGTGTGTGTGTGTGTGTGTTGAAGGGGTTGGTGATTGAAGTTGAGAGACTTAAAGAGCTTCCGAAGAAAGTGAGAATTGTTGCAGGTATGTGCTGAGGGGCAAAATAACTATCTTGGATGGTCCAGGCTTCCCTAGAAGCAGACCACCTGTTGCCTCTACTGTGCCAGTTTGTATACAACACCTTCAGCCATTCATTCTAACTAACTGAGCTTGCATTATGTGCCAGGCACCTGCTAGGTCATGGCTTTTCATTGAGGAATACAATAGTCATCAACCCTATCCTAAGGAAGTTGCCCTGGGAGCAATAAGCACTTGGAGAAACAAATACATAAGGATAAATTGTGGTCTGTGCCACGAAGGAAACGGAGCCGGGGGAGAGAACAGAGGGGACCGAGTGTAGTCCGTGCAGTCAGTTTCATTTAATTCTCCCACTCACCCTGCGAGGTGAACATGCTCCCCCCACCAGTTTGCAGATGTGCCAATCTCCCCCCACTCTTCCCCTCTCTTCCCTGCATGCCTTCCAAGCCACCTGGACAATCGGCTAAAAATATGCATCCTCTGAATGCAAGGTCCAAGCACCCAGAGTATCTGGACCCGCCTTTCGTTGCACCACTCTATCCACAAACCTATCGGTCCACCTACTGAATAACTATGACATGCATAACCCTCTAGCACACGAAAAAGTAACGTAACCTTGCCAGAAAAAAAAAAAACTCTGCTTTAGGCAGCCCTTCAGCCCTTTCCTCAGGCCTAAGGCACGGTAGCTGGGAGCCAGGCTCTAGAGCCAGACCCCTGGATTCCAGTCCCGCCTCCAACACTTCCCAGCTGGGCAAACTCCAACAAGTTATGGGAGTGCTCTGGTCTTGGTTTCCCCAGTTAGACAAAAGTCCTCCCTGGAGAGTCGTGGAGGTCAGGTGGGGAGCACACGTAACACACGCAGGACACGCAATTCCTCAATATGCACTGGCGCCCCCTCTCCTGCTGCTATACGCAAAGCCTCATCAAGGGCTGGCACCAATCTGGGATGGACGCAGAGAGCCCTCCAGCTGGCCCCCTCATTACGTACAGAAAGGCGAACTGACACCAAAAGAGGAAAGTGCTGACCACAGTCTCGGAGAAGTTGATTGGCCCACTGTGCGTTCTAAAGACAGAATGTGCAGAATATGAAAATTAGATAAAATTAGGGGAAACAACTGAGATAAATTCTCCCTCACAGTACTGGAGTCACCAATCCCCATGATTTTATGACAAAATTGACAACCACTGTCTGGGGAGAAGGGACAGCTTCGCCATGGTCAGAAGCGAGGGTGCCTGAAGACACGGGGCAGCGGCATGCCAGCTCCCAAGCCTGTGTGCATTCTCCTCTAGTCACATAAGCAGTCCCAGCTCTTAGAGCACCTGCTTTTAGAATTAAAGTTGTATTAAGCTGGGATGAAGGTAACTGAAGGAATTAGGAGTGAGAGTGAAAAGACAAAGGATTTACAGTCTGGGCCCAGCCCCGAACAAGCCTTGGGACCCTAAGCAAATTACTTAGCCTCTCTGAGACTCAGTTTTCTCATCTATAAAATTGTATGTTCCTGGGGGCATCAAATGAGTCTGTATTTTAAACATCTCATTTAGGCCCTCCACATAGTGGATGCCACTTAGATAACTCTCTTTTGCTTTGAAAACAAATAAGAGGTCTGTAGGCAATTGTTCCCAAAACAGAAGCTTATCGGGAGAAAGATTCCATAGAGTCGATCCACTCTGGGGGTGCCTGGATGCAGCCTGCACTGTCTTAGGAGATGCATTCTGCACATCTTCTTCCTACTCTGTCCTCAGAGATGTCACACTGGAAGCTGGAAGTCAGCCATGGCAGGAGTATTTACACCACAGAAATGGGCACACATTATCAATTAGAAATTTTTCCCCCTGAAACAGTGACTGTTTGACATTTACTAGCACACCAAGGACCCACGGTCTCCTAGGCCCACATTGTTCCTTCAGTTTCTTTTTATCTTTTCTTTTCTTCTTTCTTTCTTTGTTTTTCTTTCATCTTTCTCTCTTGTTTTTCTTTCTTTTTTTTTTTTTTTAAGATGGAGCCTTGCTCTGCCACCCAGGCTAGAGTGCAGTGGCACAATCCCAGCTCACTGCAACCTCCATCTCCTGGGTTCAAACATTTCTCCTGCCTCAGCCTCCTGAGTAGCTGGGATTTCAGGCACCTGCCACCATACCCAGCTAATTTTTATATTTTTAGTAGAGATGGGATTTTGCCATGTTGGCCAGGCTGGTCTCGAACTCCTGACCTCAAGTGATCTTCCCACCTCGGCCTCCTAAAGTGCCGGGATTACATGCCCGGCCTGTTCCTTCTATTTCTAACTGTTTCCTTTTATTTCCCTATAGAGCATCTACTGAGTTCCAGCCGAGAGTAGAAACAAACCTGCTGGCTGCCCTCACGGCACTTACAGTCCAGCAGGGGAGAAAGTCACTCACTGCACACTCATACAAATGACCATCAAATCATGACCCACCCCGAGGCAATCAGCTTTCCTGAGGAGCTAAGGAGGGAAAAGTGGGCTCAAAAGAGGAGCACATTAATAGCAAATTAAAAACACCATGGAGATCTCCTTAGAGAGACCAAGCCCCATTAGATCAAATGCCTGGGAGCTGCAATGTTGGGGTTCTGGGGTCCATGTGCCTTGATAAGTGATTGACAGTGAGAGGAGACCCCAGATCAGGAGTTGGTCATTGGCAAACGCTGTGTCAGGTGAAATGCTGATTCCCATCTTACTTAGTAAGTTTATGAGTAATGCTGTGATTCACATGTATGAATAAAAAGCAAAAGTAACTTGCTGGGAAATACAATGCAATAAAGAAATCACGGACTTTATAGTCCCTGTGCCTAGATGCCTGGACAACCTTTAGCACGTCCATGAAAGCCTCTATATACCTCCCCCTTCTCTGATGAAACCTGCCTTTCCCAGGCATCCACATTTGAAAAGAAAAGAAGAGGCTGTTTCCTAGTCACCGTTTCCCCATTCCATGTAATGGCTAGGATTGAAATAATTGTCTTTACCACTCTCTCTTCATTGCCAACGTTTGCTAGGCCAGCCTGCTTATAGGATCTAGAGCTATCCAGGACCTGGTCTGGGCCCAAACCCCATTTATAACCTGGTTTTGTCAGTGAATGTGTTCTGGTCCAACAAAGCCACAGACTGACTGGGCGGTGCTCCACCTCACCATTCCTGTGTGTTGGGGGCCTCTGTGTATAGAAAGCCTATCTAGAAAGAAATAAATGGGATGGGGGAGGCTCTTTTTATCTCCATGAAGTATCAAAGCCACGTCAGGAATGTCCTCTGCTGCCCGCCCCCGTATGCGAGACAGCTCTTCACATGACACCCACTCACTGTACTGACACGTCTGGGTTACTGAGGCCTTTGCGTCAGTGTGGCAGCGAGCCATGGAGACTGGAGGGTGTGCACCGTCCTCAACACCTCCTCTCGCCAGTCCTTCCGCGAGAATACCCAGAAAGGCACATATGACTATGTCCATTAAAGACAAAAACAGAAACAACAGGAAGAGAGGTCTAGTGACTTAATAAAGTATGCCCTAGCATTGACTGGCCTCAAATCTGGCTTCTTTCCCTGATATCTTAAAACGACCTTAAAATGCACACTAGGACACCTCCATCCTCTTCTGGTTTTAGCATAAAGCCCAGCCTCTCTGTTAGCCTGAGAGTGTATGAGATCCCCTTCTGGGCACTCAAGGGCAAAGGGGGCGCAGCACACAGGCTCCTGGACACGTGGGTCAGGCATGCGGCCTGGTTGACGGATAGATGGGCATCTCCTCCTCTGCAGGGGATGGAGTGCTGGACAGGGAGTCATGCACTCGTCGACACTTAACGTGTGACCTGTAGCAGGTTGCCTGCCCTGTCTGAGTCTTTTCCTGGTCCTATGAGACTGCTGAGTTGCTACTTTTCAAGTGGTGATTTATGATGCCCCAGGATTGAGATATTCTATCAGCAGTATTAGAGGGATGAGATGCTGAGCCCTCAGCCCCATGCAGCTACTCACTTTCATCAATTCTATGTATTGAGCTTCTAGGGAATCTTTCCTTCTTTTTTTTTTTTTTCAGACGGAGTCTCATTCTGTTGCCCAGGCTGGAGTGCAGTGGCACCATCTCGGCTCACTGCAACCTCTGCCTCATGGGTTCAAGTGATTCTCCTGCCTCAGCCTCCTGAGTAGCTGGGATTATAGGTGGCTGCCACCATGCCCAGCTAATTTTTGTATTTTTAGTAGAGACAGGGTTTTACCACATTAGCTAGACTGGTCCTGAACTCCTGACCTCAAGTGATCCACCTGCCTCAGCCTACCAATGTGCTGGGATCCAGGCATGAGCCACTGCGCCTGGCCTAGGGAATCTTTCTTTGAAACACAGTTTGAAATATCTTAGGTGAGAGGATCCCACATTCTTCCCCAGGGGCTCCTGACGGCCTCTGGCTTGGAGTCATTCCTAAGAAAAAGGCTGGGAGTTGTGTGCCCTCTCTGAGCTGACCTCCTGCCCCGTGGGTCTTGCAGGTGTCCCTGGAGCCCCTGGTATGCCGCAGCCCTCTGCGGCAGTGCAGAGAATGGAGCAGCAGGTGGGGGTGGGGTGGGAGCACGTAGGACAGGCCTGTGGCTGCACCTGCCCTAGAGGAGAGCAGGGGACTATGTGGGTCACGGGGCATGCAGCACCGGCAGCCCCCCGCCTCGCACTCAGAGAGGTGCACCTGTGGAGAGAGGTCAGGATGTGGTGGGTGACCCCGGAAATCCTGCCAGGGAGACCACCGAACGCTAAGCCCCCGTGCCAGCTCTTATTTTTCCTGAAGTCAAGGGTCAGGACACAGGCAGCACTGAGCAGATCCCTAGTCAATTGTGCCGGTACTGGAAATGGTTGAGCCAGAAGAGCCGTGACCAACTGTGCGGTCCAACCCTTTCCCCATCACATTTGAGGGCTCCGTGGCCCAGACAGAGGAAGGCACTTGCTCGAGCTTGTACAGTGAGCTAGCCACCCCAGCCCCTGCACGGGATCTAGCTTGGGTAAAATTTAGCTGCCATTTACCAAACATAGCTCTGCTTTAGATACGATCTATCATTTCATCCTCAAAACAACCCTATAGGGCATATACCTGTATCCCAAATTAGTGGATTTGAAAATCGAGGTTCAGAGAAGGGAAGTAATTTGCCAAAGGACACACAGCCAGTAGGTCAGGAGCTGGAATCTGCACTCAGGCCTGCCTGCTTTGAAAATCTCTTCTTTAAAGCTCCCTCATTTTTTCCAAGCTTTTGATTATAAAAGCAATTCATGCACTTGGGAGAAAATCTGGGCATTTTAGAAATGTCTAAGTAAAGAAGAAATTTATAAATTCATGTATAAAATCACTACCCAGAGAGAGTCTTTGGAAACATTTTGGAAATTTCTGTTTATTATTCTTCTATACAAATGCATTTGAGTGGTACATTTTCATGGAACTGAAATGCTAAAAGCTCAGCTAGTATTCCTTTTCATTTCTTTCATTTGTTTTGTTCCACAGTAGTAACAGCTTTTTGAAAATAATGCTGTGAAAGGCTAGCAAACATCCCTTGTGATTCACTCCTGCTCTTTTGCCCACAGCATGCCTCAATCGGTCTCTCTCTCTTGTTTCTTCTGCTCCCAGCAAGCACTCCTGCACCCCTCATCCCCACCACACACCCAGACCTGGGCTTCCAAACACTGGCAAGTGACATCTAAGAGATCCCTTAGGGCCTCCATGTCCACTGTTTTAAAGGTTCCCCCCAAAGTTTATGCTTCCTAAGGTCTGCTTTGATGACTTTTAAAAATCACTTTTCTATTGCCTTCTTGGGTTAGCCAGAGGACAGAAAAATAGGCCAGCACTGGTGGCCACTAAAAGCACAGGTTTTAGAGCCAGGCAGACGAAGCTGGAATCCCAGCTTTACCTCCTCTTAGTGGTATAAGCTTGGATAAGTCACTAAATTTACCTCAGTTATAAAGTGGGGTTGTTCTGAGCAACCCAGAACATACCAGCTGGACAGTGCTTAAGTCTGTGCCTGGCAGAGGATGCTCACTGACCAATCGTGGGATGGGGTGTTCTGGTCACTACTGTTCCTTTGGCATTCACATATATGGTGGACATTGAGCCTTCTCCACTTGACCCACTGTGCTCCCATGCCTTAGAAGAAGATCGCATGAATAGGCTTATAGCTGTCACACTTTGCAGCAGAAATTTCTAAGGCCAAAGGGAAGGTAGCATCCCTAAGTAAGTTTTCAACTTAATTCTAACTGTCACCAAGGGTTCAACTCCTGGCTTTCTGACCTGCCTTCCCTTGGTTGGACTTCCTCAATTTCTCTCCCCTTTGGTGCATGATAAAGGGGTTTGGGCTACCCTCCTTCCCAGCAGCAAGGTCAGGCAACAGAAGCACAAGATGGACAAGGTGCCCAGAGCTGTCCTGGGATGCTGCCCCGGGAATGGAAGGTTCTGAGAAGCCTCTCCACCTGTATTTATAAGACAATGCAGAGCACATAATGAAAGGACCCAGATCTGCAAAACAGAAACCTATTAAGAGAGGGGCTGCTGGCTGGCACATCCCACATTGTCGACGCCAATGCCCTGCCAGTATGTGACCTCTCCATGCCATGTGTCTGCTCAAATGGCAGCAAGCCACCACTGGCCAGAGTTCCTTACACTGGAGAGACAGCAGCATGGTCCTGAGCAAAAGGTGTAGGTCCTAAAGTTAGGAGATGTAGGGTTTCCAGCTCCGGAACAGTGTGCAGGTGACTAACCCCTGATCTCACACTAACAAAGTAAAAGAGCATCTGCCCTCGGGAATGCTGGTAAGATTAAACACAATAGTATTTGCAAATTGCCTCCCAGAAGGTGGTTGTGCACATTAACTGTCTTCCCTTGATTCTGAAGCACAAAAAGACAAGAGTTGGATTCTGTCCAATGGGACTTCATTTTTAAAATGCCAATGGTTCTTTTATTAATAATTTTCAAAAACCATTGAGTCGTGATTGCTAAAATTAAATGGGGTTATAAGGCTTGCTCTTTGGAGATCATCTTTTCTACTCATCTAATTTTTCAGAAGAGGAAACCAAGGTCCAAATTCACACAGAGGAAATAGCATTGGCCCAAAGACCAGAGGGAAAATAAGGTAATAGCAGTTATGATTCTTTGACCCAGAAACCTAAGAGTTACACACACCAAGGAAAGAGAGGAAGAAATCAAGGATGTGCCAAGCCAGTGTTAATTAACTCATTTCTCTTTTGCCCTTTTCTATTGTTCTTAGAAGCAATTATGTCTCCAGTACCCTCTCTCCCACCTTCAGCCACTGCATAAAACTGTCACAGATTAAATCAAATTGCTCAGCCATTTCATTAGAGAGACTCCAGTTCTTGTTCTCTGGGGGCATTTTCGCTCTTCTCAAATAAAAGCCTCTTTCAGATAAGTTAACTCCTTCTTAAAGACTGTAGGAAGCCACTGAGCAGACCACTAAGGGGCTGTTGAGACCTGATGATTTTTTGTTGGTCATATAGCCCTGACACGGCCCCTTCTCTCACGGAGACTGAACTCCACCTGGCAAGACAGAACAGGCGGAGTGCAAGCAACAGATAGAGAAGCGTGTTAGCATAGAAGAACCCAGGCCTCCAGGACTGACTTCAACTTTCTCATCTCGTGACCCTGGGTATGTTTCTTTTTCTAAATGAACATTGGTTTTCCAATCTGAAAAATGCAAGTTTAAAGGCTTTTATTTTTTTCTTTAGTGGATTCCAGGGCCAAATCAGCATGCAAATGCTTGAGAAGAATGATAGAGCTTTTGGGAAGAGAGAGGATGTTGGAATTCTCTTTGATGGATAGCAAAGTCTTGTTCTGACTGGTTTTCTAGAATGGTTGTGACATAAAGATCAGACATTGTGGTGGGAGCCTGCTATTTAGAAGCAGCTCAGGGGAGAGGATGGACGGGAGGGAAGGCTGGCAGGGCTGGGGGCACCCTGACATCTGGAGCGGGGGAACCACAGAATCGGGGTTCTGGGGACCATCACTAAGTGTTGAAAGACACTCAATCTCAATGCCAAGTGCTGGGCTGAAAGGACAGAAAGGCATTGCTGAGACAGTTTGCTGTGTCTGGGGACATAGGAGATGGTGGCAAATGGGTGAGGCCATCACACATGTGGCTTCAGAGTTAATTCTGAATGTTGAAAACTTTCCCCAGAAGCCCAAATGCCTTGGTGATGCTAAGACAGGGAGGCTGAAGAACCAAGGCAGCTGGTGGGTTTCAGGAAGCCCGAGGAGCAGAGCAGAGGCAGCCATGTGTGGGACAGCCTGTGCGTGTCACACATGTGCTTCCTGTGGCCTGTGGAACAGCCTGTGCATGTCGCATGTGTGCTTCCAGAGGTTTGTGTAGGACAGCATGTGTGTGTCACACATGTGCTTCCCGAGGCCTGGGACAGCTTGTGTGTGTCACATGCATGCTTCCCAAGGCCTGTGTAGGACAGCATATGTGTGTCACATGTGTGGTTCCTGAGGCCTGTGCGGGACACCCGGTGCATGTCACATGCGTGCTTCCTGAGGTCTATGTGGAACAGCCTGTGCATATCACGTGCATGCTTCCTGAGGTCTGTGCTGGACAGCCTGTGTGTGTCACATGTGTGGTTCCTAAGGCCTGTACAGGACAGCCTGTGCATATCATGTATGCTTCCTGAGGCCTGTGTGGGACAGCCCGTGTGGCTGCCAGCTCCTCAGGGCCAGGGAGGCTGCCTGGTGTGCCTCTTCCCTCTTTCCTGACCCAGGCCTTGGAGGCAGCACACTGCGACTACATGAGTGGGATTCTGCCTTCCTCAAGGCACTGGCCCAGGGCCCAGCACCACATAGATGCCCAGGAAGTGTCTGCTGAACTGCAGGGAATGTGGGTTGCAGTGTCACCTGTTGTGTTTCTGTAAGTACTTTGGGGGAGCACATTTCTTGGGCACCTTCACGAGGTTCAGGGATGGAGAAAAGGCCAACGTATCCTTGCCCTCCTGGACTCAGGGTGTTGCCATTAGAACTAGCCCAGCTGCTAGAAGTTTCCCACCAGGGTCAGAGGTCCTGCGATTTTGTAGGGGGTATTTTTCTAGTTTGTGAGGAGGGTAGAGGCAAGCGTGGAGAAAGAAGCGCCCAGACCTCAAATTTGCAAGAGCATCCTCTTTTCCAGTCACAAAGATGAGCAGGATCTAAAAAGGATGGGAGTTGCACTTCACTTTAAATATGCTGCCCATTCTAACCCTTCCATGGTACACTATGAGTTTATAGCTTTTGCAAGCCTTGTCATTGTCTTGAGACTATTACTAGGCATTAGCCTGAGCAGTAAGTGACAAGCTGTTCATGTAAATGTCTGAGATATATGGACTTTTAAACAACACTCATTTCGGTGTTCCTTGTTTCTTAATACAGTAGGAGTCTCACCTCACACCACCACTTCCCTCAAATTAGGGAGCAGTGCAGAGCTCCCTTCACCTGGCAGGGCCTTGCTCTGAGAGTGCAGTTCCTTCCAGAACCTGTACACATAGGGCATGGAGACAGGATTCAAGGTCAGGGTGGGAGTTGGATGGGCTGACTTTTGTGCCTTTCATAAGGTTTGATCCTGAGCTACAGACACAGGTAGGTGGGAGGTAAGTTTCCATTTGGGCTGGAGGCTGATGGGGGGACCCTGTTCCATCTCTTCTCTTTGGCCCCACAAAGCAGGCAGAGCTCTGTCTATGTGGCCTTCCTCCCTGTGCCACCACCATCCAGAGGGAATGCAGCTTTCCTAAGACCCTATTCTCTGATTATCTATGTCCCTTTCCAAAATATTCATATGAAGGTCCAGACTTGGAACTTTCATCATTAAAGACAATCAGTAAACAGACTCTAAAGAGTAATAACTAACGTGTGTTCTATGCCAGGCCATGTTCAAAGTGGTTCCCATGTTTTACCTCAGTTGATTTTGTAACCATAACCCAACACTGTTCAATTAGTGGCCCCCAAAGCAGTCAGAAAAAGGTTGATGACCTGGCTGGGTGCGGAGGCTCACGCCTGTAATCCCACCATATTGGGAGGCCAAGGCAGATAGATTACCTGAGGTCAGGAGTTCAAGACCAGCCTGTCAACATGGTGAAACCCCATCTTTACTAAAAATACAAAAATTAGCTGGGTGTGGCATGTGTGCCTGTAATCCCAGCTACTTGGGAGGCTGAGGCAGGAGAATCACTTGAACCCAGGAGGCAGAGGTTGCAGTGAGCTAAGATTGTACCACCGCACTCCAGGCTAGGCAAGAGTGAGACTGAGTCTCAAAAAAACAGAAACAGAAAAAGGTTAATGACTTGCCCGAAGTCAACTAGCCTGTAAGTACACAGCCAGAATTTAAGCCTCGGTGGTTACCCTGGGAAACTGTTATGGAGCAACCCAGAGATTTAGCATCAGTGGTTCAAATCTTAGCTCTACAATTACTTGCCATGTGACCTCACACAAGTCGCTTACCCCCTCTGAGACTCGGTTTCCCTCACTTCAGAATGGGCTTAAGTGTGGTACAAGGACTTTACAATGATCAAAAGTAACAGTAAACGTGAAAGGGTATCAGCAGCATGCAGCCAGTATACAGAATTGTTATAAAGTTGTCCTTTTCCATCCTTTGTTAAAGCACACTGACAAACGGATGAGAAAGGTCACAGCAGACTGGACCTTCTCCTCATGCCTTTGGTTGTACAGCCACACAGCTCCTGTGCTCTGAATTCCTGGTGCACAGAGTTGATGGTGAGGGCCCCTGAGTGCAGATACTTTCTGGGCCACCTGAAATGCTGCTCAGTTTCTCACATGCACCCTGCTGTGGCTGCTTACCATCCACAGCAAGGGCGCGGAGGAATGGAAACTTTTGCCACCAACAGCATTTGCTAGCAACTTCCCTCTCTGTGGTTTTTCTGTCATTCCCTTGATAAAAGAACTTGAGCTGCGCAAAAGTAACCAATCTTCACCAATCGCATCTTCACATATAAACAGCCGCCTTTCAAGAAGCAAGCTGCCAGAAAAATGATGCATGATGCTCTCTAAACTGGGTCATTCTCCACTTGGAGGGCTCAGGGCACGGTTGACTTTCCCCGTGTGTGTCTTATACCGTAGGCTCCGGGGATCTCCAACGGCCCCAGGGAGAGAGAAAGAGATGGGAAACAGCATGAAATCCACCCCTGCGCCTGCCGAGAGGCCTCTGCCCAGCTCAGAGGGTAAGTCTGTCTTCTTTGGTGAGATGCTTAAGTCTGTGCTACAAGAGCCTGTGATAAAGACTGGGGGGTCGTGGATGCTGATAATTGCTTAAACGTGGCAATGGGTACCGGAGGAGTCATATTTGTCTCTCTAGTTTTGTTTGTGCTTCAAATATTCCATAATTGAAAGACGAAAAGGATTGGGTCCTTGGCACACCTGAAGGATGTTAAATCTTTGGCATTTTGAGATGGATCTCCAAGATCAGCTGGTTCAATCCCTTTATTTTCCAGGTAGGGAAACTGAAGTTCACAAAGGGAATGGAATCCACATCATTGAGTATTTGCTGATAAGTTTCCAATCTAGGTCCATCTGATTCTGAAACCTAGACTCCTGTTTACCACACTCTGGCAGCCCATAATATAATATCGCTCATAGAGTTAGCCCTGCACAAGCTGGTCTGTGTTCCTTTTCTAAGCTAGGCACCATACCCTGACATCTTCCTGAAAGCAAAGGAATCCTTATGTCCTGTTGGTGGGATTGCAAGGTGACAAGCATTCTCGGGAAAAGAGCCTAATGCTGCAAGTTAATCAGTGATGACAACGTCAGCTTTTTGGGGAGATGCCAGGTTTGGCTAGATTACCAAAGCTACAAAGAGTCCCTCAGCAACTGGTCAGAGGCCTGGGAGGAACACCAGTGAACAAAGGGTAAAGCCTAGACGTCAAATCCACCATGTGCTGGGCTCAGCTATGCTGGCCCCTTCTAATGGCCTGGTCTTTATTTCCTCAGATTCCTAGTTCATACTTCTCATCTTCTGTGGTCTTGGGAAAGGGATGATAGGGAGGCCAAGGGGCACCTCGGGACACTTCTGCCTCCCACCTTACATCATAGTCTTTGGGGCCTGGCATCCCATCTCCTAGCAGGGGTGGCCACACATGGTTCCCAGCAGCCCTGCAGCACTGCACTGGGCAGAGTTCACTGAGCACAGATGGCTGCCCTGTCTGCCGAGCGTAACAGGGGAGTGGACTGAGCCAGGTTCCTGAGCTGCCTTCAGGTACTTATTGCGCATTCCATGACTTCTGTGGCTCCCTCACAAAGGAGCCTTCTCACCTCTTCCAAAATGGACAGGCCCAGCTCATGTGATCTGATGGCCTCAGATGCCTCCAAGCCAGCATGCTAAGACCCAGCCACTCTACACCCCTTTCAAGACAGATGCTGAACAATCCTGGTAGCTCTGATTTATCTAGTGCAGTAACTCCCCTTCCCAAACCAAATGGAAGATGGAAAACAAAAAGAATACTCCCCAGGACCAACGAGATGGAACCAGATGACAAGGTGGAGCAGGGCTTGTGTCCTCAGGACACTGCGGGGGGCAGCCCTCTACCTCCCGTGCAGCACTCAGAATAGCGTGCAAGGCTGAGCCTGCTGCTGCTGCTGTCAGGAGAACGCCCGGGCTCCTTCTCACCCTCTCCCAACTGGCTTTAGTCACAGCCTCCTCCTCTGGTCATAATCACCGCTAGAAAACTGACTCCGCAGGGCCCCGGGCCCAGGCAGGCTGGGGAGGCTCCCACCCATCCAACCCATCTTGGCTTTTCACCTCTCAGCCTGGGGCAGAGGGGGCAGCATGCTTGAGTGAACCCCATGAAAACATCAGCCTCCAAGGCTTGCTCATTTGCCTTCAACTTTTCAATGCAAATTGTCATAAAATAAGTTTATTTTTCCACTATGTGGGTGAGAGGTCACCTCTAGAGCGGAGGTAGACAGAGGGGTCTCCCCACCCTCCACCCCCTGGTGAAGAGAATTCCCCCGGTCATACCCCGTTTGTGATCCAGGCAACCACATCAAGCGCTGGTGGGCTGCTTTTCCACCCCCAACCCTGAGAAGTTCCCCTCATCATCGGTCCTAACGTTATTTCCTCTTTTCTCTTATATCTGCTTGAGTGAGGGAGGAGAAGGTTGTGCAGTGATGCCGTATTAACTAGTCCCATCTTCCTCATTTCCAGATTAGGGTTTTCCTGGAATGAGCTCCTACTCGGCTAAAGCTCCTGTGGTTGCTCATCTGGTTACCCTCAAACAGTTAACCCAGGAGACAGTGCAGGTCTCGCTGGTTGCTTTAGGCCAATGTGCAATCAGAGCCAGCTTCCACACTGGCTTCAGTGCCAGAGAGTTAAAGGCACCACAGACCCTGACCCTGCACAAGGATCATCCAGAGGCCAGTCTGGAGACTTTTAGACAACCACGTTTTCTGAGCTTTTGGGAGACCATTCTTCCCCCAGGCCAGGACTGTGAACACCTTGGAACATGGCTTTGACAATCTGGCTTTTTTTTTCCATAAACTAAGCTTTCCAGAACATTCCTGATTAGTTGAGTTTTCAGAAACTAATGTCATAAAACCTACGAAAAGAAGCAGGACTTCAGGGAAATAGGGCAAGTTTCAGGGGCAGCGGCCCCTCACGGAGCTTCCAGTAATGTTCCGTGGAAGCTGTGTGACTTTAGGTGAGTCACTCGGCCTGCCCCAAGAGAGATCTGGAACAAGTTCCTTCTCACAGCGACACCATGATGTAGAGCAGGTACCAGCAAAGAAGGGTGTGAAAACTTTTCAAAACTCCATTTTGGAGGCAGGGGAATCTCTTGAACCCGGGAGATGGAAGTTGCAGTGAGCTGAGATTGTGCCACTGCACTCCAGCCTGGCAACGGAGCAAGACTCTGTCTCAAAAAAAAAATCCATTTGGGGGTATTTGACTGGTACCTGACTGCACTGGGCTATATATCTAAATGGCCATTCCCCAAAAGTTTTAAAGTGGTGAAACTGGTAGTTCTGTGACTTGCTTCCAAATCATCCCAAATTGTTCATTTTCTCTACAATTCTATACATACTTCTGTACCAGACATGGGCAGTACAGGACTTTTGAGTACAACCTAGGGAAGTCCCACTGTGGTCAGGAAATGGCATATTTCCACCTTAAAATGAGCACTCCATCTCTCCGCTCTGATCTTTTTCTCCTTTGTTCCTTCTCTTCTTTTTTTTTGAGACTTGGTTTCACTCTTGTTGCCCAGGCTGGAGTGCAACAGCGTGATCTTGGCTCACCACAACCTTCGCCTCCTGGGTTCAAGTGATTCTCCTGCCTCAGTCTCCCGAGTAGCTGGGATTAATTGGCTAATTTTTTTTTTTTTGTAGAGACGGTGTTTCTCCGTGTTGGTCAGGTTGGTCTTGAACTCCTGACCTCAGGTGATCCGCCTATCTCAGCCTCCCAAAATGCTGGGATTACAGGAATGAGCTACTGCGCCCAGCTGTTCCTTCTCTTCTTATCACCTTGACCTAAAGAGGCGCCAACAGAGGCAGCAGCACAGGCCCCTTTCTGCCCATGCAGGGGTAGAAATAATGCTGTTTGCGTAGCTGCCCAGTGGAAAGAAGGGGACAAGTGGGGCTCAGGGAAGGAAAAAGGGTGCAGGGACTTCTCAAACCCAGCTTGCAGCTTCTCAGTGAGTGGTCCTCACACCACCTGCATCAGAATCCCCTGGGAAGTAGTTGAGATGCAGATTCCTGGGTCCCAACCAATCAGAATCTGGGGACAGTAGGAGGTAGCCACCAGCTGAATTTCCTACAATTCCCTGGGACTCTGTAGCCCCAAAAGCTTGCGGACCACAGACCAGCTTTCAGTCCTGCCCCTGTGCTGACACACAAGGCGAGATGAGAGAGAGTTTATCTCCTCGGTCTCTCGGTCCTCGTTTGTAAAACAGGAATGATTCAAGTCGCTTGGTGCTCGCAGCCTCCAGACAAAGTTCCCAGTGCTTTAAATGCACAGACTCGATTCTCACAGCCCCACGAGGCTTCTGCCTATTATCATCTCTGTTTTGCAGCTGAAGAATCTGAGGTACAAGAAGCTTAACTGACTTGCCTGAGGCCACACAGCTCAGAGGAGACAGCTGGGATTCAAAGCCAGGTGGCCTGACTCCAGGGTCCGTCTCCCCACCGCAGTGTGTGCTTGGAGAGGACAGGGTTTCAAGAAGCCCGCAGGTTCTGAGAGAGGGTGCGCTCGCTCTCGAGTGAGTGAGAACATGCCTGGCCACAAGATTTAGCAAGGGATCCTACAAACAGTGAATCTGTGTCAAATCTTGGACCAGATCCCTTTTTTCTATTTGCACCTAACCTTGCTGCTGGTACATGAGATGGTTTTAGCTGGAACATCATCATTCAACTTTTACAACTTTTACATTGATGAACATCATAAAATACATAACTAGCCCAAGAAATCCATGATGTCACACTGCTCAGAATAGCACACAAGGGTTTTTTAAGTAAATTAATTTTAAGGAAGAGATTATCAAGTAATTAGTGGTGTGGACTATGACAAAGGAGGGCTGAGTGGTCCAGAGCACAGCCATGACCTGCCCTGCCCTGCCCTGCCCTGCCCTGCCCAGGGAGACCTGGCTTTGAAACCTGGCACTCTACTTCCTAGCTGTGTGCTCTTGGGCAGTCTTTGGACGTCACTGTGCCTCTATTTCACTCATACTCAAAATAAGGTAGTTTCCATCTATCAACCTCAAAGGGAGGCATGAGGACTTAAGGGGTAACCTGGGTACCACACATGGCCCAGTGCCCGGTTTCCCCCAGAGCTGTGCCCCCTACTGCTGCTGATTATGAGGAAGAAGGGGATGGTGGAATAAAAGCAACTGAAGTCTGGGAAGCCCAGAGTGTCCAAGCAAAACACATTCTAAGTCTATGCAGCCCAAAATATTAGTTTTGACTATTTCTTGCTTCTGTTCTCTGCTAGCCCTGCCTGTATTCCTCTAGCATCTAAGAGGTTGAAACTGGCCCTGAAAAGCCTCGAGGTCTGTTTAGTTCCACTGTGTTCCCATTAACATACGGAAAAACCAAGGCGTGGGCAGAAAAGAGCTTTGTGGGCTACTGAGTCCCAAACACAGCCCTTTTCATATGACTAAGAGGCTCCACAAGCCTGGCTCATGGTGACCCGCAGGACTCGGTAGACCTTCTTCTGGGCTAGATGGCCCAGCTCTGTGTGATTGGTTAGTCACATGTATAATCCTGTGTGTGTGTGTGTATGTGTGTGTGTGAGAGAGAGACAGAGAGAGAGAGTGTGTGTGTGTGTGTGAGAGACAGAGACAGAGAGAGAGAGAGAGAGAGTGTGTGTGTGTGAGAGAGAGAGACAGAGAGAGAGAGAGAGAGAGAGTGTGTGTGTGTGTGTGTGTGTGTGTGTGTGTGTGTGTTTACTGAAGAAGACACTGAAAGTCAGCCCTGCTTTGACCCCTTAGGAGACCATGAGTTTAGGCATGACTCCAGGATTCACTCCTCAAAACTAGAGGCTACAACCCCTGGGCTGTACAGCTCCCTACCTGCCAGCTGCCCTGAGCTGCTCGTGCTAATCCTGAAGACTCAGCTGGAGTCTGCTTTGTCTCCCCTGGTAAGGGTCAAGTGTGAACTGAGGAGAGTTTGGAGATTAAGTGCCAAGGAGGGCCACGTGGCTTCATAAAGTAACATAGGCTTTGAAATCTACACACTTTCCCCTGGACATGTTACTAAAACTCTCCCAGCTTCAGTTTCTTCACCCTTGAATAATCGCATATTTTCTGTAGGGCTGGGCAAGGCACTGGAAATGACAAATGACTAGTTTTGCTAGAAGTCATTTGTCTAGACAGTTATAAGTGGGAGCAACTGAGAATGTTCTCAGCATTTAAAAAGAAATTGTCAGGGGCTGGGCGCAGTGGCTCATGCCTGTTATCCCAGTACTTTGAGAGGCCGAGGGGGGCGGATCATGAGGTCAAGAGATGGAGACCATCCTGGCCAACATGGTGAAACCTGCCTCTACTAAAAATACAAAAATTAGCTGGGTGTGGTGATGGATGCCTGTAGTCCCAGCTACTTGGGAAGCTGAGGCAGGAGAATCACTCAAAACCGGGGGGCAGAGGTTGCAGTGAGCCGAGGCTGCGCCACTGCTCTCCAGCCTGGCAACAAAGCAAGACTCTGTCAAAAAAAAAAAAAAAAAAAAAATAACAAAGAAAGAAAAGAAAATGAAAGAAAAGAAAGAGAAAGAAAGAAAGAAAGAAAGAAAGAAAGAAAGAAAGAAAGAAAGAAAGAAAGAAAGAGAAAGAAAGAAAGAAAGGGAGAAAGAAAGGGAGAAAGAAAGAAATGGTTATGCTGCACTAAGGAATGACAATTTACAAAAGGGCTTGTCCTCTCAACAAAGTCCAGTAAGGGCCTGCCTGGATCCCTCTTCTTTGGGGATTCACTTCCTATATTATGTGTTTGTACACTTTGTTCAACCTGACTCATTCTTAAGCTATCAGCAAATATTTGGTCTTTTGAATTTCATCTTCTGTTCCCACCAAATGGAGTTCATTTATAGACAAGCAGAAATTTTCAAGTGTACACTACGAGTGTGCAAATTTTAGAAACGTCATTGGCCAACACTGGTCTTGAGTTATTGTCTGGTGACCCCACTCTCCATGAAAATAATACTAGCGGCCACTTACTAAGGCAGGCCCTGAAATTCAATGCATCACAAATCCTTAACCCAATCCTATGAGGCAGATTTTGACATTTCCCATTTTTATACATGAAGAACTCAAGCTCAGATTAGATAAAAATGAATCTCCCCCCAAATAGCACCACCATGTAGCGGTGGAGGTGGTGTGTAAGCCAGTTCTGATGGATTTCAAAGCCCATTCTCTGTCCCCAAAATTCTCTCCAGGTTTCTCCTGTCATGCCCAGTGCAAATGTCTTCACTTAATTTGTTGCCTTATCTTAAGTCTGTAATAATTCCATTGACTTCCTCAGCTCTCCTCTTCTTGGCCTCACTCATTTATCTCTGCTTGAGCTCTTCATAAAGCTAAGGAGTTCTAGAAGTAGATGATAATATGTTTCACCTTTACCAGCAAACTTAAATTTCCTACATTGCATTTATATTTCGGTAGCAACCAAAGCTCAGGGAAGACTTTGAAGGGATCCTAGCACGGGGTCTTGCTTAGAATGGCCACCCTACCCCCACAGAAGTACAAGCCAAAGTGTAACACCTTCCCAGTGACTTTGTCCTGTTTGGCTAATGCTGATAATAAAGGTGACCTTTGCACACAGAGGTGAAGTCTCTTGCAAAGGATTAGGCACAGGTTATCTGACCTTTAAGCAAAAGCCCAGATGCGAAGTTTCCTCAGTGATGTTTAAGTGCCTAGCTATCAAAACATCACTGTTACGGAAATTCCACAGGAAACTTAACTTCATTATTGTGAAACTGAAACTCTCTAACCCTTTAAGCCCTCCTTTCCTTCACTGGAACAGTTGTTTTTATAATGGGATTTTGCTTTTGTTTTTGCTTCTGTTGGTTTTTGTTGTTAATGTTAGGAAAGACAATTGTTCTGTTCCACAGTCTTAACCTTGAATTTGACATCAAACCTCAATCCCCTCTGTAGACACAGCATCTACCTCAGGGTTCTATCATCGCCACAGATAACACATGCTGCATTTCTCCATTTCAACACGTTTTCACAAGGGGCTGGTTCCATAGTGGCCACCTACCCAGCGGCCTCCCACAGATCAGGTTTCCTTCTGCCTGGGTCTGCTTTAAAACTGCAGCTTGACAGCTGTGTTTAAGGGGCATTATAGCACAGGGACCGCTCCATACATTCAGTAAACCTGCTTTGAGTATCCTTTATGGAACAGGCGGAACACGGGTTACAGGACACAGAAGACACCAGTGTTCTGCCCTCCCGGAACTCACAGCCGGGAGTGGGAGAGATGGACATTCTCCCAACAGTCACACAAATGGGAAAATGCAGCCTGGAGTAATTGCTTCAGAGGAAAATCTTAGGGGCCGAGAGGAAGAATTAGTACAGTGGGAAGGCTGAGCCTCCTCTAGAGCCTCTGCAGAGGTGAGTTTAGAGTTGACAAACGTGGGAGGGGTGAGGGAGAGGAGGGGAGGGGTGAGGGAGAGGAGAGCAGGGTGTGTTCCATGCAGAGGGAACAGTGTATCTGGAGGCTCTGAGAACCAGGGCACCTGGCAAATTGGAGAAAGGCCGGTCACATGTAGCCAAGGCAGCAGAGTGCCAGGGTAATAAATGGCCCTTTCCTATTTGGGGGCCATTAGTCCAGGAAGTTGGATTTCCACCTTGAAGGTGTTTCTAAATCTCTCATTTCCCAGACTAAGAAACCCAGGCGCAAGAGAAGAAGGAGGTGCCCCACTCAGTGAGCAGCAAAGTCAGCCTCAGCTTCTGGGCAGATTTGCCAGGAAACCAAACAAATCATACCCCTGAGACCCCCTTGCTGGTACAGCACCTTCCTGGAGTCTAGCCTTCATTGTGTATTTGCAATTGTGTATTTTTTCTTAAAGAGGACCACCAAATTTGCAAAAGCTTTATGCCTCACCAAATGTGAACCTACCCTTTGTGAGAACTTGGGACTTCTAGCTTCAAAGTTAACACAACTGTAATGCTGCCTCTACTTATTGGGGTGGAGTCAAAGCTACACAAGGAAGAACCCCTTTTTTAAATTCAGCGAAGCGGAATGTGAGGGAGCTGCCCTCACAGGTTCAGGGAAGGTCTGCAGCAGGACAGGCCAGAGGTCTGGCTGGGCCAGCCCTTTTACATCACAACCTGACTGTCTTCTCAAAAGCCTTGATCCCCCTCCAAGACTTGGAAAGCCACTAAAGATCACTTTTGGTTTCTCTCTTACACCCAGAAACTCTTGCTTTTATGTGGCTTATTGTCGGTGACTCAGCTTCCCCAAATGAACAATACATTTGGGTGCACTGTTCAATTGCGATTGCTTGTTTCTAATTCATTTATCAACTGATAAGCATAACCTTACTCACAACCTCATTCCTCTTTCTCACTCATTCGAGTATTTAATCTCTCTTTAGACTTACAGTCTGCCCAAGAGACTTACAACTCAAGACTGTAAGACATATGAGTTGTAAGAGGCAGGATCTAGAGGTGTGTGGATCCTAGAAAGTGGCTTGTTTGGGCCATGGAGCCCACATGCCTGAGTGCTGGCATTTCTCCAGATCTGCTTGCAGTGAGCAAAACAGGAAACAGTTCCTCCCATGACTATGTATCCTCTAGAGCATGAGCTCCATGAGAGCAGCAAGAATGGGCTTGCTTTGCTCACCTATGCTGACTCATGACAGGTGCTCAGTAAGTAGTTGCCAAAAGAATGAATGAACAGGTGATGTTACCCAGAATTTTAAGTTCGAAGGCCCAGTCTGCAGGTGGAGTGATGAAAGTCACAGCAAATAATAGCTGTATTTGCCGATATGGAAGACATCTTATTATTTCCCCCCAAAATGTACCCAAATGGTACCCTGCCTCTGATGCACCTGAATTACGTCAAATCACTGAGGATGGAAGCAGACATGTCACTTAGTGTCAAAAAGTAAAATCACTGTCTCTGCTCTACAGTCAATGATACTCACAGGAACCAGACAGCCCTCTTTCCTTCTCAAAACTTCACCAGAATTCCTCTCAATACACTATCAGGAAAAGTACTCAATTTTTCTTGCACCATCTCTACCCTCAACAAATGTCCCTATTCAATAAATGCCCAGTGTGGGGCCTTATATTCTGCAAGAAAGAAGTGTTTTGTTCAACCTCAGAGTTACTGCCTCATGGTCCTGGTGGGTCCTCGGAACTCACTTAACCTGACACGCCTTCCACCAACATGACACAGACATAACACCCCTCAGTCCCAGAGTGGACACTTGAGGCATTGGCAATGAGAAGGGGTGTTTTTATAGCCACTTATGTGAATGTATGTGGTGTAAAATACTCTCATCTCCTCTCCTAAGGACGCTGGAATGAGGTATTACTAGTCTCATCTTAAAGACGGAGAGAGTGAGGCTAGTAGACTCAGGGCAGGCCCCGAAGTCAGACCTCATGACTCAGCTCACAGGCTCTGGATCCCATTTCTCAGATGAGAACATCAGGGCCAAGGCAGGCTTGAGAATAGGAGCATGTCACCTGACCCTCAGGGCTCGTACGTGGACCCTGTACTGCCGCCTCTGAAGAGAGGACATTGCTGTAAATTGGTGTTTCAAAACAAGAAAGGTATCTCCTGCTGGAAAATCTCATCTTTATACCCTTCCTCCCAAGGCTACCTTTAAGCTCCTTGTGAATAAAAAGCACCCTGCCCCCTTCCACCTTGCCTTGTTTCCCCAGGACTGGATAGCGACTTCCTCGCCGTGCTGAATGACTACCCATCTCCTGACATCAGCCCCCCTATATTCCGCCGAGGGGAGAAACTGCGTGTGATTTCTGAGTGAGTTAGCTCCCCAAAACTTGTACAATCTTCAAAACAGGATAAACTTGGTTTGGGTGAAAATCATTTGATATTTAGTTAGAGTTGTCTAGTTCCACATGGGTCCTGGTCCTATTGTGAGGTGAGAAATTTGGCCTATACTGCAACCCCCCTCTTTAATGTGGCCAGTGCTCTAAAACCTTCCATGGCTCCCCACTGCCCAGTAGATCAAATTTAAACTTTTTAACTTGGTTTTTGAGATTCATTATGATCCAACCTCTTCTCATATTCTTCTCATCTCTCACCACATGTGCAGTGTTGATGCTATGTAGGAATGAAGACTGGGAAGGTGGCCCCAGGGTCTGGGAATCCTTTGGATGAGAAATATAAGATTTGTCCTCTCTCCTCTTGCCTCTGCAGTCTGATTCAATATGGGCTATAGAGCATGACAGGAACTCCAAATAAGCCCCTTTTATTTAGATCTTCATTGATGCAGATATGTGAGACTATCTTCGGTTATACTGCAGACTATAAATCAATATAGTAAACATTTATTTTTTAAAATCCCCCAACAGTTGGGAACCTTAGCTGCTAATCCCTGAAAGGCAGCTATTTCTAGCACATGGGAGGGTTTAGCAGTTGCTTGCAATGGAGGGCTCTCCATTGGATACACATACTTTATAAAGTAAATTTTCAGATGAAGAAATTTGGGTTAACATGGCCAGTGACAGGTCTTAATAGAGGGATGTTCCGGTCTGTCCTGGGTTAAATCTGATTACTCTGTTCATTAATCCTTTTGTTTCGCTATTTATCTATCTCTGTGCTCTTCTCTGTTCTCGTTCTCACAGTGAAGGGGGCTGGTGGAAAGCTATTTCTCTCAGCACTGGTCGAGAGAGTTACATCCCTGGAATATGTGTGGCCAGAGTTTACCATGGGTGAGTACATTTCTCAAAAGCCATCCATTAAGGATGATGCTTATGCTGGTGACTCATAAGGTAGAACAGAGATTCCAGCATTTATAGTGGAAATGAAGGCACTGGGTCAAGAAGAGATACTCCTACTCCCAACCCAGTCAATAAGGAAAGGCGCAACCTTGGGCTCATTTATCTCCTCTGCTCTCTGGAACTCAACTTCTCCCACAGTGTTGGGCCTTTCAGCTCTAATGTGGTATTCCTGGCACAGAGTGGTAAACAGCTGGGAAATGTTATCACAGGGCACAGCATTGTACAGAGACTAGAAGTCAGTTTGTCTAGTTTCAAATCCTGCCTCTGTCACTTACTGGCTGTGATAGTAAACAAGCTTTTTATGCATCACCTGTCAAATAGAGATCATAATATAGAATGATAGGGATAATAATATATGATAATATGATCAAAGTGTAGGGTTGTTAGGAGAATAAGATACAATGATAGATGCATAGTTCTTGGAGCAATGCCAGGCATTACAGTAAGCACTCGATAAATATTAGCTATATTCTAATCAAATACCTATCCAGAAACACACAGAATCCTTACTGCCAAAAATGCTTATTTGCCCTCCTTGAAAAATGGGTAAGATGAACTAGAGAAATCTTAGAAAACCAGGCTCAGCAGATAAGAAAATAAGTACCCTGCTTTCTCCTGTAGTCCTGCCAGTGAAGCCTCTGCCACCTCCTGGGTGGCTTTGGAGCCCTGCACACCTGAGCACAAATCTTAGCTTCCCTACTTCCATGTGAGGGCCTTAGAAAAGTGGCTTCACCTCCTGGAGTTACATTATCCTCATCTGTCAAGTTACCAAAGCCAGAAGTTGGCAAAGAAGTGCACAGAATATTGGAAATGGGAAAGAAAGAAGGAGGAATCCATTGAGAAATACTAAGTTACTTCAAGTCCAGAGTGAGACTCTACATGCCACATGCTCATCTTGCAAGACAGAGATAACCACCTGAATCCTTGGAAGACTGAAATTCCACGCGTTTAATTTCAGTATTCATTATTTACTACTACTGTAGTAAATACTGTAGTAAACAACTACTGTAGTAGGAGAGTACTGTAAATTAATTGTGAATACCAGAAGCCATTCCCATGGTTAGGATGATACAGGTGAACAAAAGTGGAGCAGGAGCTGCCGTGTTCTGAAAGAGATGTGAGTCACATGAATCTTCTGCATCAGCTGCTTACCCTGGAGCCATTCATTCATTAGCAAGCATGCATCAGCGCCTTCATGCTGAAGCTGTGGGGCTGCAGCTGGCGGGAGCTGGGGGTGGTGAGGAACCCAGAGAAGTGACATAATTATGACCCCACGGGGCTACCAATCTAACAGAGGTGATCACATCCCCTAATATATCAAAAAGGAAGAGCAGGGCTGGGCGTGGTGGCTCACACCTGTAATCCCAGCACTTTGGAAGGCCAAGGTGGGTGGATCGCTTGAAGTCAAGAGTTCAAGACCAGACCAGCCAACATGGTGAATCCCCATCTCTACTAAAAATAAAAAAAAAAAAAAAAATAGCAAGGCGTGGTGGCACGCACCTATAATCCCAGCTACTTGAAAGGCTGAGGAAGGAGAATCACTTGAACTTGGGAGGTGGAGGATGCAGTGGGCCAAGATCACTCCACTGTTCTCCAGCCTGTGTGACACAGCAGGAATCCATCTCAATAAATAAATAAATAAATGTAACTCCAGATATAAATAAATAAATAAAGGATAATGTAACTCCAGATATAAATAAATAAAAGAGCAGCAGCGAAGTATGGTGGTTATAGAATTGGATGTCCCAGAAAAATGAATTATAATTTTAACTCTATCAACTGCTGACATGGTATTTTGGGCAAATTACTCAATCACTGGAATCCTTAGTATCCTCATCTGTGAAAGGGAGATAATGCTACCTGTCTTAGTGGGTTCAGATGAGGATTAGATTTCAAGTGCTTAGTGTGGTGGGTGGCCCATTCCCACCTGTCTTGGGGGAGGACTTGCTCAGGATCCTAATGGCTGTCTTCCTCCTTCCCAGCTGGCTCTTTGAGGGCCTGGGCAGAGACAAGGCCGAGGAGCTGCTGCAGCTGCCAGACACGAAGGTCGGCTCCTTCATGATCAGAGAGAGTGAGACCAAGAAAGGTGAGTGGCCTCCAACTCATCTATCCCTATTCAGGGCAGACAAGCATGTTTTGTTCCTGGCTGACTCGTAACATGGCTTCATTTTCCTTCCTCCTACGTCCATGCAAATTGACCCGATGTAGTTAGCCCCCTGCAGCCCATACGCTGTTGGAGAGGCCAGTGTGGAAACAAGGGGACAGGCAGTGGGGAGCCAACTGGGCACTGCCATGGGCCTGGCCAATATCAGGCCTGATGACTCCTGCTGGAAAATTTTCCAGCAACTGAGAACAAAACTGAACGTAGTGTGTAGACAGCATGCTGGGCAGATAGAAAGTGGCGTTCAGTACAGGCCTGGTCTGTGTTCTCAAGCTCTGCGACTGACTTGCCTGAGTTCAGTTTTCTCACCTATGAAATGGAGAGAAAACCCCTTTCTTATAAAGGTGTGGGGAGATTCAAATGTAATAATATTTATATTGCTCCTGCTGCACAGATGGCCCCGATATGAGGTTCCTCTGTGCTCTGTAACCAAAGCAGAGAATCAGCTGTGTCCTTTCAGTCACCACCATCTCTAGCATTATCATTTCCTTGCAGCCTATGCATTAAGCACCTCGGTAAAAGCACACATAGTGTGAGCTCCTTGTCATGGTTCAAAGCAAGCGTCCCAAATTCCAATTGTAGCCTTATAAATTACTAAATTACTGCCTCTCTCTCCCTAAGCCTCAGCTCCCTGACCTAGACCATGAAATTTACAGTAGGAGAGTACCGTGTTTATCCCAAAATACTTAACAGCTAGGATTTTCCCAGACTAAATACTAACTTTTTTTAAATTCAGAAGGTATCTTCAAGTTCTTGGCTTGCTTCTTGTACACTCGGTATCAAAGAAGAGAAAACACAGTATCTGAGAGTGCTTCCCATGCACCTATAAATGCCAAAGCTACCTGGTGCTGGAGCTCTTCACCAAAAGGAGCTCAACCTTGCTTTCAGAGAGCAGGGATCAGATATATGTGATTAAAAAAAACCCAAGATCAACTTTTCTCTCAAAAACCCAAATAGGCTGGGGGACAGAAAGATCAAAGCCAAAGCAAAACATCCTCTGCCTGTCCCAGTGGTCCCCGGAGGCAGGATGCCCTGACTCAGAAAGAAACTCCTAAATTGGCCTGGCCAAGAACCCAGGGTGGGTGCCACAGCTCATCTAAAAATAAAGATATTATCAGGCAGATGAGTGATCATGCTGGGGCTGGGTGGGTGTGGCAGGCCCACCTTGGGTATGCAAAGCTCTGACATTTTTTTACTTGTTACCCTCAACACGCTTACCACACTCCCAGTTCCGCTGACTTTACGGGAAGGCTCACGCTGGGTTGACTCAGGGCAGGCCTGGGGCGCCCTGAGGGATGAGCTGATGACAAGGTTCACATCCCAAGGTGGCATTTCCAAGCCCCGTGCCTCTGGCCGTATCCCACTGAGGCTCTAGGCCTCTGCTTCTCCATCTTTAAAATAATTGGGGGCAATCCCTCCCATGATCCTTCTGAAAATTAATAGAAATTTCTTGGCAATTGCTTAGCCCTGCCCAGCAGAGATAGCAAAGAATCAATCAGCTCCCTTTCTCTTCTGTCTGGTGGGCATTTTCTACTCCTGAAATCCCAGAAGATAGAGCAGAGAGGACCCTAAAACATGGCCTACATCCAATTCTCTCACTTTGCATTTGGGGAAATCAAGGCACATGCCTGCAGTTCTGCTCATACCAAGCCATATCAGGTCATTGCTCTAATGCGGGTTAAGGAACAATAACCCACCTTTCACATGTTTCTTAGGGACACCCAGAAAGATGACTCAACTGTTTCAAATTTCTGAGAAAACTAAGCTTAAGTCAGAGAGTATAGACAAAGAAAGAGGGAATATAACTGCAAGGACCCCCTCAAATGTGTGCTGTGGCAGCACTGGTGGGACAGAGGCTGAAAGAGGAAAGCAGTAGGGATGACATCTTGGAATGTACTCGGGAAGGAGCCAAAAACGACCACGGGTCCTGGAGCTACAGGTTGCAACCAAACTACAATCATTCAATTTGGCCTCAGGATGTGGAAGCACCCCAAATGTGTTTGCCTCAAAAAGATGGAAGACAAGGCTGGGTGTGATAGCTCATGCCTGTAATCCCAGCACTTTTGGAAGCTGAGGTGGGTGGATCACTTGAGTCCAGGAGTTTGAGACCAGCTGGGCAATGTAGCAAAACCCCATCTCTACAAAAAATACAAAAATTAGCCGGGCATGGTGGCACGTGCCTGTAGTCCCAGCAACTCAGGAGGCTGAGGTGGGAGGATCCCTTGAGCCCAGGAGGGAGAGGTTGCAATGAGCCAAGATCATGCCACTGTACTCCAGTCTGGGTGACAGAGTGAGACCCAGTCTCAAAAAAAAAAAAAAAAAGCAAAGAGGATGAAACCTGTGGTCCTGAAAACGTGTAAGGGCCACATGATGAACACATCTGCTTTGACACAATAACACACTCCTGCAATGGGAAGCAACATCTAACACAGGAGGGTCTAGTGGAGGGAGGGGCCGTGTGCTAGCATCACTGTTGTATCCCAAGAGTGGGCAGGTCTCCCTGCCTCGGTGGTGGTGGGCTGGTTAGCTGGGTGCCTTCAGGTGGGGACAGGTGGAGCCCACTGACTTATCCTCCACCTCTTCCAGGGTTTTACTCGCTGTCGGTGAGACACAGGCAGGTAAAGCATTACCGCATTTTCCGCCTGCCCAACAACTGGTACTACATTTCCCCGAGGCTCACCTTCCAGTGCCTGGAGGACCTGGTGAACCACTATTCTGGTAAGAGACATTCAATCTGGACTGATTGCGATGGTGGGACCCCTCTTAGCTAATTGCTCTGTGGCGCCATCCACCTGGAATGCAGAGGGGTCACCAATAAATGCAGTGATTTACTCTTGCTTTCTGCCCATGCTGCCCTCATGATATGCTCTCTTGTTAATTCAGACCATAAATTTCAGACTGAAACAGACTGCCTGTCATGCTGCCTTAATAAGCAAAATTCAGCTAATCTCAAATTTGCCCTCTCTCTACCTGTACATTCAACAAGTTAAGGTGTGCCTAGATTCACAACTGCGACCAGCTTGCACATCCCTAAGTGAGGCATACATCTTCAAGCCTCTGGGGCTTTGTTCTAGACTGCCCCT
The DNA here is from genome assembly GCF_030222135.1 of Aotus nancymaae. Taxonomy (NCBI): domain Eukaryota; kingdom Metazoa; phylum Chordata; class Mammalia; order Primates; family Aotidae; genus Aotus; species Aotus nancymaae. The sequence continues at coordinate 81,169,019 of NW_026988450.1, read as the reverse complement.
CATTCTCCCTTTTCTGCTTGTCAAGATCCTCACTGGCCTTCAAGGCCAACATGAATCGCCTCTGCAATGAAGCTATAGGAGTTACCAGTGGCTGCCTGTCTTCCCTGTGCTCAGAGCACGCCCAGGGTTCCTTTACCAGCATTCCAATCACGCTTCCACGTGGTCTGTTTGATTGTGTGCTAACCTGTGTTCCTTAACAGGCTCCTAAATACTAGGAATTGCATTTAGTTCATTTCTGTGCCCTTCGCAGACCCAGGAAGAGGTCTGAATTCTCCCAGGCTGATGAGATGGGGAGCATCCACTAAGATAAAGGAAGCATCTTTATCTTATGCAGTGTTGGTAGCTGGAAGAGTAGGACACTGCCAGACAAAGTTGAGTTACACTGTGAAAGGCCCAAACGTCAGCTCAGGAGTTGGAACTTTACCCTATTGTGAACAGTTGGCTAAATGCTAAATTTCCAAAAACCAGCTCTGGAAGCTCTGTTTCTATCCCAAATCTGCTCACTGTTAGATGGGCAGCCTGGGGCTGGCTGTTTGTGTCTCACTTTTTTCATCTGTGCCAGGCAGACACTAATAGTCCCCCCTCTCAAGGACAGCATGAGGATCCACGGAGTTAGTGAATGGAAAGTGGGGAGGGTACCTGGCCCATAACCACGAGCTCCCATTAAATACCAGCCACTTTTACCCAGCAGGACATCGCTCTCCTCCTCGCTTCCTCTACATATTGGAGGGAGGAAGGGAAGAGGTTGCTTTTGCTTTGATAGCATCTTCTCCCTTCTGGGTTCAGGATACTTGACCTCACACACTGGGGCAACTTTGCTGGCATTCTCTTGTATATGGGGTCTTGAACTGAACAATCGAAGGGTATTTCAGGGAGAAACGAGTCTACTGGGCTTTGGTTATCACAGCTGGCCCATCAGAAGCAGCAGGGCATGGAGCAAAAATGGCTGTTCAGGAGAGGCTGGTCCAAGCTCAGATCTGCACCATGTGAGGCTTTGGGCACGGTCAGCCACCCCTTAGAACCTGGGGTCCCCATTTATGGGAGGTGGGTGAATATGGGTTCCTAGCAGGTGATTGAATAATTATTAACCACAACTGTTTACATAGCATGTTCAGCATAGCCTGGCACACAGCAGATGCAAAATAAATAATAACAGATATTACTTCTGTGATATCTGAAAACTTAGCAGCCAGGTAAAAATGAAAGAGGAAGGGAGTCCTGGAAACAGCCAACTTATATTGGTTTTGAGTAAAGGTTGGTTGTGGTATTTGGCTTTTAATAACAACCATCGGAGGGGGTGTGGAGACCATAAGTTTTGCATAGACAAAAGCAAACATGAGAAGGATGCTGTCCCAGCAAAGCTTCTAGGGACCACGAGGCCATGAGGCTACCAGGCCAGAAACACCCAAATCTACCTGCCGCTGCTTGACCGTGGGGCATATCTCACCCCAGGCAGCACTGGCACCTTCCCACAATATGTTGCTGGTCGTCGAACCACTCAATGGATTACAGTCATCCGTTCGCTTCTGTGAATAACTGAAAAGGGTGTGAAAACCTGAAATCCTCCTTATGCCCCATTCAGAATCCCCAAGCAGAAACCACACAGCCACTTTGATCTCCACTGGATTCATTCTAAAGACAGAATGAGAGGAACTGTTCACCAGGGGTTTATATAGACATCTAACAACAGGTTGCCTATAATTTTTATCATGATGCTTTTAGGAAAATTACTTGACACCTTGCAGGCTCAGTTTTTCTATTTACAACTTGGGGATTAAAATGCAATAATCTTCACAGGATTGCTGCTAGTCTAAAAAAAATGCAGCACCTAAAGTACACCATGCATGCTGGTTACTGAGAGAACAGAGGGCATGGGCATAAATGAGCTCTAAAATATGGCTGGGAAAATCAAGGGCTGGGTACCTTGACAGTCTAGGAACCCTTGAACATAGAGTTGTTGGACCCTAAAGGTCCAGAGCAGTGTGCATTCTGATGAGCCATGTAGACAGGGGTGAATGAGACCAGGGTGTCTGAATCCTAGAGACAGCTGGATGGTGTCCTTCTTCTTCATTTAAGAGGCAATGAGTTGCTTTTAGAATGAGTCAATAAGATTGATTTTGGTCACATTTCTATGGCCCTGAGCAAGTTACTTCACCTCAAGATCCTCAGCTTTCTACTCCCCAAAATGGGTATAAAAACATGGAGTTGATCAACGGCTCAGTGTGATCCAAGGGGCGAGGCTAGCTATGTGCTGGGGGCATGTGATATGCTTATGAGTGGTGGTTCTTTTGCTTTTTGTCAAAATTTATTTTTCACCCTGCATATTAACCTGTCTGAGGAAGGACACTCAGGAAGCATCCCCTGCCTGAGTTGCACACTGCAGCTGATCTTTCCAGGCTTGGCATCTGACTTCATCTTCCTCGCCTCATAACCTGGGAGGTCGTTTCAATTTCCAACCCATGACAGGTCATTATTGTAGATTCCCATCCAATTAAAGCTCCCTCGAAATTCATAGTCTCACCTCCCGTTTCTCCAAGGGCACTTGTGTGGGTGAACATTTGAGTTCATAGTTGAAGTCAGACTGAAAACCATGAAACAAGGTCTTCCTGGCTGACCCCCTGTGACAGGCTGAGTGTGCTTCTTCTGCTACAAATTCTTTTTTCATTCATTGGCAAGGATGCCCCAGAGAGCACTCCATAAATCAGGCGGGAGGTGGGACCTGTCAGAGGTGTGATGTGCTTTCTAACCCTGGTGGTGGATTGGCTCTGAGGCCAGGGGTGGCTCAGTCCAGCCGGAGACTAGTGGCTCCTCATCCCCTTGGCCACGTCATCTCCCCACAGGGCACAGGAGAGGCACTGGGGTCAGGGTCTTTAGCCTGAATAAGACTGTACAGAATTTCCTCAATCTCTAAGATGCCTGGGTACAGCAGAATCAAGTCTTTCTGATGATAACATGGGCTAGGAAGAAGCCTTCCAAGAGATGGAAGCTATGTCGTGATGTGCCCGAGAGTCGGACATTTCATACAGAGATTTTCATACAAGGGAAAAAGAAACAGGTTTATTTAATTTTCATTCTTTCTGTGCTGAGTCTCTAGAGTGAAAGAGAGATGGTCTTCATTCTTTCTTTGTCTGCATTCTCTCCTTGCTGTCTTTGTTTTCTCTCCCTCCCTTCACGTGTCTTCTACTTTTTGTGCTATTTTTGCCTCCTCCTCTTCCTCCTTCTCCCTCTCGTCTTTGCTTTTCCTTCTTGTTCTCTTTCATTCCTCCTCAGCTCCCTGTCTTCTTTCCTTCCTTCTTTCACTGCTTCTTTTATCTTTCTTCCTAGAGGCGTATTGAGTCCACCTGTGCCATACTAAATGCACAACTGGGGGGATGAGCGTTGTACGTGGCCCCGTTCTCACACCCCGTAAAGTCGATGGATTGGGCCTTCGTGGGAACCCTGGAAGGCTGCGGCCTCCGCAGGCACTCATTTGTTGCCTCATTTCTTTCATTCTGCAGTTGAGGAAAATGAAGCTCAGAGAAGCTAAGCTTTACCATGCGGGCAAAGCTAAAATCCAAACCCAAGTTTGGCTGATATCGGATCCTAAACCTCTCTCTCTGCCCATACCTGCCTAAATGCAGAGTATACCAGGGCACACTCACATTTCTCAAGCAACTGAGCATGTGACTTCCAGCCTTGCTATTACCTACCATGCCCCTTTGAAGTCTAACCCCAGTTCCCCCACGGCAGTAGCCAGGGAGCTGCACTGGAGGCTGTCTCAGGCCTGCGCCCCACACTGGCTGCGGCGTCCACAGGGTCCCTGACCGGCTGTCTGCTTCCCTCCTCAGAAGTGGCTGATGGCCTGTGCTGCGTGCTCACCACGCCCTGTCTGACACAAAGCACGGCTGCCCCGGCAGTGAGGACCTCCAGCTCCAGCTCACCTGTCACTTTGCGTCAAAAGACCGTGGACTGGAGGAGAGTGTCCAGGTGAGTAGGGTGTGTGTGTGTGTGTGTGTGTGTGTGTGTGTGTGTGTGTGTGTGTATACATATGCAAGTGGTCCATGAACATGTGAGCACAAAACAGTGTGTGTGCCTAGTACATAAAAACCATGGCCAGGGTCAGCCAGCCCTGCTGAGACCTGGAGGTGAGCACCCCACCCAGCTGTAGACCAAGGGAATCCTTGGGTGCTGGTGCGGCCTCAAGCCTCACAAGGTGTGTGGCAGCTCCCCCTGTTTCTGCAAACATTTACTGAGTCTTTATTCTATACTAGCAGTATACATTCTGGCTGAAATATACCACCTTTCTCTTTCTAATTGTTAGGATCCTGGAAAGTAACACATCCTGTGTACATTTAATATTATTTAAAACCCACTCACAAAGCTTAAACACATCAGTAGAATCCTACAGTGACTTCTTTGTTTTCTCTAGGAGAAAAAATCTTTCATCAATTTGTTCTGTTTATTCCATTGTCAGCTTGTGAATTTTAAAGGCTATTTGTAGTTTGAGATTGGTGGGTTATCTTAATAATTCAGTATCAATCCAGAGATCCCACTGGCAAATCAAAGAAAATCAGAGATCAAAATTATGTAAGAGAGAAAGAAAACGGCTCTTTTTTATAAATAATAAAAATTAATTTTACTGGAAGTTATAGTTGGAAGTGTCAGCCATCCAAGAAAATAGCAGTTCAGAGAGGTTAAGTGATTTGTCCAAGGTCATATGGCCCACAAATATAAGAACCAGCATTAAAATAATCGATTAGAATAACTGCGGTTAGAGTAGAGTAATTGGTTAGAGTAATAATTAGAATAATAAGTTAGGGCTGGCTCATGCCTGTAATCTCAGCACTTGGGGAGGCTGAGGCAGGTAGATCACCTAAGTTCAGAAGTTTGAGACCAGCCTGGCCAGCATGGTGAAACCCTGTCTCTATTAAAACTACAAAAAATTAGCCAGGCACGGTGGTAGACATCTGTGATCCCAGCTACTCAGTAGGCTAAGGTGGGAGAATTGCTTGAGCCTGGGAGGCAGAGGTTGTGGTGAGCAGAGATTGCGCCACTGCACTCCAGACTGGGCAACACAGTGAGACTCCATCTCAAAAAAAAAAAAAAAAAAAGAAGGATAAATAAGAGAAATAGTCACCAGGAATTTCGTTTTTCCTCCTGTTCTCATTCTCTTGCCCTCATCCCCTCCTCTCTCTATGATCCTCTCTTTTTTCCCGTTCTCTGCCCCCTTTTCTTCTGATCCACAGACTGCAGGAGGACCACGAGGGAACAGAAAACCCACTTGGGGTAGATGAGTCCCTTTTCAGCTATGGCCTTCGAGAGAGCATCGCCTCTTACCTGTCCCTGACCAGTGAGGACAATACCTCCTTCGATCGAAAGAAGAAAAGCGTCTCCCTGATGTACAGTGGCAGCAAGAGAAAGAGCTCATTCTTCTCATCACCACCTTACTTTGAAGACTAGCCAAGAACAGACACAATGGTTCATGCTCTAAAGGAACAGAGGTTCCAACTATTGCCTGGGATCTTGCAAAAAGCAAGATTCCCTGATCCCCAGGAAACTCATATATTGTAGGAGCCAAGAGAAGCCACATGGAGACTCAAAGCTGCATCTTCTCTATCCACATCGTGATCACAGGAACTCTGGCCTGGTGTCCGATCAGGGCTGTGGCATCATGAAACATTGGGTCATGACATGTCAGGCAATGCTTGGAAGAGCTCAGCATGTATCTATGCACTCATTGTGTGTGTGGGACACAGGACAAAGCCACTCTCACAAGAAAGTGCACCAGGACCATTCTCCAAGGAACTAGACCTGTCCAGACAGCTACACTCCAAGGTCGTTGCAGAGAACTTCTGTATGGCCAAGGCTGAGAGGGAGAGGAAACAAAGCTATGGCCTGGCAGAAGGTCTGGGTTTGCAGATGCATCCCCTGAATGGAACTACTTTAACCAATCCATAGGGATCTCTGGTATGCTTTCCTCTCTTTTTATAGGAACTCTGTGACACTAAACATTAGCCCGAAAAACTTCTGAGCCTTCAATGGGAGATACCTTGGGCCTGCTCCTGCATCAAAGCCATGTGGGTGGAAGTCAGATGGCCTCCCTGATTCTGCAGAGGGCCAGAAGAATGAAAGAGAGAGGAAGGCTGCTGGCAGGGAAATTGAGGGGGCAAGCCTAGAACTGCCCCAGCTTTCCTGATGTCTGCAGCCATGGCTTTGCAGTGCAGAGAGAGCTTCTCCAGAATGTTGGGATTCTTGCCTACATTAATGCATCAACTATTCATTTATTGCCTGAAGAGGCATTGCATTAAGTCCTATGTAATGTCATGTAGGCCAGAAAAAAAAAATTCATAAGTCCCCAACCCCCAATAGAGATGTTCACAGTGTAGACAGGTTAAAAAGTGGTTAAAAAATAATATGTAAAAATAGAAATCACTCATGGCTTAGGATGGAATTGCAGGCAGGTGAGGGACACTCAGGAGCTCACTTTCTAGATGTTCCTCAGAGTGAAAGGGCTGGCTGGATTGGGTAAGAATAGCTGACCTTTTAAAAAAGAAATGGATACATTCTAAAGAATGAATTAATCCAGTACTTTATTCTAAGAAGGGTCTGGCATCCATATGACGAAAAATGCTGAGCTCCAGGAAAGATGGGGAATCCAAGTGGATTAATGATGTCACGCAAAATTTTAAGAGACAAGGGAGAAAACACAGTGTATAGCCAGAGAAGGAGAAGCAGGGATCTCCAGAGCTCCCATCCAAATCCTGCTAGGAGGAGAGTGGGCTGCAGATGAGTCTATGACTCATGTTTCCCTGTTTCAAAGGGATCCTAGGGAAGGAGGGGCACATGCTTTCAGTATCTTTCCCTGCCTTCAAAGTCTGTTTCTGCTCACATAAGCATTCCGTCCATCTGAGCTCATCGTGCTGGTGGTATGTATATGTGCAGTTACACCATTTTCTGTATCATAGATTCCAGTGTGTTTATACAAGGAGGCATCTGTGGTTTCCCCAACAATTCCAAAAGGCTATTTCAAAAGAACCAGCCAACGTATGAGAAATGAATGTAACACTGTGGACACTGACTTCCCGCATAAGGCAGGGTGACCCCTGAACTCCAGATGTCTGCACAGCATCTTATGTATTGTTTTCCGTTGTGACAACTGTGATTGGAATGTTGGGGAGCACCTAGAGGGATTTCTAAGTGGGGAGCATTACACTTCGCTAAATCATGTATTTATTCCTGATTAAAATAAACCTAATAACTATTTAACCCTTGGCATGTGGGGACAGTTTCTGGGTTGAGGGGGATGGGTGGTTCATTCAGAAGCTCTATGGGTTTCAAATTTTCAAATAAATGTACAACTAGAGGCAAAGATCACCCAGAAAAACCTGGTGCCAGTTAGCAGCGCAGCATCCTCCTAGGTGAGGCCTTAAGAAAAACCAGATTGCATGACTTTGGAGGGTGTTTTATGAAACTTGAAGGTAAGCCTAAGGGATTGAAGGGGAGAGCAAATTCTGAACAATTGTTATAAAAAACATCTCACCTAGATTCTCCTGGCATTACTTGTGATAGCTGCGCTATTCATTCTCCCAAGAATTTCTTTCTGCGGATTTTTGGACACCTACCAAATAGACACTGCTCAGGTACTGGGGCTGTAGCAATGAAAACCAGATGAGGTCTCTGATATCATGGAACTTGACATTATAAACAGAGAAGACGCTTGGTGATGAGGATGAGGGCAGGCTCCAATGCAAGTCGCCTGCCAGGCAGGGTGGCCTTCAGGTCCAGGCTTAGGAAAGGCCTCCAAGCAGAGGCAACCTTTGGGCTGAGGCCTGAAAGGTGAGCAGCAAACAATCATGTAAAGATCTAGGAAGTCTATGGAGTCAGCAGGAATAACGGGGCAATTCCTGCAGACAGGAGAAGCAAGACTGCACGCTGACGAAGCTAAAAGAAGCCAGGGTGGCCAGGCCGAGGCAGCTGGGGAAGGAGGGAGGGGCCTTCGGAGGTATCAGGAAGGTGCTGCAGGGCCCTGGAGGACATGGGGTGGCATAGGGCCCATTCTAGGAGACATGAGGAGCCACTGAAAGGATCCAAGTAAGGTGTAAGATCATTTCACTGATATATTTAAAAGATCATGGCCGGGCGCGGTGGCTCAAGCCTGTAATCCCAGCACTTTGGGAGGCCGAGGCGGGTGGATCACGAGGTCAAGAGATCGAGACCATCCTGGTCAACATTGTGAAACCCCGTCTCTACTAATACAAAAAAAATTAGCTGGGCATGGTGGCGCGTGCCTGTAGTCCCAGCTACTCAGGAGGCTGAGGCAGGAGAATTGCCTGAGCCCAGGAGGCGGAGGTTGCGGTGAGCCGAGATCGCGCCATTGCACTCCAGCCTGGGTAACAAGAGTGAAACTCCGTCTCAAAAAAACAAAAAAAAACAAAACAAAACAAAACAAAAAAAAAGATCATGCTGTGTGGAGGACAAATTTTTTAAATTCCATCATTGTATTGCCTATTGACACACAAAGTTTGAAATTAAAGGGGCAAAAAAAATTTAATGCAAAAATGAACAAAAGGTAATGTGTGGTGCAATTTGAGGAAAAAATGGGATTTAAGGTGAAAACAAATTACATAAGGGCAAAGAGAGATGTACAGAAGCAACAATACATTAAGAAGAAACGATGATTGCACCTATGTTAATGGGATGATATAGTATCAAAACAGATTACACAACTGCAACAGGGAAAAATCGATAAATCAATAATTGTATTTGGAGATTTTAATACACAAATCTCAGAAACTGATATAGTAAGCAATGATAAGTAAATAAATAAATAGGTAGATAAATTTTGATAACACTATATAACTTATTTGCCAACAAATGCATAATATATTAGGTCACAGAGAAAGTCCTAATAAATTTCAGAGTCAGCATCCTCCAATTTATGCTGTATGATAATAAAGCAATAAAATTGGAAATCAAATTTCAAAACAATAAATAAAAATTTAAAAATGTTAGGGATCTAAAGTCTAAAAAAATCCTTAGGCTAAGAAGAAAATAATGCAATAAATAAAATATTAGAAATAAATGACATATTGCTACTTTCCAAAATTTATTGGGTGCAGCTGATAAAATAGTGAGAGGGTGAATTATCGCTTGAAATAAATTCATCAAGAAACAAAGAATGAAAGTAATGAGATTAATTTTCAACTTAAGAAGCTGAAAGAACAACAGATAGCCAAGGAAATGGGAAGAAAGCAGAAGATAATAATAAGACATCAATGAAACAGACTTCTTAAAACACAGCATAGAGAAGATTTTAAAAAGCAAAACATCGTTGAAGTAGACTAATGTGATAAAAATATGAACAAGAATGATCAAGAAAGATGAGAGACAACAAACACAAATCAAATGCAGTTCTGCTTCTAACTATACCTGAAGGCAGAGTGTGTCCCTTGCCAGCAAAGACCTAAGGTGGCAGGTGTGGTCCTCCTTCCTCTCCATCCTCTTCCTACCATCCGGAACCCCTGGCAGCCCAAACTCTAACCCTGCAGATGAGGAAGCCCTTAAGAAATGGCAGAGAAATATCTTGAAGAAACCAGAGCCCTCAGTGATCGAGAGACACCTGGACTGCCCATCTTGGCTGATGGTATAAGAGAGAAAGAGACAGAGAGAGAGAGAGAGAGAGAAGGAACTTTATCTACTAAGCTGCTTTAGTACTGGGTCTCCTTATATCAACTGAGCATTTTGTTCCAACAGGTATAGAAATAAACCCACCATTATTTGCAGAATGAGGAAAATTCATAGAAAATCCAAAGAAACCAACAGGCAAAGTATTAGATGTGACAAAACAGCTCAGCAAATTGCTGAATCAATTTATTTCCTAACACAAGTATTTTCAAACTAGAAAATACAATAGCAAAGAAGACAGTGTTGACAAGGCTACCAAATGGCGGCACGTGTAGGAACCTGCCTCCCGATGGTTTCACACAACGTTTATTTAGAAATGTTCAGAACTGTATGAAAAGACCTAACAAGGCAAAACTGCTATGTCCACGGTTACGGTGTTTACCTGATTCATCAAGGCAAAGCTTAACATTACAGTGTAGATTTTTTTTCTGAAATTAATGATCAAGTCTATGTCACTCAAACTCCCAGCAAAAACATTAGAATAAAACCTCAATAAACTTATTCTAAAATATATATGGAAGCATCAAAACTCATGAATAGTTTGGTGAATTCTGAATAGACAAGTATTGCATGCTCACACTGTGAGATACACTGCAAAAACAATAGAGAACAGTGCTCTGAGCCCAAACTACCATCTCTCTCATCACTTTAGTGGAACTCAGCACGTATCTGAACCAAATGCTGTGCTATGTGTTAAGGAAACACTAAGAGGATTACACTCATGTACGTTTTCAAGCACCTAGTCATAATAGAATTGGAATGAGAGATGTTAGAAAAATAATAAGCATGTAAAATAAGGCACGGTTTCTAAGAATTGCTAAATATAAGTCTTTTCACTAAGGTGAGAGTCTTTCCTTCTGTTTCAAGAGATGAGGAAAGGCTTGGAGGCCTCATTCCAGCTGATCCCTGAAGGACAGCAGGAGCAGGAAATTTCCAGGTGGATACTGGATATGCTGAACACAGAACAGAGTTAAGAAGGCCTGGAGGAAGGCATGGCATTTCCTCAGAAGGGTGATAGCCAGGGATCCTCAAGTGTAGGATTCATGCAGGAATGGCGTAAGAAACAAGACAGAACAATTTAGCTTGAGGCCGATGCCTGAGGCCAGGAGTTCACCCCGAGGAATGCAAACTTGGGGCGATGTCACAGAACAGCAAGGGAAATGTTTTCTGGGTCCGTGAATCATACCCCAGAGGACAAGACCTCCCCTGTCTTAAGACTGTCCAGGGACAGAGCTACAGAAGGCATGTTTGCAACAAGTCACCCTTCATCCTCCAACCCGGTCCCAGGACAGGAGAAATGCCCTGGGATGTACTTCTGTCTGGAGTTGCCTTCCCTTGGCAAAGGAAGAAGGAAGAAGGAGATTGGATTTCTTGAGTTCTTATGTTATGCAGGACACTTTACAAACCGTAAGTCCTGACAACATCTCGAGACCTTGGGAAATAGAATTAATCACATGGATTTGATTTGACAGGTAAAGAATACAAGGCGAAGTGTTTTCTCCAAGACCAAGATCTTAATGCAGGCCTATCTGATGGCTCTTTATCTTACACCTTGAGATCCCAAGAGAGTCCCAAATGCCCAGAGAGGCAGCCTCACAGAGTGGGGAAACACAGGACTGAGCTTTAGCTTCTAGTCCTTCATGCAGCTTCTTCCTTGCTGTGTGTTCTTGGTAGGTCACTAAATCTTCTGAGCCTCAGATTTCTTATCTCTAGATTGAAAAATAAAATAAAGTGCCCTTGCCAATCAACGTGAGGAATCTGTGAGATAAGACACTGAAAGTGCTTTGTGGTCTCAAAAGTGCTAAATGAATACAGGTTATTCCTTATCATCACAGGATTTCCCTTGACCAATGTTTCAACAGTTCTGGCCCCAAGATTTGCAGAGAGACTTAAGATTTTATCCCAGAATAAATTGCCAACTCACATTCATTTCCCCAAACATCTGTTGATAAAAAACACATTTAAGAACCGCTAATATATTGAAGTATTTTAGTTCTCTCAATTCCAAATAATTTCACATGCATCCCGAGGACTGCTGGGAGCAGTTGTAAAATCTGCTTCCAAATGACTAAAACAGATGGAAGGTTTATTTTTAAATACACTGCCATTTGTTAAAACAAATTAGTATTTGAAATTCCCCAAACACCTAAACCCTCAAAAAGAAAAATCTGCTTTCTGAGCCCATTGGAAGGTATTTTTGGCATCTTCTGGGTCCTAATGAGTGTCTGGTTTCTGAAAGGGCCCTGGACTAATCGCTCCATGATCAACTCAACACAAGATGGTTTGTTCTCAATACTAGGAACTGAAAGATGTTTGTGCTCAATTCTACTGCCACTGAGATGGATCAATATCAGAGGGACGGACTGAAGAAAACTGAGATCAAAGGATAAGACTCACAGAAAGGTGTGGAAGGGAGGGAGCTGGTGTATCCTGTGGGTCCCTGGGCCCTGAGAACAACAGCTGAGCTCTCCCTCAGTCATCTGCTCATTGCTGCCCCACAATCATTATGGCGCATCCACGGACTCTCAGACGTGCCGTGTGGGGTGCTCGGGGTCTCGTGGAGAGCAAGGCACACCCAGCCCCTGCTCTGCTGGAGCTTGCAGTCTTGTGGGGCAGCAGCTTCGGCACTAGGAGCCATTACTTACTTTGGAAATCCTGGTAAATGCTGCACAGGGGACCTACAGGCAGCACGAGCCATATGAAGAGGGCTCAGTTCTAGGCTGAAAAGTCAAGACTTCTCTAAAGGAAAAGTAGGGCAGGCAAAGAGGGAGATGTGGAAAAACCGTTCCATGCAAAGGAAACCCTAATGAACCACTCTCAGGAAATAGAAACACTTCACCATCTAAAATTTTTAGCAGTTTAGACATGAGGGAAAAAAAGTCAGGGGAGCTCTTCAGCATCTTGGAATCACACAAACATGGAAAACTCCAAGCAGAATCCACACTCAGGACAAAGGACAAAGGAAACCCAAGCAATTAAAGCCAACTGGACTTTCAAGGCACAGTAGAACCACCTCCCCAGCCACATCTACAGTAAGACTGGAGGTAGAACACACACCACTCACCATCAGCACAGCTCTCCGGAAGAGTCGGGAGTTGGTGGCCCTGGCCGTGAGAAGGTGGATGCTGGCCACATCAGCCCCGCCACGGTCTGCTGCCAGGGACACGCGCCGAGGGTCCCCGCCAAATGCTCGGATGTGAGTCTGCACCCAGGTCAGAGCTGCCACCTGGTCCAGAAGTCCCCAGTTGCCACTCACTTCTCCAGACCCTTCAGAAAAGAGGAAAGCCTTTTACCCTTTGTGACTTTGCAACCTTGGATTTGACAATCATGGTGCTGTCTATGGCAGGCATGTGGCCCCTCCAGGAGTTATGGGTTCTTGTCCTCACAGGTCACAGGTCAGGAGTATGGGTTCCAAACACAGTGAGGAAGTGAGGAACAGTGAAGGAGCATGGGCTTTGAAAGCAGACACACGCAGGACTGAATGCTAGCCAGTAAGGAGACCTTGATCCTGTCCTTGTACCTTTCTTTTGCCAGCTAGCAGACCTGGATCATGTCTTCATAACTCTCTGAGCCACCGCTTCCCTGTCACTAGCTGAGGGGAGTTGCTCAGATTAGAGGCAGTACATCTTCAGTTCCACCACTAGCTTGGCCTGTCAATGGGAAGGAGGTGAACTCTCTGCCCCATGTCTTTGACCCCTGCAGGTGGTTGTCCCTGACAGTGTCCAGGCCATGCTGGGGTTCTGGATCTCACCCTTCCCCTCGCCTCATCCTCTGAAGCCTTCATTAGCATGCAACTGAATTGATCTCTTTCCTTTTTCATAGAATCCAATTAACATTTGTTAAAAACTCAGCACTATTTTTTTAATAAAATGATTTAGACACAAGTATAGCACAAATATGCTCTTCTCCTTAGCTTTCTGAGACACTACATAGACTTCTGGTTGTGCTGTGAATTCAGTAGATCCTTCTTGTCAAACTACTCCAGTAACTTGTCCTGTTTATCAGACCTTGAAACACCAGGCCTCATTCTCATTTCATCTGAGCTTCCCACTCTTCTTTTCTGACTTTGCACTAAGGAACCTCATCAGATTCCATGGTTTTCGTTAGCACCTACATGTTGGTGACGGTCCTGTGTGTGTCAGCAGCCCAGCCCAGTCCCCGGGCTCCAGATTCCTCATGTTTCTCCATGAGGCACAATAGTTATGATTTACAGGATTCAGCATCCAGCAAGAAACTACTGATAAGACCCCATATTCCCAAGTAAGAAAGAAGAAAAGAAAAAACAGAAAAATCTTGCATCCTGATTCCCCAGTCTAGTATTCACAAAGTTGAAGGGAACATGATGGTCTCACCATGGAGCCAGACCAGCTGGCTGCAGTCCCAGCTCCATTTACAGCCTTGAGGAGCCCTGAATAAGTTATTTGTATGCTTTGATTTTCCCCATTGGTAAAATGGGGGTGATGATAGGTGATAATAGCACTTCCTCAGAAGGTTGTTGAGTAAATTAGTGAATATTTGTAAGAGGAGCAGAACAGTGCTTGTCACAAAGCACTATAGAAGAGTATTTTTTCATGAAATAGAACAGGTTTAGGTTCTAACATTATGTCACTGATGCTCTTAGCAGAGTGTCCTTGTCTCCAGCCTGCCTGAGCACTCCACTTAGCTCAGAGTGCATAACGATACAAATTATTCTTCCAGCTGTAGAGACGTTCAGAAGTTCTTCAAATGCATTTTGTGTTCTGGGACTGGTGAAGCCATTGGTAGAACATGATCCTCGCTGTGAACTTTCTGGATTGCTTGTATGTCCCATTTGTTAGGATGAATGTGTTTGTTCCCTCCAAAGTCTGAGGTAGCCCAGGAAAGCAGGGCATCAGCCGAGTCAGACCAAGTCCTACAAATCTGAAAAGTGACGGCCACAGCCTGTATTCCAGGGACAAGGAGGAGAGGACGTGTTCCTGACTCTCACTTCCCATGTATCAGCTTCCCACTACACAATAAGGGTCAGTGTTGACTTCCGGGGGCTAGACTTCTGAGAGGTCAGAGGTAAGCATGTGTTCAGGGGGCCACTCATTAAACAAGTATGACTGGGCTTCAGCTGGTATCAGGCACTGCGCTAGGTATGGCAGAAAGCAAGAGAGATCCTACCTAGCCCTAGGGACACACAACCTCAGAGAAACGCAGAAGGCAGTTAACAAGCAATTACGGTCCAACACGTCTGGTTCACCCTTTTCCTTTACTGGTGAAGAAACTGAAAGTTTAGAGGGAACGAGCTTGTTTAGATGCAAGAAGTGAATCTGAGATCAAGTTGGGACTCAAATCCTAATTCACAATCAGAATTCTGTCCTAACATTCAACCCAATTCAACAAATGTTTGTTGAAAAATCTATGATGTACATTAAAACATTTCAGTGCTTTATTTCTGAAACTTGCTCTGTTCAAAAAGCCTTTATACCTCCCTCGTTCCTACTGCATCAAGTCCAAACTTCTTCCTGCCTTTTCTGACCTTCTAAATGTGCTGTGAAGCTGTCTGATCAGTCTGGGACCCCATCACTGCCCAGGGGCTGCGCCCTCTGCTGCAGTCTGGTGTCTAAGCTCCAGTTCTCATCCTCAGGTCCCACCTCACTCAGACATGCCACACACATACTCTGTGCCTCTGCTGATGTCTTCGACGCTCAGGCCCAGGGGCAAGATGTCAGAGGACTGCTCTCAGCTGCCCACAGGGATAACTGGCCTGAATGGAAGCCCTCCACACCTGCACCAACACTCTTCTCCATCCACTATCGCCCACCCCGATCTGCCTCTGTACCTCCTGGCTCCTACTCCTCTGCTCCGAGCACCCAGCAAGCATGTACCTGCTCCCTCATTGTCTAATTGGCTCTCGTTTGCTCATTCAATCTCTTCAACCATCTCACAGAAGCCCCTTAGCACCGTTGTGGGCTCACCCTGGTCTTGCCAGAGACCATCAACAAGAGGCAGTGTCGTGTAGTGTCCATGGAGCCAGACCAGCTGTCCCAGCTCCACCATTTACAGCCTTGAGAAGGCCTGGACAAGCTAATAATGTTTGTGTGCTTTGACGTTCCCCATCTGTAAAATGGGGATGATATTAGCACTTCGGCATAAGGTTGAGTAAATTCGTGAATATTTGTAAGGTTGAACAGTGCTTATCATAAAGCACTATAGAAGATTAATTTTTCATAAAATAGAACAGGTTTAGGTTCTAACATGATGTCACTGATGCTCTCAGCAGAATGTCCTTGTCTCCAGCCTGCCTGTGAAGGGGCATCTGCTGGGGCAGCATTCTGTGCCTGTTCTGGGTAGAGAGGACAGCAGACCTGCTCAGTAGGCCTCTGAGTGTCCCAGAGACGATGAGGTCATGGCAGTGCTTGGTTACTGTTGGCAGCCGAGCTTTCTGTCTGGTGTCCTGGCCAAAGCACATTTCCTCTGCTCCCACGCCCCGCAGAGTCCATAGGTCCCTTGTCCAGCCTCTCATCCTCTGTCCCAGACGCCACTGCCCCAGTTCCCTTCACTGCTTTGCTTTGCCAGACAGAGAGGAAGAATGACTTGGGGCCAGATGCCCTCTGGGGTCTGTCCTGCTGCAGGGCCCAGGCTTGGGGAAATGGCCTCTCTTCGCCCAGCAACTGCTTCCTTTCCAACTGCTCACACCAACAGGAACCAAGGCTCCCTTTAAACACTGGGCTGGGCTTGCCTTTTATCAGCAGAGAGCACGTGTTTGTCTAGTGGGCCTCAGGACCGGCACGAGCTTCTGCTTTCATTTTCCTCTAGTCTCTTTCACAAAGTACCTCTGCAGTCTGGGCTCTCAGGGACCATTTTCATTCTGGGAAACAGCAGCAGATTCCGCACACATTTATCAAGTGAGATGATGCTCGTGAGGGGCTGCTCAGCCTGGCTCTGTGAGTAACAGGGCTGCCTCTGCTAAGATCAAGAGACACGGGCCAGATTCTGGGCCAGGAAATGATAAAAACACATCCCTGTCTAGAGAAGAAAGTGGGAATGAACATGGGTGAGTCCTGGTGCTTGTCCTCACACACTTCATCTCACATGAGCCGCCCTGCAAGGCTTAGCATCCTTCACTGACAGACGGGCAGCCTGCGCTGGGATGGAGAAAGAAGGAGTTGCTCAGAGTCCTGGCCCTGCAAAGCCACAGAGCAGCCCTCAGACCCCATCCTGCTCAGATGTAAACCTGCATTCCCTGCAAAATCCCAGGCTGAGGGTGGCATGCAAAGTAACCAGCTCTTTCCAGGCTTATGTTCTGAACTGCAATTTGCAATGACTTAAAGTGGAAAAAGGGATAGATGAAGAGGTGGAGCACAGGAAAGTTGGAGGGCAATGAAATGATCCTGTGGGATCCTGTAGCGGCGGATCCAGGACATCAGGCAGCCTGCAAACCCCAGAGAGCATCCAACACACAGGATGAACCCCAAGGTAAACTGTGGACTTCAGTACATCATAACGCACCACCCATAGGTTCATCAAATGTAACACATGTGCCCAACCAAAGCATCTTATTAATCAATAGTAGGGGAAGAAGGAGGGGGAGAAGAGAGTGTATGGGAACTCTTTGTCCTTTCCGCTTAATTTTTCTATAAACTTAAAACAGCTCTAAATAATAAAATCTATTATTTAAAAAATATGGCAGGTTTATTGGGGGATTAACTGGGATCAAGGCTGGCCCCTTTGTGCTTCCAGAGGTGAGCACCTGCTTCCTGTTGTCCTCTGCATGGCCAGGCTCAGTTCTGTCTCTGATCTTGCCCAAAGCAGGCAGGAGATAGCTCCTCCATAGCAGGAAGCCTGAATCTGCATCACGGCTCTGCTGCTGCTGCTCTGCCCTCCCTCTGTCTCTGTGCCTCACTTTCCTGATTGATTTGATGAGGATGTGAATGTCTTTGCTCCCCTCTCAGAGCTCAAGAGCAGGGAAGAGCAATGTGAGAGACCGGAAAGCTTGGGAATGTAGGACACGAGACGGGCTAAGATGGAAGGCAAAGAAAATGGCCCGTGTTTTTAGAGTAGAATGATTTATAATCCTTTGGGTATATACCCAGTAATGGGATTGCTGGGTCAAATGGTATTTCTGGTTCTAGACATATGTTTATTGAAGCACCATTTACAATAGCAATAGCAAAGACTTGGAACCAATCCAAATGCCCATCAAAGATAGACTGGATAAAGAAAATGTGGCACATATACACCATGGAATACTATGCAGCCACAAAAAAGAATGAGATCGTGTCCTTTGCAGGGACACAAATGAAGCTGGAAGCCACCATTCTCAGCAAACTACACAGGAACAGAAAACCGAACACTGCATGTTCTCATTGATAAGTGAGAGTTGAACAGTGAGAACACATGGACACGGCGGGGAGCATCACACACCGGGGCCTGTCAGGGAATGGGAGGCAAGGGGAGGAAGAGAATTAGGACAAATACCTAGTGCATGTGGCGCTTAAAACCTAGATGACAGGTTGATGGGTGCAGCAAACCACCACGGCACATGTATACCTACATAACAAACCTGCATGTTCTGCACATGTATCGTGGAACTTAAAGTAAATTTTTTTTTTAAAAAAAAGAAATAAACTGGCCTGTGGCTAAATGAATGCAAGAGACGGACCTTGCTCAGCATAACTGAAAAACAGGGAATTGAAAGGATGTGTCCAGCCATCTGAGGGAGCTGGCTGCAAAACAGTATTTCTTGTTGTTCCACCAATAGAGTTTAAGGCCCAGGAAGCCACTTGTGACTGTGGCGATAACATTCCTTAGCCTCACTGAGCTTCGCTGAACCATCTATGAAATGGCTGCTCCCTGCTGGCCTCAGAGATCTCCTGTGAGAAACAGATGAGGTAATCCAGGAGAAATATCTGGTGAAGATGACACACTCTGTAACTTTCCTTCTCTCTTGCTGATGGTGTTTCCCTTGAGCAAAATGAACAGGCAGGCTTAGTGCATGTCAGGAATGAGTGGGGTTGCTGTTCTGGAAGCTTCCGTTGCCTCCTCACAGGCTGTCCCTGCCGGCAGCCAAAATGAATTTGCCTCTCCAGAAGCACATGAATTCTCAACAAGATTATACTCTGTGAAATCATAATCCCCCACCCACTGAGGGACAGACGGCATACAGAAACTCGCTCTCTTCTGTCTAGAAATGCTCTAAGCCAACAAGGCAGCCATGTCTGGGAAAAGTTCCCCAGGCCCAGGCTCCTTGGGGCGAGTCCTGATACCACCACCTCTAGAGAAAGGGGCTACTGATGGCACAAATTATGGTCAGTCTTGTGTTCACACAGAGGAAAGCAAACCCAGGCAAAGAGGTTTCTCTCCTCAAAGAGGATAATAAGCTCACATGCGAATAATTGTTTAAACACTCTCCAAAGGGCTTCCACAAAACCCCAGTCACCGAATTCGCTTCTTACCACCACATATGTGTGAAAGAGGGTGGGGCTAATTTCCCTCATTTTACCAGCCAGAAAACTGGGATTTGGAAAGGCTAAATGAGATACCCAGGGTCTCTCAGAGCCAGGAAAGGGGAAGCTATATCTGTTCTTGGATTCCCAGCTGACCCTGCTCCTCATCAAAAGAATCTGAAATCTGTTCCTCACCCTCGTCTCCTACACTGACATCTGCTTGTATTTTGCCTTAACTTGTTGCCCATTTCATATATCTAGAATCTTCATAGCAGCATCCAAGGCCTCACGCCCTGTGGTCATCCAGATTTCTGCTCATGCTGGATGCCTACCCCACACATTCACACACATTCTAGTCCAGTCGATCATTCTGACCAGTCTATCTTCCATTCACCCACCCATACTCAGCACATAGAACATCTCAGATCTTAAAGGAGACGCTTGGAAAACAGAGATGAAGCAGTCACTATCTTCAAAGATGTGTAAAACTCAAGTCGCTGAAATCCTTTTATATGTACCTCATTTGAGCCTCATCATAACTTTGGAAGTCAGGTAAAATTATCCCCATTTTACAGAGGACAAGACTGAGACTGGGTGAAAGGAATGGTTTTGTCTGAGGGCCCACAGCCAAAGAGTGGCAGAGGTGGCCCTGGGCTCTCTAGATTCCAAGGCAGTAACTCTGCCTTGATCACTGCAGCTGACACACTCCCTGCAGCAGGTAATAGCTGGAGGAAAAGATGTGGATGGAAGATGTTTGGGTTGGTCCAGGGCTCAGTTCTGCCCTGGCAGTCAGTGGGAAGGATGGAGGACATAGACGGGTGATCAACAGGTTTGTGATAACGGACAGGCCATTATTCACAAGTGAGGCCAGTATTAAAGGGAGGTGGGAATCTCCTTATTTATACAGCTCTGATTCCAAATCAGATGGTTTCCCTGTGGGCAGAAGAGCTATAATTCATCCCCTAGGGTTGTTCAGGGCAAGTCAATTCCTGGCTCTGCTGTTCCTGACTGTATAATCTTAAGTGGACCTCAATTTTCTCTTTAAACTACATGCTCACACATACATATACATCACAAGGTAAGAATGTGGTGGACTTGGAGCAGCTCAGACATGTAATAAGTTCTCAATAAGTGGAAACTATCATCCTTGTCTATAGGTGTCGGTATCCCCAGAGTGTCTCCTGAATGTGCTAAAATTTCCACTGTGTGCCTAGCTTGGCTGGAGGAGAAGCAGGGGCAGTGAGGGGATGGGGCTTGGGGAAAAAGGGGCTGAGCCTTGGCTCAGGGGGTCAGCAGCTCCCACCAGAGGCAGCAACTCACCAGAACTCAGGAAGCCAAAGACACCCACTCGGTAGCTGGCAGTGACCACGATGAGGTTGCCAACAGCAGCCAGGAAGGAGCCGTCGATAGCTGGCCATCCTTCACTCCCCTCCCCCTTCATGGTGTTGTGGAAGAACACCAGCACGGACGTATTTGGAGCCTGTGGGAATCGGAGAAACGTGAGGCTAGAGGCACCTTTCCCAAGCTTGGAGCCCGATTCTGGGTCAGCACAGGACGCCTCTGGCCAACTCTGTGGCATACTTAGCCCCATGCAGTGGATGGAGCTGTGTCTCTCTGAATTTATACATTGAAGTCCTAGCCCCCAAGACCTCAGCAGTTGACCGTATTTTGGAGATAGTGCCTAATGAGGTAATTAAGGTAAAATGAAGTCATACTTGTGAGCCCTAATCCCATAGCACTGGTGTCCTTATAGGAAGAGGAGGTCAGGACACAGGCACAGAGGGAAGTCTACATAAAGACACAAGGAAGAGAAGAGGAACATCTACAAGCCAAGGAGAGGAGCCTCTGAAGGAACCAATCCTGTGATACCTTGATCTTGGACTTCTGTCTCTAGTGAGAAAAATCTCTCTGTTGTTTAAGCCACACAGCTTGCAGTGCTTTGTTATGGCAGCCTGAGCAAACTATTAAACCCCATCCATAGAGAAGGAAACTGAAGGTCAGAAAAGGTGAGGACACTTCTCACATTACAGAGTGAGCAGGTGTCAGGGATGGCAGCTCCCTGCAGACCTGGAGCCCATCTCATGGTACCACACAGACTTCCAGCTCCGAGTTCTGGCCCATGGTTTATTCCAGAAAAGCATTTTGGGCCCTTGGCATCTCCTTTGCCTTGGATGCTTCCCTTGCTGGACTCATCCTGGAAACACAGAGCTAGAGTTCATTATGCACTTACTAAGAGCCAGGCACTGTGTCCAGTGTTTACAATGGTGCCTCAAACAGTTCCGTGAAGTTCGCAGATTCTTATTGTCCCAATTTTACAGATGAAGAGGCAGAGGCTTAGACATTTTCATTGACTTGCCTGAGATCACACAGCTAGGAGGTAGCAGAGCTGAGGTCTGGAAGTAGGATGACCCTATTCTATTAGAATCGTGTGTCCAAGCTGGGGAATCTGAGGCCCTACTCCAGGCCAGGGCATATGTGGGTACCAGGTAACTCATGCTCCATCCAGGATCCTGATTCCCTGTGATGTCTCTACTCCACGTATGATGGCCTCAGACAGACTCACAGATGTTTCTACAAAGGGGCCACGTCACAGGAGCAAACACTGACCTAGGACCTGCCCCTATAAGGGCTGGGCTAAAGGCTGTCCCCTAGAGTGTCTCATTTGATCTTCCACCCAAGGAGGTAGAAGCTATGGCGGCCATAAGCACCCCGCTCCACAGCTGTGAAAGCAGAGATGCAGAGCAGTGAAGTCACCCATGGAAATGCCTTACAGAGAGGAAGGGGCTGATCTGGAATTTTGACCCCTGACCCACCTTCCCAGCACTCCCCTAATCTCTTCCTCTGTGACATTCCAGCTCAGATGTGGATTCTTCAAATATGAGGTCTTTTTAAATGTGACAGAGAAAGGCCAGCTTGAGTGGTCTTGGACTCATTGTCCTGGTCTGTGGAACAGATCAGTGAAGGAGCCCAGTATGCCCCTCCTAAAAGTGCCCGGACTCAGGTTTATTGGGTAGCTTGCCAGCAAGAGAAAAGGCCTTTTGGCTTGTGGCTGCTGAGGCAAGGGCAAGGTACAGAAAGGAGGGGCAGTCCTCAGCTCCCGCCTCAACGACAGCCACAGGAAGTGTCCAGGATGCTGGCCCCTCCTGTGCAAGGCCTGTCACCTGGAAGGCAGGTATTGCCCATCTGGGCTGAGGCATCACTGCTCCTTTCCCAAGGTCAGGATGGGGCCCAGAAGGCCCAAGGCAGAAAAAGCCAAACTCTCTTTTACTGGGAACTGCCTTAAGGAGAAAAAAGCACTGGCTTTGGAACATGGTGACAGGGATGAGCCTCCACTCTGCCCAACTGAATGTCCTTATGTACATCATTTAGCCTCTCTTAGCCCCAGGTCTGCACCTTTAAGATAAGGGTAAATTTATCTCTCTACATTTTTCTATCAATTGATGGATTGATCAATCTATCATCTATCTGTTCTCCTGGAGTTGATGTGAAGACGAATAAAATCAAAGATAAAAAAGTGCTCTTTAAACTGCAAACCACTTTCACAGTCTTCTTCCTGACACTATGGGAAAAGCACACACTCATGGTCACCACTCACTGGTTCTAGCCACGAGCTCTGAGGACCAACTGACCAAGTCCGTAGATCACCCACTGGCTGAATGACCTTAGGCAAATCACCTAACCTCAGCTCGGCAGGCCACAGAAGAGGAGACTGGGCTGTGCTGGACACTGTGGGGACAGTGGATTTCTAGTGGGAGAGTCTTCAGGGCAACCACAGCAAGTGCTTCTGAACTCACCACATTCTGAGGGATGAACACATTGAGATACAAGCAATCTTCACTGACTCCAGGAGACATGGATCGGGTGCCTGGCTGCCAGCAGCTGGCCCTGCAGATACAGAATGGGTGACTTCCAAGACATGCTCCATCACCCCTCCCCACCCGCCACCATGGTCAGAGCCCACTACCCCATTCCAAAGCCTGGCGTCCCACCAGCCCTGCAGAAATTAGGCAGCTTCAGTAAATGGGAGTGGCAGTGAATGGAAGGAACGGCAGAGTGCCCACCACTCTCTGGCCACTGGTCTGTGGAGGAACATTCCCCCAGAGACAATCCACCAACTTAGAGAAGGCTGCTAATGCAACAGCTCGAGATAGAGAAGAAGACAATGAAAGCCACTCAGGACCTTGCCCCTTCCTTGCTCCGAGAGTGTAGACCCTCCTCTGGAGGGGGTGTCCTACCTGCTCTCTTCACCAGTACAGAGTCCTACAGTGCCAGTTTGAGCATCTCCCAGTATAGGAACTGAGACTAAAGCCATGACCATGCCTAATGGCAGTGCAATGGTCATCTACCCAATGGGTGACGTGACTCATCACCCAATCTTCACTAGCCTTGGACTACAATGACCCAAGCTCTCAACCACTCTCCACTCAAAACCTATGTGCCTCCATCACTTGATCTGTCAAAATGGGTACATCCTAACATGGTAAGGTACTCTAACTCATGAATATTTGTTATTTTCGTTTCCCAGTGGTGGAACAGATGGAAATCCATGCCTCTGCACTCCCACTGCCACCATCCTAGCTGAAGTCCTCATCCTCATCATCCTTTTCCTGGAGTACTTCAAGAGCCTCCTAGCTCATCACTCTATCTGGTTATGGACTCATGGACCTGCTCAGCAGCCAGCCATGGGGGTAATGAGTATGGAGGGTGCAGCTGCCTGAGTGTAGGTACCTGTTGAGAAGGAGATTCAGGTGGGGAGGAGAAGAGCAGCAGTAATAAGTGCTGTTTTCACAGGTACTCTGAGTATGCTTTAATTAGAAAAAAAATCACAATATTGTTCTTTAATATGCTTGCTATTTAAAGTGGTATACACATGGAAAAGATAGGAAAAACTGAAATTTTTGATGAGGAAAGAAGATGGGTGCTTTAAAAAAAAACTAGTAATTTTGTTCCTAGTGGAAGAAAATTTCATTAGTACATTTACTTTTCCTTCAGTTCTGATTCTTAATGAATCTCCCAGCTTCATTAAGATCAGATGTGGCCAGAAAGCTGAGCTTGGCCACTGCAATACCTGTGTAAGTGATATGTGAACCCCGCTTCCAGGTTTATCCCATGGGAACCTCTCCTGTCAATTAAAGCCTCTCTTCCTGGATCAATGTCCAGGGGGACCTTGGAAAATTCATGCTGAAGAAGGGAGAGCCTCCATCAGCCTGGGTCCCTGAATCACTGCATGGAGCAGAGCACACAGGCCCCTCCATCACCAGATGGGCTTTACATGAGCAAAACACCATTAAGCCACTGATACTTGGGAGTTTATCTGCCATAGCACTTAATAATACCTTAGACAATATATTCCATCCTCCATACATTGCTTTATCCAAAATTCACTGCTCTACCATTGAGACTCACTTTGATAGATTAGAATAGATAAGGCTTCTCTGAGCATTTACCAACAGGCACTCCACTCAACCCATACCTTGGCTTGCTGGCATCCCAGGACCCCGTCCAGTTCAAGGGCTCCGGTGCCCGGAAGCGCCTCTCTGCCAGGGGCGGGGCAGCATATGGAACTCCAAGGAACTGGTCCACTTGCTTCCATGAGGTGCCCATCTGGATAGCCTGGGACCTGCCCAGCAGTCGGCCATGGGTGGCAATGGGCACAGAAGGTACAGATGCCTCATAGCTGAGCAGAGAGATTCCTGTTGGGAAAGGGAAAGGAAAGGGGTGAGGAAGGGGAGAGGCCTCAGTGAGTGCTCTCTCCACTGGCATTCTGAATGTGCTTTCAGCAAAAGAAAAATCACTGCTTTTTGTACCTTGAAAATGTCAGTCATTTATTCAGACCCCTAACAGCTTAAATCTAGTCAGGTTTTCAAAGTAAACAAACAAAAAAATTAGCAAAGAAAGCTGATTTTTATTAGGCACCAAAATGTACAGAATGCAATGCTAATCTCTTCTATGCATGGGTCCAGGCCCAGGACCCCTTACCAGCACCCTGGGGCCTTTTGAAAGAACAGAGAAGTATGGCACTAGACAAGGATGCCCTCTCTCACCACTCCTATTCAACATAGTATTGGAAGTTCTAGCCAGAGCAATCAGGCAAGAAAAAGAAATAAAGCGTATTCAATTAGGAAAAGAGAAAGTCAAATTGTCTGTATTTGCAGACAACATGATTGTATATTTAGAAGACCCCATCATCTCAGCCCAAAATCTCCTGAAACTGATAAGCAACTTCAGCAGTCTCAGGATAAAAAATCAATGTGCAGAAATCACAAGCATTACTATACACCAATAACAGACTTAAAGAAAGCCAAATTAAGAATGAACTGCCATTCACAACTGCCACAAAGAGAATAAAATACCTAGGAATACAACTAACAAAAGATATAAAGGACGTCTTCAAGGAGAACTACAAACTACTGTTCAAGGAAATATAAGAGGACACAAACAGATGGAAAAAACATTCCATGCTCATGGTTAGGAAGAATTAATATCATGAAAATGGCCATACTGCCCAAAGTAATTCATAGATTCAATGCTATCCCCATCAAGTTACCTATGACCTTCTTCACAGAACTGGAAAAAAAAAACACCTTAAACTTCATATGGAACCAAAAGAGAGCCCGCATAGCCAAGACAATCCTAAGCAAAAAGAACAAAGCTGGAGGCATCATGCTACCTGACTTCAAACTATACTACAAGGCTACAGTAATCAAAACAAAATGGTACTGGTACCAAAACAGAGATATAAACCAATGGAGAGGAACAGAGGCCTCGGAGGCAATGCCACACATCTACAACCATCTGATCTTTAACAAATCTGACAAAAGCAAGCAATGAAGAAAGGATTCCCTGTTTAATAAATGGGGTTGGGAAAACTGGCTAGCCATGTGCAGAAAGCAGAAACTGGACCCCTTCCTGACACCTTAAACTAAAATTAACTCCAGATGGATTAAAGACTTAAACATTAAGACGTAACACCATGAAAACCCTAGAAGAAAACCTAGGCAAAACCATTCAGGACATAGGCATAGGCAAGGACTTCATGACTAAAACACCAAAAGCATTGGCAACAAAAGTCAAAATAGACAAATGGGATCGAATTAAACTCCAGAGCTTCTGTACAGCAAAAGAAACAAGCATTAGAGTGAACTGGCAACCAACAGAATGGAAAAAAAATTTTTGCAATCTACCCATCTGACAGAGGGCTAATATCCAGAATCTACAAAGAACTAAAACAGATTTACAAGAAAAAAACAAACAAACCCATTCAAAAGTGGGCAAAGGACATGAACAGACACTTTTCAAAAGAAGACATATATGAGGCCAACAAACATATAAAAAAAGTAAAAAAAGTTCATCATCACTGGTCATTAGAGAAACGCAAGTCAAAACCACATTGAGGTACCATCTCACACCAGTTAGAATGGTGATCATTAAAAAATCTGGAGACAACAGATGCTGGAGAGGATGTCGAGAAATAGGAACACTTTTACACTGTTGGTGGGAGTGTAAATTAGTTCAACCATTGTGGAAGACAGTGTGGCAATTCCTCAAGGACCTAGAAATAGAAATTCCATTTGACCCAGCAATCCCATTACTGGGTATATATCCAAAGGATTATAAATTGTTCTATTATAAAGACACATGCAAACGTATGTTCATTGTGGCACTGTTTACAATAGCAAAGACCTGGAACCAACCCAAATGCTCATCAATGATAGACTGAACAAGGAAAATGTGGCACATATACACCATGGAATACTATGCAGCCATAAAAAACTATGAGTTCGTGTCCTTTGTAAGGACATGGATGAATCTGGAAACCATCATTCCCAGCAAACTGACACAAGAACAGAAAATCAAACACATGTTCTCACTCATAGGCAGGTGTTGAAGAATGCGAATATATGGACACAGGGAGGGGAGCATCACACACTGAGGTCTGTTGGGTGGGTAGGGGAGGGACAGCAGAGGGTAGGTAGGTTGGGGAGGGATAACATGGGGAAAAATGCCAGATATAGGTGATGGGGGGATGGAGGTAGCAAACCACATTGCCATGTATGTACCTATGCAACAATAATATATATATACATATATACACACATATATAAAATGAACAGAGAAGCAGACAGCAAACAACACCCAATCCCCTGGGGAGGCCTGGAGTGCAGTCCCACCTTCAAATACCACCATCATTTCTGTGATGAGATGTGTGGGCTATTCATCCTGAGAGGGATGAGGGATGAGTTCATGTCCATTGCAGGGACATGGATAAAACTGGAAACCATCATTCTCAGCAAACTGACACAAAAACAGAAAACCAAACACTGCATGTTCTCACTCCTAAGTGGGTGTTGAACAGTGAGAACACTGGACACAAGGAGGATCATCACACACCAGGGCCTGAGGGGTGGGGTGCTAAGGGAGGAATAGCAGGGAGTGGGGGGATTGGGGAGGGATAGCATTAGGAGAAATACCTAATGTAGATGATGGGGCAATGAATGCAACAAAGCACCACCATGGCATGAGTATACCTATGTAACAAACCTGCACAATCTGCACATGTATCCCCGAACTTAAAGTATAATAAATAAATTTTTTTAAAAACAATTTCTTCAGCCACCCCGGGTTTGATTTTGCCATCAAATGAGTTAGCTGCAAACTTACCAAAAAAAAAACTTTTAGGACTTTTGGATTTCAGAATTGCAGTATAGGGTAAGTAGGCCCACATTTACATTTCATTAGTGAGGAAACAGACGTAAAGGTAGAAGCCTAGGGCCTGCTAGGATCACAGGTAACATAGGGTGATGTAGGATTCAAAGCCACACCTTTCTCGACCCCCAACTCCGACCACGCTCCATGCATACAGGATTGGAGCCAGTTCAGAGCTTGCCTCTCTCTGTGCCAATGGGTGCCCTGGGTGCCCAGCATGCGAGGTCTTCCCGCCCATTTGTTTATGTCCGAATCCCTCCTTGTCCACAAGGCCAACACCGGTGCTGACTGCCATGCCTCCCATCCCCCTCCATGCAACGCTAATCACCAGTGACAGTCATCGGCTTCTCTGTAGCCCTATTTTGTTTCCACGATGACATTTTCTTTCATTCATTCATTGATTCAGTAAACTTTTGTTGGGCCCAGGCTCAGTGCCAAGTACTATTTTCAGGAACTTAAGACAGGGCTGTCTGATGCCACGCAGGACTCAAAAGCAGTAATCACTCATGGAGAGATACTTCAAGTGTGTGTGAGAAGTCTCTTCTTTCTAACATGTACGTTTGGTCTGCTCAACTCCACTCTCAGCTGATTGAAAGACAAAGCTTCTGCTTTCTCTGAAGCTCCTTCTGTAAAAATATTTATATATTGCAGTAGTGACTAAACAGGAGAGTGGGGAGAGGAGGCAGACAGACCAAGAGGCAGACAGGCAGAAGCCTATCCATTCCAGTACCTGAAAAATGGCAGGAGTCCAACACATAAGTAAATGAATGAATGAATGAGTGGAAGAAAAAAGAGGAAGGAATTGTCAGGGGTTAGGGGACACAGGGAGAGAAAAAAAGAAAAAGAAGAAGAAAAAAAAAGAGCAGGGACTCCATGTTTGGGTCCCCTTCCATGAACACTCCCTTCGTGGAAGCCATCTTTCTCTCTCCTGGATATCCTCTCTGGGGTCCCCTTCCACGCTCTCTCGTGGAAGTCTGTCTTCCCCTCCTAAACTCCATCTCTCTATTCCCTTCCACTCAGTGTAGAAGCTGCTTTTCTCTCCTGGATTCCATCTCTCTGGATTCTCTCACTCAGTGTGAGAGTTAGCTGTTTGTTTCTCCCACCTTCTCCTTTTCTCTCTCTCTTTAAATAAATCACTTTCTACAAACAAACAAACAAATTAATTAATTAATTAATTAAAAGAGCAAATGAAGCCTGTCTGTTGCAAAAACATTGGAATATGAGTTAGAACTTAAAATGGAAACTCAGGCTGGAAGGAATAGTTGCTGTTTTTTAATCTGGCCTCAATCACAAATCATGGCTGATGTCACCCCCACAGTTCCTCCTCGCCAAACTTCCTGTCACCATCATAAATCAAGGGGTCTCAGGCAAGCACTCAGGACCGTGGCTGCTGAAGTGATGGAACCTCATTCTGCTATGCAGGAAACAGCCACATTTTATGTACGTGGCATCACCCGAAGGCGGGAACAAAGCCAGAACAAACATCAAGGCTGAAGAATTTCGGGGGAATGCATTCCCATGGGCAGTGGTATTCAGTCTTCCCTTAGAGGCTGGCCAGTGAATCCCAAACTCAATGAGATTAAATATGGGAAAAATGTTAGACCTGAAGTTCTCTCTTTCAAATTCTTTTCCAGAAATGGCAGATTCTCTCCAGGATACCCACAGAGGCCACATGACTACCTGGGTTAAGAAAATTATCTGTGGCCATGTGTATTAGCTGTAAACAAATAATGTCTGTATGAAAGTCAAGATACCTGTAGATGCATATGTGCACACATCTTCTTTTGGAAGTGAGCATTTCAAATTGAATTTTAGTCACACTGAAGTCATAGAGAAGCAGTCTAATTTGTGTTTTACAGAACTCAAACCTCGATGTTAAGGCATTTTTCAGCAGAACTACCACACAGATTGGCTACACTATTCTGAAATATACTATTAAAATCTATAATCTCAGCACTTCGGGAGGCCGAGGTGGGTGGATCCCTTGAGGCTGGGAGTTCAAGGCCAGCCTGGCCAACATGGCAAAACCCTGTCTCTACTAAAAATACAAAAATTAGCTGGTCATCATGGTATGCACTTGTAGTCCCAGTGAGGCATGAGAATCACTTGAACCCAGGAGGCAGAGGTTGCAGTGAGCCAAGATTATGCAACTGCACTCCAGCCTGGGTGACAGAGTGAGACTCTGTCTCAGAAAAAAAATCTACATAGCTTGACTAAATGATATGAATGTCCAGATAAATTGAGGACAAGACTTTCAACTGGGGGCCTAATATCTCATCACATAGGAATCAAAGCACTCTCAGGTCTGGAAGACACTCTTGTGGTCTGAAGGCTAAGGTTGAGGAGTGGGCAGAAGAGGAGGATATCTCTGGCATCAAGACAGAACCAAAGAACTGTCAATGCTCTAGGACAGCATGGGGCCAAATCTGCTGCTACTTGGTTTTTTCAGTAAAGTTTTATCAGAACGCAGTCACGTCTACTGGCTTACATGTTGTTTATTGCTGCATTCATGCTACAATAGCAGTTGATTAGTAGAAACAGAAAAGTATGGTTGTAGAACCTTGCTCTAGAAGAAAAGATGGCAGATGTAGCCAACAAGTTAACAGTCCTTAATTTCATCCAATAAACATGTCTAGTGGGGGTTCCCCTAGATGCCCAGCCCCTGTTTCCTGTTCTACAGCTCTTAGCAGTCTTCCTCAGTGATGGATTTATGGATGCTCCCCCTTGCCTTGCCTGGATCCCCAGCACCAACACAGTATCTGACACATGTTCTAAAACTAAACTCAGCCAGGAACAGCTTCCCTCTCCAAAGTGTTTATGATGCAATAGTTAGGCTGCGCAGCTTTGCATCTTGAGCTAGGTGATCCGGCTCCAAGTTCCAGCTCTATCATCACTAGCTGTGTGAAAACACAGAAGGAATTTAAATGCTCTGGGCTACAGCCTTCTGATATCTAAGACAGGGATAAAGCCCTTAGCCTGTCACCACACAGGATTAGTGTGAGGACCAAATGAGATGAGGTCTGTGAAAGAACTCTCTAAACTACAAAACCATAATAAAAAGTGGGCTCTTTAATTATATTACTAAGAAACTCTTCAAAACCAAGATGACTTCTGTAACTCAAAGAAATAAATGAATAAAAATGATACAGGAATAGGAATTTTTTCTACTTTCCTTTAGTTCACTGAAAGTGACTGCACCTAGCCCAGAACTTTGGCTAACAAAAGCCACTGTCCTCCAAGTCACCATGTGCTTAAATAGTTCCTCTGAGCCAGACCCAGTTTCCCAGGATGGCTGCAAAGGCTGAGGACTGGGCTTACCTGGTTTCCGGTAGATGTGGGTGGCCTCTTCACGAAGCAGAAGTCGGCAGTACTGGCCCTGCAGACTATGTGTGCAGCTTTGGGTATCAGCATAGAACATACATCTCACAGCCCCAGGTTGGGTCTGCAGAGTCGTGGTGAGACAGGCGTCATGTTGGGAACATTCTACAGAGAAGAGGGGGAAGAGTGATGCTTGGGCCTCAGAGATGTTACTTCACTCAGGCATCCATCTAATTATCAATCATCCATCCACCCATCCACTCATCCACCCTTCCATTCATCCATTTTTCTATTCAATCATGCATCCATGAATCAATCCATCTTTCCATCCATTCATCCATCCACCCTTCCATCCATCTATCCTTTCATCCAATCACACATTCATGAATTCATCCATATAGCCATCCAACCATCCACTCATCCACCCTTCCATCCATGTATCATTTCATTTAATCATGCAACCATGACACCATGAATCCATGAATCCATCCATCCATCCATCAGTCATGCAATCACTCATTTATTTGAGCACTATAATAAATCCTAGGCACTGTGCCAGGGGATGGAAATAAAATGGTAGCAATGGGAAACCCAACCCTCTCATCAATCTACCTTTCACACAGGATTAAGGTCTTTTTTGTTTATTTAATTTAAAAATGTGCTCTTGTTATTTCCCTGCTTAATATATCTCCACGGCTCCCCATGGGCTTAAGGATTAAATAATCTCAAACAAGGCTCTCCACACTCTAGACTTTGTCTTCAGCTCTGTCTCCCTCTCCTGTCCTTCAGTGCCTCCTCAGCTAGCAGCATACCCACTGTTCCACCAGGGACCATGCCCTTTCCCATGCATGTCAAGTTCTGCACTGGACAATTTAAACTATATGACATTCAGTCCTGAAAACAGTTCTGAAAAAGTGCTGCTTCATTTGATTGGTCAGATGTTGACAACCTAACAGCCCTATTTATAGTGCAATTTCTGTGAATTGTACCACCCAGAGGTGTGCAGTGCATAACCTGCATATCTGTACATGGTGGTCCAATCTGCAAGATAAGCATCGCTTTGTGCATATTATTATACAACCTTGTAGAGAAGGAGATTCGTGGAATTCATAGAACCTCAGAGGGGGTTAGAATCTTGGGAAGGGTATAAATGTTATCTGATCTCGGCCTCTTTCAGAAGCTAAAATTCTTTGTTGAACATTCCCATCAAGTGGTTACCTAGCTTTTGTTTAAATATCAACAATGACCAAAAACTCTCTAAAGGAATTACGCATCTGTGGACAGCTTTGCCTATTTAAAAAGTTCTTCAAACTGCATTGTAAAATGTCTCTGGAGGCTGGGGGTGGTGGCTTATGCCTGTAATCCCAGCACTTTGGGAGGCCAAGGCGGGCAGATCATAAGGTCAGGAGTTCGAGATCAGCCTGGCCAATATGGTGAAACCTCGTCTCTACCAAAAATACAAAACTTAGCCAGGCATGGTGGTGTATGCCTGTAGTCCCAGCTACTTGGAAGGCTGAGGCAGGAGAATTGCTTGAACCCAGGAGGCGGAGGTTGTAGTGAGCAGAGATCGTACCAGTGCACTCCAGCCTGGGTGACAGAGCAAGAATCTGTCTCAAAAAAAGAAAAAGAAAAAAGAAAGAAAAAAATATCTCTGGAAATTTGAGTTTTACCAAAACAATAGCTCTTAGCTGTAACCCATAGGCCAGACAAGTGTACTTCCTCCTCATCACAACAGCCCACCAGCTATCCGAGGTCAGCTGCCAGAGCTGCTGTACATGTGCATCTTTTCTGCCTCAGACTAGCCCACTAGAGCCTTCTTCTAATCTTCCTCTGACCTGGGTTTATGTCCCTCATCTTCTGGCTGGCATATTCCCTTGGACACCTTGGCTGCCCTGAGGGGGAATGAGGAGACCTCACCCAGGTCTTCTTCCCCAGGTTAATCCCTTACTTCCAAGCACCCTAGGTTATCGTGGTATCTCATGTGCTTATCTAAGGTGAGAATCTTGAGCAGCACTTGTGTGAGGCTTTGTCCCACCTTACCTGGGGGTTGGAAACTCTTTTTACCTGACAAACAGAGGTCTCGGACAGCAGAGAAATTGCTGGTGGCAGCAGTGCTGACATGAGCAACATCAAAGTTCCTAATGGATGGATCAACAACCACTGAAGAGAGGGCCAGGGACTGCCACGAGTCCAGAGAGACTAGGAGAGAAAGCAAGGGATGGTCACACACAGTTGTCACCTGGTGAGTAATGAAGACAGCAGTGTATACCCAGTATCCTCGAAGGCAGCCTCAGGAGCATCCTCCTTGTGGTCTCCATTCGGGTGCAATCCTACACCTTGATCTGTCTTTCCATCTACAACTATTTATTAAGTTCTTTATAAGCCAAACTCTGTGCTCAAGCCTAGGAAAACAAAGGTTGAAAATGAAATGAAACAAACAGAAAGCATGGCTGTTTCTATTAAGCAGCTCATAGTGCAAAGGGAGAGAAGCTGAGAAGAAAAGAAAAACATCATGATATAATTGTTAGAAAGCAACAGTTAGAATAATATGAGGTAATAATGATACTAACAGACATATCAGGTTGATCATGTGGTACTATGCTCAGGTTTTCACAGATACTACATCAGTTGCTATCAGTTGCTCTCTGTAGGGGCACTGTGGGGTGCTACCCAGACCTCCTACAGGACTGAGACCCCCCTGCAGGACCAAGGCTCTCATTTCCCCAACTGTTGTTAAGCTGATGGTTGGCAGCTCCCAACTGAGTCTCTCTCCAGGAATTCCCTTTGATCCAAGAAAACTGCCTCCCCTTCCCCAGTGACAGCCTGTATCCCAACATTGTCCATGTGGGTAAACAGAGGTTGAGACCCCCAGCTTCAAAATGAAACAAATCTGAAGGGACAGCCTAGCTTCAGAGCTCACTGGAAGACCAGTGGGGCCATCATTTTATTTGCATCAAAGTTCATCTTCCTCTGGCCAATGCTGCCCCTCATTTCCTTCTACATCCCAAGTGCACTGCACCAAGCTTCTTGCAAATCTCCATGTGAGAGTCTGCTTCTCGGAAACCCCAGCTAAGGCATCTTCCCTTAAAGATGAAGAAAATAAGACACAAGAAGTTAAAATGGCCTGCCTGTGAGTGCACTGTTCCTATACAATGAAACAGGATTGGAGCTGCCTTTGTATCTAGTGAAGCTCGTGTGCTTCAACTGCTCTCTGGTAATGCCTCCCCAGTCCCATACATAGGACGTGGCTGTCTCAGCATGCAGGAGGGAGGCACTGGTGTAGCAGTGGTGTAGCAGCCACAGAGATGGCTTGGGCAAGGTGAGGAGGCCCGCATGAGCTTGTCCCAACTGGTGCAAAGGCCACGCCTAGAGCCAGACCAAGTGAGGGTGACCCTGAACTGTGGGCTTATGATTCCACTGAGAGGAAGGACTGTGAATCTAGGTCAACAGATGTATCATACTTCCATAAATAACACTGAAGAGGCTGAAAGGCTGCCTCCCAAGATAGGCTTCCATAATCATTCGGAAATGCCGATTCCAGAACACGCCCAGAGAGATGTTCAGTGGGAGCATCACTGATCATTAATAAAATCTCTCTCTCTCTGTATCATACACACACTATGTTCAGTGGGAGCATCAGTGATGGTTAATAAAGAAAATCTGTGTGTGTGTGTGTGTGTGTGTGTGTGTGTGTGTCATACACACACTTTCTTGCTTATTTTCATGTTTTCTTGCTTATTTTTCCCAGAAGACCACAGAAGTGTGTCCTTTAATAAATATTTGGTATCATTTACCTTGTGTTCACAGAACACTATGGTGATCTGAAGCACAGCACTTTAAAGTTTACAAACCATATTCACTTCATCGTCACATTTGATCCTGATAGCACCCAAATAAGGGGTTGAGTAGGCGCTCTAGTGCCTCTTTCACAAATAAGGAGTCAGAAACTCAGAGAAGTTATATGACGTTTTTCAGAACACGGAGCTGGAAATTAACTAGGCCAGAACTGAGTCAGACATCTTGGCTCTAAGTCAATGCTCCTTCTGTCCCACCTGAGTTTCCTATGCAGCCGAGCACCTTTTCCAGAACATTATCCCCGGGTATAAAAGAGTCTTTGCCTTTGATAACATCATGCTCTTAGCTATACAGGGAAGCTTATAATTTTTATCTTAAACCTGTCTTTGACATCCAGCACACTGGTGGGGGGTTCACTACAATTAGACTGGTAAATAAAGCAGCAAAACAACCCAGTGCTGTGTTTTGGTTGGCTCGGGCTGCAATAACAGAATACATAGGCTGAGTGGCTTAAACAACAAACATTCATTTCTCACAGTTCTGGAGGCTGGAAGTTTGAAAGCAGAGTGCCAGCATGATTGGATTCTTGCTGGGGCCCTCTTTCTGGTTGATGGATAGCCATCTTCTTGCTGTATCCTCACATGGCAGAGATCAAAGAGAGCAAGCAAGCCCTCTGTTGCCTCTTCTTAGGAGGGCACCGATACCCTCATGAGGGCTCCACATCCTGATGAGCTCCCAAAGGCCCCACCTTCTTATAACATCCCTTTGGAAGCTAGAGTTGCAACGTAAATTTGAGGAGGATGCAACATTTAGTCTATAACATGTCTATACTTTTTAACATAAAAACAAGAAAGGAAAAATGAGAGAGAAAAGATTCATCCAGAGAAGTTGCCAAATAACAAAACCAGTTTCATGCAGGCCCATCAAGAGGAAGGTAAACCCCCATACTCTGTCCTGGAGCAGTGGACAGAGACTCAGGAGCTGCGTCTTCCTGAACTTGGGGCCTGGCTTGACTGCAAGAGATGCTGGGTTTCCATTTTCTTAAGTGTCGTCCACATGTTGCTATTTTCAGGGTCAATACAAGTGGCATTTTTGCAACATGACCAAACTGGGCTGTGTATTTTTGGAGGGTGAGAACACTGTAATTTTAGAGAAGCTCTATGAAAGGGTTTAAGGGCTAGACTCACCAATTATGGTCTTAAAATGGAAGCGCTGGTCATGCTCTGTGTTTAGGCTGATGTCTGGGAGAAAGTGCTATAATTGAAAAGTGAATTTCATCTCCGAGTGGAAAGCCAGTTTATCTGTCACCATTTCAGGGCCTGGAGCCAAGTTCCTGCCATGCCCTCCACCTGCCTTCATCCCCTGGGCTGCACGAACCCCTAGACGAGCCACTGCAATAGCCAACATCTGGGAGGTCCATATGCATCTTATGAAAACTGAGAACAAATTCTTTATGGAGGCAGAAGCATGATGCAGCAGGAAAGCTGGGGCTCTTGGCAGCATCTTGTGAAAGTTTACTATTTGCTAGGAACTTGCAACACCACTGCATTTAGTATTCATGATAACCCATGAGGTGGGTACTGTCACTCTCCAAGTTTACAGACAAGGAAAGAGACGATCCAGTAATACATCCTTTTACTTAGCCAATTAGTTTAGCCAGTGTTAGCCTGGCTAATTAAGTGGTAGTGCCAGCTAGGGCTGGAGCCAGCTCTTGCAGGTACAGAACCCAGAGTTAGTACGTCACTAACTTCTCCAGATGAATGAGGTGGTAGCAGCTTCCAAGCTCACCCAGAGTGTGAGTCTTTTCCTAAAAAGCAGAGTCTATGGTTTATTGATTCTTTTTTTTCACATTTCTATTTTTAGTTTATAGACTACAGTGCTAGTATCATTTATTTTAAAATATAATCTCTCCTTGAATTCAAAATGCATGCTTATCATATATCAAGTACTTATCTGTAAGTGATTTGTTTTAGTAGATGTTTCTTCTTTTCCATGGATCTCTGCAAATCCTGGCTCTACGTGCACCCTGCTTAAACCATAGTCACTTTATATTTTATCATCTAATGGTAAAAATCTCTCTACATTATTTTGTTTTGTAAAATATCTTCTTGGCTATTCATTCTTTTGAATAAAATTTACCATTTCAAGGTTCAACAAAGCTTCTTTGGGTTATTACTTGGGATTATCTCAAAGTTAAACATTAATTTGGGAGAAAATGTTTTAATTCGAATGTTATTTAATATTATATTTAATATTTGATGCCAGTAAGAATAGAATGTGATATTATTCCATTATATTTTCAAAATGGTTATTGTTGGCATAGAGAAAAGCATTTTACTTATGTGTTCATATTTTCTAACAGGATACCTTACTAAACCCACCATCAGTGAAACTCACAGATATGGATGAGACAAAGCTGGTCCAAGATACTCTATCCTCTTAATGGGGTATGGGCCCCCTTTACTGACCCTGAGTGGCGACCTAGCCTAGTTTGTGTAAAGATTTGACTATAAGATCCCTAGTTCTCTGCCACAACATGCAGGCTCCCTTGACACTGCTTTCTTTCTTTTTAAAAAAAGGGCTTCTAAATAAGACATCTTTCTAATAAACACCTCATTAATATATGCCTACACCTTTAATTATCTTTAATCCCATCAAAATTATACATTCAAGTTCTATTTTTATAGTCTAAAATTATAAATTAAAATTCCATCCTTGTCTAAAATGGTAAGTTCAAGTTCTATTCTAAAACAAATCCTGGTCAGGGTAAAGTCCCAAATATAATTTAGACTGAGTCCTCCAAAAAATGATGATAATACTAAAAATCTACAGCAAGTAAAATACTCAATCTGGTTTAATTCTAGGTTTTGTCTGTCTGGCTATATTTTTGGTGTATGTAACAATATTTGGCCCAAGAAAAATTAAAGACTTTAATGGGCAAAACAAAAATCTTGTAAAAATCTTCAAACTAATTTATCTACACACTCGATGGAAACAAAAAGACTCCATAAACTCAAAAAATACATAAAAATAAAACACACATAAAAAACGTACAAAGTCAACTTTTCTGTTTTCTTCTGTCCCCACCTCTCGTCCCTCTTCTCCTGGTCTCACTCCTCCTTCCATCTCTACTCCAGTCCCATGACAGTTCAGATTTAGTATAAAAATAAAGTCCATAATTTTAAAGGCCTAAATTAAAAAGCCTCTGCCTTTTGAACTGTGCCTGCTTTACTAAACTCTTGCAATAAAAAATAAATCATCCAAAACTAAAACAACAAGACACCAGACAGCCAACTGCCCGTCAACACTCTGGCAAATCTCACCCTGGATGACAGGAGTTTACTAAAAAAAAAAAATTCACATGAAAATGGCCAAAATAAAATTCTCAAACCTTAAAAAGTGCCAGGTTTTCTGAGATTCCAAATGATTACATATTATGGCCCATCCTAATACACATTTTAAAACCACTAGCCAAATCATATTAAAATATTCAAAACTGAAATCATGATCCAAAAATCTACAACTAAAAAATTAACATTTAGGGCTGGGCGCGGTGGCTCACGCCTGTAATCCCAGCACTTTGGGAAGCCGAGGTGGGTGGATCACAAGGTCAAGAGATCGAGACCATCCTGGTCAACATGGTGAAACCCTGTCTCTACTAAAAATACAAAATATTAGCTGGGCATGGTGGCGCACGCCTGTAATCCCAGCTACTCAGGAGGCTGAGGCAGGAGAATTGCCTGAACCCAGGAGGCGGAGGTTTTGCGGTGAGTCGAGATCGCGCCATTGCACTCCAGCCTGTGTAACGAGAGCGAAACTCCGTCTCAAAAAAAAAAAAAAAAAATTAACATTTAGTCTTTTAAATTATTTGCCTATCTATTTTTTCCTGTTTCAGTCTACCAGCTTATCTACTAATATCAAAATAAAACTGACTATTTGTAATATTAACAGGCTCTCTACTGTGTGGTTAATTTGAAAACAAGACCAAAACTATATTCTGGTCTAGCAAAGATATGCCTCCGCCGGGCTCCAGTTTGGGAACCTGCCGTATTCACGAAGTCTGCTGTGTACTTGTTCTTCCAATCATGTTCACCAGCTGTTTACAGGCCTCCTTTGACACTCAGGACTATCCTGACAGCAAAAGGCCCAGTTCTCACTTCAAAGAGCCTGGGCCTCTGTTGTCTATTAACTTTCTTGGTGATTCTGAAACACATCCAAGTTTGAGAATCAATGTGGTCTCTACGATATCCTTTTGGGTTTTGGTTTTGTTTTGGCCACATTTGCTGGAGACACAGCTTAAGCTAGTGAAGAGACAGTTCTGAGTTCTAAACCTCACTTGGCCTGACACTGTGTGTCCTCAGGCAAGTCCCTTAACTACTCTGAGAAACTCTAATCTTAAAGATCTTTGTGTTATGCATTGCCCTTGTTCAGGATCTCTAATAAGCATAATATCTCTGAGTAGATGACACATGGACCGTTGCCTTTGTGGGGTAAATTAATCCATCAGCACCTGTGCTGTGAGACCCTTGGATTCAGGCCTCAGGAAAGGAGTCCTTTTCCTCCAGTGCAGGGAGAAGATGGAGTAGGAGGGAGAGGTAAGTCGAGAGGAAAGCGGGACAGGTTGGCTCCTACAGAGTGACTCTCCTGCCTGGTAAGAAGGATGCCCCTCCGTGCTCACTGGCATGCTCCCTAGAGGTGCGAGACCACACAGCCCACTTGCACCTCCCCAGGAGCCAATGCTGGTTAGAGAAGAACGTCGGGGTCCCCTTAAATTGGCAGAAACCAGCAAAGAGTTGAACATACCCAGCAGCTGACACTAACAATTGGCTATGAGTGTATGTCAAACATGAGACACAGTTAAGCAGCCAGACCACACTGTGTGACTTTGGGCACACCAATCCCTTTCTCTGAGCCTCAGTTTCCTCATCTGTAAAATGGGAATATTAAGAGATCCTCTCTCCTAGGGTCATAACCACAAGTAAATGAGTTAGTAGACATGAGCTGCTGTACAGGGAAAACACTCAGTAAACACAGCCACCCTCACCATCTCTGGATCAAGCTGCATGGTTCCTGATGCAGTTTAGATACTGTCTTTTCAAAATGGCAGAGCTCTGAGCCTGGATGGAAGTACCAAGGGTGTTCTTTAAGGGGCACAGGAGCCCAAACTACTGCCAATGATGTCCCCACCAAGTATCTCACTCCTGACTTCCACCTGACCCCTCTTCCCCTCGTCCTACTGTCCCCCCTGTCCCAGGACAGCTTGCTTCCTGTCCAGGAGGGCCTCCATAGCTTCTCACCTCCTGCCCTGTGGCCCTGTCACTTCTAGATCATTACACGGTGGGACAAGGCAGTTCACTTTCACAGGAAACTTGCTGCTGAATTGCAGCAACATCTATAAACGTCAGCATTTCAAGGTTTTATGAGCTTAGCATGTCCCAAAATGAAGCTATTACTGTCCCCCAATGCTCCTTTTCACTCTACACCATGTTCTTTCTTTCCTCAGGGAATGTTTCCACTACTGACTCCATTGTCCAAACCAGAAGTCCTATCATCCTTATTGCCTCCTCCTGGTGGAGTCTAACTGTTCAGCCCCTCTGGGAACTGTCTTTTCTTTTCCACCTATTTCTGGCTTCATCATTTTCACTGCAATTACCACGCAGTCTCCAAAGAAGGGCCTCCTGATTATGAGTCTCAGCCTGCTCAGGCCATTCTCATGCTGGTGCCAGGACAACAGTTCTAACATCCGTATCTGTTCACAGCACTCACCACCTCTGGTCCTCCAGGGTACCAGGCAGACCTGTGGTTGGCAGGGTCGGTCACTCCAGCTACCTTGCAACCCTCCAGTTTTACAGGGTGGCCCTGGGTACCCCCTACTCTCACCAATTCACCAAACACAATACACAATCAGAAGTGAAAACAATATCGATTTACTATGTAATTTGAGTTACTTGTGTTAACTTACATTGATCCTCACAACAGATGGGAACACTGAGGCACTGGAGGAAAGACCTCAGGATACTCCCCCAGATCACAGAGTATAGAGACATCATTCAAGGTCACAGAGGCACCCTCAAGGTTACAGAGGGATCCCCAAGGTTAAAGGGGTAGCCAGAGGTCACAGGGCAGAGTCCAGTTGAGGTCCTACCAGCAGGGCACAGGGACTGAGCTTCTCCTCTGCTATGCTATACAGCTTAGAACTTCTTCGTTGAGGTGGTAACTGACAGATCAGCCCTCATTCCTAGTAGCTAATATGCACCTTCCCAGCCCTTATCCAGCCCCCCAGCGTGGCAGTTAAAGGTTTTGGTGGCTCTTTCAATGAGTATGAAATAGCTCACTAGCAGGCCCTAAGACCCTGGAGGAGAATATGCCCTTGGAAGGAAGAGGCTCTGCCCCTTCCATGAGCAGAAGGGCAACAGTGGCCCTGAAGGGAGGAAAGACTCATCAATCTGACACAGCCTCTTTCCTCTGAGACCAGACAGACTAACAATGAGTGCTACTGTCTATTTAGAAGGCTGGAAGTGCTTGAAAAGTCATGTCAAGATTATCTGGTTCCATCTAAGG
Source organism: Aotus nancymaae (assembly GCF_030222135.1). NCBI lineage: Eukaryota > Metazoa > Chordata > Mammalia > Primates > Aotidae > Aotus > Aotus nancymaae. The sequence continues at coordinate 81,127,563 of NW_026988450.1, read as the reverse complement.
GTACCCCATTGAGATGAACAGTCCTAACCCTATTTTATAGAAGGGAAAAGTGAGGTTCACAGAGGGCCACTGACTTGCCCAAGACCACACAGCTGAAAGGCAGCAAGTCAGTATTTGCACCCAGGAAAGCCCTATATGGTGATATCCCCCTGTGAACCAGAGCTGCTGGGGGACGGGACAGAGGAGAAGGGTCTGGGAGGGATGATGGAGGCAGCAAAGAGGCAGGTGATATCCCCCTGCAAACCAGAGATGCTGGGGGATGGGGCAGAGGAGAAGGGTCTGGGAGGGATGATGGAGGCAGCAAAGAGGCAGGAGGTGATGGGGGCAGCTTGGGTCACCCCATAACTCTGAGGCAGCATGGCTTCAGCTCTGCATGAACAGGCCTCTGGGTGACATGGAGGCATGTCTATTCCTTTCTAGAAAGCACCATATCCCCTTTTTAAAAGTTTTTTATTTTTAACTGACAAATTATAATTATACATATTATGGGGTATAATACGAGGTTATAATATATGTATATGGTGAAGAAGAATACTTTTTTGAGATCTGTTGCACAGCACGGTGAGTATAGTTGATGTATTGCACATTTCGAAACTACTAAGAGAGTCAATTTCAAATGTTCTCACCACAAAAAAAATATCTGAGAGATGGATATATTCATTGGATTGATTGAATCATTCCACAATGACTCCCTTTTTAAATGTATACTAAATAGAAGAAAAGCTATGCCAAGATATACTTGAAATTTTCCATTGATATATAGAGAATTATTTTTAATTCTCGTTTCGTCCCTCCCTCTCTCCTCTCCTTCCCTCCCTCCTGCCTTCCTTATCTCCTTTTTTCTTTTTTTCTTTCTTTCTTCCCAGACATCAATTAAAGGAGAAAATGTTAATTTCAAGGTTTGTTTTCAGCTGTTAAAAATTGCCAAAAAGCCTTTCGACAGGAACCACCATCTTCCAGTAATTTGCCAAAATGACAAATACAAAGGGAAAAAAGAGAGGAACCCGATATGTTCTCTAGGCGTTTCAGAAAGCATAGAGTTTTTCATTTGGCTGGGTGCTTTCAGAAAGGTGATATTACAGACATGAAAGGAATGCCCCACAAGTGTTACCATAGCAAAACCGGAAGTCTACATTGTTACCCAGCATGCTGCTGGCATTGTTGTAAAGAAACAAGTGAAGGGCAAGATTCTTGCCAACCAAGAGAATTAATGCAGGTATTGAGCACATTAAGCACCCTGTGAGCCGAGATAACTTCCTGAAACAAGTAAGGAAAATGGCGGGAAAAAAAGGCCAAAGAGAAAGGTACCTGGGTTCCACTGAAGCTCCAGCCTGCTCCACCCAGAGAAGCGCACTGTGTGAGAGCCAGTGGGAAGGGCCAGAGACGCTGGAACCTGTTCCCTATGAACTTAAGGCATAGTAGGTATTAAAAAATAAAATAAAATAAAAAAGATCTCTGGACTGCAAAAATGTTCTCTTCATTGAGTAGAAGTGTGGTGTCCTCTCCTCCAAAGAAATATTTAAAGCAAATTTTAATTGTGTCTGAATTCATTGTGTCATGCCTCTGCTATTCAAATTTAATGTATTTCTTGCTGAAAGATGTCATGTGGCTTATTGAGCAACAAATTACTCAATTGGTTAGAAAACGGCCAGATTTTATTTATGAAATATTCATGCCAGTTTGAAAATAGTTTCTCTAAATCATCACAGAAGAAATAAAATAATTTACAGTTAAAAAATTAGCCAAAAAATTTATACATCACTGTAGAGCTACGTGAATCCCACAGGCACAGGTCTGCCACTCGCTGGCAGGTAACCACAGGTGAGCTCCTGCAATGGCCATTGCCTTTCTCATTTGAAACATTTGCAATCTACCCATCTGACAAAGGGTTAGTATCCAGAATCTACAAAGAACTTAACCAAATTTACAAGGAAAAAAAAACATCAAAAAGTGGGCAAAGGATATAAACAGACACTTCTCAAAAGAAGACATTCATGCAGCCAACAAACACATGAAAAAAGCTAATTACCACCGGTTATTAGAGAAATACACATCAAAACCACATTGAGATACCATTTCACACCAGTTAGAATAGCGATCTTTAAAAAATCAGGAGACAACAAATGCTGAAGAGGATGTAGAGAAATAAGAACACTTTTATAGTGTTGTTGGGAGTGTAAATTAGTTCAACCATTGTGGAAGACAGTGTGGCGATTCCTCAAGGATCTAGATCTAGAAATATCATTTGACCCAGCAATCTCATTACTGGGTATACTCCCAAAGGATTATAAATCATTCTATTATAGAGACACATGCACATGTATGTTTACTGCAGCACTGTTCACAATAGGAAAGACTTGGAACCAACCCAAATGCCCATCAATGATAGACTGGATAAAGAATATGTGGTACATATACAACATGGAATACTATGCAGTCATAAAAGAGGATGAGTTCATGTCCTTTGCAGGGACATGGATAAAGCTGGAAATCATCATTCTCAGCAAACTGACACAGGAACAGAAAACCAAACACTGCATGTTCTCACTCATAAGTGAATGTTGAACAATGAGAACACATGGACACAGGGAGGGGAACATCAAACACCAGGGCCTGTCAGGGGTGAGGGGCTAGGGGAGGGATAGCAGGGGGTGGGGGCCTAGGGGAGGGATAGCATTAGGAGAAATGCCTAATGTAGATGACAGGGTGATGGATGCAGTAAACCACCATGGCACATGTATACCTATGTAACAAAACTGCATGTTCTGCACGTGTACCCCAGAACTTAAATTATAATAATAAAAAGAAAAAGAAAAATGGGCAGAAAGTGCCTTCAAACATTTTTGTATCAGATCCAAGGGTAGAAATGTCAAACCAGAAGCAAATGCCTGACACTCTCCAACGTTCAAATAATCACAGACCCATTTACTATATTAAAAAATCACATGACTTTCTTAGGATTCATCAAGAATAGAGATAACAGTGAGTCTAATAAGCTCCAAGGCAAAAGCACTCAGGATCCTCACCCTTCTCACAGTCAGAACCAAGAGGAATTCCTCTCAGCTCCTCAGCACTTGTCAAGTGATTGCTCCTGAGTATGGAATAGCTGGGAAATAGAAGAGGCAGTTTCCACACCTGCACAAGCTGGCTGGGGTAAACCATGACGTTTTGAAACTTTTCAGGAAGGAAGAGATTTTTGGGCCCCAGCAAACTTTTGTGATCCCTGGGATAAGCAGAATAGAAGCGACTGGAAAATGCCTTGGAGGACTGTATGGCCACAGAGCACTCGCTGTAGAGAAGAGCCCAGGGTGCATCTCAGCCCGTCGTCATCGGACAGAGATAACATCGAGACATCGTGCTTTCTTACCAGACACCATCTTTCAAGTGAGAACCACAACATAGTGGGCAATGCTTGTCCTTAACAACATTCATCAAAGACCAGATGTTCCTTTGATAACAGAAAGAAAAGAAGACAAAATAAAGACACCCTTGTTATTTTGTGGTCATTTGCAAACTGAAAATGGGAGGAGAGCTGCCGGTTGGTTCAGCATTTCTCCAGGAGAAATTCCTTGCACTTGCAGCACACACTCCTGGGCCTCTGTTAACATCGATGACCCTGGAGAAACACCCAGACATGCTGACCTCTCTATCCAGCCTCCATGCCTACTTTTGAGCTCTTCAGTGAGCACGCTTTCATCTTTAACTCTGCATCTCAGGGCTTAGCAGAGGGATGACAGTGGGTGTCCTGGGTTGAACTATGTTCCTGCAATTCATATGTTGCAGTCCTAACCCCTAGGTCCTTGGGATGTGACCTTATTTGGAGATACTCTTAACAGATGTAATTAAGTTATAAAATGAGTTCATTAGAGTAGGCCTTAATCCAATGGTGGTCTGGTGTCCTTATAAAAAAGGGAAATTTGGACAGAGACACCTGCACAGAGGGACAATGGGGTGAAGAGATGCAAGGAGAGGGTGCCATCTACAAGCAAAGGGGAGAGGCGTGGGACAAATCCTTCCCACACGGACCTTGGAAGGAACAAACCCTGTCTACACTTTGATCTCAGACTGGCAGCTTCTAGGGCTGGGAGAAAATGATGTCTGTTGTTGAAGCCACCCAGTTCCTGGCACCTTGTTGTGGCAGCTGCAGCCAAGTAACAGAGTGAGTGTGCACTTGGTGAAAGCGTCCACTTGCTGATTCACAGAGGGCCTGCTCTGCCCCATTGCTGCTCCCTAGCATAAAATGCTCATCATACTGATACTTCCCACCCTATGAAATGCACATATTCCAATGTCTCATAGGTGTGAAGCATCTCCTGTAGAAGCAGTGCAGACATCACATGATGTGCTCCATATGTCGTCTCCCTCCATCTACACACAGCTGTCTGATGTGGCTCTTCTGGTCACTCCTGCTCTGAGAGGTGGCACTGCACATTTTAAGGAAGGACCACTCTGGGGCACTCCGCCTGGCCAGATCCCAGCTCTGCCTCCTGCCAGCTCTGTGATTTGCAATAAATTATACTCTAAGTCTCGATTATTGGTATTTTGCTTTAATCTGTAAATAAGAATTGTTTTACCACCTGTACCATAAAGCAGAGCTTCTCATACAGTGAGAGTCACAGTTCGCTACTGATCCTTCTAGCCTGTGGGAGAGCAAGGGGTGGAGGGAGCTAAGGCTGGTCCCATCTTCCCATCTGTTGACCCCAATGAGTCATGAAGATGTCATCTTCCCCTATGTGTGCCACAGCATGAAAAACCAGGGAGCTCTGGGCACAGGCTCGAGGCTGAATAGAGAGCCAGGCAATGCCTGCAAACTGCTTGGCACACACATACTCACTAACATTTGTTAAGGATTTGACCTCCCATACAACAACCTCCAGTGCCTGAACTCACCAGTGCACATTGTTGAATGCATGATGGCATCCTTGCTGGTGCTTGTGAAACAGGGCTTTTTCAACCAAAATTTAACATTAATAGTGAATATTAATAATATTGATGTTACAATTGCTACCCCCCATCTTCCTGGAAAGAAATGCTGTCACATCAAGATGGTCCCACAGAGGGATGTACCTCTGGTTGTGTGACCCAGGAGGACCAGCAAAGACCCACTTAAATGATTGAGGGACACAGAAGGAAGGACAGAGAAGATGCAAGCTTTCAGGACAGGGTCTGTGAGCTTCTTCTGTAAAGATCCATAGAGTAAATATGTTAGGGCTCCCCAGACACAGTTGTTCTCTGTTGCATATTCTTCTATTTTTTGCAACCATTTAAAAATGTGATAGGCCCGTTCTTGGCTCATAGGCTGTACAAAAATAGGCTGCAGGCTGCAGTTTTCTGAACTCTGACCCAGAAGGCAGAGGCTGAGACAGGGCATGAATCTGGTCATTATGCACCTTAGTGAGTGGGGAGTCCACATCTGAGAACCAAAAATACTAGAGGCAGCTGGACAGGGAGTTTGTATGCTTTTTCCAGGAATAAGGAGCAGTATTGGGGATGCCATCTGGAAGGCAAAATATTTTAATTTTATGACCTGTTGATAATGCTCCTTCCTAACTGGGGAAGTGAATGTCCTTCTTTTTTTTTTTTTTTTTGAGACAGAGTCTTGCTCTGCCACCCAGGCTGGAGTGCAGTGGCACAATCTTGGCTCACGGCAACCTCTGCCTCCCAGATGCAAGCGATTCTTCTGCCTTAGCCTCCTGAGTAGCTGGGATTACAGGCATGCACCACCACGCCCAGCTAATTTTTGTATTTTTAGTAGAGACAGGGTTTCACCATATTGACCAGGCTGGTCTCTAACTCCTGACCTCATGACCTGCTCGCCATGGCCTCCCATTGTGCTGGGATTACAGGTGTGAGCCACCGCATCCACCCGATTCTGGTTTATTTTTATTTTTTTATTCTTATTGGATAGAATGAAAGGGTGGCAACCACATACCTCCCCCCAGTCAAAAAGTAGAATACCAGCCCACCTGTCATCTCTGTGCCATCTTGGCCTTTCTCGCCCTGATCCAGACTCCTACTCACCCTTCTCTCTGAAACAAACTCACGCTGTTGCACTGCTACCCCCTGAACCTGTCTCATCCTTCCCTAGCCTCCTGTGTCCCCGAAACCAGGGTCCTTACCATGACTGTAATGTCCCCTCCTACACTCTGAGTCACAGGGTTCTTGGGTCCCAACCCCCTGACAATAAAATCTTCTAGTCCTTCTCATCATCCTTAACAGAGAATGCCTGGTCATTCTCTCATGTTCTTCCAACTCCTGTTGAAATCCTGAGTGATTTCATCATTTTAGGGAGAGTAGAAGCCCATTTGAAACTCTGGTCTCAGTTTCTTGCCTGCTTCAATCCCAGAGACCTTCATTTCCACTCCAGCCCAGCCAACTGCCTTCATGACCACACCCCAAACCCTGCCATGGCATTGAACTCCACTACCATTTAAATTGTAGTTTTCCTAAGCTGCACTTGCTGATATAGACCACAATTTTCTTTCTTTCCAGCACATTCACACTTTAGTCCACTCACACCAGCTCTTAAATTTTACTGAGATTTCTACTCTCCTTCCCACTCCATGTTATCCATCCTCACTGGCTCATCATCCAACGAAGACCTCCCATTGGTCCACTATTTCAGCTTCCCTTTGAGCAGTGTCCTGAATTCTCTTCCTCCCAGTAGGACTAACCCGATGGGCTGTCTTTCCCTGCAGCTTGTCTTAGTCTGCTGAGCATGGCCAGAGAAATCTCCCACAGCCACAGATGAACAGACTGGTATCTTTACAACTTGCGGACCTTCAGCTTCAACTGACCCTCAGCACAGTTTGATTACTTGGTCCCCTCTCTTCCACTCCTTGCAGCCACTGCTTTCAGCGCTTGCCACTCTCTCAGGCTTAGACCTCATCATCCCCTTCTTTTCTCAGCCAGTGCCTGACCGCTGGCCTCCCAGAGCAAAGAGGGGCTGTCTGTCAATATCTGCTTCAGCTACCTTCCTGCTCATACTCTTTATAAGCCATTGCATCTTTCCCTCTTGATTTCTCCTAACACAGAGGAAGAGTGTCCGTTGGAAGTCAATCCTTCCATCTGTGCTCTAGAGCTCATCCTTCACCCCTTCAGGTGCCTCCGTCTATCAATGACCCCCAACCCAGCCCCACTCCCATCCGTCCTAAATCTTTAGTGTGTCCCTCGATACTGACACTTTACTTTTTGTATAAAAACATGCTGAAATATCCCCCATCGTAAGAACACCACTTTAACCCAAAGCTTCTCATCTCGGGGTCTGGGTTTCAGGTGATCCGTTTCCCTAAAAATATAGGCAAAATTTGATACATATGGTGGAGCATACAGTTTTTAATTCATTGTCACAAGTAGACTACGACCTAAATATGATTACCAGCTCACGTTCTACAATTCTCTTTTTAGCTGTCAACCTTGTTCCCTTTCTTTTCATAGCCAAGATGCTTGGGAAAAGTTTGTAGTTTCTACTTCTTCAAATCACTACTATTAAGTTTCTTTCCACTTTACTCCACTAAATTTTCAAAGGGCTCTTCGTCACTAACCCAACGGACATTTCCAGTCTCCATTTTCCTTGAAATGATGAACCACATCACCCTGGCCTGGGTTCCATGATAGCAAATGCCACCAGCGTGCCTCCCCTGTCTCCAGCTGCTCCTCTTCCTAGCATCTCCTCCTCTCCTCAGGGGGCTGCCCTTGACCCTTAATCTTTACATCTGACTTTCTCCATGGGTGGCCTCATATCCCTACAACTTCAAACACCACTGACATGCTAATGATCACCAAATGCATCTGGGCTAGACCCTCTGCCCAAGCTCCATGCTTATATATTCAGTGCTTACTGGACACTTACAAACAGATGTCCTCTAAGCTCAGCATATTGAAAACTGAACACATAATCTTACTTTCACCCACAACCACCCTTCCCCTAGTTCCTCTCTTATATTCTTTATCTTGGAATTGGCACCACCAGCCATGGGGTTGCCCGACTCAAAACCCTAAGTGTTGTCCTCGATTCGTGCTCAAGTGGACTGAATGTTCACCTAGAAAGGATACGATAGAAGAAAAGTCTGAATAAGTATCATTTTAAGTATAAATTTCAGATTCTACCATTTTAAGTGAATATTCTCCCTGTAGCAAACACATTTCATCTAGGTTTGTAGCAAAACAAAAATCACAGTGCCTGAGTTTCCCCGAAATCTATCTGCTGCCTTCTTGCCTACCTCTCCAACTTCATCTCTCATTAGTCTGCTGCCTACCATCCCACTCCCACACCTGGTAATCTGTAAAAACACTCTGTTGTTTGACTTTGTACACCATTAGTGTGAACACCACTACTGACTTACCAAGTTAAGTCAGTTTATTTATAGGATAAACTTGTATCATCCTTCAAAACCCAACTCAGATCTTACCCACTCTGAAGTCCCCTTCTACAGCTGCTCCTCCACCACCATCACCTGTAAATGCCTACTTCTTCTCCTCTAAATGCCTAGATATGTTTACTGTTCCACTAATACACTGCATTGCAATTTGCTTATTTTTTAATCTCCCTGTTAAATCATAAATTCCTTGAGATCAAAGACTGTGCTTCAGTTTCCCTGATTTTCCAATACCTACAGTAGCAAGTAAAAAAATATTAACAACAGAAGTAGTAATGTAGTTGTGGTTTGCACTTACTAAGTATTCACCATGTGCTAAACAGGAGCAATAGCACTATTTTTTTCATAAACTGCCCTAATCCATAAATACATATTGAATGAATTAAGTTAATTAATAAAGGAACAATAGAGTACTAATTTATATCCATATAAATATTAAGACTATTATTATTTACATACTACAAAACCTCAGTAAGTAATTATTGAGTAAATTAGTTCATAGATTAGTCACATAGGAAGCAAATAATGGGAAACCGATTTAATATGTCGTGTTTTCTAGCTTATAAAACACTTATTTACACTGCAAGAATTAATAACTACCTCATTCCAGGCCTTAATACTATTACTATCATGTAGAGAGCTGAACTGAGGTTCAGAGTTGCTACAAAATATGGCCAAGATTGAAGCTCGTGACTGGGGAGGCAAACTGCCAGGGACTTCAACTACCCCCTCTCAATCCCCACTGCCCCACAGCTGCCACTTCCTCCATAGGACTCAGCTGCAGCCTCATAAAGTGGTTCCCTGTGGTTTCTCATTGCAGGCAGAAGTTTCCAAAGACATCTGTGATGGCCCAGCATCTGTTCAGTTTACAAGCTTTTGTGTTGGTGAGTAACCATCTTTAATGCCGCTAACTTCAAAGATGCTTCTAGGGAAATTTCTAACCAAGAAAAAGCCATACACACGAAACCAGACTTGGATCTATACTCTTTCTATGTCCTCATGACAAATTACTAAGTTTATCACCAGGAAATTCCTAGCGAAATTTCAAAGGTTCAAATTGAATCTGATTTCTAAGAAGTTTGACTCCTAACAAGTGGACATCCCCACCAACTTCCCCAAACACAAAAGCTACATGAAGAAAGTACAAGAATTGGATCTCCTAAGAGCATCCTAAGAACTCCTCTTTCATGGGGTCACATATGTGATCCTGGGTATCTGGGCAAAACTGTAGAAATTCTGAGGCACAAATGCATGTGAACAACGAATCTCAGCTGAGCAAGGTGATTCCAGCACCATGGAGGCCTCCCTTGGGGTGCTGAACAAGGGTATGGGTGAACTGTGGGGAACTTCCCCAAGTTCACACAGCTGCCTTGAACACAGCAGACTCCCAAGGCTGCACCCTTGCCCTCCGTGTTAGAGACCTGTGACTGATTTCTCCAGGAGTAGGAGCAGCTGCTGCTTGTGTCATTTACCAACCACTTGCCGTATGTGGTGGGTACTAGGATAAGCATTTTCCACATAGGACTTTACACAAATCTCAACTTGTAGGTAATAGGTAACATGATGACTTCCACCTTAAGGAAACTCGGGCTCAGAGCAGTGCAGCGACTTCCCCTAGGTTATACATGGAGCAGGAATGGAATTTGAATGGAGATGGAGATCCGCCCAGCACCAGGTTCTGTGCTTCCCAGCTTCTGCTTTTGCCCAGCTCCTTCTGCTTGCCTGTGGGTGAGCGATCACAAAAGCAGAAGGGAAAAATCACACCCTACAGTGTAACTGAGACAATCCCAAGAATTACAAAATTTAAAGGAAAATTTAGAAGACATTTAAGCCAACCCCTCACACAAGAGACTCTTCAATATATCTGAGTACTCCAGTGGCACAAAGTTCATTACCTCAATCTTACTCCATCACAGCAGGATAACCAATGCTTTCCATCATCTGACCCAGCCCCTCCTCTCCTCTTTCCCCACCCAACCTTCCCATGACACCAGGTACTACTCCATCCATACTGAAGCCCTCACTCCAACCTCTTAACCTGGGCCCCTCTCAACTCCTGGACTTTATACATTGGGAAAGAAGAGGTGGATGCTTCCTTGATAAGTCAAATTGCATTCCTTCACGAGGTCAGGGAATTCAGAACACACTCAACATTAAGGTAGAATAAATAAATGGGTGACTGAAGGATCATTTTAAAAACTTTGTGTAGCGCTAGCCACTTGTAACATTATCACTATTTTTAATCAGTGATTAAAATTATTATAAGTCATAAAATAAGGAAATCTAGTAGATTGCACTCAGGGATGGTCCAATTCACCGTCAGCTATGTAGAAGGGTCTGAGGGGCCCCAGGAGGGGCAACCTGCCTGAAATATTTCCCCTATGTATTTGGCAAAAGCTCTGAATCTCTACTTTCAGAATAGAACTGGTTTACCCACTTGTTAAACTGTGAACACCGTGGAAAAAGATAGGAGAATATCGATATTTGCACCTTATTGTGAATAACTTTGTTAATTCCATTTGGTTCAAGAGGCTCCAGGATGGAACTAGAAAATAAAATAACAAGTAAACAAGATCCTTCTGTTCTTAACAGTGGCCTCAGATCAAGATGATTCAGGGATGAGAAGGAAAGAGAAACGACTTTTTCATCACAGTGCCCTGCCTTGGGATTGCCATTCTAGATGAGAAGCATGGCTTAGGAGCATGAAGTCAGGAGTTCCCCAGAGTGGGCAGAGAGGGGTTACAGGAAGAGAGGAAGGCAGGGTGGTACCAAACGCCAGCTCCCTCTACCTCGCAACTTTAACTGAGGTCATTTTTGATCAAGTGGCTTCTGATGGATTCTAGGCTGAAAGGTATCTTCCATAGCTAAGAAGGAGATTTAGAAAAACTATTTAAAGCTAAAGGCTAAACAACCAAACTCAAATGGTAGATTTTCTGCTGGTATATTTTGTTCTTGGCTCTATATCCTTTAAACATAATTAAGCAAATTTTTGATGGACCAGGTACGAAACTGGTACTGAACAGGGAGAAAGTTACTGCAGAAAATCCATACATTTTCTCCATCTTGTAAGACTCTAAGATCTAGCAAGGGTTTAAGCATTATCATTCAGCAAACATTCATCAAGTGCCTCCCAGACTCAGTATGTACAGCTGCACAGGTTGTGCATAGCACAACTGCAGAGGTAACATTTACAAAGATTACCTGTGAAAGGACTGCATTAGAACTGATAGTGCTTGATCTAACCCAGCCATGCCACCACTGCCAACCTTCACTGAGCATTGGGCATAGCAATTTTACAAATAATATCTCTTTTAAGCTTGAAAACAACCTCTTTGATGTAGGTATTATCATCTACATTTTACAACTGAGGCAATTGAGATGCAGAAAGATTCTTTAAATTGGCCAAGAACACATACTTAAGGAGCACCAAAGGAATCTACAAAGAACTAAAACAGATTTACAAGAAAAAAACAAACAAACCCATCCAAAAGTGGGCAAAAGATATGAACACTTTTCAAAAGAAGACATATATGAGGCCAACAAACATACAAAAAAATGCTCATCATCACCGATTATTAGAGAAATGCAAATCAAAACCACATTGAGACACCACCTCATGCCAGTTAGAATGGCGATCATTAAATATTCTGGAGACAACAGATGCTGGAGAGGATGTGGAGAAACAGGAACATTTTTACACTGATGGTGAGAGTGTAAGTTAGTTCAACCATTGTGGAAGACAGTGTGGTGCTTCCTCAAGGACCTAGAAATAGAAATTCCATTTGACCCAGCAATCCCATTACTGGGTGTATACCCAAAGGATTATAAATCATTCTATTATAAGGACACATGCACACACATGTTCATAGTGGCACTGTTTACAATAGCAAAGACCTGGAACCAACCCAAATGCCCATTGACGATAGACTGGACAGGGCAAATGTGGCACATATACACCATGAAATATTATGCAGCCATAAGAAACAACGAGTTCAAGTTCTTTGTAGGGACATGGATGAATCCGGAAATCATCATTCTCAGCAAACTGATACAAGAACAGAAAATCAAACACCACACATTCTCACTCATAGGTGGGTATTGAACAATGAGAACACATGGACACAGGGAGGGGAGCATCACACACTGGGGTCTGTTGTGGGGGGCCAAGGGAGGGACAGTGGGGTGGGTGGGCAGGTTGGGGAGGGATAATATAGGGAGAAATGCCAGATGTAGGTGATGGGAGGAATGGAGGCAGCAAACCACGTTGCCATGTGTGTACCTATGCAACAATCCTGCATGATCTGCATGTGTACCCCAGAACCTAAAGTGCAATAAAAAAATTTTTTAAAAAAAATCTGGCTGCCCAAACTCATATCCCATGTGGCTGTCAATATTTCATTATCACCATCACCATTAATTCATTTGTTCATTCATTTTCCAACAAACATTAATTGATCACTTTTACCTTTAAGACACAATTGAATAGCTTGGCTTTTGTTGGTTGTCATGTGGGGAAGTCTCATCCTCTTTCTTCCTCAGTTTTCTCCTCTGTAAAGCAGCTTGGACTTGGGAATTATTGCTGACATTTCCTGAACACCTACTCTACAGCAAATTCCATGCTGTGCATTATACTTTATTTGCTCTTCAACAAAAGCCTGCTAGCCTGAGGTTGCTTATATTGTACCATTATCTCATTCTACAGTGGCAGGCAGGAGCATCAAGAGGCTATGAAATCTGGCCCAGATACTCAGTGAAGCCGGGCAGATGGACCTCAGAGCCCATGTGCTACACCATGATGTCGCACTGCTTCCTCACTTAGATGGAGTGCATGCTTCCCACCGGTGCTGACATTTATTAGGATCACAGGACTCTGTTTCCAGCTTAATGAAAAACATTTGCAGAAAAGATCAAGTGAATTCCATGAACCCACAGGCACAATCAAAAGCAGAGGACGGAGGCAAAGCAGACAAAGTTGATTCCCTTTCATTGTGTGGTCCAAAAGCTGTTGGGGCAGCCACTGCAGTTTCCATCTACCCTGAATGCAGGCTTTGTTCCTGTCACTGAGATCAAGATGTCAGGAGAGAGGTGTTGGAAAGCTGAGCAGGACAAACCGTAATGAAGCATTTCTCCTCGTTCCGCCTCGCACCTCTCAGCTGCAGCCCTCTTCACAGTTCTCTCCGACAGCAGCAACCTGTGCTGTGCCCATTGCTCAAAAGAGCTCAAAGTCAAGGCAGGAGCATTTTCCAAATGATATGTTGAAGTCTTCATGTGAAATGCACATAGAACGGAGAGGACAGAATCCTACATATTCTGCGTTTTCCCTAGCTTTCAATCCAAACACTAAATTTAATTCAGTGGCACTTTGGTATGGTTTGGCTCTGTGTGCCCACCCAAATCTCATCCTGTAGCTCCCATAATTCCCAGGTATTGTGGGAGGGACCTGGTAGGAGATAACTGAATTATGGGGGCAGGTCTTTCCTGTGCTGTTCTCACGATAGTGAATAAATATCAGGACATCTGACGGCTTTGAAAAATGTGAGTCTGTGGCCGGGCACGGTGGCTCATGCCTGTAATTCCAGCACTTTGGGAGGCTGAGGCGGGCAGATCACAAGGTCAAGAGATCGAGACCATGCTGGCCAACATGGTGAAATCCCATCTTTACTAAAAGTACAAAAATTAGGGCCGGGCGCGGTGGCTCACGCCTGTAATCCCAGCATTTTGGGAGGCCGAGGCGGGTGGATCACGAGGTCAAGAGATCGAGACCATCCTGGTCAACATGGTGAAACCCCGTCTCTACTAAAAATACAAAAAGTTAGCTGGGCATGGTGGTGCGTGCCTGTAATTCCAGCTACTCGGGAGGCTGAGGCAGGAGAATTGCCTGAACCCAGGAGGCGGAGGTTGCGGTGAGCCGAGATCGCACCATTGCACTCCAGCCTGGGTAACAAGAGCGAAACTCCGTCTCAAAAAAAAAAAAAAAAAAAAAATACAAAAATTAGCCAGACATGGTGGCACATACCTGTGGCCCCAGCTACTTGGGAGGCTGAGGCAAAAGAATTGCTTGAACCCAGGAGGCGGAGGTTGCAGTGAACCGAGATTGTGCCACTGCACTCCAGCCTGGCAACAGTGCAAGACTCTGTCTCAAAAAAAAAAAATGAAAAAGAAAAATGTGAGTTTGCCTACACAAGCTCTCCTTTTGCCTGCCGCCATCCACCATCCATGTAAGATGTGACTCTCCTCCTTACCTTCTGCAGTGATTGTGAGGCCTCCCCAGCCACAGGGAACTGTGAGTCCAATTATGAAACTCTTTCTTCTGTAAATTGCCCAGTCTTGGGTATGTCTTTATCAGCAGCATGAAAATGAACTAACACACACCTCTAAGACTAACGTTTCTAAAATAGGGAATGGCAAGCTGAATGCCAGTTGTCCTAGGAATAAACTCTTAGGAGATCCCACATTTGAGAAGCAGGGGAGGGGTGTGATGATCACACAGGCAGGCTCCAACACTCGGGAAGATAACTCACGCTAACCTGCAGCAGCCTTTCTGGTTTGGTTGGTGTAAGTCTTTTAAGATGCAATGTACATTTGTCTTATGAAGAAAATGATATCTTTACTATTTCACTTGTTTTATAAGACAATTTTTCTCCAAAAAGAATTCAACTATACGCTATATACAGATGATATGATTGTCCTCACTTTCTCAAAATCTAGCTCGTCATCCACCAAAGCACTCTCACGATAGTACAAAGTGAAAGCTTTTACATAGTTTTAAAGATCATTGTTTAAAGCCCTGCAAGGATCTGCAGTATCCAATGCACTTCAAGTTCTGGTCCCTGTCCTCTTCTGCACCTGCTGGTTCTGCAATAGCAAGCTACGTGCATGGCCCTTAACGATGCATGTCCCTGTGCTTCCACATGTGCAGTGCCCTGTGCTTCCACACGTGCAGTGCCCTCTGCCTCAGACACTGTCCCTTCTCCTCCTGGCCATCTGACAGATGCATACGCGTCCTCCAAGTCACAGTTTGATCATGTTTGTGGTGCTTTTCTTGCCTGTCTATAATGAATCTGGGGGAACCTTTTCAGTATGCCCCTGCAGCCTAAGAGCAATTCCACTGTGCAGATGGACTTTTGAGTCTAGACTTGTCTGGAGACCTAATCACTTAGCTTCATTTAGTGTGTGTGTGTGTGTGTGTGTGTATGTGCATGCACGCACGTGCATGCACCTGTGTGTGTGTGTATGTGTATGTATAGGATGCCCATTCAAAGTCTACTTCAAAGAAAGAATTCTGCTGTCTTGACTAGTCAGTGGGGATGTTGTGCAGATGAAGGAGACTTGGGAAATCTCATGGCCTTGTCTTGACTATATAGTAAGTGATAAGGACTGCTGTAAGCACTGCGTTTCTGTTGCTCTAGAGAAGGCTTCTAACACACTAGCTGGTTTGAAGGCAGCAGGAGTTTAGCAGGCAGGTGAGTTTTAGAAAATCTTTCCAGAGAGAAGGGTTTGCAGGTGCAAAGAATTCTTACTTTGAAGCAGACTTTGAATGGGCAGCTTATACACACACACACACACACACACACATAAAAGAAATGAAGCCAAGAGATTAGTCTAGACTCGAAAGTTTATCTTTGCTAACCTGTTTCAGAAACTCAACCAAGTAACTGTATCTAACTCTGAAAGGGTCCATAGAGATGTGGGTTCAAATCCCAGCTCAGTCATTTAATATCAGTTTCCTTACTTGAAAAACAGGCCATACTAAAAACCTAAATATCTTGTGAATATGATATGGTTTATAAATATTTAATATTTAATAAATATTTCCTTTTCTCCCTGAATAGAAAGTACATAAACATGAGTGTTTTACACATGCACAGTGCATATGTGCCTGTACACGTACACATACACGTACACACATGAGCGCAATCCATTTCAGAACCACACATTGACATTTCAACACCCTGAAAGCAGAAGGATCCCCTCCCTCTGATTCGCATCAAAGGAACATGCCCAAACTCTTAGTTTAGTTCCAATTTGGGAACTTTAAAGAACAGATAGTATGTTGGCTCTGACATCTATCTCTACTGCTTTTAAATCATACTTGTGAAAGACACATTTACAAGCACTGCGGCATCTCATTTCACCTTAGAAACACCTACTCAGACCCATAGGCTGTCTGTATACATGAAAGGACATGCTCGAGACTCCATCCTTTTCTTTTTCTTTTGTAGGTAATTCATGTGTCAGTAATACAAATGTTTAGCAAAACCAGAATGGAAGCATTATAAAATCACCTAAAGAAGTTATGCTTTGGTTTATGCATCTCTAACAATAGTATCTGACATCAAAGCACTCTTTATCTATAAATTTAATAAATAATTTTTAAGTGGTAAAACTTAAGGATCGCAAGTATATCAAAAGCAAAAGAACACTTTAATTTGTGGCTGGTAAATATGCAGCTAGCAACAACTGTTTGAGACTAATTTGGCAATGCAAACCTAGAGTCTGAAAATGTAAATTTCTCAAGCCCAATAACTCCACTTTGGTGACTCTTACCCCAGGAAATAATCTGGACTTCTGGAGGGAATTTTGGGTACCAAGTAGTTCATTTTGCTACTTTTATAATGTTGAAGAATCAGAAACAATCAAATGGCCAAAAATAACGAAATGAACGAGTGACCTGGTGGAATAACAGGACAGCTGTCTCCGTTAACACTATCCTTGCTCATTTGTTGTTCATCACTAGACGGTGAGCATCCGAGAGGAGGAATGCAGAAGACTCAATGAATGAGTGAGTAGGTATACCCATGCATGCATGAATGCATGATTTAGAGAGATACGTAACAATATGGAGATATATATATAATGCAATATTAGGTAAAAACAACCAAAAAATGCAACATTATAAATAGAGATTACAATGATCAGACCATACAGAGAGCCTAAAAATACTGAAAAAATAAACAAATGAATTAACTGACACAGAGTAACTTCTAAATAACTGATTTTCCTTCTATATTTCTGCATTGTTTGAACTTTCTATAGCTAATAAATATTATAATAGGACCTATCTCTTGAGGTTCATATGAAGTTTAAATGCTTAGCACAGTGCTGAAGACAAAATGAGTTTTCATTAAACATTCAAAAGTTTTGAAAAATACTACTGTATTGTTTTGAATTAAATATGGCCCTTTATCTTCTCTCCCTCCACAATCCTCAACAAAATGAAGTAAAGGAATATAAGCATCTAAACCCACAAAGATAACCAAAAAAGAACAAGGAAAACAGAAAATGCAAGGAGCAGACAGCAGATGAAGAACTTCAAACACCGTTAGGTGAAGAATGGGAGATGGAGGCCTGTTAACTGACTTGGCAGAGAGGCACAAGCAGTGACCCAGTGCCTGCAGAAGGAAGGACCATACGACCTGCAGCTCCCAGGCCTCTGGTGAGCAGGAAGCAGGTGCCGTGGAGGACAGGGGTACAACAGGGGTTGTGTGTGACAGGAGGACAGCTGAAAATCTTGACAATTGTAACAGGATGCTGCTGTTATTCTTTGGGGCTCTGTGGTGAACCATAATTCCATGGCCGCAATCATGATTTACCCTTGTTTCAAACCAAATCTTGATATTAATGTATTTTGTGGATGGACGAAAATTGTAAAAGGGGTGATACAAGAGACAGAGAGTTAAGTCTCCATCAAGGCAAGAAGTGGACAATTCTGACGTTGACAAATCAAGGAATAGTGGGATTACATGGGTAATTGGTTCCAGTACCCCTCCCACCCATGGCTACCAAAATTCACAGATGCTCAAGTTTCTTATACAAAATGGTACAGCATTTGCATATAACTCATACACATCCTCTGTATACTTTAATCATCTGTAGATTTCTTGAAATACCTAATACAATGCCTACACACAGCTTTGTCTGCATGGATTCAATGTCGTACTTGAGGCATGGCAAATTCAAATTTTGCTTTATGGAATTTTTGGGAATTTTATTTTCTGATTATTTTTGACCTACGTGTGATTGAATACATGGATGTGGAACCCACGTACAGAGGGCCAACTGTAACATAGAAACACGGAGGCCAGGATGAGAAAAAAAGTAGTTAAAAGAGTTGAAAGGGGTGGCCGCTAGGAGTGGGAGTGGCAGATGAGTAGAGATGACCTGGGGAACTGGTTTGTTCTGCTTTTTAAACCATAAATCTTTGGGGATTTTTTGATTATTTCAACTGGGTTTATTCATTAACTTGATAAAATTCAAAATCAATTTTGACCAAAATCTGCTTTTGGTCAGGACATGTATTATCTGTTTGGGCATTATCTATCTTGGGCATCCTAATCTAAGCCCTACTCCTCCCTCTGTGACACAGCAATAACACCGCCAACCCCACGATATTTCAGGAAGCTAACACCTATTGTAAATGCAAAGTGCTTAGCATACACAGTCTCTATAGAAGGCTCAAAAACTTTTTATATAATGTGTTCTCCAGAGTTAGCTATTTTAACTGACTGAGGAAAACTAATAACATAGATGGGTAAAAGACATGTTATACTTTTAGCCACAGCCTTGGCTTTAAATAATTTCCTCCTACATGAGCTGTATTCGGTCTCTCCAGCCAGGGCCATAATGGCCATAATGACAGATGTCTCGGGCCCCTTAGACATCATGTCACAGGACAGGAATTAACATCGCTTCGGTTCTTGGCTGAGCAGTGTTTGGAGCCCTGGCTAAGCCTCTGACTTCCTGACAAAGGGAAGCAGAAAAGGGGACGGTGCAGTGAGGCCTGTGTTGTCCTGACTCTTCCACCTCACCCCCTTCTAGAGTGCCCAGATGTCCCCACTGCACCCAACCTCTCTGCACTTCCTGCTGCCTCGTACCAGATTCAACATGTCTGTGGGACGGGTCAGTGGGACATGCAGGGGGAAGGGCAGCCTGGGTCCAGGCTATGCTACTGGGCTTCTCGGCACCTGGGCTCCTGGACTCAGGGCCAGTGTTTCATCAATAGATGCCACAGTGCTACCCAGGATGGCCAGAAACTGTAAGCTCCAACTCTTTTGCACTAATAAGGGGCTGACTTCTTTCCTTTTTTGGCTATAAATAACACCTTCTTGACACTATCTTAGGATTGCGTGTGTCTAGTCATTACTTGATAGGGTGAAATAATCCTTAAAATGAAAACTGGGAGAACCAGACTTAAGTCCCACTCTGCTTTAATCTCCCACATTATTTCCACAAATAATTTCATTTCCACGGGTCAGTTTTCTCATCTGCAAAGCAGGCGTGTCGCTGGCACTCACCCTACTTATAAATGTGTCTAACTCATAGGAGCTGGAATTAATGAGAGTGATGTGTAAGCTATAAAATACTGTACAAAAGCAAGGGAAAGAAGAGAAAGATGGTGAGTGAGTGGTACGCTCAGACAAGAGATCAAAAGACCAGTGAACTTACCTTTCTCGGCGAGAGAAGGCAGAACAACCAAAGGGCAAAAACTGGGAGCATTATTTTGAGCAACTGAAAAGAAAAAAGCAGTCTTTTAGTTCTTTTCTACCCCCTTGGTATCACTGAGTTCAGAACGCATTAATAGAAGTACAAGATGGTGATCGTGAAATCCGACTTAAGCAGACAGACTGTCCCACCCTGTATCGGTCAGGGCGGGCTGGATGATGCTGAGCTAACAAACAATCTCAACATCTAAGTGGCTTAGAACAGTACAGGATCCCTCTCCTTGCACCACCTGCCTACTGCAGATAGGCTGGGAGCCTCGCTCTACGTTATCCTCTCTCAAGGACCAGGCTGGAAGAGGCACCTTCTCGCTCCAGGTTTCAATAATTGCCACGCAGGGCAAAATGAATACAGCAGATTTCAGTCTTGCTCTTAGAGCTTTTGCCTAAAAGTGACACATATCACTCCTTTTCTCATGACATTGACCAAAGCTAGGAATGAGATCAAGGGTGACGAAGTGCAGTCCTACCCCGTCCCAGAGAATAGAGAGCAGAAACGTGTGGGAAACAACGCGAATGCCAGTCACTGTCACTTACTGACTCCGTGAACTGGGTAAGGCACTTATCCTTTCTGGGCCTCGGTTTTCACATCTGTGCAATGAGAATAGCACTACCTATCTGGTGAATTACTATGAAATTACAGGAGATAACACAATTTATTACATTTGGCACTGTACCCACATAAGATACAAGCTCAGCAAATGCCAGCTGCTAAGGGCAAGCAGCAAGGTATGGTGACAGCCTGGACTTCGAAGGCAGGCAGACCAGATATGGACCTCAACAGACCACTTGGAAGCAGTGTAGAGTGAAAAGTCCTCTAACTTCCTCTATTTTCAGTTTCACCATTGATAAAATGAAGATGATATAAAAATTAAATGAAGAACCAGACCCAGTATGTGACCCACAAATGCCAATTATCTTCTTTCCCTTTTCTTCCCTTACTGAACATATCTAAATCTTCATCATTCCTTTCTCTCCAATGGCCCAAACTAGGACCATACATGGGAACTCCTTGCTCACAGGGAGCTGAGGCAATGTAGCATGGCCAGCAGTCAAAACTAGGGGCTCCCGCGTCAGCGATCCCGGGTCAGTCGTCCCCGGGTCAGTCGTCCCCGGCAAGATTGGTTTGTTGCTTTTCTGCTGTGTAACCTTGAGCAAATTACTCAACCTCTCTGTCCTCAGTTTCCTTGTCTATAAAATGGGCACAATAACAGTGCCTCTCTTAGGGTTGCGAGGTTTAGATGAGCTGATGCTGGTCCAGCTTTGGTCATATAGTAACATTTAATACCTCCTGTCTCTTATTCACTCTTAATACTGTCCTTTAACAATAATACACTCTCGTCACGTCTCTTGTCCCTGTGTGTCTCCTTGAAAAGGTGTGGGTCAGAGTTATGCTCTATTCTGGTCCCAAAGTCCTTACGTGGGTCCTCTCACATCCACCTCCTTCTCTGCCTTCTCCACTTTGGTCAAGTATGCCAAACCCCAGCCTCTCTGGGTTCCAGAGCCTTCAATCCTATTGTGTCTTTTTCTACTTGGCATCATCGCCCTAGAAGCACCTGCCACTGTCATTCTAAACAATCAGATCTCAAACTTTGACAGACTTCCAAATTACCTGGAGGACATGATAACACACACCTTGCTGGGTCCCACCCCAGAGTGTCTGACTCAGCAGGTCCAGGAATGGATCTAAGGTTTACATTTTTAGCAAGTTCCCCATTGCTGCTGTTGCTGCTGATCCACACTGAGCCAAGGCGTCTGTATCTCACGTTCTGGGAGCTCCTCATGTAACTCATCATTGCTCATAAGTACCCCCACGCTCCACTACACCCAGTTGGCCAGGTTGACACTTGTCATCTTGTTGTCACTTGTTTAAAATGTCTGTTCTTCCTGGAGAGACTCTGAGAACCAGGCTCCTGAGAGTGCAACCTTCAGAGAACAATCTGCCTATCTATATTGAGGGCATTCAAATGTCCACTCTTGGATCCAGTAATTCTGTTCTTAGAAATTTACTTTGAGCTTCTGAGTTAGCGAACACACAGAGGTTCTGGGAGGGTGGGGCACCTAAAAAGGGTATGGAGGCTCCTCCCCCAGCCCCCTTGTCCTATGCACACCTTCCTTTTGGCTGTTTTTGGGTTGTATCCTTTACAATAAAACTTTAATTGTTAGTGGTTTCCCTGAGTTCTGGGAGCTATTCTAGCAAGTTATTGACCCCAAGGAGGAGATCATGGAAACCCCCAATTTATATGATCAGAAGTGCAGGAGCTCAGGACTCGTGACTGGCATCTGAAGTGGGGACAGTCTTCTGTGACCGAGACTTAACCTGTGGGGTCTGACTTTAACTCCAGGTAGTGAGTGTCTGAATTGAATTGAATCGCTGGTCCCGAAGGTTGAAGAATTGGTTGGTGGCAGGCAGGGGGCAGGGGGGGAAATGCATATTTGGTATCAGAAACATTGTGAGTAAAAAACAGCTCTTACTTCCACTTCATCAGTTGTAACATATTTGCCAGCACAGCACTGCATGGGGTAACTGTAGGCCCCACCTCATCAGACTGTTAGGGAATTAAATGAGATACTGCATGTCAAATGCTAGCCTAGTGCCAGGAGCAGATTCTATGCTTAGTAAAAGGTAAGAAGCTGGTGAGAGGATGTGAATGACGATAAAGAATAGCTTCTACAGTAAATTGCTTCCTACATATGGAAGTTTCTATGTGGGTTGTAGAGACACATAATTAGAAGAACTTGTCATTTCCTTTCCAGGTCCTTATATCTAGAATTTCGACAGGGTCCAAAAACATTTGCTTAGCAGAAGACAGGAACTGTGAGGCTTCAACTGTCTTTTCTAGACATCACATTTGACTTTGTAAACAGACCTTGCTCCACTTGCAGACAATGCACAGCTGCAGATAAGATGGGCAGCCCTAGTTCTCTTCAAAGAACAGAGAGTCCCAATGCCCCAGAGGCCCACCCCTTCCAGGAAGCCATGGGCTCTGGGGTACTGCTTAACCACAGAGCAGCCCCCCCTTATTGCACACACCACCCCCACCTCACCTCAGCACTTACACCCTTGTCCTCTGGAGGCTTACAACAGTTCCTCTCTGGCTCTACTGCCAGGAAAAGGCTGCAGTCTCATTTGCATTCACAATTGCTTAGCCTGAGACTCTGAGGTTCTGTGCTAAGATGAATGAAACTTTCTGCTCACTTCTGAGCTCTGCTCATAGCAGAATCAGAAGGCCCATGGCTGCATGCTCTTCGGACTCTCCTCTTGGTGCTCCACTGCACTAGGTCTGTGCTTTTCTCTTTCTTAATGCTGGGAGACCCTGCTTCGTCCGTTGATCTGTGACCACAGCCCCATAAGAAGGTTATGTTGCAATTGTCCATGTGTGCAGGCCTCTGCCTCTGAGGCTGTGAGGTCTGTAAGGGCAGGGACATGCTACCTCCTGCCTACCTACTGCCTACGGCTGGTCAGTGGCACTGCTCTTCGCCCCACTTCCCTTTCTCTATGTCCAGCTTTCCCCCAGAGTCACTTTTGTATACTCCCATGTAGAACAGAATTTCCTGTTCCTCCGTCATGCTCTGAAGAAGCACCCCCAACCCCCTATCTCACCCCTGGGATCCCACTACAGTAACACAAGCCACATCATAGTGTAATTCTCTGATTGGAGAGAATAATTGTCTCTTGAGGATGGGGAGGAGAATAGCACCCTCCTCCCAGGGGCATGTGAGTTGATACAAGGAATGCCTTTAGAATAGTGTCTGTATATGGTTTGGAAGTGTGTCCCCTCCAAATCTCATGTTGAAATGTGACCTTCAGGGTTAGAGGTGAGCCTGGCAGGAGGTGTTTGGGTCACAGGGATGGATCCGTCATGAATGGCTTGGTGCTGTCCTCGCAGTAACAAGTGAGCTCTTGCTCTATGAGTTCACACAAGTAGTTGTTAAAAGAGACTGGCACCTCCTCTCTCTTGATCCCTCTCTCTTTCTCAGTCTCACCATGTGACAGGTCTGCTTCCCCTTACCTTATGCCAAGAGTAAAAGCTTCCTGAGGCCTATCCAGAAGCTGGGCAGATGCTTGTGCCATGCTTGCACGGCCTGCAGGACCATGAACCAAATACACTTCTTTTCTTTATAAATTACCCAGTCTTGGGTACTCCTTTATAGTAATGCAAAATGGATAAACACAGTATGACATACAATAAGTGCTTAAGAAAGGTCTGTTTCTTAAACATCTGTCTCCTTAGCTAGACAGTCAACCCTTTGTGGGCAGGAACTTCTACCCCCTGTGCCAACAAGCTGTTTGGCACATCATAGGAACTCAATAAATCTCAGTTCCTAATTGATCCTAGTGGCAGTTCCTCAGAAACAGGGGACCTAGTGCGACATGGTTTGGCTCTCAAATCTCACCTTGTAGATCCCATAATTCCCACATGTTGTGGGAGGGACCTGGCAGGAGATGATTGAATCATGGGGGCAGGTCTTTCCCGTGCTGTTCTTGTGATAGTGAAGGGGTCTCATGAGATCTATGGTTTTAAAAACGGGAGTTTCCCTGCACAAGTTCTCTCTTTGCCTGCTGTTATTCATGTAAGATATGACTTGCTCCTCTTTGCCTTCTGCCATGATTGTGAGGCTTCCTCAGCCACATGGCACCATAAGGCCAGTTAAACCTCTTTCTTCTGTAAATTATCCAGTCTCGGGTATGTCTTTAACAGCAACATGAAAATGGACTAATGCATAGCGTTAACAGGCTCATAGTCATCATTCAGTACAGATGTCACTACACTAAATGACCAAACCACGGACTTGAAGCAAGGCCAAAGTCTATTATTGAAAATATTCAGCAAATTGTAAGAATGTTTGTCTCATGTGCCGGTGCTGACAGAGAGGTGAAGGAGAGGATCCCATCCATCCTGCAAGTCTCAGGCCCAAGGATTTCTTCCTCTAGGCAGACTTTTCTAGCCCCATAGAGGCTACTTCCTACTATTATGTATGTGATTATCTAATACAAAGGTAAGACTGGGGAAAAAAGTAATGGCAATGTCAGCTTCCGTACTGGGACTTTACATCAGTATACTGGTGTGGTTTTGTTTACTAGAGAAAATAGAATCCAAGACCATACTAATGTTTAGAACTCAGCTAAGAAGTATGTTTTGGCTCGAACTGCATCATAAATCAAAAGATGGTTTCTTACTGGTCAACATGACCCAGCTGTGAGAATAATTTATTAAACCAGTCTCCTTAAGTAAGGTTCCTCTTCTCCACCTAATCCCTTGGCCTGAGCCTGACAAGGTGGATAGGATCTTCTCCTTCACCTCTCTGTCAGCACTGACACGTGAGATGAAAATTTACTCATGGCAGAAGGGGAAGGGGAAGCAGACCTGTCACATGGTGAGACTGAGAGAAAGAGAGGGAACAAAAGAGAGGAGGTGCCCGGCTCTTTTAAACAACTACTTCTCATGTGAACTCACAGAGCGAGAGCTCACTCATTACTGTGAGGACAGCACCAAGCCATTCATGATGGATCCATCCCCATGACCCAAACACCTCCTGCCAGGCTCACCTCCAACCCTGGAGGTCACATTTCAACATGACATTTGGAGGAGTCTTAGGTCTCAGGAGGAGACAATGCACAAAGTCTTAAGACTTATCCCACCACCCACTTCTGTCTGAGGAAGACAATTTAAGGGAGAAAGAACCTTGTCCTGCTCTGCTGAAGAGTCATATCACACCATGTCAACACAACCTTGTAACAGCCAGTCCTCCTCCTTCTGTTCTGAAATGAGAAATATGGAGTCACTCACACCAGAATGCCCAAAAGCCATGTGTATCCCAAGGCATTTTCTGCTCAGGGGCCATGATGGAAGAATGACAGTCTGATGACATTGCAGCACTTTTTCTTTCTCTCCACAGGCACCCAGACACTGAAAGCAGGCAGTACACAGTATGAAAGACCACCTGCTTGGGAATAGGAAATTGCAGGAGCTGGGCCTTAGGTCAAAAGGAGGCCCATAGAAACCTTCCAGCAACATACTACCACAACCCCTCTATGGTTTCATTGTCCCCTTCAAAATTCATGTTAAAATTAAATTGCCATTGCAACATTAATAAAAGGTGAAACCTTTATGAGGCAGAGTCCTCATGGGTAGGACAAATACCATTATAAAAGGGCAAGTTTGATTCCCTTTCTTTTCTTTGCTTTTCTGCCCTTCCCCATGGAATGACACAGCAAGAAGGCCCTTGACAGATGCTGGCTCCTTGATATTTGACTCTCCAGTCTCTAGAACTGAGAGCCAATACATTTCTGTTTATTATAAATTACCTAGTCTGTGGTATTCTGTTATAGCAGCACAAAATGGACTAAGACACCTCCCAAGCACAATTTATTTCTCCTATGCTCCCGAGACACTTTATTGATGAGTATTCTAGTATCTCGTCTATTCCGCTATATTCAACCATATTTGCTCATCTCTTCCTCACAAGTCTGTGTCTAAGGAAAATGAATATATCTTATTAATCTCACTTTCCGCAGTGCACAGCACAGTTTATAGCTGAGAATAGACACTCAGTAAAGTTGAAAAACTTATGGTAAGAGAGATCCAGCACCAGAATGTTTTTTTATTTATAATCTGTAACTCCTTCTTACACTGTAAGTGACTGCAAAACAGAAATCATGGCTTATTCACGTTCAATCACACAATGTAGTGTAGAGTCAAAAAGACTTGTGTCCAAATTCTAACTATATGATTTACTTTCTGGTGACCTTGGGTAAGTGACAACCTCTCTGAGCCCTACTTCATCATGATACATGGGTGTAAGAATTAAGTGAGATAATTCATGCAAAGTGTTTGGAATCCAGCCGGGCACACAATATGAGCCCAATAAATAAAGGTTATATTGGTAATGCCAGAGGACCCCCAGGTATGATTGATGCTCAGTCAATGTTGGTTGAATAAGAACCCTTCTGTGAATTTTTAATTCCCTGCTCTAAGTTTCTGGTCAAAACTCCTGAGTTGAGTCCCCAGACTGACCCCACAGAATATATGCTGGAAAAAGTTAATGATCTACGCAGTCGGATGAAAAGAAACAGAACAGATGGAAAGAGTTGGGACAATGTGTACCTTGGTTCCTTCCCCTGCCAACTCCTGTCAAGATGTTGTAACACTCTGGTCTGATTCTCATTACTTCTGAACAAATGAATTGCTTCTTAAGCTTCTTTTTACCCAACTCTTCCATGAGTAATACAAAGATGGAAAATGACATTTTTCAGACTTTAGTGAGGTGAGGAGGTGAGAGAACAGATGGGGCAAGGGGGAACTGAGAGGTGAGAGCTCTGTTCTGAAGTCCCTCAAATACCCAGTGCTGGCATTGGGTCTCCTTTGGGGCCAAAGACCTGGGCAGGTATTTTCTCCCTTCCTCTATGAGTTAAAGCAGAGAAATTGTTATACATGGAACATTATTTCTTACATAGAAACCCACTGAGGATATTTCATTATACAATCCTGATGTTTTCCTAAAATAATTTCAGATGTTAAAATAAAATAAAAAGCCAATAGAGTAAACTCAGATCAAATCACAGGATGCTGAAGGTGGACAGCAGCAGGAAGATTCCATTCAAGAGTAATAATTAACTCCAGACACATCTTCCATGAAGTTGAGACACACGCAGGGAACGGGTAGGCTTGGGAGCAAGGGCCGAGGGCCAGATCCTGCCTGGGAGCTGTATCTGGACCTTTCAGGTTGGATATGGCTGTGGAACAAGGCACTAAACCACCAGCTGGTTTGATTTGTTAGTTTATTAGTATTTATTATTTTCAATGTATTAGTCAATTTCTTGTTAATCAATTGAGTTGGGGGAAATCCAGTCAGAAAAGGTGTCTAGACATTTATCTGTCATTTATGGGATGTGAAACACCTGCCAGAGGCAACATCATAAAGAGACAGAGAATAAGTTTGGGGTCATCGGGTCTGGGCCTGAAGCCTGCCTCTGCTTCCTACCAGCTGTGTGCTTTGGGTCAAACAATTCAACTTTCTATGCTGCGATATTCTCACCTTAAAATGGAAGAAACAATACCTACTCTGCAGTAGTATTATGAATAGTAAGTGATCTAACCCATGTAAATCCATCATGGTCTGACACACAGCAGACATATGAAGAATGTCATTTCTTCTCTCCTTGCCTACTTTGGGCAAAGTGTTATATTGAGTAATATAAAGAATATCGAAGTCAAAGGTAGGAATATCAAAGACCCCTTCCAGATCAGACAGTCCATGACTAATTTCTAGGGCAAATGCCAAGTAAGAGCCAGAATTCACCATATATTTACTCTGAAACTAAGTGAAAGAAGTTGGACACACTAAAACTCAGCTCAGCCTCTCTCTAATTTGACTCCTCCTAACTGAACACAGGGTGTTCCACCTTTCTGGATCTGAGACATCTTTGTGAATTTGCTTCTGGGACACAGGATGAAGATGTCTAGTTTCCATGTGGCTGCCCACTATTCCCCATGTCTATCCATACCACAAACACCTGAGATGGAAGCGGTGACAGGATCACAGTGAGTCTCATTTGCTATTTTCAACAATGGAAAAACTAAGGAAGTGGTATGACTTTCCTAAAGACAACCCTATAGTAAGTAGATGGCAGAGTTAGAACAATCCTAACATCTCCTTATCTGACTCCAAGAGCTTTTATGCCATATTGTAAATGCCATTCATTCACTCCTTCATCAATTTTAAATTCAGTTTCTAAAATGAACCCAGCCAGGCATGGTGGCTCACACCTGTAATCCCAGCACTTTGGGAGGCCGAGGTGGGCTGATCACGAGGTCAAGAGATTGAGACCATCCTGGCCAACATGGTGAAACCCCGTCTCTACAAAAAAAATACAAAAATTAGCTGGGCATGGTGGCGCACGCTTGTAATCCCAGCTACTCGGGAGGCTGAGGCAGGAGAATTGCTTGAACCCGGGAGGCGGAGGTTGCAGTGAGCCGAGATCGCGCCACTGCACTCCAGCCTAGCGCCTAGTGACAGAGTGAGATTCTGTCTCAAAAAAAAAAAAAAAAAAAAATGCACCGAAATATAATCAGAGTCATACCTTAAGAACCCATGTTGGGCCAATGCTGCCTTGGCCCTGAAGTCCTAACTCTATATGCATTGTCAAATACACATTGGTTGCCCCTGTTTTCCTCCACCGGACTACCATGTGCTACACTGCCTTGATTATCAAGGCAAGAAAACCAAGGGAATGTGCCAGAGTCTACTTCTATCGATTTTGCTTGTCCAGCAACAGTGCCTTCACTATTCTTTGAGGAACATCCCCTACCCTAGTGCATACAGTCTTGTTGGGACTGTCAAGCTGCCCCACTCTCCCTCTGGCAGTGTACCGACTAAGCCCAGGTGGGATCAAACTCTCTCCCTTGAATTTAAAGGTTGAATATAACCACTAAACCGTATGAAGCAAATTAATGATGATCATGGCACACTGAATAATTGTCCATTTGTTCTTGCTACATATGTCCATGGAAATGGTCCATTTCCATCTTTACTGAGACCTAGTTGCTCGTCCTTCCTTTGAGTCAATGAGCAGACTTTCAATAAGTTTCCTGTCTGCTTAAGTCAAACAGAATCCATTTCTGTTGCTTGAACCCAGTGAATCTTGACTAATCTACTCACCAATCCAAGAACATTGTCTAATGCATGACTGGGAAATAGTTAACCAAAGATGCTCACATAGCTGTCAAGGGAAAGCTACTTACTGGGCTTCTGGTACCATCCAAAGGGATAAGTGTGGACTTCAATGTCAGGAGAGCCACAGTCCAAAATGCGCCATGCTCCTCCATTCTCTTCACTGCACATCTGAAGTCCCAAGCTGTTCAGAGTGAGGCATGTCACCTCTCCTCCTGGGGAAAAAAAAAGCAGGATCAGGAAAATGAGTACAATGGAAGAATCTAATGAATGAGAAAAATTCTGCAAATGCATTGTTCAGCAGATATTTGGGATACATCACTATATTTCAGATGCTATCCCAGCCACTGCTGAAAAACCAGGTACCTGAAATCAAGGAGCCTCTTATCTAAAAGCAAAAGGATAGAGGTGGCTAATACTTATCAAGCACTTATCACGTACCCAGGGCTGTGCTAGGTCTCTGTTGGTATCACTTCACTTGGTCCTCACATAACCTTAAGAGGAAGGTAGCTTTGGCAGCCTTATATACATATGAGGAAATTGAGGCTCAGGGAGATTAAGTGACTTTTCTAGAATCACACACTAGTAAGGGAATGAACCAAGCTTTAAATACATATCCTACAAATGGACCCAAAGTTTGCCAAGCTGCCTGACCCAAGCACTGAAAGATGAACAAAAGATAGCTGAGCCAAGAGTGGAAGGCAGAAATTTGGCCAGACAGAACTGCACAGGTAAAGTGATGATCACGGGACTAGGAGCCATGTCTCAGCTACCACATTTATTAGCCAGTTACCCTCTCCACGCCCCCACTTCCTTATCTGTGAATGAGGATTACTTCTCTCTACTCATGTAGAGGAGATGCTGAGGATTTGATAAGAGCATAGATGTGACTGTTTTCTAAACTGCAGAGTGCTGTGCACAGGGGAGAGGGAGTTATTACCCTTATTACCTTTTAATTGGGAAACATTAAGAAATCCAAAGCCAGTGCAGCATGGGTCCATATCACACAATCGTTCACATTCGAAGAACCTGGCATGGGAAGAGAAAGAGCAGGACTGAAGGCTTTCATTGGTGGCCCAGGACCTACTGGGTGGGCTGATTGTAGTCATTCTTGCTTTTGGGGACCAGCTTTTTTATGACTACTTAAACTGGGGGTGCTTTGGTCAAGGTGCAGGAGTGGTTGCTTAGCTTGGAGGTTCATTCTGAAAACAAAATTCTACTCCTCTCAGGAATATTGTCCTGCCATTAGTCATTTATTCACCCATTCATTCATCATGCATATATTCTGTGCCTCTAATGTGGCAGGCTCCAATCAAGTTAACTGAGGATCCTAAATGTACTTCTTCAATCCTTTTATGTAAGCAGAAAGTCTCAGCTTTGGACTCTGGGAACATAAAGAAATAATAGGGAAGGCATTTCTAGAAAGAGGAGAGTCCATGGGCTTACAGTCAGGGTGACCCAGCCAGGGGCCTGTTGAAGCAGCAGGAGCTGAGCCTATACTCCCCTTCGCTTCCACTCTTACTCACTGTGCAATGTGGATAATCACACTCTACCAATGCATTTCTGTTTTCTGGCTCAGCCCATCCAGCCAGACTCTCTCAAGACTAACCTTCTTATCCACTCAGTGTAGATACTAAGCCCCACCCTCAGCTTCTAGGGCCAGTCATAGCAGGAGGGACTTAATGGCTCCAAACCAATGTTTCTGGGCTCAGTTCCAAGTTCACATGCTCCTGTCTGACCACTCTTTCTTGAATCCTGAGAGGTTTTTCAAATCCTTAGTCCTTTCTTGGTGTAGGGGTCCTGCCTTGTGATTGCCATTCTCCTTCCCTGAACCCAAGTCGCATCCCAGTGGTGATGCTTTTATCTGCTGGGCAGCATCCCTACTGTTGGCAGCATCCATGCCCTGATGCCTGCAAGTCACCTCTCTGCCTTTCCATCTCCTAGTTCCCTGCCAACCTGCCCACTTACCACTTCCTTTTCCTATCTTGGAAGCTCATTTCTAAGATCGAGTCTGGACCACGCATTTTCCCCACCAGTTACATTTCCCTGAGTCCAGATGCACAATCTGCTCCCCTAGTTCCCATCTCAGCTCCACGGTCAGGCTGATCCCTGGTTCCAATCCTCCTTTTATCCACCCTTCCCATCAGCACAGTGGTGTCCAGATGAATCTCAAGACAGACTAGCCTGCCTCACCATTTTACCCCCATTTTCAAAAGTAGACCTTAAGCACCAGCAACATGATTTAGTTTCATCACTCAAGAGCACTTCATAGATCAATGGTTCATGAATGAATGAATGACCCTTGAATTTTCAAGTATGAAAGAATTACCAGGGGAAGCTTCCATAAAGTTTGGATTCTTGAACCACATCCCAGGAAACGCTGATTCAGCAGGTTCGAAATAGGCCCCAAGGATGCAGTTTATAAATAGGACCCAAGAATGCAGATCTGTGGATCTTACCCATTAGAATTCACATTCAGCTCTCCAGGTGATTCTAATGGGAGAGGTCCACAGACAACACTAAGAGAGACATCATCTTCAATTAAAGCAACTAAATAATGACTAAGCAAATAAATCAATAATAAAATAAATTTTAAAAATAATAAATTAAATTACTTACATGCCTATGAGTCTATTAAAATTTCGACTTGATCTCCAGATTCTGAGTACTACAATGTGAGGTTCTGAGAATCAAGTTTATTACCAAACTTGATCATTTACGTTAAATAGTAAGATGTGGCTCAGTGGCTTTTTCATCATCCACCTGGAGTTCAAGGCTAAATACTGTATTTACTTATCAGTAACTTACCTGAGCTAAGGTTTTCAGATACAGTTACCTCCTCATTCATTACCTTTTCCCCTTAGCTTTGGGATTTGCTTCTGTTTCTAACTGTGATTGTGTCATCTTCTTTAAGGAAATATTTTTAATAATAAATGTTAGGAGTGAGACACAAGTAGCTTACCCATTAGAAATAGATTTTTCAGACATGGGCACTTTATTTCTAATGGACATCCCCATCAGTTTTTGGAACGGCAGGCGAGTATAAAAGTTCTTCACTTTATCTTCCAGTATAACTACATAAAGGAAGAAAGAAAATATATTACTTAGCGATTTGCTGTAGTCAGGAAAATATGAGGATGAATGAGTAAAACCCAGACTGAAAGTTTCCAATTAAAGACGACACATTAAATTCATATTAACTCTCAGTTCCTATCCCAAATCTCACTAAAATGATGGTAAGTCCATAGGGACAAAGATTTTTTTAAAAAAAGTGGGGACACAGCAACAAAATGTTGGAAGCTAAAAAATATGAGGAATAAAAATGGGTCTAATAGACCTAAGAAAACGACTCAACTTTCCTGTGGTAAGAACCAAGAAGCAATGCAGTCTGCCCTCTGGAATCCCACAAGGTGTAAGTATGGTAGCCCTGCGGGTGAAGGTGGCCCAAACTGAAGTACTGGCTGAAATCTCTTTAAGAAGCTATTAGGTCTCTAGATGCTCGCCTCTGCCCTCCACAGCCGACAACAGCCCCCTCCCCACCATGGAAGAAGGTAGAAATTCATTTTCTCAAGGGGACAGAAGAGAGGATCTCTCGGGCGCATCAGGTACAGTCCATGGCATGAGCACTTCACTGGAAGCAGGAGATTCTTTCAAGTCAGCCTGCATAAAGAATACTGAGATGTTCCCTGCCTCCATTTTCCAAACTTATTTGGCGCCAAAACCACCAGCAGCCAGGATTATACTCCAAGGCCAGATGTCGAAACTCCTCTGAAGGAGGAACCTAAAAATACTGGCGTGAGGAATTCTCCAAAGGGCAGCTCAACTGGATTATCCCTCAGAGAAGTCTAGAGTCAACAAGCTCCCACCACACATCTGGGGCTATGCAGTCATCTTGTGGACCCCTTTGACATTCAAGTGGAAAAATAAGTCACTGGACATCTGAGAAAGGCCTCCAACAAAGAAGACAGAACAGTAAATGAAGGGTGACAACATCTGGAGAAAACAGACTGTATGGGGTTAAACAAAACTCCAAAAATATGGCATCATTAATGGCCTGGGAGAGAAAAGTCACTGTTGCTGACATTATCTGTAATATACAGCCAAATGGAATTCTGATACATGCAGTAAAGGTGGATCTCTTAGGAGAGAGGATTATTTTCTAAAGTCAGTTTGATGCAGTTCTGACTGCCTTCACATCTCTATAAGGAACATGGACAACTTTACTTTTAAAACAAGAAGAAATTAGTTTTAAGTGTAAATAAACATTTTTGTTTCATTTTTATTTAAAAAAAAAAAGCCGACTTCTGCATTGAAAAACTGCCCCCAAATAACCCTTTTTCATATTTTTTGTTTAAACTGAGACAATCACGCAGTGGTTTATTGATTCTAACCCTGAAAGTTTGGATCCGATTTCCCATCTTCTTGAAACCAATAAAAGCATAAAGAAAACAGTTTTTAAAGAAGAAACTAATCTGGATATTTCTAAAACCACAGAGCCAGCAGCACACTGGAAATACAGTTTATGCAGATTCCTCCAAGTGCTCACCTTTCTTCCGGAACAGGGCCATTGGCCTCTGAGGCAGGATCAGTCTGCAGCCCTGGGGACTGGACTCCATGATGTCATCACACACCTGCGCCTCTGGGTACAGGGTGCAGGTGAAGTACAGGGAACCACTGTCTGTTATTATCTCTGCGAGCTGACAGAAAGAGTGCTCCTGCACACAACCTATAGGCAAGAGAGCAGTGTGTTTTTACCTCCCGTGGAGTCTACAGGATTCTCTGCGGGAGGGGGGTGGGAAATGCCTGGTAGAGATCCCTCCTAGTTAGGGCAGAGGCCTGAGACTGTCATGATCATCCAGTCTGGAAGGCCCATGCAAAAACGCTGGGGTTCTGCTAGCTGTGGAGGGGGCTGTGTGCTCCTGAATAAAGGCAGAGTCAAAGGCGTAAGGGGCAAATCTCAAACTCAGAAATACAAGAGGCAAAAGAGAAACATTCCAATGGATCCACCCACGGCCATCTCAGAGGGAGTCAGGATCTGTAGACAGAGGCCATGGGACTGTAAAAACTACGAACTTTATGAATGATCTCCCTGCACCTGTGCCCATGTCAGCCTATGCCCCTGGTATATATGAGCTCCCCAAGGGTAAGAAACATGGTTGATTTGATTCATTTTGGGTGTTCTCTTTCATCTCTAAAATTAAACACAAAGTTTTGAACATAATGCATACTTAATAACTGCCAAATGGATGAATGGATACATGGATGGATGGATGGATGGATGGATGGATGGATGGATGGAGAGACAGGTGGATGAAGATAGGTTCTCGGAGCAGCATAGAGATTAACTACACTGTAACCTTCTTGAAGATAGGGGTTATGTGTTATCTTTCTTTTATATCATCTATGGTACTAAGAGTGCAGTGATCCCTAAGTTATGACACAAAATTTGACCTTATCAGTTTCTCAGGAGTTGCCAGACTAGGCCTGTGATGCCTGACTACAGTGTCTGGAAGAACGATGAGTTTTAGGGATACTTACGAGAAAGGCACCACAGATTTGCCTGCTGGGCTGAAAACAGGTTTTTGAAAAGCCAGTGCTTCTGGCTGGGCAGTGATTGATTTTCATTGACAATGACTTGGTCAAGGTCCACAGGGGAGAAAAGTTCTGTTGGCAAACCTGAAAAAGAAGCAGAGAGTCAACTTCCTTTACATTTATCTCTATAGCGAATGATGAGAAAAACACAACAAACACACACACACACACACACACACACACACACACACACACACCCCCGAGAGAGAGAGAGAGAGAGAGAGAGACTTTTATGCTGTGTGAAACCAGAGCAGGATTGAAGTCAGTAGATAGAGCTGGGAGTCTGGTCAGACAGGAATAGTTCAGAAGGCCCCAGGAAATCCTAAAAGTTATGGGATGGAAAAATCTTAGAATCTGGGTTTGGATAAAATCTTGGAAGTTATCTGGTCCACCTTTTCACCTAATGCAGAAGTTTTCCCCTTGAGACTTCTGGCTAATGCCTCTATAGCTCGTCATGACATCATCGTACTGACCACAGCAGCTCACTCCATCATTAGTAAGTTGTATAGTCAAGTTCTCTTTCTGTAACTTTGAACCACTGATCCTCTTTATGTCTTCTGAAGCAACAAGGAAGTCCAGCCTCTCTCTCAAATGGTAGTCTTTGTCTATAAAGACAGCTTTCAGCTCCGCTTAACCCAAACTTGAGCGTTTTAGCTCAACCATTCCCTGAGTCTTTCTTCAGGTATTCACACGCTATAATCCCAGCTCTTCCTGGGGTCTCCAGGGCCTACAGAACAGAAGTCCAAGTTCTTTCCTTAATCTGGGCTCTACTTGCATTTTGAGCCTCACCTCGGATTGTTTGGATTTGCACTCCAGCAGCACAACAGTCCCGCTAATTCTAGCTCATCACCACACTGTTTGCAGTCCCTGTGCAATTGCTTATACCCTTCCCTCTGTTGGTGCAAGCTCCATTACACCCTCCTCCCCACTCAGCTTAGTGCAACTCATGTTTCGAGGATCAGCTTTGCTCCCTCCTGCTCTGATGTCCTATGGCTCTATAAAGAGGTTCTATAGGGCCAAGGGCCCTGACATCCAGGCCCTTGGCCCTGAGGATAGCTCTGTATCCTTGGAGGGCTCTGTCTTCCAGGGGGACATACGACGGTGGCATGAGGTATATCAGGGAGATGAGCTGGGGAATGTTCGCCATGTCCATCCATTCAGGGCTCTGTATAAAAGGCACTATATCCCATATACACCTCCACTTTGCTGTGGACTTGAGCACTGCACTTTCCTTGTCAGTACCTGTTAGCAGTCACTTTCCACACTCCATAAAGCAGGCTCAAAAAGATTGAGCTTCTTTACTAGAAAGAACCACAGTCAGAATAAAGACTTTACAAGTATTTGGCGAGGTGAGAAGTTTGATGCCAGCAGAGGCCCCAGAGACCATGTTACCGCCCCAGCCCTCATCTCACGTGATTGTGTAATGGCCAGTCCCCATGCCTGTCTCCCCATCGAACCATGCCTGGCACAAAGTAGAAGCTCAGGGAGATCACAGGTTGCCCCTCAAGATGTAGCGTAACAGAAGAGAAACAAGGCAGCAGGCCTGAAGGCACACCTGCTCCTGGAGCCTTGGCACAGGTGTTCTCCTTACCTGGAACACCGTTTCTCAGGTGTACCTGGGAGTGTCTGGCAGATCCTTCTGGCCTCCTCTGAGAAACCTTTCCTGGCCCCTGCAGTCTGCTAGCATTCCTTCTCCTGCATTCTCACTGCACCTGACACCTGTCCACATTGCACCCCTTGTCACATTGTCATGCAGTGGCTGGCACGTGGAATTCTCACTAGTCAATGAATGTTCAAGGCCACAGCCACATGTGCTCAAAAATGTCTGTTGGATGAAAGAATGAATGCTGCAGCCACTTCGTCTTATGCCTGGTTTACATGCTGTATTACATAAAGTCATTTCCTACTTCTTTTAAAACTGCACCCTCCTTAAAAGCAAGGAGACCAACCGCTCTCGTTGGCTTTCTGAGTTTGTCTCACACATTCAGACAGATGGCAGTAACTTGATACACACAGGGGAAGATTCCTCCCTGTCCTCTGAATCAGAGAGGCCATTCTCATGAACACTGAGAAGTACCGTCCAAGTAAACGAGCACGTGGAGACGCCACCCAGCCTGGACTCAGTGCAATTTCTTCTCCAGGCAGGTTTATCTCCTTGCGCCCAGGAATGCAATCAACTGAGAAAGGGAAAACTGAGCCGAGCCTTGTCTATTCACCCTGACTCCCTGCAAGGTCTCCAGTGGGGGCCAAGCTCCCCTTCTAGGGGAGAGGGTGGGGAACGTCCTGTGTGAATCGTGAGAATTTGGCAGACGCTGCCCTGAAGCAGTGTGTGATGATGGATTTGTCAGAACCTTTTCAAGTGCCACTAACTCGCACACATTTACATTGTCACAATCTGTGTGGAATACCTTTCAAAGGCACTGCCAAGTGCAAACACAATGCCCAATCAAGGAGGGGAGGGCAGGGTGCTGGGCAGTTTTTGGCATGTTAAGAACCAGGCACTGTGCCAAGTGTTTGCTATCTATTAGGATAAGAGGTAGACAAGATTATTTTACACACGAATCCAAGACTTTCAGCAGGGAAGCAAATCACCCATGGCTGTGCAGTAAGGCATGTATTCAATGGCAGAAATATGGTTCAGGATCTAGTATCTGCTCTGTAAAGTGATGGTTTTTCCCTTACACCATGTTGTCTTCCTATGCTAGCAGTCTGCTCTGGCTATCCCTCTTCTTCTTCCCTTCCCCTTCCTTCTTTCCTTCTGCTCCTACTCCTATTCCTACAGTGTGTGCATGCATGCAAATACACACATGTGCACACATGCACACGCACACACACACACACACACTGCAGACCACAGGCGGTGTCTTGTCTCCTGGTCCTTGCTGAGCCTATATTAAGCAGCTGATCTCCCTCTCTCTCTGAGTTTTTGCTCCACCTCAGTAATAATAATCAGGGACTGTGGAGGTAGAGAAGTCCCAGATAGTACATACATACTATTCCTATTTGTGTTTGGAATCATAGCTCTCACTGTATGCCATGACATGCAAAAGATTCTCATAGACATCTCATTCATTAAACAACTTCAGAATATTTACACTTTGCTTATACTCTTCAGGGTTGACATAAGTGAAGCCCACTGGCACAGTCAGGTGAACCTGCTCTGTTTCTTTTTTTTCAAGGTTTGTTATTATGGTTGTCTTCACTTCCTGTAACAGTGATGACTTTGCAATGGTTTTGCCTTACTTTCTGTGCCAATTGCTCATCTGAGGAGTGTTCCATATTTATAAGCTGGATAATTGGGTTAGAAGATTAAAGGAGAGTCCATGGATACAGAGTAGAGTGATGTCAATAGGTCCGTTCATTGATTAAACTCCTGGTGCACACATTTTGTCTCTGCATTCAGATACCCAAGTGTGTAAGAAGGTTCTGGGGTTGGTACCTGTTTCTGTTGGAGATGTTGGCCTTGGCACTGTGCCTTTTCTGCATCCCACAGACTCAGGCCGAGACCCCATGTTAGAATCTAGGAGGAAAGAAAAGAGTTGTTTCAATGTTGGGAAGAACAGGTAGTATTCCACTGTCAACCAAATGGTAATAGTAATGTGAGAAATTCTCAGGGCCTAAAGCCAGGTGCCTGAGATAAAATCTGGAACAGATGTCCTGACATGTAGATCTGCAGTCTTTTGTTTTATATGGATCATCATCCAACCTCTCAATGACAGAACAACCATTGTCTGTGATATTGAAATTATTAACATATGCAAAGCCCTTTCAAGTTAACAATATATGCTCATAAATATTGCTGTTTATAACATCCTATGTAGGTAGAGAACAAGATTTCCATAAAAACTGAGACTTAGAGAGGCAGAATAGTTTATCCCAGACCTCTCAAGTGGCCAGTAAATGACTTAGAAATTTTAAAAATTCAACCAAATGTCCAAGTCAGGAACAGGTCTTCCATGAACGTGAGAGCCTGCGGTGATGCAGGTATCAGGCAGGTCTCAAGGCACTCCCCTGTAGTGCAGCAAATGTCCTAGAGAAATGTATGTCCTTCATCTTTCATCAGTTAGCACTTTATCAGAAATGTCTGATAACAGGAAGTGCTGGACTTGGGACATACTACCAGTGTCTGGTCTCAACCTCAGGACCTCCCAGCATGGGCATTTCATGTACCCTCTCCAAGTCTCATTTTTCTTGCCTGGAAAATGAATAAAATATCACCCCCTCTTTAGACCTACCTTACAGGTATAATTAAATGAGAAAAGAAGTACATAATCTCATTTTATCTCTTTAAAACAAAAATGATGGTAAACACCTTCCTTTTCTTTTCTCCTCTTCCGCCTCCTCCTCTTCTGCCTTCCTTCTCTTCCTGTTCATCACCACCACCCCGACCATTACTCAGCAGGTATTGTATGCACGGCATGTTCTAAGCACTTTTCAGGCACTCCTGCATTATTGCTCAGGTAACTCTAAGATCAGTGCTATCTGTGTCGCATGTCACCCACGGGGAATCTGGGCGTGAGGGGCTGGTCCACCGGCTCCCAGTCACACAAGTGAGGATTGATGGCACCAGGATTCACATCCCATCACTCCAAGTCTATGCCTTCCTGCTCTTTCAGTTTATCAGCACAAGTCACCAATCCTCTCTCAGGACACTGAAGATCAGTGAGGAAAGATTAGGGGGACAGGATGAGGGTGATATGGGGTCAGGGGCCTTTCCTCATGCCTCTCACCCAGCACATATGGCCATGACCTGTGATGGTCCACTGCTCCATCTGCTCCCTCCTGAGGCTAGAACCCTTCAAGAGTTCATCTCTCTCCTAAATGCCGTTCATTTTCCCTGGGTCTGAGTAGTCACTTGGTCAACATTCAGCGAACTCTAAGGAGGACAAAGAAGCAGAAGGGAAGTGCCAAGCACACCTGTTGTCAGACTCTCCATTTCTCCCCACTCTGTCCCACGCACCCAAGTAGGATTATCTCTGAGCAGGAATTCAGGGCACTACCTGCCTGGGGTCCTGTCCCCAGTCCCTCAGCCTCAGGGAGAAAGGCACACGGTGCTGAGTGCCCTTGGAGAAATGCCTCCTGTGCTTTGCAGTGGTTCCAAACTCCCCTCCTAGGAAAAAGGGTGTCTTGCGGTCAGCAAACTTTATCTCACGGGAGCCCAGTGCTTCCTCCCTCTATCCTTTCTTGGGTTTCCACGGTAGTCATTTTTCTTTTAGACTTTGATATCTTATCTGATGAGCTGGAGCCCTTCTGTTCCACAGAAAGTATGCATTTGGAAAGTGACTCTCTACCTATTTCTCTAAGGAAATGAAGTGCCCTGTGAATGAGAGATGGTGCCAGACAATCTAATGTCATCAGTGTCCTGCTAACCCCCCTCTTCCACTGTGGAGCTTACCTTTCCAGAGATAAACCTGCTGAAAATTGGTAAAGGTGCTTTGAGTTCCTTCTAGGGGTGTCAGACCTGCAAAAGGAAGATGTTTATTTTTATGAGTTTGAATGTGCTATCACTGCGTACCCACCATTACCACAATAGCCCCATTTCTCTTGATGCAGGCTCTTCCTAGGCCTGAAAACTCTGTTTCCTACCCAGGGTATAACCCAGGAGCTTCTTGCAGCTCTATTCCAGCTCCCTGACCCAAAACCAAAGTTGGTCAGATGTCAGGTGTCATGCTCAGGGAACCAAAGGGACTACTTTCATGGGGGTTTGTGAACCTATGACTCAGGAGAGTCACTTAAGGAACTGGATATTGGCTGAAGAAAGCAAAACTCCTGGGACATTTGAGGGCTATGAGTTTTCCACATCACTTAACTCCTCAGAGACTCTTGCCTCATTGGTAAATGTGGACAGCAACTTCGCGAATGGGAATACCATATGTAAACAATCTTCCGCAGTCCTCAACAATTGATAGGCAGCCACTTGGCAGCTGCCATGACTCAATTGATTACTAATATTATCAGATTTTCCCTTCTGGCAAACTGTTCTCCCCTGGATGCCATTCTGGATGAGACTAGACTTGCCACACCATCTCTTGAAGGTCAGGGCTGCCTCTTTTGCTTTCGTTCAGGCTTCAGTTCCCTTCAATATCCCTGTGATATGGATGGTGGAGGAAAGAACTCAGACAGCAGAGTCTGGAGGCAAAGAAGCCCCACGCTAAAGGAAAGAGCTGGCTGATAGCTTGAGATGTCAAGATATGATCAAACTTTGCTTTAAATTATCATTAGGAGGGTTTTTTTTTATATTTTTAAATTTAAATTTTATTTTACTTTAAGTTCCAGGATACAAGTGCAAAACGTGCAGGTTTGTTACATAGGTATACATGTGCCATGGTGGTTTGCTGTACCTATCAGCCCATCATCTAGGTTCTAAGCCCCTCATGCATTCTATATTTGTCCTAATGAAGAGCTAGTTATTGATAAACAGTTAAATTACCATTTATCCAACACTAGCAGGGATGTCTAAGAGAGAGAATACAGTCATGGGTTCTTAGTTTCTGTTTCCAATTTGGCCAGTAAAGCCCCTTTGTCATCACTCTTTTTCGCTTATCACTAAAGACAGAAACTAAAAACCATGGTGTCAGACTACTAAAAACCTAAAACAAAACAGAACAGAACAACAACAAGCGGTGTATTGT
This sequence comes from Aotus nancymaae, assembly GCF_030222135.1. Lineage (NCBI taxonomy): Eukaryota > Metazoa > Chordata > Mammalia > Primates > Aotidae > Aotus > Aotus nancymaae. Next base: position 81,085,788 of record NW_026988450.1, on the reverse strand, counting down.
ACAAGCCTGCATGAAAATCCCCATCTAGTACCTAATTTAAAATTCACAGGCGTGCTGTAAAGTAAGGTTCCCGATTTCCAGATAAAGGAATCAAAGTCAAGAGAGGTTAATGCAAGAATTTAAGCCTTGCCTGTTTGGCTTCAAATCCCATACTCCTTCCTCACCACCACACTAAGGAGAGGATAATATACAGACGTACATCTCTTAACAACCAGAATACATTCAGAAAAATGCAATTTTGTTGCTGTGTGATCATAGAGTGCACTTACACAAGCACAGATGGTCTATATACTTTTATTTACAAATATTTTTTCATATAAAAAACAAAATGTCCTAGCATCATTACTGAATAGCAATCATTTCCCCTACTTAATATGAAATGCCAGTATCAAGTGCTATTAGGTTTCTGTTATCATCCATTATAATCTTATAGTCTTATTCTCTATTATAGTCTAATGGGATAAGCATTACATAGGTGGTCCTTCAATGGTCAAAATGTCTTTTTGAGGTATATGGCTGTACTTCAGAATTCTGTCCATCTGACATGGCAAAAATGTTAAAGGTGGTTGTGTTTAAAGACGTCTGGACTGAACTCTCTGGAAAACTTGGCTATCAAAGTGACAAGTCCCCCCCAGGGCTGACCATGTTCTAGGACATGGAGGTGAGCCAAAAATACTGCGTTGCACTTCCATCTGATTTTACTTCTGAAATGAGAATAAACAATGGTGCCAGAACTCAGACTTTGCAATGTTGGGATGTCTCTGTAAAGGAGCCACTCAAAATTCTGTCATACCCTTCTTTAGAAGGTAAAAGTTATTTATAAAAATTTGGGCAAGTGAACACCTATGCCATCTGAGAGATGTGGACTTGGCTTCTGCAATTCCTGGACTTGTTCTCTACACTGCAGAGGAGACCTCAGCATATACTCCTACTGTAACAACACAGAACCAGTGGCTGGGCACTGCTCAATCTGTGTTCCATTTTCACTCTCTCCTCGTGATAGTATCATTTGATTATTTCAAAGGTCAGGCTATGGGGCTTTAGACTTGTCATGAGGGAAATTAGATAATTTATTTTTTTTAATGTTTTTATACCCAAATCCATTGATATACTGATTCTAGAAAGAAAGAAAGAAAGAAAGAAAGAAAGAAAGAAAGAAAGAAAGAAAGAAAGAAAGAAAGAAAGACTATATGTAGGTATATATAGAGAGATATAGCTATAGCTATAACCTATATATTCATGTAGGTAATACGTAATACAGATGTAAAGTGAATAAGCTTTTTAAAATACTTTAGGTCATGCATTACCATTCTTATTTAACCTGTAAAAGTTAAAGAAACAATATTTACCTCTAGAGTATTATATTGGTCTCAAGTCTAAGGCTGAAGCCAATGACCACATTAAGTAGTTTACCATGAAATACACTCGCAGTGACCTGTTTGAGATTGGAGACTATTATTCTAAGTGAAATAACTCAGGATGAAAAACCAAACATCATATGTTCTCACTGATATGTGGGAGCCAAGTTATGAGCATGCAAAGGCATAAGAATAATACAATGGACTTTGGAGACTTGGAGGAAAGGGTGGGTGGGAGCAAGGGATAAAAGACTATAAATAGGGTGCAGTGTACACTGCTCAGGTGACAGGTGCACCAAAATCTCACAAATCACCACTAAAGAACTTACTCATGTAACCAAATACCGCCTTACCCCAGTAACTTGTGGAATAATAATATGTGTGTGTGTGTGTGTAGTTTACTATGAAATAATTTGGGGCATTTTGGTTATAGTCCCTCAATACAAATACAAATTCGGTCACATCCCCATGCCTGCCCCTTCCTAAGAGTAGTAATCCTTAGGAAATGCCAAAAGGAAGGTCTTGACCTCTCAGCAGTCTCAGTGACTGACTTGGGGTGAGGTGGTGGTGAGTCTTTCACTCTGTCTGGGACTCTTAATTTTGTTGGTATATGTGTCCTGCTTTACATAATGTCAAAAATGACAGGTGCCCCTTTTATCACCCAGAGACAAATGGGTGCTTCCTGCAGGTGCACATCAGTTTAAGACTGGTTTCTTGGCCCAGAATGTACTGAACTCTGATAGGAAGCAGACCCCGTTATATACTCTGTCCATCTCAAGGCAACAGAGCCCTGGGTCTGCCAGCCTGAGAAATGTGCTGTCTTAAGTTCATCCTTGGTTTTTGCCTGTTTCAACACAATTTAATCCAATGGAATTCAACTAAACTCTGCACATGTATGTAGAGCACCTTGGTAGGTCCAGAAAGTCACTTGACCAGCATCTACAGAGATTACTGTGTCCTGGGAAGCACCCTTGTCAATCACCACAAGGAAAGTTACAACCCCTTGGTGGTCTTCATAATTCATATGATTGCCAAGTCTCCGTAGGAATACATAGAGAATACTGGGGTAAAAGAAAGAATGTTGCCCATTCCCATCTCTACATCCAAAATCACTTCCTCCTGCTTTCTAAATCAGTTAATAGGACCACCTTCTTGTCAGGTCGTCCTTGGCTCCTCCCTCTCCGTCGGTCTCCACATCCATTCAGACTACTTCCTAAACTGTTCTTTACTCTTTCCTCTCCTCTGAACCCTCCCTCTCAGCTCAGGCCTTACCACATCTCCTAACTTAATTAGGCTTTAGCTGATCCCCACCCCAGCCTTGACCTTGGCCTCCTCCAATCCCTCAGCCACACAGCCCCCAGGTATTCATCCTGAAAGGCAAACCTACCTTTGGTCCTGCAGTAGCTACAGGGATGTTAGAATTCGGCTCCTTGCAATCTGGCTCGTGACAGCTGAGCAGCCTTATGCTCTACTCCGTCTCCAAAGTGTCCACCTCCCCAGTCACACTGAATGCTTGCTGTCAGGCCTCTGCATCATTGCACGTATTTTTCTCTCTGCCTAGAACCCTGTTCTCTTTCACTTGATTGACCTTTACTCATTCTTTAAGAATCAGGTTCTGCATCACCGCCTTCTGAAAGGCTTCCCTGAGCTCTCCAGCTGGTCACACGCCCCCCTCCTTTGAGTTTGCAGTGCTCAGAGATCTTCTTTCTCTCCCCTCATGGCTGGTGGTTATTCTCCAGCTTCTTGGATACACTGTAAGTCCCCTCTTTATATCTCCCACTCCCTCAGCACGATTCTTGGCACAGAACTGGCATTGAGTGCCTAAGTAAATGCAAGGATAAATAAAGGAGGGAAAACAAAACAATGAATGATACTCAGAGCCCACCGAATAAACACAGAACGTCGTCTTCCCACACATAAGAAGTTTAGCTCCACATTAGTTTTCCTAAACAGACTTCTGACTCTTGACTCCATTCCCCAACATTTCCCTAATAGAATATTGATGACTGCAAGAAAGGTACACAGAACGCAAGCAAGCATCGTTCCTCCTCTTCCCTGATAAATGATCACAGTTCATTTCTTCCACAATAACTGAGTTAGAATATCCCTGCTACACACACCAGCCTCCAGCCCCTGATTCTGGGTCGCTGCCCCTGTGATCAAGGCTGCAGAAGCACAAACACACCGAGAACTTGGGGTTTGAGCACAGAGCCTGATTTTCCAGCATTGCTGAGTGTCGCGTGCTCTTTATTCAAAAACCTTCCGCGGAGATCATGTACTGCGTCTGTGGCAATCAGTTTTAATCCATGCCCTCATATTAAACTGGGCAGGATCCGAAAAGCACATTCTAGGAGTGGTCATGTGGAAGGGAAAAGCTGCTGTCCAGGAGCCCCACCCTCCAGGAAGGAACTCTATCCCCAGTTAATACCACCGCCGCCGCCGCCACCACCACCACCGGGCTTTGTTAATTAGCATAATGAATGCTGGAAAGAGGCACATATTTATTGGTCAGATTCATAGCATTCAAAACACATGGCTTGGCTAAATGTATTGCAGTGTCACTCCTACGCTGGCAGGAAGAGATTGTGACAGATTTCTGAGCCCAACAGCCCTAGAGCTGTGGCTTGATTCAAAATGGGTCTGTGATCAGTCACAGACCTGAAGGATTCTTGTTCATCTGATTTTGACGAGAAGGTGAGTTGAGTTCAGCTGTGAGAATAGTATTGGTTCTGTCTTAAATAAACCTTTCCAACAAGGTGCCGAGGAGAGCAAGCTGGGGCTTCACTGGGCCCACGGAACAGGTGACAGGTCATGACAGTTTCTGGGCCTGTTTGCTAATAACTGCTTGGATGTGTGGCGGAATTTGGAGACTTGCTTTCACTCAATCCACTAGTGAGTTGTCGGGGGAAAGACCTCCAGCCATTAAAGATGACTATGACAGAGAATCAGCTGACACACCTGAGCCTCCAGTGTGGGTTAGGAGGTTCAGAACGGTTGCTGCAGGTCTATAAGGATGGAGTCTCCCAGGGTCCTTCCTTTCCAGGAGATGGTGCCCAGACCCAGGGGAACTGAGGCCTGGTCAGCTGGACCAATACAATGGCACTTGCCCCAGGAGGTCATGCGTTTCCCTCGCCCCTCTCCTAGACAGTGAGCTTTCTTGACAGGAGGCAGATATCAGGATCTCTACATCCCACTTCCCAGCATGAAGCAGATCTGAATAAATGATCATGGCATAAAGGAAACCTGAGTTGTGCCACTGGTGAGTTGAATAACCTTGAGGACATTCTCCTGAGTACCTATGCCTTACTCTTTCCCTCAGCAAATGGAGAAAATGCCATTTCTCTCCAGGTCTTAGAGGATGAGTGGAAATTACGTATGCAACATGAACTGCTGGTCTATGCCCAGGGCTCTGAGGGAGCTGCAGAAAGCCACAGCTGCCCTTGGCACAGCGGCAGGATGGACGGGCCGGGAGCTGCTGCTCTCCCTGCAATTGTCAGCCAAGTCCTCTGCAGCACTGCTGGGTGCACATCCTGTTCCTTGGCTCAGCTGGTGGGGTCATTCTGAAGTGTTTTGCACTGATTCAGGGAATTACAACAGCTAACGAGTCCACCCTTTCTTGGCTGTCTTCTCTTCTCTGTTACTTCCCCTGAGATTCTGTTCATATTCCTTGTCTTTCCTATTCAAATGACGCTCCTGAATCTTTGTCTCATGGTTGATTCTGGGAGAATCTAAACTATAAACTGAGACACAAAGCATCGCACTAAGCACATGGCAACGCACAGCCTGTGACAACAGTAACTAATAACTGATAGGGCCCTTTTTAAATGGCCCATCCTACTTCTAGGCATTCATCAGCCATCCCATCTGGATGCATCTGGTTGCAACGAGTACCACAGGTGTATGGTTAGTTTCTCCACTGAGGTCCTGGCATCCCAAGATAATGACAATCACTGACATAAAACAGCCCCCTACAAACTGAGTATCAGGCATCAGGCAAAGCCTTACAATCACTCAACATTAAGCCATCTGAATTCAGGATGAACCTAGTAGTATTTCTGCCAAGGCTTTTCTTTTTTTTTCTATCAAATTTTATGTTTGTGTGGCATTAGGGGACATTTATTCTGCCTGTTTTCCATTCATTTGCACTTCAAGATTTCTCAAAAACTAGTCATATGCAGTCCTGGAGCTTTCTAAGATGTTTTTCTGAGAAATAAAAATGTTGACCCAGCCAACAGCAAATAGTCGAATACACTCAGAGATGCTCATTGGAAATTTGGGAGATCCAGATCCTGTGTGGATTTCTCTCTGGAGAACACATACCAACCCAGGCACCAAGCCGAAGCAAAATCTCATATTCTCAGCCATCACTCATTGCTGATGGCAGGAAAGTGAAGCCTCACAGCCAAAGGTGCTGTATCTTCAAATTAGATAAAAATGGCCTCCAAACATTTTGTGTGATTGGTTGTTTGGGGGTGTATTTGTTTGTTGGGGGCTGTTATTAGAAGTCAGTCCTAACTTCTGTGGGGCAAGTGACCTGAAGGAGGCTTTTACCAAACAGCTTTTACCAAATGCTAAGGGGACATTCATGTCTCTACAATCCTCGTCAGTCCACTAAGATGGGCAAACAAGAGGCCTGCTGTATTTAATAATCTCTGCATCTCTCACCCCATCTACCTTGTGAGCTCCTTGAGAACAGAAGCCACTCTCCAAATCTTTGCACTCCAGACGTGGCCTGGTCACCTCATCCTCACACCCACACAGCAGGTGCTCAGGATATGAGGGAGGGAGGAGGGAACACAAGGGCTGCTTCCCCATGGGGGAGGCTTCCCGCCGACTCACCTCCTCCACAGCTATGTGCGCATCTCCCAGCTCCCTTATGCAACTCACAGTTGACCCTACAGCTTTTCTGAATCTTCTGTTCTCTTCTCCCAGCAGCCCTGTAAGATCCTTGAAGTGGAATATCCCATTAGCCGGCATTAATACCTAATATCCAGAGCATAGCTGGCCCCAGAGTGACGTCTGAGGAGTGACACTCTCAGTAACTGGAGACGCCTTAATTTTCTGGCACAATAACAAGGAAAACTCCAAAGCACTTTCCACTTCCAGTAAATTGCACGCAGGATGGTGGAAGCAGAAGGTGGCAGCGGCGGGTGGGTGGAAAGCTTCCACAAGACAGCAGTGGTCTCCAAAGCTGAAGCCTTGAGCCCCGGCCGTGGCACTAATGTAAAGATTGTTTCTCAGGGTATGTCATGTCATAGCTCCAAACTTCACTCTCATGAGTGAAATTGCGATATAACCAACTGCCTCACCAGAGTGCCCAAAGGATCGATTGAGTTGTACGTGAAAGTACTTTGTATAACGCAGTGCAGATACTGATATATTTACTACTTGTATCTGTGTTCTGTTGGGTTGTAACTTGCTACACCTCATGGCAATCAATTCATTTTTCCTTTATAAATCAATACTACTCTCCATTACCCAGGTCATCTGTTGAACCAGAGCCTGACAGTACCAGTGAACTGATCAATGAAAACAGATGTCTGTACCCAGAAGTCCCATGGGTGCCCTTGTTGGGTGTGCTGTCAGGGAACCAGGGACCAGAGAACAAGGCATTCTTGGAGGGCTGTAGCACATGCCAGCACTTCACTCAGTAATCTGTGAACATGTGCCCCCATTGCACAGTGGAGACCTTGACGCTGAAGATGGTCAAGTGTCCTGAATAAGGCCACAGAGCTAGGGGAAACAGCCAGGCTCAATTCCAGGCATTGTCACTTCCACACCTTGTGCCCTATCTTCAGTGTTCACTGCGAGCCTGCCCTGCTCAGCACCACTCTGCTATTCCACACATATTCTTCCTTCATCCTCCCAACTACCTGGAGAGTCAGAGGCCATCATTATCCTCATTGTATAATTGGGAAGACCAAAGCCTAGAAGGGCCACACAGTGAGGACACATTCACAGTGGAATTCAAATTCCGGGGCCTGATTCAGAGTCTGTCTTCACAACCATCTACCCCATTGTTATACTGGAAGGAAGAGGCCAGTTCTCAACCAAGTTTAGTGGGAATGGAGTTTGTCTTTATTGTCCCTGGCACCTCCCCATGTTATTTCAAATCATTCCACGCCCTCCCCTGCAACTGTTCCTATACCCAGAATCCTCTTCCTCTTTTCCTCCTTCAATATCTGTTGATACAAAAAGGGTATCTATCAGTTCTTCACACTGTAGTAAGAATTTAAAGTACTGCACCCCCTCCCTCTCACCCCCAGGGGTTAATCACACTAAAAGGCTGACCTCTTATTTTGAAGAGGAAAGATCTGTATCCTGTTGCCTTCAATTGGAGGGAGGCTCCTAATTGATCTTTCTATAGTGCAACCTCCAATTTGGAATATCAAGGCTGCCTGAAATCCCCATCATAGCGCACGCTGCTTAAAGCCGCACCCTCACCCCAGAATACACACCCACACATATAAGGCACTGAAAAAAACAAACATTACCAAAGTCCTTCGGTAATCACTTCTTCCCCGGGAGGCCAGACAAGGGCACGGACCTCATTTCTTGGGCACATACCAAGCACACGCTCTGGGTTGAGCAATTCACTCTGGATTTACTGCCATGAATATATCATATGTCTTTCTTGAAATGCCTGTGTTCACCCTGTGCTACCTCTTGGAGTAATGAATGCCACATGTTTACTAGCCATCATTTAAATAAGTGATTTGATTGTATTTACCCCAAAAGAAATTATTTATGCTTCATGGAATTCCACGAAATTCTGCAATATTTTTTTCAGAATTTGGTAACCATGCACTCCACAGATATATATATATATATATTCATACCATTGAGCATAAAAAATGGTGTATATATATATATATATATATATATATATATATGGCCATTTTTTATGGTTAGGACTGACTTCTAATACCAGCCTCCAACAAACAAATACACCCCCAAACAACCAATCACAAACATATATATGGCATATATATATGCCATTTTTATGCTCAATGGTATGAATCCAGAAATTAATGAAATACAGTTCAGTTCTTAAAATATGACAGAAAAAAATGACAAATTTAAAAATAATGATAATATCATCTAATATCAATACCATGGACCAGGAACTCTGCTAATTTCTTCATCTGCAAGGGGAGTGGTTAAGAAGGCAGTGTGAGAGCCAGAATACCCGGTTTCAGATCCCAGCACTCTTGTTTACAAGCTCTAAGACCTAGGGAAGTCACCTACCAGCAGAGTGTCTTCAGCGGGCAAACAGGGACAATGACAATGAAAGCGCCTCCCCTGAAGCACTGTGTTGAGGACTTGTGAGTACCGGTCAAGGCCTCAGAGCAGGGCCACCTCAGAGGGTGTGCTACATAAGTCATTTCTATTATCCTTATTTTTTAATTGTTATATCCTCTCCTTTCATCCTCACAACCCTGTGAGATGAGTACTGGTATTACTCTCTTTATATAGAGAGACAATCAGGCCTGAAAACATTCATTGACCTACTCCAGATCACACAATTAGTGTCCAAAGCTAGGATTTAACATCACAGACACACTTGCCACAGACAGGCAAATGGGCAATGGTGGCACGCTGCTGACTCCACTCCCTCACAAAGGAATGGGCAGAGCATCCATGAAGCTCTGCAGTCGAGGAAGCAATGAGCCCTGTGGGTAGTCAGGGAGGGCTTTTGGAGGAGGTGACATTTAATGCTCTGCCATAGGAACCCTGAGAAATGCAGGATATAAAGATGTGAGTCTCAGAAGCTTCCCCAGAAGCTTCCTGGAGAAAGCTTCTGCCAGTCTTTGGGAGATAACTTCCTGCAGCAACATATGCACCCAAAGGTTCCCACAGAAGAACCCCTTTGACCCACTCACATCAGGTGCTCAGCCTATCTGGTCAGCATCTGCACATGCTTTCACTGCTCTCAACTCAGAAGGCGGAGTGGAAGCCTGGTGTGCTGTCCCAGTTCAGGTGCTGGCAGATAAATAGACAGTGAGGAGCAGGGCTTCCCCTCAACCCCACTCTGGAGCAGGAAGAGGGAAGGGAGCAGCTGGCCCCATCTTCATCATAACTCAGACTCTCAAGGATGGAAGAAAACATTCAAGCCCTCAGTGTCCACACGTATTGTTAGAATACAGATTCCTCGGGCCCACCCTGGGGGCTGGGTGTGGCCTGAAACTCTGCATTTCTAACCAGTTCCCAGTGATGGTGGTGTTGGTGGTGCTGGTCCTGTCCTTCCTGATCACATCAGTAGTACATGGCTGACCAGTCCCTAGCCCAGCATACAGTGAGCATCCACTTTTTCCTGACGGGGGTCTGCTGGGAGAGGTAGTGCAGGGCTGTGAAGGTGGAGAGAAGATGCCACTGGCTGGGGGGCCTCAAGCACTAACTGCCCATCTCTGGAAACCGAGAGGCTGGGATAGATGATCGCAGAGATGCAGCCTCACCGTAATGCTTATATGTTCATAGAAAAGAAATGTCAGAAGAGCTTCCAAAAGAAAGAAGGAGAAGGAGAAAGCCCAATGGTTATTTCTGTGAGTTGGGCCCATGTAATGGAGCCCACAGTCCCTTTCACCCACCATTAGAGTGTGTAGCACAGTTGGTACAATCTGGAATTTCTTAACTCACAGAAGGGGAAATGTGCCTGGATGGGCATTAGTTTGGGGGACAGACTGCATTTCGGGCTCCAGTTTTCCAGTTTTCTTTGTAGTCATACAATTTGCACATGACTTTGGAGTTCCCCCATTAAAGGAGCAGAGTGGATTTCCTGCCCTTTGTCTCATTTGGCCATGGGATTTACTTTATCCAATAGGATGAGGCAGAAATGGCAACATGATAGATCTGAGCTCCAACAGCACAGGCCTTGCTTGTTTCTCCTTGTTCCTGCTTCTGCCACCTAGAGAACAGTTTGTTCCTCCAGAGGAGGATGAGAAACTCATAGAGCAAGGCCCAGATGCACCACACAAAACTAGACAAGATCCACCAACTGCCAGCTGACCCCAAGATTCTTGAGAGCAGCAGACTTGCCCCACTTGGCCGTCCCCCAGTCCACCTGCAGTTGGAGTAGCTAAATGGATACTTCCCATGGAGTTCTGCTGAAATGCTAGGGTTGTTTCCATGCAGCGTGATTGGTTAAGTTTTCTTTTCAGAGGTGTGAGTTCCTCAGCCCACAGGGAGAGCTCATAAGAAAGTAGCAGAGGGCCTTGCTGGTGGGAAGAGTGATTTTGAAGGAATATGGACAAATGGCAAAGACTTACTCTTGATGAACTCCTGGCCTCCAACATGCAATGTCACCTGGCGGGTCTCCTGGTCATATGTCACACCAGGACATGTAGCATTAGCCCGGGCTTCAGAGGCATCCATCCAGTCTTCAACATTGCAAAGCAGGACACTGGGTGAGCTCAGCAACCCACAAATGATAGCACCTGAGGGTCACAAGAGGGCGGAGAGGTCAATGTGAGGGAGGGGGTGCTTTAGAGACTCTTCTCTGTGCCCTGAGAGCATTTGCAGATGAAGCTAGGTGACAGCATCTCAGGAGAAGACGTGGGCACTAGAACTCAAGAATCTGGTTTTAAATTGAGACAGTCCTGCCTGAGTGTCCTGCAGTTGTCTTCTTGCCAAAATTTTAAAGGGGAGGGCCACCTTCAAGTCTGTTGATCCTTTCCCTCCCCAAGAGACCCCCTCTTTATGGCATCCACAGCATTCACAGCACCTCCAACCTCCTGGGTGCATCACTGCCAGAATCCTCAGTCACCATGGTCTATGCCTGCTGAACAGGGTGACTTTTCTGAGCTACTGCTGCTTCATTTTCTTCCTCCTTTTTCTCCTCCCCATCTGCCTCAATTAAGTTCATTCTCTCTCTCGCTCACTCGCTCCCACTTTCTCACATGTGCGTGTGTGCACGCACACACACACACGAGATCAATCTTGAAGGGTCTCATAAATGAGTATTTAGATTCAAAGTAAGAAACTATTCTTTTTTTGAGATGGAGTAAGAAGCTATTAAAAACTAAGACCTATGCACCAATGACACAAACTTCCCTATTAGGAAGCAAGCTCCTCGTCTTAGGACGTATCTAAGCAGAGACTGTGTGTCCATATGGCTAGGATGGTGGAAAGAAATCTGTAACTAGGGGAGATGACACTGGACTCTCTTGTCTTGCATATGTCTTCTGACTCTCAATTTTAAAACACTACCCTAAAATTATAACTTTGTTTAGCATCAGGAAGACCTACTCCCACGCTAATGGAATTTGATAGTGATTTTAGTTGGATACATTCAAGTAACTCACATGTTTTTTATATCTGCCATGTGCCAGCCACTATAATAAGTTCTTTAAGCATATTAACTCCATTAATTCTTATAGACATTATGATCTCCATTTTACCGAAGAGGAAACTACTGAGTCTCATATAAGTTAAGTAAGCTGCTTGAGTATATTTAGATTTATAATTTATATCTATGCCATTTGGATAAATAACCCTTTTAGGTAGTGGAATTTCTCAGACTCTTCTGGAAAAAAAAAGGGCAATATATTATCCCACAACTCCTACTTCATTCCTCATTCTAATTTCCTAATTTATGTCCAATCCGGATCTAGTTGTAAATGATTCTATCTCCAAAACTTCCCCAGAGCAGGTGACTCATGGATGTCTGGCCTAAGAATTTCACACTGTGTCCTTTTCTCTTCTGCTGGCCACTGTAAAATTGCAGTAGTTATAAAACCGGCAGCAGTAACATCTCTACATTTTTTAAAAATGGCCTTTGAGGTCATCTAATGTGGTGGTTTTCAAGGATGCTTAGACTGATGACATCAGAAATGCAGGGGCGTTCTGAAGATGCTCATTTCTAGGTATCAGCCAGAGTTTCTGACTTGGTAGGTCATGTGTATGGGGTGGCGTGCATTTGGGCATAAGTGTTTGCAAAGAGCATCATGGAGAAATGTTGACCTAGTTAGACCACCTTGTTTTACAGATGGGAAACTGAGGCACAGAAAGGAAGAATGATTTTTCTAGGAGCTGAGAAATGGTTGAATGGCCAGCAGGCAGCAAGAGCCTCAGCAGGGCATGGTGGCGCATGCCTGTAGTCCCAGCAACTTGGGAGACTGGGGCAGGAGAATTGTTTGAACTCAGGAGACGGAGGTTGCGGTGAGCCAAGATCACGCCATTGCACTCCAGCCTGGGTAACAAGAGTGATACTCCGTCTCAAAAAAAAAAAAAAAGAGCCTCAGCAAAGTGCAGGCTTGAAGGCCAACTGCAGAGCGTGAGGGCAGCACCAGCAAGGGGCACACTCAGAGCCCGGGAGAGTTCGAGGAAGGCTGATCACTGCGGTCTGGCTCGCTCAAAAGCCAGGAAACAATGATGGAATTAACAAGAGGCAGGGTGCATTTTTCCTTTTGCTCTCAGAACTCAGTAGAGAAACCCATGCAGCTTTCTTCTTTAACTAGTACCCAATGTCCCTGAGAAGGCTGTGCCTGAGAGGTGGGGGCCAGGGAGAGGCTGGAAGTCACTTTGCTGGTCACATACTGCCAGCTTAGCTTCAGTTACACTCCCGTGACCCTGAGGCCACTCAAGGCCCTCAGAGCCCCACTTCCAAGCAGCCTCCACTAAAATGTAGTTCAGAAGCCCCACGAATTTTTACTAATAACTCTCAGTGGGAACAAAGCCATGGAGGGGTGGAGGTTGGAGGAGGCTGGAGACTTGCTGGGAGGGGAGAAAGGAAAGGAGGGGAATCCACCAGAGTTAAATGACTTTCCAGGCTGTGGTAAAGGATGTAGCGAGATTCTGTTCCTGGTCATCAGCAGGTCCAGCCAAAGTTTCATTAGTTAAAACTCCAGATGTGCCCACTGGACAAGACTGGGGAAAACATCTGCCCAATACTTTAGGTGTTTCTCAAAGAAGGCTTGACTTTCAGCATTGCGAGGTGAGTGTTTGGTTCAACATAATTCACAGATCACAGGTTAAACTTGGAGGGAAAAGCAAGCAAGCTGCTAGCCAGAAATAAGGAAAAAAGGATTTTGTGGGCTTACCGCTCCACGGAACAAAAACATTCTTCCATATATGATCCTAAGGAAAATGAAATCAACCTTTCCAGCTTGAAAAATCACATGGTCTGGTGAGTAATCGTGCATCTGGGGAAACTGTGGTATCCTCAGAAAATACATTTAGTTCAAAGAGGAATCCTGGATTTGAGTTATGGTGTTTCTAAATATAGATATACATCAAGAGAAATATGGGGGGGGGTGTGCGTATAACATATTTTTCCTATTTAAACACTGACAGGAATTCACATCACATAATCACAGAGCATTAAATCTAGAAGGAATTTTAGAAAGCAGCTCATTCTAATCTGTGTTCCCTCCCCACCACTCCCCAAAAAGTTCTCATTTTAGCCACCCTTGACCACTGTGAGCTAAACTCAGCACTTTTCAGGAATCACCTTGTCTGAACTCTCAGCAGCACTCAAGACTGCTGACAACTTCCTCACCACACAACGCTCTCCCACCCTGGCTTTCGTGAGGATCCACTAGCCTCGTCGCCTCTTCCCTCTCTGGCTGCTCCTTCTCCATCTCTGCAGATTCTCTACCTGTTACATAGCTGCTCATCAGGATGGGCTCCATCCCCCTTTATTTCCTCATTCTGCACACTCCTCCTAGAAAATCCCATCCATACTCTTAACTTTGATATCATCTCAAAACTGTAATCCACACATTTATATCTCCCACCCACACTTCCCTTCTGAGCTCTGGATCTTTGCCTCTAAAAACTCAGCCAACTTTTTCTGAATGTCTCAAAGTCGCTTCAAACTTAGGATACCCCACATGGACTCATGACCTTCCTAAATCTCCCTCTCCCAATGCCAAATTGGACATCTGATCGCTTTTATTCTTTGCCACACACAGGTGAACAAGCTAGTTACCCAATAATAATCATTGATACCTCTTCCTCAACCCCATATTCAAAGTCCTGTTGAATTTGCCTCCTAAGGATGCTTTGAATCTGCCTTCTTTTCCCCTTCTCCACTGCTATGGCCCTAGCCCAGGATGTCATCTCTTCTTCCCTGTACTTTTAAGGATCTTACAAGAAAAACTCATTCGCTATCACAGGGACAGCACCAAACCATTCATGAGAGATCTACACCCCTTACCTAACACCTCCCACTAGGCCTCACCTCCAACAGTGGGGATCACATTTCAACCTGAGATAAGCAGGGACAAACATCCAAATTATGTCAGGCATGGCCCTGCCGAGGTGAGACCAGAGGCTCTTGTACACGGGAGGCAAGGCTAGTCCTTCTCAAAAGGAGACACCCTCTACCCTGAGCACAGTGGAGATATCATGTAGATGCTAGAGGCAGTGACAGCCCTGAAGGTAAAACCAAAAAACACCTGCTTCTTGATCAGCTCCATGTCTCAGTTAATAGTCTTCAGAAAAACTGGGGTCTCTCTGTCTCTAGCTCAGCTCACAAGGACACCCACTCTGAACCAAATCCCCCTACCCTGTCATCTAAATACTGCTCACCCCACAAAGCCTGGCCCAAGTTCCTCTTCTTCCAGGAAGCCTTCCCTGACCATCCTCTTGATAACCCCTTCCTTCACACTCCAAGGCTTCTACGTCTCTACCTCATTGGGAACTTGCATTGCACACTGCCTAGTTCTCGAGCCTGACACCGAGTAGTGCTCCAAACATGTTTGCTGAATGCCAGCAGGAATGAGTAAGTGAGGAAAGGTCATTTCCCTTTCACAGTGCACACTGCCTCCCCCACCAGACCCCAAGCCTTTTTCATCCATTCCTAATGCCCAGCACATTCAGTTGCACATACATGGTGATCGATTAGAGTCTCCTGTTGACTTAGGTGAGAACCGTAACAAGATACATCTGATTATTTCAATTTTTTCTAATAAGAATTTTTCATAGATTTAATGTGACCAGTCACATAGTCGCTTACAGGGTGCTGCTGCTAAGGAGAAATAGGGTTGACTTTTATATAAAACAGTTAAGTCCTTGTTAGACAATCAATGGTACACCAGGAGCCAAAGCTATATGCAGTATTTCACACTCATCATCTTTATAACAATTAGTCCAATAGGGAGTATCATTATCTCTATGTTATAAACAATGGAAGTGTAACTTTATTTAAGCAACTTGTCCAAGATTGCTTGTCCAACACAGCCAGAAAGTGACAGCAGGGACTAGAATCCAGGTCCATAAAACCAAAGTCCCTTCCCAACCACTAGGCTACACTGCTGAGTCCATGAGTTTATTTCCATAGACAGACATGCATCCCCACTGCTGAGATACTATTGAAAATGATAGGCATATTGATTACAAGACCTGGTATGCAGTAGGCACTCAATTGTTGAATGAATGATGGGAAATAGCAATGAGCTAACACATGTTTCAACCAAATATGTCTAGTCCAGGCTTCACAGGTGACAGTAAGGTGCTGTGGAAGACATACTTTGGATCAAATCCTGGCTCTATAACTTTGCAATGTGTCTGACCATGAGCAAAAGATTTAAATTATCCGAGCCTTGGTCTCTCGGTGTGTAAAATGGAGCTTGCGAAATGTCCCCTAAAGACAGCAGTGAGGAATAAACCAGTCCTACAGCATGAAGGGGCCAGCACAGTGTGTAAGGTGTGGAATATGAATGTGAGTATCGTGTGTGTATTTCGTACTTGACTATCGCCTTCTGTTTGGGTGTAGGAACTCTCACTGTACTCCCCATGCAGCTCCACGTTGTGTGTCTTGCTTCTGCATCCTTATGTGTTCCCCATCCCTTGTTAGGCCCTGGCCTTCACCGCCAGCATTACCTCCTTGGACCTGTGTGAGGATGAAGCCATCACAACACAGATCACGGTCACATGCAAGAAGGCAGAAGAGGTGAGCATCGGTCAGACTGGCTCCTGAGAACACAACAGGGTTGTACAATCCGGAAAGCATGTTTTGGAAACCAGTGGGTTCAAAGCTTTTCTGCAGTGTTGTGGTGGATCCTTGGCCTGGGGGAAATAGAGAACAAAGTTTTAAAAGACCTCAAAACATGGTAGACTTGGACAGAGCTTGCTGATCTCATAGGACAGTTTGTTGACTTAGCTGCAACTGTGCTCAAGGCAGCCTGTGGGCCAAGATGAGATGTTCTCTGTGCCACAAAGCTTCTGGATGTGCCTGTGCATGAGGAGGGTGGGGCCACCCAAGGCCATGGCCCCAAACCTGGGATATCGGGATAAATGCCCATCATGTCTTCAAGGGTCCAAAGGGTATGTGTAGAAAATGGCCATATATTATTATGTTTATTATTATCAGCAAAAATGTTTCGAGCTGTAAATGTATACACAGACATTGTGCCACATGCTCTTCCTACATGGTTTCATTTAATTTCCACTGCCCTGCTCTGCTATCCCATGTGTTTCTGTCACACCAATTAGTCTGAACACACGGCAGGGAAGCTTGGCCACTGGAATGCTGAAGTCACATTGCTTGCTCTACCTAGTTTTCTCAGCATGTCATTGCCTGTGCCACCAAACATCATCAAAGGAACGCTGTGTAGACAGATGTAGCTGAATGCAGCAAACTGCAAGAACTCAGCATTGTACACAACACCTATGATCCCACCTTCTTCCTCTGGCCTGGGACTGGCCCCACTCAGGGGCTCCGTCTTCAAAGTGACAGTTGCAGAGTTTTCCCTTCCCTTTGTGCGACTAGCCCATCTCCGGAACTCAGCAGCTTCAACCCTTCCTTATGCCCTCCCTATCAAGCTACGGTGTCCTTTTACATTTACAGAAGCATTTCTTTTTTCTTTTTTTCTTTTTTTGAGATAGAGTCTCACTATGTCACCCAGGCTGGAGTACAGTGGTGCAATCTCAGCTTACTGCAACCTCTACCTCCCGGGTTCAAGCAATTCTCCTGCCTCAGCCTCCCGAGTAACTGGGATTACAGTGCCCGCCACCGTGCCTGGCTAATTTTTGTATTTTTAGTAGAGACAGGGTTTCACCATATTGGTCAGGCTGTTCTTGAATTCCTGACCTCGTGATCTGTCCGCCTTGGCCTTCCAAAGTGCTGGGATTACAGGCATGAGCCATCGCATGAAGCATTTCTTTAGTATAAATTCAACACATCTTTTTAAAAACTGTTCTAGCATTTTTAAGTAGAATTGTTATCGTTTTTTCCCATTCATCTACCTAAAAGCAGCATGGTTTGGGTTTCCTGTACCTAACTCTAGTTTTCAAATCAGCCCTATTAATTTTAGAGCATCATTTTGCAAACATGAGATTTTCTAGGAATAGATAGAGCAATATAGCCTAAATGTTTGCCCATTCTTATGCCCTTTTTCCATTTAAGGAAAAGTCTGAACATCCGAACTGTCTTGCTCAGGTTTACACAGCCAGTGGGTGGTGGACGGGACACCAGGGCCTGCACCCTTCATCACTCTGACCTTCTGTCAGCCTTGCAGATCACCACGTCTTATCTGACTCACAAACCTGGGGGTCATAGGGAGGTTTTCAGTGTGAGACCCAAGAGCACAAATTTCAGATCAGACAGATCTGAGGGTACCCTGCCAAGCAAATTCCTAATTCCTTGGATTCTCAGCCTCCCAAGCCTCCCATCTGCATAATGAGGATGATAATAAGTAATATTCACAGACATTGAGCAGACAAAATAACATACACTGGGGCCAGGTGCAGTGGCTCACACCTGTAATCCCAGCACTTTAGGAAGCAGAGGTGGGTGGATCACTTGAGGTCAGGAGTTCAAGACCTGCCTGGCCAACATGGTGAAACCCCGTCTCTACTAACAATACAAAAATTAGCCAAGCATGGTGACGTGTGCCTGTAGGCCCAGCTACTTAGGAGGTGGAGGCAGGATAATCGCTTGAACCTGGGAGACAGAGGTTACAGTGAACCGAGATCCTGCCACTGCACTCTAATATAGACAACAAGTGAGACTCCGTATCAGAAAAAAAAAAACAATAAATAAAACACCATGTATATAAAAGGGCGAACAACAAGCCTGCCACTTAGCATATGCTTAGCAGATGTTTTACACATCTCCAAAAAACCAGCATCTTCTCCACCCAAGCATTGGCTCACTCAGCCCCTTCTTTCTGGAATGCCTTAACTATGCCAGGCAAATTCATTCTTCACCAAAGCTCAGCTGAATTAGAAGGATCCATCTCTGCATTTGTACAGTTAGAATTAATCTCTCTCTCCCTTGATCTTTCATACGTTCCATTTGTGCCTGTGCTAAAGCCTCCACTGTCCCTCTCTCTGTATTTAAGCTACTTGAGAGAGTCAGCCTCCCCTACCAGCATGTGATTCTCCAATGTTTGACGCCATAATCATAGCCTTATGTGACTATTTAAAAATCACTGTCAGTTAATCAAAGTTAATGTTGTTATAGCCACCTTCCAAATGCTCAGTAGTCGTAAGTGACTAATGAACAGCACAGATTTGTAGACCATTTCCATCACTGCCACAGGTTCCATTGGACGGTGCTACTCTGGAATCCAGGACACATCTCAGCTCACCTTTGTATCTTCCACATAGGGCAGGTGGCAGACAGGACCACCTACCCTGAGAACTTGGCATGGCGGCTGCTTTTCATCCTTTAGATCTCAGTTCAAATGTCCCCTCCTCATGATTCCTTCTCAGACCACCTGAAGCAGCTCATACCCATCTTTACCTCCCCGGCCTGTTTTGTTTTCATCCAAGCACTTACCACCCTCTGAATTGATCTTATTGCTGGGTCAGTTCCTCTATCAATCAGTGATTCTGTTTTGCTCACCAACGCATCCACAGTGCCTACAAAAGTGCTTATCGCAGCGTGAGTTCTCGTAACTATTTACGGCAGTGCCAGTGCTGAGCTGCCCCACACAATGGGAGAGGCCTAGACAATGAAGCAGGCCAGGAAGGCCTTTCAGACTCAGGGGAGGTTCCATTTTGATGTCTCGTGTAGTAAAATGGTTCCCTTTCCTAGACCTCATTTGTGAGATGAGAGGTTGGGCTAGACAATCTCTAAACAACTATTGGGCATTGACATCCTTTGATTCTGAAAAACCCCACAGCTCATCCCCCAAGTTGAACGCCACAGATATTAAGTGTGTGTAGGCAGCAGATGGTACTGGGTAACAGATCAAGCTCTGAGACTCTGACCCTTTCTTTCGTTTCACCTTCCAGGTTACTGAAGGTCAGGGATGGGAATGGACATGATTAACTAACTACCTACTGGGAGCTGAGGACGTGTGTGGGCGACTTTCAGAAACGTGTCCTTTCCTCCTCAGTTGCAACATAATCCTATTTTACAGAAGAGAAACTGAGTTTCAAGTGAAATAAAAAAGTTGCTTCTGATCAGAGACAGAGCCAGGAAGAGGGAGGTGGGAGTTGAAAGCCAGACCCAGCTTATTCCTCTTCTTCTTCCTCCTCCTCCTCCCCCCTTCCCCCTCCTCCTCCTCCTCCCTCCCCCTCCCCTTCCCCCTCCCCTCCCCCTCCATTCCACCCAGGGCTAGAATGGCTGCCTGGTGCACCTTTTGCTGTAAGCCAAAAAGCAAAACAAACCAAAAAAAGCAAAACATAGTTCTGCCCTTGATTTAGTTTGGCAACAAGAAATTTTCCCAATTTCCTTTGTAATATTTCCCCTAAGTATAAACTTTCAAGAGACAAGGAGGAAAAATAAAAATAACAAACACTACAACTTTCTGTGTGATGTTGAAAAAAGAGTAACAAACACTTAAAAAGAAATACAATTGCAGTTTAAAAAATGTCATAAAACGGTATGTTATTACTTTAAAGGACATTTTTGGTAGGGGTTACTGTTCTATTTCGATTTTTATTTTTAGAAAACAATCCCTATGTTTTGTTATTTAAAAAGAAAACTGGGTGCAGTGGCTCACGCCTGTAATCCCAACACTTTGGGACGCCGAGGCGGGTGGATCATGAGGTCAGGAGATTGAGACCATCCTGGCAAACATGGTGAAACCCAGTCTTTACCAAAAATATAAAAATTAGCTGGAGTGTGGTGGCGCCGCCTGTAGTCTCAGCCACTCGTCGGGGGAGGCAGAGGTTGCAGTGAGCTGAGATCGTACCACTGCACTCCATCCTGGGCAACACAGTGAGACTCTGTCTCAAGAAAAGAAAAGAAGAAAAAAGTAGAGAAAAGAAAAGAAAAGAAAAGAAAAGACAGTAAAAATAATTGGAATAAAGATTGCGGCAGAAATCCTAGTGACCCTGATCATAGTTAGAGAGATCCGAGCTCTGCGAGACTCCAAGCTCCCAGGCAAACTCTCTGTGAAGTGGGGATGGAGGCATTAGGTGAAAGAAGGACCAGAGGGAAAAAAACACAAACACTTGTCCCTGCTGTGGGCTGGCGATTGCTACCGAGGTCGGGGCCGCTTTGGGCCTAGGCTGTGGCATCTTCACTTGCTGCTTTTCCAGGCACAAGTCTGAAGCTGCTGGAAGCCCCAAGCAACTTTCCCTGAGTTACGAACCTCAGAGAGTGAACCTGCACTCCCCTTCTCCCAACCCCCACGTCCCAGGTCGAGCCCCCTTTGGCTCTCACCTGGTGCGCAGCCATGGCCTCGGGCCCTCAGGAAGCTTTTTAGCAGGAATGTAGGTGAATACAGAAATGTTCTACACTTGCTCAGCTTTCCTCGTGAGCCCAGCCCTGTCCTAACAGCTTCACACATTGTCACCTCATTTCAACCTGCTGATGACCTTGGTCCACTCTGACTCCTGTTTTACAAAGGAGAAATTGAAGCCAAGGATGTCGAGGAACAGGCTCAAGACCACGCAGCTCCCATGTGGCAGGGCAGGGGATCCACGCAGGCAGGCGGGCCCCACCATCCTCCCTCGCTCCAAAGCCCTTAACAACTCTGAAGGAGCCACACACAGGCAGGTGGGCCCCACTGTCATCCCTCACTCTGAAGCCCTTAACAGCTGTGAAGGAGCCACAGGGCACAGTGCAGAGCCTGGCCATGGCTCAGAGCTCATGGCCTGCCTTCCTGGCACGTTTCCTCTCTACCCTGCTGGAGGGGAGGCAGGAGGTGAGCAGGGCAGGGCAGAAAAGCGCAGGCCCCAGGATTCCAGGGAAAGAGCTGCTACCTCTCCCACGTGCCAGCAGCAGCCTAGAGCGCTTCCACATGTGTCCATGGGGATTGGGATCCCCTTTGTGCCTTTCTCCAAGTTTCCGTGAGTGTGAAATGAAAAGATGAATGAGAAAGGAAGCTGTAAACTATACAATACTATACAGCTTGCTACTCCAAGTGTGGTCCCCAGACCAGCAGCACAGGGACCCGCTAAGAGTTGATTAGAAAGGCTGGATCTCAGCCGGGCATGATGGCTCATGCCTGTAATCCCAGCACTTTGGGAGGCTGAGGCAGGCAGATTACCTGCGGTCAGGAGTTTGAGACCAGCCTGATCAAAATGGAGAAACCCTGTCTCTACTAAAAGCACAAAATTAGCCGGGCGTGCTGGCACATGCCTGTAATCCCAGCTACTTGGGAGGCTGAGGCAGGAGAATAGCCTGAACCTGGGAGGCAGAGGTTGTGGTAAGCTAAGATTGTGCCATTGCACTCCAGCCTGGGCAACAAGAGTGAAACACTGTCTCAAAAAAAAAAAAGGCTGGATCTTGGCCTGACACCAATTTACTGACTCAGGGTCTACACCTTCCAGGGCCTGGGTTTGCTGGGAGAAAAACGTCCTGGGAGGGTAGAGCTTAAAGTGAGAAGAAGGAGAAGCTCCATGAATCAGGAAGCCTGGGAGGAGCGGCTGCAGGGAGCCCAGCGCCCAGGCCCCTGCAAGCGGCTTGCCCTGCCTCACGGGCCACATGGGCCTTTCTGACAGCATGGGCTGAACTCAGCGGGTTCTGCCAAGATCCTTCACTTAGTGGCTTTGCGTCCACTTTGCAACTCAGCTCTGCCTGCAGAATGAGGCTCCCAATCCCTGCCAGATTGCAATGAGATCAAATCTGATGGCACAAAGGAGAATGACGTGGAAATCCCTTTGCAGTCACAGGGGAGATCAGTGCCTGCTTGAGGAGTGTGCTGTGCTGAGTCTGCTGAAGGATAGAGCTTGGAGAAGCCAGGCTGAGGGTGTAGAGTGGGGAGGGGGACAGTCCGGCCCTTCCCCACATGCACCTGCTGGAAACCAGCTCCAAACATGACCATGTGAAGCCACCGCAGCCCTAAGCCAACCAGCCCGACCAACCTACCCTTTTTCAAATACACTGCTGGAGAATCTTGACCACGGCTCCTCACTTTCACCTGGCAGCGAAGACTTCCAAAGCTGGTGGCCTTCGAGTTCCCCAATGCATCTTGTTTCTGTAGATAGAAAGGTGCTCCATTATCCTGTGATGTTTAATAATTCAACTCAACTAACATTCATCCAGCCCTAACCATGGTTAGGCATGGGGGCTACAAAGGTAAGTTAGTTTCTCCTGGTCTATTGGAGGAGATAGACATTTAAGCAATAACTTGCAGCCCAGAGTGTTAACTGCAAAGATACATATAATTAGAGAAGAGGTAATTAGAGAGGAAGGAGCAATTGATTCTACTGAGAAAGAGAACCTAGAAAAGTTTCCCAGAAAAAGTGAATCTGGGTGAGGTTTTGACGTATGAATAAGAGTTTGCCAGATGGCAACAAGGGAGGGTTGAGTTTAAGCAAAGGAAACAGCAGACACAGAGACCCAGAATTTCATGAGTGTTTTCAGAACTAGGTTCAGTAATTTTTGGACTTCGGTTATGAGTGGGGAGGATGGGAGAGGATAGAGAGGCAGGAGCTGGCTATGAAAGACCTGATAGACCCCTAGTTTCTATCCAGGGAAGATCATGAAGACAGTTCTTAAGTTTGGAGATGGTGAGTGAGGTCAGACTTCCAGAGCTCTTGCCATTCTCGGCCCTCTTTGATCTCTCTTCCTGACTTATTTTCAGCAGTCTTGCTATGTGGATGATGTAGGATAAACCTGTGTATTTTATTCCCAGTATTTTGCCTCCACCGTCAAGGTTGCCACATTTTGAGTTTCCTGTGGGAATTTTTGGAGGACAGGGGCTATAGCAAGGCTGTTTGAAGGCAACAGCTCTTCTTGCTTTGCAGAAAGAGGAGGAAGGGTCTTGGAGAGCAAAAAGAAAGAAGAGATTCCTACAGACCTGAGAAGAACTCGAGATGAGGTCCTGTGTAGCAAGAGACCTTGTCCTTCTGTGGCCATGCCAGTTGGGGCAGGGGACAAGATGTCAGATGGACCTGAGGGGGCTAAACCCAACATGCTATGGCTCCAGCGCTGGTAGAGCCCTCTTCATACCCCAAGCCTGGCCAGAAGCAGAGGAGTTGAGGAGGACTTTGGGCCCTGGCATTGGGTAGTGTGGCTAACCACTGATGACCAAGGACCAAGGCCCTCCCATCACCACCCCACCCCAACACCTTAGGACCAAGAGCCCAGAGCCCTGGAGAGAAGCCTTAATAATGGTTGAGATGGAATTTCCTGCAGACCTGATGGGGAATGATAATAATTTAGCAGCAACAATGATCATTGTAACAATGGTCAATGAGACTTTATTTTGCGACCGAATTCTTCAGTGAGCGTTTTCATGAAGGACCTCATTCAATCCTCACAACAATCCAGTGATGTGGGTGCCATTATTAGACCTATAACATAGGGGAAATCTGAGGCTCCAAAGCACTAAATAGCAACAAGCAAGTAGCAGAGCTGGGATTTGAACCCAAGACCCTTCCCTGCCTCTTCCCTATATCTTGCAGCTACAGAACCCAGCTCAAGAGCCCTGAAATTCAAGGTCCACCCTCCATGCCCTTCTGCAGTGTCACTTATGAAGACACTCTCACATGCAAGCACATGGGTAAAGGGAAATGAAATGCACCAGCGTGGGTGACATTGCAAAGCCACTACACATCTCCATGACCTCCACTGAGGGAATGCCAAGTGAATTATGCACATCCATGAAATAGATTCATATGCTCCAATGCGAGTAAGAAGCTTATTTTTCAAGACTCTATATATAGAGAAAGATGAACATCATGAGAAAATCAAGGTAGAGAAGAATATCTATTATAAAAATAGCACACAATCAAATAAAAACACCATTATAAATGCACAGAAATTCTCTGAAAGAATCCATTAGAAACCAGGAGTAAAAAGGAGAGAGGCATGTGTTTATGAATTAGGAAATTAGGAGACAGGAGACTCCTGTTTTTCACTGAGGAGGACAGGTGCTAATTATCCTAATTTGATGATTCCACATGAAATTGCCAATACTCTACAAACTTTGACTCCCAGAACAGCAATGTTATGTGGTTCTAATATTTAACTTTTTTCTTTTTAAACCACAATTATGGTTTGTTTGTTTGTTTTTTGTTTTGAGATGGAGTCTTCGCTCTGCAGCCCAAGCTGGAGTGCAGTGGTGCGATCTTGGCTCACTGTAACCTCCGCCTCCCAAATTTAAGCGATTCTCCTGCCATAGCCTCCCCAGTAGCTAGGATTACAAGCAAGAACCATCATACCCAGCTAATTTTGTGTGTGTGTTTTTAGTAGAGACAGGGTTTTTCCATGTTGGCCAGGCTGGTCTCAAACTCCTGACCTCAAGTGATTCACCTGCCTCGGCCTCCCAAAGTGCTGGGATTACAGATGTGAGCCACCGTGCCTGGCCAACCACAATTATGTTATATTTCTACAGTAGGTAGGCACGCTGGGGTCTGGGACCCTGAGGGACAGTGGTGTTTAGGGCCCTCTCACCTCTGGCCCACGCTGCCTGATAGGCAGGCAGTTCTTTCCTGACTGACTCATCAGGAATCTACACAGTTCAGGCAGACACTCCTTACTCCAGCTTCATCTTGGATCTGTCCCTGGCCTATCATAGCTTCAAGTCCCCAAAGTCTCATCACTTTGAAGAAATGGAGGCAACAGAGGATCAGCTCTCGACAACCTCATTCCATCACCTGGCCAGGCTGCCGCCCCATTCCTCAGAGTATGTCTGGCCTAGAGTGGATGCAGGGCACAACCACCATGGGGCTGCCCCACCTCACCTGCTCAGAAGTCATGCAGGCAACATTGTCACTTGTCCAAGCATAGAAATCACAGGAAACCTCTGGCTCCGTCATGGACATGGTGAAGAAGCCGCAGTTCTCGTCCTCTGCACAATCTGCAAGCACCATGAGACAGTCACTCACTTGGCTGTACTGGGGAGGATGCTGAGGACGGAACAGACACATCCCCCTGCCCCTGCCCCTGCCCCTGCCCCACATGCCCAAACACACAAACACACACACGCACACACACACACACAAATACATGGGTGCACAAATACACACACTTGCCTCCAAATACCCACAAACATACACACATATATTCACACACACCTCTAAGCACACACAAATATACACCTAAATACACACACAGCACCAAACACACACACATACAAATATACATCCAAATACACACACAAACCACCCCCCCACAATATACAAATACACACAAGCGCACACACACACCACAGCTCCAAACACACACACAAATATACACCCAAATAAACACAAACCTCCAAATAAACACCCAAACACACACACGAATACACACACAAGCATATATGCACTCACATACATATACACCCAAATACACACACACAAATACACTCAAACACATGCACACAGATACAAATATGCATTCAAATGCACACACTCCAATACACACATATACACCCAAATACACACCCCTGCAATATATACCCACAAGCACACATATAAGCACACATTCATTAAGTACATACCATGAACCTCAAGCAGTATGAAGTGTGTTTATGTTACTGAATCACAGATCCCCCATCTTACAGATAAAGAACTGAAGCACAGCTCAGTTTAGGTACTTACTTACTGAGGTCACAAAGCTACCAAGTGGCAGAGCTAGGATTTAAATCTAAGTAGTCAGACTTCAGAACTTGTATAGTTACTAAGCTGTATCTGCCTAAATTATACTTTTTTTATATTTTAATTGCTTCTATCCTATGAGGATCCAAGCCTAGATATCCGCTGAGATCACAACTTTGTTCAAGGCTATGTGCCATTTCCATCAGGAACAGACAGCAGTCCTATAGGGGATTGAACGATAGAATAGAATCCCCACTTCCCACAGTGAGTGCTCTCTCCAGATGACAGGAGGCCACGCACTTAATGAGGGCAGGGACCACAGCTGCTTTTTGTGGACACTGGATGATAGGCATGAAGCATTCAACTGTGTAATATTCATGAATAATGATGGCAATTAATGATTTATCAGGAATAGGAGGTTTTGATAGAAAATGTAAATTAAGGAGAAAAACCTTACACTTACATATTTATCATTACAAAGCACTTTCACATATATTATTAATACCGATTCTTGCTTTAGGTAAGAGGTAAATTTAGAGAAGGGAATACCAAGACTAAGACTTGGCACAGTCTGTGACTGATGGGGGCAAAGCAGTAACTTGAATACCTTTGCAATCCAATTCCTGAGCCCGCCCCCCGACACTGCATTTGCCCAGATGAAGGACAAGGGAAAGCCTCTCGTATCTGGGACGGAGATGTCTTCCTTTTCTCTAACAGGACATCTTACAAACTGCATAATGAGATGACATCTTGGGTGCAAAGGTGGTCTTCCGGATGTTTTCATCACCTCCTGATTTTCATCTCAGCATTGTATGGCTGTAATGTCTTCATGAACGAGGCACTGAGAGGTCAATGATATTTTACCCACAAACTGCCTGGCTCATTCAGAACTTCCCCCCACCCCACCCACACACACACACACAAAGTAATTCTTTTTTAAAATATTTTTTTGAGACAGGGTCTGGCTCTGTTGCTCAGGCTAGAGTGCATCAGCGTGATCTTGGCTCACTGCAACCTCTGCCTCCTGGGCTCAAGCCATCTTCTCACCTTAGCCTCTCAAGGAGCTGGGATTACAGGCACACACTGGCACACCTGGCTAATTTTTGTATTATTTTTATTTTTATTTTTTCGTAGAGATGGGGTTTTGCCACCTGCCTCGGCCTCCCAAAGTGCTGGGATTACGCACATGAGCCACTGCACCCAGCTCCAAAGAGAATAATTCTTATTGGTCTGCTGGGTAATGGCTCTAAAGTTCTCCTGTTTCCTAACTGAACTAACCTAATCTTCACTGCAAGCAGATCCATGCTTCAGGTTCAGGGAAAAATTCAGTCAAGAAAACAAACTTCTGGATCAGAGTTGGAAGGATGAGCATCATAGAATCTGGTTGTTTAAGTGCTGACCTAGAACCAGGGCTCCTATCATGGCCCCAATCATAGCTTCCCCTCATGCTCCCACTAACCCGCATTTTCCTCCTATTCCCCATCATGCCGTTCAGTTCTCTAGACAACTTGGTTTTCTTTTCTTTTTTTTTTTTTTTTTTTTTGAGACGGAGTTTCACTCTTGTTACCCAGGCGCTGGAGTGCAATGGCGCGATCTCGGCTCACTGCAACCTCCGCCTCCTGGGTTCAGGCAATTCTCCTGCCTCAGCCTCCTGAGTAGCTGGGATTACAGGCACGCACCACCATGCCCAGCTAATATTTTGTATTTTTAGTAGAGACGGGGTTTCACCATCTTGACCAGGATGGTCTCGATCTCTTGACCTCATGATCCACCCGCCTCAGCCTCCCAAAGTGCTGGGATTACAGGCGTGAGCCACTGTGCCCAGCCCAACAATTTGGTTTTCTTACCAGTCTTCCCTTGCCTCACCAACAATGATATCTACCTCTTCACTGACTAAGTGGCTTTATTTTCCTACCCCTTAAATGGCCCTTTGACCAACTGTAAAACTGTCCCGATTTTTCATTGTGGGCTGAATTATGTTTCACACTCAAAATTCATATCATGTAGTCCACCCCAGCACCTCAGGATGTGACCGCATTTGGAGTTAGGGTCTTAAAAGAGGTAATTAAGTATATAATATTGGCAGTTATATGCCAATAGGACTGGTGTTCTTATGAGAAATAAAGATCAGGCTACAGACACATACATAGGGAAGACCAAGCAAAGTCACAGGGAGAAGTGAGTCACCTACAAGCCCAGGAGAGGGGCCTCAGAAGAAACCAGTCCTGCCAATACCTTGATCCTGGACTTCCAGCCTCCAGAATTATTGGAAAAGCCATTTTGTTGTTTAAGCCCCATAGTGTGGGGTACTTGGTTCCAGCAGCCTGAGCAGACTAGCACAGTGCTGAATGCCTGGACCGCTACTCAAGCTGCACACACTGCTTGTCTTGGATTGCCCTACTCTCGTTTGTGTGATAGGACGGCCTCTTGCTAGACGTCCCTGACGTGGCTTTCTTTCTCAAGCTGTTGTCTGTTTCCTCTCAGCATATTTTAGACACTGAACTCAGTGGCCCAGTTAGCTAAACCATCTCTGGACACAAACAGAGGCACATGTTATCCATGCTTGCCTCACTCCCTAAAATTCTGCACCCTCTTTTGCTTCCCATCTCACTAGTTTGCCCTTCTAACGTAAGCTGTGTCACAGCGTGTGCACACATGAGCATGTATATGATGGTCCTTGTCAAGACAAGTCACTACCAAAGCTGTCCTTCGGTCTGCTGTCATGCTGGTTCCTCACATCCACATTTTCGACCACTTGGTTTTGTCCCTCCATCCCTGTTAGTATCTCTCATTCTACAAACATTTTCTTCAGCTTCCACTTATGCCTTGCACTGTGTTTATGAAACAAACAATCGTGTGCTCACCATAAGCAAAGCTGATATCTGAAACAGAGTCACACTCAGAGGGTTAATTACTTAGGAACTAAATCACCTGAGGTTACTGAGGTAGCCATGATGCAGTAGTTAAAATGGCAACGATAGACACTGGGGACTCCCGGGGGTGGGAACATAGAGAGGAGGACAGGGTTGTAAAACTGACTACTGGGATTACATTCACTACCTGGGTGATGGACTCAATTGTCCCCCAAACTTCAGCAGCATACCATATACCCATATAACAAACTTGCACGTGCACCCGCTAAATCTAAAATCAAAGATAAGATTATTTTTTAGTATTTTTTATTTCAATAGCTTTTAGGGTAAAAGTGGTTTTGAGTTACATGGATGAGTTGTATAGTGGTAAGGTCTGAGATTTTAGTGCACTCCAAAGATGAAATCATTTAAAACAAAAAAAGATTGCAGGCTTTGACGTGTTCCTTTGGATTTGAATTTAAGCCCTGGACTTGCTGACTCTGTGTCACTGAACAAGTCGCTTAAACTCCCAAAGCTTTATTTTTCTCTTCTGTAACTCAGGATAACAATGGCTACTTTATGGGTGGTTTTGGGATTGTGAGTTAATCCTTGTAAACTCATATGCTCAATAAATAGCAGCTTTTATTGCCACCTCTCTGACCCCACTGTTAAAATAGGGAGATACATACCCTGACCTGGATACAAAGCTCCATGCCAAACTAATTTTGTTCATTTCTACTTAACATGTGCCATGTGGATAGCATACAGTAGATACACCATCAACGCTGCAATGAAATTATGAATTGAATATACCTTCTAGAAATCAATTCACTGACAGTGTTTTTGATAAAGTGTGCTTTTCAATCATAGTTTGAATGGTTTGGTTTGGTTTGTCTTGACAACTCTCAGCAGAGCTTACTTCCACACCTACTCTGAATGCACATCTCCCCGCCGCTCCTCACCTGTCAAACACTGCATCACAGGGAACTCGGAATCGGGAACTCTGGATCTGACAGCCACGGGAGCATTGGCATCGAAGACCACCTTTGATTCTGGAGCCTTCTCAAATTTCTGCAGCACTAAAAATAATGCAGAGTTAGTAAATATGACTCAGAAGGATATAGGGCATCTGCAGAGAAGCCCTAAAGGCTGTTAGGTCAAGAAGTCACTACCCACTACCCATTCGTAGCTCTTGGCAGCACAAATGTCCCAGGGAAAGCAATTCCGTGCTGAGGTAGCTCCAGCATCCTGCCCCATGTCTAATACTGAGAGCTACAACTTACCAGCTCTCCCTGCTTCTACCTCATTGTCATGAAGTGAGGTGGAAACTTAATATGTTAGTCCTTACAACTCATTTCTTCTCATTAACATTGATTTTCTACCTGAACTTACGTTTCTCTGTCCCTATCCCTGAGTGCTAATTACATCATATAATTATTTTACTGGCATTTTCTTTCTATAAAGCAAAGTGAATTCTTTCTGAAATGAGGTAAGTTACTTTTTTAAAAGACGTGTATATATATTTATGTAAATCTGAAGATGTGTCACGTGGCTCAGGCAGTTTTAAGATTGTTTAAGTGATTTATTAGCATCTGTTTTCCTAGCTACTACCTTCGACATACTTGAGTTCCATTTGATAGGAATAACATAGCCACAAACTCATGAAACTAGACAAGTGAGGAGGAAGAAATATAATTTTTCAAGGCTACGAGGGTTGGAACTCATTCTTTACCAAGCAAAAGAGAAAGCATGAAGGGTAACACTCAAGGAATGAGATTTATCTTCCAAGCCACAGATTCCCAAGAGTGTCAATATCTTGCAGTCTTACAGGTAACTGTCAAAAAGAAAGAGTTATGTACAAGCCCAAAGGCACATGTGTATCAGTTTTCTGGGAAACATAATTATAAACATATATACAAGCACTAATTATGTACATCCACTGCTTTATAAAAAAGACTTATATCTAGATTGGTTTTTATCAAGTCAATAAATTCAAGGCCATCCAAAGCAATCTTTTCTCAGCTTTCATGATAAGCAGAAAAAAATGTTTATTCCTTTTGGGATGGGGTTGAGAGGAGTGAGCATTTATATAAAATACATGATATGCTCTAAGCCTTATAAAGTGGTGATAGAGAAAATAATTCTGATTTGACAAACTGGCCTATCCACATTAATTGCTAAAGTTGTCAATTTCATGTTCTCTGCCCACACTCAGCCCTTCCTCTCATCTCCTTCCGTCTCTTTTAAATTTTATATTCCTTAGTAGCTCATCTGTGGAGACCGTAAGCTCCAGTCCAGCAAATGCCATGTTATATTCACCACGGTGTCTCTAAGTCTTGATTGGTACAGACCAGATGCTCAAAACCCTCTAGGAGACTAAATAAAATTTGAAAGATCTTTCAGTTTCTAATTAAATTCTGCCAAAAATACAGTAAATTTAGCACTTCAGTTAGAGAATCTGCTGGTTTTCAGAAAAGGGACACCTTGGTGATAGAGATCTTCACATTTCAGGATTCTGTGAAGAATCTCACGGCCAAGCAGAACAGAAACAATCCATGAACCAATTTGCTGATGAATTATGCCAACAGAGTCAGTTTGCAGATTTATACATTCTGTTAGTATAATTTCCCATGTATCCAATTTATACTTAGCAGCCATGTATAAATGTCTTAAGGAAAGCATAAAAGGTTATCATTAAAGCACAGTATATATTAATATTTCATCATAATTTTTGCATAGTATATTGTGGATACTTAGGTGCCTGTCTCCTTCCAAGGCAAAGACAATATTCTGATCACTAGCCAGGATTGTAACAGAGAAACTACTTTCCTGCATATCGAATGGATGGAGAGAGGGAGGGAGGATATCAGGGAAGGAAGGACAGGCAAATGAATGACTAACAACATCATCACGACACCAGGAAACCAAGAGATAACATGATGATGGCACTTGATGTGGTATATGAAGACTTCAGCATAGGTCAACAAAGATCAGAATTAGGAAAATGAATCTTAAGTTAAAGGGAAGATGAACTGGAAATATTTCCAGTGAGCAAGGTGGAAATATTTCTACTAACTCTGCAAGTAAACAAAGGAAATAGAAGATCAAAGGGAGTGCCAGGAAGCTGCAGCATGAGAGATTTCAGAGATGGGCAGCAGGCAGGCAGGGAGAGGCACCAACTCTGGAGTGAGCTCTCAGCTCAACTCCTGATGCCACCACCAGCTCTGTGTCCTTGGACACCTTGCAACCTCCGAGAGTTTCAGTTTCCTGGTAGTGAGGATTAAATAATATAGCATGGAATGGTATATGGCATGTGGTAACCACTCAGTTAGGGTTAGGATAAGTCCCTCTGACCCCTGTAGAACACCTTGACTAAATCTCAGGGCTTGTAAAACTGACCACAGGAATGGAGGTGGTAGAAGAATCCCCTTCCCTGAAGACCTTTAGGAAATAGTTTCAAAGAATCCCAGACAACTGGAGCAATTCATTCATTCTGTCAATGAGTACCTGTGATCCTGGAATAGAACAAGAAATAAGACACAATTCTAGCCCCAAAGGAACATATGGTCTAATTAGGTTAGAGCCCAGAAGGGAGGCTGGGATATTGCAAATGGTGCTTTATCCCCGGAGCAATGCAGAACCACTGAAGAGTTTTAAGGGGCTTTGCATAAGCAGAATCCCCTTTTAAATAACCGCACTAGAAGCGTCATAGAAAAACCGCTGGACTGGAGCAAGAAGATGAGTGAGGCAGGTATGGCAGTACCATGTCAGCAACAGTAGAGGCCTGAACAAAGGAGGTGGCAAGAGGGCTGGAGAAGGAGCAAATTCCTCTCAGGTAGGTACCTGTTCGGGGAGGTATAAGCCCCTTGCTTAAAGACCTAGCCTCAAGGACAAAAGCCTTAAAAATTTTACTCCTGATTTTTTAATGATCGCCATTCTAACTGGCGTGGAATGCAGCAAACCACCATGGCACATGTATACCTATGTAATGAACCTGCATGATCTGCAAATGTACATATATATATATATATATATATATATATATATATAGAGAGAGAGAGAGAGAGAGAGAGAGAGAGAGAGAGAGAGATAGAAAATTCTACTCCCAGAGAAAGTTCCTCTCAAAGGCAATTCTGAGAAAAGACAGTTGACATGCCTGTGAGGTCCCAGCTTATTAACATAGAAATCCCCAGGCATATCCAGAAAGGGAAACATAAGCTCAGAGCTTTGCATAAGAAGCCAAAGATGCTGAAGCTCTATCTGGAGGCTATTCAGAAGCCAGCGCCTCAGGGAGGCATCATCAAAGTTGTCAAGCTGAGCTGTGACTCCTGAGTACTTGTGGTGACACTGATTAAACCGTTCTTTCTGCCTTGAACACTGGGCAGAATACACCATGAAATGCCCTACAAACTTCATTAGACAATCCTCAAGGCCGAACCATTGACAAAGATGCAAAGAGAGCTCAGAGCACTTAGACAATAATGCCCGGATGGGCAGTGATCACTTGGGCCACTGCGCAAGTTGCTCCCCCTCTAAGGACATAGTCTCTCGTTTGTCAAGTATCTGCCTAACTGATCTCTCAAAGCACTTTCCAGCTGTACCTCCCCTGTTACTTCTGCCCAAGAGGAGGGATATTGGGAAAAAAGTAAGCCTTTCATTGGATTTGCAATTTATTCAAGAATACACACACACACACACTCACACACACACACACACATGCATACATTCACTCCTTAGGCTTTGTTAGCTCTTCACTAGAGAAGGGAAATGATTGCCCTGAGAATTATAAAATGAAAATTTTTCACTTGGATTTTCACTGATGTTTTATGCCATGAGCCGTACCAGCTTCCCTGGAGGACAGGTAGGCTATGCGTGCATATGTGTGTGTATGTGAGGCTGTGTTTATTGAGGAAGCAGGTAAATCTAAGTGGAAACAGATTGGTGGAATGAAGAATACAAAGGCTGGGTAGTTCAACATACACCAATTCAAATTCTAGGCATATTCTATCCTAACTATGGAAGCAAGAGAAGTGCTACATTCTTTGCCTCAGTTTCCTCAGCTAAAATATTGGCAATAATATTTACCTTTTAGGACTACCCTGGATGCAAATGTGATAAACACATAAAACGTCTGGCACACAGTAAGCCCACGTATGTTACACCCTTTCCTTAGGCAGAAATACTAAGAGACTAGCTTGCTTGGGCTTGTTAAGTGTGCAAAGGTCAACCCTAAGACCTCAAGAAGAGGCAGGTGGTTCCAGGGAAGGGTGGAACAGAGTCGTAAAGACTGAGAAGATGTCAGGATTAAAAGATCTTGCAGACTGTTTCAGCCTCCCTCCAAGTTTAACAGATGGGGAAACAAGGCAAATACTGTTTCTGAGCCTTCTCATTCTGAGACATTTATTAGCGCTGGTAGGTATTCCATTGCTAAGGCACTCAACACCCTTACAAGGCTGAAACTGATGCCTCCATGTTGTAGACGAAGAAACTGCTGCAGGTGAGTGACCTGCCTAAGACTACACAGCCAGTAAAGGCACCACTGGGATTAAACTACTTCTGATCTCACAGGACATACTGTTCCCTTCTGCTCCTTCGGTTCCCATCACACCATGTACTATAGAATATCTGATGGTTCATCTGGGCCTTTTCCACCTGGTATCTCACTGAGGAACTGTATGTGGCACAGGGTAGAGCTCAATAAATATTTGTTGACATTATAGGTTGATGTTGATTCTCAGGAAATAGACCAAAAGCCACTGGGAGACTGAGGATCAGAAGGATTGAGCAACTTGGTCTAGATCACCCAGTGATAAAGATATGGATCTAGAACTAGAAATACCATTTGACCCAGCAATCCCATTACTCAGTATATACCCAAAGGGTTATAAATCATTCTATTATAAAGACACATGCACACATATGTTCATTGCATCACTGTTTACAACAGCAAAGACTTGGAATCAACCCAAATGCTCATCAAGGATAGACTGGATAAAGAAAATGTGGCACATATACACCATGGAATACTATGCAGACATAAAAAAAGGATGAGGTCATGTCCTTTGCAGGGACATGGATGAATCTGGAAGCCATTATTCTCAGCAAACTGATACAAGAACAGAAAACCAAATACCACATGTTCTCACTCATAAATGGGTGTTGAACGATGAGAACACATGGACACAGGGAAGGGAACATCATACATGTCTGTTGGGGAGTTGGGGGCTAGGGGAGCGATAGCAGGGGTTGGGGAGGTTGGAGAGGAATAACACTAGGAGAAATACCTAATGTAGGTGAAGCAGGGATGGAGGCAGCAAACCATCATGGCTTGTGTATGCCTATGTAACAATCCTGCAAGATCTGCACATGTATACCAGAACTTAAAGTATAATTTTAGAAAAAAGATATGGAACAAGGCCTGGCACACAAGTCTTCTATAACAGGAGTTTCCAAATCCTGAGCCATAGACCGGTACCAGTCCATGGCCTGTTACGAAATGGGCCACACAGCAGGAGGTGAGCATGAGGAGGGTGAACATTACCACCTGAGCCCCGCCTCCTGCCAGATCAGTGGCAGCATTAGACTCTCACAGGAGCACAAATCCTATTGTGAACTGTGCATGCGAGGGATCCAGGCTGGGTGCTCCTTTGAGACTCTCGTGCCTGATCATCTGCCACTGTCTCCTATCACTCCCAGATGGGACCATCTAGTTCCAGTGAAAAAAGCTCAGGGTTCTCACTGATTCTACCTTAATGGTGAGTTGTATAATTATTTCATTATATATTACAATGTAATAATAATAGAAATAAAAGGCACAACAGACGTCATGTGCTTGAATCATCCTGAAACCATCCCCACCCCAACACCCCTAGTCTGTGGGAAAATTGTCTTAAAAGAAACCGATCCTTGATACCAAAAAGGTTGGGGACTGCTGCTCTACAGTGTCCTACTGAGGAAGAAGTGCTGGCTCGATTAGTGAAGGCAAGCTGCCTAGAAGAATGGAGGCCTCCACAGATCTTTTAATATGAAACTTCACCTCTTGTGCTTGCTGAAGTACTTAGAAGTAAGGGTTCCTGATATCTGGAATTTACATACCAAATGATTCAAATAAAAGAGAGTGAAATGTTAACAATTTTTGGATCTAGGTGATGGGTATTTGTTCATGCAACGGTTCTTCCAATTTCTACACAGATTAAAATAAAAGTTGGAGACAAATGTACCTCCGGCTTCTCTCCCTTTCTATAAAGCCCTTGAGACCACTCCCCGCTCCCCAGGAACCGTGACTGATTTCACCTCCAGCACCTACTCAGACACTGTGAGTCCTCAAGTGGGGCCTCTGTTTCCCACGGCAGCCTCCACCCCTCGCTGTCCACACAGAAGGCCTTCCCACTGCCCTTGTCCCTTTGGCTGGCTCGGTACTGGCCGTTCTGATCACATTGCAGGCCTGCTTCGTTCCTCTGACAGTCAGTGACACCTAGAACCAATAAATTGACACAGTCATCAATGACGAGCCTCTGGAATCCTCCCACTCCTACTCCTAGGCTCTGGGTCATTGACAAGGTGTCCAAGTCACACATCTGACTCAGACATTCTAGCTTAAAACTCTTCAGTGTCCCCACTGCTCTGACCAATAAGGCCCCTGTGATCTGGCTGCCACCACTCTTAAGTTCTGCGCACACACCCCATGCTTCCCACGCCACCTGCTTCGTTCCATGCCCTGAGCACACCAACCTCTCTGATGCCATTTGCTCCAACACAGGCTTGGCTCATCTGGGCCCTCTCCTGGCCCACAGCTCTCCCAATGTTTGCTGCACAAACTCTCCATCACCCACCTGTTTTCATCCCAATTGCCATTGTCTCAGGAAAGCCTTCCTGCTATGGTCTGAATGTTTGGGTGCCACTGCCAAAATTCACATGTGGAAACCCAGTGCCCAGTGTGATGGTATTACAGGTGGTGCCTTTAGGAGGTGACTAGATCATGAGAGTGGAGTGCTCCCGAATGAGATTTGTACCCTTTAAAAGACTCCCACTATGTGAGAGCACAGTGAGAAGGTAACATCTTTGATACTATTATCAGACACCAAATCTGTTGGCACTTTGATCTTGGACTTCCCAGCCTCCAGAACTGTGAGAAATAAATTCCTGCTATTTATAAGCCACCCAGTTTATGGTATTTTGTTATAGCAGCCGGAATGGACTAAGACATCTCTGGACGTCCCAGCTCAGTCAGACCCAAATGTTACACACTATCCCAGGGACCTACACCTCTCCTTCATAGCAGGGCATGCTGTTACGATTCCCATTTATCCATGTGAATGAATGACTGATGACTGCCAGCCACCCACTAGATAGATGTTCTGAAAGGCAGAGACCAGGTATGGTTTGCTCATTATTGTATCCAAATTCCTCACTCAGTGTCTGACCCACAAAACAAGCTTCTTCTCAAAATCAATAAATATTAGTCAAATCCATGGATGAATACCCCTCACTATATCCATGTTCAAGCTATTTCTTCTTCCTAGAAGGCCTGTCTCCACCAGGCCCCCTAGCTAATCTCACCTTGTCCTTCAAGACCTCTCACAAGCTGCTATAACAACACCTAACCTGTACCTCCATTATACTATTCATTACATCTCATGGATATACTTACAAGTTTCTTTTCCCTGTTAGACTCTAAACTCCTTCAGGACAGGGACTTTATCACTACTTGTTTTATTTAATACATACCCAGTACATATTTGGCACAAAGCAGGAACTCAATACATTTTGGATGAATGATATTAAAAGGGAATACCTTCATTTGGTTGTTCAGGTCTGGAAAGTAGGTGAAACATAATCTTTTATGCCCAGAGATTTCATAACAACTGAGTTTCTATATTTCCAGACTATTGGTTACGTGATTCACCATTGACTAATAACAGCTTTTTTTCTGGGAAGTTACAAAGGCTATTTTTTAATTGGACACTTTGCATGCCATGCATGATATACAACAATTAATACATCAATAAACAAACAAATAAGTGAAAAGCAGAACCTCAAACATGGTTCAGTGGACCAGCTAAGTTACAAAATGTAGGAGAAAAGTATAAGTAAGATCAATAATATAGACCTGAACTATACAGAGGAGCTGGGATTCTAAAAGCCATCCTAACACCAAAAGGAAGTGAAGGAAATAGTGTAATCTCCTGGCATCATTTAAAACTTGGCAGACTCTCCTGCCCCATGCCCTGTGTTTCTCTTCAGTACAGTTCCATCTAAGAACACAGACCGGATAATTCAACAGGCAAAGCATTGGAGTTAATGAGTCGGAGAAGTTTCTTAGGTATGAACAGATCCTCAGCACAGACTCCAACCTTGATCATAGAGAACCACTCACTAAAATGTTTCCCTACTCAGGGAAGATGTCTGGAAGAATGGCAATGATTCGACACAGCCCTCTACTACTACATGAAAATGCAGTCAATGCTCACCCTCAAAATGGGTGGAGAATAAACGCTTATTGTCTATGTTAAACATTTTTATTCCACTTTGCTACAGATCGTTTATGTCCCTCCCCTACAAAATTTATATATTGAAGCTCTAATCCCCAATGTGATGGTATTTGGAGGTGAAGCCTTTGGAAATTAATTAGGTTTAGATGAGGCCATGAGGGTACAGCCCCCACGATGTGGTTAATTCCCTTATTAGAAAGAGGACGATAGGAGATTTTTCTCTCTCCTTCTCTGTGCATATAATAAGCAAAGGTCATGTCAGGACATAACCAGGAAGAGAGCCTTCAACAAGAACCCAATCATATGGGCACCCTGACCTCGGACTTCCAACCTGTAGAACTGTGTGAGATAAATGTGGTGTTCAGGCAACCCAGTGTAGGATAATTTGCAACAGCAGCCTGAACTAAGACATTCTTTATCACAACCCTGTAAGTGAAGTATTATTGGCTCCATCTGATACACGAGGGAGCTGACATTCAGAAGAGGAAGGTGGCTTGGCCTAGGTCACAGTGCCACTAAGAAGGGAGAGCAGTGATTAAACCTCAACCTGCGCTCTCTCTTCCCTGCCATTTTTGTCATATCCCCTCCATAAACAGGCTCAGCACACTATATTAATCTTCTTTTAAGAAAGCACTTCTCTGGTATTTTGATAGCACTTCAAGTCATCTCAAACTACAAATACTCGAGTCACTGTGTACAAACTGAGGGTGATGCTCAGATGTCCAGGTCACTGCATTTTCCTAGTGAAGGAAATTTCATTCTTCCTATTCCAGGAAGAATGCCAAACTCCCAGCCTATAAATTTCCTTTTACTTTCATTTTATTGGAATTACTGTTCTATTACTACTGCTTTCCTGACCAGGAAACTGCCCTGATCAAAGAAAGTGTCTTGATCTTTTCTGATTACTTGTTTTAAAAATTCTAGAAATTATTTAGATTGTAAGCACAACAGTTTCTCTCATATTGACACTGTTTCAGACTAACACGAAGAAATGCACAACAAGGCAAGTTATGTGTCCTCGCTCGGAAAAACCCAACAATACCCAGGGGACTGTGAAGTAAGTAGGTCGAGTGAAATCACATGACCTATGGGAAGGCCACACGTACATACAGTCCTGGCAAATTCATGTGGCAGAAAAGGAAGACAAGCTACACTGAGGTAATGACTATAGGTGGAAAATATCTTCCATTTTTCAATCTGATAAAGTTGACTTACAAAAATCAGAAGTTTCAGAATCAGATAAAACCAAGATCAAAGAGCAGTTACATCATCAATTAGCTGAGTGACTTTGACTAAGTTTCTTTTCTTGGAGTCTTAGCTTTCTTATCTGTAAAAGTTGGGCAAATAACATTGGAAGTACTGGGAGTATTGAATGAGGCAACACAGGTAAAACGCCTGGCCCATAGCCTGGCAGTGGGTAAGTATTCAAAGATGGCGGCCCCTTTGATTACTATGTTGTGTACCCAATAGTTCTCCCAGGTGAGCAATTTTGCCCTCCCTGCCACTCGCACCCAAGTGGCATTTGGCAATGTCTGGAGACACGTCTGGCTGTCACAACTTAGGGAGGAGTGCTACCAGCATCGACGAGCTAGTGATGATACCAAATATCCTACCAGCCACAGGCCAGCCCTGAACAAAGATTTATCTGTCCCAAAATGTCAACAGTGCAGAGATTGGGAAATCTTGTCACAGTCCATTTCATTGCAGGGTTTCTCTTTGAAAGAAGCACCCCACAGAACTTACAGTGAGTCTGGCTGAAAGCTCCAGCAGAAATGGTTGTTCTGCCCATAGGACATGGGACACAGGCCAATCTCCCTGCCTGTTCTTGGTAGAATCCAACAGGACAAGGAATGCATTGCTCATCTTGGGAATAGCTTCCCTCGGGACACTTAACTAGAAAAAACAAACAGAGAAAAGATGTTAAAGATCAAGACACATGCTTCACAGTTACAATCCCAAAACACACAGGGTACAGGGAATCCTCAAACCAGTTCAAGAGCTCATTCATTTAACAAATGTCCATTGAGAACCTACTGTGTGTCAGACTCTAAGAAGCAGGAAAGCAGCTGTGAAAAAGTTGGGTGAGCTTCCTGCTGTCCAGGAAGTGACATGCTTGTAGGAGATGAGAGAGCCAGACAGGAATTTCAGATATGGGTAAAATAAAGCAGGGGAGGAGAGCATGTTGGTGAGGAAAGGCCCCTGAAAGACGTGATGCTTCAGCCTTGAATGATGAGGGGTAGCCCAGGCAAATATCTAGGAGAAGGGAATTCCAGGCAGAGGAAACAAGTGCAAAAACCCTGAGGTAGAAATGAGTTTCGATCATTCAGGCAATGGAAAGACAAAAGCAAGCAAAGCTTGCTACTAAGCTAGGGCTTAGTCTGCAAAGAATGAATGGCATGAGATGAAGTTGGAGAACAATTTGAAAGATGAGAGCCCATCCACAGGTTGCCATGGGAATACTTCCCAAAGTTAAGGGCCTGGTGGAACGGAGGGGTGGAAGGGCACATTTTGGTATCTTACAGATTGGGTGAAGTCCCGCTGCCCCATGTACCTTGTACTTTTGGACCTTTCTGAGACTCCACTTTCTCCTCTGTAAGATGGGGATTAATAATACCATCTTATTGGAGCATACTGATAATATATATAAAAGTAGCTATCATAAAGTCAGACTCACATATGCACTCAACAAATGATAATCATTTTTACACTTGGGGAAGCCCTTCCTTATAGCCAATCTCAACACCCACTCTGTCCAAACAGGATTCCCTCTCTATGAGGCATTCCCAAAATTCAGCCCCACCCCACTTGACTCCTATGGCCTCTCTCCCTGTTGCTCAGTCTTTTTTTTTTTTTTTTTTTGAGACAGAGTTTCACTGTTGTCACCCAGGCTAGAGTGCAATGGCACAATCTCAGCTCACTGCAACATCTGCCTCCCGGGTTCAAGTGATTCTCCTGTCTCAGCCTCCTGTGCACCACCATATCTGGCTAATTTTTGTATTTTCAGTAGAGATGGGGTTTCATCATGTTGGCCAGGCTGATCTTGAACTCCTGACCTCAGGTGATCCACCCACCTCAGCTTCCCAAAGTGCTGGGATTACAGGGGTGAGCCACTGCACCCAGCCACTCGGTCATTAGTAGTATTGCTCCAATCCGGGACTTGAGTAAGGGAAGTGAGGCACATGGGCACAGGATTCAATGTGGCTCTCACTGATGCTGGACTTTTCGTTGACCTAGAAATGTCAAGTGTGACCCTGAGAGCCTCCTTAAATTTTGCATCTGGATGCCTCAGTCACCTTACCCTAATCCCTCCCTATGGTACCCAATTAATCTACCCATTCTCAGCGCTTTCTGTCTCTCTGATTCGAACATTCCCCATCCCTTCTCATTCCCTCCTCTAATATGATATGGGCCAGGAAAACAGAAAGCCAACTAGAATTAGAGCTCTCAGTAGAGTTCTCACAAGAACTCTAAGTTAAGGTCTGAGGAGCTCTGCTCTGGGGAAAGTACACGAACTTGGCTACTAATCTTGATGGTTCAGAGGAGGGGATGGGGACGGAGGTTGTTTTGCTTTTTTTCTTGGTTCAGTGTTGTGTTCTTGAGAGTTTGCCAAATACCTTCCAGAAGAAGTGAGCTTTTACCCAGTAAAAGGTGGAAGCTAAAATCCTGCCCACTATTGGGAGCACTTACTCTATCGCCCTGTTATGTACATTAATACATCACTCTGATGGAAAGTATTTTATCCCCCATTTCAGTTGAGAAAGCTGAGCCTCAGATATCCATGCATGACTTCCTAGTATGCCTTTCAGCAAAGGGCAATGGGAAAGTAAAATTATAGTATATGCCAAGCACAGTAGCAGATGTTTTAATGTGTTCTTCTCACAGCCCTATGAGGAAGTTATCATCTTCGTATCAGACTAGAGAAAACTGAGGTTCAAGGTCATGGTCAGCCAAGCAGTGAGGTGACAGAGGTGAGATATGAGCCCCATTCATTCATCTCCAAATCAAAGTCTTTGTTCCTTCCACCAATCCAGCCACCTCCCTCTAGCAGAAAAGTCAGCACCGGTGAGTGGGACGTGTAGAGATGGAGCCAGTGTTGATGTAGCAATGCTGTCTCTGGTCTGCGTAAGTACTTGGCATTTCTGAGTAAATTAGAAACTCGAGCCACATCTTGGAAACTGAATGCATTGTTTTTTGGTCCGCGCTGAGCAATTAATATCCTCCCTCAGAGAGTGGAGTTTCATTACTTCTATGAGTCAAGTCGGTGATTATTATCTCTAGCACTTCCACCCCAGAACTGTGACTACTTTTTTCAAGTGGCCTCCAAATTCATCACTGAAGGAAAACAAAAGCATTTCAACCAGGCTGTATCGCCTGGCCTCCAAATGCTGAAGTGCGGGCAACTAGCAGAAATGAGAGAGCTGGGACTCAACTCCCGCTGCAAATCCCACAGTCCCAGGCTTCTGTCTACGCTCAGGGAATGTATGCGCTCTTTCCTCCCACCAGTTCTCTGTCTCTGACATCAAGTCTTTTCCACCCAAAGGAGCACGTTTCTAAGTCAGAAATAGGTATAACGGTCTCGTTTTATTAGCTTACTGCCACCTTACTGTTAACCTTCCCTCAGAAGAGAGGGCTTTCTCAAGACTGTTGGGTCCACTGCCACCAGTAGGTGTTGACCCCGGGTTAAATCCCTCAAAATCATTAAAAAATCCTTTAGCCTCAGATTCCTCCATTGTATTAGGCTGGTGCAAAAGTAATTGTGGGTTTTGCGATTTTTTTTTTTTT
Source organism: Aotus nancymaae (assembly GCF_030222135.1). Classification (NCBI taxonomy): domain Eukaryota; kingdom Metazoa; phylum Chordata; class Mammalia; order Primates; family Aotidae; genus Aotus; species Aotus nancymaae. Next base: position 81,042,435 of record NW_026988450.1, on the reverse strand, counting down.
AAACAACATTTAAAAATTTTAAAAACATTGCAAAAACCATAATTACTTTTGCACCAGCCTAATAAAACGAGACAGTTATACCTATTTGAGTTGGAGTTTCACAAAGCTTTAGGGTCAGGCCACCCCTCCCGCCAACCCTTGTCCACAAACCCCTCAACAGTGACAGCCGCATTTCTGCTGAAGAAAAACATCTGTGAGGAAACACGTGGTCCTCTCACTCTCCAACTTAAAATCCTTCCGTGGTCCTGTCTCCAGCCCACTCCCCTCGCTGTGCTCCAAGACCTCCCCTGGCCTGTCCCTGTCCATCTGCTCTGGCTCCACCTCCTGTCACGTTCCCCACAGACCTTGTTCCCTAGCTGTACAAATCATAAGCACTGTTTCCAAAAAGTCAGCAGCCTCCCTGTGTTCATACCGATCTGTATTTCTGAAATGTTCTTCACCACTATAGCACCCTCAGCATGAGTACACACACACACACACACACACACACACACATGCACAAACATGCACCACCTTCTGTCTGCTCTTGTCTGAGCAGTGATTCCTCCTCACCTTTCAGGACTTCTGCCAGCACACGTGCTCTGACCACCCTGGCTGGGATACAACAGGCTTCTTCCCAGGATGATCCAGCTGAATACTCACTGACCTCTCCCTACCCAGGCTGTGAGTTCCTTGAGAGTGGAATTTTGTGTTTTGCTTCCCTGAGTGTATAACATGGCACATAATATTTTGTAAGTTTGGAAGGATGACAGGAAAGAAGAGAAAAAGGAAGGGGAAAGGGAAGGGAAGGGAAGAGAGAAGGCAGGCATAATTGGCTCAGGAAAAAAAAATCCATAGGAAACTAGCTCTACTAGAATAAATTATAGTGAAAGGGTGAAAGTCAATGTCATCCAGAATGGAATATGAAAACTATAGATAATTTCTCAGGTATTCTCCTTAATAAACTAACCTGCTATGAAGGCTGCCAGCAGGTAATTTCAAGGAGAACCCATATGGCTGGCCTTGAGGCAAGAGGGTGAACAAAACTGACCCCATAGGGGCTGCAAACAAGGTCTCTGCTCCCTGGCAGCCACCAGTTCCCTGGATCAAGGCTGCTCTGCCTACATGAGTCATGAGGGATAGACTTTCCCACTGGCCCTCTGAGTCACTGCCCTCTGAGGGGGCCATCCTGATTAGCCCTCCCCCAGGATGACACAGAGAAACCTGCTTTGTTGCCACAGGACAATGCTCTGCCTTGTAATATCACAGCTGTGTCCCAGATGTGTTTTAGAGGGAAAAATACCAATAAGAATAGACACAGGAGTCAGAGGGTGTGATTCCACCAAGAACCTCCATGTTGAGAAGGGAGACTCGTGATGCAGAGGACAGAACAAAGAACTTGGAGGCAGACAGAGCTGGATTTAGATCTCAGCACTGCCTATTTTCACAACAAAACCATTTGCCAAGAGTTTGCTAAGTGTTGTGTTCTGCACTGATTCTTTCATGCTATCTAAACAACAATAGGTATTACCCCATGCAGTGGGTATTATTATCCCTATTTTTCAGAAGATGCCTAGTGAGAATAATGGACTTCCTCCAGGATCCACAATGAGAAAGTGTTGGAGCCAGGACTCGAACCCGAGTCCACCTGACTTCACAGAGCAGTTTCCTGATGCTCTGTAGCACTACAGGCCCCTCATTTCCTTGTGTATGAGATGGGATTAATAACACCTGAGTCTCTGGACAGAAAAATGCTAATAAGGCCACACACATATCAGAAACTCAGTAAGGGATAGGTACTAGAACTGATGCTGAAGAAAATTCAGGGCTTTTGGTACTGCTTTTGAGACTTCCATTCTGGATCTTTCTAACCCTTTGGAGTAAGGGGATGGGGCTGTGTGGTGTGGTTGACAAGTCTTTGTGAGTCAGTTAAAGGCTGCAGCAGTTGGAAGACAGAGTATAGGTTTATCTAGAGCAGGACTGGCAAACAGCAGCCCATGAGCCAAATTCAGCTCACCTTCTGTTTTGGTAAATAAAGTTTTACTGGAGCACAGCCATGTTTCTCCCTACAATGGCTGAGTTGAGTCACTGAGACAGAGACCGTGTGGCCCCTCAAAGCCTAAAACATCGACATCTGTCCCTTACATGAAAGGTCTGCCGAGTCCTGTTCCAGAGCAAGAGTGTCCTGGGCAAGGTCTCCCATGCAGTCTCTTCCCCACACCCCATCCTGTGGCTCCCACAAGGGCCCTCAGAAGCCCCATGCCCTGATGCCAGCTGCTGATTCCCAGACCCCACTCTTTCCCCTTCAGGCAAAGTTGAGCTGAGCAGCCCTTCTCATCTCCTTGTTGATAGGAACTAATAATTGAGCTTCCTAGAAGGAACCTTGGGACCAGGCTTCTAGGCCAGCCCCTTTATTTTACCTGTGAGAGGGGGTGGAAGTGGAAAGGAAGACACCGAGAGGACAGAACTTCCTTGAAGACACAGGGTCAACACAGATTCCCCGCCTTTCCTTCACCTCCATCACTGGCTGCAGAGGGCACGCCTGAAGCCAGGTAGTCTCCTGGGGCTACTTCCAGATCCCATGGTACATCACCTGAGGCAGCTATGAAAGCAGGCTCCTGCAGCCCCCACTCCCAAAACGCACACACACAGCATACACATATGCATGCACACACATGTGCATACACACATCATACACATGATACAGACAAAAACAAACACACACACATATGTACATCACACACATATACACACACCACACACATACATGTATGCACATGCGCTCACACACTCATATACACACCACACACATGTACGCCCCTGCTAGTTCAGCAACTGGCATTGAAGTCAAGGGCTCTTCATGATAAAGTCTGTGAACACAGGGGCAGGTGCTCTCTATGTGACTCTCCCTCTCCGCAACCCTGCTTCACCCACCCTGGACTGGCACCATCCACTCCTGGATGGAATGGAAAGAAACGGTCTCTGGTGCCAGAGGACCTGGGTTTACTCACTCTCTATTAATCAATTAGGTGAGCTAGAGTCCCTCCTGTGAGTTGTCCCACTCCAAGCACAACAGATGCCCAATCTCGTTTAATCTGAACCTAAGCTTCTTTGTCAAATAAGGAAAAGACCTACCACCAGGGGCTATTGTGAGAGCTAAATGTTTATGCAGGTGCATTTGAACTGTAGAATTTTCCATAAATGCTAGTGGGAAGTGGTTGTCTTGCTGTTTTCTGTGTTAGGATTTAGCTGCATCTTAAATCCAATGTGGAGTTCAGAATTTGGCATAGATGTCAAAAAAGGAAAGGGCATTTCGATTTTGTGTTGCAACCAATATAAATAATTGATAACAATAACTGAGAACCATCTCTTTCTTTAGCTTCATAAAAATGTCTATCTCACTCCACACAAGAGGAAGGCTTCTCATCAGGAGACCTTTGAATCTTCAGTGGTAGACATGACAAAGACCCCCGCAAAGACATCCATGTCCCTGTCCTCAGAACCTGTGAATATGTTAGGTTACGTGGCAAAGGGAAATTACTGATGCAAATGGAACTAAGGTTGCTAATTGACTGACCTCAAAATAAGGCAAGTATCCTGAACCATGCAGCTGTGTGTAATTCTAAGGTCCTTGGAGGTGAAAGAGAGTCAGAGGAGATGTGAACAGGGAAGAGGGGTCAGAGAGCTGCAACACTGCTGGTTTGATGAACAAGAAAGGAAGTCACCAGTTAAGAAATGCGGACAACCTCTAGAAAGTGGAAAAGGTGAGGAAACAGACTTGCCCAGGGGCCTCCAGGAAGCGAGAGGGCTCTGCCAACCGCTCGGTTTCAGCCCAGTGACACCCACGTTGTAACTGAAACCTATAGAACTGTAAGATACTACATCTATATTGTTTTCTGCCACAAAATTTTTGGTCATTTGCAATAGTAGCAACAGGAAACTAATACAATTTCCATTCAACGAAGCTACATCACATTCCCATTAAAATGGCCCCCAAACTACTTACAGGAGAGGCAAGAGTAACCCAAGTGAACCTCCATCAGGAACCACTTTCCCTGAGTTTTAAAGCCCTGGGCTTGGAAATTGTGGTGAGTAACATATTGTCACAACCAGACTGGGAAATGTGTACCCAAGATACAGGTGGACATTAGCCTTCAACACAATGACAGGGCAGCCCAGGCTCAGGGTCCAAGATTATTCATAATTAACAAAGAATAACTGCAAACATGGGGCCCCTCCTTCCGCCATGCCACCTAACAGATGGAGACTATATGCCCATGAACAGTGAATAATTGAAAACTTTTGCTCATTAACTGAAGGGATGATTCTCAGCCCTGAATGTAGCCTCTCTCCAGAGCTGAGGTGGCCTTTCCCAAAGCCTCACACAGCTCCACAGGAGACATCCAGGGAGAGAGTGGACCTACCGCATCCTAGTCGGTCCTGACTGGCCTGACTTGGCCAGACTTGGTAGAATCCCTCCAAGCACCCAAACCATGTCCTGGGAGAGGTGCCAAAGTGGTCCCCTTGGAGGAAGCGGATGGCAGTGTCTGCTGGGAATGACTTTGAATCCAGATGAAGCTGAAATGAGCCACTCTGGATCAGGTCTGTGAAGCGCCCAAGAAGATCCTTGCCCACCATGGCTCTCTCTGTAAGACACAGGATAAGGCAGAGGTCACCCCCACTGTTCTCTGCAAGGGCCAGGGAGGATCAAGGGGGCAGAGATGCCTAGAATATCCTGGCTGAAATGAGACATAGGCATCATGTGGTGTCTCATTTTACAGAGGGAGGAACTGAGGCTCAGAGAAGAGGATGGACCGGCTCCAGGTCACCCAGAAGTCAGAAGCACAAGTAGGGTCTCCAACCCAGAACTCCTGGCTCCTGCCATTTCTGTAGCACCAATGCAACCTGCATTGGCATCGGAGATCACGTCTTCAGTCACTAGTCTAAGGTGCAAGATCCAGACACTCAACTACCTTAACCCTCAATGAGGCACTGAACACCTCTGAGCCTCAATGTTCCCATCTGAAAAATGGCTTGGGAATGGCTCTTTTTGCAGTTGGTGAGGGTCCCAGGAAAGAATGTGTGTGAAGTGGCCACTCAAAAAGAAAGCAAGGACTTCAAGAGGCAATGGGGCCGTCTGCCTCAGTGTTTAGCCAAACACCAAGAGGCCTCCATCTGTCAAACGGTAAGTAGTTACTAGGAAGAAAGCAGGTGAGCACCGTGCCAGGAGCTGGGCGGATTCCAGCACACAGCAAACATTCCGGCTGTAACAGCCTACTGCAGAGCCAGCCCGCGGCCTCCAATCACAGTCTCGCTGCCTCACCATTGAAACAAGCAATAAACATCTCATGCTTTTGCAGCTCCAAACATAGACACATTATCCAGGCTCTCTTTGGAGAAAGATGGAAGGGGATCCCTAATTCATAATGCTGGGCCTCCAGGAGAATTCATAATTCTTCTGAATTATTATTTAGAGGATTACTACCCTCATAACTAGTGAATGACAGAACTAGTGAATGCAGTCTCCCTCCTGGCAACGTTTTCCAGAAGTTCTTCCTCATGGAACAGAGGGCAAACTCCAGCCAATCCCACCCCTGGATGTTTGGCCACTGGATAGATGGTAGAAGAGAGAATGGAGTTGCCTCCCATTCTCTGGTCAGAAATCTACGGACTCTTTCCTACCCTACCGGAAAGCTCAGAGCTGAACATGGCACATGCCCACAGTAGCTGTCATAAAATCCATTCTTCTTCTCCCTCTCCTCTGTTAATTATCCGTATCATGACTGCCCCATTCTAAATGGTGTAAAGTGGTCTGAAATGTTTTACAATTGGAAGCGGGTAAGATATAAGTTAAAAACCAATAAAGACTTTCCCAGCCCCCTCTGCTGTCCCCTTCACACATTCTGTTTCACTCTCTGCACGCAGAAAACCAAGAGAAGTATTAGAAGACGTTCAGGAGACAGAACCAGGCTCTTCGTTGACAATATTTAACTCTAGTAAAGGATTGGCAAGAACTCTATTGATTATTATACATTTTAAAATAATTAGCTCTCCCCATAATCTTCACAGGAAGACTAGCTCCACTTGGCAGATGAGGAAACCGAGACTGAGAGAGGCTGCATAGCTTCTTCTAGGTACTAAAACAGAAAAACATACCAATGTCATGTAAGTCAGGGAGAGAGGCCACTGGGATGTCCTCAAGCCGTGATTTCCATGTAACATTCACTCCTAAACGCTCCCTGGTCAGACATCCCACCTGCACAGAGGAGTTGTCGCAGACAGGAATGGAAACCGGGGTGCCAAAAGTCTTCACCTACAAGAAGACAGATACTATCAGCTCAAGAACACAGAGTAGAAATCTAGTGTTGCTGGGTCCACACCAGGAACCAGAACTTGGCTTATGTTACTTCCTTCAATCCTCCACCAACCCTACTTCAGGGAGTCAAGCAATAGTGACCCCCTTTTCCACACCTGAGGAAAACAAGGTTCAGAGAAGTTAAATAACCTGCCCTGGTTACATGGTGTATACAGGTGTAAGTGGAGGAAGAGCAGGGCACCATGCCTCAAAAGCCCAGTCACCATATTTCACTGGTGAAGCAACTTCAGCCAACTCGGAAAGTCTTTACCACACACATACTCAGCAGGACACCTCTGAACCCCTATAGCATCCACCAGCTCCTCAATTTTGGTTATGCAGCTTGGTCTCTCCTCCCAGCCTAAGTGAGGCTGAGTTGTGCCCACTGAATGTCTGTGAGTGATGCACTGCGGGCTCCTCAGCGTTGGGGAGAAAGACAGACGGTTACAAGGCCTGTTACCCTAAGGACAGTGCCAAGCTTTGGTCCAGGGTTGAACACAAGCTTCATCTCTCCTTCTTCACAAAGACAGCCTCTTTCAAAGGATGTCTTAGTGCATTTGGATGACTATAATAAAATACCACAGACTGGGTGTCTTATAAACAACACAACTTTATTTCTCATAGTTCTGGAGGCTGTAAAGTCCAAGATCAAGATGCCAGCCACGTTTGGTGAAGGTTCTCTTCATAAATGTCTGTCTTCTCACTGTGTCCTCACATGTGGAACAGGTAAGGATCTCTTGGAGCCTCTTTATAGTAAAGGATATACCCTTATAAGGATATAGTCTTTATATTCTTTTATAAGGACACTAACCCCATTCAAGAGGGCTGCACCCTCATGACCTAACATAAAGTCCCCTAATCCTATCATGTTGGGGATTATGGTTTGGATATGAATTTCGGGGAGACACATGTATTCAGATGATGGCAAAAGGTAACATGCCAAGAGAGTTTATATAAAGTCCAAAGGGAGGTCAGTTTATCAAAAGCTTGGGTGCCTAGAGAGTGAATAGAGGGTTCTAGAAGGAAAGTGAACTCCATCACCAATGAGTAATTTAGAGTTGATGTGGCCCTGGCCTTCAGGCTTCACCACAAAAGGCCTCAACTCCCTTCTTCAGAATGCAGACAGTGCCCTGAAAGCCAGCCCCAGGTGGCCAATGCATACAGAGGCTGAATGTGAGCGTGCCATCCATACCAACAGCCCTGGCTCCCAGACCTTACTGTGTGCCACACCCAGTGCCACACCCCCAGTGAAGGTGAGAAAGTGGCGTGAGTGCTCATATAGTTGTCATTTAATGAAATCCTGCTGTGTGCCAGGGGCTTAGTATTCTCAGAAGGCACTGTGGCATGATTTTTGAACATATTTTATTCATGAGGCCCTGTGTGAAGTGCTTGAAATATATTAGCTAGTTTAATCTCCAAAACAAGTCTACAGAGTTGAGACTCTTATTACCCCACATTACAGATAGAGAATTTGCCTCTGAGAGGCTGATAAACTGCCTAAGGTCCCACTGCCAGTAGGTGGTAGAGCCGCGATTCACAACTCCACTAACCCCAGAACTTTATAGCTCTCAGAAGAGGGTAAAGAGAAAAAGCTCTGGGTCTGTATGTCAGCTCACTTAACCAGACCCTCCAAGGTGGGTTCTCCTAGCCCCATTTTACAGATGATTGACTGAGGCTTGCCAAGCCTAGGAAAGGCGCAGGTCACCCCGGTAGGAGTGCTGGAGCCAAGGTTTGGACCCAGATCCACCTGACCTGGAAGTCTATGTATTGTCTCCTACTTCTGAAGAATAGGGTCCTCTCCTCCTTGACCTTAGAAGCTCTCTGTCTCATGGTCATACCCTGACACCTTGTTTAGAAAGCCCTTAGGACTAGGTCCCTGCTCAGCTTCCTCCTGACCCTATCTCTGTCTTCAGTATGGTCCTCAGCTCTCCAATCCCCTGGATTCCAGCACATTTGACTCCTTTCTGCATGAGGTTTAATTTCCCCATGTTGGAAACACATGTCTTCAGTCATTCCCTGCAGCTAAAACCTTAATCATCCTCAACACTTCTATCTTCCCACAACATATCACCTACTGCCCAGTCCTGTGGGCTCTGTGGCCCCACCATGTCAGGATTCCGGCTGTTTCTCATGTTCGGCACTACTGCCTGGCCCCAGGCTGGAGAAAACTGTAAAACTCTCAGCATCCTGTCACTTTCTCAACTCCAGTGATGTCCCATCGTATGCAGAGTAAAACTCACCATCCTGGCCACAGCCAACAAGGCCTTGAGCCATTTTCAACATGCACACCCCAACTCACAGTTCTCTCTTCTGCTGTGCCTACCCATAATGGTCCCTTCAGTTTTATGGGTCACACTAAGTATGTGCCCATCACAGAAGCTCTGACCTTCTATTTCCTCTGCAGGGGTCCCTTTCCCCCAGAACTCATAGGTCCTCAGCTTTACCTCACTCCTATCCCTCCCAATAGCACTGCTTGGAGGCCCCTTCCTGACCTTTCTATCTAAAACCCCTCTCATCTCACCATCTTCCCTCTCCAAGGCCCGACCTGCTTTATTTCCGCTCTTAGCTCTTACCCTTACCTGACAGGTACTTGCTTAATGTCATCTCCCCCAGGGAACGAAGAGGTGATCTCATTCACTGCTGCATCCTGAAGACTGTCGTGAACCAAATTCTAGCCAGGCTCCTCTGAGCCCTCTTACTAGACCTCAGCCTTGACTTTAAAAGACTTGAATAAGCACTAATATTGTTTTAAACTGTTCAAGGCCACACCCCTGGAATGACCCTAGCCCCTCTTAAAACGCCTGCCTAGAAAACTCAAGGCTGCCAAGAGAATTCATTATTTGTTCCAGCAAACACTTGAAGATGGGGCACCTGCCTCTAGCCTCTGCGGGAGGTGGCAATAGCACCAGTTAGCAAACCCAGATGGGTCTCACATCACATGGACTAGCTCCCTTTCCTGTTTTGCTGTTGTTGTTGTTCATTTTTCACTTTCCTGACTCTACTGAACCCCTGCTTACCCCTTCCCTGTCCCCTCATTCTCCTTTTAAAATGCCCAGTCACTTCTCTACAAATTGAAGTTGAGTCCAGTTCATGCTGAACTCTTTTCCCCACTGTAATAATATATTCTGATTAAAATCTGTCCCGACCACTTTAACTAGTATTGGCTTTATTTACCTTCGATAATTTACCTTAGTGCCTAAGTACATGCCTAGCCTGTAATAGGCACTTAAATATTTGTTAAATGTAAGAATGAATGAATGCATAAACATGGTGTACACAGACCTGGACTTATTAAGGGATGAGAAATCTTGGACAACTTATTCACCCAATGTCTTTAGTTAATTTACCTATGAATTGAAGGCTACTTCTACCCACCAAACAGGTGCTGTGATGATTAGAGGTAAGGAATGTAGAGCTTCTAGCCTGGTACCACAAACACAGCACCCAATAATTAATAAGCATCACTGACACTGTCACTGTGAGTGTATTTCCTTGAATAAAAAGACAAAGTCTACTCACGCCTCTATTTGTTTTAATATCAGTAACCTCTGTGTATTGTTTTGTAAAAAAAAGTATGTTCTCTAAACTTCTTTTTTTACTTTTTAAAATAATTTACATGAACTCAACCCTAATGTTCTCCAAAATTCTTAACATGAAGTCCCAAAACTGAGTTGCTCTGATGATTTAGCAAACTTTGAGCAGAAAAATGATTTATTTAATGGAGTAACCTTTAAAGACTCCTTCTCTAAACACTTATGACTCAAATAACCAAAGCCCTTGAATATTACACAGCTGAAAAACTCTACTATATATGGTGGGATGCCTTTCCAGGTGGCATGCAATATTCTTCTTCCAGGAAGGATCCATAATGCCTCCTCTCAGGTTTGTCTAGAAGCACATCTAATGCTGTGGTGCGCAGAGCACACTGAGGTTTTAGCCTTCCTGCCCCATGTTCCCAAGCTCTTTCTCTATGGATGGTGGAGGTACTACATGGTGGTCACAGTTCTGTGATCAAGTCAGACAGCCTGGCCCTACCTTCTCCTGGTTGTATGACTCTGGAACAATTCTTTTAGCTCTCTGGTCTTCATTTTCCTCATCTACACAATAGCAATAATGACAAAGTCCCTATGTGGATTGCATTAGCTAATTTATACCAAATGATGCCCATATTAAGTGCTCAGTAAATGTTTGAGATCTTTATGTAGAAAGAATGGTCAATGATGAGATGGGTATGGATTCTGCCTCTGCTGCTGTGTAATTAACCTTGGCCAAACTACTTCCCATTTCTGGGTATCAGTTTGCACACTGATAAAATAGTGAGGGGTGAACTCAAACCCTCAGGTTCATGTGAGCCCTCAGGTTCTCTGACACAGTAACCCTGAGTTCAGTCCTAGCCCTCACTGTGGGAAAGGTCAGGCACGTACCTGGATCTGGCAGAAGCCACGGGCGGTCAGCTCATCCAACATGAAGACCTGGAAAGCCTGCAGCAAACCCGCATAGTCGGCACTGCACATCTTGCCCGGCGGGAGCTGGAGCTGAAAGTGCCCTTGGGTCTGGATGGTCTGCCACAGCTGGGGCCCTGCAGGCAAGCACCAGGTCAGCAGACAGAGGCGACAGGACTGTGGAGTTCTTTTCTTTGTTTGGGTTTTCCTCTGCAAAAACTGACCCTTCCTCATTTAGCTTGAAACACAAGCACTGACATTTTGCATTGTCATCCCGAGTCTAAGAACTTTCCAGCATAATGGCTTGTCTCTGAACTTACTGAGCACCCTCACAGCGAGCTCAGTACTACCTCATCCTGCAAACCAGGGTGCTTGATATTTTGGGGTCTTGGACATCCTCCTTGGAAAATCTTCCATGCCATCTTGCACATAGACATGGCCATGCTATCTGGTTTTTCAGGTTAAGAATAGACACCACAGATCATGGGAATGAATGCCATTCTCTAAGGTTGTTCAGTACACAACCTGAACAATCATGCACAGCAGCCTGCATTCAACTTCAGGAGCTCAAGCTTTGTGCCTCTTTTCCCCAAAGTCCTTTGCTGTAAGATCAGTTTTGACCATCTTGGTCTTGATTTCAGCATAGCCAAAGTGGCAGGCCACTTACTTACCCAAATCACATTTTGAATTTTCTGGATGGGGACCCTCTATATCCCAGAGTGCTTTGCAACAAATGCTCTCCTTGACACTCTGGCATCCACCCAGAGCCGTGTGACAGTCCCAGGATCTTGGTCTCTCTCCCAGATGCCCTTCCCATTGCACTGGGTGGACCAAGTGCCAGGTCCCAGAGTGGGTTCAGTGTGTGATGAGGCTAAAGAAGTTCTGCTCAGGGCACTGGGAAAGAGAGCCGAAACTTACACAGGGCACGTGTCCCAGCAATCAGGACTGATGCCGGACCTGGCGCAGAGTCCAGGGCTCCCTGCTAAGCCTGGCATTAGCCCTGGAAGTCCAGGTGGTCATGAGGAGATGCTGCTGGGGCAGGGTCACTCAGAGGTTCAGAGCAGCTCTGAGCATGGCACAGCCACCTATACAGCTGTCAGAGCACCGACCTGCCCAGTATTTTTCCTGCCAAGTATCCCAAGAAGGTTGGAAGGATGGCAATTCTCTCAAGGAGCAGATGGTTCCAGAGAAGGCACATAGAAAGCCGAACTCCAGGGGTCTGTGAAGTCCATCTGCTTCTTCTAGAAGACAATGCTCCCTGGGACTGTCTCTCACCTCTTGGTGCCGTCTGGCTTACCATGAACACACTACATTTGGGTGGGGAAATGGAATAGCCATGCCTCCACATCTTGGTCCCAGCCCTAGCCCTGAGAGGGAGCGGGGTGCAGGACAGATGCCCTGAGGCCACTCACGTTGGCAGGCCCGGGGCTGAGGTGGCTGTGACTCCCAGCGTCCGCTCTCCAGGCTACATATCAGTGGCCCCAGTGGAAACACACTCCGGGAGCCCTGGCGGCACAGCAACTGGCACTGCTGGATGACAGCCCCTGTGGGGCCCGAGATGGTCTCACACAGGATTGTTCCACCAACCACCTCTGACACGTTGAACGGCAACGGACATCGCGGGCCTAGGAGGAGGAAAGCGGAGCTGTGGTGGGCACCTGCCCAGCCTCGGGAGGGCTGAACCACCTAGTTGTGGGTGTCTCCTTCTCACTCACACTGGGCCCTCCTGCTCTCCCCTTCCCTGGACCTGTCAAACTCTCAGGCCCGGGCCTGGGCCTGCTCCCCTCCTCTCTGCGCTGCCCACTACTTGGATGAGCCCATCCGCTCTCAGTTTTAACAGACACCTAAGCACGAATGCCTCTTGTAGCTTCATGTCCAGCTCAGGCACTCTTGAGCTTTTTCTCTTCTCTAAAGCCAATTAATTCACCTGGTCTCTTCACCTCAAAGCCCACCATCCAGGCCTGAACTTAGTATCTGCTACCAAACCTGCCGCTGCTTCAGTGCCCCAGCCACAGGGAGCAGCACTGCCAGCCACCCAGCCGTCCCACGCCAGCAACCTGGTGGCCTTCCTGCAGGGTGCATCTCCTCTGTCTTGGTCACGGCTCATACCTGCTCCACGTCTCTTTGTTCGCATCGCCACCTCCGTCGTTAGACATCCTTCATCTTCCGCCTGAACTGCCAGCAAATGCTCTTTGCCGGGTGTCTGAGTTTAGCCCTCACCTCCTGCCTTTCTGCTCCCATGTCCCACCCAGTCCCCACTGCTGGCAGAGAAATCGTGCCAGAGCCGAATATCAGCTCTCAACTCCCTCGTGTGCAGGCTGAACCTGGCTTCCTCTCTTCACTCGCATCTCCTCAGTTCCCTGATGCTTCCAGGAATATCTAATACTCCCTGAACACATCTCCAAGCCTTCCCTCTGCCTGCGCCTGTCTGGAAGATTTCTTTTTGACCCTCAAATATCAACTCAACAAGTTCCGTTTTCTAACACTTTCATGGTTCTCCCAGGCAGGTTTAGTTTTTTTTTGAATTCCCAGGCCACCAGGTGTAGACCTTCCTTTTGGTGATTGTTAGAACCTCTAATCAGTGGCACTTGGTCTCCCCACTGGGTTAAGTCCACAGGGAAAGAGAGTGCACCTGTCCTCTGTTCACTCAGACCACGGCACACAGCTGCCCCAGACACAGCTCAATGAATATGAGCTAAGTAAATGGGAAAATGAGTAAATCAAAGAGCAAACAGACTTAGTGTGACAATTTCACACCAATTAGAGATTTAGTTCATTATCAGACTCAGGCATAGTCTTTTGACCAGTATATGCTTGAAAATCTGCAATCTATAAGGAATATGAGGGTGTTCAGGGGCTTCAAAGAAGAAGAATGATCTATTTTGATTTCCAGAACCCAATCTGGGCTTTCTTTGTGATAAGAATGGTCCCTGGTCAAGATTTTGCACTGCGATTTGCAGTGGGCTTCTTGAGTCGTCTCTCACCAAGTCCCGAGTGTAAGTGGGACAGCAAGAGTCCAGCTATGACTCTGAGTCAGCCTAAAGGTTGTGAGTCCTGGCCCTATTATTCACTAGTTCAGGGTCCTAGCACAAGTAATTAACTTCTCTGTGACAGTTTCCTCACCCATAAAGTGATGAAGATGGCCATAACACCTACCTCCTAGTGGGAATATTTATTGAAATTATTAATTAATAATTTATGAATATTTATTTCAATATTTGCTTATTAAACTACTAGGGGATGTGGAGTATGTGCCAGCTACACCATTAAGAGCTTGACTAATAACATTTCATACAACGTTCCCCAACCCTATGGGATAGGTCCCATTATCCCTATACAGATGCCAATACTGGGGCACACAGAGGGTGAATGCCTCCTCTGTGATCAGACAGCCAGTAAACAGAAAAACTAGGATTCCAACTCCATTATCTTTGCCCTGGAATCTACATCCTCTACCAGTGTGCTAGACGCACGTGTGTATATGGGGTGTCAATGAGCGTGTAAGCATCCTTCCCATCTCAGTGAATACAGGTTTCCCCTCTTATCCCATAGGAATGATCTGCACCTGTGTTTTTTCTGTTCTTTTTTTTTTTAACCTTCCCTTGCATTTTGGAAGTGGGCCAGTGAGTGATCTGATTTGGCTAAGAAGAGGTTTTCCTCCTGGGGCCACAAACATCACCCAGGACATTGGGGCTTCTCTTGCCAGGGTTCCTACCCTCCCCCGCAGACCTGTTTTCCCACAGCCTTATTCCCTGTGTCATTGAAATGAGTGACTCCCCGGCTATGGTACAACCCAGTTGGCCCCCACAGCCAGGGAGGAGTGGCTAAGGAGAGAAGGAAGAAGTACAGAAATGAGAATTACCTGAATACCCCCCGTGGGTGCAGCCCCAGAGAGGATGCTTTACATCTTTAACGTCAAGCAATCCTTCCAAAATTATACCACTGGGAGTCCTTACTGCTATTTTAGAGATGAGGAAAATGGAGTCTGAAAGGAGCTAAGTGGCTCGCCTGGGGACATGTGTTAGTGATTGGACTAAAAGCCAGACCTGCTCGCTTCCACCTGCCATCTTCCAAGAGCTTGTGAGCACTGCCTGTCTTCTGCACACCGGGGCTGCCCAGGGGTCTCTCAGGCACTGACTCCATCTTCACGGCAACTTTGTGGGGCAGGACTGCTACCAGCCACATCTCACAGGTGAGGCCCTGGAAGTCTAGAGAGCTTGACTTCCCATCCAGAGCCCGACAGCAGGAAATGCTGTGCTCTGAGCTACCAGGCTAATGCCCAGCGGAGGAGGCAGCATTTTCCATGAATATGACATTGGATGCAGACAGAGGCAACTTGGTGTCTTTTCTAGTCCTGTCCCTAAGTAATACCAGCAAAAATAGTAATAATATGCATTTATTAGTGTATTAGTAATTCCAGTGCTCAACAGTTTACAGAGATTTTATTCTCCTTTCTTATTTTACAGATTGAGACACTGGGGTCCACAGAGGTGAGGGGGGACCAGTCCAAGGTCACCTGGTAAGTGAGTGGTGGAGCTGCCATTCAAGTCTGTCTGTCAGCCCCCTGACTCTCTATCATGCTCTGCAGCGAGTCAGCAAGAAGAGGCTTTGGGTGTCTCATGTTAACGCCATCTTCGCAGTGTATTGAGCATGGCCAGCCTCCGACCTCAGCTCCAAGACCCCAGGACTATTCCACTCTCCTGTGTTTAAATGAATGGTGTTTCTTGGTTCCTGATCATATGACCAGGAGCCTGGTCACTTTAAGACTCTCAGGGAACCTGGGCAATGTCCCAAATTACCACCTATATTAAATCTCTCAGCTTTTCCCAAACTCCCTTGCCCTGCTGTTGAATCGAAGAGGCCAGTGCTTACTGTTCCCACCACCGTCCATTCCGTCTGCACCTGCATGAGGCAAGAGTGGCTTGCCAGGCCTCGCAAGAATCAGGGATCTTCCTAGACTTCCAGCCCAATCCCACCAGCCAGTGGGGTTAGAACAGCAGGTGAGCACCTACCCAACCATCAAACCCACAATGAAGTCCTTACAAATGTTAGCTCCCCAGCCTTGAAAACAATTCAGCCAATGAAGAACTATTCCCCTATAAGGAGAGGAGGCCAAAGCTCTTCCTCTGGACATATTTATCTTATTTCTTTCTTCATTCAACAAGGTCACTAAATGACCTTCTGGAACCTTCTGCCTGTTTTCTTCTAAAGCCCTTACATCTGTACAGCACAGGGTTTCATCAGCAGGACTCCAAGTTAAATCTTGGCTGTTCCATTTGCTAACTGTGTGACTTTGGACATGCTCATGAACCTCTCTGAGCCTCAGTTTTTCCATCTGAAAAATGGGGAGCTAGGAGAGCTCCATCTATTCCCCTGCATTGTTGGAAGGCAAAAATGGGATAAGGGATGTGAAAAGTAGCTTTGAACAGGTAATCTCTGTACACATGAGCCATATCATGGATTTCTACGTGGTGAGTCTTCCTAAGCACTAAAGGAATTGTGCCCCAGACCTGTTCCTGGAGGAAGCCACACCAGTGTGTGTCCTGGGTCTCAGTGCAGACCACTCCTAGATGATCTGTACTGAGACCCAGGTCTGTGTCTGATTGTGTCTGACTTAAGGTGGACCCTTCACTTCTCTCCCTATTTTGGAAGCACAGGGCAGGCAGTTGCACGCATACATAACCATGGAGCACCTGCTGTGTATCCCTATCCCACATGGTGACAGCTGCTGAGGGTTGCAAAGATACAGATGACGCAGGGCCGGTGTGGAGGGGAGCAAAACAGGACTTGAAGGAAATGATGTGTGGTGAGAGCCTTGGGCACAGTACAGGGTCAGGGCACGAGGGAATATGGACAAAACTGGAAAGCAGCCCCTGCAGAGAGAGCAGGACTCTTCCCTCCCACCCCTGCTTCTGAGGCTACTCCCATCTCTTTACAAATATCAACCAGAAGTATCACTTGATCTAATTAAATTTCCCTGCAATTCCAAAATGTTGCTTAGAGATTAGAAAATAAAAATAATGAAAGAATAAGAACATCAAAAGAAAGGTAATTGCAGCAGACTCAGAATCATGTAGCACAGTATTCTGCAACTTTGCCAGACCCGCCACCCCAATTTGTAATAAGTGTTTTGTAACATCTCCATGTCCTGCCCTGAAAAGAAATTCACAGCTAGTCTAACCCACCTATTTACACAAATTTAAAAATGACTGTAATGTCCTGTGACTTGAGATTGTTAGAGAAATAAAAGGTTAAAAAATTATAATATATTTTAATATTTAACAATATAGTACAATATTCTATATATTCATGTGATATATATTTCAATACTTGACATTCACTCAATTTTTTAAAATAGAAATAAAAATAAACAAGTCAACATCTCCACAGATTCCTCAAGTGCCCCAGTAAGGATGGAACCATCACACTGAGATCCTGCAAACACGGTCCTTCTCCCCATCTGAGGACACAGAGAATCAGACACCAAAGCCCTGAGCAGGATAGCCCCCAAGCTTCTTGAGGTGCCAATTCCAGAGGTTCCCTGCCCAGGCTCTTTCTGACTTCAGTTCCCAGCAGGAGCATCTTCAGGAAGCAGACGTAAGTTTTCATGTGATGGAACACAACCACAGCTAGGTTCCTCCCGCGCTTCCTGTCTCCCCTCCCACCCCCGCCTTCCCAGCTTCTCTAGAACTTCACCCCGTCTGGATCAAAGAACAGACATGCAGGCCCTGTGGTTCCCCCAGGGGTTTATGACTTACTCTCACAGGTGGGCTGGCTCCCGGCCACGCGCGTCCCGGGCACCTCCTCTCCACTGTCCATGACACACCAGCAGCTGCCCTGGGCCTGGTTGCATTGCACTGGGAAAAAGCCCCCGTCCTCTGGCCCACAGGCCGGGACATAGCCTGGGCCGATTCTCCTGGAGAGGACTCCATTCTTGAGCACATTGCAGAGGCTTGGGCCTGACACAGAGACAAGCCAGATGAACGGGGCACCCAGCTCCCACTCCCGGCTTGGATGCCCACCACCCACGGCCACCCTCAGCCCACCTGCCTGCAGGGCATTCCAGGGGCATGGGGCTGCCTCCCCACCAGGAGGTTAAATGACAAGGCAAAAACCAGGCCTGGCTCAGCTCTGTACTCTCTCCCCACCACTGCCTGCCCTCAAGCAGCTTAGAGTCTTAAAGGAGATTCAACAAGTACGTGAACAGGTACAATTCTGTGAAATAAAGGCAACAATAGTGCAGTGTAGGAGCCTACGGAAGAAGACAGAGGTGAGAAGAGGCTTCCTGGAGGGACAGATGTATGGTCTAAGCAAGAATTTGTCAGGTGGGGGTGGGGAGGGGATAGGTGGACATATTGCAGGTGGCACCGCCAGAACGCATGAAGGCCCAGGTGGAAGAAAGTGTCTTCCTTTTTCAAAAGTCTGACCAGAATTTATCACAACTTCACCCTGAAGCATGACTGATGGAGAAGAAAGAGAAGCCAAAGAAGACACATGGGAGCCAGAGGCGCAGGGCCCTCAAGCCATGCCAGGGAGCTCGAGCACAGCCCCAAGGATGATGGGAGCATTACTGTGTTCAGGCAGAAGAGGGACATCTGCACATTAAAGATGGATTCACTGTGGAAACCAGATTGAAGAGCTGCACATCCAGCCAGCTCTCCAAAGGCCCAGGGCCCCCTTTGACGGTGACCAGTGCTGGTTTGCATTTCTCAGACACAAGGCACAGCCTGCTCTCTACCACGTTTGCTTCTCCCAAGAACCTGCAGAGGTGGGAGAATATTGCCCTATTTCACAGATGAGAAAACTGAGGCATAGTGAGGTCAGCAGCTGCACCCCCACAGCTATGGGAGAGGCAGAGCTGGTACATGAAGGCAGCTTTTCGGACTCCAGGCTCAGTGCCCCACAGGAGAGGTGAAAAGCGGTGTCGGGAGGGGCTGCCACTCACACTGGGCACTGCTGTTCAAGGCAGGCAGCAACTCTTCTCCTGATGCACAGTCCACACACCAGGTGCCAGCCTCCGATGCCTGCAGCCTGGCATACTCTCCTGTCTGAGACAAAGCCGAGGTCACATCAGTCACTGCTGCAGGCAAGAGGCTCTAGTGGCCAACCTGCTGCTGGCAGATGTCAAAAGTGTCCCTTCCAAAGCAACTGATGATGGCTTCTCCAGATGGAAAGACATGGGGGTCGGGAGAGGTGCTCTCCTGTTCCCAGCCCTTTACATGCATCATTTAATTGACAGCTACAACACCCTCATGAGGCAAGGACCACCATTCTCCCACTTTCAGGTGGGGAAAACTGAGGCTCTCTCAGAAAGGGAAAGTGGTGTGGCAATGCCTCACAGCTGGTGAGAGGCAAATCAGGCCCGGCCCAAACCCATCTAGACCCAAAGCCCCGTCGTACTCCTGGACCAGCCTCACTAATTCTAGAAATGAATTTGACAAGCACTGCAGTCCTCCACAGGGACTGGGCTTGCAAACCGCACCTCAGAGCACCTCTCACCTCTGCTCTAGAGTCACTTGTCCTACCATCGGATACGGTGGCTTCTGCCTCTCCTTCTCCCTGCGCATCAGTGCCCAGGATGCTGAAGCAAAATTGCATTTCTGCAGCAGGTGCTTTCCGGCCAAGATAAAAAACTAAATGGCATTGACTAATTTCTCTATGAAGCTATCCATACGTGGGTCCCTGTTTACAGTACCTAACAATAACAATAAGGAAGCTTATGCTTAGCACGGTATAGTTTCATGAGCTTCAATGCTGCTGTTTCATCTGCTTCTCACCAAGTGCCTGGACTGAGCAGAGTGAGTGATGGTGTTCCTACCATCCTATTTCAGAAAAAGAACACTGAGGCCCAGAGACTTCCCTCACTTGACAAGTAAGTGGGTAAGTTCCAGGCATAAATTCTTTCTCTAGGAGCTCTACATCAGGACTTCACTGAATGATGAATTGTTACAGTCACCCTGGGAATCGGGGAGGGCCAGAGGCTGCTGTCCTCCATGTATGCTGGGAACCCGAGGCGCAGCAAGCATAGGGCCTTGGCTAAGACACCTTTAGGAAATCATGATAGCGTGTTTTGTTTATTTTTCAAAGAGTTCTTATGAAAGATATTTCCTTGGAGTCTCAAAACAATTCTAGCATTAGTTAGGACAAAATATGGCCTGATCTTATGATTAAACAAAACAAACTGGGAGACAGAAAAAGTCAGCAAATGGCCCAAGGTCATAGAACCAGGTTCTAGCAGGCCTGGACAAACACCCAAGCTGAGAACTCCGTGAGCTTTTAACTAAGCCAAATGTATTGACAAAAAGAAAAATCATCTTCAACCGGGGGACAGGGGCAAGTCCCGGCTCCAGTCCTGTGCTTCCAGAGCCTTACCTCTAGGCAGGCTGGGATGAACAGGTCTTTTGGAGATGGGTTTCCTTGGGATCTAGCCTGTTTCCAACTGGAAAGCAGCCCACTGCTTCGAGATTTCTCACAGGTGGTTGGGCCTGTGGGAGAGAGAGGTGTTCTTAAAGGACTGGTCGTGGGAGCCAAGGGGGAAGAGGGGAGCCCAGGCTGACCCCAGGTTTCAGGGTCATGGGCCTAGGCAAAGGGAGGTGCTCTTCACAGAGAGGTGGAACCTCAGAGGAAAAAGATTCATGTGGGACATGTCAGCTTTGAGATGTCAAGTGGACTGTGGATTTCACAGGGCTGAGCCTCAGGAGAGGGCTTGGGACTGCAGGTTCCAATGTGAGGCAGTTGCTGAAACTACAGGAGTGGCTGAAACTGCCCAGCAGGCGTACAGGGAGGAGAACCAGGGCTTCCTCATCAGTCTCCACCTGCAAAGCTGGGAGCATCAGCTAGGAAGGGCCAATGTCAGCACAAGCTTGCAGGCCTGGGGGCTTGGGAAAATGTGTCTGGCTTCACCTGGAGCGGGCTGAAGGGCTAAGGAGTCTCCAGTGGTTGAGCAGCCTCAGCTGACTAGATGAGTGATGCCCACCAAGGCGGGTCAGGAGGGGAGCTCTGCAGGTTTCACTTACACTGTGGGATCTGCAGAGAGCGGGCAGTCAGCGAGGCAGGGACGAACTCTCCTTTCTCATCTACACACCAGCAGTGCCCTGGAAAACAGCCAAGGGGAGGACATTCAGGAATCGCACTGGGGACTTGCCCCTGAGTGTCCCATAAACAACTTTCCTTCTGTGCCCTCATAGCAGTGCAAGCCTGGTTGCCTGCTGTCCCCAGTCTACACCCCCAGTTGGACATTGTCCACGATCACTCTGATGCCCCCAGCAACCACCCACTTGTCTTTCAGGCTGCTAGAAATTCCTGCTCCTGTTACACAAGCAAGATAACTGGAGGTCAGAGAAGCTAAGGAATTTGTCACCAGCTGCTAAAGAGAAGCCTAAGAGTCCAGCTCACTTGCCTCCCAGTGTGGGGTTCTGTCCTCTAAAATAAAAAAAGGGGCTGTCACTTGGCCACCTTACCAGTCCCGGCGTAGCACTGCACGGGCTCCCACCTTCCGAACGCATCACACTGTGGCACGTAGGGGCCTGACCGCAGGCGGGCGGATGCTCCAGCAGAGTCGTCCAGAGAAAAGCGGCGACTCTGATAGAAGTTTAAGGCTGGAGTCAGGGAAGGAGAAAAGTAGAATATGACCACCTGCCCTGTGTGGGCTCTGATGTTGAGAACAACCACATACGTCCTGGTTCCAACATAAGGAGGCCTTCTTATTTACTGATTTGACAAACATTTCAACCCGCAGTATTACAGAGGCTTCTTGCACAGTGGGAAGGCACTCAACATATTGTCCTTTAAGCATAACACTTAGGCTGAAGCTTGAAAGAATATGACAGTAGACCGCTACTAGAACTTCCAGATAGAAATAATTAGGTTAGTGAAGTGTCTTGGCACATGAGGTAATAGAGATAACAGACAGGCTCTATACTCATGTTGTGTGCGAGGCACTACCCAAATACATACCTTAATTAATTTAATTCTCACAGCAACCTAGAAGAAATGTCATGTTTTCCTATTTTTTTTTTTTTTTTTTTTTGAGATGGAGTTTCACTCTTGTTACCCAGGCTGGAGTGCAATGGCACGATCTTGGCTCACCGCAACCTCCGCCTCCTGGGTTCAAGCAATTCTCCTGCCTCAGCCTCCTAAGTAGCTGGGACCACAGGTGCGTGCCACCATGCCCAGCTAATTTTTGTATTTTTAGTAGAGACAGGGTTTCACCATGTTGACCAGGATGGTCTCGATCTCTTGACCTTGTGATCCACCCGCCTCGGCCTCCCAAAGTGCTAGGATTATAGGCATGAGCCACCATGCCTGGCCCATGTTATCCTATTTAATGGATGAGAAAACTGAGACACAGGCGGATTAAACAACTTAACCAAGGGCCCACAGCCAGAAAGGGGAGGGGTTGGCCTTGGAACACAAGAGGGCAATCGATGTCAGCTGCCCTCGTAGGTTACCCTGCCAACCTCCTACAGTTTAGTTCTTTACCCGCTTTGAAAATTTGTTATCCACAAAATTGTATCAGATCTTCACAGCAGCTCTATGAAGTCAGAACTTTTACACCAGGTGAGGACACAGAGGCTCAATGAGGGAGGTTATATGATGAACCACTGGCCACCCCACTAATAAAACTGTACCCTATCCTCAGCTCTGGCAGTCCCTGTCCGACTGGGCTCTGTGCATGGCTTTCCGCACCAGCAACATAGTACCTAGTGTACTCATTTATTGTGTTAGATTTGTCTCTTCTGTCCTAACACTTAAGCTCTTTGGTGCAGAGATTTGTGTTTATTTTGCACATAGTGGAGTGACTGGCTCATAGAAGGCACTCAAGAAATAACCGATTGGGAAAAAAGTGAATGAATGCATGATGGGGAAAGGAAGAAGCAAGGGTGGGCAGCGGGTGGGACACACATCAGCCTGGTCCGGGTCTTACCAGGCCCAGTCTGATTTGCCCCAACCACCGCCCTCCTCCCAGGTGGCGGTGAACTGTCGCCTGAGCTCTTTCTCCACTCCTGCTGGCATCTGCGGCAGGTTGGGGTTCCTCACCGGGATCCTGGAGGGAGAACGGCTGCATCTGGGGCGGTATTGTGGGCAGTCACCTGCAGCCCATTGAGACAGTTCTCCCCACTCCCCAGCTTTCAGAAACAGGCTTCCTACTCCAAACAGGAGAGCCTGCAGCTGTAGGATGCCACCGACTCACAGTCAGAGCCCATCTGGGGACAGCAGGACCCACCTTTGAAGCAGCCCCTACAGTGGACAGAGTTCTGGAGTCTGCTAGGCCTCCTGCTGCATCCTGGCGCTGCACCTTCTAACTGAGATCATGAGCAAGTTGCCCAACCTCTCTGGGCCTGTTTCCTCATCTGTGAAATGGGTCTAACACTCACCTAATAGGGCAAGTGTGATATTTACATCAAAGGAGCTGATAGGCGTCAAGCACCAAGCTGCGTCCATTTATCCCCGTGGCCTCCAGCACCCTCATTAGGCCCTCAGACGTGGCTGCCATGTTCCAGTGGCCAAAGCACTTTGTTCCGGGCCCCCAGTCGCCAGACTCTCAGGGAAAAGACCAGGCCTGGCCCCGTATGGTCCCTTCCTCTTTTCTCTACAGGCTCAGACATGCAAAGCTGAGCATGTGGCTACTTGGAGAGGAACTTCTCAGCTCAACTTCTGAAGAAAACGCCATCATGCCGTTCAATGACTAACACTGACAGCACGAGTGACGTTCCCTCCCCTTTCTCGACATTTTCCTCCCTGACCAAAGTGGTCACAACTGAAGGAGCATCAATCCCACTTCTCTCTTTGATTACCTCAAATCCTGTCTTTGTACAAACATGTAAAACAACAGGGTTCTTCTCAAAAGCAGAAGTCCCCAAGTCTCTGAGGAACAGAGAAAAGCAGTGCCTGGGCATAGGGTGAGGGGAGGGGACGGAAGAGAGAAAGAAGGAAGGAAGGAACAAGGATGGTTAACCACCATCCGCTGAGCTCCTCGTAGGTGTCAGCACTGAGCCACCCACCAGGGATATAGGAAGAATAAGACACAGTGCCTTGTCCTCCAAAAGAGATGTCTGGTGGGAGAGAGAAGCAGGAAACGATGATGGCACTCGGGAGACTGTCACGTGATATTAGGAGAACAAAGATCACTGAGACCCAATCCCACGCTGGCGGTAGACACCCTGGAATGCCTGGAGTGGATGGGAAGGCAGGGAGATACCCTCCTGCTGGAAGGCTTCTCTTTGACTCGGAGCAGATGTTGTCAGGGGAGGATTGCTTTGCTCTTTGGTGACTCATGCCTGGAAGGCTAGACAGGGAATCAGCTGAGACCATTTGAAAGGGATGGGAATCCTGAGGAAGATTCAAAGGCAGATGAACCATTTGTCCTTGTCAAGTTGAAGCGGGGTCAGTGAGAAAACTTGGAAGGGACTTGCCCTCCTGCTGGAGCAGCTGTGAGGTCATGGAGGAAGAACAAGGGCTCTAGGATGAGGCAGAGCTAGGCACCGACCTCAGCCACACCTGGAGTCAGCCCGGCGGGGAACAGGAGAGCTGAGACGATGAGCTGGAGGACCAGGTCTCTGGGCTTTCTGTCCAGGCCCACTGGTCATCAGCTGGGTGAACTCGGGCAAGTTTCCCCATTTACAAAGAGTTGTGGATAGTGACTCCACCATCATTCTTCTGGAGATGTTAGATTAAATGTGAAG
Organism: Aotus nancymaae; assembly: GCF_030222135.1. Lineage (NCBI taxonomy): Eukaryota > Metazoa > Chordata > Mammalia > Primates > Aotidae > Aotus > Aotus nancymaae. Next base: position 81,017,974 of record NW_026988450.1, on the reverse strand, counting down.
ATCTGACAATCTACTTAGCACAGTAAGTGCCTGCTCAAAGTTTAGAATATTGTTTAGCTGGCCAGGCGCTGTGGCTCATACCTGTAATCGCAGCACTTTGGGAGGCCAAGGCGGGCAGATCCCTTGAAGTCAGGAGTTCGAGACCAGCCTGGCCAACATAGTGAAATCCCCCATCTCTACTAAAAATGCAAAAATTAGCTGGGTGTGGTGGTGCACACCTGTAGTCCCAGCTACTCGGGTGGTTGAGGTGGGAAGATTCCTGAGTCCAGGAGTTTGAGACTGTGCTGGGCTATGATTGTGTCACTGCTCTCAGCCTGGGCAACACAGCAAGATTCCATCTCAAAAAAAAAAAAAAAAAAAAGAATATTGTTTGGCTGTCATTATAGGCCACAGGACTGCAGGCTCCCTGAGCTTATGCCTCTGTCACGTGCAGGTAGTAATTCATGCCTTTTGGAGCTACTCTTAGGATCAGATGAGATCAATGTGTCATAGTTCCTCAATAATGAGGGTTCCTCTCCCCTCCCGCTGTGAGATATTCCTGAATCCCTGGAAATGGAGGGAAGCTTTGGAGCAGGCCATCAGGGTCATATAAGCATTCAAGGGCTTGGGTCCCTCACATTTTAAAAAGAATACTTGGCTTTGTGGGAGCTGCAGGTACCATCTGAAACCGGCCCTAAGGTAGATTCACTGGAGAATTAGGGAGCATTTTAGAGATGCTCCAGCATTCCAGCTTTGACTGGTGCCCCAAACCACTTTGCCTTTTCCTTCCCAGGAACCCACCAGCCTCGGGAAGCCGAACCACAAAGTCCTCAAGATCACTGAGGAGAGACAAAGTGAAGCTCCTGCTTTTCCAAAGGAATGCAGTAAGAAAGCTGAAGGGCACAGCACTCACTAGACTGAGCCGCCAGGCGAATGGCATAATCACTCCCACGCAGAAACTGCTCCGAGAAAGCCTCCCGGGGCGAGAAGAGCGGAGGAAGGCCCAGGTCTTCATTCCTCAGCTGGATTCCCTTGGCCACCAGGAAACTCTCCCCCAGAGGGAACTGAGAACTGTTAGAAGCTGAGACAATCTCTTCCGTTTCCCTAATGAACTGCAGTACGCGGAGCTTTGCTTCCTCACAGGAGCCAGGACCTAGGGGAATAAAAGTATCGCAGATGGACTCACTCACCACGTGGCACTCCCTCTGATTCCCATGAGGCATGTGTGCCCTCAAACACATACTTACACTTTACACACACCACACACACATACACATAAACACACACATATATACACACCACCCCCACACCACACACAATACACCACACACATACACACCACACACAAACACACCACACACACACATACATCACACACACATCACACACAGTACACACATATCACATACACACCACACATCCACACAAACCACATACATACATATACACATACATATGTGCCACACATATACACACCACACACATAAACATCACACATACATCACCCTCACACACCATACACACACCACACACACACGCCACACACACAGTACACACATACAGATCACATACACATGACATATACATACACACACACCACATATATACATATACACATACACACACACCACACACACCATACACGTACACACCACACACACAAACCACATACATGCACACCACATCCCTACCACACACACACCACAATGCACTTACACAAATACCACACATGCACATACACAAATACACACCACACACATACACAACACACACACATACACACACACCCTCTACACATACACCACACATACATAAACACCCCACACACATATACACACACAGACACATCATACACACACACCACATACCCATACACACCACATGCACACCACACACACACCACACACAGTACACACACACCACATACACACGCACACCACACAAATACACACGCCAAAAACATATGCACATACCACACCCATAAATGCACACACCATACACACATAGAAACACAACCCATACACACACCACACAGACACATAAACACACACATCACACCACACACATATACACACTACACAATACACACACATGCACGTGTGTATTTTTTCCTCAGCTGTTTCCTTTGCAGTAGCTCTTTCCACAAGTTGGAATGTTCCTCGTTTTGCCTCCACACTCATTCAGTCACCATTTGTGGAGGCACACAGCATAAGATGAGTAATAACTAACACCTGCTCCGTGCTGCACATCATTCTAAGCATATACACACAGACAGTCTAATCTCTGCAACAGCCCAATAACATATTCTTATGTTACAGATGAGAAACTGAGGCATGGAGAAGTCATATAACTTAAATGAACTCCAGCTAGCAAGTAGCTGATTCCGAATTTCAATCTAGACATTCTCACTCTCAGAATATGATCTTGACTAGCTGTCTCTAATGAAGGATGGACAGATGGATGGATGGATGGATGGATGGATGGATGGATGGATGGATGGATATCAAAAGTTGAAGGGAGGCACTGTAGGTTAATAGAGAGTTATTCTTGTGAAGAGGAAAGAGTGTGGCGCTCAAAGACCTTTGGGTTCAATTGTTGGGTCATTGATTAGTTGTACAACCATGGATAATGCACTTAACTTCTCTGAGCTTCAGCCTCCTATCTGTGCAATAAGAAAAATTGGGGCATCTACTCCATGGGCTTTTGTAATGAGCCTTCGAGGTGCTGCAGTTGAAGTGCTTGGCACAGCATCTGGCACATGCTGTCCTTGGCATTGTCACTTAGCAAAATCCACCCTCGCCATATTTACTTCAACCATCACACGGTGAATTCAACAGTGGGGGTGTCACTGGATTCTTTTGAGAGCAGGGGATCAACAGAAAATTCTGACTTCTAGAATTTAAGATATTGATTTCTTGTTCAAAAGGATGTCATCAAACAAATTATTCTATTAATCCAAGGGATTTTGAATCTCTGAAGCAAAATCTCACATTTAAAAACCTCTGCTTGCTCTCCATTTCTTCCAGGATAAAGTGAAAATCTATAACTGGGCACATAAGATCTTGTAAAATATGTCCCCAGCTGGGTGCAGTGACTCACACCTGTAATCCTAGTACTTTGGGAGGCCGAAGCAGCTTTAGCCCAGGAGTTCAAGGTAGCTTCAGCCCAGGAGTTCAAGACCAGCCTGGGCAGCATGGTAAAACCCTGTCTCTACAAGAAACGCAAAAATTAGCCGGGCGTGATGGTACATGCCTGTAGTTCTAGCTACTTGGGAGACTGAGGTGGGAGGTCAAGGCTGCAGTGAACTGAGATCGTACCACTGCACTCCAACACAGGCAACAGAGCAAGACTCTCTCAACAAAGTAACAATCTGTCCTCAACTTATTTCCACCTCTTCTTCTTTCGTTCCCTCCTGCGCCCCCTCCCCTCCTACATCAATAACCTTTATTCCCCCTCGCTCATAGCATTCACTCAGTGCATGCTATTTCCTCTGTCACAAAGGACCTGCCACATCTTGAGTGGACAAATACCTCTTAAGATTCATCCCTGTAGTTGGGGTCAAGCCAATCTTTACCCAATCTTCAATGAGTTAGTACCCCCTTTCTCTGAGCGCACTCTACCACATTTTCTGTGTACATATCTTTGTTCCATCATTGCCATTTATTACATTCCTGATAACATCTTTGATTTCCCCACTGGTCTCCAAGCTTCTCAGGGCAGACACCATCCTTCACATGACAGTCTCCCCATCATACAGTACAGTGCACACAGTAGGCAGTTCATAAATGCATATTAAATGAAGAAAGCAAAATTTCAAACAGGCCAGAGATAGCAATGCAGACTCAAACTCCTAGAGGCCTGAGTCATCACCTGAGCATGCATGTAGGAAGTTATTGGTCCCTTCATTACTCACTATCAATTGTATTAATCCAGCTATCACTTATTAAGTACTTCCTATGTGCCACTTTACATCTATTACCTTTTGCAATTCTTCCAACAAGCCTTTCAGGCAGTTATGTATTGGAACTCCGTCAGATTTTACAGATGACACTAAGACTCAAAAGTGTTAGCCTCTCTCAGGTCACAGAGCAGTAAATGGTAGAACCACGGTAGAAGGCAACTACTGTTCTGTCCCCCAGGCCAGTCCTCCTCAAGCTTTTGGCTGCATTCAATTCCCCTGGGAATATTGTGGAAATGCAAGTTTTGATTCAATAGGTGGGGTTTGAGATCCTGAATCTTTAATGAGTTCCCAAGGTGAATGCCAATGCTGCCGGATCACGCTTTGAGTGTGATCAAACCCTTATAAACAAAAGAGTTTGAATATGCAACCTCTCCCCACCCCAAAATGGGTATTTCTTTATAAGGCATATACATATACTACTAAAATAATATACTACATGTGGATTTTTAGCTGTTTCAGCTGTTAATATTTAATTGCAAAAATGAAAATATTAATAGAAATGTCAAAGGAAGGCAGAAAATACTGAATAGAGAAGGAAGTTCTAACATTTTCTCCCTAATGGATGATCTTGTACCCAGTCTCTTGTCACTCAATGAAAAAAGTCTAGTTCTAACATTCTACCCAGCATTCAGACTAAAGTAAGATAGTCACTAAAGTAATCCTAGCACTTTGGGAGGCCGAGTCAGGCAGATCACCTGAGGTCAGGAGTTCAAGACCAGCCCGGCCAACATGGTGAAACCCCTGCCTCTACTAAAAATACAAAAAATTACCTGGATGTGGTGGCAGGGGCCTGTAGTCCCCATTACTTGGGAGGCTGAGGCAGGAGAATCACTTGGACCTGGGAGGCAGTGGTTTCAGTGAGCAGAAATCACACCATTGCACTCCAGCCTGGGCAACAAGACCGAAACTCTACCTCAAAATAAAATAAAATAAAGTTACTAGATACTTTTGGTATCAACAACTGAGCCTCCTAAAATTGCATACAAATAGGACCAAATTTAATCTTAGATAATTTAAAATTATGGGACTGTCCCCATGTAAGAGACCCAAGTACTGGTTTGGAGTATGACTCTACAAATACCACAAAAATAAATAAGATTTCTTATTTAACAGTCAGGCCAAGATCAAGGTGTTAACCTTGAGGGTTGCATTGCTAGAACTTGACATTTGAATGGAGAGTCCTTGCACTGCCATCTCTGAGCTGTTCAAAATGCCAAGAGTATTACTGTTCTCCTCACATGGCACTTTCACCCGACATTCTAAAACTCCAGTTGTCACCGAAGCCTAAACTTTGGTTAATATCAAAATAGCTTAATGGATTTTAATACTATTCAGAAAGGTCCAGACAATGTTTAACATTGCAAAGAATGAATTGAGAGCTTTCATGGAATGGCTGTCATCTCACCTATATTAGCAATGGCTGGTTAGAGAGATTCTGATTTGGTGATAACGGTGTTCAACCTATCTGGTTCTTTCAAACTGCTGGTGCGGCTACGGGAGATAAGGCATTTTAACCGAAACTAGTGTCAGCTTCATTCTATTTATGGCTCAACTTGCCCATAAATTGACCTGCCACAGAGCTGAACGTATAGACCTCAGTTAGCAGCTCTCCAAACAGTCCCTTAGTTAAATCCTTCCAAATCAATTAAAGCCACTTCAGCTGAGGTCTCCGCATGTAGCAGCATTCTATGCAAGCAGCAGGATCACTGTAATACTCATTGGTCAATTAAAAGGTGCACCTAACATAGGAGAGATTACTAAACATTAACCATAGGAGGGTAAGGACCAGGTCATTCTCCACTTTTACAGCATTCAGCAGCTCTAAGATGAAGATGCTTTGCACACAGAAGACATCCAGTAAAAATCTAAGACACTGATTGAAGTAATCAATTATATGAAAGTTTTAAAATATACTGCATCAATCTTGCCAACACCTGATTGTGAGGATGCAGGGAAGTCCCTTCCCTCTGTGAGCCTTGGTTTTCTCAGCCATCTCTAAACTCCATTCCAGCTTTGACAATACCCTCCCACTAGACATCCTTTTTAAAAAAAATATTACACACACACACACACACACACACACACATTTAGCGCTTCATATGCGTTAGCTCACATGTTGGGAGTTTGCTTGGCTCGGTTCGAGTGCCTTCCAGCTCTTGGCCAGCCTCATCCACACACCAGCAGTTCCGAAGGTCAAAGTGTGCCAGAGGAGTGCTGAAGTCCGAGTAGGGTCCTGGGTATCGGCTTAGTTGGCCATTTAGGATCTGCCAGAAGAGGTAGGGTTCCAGGAGGACATTCTCCCTGGGCTGGGACTGGTTCCCTTCCAGTGCTGCGAGTGGGACATCTTGTAGAGAAGGGTATTGTGACAGCACAGGGAAGATATCTTGCTCGCCAGCTTCATACAGACTTTGAAGGAAGAGACTGAAGTTTCCGGAAGCTGCTTCTCTGTAGCTCATGATCTTCACCAGCAACTCGGCAGGCGTCAGCTCCTGGCCCTTGTTCTGAGCCTCCCATCGCTGGTACCACTCGAAGATCTGCTCGGGGGGCCCATCGCATTGCACTTGTCTCCACCACCCGTCAGCACGGCACTGTGGCATGTAAGTGTTGGGAAGGGTTGGTAGCATGCTGGAGTTAGAGAGCAGGGCCTGCACCGTCCGGAGGAAAGCTTGCTCAGCCTGTAATTGACAAGGTGTGGGACCTGGGGAGAAACGATGAGCAGGTGTTTCAGTTTAAGAAACTTAATAAGCTGGAAAGACCAAGATAAAACCACTTAATTGTCCAAACTCCATCTAAACCCTTTTGTAGCCATAGAAATCCCATGAAGCTTAAATATGTAAATAACATCTACATAGGCATTGTTCCGTGACTAAATCAGCACCATTGACATCAGTTGGTGATCAGCACTGCAGAAATGTGTGTGGCAGTTCTCTAAGGCCAAACAAATCTCCCTATTTACTCCTGGGTTTGATGAACATTATCTAGGTGTTCCTAGATAATTTTTAGATAAGCAGTCAATTTTGTCCTTAACTGAAGTGTAGGCATTGGCCAGGACTGGATTTCTATGACTGTACTGGATTGGGCCAGGGCCTAAAGAGAGACTCAGGGAATCTACAGATTGAATACCCAACAGACTTACATTTCTTGGGCTTCCCCATTGCACTTTGAGTTCCAGGAATGGCCTGACCTTCAGCGTCAACACAGTAGCACTCTGCTTTGAAGCACTGGACAGGCAGGAAATGTCCCTCACTAGTACAAGCAGGGACAAACAAGCTAAAGCCAGCAGGCTGGCTGCCCATGAGGCTTTGCATGCGAGCCCTTTGCTTTTCACAGTCTGTGGGGCACCTTGGTTGTCTACCTCTGACTCTTGAGCCTGGAAGCTCTTTGCCCCAGGAATCCACACACCAGCACTCTCCTGCGAAGCACTGGATGTCCTCATAGCTTCCTTCTGCCCTGCATGATGGGACAAATAGCCTTTCAGGTGTCTGCTCACATGTCTGGGAGCTGAGCACTATTTCCATCACATCACCTAAATCTCTTGCCACATCTTCTGGCACAGAGATAGCATGCTGCAAGAAGAGAAGGAATTCTGGAAGCTCCAGGAGAGAAGCAAGGAATTTGAGGGCATTTTGGTTCTCTTGTAGGTTAATTTCAAAGCCAAAGCTGCCCACAGTTGGCTTATTCATAGCAACATCCTTCTTAGAGGCTTCAGGAGTTTCTGTAGAAGAATTTGAATCTAATCCCACAGAGAGTGGCTTGGCCAAATCTTCTATTCTCCCTCCATTCGAGAAGCTTGCAAGACCAAGTTGCTGGAAAAACTGACTGAAGTTAAATGTGCCTCTTGTGCCAAGGGCTCCAGACAAGTTAAACTGGCCAAGATTCACCAAAAATTTCCCTCCAAAAAGGTTTTGCTGGAGTCTCTTTGGGTTGGTGGTAAACTGAAGAGCAAGACGAGCCAGCTCTCGGGAGGGAAAAATCGCACGGATGGCTTCCTTGAGGAGACTTTCTGAGACAGAAAACCGTTGGCTCTGTCCCTCCACCATTGGGTGGAGGAGCCCAGAGTCCACAAAGAGCTCCTTGATCGTAGGTGGGCAGGGTGTGGCAAATCTGGCTACTCTTGGAGAGGCCCGTCCTTTCTCCTGGGAGGAGAACAGGTCATGCTGGCTGAAGTAGCCTGAGGTCCCAAAGTAGAGTCTGGACAAGGCCTGCTGTCTTTTGGAGGCACAAGATTGGCCTTCAGCTGCATGAGACAAAGTGAAATAGGAGAAAAGGTTTTAACGTCACAAGCAATCCTGAGACAGCCCCTCAGATCTTTCAGGTCGTAAGATGCCAGAACATCCCATCTCTGTGTCCTTCTATTTTTTCCTTTCCCCCCAGCTGCCTCTGTGGGGCCATTTTGGGGGAGTGACTGTTCCAGTTGGCATGACCACACCCACAGCTCTCACTAGAGGCTGATCCCTTCTAAGGCAAGTCTCATAAATACTGGCCCACTTTCTGAAAATCTGACCTCATTTGCCAAGTGAACTCAGGTGAATAGTGTCGCCCTCACCCACAGACATGACATTCACGTTTACAGGAACCTCAGAATGTGATTTAGAAATAGGGTCTTTGCAGATGTCACCAAGTTAAGAGGATACCGGATTAGAGAGGGCTCTAAATCCAGTGACTCGTGTCCTTATAAAAAGGGCATGTGAAGACACAAAGATGCACACAGGGAAGAAGACTGTGTGAGGATGGAGAAACAGATTGGAGGGAGGCAGCCACAAGCCAAGGACACCAGGGATTGACAGCGAACACCGGAAACTAGGAAGGGGCAAGGAAGAATTCTGCCTTAGAATCTTCAGAGAGAGCATGGCCCTGACCACACCTTGATTTCAGACTTCTGGCCTCCAGAACTATGAGAGAACAAACTTCTGTTGTTTTAAGCCACCTGATTTGCGGTGATTTGTTATGGCAGCCCTTCGAAACTAGAACTCCAACACATGCCTATGTGTATTTAATGAAATGTTGTCTTCCAGTATTCTGTCGTTGGAATTCTCAATAGACTTTAATGCTTCACTAAGTGCTTTTAGTGTGGCTAATTCCTCCTTGGGGGTAGTCTTGTCTAGGCTAGCTATGGTCTCTTTGAGGGCAAGAACCATATCTGAAATGCTGTTAATGGCTCCTATAATAAGAAATATTTTCCTACATTGTAATATATATTATAACATAGGGAATATAATACTTCCTATAATATAAAACAAGAATGCCCACCCAGCGTACACACTTAGAACATTATTCTGGGCTCCTTGACCTTTCCTAGAAATTACTAATTTAACAGTGATCAACCCAGCCAACTCTTTGCATGATCAAATCACTCTATCTGAACATCCTAGGCTGACTCTAGCCACATTAAGAGAAAAAAAAATGTAAAATTCAAACACCAAGTGGCTGTCTCAGTTACATAGGTGGATATAATAAGCAAGCTCCACTTTTCTCCATAAAATCATAACTCTGAGAAGACCTTTTAACCACCCGCCCCACCCCCAACTTTTAAAATATTTTTTTCCTCTTGATTCACACAAATGCCAAGAAGAAAGTCACCCAATTTCCTTCTGTAACCAGGCAACGGAGAAAGAACTGGAAAATGTGGTGCGAGTGGGGAGAGACTGGCAGCATCGGAGCACATAACATCCCTCAGCGAGGCCACAGCCTCTTTTAATGGATATTACAGGAAGCTGTGGCAGAAATTAAGTTTACTGCTTTGCTTAGTCTTACTCCAAGTTAAGAGCTTACCCCTTCCAGTCATTTGTTACATAGTGTTACCAAAGCAAGGAAATTCAATTACTGTTTCCACATGGCATTTTTTTCCTCGGAAAAGGACCTGATACACCAGAGAGAAAAAATGAAAATATACGATCCCTCTATGCACTTGACAGAGCCGTTTCTGGACTTTAACTCGGCAGGTCATTGTTCTTCCTCTCCACCGGGAAGCTGGAGGGCATACCATCCTCTAGGTTTTAGTAGAAATGAAATGTGATTGCAAATACCTTCAAGAAAGTACCTCCAAATTTTCTCTTTTGACATTCTCACACTTAGCAGATAGAATTTGACCACGTGCCATCAAGAATATTCAAAAGGTTAAGTTGGAGAAATGGAATGATTTAACAGGCATTATTGAACGAATGTTAACATATATATTGACGCTATAAAAACCCTGCACTGGTGTATCACAATTCCAAATCTTTTAAAATCTACCCAGCTTCCCCAAGCTGGAAGCCTAGGAGTGCTCTTGCTTCTTTCCTTCCTCATGGTAACATCCTTCAAAATTTCACTGGGAAGAGAAAATGGGGTCTTCGCTGGAATGCCTAATAAGAGTTCTCACTGTCTCCCACTGTTTCTGCTTTAGTGTTGATTCCCATACTTGGTTGAATAGTGTCCCTCAAATTCATGCTCTTCCCAGAACTACAGAACATGACCTTATTTAGCAGAAGGGTCATTGTAGATGGGATTAGTTAAAATGATGGCTGACTGGATCAGGTGGAGCCTTAACCCAACATGACTGGTCTCCTTATAAGAAGGGAAGATGCACAGACAGACAGAGGGAAGACGGCCATGTGGCAATGGAGGCAAAGACTGCAGTCATGCTGCCCCAAACCAAAGAAAGCACAGATTGCGGGCAGCCACCAAAACCTAGGAAGAGGCAAGAAAGGATCCTCCCCTAGAGCTTTCAGAGGGAGCACGGCCCCACTGACACCCTGATTTTCAGTTTCCAGCCTCCAGAACAGAGACAATACATTTTAGTTGCTCTCAGATGCCCACTCTGTGGTGATTTATTACCATAGCCCTAGAAAACTAATATAGACCTCATCATCTCTGTTTGGAACACGGCAATGACCTTCTAATTAGCCCCATTGCCTCTGGACGACCGCTCCTTTAAGTCTCTCCTCCAGAATTTCTTTGTCTTACACGCAAAACCCACGATGACACTGTCCAACTTAAAACCTTTCACTGTTGTCACCTGACCTCCCGGATGAAGATCCCAAGCCTTTGTTAGGATAACAAAGACCTCATTGTCTTACCCCTGCCTTTCTCCAGAGTCCGGAGCACCACCCTGTTCATACTCCAGCAATTTTTTCTCTACCCTTCTTGCAGATTAGATGATCATTAGCATTTCCTGTTATTCTGTCCTTCCAATTTTGCTTCTTCTGTTCTCTATATAGAGAACACCTTTCCTTACTCCCCTCCTTCAGGAAACACCTTGGAAGATTCTGATCAAGTGCAGCCTCTTCCATGCAGCCTTGCTAAATGCCTCCCTCCCATGCCTGCTGCAAGATGGAATGCCCGCCCCACCGTGCTCCTGTAGCTACGTGCATGCTCCTGTCTCATGGCACATTTATTTTTCTTCACCTGTGAGCCTCCTAATATTCCCTGAGCTCCCTGAAAAAGCAACCAGGTCTGACAGAAGATGAGAAACATGTGGGAAGTGAATGATGATAACCTGGTTTTCAGTCAGGTTGAGCTTAAAGGGCCAGTGGGGCACACCAGAAGGCAGTTGAATTAATGGGGTCCAGGGAGGTTGGTCTGGAGAACAGCTAAAGTAACATGATCCGAGGAGCCCACAAGAAGCCCCCAGAGGAAACCCACCACAAGATGGCGGCTCCCCTTGCTGCCGGGTTCCATGGATTTCCTTCCCCTGGGCGTCCACACACCAGCAGGGCCCTTCCGTCTGGCACTGCACTGCCTGATAGTCTCCATTTCGGCGGCAGCTTGGAACATAGGGGTGACCAAAGTTGGTTGCTGTAAACCGCTCCACTTCACATTTTGTGGGGCCTAGAAGAAATCCACGCAGTAAAGGAGAAGACAGTGTCAACAACGCTTGGTGTCTTCCCAGCATGCACTGCTGCCTGCTCTTAGGATTCTTCTCATCTCTGCCCTCACTTTGGTGGAACAGCCACGCAGACCGTAGCGATTTTGAAACCCAAAGGGCGCCCCCTAATGGAAACACGCACATTGTTGGCAGCTTATTACTTACATCGGAATCTGCCAGAGATGACGGACTGAACCGCGAGGAACCGTCTCTGCAGTATCCGGTACAGGGTGGTTTCGGTGAAGGTGGAAGCACGGTCCAGGCCAGCGAAAATGGTGTCATAAATTTCATCCAGTAACAACTCCAAACCTGAACAAAGACAGCAAGACTTTCAGGGATGGTCTCATTCCGAAAGGAAGCCCTGACCTCGCTGTGCAAACATATTGAGAGAGAGAGAGCCTTCACCAGCATCATTAGGCAATCAGTCTGAACAACACTTTAACAGTTTCCAAAGTCAGGCCTGCTGTGGGTGGTTGTGCAGGTTGTTCACAAAACAAAGGAGCAGTGCCTACAGAATGAGAGATTAAATCCATCCTGTGTTCCACTCGCCAGTTTCGGAGCTGCATCTGCCCACAGCGGGGCACTTCTTTCCAGTGTGCACAAAGGCACTGTGTGGGCCGGCAGCAGACTCATTCACCATACTGCAGATGACAGTTTGCTAAGGCTGTGTCCTCCTCAATGCCCACAGCAGCCTGTCACTCTAGCTGTGCTTTACAAGCAATGCTATGCAGGCTCTCACACCTGGGGAATCACACTCCCTCCCTTCAGATGGCCTAAGGGGTGTCACTCACCTGTCTCAGCCAGTTCCCGCCCTTGGCTGTCAGCACAGTGGCAATACCCAGATACCTCAGGGAACCTGCTCTGGAAGGAACTGAAGGTCACAAATGCATCTGGAAACCTTGGAGAGAATGAGATTTATGGTCACCATTTCATAAAGGCAAGTCATCACAAGCTCTTCCTGTAGAAATAAACGGGGCCAAGCCCACACCTAGTGAAAAGGCATGTCTGCTTTCTTATCTCATGACAGTTGCTTCATACTTCCTGCAGTAAATGCATTTTCTTTACAAATTAGTTTAACCTGGCTGGAACCCGGCTGGACCTTGTAAAATAAAGTTGTGCATAGCTGCCATCTGCTAATTAGCCGTTTTCCTCACTTACGGCCTTTGACCAATTTATGCCCATGCCTTTGTCTCATTGGGCCAGGTGAAAACAGTCAAGGAAGATCCATTAAATGGTTCCTTTCCTGGAATATAACTCTCAAGACTAAAGGCCAAGTCTGCTTTACAAACATACGGCACATTGGAGATGATCTCATTTTGGGAGATCAAATGACTCCAGGCCCCTTTACAACTTTTCAAGAGCTTGAAAAGAAGCCAGCCCCCACCACAGGAAATCCTTAAGAAGGAAATGTATCCAGTCCCATAGCTGAAAAAAACACAAATCAGTACAGCATCACCAACAAGGGCTGTCCATCTCTTTCTGTAAATTGAGGAAAGAGATTTCCTAATCATGTCTGGCCTGGCAATTGTCCTAAGGAGTTCATCAGCTGGGTTCCCTGTCTTTGAAGTAATAGAAAGGTAAAGCATCAAAAGCCATATTGAGGAGTTCCGCCCCGTGCAATGATTTAGCAGCCAGAAAGAAAATGTTCATCTTTTATAACATTTAGACATTTGTTTTCATGGCTATATAACTAGCATATGAGGTCCAAGCATTATGTGTTTCTACGCATGTCTGGAAATCTATCTCCAAACAATAAATTACTAGAAAAGGCAGGTCTGGACATTGATCGGTCCATTACTGTGTAACCTATTCTAGCAAAATACTGAAAACAACCTTAATGTCCAATAATAGAAAATTAAGAAGTGAATTATAGTAAATCCCCTAAGTATAATAAAATGCTATGATCAAGGACAATGCTTATAAACTCTAGCCAAAAGGGAGTGAGTATAACATTATGTAAAAAGGTTAGACTATAAAATGCCATACACATGTATTACAATTACAGCTGTATAACTGAACCAGTATTAGAAGGCAACGTACGGTGTAGTAATCGCTTAGATCCTGGCTTTGAATTTCCATTCAAGTTACTAACTATTAGTTAATTTGAATGGAAATGAATATGCAAAACAAAAGCTATAAATGCACTATGGGATGATGGATAAGTTTTTTTCATGCTGTCAATCTATTATTCTGTGTATGTATGTTAAACGGAATGTTACAGTAAGTGTGTGGCATAACAAAAATTAAAACCTCACTTTGCTTAGTTGCCACTGATAGGGAGATAGGGGGTATATAATAAAAGTTCATTCATTAGAGCCTAGGATAATTCAATTTAAAAAATGCTAATAATAGTACAATAATAACTTTCATTTATTGAGCACTACTTTATAAAAGACTATCTGCAAAATGTTTTTTTGTCTGTTTGTTTTTTGTTTTGAGATGGAGTTTTGCTCTTGTCACCCAAGCTAGAATGCAATGGCCCGATCTCAGCTCACCACAACCTCTGCCTCCCAGGTTCAAGTGATTCTCCTGCCTCAGCCTCCCAAGTAGCTGGAATTAAAGGCATGCGCCACCATGCTCAGCTAATTTTGTATGCTTATTAGAGACAGGGTTTCTCCGTGTTGATTAGGCTGGCCTCAAACTCCCAACCTCATGTGATCTGCCCGCCTCGGCCTCCCAAAGTGCTGGGATTTACAGGTGTGAGCCACCGCATCCATCCCTTGCAAAATGCTTTAATACACGTTGATTCATTTAATCCATCTAACAGTCCTAAAAGGAAGGTGATATGTTTTAATCCCCCTTTTAAAGATTAAGAAGGTGAGGCGTATGGGCCACTGTCTTGAACTAGTGGTAAGAACTCGGGCTCAAACCCTGGTCTTACCCACCACACACTGTCTATCTCTGCCACTGGGGTTATTCATTGTGTTTTTGGCTGCACCTGGCTTCTGTCCTATGCCTTACTGCAAGGCACGTGACTCTGTCTGATACTGCTCCATATGCCCAGCATCTTGCTCTTCCTGGCGTCTCATAGATGTTGATGACGTAAGTGCTGGCCCGAGGTAGTTTGTGAAACACGTTCCAGCATGAGGCACAAGTTTAAATCCTCTAGTTCTATGCTCGGTCAATTAAATCCACTTCAACGTCCTGGCTCATGGCAGACATCACCTCCAAGGTCTTTGAGCCAGCTTCATCCCACCTCTTTATGTTCAGATCCCCTCTCTGGGGGTTTCTGGTCTCATCAACTGCCCAGTATCTGGCCTACCAGTGCTTTCTGCATGGACCTCACTCTTGATATTCCTGCTCCTTGCATACTGGAGATCACCCTGGCTTCAGCTCCTGAGAGGGTCCTCTCACCCTCCCAGTAAGACCACCCGAAGGCCAGTCACTGCCATCTGGACTCTCTAGGGTTGTTCCCGTATGACCTCTAGGACAGACACCCTGTGCTGCCATCTTTAATCCCTTCTTGCCAATTCCGTATGTAGTAAGAAGAGCTAATATGATTGTTGCTATTAATTACTATTCATAAAATAATCACAAGTGATACATATGAACAATCAGACCAAGCACTCTCTATATTTTGTCTCATTTAATTCTCACAACAACCCTTTTAAAATCTCCATTTCGCAAATGAGAAAACTGGGATTCTGAGTGGTGATGTGACTGTGTCAAGATCATCCAGCCAAGACCATGGGGCCAGAATCCCAAGTTCATTTCCGACGCACTTCGACAACACCAGGTGGCCAAAGGGTAAGACCACCACTCCAATAGAGCACAGTCCTTTGGGGGCCCTGTCCTACGATCATTAGTGATTTCGGGCTCTGAATCTTCCCAACTTCCCATGTGCCCACAATTCCATTTGATACAATTTGATGTCTGCGCCTAATTTCTGAAACAATATCACCGTCTATGAATTTTTGGCTCCTCCTCCAAAATAATAATTAGCACAATGAAGATTGTTTAGCTGTTGCTTCTGCTACTGTCATGAGTGATTTACTGTCATCAGGAAACAAGGGCTCTGTCATGCTTTCAACCTCCTCCTTATTAGATCTCCTGCCTCATATCACCCAAAAGAAGTCAAACTACTGAGACTGAACCCAAAGCCCCAGTGAAAGCTGGACAATCTGGCTCCATTCCTAGCCTTGAGCCAGCTGGGCCAAAGAACCCTCCCAAAAGAGTTGAGTTTGAGTGGGATTCTAAAGCCACAAATGGCGATTTGACCAGGAGACAACAGAGAAGTGAAGAACATACCTAGAAGGGCCATTTAGATGCCTCCAACTTCAAGGTGAGAGACAAGACCACAGATGTGGGCAGCAAGGGAAACTGAGAAATTGGTCACCAAGGGAGGTACAAGTCTGGTAGAGAAGGCCAGGGCCCAAGATTCGCAGCCTCCTAAATACAGCACCTGAGGACATTTTTTACAGGCACCAGCCTTTGGAAACCACTGGTCCTTTTGCAGCAGAACTGTCAAGTCCTGTGTCCCCTGTGGCATACAGTGTCCTCCCTTCATAAGGACCCGAGGAACGAAGTTCCCTCCATCCTCAATAGAAGAAAACATTGCAATCCCTGAGAAACTTCTTATTTTTATTAGGCAGAAACCAAATAACTTAAGACTATCTTTTTCTTTTCTGTGGTTACAGGGAGCTCAGAGACAAATATGCAGCCCCCCACGTTTGTTATGACTTTGTAGAATGGGTGATGTGGCCCAATTTTTGCCTTGCCTTATTCTGATTTTCTACTTTTTGCCTTCCTCACAATTCCCTCTAATTTCCACTTTTATCCTGTTTTGGGCATATCAGAAGAAAAAAAGGAAGATAAAATCTACACAATACTTAAAAATTTAAAAGTCATATATATTTTGGACAATGACTCCAATAGAGCCCAGTCCTTCAGGGGCCCTACCCTGTAATCACCAGTGAGTTCAAGCTCTGAATCTTCCTAATTTCCTGTGTGTCCACAATCTAGTAGAAAAGGATGTTTGCTTTTCATTGAATAAAAAGCAAAATCTCAGGGTGGCCATAGAAGAATCCTCAAGAAGGCAAATCCTAGCGGAGAGGAAAGGATGGCATTTCTGACTTTATGCTCAGATTACAGCCAACCTCAAGACAGAGAAATTACAACCAAGCTCAGAGGAATGTGAAATTCTGGTCTCCACTGGGCATTTGGTCTTGTTCATTTTCAAGTACGATTCCTGCCTCAGGTTCAATCAGATTCTCCAACGTCTCCCACAGGCAGCCCTTTCAAAAATCTAAACACTAACTAACAAATGAGCCATGTATTTGATTATCTCCTGCACTAGGGAGGGTACTCCTTACAAAGGGGGGCTGTACTGGGCTTGGTGGCTCACGCCTGTAATCCCAGCACTTTGGGAGGCTGAGGTGGGTGGATCACTTGAGGTCAGGAGTTCGAGACCGGCCTGGCCAACATAGTGAAACCCCATTTCTACTAAAAACACAAAATTAGCCAGGCAGGGTGGCGCAAGCCTATAATCTCAGCTACTCAGGAGGCCGAGGCAGTAGAATCGCTTGAGCTTGGGAGGCGGAGGTTGTAGTGAGCCGAGATCACACCACTGCAATCCAGACTGGGTGACAAAGTGAGACTCTGTCTCGAAAAAAAAAAAAAAAGAGGGGGCCATTGCCTAGCAGAGCACCTGACACATAGCCAATCACCGCAGGTGTCTGTAGTGAGGATGATCTTGTGGTTCACCTGTGAGGAATCTCCATACAGTACCTTCCATGTTCTGATTACAATACCCTTTACTATATATTAAGATGCACCTGATCCTTCTTCCCACTGGGCAATCTGGATAGCATAGATGGCTAAGGCATTTGAGGTTAGACTGGTTGCTAAGAAGTTTGAGTGTGTTTAGTCATTAAGGACAAAGGTTAATAAAGAAGCCAATTAACTCAGATCATTAAGGCTTTGATAATGGTATTAACCCTGTCTGAAGGCTCTTAAGACATTTACTTAGAATCTGCTTGGCCACAATGTGTGTCCACAGTTAATGGTTGGGCTAGGGCAATATAAAAAATGGGGCATGAGGCAGGAGGACCAATGAAGCTTGCTCCCCATTACAATATGGTTCTTTAAAATTTTCCAGCCAAATAGATATAGTAAGCGGGGGCCTTCTCGAAGGGCAAAAGGACCTACTTCAAATGGGCAAACACCATGGCCAAATTCAAGTGCACACCATTACCCAGCACATAAATAACTCACAGCAACGGTCAGCAAAGGAGCTGCCCACAGGATTCCAGCCTTCTGGTGGCCCCAGGGAAGAAAGCAGCTGCCTTCCGCCACTTCTCCATTTGAATTTTTTCAAAGAAATCCCCTTAGATTCAATGACCCAAAACAAAGCTTGTGGCTTTTCCTTTGCAAATTTATCCTCAAGCATCAATTCAGAAACCAGACCTAGGAGTCATTCTTGACTCTCTCCCACCCTCACCTCCATGTAGATTCCTTCACCAAGTTATGTGGATTCCATCTGGTCAATATTCTTCTAGTCTCACTCCATCAAGTGTCTGCCTTCCTGTGTGACACTTGCTCCTTGTCAACATTGTCTCTTGCCTGGACTAGTGCAGTAGCTTCCAAACTCGGAGGATTGCCTCCCCCCACCCACACCTACTCTGCTCATCCCTCGCCCATTCCATTCTTTCAAAAATCCATGTCCCATTGTGATTATGATATACCCTTCCCCCACCCCAGGCTTAAAATGCTTGGTGCAATACTGAAACATACTTACACTGAAAAAAAAATTACTCTTTGCTATCTGAAATTCAAACATCACTGACAGTCTCATATTTTACCTAGAAACCCGAGTCGCTAAGCTTAGGCCCTCTCTATGGCCTCTGAGGCTCCTTCCACTGTGCCCAGAGGAGTCCTTGGGCCTGAAACTGCCCAGGTCCACATAAGTATCAGAAAATCCCTGATTACAGCTGCGCTTCCAGTAATCAACCACCCAACCCTTCCCATGACCTTTTGGTACCAGAATTTGCTCTGAGATATGCTTGCTTACAAAATGAAAAGGATCCCATTTCAGGAGTAAATTTAAACAAAGGATGCTTAGTTCTGAACTTTTGCATTTAACTCGACTGCCCTCTTGTGGAAATAGCTGTGAATTTTGCCTCAACCTCAACGTGGCACCCGCCAGGGTCTGGGATGCATTCACCAATTCCTTGAGCACTGATGGCAGACCTGCTGCGTGCAAGGCTCTGTGCCATGCACTGTAGGGGAACAGAGATGAGCTACGTTTATGTGGGATACTAAAAGGAGCCAGACAGTTCTAGCACCTACTATGTTTACTAAGATGAGTTCCTTAACTCACCCTATGTTCCTTAATGTTTCAGTAATCATTGGTATAGTAATGACTGTAATTATCTAATTATTTCTATAAGTATTCAGGTATGTTAAAGGATATAAAATTCCCTGTATATAGCAAGCACTCAGGTGATCTTGAACTGAGAACACATTGGTTTGTAGCAAAGAGCATTCAATAAAATTGGCTATTTGAGATTTATACATACTCACAGGCAGGCCAGGCCCGGAGGGGAAAGCTACGTTTGCTGAAACTGGCTGATGCATAAGAATGCCCTGCAGAAGTATAGTAATTTACAGTTTTGTAAATTCGCACCCGTGGTTTCATAGATGAGGTCTCATCAAATCTTCACTACGAGGTAATGAGCAGCCATTGTCCTCCATTGATGGATGGGAACACTGAGGCTCTGTGAGAGTAAGTGGCCAGGTCACTGTTCTAAGCAGTGGCAGAGGCAGAAGGCAGGTCACAAAGGCAAATGCTACAGGACCAGGCAGGATGGGGTAGTCAGGGGTGTGGCACCAGAGTACAGAGGGACCTGGAGCACAGAAGAGTGTGTCATTGGTCTAAAAAGAGCAGCGAGGCCAGTGTCTTGATGCCACCAGTGAATGCATGCGTGCAGACTCCTACCTTGTCCTTTACAATCAGGAATTCAGAATTGTGTGTTTTAGGTTGAACATATAAAAATGCTCACGTTCAACTATTTTTCAACCTACAAAACTGGAAATTTCATGGGATATAACCTAATAGAAGTTTCCAGTTTTAAAAATATGATGCAGTTCAAACAAAGTCTGTCTATGGGACAGTTCTGCACACAGGCTGCTAGTCTGAGCTTCCTCCTGGCACAGTCCATGAGAATTTCCTTCCTCACACACAGAAAGAAACTGGTTGTTTTGGAAGCCAGCCACACAGAGGCTCAAGTTCTCCAAGAGAATTCATATCAGCATTTGCAGACTAGTATTCATATTTCTTTTTAACTCCAAATGGTTCAGTTACAATTGAAGTCTGTGTGAACCCTTTTACAATAAACAAAGAGCCGCCTTGGATAACCAGAAGCTGCCTGGCTCTTTGGGTCAAGATCTATAATGCATCTCTCTGTTTATATTCCCTACTAACATTTTAAAAGTTATTTGTAAATGCACTTATACACACAGTTTACAAAAGTTCACACACATGATGATATCCGTGCCGTTGGAAGTGCTGCCTTTTCTCCTTTTCTGCAGATCCCCTTTCTGCCTACTCCTTCTGCAGAGCAGCCCTGGCCCCGAAGCAGCCCAGGCTAACCACGCGCTGCATGCGCCTTCCTCTCACCCTCTGTGCTCACACAGTCCTGCGCAGAGATCTGCTTAATGGTACAGTCATATAAGCATGTGTAAAGGATCATTTTGCTCATCTGTTCTTTAAAAGTTAAAGCATATTACATTATCTGTGCTTTGTATCTTGTATTGTATTATCATAATATACTGTGGCATCCTCTCCAGGTCAAATGTTCTAGCAGCTCTAATGCAGTCTTTTTAATGGCTGCATAAATATTTATGGCAGATTCACATGGATTCGGCCAACCACCTTTTGATGATCACTTTGTTCCCAGTTTCCTGCTACAGTGAAAAACGATGCAGTAGGCACCCTAGTCCACATGTCTTCACATTCTGATGTTTTACATTTCATTGGCCAGAGGGCACATAGATTTTTCATTAACTACCGATTGCCAGTTTGCCTTGATAAAAATGCCATGGCACTTCAGACGCCCAGCACAGCTCATGAGAATAAGGCGGCTCTTAACTCTTTATCACGCTGCACATATGACACATGGAAGTCCCAGCTCAAGGTGAGCGTGTGCTTGGGCAGGTGACGGGCCAGTGACAGGCACAGCCCGGAGGTCGGCTCCCCTTACCTGTTGTAGTTGTGGACCAGATCGAAAATCATCATGTCTGTGGTGTTGACAAATTTGCACTGGACAGGCATAAACTCTCCCTCTGCAGAACACTGGGGTGGTGACTTGTCCCCCACCCCATGGAGAAGACGACGATTTCTTATTTCACAGCTCCTTGGACCTAAACATTTTCATGAAGAAAAATTACATTCTTACGTATAAGTAGACACATGTTTCTACAGTCGAGCAGCATACACAGTCATGCGTCCCTTAGCAATGGGGATGAGCTCTGAGAAACCATCGTCTGGCGGTTTTATTTTTGAGCATCACAGAGTGCACTTATGCAAACGTAGATGGTTTGCCCATGGCACATCTGGGCTGTACGGTCTAGCCTGTTGCTTATAGGCCACAAACCTGTCTAGTGTGTTATTGTAATGAATACCATAGGCAACTGTAAGACAACGGTGAGTGTTTGTGTATTTAAACATACCTGAGCATAGAAATGGTACAGTAAAAATACAGTATAAAAGATAAAGAAAAGGCCGGGCGCGGTGGCTCACGCCTGTAATCCCAGCACTTCGGGAGGCCAAGGTGGGCAGACCATGAGATCAAGAGATTGAGACCATCCTGGCCAAGATGGTGAAACTCAGTCTCTACTAAAAATATAAAACAATTCGCTGGGTGTGGTGGCGTGTGCCTGTAGTCCCAGCTACTCAGGAGGCGGAGGCAGGAGAATCGCTTGAACCCAGTAGGCAGAGGTTGCAGTGAGCCAAGATCGCACCACTGCACTCCAGCCTGGTGACACAACAAGACTCCGTCTCAAAAGAAAAAAAAGATAAAGAGTAGTCCACCTGCGTGGCACCTGCATGGGGCACTTACCATGAATGGAGCTTGCAGGACTAGAAGTTGCTCTGGGCGAGTCAGTGGGTGAACGCCAAAGCCTAGGACATTCCTGTACACTCCTACAGACTTACCTCAGTTTTACTTTATAAATCTTTCATTTTTAAAAAACTTTTGATTCTTTTAACACTTAGCTTAAAACATGAACACATGGTACAGCTGTACAAAAATATGTTCTTCCTTTATGTCCTTAATCTATAAACTTTTCCCTATTTTTAATTTTTGTTTTGCTTTAAAACTTTTTGTTAAAAAGATAAACACACACGTTAGTCTAGATCTACTCAGACTAGGATCAAGGTTATCATTACGTCATTAGGCAATAGGAATTGTTCAGTTCTATTATAATCCTATGGGACCACTGTCATGTATGTGGTCCATTGGTGACCAAAACATCTGTATGCAGCACATGGCTGTGCTTATGCTATATACGTGACAGTTAGAGACCCACACGGTGACTCAGGTCTGCAATAGGAGACTCACAACATTTATTGAAATCCTGCTTATGTTTCTAATGATCAGCCAGCAAATATGACTTGTCTACCATATGGAAATAGGAGAATAATAAAACCTTCCCTTTGAAGCTTTTATCTTCCCTACTGAGGGCCTGGCTCTCTGCCCATTTTGGCAGGAAACCCTAAACGTTTTGGCCGCAGTGAGGAAAGCTGCAGCTCCTCCCCTGCTGTAGGGTGCAGGTGTGAAACTCACATCGCCTTGGCCTCCCCAGCTGGCGGGTCCCATACACTTCCATGCCCTCTGCGTCCACACACCAGCATTGCACCTGTCGCACATCACACTGGACAGGCGTGTAGTCCCCTGAATCCTGACACTGAGGGAGGTAGGAGGTGGCCGTGCTGTTAATGTAGCCACTCAGCAAGATCTGCTGTTTCTGCAGCTGACAAAATGACAAACCTGTGGGTACAAGAAGCAGTGTCAGATAGGGCCGAGGGGAAACGTCCAGGGGGCCGAGCCCAGGAAAACTCATGCTCCCTCCCCAGAGGGACTCAGTGATCGGTGGCAACTACAGCACAGGCCTAGCTAGTATCCTGTGGACTGGGTCAGGCAGAGCTCGCTCGTGTGACCTCGATCAGTCACGTACCCCAGAGCACCGGTACTGCGGAGGGGAGATGGCATCGGAGTGCAGGCCTGGCATTAACGGAGCTTTTCTGAGTCCGGTTTTCTCCCCAGGCTCGCTGTGTAGCCCTGGGGGAGCTGCTTCACCACTCTGCACAAGGGTTAGTGACCTTAGCTGCTGCAGTTTCAGCATGTGTCCCCTCCAAATCTCATGTTGACATCTGATCCCCACTGTTGGAGGTGTCTGAGTCCTGGAGGCAGATCCCTCATGAAGAGATGAATGCCCTCCCTCAGAGTGAGTGAGTTCCAGCTCTATCAGTGTCCATAAGAGCTGATTATTAAAAAGAGCCTGGCACCTCCACCCTCTGTCTCTCAAGCTTTCTCTCATCACATGATCTCTACACAGATGGTTTCTCTTCCCCTTCTACCATGAATGGAAGCAGCCTGAGGTCCTCGCCAGCAGCAGAAGCTAGCGCCATGCTTCCTGCACAGCCTGCAGAACTGTGAGCCAAATATGCCTCTTTCCTTTATGAATTATCTAGCCTCAGGCATTCCTTTAGAGCAACACAAATGGACTAAGACATTAGCAATGATCACCCCCTACTGAATACCTACTACATGCCTAGTGTTTACATGTGTTCTAAATCCCCACATCGTACAAGGCAGATGCTATATTCATGTCACAGATAAGGAGCCACAGCTCAGTGAGGATGCCTGACTCAGCCAAGCTCACGCAGCAGGAGAGTATGAAACAGGACTGCCCCCACAACAGCTGCATGGGATGTGTAAAACTAATGCCCCAAACAGAGCTTTTAATCCATCAAAGGAGAGTTTTCGTTTTAGGCTCAGTTTCCTCATTTTAAGGTGGTTGGCTTAAATTGACCGTTGTTTTAGGGTTATGACATGTTTCAAATGGGGACTGCGTTTCTTTGATGACTCACTATAATAACAATCTTAACTGGATAGCTTTGACCCAAGTCTTAAATTTTTAGAAACACCTCACACCATAGGTGAGAAGGCACTTCGTATTTTTATGGTCCTTTTCTGATTACAGGGGACGACGATGTCTGTTCACCACTGTCTTCTCAGCACCAGGCACAGTGCCTGGTGCATGGGAGCAACTGGGTGGATATTTGCTTAACAAATTACTGGATTTTCACAGGGGCCCTGCAGCACAGAGGGCCTTCCTTGACTTGAAGGGATGATTCTTCTTCACAGAGAAGCCAGCAGCCCAGAGGGAGGACTCGCTCAGTCACCTTCCCAAACCCAGTGCTCATTCCTGGACATGAGTTGCCCCACCAGAGTCCCTCCTGTCCCCAAGGGACATCCACCATCCCCACTTACAAGCCACAGGCCGTCCTGGCTGCCTGCTGCCCAGCACTTCGCCACCATCGGCACCCACACACCAGCAGGAGCGGCCGTCATTCTGGCACTGGACAGTCCTGAGGAGGAGAGACAGACCAGGTGACTCTGCAACGGGCCCTCAGAGACACACACAGGCTCCCACCCAGCCTACTTTTCTTCTTCGTTTCCATTCCTCCAGGTTTTGGTTCATTTAAATTAGGGAGACAGGTGGAGGCGAGAGGGTTGGCTGACCTGGGAAAGGAAAGGCTCCACTTTTCCTGCCTGGCTAACACCTGCTCTGCCTCCTGCCCCAGCCATTCATTCACCACCTGTCCAGCCTGCCAGCCCCGAAGCAAGTGACCCACCCTGGAGTGCAGGGCTTCAGCCACATCCACTAAGTGTCCTCAGTCATTATGAGGCTGTAGAGGGTAAAGGCAGTGCCCACATTGTGTGGATAGGATTGGGGGATCTGGGGGTGGGACGTTAATGGGGTCAGGGGCCAGCCTGGTGTATTGGGAAGCACATGGGAGGGGTCAGGCCAGGCCATAGAGTTGACATCATTTCTGGAAAGAAGTGATGGCTGAACTGAGACCTGCAGGATGGTCGGGGGTGTAGAAGGTAAAAGATGTTCCAAGTAAAGGGAACAGCATATGCAAAGCCTCCTGAGGACAGACCAGGTTTGAAACTGCAAGAGGCTGGAACAAGAGAATTGGGATGGGAACATAAATCAGGCTGGTGAAAGTGACACTTCCTCCTTAACGCCGTCCTTGCTGCTCCAGAATTCCCAGCGATTTAAGCAAGGGCTGCTCTAGCAGTGTCTCTGCATGCTCGTGGGAGGTTAGGCACATTAAGAGTGTACAGAAGATAGTGGCAAGGAGGGATGTTTTGCAGATGTGTCCCAGAACACCATCATATAGATGGAATTCCCCTATTTAAAATGACTGGAATAGCACGGGGAAATTTCAATCGCATGCACATTGCAAATGATTCCTGTCTATTCCACAAGGAAGAATTGTCTAGATTATTACCACACTCTCCACAGAGAGGGTCTCAGGCCCCACAACTGCATTAGGGCAGCTGGAGAAACCCCTTCCAGAGAGCAGCTCAATAAGGAGACAGTGATCTGTAAGCCCAGAGGCAGCCCAGAAAGCTGTCCTGGACAGCGTCAAAGGCAGCGATGGACTGGGAAGTCAAGGCAGCCTCTGCTTCCACCACCCCAGCTTCTCAAGAGGATACTTGGAGGAGGGAGAGGTACCAAAACACAGATCATGTGACACCCTCCGCAACTCTGCCCCACCTCTATGCGTGCAGTTTATTCAAGTCATCACAGAAAAAGTGATGGCAGGAAGAGAAGGGAGAGCAGTGAGAGGATGAGGCATGGATTGGGGTTCACTTGGTCAGCTTGGCCGGCATTGATCAGCTTGGGGACCTGAAAGGCGGGCACCTCCAAATGGCAGTGGCCAAGCCCCATGTGCACAAAGGAGTTGCAGGGCAGAGCGCAGGAAGAGAGGGGGAGGCACCAGATGCTCTTTATGGCATCTTGGACCTTGAGAGTTTGCTGTTGATATAAGCCTTACTGGAAACTGCCATCTTCTGTGCACTGGGGCACATAGTCTGCTTGCTTCAGAAAGGCCCTTTCCCTCTGCAGCTCACAGGGACGAAGGGGCTGGGCATCCACCTGGTACTCTAGGAAAAGAAAAGTGTTTCATCAGAGAAAAGCATGGACTGGGCTGCCAGGACAGAGAGGGGCTCTCATAAGCACAGATGCTTTTCCAGGATCATCACCATTACCTGTGACAGTCTATCTTAAAATCTGGCAGCTAGGCACACTTTTTTCCAAGTATTACATTAGCTGATTTAATGCACAGCATTCCCCTGAGAGGTGACAGGCAATATGTCCTTGTCACTCATGAGGCACCAAGTCTCAGGCAGTGAAAGTCATCTGCTCAAAGTCACATAGCTGGCAAGTGAAGGATTCCAAAATCAACACAGGGACTCCACATTCCCCGCCCCTGCTCCCATGAGGCTATTTGGAGTAGGTTACAGCACCACAAGGAAGTTTTTCTTTAATCTATCAAGCCATGCCCTGCAGATGTAGCACCTTCCAGATACACACTGGAGTACAAATTAATTAATAATGTACATGTCTTCTTCTCCATTGAGAACTCATATAACACAGAGGATCTTACCCAGAAATCACAACCACACCATGAGGTTGTTGTTTACTTTTTAAATGAAGAAACAGCGGCTTGGCACTTTGCCAAAGTCACACGGGTAAGTGGCTAGGACAGAACTTAGGGCTATTTCACTCCTCAGGTAGATTTCTTTTCCTACTACCTGCTGGCTACTTCTAAAATACCTGTCACGGATGACACAGACTTTGGAATAGCTAAGAGGATAAAAACCCAAGGTCGATGCCAAAAGTTTGCCAAAATGGAGGACTTAGAATTGAATAGGAAGATCAACCCCATTTCCCATCTCTGCTCCACCAATCACTAGCTCCGTGACCTCAAGTAATTCAGTTCGCCTCTCTCTAAATCTGCCTGTTTATCTGAAAAGGAAAGTAAATCACTGACACGCGGCATTGGGGAAAATTTAATTTGATCATACCTGTTTGAAGGCCCAGGGCAGAGCCTGGCTGACACTGGAGCTCCCTCCCCAGTCCCCTGGCTCCACAGCCTCAGAACTTACCAAAGATATTGGCGGACACCAAGCAGACAGAGCCCAGCAGGCTGACAATCCCCAGGACCAGGACCATTTTCCTGGCCCTTCCCAGGAGGAAGGAGTAGAAGCCACTGCCCTAGGTCCCCTGGCCAGGGAGCCTTTATAGAGCTATGGTTGGCAATGGCCTTTCCACCCACAGGTACTCAGCGAGGCAGTGCCCCATCCTGTTTTCTCTGCTGGTCACAAGGAGCTCCCTCCACCTGTGTCTACTCCCCCTGAGGGCACTCGTGTGGCCAGTAGAGCATGAGAATCTTGTTTAAACTGTAGGGAAACATAACTGGATGGGGTGACTTCAAAATTTTTTTATGGGTAAAGACCAAAGCATTGTAGCTTTGGAAGCAACAAGTTCAAGCCCCCCAGGAGGGAAAAGCAATCCCTTGTTTTTTCCTTCCCCCGCGCCCTTTCTCCTTCCCCTTCCTTCCCTCCTTGTCTCCTTTCTTTCTTCCTTCCTTCTTTCCTTCCATCTTTCCTTCCTTCCTTCCTTCTTTCCTACCTTCCTTCCTCCTTCCCTCCCTCCTTTCCTTCCTTCTTTCCTTCCTTCCTTCCATCTTTCCTTCCTTCCTTCCTTCTTTCCTACCTTCCTCCTTCCCTCCCTCCCTCCTTTCCTTCCTTCTTTCCTTCCTTCCTTCCATCTTTCCTTCCTTCCTTCCTTCTTTCCTACCTTCCTTCCTCCTTCCCTCCCTCCCTTCCTTCCTTCTTTCCTTCCTGCCTTCTTCCTTCCTTTCTTCCGTTCTTTCTCTAACAACTTTTTAGAGCTCCACAGTAGCAGGCACCTAATATAGACACTGAGGAAATGGCAGAGAACAAGACAGGCAAACCTTGCCCTTATTTAAATAGAATGTGAAAACTTTAGTGAGAGAAGCAAAATGCACACACACTCGTATTCCTATTTCTATTCTTTTCCTCTCTTTCCTAGGACTTCAGACCTTGCCAACTGAAAGAGAGCAGGAACTGTGTCTTTCACAGAAAGCTTTTATGTAAGTTTTTTTCTCCTGGAAAACACGGCTTCCTTCCTTCAATCCTGTCCCAGTGAGACCTGGGAAAACTCACCTCATCTCCCTGAGCCCCAGCCTCCTTCTCTAGAAAGCAAAG
Source organism: Aotus nancymaae (assembly GCF_030222135.1). NCBI lineage: Eukaryota > Metazoa > Chordata > Mammalia > Primates > Aotidae > Aotus > Aotus nancymaae. The sequence continues at coordinate 80,989,878 of NW_026988450.1, read as the reverse complement.
TTAAAAGGAGAATAATAATGTGTCCCTATTTGTTAAGATAGTTGTAAGAGAATAAACAGACATTGAAGAGCGCATATTCAGTAGACCCTAGCAGTTATTATTATTATTATTGATTCTTTCTATTTTGCAAAAGCATCATGCCAAGTAATGGCAAGCATTCAGAAGACCAACCCAAACAGTTAAGGAGCTAGTTACAGATAGAGTCGGGAACTGGCAGGTGATGAGGGCAGGTTGCTGAGCCTGGCACCTGAGGAGCGAGGGAGGGACTGGTGAGAATCTAAAGGACATGGTCCCGGGGAGAGTGAAGGACAGGAGGACAAGCTGGAAAGTGGAGACTCTAAACCCTGGGGAAATGAAGGAGCCGATAGAACTGCCACGCCATGGACTGTACTACCTTCTACAAATAGGATTGCTATGAACATTAAATGTGTTAAAATATTTCAAGTGCTTAAGACAGTATTTGACACATAGTAAGTATCCTGTGTTAGTTACTGTACTAGTCTGCTACGGGTGCCACCACAAACTATCACAGACTGGGCGGCTTAAATACCAGAAATTTATTTTCTATAGTTCTGAAGGCTGGAAGTCCAAGATCAAGGTGTCAACAGTGTTGGTTTCTTTAGAGGCTCCTCTCCTCGGCTTGTGAATGGCCATCTCCTCCCTGTGTCCACACTTGGTCTTCCCTGTGTGTGTGCGTGCGTGTCCTAGTATCTATTTCCTTTAAGGACACCAGTCATACTGGATTAGAGCCCACCTTGTGACCTCATTATGCACTAAATTACCCCTTTAAGGGCCCTATCTCCAAATGCAGTCACATTTTGAGGTCCTGGTTTTAGGACTTCAGCAAATGGACTGGGGAGAGGACACAACTAGTCTGTAACAGCTACTGTCATTATTGTTGGGTTCATGATACAAACTAGAGAAAGTAAAGCACAACAGTCATTTTAAGTGTCAGGGTGTGGATTAAAAACAGGTGACAGCCCGTGCTCTGCACATCCTTCCTGGGGACCACACATGCCTGGAGCTTCCACATCTCTCTCTAGCTCAGTCTCCAGCCAGACGATTTTGAGCTCAGGTCCACTCTGCCTGGACACCCTACAGATCTTTCAAATTCAACACAACCCAATCCGAACTCCTCAAACTTTCTCCCGACATCACACCTTTGGCTGTCTCTGTGAGAGCAAATCCAAGCCCCTTCCTAAGCCTCTTTCCTCAAGTCTTATCAGCCTCCAAGTCGTACCAGGCTGCTCCTCATTCCACTTCGTGGGTCCTCCCCTCCTCTGCATCCTCACTCCTCCTGCCTCCAACACATCCCCTCAGCCTAGAACCAGCCAGCCAGAATAGCCTCCTGTGCTGCCCCTCACCAGGGCTTCCTCACCAGCTACAGGGACAGTCCTCTAAAATATGGCCCTCCATGTCACTTCATAGATTCTGCAGAAAGAGTGTTTGGGTCCTGGTGAATCAAAACACAGTTTCCATTCTGTGATATGAAACAGCACATCACAAAGCATTTTCACAGATGGGGATGAAGACTCAGCCAACAGGTGCTCAGGAGGTACGTGTGGCAGGGAGATCAGTTCACCCTGGGGAATGGGAGGACAACTTAGTTTAAGACCTAGATGTTAGGCAAAGGCGATCTGGGGAGTGTATTGGCATTTACTGGAAAAGGAGACACAAGGAAGAACTTACCTGCCTGACTCCCTGCTGCCCCATTACATGGGCCACGTTCACCCCAGGCTATGGAGAGCCGGCAGCATCCTTCACTCTACAGCAATATAACAAGCACAGCATTGTGCAGTCCCTGGTCATTTCTCCATCTCTACATATTCCAAAGCAGATAAATCTTAGAAGAAGTTGAATGTGGTTAAAGGTTTACCACAAACCTCGCTCACCACGCTTCCCATTGCCCTAAAATGCATGCATAAAGCTTGCACAGGTTGGCCTGTGTGCTGAATCATTGTTGCTGGCCTGGGCCCTGAGAAGCAACTCACAGACCCATGCCAGAGGTGTCTCTGCTTCACTGGGTTTGGTGCTTTAGGAACTCTGGGCTCAGGGTTCATGAAGCAAGCCAAGATATCACTAGAATGAAGAGTACTATGAGAGGAATGGCAGGCCTCTGAGCTGACTCCACTTCAGACCCCACCTGGAGAAGCAGCAAGGCGTTAGGAGCCTGTGGGAGGGCACTCAGTAGTCCAAACGGCACAGGCTGCCTTCAAAATCCATGCAAAGAGCTTCCCTCCATACGCAAAAGCAGAGGTGCTTCTCTCCACTCAAGTAACAGTGCAGCAAGCTTCAAGAGAATCCAGCCAAGGTGTCACTTCCTCCACCATGAAACCCTCTTTCTCATAATGACTCAGCTACTGCTCCCTGCTTTTACTTCCTCTCTACTGAGCTCTGAGAACATACAGGCTTCCATAGTGACTCCACATGCAAGGTCCTAATCTTTCTTTACTAATTTGTTCCTTGCTCAGGCCTCTATCACTCTGGCAGGCTCTTCATCACTGGCCTTGCCACCTCTCCCACTTTCCTTGGCCCAAAATACAATTGCACAACCTTCTTTCATCTCCTTCATTCTTTAATACTAAGCTGCTACATATAATAGGTGCTTACTGAAGATATGGGGGGAAATGGAGAGTAATAGGAATAGAGAGGAGGAAATGGCTTCAAATGGATCATCAGACACCACCGTTTCTGACAACCATCCATCAGCTGTCATGCACCACAGGTTGCTTCCCAGCCATCTCTCCTTTAGTCCAGCCTGCCACTATATTGCTGGATCCCTGCTACCACTAGGGACAGCTTCTTCCCATCCCTGACATACCCAAGGACACAAAGTCACAAACCTTCTTCTCCTAGGTTTCTAGGGCAATAATAAACATTTCTGGTTCTTGATTTCTCAGCCCAGAAAGATGGAGTGAAAAATACACTTTTCCCTATACCTCCTACTAAGTATAGCTAAAACCATGAACATTATATATAAAACAAACACAAGGCACTGAAAGGTGGAGAGAAGGAAGACTGGCTATCACCCTTGGGATCAAAGGAATGAGATAGATGGTAGGAGTTTCCTGGATCTATTTGGCCTCCTAAGTCTCAGATGAGATGTTGGAGATGCAGGATACTCAGAAATGCCAATGAGCACAGATAAAACAAGCCCCAAGAAAATCCTCTTGAGCCAAAGTTCCGGGAAAGGCAGCAGCCTGGTAAGAGAGAAAACTTTCAGACAACCACCTCTTTACTATACCAAACATCACAGAAAATCTGTCTCTAACCCCACCAAGCCAGCAAAGGTCAAGTGAGGAGCCCAGATTTCCACTCCTGTCAATCTGTAAAGAGGTTCCCCAATCCCTCTGACAGGGTTTGTCAGAGGGGAAAGTGAAGAGTTGTGACTTTTACCCTGCTGGGGAGTAATAAGCCTCCTCTTTCTGCAGTATCAGTGGGGACCTTGTAGGGAGCTTGGAATTCTGCTCCCATCCAGTGGTAATAAGGTGTCACTCTCCCCCTTGCCACTTGGTGTGTCAGAGAGATCTGGTGAAGTATCAGGACCTTCACAACTGCCCAGCAGTAGCAAGACGATCTCCCTGTGGTATCCATGAAAGGTCACGTGGTGAATAGTAATGCGGCAACCCTGACTGTCTCAGGCAGGGTGGCATCAGCCTAGAGAAGAGACTGAATTGCCATCCCTGCCTAGCGGTACAGAAAAGCACAACAGCTTCCAGGTGCCAATGGAGTAAGAACTTGGACTTACAGCCTCACCTGGAAGTAATGAAGTAGCATCTCCAGTTTCCCAATGTAGTGATGTCATAAGAGTGCTTCTAAAATGAGATCCAAAGTTTCTTAACACCCAAATTGTCCAAGTCTTGATCAAAAATCACTAATTGTGCCAAGAACTAGAAAAATCTCAACTTCAGTGAAAAAAGACTATCAATATATACCAGCATCTGGTGACACAGATGTCAGAACTATTTGATATTGATTTTAAAAGTCATCATAAAAATGTTTTAGCAAGCAATTATAAATGTATACAAAGCAAGTGAAAAAACAGAAATTCTCAGTAAAGAAATAGAAGATACAAAGAATAACTATATGGAAATTTTAGAACAAAAAAGAAAATAACCAAAATAAAACACTCAATAGATGTGACCAAACAACAAAATGAAAGAAACAGAGAAAATAACCCAGGAACTTGACAGAACAATGAAAATAATCCAATTTGAAAAACAGAGAGAATAGAATATAAACAGAACCTTGATGACCTGCAGAACTGTAACAAAAGATCTAACATTCATGTTATTAGAATGCAAGAAAGAGAGAAAAAAAGGTGGAACTGAAAATTTGAAAAAAGTAATGGCTGAAAAATTTCCAAATTTGGCAAAAGCTATGAAACTACAGATTTTCTCTGAGTAAACACCAGAGTATGAACCCAAAGAAACCAATACCAAGACACATCAAACATCTAAAAATTAAAGACAAAAATGAATTGTGAGAGTAGCAAAAGAGAAACAACATCTTTTCCTACAGAGGAAAACCCATTTGAGTAACAGCAGATTTCTCATGAAAAATAATGGAGAGCAGAAGGTTGTGGTACAACACTTTTCAAGTGCTGAGAGAAAGGAATTGTCAGTCCAGAACTCCATATCCAGTGAAATTATATTTTTTAAGAATGAAGACAAGAATCAAGATATTCTCAGATGAAAGAAAACTATTTGTCACCAGAAGATCTTCCCTAAAAGAATGGCTAAAGAAAGTTCTCAAAAACAGAAAAAAAAAAAAAAGGCAAAAGAAGAAATCTTGGAACATTAGAAAAGAAGGAGGAATAGTAAAAAGAAAAAAAAATGGGTAAATACGATAGACCTTTCTTTTCTTCCTTAGTTTTCTAACTTATCTTTGATGATTCAAACAAAAATAACAACACTGTCTGATATGATTCTTAATGTATAGAGAGGACATATTTAAGACAATTATATTCTAAATGATGGAGGGTAAAAATATGGAAAAGGGATAAGCTTTCTATATTTCACTCAAACTGGTAGAGATTCCAATACCAATACATAATATGTTATGTATATATAATGTAATACTTAGAGCAGTCACTGAAAAAGCTATACAAAGAGATACAATCAAAAAATGTCACAGGTAAATCAAAATAGAATTCTAGAAAAAAAATGTTCAAATAACTCACAAAAAGGGAGAAAAAAGAAAGAAGAAATGGAAAACAGAGAACCAGCATGTCTCACATCTGTAATCTCAGCATCTTAGGAGCATGAGGCAGGTGGATCGCCTGAGGTCAAGAGTTCAAGAGTAGCCTGGCCAACATGGCAAAACCCTGTCTCTATTAAAAACACAAAAATTAGCTGGGCATGGTGGTGCATGCCTGTTGTCCCAGCAACTTGGGAGGCTGAGCCAGGAGAATCACTTGAACTTGGAAGGTGGAGATTGCAGTGAGTCAAGATCACGCCACTGCACTCCAGCCTGGGTGACAGAGTGAGACTATATCTAAAAAACAAATAAATAAAAATAAAATGGCATATCGAGCCCTAAAATATCAATTATTACAATATAGTTAAAATTAGTACAATATTAAAAGACAGAGGTTGGCAGAGTATACAATATGACTCACTAATATACTGTCTACAGAAAACTCACTTCAGCTATAATAACATAGTGGTTGAAAGTAAGGAATGAAAAATGATGAACCATGCAAATATTAATCAAAAGAAAGCAGAAGTGGCTTTACTAATATCAGATAAAACAGATTTGACAGCAAATAAAGTCCTGAGGGACAGAGAGAAATAATACATAATGACACAAGCATTAATGCTCCAAGAAAACATAGCAATCCTAATGTGTATGCATTAAACAACAGAGCTGCGAAATAGGTGAGGCAAAACCTGATAGAACTGAAAGGAGAAATAGACAAGTCAACCTCTCCCTCAACAATTGATGGAACAACTAGATAGAAAATCAGCAAGGACACAAAAGAACTCCACACCATCATCCAGTAGGGTCTAATCAACATTTAAAGAATACCCCACCCAACAGAGCAGAATACATGTTCTTCTCAAGCATCCATGGAACATACACCAAGATAGACCATATTCTGAGCCATAAACGTTAACAAATTTAAAAGAATTGAATTCATACAAAATGTGTTCTATGAACAAATGGAATCAAAGTAGAAATAAATAAGGAATAGACAATAGGAAAATTTCCAATCACTTGGAAACTAAACGCACTTCTGAGTATTCCATGGGTCAAAGAGGAAGACTCAAAGGACATTTAAAAAATACATTGAACTGCATTAAAATGTAAATACAACATATCAAAGCTTGTTGAACACAGCTAAAGCAGTACTGAAAGAGAAATTCATAGCAAAAATTTATAGTAAAAATGTTTACATTAGAAAAGAGGAAAAGTAACTCATCAACCAGGTAACTATCAACATCTATAGAAAAGGGATGAAACAAGAAGCCAAGAGCATTTAGGGAAGAAGAATTCTCACAGACTGAAAATCAGGAATAAGGCAGAACCACTCCCAAGTTTCCCAAAATGGTCCCCTCCATACCCTGCCTAAGTCCAGTGGTCTCCGCCATTTAAAAAACAAATGGCTAACTCTTGGAGAGGGAAAGATCATCCATTAGAGTCGTCCTGCATTCAGCAAAGTGGTTCTGGTCTCCATGAAACTCTACTAAGAGCACTAACGATGCAAGCTTGAACAAGCTATTTAATCTCTCTGTGCCCCAATTTACTCATCTATAAAGTTGTAATGCTATTAGTGCCCAAATTCATAGGATGAGGTAATTATACATAAAGTAATAAATATAAAATGCATAGTAGTGTCTGCTGTGCAATAAATACTTGATATCATTTTTCTTGCAAAAATGAGAATGTTTCAATGGTGGCAGCCCCAGATGTTAGCCTTAATTAAGATGCATCTCCTTGTGTTGAACATATTTGAAACCTCTCCATTTCTGTTTCTCTGTTGAGCCCAACGTGCAACACTGAAGGTGGATGTACCCAGCCATACTTCATCTCCTGGCTTTTGTGAACAGCCATGTGTACAGTCCCGTCTCACTCTGGCTGCTGTCCTGGAATTTTGCAACCCTCTGAAGTCTTACCCTTGGGAATGTTTCCTCCCTGTCCCCCAATTTTTTTCAGTGGAAGCATCATTTTTAGCTTATTAAGGTTTTTGAAGGTTGTCACTCTATGGGACTGGTAATGATTAGAACCCCATTGCTCCCGAAAACACTGCTTTTCCTTATTTTCAACTGTTCTGTGTCTTGAGTAGCAATTGTTTTGCTACATGGTTTTCTGCCATGGAGAACAAATATGGCATTGACATTTTGTTTCCCACTTTCCCTTTTGCTTTCTGAAAGGTCTGTCCTACTTCCTAATATATTAACGAGCTTAAGTCACTCTCTTTTCTTCTCTGATTCATTTTGGGCTGGGATGGTTTGCTGAATTTGAGCCCTTCTTTCTTTTAGTTCTGTTCTTTCTAGAAATATTTTGAAACATATACCACTAGATTTTGTCCACTTGTTTCCTCAGATCTGAGGAGATTAAATCATTATACTCTGGGACTGTCAAAAGCATCAGTTATTCAGACCTATCTTGTCCACTGCCACTTCCTCAAGTGTCTCTGTCAAGACATTCTGCCATTTGACTAACAGTTCAGACATGTACATTATCTTGTTTTGCCTGGCCCCTCCAATGGCTCTCACATTAGTGTGCCTCACTTCAGAGCCATCATTCTTTAAATTTTTCAGGCATGTTTTCTTGGGGCATAAATAGCATCTGTATCTCCTCCTCTCTATGAAAATGACTGCCTCACCTTGAAACTCACTAAAACTACTTTGAGTACTCTGTGTGTTTGGACCAATCTTCTTACATCTGTCTAGATTTTCTGTAAGCATCCCATATAGTGGCCCATTCTTCATGGGATGGTTCCCACTTACTGAACTATTTGTGGTTTTAAGATGGAACTTTTCAACTGTTTGTAGATCCTAGTTCTTTGAAGAAATCCAACAACAGAACCAAGATCTTCCAAGATCCCGAGTGTAGTGTGGTCCAATCTTTTCAAGTCTGTTTTGATTTGTAAAAATTAAGATGTTTCTGTTTTCTCTAGTGTCTATTTTCAAAGTAATTGGATTCCCTGTGCATCTCTACTTCCTACTTGTATCAACCCACTCTGGACGTCACAGCCCTATTTTATATTTAAATCTGACCTGTCTTCACAGATTGCACCTTTTCTCCAAAGCAACACTCTCTTCTATCTTCCTTAATTTTGTTTCATTCTTTCAAGGCTTCTGTGTTGATTGTGAGACATATTTTTCTCATGACTGTATTTCCTCCTTGATTTCCTGAGCCAGCCTGATTCCTAGAGACAGTGTGTTGCAAGGATGAACTTTAAATTGCCTGTCAGTTTGTATTTCACTGAATTCTTTTCTTTCTCAAACTAAACAGATAGCATATTATAATTATTCTTTCATATTCATTTTTCAGAAATAGAAATGTGAAATCTAATTTTTTAAATTAATAGACTTGACAGTTTTAGATTTAGAGAAAATTGAGTGATAGTATAGAGTTCCCATATACCCTCCTTCCCCATGCAGTTCTCCCTACTGTTCACACTTTATATCAGTGTGGTGCATTTGTTAAAATTAATTAACCATTATTGGTGCATTTTGAACTACAATCCATAGGTTACATTTTCACTCTTGTCTCATATAGTTAACTTTTAATTATGAAATAATTATAGACTTAAAAGTTGCAGTAGTAGTGCAAAGTTCCCATATACCCCTTAATCAATTTCACCTAATGTTAACATCGCATCAGAACAATACTATTAGCTAAACTGAATACTGTAATGGAATTTCACCAATTATTGCACTAATGTTCCTCTTTCTGTTCCAGGATTCAATCCAGGATTTAACATTTTTTTTGGGCTGTAACATCTCCTTAGTTTTATCATAGTCAACAATTTGATGTATATGTGTTCTTTCTTTAAAAAAATTTAAAAAGATGGTTGAGATACCATACAATCCACCTATTTAAAGTGTATAATTCAACAGCTTTTGGCACATTTACATAATTTTGCATCCATCACTATAATAAACTTTAGAATGTTATCCTCAAAAGAATCCCCCACCCTTTAGCCATCATCATCCAATCTCCCCATCCTCCCCACAGTCCTAGGTAACCACTAATCAATCCACTTTCTGTCTCTATAGATTTTTCTATTCTGAAAACTTCATATAAATTAAATCATATAATATATGGTCTTTTGTGATTGGCTTCCTTCACTTAGTATGAGGGTTTCAATGTTCATCTACGTTGTAGATGTGTTGTAGCATGTGTCAGTAATTCATATTTTTTTTGCTGAATAATATTCCATTATGTAGATATACTACATTTTATTTATCCATTTATCAGTTGGTGCACATTTGTGTTGTTTCTGCTTTTTGGCCATTATGAATAACATTGTTATGAACATTCGTAAATAAGTTTTTATGTGGACATATTTTTATCGCTCTTGGGTACATTAATATCAGACAGAACAGACTTTAAGACAAGGAGTATTACTAGAAATAAAAAGAGATACTTAATAATAATGAAAAGTTTAGTATTACAGGATATAAAAAATTATAAACACACACACACACACACACACACACACACACACACACAAACTACAACAGAGGCCGAAAAATATAAACATTGATTTAATTGAAAAGACAAATAGACAATTCAGTCATTTTAGTTGGTAATTTCAATATCTCTTTCTTAATAGTTGATATGCCAACTAGAGAGATGAGTAAAGATATAGTAGATATAGTAGACGTGAGCTAAACTCTTAACCAACTTCACCTAACTGATATGTATAGAATGCTTCACCTAACAACAGCATAATACGCATTCAAGTGCACATTTAATATGCTAGGCATAAAACAAGACTTAATAAACTGAGAAGGACTAAAATCATATAAGAATATTCTCCAACAATAATGGAATAAAATTAGAAATAACCAAAAGAATGAAATCTGAGAAATCCCCATGTACTAGGAAATTAAACAACATTTCTAAATAATCCATGGTCAACAAAGGAATCACAATAGAAATTAGAAAATATCTCTAACTGAATGAAAATAGAAAGAACATGTCAAAAAGTATGATATGCAATTAAGTCAGAGACTAGAGGGACATTTACAGCTTTAAATGCCTATATTCAAAGGAAGAAAGATCGAAAATCAGTAATCATTGTTTTTACTTCAAGAAGCTGAAAGAGGGGAAAAAAACAAAAGAGGAAATTCAAAAGATCAGAGCAGAAATGAATAAAACATACTAGAAAACACAACAGAAAAACTAAAATAAAGCAACAGTTTCTTGAAAAGGCTAACAAAATGACAAACTTCTAAGTAGACTAAGGATTTGGGGTGAAGGGAGAAAGAGAAAGGAAGGAAGGCAGGAGCAAGGGAGAGAGGAAGGGAGAGACAAGCAGCCAATTATAAGATCAAGAATAAGACACATGACTACAGACTAACCATAAAATAATTTTAAGGAACAATTATAAAAACCATTATGCTAACACATTAGACAAGTAGATGAAATGGACATGTTCCTAGAAAGATGCAAACTTCTAAAATAAACTCTAAGAAGAAACTAAAAATCCAAATATCTATATTGATAAAATATTTGAATCAGTAATTTAAAATCTTCTCCCAATGAGAAGGCCAATCCTAGTGGTTTCACTGGTGAATTCTACTAAACAATTAAGAAAGAAACAATATTTACTTCATATAGTCTCCCAGAAATTACAGAAAAAGGGAACCCTTTCCAATTAATTTAATAGAGTCAGTATTACCCTGATATCAAAGCCACACAAAAATCTTCCAAGAAAATAAAACTACAGAACAATATTCCCTTATGAATACAAATATAAAAATTCTTAGCCACATAATAGCAAGCCAAATCCAGCAACATATAACATGCATTTTATATCACAACAAAGTAGGGTCTGTTCTGGGAATTAAAGGTTGATTTAACCACCAAAAGAATTCATGTAATACACTATATTAAAAAATACAAAAGTTATACGACCATGTCAACAGAAACAGAAAAACATTTGTCAAAATCCAACACCCATTAATAATAACCATAAAGAACTCTCTCAACAAACCAGAATAAAAGGTGACTTCAATCTGATCAAAGGCATGGACCAAAAATTTAAAGATAACATCATCTTTAATAGCGAAAGACTGAATGTTTTCTCCCAAGGGAGTGAGGCAAGAATGTCTACTCTCACTTCTTTTATTCACATTGAATGTTCTTGCCTGTGCAATAATACAATAAGAAATAAAGACATACACATTAATAAAGGAATAAATGTGTCTTTATTCATGGAAAACATAATTTATATAGAAAATCTTAGGGAATATACAAAAATTATAGTACTAATAAGTGATTTTAGCAGATATAAAATTTTAAATACTCAATTTTATTTCTCTTTTCTAGTAGTAAAACATCTAAAAATGAAATTAAGAAAACAGTTCCACTTAAAATATAATCAAGAATAAGATACTTAAAAATAAATTTAACAAAATAAGTGCAAAATCTGAACATTCAAAACTACAAGAAAACTGCTGAGGAAAAAAATACATAAATTCTACACAAATGTAGAAATATGCCACGCTCATGGATCAAAGATTCAATATTGTTGAGACAGCAATTGATCTATAGATTCAGTGCAATTCCTCTCAAAATTCCAGCATATTTTAAAAGAAGCTGATAAGCTGAACCTAAAATGTTTATGGAAGTGCAAAAAAAAAAAAAAAAAAACCCTAGAATTAGCAAAATAATTTTTTGGAAGAACATAATTAGTATTATGCTACCTGATTCTAAACCTTAGTAAAAAACTATAGTAATTAAGATGGTTTCATGTTGGCATAAGGATAGAAATATAGATTAGTGGAAAAAGAATATAGGGTGCAGAAATAAACTAATATAATTATAGTTACTTGTCTCTCAAAAAAGCCACCTAGGTAATTCAAAGGGAAAAAAGATAATCCTTTCAACTAATGGTGCTGGAACAATTAGATATCGACATGGAAATTAAAACAGTAAGAGAGGCCAGATCCCGTGGCTCACACCTGTAATTCCAGCACTTTGGGAGGCTGAGGGGTGCAGGTCACCTGAGGTCAGGAGTTCAAGACAAGATTGGCCAACATAGTGAAATCTCAACTCTACTAAAAATACAAAAATTAGCTGAGTATGGTGGCATGCACTTGTAATCCCAGCTATTCAGGAGGCTGAGGCATGGAATCGCTTGATTCCAGGAGGCAGAGGTTGCAGTAAGCCAAGATCACACCACCTCATTCCAGCCTGGGGGATAGAGTGAGACTCTGTCTCCAAAAAGAAAAAAATAATAATAAGATAGCACTGCACACTTAAATGGCTAAAACCTTAAACACTAACACTACCAAATGTTGACAAGGATGTGGAACAACTGAAACTCTCATTCAATTGATCATATTTTTTTGGTCTATTTCTGGATTCTCTATTTTTGTACCATGGATCTACATCTCTATATTTACACCAGGTTGTAGCTTTATAGTAAGCCTCGAAATTAGAAATTGGATTACCTCCAACTTTATTCTTCTTGAAATTTCTTTGGCTATTTTAGGTCCTTTGCATTTTCATATAAATCTTAGAATAACCTGGATAATCTAATTCAAAGTCTTCTGGGATTTTAAGTAGGACTGCATTATATTTACAGGTCAATTTTGGGAGAACCAACATTTCAGCAATACTGAGTCTTCCAATCCATTATCCTGGTATACCTATTTATTTCTGTCTTCTTCAATTATCCTCAGCATTGTTTTTGTAGTTTTCTGCATATATTTTAAATATTTTCCAAATTTATCCCTGTTGATAAATAGCATTTATTTTAAATTCTATTTCCAATTGCTCATTACTAATGCACAGAACTATTAGTTGCTGGTAGTATTTTGGTAGACTCCTTAGACTTTTCCAGGTACAAAACATGTCATCTTTCTTTCCAATTGATTTACTGTTACTTCCTTTCATTGCCCAGTTCCATCTTACACTGGCAGGAACTCCAACACAATGCTGGATAAAAGTGGTGACAGTGGACGTTCTTGCTTTGTTCCTCATCTTAGGGAAGAACATATCCTTTTGCCTCTATGATGGTAGATTAAGTTTTTTGGCATATGCCCTTCATATAGTTATAAATTATAAATTCCTTTCTAATCTTTGTTTTCTGATTTTAAATCATAAATGGTGTTGAAATTTATAAAATACTTTTTCATTGAGATTAACATATAGTTTGTATTCTTTTATTGACATGTTTTGATTTTTGAATAGTAAACCAACTTCATATTCTCAACCTGATCTTGATATATTATCCTTTATACTGCTGGGTTTGGTTTTCTAATATTTTGCTTAGGATTTTGTATCTATATTCAGGAGGAGTATGTATTGGTCTTCTGATATCTTCTTTTTCTGGTTTTGGCATGAGGTCAAAGTTCATCTCAAGATGTAAGATACTCAATTTTTTTTGCACTTTCTGCCAGTGTTTCCATAAAATCGAGATTACATCTCCCTTAAATGTTATAATACAATTCAATTAGGCCTTAAGGCTTTTTCTGTTGTTGTTCTGAGACAGGGCCTTGCTCTGTCACCCAGGCTGGAGTGCAGTGGCACAATCACCACTCACTGCAGCCTCAAACACCTGGGCTAAAGCGATCCTCCCACCTCAGCCTCGAGTAGCTGGGACTACAGCTAGGTGCTACTCTATCTAGCCATTTTTATTGTTGTTGTCTTTTACTTTTTGTAGAGACAGGGTGTTATACTGCCCAGGGTGGTCTGGAACCTCTGGGCTTAAGTGTTCCTTCTGTCCTGACCTCCCAAATTGCTGGGATTACAGGTGTGAGTCACTGTGCTTGGCCTAGGTTTTTAATTATAAATTCAACTTCTCCAATTTCTTGTCTTTTGGTAATTTGTGTCCTTTGAGGGATTTTTCCATTTCATCTAAGCCTCAAATATATGGAAATATAGTTATTCACTGTCTTTGACAAAACTGTCCATTTTAACTATTTATCAGTCTCCAAGGGATTATCAATTTCTGTTCTGTTCAAAGAACCAGTTTTCTTATTTATATTGACTTTGTATTTTGTTCATTTAATATTTCCACTCATTCCATCGCTATCATTATTTCCTTGTTATTATGCTTATTTGGCTTTAATTTACTCTTTATCTTCTGGTTTCTTAAGGTGAAATCTTTTATCAGTGATTTTATACTTTTACAAATATAAGCAAAGCAGTCATTTCTAACATTGAGGTGTATCCCACACATTTTAACATGTTGTGTTTTCATTTTCATTCAATTTAAAATATTTTCTAATTTTACTTGTAACTTTTCTTGGGCTCATGGGTTATTTAGAAGTACACTGTTTAATTTCTTAATGTTTCCAGATATCTTCCTGGTATCGATTTCCAATTTAATTCAGTTGTGGTCAGACAGCATATTGTGCATGATTTCAATTATTTTACATTTATTGAGACACATTGTTTTGTATTTACCTTTATCAAGACATGTTGTTTTATGGCCTAGTATATAGTCTATTTTCTTTAGTGTTCTATGTACACTTCAAAAGAAAATGTATGTTCTTGTGTTGTTGGACAGAAGGTTCCATAAATATCCATTTTAAGTCATTTTGGGTGATTGTTTTTGCTTAAGTCTTCTATAATATATCCTGACTTTGTCTACTTGTTCTATCAATTAGTGCTAAATTAGGAGGGGTGCAATCTTCAACTACAATTGTAAATTTTTCTATTTATTCAGTGACGTTAGTGCTTGGTGTATTTTGATACTCTATTAAGAAGCCTATGTTTCTTTTAAATTGCAGTATACCATTTTTTGTGGACAAAAGTATGAGAGGATGCTAAAGACCTATAATTACAGAAAATAACATTCTGTCGGTGAGTAAAATGGAAAGGCAGAAGGGAGAATATAAACACATGTAAAATTTCTAAATGTTAAAGATTGCTCACAGATGATAAAAACATGTTGGTAAGTAACAAAACTATTCTGATTCTATTGTAAAAATTTAAAAATAATGTAACTGGTTGAACATATCAATATTTGCAAATTGGAAATTATCCTTTGCAATAGTCTGAATTTACAACTTTGAATGGAAGAATCAAAGCCCCATTGTTCATGGCAGTGTCTTCAATTACGCATATTTATATTAGCTTTTTCCCTCCCCTCCCACACCTTTGTTTTTCCCTCATTTCAACCTCCTTGGATCATTTCCTGAATAAACTAACTACAATCAAATCTTGTCTCTTGCTCTACTTTCAAGAGTACCCAAAGACAGTAGGTACCAGGACTGGAATGCAATTTTTTGAAATTTCTTTAGAGGCCACTTAGTCGAAAGACATGAGAAGACCACTGCTTTAATTAACACACATCATCTATTTCCCAAAAACCCCTCCACCTACAAGTCTAATTATCTTTACTTTCTTTTGTCTCCTTATACTCTCTGATAGCACCTAACTTGGTGAAAAATATTTTTTATGTTTACATTTGTCTATAGACTGTGATCTTATTAATCCCACATCCATTCCCGGCCTCTAAGCTTAATAGCTGGCACAGGGACAACCCTAAATGTCTACTGAAATTTCTATTTAACAGCTTCTAGGTACTTTATTTGCTTTACTTAATTCTCAAAACAAGGCTCTAAGCTGGGCATTGTTCGCAATTTACAGATATGGATACTAAAGTTCCAAAAGATCACACGGCTAGTAAATTGCCAGAGTGAAAATTTGAGTCCAAGACTACAAAGTTCATGCCTGTTCTACTATATTATTAATCACTGATGTAGTTGCTCCATAGCTTGGTACAATGCAGGATACCACGAAAGGCTTCCGGTAATACATTACTTCTCATAGGAAGAGAAATGAAGTTTGAAGGATTGTCTGGGTTTACAGAGAGACGACAAACAGCAGAGAATTTTCCAGAAGAAAATAGCATGAAGGTAACAGAGGAAAACAAGTGTAGTCCATTTAACATTGGGGCTACATTTAAATAACTTTGAGGATTATGTAAATTGCAAAAGATCCAGATTACAAAGACCTGACATGCTTTGAAATAGGGAGTCACTAGACATTCTAGAGCAGAAAACTAAAATGACAAGAATGGCTGAAGCACATATGCTGGAAAGAGACCATGCACTTGAAAAGCACAGGATTTGAACCTGCCTCTTAGGTCTTATCCAGGATAAGTTTCTAAATGTCTATATCTCAGCACTGTCTAGAAAATGATCATTTTACCTTATTTTATGAACAAATTAGATACTGCAGGTAACATGTAAAATGTATGGAACATACGCAATGCATGGAACAATCTGACAGTGACAATTTTGATGAATTAGAATAAAGGCAAAGTTACGGTTTCAGAGGCCAGTAGTAATATCTTTATGACGTTATTTTATAAAAAATGTTGGACTTTCAGTAGGATTGAGAAGTAAGAAGACAACGTTATCTGTTTTAATGATATGGATATGAGGGACGACTAGGTGTTTGAAACCTGGACTCTTAGGGTAACGTTATTAACGGAGACAGTGAAGTTGGCAGGAGACTTCATTTATTGGAGGGGAAATAGTACGCTTCATTTTGAACATGTGAAATAAGAACATCTGAGAGGAAATAAGACAGTGGAAATAAGATGAGTGTTAGGAAAAGGGGTTTTACCTGAAATTAAAAGAATAATCAAGTTGTTTTTAAAGTACATTACTCTTAAGTTTGGAAATAAGTCAGTAGAAACACAAGTATGAGGAAGTACAAGTTTATCAGTAACACACCAAGAGGGAGCCCTCTCTATCAATGCTCATTCTGTTCTGTCTGGGTGGCAAATAAAACACTGTCTTTTCAAGAAACACTCTCTCTAGTTTATTGCTTCTATTTAAATACATATAGTGATATTTAAAAATACTAAAAGGAAAGAAAATAATCTCATCTGAAACTGTTCACAATGGGTTGACTTCTTAGAAATTAATTCACTCTCTTAAAGAAGAAAAGGTCAGCCCACTAGTTGTGAAAGGCTTCAATCGATTGATATATTCTGTATTAAATGGAAAATATGCATAAAAATAATTTGATTTAAAGATCCAAATTTAAAAACTCAGATTTCCAGTTCATATATATATAAGCAAAGCAAAAATTTCAGTAATCTATTAATGGAATTTTCAATTTGCTGGCTAACAAATAAATTGATCTAATTTTTAGAAACTACAAGAACAAATGTGCATTAATTTAACCCTGTTCACCAGGAATCAAGAGGATGAATGTTACTAGGTACAAAGGATCTTCTGTATTTGTGACAAGAATCTAGGCAACACCATTATTCATAGGTTAAGGATGCTATTTGCTCCATATCTGAAAAAAAGAAGATATAAATTCAATGTCTAGAATGTAGCCATGACAGCAAAAATATTAAAGCCATTATTTTAAAACACAAAGGAAAGAGAATAGTATCAATCATAAAATACAGACATTAGCAAATTTACTCCACACATCGAATACAGGCACTATTTTTTTTACTTTGATATGCAAATTTAAGCAACTACCCCACAATACCACCCCGGCTAAAGCTTTTCATTTATCAGTAAGATCTTTCACAAAGTTAAAGTATGACAAGTAAATACACAGGATTATATTTTCTGTCTGTTGATCTTTGGCACTTTGTCAAGTTGGAGAATCTCAAAAGGCAATAAAAATTTCTGACTGTTTTGCACATTCTTTTAATCTTTACATCAAAATATAAGGCCGCAAAAAGGCAAGCTGAAATTTTAGGATATGTGGAATAGTTTTAATAAAGAGTTTTACATACAGTACCCTTACATATAGAACAATGTGTTTGCAAATTTAAATAATATCTGAATGTACAGTGGCATGTATTCTTATCAAAGATAAATTCAAGTTTACTGTCTATCAGTTCTAAAATGCATTTATACAGATTGTGAGAACTGATAAACAGAATGAGGCATAAAATATTCAAGTGTTATATGTCATCAAATAGCCTCCTCCTAACAGTCTTTTTCCCCTTTTAAAAAAATTTCAAAACCTATACATACATTTTTAATTTTTAAAAACAGTCTGTTAAAAGGTAACATTTCATGTTAACCACCAATTCGTATAGTCTATAGTAATAAAACTAGATATGTGATATAAATATGTGTCGATTATGTACATATGTACGTTGAGTGTTTGTTTAAAACAAGCATACACACTTACGCATACCTGCGTATGTAGCACTGGGGGCGCGTACAACTCACATGAGTACTGGCAGACAGTAGGACCTAGGCTCAAAATCCAGCAAGAGCTAACACAGCAACTTAGTTGCCTTTGGTTTCAGAAATTTGTCCATTTGTGATCAAAGCTAAAAGTTTTGAGTGTGCATGTATTTTTTAAAAATAAAATTCATCTTCAGAAATGAAGCTTTTCCAGTATTCCACTACTAGCAGTTAAAAAAATCCACAGCCACAAATTATTTTGATATTTCTGTCACTCCTCATCCCAGCTGAGGTTATTTACAATTTTTTTTCTGAAGGCAAACACCAAGCATACTCAGGATCAAACTGTACGTTGAGCCTGAATACTGCCATTCAACTATATATATGACATATATAGCATGGGTGATATATAGGTTTTGGATGGACTGATGGCATTATGTAAGACTTAGGGTGAGAGAACTCCCACAATATTTAAAAACCTCTTTCCAGCAGAATCATGATCACTTGGCACATCGGACCCTTCTGCAAGCCAGTTTGTTTTTAATGAGCTTAATGCCTGCAATATATTCCAATTATTTGGTGTTTGTTTTTAAATACATTCATAATGAAGTAAGAATTCCACAACTGTTTTCCCCAGAAGTGAGACTTCTACTGTCAGTTTTCTGTTAAGAACATTCATCAGCCAAGAAACAGCTCATGATCCTATAAAAGTTTAAATATCCTAAACTTCCGTACAGCTGGATCAACTGCTGAGAAGACAGTTCTTACAGCAACCCTGTAGAATTCTCCAGAATTTTAATTTCCTTTACAATTTTGTTTTGGCCAAGTGCTGGTTTATAAATGTAGATCTTTCTATTAAAAACTATATAAATATACCATATTTCTTTCTACAGGTATCTCGAGCTTCATGTAAGCAAGTACTCAAAAATTCTGCCCACTTGAAATCCCTTAGTATAGATTATATTCTACTTCATTGATTCTTGGCATATAACACATTCTCATTTGCAGCTCGCTCATGAATTTGTTTTTAAATTCTAGCTTCCTTGATAAAGCTGTTCTTCATTTTGCTTTCCAAGGTGCCATCCTATTGACATCACGAACCAGTGAATAACCAGACATTACTAGGCTTTTAAATTATCCACTTAGCTGTCATGTGGATAATAAAAATGATTTGACTTAAGAAAGCCACATTCTTTCATTAAGTGTTCACTGTTGTCATACAGAGCAAAGAGTGGCTATCTGCTGTACTTTGCCCATGTCAATTAGGAGCTGTTTTATGTGGCGTTTAAGTTGGGGCAATCTTGCAAGAGGATCTGGTGGCTCCAACTCCCCTGTGAAATCAAGCCAGCTTTCCAGAACTAAAAGAGAGAAGAAAATAAGCAAATCTGAATGACAACTGGACAAACAGTCAGAAAATGATACAATTAGAAAGTTGGAGCTGTGATGGAGATAAGAGTTCACTTGCCTGTCTTTAGAAGGCCAACATACTCAAGCCATTTCCGAGAGGTTTAGCGTGCTGTCTATCCCGCCCCACAGAGTTCAAGTCCCTCCTGGCAATTTTTATCTGTCATTTAAGATAATTTTCCCCTTTAAATATACAGGAAATGTATATTTTTTATATATAAGAGGGAAAAATATACATACACACACACATATACATATATACATACTAACTTCATTTTGAAGGTCCCCTTTTACTCCTAGAATAAGACACAACGGTTCCCTATACTTGCTTAAGCTTTCTATTAGTTTAGACTCACGTCATCTCTACTTTACACAAAACATACTTAATCATTTTTTTTTTAATCCGGAAGTTCTTTTTAACAATGAAAAGGAAGTAGCAATTTCTTGGTATTCTTTCAGTTCTACTATTTTAACACTACTTTTTAAAATACACACAAGCATATTAAAATTCTAGGCAGAATGCAATTGATCTTCTATAGTTTCTATTCATGTTCCCTTTGGAAATCTAACCTAATAATATGAAATAGTGTCAAGATGCATTTTCTTTTCTTCAAAAATCTACTCAAAACATTACATCAGCTCTACAGTTAGCTTACACCCAGATGGAAGATGCTTCTAAAATGGGTTTCCATTTCCTCTTTTCTTTTCTCAAGGGCAGGGGGCAGGAAGGAGTAGGAGCTCTAACTTAACGTAGAGGAGAAATATCACATGCTTATGCCAAATTAAAAAAAAAGTTGGGGTGCAGAATATCATGTATGATGTTAGGAAGAAACAGGAGTCAGAAAGCATTAAGAACAACATGGACTGAAAATCAGGAAATCTAAATTACTCTAGTTTCTCAATTATAAAATAGGGATAGTATCTTTCTGGCCTACTTTTCAGGCCTCCTGTGTGATGGCACAATTTTAAAATATAAAAGAAAACTACTTGAAAATGTGTATGCAAACTTAAGGTTTACCTACTTAACTTTGTAGAAGTTAATTTAACAAGTGCTAACCAAAGTAAAATATTGATTCAAAATATTTTTACACTTCCAACATGCTTATATTCTTTATGTTTACTTCCCAAGAAAACTTAGTTCAATGAAGCTAATAAATTTATTCCATAAGTGATCTATCTTGAGCCTGGCACATAGACAGTATTTAATAAATATCCACCTTAAAAAAATGAAAACAACCTATGATCATACCCAGTCATATTGTTTTAAGTGTAAAAGATCCCAAATATGTCAAATACAATACAAAGGGAGTAATAAAACCCCATCAGTATGGAGAGTATCTGTAGTTTTCATCCCATAATTTAAGATTTTTAAGTAACTTCTTCATAGTAACAATAAACACACTGTAGTAACTATATTTTAGTTCTTTCTTAAATTACCATCAACTTCTTTTTCTATTAGATCCATCCTGCTGGTAACTTCATTCTGCACATTTTCTATGTGTGTAAGGAGATTGAGCTGCCACTGAAGATGGGAGTCTCCTGGGTCTTCGGTGCCCATTTTATCATTATAAACAAATACTGTATTCCCATCAGCTGGATTCTTCTCCAAAGGACCATTGGAAAACAAACACAAAGAATGAGATGAAATGTAGCCATTGAAGTAAAGATACATGACACACCTCAACACTGGTAACAGTGAGATCCAATCTGACCCCTGGGATATCTTTAAAGAAGGACTGGTACATAACCAAATCCCAGCTGGTGGTTCTTAAGAGCAGACGTGTCTACCACCTCCCTCCACCCTGCCTCACATGGTGCTACACAGGCAAAAAAGTCTTCAATAAAAGGAGCTAAATAAATGAAGTCACTAATTCTATTCTGCAATTAGAATACCTGACTAATTTGGACGGGCCTCTTCCTCAATTAATCTTAACTGGTGATGTAAGTGGATGTAAGAGAGAAAAGCAATGATGAAAAGAAATCAAGAGAGTTGCCGAAGACCAGTATAAAGTCTAATTAACTATAGACTGGACTTTACTGTTACAGTACAGTAAACCAATGAGGGGAGGGAAAGGCAAAAACCTTTTAAAAATTTCAAAAGTGCAAACTGCTTCACACACACACAATGTGCATTTAGATGTGCCAGATATAACTCATTTCACACAAGGGATATTAACTAGACAAAATAACTTACCACAAACTTTACGATATGAAATATAAACTTTCCAATTCAGTTAAGTACTTATTTACAGTAACTACTTGTTAAGGAATGCAGAAAAATGAAAAAAAAAAAAAACTAATTTTAAAGTGGCCTCACTAATTGAAAATCAGTACAAAATAAAGGTAACACTTCTAAGATAATCCCAGTGTACAGGAAATAAGTTTATAGATATCCAATACACAAAGATATGTCAGAATTCAGCTTACTGAATAGTGGGATGCATTGACAAATATGCTACAATTTTTTAAAAAGAAAATTAGAGTGCCACCTTTTATCTAACACACATAAAGAGCAAGACAAATCATTACACTCGTATGTACTTTCACATTCTTACACATGGACATTTTCATTTGGAATACAATGTGGTTCATGTTTTAGAGGCATCTAATGTGCTTATACAATTGACTTTTGCTAGAGAAACAGTCTACTGAATTACTACAATTCTGAATTAGGAGATAATTAAATGTTGAAATGGCCAGTGATTTCCTGTAGAGAAATTTTAAAAATCACCTTACTTTAACAAGGTACTGGCGAACTTGGAAATACAAGTAAAATCTGGGAATTCAGTATGTTTTATTTTATAAAATTTTCCTTTGTTGTTCTATCATATTTTCCAAGCAAAGAAAAATGAACCAGTTTTACCTTTTCAGGCATTCCGTGTTCTTTTGCTGAGTATTGTAAATGGTTTTTATTTCTCATGTGGAATTCTTGCTCTTCTTCAAAACTACTAACATCATCATCATCTGAGCTCCCAGGATCTGCGAGAGATTTACAGTCCTGACCAAAACTTTGTGGCTTTTGATAGCTGTGCTCACTTGTTATGTAAGTTCCTTCCATTTTTAGGGGCAAACAAGGTGGCTCTTTATGGTTCTGTACATATTTCTTTTCTTCTCGATTAACTGTGTCTTGCGCTATTTTTTTCTCTAACCCAGCTATTACTTGATCTTGGTCTTTTCGCTTCCCAGAACAAGCCCAGAGATGAAGGTCAGGATGATGTTTATTCCTTAAAACAAAGTTGAGAAAACAGCAGTTCAGAAAAGCAAAACTCCAGTAACAAGCTGAATACAATAATATATTTCAGAACTAGGTCAGGAGTCCTGGGACTCAAGACAAAAGCAAAGGTATTCTTTAAGTTAACTCACTCCAGGATTTCATCCAAAATTTGAATTTTCTCAATTTTAAAGAAATAACGCTCAGAAAAGCACTAACGAACTTAATTGTGTTGACAGTCCATGTCACCATTTAATACATGCATTTCTTTTTCTACTGATTTTTTATTGTCATTTTTTTCATTGTAAAATTTGAAACTTTCATGTGAGCATATTTTAAAAACTTTTATTCAGTCAAAAAGTGATAATTCCTATGAAAAAAATCCTAAATATAAATGCACAGAAAGTAAAAATTTCCTCTCCCATGGCAATCATAAATAACTGAGGTATATAAACTTCTAGACTTTCTATATACCTAAAATTAGTTCTTAAGTGGATGTAAGTATACACATCTTCTTGTGACACAACCAGAACACATACAATCTGCCTTTTTGTACCTAACATGCTATGGGCATCTTGCCATATCATTTCATACAGATAGGTTTCCCTTACTTTAACTCTAGTGGCTGAATAGTTACAAATGTACCGTTCAGCCAACCACTTTCCTACTGTTCTATGTCTGTGTACTTGTGTGTACCTTTGCACACAAGTCAGAATATTTCAGTCAGACAAATTTCTAGATACGGAATTGCTGGATAACATACACATTTTAATTTTGATAGGTACTACCCAAGTGACCTAGAAAGGGATTATACTAATGACAACCCCACCAACAATCTATGATAATGCCCATTTATCTCATCCTCACTGAAGATGTAAGCATGATATTGTACAGTTAATTCTGCAGTAATTAAAATTCTGCAGTAAGTAAAATAGGAATCCAATCATCAGAGCTGAAGTGGAAGGACATTCAGGAGATATAAACCTTTCAAAAGGCTCAGAATGTTTACATATTAATAATTTCCAAATTAGATACATACTGAGTCAAATTAGTTCTCTTCCAATAATACTCAAGTATTGCTTCTGAAATTATAAATTAATATTTTGAATCCCTAGTAATTTAATATTCAGAAAATACTAAAACACTCATATCAGTAAAAGGCATAATAGAAGAAAAGCTGGCACTGTAGTCCAATAGTCCACGGGGTTGAATTCTGCTGGACCATAGAGAAGCCTAGACAAGTTACAAAATCTCTGTCTTTCACTACCCATCTATGAAATGAGGCAGCTTATTATAAGGATTAAATAAAATATCACATGAAAGCACGTGATGTGTAGGACTTTTAATAAATTGTACATAACATATATCATGATTTAAAATATTGACATAAAGAGGGACTATAAGTATATGAAACAGGAATGGTCCAATTATAATCCTTAGCAAAATCAGGAATGCAGAGAAACTCATACTAACATCAAGAAGGAAATCAGGTTTTAAAAAAAGACCTAATACATTAGTCCCTCCCTTAAGTCTTAGCATTTACAAGGCCTTTTAAAAAAGAAACTCATACTCAGGCTTATGATAAACGGAAGCAAATTTTATTCAACAAATAGTTACTGAGTACTTATCCTACACTATCAATTGGAGATAAAATGCTGAATAGGACACAAGCCCTATTTTCAAGGATCCCATGATATAGTAAGGGAAGACAGACATAAAAAAATTAAGTACCAAAGTGCCTGACACCAGTATGCATGGACTTTGCCAAGAAGAACATGGTCAACGCCAGTTGGGCCAACTCCAGTTAATTATAAAAGGCGTCTGCTAGGGGCACTAGTGGTAGAAGCTTATCCTGGTAAAGGCCTAGAGCTATGAAAACGCTTGCTTCATTTAGGGATTATGGTTTGGGATAGCTGGAACATTGGGGGAAAAGCACAGGGAATATGGGAATATGTGGCAACAAAACGGTAGACAGAGTATGTGTCATGGAAGGACTCAGTCCATTGGACAACAGGAAGATGCTCTAGTACATTAAGTTGGAGAATGACAAGCTGATATTGATCTTCTACTAAGCTCACACTGGCAGCAGTACAAAGAATGAACTGATAGAGTACAAGACTAGAGCCAGAGATAATGGACCAGCATGGCAATCGTTCACGTGAAATATAGCAGCCTGGCTGTGACAGTACCAGTGAGAACGGAGAGAGGAACGGACTGAACAATGTTCGCAAATTCCAATGGATAGGATGTGAAGGACACAGGATGGGAAGGCAAGGAGAAGATGAGGCCAAGTTTCTGGCCATGACAAGTACATCCAAATGAAGAAAATCTTGTGAAAAACCAGTGAATCATCCTGTTTTTACTCAAAATGTGGGTTTTTTTACATTTGTTCTTTTAAAGAAGAATTCCAGTCAGGCATTAGGAAGGACTGAAAACAAGCACTTCAAGAATATTCTGATATATTCTTCAGGGAGGTTGAGACTTTTTTAAGAGAAAATCGTATGGGATGACTAACACATTTGGCGCACAGCAGAGAAGTGGATGCTGGTTTGTAGACTCCCTTCATCCCCTCTCAATCAATCTTTATATATATTAAAAAATACTCGCCCTGTTTAGAATCTATTTCATCTTGATAGTGTTCCTGAAGGAGGACACAATGTATAGGGTTCACCACAGCAACTGCACTTAATTTTGCACATGTGGTGAACACACCAAACAATGGGACAGCGGCTAGAATGTGCTGAGTTACTAGATGCTGTATCTACCTTTAACCACACTTACACATTCTAGGAGAATAGGCAGAGAGCACCAACGCATCCAGAGGGTTGTTAATCTTTCCTTGTTTTTAAAAATGAAACTTTATTAAAATATCTGTTCTCGCCTCCAAACTGTTACTCTGGACCATCAAAAGGCCAAGAGTGTTGGTCTGAATTAAAATGTCTGCTGAAGTGTGACCCTCCCTTTGCCGCCCTTCACTTACTTTAGTATTCCAATCTTCAGCTGTAACCCGTGTAGCACTTCTGTAACACCATAGACATCAGCAAGCAGATGATGTGTAGAAACTATCTTTTTGGCATTGAGATGAGAATAATTTTCTTTGAAAAATGATAACCCGCACATTCTCCCATTATTCAACCACTCCTTATCATAACGGTATTTTGCACTCCACCTCTGACCTGTAGATGAAGTTGACATTAAAGTCACAAAGGACCGCACTTACTCAGATTTTTCTTCAACTGCTACCCTACTAACGTTGCTCATTAAGCAAGGTAAGCTCTAGCACCAGGAGCAGATTCAAATGAGTAAGACAGCATTTTGAGGAACTGGTGCAGGAGGAGCTCCTCTACACCTTCAGTGCTCCTGCCCACCAACAAGAAGAAACGCCATGAAGGATGTGGTCGGGTTGGTGGCAGATGACACCTGCAAAGGGAACCTTGAGCATATTGACTTCAATGTTTTTGTAGTTATCACCTGTCCTCTAAAAAGGCTCAAAGGGCTGGATTAAAAACTAGACACGGGCCAGGCATGGTGGCTCACACATGCAATTCCAGCATTTTGGGAGGCCGAAGTGGGTGGATCACCTGAGGTCAGGAGTTCAAGACCAGCCTAATATGGTAAAACCCTATCTCTACTAAAAATATAAAAATTAGCTGGGCATGATGGCGTGTGCCTGTAGTCTCAGGTATATGGGAGGTTGAGGCAGGAGAATTGCTTGAATCCAGGAGGCGGAGGTTGCAGTGAGCCAAGATCGTGCCACTGCACTCCAGCCTGGGTGATAGAGGGACACTCTAGTTCAAAAAACAAAACAAAACAAAACAAAAAAACTAGACAGGGGTTACTTCTCTCATTAACCTTAGTTTTAAATTGGATGAACCATAGAGTTCTACTTGAGTGAATAGGAATCCTTCCCCCATGTCTGTGATTTCACAGAATCCTATGAAATTCCATATCCTCCAGGTTAATACAAATTAGATCTTATTACAATTAGGTATTTATGTGCCTGTGTCCTGTACTATACTACTAGCTAGTTGAAGGCATGGTTTAATCAATGATCTCACCACAGTGGAAAATAGAAGCCATCCAATAAATGCTG
This sequence comes from Aotus nancymaae, assembly GCF_030222135.1. NCBI lineage: Eukaryota > Metazoa > Chordata > Mammalia > Primates > Aotidae > Aotus > Aotus nancymaae. The sequence continues at coordinate 80,962,859 of NW_026988450.1, read as the reverse complement.
CTGAACAAATAACAAATGTCTACATTTGTTATTGAAAGAATACAATGAATAATAAATACTACAAATTTTAGTGAATGAATAAACAAATGTCTACATTCATATGGCTGTGAATAATTCTCTTCCTTCTTACTGTGACTTTTTTGTGACTTACTGTGACTTCTTTCTTTATTTCAAATAGTCATGGGCCCAATTCACCACATGCCTATTATTTGAGAAAACCTAGTTATTTCCTGCCTGGAGGCTCAAGTTAAATTCAACATGCAAAATATGCTATCTTGCTATCTGAAGACCCTCTAGCATAGAGGAAGGCACCAGGTAGACGCATGGTGAACTGAGAATCAAAAGGCACAGGTTTCATCTCAGTCTGCCTCATCAGTAAAATAAAGGCATCACAGGTGGTGTTCTGAGGCCCCACCTGCTCTACAATGAGTCAAACATGCAGAACTGCCAGGTCAGTAGCGTGCAAGGTTAGAACACAGATGCAGATCTACTCCAATTGCCACAAAGAAGCCTAGCTAGAAGAAGAATAGACAGAGGCTAATTCTTCTCCAGGAAGAAGTCATACCTCTTCTCTTTCAGTAAGATAGTAATTTTGTTGATAAATGTATGCTAACATATTTAAGTAATCAATATGGAAAAGAGAAGTATAAGTGAAAAAATATTTTAAAATTTTAACATGGAAGTTGAGTCTAATTGACCAAGAAGTACAGTGAGTCCTCCCTAAGCGTAATTGATAGGTTCTTGGAAACTGACACACTGAATAATGAAACGAATTGTACTATAAGCTCATTGATATAAACAAATTAAGTTCCTCTGGCATATAGCATGCTGTTTCACTTGGATTCAGTTTCCAAGAACCTGTCAATGACATTATGTGAGAACTTGCTGTAGTGGTGGTGAACACAGCTGACACACTCTAGAATCCTGGAGGAGACATGGAGGAATCCTGGCAATGAGCTCGGTGCAGAAACTCTTACCCGGTGGGTCCCGGCAGACATAGCAGATGTACTGCTCTGGAATGCTCTCCTCCAGCAGCCCCATGCACACACTATGTTGCCAGCACAAGCACTCCTCACACTGCAGAAAACAGAGGAGTGTTACAGTCACCTGATCCTCACTAGGAATAAGCTAGGAATAAGGATACATGCCCATTCTTTGAATTCGCTGGCTTGGCTTCTTACTGCCACTATCAGTTCCATTCTTATTCGACATAACAAAATCAAGTCATGATTTTATCTTTGAAATGGTCAACTACTTCAAGAACTATCTTTTGTTGCACCTATTAGAATATGTTTTGATCAACTACTTAAATCCTAAAAAAAGTCATTAATTTCTCTAATTTAATTCCCATCGATTTTAAGGCAATCACATCATAAAACTCGTAGTTCATTAAAATGCAGAAATAAGAAAAAAAAAAAGTAAGTTTGTAGCAGTTTCTATAGCAATGATCTCTTAAAGTACACTCTTGTGGTAAAGCTATAAATTTGTAGTTACCTCTAGAAAACCACTGAAAATGGGAGGAAAAGCAGATTACTCTCTCTTTATGCTCTCAATTAATATTTCCAAATCTTCTGACATCCCAAAATTTGGGTTATGCTTTCCTTTTATCTTAAAGATATCTTTCATACAAGAAGTTGCTAACTCTTGCAACAAAATTTTTCCCTTTTTTTAAGAATACTGGAAATTTCTATTTTTTAATCACTGACACGTGAAGGGTGACTATATACTGTTAATTGTTATAATAACATGGATGCAGATGAGGAAGAGAAAGGCTGCTGCAGCCTGCCCTTTAGTGTGAAGGCTTACCACCCTAATCATTCTAAAGAGCTTCAGCTTGAAGGCCTCAAACTAAATACTCTAGAAAAGAGAGACACTAAAATAAGAACACTGTCTACTACACTTGATGAGGAAATCTCCTAATCATTACTATGGGTATTTTCCACAAAATAAGTTAGAACCCTCTATCTTCAGTAGAACAGTTAGTAAAGAAATAAAACACTGTGATGCATTTGCTGAGCACCTGAAACAACTGACTCATTACTATAGGGAAGAGAGGTTAGCCAATTACCTGGATCATGAAGCCATTCTCCTCATCCATCTCACAAACACATCGCACAATTTCATTAAGAGCATCATCTTCATCCTGAGATTCCTCAAAATTGGTTGAATCAAAGTCCTGATTGTATTCATCCCCACTCAGAAGCAAACTCTCCGTTGAAGAATCATCTAGGAAGTCTACATCTGATAAGTCTAGAATATATATAAGAAGTATACTCAGCACCACATCTTTTTTATATTTTCATGTCATTTTTCATAAAGAAAGGAGCTATGAGAAGCTATCATAAGCTATTAAACATTTTAAAAGGGGGAGCAAACAAATGAGAATATTGTATTGTACTTGTCTCTGGACATAGAAACAAAAGATTTTTGAAGTTTAGGCTATTATGACTGCTTTACATCTTACAGTATACACTATTATAAGTAATTCAAAATATCTTTTAGACTTCATGCTTACAGAATTCATGACTAAGGCTGATATCAAAAATTCAAATTTGCATAGTTTCCATATACTTTCACAAACATGATCCCTTCTGATTCTCATAAAAACCCTGGGTTGTCCCCTTATTGGTGTGACACCACTGTCTGTGGACCTGAGGATAGGTGTGTGTAGTAAGTCCCCATTGGCCAGCATAAGCTGGCTCTAGCACACCACTAGAATGGTGACCAAAGAATGATGACTCATTCTTTGTATTTTTTTTCTTCTTTCTTTTTTCGGATTAATAAAGTGCTTTTTGAAAATTCACAAAAAAAAACAAAAACAAAAACAAAAACAAAAACCTGGATTGTAAAGAGGACAGGTTTTATTATTTGTACTATAAACTTCAGAGAGGTAAAGGAGCTTGCTTAAGGTCTAAAATCAACAATACCATCATTGACAGTATCAGTAGCATCAACTACTATATACTTAGTAAGCATGCAGTACTATATCAAGCACTTTAAACACAAGACATATAACTTGCTTGAGAAATGTAGTCATGGAGTGGGAAAGCGACTGAATACCAGGAATGCCTGATTCTCAAGTCTGTGTTCTTATTCACTTTACCAGTATTTCTTAAAAACAGAACCATGAGTTCCCCAAGGAATTTTTAAAATGTATTAATTTTGTTTTGGTAATAATTTTTTTTTAATTAAGCATATTCTAGAAACTAGATCATAGGGATGACAACTACATACAACTCAATTTACATGCCAGGTTTTAGGTGTGTCTGTATAATAGTGTCAATGCCAAATCCGACCGTTTTGCTCAGGTTATTGAGGAAAAGAAAATTGAGACAGACACGGGGGAATCTTTATTTATAACAAAGGAAAATAAATGACGATGGGACACTAAATTTTTTGCAGTAGTTTGGATGAAGAAATGTTAGGAAAACCAAGTCATCACGAGACACAGAACATCATATAACACTGTGTGAGCTCCTGACAGAGGCTATTCAGCAGAGAAGCTTCCTACCTCACATCCTATCCCCAAGCCACATTCTGAGTTATCCCCTGACCTGCTTGTCATCTATCTCCTCTTACTAGACTATCAGAATCCATGACAGCAAGAACTTTGCATTGTTGAATGCTACATCCCCAGTGATTAGAATGAGGTCTGATACGTAACATAGCCACTCCAGAATGTTTGTAGAAGAACTAAGGAGTCAGAGAGAGACCGTTTCCTTTTCAGACTTAATCAGATCGGATTGAAGTTGAACAGATTCGAACTTTAAAAATTCACGCTATTTATACTTTACATATTCAATATGACAGTGTTTCCTCTATCAGCTTCTAATCTGGCATTTTTCTTGATTCAATGTTTTTGAATGTTTTGTTGTTGAATTATTAATGTTTCATAGAAAAATAAATAGTTTCCTTCTCTTTGAAGTCAGAGGACATATGGAAGGAAGGTCAGCAGAAATAGATAACAGAGAATACAGAATGAATAGAAAATATTCATTGAGCTAGTAAATCAACTAGATAAGGAAAATCTAATATGAACAGTATAACTTGCTATAAAAGAACCTAAAGAGGAAAATTTCACCCATCCATAATCTTGCTGGCTTAAATTCAAATTTTCTTTTGGGTTTTCCCAAGTACAAGTTTATTAGAATGTGGACAAAACAGTTTCAAATACTGTTGTAGCATATAAGCAGCATTAAATAGGCCTGGCACAGTGGCTCACACCTGTAATCCCAGCACTTTGAGAAGCCATGGCAAGAGGATCACTTTAAGTTAGGAGTTTGAGACCAATCTGGACAACAAAGAAAAACCTCATTTCTACAAAAGCAAAAATAATTTGCTAGGCATGATGACATGTGCTAGTAATCTTAGCCACTCAGGAGGCTGAGGCAAGAGGACTGATTGAGTCAAGGAGTTTGAGGCTGCAATGAGCTACAATCACACCACGGTATTTCAGCCTAGGCAACGGAGCAAGAATTTGCCTCAAAAAAAAAAATAAATAAATAAAAATTAATTTGAAACTGTATCATTGAAAGGAATTAGTGTATCTCACATACACTTGCATGGCAAAAATTATCAGGTTTTATGGTGTTAACCAGCAAATTTATCATATTCTCCAGAAAATCCAGTTTGAATAACTCCCAAGCATTAAACATATGCTTAGCTGAGTTTTGGAAGTTGAGTAAAATGGATGATAGGGCTGAACGTTACATAAGAAGCAAATAAAAGCTCCCCCTTGCGTTTAAATAGCCACCTAGACAATGGCTCCAATTGAGTGGCCACAAGGACGGCTGTTGCCTTCCAACCACTACCCCTTAAACAGTCACTGCTATTTCCTGAGACAGCATTTTGCAAGTATGGTTCCCTGACCAACAACATTATCATCACCAGGGAATTGCTGGAAATCAGAAATTCTGAGGGTGAGGGCCAGAAATGTGTTTTAACACACTGTCCAGGCAGTTCTGACACATGCTAACATTTGAGAACTTCTGGCCTAAGACCTTATTAACATTCCTTTTCTTTCTCCTGGCTCAGTACTTGATCGCCAGGCAGAGACAAGGAAGAACAGAGAGTACCCATCTGCGGCTCTTCTCATACTCTTTCAAGGATTCTTGCTTCAGTACCACAGCTAGCCTAGATATAACCCCTATTCTCCACCTCCCTACAGCAAGAGATGATCTTCAGATCTTGATCATTTACTGCAAGGGTGTTCTTAACTTGATTACCAACTTCTGCTTCTCCACAGAATCACCTAGAAGTTGTATCTTGCCAGGATACTTCCAGAAATCTCATTCAATTGTGCCTCATGGTAGACCCATGATCAGTATACTTTTAAAGCACCACAGCAATGATTAGAAGGTCCACCTGGAGCTAAGAACCACTGAACCATGGGAAAAAGGGGACTTGTGTTTGCTGGAAAGAGTGGTGGTAACTTCTTTTTAATCCCCTCCCATATCTCAAGCTTTCTAAAAATAAAATCTCACAAGTGTCATGTGCTAAAAAGGAAAGAAAATGCTTTCTCCATAGAAGCCAGGGAGGAGTTAGACCTGGAAGTGAACGGTGCAAAAGAAAACACTTAACCGAATATCCACCATCGAGCTCACTCATAAGGATCCTGGATTGTACAAACACTGAAGGCCTCGTCCCTTATTCCTCATTCTCTGATTCTGGTCCCTACTGCATTAGAGCTCTACTCTTATGCCACAACCCTCAAAGTCTAGAGCTGGGAACTCTCTTCTTATTGTTTGTAATATTGGAAGGAAAGTAAGAGTCTTCAACATTTTCCACTGTTGGTATAAAGCCAATTTAACTTTATATAAACTAAAAAATAGTTCAAATTTCTCATGCCAAGACGTTCATATTAGTTTAGCTAACAACTTTTTAAATTGTGTGCCCTTAACAGAGTATGTTTTATTCTCAGTTACACATTTAAGAATTGTAAATCTTGTTTGAACTATTACAAAGTCACACATACTTTCACCACTAAGATCAACGGACAGAATTGCCCTTGGGTACTGATAGGTTGTAGTTTTCTCCATAAACATGCTTCGTGGAGCCAGAGAACTCCCAGATGATCGAGTTAGTGGAGAAGAGCACCTTTCCAAAAATTCGAGGGAACTGTCTTCATAGTCTGAATAGTCTGCAACATAAGATACATAAAGAAATATTAATAATGTGTCAGGTAATTAAAAAAGGTCACTATAAAAATAATGAAAGTCATGTGCAGGATACATCAAATAATCATGCTACCACTTTCTCTTCTCATCCATGAAAAGCTAGATATGTATCTGAGAAAGTGGGTTTAGCAAGAACACTTGGGAAACAAACATACCCCAGACAATATATACATACATAGTAGGGAGCACCAGGTTCTAACTGGTACCAGTAAACTTTTGTGAAGTAAGGTGCAAAAGGATTATTTCTACATTTTCTCTCCATTATAATCACAACTATGTCTGCAGTAAAATACGCAAGATGACAACACATGGGGAAGAACACACACTGGGGCCGGTGGGAAGTGGGAGAGAACATCAGGAAAAATAGCTAAGATAATGCATGCTGGGCTTAATACCTAGGTGATGGGCTGATCTGTGCAGCAAACCACCATGGCACATGTTTACCTATGCAACAAACCTGCACATCCTGCACATATAACCAAGAACTTATCTGGTTGGTGCAAAAGTAATTGTAGTACCCACCTAAGAGGAAAAAAAAAGATATGCAAGATGGAAATTAACCTTTTTTCTTCCTCACACTTTGTAAATAAGTTCTCCTGATGTCTAGCACACCAATTATATAATGATAATCAGATCAATATTTTTTCAACTAAAAAATCTCTGCAAATAATTAACTAGTCCTGGAATAAATCTGTAAAAATTCTGTTTTTCTCAGTTTGGAATGAGTCCCACAGATGTTTGCAAGGGGAGAGGCCATATGCAGTGTACTGGAGAGTTGAGGGTATAGTGAGGGAAGGAAACACGGAGGCAGGGGTGTGATTCCAGGCATGTGGGAAGGCTCTGAAGCTGAAGAGTGGATGATGCTACATTTGGCCAACTGTAAGACTGGCTGAGCACAGTGAATAATGGGGAAACAAAGCTAGAGTGACAGGAGCCAGATCATATTTTTTTTTTTTTAAGTTTTACCTGAATGCAATAAAACCTCCATTATTCAATGGTTGTGTGGAGGAGCAGGATGTGACAGGTACAGTTCCATTTCTGGAGGATCACCCTAGCTGTGGAGTGTAGGATGGAGTGCAAGAAGGCACATGTAAAAGTGAGGGGATGCTTCAGAGGCTACAGCAGGAGTCCAGGCAAGAAATGCTGGTGGCTCAGAACTTGAGTGATGGCAACTAAGGGGAAGATTTTGACAAAGACACAGTGCTGTTACAGACTGGAGGCCAAGGGCTAAGATGGCATTATCCAAACTGATTTCCAGGTTTTTGCTTGAGCAACTAGGTGATGAAAGTGGGTCTGAGATGGGGCTGAAGAATAAATGCAAGGTGGAGAAACCAGAGAAGAAACAGAAGTTTAGAGGAGGGTTCTGTAAGATGGGAAATCTTACACATCACTGCATGAACCTAAAGATGTGGGGAAGGGGGATGGCAGAGGTGAAAAATGCCAGATTAAGAAGAGAAAGGCAGACATTTCCTCCATTTTAATAGAGGCAACGAAAAGGAGTATTTTCAGGTACGCATGCAGACATGGTGGACAGACTATGAGCAAGTTCCCACCTGATGACGTCTGTCTCCTCACCTCTGTGAGGAAAAGGGAATACATAAGAGGTGGAAACAAGTGGGAAAAAGGAAAGACAGAGAGTGGACAAATGAGCTTGTAAGAGAAGTACTAGTCTGTATTAAGTATCCATTTGAAGTTGGGAGTTGTGGGAGGCAGAATAATATTCCCCCAAAAATGCCTATGTCCTAAGCCCTAGAACTTTTAAATGGGCTAAGACATGTGGAAAGGTGGAATTAAGGTTGCTAATCAGCTGACCTTACAACAGGGAGAGTATCCTGGATTATCTGGGTGGGCCCAGTCTAATGGGAAGGGTCCTCAAAAGTGAAAAGATGGAGGCAGAAGAGACAATGTGAGAATGCAATATGAGAAAGACTGGACCATTGCTGGCTTTGAAGATGGAAACAGAACAAGAGTCAAGAAACGCAGCAGCCTCTGGAAGCCAGAAGGGGCAAGAAAATGGATGGTCCCTGAGAGCCTCCAGAGAAAAATGAAGCCCTGCTGATATCTTGGTTTTAATCCAGAGAGACCCATTTTGGACTTCGGACCTCCAGAACTTTAAGATAATAAATACGTATTGTTTTAAACCACTGATGTGCAGTAATTTGTGACAGCAGCAATGGGAAACTGCCACTGGTCATCATAAACACCATAGCATAACCAACACTGATTGAGTCAGCTCTTTATGTGTATTAACTCTTAATCCTCACAAGCATCCATAAGGGAAGTAGGACTGTCAGTAAAGAACTGTGCAGGACAGATTAAGTAAATTGCCCAAGAACACACAACTATCCATGGCAAAGCCAACATTCAAACTCAGGCAGCCTAACTATGGAAGCTGCACTCTTAACAAGTGATATAGGTGTATTTCAACATTTAAAGTGTGTACAAGCTGGCAAGCTTGTTAAAACCCGATTCCTGGGCCTCATCTCCAGTACATTGGGAATGAAACACTCCAAGATGATGCTGATGCTGTCAGATTACAGCAGGCTTTGGGCAGCCCTACATTACTCTGCCCCCAATGGCCTCACCATAACCGCAGTTTGCCCAACGCCATGTTACTTAGGCCCAGACATGGAAAGGGCATTTATTAAATGCTAGGTACTATATCAAGTCCTTTATAATGATTATTTAATTCAAATAAGAAATCTATGCAGTAAAACTATCAATTACCATTTATTTTAGAAGAAAGGAAATTGGGATGTAGAGAATTTAAATAACCTGTCAAGGGTCACTTAGCTCTAAATGTTAAGGCAGGATTTGAGTCCTTGTGCTCAACCTTCAAGGCTGCCTTCTTATCAACTCCATTCTGTATCGCCCTTTCAGCAAAAGTAAAAGTAGAAGCAGAGTCTGATTGCAAAAATAATGAAAGAAATCTCAATTTTGTGCTAAAATAAAACATGGCTGATATTTAATATGCTTCATTAACAAATGAACAAAACTTGGGATTCTGTACCCTGTCTGTGTTCCCCACTCCAATCCCTTCTGGTTATTATCTGTTATGCTTCAAGGCTTAGATCAGAAGTGGTCTCCTACATAAAACCCCTTCCTTGATCGCATCAGCTTTTCCAACTTAAAGATTTATTTTGTACCACTCTTACCACACATATCAGACCTACCTGGTAGAGATTTATGTATGCTTATCATTCTTACTATATACTTAAATGACTTCAAGCTCCTTGAAGAAATCTTCTTTACTATGCAATGCTTTCAATTCTCTTTTCCCTTCTAACTCTATTTCTTTTTAATCTAGATATGCTTTCAGTATCCTTATATTCATAGACACATGAAAGTCAGAGATGAAGTGATTTGCCCAAAGTATCAAAGCTAAAAACTGGCAAAGATGTCACTCTTAAATCCTAACATGGTGACTTCTCATCCACATAAATTAAACACAACGTTAGTATTATGTCTCATAAACCAATTCTGTTACTCAAAACATATCATAACCCACTACCTCATAGAATAATAAAAAACAACTAATGCAAATTATTACTTTGCATAACTGCATTAAAATAACAGATAAAGACAAGAACTTAGTTTGCCAACAAAAACAAGTAAAAACTTGTTGAAGAGAAGAATACACAGTTTGATAAATAATATTTCAGGTATTAATAACCCAGCATGGTGGTTAAAGTTAAAAATTCAGACTAGTAAATCAAACTGCTAGGATTTGAAATGAATCTGCTTTTCACCACTTGCTAGCTATGAGACCTGGAGAACTCTCTTTCTCACTCTCTCTCAGTTAACTGTTGGTAAAATGGAAATAACAAATCTTACTGTAAAGGGTTCATATGAGGATTAAATGAAGTGGTAATATTTATAAAATGCTTAGTTTTTGGTACATAAGTACCAGCAGGATATATGTAATAATGTTGAGCAGTAAATAAAAGTTTGAAACTCCCTAAGGTGCTAACTGTACACTAAAAAACATATCAAGAACCTCACACAGTAATAATGTCAATTCTTTAATATTAAGATGTCTTTAAAATTTCAAAGTTACTTAAAATCCTGTATTTCCCACTTAAAGACCACTCTTCTAATTTAACTATCTGGGGAAAAGTGTCATTTCTAAGATAAAGTAAATAGCTCAGAATAAATTCTTCTCAAATGCAATAATTAATTACAAAGATGATAGTGATTGCCAAACTCAACACCTGCCTTTTATAAATAGCAATGTTTCTGTGCATCTTACCAGGACTCTACTTATGAAGTTAAGATGTTCATTTGTATGTCTGATTTTAACATGTAAACAAATATATATGGTTTTCTTTTTTATTAAAAAATAAAAACATATACCATTTAAAGTATGTTTTAATGGCTCTTTATAAAGGGTTACCATAGTTAAGTCCTGGTCACAATTCTAAGGTACACGTTTTTTGACCATTTTTCCTGTATTAATCCTAATTTCTCTTTCTTCTTCAAGTTACAATTACCGCATTCTCCTAAGCTCTATCCCTCATTTTGCTGCCAATCATGGGCCTCTTCTTATTTTGCTTTGTATCAGCTCCTGTTATCTTTTTCCCCACTTTCACAGGTATTCTGTATATAAGATTCTGTGTCTGCTACTAAATATTAGAACCGACCACGGTTTGCTGCTGTGCCGTAAGATGACTTAAAATAGTTGGCCATTCCTGCACTGAAAATGTAGGTCTCCACTGGAACACGTAAGCTAGGCAAATCCCCTGAGAGTCTCTGGTCAGGTGGGAGTTCATCTGGAAGTTTTACTTGCAGCCTGAGCTTCTCATACCTGTACTGTGACATACCACTCACAGGAGGGTATTCACTCATCAAATCAGTTCACGGTGAATGGTTTTTGTTTCCCAAACTCCAGAGTTTCCTACCTCTACATCATTTCTAGTTTGAATTTACAGCTATATATGAAGAGGTGATGTGGGGGCGGGCAGAAGGGAAAGGAGTGAGAAGCAAGGCACATACAGAAGTGCCCAGAAATGTTCAAGATTCTCTCTGGAAAGCAGTTTCAAGCTTACGAACTCCATTTTGATCCTGTATCTTCAAATTTACTCTGACTTTAGAATTCAAGAATGTAGAAACTTTACATTCTGTGGAAAATTAAATGTTATTTTTGGACTATGGAGAGTTAAAATCTGAAGAATTTAGCAACAATCATTACCAACTACAAAACTGCTCAGTTGGATTTATATTTTTTAAAACTGGTTTTATTAAATGTGTAATAAATTTGAAAAAATCGGCATGACACAAAGAATATCAATACCACAAAACACTTAGGTACCGATTCCACAGTTTAAGAGAGTGTCATCATTTCTGAAGGTCTCTTTGCGCCACTTTCCAATTTGAACTGATATGATAACGTTCCTTCCCCACCTTAGAGGCAACCACTATCCTGAATTTTTGTTCATCATTCTCTTGTTTTTCTTCATGCTTTTCCCACACACAGTTGAATCTCTTAAAAATATAGTTTAATTTTATAATTTTTTATCTTTACATAAGTGTGAAATATTATGTTTTCTTCAGTTACTTGATTTTTAGGTTACCATTTTGTTCCTGAGATTCTGTAGCGGTAATTCATGTATTTATTCCACTGAGGGAATGCATGACTTTTGATGGAGAGCTGGGCTGTGCCCAGTGCCGCTGTGAACACTCTCATATTTGATGCACCATGTGAGTTTCCTCAGGGATTTTTAGGCCACATGGTACACACATCATCACCTTACTCCCTGGTCCGCATCTGGTTCCCACAGTAGTTGAATAGTTGCCTTCATTTCCTCAGTAACATCTGCTATTATCTACCTGGTCATTTGTGCCAATACAGCAGGTATGAAACAGACTTCACTATGCTTTAAAAATTGAGTTTGACTGTCTAATTTTCTGATGTCTAACCAATTTTGCATACAATCCTATGTGGTCATATCCACACATTGCTAGATTTAATTTCATAACATTTATTTATGGATTTTGGATCTACATCCATAAGTAAAAAGAGCTTGTGGCTGTGCTTTCCCATATTATTCTCTCTTGATTTTGATAGCAAAGTTATTTAAATCATTTAAAATAAATTTGGAGTTGTGTTCATTCCTAGGGGTACCATAAGAAATTACCATAAATTTAGTGGCTTAAAACAACAGAAATTTATTCTCTCAAAGTTTTGAAGGCTGGAAGTACAAAATCAGGGCTTGACAGGGAAGTGCTCTCTCTGCAAGCTCTAGGGGCAAATCCTTCCTTGCCTCTTGCAACTTCTGGTTCCTTGGCTTGGGGCTGCATCCCTGATTTCTGCTCCGTCTTCACATGGCCTTCTCTCCTGTATCTCTCACATCTCCTTTTCCTTTCTCTTAAAAAGACACCAGTCACTAGCTTTAGGGTCCATCCTAAATCCTGGATGATCTCATTCTGAGACACTTAATCATATCAGCAAAGATCTTATTTTCAAATACGGTCACAGTCACAGATACTAGGGGTGAGGACTTAGACATGTATTTTTGGGAGACACTACTCACTCCACTACAGAAGTCCTTCCTCTTTTCCTAAATTCTGAAATAAATTTACATCCGTTTGGAGTAACCTGTTCTTTTAATGTCTGGTAGGACTTGGCAGCAAAACTTTCTGGGCCTGGCCTTTTACTTTGTGGAAACACTTTTAAATACTGATTAAATTTATTTTAAGATCTGGATTATTCAGGTTTTTAACTTTCTTCTTGTGTCTGGTTTCTGGCAATTGCCCATACTTCCCTCTAACCTTTCAAGTTTATTGGCATAAAGTTGTTTATATCATCTTCTTTATAAAGTCTGGAGTATGTGCAATTACATTCTCTTTATTTCTAATATTATTTATTTGTGCACTTTGTCTTTTTTTCTTAATTAGTCTTCCCAGAGGTTTGATTAAAAAAAAAAAAAAAAACTAAATATGGCACTTTAAAATTCTTCCCAGCACACTTTTTTTTTTAGTTTGTCTATTTCTACTCATATGTTTATTACTTACTTCTACTTTTTTAGATTTATTCTTGTCCTTTTCTAACTTTGAAAGCTACAGGTTTAGCCAATATTTATTATTACAAATACAAGTGTGTATGACAAGACATTTTCGACTCAGAAGTGTCATTTTAACTACATTCACAAGTTTTGACATACGATGTTTTTATTATCTTTCAGGTTTGTAACATCACTTTTACTTTTACTTTGAATTTGTTCTTTATCCATGAATTATTTAGATTTCTAAACTTTCAGAGCTTTTCCAATTACCTTTTTTATGTTGGTTCTAGTTAAACATATTGTGGTCAGAAACCACAGGTCTGTATTATACCAATTTTACAATCTGTTGAGATCTGCTTAAAGTTGCATCACAGGGTCAATTTTAACAAATGTTTGTGTGCGGCTGAGAAAACTATATATACTCTACAGCTGCTGAGATCCATGTGGTATATGAAGCTATTAGATCAACTATGCTGTTGCTTTCATATCCTTACAGAATACTTTTTAGCTTTATTCATTTATTAATTACCATGAAATATATGTTATCAGTAATAAAAAGATACATCACCATTAATGATGTTATTCAGGGATAAAACTTAGAAATTTTATATCTAGAAAGATACAATTTTATATCTATCACTACATGGTAACCTCCTATCTCTAGGAATGATTTTTGCATTAATGACTATCTTATCTGTAACATATCTACCCTAATTTTCCTTTCAGGTAGTATTTATTTACCATATTTTTTCCATATTTTTATTTTAAACACTTCTCTATCCTCTTTTATCCTTACATTTATATATGTCTCTTACAAATAACAAGGCACTGAATTTTAAAACCTATTACGATAATATTTATAACAATAATTACTAATACATTTGGATTTACTTCTAATATCTTATAATTTGTATTTTTTTCTCCTTTTTCTATGATTTTCTCTATTAATTGTCTTCTCTGGATAGTCTATTCACTATGTTTTTTCTAAATATAATGAACCAAACTTTGAGAGTTATACCTTATGCTTCTATTCTTTTAGGATTTATGTTAGATATTTTAACCTGCAGATTTAACTTATTAGAGCTAAAAGCAACAAATCTCTTTCATTTCTCCAAGACATTTCAAGGAGCTTAAAAATGCTGAAATACAAAGATGCTACTCCCAATGTACAAGGTATATTTTATATTTTTGTTCTGTTTTTCTCCACACAACAAACTGTTTGTCAATGCTCAGATTTACCCATATTTACACTTAGCTAACCATGTCTTCTGGCATCTTGAATTTCTTTTGCCATCATTTTCCTTCTGCCTTCAAGTACACACTTTAGGATTTCCTTTAAACACAGACTGCTGATACCAAATTCTGTTGGTTTCTCAAGTTCTTCTAAAAATACCTATTTTGCTCTCATTCTTGAAAGCTAACTTAAGGGTCTCTATAATTCTAGACTGAGAATAATTACTTGAGCATGCTCAAGGGTGCTTGGTCAGGGCACTGAGTCTACTAAAATGCTGGAAGGAAAAGTGTCTAATCAGTTGCAACAATTAATTTATAGGCCAGAGTAAAACAGAGCAATATATTTTTGAAATTTCATGTCAAAGGAAAGCTACAGAAACTTCTCAGTTCTCAACACGGGGATCATGTCATGACTGCATTTTGTAAAAGAAAAGGGGAATCAAAGGAAACTTCAGATTTTTTAAAAAGGGGGAATAACCATCTCACTGTACTTACCATGCTGCTTAGATTTCTTTTTCTTTTTTTTCTTCTTCTTTTGTTTTGGTTTGTAGTGATCTTTGTCTCTCTTCTCTCTTCTTTCCTTATCCTTTTCTTTTCTCTTACCTAAAAGATGTAAGTGAATACTTCAGCAATCATGACTGATCCTGAGCTGTTCCTTTGTGGTAAACCTAAAAGCAGCATTTATGTTTTAATCAGCTATTCCAGTCACCTGCCCAGAGTGGATGGGTTCAATTAAACTGTTCATGTCATGACTCTGGAAGTCCTGATAAGCTTATTGGACTACAAGAGGGGATCTTCATTAGCAGTGCTGAGAAATCCCAACTCCTGATACCTTAAAGTTAACACAGACAGTGGTTAAAACCTTTAAATGAGTAATATTCTCAATTTCCTGATGTGGTAAGAAGTTAAACTGCAAAATTTATAAAGGACCTGAATGAAGAGACTCAGCATTTCCATATGTAATTTAATGAAAAAATATATCAGGAGATTAAAAAAAAAAAAACTTGGACTTTTTTCTTTGGAAAAGCTTTAAAAAATAATTAAATCAACTCATAAACAACTCCTCCAGTCTTTAATTACATTCTCTGTGTGTTTAACAATGAAGGCTAAGAACATGAGGAAAAAAATATATTTCACTAATCTTTCCCAAAACTGTAAAGCATTCTTTTCCCCAACCATATGTACTTAAAAAAATATTAGAGCAGTACCCTATAACATTTCAAATTAAATCACCATATATATCCTACTAACTATTGCTCCAACTCACAATGGTTTAGCCTATAATTTATCAAACGTATTTGACCAACTTTCAGTGATTCAAGCTCCAGTTAGCTAATCTACAGACTATATAAGACTATCATCCATTATTTCTTGACTTTTAGTCATTACAGCACAGAAAATAGAAAATAGAAAACTCAAAAACTTTTTTATAAAGTATATTGAAGAAGTATGAAAAAATTACTATTTTAATCTATCATCCATTCTCTAAAGTCTCAACAATATTAAATCGATGTCTATTTTTGAATAGCCATAATTTTGACTAGGGATGATCGTAAACACAAAAGTTCTCAGAGAAAGCAAGAGACTCTCTTGACAAAAAAGTTACATACAAAACAAGATATATGTTTAATAAATCACGTATCTGGAGCTGACTAACACTGGTAAGAACTAAAACAGATGATCACTTACACCTAAGGAAGCATTAACAGGTAAAGAGTAAGGGACAGACTATGTTCTCCCTCTCTGTCAAGCTTTATAGTCTTTTGCTTAAAGATTACTTTCTGTTCATACCAAATGCTGTTGAGCTTTTTTCTTCCAATTTCACTTTTTTTTCTGTTTTCAATATTCCTGTGGGTTAGGGGAAAAATATGTAAGTTTAATCAGAAAAAGTTAAAGTATGGGACATTTTATATTAAAATTGCTCATAAAACTATGTAAGACTCTTTGTCCTAACAGTCTGTAAGTTTTACTGCCTCAACTGGTAACAAAGTAGTGAGATTTCTTACCTTAAAAAATAACCAAAACAATAAATTAAATGTGATTTTTGTTATTCAGACTACTTAGGTTCAACTCTTGTTTCCACCACGTACTAGCTGTATCGCCTTGAGAACATCATTTAATGCCTTTGTGCTTCAGTTTTCTCTTCCATCAAATAGGGATAAGTCTATATATCTCATGCAGTTATAAGGATTATGTGAGTCATAATATGTAATTTTTTTCATTTTCTCTTTTGTAGTAGGGTGATAATTTAACACTACACTATTTCTAGAAATAGCATAAATATGGGTCTAACCATTTAGAAAAAGTTAACTGTATTAGGCTATCAGTAAAAGTCTACTCTAGCACCACAACCTTTGGCAATCCAAAAGATGCTGAAATTCATCTGAGTAGTAAGTCCAGGTACCATTTCTACTTCTGTGACAGTTACAACATGAATGCTATTTGGATTATCCAAATGAAATACTAAACTCCATATTAAAGCATACTGGTTTTCAACAATCTGTACACAATTTTTAAACTAATATTTAAGCTCTTGTGCCTAAAACAACTTGTACCTTTGAATTCCATTATGAATGCACTGTTAGGTAATGATAATAGCCAAAATAAAACTGTTCTGCAAACCACTTTTGTTCTATATATAAATGTAAAACACAAAGACATATTTATACATTAAAATATTCAATCTCAATAAATGTTCCAATATAGGTATTAATAGTCCAAAATTCATTTTTAAACCAATATTGCACTTTAGTTACTGTGCAGCTGACACAGGTACATTTAATCAATTCATATTCAACCATTCCCAATGCTAATATCTACTTGTGGCTAGTGTTAGTCTAAGAAAAATACCATAGTACATTTAAAATTCTATTTTAGTCTATTAAATTATGCTTTAATATCATCATTTACTAGTTCTTTAATTTTTAAAAATCATTCTACAACAGTATCAAAAAAGCTGACATTTCATTAATCTTACTTCAAATATTTCTATCATTTAAACATAACAAAAATATAAAAATACCACTCAAGTCAAGTGCCAATAAGGCTCTAGTAAGTAAGGTTAAATGTAAATAAGAATATTGACAATCTCCATTTGTTATGACAGAAAATATGAAAGGGACATCACAGCAAAGAGAAATTTTCTTATTAGCAAGACTGTCGAACAAATACATCACTTCTTTCTGTTTACTACTTACTGCACTATTAGAACTCCACAAATTTTACGCAATTTCCTTGAAAACAATAAAGCATCTACAATGCAAACCATGAGGAATGTGCTTTCCAAATCCTCAGGGGTACTACAGATATATTCAGATATATTGCTAACAGTGATCATTGCCTCTTAGGTGCTTACATCTCTGGAGCATTGCATCTCTAGGAAAAAGGTAGAGCAATGATGCTTAAAATCTGCTGGGGTGGGGACAGGGAGTCAGATTAAAGGAACTGCCTTACCAGGCTACTTTGACTGACTAGAATGTGCACCACCCTTAGGTACTTGGAAGACAAATAAAACAGTTATGAACCACTGCACCAGGAACACAGAAGTTAACACAGCAGTAGAGATGCAGTCATTCCCAGAGTGGGTTCCAGAGAGTCAGTTCTAGATTTAGTTTTTCATGTTTTAGTGGTTCCCAAACCATTCGATTTCATAAATGATAAAATTTCAAAAGTAAAACTGGGGGACTCATAAAGGGTTGTCGATGTTTTTACTCAAGTAAAAATTTAAAATAAATATTCATACATGCAACGGCAGGACTTTAAAAAATACTTACACACAAATAGGAAAACAAAAGAGACCATTCCAGAAGTCAACAAGAAAAATACGTATTGTTTTACAAGAAGTTCACTATCTTGTCTTTATTTTACTATGTGCTAGAATTTGGTGACCAAGGTACCAGACCATTAGTTTGTAGAACAGTAATTTTTAAACTAAATTTTAGCAACAGAACATTTTTTAAAAAAATATTATCTGACAGCTGAATGCAAGAACAAAACCCAAAACACAAATGGAGCTATGCTAGTTAAAGTCACAGAGGCAGATGTCTGAACCATGCCTGCTTGCACACAATTTAAAAACTAGTAATATAGAGCAATTTCTCAAGCCTCTTCTGGTATGCTAAACATTACAGATTCTTCTGGCTAAAAAGAGAGGCAATCCCTGAGACTCTCCATGGAAACCCCAGGCTCTGTACAAGCCATGAACATTTGGTATGAGGGTGGAGGCAGATTACAGAGTCTCCAGTTGTAGTTTTGTTTTGAACAAATCTGGAAAATAAATTGAAAAACAATGTAAAACAAAAAGACTTTTAAAGAGTAAATGTAAAGCTGATGTGAAATGTTGGAATAAAAATGAAGGCCATTTCAAAACCCGCCACAGGCAGACTCAGTCACTAATAACATGCTTTTTGGCCATACTAACTGAGACCAACCCGAAGACCTACTTCTGTCTTTTTCACTGGTGATAGATAAAATGCATTATATTAACCAATCGATAATATAATTTATGGACACTCTACAGAAGATTCACTAAAAAGAGTCCAACTATCTTATCTATGATAATAAATCTAGACACATGTATTTACTTATATCTACATTTCATTTGAAAACTAAGATGACTTTGAATGACACTGAAGCAAAGCCTGATGCATTTCATTGAATGCTACCCTAAAACTCAGGGGACCTGTTCATGGCCATCCTGATGAGGACATTACATAAAGCTACACTCTGCACGACCATGTCAAGCCAACATTCCTATCCATGCTAACTAAGACATACTTCAATAAAACAGGTAATGCTCTTTGATATTTACTTACTAATTTACTAAAAAAATTTTAAAAATGAAGATGTGTTACTAAAGGTATTTCTTTTAATACAAGAATAACTAAATGACTCAAAATTATATCCATACAATCTACTAATGCCAATTTTGTCTTCACAGTGGTTACAAACAATAAAAGTTATCATCTCTAAAACTATCTTAAATTGAAGTTTTAAACTGAAAATAATCCAACCATATATCATAATCATTTTTTGGAATAAACATAGACTCTTATCAAATGCCTGATTAATGATAAGTAAAACATCAACATTGTAGAGCCAAAAGTGACCACAGTCATCATCTACTATAATCTCATCATAAATCTATGTGAAAAACTGAGTTTCAAGGAAGCAAGAAGACAAGGCAGATGGGTTGTCTCTCCAGAGTTCTTAAGAGGCCCTACCAGAGGCCTCTTGGGACAATTTTTTCTTCCTTTACACCCAAGAGTACTTTACACCTCTTCAGGAACTTATATTTTGCATTTAATTATTTGTATTTCAGTTATTAGGTTTCTGTCCCATCTAGAATTTAAGTCTCCCGAAGGCAAATTCCATATCTGTTCACAATGTGTTCCCTACCTAATTGTACATAGGGAGAATTGTGTGACAAGGGGTAATAGATAACTGGGTCCAAGATGCCTGTGAGAACCTGAACCAAGAGTTTATTTTTGAAAAGGCCACTTTTTAAAAAACTTGATTTACTCTATAAATACTAAGATACTAACAGAATTAAGATTTCCTGAGGCTGTATTCCTTTCTAAAATTGGCTGGCTCTGTGAGAAAGCATCCTGATAATAAAATAAAAACAAAGGCATCAATTTTTACAAAGATACCAATTACTTCTTTGGTAATGTGGGTAGCAATAGTGTTCTTAACAATGGCTAGTCATGTGGGCATCCATCCTAGTAGAAGAACACAGAGAGATTATCGCAAGTTCATTATCTCTACTGGAAAACAATGAAGAATAGTTGTAAATAATAATTGGACCATTTGCAAATCTCATCAATCTGTTAGCATCACCGCTAAACTCAGCAGCGTGAATTTATCTTGCTCCTCAAAAAGTAAAAACCTAATCATGCCCAATGATTTCACAGTTAGCAACTAACATCTTCATCATTCTAAACTTCCCAAGTTTCAATTTGACAAAAATAACTCAGAAAATGTCTCTGACATAAACTGTAAAGAATATTTTCTATTGTAAGTTTTAAAATTCAACAGTAACAAAATTTATTTTTATAATTAATATGGACACCAATCAAACATGTATGTATGTGTGTGTGCATATGTGTATATACACACACACACATATACATATATGCACACACACATATATAAAAGAAACAAAATATATATACACACACACACATATATATATAAGAAACAAAAACATAAAAACCTGGCACTTTGACTCTAGACAAAGAGGACTTGGGGAGCAGACAGAAGCATAACAAACACTGCAAAATGGTCAAGAGAGGGTGATCAACAAAAAGGTCAAGGAGAAAAGCATGGAGACCACTAAGAATTACAATGCAAGTGAGACAGCTGCACAAAGTTTTAATCAAAAGGTGGTCAGTTAGAAAATGACCTACATTCCACTGCTTTCCTCAAGAACTAAAAATTAAGAGGTCACAGAAACAAATTAGAATTTCACCTCACTCTATTCAAATACTGTGTTTAACCCTCTAATAAACCTGCAGTAATTAACAATTAAAACTATGCCTCTGCTTGCTATAAGCACTTAAAGTTGACAGCTACTATACTATTAAGCTCATCACACCCAGATAATTCTTCCTCTTCCACAAACGAATCTACGAATTCCTCGTATTATAGCTATACTCTCTACCTTTTACTAAGGTAGTCAGCCATATTGCCACAAATACGCTAGAAATTCTGAAAAGAGGAAGTTAATAATCTGGTTAGAAGCAAAATCATCTAAGTCAAGGACTTTCATGCACAATCACTACAATGATATTTTAGGACATATAATCTGTTAACATAAGATTCTTATTATACAGTTACTTATATTGGCCTGTATTTCAATATTGTTACTATTATTAGAGTATTTTTTAAGAAAAATGTAAATATTTTCACATGTACATCTGAAAATAATTTTCCTAATGGATATATAACATTATAACTTTAACATGTTTTTCATATATTCAGTACAGTAACAAATTCCAGATCATTAAAGAACTGAATAAGACCTTTATCAAAAAAGTATCTCAATGGGTCAATGATAATTCAGAAATCTTGTGGAAAAGTGGGAAAGAAAAATTAATTATCTTAAGGAAAGACTAAGAATCAAAAGACAATAGATTTGATTTGAGAAACTATAGGAAGTGTTTCGAAATCTACAAATATTCAGATTTGGGAATTTTATTTTTTAAAATATGATAAAGAATTACCATGTACAAAGTAACTTCAACCTTTATATTAAGATAAAAATTAATAAAAATAAGTATATGACTCTTAAGTTACTTCAATCATTTTATTTCAATACATGCCATCACCAGATAAGAGTAAGGTTCATTTTATGCTTCATCCAAAAAACAGATAAAGTGGTTTCAGGAAGATGCCTGTAAACACAATGATCACCAACACCTTTGATAATGAATCAACAAACGATGTTTTTCTGCAACTCAGAACTAACTAAATTCAGACTTCCTTCAAACAGCTAACTGCAAATAGTAATTTATCAGAAGTGCATTTGTAACCAGTATTGGCCTTTTTTTATTATGTGTATTCTGAATGAGGTTATAGTTCTTAAAAACTTCTAAATAAAGCAATGCACTCACATAAGGGAAACATGAATTAATAATCCGTTAGATTTTAAATATCAGCTTGGTAAAATACACATCCAAATGCTTTCGAACTACAATAAATATCACAAAATCATGCAAAAATGTGTTATCAAGGATGGCTGATTTTACATACTGCACTCCTTAAATAACTTCACAGCAAATTTAATTCAATTTGGAGGATTCTGCCCCAGAATATGAAATTATATTTAAGATACAGGCATATAGCTCAGTGTTTCTTAAATATTAAATTCTATTAAAATCCTTAAACCGAAGTACTGATCCCATTAAGTATTTTCTGGCTTCAAAAGAATTCCTGTAATTATACTTGGCTCTAATAATTTACATTTAGTAGAAATAAGGATATATAAAAAAGAAGCAGGTAGAAGAAAATAGATCAAGTGACAAGGTAAGAAGCATGTATATCCAGGGAATATGATTATAAAATCATCACACAAAAGATCTTCAAAACAGATATAGAAGAAACTCTCCTATAAATGTTAAATTATTTATGAAAAGGAATTACATAGGAATCAAAATAATGTAGTTAAGCCTCAAAATATTTATACCTAATAACTGCAAGCCTAGCTACTTATAAGAGCCTTTATTTTTTTTTCTTTTACCTGCTGCTGCTGGAGCTCCTCTTCCATCAGCTATTGCTTTGGAAGAAGGATTTGGAAGCATCTGTGTATCCTCTTTTTCTGCCCTTGGACATCCATTATGGTAAGAGGAATCTGAAGCTAGTGGTGCTGTAACTTCTGAACCACGACTTAAGTCAAGAGGGAGACAGGGTCCCAGCTTCTCAAGTGGCAAATGTGCAACATCAGGCACTACACAAAATAAAGAGTGTAATATAATATTAACGCAGATAAAATGGCTCAGTTACTATCACTGTGAATTAAAGTGTTACATAAGTTAAACAGTGCCTGGCACAAAGAAGGCATTCAATAAAAATTTGTAGAAGTGCTTATAACTCCAGAAGATAAAAGAGCAGAAATTTCTTAATATTTTAATAATCTTTATCTCTTAGTTTTTTTCTTTATCTTCTTTTATGTTTGGTTCTATAGGAAATCAATATACATTACCCTCTGGTACTGAAGATTCTTGCTGATTTTGAGAACTGATAGAGAATACTTTCCCATCAGTGGCTGGAGAGGGAGAAGAAACCTTTTCTACAGAATCATCAGGCATGGGTAAGGTGGCTAAACGCTGAGATCTTCTTCTCCGCTCACTATGCTTGAAAGGTCTAGGGGGATTCACAGGCTGTGGAGGACCTAGAAAAAGATCTTCAATGTTCACGAAGCAGATACATACCAGGATCATTTTAAAATTTTTAAGGAGATAAATGGGAAAAATGATTTATATTCTTCCCTCTGATGTTGTTATAAGATATCCACAAGGAATGGCATGTTCCAAAGGTAATCAAAGGCAAAAATTGTGCCCTCATTTACAAAATGAGTCAATCAAAAATCCTAAAATCTCTACTCTACTATAACTAAAAGAAAATAAAATGGAACATTAATTTCAAGTAGCTTCCCCAAGTGACAGACTACAGTTAATTTTTCTAACCGCAGATCGTTGTATAAACTGCCATTTTCCTTCGGGAAAATATTCTCTTTACAGAAAAATATAAAGAAAAAAATTATATATATGCCTTTTGCTACATTGCAAATCTAGAAATTCTAAGGGGAAAAAAAGGCAGGGGCATAGATGATATAATATTATAGAGTTAGTGCTTTACTTTACACTAATGTAAAGAATTTTATCCCATTATCACCCCTCAAATGGAGTTTTACAAACATGTCTGGGCCTGATTCATTAAAAAAAAAATTGAACAAAAACAACTTTGTGTATTATTGTGAGCAAATGAGGAGTTTTAAGATTATGACATTGTGTAACTTATGTTTTTTTAATAACTTGGTGAGTAATTTAGGCATCTTCTAGCAATATAATATAAATATTTGGAAATGTCTTTTACACTTTTATTTATCTTCTTTCTACATGGCATATAAACACATTTGACAAGAATAGGCAAGATTATATATGCCAATATATTCATGTTAATTTAGAAAGAGGAAGTAAGAGTGGTCAAAAGAGATTGATGTTTGGGGTATTTAAGAGTAATTTTACAATTGAAATGAAAATACATGTGATAATTTAAAAATATAAAAGAATAAAATTTAATTGCTATAATGTTGTGATTATAACAAAATATAAAATAATTTCCAAAATAAAATGTTTATTAATGTCATATGACATTCCAGTGACTACTACTGACACTATTTCATGATAAATGTCAAAATGAAATGAAGCCTATTAGGAAAACAAGTGAATTATGTTCCCATTCTTTCCACCTATTTATTAAAAAGAACAAAACAAAAAAGCAAAACCTGATCAAAATGAAAAAATGAATCAGAAGAAAATATGGCAACTGAAGGAAAATAGGTTAATATGTTTGATAAAAGTCTTCTCAATGTCAACGTCTTTGATTATTCTGGAAGACACAATATGGAATAGTTCATAAGGAAACATGTCATATTCATTCTCCAATCACGTATTTCACTTGTTGCATAGAGAGAAAAAAAAAAGCATCATTTACCTACTGACTTCAAATAACTGTTATTCATGTCTCCAACTTAGAATACTAAACTGATATGGGGAACTCAGGGTCAACACAAATCTTGTATTATTTATATATGTAGATATATAGACATATGTATTTATATAGATAGATACACCCATGTTGAAAGGTTATTTTGAAAAAGACTGCGTTAACTCTTGAAAAATTAGTAGTACTGAAACAGTAAAATCTTTAAAAATATAATTTCAGAGGCATTCTTCTTTCATTAAAAATATTAAACTGAAGTCTAGACTATAAATATTATAATAAGAATGAATAGAATGTATTGCAGAGGGAAGTAATAGACAAGTGGGGACACAAAATCTACAAGAATAGTCTTAAGTAAAAATAGCTATCACGGTCTTTTTGTAACTTTCTTTTTTTGTAATGAATCAGGCCTCTCAGTATGCTTGGATTATTAGTTGAGGAGAGTCAAACTACAGTGGAATCTGTGTTATTAAATGGTAAGGTATCTCAACCAGCAGTAGTCTTTAAGCAATAAATCAGTAAGAAATGTCTATGGTTTTTGCCCCTGAAATAGTTTCAAGCCTTCCCTATCATATCCACTTACGTTTGAGTTTTTAAAAAAGCAACTTCATAAAAATACAATATAACTACAATCAAACTGTTTTTAATGTATCTTATAGGATAAAAAACTATTTTTTAAAAATCTGTGCTCACTAGTTTTATTTATCACTGAAGAAGAAAGCTGAGATACAAGCGTCAAATCCTCGACTTGTATTAATTCTGGGGAAAGTGGTGATTTAGGGGGTTTTATACACCCAGAAGAATCTCCAGATTCATGTTTGCATTTCTTGCTGCGAGCCTTCCCTGAAGACAAAGTTGAGGATAACAGTGCAGGTTTCTGAGTGTTGGCAGAACTGCTAATGTCAGCTTCATTTTTTTTCTGACTTTGAGGTTTAGGTGAAATCGCCTGAATAAATAATAAAAAATTGATATTTTTATTTTGGCTTCTTCATTTTTGTTCTTGTATTCTATTTTGATTGTTAAGCAACTTTAGTATCCAGAAACATTGTTAAGCAACATATAACATTTCTATTACAAATGAAAAACCAAAAAGAACCCCACAAATTATTAACTAAAAGTTGAATAGGCTATCTTTAAAGGGATGCTGTCAACTTTCAGTCTGAATTCATGTTTTAAAATATATTATTCAAAATATTTTCAGAATATAAAATGTTATAGGACAAATATTTTCAGTATTAAACAGAAATACACCCCTTTAGGAACCATAATTGTCAATGACAATAATTCGATAAACAAATAACATTTTCATGTTTTAAAGGACTAGAGGAATACATTTAAGCTTTCAACTTTAGATGTTCTCTTAAAAAATCATTTATTTTATTAAGTTGAATGTGGAGGTCTAAGTAGACAGTTTCCCTTTAAAGAAAGCTCTGAACAGGAAAACAATGACCAAATTAACAAAACATTATCTTTAACTCATTTTAGTGCTGAAAGCTAGAGTTTCATAAGCACAATGCATCATGAAATCAGAGCCACCAGCAATACAGAGTTAAAAGACTAAAAAACAATACAAAACAAGCAACAAAAAAAAACCAAAGAGATAAAGTGTAAGTTAAAAACATTGGATTTAAAAACAAAATACGTCGCATTCTTAGATGAGAGTTTTTACCTTCTTCCTGCCAACTGATACTTTTAAAAAAAAATTAGAACTTTGTCAGTTCTTTCATAAAAGAATATTTTTATTCATTTGGCTGCAAAATTTCCTACATATGTTAAAATATGTGTGAATGTATCCATTTTTCAAAACAAGAGAAAATAGCTACACTGGATGGACTTGCAAACTATGGTGCTGAAATGCCTCTCTCTTTCTGATATACTTATCTGAGAGCAAATATGTAATACACATATTTTGAAAATCTCTTCTACCATAGGCCTTTATAAAGAGTGAAACTGCTAGCACTATAAACAACATGCTTGTCCCCAAGATATCTTTTTATTTCTGTATCCTGTGGAGAATAACTATCAGGTCTATGGTCTGCAGTTCTCTGGAGTATGAAAGATCATTTTCTGGGGACCATATAAATAAATAATTCTGTTCCCACTGATACAAGTCCAATTTTGGTTGGGGAAAAAAAGTGCATATTTGGTATTAAGTAGGGCACCTTGAATGCTCTACAGACAGCATGTTGGACAAACCACATAAAAGGCCTGGTGTCAAGTGTCCCATTCATTCAGTTGTCATTTCTATTATTGAATTTACTCATTACAAATGTGTTTAAGTGCAGGTTAATTATTTGAAAAGGTACTCCATAAACAGATAGTATTCCTAACCTTATCATAAAAGGTGTTGCCAGAAAAGTAATTAGAGCCATTACTTGTAAATAAACAATTTTATTGTTCATCTTCACATATGTGAAAGACATCACTACAGCATCCATTACTCTCAAGTTACAAAGTTATAAAACAAGGTTTTAAAACTTAAATTAATATCTTGATAAGGTGCTTAACTTCTAAACAAGGAAAAATTAACATTGTTTTTAAAACTTACTGAATTATTATGCATCTAATGCAAGTTTTATCCAAAAGTAAATATAACATGACATATCCCTAATACAATTAAATAATCTATAATTAATAAGCTAAGAATTGGGGTTCAAGACCACAGAGTTTGAATTTTTAAAAAATATAAATAAGTCCATTAGCACAGTAAGTTTTGACTACAGGCCTGTTATCAATCTATGTCATGAGTGACATTACTTTAACTCATTAGGAAACAGAGGTTAGTAACAATCGATACCTCTTCTTTAGGTCTATTGCTGATACCAATTGAGATGTAATTAAGAGCTTTATAACTCGGCTTTTTAACTACGAAGCAAGGCTAACACATAGGATAAAAATATGTTTGGTTACAAAACATTTTCACATTGAAATCAACTTGAATGACAAATAGAAAATGAGGGAATGGTATGGTGTTCCTTAAAATCTAAAATAATTTACAAGGTTTTCATTAATGATTGTTGGTCTCTTTGTTACAAAACTGGCAAGGACTCTCAAAATTTTTTAATTATGAAAATAGAAACAGCCGAGTTACACAATTTTCCTTTCTTTTTAGAAATTCAATTTCAAAACGTGGTTTTCTATACTTCTTTCTAAAGTGGATACTGCCCTCTACACTAACTTCCACATTTAATAAGTACTTTCCACAATCACATTCACCTCAGCAGGATTGTGCATAATCAAAGATTGACATTGTAATGAATTTTCCAGAAACATTTTATTACCCAAGTCCCTGATTTATCGCACTCTGAGAATACCATAAACAGTGGTGAAAATACAAAATACTGTATAACTGGGACGTTGAATATAGTAATACACAGTAAAAAAAGTTATTTAAAATTTGGTTGATATATTGACAATAACGGCAAAGACTTAACCGTTTGATGATCACAGAAAATCAGAAGATATGATTCAATGACATATTAATCAATTTAAAAGACCCATTGATTTCATACAACATTAATGGAGGCACCAAAACAACGCACTGTTATCAAATCAGGCCTAAAATAACCCTGAAAAACTCAATACAATATCAATTAAATTTGGAATATTTTTTTAAACGCATCTAGAGGAGAGCAAAAGATACTCATTCTAAAGTCTTCTTTATTAGGTTACTAATAAAGAAAAGTAATACAAAAAGGATATATTAAAACTACGTTAAGGCTCAGATTTTAAAACAGGAGAACCAAGGAAATCCAGTTATGGCTATTACTGTGTTCTTATAGTCTTACAGTGCCTAAGAAGTTAAGCCCTTAGAGAATGTAAAAGCATGCACAGTTCATTATGTACAAGTATTGTGGGAATCTGAAGGTAGCCAAGGCAAAATCTAGCAACTGCAACCTTCACTTTTAAATTCCTCTATTAGGTGGTTTAAAGACAGACCCTTAATAGTTTTTTAAACTCTCTTTTTTTGTAGTTATTAAAATATACATCCTAGCAAAAATGTATGGCTCATTGATCAATTCATAAAACACATAGTCAATCTAACAACACCAATTGTTACAATATAAAAGAAACTTCTTACAAAAGAAGCTTTATTAGATGTCAAAAAACCCTGTTTTAACTCACAAATGAAAAGTATTTGTGTAAGGGTCTTTTTGTAAGCTAGTTAAAGGTGATCCAGCTGGAAGCTTATACCCTGGGATGCCTGTCTCCAGGCCTTCAAATTTTGGAGACAAAGGCTTTAATGCCAGTCTACTGAAATCAAACACTAATGAAGTCTGTAGTTATCTGTATATCTTGGAGAAGGCAGAGTTAAAAATATATCATCAATTAATTAGCTTCCTATTCCCATATCTGATCAAAAGGGGAATTTCAATTACGTAGATACTAGAGCTCCGTCATCATTCCAGTGGGAACCTTGAAAAAAATCAAATGCTACCATTTCATACCTGCTCCAGCATTGGAGCTGTTTCATTGTAGTCTTCCTTTTTTTCAGCACCATCCACCCCAACAGCTTTGGATGCCAACAAACCTTGAGAAAAATCGTACAGAAATTGCTTATTAGAAAAAAAATACTGATTTACACCCTAATTAACTTTTCAAAATCTTAGCAGCTGAAACTTCCTATACTTTTTAATATATAGGAAGTAAATAGTTCCAAATGCTTTCTTTTCAAAGATACAAATATGCTTAATAATAAGCCAAGGGACTGAATCAGGACTGAAGAGTTGCTTACATAGTTGTGTGGGTTTTTGTTGAATATTACTCAATGAAATCACTGAAAACACACACATGCACACATACATTTATTCTGTAAAAAGTTAAAATTCTGTGTCTTAATGTCCAGATTAAGATTGCTCAGGTTGCTAATAATTATAATACAGGTTTTTTCTATACAACTATAAAAACAGAGTAAGACAGATGAAACCCTTCCAAACATCTAGAACATAAAATATGATTTTCTGTTGTTTTACTAGCTAAAAAAGCTACCAATTCTTAAGTTCACTTAGATCCTTTCAATCTAAGCTTTATGTGTGTCCAGTTGTACCTTATCTTAAGAGTTTAAACACAGATGGATCCATTTTATGTTAAGGGAATAAAAGTGTGGGTCCTTCCTAGAACATCTGAACTTAGTATTATAGTTCATTTTGTCTATAAATGACAAAAATTTTTAGAAGTTCCAGTTTTCTTCGATGTACGTCACAATTCTCAAATTTAAAAAACAGAATAGGCCAGACGTGGGGGCTCATGCCTGTAATCCCAGCACCATGGAAGGCTGAGGCGGACGGATCACTTGAGGTCAGGAGTTCAAGACCGGCCTAGCCAACATGGTAAAACCCCATCTCCACCAAAAATACAAAAATTAGCCAGGCGTGCTGGTGGGCACCTGTAATCCAAGCTATCTGAGAGGCTGAGGAAAGAGAATCACTTAAACCCAGGGGGCAGAAGTTGCAGTGAGCCGAGATTGTGCCACTGTACTCCAGCAGGGGCAACAGAGCAAGACTCTGTCTTAAAAAAAGAAAAAAATATATTTTATTTGAATATATAACTGTATTATTAATTTACCAAAACATCAAAACTCTGCTTTAATAAAATATAGGCATTTACTTAGGTTAAAATTATTTGTTAAGCCTGTCAGTTACCTTCAATTAAGTACAGTTTATAAGCCCAGAACACGTATTTGGTTTTGTTTAAGGCCACCAAAATACTATTGAAATAAAACCCATTTTTGTGTCATTTCAAAGTTGTCAGGTGCCTTCAATGAAGCCCAGTTTATAAGCCTAGAACAAGTATTCAGTTTTGTTTAAGGCCACCCTGCTCATAAAAGGCTACCAAAAATCATATTTATGTCATTTCAAAGTTGGCCACATAAAAACTTTGCTCCAAAAAAAGCATGTTTAACAACTGACAACTTAATAGTAAACTGACTACAGCAATTATACTACATACATTACAGAAGCTGTCCACAACATATTTAATAGAAGAAAAATGGTTCCCCATCAAATGTGGTATGACATAGAGCTATCCATGAGGCAACATGCCTTGACTTTATCAGATAACTACCCTAAAGAAGTTAAGTGATCTAGGTAGGAATTCACATATTAAAATTATATTCTTGGGCACAGAACACAGCAGCTCATGCCTATAATCCCAGGACTTTGAGAGGCCAAGGCAGAAGAATCATATGAGGTCAGGAGTGCGAGACCAGTCTGGTCAACGTGGTTAAACCCCATCTCTGCTAAAAATACAAAAATTAGCTGGGTGTGGTGGCACACACCTGTAATCCCAGTTACTCAGGAGGCTGAGGCACGAGAATCGCTTGAACCTGGAAGGTGGAGGTTGCAGTGAGCCGAGATGGCACCACTGCACTCCATGCTGGGGGACAGAGTGAGACTCTGTTTCTAAATAAATAAACAAATTAAATTCTTAAAGTACTACTTGAGTCAAATTCTAAATTAGGCAAAAGATACCTTTCCTTTATTGGAAGGTGAATACCTAGTACTCAGATTATACTTTAAAACAAAAAAGGCTGAGTATAAGACAATGAGTTTGATATATCTATGATTAGTATTAAAACTGGTATCTAAGGTCAGGTGCAGTGGCTCATGCCTGTAATTGTAGCAGTTTGAGAGCCCAGCAGTTTGAGACCAGCGTGGGCAACATAGCAAGACACCATCTCTATATTAAAAAATAAATAGAAAACAACAACTACAACAACAACAACAACAACAACAAAAACCCTGGTATTTGTCCCAGTTTGAGATTAAAAAAAAAAAAAACCTACATAGTTTGTTCCAGTCTCATACCATATCAACTGTATATAAACAATTTTACAAAAACAGTTTCAATCCTAATTATATTCTGAACATATTCTTACATTACTGAAAAAGATACAGTACTGAATATTTGTCTAACATATAAAGCCACATTTACTAGGTTTTTATTCTCCAGCTAATATTTTTAAGGATCAATAAACTACTGAAATAAAAATAATTAGAAAGTCAAGTTCTTATTTTGCAGGAAACTGAGTAGAAGTTCTATTTCTAAGGACTATTCAAACAGGACAATTTTGCTATTCAATATATTAAATGTATTCTATTTTGTTTCCTTTCATAAAGGTGGTAGAAATAGTTTTTAACACTCAATAGATGAAACAGATCACAAACTAAAAAACTGAAAATAGGTACCACGAGTATTGAAAGAAACAAAATAATTCACCCATAACCTACATAACCTAGATTTACATTAGGACATTACAGACCCAGTTTATTAAAATCTATTTCCATTAATGGTTTGAGAAGGAAAAATAAAGTGTTACAAAAAATAATGAGATTTAAGAAAAAACTACTTAAAATTAGATTTAAAAATGCATACTTGGTTATCCAGAGAATTTAAAAGCCCAAGTATGATTAATGAAGTCTTTTTTATGCTTTACATACACACCAACTTACAAAATAGCTATTAAACATAAACAACAAAATGGAACAAATAATAAAATAGGTACTTGAGAGAATTCTGACTACTTCTGCCTTAAGAGGCAGTCCAAAATCTGTTATGTTGACCTGCTAATATTCCAGGAAGAAATGCAATATCCATAGAAAACGAGAAAAATGAGAAGAATTAATTGAAATTATCAGCAAGTACCTATTAATCATCAATATATTACTAACAGACCCTCTTCTAGAAGAATATACTTATGGGCTAAAATTGTCCCATAAGAATGCATTATGGTGCGTCAAGAAATTAGTTAGAAATTAGGTAAAGGAAGAATATCAAATAGTCATTAGTTCCATCCACCAACAAAGTCACAACTTCCCAATATTCTATATTAGCTAAAAAATACACATTTGGTCTCTTCCTGCCAATAGGAATAAGTAGAATAGAGGCTAGAGCGCCCTGGAATGGCAAAGGGGAACAAAGAAAGAGCAAAGTGATTAAATTCTTGGTCTACTTTTCATCCAGATATTTCAAAACACAATCCTCTTGCTGGGACTAAGAATCAAATATTCTTGATATTATTATCAATAATATACTACTAGTCAACTCAAATTTCAGGATTTAAAAAATTTTTTAAATTCTTAAATTACAGAAACACACCTAAGCTGGCTGAAATTCCAGGAACTCTTAGAACCTATTAGAAACAGACCATGCAACACCAACTGCTGATGTTTTTTCCTTTACTCCCTAGACAATCTGCAGTTTTAAGTCTACTCATTTTCAATTTGTTTGCAACTTTGTTCCAAAAGTATGGACTACTAATTTTCTATGTAAAATTGTTTGTATTGTCAGTATGTATTAGCCATATATGATAACAGCTATCAATAAGGTATATTACATAATGAAAAATATGAACCTAGAAGTATATGTGTGTATATATATTGTACAGCATATGGAACATATATATATGTGAAATAGGTATATGTGTATATATGTATATACATACACACACATTCCACATACTGTACAACTGTATTTTCCATGTCTACCTATTTGGAATCTTTCAAAAAAGTCATCCTTTTATGATTCTCTATATAGAAATCAAGTTTAAAATCATCACATGGTATGTATGTGGCAAAGTGAATAGAAAAAATGATAAATACATGACTGAAAGTTTTTCAATGGCTGGTCCACTTATTTAAGCTAGAACTCTTTAAAAATAAAATAAAATAGAGGAGAGAAATACATCACAGCAGGCTGCCACGATGCCAGCCTCAATCCTCTCAGTAGTAAAAGGACAAAAAGACACATACAGATGAGCTTAATAAATTTAAAATATACCATAATGCCAGAGCAAAATTACTTTTTTGTATTAGTTCTGATTTATCTTTATAAACTATAAATGAATTTACTGTTAAAAGGCAAGCCTGAATTTTAACTATTGAAGGCGATCTTAAAGTATCTATTGTCTTTTTGCATGACATAGTTGCAACATGAAATCAGAAATAGATGTAGAAAGATGAACTATTAAAAAGATTACAACACACTTAAATTTTCTGAGTAAATAAAGAGAAAAGATCATAATGGCTTCACATTCATAAAATCTTACGCTTTGCTGCTGCTGTCAAACTATAACCTATTCGAGACTCCCAAGGGAAAGTGAAGAGAAAATCCCTCCATGGAAGGGAAGGGTGTTACTAAGCAACCAGTATTATAAACTTGAGGCACATGGTAAAATGGTACTTTTTTTCCTTCACTACTGTCTTTTCAAGGTCATGGAGAAATAATGCATCATTTCGAGCTCAGCTGAGTTTTTCTGTTACGGCTTTTTGGTTTTTTTACTTCTTTAAACGTTGAGCTTGAATCTCCCAGTAAGGCATATGTAACACTATATTGACTGAAACTATTAAAAGCAGATTATCCAAATTGAAGGAAAAAAAAAAATGAAGCTGGAAAGCTGGCAGCTGTATCGTGTCAGTGTCACCTCCGTCTTCTTTGATCTTGACTCCTCCAATAGTGCTGTTTCAATCTTTGTATCACAGGAGTTAGAAATACTATTCCACTTCTGCCCAGTACATAGCAATGGGTACCACATTTTAAGGCAAAACTGAAGTCTCATGCCATAAGAACAATCACTTAGATAACATGTGGCTTTCTCCAAGATTAATAGTTTACAAGGAAAAGGTGTAACAGGTTAAAATATGTCCTGTTCTGGAGCCAAATATATCCTTTATCAGAGACAGGCATGAAAATAATATATACAAATGGAAAAAGACTAAATATTCTCACCTGCTGAAACCAATTATTATCACTTAGACGAACAATATAAATAAAATGGCTGGTCTAAACAACCCTCAGCTCCAGAGTCATCTTTCAGTTGGCTTCCTCTCTTCAGAAAATGGTCAAAATGTTTAGTTTACATTTATTCCTAAAATCTGACCATGAAATGAAGTTTCTTCAAGTTTAAATGAATGCCAATAAAGGTTTATACAGGTTTATTAGGCCAAAGGCACTAAAAAAAAGTATGCCCTTATAATAAGAACATATGACTAAATCATGAAAATATTTAAACTCCACTTTTAACATATACAGAAAAAGTAAATATATTCACTATTTCTTTTGAAGACTAGAATCACTAGGCTGAACAGACCATGGACATGGCAGGATGTAGTATGACTGGCCCCAATTCTAACCCTTCAATCCCCTCTTCCATGAACACTAACCAAGGCCAGAATTTTCTAATAGCCTAGCACTGCTATTTCCTAAACTACAGGAAAGCATATGGAAATAAGCCCAGATTCTAGAGGCTAACCTGAAAAATAGAAATTTAAAAAAAAAACTTATAAAAATACTTTTATATCAGAAATTCAGAAATTAACAGATTCAGGAAGTAAATGTAAGTCAGACAGTCATCTTTCCAACCATATATGGTACCCTCCTTAGGTAAAACAGGTCGATTATAAGAATGTATGAAAAAATTTAGAACCTCAAACACTGTGTAACCTTAAGTTGACAAAATAAGATAATTCTTCTAGAAACTACTACTACCACCAATGTAATTTAAAACTGACTGAGCTTTGTAGTATTTGTCCTTATCAACCCTCACAACATCCCTGTGAGGTAGGTAGAAGATATGTGATATTTTTCACATTTTACATCAGAAAAAGCTGACAGTGTTGAAAGACATTGACCTTGAAAGACATTGACCTTGTCTTTGTTATTAACAGGTCCATGAAACTAAACCAAAAGATGCATTTTACTTTATTAAAAACAAATTACTCTAAAATTATAAACATTCCATTTCCCCCCACAAAAAAAATCATTGTCGTTTACCAGTAATCTTGTTAAGGCGAGCTCTCTTTGCCTGAAATGAGTTGCCTTGATTATTTTTCCTCTTGTTTGATAATGTGCTCTCTGGCTGTGGAAAGATCATCTTTGGAACGTTCTCTACATGAAGTCCTACTTTTAATAGAACACATATATGAGAGTTTATCTAGAATCCAAAATTAAAACACACGATTTTTTTAATAGCAAAATAGTAACAATGCTTTGCACATTAGTTCAATCTACTTCTTGATAAAGATCTTTGAAAACCACAAATCCCTCCAGACTAATATATTAGAATAAAAAGACTACTGAAGCAGTTATTCTTAAAGAAAAGCAGGAAGAAAATGACTTACTGCTTTTTCCATATTACATATTGAAACATACATAGAAGCATTTAAAAGGTTGAAGAAAAAACACAAAACAAAAGAAAAAATCTCAAACAAAAATGTGCTACCAAGAAGTTACAAATCAAAATCTCAACCTATTTCTATTCAAGAAGGCTAAGGGCATCCAATATCAAGTAACCCATACTACACTATTAATTTTCAAGTCTATCTGTAAGATGCTAAAAAAGTTAGCCATTATATTATACTAGGGAAAAAAGCATAAAAATTTAATTATACATTCAAAATCAAAGGAAGCCAAGGGATTTGACTTGTTCACTAATGAGTTTACCAGTGTCATAAGGAATTAACATAAGAATGTATTTTGTACCAAATGTTTCACTAGATGTAGGCAGATCTTCCTTCTTCTCTACGTCTGGTGTGGCTATACAAGTTGAAGTTTCTTCCTTCTTTGAAGGTACTTTAAACCACTTTCTCTCATCTTTATCCTTATCTTTATTGCTGTTGGCGCTGGTTCGAGGTTTACTCCCTGTTTTGTTCTTGGCTGCAGCTGCAGCAGCTGCTTTGACTAAAGCTATCCAATCCTCCAAAGGAAAAACATAAAACATGTGAAGTATTAAAAATGAATTAAAATGTAATTACACTTATAAAAATATGTCACATTTTCAAAGCTACTTTCACATGTAACCACATAAACATAGAGATAACAATATTTACATGATAGCTCATCAACATGGTAGGTTATCAAATTTAATAATCAAATGGTTAGATTGTATAACCTCTCATAAAATAGCAGAGGAAAACTATGGCAGATAAGGAATACTACATGACATTCTACCTTAGTATTTTAGGGCTTAAATGTTGCATTCCATCACTTTTCCATAATACAAAGGACTAGAAAAGAAGAGAAAAATGCTATCTTGAATAGTCTACAAAGATTAAAAATAGTGTATTCCCACCTACCAAAATTACTATTCCTTATTAGGACAAAGGTACCATTCAGATTACAGTCAATCTCATAGAAATCAAGAAAGGTATGCCTTTTATTATTTTCTAAAGCTACTGAAATTCAGATAGCAATTTATCACAGCAGCTTAATAATACTGATGAAGAAGAAAAGAGCTCCACTGACCAAGGTAAAGCATCCACTGTCAGAACTCCACATTAATTTCTCTCCCTATACAACATCCTAGGTCTCTGTTTGGTACCACTTTTCTGAGGTGCAAGTATTTATTTTTCCTGTGTTAATTTAGTTTGTTGCTAAATACAT
This sequence comes from Aotus nancymaae, assembly GCF_030222135.1. Lineage (NCBI taxonomy): Eukaryota > Metazoa > Chordata > Mammalia > Primates > Aotidae > Aotus > Aotus nancymaae. The sequence continues at coordinate 80,925,847 of NW_026988450.1, read as the reverse complement.
TTTACTATTGTATTTTTAACTAAAAATGCTTATTATAAAAAATATAAAAAGGTGTAAACAAGTATACAGTGGTCCTAACATTTTAATATTTTCACAATCAAAATGTTGTTTTTAAAACAAATATAAATATCTCTACAGAGTCAATCTGCTGAGGTCATTAAGCTGTGTCAAATAGACTACTAATTCAGATTCCCTCAAAATACATTAAATCCCTAGTCCAAGCAACTAAAAATTTCACAACATCAAATGAATTTAATTCATGGTTTACATTAACATAAGCAAAACAAGTAAATAAAATTAAGCAATGAACAATGTAGGTTAACACTGCCTTAAAAAAACATAGTGAAAATAAAAGCCATTAAAAAAAATCTGTATTTCTAACTCTCTCTCATGATTGAAATTAACTGAAAACATCATGTGATTGCACTTAACACATTTAATCACCAATTTTCTTTTTTTTTTTTTTTTGGTTTTTGGGTTTTTTTTTGAGACGGAGTCTCACTCTGTCGCCCAGGCTAGAGTGCAGTGGCACGATCTCGGCTCACTACAACCTCCACCTCCTGGGTTCAGGTGATTCTCCTGCCTCAGCTTCCTGAGTAGCTGAGATTATACCCTATCCTATATGCCAGGTACTAGGCTAAGAATTCAGAAGACTGCAACTGTTAAAATGCTTGTCCCGTCCATAAGGAATTCACAGATAAATAAAATTAGCTACAAGCCAACGTGACAGGATAGGTACTAGAGTAGTAAACAAAATACTATAGGAGAACAGAAAAGATTGATTTTGACTGAAGAGAGATGAGTGGAAAATGATAGATGAACCAAACCCTAAAGGTAAGTAGAAATTTGCTAGGGACAGGGGTAGGAGCAAAGGAGAAAAGGTTACTCCAAGCAAAAGGAAAAACATTAAACAAAGACCAGGAGTAAAAGTGTACAGAAAAGTGAAAGTGATAGAAGATTCAAGGAGCAATACAGGTAGCTAAGAGCAGTATGGCCAAATTGAGCTTTGAGAATAACATTTAAGCAATGAGAAAAGAAGTCACCATCAATGAAAAAAAAAAGGATTGAGAGACAACAATCAACAAAATGGGAAGAGAAACAAGAGTAAGTACAATCAGACAAGCAAAAGGAAAGTAAAGTGTTATATGCCACAGACATCATATGTTTGCAGACCTATTAAGAGTAGAGCATTAAATTCTGGGTTCCACATTGTGGGGAAAATTTTAACTTGTTAGAATTGCTGGAAAACGTCAGAAGTAGTTTCCATCCCAAGTTGTTTTCTACCTCCAATAAAGAGAAAACTAAAAAGAGAATCATACCACACCTTTTAAAATTTAAACATGTTTTTTAAATGCTTTTTAATCATATGATTTGCAAGGGAATCACTGTAGCTGTGTGATTAAAGAACTCTCCCATTGTTTTTCTCTTTTATTCTTATGGTGTTTTATTTTGTGTTTGCTTTTGTGTTTATTTATACAAATTTATGGGATACATGTGAAATTTTGTTACATGTATATAACTAGTAGTGATCAAGTCAGTGTATTTAGGGTGTCCATCACCCAAATATAATACAGTTTTATTAACCAGTCACTCTACTCTGCTAGCAAACACTGAATTTACTCCTTCTATAGAAAAGCTTCATTGTCAAAAATAACTGAAGTGTGATCTTTTCATGAACTATAACTAATAATGATATGTTTCCAAGCACTTTGTAGATAAAAAGGTATTGCACTAAAAACGGCACTGTATTTGGAATCAGAAACTCTGGGTTAAAGGAATCACTTTGCTCAGAATGACTGAGTAAAATTTTAAGTCAGTCACTCAATCCTCCAACATCTGAATTCTTCAAATGTGAAACAGAAATATTAGCCATATCTATGTCAAAGGATCTACTAAAAGACTCCAATGAAACAATACACAGAAAAAAATGTTTTATAAATATTAATAGCAAAGGACCTATGAGCCAACCATTAACATTTGTGAGTTACAACATAAATTCTGTATCAGCACACCCTCAGGAAGAAAAATCAAGAGAAAAAGCAAGTACTTCTGTTACAAGCCTCTATGTTAAAAATATAATGGCTCAATCTCTCACCCTGTAATTACGACTGCTCTTACTAGGGTAGAAAACCAGAAGGAACAAGAAAGTATCTCATAAAGTGAAGGAATCAATCCTCATCCTATGTTGTATGTCAGTTTCATAGCTATTTATGTATCAACACTACCATTCCACATAAAATTATGTGGAAGAAGAAAAAAATGTAGGTAGGGAGAAAAAGAGGGGATCTTATTTTGGGCTGTTAACGTGTCTACCATTATTCAGTGAGAAAAATGTCTACAGACACAGTGTTAGAAGGACTATATCGCATTCACTGTAATATTAAAAGCTCCTTAAGGTGCTCAAGCTAACCTCTTAATAATGCAAGCAGCAGTTTATCCAGCATTAACCAACTGGTTCAAAGTAAAAAACAACAGCATTAAGACTTATTTAGGCTTAAGAGTATTAGTTAATCTGGAGGTTTGCACATACAAAAGTATTATTAATGTCACATTTTAGACAGGTTCTACAGAAAGTTTAAGGAAGAGCATTTCCAGCATTAATTTGATGCACTATTCTTTGCTAGCTCAATTTAAAAACTATAAAGAAATTCTCAATGTACTCAAAATCTAGAAGATAGCAAGATAGGCCACCCCTTAGCTTTGGCCAAATAACACCTGATTTGGCATATTTCCTTAATGAAGGCAAGTCAAAAGCTTGTTAGGAAAAAGCAACTCATAAAATGGGAGTCATTTATAAAACACAATTCTACAAATATTGTTAATGTTGTTGTAATTAAGAATTATAAAGAAAAATGAAAAATTAAAAGAAATATACTACTATCCAAATATTATTTCAGTAGTTTTATATCTTGGCACTGATCTTAATGTTATAATACACCATAGGGTGACTAAGGAATCACTACTTATTAAAAACAAACATCCATAATAGCCAATAAATTTAGTTTTTACAACCTGTAATTTTATGACAAACCAAATTGGCTCAGTGTCCCACTTTAAAAAAAGAAAGTTTTAAGGCAATAATACTGATGTCGTTTCATAAGCATCTGATCAACCAGAATAACAAAATAATTGTTTTAAAGCAAAAAAAAAAGAGAGACTTTTGTTTAAGCAGGTATATACCAAACAATGTTCCCAACATTCTAATCAATCTATGTAGTAACCAAGAAATCACACCACTGAATGCTTAAAAGAACACTTTATTTATATATACATGTGGGAACACACAAAGCCACTTCCTGATCAAAAGCATTTTCATTTTAAATTGCATTTACATGTTAATTAGAGGAAATCTGCTTGCTAATCATTTCATAATTAAATTTTTGAAAACCAGATAATTTAAAACAATCACATTTATTTCTTCATAATTTTTTTAATGTGTTGGATATACATTTCTAGAGCATTAAACATTTACACTTGACTGAAGCTGACCAGGTTATTTCAACACATTTCAGAATGACAGTTTTCACTGCATGGTTTGAACAAATACGTAGCATATTTCCATATTAGACATTTTCACAGACTACTTTCAATTTCTTAAAAATAATTGTAGGTCCAGGTGCTGAAAATCCCAAATAACAGCAGAATATAAAGGAAAATATTTTAAATTTCTAAAGGCACCTTTCTTTCCAGTATTTCAGAAAACACAGCCAACAAATGGAATTGTGGTTTTACCTCCACCCAAGATTCTCCTTCCAATGCTTACCGTCCATTCTTGCTTTGAGCAGTGACAAAGCATACAATACACTGCTTCCACCATATGACTCAGAAAGCCCTACCTGAAACAGCCTACAGAGTGTCAGGTAAGCGCCTTTTAAAGGAAAATGAATGACTATGATTTGTAGAAGGAAAGAAGAAGATAAGAACTCAATGTAAAATTTTATATTAAAAATTTTTAACTTTCTAAATGACATTATATACCAGGAAAAACAAAACAAAATTTTTTTTAAAAAGGCACTTACCTCACTTCCCATAGACTGGTTACACGATCCAGCTGGGTCGATAGGACAACACCAGCTTAGTGGATGCTGGGATTTCACCTGGAACAGAAACTAGTGACCTATAACTTTAGCAGGTCTAAAACCAAAGAAGCAAAAATCAAGTGTATAATTTATTTTACAGTCTAAGCTGCTTTTTCTTGCTGCTATTTGGGGCTATCAGCACATAACCCTACAATTAGTTCATATAAAAATGTATCTATGTATAAATATATTTTGATCAATCATCATTCAAGAAGATATCCCTTTGGGTAGCCAGGAATACCGAACACTCTTACCTGCCCCTTAGCATCCTCGGGCATGGCTTTAATATGCATTCTTTTTAAACAACGAATTACTCCATCATAAAACTGAACTGTAAATGTTCCTGAAACAGGAGCAAGTCAGAATCATTAGAAAATATAATTCAATTTTACAGCAACACTTGAAATCTAACAAGTAATGATCTGTATAAATAAATGCTTTGGAATGCAAAAACTACAAACATATACTCCTGTTAAAGACTCCATCAAGTTTAAGTTTACTTTCTCCATCCCTCTAGAAACAACTCTGAATTCCTGTTTCCCTTCAAAAGTACACAAATTAAGCCTTGATAAGTTAGTTCCATGTAACTGTGATTTTTACTAAGGACTTCGATAATTTATTTTGCAATATTTCAAATGCTTAGACTCGTAACATAGCTGACAAAAGTAAAAATTATTACTTACAAAAATATATACTATTTCCATAGGAATTACCATTTGCTCTCTTTGAATGTTTCTTTCAAAAGAAGGAATACAGAGAAGGAGCTGATATACAAAAAAAGATCATTTGCCCTGGAAAGGATTATTCCTTGGGCAATAATAACAAACTGAAAGAATTATACATTTCCAGACATTAAAGCTAGAAAATACTTTACAAATCATCTAGATAAAAGTCCTCATATGTAGCTCAGAACACTGAACTCTAGAGGAAGGCTAAGTGCTACACCCAATGGCATTCACCTAAGCGACAGCACAGCCACAAACAATACTTCTGATCTCATCTAGTCATCCATGTCTTTCCTACAAACTCATCCTACTTTAAGGACTCAAGATTTTGTCTATTATGAAGCATATTCACTTTTTGTTACAGACCCCATGCTTTCAAGTCAATATAAGTCAGTACTATTAGAAGATATAAATTATGTATAATGTTATACTTAAGGAAATTCAAAGGTTTTTCTGTCATTTCCTAGATAAAAGTTCTTCTACCATCTCCCAAATGAAGGCAGAGTCCCATTTTAAGTAAACAGATACTTGGCTTTTATAAAATAATTATAAACAAGAAATGTGACAATCATTACTAATGTCTTTGGAGTTGGCACCAAAGAGAGTCATATATATGTGCAAAGAATTTTTTTTTGTACTTTGAATAACACCATTTGATTTTATATCTTTATAATCAGCATAATGTTGAATTTCACAGATATAAAGATCTAAATTCAAGTTATGCAAGCAATGAATTAGGTGAATAGCAAGGATGTAAAGACCCGGAAATATTTTGAGAATGTCAAACTCTATGTACACCTTGCACTCCCCTCTTCCCTGCAACTTTCCAACTTCCTTCTTCAATACAGCATTCTAGAAAAACTCAGCATGCACACCATACCATATGGGCATTAATAACTCTCTGTCTTTGCCTGTGCTATTTCCTCTGTTGTGATGCCTTCCTCCTTTCCTTTTGTCTATCTAAACCCGAGTCCACTCTTCAAGGACCATCCCCAAGATGAAAACTTTCCCGATGACTCCAGTACACATTGACTGGCCCCTTTTCTTCACTTCTATATGCTGTATTACAAATGCCTAAATGTTGACAATTGTTCATTTTGTTTTGCTCTTACACTGAATGGACAGCTTCTTTTGCCCTTCTGATTTTTGTCAAGGTGGGGAGGGGGCAGGCATATCCACCATGTGGGACATAAAGAGATCACAAAATTAATACCTTTCAGAAAACAAATAGTATCTGCCAATATTTCAATATGTGTTCACTGAAACTACTCTTGAAATGGCAGGGATCACAATCAGTATCATCACTCCTTCACTAATATAAGCTTAATTTTCTATATTAAATGCTTGTAGATGAAAGGGATAGGATAAAGAATGACAGTGGTTTTGTTCTGAGTATGTGTGGCGTGTGTGTACTTGCATCTGCACACACACAGGAACTTTAAGCATGGGAGGAAGGTCCCAAAGCTCTTAGAAACTGTTACCAATTAATGTAGAGGGCAATGACTGTTTAATTTTACTTTGTTTGGGGTACCTCCTATTATCCAACAGAATAGATTTTACTTCTTCCTTTACTTCCACAAATTGTTACTGACTGTGTACTGTGTGCTAGGCTCTGGACTAGACACTCAGGAGCCAATGTGAATAAGACTTGGGAATGTAAGCTCCATAACATGGCTCCACAGACGTGTAAGTGCACAGGGAAATACAGGCCCCACTAGAAAAGGAGAAATAGCCTGCACACCTAACAACTGAGATGTCTCTTACATCTATCTGCAGGAGTAACCAGTGGTAAGAAAACTATAGCCATACTCATGGTTTCAATTCATTAAAACAATACATTGGATTAAGGTCTTTATAAAGTTATATCATGATTTCTAGCTAGACTACTATGACTTATTTTTTCACACCTAACATTCCTTAATATATCTCTGCTTTCCTCTTCTATCTTCTCTTAGTTCCTATTTTCTCTCAAGTTTGTTGTTAGATTAAATGCTCAGTTTAAATCTCTTCCATGGCACCTAACACCTCCAAATAAAATTCAAATTCTTCAGCAAGATTACATGACACTTCATATACCAATATTTGCCTCTCTCTCCAACCTGTACTCCAGCTATTCTATCACCTTTAAAGGAATCCATCATTCTAAACAACCTGCAGTTCCTTAAAATGAGATGGCATGCCTCTCCCACTTCTATTATTTTCCATAGATTTCTTCCACCAGAAAAGCCCTCTGATGATTCTTTAGCTAACTTAGTTGTCTTTCAAGACTCAGTTTAAAGGAAAGTCCCCTTACTTAGATCAAATGCCCTTCTTGCCAAGAAGCTGTCACTCAATGTTTGTTTCTTTAGTAATAACAATGAATAGAGAAATCCCCCTTATCCGCGATTTCACTTTCCACAGTTGCAGTCAACCGCGGTCTGAAAAGGAGTGAGTACAGCACAGTAAGATATTTTGCAAGAGAGAGGTGAGAGAGAGAGAGGAAGGAAGAAAGAGAGACCATATTCACAAAACTTTTATTACAATATATTGTTGATTATTCTATTTTATTATTAGTTATTGTTGTTAACCTCTTACTATGCCTAATTTATAAATTAAACTTTATCATTCATATACATGTACAGTATAGGGAAACACCCAGTATATATGGAGTTCAGTAGTTTCCAAAGTTTCAGGTACCCACTTGGGGTCTTGGGATGTATCCCCTGTGGATAAGGGAGGACTATTATAAGTGGTCAAGTTTAACAAATAACTGTAGTAGAAAATTAATGTATTACTGACTTAAAAAAATACTTGCAAGTATTCCATAACTTTTTAAATAAGAAATTAAAAAAATACATATTCAGGTATGTTTTCAATAATAATTTAATTATTAATTCTCACAACTTTCCAAATTAATCAGCATATGTATTATGTTTTAAATTAATTATCTGTCCGATAGATTTCCCGGTCTTATGCAACGCTAACACACCTAATATCTGTGTTATTTTCAGCATTTTTGATTACTTAAGTAACTTTGGCTCAGTATCTAATATTCTAAAAAATGTTCACAAAAAGCTACTAGAAAAATTAACTCAATTATCTATAGAAATTAATGATAGGAGAGCAGGGAGATACACAATAAAGGAAATCCTCTAATTGGTAAAAAGTCCATACTCTTTCCTCAGAAAATAGCCCATATGTTTCACTTGTGAATTAAACTGATTTGAATTCCCTAAATCTTTAACCTTTTCTCACACTCTGGTTAGATGCTCATAAATGTAATTTGGTCACAAACTAGAAACACAGAAGTAGAATAAATGCATATAAGCCTGTGAACTGAAAGTTGAAAAATTTTAACCAACTATTTTCATCTACTAATTTAAATACTACTTAGGTAGCAAATCATGTGGCATTTTATTCTCAACAACATATAACAAATTAAATGCTCCCCAAAAAAGAATACTTGCAGAAAATTTGTTCAGTAAAATATAAAACAAAGAAAAGTTATACATGATTACATAACATACACTAATTAAAATTTAAAATATAGTGAAATTTTACTATTAATCTAATTTTAAGTCTCAGATCATTTCAAACACATACCTTCTTTGTTAATTGCTTCAATCTTGGCAGGGTAATAGCGACAGTCTGTCCAACGAGCCAGAACTTCTTCTCCAGCTTTAAAATCCTATTTTAAACAACTTTTAAGATCAATTCCATGTATATTAAATAAGCACTTCCTTAACAAAAACAGGCTTTTGTAAAATTTAACAGAATCCTTTTAAAATATGTCATTAAATAGCCAGCAAAACTAGCAAACAGAAAAAACCTGCTACTTACAAAGAAATCTTCCTCATCTTTTAGCCCTTCTTTTCTTAGAGCTGGTCTCTCAAGGGGTCGTAATCTATTGCTATCCCAGTAAATCCACTCATCATAACGATGACTCCAGCGCTCAAAATGGACCAACATCTTGCCCTCCTCATAGTCGATTTTTTCAATTCGTGATGGATACCTCAAAAATCAAAACACTTCATATCAAGAGAAAATCTTTATATTTGTTTATACAAAGTATTATAGAGATAGCTGAAATGTTGCTTACCATCAAAACCATGAACAATATGTCAGTATTTTAAAACTAACCAAAAAAGTCTCATTTATTGTCTTTTTAAATGATAGTCTTCAAGATCTCAATAAACTCCTTGATACACTCCCAGTACAAATATAAATGACTGCATTCTTTTGTGAAGTAATGTGGTAACATACATCAAGAACCTTAAACATATTCCTACTTTTTGACCCAACAATTCCAATTCTGGAACTGTATACAGAAAACATTATTTATAATAATAAATAAAGTGGAAACCGTCTAAATATATGGTTGGAAAAACTAAAGACTGTCTAGAGCTATACAAACAATATTTCACTGAATGAAATATAGTCACTGAATGTGGTGTTTACAAAGAATTTACAATATGGGGAAAGTGTAAAAAACAGGCACTATATTTAGCAGAAATATAAATATGTAAGTTTTGTCTAGTAAAAAGTACATCAGCACGTACACTGTCTTTATATGACATAAGCTCAATTTATTCTTATTTTTCTGTGTTTACCAATATTTTATAAACAGCATCAATGATGGTAAGGAAAGGCTCAGTAAAACCTTAAATTTAAAAATATAAAATATTTCATTGTTCTGTCCTCACATGTGACAATTCTATAATCCCAAAACAGGAATTAGTTAACTTGAATTTTTTTACAAGGAAAATTGCTTCGTCATTTTTAATGTACTGTATTAAAATGTTGACAGATGACTTAATTTTTTTTAAGTATGATTAAGTAACATTCAGAACTCAATAGCAGCACATGGTAGATGATTCAGCCATACAGTTTATCCCATATTCTTGCTAGCTTTTGCTAAATTCAGAATCTTTGTTTTCCCTGCAGAAAACTACCTTTAAATATAAAGTACAATGGACTTTATATAACTTTGAAATGTTGGAACTGATTACTATATACGTTACAGCTCAGTCACACTACTCAGTTTTTTAGACATTTCAAGGATCATTCTCTAGTAGAGCTTCTTCCTTGACATTCAACCCCACTCTGATCTAATGATATTAAGCTACTTGGATTTTCCTCAAACATACGTTGCTCTGTGTCAAGCATTCGTGCTGTTCTAGATTCTATTCTTTCAGTAGAGCCCTAAACCGCCCTTCCCTTCCTTTGTACACAAATCATTGCAAACTTGGTGAAACACAGAAAAGTGCTTGTGTGAAGGCTTTCCTGACTCCCATGCTGCTGAGCTGTACGTCATCTCGCACAGGTTCTCAAACTGGGTGCTGCAGAACATTTCTATCTCTTGGGACACTGATATATGTAGCACCAAAAAAAAAAAAGGGTCTTGTTGTCAAATAAGCTAGGGAATTAATGAATTTAAAAAGTTAGGCTGCGTTCTTTATTGAAAGACTTCTTGGTGCTGTCAATGAGATGGAGATAAAGCATTCAGTGTTACCAGATTCAAAGTAATTATATAGCCCCTTTTATCATGAAAATGTATTAATATTTCTGGAGATAGCAGACAGCTAAGGAAAATGAGATTAGAAATGCTACTTTGGCCTGTGAGCTTCTGGAGATAACTGAGTCATGTTCACTTTTATAGCCCCCAGCATCCAGCTCTATAACAGGACACATAACTGCTACTAAGGGAATGTTTGCAGGAGTAAGAAGCAGCTTTAAAGAAAGGCAATTTGCTCATTTCTTCAGAGCTAAGAAGGCAATTGACCCAATTATAACCTTGTTAGAGCTCAGTCTTTTGAGGGGAGTAAGTATAGGTGAGGGAAGACCTGTATTAAAGAAAGGCACAAAAACAAGAAAACTTAAGAGATGAACATACTTCCTGAGGTGGACATACCTGCCCCACCCACTTAGAATCAATGCTATAACACTTGTCTTTTGCAGTGTTGCTCTGGTTTTTATGTTGTACTGGTTTTTAAAACATAAAAATTGCCAATGGCATTATGAAAAACATAGAACAAGGTTGTTCTTTATTTTTCAACATTCACTAGTCACTAAAGTACTATAAAGAGATCTTCTCTCAATTATAAAAATTGATAAATTTCTCTCAAAACATAAAAGCCTCTAATTTCATGTGCTTAATTTGTCCTACATTTACATTTTGAATAAAAAAATAAGAAGTTTATTCTTTAGGTTCCTTCAAATCCTAAATGTATACAACTCTATATATTTGAAACATTTCTCAAAGTGAGAATAGTCCACAGTAACAAGGTTAAACACATCTTTATTTTCACAACATGATTCAATTCAGTAAAGAATCAGCATCTAAGGGATTTTGAATAATTTAAATCTGGATTGCATTTTAAAGTGATTTATGTTTTTTCTAAAATATTTAACATTCTTCTGGCTGAGATGCCTGATGCAACAACAAAACGACAATTATGTTTTGGGGATCCTTTTTAAGATAAGTCATAGCATTCCATACTCTCTACATAAATAACTAGTAATTGATACTTACATTTGGGATGAAGGCCAAGAATTAAATAAGTAACACAGATACCCACAATTATTCTCTATTTTAGTTTTTATAATATTCACTAATCAAATTTTTAATCTTAAAGGCACAGAAATATTAACATTATAAAAATGTCCAAATTTCTGTTTATGCATTAGACATTTATTTGAATATCCAGTAACACTAAGGCACTTGCTAGGCACTGTTGGTACATAAAAAAGAAACAACTCGGCTGGGCGCAGGGGCTCACTCCTGTAATCCCAGCACTTTGGGAGGCTGAGGCAGGCAGATCACCTGAGGTCAGGAGTTCGAGACCAGTCTGACCAACATGTAGAAACTCCTTCTCTACTAAAAATACAAAATTAGCCAGGCATGGTGGTGCATGCCTATAATCCCTGCTACTCAGGAGGCTGAGGCAGGAGAATCACTTGAACCCAAGAGGTGGAGGTTACGGTGAGCCAAGGTCACACCACTGCACTCCAACCTGGGCAACAAGAGCGAAACTCCCCCCATCTCAACCAAAAAAAAAAAAAAAGAGGAAGTAACTCCACAACTCCTATCACTGATGGGCTTAGCTTAGGGTCAGAATAGGAGAAAGAGAGAAGAGACAGAATATTTACTATCACATGTATGTCAGGCTCTGTGTTCTTTACTTATTGAGTGCTGACTGTTTTTCTGTATGTTTTCTCATTTGATCTTGGTAATCATCAAAGGTATAGAAGACATAGTGTACATTTAACAGATGAAAACCTGTCCAAGAATATACATATTGCAGACAGTATTATAAACTGAGACTAAGTGGCACAAAAGTCTATACTCTATGCCAAAAGGAGAAATGGGATAAGGCTTACATCTAAGTGATTATATCATGCATAGTAAAACTGGTAAGTGTATACAAAAACTGTATGTAAGAAGCTTTAATAGTACATAGAAAATCTTGGAATTTACTAAAGGTTCTTGGGAGACATTATTTATGTTGGACTTGCTAGGGGACTTCTAGAATATGGACTTCATGAGCACAAACAAAGTGTATACACAGAGTATAATTCATTTACTCAACGTTCACTTACTTAAAACCATCACATGACTTTGAGTTAGGCCAGCAACCATGGGGGATTTCAAGATAAGTAGGATGTGGTTATTTGTCCTCAAAGACCTCATGTTCAGAGATTGGAGGAGTATTTTAAAAAAAGAGTAATAGTCCTTCCAGTTAGACTACATGGTAAGAAGTAAAGCAGGAAAAGGAGAATACTAAGACATGAGATGGGACTTGTTAGCTTAGTTGAAACTTGAAGGGCCTGAAATAGCAACCTAATGAAATGATCCTTTATTCTACAGATAACAGGGAGTAACTTAAAGTTTGTACTTAATTTGGTTACCAGTTACACCTCAGAGGAAAAAAAAATCGTAACATCGAGATATTAGTAATACATGTAAAATGCAGTAAACGGCAATTTAACATATAGCTTTGCACAGTGAAATTATTTCTAGCAGATGGCTCATGGTAATCATGTTTTGATACATACAGTGAAGGAAAAATGCTGTTGAACACAAACGTATTCACAAATTCCTTTGTATACTCAACTACAACAATATTATTTTGATGCACTATTTATGTTTTATTCTAATTAACTGTGAATTGAACATACGATTTTTCTAATTGAATTTGGAAGGCGTAGTGTTAATGTTTTTTGTTTTGTCATTTTTTTAAAGGTTGAGTCATAGGAAGCTGTTAAATTATAGTGATTAGGCTGAATCCCAGACATTTATGAGTAAATTAGGAAAAGATTCAAGAAGTGGAAGACTGAGGTTCTAGAGTTTAAAGAGTCAGAGATAAGATGCCAATAACAATGATTAGAGATAAACAGGAAAGAAAACAACCATAGCTGGCATCTCTCAAGGGTTCAACAGAAAGAGATGAAGAGAAGGCAATCTCAATAAAAGTAGGATTTCTCAGTGCCAAAATTCCACATAGAGCTTACTTACCCCTTATACACTACTGCAATATATCCTAAAATTTCTGCTATGTTCCTTCCCTAATTTCACTTTAAAATTCATGCATTGTTTAAATGTTTTCTACTTGCGTAGAAAATAATCACCTCCACTGCTGAGTCTACCTCACTCTCTCTCGTATGTCCTATATACTTGAATCCTAGAAAAGAGTTTACCCTCAGAAAACAAGAAAAATAATCCACCCTAAAATGAATTCTTTGTTGTTTATTCACTTAATGAAAACGAAGAGCATTCCAAAAGAGAAAAGACTTTAAAATGATTCTTGCTAAATTTAACAGGATTTTCAAATATGCAATTCTGTTCATCTCAACTGATTTCTTGAGACTTTTTCTGAATTAGTGTGGGACCCTTTTGGATCAAAGTCCTCTAATGGTCAAGTCAAACTGTAGCCATCACTAGAGTAGAGCAAGGCCATCACCAAGAATAAATTTTTTTTCACCTTCTCTGAACTCCTATAGCATTTGACTGCATTATCTGATATGCTGTCATTTTAACACTATGACTTGTACAAATGTCTTCAGAGAGTGGCAGTATCTACAGAGTCTGGACTAACACCATAATCTAATAAGAACAGAAATTGACCAAAGAAGTTAGCTCTACTGTAAATATATTTTATCAGTTCCCTGTTGTATCAACTCTTAGGTGTTATCAAAACATAAATGTTTTGTTTATGATTTATTTTTACATATTTTACAGAAACCTAAAATGGGAATTATTACTAGTGAATTCTTATCCTGGCTCACACTGTTAACTGTTTTACATGGGCAGATCTGGACTCACACACTAGATCAGGAGATTGTGAATTCCCTGAGGCTGCATGCAAAATGCTATGTTCTTGGTGTAGATGTATATGGGTATTCTTTTGAGGTGAGAATTCCCAGGTTTAATCAGATTTTCAAAGTGGTCCACATTCACAAAAACAAAAGCTTTTGGACGATAAGATCCTTCATTAACTCAAACTCTCAGAGCTTCATTATCCTAGGATAAAAGAGGGAAGCTAATGGTGGGCATGCAGCTATGCCAAAAATATAATCTGATGGATTAATTTTTAAAATTTCTTTGCATTCAACATAAAAACACCAAAACAATTAAACATCATTTGCATTTAAGGAGTTCATTCTGATTTGTCTTCTAGTTTGAAATATATATCCAGATGTTTATCCGTATTGATAAAGAAAGTCAACCATGAGAAAAGGACAAGGGAAATTAACTGATATAACCCAGAATTTCCTGCACTTAAATCAAAATACAGAGTTGTTAACTATCTCAATGACAGGTTGCAATCCACCGAGCAGGGCCAGAATATGCTGCCAAATGCCCTAAAGACCATGAGAATTCACTTAAAGATTTGAGATTTAACTAATCATTTGAATAAGCACCATATCAATCAAAACAGCAACATATTTTTATAAACGGCCTCAATAAGTCAATCAAATTATGTATTTTAAAGTCATTTTCTTGTTTATAGTGATCAGCCAATAGGATTTGTAATTCATGTAAATTTAGAAATTGACAGTTCCTCATTCGTTTCATTTAATCGACAAAGAAAAAGAGAATCAAATAACTTAACACAACTCAACATAAAGTAATAGGTAATATAATAAAGACATTATGCTAGCATACAGAAAGAGTATCGGAACAAGGATGTTCTCTTGGACAAGGCAGTTCTTTACATTATAAAGGATAGTATGTATGAAATACACCTAAAACATAACTTAAGCATAACCAAAATATTAGCAGAATCCTGGGATCTAGGATTAACAATTCAAAATAGTTTTGTGGATAAGAACAACTACAACTATGGTAGTCATGAAAAATGACTAAAAGATTAGAAGAACTAGAAACAGAAGGGTAAGAACTGTCTTACATCTAATTATTAGTAAGAGGATTATTTGCCAAATAACAAAAATTAACACAAAATGTAACCCAAAGTAAACAAAATATTCTTGTAACCTAGTAACCCTTTAACATTTTTAGCTTCCTGGAAGCACTTTAAATTTACATTAAGTTTTAAAATTTTTCAAAAATGTTTTCTCATTCACCCATTGATTATAACTACAGTAACGATATCACCTACTACAATTACAGTATTTTAAATTCAGCACTTCCAAATACTGCATGTTCATTTGCTCCACACTTTAAAAACAATGCGCTAAAACAAAATTCTCTTAATTAATTCAAACTCAATATTCCAAAATCCAATGTTAATACAAAATAGTCTAAAATTTCAAATTATTCAGATGATAGCTTATGGGTCAAAATCATGTCTTCTCTAACACTGAAGTATAAGAACCTCATCACATTAATTCTTAGGCCTTCTTTTGAGACCTATTGATCCCCACAGTACACATCTGGCACCAGCTGATAGTTCACCCTGCTTCCTACTTGTCTACAACTTTTACAACAAAAAGAAGAAAGCTACGTCTTCTCTTTTAGAATCTTGTGGCAAGTACTTTGCAAATTAATGTTTCATTTCCAGATCACTGTATTTAAATTCCAATTCCTCTCTCCTCCCACCCCACAGCACCTGAATCCTGGCATGCCTGTATTCACTCACACTGCCAGTTCTAACCAAATCAAAATACCTGTATCTTAGCCTTTGTACTCACTACCTTCTCCCACCACATGAATCCATTAGACCATGGAGAATTTATTTCCTACTCCATAAAACATGCTCTTCCTATCATGAGTATTTGACTCAAAGTTTAGGCACTTCATACAGTTTTTTCAAGCTACTGCAACTAAACTTTTGTTACTTAATTGTGCTAGCAAAACTCAAAATCTAACAGGTTACAATCACCCAGTTCTATTTCTTAACATTTAGCACTTTGAGAAGTTTTTACTACAGATAGTCATATTTGTTTATATGCCTACTGATTAACGCCTGATGAATTTACATCAATTTCTATTCCATTTGACTCTACCTTCCTAAAATAATGAATGTTCATGTCATTGTTATGATTAAAACTAATGTTTAAGTACCTACCATGTGGCATACAACATGCATTATTTTGTTTAAATCCTCAAAGAACCTTTTAAGTGTGGTACTACTACTCTTCCCAGTTTTTAATGGCAAGTCATGGAGGCTCTGAAAGATTCAGTAACTTGCTCATGTTAAAAAAGGTAATGAATGATGGATCCTTGAACTGAGGTGTTCCTGTTCATAAAGACTATGCCTTCAATCATTACAGATTCTGCGTCTTGCAACTGATGATTTTCAGTTTTTATTACATTTATGGCAGTGTTTCAATATAGGAGGCTCCTACCAAAGCTGTATTTAAAACAGATAAAACAATACAAAAATCAAATTATTTTATCTGTTTATTCTTAAAATTTTAATTTTAATCTCTGTTTCATATACTAGCAACATGCCTAAAGCTAGTTTTTGTTAAGACGAAAGAGTATGGAAAATAATTGTACAAAATAAACATTCTCCATGCACAAAATGACTAAGCAAAGATAAAAGGCTCCTCTGTTTTGTTATCAAAACTACTCAAAGGGCACTACATCTCAACGATGCCTAAGTATGAAAGATCACATTATTAAAATAAAACAACTGGAGAAAAGAAAGTAGCTTAACTTTTATCATGTTTGAAACTCACACATTTTAAAATTAAGAGATAGGAAATCTAGGATATGATACGTTACAGAACTAAGGAAAACACAAAGTGACTTTTAAAATAAATTAAATTTGCTAATCAAGGTTAACAAATATCTTATGCTTAGTATTCAATCCAAAACTCACAATGCAGTTGCCATAATTTTCTGCAACGGTAACTAGGTTATTTCAAGACATCCCAAAACATTTGTGTTCATCTTTTTTAAACCCAACAAAATTCAATAAACTTTGCTGGGCACCTTTTATGAGTAAGTTACCATGTTAAGGCTTTGCAGATATACCATTTCATTTAAGTAGCTTATACTTCAGTACCCTAGCTTATCATGATATACCAGAAATACATTTATTGCTAATTCATGGTAACTTCTTTTGGCAATAAGAAAACAGACTTTCAAGACACTCTGAATATTAAGTAAATATTTTTATTCTTCCTTCAACTTTACTGCAACAATTCTCTCAAAGTTGAGGTAATTATAATTACTGAAATAACATAATACTTGCATACCAATTTCTAATTTAATAAGAATATTCTTACGTATTAATGACCTGTAGCAAGAAACGACAGGGAGTGGTCAACAGTTCTTCAAAATATAAAGTTACAGTAAAAATACTAAAAAACTGGGACCTTTATGAAGAACAGAACTAAGCCGTCTTTTCAATACCCCGTTAATTTCTTTTAAAAATTGTACTACTGATATTCAAAACTTAAAATTAAAACTAGTATTTTCTCCCTCAGCTTAAAAGAAATCACTTAAAACCAAAATTAAAAACACAAGCATCTGCAGATGCCATTTCTGTCTACTCAGCAAAACTAGAATTGCAAAACATTCTTTTTAGTAGAGTTAACTACCACAACAGATAAACTGTTTTCCAGCTAGTGGCTTTAATCAACCCCCAACTAAAAACTAAACCATTATCTAATGTGATGTGGCAGGGTGGAATCTCATAATACATAATAACATTCAGCAGGAATTATGTAACAAATAGGGAGTTGGATGTGTGTGATATGTGATAGCTGGACTTCAATCAAATGTCAGATAAGCAAATAAAACAGTCTTTTCTCTTGTTCCAACCCTTGCCATTATATGATCACACACACATAAAGCACAGCACAGTAAGCCTGAGATTCCTGGACTTTACCCCCATTATGAATGTATGAAGGACGCTAAGAAATCATCAGCTTGGAGATTTGATTCTAAAGTAAACTCAGGAGGAATGCTCTCTAGGACAGATAAACTTGAAATTTACCTACCTTGCTCAAGCCCTCTAATTCCAATGAAAAAGAGTGGCATAGGCTTGCTGGACTTTCAGGGCCCTTCCAAATGCCAGACGTACACTCACTACTACAATTGCTCAGAAACTAAGATGATCCATGAACACTGAGCCCACTTAGTTAACTGAGGCTCAAAGCTTTAGGAAATCTATGTGAGACAATGGGTTGTAGTGGAGAGATCACTATATTGGGAGTCAAAAGGTTTCATGCCCAATATAGTTATACCTCAAATAGCTGAACCTCTAGATTTTTTTCCAAATTATATTCAGTTTTCTATATTTTTCTCATTTTCTCCTCTAGTAGCCAGCAGTTTTGAACTACCTATGACTTTCTATCTTACCTTTGCCTCAAATCTGTGTTATTTACCCATCTAAAAATATGATTTAAAAAAATCTGTCATCCCTGAATAGCTAAAAATCGATAAAAAGAAACTTGAGTTTGGAATTGAACTGCACCTGAAAGATCATCTACAATGTAAGACATTCATTTTAAGGACATTAAAGCAGAGAAATACCTCTGCAAAATCACATAGTTCATGGCAAAATAGCACTTAAAACCCGTATTTTATGACTTCTAGTTTAATTTATTGTTTCCAATACTTTTGTTTTTCAAAAAAAACTAGGATAAGCAGAAAAAGCTTATAAATCAGAAAAAGTTCTATAAAAAATAAATTAATTTTAAAAAAAAAAAAGGAAGAACACTAGAGCAAGAACAACCTAAAACCAGGTGTATTCTTTGTCTCTATTTCTAATCATGCTTTTCACACTTTTGGAGAGGTACAAAGGAAGCTTTCTTATATTTATTTAGTATTGTTCAAAGAAATTTATGGGGCTTTCTTTTTTGGAAATTTTAAAAGTTAAAGAAGTAAAATGTTTGTGCACTGGTACACTGCTTGATAATTAAACTGGATGATTCACTTTGACCTTAAGATTCAAAACCTGTGACTATCTAAATGTAAATTATCTAAGAACTTTTAAACAAATTACAGATTTCAACTGAATTCTCTGCAAGAAGGGTCCTTAACCTGGAGATCATGTATAAGTTTTCTATAAACTGATGACCACAGTATATAATTCATTTATTTTAGTGTACATATACAACTATAACTGTACATTTTTTCTGAGTCTCCAGCTGGCATTGGTTTTCAAAGGTAGTGACTCAAAATAATAATCATTACTTTCGATGTTTAGACAAACTTAAAGAATCCCAAATTACAAAAAGACAAAAACTGCATGCATTTTAATATTAGTAAAAGAACCTCTATTTTTAAAGTATTCACCTAATGTTCCTACAATACTATATTTGATCTACATGCTACATTTCAGAAACATTCTCCTACTCTAAATACAAACTATACAACTTATCTCTAGTAGTGTTTTCCTTTGAATAGTTAAATCTAATTAGAAAAAAAGTAACTTTTTATTCAGAAAATATGTATTTTTATTTAGATTAAAAAGTATTTGTACTTGCTACAATGTAAATTTCCTTAATTCTCCTATCCTGTCATGAACATCTTAAAACTCACATTTGCAAATGTTCTGTACAGTTCAAAAACCTCAAATGTGTGAAAACAGCATTTGCCAATTCAAATTTATACTGTTCTATTAAACTCTGATACTTGGAGAAATCTCCATATTTTTTAATCTTACATTTTCCATTTTTTTAGATCCAGAAGAGAATTAAATAGAAATGTTCCAAAATAGTCAGAGGAGCATAACTCATCTGAATGTTTTAAACTGACTCTATATTTCAAATTTATTTTAAGATTAACAGCAGAGCATATTATTTAATCTCTTGTGTTTCTGTAACAATCATTTACTGTACAATAACTATTTTAATTTCAATCAGAAAACAGGAGTTAAATCAGTAGTCAACACCAGTGTGATTTTATCACTTTTCTTACTAAACAATATTCAGAATGATCAGATGCTTTAGTATTTGCAAGCAAATTTCGTAAAACTCTGTGGAAACATGAGGATTTTATTAACACTTCAAAGAGACTGCCTACAACCTCAGAAGGACGAGACAGACAGAAGGACTTCTTGAGCCCATGAGTTCGAGACCAAGCTGAGCAACTTGGAGACCCCTTTCTCTACAAAAAAAAAAAAGAAAATCAGCAGGTACTATGGCATCTGCCTGCAGTTCAACTACTTGGGAGGCTGAAGCAGCAGGATGGCTTAAGCCCTGGGATGTAAAGGCTGCAGGCTGCAGTGAATCATGATCTCATGACTACATTGCAGCCTGGGTGACAGTAAGACCCTGTCTCAAAAAAAAAAAAAAAAGGAAAAAAGATCATCAGCTTGTTGCAGTGATGTTTTGCCTTCTATGATTTCAAGCCATTCTCCTATCAACTAAAGCTACATCAAAAAACTCAATCACTTAACTCTTCAGATCCCCAAAGATTTACTTTTCTATTCTCCCTCTCCCCTTGCGTTTACCTCAATGCTTTATGATTATGTGCCAATCTGCAGAATTTAAAGCAGCACATAAATTTATTTGAACCTTAAAACCAGCCTCTAAATAAAAGTCAGTAACACTGCTTCCATTTTCCTGCTAAGAAAACCAAGTTAAAGGACCTACCCATATGTACAGGATTAGTAACAGTCTGAATTTAAACCCACCAGCCTACAGTGTCTCCAACATAACCTCAACTCTGAACTTCCTCCTTCCCCAAATATACTTCTGTATCAACACACCTATACTCATTTTTATTCTTATACGATGTTACTACCTTCGAGAGGTTATAAAACTCAATATCAAGGTTTGGATGTACAGAGTTTGGTATGAAAAATATGATTAAAAAAAGATAAAAAATGATTGACTATGTTAGCTGTAAACATTAGCATGTTAAAGTCTTTATGCAAATGATTGAAAAAGTTAAAAGAAAAGGCCGGGCACAGTGGCTCATGCCTGTAATCCCAGCACTTTGGGAGGCCGAGGCAGATCATAAGGTCAAGAGATCAAGACCATTTGGCCAACGTGGTGAAACCCCGTCTCTACTAAAAATACAAAAACTAGCTGGGATTGGTGGCACGCACCTGTAGTGTCAGCTACCCGGGAGGCTGAGGCAGGAGAATTGCTTGAATCCAGGAGGCGGATGTTGCAGTGAGCCGAGATCATGCCACTGCACTCCGGCCTGGCAACAGAGTGAGACTCCCCATCAAAAAAACAAAACAAAACAAAAAAAAGTTAAAAGAAAATGTTTTAAAAATATTGCAAAGCTATAATATTTTAAAAAATAAAACAGCCCACACTACTCAGGAGTTAGGTTTGGTCAGTGTAGGAGAGACCCAAGTATCAAAAAGCAAATACTGACTGACCTCCCGGTGGCTTCTCAGGGTCTGCATTCATTAGCACTGGCAAATAAACCGCCAGTATAGTTACAGTTACTTTGAAAATAAAAATAAATCACTACTTAAAAAGGTACAATGTATTTTCAAGGATAAGGCATCTTTTTGATCTTTAAGAATTATGTAATATGGTTTCTTCAAGCTATAATTCCAGAGAAACAGACTGAGTCTTCCTATTAAATCAAATCTACCTAAAGCTAAAAGTGAGAGCTTAACTTCAGATTATTTCCACCTACTAAATTTAGAATTTATCCTTTTATGTCTAGACACATACCAAAAACTATTTTCCTTTTATAAATATGAGAAACCAGCTGGGAGTGTACTTTGGGAGGCTGAGGTGGGGAGATCATTTGAGCCCAGGAATTCCAGACCAGCCTGGGCAATACAGTGACACTTCATCTCTACAAAAAAAGTTTTGTTTTTTTTTTCAAATTAGCCCAGACTTGTGGTGCCCACCTATAGTTCCAGTTATTCAAGAGGCTGAGGTGAGAGGATAGCTTGAGCCCAGGAGCTAGAGGCTGTAGTGAGCCAAGATCATGCCACTGCACTCCAGCCTGGGCAACAGAGCAAGACTCTGTCTCAAAAAAAAAAAGCAAGAAAAACTAATAGGCATTTTGGTTTCTTCACTAGCACCATTTTCCTTTTGCACTTCTCTCCAAAAGGTAATTTATCAACATATGATAAGTTAGTTTCTAATTCTTATTGTAAATGTTTTGAGTATAGAGACAGTAAGCAAGATTTGCATTCCTGCTCCTCCCTATCCAATGCCTATAATAGTTGAAACTACATTTATCTCAAAGATGACTCAATACTTTTCAAAGAGAATTGAATAAATTTGGAAGACTAAGCATTCAATATGGATGCAAAAAATAGAATATGAAAGAAGGGAAAGAGAGAAGAGTGGGGGAAGAGGCAGAAAAGAATTTCCGTATATTTTCAATGATTAACTATAATATTTTGCTTCTCACAAGAATGTCAGTTTCTCGTCAATCAAATAATCCTATAATTTTACTTAATATTAATGCAAAAATTTATAGAATTTCCATAAAATATAAAATGATCATTTACATATGGAATAAAATGAACAATTAAGTTTATAATCCCATTTAGAAATAAAATCTGTTAAGAGCACTAATCTCATAAAACTTTTGTGTCCCATATAAAATTCAATACATCTCATTAATTAAATAGTTGTCCAATAGCAAACCACCTAAATCTAAGGGGCACCCAAGCCTAACTAGTTCTTGAAACTACTGTAGTTAATAAGCAAAATCACAATAAGAAAATTATTTTTGTCAATTACCTAGAATACATATATACAATATTCTTAATTCTTTTTTAATTAAGGAACCACCTGAAACAGAGTACCAAAATCTTTATATAAATGAGCTTATGAAAATAAAACTGCTAACAAGTGTCAGTGATGATATGCAGTTATTCTGGCTAATGCTTATTTCCATTAAAGAGACTATTATTACCAAGGTCATTAAAACTAAATGTAAGTTTTATCAGTGAGTACATTTGCATGACACTATCTAGTAAGCACATAGGAATTTTGTGGCAAGAAGATACAACTTTCATTTGTTCTCTGAAATCCCAAGTACTCTAAAAACAAAGAATACTCTCAAGGTACATTCAAGCATGGTTTCTTTTTGTTCTTTTCTTTTGTTTGAGACGGTGGAGACTTGCTCTGTGGCTCACCCAGGCTACAGCGCAATGGTGTGATCTTGGCTCACTGCAACCTCTGCCTCCCAGGTTCAAGCAATTTTCCTGCCTCAGCCTCCCGAGTAGCTGAGATTACAGGCGCCTGCCACCATGCCTGGCTAATTCTTGTATTTTTTAGTAAAGACAGGGTTTCACCATGTTGTTTAGGCTGGTCTCGAACTCCTGACCTCAGGTGATCCACCCACCTTAGCCTCCCAAAGTGCTGAGATTACAGGCGTGAGCCACTGCGCCTGGCCTCAAGCAAGGTTTTAAGAGTTCTTTTTTGTAGTCTTTTGAACTACTGGATCATAAATTTAATAGCTCCTAAGTTAGAAAATGTTTCATTACCAAAATATCTCAGTAATATCAAAGTTATATTACTATCCCTGAAAATTACTGACAGAACTAATTAACTATGCGTTTCTCCAAAACTGGAAGCTAGTTCAACTGCAACACTGTCAGGTGGGAAGCCTAAGAGAATATATTAATATGAATTAAATAATTCACAAAGCCAGTAACTTAAAAATCCATAAACCACTTGAGGGTAACATTGAAGAAGTAACAAGTATTATTTCTTATACTCTTGTATCACACAGAGATTCAACAGTATGCCTTTGGAGTAAAAAGTTTCTCTTGGTCAAATGTGAACCAAGATAGCCAACTGCTGCCTCAACTAGCATTTTTTGTTGCATAGACTAATGCTGAGGTTCTCAACAGGAGCATTTTTTGCTGCCACTCGCCCTCATTCCAGCTGTCATCTGGCAATGTCTGGAGATAATTTGACTGTCACTACAAGGAGAGATGCTACTGTCTAATTCCCAGGTGCTTCCCAAACACCTCCTGGGAACTATCATGTACATTCTCCACCTACTGACAGTGACAATTAACCTCCTCATCTCAAATTGTAGCTTCAAACTGTCCTAAAGCGGGGCTCAAGACAAGAGGCCATTAAGCTGGGGTCAGAGATACATGCCAACCTCTAACACCAGATGTTAAGAGAGAGAAACACCAGCTTGGTCTATACAGTCAAATATCATGACCAAACAAGATTTGTCTGCCTGCCATTGCCAACTCAGGAAGTTGACTTAATGCAAATCAATCAAAAGTAAATCTACAAAATGCCCGCTATGGTTTTAAATGAGAAAATATTTAAAAGTCTGGGAGAGTCCAGGAACTGCTAAACCAGAGCTTGCATCAAAATAAATGGGCTTCAGGAGGAGCAAAGGCAGCATTTCTCCCAGAAGTGGAAACCCTCTAATGTCCCTCTCAGGTTAAGAACCTGAGAATGGCAACAAAAAGACATCTGCCAAGACAGCAGAACAAAGTGTCAGTTAAGCCAAATGAGGAACACACTCCTTAGGAGAAAGGAGAATCACCCTAATTCCTACTCTGGCCCAGGGACCCCTATGTGTGGCTTACCCTTCTCTCCTTTCCAGATGGTAGTTTTGTACCAATTCTTCCACTTTTCATAACCACTGTATAAAGGATACAATGGGAGGTGTTTTAATTTAGCACTTACCACAATGGCCAGAATAGGGGGAGACACACAAGTTCTGAAAGGACAGCCTATTTTGCAATGAAGACAGTAACAACCTGCCTTTAGGTTATGGTCCTCCAGGGAAAATAGAAAGTTAAGTGTGATTTTGGTTTTAGGTGGGATAACGAATAGTGGAGATGTTTTTGAAAGTGTTCACTATAAAAAAATGCTTTGCTATGTTCTCACTCATAAGTGGGTGTTGAACAATGAGAACACATGAACACAGGGAGGGGAACATCACACACTGGGGTCTGTTGGGAGTTGGGGGCTAGGGGAGGGATTGCAAGGGGTGGGGAGACTGGGGAGGGATAACATTAGGAGAAATACCTAATGTAGATGACGGTGGGGGATGGAGGCAGCAAACCACCATGGCATCTGTATACCTATGTAACACTCCTGCAAAATCTGCACATGTACCCCGGCACTTAAAGTAAAATAAATTTTTAAAAATCCTATGCTAACCATTAATATACTCTGTAGTTTGAAAGACTACCACTGACAGACCAAAAATACAGATTTAAATCAAAATTTATCCAAAACTTAAGAAGTTGGTTCTCCGGATTACTCCTCTCTCCACTTCCACCAATACAACTCATGTGAGGTATACAGGGGTACTGACACTCTCCATAAAACTCACACGCCAGACAATTATTTTCATTTCTCAAACACTGAAAATGATTGTACTAAATAACTGACTAAAAATAGTTTTTAAATGCTAAACCTACAAAGCCTAAAGAGTAGGACTAAAAAACAACGTACATGTGTAATCAAAATGTGAATACACTGATGTTTCCGCTACCATCAGTGGAATTCACTGTCTTAATTAACATATGTAAGGCTACAGATATTGTGCTTTAGGTGAAAGTTCTATATTTTCCATACCATTTTTGTAAGTAGTCCAGTGCCTCCAAACGAGCACCAATCTCAAAAGTGATTCCAGGGCGATTTGGGGGCTTTTTACTCATCTTGAGATCCTATTCTTCAGTATTCTCTTTTCACTACCTCAAGAGAAAGAAAAAAGTTAGATTCCAATGCAGAAAATGCATAGGAAGTAGAGTATAAGGGAACAGGTAAAATTAAAATTAAACAGAATTTCTAAAACAATACATTAGAAGATAAAATACTTGCCAAATTTTTAAGAAATGTGAAGGATTACCAAAATCTCTAATATAAAGTACTGTGCAACCTGCAATCTTGATAATGACTTAAGAAAGACAACAAAGAAAACTATCTGAAAAGAATGAATACATGGGCTGTTAAAACTTGTTAATAGCTAAAAACACTTTATATTTTAGCTTGAAGCTACCCAAGAAAATTCTCCACAGGGACAGCTGAAAATGCTTTCCTGCCTTTGAAAAATTAAGATGGCTGAGTGTTCTGGAATATGACTATCGAAATTCCTGAGAACAAAATCAAGTTTTTAATTTCAACAAATATTTGTTGAGTGCCTCATAATACGAAACACTAGATAAGGCCCTACAGCACACAAAGATGGAGGAAACAGTAGACACACTCCTCTGCCAGTGAAGATACCACTAATTCCTCCTGGGATTAGGAGTTTTCATTATCCATCATCTCATACCTTGGTAGCACATAATTCAATAATTTAATATATAGTGTTACAAAAGAAATTGCTTTCTTATACTCATATTCAACAAGCAATAAAAACATGCTTTTGTTAACTATTTCTACTATATTTCAAATACAGACAGTGTCCACATTGATAATAAAAGTGGTTGTAATGCAAGAACAAAAACTGCAAAGGAGTACCTATGTATGTCTAGATCATTCACATGCAAACTACTATACTTTGGGCCACACTGGCCACCGAGCACATTTGAGGTGGCCTCTTTTTCACTAATGGGTATATGAGGAATATGAATACATTTTGAGACAGCCTAGTCAAAACATAACTCATAATTAGGAATGTAAGTTGATTGTTATCAGGGGCAAGGAGAGATCCCTAAGATGTTCTTTGATATAAGATCACTAATGACTATCTCCCTACAGTTTATAAAGAAAAAAAGAAACACACACGATTGTCATTTTTTATAATGGTTTGGCCACAATTCATAACAGACAGAACAGCAAACATAAAATTTCAACTGCTCCTTCTTTTCTCTTTGAAAGAATCTGATAGGTAAGGGGAAAAATAGCACCAACACTGGCCATGAAAATATGCGAACTCAAACTTGAATACTCATGGTTGGAGAGGGAGAGTGCATATCCTCCTGGCATGGCATGAGCAAATATTAATGCATTAAAAAGTTAACAGGGAGCTTGGCCAGGGTGTAGTTGATGCAAAAGAACAAATGTATGAATATTTTTAATAGAGGTCTTGTCAGTCCGCAACATGTAAGGCAGTTACTTAAAATGTTTGTGTAGAAATCGAATCAACCTTTTCTGCTGTCTGTCACAGGAAGAATACAGTAAGGGGTGGTTCACCAGGTACACTAACATCGTCCAGGATCAAACTTAGAGCTCATAATTAAGTGATGGACTGAATAAGTATAATCCCCCAGTGACAGGGAGGAAGGACCAGAATAACCAAGATTTTCCTTTGTCTTAGGGTCGAAGAGGGAAAGATGAAGGGGGATTTGAATTAAGGAACTTTTTTTAGAAAGCAAGACAGTCTACTGGGAGTAAAACTTGAAGCAAAAAGAAGGCAGAGAGCACAGAGAGGAGTAAAAACAGAAAGGAAAGGGGTAAAGATTGGCAAGAAATAGGACAGTGGAAGTTTTGGGAGATGACAAGTGAGAAGGAAGAAGAAATGAGCAAGAAGACACAGAGACGGTCAATGTAAAGCAATGGTCAGAGAATGACCGCGAGGCCAAAAATGGTGAGGAGGTGAGGCCAGACAGGGAGGGGGCGGTAAGACACAAGCGGGAAAGGCTGAGACCGGGCTAGCAGGGAGCTGGAGAAGCCTCCAGGTTTGACAGTCGTCCGGCCCTCGGCAGGGGGGAAGGAAGGGAGGGGAAGAGGGAGCGGCGGCGCCCAGACAATAGGGCCGGCGAGTTACGGGGAGGGAGGCGGGAGGGGAGCGGGCCGGAGAGAGACACCAGAATGGGGGCGTCCCGGGCGGCCCGGCGGGGGCCAGGCGGACTCCAGGCCCAGCCGCCGCCGCCTCTTACCGACTCGGCCTCCTCTCTGCACAGCAGCCGGGCCGTCCGGGGCAGAGCTGGGGCACGAGAAGGGCGGCCAGCCCGGGCCTCTGCCTCCGCCTCCGCCCAGGCAGCGGCCGGGGAGGGAGCAGGAGCGGAGCGAGTTGGGGCCGCAGCGCCGGAATGGCCCAAGGTTTCGCAGGAGGGAGCTGGGTCCGAGCCCTCAAGCTCGCTCTGGGTCCACTGCCATCGCCGCTGCCACCGCCGCCGCCTCCGCCGCCGGCCAGCCCTGACGCGACGCCGGGCCCCGGCGACGTCAGCCGCCCGCGACGTGCCGGAAGCGGGCCTGGCCTTGTCACGTGACTCGCGAGGGTTGGGCCCGGGCTGCGCAGCCGATTGGCGGGACGCCGTGGGAGGCGGGGCTTTGCGGTCGTTAGCCGACTGCTAGCGGGCGGGGCCCTGGTTAGCGAAGGAAGGAACGGGAGCTCTTGGTGCCAACTGGTAGTTGTGAAGTGTTTGACCTTTGAGATTTGAGGACGAAGGGCATTGCTTGTTATTCTTGATTCTCTAGGAACCACGTCCCCAAAACCCTCTACCCAGGACCCTGGGCAAACTTTTTGAAATGCGCTGCATGCTTTCTTAGATACCCACCCCATTCCACATCAAGAATAGAGCATGGTTACTGTTAGAAAATCAATAAACCTGCCTTGAATGGATACTTTGTGGTAGACACTAGGCTGTAAATATGTCACATGACAATCACAATTGTACAATTGTATCGCTTTCCAGTCTTGGAGATCTTTACAATACAAAGACGAATGTTGCTAAGATGTGTGTGCATGCCTGTGCTTGGGCACAGCTGAATAACCTTAACCTATGCCTACTTTGATATGACTTCCCCAAGACTACACAGCTAATGATAGCAGAACTGCTTTTACTGAATACCTACCGTCCCAAACTCTACTAAGCACAGGAAACAGTATCCCTGCTGTGGGGAAAAAGCAATGAGTGAACACATTCAAAGTAATATTGAGACGAAACATCTTTTTTGTCTTCCTTTCCACTGTACCACTCTGGCTTTCAAGTGCAACATTGCATACAAATGACACTTATATTTATCTTGCTTCATAGCGTAGAGTTAAAATAGCAAAGTAACTCTCTTTAAGCCTCAGTTATAGTAAGATTTGGTAAATTAAACAATCATATTCTGTTTTTTATTCAACAAACATTCATTCAGCACCTACTATATCACTAGTAGCTACTGAGCTAGATCGACTGAGCATGGTTATACATGGAAAAGATATAAATAAGGCAGTCTCTAGTGGATTTGGGTATCTTGTTTTTTGGTTGTCCAGCATCTGAATCCTGTTTCCATGTTTGGGAAATTTCTCATCATGGTTGTCGTTAGTTCAGAACACCATATACTTGTAGCGTCTTCCTTAGGACACGACAGGATTATACTTTCCATCTTGGCTATTTGATTTCCTTTGGCTGATAAAATGTAATTAGCGGTGAGATTTGTCATGGCCAGCTGGTAATTTTTTTTTTTTTTTTTTTTGAGACGGAGTTTCGCTCTTGCTACCCAGGCTGGAGTGCAATGGCGCGATCTCGGCTCACCGCGACCTCCGCCTCCTGGGTTCAGGCAATTCTCCTGCCTCAGCCTCCTGAGTAGCTGGGATTACAGACACACACCTCCATGCCCAGCTAATTTTTTGTATTTTTAGTAGAGACGGGGTTTCACCATGTTGACCAGGATGGTCTTGATCTCTTGACCTCATGATCCACCCGCCTCGGCCTCCCAAAGTGCTGGTATTACATAGCTGGTAATTTTTAACACCAGCTCACCAAGCTTTCTCTCTCTGGCACACTGAATAGCAGTGTTTGAGGTGATAGCTACTCTAGCAATCCAGGTTCTAGACAGATTAGATGAGCCCAGGCCTCACTGACAATCTACAACTACTGTGTCATATAAGGAAAAAAATAAATATTTATTATTTTAAGCTATGGATATTTGGGAGCTGGATTATTTGTTACATGGCATAATCCTAACCAAACTAAATGATACATCCACCTTATGAATTTTGGTTGCAGAACCAATTTCCCACTAAATAAGATGAAAAAATCAGAATCTCATGCTTCCAGTCTCCCTTGCAGCTAAAGTTCTAACTTCAAGTAAAACTCTTTAACTAAGGACTTTGTATCAAAAATTGCTAATGATGTTCCAAATAAGGAAACTTTTCTCTCATATCTGTGGCAGTACCAGTAATCAAGTTTCTGATGATCAGCCTAGAGTTAAATCTTTCTGAACTCTGGCAGAACCCCTGCTGAATCACAAACTAGTAAGTGAGAAAAAATAAATATCTACTATTATACACCACTAAAAATTTGAGGTTGTTTGCAATTGAAATAAAATGCATACATAAACAATAACATAGATTCTGTCCATTCTCCCAACTATTTGTTGAGAATCCACTCTGAAAAGATGATTGTTCCATTTTAATTGGAACTTGATGATGGGTCTTCCAATAATGACACTTGAAATAAAAAAATAAAAATAAGGTCTTATTAAATGATTTCTGGCTCGAGTAGATTGTACAGGCTTCGTAGTCCTCTGTGGAGTTAATACCATCCCTGAGAGGGCACTTTGGAAATGGAGGATGGTATTTTAGTTGTCTCAGGTTTGGGGCAGGGCACTGCTACTATTTGGTTGGAAGGAACCAAGGCTGTAGACATCCTGAAATGTACGGGGCAGTCCCATACCTTGAAGAATTGTCCCAGGTCATGCATGACTTCCTGGATGTCCTTCCAGACATTCATGTAGGTGAAAAACCTGCGTATAATCTGTGCCTAGAACTGCATTTCACATATAAGTATTTTTGAAAGGTTTTAATACACATTAAATTTTCCAGGAATGAAGCAGCTATGTAATGTAAGGAAACACTGTCCTTTTTTCTGAACATTACCAAGAGTCTATCTCATTTTAAAATATCATGCCACCAATGGCTAATTAATCATAGTATTTGAGGCACTGGTACAATGCACCCATGTCAGTCTGGTTTTGTAACTGCTACATTTAGGGTAAATCTAAATTTAGATGCAAGCACTTCACTACTCCATTATATATCTCTGTGAGACATGGCTGAACATTACGTATCGAAATATATATGATTTTTATGAATTATTTTCATAAAATTTGTTTTTTATATTATCATTGTCGTAATTTTTAAGTATATATGTATAGCTTGGTTATGTTATTTATGAATTAGTTTTCAGAAAGTGGAGAGGGTGTGAACATAATGTTTACTCTAAAAGGGAGGCATTAAGCCTGATAAAACTGACAAAAAACTTATGTAGGATGTCATTTCCTCTTTTAACCATATAGAGTCAGAGGTCAAGATCAGGGAAGGGATACAGAGTATACAAAACTCTAGTGCTGACTTCCCAGTCATGTAGTGAAGCTATGCATTTCTCTGTCCCTTTTCCTCTCTTCCACCCCACACACCCTCTTCCAGATGGTTGATGCCCAGCCATCAGTCACTCCATCTCCAAATATAGAAAGAAAGAACTTACAGCTGTGTTTGAGCAGAACCAAACGAGCAGTGGGCAAATTATCTCGAAACAACAGTTGTTAGGCAGAAATCACTGAACTAAATTCCTCCAACATGAAAAGCATGAATATGGAACCATAGTGTCTCCTGGAATATTTAACAAACGTATACCTATTTTAAGGTAGAAAAAAGGTACTACTTAATACCAGATACTCCTTGATTACAAATAAAACACAAGAAAGCAATTTTTTGTGTGTTTAGTTAATATTTATAATTAGCATTAGTAAAGAAAATCAAAGCAATTCAAGGTTTTGTTTTTTTTTTTAAGGTTAGTTTAGTAGAAACTTAAACCTCTGTGATAGATAACCTCTGTCAAATCTCTCCATTCCAGATGCATAAAAATCTTTGAAAAGAGCACTGGCATCACTTCCCTCACCTGCCAAAGCACTCACTCACTTCTCTTTTCTCTGTCATCATAATCCTTTATCAACTGACCAGAAGTTATAGTTGTTCCAGAATTAATCCCTGACAATAGGACCTCTAGGCCATGTATAAATTGGCAGAGATGTCATCTCTCCCAATGTTCCTACAGCATTCTTTCACATCTCTAATGTATTCCTCAATGTGATTTGTAGGTTTATATTCCACTTTCTTAGAATGAGCCAACTCTAAGGATGATAGGGTGTTCCAAATCATTTTAAACATGTTTGTATACACAAATAAAATTTTTAAAAAATTATTAAAGTATATATTATTAAAGTAAATAATAATATAATTTATTAATTTTAATAAAAGTATAGACTATTAAAGTAATATGTATTACCTTATAACATATGTATATTTACACATATTATGTATATATTTTCATATATCTGTAAGTTTATATGTTACTCAGTTTACATGTTACTCAGAGCCACATGGATTTCTGAGATTTTTAAAACTTTTAGGCTTGGCAATAATGATTCTAAGATATTAAAGTCTCTGCTACTCAGGGTCAAGAAATAGAAAAAATATGTATGACTATTTCAGCAAATGCAGCAAGAGAGACAAAGAACTCTTTTTTTGTGTGTGAATTACCGTGAAGCAAGAGAGTGACCATAAAATTTATCATCCAACCCTGAACACTTTTGAGAATAGAAGGAAGTGCTATTAATAATTACACCAGAATGACAGGTGGATCCTGGACAGTTCTAGACAAACTGAGATGTATGATCATCCCACATAAAGCAGGAAGAAATAATTATGAGAAATTAGTAAAGATAGTATAAATAGCAGTACACTGGATATGGAATCCACTCTTGACAGCTCAAAATATTTTCCCATTTCTGATTCAGAACAAAGGATGGTCTTTGCTTCCTGCTGCTATGTGATACTTTTGCACCTCTCCCGATTTTTATCATTGTTTACTAGTGTCTCCTGCATTAGCTCTATCAGTATTTCTCAAGCTTTGGTCTGCCAGTTATCTGCATTATGCAGATGTGCATGCAGCTTAGGCGCACTGCTTTAACAAGACAGCCTGTTAAAATGCAACACTGTTTGGTAAAATGTAAATTCCTGGGCCTTGATTTATATCTTAGCTTTGGGCACTGGAAATCTGCATTTTAGCAAGCTGCCCTGAACAATTCATACGTACACGAAAAATTCACACCTGCAGTGTGTGGGGATTCTTTTTTGTTGCATGTGACAGAAGATTTAATGAAAATTTTATGTGTAAGCATAAAGGGAATTTTTCAGTTTGGGGAATTAATAGAAGATAAGGGATAAGTCTGCCTTCTGGGTCAGTTTGACTTAGTGAAAAACTATAACCTCTTCCACTCTGTTTCCTAAGGGTTGGTTTGATTCTGGGGATCCATATCCCAATCCCCAACAGCTTAAGACATGACAGCATCCTGGTGACCGTAAAAACAAATCCTGAAGTCTTTCTCTCACTGGCCTAAATTAAGTTAGGTGCCTAAACCTGAACCAAGCATGGTGGCCGTGGGGTTGATTTGTACTGATTTGGGTTAAACTGGGTTCCAATGCCTAAGCAGGCAGGTAAGTGTGAAGACTGGTCCAAACCTAATGGACTAAGCGGTGAGGATGACTGGGTTCTTTAATGCAAAATTCGGGTGCTGTTACTTAAAAGAAAAAGACTGAAATAGAGACAGCAAAAATAATTGATATTCAACACAATGGTAACTCCAGATTACAATTTACAGCCATCCAACCAAGCTGACCATTCTCTTTCTGGTTTGCAAAGTTAGAAAACCAAGCCAACTGAGAGGGAAATCTAGTGAGAGACTGGCCTAACATTCATATTCCTAATTCTGTAAGTCTTTTATTTTAGAGATAGTCTCTGTAACATACAATCCCCATTTCTGTGGATTGTTAAAACTAGGGGAGGAGAGGGTGAGCAACAGAACACAGCAACTACATAAATTAGCAGTCACCAAGGAGTGAATATTTTTACTCTCTTAGTGATCATTGTTTTCACTGAGAACAGACCTAGCAGCAATTCGGTGACATCCTCAAATATGGCAGACAGCATATGTGAAGCATGCATTATTCATTTACTTATATGCATTCATTTGTCATTATTTGTTTAATCACTTAATGCCTTAGTTTGGGCTGCTATTTTAAAAATACCATAGACTGGGTAGCTAAAACAACAGAAATTTATTCCTAACAGTTCTAGAGAATGGGAAGTTCAAGATCAAGGTGCCGATTGATTTGGTGCCTGGGATTCTTCCTGATTTGCAGCTGGCTGCCTTCTCACTGTGTCCTTACATGACAGAGAGAGATCATCTCACTTGTCTCTTCTGAGGGACTAATCTCATTCATGAAGCCTCAACCTTCATTACGTAGTTACTTACCAAAGGCCCCACTTCCAAGTACCATCGCATTGGGGATTAGGGCTTCAATATATTAATTTGGGGGACAAGGAGACACAAATTCAGTTCATATCACTCAAACTCTTTTTGAATTCTTTTCTAATGCTAGAGACTGGGTGATGTAGAATAAGGGAACAAGAAGAAAAATAAAACTGGGTACCCATTCAAAGTTGACTTGCCATGTTGCAGAGATATATATAGAAACAGCCAAACACAATATAAAGCTAAATATAAATCAGTTTGAAACGAAGATACTATTGGATATGATCATTCTCACTCGACAAAGCAGGAAGGACAGCATAGAGGAAGAGACATTCAAAATATGTATTGCACTCCGGCTTGGGCAACAAAAGCGAAACTCCATCTAAAAAAAATTCCTTTGAAGGATGAGTAAGCTTCAGATAAGAGTTCTATGTAGACTTCATAATTATTAGTGCCTTATAGTTCTTTATAGTTTCAAGAACTGACAAATGAAAATATTCTACTTATATTTCCTTTCCACATGCATTTATTGAACATCTGTGATGTGCCAAGCACACAGCACTAGTTGCAGGGAGCATGACAGGTAAGCTTAATTCCTGATCTTAAGGCATTTAACAATGTAGATAAGTAGACAAACATGCAAACAGGTAACTTCGATACCTTGAAAGTCTTAGTGTGGAAGAATGTGCAGGGTCAGCATTTGGGCTCCAGTCACTCACAATTTGTCTAAAATGTCTGGCCTCTTGGCCAGGGCCGAAACACAATAACAATATCTCCAAGGTAATTGTGGACATTCAAATGAAATAATAGCCCTTCTGCAGGAGGGAGAAGGAGTAGGGCAGGGGCAGATAATTTGTCAGCACAAGCATTGCACAGCTCGTGGTTTGCCTTAGTAAAAGTATTGAGGCAACACACCCTTGTGGTCGAGTATCGGATTACTTCCTCTTTTGTATTTTTGCAAAACATTCAACAGAGCCAGTTTCACAAGGATGAGAAGAAACACCCTTTGGTTTTCTTTCTTTTCTCTCCGATTTTTTTTATAACTATGTTATCTTGAAGGTAATAGGAGACTGTTGATTTGTAGGAAATCAGTCCATTAACTTGCTTTTTGCTATTGTTTTTTAAACAACAACTTAAAATAATAAACCATATAAGATCCAGGGATCTGGAATGAGACTAGGAATTGTATATTAGACCTGACACATTAGAAATATGTTTGGGACTAGATGCTTCTCTGATTTGCTCTTCTTCACATGGAAATTAAAATTTTAAACCTACTTTGTGGAGTTGTAATGAAGATTAAATGAAATAGAAATTATGCTTGGTAAATTATAATTGATATACAATCGGCAGGTGCTTCCTAATGTTCCTTTCTCATCTTTTTCAGGGAACCATATACTAATTATTGTAATCTCTAAGAATAATCCCAGTTTTACTATGATTCCATGAAAACACACATTTGCTGAGGACATACTGTGTCAAGCCCTGCATTTGCTGCTGGAGATTACAGAGATGAATAAGACACTGTTCTTGCTGCCCAGAATGTAAGCTCTTATTAAGACTTTATTGTAGAATTTCACTAGCTAATCAGTCTCTCTCCATCTGCCTCCTCTGCACCCCCATTTCATAATCTGTCCCTCCCCATCTCCGTCTCTCTTTCTTAAAAAAAAAAAAATGCTGCAATTGAAAATGAACCCTGAGCAAACAGTAGGGATATACCTATAGCATTTTTGAGAGACAGGAATTCTAGTTGAAGGAAATATTCTATAAATCCTAAAAAGACACATTAGCAGCAAATGATATGCTTGCCTCAGCCTCCCAGTGTGCTGGGATTACAGGGGTGGATAGCATGCCTGGCTGAATACAGCATTTTTTAAAGTAAAAGGAAGGAATGTAAATATTTGTGATGAAAGGAAGTTTGAGAACATCAATTATAAGAAAATCAAATCTAAAGGCAAATAATGAAAGTACTGCAATGAATTTAACTATGTAGAAACTGTAGATTCTAAAAAGCAGGACAAATCATTAGAAATCTCATTCTTCTATCACTATTTGGATGTGAACTATTCCAGTGTTATTACAAGGGAATTGAAGTAAGCCAGTTTAAATAAATCCAAATCTATCCTGGTTTGCCACTTCTGATTTATATGTCCTTTTTTAGTGGATCACTTATAATTTAATTATCATATTCTCAAAATATTTGTATATATAATCCCCACCCCTACCCCCATATTAACTGTAAGTAACATAACTCCTTAGTGTCATTATGATCTCACAATTTCATCACAACTCATACAAACCAACATAATCTTGCAGTTCTCATAAAGCCAAACAGTCTGAAAGTTCTTCAAAGATGTGCCCATGAATTATTGACATGACACAGGAAAGATGCCTAACCAACTGGTTGTCCAATAAATTCAAGGTGCTAGCAATTTAAAAACAAAGAGTACTTCTCAAAAGAAGCATGTCTCAAAAGAGTTATAAGTATGAATATTGAC
Organism: Aotus nancymaae; assembly: GCF_030222135.1. Taxonomy (NCBI): domain Eukaryota; kingdom Metazoa; phylum Chordata; class Mammalia; order Primates; family Aotidae; genus Aotus; species Aotus nancymaae. The sequence continues at coordinate 80,889,040 of NW_026988450.1, read as the reverse complement.
ACATAAAGCTGACTGAAATCAAATGCATGAAAAGGTGTCAATATGGTCTTAACAGAACGTACAGTCAAAGAGGTGCCAGCTTGGTGTCAAAGAGATTATGACAACTAAAAGTCACAAAGTTATCTTTCCATTTGCTAACTTCTTTTTTTTTTATCTTCCCAATATGACTAGTGTGTTGAATTCCTTTTTATTATTATTATATTTTGGACTTGGGTGTACATGTGCACATCCTGCACCCTGCAGGATTGTTGCATAGGTATATACATGCTATGGTGGTTTGCTGTCCCTCTCCCCGCTGTCACCTACATCAGGCATATCTCCCAGTGTTATCCCTCCCCATCCTCCCTCCCCCTCACCCCGCTGTCCCTCCCTCCCCCTCACCCCGCTGTCCCTCCCCTCTCCTCCCCTCCACCCCCGACCTAGTCCAGTGAGTGTTGTTCTCTTCCCTGTGCCCAAGTGTTCTAATTGTTCATCAACCACCTATGAGTGAGAACATGTGGTGTTTGGTTTTCTGTTCTTGTGTCAGTTTGCTGAGAATGATGGTTTCTAGATTTATCCATGTCTCTACAAAGGATACAAACTCATCTTTTTTTATGGCTCCATAGTATTCCATGGTGTATATGTGCCATATTTTCTTTGTCTAGCCTATCATTGATGGGCATTTGGGTTGGTTCCAGGTCTTTGCTATCATAAACAGCACTGCAACAAACATATGTGTGCATGTGTCTTTATAATAGAGTGATTTATAATCCTTTGGGTATATACCCAGTAATGGGATCGCGGGTTCAAATGAGATTTCTGTTTCTAGATACTTGAGAAATTGCCATACTGTCTTCCATAACGGTTGAACTAATTTACACTCCCATCAACAGTGCAAAAGTGTTCCTTTTTCTCTACATCCTCTCCAGCATCTGTTGTCTCCAGATTTTTTAATGATCACCATTCTAACCAGCGTGAGATGGTATCGCAATGCAGTTTTGATTTGCATTTCTCTAATCACCAATGATGATGAGCATTTTTTCGTATGTTTGTTGGCAGCATATATGTCTTCTTTTGAAAAGTGTCTGTTCATATCCTTCGCCCACTTTTGAACAGGTTCATTTGTTTTTTTCTTGTAAATCTGTTTTAGTTCTTTGTAGACTTCTACAAGCAGAAAGTAAGTTGAGAAGGTTGCTCAGCCCCCAAGAAAGGCATATTCTCTAATCTTCAGAGGTGGCTGAGGAGAGTAATGGAAAAAAAAAATACTTTTATTTTCTAGAGTGTAGAAACAAGAGCCACAATTGCCTGAGTTGCTACCCCTTGGGAACAGAATCAGAGCTGTATCAAGGAACATTCCCTATTCACAGGGTACAAGGCTTTTGTAACAATAGATTATAACATTTCAGAATGGCCCTATTACTCTCTTTCTAAATAGGAGAAGTTTTGATGGAAGTTATTCTATCTCTGTTCTGGTATTGAATGTTGGACATATGGTATAAGGTGCTTTAGAAGTCCCTATATCAAGAGAAACCACATTGATGTAGAGATTATTATGAGATTCTGGACTTGAAGACTGTCGCCATGGTTAAATAAGATTTTGGGGTGTCCTCTGGAAAGATGAAGTGAAAAACAGCATTTTTTTTTCTGAGACAGAGTCTCACTCTGTTGCCCAGACTAGAGTCCAGTGGTGGAATCTTGGCGTATTGCAACCTCTGCCTCCCTTGCTCAAATGATTGTATGGCCTCAGCCTCCTGAGTATTTGGGACCACAGGCTCAAGCCATCACACCTGCCTACTTTTTGGAGATATGAGGTTGCATCATGTTGCTGACACTGCTCTTGAACTCCTGAACTTAAGTGAGTCACCCACCTCAGCCTCCCAAAATGCTCGGATTATAGGCATGAGCCACCATGCCTAGACAAATACAGCATTTTTTAAAGCAAAAAGGAGGAATGTAAATATTTGTGACCAACATGGAGGGCTGTAGTAAATTATAGAACACTTCCCAGTTCTTCCTTTCCCACCTCCACCTATATACTTTGGCTATACCTCCACCCACTGCCCTATGACTTACAATGCTTCTCCCTGGAGGTGTGTACTTCCCTATCCTGATGGCATTGAACTTGACCGTGCAATATTCTTTGACCAAGGAAATATGTGTAGAAATTTCAGACACCAGTTCTGAAAAGCTTTAAAAGCCATTATGTGTTTTTGGCAGCTCTCCTGTTCTCTTCCCTCTGCCACAAGAAAGGGAAGTCCCCCATAAGGGGTACTGCCTCCTGGACTGATGGCACAAGGAGCAAAGCTACAGCCACCTTGTAATGAACATAGGTCAAGATGTGTTAGATTCAGCAGAGCGCAGTGACTCACATCTGTAATCCTAGCACTTTGGGAGGCTGAGGTGGGTAGATCACCTGAGGTCAGGAGCTCAAGACCAGCCTGGCCAACATGATGAAACCCCAACTGTACTAAAAGATACAAAAATTAGCTGGACGTAGTGGCTGGTGCCTGTAATCCCAACTACTCAGGAAGCTGAGGCAGGAGAATTCCTTGAACCTGGGAAGTGGAGGCCGCAGTGAGCCAAGATTGTGCCACTGCACTCCAGCCTGGGCAACAGAGTGAGACTCTGTCTCAAAAGATAAACAATAATAATGATAATATAAAGATGTGTTAGATTCAAGTAGAGAAGTAGAACCGCTAGGAATGGTGCAGAATTGCAATTATGTAAAATAGGAATTGAAACTTTTTCCATTATGGACACTGGTAAATGAGCTCAGTTTGGCTGTTTCTTAGGAGGGGTGCTAAGCCTGAAGTCAGAAGACAGTTGCTCAATATCAGAAGATGAACAGGAAGCAGAGTAGAGCACGGAAAACTGGAATCTACAAAGAACCATCTGGAACACACGTGGATCTATCACCAAAAGTCACATAGGCCTTTTCCAGTCTCTGAGACTCCACCCTCATTGCTGTGTATGTTCTAAACAGAAGCTGGTATTCTTTCTGTAGAGCCACACCCTCTCCTCTAGGAGGACCTGTGAGGTGGAAGGAAGTGATCTGCAGGGACTTGAGCTCTGGGCCAAGTCCATACATCAAGCCAGCAGGTCTGTGAAAACGTGTATGAGCTGCTGCAAAGTCTGACTGGCTTGGATCTTCCAAGAATACACACATCTCCAGCTCCACTTTCAGCTTCCAAATCTTGAACAAGTTGCTTTTAGGGCCTATCTTAACCAGGAGTGTACAAAAAAGGAATTCTGGGAAATGTAGTTTCACTTTGCCAAGTTAACGTATTACAAAGCCACCAAGTGGGAAAGTAAAAGCTTACTGCTGTATGCCACTAAGATTTGGAGGTTGATTTTTCCTATGACATAACTGTTATAAATTGGCTAGCTTCCAACTCCTTCCAGATTATAAGCCTGTCCAGGCTTTTGCCCATGTACCTCCTTCTGGCCCTTCTGGGCTATGTGTGGCAGAAAACTCAGCCAGACTTAGATGATAAAAAATTAAATCTTACTCACATATTATTAAGTGCCTACTATGCTAACCGTAGAAACCATAATAGTGAACTAGAAAAGCATTCTTCTTATTCTCTGAGAACTCACAGTGTAGCAAGAGGAACCAACATGGACAGAAACTTGGCTCATTAATTGCAATTGTGATGTATGCTCTGAAGGGGAAGTGCAGGCAGCTATAGGATCCATAACCTGGTCTAGGAGGGTCAGAGAGGCTGCTCAGAAAAAAAACTCTTTCAGAAAGAGATGGGAGATGAAGAAAATAACACATTCCAAGGGCCTGAGGTAGAGCAAAGCTAAGAGAAGCTGATAGGAAGCCAGTATGGTTGAATTCTAAAAGAAACATGGGGCCTATTGAGGGAACAATGAGGCTGAAAAATAGGACCAGACCCTATCTGGCCTGGCAGGCCATGAAGATGATTTTGAACTTGACTGGGGAGAGGAGCAAGGGCAAGCACTGGTGGATTTAATTAGGGAAGTGACATAATAAGATTTTTCTATTGGAAAGGTCACTCTGGCCATAGCTTGGGGAATGTATTAGAGGGAGGCCAAGTGACCTGGGCATGTTGGCACAGAATTCCAGGCAACAGAAGGACGTAGTTGGACTCCCAGAGCAGATAGTGAAGGTGGAGACTTGGATGATCAGTATAAGAGCTGTATGGATAGGAGTCACGGTTTCTCCTAGTTTTCTGGCATGAGTGATTGGGTGGAAGGTGATGCCATCTAATGGGTCACAGAGTTCCAGAGCAGGATGAGGCTTGGGTAGGAAGGGAGATCATGAGTACGTGAGGGATTTAAGCAAGCATGCAGGCATGTTTGTTCATTGCTTGTAGTACATTAAAATTGAATTTGTCAAGTTCACCAATTCATGTCAGCATTTCCTAAAATGAGCTCTCTAGCATCCTGCCTGTCAAAGAGTATCTTACAGACTAGCAGCTTTGCTTTATCTGGGAGCTGATATGAAATACTTGTCTCCACCTGCCTTAGTTCTGCAGGATCCTCTGTGATTCGTAGCACATGAAAGTTTGCAACACGCAGCTCTGGAACCCAGGTCTTGGGAGATGATATGTGACCAAAAGATTCTCAAAGCAAATAATTCTGACAGATGGTGAGATCATGTGTCCTGTGTATAGTAACAAGTCCAGATATCATTTAAAAGATTCTATAGTGACCTCTATTACAGAGACCTATGTTTTCTAGGACTTTTTGTACCTACATTTAACACTCATCTTTTCCCCCATCCACACACATCACCTCCATTAATAGTGGAGGATTAAATATTCTGTGGAACATGCTTTTAGAAACATTGATTTATAGCATGCAGAATAAGAGTTCTGAAGGCAAGTCTGCCTTGATGCAATTAATTTATTTGTTGATTCTATAAACATTAATTGATAACCTACTATATGAGAAGCACTATTCTTGATACTGGGGCTATTTAAATGAAAAAAAATTGGCAATATTCTCTGATCTTTTAAGGCTTATATCCTGGGTGAGGAGTATGTTTCTTGTTACAAGGAATGAATTGTTTGACCTATTGCTTGGTAAAAAGTGCTAAAGAAAAGAATAAAGCAGGGAGAGAGTAGGGAGTGGTGTAGAGCGCAACTTAGTTGCAAGGCAATGGAGTGAAGAGCTGAGGGAGGGGAGGAAGAAATCCCTGTGACCCTTAGGGTGAGGGAACACTAACCACAAAGATATTGAAGTAGATAAGTGTCTAGTGTTCGAGAAACAACGAGAAGGTGAGTGGTCCTCAAGAGATAAGATTGAGAGGGGAGTCATGGGGTTGGGCTTTAGTTCTGGCCCTTGGCAATTCTGAAAGATTCATGTAAACTCTATAAGCCTCCGTCCTGATGTGGATTATAATTGCACCTATTTTCTAGGGCTGTGTGAGGTTGAAACAAGATCATAGTGTTTAGTGCAGTGCCTAGTTTGTAGGAAATGCTGAAACACGTTGGATGTGATCATTCATCACTTACAGGTTAAGAATGCAAACTTGGGAACCCTCTCACCAGGGTTTGAATCCTAGCTCTGCTTACTCATCACTTACTGGCTATGTGAATTTGGGCAAGGTTGTTAACTCTCTAAACTCAGTTTGCTCATCTGTAAAATGAGAATAATAATAGAGCCTCTCCCATGGAATTGACATGACAATTAATATGTTGATATGTGGAAAGGGCTTAGAACAGTCTCTGGTACACAGTAAGCACTCTTAAAGTTAGCAATTATTATGATCATTAATAATAAGGTTCTAATATGTGTCAGATCTTTAAACAAAATAGACCAAAGTCTTTCTGATGTGAGCTCTTTGGAGAAGTGGATTTGTGGGCACAGGAAGAGCAGAGGATCTCAAATGAGTCAGAAGGATGTTCCTCCCTCATCTAGAATAGATAAGCCAAGGCTGGAAGGATGAAGAATAAAAAAAAAAAAAACAGGAAAAGGAGAAGAAGAGAACTGTGAATTCCAATAAAGAGAACACCAAACAGCTGTGGAGCAGAACAGCTGTCTGATGAATCTAGGCAGAGGTGACCAGAAGTAGCCTTGAGTAAATGTGACTCTATTCTACAGGAGGCAGTAAAGCAGCGGAGACTCGCTGACTGAGTGGTCAGCAATGACAGGAGGCTTAGGAAGTGACCTGTGTTAGGACTATGCATCCATTATCTGTTGCTGTGTAACAAACTACCTCAAAACACGGTGGCTTAAAACACCATTTGTCACCTCCCAGTTTGCGTGGACCAGGGAGCTGGGCAGGGCTAGCCTGGGTTGTCTCATTCTGGGTCTTTCTCAGCTGCAATCAAGCATTAGATGAAGCTGCAGTCAGCTCAAGGCTCAACTGGAGAAAGAGCCACTTCCAAGCTCACACACTTGGTTCTTGGCTGGATTCCTGGCTGTTGGACAGAGCATCAGTCCCTTGCTGGCTTTTGAGACAACCCTTGATTCCTTGCCACGTGGGCTTCTCCACCATAGCAGCTTGCTTCATCAAACTGTGCAAGCCAAGAAAGTAACAGAGTCCAACAAGACAGAAGCCTTATCATGGCAGTGGAACCCAGCACCTTTGCCTTACTCTATTTACAAGGAGCATGTCAGCAGCTTCAGCCCACACTCAAGGGGTAAGGATTAGACATGAAGTTCCAGAGACAGGGAACTTTGAAATTAGATGGGCCTTCCTCCTGACAGCTTCTGCTTCCTAGAACATGTTCTACAGAAGATCCTGCCATGTGGCAGAACTTCAGGGGGAAAGGGAACCCCAAGATGAGATTAACTTCTCTGCCAGCCTGACCAGCTGGTGTCTCAGAAGAGAACTTGATTTACAGAAAACAAATAAGGAATACACCTTGTACATCTGTCCTGAGGACTGAATTATTTTCTCATTTCTTTTATCTCATTTAATTCTTCAAGCCATGATGTGACATATATATTATTATGTTTATAATCGAGAAAACTGAAACTCAGTGGGGTAAGTCACAAATCTGAGGTCACACAACTAGGATGGTAGACAGGTTGAATCTCTATGTGACCCCAAAACCCACACTCCTTCCACTATGCAGTGGTACCTAAATGTTGCTGGAATGTGTTTGAATGTGTATTTCTTTTATCACTTATAATAGTACAGATGTGTAGAAACCCACAAAGAGCATCAAGTATTTATGCTCTACTATAATGTGTATGTAAAATGCCATCTATATAGTTTTTTGTAAAGCCCAACCTTTAGTGGATAAATATATTGCCTCTATAGAAATTTTCGTAAGATCAAGCTCTGGCTATTCAATAGTATTCTGAATTTAATAGCATCAGTGCATTATCCTCAATAAATTTCAGTGATTTGGACAAAGATCATGACTATGCACTACTTATAAACGAATGTGGCTAGATGATGAGCAGGAAGTGTCAGTTCGCTGAAAGTCTTTCTCACATTCTTACAGCTAAGGGTGACAAGTTAGCTCAGAAAACCACCACTCCAGTGACCGGGGTGTAACCAGCTGGCCTGACACACAGGCTGCAGATTCCCTGCTGCTGGCGCAGGAAACTATCTGAAATCTTCACCACACTCCTCAGTGTGAATGCTACTGATGTGAGCCCAACAGGAAGTGTGACCTCATTCTGCCTCTTTGCCTCTGGTTATGCAGGCTGTTTTCAAAAGAAAACAAGACGGTTTGTAAGGCTGACTTTCCCAAGAACTGTACACTCATTTGTACAAGGAAACAGATGAGAACAAGAGGCTGCTGAAGACAAAACTCTGCAAGCACCTGTGCACAGCAATGCCTGTGGGCATCTGTGAGAAGGTAGGGTGGGATTCCTTTATTAAGAGACTTCTGCACCTGTTGACATTCAGACATTTGCAGCTGATGAACTGCTCAGTCCTCTATTTCTCCAGGGTCAACCACTGGAAGCTTCCTATTTCAGTAACAATTTTGTCCTTTGTCAATTAGAAGAAGAGGCTGGGAACTCCCTTTGGAAGAAACACATATGAGCACACTATTTTTCAGAACAGATGTGTTGCTTTGATGGAACTGGTAGATTCTGTTTCTTGAAAAGTTTTAGATCTGTACCTGAAGGGTTTTTTTTTCCTACTGTTACTAATTTTCAATTGAATGTCAGCGTACTTCCTGTAGACTGCTATAAGCACTTGTAAGATAGAACAATAAGATCTTGCTTTCTGATGCAGGATTTGTAGGCTGAAATTAAGTTTAATACGTGGGGAACACTAAAATAAGGTTATTTGGGCTGGGCACGTCCATAAAATATTGATCAAAAATGAAAAGGGCAAGTAACATACTGATATATTACATTATATTATTGGGATTTATTTTGTATCCCAAACAAATGAAATTTGTAAATGTGTGCTTTGATTTAGAGATCTTCCAAGGAAAGTCAGAAAGTTATCCTGACATATTTAAAGGTCTCTATTAGCTTTATATTTTCCTAATAGGGTTTGTATGTAATTTATTGAAATATTAAACTTAAAGCTGTAGAATTAGCCTGGTTTGATTGATTGTATTACAGCTACAAAAACAATCCATTACTAGTTCTCATGTTCCAAAATGTGGACATACGTGGTGAATCAGAAAAGAATTTGGTCCTACCTTATAAAGCGACTAGGACAGTGATACTATATACAAAAGTTTCATAGTCAACAGAAGATAGTTCTATTTGATGAATAGCAAATGATCAAAGTTTGCATAATTTGCATACTTTGATATGTTTTTCATTTGTGATTGAGAAATTAAGTTATGTGCTCATGGGAACTGGGTTCTAAAATCTTCCCAGTGGTATGTGATCTTTAGTGCAATGTTACTTATGCTGTTTAGGAATGTCCAAGTTGATAAAAACTATTAAAAAACACTCTCTGTGACTACCTGTCAGTGGTTTAAGTTGTTGGGAAAAAGAGACACCAATCTCCAAGCACCATTTGAAACCTAATAATGAAGTTGATTTGTGTCAGACGATTAAAATACAAATACGTTTGTTTTGGGGGGTAAACGACTGTTAGAACCAGTCATTTTATTAAGATTTCTTAATCAAATACCTCACTTTCATTATTTTCTTTGGATTACAAATCAACCTCTTTAAGTCTAGGTTTTCCAAATAAAGTGTGGTTCTTATTTACAGGAAAAGGTTATTGAGATGCATGGAGTGAGGCAATAGAAAATGTTCAAAGTGATAGAGGCAGACACAACTTTGAGAAGTTGTGTCTTCAATCTGGTCTCCTACCTTCAATTCTGTATCTCTGTATTATTTCAGTAAACAAATCTGACTAGTGCAATTAGTAGATGCCATCTGTTTTGGCATAATTTTTCTATTTTTAATATATAGTCCACCTTTTTTTAACGTCTTTTGCAGAGAATCTGTGAAGTTTGAACAAGCGGCCTTCCCAAGATGTACCGAATATCTCAACTGATGTCAACACCAGTAGCAAGTGAATGTAGAAGAACTGTGATACGCAATTATCTTGTGAATGATTAGACTCCTTTTAGCAATTTCCTTGCTTTGATTTTGCTGATACTCAGACCATTAACCATCTGTCAGTAGCTTGTGCTTCTTAAATGCCAGTGTTCACTTTGGCAATGATTTTCACTTCTTTTTTTTCCTTGAAAGAAATGTGGTATTTTTCCTCCTAGTAGAAAAAAAAATCACCGTTTTTTTTAGATGCCTGTGCATAAATGTGAAAGGAGATTGTTTATCAGCTACTATTAAGATGCAAAACTGTTTGTGTATAAAAAATGCTGAATGATTTTGATAGCTACTTGCAGAAAATAAGGGCGCTGTTAAAACGGTAGTGGTTTCAAGTTTCTTCCTTCCTCTTGTTATTTTCTCCCAAAACCCCACTTCTCACTCTCCCTCACACACCCACAGTTTTCGCCTTACAAATCAACCAACCCAATCTGAAAGTCTAAATTCCATTCTTTGTCCTAGATACTAATTGTCCATAATGGAATCAAATTTCACTAAGCCTGTCTGTTAGGACTATTGACACCATCTCTGCACACAGTAAAATTCTGCTTTAGAGTTTAGAATATTAATCAACTACAACTTTCACCAAGTAAAGTCTGTTGTCATGCCTTTGGTTAAACTGGAATGAATGGATGGATGAGGTTTCTATAATTAAGAATACTCACACTATTTATACATTAGAAAATCTTATATAAAAAAAAAACGAAACTTTATTTCTTCCCCACTAATGGCTTTTGCTCACTATTTTACTCTGTAAGTGTTGTAATATGCACTAATGAGGGAGAGTCTAGAACAATGATTGAATTCCTCAGATTACTGAGTAAGCTACAATAACCAACACATTGGGTAATTGATTCGGGTTTTCTCCTGCTTCACACAAGACGTTTTTTTCCTCCATCCTTTCATGAGCTCAGTTTGATGCTGATGGTTTATTATTGCCTCATCCTGCACTAAGGAACTTCTAAAGGAGTGTTACATGGGAGAAGGAGATACAAGTCCCTAGTTTATGTCTTGCTTCCTGTAGAGCCCTGGTGATAAGGGTGTCCGCACTAGTTGGAGTCTTCCTGCTGAGGCTGGGACATCAGCTATTCCCATCTTCTTGCATTCCTTCACTGTTTGCAATGGTGTATACTTTTATACTAGTGATATTTGCAACAGTGTATACTGTAGTACAAGTGATACACATGTATCAACATGTATGACTGTTAATCAGGTATGATACATTCTACTTCTCTCTCATTTGTTTATACAGGTCCTTCCAGTTTGGAAAGAGAATATGCTGGACAGTTGTCTCCCACATGCATTTTTCCAAGGTATTCTACGGGGCTTCTTTGAAAAAAAAAAATCATTCTTGGCTGGGCATGGTGGCTCACGCCTATAATCCCAGCACTTTGGGGGGCCAAGGTCAGCTGATCACTAGAGGTCAGGAATTTAAGACCAGTCTGGGTAAAACACAGTGAAACCCCGTCTCTACTAAAAATACAAAAATTAACTGGGTGTGGTGGTACATGCCTGTAATCCCAGCTAGTCAGGAGGCTGAGGCGGGGAAATTGCTTGAATCTGGGAGACAGAGGTTGCAGTGAGCCAAGTCTGCACCACTGCACTCCAGCCTGGGTGACAGAGCGAGATCCCATCTCAAAATAATAATAGCAATTATTATTATTATTTTCCTGTATGTCTTGCTTGTTGTGTTATTGGTTTGAAATTATTATTTTAGCTATCATCTAGTTTTGATATATTATATCTTTTCAGTGCCATGTGCGTACTAAATGAAAACTTGCCTAATAGAATAAAGAATATATACATATATATCATATTATATTATATATTATTTCTCTGAATTGTTTCTCTGGCAAGTGGTGAAACTATTGAATACTGATGAATGGTTACTTTTTCTCAAATTGATGTCCTTTTAAATATGCTTTCCTATCTTGTTTTACAAGAACAGCAGAATTCTATACCAATGACTGAATTTTGCGCTCTACTAAAACATGGATAGCCTACCATTTTGTTGAAGTCCTGCAAGGGAGTCATTTTTCTTCCTTTTGTTCTGATTCTCTGACTGTCTCTTATTCCCTATAAAGACATCAGTTGATGTTTCTCCTAACATTTTGTGAAATGTGCCTATAATATAAAGAGATCATATATTCCTTTTAGGACCCACGCCTTCTTGCAAACTGTAGGCCTCCTGATGCTACCAAATGAATCAATATGAACAGAGGCACATGTGGAAAGGATCCATGTTTTAGAGTCAGATAGACTAGGTTTCATATCATAGCTCTGCCACTTACTGGCTATGTAAAATACCCAAGTAATTTGCTGTTTTTATAAATCTTTTTTTTTTTTTTTTCCTGCTAGATGATCAGGAAATTCTAAATCACAAATTTTTAGAGATTTGTGAACAGTAGATAAAGGGCAAAGTAGGGGGCCAGACTCATGGTAAGTGTTCAATAAATCACATTCATTTGGAATAGTATTTTATTACTAGGCTGAGTACATTGTGTATAAGCTTTTAAATGTAAAAATATCAGAAGTTCAGTAGTGCATGAGGCAGATGTACAAAAGGATGAGAGACATTTTGTAATCTATCAGTGTGTAATTATCTAAAATTCTTTAATGACCCTAATGATATTTGTCCTTTCACCACCCAGTCTTTGTCCTATCCTAGGAGGCATGATTTAGGCTCTTCTAAAGCCTAGTTAGTAACCTCACATGATAGGAAAGGACTTTGTCTTTAGACAGTCAGGCACATTGCTGGGCTTTGCTGTGGGATTGGACTTCAGAAACCAATTGGAAAGGACCTTCTGAAAAGAATCAGCCACTAAGCTTATTACAGCAGAATGAGGCAAGAATCAAGATCTAGAGATAATTTTGTTATCTGCTCTAAATGTTTGATATTGTTCAGAAGGGTTTTTTTTTTTTTTAACTATAATCTGGGTGTTGGAAGAATGTCTTCATTTTGTTTACAATCAAGAGAGGATAAAGGTAGGGGCATTAAAAAGGAAAGATGCCAGGGGTTTAGGGAGGCTATAGTTGATAACTGTTGAATGTTGAAACCTTGGAAATTGGAGTGCAGCTGGAAATATAGGTCCAGACCTCTGAAACCTCCTAAGTGTCCAGCACCATACAGTTGCCCCATTATTTCTCAAGTAGGCAAAATAATATAGAAGAAAGAGCACTAGAGTAGGAGAAAAAAGATCTAGATTTTTCCCTTGCCTCTCCCTCTTATCAGCCCTGAGTTATTGAACAATGAACTTATCCTACTGGAGCCTCCATTTTCTTATTTATTAATAGGGCTAACAAGAACCAAAACATCTGTTAGAACGTGTCAGTGCATGTCTTGAAATAGTCTCTTTTGATGTTTCCAAAGTCTCAGATTTCTACCTGTACTATTCAATATTTTTATCAATGATTTGGATTGAGGACATGTAGATTACAACATATTTGTATCATGTAAATATATTAAAAGTATTATGTAATATAATCAGAATCCTTCAAAATTCTAATAGCACAATATGAATAGCTCATTCAAATAGTAGCCAACAGATTTAGCTTACCACACTTAGGCAATGGAAAGCATAGTCATTAATAACCTCCATTAAACTATGACATTTAATATTTACAGCAATCTATGAGGTTTATTTTGGGTTATCTTTATTGCACAGATTCAGATTTGTTAAAAAAAAAAAAAATTCCTAAGCCTTGAAGAGAATAATTAGCAAGAGGTAGAGCCAGGATTGAAAACCAGGGTGTAAACTTAGCTCTATCTATCTGCAAAGTTTTGATTACATATTGACTCTCTAATGTAAAATTAGTCCAAAAGTCTAAGAGAGGAAAGGCACATCTAAATATACAAGGGAAAGACTAGAAATTAATAGATTATTTAGACGAGATCAGGTGCGTTCGGGGTGATATGGCCGTACACTTAACAGTCTACTTAATAGTGTGATAATATATTGGTAACTGGAGGGAAGAAACGAATCAAGCTAATGTGACTTAAGCTTCATCGCTAAAGACTTGGATTCTATAATGAGGGAGGTGATAATCTCTATATTCCTTGGGCAGACACACCTAAAGGGTTGGGTTCTATGGTTGCCATGTTATTTAAGAGGAGGATCTTTTAAAAGTGGAGACTACTAAGAAAAAAGTCATCAAACTGTGATAGCTAAGAGATCAAAACTACATTATGTCATATAAAGATGAGTTAAATGAACTAGAGCACATTTAGTATGGCGAAGCAAGGACCCAGGGAGGACATGGAAATTCTTCAAATAGCTGACTAGATCTCAAATGGAAGATAGAAGGAAGAGCACGGGAAAGAAAGGAAGGGAGGAAGTGAACATTTATGAGAACCATAGTAGGTGCTAAGCACAGACCATTTATTTTCTTATTTAATTATTAAGATAACCCCATAATGGAGATTTGTTTTCTTGTTTTATAGATAAGGAAACAGTCTAAGAGGCTAAGTGACTGGATTATGGTTACTTACCTAAGCAATGAAAGAGTTGGAATTATGGACTTGGGTGGGAGGATGACTTCAAATTCCCTGTCTTTTCCAGTATGCTGCAGTCATATTTGTTCAGTTAAGGGGCATGGAGGTGCTTAGTAAGTGTGGGGTCCTTCTTACTGAAGGTTTACATGCAGAGACAGGACAATGTTTGCCAGAAATACAGCAGATGGGACAAGCAGAATTTGGTAGGGCTGCAGACATGACCCCCAAAACTCCTTCTGATTCTTAGAATCTGTGATCTCTGGAAACATATGATCCCAATTTATGCAATTAAGTGAAACACATAATATATAGAAATTATTGAAAACATCAAGGTAAAGAGCACATGAGAGCTATTATAATATCATCACTGTTAACTGATTGACACAAAACCACCCCAGGAATTCAAATATATTCAGACACTATATATTTTCACAGATTTTACCAGATTTCCATAGCCTATCAGCTGATTTCATTCAGTAACTGGTATTGAATTTATTTACATACTGAACATTTTTAAGGCTCACAGTATCTGCCCTCCAGAAATGTATAAAATAATTACTGAGGCAGACGTACATACGCAAAAATGACAATGAGATTAGTTGGAATTTAGGAGAAAGAAAAATAATTTTATGGGACAAGAGAGGAGAAAAATGCAAGCATCTTTGAAGAAATAGCACATAACATATTCTTTTCTCCAATATGGCTCTATTACTATTGTCACCAGGCTTCCCAAATCTCACCTCAAGAAATTTTAGATTTATGAAATATTTTTATAATAATTTGGTTGCCTTTCAATTATAGGGGCCTGTACTTTACTCCTTTCTTCTGTCCTTCCTTCCTTTCTTCCTTCCTTCCTTCCCTCCTTCCCTCCCTCTTTCCTTCCCTCCCTCCCTCCCCTCCTCCTCCTCCTCCTTTTTTCTTCTTCTCCCTCTTCTTCTTCTTCCTTCTTCTTCTTCTTCCTCTTCTGTCTCTCTCTCCCTCCTTCTCTCTCTCTCTTCCTTTAGATACAGGGTCTTTGCTATGTTGCCCAAACTTAAGTGCAGTGGCTATTCACAGGCATGAATAGCACACTGCAGCCTCAAACTTCCTGGACTAAAGGGGTCCTCCTGTCTTAGCCTTCTGAGTAGCTGGGACTATAGGCACATGCCACCATGCCCAACTCGATGTGATTGTTTTTAAAACCTAAGACACATATGGATTTACTCAAGTAATTATGAGACTTCCCTGGCTACAAAATCAGGGAAGGTAACTGTGTGCCCACGTGTGCAGCCAACCTGGGGAAAAATTTGCAAAGGCCAAAAAAGATCTCTTTGACTGCATGTTCACCCTATACCTCATATGTTTCTGGTGGCCACATAATTTTAATGTCTCTATTACAGTGATGAGAATAAAGATATGGCAATTGGAGGGCTATTCAAAGTAAGGGAGTAGAGGGGATTTTGAGCTGCCAACATTCCATCCCCCAAAAAACATAATAGACTAACATCAAATGTAGGTTCATCATATGATGAGGAAAGTGATTAGCCATCGTGTTTTCACCAAGGTTTAAAACAGAAAGAAGCACTAAAGGTTCTGTAGTTCAATGTTGTCGTAGGTGAGGAGATGAAGCCCAGAAGGTTAAGAGTGGCATTCCTAATGGTTGCAGAGGTAATTGACAGTCATGTTTGGAAAGAGGTTATTTTCCTTCACAGTGATGAGATGTGGTTTATACGGGACTGGTGTAATGGATAGAGATTTAAAAGGCTTTCCCTTTTCCTTCTTAGTTTCACCTGTGATGTCCTGGATGGTGACCATTCTTTTGAATGCTGCTCCATAAATCCCCTGACAGGTTCCCACTATACCTGTCGCCGAAGTCCCAGACTCCTCACCAATGGCTACTACATTTGGACTGAAGACAGCTTCCTCTGCAACAAAGATGGCAACATAACTCTGAACCCATCCCAGACCCGTGTTATCTACAAAGAGAACTTAGTTAGGTAAGCAAAGCATATTACAGAAGGAAATTTGAAATCCAATCCATCCATTAATCGTTGATTCATTCATCTACTCACTCAACTCTCTTTTATAAGGAGCACATTATTGCTCCAAACTGTGGAAATACAAAGGGATAGAGGAGGCAGGCACAGCCAACATGAAAACAAATGAAACCAATGAAGTAATATGGGTGCCAGGATAGAAACCTGCCAGGGGCAGTGAAGGAGAAAAAGAAAGAGAATCTATTTTACTTGGGGAATAGGTAAAAACAAATTCACTAGAGGTGGCGATGACTGATATAAGTCTTGAAAAACGTAGGATGTTAGTTAAAATAAAAGTAGGAAAGAGGACTTCTGGAAAGATGGCACAGGCATGGGTTTCTGAGAGACCCTGGTAAAACTTGGAGAATAGCAAATAGTTTGGTAGGGATAAACTTAGGGTGAGAAGGGGTGTTTTGTAAGAAAGAAGACTGAGCACAGGATCAAGGTCTGGATGAAAGTGGTTAAATTTCAGGCTAAAGAGTTTGAGCTGTACTCTATAAATAAAGAGTGGCCATTGATAAATTATCAGATTTATTCTTCGAAAAATAATAGTGACTGCAGTGGAAAAGATGGGTGGTTGAATGTGTGTGAATAATGAGTAGAAAGTGAGTACAGTGGGTAAAATGAAGGCAGGGTGTATATGGATTGAAAGCAAATTGTGGTAGCAATGATGACAGAGTAAGGATGGGGAAATAGATAAAAAGAATGGTAAAGGGGTGGAATCCTGGACATCCAAAGATGTGGGAGGTCCAGCAAAGGAAGAACACTTGCATGAATCTTAGGACTCTGGCTCTGTCAACTGGATATATGGTAGGACCATTTACCAAGATCAAAAAGAAAGAAGGAGCATGTTTGAGGAAAGAAGATGGATGAGTTCACTTTGGATCAGCAAATTTGGATAATCACATTCATTTTATTTTGCTTCAAAACCACCCATATGCTGACTGTATCCATCAGCTATTGACACAATAGCTGTGTAACAAATAACTATCAAATCTTAATGATATAAAACAATGAGCACACACATGTTTGGAAGTCAGTTGAAGTAGGCTGGTTTTATCTGAACCAGGTGGAGCTTGGCTTCAGTTGGTATCAAGTATGAATTCCAACTTTGAGACCAGTGAGCCACAGAAGAATGTTCTTTGTGTTGTAATTACGTAAATGCAAGAGGACTTACCCCAACAACAGGTACATTTCAAGCCTCTGTGTGCATGAATCTGCTACCATCTCAATGGTCAATTCAACTTATATGGGCAAGTTGGAATAAGGGTCAGAGAAATACACTCTACCCTGGTTGATGAGGGAGGAAGGGATTTCATATAGGCATCTCAAACTGAGTATGTCTAAAATAGAAAAGGTCTTCTTTCTTTCAAAATATTTCTCACATGATTTCTATTTCAAAGAAAAGAAGCACCATTCATCCTCCATTGAGAGTCTCTCCAGACTTGACCTTTTTATTCACACATCCCTTTTAGTCAGTTGGTCAGGATAAGATGGTGCAGGTAGTAACCTTTAGATCTAAATATGTAATGATTCAAACAAAACCAGATTTTATTTCTTGCTCATATAATTGTCCAGCATGACTGTTCTAGCTTAACTGGTGACTCACCTCGAAGCAGAGACTCAGAGATCTAGATTTCTTCTGTCAAATGCATCTGCTAACCATGCGAACCTTGTAGAGGCTGTGGCATGGTGGGATTGCCTGGAGCCAACTGGTAAAAGTAGAAAGAAAGTGAGGTGGAGGAACAGCTACTTTGCTCAAGGCTCCAGCCAATAAATGGCACAGATCACTTTTGCTCGTATTCCACTGGGGAGACCTTAGACTCGTGACCACACCTAATGGCAAGGGAGCAGAAAGATGTAGTTCCGTCGTGTGTCCAGGTACACTGTGTTTGGTAAGAAGTTTATTGTTTCTGCCACAAAGTTTAAGACCAAATGAGTCTACTTCCTAAAATTATTTTGAATCGTTCCTCTTTCTTTGATCCCCTAGCTATTTTATTCATTCAGGCCACCATCACCTCTTGCTTAAATTTCTGCAATGGTTATCTGAGTATTCTGATGCCTCCTGGATTACTCACCTTCTAGTACATTCTCCAGGCCAGGCTACTGCAAGGTGGTTTTCTTACATTGGTTAGGCACCCTCCTTCAGGGAGGTTTTACTCTATTTACTTTCTTCTCATTTCACCTTATATAACTGCAAATATTTGTTTTAAAAAATAAAACAAATGTACTGATTGCTTTCTGTGTGCTAGGGACTATTTCAACTGTTTTGCATGTATACTACCATTTGATTTCAGCTCCTGCTCTGGAATCTTATGACACAGATTTTATTACTGCTATTCCTATTTCACAAGGTGAGACACAAGTTCAGAGAGGTTAAGTAATTTTCCCAAGCTTACAGGGCTATTAGGTGGAAATAGTATTTCAGCTCAGATTGTTCAACTTTAGAGAATCAATTTTCAACCACCACTTTTAACTCTAGCCCACCTTACGTAGATATTCTTGATGTTAAAGATGTTTTATACATACTTTTTTTCTCAGATTTGATGAGTGCCCATCCCATAATAGGTACTTAATGAAGTTTTGTTTAGCAAATTAATGAATATAAGAATAAATGAGGCCGGGCGCGGTGGCTCAAGCCTGTAATCCCAGCACTTTGGGAGGCCGAGGCGGGTGGATCACGAGGTCAAGAGATCGAGACCATCCTGGTCAACATTGTGAAACCCCGTCTCTACTAATACAAAAAAATTAGCTGGGCATGGTGGCGCGTGCCTGTAATCCCAGCTACTCAGGAAGCTGAGGCAGGAGAATTGCCTGAACCCAGGAGGCGGAGGTTGCGGTGAGCCGAGATCGCGCCATTGCACTCCAGCCTGGGTAACGAGAGCGAAACTCCGTCTCAAAAAAAAAAAAAAAAAAAAAAAAGAATAAATGAATAAACATTTCTAATTCCAGTTTATTCTGTTTAAAATGACCTCATCTTAGAACCTACAAGAATCTTTCAAATTTGGTTCATTTTCACAGGAATATGTTCCTTTGTCATGAACTCTACCATTTTTCTCAACTTGCCATTCCTGAAACCTATAACAGAGAGAGTTCAAATAAAGCAGGTTTTCTCAGCAGTAGCACTATTCACATTTTGTACCAGATAATTTTTTGCTGTGGGCAACTGCCCTGTGCATTGTAGGATGTTTAATGGTATCTCTAGCCTCTTCTCCCCATCTGCCAGGAGGACTCCTCCCCTAGTGTAATGTTAACAAAATGTCTCCAGAACCTGCCAGATGTTCCCTGCAGCCAAAATCGACCTGGTTGAAAACCATCAGGATTAAGAATGCACAAGGCTTGTAATTCATCCTAACCACCAAGGGAAAACACAACTCAAAATGCATCTTCTGATAGTAGCCATGGATATCCCAAGAGGAGAGCAGAATTTTGTGATGGGAAAACTGTTCCATGCCCATCTTGCATGTGATGGGAAAGCTGTCCCACTTGACCTTGCATTACCTAGCTTTAATTCAGGACCTCAGTATTTTTCACCAGTATAGCATGCTCAGCACAGGGCTTGACACATCACAGGCAGATACGCGACAGTGACTCCCCTGTGCACTTTGATTGGCCTCTCTGCCCTCAATTTTGCACCTCTGAGCCGCCCTCTGTTACCAACAATTTTGGAAATGCAAATCAAATTATGTCATCACCACTCTCTTCCCCATAGCCATGCTTTAGAGGTCTCTCTTTGTTCCAACACTACATTCCAACCCCTCTGCATCATATATGAAGTTCATCGTTATCTGCCTTCATTTTAGCTGTCCAGCTTTACTTCTTGGCATGACCTAATCACACCTACTGGCTCCTCAATGAACAGGTCAGATCATCTCATGAAGCTTAGCACTCATTTCTCCCAGAAAACCTCCCTTGATTATCAATTAGTAATGCCAATCCTGGTGCCCTCAGAGCAGCCTCTAGGTAATCCTTTCAGAGCACATATCCCCTATATAGCATAGTGATCAAAAGCAGTATTTTTTTTTCTTTCTCCCATAAAACATTGCAAACTTATCACACACAAAATTTTGTCTTTTATTTCTGTATTCTTGATGTTGAGCCAAGGACCAGGCACACAGCAGAATTTTGAGAAACTTCTGTAGAATTAATGCAGTGAGCAGACTTGGGTTGTAGAGATGTACTCTGTGTACCAAATCACAGTTTTGAACTACAGATAACCATTATTCATTGTTTGCCATGCTTTCATTTCTCTCTAGGATATTTAGAAAGAAAAAGAGAATCCGCCATCCCTTTTCTTCTCTCTTCAACCTCAGTACCTCTAAATCTTGGTTGCATGGAAGTATCTTCGGTGACATCGACTCTTCTCCAAGTGAGGACAACTGGTTGGAGGGGATCAGGAGGTTGGACACAGACCACCACAATGGAGATGGTGAGTTTGAATCTTCCTTTCCATAGCAAAATTTCATTTCCAAGTGGGCAGTGGTAACCCAGTGGTCCTCGACCAATATCAAGTCCAGAGATGACAGTCATTCTGACGGAGAGATGCCACATTTTAAAAACTCAAAGTTCTCTATACTACATGTGTGATCAAAACACATATGTGTCTATGTCATGGAAAAGAGCCTAATGTAAATGTGTAAATTATTAAGTTGATAATGCTTTAGGCAATATGGCCATTTTTGTGATATTGATTCTTCCAATCCATGAGCATGAAATGTTTTTCCATTTATTTGTGTCATCTATAATTTCTTTAAGCAGTTCTTTGTAGTTCTTCTTGTAGAGATTTTTATGTCCTTGGTTAGATGTATTCCCAGGTATATTATATTTTTGTGGCTATTGTTCATGGGATTGCATTCTTTATTTGGCTCTTAGCTTGAATGTTATTCGTGTACACAATGTTATTAGTGTACAGAATTGACTACTGACTTTTGTATATTGATTCTCAAAGCATATTTTAAAGATGAAATGGGACAATGACAGTCAGTCATAGTTCAATATCTGGTGCTCAATAAGTTTTGGTTACAATTATTTTTATTACTAGAATGGAAACAACAGATATTTATTGGGCAGTTACTATTTTCCAGGTGATGTGGTAGGTCGGGGATGAAAAGATGAATATAAACAATGTAGCCCCTGTCTTCTTGGGTCTTATGGTCTACTAGAGCAGGCACTGGGGTTTAGATCTTTGTTAAATAATTGCACAAACATGGCATAATAATTGTGATGGGGGCCATGAAAAAAGGTTATGTGATATAATGGGGAATTTGACTCATTTGGAAACTTAAGAAAGGGTTCCCTGTGGAACTGACAATGGAGATGAGTGCTAGACAACGAGAGGGGCTTTTGCTGGGTGAAAGGGAAAGGTAAAAACATTTTGTGCTAAGGAGGTAAAAAAGTCTGGAGTGTGAGTTGCCTAGTGAGTAGACTTGCTCAGTGAGAGAAGATAGCATGCATGGTTTGGAACACAATGAGTTTAAGTTTCTTTAAGACATCCAAGAGATAACATCAAGACGGTGTTGATATTTGTAATCTGGAGCTCAGAGGAGGAAGCTGAGTTAAAGTTATACTGGTGGGAATCATATCAGTCTAGGAGGTCATTGAAGCCTTACAGTGGATGAGATGGATTAGGAAGGAGATATACACTTTTCAAAAAAGAGAGCCTAAAATGGAGTTATGAACTCAAACACTGAATAAATAAATAGGACAGGATTAACCTGCAAAAGAGATTAGGAAGGAAGCATTCACAGAGGTAAGTGGAAAACCAAAAGAGTGTTGTGTAATGAAATTCCTGGGATAATGGTGGTACAAAAGGTGGGAGTACTCAGCAATGGCAAATCATACTAGCAAGGTAAATAGAATGAGGACTGAGTGTTCACCAGATTCATTGGCCTGGGGGTGACTAGTAGTGGAGTGAAGGTGGCAGAAGAGAACCAGGAGTACAGTGAAGAGAGAGTGAGAGGTGAGGAAATAAAGGAATGGCCTAGAGAAGACTCTGATGTCTGCTGGGAAGGGAAGGGAAGAGGTGAAGGAGGATGAAGTCAAATTAGAAGACTGAATGAGCCCCTGCCTCTTCTTCCTTTTTCTCCTCATCCTATCAACACAGCCAAACCATATCATGAGTATATATCATGAGTATATATTATGATATGGTTTGGCTGTGTCCCCACCCAAATCTCATTTTGAAATCTCACATGTTGTAGAAGGGGCCTGGTGGGATGTAACTGAATCATGGGGATTCAATAAACATACTGTTTTAGTGATAGTGAGTAAGTCCACCGGATCTGATGATTCTATAAGAGGGAGTTTCCCTGTATGAGCTCTCTCTTTCCCTGCTGCCATCCATGTAAGACGTGACTTGCTCCTCCTTGCCTTGCACCATGACTGTGAGGCTTTCCCAGCAATGTGGAACTGTAAGTCCATTAAACCTCTTTCTTTTGTAAATTGCCAAGTCTTGGGTATGTCTTTATCAGTAGTGTGAAAATGATCTAATACATGTCACTTCATCAACACATGGACCTGAAATAAAAGTGGATTTGCAGGTCCACTTTGATATGTTATATACTCATTTAACAGTCATTCTTTCATTTATTCATTCACTCATCAAACTCACTGAGTATGTGCTATGTGCCAGCCACTGCACTAAACACAACATTCTTCCAAACCAAGTAAGACATAACCCTAACCTTGAGAAATTCCTGGTTTAAAACAGGTAGATAAATATATTTGCAAATAATTTGAATATAATGACTGAAACAGCATAAGAGATTTAAGAGTAATATGTAGAGACACTGTCAGAGGTTTAGCCAGGGGAGGCAGTGTTAGCTCTACCTAGAGGTGACTGGGAGGGCATCAGAGGGAGGCAATTTCTGAGTGGGTCTAAAAGGATGAGTAGGATGGCTAGGCAGAGATGAGCTGGGGTGATATTCCCAGCTTCCCCATTCCATCTTCCAAACTGCTGTGAGGCTAACCTTTCTATAACACAAATGTGGCCTTGTCATTCCTTAACACAGCATATAAGGCCTTTTGAATATTTCCTACTTCTCCAACCCAAACTGGCTGCATAATTTTCAGGCCCACTGCAGAAAAAATACAAGGCTCCCTGTTAAGAAATGCTTAAGAATTTCAAGTGTCAACCAAGAAACACTGTTCAACCAAGAAAAAGGCCCTCATGACAAGAAGCCCTGTGCACTTGTCAAAGGTCCATGTGGCTGGTCTTGTCTTCAACTCCATCTTTTTCCTTTCCCTTACATACAATTGACACACATCACACTGACCTTTCAATTTCCTGAACGGATCCTGCTCTTCCACACATCTGTGGCTATGCTTACGTCACTCTGTTAGAATTCACTTTTTCATTCATTTGGAAGATTTTATTGAGGGCCAACAATGTGCCAGGCATTATTCTACACAATGAACATAGTGGTGAATAAAATAGACAATATTCAAGTTCTTGTGGAACTTGCATTTCTATAGGGGGAGATAGACAATACATAAATTATGTAGCATGTTAATAAATGGTGAGTGATATGAGGCACAAGAAAGAGGGAAGTGATGGGGATTGCAAATGTAAATAAAGTGGTTAGAGAAAGCCTCATTGAGAAGGACTTTTGAGCATTGGCTTAAAAGCAAAAGCAAAACAATTCTGTAGATACCTGGGGGAGGAACAATCCAGCTACATGAAATGCTGATGTACAAGTTCTAGTCTCAGAGCCTGCACTGGGCTGAGTGAGTGAGTGGGGAGAGCAGGGAAAAGACTGAAAGGTGTATGTGTCAGGAATGGAAGTGGGAAAGGACAAGGAGAGCTGTGGGGTCATTTCAAAGGCTTTACTTTCTACTCTGAGTGGAGGACAAACCATTGGAGGATTCTGAGCTGAGAAATAACCTGTTTTGATTTACATGTTGGCAGGATAACTCCAGCTTCTGGGTTCAGATTAGATGTCAGTTATTAGGAACAGAAGCAAGAAACCGGTTAAGAGACTGTTGGAGTGATTCAGGTGGGAGATAATGGCGGCTTGAACTAAGATGATAGCAGAATGGTGATGAGAAGTAGGATTCCAGATTCATTTTGCAGGTAGAGGCAACAGGATTTGCCTACGTGGCTGTGAAAGAAAAACAGAAGTAAGGGTACTTATTACATGCTGAGCACTTTACATTTTGTCTTTTAAAAATATATTAGCTTGTTTACATACATTATCTTGTTTAAATATTTCTAAAATTCATAGGAAGTAGATTATATTATCATATTTATTATAATTATGATAAAACTTAAGTTCAGGGTTAAAGAACTTGCCAAGTTAATTTAGCTTATAAACAGCAGAGTTGGAATTCAACCAGGTCAATTAAATCAGGTCTATCTGATTTAAAAGTCCAGATTCTTCTCTGCTGCCAGGAAGGGTTTTGTTCTCCTTTTCAAAGAGAAATCCATCATATCCTTCATAGTGCAGGCCCGAAGAGCAAGCTAGAGGAGTCATATGATGTAATAATATATTAATTTAAGTGTGTAGCAATTACATGGATATCATTTTTCTTAATCTGCTTCTTAGACAGAAAACACACATAACTTAATTTTTTTTATTTTTAATTTCAGTAACTTTGATTCACAAAATGTTACAAAAAATAGTACTGAGAGGGCCAGTGTATGCTTCATCCAGCTTCAACCACTGATAACAACTTACACAACTATAGCAACATTATCAAAACCAGGAAATGGACATTGGTGCAATGCCATGAAGATTCCACCAATTTTCACAAATATTCCTCTGTGTGTGTGTGTGTGTGTGTGTGTGTGCATGCCATACTAGATTAGTTTTTAAAATATGAGCAGGAAGAGAAGAGGTGAAAGAGCAGGGATGTGGGAGGTGAGGCCAGAATGATGAACCATAGATAGTTGAAGAACCTTTTGTGCCATATTGAAGACTTGGGGTTTTATCTAATCAGTCAAGAATACTTTTGATCGCTCTTAAACAGGGTGATGGTGCAATCAGATTTGGAATTTTCAAGTTACCTTTCCAGCACAAAGTGAGGACTGGATGGGAGCTCAGAGGCAATTAAAACCAGCAAGTGTTCTAAGGAAGTGGCAGGAAATAGGGAGGAAGGAAGAGACTTAAAGAATATTTTTCAAGGTAGAATTGACAGGTTGGTGATAGAATATAGTGGTGAGAAAGTGGGAGAATCAAAGAAAACTGTTGTATTTAATTTGGGAGACTACATATAAAATTTCTGCCGGTCACCAAGGGCTGGAAGATAGTGTGGTAGAGTGGCAAGGAGAATGAGCTTTTGAACTGGATGAACCTGAATTCAAGTCCTAAACCACCTTTTCCCACCTGAGTGTTCTTGGGCAAGTTATTAAGTAACTCTCTGATCCTCTACTTCTTATACATAAAAGAAGAAAAATAATAGCATATGTAATGGTGAGAATGAATTCAATAATTCATGAAAAATATCACATCTCTAATATCTCTTATGAATACCAGGGGCTGATATTCTACTTAATATACATTAGTTCTAAAAAGGCAGAAAAGAACCATTGGGGATCATCAAAACAGACAATGAATTGTATTTCTTATGGGTTGACTTTGAGACACCTTTGAGATGGGAAATAGATAACCAGTAGACATTTAGAAATGTAAGAATGGGGTTCAGGAGTAAGGAAGGATCTAGAGATGTTGATTCATAAGCCAATGTGAGAAGCAATAGAGTTCTTTGGAATAAAGAAGTCTATTTATAGAAAACAAGTGAATGAGAAGAAAGGAGAATTAAGAAAGGAATTCAAGAAGTTGAACAGAAACCCCAGTAATAATGATCCCTAATTGTGTGAGTGCTAGGGGCGAGCACAGTTCCAACAAAGCCACATGTCACATCATCACTTCTGTGCAAAGCCTCTGAGCAAGTTATTACTCTTTATCCCCATTTTCCAGAGGGAGAAGCTAAGGCAGCTTAGATACTGTTTATGAGGCCACACAGCTAGGAAGTTGCATAGCCAGGATTCGAAGAGAAGAGTCTGAGTGTGTGCTCCTAATCACTGGGCTACACTGGGTAAAAGCTCTTTGGGGAAAGTTTCTCAGGCAAGGAAGCAGAAGGGTGTAGTGTTATGAAAGAAAAGAATATGAAGAAATGGCTAATAATGCACAGCTTGATAAGGAGGTCAACTCAAGAATTCTTTAGTCTCTGGTAGATGTGTTATGTGTGGAATCTTCATTCAGAAGGCAAAGGAGAAGTCATCTCTCTGACTCCTTCTGACAGAGTGGTGCAAATATCCTAGTACAGAGCTCTCGTTACTTTTTAATTGAGATATGATCTATGTTCCTTAAAACCTATCAACTTAAATGTGTACAATTCAGTGATTTTTTTAGTACAGTCACAGGGAGGTTATGCAACCACGACTGCTTTCCTATTCTAGAACATTCCATCAGCCCCGAAGAGAAACGTTAACATTCCCTCAGCCTCAAAGAGAAACCTTATACTCACTAGCAGTCACTCCTCCTTCCCCACCCCCCCACCCGCCCACCGATGACCAATACTGATCTACTCTCAGTCTTCATGGATTTGCCTGTTTTGGACTATCATTATTTTGATAAAATGTATAATTAAGGTGTTGTTGACAAAGTGGGCAAGGTGATGTTCTGATACATATATATATAAATGGTGAAATCAAATTAATTAACATATCCATCACCTCATCTACTTACCATTTGTCGTTATTGTTGTTGTGAGAATATTATTTAAGGGCTGCTGTCTTAGCAATTTTTTTTTTTTTTTTGAGATGGAGTCCCATTCTGTTTCCTAGGCTGGAGTGCAGTGGTGTGATCTCAGCTTACTGCAACCTCCACCTCCCGTGTTCAAGCAATTCTCCTCCCTCACTCTCCTGAGTAGCTGGAAATACAGGCACGAGCCACCACACCTGGGTAATTTTTTGTATTTTTAGTTGAGATCGGGTTTTGCCATGTTGGCCAGGCTGGTCTCAAACTCCTGAGCTCAAGTAATCTGCCCACCTCGGCTTCCCAAGGTACCGAGATTACAGGCGTGAGCCACCATGCCTGTCCCTCTCCTAGCAATTTTCAGGAACACAATACATTATTGTTAACTCTAGTCATCATGCTATAGGCGAGATTTTCAGAACACTTTCATCCTGTCTGGAACTTTGTACCCTTTGACCAACATTTCCTCATCCACTACCCCATCCACTCATGACTTTTTGACGCTGCCTCTTCCTCTCAGTGGTTGCTGCTGCTCCAGGAACTGCTTACTCAGGCTCACCCATAGTGTGCCTTTTGGAGTGTCCATCCATTGGTTCTCACCTGTTTTTTTCTGGAGCAACAAGGCAAGTCTCTTCTCAGTTCTAAAGCAATGTGGGAAATGCTGCTAGGACACAGCAAAAGTGAACATTGAATCACACAGTGAGAGAGAAGCTGTGGTCCTCTTCCGGTTCCCTTACAATCCTCTGATAAAACCAAGAAGACCAAGCCTCAGTTTAGAACCTTTGTAGCTGTCAGATTCTCTACCATTTGCTACACTCTCTTTGGTTTTAACAAGGTTCTTCTTAACCAAGAATAGGCTCAGAGCTTTCTGCTACACCAGTATTTCGAACACATGAAATAAGGTTACGTTTTCCATTGTACTGATTTCACCTTTACTTTCTGTTTAAGGTATTTCCGTGACTGATACAAAGATTGCTTTAAAGTAAAAATGTAGAATGAGACAATTTTAAGAAAATATTAAATGGGTGAGAGCAAGCAGATTCCAGGATTTGGCAAAAATTAGGAAAATGATGTCTGGATGACTAAAGTCTGAGAATCGCTGTTCTAAAAGCAGTATTTCACATATATAGAAATTAACATCTAGTTTTTCCATCGTTGTCTCTTCAAAATATGTCCAAACAATTTCAAAGTGATTGGACCACAGCAGTGCTGCACGTGCATGAGGTATCTTATTAAAATTCTCATGGTTTCCAAATATCCTCTAAATATAACAAATCAAACTA
This sequence comes from Aotus nancymaae, assembly GCF_030222135.1. Lineage (NCBI taxonomy): Eukaryota > Metazoa > Chordata > Mammalia > Primates > Aotidae > Aotus > Aotus nancymaae. The sequence goes on along the minus strand of NW_026988450.1, from coordinate 80,861,118 downwards.
CCTCCGTCCAAAATCAGTAATTAGTCAACCTGGGTGCACAACAGGACTTTGAAATCTCTCATCTCTGCTGTCAAAGTAATCACATCCTCCCCAGACTTCTTGCTTTCCGGATTTACCCAAGGCCCTGTGACTTCTATCAGCAATTTATTTTTCTCTGGAAATGCCTAGTTAGAAGACTCCAGAAGAAATCAAAATTAAATTGTTTTGCTGTTTTCTCTCTGAGCAATGGATGCAATCAAACATTACTTCCCCTGATTTTCTTGCGCTTCATTTTTCAGGCAAGAGGATGTTTTTGCCTGTTTGTTTGTCCTCAGTTCACCCCTTTCCCAGCTGTGTTGACACCTTTCCTCATTAGTTGCAATTCATTCTTGAGCCACGGAATTTTGCAGCTACCCAGGCCCCAATACTGCAATTTGGGATGTGTTCCCAGAGCCTGTGAGTCATAGTGAAGGAGAGTAGAGGATTCACACAGGGAGGACTGAACAGGATGGGCTCTATTTCTGCCAGTCCTAGAAAAGGCAGGATGACTCCGGGCAAGTCACCTGAGCTTGAGCTGCATGCCTTTCTCTAGAACGCATGCCTGTCACATAAATATCTTTGATGGCAACATCTGTATGTGGCTTTGGGCTTCTCTTTATAGCAAATAATGCCCATTTTTATATAAAAGGATATGGAAGATGTGCTTAGAAGATACAGAATCTTCTCAATGAAAGCAAATTACATTGAATTTAGAAATTGGGTGAAACAGAATGAAATAGGTATCTTCAACAAAAATACAATGAGCTATTTGGTAATTTTTTTTTTTTGCATTATAATCCTTTTATTTGTTACTAAGCTTGGAGAGGAAAATTCACTGCCAATCAGGGAAAGTGAGTTTGGGTCAAATCATGTCTTTTCAGAGATGAAAAAACTCCTTGATCATATTTGAATGTTAAGACTTCTTTCATGGTTTCTCTGTTGAATACCACCTTTTCTTTTAGAAAATGCTGTGTACCATTTCCAGTATTCTATATAGGGTACAATTTTCATTTCATCCAACTCTCAGCAGCAAAGTTCGGCATTCAACTGGGCAGTCCTGGGAAACAGCACGGGGATCTTTTTACTGTTGTTACAGTCTCCTCCACATCTACCCAGATTGCAGTTAAGGGACACTCACGAATACATAATTAGCCATGGAAGTTCCCAGCTCTTTCTCACTTCCACATGGATTTGATCGGCTAGCCTCCTCTTTTTTCTTAACAGCTTTATTGAGGTGTAATTGCTATACAGAGAACTGCACATATTTCATGTGTACAATGTTATGACTTTAGACATATGCAGACACCCATGATTGCATCGCCACAATCAAGGTAATAGACATATCCAATATGTCCCAAAGGTTCCCATGTCTCTGTGTGTGTGTGTGTGTGTGTGTGTGTTTGTGTGTGTGGTAAGAACATAACATGAGAGCTACCTTCTTAATAAATAGCATATTGTTAACTACAGGTACTATATTGTAGGACAGATGTCTATAACTCATCCTTTCAGCATAACTGAGACTGTATTCACATTGAACAATGGCTCCCTATTTCCCTCACCCCAACCCCCAATCCCTGGCAGCCACTATTGAACTGTCTGCCCCTATAAGTCTGACTATTTTGTCCACCTCGTAGAAGGAGAATCATGCCACATTTGTCCTTCTGGGACTGACTGATTTCACTTGGCACACTGTGCTCCAGGTTTATCCATGTTGTTGCAAGTGGCAAGAGTTCCTTCTTTTTTTAAGATTGAATAATATTCCATTGCCTGCATATACCACATTTCCGACATCCATTCATCTATGGATGGACACTTGGGCTGCTTCCATATCTTGGCTATCATGCACGGTGCTGGGATGGGCATAGTCCAGGACCCCCTCAGGAGCCTGGTCATTATTGGATGATCTGTATCTTCCATTTTCTGCCGCTCCTTTCTCTATGGCAACCAGCAGGGATGTATCCACAGACTGCTTTGTCAAGCTGCCAAAGGCTATGTGTAGGATAGTAAAAGGAAGCCTGCAGATTTAGTAGGAATTCCCCAGTCCAAAATCCCCAGCTCAGTATCCAGGCTGTGGGACCACAGGTGGAGCCAGCCCACCAGCCATTCTCTTCTCTTGAAGTCTCAGTCTTAGCTCAGCCTTAGCCTCTGTGGTGGTGAAAACCAACCCACTTTCCCTATAGTTTCTGTACCCTGTTATAACAGGCTCACGTTAGGTTTTGCAACTAACACTACACGTCTTAACCTTTCACCTCTTATCGAATTCTCCATAAAGTTTATTGAATGCTAACTATGAGCTGAGTACTAATTGCTGGTGTCTTGGACAGATGAAGTGACCTTTTTCTCACAGTCTTTCATCTAGTGAGGGAGCAGACATTAAATAACCAAAAAATCACACAAATTATGTGTTCTATTGTCTGTATTTCTGTAACAATTATAAAAAGCATAAATTATGATCTGTCCTCTGAAGGGAGAGAGCAGAGTGTTTTGACTAGAGTAAGCACAAACAGGAAAATACAAACACGTGATCCCCACTCGAAGCACCTACCAGAGTTGTCGAAAGGACTCTAATGATGCAATTGCCTTAGACGGTTAGGTATGCTGTCTCAGTGACAGGGTTTCTCAGCCCCAGCATCATGGTATTCTGGGCCAGGTAATGCCTTGTTGTGGCACCGGTCCTGTGCATTATTGTGTGCTTAATAGCATCCCTGGCCTCTGTTCAGCAGATGCCCATAACAACCCTCACCTCACCCCAAGTCGTGAAAACATAAACTGTCTCAACATGTTGCACCATGTCCCCCGGAAGGAGATTTCACCCCATACTAAGAACTACTGTTGTATGAGGACCCCAGTGTCTCTTAGAGCCCCATAGTCACTCTGCTCCTAAAATGGGAGACTGGGAATCTTAAAAATCTCTCACTGCTGAGTGAGCATTTTAATACACAAAGCATTTCATGTTACACACATGCTCAAATTTTTTTAATGACTCCAAATGCCCACAGAGTCAATCTTGGCTTGGAGTGTGACATGAGACCCCACACGATGTGACCTCTGCTTATCAGCCCAGACAGAATAATCTCCTGGGACTGACTTCACGCACATGCTCTTGTCTACAGGAAAACCCTCTTCTGGGAATCAGTCCTGATCTCTCATGGATGGATGTCTTGTAATTTCTCTTTATCCATACGCACCCTCTTCCTCTCTGCCTGAACTGTCCTCTTCCTGTCGTCTATGTGGAAGAACTCCTGCTCATCCTTCCAGTTTCCAGTGAAGCACTACCTCCTCTGTGAAGCCTCCCTGGACTTCCCCCAAACAGACTCAGACACCCCTTCCTAGACTCCCACCTGATAACTTGTTCCAGCCTTCATTGTGGCAGTTACCTCATTGCATCCTAATTGTTCATTTGCATGTCTGTCCCTCCCCAGATCATGAGTAGGGCAGAGCAGTATCTAATTTGACTACCTTCTTCCAGGGCAGCATTTGCAGTATATACAATGACTGCATTGAATGGTTAATAGATCTTCCTGGCCTGTATCCACGCAGCATCCTTTACATTTGTTCTCCCCTTACTTTTGCTCCATCTCCCAACTCCTCTGGCTGGGACTGTCACCCGGGGGCTGCCTCAGTCTTTCCTCCTAGCTGGTTGATGGCTTTCGTTTGTCATTTTATGCTCCGGACATTCCATGACAGCAATCAAGGCAGAGAAAGTTTCTATTTATTAACTGGGGCTGTTCAGATCCCCTGTTTGTTCCCCTTGAAGTTCCTACTACGCAGTAAAAATAACCTTTTTGATTCTTTCGTTTCTTCCTCCTTGTTTTTCTCTTGTCCTGTCTCTAAACCCTTCTCAGGAGCTGTGGCTATTCTCCACTAGGTCAAGTTGGTCTCTCCCAGAGACCCTCTCACTATGCCTATTCAGCTCTGTGATGGGGCAGGGGGCAGAGAGGGGTCTTTTCCCTCCACTGGGGCACTTTCTTCTAGTCTGTCCTACAGTGAAGCCAGGGCAATTAAGCAGCCATATGGGATAAAGCTTGTGCCTAGAAATGTCTGGGCAAGTTTAGAAATCTCTTCATGGTATAGCAATTTCCTGTATATCTAATTCAAAGTAAATATTACCTTTGCCAAGGTCAAGTGACAAGCTCCTTTTATTGTAGAATAATAAATTCTTTAAAATCCCTTCCACCTTTAAACATCCTTTGATGACTCATCGGCACCCTCCTACCACCCCGCACTCCGCATGAAGTTGACTATCCCGTTTGGTCGTGTAACTAGGGACAATATCTATTATAATGTTTATTAGTGATAGAAGTTTCAATTCTCTCCATCTATACTATATGTTAAGGTGTTGACAATTTTGCCTTTTCTCCTTCAATGATCACAGCTGTAAAAAAGTAGACATTACTGTCTTATTTTACATGAAGAAACTCAGGGTCAGAAAAATTAAGCAAATTGCCCCGTTACTAGTATTACAATGTATATTCCAATCTTTCTGATGCCAAAGTCCTTGAAATTTCTACCAAACCACGTTTTATCTCTTTTTAGCAAATGATAATCTGTTTCCCCTGTCCATAAGTGATGCCTTCTTTATCGATTCCCACTGTTGACTTGTGTGTACACACACACACACACACGCACGCGCACACACACACACAGCCCCCCTAGATTTCAACTTCTTTTGAGACAGTGTCTTATTCTCCCTTGTTCCCTTCCCATCTAAGTGTCCTACAATTTATAAGTTTACCAAATATTTGCCCAGTCAATATGCCTACTTCCCTTAGTCATGTAATCAGAGCTTAGATGGACCATAGAAATAATTGTCATATTTAGACAAGAAGCAAAAATAAGGACATACTATGAGCATAAGCAAAACCCCAAAAAACAAAAAACACACATTTTACAGGTCTTCAGAGTTTCCCCCAAGGTAAAATAAATTAGGACAATTTCTTCAAGCACCATGCCTCCTGCTCAAAGCTTAAAGCCAGACAGTAACCTCATGGCCACCCCCATCGTCTCCCACTGCAGGATTATCTTTTTTTGAAGCACCATATTTATTCTTCTTACCCATGGGAGATTATCTCTCTGTATAATTTATAATTTTAGATTGTGAGCTCATGTCCTTTGGGCTGTATCTGGGGAAATCTTTGCAGGTTGGCTTACAGTGTGTTTTCACTGAGAGCTTTTATGTTGGGTTCTGGCAGATGTCACAGGGCTAGTACCAGCTTGGGACTTTTTAAAATATTAACTTCTCAGGTTAGTATAAATTTTAACTCAAAACCCACTTACTTATAAAGTGTTAGGGGAGACATTTCCTCCCACTCATTACCTAGGCCAAAAGAGATTAGTTTTCATACCTTCTCCTAGAACTAGTGGGCAGATTTTTCTTCCTAGCCGTGTTTTCATTGAGGAAGTAGCATTTTGAGTCCTATCGGTTTCAATTTTCTGCCTCTCTTGAGATCAAGGCCTTTTCCTTGTCCCTAATGTCAGTTAATCCATAGACTTTTGATTACTATGACTTCTAAGGCCCTCTCCTTGGGAGCTTCATCCACAGCACATGCTTAGAGTTCTAGGTTTCCCTGGCTTGGCCTTTGGGAATAATTCCTTCTTTTGAGCTCAGCTATAGAGTTAAAGAAAAATAAATTTGTTGGGCATGTGTGATCTCTTTTAGAAGTCAGCCTAGAAAATACCTACATCCCAAGGCAGGACTCTGGCTACTTTTTCTAGTGGCTTTGCTTCCAAGTCAGTGAGCTCTAAACTGGCTCGAATTTTTACCCAAGATCACAAGAGTAAAGTTAAACGCTGGAATACGATACAGAGCACTCAAGACAGAACCAAGAGAACTCCTAGGTACATTTATGCCAGATGAACCAAATGAGAGACTTCCAGGGGCGGAGTCAGAGGTGTGGTGCTTAACTTTCCCTGTTGTTGAAAGGCATTTTTAACACATTCATCCTTTCCAAGGAAGCTTTGCCTTGGGGAGTGTTGGATCCCTTAATCTCTGACTCAAACTAAGAATCAAGTATTAAAATTCACTCCTTGTTGACCTCACACTGAAGACACCAATTGTTATGAGGAGTCATCTTAGCATGTTTGACACTTGATGTTGCATGCATGCTTTTGCAATAAACTTGACTTTTTTGTGAGAATGTCAGGCTAAGTTTAGGGCCAGTAGAATATATTTATGTATGAATCATCATAGAAGAAAATGGGTGCATGTTCTTGAAGCTATGTATGTATGAAATAGCCTCTTTGAATAAAAAATTTAAACAGATGGTTGCTATATTTTATCCAGCATTTCAATGTATTTTATAGAGGGAGAATATCCTTCATGACACTTATCACAGGATATTTTCTCCCCTGTCCCCCAGCAGTATGTAAGGACAGAGATGTTGTTCTAATTCACCACTATATCCCAGCAGCTAGGTCAGTTTCTGATACATAGTCACATTCAATAAATGTTAAATGAATAAATGAATAAATGAATTAGAAGTAAAAGGAGTTGACTGCTAAAGTTTGGTCCTATAAAGATATGAGGTTCATCTGACTACACATCTTTTAAATCCATCTGTACAAACCTCAATGTCATTAAAGATGCCTCTGGCCTTTGTTTATCTCTTCACCGGATACTTCTCTTCAACCTTCAAAGACGATGACAAATTGAAATGCTATCTGATATGGGTTACCTGTGTCCTCACCCAAATCTCATCTTAAATTGTAGCTCCCACAATTCCCACGTGTTGTGGGAGGGACCTGGTGGGAGGGAATTGAATCATGGGGATGGATCTTTCCCATGCTCTTTTCATGATAGTGAATAAGTCTCACGAGATCTGATGGTGTTATAAGGGATTTACCTTTTTGCTTGGCTCTTATTCTCTGTCTGCCTGCCTGCCACCATGTAAGACAAGACTTTACTCCTCCTTGCCTTCCACCATGATTGTGAGGCCTCCCCAGCCATGTGGAACTGTGCATCTATTAAACCTCTTTTTCTTTATAAATTACACAGTCTCAGGAGAGTCTTTATCAGCAACGTGACAACAGACTAATACACCATCTCATCCAGAAATCCTCCTCCCATCCCACTATGGTAGTGCAATAGTGTATCAATGATACTATTTTTGTGAATATTAGGAACTAATTGCATTGAGGAGTCAGTGAACACACACGCTCTCTCTCTCTCTCACTGAACCCCTCTGCTTTTCCAGGAGGTGATTTGGACTGTTCTTCTCTGCCTGATGACTGGGAGTCAGGGAAGATGAATGCAGAGTCTGCAATAACCTCTTCCAGCCACATCATATCTCAACCTCCTGGAGGAAACTTCCACGACTCGTCTCTTCAGTCCCAGTTGACAGCTTCTGAACATTTCCAAGAGAATAGTTCAGATCATTCAGGTGAGTTCAGGTTTTTAAAATCTTTGCCACACCCAGAGAATTCTTCCTTTCAGAGCCTGAGAATGACTAATGTGCCCTTAGGAGCTGGTACCAAACTGTGGGAAGAGGGGAGGACATAGGGCCTCTGCTAGAGCCCAGATGACCCTTTGCAGGGGAGATGACTGCCTTTGAGTGTGATGTTAGAGGCACCAGAAGCACTGGATCCGCAGTGTGCTATTAAAAAGAAAATCCTGCGTCTATTTTGTAAAATGTTAGACTTCAATAAAGCAGAGTGGAAGATACACAGATGTTTGCTATTTTAATTCTTAGCTGTGTAGTGGACATACTACATAAGAAGAAAAAAAGGCCAGGCACAGTGGCTCATGCCTGTAATCTCAGCACTTTGGGAGGCCAAGGTGGGTGGATAACCTGAGGTCACGAGTTCAAGACCAGCCTGGCCAACATGGTGAAATGCCATCTCTACTAAAAATACAAAAATTATCTAGGCATGGTGACACACACCTTAATCCCAGCTACTTGGGAGGCTGAGGCAGGGAGAATTGCTTGAACGAGGAAGGCTGAGGTTGCAGTGAGTTGCAATCGCACCACTGCATTCCAGCCTGGGCGACAGAGTGAGACTCCATCTCAAAAAAAGAAGAAGAGGAAGAAGAAGGAGGAGGAGGGAGGGAGGAGGAAGAGGAGGAGGAGGAGGAGGAGGAAGAAAAAGAACGAAAAGAACATCCTTTATGTTCCTGAGCACAGAAAGTCAAAAGATAATAAAGGCATTTGGTATAAAATCAGCAAGCATGTCCCTTAATCTCTAGTTTGATAATGTCAGATTAAACATATTTGGACATGGTGCTGCACCAAGGTGAAGAGAGCTCACTCTGCCATTGGCTTGCTGAGATTAAAAGCCCAGCTCCCTACCCATTAGCTATAACTCAGAAGCAGTTTACCAAACCCTCTCAAACTTAACATTTTTATCTCTACATGGAGATGATCATAATTCCTACCTTGTAATGACTAGAATAACTCACGTAAAGTACTTAGCATACCGTGTCATGTCTACTGAATACTCAGTGAATGTGAAGTTATTGTTACATAAAGTTGAAGTTAAATGGAAAAAATATTTTCTCTTTATTTCCTTTCACAAAATCATAAATATTCACTTCACTGGCCATCACCCTTCTAGTCCTGAAGATCAGTGTGCTTTTTATATTGTGTTCCCAGTAGGACTGCTAGATAAGTCTTTAGGATTTTTGTTTGCTTGTTTGTTTGTTTTTAATGTTCCCTTTCCAGATGTTGCAATGACAGGTTATTAACACCTAAGGAGGCTCAATAGCTACCTCCTCCAGGGAGCCCACCCTTCTTGGCACTCCCCTAGCTCCCAGGATTTCTCTTTCTCATGCCCATTATTTGCACTGTTACTGTATGTTTGCTTCTGTGAGCTCCTTAAATATGAGCACTAGGTCATAGTCATCTGTGAATTCCAAAATGCCCACATAGGCACAGAGATAATGCTTTATGGCTGATGGACCAATTAATAAGTGTGCTATCTCCATTTTACAGATAAGAATATTTAGATTCAGACAGGTAAAGTTAACCTTTGTACTCTTTGCCCAGAGTTTTGTAAGAGCAAATATAAGCTCTTTGCTGTGTCTGGAGTATCTCTCCCACCTGCTATACCTGGGTGGCTCCCCTACCCTTCCTCAAGGCTCCAATTAGATGAGACTTCCTCTATGCACCTTCTCCATCCCCTTCTGGCTGGTAGTGTTAGCACTTCACTTACCCTCGATTCTCTGGCACTCTGTTTTCCACTATAGAAAGTGTTTATTTTCCTCTTTCTCACTGGGCTATGAAGTCCTGGGTGGACAAAGTCTCCATCTTCCTTTAAGTCCTTTGCATGTAGGTTTTGCATGTGTGTTCTCTTCCAGGTGCTAAGTATATAGGTAGGTATGTCATCTGTATCAGTTGAAGATTTTTGCTTTCCAGTAGATGGAAACCCAACTCAAAGTGGGTCAATCAGTAGGAGAATGTATTGATTCATCTTAATGAAAATCCCAGGCTTACAGTGCAGGATCCAGTCATTCTTTGTCTTTTGTTCTCTCTTCTCTTCTGTATCTTTGTTACTCTTTAAAAAGTTATACCAGGCCAGCCTAGGTGATATAGTAAGACCTTGTCTCTACAAAAAATACAAAAATTAGCCAGGCATGGTGGTTCATGCCTATAGTCCCAGCTACCCGGGAGGCTGAGGTGATAGGATTGTGTGAGCCCAGGAGTTGGAGACTAGCCTAGGCAACATGGTGAGACCCAATTTCTAAAAAAAAATAGCTGGGCATGGTGGTGCATGCCTAAAGTCCCAGCTACCTGGGAGGCTGAGGTGGGTGGATCACCTGAGCCTAAGAGGTCAAGGCTGCAGTGAGCCAAGATCATGCACTGCACTGCAGCCTGGGCAGTGGAGTGAAACTCTGTCTCAAAAAAAAAAAAGAAAAAGAAAAAGAAAGAAAAGAAAAAGTCCTCCTTCCATGGTGGATCCTGGTGGCTCTGTGCCTACACCTTTCCAGTTTCCCGTTCAGCAGATAGAGCTTACATCTGTCTAGACTAATGACAAGAGGCCAATAATTGACTTGTTGGTTCTGGAAAGGCCTGTTTCACATTGACAAAACCTTGTTGATAAGTATGTGAAACTCCGAAAAACTCGAAAGGAAAAAAAAATGCTTGGAGGAAAATCAGAAAAATTCAGTCACTTCACCTAAATTGTGCACCAAAGGTGGGGAGAGGTGATTCTGCAAGGAAAATATGGGCACTGTCCCCGGAGAACAGGAACTAGATACTGATTATTTTCTCAGTGAGCTTGCAGTCCAGTGAAGGAATATAGAAAAATATCACAGAATTTTTAATTCAATGTGGAAAGAGAGTTAATGAAGATATGAACAAGGTATAATGGGAGCCCAGGGAGGGAGCAGCTAAGGGCCAAGGAGGAGCTAGTAGAATCAAGGTAGGCTTCCTGAAAGAGGCTACACTTGAGCTGAGCTGAAGGAAGTATTCAGCAAATGGCTGCTTAAGGAAGGAATCCATGAATAACTCATCCCAAATCACACAACTCATCTTTGTAGATCTCAAACTTAAACCCATTCATCCTTCAGTATCCAAGTCTAGTGATCTTTGCAGTTTTTCAAGCTGGATTTCTTTCTGTGAGGAAATGTTTTCCAAATTCCACATGAAATCAGGGGAGGCTAAGAATAGAAACATGCTTTAGGAGGATGGTTGAGTGTTCAGTTGAACTCACAATAACTTAATTCACAATGTACATGAACGACTGTACATTTGCAGTGACATAATTTACTATGGTGATATTTTGAATTGCCAGTCTTCAGTATTCCACCTGCATTATGGACTAAGTAAGTTTTGTTAGCTGATTCAATCCTAAAAATAAGTGCATTCATACCATAAAGTCATTCCAAGTTTTAAACAACTGTTGCAAAATTGAGCTTTTGAAGCATTTGACAAAAATTAAGTTGAGATCTGTTTATACTCTCCTTTAGGTTTTTATGTGGTAATCCTTAAAACAGTTTTAATTTGTGTAAGGTGATTAGAATAATACTGAGGTTCATGATTGGTTTAACTCTTATGCCTATAATTGCTGGATTATTTGTAGTTTCTACTGTAGTTTGGCAGTACTGAAATATTGTACTGATTGCAAAGACAAATGTTTCATAATATATATTCTCATTTTTGGTCTTTAGAGACTTCCAGGATACAAAGTTGCAATTGTCTTTCCCTGCCCACTTCAGACAAAATGTTATGTTCTGTCTAGATGTGGTTTTTTAATCTTGTCTGTGACACCTCATAGCTGTGTGACCTTGGACAAGTTCATCATTTCTTTTAGTCTTGTTCTTCTCTTTGCAGAACTAAGATAATGGCATCCACCTCACAGGGTTGTGGTGCTGTTTAAGTGAACTAATGTATGAAAGCTCTTTGTGAATTACAAGGCACTTTACAGATTTTAGACACTATCATTATTATCATCACAATCGCAGAGTTAGATTTCTTACGTTATCCTAAACTCTACAAAGCCTTTCCCCAAAATGAACTCAAAAGGCAAGCCCCAAACCGTGTAAATAGTTTTATAGTTTTATTTTACAGTGATTGAAGAAAGCAATTATTTGCGAAAATTGTCTAATGACAGCCCTGTCTGACATTAGGTAATTTTATCTTGTTATTTATAACACATCACTTGAACCAACATAAATTCAAAAACTTTTTTTGTTTTTGGTGGGTAGAAGGGAAGTTTGAGATGATTTTCTTGTTCCAAGATGATGGAATCAGCAATGATTTCTTATTGATTTATTTTTGTTCTTTCTATTAGAAACCAGTTTGTTGCAAGAAGTCTGCTTTCAGGCAATCCTACTTGCTGTGTGTTTAACCATTTCTGCATGTGCAAGGTAATTCAGATTTTATTTTCATTCAGTGGTACTTCATAATTAGTGAAGCTATAATTGATTGATAATTTTTCTTGCCTTATTCCACAAAACATGTTAGGTAGCTCTGTGGTTAAGGTTTGTTCATTTGTCTGTCCATGATAAGTACCCTGCTATCTCTCATTGCCCATCTCTATCCTGTCACAAAGCATGCAAAACCTAGAAAGGGGGCCAGGCTCAGTGGCTCACGCCTGTAATCCCAGCACTTTGGGAGGCCGAGGTGGAAAGATCACCTGAGGTCAGGAGTTTGAGACCAACCTGACCAACAAAGTGAAACCCCGTCTCTACTAAAAACACAAAATTAGCCAGGTGTGGTGGCGGGCACCTGTAATCCCAGCTGTCAGAGGTTGAGGCAGAAGAATCCCTTGAACTCGAGAGGCAGAGGTTGCAGTGAGCCAAGATCATGCCATTGCACTCAAGCCTGGGCAACAAGAGTGAAACTCCATCTCAAAACAAAAACAAAAACAAACCTAGAAAGCAAACAAAACCTAGTGTACCTTTCTTAAAATTGTATCACTTCTTGTCCATAAAAGAAGTGGCTCCTGTTACAGGTATACTCCAAGCATCCCTGCCTGGAATTCAAAGGCACTTGAAGTCCCCACTATGGGACTTAGGGTCCCTGCAGAGACTCCACTTTCCCATTGTATTTGTATATCCCCACATAAATTGTCTCTTTATGCCTCCTTATAGGTGTGTTTGTTCTCTACCCTCCGGCCTGCATGTTCTTCCTCTGCCTTCTTTTCTTTCCCTGTCCAAGTCTCCAGGGCAGTGATCAATTCCTTGGTGCTAAGCCCACTCCTGTCCCAGGGCCTTTGCACTTGCTGTTTACTCTGCCTCTTACAATCCTTCTCTAGATATCCTCGTTACATGTGGCCCTACTTCTTGACAAAATCCGTTCAAATGTCACATCATCAGAGAGATCTTCCCTGAAAATCCTGTATAAATAGCATGCCACTCTTTGTCACATGTACCTTGATTTACTTTTCTTTAGAGCACTTATTATACCCCAAACTGTGACATGATTATCTGTTGAAATTTTAATGGGATCTGCTTTTCCCTACAAGAATGTGAGCTACCTGAGAGCAGATTCTGGGGACACATTGTGCGTCTCCCTCACTTCAGAATCCTCAGTGCCCGGAGTTCTTCAATATTTGTTGAATCAATGAAATAAAGGTGAATAGAACAGTCCAGGGGTCTTTACGGTTCTTGAATTCTGGACAGCATGGGCTGCCTGCTCTCGAGTCCCACATTTTGCGGGTCAAATACAGCAGCATCACTTAGAGGAGCTGCTTTTTTAAATCCAAAGTCCTAGATCCCATCTCTTGAGATACTAATTTAGATTTACTGAGAATTGGTATTTTAAAATAAGCTTCCCAGATAATTATGAGGTTTGCAAAACATTTTTAGATCACAATGGGACCAAAAGAACAAAAGTGGAGTTGGGAGGGGAGGTGCTCCTGTAGTTAAAAATAAATTTGCAAAATTCTGCATTCTATATCCCAAGTTGGAGTACCATGATGTGCATTAGTATAATAATCAGTGAAATAATGTGGTGAAGGAACACGTCTAGCTTCATTTCACTTTGTGTTTTCCAAACTTCCAAGTTGATCTCAGAGCCCTTTCTTTTCTTTCACAGGACTATAAATGACTGTTCCTTAGGTGAATGTTTGTAGATACTCTTCCCTTAAGAGGTGGAGCTTAACTCTTAATCCTTTGAGGGAGGGCTGCATTTAGAAACTTCTTCCAGGGAGTAGAGTGAGGAAAGGGGTAAAAAAGGTAACTCTTCAGCGGAGAAACTGGACCAACACTGCTGCAACTGTTTGAACAAGTCAGTATTAACAGGGATAAGCTATGTTGATTGCATGTCCCTTTGATGCAATGTGGTGAGAATGGCACTTTATCTCTGTGGTCTTCCAAACCCCAGTCTAACCAAAAGAAAAATAGCAGAAAAAAACAAAATAAGGAACATTCAACACATTATCTGAGCAGGACTTTCCAAAACTGTCAAGGCCATCAAAACCATTGAGAGGGACAAACTCTCAGAGCCCAGAGGAACCTAGCAGACACGATAACTACATGTATGTGGTGACCTGGATGGGATCCTGGAACGGAAAAGGAAAAATCCAAATGAAGTGCAGAGTAGAGATCATAGTAATGTACCAATGTTGGTTCCTTCACTGTGACAAACATACCACAGTAATATCACATGTTAATAACAGAAGCAGCTGGGGACAATGAGAACCCTCTGTCCTTATTTTGCAATTTCTCTGCTTATCTAATATTATTCTAAATAATTTCATTTAAATTAAAAAATTGACTCAAAACATATAGATGTGGGCAAGAACGTAGATGTTTCTCATAGAGATGTAAGTGATAGATGAGAGGCATGAGCACCGGTATGTTTGTATATACAGTTTGAGTATGCCTCATACAAAATGCTTGGGACAGGAGTGTTTTGGATTTTGGACTTTTTTTACATTTGGGAATATTTGCATATACACGATGAGATATCTTGAGGATGAGACTCAAATCTAAACAAAATTCATTTATGTTTCATATACACATAGCCTAAAGGTAATTTTACACACTATTTTAAATAATTTTGTGTGCATCTGTGGCATGAAGTCAGGTGTGGAAGTTTTCACCTGTGGCATCATGTAGGCATTCAAAAAGTTTCAAACTTGAAGGCATTTCAGGATTTGAATTTTTTATTTAGAGATGCTCAACCTATATATATATAAAATTCAAAAAAAGGCAAGATAAATCAATTATTAAGATGTAAGAATAGTGATTAATTCCAAGAATATAAAGTGAAAGGGACAACCAAGGAACCTTATAGGGTGCGGAAATATTCTATATCTTAATCTGGGTAGCAATTACAGGTGTTTATATAAAAAATCAAAGTCAAGCTGTACACTTTATAGGCTTTGCTGTATGTATGTTAGAGCTCATTTTAGAATAACAGTTTTAAAATGCATATAAAGAGATTTCCAAAAGGATATTCACCAGATTTTATTAATAACTTCTGTATTATGGGATTTTTCTAATATTTTCTTTTCTTTTTGTATATATTTGTAATCTCTTTCAAATTATTCACATTTTGAAAATAAAAACAATAAAAATATTATTCTTTTTTGAAACAAATCTTAGTGACATCATCACCCATCATATTTGCAAAAATTCAAATGCTTGGTCACACTTCTTTGGCAAGGTTGTGAAGTAAAAGACATGCTCCATCATTGCTGTGAAATTTTTAACAATTTCTTCTTTTTTTTTTTTGAGATGGAGTCTTGACCTGTCACCCAAATTGGAGTGCAATGGTGCAATCTTGGCTCACTGCAACTTCCGCCTTCTGTGTTCAAATGATTCTCCCCCCTCAGCAACCCGAGTAGCTGGGATTACAGGTGTCCACCACCACACCCAGCTAATTTTTGTATTTTTAATAGAGACGGGGTTTCACCATGTTGTCCAGGCTGGTCTCAAACTGACCTCCTGATCTGCCCACCTCAGCCTCCCAAAGTGTTGGGATTACAGGCATTAAGTCACCACACTTCATCAACAATTTATTCTTAAAATCCCTGAGTAGGGAGGTTCAATAATGTCAACCAGGTTTAAAGTTTCATGTCTCCTTTGACCTGGCCATACCTTTTCTAATAATTTATTGTTCACATACACTAGCACATGTGTGAAATGACATATGTAACATGCTATTCATTGCATTTTTATACAGTTTTTAAAAATTATTTTTCAGTGTACTTTTAGTAGTTTTTAGTATATTCACAAAATTGTGCAACCATCACCACTATAATTATATAACAATTTCATCACTGAGAAAGAAACCCTGTACCCATTATCAGTTACTCTCCATTCCTTCCTCCCCTATGTCTTGGAAACCACTAATCTACTTTCTGTCTATATGAATTTGTCTATTCTGGACATTTCCTATAGAGTTATAGAATATGTACATTTCTGTGTCTGCTTTCTCTCACTTAGCATGTTTTCAAAGTTCATTCATGCTATAGCATGTATCAGTACTTCATTCTTTTTTATGGATGACTAACATTCCATTGCAGAGATATACCACATTTTGTTTATCCATTCATCAAGTTGATGGGCATTTGAGTTTTTCCCACTGTTTGGACATTATGAATAATGTTGCTATGAACACTTATGTACGAGTTTTGTATGGACATACATTTTCATTTTTCTTGGTTACATATCTAGGAATGAAGTTTCTGGGCATATAGTAAGTCTATGTTTAATATTTTTAGAAACTGCTGAAATGTTTTTCAATAGGATTGCACCATCTTACACTCCCACCAGCAATTTATGAGGAATCAAAATTTTCCTCATTCTTAACATTAATTAGTGTCTGTCTTTTTGACTAGCGCCATCCTGGTGGTCATTGTCGTTTTGATTTGCATTTCCCTGGTGGCTAATGATGTTGATCACCTTTCCACGAGCTTATTGGATGTTTGTATATCTTTTTTTACAGAAATGTCTGTTCAAGTACTCTGACATTTTTAAAACCAGATTGTTTTCTTATTGTTGCTGTTAAAATATTGTTTATATATTCTGCATAATAACCCCTTCTTGGATATGTGATTTGCAAATATTTTTCCTATTCTATGGATTGCCTTTTCACCCTGTCCAATGTGTTCTTTGATGTGCAGAAGTTTTAAATTTTGATGTAGTCCAATTTCTGTTTTTCTCTTTTTTTGTGGTCTGTGCTTTCGGTGTCAATGATTCAATAAATCATTGCCAAATCCAATGTCATGAAGTTTCCCACCTATCTTTTGTCGTGTTTTATAGTTTTAGCACCTACATTTAGGTTTTTAATTCATTTTGAGTTAATCTTTGTATATGGCATAAAGTAGAGGTTCAACTTCATTCTTTTGCATGTAGTGTTTTGAAGTGGAAAAGCATCCGTCTTCCAACTTTTTTTTTCTTTCTCAGGATTGTTTTAGCTATTTGGGGTCCCTTGCACATCATTTTGGCAATAGCAAAAAATAGAAACAACCCAAATGTCCATAAATAGAGGACTGAATAAAAAACATTTGTCCACACTGCAGAACAGTGTGCAGTTATGAAGTGCAATAGAGATAGATGTTGTAATAAAGTTAGAGATGTGGTGGGGGGGGAGAGAGAGAGAGAGAGAGAGAGAGAGAGAGAGAGAGAGAGAGAAAGAGAGAAAGAGATTTAAAATCTGTACCAAAGAGGAGGACTTTCAAGATACAAATTATTAATAATAACTGGGAAGTGCAAGCATTGAATGCAGTTGTCCCTCAATACCCAAGGAGATTTGATTCTAGGGCTTCCCTCGGATACCAAAATCCTTAAATACTAAAGCCTCTTATATAAGATGATGCAGTATTTGCATATACGCCATGTATATCCTCCCATATAGTTTAAATCATCTCTAGATTACTTATGTAGATGGGTTATATTACTTAAGAACTTTACTTCAGGACGAGAAGAGGCATTACTGTTATTAAATGAAATGTTTGTTTTTAAAAGGGGGTGTTAGGTCTGACTTGTCTGAATAGCTTTTTTTACAGACAAAATATGCTATGGAATATACAGGTGTGGGTCATCTAGACCTCCATCTCTCCACTGCCATGACTCTGATTCAGATATATGTTGAGCCTTTACAAGTAGCCTCCTAACTAATTTTCCTCCCACCAGTTTCCCTCCCCTGCCATCTTTATAAGACTCAATTAGCCAACAGCTTTAAGTCCAGCTACTTAATGAGCTTCAGATCTGCTTCTTCCATCTTCCCACCTCTTATCTATTTATTCTCCCAGGTCCAGCAATGTCAGACCCACTGCACTATCCTTTTCCCCACCCTGTTAATTCTAACCTGTTAAACACCAAGTCATTTTGCAACCCCTGCCTTTGTGAGCACTCTTCCTGCAGATAAAATCGCTTTCTCCTTAAATCGACTGGGGAGCATCTATTCCCATTGTGACGCTAGACTTCCTTAATCATCCTCTTAGTTTTAGCCTCCCCCTTTTCACTTATTTATTTAAACATTTGTTTATATCAGTAAGTACTCACACATTTTTATTTTATACTCTGGGTTATAATGTTATACAATGTTTTTCTCTTTCTTTTGCAAGTTGTTCTGACTTGTGCCATTGCGAGCTCTTTCAGATTGGTTCCTGTATCCTTTTCACATGCTCCTAATTTTTTTTTTCTTTAACACTTTCTTGCTTCTGTTACTACCAGATAATTCATGCTCAATTTGTGTTTTTCCTGCCCCAGCCCTCAGCCCTTTTTCTAAGAACCCCTTATTCTTTCTATTAGAGAACACTAGAAACCAAGATCTAGGTGCTGGGTGTGCTCAGAGCTACTGGGATGTTATTGCTTCTATAGCCAGTCAGTAGATGGAATAAGAAATATGTGTATGTATACTGACCCATGTATACCTACATATCAAAAATTATTTTTGTAACCATTCATGCATATATTTTAAGCAAAATATCATTCATATTGTTATATCTAACTCTAACCCAATACCACATGCTTCGTTCTAGCCTTCTCCTCACCTTGCCTGCCTGTAACCTCATGCTCCTACAGTTAGAAACCAGGTTTCCACCATCTGGCATCCATTTACTAATTTGTTCAATGCTAGTTTACACATACAGACGTATCTGAATTAATCCATACCAACTGTGAGAAACAATCTTCCTGACTCGAGTACCATGCTTCTGTATTATACCTTTTGTCTTTTGTCTTTTAGTCCAGCTGAAACTCCATTTTCCAAAGTTATTTTTCCCCACTCCCTTCAGTGAGATCATGCTATACATTTATACTACAGTTAGATTTTGTCTGCATTCCATCCTGGAATCCCTCAACTTCCTGACTGATATTTCTAAATTTGTACGAATGAAGTTTTGCTCTTTTGCTGCAAAGTTTTATGGGTTTTGACAAATTGCACAATGCCATATATCCATCACTACAGTACCATACAAACTAGTTCTATCATACTTAAAAGTTTCTCTGTGGTTCTCTAGTCAAACACTCCTCCTTCCCCAAACTCCTGAAAACAACTGATCTGTTTTCTGTCCCTATAGATTTGGCTTCTCTCGATTGTTATATTAATGTAGTCATACAGAACATAGCCTTTTCAGTTTTGCTTCTTTCATAGAGCAAGATGCAGAAAGATTTATACATGCTGTTGTATGAATTAATACCTCATTCATTTTTTTAGCTTAAAAGTAACTATTACCAAAAACAGAAAGGTGGTGAAGGGAGCAGAAATATGAGCTTAGATCTCACATTGAATTTTGCTCCTTTTGTCATGGGATCCTTGGGGTGTCACTTTTCCAGCTGGAAAACTCTGTTGCTAGTGGCACCTTCTTCCTAAGTATTGCTTGTGTCCACTGGTCTTGTTCCACTCACTCAGCCTGGCAGGCTGCGCTTGGCCAACACTACCAGCCGGGATC
Source organism: Aotus nancymaae (assembly GCF_030222135.1). NCBI lineage: Eukaryota > Metazoa > Chordata > Mammalia > Primates > Aotidae > Aotus > Aotus nancymaae. The sequence goes on along the minus strand of NW_026988450.1, from coordinate 80,841,813 downwards.
ACATGCCTGCCAAGGGCAAGCAAGGTGTGAAGTGGTGATGGATGTGTGAGCAAACAAGTGTGAGGTCTGGTCATTGTGCACAGCCAGACACACCAGCTGCTGCAGTGAGGCAGGCAACTCCTAACCCTAACCCTAACTGGCACCTCACAGGTGCCAGCTCCATGTGAGGCTATGGCTGGCTGGATCAAACATACCAGGAGTGGCTTCTGTTGTGGACACCAGCATCTGGACAAGGGAAATGAGGTGGCACCCAAAAGCTTGGAGATGTCAGGAACCACACAGCCCCAAGGAGGGTGTTTCAGCCCTGGCTTAGGGAGCCCCTAGGTCTGCACTCCCCGAAGGGCTGCAACTCTTCTCTCCTTGTTTTCCACAACTTGCTGGGCAGGGTGAGGTGGGCAGATGTTTCAGCTCTGTTGGTATTATAGCTCTTTCAGTCCTGCCATTTAGCCGGTACGAAGTTCCTGTCCTGAATCCAGGAAGAATGAGGTATGCAGACACCTGGAGAGTGAGCAAGGTAGAGAGGCACATCATTGAGCAACAGAACAGCTCTCAGGAGACCTGAAATGCGTAGCTCCTTTCCACAGGCATGTAGTCCTGATGAGTTCAGCCCTCATGCAGTGAGTAGTTCCTATCCATAAGCAGGTCATCCTGATGAGTGTCCAGCTCTCAGTGGAGAGGAGACCCAGAGTGGGTAGCTCCTTTCTGCAGGCAGGTCATCCCAAGTTGAGAAGAGTAGTGGGTAGCTCCTTCCCATAGCTAGTAGTCCCAACCTCTCTGTGAGTCTGAGTCTGGGGGGTTTTATGGGCTCAGAACGGAGGACCTTTGTGCTGATTGGTCCATGGGCAGCCATGGCAGTGGGGGAGGGGGGCCAGAAAACGCACTGTAAGTTCTCACTCTGGACCTCCTTCACAGAGAACTGGCAGCCTGGCTCCCAGGCTTCAGGCCGTCCCTGGCTGGAAGGTGGGACTTCACCAGGGACACGCCCCTTTCTGCCCAGGATCCACTCTGCCTCCTGCCACCATCAATATATCACCCATGGCACTCAGGCTGTTGGTGGGGGTGGGGGCTGCCTGCAGGGTGGAGCTGCCCTCAGTCCTCTCTCGGCCTCCCTCCCACGCTGATCGGTGTTCAAAGTCCAGAGGGGGCTGAGGCAGCAGGCAGCTTCTTGTCAGTACTGCTGGAAGTGCACAGACATCCGGCTAGGTTGTGATAGCACTGGGACCCAGCCACAACTTTGCTGGGAAATCAGAGCAGGCAACGGGAGCAGGGAGAGGCCAGGGGCAGGAGCAGGCACTTCCAAGCCCCCCAAAAGGGCAGGGATGCCTGGATTCAAGGACATGGCTGGGCAGCTGCCGCTGCACCTGGGAGGGCGGGCCTACCTCCCTTCCAGTTCCAGTTCCGGGCTCCCTCCAGTTCTGGCTCCCTCCTGTTTCCGGGCTCCCTCCGGTTCTGGGCTCGCTCCTGTTTCCTGCTCCCTCCTGTTCCCAGCTCCTGCAGGCTCTTTGTAGCACACAACCCTGGCCACGCCTCCCCTGCTGCAGCTGGTGTCCTTGCAGCAGCTGCTCCAGATGGGCTGCTGCTGCCATCACTTATGGGACTTCAGTTTTTCCCACCATTTCTGTCTTCCCTTCATTTCTTATGTTGTCAGAAACAATTATTTATCCTATGGAATATTTTGATTGTATATGATTAATATAGAAAACTGTTCACTTCCTCTAAGAAAAGATACTAACCTATAGCAATAATAAATGTGCCATTCTACAATTAGCTAATTCCTCTTTGTTGCCGAATCATATTCCCTTGTATGAATGTACCACAGTTTGTTTATACATTCACCCATTGAAGGGTGTCTTGGTTGCTTCCAGTTTTTGATCATTTTAAATAAAGCTTTTACAAAGAATCACAGGCAGATTTTTGCACAGACACAGAGTTCAACTCAGTTGAATTAATATCAAGGGGTGCAACTGTTGGGTTATATGGTAAGTCTGTGTTTAACTTTGTAAGCAAGGGCCAAACTATCTTCCAAGTGTTTACACCATTTTCATTCTTAACAGCAATGAATGAGTTTCTGTTGCTCTGCATCTTTCCTAGCATTTCGTTTGTTGGTTTTTTGGGTTTTAGCCATTCTACTAGGTATGCAGTGGAATCTGACTGTTTTAATTTGCATTACTCTGATAATGAATGATGTTGAACATCTGTTCTTATACTTATTTGCCATTTGCGTATATTCTTTGGTGAAGTGTCTGTTGAGATCTTTTGCTCATTTTTTCAAGTGGGCTGCTTATTTTCTTATTATTTAATTTTAAGAGTTCTTTATATATTATGGATAGAAGTCCCTGATCAGATATGCCATTTGCAAATATTTTCTCACGGACTCTACCTTGTCTTTTCATTCTCTTAGCAGTGTCTTTCACGGTGCAAAAGTTTTACATTTTGATAAAGTCCAATTATTCATTTCTTTTCTTTCATGGATTGTGCATTTCGTATTGTATTTTAAAACTCATTGCCAAATGCAAGGTCATATCAATATTCCTCTATGTTTTCTTCTAGAAGTTTTACACTTTCACAGTTTACATTTTTTGGTCTATGACCCATTTTTGAGTTAAATTTTGTGTAAGTTGTGTTACATATGTCAAAGTTCATTTTTCACATATAAATATCCAATTGTTTCAACACCATTGACTGAAAAGACTGTGTGTTTTCCTTTGAATTGCTTCTGCACCTCAGTTCAAATCAGTTTGCTCTATCTGCATGAGTCTACTTCTGGGCTGTCTACTCTCTTTCATTGATCTATATGTCTGTCCATTTGCCAATACCACACTCTCTTTATAACTGTAGTTTTATAGTAAACCTTGAAATCATGTGTCTATAGTAAATCTAAAAAACATCACATTGGAATTAGGTTGGAAATGCCTAATCAGTATGCTAAATCGGAGCAATCTTGTTGTTTCAGATGGTTTATGGGAGAAATCTTAGCCAGTGTCTTCACATACTCGTTGCTGGTAACTATGGCTTGTAAGTAACTGTTTCTCAGGTTATTGTGATGATGCCTGTATTTTATTTCAATTTTGGTCATTTTAAAATGACTTTTAAATATTTCCTCTTTCTCCCTCAAGATGTGAAATCATTGTTTCTCAGCCTTGCCACCTGCCTGTGCTCCATAAGTGTTGCCTGTGTAATCATTATTGTCTGGACAAAAGTGACCATAATCTGATATCTGAGAATGGTTTCTGCTGTGTAACAGATGACAATGATTACATATAGGAAATGTCCTGGTCATTTGTCCTGAAGACTACTTTCTGTTGCTGATAAAATTTAATAGTATTATCATCTGCCTCCTAAATTTTTACATCAAAATAATCTTTAAGCAGCAGGACTTAGAAAATAATTTGAAAGGCAATGTCCTTTAAAATAATTCTAAAAGTGATTTTGTAGAGTCATAGCACTACACTTTATAAATGCCTCATATGAAGAAACTTTTGTGTTAGACTTTCCCAAATGCTGGCAAACTGCCCATGAAATGATCTCAGTTACAAACTGTGATTTCTCTGCCTTCTCTTACTCATTTAATGATCCCCTTGTGTGTTAACTGCCATGGTTCAGCATATTTCAAAGGGTTACTGGGGTCTGGGTAGGATGCTTATAGAATTTCAAACAGTCTGAAGGCACTATCCTATTGCAAGATGAACTGTGTTAATTACCTTCATTTCAATATGGCTGACAGAGGCAAACTCCCATGGCTTGGAGACCGAGGTCTTTAATTCACTATGGCAATCTTACAAAATCTGTGTTAATTCTGAAATCACAATGGGGTTTAGTGAAAATTTATTTTGTTAGGAGCCAATTGATTTACTGACATTTTGAGTGATGCTTCCCATAATTTCTAGGTATTTCAGGTTTCTGGGGATGCACATATAGCTAAGTTTTGTTCAACCCGATATTTAGAAAATTGAATCTTTGGATAACTCAAGAAACCCTTATAATTTAACCCTTGAAATTAATGATAAGGCTGGACATGGTGGCTCACACTTGTAATCTCGGCACTTTGGGAAGCTGAGGCAGGAGAATTCCCTGAGTCCAGGAGTTGAAGACCAGCCTGAATAACATAGTGAGACCTACAAAAAATAAACAAAATTAGCTGAGTGTGGTGATGCACACCTGTAGTCCTAGCTACTGGGGAGACTAAGGTGGAGGGATTGCTCGAGCCTGGGAGGTCAAGGCTGCAGTTAGCTGTGATTGTGTCCATGCATCTGCGCTTCAGCCTGGGCTGCAGAGAGAAAAATTGTCTTAAAAAGAAAAGGAAAAAGAAATTAATGACATTTGCTTAAAACAATTCTGAAATACTCACCTCCCTTTCTCTAGGTACAGGTTTCTCTCTATGGCTGTACAGAGGCATAGAGATGTATCCTACGTGACATTACTAGAGGTTTGCATGTGTGCTCAGATTCATGGGCTGAGATAACAATTAGTCAGTAGCGGACTAACTAATCATGTCTGATTTTCACCCAAAGAGCAATTTTGTTGCCCAACCTTCAAAAATGAAAACATTACTGTGGTTTGTCAATGTGAACTATATAAATTCCTTCTCCCTGGGTTTTAAGATGAACCTGTGCAATTAATGAGAAAGACAAGTATAATTTCGTTAGACAGCTCTGTAAGAAGAGCAGAGTTCCTCAAAATGTAGCTCTGGAATTAACTGGGAAACTGTTTAAAAAGCAGATTTCTGGATCCCGATTGCAACATTTCTGAATCAAAGTTTCAGAGGGTGTCTTTATTTTTAACTACTTCTCTAGGTAATTGTTTGCACATTAACCAAGAATCTTGAAAAGATGATTTCTAAAACCTTTACTCCTTGATTTCTAAAGCGGCACCACCTAAGTTACCAAATCTTTATTGAGAATTTATGATATGTTCTATACTGTATGGGGTGCCCAGTTCAGCTCAACTGCTGTTAATGGAGTGTCTACCATGGGTTAGACACAGTCACTAGGTGCCAGGGTGGCAATGCTCCGGCATGTGGCTGGCCTCAAGATTTCATTATCTCGTTAGAGTAAAGGGCATGTAAAGAGCAAGGTAGAGTTGCCTTTTAATATGGTGCAGGAGCCAGGGGAGCACAAGGAGGTCGGTTCCCAGACTAAGAGGAGTGCGGAGTATGTTCAGGGGGTCCCTCCTGGAAGAGCCGATATTCAAATGCAGGGTTTATGTCACCTGCTGTTTTCTCAGAACTTCCCATTGTTCTGAGCTCATTGTTTGTTCTCTCCTAAAAGAAATTACATCAGGCCGATATTTGTATCGTGAACAAACGCTCTTATCTTCTGACTCACTTGTGGAATAAGCTTCCTTCTTTGATTATTTGTGTACATGCTTTTACTTGTTCTTCTCTTGTTCCCATTCCATTTTTCCCTGTTTCCTGCCCACCAGCCTCATATACACACACACTTGCATTTAAGACCTGTGAAACCAAGGACGATTGACTTCATTTTTGTATCTACCACTAAAGCCTTGAAAATCATATGTACTCCATAAATATTCATTAAATTGAATGTATTTGCTGCATCATTTCTTGAAGTACTTCCTTGAAAGCCAAGAGCTCTGCGTGTATATTAAAGACTTTGCAACCCTCTCCCTCTTATATAAACATAGAGAAACTAATAAACCAAAGACATGGGTATTAATATCAAGAGTCAAGAATGACTCATAAGTCTCCTCTGACAATCAATGACGAGGATCTAAGGAAGTGGAGGGCAAGCACTGAATTCAGTTCAGCAGCTATTAACGTAGCACCCTCCCCCCAATGCACACACCCATCCTGCACTGTGCAAGTTAGATTAGATTCGGCACCTCTTTAGCACCTCACACTTCTCAGATCATATCCCTTTGCATAACATAATGAAATTCTTAGTCCACTGCTTTCCTCACTAAATTTAAAGTCTGTGAGGACAGGGACTATCTATCTTGTTCATCATTGGCCTGACTGCCCCTTGCAAATAAGGATCAGCACAGGCATCTCATGTTAGTAATGATATGTTAGCATCGGCGGTACACATTTTGCACACTTACGATCTCATAGCAACAAAGTGGATAACTATCTGTTCTCTCTTAGATGAAGGAATGTATGTTCATATACTTAATGAATGAATGAATAAACTTGAGGGAATAAAAATATGGGGAAAATCCACCTGTTACCCTACAGGCTGTTCTACTGGGCAGAAGAGAGCCATTTTCTTTACCAAGTTTTTAATCTATTTGAGACTCATGATTACCTTTCACTTAAAGTGCAATTAAAACACAGATATAATACTGAAAAATGCCATAAGGGCAGGTGGGAAGAGAAAACCATAGGAAATGTTAATTAACGAAGTACCACACTGGGCTAAGGGGTCGAAACCTTTATACCCTTTCAGGCAAAAAGGAGAGAGCTAAGAACTGCTAGGTTAAAAGCAAAAACAAAAAGTACCCGTAGTTGAGGCGCCACTCTTCCTAGTTGTGATTATTCAGGCCAGTTGTGGGTATGGGTATGGGTGTGTGCATATATATGCACACATGGGTATGCAGTGATTAGATACTGCACTTCCTGTGTATGTGGATGAATTATGCATTTCTTTTCTTCTTTCTCCAATGTAGGTTTATCAAAATTTGACAGTCATTTAGGAATGCCTTCGATGAATGTCCTCCATCTGGATATCTGCAAATTGTCCAACTTGCAGTCCATTTGGAATCAGGTGTTTTACTGGAAGGGAGTAAGCGAATAATCGACAAAAAGCCATTTTAATTTGACTACGTGATTTTAAAATGATCTCAGTTTTTCCATCAAAATTGTAATACGCTCATGAAAATAATATTAATTTGCCTTTCCTTTGCGAACACCAGCAATTGAAAGGGAAAGGACTGAGGAATGTGATGGAGAGCAGACCGCCCGTAATAAATGTTCCCCTGTGATTCTCTAAGGCACTGCTTCTCGAGCATTAATTTTCATTAGGAAATTCTGTGAGGAGCTTGTAACTGCAGATTCCTGGGCCTGCCGCATGCACTTAGCCCATGCTGAATTGCTTAATAGAATAATGAAAGCAAATTTGTCTAATTAATACCAACTTGACAACTTGAATAACAATAAATGCAATTTGTACATAAAATACAATGCTGCAAAAGTGTGTCATTCACCCCAATGGAGTGACTTGATATTAGGTGGCAACAGTAGGTGATGGTTGTTAAGAAAATGGACAGGAAATAAGCATTTTCTGAATGTTATATTCTTTTGAACCACTTTCTAAACCAAGTTTTTAATCTTCTTGGGGCTTGTAATTATCTTTCACTTAAATTGCACTTAAAGACATACCACAGAAAAATGCCTTAAGGGCAAAATAAAGGCAAAACACCAGAGTGCTTTGAAATGCATGAAAACAGTGCAGTTGTACGCTTGAGCCTTGACTTGAGGGCTGTAGAAGATGTTCCCTTTCTACCCCCCCACCACTTGGTGCATGTTCACAAAGCAAATATGGCCTATAATTCAGACTATCAGTTTGTTCTATGTTATATTCTCTGAGTAAAATCTCTTTCATGCAGAAAATTGCCTGTGCTTGAAATGGTAATGCCAAAATATAACTTTGTGTAAAATTTACATTTAGTGCACTTTTGGTTAAAAAATGAACTAATAAATAAATGGAGTCATCAGGAAATTTGTATGTGTGCGTGTATGTGTGTATATCTACATATTTTTTGAGAAATCATGGAGTAACATCATTAATTGAAGACTGTATTATTTTCCTTTTGTTGCCTTAACAAATTACCACAAACCAAGTGGCTTACAGCAACACAAAGTTATTGTTTTACAGTTCTGGAGCTCAGAAGTCTAAAATAAAGGTCAGTAGAGTTGTTTTCCCTCTGGAGGCTTAGGGAAAAATCTATTTCCATGTCTTTTTTAGCTTCTGGTGTCTGCCTGTATTCCTTGGCTTGTTGCCCCCTCCTCTACCTTCAAAGCACACAGCTCTGATTTCTTACTTGCATCATTTCATCACCTTCTCCTCTTCTGCAGTAAAATCTCCCTCTGCCTCCCTCTTTAGAGAACACTTGAGACTACATTTAGAATCCACTCTGATAATGCAGGATAAAATCATTGACGTAATGACATCTGCAAAGCCCCTTTTGTCATATAAGGTAACATTCACAGGTTTCTATGATTAGAACCTGGCTATTTTGGGAAACCATTAGTAAACTTACCACAGTTGTATTTGAAATAGGTTTGTGTAATAATTTAGTATATCTGGGATATGTCTCATACATTTCCCATTTTTACAAGTAGGTGAAGTGATCACAAAGTGATCAACAATCCACATGCATGGAATGCTTTGAAGTGGGATTTTAAATGAATTTAATGGGAAACTAAATGCATATGGAGCCTTTCATTTAATACTCTATTAGGAGAGCTTCCATTGAGAATTGCTATGTTTCATTTATGTGTAACATACATTTTTCTACAGGGCCATTTGATTTAAATGATAATGTTTTTTAAAGTAAGAAGCTGAAATAGTACTAATTGTTTACACGCATATAATACTTTACTGTTGACAGGGACCTTTTCTCCCAGGCTGTATGAGCTTGCTATGGCTACTCTAACAAGTTACCACAGATTTGATGGCTTAAAACAATGCAAATTTATTACCTTATGGTTTTGGAGATCAGTCCAAAATGAGTCTTACAAGGCTGAAACTTAGAGACTGCTTGCATTCCCTGGCCACTGGCCCCCTCCTCCATCTTCAAACCATTATCACTCTAACCGCTGCTTCTGTGGTCACATCTCCTTTTCTGACTTTAGACCTCTTGCCTCCCTCTTAAAAGAAATTTTTTAATTACATGGGGACTACTTAGATAAACCAGACTAATCTTTCTATTTTAAAATCCTTACCCTCACCACATTTGCAAAGTCCCTTTGCCACATAAGGTAATCTAGTCATAAGATCCAGAGATCTGGAATGCAGACATCTTCCAGGACCCAACGGCTAAGTCCTTCCGCAGTCAAAGCTTCAGATAAGAGGTCAGCCCAGGACAACACCTTCTTTGCAACCTTGCAGAGGACCCAGTTAAAGCTGTGGTTCTGACTTACAGAAACTGCGAGCTCATAAAGGTGTGTTCTAAGCTGCTAAGCTTGTGCTAATGTCATTACACTGTGATAGATAAGGAACACAACATCCACTGATTCTTTCCCAAGTTTATAAAGTGTGAAAAGAGACAAAATCTTGCTAGCTATACCAGGAGCCCTCCAGCTGCCCCTTCCAACATCCTCACCCTCAGAATAACCACTATGCTGAGTTTATGATAATCACCTCTATATCTTGGTTTATAGTTTTTATTACCAATGTATATTTCTAAATACTATAGTACAGCTCTGCCTGTTTTTGTTTGTTTGTTTGTTTATGCCTTTTGGGTCTCCTTTAATGTATAGGTTCTTCCTCCCCGACCTTTGAAGTTTATTTCTTTGAAAACTGCATCATTTTCTTTTAGAGTTTACTTTATTGGAATTTTGCTTATTGCATGTCTATAGGAAAGTTTAATATTTTCCTTAGTCTTCTATATTTCTTGCCAACTGAAAGTTGATTATAGAGGCTTAATCGTTTTTTGTTTTGAATTTTGTGGGGAACAATTACTTCCTAGGTGGTGTCATATGTTTTGTCAAGAGGGAGATTATGTCATTTTGTGTTGTCAGCAGCCATTTCTGTTTAATGCTTAGATATCTAATTAATTAGAGATTGAAAATGATGATATTCCAGTTCGATCACATCTTCTTTATTTATTTGTTGGGAATATGTCTGTGCAAGGAAACATCTACTCTCTGATTGCTGAGTGGTTCCAATTTTATAGGAAAGGAGAGATGAATGCTTGAATTTTTTCCTTTATTGGCTAATTTTCAAAACAAAAAATTTATTTCTTAGTATCTTTTAAAGATGGCCAGGATGCTATATATAATCAACGTTTATATATATGAAGGAACTATGCTTAATACATAAAATTTCCCAGAAGGCATGGCTTCCAACTTCCATACTCTACGTACTTTGCACTTCGTCAAGATGCTAAAAAGATTGGGAAAGTAAATTAAGCATGAGAGATATACAGATAATAACTCAACTTTAAAAACTCAACCAGCATTTAGTTTTTGAGAGCCTACTACCTGCAAGAACTGAACCAGGTACAGACATTTTAAAATGTGGTTTCTGCCCTCAACAAACTTGCTCTCTAATAGGAGAAACAAGGCATTGCATAAAACAAGAAGAATAAGACCACAGGACCAATACTAGTGAAAGATGCTAAAGGACTATGGAGGATTTCCACTCACCCACAGTCACACCTGAGGCTGCTATAACAAAATGCTGTAGACTCAGTGGCTTACACGACAAATATATATTTTTTCAGAATCCTGGAGGCTGCAAAGTTCAAGATCGAGGTGCCAGCTGATTTGGTGTCTGGTGAGGGCTCACTTCCTGGTTTGCAGATGGCTGTCTTCTTGTTTCAGCTTCACATGTTAGAAAGAAAGATCCAGTGTCTCCTCCTTTTTTTATAAGGAAACAAATTCCATTCATGGAGGATCCATTCTCATGACCAGATCATTTTTCAAAGTCCCCATCTCCAAATACCATAACATTGGGGATTACAGCTTCAACATATGAATCTTAGGGGGACAAACATATTTGGTACATAATACCCAGTTACCAAAAATGTGTACCCAAAAATGATAGAGATTCAGTATGTCTGAATTGAACATCATTGTTTTGACTTACAGGTATTTTAAAGACTTTTACTAGAGATATTATTTTGCTGCTCTAGAAAGTATAAATGGTTTATAGTTGTTCTAGCTCATTCATCCATGAGTTCGATCAACCCAATTAATCATTATTATTATTGATCACCTGATAATTACCTGGCACTTGCTAGGAACCAGGGATTTTTTATATGAAGGCAATATAATTCTACTCTCAAGGAGCAGATGTCATAGCAGACTGGGAACTGGCTAAGCATGTAATTACAAGTGTCAAATACACTCTAGAGCCAAAAAATGCGTTTCTTTGAAAACATTTACAAAGTCAGATTCTTTGGAAATTTAGATGAATTCTTCCTTTGGGTTGATTGGCATTATGGTATTGTGTTAAGTATCAAAAACAGGAAGTAAGGAAAAGAAAATAAAAGAAATGATGGCTGTGGCAGTAAGTTAACAGTAACAGGAAATACAGTTACTGGGGAACTTTTATTCTGTGCCCGATCCTGCCCCTGGCAAGTTCACATTGCATGTTCTAGTAAATCTCGTAACAGCCACTTTAGCTAGGCAGGTGTAATGGTTAATTTTATGTGTCAACTTGGATATACCATGATGCCCGGTCGTTTTGTCAAAAACGAGTCTAGATGTTCCTGTCAAGGTATTTTGTGGATGTGATTAATGTTTGCAATCAGTTGACATTAAATAAAGCAGATTATCCTCCATAACATGGGTGGGCCGCATTAAACACACTGAAAGCCTTAAGAGCAAAGACAGATGTCTACCAAAGAAGAAGGAAGTCTGCCTCCAAATTGCAATATAAACATTCTGCGTGACTTTCCAGCTGTAGAATCAAGATGGTAACATCACCTCTCACCTGAATTTCCAGGCTGTCATTTTGCCCTGTGGATTCTGGACTTGTCAGTCCACTTCAACTGTGTAAGCCAATTCCTTAAAATCTCTCTCTCTCTCTCTTATATATATATATATATATATACACACACACACACATACATACACACACATATAGTATTAAAGTTCTCCAGAGAAACAGAGCCAATAGGGTGTATAATATAGATATACATATGTTATTTAGAATATACATTATATATAATATACATAAAATATATATTTATAATTCATCACATTATAACTAATAGGACATATAATATGTGATTATGTATAATAACAATAGGACATATGTGATTATGTATATGATATATGTAATATATATGTTTATAATATATCATATATCCTATTGTTTCTATATCTCGGGACAACCCATCTAATATAGCAGATATGGTAATTGCCATTTTATACATTTAATAGATAGATAACTTTAGACAGGTTGAATAATTTTCCCAAGGGTTTCCCAAGAGGGTAGGTGTGAGATCTAGATTTCAAAGCCAAGTCTATCTGACCCACAGCCCTTGCTTCCCCCACTACTGATTGCTGCTGAGAAGGTTACATGTGAGGGGCCTGGTGCCTTGGTGATCAAAGGCTGTGTGAGTCACTCTCGTCAGAAATGCTAACTGGGGAGAAAGTTTTCCATAAGGAGAATGATTAAATGAAAAGAATCAACTTTCAGAGACAATGATGATCTTCACCATTCCTCTCAGGGTTCTCAAATCTAGTTTCTTGGAGAATCGGCATAAATGAGATGCAATATAAAGAGAAGAATTATCTAACACTGTCTGCTCCGCTTTAGAGCCTCTGTTCAGAGAGGCTGATGTAGCTACAGCGCTCAGAATAAGAGCTGCCATGTTGCTGGAGCATCTACTCTGTGCCAGGTGATTTATCTTCTTTGTCTGTAATCGTTGCCACCATCCTGCTGAGGACCACTCTTGGCTTTGGTCAGCTTCCAGAGTATGTAAACCCACACCACGTCTGATGGGGCCAGCCAGCCCTCCTTCATCTTGTAACCGTGGCGTATGGCCTCCAAGCTTGCCTGGCGTATTCTGTCTTAATTGTCTCACACTGGGAAGTGTCATGTCCCTTTCCTTATAGGACTGGTCATATGACCCCACTTATGCAAGGTGGTGGAGAAAGCAGGGAAGTGCATGGATCTTTGATGAGCTTTAGCAGCTCTGCCACCCACTCTCATTTAAAAGTGAGGAAGGCAGACTTCAAGGAGGATGTATTGCTCACCCTGAGTCATACACCACAGGTTTCTAAGATGCCTTGCTATTCACCTCCACCCCCTCCCTGTACCCCCACCACAATGCTTCTCCAAGCAGATATCTACTGTAGTTACTTCAAAGCAACTCAGATGCAAAATGATCTGCCTGTGATGCAGGAGAGGCCAACCACCACCCCCAAAAGGAATCCCACTACTGCAAACACAATGCAGCAGACACAGACACCTGCCAACTTGGCATACTTTGCATCAGTGCCACATTTCCCTACCAGGCTTTGATGAAGTTCTGATCATGTATTTCAAAAAAATCTATCCTACTGTGCAGGCTGTATCCCCTCCATCTGTCCCATGCTGGGTAAAATCTGCTACAGCTGCAAGCTACACCTGCTAGAGAGCCAGACAGTGTACCTTGGGAGTGGAGGGCAATTTTGCAGGTGGATGCTGAAAACTGGAAACTATTTTGCAAAAATTTTCGTATCCTTTTGTAGCCTTAATTGAAATATTTTTGAAAAGAAAATAAAATGCAAAGGGTAAAACAAAGGCTGGTGAATCAGGACGTGCATTTTCAATGCAAAATGAAATTTTACATTTGCATTGTAGAGAAAGAAGGTAGTCCCTCCTCCAGCCCAATCCAAAATGAAACAGCATACCTTTGTGTGGGTGAAGCTCATCTTCAGGCTGCAAGTGATCTACTGTGGGGGAGACAGCTGAAATTCACTGCCAGCAGTTCCGTTTTATTCTCATTTTCTTTTCTTTTTTTCAGTAAAAGAAAAAGTCAAGAAACACATTCTAGAGCCTTCCTCCTTCCTAATCTTCCTCGTTTCTTCTCTTGCTGTGTCCTTTGGAGAGTAGCATTGCAGTATAGCATGATACTCCAGCTCTGGAGTCAGAGGAGGCCTGGAGCTAGACTGTGACCCAGCTACTTAACTGCTGTCACTTTGGACAGGTTATTTCCGCTTTCTAAGCTTTAATTTCCCAGTCTTTAAAATGACATAAAAATATTACCGGCCGGGCGCGGTGGCTCAAGCCTGTAATCCCAGCACTTTGGGAGGCCGAGGCGGGTGGATCACGAGGTCAAGAGATCGAGACCATCCTGGTCAACATGGTGAAACCCCGTCTCTACTAATACAAAAAATTAGCTGGGCACGGTGGCGCGTGCCTGTAATCCCAGCTACTCAGGAGGCTGAGGCAGGAGAATTGCCTGAACCCAGGAGGCGGAGGTTGCGGTGAGCCGAGATCGCGCCATTGCACTCCAGCCTGGGTATCAAGAGCGAAACTCCGTCTCAAAAAAAAAAAAAAAAAAAAAAAAAAATTACCTAATTCATATAACTTTTATGAGATTAAACAAGTTCATGCGGGCAAAATGCTTAACACTTAAAACAGCGCTAGATCATAAGCTCTTCTGAAGTGGGAGCTGCCATTATTATTATTATCATTATTATTGTATAATAATAGTAGGAGCAACATTAGTAATAGTAGTAGTATTTATGACTTCTGGGACAATGGAAATTTTTCAGTTATTGGGTGAGATGATAGAAAGGAGAGACTAACTGTGGACTGAGGCTTAGCTAAGGAGGTGTTAGTTTAGCTGAATAAATATTTCTTAATATTTAATGTAAGTCAGAATGGTAAGAAAGCAGAAATATGGATGTTGAGGTCAGGTAGACATATAGGTGGACTTAGACATAGACTCTGACTGTTCTGCCGTTTCTAGCTTTGTGATATTGGACCTATTACTCAACCTCTTTGACCCTCACTTTGCTCATTTATAAAACGGGCCTAATTTCATGACCTGTGGCCTTCTCTGAAGCTCTTGCTGCGGTATGCAGTGATTGTATCACTTTATTGTCATAAAGAAGACCAAATAAGAGAAAGTAAGCTTATAAAGTGGCATGAGAAAAGATTGGCTTTAAAAATAACTTCTTTAATTCAATTTTCTTTATTTTGAAAGTGACTCACCATCATTTTATTTAAATAGAAAGGAAAAAATTCAAATAGGCAAAAGAGAAGAAATTACACATCATCCCTCAACTCAAGAATAGCCACGGCCAACATCTTGGTGTTTATCCAAGAAAATTATCTTGGCTGCAAGGTTGATGAGATATGAAAGCAGGCCACCTAGAGAGGGGAACTTTGGGCCTCAGAGCCACCGCCATCTGGGGTCAATAATGTGTTCATTGCTCTGTTGAAAGCAGAGGGCTCTACCAGATGACAGGCTCAGCCCCCTGCTATGATTTATTGTAAGAAAAGTGCCATCAGCTGTCACACTGCACCAGTGTCATCCACTCCCCATCCCTAACCTGGGGACAAGATGGCCACACAATCAAAGTTAGTTTTAAAGACACTTTATTGAAAGGGAAGCAGGACATAAACTGAAATCTGGTGTGTTTGGTGAGTTTTCTCACCTTCCTTTTCTCCCTCTCTCCTTTTTTGTTTCAACTCTCAGCCCCTTTGTTAGTTGTGGGGTCCATGAAGCTCAGGGACTCACAGTCAAGATGGAGATGGCTCCAGGTAGCCCTTCCCACTTCTTCCTGGATAACAAAAAGACAGACAAAAAAGCTTCCCAGGCATCCTCTGTACTTCCCTGCACAGTGCTCAGCATACTGATCTAGGTCCAGTGTCTGTCTTTCCTCATGACTACAAGCTCCAGCAGGGCAAAGACCATTTCCCCTGTGGTCATTACTCTATTCCCAGTGCCTCTGGGGAGGTACTCAGTAACTGTTGATCAGACTGCTGCTATTGAAAGAATATATGAGCTGGGTGGTATTTGTAGTGAATGTTTGTTGTTCTGTATCCCAGTGCTATGGTTTGGATATTTATCTCCTCCAAAACTCATGTCAAAATTTAATTGCCATGGTAACAAGTGCTAAGAGGTGGGATCCTCAAAAAGGTGATTAGGCCATAAGGGCTCCACCTTCATAGACAGGGTTGGGGCCATTATAAAAGAGCAAGCCCCCTCTTGCTCATTCTTGCCCTTCTTCCGTCCTCCTCCATGGATACACAGCAAGAAAGTTCTTGCAAGATACCAACCCCTTGATCTTGAACTTCTCAGATTCCAGAACTTTGAGCAGACACATTTCTATTTATTTTAAATTGTCAAGTATGTGATATTGTATCATGGCAGCACAAAAAGGATGAAGATACTCTGTCACTTTCTTCTCTATTCTGGTTTCTATAACACCCCTTTCTTTGGGCAATCACCCCTCCTCGTCCATGAATTTTGATGGGGCTACTGATCTCAAACCCAGACCCCAAATTTTGGGGACAATGGATATATAAGACACAAGCTTGGGTAATCAGATTCTGTTTCTATTTTTTTTTTTAGAGACAGGGTCTCCCTCTGTCACCTGGGCTGAAGTGCAAGTACAGAGGCACAATCACAGATCATTGCAATATAGAATCCCTGGGCTCAAGCAATCCTCCTGCCTCAGCCTCCCAAGTAGCTGGGACTACAGGCACACACTACTGCATCTGGCTGTTTTTTCTTTTTGGAGAGGTGGGATCTCACTTTTTTGCCCAGGTTGGTCTTGAACTCTTCAATCAGACGTTTTTCTCCCAGAGCCAGGCGGTGAGGAGAGGAAGGCCATGACCAAGTTCAGGGGATGGAGGGCTGCACTCATTCCTGCTGGCTTCTCCCAAAGCCTAGTTGACAGGCTAAGAGGTGCAGTCTATCATAGAGTCTCTGAGGAACCTCAGTGCCTTTCCCATCAATCTCTCCTTTTAAGTTAGTCAGAACACATTTATCTTGCTTGCTACAAAAAATAAAATAACATATATCTAATATGATTTTTTTGTCTTTAAAGAGTTTAATTGAGGTGAAATCAATATAACATAACATTTACCACTTAAAAATGTACAATTCAATGTCATTTAGTATAGTTGTACTGTTGTGTGCCACAACACTGTGGTTCCAAAACACAATCTATCAAGTTCCAAAACATTTGTGTAACCCGAAGAGAAAACCCGTACTCATTAAGAAGTCACTCTCCATTCCATCCTTCCTAGCCCCTGACAACCACTTGTTTTCTGTCTGTGGATTTATTCTGGCTATTTCATATAATTGGAATCATATGATATGTGACCCTTTGCATCCATTTGTTTCACTTAACGTAATGTTTGTATGTTTCTCCTACTCACATCCTAGCACGTATTAGCACTTCTTTCCTTTCCATGGCTGAGTAATAGTCCCCTGTATGGATATATCACATTGTTGTTTATTCATTCATCTACGGGTGGATGTTTGGTTGTTATCCCTTTTGGGGGCTATTGTGAATGGTTGTGAAATGCTCTTGAAAAAAAAAAGAGTGAGTTTGGCAGGTAAGAAAAGGGGGAAGGCTATTTGAAGGAAAGAGAGCAACTTATTCCAGGGCAGAGAAATTTTCTTACCTGGCCTTCCCTCTTCTCACTCTTCCAGGCTGCAGTCTCCACACAGCAATTACAGTGATCTCTCTAAAGCCGACATCAGGCCACATGGCTTCCTTGTTAATTACCCTCAATCACACCATACATTTCTTCTTGCTTACTACATTATGGCCCCAGCACGGCTCCCCTTTCTGTTCTTATAACATCATCAAGCTTGGTTCTACCTCAAGGCTTTGGCATTTGCAGGACACTCAGGCAGAAACACTATTCTTTCTGAACTTCTCATGGCCAACTTCCTCTCATCATGCAAATATCTCTTCCATAGAGAAGTCGTCCCTAACATCTTAGGGATGTTCTCCTTATTCACACACACCACCTCTGGTCACTCAACTATCTCATTATCAGAAATTATCTTTTTTTTTTTTTTTTTTGAGACAGAGTTTTGCTCTGTTGCCCAGGCTGGAGTGCAGTGGCATGATCTTAGCTCACTTCAATTTCCACCTACTGGATTCAAGCAATTCTGCCTCAGCCCCCCAAGTAGCTGAGATTAGAGGTGCCCGCCATGGTGTCTGGATAGCTTTTTTCTTTTTTTAAGTAGAGATGGGGTTCACCATGTTGGCCAGGCTGGCCTTGAACTCCTGACTTCAGGTGATCCACCTGCCTTGGTCTCCCAAAGTGCTGGGATTACAGGCGTGAGCCACCGTGCCCAGCCAGAAATTATCATTCTCACTCATCTGTGGTGTGTGATTTTACTTGTTTGGTTTGATTTGGTTTTTGGTTCCTCTCTGCCCTATATTTTCACCAGAACAGAAGCTCCAAGAATAATTAATTGCTTAATGAGTGGATGGCTGAATATGATCCATTAGTGAACTGGTAAGGAATATATTGTGTCTGGTGCAGAGAAAGAGAGCTTCGGGTGGCATGGGGTGTGGTAGAAATGTTGACTGTGCCCAGATAATTCAAGATGCCCTCTTTATACCAGGCACACTCTAATTTAGGTTTAGAAATTATCTGGTGTGATTATTTCACAGTACCAAAGGGAACTGAAGGCTTGTCTGTTATTTCTGTTTCAGAGCCAGCATGGAAACCCTGGAAGAGTTGCTCCTGAGAAGCAGCTTTGCAAGAGGTGGGCAGCATAGTGGGTTGGAGGAGTCAGAAGATCTGTGTTCTCTTTTAGTGCTGTGTGGCTTTGGACAAATCACCTAATCTCCCTGAAATTCAGGTTTCTCATTAGCACAAATGAACAGTATATGAAGATAAGGGCTTTCCATGGTCTATTATGAAATGTGAGATAGGTTTGTGTATACTTACTCTAGTTTTGTGCTCAGAACACTCTGCCTTATGTTGTGCTGCGAGGTTGATAGGGATTACAGTTCTCATTTGACAGGTGAGGATCCAAGAGGGTGAGTCGATTGCTTGAAGTCAATTGTCAACCACTGGAGACGTCACGGTGAGGTCTGCCTCCAAGTCCAGGATGTTTTCCACCTGTGCTTCCCTACCTACCTCACCGGTATGTTGGGATAATTAATGACAAGTTATAAACACATAGATTTTGTTAATATTTTCTGCCACATATTTCATTCCCATAATGGCACCTCCCCCATGCTATCAATATTGAACATCCCACTTTTAACCATCGCCATCTTTCCAGCTCACTCTCTCTCACAATAATTTTTCAATGACTGAGATCAAATTCCACCGATTCTCTTGTCTTTTCACTCATCCTCAGTCATGTCTTCTTTTGTGTTCTTATTCAGCTTAGATTCCATGGGCTGTCATTAAAGTCATACCTTTTATCTCTTTCCATTCATTGCACTTTCCAGGTTAAACTAAAATTCTGGTTGAATCAAACACTATCTATTATTCAGCTTCACCCACATGCTGAACGTGCTGTGTGAAAAAAACACACAGCCAGGCCTTTCTTTAAATTCATAACCTCGAGCCTCCAGGTATATTTGGTAGTGCCTTGCAAGTCCTATTAATTCACTATCCCCGGGTGATTATTTCATCCTTGTTCTCTCTCCTCAAAGCTTCAGCACATCGTTGCCCAGTCTCATTCTTAGATGATGTCCTTCCTTTCTATTTTACTGAGAAAATAGAAACAGTTATGAAGATAAAGCTAGCTATTGCCACCTCATATATCCCACCTACGGGCATCTGTTCCTACTCTGCCTTCCTTCCTGTTTCTATAGAAGGAAAGTGCTTGCTGCTGTCGAAGGCCAAATTACCACTCATGCATTGCAGCCCACCCTCTCTTATCTACTTATAAAAATTGCTCCAGGAATTGTCCCCTCCCTCCTACAACAGCATCATGCCAGCGTGTTGTAATAATACCTGTCTTAAATAAGACCTCTTTTGATTCCTCATTGCTTAGAACGATTCCCCTCCTCCATTCCTCTGCTACAGTAGCAGCAAAACTCCTTGGTAGATTTGAGTTCTATGCTTATTTGTCTTCAATTCTTCTCTTTCAAGTCTTTCTCAAACCCACCCAATCAAGATTTGACTCCTACCATCCACCCAAGTAACCCATGCCAAAGATGTCAACATCCTTCAACGTTGTTAAATCCAATGGTCAATTCTTAGTCCACATTTGACTTGACCTAGCATTATTTGATGTAATGACTTTCTCTTTCTTGAAACACTTTTCCCACTTGGCTTCTCAATTTACCCAACTGGTTTTATATCACCTTTGGTAATTCTTTCATATTTTTTCAGCATTTAAATTTTGGAGTATGCCAGACTTCTTCTCTGCCTAAACCCACTTCTAGAGTGGTGTCATCCATACTCATGACTGTAAACACCTTTGTAAACCATGACTCTTCCAACTAGATCTCCAGCCTGGACCTCTGTTCCTCATACATATGTCCAAGTTAATTCTCAAACTTTCCATCTGGGTGGCTAAGACATGTCTCACATTTGTAGTTCTTACCTCCTCCAAGACTGTCCCTCCACTGTCTTCACTATCTCAGTTAATGGCAATGGCATTTCTTCAGTTTTGCAAATCAAAAATTTAGGATTCATTTTTGCCTTGTACTAGTTTGCTAGGGTTGCCGTAACAAAGTATTATAAACTGAGTGGCTTAAACAACAAAGCTGTACTGTCTCAGTTTTGGAGGCTAGAAGTTTGAGATCAAGGTGTTGGCGGGGTTGGTTTCTTCTGAGGCCTCTCCCCTTGGCTTGTGGATGGCCGCCTTCTCCCTGCACCCTGCATCTTCACATCATCTTCTCTCTTATGTGTCTCTGTCCAGTTTTCCCGTCTTATGAGGACACCAGTCATATTGGATTAGGGCCCACACTAATGACCTCACTTTAACTTCATTACCTCTGTACAAGTTTGGGTGGGAGGACATAATTGAATCTGTGACAATTCCTTTCTTTCTCTTATAACCTATCTCCACTCTATAAGTTGAATCCTTCAGTTGGGTCCACTGTATAGATCCTCATAGATCCTTAAGTTGAGTCCACCTCATAGCCTGAACTTGACCCCTGCTTACCAACTTCAATGTTATTATCCACTCTTGTTTAGTTTACTGCAATTGCCTCTTCAGCTGATGTCCCTGCTTCTGATCTTTGCTCCTAGAACCTACTGTCAACACAGTAGCCACAGTGATCCTGTCATAATAAAAATCAGAGTTTAACATTCCTTTGCTCAAAATCTTCCAATTGCTCCCATCTCTCTCACAGAAAATCCAAAGTTCTAGAAGCCTTCAAGTCTCCGCATGCTGTGGCCCCAGCTCTGTCTCTGTCTTCATTCACTACTCACTCCAGCACGTGGGTCCTCGTGCCCTTCCCTGGGCATGCTTGAGCTCTCTCCTCATCAGGCATTGGAATTTGCTGCTCCCCTGTCTGGAACTGTCTTCCAAGACATCCATGCTGTCCATTCTCAGATGTCACCTTCTCCTAAATAAGGAAGCAACCCTCCCCAGCACTCCCATCTCCTTCCTCTGCTTGCTTTTCCCCACCCCATAGCACTTAGTAGTACCTGACATACCATGAAATTACCTGCTTATTAGTTTGTTTGCTGTATCTTCTTATATAAATATAAGCTTCATGAAAACAGGCACTCTCTTTTGTTGTGGGTGTCTACTGCTGTATCTTCAACACCAAGAACAGTGTCCAATACCTAGTATAAGTATGTAATACACCCACAGACACACACACATACATTTACATATACATGTAAATATGTTTTCATATATTTATATGCATTTGTGTTGTGGATATGCATAAATACATATATACACATATATGTATTCTATATTTGTTGAATAAAGTAATAGCATCTGTCCATATGGAAAGAATGAAGCAATAGTAGTAAAATGCTTTCTCCCTCCATTTTTTCTTTTTCTTTTGTTCCTGTGTGCATATGCTTACTCTAACTCTGTGGCTTTTTTTCACCTCCCATGTCTTGCTTTCTCTCTGCCCCTGGGTCCCCTTCTCCATTGCCCTTCATTCTCCTTCTTGGCTCTGCAGGCATCAGGGGGAGACCCCTTCCAGCCTGCTGCTGCAACCACCTGCATTTCTTCATTCCCACCTGGCTTGCTCACCAGCATGATCGACTTAGAGTCACCAGGATGCGATGTGGGTCTGTCCTAGAGTTGTTGATGTGTCCATTTTTCATTGATGGAAGCTGATCCTTGTAGATATGTGTATTTATAGATGAGAAGAAATCAGGAATGCTTATTTGGTTCTGAGCTATAATAAGCTCATGTGGTGTAATCAGCTTAGCATGTTTCTGTTCCTTCTGCCCCCATACATAATTCATTCAAATGGACACTTTTCTTCCCCCAGGGAAACAGGGAGGAAAGGAAAGTCAGGAAAGAGTAATGCTAGCCTTTGGTGTGGTGGAGGTTGGTAAATGAACCTGGGAACATGCCTAACTGGGAATTGGGAGAGGGTCAGGGTGGAGATGGAAGCCCTGCACAGGGGATGAAGTGGTGCAAGGATTTGAGCACCTTCACAAGGCACTGGGCCAGAGCTGGATTTGGGCTGCTTAATGGCTAGGATATATCAATACCTACATGTCAGAAATACCACTTGTTCTGTGTGCATTTGTCTTCACCACTGACTCCTTACTTCTGGATCAAAATCTCTCAGTGCTAACAATTTAAGAGCTGTGGCTGGTTGCAAGCAGTTTTGCAGACTGGCCAGCTTGGAAGCTCATCAGGCTGAGGGACACTCTAAAATGATCTGACCCAACCCCTCTTTTATTGATGAGGAAACTCGACTCCAGAGGAGGAGTTGAATGACTAAGGTCATTGGGAGAGTTAGGCATATTTATGCTACAAATTGTTATTTAAAAAGAAACTAGTTCATTTGCATGACTTGGGTGATCATCCTTGAGTTCTCTCTTTATCTTAAACTTCAATCAAATAATCAGGAAGCCCTGTTGGCTCCCTACCCCTCACCCCAGTTTATACAACAGTCACTACTTCTCACTATTTTCACCATCATTACTTCTGTAAAACAGTATCACTAGCCTCCAAATTGGTCTCTCTACTTCTACTCTTACTCTCTCACCCAGCTCCTACTACTCTCTTTTCCTACAGCAAGCACAACAGTCTCTTTCAAAGTAAATTATATTACATCACTCTCATACCATGCCTTTGTTTCTCCATGTTCCAAAAAATGATCTCCAAACGTTTTGATATGGACCACAGGCTGCTGCATCTCCTACATGTTCTGCTTTGCAGTCTCATCTAAAACCACTCATCCCCCTTGTTCATAATCCTCCAGCCACATGGGTCTTCTTCTGGTTAGGCTTTGTGTCCCCACCCAAATCTCATCTTGAATTGTAATCCCCAGGTGTTTAGGGAGAGATCTGGTGGAAAGTGATTGGATGATGGGGTGGTTTCTTCCATGCTGTTCTCATGGTAGTGAATTCTCACCAGATCTGATAGTTTTATAAATGGCAGTTTTACGTACACAGACACACACACACACACACACACACACACTCACTCTTTCTCTCTCTTTCTCTCTCTCCTGCTGCCATGTAAGACTCTGCCTGCTTCCTCTTCCACCATGATTGTAAGTTTCCTGAGGCCTCCCCAGCCATGCAGAACTGTGAGTCAATTAAACTTCTTTTCTTTATAAATTACCCAGGCTCAGGTATGTCTTTATAGCAGTGTGAGAACCCATCTTGGTTTCTAATATTATTCTCCAATGAAAGAAACCAGAGATCCTTGGAGAATAACTGATTCTAGGACTAGAGACATGAGACATATAAGATGAGCCTGGGCTGCCTCGCAGTGCCAGAAATTAAGGAAGTACTCAAAACCAAACCAAACAAAAAACCCATAATGACAGGGTGTAGGTCAAAGTCACCAAGAAACAACTGAAAGAGTTTCTAATGATCAAAGCTGAACTAATTTGAATAATAAATTAAAATAATATTGGATTCTAACCCAAAGCATAAAATAAATATCCATGAGTCTATACTGATATAAATAAATAATAAAATAGCTGAGTTAATGGAGGAGAATAAACTATTCTCTTATGGAGAAGAAGTTCAAATAATCTATAGACACTACACACTGAGGAGCTCAGCATAACTTCCCACTCCTTAAGTGTGGGTTACACATAGTGACTTTCTTCCAAAGAACATAGAATGGAAAGGAGGCAGGGAGGGGGAGATGGAGTTACTTTACACAGAAGAAATCTGACAAATACTACTTTAGTCAGGTGATCAAGAGCAACATAGGCAGTGCTACATCATGTGACCAATACCCATGATGTTCTGAAAATGGTACTTTATCTCTGCAGTCTTCCTCTCAAGAACCCATCACCCCAGTTTAATCACAAGCAACACAGCAGACAATCCCAACTGAAGGACATTCTATGAAATACCTAACCAGTGCTTTGTAAAACCGGCAAATATGTGATCAAAACAGGAGGAGTCTGAGAAACTGTCATGGCAGAGAGAAGCCTTAGGAGTCAGGACTAAATGAAATGTGGTAACCTGGATTGGATCCTGGACTAGAAAACAGACATTAGGTAACAATTAAGGAAATCTAAAGAAAATGTAGAGTTTACTTCATAATAACGTATCAATATTGATTATTTGATTGTAACAAATACAGTATACTAATTGTATTAGTCCATTTTCACACTGCTATAAAGATACTTCTCGAGACTGGGTAATTTATAAACAAAAAAATTTAATTGATTCACAGTACAGCATGGGTAAAGAGACATCAGGAAACTTACAGTCATGGTGGAAGAAGAAGCAGGCACCTTCTTCACGAGGTGGCAGAAGAGAGAAGACTGAGAAACTTCCAAACACTTATAAAACCATCAGATCTCATGAGAAGTCACTATCACGACAACAGCATGAGGGAAATGACCCCATGATCCAATCGCCTCTGTCCCTGGACATGTGGGGATTACAAATCAGGATGATATTCAGGTGAGAACATGGAGTCAAACCGTATCACCAATGTAAGATTTTAATAACAGAGGAAACAGGATACCTATGTAATGGACCTCTCTGCACTACATTTGCAGTTTTTCTAAAAATCTCAAATTGAAAATCTAAAAATTAAAGTTTAATTAAAAAATAATTCAGGTAACATAACTCAAACTAATGCATATTAAGCAGTTTTTAAAAATATGAGTCAAGTGTGGTGGTTCATGCCTGTAATCCCAGCCCTTTGGGAGGCTAAAACAGGAAGATCTCTTTAGGCCAAGAATTTGAAAACAGCCTGGACAACACAGTGAGACTCCATCTCTACAAAAAGGAAAAAAAAATGGCAGGATGAGGTGGTGCACACATGTAGTACCAGCTACTTGGGAGGCTGAGGCAAAGGATTACTTGAATAAGGCTACAGTGAACCATGATTGTGCCACTGAACTTCAGCATGGGTGGCAGAGTGAGACATTGTTTCAAAAAATATATATGTATACACACACACACACATATATGTATGTATATAAGTCAAATTACTCTTGTCATAGAGAATGGTCATGGTATATTTTAATTTTTAAGAAATGTGAATTTTAAAGTAATGTATATAGTACATTCCTATTGTTATAAAAGTAATAAAAAGTGTGGAAGATACACACGAAACAATGGAGTTCATTTCAGGGAGTGACACTGAATTCGTGAAGGGATTTATTAACCTTTTCCTTGTATATCTATCTTTGTATTTTTGACATGGTATACTAAGCATATATCTATTTAAATTGGTTAAAGTCAATAAATAAAGAAAACAAACCCCAGATGATTCTGATAATCAGGTTTGGGCACCAAAGCTCTAGTTTCCCCCATCTCTACAGCAATTATATTTCAAGTGCAAATAAGGGCAGTTGACAAGTGCTTCATAGCTTCTAAAACCTCCTTAATAGTAATACTCTCGTTTAATGTCCAAGCAGCTCTTAAAAATAGGTTTATTTATTGCCTCATTTTACAAAAGAGGCTACTCATGGACTTGCCCAAAGTT
Source organism: Aotus nancymaae (assembly GCF_030222135.1). Lineage (NCBI taxonomy): Eukaryota > Metazoa > Chordata > Mammalia > Primates > Aotidae > Aotus > Aotus nancymaae. The sequence goes on along the minus strand of NW_026988450.1, from coordinate 80,816,133 downwards.
TTGCAGCTCATCAGCTGGAGAACAAGGAGTAACTGTGGATCTTGCAACATGTGCCATCTTTCCTCTCTAATTCGTCACCCAGGCATGAATACCTCCTAGTAGCCTATATAATAGAAAATAAAGAATGATTTTGAGCCAGATTCAAATCTTCTAGAAAAAACAGGCCATGCTATTTTAAATTATCTTGAATTAAAATCCTAAGGAAACTGGCAAAACACTCTTAGTTCCCTCACATGAATTAGAATACATTTTCACCAGTCTTTTAAACAGTATTTTTAACCTAAGTAATTTTGAGTATATCAATAAGGGTATATTAATAAGGGATCAGTTGCAAGTTAGTAACATCCAGCTCAAACTGATTTAAGGGAAGGAACATTAAGATCTCATAGGTACAAAAAGTCCAAGGGTGACTTTCAGGAGCAGCTTGATCCAGATGCATATACCATGTCCTCAGGGATCTCTCTCCACCTTTTGTTTTTCTCTCCCATATGTTGGCTTTATTCTCATGCAGCCTTCTTTACTGCAGTGGTCAGAGAGCTGCCAGCAACCTCAGCAGAAAATAAGTGTCCCTAAGAGTTCTAGCAATAGTCTCAGGTTTAACCCTTATCCATTGCTGTTGTTCGACTTGTTGGCCTAGCTTGGATCATATGTTCACCCATGAACCAAATACTGTCATTAAAGAAAGGCAGAATTTTTATTGGCCAGGCCTTAGAGAGGGTATTTTCCTGCAGCCTGGAGGTGGGGTCAGCCATACAGAACCCACATGGAGAGTAGAGGGGAAGCTCCTTGGTGAAAATTTAGGGTGCTGTTACCAGAAGAGAGAATGGACGCCAGGTAGGCAGAGCCAAGAGAGAGCTTCAGCACTGAGTGCAAAATATTCCCCACAGGGAACCAGATGTCTAGATTACCAGGTTGGGTAATATCTAAAATGTGAAGGAGAAATTGCTATGGTTTGAATGTATCTCCCAAAGTGCCTGTGTTGGACACTTAATCCCCAATGCAACAGTGTTGAGAGCTGGGACCTCTATGTGGTGATGTGTCATGAAAGCTCTGTGCATTAATACTGTTATTGCAGCATTTGAACCAGATTTCAACCAAAACTTTATTCTTTGCAAGATATTAAGAACTAGGGAAAAAAAGAATTAGAAATGTGAGTGGTAATGGAGTAGCTATCATTTTACATAGATGTTCCATTTTATATTGTTTCACAGTTTACATGAAAGAATTTGCTATCCTAATTTAGTAGTGATTTAATACCCTATATGATTTATACCCCCCTCCATATTATGATCCAGTTCCACGATGCAGTGTTGTGGAAATACTGCATTGTGCAGTAAAACAGTATTTTTTTTTTTTGAGACGGAGTTTCGCTCTTGTTACCCAGGCTGGAGTGCAATGGCGCGATCTCGGCTCACCGCAACCTCCGCCTCCTGGGTTCAAGCAATTCTCCTGCCTCAGCCTCCCGAGTAGCTGGGACTACAGGCACACGCCACCATGCCCAGCTAATTTTTGTATTTTTAGTAGAGACAGGGTTTCACCATGTTGACCAGGATGGTCTCGATCTCTTGACCTCGTGATCCACCCGTCTAAAGTTGGGAATCAGAACAAATCATCTCCAAACCATATAAAGATGTCCCATTCCATTTGGAATGACATATTACCTCCTTATAAAATGATTATTTGCTGCCTGCCCAATCCTTCCATTCCTCCCTGCTCCCCTGCCTCACCATGTTGGGTTCCTTTTTCTGTTCTTTGAGCAAAATCAGGCTCTCCCCAGTCTAATAATTTTTTTTTTTTTTTGCATTTCTCTCTCCCTGGGAAAAATCTTCCTTTGTTCTTCATATAACGACTGTTTCTTTCTCCTTCTCAGGTCTCATCCCAAATGTCATCTGTTCAGAGATGACATTTGATGACCTGCTTTGACTACCCAAATCAACTCTTCACTCTCATTCTATCATCACTCCACTTTTTTTTTCCTAGCCCATATCATGATCTTCAATCTTCTCTTATAGTATTTATTTGTTGACTCATTCATTGTATGTTCACTCTGAATGAGTGTAGAAATTTCAGGATGATCAAAATCTTTTCAATCTTGGCCATCACTTTATTCCCAGCCCCCAGGGACTCAATACTATTAGCTGGGAAAAAAATGGGTCATTGGATCAACGGGACCCTTATGCCCACCCAAATTAGAAATCTTTACACTAACTACACCATGTCTTAAAACACAATTATTTGGACACACACCCATATTCAAGTAGGTGAGCTATAGGACAGGTGGAAAATTAGATTAAAAGTAGAGTTCAGAATGAATATTGTCATTCTTCTTCATTAAGGCAATGAAAGCCTTGAAAATATAACTTCTCTCTAAGCTGTAAGGGGCAGAAGATTTGTGGCTAAGACCTGTCTTTGTTTTTGGACAAATTGTGCCTAACAGAGCTTGTGTGGCAGAAAAAGGTGAGATCATTTTAAGCAGATGCCAGCCAACTTGAGAAGGGTTGACTGATATGACAAAGTCTTTTCACAAAAAAGCTCAAATCAAAGAAGATGACTGACAGTGAAGTAAACATTTTAGAACTAGAGTAATTAGGAATATATTAGCAATTAAAATCAACTTATTATCATTAGCAAAATTGGCAGTTACTTGCAATTACCCCAGGGGCCTCATTTCAAGTTTATCTTAGTTGATTTTATTAGGAAGGATTAATGTGTTCAGAGATACGGTTTTAATTTTTGTGGATTTCATGTACTCACATCCCTATTCATAGTTAGTTGAACTCAGTGGTTCTAAAATAATAATCTTGTGGATGCCACATTTTCTATGAGCTGGACCCAGGTGTTCTAACACTAAAACTGAATAAAGCTATTGTTAACTCACTTCTCAGAGAAAATTAAATTAGTGGATATGTTTCTTAGTTTTTTTCTCATAATTTCTTTAGGCCTTTAGCACCTGCTACCACTTGTCTGCTAGGAAGTGCCAGAAAATGACAAAACCCTGGATTTGAAGCAAATAAACTAACCAAGTAAAAACTGAACACCACCCTTTTCAGATCAATAGGGTCTTAACTATGTGGAAATGTGTGTGATGGAGGAGACATCACATGGTAAGAGGGGAAGGACTGAACTCTCCATTTCCTTCACCCTTTGGTTCTGCTCTTCTCACAGTGAGGAGGTTACTCTTTAGCATCATAAGACATCAATGTTTTATCACTTAGCATTCCTTGTTGTTAGCCACGAAAATGCCTCTGGCAACAGAATCAAAAGCATTAGAAGAATATTGGGGAGCGCATATGAATTATGGAAATCTGGGTAGGTTTGTAGTAAAGAATTTGACCAAAGAGAAGGACTGGCCTTTGTCCTCAGCTTCTAGGAGGCAATCTCTAGTGTCTTTATTTATCTGGGGACATTGGGTCACAGTGGTTAGTCCAACGCTGTGATTTAGGGCAGGTGCCAACCAGACTCATGTAGTCTTACGGTGGGGACTTTCCATGCCAGAAAGACCAATAATGTAAAGGAGTGTGGGGGTGAGGACTTTGGATCACATGATATCAGTCAACTCAGGGATTGAGATTAACTTCATGGACAATCAATCAGTCAATCGGTTATGCCTATGTGACAAAACACCAATACAAATTCCGGACACTGAAGCTCAGGTGAGCTTTCTTGGTTGGCAGTGCTCCGTATGTGTGATCATACACTGGTGCCGGAAGAGTAATGCGTCCTGACTCCATGAGGAGAGAGCAACCAACGCTTCTGGACTCTGTCCATGTATCTCTTCATTTGGCTGATTTAATCTACATCCTTTTTCTTTAATAACCTGTAGCTGTTACTGTAAGAGCCTCCAGGAAGTTCCATGACTTCATCTAGTGAACTAAGGGTGGTTTTTCAAACCCCCTGAAATTGCAGTTGGTGTCAGAAGTGAGGGAAGTGTTGCATGGAGAAAGTGCCCCCTAAAACTTTGTAGTAGGTCTTAAAAATTTGCTGTAGCTGCACCAAAGCTTGCAATGAGCAAAAACTGGGTGTGCTCCGGAGTGCCAAGAAGGTAGAAGAAGAGGCATATCAGCCATGTAAAACGCTCTAGGCAAGACCCCATGGGGATGACTTCACTAATCTTTCTGTTTACAGGTGTTCCCTAAAGAGAAGACTGTCATGACCTCACCATATGAGCAAAGTGAGGTCATGTATCCCCACACTGGCCATTCTTCCAGGGGTGGAAGGAAAATAAGAGGGGTCACTTTACCCCTCCTGCAGGAAGCTGGTACCTGGACTTGCCCTTCAAAGTGACCCAGGGGAAAAGATGCTGGGTGGTGAAACATGGCACATTTCTACTTCAAAAGTAACACATGAGAAACTATCAATAGCTGCAAGATTCCATTTTGTGTTAGAGATACTCTATGCAGAAGAACTTGAAGGCTTGGTCTCCTCCCACTGAGGCTGTGTAGGGGCCAGAAACAACAGATGCCTTGACCCCCACAGGCACTGGCAGGATGGAGCTAGAAGCGAAGGAGAAGGCTGTGCTAAGGGGCAAATAAGGAAACAGGTCAGGACACCAAAACGGAAGAGGGTGGGCATGTTATACCAGGTGCCCATCCCAGAGGAGCTGACCTGGTGGGAGGCTGTGCTGGCTGAGTCATTCTGGGCACGTTGAGGATGTGCGTCAATGGGCTCAGAGGGGGCCACGGGGAGCCTTTAGCTCAATGATTTTCAAACCCTGCGTTTATGGAGTATCTCATGAGCTGGGTTCACGTGTTCCCCCTTCAACATCAAATGAAATCCAATACTTTTCTTCTTCTAGGTCTACATAGACAAATCATTGATTAGATTGTCTCAGTTCTTCTCAGGTTGGTGCTTATGGTCATTGACCCCTGCTTCAACCTGAAAAGATCCTTTTTTATTTGCCTGCATATTAGGATTTGAATAGAAGGCTTAGGCTGCTAAATCAGAGTTCAAAAACCATGGAATCCAGCTGCAGTCATGTGGATTTCATTCCTTTCCCCTCCAAACCTCATTCTTAAAATTCGATTCTTAGTGTTGGAGGTGGGGCCTAATGGGTGGTGTTTGAGTTATGGGAGAAGATCCCTCATGAATAGATGATTGTCTTCCCTTGGAGGTGAGTTCTAGCTCTGTTAGTACCAGAAGGAGCAGGTTGTGAAAAACAGCCTTGTCTCTCTTGCTCCTCTCTTGCCTTGTGGTCTCTGCACATGCTAGTTCCCCATCATCTTCTGCCATGAGTGGAAGCAGCCTGAGGCCCTCACTAGATGCAGATGCCAACCCTGCACTTTTCAGCCATCAGAATCATGAGCCAAATAGGTCTTTTTTCTTTATAAATTACAGAGCCTCAGGTATCACTTTATAGCAACACAAAATGAGCTAAGACACTAGTTTGTTACCTAAATAAAGCATCACCTTCTACTGGAAGTATAATGTGTCCACATTGCTGGCCCATTCCATTAAACACAGTAGTGAAAGGATCTTCTTCACTTTCTAAGTCAGACAGTGTGTTAAAATTAGTCCCATATTTAAAACAGATATTTGATTATATCTCATGATTCTGTGGGTCAGAAATTCTAGCAGGGATCAGCTGGACGATTCTTCTGTTCCTTGTGGCATTAACAGTGGTCAGTCATTCAGTGATACTCAGCTGATGGACGAAATGGTTTAGAGAATCCAAGACAGCATCACTGATGTATCTGGTGCCTTGGCAGGAAGAGCTAGAAGGCTGGGGCTGAGCTGGAGAGGACAGCCCCATTAGACTTTTACATGGAGGCTCAGGGGTCCAAGAACCAGAGTTCATCAAAGTGAAAGCTGCAAGGATTTTTATGAACTAGTTTTGCAGATGACTTAGTGTTTCTTCCCTTGCACTCTATTGGTCAAAGTGGTCAGAAGCACATCCAGATTCAAGGGAAGGAGAGCAGGCATCATCTTTCAATGGAAAATAATGTATAATAATTTGTCATCATGTTTTAAAATCTTCACATCTCAAACTGAGATGTACTAAGCACTTACTATGGTCAAACATTTTACACACTATCTCTTTCAAATGTTGGTAAAATTCAATCAAGTAAGCACTTTAGTGTTTCCCATTTCATAGATGAGAAAACTGAAAAACAATGAGGTTAAGCAATTTGCTTGAGACTCTTGTACTTGATCCTTCAATGGTGGAGTAGGATATCCTAGTTACTCTCCTCTGAGTATATTCAAATCAGTAAAGTCCTAACTAAAATGTTAACTCTTGACTTTCTTAAACTAACGGGGATGGGCAGAAGTTTGGACAAATAAGACAATCATTTAAAATTAATTTCATCTTCGATTTTGAGACATGCTTTTGATTTGGTTACTACCATTCGATTACTAGAATGTCTGATGTTTGGAGAATTCATATCCAACAACACAAATTTATACCTATAGATATGGGTAAAGAAAGCACTGGAAAATTATCTAGTCATATTCCACTTCTCTTCCAGATGGAAAAAGAAGTTATCTCGTAAGTTGGATGCAATAGATCAACTTAAGTAATGCTGCCCTCCTCCAGTCTCCTCGGTCACAAGCGAAACAGTTAAGTTTGATTTTTTTTCAGATCTTTATCACTAGGTTGGTACAAAGCAGAATGAGTTTCTTTATCTGTAAGATGGAGTCAGCAATAGTACTCACTTTTTAGGGTAACCATCTATGGAGATTACTTTGTTTTCAAAAAAGAAAAAACGGAATAGTTGGCCAGGCGCAGTGGCTCATGCCTATAATTCCAGCACTTTGGGAAGCTGAGGCGGGCAGATCACCTGAGGTCAGGAATTCAAGACCAGCCTAACCAACATGGAGAAACCCTATCCTACTAAAAATACAAAATTAGCCGGGGATGGTGGCACATGCCTGTAATCCCAGCTACTTGGGAGGCTGAGGCAGGAGAATCACTTGAACCCAGGAGGCAGAGGTTACCATGAGCTGAGATCGCACCATTACACTCCAGCTTGGGCAACACATGTGAAACTATCTCAAAAAAAAAAAAAAAGGAACAATTATTGGGTGCAAAAGTAATTGTCATTTAATGGCAAAAACTGCACTTACTTTTGCACCAACCTGACAGCTCATACTGACTACTTTCTACATGTCAAATATTCTTCCAAGGGTTTTACATGTAATGTGTCAATTAGTCCTCAACTGCCTGGTATAGGGAAGGCACTCAATTAATACATGCTGATGGAAATAAAGAAGGAAGGAGGGAAGAAAGGAACCAAGGAGGGAAGGAAGGAAAAGAGGGAAAAAAGGAAAGGAAGGAAGGGAAGACAGGAGGGGGAAAGGGGTAAGGAAAAAGGGATGGGGAACAGGAGCATGAAGGAAAGGAACTGAGACTTGTAGAGGTGCTGGTAAACTGGGAGCTTGGTTTACTTTTCATAAAGTTGCAAAGAAGAAACTTTTCTGAAGGAAAATAAATGCAAAGTGTGTGGAATTGTAGCCACAGTATTGGTTACACATCATAAAAAATACTAAATTACATAAACTACAATGAAAATAAAAAGAACTAAATTGGTTTCTAGGCCAATATCCCTGGAATTTATCCAGCACAAAAGAAGTAGGAGGACCCTTTTGCTATTACTGGAATTAATTTAAAAAAAAAAACTCTCTTTAAGATTTATTTTTTCTACTTGTGTACACAAGTGTTGCAGCCGTTTTTTTTCAGGAAGCGCAGCTCATCTTGTTATAGTTCCAGCAGCCAAAACAAATAAGTCTATTTGGAATAATGATTTGCATAAACAGACACACGTCACAACTCCTGAAACAATTTCATTCACTTTGAGTGAAATGAACTTGATTTTACTTAGAGTTGTCACACTGTGATTTATTTCCCAATTGTCCTCCCTGTCAGTGGACTGTGACAATCACAGCACATTGTACACATGTTCTTCATACCCTGTGGGTCCTCTGTTTCTAAGAAACACAGTGACTGTGATGTTGGGTTCAGGAAAGACACAGCATAACCAGCCCAGCCTGGCCCATGACAAACCGCAAAGCAGATATTGCTGGCTTCCCTGCTTTATCATCCAAAGCTTTACTCTGCTTGTATTAGTCCATTGTCATGCTGCTGATAAAGATATAACCGAGACTGGGCAATCTGCAAAAGAAAGAGGTTTAACTGGACTTACAGTTCCACGTGACTTGGGAGGCCTCACAATCGTGGCGGAAGGCAAGGAGGAACAAGTCATGTCTTACATGGATGTCAGTAGGCAAAGAAAAAAGTTTGTGCAGAGAAACTCCCCCTTTTAAAGACATCGGATCTTATGAGATCCATTTACTATCACGAGAACAGCATGGGAAAGACCCACCCTATGATTCAATTATCTCCCACCGGGTCCCTCCCACAACACGTGGGAATTATGGGCACTACAAGAGGAGATTTGGATGGAAACACAGAGCCAAATATTGCTCCACCAGAGTGGCAGGACAATCTGTCAAACCCTGCCCCTGGAACCAGATCTTATCTTAGATTTCGGTGAAAAGGTCCCAAGAAAAGGAACTATCCAATGACCAGAGAATGAGGTACCCTCCCTGGTAAGTCTGCTAGATCCCCTTACAACAGAGACACCTCTGTGGTTGGTGATCCTACTGAAGTGACCAAGATGTGGTCCTTACACCCAAGACAGCCAAGCTCTTGAAGAAACTGGCTCACTGACTCATTCATTCGATCATTCAACAAATATTTATTGAGCACCCAATGAGTGTCAGGAATTGTTCTGAGAGCTGGGATTCAGGGATGGAAGCAAACAAACAGCAACAGCAAAATTCCCTCTCTGCTGACTAGCTCTCAGTCTAAAAAAATGAGGCAGTATAGAATTAAGGTTTAGGCACAAAATTCTGATTCACTATGCTTGAATAATATAATCTCACTGGGCTTCAGTTTCCTAATCTGTAATATGTTCCTAACAATTATGACCTACTTGGGGGTTAATTGTGAGAATTAATTGAGTTAGTAATTTCAAAGTACATGGGCAGTGTTGAGCACACAGTACTTAAAAATATCTTAGAGATTTTTCTCCAGTAGAAGGACAGCTCCATTGTTTATTCACTTATGAATGAATGAATAGATACTTGAGTCCCACGGATATAAAATATCATAGGAAAAATCCAAGGCACATGTCCTAGTCTGTTGGTACTGCCATAATGAAATATCTAAGACTAGGTCATTTATCAAGAATAAAAATTTATTTCTCACAGTTCCGAAAGCTGAAAGTCCAGTATAACGATGCCTGTAACCTCAGCACTTTAGGACGCCCAGGCGGGAGGATCTCTTGAGGCCAGGAGTTCAAGACCAGCCTGGGCAACATAGTTGAGACCTTATCTCTACAAAAAAAGAATCTAAAAAGATATTAGCCAGGCATGATGGTGCACACACATAGTCTCAGCTACTCGGGAGGCTGAGGTAGGAGGACTGCTTGAGCCCAGGAGTTTGAGGCAGCAGTTAGCCATGATCACTGCCCTCCATCCTTGGTGTCATAGTAAGACTCTGTGTCTAAAAAAAATTGGGGTGCTGGTACATTGGGTGCCTGGTGAGAGCCTGGTCTCCACTTTCAAGATGGCGCTTCATTGCTGCATTCTTCTGAGGAAAGGAACCCTCTGTCCTTACATGACAGAAGGGATAGAAAAGGCGAAAAGGGGTGAGCTCCCTTTGGCAAGCCCTTTTATAAGGGCATCTAATACTACTCATGAGGGTGGAGCCCTTATGACTCAATCACCTCCTTAAGGCCATGCCTCTTAATACTGCTACATTGGGGATTAAGTTTCAACATGAATTTTGGAGGGAACAAAAGCATTCAAACCACAGCAGCCCCTTTGACAACTAGAGAGTTTAAGAGTAAGATTGAGAGTTCAAGAGTGATGAGAAAGAAAAAGAAACTTTCTACCTGAGGAATGGGAGCCCCCTTTAAATGATCAGGCCCAGAGAGGCACTGAAATGTGACAGTAGTCAAGTTTTAGTCCCCCATCCCTTTAAGCTAAGTCATTGTTTCTAAGCTGCCTGCCACACAAACTCTAGACTGAGTGTTGCCATCAATGGCTATAGATTAACCTAACACTGGACATTATAACTCATTCCATATAGTTTAACAATATACAGCCAATAACTAATCAATGATATTTCTGTAAACCAGTGAGAATTCCTAACAAACAACTTTCTTGTCACCCCTCCCCTGATTAGTCCTTTTTTCTTTAAAACTGGAACCTCAACTTTGTTCTCCAGAGCGCTTCCCAGTGTTTCCCAGGCTTCCCTCCTCAACCTTGGCCCAAATAAAATTCTCTACCTACATTAATTTTACCTCAGTTTCTTTTTTTAGGTCAACAGTGAGGAGGTCTAAGAGTGAGGATAGAAGCTTAGAGCCAACATATCAAACACTTGAGTTGCAACTGCTCTTGAGAACTTTCTAGGGTTCTGGACTGCCTCCTTTTGTCTCCTGATCCAGAGGCTGAGATCCTTTATTTTTATTATTATTTCCATTTTTATTAAGAGGCACAGTTTCTTTGTGTCACCTAGGCTAGAGAGCAATGGTGCAATCCTAGCTCACTGCAAGCTGAGATCCCTTATAGTAGGCCTGACCTCATGCTTCTGTCAGCTTAGAAACTAACCTTGCTACCCAATAGCAGCTTCCTTCCAGAAGCTGGATTCTTTTTAACCTTAATGAGCTCCTTGCTGTTAAAATGCATAAGTTCAAGCACAGGCGTATTTGCTAAACTTGCCTGCTGCTCAGAGTATTTCATTTCCTTTGCAAGTAATCAGACATCAGCACTCAGACCTATCAGTGGCACGGCCATAGATGTTTACCCATATTGTCATCATCATGTGGAAATAGAGAAGTTTCAGCTTTCAAAGGTGAAGTCATCTGTCAGATGCCACACAATGATAAATCTGTGTATTTAACCTACGTTTCCAGTGCCAGAGCTCATACTGTTCATCTCACACTGTCCTGCTTTCAGAAAAACAATAGTAGACTTCAGGTAAGTTTATAGTTTGAGTGACTTTTGGGCGGTCTCCTTGGAAATCCAAATATTTAGGGAAATAGTGCCTGAAATCTCACTCTTCCAGTTCAATTCCTTTGGCCTGGCATTTAAAGCCCCCATTACCCCTGATCTAATCTCTCATTCTTACTGTTCAAAGACCCCTTCTATCTAGCTCTCTTTATTATCAAACTGATGCATCTGCTTCCCCCCATCACCTCACTCTGTTAGACTTTCCTGCCTCTCTGCCCAAGTTCATGACCTTGTCTCTACCTGTCAAACTCTGATAATTGCCAGCTGTAAATGCTTAACAGCTATTTGCTTAAAAAATTAATTTCTTTGCAGTCAGCATTGCTCTAGGACTCTTCTTTTAAAATGCAAACATAATACACATATCAAGATAAGAAGCACGCACTCCATACTGTTTACAAGGACTGGGATGGGAGAAGGTTTTATCTTTTGCATATTGCTCCCCTCCTTTTTTTTTTTGCAAATGGAGTAAAGAGTAATAATTCCTTTCATAATAATGGTACTTTTTAAAAATTCTTGGAAAGCTAATGCATTAAAGTGCTAACACTAACATCTGAGGATGAATGAGCTTGCTGATGTGCTTACTAGTTTAGAATGGGAGAAGGCACGTTGGACACTTTCAGAGAAGGGTCTGGGGAAATGTGAGGGGGGTGTGGGGCTGTAGGAGATATACTTCCTATATTTTACAATTAAGAGAGTGGATAATAGGGAAATTGATGGAGGGGATAATGGGTGGAGTTTTTAGAAAAGTTGTTAGCGGGAAATGGGTGTTGGACAGTGACTTTAAAAAGATGGAATATGACAATGACAATGAACATTTATAGTGAGCCGGTTGTTTTATAGTGTCTTTCATTCACTCAAATTATCTAAGTAAAGCTTTACAGTGATCCTCCTAGGTTATTATTTCTCATCTTACAGATGTGGAAACTGAAGAGAAGGAAGTGTAAGGTCATCCCCCTGATAGAGTGGGGGGCCAAGTCCAGACCTCTTGGCTCTGGAAACTTTAAATCAAACACAAAAAGGAAAAGCAAAGTCAAGAGCGGTCTGGAAGACAAGCCTGAAGGCACGGGAAAGAGAAATGTCCTGATCCTTTGTTCAGTCTGGACCTGTGACTCGGGGAGAGGGAAGCAGTCTGTGGCCAGTCGCAGGCGGGACGAGGACAAAGACTGGTCTGGGCCGGGGAGCTCCTGCCTCCAGAGCCCCTTCACCACTGTCTTTCCTGCCGGCTCCGCGGAGCTCAGGAAACGCGGCGTGTCTTGGCCCCGCGCGGCCGCCGTAGAGTCCCGGTTGCCTTGGCTCCCGAATTCCGATGGGGACGCGCTGACGAGCGGCGGTGAAGAGTGAAAGGCGTCCTTCGGGGTCAGGTCGGGCGTGCGGGCCAGCGAACTGGAGAGGCGCCATGGGCTGGAGTAAGCCCCCGCCACCTTCCGCCCTCTATCGTTGTCCTTGCGGGCGTCGTCCCGGGTCCCGTGGGATCCTCGCCGCCCGCACCAGCCCCGCGCTGCCGGTTCCCTGGCGCTTGGGCGGACCCCAGCCCCACCCGGCCCTCCGCCCTGCAGCCCCGCTGCTCCACGTCCTCCGCAGACAGGCCCGGCAGCCTGGCCTTTTCCAGCTCGGGCGCCAGTCTGTAAAATGGGCGGGGCCGTGGGAAGGGGAGGAGGGGGCAGAGGCACTGGACTCTAAGAAAGGAGGTCGGGGGAGGTGCAGGGGTTTTGGCGTCAGGCACACCCGGTTCCGGCCAAGCGGCTCTTTACTCGCTGTGTAGACGTGGGCCAGTCGCTGTGTCCAAGCCGCAATCTTAGGACGCATTCCAGAAGGCAGTGTAGCCCAGTGGTGGAGGGTCCCGACTGTGGAGCCAGGGTTGAAGTCCTCCCTTCTCCTGTGACTTTGAGTGAGTGACTTCACCCCCTGGGCCTCAGCTTCTTCATCTCCAAAATAAAGGCAATCATAGTACTGTTTTAGACACAGTAAGTGTTATAAATATAAACGTTTCTTTCTTTCTTTTTTTATTTTTTGAGTAGTCTTGCTCTGTCGCCGAGGCTAAAGTGCAGTGGCTCGATCTCCGCTCACTGCAGCCTTCGCCTCCCGGGTTCAAGTAGTTCTCCTGCCTCAGCCTTCGAAGTAGCTGGGATTACAGGCTCATGCCATCACGCCTGGCTAATTTTCATATTTTTAGTAGAGACGGGTTTTCACTATGTTGGCCAGACTGGTCTCGAACTCCTGACCTCAGGTGATCCGCCCGCCTCGGCCTCCCAAAGTGTTGGGATTACAGGCATGAGCCACTGCGCCCAGCCACAAATGTGTTTCTTTAAAAATATACTAACAGACTGCAAGGTGATGGGGGTAAGTTATTTATATTAGATGAACCGTTTTGATATCGACAATGTTCTTGAGCTCCCCGTGTGGCAGTTTTGTACAGCTCCACCTAATTGATCACTTATCATTGTAAAAGTGTCATAATTAACTTTTTTTAAAAAATCAAGAGCCTGCTCCAGATAATGGGCTTTCTGCCCTGGAAGACCTGACAGCCTGCAGGTGGGAAGGGTGCGGGGTTGGGGGAGTGATTTGTAAATGTTAAAACTCCTTTCCTAAACCAGCTACTGATATTTCTTCCTCTGTTCTCAGGACTGTTTCCCCATCCCCTGGTCTCACCCTAGTTTGTTCCCTCCCTCCCTCTCTTCCTTTCTTCCTTCCCTATTTTATGTCATGAATTTTCCTTTGCCCTCTTTCTCTGAATCGTGCCCACTTTCATTTGTTAAATCATTAACCGGTCGGACTTGCATCGGAGTGTCTACCTTGAGTCAGGCATTGAATCCAGGATACAGTGAGGAAGGAGACAGATGTGGCGTTACCCTCCTAGGGAGGGAGAAGACAAACACAAGTGTGGTGGTTACAGCCAGGCGAGAGAGGGGTGCCTGTGCCCTGAGAGTGTGGGCAGGGGACCTAACCCCAGGGTGAGTGGAGGCTTCTCTGAGGAAGCAGTGCTGTCTGAAAATGAAACAGTAAGGCACAGTGAATTGCTCAGAGGTGAGAAAGAGCGGGGCTTCTTGGTGGCAAATTGTCACTGACTGTAACTGGTGAGACAGAAAGAAGGAATGGAGAGCAAAGAGAGATGGAAGGCCTGACAGACAGGTAGGCAGGGATCCGCTCATAGGGGTTTTGCACTTAGGATTTAGAAATTTATCCAGAGAGCCACAGGGAAACCAAAAGGTTTTGTTCACAGGCATGACTTGGCCCTGTAGGAGTGCAAGTGGGAGATAGTAGGCTGAACTCAGGTCGTGGCAGCAGGACAGGTGACTCTTCCAATGAGTAGCTCTGATGTGCCAGGCTTGGTTAAAATGCTTTACATGCATTCTCCGGTCTGATCTTCTCAGCAGCCTTTTAAGGCAGGGAAGGACTACTGACATCTCCATTTTTTAGGTGAGGCACAGAGAGTAAATCACACAGTCACTGTCAGGGCTGGAACAGAACCCACGAAGATATCCTCTGGGTCCTGCATGACACCACACTGCCTCCCACAGGACTGAGGCAAAGTGGACAAATTGGAAAGATGTGAGTGGAGAAAGTGGTCCTCTCTTGCTGTGCCACAAACCCTTTTTACATGTTCTCTCTCTCCCGTGCTTCCCAATAAATGGCCTTCTGCCTCTTGCTAACATCTTCTGACTGCTCCTGTGTGCCTTTTTTTCTGCTGCCTTTCCTGTATTTTCCAGAAAAAGAAAGATGCAGGGATATCATTAGTACAGGTTTTAGAGAGACCATGCTGGAGAGATCATCTACTGTACCTGTTCATTTTAGAGATGAGAAGGGGGACATTGATCCAGCCAACGTGAAATCCTGTCAGTCAGGAGAGATGTCGGACCTAGGATACAAGCTTCCCAGCTTTCGCTGCTCTTTCCACAATTCTCAGCTTCCTACAACTGAAGTAGAAATTTGAGCCTCTGAGAGAGCATGATAATAATGGCTCATACTTGCTGAGCTGCTTATTGCCTTCTAGTCAGTGTTCTGAAAGTTTGTGTGTGTGTGCTCATTGAATTCTCACAATCATTTGAGGTAGACACTAGTATCATCTCCATTTTGCAGATGAGGAATCTGGAGCACAGATAGGTTAAGCAGAGTGCCCAGTGTCACACAGTAAGTGTTATGTCTGGGATGGTAAGCAGAGCCCGTACTCTTGTATGTGTTTGCTATATTGCCTCTTAGGAGTAAGAGAGAGTTTGGTGGGAAAAAGAGAGGTCATGGTGCAAATTCTCATATAAAGTCAAAGAGACCACTACTTTTAGTGTTCTGTCTGCTCAGGAGGACCAATATTAAGCCTGGGGACAGTGGCTAGGGGGAAATGAATTAGCTCCTCTCTGTGCATTTAATCTGGTAGATACTGTGATTTAGAGAAGATCTAGCATCTTTGTTTTTCAATTTTATATTACTGAATGCGTTTTGTATTACTGTGACACAGTTGTCATCTATGTATCTTCTTTAGTGAAATGTCTTCGGATATTTTGACCATTTTATATATTGATTTGTTTTCTTATCATTGAGTTTTAAGAGTCCTTTATATTTTCTGGACATAAGTCATCAGATACGTAATTTGCAAATATTTTCTCCCCTTCTATGGCTTATTTTTTTCCTCTTAATTATTTATGAAAGATAAGTTTTAAATTTTGAGGTCTAATTTATTATTTTATAGATCTTGCTTTTGGTGTCATATCCAAGAAATCTTTTCTAAGTTTACATAGATTTTTTTTCTCTTTTTTTCCTAGAAATTTTATAATTTTTGCTTTTACATTATTCTATCATTCATTCGACTCAGTTTTTGTATACGATGTGAGATGTAGATTAAAGTGGTTTTTTGTTTGTTTGTTTTTTTTTGTTTTTGTGGAAATCCAGTAGTACCAGCAATACTTGTTGAGGACTATGCTCTCTCCATTGAATTGAACCTTTGGATAAACCAGTGGCATGTATATATGTGTGTTCTGGACTCTCTTTTCTGATTCACTGATTTATTTATCTTCCTTCGTGCCAATTCCACACTTTCTTAATTACTGAAGCTTTGTAATAAGTAGTCTTGAAATCAAGTAGTGTTTTTCCTCTAAATTTTTTTTCTCTTTCAAAGATGTTTTAGGCATTCAGATCCTTTGCATTTCTATATGAATTTCAGTAGTATCTTGTCACTTTGTACAAAATAAGTCTGCTGGGATTTTGACCAAAATAAGTCTGCTGGGATTTTGACCAAAATAAGTCTGCTGGGATTTTGTTTTAAATCTGCAGCTCAATTTGGGGAGAATGAGCATCTTAACAATATTCAATCTTCTGACCCAAGAACAAAGGATATATCTCTATTTATTTAGATCTTAGAAAATATGTCTACAGAATTTTTGAAGTTTTCAGTGGACGGACTTTGCACATATATTTCTGATTTATTTCTAAGTACTTCATATTTTTTATGCCATTGTAAATGGTTAATATATAGAAGTATACTTGATTTTTTTCATATAGATCTTATATTCTACAATCTTGTCAAACGTACTTATTTGAGTAGCTTTTTATGTGAATTCCGTTTGATGTTCTCTGTAGGCAGTCAAGTCATCTGCAAATGGAAATAATTATACTTCTCTACCACCTGGATTTTTTTTTTCCCTTGCCTGTTGCTAGAACCTTCAGTATAATGTTGAAGTGGTGATGACAGATTTCCTTGCCTTTTTTCTGATTCTTAGGGGAAATGTCTTTCTCCACTCAATATAATGTTGATTATAGGTCTTTTGTAGATGGTCCTTCGCAGGTAGACTTCCTTTTTATTCTAGTTTTCCGAGTTGTTGTCTTTTAAAAATCAGGAATGGATGTTGGATTTTGTCCACTGCCGTTTTGCATCTACTGACATTATCACCTTTTTAGTTTATTAATATTATATGTTACATGGATTTCTGAGCATTATATCAACCTTGTATACATTGGATAACCCCCCCTTAGTTATAAAGTATAATCTTTTTATTATATTGTTTGATTTGATTTGCTAAATATTTTGCTTAGGATTTTTAAATATGTGTCCATGAGGTACGTGGGTCTGTAGTTTTCTTTTCTTGTAATGTATTTGATTGGTTGTAATTCTGGCCTTATAGAATATAATGGGAAGTATTATTTCCTCTTCAATTTTCTATAAGAGTTTGTGTATATGGGTATTATTTTCCCTTAGATTCTTGGTTTAATTAATCAATGGGAGACATCTGTGCCATAGTTTTATTTGTGGAAAGAAAGGTTTTTAACTACATATCAGGTCAATACAGGGCTGTTCACCTTATCTATATATTCTTGAGTGAGTTTTAGTAGTTTGTGTCTTTTAAGGGATTCACCCACTTAATTGAAGTTCTTGAATTTATTGGCATGAAGTTACTTATATGATTTCTTTTTTATCATTTTAGTATCTGTAGAATACATATGATGTCACCTCTCTCACTCCTAATATTGGCAATTTGTGTCTTCTCTTTTTTTTTTTTTTTGCTGATAAGTCAGACTAAAAGTTTACCAATTTTATTTTCCTAAAGAGCCAGCTTTAATTTTTATTGATTTTTCTCTTTTTTTCTGCTTTTCATTTCATTGATTTCTGTTATAATCTTCATTATTTGCTTTCTTCGGCTTATTTTGGATTTAATTTGTTCTTTTTCTAGTTTAATTTGTTCTTTTTCTAGTGGAAGCCAATATTTGAGACCTTTCTTTTTTCCTACTATGTGTATTTAATGCTATAAATTTACCTCTAAGTAATGTTTTAGCTGTATCCCGCAAATTTTGACATGCTTTTTTTTGTGTGTATAATTTTTAATTCTGTTCAAAATGCTAATTTTCCTTTTTATGTCCTTATGTCCAAGTTAAGAAAAAGCTACTTTTGTATGTTTTGTATAGATGTTTTAGTTATTCTAGGCTAGAGGGTAAACCCTGTTTTACAACTCTATTATGTCCAGAACCTGACGTCGCTGCTAATCTTATGATGAAGTACTAGTCCTAGCCTTCAGCTTTCTCTGTCCTCTGGTTTCAGGAAATGAAAACCTCTTCATAGTGCTCCCAATGCAGTCCTCTGGTTTCACACTTTCTCTCTCAGCCTTTCTTTATCAGTTGTGTTTGGCAGCAGCCTTTATACAATAAAATTGTCCTTTAAGTTAAAGTTTGTTTAGCAGCAGCCTTTATACAATATAGTTGTCCTTTAAGTTACAGTTTCTCTCGCGTTTTTCTAACACCTGACATGTTACACTTACTAGTAAATTCCCTTCCACTGTATCCTATCTCTGTTCAACACCAGGGAAAGTCTTTACAATTGCGTATCTGCCTTGAGCCAGGCACTATCTGTGTTCTGCCTACCAGGAATAATGGTGTCCTTGGACTCTGGCAGTATGTAATCTGACTCCAGAAGCCTATCTCAGATGGCATCTGCTTTCATGAACCACTTCTGGCATCAACTCTTCCAGCTTGGGCTCCTCAGGAAGCTGAAATCTAGCTGGGAATTAGCATGCAGGAGGTTTATTAGGGAACACTGTTGGGGTGGGTAGGAAAGAAATCAAGATTGGGCAGAGGGGGAAGTTGGGCTGTGATGTGTCTAACAAAGGCCTTCGGAACCCACTAGGAGATCTAAACTTGGACTGGACCTTCTGACTTGCCCAAGTTGGGGTGAAGAACTGAACCTTAACAGCCCCTACATCAACCAGTCATTGAATGTGGGCTTTCCCAGGAAAGGGAAAGGGCATGGCCTTGATTGAACAATCTCTTCAGCTGAGGCAGCTTGTGAAGAAGGTGGGCAGCCAAGGGCTGTCTGTGAACCGAGCTCCCAGCAGCTGGAGGAATTAATCCTTCAGTTTTGAAGAGGGACCTGAAAAGTGCATCATGTCATTCACAATGGCCTGAGATGCCCTTTCCTGGTTTATCTAAGAAACATCTACTCACATTTCAAGATTCAACTCAGGCCTCTCCTCCATGAAGCCTCTTCTGACCTCCCTTTTCTCAGTAGCACCGATCCTGTGCGCTCATTGTACTTTCTATGTGCTTCTCTTAGTGCCCCGGAGGACTTGGTGCTTTTCAGTAGCGCACTCTACCAAATAATCCCCAAAGACTTTACGGGAGTAGGGTACAGTATGGCTACTGACACTCATGATGAGCCTGGCTCAGCAAGAAAAGACAGGCAAGTGTACGATCCTGCTTTTAAAAGTTTCCATTGAAAATGCTTAAAAAATGTTTTAGATGCTGCAAGAGGTGACCATCATCTATTTGTAACCCTTTCATTTCTGTTAAATCTCAATTTCATATACATATCAGATAGGTCTTTCAAGATGTCTGAAAATGCTACAAAATCTGCAATAAATACATATTGGTTGACTTTATTCTAATATCTAGCAGGAAAGAGAGAGAGTTGTTTACAAAACATGATGTAAAACCTGAAGGAATGAACACTAAATTATTGGCTTTGGGAGTTGTTAGAACTTCGCGCAATGTAAGGAAAAACTTTAGAAGCAAACACAGCAGGACAGCCTCCAGTATCACAGACACCTCCTCCCTGTGCCCTCTGTCTCTGCTCCCTGCAATGTCATTTTACTGATACACCCTCAAATTTTGGAGAACCCATTCATATTAAGGAATTGGAAAGAAGCTTAGGCGGGCTGAGCTAGTTTGATTCAACCTTTGGATTCCTCCACAGGCTCTTTTAGTGAGGGGAGTATGTATCTGTGGTTGAAGCTGTCATTATCCTTCATCAAGTACTTATTTCTCCAGTTATGCAGATATTGGCTAGCACTCACCCATCTGCATCTTGTATTTTGCTATTTGAAATTTCCTAAAATAAGGAAGTAAAAGCAATATGTTTTATATTATAACTTGGCATGTTTTTCTTCTATACCATATAATAGGTACTATAATACCATTTCTCTTGAAATGGTCTTATGACAACATATTAATTACTACAAAGTGTTTTATTATTTATTTATTTACTTATTTGTAGGAAAAAGGGAACTGATGCTTATTGTCCAATGACTGTATACCAGGCACTGTGTTAAGGGCTTTACTTATTTAATCATCAGAAAAATTTTAAGAAATCATTGCTGACATTATCTCCTGTTTACAGATGAGAAAACTGAAAATAGATGAATAGTTTTGTCCAAATCTATATATCATAAACAGGTAGAGAATGGTGGAGCAAGGATTTGACATAATCTGTTCATGACAACACTACATGCCCCCCCATTGCTTAGGTTATGTTCCAGTTCTAAATAATAGTACAAATTCATTCTAGATCCTTAGCTCTCCAGGGCTCTTTGCAATGGACTCAAAGCTGCCTAGCTTTTTTATATTTCCCAGTTTTTCCAACACTTTGCTCTAACCATAAAGAATGTCACATAATTTACAGAATACTCTATGGCCTCTCGTCTTCTGAGCTTGCTTCTTGGAATTAGCTTTTATCTGCCCTATTCTCTTGAATAATCTTACTCATCCTCGGTGTCTCAGCTGAAGACAGGAAGCTTTCCATATACTCCCAAGTCTAGATTAGAAGCTCTGGATATCCCAGACCATCCACATGTCACCCAGTGGTATGTACATTGTGCTTCTTTTCTGCCTCTACTACCAGGCAGCCTCCATGAAAGCGAGGATTGTCTGCCATTGTGCCTACAACATCATTACTGAAGGTATATTCACTTTATTCTTGCTGCAAAGTGAATGAAGATACCCTTACTTCCTGGCATTTGTGCTATGCTGTTTCTTCTGCTCCATTCTCATCTTTTTTTCTGGTTCTCATTTGTGCTCTGTATCTCTATTGACATCCCCTCCTTCTGAAGCCGCACCTGGGTTGGGTCCTCCTCCTGCATGTTTCATGGTATCCAGCTCTTCTCTCAAGCTCATCATTCATCATGCACTGTTGTCACTGCCTCTCATTAATTCTGGACTGAAAACTCCTTAAGGGCAAAGTTTGTATTTTTTTTCTCACTTATAATTTAATTTTGTTTTTACTTGCCGCATAATTGTACGTATTTATGGCATATATAGTGATGTTTCAATATATACACTGTAGAGTAATCAGACAGGGTAATTATCATATCCATTATCTAAAACATTTATCATTTCTTTGTGTTGGAAACATTCAATATCTTCCTTCTAGCTATTTGAAACTATATATTATTTTTCTTTTTAATTTTATATTCAGAGGGTACATGTGCAAATTTGTTACATGGGTATATTGGATGATGCTGGGGTCTGATCTTCAAGTAAACCCCTCACCCAAGTAGTGAACACAGTACCCAGTAGGTTGTTTTTCAACCCTTGCCTCCCCTCCTTCCCCCATTTTGGAGTCCCCAGGGTCTATAGTTTTCATTTTATGTCCTTGTGTACCCACTGTTTAGCTCCAACTTATAAGTGAACATGCGGTATTTGATTTTCTGTTTGTGCACGAATTCACTTATGATAATGGCCTCCAGCTACATCCATGTTGATGCAAAGGACATGATTTTATTCTTTTTATGGCTGCGTAGTATTTCATGGTGTACATATGCCAGATTTTCTCTATCCAGTCTGCTGTTGATGGGAACTTGGGTTGAACACATGACTTTGATATTATGAACAGTGCTGCAATAGCACAGGATTATAGGCATCTTTTTGATTGATCGAGTGGTTTATTTTCATTTGGGAAAACACCCAGTAGTGAGATTGCTGGGTTGAATGTTCATTCTATTTTTAATTCTTTGAGAAATCTCTATTCTGTTTTCCATAGGGATTGAACTAATTTACATTCCCATCAACACTGTGTAAGTGTTCCCTTTTCTCTGCATCCTTGCCAACATCTATTATTTTATGACTTTTATCATAATAGCCATTCTGGCTGGTGGGAAATAATATCTCATTGTAGTTTTAATTTGCATTTCTCTGATGACTAGTGATGTGGAACTTTTTTTTTTTTTTATGTTTGTTGGCCACTTGTATGTCCTCCCAAAGCATTTTTAAATCTCTAGAATGATCTCATGTCAGTGCAGTGCTATATTATTTGGAGTAGAAATTTCTAAGGACAAATAATGCTCCTTGGACTTAACGAATGTTTGCTCTAAATTAGATATAAAACCAAAAATGCTTTCCTGTTCAAATGCATGGAAACACTATAATCTCCATAGGCCATATAGACATCTTTACACATTTCTTCTTGGGGACTCTGGTTTTTGTTCTGATGTTTGCCATTACAGGTGAGGCAGCATTGTGTAACAACAATTTCCTGAGTGCTTTAAGACGGTAAGCCACATAGCAGTTTGAGTGTTATAGAAGACTTTAGAAAAGGTCTGCTGGGAAATTCCAGATCTTTACAGTTCTATCCTCCTATGCAATTCTCCATTTTCTTTTAATGTATCCTAATTGTATATAATCGTTGCTGTCCAGGCAACCTTCTCTGTTGTGTCCCTTCTTTCTTTCATGTGTGTGTGTAGATTAGTTGCTCATGCTAAGGGAAGTTCCCTGAACTCCACCTCTTTAAACTAACAGGGATTTTTCTCATCTTAATTCTCATGGTTAGAAGATATGAATCAACATAATTCTTTCTTAATATCTATGTGCCTTTGAAAAAGAAGATTTGACAATTGCATGAAGTGATAAATTTTACACACATAACAGCATGATGAAGATAGTTTCTTGGCTGGTCACACTGGCTTACACCTGTAATCCCAGTACTTGGGGAAGCCAAGGTGGGTGGATCACTTGAGTCCAGGAGTCTGAGACCAATTGGGCAGCATGGTGAAACCCTATCTTTACAAAAAAAAAAAAAAGCAAAAATTACCTGGGTGTGGTGGCACATGCCTATAGTTCCAGCTACTCAGGAGGCTAAAGTGGGAGGATCCCTTGAGCCTGGACTGCAGTGAACCGTAATCATGCCACTGCACTCCAGCCTGGGTGACAGAGTGAGACCCTGTCTCAAAGGAAAAAAAAAAAGCATTTCTTAAATGTTCAGAGGTGTAGCAAAAGAATACTACAAGGTTATTTGGTACCAGTAGAAACTTTGTCAACTCTATAAATCTCAAAAAAAAAAAAAAAAAACCCTGTAAATCTTTAAGAGTGGACAGTTTGGAAAAGCCTTTCAGAAGGTAGACTGGAGATGCCTGTGATGCCTTGAGCAGGCTTGAGGGTTAGAAAGTCCCACGTGGCAATGTAAGGCCAGAGACCAGGTGATGCTAACATGTTCTCAGAAGGCCCCTGAACACATTTGACTTAAGCATAGATGACAGCTCCTTTGGAGTTCAAGTTAACAAAACTAAGCCTTCAACCGGAATCTGGGGCAAGAGTTTAAGTAAAGGCCCATGTATCAAGTTGTAAATCAAACTGCTAAATCAAATACGTCTTCCTCCCTTGACAAGTATACTTTCACAACAACCCGGAAGGCTGCATTTCATATACTGGAGTTCTGTGACAGAGCATGGTGGCTTGGGGAAAGCTTGTCCTCTGGCTCCATCTTCCCTTTTCTTCCCATCTGTGGCTCTATCCTGGCCCCTCAAGCCCATGTATGAGCCTGGACACTCCAGCCTACATATCCATGCTGTCCACATCCCTGACAAACAGCTGATCCTTGGACACCCCTAGGCACTGGCTTGTGTACCTGATGACATGATCTGTCTTCAAGAATGAACCTGAAGAAGCTGCCATTGCAGGGTTTGGAGTAGGGCTTGGAGCCCCTTGGACAGAGAATCTCATTGTTCCCTCCATGGGCCATGGTCTAGACAGGAAGACCTGGGCCCTTGATTGGCACATCCTACTGGCCCCAAGGACTCCAGTTCTAATAGTAGCAAGGCCTCCAACAATCCACCCCCTTGCTCTATGGATTTGTATAGTTTAAGTTACAGATGCACCATTAGTCATTGAGGGTGTTATTACTAGTGGTGAATAATTTCCACATTTTATTAAATGTACAGATAACAAGGTTATGCCATCTAAACCTTTTGACCCACATTGCATCCCTGCTAAGAGAATTCTTATAGATAAATTACAGATACAGATCATGCATTTTGCTTTACATAGGACCATTGCTCTATCCTCTGGCTTTACCCATTTATTCATTATCAGTTGATTTAAACTGTTAGAACCAACTTTGGTAAGGAGGATGGAGAGTAGTTTTAATGCTCTTCTCTTACAGGTTTGGTTTTTCTCTTTTCCTTGAATAGAGTTCCCTATTTAAGTTGGTTCACAAACCAGCAGTGGAATTCCAGGGATAGCTGAATGGGGCTGGCAGCAAGGGTCCCAGAGAGTCAGGCTGGTGGTGGTGTCCTGTTACCCTCCTTCCTGGGCTCTTTGGTCTGTCCCTCACCGGGATCTGGTTTGTGACAATCTCTGCCTGTTAGTTGAGCCAAAGCTTAGAGTAGCAAGGACTTTCCCCATGTATAGTATTTTAATCTCTCAACCTCTACATTACTCTGGTCCTTCTTCTAAAGAACTGTCATTGCAAGCACTTGTATCTCCTCCCACTGGAAGTAGCAGAGAGTTTAGCTAACTGCACGTGAAGGATCAAATTCGTACATGTTTTTACATTTAGTAAAAAGGCAAACTCCACTTTTAAGGATGTGACATAGAGGTGTGGTAGCAGAAGTTGTGGTAAAGAACTCTGTCTCAGCTAGAGGAGTCTGTACCTTCAGGAAACCTGGAATCTCAAGAGGCTGCTATTTGCTCATGCTTGTGGCAGGAGAGCATAGTGGTTAAGAGCAGATGGTCTGGCACTGCACTGTGAATTTAAAACCTAGCTCTAGCACTTATCATCAAGACCTAGGTAAGCTATTTAAACTCTCTGTGCTTTACTTCCTCATCTGACAGTTGGAAATAATAACTCCAGATAGTCATACATTAATAGATACAAAACATGTAGAATAGTATCTGGCACCTTGTGACAATTATTATCTCCTGGTGTAGACAGACAATATTTCCACATCCTACTTAAGATGTCAGGGTTCAACAAATAACATTTTTAGTGGCAGTGGGAAATGCGTGGTTCCTCCTTGTCATTAGCCCTTTGGTTTCAGTACATCTTTATGAAGATGATTCATGGTCTTGTGGTTGGCCCCGACTAAGGACCATAGACAGCACTATGTCCAGTCTCCTTGCACCATTTTCATCACATACTGCCGACCTTCTGTGGCAGGCAAGCCCAGTGCTACACATCACTCTTATCAGAGGGATGGGAGCTCCCATTATGCCTTCTCCTGTGAGCAGCTTTAAAAAACATTCTCCTAGGAAACAAAACAAGTGGTGGCCGCTTGGTAAGACTGCAGTGCAAGATCTAAGGTGTTCATTTTCTTTGTTTTAAGTGTAGTTAAATTAATAAATATTGGTTAAATGAATGACCCATGACCTTTCTTCTTTGAATGGTGGAAGATGCTTTCATATTTCTGCCCTCTGCCAGCCCCACTGTGCCCACTGTGCCTCTCAGTAGCAAGTTGCTCTGTCTCAGATTAGTTAGTGAATCTCATCCATTTTGACATGGTACCACTGTAAGATTCCATATCAACATTCTTATAGCCATTAACTCTCAACTCCATCTTCATCCATACAGCAAAATATATGTAGACCCTACACATTCAAAGACAAATACAATATCATCATGTCTTCCTCTTCCCTCTGACTCACATCATGGCATCACAAAAACTCCAGGAGAAGGTAGCATTTTCTCTTTCACTGTGAAAATTGCTTGGGCCTGGAGAATTGACATTTAACTGAAAAAAAACAAAAAGCCCAAATGCATTAATAGCACAATAATCTTATATTGAACAATGGGGACATAAATGTAATATGTAACACATTTTCTTCCAGTCACAGAAGATCTTATTAGACGGAATGCTGAACACAATGACTGTGTCATTTTTTCCCTGGAGGAACTCTCCTTGCATCAGCAAGAAATAGAAAGACTAGAACACATTGATAAATGGTGCCGGGATTTAAAAATTCTCTATCTTCAAAATAATCTTATTGGGAAAATTGGTAAGTTTCAGTACTTAACTCTCATGGTTTCTTTAACATTGTGAGTGAGAGAACTTTGGAAAGTGTAGTGTTATTTTGAGAAGAAGACGATCACTGGAAAAGAATTGCATGGGAAAACAGACACAGCCATCTCTCAGTGGTTGTATGGGGGACATTTCCCTGAACATTTCTGTGCGTAGTGAAAACAATTTCCAGCAAGGAGCTGGGAGAGCAGATAATGGTGAGGAACACATTACTTGACCTGATCATCTAAAAAAGACAGAGAACACATCAAACCTGATTTTTTTTAAGTTTGAAAGGGAGGAGGCGTTTGTCATGATTTTACATCACACTGCAAAACACAGATATAGGTGATGGGGGGATGAAGGCAGCAAACCACATTGCCATGTATATACCTGTGCAATAATCCTGCATGTTCTGCACATGTACCCCAGAACCTAAAGTGCAATAAAATATATATTTTTTAAAAAAATTAAAAAAAAAAGAAAAAGAATTGAGGGAGTCCTTGTCAGGTTACTGCAGATTTATTGTATATTTATTGTGACCATATATGTGCAAGGCATTGTGCTCTGTGTTGTGTATTGAAGGGGCTCCAATTTGGAATGAAAATTAGAGATAAATGCAGGAATCAGGTCAACGAAGATAAAAACATCAGCATTATAACCGATAAAAAAAAGCGACTTAGACTTGCAGCCAAGCGGGCTTGCTAATATTGCCCTTAGAATAAACCTACCCACCCAGTTACATGCAGAATTGGACAATCACAAGTTTCTCCTACCCAGGTGGGTCTTTGCTTTATGTCAGGAGGTAGGTTGAGATCATGTGCTCTCTGCTGGCAGGAAGATCCCAGAAATCAGGAAAGAGGGTGGGACTGGGTATGCCGAGTTTCTTCTCCTGATGAACCTATCAGATACGTTGGTCTTCCTTCCCCCACCACACCCTACTTCTCCCACAGAATGGTGAATTAAAGGGCAGAGGGAAGGGAGGCCTGTGCAGTTGCTCTAATGGAGGTCCTGCCACATGGAAACAGGAGAATCCCCAGCACCCAGAAAGAGAAAGCACAGGCTCTGGCGTCAGGTAGACCTGTGTCAGAACACTGCCTCTACCACCTACCTGTTTGCAGTGTGAAATTTCACAAGTCAGTTACTTTGCCCAAATCTTAGTTTTGCCATCTGTAAAATGGC
The DNA here is from genome assembly GCF_030222135.1 of Aotus nancymaae. Classification (NCBI taxonomy): domain Eukaryota; kingdom Metazoa; phylum Chordata; class Mammalia; order Primates; family Aotidae; genus Aotus; species Aotus nancymaae. The sequence continues at coordinate 80,788,981 of NW_026988450.1, read as the reverse complement.
TAATAATGCCTGATGTCTAAATTGGCATACAGATTACATGAAATGTTATGCTTGGTACTTGCTAAATCATAAGTATTCAGTAGAGGATAGCTGCTGTGCTGCTACTATTATCAATTTGATCATTTACCCCATTGTGCCCCAGGCTAGCCAGTTGAAGGTAGGAGCAGAAGGGAGAAGCCAATGGAGTTGGAGGAAAAAAGATGGAGTCAGGATTGATGAGGCAGAGAGAGTGCCAACCCCTGTGTGCCCTGGCACGAGAACTCAGAGGTCAGCATACAGAATTTTATTTTACTTCCCATGGTAATGTGCTGGGGTTCACATCGGGGGCATTTGGCAATGTCTGGAGATATTTTTGGTTGTCGCATGTGTATGGGAAGATGGGGAGGGGATGCTATTGGCATCTAGGGTATAGAGACCAGGAATACTGCAAACAGTCCTACAGTGCGCAAGATGCCACCCCTGCCCCCAAGAAAGAATGATCCAACCCAAAATGTTAGTATTGCTGAGGTTGAGAAATGCTGGTGATGTGGTTGCCTGTAGTTTCGTGGATAATTGAAAATTGGCTTCAGGCTTGCAAAAAGCCTCGCTTTGCATCATTTTTTGAAGATTTACTAAAATTCTCTGTATTTTTTCAGTTAATTATTTTTGGCATCTTTAACTTGACCAGAAATTAGAAACTCTGGCACATTGTTCAATTAAAAAGGCTATTACAGAAAACCACCAGCTTTTATGCATGGGGGCATGAAAGAACGGTTCTAATTGTACGGATCTAAAAGAGTTCCCAAAATTTTAATCTTCACAGCTGGGTCCATCACAATTACTAATTAGGAGCATGGTATTTCAGTCCTTTTCAGAGCTGTGAGAAAGCTTAAATTTTTGCTTCCAAAGTATTCTTAAATTAAACACCCTTTTAAATCCCAATAATGGGATTTTTCAGTGCTACTCCACCCATAGGCATTTAGGCACTTATTTAGCAAGTAAAACTACTCCTCTAGGATTCAGACTTGCTCTTGTGCCATTGAGGTGGAAATTTGCGAAGCAGTTGCCTTTCCTAAAGCTCTGTTGTTGCCCATGGGAAGACACAGATGGTCTACTGAGGAAGGCGCTGCTTAGAGGTGACCCAAGAGGGAGCCCAGGGGCCAGGTGGGGTCTTGTCCAGTGCCCCACCCCAGACCTACTGAATCAGAACCTGTGGGCTCCTGGAATCAACCCTTTCAACAGCTTCACAATGGGCTGCATGCCTAGGCCAAGTTGAGAGCCACAGAGCTTCTTAAACCTGAGAAGGGAGAGGGTCTACTCCAAGTTCGTGAGTCTGCTTTGTTAATGAGAACTGTTTGTAGAATGGTTTGGCTAGAACTCAGACTCCCTTTCTACTACCCAAGAGGCTCTTCTATTTTGTCTTACTGAGCTTCACACCCCTCCCTCTTTCCAAGTTGGGCCCTGTTGTTTTTTGAGGAGTTCATTTAGGAAACTCTCCCTGAGCAAGCCTTACTTTTCTATCATATGACTCCTTTAGCATTTAGAGGGTGATGCATATAACAAAGGGAAGTCCTATTTCAAACAGGTATTTTATTGTGGGCTGGCCATTTTAAATAATAAAGTATTTTTGTTCAGGATATAGACTAGACTCTCATAGTTCTTGGCACACAGAAACCTTCAAATCTGTTGACAATTGAATGCTCAGATGTTTCTAGAGATCGTTTGCAAACATTAGGATTACTTAGAATAATTTAAATTCTGAGACAAACTTCTGTAATTATTCCCCCCAAAATTCTTCTTTTAAACAATACATAAATTGAAACTCAGAAACGTGAACTGTTATGTTCACGTCTATGGAAACAAATATATGATGTTTTGTAAATTTTAGATTAACTTTTAGTGGTGATAAGGATGATGATTATAAATCACCATGTTTTTCAGCTTCATCATATCCCTGAGAAATGGGCAGAGGAGGCACTAATTGAGTGAGGCTGCCCCCAGTGCACAGTCCTTAGCAGAGTTTTCTACATTCCTGTCATCTTAGAAAGAACTGTCCTTTTAAGGTGTACTATAATGATTTAGTTCCAAGTTCTGGAGTGCAATTTCCTGGCTCTACCACTTAACCTCGGACAAGTAAATTAATTCTCTGTACCTTGGTATTCTGATTTGTAAAAAGGAGACGATCATTTTGACCTCATAGGGTTATTATGAGGATTAAATAAGATAATATATGCAAAATGCTTAGAACATTGTGTGACATATAAAAGCACTCAGCAATGTTTGATATTATTCACTATTTTTCAGAGGCCCCATTCTGCAGCAATTCTGTGACTTGTTTATGCTTGTGGTTTTGCCTGTATGGGCTTTCATATTTATTAAATAAGATAATCCTGTATCAGGTCCATTTTGGCTTCAAGTCAAAGAAACCCAACTGAATGTGGTAGAACAGTAAGGAAATCAATTATCTTACCCATCTCTAAGTCTAGAGGTAGGGCAGACTCCAAAATCAATCAGGGTTGGTTGATTCCTTCTCTCTGCTCTACCAGCTATCCAGATTTGTCCTGCTGTTGTTTCCCTTATGATTGAGTATAAGAATCAATAGAGATAGTAATTCCTTATTAATACCCCACAGGAAAAAGAGATAAGAACCCCCCAAGCATGGAATATAGATGCTTCCCTTTTATCTGATTAGGAGCACTTGGTTTGCATGTCCTCTCCTGTACTACACAGTTGCCAAGAGACTGCCATGGGCTGTTTGGCTTAAACCTACCTTACTGAGCCATCACTAGCCAGAGAGATTGGATTGTCATGCACTGGCCCAGTTTGGTTAAACCTACCCCCCCTAGAGTTAGGGCTAGGTAGAGACATGAGCAAAACTGGGTTTCATTAGGAAGGATAGAGGGAGAAATAGGTCTTCCTTAGACAGCCACCATGTCTGATGTACAGGTATCGATTTGAAAAAGCCACATGGTTTTGGTAACCATAATAATCTTTAGATTTTCTTTATTATTTTAGCAATAGATTGCATAAAAGTGTCTTTATTTTGAAGATTATCTTGTAATTAATTATCTTATATTTCAGAAAATGTTAGCAAACTCAAGAAACTTGAATATTTGAATTTAGCTTTAAACAACATTGAAAAAATAGAAAACCTGGAAGGTAAGAATGTTTCTTCTGTTATGTTATTGTGAATTAAAATTGAGATTTAAAGTTAGATTTAACAGTCTTGTATAAAAATAGGTATGCTTGTAAAATTAACATTTTACATACAACATATAATTATTATTATTATAAAAATTCAAGCAATAACATGATATGTAAATTCAAAAATGAAAGTTACTTTACCCCTTCCTAACCTAGCCTCCTCAGAGGTAGCCAGAATTAACACTTGGGTATATAGAAGGTGGTTTGTTTTATTTTGCTTTCTGTTAATGGTATCATACTATGAGTATTGTTTTGAAAATTAGTTTCTTCCCTAAAATTACCTTGCTTTTTTGATATCCAGGAAAGGGGGCGTGGGGCTACATACTAGAATCATTGTAGACTGATTTATCTAACCATCTGTCTGCAAACGGACATTTGGGTGAGTTCCAGCATTTTGCTATAATAAGCATAGCTACAGTGAGCCTCCTTCTACATTTTACTTTGTGTACGTGTGCACAGTTTTTTCTAGGACAGATACTTAGAAATGGAATTCCTGCATTGAAATCAGCATATTTTGAAAGATACTGTCAAATTGTGCCCTAAAATATTTATTGTATTGATTTGTACTTACACTAATAATCCTTGTGAGTACCCATTTCTACACAACTTCACCAATACTTTCTATAAACAATATTTTTTTAACATAGGAAGATATTTTTGTTTATTTTTATAGTAGCCATCCTATCCTAATAGGTGTGATGTGGTATATTATTATATTTCTGATTTGCATTTACTTAATGACTAATAATGTTGAGAATTTTTTATGTACTTGCTGGCCATTTGAATATCTTCTTTGAAAAAATGTTTATTCAAAACTTTGGCCATATTTAAATTAGTTATATTATTTGTCTTTTTATTGCTAAGTTGTAAAAGTTACATATATATTCTATATGCTAGACTTTGATCAGATTATTTGATTTGCAAATATATTCTTCCAATATGTGGGTTTTCTTTTCAACTTTTGTGATGGTGACCTCTGAGGCACAATTGTTCTTAATTTTGCCTATAGCTTTTTTTTTTTTTTTTTTTTTTCCCTATAGTTGTCTTTGGTTTTATTATCTGGATAGTAAGGGCCTTTATTGAATGAATTGAGAAGTGCTTCTTCTTTTTTTTTTTTTTTTTAAAGAAAGAAAGAAAGAAAGAAAAAAAAATGAAGAAGAGGAAGAAAAAGGAAGAGAAAGAGAGAGAGAGAGAATGGAAGTATTGCTTTCTTGCCCAGGCTAGAATGCAATTTAGTAATGGGTATTGAAAACCTCTTTTATACCAATAGTTATACTTGATGTAAACAGGAAAGAATAAGGGAAGAAAATAACAAACTAGCAGCCAACCAATATTTCATTTAAAACCTATGAAATGCTATGCGATTACTGAGGAGTGATTTACTTCCAATTATGTAGTCACTTTTGGAATAGGTGTGAGGTGGTAATGTATGTTTTGTGTATTTGAAGTGGAGAGTTCCACAAATGTTTATTAAGCTTACTTGTTCGGGGTCTGAGTTCAAGTCCTGAATGTCCTTGTTAATTTTCTGTCTCGTTGATCTATAGAATCGTTAGCTCTTCTTGGTACATTGATCCTTTTGCCATTATATAATGTCCTTCTTTGCCTCTTTTGCTCTTTGTTGCTTTAAAGTCTACTTTATCAGAGGCAAGAATTACCTCTCCTGCTTTTTGTTTATTTGTTTATTTTTACTCTCTGATTGGTTGATAAATCTTCCTCCTTCTCTTTGAGTCTTTGTGTATCGTTGCATGTGAGATGGGTCTGAATGCAGCATACCAATGGGTTTTGGCTTTTTATCCAATTAGAATATATATAAGTTTAATACTGGCATTTGATGCTAGCTGGCTGTTTTGCCCATTAGTGTAAATTTTTCATTGTGTTAATGCTCTTCTCTTTTTGATATATTTTTGGAAAGGCTGATATTGGTTGTTCCTTTATATGTATAGTGCTTCTTTCAGAAGCTCTTGTAAAGCAGGCCTGGTGGTGGTGAAGTCTCTAAGTACTTGTTTGTTCACAAAAGATTTAATTTTTCCTTCAATTATAAAGCTTAGTTTGGCTGGATATGAAATTCTGGGTTGAAAGTTCTTTTCTTTAAGGATATTAAATATTGGTCCCCACTCTTTTCTGGCTTGTAGGGTTTCTGCTGAGAGATCTGCTGTAAGTCTGATAGGTTTCCCTTTATGGGTAACCTCACCTTTCTCTCTGGCTGCCCTTAGTATTTTCTCCTTCATATCAACCCTAATAAATCTGGCAATTATGTGCCTTGGGGTTGGTCTTCTTGAAGAATATCTTTGTGGTGTTCTCTGTATTACCTGGAGTTGAATATTACCCTGCCTTGCCAGGTTGGGAAAATTTTCCTGAATTATATCCTGAAGAGTATTTTCCAACTTGGATTCATTCTCTTCGTCACATTCAGGTACGCCTATCAAACGTAAATTAGGTCTTTTCACATAGTCCCATATTTCCTGGAGACTTTGCTCATTCCTTTTCATCCTTTTTTCTCCAATCTTGTCTTCTCATTTCATTTCACTGAGCTGGTTCTCGACTTCTGATATCCTTTCTTCTACTCGATCAATTCGACTGTTTAAACTTGTGCATGCTTCGCGAAGTTCTCGTGTTGTGTTTTTCAGCTCCATCAGTTCACTTATGTTCTTCTCTAAATTGTCCATTCTCGTTAACATTTCGTCAAACCTTTTTTCAAGGTTCTTAGTTTCTTTGCATTGGGTTAGAACAAGTTCTTTTAATTCACAGAAGTTTCTTATCACCCACGTTTTGAAACCTGCTTCTGTTATTGGAAGACACTCATAATCTATTAAGCCTTGTTCCGTTACTGATGAGGAATTGCGATCCTCTGTAGAGGGAGAGGCATTCTGATTTTGAGTATTCTCTGCCTTTTTATGCTGGTTTCTTCCCTTCATTATATATTTATCCATCTGTCGTCTTTGTAATACCGACTTTCTAACTAGGTCTCTGAGCAGACGTCCAACTTGTTGATTCCCAGTGCGGAAATCTGAGCAATCCACTGTGCCGGCCAAAACAGCGGTGTTAAGATTGAAGGTGCTTTTCTGCCCAGGAATCTCCGGACTCTGCACCACAAACTGGCACGCTAAGGCACCAGCAAAACCACCACGCTGGCCACAAGAGTCACCTTGGCGACCCGTGAGGCTCCTCTGCTGGGAATCTCCTGGTCCTTGAGCAACAAATATTCGTCTGAAAGTGTGGCGTCCTCTCGTTCTCTGCGCTTTCACTGGGAACTACAAGCCCGAGCTGCTAGTGATCAGCCATCTTGGATCTCTCTCCCCCATGAGAAGTGCTTCTTATTTGATTTTTTTTCAGAAAGCTTGTAAATGATTTGTTAATTCTTCTTTAAATATTTGTTGGAATACACCAGGAAAGCCATCTAGTCCTGGACTTTTCTTTGGGAAAGTTTATTATTAATTTAATCTCTACTTGTTGTAGGTCTATTCAGATGTTCTGTTTCTTCTTGACTTAGTTTTGGAAGGTTATGTCTTTCTAGAATTTATCTACTTCACTTAGGTTATCTCATTCATTACCATTACAGTTGTTTTTACTATTCCCTTATAATGTTTTTCATTTTTTCTTTAAGGTCAATAGTAAAATCTCATCTTTCATTCCTGATTTACTAAATTTGAGTGTTCTCTTTTTTTTCGGATTAATGTGTAGCTAACAGTTTGTCCACTTGGTCAGTTTTTTCAAAGAACCAACTTTTGATTTTGTTGATTTTCACCATTGTTTTATATTCTCTATTTTGTTTACTTCCATTGTAATCCATATTATTTCTTTCTCTTTATGTTTTTTCTTTTTTCTAGTTTCTTAAGGAAACTAGTAGTTTCCTTAAGAAACTAGATTCTTAGGTTATTGATTTGAGGTATTCTTTTTCATGGAGGCATAAATAAAATTCTATGAATTTTCCTCTGAGCATTAGTTTTTTGCATCTAAGTTTTGATATGTTGTGCTTTTGTTTTAATTCATCTCAAAGTATTTTCTGATTTCCTTTGTGATTTTTTTCTTTAACCCATTACTTATATAGCAGTATTGTTTAATCTCCACATCTTTGTGATTTCCCCACATTTTCTTCTTTTACTGATTTCTAGTTTCATTCCATTGAGGTCAAATAAATACTTTCTTTTCTTTTAACTACTTTAAGCTTATTGAGACTTGTTTTATGGCCCAACATTTGATCTATCCTAGAGGCTGTACATTTGAGAAGAATGTGCATTCTGCTATTCTTGGGTTTAAGTTCTAAATATGCCTGTTAGGTCTAGCCTTTTGTTTGTTTCTTTCTTTCTTTCTTTGCCTTAATGTTGTTCTACTCTTCCATTTTCTTACTGATATTGTGTCTAGTTGTTTTATCTATTATTAAAAGCAGGTTATCGATGTCTCCAATTATTATCATTGAATTGTCTATAGCTCCCTTCAATAGCGTCAGTTTTTGCTTTATATAGTTTGGGACTCTGCTCTTAGGTGCTTATATGTTTATAATTGTGTTATCTTTTTGATGAATTGATGTTATTATTATTATAAAATGTCCTTAGTTGTCTATAATAACAATGTTTGCCTTAAAGTCTTTTTGTTTGGTATTAATATAGTCACTCCAGATCTCTTTTTTTCTTTTTGGTTACCATTTACATGGTATAACTTTTCCTATCCTTTGCCTTTCCAACTATTTCTATCTTTGAATCGAAAGCGCTTTTCTTTACAGCATTTAGATGAATCATGTTTTGATGTTGAATCCATCCTGTCAATCTCTGCCTTTTAACTGGGGAGATTAACCCATTTACTCTTAATGTAATTAACAATAAGACAGAATTTGTATCTGTTATTCGCAATGTGTTTTCTATATATCTTGCATCATCTTATGTCTGCCTTGTTCTGTTTTTGGATTACTGTTTTCATTTTTGTTATTTTTCATGTGTACCATTTTAATTCCCTTGTTCTTTCTTTTACTATATATTTTTGAGTTATTTTCTTAGTGGTTTCCCTGAGAATTACAATTAGTATCTTAATTTACAACAATTTGGTTCAAATTAATACCAACTTCCTTTCAATAGTATACAGACTTTGCTCCTATATAGTTTAGTTTCCCTTCCTTTGTTTATGCTGTTACTGTCACATATCACATCTTTATTTATTATATGCCCATTAACATAGATTTATAATTATTTCTTTTTGAAGTCATCTTTTAAATAATTTAGAAGAAAATAGGTACAAACAAAAATATATTTATATTGTCTTTTATATTTACCTATATAGTTACCTTTTGTAATTGTTTTTACTTTATCACATAAATTTGAGTTTCTTCTTTTTATTTCAGCCTGAAAGACACTCTTTACTATTTCTTATAGCATAGATCTGTTAGTGAAAAACTCTCATTTTTGTCTATGTAAAAATAATTTATTTCCCATTTTTTAAGGGGAGTTTTCCCAGATTGAGAATTATTTGTCAATAATTACATTTTTACCCTTTCTTTCTTTTTTTTTTTTTGAGACGGAGTTTTGCTCTTGTTACCCAGGCTGGAGTGCAATGGCGCGATCTCGGCTCACCACAACCTCTGCCTCCTGGGTTCAGGCAATTCTCCTGCCTCAGCCTCCTGAGTAGCTGGGATTACAGGCACGCGCCATCATGCCCAGCTAATTTTTTTGTATTTTTAGTAGAGACGGGGTTTCACCATGTTGACCAGGATGGTCTCGATCTCTTGACCTCATGATCCACCCGCCTCAGCCTCCCAAAGTGCTGGGATTACAGGCGTGAGCCACCGCGCCCAGCCCATTTTTACCCTTTCTTCATTCCTTCCTCCCTTCCTTCTTCCATCTATCCATCCATTTATCTACCTATCATCTTTTCCAGTAACTTTATTTTATATTTGTTAATCTCTCCAACAACTTCTTTCAGTTGGATTTTAGTAGTAGTATACTGCTCTTTTGTGCCTTTTAACTTGTTCTTTTATTTAAATCCATTTTTTCTTGTTATTGTACATTTTAAAATATTTCACCAGATTCAAATCCCAAATAATCATTTTGTTTTCATCTCATTCATCTAAAATAATCATTTGTGTTCATTTTATAGTTCAGTCCATTTACAATTAACTCTTTATTTTGGCCATACTTTTTTATTCTTCTGAACTTACTTCTATGCTCTGATTGCTTCGTTCCTGTGGTGTGTATTTTTATTTTATGGATGAGATATCTTCTAAATATCTTTGGAGATTCTTGTTAGAGCTTTTTGTTGTCAATTTTTTTCATCCCCTGAATTATCTTATTCATCTGAGATTTTCTGTTTTATTTTGAAGGCTTCTGTCTTGTGCTATTTTTCTCTAAATATCTGGTAACATTTGGTGTCTGATCATAATCACAAAAGATATGGTGTATTAGGTGGCTTGTGTGACTTACTCTGCAGTTGTGAGGTTCTGCTTGCCTATCCAGCCTCAGCCTGTCTGGCAGAGCCTCTGTGCACTCTGTGAGTGGGTGGGACATGCTGACTGGCAGACTTCACTTTAGAGTGCAGGGCCATGGAGCAGAGGCAGGCAAGCTGCTCTCCCCACCCCACTGCCATCTGCTAAAGCTGAAATTAGGAGGACTTTACTTAGGTCATGGTGGATTTTAGCCTATTTGCCTACTAGAGTAGAAATGGATAGTCCAATGACTATCAAGATTATTTATTAACAATTATATAAATATGACTCATATGCTTTTATTTTTCATTCTCAAAAATTACCATTGCCAAAGCCCCCAAAACTGCCTGAGTCCTGGGATCAAGAAGATCCTTTTCATCATTGGCATTTTTCTGCATTAGAAATAGTCATTGCTCTCTCCCAGCTAACATTTTACAGCCCTGTTCTCCTGTGAACAAATGGAATAAAAAAATGTATTCTGTGTCCATGTTTTGTGATAATGAAGTTTCTATCTAAAATGTCAAAGAAATAATTAAAAACTGGCACTCTTGGCTGGGTTGTCCAGGGCTTGTTAGTTTTGTGAAGTCAGTATTCTTACCCATATGAGAAGTTGTTTGTGTGATTTGCTTTATTCATATACCACTAGAGGGCAGCATCGTCACTATTGTCTTTTTTAACTTGGCAAACTGCAGGCCCAGTTAAAGGCCTGGTAACTGCAGGCCAGGTAAAAGGCCACCTCCTGCCTTTTACCTGGACAGGTCTTCTTTTTGTGCTCTGCCTTCCAGCTTTAACACAGATGAACTGGTGTGGGGTAGCTTGAAGATTGTTTGGTGAGGGCGGTGAAGGGGGATAGTGGGAATGGAGGATGCATCTTATCTGCTGGCAAATGTGCACTTTTGTTTAATTTTAAGGGCTTGAGGTGACAGGAGGAAGATGAAGGTGTACCTTCAGCACATCTGCTTAAGTAAATCTCAATATAATTTAAAAAATAAGTTGTTCTGCTTTTTTTCCTTGGATGGCAAAAAAAATACACACACACACACACACACACACATATATATATATATGTATGTGTATATATATATATATATGTATATATATAGCTAGTATCCTTTTTTCTTTTTCTCCAGTTGAGGATTCACCAGGGTAGAATAAAGTGCTTTTGTTTTCCATCGCTTACCCTAACCCGGAAGGAGAGGTGGAATTTCCCATAGCATGAGCTTTCCCACGCTCCTTGGGTGGTCGATGTTGTTGATTTCCATGATTTTTAGACCCCAGAGGGTCCCTGAACTGGATCTCCACAGAACAGGAGACAGAGGCTGGGTCTCCACTGAAAGAAGCGGTGCCTAACTCCAGAGAGATTTTCTCAAGGTTGACCAGTTTGGCAAGGATTGTTCATCTTTAGGATGACAAAGGTAGTTTAATTTCTTAATTGTAGTCCAAGTAGAAGAAACAGTAAGATTTGACACTGAAAATATAATGAACATTTGGAGGGTTCTTTATCTACAAAATTACAGCAGAATCCAAAGATGTGTGACATTTTCACCTCATTGGAGTCTTTCAAATGTCAGTCTTTTCTTATATGAAAGAAAAATGTAATTAAAATGTCCTCCAGAGCCTCCTAAAGTAAACTTAAGAAATGCCACCTAACCTATCTTAAGTCAGATTACCCCAAATATACCTTCCACATTTATAAAATTTATCATTTTTGCCAATGTAAAATAAACATACAAACATACAGATATAGGCTTAGTTATATTTATAGATACAGTTTTGTACACATCTTTCATGTAGTGGCTGAATCTACTATATAAATTATAGTCTGCTACATAAATTACAGTCTACTGTCATTTAACAACTACATTATCAAATTTATTGATGTAAATTGATGTGTTTTAAATGCAACCTTATTGTTTGGTGCTGGAGCTGTTTTTAATTATGTTTGTTATTATGAATAGAACTGTTCTGAACAGATTTTTATGAGTTACTTCTGTTTCCAGTTGAGATATCTAGCTGGGAACTTTTTTTTCCCCCAGATAAAATTCTAGCAATGGAGGAAAAAAGAATTTAAAGGCCTATTTTATGTATTGCTAGATTGGATGCTGAAAGGTATAACTCTTATCTCATAGGTTTACCGATACATATTTTTAATATTAGCCATGCTTTTATTAATTTAATAGAAATAATGATTTTAATTCCCCATTTCATTTATGTAATTATTTTTGAAGATGTGAAGTTAATTAAAAATCTAGACTATATAAAAGCATTTATTTATTCTTCTACATTTTGGGTATTTATCTTTTGCACAATTAATATTTTTAACATAGTAGCGCAATAGTTCAAAAGGTCACAGTGCTATACTTATGTCCCTTGTCAGTGCCCTCAGACCTCTAAGTCCTACTGTATAGAGGTGGCTACTCTAAATTCCCCTTGCTTCTAAGTGTCCAAATAATGCACTCAATATTATGTTTATCTCCAAGTATTGCACTTACATCATGCTTGTCTGCTATTCCTTGATATTCCTATTTTAGATGTCATCTATTAACTTCCAATGTAGAAGATGCAGATTTTGGTCTCTCACACCATTGCAAGGTTCTTAATTTCCTTCTACCCACCCTCCGTATATTTTCATATGACGACATTAACAGGATATCATAATGAAGTATGGGATATGGACCCATTTACAGGGACTGATCTTTTGAATTAATTCTTTTTGGTGGGGATATAACATTCGCTGCTCAACTCCCCACATCTAATCTCTGGCCTTTCTTATCCCACCTGCCTCCTCCTGCCTTCTTCCAAGCTGGTCTCTCCCTCTCCACCTGCGTCATCAATTCCAGGCAAGGCAGTCCTGGGCCATACCTCTGCCGGGTGGTGACAACTGCTTTTACTTATAGACTCAAGTATGTGTTCCACAGAATTGTGGCTTGAGAATTTTAAGAGAAGATGATGATGATATTTTAATAATAAATAGCTAACATTGGCAAAGAGACTCTGTAGCACAGGGGTCCCCAACCCCTGGGCAGAGGACCGATGGGGTCTGTGGCCTCTTAGGAACCAGAGGCACAGCAGGAGGTGAGCAGTGGGCCCAGAGAGCACTAGTGCCTGAGCTCCGCCTCCTGTGTGCTGAGTTAGATTCTCATAGGTGAGGAGCCCTATTGTGAACTGATCAGGCGAGGGACCTGGGTTGTGTGCTCTTATGAGAACTTAACTAATGCCTGATGATCTGAAGTGAAACAGTTCCATCCTGAAACCATCCCACCCACTATCCGTGGAAAAACTGTCTTCCATGAGACAGTCCCTGGTGCCAAAAAGGTTGGAGACTGCTGCTCTAACATACCAGTTCAGAGAATCTTTTCAGGTAGGCCAACCTGGGTCCAAATCCCAACTCATCCATTTAGAGCCGTGTAAACTTTGGTAATTTCCTAGCTCATTTGCATTGCAGTTTCAAGTATCTATTGCCAGATAGATCCCAGAAGCAGCCGTTGCTGGAGGATCCACTTCCAAGATGGTTGCTTCAGTTGCCATCTGGCGCTGCTTCTTGGTGTGTTTCTTTCCACAGAAGCAGATTTTGTTCTCCCTCACTGCTTTTACGATTCTCCAGGTGGCTCAGGGTGTCTGAGCACGGTGGAGTGAAGGTAGCCAGATACTTGATCTGGCTTCTGACATGTCCTAGAGCAATTGTTCTTAGGGCAATCCTTCCAATGTGAGAATTTCAGATGTCTAGGCAGCCCCAAAACCTCACTGGTGCAGCAGTCTGTTGGTCAGGCAAGTCACTAGGGCCAGCCCCAACGCAGAGCAAAGGAGAAGGACTTGATGCCATCTCTCCATGAGAAATGATGTGAGTGCACATGATGATGGACATCTCAGAGCCAAGGGCCCACACTGAGCTATCTGACCTTAAAATAAAGATAATAATTGTGATATTTCTCTCATAGACATGATGTTAGGATTGAATAAGATACTGTGTATAAAGGGCATAATAAACACCAAATAAATATTGGCCATGTAGTTAATAAGCATATTGTGTACTTGGAGCATACTTACGACATTTGAGAAAACTGTGCTAACTTATATCTTAGTTTTCTATCAGTTTCATGTATTTTCTCTATTTGTACACTGTTAAATCTCAAATATAACCATGTTGCAAAATTTTAAGGAACAGAATGTTTAATCTTAATTCCACCACTGCTATTATCATTTTGCTATATTAATTTTTTTCTGTATTTTATATTGTTGTAATTTTAGTGTATGGGTGCTATTATATCTTACTTTTTCCACTTTCATTATATCGTAAACTCTCCTCCTCCATGCTGTGGTAGTTTTCATAACCATCATTTTGAATGTTCTTATAGCGTTAAATATTGAATAGATGTATTAGAGTTTGCTTGACCATTTTTCTACTTTGGGTCTCTTTCTACATGTGCTTATTTATTTTATGCCATGTAATTATATTTACTAGAATTTAGTGTTCAACTGTAATAGTCACCTACACTCTGTCTTGTCAATTCCATTTTTTCCCTCCCTTGCTCAGTTATCTTTAAAGTTGTTTTTCCTTTAGTTTTCACCTGGGCCAACTGAATTTCTTATTCAATATTTAATATTATAAGAACATTTAAATAGAGAAAATACATGAATCATAACTGAAGAGCATGTAGAACTTTGAAGAAATAAGTGAGAGCGAGGTCCTGGGCTATCAGCTGGCGATGGCTTTCTAGACATTGAAGGTTGCAAAATCTGCCATGTTAATCCCACAAACATGAAGCAGTCATAGGGAGAGATAATCTTATATTGAACCAAGCCCACAAAGGCTGCTACATAAACCAGGTCAACTCTTCTTAGTTCATGGAAAGAAACTGCAAGGTTTCTGCTCATGAGACAGCTGTACTTGCTTCTTTCCCTGTAGGTACATTGTCCACGAAGTCCTATGATAATTAGAGGGCTCATTGAGCTATTCTAATCATCATGTTTACTGACACTCTAGGTGGCAAGCTTTATGCTAAGCGCTTTACATGAGTCATCTTATTATCTTCACAACTTCGGACTCCAGTACTAATACTATTATAATTCTATAGATGAGGAGGCTGAAGCTTGTAACTTTTCCAAGGTCACGTTAGCAAAGATGAGGTAGAGGAGGCACTTGAACTCGTATCTGTCTAATTCCTAAGTCTGGACTCCTATCCACCAAATTCACATGGAATGTGAATGAGGGGATTAATTCAAATTCAAATTTGAATTTGATTCAAGTTTCCTTAGCATCTCGTTGGCTATCTCTGTAATGAAGGTGGATGGATCAGATTTACTATAAAACCCTATTTCAGTGACTCACCCTTTTTTCTATTATTCCTTTGAGCATCAAAGCATCTTGTTCTTTACCTTTGTTAATACCTTCAGTTCAGTTCTCAGTGGCCTTGGAGCCATTCTCTCTCCTAGGTGACTTTGCAAATATTGGTTCTGATGCACTGGTTTTATGACATGCCTTTTTTTTGGAGAAACTTTCCACTGTCACCCTCCAAGATGAAATGTGTCCTGCCGACCTGCTAAAACTCAGGAGGACAGCTTCCAGGTGCCCTGCCTAGTAGGAGTTTTGTTCTGAGGCAGCACCCACTGTAGTAGCAGCTTGTTCTTTTGCTTTTTTCATGCCAGATAGCGACCAGATCAAAACATTAACAAGCCTTGCAAATGTGAGCAGGGAAAATTATTTCCCCTGGCTGGAAGGACTCAGGGGGTGAAAATAAGGGGAGATAGAAAAATGAGTTAAGATGAAGCCTTTGAGTTGATATTTCTGAAGAATCACTTCATGGTAAGCAATGCAATATATCAGCAGACTAAAAATACTACAACTGTTACTTCCATTATGTGCTATTACACACGGTTTATTACCACTGTGATTTTTCTTTATTTGCTTTGTTTTCTTTTTATTTTTCTCAACAGGATGTGAAGAACTGGCAAAACTTGACTTGACTGTAAATTTCATTGGAGAGCTGAGCAGCATTAAAACCTTGAAGCACAATATCCATCTGAAGGAACTCTTTCTCATGGGGAACCCATGTGCTTCCTTTGACCACTATAGGGAGTTCGTGGTAGCAACTCTTCCACAATTAAAGGTATGGTTATTTTAATGGCACAGAAATCATGGAGAAATGAACATGAGCAACTACAATAATTCCTGCTTTACTTGCAGCAACAGTGAATGCGTTGCTTCAGATAATGGAATATTCCAGAGAGCCAAAAGTAATTATTTAAATGGCTAGACCTTTAATATTGTTTGAATAGTTTTAATAAATCCCTGAAAAATAAATTGCATACTTTTCACCTTTCTCATCCGAAATACACAGAACTTAATTTGACTTTTTCTCAGTGAGTTCAAATCATAGACGCAGAAGATTCATCATTACTGATTAGAATTCATTATTACTTACAGCAAGCCAAAAGTTTAGGGTTTTAGAGGTAGCTACAGCTATGTACCTTTGTATAACATAGTCTTAAGCTACTGTGCTTTTATAATTATTTTTATCGTTGCTTTTTCTTAACATATGCTCTATAGCAGTGGCTCACAGTCTTTTTTTATTTTTATTTTTTTTGAGAAGGAGTTTTGCTCTTGTTCTCTTGTTGCTTAGACTGGAGTTCAATGGGATGATTTCAGCTCACTGTAACCTCCCCCTCCTGGGTTCAAGTGATTCTCCTGTCTCAGCTTCCCAAGTAGCTGGGATTACAGGCATGTGCCACCACACCAGGCTAATTTTGTATTTTTAGTAGAGACGAGGTTTCACCATGTTGGCCAGGCTGGTCCTGAACTCCAGACCTCAAGTTATCTACCCGCCTCGGCCTCCCAAAGTGCTGGAATTACAGGCATGAGCCACCATGCCCCGCAGGTTCACAGTCCTTGGTGTGCCTCAGAACATGTGGAGGCCTTTTCAAAACACACACTGCTGTGCTCTTCCCCCAGGGTTTCTGGGTCACGTTTGACATGGGGCCTGAGATTTCACGTTTCTAACAAAATCTGGTAATGCTGCTGCTGGTGCAGAGACCTCATTTGACAACCACTGCTGTGTATGTTACTCTTATACCATATCCCCCTAATCGAATAATTTTAGAATTGAGGAAAAAAATATGATTACTTGAGAAATCATACAACAGAGAATATTAGAGTAGCATTGTTAAGTTTCATATAATTCTAAGAGTTCCCAGCCTGCGTATGGCTCCATGTTTTTGCAAAGAGAATGCATGGAGACATCACCATTGCAGTAGGTGTGTTTTCAGTTCTCAAAGGACATTTGTTTCTTAGACTTCTGTGTTCTCTGTAGTCAAGAGACTGCTGACTGCTGGATTAATGGAACACATTTCTTCTAATGTAAAATTTCTCAGGTTAAGAGAATGAATGATTCTGGTAATTGAATATAGAATAAATGAAAAATTGTCTCAAACGTAAACTAAACTGATCATTATTATGCAGTGATTTCCTAGAAAGTGAACTGGTGAGAACCTGACTATCATAGAACCAGATCTTGTAGTGTAATGCTGTGAGCCATTCCCTTGGAAGGGATAAGGGTCCAGAAGTCCTCGTGGCGGCTGCAGCTGAGCCTGTGCCAATATTGCAGTGAGCAGGCTAGAGGTGTGAGAGCCGTCACATGGCTACTGCAGGGAGGGTCAGAGGTTGTGCCATGAGGTGCTTTGTGCACAGTGTTTCTGATCCTCCCAGACCCATGCAGGGGGACAGGTGCGTTCAGAGATGAGGAAGTCAGGGCTTGGGGAATTAATGCTGCTTGTTTAAGCTGACACGTCTGGCAAGGGACACAGGTGGGATTTGAACCTATGTGAGTCCAACCTTGATACCTCCACCATTCATACTATACCCACACTCACTGCTAATCTTTAGGTCAAATTACAGACTTTGGATCAAATCTTTCTTTTCAGAAGGACTTCTCCAAATCAACAGCCCTCTTTTGAAAATAGTATTAACATATTTACTAATATTTAAAAATAGGCTGATATACTTTAGAATCTTAATTACCATTTCATTAAAGGCTGAGCTGCTTGAAAGGAATTGTGTTAATAAATATATTATTTTCCCAGGGTTGATGTAACAAAGTACCACAGACTAGAGGCTTAAACAACAGAAATGTATCATCATATAGTTCTGAAGGCCTGACATTCAAGTTCAAGCTGTTGACAGGCTTGGTTCCTTCCAAGGGCTGCGAGGGAGAATCTGTTGCATGCCTCCCTCCTAGCTTCTGGTGGTTTGCCAGCCAGTCTTTGGCATTCTTGAGCTTGTAGACACATCACCCTAAGGGTCTCTGCCTTCATCTTAACAAGGCTCTCTTTACAAAGACACCGGTTATATTCGCTTGGGGCCTGTCTGCTTCAGGATGATTTGGTCTCAATGAATCACATCGATAATCACCCTATTTCCAAAAAATCCATGATTCGAGCTACTGGGTGTTAGGACTTCAACATCTTTTTTTGTCGGGGGACCCAATTCAACCCATAACAACAGAGTAGTTATTTTTAGATAGTCACATAGAAGAGGTGTGAGGAGAGTCAGGAAGGAGAGTCAGCCCTTTTCAAGGATTTTCTTCCCAGTTGCTGAGCCACCACAGGAGTAGGTAGGCCCTGCAGTATGGTGCGAAACAGATTTGTTATCAGAGAAACCAGGGTCTGACAGCTGCTTCCACTGTCTGTGAATTGCATGCCTCATTTTACTCATGTATAGTGGGATCATCATTACTACTTTAAGCGAGTTCTATGAGCCCTTCAGTACATCTTAGTGTCCCTTTCTCTGCT
This sequence comes from Aotus nancymaae, assembly GCF_030222135.1. NCBI lineage: Eukaryota > Metazoa > Chordata > Mammalia > Primates > Aotidae > Aotus > Aotus nancymaae. The sequence goes on along the minus strand of NW_026988450.1, from coordinate 80,770,605 downwards.
TCAGCACTTCCACAGTTATTATCAATAAGTGTGAACACTCCACCTTTGTGCTGCATGAATCCTGAGTGAAGAAAGATAAAGAAATGCTCAGCTTAAAACTTAATCTTTGGAGACGGGTGTGGTGGCTCATGCCTATAATCCCAGTACTTTGGGAGGCTGAGGTGGGCAGATCACCTGAGATCAGGAGATCCAGACCATCCTGACAAACATGGTGAAACCCAGTCTCTACTAAAAACGCAAAAATTAGCTGGGTGTGGTGGCACGCACCTGTAATCCCAGCTACTCAGGAGGGTGAAGCAGAATGGCTTGAATCCAGGAGGCGGAGGTTACAGTGAGCTGAGATCGCACCACTGAATTCCAGCCTGACGACACAGCAAGACTCCGTCTCAAAAAAAAAAAAAAAAAAAAACCAAAAAACTTAAACTTAATCTTTGTTTCTTAGGCCTTCTAAACTCAAACGTGATTTTGGCTTAAAGAAAATGCGGGCCAATTTCAAAGACTAACAGAAATCACTAAAAGAGTTAGGTTCCTAGAATAGGTGCTGGCGTACAGTCCCAAATTTGTCATCAGTTACTAATATGAGGACTTTTGCCTCCTGTTAGTAAAGTGACAGAGGGTTCAGTTGTCATAGCCTTTTAGGAATAGTAGTTCTAATAAAATGAATATTGACTGAAACCAATTATAAAGACAGAAATCCATCAATCAATGAATGTACTTCAATTACAAGGAAGAAAATATCACCTTGCTCCCCAACGTTCTGTTGGGAAGAAATCCCAGTTGAAAGAAATTATATTTATTCAGAGTTTTCTAACTTCTTATAATAATACAGTTTTATATAGTGCATTTATGTTAATAATATATATTTATATATAAATTATACTATATAAAGTAATATAATGAAGTACCACAAATTGGATGACTTAGAAATTTATGAAAGTAATATATTTATATAGTATTATTGATATATAAATATATTTTAATTTGTTTATTCATATATTTATATATAGTATATTTACTTATTATATGTACTTACAAAATAAGTACATTTCATTTATCCAAAATTTTCCAAATTGATTCAGTCCCAAGCCTGTATTAAAGTAGATCAGATTAAGTATGTGGACTGCAATTACTTAACACCTTAAATAATAGGTTTTATTGAATTGAATTGTATCATTATGGTCTCATACATAATAGTATGAAGATACCTTTATTGAAGGATACTACAAGAAACAGTCTTATGAAATCTGTGATTATATGGACATATTTCTACAAAAACAATGCTTGACGTCTCTCAAGATCTCCATTATGAAACTCTATGCTAGAAATGTGTTTTAAAAGCTACATGTTAGAGGAAAGCCACAAACTGTATTTTTTCCTCAAAGACCATGAAAATTTTGTAACTAATTTTGTTTTTCTATTTCACTTTGGCTGCCAAGAAGCTCGGAACCAAATCTGCAGCCCATCTATAGCAACCATATGCGTTCTTATGACCAGAGCATATTTGGAATTATTTTTTCTAAATCTCCACATAATTTTGACTTATAATTTAGCTTATCCCAATAATTTTTTAATTTATATTTTACTAAATCTCTGTGTGTAGTTTTTTTCCTTTTATATGTTTCCTATTGCTGCTGCAACAAATTGAGGCAAACTTAGTGACTTAAAATTATACAAATGTATTTATGGTTCTAAAGATCAAAAGCCTGAAATGGTTTCACTGGGCTAAAATCAAGGTGTTGGCAAGGCTATCCTTTCTTCAGGCTTGAAGAGAGAATCCCTTACTTTGCCCCTTTCAGCTTCTAGAGGGCACCTGCATTTTTAGGCTCATGGCCTCTTTCTCCATCTCCAAAGCCATCTTCACATCTCTCCCTAACTCTGACACTCATGCCTTTCTCTTTTACTTATAAGGACCTCAGTGATCCTTATGAGAATCACCCTGACTATCCAAGATCCTTAACCTAATCATACCTGTAAGCCTGTTTTGCCATGTGAGGTAACATTCATGGAGATTAGAACATGGACATTCTTGGGGAACCATTATCTTCCAACCACACCTTCCTAAATACCTTGCCTCATTTCACAGAATAAGGCTGGGTAGATAAATAGTTGTCTTTAAACTGTTAGTTTTAACATTTTAGACTTTAGTTGATGGTTTTATTTTAATATTTTACTTTGGAAAATCATAATTGAAATGTCAGATGTAAACAATGCTATAACAATAGCCTGTTTGTCTTGTTGTTAAAGGTGAAACATGGGCTCATTTGTATTAGAACCCAATCATGTGTAATATTCAAGGCCATTTTTTTCTGTAGAGAGCTTCTGGGAAGTGTCATTCTTATACTCCGAAGCTGTGATTTGACTTAAGCTTTGAAATTTTTGACATAGTGAGCAATTATAAAATTAACATAAAATATTTTGAGAGCTTATATTATCAGTTTTGACAGAAGATCTAGTTATTATTATTACCAGTAAAGGTATTTTTTAAACTGTGTTAATTGTATAAATAAACATTGATTTAGAACAAAGTTCTGATATTTCACATTAATTACATTGTTTTAATTCTCTATCACTATGGTATGTTATTATTTCTAAGTTTAAAAAGTTCTAATCAAAATCAACCTGGGGCTGATTCACACTGCAACTTTTGAACAATTGTACTATATTTATTGTTCTTTATTTAAGTGGTTGGATGGTAAAGAAATAGAGCCTTCAGAAAGGATTAAGGCATTGCAGGACTATTCGGTAATTGAACCACAAATCAGAGAGCAGGAAAAAGATCACTGTCTTAAAAGAGCCAAACTCAAGGAAGAGGCTCAGAGGAAGCACCAAGAAGAGGATAAAAATGAAGACAAGAGAAGTAACCCAGGCTCTGATGGACGTCGGTACGCAGACATCGATGCTACTCTGTATGTAAATGATTAGTTTACTTTCTATTTAACTTTTGTTAAAAGCAGCAAACTGTGTTCTTTTTCCAAGTTGTTTGCAGTACACATATATTCCAGATTAATTTGAAGAATAAAATATGATGTGAATTTTGGATGGAAGAATATGAGCATCTCATTGCTTGTTACAATTCTGTAAGAATTTCTTTCCTTGGGGGAAAATTTCTTTTTAAACTAGCAATTTTAATTTGTGTCTAAAATTATTCTCAGAGAAATCTCCATAAAATATATACAGAAAAGATGAATTAATAGGTGTACTTTGATTTATCAACTAGGAATATTTTAGAAAAGTTAAATACAAATAACATTATTATAAATTGAATAATTCTAATTGCATCATAAAACATTCTAGTTTCTGAATTATATACTGAATACATTTTTAATGTGATTAATAACTCTCTAATTGGTTTTTTAAACAAATTACAATTTTCATGTTTGTTTAAGTGAATTGCAACTATGGTCAATTGATATGATTCCACACAGTGAAAGTGTTAAGTATTTAGATAACAGAATCCTTTAAAATTAAGGATATAATAATTATAAAATATTTCAGGCATACATAAATATTTGAAAATAGTAATATAGGCAGCTTGTAGTTCTACCAACTAGATTTAATCAATGACAATAGTTTGCATGTTTGCTTTGGATCATTTTAAAATAAGAAATAAAATACCATTAAGAGAGTAGAAGCTTCTTAAGTACTTCCCCTTCCTTCCATTCCTCTCTTCATCCCAGTGGCATCTGCTATCCTGAAGCTGGGGCATATTTGATATATGTTGATCCCATCCATATTTTTAATACCTTTGTTTCACAAGTATGCCTCCTTAAACAAGAGTAGTTTGAGTATGTGTGCTTAGCATGAATAATATCTTTCTATACCTTTGCTTTTCATGCAACATTATGTTTTTGAGATTTATGCATATGAAGACATGTAAAACTAATTCATTTAAAATATAGAATAATATCCTGTTGGATGAATGAATTACAATTTATTCCAGAGGTCATATTCAAAATAGTTAATAGCCAGTGTTTCACTTGCCCTGACTAATCAGAATGTGCAGCAGCTCTAACAACATGTGTGGTCCTCCTAGTGGTGCCAGCTGGTCAGCCTGGACACTGCCATCCCTCTTTGGATGGCCATGCACGTTGTTTTCCCTATTTTCATAAGAAAAGAATCTCTTGGAAGTGGCATCATGGTCTGCCTTGGCCAGGGTTGTGTCTCTGGTGCCCAGCACAGCAGAAGATGCCCAATAAATATTTCTTGAATCCACATTGAACATTTGTTGAGATGTTCAAGCAATGTTGCCCATGTCTCCTTGTTCAGGTATGAAGGTTTCTCTACGGTATTTAGCAATGGCATTGCTACAACAGTTTTGACAACTTTTCAGCTTTATATGTATTGCCAAATTGTTTGCTAGAGTAGTTGTAATAATTTATACTCATATATCAACAATATAGAAGAGTTTTCAATCTTTGCCAATACTAGATAATATGATGTTTAAAAATATTGGCCAATCAAGTTTGTTATTAAGTATCCTCTATTTTTTAAAATTTAATTTGCATTTCTATAGTTACTAGTGAATTTGAATATTTTAAATATCTTCTTATATGTTTATTGGTTATTCAGATATCCTCTATTCAATTCCCCTACTTATTTTAAATAAGTTGTTAAGTCTTTTTTGTTATTGATGGTTCTTTTATATTCTGGATACAAATATAAAAAATATATTCGTTGGTGGTTATGTGCTTTGCAAGTGTCTTCTCCCAGTCTGTGACTTGTCTTTAATTATAAGAGCTTCTTATGTTTTATAAAATTTAAAAATATTAATATAGTTAAACTTATTTGTACGTTTTCATCTTGTTTATGGAACTCTTTATCCCAGTGCCATATCTGTTTTTATCTCTGTATCTGGAACTAACCTTTGTCAATATATAGGGTAGGGTACTAATTGTTTTTAACATGGGTAGCTAATTATCTCTGTACCCTTTATTAAGGTGCTGTTCTTTTCCCTCTGAGATGAAGTCCCACCCTTACTATATCCCTTCTAACCATGTATTCCTGGGTTCATCTCTGAGTTCCCTAGACTGTTTCATGGGAGCACTTCTACCTGTTTTAATTTGTATAGATTTATAGCATATGATGATATTTGGTAGGAGATATTCTCATTTTTCAAAGTTATCTTGGCTATTTTTAGTTCTTTACTTGTCTGTATGAGTTTTAGAATCCAATGCTAATCAAATTCCTTAAAAATCCCTAGTGGAATTGTGATTGAAATTGCATTTAATTTATATGTTAACTGGGGAAAAGTTGACATCTTCATGACATTGATTCTTTCCTTGCTAAACTTTGGAAGAGCTCTATTTATTGACATCTTCTTCTGAGTCCTTCAGTAAGGTTTTAAATTTTCACTATAAAAGTCTTAAACCATCTTTCTTTGTATTAATTTCTCAGTATCTTGTCGAATGAGATTTTAAAAACAGATGTAACTGGTTTTTCTGACATTTAAAGAGACAAATTATTTCTGTATACTGATATTGTATTAATCTTGCTGACCTTTATAAAAGATGCAATCCTGCATTTTCTAGGTAGAAAAACACATTGTTTGTAAGCAGTAACTTGAACATTTCTTTCCAATCCCTCTCCTTCTACTTTATTTTCTTCATGGTGCCTGCAAAGGCCTCTAGAATGGGGTGTAATAGTAGCATTAAGAATGGGTATCTGTATCTTGTTTCTGACTTAGAAAGAATGTTTGCAATTTCTCATTAAGTATAATATTTGCTCTAAGTTTCTGGGTCATGTTAAGTAGGCTTCCTTCTATTCCTAGTTGATTAAGAGCTTTTATCATCACATGCATTATATTGGATTTTTATTAAATGCTTTCCCTGAATCTATTAAGATAATAGTGATTTTCTATTACTGTGTTGAATATCATTAATAGATTTTCTAAAATTAAACCAACCTTGAATTTCTAGGATAAACATTCTTTGTCTATGATTATTTACTAATGCATTGCTGCATTGATTTTGCTAATATTTATACTATTTGAACTTGTGTTCATAAGTGAGTTTATGCTATAATAACCTTTTCTCATTGTATTTTTTCCTGGTGTTTTGCATCAAAGTTATATAATAGGCACATAAAATATCTTGGGAATAATTCACTATCCTTGGTTTATGAAAGTTTACAAAAGTTAAAATGATCTGTTCCTTGAATCTTAGTAGAAGCTTACAGTGGGGTTTCTTGCAGGTGCCTTCTTGCCTCCCCCATAGGCCTGGCTGATCCTTGAGCCTTTGCCACTCTTACCCTATTTAGCCTATTTGAATAGAACTGTAGACATCCTGGAGGAGAATTGTTGAAATACTGAATTGTCGAATTAGTTGGGAAGGAGTAGGAGGCTGAAAGAAGAAACACAACAGAGAATCAGAGGCTGCAAGAAAGGTAGATGAACATCTACCTCTTGACTAGGTAGAGCCTGCCTCCAACCTAGAAAACTGAAAAGATAGAAAGTGGCCTGGAGCAGAGGAATCAGGAAAGATGGTATTAATGGAAGCAGCTTACACTTTAAGCATTTCACATGGCAAGGATTTGTGAATATCTTATAGGCCAAGTAGACATGGTAGAAGGAGCTGGGCTTGAGCTGTCTTGAAGAGATGCATATTGACCTCCTCAACAGTGAGCAGTACACTTGGAAGGCTCTTGTGGTGTCTCCAAGGATGACAAAGGTGCTCGCAGGAAGAGAAGGCCAGTATCTGGATATTGGTCCCAGCGAGGGTAGCAATGGCCAGGTTATAATAGGAGTGGTCATATAAGAGATGTTCACCTTCTTCTTCTTCTTCATCATCCCAGGCCCCAAATTCTAAAGGCAGGAAGCCTCTGAACCTAAGAGGCCCGGTGGTATGGGATTCAGAGGAAGGAATGGAAGACAATGAGAAGTAGAAGGAGAGTGTGTCCCTCTTCCCATGCACACCCCAACTGGAACAGGGCCAAGAGAGAGAATGGGTTGGAAAGGGAGGGAATGGCTCCGATTTGATATTTAAGTCTGAACTTTTATTCAAACTGTAGACCCTTTAGTACCTGAAGGTTAGTGGTTAGCTGACGTTTTGCTGTTCTTGAAAGTGACAATAGAGCTGTGGGATCTGCTCATGGATGAGAAGAGAGTTCTGAGAGAGCAGATTTGAGGGCAGTGGTTGAAGAGAAAGTTTTTTTGATCCTACACTAATGAGCTCACTCTGTTTCATAACCAGTTATACACATTTATATGCATTTTGCCTTGGAGACTTATGTTATTTAGCTCATATCTCTGATAGTTTTTCTTAAGCACTGTTATTTTTATGTTTTTTATAATTATTATTTTAGATTGCAAAAGGCCAGATTGAACCAATTAGTCACTTTCCAGGAAAAATATAATTTAAATGATTAAATGAGAATGGAACCAATTATTTCAGTGGCAATTTTCTAGAATATTGTAGAATATTATAGATCCCCTTTATAATTATTCTTTCAATGCCATAAAGAACTATAGCTGTATAGCAAGCAATTTATTTATTTTCAGAAATTTGCATTATTTTGCTTATTAAAATATTTAGTTGTATTGTATCTATAAATAATATAGCAGAATTTTGCTCTATATTCCATTCATGCTATTTAAATTTCATGTTCTAGTATTTTGGTTCATCCCTTTGAAAAATATCTCTCACAATATTTTCAAAATAAAATATATTTGAAAATATTTTTTCAAAATGAATAAAATATCTTTAGTTTGAAGATCAACAAGAAAGGAGCCTTTCCTGTCACCTGATTCAATAACGACACCCAACATGTATTAAGTACTTACTATTTGCTATAGTTGGTATTAAAGGATTTATGTAATTTGTTTCATTTAATGTCATCTAATGAAGTGTCTATTCTAGGGAGAGGTGAGGGGAGAGAGACTGTACCTAATGTTTATTGCTTGAATGATGTCATTCTCTTGCCACAAGAACAGAATCTTCTGACAGTAGAATCATGGTCTGTCTTGGCCAGGGTTGTATCTCTGCTACCTGGCACCACAGAAGATGCTCAATAAATATTTCTTGGATCCATGTTGAACAAATGTTGAATATCTCATATAATACCCATTTGATGACATACAGTGATATTGTTTAATTCTCTGGCAGTCCACAAAGCATGAATAAAAGAGAAGAGAGAACTGTTACCATATAAAGCCACATAATCAGAAGTTATCCATGAAAAATAAACTAGGCATAAGCTATACCATAAAAAGTATCGTATGTCCCACAAGTGAATTTGGGAGATAAGAGAATCATTAAAAACCCTGGAAATAATGTGATCCAAATTGCCTGCCAGAAAAGTCCCTCTGGGAGCAGTGTGGAGGGTGTAATTGACAGATACAAGATTTAAGGTGGGGTTATTGCTTGTCTAATCATCAGAATCTCCTGCAAAATATTATAAAACACAGATTCCTAGGCCCTGCTTCAGGTCTACCAAACAGACTTTCTGATGAGAGCCCAGGAATCTGTACTTTTTATAAAACTCCCCAGGTGACTCTTAGCAGTTAGATCTGTGAACCTTGGAATCTGATTACCACATTGTTCCTGGTGATAGAGGATGAAAGCCTACCCTGTTGCTGTGGCAGTAATTTCCTCCAACCAGGCTTGGACAGACTGTCTTTCGGAGTCACTTTGTCATTCAAAGGTAAAAAACGTAGGACTGGGCACAGTGGCTCATGCCTGTGATGCCAGCACTTTGGGAGGCTGAGACTGGTGGATCACGAGGTCAGGAGTTCAAGACCAGCCTGGCCAATATGGTGAAACCCTGTATCAACTAAAAATACAAAAATTAGACAGGTGTGGTGGTGCGTGCCTATAGTCTCAGCTACTCGGGATGCTGAGGTAGAAGAATCACTTGAACCCAGGAGGTGGACTTTGCGGTGAGCCGAGATCGTGCCACTGCACTCCAGCATGGGTGACAAAGTGAGAGAAAAGTATATAGATTATTAAAGGGGCAGTATTAAGGATGAAGCTCATGAATCCCTTATTGTTCTTAAGTGCTCTATTTGTTTTTCCTAGTTCCTCTTTAGAGAGCAAAGACCACCTACAGGCACCAGACACGCAGGAATACAACACAAAGAAATTAGACAAAAGTGAAGACGATTTGGAATTCTGGAATAAGCCCTGTTTGTTTACTCCTGAATCAAGATTGGAAACACTTAGACACATGGAAAAACAACGGAAAAATCAGGAAAAATTAAGGTATTTCATTCTTCCCTCTGAGAGGGAAAGTACTCAACTTATGGACTAGATTTTCATGATTGCTCATTATTTTTCCCATTATTTGTGTTAAACCTTTAACACTCATATGTAGATATTGTTTTTTCCAAGTATAGCTTCTTATTGAATTGAATTGGCTAACACTCATTAATATCAAAGTACCTTTTTTAGAACATCATGAATTATTACATTTTAGGTAGAGGTTTGTTTGTTTGAATGATTTTACCTTTTTACCACTTTAAATATACCTAATAATAGTATATTAGGGTACACTAATACATTAGTATTTCTAGCCTAGAAAAAGGTCATTTTGTGGAATGAATGGGCTCCTTTTTGAGTCTGTTCTATTAATTTACAAAGTGAAGAATTGGAAATTAGTTTCATTAGACATTTTATTTTCCTAATACAACTTTTTTGGACATTTAACAGCATGATTTCACTTTTGAGTTGTTTACATATAATTTGATGATTTATTAGAAGCTAAGATTTTTATGCTATTATTTTCAGAGTAGCTTTTTCAAAAATAGATTTTATATCATTCCATTTCCTGTCATTGCTTAAGTCTAATATGTGAAATATATCACTTATGGGAATACTTATTATTCATGAGCTTGAGAATGTGATAAATTAGCCCTGAAATGTAGTAATCTGCATGGCAATGACTCAAGTGAAACAAAACACAATATCTCTTCCTGTAATTAACAGCTAAAAGCAAGAAACTAGAAGTTAAAAAAAAAGATTTGAAATCTCAGCTGCTTTTTTAAAATTTTCATTATTAGAAGTATAGAGAGGTAAAACAATCAAAAATCAAATTTTATCTAAAATACTTGTTTTTAAAACATTGTGATTTATACACTAAGGGGCCACGCAGTCCTTTGGGAAAAGCATTGAATAAGATTATATATGCATGTCTTGACTCCACTGTTACCCTCTGTATGATGTTGGCAGGTACCTACCTTCTCATCTGTTTCTTCATCTGCTAAACAGGGATTATCATACCTGTCTTACCCACCCCACTGTACTGCTAAGAAAATGTGATGAGCCTATACATGTGAAAGTACTTTGCAGACTCAAGAGCCCTTTGAAATGGAAGTTCTATATGTTTATAGAGTGTGAAATATTTTATACATATATACCAATACACACGTTTTATTTATGTATCTGTGTGTATGTGTGTGTGTATATATATATAAAATATCTAATCTATTATATATTGAGCCTGAAATCAGGAGAAATTTTTTTACTCCCTGACACCTAAGAAAGTAAGGCTGAATTGGATGGAGATCTGAGTCACTCTGTTTTGGACGCCTTAGTTTGCCCAATCCAGTGGGTTCCTGAGATGTTTGCCTCTGATTGTATTGCCATTTTTACTAACTGGATGTAAGCAGAGACAAAAGAAATCTTTTGTTCCTAACTGTGATCTGCTTTACACTGAGTAGAGTGAACCCAAGGACTTGTGGATGCCCCGTAATTGTCCTGGGTCATTGAAATATTAACTCCATTGGATCTGGAGGCCCGTTTTACAATGCAGAAGAATGTGAATGATTTTTTTCAAAATAAAGTTAACTGACACAAAATCTATATTAAAAATACAATAGAAATTTAAGGCAGAGAATTGCCAACAATTCCATCATCTAAACAAATTTGTCCATCTGCTCTAGATACTGTCCACATATGCCTATTTAAGTTTCTATTATTTTCAGTAGTCTTTTAAATAGAATTTACATACTACATTTTAATTCCATATTACTCCATTAATCTTCTATTATTTGCTTCCTTTCTTTACCTCCTATCCAACCCTTCAATGTAATGAGTGTCGACAGGCTTGGGTTTATCTCACTACATATTTTCTTACCCTTTATAACTGTATAAACTGTCTCTGCAAATGTAAGATGTGGGGTCTTTTGTAAAACAAAAATGGATTTATATCTTATATATTTGTTCTTACTAAATACATTATCAGGCTGGGTAAGGTAGCTCATGCCTGTAATCCTAGCATTTTGGGAGGCTAAGGCGGGCAGATCATGAGGTCAGGAGATTGAGACCATCCTGGCCAACATGGTGAAACCCTGTATCTACTAAAAATACAAAAATTGGCCAGACGTGGTAGTACGCATCTGTAGACCCAGCTACTCAGGAGGCTGAGGCAGGAGAATTGCTTGAACCTGGGAGGCAGATGTTGTAGTGAGCTGAGATTGCACCACTCTATTCCAGCCTAGGCGACAGAGTGAGACTCTGTCTTAAAAAAAAAAAAAAATCATCAACACTTTTCTAAATCAATAGGTAAAGAACAAACACATTTTTAAATAGCTGCAAAGTATTTTGTAGCATGAATGAAGCACAGTTGATCCAACCATTCCTCCACTGATGGACATTCAGAACAGTTCCAGGGATTTGCCACTATAAATAATGCAGTGAGAAATATCCTCTTACATAGATCTTTATGTGCTGGTGTTTTCATTTATATTAAATAGATTCTACTTGGTATGTTAAATGTTGTATTTTAGCTGAAGCAGAAGCTGTATACACAAATGGAGAGTTGACAGTTATCTGGGTAAATAATATATAAAATCGACTTATTTAAATATTAATAGATAGTCATGAAAAGGAGTTTTCTTCCCCCATTCAAATTATCTGGCAAATTGTCTTGGTCATTTTTTGCTGTACAGATACAGATACAACCATATAAAAAATCTGGTTTGATTGTCAGTGCTCAGCATAGTATTCAAGGAATGGACCTCAGAACAATGAATTGATGTGTTCATAAAAGTTCAGTTAAGTTTTCTTAAACTGTTTCACAAAAATGTATTAATTATATATTCTCTTTGCTTATTTTTTTCTCCCCATACTGCTTCTTGTTCTCACCTACAACCAATCTTAAGTGAAAAAAAGAAGAAAGTGAAACCACCCAGGACTTTGATCACTGAAAATGGGAAAGCTCTGAATGTAAATGAGCCCAAGTATGTGAGGCCAAATAGAGAGTTAGAGATGCAAAAGTCGTGATGTTGGTCAATCATTGTTTCAACTCCAGGTTTGCTCTGCGAAGAATATATCTGACAGCTCTTAACAAGTTTGATGAGTCTAAAAATAATGTCATTTTGTGCACATGTAAAGGCAAAACATCTATTATGTTTTCGAATGAATAATTTTCTTGGCATCTAGAAAATGATCTTGACGTATGGAGATCTTAGTTATTTATGTACCCCATGAAACTTTGGACCATATACAGTTTTATGCCTGAAAATTGCTACCGCATTATTGTTGTGTTTATGAATTTTTAAAACTCTGCCATGAGCAAGCTGGTTGAGAATACTGATGCACCTCCTATACATCTACTTTATACCCTGGAGCACATCTACAAAACATTTGAGAGCTAGGGAAGGAAATCAGTATAATAACCTCAACGAATTTAATGAGAGGAAAGATACTCAAACTGGAAATATTCAAGTATAATAATATCTGATCTACTCTGTTTGTCTGTCTTAAAGTTTGAAAATAGAAAGCAGGACAGAAAAGCCTTTTGTAGCCTACAGAGAGAGCCTACAGACTAAATCTCATTCACTTCATTTTATTATTCAAACCTATTTCCCGCCACCATTTCATTTGCTCTGTCATGACCATGGTGAAGGCACAATCTTGAATTATTCCAGGACATCATTTATCTTCACAGCAATCCCAGGTGGTAGACAGTGTTTTTCACATGTCCAGAACCTGGGCCTGAGCGGGGTGGAGTGACCTGCCCAAAGTCACACGACTAGTAGGTAGTGTTCCGGAGTTGCTCATGCTAACCTAGTTCTAATGATTTCTAGGATGATATTTATAATGTCTTCCCCTTACCCACATTCAGTGACAGGAATGCAAGACAGAACACTAGGCCAGGCACTGGATAGAGCAGTGACTACAACAGGTTTCTTTGTGACCTCCTGGAGTTCAGAAACCGAGTTTAGGCCGTCTCTCTTTAGCCTACAACAGAGCTCACGGTAGACTCCTGGAACTCCATGTGTCCCTGGTAAGACCACCACTCCTCCCACACACTGCAGCCTCACCTGCCTCTAAAACCAGTTCCACAGAGGGCGATTACCCACCACCTTCCCACTTGCACTGCCTCCTGCCATGTGATCATCCCCGTTCCTGCCCTCCCAGGTCATGCACCACCATCCAGAATATTACAGCCAAATGACACTGATCCAACTCAACTCATTCTCGCCCCTCCTGGATCCCCCAATTTTCCCTGTGCCCCCTGGAGCTTGAGCTTGGTCAGCAAAGCCTGAAGCCTCCTCCATTTCTCCTATTTCACTAACTGAAGCAGAGGATTCGCTTCTGCAGCTGCCCACTGTTCTTTCTCATCACATACACCTTGGGGACAGTTACAGCCTATCTCCACTTTCAGGCCATTCTCTGTTGAAGCACAAGCCATGTAGATATGCCACCCCTATGCCTTCTTCCCACAGTCATCTACATCACCCTGATCAACCCTCAACCCTCTGCCTCTCAACTCATTGAAGATACTTCACCCTGACCAGTGTCTCTGCCTCTCCTGCCATCATTGGTCTAGGTGATGACTTTATCAAACATGTAGGTGATTCACCAGAAGCCCTGGCCTCTCAGTTCCCCAACCAGCTCACTACTCCATCTCAGCTCAGCCACACGATTCCATTTTCATTCCTAGATTTGCCACCATCCATATCTCTTCCACCTCAGAAACTTCACCTCGAGTGTCTCACTAGACCCCATTTCTTATGTTCCTGGGGGACTCCTCCACTCTAACAATCACGTGCCCTCATGAAGACCGTAAGATAATTCACACTCCTATGTTTCTTACTGTCCCTATCCCCTCATCTCTGGCCCAGCTTTAGTTTTATGGTTCATCAAAGTAATCAGCCCTTGGCCCAGGCACAGTGGTTCATGCTTATAATCCTAGCACTTCAGGAGGCCGAGGCAGGCAGTTCACTTGAGGTCAGGAATTCAAGACCAACCTGGCCAACATGGTGAAACCCAGTCTCTACTGAAAATAAAAAATTAGCCAGGTGTGGTGGCACATGCCTGTAATTCCAGCTAGTCGGAAGCCTGGGGCACAAGAATCTCTTGAATCCAGGAGATGGAGGTTGCAGTGAACCAAAATCACACCACTGCACTCCAGCCTGGGTGACAGAGTGAGACCCTGTCTCAAGAAAAAAGAAAAAGAAATCAGTCGTTGAAATCTAGCACAATACCCACTCTTGAGCTGGTCCTCCTAAATGGCTGGAGGAGACCATTCACCTCTACTTGCTGGTCTTACCTTAAATTCATAACCACAGATCTCAAGTGGACTTTGGTAATATTCCTGTATTTTCTTGGGTCATCCATTCTCCACTCTCCTGCAGGCTGCTCTCATACCTTCTCTCTCCTTACTTCCAACATCATCTGACACTTCCATAGTTTTAACTGAGGACCTTGTTTCCTATTTCATTGAGAAAAAAAGAAGCAATCAGGAGGTTTCTTTTCCTCCCCATATCCAATTTACACTGTTTTTGGACCTGTCCCATGTACTCCCCTGTCTTCTGCTGCTGTCAGTGAACTTCCCATCAGAAATCAGTCTCTGTAAGCACTGTGACTCCATCCCCTCTTATTATCACGGACTTGGTTGCTCAGTTATCCTGGGTCTTCTGCACTAGTTCTCTCCACTCTGCTAGATCAGTCTCACCCATGTGCAAACAAATTGTAACCATCTCCTGTTTTAAAGGAAATGAAAGCAAAACCTCCCTTCCCCTGGTTTCCCTTCCAGCCACAGCGCTTTTTCTCTGCCCCTATTTATTGGAATTGTCTGCACTCGGTCTCCAGTTTCTAACTTCACATTCCTTCTTGAAACCACTTCTGTGTATTCCATCATCCTGAAACTTCCTTAGCCATGTTATTTCCACGTTCAGTGTTCAATTCTCAGTCTTTGTCTTACTGGACAAAGCAGATTTGGATGACGTTGTTCAGCACCATCCTTCTTAAAGCAATTTCTTTCCTTTGTTTCTGATTTTTCTTCTACCGAACTGACTGCTCATCTTCCTAAACTTTGATGGATCCTTTTGGTTTTGTTTTTTTCGATGCTCTGTAGCAAATTCCTCAGCTGTCTTCTCTTTTCGCATTCACTCTTCAGGGTTCTCACCAAATCCCATGGCTGTAAACACTCTCTTTACGATGCTCCTAACTACATCCAACCTCTTCTCCAAGCTCAAGATATGTGTATGCAATTAGCTGTTTGACATCACTGGGTGGATGTAAGAGAGTCATCGCATACTTATTAGGGCTAAAAAATAACCCTTGATTTCCAGCCTCCCTACCACTCTTGCATAGCATGCTGTGTCCCTGTGTTCTCCATCACAGTAACACACGTTCACCCCTTGGTTAAGACCAGAAACCTTGGATTCTCCCTTGATTCCTCTTCTCTCATTTTATCAGTGAGCCCTATGAACTCTTCCTTTGATATTGTTAGAATCCAGCCACATCTCACTGACCCCACCACCACCAGTAGCCAACACTACCTTTGGCTTCGACAGTTGTAATTGCTTGTTAAGCAGTCCCCATGGTTCAACTGTTGGCCTCCTACATTCTGTTCTACTCAGCCGAACAAAAAAGAAAAAAGGGAAGAAAGGATACATGCTCCTTTTCTTAAGGGACACTCTTAGAAGGTGCCATACGACACCTTTCCCTCACATGACCTCACTTACCTGCAAGGGAGGCCAGAGAATACAAGCTTTTCTATATATAGCCATGCACCTGGTTAAAACCATGGTTCCTGTCACTAGGAATAAAGGGGAAGCAGATAGCAACAAAAGAGCAATCTCTGCCTTAGGGAACTTCTCTGAAATTACTTTGCAGGTAATAAGCAATTGAGACAGAGCAGGAGCACATAAAAAGGTCCTGAGATGAGGTTCTATAAATGCATGGGTCATTTGAGACCCTGAAGAAATCCCACAGGCCTGCACTATTGAAAGCAATGAGACCATGCCTGCCACAAGCAGAAATGCTGCTAACAGCCAAATCTATCACGGAATTTGCATTTTCCTAAACAATTTAGCTTATGTTCTTTAATATTGTTGAGTCGTATATTTTATAGCGTAATACAGTAAGTGTAATGCTCAAAAGAAAATTGACCAGACAATTCTGATAGTATATTGACAGTGTGGAAGCTAAACTGAGGACTCTGCCTCAGGGAATAGTTGAAAGATGAAGAGCCTTGAAATCCTGCCTAGCCAGGCTCGTGCAGACAAAGTGCAAAGGCATGTGTTATAATTCAGCTATGCCAGTCTCTGAACCTCTGTTTGTTCATCTGTAAAACAGAGGTAATAGATGATGGGCAGTCTCTCAGCGTTTTTCAGGGCATTGGAAAGGTCAGTAATGAAAGGAGAAGAAAAAAGAAGGAAGGCAAGACTCTTTAAAACTTAAAAAATAGGATGCTGGATAAAGGGGAGGCAAAAGCAACTTTAGTTTTCCATAAATAATTCCATTGTTTCAGTTTGCTTCTGGCAAACTCACAGGAAATGCAAAAGAAAACTTTAGCCACCAGATGTCTCTATCTCTGCACCAAAGCTAATTTTTTGTGTGTAATTTACCTTCAGATTCTCACATTTAAACACTGTAAACACAAATAATTTATTAATATGTTGTAGGTCTCTCTGAAAATTTAAAATTAGCATTGATATTTGATTTTCCAACCACCAAAATAAGTTGTCATTGGATATTATTATATAATTATTGTCTAATTTGCTTCTGATTTTGTGATGGGATTATCTATATAGTATCCTAAAGACATCTTTCCCCCACCCAATTTATTATTCTTAGAATTGATTTCTCTTTGAACGATAATGAAAAGCAGATCATCCTGGACCTTGCTGTCTATAGGTAAAAACATTTTAAATGTATTTATTGTATGATGTTTCTGTCTGTTTGCATTATCAGTAGCAATTTTTGAATTCTGAAAAATTTTGAAATAGAATTGAGTTAGCTCTATAGTTAAATGAAGCTTATTTGTAAAGACAGAGAAGTTACTGTCATTTTTAAAAGCGTGAAAATGAAAGGAAAGGTAAAGAAAGCCACAATTTCATGACTATGAACTCAGGAATACCTAAGGCAGAGTTTAAATAATTCTCAGACCTGTGCTGTTTTCTGATGCTGATACTAGAAGGACCCCACTCTGCTCTCTGCTGCCATAGTCCTCGGTTTTTGTCTAAAATGCCTTGCTATAGTAATAGGTATCAGGTGGGCGACTCTCCTCTCTCGGTCCCATCTTAGTGGCCTGGGGGGAACACCTAGCATCCTCTGTCACCAGTGGACGCTTCTTCCCTGTGGTGCTCTCACATGCTGCCTGTTTTCCCACCTGTGGGCAGGAGTGGCACAGATCTCCTGCCTGCCTTCATCACTAGACCCAAAGTATTATCCCTGTCTCCTCCCTAAAACTCCATGACTTTGACACTTAAACCCTCAGCCTATATCACCTTCTGCCCCTTTTGTGGAAGCATCTAAAGGCATCAGGTCACTCTGCCTCATTCCCTGTAGATTTTAGGCTCTGGTTCACTGTGCTGATACATCCTTCTGATGACCTCAGTGTCCCCTGGCATCATCTCAGAGGCTGCTTGCCTGTGCTTCCCTCTGCCTGTATTGTCCTCTGTGTCCTTGTGACTTGCTGCCTTGTGTCCTTCAGGCCTCTGTTCAGATGTCACCTAACCTCATTAGAGGGGCTTCTCTGCCCCACCATCTAACATAAAGCAATACCTACCCCTGCCCAGCACCTCCTTCCACTCTTCCTGCTTTTTGGTTTCCTGCTGACAAAGTGTAAATTTACTTGTATTAAAATTTGTGGTTAGAGCAGGAAACTTGTTTTGTTTGTTCTTTCATCTCTATGTCTCCACACCTAAAATGATACTTGGCACCTGTTAGGTACTCAATAAATACAAGAATGAATGAATGAATGAATACTGATGATGGAGTATAACATTTACATGTGTGAATGAATGGATGAATGTTTAAGTGCATGAATTATAATAAATGGCTTTCTCTTTTTAATGGTTTTCAATGTGCTCCTGTTTATTTAATCTCTCAGTAACCCTGGGAGGTAGGAGAGATTATTACCCAAGAGGGAATAAATTTTCTAAGAGTGAGTCTTGTCAAAGTAAACAGGGATAGAAGGAGCCAGATCATCAACCCTCAGGACTTTAACCAACTTTGCTGATTTGATGGTGATAAAATACACAACTTAGAATCTATCATTTTAACCATTTCAAAATGGACACCACCATGGTATTTAATAAATTCACAATATTGTACAACCATTACCATTGTCTAGTTTCAGAAAACGTTTGTCACCCCAAAAGGAAACCCCATGGCCCTTAAGCAGTCACTGCCCATTCTCCCTCTTCATGACAACCACTAACCTGTTTTCTATCTCTACAGATTTGCCTACTTGGTATATTTCATATTAATGGAATCATACAACGTGTGGCCTTTGTAACTGGCTTCTTTAACTTACCATAATGGCTTCAAGCCTCATCCATGTTGTAACATGTGTCAGAATTTCCTTCCTTTTTATGGCCAAACAATATTCCATTGCATTGATATACCACATTTGTTTATCTGTTCACCAGTTGGTGGGCATTTGGGTTGTTTCCACCTTGGCTCTTGTGAACCAGGGCTACTCTTAGTGTGGTCCCTTCCTCTCCGCACCGAACTGTCTCTGATCATCTGTGTGCCTTTCCACACCTCCTGTCAATTCTTCTGCCTGCTTTCTTCCAGGTCATCTGCCTTTACAAAGCTCCCAGCTCTTCTCTAGCTAGCTTCATATCCTCTGCTCCTCCAGCTTCCCAAGCTGCCATTTCTGCTGTTTTATAGACAAATCACTGTTTCATGCAAGTCCTTTCCATTTTTAGGCCCTGTGTCTGGAGTTTAATGAATGTATAACCCTTTCTTTTTCAGCTGTTGGCTGCTTCCTGTTCAGCCCTCAAATGAAACATTCCTCATTCTCATGCATGTGCATTTTAAGGGGTGGTAGTATTTCTCCTGTCTATGTAGTAAAACTCTTTCATTTCCATGATTCTGTCTAAATGAATTATGCTATAATTCCTGGTTATCTTTATGGGCACATGGGTATATACTTGAAAGTTAAATTCATTCGTTCACATCTGCTTCCTGCCTTTATTCAACAAGAATCTATAGAATACCTACTATGTGCCAGGCATGGGGAGACTATAACTGGCATATTCTAAATACAGTCATGTTCTCCTATCACTTAGAGCCCAGTGGGGGAGGAGGACAGACAATCAATAGGCATCTAATGAGTTACAAAGGAAGAAGGATGCTGTCAAGGAAAGGGACAGTGTTCAGGGATGGGAATAATGCTGTGTGGAGAGTGGTCAGGGAAAGGGGGTGACATGAACAATGACAATTGGAGGATGAGAAGTAGCTTTTTCTGCAAAAAACTGTTAGAAGATTATTTCTGGCAGAGAAAGGCCTTATAGGTAAAGACAGATGAATATTTTAAGGGTCCAAGCATGGAAAATAATATATTATTCATTAAAGCATACATATCACATGTGAAGTTGTAGAAATTGTTTTTAAATGGCATATAATTATACATTTTTAACACTAGCTATGTATTGGGTACTATGCATGTTCCTTCCTAGCAATCTTAGGGCTAGGTGCTAGTAGTATTCCCATTTTACAGAAGAGGAAACTGAGGCCTAGAGATGTTAAAGAATGTGGTCCCAGGTAATAAAGCAGGAAGGGGAGGAGCCAGTTCCCCACAAGCCTGTGTGACTTCAAACCTACGTCTGTAACCCCTATATTAGCTTACCTGCCTTAACATTTGTGACTTTTAAAAGAGTTCTGTGTTTTCTAATGTTCACAATTAGTATTTTGAAATATATGAACATAATTATTTGGCTAAGCTTCTGATTTTAATGAGCGATGTGAAATCTAAATCTTTTATTTACTCATGAGTGGAAGAGAATAATTGCCACCTGATCTTGGGGTCACTGCCATAAATGGAAGGGTTTGCTTATTCAGCAGGATGTGCCTTTGCGGGGAGAAACAAGCTAGTTTTCCAGGAGAGATAGTATCAGGGCAGCTGCAGAACAGCTGCAGGGGATCCAGAGCCACCAGGAAGCAGGAGCTGGTGGTTGCAGGCCTCAAGCAGAGTAGAATCAGCATTCCTGGCTATTCAAGTCTTAGGGGCTTAAAATAAAATATTCATGAAAGAGCATGGCAAGCTGTTTTTTGCAAACCTCTGGTGTTTCAGACTTCGGATATTTTTGGGTTAGGGGCAATCAATGCCAAGTGTACTTGTGGGTCTAAAAATGAAATTGCTGATATGTTGAATTTCCTTTGGTCTAGGGATTAATTTAAGGCTAATTTGTAAAGACCCGGTTAGCACAGATATTTTAAATGTCCTTCATTTAAGATGGTTCTATAAATGTGAATTTGTATTTACACTTCTTCAAACTTGATATTTTTTAAAATTGTAATATTTTGTGTGTTTAATTTTGAAGGTATATGGATACCTCTTTAATCGATGTTGATGTGCAACCAACTTACGTGCGAGTAATGATCAAAGGAAAGGTAAGTAGAACCCTGTAGACTATTACAATTTCAGAGGCTAAGCTTTGAACTAAGCTGTGGTGCCTCAATTTTTTTTAAGTATTATTAAAATAGAAAAAGGAGCCAGGCGCAGTGGCTCATGCCTGTAATCCCAGCACTTCGGGAAGCCAAGGCGGGTGGATCACCTGAGGTCAGAAGCTGAAGACCAGTTTGGCCAACATGGTGAAACCCCGTCTCTACTAAAAATACACAATTAGCAGACATGGTGGCTCATGCCTGTAATCCCAGTTCCTCAGGAGACTAAAGCAGGAGAATCGCTTGAACCTGGAAGGCAGAGGTTACAGTGAGTCAAGATCACCCCATTGCACTCCAGCCTGGGCTACTAGAGTGAGACTCTGTCTCAAAAATAAATAAATAAATAAATAAACAAAAATAGAATAAGGGAAACTAAATAGAGTGCTACTTTTTAGCACATAGTTTTATATCATGGGAGTGGTATATGGTGGGAATGGCTACTGACCATATGTAGTTGAATATCATTAATATTTTAAATCTGTGGTTTTGTGGTATACTTTTTCAAAGCTGATAACATAATCACATGTGTGGGAGCCTATGCATGAAATTAAATAGTACACCCATTCTAAGTTGTCAATGATTTCATTCATAACAACTATAATGTTATTATTTCTAAAATACCATTTTTTACTAATTTAGAGCATTCATATGGGCTTGAAGATTAGCTTGAAGATTTTTAAATGGAAATATGTTTACATTTTGACAGCGTTTTCTCTATAAATTACTTTATAGCCATAAATGAGCCCATGAACGTTTCACTGTTTGTGACTGATAACTGTTCTTAGACTATTTGTTAAAATAGGTAAAATAGTTTGTGCATAGCAAGCATAGCTCATGTATATTTTTAAGTTTAAGCATGTTTCTTAATTGAATGGTGTACCTTGAATTTGTAATAAAAATACCCCTTGAAGTAACCCTCTCATGTAACGTCCTTGCTCTCAGTGATACTTTCTACTTATTTTCAGCCATTTCAGCTTGTCCTTCCTGCAGAAGTGAAACCTGATAGCAGCTCTGCTAAAAGATCTCAGACAACAGGTCATTTGGTCATCTGCATGCCCAAGGTAGGTCATGTCATTGGGGTCAATTTCAAGTCTGGATATGATGGTTCCTGAAGGATCTTGACCTGTCAGGACTAATGATGACTTCTGATTAAAGTACATTTTAGTTGGAAGAACCAGGAAATCTCACACTAGCTGAGGTAGGAGAACAAAGGTGTGTGAGAACAAAGAACTCAGACTGGGTTATGTTTCGGGCCTCAAGTGATTTATCCTTTCCTAAAAGACCTTAAGGAAATTAAACTTAAAAATATTAATTTGTCCATAGAAAGATGGTTCATTCAAATCATAAATAAATAAGTAGAAACCATAAAATGGTTCATTTAAATCATAAATAAATGGTTCATTTAAATCATAAATAGATGGTTCATTTCTTGTAACAAGATAGGAGAAGGTGGGGGGGCAGGGAGGCCAGGCACATAGGGTCGGGATCTTTCTGATATGTCAGTTCTGTCCTCAGACTGGTTTTTTTCCATGAGATGTGCACTAGCAGTGACTTAGGCAGCAACTGTTCTTGTTCCTACCTCACATGAGATAAAAAGACAGAGGATCAGAGAAAGAAACACAGAGAATCTCTCTCATCACAATGAAACAGAAGTTCCTCTGGACTGATTAGGTCAGTGTAGCTGAAGAACCCACCAAGTCTTGATTAGCATAATCCTGAACCATTAAAACCAATCTCTGGCCAAAAATATGGTAGTACAATCAGCCTTCCCTGGATTCAGCATCCATGGATTCAACCAACCATGAATCAAAAATATTCAGGAAAAAAAATGTGTCTGTACTGAACATGTACAGGCTTTTTTTCTTGTCATGATTCCCGAGACAATACAATGTAATAACTACTTACATTTACATTGTATCAGTTATTGTAAGTAATCTGGAGATGATTTAAAATGTACAGATGTGTGTGGGTTATATAGAAATACTATGTCATTTTTAACTGGGGACTTGAGCATTTTAAGATCTTGGTATTCAAGGGATATCCTGGAACCAGTTCCCCACAGACACCAAGGAGTATTTTGATTGGTTTCTATTAATCATATCTTATTCTATAAGCTAGGGGTAGAGTCAACTTTGCCCAAGACACTTAGATTTCAAAGGGGAAGAGTAGACATATCAGTCAAAATTGGGTTCTGCTGGTGAGGAAAAAGAGGAGAATGGGGGAGTGTCAGCTTTGAAGAGTATAAACTTGATTAACCAAAAAGATTTCTGTAATAATTTAATCCTGCATTTTTCTCTTGCCAATTTCCAATAGATTCATCATAGGTAATCAATTATGTATTTGTACTCAGAGGCAATAAAATAGCAAATACAATTTGTTGTCAAGTAATAAAATAACAAACACAGCTGTAAGAATTGTATTGTCTTTGATGACTAAAACAAATTAAATACTTCTATAGTAACCAGAATATTCTATAGGGAAATCCAAGAGATAAATTAATTACTTCAGTACGTCCATATAGACGTTTGTATAACACTATGATTAGCAGCCTATTGTTTTTTTTTGTGTGTGTGAAACTTTTAACTGAAAGCCGAAAAGCCAAAAAATTAAATAGAGACTGCTAATTCCTAATGGGAAATCAAGACAGATGATTTGTGTATCCTTTGCAAGGTCCCAGGCAATTGATGAGAAAAACTCTACTGCACTGTTTATGAGTCTTAAACAACTGCAGCATTCCATTTCCCTTTTCCTTTTTATTTTTAATCTGTTTAAATTTTTCACATGAAAATAATAATAAATGGCTTATTAAAGAAAAAGCATTTTAGAAGTGCTTGGTTGAGCCGAGCGCGGTGGCTCACGCCTGTAATCCCAGCACTTTGGGAGGCCGAGGCGGGTGGATCACGAGGTCAAAAGATCGAGACCATCCTGGTCAATATGATGAAACCCCGTCTCTACTAAAAATACAAAAAATTATCTGGGCATGGTAGCGCATGCCTGTAATCCCAGCTACTCAGGAGGCTTAGGCAGAAGAATTGCCTGAACCCAGGAGGCGGAGATTGCGGTGAGCCGAGATCGCTCCATTGCACTCCAGCCTGGGTAATAAGAGCGAAACTCCGTCTCAAAAAAAAAAGAAAAAAGTACTTGGTTGAAGATGAAATAATTTGTATATATAACGACTAGGAATAGTTACATTTTCCTCGTTAATAAATTATGAATTATATTTTTCCTTGAGGTATATATTTTTTAAGATTTTTGACTACTATGTTAAAGTAACATTAATGTATAAGTTCATCATCTATCATTATTCCTTTTAAAAGGTAGATAGTAGAAACAAACTTTGGGGAATAATTTCTTGCTCAAAATTGGTCGTCTTTTTCATCATGAGTAGTTATTTGCAAGGACTATGAAGCTCAAACAACAGATCTTAAAAACCACCAAAAGTTTTTAAAAGTCTAATTTCATTTATACTTAATATTAAAAATGTATATTTATGAAAATTAACATCTTTCTAATTACTACTGATAGAAACGTTTTAAGTACCAAAGTTTAATCCACTGAGCAATTCTATATTAGTCTAGATTTATGAGCTTACTGTGGAATTATGTGACTCTGACTTGCATTACAATAACTGAAGGGGATTCTTGGAGTTATAAAACATATTGTAAGAATCAACCTTTGTCCATCATCAGACAAATTGATAAAGAAGCTGTGATATGTGTGTGTGTGTGGCCATTTAATATAATAAAATATCATTCAGCCATAAAGAGAATGAGATTTTGCCATTTGCCACAACATGAATGAACCTGGATGACATTATGCCAAGTGAATTAAGCTAGACACAGAAAGAGAAATATTGCATGATGTCATTCATATATGGAATATTAAAAATAAATTCAAATATACAGAGAGAACAAAACAGTGATTAGTAGGGATGAGGGGGTTGGTGGATGGAGGAAGTAAATAGGGAGATTGGAGGGTACAAAGTAGCAGGTATGGTGAGTGAACAAGTCTAGAGATGGAATGTACAAGTTAAGGATTATGGGTAATAAAATTATACTGTATTTGGGATTCATACTAAGTAAGTTTACCTGCTCTTGCCACAAAAAGAGAAAATGAGTAACTCTGAGAGACGATGGTTATTTTAATTTACTTCAGTATAGTAGCCTTTTTATTACTATGTATGTCCTATAACATCATATTGTATACCGTAAATATACACAATAACATTTATTCTTTAAAAAAAATCTTCACAATCTGTGCATCTGAGAAAGGGCTAATATCCAGAATCTACAAAGAACTCAAACAAATTAGCAAGAAAAAAACAATCCCATAAAAAAGTGGGCTAAGGACACGAATAGACACTTCTCAAAAGAAAATATACAAATGGCAAACAAACATGAAAAAGTGCTCAAAGTCACTAATGATCAGGGACATGCCGATTAAAACCACAGTGCAATACCACCTTATTCCTGCAAGAATGGCCATTATCAAAAATTTAAAAAAAAAAAAGTCATTGATGTGGATGCTGTGAAAAAGAACAAGAACACTTCTACACTGCTGGTAGGAATTGTAAACATGTGCAACCACTATGGAAAACAGTGTGGAGATTCCTCAAAGAACTAAAAGTAGAACTACCATTTGATCCAGCAATCCCACTACTGGCTATCTACCCAGAGAAAAAGAAGTCATTATACGAAAATACACCTGCACATAGATTTATAGAAGCACAATTAAAAATTGCAAAAATGTGTAACGAGCTCAAATGCCCATCAATCAATGAGTGTATAAACTGCATAAACACACACACAAACACACATGTGTCTATATGAACACTAGTCAACCATAAAAAGGAATGAATTGAATTAATGGCATTTGCAGCAACCTGGATGGAATTGGAGATTATTATTCTAAGTGAAGTAACTCAGGAATGGAAAACTAAACATTTTATATTCTCACTCATCAGTGGGAGCTAAGCTATGAGGATGCAAAGGCATAAGAAGGATACTGTGGACTCTGGGGACTCAAGGGGAAAGGGTGGGAAGGGGATGAGGACTAAAATATTACAAATTAGGTTCAGTGTATATTGCTTGGGTGATGGGTGTACCAGCATTTCACAGATCACCACTAAAGAACTTACTCATGTAACCAAATACCATCTGTTCCCCCAATAACCTATGGAATTAAAAAATAAAACACATAACATAAAAATTACTAACTTAAAGAACTTTCTATAATTAGAGTGCCTTTGGCTTCAGGTAACAGAAACTCCTTACTCAAAGTTGTTTAAATGATAAAGAAATATACATTACTTCACCTAAAAAAAAAAAAGAATCACATAGACACGTACAATTTCAATTCATTCACAGTATAGCATCATCAACATGTTAAGTGATATTTAATACTTCTAGAATAGTCTTTAGTAGTTTTTAATAGTTGGATACTCTAAATCAATGTTTAATATTAGATTTGATGTTTAGTAGTTCCCTCTTGGTGTCAGCATTTGTAAAGAATACTGTGAAGGGCTGACCTGGTTTTGCCTATGCATGGATGATTATACCATGTTAATTCAATGATCTTTGTATAAGTTTTCTAGGGACACAACATTTGTCATTGAATCCACAAGTCTCTATGATATTTCATATTAGATACTTTATTCAGCATTTTTTCATGATGTCAAATTAATATTTTTCTCTTTTCTTATTCCTAAATGAGACTGGATCTATACACTCTGGATATTGACAAATAGGCCAGTTTCATCAGTTTGTCTTTTCCCTGTCATGTGGCTCATGGCTATATTTTGTGTTGCTGCCATGTCAGTGGATGTTCCCAGCTCAGCCCCTTGTTCCGGAAGGTTTCACTCTGTGCTAGCTCTGCAATCTTAGGTGCTTCCTAACACTCACTGCTGAGTCGGTGGCATACCACAGACTGCTATGATACACAAATATCACAGTCCCTAGTATACGGCCAGGACTCTTGTCTCCATTTGCCCTCTTTATATCTTACCTTGTGGGTATCACATTTCCCAGAAAGCCAGCTGTCACTGTACTTCCTCTACCATTTAACAGGGGTGACTGTCTAGGCTAGAAGTGGCAAGTAAGGTAGGAGAAGAGGTACTCCTGCCGTCTCATAAAGATAGCATCTAGCAATGGGGGAGTGATAAAAATGGTACACCTGCATAGAACACTTAACCAGGAATGGAGCCTGCAGGACTGGAAGTTGCTCTGGATGAGTCAGCAAGTGAGTGGTGAGTGAATGGGAAGGTCTAGAATGACTATACATTATTGTGGCTTTATAAACACTGTACCCTTAGGCTACTCTAAATTTGTTTTTTAAAAGATTTTCTTTCTTCAACAATAAATTAGCTTACTGTTACATTTTTGCTTCATAAGCTTTGTAGTTTATTTCTACATTTTGACTCTACTAATAACACTTAGCTTAAAACACAAACACATTATATAGCTATACAAAACTATTTTCATTCTTTATACCCATATTCTATATGCTTTTTTCTATTTCTAAAAGTTTTTGGCAAGATGCAATGGCTCATGCCTGTAATCCCAGTACTTTGGAAGATTGAAGCAGGAGCACAGGAGCTTGAGACCAGCCTGGACAATATAGTGAAACTCAATTTCCACAAAAAATTTAAAAATTAGCCAGAAACTGTGATTCCTGCCGTAGTCCCAGCTACTCAGGAGGCTGAGGCAGAAGAATGGCTTGAGCCTGGAAGGTAGAGGCTACATTGAGCCTAAAAGATCTAGAGGCTACATCAAGGCTGCATTGATTGCACCACTGCACTCCAGCCTGGGTGACAGAGCAAGACCCTGTCTCGAAAAATAAAAATTGTTTAATGTTTTATTTGTTTTTCTTTTTAAAAATTTTGTTAAAGAGTCAAATACACACATTAGTGTAAGCCCACACAGGGTGAGGATCATCAGTATCACTGTCTTCTGCCACCACATCTTGTCCCACGGGAAAGTCTTCAGGGACAACCTTTTTTAAAACATATATATCTAAGTAGAGGGAGCACACTCTAAAATGATAAGAAGTATAGCACAATTAAACATATAAACCAGTAACATAGTCGTTTATCATCACTCTCAAATATGTACTGCACATAATTGTGTATGCTGTACTTTTACATGACTGGCAGTGCAGTAGGTTTGTTTATACCAGCATCATCACAAACATTCAAGTAATTCATTGTTCTACCGCTTTAAAATAGTTACACTGTCACTAGGCAGTAGGAATTTTTCACATCCTTTATACTATTATGGGACCATTGTGTATGTGGTCCATTGTCTCTGGAAATGTCATTATGTGACACATGACTGTATATGCAAATCAGACCAAGTCACTCTTCCCATTTTATTCAGAGTTAAAGCCAGAGTCCCCTGATAACTTGTCCCTCCAACCCCATTATCTCCC
Source organism: Aotus nancymaae (assembly GCF_030222135.1). Lineage (NCBI taxonomy): Eukaryota > Metazoa > Chordata > Mammalia > Primates > Aotidae > Aotus > Aotus nancymaae. Next base: position 80,742,334 of record NW_026988450.1, on the reverse strand, counting down.
TGACGTCATCTTCTACCACTTCCTTCCTAGTCATTCCCGCCACATTGGCTTCCTTGCTGTTTCACAGACATGACAAGCATCTTTCTACTTCAGGACTCTTGCACTTGCTGTTTGTTCTGCTGGAACGTCCTTCCCGCAGATGTTCTCATCACTTGTTCTCTGATTTCTTTCAGGCTGCTGTCACCGAGGCCCTTTCTGATATCTATATTTATAAAACACCTCCTCCCAATCTCAGCGTTCTGTTTCCCCTGTTCCTTCTGTATTCTAAATCTCCTGTTCCTGCTGTACAGTCTAAATATTTAATTGTTTATTTCTTTTTCTTTTTCCCCCAGCAAGAATTTAAGCTTCATGAGAACAGGGAGTGTTGTTTGTTCTTGTCAATGGCACCTAGAACAGAGCCTGGCAAAGAGTAGGTCTTCAGTAAATTTTTGTTGAATGAGTGAATACCTTAAATGCACCTTTAAAATATATTTTAATATATAGAACATGCATCTCCCCTAAACTACTCTCCCTCCCAACTATTTCCTGAAACTACTCTCCCTCCCAACTATTTCCTGATTATTTTTCCATATTTATTATTCCAGGTTAACTTTAAAATGAGTTTCTCAAATTCCACCTCTGAAAAGGCCATTGAGATGTTTATTGCCATGAATTTAAAGGCAGTGGGAAGAAGTGATTAAGGGAATGGGCTCTGGAGCCACAGAACTTAAATTAAATTCTGATATTTCACTCGGCAACTGTGTGACCTTGGCAAATTATTCATCTCTCTGTGCCTCAGATTCCTTATTCATAAAATGATATCAGTAGTAATTCAGGCCTTCAAAGGTTGTTTTGAGGATTATGCAAATGAATATAAGTACATAGGACAGTGCTTGGGACATAATACATACTACATCAATGTTTACTGTTAATTAATATTATTCATTGCTAGTAATGCATATTATTAAATAATATCAATTGCTACTGCTAACATTTTATAATTATTGAGATTGCATTGAATTCATAGACTGTAATAGGAATGAACTGATTTATTTACATGATCAAAATTGGATATTCAATAATGTGTTTCTCCATTATTACTCTTATTTTATGTCCATTAGAAGGTTTTCTTTTTTGGTAGTTTTCTCTGCATAGTTGCTACACGTGTCCTAAGTTTATTTATAGATATTATATGTATGATTTTAGTTTCTATTTTGGGTGGAGTTACTCCCCATCACATTTATAAGAGTTTATTATTGGCCTTCATCCAATTTTTTTTAAAAAAGTGCAATTAGACTATGTTCTATGTACATAGTCTTTTCATTATCATCCTGAGGATATCTAGTATGTGATTTTACCACAGTCCAACCTAAGACGTAACTGGAATTTTGCATGCACTGAGAGGCTTATTCACTTGCATCAAGTCATTAAATTAAACTGCCATCTCAATTCTCAAATGACAAGTTACAGGAACCCTCCGAGAATATGCTTCAAGATTTCCTTTGGGTGTTCCTTCAGAATAATTAACTGAGATTAAGAAAGTTGCCATGTGAACTGAACAGCAAAATATATTTATCACTTCAGTTGGTGAATATCTTGCTTAATTCTGTTTATACTGAGCACAAGAGGTGAAGGTCACATATTAAGGTCAGTAATACAGACCATACTTCTTAAAAACACAATCTCAAACCAACCTCCTCCTTATTAGTTGCACAGAGTTCACAGCACTGTTTCTCTGCTCAAATATACTTGTGATATACGCAACATAAATGCACTTTTATTCTCTGATTGTCAAGTGGGTCTATAGTGTTACCTGGGCATCTTGCTAGATTTTCGTGTTTCATCTACACTTCTGCTCTTTTATTTCTCATTCTCAGCTCACTCATAAAAACTGAAGCTCATTCCTGAAACTTCCAACTGAAAAAAGTGGAAGCCTCAAAAGATAATTTCCACAAACTTCAACATAATGGCTACCAACCTACCTGCATTTATATTCCCTTGCTCAACCTGGCCTTCCTTCCTTCCTAATTCTATGAATGAACTGTCTGTGGTGTATGCAATCCCTCTAGATGTGTATTGGATCCTATTTCCACTTGCCTTTAAAAGACTTCCCCCATCCCACCCCCCTTTGACAGTTCTCTGCTCTCTATGCCTTTTCTTTGAATTTCATCTCTCTGGATCTTACATTAAAAAACATTCTGAAAGGTCTCCCCTCTTAAAAATCATAGAGAAAAATAAAAACATTCCCCTCTATTTACTGCCCTGGTCCACTTTATTGGAAATCCTTTAAATAGGCATCTCTATTTGCTGTTTTAAATCTTTTCTCAATCTCTCAAACCAACTCCAATTAGTCATTATCTCCTCCACACCCCCTCCACTAAAACATCTCTCTTTGATGTCTCCAAAAACCTCCAGATTACCAAATCTAGTGATCATCCCTTGTCCTCTTTTTATTTAACCTTTCAGTAGGCTTTTTACCCCTTATGCACTTCCTCCATTTTTAAACCTTTGCTCACTTGGCTTTCGATACACTCTGCCACCAGATACTCCTGTCTGCTGGGGCCCTTTGCCAGCAGATGCTTCATTGCTGGTTCTTTCTCATACCCAGGCTTCTGCAAGTTGGTGTGTATGATAATTCAATTCTGAGAGTGTGTGTGTGTGTGTGTATGTGTGTGTGTGTGCGTGTATCAAATTAAGTATTCAATACCTAAAGATAAACTAGATGCACATGGGGACATGACCAGGATTCAGTAGAAACCCAGTCAGTGCTTTGGAATTTGATTATGGCAGATTGTTGCTCTTCTTCCTTAAGGACAACCTTGAGGGTCTCACAGTTGCTGTAGACATTAAATTATTAGACACAAACTGTAAAACACTGTTTTAATTTGGTGTCTTTCAGAAGCAGAAACTTTCATAGGGATTGGAGTAGAGTAGTTTATTTGGGAAGTATGGGAATGCTAGAAGGGAAGGCAGCTAATAGAGAGTTTTTAGTTGAACCAGCTCCCCTAGTGGGAAAACTCAAGGAGACAGTGCTAAACACATACCTCAGCACAACCCTAGGTAAGGGGCAATGGAACTGGAACATTTGTACAGCAGCTCCTGTGGAACTTTGGTTGATGGCTGCTCCCTGTTATGGGGTGGTAGTGACATTGATGTTGATGCTGATTATGTTAGGAGGCAATAGTCAAGCATGAAATGTTCTGTAAGGAAGCAGAAAATACAAAAGTGGTTTAACATACTTAAAAATGAGCTAAATAAAAATTTTTTAGAACTGAAATATTATAAATTAAATTTAAACTTTAATGAGTAGATTTAACAGCAGATTAGACACAGCTGAAGAGAGTGCTGCTACACTGGAAAGTAAGAAGATATGATCCAGAATGAAGCATAGAGAAAGAAAATACTAACACAGACACTAAGAACACGTGAAATAGAGTGAGAAGGTCTAACATACGTTAATTTAGTTAGTCTTATATGGAGAATACAGGGAGAATGTAGCAGAGATGATATTTAAGGAGATAATGACTATAGGATTTATACTTAGGATTTTTACATGTATACCCCCTGCAAAAACTGAAAATGTTTTACATACCTCCAGTCTGGGAGCTACTATGCTATAATTTTTATGAATAGAAAAATAAAATTGGCTTGGCCCCTGCCCTGAAAGACTTTACCACCTATAGAGATATGTCTACAATTATGACTATTTGGCAAAAATTGTATATACTCTGTGATAAACAGTTTAAACAACTTACTTCCTGCAATAACCCTGTAACCTAGGGATTTTAATTATCTAGATTATTTAATGAGGATTGCTGAGGTTATATAACTTTCCCAGGGTCATAATTTAATGAATGTTGTAGAAAACACTACATGTTGTAGTGTCATGTTGTAGAAAACACTAGATTGGGGTCATTAGATCAGTCAAAATCCTCTAATAAATGTGATATTTAGACACACCATTTAGGTTCTAGTTTTTTGTCCTTATACCAGTTAATAATAAAGACAAAAACAAAGCTACTATTTACTGAACATTTACTGTGTGCCACAAAACAGTGTTGAATACTTTGAACATCCTATGGAGTAGGGGTGATTATCCTCATTTGCAGAAGAAGAAACGAAATTCTGATGCTGCCTTAAATCATAGTGTATGTTTCCAAATGAACACAAACAATGCCTCATAATTTTCATCTACAGCCAGATTACCTTTTGGATCATTAGCAGCTTAATATAGTATAGAGCTTCACCTTTAAATTTTGTTCCCAATATTTCTTCTCTAAGATAAGTAATTGGTTTAGGATATTTCATGAGTATCAGTATCTTAGCAGACTTTATTCTTCTGTGAAATCTTCCCCCACCCCACTAAGAAAATTGTTGAGGATCAAAATTAGATACAATGAAATGTATTCTTTCTTCCATGATTCTTCATACCACTTTAATTGGAAGATACCTGCATAGTTACCCAGCTTGTTGTCAATTGGGAGACAAAGAAATACACATTATTTTGCAGTTAATTGTTTTCTTCAAGGTTATAGAGAAACCTCTTCAAAACCATGGGCATTCTCTCTAAAACTTTGCCTGGCCTCATCTTGGACCAGGGGGTCGTCTTTTCTCTTTTCTGTGTTTCCTGGAAGTGAAATAAACAAAGGTCACTTAAATAATGAGATTTATTGCTGTCAACTACATACATTCTTGGCAGAATAAACATATAGTAGATACCAAAAGAAGGTCAGGTCCTAGCTGCTCAGAAGGTAAGTCAGATCTCACCAGGAGCTCCCTGCATAGCTGACCTTGATCCAAGAATGGAATTAGCTTGTGGGGAACTGGAAACTCATAGGACTCCCATTGCTAGGTGAGGCTCCTAGGTATGAGGGAGAAGGGCTCCTTGGGGCTGTACACAGGGCAGGGGGTGCTCTCAAGAATGGCAATGCTGGGTGGGCACTGGGGAAAAGCCACATCTTGAAACAGATCCATCAACTACATCTTATCTTGTATTCTTTATCACCATGAATCTGTATACAGTTTTCATTTCAAAAATAAAATAATAGGTGACCCAAGGCTAGCTCTCCACTGGTCAAGTGATGTCCCTGTCCCTGACTGCAAAGATTCCAAACACTGTCTTTCTGTGACTTGGTTTCATAGCTTCTACAGAACTGCAGAGTTGCCACTTAAAATGGGTTCTGTCCCTTTTTCCCATTGGCCAGTTGGTGTGGGTGATAGGTCATTCTTCTAATTGCCAGAAAATGAGGAGGAGAACAAAAGACCAGACATCAATTCAAGGCAACTGGGAGAAGCCATAGACTGGCAATTCCCTGCACAGCTGTCCCTAGTCAGACAGATTCACCACAGTCCCTTCGAGGCTGGGAACCAGGCTGATGGTTCCTTACAGGGGACAACAGGAGAGGAGGCATCACTCTTTGTTTCATTCCAGGGTTCCTGATATTTAAGCTTTCTCATAGGCAGTGAGGCTAGAGTAGCCTAGTCAGGTCAGCCTGGATATTTGCTCACTTTATCACCTAATGTGAACATCACCACTGTGAGAGGGAGAAGCCTCAGGTCCTGGGTACTTAGCCTGCAGCTCAGACAGAAGGGTTGACTTCAGGATGTCATTTTTTTACTAAGGCATGAAACTCTCTCCAGCATGTTTAGAGACTATCTCTACCAAAATTGTAAAAGAAAATTTTCTTTTATTTTTATACATTATTCTCATTCTTAGTGTTTGTCCTAACTTAATAAAATATTTTCAGTTTTAGGCTGCAGTGTGTGGATGATCTTCTATGGGGAACTGTCAGAAGAATGACCTTTCAAGTAGAAAATAATTTTGAAGGAATCAGTTGATGGTTGGATTTGCTCTCTGGTTACTCAAAGCCATACAACTGCCTTGTGTAACTGTCAGTGTTGATTTTACATATACATATCAGTAACTACATCTTTTAAAATTTTCCTTATAATATAAATATTAGCAAATTATGCACTTGAGAATCAATTACATTTTGTATGCACCTGCCAATTGATGGGCCACATAAATTCATGGTCAGCATGGACTTCCTATCCTGCCATCTTGCTGACATCCAGCCTCGATAATTAAAAATAGCCAAATGAACCCATAATTTCCTTCAGTAGACCTGCTTCTCCCATAGTCCTCCTTGTCTCAGAAAATGGCACCATCAACTGATACACAATTGTTCAAGTCAATGATTCGGAGACTTCCTTAACTACATCTTGCTAGTGCACTACCAAAATACATCCTGAATTCACTTACTTAGCACCACCTCCCACCATCACCTCCCATTAAGCCAGTGTCCTCCGTCAACCAACTACCTTGGACTGCCTTCTCACGGTTTGCTCTGCTCTGCTCTGTTCTTTCCACTCTTTGATACTTTCTCCATAGAGAAGCCAGAATGCCCTTGTATTTACTTTTTTGTTTATAGTTGTGTTTTAAAATATTTTTTCTTTTTATTATGAAATTGTTACTGTAGAACTACAACACAATAAAAATAAAAATAAAAATAAAACCTCATGGTCCTGCTATCTAGATAAACATTTCATTTTGGTTCTTTTCAGTCTTTTGTTTGTTCTCAGGTATAATTATCTCAAAGTGGTTATTTTTTTTTAAAGAAGTAAATTTTGCAAACAAAAATATAAATCTTGCAAATAATAGTTTTATTCCCTTGTTGAAACCTACCAATGGCTTTCTGTGGCACTTGGAATATATTCAGATTCTTGTTCTGGCCCAGAAGGCTGTGTACAAGGTAGTTTCTGCATATGTTTCTGGCACCTTCTTCCACTTTTCTACTCTTATATTCTGGACACAGCTTTTTTTTTTCCCTCTCTCTCTCTTTCTGGAACACAGAAGATTCCAATAAAGTTCTGAAACACATGAGGTTCCAGTGAGGTTCTGGAACTTTGTTCCCACTGGCAGGACTTTTGTGTTTTCTGTGCTTTCTCTGCTAAGAGCATTTCTGCCCCTTTTTCTGTTTACATCTGTATTAGTCCATTTCACACTGCTATAAATAAATAAATACCCAATACTAGGTGACTTATAAAGGAAAGAGGTTTAAAAATGACTCACAAGTTCCACATAGCTGGGGAGGCCTCTGGATCATGGTGGAAGGTGAAGGTGAAGCAAACTTGGACCAGAGTGTATGAGAGAGCCAGAAAGACTACCCTTCATAAAACCATCAGATATCATGAGAATTCACTCACTGTCACGAGAACATCATGGGGGAAACTGCCCCATTGTTGGTATCAATTTCCTATGTTAGTCTGTTCTCACACTGCTATAAAGAACTGCCCACAACTGGATGATTTATAAGGAAAAGAAGCTTAATTGACTCACAGTTCTGCATGGCTGAGGAGGCCTCAGGAAACTTATAGTCATGGTAGAAGGGGAAGTAGGCACATCTTACATGGCAGCAGGTGAGAGAGTGTGTAAAGGAAGTAAAGAGGGAAGAATCCCTTATAAAACCATCAGTTCTCATGAAAACTCTCTATCAACAGAACAGCATGGGGGAAACTGCCCCCATGATCGAATCCCCTCCCTTCCTCCACACATGGGGATTACGGGTCCCTCCCTTGACATGTGGGGATTACAATTCCAGATAATATTTGGGTGGGGACACAGAGCCAAACCATATCAACATCTGTCTCCTTTGTATTGTGCAGGTTTTGGCTCAGATGTTACATTTTTACCTGGACTTTTAATACCAGAGCTGACATAGCCAATCACAATCTCTTAGGCATCTTTCTCAGCCATATTACTTGGTATATTTGATCACAGTATTTACTATTGTATGAAATGGCCTTATTAAATTTTGCATGATTTGTCTTTACCTATCTAAATGTGGGGTTTATGAGAGTAGAGACCCTGATTCAGCCAGTGACTGGAATAGTACTTGCCTTTTAGTAAATAAATGTTACAACAAATAAATATTAGTTGAAGAATGAAACCCTTCAAACTTCTTATTCATTCCTTAGCATGCCTTATCTGATTTTTGAATATTTTCTGCCAGCATCAGCTAGTCATTTGCTTATTATTTTATTATTGTATGATAAGCAGAAGTTTTGGCTTTGGTTAATTCTCATATGTTATTTTATTCCTATTTATGAAATCTTTAGCTTTATAGATATTCTCTCACATTGTCTTTTAGAAACTTTATCATTTTAGCTTTTCCCTTTAAGCCTGGGATTCATTTCAGATGGATTTTTATGTATGGTATATAGTAGTTGTTAAGGGTCATTTTTTTCTCTTATGGATTTGCAGCTCTAGCCCAAAGGATTTTACTTTCCCCATTGAGTTGCTTCGGCACCTTTTGTCAAAAATCTACAGTCTCATAAAGAAGGATCCATTTTTAGGCCTTGTGTTTTTTTTCCATTGATCTCTGTATCCTTATGTCACTACTACCCTATGCTAATCATTTTAGCTTTATAATTTACCTTCAAGGCTGCACTTCTTACGACTTTGTTTCTTTTTTATTATCATTTTGTCTATTATTTGTATTTTTATATAAATTTAGAAATAAACTTATCAACTTTCATACAAAAACCTTGTTGGGATGCTAATTAGGATTTTAGTGAATCTGTAGGTCAATCTGGGAAGGTTTGACATCTTAATATTATTAAGTTTGTCAATGTACGGTCATGAGGTTTCTCTCCATGGGTGTTCTAAAATTTGTCTCTCAACAGCTATTTTTCATTTTCAATGTAAAAGTCATTGGGCATTACATGTATGTCTGTGTGTGTGTGTGTGTGTGTGTGTGTGTGTGTGTGTGTGTGTATGTGTGTGCGTATTCTTTGAAGTTTATTATTTTTACCTGTCAAAAACTTCTATCATATTGAACAATTTTTTTTTAACTAAGCTCAATAGAAAATTTGTAACACTTACTTTATTCGATTTCTCCATTGTGTGAGACACTGTTGGATTCTCATCTTCCTTTTAATCATGTTCTTTTCATAGTTTTATATAATCATGTACTCCTTTTCATTATCTACTTCTCTGTCCATTCTTTTGCAGACTCTTTTGTAAGTACATCTTCCTTTGCTCATTCCTTGAATGTTCAGCTTCCTTTGTGTTTCTTATATAACTCTCCTCACTCTTACCCTCTCCTGATTGATCTTATCCATTGAATTGGCTTCAGTTACTTCCTAAATATGACAGACTTTTAAATATGTATCTCCAGGATTTTCAGTTAAAATCTGAACTCTATTTCCCTTCCAAACTTACTACACCTCCTAAATCCCTTTTCTTACTGAATGTTACCATCCTCTGCTCACTTGAAATCATTTTTGTCATCTCCCTCTATCTTCACTCTTCACATTCAAGGCTGCTAGATTTTGCCTCCTTCATACCTCAAATTCATTCTTTCTCTTTATTGCCACTGTCTGTGTTGGGAGAGGTAACAGTCATCTCTTACCTTACTACTACAATGCTATTATAAATAGACTTCCTTGGCCGGACAGTGGCTCACGCCTGTAATCCCCACACTTTGGGAGGCCAAGGTGGGCAGATCACCTGAGATTGGGAGTTCGAGACCAACCTGACCAATATGGAGAAACCCTGTCTTTACTTAAAATACAAAGATTATCTGGGCATGTTGGTACATGCCTGTAATCCCATCTACTCGGGAGGCTGAGGCAGGAGAATTGCTTGAACCCAGGAGGTGGAGGTTGCAGTGAGCCAAGATCGCACCATTGCACTCCAGCCTAGGTAACGAGAGCAAAACTCCGTCTTAAAAAATACATACATACATACATACATACATACTTCGCTTTCCAGAAACCTTCCAAAAATGCAGACTTTATGGTGCCAGTTGCTTCTTTTATAAAGCCTAGTAGGGTCCCTCTCATCTTTAGAATAAAGTCCTAACTCCTAAGAGAGCCTACAGTTCCTGCATGCTGTGGACCCTGCTTACACCCACAACCTCAGCACCTACTGTCTCACCTTCTAAAGGCTACGCACTAGGAATATGGAACAACTTCCAGTTCCAGGAACTTCTTTTCTCTCTCACCTTTGTGCAAGTTTTCCCTCTCTGTGAGAGGCCCTTTTCCTCCTTTCAACTGGATACTTCCTTTCTAGCTCAGATAATGCTCCTTTGGGAAACTTCCCTGAGCCCCCAAAGCTGGGAGGTGTCTGTCCACCATGCTCCTACAGCACCCTGTGTTTATTCTCTGTGCCAGTATTGATCACACTGCCCTAAAAATGTGTGCTTACTTGTTTTCTCTTCTACTAAACCATAAGCTCACTGAAATAAGAACTATGTCTAGTTCAGTGGCACATTGTAAGTACTCAAAAAAAAAAAACACCTATTGATTGAAATTGAGTGAATAAATACATGTATATTTTATAATAAATTTGGGTGATATTGACTACTTGGAAAACATTAGTTCATGAAATACACCAGACACCAAAATAAATTTCACATGGATTAGAGAACTGAGTATCGTTTTAAAAGCATTCAGAAAATAAATAAAGATAAATATCTACTTCCATTCTTTAAAGAAGAGGAGTTTCTAAACATAAAATAATGGTAAAAATCACCAAGGCAAAGCAATAGTTTTAATTATTTACTATTTACAATAATTAAATAATTAATTATTTACAATGTAAGAGCTCTATGTCAAAAGCTACCATTCAGTAAATACTTTTTGTTCACTTGCATTTCATCTATTTATTTATTTATTCAACAAATAACTGTCGAGGGCCAACCACGCGCCCTGCAGAGAACTTCCTGTCCTCATGGAATTTACATTTCAGTGAGGTAAAATAAACAAGTTAGGATACAATTTTTCTTTTAATGCTGGTATGTCCCATTGCCAGAAAACAAAAGACCAAAGAAGGATAATATGTATAAATTCATAAAAGTATTTCAGAAAACAATTAAAGCTCTAATAGGAAGGCAGGAAATGACAGTTACAAAAGAAACACAAGAGATACGAGAAATTTCCATTATATATTATAATAAAATATCATATTTTTTCATCTTATCAAACATTTGAAAATTTTTACTGCTTATTTATTTTTAAATAATATATATTTACAGGACAGAATTCGAAAGTATTAAATAACTTACTGTACAAAGCAAGTCTTTCTTTCCTCTCTCTTCCTCAATCATCTAGTTCTTCTTTCTAGAAGCAACCACTCTTGCCAAATTCCTATAAAAAAAGGTTTTAAATTCAATGCTAATGAAGGTTCAATGAATGAGTACTTTCATAAACTGCTAGAGAAATGATTTAATCTTTTTGGGAACAAAATTGTTGACACATATCATGCCTTAAAATATACATTGTGACTTAATAATTCTAAATTTGGATTCCCTTCTAACAAAATACTTAGGTATATTATACAATTTATGTACATGTGTAGACAACATGATATAAGAAATTGGAAACATTCTATTTAAAACCAGTCCATTAGATGATAGTGCACACAGAAAAGGTAGTATTATACTTATTGTTGCTCATCTGTAGATCAAGGTATGTAATTTTGAATGGCAATGTAAAATATTTCATCAATGCAGTAACCATGTTTTTCTGGTTCATCCATAGCATCCCAGCTCCTAAAACAATTTCTAGGGAACTATAGGCATCTTGTAAATGTAGGTTGTATAAATTGCATTCAGAAAAGCCTGGAAGCTACAGTATCAGCCAGGACTATTTACAAAACTCACCTAATCTAAGAATTACCTGGAGAGAGCTTGTTAAAAACTAGATTCCCAGGCTGCTATCTGCAGATTCTAACTAGAAGATGTGGGACTCTTGTTTTAATGAGCACCCCAAGGTTTGAAAAACATAACATAAATAAGAAAGGGTCTAATGAAAAATCAGGAAATACCTGAGTATTTAAATGTATACAATACAGGATTTATAAAGAAATTTATTGTTTAGGAGTAATTTTGGAAACATATTACATAGGTAATAGGAGATTTGAGAAGCCAAAGAAAGGAAAAAATGTGTACCATCAGAAAGTTACCACCACTCCTGGGACAGAGGGAGAAGTTGGTATTGGCAGAAAGCAAACACCAAGGTTACCTGGAAAGGTCACCTGGAAGAACCCAGAACTGCAGAGCCCTCTTGGGCAAGGCCTGAAGCCATGGAGTAGACTCTACCACTGCTGGAGAAGTTGCTGAAGCAGACAGCAGTTGTGAAAGCATGTAGAGTTCTCAGCCCTCCAGCTTCCCTGCATTGTCTCCCATTGGCCAGGCCCAGGTGAGAGCCAGCTGACATGGAAGGCTGGATAGTGAAGCTACCCGCGTTCTGTCTCCCTGTGATTTACAGAGCAGAGCAAAGACAGGGCAAGCGATGGATATGAAGACAAACAGACCCAGTACCTGTACTATACATTAAGACACCATTTCACACCCACATGAAAATACTGGAAAAGTCTGTACTGAAGAGTGTAACAATCATTTTTTAATGTTCAATTCATGTTAAGAAACTATCCCCTTAACTTTCATGACCTTCCACTTTGGGGCAATTGTGGATAATGGATTGTATTTCATGCAAGTGATCCCATTTAAGAGGATATGTGAGTGCTAAATGATCTTGAATGCAGAATCCAAGACCCACCTCCTGTGAGACAGTGGTCTGCTAGAGAAATACATACGTGTCGGTGGTCTGTAGGCAAACTAAAGCCCAACAGAACAGCACAATTAGCCAGTGATTCAAATGTGTGGATTCATAGAATCTTTATGATGGCTGTTATACACATTTCGACAGTTTCCCAACAGGATTGTGTGTCATGAGTATTTTCAGAGTGAAGTTGGGTGCAGGAACAGAAAATTTGACTAAAATAGTCTAAAGAGAAAGGAAAGTATTTTTATCTAGCTAGGCAAGGGAGAAAGATACTTTTCAAAAGCTATCACTCCACTGGAGTTAGTATTTTTGTTACCATCACACACCTTGTCTAAGGAAAATAAGGACGTGCGTAAAATACTACTCTTGAGCTGAGGTGAGTAACTGTGTGACTGGGGAAGAAAGCACTGCAAAGTTCTCATCACTGCTTGTGCAAAGTCCAAGTGCCATGAAATAAATTCTCCCAAATCTCTCCTGTGTTCTTCAGGTACAGTCTACTTCACATTTCATGCCAGTTTGTGTGGTCATTTACTTCCCTGTCTCTGCTCATGCTTTGTTTCTCTCTCTGGAATATTCCTCATCCACTACATGACCTACATCTTCTGGAAAATTCCTGCTTATCCTTTAAAATTCATATCAAACCGCACCTCCCCCAATAAGCCCTCTGATGGCCATTAGGCAGATTTAGACAGCCTCCCAACAGGGTGGGTTTGGATCTGTGTCCCCACCCAAATCTTATGTTGAAATGTCATCCCCAGTGCTGGAGGTGGGGCCTGGTGGGAGATGGTTGGATCATGGGGATGGTTTCTCATAGTTTAGCACCATCCCCCGAGTGCTTTGTGGTAGAATTCTCATGAGATCTGGTTGTCTAAAAGTGGGTGGTACCTCCTTTCTCTCTCTCTTGTTCCTACTCCTGCCATATGAGACATGCCTGCTTCCCTTTCACCTTCTACCATGATTGTAAGTTTCTTAAGGCCTTCCCAGAAGCTGATGCTGTCGTGCTTTCTATACAGCCTGCAGAGCCATGAGCCAGTTAAATCTCTTTTCTTTGTAAATTACCCAGTCTTAGGTATTCCTTTATAGCAATGTGAGAATGGATTAAAATACCTTATATGATTTCTGCTCTCTATCCTTTTCAGCACAGCTCCCTCCCTTGGTCTTCCATAGCAGTCTATGCATATATCTAGCAATTGTACTTTTTTCAATGTATTTTAACTGTTTATATATCTTTCTCTCTCATAAGATGATCAGGAATACTTTTTAATCTATCTCAATGTCTACCTCTCACTCCTATGCTTGGCATATAACAGATATTCAGTAAATATTTCTTGGAGCAGATTTAATGGAGGTAATAGTTGAAACTTGGAGAAAGTGAAATCTTCAAGAGAAATATAAATTTATTGTGATTTTCATGTATACTTTTATTTAAGAAGCCAGGCTAAACTCACAGGAAAAAGTTAAAGTTGATTATGTTTTGTTTCTTAACAAGTATTTCTGATTATATTCATTTTATTTGTTTTTCCCTCTTAATTTACAAGTAGCATGTCTTCACCTGAAATGGAGTTCGTGTTTGCTCATTTTTATTTAAATTCACTTAAACATTAAGTTGAATCACAAAAAAATCATTTTTTATGGGTCAAACATATTGGCAATTTTTATGGTTCAACCCACAGTATAAGGATTCAGAACTAAGTAGCTTCTTTGCATCAGTTTACTGTATTTTTACATAGCTTACATAGTCTGTGTTTCTTGGTATTAGTAACTTTTATAGTTGATATAGATCGTCTCAATTCAGGTGCTGCCTCAGGTGGTAATGAAACTTCAAATGAGGGTACTATTTAAGCAAAAGTTGGAAAGTCATGCATCAGAAAAGCCTCAGAATGGACTTTTGTATTCTGTAGAAAAATGAACTCTATTACTACCTCCATGTTCACTCCCAACTTCCAATTAATGACTCTATGAGAGTTAAAATAATGTAACATTATTAAAATGTTAATTTGTTCCTTTATGCCTATCCCACAATTGAATTTTCAAGTAGTTGATTACATTTCTCTCTGTGGATTCAGGAAGCCGTTAGTCTCACATTATCTAATTTACTAAACATATTTTGGCCCTTACAACTTTTCCATTAGTCATTCCTAAACACATTTAGCACAAATGAATAAGACGATCTTTGATGTTAATGAGCATTGCTTCCTGGAGGAAGTACCGGGACTGCAGGTACAGCGGGAAACCAAATGTTAGGATTCCAAAACCTTGGAATTCTGAACCTCTAGTCCTCAGCTTGGGCAAATTAGATCTTATCAGAAAAGGTAACCTACTATGAATATAAATGTTGGCATTTAAATGAATTTCAGTGTTATGCTTGTGTTAAGATGAATTTCAGTGTTATGAATGTTGGCATTAAGATGAATTTCAGTGTTATTATGAATTTTGGTGTTAATATTTTACTTACAGCTGATTCCTTAATTCCTTCTAACTTTTAAACTTAAAACAATCTTTGAAACTAAATGAGTTGAAAATACCTTTTAAAAATAAGAAACACATTTAGATTCTGGTGCACAGCAAATTCCCTGTGAATAAAAGTTCCAAATTTGTGATTCTATTTGCATTTCCATAAACACAGTCTTTGTGCTTATTATGTGACAAATAACAGTGTTAGAAATGGGGTGTTTTAAGACTCTAATTATGCATATGCTCCCATTCTCATTGGTGCACATATTGCAATGTAAAGCTATACAAAACTTGTACTTTGGGTTCAAGAGCTTTCTTTTTTAAGCTGATATTTTAATGAATTTTAACTAACATTGACCTCATTTAAAGAAATTAAAATATTAAGAAATTTAAAAGGTGCTAAGGTACCACTGCTCCTTGGGAAGCAGATTCTGAAATGCAGATGAGCATGCAAAATATGTATTAAGAAGTGCCATGGAGGTCAACACCTGGAAAAGGAGGGAAGGAGCCAGGAGTGGGAAAAGGAAGATAAGCTGTGATGCAGGCCCAGCAAAGGTCTCAGGCAACATCTCAGTGAGCTCTCTGGCTGACCTGAGTCTGTTCAGTTAGCCAAATCAGGCACAGAGGATCCTCTAGACCTCACATTGATCAGAGAGACTAGATTGTAGACCCCTGAGTGCTCACACTCACATGAGAGTTCCAGGTCCCAGGCATGGTAAGGAAGGAGCAGAGAGTTCCAGAACTGAAAAGACTATGTGGTCTAGACCACAGATGAATTATGGGTAGTTGATATGGACAAGGTCCTTCACACCTGAAGAAGAATCCTGGTAGCCCATCACATGACCAACACACCTGGGTTTGAGGCTGACTGTGGTTATGTTCCTATCTCTCTTGCTAAATAAACATAAATTTAAATTAATTAAAATTTAATAAAATCAAAACTTGAGTTTCTAAGTTACACTAACCACATTTCAAGTGCTTAGTAGCCACACGTAGCTGGTAGCTATTGTGTCAGATAGCACAGAGCCTTTCCACCAGAAATATTGAGATATTAGGAAATATTGAAAAACAGAATTGCAGAACATTTTGCTGGACAGCACGAGTATTACACAGCCACATCTCTTGGAGGTCTTGCTGCCTCCCTGGGATACTTCCACGAAGAGGCCCCTTCCCCCTATTCCCTCTCTCCTTCTCTAAATCTAAGGACATTCTCTTTTTAGTCTCCATAAACCATTAAGAAACATCTTCTTAATTTTATTTTTTAAATTTATACTTGGCATGAATCTGATTCGGTTAACTATAACTGGGATTAATAGCAACTGAAAAGTGTTTTCATTTCCTTAAGGGAAGGCCGGGATATGAGGAAATACTTAGATTCATCCCACTCATTCAGTTAAAGAAAAAGAAGAAAACCAGTTGGACATTCTATTTAAACCGTATGGACATTGATTCCCTGCCACAGTAACATCCACAAACACAACACTGGTCAGCAAAAATTAATCAAAAGCAATAAAATTATGACATTAAATTTATTTTAAAACATAGCAAATACAACATTTTAGACTTAGCCTACTCCAAAATAAACTGTGTTTGATAATACAAACCTGCTCCATTGGGCAAACCTTTCCATGAGTCACCTTCTTTAATTATTCACTAAACATTATTTTGGTAGCTTTAGTTGCCAATTCTTCTGTAGCAATCTTCTATGAGTTTTTGTAATGCAGACTGCATCTCTTTTGAAACATTTCTGAACAAATCCTTTCAGCCTTGGAATTTAATGTCTTTAGTAGCATTCGTTATTTTTTTCTTCTGGAGCTTCAGCAAAAGTCTTACCATCACATCGACCACTTGTGATGTTTGGGTTATTATTTTGCTCCAGTCTAGTGTTCAGAGCATATCTTGAAAGGGTGGAGCTGAAGATCTTTCCACATCACTCATAGGCCCTCCCATGAGACCCATGGGAAGTGGAAGATATGCTTCTTATATTCATGGTCTCCAGTGAAAGGGAACTGCACTACATCACACATAGATACACGTGTTGCATTTTTACAACATATAATTGAAAATTATGGCCGGGCGCGGTGGCTCAAGCCTGTAATCCCAGCACTTTGGGAGGCCGAGGTGGGTGGATCACGAGGTCAAGAGATCGAGACCATCCTGGTCAACATGGTGAAACCCCATCTCTACTAAAAATACAAAAAATTAGCTGGGCATGGTGGCGCGTGCCTGTAATCCCAGCTACTCAGGAGGCTGAGGCAGGAGAATTGCCTGAACCCAGGAGGCGGAGGTTGCGGTGAGCCGAGATCGCGCCATTGCACTCCAGCCTGGGTAACAAGAGCGAAACTCCGTCTCAAAAAAAAAAAAAAAAAAAGAAAATTATACAACTGCACCACGTGAAAAACTGGTCTTGCGCCACTCCGTGATGTTGACACAGGAGAAGGACTGCCATCTAGGAGTGGACATCCATCAGAGTCCTCACCTCCCCGAGTTTGATGCTGCAGTCTCTCAGACTAGGATTCATTTCTTCATTGGTTTAGTCATTTATTTATTGAAGTATACACGTGATAAACAGTGGGCTAGGCTTTGGGGGTTTATTGGAGCATATAACCAAGAATCTCAAATAAGAAACAAATTACTCCATGTATTAATATGATGAAATGCCCAACACTTCAGTCTAGTAAAGCTTGGATAGGAGAGTGTGGCTTATTGTTGAGGCTAAAGTGGGGCTCCCAATGCCCTTCCCAAATATACACTGTAAGTGAAGATACGTGCCTGAGTCAGTAGATGGGAGGTGGATGATGACAGACCCTCCAAATCCAAGCCTAGTCTTTAATCGGTTGCATGAACCTGGATCACAGCTGTGCAGCATACCAAGTCTCAGGCAGAACAGAGAAGAGGCAGATAGCCCTCACCCTTGAAATCAATGACCTTGCCCATCAGACAGATGTTGCCAGTGAACGAGTCATTCCTCTGCCAAAGGTGAGGGCAGAGAGGGGAATGGACACCCACTGCAGGTCACTCTACTCCTTGAAAACAAAGAGCAGACCCCATAGTGGTCACTGGACGCAGGCAGCGTAAGAAGAGAGTTTTTAAACTTCTCTCTTCCTACTAGCAATTCCTCCCTCTCAGGAATATTGAGGGGTGGGAGATTAAGTAAAACAGTGTTGGTATTGACAGGTGTGTGCCTAGCAGGTAGTTGGGGTCTGACAAGTAGCAGCAGGTTCTCTTTTCCTTCCCCTCTTTGATATCTTAGGGGTTTCTTGAGAAAAGGTGCTGGATCTGAGTAATTTTGCAGTATGTTTGTTGAATGGAATTGTTTTCTTTATTGAGACTTCAACATGCTTAGCAGTGAGCTTATTTAGTTTAAAAATACAGTAGAATTATAGGATTTTTTAGACCAAAAAGGGACCTTTGAGATTATAAACCGATGTCTTCATTTTACAGAGGAAGAAACCGGGGCCCAGTGAGCTGGGAGAATGAGGATTCAAGCTCCCAACTCAGAGTGCTTTCCGCTTTTCACTAGGAGCACCTCAAAGGTGGTGTTTCTGTCACATCTGTATCCCAAACACCCCAAAAAAGTGTCTGGCATGTTGTTGTCTCTTAGATAATATTTGTTAAATACATTAATTCACCATATTTCCTGCTTGGCCTTTAGCAGATGTACATAGCTTGTGGCTTTGCAAGACGGTTATGAAAGACGCAATTCATGACGTAACCTTCTCTACACTGCATATAGGGGCTTCAAGTTTGAGTCTTTCATGGAATATGTAGAGAAAAAATTAAAATGCTTTAGTATCTTTTAAAATGCATATATGTATATTTTTAAAGGTACATGAAGGAGTAATGCACTACTTGGTGTGTGTTTCATTTTTGTTTTAGGTAGGAGAAGTAATCACAGGTGGTCAGCGAGCATTCAAATCTATGAAAACTACCTCGGACAGGAGCAGAGAACAAACAAATGCAAGGTACTACCCTCCCAGTCTGTCCTTAGCTGTATTGTATTGTTCTCTTCATTTTCATTTGTTGGTTGGAATGCAGCTTCCAAAATTATACAATTATTTAAAGTTTTGAGATGATTCATACCATGAATGTTAACGTTTTGTTTCCCAAACCATAGACTCTTGCTTTGTAGGACTCCTGATTCCTAAAATACAGATCTGTGTGTATACAGGTCCCAATGTCTTGTCATAATATGCCTCAACCAGTAATGTCTGCACCAGTGACGGGCTAACATTTACCAAGTGCTTGCTTCATGTCAGGTGCTATTCTGTGTGCTTTATTCATATTAACACATTGAATTCTCCTAATTTTTATGCCCAGTTTACAGTTAGGGAAACTGAGGGAGGGAGAAATGTAGAATATACTGAAGGCCATGTAGCCGTGACATGCTGGGACAACCCTACTGGTAGCGTTGCTGTCACTGTCTCCCTTTTATGATCTGTGTGTCACTCCACAGACTCCTCAACTCCCAGGGGTACAAGGGCCCCTCCTGTCAATCTCTTGACTGTTGGTCATTTTCTGGCCTTTGCTTAAATTCCTTTCCCAACAGGACCCTTACCCTCTCAAGAGAGTATTCATTTCATTCCCGGTATCCTCTACTGTTAGACAGCCTCTCTCTGTCTCTCTTTGATTCCTAAGTGAAGGTCCAGGCTCTGCTTCCTGGAGACCCTCAGAACCAAGTCAGTCTCCCTTAAGCAGTGACATCCCTTAAAGTAATTTGCGCAAAGCTCTCCCCTTCTTCTGTTCTTCTCTAGAATGAGATCCCAGTTCTTCCAACTGTCCTGCTTCTTATGATTTTCAGACTCTTATCATCCAGATGGTAAAATCTATTTTGAAGTAAAGCAAGCTATCTTTGTGATACAAATGTATATGCTAGAATTACCACCATAAAAATACCTGAACAAGAGCTATATTTATGTGTTGCATAATAAAGCAGTCAGGCATTAGTATATTCAAAGACAACTGGTGAAGTTTTGTAGAGATTTTTAAACATGAGGTTTGTTTGAACAACAGGTATGCAATTGAATTCCTACTGAAAAGTGGGTTGCTGTTTTTAACCTTGGAAATCCACTCTATTTCCCAGCTCAGTGATTTCCATTGCACATACAAGATTCACGGGTATTATAACTATTATGAATATTCACAGCCATAATTAACCCCCAGCAGCATCAACACATGGAAAGAGTCTGAATCTAATTTGTGAGGAATCAGCAATGGAAAGCCAAATCATTGCAAACAGTTCAGAGCTGGTTTTCAGACCCCAGGAAAACTATCATTACTGTGATTACACTTGAGGATTAAAGATGTCTTAGCGTGATTCGTCGTAATAGTCCCTTCTGTGGTATTTTTGCAAAGCCTTTCTTTTTCTTTTTGATTGCTGAGAAACGATCACCCCACAATCACATATAAAATGCCTGTATGAAGGTAGTTTGTGGTGCTCTTAATCACCGGCAGACTCCATTGTGCATGTTATCTCAGCCTCAGGCTGGGCAACCCCATTAACCAAGCAGCTGCCCCGGGAACTGAGGTCAGGCAGGATTGTTGGTTTTAGGCAAAGGACTGTAGATGCAGCCGGCCACTGGGAGGGCCACAAGGGGCCCTTGACCCTCTCTTGGCAGAGTGGTTTGTTTCTCATGCTGGGGAGAAAGTAAATGGAGAGGGAAGAGCAACTGGGGTAGGGTTTTATTCATCAGGACCGGAGGGTAACAATCAGTGACCTCTTGTAGTCCCGTAACACTACAGAATGAAGGAAGATGCACAGATTCCTCCAAATGAAGCGATTTATTGAGTGGTGACTCTGCTACATGATGCTATGTATTATCTTTCATATTCAAGAATAACCCGGCAGGTAAATACATTATTTCTAATTTACCGAGATTGAGAGGCAGCATTTGCCCAAGATCTCAAAGTCGGTAAGTGGTAGAACCAGTTAGAAAACCTCAGGCTTGCCTTCTTAATCTCTTCCTGGTATCTTTTAATAAACGAAGATCTTGATTTTAAAATAATCAAAATTGTTAAACTTTTCTGTGATTAATTGTTTTATTTTTGTTCTGTTCTAGAAATTCTAACCTGCCCTGAGGTCATAAAGGTAGCCCTATATTTTCTAAGGCTTTATACTTCTGCCTTTCACATTTAGATATAATTTGATGAAACATCTAATCCATCAGGAATTAGTTTTGTTTAAAGTATGAACTTTAATTTTTCCCAGTGCGGGCACCCTGCTGTCCCTGTGTCTCTTATTGAAATGATTATCCTGTCTACATTAGTCACCAAGGCCACTTCTGTCACAGACCAGGTGTCCACGTCTATATGGGTTTGTCTCTATTCTGCTCTACTTACTTAATTTCCATAGTCTTATAATGAGCTTTATAAGTGGTAGGAAATGTCCTCTCACCTTTTTCTTCTTGAAGAGTGAGTTGGCTATTTTATCCATTTGCACTTACATATATATTTCAGAATCAACTGGGCGAGTTAAACACACACACAGGTGTGTATTGGGATTTTCTTTGAATTGTACTGGCCATCTAGATCAAGTTAGGGAGAACAATTCTTATAGTATTAGTATCTCTGTCTTTTCTTTGATCTTATTTGATATCTCTTTGTAACTTTTCCATAAGCATACCCATGTGTTAATTTTTAGGTGTGTGATATTTTGATGCTATCATAAATGTATTATTTATTTTTTCTCTGTCCCTGGTATATAGATTGCAATTTACTTTTTCATTGTGGTAAAATACACATTACCTCAAATTGACCATTGTAATCATTTAACAGTGTACAATTCAGTGGCATTTAGTATATTCACAATATCATGGGACCATCACCACTATGTAATCCACTTTTATGTTTGATTTTGTACCCAGCAACTTTACTAACCTCACTTATAATTTTATTAATTAATCTGTGGGTTCTTTTAGATTTTCTATATGCCTGCAAAGAATGATAGCTTACTTGCTTGCTTTCCAACTGATCCTTATCTCTTTTATTTCCTCTTCATGCTTCACTGCACAGGCAAAGGCTCCAGATAGTGTTGAATAGAGGAGTGATGGCAGCATCTTCGTTGTTTTGCTAAGTCCAGAAGGAAGCTTTCCGTCTTTTACTAGAAAGTCTGAGATATGTTATTTAAACATAGTGACTGTAGTGGTTTTATAGTTCATATTTTCATATTCCAATATCTGAAGTTTTTGTGTTTCTATTTCTTCTATTCCTGTTAATTCTGTTGGTTCTCATGAAAAGTGCTTTTTTTTTTCCTTGAATAGTTGATGTTTTTTTGTTCGTTTATTTGGTTTTTTTTGAGACAGAGTTTCGCCTTTGTCACCCAGGCTGGAATGCAGTGGCATGAACTTGACTCACTGCAACCTCTCCCTCTGGGTTCAAGCAATTCTCGTGCCTCAGCCTCCTGAGTAGCTGGGACTACAAGCACTTGCCACCATGCCCAGCTAATTTTTTTTGTATTTTTAGTAGAGACAGGGTTTTACCATGTTGGCTAGGCTGGTCTCGAACTTGTGGTCTCAAGTAATCCACCCCCCTCAGCCTCCCAAAGTGTGGAGGTTACAGGCCTGAGCCACTACATCTGGCCTAGTTGTTTATTTTTTACTGTGAGCTACTGCATATAGAACAGTTTTCTGAGTGACCTTAGACCAACCCGTTTCCCCCACTTTCTTACTTGGAGTTCACAAGAATAACTGTGGAATGTTCTGGGAATACAACATCTTGAGATAAGAGGGAGCTGGCTGAAATAGCCTCAGTTCTGTTTCAGCTGCCTTCCCCACTCTGGAAACAGATGTCCTTCAGTGCATTAGCCCAGTGATCATGTGACCCAGGGGTATACAATCCATGACGCGCTGCTTCCTGGGGTCCCTCTGCTATCGTGCAAGTGAAGCATGTGCAGAAGAGACTCCATCTGCTTCCCAGGCAGCTTTCCTGAGCCTTGGGGTGCAGCTCCCAATGCACCTATGGTTTCTGTTGTCCTCTGCTGCCTGTCTATAAGTAATAAATCTGATTCACGTAGCCTGTCGTGTGTGTGGGTGTTCTGTTTTACTGGACTCAGGAAAGTTGGTAACCAGTGCACAGGGAACTTGTTTCACAACCCACTGCCTAGGAAAATAGTCTGGTGGTTCCTTAGAGGCCTGGGAGCTACTTGGCCAGGGAACACTGGCATGTGCTGCAGAGAAAAAACACTGCCAATTTGGAACCACTTTCATCTAAATTCAAGACTGAGGATTTTTAACCAACAGCTGCTGTAAACTTTCTAGTTTGTGGTGACAACTCAGTTTTCCTCTGCCCCACTGAAGCAGCTTTCCTCAAAGTGCCTTGGGGAGGTGAGCAGTGGGCATTTACTCTTAAAGCAAGAGAAGCTGTTTGGCACTGCACCCTTATTATGGAGAGTGTGTCCCATTAGACTGCCCACTGGCATGCTCAGGCATGTTATTTAAACATAGTCACTGTAGTGGAAGCCTCTGTCTTCAGACTCTATAAGGCCAGACTGACCAAAGCACAACTTCAAGGGCTCCCCAAGTACTCTCAGGGCAAAGGTGGCTTCAGGGCTCTGTTCTTCTCTCTGAGTTCCCACTTCCCTTGAATTCCAACCTTGTAGTTCCTTGTGATCATATCGAGTCTTTCATGATCTCAAGAAGGTTTTCAGTGAGAAGTGGGAGTCTTTGGTCCAGATATGCTAGCTTACTAGAAAACCAGAAAAAAAAGTTCTTTCTTTATGTTTTTTTGATAAAAGGAATGAATCTCTGATGTGTTTTGCACTTAGTGATTGGTTTTAGGCATTTTCTTTTTTCTTGCTTCCATGATGATAAATCCATTGATTTTGCCTTCCAGCTATTCTTATTGGATTCTAGAGGTTCTGTTTCTGACAGTCAGGTTGGGGGTAAGACCAGTGATAGGCATCTGTCCTAGAGGCCTCTGACATTAAGGTGGAAAACAAAGGAGAAAAAGCCCCTCTCCTGTTTACTTTGGAGATGACTGTGCCCCAAGCTTAGCTGCTCACTGATTTTTACTCCAGAAATCCATGAGTAATTGAAGTCCTCTATTCTGATTTAGTTCATTCCTCACAACATCTGAAGTAGGTGTGCCACAGATAACAATATATGGGCTAAGTTCATGGCTTACTATTGAGATCCAGAAATTATAGCCCAGGAGATATACCAGGAAATGAGGTAGGCTGTTCTTCCTCAGAGTCAGGGAGAAAATAATTATAATAGATGAACTTAGATATTTACTTAAAAGACAAATAAGAACATAATACTTAAAATTATGCCTTTAAAATAAGAACATAATAATTAAAAAGTAGGACTTTATTTAATAATGCCTGTAACGCACATCCTTGAACTTCCTACATATGTTTTGGAATACATTTTCAAACTAAAAAGTGCCTGGCCAGGTATGGTGGCTCATACTTGTAATCCCAGCACTTTGGGAGGCTGAGGTAGGTGGATCACCTCAGGTCAGGAGTTCGAGACCAGCCTGGCCAACTTTTGGCAAAATTACATCTCTACTAAAAATACAAAAATTAGCCAGGCATGGTGGTATGTATCTGTAGCCCCAGCTACTTGGGTGACTGAGGTGGTAAGATCACTTGAACCTGAGAAGTGGAGGTGGCAGTGAGCTGAGATTGCATCACTGCATTCCAGCCTGGGCAACAGAGCAAGACTCCATCTCAAAAAAAAAAAAAAAGTGCCATGTCAATGTCAGTGGCTACTGTTACTAACATCATTATTAATTATTTATACAATGGATACTAAATAACTATAATTATAAAAACTTAGTCATGACTGGTCTGGTTTACCTATGTAAAGATTCACATTAGGTTATGGGATTCCTGGTTCTCAAGGAGATGTTGGCATTCTTTCCCTATGTTTCTATATGTACTAATAGATGACATTTGGGCATGACTTGTATCAAGATACGTTTGGCTACAAGTAATAGAATACCTAAGATGGACTTAAAAATGTAGAATGTTTTATTACCTCAAATAACAATTAGTCTGGAAGAAGGTGCTTTTTTAGGTGGGTTGGCAGCTAGCAGTTAAGACCCTGGGTTAGCCTCTGTGTATTCTGTTGGCCCTTCCTTCAGTGTCATAGATGACCTCTGGAGCTTCAAATAGTCATACCAGCACCCTCCATAAGAAGAAAGGCTTGGTAGGCAAAATCGTAGCCTCTGAAGATGTCCAAGTCCTAATACCAACAACCTAGGAATAGGTTACTTTACATATCAAGGGGGAATCGAGGTTGCAGAGGGAATCAGCTTACCTATAAGATAGAGTGAATATCCTGGATTATCCAGTTGAGCCCAAAGTCATCACAAGGATCCTTACAATGAAAGAGGAAGGCAGGAGAGTCAGAGTCGCAGTGATATAGCATGGGAAAGACTCAACTGGCTATTCCTGGCCTTGAAGATGGACAGATCACAAGCCACAGAATGCTGTCAGGCTTCAGACGCTAGAAAAGGCAAGAAAACCAGTTGCCTCTCAGAGTGTCCAGGAGGAGTGCAGGCATGCTGACACCTTGATTTTTAACCCATGAGACCCATTTCTGACCCACAGAACTGTGAGATAATACACGTGCATTGTTTTAAGCAACTAAGTTGTCAGTATTTCCTAAAACAGTAAGAGGAAACTCATACAGAAGGGAACAGGATAAAAGGCTTCCTTCTCACCAGACTCCCCTGCTCCTTGTCAGTATAGTATGGGCAGAGGAATTGCCTTTGGTGGTTGAAATCGTTCATGATTCATCCCTTGGTGCTGAAATCCCACCTTCCTTGAGATCAACGGATTTCTGCCACTACCTAAAGTCAGAGAAGAATGAGAAATAGATGCTGACGAGGAGCACAGCTCCTGCCAGGGTCCTGAATGCTTGTAAAATTACAAAGTAAATTCTAAGCTGTTAGTAGTCAGGATGGTGGTTTCAGTATGGATATCATGGCTGGAAGGACACAGTAGGAGCTCCTAGAGTGCTGATAGTGTTCTGCTTCTTAATCCTTGGTGCATTCAATTAATGAAAGGTTTATGATTTGGGCACTTTTCTATACAAGTATTGCACTCAATAAAAAGGCTTAAAAAGTTATGAAAATCACCACATAATACGTGAAATATCCGTGCTTGCCCCAATCCTGAGCATGACCCTCAGCTTCAGCCTCTAATGGACCCCTGTCCCTCTCTCTTCTGCCACATCTGCGTCAGTGAGGTGGGGAAGGAATGGGGGGAGCTCGTTGATGGTGTGAACATCAAGTAAAACTGTGAACATACAGGTTGAGTATCCCTTATCCAAAATGCTTGGAACCAGAATTTTTTTTGATTTTGGAATTTTTTGAATTGTGGAATATTCGCATGATACCAGTTGAACATTCCTAACTGGAAAATCTGAAATGCTCCAGTGAGCATTTTTTTTTAGCATTATGTCAGTGCTCAAAAAGGTTTATATTTTTGAGGCATTTTGGATTTTGGAATTTCAGATTAGAAATGCTCAACTTATATTGAGAGACTTTTGAAAACGCAACATGCCCCTTTCAGTTCACCAACACAATGGGGGCAATTTGGTCAGTCAAATTGTCTCACTTGGGCACACATCATATAGCTGCTTTAAGTATAATAATGATTATATAACATCTCTTTTTGCTAATAAAAATAATACTGTTTTATCTACTTAGAGTGAGGTTGAGGATGGGAAGATGGCTTTTCATTTTCAGTCTCTAGGACACACACAAACCTGGGTGCATAGTAGGTACTCAGTAAGTAAACTGTGGAATGAACAAGTACATGAATTGTGAGCAGCCAATGAGAAAGAAGGTAAATTATCTTATTTGTGACAAATAGCAATTAAAGAAAAACTGGAAACTTAGCAGGGCAGTACCAAGGAGTAGTGTCGGTGTTCTGTTTCCTAACTACGTTTGCATGACACTAAATATAATTAATAGGCTGTTAAGCATCGTTCCCTTACTTGAAAAAAAAAATCAGACTCTAACTTTTCTAAAAATGAACACACTCCCTACTGCTTGAGTATCTAAAAGTGAAAAGAAAAATGTGATGGAGTGAGGTGCCTCAGTTCCCAAGAGTCATGTCACTTGCCACAGAGCCAAAGACTTTTAGCATCTTATTTTAAACACTTCCAGGCAGCCTCCTCAACAGAATACCTTACCCATCCATCCAGGCTTCCCTTGCTTACTCAGGCCCTACCCTAACTGGACCAGGCCAGATACTCCCACTTCTCCCCCCATCCACACCTTGCGTACCTCACTCTCTGATGATAATTAGGCTAAGAATAAGCAGAACAAATGTTTTCTTACCTTTTGTCAGTGTTATCTC
The DNA here is from genome assembly GCF_030222135.1 of Aotus nancymaae. Lineage (NCBI taxonomy): Eukaryota > Metazoa > Chordata > Mammalia > Primates > Aotidae > Aotus > Aotus nancymaae. The sequence goes on along the minus strand of NW_026988450.1, from coordinate 80,715,021 downwards.
TCTGGAATGTTCTTCCTCCTCAAAATCTTGGAAAATATCACCCTACCCTGCCCCCAGTGCCAGATGCCAAGTGCCAAGTTCCCTTACTCTATGAATCCTGTTTGTAATTCTTTCCAGGCCTTGGTGATGATTGTCTCCGTGTGCTTCAGCCTGACTTGTTTATCCTATGTGCAGAGCCCTTGCCACACTGGTGCAAAATAGCTAAGTATGTGTGTGTGCTTCTCATTTGATTATGGGCACATGCCATGTCTTACCCCTCTTTAAATTCCTAGCACTGATTATAGCACTGGGCACCTAAAAGATGTGTGCTTAAAAGCATATTGACTTGCATAACCATACCCATATCGTAGTACATACTGACTGATGCCACTCTTTTCCTGCATAGGACTGGCCCCTTCAGAATGCCTGCTCTGTTTCTAGCACTTTTCTATGTCCTTTACATGGAGGAACTCATTTGATCTTGACAACGGCCCTATATTCATTGTCATCATTCCTATTTTAAAGATGAGGTCTTTGAGGCATAAAGTGGCTGAGTAACTCACAGGGGCACACAGCTTAGTGGTTAGGAGCCAAGATCTTGCAGGCAACCCTAGATGCTCTACTGCCTTTTGACTTTCAGTAATGAACTTCATTTCTTGATTACCAAGAAATAAATGAGGTGAAAGAGGGCCTAACAGGTTGTGGGTTTACTGTATCATAACACAATTGGTTTCAATATTCATGCTGACCTGAAGAATTGTTTGTTTTGAGGGATGTAAGCTTACATCCCAATGTCAAGAATAGAAAACCCCTCTTTATGCTGTGTGTAGTACATAATTTTCTATGAGGAACAGTATGGGTGATGTTAATACCAGATATTTGGATTCAGTTTCCAGCTGGTTATGCCTATGTTTATTTGTGGAACCTTGGCTGACTATTCCACTTGTCCTCCCACTGGGTCTGAGGATTCGATGACACAAGTAAAGCCTTAGCATGGGATGCAACAAAAGGCAGTGTGTCAAGGGTCCCCAGGGTGACCCCAGGCTCAGAGATTAATTAGAAGAACTCACAGGACTCAGCATATAGTCACGCTCATGGCTAAGATTTATTGCAGCAAAAGAACAGGAGGCAAAATCAGCAAAAGGCTAAGTCCAGAGAAAGCCAGGTGCAAGCTTCTAAGAGTCCTCTCCCTGTGGAGTCACACAAGACATGCTTAATTCCTTCCGTAATGAGTTGTAACAACACATGTGAAATCTTGTCTATCAGGGAAGCTCACTGAATCTCTGAACCTGCTCAGGGTTTTGTTGGGTGCTGGTAGGCATCCCCTCCCTAGCAGGTGTCAAAATTATGCAGTCCCAGAAGGAAAGCATAAACCAAGTTGACTGTACACATTGTTAGGCATAGTGAGCTACCCTTATTGTCATGGAAAGTTTCATGTGGCTGTAGGGAACAGTTTACCAGCCAGTGCCCAACCTTGCAGGCCTACCTTTTAAAGACAGTCATCACTGGCCTGCCATGTTCACTGTTTTCTGCACAATCAGCCACCAACCTTATGGTGACTGACTATGCAGAAAAGAATAAGCAGCATCATAGCTGAAGCCACAAAACTCTATTCTTTTAAAGGCAGATGGTTCTGTGAATACTGTGGCACCACGGCATCTGAGAGGAAGGTGTGCTCAGGACATGACCCCAGCGCCATTCATTTATCTGGAGTGCTGACTCCTCCTTTACTGCTCACCGACGTTCCTTAGCATCTTTCAGGGCATCTTCGGATTCCCACCTCTTTCACCCCTTCAGAGGATGCACAGGCCCCTTTTCATTTCTTCTTCCCATGGCATATGGAGTTAATAGTATGCTGTTTGGGCTTCTGAAGATACTATTTTATTTTATTTATTTTTATTTCTTTGAGACAGAGTTTCACTCTTGTTGCCCAGGCTGGAGTGCAATAGTGTAATCTTGGCTCACTGCAACCTCCGCCTCCTAGGTTCAAGCAGTTCTCCTGCCTCAGCCTCCCGAGTAGCTGAGATTACAGCCATGTGCCAACATGCCCAGCTAATTTTGTATTTTTAGTAGAGACAAGGTTCTCTATGTTGATCAGGCTGGTCTCGAACTCCTGACCTCAGGTGATCCGTCCACCTCAGCCTTCCAAAGTGCTGGGATTACAGGCGTGAGCCACCATACTCAGCCCTGAATATACTATTTTATATTCTTTGTATATGTTGTATTTTTCATTCAGCAGGTCCATGTGCATTAGTCACAATAGTGTGAGGGATCAAAAACTCAAATGCATTCAAGGGCTAGGCAGATTACAGAAATGAAGGGAAATGCTTGCAAGGACAATGGAGAGTTGACACTTTCAAAAGAAAATGGAACCTTTCTCCCCTGACAAAGGATGTTCACTGGATGAGTTTAGTCTGAGGACATCAGTTCAGAGCTCCTGGATTAGACTGACTGTGATTTTCTTTAGGTCAGAGATAATTTCTTATATAATTTCATTATTTCCCCAATAGAAAAATAATATTTTTTCACTTATTCAACAATAGTTATTCAATACAGCCATATGCCTAGGATAAAAGATGAAAAAGACAAAATCTTTGTTTCAAAGGTGTCAATATTGTATGAAAACAGACAAATAATGAAACAGGTGTATGACAGTCATAAATTCTATGTTTGAGCAGTGCACTGTGCTATTAGATATTACCAGGAACGTTGTCTATTTGCATAGACCATAGCTTCCCTGGTGCCTATACAGCACCTGGAATATCATAGATATTTAACATATATCTGTTTAATGAGTATTTGAATCAATGGTACAGTGATTCCAAAACAATCTGACTGATTATTAAAATCATTTGGGGGAACTTTATAAAAATACAGGTTACTGGGCCCAACTCCAGACTTACTGAATCAAAGTTGTGGGAAATGCAACCCAGAGACCTGATTATCTACAGTTTTTTTATCTGACCATGATATTGGGAACATTGGCCAGCTGAGGTGCTCCCTTGTTCTGTTTCACTCTTGCTATTGCTGAGAGAACTGAATGAGTGCAGAAGGCGCGGGTTCTTGTGGGAGGAGAGGTTGGTGGGGCTGAACTTTGCTATGCACTTGAACTTGTCGTGTAGATGCTCCTTCCAGCCAAACCCCTACAGGTTAGATTGTCTGAAGCAGAAGGGTCAGACAATCAGAAGCCTGATGAGCTGCATTCAGGAATAAGACCTGCCTGGAAGGATTCAGTTATTGATCTTGGCTGTAGCGCTTTCCCTGCTGTATCATTTTAGTTCTCACATATAAATTCTTAGGGAGGCAGAGTTTCACAGGTGACGTCTCCTCCAATTGCCTGTGCATTAGCACAGCCCAGTGGCCTTATTATTATTATTATTATTATTATTATTATTATTATTATTATTTTAGCATTTCTCTGCTCTACAGGTCAGAATCTTGATTCTACAAGAATCTAAGCTTCTTGACCCTAGGGATATTCTTTCTTTTATTTTTTTAAAATTTTTATGCTCCAGGGATATTACTTGCCAATATTTGCTGAATAAATGGATGGATGAGTTGAATCTATCTGAAATTTTAAATGATGTAGTATCAGTTTCTATTTGCCTTTTTTTGCTGTTGTAGAAGCAAGCACATGGAGAAACTAGAAGTAGACCCTAGCAAGCACTCATTCCCTGATGTGACTAACATTGTTCAAGAGAAAAAACGCACACCCAGAAGACGATCTGAACCCAAAATTATACCAAGTGAGGAAGACCCAGCCTTTGAAGACAACCCTGAAGTGCCTCCACTGATTTGAAACATCTGGTTGTGTTGTCATTGGCTGAGACTTACCAAGTCCAGCTTTGGTTGGTGTAGAAACTGTATGCATGTTATTCCTGGGATAAACAGTTATTTGTCAGTATTGCTACTCCAATGTTTTAACTCTTACTTTGCATAGTAATATCCTTCAGCTAGCTTCAGATTAAAATGTACGCTCTACGTTTTATAATGATGGGTTAAATGCTATAACTCATCATTTACCTATAATAAAGGGTTGGTATTGAAAATGTTTAGTAAGATCATAGAACTATTGCATAAAACATTGATTATAAATCCCAGAACTGTAGATTAAGTCGTAGATAAAAGGACTGAGTATTAAATGGGTACTTCAGCAAATTGGTCAAGCTTAGAAGTTAAAACTGTAATTTCAGATCCAATTGGAATACTTTAATACAATTTTCAACAGCATTTCCATTTTCCTTCTGATGATGTGTCTGCTTTCTCTGGTGGCACGATATAATGGCAAGAATATGAGTTTTCAGATCAGACACCCTATATTTGGATTCCGGCTCACTTTGTAAAGACCTTCAGCAAGTCCTTTAATTCTCTGAGCCTTAGTGGCTTCATGTATAATCTGGGAATAATAACACTTGCCTCACAGGTTTGTCTAAGATAAACTGCAGAAAAGCACTTAGTACAATGTCAGCCCTACATTTAGAGCCTCCTCTCTCTCTCCTTCTTCCCTTTCTCCTCTCTCCTCTTTCCTGCTCCTTCTTCCCCTCCCTTCTCAATTACTTTTTTCCTCTTATTCTCTTTCTTTACCTTTTTTCTCCCCATTCTACTCTACCTCCTCTACTTCCTTCTTTACTTTTTAAATATCTTACCTGTTCTTTATCTAGAACATTATGAATTCATTATTTCACATACTGTAGGAAAAATTACTGTTACACTGATCATGGTATAGTAGCATTTAAATCAGTTTCCCCAAATATTCATTCAACAAATCCTTATTGAGCAACTATTGAGTGCTAGCAACCTCTGTGTTCATCAGGGATTTAGTAGTATCAAAGCAGATAAATGTATACACACAGACTATTTCAGGTGGTGGTCAGAGCTGTGAAGGAGAATCAGAGTGAGGGGATCAAGGGTAATGCGTGCTTTTTCAGACAGGGCCTTTCTCTATTAAACAGGCTTCCAATGGAAGACTCTCTTAATGTTTAGCAGATAACCAAAATGCATCAGTTAGAAAAATATGATGAGAACGAGGAATTGGTTATGGGAATGCAATTGGACACAAATGTGGGAAGAGCTGGGAAGTGAAGCTCTAGAAGGGAGACTTGGAGAATTGGAAGAAGCATTGGTGCAGGTAGGCAATTCAGAACTTGCACACAGTCTGAGAAGCTGAAGTAGGACTGTGGCTGGGAGCTTGTGGAGAGGTCTATGGAAATTACCATGCTGCTGAGAATGTTGCCTCTATTTATCCACTACATCTCTGGTCCATGACCAAGATCCTGGTGGGTGGACTTGGAGCCAGCCTTCATCAGCAGGCCTGTGGTAAGAAAGATGGGATGGACACAGAGTGGTAGAGATCAAGGATCCGCTGAGGCAGTCTGGGTTCCTCTGCATCTGTCCGTCACTGTGACTGATGATGATGACTGAGTATAACACCTTTCTTCAGTTCTGCTTCCCAAACCTCAGGCAGGTTCCTCGTGTGGTCAACTCTACCCTGGAACCACATAGGGAAGGAAATTCCGAAAAACAGTTCCCAACCTTAGCCAGCTTGACATATCGTAATCCAACAGAACTGAACCTCCACCAACTTGGAAACCATATACATTTGTCAGGACTATATTTAACTTCCACATAAAAGCAAAATTATACTTTTGACCAAACTAATACAATTATCCCTTAAACAACCCAAACTGTGCTATCTGTTATGGACTGAATAATAATCCATATGCAGAAGCCCTAACCCCCAGTGTGATGGTATTTGGAGGTGGGCTTTGGGAGATAATTAAGATTAAATAATATCATGAGGGTTGGTTCCTCATGATGGGATTTGTGTTCTTAAGAGAAAGAGACACCAGACAGCGCTCTCTCTCAGCCATCTGAGGACATGGCACTAAGTCAGGAGGAGAATCAGCAGACACCTTGGTCTCAGATTCCTGGCTTCCAGAACTGGAACAACTAAATTTCTGTTGTTTTAAGCACCCATTCTATGATATTTTCTTGTGGCAGTCCAAGCAGACAAGGACATTATTCCTCTCCCAAAAAAGATTCACAGAGTCCTCCATGTGACTTTTTTCATCCGTGACTGATGGTTATTTCTTTTCTCAAGGAGTCACGCTTTCATTTTTACATCCTATGAATTAAATATTGAGATATACAGTGATTAACACATCTTACGTTAGAATGGGAAAAAAAGAAACAAAGTGAAGGGAATTTAGGTATATAGATAAATTCAAATGTGGATATAAATATGTGGTCCACTCTAACTGTGGAACATGGTGGTGTTTTGGGTCTCCAGGAATTACCATTGGTTCAGAGCCAATGTCCAGTAATCCCTGAAATGTCTGGGTGTTTCTTTCCTCTCAGTGCACAGTCACCCTGGTAAATGTGGGCCTTTTTGCAGAAAGCTAAAGGGAAGATTTATAGAATAAAATTTTGGCAGTATAGCAGTGTTCTTCCCCAGGGAGATCTAGCTGTAAGGTAGTAAACCAGGAGGATATCTGGGGGAAGAGTGTTCCAGAAACTAGACAGATTTTTATGTATGGATATGTGTGCTTATACACATATATATTCGTATCAAAGCAAGGAAGTAATACCATCTCTACTATAGATCCTGGTTTTGAAGCTAATCACGTGGCTGCAGCTGGTAACTGATATTTATAGCCTTATCCTTCCACTGCCTATTTCTTGTTATTTTTCCTTCAATAAGCACCTCCACAGGGTAGTTCCTGGCCTCATGGGGCAACCCAGCCTTCCTTCCGGCACATTCTATGCCATTGGCAGTCCTATTTTTATTGAGTTATTTAGTTTCCCATTTATTGTTATCACAAAACTGGAGGTACTAAAAAGATGCCCTGAGAATTACCTGCATTTCAGTTAAATTCCTCCCTCTTCTCTTCTACTCCTCTGTGAGCAGTAGCTATTCATTTTCTTGTGATGGTGAAATAACCCAGCCAGTCCTTCTTTGCCTATTAGTTCACTGGCACCAAGACCTCAACATGGCCAGATTGGTCTCCACTTGCAATTAGAAGGCAGCATTGTTGTGTTTTCTGATGAAAGTGCTCTTTCCTTTGGAACCAATCCCACTAAACCAGCAGAGCGCCAGGTTCCAGAAGCAGGAAGTAAAATGTTGTCAAGTTAATTAGTAGGGGCAGTAGTGAGCAGGCCACCCTCATTCCCATCCCTTGATTCCAGATCTATGCATCTTGGTTATGGGTGAAACAGCACCATATATTGGATGGGGAGTTGGATTATATATTATATCCCAAAGAACGTTCCCTCATCCACAAAAAGCATTATATCACCTGCTGACACTTTAATTAAACCTTCAAAAGGCCACTTCATTGTTCTATCAGGCCAGCTGCTCCAGGTAAGTTCATTGAATTCTATAACTTCATTCTATTGGCATGCTTCATTTGCTGGAAATTGCATTGCTTGGTTAGAATTGACACTGAATATATGACAGTGAATATGGCATTTATTAGGTAAGTCCACAGATGGTGGTTCTGACAGAAGCATTATAAGGAAGGAAGGCAGATTTGTGTTTACAATAAGTGCATTTTCCAGTGAAAATAAGAGTCTCTCTCTTCCGTCATAGAATTGTTCTTGTGTAATCAACTTGCCACCAGGTGGATGGCTGGTTCCATAGGGCTTTTAAGTGGCCATGTATGGGACTAAGTGTTGGCTGCTAATCTTGTCTTATTTATCACTGTAAAAGTCTGAAAACATCTGCAAATTATTGGACACTCCCGTTAAGAGGGGGAGTCTCTGCCCTCTTATTTTGAATCTGGGCTAAACTTGTTCTTACCTATGGAAATGATGCCATATGGCTGTCATGGCCATACCACTCAATGGCTGTTACGGCCATGCCACCTGATGGCTGTCACGGCCATGCCACTCGATGGCTGTCATGGCCATGCCACTAGATGCCTATCGTGGCCATACCAGTTCTGCTTGGTTCTCTTGGGACACTTGCTCTGGGCTAATCCAGCAGCCATGTAAGAAGTTCAACCACTCTGGGACTGTCATGCTGGAAATGTCACACATGGCTATTCCAATCACAGCCTCAGCAGTGTTCCTGGCTACCACATCAACTTCCAGACAGACAAGTCTGCCAGATTTGATGTTCAGTCCAGACAAGCTTTTAGATTCCTGCAATTCTAGTCAACATATGGCTGCAACAGCAGGAGAGACCCCAAATGAAAGCTGTACTGCCGAGCCTTCCCAAAATCGAACCCAAAAAATTGTGGGCAAAATACAATGGTTTTAATCTACTAAATTTTGGGGGCAATTTTTTTTTTTTTTTTTTTGCTCTCAGTATATATTCTTTATTTATTGCATTTTAGGTTTTGGGGTACATGTGAAGGACATGCAAGATTGTTGCATAGGTACACACATGGCAATGTGATTTGCTGCCTTCCTCCCCTTTACCTATATCTGGCACATGGACACAGGGAGGGGAGCAATTTTTCTTTTGGTAGCAATAGCAATCAATACAGATTTGGTACCTGGAGATGGGGTTCTACCATAACAAAAACCTAAGACATATGGTTATTGCTGGGGACCAGGGAGCAGTCAAGCTGGAAGGACCCTAAGGAGCTGATGCATTTGGATGCTCCAGGAAACAGGCACCAAGAAGAAGTTAGGAGTGCAAGAGATTTATTGGGGTTAATACCTGGGGAAGAAGGATAAAAGGGGGAGCAGAAGTACAAATGGAAAGTCTTAAGACTTTCAAGCTTAGATGCAACTTTGACACCTGTCAAATGAGGCAGAAGGAAGAGGAAGGAGGATTGGCTAGAAGGACCCTCTAACTGCAGCTCTGGGAAAATCTCAGCCAATGGGGAGCTCCAGCACGGATTGTGGTAGAAGATGGCATGTTGAGCAGAAGTGGCCAAGCCTGGATGCCCCTGCCATGTTGAGTTATTGACTGGAAGCTGCCTTGAAGAGTGTGGGTGCCTCCGCCTGAATGCTGCAGTGGACCTGGGAGGCACTTGGCACTAAGGTTGTCGGCTCTTCGCACTCCTTGTGGTAGGTTCTGTCTGGAAGAGGTCTGAGCAGTACATCTCTGTGGCTACATAAGACTATTACATGTCAGTGAGGACGTATAGGAAACTAAGGAACATGCTCTTCGTTTTATGGTAGAAGACAGTTTAGTAACTGTTGCCTGTGGTAACATGAAAAAATTATTTGCTGCACCTACTGCCTTGATGCATTTAGTGAAAGAGATTTCCAAACGAGTGCTGGAAGTGTCCACGAGGGTCTTGCAGCTACAAATCACAGGTACAGATAGTGATAAGCTAAAGAGGAAATGTAAAGGGGCTAACCCAGCTAGGTTCAAAACTAAAACTTTCTCATCCCAGTCTCTCTCAGCAGAGTGAAACTGACCTCACTGTAGCTGTGGACCACTGTGTTGCTTGGTGTCCCTTTGGGTAGTGTTTTTTGAAGTTGGGGGTTCACAGGCTGGTGAATGAGTCATACCTGGGAAGCTTGTAAATGACAGCAGGCCGGGATCTGATCCTGCGGTCCGAGTCAGTCCAGATGGAAGGGCCATGTTGGGGCAATGGAAGAATGTGGCCCTCTCCTAACGCTGGCTGAGGTTCCCTGAGGAAAGGATGGCCTGGGTTCATCTAGGGCACTGTTCGTTTGTGCCACCTGGAGGGATGAGGAGCCTGAGTAGAGGCTGGCATGTGCTGCAGGATGCCAGGGACTGAGGACGGAATCTCAGAAGACTGGAAAGAGCCAAGGATGTAGGAGAGAGGGGCAAAAGGAGAACCTCTGAAAAGGCCAGGAAAGGGTCTCGAGGGAGAAAAGTCACCTCCAATTCTCCCCAAACCCCGCAGAGCGGGAAGTCTGACCAAGCCCATAAGAACAGTCAGCATCCTGTTTGTCCTAGCCTTTGACTTGAATGAATAAGGGAGGGGGGTGGACACCAGGACCCAGAGAGACAGCTGAGTCTAGTAGGCAACTGACAGGAGCTGGGACCCTCTTGCAGGGGCAGCCTGCCCAGCGCCACCCATAGGAAGACAGCCCGGGGAATAGACATCTTGACCTGACTCCCTCCTTCCCTCCAATCTCTTGCTCAAGCTTCCCAGTGACCAAAACCCACTGGAAGCCAGAGGCAAGGGAGCCTGTTGATGTGGTCCTTCGAGGTCATCTTCCTGGGCACACGGCACAGTGAAGGTCAGGGGTCGGAGCCAGCATTCTCCCTTTTATCTTCCTTCCTCCCCACTCCACCTCTCCCACACTGTTGGAGGGGGCTAGAGATCCAGGAGTCCAGTAGGCCAGACATGAGCAGGATGAGAGAAGGGAGAGGAAGAAACACATCGTCACCACCTTTTCTGTTGCCAGTTTCTAACCTCAGCATCCCGAGAAGGGGACAGAAAAGGGAGAGAAGAGACAGGATGCGATGCCAGGGTTTTGACCATTATACGGACAATCTCTTCTCTGAATAGAGATGGAGAATAGAAGCCCAATGGCAGAAGGGCCAAGAAGAAATGCCACAGAATCTGCCTAAATCATCGAGCAGGGCAGGAAGGGGCCAACCCCAATGAAGAAAGGTGGGAGACAAATCTATTGTGTTTGGATCACATAGACCAGGTGAACATTCATGCTTAAAAGTACACAGATAATAACCAGTGATTCCAGAACCTGGTGCTCCAGCTGCTCTTTGAAAAGTCCCCCGTCCCACCCTCTCACGCTCTGCCTCTGCTTGTTTCTTACTTCCAGGGGCCTGTTTTGCTTATAGCTCCCACGTCAACACCAACAGTGGCAGTAGAGGCCTTTGGATCTCCTCCCAGTCCTCAGGAGGAAGAAACTCACCAGGCGTGATGCCCAACACTCTGCATGCCTTGCATTTTCCTTCTGATTTTCTTCTCAAGCTTTTCCTGAGTAGCATGAACCCGCCCTTTGGTGTCCATGCCCATCCCAGTCACCATCCCCCACACAGCTGTTTGTGTCTGCATTCCCCTCCTGGCTGCCATGCAGCTGCATGCCTCTGCATGTGAGTGGCCTGCAAATGTCCAGGAGAGACCACTGGGGAGAAGTGAGCCTGGCTGAAGCCCCCTGGGCCTGAGTGGCGCTGTCCTCCTTCCTCGCCTGTGGGAAGGCTACCCTCCATTTGATAGCTGATTTGCAGCATGCGGTGTGTGTCTGTCACCCTTTTCAGCCTGTCACAGCTTTCCTGACGCATTTGGATGGAAAGTGCTACCCCATCTGCAATTGACGCATGTCAGGCCAATGTGTCTACCACTCTGTGGCAGACTCAAGCTAAATTAGCTGTTCTCTTCTACGTCTGCTCCCTAATGATTGCTCTTTGCATTTGGTCTGGTGTTTTCCTTGTATTTGAGATAAGCTGCAGCTTGTCCAGCTGCTAGGGCTCTCCACTCAGCACACATTCACCAAGCACCTAGAAGATGTGAGGAGCCATCCGAGGGAAGATTCACTTCCGAGGTCCCATGATCCCTTCTCATGTTCCTTCTGCTGATGACTCCATTCCCTCCAGCCATCATATGAAGGCTGATCACTGAGGGTCACCTCTCCCCGCAACCATCTGCTCCCTGTGCACACCGTCTCAGGGCCCAGTCTCCTGGCTTCTGCCATCAGCTCTGGATGGATGCCTCTGAAATCTCCATTTTAGGCGTGAGGTTTGTGCCTAACGTTCATCTCTCTTCTCCTGGATGCCTTATACGTGGTTCCGTACACAGTTCGGTGTCTTCCTCCTCGTATTTTCTGCCACTTCATCTTAATCGGCCTCTGTGGAGAGCCTTCTGGCTTTTGTTTCATGAATTCACTTACCAATCACCCAGATTAGAAAACACTGTCGCTGCTTCTATATTCACCATTCAATTGGCGACTAACTCCAGTCAATTCTACCTCAAAGAAAGCATCTCCCCTCTCCAAACCCTTTTCCTCTGTCTGCATTTAATCTCCATCATCTGCTGTGCCAACGTGCCCCCAGCCTCAGCCCACCTTGATATAAATGGCCCCTTGTCTGTTATCCAAAGGCAAGGCTGAACACATCAGCTCTGGGCCCCAATCTGCTAAATCTCTGGGCCCCAATCTGCTATATATGTGCCATACCTCCTGCCACCTCTCCCAGGGCACCCATCCTGCCCACAGCACCAAAGTTGTCACCATCCCTGACCAGCCAGTGTGACATATCCACCGACCCCCTGCTGGTGGTGTGCCTGGACTGAGGCTTGTGGTGTGCTCGATCTGAGGGGCCCAGGGGAGCTCCTCTCAGGCTTGGCCAGGAGTGGGGAGTGCTGCCAGGGCCCAGGGACAGAGTGAAGGTCCTGCTGGTGGAGGAGAAGGCAGACAACATGCACAGGGCATCTCTTCCTTGACAAGAACATCTATTGTTGGAATCATTATAAACAAGTGGAGGCTTTGTCAGATAGAAATGAAGTCTGATCTAATGAGCTGTCATCTTGCTTCAGCTGCACTGGGTAAGGGCACCAGTCCACGTGCTATTTTAGATGAGAAATTATGGGCCACCGTGACCCAGGAGCTCCCTGCAGCAGGACCCAGGGTTATGGAGAACCGTATTATTTACTCTGCTCACCTCCACCAACAAAGGAAAAACAATGCTGTCTGGTTACTATTGCTACCTAAAAAACCACTCTGTTCTTAGTGACATAAAGCGACAATTTTATTATGCTCAGGATCTCTGTAGGTCAGAAATGCCAACAACCATAATGAGGACACCTTGTCTTTTGTGCCTCGGCTTGGAAGACCCCAAAACCAGGGATAATTTGGAATATGGAGGCTGGAATCATCTGGAGGTGTTTTTACTTGTGCATTTGGCAGTTGATGCTTTTGACCAGCCTTCAAGTGGCCTGACAGCCAGAACAGCCACACGTGTCCATGACAGCTAGTCCAGGCTTCCTCAGGGCAGGGCAGAGTGGCTGGGATCCAAGAGTGAGCACCCCAAGAGAACAATGAAGGGACGCATGGCATTTTAAAAACAGCCTTGGAAGTTGCATAGCTCATTTCTGCCATACCCTAATGATCAGGGAAATTACAGAGGCCTGCCCAGGTTCAAAGGGAGAAGACAGTCTCCACCTCTTGCTGGGGAGAGTACAAGCTTCTCGAAGAGCATGTGGAACAAGTGATATTGTTGGGAGACCTTTGGAAAATAGAGTCCGCCACAACACCCTTCCTCCTCCGTGAAGCTCAAGTTCTCTTAGGTGACATTGTGATGTCCCCTGCTGTCAACAAGAGGTGGTTCCTTACCTGTTGTACAAATGAAAGATGTGGGCGATGGTGGGGAAGATACAGATTTAATTTTACCCCAAGGCCATTTTTAGAACCTACACCACTGCCTGCCTCTGCTTCCTTTGGAGGGTTCTATAGATAAAAATATTTACAAATCGATGCGAGGCCAAATAAAGATTCTCAGAAGCAGTTTAGAAGAGTGGCTCAGCATTATGAATTAGATCCTCTTTAATGTTCCTTAGGTTATGTAGATAAAAATAGAAAAGAAAATTTTAATTTCCTCTGGCTGTATTTCTCTGAGAACCACACTGAACTGTAATATTGTACTTACCTATTCATTAATTATTTTTCTGGTAGTATCTTTGCATTCTATCTAATATAACTCAAATTTCCCAAGGTGTCAGTATGTGAGTTTATCTGGGATCATTGTCATGGCCTTAATTCACATTTCCCTGGCTCTAGCCTCATCTGCTCATGAAGGACCTTCAGCTGTGTCCCCATGTATTCCTGGGGAACCTGTCACAGTGCCAGTGCTTCCCTACTCAACTGGACAGCACCTTCTGAAGACATCCTCCCCTCAAGGCTCCAGTGTCTAGTGGTGTTCTTTAGACCACTGTGCATGCCCTGGGCTTTGGCCATGCCAACATGTCAATATGTCCAACAATTGCAGGCAATCCTTTACTATTAGTAGAAGAGTTCCCAGTGCAGTTCTTTGAGTGCTCTCAGACTTTAGAGAATAGACTACTTGTGCATGAATCAAAAATGGTTTTTCCTGCCCTTTGTTCTGTGTGCAAGTCGGGGGTGCTGGGGTAGAAGTGAGAATACCTTCTCTCTCTCCTGTGTCTTCAACCGTGGATGGTCAGTGGCCATCACCTAGCCAGTGGTTCATAGTGAGAGTCATGACAGTGGGGATCCCTTGTCATTGTTCTCACCTGTCCTCAAAGTAAAAACAGATACTGGATTTCCAAGAAAGCTTCGAGTATTCTTTCCAAAATCTCCGATAATTGACCTAACTGTACACCACTGGTGAAAGAACTGCCAGCCCCTTCACTGTCATTCCAGAAGCAAAGTCTCATATTCTAGGACTTGAGTTGATGTCCTCAATTGATATTCTTTTCATACTCCGTGCTTCCATTCCTCTCTCTTCTCAAGCCCTGTCTTCTTAATCCTCTTCCCCAGCAGGACTCCAGCTGTACCATTTTCTTGGAAGTACCAGACCTCTCTATAGACGTGATCAAAGCTAAGCCTCCTTTGTCATTGGCATCATCCTGGGAGCCTCAGAAGGAAAGGTAGGGTCTTGTTTTGCTGCAGGCTGACCCTGTGAGGTTTAGGTGTGGCCATCTGGAAGAGTGAACTCTACCCCTTAGAACAGGGCAGGAGGAGGGGAGGACTCTTCCATTCTGAGATACAAAATAAAACCCACCTCACACCGTGAGCATTATTTTCAAAAAAAAACCTGATTTGGACTCCATATGGCAGTCATGTATATTCTTTCTGGTAACATAACTTTGCTTGGCCTCATTTCTTGTGAACAGTTGTGGTCTTATTTTGTTTAGAGATTGTTCATGCAATTGCTGCTTTGGGTAACCAGCAGAGCTGCAGCACGTTGTCAGACAATGACGCATTCTGTGCCCAGTCTCTTCTCCTGAATTCCTAGGATTCTCCTCCAAGTCAGGAAGGCAGTGGTATTTTTATTTAAGTAGCTGCGCTATGCAGAGCCATATCTTTCCTTAGGACTCAGCCAATTTCCCCAGGTTCTGCTAAAGGCGTATTTTGGCATTGTCAGCATGCTACACTCTGAACCACCACTCCTCTCGGGAGGTTAAAGTCTGTTCCTGGGACAGCTCTTGAAGCCAACCCCTACTCTCATTAAGTTGAGTTCTTCCCTAGAAATGAGTTAACAGAGCATGTTTGAGGCTGCTATCCTTGGAAAGACCTGCAGGCGTGGCCATCATCTGGGAACTTGGACTTAGGGAGGGTTTCCACCATCCCCAGAATTGATAAGGGTGGCTCACAGCATCTAAACAGACAATGTGGTATATGTTGAACTCCTGCTTTCCCTTCTGGGAGTCTGGAATTTTGATATGTGCCAGGTAGAGGGAGACAATTAAAAACCTTGGGCCCTGAGTCTCTTAAGAGTATTCCTGATAGACAACATTTCACACATGGCACAACTTGTTACTGGAAGAATTAAATATATGCAGTGTGACTCCATGGGAAAAGGACTCTTGGGAGCTTCCCTCTGGTTTCCTCTGGACTTTTCCCCATGCAACTCCTTTTGCTGATGTTGCTTTACGTTCTTCTGTTGTAATAAATCATTGCCATGAGTATGGCTATAGGCATGTCCTGTGAGTCCTCCAAGCAAATGACCAAACCTGGAGATGGTCTTGGGGGTCGCTAAACACTCCTATATCCACTTTGTTCTCCCACCACTGTGAGTCTTTCCTGAGCCACCCTACCATTCCCTAGAGACTCCCAGATATACCTGCTGATATGTTTTGGCTGTGTCCCCACCCCAATCTCATTTTGAATTGTAGCTTCCGTAATTCCCATGTGTCATGGGAGGGACCTGCTGGGAGGTGATTGAATCATGGGGGAGGTTTTTTTTTCCATGCTGTTCTCGTGATAGTGAATAAGTCTTATGAAAATGTAGTGATTTTATAAGGGGGAGTTCCCTGCACATGCTCTCTTGCCTGCCACCATGTGAGAAGCCCCTTTGTTCTTCCTTCTTCTGCTGCTGTGATTGTGAGGCCTCCCTAGCTACGTGAAACTGCGAGTCCATTAAACCTCTTTCCTTTATAAATTTCCCAGTCTTGGGTATGTCTTTATTAGCATCATGGGAACGGACTAACGCATCTGGACAGCCGTAATGAGTACAGCCACGGTGGACCCAGCCTGTGCACACACTGAGATCTGCTTTATAATATATTTTCCAATGACCTAATTTTTTATTGACATTTTTCTATATCATTTCACTTTACATGTCATTATACTACACCTTGAATTTTTGTATATAATCAAATAGGCTTTATTTATGTATGTATATCATTTTAGAATGAAATGATTTTATAGAATAATTTTTAGAATAAAATGATATGCATACATAAATGAAGCCTATTTGATTATATACAATAAAATTAGCAATCAATAAAAGGATAGCTAAAACAAGGTTTGAATCCGAAAAACAGACTACAAAGTGATCATTGGGTTAGAAAGAAATGAATTTAAATGACAATGAAAAGACGATTTGTCAAAATTTGAAAGATGAAGCTCACTGCTTAGAAGAAAAGTTAGAGCTTTTGTTAAAAGACACTTTTTTGGATGAAGATAAAGTTATAACTCTCCTATAAATATAGGATAAATAAATGTGAGAGATTGTATTTAGCTCACGAATGAGTGAACCTATAGGGTATTATAACTGCTTCAAAGGATAATTCAAGAGTCACTAGCACATAGCATGTAGATGATAAAATGAATTTACAAATAGATGCAAAATCAGTCTATCCACAGGGCAATGACCAAATGCAATCTCCCTGACACATTTTTGTCTTATTATGAATTTTCTGCAACTTACATGCTTGTGAAAATAGACAATGAAATCTGGAGACCACAAAGAAACGTGACCCAGTAATTTAGTTCTGCCCATTCCAAAGTCCTTCGCAACTTTTCTTGAACTTTGAGTACGTTTATTAAAAAATATCAAAGATGAAAACAAACTTAGAATTCAACTCAGGAAGCTAGAAAATAAGCAAACATACATAACCCAAAGACAGAAGAGAAAAGTCAATTATGAAGATAGGGCAGAAATCAATGAATTAGCAGACAACAACAGCAAAGACAGAGAGTCCTGTTTATTTGAAAAGACTAATCAGATAAACTCTGGTAAAAATGTTCAGAAGGAAGAGGAAGGTGATGCACATGATGAAATAGAAAGATAATTAACAAAATACAGGATAAAAGCATGAACATGCCTACCTATGTAAAAGAAATTTAAATTTCTTAGTGAAATATTAAATAAACTATACACCAATACGTTTAAAATTTCAGAAAATCTATCAAATGACAGAATTGGCATTAAAAATAGAAAACCTAAATGGACCAATAACTTTTAAAACGTTACAATGTTAAGAAACAAACTTTGACCTATCACCTCCTTCCTCCGTCACCAAATTCCTGAGTCCTTGGAAGTTTTATGAGAATTCGAGAAAATGTTCAAAATATAAATAGTCTGTATCATCCAAGGTGGTCTCAAAAAGGAAAAGAGATGAAAAACCTGGTTAAATATTTATATGACAATTAAAATGATTTTAATATCAAACTAGATATTCAAAAAATATATGGAGTAATTTCATTTATGAACATGAATATAAACTCTTAGATATAATCGTAACTAATTGCCCTGGTGCAGTGGCTCACGCCTGTAATCCCAGCACTTTGGGGGGCTGAGGCAGGCGGATCACCTGAGGTCAGAAGTTCGAGACCAGTCTGAACAATATGATGAAACCCATCTCTATTAAAAGTATAAAATCAGCTGGGCATGGTGGTGCATGGCTGTAATCCCAGCTACTTGGGAGGCTGAGGCAGGAGAATTGCTTGAACCCGGGAGGTGGAGGTTGCAGTAAGCTGAGATGTCACCACTGCACTTCAGCCTGGGCAGCAAGAGCAAAACTCTGTCTCAAAAAAAAAAAGTAACTATTTAATGTCATTGCATTACAACTCTCACATCACTAGCGAGCAGAAGTGGTTTAACATTACGAATTCTATCAATTTAAT
Source organism: Aotus nancymaae (assembly GCF_030222135.1). NCBI lineage: Eukaryota > Metazoa > Chordata > Mammalia > Primates > Aotidae > Aotus > Aotus nancymaae. The sequence goes on along the minus strand of NW_026988450.1, from coordinate 80,697,063 downwards.
TTACATTAATCTATGGGAAGGGAGAGGCATTACATCATGTCAATGGGTCAGAAGTTAATAGTATGATTTCAAAAGGAAAAAAGTAACTCTTAGAACAATGGATCTTTAAAAAAGAACTTTAACTTGGTAAGAATTTTTACTGAAAACCTACAGCACACAAAATTCTCCAAGATCAGTTATTTATATGCATTTTCTCCACAAGAAAAGGATGTTTTCTATGCCTGTTACTGCTCAACATGCTACTGCAGATTCTGACCCCCTCAAAGACACAAGCACAAAAGTAAGAGGTATTAGGGTATCCTTACTTGCAGATAATGGGATTATTTTCAGAGAAAGCCTATGAGAGAAAAGATAAGTTGTTAGAACAAATATGTTTGGTAAATTTTCCAGATAGGAGATTAGCAACAAAGTCTCATAGTGTCCCTCTACATCAATAATCTTGAATTAAAAGTGTAGTAGAATATAAGCTGCCATTTACAAACAAAAATTTGCCATTCAGAAACAAAAATCCCAAACAGCACATGGGGTGTGTGACCTGCCAGGATATTTCCTGCCTTCTTAACTCCTTTAATACAATGTACCATCATTAAATCAGCACTTCATTTAGTTACACATTTAGTAAATTGTCTTTACCCAAAAAACAGAGGATATATGGAACCAAGTAGCAAAGACCCCACCGAGGGTGAATATGCATGAGATCACATATACATACATACGTATCACATTTATCACACATATATATTTAATTTTATATAAATAGATACTTAACATTTTACATACGTGAACTTTTTCTTAGACTGTTTTTGTAGTCGTTATATTGATACTTTCTCCCTGGAACTTGGGACAGACAGGGAACCCACACATTTGGTCACCTGAGGGATCACTGTCAGTGGTGATGTGCTGGCTCTTTGGGACCCTCTCTGAAGATGAGGGTGGGTATCAATAAACCACAGGCCAAATCTTCCCACTGACTGTTTTTGTACAGCCTGTAAACTAAGGACGGGTTTTACCTTTTTAAATAGTTGGGAAAAAATCAAAAGAAGAATCGTATTTCGTGATATGTGAAAATTACAGAAATTCATATTTCACTGTCCACAAGGTTTAGTTGGAACGCAGCAGTGCTGGTTTCTGTTTTGTCCATGAGTGCTTTCTCACTGCAGGGACAGACATGAGTAGCTGCACCAGATTTCCCATGGCCCCGAAGCCTGCAATGTTTACGATCCGACCCTTCACAAACTGTGTGGACTGTAGAGAATAATTTCCCATTGAGAATTCTTCCAAGAAAAGCTTTGAAAACATGTCATTTCTTTAGTGGTTAATGGGTTATAAAAATCACCTCTCAGGTCACCTTGAGAAATCCCTGCCTCAAAGGGCCGCTGTCACTGTCAACTCCATCCCCAAAGCAAAGCCCCAGGCACCCTCCAGCCTCCACAAGTGCCCATAGTCACCGCAGTATTTTAACAGCATTCAATTTGTATTCACTCCATTTTAAAACAATACGTTTAATTACTTGTCATCTCATATGGGGTCCTGCATGCTTTTGGCTTTGCAGGAAACCAGACATTTGTCTATTTCTTCTTTCTCTTTTCCTTCCCATTTATGTTTGACTTGTTTGCTGAGGAGGCAGGAGATAGAGATTGCTGTGAGTTCATAGGGGTGGGAAGTTTATCCTCCAAATCCCTCCCATTCATCACTGCTTCTCACCGTCCCCTGACCAGGCTTACGAGTGGGTTCTTGACTGCTTTCCCTTTGGATCCCGCAAGCCCCTGTAATGAGTGTGCATGACTGACAGCTGTGCACTCAAGATCCTTGGTGACAGTCCCCATGTAAACATCCCATCCAGTTCTCCTCACAAATTGTTAAAATAACCACATTTCTTAGGTTCCGGCAACCAAATCATGTCTTTCAGCCTGCTTCTTGCACCCAGAAGTGGCACAATAATTCTTGTAAATATTCCTTTGCTTTCTTTTTTTTTTTTTGAGATGGAGTCTTACTCTGTCCCCCAGGCTGGAGTTCAGTGGCGCGATCTCAGCTCACTGCAACCTCCGCCTCCAATATTCGGGAGATTCTCGTGCTTCAGCCTCCTGAGTAGCTGAGATTACAGATGCATGCTACCGCACCTGGCTAATTTTTGTATTTTTAGTACAGACATGGTTTCACCATGTTGGCCAGGCTGCTCTCGAACTCTTGACCTCAAGTGATCCACCTGCCTCATCCTCCTAGAGTGCTGGGATTATAGGCGTGAGCCACTGTGCCCTGCCTATTTTTCTATGTTTTATTTTGAAAAGTAGCATACCTGTTGATTTAACCCTAATAGCCTCAGTGTGCCATTATTGTTCTATTCGTCTGTATTATCCTTGATTATATGCCACTTGAAGGCAGGGGCTGGATTGGTCACCTCAGCAGCCCCAGCGCCTGGCACAGTGCTTGGTTCAGAGGGAGCATGTGGGAAACCTTTGTTGACTGAATTGAAAAAAAAAAAATGATCAGACACCCATTTGTCTTGATCTTTTACTTCCCCTCAAAAGCACACGAGATTTTGCATACCCTGAAGCTGCTGAAGATAGTGACACCGTGCTCTCTACTCAGCTGTGGATTTAATTTGAGGTCTGCTTTCTGCACTTTTCATGCCCCCTTTTTTTTGTCAGTGGACATTTGCTGAGTACCTTCTCTTTGCCAGGAACTTGGACAAAAGGGTCAGAGGGATGCTAGAGGCCCTGCAGCCCTTCCACGAGGCCATCTCCCACCCCGCCCCAGCCCACGCTCACCCCTCTGCCCTCCCGCCTCAGTCCTGGCTGCCTCTGAGTCTGCCTCCCACACCAGACTGATGGCTGCTTGAGAGCAGCATGGAGTCAAGTTCCTGTATCTGTGTCCTCAGTACCTGACACTCATTTAGTCATCTCAATAAGTACCTGTCACTTATGTCACGAAGCCCGTGAGAACACAGAGGCCTAGTGAAAACAGGGCTGGGAATGAAGCCAGGTTCCTTGGCCCCAAGGGCCATCCCTTTTTACTCCTGACTACCTGCACATCAACTGTGTAGTCAGGTCTCCGGTCAGGTGGCCTTTGCTCTGGGCTGTCGTTATTTTAGAAGCTAAATATAACTTCATTAATCATGAGAGGTGTCAGGAAAAATAAAACTGGCACTCACCAAAGCCATCCCTCCCCACTAGGATAGAGAAAAATCAAAGCCCTTGAAATCAGCAAATGATGTCGAGAGCCTCTGAGCACCAGCCCACAGGCAGACCCTGGGCTCACAAAGACATTAAACCCCAGGCCCTGTCCTTGGCTGCTCACAGTTTGAGGAGCCCTCCAGTTGCAGCTCATTGTGTGAGTACTTATCCCAACTACGTGAAGCATCAAGGTGGGACCATGGAGGGAAGCAATTAAGTCTGATTAGAAGCACTGAAAAGGAAGGTGGGGATTATGTGAGGAGAGAGGAAAAGAGAGAAGAGAGCCAAAAAGTTGAAAAATTAGTGGGTTTCTCTCCAGATTCAGATTCAGCTATGTTGTACTCATGGACTGGGCACCTTTTAGGATGCAAAACTGTGCTGGGTGCTTCCACATTCAGCATCTGCTTGCTCTTCGTAACTGCACTAATGCGGTAGAAGCATTTATGTGATCTCTGCTTTACAGATGATGAGCTGGGGGCTCAGGGAGGCCAAGATACCAGGACAGAGCCACACAGCTCATGTGAACATGACCAGCAATTGGATTTAGACTTGACTCCAACCCAGGGCTCTTTATTGTGTTACGTAATTGCCTGTCCTTGAGAATGTGAAGACAGCCCTGGTCCTCCCAGCAGACCTTGCCCTTGGCCCACTCTCCTACTATCCCAGACCAGAGCTGTGTGTGGCCCACTACCCCAGGCTGAGCTTCTAAACCAGTAGCACCAACAGGTGCATCACCTATCTCGGTTAGGATTTATAAGTTAGGGTTGATTTCACTGCATATAATAGAAAAAAATAAATGGATAAAATAAGAGAAACATTTATTTTTCCCTCATCAAACAAGAGTCCAAAGGTAGAAAATATAGGGTGATGGTATGGTTTGACTGTGTTGCCATCCAATGTCTCATCTTGAATTGAATTTTATTCCCCATAATCCCCATATGTCAAAGGCGGGACCAGGTAGAGGTAATTGAATCACTGGGGCAGTTTTCTCCAAGCTGTTCTGGTGATAATGAGTCTCATGAGATCTGACAGTTTAATAAGCATCTGGCATTTCCTCTGCGTGCGCTCACTTTGTCCTGCTGCCCTGTGAAGAAGATACCTGCTTCTCCATTGCTTTTTGCTATTATCGTAAGTTTCCTGAGGCCTTCCCCAGCCATGCAGAACTGTGAGTCAATTAAACCTCTTCCTTTATAAATTACCCAGTCTAAGGTATTTATTCACGACAGTGCGAGAATGGACTAATACAGTGAGTATGGAAGTTACATGGCGTCATTAGAGAGCAGCTTTCTAAACTCTCTGCTCCTTCATTCAAGCACATATTTTCTCTATTGAATGTCACCTCAGGGCCTGATATAGTTGCTGGAGTGCCAACCATCACAGTCGTGGTCCAGCCAGACAAAGGAGAAAAGTACATGTCCACAGATGCCTTTAATTAAGGAAGTTTCTTGGAGTTCCCACTTCTACCTACTTCTCATTGGCAAGACTTAGAGATTTAGTGACTGTGCTCCAAAACAGTCTGTGAAATGGAGTGTTTTTTTCTGCATGACAACTTGCCCAGCCTGGTTTTCCTGCCATAAAACCAAGGCTAGTGATCTCTACTGGTAGGTAGTGTGATTGCGTATGAAACCAAATAGACCCAGGATGGGACAGATTTCTTTTCTTTTCTTTTCTTTTCTTTTTTGGAGATGGAGTCACTCTTGTTGCCCAGGCTGTAGTGCAATGGTGCAATCTAGGCTCACTGTAACCTCCAGCTCCCCAGTTCAAGCAATTATCCTGTCTCAGCCTCTGGAGTAGCTGGGATTACAGGTGCCTGCCACCACGTCTAGCTAATTTTTGTATTTTTAGTAAAGATGGGGTTTCACCACATTGGCCAGGCTGGTCTCGAACTCCTGACCTCAGGTGATCCACCCTCCTCGCCCTCCCAAAGTGCTGGGATTACAGGCATGAACCACCGTGCCCAGCAATGGGAGAGATTTTTACACTGCCGTGTTCCAGCAGTGTGATGTCAGGTCAGTTACTAACTTCTCTGAACTTCGGTTCCATTGTTTATAGAAAAAGGATAACCATATCTTTTCACACTGGTGTTGTGAGGGTAAAATAAGTTAATGCCCATAGCAAAGGATCATTCTTTGGGCAGCCACATACTTAGGCAGGGCTGCCACATCTGGCTGTGCAGGCATGGTCTACCCAGCTCCAGGGTTGACTTTGCATGGACTAGGATGTGGATTGTTTTCCTGTTCCGAGTAGACTTTATGGCCTCATTTTACAGAGAAGGAAACTGAGTCCTGGGGCAATTGATGAATTTACTCCATACATTGCAGTAAATGGCAGAGCTGAGATGGAATCATGGTCTCTCTTGTCTATCTTATCCCTCGCTGCTTCCCTCAAAGACCTGCATCTGCTCACAGGCTTTACTCCTCCAGGATTCTATAAAGTTTCAACTATTCTGTTGTCCTAGTAAGACCATTTTTCAGACTTTGTGTTCTAACTTGTGACTATAAAAATTGTTACTGCCTGTATCTCTCCGAGGAGAACACCTGGTTGCCAAGAACTAGCCACTCAGCTTTTCAACTCTGTCCCTGCCAGACCCCTGTGTCAGTTAATGGCTTATTACCCTTTCTTAATCATGTCCTATAAGTTAGACAGTAAAAGTCAATGCCTTCCATTAGTGTAATGTTAAAATTCAAAATTATACCAATTGGGAATACATTCGGCTTCAAGTGATGGAAAACCCAACACACAATAGTGTAATACGTAAGATGTCTAGCCAGTCTAGGGTTGAGCAATCCAGGGACAGACTACTAAATCAGAAACACTGGCTCCGTCAATCTCCTTATCCCATCATACTTAGCATACACCTTTCATCTTCATGGTACAAACTGGCTGCTGTACCTTCAAGCAATGCATCAACGTTCTGGACAGGAAGTAGAAGAGCAAGAAACCCCAGAAAAGGGTGAAAGTAAGAGGGGCACACTTATCACACACAAGGACCTACATTGTGGCTCCCACTATCTCACTGGCTGCCACTTGCTGCAAGGGAGTTGGAGCTACAGTTATTTTTAACTGTGTACTGTTTTGCACCCAAGAAAAGCTGGGCTCTATTAGAGAGAAAGAAGGGGAGAATGCATACTGCATAGACAACCAGAAGAGTTGCCTACAAAAATAAACTGAGCAATGAATCCTAAAATTAATCAAATACAGTGATAATTTTGGGAAATAGAATTCCATTTTGGCCTTTGAAAGATATTTTTACTAGATCACAAGACAGTGTAGTGATCCTTGAAGCCAACTGCGTGCCTTACACAATGTGACATGTTGAGCATCAATTAAGAGGCAACATTTTATTTTCAAATTAGATCAAGCTTCTTGTTGGAGGAGACGTGTTGCCTACTCCTGATGTTCCTTTCCATGTGGATGAGCATCCATTAATGTCACCCTCCTTGCTTCATTCTCATTAACTCTGAACTCAGGCAATTAAAACAGGGGTGTGGTTCCAAGTCTTTGCTATTTTATACAGTGCCAAAATGAACATACGTGTGCATGTGTCTTTATAATTGAATGTTTTATAATCCTTTGGGTGTATACTCAGTAATGGGATTGCTGGGTCCAATGGTATTTCTAGTTCTAGATCTTTGAGGAATCGCCACACTGTCTTCCACGATGGTTGAACCAATTTACACTCCCACCAACAATGTAAAAGCGTTCCTATTTCTCCATATCCTTTTCTGCATCTGTTGTCTCCTGATTTTTTTAATGATCACCATTCTAACTGGAATGAGATGGTATCTCAATGTGGTTTTGATTTGCATTTCTCTAATGAGCAGTATGATCAGCTTTTTTTTCATGTTTGTTGGCTGCATAAATGTCTTCTTTTGAGAAGTGTCTGTTCATATCCTTTGCCCACTTTTTGATGGGATTATTTGTTTTTTTTTTTCTTGTAAATTTGTTCAGTTTCTTTGTAGATTCTTATTATCCCTTTGTCAGATGGGTAGATCACAAAAATTTCTTCCCATTCTGTTGGTTGCTGGTTCACTCTAATGATAGTTTCTTTTGCTGTGCAGAAGCTCTTAAGTTTAATTAGATCCCATTTGTGTATTTTGGCTTTTGTTGCCATTGCTTTTGGTGTTTTAGTCATCCAAATGCCCATCAGTGATAGAATGGATAAAGAATATGTGGCATGTATACACCATGGAATACTACACAGCCATAAAAAATGATGAGTTCATGCCCTTTGCAGGGACATGGATGAATCTGGAAGCCATCATTCTCAGCAAACTGACACAAGAACAGAAAACCAAACACTGCATGTTCTCACTCATAAGTGGATGTTGAACAGTGAGAACACATGGACACAGGGAGGGGAGCATCACACACTAGAGCTTGTCAGGAGGTGGGGGAGGGCTACGGAAAGGAGAGCAGGGCTGGGGGGATTGGGGAAGGCTAACATTAGGAGAAATACCTAATGTAGATGACGGGAGTTGGAGGGTGGATGCAGCAAACCACCAAGGTGTGTTTATACCTATGTAACAAACCTGCATGTTCTGCACATGTACCCCAGAACTTAAAGTATAATAATAATAATAAGAAGAAAATAGCTTCATTTTAAACTGTGAATTCTATAGTCATTTCAACAAGGACATAAAATGAAATGGTGAAGGAATTAATTCTTTGTGTGCCATAAGTTTTCCTATGAATTAGATAAAACTTGGAGTTGTAACAGCTCATTATTATAACTTCCATGAATCTCATGGTTGTTGATTGTAAGTTTTGAACATAAAAATAAACGAGGGTGTTACTTATGACACTCCCACATATCTTAACACCAAAACTTTTGATAATATTTCGTATCTTCTTTTTCATTAAGACTTTCTGATCTAGGTCTTTACCTCTGCAACACTTACTTGAGGAAGCAACCTCTGAATGATTCTGATTCTTTCTCTCTCCATCTCTCCTGAGAACAGGGCATGTATTAACCATGAGTGTTTCCAAGCCTAGTAGGCAATGTGTGTGATTTTGAACACTTATCTCAGAGTTCCTGTTTTCTATGTCACTGTTTTACTCAAAAACCTGCAAAGGCTGAGCATTCTGGAGTCAAAAGCCTGACTTCCCTGTGGACCAGCTTTTCTGCCCCTGTACTGAGTGTAGAACACACAAGTGAACCTGCACTGGGTAGCATCCCTTCAGGTAAACCCAGCAAGCCCCTCCACACCAGTTCAACCAATTCCACGTACAGGAATACAATGAGGTTTCATGACCAAAGAACTCTTGGTGCAAAGAATCTACTTCAAGAGTGGTTTGCAATGTCTGTAAAGTTCTCATGTTGGACTCTCACGTATAAAGCATGTTTAAGGAGCCTATTGTGGTCCAACACGAGGCTAAGCACATGATAGACAGCCATCTCCAATCTCCAAAATGACACTGCAATGTTGGAAGCATTGTCCCCAATTTACAGGTGAGACATCTGGGTTTCATTGAGATTAACTGAGTGATGCTTCATTGTTTTAGTAAGAAGAGCCTGGATTAAACTCAGATCTATCTTATTTGAAACCCATGTGCTTACCACTATATATGTTTCTTTTATACTGTACTGATTTATAATAAAAACATAAAATTCCATATATGTGCATCAACAAGCTTATAGCTTTACCTCTGTTGACATATATAGAATTGCAAACTCCCTTTTTTCATCAAAATATTTGCAGTGACTCTTTAGTTTTTATTTCAATGTCTCTTTAAATAAACCCTTTACTCCTTTTTTAAAAATTAATTAGCCAGGTTGCTAAGCTGGCACAGTGACATGGTGTTAAAGTGTCCCCAAATTAATAGTGCCTCGTCAGCACTGGCTGGGCATTAAATTAACATCTGAAGTGTTACCTGAATGCAGTTAGCACCCCCTGGACTGCTGACTTCAGACAAGAATGGGCACTCAGCAGAAATATCAGCAGGTTTGTAGTAGCCATCAGCAGAATCCCAAGGTCAGAGAAGGCAAAGCCCTCCTTGCCCAACAGTGTCCTTCCAATCACTGTGTTCTCCTTGGTTGCATTGTCCCCTGTATCTGCAGCCCCCCAAAACTCAGGGCCCAAGTCTTCCAGAGCCTGCTGTTCTGGAACTGTTCTGTCCCTGGCTCGCACTTTTGCAAAGAGCATACGGCATCTCCAAGCACCTAGATAGATCAGCTATAATGGATGTCAGTGAGACTAAGACAAGGGTAAGGCCACTCCCTGGCCCTATGGAAACGCTACCCCTGCCTTCAATGCTGGGTCTTATCTGCCAGGGACCCCTATACCAAGAAGAGAGGAGCCGGTGGTTTAGCAGGAAAAAGGGGAGCCTCCAAGAAGAACTTCCTTCGTCTAAGACTTCAGACAGCCCAACCTGTGGTTGGTATTGCCTGGACTGTGAATTTCCACTCCAGTATAAACTTCAGTCATGCCCCAAGTAGCCAAACTCAAATGTTTAAACATTTCACAAAGTTTAGTAACCCCATTGAGATGAAATTTACTCATCCAGTTGTTTACAAAATAGAGCAAACACAAGCCAGCATCTATCTGTCCCCTGGCCTGGAAATACCCCTCTCTCTCTCAAAGATGGGACACATATTTGATGGGAGGGTTATAGCTGAGGGAGGCACTAGGATAAAGTAGAAAGCCCTGGTGGACTGGGCTCTCACAAACCTGGCCAGAACCTTGTGCAGCCATTCGCTAGCTAGATGATCTTGGGAATGCTACTTACCACCATCGAGGCTCAGTTTTCTCATCTTCGAAATGAAGTTTATAATAATATCAATCTCAGAAGGCTGATGTGAGGACTAAGTGCGCATGTAACTACTGGCACATCTTGAGCACTTGGTAACCATTAGCTCTCAGGAGGATAATGATGATGATGATGGGGGTGGGGGTCGTAATTATTACTCAGTTATTGTAAAGATGGTGAAGAAAAATGCATGATATGTAAAGTGATTTAAACAGTGTGATGTAGGAACTGAATAAAGTTCAGAAACAGAATGACCCAATATGAATACTCAATCTATAATAAAGGAGAGACTAGAAAGTAGTAGGGAAATGATATATTTTTTTGTTTTCATTTTAAAAAACAATGCTGAGTCAAGCACATATCTGAATAGGGAAGAATAAAGCTTGACTCCTACTGACACAAAAATCTACACCTAAAAAGTGGCACATAGATCTTCATGTGAAAGGTTCAACAAGAAACCTCCTAAAACAGTGTCACCTTGCTTGTATCTTACCAAGTGGTTAATCCAATCCACCTGAGCTGAGCAGGTTATTCATTGAGATACATCTTAATGGTGAACAAGATGACTATGTCTTAAAAGCATGAAGGCTGGGCGTGGTGGCTCATGCCTGTAATACCAGCACTTTGGGAGGCCAAGGTGGGCAGATCACCCGAGGTCAGGAGTTCAAGACCAGCCTGACCAACATGGAGAAGCCCCATCTCTACAAAAAATACAAAGTTAGCTGTGTGTGGTGGTGCATGTCTGTAATCTCAGCTACTCGGGAGGCTGAGGCAGGAGAATCACTTGAACCCAGGAGGAGGAGGTTGCAATGAGTCAATATTGCGTCATTAGACTTCAGCTTGAGCAACAAGAGCAAAAATCTGTCTCAAAAAAAAAAAAAAAAGAACATGAATAAGGGTGGCTGCTTCCTCTTTCATTTTATTCAAGCCATGCAGTAGAATATCCTGCTCTTCTTATTCCCAAAAGGTAAGTCCTCCTGAGCAAAGTCTGGGGTGGTTCTAGGTCTGTGCAGCGGACCTGGAGTCAGGTCCACGCATCTGGGTCGGTGAAGACTTTCATCATCTGTTCTTCACGTCCACTTGTGTCCCTCAAGGAACCATCAATATCCATGTCCCAAGGTTTAGGTTCAGGGCACAATCCTTTCCCAGATGGGCCTGCTCTGGGAGACAGAGGATTTGCAGAGATGAATGGAGTCCTTTCTTACCTTCCGTGGGTTAGTGATCATTAGACATGTCTCCACTGGTCAGAACCCTGGCAGCATGAGGACAAGTATGGCACTGAGGTGGCACAAGTGCCTGTGACCCCCTCTGAGAGGGGAAAGTGACGTGACCTCCTGAGGGCCAGGTATGGACTAGGCATAGAACCAGCAGTATTCAGACCTCACCTTTAACCTGCGAGCAATTCCAGTAGATCTCAAAGTTCCCCTTTTACAGATAAACAAATTGGGCAGAGAAGTTGTCGCTGATCTAGGACCACACACAGCAAATAGGCAGAGGAAGCAGGGTTGAAACCTGGCCCACACACCTCTGCAGTGCACAGGCCACAGCACGCAGACAGTTAAAGAGGAGCTCAGCTATCACAGCAAGCAGGAAGAGTCCCAGGTCCTGCCTGTACCTAAGGAAATAAATCACACTTCTTAGAAGAGTGAGTGAGCAGGACCCACTTGGCCTATCATCACCAGTGTCCCATCCCATCATAGGATTTTGCTAGGAGCTCCAGAGAGGAGAAGGGCAGCGCTGGGGCTTACTGGTATCTGCAGAGACACCTTTGTTTCTTCATTCGACCTAATGAAGTCCATTCTATGAGTTTGGGATGTTAAATAAGCAATCTATTTTAATCTATTTCCTTTTTAGGGAAGAGTTATTTTCAAAAATATGATTTAAATTTTAAAACTTTCACCAACAGTAATCTAATTCAAAATAAACCAGAAAGTTAAGCTCACCAGCACATCCTTTTAGTGATGTATGTGGTTAAGGGAGGCTAATGTAATACTGTAAAACTGATAATAATGATAACTATTACTTATTGAACATCTACAATATACCTTTCATATTATTCAAGCAAATATTGATCCAGCACTTGTTATGTTCCAGGCAGAGGAAACAGCAGTAAACAAAAAGGAACAGGTCTCTGTTCTTACGGAGTCTACATTCTAATCAGGATATAGATAGTAAACAAATAAACAAGCCAACCAGATGCTGTGTGAGGTGTAAAGAAAAAATAAGTGAGAGGGACAGGGAGTCTCACGGGGGCTGCAGTGATAAGTGGTTAGGGAGGGCTTCTTTTAGAAGGAGGCATTTGAGCAGAGCACTCAGTGAGTTGTCAGAGCCAGAATAGACTTCTTGGGGAAGGGGATCCAAAGTAGCTTAAGGAATAAGAGCAAAGGCCCTGTGTGGGCTTGAGCCAAGTTCCTCAGAAGGGTGACCAGGTGGCTGCGTGGCTGGAGAGGGGAGGCAAGCTGAGTAGAAAGATGTGGTCAGAAGGTTGGTGGAACCCAATTGTATAGCCTGGCAGAGCGTGGCCAACACTTTGCTTTGATTCCTAGTGGAGGTCTGTGGGAGACAACACTGATGCACTAAAGGGCTGGGGCAATGGGGAAGACTTTACTTCAAGGGTCCCCTCTAGCTGCCCTATCAGGACAAGGGAAAAAGTCAGGGACCTGTTAGAAGGAGTGATGGCGATCCAGACACGATGCTGGCTTGGATCGCGGGGCGGAAGTGAAAGTTGGGAGAAGTGATTGGATTCTGGGTATGTTTTGAAGAGAGACACATCAGGATTTTCAGATTTGTGATTTTTTTGAGAAAGAGGAAGGAATCAAGGGTGGCATTGAAGTGCTTGAGAAACCACAAGGTGAATCAATATTTACAGAGATCTGGAATCGTTGTCCGGGGCAGTGGGAGGTGGGGAGTTCAGTCTGGGTCATGCTGAGTTTTAATTTCCAAGAGAGATATTGTGTAGGCAGACAGAGCCTGGTATTCAGGGCAGAGAATTGAGCAGAAGATACTATTTCTAATATCTTGGCAACACTTAGAGGTGAGTGTTATTATCCTCATTGTACAGTGAGGGAAACTCAGTTACGCAGGTAAAGTACAACGTTCAAGACCCAGCTAACAAGTCAGGATTTGAACCCGGTTTACAAATCATCTCTGAGTGCTAAATGCATTCCAATGCTATTGCAGAGGGGTTTTGATGTAAAAAGAAAATCCCCATGTGAATCTCCCATTTAAAAAAAAAAAATTTTGGTTCAGTTCAAACTTTCCTCTGTCTAAGCTCAGATCTACAGCCAACTGGCTCCCACTCACTTGAAAAAAAAGTGTGTAAAATCCCATTTTTAGACAGCCTTTCGTTGGCTTAAAAAGCAGTCACGCTTCACAGTCCACCCAACAGAGAACTGCTTTTGGCAGAGACACCAGGAGATTATGTCATTTTCTGTGGACAGGGAAAACCCCATGTGCCTTTGATTTCCCCTTCAAAATCTATCATATCTGAGCTTCTCAGAACCATTACTGTGATGTAAACTAGAACATTTTTAAAGGATAGCAAGAATGTCACTTATGTTTATGTCCCATGACCTCAAAGTTCTGAGTCTGATCATATAACCTCAGGAAATAATCAGAATCACATAAAAATGTCTCATGCTCAAAGCTGTCCATCATAGAAACTTCTTTCCTATCTTTTTTTTTTTTTTTAATTTTTTTTGAGATAGAGTCTTGCTCTGTTGTCCAGGCTGGAGTGCAATGGCGCAATCTTGGCTCACTGCTACCTTCGGCTCACTGCAACCCCGGCCTCCCAAGTTCAAATGATTCTCCTACCTCAGCCTCCTGAGTAGCTGGGATTACAGGTGAACCCTACCACGTGTAGGTAATTTTTGTATTTTTAGTAGAGACAGGGTTTCGTCATGTTGGCCAGACTGGTCTCAAACTCCTGGCCTCATGTGATCTTCCCACCTCTGCCTTCCACGATATTGAGATTACAGGCATGAACCAGCATGTCCGGCCAGAAATTTATTTCTTAATGGGGATTGTGCTTGGCCACGTTTACTGACCTATCCCTGTATTACTGAAGAAAAGAAAACCACTGGAGAGGATTCTGTGGTAGGGAAATTGCCACGCAGAGAGGGGCCTTCTTGAACCCAAGATTCCCAAGACAGACATAAGATAGGTTCTGCATGTACTTGTTTACCTAAAAGCTGATCTCGGGTCAGGGAGTAGGGGTATAGATTCTGCCTCTCAGTGGGAGGAGTGTCAAAGACTTTGTGGCCATCTTTACCACACTCTATCCTCTGATAATAAATTATTTCTTCACATGTAAAATACAGCCATCTCTTTCCAAGACCTCCAAGATTCCATGCTATTATAGTCCTAGTTTGAAGTTCAGAATCTCATCATCTTAATTAGTTCTGGGTACAGATGAGAATCCTTAGACTCATTGGGTTTACTCTTTTTCTTTCTTTTCTTTTTTTTTTTTTTTTTTTGAGACGGAGTTTCACTCTTGTTGCCCAGGCTGGAGTGCAATGGCATGATCTCGGCTCACCATAACCTCCGCCTTCCAGGTTCAAGTGATTCTCCTGCCTCAGCTTCCTGAGTAGCTGCGATTACAGGCATGTGCCACCATGCCCAGCTAATTTTGTATTTTTAGTAGAGATGGGATTTCTCCATGTTGGTCAGGCTGGTCGCAAACTCCCAACCTCAGGTGATCCACCTGCGTTGGCCTCCCAAAGTTCTGGGATTACAGGCATGAGCCACCATGCCTGGCCAGGTTTGCTTTTCTAAATATGATTCTTCTCAAACTGAAGATCCATGAGCAAATTAAATCCCTTCCAACCCCAAGCATACAATGGTGAGATAAGCATAAAATACTTATGTCTACTGTAGAGTAGACACTTCAATTCAAAAAGAGCTTTGGGGATGTCAACCGAGTAACGTGGTGGTTCTTCAAGATTTCTCTGACTGGTTGGAACTTCTATGTCCCCAGCATTGTGTGGCCTCCAGAATCTCCGTTCAGTTCACAGCTTCTCTACCATGCTCAGTAGGGTCTCATTCTTTGCATGCACAGATTAGTATTTGGTCAAAAATTTAAGTTGACTGTATGCATATCTCTGGAGCTCTTTATCTCTGTAGCTCCCTCCCATCTCTCTGACTTGCTGACCCACAAACTCCAGCCTCTTCAGCAACTCCTAACTCTGATCTCTGTCTCTTCAGCTCACCAGAACCATTCTGCTTCGTTAGGGCTTCATCTTCCTCTTCCATATTCTACAAAGTTACCCTAGGTAGAAAAATGGAGCAATCATGGGTCTCATTTCATATAATCCCTCTGTATCAGGGATTATAGTCAAGCAATGTTTATTATTCACTTCTCCTAGCTTTTTAAAATACAGTGCAATTAAATCAATAAAAAATAACCAAGCCCACAAACAGACAAGTTGATGTAAATGGAAAACAGAATAGGTAATGGAAGCAAACCCATAGATAATGTGAATAATGCAGTTAACAACTTCAGCCTTTAAAATAAATGTACATTATATTTCTAGAAGATAGAAAGGATTGGGAATTTTGGCAGTGAATCAGATATATCAAAAAATTAAAATTTTAGAGGTGGAAAATACAGTAACTGAAATTTAAAAGTCAATGGATTACTTCAACAGCAGATTAAACCAAACTTTGAAAGGAGAATTTTGGAGTTGAAAAGTATCTTGAATGAGATGGGAACAGAGAAAATACAGGTAACTACAGAAGAGAGGGTAATGGAGCCTGATAAAGAGAGAAGATCAAGAATAGGGCAGAAGCTATATTTAAAGACGGAATGGTTAGAAGTATTCTAAATCTGACTCAAGACATCAAGCTAAAGATGCAGAAATCTTACCTCTACGAATCCCAAGCTGAATAAATAAAAAGCAAATTACATTTTAGCATATTATATTAAAACTGCCAAAAACCAAAGGGGAAAAATCCCTCTTACAAAAAGAAAGAAAACAGGTGTGCTCTCTGGGAGAATGGTAGGGAATCAGGGAAGAATTTGACTTCATTTAGGAGGTGACAAGTTAGATCTTGAAAGATGGGTATGAATTTGCTTGGGAGAAAGGGAGTGAAAGGGCCTTTACAGTGGATGAGATGACAGATGAAGGCTCAGAGAGTTGAAAGTTCGGGACACATGGTTCCATATGAACCCAAACAGAGAACAATTGATCCTGGAGAGATAGCTTAGGGACAGATTGCAAATGACCTTCAATGCCTTCCCAGAAGTTTGAACTTTCTCCTGAAGGTAGTGGATGGAGAATCATTGACCATTTTGAATCAGGGCATTTACTAATGAAACCATGTATTTTCCAAAGCAAGAGTCAGGCATTGGGGAAAAGAAAGCCAGGTCCTGCTGTATACAAAATTTACACAGAATGTGAAATCGTCCTCCAACCTAACCTCAAAAAACAATATAGAGCTTGACATGGGAAGAGACACGTGAACAATCATTTACTCGGTGCCTACTGTGTAGTCATGTAATAGTAAAGGTGAGTGTCTATGCGTATACCAGGGTGTTGGCCTTCATCGTAATCTCTTTGGGATATTCATTCAGTCTAGCTCTTCTGTCCTTGCAAGCTCTTTTCTACCTGTATACCATTCTCGTGGGCTTTGGTCTGAAACAACCCATGTCTACTTTTTTGTCCTGGCTAACATGTACTCATCCTCCAAGTATCAGTTCAAATGTAAATATTTCCATGAATCTTTCCAGGCAAGTTCAGGATTTTTCTTCCATACACCTACATTATTTTGAAAATATTTCCAATATAGTAATATTTAATTTTAGAGTAATCTATGCACCAGCACTAGTAATGTCCTGACACTAGTGTCAGTAATTCTGCGGAAGCGCTTCTGGCTGGAACCATTCTTACCTATCTGTATCCCTAGCACCTAGCAGAAAATCCAGGCTGTCAGAGCAGCCACAGTTGCCAGCATCACTGGTCATTCTAAATGGGAGAAAAGGAAAGTGATGGAAATTTCACCCTGCCTCTTTAATCTGTAGCCCAGAAATGACATACCTGTTCTGTTTTCTTTACCAAAGTAAGTCATGTGGCTGCACCTGAATTCCCAGGGACAGGAAGGTGGAACATTGTTATGTGTCAGGAGAACTGGGGCTGTTGGATGAACACCACCAGTGACTGGATAACGCACAAGCCTTGAAACAAACTAACGGGGTAATGTCATAAATGGTGAGGATTAAACAATGTATGTGTAAAGTGCTTTGAAAACTGAAATGTGACACGGCATTATTTCTTAAGTTGTCATAGAATTAGCATGTTATGGATTTTCAGATAAGAAAAATGCTAAACCCAACATGAGAGATTAGAGGAGGACTTTATGGAGTCAATGGCAAATTATAAAATGAGTAGAAATTGGACATGTGGAAATGAGGGAGCAGGCATTCCAGGTGCAGAGAACCACAAAGACCTGGAGGTAGTGCAGTAAAGGACACATTTGAGGAATGGCACGTCTGGCATACCTTGAGAAGAAGGCATCTGCCACAAATATAATCACCACAGAGAGAAGATTCCAATGACCAGCTGGAAAAGAAAATGCCAGCTGTTCCATTTTTAGAAGCAAAGGTGCCCCATATGCAATAACCCAGATGCCATGGATACACAGAAGGAGCCTGACCCCAAGACCACAGTCCACAGTCTTGTTAGCAATCCAATGCACCATGATCCTCTCAAACTCATTATGCAGTCTGGCATGTGAGATGTTTCTGCTACTCATGCCTACCCAGACAAAGCTACGGAGATGAGATCATCATCATCTTTTTAAAAATTACCATTTAAATAGCAGAAATGCTTAGCCTCATGCTGTCAGGAAAGCTGTCACCATGGAAAAGAAAAATAGAAAGTTCCCAAAATTTGTGTTGAATCTTTTCCAAAAACTGTCAATATTTTTGGAAACCCCTAGAGAACAAATGCTTCCTCAGCCTGGCCAGATCTGCAGTGTTGAGAAGAGATTGAGTCTAGGCTGACTGATGGTGGCCAGCCAGCACTATATTCAGTGGGTGACATTGAAGACAGGCAATCAGTTACTTGGAATGAGGAATAAATTGCATCATGTATGAGCTGATGAGAACACACAAAAAAAATCTTCCGGAAAACTCAGGGTGGAATATATATTCCAGACCTGTGTTTTCATATTGGTAATCTGGCTTTTACTGGCTTTTGCACTGACCTGACACAAGACGCAGAATCTTAAAATGTGCCTACCCCAAATCATGTATTTATGGGCGTCTCTCTAGGTGTATCGCTCTTGGTGGTTATGATATCAATCGGAGTGAAGGCGCTCTCAAATTAAGAGAATGCAAGGAGGGTTTAGTAAGAGGGACTACTTGCTAAGAGAAACAAGAACTAGTAAGGAAGTTGAGATTATTGCCATCCCACCCAGTCGCTAGCTTCCCTAGGAAAAGCTTCAACCTGGGTAGAGCAGCAGAGGCAATCTCTGAATGAACGTGCTACTGGAGGCTGTAGTGCATGCTGACACACTTACTGCAGCTGGCAGAAAGTTCTTCTAGGAAGAGGATCTGGGAAGCACACTTGCATATCTGTCACAGCCCACCCCTTTGCTCTGCTTGGATCTTCTTCTCCAAATACGTTGGAAGATTCTGCTCTCCATGATTCTGGTGGGCTTCTCTTCCTAAGGGAAACTTATAAGAGGGAAGTTAGTAAGAAAAATTTCTCCTCTTCAGCTACCACTTTGGTGATCATTCATGCTTGATGTCTTCTGCTCATATAAGCTGAGTATTATCCATGTCCCCTCTATGTGCTTTGCTTCAAATGCTGTCATATCCTATGAACCATCTCCGTAAGCCTCTGTAAGTCGGGCCCTCTTCCCTGACAGTTGTGGTAGTTTCGGCTTCCAGGTTCTGGCAGTTCAGTGCTGCCACCCGATCTTCATTGTTTTAAGAGTCTATCATCCCTATTGCTATCTGCAAGCCAAACTCTTCGAGTCTCTCCTACATCATCCCCGGCCTACCGAGGAGATTTACCAGTTTTTGTGATGCTGGTGCCGTCTCAACAGAGTATTCCTTGTGTTTTTGGTAAAAGGTTTTTCCTCTGACCCTTCCCCTGAGTCATCTGATGTGTCTTCCTCAATATGAACATGGTAAGTCAATTCTAGCATGTTTACTTCCATGAGACTTTTCATCCCTTCCTCCATCTTCTACCCTGGTAATGCTAGCATTTCGACTTTGCTCAGCCTAAGGCATTGTTTTATCCACACTTTCAGGATTGCTAGTTCACATCATCTCCTGGTGATCTTGGGAAGATGTTAAAATCTGTATCGCAGAGGAATACATCTGAGTCAATTACTCTACCTAACTTCATGATTCTCCCCACTTGACCATGCATCTTTAGAGTCCTTTCTCATGTATAATCCTCCAACTTAGTAAGGCAATGACAGCTAAGTTTATATTATGTCTTTTTGTCATAAATAAATCATTTGTACCTCATTCAGTTCTCTTAGTTTATTATAGTTAGCATATTAAAAACACTATTGATATTATTGCTGCTACTAAAATAAGTAAGTACAACCTGGATGAGGCAATATTTTTGTGAACCTTGGAAATTTCTCTCTTCTAAGAGGCAAAGAAGGTCCAACGAACCCCTATCTCAAGGCATGACCACAGGAAGGTGATTTAGTGAAGTACTCATAGGACTGGAAAAGAGGTAGGGATCGAACCAGGAGAAACTGGGGAAAGGCAGCTCTATGGAGAAGGTGGCCAGTCACATCAGATGGCCATGGAGATGAGAACTGGACAAGGCTGCAGATGTGATAAGTAGGAGGTGGTGGATCTGAGCAAGAGCAGGCAGAAGAGCCAGGACAGTAGGAGCAGCCTTGGGTCTTTCTGTTTGTTAATCGCTGCTTTTTCCTGCTTGTTCTATGGAACCAAGGCACATAGGGGATTGAGTGCAAAGCAGTTCAAAGAAGATTGAGTACAACTGGATGACCACATGGAAATGACTCCTCTCCTCTGAATTATTGTTTTCCATTGTTGTACCTTTCTAAATATGAGACAGCTGATATTTGTGTGCAGGTCTTAATCTCTGTCCTTTCTTAAATTGCAAATTTTATGAAAGTAAAATATTTTATTTACTAATGCATTTAAGGGCCCAACATAGAGTCTTGTATTGGGTGTTCAATAAACCCTTGTTTGATGAATAAATGAAGTGGAGTAAATAAGTGAATGAGAGGTTAAAGAGGCCCCTGTATGTGGCAGGCTTTTATGTGTATGGGGTAAGAGAAAATCAGATACTAAATATTAAGGAGAATTATCTTCGAAAAGTGTTTTTAAAGGTGTTTTGCCAAAGGAGGTGTAGAAAATAGGAACTTTTTCTACCTGCTAGTTCTCATTTATCCATTAATTACCCCAAATTTCTATTTAAATGTTGTTAAAATGTCTACTAAAATTATCTGTTGATTGACATAATAAGGTAACATCTCAGACCTCATGATTCAAAACCAGCTAGCTAGCTTCTTCCACACTTAACAGCTAATTTCAGAGGTGAGACTAAGTACCCAGGTCTATGAATTTTTGGGACTTTAAAAATTATCCCAGATTCTCAGGCAGCGCTCACATCATAGTTCATGTGGAATACACATAATGGTTTTGTATCTTGGTCTTCACAAGCCCTGATGAAATATGAATTTACCAATGAGACTTTCAGTTGCAGGGGTTAAATCCTTGGCTCAAGGTCATTAACTTTTAGAGCTAGATTCTGAACCTAGGTCTGTCTGATTGCAGAGTGTGTCCTCAACCCTGCCGTGGCAAGGGTGGTTGGGAAACTCGGAAGGCACATTTCCACAGAGCAGTCCTTTCACTGCTATGGCAAATATCTATGAAATGCTATGGTGGGTAAAGCACTATTCTAGCACCAGGACACTCCAAAGATTTCAGGAGAAAGAAATATTATCTGTCTGTCCTCAGGGAGCTTTAAGTGTGTCAAGGTTGTGGGTAGAGACAGGTAATAAAGAATATAAGTAATAGGCCAGGTGCAGTGGCTCGTGGCTCATGGCTCACGCCTGTAATCTCAGTACTTTGGGAAGCCAAGGCAGGCACGTCACTTGAGGCCAGGAGTTTGAGACAAGCCTGGTCAACATGGCGAATCCTCGTCTCTACTAGGAATATGAAAATTAGCTGGGTGTGGTGGTGCATGCCTGTAATCCCAGCTCCTCGGGAGGCTGAGGCAAGAGAATCGCTTGAACCCTGAAGGAGGAGATTGCAGTGAGCTGAGATTGCACTACTGCACTCCAAACTGGGCAACAGAGCAAAACTCTGTCTCAAAAAAAAAAATATATATATATATAAGAAGTAAGTAAACTATGGTATAAATGGAAATGATATAAATGGATATAAATGAAAGCAGAGAAAAGTAACAGGAAGTAACAGGAAGGTTTGCATTTAGATAGGGTTACTAGAGAAGGGTTACTAGTGAGGCCTGAGATTGGTAATGACCTGAACAAAGTAGATATCTGATTTTTTTAAAAAAAGCATGTCAGGTAGAGAGAACAATGGTGCAAAGACCCTGGGGCAGGAATGCTTGGGGCCTGTTTGAAACGTAGCGGGAAGGTCAGGGAGCCAGGAGCCAGGTGAGCATGAGGAGGTAGAAGGTGAGGTCAGGAAGGGGGTACAGTGGGGAGGAAGACTAGGTTGTGTCGGACCATAGAGGTCTTCATGAAGATGTGGCTTCTACTCTGCTGAGTTTGATGGGAGACCCATGGAGGGTTAGGCAGAGAAGTGACATGATTTGGCTTACATTTTATCAGGATCCCTCTGGCTGCCCTGTTGAGAGTAGCCTTGTAGGGAGCAAGGGTGGAAGCAGGGAGGCCAGGGAAGAGTGCCTGCAGTAATCCAGGTGAGAGATGGCCACATCTTGGACTAAGGAAGTAGTAATGAAGGTGGTAGCAGGAAGAAGTCAGGTATAATTTGCTGATAGATCAAATATGGGGTTGAGAGAGAGGAACCAAGAACAAGTTCAATGATTTTGGCCTATGGATGTGGGGAATAGAACTGATATTTATTGCAGGGAGAGACTGGGGGAGGAATTTGAGGAGTTCAGTTTCAGATATATTAGGTGTGAGATGGGTGTTAGTGGAAACGTGACACAGACAGTTAAATATATGAGTCTGGAGTTTATTGGAGCATAAAGGAAAGGAGATAGGAATTTGGAATCATACACACATAAGTTGTAATTAAAGAAATAAGATGGACCAAGTCACCGAAAGAGTGAGGGTAGACAGGAAGGAGAATGGGTTGCACCACTGTAACTTTTAGAGGATCTGTGAAATGAGGTTATGTGCACAGGAATAAGAGTTCAAACATGTGCAGAGATGAAAATAGAGTTAAAAGGAGTCGGAAAGAAGAACAATCCTGGACAGTGCACCAGAAAATTTTCTAAAGGGACTAAATTGACCCCTTTAGTCATGATTTCATCATTCAATAAGTATTTATTAAAGATCCATTCTAGGCCAGGCACTCCAGGATACAAAGGTAGATATGATTGAGGTAGCCCCCCACTCTCAGGGCCCTTAAACTTCTGTTTGGGTTTAGGTCAGTGATACATAAGCGCACTGGTATTGTGTGCAGTGCATATGCAGTTGATACTAGAACAAAACAGGTTACAACTGTGTGCGTCCATATTTATACAGAGTTTCTTCCACCCCTGCCACCCGTGAGACAGCAAGACTCATCCCTCCTCTTTCTCATCCTCCTCAGCCTACTTAATGTAAAGGTGACTAGGAGAAAGACCTTTATGATGATTCACTTTCACTTAATAAATAGCAAGTACGTTTTTCTTATGATTTTCGTAGTAACATTTTCTTTCTCTAGCCTACTTTATTGTAAGAATACAGTATATAATACATATAGGTTACAAAATATACGTTAATTGACTTTATGTTATCAGTAAGGCTCCAGGCAACCGAAAACCATAAGTAATTAATTTTGGGGGAGTCCAAAGCTATATGGATTTTTTACTGTGTGGTGGGGTAGGGAGTTGGCACACCTACCCCCTGTAAGGGTCAAATATGGGCTGGAAAACAGAAACAGCTGTAACTATTACAAGATAATTGAGGTTAGTTACACCAGTGATGGAAGGATTGAGAGGCCAAACAGGGGATTATCGACAGCAGAAAACCCCCAGCACTCCCCAGATAGAAGCGGAAGAAAGGAGGGTATGTTATGGAAACTGAGGGCTAGTGTCGAGCACGGAAAGCTGGAATTAGAGAGGGCCATCATGAAGAGACACACATTGTTGGAGAGGCTGCCTGAGGTCTGGCAGAAGAAAATAGGAGGGAAGAGAGAAATGCCCTGGCTTCTTCCTTCCTCTCATCCTCCAGGCTTCCAACTGACCAAGAGCCTGCAGGGATCAGCCCTCCTGCCACTTAGAGAATAGTAGAGGAAGAGCTGGGAGTGGGTCTGGAAGCAAAGAGGTCTGAGACCACTGAAAAACAATCTGGCAGTTTCTCTAAAGGTTAACCATAGCCTTATCACAATTTCCACTCCTATGAATATACTCAAGAAAATTAAAAACATATGTCCACACAAAATTTTGCATGAATGTGCGTAACAGCAAAAAGTGGAAGCAAATCAAACATCAAACAACTGTTGATAATAAATAAAAGATGGTATTTCCATGCAATGGTTATTCAATAATTAAAAAAAAATGAAGTACTGATACCTATGATAACACGGGCTAATGCTGGAACCATTATGTTAAGTGAAAGAAGTCGGTCACCAAAGACCACATGTGTATGATTTCATTTATATAAAATGTCCACAAGAGACAAATCTATAAAGACAGAAGGTCGATTAGTGGTTGCTTAGAGTTGACAGTGGAGAGGGAGCAACTGCTAATGAATGTGAATTTTTGGGGGAAATAATGAAAAGTTTTTTAAATTGATTATGGTAATGGTTTCACAACCCTGTGAATATGCTAAAAACAATTGAATTGTGCATTTTAAACAAGTGAATTGTAATGGTATGTGAATGATATCTCAATAAAGCTGTTATTTTTTAGAAAGAGGTTTGGGAAGCTGGCTCTCACACCTGCAGAGGTGCCTTGAAAGTAGGGGCCTCTTAGAGAAAGAACAGCTATGGTGGGTCCACATCTGGGGGAGAGCAGAACTAGGGACAACCCGGGCTATTTTGAGAGCCCACATTTGGAACCATAAAGCTATATTGCCTCCCAGGAGGTGGCATTCGCAGGTAAATAGGAGTAACCAGGTAAAGACCGGGGGAAGTGTACCTGTTCAGATGCATGTATGAAGGCCCAGCATTAGATCTGGAGAAATAACGGAAGTTCAGAAGCCTGGAGTAGAGAGCTCATGGTAAAAGAATTAGTCTACAATGAGGCTGCAGAAGAAATCAGGCCGGTGCTGGCCACAGTAAGAAATTGAACTTGAAGAACAGGGAAGGACTGTTAACGAGTTTTCTCAGTGGTGAGGTGGCTGATAATACAGAGCAGGGGCACCTCTTAGGGGCCTGCGTGGTCCCCCAGGCATGGAGAAAAAGGAAAATCTTGAGTTCCTTCAAGGGAAATTTCAGACACCCTAGCTAGCCTTGAGAAGTGAATTAGCAACCTGATAAGCAGGAAGTAATAGTAGCTTACAACAATAGCCAAGGATATTAGAGCCACAAAATGCTTGGTTTCCTATAGAAACTGAAGATAAAATCTTAGCATATGTCCATGAGTTATTTTTCAGAAACCCAGACCCCTACAACATGGAAAAATGCCATCCCCTGGCATGTAGACCTCAGATAAGGGGAAACTGATAATTCAACTTTGACTGTTATTCTTTGTTCTAAATTTCTCCCTGGGGTTCCTGGAGGAAGTCACACGCAGAGGCCATTCCTTTGGATGTGGCTTCCTCCAGACCCCTTAGGAAAAAGCATTTCTTTCTGCTGATCCTAAGCTTTTAGACAAAGTTTAACCACACATCAGAAATTCTTTTAATCCACCTGTGACCTGCGGGCCCCATCCCCTTTGAGATGTCCCACCTTTTTAGGTAAAACTAATGGATAGCCTCCATGTATTAATTTATGACTTTGCCTCCCTGCCTTTTAAAACCCTGGCCAGGTGTGGTGGCTCACGCAGTTTCCCAAAGTGCCTGTAATCCCAGCACTTTGGGAAACCGAGGCGGGCGCATTACCTGAGGTCAGGAGTTTGAGACCAGCCTGACCAATATGATGAAACACTGTCTCTACAAAAAATACAAAAATTAGATGGGTGTGGTGGTGTATGCCTGCAATCCCAGGTACTCGAGAGGCTGAGGTGGGAGAATCACTTGAACCCAGGAGGCAGAGGTTGCAGGGAGCCAAGATTATGCCACCGCACTCCAGCCTGGGCAATAGCATGAGACTCCAACTAAAAAACAAACGAACTCTTACATGTAAGCCATTGGGGAGTTTGGGTCTTAAGCACGGACTCCCTGGTTCTCCTTGCTTGATGCCCTGCCATAAATGGCTCACTTTCTCTTCTTGCAAATCCCAATGCCAGCGTTTGGCTCTGCTGCACTGGCTGGGTGGTGGATGGACTCCTGTCTACTTTGGTAATACTGGGAAAATAGGACCAGCACAGGTAGGCAATTTATATTCTCTCATATCAGTTTTCAGCTGACGTTCAAGGTGGTTTTGGCCAAACTTGTGGACGCAGAATGTGTGTTCTGTTTAAGCATTTTCTGGGCAGTCAGTGTGCTCATATGTAAGGCTAGAGCCTCCACCTCTTGTTCTCAGAATGAACTTCCTAACTTCTTCTCTGCCCACGGCTCTTTTGCCTCACCAGTGGCCTACTTTGCATGTCTCCTAAGCATTCAGTCTTATTAGGTACATTCTGACAAACTCTCTACATGATAGATCAAGCCTTAGGTATATTTTAAGAAGCAAAACACTGATGTTATTAGAGGTTGTTCTTGAAATTAATGCATCTTTGAGGGTTTTTTTTCCTTTAAATGCAAATATCTCTAGGAGAATAAATACTGCAAAAATAAAGAAACAGAGCCACTGTCATCAGAGATAATAGGCTGGTTTGGGAGGCAAATAAGTAAAACTATCATTCCTGGGCAATGAATAAATTTTATGTAGGTGCTTGGAAATCTAATGAGATGAGCATAAACTCCGTTCGCCTCTTTCTGACCCTGAAACACACACACACACACACATACACACATGCACACACCACAAGCAGATGTCTTCCGGTCCTTTCTGAGCCCATATTGAGAGGCTGGTTTCTCTCTCTGTGTCTCTCTCTCTCTCCTTCGGGTCCTCTATGCGATTCTGTCCTCCCTATTCCACATGCCTCTTGTGTCTCTAAAGCATGCATGACCACCCCCTTTCACACACACATACATAATGCCACCCCTAGAACTTAATTCTTGCTTAGCCAGATATACTTCCCTGCTCTAAAAGGCAGTGTTTTGTGGTGTTTCCAGGAAACACCCTGGAACCACCTGTCCACCCTCTCCATCAGTGTGTGATTTTACTGACAACAGCATTGCCCTTTGGGACATACCCTGTGCTTCCTGCCATGTCTTAGGACAGGGTCAGAGGACCAGGGTTTGCATTGTGACTTTGCTACCTCTTGGCTGTGAGACCTTGGGCAAGTCATTTGGCCTCTCTGTACTCCAAGTGTTTTATCTAAATTGGAGATAAGAGTACTTGCCTTGTGGGGCTTTGGCAAAAGACATAATAGACAGAAAAGTGCTTTGGAAGGATCTGGGCCCTGATTCCTATTGGCCACTTATCACTGGGTGAGCCTGGCAGGCTGATCTGAGTGTCGATGTCCTCCTATGTCTAATGAAGGAAACGACACCTGCTCTGTACATAGACTCAAGAACAATGTGGCAGACACAGGAAAGACATCAGCAAGTCAGGAGGCTAAAGTGTAGGGGGAAAAATGTAGATTCCTGAGGCAGATTTCCTGGGCTACATGGACCAAGGGGGAACTAGGAAATTGCTTAACCTTCCCGCACTTCAGCTTCCTCTCCACCCCTTGGAAGCTCTGCTTCTTCATCTGTACCACAGAGGATGATGACACCACCTCCTAGACTTGCTACGAGGAAGAAAGGGAAAGATTTCCTGTAAATAATAGGATTGTGCCTGGCAAACAGGCGGCACTTTGCGAATGTCGGCTATTACTAGTGTTGCTTCTGATTCTCTCAACAAACTTGCACTGTATTATACTCACTTCACTGACATGTAAGCAGAGGCTAAGGAAGTCAACTGATTTATCTATGGTTACTGAGTTAGTAGGAGCTTAGAGTTAAGCCCTGGCATTGTAAGATGCAAGTTTAAGCTCTGCCTACCCTGCCAGGCCACCCTGTAAGAGGATGTGAGGAAGGAATATCAAAGATGGGTCTGCACAGCTTGATGCCTCATTCGTGGAGGAGCTCACTTCTTGTAAACAGGATCCCAATCCTGCCACCCAAATGAAGAGTTTTCTAATAACCCCATAACATTCTACTGTATCCTGGGGATAATGACCATAGGACATAGAAGCTGCATAACTTCAAAGTGATGCAAGTGATCATTTGGTCTGTAGCTTCTCCTAGAGAGAACAAAACAATCAGATACAGTCACCAGAGATCCAGTTCTTTGTGGTGCTGGAGAGGACTGGAAGTGGGGACAAGTGTGGATCTCTGTCCGCTAGCTGAAGAGGGATGGAGTGCTTTGCTAGTGCCCGGCTCTAAATGCCAGAAAAGGGGATTGTTGTTAAACCATCGAAGCCTGTATTTTCCACTTAACGACTCTATCGGGAGACGTTTCTTCAAGTGTCCTCATCCTGCCCCAGAGACAATGCCTTGGTCACACACACTCACAGAGGTGCAGAGCTCCACTGTATGTGTGTTGCGGGGGGAGCTTCTTTGTCTTTTTAAAATCTTTCTTCTATTTTATAACTAGGTTTATAATTTGAAAATCTGACGCTTTCTACTTCTTTTTTAAGAGTGACATTTTTATGGGCGACAGAGTATAATATCTCAGTGGAACCTGCCATCTCGGTGATCCTGGTATTTCCAGGGAAGCCAGGGCGATCCTCACAGAACTTCTTTCACAAGCCACACTCTGAGTTGAGGAGTCCGCATGAAAACATCATGGACATGTCTGGATTCTTGGGCTGACACTTCGGGTGGAAGATGTGGGGATGGCAAAGAAGTCCAAATGCCTCTGTGTGAGAGAAGGAGGGAGGAGAGAAAGAGAGAGAGAGAGAGAGAGAGGGAGAGAGAGAGGGAGAGAGAGAGATCGAGATCTGAGGGAGAGCATGACTCCTGGAGACTGTTCAGAAACAGACTGGGGACAGAGGTGCCTGCCCAGGGTATTGGTCACATGAGTTACATGATTTTGCACAAATTATCTAGCTTTTGTGAGCCTGTAACATGGCCTAGTTGTGAGTTCAGGCCTCCAAATCCTTTGAGATCTAGATTTGTTGACTAGAGCATAAGCTAAGATGCTCTGAGAAAAAGACAAACTCAGAAACATTTTTTAAAGTTTATTTTTCCCTTTCTTATACAGAAAATGCACTGGGGAAGGTGGCTAGCAGGGGATGAATGGGCAGTGAGGATGCTCTGCCAGGATGGGGAGGAACCCAGAGCCTTCTGTTCAGATCCTCCGTCGTCCTCCAGCTTGTTGCTTTTGTTCCCCTGGTCGAAGCTGACTCACCAACACCAGTTGCATGTTGCAGCCTGTGGGACAGAAGAAAGAAGAGGCAGTGAAGGCAACGAGCTTCCATCTTAAAGACTTGACCTGAAACGTCTGCAGGTTTCTTGCGCTTCTATCCCCTTGGCCAGACCAAGGCTCATGATCACATTTAGATTCATCTCTAGCTGGTTGGCCATGGGTCCAACAAACTCAGGGAAGATGCTAAAAGGAGGAAGATGACAATGGGTGTCAGAAGATAAACAGCAGGATCTCCTCCCATCAGATTGGTTTACCCCCACCCCCATCACAATCAAAAGGCCCATGGAAATCTGAAAGCCATGCAATAGTTTGAATAGTTTAAAAGCTCCTTACTCTGTCTTGTTCTATACCATGCAATGTTGATCCTGGGGTGAAACTCAACCCCCTACAAACCCTTCATTCAAAGCTGTAGGGAGTTACAAAGAGGGAGGAAGTATTATTTACTGTACTGCATGGCATCTTAAAACTATGCATTAGCCCAGGTGTGATGGCTCATGCCTGTAATCCCAACACTGAAAGGCACTGCTTGGGGAGGATAGCTTGAGTCCAGGAGTTCGAGACCAGCCTGAGCAACATAGGGAGACCCCATCTCCACAAAAAATAATACTATAAATAAATAAATAAATAAGCAAGCTGGGCATGGTGATGTACCTCTGCTGTCCCAGCCACTAAGGGGGCCGGGGCAGGAGAATTGCTTGAGCCAGGAAGGTCGAGGCTTCAGTGAGTTGTGATCACACCACTGCACTCCAGCCTGGGCAACAGAGCGAGACCCTGTCTCAAAACAAAACAACAAAACCAACCAACCAAGCAAACAAAATGTGTTAGGAGTGGAAAGTCTGGCAAAGGTCTGTAGATACCATTAAAAATGTACCTGAAACTATACAAAGTGGGCTTTATTAACTTGTTGCATGCAGCAAGGGAGACCACACACCAGAGAATCCTGGGGGCACTTCTTCAGGCAGGAGTGGGAGTTGTTTTTCTTAGGGTTTAGGCTCGTGATGAAGGATTCTAAGGTCGGGTGGAGAGGGATGAAGAAGAAGGATTGGCTCTGGACTGGCGGCTGCCATGAAACTGGAGCAGCTTGGTAACTGAGTTTCTCTTTGTTTAGGAGTGAGAGAAATAGAGAGGGCTGGGGAAGTCACTTGCAACAAAGTAGCAATCACTCAAAAGAAAGGGTTGTTAGTCATTCATTTTGAGCTGCGGTTGACCTTGGGGAAAACATTGTTTTCTGCTGGCTTTGTCCCTGGCTTTGTCTGTGTCTCCAGTAACTCATTGCCTGATCATTAGCGAGTCCGACATTTCACTTTCTAGAGTCCTTTTGGTCATCCCACCACTGGGGATTACTCTGGCAATGCCACCCTATGCTGTTCGCTGTCTTTCACCACCTGCTTGACTTACTCCCTATTCTTTCCTTATTTCTCTTCTTCTCATGAATAAGTGCACTCGGCTTATTTTCTATGCAGAGTGACTTAACCTCTTTGGACACCCAAGTCCTTAGATAACCTTACTAAGGAATATTTCTCCCATTTGAGAAATTCTGGAGAAGCTAGTGAAGATGATATTATTTTTGTCCCATTAAAATAATATAAAGAAAATGATGCCCATGCCCACTTGCAGAGTGGTTGTGTATATGAAATGTACTCAAAAAATGTTAATTGTCTCCTGTCTTTAATACTGGAAAATTTCTACAGCAGACTTTTCGATGTTCCACACAGATCCCCTGAGATTCCCTGTCTGTTTCTGTGAGCCTCTACCTGATTTCTGGGTGTGTTGTGCTTTTGCTGTCCTCAGCCAGCACCTGAAGTTCTCTGCCCTGAGGCTACTGAAGCCACCTGCAGTGAGCAGGAAGTAGCTCTGAGTTTGGTCTCCCTGGAGTGGCCCTTAGCCAAGGACTGACTGATGCAGGAATAGGAAAGCCCAGCTTTCTTACTTGAGTTGGTACAAACTCCAGTTTCCTGCAGGATTTGGCTGGAGAGCTGGCCTGAAATTGCACTCCTACATGGCTTCTTTCCAAGCAGAGCATCCCCGGCTCCCTTCCCAGGTTCTCCTGAGGACATGTCCTCAAACATCATCTGCACGTGAATCTTTGTGTCAGTATCTGCTACTCGGGAAATCATTATTTTCTTAGGTAGAAAATGCATTTACCAAAGTCAAAGGACTGGTCATTAAACACCCTCTCACTGGATGCAGACAGGCTAAAGAAAACTGCTGTGGAAGTCCAAGTGGTAGAATATGAACCCGAGCAGGAATAATGCTGGAGGGATGAAGAGGAGGCGGAAGGCACAGAAAGGGTCCGTAGAACCCATAGGATTGGATGCCTGAAGTGGCAACTAACAGGAGGGTGGAGCCAAGGATGGCTCCTCATTCACAGCTTGAGAGATTGGGCAAACGGTGAAACCGGAAGCAAGGAGGAGAAGATAGGGTGGATGGTGAGTTTCCTGTGAGCATGCTATGCTTGTGGGGCAACCAGGTGGCAACCCTGCCACCATGACACACAGAAGGGCAGCTCCAGGCACAGAGGCAGTGTGTGAATTTTATGTACCTGGGCCATGAAACTGTTAAAGTAGCAAATATGAAAATCAATGGGAAAGAAAATACACGGGAGCAGTGACACAGAAAAATGAAAATCGGACATAAACAAAACCAAACCCTGAATCCGCCATAGGGACAGTCCTTCCCAGGGACTTCTGATTCCCTTTCCTCCACCAATTTATCCAAACTATCTTTCTTCTGGTTGAGCTGAGGTTGTCTTTAATCTTAACATTATTTTAATTGGTTGTATCTGCCCAGTTCATACATTTTTCTTATGCCCTCCTTAGTTCTTTGAGTCTCATTTTCTACATTTCTGAAGTGAAAGTATCCATCTCATGGGGTTACAACAAGGATTCATGACATCATTCTCGTCAGTTGCCTACCATAGTATTTTGTATGCAGCACATGCTCAGTAAAAGTTGCTGCTCATACATCCACTGATGCTAGGGCTTCTTTTCATACGCTGACAGTATCAGAAAGGCAGAAGTAATGTTCCACATTGTGTTTATTTACACTGACTCTGACGTAAGTCCATGGTAGATTCTCCTAAATCGCAGGACACCAGAATCTCTAGCACACAAACTCAGCCAAATTCACATTTAGAGAAAGCTGAATTCACCCCCCCTTGTTTTCCTCTTGATCTGCTGTACGAGACTATCTCAAACTCCTCCCCTGGAGTCCACCAAGTCTCTTGTTTTCATGTATCTCCTTCATATATGGCTCTTCTCACTGTGTTATGAACAGGAGAAGGGATCCTGTCAGCAAACAATGGGAAGCTTCGGTCTCAGCAGGACCCTCCACTTTCACACAGGCCAACCCCAAGTCTATTCCTGGAAATCACGTGTATTGAGCATTAATAATGTGCCTCTACTCTTGTGGTCACAAGAAGATCTCTGCCTTCTTATATTCCTCCAAAGTATTTAGCAACCTGTTCATAGTACCTGGAACACGTTGACTGAGTATATTTCACTTCCAAATCAAATACAATATCTGATTCAAAAGTAAGCAAACTCTTCTGATTAGTATTATCAAACACACTGCTTAACAAATGCTTACTCTTGTTCTTATTGTTGTTATTATTGTCATTAAGAGTCCAGACACATTGCAAGAATCAGAATTTAGATTGCCTTAAGAATTGTTTAGAAAGATAAAACAATCAAGGTAATGAAAACTCACATTTATTGAGCATCAGCAATACGCCAGGCACTGTGCTAAATAGGTAACAGGATGTAGCTTTTAATTCTCGTAATTATTGTGTGAGGTAGTTACTCTTGTGCTGGTCATACAGATGAAGAAACTTCAGTTAAACGACTTGCTTTGGGGAATATCAGTCAACGGCATAGGTAAGATTTGAACTCATGAGGCTCTGACTCCAAAGAATGTGCTCTTTTTACTTTTTCTGAAAGAGGCACTAGAGTTCCTCACGGTACAAAGGAGAAAGCTGGAGCCCAGCAAGGAGATATTCATCCAGAAGCCCAGAACTTGTCATAGAAAGGCTGAGCTGAGAACTCCAATGTCCTAACTCACAGGTTCATGCTTATGACCCTGTACAGACATGGAAATCCCAAAGCTGACTGAGATCCAGGAATTACAGGCTTATATGAAATGATTATGGCACAGAATTTATTAACCCAGTAGACAACGGAGGCTAAAGGTAGGTACAAGAAAATCCTTGGATTAATAACACAATGTAGTAGGAAAACACTGATCTAAACACCACCATACTCAAAAGAAATCTATTGCTGAGAACCTCCTCATTAAAGCTCCAGATGTTCTTATTCATGTTCTTGCTCCTATTTATATAAGAACACAAACACACACACACACACACACACACACACACAGAGTGGTTCCCAGTTTCTATCTTATTTAATTTTTTTTTTTTTTTAGTAATGAGACAAATGACATTTTAGCTGTCACATGGCTGCCCAGAAAAAGACATTTCCCAGTCTTCCTTGCACTACATGACTAAATGCTGGTCAATGAGATGTAAGCAGAGCAGCCGTATGCTCATCCTTAAACAAATACCATTAAAGAAAAGGAATGTGCCCTTTTTAGCCCTTCTTTTTTCTGTTGGAAGACAGATATAATGGCCAGAGGCTGGGCAGCCATTTTGGACCATGAGGCAGCGTATAAAGAATGGTTTGGCAGTAAGACAAAAGAAGCGTGGCTCCCTGGTGATTATGGATTTGCCACACCAGGCCTGGACAGTTCACCGCTGAGCAACTTGCTTCCAGATCTCATTTAAATGAGAGAGAATAAACTTTAATCCTGTTTATTCAGGTATCTTGTCTGTCACATGCAGTCAAATATAGCCTTAATTAATTTAATGTGTGTGTATTTGTTGGCATTGGTGTGTGTATTTTACGTGCAT
The DNA here is from genome assembly GCF_030222135.1 of Aotus nancymaae. NCBI lineage: Eukaryota > Metazoa > Chordata > Mammalia > Primates > Aotidae > Aotus > Aotus nancymaae. The sequence continues at coordinate 80,663,537 of NW_026988450.1, read as the reverse complement.
ATGCATGAAGAAAATAAGCAGAGAGGTATCTTCCATGGATTTGTACAGATGTTCAGACTATATTTTAAAGTGGAAAAAAAAGAAGTTGCAGAGTAATGGGCCTATGATTCTAATTTGCTAAAAAATAAAGACAAACTGACTATATGTGCTTTTATATATGTGTGTGAATTATGAGGAAGATGTGCTAATAATGCTGGTTACCTCAGGGAGGTAGAATGAAAGTGGGAGAAAGGGAAGATGATTATCTTTGCCTTTGTAACTCTTTGTAATCTGTTGTTTCATTTGTTGCAGTGACTGTATACACAGACACATACTTCATAATTTTAAAAATACATTTACAAAACTAAAAATAAATGATCAGGTGGTAAAGGCAAGGATAATGATTTCAGTCTTAAAGTCTAGCTTAATTAAGCTGCTTTTCACATAACATGACTTTGATTAAATATGGGTTTGGTAAAATATTGAGTGGCTGGAGGAAATGAGAGAAAGTTCAGAGAATAGATTATCCTCAGGAAAAACACATCTATATAAAATTTGCCCATGGGGTTTTGTAAAGAGACACTGAAAAGGAGGCGCACAAAGAGTAAGCCACATGTCACTGCTTTCACGTTATTTTATTTATATATTTTCTTAGAAAAGGCTGAGCCAGCTGGGCATGGTGGCTCATGGCTGTAATCCCTGCACTTTCGGAGGCCAAGGTGAGTGGATCACAAGGGCAGGAGATCGAGACCATCCTCGCCAACATGGTGAAACCCGGTCTCTACTAAAAATACAAAAATTAGCTGGGCATGATGGCATGCACCTGTAGTCCCAGCTACTTGGGAGGCTGAGGCACGAGAATCACTTGAACCCAGGAGGTGGAGGTTGCAGTGAGCTGAGAACGCACCACTGCACTCCAGCCTGGCAACAGAGCAAGACTCTATCTCAAAAGAAAAAAAAAAAGAAAGAAAAAAAGAAAAGAAAACATTTTTTCCACATTCTATTTACAGAGAAATTTGTGTGGTTATTTTTTTAGGCCAGATTGAAAATTGTGACATTGTCACACTGAATTTCACTCGTCTTTCACTTTCTCTAACATGTCTGCTAAGATGTACAGCTTCCTGACCTAGACAGTGAAATCCTTGAGGAGCTGGGCAATGCCTTATTTATTTTTGTATCTTCAGTGCTTACACAATACCTGGTAAATAGAAATTTTGAGTCAACAAATGTGTGTTGAATGGTTGAATAACTGAATGAATATACAGTGAGATTCATTATCCCCAAGAAGATTACAGGGGAGACAGAATTCTTGGAGATGATAAAATCAGAAAAATAAAGGCAAGTCCAGGGCATGGCCCTTGGAACTGCAATCTGTACTTTATGTGAGAACAACGCTGAGGTGAATGATTCATCTACCAGGGCTTCAGATACTGGATTAAAAATTAAATTTGCATTGCATATTTATTCTGTGGTATGTTCTGCATTCAAGACAATGCTTGCAATATCTTGAAAATTATTGTTAATATTAAAGTAGAATTTCAGCATATTCCAGTTGGAAAGCAATGTGTTTCTGGGAGATGTTACAAATAATTTCAGAAGGCATTTTTACTGAAGTGAATAACTTCAGAGTTGAAGAAAATTTAAATCGCTTTTGGTCCTTCTTCCTATGTGAAAAAATGAGGAAACTGAGACCCAGAAAGGGTGAAGGTCTCGTTTAAGTGCTGTCTGGCTGAGTTTTGAGGCCCTAGCTAAGAACTGGTCAGTTCCCCTTCCTAAGTAGCCAATTAAGCCACCTCCCCCAATCATCTCCCTCATGGATCTCTCAAGGTGGAGCCACTATATACCCACCCTAATCACCTCGGGGCTAGGTACCAGGCAACCAGGGGAAACCCTGCTGCCCTTGACCCTGCTGAAATTATTCAAATTATCCAATTCTAAACTGGCTTACCCTGCCTCACCCGTTTCCTTACCCCAGAAACCAAATAAAGGTGCTTTCCCACAGTTCCCTCTCTCCCTCTGCCTCATGCCCAACACTGAGTTCTCCAGTTGCCTTGTGTGGCATCCTGTGTCCTCCCCAAAACGCTCCTCTATTTTTCTCTTTGGATCTGCATCTGGTCTCACCAAAGGTGATATGGTTCAATCTCATGGTAAACTGAGGCCAGAACTCAAACTCTGATGTAGATTAACTCAACCAGGACACAGGTCACCTGTCTTGTGACCCAAGGATCTTTCCACCACCTTAAGATGAAAGTTATATCATTTCTTCCTTAAATATACTTTTTAAAACTCAGCTTCTTTGAGCTTATTCTTCTTTCTCGAGAAACCATTTGACCTTCTTGGTTAGAAGGTAAACATATTCTCTAAAACGAGTTGCACGAAAATGAGGACGAATGCCTGTATTTTGGAAGAGACTTCAGCCCATTCAGTGAGAGCTGTCAAATTTGACAACACTTGCTTTCAGAAAGTCCTACTTAGGGGCCAATTTAAATAACTTCTGATTCAGGTTTGAAACCGCTCCCTGTTTCATTCAGCTCCTGAGAGAGTTGAAGAATGACCAAGCACTTATCTCCATCATAAATTGTTTTCTCTTCCTGCAGACTGCTTGACATGATGCATGCTTCACTTAGTTGACATCTGAAGTTCAGGGCCATGTGACATTTGAGTGGCCTATGCAAATGGATTTAAAAAAAAAGTCTTAAATAAATGTCAGTGACAGATACTTGGACAATTGAATTACTAAATACAATTTCCTCTTTCTTAATGGGCATGACCCTTCTATATTTGTTAAAATATCCATCTCTTAGTGACAAACTAAATCACACACATATATCTCATTGTTACTAATAGCTTGTTTATGTCTCTTTGTGAAATAATGTTATATTAAAGGTGAATGCTTAGAATCTAAGAAGTGGTCTACAAATATCTTAGCCTGAAGGAGCTTCTAACAAAATACTGTACACTGGGTGGCTTATAAACAAAAGACTTTTATTCCTCACAGTTCTGGAGGGTAGGAAGTCCAAAATCCAGGCACTGGTATATTTTGTGTCTGCTGGAGGCCTGTTTTCTGGTTCATAAATGCTGCCTCCTCACTGTATTCACACATGGCAGAAGAGCAAGGCATCTCTGGGGCCTCTTTTATAAGGGCACTAATCCTATTCATGAGGGCTCCACACTAACCGCCTTATCACCTTCCAAAGGCCCTGCCTCTTAGCACCATCACCTTGGGGGTGAATTTTCAACATATAAATTTGAGGGGAGACACAAACATTCAAACCGTAGCAGGGAAGAATGTAAACATCATCTGATTTCTCCCACCTTGTGTGAATGAGACTATTTCAAGAATGAGAAGTCACTTTTTAGGGTCAGCAAATTTCACAAGCTCCTGCATAATATTAGTTTTATGTTTAGTATTCATTGATTGAGACATAATGCTACTGCAAACTCAGTAATCGTTTTAAGTGAAATTTTATCTTATGAATCACAACAGCATTTATAGTACATTTAACGATATGTATTTGTAAGAAAGGTGGAGGAGGATGAAGCCCATGGATTCAGAGACTCTGCAATTACTCTAACACACTTCCTTTCTGTTGACACTCCACCCCCAGACTCACACACCCCATGCTGGTGTTCTAAAACATTTCTGCCAGTTCTGGTTTCTGCTTGTATACTCCCTGTGTTGGGCAACTCACTAGTTCATACGGCAGTCTATTATATCTTTGAGTAATTTTTCTTAATATTGAAATTTCTCCCTAGATTGAGTTGGAATGTGTCTCTCTGGAATCTCTAGGTTTCCATCTTATGAGCCCACTGAAGACAATTATCATCATCTTTCACATGACAGCCCCTCTTAAGGTGGATGTCAGGCTCTCTACCCCCAATTAGGGCCAGGGTGTAGTAGACACAGAAGAGGCTTATGTGAGAGAAAAATGAGAGGATAAAAGCACTAGGGGTTGAACAACAGAGGATTTTGCTGTGGATCCATCTTTGGAAGTACCAGACTATTGATATCAGGGGAATGAAGGAATGGAAGCCAGGAGCCCAAGGTAACCATTAAGAAGCAGAGATATGGCAACCCTAAAGCTGACTGAGCCCTAGAAATTGCAGGCTGATATGAGATTATTGGAATGAAGAATTTGTTAACCTAGTGGCAAAAGGTGGCTAAGGTAGGTGCAAGTAATTCTTTGAACTATTAGATGAACGTAATGGAAAAAGCAATGATATAAAAATCACCAGGCCTAAAAGAAAGCTATTATTGAAGACCTCCTTATGCAATCTCAAAATGTTCTTACTCATGTTTTCACTAATATAGTCCCTTTATATAAAATTACACACACGCAGGTGTGGCTGGTACATAGCTCCCTTAGCTATAAGTGGAAAATGAAAGGGAATATATTGCTCTAGAAATTCTTATTTCCTTCCTTTCACTCTTCCTCTGACCTCAAGGCTCCCCCTTTTCCTAGCTCCACAAAAATTTTCAGACCACTCAATAACCTATTATGGAATTCAGATGTTTGTTGGAGACTTGGGGGTGAGTCTAAAGAAGCAGAGATTTTCTCTAGGTTGGCTGCTGTCAGAAAGTGGGGTAACTGTATTATTGAATAGCTCAATAAATCTTGCCTGTAGGAAGGGCAGACTAGAAATAATAAAGATGTGATTGATTGATGAAGAAATAGCAGTCATTCATTTTAGGCAAAAGAGAAGATATCTGGTATTTTGCGGTTGGCACAGCTACCTTGTTTTTGTCTGTGCTCAGACAAAATTATGAAGTGTTCTTGTTTTGTCTCACTTTCTCATGGTCTCAGAGTAACCTTGTCTGATTCTGTTATTCAGTGAGATTGTTTATGTCCAAGAGAGGAATGATATGCCTAGTTATGAGTGCCCAGTTGGCTTCTAGATAGCAGGGGCTGCTTGTTTTTCCTAGTTTTAGACAACGGAGATTTAACACTAAGTCCTTGTTTGCAAGGAGCTCACAGCCTGCAGGGAAGCAAACATTTACAACACCAGGTGAGGATCACAATAATGGAGATGCTATCTCTAGAGAGAGGATGGCTTATTAGGAGCAGAGGGGAGTGTCAGATAAAGCTTCACAAAAAAGGATGTATTTGATCTGGGAAAATGATGAGCGTGTGAGTGTATGTGTGTGAGAGGAAATCCTTTATGTGCGTGGCAGTCTATATGTTCCAAATTAGAAATTCAATTCAAGCCCAAGCAACTTTGCAACTATAGACGTTTTCTTCCTTTTCTTTCCTGGGAAGAAAATTAGCCTTTCTATTTTCATCATTGAAATCGCCATTTGTCATTCTCAAGGTGCCTCGATGCCTTTGTCTCTGCTGTCAGCTGGCAGCGAGGCTAAAAATAGCTGGCAGAGGGAACCGCTACACGCTGAACATTAAAAATAGAAAGGGAAGCACTGGTGTGAATAATGCATGGGAGAGGATCCCGTTTGCGTTGGCCTTCGTGTGCTCTGGGGGCCTGGCCGCTGGGCACAGTCATGCAGGGCGAGGAAGGATTGAGGCATTTGTGTTACACTGCAATGAAAGGGCAGCCCACAAATTACAGCTTCCCCGTCTGCCTGCAGTGGCCAGGGAGGGATAGGAGGAAATGGAGACTGGACAAGTGTTCTGCAAGACAAACCGTGAGTCTAATTTGGAGATACATATTCAAATGCGTTGTCATTGGGAACCAGGACAAAGGAGAAAGCAGGTCTGTGACACATCAGGCCCTCTCTAAAGGCACTTGGATTCCCTGTGTTCCGTAATTCACACTCTGGGCAACCACAGCTACTCTGCGAGGGGGATTTTACTCATAAATCATCAGAGTATAATCTCTGTAAAATCCAGTGCTCAAAGTTGAGACCCATATTACACCAGCTGGAGCAGAACTGTCTCCACGGCCGTAAACACTGTAGGTTCTTCTTCACTATTGCTGAATAACTGAATTTCCCTTTACGTTGATTATTCCTCATGACCAGATGTTAGTTATTCCTGGAAGTCCTAGATTGCCAGAGTTGAAGCAACTCCAAGATTGGCAGGTAAATTAAAGGCGCTGAGGTCCAGGGAGGAAGGAAATTGTCTGAGGTCATTCTGGCGTCAGAGGCAGGGTCGACTGCCTTGACTTTGCCTTCCCGAGCAGTCTGCTGCTGAGTCACCTCTCCAAATCCTTGGTGAAATAGGTACCTGGTTCCCAAATGCAGACTCTATCTGCACATCCAAGCCTTGAAGCAGGTAGAGTTCGTCCTGTCTGAAATGGGGCACACTTATGGCTTGGTATACAGTCCCTTCTCGGCCATGAAGTGTGAAACAAAACCGGCCATGGGCCCCTGACATTGCTCCTGGAGTAATGGGTCAGTCTCCACTCCACCTACCTAGGGATGGAGGGTTTGATTTTATCCTAGTATTGAATTATCCCAGTATCGAATTAACTGTTCCTAGCTCTCCTGAGAGAAAGATAACTCTGCTACTGAAGAGATTGTCCCTCTTTCCTCAAGGAAGATCGGGGTCTCATCCTGAACCCAAGCCTAGCACCTTTGCCTAGTGGGTGAGAACACAACTTTGAAATCAGCCTGGGCTCAAATCCGGTTCCGTCCTTTGCCATCTTTTCGACTTTGGGCAGTATACCTGATATCTCAAGGCTCGTTTCTTGCTTCTGAAGCATGGCCAATAATACTGATCCACCAGGGCTGCTATAAATATGAGCCTATTAAGACGCCGACCGGCCGGGTGTGGTGGCTCACGCCTGTAATCCCAGCACTCTGGGAGGCCAAGGGGGGTGGATCACAAGGTCAAGAGCTCAAGACCAGCCTGGTCAATATGGTGAAGCCCCCGTCTCTACTAAAAACACAAAAGTTAGCTGGGTGTGGTGGCCTGCGCCTGTAGTCCCAGCTGCTCGGGAGGGTGAGGCAGGAGAATCGCTTGAACTCGGGAGGCAGAAGTTGCAGTGAGCCGAGATTGCACTGCACTCAGGCCTGGGTGACAGAGCGAGATTCCATCTTAAAAAAAAAAGAAAAAGAAAGAGAGAAGGAAGGAAGGAAGGAAGGAAGGAAGGAAGGAAGGAAGGAAGGAAGGAAGGAAGAGGGAAGGAAAAAGAAAAGAAAAAAGAAAACGCTGACTGTAGTGACCACACAACCTGGCACTCAAAAACTGTGAGTCCCTTCCCCTTCCCAGAAGACCCTTCTTTCTGTCTGCATGCTCCGGATGTCCCTACGAGGTCTGAATCCCAGGTGTGTAACACACTTTCTCCGTAGCCTTTAGGAAGCTGGGAACCTCAGGGCGTCCATTCCTTACGAAGATGATCAAACCTCCCGTGCTGGCCGCCTGGAAGGTTAGCAAGATAATGTAGGAAGCCAGTCGCACAGTAGGTACTCAGTAAAACACAGCTGGTATCACGTTTATTCCCCAGGTCCTGCGCAGCCTGAAGCACTCACGGTGCTCCATCTCAACTGTCCAGCTGCAGTGCCACACGCACGGAGCATGAACGTCACATCCGGTTGGAGCATGAACGTCACATCCGGTTGGAGCACAAACGTCACATCCGGCTAGATGCAGAGACTGGCTTCCGCTTCCTGTCCTGTGGACGCTGGTTTGAGGCTAAACTTAGTTCTTGAATTACTCTCCATTATCTCTAAAGGGCAAAAGGCCCCGCACAAGGAGTCAACCAGTCTGCTTCCTTCTCCAGTCCAGCCTGCCTTGGGTTCCCCTACCTCCCGTTCCTCTGCCTTCCTCTCACTCCCTCTGCTCCAAAACGGGCCTTTCCCTGCAGGTCTTGGCTTCGGGCGACTGTGAGGCTTGAGTCATGCTTAGTGAGAGTCCTTTTTACGCTAAATATAAAGCTCCTGCTTTCACATTTATTTATTTTAGCAGTCATTTTTAAAGAAAAGCGATTCTGAGACGGGTGAGCCCCAGGCTTCCAAGGATGTGAAAACCCGTTTTCGTGCAGGAAGCCATGGAACCAGCATGGAATACGCTTAATTTGGTGGCGTCACCTTCTCTTTTCTTTCTTGCAGCCACAGTTCATTTATTCAGACATCCATTTAATCATTAATTAATTCATTCATCAAGCCCCCAAAACAACTCCTGTTCTGCGCTGGGCAGGCTGTCACTAGAGAGGAATGAGATGTTCCCTGACCTTCAGGGGAGTAGACCCCAAGGAAGTGAGACCACTATGGCTAATGTTTGTCAGAAATCCTGCAGATTCTACACTTTTCCTGTTTCAATTTAGTCTTCTTACAAGCTGATCTAGTGGGCATCAATATTTTCTCCCTAATTTACAGGAGAGGAAACAGATTTGGAGGATTTTGTGCTATATTCAAGATTAGACAATTATTAAATAAATTTTCCCCAGACTCACTCTCGGCTGATGAATTTATCATATACTCTATGTGAAAAATAGTAAGTCCTCAGTTTCAGTTCTACTTTCTCCTTAAATATATAAGCATTCAATCTTCCTCCTGATAATTAAAGCAAGGAAAAAAATTGTCAAGGAATGAGCAACATTTTAAATATCTTGAACGTGGTTATAATTATAGAACAAAATATGGATTTGCTCACTCAGTAAGCTTTTCCCTACTTGTTAGGCAAGAGGGCACCCCCTTGAGGCTTGAAAGGGGGGAATTTGGAAGGAATGCAGACAATCCTGCTGTTTCTATTAGGATTGTGTTAAGATGTTAAACTGTGAGTAATAGCTAATACTACCATAGTGACTTATGCAAAAAGTCCAGGAGTAGGTACAACGACTCAAAGGTGACCAGGTTCCTTCTCTCTGGCTGTTCTGCTCTCTTTAATATATAATTTTCATTCTCATAGGCACACAGTGTCTGCTGTCTCTCTAGTACCACATCTGCATTCTAGGCAGGAAGAAGGGAGAACAGCAAAGGGCATGTGGCATTCTCCAGGAAACAATGCTTTACTCAGAATCTTCTAACTACATCTTACTGGGCAGAGCTGGATCATATGACATCGTCTCCTTGCTGAGAATGTGAGCTTTTCACATTCCAGATTCTACAGAAGTTCATGGAAAGAGACAGGGGGTTGGAATGGCTGTTGAATAAGTTAACCTTCAGTATTTGCCTAGTCCTATCAAAATAATTATTAGTCAGCATATTCCTGCAATGCATGCAGAAAATAGATTTGTAAAGGCTGAGATAAATGAGTAAGAGTGTCCGGATTTGTTTGATTGTGAAATGGGAAAGAAACACCCCCATATTCTTGACCCTTTCTACTGTAATGACTCTTTCTTCTTGGATCAAGGAAGCAATGTATGTGTGTCTTCCAACTACCAGGGATATACATCATTGTTAAGATGTCAGGGGCTAGGAAAATGACCATAGTGTGATCTTCTGGACCCACCGAACCCTTGGTAAGATGAACCTGAACCAGTGCTAGCCTTGAAACCTCTCTTCCATATACACTTACCCTAATGGGGTGGGCCATAGTCATAATTTGACTGTAGCAACATAGAGACTCAAAGTACTATCAGTGCCCATTCAGGTTCTGTATGCAACAACATTAAAAAGGTCTGAGTATTTCTCTTTCCCTGGTGGACATTTACTCTGCTTAATGGCATTTGGCCCCTCTGAGAAAGGATTTGAGAAATATTAATTGTATCTACTTGTATTGACTTTTCAGGGTCTTGATACACCATCAATTATATTGTGTATCTGTAACTGTCTAAATTTGGAAACTTGATGGGAACCTCAGATTTCCATTGAGGTAGCTAAAATCACCCTTCTGTTTGCCATTCCTCAATTATTTATTATTATAAATAGTAAGCAATACTTAATGCTATTTATTTTTATAAATAGGAAGTAATACATCTATCTTGCCCATAAGATCACCATGATCTCTTAGACAGAGCCTGGGATTTCTGTGGGTGAAAGCACTTTGGTTACCAGCCCTGCCAATGGAGTAATTAAATAATAAAGTTCACCTTTTCTCTAGAGTTAAATGCTGCCACTGGGTCAGTGCTTCAGGAATCCCATCATTTCTGTTGATTTTAGTAAACCCAGGTGCATGACAATATCTTTAACTCTCAACCATGTCTTTTAGAGGGAGATTACTACTGAGCATACAAGAGCTTTTACTCTCTTGTTCACCGTGGCAGTCCTTTCTCAGTGAAGAAAGTATCCTCTGAGCTCTCTCAGGATATATAGTCAGGTGGTATATTATCAGGTCTTACATAGTAAGTCTGTTATAAAACCCTCATTTCTGTGAGACTTCTGACACTTTCCTTATTATAATGCCAAGGAATTTATGTTTTTGTTCTTGTTACCTAGTGTATTATAGATCACTGGCATATCTCACACTCCAGGGAGCCAGCCCAGCTTTGGTAAGAAAAATAATTTCCACCCAATCCAATGCCCAAAAGATGTTCATGTTCAGATCCCAGAAGGCTGTGAATATATTAGACTATACGACAAAAAAGACTTTGAAGATGTGACTAGGTCAAGAATCTTGAGATAAGGACATTCTGGATTGCCTAGATGGACCCAATGTAATCACCTGGGTTCTTATATATAAGAAGATGTCAGGTGGGTTAGAGTCAGAGAGAAGATGTGACAATGGAAAGAGGGATTGGAATGATGCGGGCCCAGCAAACCAAGTAAGGGGGGTAGCCTCTAAAAGCTCAAAAAGGCAAAGAAATTGATTTTCACTATATTTGTTTCTTAGGACTATCGTAACAAAGTATCACAAAGTGACATTTTGGGTGCAGTGGCTCACACCTGTAATCCCAGCACTTTGGGAGGCCAAGACAGGTGAAGAGTTCGAGACCAGCTTGGCCAACATGGTGAAACCCTATCCTACTAAAAATACAAAAATTAGCCATAAGTGATGGCATGCACCTGTAGTCCCAGCTACTCGGGAGGCTGAGGCAGGAGAATTGTTTGAACTTAGGAGGCAAAGACTGCAGTGAGCCAAGGTCACGCCACTGCACTCCAGCCTGGATGACAGAGCAAGACTCCATCTCAGAAACAACAACAACAACTAAGTGGTTTAACATAGTAATTTATTCTCTCCAAATTTGGGACCCTGGAAGCCCAAAATCAAGGATGTCTTTAGGGCAGTGCTCTCTCCAAAGGGCTTAAAGAAGAGTCCTTCCTTGCCTCTTCCTAGCTTCTGGTACTTGGTGGAAATCCCTAGGATTCCTGGGCTTGCAGCTGCATTCGTCCAATTTCTACCTCCATCCTCTCATAATTATCTTCTCTGTCTGTGTCTCTGTATCTGTTCTACTTTTATAAGGACATCAGTCATTGGATTTAGGTCCCACTCCAACCCAATATGACTCAATATGACCTTATCTTAATTTAATTGATTATATCTGCAAAGAACCTGTTCCTATATAAAGCCGTATATTTTGGTTCTGGATGGACGTGCATTGTTTCCCAGGTGGGGGGATGCTATTCAACCTAGTGCACTCACCTAGAGCCTCCAGAAGAAATGCAGCCCTATAGTTTTAGACTTCTGACTTCCAGGACTGTGAGGTAATACATTTGTGTTGTTTTAAGCAACTAAATGTGTAACAATTTGTTACAGCAGCAAGAGGAAACTAACACCCCAGTCAACTAATGAGAATAGCTGGAGGAGTTCTTGTCAAAACACAGAGTTGATGAATTTGCAAGTGCCTCTTCATCAGTGACTTGGAGAAAACTGCCAAAGCCCAAGAGTCCCTCTTCAAAGTCTTAGAATATGTGCCCTAACCAGGTGGAGTAAACAACAAAATATCAGAGAGAGAGAAAACTTCAGATATGTTAGTAAAAACTAGCCAGAAACACAGTTAATCGTGTGTTTGTGTGTATGGGTGGGTGTGTGGAGGTGTGTATACACATATGTGCATACATGTGCATCTCAACTATTCCCTCCAGTTTTGAAAAATGGAGAGACGCCAGGCGCAGTGGCTCACGCCTGTAATCCTAGCACTTTGGGAGGCCAAGGCGGGTGGATCACGAGGTCAAGAGATCGAGACCATCCTGGTCAACATGGGGAAACCCCGTCTCTACTAAAAATACAAAAAATTAGCTGGGCATGGTGGCGCGTGCCTGTAATCCCAGCTACTCAGGAGGCTGAGGCAGCAGAATTGCCTGAACCCAGGAGGCGGAGGTTGCGGTGAGCTGAGATCGCGCCATTGCACTCCAGCCTGGGTAACAAGAGCGAAACTCCATCTCAAAAAAAAAAAAAAAAAAAAAAGAAAAAGAAAAATGGAGAGACAACCTAACATCCTTTTCTCACACATACTGTACCTGAAAGGGAAGGTTAACTGGAGTCATATACAGTAACAGAAGGATCAATAAATCAGCCCCAAAGCATCAGAGCAAATAGAACATCTGTATAGAACTGTTCATGCAGGAGACAGATGGAAAGAAATGACACAACGACTAAGCAAATATAGTACAGAAGAAATAAAAACACTGGAACAATGAACACAGCATGCAGAAGTAAGACAAAGATCCCAACCTGTAAGAAAGCATTAGACATAGAGGAGAAGGAAATGTGTCATAATTGCTAGGATACCTAAACAGGAATATTATTTAAAAATAACAAAGCCAAACAATAATTGATCAAAAAAACAGAATAAGATAAATTAAAAAAAAGTAGGCTTAGTGTCCCAGTTAAATCTGGAAAGCCCTCAGCTAGAATTTTGAAGGAAATTTAATGAAGAGTGCATTTACAGAGGCCAGCTCTGGGTAAAAGATACCATTGAGAGATGGCAAAGAACCCAAGTACCACTGACAGTAGGCCTGGTGGTAACCCTTGGCCTGTAAGGGCATAGAGAGGAACCAGTGTTAGTGGAATCGTGGGAGAAGTGATTTCCAACAGGGACTTAGTCACAGAAGGATGCAACCGCTGCTAGAATCACAGCAGCAGTCAGGGAGGGAGTGGGAGAAACAATTCTTGACCACTCTTTCCTCTGTTTTCTCATCTCTTCCTAGTGTCTCCCATTGGCTGAATCCAACCAGAAGAGACAGCGAAAAGCAGATAGGGTAAGGCAGTCCTTAGGGCCATCCTCTAAAGGTATAGACCAAAGTAAAGAAAGGAAATGCATAAATGTGGAAGGGGCAAGTGGAAAATGGCTAGCACACAGGTATACTGGTCCTGTTTATGAAATACTTGGGGCCCCCTGGGTCTCTCCAGGAGGCTCCTTGCTCATGGCATCCTTGATTGTAAATCCCCTGTGACCACAGTCTCATGTCATAACACTGCCTTCTATCAACCTAGTTTTAACCAGGCCCATCCTAGAGGAAACTAAAGCTGTTCCACCTCCCTGGCCCAAGCCAACCAGACGCACCCTGATTGTGGCTTCCCTAGTGGATCCCTGTGAAAGGCAATAAACACTAAATGCTTCAATGTGTTAATACCACTATGGGATGAATTTTGACCAGCGATATTAGATGAGACAAAGTAAGACATAAGATGAGCAGAAGTCTGCAAACACATATATATATATTTCTCCCCTTGGGAATGAGTGTATTTATAGATAGATAGATGGATGATAGATAGATAGATGATAGATAGATAGATGATAGATAGATAGGTTGTTCTTCTCCCCCTTGATGCAGTGATTCCATATAACCTCTCCAGAAAAATCCCTCATAACCAAGTCACCAACTGTTTTCTTGAGAAGCTAATGTCAGTTTTCATTACTTTATTCTCTTTCCTGCATCTTCCTCTCCTCATATTACACCCATTCAATTAAGCTTGGCCTCAGTCTTTACTTTTAAGGGAACCCATGCTAAGGTAATTGGTTTAGGAAGTGATATAAGAAAACAGACCTTCCAGATAAAGTTTTGGAGGTAAATTTCCCATAAGTCTGAAGGCAAGACAAACTCTACTGCTTATGGTAAGTGCAGTAATGATAGCCTTTCAACATAATCACCATTACTAAAGTTTCACTTACATTTAATTGGAATAAAGTGCCACTGGAATGCAGGACTTGGGAGATCAAATTGCAGCTGCATTTGACCAGTGATATGGTTTGGCTGCATCCCCACCAAAATCTCATCTTGAATTATAGCTCCCATAATTCCTCTGTGTTGTAGGAGGCACCCGGTGGGAGTATGGAGGTGGTTTCCCCCATAGTGTTCTCATGGTAGTGAATAAGTCTCATGAGATCTGATGATTTTATAAGGGGTTTCCCCTTTCCCTTGGCTCTCATTCACTCTTGCCTGCTGCCATGTAAGACATCCCTTTGTTCTTCCTTCATCTTCTGCCGTGACTGTGAAGCTTCTCTAGCCATGTGGAACTGTGAGTCCATTAAACCTCTTTTCTTTATAAATTACTCAGTCTTGGGATGTCTTTATTAGCAGTATGAGAACAGACTAATACAGTAAATTGGTACCAGTAGAGTGGGTGCTACTGTAAAAATACCAAAAAATGTGGAAGTGACTTTGGAACTGGGTAACAGATTGGAACAGTTTAGAGGGCTCAGAAGATGACAGGAAGATGTGGGAAAGTTTAGAATGAAACTTCCCAGCAATTTGTTTAATAGCTTTGATCAAAATGCTGATAATGATATGGACAATTAAATTCAGGCTGAGGTGGTCTCAGATAGAGATGAGGAACTTGTTGAGAACTGGAGTAAAGGTGACTCTTGCTATGTTTTAGCAAAGAGACTGGAGGCATTTTGTCCCCGCCCTAGAGATTTGTGGAACTTTGAACTTGATGGAGATGTTTAGAATATCTGGTGGAAGAAATTTCTAAGCAGCAAAGCATTCAAGATGTGACTTGGGTGCTGTTAAAAGCATTCCGCTTCAAAAGGGAAACAGCATAAAAGTTCAGAAAATTTTCAGTGTGATGATGTAGTAGAAAAGAAAAACTCATTTTCTGAGGAGAAATTTAAGCCAGCTGCAGATATTTGCATACGTAATGAGAAGCCAAGTGTTAGTCATCAAGACAATGGAGAAGATGTCTCCAGGGATGTCAGAGACGTTTTCTGAAGCTCCTCCCATCATAGTTCTAGACGCCTAGGAGGAAAAAGTGGTTTCATTGACCAGCACCAGGGCTTCCTGCTGTGTGCAGCCTAGGAACTTGGCACCCTGCATCCTAGCTATTCTAGCCATGGTTAAAAGAGGCCAAGTTACAGCTCTGGCCATGGTTTCAGAGAGTTCAAACCCCAAGCCTTGGCAGCTTTCATGTGGTATTTAGCCCAAAGGTGCACAGAAGTCAAGAAGTTTGGCAGCCTCCACCTAGATTTCAGAGGATGTACAGAAATGCCTGGATATCCAGGCAGAGGTTTGCTGCAGGGGCAGAGCCCTCATGGAGAACCTCTGCTAGGGCACTGCAGAAGGGAAATGTGGGGTTGGAGCTCCCACACAGAGTCTCCATTAGGGCACTGCCTAGTGGAGCTGTGAGAAGAGGGCCATTGTCCTTCAGACCCCAGAATGGTAAATCCATCAATGGTTCGCACCATGCACCTGGAAAAGCCAAAGAAACTCAATTCCAGCCTGTGGAAGCAGCCAAGAGGAAGTCTGTACCCTGCAAAGCCATAGGGGTGGAGCTGCTCAAGACCATGGGAACCCACCTCTTACATCAGCATGACCTGGATGTGAGACATAGAGTCAAAGGAGATCATTCTGGAGCTTTAAGAATTTACTGCCCCACCCGATTTTGAACTTGCATAGGGCCTGTAGTCCCTTCGTTTTGGCCAATTTCTCCCCCTTGGAATGAGTGTATTTATCCAATGACTGTACCCCCATTGTATCTAGGAAGTAACTAACTCACTTTTGATTTTACAGGCTCATAGGTGGAAGGGGCTTACCTTGTCTCAGATGAGACTTTGGACTATGGACTTCTGAGTTAATATTGAAATAAGTTAAGACTTTCAGGGACTGCTGGGAAGGCGTGATTGGTTTTGAAATGTGACGCCATGAGATTTGGGAGGGGCCAGGGGTGGAATGTTACAGTCCGGCTCTGTGCCCACCCAAACCTCATCTTGGATTGTAGCTCCCATAATTCCCACATGTTGTGAGAGGGACCCAGTGGGAGATAACTGAATCATGGGGGTGGTTTTCCCCATACTGTTATCATGGTAGTGGATAAGTCTCACAAAATCTGATGATTTTATAAAGGGTTTCCCTTTTACTCGGTTCTCATTCTCTCTTGCCTCTGCCATGTAAGATGCTCCTTTCACCTTCCACCGTGATTGTGAGGCCTCCTCAGCCACGTGGTACTGTGAGTCCATTAAAACTCTTTTTCTTTATAAATTACCCAGTCTCTGATATGTCTTTATCAGCAGCATAAAAATGGGCTAATACAAGCAGTATGTGAGTAATAAGAATTATGAAGAATGTGGTATGGAGTGACCACTTTTGATGGCACTACAGCCTTTAGAAATGAAAAAAAAAAAAGATCAGAGATGTTAATTGTTAACTTAAAGCTTCTATGAAAGTCAGATTGGTCTCTGCTATAGTTTGGCTATTTGATCCTCCAAATCTCATGTTGAAATTTGGTACCCTATTTTGGAAGTGGGGCCTGTTGGTAGGTGTTTGAGTCATGGAAATGTATCCCTCGTGAATGACTTGGTGCCATTCTCCCAGGAGTGAGTGGGTTCTCACTGACTGTTAGTTCTTGCAAGAACTGGTGGAGCCTGGCACTTCATCCTCTCCTTGACTCCTTGTCATCCTGTGATCTCTGTATGATGGCTCCCCTTCTCCTTCCATCGTTAATGGAAGCAGTATGAGGCTCTCACCAGAAACTATGCAGATGCTGACATTATGTTTTATGTACAGCCTGCAGGACCATGAGCCAAATAAGCCTCTGTTCTGCATGAATGACCTAGCCTTAAATATTTCAGCGTAGCAACATAAATGGACTAAGTCTCCATGGCAGTTTTAAAGAATAATTTCATCTCCTACAGTCACAGGGCAGACTTTGCTGAAAACAAAGCCCAGGATCTGATTGTTTACAAAGACATAGTTTCAAAGGAAACTATATATAATCTTGACAGGTCTCCTATATGAAAGTCTGGACCATGATAGGTAAAGAGTGAGACCATGAGACTTAGGATAGGGATATTTGGGTAGATGAGCTTGAGAATCTTAAAATCTCAAATTCTCCTAAACCCCTCTGGCTGACAGAGAAGCCACTTTCCCCTTAAAAGATAAACAGTCTCTCCTTACAAGGACATAGTATTAATATAAAGACCTTACTTGAAGCTCTTGCAAAAGTGCCTCTCAAGATGTGAGTTTTTCTCAAAGTCCGCCTCCTTAATTATTTTCAGGCTAATAAGAAGGGTCCATGTGATGGTTAATATTGAGTGTCAACTTGATTGGATTGAAGACTCCGAACTATTGTTCCTAGGTATGTCTGTGAGGGTGTTGTCAAAGTAGATTGACATTTGAGTTAGTGGACTGGGAAAGGCAGACCCACCCTCAATCTGGGTGGGCACGATCTAATCAGCTTCCAGTGCGGCCAGAATAAATGCAGGCAGAAGAACATGGAATGACGAGACTGGATTGTTCTTCTGCCCTACACCTTTCTCCTGGGCTGGATGCTTCCTGCCCTCGCACATCAGTCTCCAAGTTCTGCCACTTTGGGATTCTTGACCTTCTGCCACAGACTGAAGGCTGCACTGTCGGCTTCCCTACTTTTGAGGTTTTTGGACTCAGACTGGCTTCCTTGCTCCTCAGCTTGAGGACAGCCTATTGTGGGACCTCACCTTGTGAT
This sequence comes from Aotus nancymaae, assembly GCF_030222135.1. NCBI lineage: Eukaryota > Metazoa > Chordata > Mammalia > Primates > Aotidae > Aotus > Aotus nancymaae. The sequence continues at coordinate 80,645,901 of NW_026988450.1, read as the reverse complement.
CGTGTGAGTCAATACTCCTTAATAAACTCCTCTTTATATATACATCTATCCTATTCTGTCTTTCTAGAGAAGCTGGACTAACACAGTCAGTTTTTACCTCAGCCCAAATCAGGAAGTACAAGCCTTGTTTTGGAAATAGAGAGAGACTTCATACTAAAGGAACTGAATATTTTCCTTGTGTCACAATGACTCAGGTCTGTCATTAACCTTCGCTGGCTAACTGGTCACCTATTTTTCACCAGCAAAGTTTTCCAGAACTTTTAAGTGAGAGGATACATTATGAACACCCACTTATATTTTGTTTTGGTGGCTTAATTTTAAAGATGCGTTAATCTTTTATGACTCAATTTTTAAAATAGGAAACTGAAAGAGTTGTAGTTATAGGAGGTGAACTAGGAAGCTTCATTTTAAAGCTAGTTAACGGGAAGGTTTATCTAATTTTCACCATTTAATCAGTTATACATGCACACTTTGCTTTATTCAAACAAACGATTGTAAGTTAAAAGTAAATCAACTATACGTAACACATGCAACAGGAAAACCTCGAATAACACTATTTTGAACAGGATAGTTCATTTCTCTCACACATAAAAGATGTCAGACAGGCTCAGTGGCTCATACCTGTAATCCCAGCACTTTGGGATGCTGAGGTGGGCGGATCATGAGGTTAAGAGTTTGGAACCAGCCTGACCAACATGGTGAAACCCCATCTCTACTAAAAATACAAAAATTAGCCAGGTGTGGTAGCACATGCCTGTAATCCCAGCTACTCAGGAGACTGAGGCAGGAGAATCACTTAAATCTGGGAGGCAGAGGGTGCAGTGAGCCGAGATTGAACCACTGCACTCCAGCCTTGGGGCAACAGAGTGAAAGCCCATCTCAAAAAAAAGAAAAAAAAAAAGTCAGGAGGAGGCAATCTGGGCTATAATGGAAGCTTCACACTTTCTTCAGGGAGACAACTGCTTATCTCATGAGCCATCATCACTGAGTGATTCCATCCTCAGGATGAGTCAGGATGGAAGAAGTCTGTGGAAGTTTAATATCAAGTCCCATTTTGAACAGGCTGCAAAAGAATCTGTGAAAGACAAAACAGTGCTCCTCCCTACTGGGTCAGCTCCTTGAAACAGCTTTCCCGTAACACTTCTACCTAAATCTCCTTGCCCAAAGTTAGTCTTATGGTCTCATCTAGCAGCAAGGGAAGCTGAGAAATGTTGCTTTATAGCCGGGCACATTGTCACAGTGAATAAAATTGAGGTTCCATAGCTGAGAAAAAGGGAATATGTGCATATTGGGGGGCAATGAACAGTCTCTGTCCCAAGTAAGACAGTCTTAATTCATTTACCAAATGCCAAGTACTCTATAAAGGAAGAGGTAAAATGAGTTTAAAAAATAAAGACAAGCTGTACAGAAGCTCTGAAGTTTAATTAGATCCCATTTGTCTATCTTGGCTTTTGTTGCCATTGCTTTTGGTGTTTTAGTCATGAAGTCCTTGCCTATGTACAGCAAAAGAAACAATTATTAGAGTGAACTGATAACCAACAGAATGTGAAAATGTTTTTGCAATCTACCCATCTGACAAAGGGCTAATACCAGAATCTACAAAGAACTAAAACAGATATACAAGAAAAAAACAAATAAACCCATTCAAAAGTGGGTGAAGGATATGAACAGACACTTCTCAAAAGAAGATGTATATGAGGCCAACAAACATATGAAGAAATGCTCATCATCACTGGTCATTAGAGAAATGCAAATCAAAGCCACATTGAGATACCATCTCACACCAGTTAGAATGGTGATCATTAAAAAGTATGGAGACAACAGATGCTGGAGAGGATCTGGAGAAATAGGAACACTTTTACACTGTTGGTGGGAGTGTTAATTAGTTCAACTATTGTGGAAGACAGTGTGGTGATTCCTCAAGGATCTAGAAATGGATTTGACCCAGCAATATCATTACTGGGTATATACCCAAAGGATTATAAATTGTTCTATTATAAAGACACATGCACACATATGTTCATCACAGCACTGTGTACAATAGCAAAGACCTGGAACCAACCCAAATGCCCATCAGTGATAGATGGGACAAAGAAAATGTAGCACATATAAATCATGGAATACTATGCAGCCATAAAAAATGATGAGTTAATGTCCTTTGTAGGGACCTGGATGAATCTGGAAACTAACATTCTCAGCAAACTGACACAAGAACAGAAAACCAAACATTGCATGTTCTCACTCATAGGTGGGTGTTGGACAATGAGAACACATGGACTCAGGGAGAAGAGCATCACACACTGGGGTCAGTTGAGGGGGACCGGGGAGGGATGGGGGGGTGGGAAGGGTGGGGAGGGATAACCTGGGGAGAAATGCCAGATATAGATGAAGAGGGAATGGAGGCGGCAAACCACCTTGTTATGTGTGTACTTATGCAACAGCCCTGCATGATCTGCACATGTACCCCAGAACCTAAAGTACAATTTAAAAAAAAAAGAAAAAAAAAAAGAAAATGAAGACAAGCAAGACACAGATATTCAGGGACTCACAGTATGATGGGAGCGCTGATTATGAAATAAACGAGTTTATGTGAGAATGACTGCTGCCCTCATGACAGGTTATGTCAAAGAGGGCCATTGTCAGTTGGGCCAGGGGTTTGGTGGAGACAGAGAGGTTTTCTTCAGGCAATCTGGAGAGGTAGAGCAAATGAAAACAAAATACAAGAGGTGGCACCCCATCTCTGCACACTTCTGTTCCTGCAACTCCTGGAGATTTTGTTCCACGAACCCAGAAATTCCCCTTTTCCTTAAGCCGGTTGAGGTAGTTTCTGCAATTGCAATAAGGGTTTTGAATGATATAGTCATCATGCAGAACAGGCCTTGTAAAGAAAATAAAAACAATCTATGCATCAGGTAACACCATTAGCAAAATGTAGGGTGACCAACTCATCTGATTTGCTGCAACTGTCCCTGTTTTAGCACTGGAAGTCCCTCATCCTAAGAATTCCCTCCATCTCTTGAAAACCAGATAGTTGGTCACTGGACAGTAAAGTGTTATCCATATTTTGTGTGGGAAAGAGAAGACAAGGGGGGAAATAGGGAGTATTTTCAAATAGGTGAAATGTTCTCACAGGTAAGAAAAAAATAGATGCTCTGTGCAGTTCCAAGGGTTATATAATAACTTGGCAGATGCTGAGGTGAGAGTATTAAAAGGCAGATTGCCTCATTATAAAGACAATTTTTGTAAATATCAGAGCTTCCCAAGGCTGGAATTGGCTTGCATTGGAAGGGTAATTGTTCAGAGAGGTCATGTGGTCAGAACTGGACTGGAACCCTGGCTCTACCCCTCCCCAGCTGCGTGGTCTTGGGAAAGTTAGTTAATTCCTCTAAACCTCAGTTTGCCCATCTGTGAAATGGCAATGATATTTATACCTACCTCACTGCGTTGTGAGGATGAAAAGAGGTAAAGCCAAGTAAATCCTCAGTAGGTTCTAGTTATAAACAGAGAGAAGTAATGAGCTTCCTTGTCAGTAGTAAAGACGGAATGACCCTTAATATGAATGCTGCGGAGGATGTCAAGCATGGATGCCTGCAAATGAGAAGGACTCGGAGGACTTGAAATTTCCTTTCTAGGCAAAGATTCCGTTTTGATTTGATTTTGTATAAAAGATGTTGCTGATAGGGCTGTTTTAGAGATGGATGCTTGCGATGATTTTTGACAGACTTTCCTTATAAAGCTTTTTAGGGCTTCTTTAAAATACATTTTGCTGAGCTTTAAAATGAGGAGCATCTGTCTGCTTCCAGCTGTCTAGACCTGGGTTATTTCTGCCCTCGGCCACTTTAATGAGGTTGTTAGAGTGACAGGGTGTGTTACTGGCCACAGCTTTGGAGACTTGGGTCAGGGAGACTCTTTTCAGCAGCAGCCCTGTGAAAAAGGGACCAGAGCGCTGTCAGTCTCCCTCACCTCCCACTGCACCCGCCTCTGGGGTTTCAAAGTGCTGGGGGCAGTTTAGTTACAGCAATGTGACACCATTGCTAAGAGGGTAAAGTACCATCTTTTGCTGAGAGGATAACACCATTGCTGAAAGGATTAAGTATCATCCATTAATTTTTTTCTAAGTTTCATTTAAAAAAAATCGAGCTATGACTTTCATAGAGAAAAGTGAACATAGCTTAAGTGTACAGCCTGATGATGTTTTTTGTAGATGTGTGCCCCCATTTGACCACTGCCAAGACCAAGATGTAGAATATTTTCACCCCTTCAGAAGCTTCCCTGGGGCTCTTTCCCAGTCATCAAGCCCACCCAGCTGAGGTAACCACTGTTTGGATCTCCAGAACCATGCATTTGTTTCACCCATTTTTGGTCTACATATAAATAGAATTATACAGCATGTATTTTTGGTGTGTGTTTAGCTTATTTTAATCAACATAAAATCTGTGTATTTGTCAAGTATACATCTAAATCATAATTTTCCTAAGTTAAAAACTTGACTCATGCAAATATAAATTGACTATGTATCAAAGATTGTATTCAACAGATTCATTAATAAAGGAATCAGTAGAACACTAAAAACGGATTTCAATGAGAATATATTTGAATTACTGAGATTTATATTTTCTACCAGACAGAATTTGTTTGGTTTGCTGTAGACAGGAATCCTTTTCATTGCCATGAACAGGAGACATTTTCACTGCTATCAGTTTTCCATAACTTAAAGTTGTTTAGACAATAGAAAGAAAAGCATACATTCTATACACTCAGATAATATTGGAGAGTCCTCTAGACAGCACGTAGTATTGCTGGACAATAAGTGGACGTCCAGGGATCTCTGGCCCTTTTCTAAAACTTGGCAATTATTTCCTGATGATACAAACACACCTCAATTTATTCATCTATTTGCTTGCTGATAAGAATTTGGGTTAGTTGCAGTTTGGAGTTACTATTAATAAAGCTTCCATGGGCATGTTTGTCTATGTCTTTTTGTGGACATGTGCAATCACTTCTCTCGAGTATGTACCTAGGAGTGGAATCACTAGTTCATAAAAATAATATATTTATTATCAATATAATAAACTATTAATGTATTTCACTTTAGCAGTTCATCCTGCCATGAAAGAGTGTGAGAACCTCCGTCAGCTCACAGACTTCTGAAAGTAAAGTAACAACAACCAACTCTTATCTCAACCTTCAGAACAATCCTTCCAATCGATACTTGGTTTTTCCATTTTGCAGATGGGGAAATGGAAGCTCTGAGAAGGAAGGAAATCTGCACAAGATCTCACAGTGCTAGAGCAGGACTTAGGTCCAAGGGTTTTTGAAATCCTCTATCAATCAGGAATTTTTCTAATATACCAATGGTTTTGGAATTTTTCTAATACAGAAATTTTTCTAATATACCAAACTTATGTGTTTCTTAGTTCTATTAGCATAAGCCCTTTTTTTCTCCAAAATGTAGTCATAAAAAGAATCCAGTATATAAAACAAATCATAATTAAGCTGCTAAGGCGGAATGGAGGGCCACGAGGACAGTGGCTTGCTTGTCTGTGAGAACTCTGAGCCCCCGCATCCTCCTATTTCCACCCTCTGCAGGCCTAAGTCCCTCCCCTGGATTTGCAAACCACGGAGGCCCTAGGAGCATCCTCGCAGGCTCCAAGTACAGATGGATAATTTGTAGCAACACTCTTTTTTATTTATTTAAGAAAATATCCATATCTAAAATTTGGAGACTCTCTTACTTAAACTCAAATATAACCCAAGAGCAAAATATAACCTGAGGAGCCAGACAGTGTGCTGCGTAAAAAGGCAGTCGCTTTGTGAGAAAACTGGATGACGCTGTGGGCCCCTATCTCCCTGTGGTGCTTTGAATTGGGAGTCTTAGTGGCAGTGGAATCTCCTGGAGCTTCTTGCTAAAAGGCAGGTAGCAGAGAAAGAAATACTTTTTAATAAGGAGACTTTCCCCAAAGCTCAAATAAATCAATTGTGCACGCTGCTATTCTCTCATCCTCAGATGGTGAGCTGGGCTGATTGAAGTCAGAGGTCTCTTAACATTCCTTGACATCTGGATTTTTAAAAGGGATTCCAGATATCTCTTAATGTTCCTTGATTTCACCATAGAAGCTTAATTATTACCCTTGGAATGTTAGGAGATCTCTGACGTCATTCAGATCAGCTTGCCATCTAAGGATGAGCATCTCCTCGTTGTCCAGCTATGTGACCTTGGACCAATTATTTTATATCTCCCAGCTTCAGTTTCGTGTCTGTGCAATTGTGTCAATGACCACAGAGGGGAGAAGTGAGGATTATGTGAGCTGCATTGTGCCCATGAGAGTTCCAGGCTGTGGGAGGTGCTCAGTAAAAATGTCTTTTCTCCCCTGGTTCCTCTGCTGAGCAAAGCACACATCCTGCAGATGTCCCAGCCATTTCAGAAATGTGTCATGGTGACAGTAGTGTGGCTTTGCTTTCTGCTTTCCTTCTGGTACTGAGATAAGCCATTCCACGCTTCAGCACGAAGCCAAGGGAGGGAGAGCAAGGATGACATTGGTAGGAGGGACTGAAGAGAAGCATATTTGTGCAGTGAATTTTATAAACATGAGATGATGAGATCATTACACCAGCTATTCCAGGAGCAGAATCAGCACCCCAGCTAGAAAAGAGGGCAGGTCTCTGGAAAGCTGTAATTTTAGCTTACTTGTAATGGCAATAATCACTAGCATTTATTGAGCTTTTAATGTGTGCCAAACATTGTGCTAAGCAATTTACATGCATTATCTCATTTATCTTCACATCAATTCTGTCACATAGATGTCATGCTATCTCATCTTAAAAATGAGGGGATTGGCAGGGCGCAGTGGTGCACACCTATAATCCAAGCACTTTGGGAGGCCAAGGTGGGTGGATCACCTGAGGTCAGGAGTTCGAGACCAGCCTGACCAACATGGTGAAACCCCATCTTTACTAAAAATACAAAAATTAGCTGGACATGGTGATGGGTGCCTATAATCCCAACTACTCAGGAGGCTGAGGCAGGAGAATCACTTGAACCCGGAAGCAGATGTTGAAGTGAGCTGAGATCACACCATTGCACACCAGCCTGGGTGACAAAAGTGAAACTCCATCTCAAAAAAAAAAAAAAAAAAAAAAAAAAAAAAAAGCAGATGCGTGGATTGAGGCACTGGGATCTTATGTACCTCTCCCAAGTTCACTCAGCCAGCAAGCAGGGCAATTATGTTCACCTAGGCTCTCACAACAATACTAGTTGGAGTATCAGTTTGGTGGCTGTAACCAAGGTTCAAATACAGTGGCTTAAACAAATCAGAAGTTAATTGTTTTGGCCGGGCGCGGTGGCTCAAGCCTGTAATCCCAGCACTTTGGGAGGCCGAGGCGGGTGGATCACGAGGTCAAGAGATCGAGACCATCCTGGTCAACATGGTGAAACCCCGTCTCTACTAATACAAAAAATTAGCTGGGCACGGTGGCGCGTGCCTGTAATCCCAGCTACTCAGGAGGCTGAGGCAGGAGAATTGCCTGAACCCAGGAGGCGGAGATTGCGGTGAGCCGAGATCGCGCCATTGCACTCCAGCCTGGGTAACGAGCGAAACTCCGTCTCAAAAAAAAAAAAAAAAAAAAAAAAAAAGAAGTTAATTGTTTCTCATGTGTCAATCCTGATGTCACCTGTCAGGGATCAGTTTCCTTTGATCTTATCACTCAGCTGCCATCTCCAGGGCAGTGACCCCCTCTGCATGGTCTTTGAAGATTCACCTTCACATCCTCATCCCAGGTGGCAAGAAGGAAAGAAGGGAAAGGACAGGCTCTTTGCCTGCATTAGCTCTGCCCACATGCTGTTGACCAGAACTGGGATTGTGGTCATACCTAGCAGCAAGAGAAGCTTGTGAACCACTCTTCTGAGTAAAAATGTATTATAGTTGTTACTAACATAGTATTCAGAAAGGAATTATTAGTGGACACCTGGCACTCTACGCTGCAACCACTATGCTACCTTATTTGTGTTGAGAGGTACTGGGCAGAGTATGACTGGGACTTTGGCATCCAACACAAAACTTAAGCTTAAGCATAAACAAACATTTCGTAGACACCTACCACATAGAGAGAAATAAGTCATGTTTTAAGACTTATAAGATATAGCCCTGCAGACAAGGAGCTGGCATGAGTTGAGTGCCTGCCATGTATGTGGAGCTGGCTTAGAGACTTCTCATACAGTATATCATATAATTGTCTCAACAAAACCATTGAGAGATAAAGACACTAGAGACTCAAGGAGGTGAAATGATTCACTTAAGTTAATGTGTTTAGTAAATGGTCAGGCCAAGATTCAAAATCCCAGAAGTGTGATCTTGGGTAGGTTGCTTAACCTCTCTGTGCCTACGACCTCCTCGACTCTAAAACGGAGCTACCCTGTAGGATTGCTGTGGGCTGTGGATGCTTTCACGCACTTAAAGTCCTTAGGATAGGACCTGGCATGTAGCAAGCACTCAGAGAATGATTAGACCTTGTTCATTATTACTGCTATTGTGGTTATTGCTATTGTTTTGTTTTTGTTTTTTTTGAGACTGAGTCTCGCTCTATCACCCAGGCTGGCATGCAGTGGTGTGATTTCAGCTCGCTGCAACCTCTGCCTCCCAGGTTCAAGCGATTCTCCTGCCTCAGCCTCCCGGGTAGCTGGGATTACAGAGGACTGCCACCATGCCTGGCTAATGTTTCTATGTTTAGTAGAGATGGGATTTCTCCATGTTGGTTGGGCTGGTCTTGAGCTCCCGACCTCAGGTGATCCTCCTGCCCTGACCTCATAAAGGGTTGGCATTACAGGCGTGAGCCATCACACCTAGCCATGGTTATTGTTAATACCAGCACTGATATCATCTTCCATTCTACTAGCCCTGTACTTAATCCTAATCCTAGTGTGATAGATGTTATATTAGGAATAAAGAAGGCTAGGAATGTCCAGAGAGAGGATAGATTCTTCTGACTCTAAAACATTAAAAAGCCTCATAAAGAAGCAGCATTTTGTTGGACTTTGAAAGAAGGGTAGAATTTTAACAGGCAGAGGTAGGAGTGAAACTGGACAAAGAAGTTATTCCAGGGAAAGGGATTAGCTTGAAAATAAGCATCTAGAAAGGGAATGTGTGTCGTGGGACGGGAAACCGCATAGGTGAGGACAGCGAGTGGGCATAGGTGGGGACGGCGAGTAGGAGTTAAGGCAGGGAAGGGGGCGGGCCAATGCCTGGAGATAATTTCAGGAGGTTGGGCTCTTACCTGAAGGCAGTGGGGAGCCCTGGAAGGTTTTGATCAACACTGTGCCAGGGGGAGATTGCCATGGCAACAGCTCTGGGGGAGGACAGGAGGGTGGAGAGGCCAGCTCACTAACTAGTACCACGGGTTAGGTAATAGGTAATGAGGATCCAAATTAGAGCTACAGCTTTGGGAGAGGCTAGGAGAAAACAGAATAAGGACAACACGTGGAGGGAGAATTAAAGGACCGCTGTGGCTCTGTGTGTAGAGGGCGAGACAGATGGAGTTGTGAAGCTGCAATGCCTAAACCCACTGTCTGAAGCACAGGCTCCAAATAATTTCAACCTCATAGGGTATGATGGCATCTGCCTGTTGTAACAAATGACTAAATTATTACTTTTTAATTTTTTTCTAGCTGGTTCTGCTTAGACCTTGAACTGTTTACTTGCTCATTCATTTCATTAGCCATGTGTCCAGTGTCTATGTTAAACAAGCTTCACCAGTAAAAAGATCATGTCTGCTTGAGACACCATTTATATGAGCAAGGTACAGAGTAGGCTACTTTAAGAAACAGGTCCCGAATGCATGGCTTTGAATCGACTCTCCGTTAATCTTCTTTCTCATGTAGGTTTAGACACAGTTCGGGGATGGTGTGAAGGCTTGATGATGAAGGGAAATTAGCCGACTTTTAACTTGTTCTGCCACCCTCAACTTGCAGCTTCTCTCTATGGTGCAAAAGCGCTGCTGCTGCTCCCACTGTCGCAGGCATATTCAGACCAGCAGGAAAAGAGAAAAGAAAAGGAAAGGCTCACTTCCCCTTTAAGATCAAGACCCAGAAGGTGCACACATCACCTCCACTCACATCCCATTAGCTTGAACTTGTTCGTATGATCCCAAAATTGCAAGAGGGGCTGGCAAATATAACCTTTAATTGGGTGTCCACGGACCCAGATTTAAAAATCTACCACCATGGAAAAAAGGGAACTGGATAAACAAGTGCAGTCTCTGCTATTCTGCTACACAGTCTCTGCCAGATGTCTACCCTGCCTACTGCAAAGCAGGGAACTTAGCAGAGACTTAACAGAATTTTTATCAAATGAATGAATGACAGTGCCATCACAGGTACTGGGGATACCAAGATGAAAGAACATATTTCTTGTTTCCAAGAAGCTTTTAGCCTACAAGGGGCAGAGGCTAAGCAAGTGAAGAATTAAATGCAATGAAATGTTCCATCGGGTAGGATAGCAGCCTGTGTGGAGCCCCATGTAATCAGTTACAAAGGACAAAGGCAACAAAGGTCAGAAAAGGTCTTCCTGTAGGAGATGATGCTCGGTTGATTCTGGAAAGATGAGTAGGTGTTTTCCTGGTGCGCCAGGTGAGGAGAGCTGATCAAGGACGAAAGGAGATCATCGGCAAAGACCAGAAGGATTAGAAACAGCCATACTTATTTAAGAGCAAACAGACATGGACCAGGAGGGTAGGAAGGGGAACAGCAAGGGAAGAAACTGGAGGAGGTGGGTGGGGTCAGGCCTGGGGACCTCAGTCTTTATCTCACAGAAAATGGTAATCCTTGAACCATTTCAAGTGCAGATGTCTCAGGTGTCAGGGGTGTGTGTGACAGAATGACATTTTCATTTTTGGAAAATTGCTTTGGGTCCACTTTGCAGAGAATGGACTAGCCATGAAGACAGGACCAGAAGCGAGAGATAAAACTTTTGCAGAAGCCTCATGTTTTCTTTGCAGTCACTAATATTCTCTGTAAGCATGGCTTTCAATGATCTAATGTATCTCATAAAGCTACAAATACTTTTATCTGAAATCAATTAAAGTCATAGTTGATTTTTTAAAGATAAAGGCTAATTGATTTTGTTTTTCTGTCATCAGTTTTTCTTCCAGTGGTCATTTTCACTTCCTGTGTTTGCTTCTGCTGCTTCTGCTGAAGTCTATAAACTGCTATTTACAGAAGCATTGTGTGCCCTTGGGAAACTCTCCTGCCTTCTGCGTATAAGCCAAATTATGAGCGGGCTGGAAGAAATGAACTCCATCACTCTTTGCAGTTGAAAAACTCCCTGCTATAAGGAAGAATCAATGGCATCTAAACCGTGGAAACTGAAAAGCAAGGAATTGCCAACTGTCTTATTTAACAGTGAAAAAGCCAGGCCAAGAGACATTCACTGGTGTCTCCAAGGTCACCCAGCAAAGCAACAGCAACAAAACCAGGAGCTAGGACACGGGTCCTTCTCGTTCAGGTCTTTTCCCACTAATAGGATCAAATGTCACAGCTTAAACAAGGACTTCGCCAGCCATTTAAGTCTTCACTGATTTTTTCTTTTGCTCAACTATAGCATGCATTTTGAAATGATGACCTTGAGATTTCTTTCCGTTCACATTTTCATGATTTACAGAGTTTACCATGAGTGTGTTTTGTAGATATTTCTCTACTAACATGAATATACCCTGCAGTAAGCACTTACCCAGCCATTTGATTATTTAATGAGAATTTTCCAGTCTCATTATCATCTTAGTAAGCAGCACTTTGAAGGATGGCCAGCTCCCTGTCATACGGAAGACCTGGGATTGATTGCACTGCTCTCATAAGGCAGGACCCTGTGGTAGGCTCCAGTCTTTGACTTACAAATATGGTAAGGCAATAAAGAACCTCTTTGAATCTTGGTGATCACTTACGATTATCTCCTTAGGGTGGATTCTAGTTGGAGAATACTTCGTCAGTCTAATATTCATCTCACAATGAACAAAGCCAAGAAAAAAATCTTAATTGTTACTCCCCCACAAGTCCAATATCACACACACATACATACACACTGCGCTACACTCATTGACATGCTACACTACAGATACACACATACTGCACACACCCCTAATACTACACATACACACACTACTCACACACACCACTGCACACATACATACCCCACCACACTACCATACCCCCCACACACTGCACACACACATCCCATACCATACACACACCCCACACACACATTACCATACCACAAACACACACTGCACACTCACACCTCCCATACTACACACACACACTACACACACACTTCACTGCAACACACATCCCACGCAACACACCACTGCACACACACCCCACACTACATACACACCACACACACTACTGCACACATTACACATGTACACACCACACACACACCTTGCTGCACACACACCCAATACTGCACACACAAAACACATACAGAACCACACCACACACACACACAAAATACACACAACACACACTACATATATACACCACTGCACACACACATCCCACACTACACACATACACACTACACACACCTTACTGCACACGACCCCAATACTGTACACACACAAAGAACCACACCACACACACACAAAACACACAATACACAAAACACACACACTACATATACATACCACTGCACTCACACACACACTACACACATACACACAACACAGACACCCAATACTGCATGCACACAACCACACTCCACACGCACAAAACCACAATACACACAACACACACAATACACACACACATCACTGCACACACACACTCCACACACACTCCACACACACTCCACACACACACACAGCAACACAAACATGCACACACACATACTTTCTGCTTTTCCTTAGTCTTGACTCATATCAGTAAATGACATTATGTCATGCCATGTTATTTGAACCGAAAACCTATGAGTTAGCTCCAGTTTCCTTCTCTTACTCATTCTGTTGTTCAGTCCATCAGCATGTCTGGTCAGTTCTTCCTTCCATGTATAAACACATCTGAAAGCTGCTCATTTCTCTTTGTCTCCAGGATCATCACCTTGATCCAAGCCACCACTCTCTCTCCAGACACCAGAAGCCACCCCTAACTCATCTCCTTCTGTCCAATCTTAACCTCTTCTATTCTATTCTCTATACAGTAGCCAGAATAACACAAAAACGTCATTTAGTTCATGTCATACCTTCTCATAAAAGTCTACATTGTTTATCTTATTTTGGAAAAAAATACAAACTCTTTATCCCATCTTACAAAGGACTCCTTTCCACCCTTCTCACCCAATGTCCTACCTTTTCCCAATGTATTCATTTGTTCCATTAAGAGAAGGGTATGATATAGTTATGGGCACGTGTGATGCATCAGTGAAAAAACAAAGATCCCTGCCCTAGTGGAATTTACATTCTAGCAGGGTGAGAGAGAAGATAAACAATTAAGTCTAAAGCGTATGTAGAATATGTTAGAGGTTTTAAGTGCTATTCAAAAAAGAACGGTAGAACAGAATGGGAAGCCAGCAGTTATAGAGAAGGTTCTAGGATACAATTTTAAACAGAATGACTAGGCAGCGTATTTAGTGCTTTTTTTTTGATAAATGGGGAAAGAGTTGGCCACAAAATATCTGAAGGGAAGGGCTTTCTAGACAGAGACGAGTTTATTTTCTATACAGTAGCCTGAATAATAGACTATATATATCTTATATTCTACTTTGGTGAGTTCAGATAATAAGGAAGCAAACAAAGAAACTAGGAAAAGATCAAGAGAGTGAGAACTGGCGTGCACAGACCCCAACTGGATGGTGAGAAGCGACTGATTGGGAGCTGCTGTGGATTACTCGTCTCATCTCATCCTTACACCAGCCTTATAAGGCAGGTCTCATCAGCCTTGTTATACAAATAAAGACATTAATGGCAGAGAAATGCTAAATAATTTTCTTAAATTCACTCAACTGACTTTTCCTATCATGTGGCTCCACAGTCCTGTGTGTTCTCCGCCACCGTATTTGTCAAACAGCACATTTATGATTGGGTGTTTAGCCACTTTCCATTCCTGAGTCGACGGGAGAAAGTGTGTCTACCTCAATGTGGAACCCCTAGCGCCGGGCGCAGTGACGGACCCGCCATCGGCACACAGTGATGCTTGCCAAATAAGAGCACAAGCCTGAGCCGCTGTTCAACTCCTGGTGTGATTGACTCTAAATCTGGAGCCCTTCCCCGTGATAACGGGAATTGATCCTAAAGTCACGTGCTGGTTTTAAAATTCATTCACAAATAATATGAGATGTTTCATCGAGTCTGTTTTCTATCTTCCCGAATTTCAGTGAGCTTTGACTCCTTTGACCAATGTCACGCATTGTAAGTGACGCGAGGTGACTTTGAGACTAGTTCCTGAGAGACTGTACAGCTTCTGCCTAAATCACTGGACACTTGGCCTCTACACAAGAAGCCCCACTATCCTGACATGACCATCCTGGAGGGGCCACATCGTGTCGGCTTTCTGGGTGGCCATCCCGGCTGAGCCCAGTATCCAACCATTTCCGGTGAAGAAGCTGTCGTGTTGAAAGTGGATCTTCTTGCCCCTCCTGATCCAGCCCCATCCATTGGAGTCACTGGCAGTCTTCCCAGCTGAAGCCCAAACATCAAACAACTGAGAGAGATCATTCCCCCGTGCCCTGTCAGAATTGCTAACCCAAGGAAGGCAGTTTTTCTTTGCAAGAGTAACATTGGGGAGGTTAGTTACATGGCTATAAGTAACTGGAACATCAAGTAAAATCTATTTTTTTTTTTCTGATGGAGTCTCGCTCTGTCACCCAGGGTGGAGTACACTGGTGCAATCTCACCTCACTGCAACTTCCACCTCCCAGTTAAATCAATTCTTCTGCCTCAGCCTCCTTAGAAGCTGGGGCTACAGGCATGTGTCACCACATCTGTCTAGTTTTTGTATTTTTGGTAGAGACAGGGTTTCGCCATGTTGGCCAGGCAGGTCTCAAACTCCTGACCTCAGGTGATCCACCCGCCTCAGCCTCCCAAAGTGCTGAGATTACAGGTGTGAGTCATCACGCTCAGCCCAAGTAAAATCTTAAGTCTATATTTACTTCTCTGTTGTGTTTATTGTTGATCTTCCTTACTTAAATATAAGCTTTCCTCTCTCTCTCTCTCTCTCTTTCTCGCTCGTTCTCTCTCTCTCACTCTCTGAGATAGGTCTTGCACTGTCATCCAGGGTGCAGTGCAGCAGCACAATCATAGCTCAGTGCAGCCTTGAACTCCTGGGCTCAAGTGGTCTTTTCCTCTCAGCCTCCCAAAGTGCTAGGATTACAGGTATTGGCTGCTGAGCTCAACCTTGATTATAAGCTAAGTGCAGTAATGTTTGCCTGTTTTGTTTATTGCTGTATTTCTGGCACCTAGTAGAGTACCTGGCATATACTAGTTGTACAATCACTATTTATTAAATGAATAAATGAATAATAAGAGTTCTAAAACATATACATAGAAATAGAAAAGCAGAGAAAATCAGCCCTTAGCCTTCTGGCCAAAACAAAGAGAAAAACATGAAGCTCACAAGATTCCCAATGACTACAAGATAAAACACACTGGATGCTTTGGAAAAGCCTAGATGTTTCTGGAGTGATTTACTGCTATCACTTTTATTCTTGTCTTATCCTCCCCCCATCATCTTCCTAGATGGTGAGAGATTTTCCATGGTTTCAGTTATGTCTTACCTCATTCCTTGCCAAGGATGGAAGATCCTAAAAAATATTGAGTGCTCCAAAAATATTTAGTGAATGTGATCTCCATGCATCCAAAACCACAGAGCGAAGCTTTACATCCATGCAAGTAATACAAAACTGGGCTCTTAATTTGGAAAGGAAAGGATCAGCTAATTAATATGCAATGTCAGCAGCCTCATATATTTTATGGTACAAAACAGAACTGCATGTCCCTCAGCCCAGTCAATTTCCTGTTTGTTATCACATTAGACCTATTCCAGGGCAGATGGAAAATTTGAAGGACATTTCCAGCCATTAAGATGGATATAAGTCTTCCAGAATTGCATATAAATACATAATACCCCTCATCAATATTTTTAGAAATTAGGGTTCACATAATTTTTGATTAAGCAGGAGCTCTTTTATCATGTAATTCTGCTTCCTTCAGCTGAGAATTGGGCTTCCCAAATCTATATGTTGTTGATATTAGTTCAGGTTTTAAGGCAGTTTCTGTTCAAAATTTCACACAAAGATCCTTGTTGTTCCTCTCTCTGACCTTAGCTCTGCCTGACTTTTAACAAATTATCAATTAATGATTAAAAAACAATGGATTTAGCACCTGCATTGTGGTTCCTGTGTTCAGCAGTCCTGGATATTGCCCTGTGAAATTTTCAGACTGGTACTGAGAGGTAGCACTCCTATCTCCATTTTACATAGGATAGAATGAAGGCACAGGCACCTGCTAACGTGCTCAGAGTCACAGCTAGAAAGTAGCAGAGCCTTAAACTTTGTGCTGGATTGGCTCTGAAGCAGGAATTCTTCTGACACTGCTGAAAGAGATGGAAGGCAAGCTGGTGTCTATAGCACTCCCCCCATATGCTAGGTACTGTATTGGCTGCTATACATTTATTTTGTCATTTTA
Source organism: Aotus nancymaae (assembly GCF_030222135.1). Classification (NCBI taxonomy): domain Eukaryota; kingdom Metazoa; phylum Chordata; class Mammalia; order Primates; family Aotidae; genus Aotus; species Aotus nancymaae. Next base: position 80,629,236 of record NW_026988450.1, on the reverse strand, counting down.
TGGCCACATTATAAAGTACACATTTTTATCCCAGTATTATAGATCATAAAACTGAGGTTTGGATATATTCAGCAATTTGCCCAAGGTTAAACAGTTACTAATTAGTCAAGCCAAGATGCAAGTTCGGTCTGTGAGATGCCACAAACCGTTCTTTTCTTTAAGCAAGAACCCGAGCATGAGCTCAAGAAAGCTTTTCATCTGTGCAGCTCCAGACCCATTTGCTGTGCAGTCCAGCAGTTGTTGAACTAATGTGGGAGGCAGAGGTATTCTGTGACTTTGAGAAAATCTTAAACCTTAATAACTCTTGGCATTTCTATCTGTAAGATGGGTTTACAATACTCTCTCTCCCTATGCCACAAGACCTTTAGAAGTGAATAAAGAAACTCTCTGTCCCAAACCCTCACTTCTCAGATAAGGACACTGAAGCCCTCTCTAAGTTGCTCAGTCAGTGATGAAAACTAGACTAGAACCCCCATCTGTAAGCCTCTGCTTCTAAATGCTAATATTTGTAAGTTAAATACATACCTCTCAAGTGTATGTAAAATGAATACATGTTAAAAAGTTTTATCCAACTCATCCAATAATGAGCAAATCAGTAGTATGCTAAGACCAATTCAAAGGAGATTTTTATAGAACAGAAAGATACATAGGTAACTAGAAATGTTGAAATAGATTTGCTAAAATATACAAAATAGATTAACATTCAAAAGGCCATAACATGTAACATTTAGAGTTATCTTTTCTGCATGGCACGAAACAGTTGCATCTTGACTGGACAAAACTCATTGGCACTGCTATCAGTTTTCTATATGTTAACTTTTATCCTTACAGAGTTGTAAATAGATTTAATAGAAAGACAGTCAAAGGTGCAGATACCTATAGAATCAATGATTCCTCGAGGGATCTTGGCCATACTATGAAAGAACTCCAAATAATCTCTTTGCCAATTTCTGAATTTTCCTTATACAAAAAAAGGTGAAAATTTCAATACCTTTCCACCATAGGCATTGATTCTGCTCACAGGTCTGTGGGACGGTGAAGTAGCTCTCCTCCCCCCGTCTCATTCTGGGGTCCAGGCTGGAGGGGGCAGTAGTTCTTTGGGGCATGCTCTTCTCCCTAGTGGAGGTCAGGACTTCCAGAGAAACAGCATAAGCACGTGATGCCTCTGAATGCCTGTGCTTGGAGGTGGCACATTTTCACTTCTGTCCGTATTCCACTGGTCAGAGCAAGTTATGGGAACCAGCCCATATTAGTGGGAAGCATAATCCTCCCATGGATGCAGGGACGTGCATATTTGCTGAAGAGTCATCATTTTTCTGATGTTCAGGCCACATCAGGTTGTGCCAAGAGATGCAAAAACAAACAAACAAAGCAAAAAAAAAAAAAAAAAAACCACCACACATCTGGACACAGAGACACTGTGTAAACACAGAGGAAAACTTTTACATACAGATATCCTGTCGGGATCATTTACCCCTTTTCTAAAAGTGAAAGAAAATATGGCTGGCCATCCAAAAGTTACTTTTGGAAATGAACTCACGTTGGTGCTTGGCTTTCTGATGTAATCTACCAATAGCATGAGGGTTTTCATTGAGATATTTGACTCTTACCTGGTGTGCTTAATGAGTGCTGGATAAAAGTTGGTGATGGAACATGTTTCTTAAATAGGGCACATCTAGCCCTTTGATTTTTCAGAACCATGTTTTGAGAGAATGGAAAATGATGGAATATTCATCCGGAGCATTTATTTACTCAAAGAACTTGAAGAAATACTTTAGTTTAAAAGAAGATGACAGCTGTAGTTTTTACACGCAGACAATAGATGATACGTGATATTTTAATGGATTTTTTTTTCTGCCACAAATAATTTATAGTGTAGGCACTTTATGGTAAACAACCAAAGAAGAAAAACGAAGATTTCCAGTTTAGGTTGAAAACCACTTGGGGTATCTCGCCCATAAAGTTTGAGATCAGGATGAGAAGTCCAAAATAATAGCACAGGGATCCTGCCCTAGATCCCTAGGTGAAGGGGAGCAGTCAGTCTGAGGGAGCACTGATTCCCCAGAATTGGAGCCTAAGAGCATCTTCCTCTTTCTCTTAATTCTGTTTGTTCTTCCTCTTCCTCTTTTTCATTAGCATGGCAATCATACTTGCCGCTGCCATTTATGAATTCCTCCCTCTTGTGGTAGATTCTGTGCATAGCACTTCACATAAGCGTGGTGACTTAAGTTCCTGCCTGGTTCCTGCAGACGGGAGGCTTGTAAACTATGGCTGGGACTTGCATTCATAAAACCTGTTTGGGGTGGTCTCAGAAAATTTAACAATTAAAACCTGTTTAAAAGGAGCCTTAACTCAATATCAAAGAGACTTATCTGTTCTTCCTCTGAGGAAGAAAAGGTATTTTTTTCATTGTTTTTTCTTGATCAGTTTGGAGCATTAAAAGAAAAGTCGAGACAATTCTAAATAATGCAGTGTCCTACATGGATTAAATTACCTCATCTTTCAATAATCTTCTGAGAAAGTCATTATTATGCAGATAATATATAATACAAGGATAATCATCATAATAGAAAATGAAGTTCAGAGAGATTAATAATTGGTCAGGCAGTGATGAGAATATAGCCCAAGGAACTAGCTGGGATTTGGCAATAACCTCAGTAGACTGAGACACAGACAGAGATTGAGATAGAGATAGAGACAGAGACCCTCAGTGCTTTGTGTCTCTACAGTTAGCTTTGAAACTCACCACGAGCACAGGAGGTAGATGTTATTTAGTCCCTTCATCCATTTCCAGAGAAGAAAACCAAGTACAAGAGAACAGCCGTCACTTCCCCAAGCCCACTTAGAAAGTGCTGAGGCTAGAATGGAAACCTAGGTCTTCAAACACCAAAAGTTTCCAGAATCACAGGCCTCCTATGAAACACCTGAATTTTATTAGGTTTTTGATATTCACATTACTTGGGAAGAATTTTATCTCAGCATGAAGCACTTTCTGGTAATGAAGACACTATCTTCTGGGCTTTGGAGAAAAATCTGAGTTTGAATCTGTGTTCAGACATTGTTCTCTGACTCTGACGCATTCTTCTTCTTTTTTTTTTTTTTTGAGATGGAGTCTTGCTTTGTCACCCAGGCTGGAGTGCAATGGCGCAATCTCGGCTCACTGCAACCTCTGCCTCCCGGATTCAAGCAATTCTCCTGTCTCAGCCTCCCAAGTAGCTGAGATTACAGACACATGCCACCATGCCCAGCTAATTTTTTGTATTTTAGTAGAGATGGGGTTTCATCATGTTGCCCAGGCTGGTCTTGGACTCCTGAGCTCAGGCAATCCACTCGCACTGGCCTCCCAAAGTGCTAGGATTATAGGCGTGAGCCACTGTGCCCAGCCACACACATTCTTGAATGTATATTTGTGTTACACCAACTTCAGTGGGCAGTTATGACAACTGAATGAGGTAAAGAAGATGCATCACTGGGTCTAGCCATAGAACACACACTCAGCAACTGATGAGTATACTGATCATTCAGCAATGTGATTTCTTGGGAGGCAATGAGCCCCACATGATGGAGATATTCAGGCAGAAACCAAACAGCTTGGCTAAGATTGAACTGGATTAACACTTAATAGGCTAGATTCATGAGCCCTCAGTGAAATGTGAAGTCACTGTAGTGCGTTCATGTGATAGGCTGAATTATGGCTCCCCAAAATTCATATACTGAAGCCCTAACATCCAGGACCTCAGAATGTGACCATATTTGTAGATAGGGCCTTTACAGAGGTAACCGAGTTGAAATGAGGCCGTTAGGGTGGGAACTAATCCCATCTGACTAGTGTCCTTATAAGAAGACATTTGGACAGAAGAGGTGACACTAGGGGGCTTGCACATGGAGGAAACACCATGTCAAGATGCAGCATGAAGTCGGCCATCTGCAAACCAAGGAGAGAAGCCTCAGGGGAAACCAACCCTACCCGTGCCTTGATCTCAGACTTCCAGCCTCTAGAACCCTGAGAAAATAACGTTCTATTGTTTCAGCCACCCGGTCTGTGGTATTTTGTTATGGCAGTGCTATCAAATGAATATAGCTTGCAGTCAGCATTTTATACCATATGGAATGGAAAATATCATTTCAGTTAGTGATATGTGTATTCTATCATGTGGACTGGGTTGTGATATAAAATGTGGGTCACTGTCACAGAAGGTAGAGCAACATTGGGCTTCATACCCAAAAGTTCTCTTCTCATCTGGCTGTAATAGTAACTATGAATATGGTACCATTCATATTATATCAGTGTATATGAATTGAATGCCTCTTCATGCTTAAGTTTGACAGAGGTTAACTCCCTTCATCCTGACACATCTTTTCAAGGTGATTATTATTATTCATACTTTTCAGGTGAGGCTAAGACTGGTTATTAAATCTGCACAGGGTCAAACACTTAGCATTTTTCGGGGACAGGATTCCTACTCAGGGTGGGTGGTCTCAAAAGCCTGAACTCTCCCTATTCAACATCATCCTGTCCTGTGTGGACAGCATCATCTCCTGGCCAGTGGCTTAGCACACAAACATCAGCTGAGATGGAGAGTAAGAAAGTCGTGGCTTTAATAGGATCTACGCCCATGCCTCAGGGCAAAATGAGCCCTTTGTGATTGCAGGAGAAACAGGGAGCTTCTCCAGTTGGCATGGTGCTTTTCTTCTTGTACCCAAGGTACACTGAGCATTGTGGTGTCTGTGGGGTGGGGTAATGAAGCTTAAGGTCTGCTGTCTAGAGAGTCAGTCAAGCCCTAAGAGAGGGAGGTAAGAAAAACAGCTCCAGTCCTTTTTGTCTGAAGGCACTGAGAATAGCATCTATGGTTGCTGCCTTCAGCCCCCTTGAGCAAGTGGACTCTGGGTCAGACGCTCTTAAATGCAGACACATGGGCTCATTAGTGAGCAAATGGTAGTGGATAATTGGGATATGTAAATGACATGGGCGAACTGGGTGTTTTAACAATCAGGACCCCAAGAGAAGAAGTGTCATTTGGTGGAGAGAAAGGAACAGACTGCCCAGGGAGCCAATTACTGGAGCCAGAAGAGGATGTTCAGCTTAGCAGGGAGCCCACAGTCAGGATGGTGAGAGGCTGGGACATTGTGGGGAGGCTGTTTCTGCCTCTAAAATGCAAAGTGACCCATGGCCCAACCCTGCGTTTTTTAGGTGCCAATTCTTGGCAATATCCTTTTCTAAATACCTCTTGCAGCCAGCTCCTCCTCTCCAAGATCTGCCTCAACATCTCTCAGCTGGGCTCTGCCTTGTAATTGCTCTGATTGAATTGGTTATTCTCACTTCCCACCTCTCCTTCACGGAGTTGTTAGAAAGCCCTTTGTGGAACCACCTGGGACTAGGTCAGTTTATGCTTAAAGTAACTCATGACCCCCAAGTTTATAAGCCTGGTATGTGTACGAATGCCTTCCCCATGTGGCCTCTGTTCCATCCATGCTTGCCTCCAACCATCACAACCACTTTTCCTAGAAACTCCACTGTCTGTCTTGCCTCCAAGCCTTTGCCTGCACTGAACCTGCCACCTGGAACAGCATTCTCAAGAAATAATACACTGTAGTGGTTAAATGTATAGGCTCCGGAGTTAGATCACCTGAGCTTGAATCCTGGGGCTGTCATTTCTTAGTCATGTAACGTTGGGTGCAGTACTTAACTGAAGTATAATTTTCATCATGCTTAATATAAAGAGCAATAGCCATAATGCCTATTTTATAACTGTGTTGTGAGGATTAAATGAGATTATATATAGCACTCAGCACAGTGCCAAGTGTACGGTAAGCACTCAATAAATGTTGTTATAGTAATAAGCATCTACCACGAGTCAGGTCATTGACAGCAATGACCACAGAAAGATGAGTAAATTGTTTTGCATTTTATTAGCTCATCTTTGCAACTAAATGTAGAATTATTTTTTCCTTCTGTTTCTCATAGATGGAGAGCAATACATAAAACAGGCAATCAGTGAATGCTCACTGGAAGGATGAATGATTGAATTCATTAAGTAGATAAATTGAATATTTTACCTAACATAATTATTTAAAAGAAAAAAGACAAAAGTGGCATTAAGAAACATGCAAAATTAATTTAAAGGTTAACGTAAAAATTGCAAATGTGAGGCAGAAAAAGAAATACTTTTCCAACTGAGAACAATCTAAGCCCCTTAATCACTGCCATCTGGAGTGAAGGTGAGCGCCATTTGGCTTGGAGCTCATTCATTCCCCATCGTGCCTAACTTGAGTGCCTTCCATGATGCTGTGTCAGATGCCTTCCAGTAATGTAGTCAATGCACACAGTATATCACAGGCTGCAAAGCCCTACAGCCCTACCTCAACGTGGATCCTGGAAGGAATGATACTCAGACCAAGTCTGAGGCAGGAAGGGTAAGAAACATTGTCCCATTGTATAGCTGAGGAAACAGGTGAGATATGAGTCCGGCAACTTGCTTGAGATCACTAAGCTCGAAGTCGCAGAGCCAGGGTGATCTAAACGCTGAACGCTATTCTGCCTGCCACTGCTGAGTGACATGTGCAGGGCTGTTCCTTAGCTTCTTCTCCTTCGTTCCTGGGAAGGCTTCTCACCTGTAAGGAAGCAAGAGATCCTCTGTCCTGGTGTACAGTGATATGAATTCTAGGAAAGGGGAAGATAAAAGGAAGACCTGGAGGAAGGGAAGAGGGCAGCAAATTTAAGAATTTGCTGAGATTGGGTTTTCAAGAATAAAAATATATCTAGGGTAGTAATGGGATCCATTGTTCCCAAACATATTTCCTTTTGGCCCAGGTTTTTTCTGGACCCAGAATTGGAGCTTGTCCTGTCTCCTCCAAACAAGCAAAGGGTGCTCTTTTTGGCTACAAAGACTTGTCTCTCTGGCTCCGCCCAGAGGTAGATTTAGAGCCAGGTCCAGAGTAAGCATTTTGGGGACAAATTATTTCATCAGAAGTAGTTTCATGTGGAATTATTTGACGGCGAATAAGGCACTCCTAAGTGCATGGATGGTGTTGTTGGCTGGAGAGGCAATTCTGTACCCAGGATACGAGTCTATTCCAAGAATGGCACATGCCTGCCCCTGCACATGATTAGAAGGTCTAATGCAAACAACTTGCCACGAGGTGGCTGACTGGTCCCCTAGGGAAGGTGCCCCACTGGGGGCTGAGCATCTCCATTGCTTGCAGGTCAGACATGCTGCAGTCCTGTTAGCAGTAAGTCATGATCAGAATATTCACAGTGGGTATTTCTGGGTAACAAGATGATTACTGTTGCCTTCTGGCTGATTTACATTTCATAATTTCCTAACAACTACTTTGCATTTCTTGTGTAACAAATAATAAAAGTGAATTAAAAATTGGCCTAAGGCAATTATTTAATGTGTTTGGGGAACAGAGTGAGAGAGGCAAGCAGGACCACCATTTGCATATGCCTGTGAACCTGAGACTCTGTCCTACTCATTCAACGACAGCCATAATAACCACCACTGGAATATCACCTCATCACTAGATGCTTACAACCCTGGAAGGTAGTATTTGCAGAGGCAGAAATGTAGGCTCAGAGAAAGCCCTTTTGTCTCTTTTTACTTACTCATTCCCAGGAAGTGCCTCACCTGCAAGGGAGAAAGAGTTTACCTGGACGTCTCATCTGTACGTTGAGATGAAGACCAGCTAAAGAGAAATGCAAAAATGAAAGCTAAGTCATGGAGGAGGGGAAGCAGGTGGCTGGGTTTTCAATGTTACACTTCTAGCTGGGGCTCAAAGCCAGAAGGGGAATGCCTTATTGTTGTCCTCACTGATACTGTGTCACTAATTCTTTGCTTTGGTGCCATGTTCAGCTAGAACCTGAGGCTTTCAGGGACTTTAGCCCTCTGAGAAGTTTTCTTCCAGTGGGATATAGGATGTTTGATTTCCTTTCACTGAAACCTGTGCTGTGGAGCGCTGTGATTATACAGTTGCTCAAATGACACTCAGTGCACACCCTGCTTTTCACGATGTTTTCAAAGCCGCTATTAGAAATCTAAACACTGCTTGCTATTGGATTATAAAACCATCGAAGCAACTCCATTTCCTAGACTCAACTACCTGGCAGTTTCCCTATCATTGAGTTTAATTGGCTCAGTTATGAATTTGTTATTGACTTAACCTCATCTTTAATGGGAGGCTTGAAAAAAGCCCTTGCACCTTATCTTAAATTGTAATATTTGACTCTCTTCATGTACCTGAGGATCCCAACTGTCATTCCGGGAATCTGAACTTTTGATTAATTGCACAATAACAAATTCTCAAGTCTTCTTTCCACATTCCTTGACTCATATTCTTTTTTTTTTTTAATGTTTATCTAGTGAAACTTTTTAAATACTGTCAAAATGTTTTTATCATGTTTCTTAAGTTGCAAGGAGCATAAAAGAGCAGGAAGACTTCCTAAGTACAAAGACTTTCACAAAGGTGAAATGAAATAAAACAAAAATATTCACCCACAAACATACATCGAATGCTTGTGTGCCAGGCATTGTGCTGGGAGCTTTACACTCTTCAATCACTTATTCATCATTTATTCATGCTGTCAACACAGATTGAGAGCCTGTGATACGATAGACATGCTTCCAGGATTCGAAACGAGGATGCTTAGTCCCTGCTATTGTTTAGAAAGATAACAGTAAACAAGTAAACGAATGTACATGCAATCATTTTTGGCAGTGACAAATGCAATGAAGGAACAAAACAGGAAGAGACTGAGGGAGAAGAGCAACTTTGGAAAAGGTGCTCATAGGTAAAGGGGAAGACTGTTTCCTGGGTAGCTGGGATGGAACTAGGACAGGAAGAATACATGTGGGTTTGGTGTGTTGTGCATAGCAGGGCTAACACGTGGGCTGGAGAAGGCTTTGCGGTGCCCATCTCCCACTTGGAGCTATTCTAATCCAAGCGATTCCCTTTTCCTTGGGCTTTTTCTCCTTTCCAGAGCCTGCCCCGACTGGTTACTTACTCCAACTCACTGCCGAGTGTTAATCTAATCATAAACGTATGGGGGTCCTACTGTGCAGCTGCCACGTTTCCATGTGCAATTTCATACAATCCTCACAAAACCCATCAATCAATGAGCAGCCTTTTTCTCTGGGGTTCTACTCATGACTCTTCCTGTTTAAGTTCCCATACTAGAGTCTGTTTCTGGACAAACAATTCTGTTGCACTGAGAGCTTATTTTTGTACCGATCCAGTGTTTTAATGATTTCAGTCTTATAGTTTAACTTCCTCTGGAAACTCCTCCCTTCTCGATTTGGGGACGCTTTTGGAGGTTTTCCCCTTTTACAGTCATTCTATAGCGTGGTGGTTCTCTGACCCCTCCCCTGCCCCAGCCCATGCGTTCCTACTCCCTTCCCTTCCTCCTTCCCCCCTTTCCCCCTTCCCCCTTCCCCCTTCCCCCCTTCCCTGGCTCTTATGCTCTCCTTGGCCAACTTCTGTAGGCAAATCCAGAGCTGGTGTTCTTGCAGGCCTCGGATCCCTCTTTTCTTATACACCAGGGATAGATTCTTGGCCTTGTTCACAGCCTCTCCCCTTCACCCCAGCTGACAGACATGAGGTGAGAGAGTAGGAAGGAAAGGAGCACCAGGTGCCACGGGGCAGCAGGAATGGAGGCTTCTCCGATGGGGTGATCATGGAGGAAGGGCAGGATGCTCTTGTCCTTAGTCAGTAGCTTCCAAGGTCTAGCCTTTGCCTAACTGTGGCCTCACTTTACTCTCCTCTCATTAAGCTCAAGACACCCTTCCTCTCTGCACCTGCTGTTCCACTGTTTGGAGGGCTCTCTGGACATTTACATAGTTGCTCCCAGTTTGTCGTTGGGATCTCACCTCGAAGGGTCATCTCCAAGATGAGGCCTTCCGCGACCAGCCAGTTTAGAGACGCTCCCCCAGTCACTATAGCACAGCACTCTATTTTCTTACCACATAGTATGTACAAATATTGGAAACTCTACAGTTAAAATTCGTCTTTTCATTGTCTTCCACCGACTAGGACGCGGGTCTCACAAGTGCAGAGACCTCATATCTTCAGGATAGAGATCACTGCCCTTCGCCAGGGAAGCTCATGGTGGGTTAGAGATTGGTTGAATGCCTCAAAATTTGGAGGAGAGAAGGAATGACTGGCCTGAGTGCAAGTCGGGAGCAAAGCAGGAACCGAGGATTCTGACTGCATTTCTTCAGCCTTCTGCCCACCCAGGCTGGTGGAGGTGCTATTCAAGGACTGGGCGAGCGAGGGCCGCAGCATCCACCTTGAATCACGAACCAGAGGGAAGAGGGTCACAAGCTTCGCTACCACAGAGCGGGTGCGTTCGCGGTGCGCCAGGCATGTCCAACCCAACAACTTGGATTTTACCTCTGAAGCCCGGAAGCAGGGTTAGCGGGTTAGGGAAATTCATAAAGCTGCAACCACAGAGCCAATGTTTGGAAGGAGACCACCCCCTAGTCCTTCCTCCCCTACCCTTCTTCCCTCACTGCCCCCCGTCACGCCCCATCCAGGGGAAGCCCCAACGCCCACGGGAGCTCCGGGAGCCGGGCTCCGCGGCCGCCTAGCGCACTGCCTGGCTGCAACGGGGGCGGTGGCCGCCCAGGCGATCCGGGGTCCCCAGATAATCAGGGGTGGGGGTCGGCGGGAAGGGGCGGGGCGCCGCTGCCCAGGCCTCCCGCTGCGACAGGGCGGGACAATGGGGCCCCACCCCGACGAGGGAGGGAGGGAGGCGGCGTGCGCTCGGCCCGCGGCGCGCTCGCTGCTGCTGCCGCTGCTGCTGCCAGGCTGAGGCTGGAGCGGGCGGGGAGGGGCGCGGGTGGGAGGGCGGAGGAGGGAGGAGGCGGCGGCGGCGACGGCGGCGCGTGTGGCGGGCGGGCGGGAGGGCGGCTGGCACCGGGCTTGTAAATAAACTGCGATGCTGTCTCGGGCTCGCCGGCCTGGGTGCCGCCGCCGCCGCCGCCGCCCCGGAACGCCGGTGCCAGGCTCCCGCCGCCGCGCGCCCTAGCGCCTCCGAGCCAGCCTCGCGCGCCCTCCCAGCCTTCCCGCAGCCCGCGACCCTCGGGGTCCCGCGGCTGAGACGCGCGGGATGTGATCCCCTGCCCCCCTGCCCGGCCTCCCCTGCCCCCCAGGGGGCCCGCCTTTGCCTGCTTTTGGGGGGGTGGGTGGGGAGGGGCGCGCGGATCATGGCATTGGAGTTCCCGGGCTTGCAGCCGCTGCCGCCGCCTCGTTCACGCACCCCAAGCGCCCCTTCTTCCCAGAGCAGCAGCGGAGAAGGCGAAGCGGCCGGCGGGGGCGAGGCAGATGGGGCTCAAGGCGCGCCGGGCGGCGGGGGCGGCTGGCGGCGGCGACGACGGGGGCGGCGGAGGCGGCGGGGCCGCTAACCCAGCCGGGGGGGACGCGGCGGCGGCCGGCGATGAGGAGCGGAAAGTGGGGCTGGCGCCCGGCGACGTGGAGCAAGTCACCTTGGCGCTCGGGGCCGGAGCTGACAAAGACGGGACCCTGCTACTGGAGGGCGGCGGCCGTGAAGACGGGCAGCGGAGGACCCCGCAGGGCATCGGGCTCCTGGCCAAGACCCCGCTGAGCCGCCCCGTCAAGAGGAACAACGCCAAGTACCGGCGCATCCAAACTTTGATCTACGACGCCCTGGAGAGACCGCGGGGCTGGGCGCTGCTCTACCACGCGCTGGTGTGAGTACCCGGCCGCTCGGGGCGCCCTCGGCGGCGGCGCGGGTGGGGTCTTGGGGTCGGGGTGAGAGCTGAGAAGTCTCTGGGGCTTTAGGACCCACAGATGCCTTCTCGCGGAATGGGAGAGCAGCCCGTCCTCAGCGCGCGCTCCCCTGGTGTGTGTGTGTGTGTGTGTGTGTGTGTGTGTGTGTGTGTGTGCCGCTCTCCGGGTGTTCCACACCGGGGCTTAAAAAACGAAGCGTGGTTCCCCTGCTGATTTGGGCGGATGTGTGCGCGCGCGTGTGACATCTCCTCCGGGTGTTGCTTCGGAAGCTTAAAAGAATTATGTGGGTTTTTCCAATTAATGTGAGGGTTGAAGAGGATAAAGCAGGTCCTCCCATGAGCGCTGTGTTTGTTTCGGGTGGATCCCTTCTGTTGGGATCGCCACTGAGTTTAGTTGGGGATGGGGCGGGGGGCGCTGCGCACTGCTCATAGCGGGGCGGGGGGGGGGGAGTGTGTGTGTGTGTGTGTGTGTGTGTGTGTGTGTTGCTTGCTTGTGCCACCCTTCCTAGCGCTGGATACTGGTATAGAAAAGAACCTGGTGCTGCTCTGATTGGGAGCTGGGACTGACCGAAATGCATGTCTTAGGATTCCTTTTAGGGAAGTGAATGGGAATGTGTGGGTCTAAGCCTAGACTGACGGGCTGGGGCTTCACAGATCCAGGAGGTGAGGGGGCCAGGGACTCTTTTGGATGAAACATCTCCTTGGTTTGGGGTTTGATATTCCCTCAGCCTCACTCGCCTCCCCTTCTCCTGCTTTGGCTGGGCGAGGGCACCGGGAATGTGAGGGGCTTGGCATGGAGGTTTGCTCCCAGGCACTGTTCCCCTAGAAAGAATCTCCTTGCTAGTCCGGATGTAAATGCATGGCCAGAAGGAAGAAGGGACTCCCTCTGCACCTGCCACTGGGGATGGAAAATCCACCCGTATTTGGGTAGGGGAGAGGATGGTGGGGGTGCTCCACACTCAGGATTGGAAATCTGGGCTGTCAGCGCCCACCTCGGAGCTGCCAGGGCATGTCCAGCTACCAAGCTCTGCCTCGCAGTTCTGGTTTAGTCATCCTGATGGCTGCTTCTAGGAAGCCGTACTGTACCAGGGTTTTGGCAGGGAATTGCCTATGACCTTGGCAACACCCCCCTCCCTTCCATCCCTCAAGCGTTTAGCAGTTGATTTTCCTCTCTGTTCTCCTCCAATTCACCCATGACTGATGTAGTCGGAAGGGCTCAGGAACCTTGGAGTTAGTTACACTACCTGCCAGTCTTCCTTGGTTGGAAACGTTTTTCCAGATTCGGCCACCAGGTGGGGGCGTCCACACAGGACCTCAGACTTAGCAACAGGTTTCTTCAAGGAGGTTACCAAGCCTAGAGAGGGTGCCTTCCGGGAAACTAAGGAACCAGCAGAAGGGGTGGGGTGGGAGTGGGGCATTTCCCCAGGAACGTGGATTTTGGTGTCTGTATCAGTGTGCGTCTGCGTGTGTGTGTGTGTGTGTGTGTGTGTGTGTATTTGCAGGTGTTGGTGGGGGTCTGTCTGGAGAGAGGGCTTAACAATTATTGCTCTTTCATTTGCTCTTCTTAGGTGGCAAAAAAGGATGAAAAATACATTCATCTCTGTCTCTAGCAATATGTTTAGTTGAAGTGAAGTGAATACTGGAATAGATGATAGTTAAAAAGGCATAAGTTCGTTGAGTGCACACAGTCACACAGGGATTCACGTGTCCTTTCACATGTACATGGTGTTCAGTACGTGTTGACTAAAAATCCTGGGGTCCTATGGAAGCATGTGGGCTCCCACTCTTCTCTTCCCACCTTTCCCAGCCAGCACCTCCAGTCCTGCCTTGCCCAGTCTGGGGAAGGGAATAGGTAAAGCCTGTTATTGACTGAGCCTCAATTTTATTTTTCTCTAGAATTATTCCATCACCTGGAAGCAGATTTGATAATGCCAAAACCTGGAGCCTTTTGTCCCAAAAAAGATCCCGGAAGATTTGGGATTTTGTGAGAGGGAACACAGTTACCTAGCTAGAAACTATATATGCAAATGCATATATATGCAAATATGCAAATATACTAATTTTATTTAATTCTCACACAGTACTGTTAGATGGAAATTATTATCTCCATTGGATAAAGATATGAAAACTTCAAGAGAGAAAATCACTTGTCCACGATCACACAGCTAAGGTTTCTGGAGCTCACATTTAAATGCAATGCGTTCACTCTGTTTCCAAGCCCAGATCCCAGTTCTGATCCTCTGCCAGCAATCGTGGGACCCTGGGTATTTTGCTGAGCGTCACTGGGTGCCCATTTCCCCATTGTTAATGCAGGGTCCTGAGTAATGTCTTGGCCTCCCCATGCTAGCTCTTTGTTGGCAAATGGCTAGAAATGGGAGTTTGGATTCAAGTTGGGGGCTGGTCAGAACCTAGGGAGCCACAGTGTTAGGAAAATGGAGGATGAACTGGGGTGGTGGTGGGATTGCAGATTCTAATAAATTGGGAGTTATACAGCAAAACCTGTGTTGAATTGACATTGAGCTCCTAATAGTGAAGCATACTTAGTAGATGCACAGTACATTCTTCCTCCAGCTTAGGAGACAGTCCAGTCAAGTGAACATAATTGAACCTTTTCGAGAGGATTCAGGATTTTGCATTGAAATTTATACTTTCGAGCATCCATTTTCTTATTCTGGACTGTGGCTAATGGAGCAATGGGCCCAGGAAATTGGGCTGGGCTGACCATAGGTCTAAAATCTAGTGCAGCTTTTTTTTTTTTCTTTTTCTTTTTCTTTTTTTCTTTTCTTTTCTTTTTCTTCTTTTCTTCTTCTTTTTCTTTTCCTTCTTTATTCCTGCCTTCATTTCATTGTTTATCCAGTCGACTTTTTTTTTTTTTTAATGAACCAGGCCCATGAGATGATGAGATTTTTTTTTTTTCTCCTTCCTAAAGGTAGAATATAGGAAATGTGGAAATCAATCAAACCTTTACCTGGCTTCTTTTGCCTCAAATGCTGTATTAGTTTGTTTTCACAGTGCTATAAAGAAACACCTGAGACTGGGTAATATATAAAGGAAAGAAGTTTAATTGACTCACAGTTCCACATGGCTGAAGGTTCTCAGGAAACTTACAATCATGGCGGAAGGGGAGGAGGAAGCAAGGCATGTCTTACATGGTGGCAAGAGAAAGAGAACAAAGAGGAAGAGCCACACACTTACCAAACAGCCAGATCTCCTGAGAATTCTATCACAATAAGAGCAAGGGGAGAGTCCACCCACATGATTCTATCAGCTCCCACCAGGCCACTCCCACAACATGTGGGGATTACAATTTGAGATGAGATTTGGGTGGGGACACAGAGCCAGACTGTGTCACTCTGCCCCTGCTTCCTCCCAAATCTCATGTCCTGTTCATATTTCAAAACCAATCATGCTTTCCCAACAGTGCCCCAAGGTCTTAACTCATTCCAACATTAACTCAGAAAAAACATCCAAGTCCAAAGTCTCATCTGAAACAAGCAAATTGCTTCTGCCAATGAACCTGTAAGATCAAAAACAAATTAGTTACTTCTAAGATCCAATGGGGAGTGTAGGCATTGGGTGAATGTTCCCATTCCAAATGGGAGAAATTGGCCAAAACAAAGGGGCTATAGTCCCCATGCAAGTCTGCAACCCAGCAGAGCATTCATTTAAAAAGCTCCAAAATAATCTCCTTTGATTCTATGCCTCACATCCAGGGCACCCTGATGCAAGGGGTGGGCTTCTATGCCTTGGGCAGTTCCACCCTTGTGGCTCTGCAGGGTTCGTCTCCTGTGGCTGTTTCCATGGGCTGGCATTGAGTGCCTGTGGCTTTTCTAGGCACACGGTGCAAACTGTCTGTGGATCTACCATTCTGGGGTCTGGAGGACAGTAGCCTTCTTCTTACAGCTCCACTAGGCAGTGTCCCAGTGGGGACTCTGTTTGGGGGCTCCAACCTCACATTTCCCCTTGTACTGCCCTCACAGAGGTTCTCTATGGGGGCTCCACTCCTGCAGCAGACTTCTGTGTGGACATCCAGATGTTTCCATATATCCTCTGAAATCTAGGTGGAGGTTCCCAAAGCTCAACTCTTGTCTCCTGTGTACCCACGGGCCCAACACCACACAGAAGTCACAAGACTCAGGGCTTGCACACTCTGAAGTAATGGGCCAAGCCGTACCTTGTTTCATTTTAGCCATGGCTGGAGCTGGAGCAGCTGGGACACAGGGCACCAAGTCCAGCAGCTGCACAGAGCAGTGGGGCCCTCAATCTGGCCCAAGAAACCATTTTTCTCTCCTAGGCCCCTGGGCTTGTGAAGGGAAGTGTTGCCACAAAATTCTCTGACATGCCCTGGAGACATTTTCCCTATTTTCTTGGCTATTAACATTCAGCTTATCATTACTTATGCATATTTCTGCAACTGGCTTGAATTCCTCCCTAGAAAATGCATTGTTTTTCTTTTCTACCACATGATCAGGCTGCAAATTTTCCAAATCTTTATGTTCCACTTTTCCTTTTAAATATGAGTTCCAATATGATATATTTCAAACCATACTTTTGTGAACACATATAACTGAATGTTTTCAGAATAAGTCAGGTTGACTCTTGAATGCTTTGTTGCTTAGAAATTTCTTCCACCAGATACTCTAAATCCTTCTCTGAACTTCAAAGTTCCACAGATCTCTAGGGCAGGGGCAAAATGCTACCAGTCTCTTTGCTAAAGGATAGCATGAATGACCTTTATCCCAGTTCCTAATAAGTTCCTCATTTCCATCTGAGACCACCTCATCCTGGACTTCGTTGTTCATATCACTATCAGCATTTTGATCAAAACCATTCAGTAAGTCACTGAGAAGTTCCAAACTTTCCCATATCTCCCAGTCTTCTTCTGAGCCCTCTAGACTGTTTCAACCTCTGCCTGTTACCCAGTTCCAAAGTCTCTTCCATATTTTCAAGTATCTTTATAGCAGTGCCTCAAACTCCAGGTACCAATTTCCTGTATTAGTCCATTTTCACGGTGCTATAAAGAAATACCTGAGACTGGGTAATTTATAAAGGAAAGAGGTTTAATTGACTCACAGTTCTACATGGCTGCAGAAGCCTCAGGAAACTTACAATCATGGCAGAAAGGGAAGCAGGCATGTCTTACACCGTGGCAGAAGAGAGAGTGACAGTGAAGGGGAAGAGTCACACACCTATCAAACAACTGGATCTTGTGAGAATTCTGTCACCAGAAGATTAAGGGGGGAGTCCACGCCCATAATTCAGTCACCTCCCACCAAGCCACTTCTGAAACATGTGGGGATTATAATTTGAGATGAGTTTTTGGTGGGGACACAGAGAAAAACCATATCAAATGTCCATCCCCTACTTTCACTTGGTGACTGCCTTCATCTTGGCCCAGCTTTCCCAGACATAAAATTTTGTACCTTGCATTTTATTGATCTCTGCTTCTCTGTCCTGTTGAACTGAGAGCTACTTGAGAGTGGGAGCTGTGTGTTCTCCTGTAGCCATACCACTCCTCAGCAGGCTGAGTGCCTGGTAGGTACTAAGTAAGCATTTGCTGAATGGATTCATGAAAGCATTCTCCAAGGATTCTGGTTAATCAGGAATTTGCTGCGACAGCTTTATTATCATCACAGTAGTAGTAAGTAGTCAAAGTCAGCATTATAAGACTTTCATTATAAGAACAGTTCTTAGAAGTCCAAAAATGGACTATGGGGAGAGAAAAGAAGATTGGAGACCATGCTTTAACTTGAGTGAGGCTGATCACTTCTCTGGTTATTTTATCCTTATGACTGAAAGAGGTTCTGATTTTGTGAAAAACATGCTGGACTTGGAGTTCACATCTGGACTGCCTTATGTCTCTGTGACTTTGCAGGAGTCAGGTTGCGGATGACCTGTAAGTTGGGGATGATTACACCACCCTATCACAGGGTGGTTTTTAGACTCAAAGAATAGTGTATATGAATGCAGTTAGCCCAACAGCAGACATTCAGCATTCATTAGTTAATTCTGAATTGGGATCTCCTTAAAAGTCATACACACCTGACACTGTGACTGTCCTGAGGCTGTCCAGGAACTCCCCCTTTCTAGCCTGTTAGTGAAAAGATGCTGGCTTCATCTTGGCATTCATCTCATTTGGCACTGCATAGGCATCCTGCTGCCCTGACCATCTTGCCACAGCCAGCTGCGATCAATCACTCTCCTGTTGACAAACCAAGGGAGAATGATCACAAAAAATACCCACTGATTGCATTCTGGGGTATGTTGGCTCCAGGGACATCTGGCAAGCAAGACTGGGTAGTGAAACACATGGAGCCAGCAGCTGCTCTGGAACATAAAGGGCCTTCCCAGTGGACTTAGCATGTTGACAAGAAGATCTATTGTCTTCATGGTGGAGGAGAGACACTGAATGCCCACTTAACATTGTCAGTAAGGCACAGTCTTCCCAATTTGGGGGTAAGAGAAATTTTGGCTTCCAAACTTGTTTTGCTTCTTATAGCTGGTATAGTCTTGGGCAAGTTGCTCTGTCTTTGGGCTTCAGTTTCTTCATCTGAAAAATATTATCAGTAAGTTATAGGCTCTTGTGAAGCTAAGAGCACTTTACATGAAAGAAACACTCAGTATTAGATGTTTGTGTTGTTAATGTTTATCAGTTAATATTTTTTAATGCTTTCTCTGTGCCAGGCACTCTTCTAGATATTAGAGACATAGCAATAAACAAACAAAACAATCTCTGCCTAATGGAACATATACATTAATGACAACCTTGTTAATATTAGCAGAAATCATGGATTTTGGTCATCTAGGCAACCTCCCAGCCAGAGCAGAATGAATCCCTCCAGCAGTATCTTAGCCATGCCTATAAACTGTAATTCGTTACTGCAGTAGAATTAGTTTTTCTCTGGACAAAGCTGATTTCAACTATCTTGGCACTTCCATTTCTCTGAGTCTACTTCGCTCATTCTCCTTTTCAACTCCCATGTATTTTATTCTTTCTCGTCTACCACTTGATGTTGCCTTTCTTAAGCATTCTCAATCAATCCTCACCTTTTTCCATACCAGTAATCTCTCTTTGCATTTCCTTCCTCAGGATTGCCAATTTCCTTCTCATTTTGAGAAGCAGTCACTCTTTATTCGGCAGTAAGAGCATACTCTTTGGGGTCAAACCTTGGTTGAATTTAACTCTACTGTTTCTTCTGTGTAACGTGGAGTAATTTGCTCAACCTTTCTGAATTTCCATTTCTTTGTTTCTAATATGAAGATAATGATGTCTACCTCCCAAGGCTGTTGTGACTTTTTTTAATTGATGGATAATATCTGTACATATTTATGACGTACATGTGCTATTTCGTTGCATGTGTAGACTGTGTAATTATCAAGTCAAGGTGTTTGGGGCATCTGTCACTTGGAGTATTTATCATTATGTCAGGAACATTTCAAGTCCTCTCTTTTAGCTGTTTTGAATTACACAGTACGTTGTTGTTAACTGTAGTCACCCTTCTTTGATATTAAACATTAGAACTTATTGCCTCTGACTGTATGTTTGTACCCATTAACTAACTTGTCTTTATTCCCTTACTCCTGCACACTCATCCTTCCCAGCCTCTGGTATCTATCATTTCATTCTCTACCTCCATGAAATCAACTTTTTTAACTCTCACATATCGGTATGAACACATGGTATTTGTCTTTATGTGCCTGGGTTATTTCATTTAACATAATGACTTCCAGTTCCATCCAAGTTGCTGCAAATGACATGATTTCATTTTCTCATGGCTGACTAGTATTCCATTGTGTACATATGCATTTTCTTTATCCATCCATCCGTTGATAGATACTTAGGTTGATTCCTTACTTTGCTATTGGGAATACTGCTGCCGTATACATGAGAGTGCAGATATTTCTTCAATACGTTAATTTCTTTTCCTTTGGATAAATACCCAGTAGTGGGATTGCTAGATGGTATGATAGTTTTATTTTCAGTTTTTTTTTTGAGAAATCTCCATATTGCTTTCCATAATGGTGGTACTAATTTACAGCCATAATTTTCCCACCAAAAGTAAGCAAGACTTCCTTTTCTCAGAATCCTCATCAGCATCTGTTATTTTTTGTCTTTTTAATAATGACCATTCTAACTGGGGTAAGATGATATCTCATTGTGGTTTTGATTTGCATTTTCCTGATAATTAGTGATATTGAACATCTTTTCATATATCTGTTGGCCATATATATGTCTTCTTTTAAGAAATATCTATTAATATCCTTTGCCTACTTTGTAATGGGATTGTTTGTTTTTTAACTGCTGAGTTTCCTGTTTATTCTAGGTATCAGTCCCTTGTTGATGAATAGTTTGTGATTTTGTTTCCCATTTAATGGGTTGTCTCTTCACTCTGTTGATTGTTTTATTTGCTACATAGAAACTTTTTAGTTTTAAATAAGCCCATTTGTCCATTTTTTTGTTTTGTTGCCTATGCTTTCGAGGTCTTGAGTATAACAGGGTTGTAAGGTGTTTGCTCTATTCTGTTCAAGGATTTTTATAATTTTAGATCTTACTTTTAAGTCTTTAATCCATCTCGAGTTTATTTTGTATATGGTAAGGCATAGAGGTCATTTCATTATTCTGCATTGTTGTGAAATTTAATTGAGATTATGAATATGAAACACCTAGACATATCATTATAGGCATTTAGTAATAATTTCTCTCTTTTGCTTCTCCTCTTGATCATATCTAATTTGATGGCTTCTTGCAACCCTCATGAAATCCATGCACACTTCCCTTGGCAATCATCTCAGGTGGCCATTTGTATTGACAGGGGGAGGTTGAGCAGTGGGTCTCTCTTACAAATGAATAAGAGGTTTTGAGAAGTTAGGTGATCTGCCCAGGCTCTTAAAGCTACTGAAGTGGCACATCTGGGGTCACACATGAGTCCTCACTTCTGGGTGGTGCTTCTTTCACCATGTCATGGTGTACCCAGTGGAGGATTAACAAAGGGAGACCAGAACTCTTCCCTCCTGGGTCCTTGATAGCTAGATGCATTTCTGACAGATTCCCTGGGGAAAAACTAATGCTGCTACTCTGCTGACCGCACTTTACATAGTCAGGCCTCTCAAACCTTGGCATGCACATGAATCACCTCAGCAAAAAGATACGATAAGAGAGAAATCTGGTAGACTCCACCTGAACAAAAGTTATCAAACTTGTACATAATGAGACAAACTAACCCATCCTTCTGATGTAATTCAGTGGAAATGTACAACTTACCTGCATCGATGCCTAAAATGATCTGAATCTAATCACAAAGAAATAACAGACAAATTCAAATTGTGGGAGCATCCTCCTAGGTATCTGGCATGGTCTCTTCCAAAGGCTTCATGTCATGACCAAACAAACACATAAAAGAAGAAGAGGGGACTGTCTCAGTTTAAGGAGGCTAAAGAGACATAACAACCAAATGCACTGTTGATTCTTGACTGGTTCCTGAATTGAACAAAATAAATAGCAGAGGATGTTATACAAGGATAACTAAGAAAAGTTGAACATGGCCTCAAGATTAGATAACATCATTGTATCACAATTTAATTTCTTGAGTTTGATAATTTCATTGTGGTTATGTAAGTGGGTGTTCTGTTCTTTAAAGAGATGCATGGTGCAGTAGTTAGTGGTGACAAGTCATGATGTTTCCAACTTACTTTCAAATGGTTCAGCACACACACAGACAATAGGATTGCGTGTGTGGATGCACACACACAATACACACACCCAGAATGAGAAAGAGAAAAAAGATGGCAAACATAACTAATAATTGGTGAATCCAGGTAAAGAGAATATATGTGTATGTTATATTATTCCCTTAACTTTAAACAAATTTTTAGAAATAAAAAAGTTACAAATAGTTTAAAAAGAAGACTCAACACATACAAACACACAAAGCAGACACGTGAGTCCTGATGACAGGCATTGCCCTGAGGCAATTCCAACATGAAGCCAGGCTAAGAACTGTTAGCTGAGCAAAATGGGCTTTCTTGGATTCATGGATTCTGTGTATAGACACTGTTGCCAAACCTTGTGCCAGGCTGGTGAGGGAGATGAGCCATGGTTCTTTCTCTATGGAGAGAGAGACTGGGAATGACTAAATTTAAATAGTCTAGCGAATGCAATAATAGAATGCAAATGAGGAACCCCAGGAGAGCAGGAAAAGGAAACGTTCCTAACCCTCCTATGTTGTATCAATGAAGACTTCTTCAAGGGAGGTTTAAGCATCCAGGGATGAGATGAAGGTATTACTGTTTGTCCAAGTGATGCCTGGTCTCTGTCTTCTGCTTGGAGAATGGAATGCAAATTTCCTTCAATTCAATGCTAAATTGTTCTTGCATTATTTCGAAGCTCCTACTTTCAAGTTTGTATTCATTTTTTTAAATTCCATAAATGTTTGAAAGTTTCATAAATCATGTGTGATCCTATGGTATTTTCCCAGCGGTCAGGGTCCCTGCTCCTTTTTTCTTTTTGGTCTGGGTCTGGAGGTCTTGACGGAATACAAACAAGATTTATGTCATCTTTTGACAAGTGGGACAGTGTCAAGGGAAGCAAGGAAAAGGTCTTCAAATGTGGACTGAATAAAAACCCTTTTTAGGTGCCATGCTCTGCGGTTCTGGTTTTGGGTAGCCCAGAACAGCTCTGGATTTGTCAGAAGTACATTGAGTGAGCTTTCAGGAGATCAGCATTAACTATGTGATTTGGACAATTCACTTACCACACAGTCTGCAAAATGGCCATCGTAATACCTGCTGCATAGAATTGGTATAAGAATCCCGTGAGACAATGTGTGAGAGAGTGCAAGTGTCAGCATACCAAGGTAGTATTTTCCTAAAGCTGTAGAAGGATCAGGTGGGTCCCACAATTAGGACTTGGTCTATATTGGGTTCAAGCATCTGCCCATGCACAGATTGGCCACATTTCTATGTTGCATCACCTGATCATCACTGCTTGTTTTTATTGGGCATCTATTAACTGTATACCTCAGCACCTGTGCCTATAGGGATGTCAGCTTCCCAAGGTGATCACCTTTTGAAAGGATGAAGAGAGTATTAGGTTTGGAGTTAAGAAAATTGAAGTCAATTTGAAGTTTTCAGGTCCCCTCTGATTTTGCAGGTGTCATAGGATGCACATCAAATTCCATCCAAATCGTAGCCTTGTTGGATGGGATTTTTCATTCTACCACAGAAGGGATAGAAGAGTTGTTTGAAATGTTTTCTCTAGGGAACGAATTGGATTACAACTCAGGAGTAAGATTGCTTTTTGTATGTTATGTATGACTAAGTAAGAGTGAGAACTTATGCTGTGGGCTCATGAAGTATCCCGTACGTGGGTGCCGGCTGGCTTCCCTCTGAGGTGGGCTTCTCTCTGTACTGAATTCAGACCTCAGGGTTGGGAACCTCTTCTCCTCTCCATGCACTTCTTTTTAAGAGTCATGTAAAATCATCTGCATTTTGCAAGAGTGTAACAGTTGGGTCGAGCTCTATGAAGCAGCATATTAGTAATAATGGCTAATGCTTTTACATCATTTCACATTTTATAATATCACCTCTTGGGCAACACCACCATCTGTTTAGTGTCAGGGTAACCTGATTTATGTGTATTAGTAACTATAACAGCTACAGCAGGTGCCCACTTACAAATCACCAAACTGCTTCTCCTAAGCTGGTGTCCTACCCAAAGGCAGGCAGGCTGTGGATAGAACTTCTTTGTCTTTGACCCCTGGGGTTCTTTGTAAACTCATTACAGCAGTTTAGGTTTTTTTCTGCCTTGATGTTGTCTTCTTGGGGAGATGGAGTGAAATCTTATTCAATAAGACTTGAAAGTCCTGGGCTAGGAGAATTTGCTTTTCTAGCCCAGGTCATGTGTCCTTATGGAAAATCACTTCGCCCTATCAGACTATTCATCTCTCTCCTTCTGCCTGTCTCTTCAATCCCAGCTTTTGCTTCATCTCGCTCGCTATCAGCTGTCTCATGTATCAGCTATGGATGCCTCTCCCCATGGTAATTGCCAGTCTGAAAAATGAAACCAGCAGTACTTAATAATCAGCAAATCTAATCACACTAATCAGCAGTTACTTAGCAGCAATTTATGGGATTTATGGTCCCGGCACAGAGAGAGGCACTTGGCAGCTTACAAAAATCAGAGGCTGTTGGAGCTGGAAGGGACCTTTGAGAAGAGGAAACGAAGGCCCAGGGCCATTTGAAACTTGCCTAAGGTTGTACCGCTAAGGGGATGACCCAGCCACATTGGCATCACCGCAAGCCTCCAACAGCAGTGTGTCATCAGGGGAGTCTTGTCTCCTCTGGGTTCACAGATGCCTTAGGATCTGAGTCCAATCCTGTCCGAAGTGTAGTTTTGCTTGATGGGGTCTTTCACTTTATCTCAGAAAAACTAGGGATATGTGTTCAGAATTTTTTTTTCAAGGGCAAGATGAGTTATCAATCAGGGCCACATTTTCTTCTTGATTTATCTGAGGTGTTTGTTTATAAATGAAGAGAAGGAGGAGTAAACACAGGTCGGGCCGAGGGATCAGGCATCCCTATATGGACTCTTACCAAAGAGGGCTTCTCTTTCTGCTGAAATCCCAGAGCTAAGATTTCCCTTTTTCTGTCCTTTTCCTGCCCCCCATCTAGTTTTCTACCAAGAGTACTACAAAATAGTCTCTCAACTCCATGAGCTCAACATTGAATTGGGGCATTCAAAACCTTCAGGTTAACGACGACTAATGTTTTTATCCACTGGATGGTTTATAAAGTCACCTGTGGAGTAACACCATTGTTTGTTCCATTCATGGAGACCTGATTTATTTTTATTAGAAAGAGCTACTTACGTTTACTTGTAGTGTTATTTGTCTGTGCCATGGGCTAAGCACTCTGGATAGTTCTAAGGTGTGGCTGAGAGCCCGGGGAACATGGGCCCAGGCACCAGGAAACCCAGGCTCTCACCTTGACTCTTCTGCTGATTTCCTTTGTAGTCTGCATAACTCATTTTACTTCTAGTGGCCTCAGTTTCCTCCTCTGAAAGGTGGACCTAATTTTTCCTGCCTTCCAGGTTATTTAAAAGGTTAAATGAAGCAACGGAGGGACTCTGCCCCACAGAGCACGGGGATGAGTGCTGGCATTCTGTCTTGGTTTGTATTCAACCAGAAGCCGACGCTGAGGCAGGGGCCTCAGTGCCTGTGGTTTATTTACTGCAGAATTGTCTATCTTGTTTTCATTATCTCCCCTTTGAGAAGTCTTTCATGACTTTTTTCCCCCAATTGCCCCCACCCAGGAAATGTTAATACTACGGATACACTGTGTATGTCTTTATGAACTGTGTGTTTATATGGGCCTGATATATAAAATATAAAAAGGGTAAGATTTTTTCACCCTATACTCCCGAAACCAATTTTGCCCCATGGGAGGCAATAGCATCCCTACTGAGAATGCATGATTTAGGAGGTGATTCCAAGAAAAATTGGAGAATTAACTAAAATTGGGAAAGTAAGTGAAATAAAACAGGAAAGAAGATGTAGATTATAAGGATGCATCATTAAGCAGGTCCCCATGACAGCAATTGAGGCTTTGTCTTCCTAGGGACCCTGGAATGCAATCTAGAACAGCCTGGAATGATCCTTGAACCCCAACCATGACTGGCTAAGGGTTGCTCCTGGGGGTAGAGAAATTTCTTAGACAAACGTGAAACATTTAGGCTACTTTCGGCAGGGGCTGGGAGTGAGTCCTGAGGAGGTATGGGAAAGGCGCCAATGACAACTAGCACATAAGTAAAAAATTGTGACTTAATGCTCACAATATGTGGCTCTGTTTTCTCAGTGGTTCTTAAGAAGTCTTGAAGCCTAAGGATGGTGATGATTCTCTAGTGTTCTTCCCCCCTCATTAATTTTTTATGTAGGATAGTCATTCAGGAAAAAAATGAGTAGAAAATATTTGTAAATACGTGAATTCAATGCCTGGTATCTAAAGATAGCTGAGCTTTCTAAGCTCTTACTATGTGCCGGAATTACAGCATTCTCACAAGCACGGTAAAACCTGCTCCCTGCCCGCGTTAGCCTTTGGGGAAAGGAGTTGTCTCCTTGTTAATCTTATGGTATGATCACGTGTTTTTAATTCTCATCAAATAAAGCAGGCGAGTTCTTTCGTTTTATTTATGTCATTTATTTGTTTTATTTCATGTATTTATTTACTTTTTAGACATGTTCTCCCTCTGTCTCCTAGGCTGGAGTCCAGCAGCACAATCATGGTTCACTACAGCCTTGACCTCCTGGGCTCAAAGCAGTCCTCCTGCCTCAACCTCCCAAGCAGCTGGGACCATAGGCATGTGCCACCCTGCCCACTATTTCTTTAAAATTAGTTTTTTGTAGAGACGAGGTCTCCCTATGTTGCCCAAGCCAATCTGGAACTCCCAAGAGAGTTACTCTAAATAAGCATGGACAACTTCAATCCTGCTGACATAATTCCGAGTGGCTTTTGTGATATTTTCAAAGAATGAAGAATCTTACTAATTTTAGAATGTGGGGAACATTAGCATTTTCAAAATAAGATTAAAATAGATATTCCAATTACTCTTACAAACACATCTTTTGTGGAGAAAATGGCAGGATCTTGGTTGTAAACAAGGTGCTGTGACTTCCGCCCTTTGCTGGAGTTCTGGTTTCCTGGGGAAGTAATTAACATTCCCCTTCACAGTTCTGGAACATCAAAGGAAATGCTGAGATTTCTTTTTTAATTCCTCTTTTTGTGCAATGAACTTCAACATATCTTGTTTGGCTGGGAAGCCATTTCTTGGAAAAACTGTAATCCTTTTTTGTATACAAACCCTAATCAAACTCAAGACATGCGGACTGATCACTCAGAGGCTGTTGATTTCAGGCCTAGCAGATGCCAGACCTTGGGCTAGGAATAGAGGAAACGGGGGTGAATAAATCAGTTTCTGCTCTTGAGGGACTCATGGTCAAATAGGTGAATAAATAATTGCATAATGGCATGATACTCACTCCCATATGTGCAGATATGGAGTCTACTGGGGTTCAGATAAAGTTGTCAACACTTTTTAAACATATCAGGGAAGATTCCCATCAAGTAGATTTCATCGTGTGTATAGGATGGAGACCACTTCCTCCTTTATTTTCTAATGTTCAGCCTTGATGATGAAGAATCCAAGGTCCAATTTTTTATCACAGTGAAGGAAAGTTGCTGAAAGTGATACAGAGGAAAGTAGAATCGTAAAATCTGAGCTGGGTGAACTTTTCATTGAGTTGTGTAAAAAGATTGAAGACTTGCTTTTTAGTGGCACATTTCATACATGTAAGCATCCATTCTCTGCATTCCAGAGCCTGATACAACACATGGCACTCTGGATACGAAGTCTTTTTGTATGAATGGATAGAATGCCAGCTTCCAAGGAGCATGTGGCTTCACTGACAAGCAGACACGGATATAAGTCCTGGCTTTGAAGTCTGACTGTATCATTGTTTCAGTAGTAACCTTGAGTAAATCACTTAACCAGCCTAGACCTGTTTGCTCATCTGTAATGTGAGCATGTCTGTGCACATGGTAAGGATTAAATGAAGTGGCTGTAATACAGTCTTATGGGCTTATAGTAGGTATCAGATAAATGGCCATTCCATCTGCATTCTTTTCCAATTCTGCTAATACAAAAATGATGTCAAGTGATTCTCCTGACTCAGTCTCCCAAGTAGCTGGGATTACAGGCACACGCCACCACATCTGGCTAATTTTTGTATTTTTATTAGAGACAGGGTTTCACCATGTTGGCTAGGCTGGACTTGAACTCATGACCTCAGGTCGTCTGCCCGCCTCAGCCTCCCAAAGTGGTGGGATTACGGGCATGGATCGCTTGAACCTGGGAGGTGAAGGTTGCAATGAATATAAAATGCGCCATTGCACTCCGGCCTGGCTGACAGAGGGAAACTCTTTCTCAAAGAAAAAAAAAAAAATGATGTCACGGAATAAAAGTGATGTTGAAGTCAATATGGGATCATAATTCCTATCCTAAGATTATGCCCCAGAGCATGATAAAGTATGAGTTCTGATGTGTCATTATGGTAAAAGGGAGGAATTTACTTTGAAAAAAAAAAAAGAAGTGTAGAAGGAAAGATTTGCTGCTTAGCCCAAGTCACCTGACGAAGCAGATATGTCATGAAAAACACTTGCCTAGACCACATGACCTTCAGACAGGCCAGGACTGAGTTTATGCAATCATATTAGACATCTAAACCCACCACACCTGTTTACTTGAAGAGAAAAGAAGCAGCGATCTAGTTGGTTTTAGGTTCACTTGAGTGAGAAACTATCAGATTTCTTTATTGAGTAAATTATGTTTCCATCTTGTAGAAAATGAATTCTACAGGATCCTTCTGTTTTTCATTGGCTGCCAAGGCTGTGGGTGGCATTTGTGGCTCAACTAGAGTGACAACATTACAGACTTTATGCCTGGGTTCTTTCTTCCTCTAGGTTTTCCTTCTCCTCATGTGCTCTCGAACTGCACTTCTTATTACAAACGCTTCTTGTTACTTGATTTTATTTTTCTGTCACAAAAGAGCTCAATACATATTGTAAATGAATTTGCCAATTGAATCCCCTCAGACTAGTCTTTTTAATCCCACTGAATTTAATCTGGGTTCTTTTATAGATGTGAATATGTCGTGGGCCAAATTGTTGTCTTCCAAAATAGAGCTATCTATAGAGTGAAAATCTGGTAAAAGTTAAAGGTTGTTATGGTTTGTGTCTTCCCTGAATGCTAAAATTTTCTGTGTATGTGTGTGTTGAGTCAGGCATATATTGTTTATGTATACGTGTGTGTGTGTGTGAGTGTGTGTGTGTAAAAAAAGAGACGGAAGGAGGGAAAGGGAAAATGGTAGGTGGGGAGACGGAGAATACTCTTCAGATTTTGGATATCAACAGTACTAATAATAATGGTAATCATTTCTTCTATTCCTTATTGACCTGTGTCCAGGGTATCAGGTTAATCTTTAAAACCATTGTTGCCGGGCACAGTGGCTCATGCCTGTAATCTCAGCACTTGGGGAGGCCGGGCAGGTGGATCATGAGGTCAAGAGATCGAGACCATCCTGGTCAACATGGTGAAACCCCGTCTGTACTAAAGATACAAAAATTAGCTGGGCATGGTGGCGCACGCCTGTAGTCCCAGCTATTCGGGAGGCTGAGGCAGGAGAATTGCTTGAACCCAGGAGGTGGAGGTTGCCATGAGCCAAGATCGCGCCATTGCACTCCAGCCTGGGTAACAAGAACAACAACAAAAAAAACCATTGTTGCGTTTGATCCCTGTGATAACACTGTCAGATGTGCATAACTGGCCCCTGTTTTATCAATGGGGACACAGAGGCTCAGAAAAAGTATCTGACTTTCTCAGAGTTTTTCAGGGGCAGGGCTGGCATTGGCCTCAGATATTCTGAATGCGGAGGCTGTGATGCCATCAAAAGTTCCTCTTCCAGCACTGCCACTCAGTGACTGCTGATTTTCTTGTCATTTGTAAAAAACTGGAATATAATTCATATATCATAAAAACTCACCATTTAAAAGTGTACAATTCATAACTGGGTGTGGTGGCTCACTCCTGTAATTTCAGCACTTTGGGAGGCCGAGGTGGCTGGATTACTTGCGGTCAAGAGTTCGAGACTAGCCAGGCCAATATGGTGAAACCCTGTTTCTACTAAAAATACAAAATGTAGCTGGGCATGGTGATGAACACCTGTAATCTCAGCTACTCAGGAGGCTGAGACATGAGAATCACCTAAACCCAGGAGGTGGAGGTTGCAGTGAGCTGAGATTGCGCCACTGTACTCCAGCCTGGGCAACAAAGCAAGACTCCATCTCAATAAAATAAATAAATAAATAAATGTACAATTCAGTGGTTTTAGTATATTTACAAGGTCCTGTAATAACTCGTTGATTTTTATAGTTTACACTTGTTAGACTAAGGTGCTATAAAAAGTTATCATTTTGATCCTCGATTTTTCTCATCTGCAGGAGAGTAGCTGTGAAAGTTTAATGGGTAAAGGCACTGTTAAGATAATAAAAAGACAAGCCACTGACTGGGGGAAATATTTGCCACACACGTATCTGATAAAGGTCTTGTATGAAATATACAAAGAATTCTCAAAATTCAACAATAAGGAAAACAACTAAAAAACAGACAAAATACCTGAACAGACGAAGGCCTTGTATCAAACATAAAAGAACTCTCACAATTGAATAATAAGGAAAATAACTCAAAAATAAGCAGCTGGCATAGCACTGTTGATGGTAAGGGTAATGCGAATGAACACCTCTAGTACAAAGCCGGATTGCTACGCAGGCTGGAAGTCGAAATACAGACGGACTGCTGTGAGGGGTTCTGGGATAGAGCTCTGGCAGGCTTTCTGGAGGAGGCAGCCTTTGATCCAGGCATGGAAGGATGGAATGGTGTCAGAGTCTGGGTTAGGGGTGAAGGCAGAAGGGAGTCACTGATGAAGGCTTGGAGGTGAGAAAATGTAGCAGGTCCCTAAAGTGTGATAATTTCCCAGTGGCTGCATCCAGGGACCCTTTATATGGAAGTGGGATGGGTGGGGTAGCTGAGTGGTGAGAGGGTGAAACAAGAGATGAAACTGGAGGGGTGTGACCTTTCTTAACTGGGGAATTGCTGTGTTACCTTATACAAGAAACCTCGGGGTCTCTGTATCTTTATTTCCTGAAAAATATATGGACACTTTTTAGGATTTCTCAGTGGAGAAGCTATTATGGATGGGACTGTTCCTCATGGGGCAGGAATGTCATACACTCTGCAGGATGTTCAACATCCTGGGCTCCTGCCCACAGCACTGTTAGAGTTCCCCTGTTGTGATAAATCAGATCCAGTCTTTCCAAAGGGTCTGATTGGGGCGGTGGCCCCCTTGTTTGAGGACCACTCCCTTCTGTGATCTGTAAAACTTCTTGTTCTAAAGGCCGTGACTGCCTAAGTCCTCTGGCTTCAGATTTCCAGCGTTCACACGGTTGAAGCAAAAACACATATGTAGGAGGCTGGAGGATGGATCGCACTCGTGGGGTGAGTGTGCAGTTCACAGTAGTTTTTGATGACTTTAAGAAAGCTAGCTCTGCTTTTTGAACTATAAACAGTTTGGCTCAGGTAAAATATCCACATACATCATTTCAAAAGTTGGGTAATAAGTTAGTTAAACACAAACTGCATGTGTGCATGCATGAACACACACACTCACACACCCTCAATCCCCAAGCTCTGGTGTGTGGAACATTAATTAGTGTCACTGTATGAAACAAATTAAGCTGGGGACCTTGTTGCTTTCATCTGGAAAAAAAAATAGCAGTGGGAAATGCTGACTTTGGAAATAGCAGAAGCAGTGGGCTTGTTCCAGGAATATTGCGGTGACTCAGACCCCTCCCCAGGCTGCAGAACGTGTCGTTGCAGAAGCCTGCCACTTTGGCTGGATTGGGGGTGGGCAGAGAGAATGTGGATGAAAATGCAACTTGTGTTTCAGGTGACAGAGGCTTTTTTGGAGCCAGAGTTTATAGCCAGACCATGGGGAGTCTGAATCTCAGAGGTGTGACCTCAGGCAAGTGACTTCTCTTCTCTGGATCTCAGTATCCCCCTCTATAAAATGGGAATATTAATAGTATCTACCTCGAAGGGTGCTGGTGAGGATTACATGAGTTAGTGCAGATGGAACTCGTAGACGAGTTCTGGGCACAAAGGAGAGTGTAAGTATCTGCTAGGACAACAATGACAATGACAGTGGTGATGAATCCAGGCCTCTGGGATTCTAGCTGTAAATAGAATAGGTACCTAGCTCAAAAAATGCCAACTGAAGAAATGAATAAATCTAAATGGAGATACAGGGAGTAATACTGGGGCACCCAAGAAGAAGCATAGGCCTCTTTTGCCCATATCAATGTTTTGTAATTGTGGTAAAATATACATAACAAAAACTTGACCGTTTAATGGCTGGACAGAGTGTGGCTTATGCCTGTAACCCTAGCACTTTGGGAGGGGTTAGGTCATTTATGGTCAGATCATTCGCAGTCAGGAGTTTGAGACCAGCCTGGCCAACATGGTGAAACCCTCATCTCTACTAAATACAAATATTAGCCAGATGTCATGGGGCACACCTGTAATCCCAGCTACTTGGGAGGCTGAGGTAGAAGAATCACTGGAACCCGAGGGGTGGAGGTTGCCGTGAACTAAAGTCACACCACTGCCTTCCAGCCTGGGCAACAGAGTGAGACTGTTTCAAAAAGAAATTACAGTTTTAACCGTTTTTATGTGTATAGTTCAGTGGCACAGAATGCTTTTTTTCATCTTGTAAACTAAAACTCTGTACTCACTAAACAGTAGCTCTCTACCCACCCCTCTGCCCAGTCTCTGGCAGCCACATTCTACTTTCTCTGTGATGTTAACACCTCTAAGTACGTCTTATGGATGGAATCATAGAGTATTTGTTCTTTTATAACTGGCTTAATGTAATGTCCTCAAGCTTCATCCCTATTGCATCATGTGCCAAAATTTCCTTCCCTTTCGTGACCGTATAATACTACATTGTATGTGTACATGCCATTCATTCATGAATGGACACGTGGGTTGCTTCCCTTCCACCTTCTGGCTATTATGAGTAATACTTCCATGAACATGGGTGTACATCACCATATTAATGCATCTAATTATGTCTGAGTTTCTCTGGCTCTTCAAGCCCATCTCATCTGCGGCTCCACAGTGATCAGTGGGGAGAAAGGACAGTGGGAGTATCAGGCACTGAGATGACCCCTTCCTAGCTGGATTACTTTGGACAGTTCTTTCATGCCTCTGGGTCTCCATTTCTTCATCTGTAAAATGAGAGTACTCATATCCTTATAAAGTATTAGGAGAATAAAATGAGTTTATTTATGTAAAGCACTTGGAACAGTGCTGACATGTAGCACACCTTGTAGAAATGAAGCTACTATTATTAATGTAACAGTCTAGGGACATTGTACGTCATTTTAATCACTATGATCTGTTGTAGACATGAGAAAGTGGAGGAACAGAGAGGTTGGGTGATTTGCCCAGGGGCACACAGCTGTGCTGAAACCCGATGAGCCGGAGGATAGGCCCATGCTTTCTCTCCCAGTCCTTTTCTGGGCCCTCCTCCCTGAGCTCCAGTGGAGGTGGCACTCAGATTCATCTCGCATTAGGCTTTGCCTTGGTAGAGTCTGCCATGAGCATCCCAACCAGATCCTGGTTCTCTGGCAGGCAAGAGCCACGCATGAAATGTTTTCTTTTAATCGACGGTGCCAGGCATAGTGCTGGGCATGAGGTCCACGTTTAACAAGCACTGTTGACTAATCCCTTTGGCCTTGCAGCATCTGAGCTGGGTTCCAAACCAAACCCCAGATGCAAACACTGGCATTGGAAGCTGCTCTCGGAAGCCTGAATACCACTGGCTTCCATGGGGACTGCACAGACTCGCTCACTCCTGGCAGGCGCTTGGCAGCCTGGAGAGCAGCTTCCATCCTCTAGTTGGGCCAGGTCAGCTCCACTGCCGTTTGCTCACAACCACCCTTGGCATTTACGATAATTTAGCCAGAGTCTGTTGTGTGTGGATTCTATTCCAGTTTTTAAGTCGGTTAATGCTTGTGCTCAGAAATAACAAAAAAACAGATCAATGGTAATTGACTGATCATGGTCCAGCTCCCAAGAAGGGAATTGGTGGGTTTGGAGGGGAAGAGGAGGGAGCCAGCTAGCCTCTTAGCCTGCACTCAGGGACACCGCCTGCCTAGAGGGAGCCTCTAGGCCAGTGCAGCCCCCTTGGTATTAGGCCCTGGGCTCTATTGTAAGAATAGCTGAGGATACACAGAGGGCTGTGCCACTGGCCTTGAGGGGTCCCCATCATAATTCCAGGAAGCCAGACGTCTCAGGTTACATCTCCTGTAGTGTTCCGACTTCTCTTCTTACCCAACCATTCTCCACCTGGCAGCCAGAGTCGTCTTTTTCCAGAATGAGCTAGATGATGCCTTCCGTGGCTCAAAGCCCTTCAGGGACTGTCTGTTGACCTTAGACTAGAACCCGTTGTCTTCACCAAGACCAACAGGCCCCACGTAATTCAGCCCTTGCCCACCTCTCTTCCCTTGGCCAGACCGGCTGGTTCCCTAGCATTCTGCTCTCCAGCTCACGATGGCCCTTCCTAGATCATCCAAGGCCCTGCCTCTCCTTGGGGCCTTTGCTCTACCGAAGAGGCTGCACCCTCAACTCCCATGAAGTGGCTTCTTTGGATTCCAGGAAGGGTCTCCGTGACCACCTTCACCCTAAGTCAGTCTTCATTTTTACATTCTTCCAAGCACCCTGTCATGAGCTGTAATTATCATAAGCTGTAAGTTACATGTTTATTTATTGGTTTGTCTCCCTTCATTAAACTGAGAGCTCTAAGCAGGCCAACATCACATCAAGTTCATTGTGGTGTCTCCTGCTCCCAGCTTGGGGCCTGTCTGTAGTGTATGTTTGTTGACTGACTGAGTAACCCAGACAGCCCCACTGGAATGTTTCTGGAGGAGGCTGAGCAAGGCAGCCTGAGGATGACCTGAATCCTTTATCATGCTTGACTGATAGAGTATGCCCAGCTTGGAGACTGATATGCCCAGTGAAGAGGGCTATGAGCCTTACCCTCAGATATCCCTAGTCCTGTCCTGTGCATAAGGAAAGGACCCTTCTGTGGTTCCCCTGGCCAGTGGAAGGAGAAATAGCAAGATGCTCAGCTGCTCAACCCAAGAATTTGGAGCCAGTCATACTTGACTGCAGGGGGACAGCAGTCTTGGAAAGTGGGTAGTGTCTCATCTTTGCTGGAAGGTTCCGGTGGAGGTGATGAAACAGCATGTGCATGGAATACTGTTTAGCCTTAAAATGAAAGAAATTTTGACACTTGCTATGACATGGATGAACGCTGAGGACATGAGGCTGAGTGAAATAAGCCAGAGACAAAAGGAAAAATACTGCACGACTCCACTTATGAGAGGCACCTAGAAGAGTTTAATTCATAGAGACAGAGAGTAGGGGGTGGTTGCCAGGGACTGAAGGAAGCAAAGGTGGAGCTGTTGCTTGATGGAAACAGTGTTTCATTTTGGGGAAATGAAAATGTCTGGGAGGTGGACAGAGGTATTGGTTGCACAAGGATGTGAATGTAGTGCATGCCACTGAATTGCATACTTAAAAATGGTTAAAATGGTAAAATTTATGTTGTGTATATCTTAGCACAATAACAAACAAACGAAAAATCCAACCCTTGGCTGGGATGTGAGAAACCATGTACCACTGTGGGGGTTTTGACCCAGTGACTTTAAAGGTGCACTCCAACTCCAGGATGTTTAGTTCTGCAAAACAAAACAAAAAACAAAACTTCATTTGAAAGTGTCCCATTCTTCTGTTGACCTGTCACTGTTGCACCCCCTCGAAACTACAGGCTGGCTGAACATCCAAACATCCACGCTTGCCCTGCTCTCACCACCTTCCCATCGCTCCCGGCCTATTTTAAGGCCTGGAGACAACAGATCTCATCTCATCAGTTAAATGGAGAAAATGTCGTGGTTGAATATTTGCAACAATTATCCATTGATAGATGTGTGTTGTGGCTCTCTGAAAAACTCATCCTTCACTGCTCCAGCGCTGGGGTCCTGCATGAATAGACCCCTTTCTTCCTTCCCATCCCTACATTTCTGTTTCTTGTATTGCTGTATCTTATTCTTCCCTGTACTTTGTACATCTGCGTCTTTAACCAATTCACTAAACATTTAGTGAGCACCTACTGATTTCCTATTCCAGAAAATGCAAGCTGTAGGGACAGTCACACAAATAGAATGTGCAGTGTGTCCCAGACCAGTGGGCATATAGGAGGGACAGGATAATGTCTTTTGGTGGGGGGCAGTCCATCAAGAAAGTCTTCCCAAAGGAGATGCTTCTTGAGCCCGAATGTATTAGTCTGTTCTCACACTGCTAATAAAGACATACCTGAGACTGGGTAATTTATAAAGAGAAAAGGTTTAATGGACTCACAGTTCCACATGGCTGGGGAGGCCTCACAATCATGGTGGAAGGCAAAGGAGAAGCAAAGTCACGTTTTACATGGCAGCAGGCAAGAGAGCATGTGCAGGGGAACTCCCCTTTATAAAACTATCAGATCTCGTGAGATTTACCATGAAAACAACACAGGAAAAACCCACCCCCATGATTCAGTTACCTCCCACTGGGTCCCTCCCATGACACATGGGGATTATTTCAATTCAAGGTGAGATTTGGGTGGGGCCACAGAGCCACACCATATTACGGATCTTGAGCTATGAGTAAAAGCTCTTCAGAAAGGCCCAGAGGAAAGGGCCTCGCAGAGATTATTTCTAGACATTCCATCCTTCTCTGGAAAGAGCTTTCCAATCAACCCATCTTTTGATGTCCCTTTTAAGTTCTGCTTTTCTTTTCTCTCACCCCTTCTCTTGCCCCAGTCATCCACTGAAGGGCAGAGAGGGGAGGAAGGTGATGATGGGGAATGGAGGGACAGCTGGAGTGCTGAGGCTGTCCTAGAAGGAGAAACAGCATGTGAGTTCCTCCTTCTTCTTTGGCTCAGAGGGCATTTGCCTGTGTTGGGCCTGACTCTGGTGGGCCTGACTCTGGTGGGCCTGCCTGTGGAAGATGGTGTGATGCCAGCCCCTCCATGCCATAGCCCTTCAACTTCATCTTCAGAAACCATTTCTCGTGTCCTGCTATGGAACCTGTGGCTGGAACTGCTGATTGCAAAAATGATGTAATCATGAAACTGTTTTCCTAGGGGAGGGGGATGGTGTCGGCAATACAGTGGGAAGAGGGCTAGAGTTGGGGGCTGGACCCTGGGTGATGGCCTGGCATGAACTTGGGCTTGCCGTGGGCCCATCTTGGACATTAATTTCTCAGTTTGTAAAACTTTAAGGCCTCACTGGTTCTGACTGTCCCTTGCTCGTCCATGGAAACTGACCTTGACCCTTGATCCTTGCCTCCCGCGTGTAGCCACCAGCTTTCCCAACAACCAGTCTGTGATTTACTCTGGGGACTTAATTCCTCCCTATTCTTCACTTCATTGTTTGGGATCAGCTGGCTTCACCTGGCCATGATGACAGGTACAGGAGTGAGCACGTGACCCAGGCAGAGCCAGTGGCATGGAGGGTGAATCTGAGGACTCCAGAGGGAATACCATCAGAGATGTCTTTTCCTGTGGGGGTTTGGAGTGGTGAGAGAAGGGAATGGGTGAGGTGGAGGACCTGAAATAGAAGTCAGAACCGTGGGAAGCAGAGTAGGAGCATCCTGCTGGGAGGCTGCAGGGCAGGCAGTTGGAAAGACCAGTGTGGAGGGGGGATGGGAACTTGACCAACTGTACGATGTTCACTGTAGACCACAGTGAACATTGTAATCTGATCCTGTGGCCACTGGGTTTCACAGTAGGGAGTGGCATGATCAGATTTGTGTTTTGCAAGAGTGACTCTGCTATTGGCTGCAGAAGGGATGGGGAGGTAGGCATACACATGGTCTTTACAAGACATGTTTCAAGATGGCACCTAAAATTCAGAATGAGGCCATTTATTAAGCTCC
This sequence comes from Aotus nancymaae, assembly GCF_030222135.1. Taxonomy (NCBI): domain Eukaryota; kingdom Metazoa; phylum Chordata; class Mammalia; order Primates; family Aotidae; genus Aotus; species Aotus nancymaae. The sequence goes on along the minus strand of NW_026988450.1, from coordinate 80,591,844 downwards.
TGCCTTGTGCTAGGAGGTACACATGGGGCTCTAACCCACTGAATCGCTGTAAACGCTCTGTTAAACTGAATTTCATTATCCCCACATTATAGCTGAAGAACATGCTCAGAGAGGTCCAATATTTTGCTCAGGGTCACACAGCCAGATGCAGCCGGAAAAGTCTATGCCAAAGCTGGTGCTCTTCCTGCTGTGCCATGGCAACCTCACCATTCTGTAACCATGTTGGCCCCTTTTGTCTCTCTCAGGAGCCTTCAGGGCCAGGGCTGACATTTGTGTTCAAGATGATTTCCTTCCTGCTTACAATAAATGCCAAACTGAATGATGGAAGTGATTCAGCAAGAAATAGAATTTGAGGGGGAAAAAAAAGAGCTGTGTGAAAACATTTACAAATGGATTAAAAATTTGAGTCCATCAGCCCATGCCAACATACTTGGAAGTTTGGGAGGTATTTTTAGACCATGAAATCCAAATGGCACAGATCGTGGGTTGGAAAGATAGAAATGCAAAGAATAGTTTGCTAGCTGTGACCAGAGATTGCTTTGCTTAGTTTTTCCTTAGCTATAAAATAGCAACAACCAAAATGCAGAATTCACTGCAAGCACATCCTCCTTCCTCCTCCTCTTTTTTATTTTTTCTTTTATTTTCTTCTTCTTCCTCTTTTTTTTTTTTTTTTTTGTATCTTCATTTCTCCTTATTCTTAGAGCTCAGCTTCTTGTTCTAGGAAACCCCTGGAGAGACCTACGCCTACATGATGATTGCTTTTGAACTCCCTTGACACTTTCAGAGGCTGGTAGCAGAAGCCCATCTTAAACCAGCTGAGGAGTCCCAGGGAGCTTGCTGGCTTATGAACCTCAAAGGAGATCAATAGCCGGCCTGAGCGACGGGTGGGGCTTTACCATGAAGCAAGGTATTGCATTCCTAAGTTTGGGACCCATTGACTTAGCTGGGTTCAGGTACCCACTGCAGAGCCTTATTCCCAACCTGTTTCCTTGGATGTAAGGATCATGAGCTGGCATAAAAACTGCTACAAAGCAGGGGGAAGAATAGCTCCCAGGAAAAGGGAGGCGTGCTTGTCAAATTCTTTGACAGTAGGAAGGAACATTTATCGAGCATTTGCATTTTCCAGGCACGTTTGTAGCTGCTTACCTGTGCTCTTTCAGTCCTCACGACAGCCCCCACAAATAAGTGCAGTTGAAGGAAAATGAAAAGGGGGTTTGGTTATGCTGCGGTGTGGTTGGGATGATAAATGTGAGTGGTATTTATAAGTTGCTGAAGGTGATGCCCAGCAGGCAGTACTTAGTCCATGTTAACTTCTGTTTCCATCTTTTAAACATGTTTCTAATTATTTTTATTTCTGCCAGAGGAATACCTGCATATATTCAAGCCCAAAGTCGTATAGGGAGGCAGGTGATAAATGAAAAGCCCCAGCCCCCTCCCCAGAGGCAGTCTCTTTCTTTCTGTCCTTAGAACTCTTGGTGGTTCTCCTGTATCTCTGAATCATGCGCTGGTGGCGCTGTTGATGCATCAACTTTAGACATTTTTATTGATTTCCTGTTCTATCCTGTCTCCCTTATGGTTCACGCCCTCTTCTCTTCTTCTCTCTCTCCTGTAACCCAGCTCACCTGCTACTCTGTTCCTTCTGTTTCTTTAATCTCCATTACTTCTCTTTCTCCTGTTTTTGCAGTCTCTTTCCTCACACACAGCCAATCACTGTGTGGCCTGCCCTCTGGTACCCCTCCACCACTTCTTCCCCACCCTCTTCTTTTCTTCTTTCTTGCAGTGTCTTCTCCATATCCCTGTCCCAGAAACATTTACCGTCTGTCCCTGGTTTTCTTTGGTACTTTTATCTTGACCTTTGTCTGCCCATTCTGCCCTGCTTTGGGGTTATTTCTAGCTGTGTTACCACCACTTGTTAAAAATCTTGTTCTTACATTCATTACCTTATGAAGCCTGCAGAACACACCATGATGTAAGTTTTTGGATTCTCATTTTGGGGATGTGGAAACAGAGCATCTTAAGATGGACTCAAAGTACCAGGGGAGAGGGAAAGAGCCACATGCATAGCTTATTTAGGGCCAGGTCTGATGTGACTCGCCCTGGGTTCTCAGAAGGGGCTCAGGAAATGTTTGTTGTAGGACTGAACAGAAAGCCAGCCTAATGTTAGTGAGATGAATTGGGCATTCGTCTCTGACTTCTATAGCTTGATTTTCTGAGGCCATGCACACAGACACATACACGCTGTCTCACACACCACTCACATGCTTCTGGCTTTAAATTCATCTCCTCCTACATCTTTTTTTATTGCTTTCGATTAAGCCTGATTTCTGTTTGGGAGGCAGCCTGCTTGTAACAAGCCTTTGGTAGTTTTGTCCTCCCGTCGCCCGGGATAATTTATGGGCTTGGTGAAAGGGAACCTGCCTCCTGTACTGTCAATATTAAATATACATTACTTCCCTCACAAAATAGCATTCAGAGATGTAATAAATCCTCTGGAAATTACCTAGAGTTAACTCTGAGTTGGTTAAGTGCCAGTAATTATGCGTTGCCTGGGAATTTCTGCTGACACGTAGACTCATCCTGGTTGCCTTGCTTGGCTTACTTTAATTGTAACCTGGAGCTATAGAATTTTGGACCTGGAAGAGGCCTTCCCATTATAGCTCTGCCTTTCAGCTTAAAGAATGAAGAACCTGAACCCAGGCAAGGGAAGGATTTTGCTTAAGGACACACAGATTCCTAGCAGCCAAGGAGAGCAGAGCATGGGTCTCCCAAGCTCATCTTCTCAGTCCCTTTGATCTATCCATTTCCAGGCAGGGTGCTCTCAGGTCAAGCTAATGTGTGGCATGATGCAGTTTGCCAAGCTGTTTTTCAGTCTTTCCAAAATTAGTTATTAATTGGGCACTAATCTCATTGGCCACCACGAAAGCATTGTCTTGAGAGGAGCTTAAGGTCAGTGGATCCAGGCTGAGGCATGTTGCGGAAGCCACTGCAGGGCTCTCAGCAATAAACGAGGACCAGAAGGTCATCTGGTGCTTTTGCTGCTTAGAGAGGCAAACAGTAACCCAGCTTATCCCTTCTGGGCCCCCATCCCATCAAGACCTCAGCCTTTGAATAGACACAGATGATTAAATATAGTTCAGCTCTGCAAATGCCCATGGAGCACACTACTCTGTGCCCAGAAGTTTTCAAGGTATCCCGGGCATCTGGGCATGTACAATGGACTTCTTGCTTGGAAAATTGTGGGATGTGTAACAGGCAGACAGGAATGTAGAGAAATAGCCGAGTACAGAAACAGAGACTTGGGATGAAACTAAGCCTTTATAACCATATAACCTAGGCAGGTTCTGTAACCTTGGTGAGTCTTGATTTTGTCATCTGTAAAATGAGGTAGTTGTGAGACTTGAATGGGATTCTGTGTGGGAAATGGCTAACACACAGTAAGAGATCAATACATGATATTAATAATAATGATTTTTGTGTGTTTTTTTTTGGAGTGGGGGCTAATCACAGAATAACTAAAGGTGCTCAAAGTGGGGAAAATTAATTTGATTTGGAGGATTGGCCAAAATGTCTTCATGGCCTTACTGCTTATTAGAGCCGTTTCCTTACTTCTTCTTAACTTGATTGTAGTGCCTCGGTTGAGTAATATCATTCATTCATTCAGTTGATTTCCCTTAAAAATATTTATGTTGGGGGTGAGGCTGGTGCATGGGAGAAATAAGTGAAAGCTAATGTGTCCCTGCCCATTGTAAATGCAGAGTTTGGAGGAGGGAGGCAGGTAAGCTGTGTGGCTGTGCTGCCCTGGGCCATGGGGAGCTGACTGGTCTTTCCCAGGCACGTTCCTCCTCCTCGCCTTTGCTCACAGCTGCCTCTCCTTCTCCTGATCTGGGGCCTGACTCTCTTCCTTTCTGAAAGGCCAGCTCTTTGCTTCCCCATGAAGTGACAGTGACAGGAATGTGACAATGTAATGCCACAATTAAGAGCATTTGGGACTTGGCTTCAAATGTCGCTCCACTCCTTCTCGTGACACCAATTGATCCTTTTGCCTTTCTGAGCCTTAGGTTTTTTTTTTGTCTGTAAAACAGGCATAGAGTTGTGAGAATTACAAGGTGATATTGACTGGATGCAGAGCATGTTACCTGGAAACACCCAAGTCTTTAGCCCATATACTACCCTGAAATCCAAGCCTCCTTATACTTTCTCACCAACTAATTTTGTTCTAAGAATAAAGCTCAATGTTTGTAGGTTACTTTGTAATTTACAAAGTACTCTGCTTTGTCAAATCCTCATAGCCAGGTGAAGTGGGCAGGAATTATTATTCTCTTTATTTTATATAAAAGGAACAGGCTTGGAGATGCTGAGTGATGTGACAGAGTCCCATGTCTGATTCAGTCCAAGTCCAATGCCACCAACTCCCACATTCTCTGCAATCTGCCATCCTGCAGATCAGCCTGCGGAGCAGCACTGACCTATGGTCAGCTATGTTGCACCGTGCATTTATCTCATACCACATTCCCCATAGCATTCTGTAGAGCTATGCTTATTTTAACATGCTCAATTTGCACAGTTCTATGGAGTAGGTTTGATTATTTTTACATGAAGGAAGTAGAGGCACAGAAAAGTTATATGACCTTCCTAAGTTCAGTCCCAGCTGCTGGGCTGCAAAGCGTCGGCTCCTGTCCTCCACATCATGCTGTCTTTTTATTACAAGTCTGTGCCTCACTATTTGGAATACAGTCCATAATTCTACCATGTTCAGTGTAGACTCTTCGCTGGGAGCAGGACACATGACCCCAGTGGTAGCACAAAGACACAGATTCAGAACTCAAAGTACAGAAACAGAGCTTAATGCCAGGAACCAGTTGGTGGCTGGATGAGGAGGGCAGAAGGGAACACACGGGAGACAGGTGCAAAAGGATCAGAGGGGCATGAGCTAAATCACATGGAGAGCCAGGGGCTCAGCACCCTACCCACGTCCTCTAAGCATCCACACCCCAGGAAATAGAGGTTGATGGAGCAGTAGCATCCTCTCCGTGTATTGCCAGAGGTGAGCTCTGGAGCCAGACTGCTGGGTTCAAATCCCAGCTCCATAACTTGCCAGCTGTGTCACTCTGGGCAAGTTTCTGAACTTCTCTGTACCCCTTGGGTTTCTGATAAGAAGAAAAGGGGACAATGAACTGTGCTTGTCCAAGGGGGTTGGTAAGAGGATAAAATTACGTGGTATTTATAAAGTGCTGATAACAATGCTTGGCCCTTAGCTGTGTGAAAGTGGTTGTTGAGTGAATAAGACAGACAGGTGGGGGAAAGAATGTCAGAGGACTGGGTGACTTCCCCAGGGTCATAGTGGGTACAGGAGCAGGCCCTGAACTCAGGGCTCCGGGAACCCACCCTATAGAAATCCACACTGTTCTCCTTGTATTTCACTACTTGCTGCTAAATTAAGAAAACTAAACAAAATGCAACAAAAAACATCTTCCTCAGTAGTTCGCAGTGGTTTGGAGATGAGATGATGGTTTTCAAAATAAGTATCCAAATCAGGCTTGTGAATCTGTGCTTGGGAGCGGGGTGTTTGGAGGGGTGAGGTAGGAGTGTGGGTAGTGGGGGATGATGAATTTTTAACAAAGCCCTTTTCTCCATGTGTCTTTTGAGAACACCAGCTCTCACTCGTCCCTGACACGTGGACATCTCCATCCAGGCCCCTTTTCAAAAACCTTTTGATTCTCATTAATGCTGGTTTTCAATTAAATTATTCTTAGTCCTAGAAACTACCCAATTAAAGAAGCAATTTTCTGTACTTTTCCTGGAAGCGATTGCTTACCTGGTTTGGTGGTGCCTTTAGCGGTGAACAAAGCCAGAGTGAATACTTCTGAGCCACAGGCTCTAATTGGCGGTGCTGGGGTTGGAGGGGATGAGGAGGTGGGGGTGATTCCCATGGTGGGGGTGGATTTCTACAAAAGCTAACTTGACAAAGAAATGGGCTAGTCAAATGCCAATCTTCCCCCACCCCCTCTCTACCTTTATTTCCAAAGGTTATGCTCAAGCGGGGCCTTAGCAATAGCTCCAATTTGTAATTCTAATTTCCTTGGAAATAGGGCTAAATAGAGCATTTGTCATTTCTCACCATGTGGATTACCAGCCGCAGATGAGGATTTATGGCCTGAGCTGCTTCAGCCTCAGGAGCCTGTCTCTGGGGCTGAGATCCGGTGTCTGAGCACAGATTTGGGGAGAGGGTGTTGGATGGGGAGAAGGGGCTGGGTGTTCTCAGTTAAAAATATCTGAAACATTTTTTTCTCTAAATCTAGAAGAGAGAAAAAACATGTATCCTGTTAAAGCTTCAGGTTGCCTGGTTATGAGTAAAATAAGAAGCAGGAAAATGTTCAAAAGGGTGAAATGCTTTCAGCATGGTGGGAGTGGTTTTTCTGCCCAGGATATTGCTTTTGGGAGCGAGAATGCTTTGACTTCATAGGTCAGTGGTAGGAGTGCATGTGGCTCTCCCAGCCTGAGGGACAGCAGGCTTCCAGGGTAGCTTGTCTGGGGAACTAGGAGAAAATCTGGCCCACCTTGGTGGAAGCCAGTGTTTGAGAAGTTTGCTGTTGGCATTTAGGGTCCATCTTTGCAGCCATCAGTGCATTCTGAAAATATATTTTAGCCCTTACTCATCGATGAGGTTGACGGGCTCTGTGCTAGGCACCAGAGAAACCAGTGGGGAACCCGTACCAAATGGTTCTGCGACTCCACGTAGTTTGGAGCCTGGTGGGGGAGACAGACATTGATCAAGGAATTTAAAAAATACATGTCAAATTACCCCCTTGCTAAGTTCTCCAGGGGAGAGATGCCTGGTATATAAAGGGATTTAGCTTCCTGGGACACCTCAGAGTGGGCTTTGCAGATATTGAAACTGAGATACATATGGAGGAGGAATCTGGTTTACTTTCTTTTTTAAAACTTTTAAGTTCAGGGATACGTGGGCAAGTGTGTTACATAGGTAAACTTGTGTCATGGGGGTTTGTTGTACAGATTTTTTCATCACCCAGGTATTAAGCCTGGTACCCGTTAGTTATTTTTCCTGATTCTCTCCCTCCTCCCACCCTCCACGCTCTGGAAGACCCCAGTGTGTGTTGTTTCCCTCTTTGTGTCCATGTGTTCTCGTCATTTAGCTCCCACTTCTAAGTGAGAACAAGCGGTATTTGGTTTTCTGGTCCTGTGTTAGTTTGCTGAGGATAAGGACCTCCAGCTCCATCCATGTCCCTGAAAAAGACATGATCTCATTCTTTTTTATGGCTGCATAGTATTTCTAGTGTATATATATATATATATATGTATCACATTTTCTTTCTTCAGTCTATCATCGATAGGCACTTAGGTTGATTCCAGAGTGGCTATTATTAAAAAGTAAAAAAAAAAAACCTGACAGATGCTGATGAGGTTGCAGAGGAAAAGGAATATTTATACACTGTTGATGGGAGTTTAAGTTAGTTCAGCCATTGTGGAAGGCAGTATGGCAATTCCTCAAAGACCTAAAGACAGAAATACCATTCAACCCAGCAATCCCATGACTGGGTATAAACCTAAGGGAATATTAATCATTCTGTTGTAAAGACACATGCCTGCTTATGTTCATTGCAACACTATTCACAATAGCAAAGACATGGCATCAACCTACTTTTGAGGTCTTCAAGTATTGGGGGCGGGAAAGAGGGTACTGGGCCCCACCATTGCTGCCAGTCTTGGCTGTGGCATACGGGGCAGGTAAGTTACTTCCCTTCTTGGAGTCCCAGTTATCTGGTCTGTAAAACAGGGCTAATCAAATCTGCTCCACAGTTACCGTGACAAGAACGGAGAGGTAAGTGCAGGTCAGGTATCTGGCAGGCCCTAATCCTTAACAGGTGAGAAGCAGAGTTCTGATTTCTTCGTGGCGATGCCATATTCCTTTGAGCAGAAGGTCACTTATGGTCCCAGATAAATACAGTGTCACCTTTGAATAGGACTTGATAGGGCTGGGCTATATATTTGGCAGGGTTTGGCCCACTTTAATGTTCTGTGAGGGTGGCAGAGTGGCATCTGTCCGTGTTGCTGGAAGACGCTGATTTCAAGGAGTTAGTAACCCCCTTCCTCTGTGTGCAGTTGGTAAGGGGCAGAGGTGGAGTCTGAACCCAGATTGAGGCAGTGTATTTTCTCCTCCTGCTTTCTTGTCTTTCTGGTGTGGGGATTGGGTCATGTAACTCCTCCAAGCCTCAGTTTCCCATGACTGACATGGAGAACTGCGCTGCACAATGGAGTGGTGAGCAATACATTCATGTGTTCGCTCTTCAGGGCACATTACCCTGTGCGGGGCTGGGCTCTGGGCATGGACACAGAGGGGAGGAAGGACTCAAGACCACTCCTCAGGGCTGCATTCTAGTATGGGAAGACAAACACAGGCCAGGAATTGAAGGGATGCCTGATACTGCAGGACCTGGCCAGTGCCGTGAAGGACAGCAGGGAAAAGGGTGGAAAGACTGTACAGGCACAGGGCAGTACTTCACATGTGCTGCTGGCAGGTTCTCTCTTTTAAGGTGACTTTGAGCAGAGACTTGAATGAGTAAGGGAGAGTAATGGAGATGACCACTGGTATTCGAGGGTTCAAACCAATGACAGATGGAAAACATTCAATAAAATAAAAATGAATAACACAGCGATCAAAAAATGATACAAATTAAAAACAAACAATTCAGTATCTTGACTGTTGACTTAGCATCTGCATTGCATCAGGTATTACGGTAATCTAAAGATGATTTAAAGCATGTGGAAGGATATTTGCAGATTCTATGCAAATAGTATACCATTTTGTATTAGGGACTTGAGCATCTGGGATTGTGGTATCTCAGGACATCCCAGAACCAATCCTCTGTGGATACTGAAGGATGACTGTAGTTTCCTACTTCTGTGTAACAAATTACCACAAATTTAGCAGCTTAAAGCAGGAAAAATTTATTATCTTATAGGTCTGAAGGTCAGAAGTCCAAAGTGGGTCTCACTGGGCTAAAACAAGGTGTCAGGAGGGCTGTGTCCCTTCTGGACTTTGGGGAGAACCTGTTACCCTACTTTTTCCAGCTTTTGAGGCTACCTGCATTCCTCAGCTCATGGATTCTTCCACCATCATGAAAGCCAGCAGCAAACTATTCTTTCTTCACTCTCTCACTCTGACTCCCCTCTGCCCCCTCCTTTGCTGGGAAGGACCCTTGTGACTACGTTGGGCCCACCTGGGTAATCCGGGATCATCTCTTTAGGGTCAGCTGATTAGCTTACTTCATTCCATCAGCAATCTTGACTTTTTTTTGCCTGTAACCTAACATAGCACAGGTTCTGGTTACTATCCTTGGCTTTAATGGAGGCACCTTCTTTCTCAGTGAGAAGTTGCACTGGGGAGTCAGGGGGCTTGCCACTAAGTCCCAGTCCTGCTGCCTAACTGCTGTGAGACTTTGGCTCTTCACTTTATTTCTCTGAGCTTTATTTCTCCATCTTTAAAATGGGCACAGAAATTTGGATTTATTTTTTATTTTTATTTTTATTTTTTTTCGAGATGGAGTTTCACTCTTGTTACCCAGGCTGGAGTGCAATGGCGCGATCTCGGCTCACCGCAACCCCCGCCTCCTGGGTTCAAGCAATTCTCCTGCCTCAGCCTCCCAAGTAGCTGGGACTACAGGCATGCGCCACCATGCCCAGCTAATTTTTTGTATTTTTTTTTAGTAGAGACGGGGTTTCACCTTGTTGACCAGAATGGTCTCGATCTCTTGACCTCGTGATCCACCCACCTCGGCCTCCCAAAGTGCTGGGATTACAGGCGTGAGCCACCGCGCCCGGCCAGAAATTTGGATTTATAATTGTGCAGTAGACTTCAAAAAGGTTTGCTGGGATGAATTGAATTCTTTGAGTCTAGTTTATCCTGATGAGTTTGCTGCTCAGTCCAGAAGTAATGTTGCTCAACAGTGGTAAATCTTGACTCTGCTAGAATGGGTTGGGGATGTGGGAAATCTAAAACCAGATGAAAAAATTGGCTCAGTGTAAAGCTTGATATGAAGTATGGGGGATTGGGGAGATGGCGTGAGTGGGATGGGTATTTGGGTAGGCCAGGGTTATAGGATCTCTTCACAAAAGAAGGTATAAAGAGAAGCTGCATTTTACCTCCACCACACTGTGGCTGAAGGCTGCCCTAGATAGCAGAATGTTCAGCCAGGCTGGGAATGGTTAAACAAAATGTTATGTCTGGCTGGAATGGATCTCAAGGTCATTTATTAGAAGTCCACATGCAATGTTGAATCTCTTCCTCAGGATCCCCAAAAGTTGTAGCCTAGATTGTTCATGAACTCCCCTAGTGATAGGGAGCAAGGCAGGGCAGCTTTCCTTAGTAAGTCTTACTCTGACCACGTTTCCTTTCATTGACCTGAGCTCAGTCTCGCTGTCTCTTTCCCCAGTGTTAGTTTTTCTCCATGAGTGCCACAGAGAATTATCAGACCACCCAAGCCAGGGCTGTCCTAGCAGCTGAGCACCACCCGTCATCACTCTCAGAGATCACCAAGCAGCCACACCCACATGTTGCAGGGGTTTCCTTGGGTAAGGAGGCTGGCCAGGGCCTCTGGGTTCTGAGCACATCTCCCATTGGTCATCAAAGACCACAGAGAAGTCGGGCAGGACTCTTTCTCAGGAAAATGATGGAGGGCCCAATGGAGTCCCTCAGTTCCTCAGATGGAAGGAGGAATGGGCAGGGTGGGATCGGGGCAGAGACCGTAAATCCTGCCACTGTTTTAGCCTGCATTTGGAAGCAGCCCAGGAGCTCCAAGGATTGATATAGCTTGGTTCAAATGACAGAAAGAGACTTCAGTGTATCTAAGGACCTATAAGTGGCAGGAATTCTAGTCTTATATAATACAGACTTGAATAGAAAGCAATTTTTCCTACATGTATTTCTCATAAGAAGAATCACCTTATAATAGAAAGCAGTTTTGACCAGGTGCCATGGCTCACATCTGTAATCCTGGCACTTTGAGAAGCCAAGGTGGGCAGATCACCTGAGGTTGGGAGTTCGAGACCGGCCTGACCAACATGGAGAAACCCTGTCTCTACTAAAAATACAAAAGTAGCTGGGCATGGTGGCACATGCCTGTAATCCCAGCTGCTAGGGAGGCTGAGGCAGGAGAATTGCTTGAACCCGGGAGGCAGAGGTTGTGGTTAGCCGAGATCGCGCCATTGCTCTCCAGCCTGGGCAACAAGAGTGAAACTCCGTCTCAAAAAAAAAAAGTAAGCAGTTTTTTCTAAATGTATTTCTCATAAGAAGAATCACCTTATAATTGAATCCTTACAAAATTTTTATTATACAGCACTGTCTCAATTGTTTTATTCTGTGACAACAGGTTACTATTTGTGGAAGGGGCACATTTGCTTGTGATATAAACATAGTCAGTGCTAGTTTAGACACTTGTAGCAGTCGCTCAATGGAATTGGCTTCACACACACACACAAAGCTGCTTAATGGATTTAATCATTTTTCCTGGGGCAATGTTCTCACAAATGCAAGTTAAACTACCGTGAACGATTATTTTAAAGATCTATGAAAGAAAAGCCTCCTTAGAGTTAGTGGTTATATTGTAAAGATCCTCAAAGATGGATGGGTATTTGGGGCCTGGGATAAAATTTTCAGTGACAGTATCACGGATGGCTTCAAAAGATGTATCCCTCCTGAGCAGCCTAGATGCATTAGGATATGGTGCATGATACTACAGTATGCTCTGGAAAACTGAGTCGAGGAGTTAAAGTGTTTTAGAGGCATCAGAAACAGTGATATCAAAGAATAAATGGTTTGCCAAATGAGTATGTCAAATTAGAAATATTTCTAAATGAACACATAGGCAGAGTATTACATTTCCATGTGTAAACTAAATTAATACATTAAATGTTAGAAATAGATGCTTAGCTTTTCAAAGAAAGGTACAATCAGTATTCCGTGTTGACCTGTAAAGAAGGCGGGAGAGGAACCACTGTCCACATCTCATATGTTAGGAAACTGAGGTACAGAGACCACAGAACCAAAACCTAGGGCCTGTGCCCCCACCCCACCCCACTCTTAAGAGAAGCAAACTGGCAGAAAAGATTTGGCCAACTCCTGAAACGCCTGGCTTGAAGGACAGCAGGCCAAAGACAAGAGATGCCTGGGCTGCTTGGAGCAAGTGGGTGTAAATCTGTGACCCCCAGAAAGGTCCCTTCCAGCCCTACCTTCTGAGGGCGGGGCCCGGGGAGGACTAAGCACCACCGAGGGTTTTCCCTGTGGCTTCTTGATTTCCCTGGGACAATTTTTAAAAATATATTTAAGTTTGGCTATTTTACTTCTTAAGGATTAAAAATTGTCTTTAAAACTCAAAACTTCATGTGAAAAACACAACAAAAATGAAATTCCGGTAAAATATAAGGACAATAAAACAAAGAAACACAAATACTTGCCTAACTTGAAGAAGATTCCTGTACAAATAATCCCCAAACTGGTATCTATAGAGGCTATTTTTTCATTCATTCTAAGTTAAGGTATCGTATCATTTGAAGAGATATTTAAACAAAGGTGAGCATCATACTGCTGTTTTCAGTTTTTCTCATAATATGCAAGCATTAAAATTGGAAAGAATTTAGGATCTTCTACATGGATATAGATACTGCTTAAGAAATATTGAAAATGTTTATTAGTGATGGCGATTTATATGATCAGTTAAAATATTTTATAGTATCTTCCGTGATATAACAGGTTAAATATATAGCTCCCTTATAGTGTTTCAGTGTGGAAATGTGAAAATTAAGGTTCATTTCCAAACCTAAGTATTTAAAATGTTATGGATAATTTGCCTCTCCAAATTAAGGTTAATTAAAAACGGTCTAAGAAACATTAACTCAACAAAGGTTGTTTTATCTGGCATTATGTCAACAGAGTGTATATTATATGAAAATCTTGATTATAGACCATAATGAATGCTTTTGCTAGAATGAAGGCAAGGAAATTTCATGGAAAAATATATAATCATGAAGAATTGTTTTTAAAAAGCCATTTAATAGATCTGGACTCTGCCCCTCTTTCAGGGGCCAACCCTGACAGAGCCGGGGCAGGAGCGTGGAAGCTGGCAGAGACGATACAGACTTGGCTGCAATGCTGAGTGAGGAGAACAAGACAAGGGGGATGAATAAAGACCGAGGGCCTTCCGCCCTGAGGTTCCTGAAAAAATGGTAGCTCACACCTGTAATCCCAGCACTTTGGGAGGATTGTTTGAGATCAGGAGTTTGAGACCAGCCAGGGCAATGTAGTGAGACCTCATCCTAATGAAATAAAATAATAAATATAAATATACATTTTAATTTAGGAAAATAAAAAAAAAAGGTCTGTGCTTTCTTTCTTTCTACTTTCTTGGGCTCCTGTTCACTACTTGGTCTCGGTTTGAATGCAGTTTGATTTTGGACTAATTTCTCTCAGTTCCTTTATCAATAAAGCAGAGATAGCCAACACATCCCCCAAAGGTGCTTTAAAGATTAAATGTACCAAAGGCAGCCTACAGAGGTTAAGGTCGCACAGATGGAGGCTAATATCTTGATTCCCATGCTTGCTAAGTGATTCCTCAAGCTGTCTGAGCTTTAGTTCCTTAGGTGTATGGAGAGTCATCTCCGCCTCTGGCTGAACTGGTGAGGATCAACACCAGCTGGCACGGTGGCTCTGAGCTTCAGTTACTGGAAGGACCCCAGACCTGTTCATGTACTATTCCTTTACTCCCTATTTTATTTCGCAAAATGTTTGGGCATCTATTGTGTGCTGCAAATGTGAATACATTAAATAATCAAGTAAAATAAAACAAAGAGAATAATGACAAGTGGGAGCATTGGGCCCGTGGTCCAGGATGCCCTGGGTACGCTCCTTGACTGTCAGCATATGGGCTTACATCCTTTCTTAACTTACATCCTTCTTAACTGTCGGCTTATGGCTGCTGTCCCCCACCCAGGCCTGTGCTAGTTCATCCATGCATGCTCAGCACTGAGGCAGCACCCCTGACCTAGGTAGCTGCTCAGTAAATGTGTCTAGAATGAATGAATCCTTTACATTGTAGGCTGTAGGTTTAAAAGAGCTGAACTTTGGGGCCAGAAACTGTTAGACTCAGAGAAGAATTTGCAGAGGTTCAGATTGGCTTCAAGTAATACTGACTCCTGCCCAGCCTTTAAGAGCCAGCCTGTTCCGGGGTCCCCTCCTTTCTGAAGGCTTCTCCTGTTTCCATGGCTCACAAATCCAGTTTTCTCTCACCTCTCTCAGCACTTGCTGTCCGTAGTGGACAATTTGATACTGAATGCATGATTCTTCCTTGTCCATGTCTAAGGATTGTTCTCTAGCATCCAGCAGCTCCTGGTCCTTCTTATCTGAAATGGCTCTGGAAGTTTCCTGCATTCACATCATTTTGATTTTGCTTAAAACTTTTGAGTTTGGGGGATAATCTCCAGAAATAGTTTAACTTCTCTAAGCCTCCATTTTCTCTTTTATATAAGGGAGATAAAAATACCTGCCTTGGAAGGTTGACCACATGAACTGACTCATTCACTCAGAAAGGATTTTTCCAGCATCTACTATGTGCCAGCCACTGTTCTAGGTGCTTGGAATAGATCTGTGAGCAAAAGAGAAAAAATAACCTCTTCATTCATAGATTTTACATTCTAGTTAGGGGTGGCAGGTGATAAATACAAAATATAAGAGAATGTTAATAGTAGGTTAAGCAGTGATAAAACCTACAGAGAAAAACAGAGCAGGAGTTGGGTGATGGATGACAAATTAGCAACTTAAAAAAAAACACAGAAATACTAGTTTATTATTATTTTTTATTTATTTATTTTTGAGACGGCGTCTTGCTCTGTCACCCAGGCTGGAGTACAGTGGCACGATCTTGTCTCACTGCCACCTCCGCCTCTTGGGTTCAAGCGATTCTTCTGTCTCAGCCTCCTGGATAGCTGAGATTACAGGAGCACACCACCATGCCCAGCTAATTTCTGTATTTTTGGTAGAGATGGGGTTTTGCCATGTTGGGCAGGCTGGTCTTGAATTCCTGACCTCGGGTGATCTGCCTGCCTCGGCTTCCCAACCTGCTGGGATTACAGGTGTGAGCCACCGTGCCTGGCCTATTAGTTTATTTTTTAAGTCTATACTAACAAAATTAAAGCACTCATCAATTCAGTACACTCCATAAGCTCCCCTGAACTTCCACAAAGGCAGTGTCCAGCCCTGCCACATGTGTTGGTGTTGGCCTTGATTTCTCCATGGCGATTTTCAGAAATGAGAATGCTGCATCTGTGGTCAGAGGTGAACACATACTTGTTGGATTGAAAAGAAAGCAGATACAAAAGGAAATGGAGGAGCATCTGGCTGTTCCCAATCCTTCTCTGCTGGATCAGAACAAACCCACACATCAGGTGGGGTTGTTTTTCATGAACAGAATGGCTAGTGGTGGCTTTTCATTGAATTGGGAACTGGGAGGGGCTAATGACCCAGATGAGTCAGGTTGCCTTCTAGGACATTTCCGATCCAGACACGCATATTAAAGTATGAAGTCATCTCCTGGAGAATTCAGGAGGCCTCCTCCAATTCTCCTCAAGTACAGTAAGAGTCTTTGACCCCAATAATTGAACAGGTCAATAATTATAATCTAGGCCGGGCGCGGTGGCTCAAGCCTGTAATCCCAGCACTTTGGGAGGCCGAGGCGGGTGGATCACGAGGTCGAGAGATCGAGACCATCCTGGTCAACATTGTGAAACCCCGTCTCTACTAATACAAAAAAATTAGCTGGGCACGGTGGCGCGTGCCTGTAATCCCAGCTACTCAGGAGGCTGAGGCAGGAGAATTGCCTGAACCCAGGAGGCGGAGGTTGTGGTGAGCCGAGATCGCGCCATTGCACTCCAGCCTGGGTAACAAGAGCGAGACTCCGTCTCAAAAAAAAAAAAAAAAAAAAAAAAAAAAAAAATAATTATAATCTAAATAAAACATGGGGATTCTTCATCTAACATGTAGGAGAGACCATTTGTGATTTTATCTAACCCAGAACTTGGGGTTATGTGGTTGCCATACCTGTTTCTGTGTTCTCTTCAAGTGTTGGCAAATTATTCTTAGCATGAACCAGGTCATTTGTTAAACAAATACTCCTTGAGCTCTTGACTTGTGACTGGCACAGGTGAGCCATCCTACTAATTCTTACCCTCATGGAGCTTTTGTCTAGTGAAGAAGACAGACGTTTAACTGCAGGATTGCAATATTGCTTGGTAAGTGCAGTGTGTCCGGAGTGGACGACAGAGATAGGATGTAAGGGGGAAGAAGTAGGCAGGACCTAGATGATGGACTTCTAAGTCCTGTTGAAAGAGTGGGGAATGTTTCAGCAGTGGAGTGAGACAACTGGCTTTGCACTAGAAGGGTCACTCTGCCTGCAGAATCAAGTTTGGAATGGAAAGGCAAGGCAAGCCTCTCAAGGAAGGAGACGAGTTAGCAGGCTGGCACAGGGGCCTTTGGCTCCTGACTCAGTGACCTTTCTCTGCCATGTTACTGAGAAGATGCTACAGAAATGCTTGGTTTGGTGACTCTTGAAGGGCCTGCCTGTAAGATTGCTTGGGCCCTTTTAAAATCTCTGATGTCCCATTTTTATCTTTTTTTCATCTTAGAGATTATGATTTACTTTGTCTTGGATGGGACAGAGACTAGTCTTCGTTAAACTAATTTCACCTGATGCTTATTGAGGAAGGTCTGGGTGGAAATCTAAATCGAAAACACACACCGAATGTGATTTCTGTGAAGAGATGGCTCATGAAAGAACCAAGAGGCCTCTCTGGTTGAGATGGTTTCTGAATGACAGTCAACCGCTCAGGGAAAGGGGAACCCCCAACCCGTTCTGTCCAGTTCTTGGCATAGGGTGTAGCAGGGAGTAGGTGTCTAAGAATGAGAAACCACTTGTTGAATGAATGAATGAATGAATTGGAGTACTTGATTCTGGAAATGGTTTAAGGCATAAGCAGAGGAACTGTAGGTAAGATGATTGGAAAACTCTCATTCTTTTGTTTTTTTGCTTTTTTTGTTTTTGAGACGGTTTCCTCTTGTCACCCAGGCTGGAGCACAGTGGCGCGTTCTCCACTCTCTGCAACCTCACCTCCTGGGTTCAAGCGATTCTCCTGCCTCAGCCTCCTGAGTAGTGGGATTATAGGAACCCACCACCATGCCTGGCTAATTTTTGTGTTTTTAGTAGAGATGGGGTTTGCCATGTTGGGCAGGCTGGTCTCGTGCTCCTGACCTCAAGTGTGATCCACCTGCACTGGCCTCCCAAAGTGCTGGGATTCCAGGTGTGAGCCACCAGGCTCAGCCAGAAAACTCTCATTCTTAGGGCTCTTTCTCCTTCTCTTTCATGACATGACAGTGAAGCAAAATTTTGAGGATTGATCTAGAAATGCTTAAGAGGATCATGCATGTATTGGATGGATGGAATCTCAGAGTAGATGAATGCCCTTCTGTTTTCAACAGCTTTCCTAATTAGCTGGATGACCATGGCCATGGGATTATCTTTTCTGTCTTAGTTTTATCATCTGCCGAATAATGCTACTGATGCCTCCAGTTCCTGTCACACCCAGAGATTCATTCAGTGCACACGTATGAAAGGTCTGCTTGGAACCACCCATGGGCTAGCTTTTAAGGCTGCAAAGATAAGAAGGCAAGATGCCTGCTCAACCAGAGAAGACCACTCCTTCATTAGCGGTTGACAAACTTGCATCAGGTTCCTGCAACATGCCTGGCACTGTGCTTGTGAGGATCAAAACAGATGGATGCTGGGGAAAGCACTTTGAAATAATGTCTTGAAAAATATAAAGCATTAATTCAAAGTTTGGCATTGATCCAAATGCCAGTGTCTTCCCCTGTTTGATGGTCGGGAATGGCTAACCCATCCTTCAGGAGCCAAGCTTGGAAGTCACCGTGTAGTTCCCACTTAACCTCCTTCAGGTGTCCTTTTCATTACCGTCTTCATTATACATGATGTTCTGTTTGGATGTTTGTTTCCTCCCTCAGTGTTTACATACCTTTAAACGAAGGATGGTCTCTTATTCATATGTCAACCTCCGCCAAACAATGGATGCTTAATATTTGCTTATGTAATTGAATATAATTTTTTGCCAATGGGAGTTCTAAACTGTATTTAAGTAATGCTCCTGGTGAGGCATATGCTAAATAGTTTTATAAAATGTAAATTTACATATACAATTTAACATAGGTGTAGCTTGCCGTGTCTTCCATTTTTAAGATGTAATAAAAGAATCACAAATTTGGTAGCATTTCAAGGGTTCACCATTTACAGTGAAGCATAGAAAGTGCTCTCTCTTTCTCTCTCTTTTCTCTCTCTCTCTCTCTCCCTTGGGGTGTGTGTGTGTGTGTGTGTCTGTGTGTGTGAATTTTCTCCTGGGGCCTGAGTGCAAGGAGAGAATACTGACTAATTTCCGTGTGCTGCTTCCAGGGACCAGAGGCTGATTGAGGTCTCAAATTGTTTTTGTAATTATTTTAATAATGTTTTGCAAATAAATTGCCTTATGCAAAAGCATTTGAGAGGGTGTGCATCCAAAGAATTTCTGTCTAGCTACAGCAGGCATTTCATGTTGGAAAAAAACTTCTTTAAGGCAGAAAGAACAAGAAGAATGCCTAGACAGCAGGACTCTGTTTAGAAAAAGAGAAGGAATGATTGTAAAGAGGAGGGGGTGGCAGGAGAATGGCACAAAGAGAGAGACAGAGTAAAGCAGATGAAAAAGAGGACAGTGTCAGAGAGGGAGATAGACATTGAGAGAGCAGAGGTGAAGAGACCAAGAAGTAGAGAGAGATGGAGTTTCAGAGGGACAAGGCCTGAGATGGGGACACATGCATCATCAGAGTCAAAGACACAGAGACAGATGCATTGGGAAAGACAGGGAGAGACAGCAGGCCTGGGAGCATCTGCAGCGGAGGCATAAGGCTTGGTATGATTGCTGGATAGATCGTGGCTAGGAAGCATTGCCTATAATTGGTCCATGGGGAATTTTTAATAAAATCTTTAAAGTGATTAAAGGCCATTTTATTGAAAAGAGATCTGGGCCTCTTTGATGAAGAGAGACCAACCTGGGCCATTTTCTCTCCCTGTGCTCAGCTGCTGTTTCAGTTGCTCCTTGGTGAAGGGGTTGTGGCTTTGCCCCCCTGCTCTTCCTCTCGCCTGTGGCAGAGCTGGGGAGCTCTCCTTCGCCAGGTAATTTGAGAGAGAGCCCACACAGAGCCCCAGCATAGGCCTTGGTTTCTTTGGTTCTGCTGCCCAGATCTCAGGCCTTGCTGGAACAAAGGCTGTTATTTTTACATCTTAAATTGCTGTTGCAGAGAGCAAATGCAGCTTACAGCAATTCCTTTGCTCCTGAGCCTTTCTTTGGGGTCAGACCTGGTAGGACTTTAAGAGTTTCTCAGGCAAAAATAGATAAATAAATAAATAGATAAATACATAAATAAGTAAATAAATACAGTTAGCCAAAAGCATGGTCTGGATAGTTTCTTCTCGCTCCTGAGGTCAGTAACCCCATCCAGGCCCCTCACCATGATGTGACTCCTTAGGTTAAAGGAGACCAGGCAAGAAAGAGGAAGGTAAGATGCCAGAGATCATCAGTTCATGTGTCTCATTTTACAGTCAGAGACTGAGGTGCTGAGAACAGGACTGACTAGAACCCTAGGGATCTGTGTGCAAGACTGGTGCTCTTATTCCCATGGAGGCAGAAGGGCACCTCTGCCATCAGCCTGCTGTCTTGACCCACACCTGTGCCCATGGCAGACGTCACGAATCAATCACAGGTGTCACTAATCAATCATGACCTGCTGCTGCTGGACCCTTCTCAAGACTGTGCTTGGGGGGCAGCAACAATCATTTAGATTCTGCATGTGGGATGCATCCTTTTTGCCCTTCCTGCACCAAACACCACTCTCTTGCTGATGTGTGTTTGTGTTTCTTCTGTAGATAGCTTTATAGTCTTAATCTGTGCCCCGCTGTCCACTGGTTAATAATAATAACACATATGATATTAGAGTTAGAAGGGATCCAGCCTATCCCTTCTCAGGAATCTAAGTGTTGTTTATGCAGGAAAGTGAGGGAGTGGGAAGTAATGTATCATCCAGTCTCAAGGGTTATTTATCTCATTGCTTTAATGTTTATTTTGGTGGCCCAGAGAGTACCTATAGTTAGACTATAGGAATTTGTGTTTTGGTTCTTGGCAAGGAAGTTTTTATTCTTCCTTGGATAAATTGATAAAACCATTGCTCAGAGAATGGCCAAGTTTATACAGCACACCAACTGATACTTTAATCATTCCATTGGTGAGGGAAGGATTTCACCCTAGGGTTATGGGATATGGGAATGGCTGCACCTATGACATCTGACACTGAATAGGTAAGATGGATAGTTTATTCTTCACATATAGTCACAGCCCCAAGGGGAGGACACCACGTGCCACACTGGTCCCCATGAGGATCGTATGTGGGATAAGAGTGAGCAAGCCAGGCTGTGGGAGGAAGGCTTATTGGCAGGGGTGCCCCCTGCTTCCCATAAGAGGATCTGATTGGCTTATTTTAACAACTCTGTGGGTTGGAGGGGAACTGAACTGAAGCACACTCTTTAGGGATAAGCAGGAACTATGCCTGGTGTTATGATAGGTAGGGTTGTTTATCTAAGAGACTTTATCCATGGGAGCGGAGGAGGGAGGGGAACTTTCAGTTAGGCCATCTGAGGCCGTCCCAGTTTCACCAGATGTCAAGGCAGCCTGCCATATTGGTCCTTAACTTTAGGCCTTACACCACAGCTGGGATAGGGAGAGCTGAAATTTGAACCTGGGCTGCTGGACTACAAAGCCTGTGATCTTTCCCACCCGCCATGCAGGCTCCTGCCAAAAGCTTGTTTTGGAATCAAATGTGAGCAAATGGTTCTTCTCCGTGTGTGTTTGCATTTGTATTTCTTTGCACCTGGGCATTGTTTAATAATATAATTAATTTTCTTCCCAATTTCCCTTTGTACTGTCACGTTGGAGTGGTTGGGAGAACCAAAATATTCTAAATTAATTCAGGCTTTGTCTTAGAATCAGAGAATGAGGTAAGCAGTCAGTGGGACTGAATACAGCCAAGGCTGGAAAACACAGATTCATTGAGCTGACAGGAGTTGTGCCCCACTTAAATAATTAGAACGTGACCATGAATACAAATGAGTAGAGTAGATACCTTGGCAGATTAACATTCATGCTGCCGGAGGATCTTAAGCCTTACAGCAGGAGTCCCCCAGGAGTTCCTTTAAACAACACACTTCCTACGTGCATGTAAAATAGCACTCCAAGTATATATCTACTCTTTACAACCTATGAAGGTTTTGGGGTCATGGCTGTTATGAAAGGAGATATGACATTGATTTTAAAAAATCAGATGGTGATGTTGAATAAAGAGAGGAGTAATGATGATACCAGTTCGTACTGTGTGTGTCTGTGTGTGCCACTGTGCTAGGCATTTCCCATACATTTTCTTCTTTATCTCACAAGATCCTCTCAATGCAGATAGTTTTATTACTCTTTGAAGGTGAGGAAATTGAGGCTTAGAGAATTTACTTGTCCCAGGTCACCCAACCAGTAACTGATGGAGTTTACTTACTACTTAACACCACAGAGCAGCTGTAAGGATGAAAGGCAATGGTGTTTAATGATTTAGCACCATGTCTGTTAGGCACTACGCCTTCTATAAATAAGAGTTCTTCTCCTTATCCCGACGTTATGTATCCCAGTGACTCTCCTGTGACTGTATGCGTTGGTGTCCAGTGGGGGGCAGGTCCTTGCTGCAGATCTATGAGCTCCACTATGGGGGCAGATGCAACTTTGATCTGAGGGTCTTTACCCGCCATGGTTCTCACAAATTCTTTTTTTTTTTTTTTTTTTTTGAGACGGAGTTTTGCTCTTGTTACCCAGGCTGGAGTGCAATGGCGTGATCTCTGCTCACCGCAACCTCCGCCTCCTGGGTTCAGGCAATTCTCCTGCCTCAGCCTCCTGAGTAGCTGGGATTACAGGCACTCGCCACCATGCCCAGCTAATTTTTTGTATTTTTAGTAGAGACAGTTTCACCATGTTGACCAGGATGGTCTCGATCTCTTGACCTCATGATCCACCCTCCTCGGCCTCCCAAAGTTCTGGGATTACAGGCGTGAGCCACCGCGCCTGGCCTGTTCTCACAAATTCTTGATGTCCAAAGGCACTGGAAATCCCCAAGAAGAAACTCATTATAGTGGATTGATTGATGACCAACAAGAGCATATTGATGTCCTAAACACTGGAACCTGTGAATGTGAACTTATTTGGGAAGAGGCTCTTTTCAGGTATAATTAAGGATTGGAAGATCAGATCATCTTGGATGTACCTGGTGGGCTCTAAATCCAGCGACAGTGTCCTTGCCATTGGTGAGACACATGGAGAGAGGGGAAGAAGATGATGTGAAGACAGGGCCAGAAATTAGAATTGTGTAACCACAAGCCCAGGAAGACCTGAAGTCAACAGAAACTGGAAGAAGCAAGGGCTGTCCTCTAGTGCATTCAGAGGGAGTGCCACACTGATGAGTTCTGGATTGCAGACTTCTGCCTCCAGAATCGTGACAAATAACTTTCTGTGGTTTGAAGCCACCAAGTCTGTGTTGATTTGTTAAGAGCACTCCAGGAAATGAATATACCCAAGTGTCCCTAGGACCTCCTCCTGGTGAGGCAGGAAGATGATCGGCCTGAGTCCCCACAGCCCTGGGCTGTTGCCCTGCTCTGCCACCAATGGACTATGGGTGTTGAGACAATCTGTTTTGCTCTCTGAGCCTTAGTTTCCTCATCTGTAAAATGAGGGGGTTGGGGGGACGTTATTACGAAATGGGAACACAGAGTAACCAAAGGTAGAGGTTAGAGATTTTGGAGGTATTGAGACTGGAGTTATCAAGCAGTTGTGATATTTGGAGAGGCGCAGGGGCTGGAGGGCAGCAGGAGAGAGAGAGGGAGGGGTGAGGTGGGGGGCATGTCCGTTCTGTGTATTGGGCGACAGAGGCAGAACAACTGTGTGTCTGCGCCCCTTGGAGGCAGCAGCTGATTCTGTCCCTAGCTCACTTTGCTGTGCCTGGAGAAAGCCAGCTACGTGGGGGTGTGTGGACTGCCAGTTGGAACCAGTTCATTCCAGTCAGCCACAGCGATGTGATATGGTGGGGAAGAAGAAGAAGAGTATCACCCCCTTCATTTGAGATCATTCGGCTGCAAATGATGGGAGAAACATTTAAGATAGTCCTGCACGATTTTTTTTAAATCCCAGAAATAATTTTTTTGACCTAGTTTTGGTTGCGCTCAGGATGTGGTTATACTTAACTGAGCTGAAGTACAATACGCGTTACTCAGTGTCCTGGAACCACCTTCAGAGCTGCTTGTGTGCTGGGGTCTCCGTGCTGGGTGGTGGAGCCAGCCGAGTGAGGCTCCACCTGAAAGCTGAGCAGGTCGCTGTGGCTCAGAGATCAGGAACACGGGACTCTGGGATGGGACTGCACTGGCTCTGCCACTTACAGCTGTGTGACCCCAGCTGAATTACTACCCTCTCTGAATCCCAGTTTACCCAGCTGCACAGTGGGTTTAAATGTGCCTTCTTTTCGTAGGGATTTGCTCATTGGATCTTCACAACAGCGTGTGAGATAGAAGCTGTTAGTGACCTCATGCTGTAGATGAAGACTTGGCCCCGTGGGGAGGTTAAGTAACAGTTTCATGGCCGTCTCTTATGGCCATACAGTGGCCAAATCAGGAGTCTGACTTGAGTCCATGCTCTTAACCATTGCCCCTCCCTGCCTTTCCAGATGATGGATGTGCAGGAATGAGTTTTGCCATTTTGTGGAGGAAGGTCAGTGCTGCCCACTCTGGGGGTTCTGGAGGGAAGAGAGGTTGCTAGAATGTGGACCC
This sequence comes from Aotus nancymaae, assembly GCF_030222135.1. Classification (NCBI taxonomy): domain Eukaryota; kingdom Metazoa; phylum Chordata; class Mammalia; order Primates; family Aotidae; genus Aotus; species Aotus nancymaae. Next base: position 80,567,839 of record NW_026988450.1, on the reverse strand, counting down.
AACTCAGTGGGATTGGGTTGAAGTCCTGAAATACCAATGCGTTTGGCGGGGCAGCTTTCTTGTCCTCTCTCAGAAATGGTTCCCTTTGGTCCTTATCAGCAATAGTGATCTGTCTTGGAAACTGCTGTGTCCTTCAGATGACATGCACACTGTGTTACCCTCCTCTGAACAGGTGGCAGAGGGGTGGTGGTGGGGCGTAATTACATGGTAATACCCTATTTTATCAGATCACATCAAACAAATAATTCTGGCTTCTCCTGGAGAGGGGATTGGCATTTTAACAATGTATGGGACTTGGGAAGGGGCTCCCAGTCTGGCCATCTGAGGTCTCTTGCTTCCTCTGCCTACATCTCCAACCCCATCTCCTTCCCACCCTTTACCAGGACCTACTCCTCTCTATGTATGCTGTTGTATGGCTTTGTGCTTTTGTTCATGCAATTTCCTGTACCTGAAATTCTCTCCCTCCACTGTCTACCCTGAGAATTTCTTCAGGCCTAAGCTTAAGGATCCATCATTTCCTCTCCCAGGCAGCTGACTCTGTAGTTGCGGAGGCAGACAGACAAGTAATGGACAAATAATTATGCATTACAATTTGGAAACGAAGTGCTTAGTGAAATGGAGAGTGGTGGGAGGAGGCGTCCCTGAGAGTCCCTGAGATACAGCTGCCGGAAGGGGAGCCAGTCAGGCCCAGTGCTGGGGGCGAGTGCAGCTGGTGGAAGAGAACTTTGTTCTTGGAGGATCATGTGTTCTGAGATCCTAACGTGGGAAATCTTGCGTGTTCCAGGAACTAAAGTAAGGCCAGGGGAGCTAGAATGTCATGCACAGTGGGGAGAATAGTAGCAGATGGGTTTGCAGAAGCACACCTGCAGGATAGAGAGTTTAGATTTAAATATAATGCAAAACATATGCTTTGAGGCTGCCCCTCTGGCAGCTCTGCTGAGACTTGGTGGAGAACCAGGTGAGCAATCACTGGAGTGACACAGTGGGAGGTGGCAGTGGCTGGACTTGAGTTCTAGGCATAGAAGTGAAGGGAAGACAGAGGTTTCTGGATTTATTCTGGAAGTCAATGTGCAGATAAAGATAAGGGAAGAGTCAGGAATGGCTCCTAGGTCTCTGATTGGAGCAACTGCACTAGATGGTGGTGTCATTTCATGAGAAGGGCGATCCTAGAAAGAGCCAGTTTGGAGGTGAAATCCAAGTGTCTGCTCCGGTCTTGCAGGCAGTGATTGTCTGTTGGTGTGGGCTGGTGGAGGCACTGACCAGGCATCTGAGTAGAAAAGCTGTAACTCTGAGTGGAGGGTATAACCTTTCTCTCTTTCTGACACTGATGGTGCAGTGTCAGCACTAGAGGCCTCCTGATCCCACCAGAAAAAGAAGAGAGACAGAAAAGATGGAACATTGGAACTAGTATGAGGATTTGGACCTGGCCCCATCCTGGCTCCCTTTGGGAAATGAAGTCTGCATTTGCCCATCTTCAGGATCCGGACGTTTCTCCTATTCTCTGTTTTAAAAGTTTAATTTCCTGTCTGATTCTGCAGCCAGATCCAGGTGGAGGGGTCATGTAGGTCAGTGTCTTGCATCTTGGTAGGATCTTTCATATGTTCCAACTTGTTCCAGCTCGCGGAGGTTTGTCCCTCATGTTCCTTTGGAAAACATTGTTTTTGCTGAGGACAGAACCACCAGCTGAGGTTAAAAAGACGTTTCTCCTGTCACCTGTTACTGCCTACCATCTGCGCCAAGTGAATCCCCCATGTTGTCCCCACCCCCACACACCCTAGGTCAGACTGCATCATTTTGGTGATGACCTGTCTTTCCTCTGCTCCTCTGTGCTCTTCCTGTAGATTTGAAGAATTTTTAAAAATGTGTCCTGCCTGCACCTTAGCAAAAGCCTGCACCATAGCAAAGCCCTCCTAAATGACAGGTTGACTGTATGAATCTTTTAAACCTTCACCTCTGCCCCACATCCCCTGCTCAAACTCCTCCTGGTGTATGCCAGCCATGCCTTCCTCTTTACCTTTCAAATCATGTTTGCTTTTGGGATTAAAATTTAAATGTATTTCACGTCAACCCAGGCAATTTTTTTTTTTTGCATCTCTACTACATGCTGGTCTGGGAGCTGGAGTGACAGAGGGTGATGCAGAAACCCAGGGGCCCTCTGCGCAGTGCTTCCCGGCATCTGAAACCCCCGTTAGAGATGCAGACTCTCTCCTCACAGACTCCAGGAATGCAAAACACATGGAAAGCACAGAAACATGATGCTTTTGCAACATCATTTATCAACACATCTCGAGAACATGGGGGCTTGGTACAAACTGGTTATTCACTGAGGCATAAAGCAGTTAAATAAACACTTAGGCTTTCCCAGAGGATTCTTCGCTCTGTGAGTCATTTCTGACCAGTGACCTCCCTTATGTGCTGCCTGGGATCTGGTTCATCTCTGTCTTTTGCATAACGAACACAGCCCACACACTTCCGGGTGTCAATCGAGAAGATATCAAGTCCTGGTGTTGGATGCTTCTGGCTCAAGGGCAAAGGGCAAGCTGTCCGTGTCGCTGGGCTGGTCTTCTGGATGTGGCAGCCCGGAAGGCTGATGGACCCTCATCGTCTGTGTCCATGACACTGCAGTGATGTTTTCTAAGGCACATCAGGACTTACCCGGCCAAATACTCAGCATCTTGGGTGGGCAACCTGTTATGGACTGAATGTGTCCCTCCAAAATTCATATATTGAAATCCTAACTCCAAGTGTGATGGTGTTAGGAGGTGGGGCTTTAGGGGAGGTGATTATGTCATGGGGAAGAATCTTCATGAATGGGATTAGTGCTTTTGTACAAGAGACCCAGAGCGTGCTCCCATGTTCTGCTTACCATATGACACCACAAGGAGAAGGTGTCAGTCTGCAACCCAGAAGAGGGCCCTGACCAGAATCCAGCCATGCTGGCACTCTGATCTTGGACTTCCAGTATCCAGAACTGTGAGAAATAAATTTCTGTTGTTTATAAGCTACCCACTCTATGGTACTTTGTTAAAGCAGCCCAAACTACGACAGGACCCATGTATTCCAACATGGGAGTGCTTTGAAGAGGTGACATGTTTTAGTCTTTGAAGAGGTGACATGTTTGGAAGAATGCAGGTTTTCCGGTAAGGTAGTACTGGGCTCAAATACAGGCCATATCAGTTGTTGTTATGATGTTGTATATCTGTGTTGCCTTGGCAAGTCACTTCAGGATTTTTGAGCCTCAGTTTTCTCATCTCTAAAATGGGCTGATAATATTGACCATCATAGATTTGTTTTGAGGATTAGTAATAAAACTGGTATAACACCAAGAACAGCCTTTGTATCTACTGGCCACATGGAAAGCAGTCCTCATCTTTCTGATATACAGAGAGCACTCTCTGAGGGCACAGGCAGCTTCAGTGGTGGAGGTGGGTGGGGCTGTCCATTGCCTTTTCTCTGGCCCCATGGTGGTTTCCTTGGCAAGTATTTTAAGGCTAAAAAAGGCTCTATCTGGTCTCAGAAATCAGGACTCAGGCACTAGACTTCTTTTGTGAATTTTGCATCAGTGAATTAACAGTGGTAAGACAGAGGGAGATAATGCTCTTAAAAGTAGTATTTAAATGAAAAATATCGCACTTACTGTGTTTTACTAATGTGACTCTATTTTCAACGATGCCTGTGACCTGCAAATCCAGAAATCCAGACAAATGATCTAATAGTTTTCAAGGTTTTTACAGCTGAAAAGTGAGAGGATGAAAGGCTCTGCGTTTACGCCAAGGTGAGAGAACCCTGTTGACAGCAGGGAGCCTGGGAGGGGAAGGAATTTCCTCCTCCTTCAAACAATGCTGTCATGCCTTAGCTCCCAAAGCGTTAGGATTTTGGACTGGAAAGTATTGTATCGACATTTTTAGATTCATCCCTTCTCAGTGATGTTGCCTGCCTTTTCTCATACTTCTCCCATGTGCTGAACATCACCTATATGTTAGTTTATCTCACTTAATTCTCACGAAGTTGTCTATGGTAGATGCTGTAATGCCCATTTTACAGATGAGAAAACTGAGGCTTAGAAATTGGCTTGCTTTTACACTGTTGGTGGGAGTATAAATTAGTTCAACCATTGTAGAAGATAGTGTGGCGATTCCTCAAGGATCTAGAAATAGAAATACCACTTGACCCAGCAATCCCATTACTGGGTATATACCCAAAGCATTATAAATCATTCTGTTATAAAGACGCATGCACACATATGTTTATTGCGGCACAGTTCACAGTAGCAAAGACTTGGAACCAACCCAAATGCCCATCAATGACAGATGGATAAAGAAAATGTGGCACATATATACCATGGAATACTATGCAGCCATAAAAATGATGAGTTCATGTCCTTTGCAGGGACATGGATGAAGCTGGAAACCATCATTCTCAGCAAATGAACACAAGAACAGAAAACCAAACACTGCATGTTCTCACTCATAAGTGGGTGTTGAACAATGAGAATACATGGACACAGGGAGGGGAGCATCACACACTGGGGCCTGTTGGGGGGTGAGAGGCTAGGGGAGGGATAGCAGGGGATAAGGGAGGGATAGCATTAGGAGAAATACCTAATGTAGATGACAGGGTGATGGATGCAGCAAACCACTATGGGATGTGTATACCTATGTAACAAACCTGCATATTCTGCACATGTACCCCAGAACTTAAAGTATAATAATAAAAAAAGAAATTGACTTGCTTTATGTCACATGGCTTTTAAAGATTGAATTAGAACTTGCACAGAAGTCTGACCATAGTGCTCTCTGCTGCTTTTCTTCACCTTTCTCTATGCCCATCCCCCAACACCACTTACAACTACCTCCATTTTATTTTTATTTATTTTTTATGAGACGTAGTCTCATTCTGTTGCCCAAGCTGGAGTGCAGTGGCATGGTCTCGGCTCACTGCAACCTCTGTTTCTCCTGTTCAAGTGATTATCCGGCCTTAGCCTCCCAAGTAGCTGGGACTACAGACCCGCACCACCACACCTGGCTAATTTTTGTATTTTTAGTAGACATAGTGTTTCGCCAGGTTGTCCAGGCAGGTCTCGAATTTCTGGTCTCAAGTGATCCACCTGCCTTGGCCTCCCAAATGCTTGGATTACAGGTGTGAGCCACTGTGCCTGGCCATCTACTCTTTAAATTTAGCAATTGAGGAGGGTGAAACCCGAGTGGGGAATAAATGACTTACCCCTAGTCACAGAGCCCGTTAGAGGCAGAGCCGGGTTGAGACACGGAGCTCCTCCCTCCCTCGCCTGCTTTTCTCTGCTCTCCTGCCTGCCTCCCATGAGTGAGCACGCCTCATTAAACCCACACAGAGCTGGCAACGTTTCCTCAGCTCTGCCACAGATCCCTTCCTCCTGGCTGCCAGTGAGCGCCGCTCCTCTTCAGAAAGCCTATGATCTGAGCTTATATTTATCTTGTCCTCAGGCTTCAAAGTAATTGTTTCCTCCTCGCTTTCCTGTGGGTCACTCAATGTGGGTAATATGTGCTTACTCAGAAAAAACTAGCATTGCCTCTTATTCCCAACCACAGAGCCAGCATGTTCAGTGTTGTGTCCCTGATCTGATCCCTCTGGACTCAGGAAATCCCTGGAAGATGAGGGGGGCGTGGCTCAGTGGAGAAATATTCCCCTCATCTAGAGCCAGGAGTGTTTTGCATCACGGACCTTGGGTGGATTGAAGCCATCCTCACTCTGCTGTCCTCTGGATGGCTCATGGGTCTCCAGACCTGCATCCTCTCAACCCCTAGGCCAACAGAAAGACAATGTCTCTTTCCTGTTGTTTTCCACAGAGGTTCCAGAACTAGGTTCTGAATGATTGGCTTGTTGTGCGTTTCGGGAGCACTCCTATTGCTTGAACTCCATTAGGAAGCAAATCTGTTTTGTTCAGGATGTATCCTTATTCAGTGCCATGCCTGGAATGAATGAATGAATGAATAAATGGATTTTACCCAGATCTGAGTCACATGACCATCTTTTTGCTAAGTGGTCAAGTCCCCAGCACATAGAGTGTGTGTGTCACCAGAACAGAGATCATATGCAGACTAGATTTCCAAAAAAAAGTAGATGTCTCCCATGGCTGTCCACATGCTGGGTGTTTTCTGTTTGCCCCTCCAAATCCATTCCCCACCCATGGGAGACTCAACTTGTAAATTTCACCAGTGGCCCCCTTGCCTCTGAGTTCTGATTGGATGCAGACAATGGGAGGAACCAGCAGGAGATGGGTGAGTCAGAGCTGGGAGGGGAGGATTTGGTCCAACAGGGAATATCTGTCCTGCCTTTCAGTTTCAGATCAGAGGGACTCCCTTTGCAAAGCCTACTGCACTTACCCAGCCTTCCTCTCTGTATCCTGTAGCCTTCTGAGCTCACCTTTTCTCAGAGTGGACCCAGCCCTGAGAACCACCTCCCACTAGACTGGAAACCCCTTGAGGGCAGGTTTTGTGTCTAATTCCTCTCTGCAGCTTCAGTGCCTCATGCCTAATATCTACTCAATGTATACACCTCTTGAGTGAATTTATGAATTTTCTTTTATGAGATGGAGTCTCACTCTGTCACTCAGGCTGGAGTGCAGTGATACAATCTCACCTCATCGCAGCCTCTGCCTCCCAGGTTCAAGCAATTCTCCTGCCTCAGCCTCTCGAGTAACTGGGATTATGGATGCCTGCCACCATGCCCGGCTAATTTTTGTATACTTAGTAGAGACAAGGTTTCACCATGTTGGTCAGGCTGGTCTCAAACTCCTGACCTCAGGTGATCCGCCTCAGCCTCCTAGAGTGCTGGGATTACAGGCAGGAGCCACCCTGCCTGGCTGAATTAATGAATTATTAAGCTGGTAAGTTTGGAATTCCAAAGAGAAGACGAGTTTTTGAATTCCGAAGAGGAAGTCCAGTTTGGAATTTTAAAGAGATGGTGTTGAGAGAAATACCATCTTAGCAATGAATATTTATAGAACTTAATTTCATTTTTAGAAAAGGAATATTATTTTTTGTTTACAAACATTGAAATAAAAACAACAACAAAAAATGTGAGTGCCTCAACACAAACATCTCATTCCCACACATGGAAGGCGTCTTCTGGTAGAACCTCTAGACCCAGTCTGGGTCCTATTTCAGTGCCACCACTGTAGAATCATATGACCTGGGGTGAATCATATGACCTCCCTGAACCTCTAGTTATTCTTTGGAGAAATGCATAGCTGGGAGGTGGCTACCAGCTGGGCTCTCATGCACATGAGTAGTATGGAGCAGTGGTTCTTAATATTTTGTTCGTGATTATTGCCATGGTGAACCTTTTTAGACCTTTTCTTCCTAATTTCATGACATTTTCATGCCACAGATATACTGCATAGGTACTGTGGCCTGTGGAAGGGCCACACACCATTGTAATAGCTAAGATGGCTTTTGCTCTCTAATCACCATTTTTTTTTTTTGTCCCATTGAGAATGCACAGTTTTGGTGATTTATCTCTCTTTGATGGCTAACAAAAGAACTGTCAGACCATGGACAGCACCAGAGCCCAGAGCTGCTCTTGAGACATTCGTAGTCAGAGAACAGATAGAAATGGAATCCCATCTGAGCCTCTGGTCTACAGAGCAGCCTGGGTCCCTGAGGACTGTCACTGCAGAGACATGAGTCACAAGGCTGAATGTCACTGCTGTTTAGTTCAGCAGCTAGGTCAAGCCCTGGAAATCCAGAGGTAGATGACTTGGCTTCTGCAGTCACGGAGCTCCCAGACTCATGGGGTGATGGTGGTGTTGATATTCTAAGCATCAACATGGTGACATTTCCACCATGTTAGTGGAAATGTCAGGGGAAGGGACATCTCACTGGCTAGCCTGGTGGTGACACTCCTCTGGTGTTATTGCACTGGAGTAGGCTGGAGTGGAGGTCCCTGAATCCTTATGCCTGCTGCACTCAGGCTGGCAAAGACGTCAGGCTGAGGAGCAGACCTGGAAGGAAATAAAGGCTGTGGGAGTAGAAATGAAGGACGAGAGGCAAGCTGCCTGAAGCGGAGGTTGAAGCAGTAGATGGCTCAGAGGGAGGCTGAGAGTAGGCCCAGGAGGCCGACACCCATAGTTTTCCACACCTGTGCTAGCTTCGATGGCCTTTAATTTCCCTTGCTCTGGTGAGCTGATGCAGTCGAGCCAGAGAACACCAGAGTGACACGATAACTGCCAAGTGTCTCTAACACAGCTGACAGCAGTTTCTTTCTGGGAGGTGGTCTGGGGCTCGGAGCCCTAACTCAGCCCACTCTCCATCCCTGCTTCTGCCGGGCACATTGTTCCTCGTTCGTTACTTATCACTCCGCCGATTTCTTATTTACATATTTCCGTTTTGTCCTCATGTATTTGATCTTGTAGGTGGCTCCAAATTCCTTGTGAAATGAGGCGGGTCATGCGTTTCTAACACGCACAGTGTCTGTTTGCTCCCTCTGTCGATTCTTTTGCTATTCTCCCACTGTTGTTTCTCCTAAAAGGATCATGCCACCTGTCCCTCCACCTTTCCCACCGTCAGTCCATGGGGTTGGAGATGGATAATTGTATCAAGGGTTAAGCTCCTAAGGAGTCCCCTCCTTCTCCTTCCTCCCCAGCTCCTAGTGACTCTTCTCGTGTCTGTTTTTTAGCCATTGCTGACTGCACATCCATCCCCCAAAATCATGGATTCAGCCATATCAGATGTGACAGGGCTTCTTTGGCAGAGAAGCTGCTGGAAATAGCAGCTGCATTTGACATGGCTTGGGCTGGCGAGGGCTCCGAGCAAGTCATCCTGCCTAATCCACGTGCTGCTCTGAATGTTAAATCTAGTGGGGTAAGGGGAGGCCGGGCATCTCCCAGCTCTGCCGGAGGGGATCCCTCCCTGGGCTTCCCTGGGCTTTCCCGCTCCCTCCTGATGCTCTATCCTTCTGCAGGGGCAAGCACGTCTTCTGGAGATTGGAGGAACCTGTGGGACCAGGGGCTGGTGACCTTCCCCCTCTGTGATGCTGCAAATGGGGATGATGAAACCTCGACTGGCTATTGTGAAAATGAAATTAAATAATATAGGTTAAGCTCCCAACAGCGTGTATTATAGGAAGTCAATACATGATAGATGTGCCCGTTATTATTAATTATTATTTTGGGTACTGGGACCTGAGCCCTGCAGTTGAGAGGGGTGCTTCTCCAGGCTGCACCCACTCTGGAAAGCTGGGGCGGGCATCTCCTCAGGATGAATAATTCATCACCAGTCTCCTTTGCTCCCAAAGCAGCTCCTGGCAAACACTGCAGATGAATTCATTTGTCATGGGTGGGCGTGCGGGTGAGAACAGATGGGATTCCCCAGTCACGTGCTTCTGCAGACAGCGTGACACAGACACGCTGAGGAAGCCCTGCTTCTCGGAGGAGGCAGGCAGGAACCTCAGCTTCTGAAAATGGATGCGGTGAATCTGCTGCCTGTGCCATATGTGAGAAAAGCTTTGCTCTGTTCTGGAAGAAAGGGGGTATTTTCCATCCTGCCGTGTCCTTGACAACGTGTGACAACATTTTTTAACCATTGCAGCGCACACATCTCCTGGGAATTAGAGGATCAGTTTATTTATTCATTTCACAGTCATTTCATTCCTCCTGGATTCTGGCCTGTATAGGCATGGGTGAACGGAGATAAACAGAGAGCTGTATGGAATGCTATGGATACTCAGAGGGGTGTGTGCTACATAGAATAGGTATTTAATAACTTTCTGCTGAATTAATAATTAGCTGTTGACCGAAAGGCTACTTAACCTACTTAACCCAGCCTGAGGCAATCAGGGAAGGCTTCCTGGAGGAAGTAATGCTTAAACTGAAGTTTGAAGACTTGAAATAACGTAGGTGAAGGAAGATTTTGAGGAATACAAGGAAATAGTGTTTTCAGGAAGCTGCAAATAGGAGCTAGGTTGTGGAAGTTGTGACACTGCTGGAGGTTTGCACATGATCCAGTGGGAGCCACTGAAGGTTCTAGGTAGGAGAGGAACTTGAGATCATTTGTAGCATGGCAAGAACACTTTGGTTGCATGATATAGACTAGGTTGAAGAAAGGACACTTGGAAAATGGGAGATAAGTTTGTGCATTCATTCATTCACTCATTTATTCATCCATTCATCCATTCATCCTTTGACTTATGCAAGAAATACTTCATGAGAGCCTAGTGTGCAGTACACTGTGAGGTGTCAGTGGAGAGAGGAGGTCACAAAGCCAGTGTGCTGGGAGGTGGCGGATGGGACATTGAGGCCGCCTTCCCAGTGTCACTTGCTTGATCACTTTGCTTTAAATGATCCAGGTCAACAGAACTAAGTGCTAGGTTTGACTGGGACCACAGCAAGACCCTGTTATTCAGTTGGGGTCCATTTATAGACATTGTATGAGGCCCAGAAGTGATGCTGGACAGTGATGGACTGTCCTCTTCCTGCTGTCTTGCGGTAGGGGAGGTGGCCACACTGTCCTGCTTTCTGTGCCAGAATCCCCACAGGAGCAGGTGCTAGGAGAACTAACCAGGTCTGCACAGAGCAGGCTGCTGAAAACCCGTTGTGAGAACCAAGCTGTAAACATGCATCAAGATTCCACCTGAGGAGGTGAAAATGAGAGGGAGTGTTCTTTTAGGAGAAATTGTTTGGCACCTTGTGAATTCAATGTCCTCTGAGGGAGGTGAGAGGGGCTTCACGTATTGTTGCCTAAGACCTAGTTAGAAGAACTTTAAGGTCCACCTGGAGAGTGTACTGTCCCCAGACCTTGGGGACACAACAGTGAGTAGTGCAGTGGGCTTGATGACAGGGGACACCGACGTGGGATTGGGAGGTAGGAATGTCAGACTAGAGATGCAATGTGGCTTTTGCCAGCTGGAAAGACTCTCTCAGCAGGAAGAGGAGGAGGGTGGCCCTGGGTGTGGCAGCTTAAGGGACAGCCCCCGAGAGGCACTACAGGAGCATCAATATGGCCTCCCTCCTGTCTCTGGGAGCTTGCTGGGTTTCTTCCCTATGGCGCTACCATTGATTAGGCTGAGGGCTCATATGTGGGATGCACTAATGTGCACTTCTTTTTTTTTTTACCTTCGAACATCTCAGGTGGCCAGTGACACTTGCAACAAAATTTCTGTTTCATGTTTAAAACATTTCTAGAGCCCTGAGGTCCTGGCTGCAGCCTGGCTGGACGTGGCTCGGTATTCCTTTGGAGCAAAACGGAATACTCTGCTTTCTCCCCTTATCAGAGCCATCCTGAACATCTTTTTCTCAAAAGGTGTGCTTTGTGGATCGCCTGAGTCAGAATCACCTGGAAGGAGAGATGCTAAGCAGGTCCCTAAGCCCCATAGAGACGCATGAATTAGAACTTCTTGGGGCGGAGCTACAACGTTTGCATTTTTAATCACTGCCCTTGGTGATTCTGAAGCTCTTTTATGTTGGAGAAGCACCATTTTAAAGCACAAATGGAATTGTTTTTCCGGAATCAGCAAGGGACTATTGGCTGAGCCCTGCCCCTGCGGCGTGCCCTGTGGGGTGCCAAGAGCCAGGCAGTAGGCTTGCTTCATTCTCACTCCTCTCTGGGGAACAATGGGGTGAACCTTCTACATAGCACCATAATTAAGGGGTGGAGCTAGGGTTCAAATCCCAGTTGCATAACCCCAGCAAAGGCCAGCTGGCTCTGAGTTGGTGCTCAAAAGGTGTGGAAGCGGTTCATTGAACAGGAAAGATGCCTGAGGCACAAGCAGAAACTCCATATCATTGCCAAGTTGCCCATTTCAACCCATGCTTGGGAGCTGGGCTCCATCCCTGCATGGTCGATGAGACCTCGGCAGCCCACAGCTTGTCCTTGTGCTTAGAGAATGAGAAGTCCCTCAGTTGTTTGAGTCTAGGAATGATCTGACTGTACGCAGCGACATGCCCAGACTAGCTTCTAGTTCTTTTGGGTGGGAGCATGGAGAAGGAGGGAGGTGGGGACCGGAGGAGGCCTCGTGTGTGTGTGTTTGTGTGTGTGCACATGTGTTTGTGTGCGTGCATGTGTGTCTGTCCCTGATATGCCCGTTTGTTTTTCTCTAGCCCTAGAAGATATTCAGAGCTGCTGATTCCTCTCATGGGCCTTTCTTGGGTTCCTGGAAGCCTCCCTCACCAACGCCTGTCCTGCTTCTGTTTCCATCCCTGCAGTGCCTCTCGAGGGCTGCTGTCCCTTAAGCTGCCACACCCAGGGCCACCCTCCTCCTCTTCCTGCTGAGAGAGCCTTTCCAGCTGGCAAAAGCCACATTGCATCTCTAGTCTGACATTCCTACCTCCCAATCCCATGTCGGTGTCCCCTGTCATCAAGCCCACTACACTACTCACTGTTGTGTCCCCAAGGTCTGGGGACAGTACACTCTCCAGGTGGACCTTAAAGTTCTTCTAACTAGGTCTTAGGCAACAATACGTGAAGTCCCTCTCACCTCCCTCAGAGGACATTGAATTGACAAGGTGCCAAACAATTTCTCTGAAAAGAACACTCCCTCTCATTTTCACCTCCTCAGGTGGAATCTTGATGCATGTTTACAGCTTGGTTCCCACAATGGGTTTTCAGCAGCCTGCTCTGTGCAGACCTGGTTAGTTGCCCTAGCAGCTGCTCCTGGAACTGGCTGCCCCTCTGTAGCATAGCAGATACACAGCACCATAAGTAAGGGTGGAGCTGGGGTTCAAATCCCAGATGCCTATAAAGCTGCATCACCTGCAGCTTTATAGAAAGGGGGCTTTTAAGGCCCACAGGAGACGTAACGAGTCAGAAACTGCAGGAGCCAGATGCCTAGGTGCTTTTTGTGTACGGTGAGGTCAGAGGTGGGCTGGGCTGGCCTCAGGGGTCACGTGGTGGCTGCTGTATGAGGCCCTGGGTGAAACAGAAGCAGCAGAGTCCCACTTTGCCATCTGTCACACTGTCTATAAATTAGCTAAGCGGTCTCCAAAAATTTCTCTCCAGAGTTATCGTGTAATGACATGACCTTGGCATTGGGGGAACTTGGCATATTCCAAATTCCTGTTAGAAAAATATGACTGTTAATTTCTGCAGAGCTGTAGTGAAAGGTAACGTTAGATGCCATCCAGTTCTCCTTTTAAAGACCTCTGGGAAACGGAAACGCGGCTGCTGCTGCAGCTGCTGCTAACTGGCAGTCACTGGGTGCTTACTGTGCGCCAGGCACTGGGACAGATACTTTGCATGCAATGTGTTTTCTCATGGATCTCGCTCATGAGCCACTCATAATTGAGCTCCAAGGACAGATTTCTGTGTCCAGGTGGACGGGTTTGCTTCTTTCCGTCTGGCGGCAACAGCTAAAAAGTCCAACATCTTTCCCTCTTTGTCCTGGTTTTCAGGAAGTTCAGGGATTATCTTGTTCCAGATTCTTGGTCTATCTTCTTCCTCTTTCTCATTAATTTACCTCTCCCTTTAGTAAAGTCTTCTGTTTTACTCTCATGTTCTCCTTTTAGCCGACCTTACATGCTTTTCGAATTAGTCGTGTTATCAAAAAATTTTGAGTCCTCATTTTAAAATAACTCATAGTCACCCCTTAAAACAGCAACCCCATCACTTTATATTTTATTTTTTGTTATATTTTTTTGAGACAGGATCTCACGCTATCTCAATTTACCATCGCAGCTCACTGCAGCCTCGACCTCCTGGGCTCAAGCAATCCTCAGCCTCCTGAGTAGCTGGGACTACAGGTGTGCACCACGAAGCCCAACTAAACCCATCATTTAAAAAATAAGATTTGACTGGCAAAAATTCAATGTATGAGTAATGCTTCTGAAATTGACCTTCTCCATAAGCAAAGGACCCCTATAATCATGACCAGGGATTATTATTCCAAGAAATTTGGTGAATTATGGGCATCAGGCAAGGCCAATCTTAGAAGGCGGCTGCATATTTAGCTGTCTCAGTGTCTCCCCTGATGTATTTTTCCTCCATTTCAATATGGACTGACTCGAAAATAGGGAAACAGGGAGAACCCAGGGCTAGTTGGCAAGGAAATCCAGGGATGAATTAGATGAACTGTTCATTATTCAACCAGTATTTTCAGAGTGTCTTCTACCTGTCAGACATTAGGTTGTGAAGGTAGATGAGGAGGGATATCCCCTGTCCCCAAGGAGATCACAGTCCAGTGAGATGCACACACACTCAGTTCAGATGCACAGTGGCACCAAGACATGTTAAGCAGAGTGCCATGAAATTTGCTATGGGAATTCTTAGGATGAGCTGTTTGTTTTGACAGGAGATCTAGGTAGTTAGGTCAAGGAGTGGCACTTAAGCTGGGTCTTAGGGCATGAGTGGGTTGTGCAAGGTTTGGGAATGACATTTTTGTCTAAGGTCAGGGAATCAGGAACTGTGTGTGTCACCTCGGGCCCTCAGGGTCTAGCACAGTATCAGGCACAGAATAGAAGCTCAACATGAGTTTATAAATTAAATGAATGCATAGATGGAAACAGAGATGAATAGGAAAGCTTTCTGAAGGCAAATTGGGCTCAATTTTGAAAACTGCTAAAGTTATGAATTGCTGTAGTCTTGAAAACAATATAGCATAGTAATTACTAGCTTGTATTCGTCACTCCTAGGTGTCTGTGAGCTCCTTGGGGGAAAGGACTCTGAGATTTTACTGCTATATAGAAAATTACCACAAATTTAGCAACGTAAAACACGCATTGATTTTCTTACAGGTTCTGTAGGTCAGAAATCCTGACACGGTGTAGCTGTGTTCTCCACTCAGAGTCTCATATGGCTGAAATCAAGCTGTCAGGCAGCATCTCTTTCGAGGCTCAGGGTCCTCTTCCAAGCTCAGTGGTGTTGGCAGAATTCAGTAGCTTGCAGTTGTAGGACCGAGGCCCTGTTCTCTTGCTGGCTGTCATCCAGGGTTGGCTCTTAGCTCCCGGCTGCCTAGTGCCATTTGCTACCATATAGCCCTCTCAGTTACATGGCAGCATGCTCCTGCCATGCTTTGACTCTCTGACCTCCTTTATGGCTCACCAGATTGGTCAGCCCCACCCAGGATAATCTCCTTTTTGATTAATTCAAAGTTCACTGGGAATTTCCCTACATTTGCAAAATCCTTTTGGCCACATAAGATAGAATAGTTGCTGGAATGCCGTCGCATCATATTCACGAATCTTGCTCACTCCCATGGGATGGCACTGCACAGGGTATGCATACTGGGAGAGGAGAGCTTACAAGTCAGCCTAGCACAGCAGGGCCCATGTTTAATTCATCCCTGTATCCCCAGGGTCCAGTGCTGGGTAAAGCACTGAACACTGGCTGGATTGAAGGTCAGAGAGATGCCTAGAAGACCAGAGTGGGCACAGAAGGGACTCCAGTACACCCAGCAGCTCACTTCACGTAGTAGAGGCAGAAGCCTCAAACTCCCCACACCAGAACTTGGCAAATAGACTTAAGACATTGCTGGATTCTTCAAAGTATCTCCATGGGATATATGCCAAAGCTTTCAAGGGAGAATTTTTGGAAAACGATTCCATATTGTATATATAGTCCACGATGATTTTTTTAAAAAAAGATGTTATCTGACATTTGTAATTGCACAATCCTTTTTATAGTCGTTGGGTATGTAACATAATTAATTAGGTGGTGGGTGGGTGGGTGACTGACTGAATGAGTCAGTAATAAACTAGTAATAAACTAGATTAATTTATGTGCTCACTCATTTTCTGAGCTACCCACCCAGGGACTTATCTTCGCCAGTCATCCAGCCTCTGCTTATCGAAGCCTTCACCCCATCATCTGCTGGATTCTGGAACTCTATCTGTGAACCAGAGTCCCTGCCCTCTTTGTTTAGTTCTCCAGGATGTGGTCGAGGGCTACTTGAGTGTCAGTGACCTGGAGAGCATGTGAAAGACACAGGCTTCTGCACTCTGCTACAGACCTGCCGAGCTAGACTGGAGGCAGCGCCAGGGAGATGTATTTTTTATAAACTTTTCAGGGAGTTGAGAACAGTGGAAAGTTGAGAACCCCTAGCCAAGTACTATAGTGATGGTGAAAGACAGGGGAACGAGCCAACAGCTTCACTCCGTGCCCTAATCACTGTGAGAAAGGAAGAGCATCCCAGGGAGAAGGAACAGCACCAGAGAAGGTCAGGGGGGACAGAAAATGGGGACGGCTTGGGACTAAAAATACTGTGCTGCTTTGATCCTGGGACTGAAGTGAAGTCCTTCTGAAGTGCCACCCAGTTCTTCTGTGCAGGAAGTGCTACGTGCATTGATTTGTTCAGAGTCCAGTGTAACCTGGCTAAATCCAGTTTAATCCGGCTGTAAGTCCCTACTTTTCAGGGTAGGGAGAAAAATCAGGCTGCTTTGTTTTGGGATTCTGCTCTCCTTGTCCACTAGAGATGGTCCCAGAGTCTGAGTTTTTGGAAAGGCCGTCCACTGCCACTGAAAGGCCAAATAAATAAGATCATGGGTCCATTCAGGGTGGGTGCCTCTGCTGTCTCCACTGGCTTGAAGAAGGGCTCTTTGCTGTGGCTGCTTCTGGGGTGAAACTGGGAAGGGTCCCCGCCCTGCTGCCCAACTCACCACACCCTCCTCTTCTCTCTCCTCCTCAGCAGCACCTGCCTATCTGTACAGGAATGTCTTCTGGTAAAGGCCTGGGCACAGAGGCATGCTCAGTTTAACAGCCAGTGTAGGAAGCAAAGTTGCCCAGCCTTGGAGCACAGAGGCTGGCTTGCTTCATAAAAGGGGAAAGAAATGTCACTCCCCCTTCACTTCTTCACTTTGCCTTTCTTCCTCATACGTCATTAAGTAATCTTCCCACCACATGAAATTATCTCGTCCCCTTTCTCCCACTTTAGAACTTTAAGCCCACTAAAGTTGAGAACCCTTGGCCTGATTTGTAAAACGGGGTTAACTCTTGAAGTCAGAGTCAGTTAAATTGTATATTTAATGTGGTTTCTGCTCCCTCCCTACTACATGCCCTGACTTAGTCTTAAACTGGTGGTGTTTCTTATGCTCAATGATGTCATAGAACTGAGAAAGCATGGTGGTTTAATATTGCTGGTGTGTGTGTGTTCGTGTGTGTCTTTGTGTCCATGTTTGTGCATGTGTGTCTGTGTGCAGAGTGTATGCCCGTGTCTTTCTGTGTGTGTGTCTGTGTGTTTGCATGTGTGTCTGTGTGTAGGTGTGTGCATGTGTGTTGAGTGAGTGGGGCTCAGGAATGGCGTTGCAGAGGAGATGAGACTGACAAAAAAGGCAGACCCAAATCTTCATGTCCGTATAAAACTCATCAGCACTTTTCTTCTGGGAGCATCAGCTGCAAGTCCTCCTTCCCACCTTCTAATACTGCTATCCCAAGCCCCACTCGATCCAGCAAGGAAAGTGTTAACAGTTGGCAGCCTCACCCCCACCCCACCCAAGCCCAACATCTGTTCTGACTTATCAGTATCCAGGCAATACCTGGGGTTAAATATTTTGAAAGGACACCTTTCTTTCTATCAGGGTTTAATCCTCACCATGGCCTTATGAAATTAGAAAATTTGACATAATTACTCCCAGTTTGCAAAAAAATGAAGCTGTTGCACAGAAAACCTAAGTCACCCACAAGCACTGCCACCCACCTGGGCCATTTCTTCCTGGTTTCTTGTTCTCTGTGGTTGACTGTTTAGTTCAGTGTTGCCTTTCCTGACCTGGAGGCTGTCTGCGGGGTAGAGTTTTCAGGAGAAGCAGTTACAGTTCAGGGCAGGAGCTGCCTGAACTATAGTTCATTTCAGGACCACCTCCTCTGGGGTGCCTTTCTAGTCTCCTCCTCCATCTTTGTTGCAATGTCACATTCCTGCCACATGCTGAAAGCACTCCAACACCAAATCTGCAGTGTTTACTGCATGAAGAAATGTTGATAGAATGAAGAAATGATTGCACTCTACCATAGCACTGATCTTGACCCAGAGTTGTTTTTGAATGTAGAGTTAGTCTACACCCTAAGTTATAAACTCCTGGAAATTGAATGTAGAGTTAGTCTACACCCTAAGTTATAAACTCCTGGAAAGAAGGGTTTCCCCGCCACATTCACCTCTGAACCCCATATTGTTCCCCAGCACAGCCCCTGGCACTGAGTCGGTGCTTTATCAGAGTTCTTCAGTGGAATGGAGTAGTCACCAGTCAACCCCGTCTTGAAGTTCACCTTTGAGATGTTAGGAAAATGAGCCCTAACACTTCTCTCACCCTGAAACCAAGTATAAGAAGGGGTCTTTTAGAAGCAGTCCGTATTCTTCACTGCCACTGGGTGGCTGGGTGCTGGAGGAAGAGTGAACTGAGGAACTTGACCTGGGAAATTCAGGAGCTATTTTTTGTTGAACAGACAATTTTATGCTGTGAAAAACTCTGCTTCCCCCATACCCGCCCTTCCAGCATGAGGGCTGATGGCTCACGGTGGCACCTATCCCCTTCTCAGGCATTCTCCTGCATGGTCAAGAGGAGCCAATCTCTCCTCTCTGGCTGCTTCTTGAAATCTTGCCCAGTGGCTGCTCAGGGGCAAACTTTTGCGGAAGAGGAAATGAACCAAGAGCATGTGTTGCCTGCTGCTATTGTTCCCACCCACTTCCTGCACCGCCTCACACTTTGCCCAGACCCTTCGTGCTGGGAAGTATAGGCTTTGCACTCCAGCAGATGTGCACTCAACACAGCAAAACCCTTGCTTTGATTCTTAATTGTGGTCATAGGTGGGTCACTTGGGAGTCTTCTCTTTCCCTCATCTGAAAAATCCGGACAATGGAGTTATTGTGAAGATTAAGATACATACTTATCGTATGTGAATTGCCTGATCTTTACATAAAGTGCTTGATGACTATTAAGTCCCTTCCTTGTCTCATCCTCCTGAGTGTCCGCTGGTGGAACTGCAGTGACTACTTAAGAGTTTTAGTTCTTGTATGAGCCAGGGTAACACCAGAGAAGCAGAACCGGTAGGAAATATATGAAGGGATTTATTGCAGTGAGTTTGCTATGTCATTGTGGGGATTGGCTAGGCAAATCTAAACCCCTCAGGGGAAGCTTTCAGGAAGGGAACACTGGAACTGTCTTCAGGGACTGAAGCCACTGTCCAAAGTCAGGATTTCGCCTTTACCAGGGAAGCTTTAGCTCTGCTTTTAGGGCCTTTCAACTGATTGAATTAGACCCAGCCTGATTATCTAGGATACTCTCCCATACTTAAAATCAACTGATTGGGGACTTTAATCACCTCTATAAATTGGCCTCACAGGAAATACTTATATTTGATTAAACGACGGGGGGCTGTACCTGCCCAGCTGACACATCAGAAGACCAGCTGAGTTCTTAACCAGGGGAAAAAGGGAGAGGAGCGTCTGAGGCATCAGGCAACTTTCTCAAATGACAGAAGCCCATTTTCCCTGGAGATTTTGGTAGGTGACACTTCTTTCCATCTAGAACCATGAAACTACAGAGCATCCCTTTATCCCACTTTCTTCTTTCATAATCAAAACGTTTCTGCCCCACTTCTTCCTCCCATTTGCTCTGAGTTTTATGCAAGAGAAGGGGAAATGGACAAGTCTGAGACATGTTATTCAAGGCAAGGGCTGGTCTATGGAGGTGTATACAGTGGGGCTTGGCCTTCAGAAGAGATTCAGGGCGAAGTGATTCAGGATCAGCCCTGGAAAGAGGGCTGTGTGTACCCGCCCCATGGTTCTGGCCCCTTGGTGAGAGTTTATAGCTGAAAACAAGCCAGGCTGCAGGATGTTTCCTGAAGTTTCCCAAGGATGAATAAAATAAGGTCCCTGTTCTCTGCAGGATCCACCAGACTAGTGACGAAGACAGATGGGGAAAGAGTTATCTCCAGCAGGGTGAGCCTGGGCGCCCTCGGAAACCAGCAGGAGCAAATCAGAGGCCTGGGGCTGTGTGTGCCAGAGGAAGCTCCTGGGGAGATGACACTGAACCAAAATGTGAAGGATTCATAGATGATGGCAGGTGGAGATGGAACTGTGATACCTTTCTTCTTGAAGTTTTCAAAGTTCACCATCTTCACAGTTTGGGATGGATCACTGGTGTTCCTTATAAGGCGGTGTTTTTGAGGTGTGGAGAGGAAGTGAGGTTCACACCTGCAGCCTGGGTCTGCATGCTGCTTAACACCCTGACTGCTAGTGAATGAACCCAAAGCTGCTGTGCCTCCTTGAATGTGCCAGCCACGGCATTTGAAGTAGCCTGCTCCCTGGAGAGCGGGAATGAGATGCAGGTCTGTGCACAGAAGGCTTGGGCTTCTGAGGGAGTGTATCCATCCACAGGGGCTGGGGGTGGCCCAGAGCAGACGTGGGACCAGTTTGGATCTTAGGGGCACCCAGGGATCCACAGGAGGGGCCAGGGTCATGGCTGTCTTTTGAGACAAGTCCTCATTTGGACATTTCTTACCTTGGGATTAAAAATATATATATTAATAGATTTTTGGGGGGGGTGCATTTTTAGGTTTCCCAGAAAAATTGAGCAGAGAATACAGAGGGTTTCTGTATGCCCCCTTACCCCCTCCACAATTTCCCTTATTATTGATTTTCTGCATTAGTATGGCACTTTTGTTACAACTGATACACCAATATTGATACATTATTATTTACTAAAGTTCAGAGTTTATATTACAATTTGTCTTTGCATTGTACAGTTCTCTGGGTTTTGTCAAATGAATAATGTCATGTGTCCACCATTCTAGTATCCTACAGAATCGTTTTACTTCTTTACAAGTTCCCTGTGCTCCACCTATTAGAAACCATTTAGAAACAGCATGCAAGGCCTTTAAATGTGCCAAGGAAGACGTTTATAAACAACCTGTTTGGTCATTTTAGGCTCTGCAAGGAGATGCATGAAAGACCTTACCCTGTAATAACGGTTTTTAGTGCTACTCTGAATTAAAATGTGCTGAAGGTGTTTACTTAGCTGCGATTTGTCTTGTATAAGAAAGAGAACTGGGAGAATGAATGCAGTCTAATTGCTCACCAGAAGCTGAGCAAGTTGGTTGCCCTTAGACACAATGCAGTGTGGGAAGGGGCCTGGCACTGGGGGCCAATTCTCAAGCTGGGCTCCTTCTCATTTAGCCAGGAAGGAAGTTGGCACTCAACAGGCCATAGATAGAAATAAGAGCAAGATGGAAGCACTGTGGCCCCCATGGTCCCCACACACATGGGCACGCTGTCTGGGCAAGGGGCAGCTCTAGGTAGCGTGGTATCTCCAGAGTTAACATTCCAAAGCCTGTGGCCCCGGACTAATGATGATGCCACAGGCACATGCCCACCCTTGCCCCCCAAGCCTGCAGGGAGAAAACACAGGCACATCCAGCTCCTTCCCCAGGGATTTGATTTGGCTCTAGCAGCTGCTGGGCAGACTGCACCAGACCTCTCACTCAGAAGGGTTCAGAGTCCTAATAGTTCCAGACTCTAGGTTCTCCCAACCCCTTTCTCAGGTTCTCCTGGCCAAATCTAGTCACTGTCCCTCCTCGTGCTAGGGCAGTGCTGGTAAGCACGGCAGCATTTGGTGGAAGCCTCAAGCATTTCATTTTGTAACAGCACTCACTAGGAGGAGGGCCGGCAGGGCAGAGGGTGGTGTTATTTCATAGCTTTTCAGTTGCAGATACATTGCTGAATCAGAGGAGATTCTTTCATAGCTTTTCAGGTGCAGATATGTTGTAATTAAAAGTGTTCTATTCTACCCAAATGTTAGCATTGCCAGGATCCATATTCATGGGGATAAAAGGGACATGGGACAGTGGGGTGGAAGTGGGTGAAATTCACAATGGAGTGGATACCATCTTATGAAGTCAAGCCTTCTCTGTGTACAGTTTTCCCTGAAAGCCTACCAGCTGGGAGGATTCTCAGCTCAGTCTCCATGTTGCTGGCTCCTTGTTCACGGATGCAGCCCTGGCTTCTTGCAGTTTCTGATGCAGGGCTTCAGATGTAGCTTTGCCCCCTGGTGGGGACTGCCCAGCTACTCTCCTGGACTTCACCCCTAGCCTGTGCCTTCCTGCTCTTGTTTTGTGAAGCTGAGTCAGGGTTTCCCAACTAGTTTATCCTGAATGCTGGCTGTGGCCTCTGCAAAGGCTAGAGGAATTAACAGAATGCTGAGATCATGTCAGGGGCCTGGACAGGCTCCCTCTGGACAGATGTGCAACAGACAACACTACCTGCTTTTCAAGGTTGTGGCGAAAGTGCAAGTGAGACAGTGTAAGCAGGAGGGGAGGGAAAGGGATTAGAATTAATGCCACTGTGCCCAGGGATAGCAAGGCCCTGAATATAAATGCATAGCCTCAGGCCGCTGGAGGGCCTCACCATTCTGATTCTTTATACGCTGTTCCCCACTATTCCCTCTCTGCTGGGATGAGGCTCTGTGATTGTTTTCCTTACAGAAATGACAGGAGTGGAGGTCCTTTCAGAGAGCACATTTGCTGCTGTCCTTTACGTACGTGGGCTTCCTTGGAAGCCCGGCTGGAGCTGGTGTGCGGGCCGTTGTGCAGGGACCCACGGTGGCATCACCAGGGCCTGGGTGCTGGCTCCTTGCTCTTGCTGATGAGCCATAGACAAGCCTCGTGCTGCAGCTTGGACCATTCACAGCCGTGCTGTTGAGAGTCAATTGTTCAAAGTTGATCAAATGTTGCTTTCATTTAGGTTTATGAAATGCCGCATGCTTGAGTACAAGGGTGGTGAAAAACCGGCCCTGGGGTTCTGCTCTATGCCTGCAAATCAGATCGTGGTTAAATGAGCCATGAACCCAGCTCTGTGTCAGGTAATGTTAGAAGTGGATGAGATTTGAGCATTTTTTCAGCTCAGTCTCCTCATTTCACAAGAGGCAGATTCCAGGCAACAGGTACACAGACACTGAATACATTTGTTAACACATGAATGGAATGGGTGAATAGCACATATGTGTTTGTCTGTTGCCCTGAACATGCAGCCCTTCACCTGACAATTTCAACTCACTGCTCAGGCCTGGCGAGGCGTCCTTGCTTCCAGGAAGCCCTCCCTGGTGGCCAGGTTAGGTTCTCCTGCACCTACCCCTTCCTTGGCATGGACACCCAGTAGATTGTGGTTCAGGGTTGGGAACCAGAAAACCTGATTTAAAGATGATCCAATTAGCTAAGAAACTGAGGCCTATAGAGTGTTTATCTGAAGTCAAACAGGTGGTAAAGGTGTGGCCACCTGGGCCCTAGTGATGTGTAGGATTTCCCCTCTCTTCAAGTATCTCACCATCGAGTAGGAACACAGACATGTGTGGAGCGTATTGCTATACTAATTCTAATGGAATTATTAGACTGATTCATTCTTATGGGAGGTGTCCATTAAGTTCTTCCAATCCAGGAGGAGTGAGTTCATGCTGCTTGGAATTTTGGACAATGTAAGGAGTTATACAGATCATAGAGTTTATTTTCCTCTAGGGCTGGAGGGCCCTTTTTCCCCCTTCTCCAATTTCTGTGGGCCTCAGATACAAAATGACTCCCAAAGGTCAGGATGGCCAGAGATGGGCTAAGAGGAAGTAGAAGACGGGAAACCAAGAGGCGCTGGATACATGGGAGAAGTGTCTTCCTGAGGGACAGGCAGCTGGCTGCTTGTCACCTAATATAACTGCTTTCTGTGAGAGCTGCAAAAATGATCAAATACACTGGAAGGAAAAAAATACTCCCCAGAAGGTGAGGTTCAGGCTGCTCTGTGGGCTCAGAAGACAGAGCTATTTCCGTAACTCGTTAAAAGAGTTTTTGATTGCAACATTGTTAATAAGAACCTGCAAAACAAGTTGATGCTACTGCCCATAGAGCCGCATCTTATGAATAAACTTGTAAATCGTAGCTGCATATTCTGTCATTGACATGCACTCTGGCATCTCTGCGGACATCTGCCATGATTAGGATGAAGCTCTGGAGAAGCCTTCCTGTTTCGTTGGTGGACTTTTACGATGCCCTGGCTGAAAGGCACTTGCCATTTGGCTGCACTGAATTTATCTTAGGTACCTGCAAGCGTGGTGGCTTCACTCTGTGGTCAGAAGTCATGTGATGCATGTGCTCACCATTGCAGCCTGTAACTCAGTCTGTCTCAGGGAGGCAGTCTAAATTCAGCTCCCTTCCGTTTGGGCAGATGCCATTACCACCTGGGCTTCTAGGAAAGCCCATTCAATCCCTCAACATGCTGCTTAATTTATTTGCTGGCTTCCTTGTCTCCCTTTGCTTCAGGGTCATCTGCCCATTTCCTCCGTTCCTTACTCTCATGCTCCCCTCTCCTGTATCTCCCACCTTTGCATGGGAAGCATCATCCCATTTCTGCCTTTCTGTTTGCTGCCAGTTAACCTGTACTGATTTGTACTCTTTATAGATCTCTAGCAAAATTAAAATAGCATTTTTAATAGGGGAAAAGGCTTATGCAAGTAACCTTTATTAAAGTGTTGAGTTCTTCAGGCACCCCAAATGAGATTTTGACATTTGAGATTTTTCTTTTGGCAGTAAAACGTACATAGGGAATTTAGAAAACATGAATAATAAGCAAATCATTTCAGAAAATGCCACTTAAAAATAAAAGCCAGTGTAAGTTGGTTTCTTTCTATTTGACTCTAATGTATTTTCAAAAAATGCATAAAATGCAAAAGCAAAATCAAGAGTCTCAAAAATTTGACGAGACTATGTCACACAGAAAAAAGGAAAGTGAAAATTAACCAGCTAGTTGAAGAGGGCGAGAGAGCTACAGCCCGTTGCTAATCTTTTGGTTCAGCAGAAACTACCTGTAGAGATTGATTAGATTTGGGAGTTGTGTTTACTTTTGACCAAAAAAAAAAAAAAAGACTTCTCTAAAAACTTGATGATTTGAAAAAATTGCTGTGGATGGAATTTGCTGTTTCTCTAGAGTTGTAATTCTCAGTGTTTGCCTCTGATATCACTGGTTTCCCTTGCTACCCTTGTGTAACCCCCCAAAGACACCAAAAAAATGTATGCTTTTGCAAAAGGAGTAAATATTTTATAAATTTGACACCACCTAGAGAGGCTCTCCCTGACTCTCTTAAATCTCTCTCTCTCTCTCTCTCTGACACACACACACACACACACACACACACACACACACACACACACACACACACAGTTTTTCTCCCATCCCTTTAATTGATTTTCTTTCAATTCTGATCACCTCTGATGAGACCCATCCAACTACTTTGGACCACTTCTTTAGCTAACGTATTTCTCTCTGACTTCTAAGAATGCTCTCTGCTTTTAATGAACTCAGGTGATTAGGTCACGCCCACCTAGATACTCTCTGTATCTGTGGTCAACTGATTTGGGATCTCAGTGATGGTAGCACATCCCTTCACAGCAGTCCCTGGATTTGCATTTGATTAACTCACTGGGAGAAAAAGGTGTGGCTCCACAGAGGCCAGGAGTCTTGGGGCTATCTCGTAATCTTACCCATCACATCTGTCCTCAACTCTGGTATTTTTCCAAGGTTTTGGTACCTAGATTTTTGAGCTAACAGTCGGCAAGACTGGAAAAGTCTGAGACCAAATTTGAGAGTAAAAGGAAGAAATGTCTCCCTTTTGACAACATAATACATGAAGTTACTGCTGTGTCAGGCTTTTTTTTTTTTTTTTTTTTTTTGTTCTTTTACCAAATTCATGGCTCTGAAGAGGTCAGGCTTTTGTTTTGTTTTTTCTTTGCAGTATAAGTGGAAGTTTTTTTCTCATGTAAATTCTGCTTCTGCAAAGATCAGTTCTAAGTTGCTGAGTGTCAGTGTACATAGTGGTTAGAGATTTGATTTCCATGGAAACTGAATGGGAGACCCAAGTGTTTATTATGTGCGCTGTTAAATGGGGCAAAGAGTGGGCCATTTGGAAGACTAAATGAGAAACATATGTGGAGCACCGCGCCCACTGCCTGGGTCGGAGATGAAGGCTGTGGCAACAGTGTGCTGATGGCCTCTCCTGCGCCATCTCCTCTAATCCTCACTACGGTGCTGGGCAGAGAGACTGGCATTAGCTCCATCTAGTGGATGAGGAAACTGAAATTAGAGTAATAGGTAATAGTAATTCAAATTCTTCCAGATCAGATTGGCAGAGTTAGAACTGAACTCAGGTCTGGCTGTGACCACATCCAGGGTCTAGCACCTGGAAGGGTCTCTGCTAAATGCTTTGGGCCAGTTCTTGTCTCTAGGATTCTGTCATTCCTTCTCCTTGGTGAGATGAAACATTCCCCTACGAGATGCCACTGGGTAAGTCCCTTGAGCTCACTGAGCTTCGACTTCAGCCAAATGGGGATGAGTCCAATGACTGTAAGGAGGTTTCAAAAGGAACAAATAAGGGAACGTCTTAGAAAGCTCCAGACACATCATTGTAGAAGCTCCAGAATGCTCGGTGAATGAGAAACCTCCTTAGCAGGAGATGCTGGATAAACACAACATATTGTTACTCTGTGACTGAAAGTCTCAGCACTTTCCTGGGTTAGTTTTTGTTTCTCGGTTGCCCTGAGCTAAGATGTTTGGTTGAGTTTTAAAAAGGTGATTTTTGGTAGTAACTGGTGTATTAAGTGGGGTAGGGTACCACTTTGACTTGAACTGTATTATGTCAAATCAGACTCTAAGGCACCTCTTTGCTGTGGTGTTAGAACTCCTGATACTTCTATTAGAGCATGATGTGATTGGAGAGTTCCAGGAAAAACAGGAGGAATAAGTTCTAGTGTTCTATACCCTGTAGGATGATCATAGTTAACAATATTATATAATTTCAAATTGCTAGAAGGGAGATATTGAACGTTCCCTACGCAAATAAATTAGAAATGTTTGAGATGATGGATATGCTCATTACCCTGATCTGATTACTATACATTATACATATCAAAACATCACTATGCACTTTGTGAATATGTACAATTATTATTTGTGGATTAAAAAAAGTTAAAAATTAAATTACATTAAAATTTTAAAAACCAGCAGGGCTGGGAGGGAATGGTAATGAAGGACCTATTAGCACTACACTCCCATCTGTGTGCTCTAAATGCACGAGGCTTGCACTGACTGATGGAGGCAGGGTTGGTTGTCAGGGAGGCAAGCCCCATTACCAGCAGGCCCAGCTCAGTTTCCACATCCGACGCAGCTGGAGTTGATCATTGATCTTAAGTTCTGTCTCTGGGCAGAAGCACAGTTCATCTTCTGAGGATATCCAGGCAGCTCTGGCCAAGGTGTATGCATTGGCTTTTGGCAGCAGACAGAATGCCTGCTCAGTGCTGGGTGCTGGTTTAACAAGCAAAGGACCCAATCTGGGGTCCTGTCTGACTTCAGGCTATTTAACAAACAGAAGCCTCGTGATCTGGGAAGTCCTTGAGCTTCTCCCATCAACCCCCATCACACCATTGTCATTGTTGGTAGCAACAGGTGTGTTAAGTAGGGGAGGGTAGCACTTTCACTCGTAGGTCTCTGAAGACCTAAGGTTTCACTCTGAAGGTCTCTCAGGTCCTTCAAAGGTGACCAGGGTGATAATTATGGCCACACTTTAAGTCTCTACACTGGATAAAGCAATCACTTATATATATATTAGTCCATTTATTTAAAAAAAATTATAAGGGTGGGAGTTTACACTATTATCACTGCTTGATATAGGGAAACTGAGTCACATTCCCAGGGTCTGCATAGCTAGTAAGTGCTTAGAATGGGAAGTGGTCCCAGTTCTGATTCCCAAAAACACATGGCTTAACCATGCCCTTTAACTCAGCCTTTCTTAAGTCCCGAGGAGGAAGTCCATCTCTCTCCTCAGAGCGCCTGACATTGCTGCATTTCTGTGGACACCTGTCATTTACTTGCACGGTAAGGAAATCGTTGCGCAGTGCCTGGCACATAGAAGGCCCTGGGAGTAGCTGTGCTTCTTGCCCTGTCTCCTGAAGGCAGGCCCTGAATCAGTCAGGTTTCTCATGCTGGCAGCCTGGTACCTGGCACGTGGTTGATATTTAGCTGTTTCCATAGCTCTGTTGTCTTGTAGAGCCTGAGTCTGATCTAGAGCTTTATCACACTGAGCACAGCAAGGGCACACAGTAGGTAGCTGGCAAACCCTGGCTGGCAGATGAGTGAAGGAATCTGTACACAGTGGGTGGTAAAGAATTCTAGTTATCATTTTCAGCATGACTTTGCATTTTCAGGGAGCATGCCACAAGGTGGGGAGGTACATGTTCAGTGGTGGAATGAGCAGGGCCTGAAAGACCTGTATTTTAATCCTCACTTGTGGTGATAGCCCAGGAAAGCCAGAGACTCCCTTATTCTCTGTTCTTTCCCCTCTAAATGAGGAATAACAGTCCTTAGTTTAATGGGTGTTCTGTGGATGAAATGACATGATTGAAAGATCACCTGAGTGAGTGCCTGGCATAAAGTAAACTGATAAATTCAATTGTTAAATTATTCAGTCCCTTCATTCAGCTAATATTTATTGAATGCCTACTACGCGCCAGGCATTATTCTAGATCAGGAGTTGGCAAACTGTGTCCTGTGGGCCAGCCCCGACTCACCACCTGTTTTTGTAAATAAAGTTTTATTTTGGAACCCAGCCATACTCTTAGTTTACATGTGGTCAGTAGCAGCTTTTGTGCTGCAAGGGCAGAGTTGAGTAGTTGAAACAAAGACATCAGGGCATGTGAAGCCGAAAATATTTACTCTCTAGCCTTTTTCTATGAAAAGTTTGCCAATCTCCATTCTAGGTGATTAGGATAGAGACGTGAACACCGACAAAGACAAAACTGTGCCCTCTTTTCATTATATAGTGTCGGGTGGTGATAAGAACTAGGAAGAAAATAATGTGAGGCAGGGGAGTGGGGAGGTGGAGTGGATGGCTATTTAAATGAGGTGACATTTGAACAGAGCTCTGCCTAGGAAACCATTGACTTCTTCACAACAGAAGGCTTCTGTGGGGGAAGGTAGGGGAGCAGTAACAATTCAGGAATACTTTCAAAGCACCTACTAGGTGCTCCATGCTGGTGACCAAGAAGTTGAGGAAAACTGGAAAATTGTTAGCATCTTTGAATTTTCATTCTAGTCTGTGCCAGAACCAGACAATAAAGAACAACAACACACACACACACACAAAGGTTTAAACTTTATCTTAAGTTAAAAGATTAAAAGTGCTGTGGACTAAAATACAAGGTAAGAGCTGATAAGAGGAGGAGTGTTTCAGTTTTTTGCCTTTTGTTTTTGTTTCTTGGGCTTTTTTTTTTTTTTTTTTTTCCTGAGACAGGGTCTTGCATTGTCCCCCAGGCTGGAGTGCAGTGGCACAATCATGGCTCACGACAGCCTCTACCAAAATGATCCTCCTGCCTCAGCCTCCTGAGTAGCTGGGATTACAGATGTGTGGCACCATGCCCAGCTAATTTTGTGTTTTTTGTTTTTTTTTGAGCTGGAGTTTTGCTCTTGTTGCCCAGGTTGGAGTGCAATGATGCAATCTCGGCTCATTGCAACCTCCGCCTCCTGGGTTTCAAGTGATTCTCCTGTGTCAGCCTTCCCAGTAGCTGGGATTACAGATGCATGCTACCATGCCTGACTAATTTTTGTATTTTTAGTAGAGACAGGTTTCATCATATTGGTCAGGCTGGTGTCAAACTGCAGACCTCAGGTGATCTGCCCATCTTGGCCTCCCAAAGTGCTGGGATTACAAGAGTGAATCACCACACCCAGCCCACCCAGCTAATTGAAAAAAAAAAAATTTGTAGAGGCAGGGTCTTGCTGTGTTCCCCAGGTTAAGAGTGTCACACTTTTAAATAGGGAATCAGTGTAGGCATCATAGAAAGGTGATGTTTGAACATAGAGTTGAGAGAGATAGAGGAGTGAGCCATGCAAACATGTGGAATAAGAACATCTAGGTAAGGGCCAGTGCAAAGACCCTGCATTGGAAATGGGCCTGATCTTTCTGAGGAACAGCAAGGATGCTGATGTGCCTGGGGAAGAGTTAGGAAGAGGATGCATGACAGAAAGAGAGATCACAGAGTACTGGGTTGGGGCAGGGCTCAGGGGCCAGCATAGCACCTCTGTTTTAAAACACAAATGGTAAATTCTTCTTTGGAAACTTTTAATGCAAGACAGGAACAAAAGATGAGTTCCACAGAATTTCTACTGGAGAAAAGTCAATAAAATTAACCCCAGAGCTGAAGAGCCACTGTCCTCTTTGACAAGAAAGTGACTCAATGTAGGTCAGAGGAATTACGTCGTAACCAGATATGTTTCTCCAGGGGGGAAGCAGGATGCTGCAGGCTTTAAAAGGCTCCGGCTTGGTACTGCTGGGTAATTAAAGTCCACGATGGTTTATGACAGCAGGATGTGTGCACACAAAAATGAGCACACATCCCCACAGGTGTGGTGTGCAGACGCAGACGCCTTGCTGTTCATTTGTCAGTGTCAGAGTGTATATTCGATGAGGCTTTAGGATGGATTATTATTTTCCCTTCTGTGGCTCAGGGAAACACACCATTTCCACACCCACCCTTTGCCAGTGCAGGAGGCAGTTTGCAAGACAGCGGCTGCCCAGGAGCCATGGGCATCTGTATCAGAAGCAGATGCTCCTCCCCACATGGAATGTGGTGCAGAAGGCTGGCTGGCATTTGGATGAGACTATGTCCCGGGGGGTTAGAAAGAAAAGTGGGATAACTGTTTCTGAGCGTCCTACTGTGGGGAGGGGAAAGATGTTTTTTCTCCTCTGATGGCTGTAGACTAATGGGAAAGGATTTTTCCAACTCTCTTTTCCCTCGCTGAGCATTGTGTACCCAAGTGTAGCCTCGCAGAGTAGTTTGATGTTTGTTTCAGCTCAACGGGCTCCCAAAATCCAGTTCAGCCTGCAGAATTTGTTTTGTCAGTGCCATTTCCCCGGCCACCTGCTGGGTGTGGAGGCGTAAAGCATTTGTTAGCTGGGCACATATTGTGTGTTAGGAGTTTTTGCATCTCTTTTCTCATCACCAACATATCTTGACGAAGTGAGAGAGCTGTATTTGTCATCCTCTCTGTTTACAGATGTGGGCATTGAGGCTTGCAGAGGTCATGCGTTGCTCAAAGTCATCCAGCCAGTAAAAGGTGGAATGAATTTTTAAGCACTGACCTTTTGATACCAACATCTTCATGGGTAGTTTCTTGACCTACTGAACCAATGAGTCTTGGTTCAAAATAGCATTGTGCCCGTTAATACTTACAAGGTATGCTCTAGGCACCATCAGTAGAATCAAGACAAGAAGGACCTGGGCTTTGTCTTTGGGAAATTTACAAAACTAAAAACTAGTGGGTGTATCCGAAGTGGTCATATCCGCTTATTCTGACAGATTCTGAATGACATTGGATTGTTTGCTAAAATTCCATTCCTTTCCCAAGCCCAAAGGAGAGAGGCTTTCCAGAGCTGAGGAGCATCCTAGTTCATCCTCAGATTTTGGAAACCAAATATTTGATAGTAATAACATTTGAAAGTGTTAACTAAATGTTTGAAATTGTTGACCCCTTCCGTTGTCTTACTTAAAAAATGAGATGTATTGCTACTTTATTATTATAAAGCTACCAGTCTAATGCTAATTGGGTACTTAAAATGTGCCAGTAATACTCTAAACCCTTCATGGTGTTGGACTTACAATTCTTACCACCTCATCAGGTTAGTACTGTTACTGCACTCATTTAACTGAAGAGGAAATGTAGGCCCACAGATGTGCTGGAGAGAGCTGGAGACTGGAGAACCTGAGCTTGCTCTTCTGCAGTACTCTCAGGCTTCTCAGCCCTGGAGGTGCTTGAGAATCTCCTTAGGAGTGTTTACAAAACACCCATGCCACACCCTGCTCTCAAAGATTCTGATTTCATTGGTCTGGAGTGGGGCCCAGGTATTAAAGTTTTTGTTGGGTTGCTTTATTACCATTTTTATGGTGTATTATAACTCAGAAAGCATAACACAGTGTACAGCTGAATTATCGTAAAGGGAACAACTATGTCACCACCAGGAGCAAGACCATTGCCAGGACTTGGGAGCTGCTGCACTGTCCCTTTCTACTCAAGCCCAGACTCCCCCTCAAAGCAACCTCTATCCTGACTTTAATGGTCATCACTTTGCTACCTTATTTTATGCTTTCATTACCTAAGTATTCATCCCCAAATACTATGCTTTCTCTTTGCCTGTTTTTGGTCTTATATAACTGGAACCATATATAGAAAGTGTTACTTGCGTCTAGTTTTTTCCATTAAGTCTTAAGTTTGTGAGTTGTGTCCATGTTGTTGTGTGTAGCTCTAGCTCCTTTTCATTGCTGTATAGAAGTCCATTGTGTAACCATACTATGAATGACAGTTGATGGATATTTAGACAGTTTCTTATGTTGGATTATTATAAATAATGCTGTTAGGAGTGTTTTTGTATGTGCTTTTTGGAGCATACATGCACATATGTTTGTAAGGTTTGTACCTAGGTGCACAATTGCTGGGTAAAGGGTACACTAATCTTCAAATACAGTACATAATGTCTAGGTGTTTTCCTGAGAGGTTGTACCAGTTTATACTTGTAGCAATAGCATATGAGAGTTCTCTCTACTCCATGTCTCACCCATCTTTCATGTTGTTAATGGTTTTAATTTTAGCCATTCTGATGAATATATGGCAGTGTCTTGTTGTGACTTTAATTTGCATTTCCCTGATGGCTTCTGGGGTTGCTCACTTTTCATTTGGTTAAATGCCATGGGGATATCCTCTTTCATGAAGTGAGTACTCTAGTCTCTACATAATTTTTCCATTAGGTTGCCTGTGTTTTCCTTACAGATTCTGGATAAAAGGCCTTTGTTAGTTACATGTGCAGCAAATACTTTTTCTCACTCTGTGGCGTTTCTATTAATGTTTTTCTTGTTATTGTTTTGTCTTACGAACAAAGTTTCTTAATTTTAATGCGGTGAGATTGATGGGTTATGTCCTTTATGAAAAAAGTCACGAAGATTTCTCTATATTTTTCTTGAAGTTTCATTGTTTTCTTTTTTTTATGTTAAAGTCTACTATCAAACTGGAATTGATTTTTGTATATGATATGAGGTAGAGACCAAGTGTGTTTGTTTTTTCTTTGCAGTTGATACCAAATTTTCCCAGAACATTTTTTAAGAATCTGCTTTATCCATGTATATGTAGGTATTTAAGCTTCCTAGTATACTCCACATTATAGAATGAAATCAGAACCACTGCATGATGATCAAAATCATGATTCGTGTAAGACACTTGGATAAAGGTATAAAGTCTCAATGAAAAGTGTGAAAACCATTACTAATTCTACCTTCCAGAAACAACTCCACTAGTTTATTTTATGAAGAGAGGCATCTTGTCTATTTTATTTGTCAGTGCCTGGAACCAGATCTGACACTTAGTAGATGTTTAATCAGTACTTTTTGAAATAAATAAGAAATGAATAAATGAATGAAAACTTTATGCCCTTCCATCTTTTTTTCTTTTTGTATATACACAAATCCAAGTCATACTATGCATGCTATTGGGAACATGATTTATTCACTTAAGTGTAGCCCTTAACTGTTTTCTAATATTACTTTTTTCTAATTGATGATGTTTAATAGTTATCTGGTATTCCATCAAAGGTAGAATGTTTTTAATCAGTACCCTGCTGTTGAACTTGTATATTATTTTTACCTTTGAACTAGAATAATGGTATTCTCCGTTCTGAAGTTTTCCTATGCTCTTTAGTTTAGTTCTTCAGAATGTATTCCTAGAAGTGGAGTAGTAGGCAAAGGTGTGAATATTTATACATATTGTTAAACTTATTATGAAATTGCTTTTAACCAAATTTGAGTCTCTTTATATTTCAATGAGCAAACAATGACCATGCCTCTTTTCCAGATCTTTTGCATGATAATTTTTCAAAAATCTGGGCTCATTTGATGGAAAAAAGTCGTATCACATTTTAATTTTAATTGATTTATTTCAAGTGAATTTGAAAATGTTCTTTATATAACCCTTTATGTTTCTCCTCCTCTGCCTCCTTCTCCTCCCCCTCCTCCTTCTTCTTCTCCCCTTTCCCCTCCCCTTTCTCCTCCTCCCCTCCCCATCCCCTTTTCCTTTCCTGCTCCCCTTTCCTCCTCCTCCTTCTCCTCCTCCTCACCACCCTCCTCCTCCTCCTTCTCCTCCCCTTGTTCTTTTTCTTCCTCCTTCTTCTTCTTTCTCCTCTTCCTCCTCTTCTTCTTCCTCCTCTTCCTCCTCTTCTTCTTCCTTTTCCTTTTTTTCTTCTTTTTTGACACAGGGTCTTGCTCTGTCACCCAGGCTGCAGTGCAGTGAGGCAATTATGGTTCACTGTAGACTCAACTTCCCAGGCTCGAGTGACTAATTAAAAAAAAAAAATTCTTTTTTTTATAGAGATTGAATCTCACTGTGCTTCCCAGGCTGATCTCAAACTCCTGGTCTCAAGCGATCCTACTGCCTTGGCCTCCCAAAATGCTGGGATTGCAGGCCTGATCCACTGTGCCCAGCCTCCTATTTCTTCTTTTATAACTGCCAAGATCTTCTAAGAGGTCTTTATTTACTGAGGACAGTAATCTCTTGATATCAGATATATGCAAATGTGTTTCCCAAATTGTCACTTTTCTTTAAAGTTCATTGTTTTTTCTTCTTCAAAAAATTCGTATTTTTATGTATAAAATCTTTTCTATCAGTCTTTTCCTTTGTGGTTTAGTCTTAGAGTTTCAACTTCTTAAAGCCTTTCCGTTATTATCTTAGTGAAACTGGCTCTAGGTTTTCACCATTAATTAAGATGTTTCCTACTGGTTTCAAATAATTCTTAACATATTAAGGAAGTATCTTTCTACACTATTGATTTTTAAAAATTGGGAACAGACATCAAACTTGATTAATTACCAGTTGGTTATCTATTAAGGTGATTTTATAAATTTTTTCTTTGACTTACTGATGTAATGACTTCCATTGGAAACTTTTCTAATGTTGGGCTGTCTTTTATGTTCCTGGCATAAACCCTATTTTCAGACCTCTTGAATTATATCATCTTATTTGGACATGATGAATTTTATTTTTTAAAATATGCTGTAGACTCTCCTACTAAGATTTTACCTTGGATTTTGACTTCTATGAGTATTTGAGAGAATGTCCTTTCTGTTTCCTAAAATTTTAATTGATATATGATAATAATTGTATGTGTTTTGTGGGATAAAGTGTGATGTTTCAATACTTACGTACATTGTGTAATAATCAAATGAGGGTAATTAGCATATTCATCACCTCAAACATTTGTCATTTCTTTGTAGTGAGGATATTCTTTGTTTTTTTAAATCATATTTTTGTTAGTTTTCAACGTGATGCGATGCTCCCCAAAATGGATTTACAGAATTTTCATTTTTCCTTAGAGTCAGAGGAATGATTCATGAACTATTCCAGGAAAAAAAAAGATAGTCCAACATTAGAAGAGTTTTCTAATAGGAGTCATCACATTGATAAATTAAAGAAAAAAATTATATAATTACCTTAATAGATGACCAGTTGGCAATTGATCGAGTTTGATATCTGTTCCAATTTTTTAAATCAATAGCATAAGAGTAAACTTCCTTAATATAGTAAGAATTATTTGAAACCAACAGGTAATATCTTATTTAATGGTGATAATTTCAAAGTGATTAATTTTATATGGTATTCCTCAAGATTTTTTTTTCGAACTCACTTTGGTAATTTATATTTGCCTTTAAAACCATCTATTTCACCAACTTCTTCAACTACACAGAACTGGCTATAATTAATATTGTTGAGATTTAAAAATGGATCTATATCTGTGTTTCCCAAATTGTCACTTTTCTTTAAATTCGTTTTTTCTTCTTCAAAAAATTTATATTTTTATGTATAAAATCTTTTTTATCAGTCTTTTCCTTTGTGTTTTAGAGTTTCTACTTCTTAAAGCCTTTCCTTTATTGTCTTAGTGAAACTGGTTCTAGGTATTATATATGCTTCCTAAGAAAATTTTTTATTTTATTCTACATTTAACTGGCTCTGATTCATTTTTCAATTTTACTCTTAATTTATGTTTTTATAATTTTTAATTTTATTAAGCTGTTTTTTAAGAGTAAAAAATATTTCATTGAAACCTTACTTTATTTATTTTAATCTAGGCTCCTTTAAAATTTACAGCATGGAAGGCTAAACATTTTCCTCTGAGGACAGCTTTGGATACCACCTTAAATTCTGACAATTTTTCCCCCCCAATCAGGAGAATATGCTTTTGTGGGAATGTATATCAAAATCTCCTGAAGAATTTTTCAAACCACATAGCAGTCCGTGAAAGTCTGATCTCTTCCCTGCACCATCCTCCGCATCCCAGGGTCCTTTTTATTTTTTTACTTTTTCTCTGGTACTTTGTTTTAAATGTGTTTCTAATAGATACAAAATTGTTAGACTTGATTTCTTTATCCTATTAGGGGTTTTAAGGAGATTTAAACAAATTTTAACTTATATGCTTGATTATCCATCATCATTACCATCTTGTTTTGTTTTATGCTTTCTGTTCATTATATTTCCTTGCTTTTTCCCTGCTCTTATATTCTTTTGCTAGGGGCTCACTGCCACACCTCCTTTTGCCACAAGGCAAATCCCCTGGTCTGGCATGAAATTATGAGGGATCCAGTGCTGCTCAACTAAACATACTGCAATTTTTGAGGTAAAAGTAGTACGAGGTCCTGAAGACAAGGATACCCACCCTCAAAATGTATATTGTTTCCGGTTAAAACAAATGGCTGCCATTCTAAGTGAAGAGGTCCAGTGTATTCACCTTGCCTTGAAGTGGCTGGTGGCTTTTAAGTGATGGTTCTGTGTCAAGGACTCTGTGTGGGTCTCTGTTTTTATTTTATATTGCTATGACAGAATACTTGAGACTGGGTAATTTATAAAGAAAATAAACTTATTTCAGTCTGGAGGCTGGGAAATCCAAGATTAAGGGGTCCACATCTGGTGAAGGCTTTCTTTTATTATTGGCACATAATAATTTTACATATTTATGTGGTACAGTGTGATGTTTTGAATATGTATGGATTGTGTAAAAGTCAAATCAGGGTATTTAGCATATCCATCACCTCATATGTTTATCATGTTTTTGAGGTGAGAATATTCAAAATCCTCTCTTCTAGCTATATACAATACAGTATTGGTAACCATAGTCACTCTGTGCAATAGATCAGCAGAACTTACTCCTTCTAACTGTAACTTTGTACCCATAGACAAATTTCTCCCCATTGCCCCATCTCTCTCTCCTTCCAACCTGTAGCAGCCGATATTCTACTCTTCAAGGTGAGGGTCTTCTTACTACATAATCCCATGGTGGAAGGAAGAGAAGAAGGGGAAGAGCAGGGGAGGAGAGTGTGAGCGAGCAGAAGGGGTAGAATTGCTTTTATAACAAGCCTACTCTCAAGATGACTAACCCACTCTCTGGATAACATTAGTCCATTCTTGAGGGCAGAGCCATCATGACCAAATGGACTTGGATTGGGCCTCACCTCCCTACACTGATGTCCTGGGGATTGAGTTTCCATCACATGAACTCTGAGGGACACATTCAGACCACTGCAGTCTCTTTGCTGGCATGTTGAGCTCCCCAGAAAGCACACTCTGAGTTGGATACTGGCATGCATGCTATTTGTTAGGAAGTGCCTTTGACATTGGCACCTGTAGAAGGGAAGGAAAGGAAGCAGCACTGAGCTGAGGGAAGAGTGGCGTTGCAGTCCCTGCAAAAGCCTCCACTGACTTCACGCAATCTCTGAAGCTGGGATGATCTCTCAGAATTGCTTCAAGTTGGGGCGAGGGAGCTGTGCCTGTTTACTTGTGTGTTGATGAGTCACTGGCGGTTGGATCACATCTGGAAGGAGGCATGATCTTGGGTGAGGAATTTTATTTCAGCCAACATAGTCCTCTAAGAGCTGATTGCTGAGGTGTTCTTGTAGAGCACTCTGGCACTCTAGTGAGGGCCATCTTTTCTTTCAGAGGGAAGATCTGTTGGCATCACAGCATGTACTACAACCTGCCGTGTCCTTCCTGGTCACTGGGAAAAGCATTGCATGTGGATTATCCTGTTTAATTATCATTGTTTCCATCTTACAGATGGGAAAGTGAGGCAGCAAGAGATTGAAGAACTTACCACTGGGCATAGAGTAGCAGAACTGGTACTCAGAGCTAGACCATCTGACTTTAATATACTGCGTCTTTTGATCAGAAACTTATGAGTCCTGCTCTTACTTCTCCTAGCAGTTACTTTTAAATATTAAAAAACTCTTTGAACCCATATTTCTCAAATGACTATATGGTTGTCTTTGAGTTGCCGTTACACATGAATGACCAGCTGACAGGTGTAGAATTCTTGGGTTGCAGCCTTTCCCCATTAAGCCCTTGCTTGGATGTTCAGCTGCCTTCTGAGATTTAATGCACTGTACCAAGAAGAAGTCTTTAGGGCCTTCTGATTCTTTTCTCTTCTATTGTACATGACCTCTTTATTTCTGTTTGTGTGCTTGTAGGAGTCTGTCTCCATCCTGGATTTGAAAAATTGCTATCATATTACTTCAAGATGTTTACTTCCTTCCTATCTACTCTTCTCATGGGGAAATCACTTATTCATTCTTTCATTTATTCATCTTTTGAAAAGTGTTGGTGCTCTGTCCCTACCAGACACAGTCCTAGGAGATGGGGACCCAGAGATAAGAGCTATGACAGCTCACAAGGACAAGGGAACAGATAAGAATGCAAAATGCAGTGCTGTGGGGTGGGCGTGTGCTGGGGAAACAGGCCTAGCAAAGACTCAGTGAGTCAGAGGGCAGGTCTTAGGACAGAGAAGTCTTCTTATAGAAGGTGAACCCTGATTTGGGGTTTGAAGGATGCATAGGAGTTTGTCAAGAAACAAACTGGTGTCCTAGCACTGACTCCCAGTCTCCTTAGTTAGGCCTGACAAAGTGGATTACAGCAAGTTGTAGCTAAGACTTAACTTGGAATCTCTAGATGCTTTTCCTCTATTCACTCACTTAATCCTTATTTTTCAGAGGAGAAACTGAGACCCAGAGAGGTTACCTGGCCTGCCAAAGTTACACAGCCAGGATGTTGTAGAGGCACAGTTTGATTCCTTGCTTGGCAATGCTTAGAGGGCAACCTGATCTTTGGAAACAGGAGAAAGCCATCTACAAATAGGTTCCTTTTCCATTAGGAAAACCTTCCTACCTCCCTGTCTCAATCCTCATCCACAAGGTCTGCATCCCCTGTGTGTGCATGTGCCAGGCACCGTTTCAGCACTGAGGGCTGTAGAGATGAACAAGCATAGTCCCGTCCATCCCTCCAGTGTTTAGAACCGGTTGATGTTACATGGTGCTGGGGCTCAGCCCAGGTCTGTTGAGTATATGAAGGTGGGGACTCCAAACCATCTTAGTGCCAAGTGAATGGATCAGACTCTAGTTACTGCCTTCTTCTCTTTGCCTCATGGCTCCATTTGCAGCCTGAGGCTTTCTCTGACCTCTGCTGCCCACCAGCCTCTCCTGGCCCCAGCTCCCTGTAGGCTGGCAGTGCCTCCACCTCCCTCACTGCCCTGGTCCTATCACCATAACGATCCTGCACTCCGCAAGGAAAACTCACTGCACAAGCCATTTTTCATAAGAAAACTCGTATGATTTCTTAGGCCCTGAA
The DNA here is from genome assembly GCF_030222135.1 of Aotus nancymaae. Lineage (NCBI taxonomy): Eukaryota > Metazoa > Chordata > Mammalia > Primates > Aotidae > Aotus > Aotus nancymaae. The sequence continues at coordinate 80,528,221 of NW_026988450.1, read as the reverse complement.
TGCTGTGTGGCCTCAGGAGCAGCTGGAGGCGTTCCTCTGTAACCTGTGCCTCTTGTTCCCCTTATCTTGGATCTATATCGGGTGGGTGAGCACTTGGTCTTCAAAGCAAAGTTACTGGATTCATGGGGAAAGCAGGCAAAGGGATGGTTTGGCTGTGGGGCTTTTTCAGCTGTGGACCCTTAGAAGACAAGGGTTTGGAATTTTTTTCTATTTAGAATGAGAGAGTTTTAGGAAGACTTAGGTCTTGATGATGATGCTGTGAGCCTGGAGCTAGATCTGATGCTGTAGAGACTGTCTCATTGAATCCTCTCAACAGCTCCATTAGACAGGTTCTTGGCTTATATCCATTTTACAGATGGAAATGCTGAGGTTCATAGAAGCCAAATGAACAGAGCTCAGAAGCGGTAGAACCAGGATCTGGGTGCAGGCCCCTTGGATTCCTTATCTGGCTCTTCCATATTATTACCCACCAAGGATGGTATGCCCCTGACACCCTTTTCCTGTTCCCTTCCCCAATTCACAAGGAGCTCAGAGCCTAAGCCTGCACTGACTCTCTTGAGGCTAAAGGCATCTCTTTCCCCCGGGGGTTGGCTGCCTGTCTTCACACTTCACTTCCAAATGCCTGACCCTCCCAATGAGTTGGTTAAAAATCCTGTAAAATTTTATGGTATATGTCTTAGTCTGTTTTGTGTTGCTATAATGAATACCTGAGACTGGGGAATTTATAAAGACAAGAGGTTTATCTGACTCATAATTCTGCAGGTTATGCAAGCATGAATCCGGCATTTGCTCAGTTTCTGGTGAAGCCTCAGGAAGCTTCTAATCATGGCAGAAGGGGGAGGGGGAGCAGGCATGTCGCATGGTAAGAGATGGAGCAAGAGAGGGGGGCAGAATACATGTTATTTTAAACAACCAGCTCTCGCATGAACTGATAGAGCGAGAACTCCCTCATTACTGCGAAGGCAGCACCAAACCATTCATGTCGGATCTGCCTCCGTGACCCAAATACCTCCCACCAGACCCCACTTCCAACACTGGGGATCACATTTCAGCATAAGATTTGGAAGGGACAAATATCCAGACCATGTCAGCATGCAAACTTTTTTTCAATAAAGGTGTTATTAAAGAAAAAAAGAACTCTAAAGACTTAAAACTATGTATTACACTACCCCTTCTGGCCAGCCTGCCGTGGGAGGCAGTCCTGCATTGCTTGCTATTTAATGTGATTTGGACAAGCTCTCTGCCTGGTTAGTTCAGTGGACAGACGCCATGACGAGGCGGACCTCCAGGCTCCTGGTGAGATGGGATTTGGCTGACCAGGCCAGAAAGGGTCTACCCATCTACCCACATGTTCAGGATGTTTCCTCTTCAGTTCTGCCAGGAGACTCAGCTTGACCTCAGACAAAGTCTGCCCAGGCCTTACTGATCCCCTGGTGTACAAGATTGTGGGAGGGGCTGAGCTAAAGTAAAGGGAAGATCTCTCTGGGTGCATTTGAGCTGCTGGGCTTCACAGCTGGGGTTTGGGGTGTTTTGCTCCTTCTGCATCCATCACTAGAATGTCAGCACCGCAAGGTCAATATGCATTTTGTTCACTGATTATCTTAAGCACCTGGAAGAGTGCTCAATAAGTATTTGTTGAATGAATGAGCTCCAGTTGTAGGCTGGTAGGATGTTAGCGGGAGTTATCTTAATGGAGAATTTTTCTCTCTGGGGAAGTCTTCTCCTTGTCTTTGCAGCATAATAGTTCTGGCTCTCTCTAAACATTTTGGGGTCCTGTAATCTAGAAGTCTTAGAATTCTCTACAGCTCTTCTTTGGGAAGTGCTGTTGTTTTTTAGTGGAAATTTCTGCTATAAATGAATCCAAAACCATGAAACTCGGTGAGTGTATGGATGTGTCTGGCACATTTATCTGAGTGTGACATCGCAGCTGTGGAGCTTTCATGAATGCCAATTCGGGCTAGTGTTGATGACTGTCTTTCACAGGGAATGAGTTTTGGTGTCAGACCAATCTGGGCTTGAATGTTAACACTGCCGCTATTCAGCTGTGCAGTCTAAAGCCAGTGGCTTAACCTCTCTGAGATTCAATTTCCCTGTCTGTAAAATTATGGATAACAGACCAACCTTGTGCTGGATTGAACATATGTGTGCAGTGCCCTTAGCATATAGTGGCACCCAGTAATTACATTCAAGTTAATAGGTTTCTTGGCAACTCTGACTGCTCATTTTCCATTTGCTTTATCCTCCCTTCTTTCTTCCTGGCTCCTCTACCCAGAGGCACAATGCCCTTCGCCTTTTCCAAGTGTGTGTGTGTGTGTGTGTGTGTGTGTGTGTGTGTTTGGCTTTCATTTATTTTCTATAGAAAGAGGGTATTAGTTCCTGCCCAATCTCCCTTGGCTATGGTTCATGATGAGCTGGGACTCACTCTGGGGCTGAGAGGTCTGTAGACCTGTGTTTGTCACATCTCTGCATGCACAGTGTCCACCTGATACAGGCAGGGTGTTCTGTGAATATTAACTAAAGGAACTTCGTTTTTCTCTGGGCATTTTCTCTCACTCGGCTGTGGGACTAACTTCCAAGGATGGCGGGGAGCAGAAGGTAAATCTGGTGAATGAGGCCCAAATTCCTGCAGTTGTGGGTGTGTGGGTGTGTGTGTGGGGGGTGCGGTGGGAGATGGAGAGGGAAATCCAGGCACGTGCAGGTGGCAACACAGCCCCACCGTTTCTGGAAGTGGGCAGCTTGGGAAGCAGGCAAGGCTTGTTAGTACTGGGGGCTGTTTTGTATGAGAACTAGCACCTTCTTCATCTGGCTTCTGATGAATAATTTGATCCAACAAAGTTGGGAAAATCACTTCCTGTCTATGCAGGTGACCATATCTATAAAGCAGCCATTGAGATGCTTGCCTCTTTCTCATATGCCATTAGTGAGGTTGGAAGCAGCCACGTGCTCCGTTATAGCCCCACAAGAGCCTACACTTTAGTCTTACACTGGCCTGGGCTCAAAACCTATCTCTTCTGATGCCCAGCTGTGTGCCTGGTGCAGACAAGTGGTTTCACTTCTCTACCCTGCAATTCCCATTAGTAAATATGAGGTTTACAGAGAGTCTCTTAAGAAGTTCTTGAACAAAAATGAGGGAATGGGCTAATATTTTCTCATGCCCAGGCCAATGCTTGGCACACAATAGGTATTCAATAAACGCCATTTTTTCTACTGTGTTTTTTCTTTCATTATATAAAGCGTATGGCTGTATATCTATACATTGTGTTAATTACTATTATCATCACCACTAACAGTACAACCCCAGGATTTGTTGGCCTTCATATAATCATAGGTAGGCTAAGCCAAAAAATAAATGTTAAAAAAAAGATGCCAAGATTTCCTCAGGAGCTTCTAGAAAGTAAATCAGGGGTATGTATTATAGCCCCAGTAGTAATAGCAACTAGCAAATACTTAATTTGGTGCGATATGTTTCATGTCTTTGTCTCCTGAACAATTAGCTAGATGAATAAATAGCTGTCTGCCCTCAGAAAGGGAAAATAATATGCAATTAAAATTAAGGACGTTCTATATGAGAGAACCTGTTACATGAAATTATAGGAGGAGGCAATTGGGGAATATAGTTGTTTTGCATACTTAGGAATCAGGATAATTAGAAGATGCCAAACACGTAGGGCCAACTGGGAAGTTTGGGAAGGGAGGAGGATAAAGGCTTCCCCTTGTGGGATGTGGGCATCAGTAGGAGGGTAGCTGTGCATGTTATGTACAGAAAATGGGGCACTTGGAGCTACTGAAAATGATGAGGGGAGTCCTAAGGGCTGTGATTGTGGAGAAGAAATTTAGACTCTCAGCTGAACAGTGAGTCACATTCCTGCCCCTCCATTTTGTTGCTGTATCATTTGCTCTTTCTGAATCTTTGATTTCTTCCTCATCTGAAAAAAATAGAGCTAATCATTTTGACTACAGAAATTTGTTTTTAGGATTAAAAATAAGACAATCCCCGTAATGTGCCTTATAAAGTACTTGCAAATAGGCAGTCTTTCATAGACATTAGTTATTATGATTCTGTTCCTTGATGTGGAGAGAAGGTAAAAAGCAAACACATAAACCATAAACCTGGTAATAAATAGTAACTGTATGGTTAGGATGCTTTGGGTTGCAAGTAACAGCCAACTAAAATGCAGGAGACTTGTATGTGAGGGGTGTTTATCATTCTACAGAACAGGAAGTCCTGGCTTGGTTAACTCAACTGTTCAGTGACTTTATGGTTCCCATTGGCTTCTCAGTGATTCTCTTGAAGTCACCTGTGAGTTGCTCCCATGTTTAAAGGATGGCTGCTATTGTTCTGAATAGCACATCCTTCTGCAATTAAGTTTGGAAACAGGAAAAAGTATTTCTTATTGGAAGTGTCTTTTACGACCCCCACCCGACTTCATTGTCTTATTGCCCAGAAGTGATCACATGCCTAATCTACTCACACACCAATTATCGGCAGTAAGAATGGAATGAATGAGACTTCCCTTAGCCTAGTCAAGCTCGATATTTTGGGAATAGAAGGGACTTCATTTGAAGCACATGGTCACATGATCCCTCCATGCTGAAAACAAACAAAAATCTTCAGTTAGTGAACAAACTGGAAGAGAATGGTTTGGAAGTGGGAAGGCGGGAGCATCTGCCTTAGCATACAGTATTGTTCCATTATTTAAGGCAACATACGGTAAAGTGTCCTGGAAAGAATGACACCAACATGATAATTGCTATCGCAATATGATTGTTGCCATAGGGTTGCAGTATAAATTATATTTACTTCCTTTTTCATGTTTTTAGCATGGTCTGACTTTCTTTCTTTTTTTTTCTTTTTCTAAGACAGAGTCTCATCTGTCACCCAGACCGAAGTGCAGTGGCATGATCTCGGCTCACTGCAACCTCTGCCTCCAAAGTTCAAGTGATTCTCCTGCCTCAGCCTCCCAGTAGCTGAGACTACAGCCATGTGCCGCCTGATCTGGCTAATTTTTGTATTTTTAGTAGAGATGGGGTTTCACCATGTTGGCCAGGCCGGTCTCAAACTTCAGACCTCAGATGATCCACCCACCTTGGCCTCCCAAAGTGCTGGGATTACAGGCATGAGCCATCACACCCAGCCACATTGTCTGACTTTTTAAGAATGCATTTGAATTACTTTGATAATATTGCTTTTTGTATTACTGTATTTGAAAAATGACATTTAAAAAAATACAAAAAGTAATGTTATAAAAGTAATACAAGTGCATTTTAAAGAGGGGCAGGGATGTGACTCATGTGTTCAGTTGAGAGTCTAAGTTTCTTCTCCACAATCACAGCCCTTAGGACTCCCTCATCATTTACAATAGCTCCAGGCGTCCCATTTACTGTATGTAATACAGAAAGTAATGTATTGCATTACTTTTCAATTTTTTTTAAAGTGGCATTTTTCAAATAAAATAATCTGTCCTTGTAGAACCTTCTTCCAAGTCCACAGAATGTGTTGACTACTCTGTTTTCAAGGATGGGCCCTATTTCTGACAATGGCACTGGTATCCTATGGACTGGAGTTTAACAATGCCAGTATTATCTTGAGTTCCAAGCACCTTTAACAGAGTGAATTCATTTAATTATTGACATTAAAAAAATTATTGACATAATCTTCTAAGAAAGACCTTGTCATCCCTATTTTATAGATGAGAAAACTGAGTCAAAGAGAGTAAAGTTATTGGCCTATTACTACTCTGGCTTCAAGGATCACCGTATTTGAAGATAATTCCACTAATATTTATCAAGCACCTACTATTTACCTATCACTGTGCTTAGCCCTGGAGATGGATCAGAATCATGAACAGGGCAGACAAACCATGCCCATAGGTTTTATAGTCTCAGGCAGAGCTAGAAACAAGCAAACCAGCAATTTCAGTAGAGCTTGACAAGTTCTGTGATGGGCTGGGAGGCCTGCAGACTCCCTGACCCAGCCTCATCCTCCTTCCCCTTCCTTACCTCTCATGTTCCTTGGTTCCTCCTCTTTAACCTTCGGTCCCTGTAGTAGCTAGGGAGAGACAGGACCAAGAGGATATACAGAGATATCTAGAAAGGCATTTATTATGCAGGATTGGCTCATGTAGTCACAGAGGCTGAGAAGTCCCTTGATCTGCTATCTGCAAGCTGGAGACCCAGGGAAGTCAGTGGGTTAGCTCCAGTCCAACTCTGAAGGCTTGAGAACCAGGAGTGTCCAAGGCCAAAAGGAGAAGAGGGATGCCCCAGCCAAGAAGAGAGGGCAAATTTGCTCTTCCTCTGCCTTTTTGTTCCACTTGGGCCCTCAGTGGATTGATGGTACTTACCCATGTTGGTGAGGGCAGTCTACTGTTTCACGTGGTAATCTCTTCTGAAAAAACGTCCTCACAGACATACCTAGAAATTATGTTTTACCGGCCACCTGGATATCCCTTAGTCCAATCAAGCTGTCAGATGAAATTAACCGTCACACTTCCCTTTTCCTCTTTCTCCTTCACTCTGTTTCTATTTTCATAGCTCAGTCTCTTCCTCATTCTTTCCTTTCACCTAGGCCTTCCAATTATTTGGAGTAGATGGCAGTTGCGTGGTAGAGGGGATGAGCGCAGGACCGGTGCTCTGCTCTTTGGGAATCCTATTCCTGTTCTGATTTAAGTCAGTATCACTTATCTCTCTGGGCCTCTAATTTTTTTTCAATGAAATGAAGAAAACAATTCCTACTCTGATTTTCAGATAGGATGGCGGGAAGATCAAATACACTAATGGATATCAAAACAACTGGTCAAGTGGTAAAAGATATGCAAATGTAAGTTACAATTTGCAGGTGTCAAAAACAAAGGGATTGGGATCAACTTCATAAGCGTTTGGATAGTCATATGCACCAAAGCGATGTATTTTCTAGCTCAAATCCCTTAAGACTGGGTGGCACTTTCTCTCTCTCAGTTCTCAGCATGTAGGCTTCATTGCCTGAAATTCTTCCATTCCTTTCTCCCTACTAAAAAAAACTCCCAGTTAATGAAACCATTGCTCTGTGTGCCCAGGGCTGGGTGGGTTATTGGGAGAACAATGTGAGGGCTGCACGGAAGCACTTAGTTAAATGCACAATTGTGGAGTGCCAGCACCATATTTGGAACAGAGTAATTATACTCATTATAATGTAAAATGCTGCTGATTGGAAGATAGGCCATCAATTTAACTACAACTTTTCAAGAAGAGAAATATCAGAAATGTTAAACGTACACATCAATTTAAGACATTCTGATTTTAGAAATATAATAATGTGGGGAGAAAAAAGCATGCCTCTTAGAATTGAAGAATTAGGGTAATGACTGTGGAAATGGGAATTTGGACAGATGAAGTTAAATAGACAGAAAATAAATTTGGCATGCTAGGCAAGTTCAATTAGAGAAAAACATATCCACATCCATGTTCCATGAAAGCCTGACAAGAGATAGGCCTGGGCTTTGAGCCGACTCATCATAGTGAGTAAGACACCCCCCTGCCCTCAAGGAGCTCAAGACAGATTTCTAACTGGGTAATTGACTCCAGAGTGGTGAATGATAGGATGACGAATCACAGGTGAGCATAGGTGAGCATTTACCTGGCATGGGGGTGACAGGGGTCAGGGGGGAGTTTCTAAAGAAAGTGTTATCTGTAGTGAATTTCCAGGGGTGAAAAGGAATGGGCCAGGAGAAGAGCCTGAGATGGCATTGGAGAGAGAGGGTAACCTGGCAAAGACACAGGTGGGAAATGTTTCTGTGCATTCTTTCAGGGAGATCCTAGGAGATGGAGGCAATGCTCTAGGGAACAGAGCAGCAGGGAACAGAACCACTTAAAGCAGCTATTCTTAAAGTGTGGTCCACCCTCTCTGCATACCCCAGGGCCTCTGAGACCCTTTTAGGAAGTCTGAGAAGTCAAACCTATTTTCCTTATGCTAAGATTTCACGTGCCCTTTTCAGTCACATACTCTCAGGAGTGTGCAGTGGAGTTTCTCAGTGGCTACAGGATGAGTTGAGATCAAGACAGATTGAATGCTGAAGCAGAAATGGGAGTTCAGCTGTCTCCTATTGAACCAGACGTTCAAGAGATTTCCCGAAAGGCACAACAGTGCCATTCTTTTCAGTAGTGGATTACCTGTTTTGGAAATGTAATGAATTTTTTCAAAAATATATGTTATTTATGCAAATAGGTAATGGATTTAATATTTTTATGTTTAAATGAATTAAAAACTTGTTTAAAATATCTTGGTTTTAGTTTGTAACATAGTGAATATTGGTGGATATGATCTGCACAGATGAAAGTTCTTTGGGATTTTTTATAAAATTTAAGTTTAAAAAATACTAGATTAAAGGTTAGCTTTCTGCTCAAAGAGCTAACAATTAAACTATCGTTTGACCCAGGATTCCCATTACCAGCTATATATTCAGAAGAATATAAATCATTCTACCACAAAGACACATGCATGTGAATGTTCATTGCAGCACTGTTCACAATAGCAAAGACATGAAATCAACCTAAATGCCCTTCAATGGCAGACTGGATAAAGGAAATGTGGTACATATACACAGTGGAATACTATGCACCCATAAAAAACAATGAGATCACTTCTTTTGCAGGAAGATGGATGGAGCTGGAGGCCATCATCCTCAGAAAACTAACCCAGGAACAGAAAACCAGACACCACATCTTCTGAGTTATAGGTGTGAGCTAAATGATGAAAAGTCGTGGACACACAGAGGGGAACAACAGACACTGGGGCCTACTTGAGGGTAGAGTCTGGGAGAAGGGAGAGGAGAAAAAATTGCTACTGGGTACTAAAGTTAGTACCTGGGTGATGAAATCATCTGTACAACAGACTCCCGTAACACAAGTTTACCTATGTAACAAAGCTGCACATATACCCGTGAACTTGAAATAAAAGTTTTTTTAAAAGGTTAGCTTTCCAGGAGGGGTGTGTGCCACAGGTGCCAGCAGGGGGCAGTATTGGGCCAAGATCCCTGCAGCAGGAGGTAGGATACAAGTGGGATGGGGAGTGGAGGAGGATAGTGAGCTAAAGGGAAGCCCCGAGCAAGCCATCACTCCAGAAGTTTCTACGCTCTCTGTTCTAGAAGTGAGTCACCATTTCCTCAGGTGCCTGGTGCTGAAGCTGGCATTTACCCTTTATCTTGTTTTTACACCATCACCATTAGAAAGGGGCTGGTAGGTTTTATATTATTTATTTATTTTTTATTATTGTACTTTAAATTCTGGGGTACACGTGCAGATCGTGCAGGTTTGTTACATAGGTATACACGTGCCATGGTGGTGGTTTGCTGCATCCATTGCCCCATCATCTAGTATTTCTCCTAATGCTATCCCTCCCCAATCCCCCGACTCCCTGCTATTCCTCCCCTAGACCCCACCCCCCAGGCCCCGGTGTGTGATGTTCCCCTCCCGGTTTCCGTGTGTTCTCATTGTTCAACACTCATTTATAAGTGAGAACATACAGTGTTTGGTTTTCTGTTCTTGTGTCAAGGGTGGAAGTAGGGTCAGAGAGGTCAAGTGGCTTCCCTGACAACGCGGAGCATGTCGGGTTGGAGCCAGGGTTCCAATCCAGGTTTGTCTGATTTCTGGGCCATTGCAGTTTTCTCCTGTGACAAGTGGCCTCCGTGGCCCCGAGGGTGTTTGAGGCTCTGGTCCATGAGAAATGCCCGGGGCTTTGGCCCTGCCCCCTGGCTGCCCTGTGAGATGGTCTCTGATGGCGCCCGGGAGAACATGCAGCCTGGGGGTGGCGGCCAACTCGGACCCTGGTACCCACCTCGGGGAGGGTGGTGGATGCTGATCTGGCAACATGACTGTCCACTGAGGAGGTTGCCATGGCCTGCAGGGGCTCTGGAAAAAGTGTGCAAGTGTGATGAGCTTGTCCTTGTGTGGAACCAACTTGGGGAGCTGGGGAGGGAGGACTCATCTTCAGGGCAGCTGTCTCCTTGCAGTCATTCAGTAGCGCTCACTGGGCACCTGTATCTGCCAGGTGCTAAGCTTTGTCCAGTGGGAGAGAGGAACAAACACCCGTTAACTTATTTCAGTGCAGTCAGCAAGCAGAGGCAGAACTGACATTGGGTCTTGGCAGCTCTAGACTTCGTTCTGACACTGGTTAGCCAGGTGACCCTAGGCACTGACTTAGTCCCTCTGTGCCTCAGTTTCCTCTGAGTCAAATGGAAATAGTATATACAAGTATCAAGCACTTTGTAGGGCAGGTGAGAATTAGACAAACGAGTACATGTGAAACCCTTAGATCTTGGCCTGAAAGAAGGCACTTGACAAGCGTTATTTCTACCATCTTATTACACGATTCTTAGTATGTCATATTAGTATCTGGTAGCTTTTTAAGGCCCATCTTCTCATGTAATTTTCACAGTGGGTCTGTGTGTTAGGTGTTTTATTACTGCCCAATGATGTTAATAAGTAGATGGAGGTACAGAGAGGTTAAGTGACTTATCCCAGGTGTAGGTCTCCTGGGCTATCTCTCTGGCTTCCCTCCCTGTGTGTTCAAACTGCAGGTAGCTGACTTTTCAATACCCTCGTCTGATGCCGGAGGCCCTGGGTGTTGGCATGACTTGCCTTAAGGGGAGTTCCCTGGTTAAAAAAAAAAAAAAAAAGGCTGGGAAAGCACAGGGAGATGGAATGGGCCTGGTCGTCCATTAGTGAATCAGAATCCCAGCCAGACTGAGGCCATGGCAATTTTGTGAGATTCTAGATCTTTGGTCGCGTTACCATTCTTTCCTTCCTCTACCTGCCCCTTACTAACCACGGTGACTTCCCCCAGGAGCCAAGCTCTGCAATTTGCATGCCTTTCTGCCTCTAATATTCACAACCGGCCCGTGAGCCAATGCTAAGGAGAGTGATGGATGCTCACTTGAGGCCCACCCCACTGAGCTCTGCTCTGAACACTTTTTCTTTTTGAGACAAAGTCCCACTCTGTGGCCCAGGCTGGAATGCAATGACATGATCTCCACTTACTGCAACCTCCACCTCCTGGGTTCAAGCAATTTTCCTTTCTCAGCCTCCCGAGTAGCTGGGATTACAGGTGCACGCCACCGTGCCCAGCTAATTTTTTTGTATTTTTAGTAGAGATGGGGTTTCACCATGTTGGTCAGGCTGGTCTTGAACTCCTGACTTCAAGTGATCCACCCACCTTGGCCTCCCAAAGTTTTGGGATTACAGGCATGAGCCACCATGCCCAGTCTCTAAACACATTTATGTCTTCACTCCCATCTCAGAACAGCCCTACGGGAGTAGTACTATTAAGGCATCCATTTTACAGATGAGAAGCTTGAGGCTTGGAGAGGTGGAGGAAATTGCCCAAGGACATTTAGCTAGTAAGCATCAGAAGTAAGACTATGTCAGAGACAGTCTAATTTTGGAGCCATCCATGAAGCTGCAACCTTAGAAAGAAAAGACCTATGGAGCTGACTCAGTGGGGTAAGCAAGAAAAAGAACTCAGAATTTTGGGACAGAACCACTGATAAATAGAACGGTGATGTTGGAAGCCCAGAGGAAGCCATTAAAGGGCTGCAGATGTTCCCTGGTGGAGCTGGCAGCAAGGGGAAGGATGGGACTGGGACAGAAGCTGGCAGTGATGGGCATGGCCTGGTGCTAAATGCCCCTGGAAGACTGGCTGCTATTTACCGCAGAGCTTGACCGAGACTTTGTACCTACCCTGTGCAAAACGGTGTCTTAAATGGCTACCAGTCCCCTGGAGTAATTCTCAAGATTCAGTCACAGGCCACAGCCTGAGGAAGGGTGCTCACCAAAGGGCAGTGGCGTAATGTGTTTGCTGTGTGTGGAGGGAGACTGAAGAAACATGAGGCCTCCTCTGCTGATATTTACTTTGGAATTACTCACTGTTCACATTGGAGCCACTGCTTGGGAGGATGCAGCCTGTGCTTCTTGAGTCTTAAAGGGGTAAAGCTTTATCTTTTTTCATGGAGAGTGGTGTTGGTTTTTGCCTGGTTGTCCTAGCTGGGACAAGTCCCACCTTCCCTGCCAATGAAGATACTTGTCCCTGCTTATGACAGAGCAAGATCTCAAAGACGGATTTCTTTCACAAATCCTGCTCCTCTGTGGGGACCAGCGTATTGAAGGTAGCCATAGGTTATATGCATTCACTTGCCAGTCATTTTTATCTCATCCTTGATGACTCATCTCAGACATCTCCTTCTTTGGGAAGTCTTCCCTGACTGCCCACGTATAAAGCTGACAACCACAGCAGGCAGACACTTAGTCCCATTTAGAGCAATGATAAAGTTTCTGATAGAATAAGTCACTTACACAAATTATTAAGTACTTGCTTTGGGATTCAGTATCGTTTCCAGTAGATCATATTGAAATTCCACATGGTGGCTAAAGACTCCAGGGGAACAAATAGCCCCAGCAAATTACCAGAGCCCAGTGAGACAACCAATCAGCAAATGTGCTTACTAAGTGCGCCATGTCCCACTGAGGGAGATAAGAAACCTCAGTTCATGACCTCAAGGAGAGTCAGACTGAAAATGGAGGAGAGGGTAGATGAGGCAAGATTGTGAGAAGATTTGTGTCTACACCAATCTTTTTGTGGCTGGGGGTCAACAACAAATGCATCTGGGAGTGATGAGAGAGGGTGTCCTGGAAGCAAAGGATGTTGTCAAGGATTTGGAAAATGAGAAGGGCACAGAACCCTACAGCAGTGGTTTAAGGGCTTAGACTTAGGAATTCTGGCCCCTGGTTTGCAAATTGCTGGCTCTTGGACAGTGTAACGTTCTGTGCCTCAGTTTCCTGATCTGTAAATGGAGATGATGATTGACCTCACTGGGGACTGGTAAGTAGTAAGCCGGGTCAGGCATGAGAAGCACTTTGCACAGAGCCTGGCACATTGTTTAGCATTTGAGAAGTGCTGCCTATTGTTATTGTTCGTATTTCTTATCAACAAACTATTATTTCCAATAGTACCAGTAAGAAGGGCATTCCTGGCCATGGGCTCTGCTCCCCAGAGTCTGCCCAGCCTGGAGTGCCTGGTTCCCACCCTTACCAAGTGTGTAACCAGATCTGCCATTGCTCTTCAGCTGAGTTTGGCTTGAACGTCTTGCTCTCCTCTTCCCAATTGATTGGGACTGATTGAGGCCATGAAGAAAATACAGGGCTCTAATGGCACAAACAGAGAGTTTGCCAGAAGGAGCAGACTGGCAGCTCACAGATGCTGCCCCTCTCCCCACACCAGCTGGCCAGTGGTGCTGAGGACTCACTGCCCCAGGCAAGCATCAGGAGGAAATTACAGGATACCCTTAATCATACCTGTTACTCCTAGGGGTCAGGTTTCTGCAAGAAGGTTCAATTGCTCATCTATCCATCCATCATCCATCCATCCATCCATCCATCCATTTAGCAAGCATGCATTGAGCACCTGCTGTGCTCAAACATTGTGCTGGACACCAAGGGGATCACAGACACAAATTCACTTATTTATCATGCGTGCAGTCAGTGGATATTTATTGAGTGCTTCCTGTGTGTGGTCACTGTCCCTTCCTTCTTTAAGCTTGATAAACTGGGGGTACCAGTCATTGGAAACCATGAATAGGTAGAGGAGGTACCCACATAGGGTGCTGAGAATTACAATGGCAGAGTCAGCCAGTCTAGGAGACAGCAACAGTTTCCACTAAGTCTTAAAAGATGAGTGGGATTCCAGCAAGAGAGAACAGGTGAAAGGGCATTGTCGGAGGAGGGAACACAGCAGCTTGGGAAATGCCTGGAGTCAGGAAAGTGTGGATAAAGAGCCTCACTGTGGGTGGGGAAAGATAATACTGGTGATAACTTAATGGGAGAAATTTACTGAAAGCCTTGTCATACTCCGTGTCTTCCTAAACACTCTGAACACTATCTCAAGTCTCAAGGAGCTTATAATGCCAGGTGTGTGGACTATACTTATAAAAACTTGTGGGCCGGGCGCGGTGGCTCACGCCTATAATCCCAGCACTTTGGGAGACCGAGGCGGGTGGATCACGAGGTCAAGAGATCAAGACTATCCTGGTCAACATGGTGAAACCCCGTCTCTACTAAAAATACAAAAAAAAATTAGCTGGGCATGGTGGCGCGTGCCTGTAATCCCAGCTACTCGGGAGGCTGAGGCAGGAGAATTGCCTGAACCCAGGAGGCAGAGGTTGCGGTGAGCCAAGATTGCGCCATTGCACTCCAGCCTGGGTAACAAGAGTGAAACTCCGTCTCAAAAAAAAAAAAAAAAAAAAAACTTGTGGCTGGGTGTGGTGGATCACAAGGCCAGGAGCTCGAGACCAGCCTGATCAATATGGTGAAACCCAGTATCTACTAAAAATACAAAAATGAGCTGTACTTGGTGGCGGGTGCCTGTAGTCCTAGCTATTCTGGAGGCTGTGGCAGGAGAATCACTTGAACCAGGGAGGCGGAGGTTGCAGTGAGCCGAGATCGCACCACTGCACTCTAGCCTGGGTGACAGAGTGAGACTTCATCTCAAAAAAAAAAAACAAAAAGAAAAACAAAAATCTGTTTCCAGGATCAAACCCTGGGTTTAAGTTCTGGCTCTACCTCCATTTGCTGTGTGCTCATGGACAAGTTACTGAATCTTGCTGAACCACAGTTCCTCATCATTGGGAACTATTTCTGTTGGTTCCTGTGTCTTTTCACTAACCCTCATTGTGTGATATTGTGTGTGAGTGTGTGGTATTTGAGTACCTCCTTACTTTCTAATACTATGAGATGCTCCAACTTCATTTTCATAGTCCCTGACCAGCCCTAAAACCAGACATTAAGGAATCATGGCTTCTTTTATTGGACAGTGGGATGGGTATGCTCATTGCTATTGGGGTATCGTTGCTTCTAGACAAATTTCCAGTGCAGAAGAATTTCAAACAATTTATGTAGAAACTCCCTCTCAAGGAAGTAGAGCATCATTCCTCACCCCTTAAGTATGAACTGCGTGTTGTAACTTTCTGCTAATTAGTAGAGTATGTAAAGAAGGAATAATAAAAGTAACTTTAGAGTGGAGAAACCTAAGAAACACAGCCTCATCCAGGTGACCAAGGTCAACATCAACAGCGATAGTCACATTCATAGCATGTACCGTTGATAGGATGTCATGAAAATGCCATTTTACTTCCCAGAAACCCATAACCCAGTCCAATCATGAGAAGAAAGAACACTGTACAAACCCAAATTGAGAGACTTTCTACAAAATATCTGACTAGTATCTCTTAACTGTCAGGGTCATCAAAAACAAGCAAAGTTAAAAAACTGTCACGGTCTAGAGAAGCGTAATGAACATAACATTTTTTGGAATCCTGAAGGGAATCCTGGATCAGAAAAAAAAGGGCCAGTAAAGGAAAACTAGTGAAATCTGAGAAAATGTGACTTTAGTTAATATAGCTGTGCAAATGGACCATGGTAATGTAAGATGTCAGCAACAGGGAAGCTGGTTATGGATATGTGAGAACTCCCTATATTATCTTCTCAAGTTTTCAGTTAATCTAAAACTGGTATAAATGCAAACATTTATTATAAAAAGTAGGTAATACTATTTTTTATTTTTTAACATTTCTTAAAAAAATTTTTTTTTCTTTTCTTTTTGAGTGGTCTCGCTCGATCACTCAGTCTGGAATGCAATGGCACAATCACAGCTCAGTGCAACTTGACCCCCCGCCCCCTGCCAGGCCCAAGTGATTCTCCCACTTCAGCCTCCTGAGTAGCTGGGACTACAACCATGTGCCACTACACCCAGCTATTTATTGTTATTTCTGTTGAGACAGGGTCTTCCTGTGTTTCCCAGAGTAGTCTCACACTCCTGGACTCAAGTGATCTTCCTGCCTCAGCCTCCTAAAGTGCTGGGATTACAGACGTGAGCCACTGTGCCTGGCTGGTTATATTATTAATACCAAATAAGATTGTTGTGAAAAAGACATGAGACATTAGTAGCACATACAGTGTGTGTACAGAGTTAGTCCTCAATTCATGTTGATTCTTACTCTCACTCCTATTATAGTAAGTTCTCACTTAATGCCCTCAATAGGTTCTTGGAAAAACGATAGACAGCTGGCCCTCAAAAAATGAATAATGTTGTTTTACTATGATGTTTATAAGGAAAATGATTTTGTTATATGTCGTTTCACATAAAGTCTGTTTCCAAGAACCAAGAACTTAGTTCCCACAGATCTCCTGTGAAAGGAGGTGCTGTTACCTCATGATACCTCCTTGAAGAAGGTAGTATTATTTCCTTTTCTAGCTGGTGCAGTACATTCCTGCACCATGATGGTGCAGGATTTATGTAGCTGAATGTCAAAATATTTGTCAGTGAATAAGTTTTTAATAATCACCTAGTGTGTGCCCAGCCATATTCTCCAATTCTCTGGGAGTTCTGATTCTTTAATATGTCTGGGAGAACTAGAGATCCTGGGAGCCTTGTCGTTCTGGATGAGGCACGGTGACTCATGAACATGTTTAATTCTGAGAACTGATGTTGGAGAAAGGTATCAGCAGGAAGTACAAGCTGACCCACAGCACTAGGTTTACCAGAAGGACTTGTGAAACTCAGCAAGCTGCTGCCTCCAGCTTATCCCAGGAATGTTTCTTATTGTCTGATTTTATCTTTGAGATTTTGGTGGCAGGCAGTAGCGGTTTAAGAAACATTTGTAGGGAAAACTGTTTTGTAGTTGAGAAAGCAAAGTCCATCTAGTAGCTTAATTTGTCATGCAGATTACAACTATACTAGTTATTTAACATTGAACTGGAGATAGGAGATACTAGCCAATGTGATTATGCAAGAGAAAGGAATTGGAAGCATATTATTCTTTTATGCTAGACTCTAAGATCTTGAAAGCAAAGGCCATCTCTTATTTTTCCAGATGTGTTGGAAGAACGAGTGACTGAATGACTTAATGAGTGTGAATGACTTAATTTATTAGTGAGATGCCTTGGCCTAGCCCTTTATACACCCATGTGCTGCTGGAGTTTAATCCAAGAACTTCTTCTCTGGGATAAACAGGTCTCATAATCTTGTTGAAGAAGAAAAAAAAAATACTGATATGAGAAATCATTGTGGATCAATATGCAAGAGAAAACAATTGTATACAACTACCTCCAAACAGACATTAGGGGTTGAGGGGGAGGAGAAGGGCTCAGGCCTTGCGTGAAGTAGCCTCAGTGTCAGAGTTCTCTGTACATACGGATGTTTGTGCCTTTAATGTAATGTCTCCTTCTTTTATCCTCCAGCCTCCTCCCCTGGCTAAAAACTGTGCAGCTCAGATAGAAAAATAAGGGAAACTTCCAAAGCCTTTTTTAATGAAGAAATTATAATATTGATACCAAAACTCAATGAAGAGGTCCCCAAAATAGAAAACTACAGTCCAACCTCAGTTTTGAACATAAGCAAACATTCTAAATAAAATATTAGCAAACAGAGTCCAGCAGTACATTAAAAGAATATTCCATGATCAAATGGGATTCGTTCTGGGTTGATAAAATATATTTACCTTAATTCAAAAGCCAGTATCATCCTTACTGAGAAAACAATGGAAGAGCTCAGAGTAAAACAGAGGGGAGTTTAAGTAAAAAAGGAGGCTGAAAGGTAAGAGTATCCACCAACACTGTTATTTAACATTTAACTAGAAACACTAGCCAACGTGATTATGCCAGAGAAAGGAATTGGAAGCATGAAGATTAGGAAAGAAGAAGTAAAAGTATTGCTATTTTCAGATAACACAATTAATCCCTGGAAAACTTGTATCAAGTAAAATGTACTTCTAGGAGAGACTCAGTAAGGGGGCAAGACAAAAAAGTTAGATGCAGAAATCAATTTACTATAGTAATGGTGAAACTGTTTGCCATAGCAATATAAAATATAAAATATCCAAGGATATGAAAAGAGCTTAAAAATACTCTTAAGGTAAACAACAAAAGCTCTAAACAAATGAGAGAGTCTAACGGGTTCCTAAGATGCCTCAACAAGATAAAGATGCCAATTCTGTCTGTATTCATCTACATAGTTAATTTTAATATAAATATAGTGGGACTTCATTATTATTACCATTATTATTTGAGACAGGGTCTGGTTCTGTCAACCAGGCTGGAGTACAGTGGTGCCATCTTGGCTCACTGCAACCTCCACGTCCTGGGCTCAACTCATCCTCCTACCTCAGCCTCCCGAGTAGCTGGGACTACAGGCATGTGCTACCACCTGGATAATTTTTGTATTTTTGGTAGAGACAGGGTTTCACCATGTTGCACAAGCTAGTCTCAAACTCCTGGCCTCAAGCAATCCTCCTGTCTCAACCTCCCAAAATGCTAGGTTTATAGGTGTGAACCACTGTGCCCAGCCATAGTGGGACATTTTAAACTATATAAATAGATTCACACATCAAATGCTTATTTTGTTCCAGTTTCTGTTTACATTTATTAACAGCATTCATTTATTTAACTTGATAATAAACTTTGAGGCATGTGCAATTATTATCATTATATCTATTTTACAGCTGAGGAAATGAAGGCACATAGAGGCGAACTCATTTGTCTAAGGTTGCACACAGCTTCAAAATGTCACAGCCAGCCTCAAAACCCAGGGAGTTCACCTCCTAAGTCCTCATCCCCTCGAGCCAAGGTGCTACATTGTGAAGCAACTGGAAGCAGTTGGTATGATAGAAAAAGCATGCATAGGCACCCACACTTGTTGTCTTTCCTTATGGATAAAACGTAGGAAAAATGCCGGGGTTTATTGTAAGAATTAAATTAGTTCACCACATAAGGCGTCTAACGCAATGCCTAGTGTAAAGTTGGCACCCAATAAATGTTAGTTCCTTTGCACCTGGCACGGAGCTCAGCATAAAGTAGGTTTAACCTTTGTCCATTAATTTGTTCAACAAATTAATAGCATAATGATATTTTGTGCTCTCACTGTGTGCTGGTCTTCATGCTTGACTCTGGGTATAAAAAGGAATAAATATTAAATGGTGTGAAATGGAATAAACAAACAACAGCACAAGCAAAATATAAAACAGAAACCAGTATCTTGGTTGCTTGAGTGGCCTTTTTTACTTTTCTGGTGATATTCTGTGTCACCAGATGAAGGTGGACAGTAGCAGACAACCACTTCCTAGCCCTACGACTCTGACAAAGTTAGCACTCCCTGCTTACTTTGTCTGTGACGGAGAAAGCTAATAATAGTACCTACTTCACAATGTTGTTGAAAGGGTTAAATTAAATATACCCCCAAAATGCTTAGGTAATTTATCAATGTTTGTTATTATATGATTAGCAGTAGAAGTAATAGTATTGGCATAAGTACATGCTGACCCATCCATCCATCCACCCACCTACCTATCCTTACATCCTTCCCTCCCTCCCTCCCTCCATCCATCCATTTACTGAACCCATTTGTTAAATACTCTATAATAAACTGCCTACTATATGTTAGGAACTGTCCTAGGTCCTGAATCTGTAATTGTGAGCCAACATGCCTGTATCTTCCCTTCTGGAATGTACAGAAAAGCAGCAGTGACACTGCCTCCAGCCTAGGATCTCACCATTTTACTTCCTGAATCCTGGGATGATCAACAGAAGCGACCTCCCCTGGCATGATGGGTAACATTTTCACAGTGAGAGGCAGATTCAGTGGAAAAGGCTTAGGCAATTCTACATGATGTGGAATCATCAGCTCAGAGCAATAAGCTATCTGTTATATAGGTGTGTTGCCCACACTTGGAGCCCTAGATTGGGGTGGTCTCCACTCCCTACCCCCACCGAAAGTAATTCACTTTTTAAATGCTACAAATTATATCTTCTCCAATGTTGCCTTTCACAGTGCTAACCACATCCTGTGTCCTAATCTGTATTCTATCTGCTCTGAAATATTTTAATTCAATTTTTACATTATGTTCGATGTGATGAATTAGAGCTAGAGAATCATTGACTAAGTGTCAGGGAAGATGGATTGAAGAGCTGAAACTAATGGCATTTGGGGACAATATTTTCCTGCAAATATCAGGGTCACAAATGAAGAGGTAAATTATGCTGCTGCTAGCCAAGAGCAGAACACGAACTTCAATGGTACACGTGAACTTTTTAAAAAAAGACAGATAATTGCATCTGAGTTTAGATTTGCTGAGAGATTGTAGTTTTAAATGCAGGGTCAGTTAAGGATAAAGCAGAACAACCTGGCTTAAAATTCACCAGTTCCTGGCACAAAGCTGACCCTCAGAAAGTATGAAAGAAAGACAGGAAGACAAGCAGAAGCAGGATCTGTGGGATGTAGAAGTTCCAACGGAACTTGGTTTGTGAAAACAAGAGCGAATTATGTGAGCATGCGAGAGCCACTGTCAGGCCCTAGGCTAAGTCTGTGGGCTAAAAGATGGCATCCAGGGTGGATGGCGACAGTGTGCAGCAGAATCAGGTCACCTCCTGAGCCAGTGCCTTTGGAGATGTGAACTTGAGGAACACAGGGATGGCCTTCATGTATAAACCTTCCTTGACGTGGTTCCTTACAGGTGCTCTTGGGTCTTCTTTATGTGAATATATTGATGTATCTGTACCAGACCCACAAGACACTCTCTCCCCTTCCTTCCATGTGGCCTGGTAGCATTTTCCAAAGTGCGTTCCAAGGGACCTTAATAAATTATGAAAGTAAGTGTTCAATGGCCAAATAATTTGGGAAACACTTCTCCATCTTTTGCATAATTTATTTAACTTATTAGAGACTCTGAGAAGTCCAGCATCATAATCTAGCCTTTTCCAAACCCATTTTCCAAATGACACCCTTTTGTGTTTTTGTGTTGCATCTACCTATATCCTTCTGAACCAGTGTTACATCTTCAGAGATTTCAGCTCAGTAATCAGAGATGCTCTATACATCTTGTTAGCGCTCCTGAAAGTGGCTGGTTTGATTGAGTGAATCGCTTGCTCCTGAATCTAGTTTCTTAGCCCCTTTCCCCTGCCTTTGTCTGTCTTGTTGGTAGTACTCATTGAGTCTACTAGGTGCCAGGCATCCCTCTGGGATGTCGCTTTGGTTCCGGTGTTGGTAATTCCCCCTTCACTTTTCAAATCTTTACCTGATGGGACTTCCTACCTCTTGCCTCTCCTTCCCACTAGCCTTAAGAACTCAGGTGTACACTGTGTTGCTCCCTGTTTACAAACCCCCCATCACAAGACTTATTCACATGGTCACCAATTCTCTGGCCTCTTGTCGTTTCCCAGATCAATACATCTGCTTTCTTGTCAGCCGTGACTCTTTCCTGCCTCTGAAGACCACATGCCCTTCAAGCCTGCTTGTCTTTGCATTCATTTGATTTCTGCTTTTCCACACTCCCTCCTCTTTGCCTGGTTAATCCCGTGTCCCCTTCATAGCCTGGCTCAAAAGTTCCACTTTCTGGCATCAAGGTACCTTGGTGACTGTTCCTGCTCAGCAGAGCCTCCTGAGGCTTACTCAGGAGCAAGCACAAAAACCCCTGCTCGAACATTTGTCCCAGCATGTCCTCATTTCTTGTTTGTTTATTTAAGCACCAGTTGCCCCAAACTGACCTGAACATCTCAAGGGCACGGTTTTTGTTTATTCCTCTCTGTTTCTGCTGGAACTGGAAGGTGGCTGCTCAGTAGATGTTTGCAAATGACTTGGCAGTGTGGCATTTTGGCAGGTCCTTAAGGCACGGTTTGAATTGGGATAAGTAGTAAGGATTAAAGAATTTCCAAGGTAAAATGTGACATTCTTAGAAAATAATAGCCCATGTTTGGAAACTTCTGGCAGATCTAAACTAAGATGTAGAAAGATCTTGAATGATTTGCAAGTACATTTTGAGTTTTTAAAAATTACGGTTCTTTTTTCCAGGATGAAATTAATAGTGGTCTATTTTGAAATATTGTAAAATAAGTAATAGAAAAAAGATTGCTGAAGAAAATCATCCAAGCCACATGCAGAATATGAAGCACTATTAACATTTTAGGAGCTCTCTTGCATGTTTTTTTCTTTGTTCAGGTTACATCATATAATTCAAGATACTACTCATTTCATGTACACAAAACATAAGCATTTTACTATGTTATTATTTAACATTTGCTAACATAAATGTGTTAATGTAATGTTAGTGACTTTTTAATATTCCTTCCCCTACATGTAGATTAAAGAAGTTATTGTTTTTCACTATTACATCATTATAAATAATAACTGAAGGCCTTTGCTGAGCATGTATCTTTGACTTGGTTTTAACATATGAATGGAAAGTTTAAAGGTCTAAAAATATCTTGTCTGGGTTAATTTTCAAAATATAGTTACCAGTGTATTCTTTCTCAATCAATAATTGAGAATTCTTTTTTGATTTTTCTAAATTTATTGGTGAGAAAGGAAGTTTATTTCATTTTCTTTTCTTTGGTTGCTATTCATGTTGACCCTTTTACGTATAAATTTTGTTAACCTTTTCATTCTACTTTTCTTTTCTTCTTGAATGTTCTGTTTATATCCTTCTACTTTATCTATTAGGAAGATTTCTCACAAACAGTAATTTCACAGCCTGATGAACAAGGTTGGTATTCTAAGACACAATTAAAACAGCAGTGAACCACAAGTCCTCACTCTGAGAAATTCAGATGATGAAAAATATTCTATTAATTTTTAAAAGGTCAGTACATAAAAGAACATATTAGACATATAAGACCTCTGCCTTGGAGCTACCAGGTATGGGCATTGGGGGAGAGTTTTGCTAAGGGAACCTTGGAGTGAGGAGCTGAGAAGGTTCATGCAGCAGAAGCATCAGATGAGTCAGAGTTGTTCTTTGCATAGGGTGTTCTCTGGTGCAGCTCCATTTATAACCAAACTGCTGGGCTTCAGAGAGGCTATTGGAGAGTGGACAGGGGTCTGGACTTTGGTGTCTAGCATACCAACTTGTTCACTGCAGTCTGAGATCAGTAACCTCATTGATATGTACCTCAGCCTCCTTGTCTGTAAAACAGACTGGAATTTGGGAAGCTTGCATTGGTTACTAGATGAGAGGATGGAATGGAAATCAGAGAGATAAGAGAACTCAAAAAGTGGCATTCTGGACTGAGGCCATAGTGAAGAGCCAAGCAGTAGCCTGGTGGAAGCATGGTCCTGAAGGGTCTGAGCAGTGAGGCTGAAGGCAGGTCATGGTCCCTCCCTGTCTTCTTCCCTCCGTTTTTATAAATGACTGCTGTGTGCCAAGTACTGTCCTGGACTCCAGGTGTCCAAAAGATACCAAGTTAATACCTTTATGACACTTAAAGATCAAAACAGACAGGAAAGGAGAATATAGAGGAATACACACAAGGGAAGTATGGACCGTGAACATTACTAAGAAGGAAGTAAATGAGCTGACGTCCAAGGGAGACAGGAGGCAAGAGGAGGAACTGGTGATGTCAGGGGGCCTGGAAGCACAGCTAGCAGCCTTACCATGAGTCTCAGGTCTCTGCCAGGAGAGGCTTAGATCAGAGGCCGGGCTGGAGCTGGAGACTCTTTCAGGAGTCTCTGGGAGGTTGAAAGTGCATTCCTTCACTCATTCTACCAGAAGTTCCCGAACCCCTCCTGTGTGCCTGGCTCTGTTCCTGTGCTAGGCAATAGCAGGGAAGAAAATGAAACCTGTGGCCCCATGAAGCTCACATTCTGGTGAGAAGAGATGAATCATCAACAAATAAGCCAAATCTTATAGGTCAGGTGCAGATAAGTGTGAGAAAGCAAAATAAAGAGGGAAGAGAGACAGGGTGAAGGGGGCATAGCAGAGGGGGCTCTTTAGATACCTGGACGGAGTTGCTTGGCTAACTTCAGGAACAGCTGGGAAGCCAGCCCAAAGGAACCAACATAAACAAGGTGGAGGAGAGACAGGGAGGTCCTGAGGGGCTGGATTGCTAGAGATTTGCAGACTGTAGCAAGGGGTGTCATTTTGTGGTTGACACCCCGAGCAAGGGAGCTTGGTCACTGACCTAGCTGTGCTGTTGAGTCCTAAAAGCCGAGGCCATATTGCATTGTAAACAGGAGAAGTGAGAACCAGAAATCAAGGGTAGATGGCATCAGGGGAAGCAGGGTGCCCAGGTTCAGGCCTGAGTAACTAAATCTATATCAGATCCAAGGGGCCAGTGTAGGCGTGGACATGCAGATGTAGTCAGAAGCTGAGGAAGCGCTAGCAGGAAGTAGTGGGTGGGAACCAGGAGAAAGTCTGCAGATGTGGCAGTGCATGGGCCTGGGCTTCCTGGGAAAGGGGTCTTGTTCACCTGCCACGTGAGTGCCTTGACCTGGGTATGTTGAATTCATTCAATTCATTTTGTTTTCTAGACATAAGGTGCTTTGTAAACCGCATCTAATTATTTGTTGTATTAACATTATCATGAGTAGTTTCCTAATAACCAGTGACACAATTAGGAAGCACTAACTGAACTTTCACCTTGTCACACAATCCACAGCTGGATGTGCCCCAAGCACTCTCTGGAGTGTGTAAGCAGATTCAACTGGTAGCCAGCCCTCTTTCTGATGTAGAAATCCAGCCGTGTCTAAGGGGCATCGTAACATGGTGCAGTGAAGGTGCCTCTGATGGCTTGGTCCAAGCAGAGGAGGCTAAGAGGAATCAAAGCCCTTCCCTGGAGCAGCCAGCAGGACACAGTGAGAACTCTGGTAGGGCTTCAGGAATAGTAAGCCTAAGAGAGAGCAAGAGCAAGGAGCCTCACGCCAACCCACGTGCCAACAATTCTGGGAAATTGGAAAGTGTTTAGATATAGAATGTAGGCTACAGCAAGACACTGAATCAAATGTGAAACATTTCTCCCTCTTAGATTTAAACTAAAGAGTAAGGATTTTCCTGTTTTTTAAATGTCAGGTAATTTGGTTGGGTATTCCACTACTGTTGAACTTTCAAGTTATATGATGCTTCATCATTGCAATTGACCCTCCTAATTACTACCGTGCTGTTCCCAGTTGACAGATAAGGAAATGAGGGTATGGAGAGGTCAAGTATGGGGCCAAGGTGAAGAGATGACAAGCATAATGAGTGTTAATGCAGGTAATTCTTTGGTGAGTATTGGAGGCAGAATTCCAGCAATGGAGAGGGATGGTTTCCAGACTCATTGTCTTCCCTCGTCCTCGAGCTGATGGGGTTGGGCTGTGTGTTTCTTATGCATGACCCTTCTGGACCATTATGTAGGTAGGGACTCACAATCCCTTCTGAGAATGCATTGAAAGTATTGAGTCCTTATCCGGCAACAGCATACATCCACACAAATTCATATATAATCTCAGGGCTCATACCCACCCCACAGGCATGTCCTTGGACCCCAGATGAAGATCCCCTGATATTGCCTACATTTGAATTCCACATGGATGTCCTCAGCACTTCGTGGGTATCATCCATTCTTTTTGAACAACCCCAGTCATGGTGGCAAGCTTCCTGCCTCCTCACCTTTGGAGAGCTCTGCGATATTATTTTTTTTCTGAAACACACACATATATTTGTAATGTTCAGCTTCATCAGAGGTTGATGATGATTACAGAATTCTTGAGTTGGAAGAAGCCAAAGTCATGTCTCAGCTAACATTACCCAATGAGCCTTCTTTGATAGACTACTTTCTCTAGATGTTCTGTGGCTGAATGGGTCTGGGCATTGCTGACTTAAAAAGAGCTGAAAGGAATCTCTATAAAGCCACAGGGACTCCTAAAGTGGGTCCAAGGCATCTCCAGATCCCATTAGGCCTCAGAATATGTTCTTTAAAGGCATCTGACAGCGCTAGGACTTCTCAGAAAATGCTGCAGGAAACTCTAATTCAGCTCCTTCCGCTTCTTCATTCTAAAGTGCAAGAAGCTGAGGCTGTGAAGGCAGAAGTTTCTGGAGTCATCCATTCATTTACTTAGCCACCTTTGACCCTGAAGTTAGATTAGAATTTTATCCCTGACATTGAAGAGGCTCCTTTATTTTTATTTTTATTTTTATTTTTGGTGAGGACACCAACACTTACACAAATTACAATGCAACCCAGTAAGTACACTCACAAGGGAACGAATTCCCTGGAAGAAATGTTTCAGCTGGGCTGTTGAGGACTGGATGGAGTTTGATGGATGAATGAAACTAAATGGTGTTCCAGACAGAAGTCTTTAGTGCCAGAGCAAAAAGGCCTTTAGAGGAGGACATGAGTAAGGAATTGCAGGCGACTCATTGGGATGCAAGGGGAAGGTTCTGACTGAAGGAGGAGCAGCCAAAGGTTGAGATGGACCAATGGGGTGGGGGTCCTGTTGAGAAGAGTTTTAGACTTGTCTTGTATTCCTGTGGGTTTTGAGCAAGGAAGACAGTCTTAGGAAGATCACAGAGGCAACAGCTCGGAGACTGGAACACAGGGCTGTGAGTTTGGAGCTCTGGATGACATGGAGTGATGAGTTTTGAGCTCCAGCTGCCTGTGATGCCCATGTCTCCTGCAGTCGTCCCGCTTCTCCTCTTGTCTGGTGCTATCTCGGGCAGTTCAGACTTGCAGACTGACCTCACATGACTGTTTACAGGCAAACTCAGTCCACGAATGCAGGGCAGTGAGAGACCCTGGTGCTAGCGCAATCATTGGCTGAGTAGAGACATAGATAAATGTGCCAGTCTTTTGTCTTTTGTGCAGACAATTATGGAAGATTCTCTCAGCGTCTCAAGTGGTCTCAGGGGAATCGAGCCCCTGTTCTCCACAGCACACCCTCACATTGCTGCACCTCTCCGCCTGTCTTCCTCTACTGCTCACTTCCTGACTTTTGCTTCCTTGAATTACCTTCCAAAGGAACCACCCTCAGCCCTCTTCTCAGGTTCTGCTTTTGGGGAAACCCAAGCTAAGATGCGAACATTATTTTAGTTTTAAATCGAATGATTCTATTGCTGCATGGTCTGATGGGGTGAGTAACATGGTATTCTCCAGCTCGTTTAGAAAGCGATAATCATCTTCAAGATATTTTTGTTCTTCCCTGGGCAAGTGACTCAACTTCCAGAATTCCAAGGTCTTTAATTTTGTTGTTGTTGTTGTTAACAAAATAGTTTTAGATTTATTGTAGTCTCTTCTGACCCACACCACTGTAAAACCTTAAGCCTGGCACATATTTTAAAAGAAATCTGGCCAGGCATGGTAGCTCATGCCTGTAATACCAGCATTTTGGGAGGTAGAGGTAGGCAGATCATGAGGTCAGGAGATCAAAACCAGCCCGCCCAACGTGCTGAAACCCCATCTCTACTAAAAATACAAAAATTAGCCAGGCGTGGCAGTGCATGCCTATAGTCCCAGCTACTCTGGAGACTGAGGCAGGAGAATTGCTTGAACCTGGGAGGCGGAGGCTGCAGTGAGCCGAGATTGCACCACTGCACTCCAGCCTGGGTGACAGAGTGAGACTCTGTCTCAAAAAAAAAAAAAAAAGACATCTAATCCAATTCACAACTCATATTTAAATTGCCTCTGTACCATTTCTGTCATGTAGACATCACTGTCTGTTTTTTATCTCTTTGATGGGGATCTCACTACTCTCCAGATGGACCATCCCATTCCTGGGCTGTCACTCAACAAAATTGACCCAATGAATATTTATTTAGCATCCACTAAGTGCCAGGTGCTGGAGTTTTTGAGAAGGGCGTTAATCACAGTCCTTTTCCCTCTGGGTTGTAAAGCAATTAAGAAATAGCACACAGTTAGATGGGGTCTCATAGATATCAGCTTTGTTGCAGATAATTATACATCAGGAAATGGGGCTTCCTCCTGAGCCCAAGAGCTTCCTGATATTCTCTTTCCAAGTCTAGAGCATGTGTCATTCCTGAGAGGAAAGATGAGTCTGCAGAGGGAACACACACCCATCCAACTTTGTGGCGGCTTGAGGTCTACCTGACAGCTCTCAAATCCAGAGGACCCAGAGCCTCAATGTAGGAAGATACTTGAGTGTGTGGTCTTAAAAACATCATTCCTGCTTTGTAGAGTAGTGAGAACCAAAGCTGTCAGACTGCTGCCATCTCATCCTTTCAGTCAATCCCTCTTTTCCTGCCCCAGTCCAGCTCTCTTCCCAGCACATTTAGCTTGTAGAAACTTGGCTTTGAATGAACACTCATATATTTTCCATGACAGCTGAAGGTGAGCAGCCTGCAAGCAGTGGCGTGGCTTCTGCTGCTTTCTGAATAACAAGGAACTAATATTCATGAAGCCTCTACTCAGCTTCTGGCTCTGTGCTGACAGTCTTAGGAGATCCACTGACGGCTCTGCAACTGTCACCATTTTATAGATGAGAAAACTGAGGCTCAGAGAAGGAGCGTGTTTATCTGACTTAACACCTTCATAAACTGCATTCACAGTCAGGTCAGCTTGCCCTCAAAGCCACGTTTACTTGACTTCTTGGCATCAAGATGATGTTTGCCTTTTTTTTTTTTTGACTCTCCCTGAGTAAAAGGACCATTGGAGAATCCATGCAGTCTTTGGACTTTCTGAAGGCAAATTCAGGACCAGGTAGCTGAGGAACTCTGGTGGGTGGATATATCTCAGAGGTCCAGTGAGCCTAGACTCTGGTTATAAGTGATAAAATCTGTGTTTGCCCAAGACTAAGCACAAGGGGACTATATGGGCTCATGTCAGTGGACCATGTGATGGGCAGGTTCAGGAGAAACCAGGGGAATGCTCAGATCCCACCAGCGTTCCCTCTCTCATCCCTGTTTCTCTGCTTGCCAGCTTTATTTTTTCAGACCAGCTTCCCTGTGGGCATGGAAACACAATTGCTACCAGCCTGAAACTCACATTCTGATTGTTTTGGGCTCTTCCTCTTCACCTCTCATCATCAATTTCCAGGGAAGGGTCCTGATTGGCAGACTCAGGGTTACATGCCAATCCCTGGACCAATCACTGTGGCAGAGAGTAAAGTATTCTGATTGGCCCGGCCTGGATCAGGGACCTCTCCCTGGACAGATAACTGGAGGGACAGAGCTTCTCTTGGACTGCAGGACTCCTTCATCCATCAGGGTGGCTGTGATGATGGTGGGCTAGAGGGGAGGTGCAGAGGCCCTGGACACCATCTTAGGCCCTACTAGATGTGTGATCCTTACTCACCACTGAGTAACGAATAGCCTTGAGGTGTTTTTATAGCAGTAATTTATGTACATCAAACATACAGCTCTGCACTAAGGTAAAGGAAAACATCCTAAATCCTGACCTCAATCTGGTCTAAAGGTGCTTTGTGACATTTTCATAAATAGATCAGCTCTTAGTTAAGTAGCATAAAGAACAAGGAACATTTCTCTTTCCTTAAAGCTTTGTTGCTGACATGAGGACTGTTGTAGAACTGGCTCTGTTGCTGACTGCTCTCTGGGGTTATATCCTTGGGGCAGTCGCAGAGGCAATGCAAGGGTGATGGTCTAGGAAGGCTGCCGGGATGTTGAACCCATGTCCCTCAAACCCATCCCCAGGCCAGCTGGCTGTATACGAGGACTGTAAAGAGAAGAGGCTACCAGGATGTATTGGGGGTCCTCCACTGACTCCACAAGCCCAGCAGTACGATAATGAGAGACTAGCGAGCAACTCAGCCTTCAGAGGAGGAAATCCAAGATCTGTATGGCAGAATGACTCTCAGTCCAGAGGAAGAGCAAGCTGTCATCTCACAGAAGGTAGGAACATCTTGGAGGATAAATCTGCCCATTAGAAGTAGCATTGGCTCACCATGGATGTATGGCTATGGGGGAGTCTGAGCAGCAGTCAGGGAGTGTCCTCTGAGTATTGTCCAGGGGAGAGGGTGTGCTGACCACAGAATACAACCTGCCTGGTTTCAGTGGCTCTGTATCCTTGAAATGAAGATGGAAATGTCAGGCTGGCTAGAAGTTCAGTGCCATGAAATACTCAAATAATGTAACTAATGCCCCCTGTTTTGATTCCTGTCTCACCAACCCAATTTCTAATTATAGGTGATCAGCAGGGAGAGACTGGCCTATGGACGTGTTGTCTGGTATCCTTGGCAGTTGTTCTCACTATATAGTAAGCAGTTAGCATGCTGGTGTAGATATGTGTCAGTTTAGTTAATGTGAGTCTACCTGTGGGGGTGGAGACCCTGAAAATAACAAATGATTCACTAATGGTGAATTTCATCCCATGAGAGCACGGAGCAGCCACCTGCCTCTCCTGCAGATATCTATCTTATCTTTTCTTCAAACTCATACACTGGGGGTTCTGTGATTGGTCAGCACAAGGTGGGCACTAGGAGGGAAATCAGACAAGCTCCTGCATTTCACAGAAGGATCACAATTCAAGCTCCTGTTTGGTCAAAGTGCTGAGCCAGATGCTATATTCCTGCTCTGTGCATTCCCCATAGTACCTGACTCAGGGCTTCTTTCCCTTTTTAGTAGACAAACAGGAAACACACACTCATGACCACAAGCAAGGCTCTAGTAACTTTTATCTGCAGCTGTTTTAGAGCTTACAGTGTTCTCTCTTGCCTGTGACCTCATCTTATTACTACAAAAATCCAAAGTGTTTGTGTATGTGTTTGTTTGTTGAGATGGAGTCTCCCTCTGTTGCCCAGTCTGGAGTGCAGTGGCACAATCTCAGCTCACTGCAACCTCCACCTCCTGGGTTCAAGCAGTTCTGCCTCAGCCTCCCAAGCAGTTAAGAGTACGCACCCATCGCCATGCCCAGCTAATTTTTGTATTTTAGTAGAGATGGGGTTTCACCATGTTGGCCAGGCTGGTCTCAAACTCCTGACCTCAGATGGTCTGCCTGCTTCAGCTTCCCAAGGAAAAATCCAAAGTTTTTAAAAGCAAGTATTTTTAAATCAAATTACAGATGAGTAAATGAGACCATAAGTGATTACCAGGTTTGCACAAAGTCCCTCTTCAGTGAAAGAGCCAAAGTTTGAACAAACATTTGTTCAACTCTCCAGTTTTGACCCTTTCCATGTGACCAATGGTTGTTCTTAGTTGTCTATTAATATTTTTTTTCAGGTAGTCTTTCTGCCTGAAATTCCCTTTCCTTCTGCTTCCTTCCCTTCCTCTCCCTTCTCTTCTTTCGACCTTCTGCCTTCTCCCTCCTACTTCTTGTGCTTCACTCTCATGCCATCCCTTCCGTAAATCCAAACCAGCCTTCCTGGGACATCGTGCCCAGTGTGGAACTGCGGGCAGGGAAGTTTGCAATGAGCACGTCCCCGATACTGTCCCAAAGACAGAAAATAACCCTAACTATAGGAACCACCATAAACTGTCAAAAACTCATGAAATCAGCTATGAAAATCATGACACATGAATCACTGAGTATTTTTGCCATAACAATGTTAAAATAGTGTAATCTCCATAAAAATGAAAAATAAAATCAAAGAAAAAGGATGAGCCCTTTGGCATAACTGTTGCTGTCGCTTACTTGCGCCACCTTGTGGTCCGATCTGCCACCCCAAGAGATAAGGATCACCTCCCCACAAGGATTATGGTGCCAGGGTGCCCACAGACAACTTCTGACTTAGTGCTCACAGCAGCCCCGGGCAGTGACTTTCCTAAGCGAGTCCTACACTGTGTTCCTGAACTTGCCAGAGTTTTCCAGCCTCAACATTGTTGACATTTCTGGCCAGGTGAGCCTTTGTTGTAGGATTCTTGGTCCTGTGCATTGTAGAATGTTCAGCAGCATCCCACTCCTACCTGTGACAACTGAAACTGTCTCCAGGCATTGCTGAATGCTCCTTGGGGGGTCAAGATCAGCCCTTTCTCTCCTATTTCTACTCCTAACCCCCTGCCCTTGTTGATAACCACTGCCTTACAGCACTGCTTGGGTGTAAAGCCTCGATCAGTTGCTTTCTTGCTTTGTAACTTTGGGTAAGTTACATAATCTCTCTGAGCCTCCTCGTCTAAACGTGGGTTGAAAATGGTGCCACCCTCACAGTGCATGGGATTTTTTATTAGGATTAACTGAGTTAATTCATAAAATGAGCCCAAACCATGGCTTGCAGATGGTATGTTCTGCACACTTGTGAGCTATAATGCTGACTCTAAGACTACTGACTTCCTTCCTTGCTGAGAGGGGTGCAGTGGGGGTCATTTGAAGTCACCCCAGATGGAACTGAAGAAATTGAGTCTTAGAGAGCAGAAGCGATTTGCCCACTGCCAGCTGGCGGGTCCAGAATTTAAATCCACATCTGTTGGAACCCAAAGTGATTTTCTTACCCCTATAGCCAGCGCCTCTCAGGTGCAAGAAGGGAAAATGAGGCAAGAGTTGATGAGCCTGACTCTGGTTCAGTGAGTGGGATGCTTCTCAAGCCACAGCCCAAGGACAGTTACCTGCTTCCAGGTAGCCAAAGTGCCCCCCATGGGAAGGGCAAAACTCCTTCACCCTGTGCCCTGTGCCCTGTGCCCTGAGTTATGCAGGCTGAGCTGTAGCAGATAACCCTGATGGTCCTCCATTGAGAGGGTCTGCTTCCAGCCCCACAGACAGCATGGAGGAGGGATGCCTATGTTTGAAGGATTCTGGGGTCTCTTGTAGTGAGCCCCCTCCGTGGGCTTCACTGGACTCACTAAGGGGTGGGCTCATCAGTCTCTGAGTGAGGCTGGCTCTAGTAGAAATTAGAGAGTTGGGGCAGGGGTGGGGGAGATTGCTTTCCAATTGGATTTGTTCAACACAGTATCCCCGAGGATGCAGTTTTTGATTGAGTAAATTTAAGAAGAGAAGAAGGGGAATGGTTTTTGGGGTCACACACAAATCAGTTCAACCCTGGATCTAACCCTGGCTAAGCTCTATGATCTCTGGCAATTTATGTCAGTGAGTCTCACTTTCCTCATCTGAACCAATGGGAATAATCCATCTCAGCCTTGGGGATTGAGGATTGAACATAAATGGGATCATTTATGTTACTGTAACCTAGAGAATGCTTAGTGCTTGGCAGATATTCAAGTTGTATTAGTGGGATCTGTCACTGTGGGGGAAGCAGAACTGTGTGAGAGTGGAGGTGTGGGAAGGGAAAGGGTGGTGATGGAGGCCAGGCCCCTCGTTATTAGTGGTGGGGTGTGAGTAGGTCAGGTAGGTGTAGCATCCCTACCTGGAATTTGAGGCCAACCTTGAGCTTCCTGTCATTAGCCACGTGAATGGATTTGCTTTGTTAAAAAAATAATTTCCTCTCTCTTGAGTTTTCAATTCTAAATTCTAATAAAAAAAAAATAGGACTTAGAATTCCTAAAGAGAAGGCTGGCAGAATTGCAAGATGGGCACTTGGGATGAGGGTTTGGTAACATTTCCTCCATGGCCACCTAATCCAATACCAGGCAGTGTTTGACTAATACTCACGTGCATGAGGAATGCTGAGTGACCACTCTAGATGCCCTAGACTGTTTCTCAGGAAAGGAAGAGCAAGGAAAAGGAGATGGGAAACTCAGTCCCTTCCTTCCTCTCTGTTGCACTCTGTGGTGCTCCCAGGAAAGAGCCCTGCTTGCCTGGTTGGCAGGATCCTTGATGGGATGTTGTGGTGCCCACTCTTACTGGGATGAGCAGATGTGGCAGCCCCAGCTTTGGAATCAGTGCCATCTGGGTGCTCTTTGGCTAGGTGATTACAGCAGGTAGCTTGGCCTCAGTGGACTTCAGGATCTTACCTGTAAAACCTTTCTGTCCCTGGGATATTAGGAAGACCAGAACAAAGGGAAACTGAAACACTTGGCAGTGACATCAGCTAGGGCAAGTTAGAGCAAAGTATAGCCAGCATCACCAGGGCTGAAGCCCCCAGCCCCTCCCCACCAGGAATTTTGAAATCCTGACATTTTCTTTTGGAAGGAACTTGCTTGCAATGGGGCAGTTGGATCTGTCTGTCAGCCTGTGCAGATAATACATGTTCTGAACTCTTCAGTGTCTGCAAGACGTATCCAGACTTCCAACAATGTTTGTATTCACCCCCTAAGTGTGCCATTTGGGAGTTGGGAGGCACTTCACACTTCAGTATCATTTCACAGGTCCAAAGTAGTGTTCACTGCTCCTTTTCACTCTCACAGGAGGCTCCATTGGCCAGGTGTGGTGGCTCAAGCCTATAATCCCAGCACTTTGGGAGGCTGAGATGGGTGGATCACAAGGTCAGGAGTTCAAGACCAACCTGACCAACATGGTGAAACCCCGTCTCTACTAAAAATACAAAAAAATTCAGTCGGGTGTGGTGGTGTGTGTCTGTAATTCCAGCTGCTCAGGAGGCTGAGGGAGGAGAATTGCTTGAACCTGGGAGGGGGTGTTTGCAGTGAGCTGAGATCTCACCACTGTACTCCAGCCTGGGCAACAGAGTGAGACTCTATCTCAAAAAAAAAAGAAAAAAAGAGTCTCCATTTAAATGATTCATTACATGCTTCTTCTATCTATGAAGCATGATCTCCCTTTATGCAGAGTAAGAATTCCAGCTACTCTCTTACCAGTGGTGTAGCCTTCAGCAGGTCATTTTAGCTCTGAGTACATCAGTCAGCTGTTGCCACAGAAATGCTGTGTAACAAGCTGTCCCCAATTGTCAGTGGCTCAAAACAGCCTTTTATTCTCATAGATCTGCAAGTTGGCTTAGGTGGTTCTGCTGATCCTGGCTGGGCTTGCACATATGCTTTCAGGAAGAATACAGCTGCTTAAATGAGGCTGGGCTTGGCTGGATGGCTTTGCTTCCACCTGCAGGTCACCTGAGCTGGATTTGTTCCATATGTGAAGTAATTAGGGCATACTCTGTCAGGGCTTAGCAGAGGTATAAGAGGGCAAACCCAAATGTGATTCAAGCCCCTGCTTGCATCACATCTGCTAACATCTTATAATATTTTATTAGTCAAAAGCAAGTCATATGACAAACCCAGAGTGAAGGAACAGGGAAGTCCACTTTGTCAATGACGAGTCATCAAGTATGGCAGACTTCTTTCTCTCTTCTCTTTCTGTTCTTCCCACCTGTCATCTGTAATATAAGGAAAAATACAGCTCATCTCTCAGCTGTGCTTCTGATTTTGTGGGTTGTTCCATTTGGAAGTCTCTCACTAGATACTAGTGTGATATAAAGTAAATCTGTCTTCACAATCTCCCCATTAAAGTGGAATAGAAACCAGACAACTTAGCCATACGTGCTGCCCTGAGTCACTGACTTGCTGTGTGACCTTGGGTAGGCCACTTCACCTCTGAGCATCAGGAACCTGGATGAGTCTCTTTCAGCTCTGACAGTCTTCATTTCTTTTTTTTTTTCTTCCAAGAACAATTTTTATTCTCTTTCAAAAAAACATTTCAAAGTAATGGAGTATGAAAAAATCAGAATTGAAACTGATAAAGGTAAGTCTACACCAAACTTTAATCTATCCATGATAAAATTAAAGAACTCTGACAAGCTCCCAGGGAAGAAGTTTGGAAGGGCTCCCAGGGACAATCTAGCTCAACCTCTTGTTTTTACAGGTGAGGAAACCAAGGCTGTTGGAAACAGACTCAGTTCAATCTGGCTTTTCTGAAAGAGTCAGGTTATTTTGGTGAATATTAATAGCTTCCTGTAGATAGTGATAGGTGGGCCCCGAGGGTACAGGTGGGAGACTGTCTTCTCCTCAGAATCTTGTGTGCACATGGTGTGTTACAGTGAAAGCAAGTTTAGAACTAAATTCTGCCAATGTGTGGACATTCACTACCACACATGCAAAAAGCAAGGCAAATAAATGAACAGTACTGCAAACTATTTACTGGCCTGGAAAGTCAAGAAACAGTCACTTTCAGGTTAACACAGTGATCTTTTGAAGCAGGACTGCCAGGTTTGTGTTTAATCACATGACAGAGCCCCGTGAAGGAGAGGGAAGGTGGATCAGCCAGCCTCTGCACCTATGGAATATGGAAGCCACTAGCCAGCCACATGCTGCTGTTTGCATTTGAAGTAATTTAAATGTAATACAATTAAAATTCTAGTTTATGTACGTTTCTCTCTAGTCATACTCCAGGTGTTCTACAGCCTGAGGTGGCCAGTGACACCATTGTGGTGCACAGATGTAGGATGCTTCTCCCATCACAGAAAGTTCTGTTGGACACTGCCCCACGGGATTTCCCATGCAGCAGAGAAACCCTCAGTTACAGGGCTTCCCAGATTCTAACGTAAATGCTATTCATTTCACAGATGAAAAATTGTCTCTAACAGCCCTTATCCAAGTCCAGCAAACCCTCTGTTGCAAATGTACACAGAGATATTTTAAGAGCTAAGTAACCACCTCTGAAGGTACTGATTCCAAATTAGGGCAGTTCATACCCTGGCTTACAATCCTGGAAGCACTGGTTTTTGTTGTTGTTGTTGTTGTTTGTTTGTTTGTTTTTTCATCAGCAGCTGCAAATAGTAATTCACTTCTCCTAGGGTGAAACTTAGAGTTAACTCGTAGGAGCAGATCGCCATCTTCATAATGAAGAATTTCAATGACAAATTGCCATGTAGGAAATGCAGTGGAGGCTCAGAGAAGAGTCCAGCTCTTCCCTGCCTTTGAGCATCCGCAAGTGCTGTTCCTCTTATCTGGAATAGTGGGTTTTTCTCTTTTTACCTGGATACCTTTTACCTAATATTTTCTATCTCAGTTTAGAGAGTGGTTATTTAAAATGGGCTCTTCTTTGATGAGTTACGTAAGGTAGGTTGCTGCTGCCCTTTGCCCTGAGGGA
Source organism: Aotus nancymaae (assembly GCF_030222135.1). Lineage (NCBI taxonomy): Eukaryota > Metazoa > Chordata > Mammalia > Primates > Aotidae > Aotus > Aotus nancymaae. The sequence continues at coordinate 80,491,630 of NW_026988450.1, read as the reverse complement.
CAGGCCCTCTCACCTCACAGTGTTTGTCACCATTTGCCATTGTGTATTGGCTCGAGTATTTATATATACCTTATTTTACTCCCTCCCCCACTAGCAAATCATTCCACAAGGTAAAAGAACACAACCGTGTTGTTCACTGTTGTATTCCAAGAATAGGAGCATTAGCAAAGAGCAAAGTGAACAAATGCAGTGTTATAGGATATTCACCATCATCATCACTGTCATCATGGTCATCTCATCATCATGTCTGGAAAGGTATGACGGGTACTTCCCAGGGCATTGAAATATTAGATGAGTAAAGGGACTTGGCAGGAATTCCACTGGCAAAGTCAGGATTAGAATCCATGGCTATTCATTTTTGGGTGATTTGTTTACCATGTTATTTCTGAAAACCAGGACTCTAGGGGTAGAAGATATCCTTAAAAATATCCAGCCTAGGGGTAGAGACTCAGGCAGCTACAGGGGCCAGGCAGGTATTCTACCTGTGTGAATCAGCCTGCACAAGACAGTGGAGGGTGATGGCAAAACTGCCAGCATCTTCACCTAGAGGGAGTTTCATTCAACTCTGTCAAAACAAGATTAGTGCCTTGGACTGCTGCCCTCCACTTTACTCTAGTCTGTGCTAGATTCCTCCTCCCCAGTGTCTCCAGAAGCACTGCCAGATTCCCTTCCTCTCAAAGCAGCCGTTTTGTATTTGGGGTAGTTCTACCATCAGCAAGACCCCCGAGGTGTGCACATGGGAGGGAAGAGCTGTGAGGTGGGACTTCCTGTTCTCCCTTCCCAGGCTCTGTCCTGCAAGCTAAGCAAGTCTGGTAGGAGACCCTGTGGCTTTTTGGGTACCAGTTTACCTTCCAGCCTAGGCCTCCTGGGAGATTTGTCCAGGCAAACATCAAAGAGTTTGCTCAGAGTTTCCAGAGTTGAAGCATTAGTTGCAGGTCAAATATAGTAAGCATCTGGATTCCCTCATTAGACTTGCAGAAGAGGGCAAAGAAATGGCAAGGAAAGCTTTCAGCTGTGATGGAGAATGGTAGAGAGGGCTCTAGTATTTCCTTGTTCTGACAGCATCACCTCCCTATTACCAGAGGCTTTCAGAGGACTGCTGAGTCATCCTGACCTTTGGAAATGCTCCCGCCTCTGCCTCTCTAGGCTCCAGCTCACCTCGAAGAGGCTGGCAGTTTCTCAGAGTGAAGTGGCAGTTGCGTGAGCAGAGGCAGAAGCAATGTAGCCAGAGAAAGCCAGCGTGGAAATGCCAATCTGCCTTTTTTGGAACCTGACAGCCCAAGCAGGGTACCCACATGTGGCTTCAAGTTCCAGATTCACTTGTAGAGTAGCCTCTATGGGCCCTCTGGGAAGAGAAAAAAGGGAGAAGTGATGGTCATGCCCTGACATAGCATCACTGCCAGCAGCATCCTCAATCACCATCATTGTCATCATACCGTTATCATCACCATCATCACCACCATCATGACCATTCCATCATCACCATCACCATCAAGACCTTTTCATCATCATCATCACCATCATCATTATTGTCATCATCACCATCTCGTCATCATAATCATCACATTATTACCATTAACTCATCATCATCATCATCATCATCATCATCACCACTATTCCACCCTCTTCACCATCATCACCATTTCATCATCATCATCATCATCATCATCATCATCATCATTGTCTCATCATTGTTAATGTAGCTGCAGTCTTCTACGTGATATATAAGAACTAATTGCTGAGTTCTTATTATGTGCACAGCTCTGTGATAATCATCTTATTCCCCACCAACCTCCAAGACTTGCATTTCAGAGATAGGGGTAATGAAACTGAGAGTGGTCTACATAATGGGCAGAAAATACATTCCCCAGTTGGAAAGTATCAAGATAGTATTCCAACCAAATGTTGCCTGTCTCTAAAGTGTGTGCTCTCACTGTACATGGGACTTTTCCTTCATAGCGTTTATTACAACTGCACTTGAGGAATTATCTGTGTGGTGGCCGTCTTCCTGACCTGGTGTGAGTTTCATGGTGAAGGGCATCTTGTTCACTGTATCCCCAGTGCCTCATCCAGGCCTTGCGTGGAGTAGGCTCTCAGTACCCACTCGTTGCTTGAGTACATTTGTGGACCATCACACTGTCTCAGTTTTATGTAATCTTTCCAAGTTTCCAAATGTATTTCACCTTCATTGTACTTCTTTAATCCTAAGGCAGAACTAAGGAAGGCAGGACGGGTGTGGGTGGTTCCGTTTGACAAATGAGAGAAAGTGATGACTGTAGCTACTCCGTGACTTAGCCAGACCACCAATCTTAATTTCTGACCTATGAGTCAATGTGATTCTAAATTTCATCAAGGTCATAAATGCTAGTGTTCTGAGGGCCCCAGTGGAGCAGAGATTCACTTGAAATCCCTCAGCAAGTTAGGGCCACCATTCTGTGCCCCTTGATCAGCCCACCACATGGGAGCATGGTCTAGCGAAACTGGACCATTGACCACAGGGAGCTGAATGTTGCTGGCAGGGCCGACCTTGAGAGACTGGCCACTCTATCTCAGCTGTTTGTCCTTTCCTTTGGATTACTTCACATCCTTTGTCTTTTGACATCTTCTCTTCCCCTTTCCCCAAGCTTCTGGGAACCGCTGCTGGTGAGTTGCTCCGCTCAGAGTACCCAGCCCCCTCCTCTCTAAGTAACTCCACCAACAAGTTCCTCTTCCGTGTCTGTTGCTCCTTCTTCATTGACCTCAACTTCACCTGTTGCCTTCACCCAACTGTTTCCACCAGGTTTCTACACCCTGAGCCTGTAGCCTATGTTGTGATCCCTCCCAGGAATATAAACAAAGCCACTTGCCATATTTTCTTTGCCTAGGCGCTGGAGGTACAAATTCTATTCCACCATGATGAGTGTGTGATTCTGGTCATGTTTCTTTACTCCTCCAGCCCTCAGTTTCCTTATCTGTACAGTGGAGATCACAAATGCACCACTTCATAGGTTTTACTTGAGGAGTCACAGTTAATACATGGCAAGTGCTCAGAACAGTGCTCAGCACTTAGAACGAACTCACTAAATGTCTGTATTATTCAGCTCTAATAAGTGGAGGCAAAGGGGAAGGAAGGCATGCAGTTCCCTCAAATGGCACCCAGTAGATAGCCTCCCAGTAGACACATGCACAGATTTAGATTTGGCAATGTCTCTGAATATGATGCACTTATAAAATTACTGGGAAAGATGTTAAATGTTTAGTAAATGCAAGGACTGTTTATGAATTTATATTACTAGAGAATAGGGTACTGACCCTGTAATGCTCTGTAAGTTGTAGAGATTTCCTTGCAACCTGGATATAATCAGATGAGATCATAGTGTATTATGGGAGAATCCCTTTTCCTCCCTAGATATCTCCCATAATATGCTTGTGCACTTACTCATATCGTGTCGCCAAAGAAGCCTGGATTTCTCACCAAAGGCACCTGCGTGCAGGGGCCAATTATTGCCCAGCAACAAGCTCTATTTCAACACAGAGAACATGTGCCACTTATCTGAATGTCTTTCATCTGTTCAGCCAGTCTTCAAATTGGAGAAAGGAGTAGTATCTTGGCTGCAAATCTCATTTCATTTCCTGTCTTCTTCATCGAGCAGATTTGGCACAGATTTGCCTTTCATTTCAGGGTAGTAAGGAAAATATGGAACTAAAGAAAATATGGAACTTCCTATAGAAATTGGAAGAGCCGCAAGCAAAGCCACCCAGGACACCAGGTGGAGATCCCCACAAGCATGCCACTGCCCGCTTGGGAAATCAGGGAGCGAGTATCTCTTGGGTGGTAGGAGTAGCTGGAAAGCAAACCTCTCATTGGAAGGTCCCTGAAGAAGCCACCAGCAACATCATGATCCTCCTCCTGCCTCCTGAACTGACCATGATGCCTCAGCCCAGATGGCCTTTGATGAGACAGCTGGAGCGTTGAGGTTGACTCCCATGATTTTAGCAAGTTTTCATCTTCTCCAGCCTCTGCCAGCTTTGGGTCCACAAATCGAATCCAATTTTCATAAGCACTTATGGAGCTTTCCTGGGGTATTTCCCTAGCTTGGTGCTTGGGACACAGAAAGATTAGGCCTGTGCACTAGTTTCAACCTCTGATGCAAGATATGAACACAGATAAATATAATACAGGCAGTGTCATGTAGACACCATGGGAAGGGTATAAACAAAGATGTGTCTTCCCTGTGCCTGGCACAGGGTCTGGAACACAGTGTACTCTCGATAAAACTGTAATGAATAAAGAATGAATAAGTGCTATGATTGAATGAATGAAATGGAGTGAGCAAGCAAATCCACTGAACACCGTGATTCACCGTGAGAGTAGGAAATGTTTCAAGAATGAAGAGGTCAGCAGTCCCAGCAGTACCAGCAGTCCTTATGCCATGCTTGGTGTTAGAGCAAGGTTGGATTGAAGCCCTGTGTACCGTGGTCTCAGTGCACTTGGACAGAGGCATCAGCTTGCCGGAAAGCTCACAGTGCCCATCACATTAGCCTTAAAGAAGTGGCCCTATGCTTTCTTTGACATGTCTGTAAAAACAAAGACTAGAGTATGTGAGAAAATACGGTAATAGTACTGTAGGTGATGGGAGAGAATACAAGCCCTATCTCATGATGAAGAAGTATATATAATCTCTGATCTACTTATGACTGTACATACTTCAGAACTATTGAAACACATTTATTATAAAATATTATGGGATTGAAACTTTGTAGTTCAGCAGTTATGAACCCAAATGCCTACAGGGATTGGCAAGTATTTCAAATGAAAGGCATGACTAGGGCAAGACAATAGGGAGCAGTGAGGCTTGCAGGGAACTGGCAAAGTCTAATTTCTCTAAAGAAAGCAATCACTGCTTCTGCTGATTGATGCTGAGTGGGGATGGTCATTTATCAGGTCTTATTTGTCACAAGAGGGGGAATCTGGATTTTTCTGTTAACTTTCTCCATTTTCTATCCTACCTTGTGAACCCAACAAAACACATTCATAGGCCAAATTTTGCCCGTGGACTGTCTGTTGGCCACCTTCGCCCTCCTTATTGCCCTTTCTACTCTGGCACCACACCTGAGGAGAGAATTTGGGAAATTTGATGGTGGTTTGGATAATGAGAATGGGGATGACTCTCCTTGCAAAAAAAAAAAAAAAAAAAAAAAAGGAAAAGCAATGGATGGGGAGATAGTTGGATTTCAGGGGAAAGGGAAAGTGAAGGCATGGTACCTTTTAAAGGAGATATGATGCTGAAGAAAGAGAGAGGATCATGGCTTGGGTTTGAGCTAGAGGCAATCAAATGAGTTTAGAGAGTGTTAGAAAGATGGTAAGCGATCATCCTCCATCCGAATTTGCAGAAAACTGATGATGAGCAATGGTGGATATGAGATTGGGCAGGGAACAGGGCAATGATTGATGGATTGATGCCCAGTGGAACTAGGAGGTTACTGCCAAGGACACATGAAAAGAGTTTTGCTTCACAAGCAGAAAGAACAGTTCTCCTCCAAGTCTGAAAAGAGGAGGAATAGGAAGAAAGAGCTGTGTGGAAACGGGATGGTTCTGTGCATGCAAAATTATCCCCTTTATTAGAGAAAATACAATGACTCATGAGAGTTATTTTTGCCTGGTGAAAACTGCATGGTTGCCTGAGAGTTTTGTATAGGCATTTGTCAGGTTGATTAGAGGTGGATATGCTCTGAATGTCTCTTTTTCCACAGGTTTCTAAGATTAGAGAGATGGGAAGCTGGTAGCTGACATAGAACCTTAATTTAACCTCTTCAAGTTCAACAGTGACTAGATAGGTTTATGACAGAGAAACCAGGTCTGCATTAAGCCCACAGCGGAATGGGCAGTTGTGCATGTTTTCATTCATTTATTTGTTTATTCAATTATTCACTTATTTTTCACTGACTCATTCATTTGTTCAGTTATCAAATTGCATTGCTAGGACCCGAGGGAAGAGAAGGCACTCACAGATGGCAGGGCCATAAGACCTACATGTACATGATTGTGATGCGAGGCAGAATGTCCATGGGTCTGGCAGGAGTGAGCTAGATGAAGAGCTCAGAAGTCAAGAGGAGAAGGCCTAGAAAGAGGAAACATTTGACTTGAACCTCTTGAGGTGGCGAGAACATGCCTTCAGCTGCATAAATGAAACTCCTTATCTAACTTTAAGGTTGAAAAAGATTGAACATGACAGGTCTCCAGTACATACCTCTTCCATTGAGGTTTGTGAATGACTCCTGCCTGCGGGGTGGTCAGGCACGAATGCTGAACTCAACAGGAGACCTCTTCCTCAGTATTTGACACTTTGGCTCCTGGCTGGCATAGTTTTCTCTTCCTCTCTTTGCTCCTGCCAGACCAGAACTGTCCAGTAGAACTTCCTGTGATGATGGAAATACTCCATATCTATACTATCCAATATTGTAGCCGCTCACCACATGGGATTACTGAGCACTTGAAATGTCTTTCCTGTGACTGAGGAACCAAATTTTAAATGTGATTTAGCCGCAAGTCATTTGAATTTAGATGAATGATCACATGTAGCTAGTGACAAGTACATCAGAGAACTCCTTGAGGTATGCAGCTCAGTTCCTAGCTCTCAGCAAGTGCTCAACATACGTGAGATGAAGGAAACTGCTTGTTCCTACTTAAAATCTAGGCTGCTCTTTAAGAAGAGTGAATTTCTTTTTAAATTTCTCTTATTTTATTTTACTTTAAGTTCTGGGATACATGTGCAGAAAGTGCAGGTTTGTTACATAGGTATACATGTGCCATGGTGGTTTGCTGCACCTATCAACCTGTCATCTAGGTTTTAAACCCTGCATGCTTTATCTGTTTGTCCTAATGCACTCCTTCCTCTTGCCTCCAACCCCAGACAGGCCTGGGTGTTTGATGATCCCCTCCCTGTGTTCATGTGTTCTTATTGTTCAACTCCCACTTATGAGTGAGAATGTGCAGTGTTTGGTTTCTATTCTTGTGTTAGTTTGCTGGGAATGATGACTTGCAGCTTCATCCGTGTCCCTGCAAAGGACATGAACTCATTCTTTTTTATGGCTGCATAGTATTCCATGGTGTATATGTGCCACATTTTCTTTACCCAGTCTATCATTGATGGGCATTTGGGTTGGTTCCAAGTCTGCTATTGTGAACAGTGCTGCAATAAACATACATGTGCATGTGTCTTTATAGTAGAATGATTTACAATCCTTTGGGTATATACCCAGTAATGAGATTGCTGGGTCAAATAGTATTTCTGGTTCTAGATCCTTGAGCAATCACCACACTGTCTTCCACAATGGTTGAACTAATTTACACTCCAACCAACAATATAAAAGCATTCCTGTTTCTCCACAGCCTTATCAGCATCTGTTGTCTCCTGACATTTTAATAATCACCATTCTAACTGGCGTGAGATGGTATCTCTTGTGGTTTTGATTTGTATTTCTCTAATGACCAGTGGTGATGAGCTTTTTTTCATGTTTGTTGGCTGCATTCAGAAGAGTAAATTTCTTTACAGAGAAGGCCTTTGTGTTGCTGGATGTCCTCGTAGGTTTGGGTGTACATGTCTTCCAGTAAAAGCTACTCCATCTCTATTCCCAGGGTCTGGGTGTTGCCAGGAGTCCAGGATTTTGGGAATGGGGAAACTAATCTTTCTAATAGCAGAAAAATGTGGACTTCATGGTGATGGCAAAACACTGGGAGGTGTAAACAGAGTGGAGCCAGGAAATGTGGGCTATTTGCTTGTCATATAAGCCCTTTCCAGGCTGGAGTGCAGTGGTGCCATCTCAGCCCACTGCAACCTCTGCCTCCTGGGTTCAAGCAATTCTCATGTCTCAGCCTCCTGAGTAGCTGGGATTATAGGCATCCACCACCACACCCAGCTAATTTTAAAAATATTTTTAGTAGAGATGGGATTTCACCCCTGCCCCGTATTAAGGATCCAAACTCATAAAATGTTTAGTGTGAGTGCATTTTTCTTTTTTTTTAAGAAACCAGTGAAGAAGCTGACCATGGTACCTGGTGGTAAATTGCAAAACAGAGACTTCACCCAGCAAGGAAGTCTTGGGGATACAGAGGTGTCTGAGTGAACTAATTGCATTCCCAGGCATTTTGAATTGGCAGAGGACAAAGTTGAATAATTTAGATTTTTGAAGGGTGAGGGAGTCCTCTAGATTGCCCAATTTGAGTTGGAATGAGTGAATAAATGAGTAGATGGATGAATGAACGGAAGTTAAAAATAATATACAACATAGATTCTTATTTTTAACAAAATTTACAACTTCTTGTCTGGAAGGACCCTGCTCCTGGCTTTGTTCCAGCCACTGCTTTGTTCAGAGGAGGTGCCTCAGGCCCAGAGAGGGGAATAGACTGACCTGAGGCCACATAGCTGCCCGATGAATGGTAGAACAAGAGCTGGAGCCCAGGTCCCTCAATTCCAATTCCCATGCCATCTTATCCCAAGTACTTTTATAATGCGGGAAAAGGAAGTTTTTAGTATGCATGCAGCTTCTTTAATGGTTTTGCCCTGTGGTATCTCCTCATTCTCAACACTGCTTTCTCCTGAGGTTTCGTGAGACCAAGCTAGCTGCCCTCCCCCTACCCCTGACCCATGTTATACAAGCCCCATTAAGAGAAGTCTCCTTGAGGAGGAGATGGAGGTCTTGAAGTTCACATTTCCATGAGGTCTCAGCATCTCTTCTTCTTGAACCATTGCTTACCCTGAAGACCAGTTTCCTGCCTGACTGTTCTGCTAGAAGTAGCTCATTTTTTCTGCGTCAACATCCGCTCAACAAGAACGGGCATTTGCTAACAAACAATCGGTGTGCTCCTGAGAGCACAGATGGGAATTCTGGCGGGCGCCATTGGCGGGTAACGCTACTGAGTGTTCTCACACCCTTGGCTTCCCTCGGAACACCACTGTCAAACCACCAACTTCCAAAGAGCCATAATCAAAACAACAGTGATGATACTGAAATGAACAGCACATATGTGTCAGGTACTCTTCTAAATGCTATCATATAGTAATTACTTACCCTGTGACCCTCTGAGGTCAGTATCACAATCACCTGCATTTTATTATCCCTCAAAGAGGACATGGAGCTTGTCCAAGCTCACATAGGTAGGAAATGGCAGAGCTCAGGAGTCAAACCATTTAAATCCCAACGGTTGGACTCCTGAGTCTGGGCTCCCAGCCACTCCCCTGTGCAGGAGGATCACTGGGAAGTCAGACCAGGGTATTCAAATTCAGTTCTGCCTTTACACATTTATGTGTGACCGTGGGGCCATGCCTAAGCCTCCTCACCTCCAGGGTCCTCCTAGGTATGCTAATACTCTCAGAGGGTCATTATGAGAATTAAAATGGATGATATCTAGAAAGTGCTCCCCACTGTACTCTGCCCAGTATCTGAAGGTCCTCAATAAATCCGAAAGGAAAGGAAATCATAGAAGCCATTTATTTCTCCAGACTTTGACCATCTGAGATTTGCCCCTGAATTTTCCCTCCTAGCCAGCCCATCTCTATGTGGCCCCAAGATGGTGCCTATCTTTGCTATGTTGAATTGATTTGGAAAAATATTTAGATGATAAGAATATCATGTGCATTTATGATGTTCCTTTCTTGGCAAGTGGTTTGCAAAGCTCATTTCTATACTGCCAAACTTCAGAGTTCAGTCTTATGGCATAGAATCAACCCCCAAAAGGTTGGGGCAATATGCATTGAGTATTTATTATCCAGGCATGGATCAAGGCATGTTGATTTTTATTCTCACATTGAGTGCAAATGCATTTTCCTGTAGCAATGGTGTATGAATTGTGATTTCTAAACTACAAGGTCAGCGGGTTTTGGGGGTCTGAGAGTCTTCATTTATTTATTTATTTTTTATTATACTCTAAGTTCTGGGGTACATGATGCAGATCATGCAGAGTTGTTACATAGGTATACATGTGCCATGGTGGTGGTTTGCTGCATCCGTCGCCCCGTCATCTACATTAGGTATTTCTCCTAATGCTATCCCTCCCCAATCCCCCAATCCCTGCTATTCCTCTTCTAGCCCCCAACCCCCCAGGCCCCGGTGTGTGATGTTCCCCTCCCTGTGTCGGTGTGTTCTCATTGTTCAACACCCACTTATGAGTGAGAACACATGGTGTTTGGTTTTCTGTTCTTTGTCAGTTTGCTGAGAATGATGGTTTCCAGCTTCATCCATGTCCCTACAGAGGACATGAACTCATCCGTTTTACGGCTGCATAGTATTCCATGGTGTATATGTGCCACATTTTCCTTGTGCAGTCTATCATTGATGGACATTTGGATTGGTTCCAAGTCGTTGCTATAGTGAAGAGTGAGGAGTCTTTTATGCCTGTGAATGCCATGTCTGTAGAAATGTTTCCTGAGTCCCAAACTGTTAATCAATGTGTGATTAACAACAGGTAATGTTGTTACCAACCCTTCTTCATTCAGACATTCATATGGTGGGTGCTGACCCTAACTTTTTTTTTTTTTTTTTTGACAGAGTCTTGCTCTGTCACCCAGGCTGGAGTCCAGTGATATGATCACAATTATGGCTTGCTGTAACCTCAACCTCTGGGGCTCAAGCAATCCTTCCACCTTAGCCCCCTGAGAGGCTGGGACTACAGGCACACACCACCATGATTGGCTAACTTTTTAAATTTTTATAGAGACTGGGTTTATTGCTTTCATTTTGTTGCTTAGGCTGGAATCGAATTTCTGGGCTTAAGCGATGCTATTCTCCTGCCTTGGCCTCCCAAAGTGCTGAGATTACAGGCATAAGCCGCCAAGCCTGGCCTTACAGTTCTTGACTTGAGAAACCGTTATACCTCAGGATGTTCCATGGACAGGTTTCTGGGGTATCCATTCCTCTGGAATTAATATAAGTGTCATGGCCAACTTTAGCTAATAAGGAGCCTTCATACAAATTAGAAAAAGGTGGCACCCAACACTTTTAGAAGGAAAAAAATGCAAAAAGGACCTCCTCTCTGGGCAGACCTGTTACCAAAATGGACCTTTTCCTCTTGGCTTTTCTCTCTAGTACTCAGTGCTTGCTGAATGGAATGAGGGCTGGAGTCTAGATTCCTGCAGAGGCCCTTTGGACAGGTACCCTTATGCAGTACACAACCTGAACAGTCCTGCAAGAGGGCTGTGAATTATTGCCTATACCTATGACCATTTTAGAGTGAGGGAGCTATGTGTTATGTTGGATGTCTCTGATGCAAAAAAGATTTAATAGGCACTGGTGCATTATAGGATGATGGGTGCCCAATATAGAGAATAATTATGAGGAGGGAGAGGGAGCGAGCACTATAAACTGCTGCTCGAAAGGACTGTATGACACTGCAAGGGATAGGGGGACTTGGCTAACAAGAGAGGAAGTGGTTGGTGCAATGCTTGAGCACGTGGATCCCAAAGTCGGGCTCCCTGACTTCAGATCCCCATTACTCATCTTTTGGACCTTATAACACCGCTGTGCCTCTTATCATTTGTGGTCACCTATTCTTTGTCTGGAGCTCCATGGATATTATCCTCCAACCCTCCCTCCCCCATCATGCAGGTACGTTTTACAGAAAGGGACACAGAAACCCTAGGAGAGTAAGTCACTACAGCAGGCCTTGTGTTTGGACATGGGATAGAGCCACCCTTTGAAAGTGGATCTCTGACTTGGAAGGTGTTGGGTGGTGTGTGGCCCACCCCATGAGGGTCCCCAGATGTGGAGGTGGAGGCACAGCTGGGGGCCATGCTGATGGTGCAGGGGAGGCCCCTGTGACTTGCCTCTGGAAACCCTGCTGGCATTGGTTGGGGTAGGTCCCTGCGTGCCCAGCCCTAGACCCTCCCCATGGGAATACACAGTCAGGTGGGAGAGGCAAGAAAACGGGACTCCTCTGCCTCCCAAAGTGCTGAGATTACAGGTGTGAGTCAGCACACCCAGCCACAACTTTGACATTTTTCTAACAGTAAGAACATTGGGAACAACCTAAATGCCCAATATGGGAAGATGTAAATCAACTCCACCTGTCTCTGTCACTGTATCATAGATGCCTTGATGACCTCCGAGATGGTACATGCCCTAGATGGAATATTATGTAGTCCTGCTAAAACTTGTTTCATGGCCAGGTGCAGTGGCGCACACGCTTTGGGAGGCTGAGGTGGGTGTGTCACTTGAGGTCAGGAGTTCGAGACCAGCCTGGCCAACATTGTGAAACCCTGTCTCTACTGAAGAAAATTAGCTGAGTGTGGTGGTGTGCGACTGTAATCCCAGCTACTTGGGAGGCTAAGGCAGGACAATCCCTTAAACTCGGGAAGCGGAGGTTGCAGTGAGCTGAGATTGTGCCATTGTACTCCAGCCTTGGCCACAGAGCAAGACTCCGTCTCAAAAGCAAAAAATAAAAAACTTGTTTCATAAAGAGTTCACAGTAGCATAGGATAAAGTTTATGTTACTATGTTTAGGAAAAAAAAGAAAATCAGGGCACATAGAGAATATATAGTATCATGCAACCACCCCAAATATACAAAATCCATGGGTCACAAATTTATAAAATACTAAAAATGGTTGATTTTGGGTGATGTGACTTTGAGTAATACATCAATTTTTCTTTATTATTTGTATTTCCATTTTTCATGTTGTAGTAAGAAGGTATTATGTTTATAAAGGGAATCAGCTTCCTTGAAATGCTGACTCCTAGCTTTCCTAAGACCCTTTCCCCTGAGTTTGCATTTATGTGGGACAGCATCTTACTAATGAAATATTTATAAGGCCAGGAAGTATGGGAATGTTTTAAATATTTTAACCTAGGCTCATTTTCTCTGTTGTTTTCTCTTTGCGCGCGCTCTCTCTCTGTCTCACTCTCTCTCTCTATCTCTCTCTCTTTATTGCTGAACTTTCTTACCACTGAAGTCCTGACACTTGGACCTGCAAGGCTTAGAGTGATTGGTAAGGCTTGCTTTGCTTTAGGCCATGAGGAATTGCCCAGGCTTTATCTTGAAGGTCACTGAAGCTTTCTTACAAAGTTCACATACCCAGAAGGATGGCACTGAGGATGCCATGGAACCCTGTCTACTAAAAAGCAGGCCCTCTGTTCCTTTGTTTATTAACTGTCCATCTATCCATCCATCCATCCCTCCATCCATTTATCCACCCATCAACTCACTATGAACAAGTGTTGTGGATTCAAAGAAGAACCATGGGTCCTTCCCAGCACTCAAGGCACTTAGAGTTACAGGAGCAAACCCACAAACACATCATGATGGCATAGTGATGCAATGAAGAGAGGTGAGTGCCGCAGGAAGGACAGGTTCTGCACCAGGGAAGGGTCCAGCTAGGCTGAGGGGGCAGGCTTCTGAAAGGATTGGGCCAGATAAGGAAGAGGAAGGGAATTTCAGGTGCAGGGCACATCTTGAGCAAAGCTTTGCTAGCCAGAAACAAGATAGCTCAGTTGGTTTGACATTATGGAAAAATAAGTGGGATATTGTATTGGGAGGAAGCACAAGGACAGAGAAGGATTTGAGAACCAGTTAGGAAAGTGTGGCCAGGAGTGAAGAAAACTGAGAATGGGGAACCCACTGTTTGTTAGGTTACCAACTTCCCACACCTGAAAGACTATCATATGGCGAAGGAATTGATTCATTATCTCTGTGTGTTTCTGGCAGATAGAACTAGTGCTCAGGGGTAGAGGTGGCACAGTTTGCATGTCAGAGCTGTCCTACTGTGCAGCAGGTGCCTTCCGCAGGAGCTTAACATCTAATGCATTTCTAGCCAGCCTCTGATGGCAGCATGGCTTATCTGGGTCCCTCTGGCTCACAGTCTCTTAATGTGTTGCTGCCAAGCTATTGCTGGGGTTGTAGTCTCATCTGTGAGCTAGAGTGGGGAGGAAAGGTCTGCTTCCAGGCTCACTCACGTGGTTTTTAGTCTGCCTTGGTCCCTCCCTACAGGCACCTCTCCATGTGTTGCCTCATGACATGGCAGCTGGCTTCCCTGCTGGCTAGTGACCCAAGCAAGAGTGGGAGAGAGTGTGCAACGAGACCCCCAAGGACGTCAAAGTCTTTTCGTATCCTAATCCCAGAAGTGACATCCCATCACTCTGTTTTACTCTATGCATTAAAAGCAAGGCACTAAATCCAGATCACAGTCAAGGGGAGGGGATTGCACAAGGATATGACTATCAGGAGGCAGGCATGATCAGAGCATCTTAGAGACTGCCGACCACTGCCTACCACAGAAATTCTGACTGGCATGCCCTGATGACTCAGCTGTCTTGAGATTTCTGGTCTACTTCAGAGTTCTGCAGTCATGCTTCATCTTCAGCCTTTGCAAGACAGTTTCTCAGTGCCATAAACGAAGAAGCCCATTAAGGAATCTCTTCCTCTCCCACAGCAGCAATGAGTATAATATTTATGTCATATTTGCCTGTTTACTTGTTTATATCCCATTATACTATGCTGTGTCTCCATTACAATGCTAAACTCCCAGTGGACACAGGTCCTTCAGTATGGTGGGTGCTCAATAGATATTTTTTTGAGAGAAGAAGGAGCAGAAGGAGGAGGTAGAGAATAGAGAAGAGGGGAAGGGGACAGGGAGGGGAGGAAGCAGCAATCACAGCTGCCCAGGCTATTACTATTTAGAGTCTGTGTGATAGATGTTAACAGATACCAGATGTTAACCCCTGGATGCCGTTTTTTCCAAACCAGAGGCCCCAAGGGTGGCCATATGGGGGGCACCCCTGAGTCTCAGCTGGGGTCCCTGCAGGTGAGACTGGGTCAGCCCTCAAAGGTGATCCTCCTGGAGGCTGAGACCCTGACTAAGGCCACCTCTGACTTTCTAAGTTAAAAGCATGAGTTTCATAAGCAGACAGTCTGGGATTGAATCTCAGGGCCTTTACTATGAGCTCTGTGATTTTGGGAAACACTAGACTTTCAAATTCCTCTTCTTCAGTGTGCAGAGATAACAGTTTTCACAGGGTTGTCCTGGGGTTAGATGGATTTCTCCAGGTGAAGGGCACAGGACAGTGCCTGGTTCCTAGAAGGTGCTTCACAAGTGTTAGCAATAGTGCTTATCCTGTTCCCCTGGTGGGCACAGCACCCAGCCACCCAAGGGGACTGGAAGCCAGGAAAAATAGGACAGGTGGGGACATTCAGTTTCGTGGCTTGTCAGAAGCCACCCCAGTGGACACAGCCTTTATCACTGTGACGTGCTGATCATGGACAAGATACAGGGCAGAAAAGATGTGTCTGTCAGACCCAGTGGCTGCCACTAACTTCCAAGGCTCTCAGTTCTGGGACACACAACTGACAGACTGCCCAGTGTGGCCTGGGAAAGCCACCGGGGCTGAAGTGGCCCAGCAGCTGCTGCATCTTCCTCCCACTGCAGGTGTGTATCGCCATCATCTTATATATGCCTTATAGAGTGTCGACACACAAGTCTCTGGCTACAGAAAATCAGGGACTAGGGAACTCCCACTTACTCCTCAGCTACTGATGTTTTGCCTCTGGGGTCTCAAGATTTTGAAAAAGAACCCCTTGCATTTGGAGGACATGGTGAGTTTTTGCTGACATGTCCATCTGCCACTTCTGAGACAAGCCCAGGAGTAGAGGGCAAAGTCACAGACTAGAGTCGCCCAAATGGCAAAAGGCGCTGGGTGTCGAGAGGAAGGCAGTGTGCCTGACGGCCCCCAATGTGAGCACTTAGCACAGCTGCAGGAGGGAGATAGATCCCTGGAGGTTTTCCTCAAGCAAATGGCATTTAAACTAAGACCTGGTGCAGGCAATATTCATTACCTGAGATGGCCGTAATAAAGTACCACAAATCTGGTGTCTGAAAGCAACAGAAATTTATTTTCTCCCAGTTCTGAAGGCCGGAAGTCCCAAATCCATCAGGGTCTTTCCCACTCTCAGAGCTCTAGGGGGACAATCCATTCCTTGCCTCTTACGGGTTCTTGTGCCTGTCCCAGCATTCCTGGGCTTGTGGCCACATCACTCCAGTCTCCACTCCATCTTCACCTTACCTTTCTATCTGTGTATCTATGCTCTGGATGTCTCTTATAAGGATGCTTGTCATCGGACTTAGGGCCCCCGCCCAGATAATCCAGATGATCTCTTCATCTGAAGATCCTTAGCTTTAATATATCTGAAAAGATTCTTTTTCCAAATATCTCATTTATAGTCTTCAGGGTGTAGATGTATATTTTGGGGACCACCATTCGGCTAACTACCCAGGTCTACCATACACAGCTGCACAGAGTGTGCACAGAACAACTCCAAGGGGCCTAATTCATGAGTTGCAAGGGCACACCTTGAACAACGGTGTGGGGTAGTCCTGAGGATGAGGGCAGTTCTGTCTTCTCAGGCTTCGGCAGTCAAGCTGCTGTGCTTGTCCTGTAGAGTTTGGGGAATACTGTGTCAAAGCTAGAGAGATAACGAGAGCAGATCTGGGATGGACTGAGTGCCAGCCTGTTGGTGATACAATGCCGTGGAAGGTTTTCTGGCAGAGGCTTGTCTTGATTAGAGCTCCCTGGGGGTGCCTTGGGATGTGGGAAGGACCAGAGCTACACCAGCCACTGTCGTATGTTGTGATGGGAGCTGACAAGGTGTGCATGGCCTCTGAATTCCAGAAAGACATGTGTCACCCTTGATGGCAACAAAGGTTTATTTCAAGAGAATCTCAGAATCTAGTATCCTTTTCTACTAGCAGACGTTTTGGTGTCTATACAGAATTAGAAATCCTTCCAGGACTTGGTTGGAGCTGCAAATTCAGCACTGAAAGATTCTAGGCATTTAAGTGTTTTCTGTTACATCACCCCGTTACCTGGGTTGCAGCACATGGTGGAGCTGGTGGAGGAGGTGAATGGAGGCTGAACAGCACATGGGGCTGCCTCAGCCAGGAGGAAAGCGTGCTGTTTTCTCATTTATATGGAGACATCTTAGGGCTTGCAAAGGTCCTGCCTGTTGCCCTGTTTTCGTGCTCTGCGGAGCTCCTGGTGTTACCTGCTACTTGCTCATTTGGGTACTGTCTTCCTCCCTCCATGAGAAGTTCCATAAAGGCAGTGTTCTTGTTTACTGGGGTTCAGTCCTCTTTCTCCAACATCCAGAAATTGCCTAGTAGCACTTAGTAGGCACTTGGCACGTACCTGCTGAACGTGACAATGAAGAGCTCAGTAACCGAATGGGCAGGTGGGGATGTGACAGCAGATTTACATTACCAGGAGGTCTCTCCGGCACTTTGTGGAGATATGATGTGAGGCATGTGACTCCTTAGAAAGTGTTGCAGCGACTCAGGAGAGAGGATGTGGCCTAGGAAGGAGCAGGTAAACATGAGAAAGAGAGGTAGAGAGGGCACTTTGAGGAACCAGAAACTACAATACCCAGAGACGAAGGAGGAGCTCGAGTTGAGGGGAAGAGGAGAGATACAGAATACTGTAAAAAATGGTATTTATTGAACGTTTACTCTGTACCAGGCACTGCTCCATGCACTTACTGTAGTATATAGAATAAGTATACTTATTGTTCTATATACCTATTCATGTATTAACTCTCTAGTTGTCACTGCAAGACTTGAGGTGGAAAGTATAGTTTTCTCTGCCCTACAGATAAGGAAATTGTGGTGTAGGAGAGTTTAAATCACTTGGCTGAAGTTCAAGTAACGTGGGCGTGTTCACCCAGCTGTCCAGAGTCAGTGTCAGGTGGAACTCAGGGGATCATTCCTTGAGCACACACCTATGGCCACCTCGCCATCTTGTCTCTCTAATTATGAGGCTGGCCTGGCCTGCCGAAGGTGAAGGATTTGGTTCTCTTTTATATAGGGTCAGTCCAGTTGCCCCTCTATCCCCACTCTTAGGCAGCATGACTATGACGCTGGGGGGCTGTTGTCCCCTGCAGCAGGGAGCCTGGTTAGACTGAGTGGGGTGCGGTGAGTTGGGAAGTGTGCAGGCAATGGGTCCTGAGGGTCAGCTGATGGGAAGCCCAGGCCTATGTCACTCTCCCATTCCTGGGTGTTTGCCTTGATGCTGTGGGCTCCTCCTCCAAGCCACCTGGGTTCAGTGCCTTCCCTCTCTGGTTCGGGTGAACATGGCACAGCCCAGCCATTCTGTGTGAGTGCAGAGAGCAGGCATCCTGCTCACCCATGCCCCCATGCTGGCTCTGGGGTCGATGGGACATGGTGCTTGTGGGATAGAGTCTGGAGATGCTCCAGGCCCTAGATCCCACAGAGATGCCTTCCCCTAATTTCTGTGAGTGGGGAGCTGTAGTACAAGTACAGGTGGGGCTTTCTGCACCCCAGGTTTCCCTTTTCCTGCCCACACCATGAGGGCTTTGTGTACATGCTTGCTGTGAACCCCCGGCCCATACATCTAAGCTCCTTTCACCCCCCCATAAAACAGCACCCGGGGTTTCCCCTTAGGCCTCCTTGTGCTCATACAGGTCCTGGGTTTTTCTAGGAACAGAGAACACGATGAAACCCATGGAGCCCAGCAGGTGCTTGGGGTGTCAGGCAGGGAATTGCATGGTCCTGGATGCTCAGTTGTGGGACAGCAGGGGGCACATGGGCTCCAAGTAGGCACATCCCTTCACCTGTGCAGATGGGCACGGCTGAATGAGGGTCCTAGTGGAACCCCAAAAGCCAGAGCTAGGACAGGTTCCTGAGTACCCAGACTCAAGGGCCATCCTCTGATACCTACAGATCTGGGATCAAACCCTGTTATCGTGTCGTTTGAGGCAGGGTACTTGAAATCTCTGAGCCTCAGTTTTTTTCATCTGTACAATAGGAATAATGAGATCATCTAACTTCATAGAGATGCTATGGGAATTCAAAGAAATAAAGTCAAAAAGGTCTTAGAGTGCCTGATCTTAGAGTGCTTCCCTCAGTCCCTGTTAGCTCTTTCTGTTTTCTCAGTTTTCTCTGGTTGCATGTTTCTTCTCACACATGAGATCCTGCATGTGTTAAAGACTATAAAACAAGGACCAAATCTGTCAAATTCGCCTTTGATTTTTCAGCACCTGCCTCCATGCCTTGCACATAGTCAGAATCAACTATTTACTGACTTTCTAAGCTCTAGGGTATAGCAATGAATAAAACAGACAAGCCTCCTTTGTCTTGGTAGTTTTATTTCAGTGAAGGGGATTAACACAAGAGCAGTAAATATAGAATATGGCTGGAGGCTGGAGGTGTTAGGGTGGAAAATAAAACAGGGAAAGAGGACTGACAGTTGCTATTTTAGGTGAGTTGGTTAGGGAAGGTTCTTTGATAAGGCAAATGAGTAAATGAATGAATGAATGACTGAATGAGTGGGTATCTCGGTCCCTCGGTGCTGCTATAACAAAATACCTGGGACCAGGTAATTTATAAAGAACATAACTTTATTTCTCATGGTTCTAGAGGCTGGAAACGCAAGTCGAGTCATGGGCAGGATTGGTGCCTTGTGAAGGCTAGGCTCTTCTTGCAAGATGGTGCCTTGTTGTTGAGTCCTCTGGAGGGAAGGAGCACTGTGTCCTTACCTGGCAGTGGGGATGGAAGAGATCAAGAGATAGTTCCCTTCAACCTTGAGCCCTTTAATCAGGGTATTAATCCAATTCAAGAGAGTGGAACCTTCATGATGCAATCACCCCTTAATACATTGCATTAGGGCTTAAATTTCAACATGAACTTCGGTGGAGACACATTCAAATCGTAGCGGTGGATGAGGGAGTGAATATTAACTGCCTGGGGGCAGGGATTGGATCTTCCTTCCCTTGCACAGTGCCTAACACACAATGGACACTCAAAAGATTTGTCTGATAGATGAAGTTCCAGGCTTTGGCCAAGAGTCAGAATCTCCACTAGCCCTGCTAGTGGTGGCCTTGGAACCCTGCCTGATGACCTCCAGGCATGGAACCCTATGCCTTTATTTGGAAGCCTCTGTCCTGATTGAGGAAGCTTTGCAAAGTTATTTTGTATGTCACACCACCTTCTGCACTCCTGGTATTTCCTCCTTCTGCCATGACACGGCTGGAGCCCTCAGCATCAGCTTTTACATTGTCTTTGGGTTTTTGCTTCAATGCCCCCAGAGACAGGAAGCTTAAAGTAATGCACATTTCAACCTCCTGCTGAGATATGTGTCTCTGCTACTTCCATTCAGGGTGGCCAGTTGCCTCCCACAAAGCCCAACAAATGTTGTCCCTTTTACATGGGACATATGAAGGAAAGGTTGTTCTTTCAGAATTTTCTCTTCTCTGGCCTAAATAGTCTCAGTTCTGTATTTGACTGCCTTTTTTTGCCTTTCATGATCCTCTTCTCTCCAGTTGAGATCCCAGAATCAGACACATCCACTTGGGTGCCGTAGTGGGAGCAGAAGCTAGATGTCTAATGCATCCAGCTGCATTAGTTTGCTAGGGCTGCCATAACAAAGTACTACACACTGGGTGAGTTCAACATGGAAATGTATTTTCCCACAGTTTTGAAGGCTAAAATTCCCAGATCAAGGGTGTCAACAGGGTGGTTTTTCTGGGGTCTCTCTCCTTGCCTTGTAGATGGCTGTCTTCTCCCTGTGTCTTCACATTTTCTTTCCTCTATTCATGTCTGTGTTCAAATATCTTCTTACAAGGACACCAGTCATATGGGAGCAGGTCACCCTAATGAACTCATTTTAACTTAATGACGTCTTTAGAAACCCTATCTCTAGATATAGTCACATTCTGAGGTCCCGGGGGTTAGGACTTCAACATATTAATTTGAGGGGGCACCATTCAGCGCATGACACCAGACAGTCATCTCTTTTTCAGGTGCGGATCAGAGGCCCAGAAATGGAAAGGTCTTGACCAGTGTCCCAAGTCTATATTTGACCCTGGACAGATCCTAGCTTTCTTGACCCCAGCACACTTCACTCCCCTGCATCCCTTGATTCCAACGTTTTATGAAATCCATCTGCAGCTCTCACAATTAGGTGGTTTTCTTTCCTTTTATTGACTGACTGTCCCCATCTGCACCTCCAGGACCCCAGGACAAGGCTCAAGAAAGCCTGTCACTGTGTGGGCATCAGCTGGGCCCACTCCTGGGCTTCTACCGAGCTGTGTTGTGTGGCAATCCTGGAAACAGTGGGAATGTGGCCAGGGAACACGCTGCCCTGATTTATTTTTTCTAAAGAAAAAAAAAAACTAACTAGGACAGTGAATACAGAATTATTCTGGGTTTGTTCAGCCTCTAACTGGCAAGCCTCTAACTTTGCTTCACACAAAATTAAATAACAGGTGGAACTCAGTGGAGCTCAGTTGCAGGAAAGCTCAGGAAGCAGCACATTATGATGGCAACTGCTGGGCTCTGGAGCCAGCAGAGCCGGGTTCCACCTTTGGAGCCATCACTGGCCCACTGGGAGACCCTGGGAGGTTGCTATCTAGCCTTATCCTATAAAAATGGGGCTGATCTACTTATCGTTCTTACCCTCCCCATGCAATGATTTCAGATAATTTTATGTAAAGAATTTGGTACAATGCTTGGCACACTGTAGGTGCTCAATAAATGGTTGCTTAATGGAAAGGGAAATTCTGTTTGGTCATTACCCTTAATCCTCATAAACTGTGTCCACTCCTCTTTTCTTCTAAGTGTGATTATTCCTTAGAGACAAGTTACTGGGGTAAAGAAAGGGTGAGAGTGGAGTTTTCTTAGGTGGCAACATGGGGATAATGGCTGTGTCTTCATTCACCCATTTGTTTATTCACACATTTATTGACTTAATTAACAAAAAGCTACTGATGTTTAGATGTTGTGCTTAGAGATTAAGGATACAGAGACGTGTAAATAGGGTTCCTGCTCTCAATAATTCTCTAGTTTTGCTGAGAAGAGAGAATCCAAGGAAAGACGTTAGAATGAAGCAAAGGTACAAAAACTGAAGCATGTGTAAGCTAGAGGAGGAGAAGAGGTGAATTGACCATGCTGATGGGACAAGACATCTGGGAAAGCTTCCTAGAATTGAGTTGACATTGGAACATGGGATTGAAAGGCATGAAGGATGTTTCAGATGGAAAATACCCAGAGGGAATTACAAATGGAGGGAACAGCAGAAAGAGCTAGGATATGGAGGCATGAAACAGTATGATGACTTCAGAGAAACTGTAAGCCGTGTGGAATTTCTGAACCACACACTGTTGATGTAGAAGTAGCCATGGGAGCCAGGCGCAGTGGCTCACACCTGCAATCCCAGCTCTTTGGGAGGCCAAGGCAAGCAGATCACCTGAGGTCAGGAGTTCGAGACCAGCCTGACCAACATGGTGAATCCCAGTCTCCACAAAAAATAAAAAATTAGCCATGTGTGATGGCGGGTGCCTGTAATGTCAGCTACTCAGGAGGTTGAGCCAGGAGAATTGCTTGAACCAGGAGGCCAAGACTGAAGTGAGCTGAGATTGTACCATTACACTCCAGCATGGGCAACAAGAGCAAAACGCTGTCTCAGGGAAAAAAAAAAAAAAAGAGTAGTTATGGAAGAGGAGACTGAAGAGATTGTCAAGGGTCAGACTGAAGGGTCTTGATTTCCACGGTCAAGAACGTGTACTTCCTTTTGTAGGTGATGAAAGCAAATTAAGTATCATAAGAGTAAACAACAAAATCAGGTTTGTTTTTCAAAAGACTACGTCTGCAGGAGAGGGGAAGTGGAATTGAGGTGAACAAGGCTGAGAGACACAGTTGTCTTAATGGCTTACCTGAGAATGGGAACAGAATTCAACTCGACTAGAGCAGGGGGTGAAAGAAGGTGACAGATAGTAGAAACACAAATGTTGGTACAGAGTCAGTTGACACAGTGCCTTAATGGAAATGGGAAGTGAGGGAGAGGACAGAAACGAGCAATAAGCCCAATCCTGGTTCAACAGCAAGTTAGCTCCACACCATTTCCTAAAACATGCCAGAAGCAGGTTTTGGAGGGAAAGCAATACAATTTGGGACACGTCAAGTCATATCAAAGGTCAGTAAATGTTTCCTGTAAACGATCAAAGAATAAGTAAATATTTTAGGCTTTGTGGGCCACGTACAGCCTGTATCACAGCTATACAGAGCTGCCATCGTGGCATGAACTCAGCCACAGACAATCTGTAAATGAATGGCATGGCCGTCTTCCAGTAAAATTTTACAAATGGCAGGTGGCAGACTAGATTGGTTGGATCTGGCCCACAAGCCCCTTGGATTGGACCAGTCGGGCTAAAGTCCCCTATCCTGAGGTCAGGAGATCTCTTCCTCATCCTCTGCCCATCTTTAAGTGATCATAATCAGGATTTGGCTCGGGAGGAAGAAGGCAGAGGGCACTGAGCTGTTAATAAAGAGTGTGTGACTCAGTACTTAGCATAGGGTCTCCTGAAAATGTGAACCGCCTCCCCTGCTTCCTGGGGTTGGAGGAAGCCTCCCCCATCTGTGACGGGCAGGGAAGCATGTCCAGCTGGAGCACTGCTGGGAGTACTTGGTGTCTTGCAAACGTAATCACTGCTCTTTGAAACAAAGGACCCAACATGTTCGACTCAGCACCAACCCAATAACCTTGTAAGTGGTGCAGTGGGTACTTTTCTAGGGGCTGCATGGGGAAATGTAATTATTTTGGAGCTCTCTGTTCTCAGATGGGTCATCACCAACTGTGTTCAAAGGCCTTCATGACGTGATTGCTTTTCATTGGTTATTTGGAGGCTTAGAAACCTGTATAGTCTTGAGCTGACATATGAGGGATGATGACAAAGCTTTCTGCCCCAAGATTCCCATGCAAACATATTTGAGCTGAACAGGTGAATAGGAGGCACGTTTGTCTGCCTGCCCAGTTTCGCCTGTCTGAAAGCCTGATCTGTGTGGTAATCATGCTTTGGCAGATCAGCCAAGTACCTGTTGAGGTCACTCCATCTTTGAGATTTAAATAAAAGGTAGGAGCTCCCTCTCTTTATTCCACATATGCACACATGCTGGGAACGCCAGCAGGCTATTTTTTAATTCTGCCGATTTCCTTGCAGCTCGGGAGGTGTGGGGTAGAGAAAAGATGGGCTTCTCCATGTCAGTGGGCTCTGAGTTTCCTGCCCTAGTAAATTCTGCATCTCAGTCCTGCCTTTCCTGCTGTTCCTGTTCATCCCTCTGCTCTGAGCCAACAGGGATGTCCTCCCAAGCCACTTGCATTGATTTCTTTCCAAATTGCTGTCTCTCAGGGCATTTGCATGTAGAGTCACCTTTTCTCAGAGTTTGGGGGATTAGGAGAGATGAGAGAAGTCAAGCAAGCACTAAACAGCAAATGATTCAAACTGATTAATTGGCCTCTGTTATTCAGTGAATACATCACGAAGAATTACTAGCTAAACTCTCTTTCTTAGCCCTTTGCCCTCTTACCCGTCACATGACTTAACTGTCTCATCTCTCTCTGCCCTTCTTCTTTCACCTCTCTTCTCAGCTCTCCTTCTCCTGACACACCTTGTCCCCAGGCCACATCTAAGCCATTGTCAAGAAAATGTGCTTTAAAAAAACTCTACTCATGTGGGCATGAAAATAGCTCCTCCTCTTCCATTAGGTGGTAGGGAGGACTGAGCGGTAATGCTGGAAGAGACTCAGCCCAAGGCCCAGCTGGCACAGGTGGGGAGGTGAGCCCGGAGGAGACAGAGGTCTTAAAGGACAAGTCAGATTTCTCCGAGTGCACTGGTGTGGACGGCATATTTGGTGAAAAGAACAGCCTGGGCCAAAGTGCAGGGTGGTGACTGGTATGTTCTGGAAATGCAACGTAGATCTGAGTTTGGCTAGGGTATAAATCACATGGAGAATCCCCAGAAAAATTTGGTTAGGAAACTAGGTGAAAATGTGAAGCGCTTTGCTGAGAAATTTGCATTTTATCCTATGTGAATCAGAGTCCAATCAGGAAATGACCCAGTAGGCTTTGCTACTTCTTAGAAGCATCCTTGTGTGTCTGTGTGGGAAGGGAGAGCAAATAGAAGCAGGAGGCCCATGGTGGTGGCACAGGCACAGGCAGTCCAGGACCTCAAGGAGGAAGCAGAGGGAGGAAGCAAGTTTCAGGTGTGTATTCTATGTCAGGTTGTAGGTTGGAGGAGAAAATAGCGTTCGTAGTATCCAAGGGCTTCGGCAATATGCTGGTGGCATAGCTTGGTGTTAGCAGGGTGAGATGGCTGTGCCAAGGCTAGGTTTTATTCAGGCAAAATGGAGGGCTTTAGCCAGATTTTAGTAGGGTACTGAGAACCTGGCAGGAACTGGGAGGGGGTGGGGGATCGGTTTGGGAAACACCACCTTATGATTGGGCATCACGAGTTTCTGTGATTAATTCCATCTGAAATGGACTTTCTACAACACGGGATGACTTTATGTCCCAAACCAGCCAACTGCTCAGTAATCGCAACCTACAACTGTGGTCTCAGCCTGGGCTGTGCATTCAAATCACCTGGGAGCTTTCAAAAAGCAATGGAGGCTAGGTGCTGTCTTAGACGGCTTGAATATGAACTCTCTATAGGTAGGTTTCATGTACCTCTGCTTACTTATGTGTTTTTTAGAGGTCACCCAGGTGATTCTAGTGGGCAGGTAGAAAAACACTGACGAGAAAGACTGTGGGTGAAAAAGAGGTTCTCACCATTGCCTGTGAATACAGGGCTTTTGCGGGTGTGGACAGAGGTGCTGATAAGTGGCAAACGTGATCAGGCACCAGCATTCGTTTTCTCTTCTGTTATAAATAACAGCAGCGTTGGATTCATTAAGCCTGCCCTTCCTTCCCTTTTCTGCTTGGTGTTAAATGTAATTTCAGGGGCTCTGTCTCTGAGCAAGTGGGGCTGTCAGTATGTATTAGATTTCCTTCCAGAAGATCAAGTTCCAGCTTCTCCTCTGAGGAGAGTGGGAGCTGTTTATAGCCCTCAGAATTGAATGGGGGTAATAGGGTCAGGGAGAATTACCTGGATCACAGAGAATTTGGGAACCTTTCAGGCTGGAAGTGGCTCTGGCTGGTGGATGGTGGTGAGCTAGCTGTCCTGGGTTTTGATGATACTTACCTTTGGCAAATAAAATAGTCCTTCCCCCTGAGCTTCAGTTGCTTTATTGGCAAAATGGCCATCTCCATACAAGGCCAGAATTCAGATAAGGAGGTGAAGATTGTGCTGTTTACCTATGTTATGTCTGTTATTTCTTGCCTCAGCTCCATTTCACAGATGGATAAACTGAGGTCTAAGAGCTTAGTAGCTTTTGCAGGGTTGCATATCTGGTAAATTATAAGCCTGGTATTCTACCCTTCACATTTGGCCTCCAGAGCCCACAGTCTTAATGACCAGTTAAAATAAATGAAAATCCTGTGGAAACTGGAAACTATACAGATCCAACCACATACTAGTTTTTTAAAGAACTACTTTCAAAATTGACAGCTGTGTGTACCACCTATTACTGTAAATAAAATCTATGGGTTTATGGGAAATCATATTTAGCATTTATTCATTTTTTTATTTCATTGATTCCTTCAACATGTAGTTCAAGAAGGGACTCAAGTTTGTCCAAGGTGCTGAGGGGATTGGGAAGGGGTTCATCTGGGGAACTGAGAAGGTTAGATTGAGGTCTGCCATAGTAATAGTAGACTCTTCATTTTGCTTAAGCTCTTCCGTCATATAGTCTTGAATAGGCTTCAGGCCCCATGTCCCTATACATGTTGAGATAAATCCACACTGACAGGCCAGACTATTAGAGTGATGGAAAGTCCATTACATCATGCTGCGTCAGTGATCCAAGGATTATAGATGGGCGGGAGAGGATGCAAGAGTCCAGAGGGACTTGTGGCCGTCATCCATCACATCATCCAGCGGTGCTGCTGCTTCGCTGTGGCAGCTCGATGACTCTTTTATTCCAGGGGCCATCAGACCAGGGTCAGCCCAACCTCGGGGTCTGCAGAGTCTTTGGCAGCCTGTCTCAGATAATTGAGAAATCTGCCTTTGGTCCCTGCTCTGAACCCAGGCTTGTTCTAAAGGCGCCTGCGTGTAGATTTATTATTTCACTTCACTTAACAAATAAGTACTGAGCCTGCCAGTGCTGGAAGACAAGAAGAATAAGCCCACAATCCTTGCCTTCAGAGAGTCCTATAGAGGGTGAATTGAGTCTGTTCAGAAACAGGCATCGCTGTGGGAATAGAAAAAAACCTGGGGTCAAATTCCCATTGGGTCACATGAGTAATCTGAGCTTAAACAAGTTATTCAATCTCTCTGGGCCTCAGTTTGCCCCCAGAATATTTTATTTGTGCAATTTGATGGACAGAAGTGACTGTTGTTGCTGTATTTCCTGATGCGGGGATCCACTGAGAAATGCTATCACTCCCTTAACATGCCCTCCTTTTCCCCAGACATGCCCTTTCACTTACTTTTCCCAACTTCTGAATTGCCTTGATTTATCCCACTTTTTAAATTCTCTCGGAGCCCACATTATTGGGTCATACTTCTACCCTGCTCTAGTGCAGTCTTCCTGAAATCTTCCCCCTTAGTCTTCAGAAGTTAATACTTTTTAGGTCTCCAACCTTTGGCAGCTTCCTGCTCTCAAATCCCAGTTGGTCTGTGGCCATTTCAAGGTACTTCTCCAAGGTCATGGGATCTAGGCACCTTTAGAGATAAAAATTCCTGAGGACAATGGATTTGGGGTCGACTGACAGTCCCATAATACCGAGTGTTTCCCATAGAGTTGGCACTCAGCACATTGCTCAGCGAGTGAACACATCCCATCCATTCCCTTCCTTTTGACATTTTGATATGATGGTAATTCCATTTTGGGACCAGCACCCCAAACCCACTGAACTACATCCATAAGTGTGCCCCAGAAAATGAGGCACCTTCCGGCATCACTGACAATCAAGCTGAAACACCACATAGCAAGGATCACACACAAGAAATCCTCCTCACCACATGGCAGCTAAAAGAATCAACTAGTAATTGCATGACAAGGATTTCACAAACACAGAGCTGGGATGAAGAAGCCGACAAAGACAGGAGAAATCTCCATCCCTTTAATTACAAAGTCTGACAAACAGGAGGCCTCTGTGAGAGTTCGAATCCCAGCTGTCTCAGAGAGAGCTCTGAGCTGTGAAATATTAAACTTGGATGGGCCCTAGATATCTTTTAAACTTCGCCAGTTGTTGGTTGGTCAGATACCTCGTCACCAGCTTGGCTTTGTTTAGGCACGAACTGTTTTATTAATTGCTTTATGTATTTTTTTTTTGAGACAGAGTCTCGCTTTGTCACCAGGTGCCAGGCTGGAGTGCAGTGGTGCGATCTTGGCTCACTGCAATCTCCGCCTCCCGGGTTCAAGCAATTCTCCTGCCTCAGCCTCCCAGGTAGCTGGGACTACAGGTGCACGCCACCACGCCCAGCTAAATTTTTTTTGTATTTTTAGTAGAGACAGGGTTTCACCATGGTGGCCAGGATAGTCTCGATCTTGACCTCATGATCTGTCCACCTCGGCCTCCCAAAGTGCTGGGATTACAGGCTTGAGCCACCGTGTCCGGCCTATGTATTGTTTTAAATCAACTTTCTTTGCAACTTCAATCCAATTACATCATAAGAGGAGACTTTATATCACACCCTTTCAAAGGAAAGCCAGACCCCTCATATAAATAGGTTACCCTATGAATAGATCTACTGGCCCCAGAATGTGACTGAGTTCAAAGCAATTTAATACATCTCCGTGTACCCCATATTCAGGGGAGGACACTGAGCAGAGGAGTGGGAATGATCCCTGCTCAGATCCCTGGGTGGCTGCTGCTTTACTGGGACTGGTGTGCAGACCCAGGATGCTTTCACTGCTGTTTTACTGCTTGGTGGCTGCCCGTCATAGTTATCAGCCACTGGTCTGTGTGAATAGCTGTGCAACCTCAGGCCAATCTCCATTTAACATAAAGATCCCCCAGCTCACCCTTTCCATTGTAGGTTTCTCTCTCTCTGAGCGTGAATCTGTTGACCACGGCTTCTTAAGGCTCCTCTCACTCCTATCTCCACGAGGAGTGCAGGAGTGCGGGGCAAAGTGCCCCACCAGGATCACCAGAGGGAGGACCTGGGCAGGGGTGACCTACAGGAGGAGAGGTGGGGTGGGCAGCAGAGGACAAGCCCCATTGCCTGGGCTGGACTTCCACTTCTGTGACTGGCTGAGATGATGTTTCCCTCCCTGTAAAATGAGCCATCAAAGAGCACAGGTGCTTCTCAAAGTAGGATTGGGCATCACAGGTGACTGGAGGCCTTCACAGCTGAACATCTTAAATGTGTTGAAGTCAAACGCATCACTCTACCCTCTAGAACATTTGGAATCATAACAGTGATATGTGAGCTGAGTGGTCTCTGTTTTATAAAGGATTAAAAGCAAATTTGCCAAACTACATCCAAATACACTTTGAAATGAATTCCTTGAAAATTTCTGTGTGGTTTATTAAAGTGATGGGTTTTAGGCATATTTTAGAAAAAAATATAGGTGGCCACCGGGAAGTAGCAGAGGTTCACTATAAACAAATGGTGTCAGAGTCACCTTACCACTGTTTTAACAAGCCTGGTAAATTCAAGTGATTTGCTTATTCCAATAACCTTTATTGCACAGTTACAATAGGTCAAAGAGTTTATTTGGTGCTCTACATAAGCCATTTCATATCAATTTCTTCAGTAGGGCATGATAACAAAAAGGCACCACCAAATAATTTGGAAACTGAGAAAAGAGCTTGGCCTCTGGTTACTAATTTATTGTAAAAATGAGCAAACAGAATCAGAAGACAGATGTGTAAATTGTCCTTAAGGAGCAGAAAGGTTAAAATGATTTCTTTCTAGCAGGGTCCTTCTACTTCTCATTAAAATACCACCAATGACACGGGAAGAAGCCAAAATGTCAATAGATATGCCGAAAACCAAAAGTGATAAGCCAATTACTACCAGAATTAGGAAGAAATTTTCTTTTTTTTTTTTGAGATAGAGTCTCGCTGTGTTACCCAGGCTGGAATGCAATGGTGCGGTCTCAGCTCACTGCAACCTCAGCCTCCTGGGTTCAGGTGATTCTTCTGCCTCAGCCTCCCGAGGAGCTGATGCTACAGGCACCCACCACCACGCCCAGCTAATTTTTGTATGTTTAGTAGAGATGTGGTTTCACCATGTTGGCCAGGTTGGTCTTGAACTCCTGACTTTGTGATCCACCTGCCTTGGCCTGTCAAAGTGCTGGGATTACAGGAGTGAGCCACTGTGCCCAGTCAGGGGGAAATTTTCATTGACTATATTTGGAGAATTCACATATGTGAAGTGCTTAGCAGTGTCTGGCACATAGAAATGCCAGTTGTTAATTATTATTAGCTTAAAGGCAAAGGAACTGAATTGAGGAAAACAACTGGTGACCTCTTGGGAGAGGGTAGATGACTCGCCCAAGTCTGCACAGCTAGGCTGCAGCACCGCTTGATCCCGGCCTTAGTGATTCCATGCATATGTGTGCAGAATTTCACCATCACTCTGGGCTGGATGCAGTACTAGTGCTTCTCCAGGATCACACACTGCGCCTCACAGTGGCCCATAGTGAAGGAACTTCTGTTTTTCCTGCTTCACTAATGAGAAATCAGAAGCTTGGGGACCTCAGGAACTTGCCCCAAGTTGTAGAGCTAAAGAAGTGGCAGAACCGGTGTTCTAACCAGGTCTGTCTGGCTTTAGGGACTTCTTAACACGTCACTCTGTGAGGTGGTGAGTAATTTGTGACAGAGTGACTCAGAAGGGGAGAAGACAGGAACTCTTCAGGGGAGAAGAGGCAAGTTGAACATTTATATGTAATCCTTCAGGACAGAATGATGTCAAGAGAGCTTATGCCACAGTGCACCACTGAGATCTTAGGGTTTGGATAAAAGGGTCCGGTTTAATCACAGTGCCTTATCTGGTGATAAATGTGGCCCTTTAAAATACCACTGCATTCAGGAAAAGAAAATAAGCAAAGAAACAAACAATATCTCACATGTTAAAAGCCTACTGCAGATTCCCTTTTCCAGGGTCGTTGTTAGTGAAAATGTTTCTATAAAAGTTTCCAAAATTACAGACTTCTCAAAAATATTCATTGTGCTACATTCAGCCTATTTTAAGACAGTTTCCCTACTGCCTCCAAAAGATTGAAAACCATTCAGAAGCATGAATCATAGGGCAATAACTTGTGATACATGAGAGGAACTACAGCTAGTTTATAATTCAATATCAGCCTGAAATGAAGTTTAATAATACATAGAGTGGCCTCATTTTATTCTTATTAAAGTGAAGGATATGACTTCAAGGATAAATTAGCTAATTTAATAGAAATACTTCAGAGGCAAGGAAAATAAAGAATGTGGATTGCCCTTGCAGAAGGGAAAACAGAAACTGGGATGTCATAGGAAAAAAGTCATCTTTCAATTTGAAGAAACTACTTATAGAAGAGACCCTGTATCTTGACCCAAGGGAAAATGAGCTAGGGAGAAACACTTAACCTTTTCTTTTAAAGTAGACATTGGACAAATCAAACCCCGGGAGTATGAACTTTTACACTCTTCCTTTCCCAAGCCAAGTTCATAGCTCAGCTCCTTCAGCTACGTGATCCATAAAACATATCCTGATCATTATCCCTTCTGCTCCCCGAATTCATCTCCAGCAATGACTCTACTGCTCTCAGCCAGAAATCAAGACTTTACCCTCCTCTTCACTATCACACTGACCTTTTTTCACACCTCACTTGTACCAGGTTGCCATAGTCTACTTGGTTCTACTACCTAAGCAGCTCTCAGCTCCATTGCTTCTTGTCTTCCCCACATTCTCCTCGCCCTGTTGCTTAATTTCATTATATCAGCCTCCTAATTATATTCAATCTCTCTTTTCTCCCATCTCTCTTCCACATTGCCAGATAACTGATCTTCCTAAAACACTAACCAGAACATGCTGCTCATCTGCTTAAAATTATTCAGCAGTTTGTTCTCCCTTGTGAGATAGAATCTAAACTTCGTAAGTCCAATTTACCTTTATGGTCTTCTTTCTTGCCATTCCCTGTCGCACCATCTAGCCAATTTCTTGCAAATGTCTATGTTTTTTTTTCTTCTGTCATGCCATGCATTGCATATTTTTTCTGCTTATTATGAATGTTACCTTACTAGTTCATTTGACATAATCCTGCTAATATTTTAAGACTTCTCTCAAACATCATAACCTCTATTAGGACTCTTAGTTTGGTATCTGGATTAGAGAAAATGCCACTTTTGCTAATTATATTGGAAAACATTTATTGGGTCATTCTTATTCCTTCACTTACTTGTGCTGCTACCTTCACCATAAACTACATTTTATATTCCTGGGACCTATTTCCATGTATTCTACTTTATTGCCTTTACTCAGTAATTCCTGTTATACAGATACAATTATTCACCTTATTGTTCTTGTTATTAAAGATACTTAATAAGGCTGGTGCAGTGGCTCACACCTGTAATCCCAGCACTTTGGGAGGCCGAGGTGGGTGGATCACAAGGTCAAGAGATTGAGACCATCCTGGCTAACATGGTGAAACCCCGTCTCTACTAAAAATACAAAAATTAGCCAGCCGTGGTGGCAGACACCTGTGGTCCCAGCTACTCGGGAGGCTGAGGTGGAAGAATCACTTGAACCCAGGAGGCGGAGGTGGCAATAAGCCAAGATTACGCCACTGCCCTCCAGCCTGGCGATAGAGCAAGACTCCATCTCAAAAAAAAAAAAAAAAAAAAACAAAGATACTTAATAACTGTCATTTTATTTTAGCGAAAGGCCCCTCTTATTACTCTGTTTTTCTGAACCTTTTGATATATTCAGTTGCATTTTAGAATCAGTTTCCCCATGTCTCCACCAAAATCTTTGGTTTTTGTTAGGAATTATATGAAGCCTAAACTTAACTGGGACATTCTCAAAGTATTTACAGTTAGTCTTTTTTTCTTGAAGCATAGTTTTCCTTTGTCTGTCTTCCTCTAGGCCTGATGATTTAATGTTTATTCCCTCATCATATGGTTGCTGGAGTTATTGTTGTTGTTGGTTTGTTAATATAAATGGAATTTTTAAAAATCTTACCTTTCCTAAGTGTTTATATGTGGGAAATAGTTTGTGATGGGAGTATTTACTTTTATATCCAGCCACTTCACAGCCTTGCCATACTCGTTATAATGCTTGGTTTGGTTTGGTTGTGTTGCTGTTCATTTTGTCCAGGTTTCAGTTGATTTGCTTGGAAGTACCCATTCAGAAATGGATCTTAGAGCCAACATACCTGGCTCTACACTTACTGTTGTATTATCCTGAGCAAAATCATTCTCTCTGTTCTTAACTTGCCTGACCTATTCATTGAATGTATAATCATAGAACCTATCTCATAAGGTTACTATGGAGATTCAGCTGGGAACTTAAGAAGTATTAACCAATGGCTAGGCCTATTGACCCTTCAGTAAATGTAACCTCTGTTACTGGAGGTAGACAGTCATATTATTGGAAACAGTGTTATATTTCTCTTTGCTTTTGCAAAAGCCAGAACTCTTATTTCTTGTTCTAATTATTCGGACTATATTTTTCAAAAGGATAATAAATTACTGTAACAATAATTTAGGTCCTTATCTTGTCAGTGACATTAGTTGGATCCCATCTGATAGCTCACAAGTAAGATATTTCCTCATGTCAGCAAAATAACCTTCCATTGTCAGTTTCCTAGATTTTTTTCAAGAAAAGATAATTACTTAGATCAAATGTCTTATTGATACAAATAATTAAATGATTTGCTGACCTTAAACCCTTGTAGCATTTCTGAAAAGTTTATTTAAGTCATGGTGGGTTAGTCTTCTAAAATATCCTTCCAGAATCCATATGTTAACATTGAAAAAAACCAACTTGCATCCATTTTTTAAATGTAGCTATTTGCCTTTTATCATGCCCAGTTCTCCTTTCCTTGCAAACTGTCTTCATGTAACACTTTATTCCGGTTTCACAGAGACCAGGTTCTCTATCATGTTGCAAAACAAAAGCCTTTTCTGTGTTTCTAAACTATTCTTCAGGTTTCTGTAGCACATTCTTATCAGTGGTATTCTCTTTAAGACTTCAAGATAATGTTCTGTTTCACTCATACTGCAGTATTCTACATAGACTCTGTGTTCATTATTTTATCCTCTTAATGTATCTGTAAACAGGAAGAGCCTTTCTAGGCTAGCATTTGCCAACAGGCAGGGTTATGTGGATTGCTGTTGGCCTTGTTCACTGCCACCTGAGTAGACACACAGCTTTCCCTCATAAAAGTACTGCTGGAAAGTTCATTTGCACAATGCCAAGCTCAGGTCCCAGGGCCTCACGGACAATTGTTTTGTAAAGTTTTAATGAATGGTGGTGGGAGCTTCCGTTTTTAAGAAGTCCATTTGTATTAGTCCATTCTCACACTGCTGTAAAGAACTGCCTAAGACTATGTAATTTACAAAGAAAATAAGTTTAATTGACTCACAGTTCCACATGACTGGCTGGAGAGACCTCAGGAAATCATGGCAGAAGGGAAAGCAGGCGTGTCTTACATGGCAGCAGGCGAGAGAGAGCAAGAGTGTGAAGGAGGAACTGTCAAACATTTACAAAACCATCAGATCTCATGAGAACTCACTATCACAAGAACAATGCAGGGGAAACTGCCCTATGGTCCAATCACCTCCAACCAGGTTTCTCCCTTGACAAGTAGGAATTATGGGGATTACAATTCTATATAATATTTGGGTGGGGAACCATATCACCATTCTTCCATTGATCCAGTGGTGGAGCACCTGAAAGACCTCAACCCCCTGCACATTAAGCCCTCCAAGTTGTTTCTGTCTTCATCCCCAAGGCAAGGAAGATTCTGCCTGTGGTGGCCGCATCCCCCAGACATAATCTGTCTAACTGTTCTCTGCTTTGACTTTTCCCTGGAGACGAAAAGATTGGAAATGACTGAAAATAGTATCTGCTGATTCATAAAACAGCACCCCAAAGCAGAAATATGGCACATTTTACCAGTAAATGCAGACCCTGGTTCTCTGCCAGTGGAGTAGAGGTGACAAATACCTCTCCTGAGTCTGCCATAACAAAGTACCACAACCTGAGTGAGTTAAAACAACAGAAATTCATTCTCTCACAGCTCTGGAGACAAGAAGTCTGAAATCAAAGTGTCAGCAGAGCCACAATCCTTCTGAAGGCTCTCGGGAAAAGTCCTCTCTTGATTCTTCCTCACTGCTGGTGGCTGCCAGCAGTTTTTGACATTCCCTGGCTTGTAGATGCATCACTCCAGCTCTGCCCCCATCTTCACATGGACTTCTTCTGAGTGTCTGTGACTCCTCTCCTCTTCTGTTTATAAGGCTCTCAGTCATTAGATTGAGTTCCCACCCAACTCCACTATAATGCCTTTTTAGCTAATTACATCTAAAAAGAACCTCTTTCCAAATAAGGTCACATTCTCAGGTTCTGAGTAGACAAATTTGGGAGAAATTATTCAGCTTAACTACATCTGCTCAGCACCGCTCAGCCTGGTAGGGCCTCTCTTTCATAGGACAGTGTCTGCAGAGGTCACCAATTGTTTTCCTCAGTTCAGTTCCTTTGAACTTAAGCTAATAATAATTAACAATTGGTGTTTCTATGTGGCAGACACTGCTGTAAGCACTTCACATATGCAGATTCTTCAAATATGAAGTCAATGAAAATTTCTTCTTAGTTTTGGCAATAATTGGCTTATCACTTTTGATTTTCAGCATGTTTATGAGTTAGAAAGTTTTGGCTTCTTCTTGTGTCCTTGGTGGTATTTTAATGAGAATTAGAAGGACACTGGACAGGGCTGCTAGAAAGAAATCCTTTTAACCTCTCTGTTCCTTAAGGACAGTTTACACATCTGTCCTCCAATTCTGTTTAGTCACTTTTACAATCAATTAGTAACCAGAGGCCAAGCTCTTTTCTCAGTTCCCAAATTATTTGGTGGTGTCTTTTTGTTATCATGCCCTACTGAAGAAATTGATATGAAATGGCTTATGTAGAGCACCCAACAAACTCTTCGACCTATTGTAACTGTGCAATAAAGGTTTGTGGAATAAGTAAATCACTTTAATCTACCAGAACTGTCTTGTTAAAATATAGTCGTAAGGTGACTCTGATAGCATTTGTTCATAGCAAATGTTTGCTCCTTCCCAGTGGCCACGTATAGTCTTCCGAAAACCCATCACTTTAATAAACCACACAGAAATTTCCAGGAACCCATTCCAAGATTTATTTGGATGTAGTTTGGCAAATTTGCTTTTAACCCTTTTTAAAAACAGAGACCACTCAGCTCACATATCACTGTACGATTCCAAATGTTCTAGGGGGTAGGGTGATGAGTTTGACTTCAACATATTTAAGATGCTCAGCTGTGAAGGCCTCCAATCACCTGTGGTGCCCAATCCTACTTTGAGAAGCACCTGTGCTCTTTGACGGCTCATTTTACAGGGAGGGAAGCATCATCTCAGCCAGTCACAGAAGTAGAAGTCCAGCCCAGGCAATGGCGCTTGTCCTCTGCTGCCCACCCCACCTCTCCTCCTGTAGGTCACCCCTGCCCAGGTCCTCCCTCTGGGGATCCTGGTGGGGTGCTTTGCCCCACACTCCTGCACTCCTCGTGGAGATAGGAGTGAGAGGAGCCTTAAGAAGCCGTGGTCAACAGATTCACGCTCAGAGAGAGAGAGAAACCTGCAATGGAAAGGGTGAGCTGGGGGATCTTTATGTTAAATGGAGATTGGCCTGAGGTTGCACAGCTATTCACACAGACCAGTGGCTGATAAATATGACGGGCAGCCACCAAGCAGTAAAACAGCAGTGAAAGCATCCTGGGTCTGCACACCAGTCTCAGTAAAGCAGCAGCCACCCAGGGATCTGAGCAGGGATCATTCCCACTCCTCTGCTCAGTGTCCTCCCCTGAATATGGGGTACACGGAGATGTATTGAATTGCTTCGAACTCAGTCACATTCTGGGGCCAGTAGATCTATTCATAGGGTAACCTATTTATATGAGGGGTCTGGCTTTCCTTTGAAAGGGTGTGATATAAAGTCTCCTCTTATGATGTAATTGGATTGAAGTTGCAAAGGAAGTTGATTTAAAACAATACATAAAGTAATTAATAATACAGGTTGTGCCTAAACAAAACTGAGTTGGTGACGGGGTATCTGACCAACTGACAATTGGGGAAGTTTAAAAGGTGTCTAGGGCCCATCCAAGTTTAATATTTCACAGCTGAGAGCTCTCTCTGAGACAGCTGGGATTCGAACTCTCACAGAGGCCTCCTGTTTGTCAGACTTTGTAATTATAGGGTTGGAGATTTGTCCTGTCTTTGTCGGCTTCTTCATCCAAGATCTATGTTTGCAAAATCCTTGTCATGCAGTCACTAGTTGATTCTTTTAGCTGCCGTGTGGTGAGGGGAATTTCTTGTGTGTGGTCCTTGCTAATTGGTGTTTCAGCTTGATTGTCGGCGATGCCAGAAGGTGCCTCATTTTCTGGGGCACACTTACGGATGTAGTTCAGTGTGTTTGGGGTGCTTGTCCTGAAAGGGAGCTGAACCATTAGTTAGTTCAAGTGTATCTTCTAGTGTGCATAATGCTCCATACAGTAGTTGTGCCCCTAGAAATTTGCCTCTAACTCAAATATCAAGAAATCAGCGTAATAAGGTGAAGAATAGCACCTGGTATACACTGGATGCTTAATAAATATTTGTGGAATGAATGAATTAAAGAGCAGAGGAGATAATAGTAGTCTATTAAGGTCTAGAGGGACAGAACTAATAGGATAGATGTTACTATGAAGGGGGCATTATTAAGGAGTATATATAAGGAGTATTGACTCACACAAAGCCAGTCCAGGTCCCAAAGCTGAAGAACTTGGTGTCTGATGTTCTAGGGCAGGAAGCAGTTCTCCTGTTAAAAGCACGGGAGAAAAGTGAAGAGCATCAACATAATGAAGAATTTACATCAACTAATGGGCAAAACAGCCAGCTAGCATCAAATGGCAGTATTAAAATCATATATATTATTATTCAAACTGGATAAAAAGCCAAAACCCATCGGTATGCTGCATCCAGACCCATCTCACATGCAACGATACACAAAGACTCAAAACAAAGGGATGGAGGAAGATTTACCAACCAAACGGAGAGCAAAAATAAATAAATAAATAAAAAGCAGGAGTTGCAATTCTCGCCTCTGATAAAATAGACTTTAAAGCAACAAAGATCAAAAGAGGCAAAGAAGGACATTACATAATGGTAAAAGTATCAATGCAACAAGAAGAGCTAACGATCCTAAATATATACGCACCCAATACAGGAGGACCCAGATACATAAGACAAGTTCTTAACGACTTATAAAGAGACTTAGACTCCCACACAATAATAGTGGGAGACTGTAACATCACATTGTCAATATTAGACAGATCAACGAGACAGAAAATTAACAAGGATATCTAGGACTTGAACTCAGACCCGGAACAAGTAAACTTAATAAACATTTATAGAACTGTCCACTTCAAATACACAAAATATACACTCTTATCAGTACCATATCACACCTATTCCAAAAGTGACTACGTAATTGGAAGTAAATCACTCCTCAGTAATTGCATAGCATTTCATAGGTTTAAATGAAATATTGGTTGGCTGCTTTTTTGTTATTTTCTTCCCTTATTCCTTCCTGTCTCCATTGTTAAGCACAATTATTGGCATAAAAGAGGTTTTCAATACCCATTTCTAGACTGCATTCTAGCCTGGGCAATAAAGCAATACTCTCGTTTTCTCTCCCTCGTTCCTTTCCTTTTTCTTCCTCTCCTTCATTCTTGCTTTTCTTTCTTTCTCTCTTTCTTTCTTCCTTTAAAAAAAAAAGAAGAAGAAGAAAGATAAAAGTCAGGATATTCATGTTTGTGGATGAAAATTCATGTTTGGCATTTGCTTTAAATACTCCAGTGAGGGAAGGAGAAATGAAAGCAGATAATAGTGAAAATAAATAAATAAATAAATACAAGCACGGGAGAATGACGGAGGCCAGAAGACTAAACCAGGCTAGTCTTTCCACGTTCTTCTGCCTGCTTTTATTCTAGCTGAGCTGGCAACTGATTAGAATATGCCCACCCACAATGAGAGTGGGTCTGCCTTTCCCAGTCCATTGAATCAAATGTTAATCTCCTTTGGCAACACCCTCGCAGACACACCCATGAACAATAATTTTCATCCTTCAATCCAATCAAGTTGAAGCTCAATATTAACCATCACAAATAGCAGCAATTTAGACTCTGGAGTCAGGTAGACCTGATCTGGAATTCTAGTTCTGCCACTTTCTAACTGTGGGAGCTCAGGCAATTTACTTAACCTCTCTGAGCCTCAGTATCCCCATTTGTAAAGTGGGAATGATAACATTCTTCCGTCATGGGGTTATTGTGAGAATTACAAGAGCAAATAAACCAGGTCAATCACAGTGCCTGCCCCAGTATCAGCACTTGACAAATCTTACCCCTTGTGGTTATTATTGCTCCCATTGATGATGATAATAATTAGAAAAGCAAATGCATGCAGTCATTGAATTACAGTTTCTGATTTCCCTCACATATGCCTCTCACATGCAGCATAATAAATAACTTTGAGAACATGGCTTTTCTATTTGCTGCTGTACTTCTCCCTGATATGCCTTCTTGGCTCCTGAGTGCTTCTTTTGCCTCCAAATCCAGGTCCCTTGTCAAGCCTTTCCCCTGCAGGCTGACTTTGTTGCCTCCTTCTCTGGGCTTCCCCTGCCCATCATCCATCCTCTTCTAATGGTACTTGTCACTGTAGATTCTGCCTGGCCTCTTTATTTGCTCTCTTCCTCACTGGATCAGGCTTGGGGAGGGCAGGTTGCAGTTGGAGCTACTGATAGAGAAGAAAGCATGGGGACCCATAAGGTCATGGAGGAGGAGAGGGACCTAGACTCAAAGTCAGGTGGAAGCTCATAGCCCAGTTTTGTTTTTATTCAACCCCAAACCTGGGAAGACCTCTGCTGTGAGCCCCATGAGATATGAGATATTATTTACTTTTCTTTGTTCTTTCTCCTTCCTGCCTGCAGCTCTCTGCTGGGCCTGACATTGAAAACTCTTAGAGAAGCCCCAGAAAGCTTTAGTGCTTGTTTCTGGGGCAGGAGGCAAGGGTTGCCATCCTCAGGGGGCCAGAGGAGGAGCAGGCTCTCATTGGAGGAGCCAGCTGGCCCAGGAGGAAAAGAAGCTGGTGGACACATTTCTGTCACCAGGAAACATGAAGAGAACCCTATGAAGTGTGAGGAGCTATGTGTCTCCTTGAGTCATACAACCTTTCCAATCTTCTGATATGATCGAGATGAATATTTATCATTTGTCTTCCATGAACTACCCTGGCTCCTTTAGTGACCAATATCCTGGCCCAAATCTGACTTTGCTTTTGCATTTGCCTCAAGGCTAAGCTTGTTGAGGAATAGTTTATGCCTGATATCACTAATCTGAGTCAATTAAGTGAGCACTTATGAGTGAGTACTCTGTGCTGTCCACTGGGTTCTGGGGATACTGCAGTGAACAAAACTTTATCTCTATGTTATGAAGCTCATGGTCCTCTGGGAAGTCTTGGATCTAGAAAGGCTAGAAGGCTGTTTTTAAAGATTAATGATAAAGTCAAGAGAAATGAATTGATTTGGCTTAAGTCACGCACAGCAAGTTACAACCCAAGAAGTAAGCCCACATTTCTCAATGTAATTGCTGTAACTTACTTCGCCTCTACTTTTCCAGGTTATGAGTTATCATCGGGGTTACCAGTAGCTCCCTCTTGAATTGGCCACAAACATAAGGGGCTTATGTAGCACAAAACAGGCGTCAGTCTTGCTTTTAACGCTTCTGTGAAGAAAATTGGAAAGTGTGCATGGTCTACTCTTGCTGTAATTTCTCGCTGCCACATGGTGTCACTGTTGAACACAGATCCTGCACAGTTCAATGGCTGCTTATTTCCCCTGCACTTAAGCTATTGTTGGCCCAAATTCTAACACTTGCTTCCCAGATGCCACAAACTTGGGCTCTAAGATTTCAACTCTTTAATTTCAGCTTTATATGCTCAGTCATTTATTGTTAAAGAATTCCATGGCTAAGTGGCTGAATCAGCCTCAGCTACAAGTAATGATGGGATCAGCTATCACCCCCAAACTCTGTGACCCAGGTATTAAATTAATGGCACTAGCCAACACTCCCACAGCTTCTGAGTCACTTTGTATTCTGTGTTGGTCTGTTCGTATCTAGAATCCCCATAAACTCCTTATGCAGTTTCCTCTACCACCTTTCAACTTAAGATATAATAAGATGTTGTCAAGAGTCTGCCTTTGTTAAGCCAGGGAATATTCCATTATTTTTCCCCCAGCAATGATTTGTGTGTTTACATAATTAAGGGATATTACTCAAGAGATTCTCCTCTAAATATTGATCTTTTTAAGTTTACTGCTACATCCATCAAGGAAGATTTTGCTATCCTTTATATAAACTTCTAATTCATGCTGACTCTTGCTAGCTTGCCTGCTTCCTATAGTGTTGCCCTTTGGTATAAATTTAGATGTGCATATACTGGTGCGATTTAGCTGTGTACACCTATGCACACACTGCTGGGAAATAGATTTGTGAATTGGATAGGAAGATCCACTGGAGGTTTCCCGGGTGGCACTCCGCCCTCCTTAAAAGTCATCATCTGGTCTCTGTGATGCTGGGTTTCAGGACACTGGTGTCTTCCAAGGCTGAAGACAGAGATGGATGATCAGAGATCTGCAAGGAGAGTAGATGATTTTTTTGGCCAATTGTTTCTTGGAGTAAAAAAGATACGTCAGTTCCTGAGGGGAAGCTGTAAAAGCTTAATGCAAATTCAGAATGTTACCAGGATTGGGAGAGGGAGAAGAAAACAAAAACATAAACCTTGAGAACAACCTCCAGGAGCGAACAGAATATTCATTTGAGGGAAAGAGAGAACCATTTTTCAAACGCCCACGTTTGAGTTCAGTGCAGAGTAGTAGAAAGCACACAGGTATCTGAATTTGAAAGGTACGTGTTCCCACACTGAATATTGATTGACATGTCCTTGGGTGAGGTGCTTAACCCCATGAATTAGGTTTGTGCATCTGTAAATTGGGGTTGAATGTCTATCGTGCAGGTGTCTATGAAGATACCCAGGGAAAGGGAGCTTAGCATACTTCTTGACAATAAATAAGTTGCACTATCTGTCATTCAGAAACTCAGTTTGCCCACACCCTAAAAACAACAACAACAACAACTCTTTAATGAAGGGAAGTTGTGCAGAAAATGGGCAGGGTTAAAGAAACAAATGAGGAACAGTGATGAAGCCAGAAGCTAGCAATTTCAAACAGTATTACTGCCCCCAGGTTGAAGGGACAAGAGGAAGAAGATATGTTGTTGGAGCTCATAAAGGAGCAAGCAAAACCTATAGTTGGGATCAGGTGCAGCTATGGCCAGAGTCAGTACTAAAACAGAGTGAGGAGTAGAAAGCAATTCCTCACCCTGCTTCCTGCTCTCCTGGCTCTTGTGGTTGCCTCCTGTTGAGGCAACCACCACCAGGGAACACTGGTAATCTTACCAAGCTGGATTTATTAAATATAACAAGCAAGGAAGAGTAGCCCTGCAACAAAATCTCAAGAATGCTTTGAAAAAGGGGAGTTAGGGAAGGTACTTGTGAGATTGTGGGGCTAAAGCTAGTCATGAGATGGTTTTAATCAACATGGTCTGGACAAGGATTGGTCAGAATTTATGAATGAGGCAGTTTTCTGGGACAGTCAGTGGTCTTATCTCTGGAGCATGTAAGTTCATACAGAGTTGTAGTTACATCAATTTGCAGTATTAGCTGGGAACACGTGGGACTGAATGAGCTGATATTTAAAAATGTTTTGAGCTAATTTGTGTTGAATGTCATGGCTGGATCAGTTTAGCTCTTTTGCAGGTCATACTTTATTTTGCAAATTGGTGACTGTTTTATTTTTCACTTCCATTAACCGAACCCTGTCAGAAGCCAGCCAGCTAGGGAGCTTAGATGAGGTGGTCTGCAGAGATCAGCCTCCCAGGCACTGAGTAGAGCAGGAAAGAGGAAAATGACTTTAGGGAACAAATGCAGAGGAACTGGCATACTTATCTGCCTGCCTGCTTTTCTCCCATCTTTCCTCCCTCGTTACTCTCTCATTGTCTCACTTCCCAATTGAGAGCAATTCTCCCTTATCTGTATATCCTTCTTTCCTTCATTCATTTCACTCTTTGAGAATTATGAATCTAGGCCTTTACAAATTATTATTATTATAATTAATAATTGGTAAAATTATGCTATTAAACAGTTTTTATGCTAAACAATATGCAAGGTGACTTTTATATCCAGAGTCTCATCCTCTAAATCAGCATTGTCCAATGGAACCTTCTGCAATGATGAAAATGTTTTTTGAGCTGCACCATTCAATATGGTTCTACTTGGGACATGCAGCCACTGAACATTTGTACTATGCATATTGTGAATAAGGAACTGGATTTTAAAATTTTACTTAACTTCAACTAATATATACTTGAATAGCCACAAGTGGTTAGGGTTACTCTGTTGGACAGTGCTGCTCTAAATAACCCTATAGGGGTTGCTCTTATTACCAGCATTTCAGACGTGAGAAAACTGAGTCCTGGTGAAATTAAGATGCCCATGGACACCAATTACAATGGTTGTTATTGGTGGAGTCAAAACAAGGACCTAGTTCTCACTGGCCCCAGACATGCTCAGCTTCTTTTTTCTCTGGCTATACCACATTTTATTTTATTTCATTTTTAAACATTTCTGTAGATTTAGGGGGTACAATGACAATTTTGTTACATGGATGCACTGCATAGTGGTGAAGTCTAGACTTTTATGTAACCATCACCACAATAGTGTGCGCCGTACCCAGTAGGTGATTTCTCATTCTTCACCTCCCATCCACCCTCCCACCTTGTGGAGTCTCCAGTGTCCACTATTCCATGCTGTATGTCCACGTGGACACATTGTTTATTTCCCACTTATTAGAGAGAATATGCAGTATTTGACTTTCTGTTTTTAAGTTATTTCACTTAAGATAATAGACTCCAGTTCCATCCATGTTACTGCAAAGGGCAGGATTTCATTCTTTTTATGGCTGAATAATATTTTATGGTGTGTGTGCATTTATGGCTGAAAATATTCAGCCATAAAAAGCAATACTCAGCCATGAAAAGAATGTTACATATGATATTACATAAAATATTACACGTGTGTGTATATATATGTATACATGTATATGTATATACACAGATAATATTTTATGTGTGTACATATGTATATCTATGTGTATATAAATATACACATATTTTGTGGGAGGCAGATATATACATATATATACATATATACACATATGTGTGGTATGTACATATATA
Source organism: Aotus nancymaae (assembly GCF_030222135.1). Taxonomy (NCBI): domain Eukaryota; kingdom Metazoa; phylum Chordata; class Mammalia; order Primates; family Aotidae; genus Aotus; species Aotus nancymaae. The sequence continues at coordinate 80,447,223 of NW_026988450.1, read as the reverse complement.
TGTGGTATATATATGTGTGTGTGGTGTATGTGTGTGTATATATGTGCCATATATATGTCTGTGTGTATATATATATATATATAAAATCACATTTTCTTTATCTGATCACAAGTGCTCCCTCTGCCTAGACATCCTTCTTCTCAGCCTCTTTGCCAGATTCCTACTCATTCTTCAAAATTCAACCAAACTCTCTCTTTCCCCATGAAGCCTCCATAATACCCAGCCGCAGTTGTGAATACCGTAACATTTGGTAAATACGTAATGGATGCACTTGATAGATACACTTTTCACATTGTATTGTAGTGATTCATCTAGTTGTGTACGTTTATAAATAGACCATCAGGCCTTTGAGGACAGGAACTGAGTCACTGTGGGAGACACATAGTAGGTACAAAGAAAAAGGTTAGCAAGTGAGTGCTTTATTATCGTTTTAATGGGCTGCATAAGCACCTAAATAGTAATGCTGTAGCATGGGCCATGTGGGTACAAATCTCCTTCATTATCTTCATAAGTTTAAATTCTACAGATCAGCAAGATCTCCGCTGAGAGAAAATTTGGGCCAGCCGGCTTCCCTCTTGGGCTCCTTCTCTCTCCTGTTCTTGCATGATCAATGGCTCTGGCTTGGAGTATTTTAAGCCTGCTATCCTTTGACTTGAGTCTTTCTTCCCTCAGCAGTCATGCATTTCCCAGCATGCTCCCCAGGAGACCGGTGGATCAGAAGTACCTGAAAATTGTGATACAATTCAATAGGTTCTCCTGAGTAGCTTCTAAAGCAGACAGCTGCCTCCTGGACAGACACATACATCTCTCAACATCCAGGGTACCTGTGGGCCAGAGGACTACCATGCTGAGGAGTCTTGAGGTGGATGGATTTCCTAGTAAAATTGAGTAGGGCCATTATGACTCAACACCTAGGACACAGCATTGTTAACTAACAGGGCAGGAGAGAGAGAAAAACTGAGTCCCAGGAAACTGATTTTAAAGACCAGAGAACATTCTCATGGCATCTATTTAGGCCTAGTCTGGGGTCAAAACTTTCAGGAGAAAGAACTCAAAAAAATGACCTTATCCACATGTCTTCATTATGTTGTCCACTCTGACCATCCTTGCCCTTAGCGGGCCTGCGTTGCCCTCAGAAATAAGTCCAAACTCCTTGGCATTGTCTTCCAGTTCCAGCAATGGCTCAAGCTGAAAATGCCAATAGGAGCGAGGTGGATAGTATCAAGAGTAAAGTGTCAGTTTGAGAGTTGTGGCCAATAAGAAAGGCCTGACTGTTCATGGCAGCAGCCACTGCTCTGACTGACTATTGTCACCATGAAAATGAAAGCCCTGGTTCTCCATTTCCTTTCAATAGAAGAGGGAAATCTGGATTTGGGTGTAAAATATCTAGTGTCTTAAACTACTTTGCAGATAAAGTAAAGCATATCTATGGGTCAGATGTGGTCCAGAGGTCATTACTGGCAGGCCTTCCGTCTGCTCCAGCTCCATTGCCATGGATTCCTTCACGTCCTCTACTTTCCAGTCACTGTGACCTGCTTGCCACTTCTGGACTAGCCCATCCTCGTCCCCACTTGGTACATTTGCACATGCTTCTGCTTCATCTGGACGTGCCCTTCTACCCATTCCCATGTTAAACCTGGACCAGTCTTCCAGCCCCACTCAAGTGCCCCAGGCATTGCTCCTTCCTCTGGGCTCCTTTGGTTGTTTCCACTTTTCCTCTAGCATTTACTACTTTCTATTATAATTTCTGGGCTTATTTGTGAGCTTCCATCATTAGACAGAGAGCTCTTGAGTTCGGGACTAGAAAATTCACAGAGCCAACTTTCTGTTGGACACCTCTCCCCTAGTGTTATTACAGCAGCCTCAGACTCAATGTGCCCCACTTGCAGCTGCCTGGCATCCCCCTCCCACAGTCTGATCCCATTCTGTATTACCATCTCAGTGAGTGGCAGCGCTCCACCCTGTTCTTAGGCCAGAAACTTGGGGATCATCTTAGCTTCCTTCATCTTCCTTACCTTCCTGATCCCAACAATCACCCAGCAAGACCTTGGTTCAGTATTTCTATTTAGTTATCATTATTCTCAGTTCACCCTTGTTGACGCTTAGTAGGTGATCAGTAAATGCTTCTTTAATTAGTTGTTTAATTATGGACCCATTATTATTTATGATTTCAGAGTAAAGTGCACGGTAAGGAATGCAACAATGAAAAGACTTCCTGAGGAAATGGGACTGAGTGGGACCTTATTGACCAGGTGAGTGTCTAGGTAAATAACAAATAAATGACAGGCAGGGAGGGTGGGCATGGTGGCTGGAGTGAGCAGTGTTCAATTCATAGCAACAGATGGGTGCTGACCTGATACGAGTGGAATATGATGAGATGGATATACAGTTGGAAATGAGGTGGGATGGGTGAGCCAGAGTGAGGTGTGGACTATCTGGAAGTGTGGAGAAGTTACTCAGAGTTTATGCATCAGAAATAGAGCACTTTCACTGGTTCTTGAGAAGGAAATCTGTGTTTACCTGCCACAGAAAGGAAAAAGAAAGGCCTGAGGCAAGCAAAGAGTGTTGAATGGTGGGTTATGCTTAAAGCATGGGTGATAGGCTTGGGATTCAGTGGAAACTAGCCAGCCAGAAGGCACCTGGGAAAATGTCTAAACTGATGATGTTCTCTTTCTCCATTGGCTGGCTTAATCCCTTCTTATGGTATCATGTTAATAATAATAAGTATCACCATCTTGATGCTAGTGAACCCTCGTAATTGCTTTCTGCATGACAAACTGCTCATTCATCAACTTCCCTAATTCTCACATCATGCCCGGTGATCGGTGGTGCTGCGCCTCTGCAGATGAGCCCATAAGGAGTCATAGAGAAGAATCAACCTGCCAGAGGTTGGGCAGGTGGAGTCCCTTTACCTGGGTAGGGCTGAGATACAGTTTAAAACATCGTTTATTGGGTTAAAACCCAAAGGTTCTGTTTTAGTGCAAGTTGGGTGGGCTAACTTGCCCTGGTAGTTTTGGAAAACATAGCTATTCTCCACCTGCTAAGGCATGAGACCCACCCTGCCTCTGATGCTACTGGTACAGAGTCCTGGTGCCACACACTGATGTGTCCCAGAGTTCTGGACTTCCCGCTGCCATCGCAAACCCCTGAAACATTTTTGGGGTACCTCTCAGCAAGTTCTAGTTTTTAAAATGTGCCACATTCTGACAGCCAACAAAAACTGCTATGTTCTTGCCTTCAGCCCCTCAGAGTTGAAACAGAAATAGTCTTTCCTACCAGGAATAAAAATAGAAACCATGAAACAAGTTCATATATTCTTGTCTCTGTGCAGGGCACTCCTGTCATATGGGAGGCTAACACTTCCAACATTCTGCACATGAAACAGCGGCAAAGGGCTTTCCCTGGCAGGAGGGAAAGTACAAAAAAAAAAAAAGAATGGTGTCATCTTCCATGACGGAATGATCCACGGTCCATTCTTATCTTGTCTTGTCCTTTCTTTCCCTTAATAGGCACATTCTTTCCATTCACCTGTCATTGCGATAGGCCTTAATTTATTGACTGTGTTTGCTGTGTTGCAGGCATGTTATTGGAGACAAAGATGAGTGAGATGTAATCCTTGTCCTCAGTCAGGGACTTCCTCTAGTCAGGAAAGCAGACACATAGATACTGTCAATCCCCCACCACAGGTGCTGAAATAGAAAGATGTCCAGGGAGTTCTAAGAGGGCAGAGAAGAGGAGCACATGACCTCTTTAGAAGCCAAGGTGTTTTCGGTCAGCAGGAAAGCATTTCTATCATGGCCTGGCATTGAGCTCAAGTCTGTGACCTTATAAACAGAATTTAAATTGCTTCATTTTTCAGAAGGGCAGGAAAATACCGCTTGGTTGAGACCTCAGAAAAGTTGTGTATCCGATTATGGGAAAAGCAATGAGATACACAGGCTGAAGCAGACTGGCACCTCCCTAATCGTGTGATAGTTTCCAAAACGAGGGCGTATCATTTAATATGGGGCAAGATGCTTCCAAAGGATTAAATAGTAATTGGGTCCTTCTTTCTCCCTTTCCATTCTTACTGCTTTTTGAAATTCGTTTTCCCTTCTCTCACTTTATTCATTTATTCCTTTGGTCCAGTCCATCAGAATTTGCCACTGATGCTGCCAGGCACAGGGAAGACATGGATAAAATAGCAAACATCCCCTGTGGGTCTTAACCCTGGATGTTTGTTAGAATTGCTCGAAGATCCAGCTTTCATATGAATACAAATCCTCTCAAACCACCTCCACATTAGATTTTTAAGTGAAGAAAGCAAAATGTAGGAGAATGTGTAATCCAGTAACATTAGTGTGGGAAACAATTTTTTTTTTGGGAAAAATGTGCATATTTTCTTGTATCTGCTCAGAATATATCTGGGAGAATATGTAAGAAACTAAAAACCTTGGTTGCCAATGGAAATGGGAACAGTTATCTAAATAGTGGAAAAAGAGCCAGACTAGATCCTGTTAAACTCTGTGTCATATTAATGTATTTTCACTTTAAAATAATTTTAATTAAAATTAAAAGTGAGTATTTTTGTTTGTTTGTTTCTGAGATGGGGTTTCGTTCTTGTTGCCTAGGCCTGAGTGCAATGGTGTGATCTCGGCTTACTGCAACCTCTGCCTCCCGGGTTCAAGTGATTCTCCTGCCTCAGCCTCCCGAGTAGCTGGGATTACAGGTGCCCACCATCATGCCCAGCAATTTTTTTACTTTTTTAGTAGAGAAGGATTTCATCACGTTGGCCAATCTGGTCTCTAACTCCTGACCTCAGGTGATCTGCTCACCTCGCCCTCCCCAAGTGCTGGGATTACAGGTGTGAGCCACCATGCCTGGCTGAGTACATTTGTAAATAATAAACTTCTCTTCCGGACATTCTGAATCAGTATATTACGGTTCCCCCACCCTACATTCATGTCAGATTCTATACACTAGGCATAATTAAGCAATTGCAGTTCTCTGAATGAGCCACATTCTCTCTGGCCACCATACATTTGTGTGTGCAGTTCTTTTGCCCGGTACCTACTTTCCCTCCAGCACCTCCAACCCCACACCCTGATTAAGGGCCCTCACTCTACCTTCTCCAGTTAGATGGCCTGTCTCTGTGTTTTCAAAATATCTCTTCCTCCCCATCATAATTCTCTCAAATAGGAGTATAGTGGTCTGTTTATTTGTGTAGAATGTTCATCAAATCTCATGCTCCATGAATGCAGAGAGAGTTTGCCCAAGAATTCTACTTTTAACACTCAGAGTCATGTGTCCTGGGAAACTTTTGAGTCCCAGGCAAACTGGGATGGTTGATTTCTTCATGTGTCCCCTGCTAGCCAGCAAACCCCTGTAGACAGGAAATACACTGTTTCATCCTCCTCGTCTCTAACACAAAGGCCAGAATACTCTACAGCTTGGGTGCCCGACAAAGTCTCTTAAGGGAACAAAAGCATAAATAGTTGTGATTTCAGAATCTGAACAACCAAAAAAGATTTCATGTAATTTAAAATGCACTTTTAAAAGAAAGTGACACATGCCAAGACAATGAATAGCTTGTGGAAGTCGTCAGTGCTTTCACCACGTATTTCCTCCCCTTTAAGGTGCACTGTGACTTGCTTTGGCCATGAATGGGAATGGAACTGATACATGAGTTGTGGTTAGCAGCTTTAGGAGCCAGGGAGTCTGGGTGGCTGCAAAAGGAGAGTTGGCCATGTAACCTCCTCCAGCAGAGCCCTGCCCAGATCCACAGTGGTCTTGTCATGTGAGCGAGACAGAAATGACCTTTCATCACATTCAGCCACAGAGAAGATTATGTCTTATTGTAGTGTAAACTGTAGTATCATTATTGATTCAATAATACATACATTTAAAATAACTTAGAGTACATTTATGACATAGCGTTGGTTTTTATTTGTGCTGTAGTGGGAAAGGCTCTAGGAAAAGCCACATTAAACCTTCTTGGACAAGGAAAATTATTGATTAGCACACTGTCCATGAAATCAGCCTTGTAGATAGAATAGGGTCATGAAATAAAAAGAGGCTTTGGAGTCAGAAAGACCCAAGTTCAAATCCTGCCTTTGCTACCCACACTTTTTGTCTTCTTGGGAAAATGCTTTGGCATCTCAGGTTTAGTTTCTTCTTTAGTCAAAACAGGGTTTATAAGACCTCCTTGAAAAGCTGCCCTAAGGCAGCACTGTCCAAGAGAATTTTCTGTGATGGTGGAAGTGTTCTATTCTGTACTGCACAATATGGTACTGGATGGCTACATGTGGCGTTCAAATTGCAACAAATTAAAGTAGGCAAATAAAATGTAAAATTCACTTCTCAGATGACTACCCACATTCCAAGTCCCCAATAACTTTAAATATTGTTTTAAATTTAATTTAATTTTATGTTCTGGGATGATATATGTGTACAACATGCAGGTTTGTTACATAGGTAAATGGGTGCCATGGTGGTTTGCTGCACCTACCAATCCATCACCTAGGTATTAAGCCCCACATGCATTAGCTGTTTATCCTGATGCTCTCCCTTCCCACTCCCCACAACAGGCCACAGTGTGTATTGTTCCCCTCCCTGTGTCCATGTGTTCTTACTATTCAGCTCCCACTTATAAGTGAGAACATGCCGTGTTTGGTTTTCTGTTCCTGTGTTACTTTGCTAAGGATAATGGCTTCCAGCTCCATCCATGTTCCTACAAAGGACATGATCTCATTCCTTTTCATAGCTGCATCGTATTACATGGTGTATATTTATGACATTTTCTTTGTCCAGTCTATATGGCTGGGCATTTGGGTTGATTCCATGTCTTTTTATAACAGAATGATTTATATTCCTTTGGATATATACCCAGTAATGGGATTGCTGGGTCAAATGGTATTTCTGGTTCTAGGTCTTTGAGGAATTGCCACATTGTCTTCCACAATGGTTGAACTAATTAACATTCCCACCAACAGTGTAAAAGCATTTATATTTCTCCACAGCCTTGCCAGCATCTGTTGTTTCTTGACTTTTTAATCATCACCATTCTGACTGGTGTGAGATGGTATCTCATTGGGTTTTTATTTGCATTTTTCTAAGGATTGGTAGCATTGAGCTTTTTTTCATGTTTGTTGGCCACATAAATGTCTTCTTTTGAGAAGTGTCTGTTTATGGCCTTTGCCAACTTTGTAATGGGATTGTTTGTGTTTTTCTTGTAAATTTGTTTAAGTTTCTTATAGATTCTGTATATTAGACCTTTGTCAGATGGACAGATTACAAAAATTGTCTCCTATTCAGTAGGTTGTCATTCACTCTGTTGATAGTTTATTTTGCTGTGCAGAAGCTCTTTAGTTTAGTTAGATCCCATTTGTCAATTTTTGCTGCTGTTGCAGTTGCTTTCGATGTTTTCATCGTGAAGTCTTTGCCCATGCCTATATCCTGAATGATATTGCCTAGATTTTCTTCTAGGGTTTTTGTAGTTTTGGGTTTTACATTTACGTCGTCAATCCATCTTGAGTTAATCTTCATATAAGGTGTAAAGGAGGGGTCCAGTTTCAATGTTCCACATATGCCAAGTGTCCAATAACCTTAAGTAGTAGAGAGAACCCCTGTAAAATACTTGACCTAGGATAGTTGCTCAATATGATAAGTATTCCTTTTGCTAGCAGGAGTTTATCTGATCTACACTCCTATGGATTGAGGGGTGGGCCACTCTGGATGAGCTGTCAGTGTGGCCACCTTGATGCAATGTAGACAGCCTTAAGTCCAAACATTCTGCAGCTTACAAAAGACAGAGCATCTCACCAAACATTCCACAAGAACTTATGAAAGATGTGTCCCAGGGAGAAGAAAATAAATCTCAAAATCTCCTAAGGTTAGACCCAGAATGAGAATTTCCCACTAAAAAGGACCTATATGACCAAGAAGCCTTGATTCTGTTCTTCCTAACTCTAGCTTCAGATTTTCTTTCTCTCTCTGATTATTCTTTTCTCCTTAAGGTGGTCCCAGGGGAAGCCCTGCGTCTCATAACAATACCTGCAACACCCCAAGCCCCCCACCTCTGATTTACTCCAACATCACTGGGATAAATACTGTCTTCCAAAAATACCTTAGTGAACCCTGAGGGAGAATGTTAGAGAAGTGATCTCAGAGCCTATGAAGAATCTAATTTCAGTAACATGGTTGATGAAGGAGAGTTCTAGTCCTTTTCAGGGCTCCCTGGCTCTATCCTAAGATACAGGAGCAAGACCCTTGCCTGTGTGATTTGCTTGCTTCTACTTCCAGATAACAACTTATCACCCACTTTCGGGACATCATCTCACATGGCATGCCTGACTCTTCAATAATCTAGACCCAAAGAGATACGACATGCTTCCCCACCCAAGGTCTTCCCTCTCATCCCTTGTGTCCCAGTCTGAAGACCTGCCTCTCCTACAGTCTGACAGCACCACATAATAAGAGGCATAGCATGCAGGGACTGATGACTCATTCTCACATGAAACTGGATAAAAGAATAAGAGTCAGCTTTCAATCATCATTTCTAGTCATATGGGAAAGCCTCTTTCAAACCGTGTTTTTCCTCTGGTCTGACAGCAAAACAATAATCATTAACACCAAAGAAGACATCTGACCAAAGGTATGGGGGTTTTCCCCTGCATACCAAGTAGCAGACACCATCTAGGTATCCTCTAAATCAATTCTGACACCCTCAACCTGGAGATAGTGTCAGGTCCCATAGGTTGGGGGCTCAGTCCCCAAACTGCCTCCTATCAGACACCAGTCTCAAGTTCAGGCCTCTAGAACTTCTGACCAAGCAGCTGCCAGTTGGGGTTCTCATGACCCCCTTTTTGAGTGCACAGAACCCTGGGAAACACGTTTACAGTTTATTATTAAGGATATTACAAAGTATACAGATGAAGAGATGGGTAAGGTGAGGTCTGGGGGAAGGGATATGGAGCTTCCATGACCTCCCTGGATGCACCACCTCCCTCCAGGAATCGTCACGTGATCAGCTATCTGGAAGCTCCCCAAACACAGTTGTCCTGGGTTTTCTATGGAGGCTTCATTACATAGGCATGATTGACAACCCTGTGGAAATGTGATTGGACAAAAAGCACATAATCTACCCCAGCAAGACCTATCTGTTCAGACTTTTCTTGGCGCCTCTGTTTAGCATTCTTTCCTCTAGGGTAGGGGGCAAGACTATCTCTGGATTATGGTCTTTTGACCCACAATCAGAAGAGAGTCTGGCATTGGGCAGGTGAATGAAGGACATGAAGAAGGTCAGAGGGAGAGATTCTGTTTCCTGAGGCCCAAAGTGCCCCAATGTTATAACAAGGACTATGGGAGTTAGGAGCCAGGAACCGTGGAGGAAAACCAATTATATATCACAACACCACACTAGTTCATTTGGAAGTTTGTGTTTTTTACTGAACCTAAGACAAATGAATATCCATGTATCCAACTCTTCATCCACCTTTTCCCCTGTTGGTCCATCCTGCTGTGTCTCCATTCATGCATTTATTCAACCATATCTCCACTTACCTGCTCCTTCCTTCCATATCTCCACCCACAAACATTTGTGATGTAGTCAATGACTTAATTTCTGTAGTCAGATTCCATGGGTTTGAATTCTAGCTCTTTAAATTATTACCATGTGACTTGGTCTTTCTGAGCCTCTTTTTCCTCATTTGCACAATGGGGATGAATACTATTTACCTCATAGTCCTAAGATTGGATGAGAACTACATAGATGGTGCATATAAATCTCAAGAAAACTTCTTGACACATAAAGCATTCAACCACTGTTATCAATTATTAATAGCCTACTGTAGACAGTGTGGAAATCAAGACACTTGAGGTCCTGCCATCTTCAAGGAGCTCTTCACCCCAGTGATACTCAAACTTTTTCTGCTTTTTATATATTTGATTATTTTAGCATGTATCACTTCAAGTAGCAATAGGTCAATGAAGCCTATCATTCGGGAATTATGACTCAATTTGTGAAAAAGAGATTAAAACTCTTAAATATGTGGACAATGAATGATTTCTGGCATTCAGTTAGGACAAGAGTGGGGTGGACTGTTTGGGAGACAGAAGTTATGAAAAAATCTCCTTATTGAGAGCTCCTGCTCTGTTAGTCTGCAGGGTATTTTCTTCATTTCTCTTCTGTTGTCTGCAACTTATGGAAGCCAAGTAATCTTCTCACATTTTATATTCCAAGACAGGCTTAATGTTGCTGTTTTTTAAATTATTGTGCCCCATAAGGTTCTCATCTGGTTCCTAATACACAGTTATAGATAGCATAAATGAATGGATCACCCCAACAATTTGGGGGTCTTGGCTATGGGGTCTCAAAAGCTTCTCTGCATCTGGTTATGTGTGAGTAGTAAAAGCCTTTATTTTTCCTAAATTAAATCTCATATGGATTTTATAATAAGTAAAATAGAAAACATGAATCTTGTGTACAATAATACGTAAACATCGGGGATATTATTGTCTAAGCTAAGTGTGGTTGCATGTGGTTCAGAAATACGTCCAAAAACTCTAGCAGAGGTATAAAAAATAATGCACTTTTAGACATACAATTAATAAATTGCCTTTGTGATAATATAAATTTAGATGACTTGACATTGGCAATGTCCTGGAGAACAACAACAATAATAAGCAGCCCTGGATATATTTCAGCAGCAGGCTATATCTTGGTGATAGAAAATCATTTTTATTGGTACTTTTCCAAAGCCATGAAAGAAATATTTGCATTCATCTCTGTCAGTATCCAAAGGGGGAAAGTCAATGGGTGTTCAAGATGAGGAAGGCAAGGAAATTAATATTTATTGTTCGGCTACTAGTTAACACTGTGCCGAGTGCTTTATATGCATTACTGGGTTCTGTGAAGCCCCAAAATATTGTCTCAATTTGCTGTCTCCTTTTCCTCCCACCCCAGTCTGGCTTCTTTTTACCACTGTTTTACCAAAATGGTTTCTGCTGAGATCCTCAATTCGTGGCATCAAATCCAGTGGACTGTTTCCAGTCCCAGCTGCATTCGATACCTCGACAGTATTCAGCACTTCTTGAAGTCTCTTCTCCCTTTAGCTTCCATGGCACTCTATCTCCTGGTTTTCCTCCTCGCTAACTGTTGGTCCTCTGTCATCTGAGAGGTGCCTGTCCCTTCCAGACAGAACGCTGTGCCTAGGAAATCTCACCCATCTGCAATACTCTAGTATTCTTCCAGGTACTGATTTATCACAGTAGTGTGTCTGCTCCCTGCTTAAATATCCACTTACGTTCTTTTTATTGCTATTTAGATAATTTCATCTTACCTCAAAACTCTCATCCTTTTCCAGTGTTTTCTAACTCAGCGTGGTAGCACTTCCATCCCTTCCTACCAGAAACTTAACAAAACATCCATGAAACTTACTTCTTACCCTCCACATCCACCAAGCCCTCTTGTCTTCATCTTCAAATATTTGCTGATGTCTTTACTTCTCCATCTCCAATGCCACCCCTTAGTTCAAGCCAACATAATTTTGTTTCAGGATTAGTGCAATCCCCTTACCTACCATTCTTGCTTCATTCATTTGAATCTCCACACTGCAACCAAAGTAATCCATGTGAAAATACAGTTAGGGTTCTGTCTCACCCCTTTCCCTAATCTTCCCTCCAAACCAAACATTCAGTGCCTTTCATTGTTCTTGAGATAAAGCACAACATCCTTACCAATATATATAAGCAGTTTATGCCTGGAATGACCTCCAGCTTCCACTCTTGTCTCATCCCCTACCATTTCCTCTTTTGTTCACTAGATTTTAGTCCTTGGCTAGACCTCAAGGAGGACACGATGGGAGATATTCATTTAATTCTTTTAACTTAGTGACTAGTCAAAGTGGCGGCCAGACTTTCCATATCAGGAGTAAGCATTAATTGTTAATTTTCTGCTCTTTATTAGGATTTCAGATTTGACATGAAAGGGCAAGAGATAACTTTCATGGATGAGCTTTTGTGTTGCCTTCTACATTAGCTGATATTAGCTGAATGAATTAAAGTCTGCTGTAACCAAAACCATTTTTCTACAGATGTGGAGACTGAAACTCCTTCTAAACACACAGGGAAGAGTCTATAAAAGAGAAAGAGAGTAGAATTGTGTCATTGGGACTGAGCTCTATTTGGAGCTGTTGGGAATTTTTTCTGCTTCCTATCAAGGATACAGTCACAGATTGGATAAGAGACTCAGAAGGTCACATTCTGGCCTTTGGGAAGTCTGTAATATATAAAATGAGACAGAGAAACAATATAAATGCATTACTTATCTTAGAGCTTTACAGGAAATTGAGAATATTTTCATTTATATGTTTGTAATAGAATGAATAATCGCCTTCCTTCCCTCCACCCCAAAAAAGAAATCTATGTCTTTACCCATGGAACCTGTGAATGTTATCTTAGTTAAGGATCTTGAGATGGGAGAATTATCTCAGATTTTCCTGGTGGGCTGTAAATATAATCATATGTATCCTTGTAGGTGAGAGACATTGAGGAATTTAAGACAGAGATAGAAGAGAAAAACACAATAAGAAAACAATGCAGAAATTGGAATGATAGAACCACAAACCAAAGAATGCCAGCAGGTACCAAAACCTAGAATAGACAAGGAAGGATTCTCCCCTAGAGCTTCCAGAGAGAGCTGGTCCTGCCGGCAACTCTTTTCAGCTCAAGGATGCTGATTTTAGGTCACCAACTTGGGATAATTTGTTGCAGCAGCCATAGGAAACTTTATACTCAATTTATTGATCATATAGATGATGTATGCGAAGTGCTCACCATTAAAATCCATGTGTTTTATATTGGCATGCCACAAAATGATGCTCAAAGCTTCTTTCTATACCTTCAGCCCTTTTGAGGGGTATTCTTGTTGAATGAGGGCCTAGCTATGTACTCTCCACATAACCTTGAATTGAGAACACGTCTTAGTGATGTATTTTTTAACCCACGTCTTATATTCAATGTCTTTGCAGCTCAGTTGGCATTTTTGCTTTCAGAATCACTTTAAAATCCACTTCAATTTCTTGAATACCAAGCATTGTTCTGCCACTTGGAACTCCTACCTTTTCACTTGTATCACAAGTAATATAATTGTGTCACATTGACAAGGCCTTCCCATCTGGTAATATAAATAATACCACTCTTCCTTCACTGTGAATGGCTCTTGAGTGTTCACACCACATCTTCATGCTGTTGAAAGATCCTGGACACGTCAGTAGACAGATGAGTCCAGTGGAAGAGTGGGTCAGGGATGATGCTAGTAGGGTCAGTTCAGCTTTTAGTTTTGTAAATGTTAGTTCTGCATTGAAGAGTCTCAAAATCCAGGAAACAAAATAGACACATAAGAAAAGAAAAACACCCATACAATGTGCTGCCCTATGAAAGAGGTAGGGACAAAGGGCTTTGGGAGTACAGATGTGGAAACAGTACAATGCCAGAGAGTCCGAAGGCTGTAAAGAAATGTGACAGTCTCAGCCTTGATGAATTTGTAGTTTAGCGGAGGAGAAGAAGAGGCATTTTAAACAGCTAGCACAGCATGGGCAAAGGTGATGAAGGTGACTTATGGAGTTAGTGAAGAACAGGTAGTCCAAAAACAGCAGAGTTCATGTTTATATGGAAGAAGTTCCTAAAGGAAGTTGATGTTGAGAAACGACTTTTACAAGATCAAAGGAAAAATTATGAGATGCCTCATGTCCTGTACCATGCAAGCAATTTATAAAGAGTAACATGGGAATGCTGATGAGAATGAGTTGATTAAGACCTCTCATTAGTGTTTGTGCGAGGCTAAGTTAATCCAATTTTATTAGGGAATGACTTTGCAATATGTATTAAAAACCATAAACATATGCATGTAGTTTACACACAGAGTGCTGCCTTCAAAAATCTACCCTAAAGGAAAACCACAAAATATGGAAAGATGTCATACATAAATATGTTCACCTCAGCCATGTTTATGATGTAGAAAGCAAAAAATAACTTATATGTACAAGAAGAAGGAAATAGTGAGCAAAATCATAGGTTCTAGAGCTCACAAGGTAGCAGCCCGGGACCAAAGCTAGAAATATTACTTTTTGTAAATTTTTTTTGAATAAGGTAAATTTTTTATAACATAAAATTAACTACTTTAAAGTGTACATCTCAGTGGCACTACATGCATAATGTTGTGCAACCATCACCTCTAACTAGTTACAAGATATTTGTTACACCCCCAAATAGAAGCCCTGTACCTATTAAGCAGTTATTCCCCATGTCATTTTTTCCTAGTTCCTGGTAATCCCTAATCAACTTTCTGTCTCTATGGATTTATCTATTCTGGATATTTCATATAGATAAAATCATACATATGAACCAGACATATTTTGTGCCTTGCTTTTTTCACTTAGCATAATGATTTCAAGGTTTATCTACATTGTAGCAAGGAATAAAATATCAGTAGTGCATTCCTTTTCATGACTGAGTAATACTCCATGATCTGGATAGACCACATTTTGTATACCAGTTCATCCACTTTTGGATATTTGGGTTGCTTTCACCTTTGGGCTATTGTCAATAGTGCTTTTGTGAATATTTGTTTACAAGCTTTGTTTAAATACCTATTTTCAATTGGGAAAGTACATACCTATGAGTAAACTTTCTGAATTGTCAAATTCAAAACAAACTGAACTTGAATGTCTTCATTGGGCTTCCTATTCAGCTTGGCTTCAGTTTCAACCACTGTATCTGGTTTTATACCCAACTCCTTTATATTCCTGCCTTTAAATTACACTGTCTCTTGAAGGCATCTCATTTGGGTATGTGATCACTCTCAACCAGTCTTTGAACTGTTACATGGCAATGTAAAATCATCCTGTAAAATCTTTAATAACATGGGGAAATGTTTCCATTATAAAGTTAGAGGAGAAAGATTGGGTTATTGTATCTAAAGTATTTTTTTTAAATCAAAACATCTGCCTTAGTTGGTTTTGTGTTTCTAAACAGAGTACTTGAGACTGAATAATTTACAAAGAAAAGAGGTTTATTTTGGCTCATAATTCTAGAGGCTGGCAAGTTTAAGTTTTGGAGGCTATTTCTGACAAGGGCCTAGTGCTACTTCAATGGTGAAAACGTGGAAGGATGAGAAATCTAATGTAAAGTGAGCAAAATGGGGGAGGTAACCTCTCTTTATAACAACCCACTCTTATGGGTGGGATGGGAATGAATTCATTTCTGTGACAACTAACCCAGTCTTATGGGAAAGACATTAATCCATCTTAATTACCTAATCACCTCTTAAAAGAACTACCTCCCAGTGTTGCCACAGTAGCAATTAAATTTCAACATGAGTTTTGACAGGGACAAACTACATCTAAACCATAGCAATCCTCCCTTGGACCCCCAAAATTTATGTCATTCTCACATGCCAAAGTCACCCACCCAGTGGCCTCAAAAGTCTTAACTCATTCTAGCACCAACTCAGAAGTCTAAAGTCTGAAGTCCCATCTGACACTCAAGGCAAGCTCCTTCCAACTATGAACCTGTAAAATTAAAAGCAAGTTGTCTACTTCTAAAATACAGTGGCAGAACAGGCATAGGGTAAACATTCTCACTCCAAAGAAACAGATAGGGAGGAAGAAATGAGTTACCAGCCCAAAGCAAGTCTGAAACACAGCAGGGAGGACATTAAATCTTAAACGCCTCAAATAATCTTTCACTCTATGTGCTGCCTCCTGAGCATACTGGAATAAGGATGGGCTCCCAAGGCTTCAGGTAGCTCCTCTCCTACAGCTTTGCTGGGTGCAGTCCACATGGCTGCTCTCTCCGGGTAGTTACATCCTGGTGTCTGTGACTTTTTTAGGCAGGCATTGCAGGCTGCTGGTGGCTCTATTCTGGGGTCCTGACAGTGGCCCCAACCTTACATTTCCACTGGATGTAACTAGTGGAGGCTCTTTGTGGCTCCATCCATGAAACAAATTCACAGGATTTCTATAACATCCCTCGAAATCTAGGTAGAGAAAGCCATGCTTCCATAGCTCTTACAGTCTGCACACCTGCAGAATTAGCACCATATGGATACCACCAAGGTCTGCAATTTGCATTCCAGAGTGATAGGAAGAGCCACACCTGAGGCCACTGGAACTATGACTGGAGTGACCAAGGGGCACTGTGCTGGAATTTGAGGAGCAGAGTCCCAAGGCAGCCTGGGCAGTGAACCTGTTGGGGACACTCTGGGTCAGTCCCAGGAAACTATTCTGCCCTCCTAGGCTTCTGGGCATGTGATGGGAGGGATATCCTTGATCTCTGAAATGCCTTGGGGTCTTTCTCCCATAGTTTTGATGAGTATTATCTAGAGTTCCCTTCTAATCATGTTAGTCTTCTTGGCAAACAGTCTCTGGGCCATACCCTTGATTTCCTCTTGAAGATACTCTTCATTCTCTACTATGTGGCCAGGCTATGGATTTTTCAAATCTTTTTACTCTGCCTCTCTGTTTTCTAGCAGCTCACTGTAAGTAGTTATAAGTAACCATACATCAGCCTGAGCACTTGGCTACTTTATAATTTCTTCTGCCAGATATGCTATTCCATTGCTCCTAAGTTTGACCTTCTACAACGCCCTAGGGTATGGACACAGTGCATCCAAGTTCTTTGTGGCCATACAACAAGGATGGCCTTAACTCCAGTTACCAGTGAGATATTCCTCATTTTCCACTGGATATCTCATAAAAATGGCCTTTACTCTCCATATTTCTCTCAGCTTTCTGGTCATGACCACTTTACCAATCTCTAAAAAGATCCAGACTTTCTTTTTTTTTTTTTTTTTTTTTTTTTTTTATTTTTATTTTTTTTTTTTTTTTTTTTACTTTTTTTTTTTTTTTTTTTATTGCATTTTAGGTTTTGGGGTACATGTGAAAAACATGCAAGGTTGTTGCATAGGTGCATACGTGGCAGTGTGATTTGCTGCCTTCCTCCCCTTCACCCATGTCTGGCATTTCTCCCCATGCTATCCCTCCCCAATTCCCCACCCCCCCGCTGTCCCCCCCACTCCCCCACAACAGACCCCCATGTATAGTGCTCCCCTCCCTGTGTCCATATGTTCTCCTTGTTCAACACCCGCCTATGAGTGAGAACATGTGGTGTTTGATTTTGTGTTCTTGTGTCAGTTTGCTGAGAATGATGGTTTCCAGGTTCATCCATGTCCCTACAAAGGACGCAAACTCCTCGTTTTTAATGGCTGCATAATATTCCATGGTGTATATGTGCCACATTTTTCCTGTCCAGTCTATCATCGATGGGCATTTGGGTTGGTTCCAGGTCTTTGCTATTGTAAACTGTGCTGCTATGAACATTCGTGTGCATGTGTCCTTATAGTAGAACGATTTATAATCCTTTGGATATATGCCCAGTAATGGGATTGCTGGGTCAAATGGAATTTCTATTTCTAGGTCCTTGAGGAATCGCCACACTGTTTTCCACAATGGTTGAACTAATTTACACTCCCACCAACAGTGTAAAAGTGTTCCTATTTCTCCACATCCTCTCCAGCATCTGTTGTCTCCAGATTTTTTAATGATTGCCATTCTAACTGGTGTGAGATGGTATCTCAATGTAGTTTTGATTTGCATTTCTCTAATGGCCAGTGATGATGAGCATTTTTTCATATGCTTGTTGGCCTCATGTATGTCTTCTTTTGTAAAGTATCTGTTCATATCCTTCGCCCACTTTTGAATGGGCTTGTTTGTTTTTTTCTTGTAAATCTTTTTTAGCTCGTTGTAAATTCTGGATATCAGCCCTTTGTCAGATGGGTAGGCTGCAAAAATTTTTTCCCATTCTGTTGGTTGCCGATTCACTCTATTGACTGTTTCTTTTGCTGTGCAGAAGCTGTGGAGTTTGATTAGGTCCCATTTGTCTATTTTGGCTTTTGTTGCCAATGCTTTTGGTGTTTTGGTCATGAAGTCCTTGCCTACGCCTATGTCCTGAATGGTTTTGCCTAGGTTTCCTTCTAGTGATTTTATGGTGTTAGGTCTTATGTTTAAGTCTTTAATCCATCTGGAGTCAATTTTAGTGTAAGGTGTCAGGAAGGGGTCCAGTTTCTGCTTTCTGCATATGGCTAGCCAGTTTTCCCAACACCATTTATTGAACAGGGAATCCTTTCCCCATTGCTTGTTTTTATCAGGTTTGTCAAAGATCGGGTGGTTGTAGATATGTTGTGTTGCCTCCGACGCCTCTGTTCTGTTCCATTGGTCTATATCTCTGTTTTGGTACCAGTACCATGCTGTTTTGATTACTATAGCCTTGTAGTAGAGTTTGATGTCTGGTAGTGTGATGCCTCCTGCTTTGTTCTTTTTGCTTAGAATTGACTTGGCTATGCGGGCTCTCTTTTGGTTCCATATGAAGTTTAAGGTGGTTTTTTCCAGTTCTGCGAAGAAGGTCATTGGTAGCTTGATGGGGATAGCATTGAATCTGTATATTACTTTGGGCAGTATGGCCATTTTCACGATATTAATTCTTCCTAACCATGAACATGGAATGTTTCTCCATCTGTTTGTGTCCTCTCTTATTTCGTTGAGCAGTGATTTGTAGTTCTCCTTGAAGAGGTCCTTTACATTCCTTGTTAGTTGTATTCCTAGGTATTTTATTCTCTTTGTAGCAATTGTGAATGGCAGTTCGTTCTTGATTTGGCTCTCTTTAAGTCTGTTATTGGTGTATAGGAATGCCTGTGATTTTTGCACATTGATTTTGTATCCTGAGACTTTGCTGAAGTTGCTTATCAGTTTCAGGAGCTTTTGGGCTGAGATGAGGGGGTCTTCTAGATATACAATCATGTCGTCTGCAAATAGAGACAATTTGACTTCCTCCTTTCCTAATTGAATACCCTTTATTTCTTTTTCTTGCCTGATTGCTCTGGCTAGAACTTCCAGTACTATATTGAATAGGAGTGGTGAGAGAGGGCATCCTTGTCTAGTGCCAGATTTCAAAGGGAATGCTTCCAGTTTTTGCCCGTTCAGTATGATATTGGCTGTCGGTTTGTTGTAAATAGCTTTTATTATTTTGAGATACGTTCCATCGATACCTAGTTTATTGAGGGTTTTTAGCATAAAGGGCTGTTGAATTTTGTCAAAGGCCTTCTCTGCATCAATTGAGATAATCATGTGGTTTTTGTCTTTGGTTCTGTTTATGTGGTGAATTACATTTATAGACTTGCGTATATTGAACCAGCCTTGCATCCCCGGGATGAATCCTACTTGATCATGGTGGATAAGCTTTTTGATGTGCTGTTGTAATCGGCTTGCCAGTATTTTATTGAAGATTTTTGCATCTATGTTCATCATGGATATTGGCCTGTAGTTTTCTTTTCTTGTTGAGTCTCTGCCAGGTTTTGGTATTAGGATGATGTTGGTCTCATAAAATGATTTGGGAAGGATTCCCTCTTTTTGGATTATTTGGAATAGTTTCAGTATGAATGGAATCAGTTCCTCTTTGTATGTCTGGTAGAATTCGGCTGTGAACCCATCTGGACCTGGGCTTTTTTTGGGTGGTAGGCTCTTAATTGCTGCCTCGACTTCAGACCTTGTTATTGGTCTATTCAGGGTTTCGGCTTCTTCCTGGTTTAGGCTTGGGAGGAGGCAGCTGTCCAGGAATTTATCCATTTCCTCCAGGTTTTCTAATTTATGTGCATAGAGTTGTTTGTAATAATCTCTGATGATGGTTTGAATTTCTGTGGAATCTGTGGTGATATCCCCTTTGTCATTTTTTATTGCATCTATTTGATTATTCTCTCTTTTCTTTTTTATTAGTCTGGCTAGTGGTCTGTCTATTTTGTTGATCTTTTCAAAAAACCAGCTCCTGGATTTATTGATTTTTTGAAGGGTTTTTCGTGTCTCTATCTCCTTCAATTCTGCTTTGATCTTAGTTATTTCTTGTCTTCTGCTAGGTTTTGAGTTTTTTTGATCTTGCTCCTCTAGCTCTTTCAATTTTGACGATAGGGTGTCAATTTTAGATCTCTCCCTTCTTCTCATGTGGGCACTTATTGCTATATATTTTCCTCTAGAGACTGCTTTAAATGTGTCCCAGAGATTCTGGTATGTGGTGTCTTCATTCTCGTTGGTTTCGAAGAACGTCTTTATTTCTGCCTTCATTTCATTGTTTATCCAGTCAACATTCAGGAGAAAGTTGTTCATTTTCCATGAGGCTGTGCGGTTCTGGGTTGGTTTCTGAATTCTGAGTTCTAACTTGATTGCACTGTGGTCTGAGAGACTGTTTGTTATGGTTTCCGTTCTTTTGCATTTGCTGAGGAGTGATTTACTTCCAATTATGTGGTCAATTTTAGAGTAGGTGTGATGTGGTGCTGAGAAGAATGTATATTCTGTGGATTTGGGGTGGAGAGTTCTGTAAATGTCTATTAGGTTTGCTTGTTCCAGGTCTGAGTTCAAGTCCTGGATATCCTTGTTAATTTTCTGTCTCGTTGATCTGTCTAATATTGACAATGGTGTGTTGAAGTCTCCCACTATTATTGTGTGGGAGTCTAAGTCTCTTTGTAAGTCTTTAAGAACTTGCCTTATGTATCTGGGTGCTCCTGTATTAGGTGCATATATATTTAGGATCGTTAGCTCTTCTTGCTGCATTGATCCTTTTACCATTATGTAATGTCCTTCTTTGTCTCTTTTGATCTTTGTTGCTTTAAAGTCTATTTTATCAGAGATGAGAATTGCAACTCCTGCTTTTTTTTTCTCTCCATTTGCTTGGTAAATCTTCCTCCATCCCTTTATTTTGAGCCTTTGTGTATCCTTGCATGCAAGATGGGTTTCCTGGATACAGCACACTGATGGGTTTTGGCTTTTTATCCAATTGGCCAGTCTGTGTCTTTTGATTGGGGCATTTAGTCCGTTTACATTTAGGGTTAATATTGTTATGTGTGAATTCGATCCTGTCATTTTGGTGCTAGGTGGCTGTTTTGCCCTTTGGTTGATGCAGATTCTTCATTGTGTTGATGCTCTTTACCTTTTCATGTGTTTTTGGAGTGGCTGGTACTGGTTGTTCTTTTCTATGTGTAGTGCCTCCTTCAGGAGCTCTTGTAGAGCTGGTCTGGTGGTGATGAACTCTCTGAGTTCTTGCTTGTTCACAAAGGATTTTATTTTTCCTTCACTTATGAAGCTTAGTTTGGCTGGATACGAAATTCTGGGTTGAAAGTTCTTTTCCTTAAGGATGTTGAATATCAGCCCCCACTCTCTTCTGGCCTGTAGGGTTTCTGCTGAGAGATCTGCAGTGAGTCTGATGGGCTTCCCTTTGTGGGTAACCCGACCTTTCTCTCTGGCTGCCCTTAGTATTTTCTCCTTCATTTCAACCCTGGTGAATCTGATGATTATGTGTCTTGGGGTTGCTCTTCTAGAGGAGTATCTTTGTGGTGTTCTCTGTATTTCCTGGACTTGAATCTTGGCCTGCCTTGTTAGGTTGGGGAAGTTTTCCTGGATAATATCCTGAAGAGTATTTTCCAGCTTGGATTCATTCTCTTCGTCACATTCAGGTACACCTATCAAACGTAGATTAGGTCTTTTCACATAGTCCCATATTTCTTGTTGACTTTGTTCATTCCTTTTTACCCTGTTTTCTCTAATCTTGCCTTCTCGTTTTATTTCATTCAGTTGATCTTCGACCTCTGATATCCTTTCTTCTGCTTGGTCAATTCGGCTGTTGAAACTTGTGCATGCTTCACGAAGTTCTCGTGTTGTGTTTTTCAGCTCCATCAATTCGCTCATATTCCTCTCTAAGTTGTCCATTCTTGTTAGCATTTCGTCAAGTCTTTTTTCAAGGTTCTTAGTTTCTTTGCATTGGGTTAGAACATGTTCTTTTAGCTCACGGAAGTTTCTTATTATCCACTTTCTGAAAGCTGATTCTGTCATTTCATCACCCTCATTCTCCATCCAGTCTTGTTCCCTTGCTGGTGAGGAGTTGTGATCCCTTGTAGGAGGAGAAGTGTTCTGGTTTTGGGTGTTTTCATCCTTTTTGCGCTGGTTTCTTCCCATCTTTGTGGATTTATCCACCTGTTGACTTTGTAGTTGTTGTCTTTCTGATTTTGGTAATTTTAAGTCTGCTGTGGCAGAACTCATAAACCCCCTGCTCTTCCCCCCAGGTGTTCTGTCCCAGGGAGTTACGGTTTTATGGTGTTCCCCTGTGCGGTTGCTGTTTTCCCTGCCCACAAGGTGGCAGCCTAGTCACACTCAGTTTGCAGGGGCTTCGCTAAGCTGCTGTGGGCTCCACCCAGCTTCGTGTGAACTTCTGGGTGTAGTTAGAACTGCTTCCGCGATGTTGGCCCGCCCCTGTAGTGACGGAGTCTCTGTAGTGGCGGATTGCCTTGTTAGATTGCCCTGGGAACAGCAGGGTGCCTATGGAGAATGCCCCTCCTCCACAGAGCTGGACCGTCCCGGTTTCAGTTGTGTTTCAGGTCTTCTTGCTGGGTAAGAGGGGACACCGTCTCATCTGATCTGCCTCCGGAGCCGCTGCGTTGGCTAAAGCCGCGGCTCTGAGATTCGTGGCGCTGGCCTGGCTCCCCGTTTCAGCTCCCCTTGCTGGCTTATAGGGGACTCAGACTCTCTCACTTTGTACCGTGAGCCGTTGCCTCAGGGTGCCGGCCCAGCGGCTGCGCCGTTCAAGCCAGCGGCACCAGCGGCGCTGGCGACCCGTGTGGCTTCTCTGCGTGTGAATCTCCTGGTCTGTGGGCAGTAAAAATCAGTCTGGAAATACGGCGTCCACTCACCCTCTGTGCTTTCTCTCGGAGCTGCATTCCCGAGTTCCTCCTAAGCGGCCATCTTGGATCTCCCCCCAAGATCCAGACTTTCTATAATCTTCTCATCTTCTGAGCTTTCACCATAATCACCCTTAATGCTCCATTCATGGCAATACAGGCTTTTTTCCAGCCTGCCTGCTATTCCCAAATTTGTTCAGTCCCAACCCATTACCCAATTCCAAATCCACTTCCACATTTTCAGGTGTCATTCCACTCCTCAGTACTATTTTTCTGTCTCAGTAAATTTTATGTTGCTACCAAAGAAAGAGAAATACCTGTGACTGAATAATTTATATAGAAATGAGGTTTATTTTGACCCATAGTTCTAGAGGCTGGGAAGTCTAAGATGAGCCAGCTAGCTGCAACTGGTGAAGCACTCATGCTACTTAATAGCATGACGGAAAAGTTGAAGAGCAAGCAAGTGCATGCAAAGAGAGCAAAATAGGAGAGGCACGCTTACCCTGATGGGAATCAATTCACTCCTGCCGGAACTAATCTAGTCTTATGAGAAAGACATTAATCCATGTTAATGACCTAATCACCCTCAAAAGCACCAGTTCCTAACATTGTCACATTGGCAATTAAATTTCGACATGAGTTTTGGTGAGAAAAAAATCTAAACCATTCTAGGTGTCTAATTTTAAGTGCCTAATCATAAGGGTAGTAAATATGACCTGAACTTCTTTTCCTTGGAAAGATATTTCTAAAATCTCTCTAGAAAATTCTCCATATGTAGGCTGCTATGTTTCAGATTTGCTTTGGGCTGGTAACTCAATAAATTGCAGGCTGAAAATTGCAGACTGACAATTGCTCCCCTGTCCTCCTCTCCAGGAGACACTCATCTCCAAAGAGTATATAAAAAAAATCTATAGAGCTTTACAAACAGACATATTTAATTTAAATACCACCTTGGCCCTTCCTAACTGTGTTACCTGAGACATACTGACACATAGTGGGTTTTAACAAATGGTTGTTATTGAATCAAAATTAATCTGGTGTTTTCTTGAGTTTCTTGTTTCTGAGGTATAACTTACAATACAAGGTATATTTACCCCTGGTCACTGGACTGGACCAGGAATGACCATCTGCTCCTCTTCACCCAGAATCTGCCTCCTTATGCCCCAGGTTGACTTCCTTAGAAAGACCCCCTTAAGCCCTGTTATCAACAGCAGAGTGGATATCCTCGTAGCCTCTCACTCCTTTCCTTCATGGCATGTAACTCAATTTGTACTTCGTTTGCCCTTGTTTGATATACAGTTCCTCACCTGACTCTAGACTCCTGAAGACAGGAGTCCTATCTATATACCTAGTGCAAAACACAGAGTCTGTCTATTACAAAAGTAGATGCCTGACAAATATTGTTTAAATTGAATAGATAGAAATCAAAAGATTGAGGTTCCAATCCTGATCTTACTAGGCTTATAATCCTTATGGCCATGTTTTCTTAGTGCTACAAGGAACTGGTTTGTAAAAGATGATGTCAGAAATGCCCAGCTTCTATTTGATAGAACTAATTGTGTAACAGCAAAAACAATTACCTTCTGTACGTGTATACTTCTCTGCATTTTCAGAGCATGTCCAAACCCCACATAATGTGTCACTGATACCTTTTCCCACGGTCTAACCTGGCATAGGGTACCAATGACAAGGGGGATCAGGAATCTACTAAGATATTCATGGAGGCAGCAGCCTGCTGCCCATGCTGACCCCCATTGCTGATGATGCAAAAGAGACCAGGAAGAGGACCTTCCACCCAGCACTGGACTCTTTGCCAGCAAAACGAAGAAGAACATACGGAAACAAACACATCACATTTGTTCACTTGAATATGCTGGTCTTTCCTTTGAGCGTGTTTCCTGTTGAGAGAAATGCAGGGAAATATAATGGTAAAAGGACAGGATTAGTAGTCACACATGCTGAGTCTGTTAATATATTCATTTTTCATGCAACGCTTTGCTGAATAGAGCCTACTTTGTGCCCTGTTACTGGACTGCATGCTGGAGAACCGAAGGTAAATACTTGGTCTTTTTTGCCCCTCTGAGCCTCCATTTACTCCTCTGGAAAATGGGAGTTAATAATAATGCCTGGTCAGAAAAATCCTGACGAGATATTTTGGAGCAATGGAGCAGACACTCAATAAGAATTTCTATAGATGTCTTCCACCAAACACACACACACACACACACACACACACACACACAGAGAGAGAGAGAGAGAGAGAGAGAGAGAGAGAGAGATCCTCTTGTCCTTTCTTCCTCATTCTCTCTGTATGTTCTGTTTCCCATCTGTGATTCCCTCCCAGCCACTATCTTCCTTTCTCTTTCTGCCCAGGCTTCTCTCTGCCCCCTCACTGAGCTCCTTCCTTCACTTTCTGGTATCCTGGCTCCTTCCTGCCAGCTTTTCTTTCACCACACTTTGTTGGGACCCTGTGGCCTCCAAGCACCCTAGTGGTCACTGGGCCAGGCTGCTGACATGTAACATGCAGGTTTGCCTATCAGGAGGGCAACGCTGCTAACTGGAGGTCAGGGCACAATTCTATTTTAGAAGCTTCATGCAAGCAGAGCTCTTGACAACTGATGCTGAGGGAAAGGGGGGTGCTGGTGGCACCTGCCTTGGTGCCTGAGCTGGTCTGGCAGGCATCTTGGGGAGAAGACAGCCCCATGCCAAGCAGCCCTGGCAAGGCATGAGTCTTAGAAATGGGATCCTTCTCATGGAGGAGCAGAAGGGAAAATGCAAACAGAACAAGATGCATTGCACGGGGTGGGAGCAGAGCAAGAGGGGGTAAGTGCTGTGGGAAGGAAGAGGAGACAAAGAGGGAGCCTGGGAGATGCTGGAGAGTATGCAAAAATCAAAATTGTGTTCATTCCCCCAAAACTTAGCAAGGGGACAGATGGGACTGAGAACAGTATGATGGCCTACTCTCCCCCTATAATTCTTTACCCGAGCAAAGGAAGGTTGGACTAAAGTTTCTCACCTGTTAAAATTCAGGAGAAGGACATGGCCCTTTTTAAAAATATATATATATTTTATTGCGTTTTAGGTTTTGGGGTACATGTGAAGAACATGCAGGATTGTTGCATAGGTACATGCATGGCTCTTCTTAACCTACTTGAGAATAACTTCCAGGCTGGAAGAGAAACTCTCAGAGGATCATCTCATGCCATACTATTCAGGAAGTCACAGTGTAATTCACTTAGGCAGATAGTGATTTTAAACCCTGCTGGAGCCTGGAAGATAAAACCAGTTCTTAATCTTATGGTGCTTATAGAGCAGGGATGCCTGTTGAGTCTTACAGCTTTGGGAACATGTGTGATGGGCCAGTACGATGAGGAAAGTGATTGATACAGAGGGAAGGATGTGTGTGAAGACCCAGGGAAGAGAGACCAAGTTGAAGTTTCCAGAGTTGCAAGACCATCAGTGAGAGTAGTGAGATGAGAGGTAAGAGAAGTGCCCAGGGAGCACATTGATCCTTGACAGGAGCTGTGGCTCTACGCTGCAGGCAGTGGAAAGCCACTGCAGGGTTTTGAGCATGTGAAGGTCTACATGACCCTGTCTTTGAAAAGTTCTCCCAAGCTGCAGTAAACATGGTGGTGGCTAGGGTGTGGGGGTGCGGGTGGCATGCAGCCAGGAATTGAGTGAATGTAGAGGGGCTAGATTGGAGGTTGTTGTAGCTGTCCACATGGAATCTTGTACTAGGATGGAGATGAAGATGGAGATGGAGATGGAATGAAGTAGGTGAATATTCATTTCATATATATATGTGTGTGTGTGTGTGTGTATATATATATACACATATATATTCCATATTTATGTATTCCATGTATAAACATAGATATATATTCCATATATACATATACTCCATGTGTATATTGTATCCCAAGTGTGTGTGTGTGTGTGTGTATATATATATAATATAAATTATATATATAATGTGTGTGTGTGTGTGTGTGTGTTTGTGTGTATACAATTTTCTATGGAGTTCAGTGTTGCCTTCTTGGAGTAAGGCAGCAAAGAAGGCAGGACAGGTGCTTTTGAGGTGCCAGAGCACCTCCTGGGAAGTCCTAGCACGTGCCTGAGGTTTGCCGGTAAGTTCCCACTTAACTATGTTTTTCGAGATATAGCTTTTCTAAAGGAAGGGCACATGGTATGTGTCATATAATGCCAAACAAGGTGCTCAGCCTCAGTCTCTGTTTCCAAATTTGTCCAGGAAAGTTAATGATATCTTGTCTGCAGGGCTGATGTGGACTATTAAATGAAGCCACAACTGCCTGCCACTGAAGACAGCTGGTGCCTAACAAATGAGAGCTCCTCACTCTCAGCTTTCTCTTCCCACCCCAAGCCGAACAATCACCCTGATGATTGCTTCATTCTGGTCTTCCTAGAATACAGGCTTTTTCTGAAAAGAAAGGAATTGTGTCACTTATTTATCCCATGTTCAAAACTGTGTGACACTTAACCCTGGAACAAGCCCCAGAATAGCTCTGTATGCCCAGTTCTTACCGTGTTCTCTGCCAACTTCATGACAAATGCAACTACATCACAAATAAAAAGAGGAGTGAAATCACACTTGCCCTTGAACATGATTCACTCATTTCCACCTTCTGATTTTTGCACCAGCTGCTCCCTCTGCCTGGAGTATGCTTCTTGCAGATCTTCTCATGGCTGAGTTCTTTGTCCTTCATCTCTCAGCTTAAATGTCGTCTCCACCAACAGGTCTTCTGTGACCACCGATAGAGTTTGGATATCCCCTCTAAATCTCATGCTGAGATGTAATCTCCATTGTTGGAGGTGAGGCCTGATGGGCGGTGTTTGGGTCGTGGAGGCAGAACTGTCATGGCGTGTTGCTGTTCCCGCTATAGAGAGTGAGTTCTCAAGAGATCTAGTTGTTGTAAAATGAGGCACATCTCCATGCCGCCCCCCCCCACACACACACTCTCTGTCTCTGTCCTGCTACATGGCATGCCTACTGTTGCTGCTTCACTTTCTGCCATGAGTAAAAGCTCCCTAAGGCCTCCCTAGAAGCCGAGCAGATGCCAGCACCATGCTTGTACAGCTTGCAGAACCATCAGCTAATTAAACATCTTTTTTTAAAAGTTACCCTGCCTTGGATATTTTTTATAGCAGTGCAAGAATGTCCTAATATAACCACCCAAGTTAAAGTAGCCCACTCTCTTCAATAGCACCTCCCACTTCGGACACCAGGTTAACCACAACTTCTGTCTGGCTTGGCTATAAATCAGAGATTCCCACAACCCACTTGTTTCAATAATTGCTAGGGTGACTCACAGAAGCCAGGAAAACAGTTCACTTACTAGTGCCAATTTATTACAAAGGATATATTTAAAGGATACAAATAAGCAGGTGAAGAGATACATAGTACATAGGATGAGGTTTAGAGGGGCCTCAAGGGCAGCTTCTATTCCTGTGGAGTTAGGATGTACCATCCTTCTGGCACATAGATGTGTTCACCAACCCAGAAGCTCTCTGAACCCAGTAGGTCCTGGATTACTGGAGGTTTCATCATATAGGCACAATTAACTGCTAAGTCAGTCTCTAGCCACTTCCCCTTCCCAGAGGATAGGGGCAAGAGGGAACAAATAGTTCCAAGCTCTAATTCTGGCTTTTCCTTTCTGATGATCAGCTCCCATCCAGGAACTCACCAAGAGTCACCTCATTAGAACAAAAGATGCGCCTACTACCCAGGAAATTCTAAGAGACTGAGATTTCTGTGTCAGGAACTGGGGTCTAAGACCAAATATTAAAGCAAAAGATGCTCCTATAAACTCTATCATTCATAAAATCACAAGGGTTTTAGGAACGCTGTGCCAATAACCAGGGACAAAGACAAACTGTATATTTCTTAGTATAAATCAGTATCACACTGTATATAGTCAGTTGGTAAATGTTTTTGACTTTCCATATTTGCAGAACTAAGTCTCTGTCACACTTACTCAATTCAGCAATCATATCAAGAAACAGTCACAGGCAAAATGTAAGTGAAAGGGTGTGACTGTGTTCCAAATTAACAATAAAATGTTATTTATTTGCTTATTTAAAATTTATTTATTAAACTTTAAGTTCTGGGGTACACGTGCAGATCGTGCAGGTTTGTAACATAGGTATACACATGCCATGGTGGTGGTTTGCTGCATCCATCATCCACATTCGGTATTTCTCCTAATGCTATCCCTCCCCAATCTCCCCACCCCTTGCTATTCCTCCCCTAGCTCCCCACACCCCCAGAGCCCAGTGTGTGATGTTCCCTTCCCTGTGTCCATGTGTTCTCATTGTTCAACACCCAATTATGAATGAGAACATGTGGTGGTTGGTTTTCTGCTCTTGTGTCAGTTTGCTGAGAATGATGGTTTCTAGTTTCATCCATGTACTTGCTAAGGCCATGAACTCATCCTTTTTTCATGGCTGCATAGTATTCCATGGTGTATATGTGCCACATTTTCTTTATCCAATCTATCATTGATGGGCATTTGGGTTGTTTTGCGTCTTTACTATTGTAAACAGTGCCACAATGAACATAGATGTGCATGTGTCTTTATAATAGAACAATTTATAATCCTTTGGGTATATACCCAGTAATGGGATGGCTGAGTCAAATGGTATTTCTATTCCTAGATCCTTGAGGAATCGCCACACTGTCTTCCACAATGGTTGAACTAATTTACACTCCCACCAACAGTGTAAAAGTGTTCCTATTTCTCCATATCCTCTCCAGCATCTGCTGTCTCCAGATTTTTTAATGATCACCATTATAACTAGTGTGAGATGGTATCTCAATGTGGTTTTGATTTGCATTTCTCTAATGACCAGTGATGATGAGCCTTTTTTCATGTTTGTTGGCTGCATAAATGTCTTCTTTGGAAAAGTTTCTGTTCATATCCTTTGCCCACTTTTCCTTAAACAAATTTACAAGAGAAAAACAACCCCATCAAAAAGTGGGCAAAGCATACAATTTTATTTTAAAAAGCAGGTATTGGGGATGGATTTGACCCATAGACTGTAGTTTATTGGTACTTAAATTAGAGGATGGCAAAAATACACAATTTTCTGCTAAAATTTTTTGATTCACCCCTGAATTTTGTCCACACACTCCTTGGGGGAAGAGGATCTATGAAGCCCAGTTTAGGAAGTCTTGAATATTCATAAAACAAAAGAATTGTATAAATCAGGTTGTGTTGTCAATACTATTCAGACTTACATGAACAAAGGTTTAAGGGCTCTGAAAAGTCCTGCATTGAACTTTGCTTAACTTTATTTATTCTGGTCTTTTCTTTCATGCATGATCAGTTTTTTTTTCTTTTTAAAATCTCCTAGATCATTCCATGAATCACACTTTGGAAATGTTCATCCAAGCCAATGTCCTATAATACACACATACACACATACACACACACACACACACACACAGACATACACACACACTTTATATTTGAGAACATTATTAGAGTTCTCGAGAGAAACAGAACCAACACCGTGTGTGTGTGTGTGTGTGTTGTATGAATATATTGACATCTGTTTATTTTAAGGAATTGGACTATGCAGTTATGGAGGCTGGCAAGTCTAAAATCTGTAGGGTGGGCCAGAAGGCTGGAGACTCAAAGAAGAGGGGATATAGCAGTTTAAATCTGAACACTGTCTCCTGTGAAATTCTGTCATGTTCAGGGGAGGTCAGCTTTTTGTGTTATTCAAACCTTTAACTGATTGGGTGACACCCACCCACATTATGGAGGGAAATCTGCTTCGCTCAAAGTCCATTGATTTTAATATAAATCTCATCCATAAACACCCTCACAGAAATACCTAGAATAACATTTGGCCACACGTCTGGGCACCATGGCCCAGCCAAATATATGCAGAAAATTAGCCATCACAAGGACCCTAAGCCTAGAGAAACAGTGTGATGGTTCTAAGGGTCCACAGCCACTGAATGTCAGAGAAGTCACTACAATTCAGGTGTCTGAAGTCCAAGTATGTTGGCCCTTGGGACTCCATATTTCCCCAAATTATGTTGCATTGTTGGTGTGTAGATGGTTATTCCTGAGTTGTTCTAGTCTAAGAGGCTGCAATAAACTTCCACAGGTCGAGTGAAATTCCTGTGGACACTCTGGGAACTCAGATTGTACCAGAAAACAGGCCTGGCTGACAATTAGGGCCAGATTGTGATCTGAGGGCCACCGAAAGAACCTCCAGCCCCACTATGCCCCACTAGCCCTTCTCAGATGGAATTCTAGTCTTGGTGGTTAATTCCTTCCGGCTTCAGCTAATACAGTGAATGAGTGAGGAGCATGCTAGCTGAGTGAATAAGCTGATTTTACATGTCATCATGTTTTGTTAAGAAAAAATATATACCATTCATAAGTCACCTACTATATGCCAGGTGCTATGCAATATGCTTTAACCAGTGATCCTCAACCTGCAAATAAGAGTGTTAAAAACATTCAAAATCTTGGTCTTCACATCCATAGATTCTCATTGAATTCTTATGGAGTAGGAATCCAGATCTAACTGATCCTAAGCTAAATCTCACTACAATAGTGTCCACTGACATCTTACCATGTGTTGTTTAGCAGGGCTACACATACTGGTGATCCTCTGATCCAAGGCTTCTTAACCATGCTGCACAGTAAAATCACCTAGGAGATCTTTAGAATTCTGATGCTTAGCTCATACCCCAGACCAAATATTTAATAAATCAGAATCACTGGTGGTTGGGACCTAAGCATCCACATTTTATTTTTTAGATGCTAGAGTGCAGTGGCACATTCTTGGACCACTGCAAGCTGTGCCTCCCAGGTTCAAGCGATTCTCCTGCCTCAGCCTCCTGAGTAGCCGGGATTACAGGCATTCATCACCACATCCAACTAATTTTTTTGTATTTCTAGTAGAGACGGGGTTTCACCATGTTGGCCAGGCTGGTCTTGAACTCCTGTCCTCAAGTGATCTGCCTGCCTTGGCCTCCAAAAGTGCTGGGATTACAGGCATGAGCCACTATGCCTGGAAGATCTGCATTTTTTATAAAGACCCTCTACTGATGCATTCCTTGATACAAATGTGCAGTCAAGGTTAAGGACCAGGGATCTACCTTTTGGGGAAGCTGAAATTTATGTATTTTAGTGAACACCCCAATTCTTAAGGAGGGCTAATTAGAGCAACTGCCCTAGTACAGTACTTCTTAAACTTGAATGTGCAAACAAACCTTCTGATGGTCTCACTAAAATGCAGATTCTCATTCCTAGCTCAGGAGGTCTGCAGTTCTGCGTGTCTACCCACACCTCCGCGGATGCTGATGCTGCTGGTCTTCAGGCCACACTTGGAGTAGTAAGAAGGCAGATCTTGTTCTTATCACTAACCTAGGTGGGAGCACCCCACAGTTCTACTTATGGACTTTTAGTCCCATCGAACTGTGTTCAGAAGGTCTGACTCAGGGTCTCTTTCCACTTTCATCAAAAGAAACTGTCATGGGAAAGTTGAGAGTTGTTCTTACTGCCCCAGACTCACTAGCCCATAGGAAGCTGCTCTTTCAGACAGGAGTACCAGGAAACTTGTGTCAATGCAGCACTGGTAGATGTTTCCTGGAGGACAATACTGATTGTGTGATTAATCTTGTTTCTTTCTTTCCGTTTTTTTCTCCTTCAACCACAGGAAGCACAGTACCAAATGGCAGCCCAAAATAGGAATGATATTGAGATGTATGCCTCTACTTTTGTATGCTAATTTTGTCTTTGGTCTTTCCATCCTAAGTGAAAGCAATTTATGTGACATCTCTGGGTTGTAAATTTCCAGAGTACAAAATGGGGATTCTATTTCGTTAGAGGCAATGTGATACTGTGGAAATCTCATGGATTGTATTTCGTTAGAGGCAATGTGATACAGTGGAAATCTCATGGTCTTTGAGGACAGATAGATTTTGGTGTAATTGTGTCTTCTTGACTTGTTTGAATCCCAGCTCTGTAGCCTTGAATTCCTACCTATCACAGAGGGATGATCCCTTCTGTTCTGTGGAGGTGAAGGTAAGATGCTTGTAGAATACCAAATGGAAAGCAGAGAGAAGCTGAGGAGAGTGGGGTAGGAGCAGGAAGCAGAGACAGTGGTATTATAAAAAGAAAAATAAAAAACCTTCTAACAACCTGGTTTCTAGAGAGGAAGATTCAGTCCAAGGCCAGAACCCTGCAGGCTCTCTGAAAGGTACTGAACTCAGCCCAGTGAGGGGTGAAGGCAGGGTGGAGTTTCTGGGCCGTCCCTTGGGGACTGCCAGCAGGGACTTTTCCAACTCCAGCATCTGCGAGTCTGCGAACTCATCCATCTGCTCATTTGGGCTTCTTCTTAGCAGGGTGTTCTTGCATGTGTTGACAAAAAATATCTTTTGACATATAGAAGGTTAGTAATTTTTAGATTTTGTGAAAAGACGTTCAAAAATCTGTCTCCCCAGCCGGTCTTCCCCATGCCTCCTTCTCTACTGAGGCCTCCTTCAGATCGATTTGGCATCCTCGCAGTTCCTTCTCTAAGACTTTTTAGGATTTACTTTGCAAACTTGAATGTGTAGCTCCTCTGCATTATCTGTGATGCTCAGCATGGTCTGTGCCTATTCCAGGGCTGAGAAAACACTGATAACAACCTTGGCTTGGCCAGATGTTGGAGGAAAGAGAAGACTGGGGATGGAAAGAGGACTGGATTTGGGTCAGGAATCCTGAGTTTGAATGTGCCACTGAAAAGCTGTGTGACTTTGAGCAGATTGTTCCACTTCTATGAATCCCAGATTTTTTTTTTTTTTTAAATTTGTGAAATGAGGCTGATGGCGTCTACCTTGTAGGTTGTAAACTTAGAATAGAAGACACAAAAGTGGTAAGTATATAGTCTAGCACATAATAAATTTTAATCATTTCTTTTTCTTTTATTTTTTTAAATCATTGTTTATTCTGTTTCTGCCATCTTTAAGCCAGTTTTATTGCATATTTCTTCAGTCGTAATATTTGTCTATTTGATGTGGTGGGCTCATTCTGTGCTAACAAGATGAGTAAGTTGAAGGAGCATTTATTAATCTGTTTCAGCATTCCACATACATTATGACATCTTGGCTTCACAGCATTGCTCTGAAACAGGTGTTATTATTATTGGCATTATCCCATTGTACAGACCAGGGCATGGACTCTCAGAGGTTGAGTGATTTCCCACAGTCACCCAGCTCTGATTGGTGGAGTGGGGACTAAATCTGCTTCTGCCTCTTTCTTCCTGAGGCACATACTCTCCTCGGCGTTCAGTCTCAGGGTGGATGGTGCTGACCATGAAGGATTGTGATGATATTTCAAAACAATGCAGGTGCAGCCCCAGAACAGAGTAGGATAAAAATATATCAGGGAAGTGAGAGGAGACATATTGTGAGTTAACATAAGGAAGTTTTAAATACCCATCACTGCCTGGAATTAGAATGGGCTGCCTTGTTGCAGAGGGGCAGGTAATGAGCTCCCCACCATTGAATGTCTAAGCAGGAAGCCTCAGAGCCCGCTGCAGGGGCTGGGCAGGGGAAGCCAGGGAACAGCAAGTTTCCTGGTGAGGAACAGAGGCTGCCCTGGATGTTTCTGAGGTTCTGCTAACAGCTCCCCTGCCACTCCTCTTTCTGCAGTTCTCCTGCATTACTTACACCTCAGCACCTCCATTTCCTCTTCTGTAAAAGCCACTAAGGGTGCCCACCTCCTGGAGTGGGTGTAAGCCTTGAGATAAACCACATAAAGTGTCAAGAACCATTTCTAACCTGTGACGGGGGTACAATAAATGTAGCTGCTAGAATTATTTTCACTTTTATAAAAATAAAAATTGAGTTCTTATACGGTTTGGCTCCTTTGCCAAAAGAGCAGTCCTAGAATCAAAGGCCTATTCTGTGGTTCCTATCAGACACTGAGGCAATTGTGGAAATCAGATGAGGTGCAAAGACCTAAGGTCCTGGGTGCAAGTGCTTGATGGGTGGCGGCTCCTAGTAAGTGCACTCAATAAATTGTAGTTCATAATAGAAGTATTTTAGTTTAATTACTTGGGTTCAGCAGGTGATTCCACAGAAGGTTCCAGGTGTCACCCGTGAGAATGAGTGCACATACAGAAGGTTGCACTAGTGCTCATAAAGATCCTGTGAGGCAGGTGTTGGGGTGGGGTAAATGACCCTCACAGCTCCTTGCAGCCTCCAAAGGCTGGGGTTCTGCCATTGCTAATGATGACTGGATTGTGCTTGGAACCCCCTTCTTTTTCTCCCTAGGGGAATCATGCATTAAATTCACCAAATTTGCTTCTATTTGTTTTGAAAGGGCATGTAAATAATCTTTAAATAATAGCAACTACTGATTCACATTTATAATGTGTTGTAATTTAGAAAGCATTTTCCCACATTTTTCTACATATCCTTTTTTCTTTTTATTAGTTCCCCCATTTCCTAGATATTTATTGAGTGACTACTATCTGTTGGCCATTGTTCATTCTCTGGAGAGGTAAATAAAAATTAGACATGGTACCCTCAACAAATGCCATTCCTAAAGGGTCCTATTAAAATGAAAATCATGTCCTGACTTTACTTAAAACCCTCTGGTGACACCTCCCTATGCCCCTCCCACTTTTTCACTACCAGTTAAACCTACTGCCTTGCTTTGGTAGATGACCTCCTTCATGGGGCAGGTGACCTCCTGCTCTTTCCTCTCACCCTTCACCCAAGCTGATTGGATCTCTTTGTTTTTTTTTTTTTTTTTTTGACCAGTCGCGTGCTCTGTTCTGGGTTTCAGGGCTCCTGTGCAGGAAACTCCTCAGCCACCCCACACTCCAAAAGGTTGACTCCTTCTCATCCTTCAGATTCCAGCTTGAAGTCGCCTCTTAGAGAAATATTAACAGCTGCCCACTTCCGGGCACCCCACTGAGGACTTCACAGTTTGCACTTATTTATGTGTTGATGTATCTCTGCTACTGTAGGTCATGTTCCTTGAAGACAGGTATGTCTAGAGCCTAGCCTGGTGTGTGGCACATCATTGGATGCAATCAGTGTTTGATGCATGAATGAAATGTAACATGGGCAAGAGAGACATAAGCTTTAGATATAGTGGAGGCTCAAGGAGGAGAGCACTATATTCTGTATAAAGGGGTGGCAGGCAAGTTGATCCTTTTGTGAACCCTGTTAGATAGTACATATTCTCATTTAGCATATACAGAAATGGATATAGTTTGGCTGTGTCCCCACACAAATCTCATCCTGAATTGTAACTCCCATAATTCCCATGAGTGGTGTGAGAGACCCAGTGGGAGGTAATTGAATCATGAGGACAGGTCTTTCTCACGCTGTTCTTTGATAGTGAATAAGTCTTATGTGATCTGATGGTTTTAAAAAGAGGAGTTCCCCTACACAGGCTCTCTCTCCTTGCCTGCTGTCATCCATGTAAGATGTGACTTGCTTCTCCTTACCTTCCACCATGATTGTAAGGCACCCCCAGTTATGTGGAACTGTTAGTCCATTAAACCTCTTTTTCTTCCCAGTCTCAGGTATGTCTTTAGCAGCAATGTGAAAACAAACTAATACAGTAAATTGGTACCAGTAGTGTGGGGTGCAGCTGAAAAGATACCCAAAAATGTGGAAGCAACTTTGGAACTGGGTAACAGGCAGAGGTTGGAACAGTTTAGAGGGCTCAAAAGAAGACAGGAAAATGTGGGAAAGTTTGGAACTCCCTAGAGACTTGTTGAATAGCTTTGACCAAAATGATGATAATGATATGGACAATGAAATCCAGGTCAAGGTGGTCTCAGAGGAAGATGAGGAACTTGTTGGGAACTGGAGCAAAGGTCACTCTTGCTATGTATGCTTTAACAGACTGGCAGCATTTTGTTTCTGCCCTAGAGACCTGTGGAACTTTGAACTTGAGAGAGATGATTTAGGGTATCTGGCAGATTAAATTGCCAAGCACCAAAACATTTAAGAGGTGAACTGGGTGCTGTTAAACTCATTCAGTTTTATAAGGGAAGCAGAGCATAAAAGTTTGGAAAATTTGCAGCCTGACAATGTGATAGAAAAGAAAATCCCATTTTCTGATGAGAAATTCAAGCCCACTGCAGAAATTTGTATAAGCAACAAGGAGTGGAATGTTAATCCCCAAAACGATGGGGAAAATGTCTCCAAGGCATATCAGAGGTCTTCATGGCAGCCCCTCTTATCAAAAGCCCAGAGGCCTAGGAGGGAAAAATGGTTTCATGGGCTGGGCCCAGGGTCCCCATGCTGTGTGTAGCCTAGGGACTTGGTGTCCTGTGCCCCAGCCACTCCAGCCATGACTAAAAGGCGCCAAGGTGCAGCTCAGGCCATGGCTTCAGAGGATGCAAGCCCCAAGCTTTGGCAGCTTCCACATGATGTTGAGCCTGTGGGTGCACAAAAGTCAAGAATTGAGGTTTGTAAACCACCACTTAGATTTCAGAGGATGTATGGAAATGCCTGGATTTTCAGGAAGAAGTTTGCTGCAGGGATGGGGCTCTCATGGATACCTTCTGCCTGGGAACTGCAGAAGAAAAATATGAGGTCAGAGCCACCACACAGAGTTCCTACTGGGACACCACCTAGTGGAGTTATGGGAAGAGGTCCACCATCCTCCAGACCCCAGAATGGTAGATCCACCTATAGCTTGCACTGTGGGCCTGGAAATTGCTTTTGACCTTGCAGGCTGATAGGTGGAAGGGACTTGCCTTGCCTCAGATGAGGCTTTGGACTGTTGACTTTTGAGTTAATGCTAAAATGAATTAAGACTTTGGAGGACTGTTGGGAAGGAATGATTGATTTTGAAACGTGAGGAGATGATATTTGGCAGGGGCTGGGGTGGAATATATGGTTTGGCTGTTTCTCCACTGAAATCTCATCTTGAATTTTAACTTCCACAATTCCCACATATCATGGGAGGGACCCAGTAGAAGGTAATTCAATTATGGGAGTGGGTGTTTTTGTTCTGTTCCCTTGATAGTGAATAAGTCTCATGAGATCTGATGGCTTTCAAAAGAGGAGTTTTCCTGCACAAGGTCTCTCTCTTTGCCTGCCTTATCCATGTAAGATGTGATTTGCTCCTCCTTGCCTTCTACCATGATTGTGAGGCCTCCTCAGCCATATGGAACTGTAAGTCCATTAAACCTCTTTTTCTTCTCAGTCTTGGATACGTCTTTATCAGCAGCATGAAAATGGATTAATATGGAAACTGACCTGCCAGAGGGCTCAGTTCCTGGCCTGAACTGAAGCAAAGCCCAGACATTCTGACTATTCTTGCTAGACAGTGGCTACAGCAATGGTAGCTACAGTCATGTGGGCCCATGAACCAGTCATGAGTCCGTTGATCACAGCTCATATTCCAGCCTCACCTCCATAGACAGCCAACCCCTTGGAGTCCTAGTAGCTCCCATTGAACACTGCTATTGGCAGGGTAGGGAAGGGCTAAGAACTATCAAGTTACCATGAATCTACTTCATGCCTGACACTACACTGGGCATTTTGCATATGTTATTCTCTCCATTTTACAGATTTAAAAACTGAGGCTCAGAGAGATTAAGCATGAGGTCCAAGGTAGTTACCCAGATGTAGTGAGAGAGGAAGCAGAGTCTACATGTGCAAGGCACATCTGTAGCTGCTGTCTAGGCAGAAGAGTCAGAATGTCTCGGCTCTGCTTCCATTCAGGCCAGGAAGTGAGCCCTCTGTCAGGTCAGTTTTTTTAGACACTAAATTAAAAGAACTGTCATTTAACAGGGTTCATGAAAGGATCAACCAGGTCAAGATGATAGCAATGACCATGCCCATTCCAATCTCCAGCCTGCTAACAGCAGATGTCACAGCGATGGATTTGCATGTTTTTATCTTTGATTCACTCCAGTGCAGTGAATCACTCAGCCTTTCTACATCCAGAAAAGGAAATGCAATCAGCTTCCTGGTGGTGGAGAGCTATAGAGGGTGGAGAGATGATGGTAGTGTTTATATTTGCAGAATATTTTCTCTGTCATCACTACAGTACGTTTATTATATTCCTTTTCAAGTTTTACTTTCCCAAATAGATTTGAGAAGGCCACAAACCAGTAAAACAACAAAATTAATTTCCACAATTTCTTCATCTGATTTCCACAATAATAAAAGGAAGGTGAAGGGCAGAGAGGTCTCAGCAGACAGTGTAGGTTAAGGTAAGTTACTAGAAGTGAAATGCATGGCAGCCAAAGTTACTGTAGAAACAAGTTGGGTTGCAGAGTTCAAGAGATGTTTTTGAAAATTAAATAAATGAATAAATAAAATATGACAAAGGAGGTCATAGAAGAAGCCCTTCTTTTTCTTGGCCCTGACCAATGTAATATACAACAGCATTCATTTTGGCCCATGGCCATTTAGCCCTTTGATCAGTCACTTTACAATGATGTGGGTTTCAGGGTGTCGTTAGATAATGTAAGTGACAAAGTGTGACCCTTGCCTACCCCGTATCAGGCACTGGCCCAAGTCCTGGAGCAGTGGCTCCTGCTTGAGGTCTTGGGTTGCCCAGACTCTCAGGGGGTTCATGGAAATGACGTGAGCTTCATGACAGCAGTGGGGTTGTCCTGGTTGTCCCTTCTGTATCTGCAGTGCCTAGAAGAGTTAGCCTTCCACATCATCAGGGCACAATACATGCTTGCTGAAATGTGTAACCACCTCACTCCTCCTTATCTTTTCTTAGTCCCTAAGAGGCTCACAAATCACTGCAACACAATTTCCTGGACTGGCACTTCTCAAATGTTAATGCACAGACTGCAGACACATCTCCTGTGGAATTTGTTAAGATAAATATCCCTGGGCCCCATCCCAAATATGCAAATTTAGTATGAATGAATAAATGAA
The DNA here is from genome assembly GCF_030222135.1 of Aotus nancymaae. NCBI lineage: Eukaryota > Metazoa > Chordata > Mammalia > Primates > Aotidae > Aotus > Aotus nancymaae. Next base: position 80,407,573 of record NW_026988450.1, on the reverse strand, counting down.
TGAATGAACTTTCTTTTAAATTTTTACGATCAAAAGGGTGCAGTTCAGGGGTTGGCAAATTATTTCTGTAAAGAAATATTCTGTAAAAATAATCTTCAATAACAAAAACATTCTGGCAAATATTTCTGTAAAAATACATATAGTAGGTATTTCAGACTTGGTGGGCCTCTTTTGCTGCTATGCGACTCTGACTTGGCAAAGAACAAGGAATGGGTATAGTTGTCTTCCAATAAAACTTTATTTATAAAAGCAAGAAGCATACTAGATTTGGCCCATAGGCTATAGTTACCAGTCCCTGAATCCAGACTCCTTATTTTACATATGAAGGTACTGAGGCACAAAGAGGATCAAAGTCCTGCCCAGAGTAAGAGATAAAGGGAGGGAGGTGGGGCAGGTTTTGCCTTCTGTTACACACAGCTCTTAGAAGGACAGCCTCAGACAAGCATGTTTGGAAAACAAAATGTACCCGTTTCTGCAATAAAATGTCTGTGACTAGGACTCCCTGCATATGGAGATTCTCTTTCATGTAGTTGGAAACTGGAGAATTCTTAACTTGTTATTTTTAGAAAAGCAGCCATTTCCCCAACGCTAGTGTCAATCTGGCAGTGTCAACGCCCATTGCCAAAGCTTTAATGGAAGCATAAAGTTAAAGCTTTCTTTGATTACTTTGCCAAAGCTGAATAATAAAGTCTGCTTAATTTTTTTCAGAAGAATCATAAAGCTTAGAAATCATAGAGAAGCTGCAGGTGTTTAATAAGAAAGTGGAAAGGTTAGAGAAAGCTGTTCCCATAGAAAATGGACCACTTGAAAACTACTCAACAGTTAACCACTTTGGAGCTGGTGATCAAACTGTAAATTTTCTAGTAATATAGATATGTCTGGATTGGGAGCTACATTCTTTTGCCCTACCCCCACCCAATCTGGCTGTTGACTGAATGCAAAAGACAGAAATTTTATTTCAACAAATACTCTTGAGCCTCTGCTCTCTACCAGCTCTTGCACTAAGTCTGGTTGTCATAGAGAGAGGGTAGGTCAGGAGGAGGTGAGAAATATATAAGGGCTACTGAGACTGGGCCCTTGTCTTAAGAGGCCCAGGGTTTAATGGGGAAGACAAGATTTCTTTCTTAGTTAAGACAATGCTAGCTGTCATAGCAGGGGTTTAAACTACAAGGTCATTTCTCTCTGATATGAAGTCTAATTGGCAATAGGGGGCTCAGTTGTTTTAATGCTCATGAGTAACAATAAGTTGATGTGTAAAAAACCATGTTTTTCAATGTGTGGGTCTTTAGACTAAGTACACCAAAATCAGAGAGAGTTGGTTAAAAATGCAGATTCTCGAAAAGGCAATACAATGAAGAAAAGATAGTCTTTTCAACAAATGGCGTTGAACAACCAAATATCCACGTGCAAAAAAAAAGAAAGAAAAAGAAAAGAAAAAAAAGGAATCTAGACACAGACTTTATATACTCTACAAAAAAAATTAACTAAAAATGGATTACAGACCTGAATGTAAAACATGAAACTACAGGAGGAGGCATAGGAGAAAAGCTAGATGACTGGACATGGTAATGATTTTTTAATGCAACACCAAAGGCATGACCTATGAAAAAGAACTGATAAACTGGACTTCATTAAAATGAAAAATTTCTTCTCTGAAAGGACACTGTCAAGAGAATGAAAAGACAAGCACAGACTGTCTGATTTGCAAAAGAACATATTTGATAAAAAGCTGTTGCCCAAATATACAGAGACAACAAATGACCCGTTTAAAAAATGGACCAAACACCTTAGTAGGCGCCTCACTAAAGATGATATACAGATGTCAAGTAAGTATATGAAAAGATATATATGCATACACTGCATCAGGGAAATCCAAATTAAAACAAAAATGAAATGCTACTCCACACTTATTAGAATGGCCAAAATCCAGAACACCAACAATGTCAAGCATAGCATGGATGTGGAGCAATGGGAACTCTCATTTATCACTGGTGGGAATGCAAAATGGCACAGCCACGGTGGAAGCCAGTTTGACAGTTTCTTACAAAACTAAACATATTCTTAGCATATGATCCAGCAATTGTGCTCCTTGGTATTTACCCAAGGAAGCTGAATACTGATGTTCACACAAAAACCTGCACATGGATGTTTATAGCAGCTTTATTTATAATCGTTAAAAACTGGAAGCCACCAAGATGTTCTTCAGTAGATGAGTGGATAAATAAACCTGGCATATTCAGACAATGTACCGTTCATTAGCACTAGAAAGAAACGAGCTGGCCGGCACAGTGGCTCATGCCTGTAATTCTAGCCCTTTGGGAGGCCAAGGCTGGTGGATTGCTTGAGGTCAGGAGTTTGAGACCAGCCTGGCCAATATGGTGACACCCCGTCTCTACTGAAAATACAAAAATTAGCTGGGTGTGGTGATGCATGCTTGTAATCCCAGCTACAATCTCTTGAACCTGGAGGCAGAGGTTGCAGTGAGCCAAGATTGTGCCACTGGGTGACCAACTGAGTGAGACTCCATCTCAAACAAACAAAAAGAGCTATCATGCCATTAAATGACATGAAGGAAAGTTAAATACATGTTACTAGGTGAAAGAAGCCAATCTAAAAAAAGCTACATACTATATGACTCCAACTATATGACATTCTAGAAGAGACAGAACTACGGAGATACTAAAAAGAACATCGGTTGCTGGCGGGGAGGGAGCAGGGAGGGATGAATAGGCAGGGGACGTGGGATTTTTAGATCAGTATATCTACTCTGGATGGTGCTATAATGGTGGATCCATGTCATTATACATTTGTCAAAGCCCATGGAATGCACAACAGCAGGAGTGAACCCTAATGTGAAATATAGATTCTGAGGTATAACGATGTGTCACTGTCGGTTCATCGGTTGTAACATGTGCTGTGCTAGTTGAGCATGTTGAGAGTTGGGGAGGCTATGCGTGTCTGGGGACAGGGATATATAGATCTCTGTATTTTCTGATTATTTTTACTGTTCGTTAACTTAAAATGTTCTAGAATATAGTCTATTAAAAATGTAGATTCCTGGGCTATCATCAAATATTTTCATTAAGGAGATTTGAGTGGTACCTGGGCATCTGCCTTTCAGTAGCCTTCAAGGGAGTTCTGATACATACATTAATATCTGGGAGTCACTGATGCAGATTGTAATAAGAATTTAAGATTGACAAGTAATTATGTATGAGATTTTGGAGAGAATTTAAGGGCATGCTGAGGAGTTTAGAATTTGCACTGTAGGCCATAAAGAGGCCCTGAGGTTTTGATTAGGAGAGTGACATGTTCAAAGTGTTGCTTTGAGAAGATTAATCTGCAAGCTGTCAGCAGAAACCATTACAACACCTCCAGGAAATATATGTTAGGTTTAAGTGCCAGGATACCTGCAAAGACCTTAAATAGTGCCTGGCACAGAGGAAGTGGGCAATACCTCTCAGTCACAATGTTTACTCTAGAGTCGAGATAATGGCAATGGAAATAAGGAGGAAGAATTAGGGCTACATTCCAGTGTTGAAGGTTTAACATAATTAGGGACCTTGGTTAAGTGGGCAATTTTGGTTTTTTTGCCAGTCTTTTTTATAGTGGATTGTAGCCATTTTTTATGTTCAGTGGAATTTGAAGGTGGCAGTTGGTATTATCACTGCAGTCAATGGAAATTGTATTGGTGTTTACTGAAGGACTCGAGGTGATGAGGTCTGGTTATGAAACCCAGGGTTCCTTACTTCCCTTCAGAGGCTTTTGTTTTTTATAAAGCCACCCATTTTTACACGGAGAAAATATTTTCTTTAGCCTCCCTTTTCTAGAGTCCTGCTAGCAGTTATAAAAAATAAATCCTGAAATTTTCAATATGTAATAAAAATAAAGTGGGAGGCTTTACACCATATGGTGATACAGGGACCCAGGTACTTTTCATCTTGTGGCTCTGCCATGCCCTAGAACAGAGGTTTTCCAGCTGTGGTCCTGGACCAACAGCATTACCTGAGAAGCTGCTAGACAGGCATATTCTTCAGCTTCACTCCAGACCTGCTGAATCAGAAAGTCTGGAGTGGGTTCCAGAAGTCTGGGCTTTCACATGCCTTCCAGAGATTCCGATGCAACTCCAGTTTGAGAAACCCTACTCTCGGCCTCTGGGGCCCTCTGAATTCTGCTGAAGGGGAAAGAGTGTGGGGAGGTGTGTGTAGCAGGTTTGATGCACTGGATCCAAACAGAGCATGTTCCCTCTCATCCCTTTGGCCATACCTACTGCAAGGAAGGCTGGGATTGGCTGTATGAGTGTCCAAAAAGTATAAAAAACAGGCTGTGATGAGCTTGCAGTCTAGCCTTTTCCCATTTTTCCATTTACAAAACAGTGACTGTAATACCTCATTTACAGAGAGACTTGTGACGTACTACTTGAAAAGATGTGCTCTTGGCTCCTAGCTTAGAAGGGATGCTCGTGTTTGTCCCCTACCCACATCTCCCCCAGTCCCCTGAGGTGGCCAAGAGATTATGAGTCTTCCATTATTTACGATGCTTGATAACTTTTCTGTTCTGCCTCTGCAAAGAACATATCCTGAGAAATCTGTCCACCAATCAAGTCAATCAACAAATGCTTTGACTGTAAATAATGATTTCGAGACAGCATTGAATGCGGTCTTACTGTCTGAAAGGTACTTTACATAAATGGCATCATTCGTTCCTAACTACACTTTGGAAGGTACTACATTTAACTCCCCTTTTACAGGAGAAATCCATGGCTTTGAGAGATAAATTGCTTGGCAACAGTCCACAGCTGCCATGTGATGGCTGAAGGAGGCTGCCTAACTTTGGCCTGCCAACAGGGGACTGTAGGAAGGCGAGGGAAGTGAAAGGTGAATTCTTCAAGTTCAAGGAGCTTACCATTTAGATGAGGACAGAGGTTGGAGAGAAAAACACACTGACAGAAAGTGTGTGTATGGGCGTTTCATTCGTCACTTTGTTCTAGGGAGGAAAAAAGGGAGGGGTGTATTTAAGACAAGCTGACACATGAGGCCATTTAAAGCTGGATGAGCTAAGTTCTTTATGAGCTGTAGATCAGGGACCAGCTGTGATGTGCCGTGACGTCAATTTGAACAATTTACGTTTTTCACTGCTAAAATCTGCCATACTGATACAGAGTGTGTGACACATAAGCCTCTCTGAACAAGAGTTTACTATTGGCTGCCCCTATGGGAAAAGCCCCCATCTCCATAGCAACTGTCTCTGTGTCCCAGACATTGTCTAGGGCTTAGGAGGAACAGCTAGAAACGTCAGGGACACGAACCCTGTAGAAGCAGTGGATTCTGTGAATAATGCCATGCTTTTTCCTTCTCTTGCAGTTTAAGTATGCTAGGAAAACCTGGAAGTGATGGGTAGACTCTTTGCTAAGGAATTGAAGTTGCACCATTAACACCTTCCACCTCAAGTTCTAAGCATACAGTTTGACGGTGGATGGCCTTGCTGTTACAAGCAAATATAAATTTCCTGTTTGGAAATGTGGAGGACCTATTTCATCTAGGCAAAGAGGATAGTTACTGAAAATTTAAAACCACCAGACCCAGTTGAAATTAGTTAAGCTCCTATTCTAGAATGCCTTAACAATATTACCTGTGATTTTTTGAGCACCTACTATGTGCTGGGTGCTGTGCCAGGACCTGTGCCTTTATTGCCACCAGTCCTTTTGGCAGACCTACATGGTAGCTATTCCCATTTTACAAGTGGGGCAGCTGTGGCTCAGAGAGGTGAAGTGGTTTGCCCAAGGTCACACAACTCACAGGTGTGTCTGAGCCCAAGTCTAGGTTTTTTAACTATGCCTGCTTTTTCCTTTTGCCATAGTTCTCAACTAATTTGTGAAGAATTTTATAGTTAGAGCTAACAGGTAATAATAACTCACCCTTACATGCTTACTTAGGGCCAGGTTATATTCTAAGTTTCTTTAACACTCACAAAAACGCTGTAAGTTATAATCCTGAAATATAGATGAAGAACCTGAGCTCAGAGAAGTGAGATAACTTACCCAAGGCCATTCAGCTAGTCAGAGGTAGAGCATGAATTTAAAGCCAGACAAAGGGGATCTGCTCTCCATTCCCTTAAATGGTCTCCTGCCCAGACCTGTATGATATTTGAATCCCGCCCTGGCACATGTAGTGTTTTATGAAGTCCTACAGAAGATTCTGATATGGAATTCAAGTAGGAACCCCTGCCTGGAGGCCACTGTCTGTCTGAAAGTTCTATTTCTTCCTGTCGATTCTCCCAATAGGCCCGTCTCATGCCTGCCCACGGGACTCACTGCACAGCAGCCTTGGTGAGCCCCATAAAATGCCCAGGAAGGTTTGGGGAGATGACCCCAGTACATGGCCCCTCCTGATAGCTGGGAGCTGGTGAAGTGGGACTCTGTCTCTATTCTGCATGGATCAATAATGAATAATTACCTGGGGCCATTCCAGCCCAGACTGTTGAACAACCTGTGGACAAGTACCTGTGGGCAGGAACTAAGTGTATCATGCAGTTGCTGGCTTGGGGGAGACTTGAAGACGAAAATGAAATAGCAAGTACACTTTGATGGTCAAAAGCATAGGTTTTAGAGGCAGACAACCCTGAGTTTGAATCCCAATTTCACCACTTGCTAGCTGGATCAACTTGAGCAAGTCACTGAACTGTACCTCAGTGTCCAACGCTGGGATGGTCATATTTACCATGCTGGATCCTAGTGAGGGCTATGCTAGCTACTATGAAAGTGCTGGACTTTGTGCTGAACACATAGTAAGCTCTCAGGTTCCATAAGGAGAACTGGGTGGAGTAAAGAGGCTGGGGTCACAGGGTGAGGCAAGAGGTGGCTCAGGGTGACCCGAAAAGCTGGAGATCTTCAGTCAAGTAAGAGTGCACCATGTCCAAGGAGTGAGACAGAGGAAGGGATCAACACGGAGAGCCCAAGATGAAGTCACAGATATTCCCACAGGCTGACCAAGCACTGAGGCTGCTGTTCTAACCTGAGCCACTAATGAAGAAGGAGCCTCTACATCCCCACTCCAAAAGTTCTGGGTTGTTTTTCTTCTTTCTGAGTTTGGTTCCCCCATCATTCTTTGTTTCTGCAGTCACTTACCTCTTTTGACTTTTGTCAACAAGTTTTTCTTTGTATCATATGGTGGATTAAATTTTGGAGTCTGCTTAGATGGACTCTGGCTTCATCTGCTTCTGGCCATTTCGAGTAATGGACCAGCTCATCCAGCCCTGGCCCCACGAGGCAGCCTTAGCAGTAGCCTGATGAACCAGTGTCCTGGAGACAGCACTTGCCCACACTTCAGGGAACTGGACAGTAATGGGGCCATAGGGTGGAGCCGTCAGCATCAGGTAAGCCTGTCCAGGGGAATCAGGGCCCCAGGCCCAAGATGGGATTCAGGGTCCAGGAAGTCAGCCCTTAAGAGGGGACTCAGAGAAAACACACAGTCTGAGATCACTGCCTAGGAGTGGATAGGTTACCAGGCAGATGCCAGGGACCGAGCTGTAAGAGCTGGAGCATCGGGAGGAGTGGTCTGCAGTCAGACATAAGGTCACCATCTAAACTACAGTGAGGCCAGCACCAGCCAACAGGAAAGAGTGTGTGACGCCAGCTTAATTACATTCAGTGGGAGACAGTTACAGAGCAGTGGTGGGAGTTTTGGCTTTGGGGTCAGATAGACGGAGATTAAATTCCAGATCCACCTCCTAGTAAGCATGGAATCTGGGACGGTTGCTCAGTTCCTCAGAGCTTCAGGTCCCTTGACTAAAATGAGGACAATAGCTGTACCACTCAGACTCATTGATGAGTCAATTCATCTAAAGGATTTAGTAGATCAATGTCACATAGTAGGAACTTAGTAAATGGTGAGTGCTGGTGTTTCAGTTAGACTTATCCTTTAACATATAAAACAGAAAACCCAACTAACAAAACAGACAGACATTTCTTTTTCTTTTATATCTGTCCAAGATGGGTGTAACAGTGTCATGGTGTCAAAAGGAACTCAGTGCCTTCTGTTTTTTGTTCCCACCGTCCTTAGTTCATGTCCCCATCCTCAAGAGCATATTAAGGAAAAAAACTGCTGCTAGAAATTCCACCCCTCACTGTGGTCTACCCCTTCCTGCCTCTTTACCTTTATATGTATCATTCTATTACCTGTGAAGCCTTTCTCCCACTCTTGTCATCCTGAACCACTTAGCTCAGAGGTTTCTTGCTTATTAAAGCCCTCCCTGACACCTTCATTGAGACTTTATTGCATTCAAATATTATTTACCTTGATCGCTGAGATCTTTGGCACCCCTTTACATTTGCTTTTTAACATCTTTACTGAGATATTCATATACCATACAGTTCACCCATTTAAAGTGTATAATGTTTTTTAAAAATTATCTTCACAGAGTTGCTCAACCATAACTAAAGTCAAATTTAGACATTTTAGTATCCCAAAAAGAAACTCCATACCCTTTGGGTATCACTCCCCCATCCGCTGAATTAGTGGCAGCCAAAAGCAACCACTAATCTACTTTTGGTCTCCATAGATTTGCCTATAATGGATATTTGTATAGATGATATCATGTTGTATTATACAATATGATGAATTGTACATGTGCGTTCCACCTCTTTTACTTACCATAATGCTTTCAAGGTTCATCCACCTTGTAGCATGTGTCAGTACTTTATTCTTTTTAATTGCCAGTTAAGAATTCATCATATGGACATACCACGTTTTGTTTATCCGTTCATCTGTTGATGGATGTTTGGGTTTTGCCCACTTTGAGGCTATTAGGATTAATGCTGCTATGAGCATTTGTGCACAAGTACCCTCTTAAACTTTGTGCCCAAAGTAAATTTCTCACTTACCTCACTTTAGTCCATCCCTGTTACTACACAGAAGAATTTTATTCTATAGCCTAGATGCAAACTTGCAGAGCAGCCTCTTTCCCAAGTAGGGTGTTGGCATCAACATCCAGGGTTCATGCAGGTGAAGGCTGGAAACATGGAGATTCACAGTGGGGGCAGCAAAGTCAAAGCCCCCTCTCACAGACCATCTCTGCTATTGCACTTCCTTGTCCTCCCAGTCACATCTGCTCCTGCCAGCTCGGTCCCCTCTGTCACCCACACATTCTGCCACCTGCCTGTTTCCTGCAGCCAGCCAAGGGAAGACTGCATACTGCCTTTCTATTCCAAGCTTCAAAACATTCCCCACCATTTGGGAAGCTCCTCAGAGCTGAGGATGAGGAAGTGAGCCAGTGAGAGAACAAAAGATGCATAAGAGACTCAGGCCACATTGGCACAATGAGAAAGGGGAACAGCTGAGTGGAATCCTGCAGGTCCATTTAGCAGTGCAGAGCCCCACTGGGTGAGGCATGCAGCCTCGACTGGGGTAGAGAGGCAGGCATATGTGAAGGCAGCTGCACCAGGAAGCATGGCAATAAAATAAATAAATAAATAATTTTAAAAAAGAGAAGAAGGCAACTCAGTCTTCATAGAGGAAACCAATACATCCAAACAGATCCTGGTTTTAGGGTATTCCACCCAAAACCCTACTTTTCTCAATGCCAGATACAGAGCTGAATTGCCTGCATATTCCTAGTCCCAGTTTCTTTTCTTTCTCTGGCCTCCTTAGTAGCTACTTAAACATTAGGGCTGTTGGACATAGTGAATTGGTATTTTTTTTTTTTTCTGGGGTGATGAAAGTGTTTTGAAAATACATAGCAGTGATGGTTGCTCAACTTTGTAAGCCACTATATTTTACACTTTTAAAAGAGTGAATTTTATTTTATGTGAATTATATTTCAATAGTAAAAGAATGAGTAAGAGGGTGAAATATGATTGAATGGATAGATGGTTGGATGGATGGATAATTTGTTGAGTATTTTTCCTGTGAAAAGTGGCATGTTTTGTCAGTGCTTTCTCTATTTTTTGAAATACTCATGTGGGGGTTCGATGTTTCTTATTCTGTTAACATGTGATGTATTCCATTGACTGATTTCACAGGATCAACTTTGCATTACTGGGATAAATCTCACTTGGTCATGGTGTATAAACTTTTTTATTTGTTACTGAATTAAGTTTGCTGATATTTTATTAAGGTTATTTTGTATCTATATTCATAATGGATATTGGTCTGTAGGTTTTTTAGGCATTTTTATCTGGTTTTGTTATTATACTGGCCTCATAAAAGGAGTTGGGAAATATTTTCTCTTTTTCCTGGTATGGAGAAGAATTTTTGATATATTACTATTGATTTTTCTTTTAATGTTTGGTAGAAATCACCAGGGAAGGCATTTGATCATATTCTTTTTCATGGGGTAAGGATGTTTTGTTGCTACTAATTTAATAGCTATATTTGCTACAGCCTATTCAAATTTTCTATTTCTTTTTAACTCAGTTTTAATACTTTGTGTCTTCCTAGGAACCTGTTCATTTTGTCTAGATTATCTAACTTTTTGACATACTGTTATTAACAGAATCTTCTTATAATTCTCTTTATTTCTTTAAGATCACTAGAAATGTTTTCTGTTTCATTCCGAATTTTAGTAACTTGAGCCACCTGCTCTTTTTTCTTTGTCACTCTAACTAAGGGCTTTTGAAATTTGTTGACCTTTTCAAAGAATAAATTTATGGTTTTATTGATTTTTCTGTTGTTTTTCTATTCTCTATTTCATTTATTTGCCCTAGTCATTATTGTTTTCTTTCTTCTGCCTACTTTAGGGTTTATTTGCTATTCTTTTTCCAGTTTCTTAAGGTGGAAGTTTAGGTAATTTATTTGAGATATTTTGTCTTTTTGAATATAGACATTTACAACTGTACATTTTTCTCTAAGTACTTGTTCTGCTGTATCTCATACATCTTGATATGTTGCGTTTTCATTTTCATTCATTTCAAAGTATTCTCTAATTTCCCTTGTGACTTTTATTTCCAACCCCTTGATTATTTAGGACTGTATTATTATTATTTGCATATATTAATAAATTTCTCAAATTTTTAATTTTGATTGCTAATTTCATTACATTGTGATTAGAGAACATATGTTGTATGATTTCAATTCTTTTAACTTTTTGAAACCTGTTTTATGGTCCAACATATGGTATATTCTGGGAAATGTTTCATGTGTGCTTGAGAAGAATGTGCATTCTGCTGTTGTTGAGTGGATTGTTCTGTAGTTGTCTGTTATGTCTAGTCTAACTATACCATTGTATAAGTCTTCTGTTTCATTGTTGAACTCTGCCTAGAAATTGTATTCATTAATTAAGAAGGGGTATTGAAATTTCCAGTGATTCTTGTTAAAGTGTTTATTTCTCCCTTGAATTTGATTCTTTTTACTTTATGTATTTTGGGGCTCTGTTATTACTTGCATACACATTTATAATTGTTATGTGTTCTAATGGATTAACTCTTATCATTATAAAATGCTCTGTGGTGTAACAGTTTCTGTATTTAAGTCTATTTTGTTTGATATTATTATGGCCACTCCACTCTCTATTGGTTACTATATGGATAGTACATCTTTTTCTATAGTTTATATTTAATCTTTTTATGTTTTTAAATCTAAACTGTGTCTCTTTTTTTTTTTTTTTTGAGATGGAGTCTCATTCTGTCACCAGGCTAAAGTGTAGTAGCATGATCTCAGCTCACTGCAACCTCTGCCTCCTGGGCTCAAGCGATTCTCCTGCCTCAGTCTCCTGAGTAGCTGGGAATACAGGCAACGTGCCCCCATACCCAGCTAACTTTTGTATTTTTTTTTAATGGAGATAGTGTTTCACTATGTTGCCCAAGATGGTCTCCATCTCCTGACCTCATGATCCACCCACCTCAACCTCCCAAAGTGCTGGGATTACAGGTGTGAGCCACCATGTCCAGCCTGAAATGTCTCTTATAGACAGCATATAGTTTTATCATGATTTGTATCCATTTCTCTAAATTCTTACGTTTGATTGGAGCATTTAATCTGTTCATATTTAATGTAATAACTGATACTCTAAAACTTACATCTGCCTTTTTGCTATTTGTTTTCTATATGTCTAATGTCTTTGTTGGTCTTCCATTCTTTCATTACTGTCTATTTTTGTATTAAATAGATTGTCTGGTGCACTGCTTTAATTCTCCTTTTTCTTTAACTACTTTTTAAAGTTATTTTCTGAGGATTAAATTAATTTTTTTAATTTATCATAATCTAGTTCAGATTAGTACCAATTTCATTTTGATAGTTTACAAAAAAATTTTGCTTCTATATAGCTCCATTCACTCTTCACTTCTTTGTGCTAGCATTGTCAGAAAATGTATATCTTTTATACATTGCATGCTCACAAACAAGCATTTATAATTATTTCTTCATGCATTGTCTTTTAAGTCAGATAGAGAAAAAAAGCACTGCAAACAAAAAATACATTTCTAATGTCTTGTATATGTAAATTATGTAGTTACCTTCATTCTTTCCTTATGTGGATTTGAGTTACTAATGTCCTTTTCTCTCATCCTAAAAGACTCCTTTCAATATTTCTTGTAGTGAAGGTCTGCAGGCAACAAATTCTCTGCCTTTTGTTTGTGCTTGTTTTGTTTTAAATCTGGAAATGCCATAATTTTTCCTTCATTTTTAAAGGATAGTTTTGCTAAATGTAGAATTCTTGGTTTACAGTATTTTTCTTTCAGCACTTTAAATATGTCATCCCATGCTCTTCTGGCCTCCTTGGTTTCTGATAAGTAATCAACTGTCAATCTTCTTGAGGGCCAATCTTATATATGATGAGTTGTTTCTCTTTTGCTGCTTTCAAAATTCTGTGTTTCTGCCTATTAAGAGTTTTATTATGTGGTATCTAGCTCTGATTCACTGAGTTTATCTACTTGGACTTCACTGACCTTCTTGGGTGTTTAGATTAATATTTTTCATCAGATTTTGGAAGTTTTCAGCCAAATTTCTTCAAATGCTTTTGACCCTTTCTCTCACTCCTCTTCCTCTGGAACTTCCATATACCTATGTTGCTACACTCAATGGTGTCTTTCAGATCTCTAGGGCTCTATTTACTTTTCTTTATTCTTTTTGTTCCTCAATTGAATAATCTCGATTGACTTATCTTCAAGTTGGCTTATTTTTCTTCTTCCAGCTCAAGCATAATGTTGACTTCTCATGAATTTTTTATTTTGCTTATTTATTTATTTATTTATTACATATAGATTACATCTTTGTCAATATAACTTATTTGGTAAGACGTTGTTTTAATATTTTCTTTAGTTCTTGTATGTGGTTTCAATTCGTGTTTTGTATATATAAGGTAGTAGGCATAAAATCTTTGTCTCGTAAGTTCTACATCTGGGCTTCCTCACAGACAACTTTCTTTTTTTATTTTGACAATTTTCTATTGACTGGTCTTTTGGTTTGTTTGTTTTCTTGGGTATAGGTAATGCATTTTGTTCTGTGCATAGCTCATTGGTTTTGAAACTGGACATTTTAAATAAAATGTGTCAACTTTAGAAATTAGATACCCCAGGTTTCATTGTTGTTGATGTAATTTTTAAATGAATTTTCTGAATTAAGACTGTAATGTCTATTGTTTTTCATGTGTGCCCACTTAAGTCTCTGTTCAATTGGTTTAATGGTCAGCTAATTATTGGACAGGAATTGTCTTAGATTCCTGGGACCAATAAGTCTTTCAACCATTGATAAGAGTCTCCATGTGCATGACAGGGCATAACTTTAATGCTCAGGCAGCTAGTTTATGACTCCACCTTTGTTTTCACATCTTACTTAGAGTCTTAAAATCATCAAAAGGTGAGAGCTTATGGACTTCTCAGGTCTTTATTGGGTATGCACTTAGCCCTGGGCATATGCCCAGCCCTAGACAAGGTATGCAATTGGTCTTCTAGGTTTCCAGGGCTATGTAGGAAAATCCCTGTAGCATAGATTTTCCTTTTAAGTTTTTTGGTTAACTTGTTATTTTCCCCAACTCATATTGCTAGCTCAGGCACCTGCAGTGTTTAACAATTGCCACTGACTGTTTTCAACAAACTTCTCTTGTGGAGAAAAGTCTACTCTCTTTGAGAAAGTTCTGAGTCAGGTCAAATATAGACAAGTCCTATAAGTGGAATTTTTCAGGGAATCACCAGACAGAACAACTATGACAGCTACCTGGGAATTGGGTTTTGGAGGAACTCCAGCTCCATTCTGTCTCCTCCAGATGCATATGGGCTGCTTATTTTCACTGTGATTTTTGGAGCCACTGGTTTTTAAGGCCATCATGAGGTGGGGGGAGCATTGGAGGAAATGGGTTAAGCAAATTAAAATGAAACAAAACTCATTGTTCTTACCAAATCAGCCAATTTTTAAAAAATAAACACTAAGATTGTTCCAACTTCTAGTTAATTTTTAGAGATCTGAAAAAGTTTATTATACTTTCTTTGGGTGGCTATTAAGGAAGAGAGGACTTTAGGAGGCCCTTACTTCACCATTGCTGAACCAATCTTTTTCATTAATTTTTATTATTATTGTTATTATTATTTTCAGACATAGTCTCACTGTCACCCAGGCTGGAGTGCAGTGGTGCAATCTCCACTCATTGCAACCTCTGCCTCCCCAGGTCAAGTGATTCTCCTACCTCAGTCTCCTGAATAGCTGGGACTAAAGGCACATGCCACCACACCCAGCTAATTTTTGTATTTTTTTAGTAGGGATGAGTTTCACTGTGTTGGCCAGGCTGGTTTCAAACTCCTGACCTCAAGTGATCCTGCTTTGGACATTCAAAGTGCTGGGATTACAGGCATGAGCCACCACATACGGCCTCATTCACTACTCAAACATAGAATATCAGCCTTTAGGAATGCAAGGAGAAATAATATACACACTTTTACGTCACAGAGATTCACATTCTTAAAGAAACAAACACATATAATCAAAATATCATATGACAAAGGAATTAATATATCCAACAGCTTTGTCATCATGGTAGTGTCCTCAGGGTGCAAATTGATACACCTCAAGTTATGCATTGCCTGTTTTTAATTTGTCTATGCAAGCAGTATTTTTTAATTGTTAATGTTTCTTAAAATCCCCTTTAATTTCTGTACTCTTTACTCACCAGTCACTCATTTGTGTAAAGTGGAGCTTATCTACTCTCTGTCACCAGTTTATAGGGAGGACACGCACTTTCCTGCTCATTCCACACTTCCTTCTACGTCCTCCTAGAGCAGCAGTGCTCACACTTCCATGGGCACATGAGTCAGGTTTAGTGTTCCAGGAGCTGCAGGAGAGCAGATTGTTTCTGGAGTCACATAGCCCAGGTACAAATCCTGGAGCTCACATTCATTGGTGTCATGATTTTGGGCCTGTCATCTCTGTGCCTCAGTTTCTTCTTTTGTAATATGGGGAAAATATCAGTACCTACTTGCCAATACTTGGTTCATAGTAGGTGATTAGTAATGTTAGTTTATCCTAACTCAGTGACATAATCATTATTATCCTCATTTTATAGATTCAGTCCCTGAAGCCAAGAAAGTGTGACCTGTCTACAGTTGATAGCTAGATGTAGAACTAGGATTAGTGCCCACATCTAATTTTCAAGTCTTTCTGTCCTTGCCTTTTGAAAATGGATCTCATTTTCGGCTTTAAGTCAAACTCCTGTGTAGTAAGTGGGGTTTTTAATCTCCCTCGCACATTTGCTGACACATAGAAAACCTTCCATAAATATATGCCCGTGTTTGAATGGGTAGGGAGGTAAATTTTGAAAAGGGATCCAGAAGTGCCTTTGTAAAATCCCCCTCTGAAGAAGTGAAAAGGTGCTTTTCCAGAAATGGTGGAAATGTTCTACTGATGAGGGTGGTGAAATGCATTGGCTGACCTTTTAACAGCCAGGGATGAAGGCAAAAGTGAGAAGGAGGGCAGTGTTTTACCCAGAGTAGTTTCACTCTCTGAATGTCTATGATCTACAATGGATAGAGGACCAGTGGGCCTGTCCAATAAGAGCGTGCTGAAGGGCATCCCCAGAGGCTTCATGATGGAAATAGCAGATGATGCCCCCTGAGATCGCACACAGTGGCCATGATCTGCCCCATCAGGAGAAAAACAAAGGACATAACTCACTCTGAGACCCACACCAACACAAAGATTCTACAGAATTGTCTCAGAAGGATCCAGAAGATGAGAAAGGACTAATGGGCTTATTAGTAGAAGAATACTTTCATCTGTCCTTCCCACTTGTATTTAGATATAGTGATGATAACCCTTCAGATCATAATGGGTCATCTAAAGGTCCAGATTGATATAAAATTCTGCAAGAGGGCTGTTTGCTTGGTTATGGCAGAATCTCACTGGCCCACAGGCTCCAGCTGTCTCTCCATAACTATGTTTTTGAACATTCTCTTACTGAGTTGTTTTATAGGAGGCCTTGTTCTAAAAAGGACGTGAGTAGCCTATAGTGATACATAACATTAATGGTGGGAGCCAATCCCGAAAGGAAAACTAAAATGGAAACCTAAATGAGTGAGCCTCCCACAACCGACACACTTTCTCTGCAGGTGGCTCAGCCAGTCTCTCTGCCTGAGTTGGCAACACAACAACTGGAACCCATCAGAAACATAAAGTATCTTGTTTGGAAGAGACCACAAAAACAAAGCATCCCATTTCTCAGTAAAACCATCACCATTCAGAAGTTTTCCCAGGAGTTCTCTTTTAAAATGATAACAGGTGGAGTAGTATCTTCCACAGCATCTTCAAAGGTGTCATCCTCACAGTCGATGGATCTTTTTGCAGCTTTTCCTGATCCAGACCTTCAGTGGATGCTGCTCTCCTCCTTGCAGTTCAATGAAGGCAGCGTTTTTGGAGGGCAATACAAAAGCATGTCTTCTTTTTGTTTTCTTTTTCTTTTTTTTTTTTTTTTGAGATGGAGTCTACTCTGTCATCCAGGTTGAAGTGCAGTGGCACAATCACAGCTCACTGCCACCTTCACCTCCCAGGCTTAGGCAATCCTGCCATCTCAGCCTCCTGAGTAGCTGAGACCACATATGTGCACCACCGCACTGGCTAATTTTTTGTATTTTTGGTAGAGACAAGGTTTCACCATGTTGCCCAGGCTAGTATCAAACTCCTGAGCTCAAATGATCCGCCCGCCTCGGCCTCCCAAAGTGCTGGTATTACAGGCACGAGCCACAGTACCTAGCCACAGATGTATGTCTTTCTAATGATCTTATCTGCTCTAGGGGTCCATCTTAGACTATCTGGGAGAGTTGATGAACTGCATGCACTTCACAAAATCCTTCCTCAATAAAGTTTTCTTCTGTCAAAATTTTGGTATATAGTGGGTCGAGGAGAGCTTGAGATCACCCTCTTTGAGAACCTTAAGGGCAGCCATTACATTTTGCCAGGTTGGAGCCAGCCCATGACAGAGTGCCCAGTGAGCTGGGGAAGGAGACCATGCATCCTGTGAGACACCAATGTCTCAACCTGAGGTCCACCCAATCCACGTTGGAATGGAGAAATGGTCCACAAATGAGCCAAAAGTCTCCTGAGAGATTGCTTTTATCTGTTCATGTGCTGTACAACTAGGCCACTGAGCCCCCCAGAATTCGACTCTATATTTTAAGGTAGGTGTAGCCTTATTTTAGCCTGACCCAGAAACTTAAGACATTATGAAATATTTAAAATACATTATGCCCTCACAGTATAAAATGATAACCACACACTGTTTACTAGTTCATTAACTTAGGGCTAAATACAAGTCCGATTTATAGAAGATATTCCATGGGATTGGCCTTTCTATGTGTCTTCATTAAAGAATTGCTAAAGATCCTTCCAGCCAGGTTGAGTCCGGAGGCTCAAGTGATGTTGTCAGGAATCTGTTTGTCTCCTTGTGACTTGACTCTTCTTTTCTCCATGTAGGCTCCATTCTCTGTCAAACTCTCTTCTACTGGAGGCAAGACTGCCACCAGCACATTCGGGATTCTGGCCTAGCCCTAAGCCATGCCAGTGAAGACAGATTCCCTTTCCCAACAGTCCCAGCAAACATCTGTCTCTTTATTGCCTGTAAACAAACTAATTCAGCTGGGTCTTGTTCTTCAGCCACTCACCACGGCGGGGAGTAAAAGTAATCTGCTGATTGGCTGGGGCAGGGGCCTGTGCCCAATTAGGTTGGGAATGGAGGAGGTGCAGCCCCAAGTGAATCACATGGACTGAGCATATCGGAGTGGAAAGACAAAGGATTTTGGAGTGCTGCTATCAAATAAAATAGCTCAACAAATCTTGTTAGAATTTGAGCTCTCACTTTGTTTTGCTCATTGTGTTAAATTAGGTAATTCAGAGTAGGCCAGAGAGGGTCTTGAGCTTTCCCTAGAAGTTAACACAAAGGAAGCAGAGCTCTAGTCACTTTTTGCTTTCAATTGGAGCTGCAGTGGTGGTGAACTAACTAATTAACTTTAATAGGATATTTATATGCTTATTCCTATACTTACTTGGAAAGAGAGTACTATCTCATATAGATATAGATATAGATAGATATGAGATAGTATTCTCTTTCCAAGTAAGTATATCTATATAGATGTAGATATAGATAGATACAGATAGATATATAGATATAAATATATGGAAACTTATAGACTAAAAAAGGTCCATGGATCAGATTTTGGGAGCCACTAATATCAGCAAAGAAGAAAAGTATCTAACAACTAAAATGTCATCAATACCCTTTCCCACAATAGTAACTGCAATTCTCAGAAACCCAAGAGAGAGCTAGGAAGTGTTTCTCTTACATGCAGTGCAAATATATATTTTTGATATGTACATTTCATGGAGTTGTAATGTTAATGGCAGTTAATAGAACAGGCTGTGGAGCCAGACACCTGGGTTTGAATCCCAGCTCTGCCACTTACTGGCAGTGTAAACTCTGGTAAAGTGATGTGTCTCTGTTTCCACTTCTATATTGTAGGGATAATAATAGTGTTCACTCCTGGGGCTTTGATTAGGATTAAATGAGCTAACATTTGTGAAGTGCTTAAAACAGTGCCTGGCACCTGGTAAATGATATGTAAGTGTTTGTTACTGTTAACTTCATTTCTCCTTTTTTGTTCCAAATAATCAGGCTGAATGAAATAGTCTCAGTCTTTTTTTTTTTTTTTTTTTTGAAATGGAGTTTTGGTCTTGTTGCTCAGGCTGGAGTGAAGTGGTGCAATCTTGGCTCACTGCAATTGCCTCCTGGGTTCGAGGGATTCTCCCCCTCAGCCTCCTGAGTAGCTGGGAGTACAGGCACTCACCACCATGCCTGGCTAATTTTTAAAATACCTTTAGTAGAGACAGGGTTTCACCATCTTGGCCAGCTGGCCTGTCTGGTTTCGAATTTCTAACCTCAGGTAATCCGCCCGCTTCAGCCTCCCAAAGTGCTGGGATTACAGGCGTGAGCCACCTTGCCTGGTTGTCTTCTTACTCTCTAATAGGGTTTTCTCTTGCCCTTTTAGCCAACAAGGAGTTAAGATGGCCAATGTGTTAAGGGATGATAACAAGGTTATTTTGTGGTGTAGAGAGATTCAGTCAGGACTTGGACTTCATCAAACATGGGGGACTTTGATGAAGTCACCCTGCCTCTTTGGACTTCATTTCCTCTTGCATCCAAAGAAAGTTGAAAAGTTACCCAGATTAATCTCTAGCTTCATTGTGCAGATAAAAATAAAATAGAGAAGAGAAAATGCACAGACATTAATAAAGATGGGAATTTTGTTGGAGTTCATGAAGAAAGTAGGCCCTCCAGAAGAGCACAGCTAGGGGAAAATGGAGGTCCATAGATGACAACAAGACAATATAATAAAAGTCACAATGAGGCAGTCACAGTATGCTGTAAGTATAGAGACAAGAGACCCCAGCTTGTCTTTGATAGAGAGAATATCAGGTGATGAAAAGTATAATAACAATTATTATTACTATGACTTTACTTATTATTACTATGGCATATAATTGGCAAGTACTTATAAACATCTAATCTTTATGTGAACTTTACGATGTAGCTGCCAATATTCTCTGTATTTTATAAATTCCAAAAGTGAGACTCAGAGTGTTGTGCAGCTGACAGTCTCACGCAGGCAGTGCATGGTGCTGATAGCCCCTGCAATATACCTCTCCGTGGTGCTGAGGATTTTCTGGAGGACGTAATGCTGGGCTGAAAGCTGAGAAATCAGTGGAGTCAGGAAAGACAGAGTTGAAGGGACAGCACAAATAAAGGCAGAAAGTGCTGTCTCAACCCTGAAATGGAACACTCCATTAAATAATCTGATGTGATGGTGTCCCATGGTAAATGCACAGACTGTAATAATCTATCAAATATTTCCAGCTTCTTGGGGAGAGAACAAATGAACAAGGGATATTATCATGGCAGCAATCAGGCTTGCCTAAGCAGAGAAATTGCTCCCCTCTTGCTAAATAATGATTTAAAGTGTTGTTTATATTTCTAACTTCATGACTGCCTCATAAAAGAAATGAAAACTCCAGCAATACCCTGAAGATGGGATGCTAAAGCAGCATATTTCTCTGCAAACCTCCTATTTCTGTTAACTTTGTAACTTCTTCAAAAATGTGCTGCTTTGGGCATTTTTCCCCTAGTGTTCCTTCTGTCCTGTAAAGAAATGGTTTATTGGAAATATCGCATTTGGCTATTTTGAAGCCATTATTTATTTATTTCCTAGGTTTATTTAAATCCCCTTTGCCTGTGCCCAAAGGGTTCTGGGCACTTGCACAAGAATTGGTAAGTGGGACAGGCAGTCTGTTTACTGTAAGCAGCTGTGCTCCTCTAAAATAACCGAGGGCCCCTGGCCATGCCCCATGTGGAAAACTTACCATGCTCTGAATCTTCAAGGTCAATGTATTGGGAATAAAGATCAGGAAAGCCTTCTCGTTTCCATGTCTAGATTCTGGAGGGGTCCCTTGATTTTCTCATTTATTTATTCATTTAATACATTGGTGAATATTTATTCACCAACTACTTATTGGGCATTTTGTATGTAACAGACACTGTGCTAAATTAAAGGAGTACTAAGGTAAATAAGATGTAGGCCCTATCCCCAAGGAACTCATGGTCTAACTAGTTAAGCAAACAAATGGAAATTGACCAGGAAGGCATGTACAAGGATGTAGCAACATGCATGTGGAGGAATAGCTAAATAAATTGTGACAAGCAGTAGTTAGAAAAAAAATGAGATAATCTATATGTTCTAATATGCTTAGGTTTCTAAGACATACACTAAATGGGACAATGATACATTGAGTATGACACAGTTACTAGAGAGACATTATAAATCTATGTCAACTTGGCGGTTAACTTGGAAGATGAGTGGTGGAAGCGACTAAGTTATTTTCTTGGTGAGCATGGAGAATGGTGGTTAAAACTTTCAGAAGTTTTAACTTCATCTGTAATTTTTTAACCAATAAATATATTTGTATCACACTTGTGTATTTAGAGTCCATTTACTAAACACATTAGATGCATGGAGAGGCTGCAGGCATAATATAGACGGAAAGCATTTTAGGAAGAAGGGAAGGTTTCCTGTAAGAGAGCACATCTGAGTAGGGCTTTGACAAGTCGATAGGAGTTTTGTAGCATGATGACCTGAGCAACAGACTTATAAATAGGAAGAAACTGCAGAGGATGAGGTATGAAAGGTGGGTACAAGTCAGATCCTCCCAAGTATTTCACATATATCCCCTCTGAGAATCCTTATAACTGCCCTGAGAGCAAATATGGTAGTTTTTCTCATGTTTTGCAAATTAAGGAACTAAGGGACAAACATGAAAGTAGTCACAGAGGAAATTCAGTTTTTTCCCAAGACTTTTGCTATGAACAGCCACAAATTATTTCAGGAGATTGGACAAGACCATTCAAGATACTAAAAAAAAAGGTATGTATATTGTGATTGCACTTATGTAAATAAATGCATGAAAGAAATGCTGACTGAAAATATACCAATGTGCCAGAGTAGTGGAATTGTGGGTAGCTTTTTCATCTTTTTTGTTGTTGTTGTTGTTGGTCAAGTGAGGTGCTGTGGTTATGTTACTTTTGTAATAAAAACTGTGTTTCTATACATAATGAAAAGACTTTACCTCAAGGCTCCAGAGTTGCCAATAAATAATTATGGGATGACACAGGCAGAAATGAGAGAGGTATCCCTTAGGCTTCTGTGCTTACTTGGAAAGGGAGCAGAGAGGACATTAGCTCATTTCTGTGCAGCTGGACTTGAATTGGAGACCTTCTGACCCGACCTCAGTCTCTCATGTGAAAAATGTGGGTCTGGGTCTGCATTTTCCCAAACATAGATTTTGTTCATAAGATGTATTTTAGAAAGTAAATGGAGAAACAGGACACTGTAAAACACTGAATAGCATGGTATGAGGGTGTTTTCCTTTTTCATTCTTTTGATGTTTTTGGTTAAAAAGAGAAAATCTCATTTTAGGGATAGAATATTTTTAACACCTCTCTATCCTCTACTAGTTGACTTTACTCCCTCCTTTCCATTTTCCTTCCTTCTGTCTTTTCTCCTTCCTTCTCTCCCTCCCTTCCTTTCTCTCTCTGGCTTTTTATTTCTTGAAAAGAATAAAACCTAAGCTTTTTTTATTCTCTTTTTTCATTGTACTAATTTTTATAATTTTCTTCTATTTATACCAAGTGATATAAATTTTTCTTTCAAAAATAAATAGTAAAATATCTTATGTCAAACGGTAATTCAAGTTCATGAAAGATAAATCATTGTTGTCTCAGGTGGTGAATAAATATGGAGGAGAAATCATCATAAAGTTTCAGAACTCTGAACTGTCTGGCATCTCTTACCCTGACCAGTTCTGAGATTCCAGGGGGTGTTGGAGGACCAGGAGCCTCTGTCCCTCATCAGTGGTTGAATCTGCACAGTGACATCTGGAACACCCACCTTCTCTGCTAAGCAGTAGCTTTCCTGAGTACCTGGCATCTGAAGGCTTAGTAAATGCTTGTTGCCATTGATCTTCCTCCAATTTTCAGTAAAGGATGGGTACACATGCACAGTCCAAGAATGATAATGCCTGGAGCATTAAGTCAATATAATATCCTGAAAGCTTAGAATCTGGATGCAAGGGTAATTGCTAGGCATTTCTACCCTTGTGTCCATCAGTGAAAGGAAGAGATAAAGGGAAATGAACAATTGTTGAGTACTTACTGTGTACACCAAACCATTAGATACTTTACCTTGCTACAAAATTGAGGTTGGGGAGATGAAGTCATTTATCCAAAGGCACGTAGCTCTTAAGTTGGGATTCAGGATCTGAGGTCAAGTCTCTGACACCAAAGCCATTGCTCCTTCCATGAGGCACTCTTGTCTTACGTGGTGAGGATTCCAATATAATCTTTTTACAGGGGTAAGAAAAGGATTAACTTTTAATTTTCTATTTTTTCCTCTGCTCCCATCAGACTGAAGCCCCTCAGGGTCCTACATGTGCTTCCTTTTTTGACCACAAACCTTGGCAGTTTCTCTATATAGAATTTCCTCCCTACTCTCTTGCCACCTGCTCTGCTTTCCAAATGAGAGTCACCTGTCACCTCCTCCAGGAAGCATTGGGCATAATTCCAACTCGCGTTTTCTTTCCTTTTTTGAGAGTTTCAGTAGGGAGACTGGAGACTCGTCAGATCTCACATGTGAGAATCCAAATCCTGGCTCTACCACTTTCTAGTTTTGTAAGTTTGGGCAAATTATTGAACCTTTGTTGCCTCCAGTTGCTCATCTGTAGAATTGGCTGAACATTATTAGAGCTAAATCTCATAGGCATTTATCGGAATTGAGCTGGCATATTAATCAGATGGTTCTCTTTCTCCTGTCTACTGTCTTCCCATCATGAAGCCTTTTGTCCACTGCTGCTACGGATCCTTCTGCAATGGGATTTTATCATCTTATTTCACCTCCAAAACATTTCAAGATTGTCCCTGTTTCTTTGGGTAAAATATCATGGTAGAACAGAACTGAACAGAAGTAGCCTCTCTGTCTAAAATTCATTTAACCCTGAGATACCTCGTTATTCTCTCAGCGATTTATGTGCTTAGGATTTAGGCAAAGTGCCTGTAAATGAACATAAACATTGTTCTGTTCCTTAAAAAATGCAATGTCAGGTATCATGATAAGCCCTGGGGATTCAGATTAAAAAATAATGCAATTATTCATTCATTCAATGAATGTTCATTTGGTACCTGCTATGTGCCTGGCATTGTCCTAGGTATTGGAGATACAACAGTGAATGAAATAGTAATGGAATTTATATTTTTAGTGTTATCTATGAATTCAGGTTTCTATCACTTATGTAGTCTGGAAAGAGGAAATAGATTATTATAAAACTAAATGATAGAGATGGTGTAGTACAGATGTCAAACTTAAGCTCTGGAATCAGAGAAGTCTAGGTTCAAATCTCAACTCTGCTGGTAAGTGTGTGACTCTGGGAAGATCCTTTGATATCTCTAAGCATAAATAGTGTAAATCTTTTGAAGCTGTTTTAATGATCAGATGATGCAAGATGTGAAGGTTGCTAGCATATCACAGGTGGTCCACAGATGAGCACCCCTCAAATTCCTACACAGGGTTATCTTCTTCCCACCCCACCTCCATGAATTCCTGCACAATGTCCTATGGACGGTAGGTGTTCAATAAGTGTCTGTTGATTGACTAGTAAAAAGCTATTGGATAGCAGCAAGCAGATGCATTAACCGCCTCAAAGGTCAGCAACTCTCACTTACCCACATATGAGGTACTTGCCATTCAATCTACTTGACTCAAATAGATATTACTCTCCCACTAATGCAGCCCAAAAGAATGAGCTGAATTTCCTTCCTGCCTGAGATAGAAATGTCATTGCAGTTAAGTGGTTGTGCAGAGAAGAGTAAGTTTCTAAGCAAATTAAAACATCCTTGATCTACCCAGCTGCCTTTTACTGTATGATGCTTGACACAGTCTTCAGTAAGTTAGTCCAATTTCACTTTCAGTTTCATTTCTGCAAAAAATAAGAATAATTCTTTACCCTTCTACCACTCAGTGTTTTTCTAAGGACAAAGGAGGCAATAGATAATGATAGCTATAGCAAAATTATTTTAAATAATTCCATTGCATAACACCTTTAAAAGGTATCAAGAATTTTACATTGTACTCAAAAACATGAATACAATGGTAGAAGTGCTGACAGTTTTCCAGCTATATGACCTTGGGCAACTTATTTCACATCTCTAAGGCTGTTTTCTCATCTATAAAATAGTTATAAGAATTGTAGCTAGGTAGGCTGGACACAGTGGCTCACGCCTGTAATCCCAGCACTTTGGGAGGCTGAGGCAGGAGACTACCTGAGGTGAGGAGTTTGAGACCGGCCTGGTCAACATGGTGAAACCCAGTCTCTACTAACGATACAAAATTAGCCAGGTGTGGTAGCATGTGCCTGTAATACCAGATACCTGGGAGGCTGAGGCAGGAGAATCACTGGAACCTGAGAGGCAGAGGCTGCAGTGAGATGATATCACTGTACTCCAGCCTGGGTGACAGAACAAGACTCTGTCTCAGAAAAAAAAAAAAAAATAGCTCATTGGGTTGTTCTGAGATTAAAGGAGTTAACATATATAAAATCCCTAATACAATGCCAGGTTCATAATAGACTCTCATTGACTAGTTCACATATTCTTTCATTTGTTCAATAAATATTTACTGAGAACCAACTAGGTGCTAACCACAAAGCTAGGTGCTTGGGATACAACAGTTAACAAAAGTAACAGCTCTGCCCTCATCATAGGGAGGTGGTTCCAGGCTCACTTTGACTTATCAAAGCCCTATTGGCTTCCCATGATGTCTCTGGCATCAAGATAGATACTGGTTGCTTGCCAGGAGGAAATTCTGCTTTATTTTTCAGGATAAGTACACAGGGGAGGTGAACATGACAAAGGATAGAGGTAGCTGAAATCATGGCACGGGGCTATGGATGTGCCATCCTCCCAATCTGTGTGTCAACATTTAGTGTCATGAGGAGTTGGTAGCAAATACAGCATTCCTGCAGTGTTTCCCAACCCATCTGGAAATGATGCATTAGACTCAAGCTGTAAAGATTTCTTTAGACCTAGAGCATTTCCAGGGTGATAAAATAGGTAGCAGAATCAAGATATAAATACTGTATGAGTGCCTCAAAGGCCATGATTGAAAGTGAAATGGAAGATAGCAAAGCTGACATATATTTGATTATCTACTTTGTGTCAAAGGTTGTCATCAGACCTTTAAATATTCTCAACAACTCAAGAATTTTTCTCCCAACATAGAAACTGGGGCTCATAGATCTGAAATGACTTGTGCAAGATCACTCAACTATCATGAGGTAGAGCTAAGAATCAAATCCGGGAATTGCTGTGTTATCTTTAACTGAAGGTTTTCTACAATCTATCTAAGATTGGTCATATATGGGGTCTGGCTCAATCATGCAAGTGTTTCTTAAATGCCACATTTCACTGGAAATCATTGCAAGGGTTACACATAGCATTAGCAAATTGCAGCATGGGCATGATCTTCCACGTTTTGTAGTCTGTTGGTTTCCACATTAATATACAAGGCTTCCTGAAGTACTAGCAATCTTCTTCCAGTCTCCTCCCTTCTCAAATTACTTTGAGTTTCATTTTGTCTTCCCCTACATCACCAACTTCCTATATCAGTGGCTCTCATGAAATGCACTTTAATTCTCCGAGCAATAACCTTAGTGGTACTTACAGAGGTGTTAAATTTCCTCAATCTCTCACTCAGCTTTTATTTATTCATGTGTTAGAACGTGGTTGATTACATCTTCTTGGATTTAGCAATTTGCCAAAGAGGAGCAGGATGTATTTGCAGGCACTATCAGCCGATGGAGTCAAATTAAACAGGAGGGAGGGCTGGAGTAAGGCATGTGTTGGAATTTGCAGCTTTGGTTTTTCCAGCATTTCCAAAGCCTATCTTCATTTCAGGGTTAGACTTAATTATGGAGGAGCATCTGATCCTATAAATTGTATGAATTAAGGGGCCCAGGACTTTACTGGTAATATGTCAATGTCCAAATAAGATTCTGCCAAGACTTTGGGTCCATCAATTAATTCGTTATTAAGTAAGCTGGCCCATAAATTATTTCATGACCTTGTCTCTGTCTTTACCTCCATAACCTTCTCCTACTATGTGTCACAGTTGTTAACACTTACAGGGTAGCTTTCCCATTATACTTCTATTAACAACTTTTTTTCTTCCCTCCCCCATTAATATGGTTGCAGTCTGAGTGTCTAGGTTAGGACCATATGACTTCATGGAAACAGCATTGGTCTGGGGGTGTTAATCTAAGCTGGGTCAACAGATTCTTTCCCTGAGAATTTGCTCTTGAGCCTCAGAGTCGCCATTATTTGTCATGCTTAGAGTATAACATACTTGGGAAGTTACTGGCAATAATGTTACCCAAAGAAGCCAGGGGGAAAGGAGGAGAAGAGTAGGACAGGGAGAGAGAAAAACAGAAATGGGAGAATGAGAATGTTGCACAAGAAGGAGCAAATGGAGAGAGAGTGTGTTTGTGTAAGATTAAAGAAGGAAGAAAGAAACACAGAGCTGCTCAACAGTCAAAGAGGTTTATTTTAAAGAACAAACCTGAGAGGGGCTTCTGGCTGAGTTAGGTCAGGAGCCTTCTCTTTTACAGACTAAGAGTATTTAAGGGTTCAAGGGCTCATGATGAGGGGATGCCTTACCCTCCTAGGGCCCGAAGGTTCAGTTAGGACCAGGTATACTATCTGTATAGAACAGAGTTTTTATCAGCTCTCACCCAACTTCAGACCACATAAGCCAGCTTTTAGTCTGTGTCTCTTTATCTTGCTTCTCTGGGAGGGAGAGTTTTTGTGTCTGTTCCCATACATCTTCCTGCAGCTGCAGGCATACCCCACCCCACCGAGTCTGCTTTTAGCTTCCCTATCTTAGTGCACCGAAATGGAAAGGAATGTGCTTATTAGGGCCCACTGTTTTACTGGGGCCCATTGTATAAGTGTGAAGTTTGCTGGTTACCCAAGATACTTGCCCCCTCCTTCTGTGTCTGAGCTGTCATTATTTGTGTTTTACTGTCTTCTCTTTCTGGCTGCTTGTTGTTAGAAGAGAAGTGATTTCCTTGGAATGCATGAGGTTAGAAAGAGAGCTGGAACTTAAAGTGGTGGTGTTTGTCCAAGATGATGGTGCTTCTGCTCTTTCAGCTTGAACCTGGTTCTTGTAATACCTTAGACTCAGTTCTGTAATGCCATGAGATGCTCTGGTTTTGTTTTGTTCTTGTTTTTATTTTAGTGACAAATTTCTTTTATATCTTAGGTGGTTTTACTTTGCATTTCTGTAATTTGCAATCAAGAAATACTATTAAAGCACAAACTTCAACAATCCACCTAGCTTTCAATTTCCCACACCTTTCATCCAGCCTTAAGCTTCCTGGCCTGTATGTACACTGTCCCTCCTATCCTGGATTACCCTCGTGGGTACCACCAGCCTGATTCTTTTCATTTCCTGTGAAGCCCTTTCCTGTTGCCAACTGTGGGCCAGCACTTGGTTGGTGCTGTGTACTGGCTAAGTGCACAAAACTAGGGCTGGATGGACTCTGAGTTAGAATCTTGGCTATGTTATAACCTTGGACCCGTGACATAATTAAGGTGTCTGTTCCTAAATGTCTTCAGCTGTAAATAAAGATGAAAATACTAGTTCCTGTCTAATAAATGTTGGTTTGAGAATCAACTGGCATAATATATGCACAGCACTGAGCACAATGCCTGGAACACAGAGAGTAGATGTCAGCTGTACCATCATAATCATTATAATTATGATCATCATCATCATCTCTACCATCATTACCATCATTACTCTTATCCAGGCTCCATGTGTCAGCAGACTTAATTTACTTTGTTATTGTGGTTGAATTAGTTTTCCATTGCTAAAACCAATTACCATAAATTTAGTGACTTAAAAAAACCCATTTGTTAGCCCATGCTCTATAGGTCAAAAATCTGGGGATAACATGGCTAGATTCTCTGTGCAGGGTCCCACAATTCTGCAATCAAGGAGTTGGCTAGGCTGCATTCTAATTTGGATCTTGGGATCCTCTTCCAAGTTCATTCAGGCTGTTGGCAGAATTCAGTTCCTTGTGGTTGTAGGACTGAGGTCTCTGTTTCCTTGCTGTCTGTCAGGTAGAGGCCATTCTCAACTGTTAGAGGCCACCCACATGCCCTGACTGATGGTCCCCTTCATCTTCAGAGCTAGCAATTAACAGCTTCACTTGTGTCAAATCTTTTATTTTAAATTTCGTACTCCTCTGTCTCTGATCTCTAGACTCAGATTTAAAGGGCTCTTGTGATAAAGTCAGACCTACTTAGATAATCTTCTTACTCAAAGTCAGCTGTGCCATCTAAGGAAACACAATCAAAGGAGTGAAATCCTTCATAATCACAGTCCTTGGAATTATGCAGGAACAGGGAGTTTGGGGCCCACCTTAGAATCCTGCCTGCCACCTTGGGTTTATAAAGAGATAAATAATGTAGGTGAATGTCCCAGCATGAGACTAGCACGTGGCAGATGTTCATTGACAGTGTCCATATATATTTTGTTGTTTTAATTATTAGCATTAATCTCAGTCATTCTCAGTTAAGCCTCTGTCCTTTCATTGTCAACACTACGTCCTTTTCCTTTGTTTTAACTTACAAGAGAAGACATTTGAATCCCTGCAAGCTTCAAAGACTTATTTGCTTTCTGTGTTTGGATGGAATAACCTGATAGAGGTTATGCTTGCTGCAGTTGCTGGAAAACAATTGTCCCTGGGAAAGGGTTTTTAAAATATTCACTCCCTGGAAGATCTGAATATTTTCCAAATGAAAGAGGTTTGCCCTTCACAATTTGTATCCCATAACTGGGCTCAGGAAACTCCAGTAGTGTTAGAGTTAGCAAGAGTGGAATAGATAATTCTCCACTCTTTTTATTTTGCCCAGTCCCCCTTTCCATGC
This sequence comes from Aotus nancymaae, assembly GCF_030222135.1. Lineage (NCBI taxonomy): Eukaryota > Metazoa > Chordata > Mammalia > Primates > Aotidae > Aotus > Aotus nancymaae. Next base: position 80,377,576 of record NW_026988450.1, on the reverse strand, counting down.
TGGTATAGGTGGCCATGTGGAAGAGAAACAGGTTTTTATGGTGGGTTTATCCAGAAAAGAAGCCCCGTTCATCAACTGTTTCCTGCCAGGCCATGTGCTAGGTCTGTGAAGAAGCCCACACGGAGCCCATTCACTGCAAGAGCACATGCCAAGTCATGTGTCAGATGATTTCAGACAGGATTAAGTGCTATCAAGAAATGGACTTGGTGATGGTATTGAAAGCTGCTTAGAAAGGTGCTAACTTACTCTAATTGGTAAGAGAAGGCCTTTCTAAGAAAATGATATTTTAGCTGAGATCTAAATGATAAAAAGGTGCCAGCCCTCCAGAAGGGAGCAGAGTATTTCAGACACAGCGTAGAGTAAAGGCAGATGTCCCAACTTGGGAGTTTATATGGTGTGTTCAGGGAATGACTGGCAAAGACCAAGAGAAGGAGAGAAAGCTAGTTAAGGAGGCAAGTGACTGGCTTTAGTAAATTTCCTGAATTAATTCTGTAATGTCTGCATTGTTTTTCATGTGTGGCCACCTAAGTCTCTCTTCAGTTAGCTTGGTGGTCAGCTAATGGCTGAAAAGGAATTTTCTTAAATCATTTAGGGCTTCCTAGGACATCCAGAAGGCTATGTGTTTTTCTGGATGCACTGTGATGCGAAGCCACCAGAGAGGGAGGGTTAGGGTAAGGAGAATGCTGGAATCTGATTCATATTTTACAAACTTTTATGATTTGTTATTTTGTTGGCTGCCAGCCATCTTTTTCTGTTTTATGTATAGCTCACATACCACAAAATTCACCATTTTAGTGTATGTAAATCAATTATTTTGAATATATTCACAAGGTTGGGCAACTGAATGTGATTTACATTCTGGACTGTATGGGGCAAGGTAATGAAGCCCCTGCAGCAGTGCAGGGAAGATTGGCTGGGGGCTGGGCCAGGGCAGCTGTAGCAATGGAGAGGAGTGAGTATTCCAGAAACTCCCAGTTATCCAAGTCAGGCAACATGTTGTGGCGACAAGAGCACAAGCTATGGGGCTGGACAACTTTCTTTTATGTCCATCTACCAGCTGCCTAGCCAGAGGCAAATCACTTAATTGGTCTGAGTCTTAGTTTCTCATTCTGAAAAATGGGACCATGAATACTTACCTCGTGTTTGTTGTAAAAATCAAGTAAGATGGAATACATAGATGTCTACCACAGTGCCCAGGGTATAGTGTGTATTTCAGGAGCTTTGTCTTTCTTCTGTTTTGAAGTTTCTCAGGTTGAATCTTTTTTTCTCTCTGCCCCCTGCCTCCACCCACCCACAGAAGGTAGCCCCATCATTGGATTGGCTTTCCAGAACTCTGTGCAGGCTTTCTTTGAGCCAATTTCCCAAATTTGGAAAGAATCCTTTGGAAGAACTGCTTGGCCTTTCACCTGCCAAAAATAAAAAACACACTTCATGGAGAAAATTATGCATGTTTTTTGCTCCATTGCCCCAAAGCTGTACAGTCTTGTGCAAATTACAACCTTTCTGAGATTCAGATTTCTTGCTTACCAAAAGAAGATGTGAACACCCACCTTACAGAGCAAAGACTAAGCGAGACCTGATATGAGGTTCCATGAGAAACACAAGGGGCTATACAAAGGCAGATGAGGTATTTGTGTGATTTCCTACCTGCAAATACAGGGCAGAGTCATTTCTTCTGTGCATTGTTGAGCGATATAGGCAGGGGTTAGGAAAAACCTGAAGACATACCTTTATTTACAGCATAGCCACACGTCCCAGTTTGTCCCAGTATGTTCTAGTTTATGCCTACTGCCCCAGCATAATTATTAATAACTCCTCCTTTCACTGTTCAAAGTGGTCTGGTTTGGACAATAAATTATGTGTTCACTTGGTTCATTTACTTTGTCAGTTTCTCCACAGGTCAAATTAGACCTTTTCCTTTATTGCTTCAGCTGAAATATCCAAAGAACTTTTTCTTTTCTTGCCTGCTTCTCCACCTTCAGAAATTAGTCAGCATTAAGATGTGATTGATTCCATTATATAAGTATCTAATTTATATTAGACTTTCTGTAAAATATTAATGAAAACAAACTTTTTTGTCTGTGTCCTCTAACTAAAGCAAAGTGAAATGAGAGGCCCAATTAGACTGATTCTGTCTTAAGCAGTGAAGAAAAGTGATGTGTTTGTGTGTGAGATGAATGGAAGAAAGCAGGATGTAGGGCTCTGCTTTTTCTTCTGATCAGCATTGAAAGTCTAAGGAGGAAACCAAACTTCTGTTGATGCTTTTAGAGTAGGCTGTCCCTGTGATGTATTAGCTGTGAGTCAATGCTAATGTTGAGGCTGCTGCTCAAAGATATCCCAAAATGCATCCAAAAGCACTAGGCTTCCCATACACCCTGGCAGAATATCAAGGTTAAGCTAGAAACTATTAGGTCAACTTGGGATTTTGCATTTTCCATACCAGCGCCTGAGTTGAAATAATTTTATGGAATGGATCAACAGAATTTGGATTAGAAAGCAAGGGAAAATAAAAACAGAAAAGAAGATTTGCCTCTAACAGAATCTGGATCAAGTCATAGAATATGCTTCTGGTTGATGTTTGGCTGGAATTAATTTTGAAAACATGTTTTTCATGCCTAACATAGTTTTGCTTCCAAGTTTTGACTAGGCTACTCTTAACTCAGCTGTTGTCATGATAGAAATGTCCTAAGTAGGAAAGGTTACCATTGGTCAAAATCACTTTGAACTGCATGTAAAGGTCAGTAAGATTGGCTAAAGCAAAGAATTTTATTTTTCTCATGTAGCAAGATATTTGAAGCAGGAAGCTACTGATATTTGTTCAGCAGCTTAGCAATGCCAATGACAATATCTAAATGATTATCTTAGCTTTTCTCTCACCTTAGTTGCCTCATCATCACAAAAACACTGCATCTGTGTGCATGAAATCCATCCATATACAAGAGAGAAGGAAGACATAGGGACATTTTTATGAGAAAAAGCCAAAAGACTTCCTAGCACATTTCGTTGACAAAAACAAAGTCACACGACCACCTCAATTCAAAAGGGAAGTGGGGGAGTGAGTATTTGGGGCTGTTTTTAATGAAATTGGTCTCCATCAGTAAGGAAGAAAAGGGAGAATGAATCATAGTAGTTGATTAAGAATATCTGTCACAGGATACATCTCAGTCTGATTTTGTTATTTGAATGCTCTGTTTTAGACTCTGTGGGGGTACAATCCTGTTGACCTGGTGCTTACTATGTGCCTACTGTGTTCGTTATTCAAAGAAAAATAGTCAAAATAACAGCCCATGCTCTTAAGGAATTTAAAATTAAGTTTTTAATTCTTCTTTGTGTCCACATTACTTAGCACAGAGCTAGGAGCATAGTAGATTCTGAGTGTGTGTGATAAAGAATTCATCTACATGGCCATTAGAAAAGAAAGCATGAATTTGTCAACCATTGTGTTGGTGTGTAAATCGTCACTACTCAAGGAATGACCTACAGCATCAGCAGCATTGGAAGCTTGTCAGGCGCCACCCCCTAGACCTACTTAATCCGAGTCTGCCGTTTAACAAGATCCCTTGGTGATCTGTGTGTACATTAAAGATGAAGAAGCTCTGGTGCTACAGTAATGCTTGAAGTACCTTGATCATATTTGTAGAACCAAGACTATAAACTCAGACAACAGAAAGAGCAGATGCTCCTGTGATACAGGGGAATGAGTATATTCATAGGAGTCATTTGTCTAGGACTTAAATCCAAGTTTCTCCATTCCCTTGTTGGGTGTTCCAGGAGTAACTCTCCTGGAAATTACTGGGATGCCAGTCGCTACCCAGTAGGGAGGTGTAAGGAACAGGATATCTAAAGTGTTAAGCACAATGCTTGCAATGTTATGGGGGCTCAATGAATGCAAATTTCTTAGAATACTCAAAATTAGAACTGTTGTACAACTATTGGAGTCTAAAGTCAGTCTTGTCAAGGATTCCGGGAAAGACCTAACGAGCACAGTGACTTGGAGCCATCATGCAAAGCATGAATGTGACTTGGAACATGGCAGAGGATTTACATGTGTATCAGCTAGTTTTGGCTGCTATAACGAAATATCATAGGCTGGGTGGCTTAAACAACAGAAATTTATTTTTTCATAGTCTGGAAATCAAAGTACACATTTGGTTTCTAATGAAGACTCTCTTCCTAGTTTGTAATGGCCACCTTCTTGCCATGTTCTCATATGCCCTTTCTGCTGTGTGTAGAGAAAAGCAATCTCTGGTGTTTCCTTCTCTTTTTATGAGAACACTAATCTTATCCGTTTAGAGGATCACCTCTGTGTCTTAATTTAACCCTAATAACTGCCCCAAATCCTATATTCAAATACAGTCACATTGAGGATTCAGGCTTCAATATATAAATTTTGGGGCAAACACAATTCAGTCCTTAATAGAGAGAACATGACAAATCAAAGGAAAGGCTAGAAAGGCATCTGTGAAGCAACCTACCTGTATGAGTGTATTCATTTCTCAGGGTGGCTGTAACTACTTACCACAAATCTTGTGGCTTACTAATAGCAGACTGTTACTATATCACAGCCCAAGGAAGCTAGAAGTCTGAAATCAAGGTATTGATAGAGCCACACTTTCTCTGACTCTGCTGAGAGAGAATCCTCCCTTGGTCCTTCCCAGCTTCTGCTGTTTTCTGGCAATCCTCCACATTTCATGGCTTGTGGATGCATCATTCTGGTCACATGGCCGTCTTCTCTGAGTCTTCACATCATCTTCCCTCTGTGCATGTCTGTCTCTGTGTCTAAATGTTCCCTTTTTGTAAGGATACCAGTCATATAAGATTAGGGCCCATCATAACCTCATTTTAACTCAATTACTTCTGGTAAGACCCTGTTTCCCAACAAGGTCACATTCTGAGGTACTGTGGATGAAGACTTCAACATATATCTTTTGAAGGGGACATAATAAGTAAGTGTTCTTGGTAAGAATTGGATGTAATTCTGGAGAGGAGAAGGGATTGACACTATGGGAGTCAACCTACTGTTCTATAGATGGCCACAGCAAATGTTATACATATACACAAAACCAGTTTGGAAACAACCAGTGAAATACAGTCCTTTCTTTCCAAAAACTAGTGTGGGCAAGAGTTTCAGGAATTATGTCCTTATATTCTTTAGTTGATTGAGGTTTGGGTTAACACTCTTGTTTTCCTGCTGTCTGTAAAAACTTTCAAAATTATGTCATAGGGACCTTCCTAAGTGACAGGGAGACACATTGCAAGAAAATTTCTGTGACTTAATATAGTAAGAGGTTGAAGGGATCTCTCTCTCTCTCTTTGCCTGTGGTGGCAGCAACAGCTGTCTCTTTCTCAGAAGTGACAGGCTGAGAAAATGGAGAATGAATGTCGGCTGGGTGTGGGTGTGATTTATCTTTGCTCTAGCAGGCAGGGGGCTTTATCTTGGAAGGTAAAGAGCCTTTTTCATCTTGGCCTGGAAAACTGAAAAAGTGACTGTCAGTTTGCAAATGAGGACTTTGCAGCTTCCAGGGTCACTTCCTACTAGGAGATGTGGAAAGGAGCCAGTTTGGATGCTGATTGCATCCAAATTGGAAGCAGCCTTGGGGAGAAACTGGGAGGGATTGTTTGGTGCTGTCATCTGAAAACCGTTGAGGTAGATCCAACATGATCCTGAGGCAGAGAAACGAACAGTTATTGACAAAGCTGGCTTCTCAGACAGAAGCTGCTAAGAGTAGCCTTGAAAAGGTGGGTGATCAGACCCCATCCTGCCCTTCTTTCTGAGAGCCAGCAGCTCTTGTGCACCAGACATGTGCTGTAAAAGATGCCATTATGTGGGTTGACATATTTGCCAGCTCCCTTCCACCAAGTCTCCTGATAGGAGATTGTGGCATGTCATTAGAATCCTAATGCATTCAGCCTAGGGCTTCTCTCCACCTGCCATGTTTCACCTTGGGTGGGGATGCTGTAGTTGCTCCCTTGCTTAGTGTATTTATTGACAAGAACATGCCTCTTGAAAGGCCCTGGGGTGTCCCACCACCACCTTCTGCTAGTCTCCAGTGCCCTGCTTGATGCCTGTGGTTTAACTGCCCCGCTTTTGGCTTATGACTCCAAATTTCTAGCTCCAGGTAATACTCTTTTAGGAGTTCCAGCCTGTGTTGGTGGATTAGACATCACCACCTAGAAACTTCTCCACAGACACCTTGAACACAACCTCCAAAATGAATTTCATCAACTTTCTTCCAAACCTGCTCGTATACCAAAACTTAGAGAACGGCACCTGCTAGCCATGCCATCCTCCAGCTCTCCCTTCTTACCAGAGTTGTGAAGTCAAGTTGACTAGAAGTCCACAGTATATTTTGAGTCACCCACCTCCTCTTGCTGTCCATTGCCACTGGCTTGGTTGAGTCATCAATATCCTCTTTAGAAAAACGGCACTGGTAGCACCTTTCATGATTTTCTTTACCGCATATCCAGAAAGATTTTTATGATACACAAATGTGATCATGATTGTTCCCTCTCTCCCTATGTCAAACCTTTCAATGGTTGGTTCCTCTTATCTGCAAGATAAATATTCAGCTCCTTAGCACAAGGCATGAAGCTCTTTAGGATCTGGCCTTCATCTTCCTGACTTTATCTCATAGAACTCCTTTCTCCTTTTCTTTGCCTGCCTCTTTTCTTTTTCAAGAGTCAGCTGAGAGGTTACTGCTGGAAGAAGAGTTTCAGGCACCCCCAGACTGGAATAGGAACTTCTTCCCAGCACCCTCCCCCAAGAACATACTGAACCTTTACTATGGGAGACTAAAACATGCTTTCTTCTCTCACTCTCTGTCAGATAGCAATAAAAATAAAAACTGTATTTGTGAGTGTTCCCTAAGTTCTGGGCATTTTTCTAAGTGTTTCCATGTAGTAATTAATCTAAAACTCTCAACAATTCTCTGAATTAGGTACCAAGTTTTGAGCTCCTTGAAAGCAAGTACTGTGGACTGTTTCTTTTGCAATTACATATTGCCAGTGCCCAATTCTAAACCAAACACATACAAGGGGCACACGGTCTCTCTCTCTCTCTCTCTTTCTCTCTCTCTGTCTCTCTTTCTCTCTCTCAATAACTCAGTGAATGGATAGATGGATGGATGAGTCAGTGAGTTATTCAATGTAATATGGTGCCTTTCTGTCCATATTGCTCAATAAAATTATTCATTTGTCACTTTGATGCCTGAATATTTTGGATCCTTGAAAAAAAAAGCCCACTATTTGAGAAATCATATGGACTTACTTCTGTAAATCAAGAAGGTTTACCCAGAGGCAAAACTGTTTGGGACTTAAATATGTGACAAGTTAATATGAGCACCATCTGACTAATTGCAGCAGTTTTGGTTTTATCAACATGATTTTGCATGAGCAAAGGACTTTTAATCAAAAGCAAGTTATTTACTGTTGAAGGAACTAAACACAATTATGTTAGATTTATTGTTTAAAACAAAAACAAAAACAAAAAACTTCTGTTTGAACTTGAGTGTGTTTCTTCACTTCTTTGAGCCTGAGCATTATCTGAAATATTGGTATATTAGCACCAACTTCACAGAACTCAGGTATGAAGACACTCTAGCACACAGTACATGCTCTGTGTGAAAGACTACCACTTCCCATTCATCGTTGTTCTAATTGCTATTTGCTTCCTTCTCTGCTGTCATACTGAACTCCTATAACTGATATGACCACTGGAAGTGCGAGAACAGAACAAATGAGGAATCTGAGATGGACTATGCATTTCCTCTTGGAGCCCCGGGAGAGCGTCATTTGCCCCTGGCACAGCTAGTGTTGTCACCTGCAATCAGGTTTCCACAAAGTGCCAAAGAGGCCCCCTGTATTACTTTGCTAGGGCTGTCATAGCAAAATAACACAAACTGGGTGTCTTACACTGCATAAATTTATTTTTCCACAATTCTGGGGGCTGGAAGTCCATGATCAGTGTGTCAGCAGGTGTTGGGTTCCCCGAGGCCTGCCTTTTAGACTTGCAGACATTCACCTTCTCATTGTTTTCACGCCTTTCCTCTCTGCACACCCCGCCCCCCCAGTGCCTCTTTGTGTCTCCAAATTTCTTCTTATAAAGACACCAATCTTATTAGATTAGGGCTCACCCTAATGGCCTGGTTAAACTGAATCACTTCTTTAAAGGTCCTATCTCTAAATCCAGTCACATTCTGAGTTATCGGGGCTGCTGGGGGGGAACATACTTCAGCCAGTAATAGCTCCCAAACAGCTCTGTTTCTGGTAGTAAAAAATGAGATCAAAGTACAGTGAAGACAGAGGGGAAGAAAAGAATAACATTCTCTTTGGAATTCCAGAAAGACTTCACAGAAGAGGTGAGAGTTGTGCTAAATTTTGAATTATGATTAAGTATTTGTTAAGCAGAATGGGAAAAGGGAGATATGGAACACAGAATAGCAGTCCAAAGCCACAGCACTTTAAAATTTAATCTTAGAAATGAAAGTCCAGAGTGACCAGAGTTACTGGTACATGGGAAGTCCCAGTGGAGTAGGGCCAGGGTACCTTGAGGCCAGGTTGTAAAGGGCCTTGTGTGTCCTTGGTTCTGAGTCAAGGTGTGAGGAATATGGATCTGTCTCAGTGGAGGAAATGGGACCACTGTATGGATTTGGTAGGAGTGAGATATGTTTTAAGTACTTAATTATATATTGTCTTATATGTGCCACTTCCTTCTCTGTGACTATGACAAATGACTTAAGCTTTCTGAGAGCCAGTTTTGTCTTCTGAAAAATGAAGTCACTTATATTTTTCCACAAAAATGCTGGATTCAACAGGATAATGGATGTGAAATTTCTAAACCCTTATATAGTGTCATTTCTTATTTTTATCCCGCAGAGAGTATTGCCAAAATGTGGACACAGTGATATCCTCCCCAGCCAGGCCATGTTCATTGATTTGGTTTTGGCAGAATGCACAAGAAGACCCATTTTCTTCTGCTCAGTCACAGACTTCAGCTCCAGGAGCTCATTGACACTTGATACCCTGCTGTCTTCCTGGGGTGACCACATGCTAGCCTCAGTCTGCCTTCCTTTACACTTCTGCAAAATAGCATGGTCCTTAACAGCTACAACTTAGGTTTATTTTTAAGAACACCATGACTTGTCTGTACTATTATGTCATTCTGGCTCTGTATTTCTTAGAAATTACTACAGTTTAGGCTTTGGCTACTTGTCAGTTCCTTAGTTTATTTTAGATATACCACAAAACTCTGAATCCCTTTACCTGCCTCCACACACGTGCGTGAGCACACACACGTACATGTATACACATACATATATACCTTTTGCCCTCCAGCAGCAGATAGAAACATTATACAGTGTGGCATTTAATTCTCATGTGTATGTTATCACCATGAGTTGATCTTAAAATTCCTCATAAATATTTTTAGAATAAGAATGCAGAATCTCAGAGTAGGGAGTAGGCTTCGAGCCCATTTGTTCCATGCCCCTCTGTGACTGTTGAATCTTCTTGTTTATATTAGTCGAGGAGAAATGCATTATTTCCAAGACAGCCAGTGATACCTGGGCACAAATCCCGTTCTAAATTTCTGGTTGCATGCAGGTCCTGGAGGCTGTTAGCCTGGCCTCTGTAAGTAGTGACATGCTGGTAAATATGACATCACTTCTTTTTTTTTTTTTTTTTTTTTGAGACGGAGTTTTGCTCTTGTTACCCAGGCTGGAGTGCAATGGCATGATCTCGGCTCACCGCAACCTCCGCCTCCTGGGTTCAGGCAATTCTCCTGCCTCAGCCTCCTGAGTAGCTGGGATTACAGGCATGTGCCACCATGCCCAGCTAATTTTTTGTATTTTTAGTAGAGACGGGGTTTCACCATGTTGACCAGGATGGTCTCGATCTCTTGACCTCGTGATCCACCCGCCTCGGCCTCCCAAAGTGCTGGGATTACAGGTGTGAGCCACCGCGCGACATCACTTCTCTTAAAGCAAAGTCTTGATTCATAGCATTTGCCAATTTCTGTGGTGTAAATACTCCCATGATAACCAGTTTCAAGTCACCCATGTGAAGTGACTGAAATTGGATTTGGAAGAGGTGCCCATAATTGGCTTTTGCAAGATGGCATTGGCAGGCTGCAGCACATCACTGTCACCCTCTTGGTATCATATGTAAGTGGGATAACGATCTTTCATACTGTTCCAGTTCTTGATCCAGAATCCCATGTATTTACCTATCCTGTCTTCTGATGTATCTGAATTTGCATTTGATCTCAGTTGCTTTTGATAAGTTTTTAGAAGAACTTAAAGCTCTATACTGCTTCCCAGCCACAATCTCCTTCTCACTCCCTAAAAATGATTCCAGTGATCTTTCCAGGTGGACTACCTGATTTTCCTGTGAATACTTTCAACTCTGGCCAAGAACTCAGTGCCCTCTACCTTTGAGCAGGAACTCAACCCTAGCTACTTTTGTATTAGTCTGATCACATCCCTTTAGATCTGTGAAGATATTTTAAAAGTCCTTTTCATTTGGACACAATGTTCTTCACCATTGCATCTGTCAACAGAGTGCGATTTTTCCTATGGGGACAAGTCCTGCTGGAAATCATTTCCAAATCTCTTCCTGATTTGCAAATGGGGTCAAACTGTTGGGTCTATGCTGTCTCAGTCTTTACTACAAATGCTTGATTAATGTAGCATCATTCTGTAAATTGTAAGCACAGAGAAGGAAGGGATCATGTCTACGCTGTTAATCATTCTACTGATGCCTAGTGTAATGCTTGGAAGATGGTATACACTCAGTAACAAGACCTGACCCTTTTTCCCCCCTTCTCTCCCATTTCCCCTTCTTCTTCCAATTAGTTGGATAACCATTATGTAGCTGATTGTAGTACAACAGATTCCAAATGAGCAGAATGGAAAGTTAGGACAGAGCATTGCTGACAGCTCAAAAAAGTATCAAAATCAAGGTATTTGAGTGGAATATGGACTAGATAATTTGGCTTATTTTTCAGCTGCTTAGAAAGAGAATTTTCCTGTTCCCTTTAACTCAGTGGGCCATAATAAATCCAATTTAAACACTTTTAAGGAATAGAGAGTATTGCAAAATGCGAAAGCATGCCTTGGGTTTGGTTCTTGAGAGTACATTATGTTCCTGCTGATGGATAAGCTAGTGTATCAGATCTCACCAGTGGAGACCAATCAGTACACTGACCAGTGAGAATCAGGGAGTAACAAGGAAGAATGTTCTTAAGGACAGTTCCTTACTTTCAAGTACATATAGACACTCAGTGCCTCCGCCACCGGGAGGCGCCCATCAGAATGAGCCTGAGTTAATCAATACATAAAATTAAATTTTAAAAAGCAATTAATCCTGCTTGTATTTTTAATTACATGGCTAGCTCCATTACTTTCTGGAAAGATGCAAGTGTAAACTTTAAATCGATAAATTAAATTCATTTGAAAACAAAGTATTGACCAGTCACAGAGGCTCACTTCTAGAATCCCAACACTTTGAGAGGCTGAGGTGGGAGAATCACTTGAGGCCAGGAGTTCAAGAGCAGCCCTGACAACATAGCAACACCCCATCTCTCAAAAAAAAAAATAGGCTGGCCTGATGGTGTGCACCTGTAGCCTCAGCTACTTGCAAGAGGATCTCTGGATCTCTTGAGGCCATGAATTTGAGGTTACAGTGACCTATGATCACACTATAGTCTGGGCAACAGAGCAAAACTCTGTCTCAAAACCATGATTCTGGTGTTAGATTTGTTATTGGATTTTTAATAATTTATTATTTGTTCATGTTTACCAAACGTTTATTTCAATACTTCCCATATGCCAGGTATTGTGCCCCCTCCCGAGGAATGAAAAGTCAGTAAGATCCCTGACCTCTCTAGTTTAGTCTCTATGTGTACCTGTCTACAACATCAGAATTGCCCAGAGTTTGTAACAATTTCAGAGTAATCAAACCATACTCCATGCATACTATATGACCCTGTAAGGGAGAGTCCCAAAATGCATGTTTTAAAATAAGTTCCACTGGTCATCTCATGCAGCTTAATGCCATTCATTGCAGTAAACAATAGTTTACTATTATATAACAGCTTGTATTTGTGCTTTTCTAATATTGCCATGTTTTAGGATCCATACACTGTAACTCCTTAAAAATCTTAATTATAACTAATGCAAATTGATCACCCCACCTGGCAAAATGTGCTAAACTCAAATACCAGCACCTCTCCCAAGCTACCCCTGTTCTGACTGGCTCCAAGTTTTTGTACTTTGTGTGCATGTTTTTATAGCTGTGGTTCCTCTCATGGGGGATTACAGTAACTTGGTCAGCTGTCTGCCTCCCTGCTGGACAGCAAGCCCCTTGAGGAGGACTGTGCTTCATTCCTGTCTGAGTCCCCAGACCCCGTACATTATTAGATTCTTGGTAGGTCCTTAAAAATCCTCCCTCTCACCCTCCCTCTTCTTTTCCTTCCTTCCCTCCCGCCCTTCCTTCTTTCCTTCCTTCCTTCCTTCCTTCTTTCCTTCCTTCCCTCCCTCCCTCCCTTTTTCCCTCCTTCCCTCCCTCCCTCCTTTCCTCTTTCCTTCCTTTCATGAGGATAAGTTAGTCATTATTCTCTGTATTATCTCACTTCAGTAGTTTTGCTGAATGTATGAACTTACACATTTGCAAATGGATGAATAGAAAAGCACTTCCACCCACAGTGTAGCCTTTTCTGAGACAACCAGTAATGATCATGGATACATTTTAGCTTAAGCCAAATTGTTTATTAATTTCCAGTTATTCTTGCTCCCCTGGATTTTGTCACGTCCAAGCTGGTATTGATTTAATATTTTTTTCTTTAAGTAAAACTGATTCTCACTCTCAGCCCTATCCTAAGCAATCCTATCTGTGAAGTCATGTATCTGATGTATGAAATTATGTTTTCTTCAAATTCACATGAAGCACATAACTATGTAAGCACTACTAAGTGTGCCCTTGTATCCCAACCACGTGTGTGTCCCACATTATGAAACTCGCTGTCCTTCATCTTCCTGTTACTGACTGTGCTAGATATTGGAATGTTTAGTTCTGATTTGAGCTCTTCTACATGTGGTTCTTGGCTTTCTCTTCCGGCCTGTTGTCCTCTTTAGTGTACCCAGCACAAATAGACACATCTCTCTGCCTCTGGAATTGGCTCCTCTTGGAATCTTCCTGGAATGTTACCTTTTCTACCAACTCAAAGTCCACTTAGAATATCTTCCCTTGCCTAAGCCTACCCTAAACTCACTCTTCTCAGAATCTAACACTTATATATTGCAAGGAATTATATGTCAAGTATCCATTCTTTTCTCTGAGAACAGGAGGCTTCTTACTATATATACACTCACTCAAGAAATATTTGTTAACCTACTGTGAATATGTTTTCTAACCACTGTCCAGAATGGTTTTCAGATCAATGAGTGGATGTGGGATACCAATTTTAGGTGCTATTGTTTGCTTACGTGAACTTGAAAAAGAGAAGCTTTTTTTCAGTTGATTTTCTGATTTAGGGACAGATTCACCTCATCATAAAATGATGAGTTTTATGTCATTGATATTTTTATTTATTTTTAATTTTTAATTTAATTATTTATTTATTTATTTTATGAGACAGAGTCTTGCTGTGTCACTCAGGCTGGAGTGCAGTGGCACCATCTTGGCTCACTGAAACCTCTACCTCCTGGGTTCAAACAATTCTCCTGCCTCAGCCTCCTGAGTAGCTGGAATTACAGGTGCCAACCACCATGCCCAGCTAATTTTTATATTTTTAGTAGAGACAGGGTTTCACCATGTTGGCCAGGCTGGTCTCGAACTGACCTCAGGCGATCTGCCCACTTCAGCCTCCCAAAGTACTGGGATTATAAACGTGAGCCACCACGCCTGGCCATATTTTTAAAAATAATAATTATTTGGGAAAAGGTTCATCATCTCAAGGCCCAATATACTAATTTTTATCAGCTTCTGCATTCACTTTATCATGTCTGGAGAACCAGCTTAAGTTGACCATGATGCCGTAAAGAGTATTTGTTCATTTCTGAGAGGAGCAGCAGTGGCTGTGGTTCATGTTTCTTATTTATCCCTACGGCCCCCACCCTTAGAATCTCATGGCCAAGAAGTCAGTCTAGTCTGCGCAGACTGCTTGTAAGAACTCACCCGGTCTGCATGCCTTTCTTTATTCTTGGAATTGCAGGGGGCAGATTTGGAGGGGGCATGCCGACCTGAGTACTTTGCTCTCAACCAATAAATAAACCCACTAAATGGAACTTAGAAAAGGCATAGATGAAAAAAATAGATAAAGAATGTTGTTTATGAGAAGCATGGTGCAATGGAGAGAGAATCAGAACCAAAAAAATATCATCAGGATTTTTGGGATTCATGTTCACTCCACAGTTATCTTTCTGGGGGACCTCAGGAATGAGGTATGACCTCTCTGGGACTCATTTTCCTCATCTGTACAATGGAAGAAATAGAGTATATTAATCAGATGATTCTTACTTTAGTAGCAAAATCTTTTATTTTCTTTTAAAGTTTGTGTTGCACCACAATATCGATAGCAGATAAAAACAAAGAAGCTCTGATTAAAGAGGATTTGGGACAGGCAAGAGGGTTAGTGGCTTGTCCCTTCTTGAAGGAATGTAAAAATTAGAGTGACATCATTACATTTATATTTAAATAGTTTATAATGATTATTTGGTGAAAAAAACAGATTCAAAGGGGGCAGGATTGCAGGCACAAAGACCATTTTTAGGGGTTATTGTTTAAGCCAGACTGAGGGAGAACAGCAGAGAAGTTGTGGGGGCTCTAGGGTAAACAGTATGATGTCCCAGGGACAGAGATGGGGTAGAGGAAGGTAGCCAGACAGAGTTCAGTGGGGATAGTGAGGGCCTACCTTGGCCCACTAAGTCAACAGTATAGTTGGTTAGCTGGACCTTCATCAAAGCAAGAAGAACTGAGAACTGACTCCAACAAGGAGATGAGCTAAGAGTTGCTCATTGCTCACTGGGCACGAGTAATGCAACGTGTGCTGGGACTTGCTCATCAAGGGTGGTCTGAGACCCACAGCCTTGGCATCACCCAGGAGCTTTCCAGGCCCCACCCGAGACCTGCTGAATCAAAATCTGCACTCATCAGGGTCCCCAAGGATTCCTACGACATTGGCGTTCCAGAAAACTGTTAGTGGAAAAACACTTTAGAAACAGAAAAACCTGCACCAGATTCAGAGATGCTCCATTTGCTGGTATTGACCTTGGCCAAATCACTTTTCTTTTCTGAATTTTCTCATCCACACCACAGAGGCCGTGGTGTTCACCTTACAGAGAATTTTTTGGGACAGAGATGCTGTGAGTAGAGTTTAGGTCTGAGCCTAAAGGTCAATGTTTCAGAAACTAGTGAGAAACAGTAATAAGGCATGCACAGTCATCCCTCCATTCCTCTGTGGTCAAGAAGAGAAGGGAAGTGAGGAAGGGAGGCTGGGCCTCCATGTGTTTCTGCTATGAATTTTTAGTTTTCAATTTCCTATGTTCCCCAGTAAGGGAAATTTATCATAGCTTTTTTGGAAGCAGAGAAAAGATTTCTCCTTTTAAATGGACTATTTCCAAGAATATTTGCCACCATTGCATAGTACAAAGTATGAGCATGGATTCTGAATTCAAACATACCAGATTTTGACTTCCCTCTGTACTTCCTACCTGTGCAAATGCTGAGTGGACTGCTTACTTCTAGTTTTTCTTGCTTGTGAAATGGGGATACTAAAACCTTCCGGATATTTGTGAGGGTTAAATGAGAGGTGATATTAAAAAAAAAGCCTTATTCTCTTTATAAATCTCCATCCCTCCCTTCTTTTATTCTATGACTGTTTTCTGTCTGTTGTTATTAGAATATCCTTTTTGGTCAAAACTGTGCTTAGAATTATGGCATAGGAGCATTCATTCATTCACTCATTCAGCCAAAATGTATTGTGTGCCCACATGTACCAGATGTCATTCTGTGTGCTTAGGATGTGGCATGACTCTGTCAGTTTATGGTTCGGTTTGATGCCCCATCCATCCTGTGGGCCACACCTGTGCTGGGCACTGTCCTAGGTGCTAGGGGTGCAGTACATCTGGGGTTTATTATTTTTCTATTTCATGCCCTCCCCTGTGGGTTGCACCTATGCCAGGGATACCTGGCATGAATGGAGCAGAGATTTTTTTTTTTCTCTAGGGTACAGGCAAGGTCCGTGGTCATTTGTATAGAATTCATAAAGCCTCCTTCGTTTGGGATAAGGCTCATTTTGCGAGGTTTTTAACATCGTCTATTAAAAATACACCCACAACCGCACACTTGGCTAGGCAAATTAATAACATAAACAAGACTGAAAATATTTAACCTCTTTAGGAGAACAAACTGTTTTTCAAGGAGCTGGCAGGGCCATTTGCATGCAAACACTTAATGGGCTGCTTTTAAATGATCCTTATCTATTTACTGAAGCAGGCCTGGCCAGACCCCTCCTTGGCAGCTCTTTGTTAGCTATTAGTTGGAGCCACTGCACATGAGCTGAAAAGTCATCCAAATGCACTTATTGAAAGATACTCAATAGTTCAGACTTCCCGTGTTTTATATGGGCCTCTACCCCAATGAAGTAGAGATTCCGTGAATCAGCTTTACAGGCTAGCCATGAGGAAATGGTGACTAAACGTAAATTGCACGTAGTCAGCAATCAATAAAATGTTGGATGTAGTCAGCAATCAATAAAATGAATGAAATAGTTTGATTTTCTTCCTCTGCTATCTCTCTGGACTCTTCTCCAGTGGTATGCTGATGAATGTTTAACAATCACCTGTCATGTTTACCAATTTCTCTGGTGTAAATACTCCCACCATGGCAAATTTCAACCTACCAATCTGACATCACTTAACATAGAGTAGGGCAGAGAGGTGCTCCATTATGTAATAATTCCAAGATACGGATGGAAAAGATATAGTTTTAAGGTCATAGATGATAATGAAATGAAAAATCATTTGGAGCTGATGAGTATTGAGCATATATTGCCCTTGTTTTTAATATAATTTATTCATTGTAAATATATATGTATAATTTGTTCTTTAATAACAGTTTACCAGCCTTGCAAAATTCCAGAGACTCTCAAGAGTTGGCTCACAGGAGTCCTTAGGAATTGGCTCTGGCACACCACTTCTTCTTGCCCATTGAACATATGGAAGCTCTGAGTAACAAGACTAACAACTACTCACTCTGTCCTCTCTGTGTTGTCAGAGAAGACTATGAACTAATAAGTGCATCCTAACATGCAAATAACCAAATGATGGTGTATTCATTCTCCTGTGGAGCCCCTCCAACTCTCTGCACCCCTTTTGGTGACATTTTTCTCTTTGTCCTATGTGTGTTAAGAATGTTGGTGTGCTTGTCCCCTCCACTGGGGTCTATGCAATCAACATTTTGAAACCCAGATGTCAATTGAAGTTCTCTGTCTTTGGGATCCAAGTGGAATTGGATCCAATGCATTGAGCCATTGGTGGGAGGCTGTGTCCCTCCCATCCAGTCGGCCCAAAGACAGGGCTGGGGAGAGATCATGTTTGCCTGCTGTCCTCTGACTGTGCAACCCTGCAGATGACGCCTTCCTATCCCATAAAGGAGGCATCATTATGCCCTTGTGAGTGCCTGTGGCATCCCAGTCCTGGTGCACAGCACTTTCCCTCTGATGTCCCTCAGAATATCATGCACTCAAAACGCACATGTAGCACATTTCACTGAGGTTTGGGCTACTTTGGAGTTGTGTTTTGTTGCTGTTGTTGTTGTCATAGTTGCTGTTGCTGTTGTCATCATTGCCATTTTACATTCCCCTATGGTTTGGCCCTTTTTTTCTCTGTAAAGCCTTCCATCTTTCTTTTCTCTAGGGCCATACTCTGCAGCTCTTCCAAGAACTGCATAATACAACTCTTGATACATTATGAGAGGAGATTATCAAGCAGAGAAATGTGGCTCTTTTTGCTTTTCTGCATACTCTCAGACTCGTTTATATTTACCGATAATCATAGACCCTCGGAATCAAGTCTCACCTTTATCTTATGTTGAGTTCCCCAAAACTGGACTGTAAGATGAGGTGATCTGAGCAAGAGGGAGCAGAGAAGAGAAGGAGAGATACACAAAGGGGCAGCTTCAGCGAAGTCCCACCCCATGGAAGGGAGCTTCAGCCTCCTCCCACAGGGAACTCTGGAATGTGAGTTACCCCTCCACTCAGGGAAGCTGGCCTTCGCCCCCACCCCCACCCATCAGTCATGGGCTAAGCCCAGCCTCCGTCTGGCAGGCCTGTCTGCTCTCTGCTGGTGACCACAGAGAAGGCAGTAACTCATGGGCTACTTCTTTCAAGGAACAGCAGTGGAGCAACATACAGGCTCCTCAGAGGCAGAAGCCTGGGAAAAAGTAAAAGATCCTTGAGGAGAGAAATGGGGCAGAGCATGGACAGCACCTGCTACAGTCTTTAAGGGCAAAACAGAACTGCCCAAGGCTTTAGAACACCTTTCTTTCTCTTTTTCTCCTTAATCTTTATGGAGAGAAGAAAACAGAACAGAGATGTATCATCTTCTACTGTGAATTATGGCACTGCCCTTATATATTGCATTGCTGTTGTCCCTGTGGTTGTTAACTGCAGCATAAATAGCTATAGTTAATTTTATTTTAAATATTTTTCTCTCTTCCACACACTTAGAATTAACTCCATATTTCTTTCCCATACATAATCTCAGGGCATCCACATAAAAATTGTATGAGATAAATATTGTTATTAATCCCATTTTTCAGGTGACAGAATTAAGGTTCAGAAAGATTAAGTGACTGGTCCCACAGCTATGGATTGGCTGAACTGAGACTCAGGTGTGGGTAATGGGGCTGCAGTGACAAGCCAGGGGGAAGGACAGGTGCACTCCAATTCATAGACGCCCAACTGACAATCCAAATCACATTTGGAAGTGATCACATGTCCCAGAAAGCAGTTCTAGCATCTGTGGATGAGGAGAAGTCAGAGGATTTGGAGCCCCAACCCTGGCAGGAGTTGATTGAGGAGGGTCCGAAAGTCTTACCATTCATTCAACAATTATTCCTGGAGCAACTACTGAATCCCAGGCAATGCCCCAGGTGCCAAACACAGCAGTGATCAAAACAGACACATCCCACCTCTAATCTGTCTAAGTCTCCTCACCTGTGGCATGGGGTCGATTACCCAGCCTGGCAGATTTGTGGAGGAGAGTTAATGAAGGAATGAGATGAACGTGCTTTACCATGTGGCAATGTCATTTTTGCTTTCTCAGGTAGTGTATTCATCAAGATGAGGACTCTTTGAAAACAGAATTCTCCTAATTCTGCGCTTTGCAAATGGTACCAATTGTATGTGTGCATATGGAGTAGGGAGAGGAGGGGGCGAGGAGGGAGGAGAGGATGTCAAGGGTGCAAACAGGCAGGCTTTCCACTCAACACCCCACCCAATAACGCCAGCAACCTTTTTTCTATTAGACGATAGTTATTGGACTTATATGTAAGATTTATTGTGAGTAAAGAATTCTGCTTTTAACAGGGAAGGAAAGAAGGGAAGAAAGTTAAGAAGGAAGGAAAGAAAGGAGAGAGAGAGCGAGAAATATTGGCTTGGTTCATTTAAAAATCACCTTCCGTTGCACGAGGAAAAAGTTTACTTGCTTGTTTTCAGGAGGACATCTATTGCATAAATTGTGGTCTGTATCTCAGCATTAGAACTATAAAAGACCTATGGGAATTATCCAGTTACTAGGAGGGAAATGTAGCTCAGAGAGGTAAAGTGACTTGTCCTAGGGCACCCAGGTGATTTGGGGGCACAGCCAGGACTAGAACCCAGGTCTCCTGACCCCAATATCAGGTCTTTTTACTGCCTCCTTGCTCTAGAACTTTATCTTTATAGTGAAGATCAACATAGGTACCTACAATGCCGTGGCTAGTTACATTCTGAGTCTTTCTGTATATTTTCCATGGTATTTTCTTGTCCTCATTTCAAGGAGAAAACTTAGTGTCCTCATCTCTATAGAGAGACAGAAAAAAAAAACCCATCTGAAATGCTGCGCTCATGACAAATTTCTCACGCAGTTTTATAACTTAGCCTTGAGAAGCATTGATTTACTCAGTCCCCATTAGAGCCCCATGAGGTCAAGGGGACTTTGATAAGTGGATCTGGGGTCTTTGTTACTGTGGCTGGGATGGTTTTCAAACCAGAGCTTGCAATACCTTACTAAAGTGGTGGCTGGCCTTTAGATGGGTCCACTCAGAAAGCTCTCTCTCTCCATATTCTCTGAGCCTGTGGCCTTTGAGCAAGGGAGGAACAGACCAAGGGTGAGCTCTGCCACCAGCTCAGCATGAGAGAGGAGGGCGTGCACTCTGCAGGAGCTGAGGGTAACTGGCATTGAGTTGGGTCTTTGGTTCTGACCCTGGGAAGTTGTCAGTAACTATTCTCAGACGCAGAAAAATGAAATGGCCTGTCCCGCCAAACTGGGAAAGCTCTTTCAAGGAGACCAACACTGGGGACAGAGGGAGTGAGAAGCCTAAACCAGAATCCTTTTCCCCCCAAGGGGTTTGGGAAGTGAAGAAAGGGGAAGAAATTAAAAGTTGCAGAAGGAGAGTGGTAGCTTGGTCAGTGAAGTGGAGTCCCTGGTGCCACTGGTAGGACTGTCAAACTGTCAGTTGACAAAGCTGGAAGGGACAGTGAAGCTCTTGTGGCAAAACTGAGTTTCCAAAATAGGTGCAGTGGCTGGTGTTATGGGCTGGGTCTGAGAAGAAGAAATTGAATGAAGATCAATGTGAAGGCCTGTGCTTAGGTCCAGGAAGAAGTCCATTAGACACCATTGAGAAATGATCCATGGTTTCATCATAATGTAAAAAAACACAAGTCTTGGTTTCAGTTTCCATAAGTTCATTTTGGGACTAGAGGCATGCATCATCATGCCCAGCTAATTTTTACATTTTTAGTAGAGATGGGGGTTTCACCATATTGGCCAGGATGGTCTCAATCTCTTGGCCTCATGATCCTCCCACCTCGACCTCCCAAAGTGCTGGGATTACAGGCATGAGTCACTGTACCTGGCCAGGATTCCCCTTCTTAAATGGACCTGGCTGAACACACAGAAGGGGAAGACTTTCTACTTGACATGAACCAGACGAGCCTTTGCATAGATTTAAAGATCACTTATGCAATATACGTGGAGAGTGGGACATGTCCCGAAGAGAATGATCAGGATAGTCAAGAAGCTTGAAAGTCAGTCCTAGAAGACCAGGTTTAAATAACATGATTCTGAAAAAGAAAAGAGAAAAATGTAAGAGCTGCCTCCCAGTGCTTGAAGAGCCATTTCAGGAAAGAAAGGTGGTATTGCATAAGTTTCCAGAGGAGAGAAAAGTAAAACTGAGTGAAATTTATGGGAAGACAGGTGCCTATTCCTTTAAGGGAAGGATTTGTAGAGGTTTTTGGTGCTGAAGCCAGTGATGAGGGCCTTTTGTCTTAAGTTATAGTAATAGCAGGAATTAAGTAAACTCTTGAGGTGGAAAAGTGAGTGTGTGAGCCTATGCTTTGTGTGTGATGAGTCAAACATAATCAGGGTCAGCTGAGCAGAGATGCTAATAGTGGATCAGTGGGCACCTGCCTGTGTTTAGTACTACAGTGTATAGTCAAGAATGTGAGTCCTGATGTAGCTAAGCCTAGGGGGTCAGGGGTGAGAGGTGAGAGTTGAAGGCTAGCTCTACCACTTATTAGCTGTGGCTTGGGAAATATACATAACCTTGTTAAAAGATACTTTTTAATAAAAAAGACAGACTTATGACCCTCATACATATATAAAATGAATCCATATTAAAGATTTTCTTTAACTCATCAGTCAGTGAGGGAACCAGGCAGATCTTATAAAGGACTCAAAAGGTTATCTGAAAAACTGACACATTTATAGATCAGAGTATTGAACTAAACAGGCAAATGGAGGCAATTCTGATTCTTCACAGGAGGAGGGGGGAAAGTCAACTGAAACTTTATTAGACAGGACAGAGTTCACGTATCTAGAGGCAAGAATTATTTTTGCATTGCTATCAGTTGTTTATAATTTACAGAGTTGTAAAATAGCTCAAAGACAGTCAAAGACTTGAGTCAGGTCACCTGGAAAGGTGTAATCTGTCCAGTGTGTAGTTTTCTACTGAAGCACAATTTTTTTTCACATCTATTGGAGTATTTTCGTCTATCTTGAAAATAGCAATAATTGTATATCAATAGTTTGCTGTGAGGATTACAAAAAGTGATGAATGACTTGCATGTTTATCAAATCTTTGATCAAAGCTGGTCACGTGGTAAGACTTCAGTGAGAGCCCAGTAGGTTCAAGGAATATGTGGAAAATACACTGTGAAAGGAGACGAGGCAGGTCTGTGCAGAGTGCTGTGCGGGCCAAGAGGGAGACCCAGTGCTCTCTGCTATGGGAAAGCATGCAAAAGTGGCTTCTGTGCAGGACTTTACTACTAACATCCATTGAGTGATTATGTACCAACCCATTTTCATAAACCGTCTTGTTTAATTTTTGCAACCACCCCATGGTGTAGATATTAACTTCCCACTTTCCAGATGAGAATACTGTGGTGGACAGACTTTAAAGTGGCTTCCATGATCTTCTCTCTTGATATAACATCAAAGTATAGCACTGCCTTGCTGGATTTTTTCTCTCTCCTTTTCTGGCTTTGAAGAAGCAAGCTGGCATGCATCTCTGCAGTCATAGAAAATGAAATGAATTCTGCCAGCAACCTGAGAGAACTTGGAAGTAGGTTCTTCCCCAGTTGAACCTCTGATGAGAACCCAGTCCTGGCCAACACTCTGTGGCCTTAAACAGGAGACCTAGATAAGTTGTGCCAGTCAGTTGACCCATAGATACTGCGAGATGATAATTCTGTGTTGTTTCAACTGCCATGTTCGTGATAACTTGTTACATGATATAAAATGTCAAGAAAATAGTAAGGATATAACTATCAAGTAACTTGCCCACTGCTCCTCACTGAAAGTATCAGAGCCATGATTCAAACCCCATTCTTTCTGACTCCAGGAACACAGCCTTGCCCATGGCAGGCACTCGCTGCAGGTTCATGTTTCTTTCACAGGTGACCAGCTAGAACCAGTACTCACATCCACACAGTCAGACTCCAGAGCCCACCATGTGAGCTGGTGACTTCTTCCTTCTGGAGAGTGGCTTTTAACGGTGACTGCACATGACTATCACATGGAGAAGCTTAAAAACCAGACCAGCATGAGCCCCACCCAGGGCAAGTATATTAGAAGACACATGGGTTAAAGACAGACTTTAGTGTTTGGTTTCTTGCAGTGCACAGGTGATTTTAATTCACAGCTAGCTTTGCAAACTAGGGTTCCAGGACACTGTGATGCCCAGGAAATCCAGGTCATCATTACATCCTGGAAGAATATCCTTATTAAAAGAAAATTTTCTGGAAAAGATAAAGTCATGACTCTTATACATATATAAGACAGTTTTACACACACACACACACACACACACACATATATATACACACATACACATACACAGGGTTACGTCCCAGTAAATCCATCATAAATTGAAAATAATGTAAGTTGAGAATGCATTTAATACACCTTAACCCCTGAACATCATAGCTTAGCCTAGCCTAGCCTACCTTAAACATGCTCAGAACACTTCCATCAGCCTACAGATGGGTAAAATCATCTAACACACAGCCTACTTTGTAATAAAATGTTGAATATTTCATGTAATTTATTGAATACTGCAATGAAGTATGCCTTCTACTAAATGCATATTGCTTTCACATAATTATAAAGTAAACAATTTCAAAGTCAAACTATTATAAGTACGGGACCATCAGAGTGTGTGTGTGTGTGTGTGTGTGTGTGTGTATTACCTATATTGTACAAAAAATGACTCGGTGACAATGAATAGGCCTAGAACCTGATAACCCAGAGCAGGCACAATTTCCCATTGAAATGAAAGCGTTTTTTTTCCACACCCAGCTCTTTTTGCCTAAAAAGGGCAAGACAACATCTAGTCTATTGGCTGGCACCAATCATCTTCCCCGAGTGCTCTGACAAGTCTGCTAGGCAGAAACAAAGGAAAGGCACAGAGGAGGAACACAGGGTTAGAGAATGGGGAGGGGATCTTCCAGGGAGGGCAGAAACTTACTGATGGATGAGACAGGCAGAGGCCAGTGAACGGGAGGCCTGACTGCCCATTATCTCAGAGAAGATAGGCCCTGCTAGAATTGCTCCCAGTGTGTCTAGAAGCCCAGATACCCACAAGTGACCTGTCTCTCTTCCCACGCAGATAAATGGTCCATGAGAAAGGGCCTGTCTGCTTCCTGTTCATCACTACTCCCAGATAATTAAACCCCTGGGGCCTGTGCTGCACTAGCTTGTCTGTCTCCTTTGCAATAGCCTGAAGTCCAAAATGCTCCCTGCTGCTGCCTCCTAGACCCTGATGCAAATGCAAATTACAAACCTCCTCTAGATCCAGGAGGTGTCCTAGGAGGGAGAGGTCTGGAATGAGCCTGAGCTGAAGGCCTCCTATGGGCCAGGCATGGTACTAGAATTTTCTGTGTATGTTCTCACTTGATTCTCTCACCCAACCTCTTACCATTGCTCTAAGAATTGTATTGATTAGACCCATTTTGCAAGTGAGGAAATTGAGGCTCAGAGTCAACCTAGTCCGGTATCGCCCAGGGATTTGGTGGCAAAGATTTAAAATCACATTTCCTGATCCTGATATTCCTTTCCCTTGCTACCCCTTTACTTATCAAAACATATGCAGCTGTTCTTACTTTCTCTGGCCTCTCCTAGATTCATATTGTGCCTCATTACACAAAGTCTGATACTGGTACCAGGAGTTGGGAATAGTAGGGCCGACAGAACTGAAGCAGATGTGGCTCACAACACCAGCAGCAGCTAGTGAAAAACCTTTTTGCATTTTTTTCCTCTAAGTTAAGTGACTAGCCTTAACTTAGGGGTCTTAAAGCCCTAGAATGCTGTACATTTTTTTTTAATTGCAGCCAATAGCTGGTCACCATCAAGAGCTTAGTTGGCTACTGTTGGCCGTCCCTTGTCCCGCAGAGTAGCATGTGCCATGCCTACTTTAAGGCTGAGCACTCTCCATTGGTGTAATTGGTTTCCTTACAAAGCCATACATTTCTTAAGGGCAGAACTGATTCTTGGGTCACCTCTGTATCTTGACATAGGTACAGAGGATTTGGTACAGAGTAATTGCTCAGTAAATGTGTATTGAACAAAGGACTGAGTAAGTAAATATAAAATCCAGGAGCATTTAGAGATGAATATGGAGCCCAGGGAGGAGGGGAAATTGCTGCAACAATCAGCCATCATGGCTATTGTCTCGAGAAGCACAGCTGGGCAAGCAGAAGCCGTCTTTGCCATGCTAATGCCGATGTGGTGCACTTTCTTTATTTTTTTAAATTGCTCTCATTTTGGAAACTTGAAGCCACTAAATGTTTCCATTCTAATGAGATTTCCAAAAGGAAAAGAAAAAAAGTCTAGAATAATCCGTGTTTGTGTCATGCTGGTGGGAAACAGCACAGGACTGAGATCTGACTTTGTGTCTATGTGTTTGGCTCTC
This sequence comes from Aotus nancymaae, assembly GCF_030222135.1. NCBI lineage: Eukaryota > Metazoa > Chordata > Mammalia > Primates > Aotidae > Aotus > Aotus nancymaae. Next base: position 80,351,908 of record NW_026988450.1, on the reverse strand, counting down.
AAAAGAAACTGGGGACATTTGTAGAAAGGTGCTAACGAGATAAAAAAAAAATGAGATGTTTACACCTTTCAGTCTGAGTCTGAGAGGATCAGTTTTTATATGTGAGTGAGAAAAGTCTCCAGGGCATGGTAAGAAATGTAAGTAATATGCCAATTACTCATTGGCATTTTCCCCACTGCCTTCAGCCTGGAAGTGGTTGAAAAGGCTGGAGTCTGATTTGGCTGCTGTGTAGGTGGAAAAGGTAAATGCCTGCTTGAGGTAATTTGGGAGCTGCTGAGAATTCTAGTTTCCATTTTTCCTAGAACCTCTCTTCCTCTGCTGGGGGTCTCATAAGAAATGGCTGAGTCCTTTGGAACAAGGCTTTATTCCCTATTAAAATGCAAATTCCAGGTGCCATTTTATACCTATTAAACTAGCAATACAATGAGCAAATAGTAATCATCCATGCTGGTGAAATTGGGATAAAAATAGGTTATTCTACATTACCCTAGAGATAGTGTAAAATCATGTCACCCTTTAGAGAAGATGTCTGGCAGAATGGAGCAAAATCCCTACAGATGTTCAAAGCCCAGAAATTTCAGAGATGTATTATAAGGAGTTGATCTTAAGCAAAGAAAAACTATATGTACAAAGGTATTCGTCACAGTTTTATTTATAATAACATAGAATTGGAAGAATCTAAACACAGGTATCTAGCAGTAAGGCAATGGCTGTACATATTTTAGAACACTGATGTCATAGAACGTTGCTCTTTCATTAAACATGATTGTTTTGAATATTTTATAGCTAAGTGGAAGACTGTTTATGCTTTAATAGTAAACAATCTAAGAATGCATCTTAAAGAACGAGAAAAGCAAGAGCAAAGCAAGCCCAAAATTAGTAGAAGAAAAGAAATAAGAATCAGAGCAGAAATAAGTGAAATTGAAATGAAAAAAATAAAACAAAAGATCAGTGAAAGAAAAAGCTGTTTTTTTGAAAAGTTAAACAAAATTGAAAAACCTTTACCAGACTAGGAAAAAGAGAGAGATGATCCAAATAAATAAAATCAGAAATGAAAAAGAGACATAACAACTGATACTGCAGAAATTCAAAGGATCATTATTGGTCACTATGAGCAACTATATGACAGTAAATTTAAAATATAGAAGACATGGAAAAAACTTCTAGATATGCTTTAATAACATAAAATGTGGACTACAGCACTGTGATTGTTTTGTAAACATTGTATATGACGGTGTCCTTGGTCTGGAAAGGGGACAGAGGCAGATGAAAATAGTTGATTTGTTAGGTTTTGAGTTCAATTATAATGATTTTTAAAAATTTTGATTTCCACTGTTTGCTTTAGAATATCTTTTGTGAATGGAGTCTTTTAAACCCAGGGGACTAGAAATGCATAGGGGGACAAGGTGTCAGTCAGTAGACATGCAAAGCAACCAGAAATCAATTAGAAATATAAAATAAACAAAAAAGGCACTAAAATATCAAAATAAAAAAGAAATTGGAACAGTTTGGACTTGACCTGGGAAATGCAGAAGAAAAGGCTGGCAGGGCAAAAGTAGAGGACTGGGAGGCTGTGGAAACCCGGGTGACATAGGGTGGAAGGACAGAGATGACCCAGAGCAGGTGCTCTAGATCCTAGGCTCTGGACAATAAGCCCCAAACCCTTTTGAGAGATCCTTGTGGCTGGAAAGATATGGGGCAGGACTATTGAGAAAATGCTGGCATCTAATGTGAGCCTACTATAGATATGCCCTCTTCTTCTGGAAAGTGTGAGAAGTAGAGGGGAGCCACGCAGCCTGTTCACCATTCCTCATACCACCTTCTCACCTCCACCCTCACATACCACAGTCGTCTCTCTCCGGGCCTAGGGAAGAGGAGCTGAGGGACTTCTGCTGGAGGGAGGGGGGATGCTCCACCTTGCATATCTATTAATACAGCTGCTCTAGATATTTCCTGCCCTGGCCTTGCTAGAAGCAGGGTGCTGTGCCCAATACCTGCAGTCACAGAAAGACTATCATTGAACCAACTATTGAATGCCTCCACCTTCCAGAGGGTCTTCCAGGGACTTTGCATCCTTCGTTACCAGTTTCTACTGTAGTCTCACAAAGTGGACATTGCTGTCACCAACTTACAAATAAGGAGGCTAGGGCTAAGATCAATTACCTTATTAAATTAAATACCAAAAAATACAATCATGATCCAAGGTGGCCAAATAGGAACAACTCCAGAGTGCAGTTCCCAGCAAGAACAATGCAGAGGGTGAGTGCTTACCGCATTTCCAAATAAGTTTTCACTGCCCACAGACCAAGAGATTCCCAGGCTGAAAAGCACCGTGAGTTTTCAGCATGGCTGGTGCCTATTGTGCCATGGGTAGGTGCACAGAAGCTCACACAAATATGGGCAGCTGTTTCAACTAGCGCCTGGAATGCCTGGGAGACAGAGCCACCCATTCAACTGAAAGGAAGGGGGCTGAGACAGGGAACCAGGTGATCTGGCTTGGCACGTACCACTCCCACAAAACAAGCAATCTGAAATGCTCTGGATTGAGAGTTTCCCAGCAATTTCAGCTGGACCTGGGATGGTCCAGCTCAGCTGGGGGAAGAGCATCCTCCACTACCAAGGCAGTCCACCAATACTGAGGCAGTTCAACAGCAGCTGGGCAGAGCCTGTGGCAGCTCAACAACACCTCTACTGGCAGACTGTGACTAGACGACTCCGTGCTGGGCAGGACATCTCTGAAAAAAGGCAACAGTATGTCAGGAACTTATAAATAAAGCCGACCTTCCTAGGACAGAGCAACTGGGAAAAGAGGTGGTTATGAGTTCTGCTGCAGCAGACTTAAATGTACCTGCCCAGCAGCTCTTCACAGAACAGTGGAGCTCCCAGCACAGTACTTGAGCTCCTATAAGGGACAGACTGTCTCCTCAAGCAGCTCCCCAGCCCCTGTATACCCAAAAAGACACCTCATAAAGGAGAGCTCAGGCCAACATCTAGCAGGTACCCTTCTGGGATGAAGATAACAGAAGAAACTGGCAGCAATGCTTATTGTTCTGCAGCCCCTGCCAGTGATCCCCAGGCAAGCAGGGTCTGGAGTGGACCTCCAGCAGTCCTGCAGCAGAGGGGCCTGACTATTAGAAGGAAAACTAAGAAACAGAAAGAAATAGCTTCAACATCAACAAAAAGGACATCCACTCAGAGACCCCATCCAAAAGTCACCAACTACAAGACCACAGGTAGATAAAGACACAGAGATGGGAAGAAACCAATGCAAAAAGGATGAAAACACCAAAAACCAGAATGTCTCTCCTCCTCCAAGGGATCACAACTCCTCACCAGCTAGGGATCAAAGATGGATGGAGAATGAATCTGATGAATTGACAGAAACAGGCTTCAGAAGGTGGGTAATAACAAACTTCTCAGAGCTAAAGGAACATGTGCTAACCCAATGCAAAGAAACTAAGAACCTAGAAAAAAGATTAGATGAGATGCTAACTAGAATAAACAGCTTAGAGAGGAATATAAACGACTTGATAGAGCTGAAAAACACAGCACGATAACCTTGTGAAGCATATACAAGTTTCAATAGCTGAATTGACCAAGCAGAAGAAAGGATATCAGAGAATGAAGATCAATTCAATGAAATAAAATGAGAAGGCAAGAATAGAGAAAAAAGAATGAAAAGAAATGAACTAAGCCTCCAAGAAATATGGGATTATGTGAAGAGACCTAATCTACATTTGATAGGTGTACCTGAATGTGACAGAGAGAATGAATTCAGCTGGAAAACACTCTTCAGGATATTATCCAGGAGAACTTCCCAAGCCAAGCAAGGCGGGCCACCATTCAAGTCCACGAAATACAGAGAACACCATAAAGATATTCCTCAAGAAAAGCAACCCCAAGGCACGTAATTGTCAGATTCACCAGGGTTGAAATGAAGGAAAAAATGCTAAGGGCAGCCAGAGAGAAAGGTTGGGTTACCCACAAAGGGAAGCCCATCAGACTCACAGGGGATTTCTTGGCAGAAACCCTACAAGCCAGAAGAGTGGTGGCCAATATTCAACATCCTTAAAGAAAAGAACTTTCAACCTAGAATTTCATATCCAGCCAAACTAAGCTTCATAAGCAAAGGGGAAATAAAATCCTTTATGGACAAGCAATTGCTGAGAGATTTCTCTCAGCAGGCCTGCCTTACAAGAGCTCCTGAAAGAAGCACTAAACATGGAAAGGAACAACCAGTACCAGCCACTCCAAAAATGTACCAAATGGTAAAGACCAGTGACACAATGAAGAAAATGTGTCAACTAACAGGCAAAACATCCAGCTAGCATCAAAATGGCAGGATCAAATTCATACAAAGCAGTATGAACCTTAAATGTAAATGGGCTAAATACCCCAATCAAAAGACACAAACTGGCAAATTGGATAAAAAGTCAAGACCCATCAGTGTGCTGTATTCAGGAAACCCATCTCATGTACAAGGACACACATAGGCTTGAAATCAATGGATGGAGGAAGATTTATCAAGCAAATGGAGAGCAAAAAAATGCAGGAGTTGCAATCCTAGTCTCTGATAAAATGGACTTTAAACTAACAAAGATCAAAAGAGACAAAGAAGGGCATTACATAATGGTAAAAGGATCAATGCATCAAGAAGAGCTAATGATCCTAAATATATATGCACCCAATACAGGAGCACCCAGATACATAAAGCAAGTTATTAATGATCTACAAAGAGACTAAGACTCCCATGCAATAATAGTGGGAGATTTTAACACTCCACTGTCAATATTAGACAGATCAACAAGACAGAAAATTAGCAAGTATATCCAGGACTTGAACTCAGATCTAGACCAAGCAGACCTAATAGACATCTATAGAAATCTCCGCCCCAAATCCACAGAATATACATTCATCTCAGCATTGCATTGCACCTACTCTAAAATTGACCACATAATCAGAAGTAAATCACTCCTCAGCAAATGCAAAAGAATGGAAATCATAACAAACAGTCTTTCAGACCACAGGACAATCAAATTAGAACTCAGAATTAAGAAACTAACTAAGAACTGCACAACTTAATGGAAACTGAACAACCTGCTACTGAATGTCGACTAGATAAACAATGAAATGAAGGCAGAAATAAAGATGTTCTTTGAAACCAATGAGAATGAAGACACAACATACCGGAATCTCTGGGACACATTTAAAGCAGTGTCTAGAGGGAAATTTATAGCAATAAATGCCCACATGAGAAGTGAGGAAATATCTAAAATTGACACCCTGTTGTCAAAATTGAAAGAGCTAGAGGAGCAAGATCAAAAGAACTCAAAAGCTAGCAGAAGACAAGAAATAACTAAGATCAGAGCAGAACTGAAGGAGACAGAGACACAAAAAAAAACCTTCAAAAAATCAACAAATCCAGGAGCTGTTTTTTTTTTGAAAAGATCAACAAAATAGACAAACTGCTAGCCAGATTAATAAAAAAGAAAAGAGAGAAGAATCAAATAGATGCAATAAAAAACAAAAAGGAGATATCACCACTGATTCCACAGAAATACAAGCTACCATCAGAGATTACTACAAACAACTCTATGCAAATAAACCAGAAAACCTGGAAGAAATGGATAAATTCCTGGAAACTTTCACCCTCCCAAGCCTAAACCAAGAAGAAGTTGAAACCTTGAACAGACCAATAACAAGGGCTGAAGTTGAGGCAGCAGTTAATAGTCTACCAACCAAAAAAAGTCCAAGTGCAGATGAGTTCATGGCTGAATTCTACCAGAGGTACAAAGAGGAGCTGGTACCATTCCTTCCGAAACTATTCCAAACAATACAAAAAGAGGGAATCCTTCCCATATCATTTTATGAGACTGACATCATCCTTATACCAAAACCCAGCAGAGACTGAACAAAAAAAGAAAACTTTAGGCCAATATCCATGATGAACATCCATGCAAAAATCTTTAATAAAATACTGGCAAACCAATTGCAACAGCACATCAAAAAGCTTATCCATCACGATCAATAGGCTTCATCCTGGGGATGCAAGGCTGGTTCCACATATCCAAGTCTATAAATGTAATCCACCACATAAACAGAACCAAAGACAAAAAACACATAATTATCTCAATAGATGCAGAGAAGGCCTTCAACAAAATTCAACAGCTCATTATGCTAAAAACCCTCAATAAACTAGGTATTGACGGAACATATCACAAAATAATAAAAGCTATTTATGACAAACCTACAGCCAATATCATACTGAATAGGCAAAAACTGGAAGCATTCCCTTTGAAATCTGGCACTAGACAAGGATGAGGATGCTCTCTCTCACCACTCCTATTCAATATAGTATTGGAAGTTCTAGCCAGAGCAATTAGGCAAGAAAAAAAAGGGGTATTCAATTAGGAAAGGAGGAAGTCAAATTGTCTCTATTTGCAGACGACATGGTTGTATAATTAGAAGACCCTATCATCTCAGCACAAAATCTCCTGAAACTGATAAGCAACTTCAGCAAAGTCTCAGGATACTAAATAAATGTGCAGAAATCACAAGCATTTCTATACACCAATAACAGACTAACAGAGAGCCAAATCACGAGCGAACTCCAATTCACAGTTGCTACAAAGAGAATAAAATACCTAGGAACACAACTAACAAAGGATGTAAAGTACCTCTTCAAGGAGAACTACAAACCACTGCTCAAGGAAATAAGAGAGGACACAAACTGATGGAAAAATGTTCCATGCTCATGGTTAGGAAGAATCAATATCATGAAAATGGCCATATTGCCCAAAGTAATTTATAGATTCAATGCTATCCCCATCAAGCTACCAATGACCTTCTTCACAGAACTGGAAAAAACCACCTTAAACTTCATATGGAACCAAAAGAGAGCCTGCATAGCCAAGACAATTCTAAGCAAAAGGGACAAAGCCTGAGGCATCATGCTACCTGATTTTAAACTATACTACAAGGCTACAGTAATCAAAACAGCATAGTACTGGTACCAAAACAGAGATATAGACCAATGGAACAGAACAGAGGCCTTGAAGGCAACACCACACATCTACAACCATCTGATCTTTGACAAACCTGACAAAAACAAGCAATGGGGAAAGGATTCCCTGTTTAATAAATGGTGTTGGGAAAACTGATTCCCTGTTTAATAAATGGCATTGGGAAAACTGGCTAGCCAGGTGCAGAAAGCAGAAACTGGAGCCCTTCCTGACACCTTACACTAAAATTAACTCCAGATGGATTAAAGACTTAAACATAAGACCTAACACCATAAAAACCCTAGAAGAAAACCTAAGCAAAATCAGGACATAGGCATAGGCAAGGACTTCATGACTAAAACACCAAAAGCATTGGCAACAAAAGCCAAAATAGACAAATGGGACCTAATTAAACTCCAGAGCTTCTGCACAGCAAAAGAAACAATCATTAGAGTGAACCAGCAACCAACAGAATGGGAAAAAATTTTTGCAATCTACCTATCTGACAAAGGGCTAATATCCAGAATCTACAAAGAACTAAAACAGATTTACAAGAAAAAAATGAACCCATGCAAAAGTGGGCAAAGGGTATGAACAGACTCTTTTCGAAAGAAGACATATATGAGGCCAAGAAACATATGAAAAAATGCTCATCATCACTGATTATTAGAGAAATGAAAATCAAAACCACATTGAGATACCACCTCATGCCAGTTAGAATGGTAATCATTAAAAAATCTGGAGACAGCAGATGCTGGAGAGGATGTGGAGAAATAGGAACACTTTTACACTGTTGGTTGGAGTGTAAATTAGTTCAACCATTGTGGAAGACAGTGTGGCGATTCCTCAAGGACCTAGAAATAGAAATTCCATTTGACCCAGCAATCCCATTACTGGGTATATACCCAAAGGATTATAAATCATTCTATTATAAAGACACATGCACACATATGTTCATAGCAGCACTGTTTATAATAGCAAAGACCTGGAACCAACCCAAATGCCCGTCAATGATAGACTGGACAGGGAAAATGTGCACATATACACCACGGAATACTATGCAGCCATAAAAAATGTTGAGTTCGTGTCCTTTGTAGGGACATAGATGAATCTGGAAACCATAATCCTCAGCAAACTGACACAAGAACAGAAAATCAAACAACACATGTTCTCACTCATAGGCAGGTAATGAACAATGAGAACACATGGACACAGGGAGGGGAGCATCACACACTAGCGTCTTTTGAGGGGTGCCAAGGGAGGGACAGTCGGGGGGAGTAGGGAGGTTGGGGAGGGATAACATGGGGAGAAATGCCAGATGTAGGTGACCAGGGGATGGAGGCAGCAAACCACACTGTCATGTGTGCACCTAGGCAACAGTCCTGCATGATCTGCACATGTACCCCAGAACCTAAAGTACAATTTAAAAAAAAAAGAAAAAAACAATTAAATACCATAGCCTGAGTCACAAAAACTTGAGGAGAAGAGGGTGGGATCAAAGATAGTATCTGATTCTGAAGGTCACGCTCTTTCCCCAAGTCTGTACTGCTTTTAGTTTAGTGCCTTGTACACAGACAGTGCTTTATAAATGCCCATAGTAGGTGCTCTATAATTGTTTGTTAAATGCAACATCCTCCTGAGGTTTGGCATCGTTCTCATGGCAAAGTGGGTGTCTGTAGAAGGATGAATTCAGACCTCAACAAATACCATCCATAGTGCAGGAACATAATGTTTTGTTTACAAAGTTGACTGGATTTCAATTTGAGATTTACGGATTTTTAATAACACCTTTGTTTCCGCCACCTTAGAAGATCATGCAGATTCCTACAATGAAGAGAAGTAAGCTTCTCTCTTAGTGTTTCTCTCTTCTAATTTTTCAAAGTTTTCCTTCTTATCTTTTTGGAGAGTAAGTACCCCACAACCCCATCTAGCTCTCAGATACAACGTGTCATATGACAAGCTCTTGAAGAAATTAGGAAAAAGTTAGTAAAAATGACCCTGATGAGAGTGGGCCAACTGGAAATGAAGCTCAGGCATTTTTGTATATTGCCCAAGCTTCCAGTATGAGCTTTCCTGCAGGGGCCTTACGGAAGGGCTGTGCTGTGCATGTAGGGATGCTCTGTAGAAGGACATAATCTTATCACCATAGTGAAAATTAACAAAGAAAACAGAGGGCGGGTGTGGTCTGCACTCCAGGCATTGAGGGTGATGAGAAAGGGTCTGAATTTGCCAACTTTTACAGATGCTGGCTCTTCATTTGCTCTGGAATCGCAGTGCTGTGGTATGGGCATATCTACAATGGCATTTTATTAGCCTCATTTCGTAAATAAAGTCTGCAGTTTTCAGAGGCGAAGCAATGTGATCAAGTGCACATGGATAGAAATGTGATTCAGAATTCAAACCCAGATCTACCTGACTCCTAAAAAGGCCCTTTGCTTTCTAGTAAACCAAGTTGCCCAAATGCCGAGTGACTCTGTGTGTATGAAGGGTGAAGGACGAGGCAATGGCGGGTTAGAAGGAGAGAGAGGAGACAGGAAGCAGAACACTTGCCTTGATGCCTAGTCAAGGCCAGGAGTTAGGCAGAGGATGGGTGACCAGAATGAGGCTGGGGAAGGATGAGTCTTTCCCAGCCTTCATCATAGAGACAGAGAGAGGTAGACCAGATGTGAGAAGTTATTTCAAAGGAAAAATGGACACCATTTGCTAGTGGATCAGGTGTGCCAGGGGCTAGGCAGGGATAGTACACAGATGTGAAGTGGGAAGAAGAATATGAAAAACTAGAAAGATTTAGTCTAAATAAATCCTGCCTCCATGCACTTGCCATGCTGGTGTTGGAGATGTAGGATCTGCCTCCAGCTCAGCTCAGACATACTCAGAGTCACTTCTTAACACTGTCCTGTTCAAAGGGTTTGTCTTTAAGGACTTAATTATAAAGAACCTTTACCTACATCTGTTTCATCAGTTCTACCATGCATAGTTTTCCCACTTTGACATCTCTAAAATGAGGATGAGAGACACAATCAATGGCTGTCATAAGCTAATTGTCAGTTTTCTTTTCTTAGTAGTTTGTACAATTACGGTGTGTCTTACAGTTGATGGTATCAGAAAGACAATGAAATATAGTGTCTCTTGGTAGAAGTCCCCAAAGATACATGTTTGATGAAATCCAAATGTATTGTAATAGTGATAATTGCTTTCAGTTATTAAGAATTTACAAATTCTCCAGGCACCATGTAATGTGATAATAAAAATAACAATCATTAATAATAATAATCACTGAACTCTATCAAGCACGAGACTAAGCATTTTATTATCCCTATTATACATACTTAGTTCTCACAGCAACTCTTCGAGTTTGAATAATTATCCCCATAATAAACACAAGGGATTGGAGAACCAGAGAGGTTAAGTTACTTACTCAAAGTCACACAGCAATAAATAATGCAGTCAAAATTTAAACTCATTCTCGGTCTGACTACCAAATTTATGTTTCAAATGATAAATAATTTGCAAGGGAGCATGCCTTTGTCAGCAAATTGGAGAGAAAGTACCTCTTACTGAGTCACTGCTGCCTGCCAGTAAAGATTTTATATCCATTATTTTGTTGAATCCTCTTATGAGGTAGACACTTTCTTCTCACTTTAGAGATGAGAAACCAGAGGTCTCGTGTTGAGGCTGGGTTTGAGACCTTGATGTGTCCAGTTCAGGGACCCAGGGTCTTCCCTGACAGGAGCTCCCCATGAAGCTTGGTCAGGTCATAGGGAAGTTTGCCTCAAAGCCTAAAGTAACACACAGTTAGTATCATGCTGTGGTTCAAATCTGCCCCCTAAAGTGCATGTGATGGAAACTTACTCACCAGTGCAACAGTGTTGACAGGTGGCAGCTTCACGAGGCAGAGCCTCACAAATGGATTAATGCTCTTATCTCAGGAGGGGTTTGTTCCCATGAGAGCGGGTTTGTTCTAACAGTGAGTTTGGCCCTCTCTTGCTCTCTCTCTCCCTCTTACGTTGGGATGGAATGATCCAGCAAAAAGATTCTCACAGGAACCAGCACCTTGGTATTGGACTTCCCAGTCTCCAGAAGTCTGAGAAACATTCTTTTAAATCAATTACCCAGTCTGTGATATATATTATAACAAAACAAAACAGGAAAGGAATACTGAAAGGAGGGGCTGTTGCTATGGCAAATACCTGAAAATGTGGAAGCAGCTTTGCAACTAGGCAATGGGCGGAGGCTTCAAGAAGTTGGAAGAGCAGGCTAGAAAAAGCCTGTATCTAGAGAATTGCTTGAACCCAGGAGGTGGAGGTTGCAGTGAGCCAAGATTGTGGCACTGCACTCCAGTCTGGGTGTCAGAGCGAGACTCCATCTCAAAGAAAATACATAGAAAGGACAAAGAGAAAGAGAGGAAGAAAGAAGGAAGGAAGGAAAGGAGGGAGGGAGAGAGGGAAAGAAAGGAAAGAAAGAAGGAAAGAAAGAAAAGCCTGTATCACCATGACAGGAGCATTAAGGGTGATTCTGGCTGGAGCATTAAGGGTAATTCTGGTGGGAGCATTAAGGGTGAATTCTGGCAAGGGCTCAGAAGAAGACAAGAGCTGTAGGAAAAGGCTGAATATTCTTAGAGAGTACCTCAGAGTCATATACAGAATGTGTGTAGTAATACAAGTGGTAAAAGCTATTTGGATGAGGTCTTATGTGAAAATGAGGAACGAAGTATTGGAAACTAGAGTACCTTGCTATAAAATGACGAAGAACTTGGCTAAATTGTGTCCATGCCCTAGGACTTCAGGGAAGGCAGAATCTCAGGGCCATGGACCTGGTGGAAGAAATAGCTCAGCAGCAAAGCACACACGATGCTGCATGGCTTCTTTTGGACTTCTTGCAATAAAATGAGAGAAAAAAGAAATGCATTAAAAGTGGAATTTATAATTAAAAGAGAAGTAGATTTGAAAGATGTGGGAAGCTCCTGCCGGTCTGACCATGTAAAGAATAAAAAAGCATGTTCAGGAGAGACTATTAAGGGTGTGATCAAGCCACAATTTGCTAAAGATGTTTATATAGATAGAAGGAAGCCTGGTTGTATTCATCAAAACCATGGGAGAATGAACTCAAAGGCATTTCAGATCTCCAAAATCTAGGACTTTGAGGGCAAGGTTTCCAGAGAGGTGCCTGAGGGACTCAGCGTTTACTATCCCGTGCCTCAGGTCTCTGCTTCCCAAATTCCAGCACAGCACCCCTCAGCCACCCAGCTATGACCCAATTGGGTCAACAAGTTGTGGCTCAACCCACTGCTCCAGAATGTGCAAGCCATGAACCTTGGCAGTATTCACAAAGAAATGCATGATAATGTACCATGAAACTTAAACATGGTGCTAATTCTGCAGACATAAAGGATGCAAGAGCTGTGGGTGCATAGGGACCTCCACCTAGATTTCAAAGGATATTGCAAATAGCCTGGGGGCCCAGGCAGAGACTTGTCACAGTGGCAGAGTCAACACAGAAAGACCTCATTAAGGCAATGCCCAGTGAAGTTATGAAAATAGACAGCCCCTGAGACCCCATAACTGTAGGACCACCCTTATGCAACTCTAGCACACGTGAGACTCTAACCTGTGAGAGCTGCTGGATGGACTGAGCCCAGCAAAGATATAGGGGCCATGGCCTTGAGGGTCCATTCTCTATTCCAGTGTGTCCAGGAGGTGGCATATGGAGGGAAAGATTATTCTGGAAGCTTATCTTAATGTTTGATATCTGTGCTGTTGAGGTTTGGACTTGTTTGGGGCCTTGACATTTTTTCTTCTTGCCTATTTCTTCTTTTTGGAATGGGAGTATGTATCTTGTGCCTGTCCCACCATTGTATTTTGGAAGCAGATAACTAGCTTGATTCCACAGTCTCAAAACTAGAGAGGAATTTGTCTCAGGATGAACTGTGCTGTGAGTCTCACTCATGTCTGATTCAAATGAGACTCCAGACTTTGGATTTTTGAGTTAATACTCCGAGTTAAGACTTTGAAGGGTATTGGGATAGACTGAATGTAATTTGCATGTGAAAAGGACATAAATTTGGCAAGTAAAGGGTGGCACACTGTGAAGTGAATGTGTCCCCCAAAGTTCATGGTTTGGAAATTTAATGCCCAATGCAACAGTGTTGAGAAATGTGAGACCTTTATGAGGTGATGAGGTCATGGGGGCTCTGGCCTCATAAATATGTTCATGCCATTGTCTTAGAAGTGTGCGTGTTGTTGCAAGAGTGGGTTTCTTACAAAAGTGCATTTGGCCCCCCTCTTCCTCTCTTGCTCACCTGCTCTCTAGCCATGTGATGGTTTCTGCCATGTTATGACATGAGAAGGCTCTCACCAAATGCTCACACCATGCTCATGGGCTTCTTAGATACACTTCTGTTGTTTATAAAATATCTCCGTCTGTGATATTCTGTTATAGTGACCAAAAGAGCATTAAGACACACTATCCATAAACATACACCTGAGGCAGCAACAGTGAGTTCAAACAAGGTTGTTGACTTAGGTCAAAGCCACTAAGGGGAAGATAAGGCAGGCAGGAAGAAATGCATGATAACATATTATGAAACTTAAATAGATGTTTCCAGAGGCAGATTTATCACAATACTAAAGAAGCATGCACTGCAGGCCCTCAGCTAATCTTATTCATAATTTATATTAATTTCTTTAAAGAGACCTCCATAAAACCTGTATATTCCCCCATTTTATTACTCTAATCATTTTAAATGCTCCATTATCTAATTCAACAGGGGTGCTTTTAAGATTAGGTCCCCTATATTTAAGTTTTAAATATTTTTTTCTGTACAAGATTAGGCATGTAACATGTCCTCAGGTGGTACTGATTGAGTTAAATTGCCCTTGGCTCATAGTTTGGATCAGGAGTTGGCTATTTACTATAAACAGTCTAAGCTTTATAGGCCAGACCATTTCTGCTACAACCGCCCAGGTCTTCTGCTCCATCACGAAAACAACCATAGACAATAATTAAACAAAGGAAGATGACAGTGGTATGATAAAAATTTATTTACAAAAACACACAGAGTGCCATAGTTTGCTAATACCTGGGTTAGGTGGCCAAAACCTGCCTCCGTCTGGTACATTTATGGATTTGTAGATGGATATAAACATATATTTGGATATAGAAATAGATAAAGGTTTGTCTATGTTATTTATAGGTATGATTTTCTTTCCCCATTTCCAGAATATGGAAGTTTCTAAAGACAGTTTATTTTTGTTCCTACATAGTATTAAGTCAATTTTGGAGTACTTTCTATGATTATGTGATAAGAAGGAACAAGGAAAAAGCTAGCATTTCATAAGTGCCCACTATGTACCAGAATTTTTAGGCACTTTTTCACATTTACACTTTTTTTTTTTTTTTTTTTTTGAGACAGAATCTTGCTCTGTCCCCCAGGCTGGAGTGCAGTGGCATGATCTCAGCTCACTGCAACCTCAGCTTCCCAGGTTCAAGTGATTCTCCTGCTTCAGCTTCCCAAGTAGCTGAGATTACAGGTGCTTGCCACCACACCTGGCTAATTTTTGTATTTTTAGTAGAGTGATGTTCCACCATGTTGACCAGGCTGATGTCGAACTCCTGACCTCAGGTCATCCACCTACCTAGGCCTCCCAAAATGCTGAGATTACAGGTGTGAGCCACTGCACCTCATCCACATTTATACTTTAAATGATACTATTTTAATCCATTTGATTATTCCACAAGGTAGGCTTAGAGGAAACCTTTTATTCCACAGTTAATAGGAATCAATAAAAACCTACTTGAGAGGAGCCTATCGAAAATGAGGACCAATACTTCATACCAAAGAGGGAAGACAAAAATATCACATTAGTACTTTATCTTTAAAAAATTATTAAAATACAAAAATGTGTTTATTGTGTCTCATATTTAACAAAATTTAGGTTATAATTGTAACTGTGCTCTAATTTTTACAATGAACAAAGACTTAATCAGGTATTAATTGGAGGATATGTTTTTAATGCAAAATTATACAATACAACATGATTTTGCATTTTATTTTCCCAACATTTAGGGGTAGGTCTGTATGAGGTTTTTAATCCTTTAAAGATTCAATTGGTTTTTGTTTTGTTTTGTTTTTCTCGTAAGACTGTCACTTGTCAATGACCTTGCTGTATTTAGAACAGCTTTCCATCATTATTTCTATCAATTTTGTGAAATCCTGCATCTTTTGTAAACTTTGCCATTTTGCTTTGCAAGTGGTTCATACTGTACTACTGAATATTGCATCTGATGGTGAGACAGAGACTGACCTGCAAAACCGTCACATGCCCAGGATATAGGTTGCTGTAAAATTGTTAAGGATGTTTGCACGGAGACTTCACTACCTTAGTGCCTTTAGTCACAAAAGTTTGCTGTCCTGTGCAATCTCTTAACTGAAAAGACTGAAATAAGGAATATTAAGATAACAGAGATACATTCATTTATTACTCCTGGTTCATAGATAGGAAAATGAGCTTTAGAAAAGTAAACCTGACAAAGATCATCACCTTGCTAAGTGGTGAGCTAAGATTCAGATCCCAGCAAACTAGTATTTGTTATCTATTCTTGCATAACAAACTGCCATAAAACTTAGCTGAACACAACACACATTTATTATCTCATGCTTTCTGTGGATCAGGAGTCCAAGCATAGCTTCCCTGGGTCTCTCACAAAGGCTACAGCTGGTGTTGGCCAGTGCTGGGGGCTCATCTGAAGGGTCAATTGAGGAAGGAAGGATTCTCTTCCAAGCTTTCTATTGTGGTTGTTGGCCAGAGGCCACCTTTGGTTCCATACTATATGGGCTTCTGAAGCACAGCAGCTTACTTCAAAGCCAGCAAGAGAGACAGTCTACTTGAAAGACAGAAGTTGAAATCTTTTGTAACCTAATACAGAATTGACATCCTTTACCCTGGTCTGTTCACTGGAAACAATATACTAGGTTCCAGCCAATTTTATGCAGAGGGGATTACCCAAGAGTATGATGAGCAGAAGGCAAAGGTCACTGAGAGCGATTTTAGGGTGTACTTGTCAAAACTGGATTCTGAAATCTTTACTTTTTTCCTTTTTGGCACCAGTTTATGAGGGACACATGGCAGGTACTTGTAACATGAAGATGCTTAAAGTGTAACCTGACATCACTTTGCAGTACTGATTAGCCTACCATGAAACTTTTGGATGTTTAATAAAGTTGCTTTGTTAGTCATGAGACCTCAGTCCACAAAGAAGGCAAATACTTCAGTCCCTAGCACGGTGCCTGATGCATAGAAAGCATGCCACAAATGACAGATATGACAATTTAAATGTCACCAGATTGACCTTAGCATCCCAGGATATACCAGAGACATGGCTTGTCCTGGAGAAAAAAGGGAGAATATCTGGAGATGGACTGTTTCTTCTTTCTTGGCCCAGATTCCCACTGTGCCTGCCCACTCAGTCTGGCCCAAGGATGAAGTGGAGCTGGAAGTTCCTAGCTAATGGCTTGTCTCTAGTCTACAGGGAGAAAGGAACGTGACTTGCCAGAGCTTGACTAGCTTTGGTTTTATATGCAAATGTGAAATGAGAACAGGGATAGAGAGAAGGCATTGGAGGCAGTGTTAATGGGGCTGTTATATATTTTAGCTGATGATGTTGTTAGTGTGGAGCACGGCATAGGCATGAAACAGAGCTGCTTGGCCTGGAGAAGGCTGAGAACCTTATCCTAGGCAGAAGCATCCACCACAACCCCAACCCACCCAAATAGGGCATGCATAGAGCAGATTGGATGAATTTGGGAATACTGACAAAAAGGAGCTCTTCAGAAACAGACAAATGGTTATTCAGACTGGAATAGACGGGGCAAGGGACTGTGTATGAGGGAACTGAGACATCACCTTGCTAGGGGTTCTACCAATTTTTAGTTGATTTGCTCATTCTAAATAAAGGAATCCCAGGTCTCATAAAATGGCCAAAAATAAAAAATAAAAAAATCATGAGCCATGTGGGACACAGTCATTGGCCTGACCCATCTAAGCTAAAATTCTCTCTTGCAATACCTGACACATATCAGCCCTGTGTGCTGTGCCAAGCACAGCACTATGTAGTTTGTGAGCATTTATTTTCACAACGTCCCTGAATTAGGAGCTATTCTCATTCCTATTTACAGATGAGGAAACAATCCCCTAGGTGCTAAGTGGCAGAGCTGAGATTGGAATTCATTTATCTTTGAAAGCCTTTCCAGACCCTCCCACTAGAGTTACTGGCTGAAAGGCTGAACCCATGATAACAGCCCTGACAGGCCTTTGGGACCATCTGCTTTAATTCCTTCATTTCACAGATGTAGGCACTAAAATCTGAGGAGACAAAAGAACTTCTCCAAGTTCCTACTCTGAGTAAATGGCAGAATTGGAAATAGAACTGAGGTGTGTAGTTTCTTCAGCCAAGCCTTTGGGTTTGGCACTGTGATCCCAAGAGGAAAATTGTAGCCTCTCTGCTTATCCAGATTGGCCTACAAGAGAACACAGTGGCACAGGTGTAAGCACAGTGTGATATGCTCTGTTTATCATTGAATGCCCAGGGCCTAGAATGGTAAGTGCATGTCGAGGAATGGGTGAATTCCATGAGAAGGTTAAGAACAAAATCCTTCATGAATGTACAAAAGGATTTTTCTAATGTTGACTTGGGAACAAGAGAGGATGAACTATTAGCTCCTAGGGGGACAGTGGACTGTCTATTCCTAACTCTTGGCATATAATGAATGATCAGTAAATATTTTATTGAATAAATGAATTAATAGAGGAGGTGACATTTGAGCTGAGCCTTAAAGAGTAGAAAGGATGAGTCAGTTGAATGAGAGAGAGAGGACACATATCATGGGGAGGAACCAAAGTTTGAAAGGCCTGCCACGTTTTGATTAGTTGTAAGTTTGATGTGACAGGAGGGAGAAAGAATGAAGGAATAAGCCTAGGAAAGAAAACTAATATATTTTGGAAATCTGTTATTAGGTACACACATGTTTAAAATTGTAACATCTTCTTAATGGATTGACCCTTTCATCAATAGATAATGTCCATTTTTGTCTCTTGTAACAGTTTTTGTCTTCAAGTCCATTTTAAAGTCTAATACTGCTACAGCCACCCCAGCTCTATATTGGCTCCTGCTTGCGTGGAATAACATTTTCTGTCTTTTCACTGTCAACCTATTTGTCTCTTTGGATCTAAAGTGAGTCTCTTGTAAACAGCATATAGTTGAATCATGCTATTCATCCTTTCTTTCATGATGTGATCTGACCTTTCTAAAGAGTTGGAACTTTATCCTGTAATGGATATGAGGAGCCCACAGCTGTATTTAAACAGGGACTTGGCTTAATCAGTATCCTTGCTTAGAAAAATGGTACTGGAAGGCATGTGGAGGGTGGAATGGAGGCAGGAGAGAAGTGGTGAAGGACACGCTCTTCCAGTGCCCTCTCCTGCACTCTCTTCTCACTGACAGCTCTTGCTGCCTCTTTCCAGCTCAGAGGTCTAAGTAGCACTGAAGGCCCCCCCCCCCGCCAAGGGGACATGCGGATGCCTGCCATTGCCTGGCTCAGCTGTGTCACTTTGCTGACCCTGAAATGCAGCCAATGTAGAGTGTTTATTTGCCTCCCATGCTCTTCTATTAAATAGTTGCGAGTTATTCAACTTTTAAGATAGTATTAAGGGATGGAATCATTTTGAATGACTTTAGAATTATTCCTTGCACTTTTGTTATGTGTACTATAAAATTCTGACATTTGACATCATGGTTTGTAGTGCCTAACACCTCAT
Source organism: Aotus nancymaae (assembly GCF_030222135.1). NCBI lineage: Eukaryota > Metazoa > Chordata > Mammalia > Primates > Aotidae > Aotus > Aotus nancymaae. The sequence goes on along the minus strand of NW_026988450.1, from coordinate 80,333,094 downwards.
ACGTAAATAAGCACACAGCATATTTGGGGAGAAAAAAATGTATAAATGTTAAACGAAGAAAAACAGAAGGCAACTCTCAAAAGAGAAGATGGACACCTCGGTTTTGTGGACGCTGGTGTGTGGTATAGCCTTTTTCCCTGATGTTGGTGGGGTTTGGCAGAAGGGAACAGGTTGCAACCAGATAAAAGAATAGCACAAATGTCCATAAAGATTCAGTCTTTGATTTACCATAGACAAAGTAGAAAGTGGCACAGTGGAGGATGCAGCAGGCTGGAAACTGGAGACCAGAATCCTCTTTCTAGTTCTAGTTCTGCAGGCAGTTATTTTGTAGCCATAAGCAAATCACTCAGAACTCTGATGTACACATTTCTGTTAGGTGAAAGAATAATAGGTCCTTCTTAAGGTTTCCTGAAATTTCCAGCTAATTTAACTTTTGGAAGAGCTTGACATGAGTCAAATAAGGAAGAGGAAGATTTTGAAAAACTATTTTAGTTCTGACTTATGTTCTTATGTCTGAGTTCCAAGGGAATGGAAATGGTCTTTTCCTGCACCTTTGACAGACATCACTAATCAATAATGGCATTTCCCCCCAGTTCACTTGGCTGCAATCTGGATTCCTTTTAACACCACATTGCTGGCAGCCTTAACCAATCCATCCTAGTGGGTTTTCTTTTTTTTTTTTTTTTTTTTTTTTTTTTTTTTTTTTTTGAGACGGAGTTTCGCTCTTGATACTCAGGCTGGAGCGCAATGGCGCGATCTCGGCTCACCGCAATCTCCGCCTCCTGGGTTCAGGCAATTCTCCTGCCTCAGCCTCCTGAGTAGCTGGGATTACAGGCACGCGCCACCGTGCCCAGCTAATTTTTTTTTTTTTTTGTATTAGTAGAGACGGGGTTTCACCATGTTGACCAAGATGGTCTCGATCTCTTGACCTCGTGATCCACCCGCCTCGGCCTCCCAAAGTGCTGGGATTACAGGCGGGTTTTCAAGATAAAAATGATTTGTCAACCCTGTTCTTAGTGGATGGAACTATTCTTATTAGGAGATGACTCAAACATCCTTTCTGGGGTTGACTCAGAAAATAAAGAAACCCCTGGCACACAGTGGGCACTTCCCATCTGAGGCCTTTCAGTTGAGGGTCAGTAGGATCCTCATGCAGTTTGAGGTCTGTCACTGCCTTTTAAGGTTATGTCTCCTTCTTAAGATCAAAGATCAGGAATGGTGGCCAAGGATGAGGACAGGTGCAGGTAACTATGATGTAGCGATGCCTGTCTTTTAGACAATTCAATTCTGCCTTCACTTAGCTAGGAAAAATGTTTCTACACATCACTATTCAATGGCAGATAGACAAGGATTCTAAGAAAGAGAGTCTAGTGCTACCTTCTAGGATGTTGTGAGGGCTGCAGATGCTCTGAAAGCTGTCCACGGACAACTGTAATTAGAGCAGGAGCCTGCAGGGGTTTTTGGGAACTATCTGGAATGTTAGGAGATTTTCTCCGCCAAATACCAAACTCCACAGGAAGAGAAGGGAAGACATTAACTCCTCCCAGAACTGGGGTCAGCAGGCCAGGCTGTCTTCCCTGCTCTCCTTCCGGCTCTGACCACACCTCATTCTCTGCATATTCTCTTCCAAGGCCTTATTGCTCTCAGCCGAGGGTCTGACTCTTAACTCCCTTTGAGACCCTCCTGCCTGAGCTTGGAGGCTCAGTTCCCCATCTGTAAAATGGGGATACAAATAAAATGATAATAGTGCATCTTCCTCACAGTGTTGCTCTCAGGAGTAAAAGAGAAAATGGTGTATGAAAAAATTCCTGCATCAATGTTTTCACTGTGCTTGTCTCACTGTGAATGAAGCCTGTGAGGGGATGTTTGGCTGGAAACCTTGCCTCTTACTTCCAGCAGGCTCAGCTTTGGAGCCTATAAATGGATGCCAGATATGGGTGAGAAGAGGCGGCAGGGATTTCCTGGTACCACTGTGGTCATCCCTCACATCTGCATCTGCAAAAGCCTTCCCTGTCTGCTGCCTGACAGAGGCTGGGTATCCAGTGAGCCTGGACAGCATGCACTGGTTCCTGTCCTGAGGCCCCTGCATCTGATGCTTTAGAGCCACGTGCAGCTACAAAGCTGGCTTCCTGGCGTCAGTTCCCTTTTGCCTTCCCCAACCTGGGCTCCGATGGCCGAGGGTGAGGAAAGAATACTAAGGGTGGAAGCATGGAGGCCATGGAGGCTGATTTAAGGGCATATTTGCTGCTACTGACCTTGACTGGCATCATTTGCAAAGGCAGCCTGGATGCTGCAGACAGAAAGCTGCTATTGGCTCTCCCCAAGACTCCTGGCCACAAACCCTTGGTCACTCCTGCAGGGTGTAGAAGGGAGGGAGAAATGGTGGGCAAGGAGCAGAGGAATGAGGAACAAGAGAGGAGAGGAGCAGTGGAGGAAAGGATGCAGGAGAAGGAGAGGAAAAGAACTCGGGGAATGCCAGGGCAATAAGAGAAGAGCAGAGGAAAGGAAACAGTCAAGACTATAGAGAAAGGCTGGGCACGGTGGTGGCTCATGCCTGTAATCCTAGCACTTTCCAAGGACGAGGTGGGCAGATCACCTGAGGTCAGGAGTTTGAGACCAGCCTGACCAACATGGCGAAACCTCGTCTCTACTAAAAATGCAAAAATGTAGCTGGGCGTCGTGGCACATGCCTGTAATCCCAGCTGTTTGGGAGGCTGAGACGGAGAATTGCTTGAACCCAGGAGGTGGAGTTTGCAGTGAGCGAAGATCAAGCCACTATTCTCCAGCTGGGGTGACAGAGCAAAACTCCATTAAAAAAAAAAAAAAAAAAAAGATTATAGAGGAGGAAACTGAAGTGACAAAGGACAGAAGAAAAGGAAGAACAGGAATAATTGGTGAGAGTGGAGAGAGAGGAAACCAAAACAGGAAGAGAAGCAGGAAACCAGGAAGAAAGCGCCTGGGGGCGGCTCTCAGGTGAAGACCAGCAGGAGAATCTCTAGCCTCCGGAGAGTGCCACGTCCTTATCCATCAGTGGGACTGCTCATTTGGTCTCCGTCTGAAATCAAGTTCATATGTTAAAGGTAAATTGAAATGTGCAAGAAAATAAGGAGCGCTTCCTCTTCTCAGGTTAAGGACGGTTTTCTTGATGATTTTAACTGTAAATTAATGATTGTTGTCCTGCCTTAGAAAGTGGTTTCCTGAGGTTGCTGGTGAGGCGTGCGAAGCGCAGGGCTACGCCGGGCCTCTGCTGCCCTCTCCTGGCCAAAGCTGGGCTCCGCAGGCTCCCTGAGGATGGGAACTCGGCTGAAACTGCATTTTGGTGGTTGGCGAAGGCGGAATTATCCCTTCTCCTGGCTCTAAAATCAGACTATGAGAGCTGGAAGAGAGTTAGATATTCAGCTCCGGCCTTTCCCCTAAGCCTTAAATTTAGATTTCAATCAGCGGGATGGAGATTTCCACTTGGACTTCAAGTGCAGCAGGTCCTCAGGTAGCTTCTTATCTTCACAGTGCTGCTGGCCACACTGCACAGCCTCCTGTTGTCTGCAAACAGCACATTGTCCATTGTCTTCCCACCCCAGGACCCTCCGAGTGCTCCTCTTGCTCGATCTTTATATCCCATCACAACTCCTGCCAAGAACACAGGAGGATGCTCTCTTGGGACCCTTGTCATCTGTCCAGCGCACCACCCTCCTCCTCTCTGGTCAACTCATGATAACGCCGTCCTGACTGCTGTCCTGGCAGAGACCTGTCTTGGGATAGAGATTACAGATAGAGAGAGATGGATGCATATATATATATATATATATATATATATATATATATAGAGAGAGAGAGAGAGAGAGAGAGAGAGAGAGAGAGAGAAGGAGGGAGGGAGAGAGAGAGAGATACATATATATGTATGTGTGTGGCTAGATAGGTAGATAGATATTCAGATCTTCTAGGCTGGGCACAGAAGCTCATGCCTCTAATCTCAGTGTTTTGAGAGGCTAACAAGGAGGATCTTTTGAGGCCAGGAGTTCAAGACCAGCCTGAGCAACATAGCAAGACCCCATCTCTATAAAAAGAAAATTAACCATGGTGGCGGTGCTGGACCTGTAGTCCCAGCTACTTGGGAGGCTGAGATGGGAGAATCACTTGAGCCCAGGAGTTAGAGGTTAGAGTGAGCTATGATCATGCCACTGCCTTCCTGCCTGGGTGACAGAGTGAGATCATGTCTCTCTTTAAAAAAAAAAATCTGCCGAATAAAGCTCAAACTCTTCATTTGATCTACAAAAGCTTTCATATCATGCTCCCAGCCTGTCTCTTCAGGTTCACTTTATATCCCTTGCCTTTAATTTCAACAACAAGGCCATTGCTAATTGCTGAAATTTTTTTTATTCATTCTCTAAACACATATTGGTTCTTATTAAGTTCTAGGTTTGAGCTGTTCACTGAGATACAGAGAGGAACAAGACATAGTCTCTGCCCTCCAGGAGTGGAGTCTAGCAGAGCCAATATGCACACGCAGCCCAGACCTCATTTGGGTTACCCTGCTCTATAAAAGTCAGATGCACTCGGTGCAGATTCTCGTTCCACACTGCATTAGTTTTCTATTGCTGCATAACAAATAGACACTTACTTACTGGCTTACAACAACACATAATTTTTTAATCTCAGTTTTCATGAAGAGACTAGGCATGGCTTAACTGAGTCCTCTGCTGAGTGTCTCACAAAGCAGCAGTCATGGAGTTGGCTGGGCCGTGTTCCTCTCTGGAGCTTGTGGCAGGACTCCCCAAGATCCCATGATTGTTGATCCTTGCAGTTCCAGAACAGGTCCCACCTTCATTCTGGTCATCAGCCAGGGGCTGCTATCAAGTCCAAGAATCCACCACAGTTCCTTGCCACATAGCTCTCACAGGTCTTTCAAAACACAGAAGCTCACATGAAGACCAGCAGGAGAATCCCTACCCCCAGTATGCCATGGCAGAGTCTCATTAATGTAACATAATCACGGGCATGACTATCCAGTTGCCTTTGCCATATTTTTTGAAAAAGTACACAGAAGAGTGACATCTTATCTCTTTTTACCATATTCTATTGTTAGAAGCAAGTCACAGGTTCTGCTTGCACTCAGAAAAGACAATTATGCAACTGCATGACTCATTGGAGATTACCTTAGGCCTTGCCCACCATACACGCAACTTGAATTTTTCCAAGATTTATATATTTATATATATATCCCAAGTACAGGGAGCTGTGTAAAGTCTGAGTCCAGCTAAAGACTCCTATTCCTGCCAAATTAGTTCAGCTGTGGGACACCAACCTGTCTCTTCTCCCCATGCACTGACCCAGCCATGGGTTTCAGCACCAGGATTGATGCCAACTGAAAACAAAGTCACTTACGAAGCTGTGGTTGATGGTTTGCATTGTTACACCAGGAACTTAACATTTTAACCAATCTTGTTCTTACAAATCCTTCAGCATGTGGCTAGACCATACTCTTCTCGTTTTTGTCATTCCTGGCCCTCAACACAAATCCCTATCTCTAATTTTTGGTTAATTTTTATCGCTAAGTAGTTTAGCAGTCTCATGTTTTTAGAGTTGCAACTTTTACCTCAATCATATCAATAAAGTATTTCTCTAGACAAAGGCAGTTTCTTCCATTAAAGGAGTCCTATTTTCAGGTGTTAAGACAGTATTTTTATTTAGCACATGATGCATGCAAACAATTGCAAGATGATAATGGGTTGTGGTCCATGCTGGCATAGAAATGCATCAAGGTACTCTGGGATCCCAGGGATAAGATCACACAAGGGAGCCTGCAGAGAGCAGCTGTCAGGGAAGGCTCTGGAGGCTAGGCATAATGGGCGGTGCCAAGACATAGCAGGTTAATGATGGGGGCGTGGCAAAAGTGGGCAGGGAAGAGGACTATCAAGACAGATGGCACATGGGTCAGAGAGTTTGAGGAAGTTCTGTCATTTGTAGGACCAGCCTGGGTGTGGGGAAGCAGCAGGAGACGACAAGGCTGTGAGGAGGGCAAGGCTAGATCATAAAAGGCCCACATCCCTTCTTAAGAAAAAAAATCGAACTTGATTCTTTGCCCATGAACTTTTGCACCTTCTGCATATGTACATATTGTTCATGATGCCTAGGGGTCCAGACTCCAGGTCAACACATAAAATAGGGAATGTCCTGGATAAACTCAGAAATTTGGTCAACTGTAGCATAGCTTTGAATTTCCTTCCAATCTCTTGGCTACAGTCCCTCCTGGATGCTCCCAAAGCATGTGAACACGTGGGTCATAACCTCAACCACATTCTCCGGTAATTATTTGTCCTGTTTCCCCCATGTACTAAGGAGTCCTTGCATAATGAGGAATAGGTTTTATTTATGTTTGTATCCTTAAAACCAGTACTATGTCTGGGACAAAAGAGGCACCAAATAAATTGATATTAAATTACAATAAAATGATAGTTAACTCTTACTGAAGGCTAACTTTTCCAGGCACCTGACATGGATTACATCATAGACTAACTGAGGATATGGACTCTTTAACTGTGTTCATTTTACACAGGAGGAAACCATGATGCAGAAATGTTTTGTATTTTGTCTAAGAACACACAGATCAAAAGAGAAAGAAGATGATTCTAACTAAGCAAGGTCTTATCTACAGAGCCTAAGAATGAATAAAATAAAGTCTTGAGAGAACCCAAATGTGGACTTGCAGTATCTTCTGAGAGTGATTAATTTCTCTGTATGTTTCCCAGGGCCTGATTGGCCAATGATGAGAATGTTACTATGAGAGCACCATAATTCTAAACAATTGATTCAACAATATCTCACATCAATTGTTTCCTGAAGTCCTCAGAATTATGGTGAGCTCTAGGCAGATTCATTATTCTCATTCAACAGATGCTATGACCAGGATCTGTCAAGTCAATGAGCTGCTCAAAAATCACATAAAAAGCACCAGAGCTTCCTTTTAAGCCCATGTCTTTGGACTCCAGCCTTTTTGGTCATTTCACTAACAACATAGTTACCCTGATAGTAGTGATTCTTTCTCGTGAATTTCTTCATCTCTAAAATGAGAATGGTCATCTCTAACTTGGGAAGTTGTAGTAACAATTACTGATGTTGTTGCCATCATCAGCACCACTACCAGCAACATCATCACCATGACCACCGTCATCATCACCACCACCATCATCAGCATCATCACCATCATCACCACCATCATCATGACTGTCATCACCACCATCATCATCACCACCATCATCACTGTCATCACCACCATCACCACTGTCATCACCACTGTTATCACCGTCATCACCACCATCATCACCGTCATCATCACCATCATCACCACCATCATCACTGTCATCACCACCATCATCATCACCATCATCACCACCATCATCACCACTGTCATCACCGTCATCACCACCATCATCACCGTCATCATCACCATCATCACCACCATCATCACTGTCATCACCACCATCATCATCACCATCATCACCACTGTCATCACCACTGTCATCACCGTCATCACCACCATCATCACCGTCATCATCACCGTCATCACCACCATCACCACAATCATCACCATCATCACCACCATCATCATCACTGTCATCACCATCATCATCACTGTCATCACCACCATCATCACCACAATCATCATCACCATCATCACCACCATCATCATCATCACCATCATCATCACCATCATCACCACCATCATCACCACAATCATCATCACCATCATCACCACAATCATCATCACCACCATCATCACCACAATCATCATCATCATCGTAATCACCATCATCATCACTGTCATCACCATCATCACCACAATCATCATCATCACCATCATCACCACAATCATCATCACCGTTATCACCACAATCATCATCATCACCATTACCTGAGAAGATGTCAAATAAAAGGTCCAAACACAGGAAGGAGTTGGGAATCTTGTATAGGTTCCTGGGCATGATTGGAGACACAAAGATTCAGGTCTGAAGATCAGCAGGTTTATTGATCAGAAAATATAATCAGGATCACTAAGGGTTAGGGGCAGGACTCGGTCTCCGCCAAGGTCAGAAGCAGATATTTCCATCCTTCTTACTTCATGGTCCTTACTGTCACACCATGAGACAACTTTCTGTTTATCTGAACTGTGAGCTCATGAAGACAGATCCAGCTGATTTTGAATTCCAGCTCTGTATGCTTGGTGTCTGCCATATAAATATTGAATGAATGAATGAACAAAAGCCAAAAAATCATGGGTAGAACCTTAGTAGAGTGGAAAACCAGATTACCTGGAGTAGGAGAGCTTAGAGTCTGTGCTACCAAGCTACCCATAAATCCTAGCTTGTAAATTCCCTCTTGGACACCCAGGGAACCTGATACTAACCACCGAACCAAAGACTCTCCATCAAGAGAGAGAACCATTTTCCTTACTAAAACAATGAAACATGGACTTTCTCTCTCTCACTTTCTCTCTCTCTCTCTCTCTCTCTCTCTCTCACACACACACACACACACACACACACACACACACACCCCTCACAGAGTTTATAAAGATAACAATCTAAAAGAATTGTTTGTAGTTTGCTCCTGCCTGGTCCTGGGCATAAACCAGGTGACCTTTCCATGAATTTTAAAGGACCAGCAATCTGAATCCCTCAGTGTGGTAGTTCCTGTTCTTTATGGCATTTTAAAAACAATTCCAAAGACACCCAATTGAAAGACGTTCTTTCCTTTAATATCCACTGATTGTAAAAATGAATAACATTCATACTTGGTGACAGAAGCCTTTGCTGAATTTTTCAATCTTTGGAATAAATTTCTGTTTGCTTCATACTGAGAAAACATTTTCATATATTTTGAAATCAGTCCTATGTGTGTAGAACACATTATTAATTAATTAGACTTGTGAACAGTTGTCTTGACTTTTGGACTTTTAGCAATGTCCCCAGGTTGGAACCAGATGATCTAGTTTAAATTCCAACTAACTGATTCTACTAACTAGCTGGCTAAGTAAAAGTATGCACAAGGTCAATTTCTCTCATCTCGTTTTGTTTAACTGGGATGATCATTCCTGCCTGCCTCGCAGGTTTGTCATAAAGATGAAATGGGATAGCATATAAAGCACATGCCAATGTCCAGTGGAAGTTGAAACTTCATCCTGTAAGACACCATTCCCCGTCTTAGCCTCAGAGCAAGACAGGACTCAAAGGTTCCTTAGTCTCTTTCTTTCTTCCCCTCTAGGTTCCTGATTGTCCTGGGGTGCCTGATTCTGGCTGTCCTGACCACGTTCAAGGAATATGAGACTGTCTCAGGAGACTGGCTTCTGTTACTGGTAAGATTGCATTCAGGGGTAAACACTTCAGTTGGGCATCCACAATGATGAGAAGGCGGTCGCCCTTGGGTACCATTATCCCTGACTGGTTGGGGCTTCTTGTAGTCTCCAGTCAAGTCCAGGCCCAAGGAGAAGCAAAGCGTCCATTACTTGGTGAGGCCTGACATGGTCACATGGGGAATGAGGAATGGCATTCCTGGTAAGGATTTGCTATTCCACATTAGAGAGATGGGGAAATAAAGTCAAAGCAAAAACCAACACATGTTATTAAATGATAAAAACAGCTTCCCAATCCTCTAAAACTTAACACAAAGGCATGTTTCATTCTAAAACCTGTCTCTGCTTTTTCTCCCTGGTATCCTACACTGTAAATTCCAAGGATCTCTCATTCTCTTCAAGGCCATGTACAGAATTCCATTTATACATGAAACTCTAAGTCTCCCCTCCTGAGGCCTCCATCTGTTCTCACTCCCTGTTCTCCATCAGCTGGTGTGATGGAGACAGAGCAGGGTTACAATTCTTGAGCAAGTCACCTAATGTACTCCTGACTCGATTTGCTGAAGTCTTTGCCTAAAAGATGTAAGGTCAGGTGAGAAGCAAATGCAGACATGGGCTGGGCCCAGCCTCAGCACCTGGCTGAGAGGAGGCTCCAGCAAGGGCTTGCTCCTTCTGTAGCCACAGGACAGCACTGGTCAACTGGCCCCTTGAATGACCACACCCTTGTGTGATTGGGAGTCAGCTCTGCCTCCTCAGGGTGACGCCAGCTGCATGGGGTGACGCCCCATCCTGCACACAGGGAAGTGGTGTGGCCCCCTAGTTAGGGCTTGTGAAATAGTGAAGGCTTCTTCTCACATTGGGCAAGCTGAGGCACCAGAGTCAGCACTTCTTTCTGAGAGCAGGCGTTTGCAATGCATGACCCAGAGCTGAGACCTCGGTGGGGAATTCTTTGGAAACTGCCAAACTCCAGGAACTAGGCTGCAGGGATTGTGATGGAGCAGCAACGCCTCAGAGGACCCAGAGAGGTCACAAAAGAGAGAGAGAGAGGCAGAGGTGTCGGTGTCTGATCATCAAGGGAGGTGCAGGAGGAAAGGGGGACCCCGTGTCCTGGAGGCAGTATTTTCTAGTGCTTAAGCACCTGGGCTCTACTGCCTAATTACTTGAGCCCGAGATTCCCTTCTGCTCCACTTCATAGCCTTAAAAGACTTGTTTAACCAATCTGTGTCTTGGTTTCTCAAAATTTAAGGTGAGAATAATATTATCAAACACTTTGGGGGCTGCCTGGCCTAGGAACCAGGCTTAATAACCATTGGCCACAATTAGCAATGCCAGGATACAGGCACTGGGTGGAATTAATAGATTGTGTTTCACTGAGATCTCTCTTTTCAACCCAACTGCACTTCTTAGGGGCTTCTCATTCATTAAAGGGATGCTTTATAATGATCCATTGGAACAGAAACATAGAAAAAAGAACAAGTAATCACTGTGCCAGGCTTAACAGCATTAAGGACAGTTAGCACATCGAAATGAAGATGGGAGGCCCCCAAACTGAATGGCAGGGATTGATCTGTTCTTCTCCCCGTCCCCTTCCGCACCTGCATCCCCAGCCATCCCCGCCAATGAGACAACCAGCAACAACACAGAAATGGAGTTCTTCAGAGCTTCCAAATAGAAATCACTAGCTCCCGGCAAGTGGGTCCCGGTTAATCAGTGCCTCTCCATATGCTCTTCCATGCAGGAGACATTTGCTATTTTCATCTTTGGAGCCGAGTTTGCTTTGAGGATCTGGGCTGCTGGGTGTTGCTGCCGATACAAAGGCTGGCGGGGCCGACTGAAGTTTGCCAGGAAGCCCCTGTGCATGTTGGGTAAGTCCTGACCCCGAGCCTCCTGCCTCCTCAGTTCCCTTCTTCTCAGGCATTGTTTCTCTGAGAAAATTTTAAGCAGCTATTCTGGGAAATCACGCAGCATTGTAGAGGCCAGCCCAGCCCCTGACCCTGCCTCAATGAGAAGGGACGGCCTCAACTATCCAGATCCTCAAATTCCTTCCTCTGTGACTGGTCCTCATAAGGACTGCATGGGACAGGGATTCTTCATTGGAGGGTGAGGGTGTCGCTCTTGGCATTTGGGTTGTAGAGCAGCAAGCAGGTCGCAGGGTATTGAGCATCCCCGGTCCCTGGACTAGCAGCACCCCCAGTCGCAGTGACAATCAGAGTTACCCATACATTTCCAGATGGGTTGGGACGGAGGCTGTAGGCCTGACACCATTGCTGGCTGAGAATCTACTTCCACAGCAACATGTTATGTCCATTTTACAGAAATAGAAACTGAGGCTCACAGAGCTGAGTCATTTTTCAGTCATGCCGGAATCAGCGGATTCCATGTGTGGTCTTGCTTCTTAATCCCAAAGTTGCTTTGAGAGGTGTCACTGGAATCCTTCCATTTGTGTGCAGGCAGTTTGAGAGTAGAGGAGGTGGAAGCCCTCACCGACCTATTGGTCCAGTGTGGACTAAAATCCATGGAGTCATAGAACAAAATATCCTTGAGTGATGGGTAGGAGTCCCAGAGCGTCAAATCCATGGAAGGTTGGAATTACAGGATCATAGAATGTCAGGGCTGGGAGGGCCTCCAAAGCCATTTAATCCAACTTACCATCCTGCCTGTGGCTCCATTCCCCAGCAGCAGCCGTTAGGTGGTCACCTAGGTTCTGCTTGCATGCCCCCAGTCACAAGGCGCTCACCACTTATCCAGGCACTTATCTCATCTTAACTCCTCTGGCACTCTTCAAGTATTTGAGTCTAGACAGTTTATTCCTCCTCTCTACTCCAGAAGAGTCTTTTACCAAGAAACAATGTCATCGATGGCTTCAACTTAACTTGCATCACGCATTCTCAGCATCATACTCCCTCTCCTCTGAGCATACTACCCATTCTTCACTTCATTTTTGAAAATTCATTCCCAGGACTGAACACTGAGAAGAGCTGGACCATGTCCTTTGTCCCAGATGCCAGGCTTCTCTTTGTGCAGCCTGGAATTGCATTGTCTTGCCCACTCCCAGCTGAAATCTCTGCCCTATTCCCACCTGCTGCTAAGGTTGGACTTCTGAGATTTTTTTATTGTCAGAACTTTGAATGTAAGGAGGGTATGTGAGTGTCTGTGGTGTGTGTGTGTGTGTGTGTGTGTGTGTGTGTGTGTGTGCAATGTTGGAGGACATTTTTAAATGATTTTTTCATATTTCTTTCTTCTCTCTTCTTTTGCCCTCTTTCAGTACCTAATCCCAACTTTCCTTTCTTTCCTCTCTCCTTTTCTTCCTTCCAAGTCTTTCGCAAGTGCAATACAATTAAGCAGACTTATTTTTCTTCTCTGGCATGACCTATCCAAGGCAGACCTGAAGTTCTGAGTGTGTGGGTGATAGCTTTATGATGGATAGTGCCCACATTCAAAGAGACTCCTTCCCAGTTTTAGAATATCCTGACAGATGGAGCCCGGACCCCTGCAGGACAGGTGCCTCCCCCGTGGGGCAGTGTCCACTATTTTAAGATCAGCTGTGGTCACAGAGCTCCAGGTTCCCCCTCCACCCTCCCTGGGGAGATGAGGCTGGGCCTCAGCATCGCATGGTCCTTGGTTAGTGTTGCTGTGTTTTCCACTGTACTCATATCCACTTCTTCCATCACGTGGCCCTAAGGGAAATGTTGTTTTCCTGTGTTAGAGAAGAGGATGGTTATCACACCTGTGAACATGATGGCCTTCACATTCAAGGCAGCCTCAGACCCTGCCATTCTGAGTGAAGATGGGTTAGACCTGCCTCTTGGAGCATCTTAGACTATAGTGTTTACTGCACATCTTCGCATTCTTTTGTTTTCTTTACAAGCATTATAGATGAATAGCTTTGCACAGATATCTGAGAAGCCTGGCAAATGATGCAGATATATCGGTATCCAGAGGTTTGATCCCTAGGTTTTTCCAAAGGCCAGGCACACCTGGAGAACACTTTTACAAGGTAGGAAAGGCATCAGCTTTTTGGCAAATGTGCCTTGATGTGAGATGAGAGGTTATTCCAAGCTCAGAGACCAGAACACACAAAGATATGGAGGTGTATGCTCATAGAACTACACAGGCTTCTGGCAGATTCCCAGGAGCCAGATTACAGAGGGCTTTGCAGAGCTTGACCTTTTCCCAGTAGACAAATATTTCTTTAAGTGTATTTCTTGGATCTCTTGGAGCCCTTGCAAAAAATAGTTATGTGGTCAAAATATTTTAGGAAAGTCTATACTTGTATAATTGAGAACCACAGTATATATTCACAGATTAAAGGCTCTGAGAAGTCCTGCAAACCCCATGAATATGTATGATTATTATGTTTCGATGTAAAATTTGATGACACTAAGAATAAATAACACTAATAATTTTTAAAACCCATTTAATGGACTTTTTCCAAATTTACTTGGCCATGTGGGCCTTTTAACTTGGTAACTCTCTGCAGGAAAGTAGGGTGATAATGGATATGGAAACTGACTGCAACAAGTAAATAGAAAAGAGATCAGTTCCTCTCTCTTCCATACTAAATGATTTGATGTCAAGAGCCTGCTTAACAATCTCAGAAGTGTCTCGTCCCCTTGGTCCATCTCTGAAAATGTCTGTAGTGGACATTTTCATGCCATCTCCTGACACCAGCATCCCACATCATAGGTGGGCCTTATTTCTTTCCACAATCTGCCCCAAGGCCTTCTCTCAAGCTCAGGGAGATCACTAGGCTAGTGTCGCTCAGGTGTGTGGGGGCATTGACAACGCGAGGGGTGGCTTTCAACCAGTAGGAGGCAAGAAAAAGAGGTCTGGCCTCCCATTTTTCAGATGGATAATCTTGGGAGGTCTGTCTACAGCTCCAAGGACTCAACAGTGACCTTGATAACACCCCCTTACATTTTTTTTATATTGTCTCTCTCCCTTTCTGCCATCACTTCTGCTTCCTAAGATCATCTTCCAATAAATTACTTGAACCCAAGTTCCTATCTCAAGTGATGCTTTTAGGAGAAACACCTATAGAAACAGCATCTGAGTTTCGGGCTTCATCTCCATAGACTGAGCAGCTGCAGATCTCCTCCGGACCCCAGAGTGAGTCTCAAGGACCACGCTGCAGGGGACCTTGGTAAATTGCTGCTCTGGGGCCAGCATTGAAGTGTGGCAGGCCCATGTCCAGTCCCGACCCAGCTACTTTTGGCCAGGTGGCCTTGGAAAGGCACTCAGACTCAGAGCTTCAGTTTCCTCATCAGTCACAGGAGAATAATCCCACTTACAATGTGTGGTTGGTGTCGAAATTCAACAGCAATGCTTAGATTGTCCCACCGCTTGGCACATGCTGATCTGCCAGCATACAGCACCTGTGATGATGCCAGTGCTCTCGCTTGACCTTCCTTTGCCTCTTCCCTCCCACTCTGTCTGTCCTCTCTCCCAGACATCTTTGTGCTGATTGCCTCTGTGCCAGTGGTTGCTGTGGGGAACCAAGGCAATGTTCTGGCCACCTCCCTGCGAAGCCTGCGCTTCCTGCAGATCCTGCGCATGCTGCGGATGGACCGGAGAGGCGGCACCTGGAAGCTTCTGGGCTCGGCCATCTGTGCCCACAGCAAAGTAAGTGTGGTGGAGAAGCTACAAGACCACATGGGCTTCCCACTCACCTGTGCCCTTCCATGATGTCCCTTCCTTTACAGTGTCCCCAGAAGTCAGTCATTCTGCCACCCTTGTGATAACGACAAAGAGTAAGAGGAGGAGGAGGAACAGGAAGCGGTGGTGGTCTGGGGCATGAGCAGGTGTGGTGCAGAGAGTGGGAACAGGCAGACCTGAACTTAGGTGCTGGCTTCACCATATGCAAATTACTTTGGCCAAGTTGCTCAGCCCTCTTTGGGCTTCAGTTTCTCACTTTTAAAATAGGGATGATAATGCCTGTTCCTTCGGATTTTTGAGAGGATGGAATAAGCTCATTCAAGGCAACATGCAGTGGGAGGAAAAGGCTTGGGAATCACATGGGCTGGTTTGAATCTGAACTCTGCCTCTGTGACATTGGGGATTTTTTGATGTCTTGGTTTCTGCATTTATAAAATTAGAATAATAATGTACTGACCTCAGAGGGTTAGATGAAGATGAAATAAATTGATATGTGAAGAGCACTTAGAAGGTGCCCAGCTCATAGAAATTGTTCAGTTACAATTATGTAAAGCCCAAAGCACAGTGTGTATAGCTTAGTGCTTGACACGAGCTAGCTCACCCCATGAATCAGGCACTCCTGCCACCCCATTACACTGATAGGTAAGAAAACACAGAAAGAGGAAGTACCTGCTCAAGGTCACACAATGGGATACAAATCCTAGCAGTCCGGTTCTAGGGTCTGTATCCACTGGTTTGCTGCTTACTATGGCAGTGCTCGCCTCTCCCAAGTAGATCAGAATCCAGGAGGGGTGGAATTCAGTCCATGCCTTTTCCGAAGTCCCATGTGGTTGAGCAGGTATGGAACCCAAGCAGCCAGAATCCAATTCATCTGGATTCATGGTACTGCCAGTGTTTCTTTCCTATTCTTAACCCAGGTCTTTGGTAGGACTTTGTTTTAATCTAGCTGCTTTAGCTGGGTTCTAGAGGTATGAAGGAAAAACCCTGTGTCTCAGCTCAGGCTGAAAAAAATCTTGAGGGAGGAATCAGAAGGAGGAACCCCTGAGACAGATGTTCTTTGGGGGTACAAAGTCAAGTTTACCTTGCTGCCCAAGAGAGTATCTTTTTGTGCCCACCATGGTAGGCTTAATAGATGCTATTGTTGCCCCACCTAGGTCCCCTTTTAATAGGAATCCTGTGACCACTTCCTCAGTAATTACATGCCAGTGTGTCACATGCACCGAAATCCCTTTCTCAGGTTCTGGTTCTGGGGAGCTGGACCTGAGGCAGTGAGCCCTGGGCAATTTGACATTAAGGAGTTCAGTTTTCCTTGTGTGTGTTAACCCGACCATGACACCTGTAGCTGGACAGCTCCAAAACATCCCCACACAATTCCCGGTTCTTCTCTCTCAGGGATGCACCTAGATATGTTGAAGGGGTGGTAGTTTCCTATGAGATCGCATCTCAGAATATGAGCTTAAGAGTCAGTCAGCAACTTGGCTCAAAATTCAGCCCTGCTACCTTCCAGCCAGAAGGCCTTAAAGGTGTCATTCTATTTTTATGAGCTACCTCAATGGTAAAAATGTGAATCCTCCTGGATGCTTATGTGAGAAAAGGTGCATTTAAGCACCGGGTAAGTCGTAGGTGCTGATTAATAGTAACGTTTATTATTCTGAATATGCTGTTCCTCACACACCATACACATAAGTATAGACATAAAATGGATTGAAAGCATAAAATACCTGAGAATCTTTCAGCTTAGAATGCAGTTTCTTGCCATCCATGTTTTATTTTTGTATGTGCTACCTCTGGCGGCAGCATAAGTGAGGTCAGAGCATCCTTTACAGGGCCCTTTCTTCCTCCTGACCTTCTATTTTATCTTTTATCAAAGGACATGTTCATAACACCTCTATGGGTTCAGTCATAACCTGTATCCATGGAGCTGAGTTGATCCACAGTCCTGGTCAACATTGGTGCTAAAAATTTCTGGTTTAGGTGCTTGCCTCTGTTCCTCCAAATTTTAATAGATCCCCAGTGTCTGCTAGCTTTTACCATGTAATTTCCAGAGACTGTTGGAAGTTTGTGATATAATTCCTCGGTAAATATGGGCTTGCACTGCAGCCAGACCCCACTGAGGCGGAGACTCTTTCCCAAGGGTGGGAAAAGGCTCTGGAGCAGAGCTCTCTGCACACAGACTTAGATTGATGGGCTCTTGCTAGACTCCAAAGTACATGTTGTGAGCCCTCCTGAAGGCCTGTGCTGCCAGAGCTGGGCGGAAGCTCTTCCCCAAGGGAATCGCCAATGGCACTGGCAAACGGACATTTATCAATACATTTCTTCATTCATTTATTCATTGTACTCTGGGCCAGGTTCCATGCCTGACTCTTCTGGGCACTCAAAGATGAAGAGTGGGAGGCTCTGTTTCACAGGGTTAAGCTTTCGAAGTTAATGCTTTTACTAGTTAGGTTAGGTCAGGTTCTGCTTCCAGTATAAATGAGCCCTAGAGCTCCCACCATCCAGCACAAAAACCTAGATGTCTTCTGGCTTACGCTGTATCCGATGTGTGCTGGGTGGGCCTCGTCCATCTTGAATATGAGGACTTGAGTTACCAAGACAGGGGAGAGGAACCTGGAGCATCCTGCAGAATGGGTTTAAGGGACAAGGAGGGATTCGCTCCCATCACTTTTCCATGTTGACTGGATCCCAGTCCTTGACTGCAGGGGAGCCTCAGCAGGTAGGGGAGCTGGTGGATTTTGGGGAACAGTCACAGGTTCTGCCACAGAGCTGCTGGCAAAAAGTGTGTGAAGTCAGAATTATTTTGAATAACTGCAAGATAAATGACTACAAAGTATAGAATTATGACCCATTTTCATTCGTATTGCTGACTGTTACGCCATCTCTTACTAACCCAGAACAGTCAGTTTCTCGGGGCACATGTAAACAGACAACTATATCTTTGGTTAAGTCTCAGATAAAACTTCTGACTTGCACTTGGGGGCCAGAGGGTATGAAGAAACATGTAAGCACGAGACCCACACTCCACAGGCAAGAGGCTCACACTCAGGCAGTCACTGGGGAAAGACGAGCCCATGTACCTTTCCCTTCTCAAATTCCCTGCAGCACAGAACCTCGCTCGCCAAGGGGAATGTCTGGCTGTGTTGCCTGTATCATCTAAGCGAACCCCTCTGCTGTAGACCAAACTCATACCAGTGCAATGTGTATGTGATGCTGTGGACAAGGCCAGAGCATAATAATAAATGAGCATAAAAACATGTTGGAGACTTGGAGAATTATGTTTAGAAAATGGGGAGGGAATAAAGGAAATACAGCTGAACTCTATCTTTCATTGGGGCAGTGAACATCTAGAAAAATTTCACAGTGGAACTGACATGAGTCTGAAGACGACTCCATGCTCTTTGGTTGGTCTCATTGCGGGAGGGCAGTTCACACTACAGGGCTCATGTGAGCCAAGCCCTGCAGGGAGGCAGGAAGCAGCCTTGTCAGGAAGATTCTACTGGGCCAGAAGGGCCAGCTGACTGGTCGTAGATAGTCAGATACAGGAAGGATATCAATGTGAACAATTTTGTTCTCTGAGATGACTCAGCAAGAATGACAGACAGGCTTAAATCTCCAGATTGTGTTAACCAATAACCTTGCCTTTCTTCCTGCCCAACCTCCCATGATAAACCTTGAAACTGGAATAGAATGAGAGAAAGAAAGTTGGAGCTGGAAGGAGCATTAGGTCTTGTCTGCATTAGGGGTTTGAAACTTCAGTGGCTTCCATCCATACCATCCTTGCTATTACTTAACTTGTCATTAAATCACCTTACTCTTGTTTACTTAGTTGCATGTCCTGGTCTGTTATGCGATAATATCTATGAAATCTCAGGCTTTATGCCTTCTTTTGCTTCTTTTACGTAGGCTCTAAATCAGTATTTAACATAAAGCTGCATTTCACTAGTGGTGCACACGATGCTTTCAGGAACTCTGTGATTCAGTCCCTCCATTTAAAAAATGAGGATACTGACTGGGCGCAGTGGCTCACACCTGTAATCCCAGCACTTTGGGAGGCCAAGGCGGGTAGATCACAAAGTCAGATGTTCCAGACCAGCCTGACCAACATGGTAAAACCCTGTCTCTACTAAAAATACAAAAATTAGCAGGGCATAGTGGCGTGCACCTATCATCCCAGCCACTCAGGAGGCTGAGGCAGGAGGATCACTTCAACCCGGGAGGCAGAGGTTGCAGTGATGCATTGAGCCAAGATTGCGCCCCTGCACTCCAGCCTGGGTGACAGAGCAAGACTCCATCTCAAAAAAAATTGTAAAAAGAGGATACTAATGGGAGAAGAAGATAACTTGCCCATGGCCACCCCGAAACTGGTGGCAGGGTTGGGTCCCCGTCCACAGCCCTGTCCGCTATGCAGTGCTGCCTCTCGCTTGCTGCTGCTTTCCTGGTTGTACTGAGCTTTCTCCTTGCTCTGCACAGTCCTGCACAGACCCTAGTCCCCTGAGTCCTGAGACTTGTCTCAGAGGCAGCAGCCACTTCCTTCTGCCTTCTTGCCTTCCTCTGAAGCCTCTTGAACAGTGATATTGAAGTGGCCCTAGGCTAGAAATCTTCCTCTCTCCCTGGAGCTGTACGCTTGTTCTGTTAATTAATGATGAAACAATTACCATGTGACTGATCCCATTTTACAGTGATGGAAGGTGAGGATCAGAGAAGGTGAGTGATTTGGCCACAGTCACAGAGCTGGTAAACTTAGACTCCAACTCCAGTGTGTCTGGCCCCAGCATCCACTCAATGACTCCCCAGTGACCACTTTTCATGTCCACCGTTCATTCTTTCAGGAACTCATCACCGCCTGGTACATCGGTTTCCTGACACTCATCCTTTCTTCGTTTCTTGTCTACCTGGTTGAGAAAGATGTCCCAGAGGTGGATGCACAAGGAGAGGAGATGAAAGAGGAGTTTGAGACCTATGCAGATGCCCTGTGGTGGGGCCTGGTGAGTCACTACCTTGGAGGCCAACTCTATGGGATTGACTGTCAGAGGCAGAGAGAGGTGGAGGGCATGACATGAGCATTCTCAGCCAGGCAGCTGCATTCTGCAGTCAGAGGTAAGAGCTAGACCTCTTTCCGCTCTGAACCTGCTAACAGGAGACTCTCCCTCAGGGTGTGTACTTGGAATTGACTTCTCTAGTGTTTATAAAAAGTCGGGGCTTAGAACAGCCTGGTTGCATGGTTGTTTAGGGACCTAGCCTTATTAATCACAGACTGTTTCAGCCAAGCCATGCATGTGCAAACAAACCCAGTGACAGATACACACATGGGCACGCATAGACCTGTGTGCACACAACCCTACGCCCACAAGGACACACAGTACTAAAGCTGGCATTCGCTGAAGGCTTACTTTGCTCCAGAGCATCTCTCTGGGTGCTTTACTTTCACTAACCTACTTTAAACGCAGACAACTTCTATCATTAGCTCCTTTTAAAAATGGGAAAACTGAGGTATGATGAGATTAAGTAACTTTCTTTCAGTCAATAAGTGGATAATGTGGGATATGAAGTCAGACAGGCTCTGGAAGCCACACTGTCAACTGCTCTGATAATCCTGCCTTTCACATGCCTAAGTACACATATACTGATAACATAAACATGGAAACACACACAGAAATATACTAAACACACCAGAACAGACACATGCACAGACATTACACATGCACATATATATATGTACACACACACACAATACATACAGATATACTCACAAGTACACACATATTCACACACATGGCTATACATAAGATTACAAATTTGCAAATATACACACACAGGAATGCTCATGTACATACATGTTTGCAATTATTGCAATGTTTGT
The DNA here is from genome assembly GCF_030222135.1 of Aotus nancymaae. Taxonomy (NCBI): domain Eukaryota; kingdom Metazoa; phylum Chordata; class Mammalia; order Primates; family Aotidae; genus Aotus; species Aotus nancymaae. Next base: position 80,312,236 of record NW_026988450.1, on the reverse strand, counting down.
TGACTGGTTGTCTAAGGTAGGAAATCCTTAACTTATAAACAAGTCTCAAGGCTTCCTCATGAGTTAGTAGGTACTTGGTGTCTTTTCTCCTAAGGGAACACTGTTATAAATGGGAGCATTGCCCAAGCTGGTAGGGAGGCTTACAGGGAGAGCTCAGCTGACATGTCCTGGATACTCCTCTCCAGGGGGTACTCCATGTCTGAACTCTTCTCTCTTCAGATCACACTGGCCACCATTGGCTATGGAGATAAGACACCCAAAACGTGGGAGGGCCGTCTGATTGCTGCCACCTTTTCCTTAATTGGCGTCTCCTTTTTTGCCCTTCCAGCGGTAAGTATCTTTGATATATGACATTCCCAGTGTGACTTTCAGGGCCCCTTACAGCCTGGCTCCAGCTCAGCTTGCCAGTCTCATCTTCTATCCGCTTATGCCCTATCAACTCCCTAGCCATTCTCTTAAGCGTGATGATCCTGCCTTTCTGCCACGGCCCCTGCTGCTTTCCTTTGCCAAAGATTTCTTCACACATCAACTCCTCTTTCAATGCTGCCTTCTTTAGGCTGAGTTAGTTGCTCTGGGCGTAACTCTGGGGATCATTCTGTAAAGGCATTTCTGGCCCTGTGCTAGGATTACACATTTCCAGATCTGCCTCCCCAAGAGGACTGTGAACTCCTTGGGTGCTGGGATTATGTTTTTTATTCATGCATTCTCAGTGCCTTGCACAGAGCACGTCCTTCATATATGTGAGCTCCCTTCTCTTGTCCTGTTATCTACTGGCTTATGTAAAAAAAACATTTCCCTCAAGAATAAGCCTTGACCTATGATAGAATAACCTCCCCAAAGCCAAGTGTCCAGATATGTAATAATAATGAAAACAGATTGCATTTGTTGAAGTCACTGTGTGCCTAAATCCTGCCAAATGCTTTACCCACATCCTTTCATTTAATCTTCATGGCAATGTTATGGGTCGGGTGCTGTTTTTATCTCCATTTTTGAAATGTGAAACCCGAGACTTAATTGAGTAAGTAAATTTTCCACAGTCATAAGGCTATCGGGCTGTAGAGCCAGGAATCCCAAGTCCGCTGGTTCTAAAACCTGGCTGTTAATCATGATGCTTGAAAAAAAACCTTTTTAAGTAGCAATCTCCCTGCCACCCACTTCATCGTCCATTCTTTCACTGGTGATGTTCTTTCTCTATTTGCAGCCCTACCTTGTCTGTTTTTCTTTTCTAAGCTATTTGACATTGAGCAAATGACCTTCCTGAATCTCAGTTTTCTCATCAATGAGTCAGGTACATAGGAATGTTACAAGATCTTCAAGTTCTTTTTCAACTTGAAAAGCATGTGTTTCTATCCGCTTTATCCACGGGCATGTCTGACCTGAACGTCAAAACAGATCCCAATTCTGGGAAGTTCTGGCTATAGTAAAACTATCAAACAACAGTTCAAGCAGTTAAAATATTTTTAAAACTCAGTTAACATTACTGGGCGTCTATTTTATGCAATACCTTTTGTTATGCAGTTTATACACCTTATCTCACTCTTTTCTTAACAAAATCATGCATTAGGCATTATTATCCCACCTCTCTGTAGAAGACACCAGGATGCAGCAGGGCTAAGGGGCCTGTCCAGGGTCTCACACCTGCAAAGTGTCAGAGTCGGAATTGGAATCCAGGTCTTCCTGACTTCAAGGCTTACTTAATCAAGTTCCCTATGCTCTTCAAGAGAAGGAAGGGCCCTTTCCCCCTTTCTTTGTACAATGTTGTCACCACAGGGACTTGGAGTACAATTGAGCCCTATAGTCCCCATTACTCTGGCAATGGGGTGGGAATGCTAGAAGAATCTAGCTGAGGGCTGACTGCCTGCCTCTCCCTCCAGGGCATCCTGGGGTCCGGGCTGGCCCTCAAGGTGCAGGAGCAACACCGTCAGAAGCACTTTGAGAAAAGGAGAAAGCCAGCTGCTGAGCTCATTCAGGTCTGTCTGCCTGGAAATGAACTGGAATGGGATTAAAATCCATGCATGTGCACATACTTGTGTGTGTGTATGTGTGTGCGTGTGTGCACATGTGGAGGGGACATACTCATGAACTGGGACAGGACCCAGGATTCTGTGTGTTTCTGTGTGTCTTATGTGTACCTGTGCTTGTGTGTATTAGTACACATGCTTACCTGTGGAGGGCTCCATTTCTATTTCACCTGTTCTTCTGTGTACTGAAGGTGACAATCCTGTCACTCTCTCATTCAGTATCTAAGCCAAACAAGAAATAGACACAGAACTCAGAGATGAGTCCATCGCGGTTTTTTTTGAGGCTCTGTTGTCCAGGCTGGAGTATAGTGGTGTGATCATAGCTCACCGTAGCCTCCATCTCCCAGGCTCAAGCAATCCTCCCATCTCAGCCTCCTGAGTAGTTGAGACTACGCTCATGCACTGCCACATGCACCACAATGTGCACCACCAGACTTGGTTAAATTTTTAATTTATTTTTTATAGAGATGAGGTCTCAGTATGTTGCCCAGGCTGGTCTCAGATTCCTGCACTCAAGCCATCCTCCTGCTTTGGTCTCCCAGAGTTCCAGGATTGCAGGCATGAGTCTTGGCACCTGGCCTCAGCTTTTTTACTGATGGTGTGTTGGAGACGAGAATTTGGCTTGGACCTGGGGCTGTACTAAGCTTTCTTCTGCTGCTTCCCCTCAGATTTGACCTAGGGACCCATAGGGAAGAATCAGCCTAAAGTCCAAGTGATTAGCCAATCAGCTACAAGGAGAATGGTTTGTCTCACATCTGCCAAGAGAGAAAGAGATGACTTACATGTACAAAATATTAAACCACTTTTCCCATTTGTCCTGCCCAGTAGACAACCATGGACCAGAGGCTGTTGGACACACATCTGCCAGCCTTCCATCTCCATCACTAGCCCCACATGGGCTGGGGGTTTTGGAGAGCAGTTAGAGGTGATGAGAGAGGCAGATGTGTTCCCTCTTATACCTCAGAGAGACTTCCTGCTTTGTTTTAGTGGGCTGTTGGGAGGATGGGAGCACAGTGCATAGGAAAGCAGAGTGTCCTATCTACAGCTGCCTGCATGCAAGGGCACGGCCACTCACCCGTGAGCCTTGTCCAGTTGTAGCGAGTGTCTCTGTGGGTCTGTGTGCCTGACTCAAGATGGTGCGTGATGTCATCCTGCATATTGTGGTTTCTAGGCCAGTCCCACTTTCCAAGAGTCAGTCCCATTAACTCCCCACACCCCAAACATTGGAGCATCCTAGAGATTCTAGGATATTTGTGTCAAATCCTCCTCTCCTAGGCTCTCTCTTGCATCTAGAAATGGTACGAAAGACTATCTGTTCTCATGTCTATTTGACTGAGAAGTCTCAGGGAACCTTCTGGAAAGAGTAGTACTTGTTTCTCTTTTATTCTATTTAATTTTTTACCTTTTTTGAGACAAGGGTCTCACTCAACAACCCAGGCTGGAGTGCAGTGGTGCAATCACGGCTCACTGCAGCCTCGATCTCCTGGGCTCAGTTAATCCTCCCACCTCAGCCTTCCAGGTAGCTGGGACTACAGGCACGTGCCACCATGCCCAACATTTTTTCTTTTTTCTTTTTTTTTTAAATTTTCTGTAGAGATGAAGGTACATTATGTTGCCCAGGCTGGTCATCAACTCTTGGCCACAAGTGATCCTCCCACCTCGGTCTCCCAAAGCACTGGGATTACAGGCATGAGCCATCACAACGGCCTTTAGTACTTGCTTCTTTCAGGGATTTTATGCCTAGCACCCTCTCCTCTCCCCCCAGTCCAGTTCATCTGTCCATTCCCCCACCCACCACCACACCAATTATAGCTCCTGTATGGTCAAGGAAGTTTTTTCTTCCCGAAGTCACTTCAGAAGACCAAGAGTCTCATTTTTTCTGAATGTTGGCTCAATGCACATTCAAATTCTTAGGAGTAAAGGGCTTAAATGTTGTTTTGATGGTGCAGGATTCTGTGTGAAAATTTCAGGTGGTGCCTGCTCATTGCTGCCCCTCTTTTCTGCCCCTCAGGCTGCCTGGAGGTACTATGCTACCAACCCCAACAGGATTGACCTGGTGGCGACATGGAGGTTTTATGAATCAGTCGTCTCTTTTCCTTTCTTCAGGCAAGTGGCAACTCATCCGAATGCTCAGGGCATGACCAGCCATCTCTCCTGTGGTCTGTATTTGTGTCTGTGGCCTCATGGTTCCCTGGAGAACATTCTTCAGGGCAGAGGTGTCCCATTTGGGCTGTACATTAGAATTATCTGGGAGCTTAAACAACTCTGGCTGGGCACTGGGGCTCATGCCTGCAATTTCAGCATTTTGGAAGGCCGAGGTGGGTGGATCACCTGAGGTCAGGAGTTCAATACCAGCATGGCCATCATGGTGAAACCCCATTTCTACTACAAATGCAAAAATTAGCTGGACATGGTGGTGTGTGCCTGTAATTCCAGCTATGCAGGAGGCTTAGGCAGGAGAATGGCTTGAACCCAGGAGGTAGAGGTTGCTGTGACCTGAGATCCTGCCACAGCACTCCAGCCTGGGCAACAGAGTGAGACTCTATCTCAAACAAAAAAAAAAAAATGCAATGCCCAGGCCACACCTCAGGTTAGTTAAGTCAGAATCCCCAGGGCTGGGGCCCTGGCATCAGTATATTTGATGATCCCCAGGTGATTCCTCTGTGCAGCCAGGGCTTCCTAGTTAGCCAGCATGGAGTGGCTGCTAAAGAAGGTCCGATCGATGTGTGGGCAGGATCAGTGGGCTGAGGAAGTGGGCAGCCCACACAATGAGCCACCCTGGAAATCCTGGATGCTTCTCCAACCTGGGTATGGCCTTTACCCACAGACTACTCTGGATTCCAGGAAAGAAAATGCAGAAGAGGACAGCAGGAAGAGTCCTCTAGCCACCCAGAGATGCGATTTTGTGCTCTCAGAGGTGGAAGATTGAACTAAAGATCTCAGAGAAAAATAAGAACCTTTTTCCATGCTCATGGAAAAGGGAGAGGGAAATTAATGTGCCCTGGGTGTCTGGTATGCTCCAGGCATTACGGTTCATATTTCATTTAATCCTCACAGATACCCTATGAGATAAGTCAGAAAATTTAAGTTGCAATAGACTCAATGGGGGTTTCGTGCAAAGGTAGATTCGGCCTCCATCTTCAGCAATTCTGATGGAGAAGTGATGGTAAATGCATCCTGAACAGGAGCCCCTAGGGTGGGACTGAGCCAGTGACCAGGAGTCCACACCTGGAGCTAGGCTGAATGGTCTGTACTCCCAGGCTCCTCTCAGAGAAGCCAGCAGAGTCCGGCTCTGACACTTTGGACATGATGACCAATGTCAGCCACATCTGGAGGCCTTCAAAGCCCATGGTCTTTTCACTACTTGGGCTTCTAGAACAAACTGCTTTGTTTTGGTTTTGACACTGGGGGCCTGAACTCAGATTGTTAAGTTTATTGGTAGTGTGCTGGACTCCTAGAACCCTTGACTTGGAAAGAAAAGTAGATGGACTGCTAGCCTCATAGCTGGGGCTAGAACCTGCTTCAAAGCAAGTTTCTGTCATTGTGTCTTCTGGTTCAGTGAACCCTCATACGACCCAATACTACTACATAGGGGGTCTCCCCCTGTGCCCAACCACAGCTCCTCTGCAAACACACACAAACACACACATGCACACGCACACACGCGCACGCGCACACACACACTCATTAGCCTCAATTTCTCTTTCTACTCCCATCTCTAGATTATGAAAATAGAAGAGAATTGCAACTCATTTTCCTGCATAAAACCTTCCAGTGAGTGACCATGACAAAGAAAAGAAACCCCAAAACCTGACCATGACTTCCAGGACCCTGAAAGATCGGGCCTCTGCCCTCCACCCCCACACATCTCCTATCTTGCTTTCACTCCTCAAAAGGTTCCAGTGGCAAGTGCCCTTTTCCATTCAGCGCACTCAGTTCACTAGTATTTTTTATCTCCTTGTATGTATCAATCACTGGGACAACCATGGAGGGTCATGGTCACAGGTGACTTGCAAAGCAATCTAACTGACCCTGAAGGCAATGAGAAGCCAAATAAGCCAGAGAATGACATAAGTAGATCCATGCTTCAGGAAGATAATAGCAAAGACTGTGGAGGTTGGATCTATGGACTGAAGCCAAAGCAAGGAGATCAGCTAGCAAATATTGCAGGATTCAGAGTAAGAGGAAATGAGGGCCTAGACCAAGGCAAAAGCAGTTAGAAAGGAACGTAGAAGGAGGACCTGAAAGAGATCAGGCAAAACAGACCCATGACTTGTGGGAGAGTTAGAGAGTCAGAGGAGGCAAGTCTTCAATAAATGAATGGCAAAGTTTGGATGTACTTACTTTTAACTAGACTCACTTGCTCAGAACATGACTTACATGTTTCCATTTGATTCTAAAATGCTATCCTTGTTATAATTGAGGATTTTGGATAGCATGAGGCAGATCTTCTTAGAATGGGCAGATGACTTCTCCTTAAGAAAACACAATGACCTTGAACTCAAACAAGAACACTTTGGATGCAGGACCAAGACAATTTCCATTTGGTATGCATCCCAAGGTGTTGGCAATGGGCCCATTCTTTTGGGTTGATGTATTATAAATAAGGCATTGTCCTAGCTGTCAGACTTGGAGGAATACATTGTGCTGCAGACAGTTGCTGTGATATGAGAATGGTTTTTAAACTAAGAGAGTACATTTCTTTCTTTCTTTTGTTCAAGGGCTAAAGTATAGTGTCCCTAGAGAAATTTATTTAGCAACCATTCTGAAGCAAGGCAGTCCCTTGGGAAAATAATGCCCCTAAATTCCAACCAACCTCCCGTGTTAATGGCAAAGAAGTATTTGACAAGTTACTGGTGTTTTCTCACCTGCCTCCTAAAGGTTTTCTTGTCTTTTGTTTATGCTTGCTTTAACAACTTTCTTGAGATACATTTCACAACCCATAAGAGGAATTTACATATCATAAATGGTACCCTTTTAAAGTGAACAGTTCAGTGGTTTTGAGTATATTCACAAAGTGGGGTATCAATTACCACTGTCTAATTCCAGAACAATTGCACTGTCCCAGGAAGAAATTGTCCCCATGAGCAAATACTCCTGGTTCTGTCTTCTCCCCAGGCCCCACAACCACTAATCTACTTTCTGTCTTTATTTCACCTATTCTAAACATTTCATGGTATAAAGAAATCATATAATATCTTGTCTTTCTTTTATGCATGGTTTCTTTCACTTTGCTTAATGTTTTCACGTTTCATTCACGTTGTAGTGCATATCAGAACCTTATTCCTTTTTATAGCCAAGTAATATTTGATTTTATATCCCACATTGTGTTTAATTGATTCATCAGGTGTTGGAAATTTGGGTTGTTTCCACTTTTTGGCTTTTGTGAATAATGCTACTATGAACATTTCACATACACGTTATGTGGACATATGTTTTCAACTCTCTTGGGTATATGCCTAGGAGTAGGATTGGTAAGTCTATGTTTAACTTTCTGAGGAACTGCCAGACTGTTTCCACAGTAGCTGCACCATTTTAGATTCCTGCCAAAGGTTCTGAAGGATGAAGTTGTGTAGCCCATCTGCAACATGATGCCATATCACAATTTGCAGCTTATTGTAGTTCTTTGTTAATTTGCAAGTATCTATGTGTTTGGGGCTAGTAGTGATGGATGATGGTGGTCTGTTCTTATTTTTATTTTATTACAAATTATAATTACAAACTCATTGTTTTGGAATTGCAAAGAACTTCAAAGCGTGCCAAGTCTAAATACAATTTTCTATGGGAAGAACCTGAGAGCCTCCAGAAGTTCAGGAACCCCCAGAGGAAGTTCAGGCCACGTATCATGTTGGACATAACTGAGGGAAAACCCAGGTCTTCTGTCTGCTGGCCAGTGGAGGCTGAATGGACTTAGTACAAGTTGATTGTAAGAGTCTGAGGGGGTACAGGAAGATGCTGGGGTAGGAATGATGGCAGATTATACATTCTTATATACAAGGAGAGGTGAGGGAAGCCGTTAAAAATCGGACATTACTTTTTATCAACAGAGCATGTGCACTGTTTTATTCCCTGAAGGGAGAGTGGAATTATGTCTGACTTTTCATTTTCTATGGCTCCACTGTTCAATATGGTAGCCACTAGCCATGCATGGCTAGTGAGAATTTGACTGTTACCAGTGCAATTGAGAAACAGATTTTTAAATTTTAATATAAATAACCTTCTGGGACTAATGACTACTAGACTGGACAGCCCAGCTCTGGAATTGTTAGATATTAGAACTGAAACGGAGTTGAGAAGACGTCGCCCATGGAGTAGAAAATACTTGACCAAGAACAGTTAGTTCATTGTGTAACCAGGACTTGTTCTTTTTATGACCAGGGTCAAGATTATTGGAGTGCTTAGAAATGGGCAGAAAGGGGACTGTATGCACTAGTCATTTCCTATGGCCAAATAACATTGGATCTGCTTTCATACATACTATCTTATTTAAGCTTTAGGATGTCCTGGAAGGTAAGTAGAAGGGGTAACGCCATTTTTCATAACCCCATTTTTATAGGTGAAGAATAAAAGAGTCAATGAGATTAATTAGCTTGCTTAACATCACTAAGCTGATAAATGATGGAACAAAGTTTGGAACCCAGGTCTTGTGCCAAAACCTGTGTTTTTATTTTGCATTGTATCTCTAGGAAGAAAACATTATTTAGGGAGAAAACTGGATAAAGGAAGATGAGAAAAGGTATTTGGCTAATAAGACCCATCTTGAAGATTGTTGTTTGGATGGCGAAGTTGAATAAAATGTGTGAAAGTAGTTGTCTTAGTCCCTAGCCCATAGCAAGTGTTCAGTCTGTACTGAATGAGTCCGGGCTACAAGGGAATGTTGATGCTGAAGGGGGAAGGCAGCTCCCGAATTACTGTCCTGAGAAACCACTGTTAACAACCATGATTTAGAACACTCTGGAATATAGTTAAACCCTTTTATTCATTTATTCTATTCATATAGGAAATATTTATTGAGTATCCCTTATGTGCTAAGCCCTGTGTTTGGTATTGAGGATCTAACAGTGAAAAGACAGGTCAACTGCACCAGTCCTATCCTATCATAAGGGTAATGAAGTTAAGATAGGGATGTGCTCATGGGATGCTGTGACATGGAGTTTGCTGGGGCTTTGGCTGGAGCAATCTCAGTGGAGCATTGCACATAGAAGCCAGAGGACATGAACTAAAGGACGATGAGGAAATAAGCAAGTAGGGACAGTGAGTGTAGGTGACAGCTGGAGTGGATGTGAGGCCAAGGATTTTTTTCTTTGATGGAAAGGGTCTAATAGGGAAGGATAAATATGCATATGAGGAGAGGGGAAAGACTAGAAGAGAGAGAAGCAGAGATGGATGGTCTGTGGAGTATGGGCGTTCATTAAGAGCATGGACCCTGCATCCATTGGCACAAACAGAAGTCCAGTGGGTGGAGTGGGTGGCAAGACCATGGGCAGACCTCAGTGAGAGGGGAGTCAAGGTCATCAGCTGGGAGGAAGGTGGGGAAGTGAGAGAAGTCTGAGGGTAGGGGAGGAAGCATGAAATACTCATCGTGGAGAATGAAAGAGGAATGGGCAATGCTAATCCTTTAAACTTTCTCCCTACCACGCCTTCTCTTCCAATATGCCCTTCAGCTGTCCCCTTGCCCTTTTCTTCTCCTTACTACCTTCCCTTCTTCTCATGGCCTCAGAGATCCAGAACATTCTAGAAAGTCACAACTTTCTCTGTCCACCTGTTTTGTGATCAACTAACTCACAAGTTTATTGTGCTTGGGGGGAAATGGGCCCAGAGAATGTATGGCCAGCCCAAGGCCACACTGTGACTAGATGCTGAGCTGACTCTCAAAGCAGAAATTCTTAACTCTCCAAGTGGCCCTTTTACTTCTCTGTCATGATTCTCTTGTTCTGTCTCCATCCCTCGCACCTGTGGATCCCCATGTTAGGCCAGTTGTTCTTTCTAGGATGGTGTGATCCAAGTGATAATGGCAGAGTACCATTTCACTTATGAGGGGATTTGCTCAGTCTAGACTTTGGGCAATTGAATAGGAGGGCCCCTGGGGAACATAAAGGATGAGTAGTACTGTTCCAGGCAGGGAAAAAAAGAAGGGAGTTCCAGGCAGACGGAGAGCCTAAGAAAGAGTTGGAATCATGAATATGTGCAAAGCATGGCTGGTGCACCTCCCAGTTAGGGATGAGGGCTCCAGAGCTGGAATACCTGGGTTTGGGTCCTGACTTTGCTGCCTCCTATGAGCCCTATCACAGTTCATTTAACAATGAAGTGTGAAATTCATTTAATCCCTCTGTGCCTCAATTTTCTCCTCAGGAAAATGGGAAGATGATAGTACTTCATAGGGTTGCTATGAGGATTAATTGAGTTAAGACAGTGTTGACTATGATGACAATGGTGTCAACAAACTTATGGGTGTGTGTGACTGCTACATTATGACATTTCTTGTTTCCTGATCTGTCCCCATCACCAAACAAATTTCCCGAGCTCAGCGTGAGAGCTGGGAGAGAATAACTGCTCAGCAACCATTTTCTGGATGAATAAATGAATGAATGAGTGGCTGAAAAGAACTCTGAGAGCCTTAGAGCCAATGGGAGCTACATGGGTGGGAATCTGGCTGGGGAAACCCACCTCCTTTGTCAGTTCCCTCCACACCGACCATCCTGTCCTAGATCTCTACTCTGCTCCATCATCTTCAGACGAAAGCTTTGCAACAATCTTTGGGGGAAGAATACAGCTGTTTCATATAATTTATGCTTTTTTCCCCTCTTCTTCTAGGAAAGAACAGCTGGAGGCAGCATCCAGGTAAGTTTCTGATTATGAATTCCCTTGTTCCCATTTCTGTGTCAGGACGGAGCATCCTGTTTCCTATGGTATAGGGCCCCATTTGTGGTCATGCTGGTCCCAAGATAGAGTCTTTGAGGCTCACATCGTTGCTGACCACCATAGTCCTCTGCCTGGTTTCTTTCTGGTTGATCCTAGGGCAGCTTAATAGGAATCATGGCATGAGAAAGTTATTGAGGGTCTCTTCTGGGCTGCGTTCTATGTCAGGACTTCTGCATATGTTATTTCACTTGGTCTTCACAACCACAATGTAAGATAGGCCCTAATATCATCCTTTATGGATGAGCTGTGGCTCAGAGAGGTTGGGTTGAGATTGAGTGGAAAGACCAAAATTGAAAGTCAGGTCCGAATATTAAGACCGTGTTATTTTTGTGATATATCACTTCGTCTGTTTCTTGGGCTCACAGATTGTAAGTGAATCAAGACTGTAATTTATGATCCTCATGCCTGTAATTTCATGATCCTCATGTGGTTTCCCAGTAAACCACATCTATCTATATATCTGTATGACCTGTATAAACCATTTTTAAACTATTATTATTGACAAACCACTTGTGAGGCCTCACATTCAATCTCCTGGACACTAAGTTCAAATGCTGTCCTTCTAGTGCTGACAGAATTTGGGCAAAGGAGGTGAGAGGACCCTGAACTACCTTATAGGGGAACCACTTGAGAACAATGGCCATTGGGAGGCCAAGTCAAATACCCGCAAGTGTTTCCATGAAGCCCTATTCACATAAAATCCTGTTTGGAAGAGACAATTACTGACAGCATTGGTTCCGTTTCGTTTGGGTGTGTTTTCAAATGGACCATGTGGTTTTTGCTTGGACCCACTTTAGACTGTAAGGGCCGTTGGGGAGATTGGAAATGAGGGTTAGGTGAATGACAGTGATGGTGTCAGGACATTCACTGGAGAATCTGCAGAAGCTCATGGCTCCCAGAGGCAGAGTGAAAGGACACCACAGAGATCTCTGCAGATATTTCTATAGAGACCGACATCCCTGGAGAGGACAGGCTCATCCTGCATCACACAGCCCATACGCACTAGGAGTAGATGATCCAGGTCTTAAGAATACCCCATTGGGAGTCTTGAGTTCTCTCAAGAGTTATCTATAAGTTTATCTATAAGTTTATTTATAAGTTATCTATAAGTTATCTATAAGCTTATCTGCTCCTAGTGCCCTTTCCTTTCCTTCTTTTATGACCAACAGGGTTTTAAATCATGCAGATTTTGACACTGCAAGTGAATTATTAAATCTACCTTTAGAGCCTTTTCTATTCAGACATGAATAAAATTCACTGAAATGTGCATGCAAATATTACTGTGCCCTGGATTCAGCACTTCCAGTGTAATTGGGGCCCAGATAGATGCATTTTGAGGCTTTCCTGGGGACGCCTCTCTAGAAGGGGGACTTCTGATATCCGGTCATCAGCTTGCTCACGTCCCTTCCAAGAATCCTCCACTCTGCCAAGAGCACAGAGGGAAAATCTATTTCGTGATTTCTCAGGGTCAGAGTTGTTGGGTGTTTGCTGGCTCACCCTCCTCAGAGAAGAAGAGCAGGTCATTATGTAAGTCGCTCAGTCTCCTTCACCCAGGGTTGGGACAAAGTCAGGCTTGGCTGATGTGTTAGCAGGTGAGATGCCAGGTGTGATTATAGCTGCACAGTCTGGAGGTGGAAATGAATCTGGAGAAGGGATACAAGAATTGCCAACAGAGGAATAAATTCCTTTACCCAGGAGGCAGGGAACCAGGTGACTGCGGAATGTCAGGAACGTTTGTGTGCATTAGTCACACTTGCTGGTATGCATTTTCCACCTTACAATAGCTTCTTCAACAGGCTCACAGCTACCCGGTGTTCCGGTCTTCCTAGGAAGACTTAGTTTTCTTATTCATATTTCTTTTTTTCTTCTTTTGTTTTTGTTTTCGTTTGTCTGTTTTTCAGATGGAGTCTTGCTCTGTCACCCAGGCTGGAGTGCAGTGGAGCTATCTCAGCTCACTGAAACCTCTGCCTCCTGGGTTCAAGCGATTTTCCTGCCTCAGCCTCCCAAGTAGCAGGGATTACAGGCTTATACCACCACACCCTGCTAATTTTTGTATTTTTTTTTTTTTTTTAGTAGAGACAGGGTTTTGCCAGGTTAGCCAGGCTCCCGAATTCCTGACCTCAGGTGATCCGCCCGTCTCGGCTTCCCATAGTGCTGAGATTACAGGCATGAGCCACTGTGCCCAGTTCCTTTATTCATATTTCTAAACAGAGTCAGATTTGGAGTTCATCTTGTTGCCTCCTTCTAGCATAGGTAGCCCATATACTTGTTTATTTGTCAGCCTGAGGAAAGAATTCTATTCTCTGTAATTTAACATGCTGATGCTATACTGAGGATAAGAAAAATGACTTTCCATTTAGGTTATTGGAAAGAGCTCAAGTCCATATTTAGTTATAAAGCTATAGCTTTATAAGGGCTATCTTGAGTGTTTTGATTTATGTGGACTTGTTTGTGGAAAATAAGCCCAGCTGAATTCTTTTTATTTTTTCTATAAGATTTTTTATTTGCCTATTTTCAAATATTCTCTCCCTTACTTTAGACTACTAATTTTAAAAAGTTACAAGAGCCAACTAAAATTGAAGGAAAGAGTTACCATCCCAGGACTTCTCAAAAGGGAGAAAGAGCTAAAACAGCAGGGTACAGTATAAGCTAAACTTCTGTGAGATCAATCTGAAGAATTTTTAAATTAAAATTAAAACAGGTTATAGAATTTAAAAATTAATTGATAGGTACAGCAAACCACCATGGCACATGTATACCTATGCAACAAACCTGCATGTTCAGCACGTGTATCTCAGAACTCAAAGTAAAATTTAGAAAAATATATATCTTGCATTAAAAGTAAATTAATATTTTTAATAAAATCTTGTTCTAACCAATTTTTAGTCTTGTATTAGTGTATTTTAATATCAAAGTCAAATTTCTAGAAAGACTATTAAAATTTCCTTTTAACTATGGACAACTTAATTGTAACTTAAAAAAAATTTTTTTGTGCTAATCTTATTTTGAGACCAGACCATTACACAGACCATTTGTGACCAGCTAAATTCTTACAATGACTGGGAGGCTGGCTTTGATAATTTTATGCCAAGCATTTTGCATATATCATCTTATTTGAGTCTCATGAAAGTGAAGGCAGTTGACACCCTCCCATCCCTTCTCACCTAGTTTAGATGCCCAACTCATGATGCCCTGAGGTAGGACTCAGTACTCCCCTAATAAAGCATGTGTACTTTATAACGCTCAGCACCTAGTAAGCCCACAGTAGAAGTTGGCTCTCTTCTTTTTGATTAAGCTTAGAATCAGAGATCCTGAGAAGGAAGCATAAAATTATCCAAGCCAACCTCCTACTCATTCTAAGAATTCAACTGAGCTTTTACTTTTCAAACAGATCCTTATAAATCAAAACAGTCAAGACAGCCCTCATAAAGTGATAGCTTTATAACCAACTACAGACTTGAGTTCTTTTCAGTAAACTGATTTATTATATATCTATACAAAAATAATAAAATTATATATATATATATATACCTGTTAAATTGTCTCCTCTTCTCTAGACCATGAGCTCCCCAAGGCTAATACTGTGCCTGAAGTGTAAGATGTACCCCACAAGTATTTGCTGAGTGACTATACATAAATAACCTAATTAAAGGATGAGACATACCTCTATTTTATTTATGAGGAAATTGATCTCAAGCATTCACGTAACTTACACCTAAGTCAGACACAGAACATGGGCCTTGCAAATGCATGAGCAGTCCATGAGCCTTCCGTTGCATCAGCCTGACTCTGCCTGCAGCACACGTGGCTGTCATGCCCTCCTTGTTATCCATGCGTGCAGAATGAGCTCAGCTAATACAATGGATGCATGATCTCAGCCCTTGTCTTCCCTCAGCCAGGAGGTCTTATCTCACATCTTATATATTCACTTCCTTTGGAAGCCTGCCTAATGTCACCTCCCAAGAGAGATTTTCCCTGACCTCTGCCCATGCCCTTGTCTCTATCCCCATGATCTTATGATGATTACCTATTACATATATTAAGTCAGTTGCCTCCAAGGGGCTAATCTCTGTCTGTTTTATTCACTGCATTATCTCTTACACCTGAAACAGTGCATGGAACACAGCCTGACACATGGTTGATTTCCGGTAGATGTTAATTTAGTGAGGCAGTGGATGGATGAATGGATGGATGGATGGACTCATTATTCTACAAGTGTCATAGTGTTCCACCCAAATTAAACTGAGGGAGGTGTACTGGTTCACATAGCCAGCTATCAGAGAGGGTGAAAACCCTAAAGAAACAAGGAATAGGACCCCAGGATTTTCTTTGTCTCTTCTCTCTGCTTCTCTTTTTGTGATAATTTTACTCTCTCAGCTGACTTTCTCCATATCAGTGAGCTGTGGATGCGAACAGCTCCAAAATCACATGTATTTTCCCTGTCTTCTGTCCATCTATCCTTCACCCAACACCAGTTTTTTAAATCCCAGAGAAGCATTCAGATTGACCCAGTTTGGGTCACATATTCACATCCTGGACAATCTCTACCCCTTAAAGCGTAAAATCTGTTACTGTCTAAGCTCTGGACCAGATTTTCCCCTGTTAGAGTGGGTGGGTGCTGGTGTGAGATACTATGCTTAGCAGCCCCCATTAAAGTCACATGGGTGAAGTGGGAGATGCAGTTGCTGAAAAGAATAGGGTCCTTTTTTTTTCCCCAAAGAATGAGGAATGAAACATCAAGCAGACAAAAAATGATAATTGTTTATTACAGGCATAAATTCTACCTGTAAGTTTTCAAATTCCTAATAATAGTATTGCATTAAAGAACATGAACAGCTAACCATATTAAGCCTGGCATTTTGTGTTAGGATAATCATTTTGAACATCAATAATAACTATTCAGTAGACATGCAACAGTGCTGATAATTATGGACATCTTTTTGATAGAAACTGGCATTTTAAAAATTCTAAAAATAGATAACTGTGTTGACAACAATTGCTTGTCTAAGCCCAATGGTTCACTCTGTATTTTCTACCAATTCAATCTGAACAGCAGCTTTTGGGAGTCTTCTTCTCTGTATCCATATTTTGAAAGGGAGAAAAATCTGTCCCAGGTACCATCTTTATTGCCTATGTGGTGATTATGTCTTTCCCATTACAGAGTGGTCAAATTTAGTAGTCATGCTTTGGATCAAAGAATTCAACAATAACTTACAAAGAATGCTGACTGCTTCCCTAGTATAGTTCTAAGCACAGCTCATCTTCACAGCCACTCTAAGTGACAGATACTATTTTTAATCCCCATTTTATAGATAAGAAACTGAGGTCAGATAGATAAGTGACTTGCAGAAGGTCACACAGCTAGAAGGTATCCAGAGCAAGGCTTGGATCCAGCTGGTCTAGCTCTGTAGTTCGTGGTCCCTATCACTATGCTCCTTCTTCCAGCCATCAGGAACAGTTACCTCCTCAGTCACTGCAGGTGTCCCTTTTGCTTGTTTCGTTTTCTCCTACCCTTTCTTGGCTCACATAGCTGAAGTCCCTGTCACAGGAGGAGGCTATAGAGGCAAGAAAAGGCAGAGACAGGATTATCTGTGGTGTAAAAGAACATCGGGTCAAACATTACAATTCACACTTTGCCTTCTGCCTGTGACATCAGCCACATGAAATTTATCTCACAGTCATGAATCATGTTGGCAATCAAACAGCTTCCGTGATCCAGAATCAATGACTACTAAAGGTAAACATGAATTTAGAGCTCAATCAATCCAATCCCCTAATTTTACTGATGAGGAAATTGTTAACCAGAGCAAAACAAAGGCTTGAACACAACCTGTAGCTATTAGTATTTTCTCCTGCCATCCAGACCCAGCAACATTAGCCCCGGCTGCAGAGTAGCTGAGATGCAGAGGTGAGATTTGGATCAATTTTATGTAACCTCAGAGGGATCCCAGATATGTTCTGAAGGCTTAGTCTCAATTTTCCTCTTGGGATAATGGGGTGTTGGGGGTTATGTATAATATCCCCTCCCCTCTGAATTATGAACCAATTGAGAAATAGACCTAGAAGTCCAAAAAGGATTAAAATACAGGTTATAAGACACCACATATTCTCACTTGTAAGTGGGAGTTGAACAATGAGAACACATGGGCACAGGGAGGGGAACATCACACAACAGGGCTTATCGGTGGATGGGGGGGCAAGGGGAGAGAGAGCATTAGGAGAAACACCTAATGCATGCAGGGCTTAAAACCCAGATGATGGGTTGATAAGTTCAGCAGTCCACCATGGCACATGTATACCTATGTAACAAACCTGCATGTTCTGCGCATATATCCAGGAATTTAAAGTAAAAATAAAAATAAAATAAAACACAGGTTACATTTTCTGGGTAAAGCAATATTGGATCTGGGGACAACACTTCTCACCAAGTGTGTCCTTGGAAACAGCACAGGGACCAAGCAGACACTCTCCCAGCCAGCCGCAGGGCACTGAAAGCTAGAGAGAGAAAGACCTTATCTGAACACTGGCATTTAATACAGAACTCTCCCAATCAAGAAACATGGGAAAACGGCTGCTGCACACACCATAACCCAGCTGGGTAATTCACCTCCTTCCATGGAGAGAAGCTAGTAGAGCTATCAGCTTCTTCCCAATTCTTCTGAGAGTGTGGACGTTCCATTTTTGTTACTTCAAAAATAGGGAAAAATGGTCCTCCATATGGTGAATGTGGCCTTCTCTCTACCTATGGGCAGGGCATCCCTTACGACACAAGAATGTGTCTCAGCTCCCTGACTTGGCTTCATCAGTCCGAAAACAGGACATTCACTAAGTACATTCACCAAGCCCTCATTTGCTATTAGCTTTCTACAGCAGCCATAACAAATTGCCACAAAATGGGTAAACTTAGAGCAACAGAAATTTATCCTCTCACAGCTCTGGAAGCTAGAAGTCTAGAATCAAATTGTTGCCTGCCCATGTTCCCTCCAAAGGCTCTAGACAAGAGTCCTTCCTTGCCTCTTCCTAGCTTCAGGTAGTACATGTGATTCTTGGGCTTTAACCCATTCCTCCAGTCTCTTCCTCCCGCTTCACATGGCTTTTTTTCTTCTGAGTTTGTCTGTGTCCCAAATCTCCCTCTCCTTTCTCTTATAAAGACAACAGTCATTGGATTAAGGGCCCACCTTAATTCAGTATGCCCTCATCTTTATTTGATTACATCAGCAAAGACCCTATTTCCAAATAAGATCACATTCCCAAGTATTGGGTTAGGGATAGAACATGTTTTTGCAAGGCAACACAATTTAACCTGCTATGTTTGCCATAGGTTGCACATGGTGGGAAGCTGTCTCAGCAGATCCAGGATACATGACCTTGAGATAGATATTTATGAATTATTTAGATTTTATTATACCCCTACACCAATGGGGACCCTAGGGATTAGCAAGAGGAATCAACTCACACAGGGGCTGGGATTTGAACCTGTGTCTGCCTGGATTCCTCCAGATCTGTGGTCATTTCTTCTCTTTAACTAGGGACTAAAAATAACCAGGGTGTATAATTAGGAGGTAGTCACAGCCATAGAGACTGAGGACAGAGTCCAGAGTTAGATTACTAGACTTCAAAACCTGGCTTCTTTTGTAATTAGCTGTGTGCTCCTGGCAACTTATGCAGCCTCCATGTCTCCATGTTCTTATCTGCGAAGTGGAGATCATAATAGTACTGACCTCATGGACTGGTTGGAGTCACACATATCATACCTAGAAGAGAGCTCAGCATGTAGCAAATGCTCACTAGAGATCCGTGCTGATTAACTGGTGTATTAGTCACACATGATATTTAGGTAAATGGAGAAAACATTTATTAGGAGACCAGCAGAGAATAATATGTTGCTCTCCACATTCATATCAGTGTCTCTGGAGTACCAGCTGCAAATGTTCTGGAATCATGCTTATAGATCCTCCAACTCACTGAATTAGAGGGAACCAAATAGGCCTTTGAGTTCAGCAGAACTAACTTTGCAAAGCTGTTTAACTGAGAGAGAATCCAATTAACACATCAGTTATTTCAAAATCACGATATTGTTTCTTCCAGCCCAGCGGTCAGTCCAGTCACATTCGTGCCTCCTCCCTGCTTTATCTGTCCTTCCCCTTCCCCAGAATAGCCAGCCCCTTGAGAACCACCTACCACCTGGGCCTAAGGTCTCTTATCTCTAGAAGGCAGAGATTGCTCTAGGTGATTTCCAAGCCACTTTAGGTCCTCTGTGCTATGAGATTGTGGCCACAGTAGTAGAATTGGAACCATGTTGTTTTGCCACATTAGACACTGTGAGTTACAGATTACTTTTTAAAATGTTATCTATGTGATTCTGGGCACATTACAAACCTCACTATGCTTCAGTTTCCTCATCTATATAATGGTTATAATAAGGGTACCTATCACCTAGGGCTGCGGTAAGGATTGCATGCTTAGAATAGAGCCTGGCCCATGGTAAGTATTATTTAAGGGATTGCTCTTACCATCATTGTTATCCTGATTTGCACTCATATTTCCAGGGTTATTTCCATATGGTGTAGAGCTACTTTAGGAGTCAGATCAACCTAGATTTGAAGCCTGGCTTTGCAACACTTTTCTCCTTCTTTCCACCCATTCTTCCTTCCCTCTATCCTCTGCCTTCCCTAACGTAAACACTGAGCATTAAGAGCTCTGCTTTTTGTCAGCCCTGAAGTCTCAGGAAATGATGACTCATATTCTAATGGAAAAGGCCCGCACAGTCTGATGGTAGGAACCGATGTGTCAGCCTAAAATAACAATGTAATGTGGGGGTGCTGGTAGGGAGGTGTTAGAGACACAGGGGCAGAGGAAACAGGCACAAGGGAAGGAAAGTCTAAGCTCTACCTGAAACAAGAGAACAGGAGAGAATCCACTGAGGACCTTTCTTTTGGCCTCTCAAAGGCTTCATAGATTTACACTGAGCTGAAGAAAGAATTAAGGTCCTAATTTTGTTCCTTCCGTCTTTTATCCTTTCTTCCTTCCAGCCTTGGGTGCCTAGGCCTGTGATCTTTTCTCTAGCCACCTGATTCTGTTGTAGGAAAAAAACCCTTGTTCTTGTCACACGACCAGGAAAGATTGGCACGTGGACACTTTGAAGGGTGAGGAGATTATGGAATTTACTAGGAAAAAGGAAAAAACCACACAGCAAAATAAGAATGGTTCCGGTTAATAGGCCCCTATCTCACAGATAGAATCTCAAGTCACGACCCAGGCACAGGAAAGGCCAGGCTCCTCCGGGCAGCAAGTGGCAAGAACTTCATGTGGCCCCACCTATCCTCCCAGTGGGCAGGCCAGTTGGAGATTCTCTGGGACCTTCCCCCTTATCTGCCTCCACATCTATCAATTCTATAAGAGAAATCTCTAGAAATATCAATTGATAAGATCGGTTAAGAAGCACACCCATATCCCAAGGAAAATGCACAAAAACCCTAAGTGAACAGTGAATCTTTGTTTCTAGCTACAAAATAATAAATTCCTCAGTAGAGAAATAAAGTTTATGGTCAAAGTTCTCCAGTAAAACAGAAGCAATGGAATTTATAAAGGTGTATTACACGAGATTTATTATGGGAATTGGCTCACATGATTATGGAGGCTGAGAAATCTCACAGTCTGGAGTCCACAAGCTGGAGAACCAGGGAAGCCAGCCATGTAATTCAGTTCAAGTCCAAATGCCTGAGAACCAAGAGCTCTAAGGTGTAAGTCCTGAGTTTAAAGGCCTGAGAACCAGGAGTTCCAGTCTCCAAGGGCAAGAGAATATGAATGTCCCAGCTCAAGCAAAAAGAGTGAACTCACCCTTCTTCCATCCTTTTAATCTATTTGGGCCCTCAAAGGATTAGATGATGCCCATCCACTTTGGTGAAGGCTGATCTTTTCTCAGTCTATTGATTCAACTGCTAATCTCCTCCACCCTCACAGACATACAGAAGTAATGTTTTATCAACTATGAGGATGCCTTGGCCCAGTCAAGTTGACAAAATTAACCATCACACAATGGAAAAGAGTTATTCGGTTTTCCCAGCTCTACCATGAACAGAGTGAAATGTGTAAAGAAATCGCCATCATCTTCTTCAATGTTGATGCCATTTAAGGAAGGCCTGTCAAGTTCCAGGCCCCTTTTGGCCACTTCGCATTTATTATCATCTCATCTCCAGTTAGCATCTCCCATATTATTTTAAAGAATAAAATATTTTAAGAAACAAGCACAGACAGCAACTTTCATTTATAATCTTTTTTTAGAGAGAAAAATAGGACACCAAACCCTCAAAAGTTTGGCATGTAGAAGGTGACAGGTGTCTATTACCTGTCTGCTTTCTCTGTCTGTCTCAGGATAGACCATGGTGCTAGGAAGCCTTCTAAAAGTCTTCTGAAAGGAGACTGCAGATCTGTGTTAGTCCCCACGCTGTCCATATAAAGAGATGAAAGGATGAAAGAATGAAAGAGAGATGGCCTTGACTCCTATAAGCGGGATTGGCTGTTCTGTGCTGGGCTTTCAGTCTATACCATCGTATTGAGCATTCATATTGAAATGACACAAGACAGATGAACGCTTTCTTCAAAATACTCTTTTTTGGCTCTAGTGACACTACTTCCATTCATCCATCAAACATATATCCATCATCCATCCATCATCCATGCACTCATCTTCATCCATCCATTCATCTGTCCATCATCCATTCACTTATCCATCCATCCATCCACTATTCAGTGAATATTTATTAAGACATTCCTGTGTACCAGAAACCATTAGAGAGTCTGGGAATATAGCAATGAATGAGAAAGGCAGAGTCCCCCAACTGCTTACTTGACAGGATGCCTCTCAGTCTTCCTAAAAGTAACATGTCCCAAACTCCACTTTTGATTTTTCTCCCCACACTTGCTTGTTCCAAGTCCTGCCCAACTCGAAAAAAAAAAATAGCTTATAATGATGGTTCTAATAAGGGTACCTATGTGGTTGAACAACTTATTTGTGCAACCAGAAACCAGGAATGGTTCTTTATCAGTCTTTTTTCCTCAAAGCCCATATAGAACTCATCAGGAAAGAACATTGGTGTTCTAGTCCAAAATCAATGTCAAAGTTCACCTTACCCTACCCACTGCAATCACCCTACTCCACAGCAGCAGCATCTTTTGCCTGGATATCTTCAGTGACTTCCTTTTCAGTCTCTCTTTTTTGTTTTTGCTTCCCATCAACCCATTCTCCACCAAAAGCCCGTTGTGTTCTTTTAATTTTTCTAAAAAATTGTATTCATATACACATAACATAAAATGTTCTATCTTAACCATTTTTAAAAGTACAGATCTCGGCCAGGCACAGTGGCTCCCACCTGTAATCCCAGCACTTTGGGAGGCCGAGGCGGGTGGATCACCTGAGGCCAAGAGTTCCACACTAACCTGGGAAACATGGCAAAACCCTGTCTCTACTAAAAATACAAAAATTGGCTGGGCGTGGTGGCGGGTGCCTGTAATCCCAGCTCCTCAGGAGGCTGAGGCAGGAGAATCACTTGAAACAGGGAGGCAGAGGTTGCAGTGAGTCAAGATGGTACCACTGCATTCTAGCCTGGGCGACAGAGTATAGTATGACCCTGTCAAAAAAAAAGTACAGGTCTGTAGTATCTGATACATTCACATTGCTGTGCAACCAGTCTCCAGAACGTTTTACTTTGTAAAACTAAAACTTCATTCCTATTAAACAATGTCGCCCCTGTTCCCTGCCCCCAGCCCTGGAAACTACCATTCTGCTTTCTGTTTTTATGAGTTTGACCACACTAGATACCCCATATAGTGGAATCATATCGTATTTGTCTTTTCATAAAGGGCTTATTTTACTTAGTGTAATGTTCTCAAGGTTTATTTACATTGCAACATGTGTCAGGATTTCTTTCCATTTTAATACCAAATGGTATCCCATTGCATGTCCATTCATTTTTTTACCTGCTTATCCACTGATGGACAACATTCGGGTTGCTTCCACCTTTTAGCTGTTGTAAATAATGCTGCAGTGAACAGGTATGTGTTTTTAAAAATGGAACTTCATATACTTTCTCCTCAAAAATTTGTGTGGGGTGCCAGGTATACTTAGAATAAAATAGAAACTCCTACTTTCTATTTCTGTTTAAATTCTATTTCCATTTCTAAAATCTCTGACTTATCTGGCCTCTGATCTCATCAGGTGCCACCCCACCTCTCACTTAGAATGTTTTGGCCACATGCCCTCCCTTTGGTGCCACAGTCCAGTCCCCATGCCCCTTGCACCTGCATGCAGTTCTTCTGCCTGGAAAGCCCTCACCCCCGTTGCTTGAAATCCAGCTTCTCCTGGAAACCATAATTCTCAGCAAACTAACACAAGAACAGAAAACCAAACACTGCCTGTCATGTTCTCACTCATAAGTGGGAGTTGAACAATGAGAACTCATTGACACAGGGAAGGGAACATCACACACCGGGGTCTGTCGGTGGGTAGGGGGCTAGGGGAGGGATAGCATTAGGAGAAAAATACCTAATGTAGATGATGGGTCGATACGTGCAGCAAACCATCATAGCACATGTATACCTATGTAACAAACCTGTGCATTATGTACATATATCCCAAAACTTAAAGTATAATTAAGAAAGGAAAAAGGAAAGAAGGAAAGAAAGAAAGAGAGAGAGGGAGACAGGGAGGGAGGGAGGGAGAGAGAGAGAGAAAGAAAAGAAAGAAAGAAGAAAGAAAGAAAGAAAGGAAGAAAGAAAGAGAAAAGAAAAGAAGTGAAAGAGAAAGAAAAGAAAATAAACAAACCCAGCATCTCGCCCTTCAGATCTCAGCTTCTGTTTGTGGACCACCATCATCTTAATTCTGGATTACCGAAGTTGGTTTTCCAATTCATCTTCCCATCCACTCGAGATACATTCCCGAGCCACCCTACCTGTCAGTCTCTCTTTGTTCTTCATTACCACATTCTCTCAGTTTCCTTGTCAGATTTCTAGCAATGAATGTGTCTGTTTACTTACTGTATGTCTTCTTAACTTTGTCATAAGCTCACTAGAGACTGAAAACCGCATCTGTTTTAATCACCAATATACGTTCAGCAATTTACCAGGAGCCTGGGATTTACAAGGTGTGGAACACATTTTTGTTGAATGAATAAATAATAATAGCTTAGTTTTACAGACAAAATTGTAACTGAGCAGAGATTTGAACTCAGTTCTCTTACTCCAAAGTCCAAGCTCTTTCCACTATACAGCACTCCCTTTCTTAGCTGAGGTTAGATGCATTTTATTAATCAGAAGATTGAATATTGTATTACTTCCTTCATTCATTCAACATTGTAATAATACTCTCAGTGCTTGCAACGTGCCAGACACTGCACTAGATCCTGGTTATACAAATTGAACATGGTAGTTTCTGGCCCAAAAGCTTACCTTTTAGTTTTTCAACCTTAGCACTGTTGATATTTGTGACAGATAATTATTTATTGTTGTGGGATGTTTACCAGCATCTCTGGCTTCTTCCCACTAGATGGCAATAGTGCTCCCCATTATTATATCAGCAGTAGTGACAACCAAATGTCTCCAGCCATTGCCAAATGTTCCTTGGCAGGGGTGTCAAAATCACCCTTAATTGAGAACCACTGATTTAGTAGGGGAGTCCCTATTAAGTCAACTGTTGCCCTGCAATGGACGAGCGCCATGGATGAGGAAAGCCTGAAGTGGACTAGGGGCACAGGGAATGGATGTCTAATGGATCTCAGTCACCACTATATTGAACATCCAGTTGTGCTGACAAGTGAGCCTTGGGGCGGATGCTTGTGCCACATTTTAGGCAAAACTAAGAGTCATTTAGATGAGGAAAGGGATGAAGGTTTTCCCAGGTAGAGTTCACAGCACATGCTAAACACTGAATGTGAAGAAACTACACGGAGTTGAACATGGCTGAAGTTCTCCACGCTGATACCTGAAGGAGGAGCCCAGGACAAGAGCCTCATCGTCCAGGATAGAACAACCTTGATTTTACTTGTCCATGCCCAGTCCATCTATCTGCAGTTTTTACAATTCATGTTTGGAAATTGTTTGCCTGCACTTAACAAATCAAGAGCCCCAGCTTTCGAAACAAATCTGATGTCAGCTCCGGGGAAGGCTCTTCTTGCAAGCTCTGCAGTGCCCTCCTAGAACAACACCTTAATTAAGCACTGGAAATCCATACAGAGTAGAGCAGAGATGGGTTTTGAGTTTCATCAGTGAACTTTGCCTTGCATTTGATTATCCATTGGAGTCTTGGATTTCAGGCAACACAATTAAGAAGTAAGCTGATCATCCACTTTGCTGGAGGAAGAATTCCATAAGCCTCTTAGGTGGAATGACCATGAGTGATTCTGAGCTGAGACTTCTGACTTTGTTCCATGCATCTGGATTCCTAACACCATCTAAACTGTCATCTGTGACCAGTGGGGTTTTAAGTGAATGTAGCCAAAGCAATCCAGACTGTTTTAGGTTGCAGTGAAGCATTTAAATCCCTAGCATGCAAATCCTAAATCCCAGCACAGATAGAACCAAGAGAGTCCTCTCATTATCTTCCTTATATTCAACAATTATACTGAAATTTCAATTCAAGGAAAAGTGGCTGCTATTAACTTTGTCTTGCTTAGGGTTAGGGTTAGGGTTAGGGTTAGGGTTAGGATTAACCTGGAATTAAGCTCCTCATATACTTATTTCCTACGGAAGTGGAGTGCAGTGACAATGTTGAACATTTTCAGACTAGCATTAAGAAGTACTGTGAAATGGTATCTAAATCTCTCAAACTCATCTCAGTTCATTTAAGCAAACAAACAAAAACCCAAACCTTTATTTGTGGCCCAGGGAATTGTATCCATCCTTCTCACACACATCGTCGGCCTTCTGCTGCCTCTGTGGGAAAAGGATTACTTACCGAGGTAATGATGACAGCCAGCATCTATTGAGCGCTTCCTGAATCTCAGCTGGCTGAGCCCTTGACATGCATTATCTCATTTAACCCTTAAACATCTATGAAAGGCAGGAACTTATGGTCATCATTTTGCCCATGAGGAAGCTGGAGACCAGAAAGCATAAGTGATGTGTCCTAGGTCACATGGTTTGTCGGGATGCTTCCCCCAGGCTGGTTTTGCCCATGATCTTAGTTGCTGTACTGAACTTACAGATGTTCTGAGCAGGGAAATGTGCTGTGTTCAAAGATAGCCAGGCAGAGTGTTTGCCTAGCTAGCGTTACATAGTCCAGCGGGGCAAGCAGGCACGGAGATGTACTGTCTCCATATAGTACAGTGCCGGAAAGCCTTCAGTGTGTGTTCAGCTCAGTTCCTGCTTCATCCACTATTTTTAGCCCACAGGCTCTGATATATTCTCTGTCCTATTAGTCATTTATCTAGTAGCAGCCAGGAAAGCAATTCCAAAAATGTTGACTTCAGTTCAAGGAAGATGGAGCTGGCTGAGCATTGGAGTTTTTCTAAATTTATCCTGGGCTGGTTATTAATGGAGTTCCTCAATCAAACTGCTGGAACAGTGCTGGGTGAGAGAGAACAGATCCAGAGGAAGTCAGGAATAACAACCGCTCGCTGCTCATTCATACACGCATTCATTCATTCACTCATTTGTTTTTTCAAAGATTTCTTAATGCCTTCTATATGCTGGACCGTAGGCAAGAAATGTTACCGAAATTATCGTGTGTAATACTCCCTAGCCCTCTGGGAAGCAGGTGATGTTAGGCCCCCATGACAGATGAGGACCTGGTGTTCAGAAAGCACAGGGTGATTATGTGGCAGGAGGAATGCTCACTCCTCTTTCAGTAGCGTCAACACCATGACCTCCACACTGCACCCAGCTGCAAAGATAGCAGCTGCTTCTGGCAGGAGCACATGACTATCCTAACCAGACATACTCTTCAGAAAACACGAAGTGATTGCAAACCCGTGCAGAGCTGATTTGATCACCCATATTCATTCACTGTCTCATTTATTTCATGAGTACATGAGTGCTGCATGCCTCCTGTGTGCCAAGCTCTGTGTGGGGTAAGGGAGCGGAAGATGCTGCTGGGTGCAAGCTTACTGCTGGGTGAAAACATGCAATGTGGGTCTCTCTGGAAGTACCACAAAAAGGACTTATCCTTCGTGCTCACGAGGTTAAGGGGGTAAAAGCCAAGAAATAGAAGAAATTAACATGTATAGAGCACCTGCTATGTGTCACGCTCTATAACAAATCCTGGACAAACATCATCTCATAGCAACCAGATAAAGCAGGGAATGCTTATCCCTACTTTACAGACAAGGTAACTGAGGCTCAAAAAGGTAATAGATTTGACCAAGGGCAGCCAGATGGGAAAAGTGGACTTGGGCTTAAGTCAAGGTGCAACTGGCTTTTTGCACCAGGACAACTTTTTTTTTTTCTTTGAGATGGAGTTTTCCTCTTGTTCCCCAGGCTGGAGTACAATGGCATGATCTCGGCTCACTGCAACCTCCGCCTCCCGGGTTCAAGCAATTATCCTGCCTCAGCCTCCCAAGTAGCTGGGATTACAAGCATGTGCCACCATGCCTGGCTAATTTTGTATTTTTAGTAGAGATGGGGTTTCTCCATGTTGGTCAAGCTGGTCTCGAATTCCCAACCTCGGGTGATCCACCTGCCTGAGTCTCCCAAAGTGCTGGGATTACAGGCATGAGCCACCACGTCCAGTGTAGGGCAATTTTATATTGGTGTTATTAACCATTTTCTTTGTACCAGGAACTCTTCTAGCAGTACTGTGAAGCCCATGGACCCCTTCTCAGAATAATGGTTTTGAATCTATAAACAAAATGTAATATTCAGTTACAAAAGAAGCTGATTATATGGAAACAGCATTATCAAAATGTTTAAAATTTTGAGATGTAGTCATATATGTGCATTTTTGTGATGAACCTAGTGGCAGGCTGAATACCACCATAATTTTGAAGCCATCATGAGCATAAATACTGTCTTGAAATAACAGGATATAAAATTATCTGTGATTACTGTTGTGGAAAGTCACAGGCATTTAGGGTATTACTGGAATTTGTTGCCTACATTCATAATGGTAAGAGACGCTAAAGTTTAGTAAGAAGTTAGGAAATTAAAAAGGTGCTTTTCCCCATCCAAACTCATGGACTGCCAAATTCTGTCCATGAGGGTCTGTTTGTGGACACCAAAGTAACAGTGCTGCTTTACGTCGTTTGTGTTGTCAGGTTTCTTTCAAGGAGGAATCCTTTGATAACGATTTTTCTGTGTAAATCACTATCTGAGCACCATGGGATGTTACACAGGAGAGGCAGGAAGTTATTGATGCAGGGAACGGGCATGGGGAAAGATGAATCTCTGTAGCATGCTAGGATGAGCTGGGCAATTTATAGCCTACATCTCCTGTAAGCTGCATTTAAGCATATGAGAAAATTGACATTCGGAGAGGTTAAAAAGCTTGCCCACGGTGTAAGAACTAGCAAACTGTGGAGCTAGGATTGGAACCACACCCTGTCAAGTTCCAAGCTGCTGAGTCAGATTCAGCACTGTGAAATGCACAGTCCCCACTCCTCCTTGGAGGAGCATGTGTGAGTCTTTATGGAGGGATGGGAAATTGTAAGAGCCTGCACTGAAGGAGGAAAATTGTTCACTTTTGCTTATTTTGTAGCCAAAAGCTGGGTCTCTTGGATCGGGTTCGCCTTTCTAATCCTCGTGGTAGCAATACTAAAGGAAAGCTATTTACCCCTCTGAATGTAGATGCCATAGAAGAAAGTCCTTCTAAAGAACCAAAGCCTGTTGGCTTAAACAATAAAGAGCGTTTCCGCACGGCCTTCCGCATGAAAGCCTACGCTTTCTGGCAGAGTTCTGAAGGTAATGCCTTTTTTTCTCCCTCCCTGTCTCCACTGCTTCCTCACCCAAGTCCACTTCCTTCCTCACCACCCCTACTTAAGAACCTTTGCACCCCCAAAGTAGCTCTCTCCCGTCCTTCCACAAACCAGCTTCTTGCTTACCTTTCTCCTCCTGTCCCTTGGGCTGAGGAATGGTCATGTATTCCCAGGAGTCTGGGCAGGAGGCTCCCAAGTGAGGAGCCTGGAAACCTGTCACCTTGGTTTCTAAGGGTGCCCCCGCCCCATGAGTAAATCGTTATGGAGGTCAACTTGAAGGATGGGGAGGTGCCAGGTGCAAAGCGATCTGGAGACCAGCACATGGGAAGAGGTGGCAGAAAGCACTGTAGAAGCCACAGCCTCATGTGCCTCTTTTACTTAATACAAAGGGAGGACAAGCAGAAAAGCCTGTATCCTCAGTGTCCGAGCCCACCCAGGCCCTCAACCCTCTCTGTATCATACATTTCTCTCCAAGACCTCTGAGGCTTGTGCGGCTCAGAAAGTGACCTCCTCAAGGTCACCAGGACAGAGATTGACAGAGCAGAAGTCCCAGCTGAGGTCTGTCTGGCCGCAAGGCCTGCACAGTGTGTGTCCTTTGCTGGCTTCTGGCTCTGGGGTCCCCTTGGGAGCTGCAGGGTCCACTCGGGAGCTGCAG
This sequence comes from Aotus nancymaae, assembly GCF_030222135.1. Taxonomy (NCBI): domain Eukaryota; kingdom Metazoa; phylum Chordata; class Mammalia; order Primates; family Aotidae; genus Aotus; species Aotus nancymaae. The sequence goes on along the minus strand of NW_026988450.1, from coordinate 80,282,735 downwards.
AGCTCACTTCTCCTCCCTGCTAGGCTTTTCCCCCACCACCAGCCGTGAGCTGAACACACTTTTGACTTGGACTTCTGGATAATAGAATGAGGGTGCCAGGAAAGGCTGAACAGCATCACAACTGGAGAATACTGTGGAGTCTCACAATGTGGAAACAAAGACTCTGGGGATTGACGCATCCAGACGCTTGGAAGGCTTTGACTGAACAGTGGGGTCCCCAAGGCTTTTCCAGGGCTGTAGCCTGCCGTTGATATGCGTGTCTCTCTCCCAGATGCCGGGACAGGCGACCCCATGGCAGAAGACAGGGGCTATGGGAATGAGTTCCCCATCGAAGACATGATTCCCACCCTGAAGACTGCCATCAGAGCTGTCAGGTAATGTCCCCTCGGCACCACCTGTGCCTGTGTGCCTCCCCAGCTCCTGCTCAACTCCCACAGGACGGGGCTTATAATAACGTTCTCTTGTACTTTAGGAAGAGGGGAAAGAAGCCCCTCCACTAACCCCGAGTCAGGTCCCAGGAGTATACAAATACTATATGCCGCCCCAAGAAAAATGATCCAGACTTTAGCAAGCCATGATGGGTGACTCTGGGGTGCCTGCCTTGTTATAAACATGCCCCACACCCCCCGACAGTATTTCCACCTGCTCTGTTCTGCTCTGCCTGTAACCACCATGTATTGGAAAGGGTGTCAGGGTGGAGGGTTTTCTTCCTTTAAGGCTTCTTGCTTAAAATGGTTTTTCTTCTGCCTAACTTCATCCATATAGTTCTTTTTAAGTAGTTCGCATTTTTAACAAGATAATAAATTATAGTTTTTTTCATGTATCAGCAGAGACCATAATCCATCCCAGCTATTTTTGTTTTGCTTCAGAATTCTGCAAGAAAGTGAAAAAGTAGGCTACTACTGAAACTTTATCAGCATGTCAGCGCTTTATAAAGGTAGCAGTGAATTCTAGAAACCAAGGTGAATTCAACTGATCGTGGTATTTTCAGCAAGATTCCCAGTCTAATAGATAGGGAAGCACAGTAGTGCTATAATGTATAGACCTCAGCGAAGCCTTGGATGTGGATTTTCCTGACACCTTTAGGTAGGATATGACGAAAGTGTGGTTGTATGAAAGCATAGCTATCTGGATTTCTAACTAGCTGAAAGCCCTTATCAAAAGAAAACAGGTTAAGGAACCTGAGTTGGCCTGGAGGGAGATCTCTGCTGGGATACTGCATGGTCTGGTCTCTGCCCTCCTCTTTTAGCATTTTCACTGATGTCTTAATTCAGAGGTCATCACACTTTCCTGTAAAGGATCAAATAGTAAATGTTTTAGGCTTTGTGGTCCATAGGTCTCTGCTGCAAGTGTTCAGCTCTATCATTATAGCACAAAAGCCACCATAGACAGTGCATAAAGGAATGGGTGTGGCTGAGTTGCAGTAAAAACTTATCATCAAAAACAGGCAGTGGGCCAGAGTTGGCCTGTGAGCCTTAGTTTACAGACTCTCACCTGTATAGAACTATTTAAAGAGAAGGCTTATAAAATGGCACAAAGTTGGGAAGGATGGCAAGCAGATTAGATAGTGTCATAATCAATATATCAAAATAATGTCTGGAGGTTGAAGCCCCAAGCTATGACAAACAAAATGAACTTTGAATGCACCATAAAAAAGACTTGTGCAAGTACCAGATGGAAAGGCCTGGGATGGGCTGTGACCTCCAGACACTGACCTGTGATTAGGGGTTTGAATTGACTCTGTGCTCAGCAGGAGTTAACTTTACGATGAGGCTCTCAAGGAACACTACCCATCAGGGGGTGATTTGATTGCTTTCCAGGGAGGAACCAATAAAGTATGGAGGTGAGGCTTTGATTTCATCCACCAGTTCTGAGTGCCCCACTTTATAAAGAATCTGGGAAAACTCAAAGAACAGAGCTAGCTTTTCTTTTCTAGGAGCTCCCAAGCAAAAGAATTAAAGAGGCTGTTGAGGATGAGCTACCTCAGCTGTCCTCAAACGGAAAGCAGTGTGACAGTGATTAAGAGCACCAGCCTTGTCAGCACCCTACCTGGGTTTGAGGACCAGCTCTGCCCTTATTAGCTATGTGGCCCCAGGACAATGCTGAAGCTCTGAATCACAATCATATCCATAAATGGATCTGTTATCAGGATTGTTCATAAAGCACTAAGCTCACAGTCTGGCTGCTCAATACATACTAGCTGTTATTGATACTATGATTTGCTTATTATTCAAATGATTGAAGGGAGTAGTCCTGATGGAGACGTACTAACTCTGTGTAGTTCCAAGGGGTAGAACCAGAACCAAAAGTTGGAAGCTCTTCCAGCGGCTGTTTTCTCTTCGGTTCTTTTCTCCCCCGCCCCTGAGTTTGCTAGCCTTGTGTTACAGCTTCCTGCGCTCTCCACCCATGATGCAAAATGCCTCTGCTTTGCCTTGCAGAATTCTACAATTCCGTCTCTATAAAAAAAAATTCAAGGAGACTCTGAGGCCTTACGACGTGAAAGATGTGATTGAGCAGTATTCTGCAGGGCATCTCGACATGCTTTCCAGGATAAAGTACCTTCAGACGAGGTGAGACAGTCACGTCTGGAGGGACTGCACTCCCCTCAAAGCCATATGAACCTTAGAGTTTAAGGTGGGAGATACTCAGAAATAATTCAAAATGCAGGGAGAGATTTTAAGAAGAAAAATGGATGTCTAGGCCAGCAAAGCAGCAGATCAGACAGACTGTGTAAAAGCTGTACGACATTGTCACGGCCGAGGTCAGCACCCTGATCAGGCCTGTCGGAGACGAGAAGGCACATGCTTAAATGGCTTCTGACTGTGATGCTTTTGATGTTAACAACAAAACAGGATCATCTAAACCAAATCCAGCTGCCTAATTCTAAATATAATTCTTTACCACATTAAAAAATGTTCATCAGGTATTACTTATAATAATGAAAAATATGGAAACAGCCTCAATGTTCAACTAATAGTCGCCATCATTTTTATTGAACTCCTGAGTACTTCGCCTACATGTATATACTCCTTTATGAAATCACAAGGTATTGTATTATAGTGCCATTTTTCCAATGAGGAAACTGAAGCTGAAAGGACAGAGGAGCTACGCCGCTAGCAGAGAGTAGAGCTGGGAATCAAACCAGCTCCAACTGATTAGAAAGTCTCTGTTCTCTCTAACACACCACATTTCCTTAATTATAAAATAGTGGGTAAGGAAAGAATGACGCCTGCTCCCATTACAATGTTATGCAGCCACTGGTTGGGTGCAGTGGCTCATGCCTGTAATCTTAGAACTTTAGGAGGCCGAGGCGCATGGATCAGTTGAGGTCAGGAGTTCCAGACCAGCCTGACCAACATGAAGAAACCCCTTCTCTACTAAAAATACAAAAAAATAGCCAGTCATAGTGGCAGATTCCTGTAATCTCAGCTACTTGGGAGGCTGAGGTAGGAGAATCACTGGAACCCAGAGGCAGAGGCTGCAGTGAGCCGAGATTGCACCATAGCACTCCAGCCTGAGCAACAGAGTAAGACTCCATCTCAAAAAAAAAAAATGTTACGCAGCCATAAAATAATATTTAGAAAAAGTATATAATGATACTTTTTAAATTACATGATTTGTGAATATATATGCATGATATAATTACTAATAACACATGCAGACATGTATATACACATATATATGCATATGTATATATTTATAGCTACATATGATATTTCTATATTCATATATGTCACAGGATACATATACTCTGCCTAGACCTTATGATGATAACTAATATATATTATGATATGATTAATAGCAAAAACTTGGAACCAACCCAAACGCCCATCAAAGATAGCCTGGATAAAGAAAATGTGGCACATATACACCATGGAATACTATACCACCATAAAAAAAGGATGAATTCATGTTGTTTGCAGGGACATGGATGAATCTGGAAACCATCATTCTCAGCAAACTGACACAAGAACAGAAAACCAAACACCACATGTTCTCACTCATAAGTGGGTGTTGAACAATGAGAACACATGGACACAGGGAGGGGAATGTCACACACCAGGGCCTGTTGGGGGTTGGGGGCTAGGGGAGAGATAGCAGGGGGTGGGGAGATTGGGGAGGGATAACATTAGGAGAAATACCTAATGTAGGTGATGGGGGGATGGAGGCAGCAAACCACCATGGCATGTGTATACCTATGTAACAATCCTGCAAGATCAACACATGTACCCCAGAACTTAAAGTAAAATAAATAAAAAATAAAAATAAATTTTAAAAAATACACATATATGCTTATTCAGAAATTCACAGGACATGTACACAATTTCCCATATCAGGGCCTGGAGAAAAGAGGTAGGACTTCCCCCAAGAGATTGCAGTGGCTGTACTGAGTGATGACTCCATATGTGACTTTGCTTCCTACTTTTAAAATATATCAAATCTTTAATACATTGTAAAAATGCTCTTTTAAGAAAACATTTTTTTAAAAAGGGACAGTTATGATGTCAAGAGTCAGGGAATAACAGTCAGGAAACCAAAATTCTGTTTGCAGTTCACTCTCTGATGTGTGTGAGATTTCCAGTGGCCACCCATCCTCTCTGGCCTCAGCTTCCCTGTCTGAGTAATGTTGGCCCATGGGAGTGTCCTGTCAGAGAACAGGAACATCACACTGACTGGGTTGGATGTTAACGATACTGTCAGGTTGGAGGTGTGCTTCTCCATGGCCTTTCTTTATCTCTAACTGGAATATCAACTTTGACTTCCGAGTATAGTGGTAGCCACATAGTCAGTGCTCAATGCCTGCTGAATGAATAGATGTGTGAACAAATTCTGAGCCTAACATGCTGTTATTTATGCAGGTATGGCTCTCTGAGAGACGAGGATGAAGCATGATGTCTAAGATATGCCAGACTCCAAAAATACCAGCCAATTTTAATAAGCATGAAGTAGACTATGATAGTGTCATGATTTTTGCTACTTATTAAGCAAATATGTTTCTAGGGAGGGTGAACATCTGGATCTCTGATTGCATATCGCCAGCCATGCTGGGGCAAGAGAGAAAGGAAGTGCTGTCTGTGGAGGAGCAGCTGGGTTTCCAGGGAGGAGATGGAATGAGCCATAGCTATTTCTGGGTGCATGGTCTTAATGGTCCTGGACCTGCAATAAGCCTTCAAGCCTGCTTTCACTCCCACCCCTGTCCCAACCTGCAGCGTGGTAGGCAACATGTCTTTCCTATTGGTCCAGGCATACAGCAGGAACTGATGACTCACAGAATATTATGCAGCCATAAAAAAGAACAAGATCGGATCTTTTGCAGGAACATGGTTGGAGCTAGAGGCTATTATACTTAGCAAACTAATGCAGGAACAGGAAACCAGATACCATATGTTCTCACTTATAGGTGGTAGCTAAATGATAAGAACTATGAACATAAAGAAGGAAACAACATATTCCAGGGTCTTCTTGAGGCAGTAGGGTGGTAGGAGGGAGAGGAGCAGAAAAGACAACCCCCACGACACATGTTTACTTATGTAACAAACTTTCACCTGTACCCCCAAACCTAAAAGTTTTTTTGAAAAAAGGAGCTGGTGCCTCATGCAGAAATAGAAGCAGGAGTGGAAGCTGGTGGTGGATCTATCTACTGGCTAGAGATGCCCACAGAGCAGCCATAATGTGTGCAGCTGAAAAATGTAGCCTAGGATTTGTCTGTAAAACTCCCTAACTAGACGTTTTGGGAAGGGATAAAAGAACTGGAAGACAAGACAGGTTTGCAGTGCACCTATGACATTTCCTATAAAAAAGAAATTAACAAGATGCAGTCCTCACCTCTCTCAGTGGATTGTCTCCTTCCCTCTCCCCTGGGATAAAAAGATGCTTTCAGTATCATCAGATGGAAAAAAAGCCTAAGAATATACTGACGTTATAGGTTCTCCCTGTCTTTCTTTTCTCTGTAGCTACCATGCACTCTCCTCCTCTCCTCTCCTCTCCCCTTTCCCCCTCCCCACTCCCCTCTCCTCTCTCCCTTCTCCTCTCCTTTCTCCCCTCTCCTATCCTCTCCCCTCCACCTCCCTTCTTCCCCCCCCTCCCCTTTCCCCTCTCTCCCTCCCCTCTCCCCATCCCCTCTCTTCTTTCCCCTCCCCCTCTCCCCTTTTATATTGTCTAAACCCTTATCTCATTTCAGAGATAATAGAATGATTTGTTTTCCTGCCAAAACAAAGCTCTGTGTAATTTAATCCATGCTCTGTTTGTTTCTTTCAGAATAGATATGATTTTCACCCCTGGACCTCCCTCCACGCCAAAACACAAGAAGTCTCAGAAAGGGTCAGCATTCACCTTCCCATCCCAGCAATCTCCCAGGTGGGGCCAGTGGACATGGACTGATGAGCCAGGGGTACAAAATTTGTAAAGCATCCCCCCTCAAACCTCAACTGGGGTCCTTTATGTGGGTGAAGTTTTTACTCTCCTAAGTAAAATGAAGAAAGAGTTTGAAGCTTGTTTCAGTTGGTGGCCACTTAAAATGTTTCTGTATACAAAAATCTTCTCACTCCTTTTCCCAGACCATGTGGGTGATAATTCTTCCTGTGACTTTTGAAAATGAAAATAGCTGCACCGGTTTCCCTGTTATAAAATAAGAGGAGACTTATGAGCTGTATTGGAACAGGAAGAAAACTTCATGTGAGCAGAACCCACAGCATTCTCCATCCTGCATAATTACTTTTGAGTTGATTGATACCCCTCCCAGGACAAAGCCAGAGAATCCACTCAGATATCAGCCCCCTGACAACACTGTAACACAGAGAGCTTTGTTCTTTAACAGAGCAGCTCTCCTCCTTCCAAAGCTTTGTAATTTTGAATAAGATGTTCTTTAGAAAATCCACTGCCTAAATTTATATCTCTTTATTCCCAAATGTCTTCAAGGCAGGTAATACAATGAGTGAGGGAGTTAGGCTTAAGAAATATTATTAACCTTCCTCTTATAAAAGAATCAAGAGGCTGAGAGTGGTTGCTCACACCTGTAATCCCAGCACTTTGGGAGGCCAAGGTGGGTAGATCACAAGGCCAGGAGATTGAGACCATCCTGGTCAACATGGTGAAACCCTGTCTCTACTAAAAATACAAAAATTAGCTGGGTGTAGTGGCGCATGCTTGTAATCCCAGCTACTTGAGAGGCTGAGGCAGGAGAATCGCTTGAACCTGGAAGGCATAGGTTGTAGTGAGCCAAGATCACACCATTGTACTCCAGCCTGGTGACTCTGTCTCAAAAAAAAAAAAAAAATGAAGAGCATCAACATAATGATAGAAAGCATTTAATATTTAACCTCAGTCCTGGGGATAGAATAGGGAGTGATGGGACCTTGGAGGACACATGCCCCAACTAAAGGAGGTAGGAATGAAGGCCCTTCCTCCTTTTAGGAATGAGAGTCCTACCTCCTTTTAGGAATGAAGGCCCTACCTCCTTTAAGGAATGAGGGCCCTACCTCTTTTTAGGAGTGAGGGCCCTACTTCCTTTTAGGAATGTGGGTCCTATGTTTCCAGAAAACAGAATATCCAGCTTTTATGTGAAATTCTCAATGTTTGAGATGGCTTACATGTTTTAAAACCTTGTGCAGGCCAAGGAGAACACCAGTCGGCTGGATTTAGCACGTGGGCCACTAGTTTTTGACATCTTTTTAAAATTTAAGGCTGCTCAGCTAAAGACTGCCCTACCGAGCAGGATTCAGTAGCCTATGCGAGAGAGAAATCAACTATTGAGAAAGTGCCTAGCATGAATGGTTTCTAGGAAATAGCTGGACTCCCTTAAAGTGCTGATGTGCAAAGAACATAAAAATAATGAAACTAAACAGAATTTAGGCAGATATTAACTGTGGGTAGCCAAAAATTAAATTCAGCACACATTTCAATTTCATTCCTTGCCAGTGTCATCTTTTGCATCATTTTCCAAATATAAATTTCATCTTTTGAAATCATTTTCAAGATTTGGGATTTTTTCTTTCTTACTAAAATTGGCCAGATGAAATATTTATACCCACTGTATGTAATTTCAGGCATTAGATGACCCCTTCTCCACCTGCACACACACTCAGAGTAAAAGTCTCAGGTCTCAAATCCGAGACTGAAAGGCTAAGGAATTTAATTTAAAGGAACTAGACACTCTAGGTACTGTTAGGTGCTTTATAATCTTTAACACAAAGCAAAGCTTCCTTAATAGCAGCTTAATATTTGGCTTCAAATTTTCCTACGGTGAAAGTAAACATGAGATACCAGTGTTGAATGCAGAAAAACTCTGACTTTTCCTGACTCACATATGCCTCCAATGCTGAATGGTGCTCTTTTATGCCACCCAAGTGGGAGGGTGAGAACAATGGCTCTATTGGCTGTGGCCTGCCTAGCTGAAATGACTTTGCATAGCAAAAATAGATATAATGATCTCATAGAAGTGTTCACTTCTTCTTAGGAATGAACCATATGTAGCCAGAGCATCCACATCAGAAGTCGAAGACCAAAGCATGATGGGAAAGTTTGTAAAAGTTGAAAGACAAGTAAGTCTTTTTTGTCTCTCACCAAAAACTAGGTCTGTAAAATTTATTTTCAAGTGTCAGTTTGTTTTGTTTTGTTTGTTTGTTTGTTTGTTTTGAGATGGAGTTTCACCCTTGTTGCCCAGGCTGGAGTACAATAGCGCTATCTTGGCTCACTGCAACCTCGGCCTCCTGGGTTCAAACGATTCTCCTGCCACCGCCACCATGCCCAACTAATTTCTGTATTTTTAGTAGAGATGGTTCTTGCCATGTTGGCCAGGCTGGTCTCGAACTCCTGACCTCAGGTGATCCCCCTGCTTCAACCTCCCAAAGTGCTGGGATTATAGGTTTGAGCCACAGTGCCCAGCGCCCCCCATTGTTTTTCAAAGGGAGATAAGATACTTGAGTAATACTACCTACAATTCAAAAAAGATGTGGAAATTAAATCACTGATTGAGCATTTACTGCATGTTCACATGCAAGTTAATTATTGTTCTGAGCCTCAGTTTTCCTCATCTGTAGTATGGGGATTATAATACCCTATTAGGTTGCTGTGAGGATTAAGTTGGTACATGAAAATTACCTAATAATAATATTAGTGGGCACAGTGAACACTTGATGGCAGCTACAGTTATCATGCATTTCATGGTGACCCCTTAGGAAATGTTAGTGACCTGCCCTGTATATTGCTTGTCCTTCTTTTCTCAATGTCCAGGCCAGTGGTGGCCTTTGTGAAGAGGCCGGGAGGAGGGCAGGCTATGGGTGAGATCCATTTTAGGTGGAAAGGGAAATCCGCTCACACACAGCACTGTGGAGCTCACTCTCGCTTTCATAGCAAAGAGCTCATAGTCTAGTATCATCTGCCCAACTCTACATTAGATAAATGGTACTGCCGTTTTTTCAAGGATCATATTAATCCTTGTGTTTTATTCAAAACTGGAAATGGGATCTGTGCAGGAGAGGTAGGAGAAAATCAGAATCATTTCCTTTTTGTTACATCAAGAATTTTGTTTTGATTTTTACATTTGAATTTATAATTTCAGCTCTACTTGATTTGTCTGTGTCTTTGTTCTCTTGCCTGTGAAATAGAGATAATAATAGTATCCATCTTGCAGGGTTGTTGTGAAATTCACATGAGTCAATAAAGTACATAAAACAGTCAGATACTAACTTTTCTATAAGAGTCAGTTATTATTGAGGCTCAGATGCCATCCTGGCCTCTGCTGATTATGGTACTCATCTTCTCACCAGTAAAATGGGATGATACACCTGACGACAGTGTTTCCTGTTGAGTTGTGAATTGCCAAAGCAAGAACATCACACACATGTGCGCACACACTCATGTATATTCATTCACAAAAGTTCAAATAAGGTACCAATTTCTGCAGGCAAGAGCAAACTGCCAGGTAGGGTCTTCAGTTCTGAGAAGCTCAGTTCTTGCCAAGCACGGCCCTTGTGTTTTTCGGGCTTATATCACCATGTAGAAGAAACACACAGTAACAGTCCACACGTTCTGTCTAAGGAAATGTTCATAAATTGAGAACTCCTGCTCCTTGACCCAGGCCGCGTTAGCAAGGCCACCTCCTCCTCTAGGGGACAAAGCAGGCCTGTAACACTTCAAAGCATCTCTCTACTTTCCACCGTTGCTTCCTAGAAAGCCCTTGCCTTGGTTTTCTCTAGATTAGCACTAATACATGTACAAGGCTTGTGAGTAAGAGGCAGAAAATAAATTATTAGCTGCTCTTATTATTATTAAGAGTTGCAAGAATGTTCTTCCCTTCTGAAAAGTAAATACACTATTAGAATATTTCCTCCCAACCAACAGCAATGACCCCTACCCTCAGAGAAAGCGGCAGTTCACAGATTCATTTATTTTCCAGGTTCAGGACATGGGAAAGAAGCTGGACTTCCTCGTGGATATGCACATGCAGCACATGGAACGGCTGCAGGTGCACGTCACTGAGTACTACCCAACCAAGGGGACCTCCTCGCCAGCTGAGGTGGAGAGGAAAGAGGACAACAGGTATTCCGATTTGAAAACCATCATCTGCAACTATTCGGAGACAGGTCCCCCGGAACAGCCGTACAGCTTCCACCAGGTGCCCATCGACAAAGTCAGCCCCTATGGGTTTTTTGCACATGACCCTGTGAACCCACCCAGAGGGGGACCCAGTTCTGCAAAGGTTCAAGCAGCTCCTTCTCCCTCTGCAACAACATATGCAGAGAGGCCCACGGTCCTGCCTATCTTGACTCTTCTCGACTCACGAGTGAGCTACCACTCCCAAGCTGAACTGCAGGGCCCCTACTCGGACCGAATCTCCCCCCGGCAGAGACGTAGCATCACGCGGGACAGCGACACACCTCTGTCCCTGATGTCGGTCAACCACGAGGAGCTGGAAAGGTCTCCAAGTGGCTTCAGCATCTCCCAGGACAGAGATGATTATGTGTTTGGCCCCAATGGGGGGTCGAGCTGGATGAGGGAGAAGCGGTACCTCGCCGAGGGTGAGACGGACACAGACACGGACCCCTTCACTCCCAGCGGCTCCATGCCTCTGTCGTCCACAGGGGATGGGATTTCTGATTCAATATGGACCCCTTCCAACAAGCCCATTTAAAAGGGGTCACTGGCTGACCCCTCCTTGTAATGTAGACAGACTTTGTATAGTTCACTTACTCTCACACCCGACGCTTACCAGCAGGGACACCAATGGCTGCATCAAATGCATGCGTGTGCGTGGTGGCCCCACCCAGGCAGGGGCTTCCCACAGCCTCTTCCTTCCCATGTCACCACAACAAATTGCTTCCTTTTCAGCATGGTTTGCATGACTTTACACTATATAAATGGTACCGCAAATCTCTTCTAGGATATGCATTTATCTGCTGTTCTTGCTTTTGATCACGATTGGACCAGTACAGGGAGAAATTACTGATGAGCCATGCTATTTGTCTGTTTGGTTGGCTGATTTGGGTTTTGGTTTAGTAAGCAGAGAAAGTAGTTTAAGTTATTTCTAGGATCACTGCCCTCTTGTATAAAACACTCCAGCGATTAACTGTTTTTGAAAGCAAGGAAATAATTTTCTCAACAAAATCACAGTGTGTATCAGTGGGGCTGCCTGCTGAGCTAATATTAGGAAAGGAATGAGATAGTCATTGTGTCTCTAAAACAAAGAATCTAAACAAATATTTAAGGGAAAACTGGCAAAACCTTTTAAAAGCTCTCAAAAAGACCTCAGTTGGTCTGATATTTATTTAGCATCATGCCTCAGTTTCCTTATCTGTAAAAAGTGGTGGTAATCCCAAGTGTAGCATTTCTGATGGGTTATGAATTGGCAGGGAGAAAACATACATACACACACACACACACACACACACACACACACACACACACAAAGTTAAAATAGTTTCTAATTTATGTAGCCAAGGAAATGGAATTTATCAGAAGTGAGATGCCCCTCTGGGCAAGAGCTAAGTTCAGTGCCTTTAAAATGAAGTTCCAACTCACATTTCTCCCCACAATACAGAAGTACAAAATATCCATCAAAAATAGAAATTAGAGTCAAGAAGGCACACAGAAAGTATCTAGTCCAAGTACTTCCTTTTATAAATGAAGAACCTTAGGCTCAGGTAAAGTGACACACCCAGAGTCACTCAGTTGTCTCACAGAGAACCAGGACTCAAAAGTCAGGTGTGCTCACTCTCTCCCTGCCCTTGTTCCCCCTCACCACACCACTCTTCCATTTATATCATGCATCCTAGAGATTGCGCCAAGATATATGGCTTTGTGTTGTGTGGAAAGCACTCAGTTTATCCAGCAGGAAGGGGACTTCCATTTTTATTACAGAACATGCTTGCTGGCTGCATTGCATTTTAGATCTAGGAAAAAATAATACAGCAAACTACATTCACTGATGCACAAATAGGCAAATTTTCCAGAACCATCCAATTTTACTTTTCCTAATGTATGGAACCAACCCAGATTTTTTAAATGAAACTACTAAAACCACATGTAACCATGAGACAAGCAAGCTAAAATGTAAGCAGATAGCCTGGGAAGCACTGCCCTACTGTACAGGTGTGACATTAAGCACAAGTCATCTGTGGCCACTTATGAGATGTTGTTATACTTGGAAAAACTTTGGTGGAAAAGGTTTCTGGTAGGCTTAGATTGAATTAGCTAAATGACCACACCACAGCATTATTGTCTCCCTCTTCTCACACACCTAGCACTGGTTGTGGATAGTTACCCTGGTGATGATCAGGATAATCCAGATGACCCGAACCAATGTCTGTATGCAACTGCCACTGCTATTCTCCTTCACAGTCTTGTCAAGAGCCACAGTAGCTATGGCAGACGTTTGATTGATGGTGTCATCATTTCCTAATACAAGAGTCTGGCACTATGTTGAAGAGAAGAATCACTTCCTCAGAGATAGGTTCCTTTCAACTCACATGTCAACAGGTACTGTACAAAAAGCTCAGAATACAGTAATGATTAGCGCTTGACCCCTGACTTTAGGAGCTTACAACCAAAGCCCGAAGTCCTTGGCCAAGGGCAGACATGGTGAGTGGCAGAAAGGTGTTTTTCATTGAGAGCCCTACAAATGGATGGGTGTAGACCTCGAAGTCTGAGATGGGAAATACACCAGAATGCTCAACACATCAGACATGAAGCCCATCCCTTATGGTTTTCCATTTGATGTGCTGGAAATCTGAAGGACAAATGGCATGAGTGATTTGGGTCTCTTCCCCACTCCTTCAATATGGCCGAAAGTGCCACTGGGGATTATAATCTAAGAAACCCTATGCCCCTTCCTTAGGGGTTGATTATTGGATCCTGATCTTCCTGGAATCTTTCACTTGAGATGATCACACTGCCTACCATCCAATATGTTACTATGCTCTTCTTTATGTACATGACTTACTGGAAACCAACAAAAAAGGAGAGTGAATCACATTCTCCACATACGCACCAATTAATTTTTTAACCTATTAATATTCTTGCAGAAACTACTAACCTAAATATCTTACAAATAGATGCATTTTCCAGCAACTCATTGGAGTTCTAGCTTAAAGTATTTACCATTGATCCACAATTGGGGGAACTACCTTAGGTTCTTTTAATAACCTAGAAAGGATTAGAGCTTATATAGTTTTCTAAACCATAAGCAGGCAGTCCAGCTTCCCTGCTGGATCATAAGAACAGGACAGCAGGGATTGGGTCTATATTGATCAATAGCAGGGAAGTATTGATCTTCCAACATCTAATAAGTCGTATTTATCAGTATAGACACAGACAAAATACGTGTTTTATGAATGAATAAATGATAAGAACCTTAAGAGCTGTCTTTTTCCCATTTAAGAAAACAAAAACGAAAAGAGAAACATGATCTTCTGGAATATTTCTGCTTTGATATCCTCCTTTTGTTCCCCAAAAAATAGATTCCAGAAAGGCAAACCGAACCTGCTCAAGTTGCCTACTTAGAGACAAGCTCATCAACATGGCTCACAGTGAGCAAGCAGAAATTCAGGGTCTGGAACTGAACATGAGTTACAGGAAGAAGCAATGTGTACTCCCACAAAGATCCTTTTGTCAGACAAAGGAACAGCATGATAATCCAATGGAACTGGTTAATAACATGACCCGAGATGACACGACTGCAGATATACTGGTCGTTCTGAAACTTGCCCAAGAAATTGCAGTCCTTTTGGCAGAACCTCATGAAATATTGACAAATTAATTCCATCATCAAAAGTAGGAATATTCACAAGTGAAACTATGATCTAATGTATGTATTTGGTCCTTTTGGGTCACAATGTGACATGAAAATTTTAAAAGGTCATATTTTATCAGGATCAAAATAGATGAGATAAATCAACTTCACAAATGTTAGGTGAAACATGATCCTATTGGGCTGAGAAAAAAGGACTTGAGATCAAGTGTGAGTTTTGACTATCAAATTCCAGCACAAAAGCAAATATCAAAAGTTTAAGAAAAAAATTATTGCAGGAAAAGAAAAACACATCAATTTGAGAAAATGCTACTGAGTAACTTTGTTTTTAGGACTGGGGGTTTAGGCTTATTAGATATGACATTGATATAACAAAGCCCTAGTTTTTACGAAAACATAACCAGATAATCCCAAGGTATATAAGTTAAAATGAACTAATGAATCAGCAATTATGCATCCTATGCCTATTTGGGCAAGGTAATTCCTAGACACTGTAGTTTAAAAGAATAATTTCCTGTAGAAAAATCTAATATAACAGGACCTACTCATAATTTGGCAAAATCATTCTCATAATTCCATGCTACTGTAATGGGAGTGTAATGAAGAAAAAGTCATTTGTTTATTCATTTGACAAGATTTATTAAGCACCAATGTATGCCAGAACTGTGCAGTGCACTGGAAATTCAGAGATAAGAAAACCACAGTTTCTGCCATCAAAATGCTAGGAATCTAGAGTTCTCAGATATCAGAGGTCCCTTCAAACTATGTCTACCAGGAAAAGAAAATAACTGATTTCATCCCTGCAAACAACTCTATACAGACAAAACTGCTTCCTAGCTTGGAAACTGTGGGAAATTAAACATGAAAATGAGAGCAAAGATTCTACATCAAAATGCAATGATCCTAGCAGCCCCGTGAAGGCTGAGTGGGTTGAATGGGGACTTTGAGTTTGGATTCAATGCTTTGAACTTCATAGCTCCAGAGAAGCTGTGGTTAAAAAAAAAAAAAAAAGAAGGGTTCTAGGGAACCTGAGGAAGGTTGTTGGAGAAACCAGCTTTCTTCTCTCTTAATCCCTACCAAGATTGAGACCAGGCAAGGAGCTGAGCTACTTTCATTTCATCATGTTGACCAAGAGAAGCTTGTGATATGGACTATGGCACAGCACCTATTTCAAGAGAAAGATGTTACTCTACTTTTGGGAACCTGCAGATCAGATTCTCCTGGGGCAAAAGAAGAAATTTGTTCAGCAGGCTAAGAAGTCAACTGCCCTTTGTACAGTGCTGCCAAACACACCCCAGGGTCCTCCCACCCCATGCTTCCCCCAGAAGATGCCACATAGCTGGTATTTGGTTTTCATGAATAATCAAAGATTCTTCTTTGCTTTCTGAACCCCAGGCATCCTTAGGAATTTGCTCCAATGTCCTCACTTGTCCTTGAAGACTTGTTTTTCAGGATGTGAGCTTTTTAAATCTAAGTTGTTTCTTTATATCCAAATCAACCCCACACTATTGTGGCTGACATTACACCATTCCAAACTGAGCCAACTGGCCCCTAAGCAAGCCAGCAGGCAGCCCCTCACTAATGCTCAGTTTAGAATATGTTGGGACCAGGCTATCTGCATAGCTTTACTGGTTTTAGAAACCAGTAATGGCAGTGTAAAAGAGACAGGAAGCTTACAGAGATGACCTGGAAGAAAATTTGAGTTTCGGCACATTCAAAAACATTTGACTCTTCTACCCTGTTTAGATTTTCAAATGATGCTCAGTTTAGAATATGTTGGGACCAGGCTATCTGCATAGCTTTACTGGTTTTAGAAACCAGTAATGGCAGTGTAAAAGAGACAGGAAGCTTACAGAGATGACCTGGAAGAAAATTTGAGTTTCGGCACATTCAAAAACGTTTGACTCTTCTACCCTGTTTAGATTTTCAAATGAGACAATCAATATACAAAGTCCCTAGTACAATGACCAGGGACTGATATTTATGTTCTTTTTTTTTTTTTAACAATATGCTTATACTTCATTGTCTCAGTCTTTGGTATTACTTATAAACTCTAAATTTACATCAGAATTTTTTTTCACAAAAAAGAATGGTGGAGATACAATCCCAATTATTAAATCAGGCATTTCACAATTGCTTTTTAAATAAGTACATCTCTATAAATGAAAATGCTTACTTTTGTCCACCACAATAAGGAAGAGAAGAAATACTGGAATGAAGAGAGGCAGGAATGTTGGATCTCAGTGGCTGAGTTGTGGCAGTTCCACTGGACATATAGTACCAGATGTTGCGCCATCTGAATGATGTGTAGGAGATAAAGTCAAATAGCAAGAATAAAGGGCTCATGATTTCCCAAGGAAAGTCTACTGTGCGTGGTGGCTGTCAGACAACACCCTAGCAATGAATCAGGGAACTGCTAGGAGAAAGAGTTGATGCTTAAACCCTCCCTGGGGAGATTTGTTTCCAGCCTTTCACAGCTTTAACCTCAGCAACCCTATAAGAAAATTGTGATTCATATTTTGACTTGTTATCATAGATGCAAGGAGACATAATTTCATGGATTCTAAGATACGTACAAGAAGAGACCTTGGTCACCCAGAACAATCACCTGTCTTTTTAGATCAAGAAGCAGAAGATCAGAGCAAAAAACATCACACCACGCCCCTCAGTGAATGAAGAAGTGATAGAGTCACAGAATAAATCCAGAACTCAGGTCTTCTGATCTTTGCTCCAGAAGTTGGAGACAAAACTAAAAGTAAAATAACAAGTGAAATCAAAGCATCACTGTCGAGCTCAGAATATGAATAAGAACTTCCTGGCCCACTTGAGAAACTGTTAAACCAGACATACCTTTGAAGAATTCTTCCCTTCTCTGGAATAAGATGGATGGTTCCATGCTGTGAAAGATGATGATGTTCCTTCTCCCAGATTCCTGCTGTCTTCAAAAGGCCTAGCAAAAACCACTGGTACTGGGTGCAGTTGAGAAAGGGAATGAAGAAGAACAATCCCGTGGCCATGCGGGAGTTCTACCCTCCACCCTCTGCCCTCTCCTACTTTGTTCCTTCTTGGTCCTGCCGTGTTTGGACTGATTCACCTTTTTGGCCCATCACTTGGACTCATTCAGCTCCAGACTCATGCCTTAGGTTGCATCCTTATCTATAGACTGATTAAACAGGGTTTCTCCTTGATAAATCTCTATGGTTTTGATTTTAAGAAGTCAGGCATGATTTCTTCTGGGATCTCTATGACCCAAAGTGGCCAGTTTTACCAAAGGTGTCCCTTTGCCCTGGGATCTCTGGGTCTCATCTGAGCACAACTTGAGTCCTCTTGCCTTGTCCCAGAGAATCCCCATGTGGTCAAGCCACAAGCAGATACTCTAGGGCCTTCTCCAAAAGCTACAAGGAAGCAAACAGGACTCAACTTAGGACATCTTATGCATCTTATGTTTAGGTAACTAGGAAATTATTTTAGGAAGTAAACAGGCCTCTGTTGGCTCAAATGAACATCTTCATAGTTAGTTTCCACTTACATTGCTCTCGGGATAACTATTCCAGAATTTGGCAGGGCTCCCCAGCAGTCTTTGTGAATCCCTGTGCTAGGATGCTTCAGTTCTCCTGAGTCAGACTGAAGTGAAAGCTCCTAAGAGATACTCAGAAAGAAGGATGGTGAAGTTCTAGGACAACAGTAGTTGGCCCAGCAATTTTGACGATTGTCATTCTACCTAAGTCTTCATCCTCCAGATAGCACTGTTGTGAGCTTTAAATAAGCTTCGGGGGAAATAATGATTTTTGACACAGCTGAAAATGGGCTGTATGTAAGAATAATTTGAGAACAGCTTACAATTAGGTAGTCAAAAGCCCAGCTCAGTGCTCAGAAATGTATTCGTAATTTCTCTTAGACTTGTCAGACTGCAATTTGATACCTAAGAGTAATAAAGAATGAGAGCATATTTTATTTTCATGTCCCATGCTCTTCCTCTGCCCACAAAAGCGAGCTCAGGGAAGGGGAGAGACTTATACTAAGCGCTCCTTGTGAGTTGCCTGTGACATGATAGCTCTCTCTCAAGTTCATGCAATCCTCATCGCAACCCCATGAGGGAGATGTTATTGTCTCCATCTTATAGATGAGGAAACTGAAGCTGTGAAGGAAAAGACCTTGTCAAAGGTCACACATTGTAAGAAGTAAAGCTGCATATTTAACCAAAGCCTGTGTACCTGTAAAGCTCATTCTCCCTCCCCCTTCTTCCTCTCAAATCAGGCCCTAGCTCCTCCACAATGCTTCGCCCTTCTACATCCACTCAGCTTTACAGTAAAATGATCACAGACTCATGAGTTCCCTGGAGAGTAGAGTGATGCCTGGGCCAGCTATTCCTCTTGGCTGTTCAGCAGGTCCTTTCAGTGGCTTCACAATCCAGCTGTCAGTGGCAGAAAATAATGCCACATAAATTATTCACCTGGTTCACATTGGAATCCATTAGCTCTCGGGGCTTGGTGTGGCTGCAGATCATCCACAAGCAGCCCTTGTTCTCTGCCCCCAAGGAGCTCCTGTCGTTGTTTTTAGCCAAACAAGTTTAAATATCTCCATGTCTCTGCTGACTCTGGTCTTTTGTCTCTAGACTGTACCTTTATTTCAGAGCTCTGAAATTCTGCAGAAACAGGTGGGTCTTTAAAAACATTCCCTGGGAGGCTAAAAACTCAGAACAGTTATGTCTCTCTTTCTCAGTATTAAAAGATCAAGGTTTCCCATGGAAGCAAATCTGATCTGGTAATTGGGCCCTTCTTTACCCCTCTGAATACTTTTCCAAGGAGGGGGCAGCTCCCACTCCCACAGTTCCCCTGAGAGTCCAGGTGGTGGCCGAGTTGCAAAATTTAGGGCAGCAATTTTGCCAAGGGTCAGAGATTCACTGTTGGAGAGGTGAAGTCAGCTCTGCCCCATCCTAAAAAATCATCTCAGAAAGACAGGTGGACTTCATCAGATTTGTCAGTCCTTCCTTGTTTTAAAGAGGAAAATAATCTCTGCCTTGCTTCAGATAGGATATGGCTATTTTTTTCCTCCTTTTTCTAATGTAGCAGTGATTGAAAACACCAGTCTTTGAAGAACAAATTGAGGTTCCCAGTGACATGAATCCATTATATTTGATTTTGGGTTGTATTTTTTAACCCCTTTTTATGGCATAGAATTCTGGTGCCTTGCTCCCTGGGTTTGTCTCCGTGCTACGAGTAGGCTTTCTTCACATTCTGGCTTACAGGGGAACACAACTATTCCACAAGTGGCCTTTAGTGCTCTTTATAATATGATTTCCTGTAATTTTTAAACTGTATGTGTAATTTATATTCTGGCTCTGTCCAATATTTGAACAACTTTAATAGGTTGATTTCCATATATATTATGCAAATAATTCTTACCTGATTTTTTATGTTCTATCTTAAATAAATACTGCACCACTTATTAATAAATAGACATTTCAGTGGTTATGTGGAGGAATGTTATTTGCTTCAAAACAATTTTTATGAGATTTTACTATTTATCATAGATAACACTGACTACTACTAATGGAAAACCTCTAAATATCGATGGCCTAACACAACAAAGATTTATTTGTTGCTCAAATCATAGTCCAGTGTAGATTGTGTGAGTTGCAAAGAGTGATGCAAGGATTTGGGCTATGGAAGAGCTGCAGTCCTTCACTTCTAGCTACAGAGCCAGGAGAAGATCATCTAGAAAAGCATTACCCACATCTTCCTGCCTTGGACTCAAAGTGACTCATTATTCTCACTCACAAACTCATTGCTTAAACTCAGTCACACTGTACGGGATAATCTGCAAAGGAGGCTGGGAAATGTAGTCTTCATGAATGCCCAGCATGAGGAAATGTGTTGAATATATAGCTTTGCTCACCAGAAAAATACTGTGATTGATCCTATAGATTTCCTTGTTAGTACTGAGTGATGACTAGGTCTAACCCAAGTGTAGTTGTTGCCCAGGGAATAAAATAAGAGAACCAGAAAGTTCCCCTGGGAGTCACTGGAGTTACAAATATGTATGAGGCAGCAGTTTAACAGCATAAAGTGTTGGCAAGAGTTATCTATTAGTAGTATGTATTTCAAATGCAGCAAACAAGAACATGACCTGAATATGTCTCTATTATGAATTGGACCATGGGTGGGTATAATCCCTTCACAGGCCATTTTGCCAACTCTGTCTCCTTAAACATTTGGATATTGACTATAATCCTTGTTTTTTTTTTTCTTCTATTCATTTCAGTTCAAGAACCATGTATTTAAGCAATACTAACTGGATATCTATCACATGCCAAGCATCAGAGATGCAGTATTTCACAATTTAATGTAGTATTGGCCTTAATATGATTTCAGTTCTGTGAGAAGCATGATGAATGAGATATCAAGAGTTCTATGAAAACAAAAAGCATGGTACTGGCTCATATTAGAGGTATAGAAAACACTTCATGCAGAGCATCAGGTATGAATGGAATATTTAAGGACAACTTGGCAAAGCCAAAAATGAAGAAGGAAGTGGAGAAGACAGGCCTGCCAGACACTGGGAAGAGGATATGCAAAGAGGCATGAGGCAGGCTTAGTTTAGAAGTTCTGTTCAAAGGAAAGTTGCATTTTTATATTCTTGTTCTTATGGTCTCCATTGCCTCTGGCAAGCAACTCAATGGGATTTATTCCCTGGGTAAAGAGGAACCATTCCAGGGACAGTAAGAAGGCTGTGTGCTTGGAATGAAGAAAGCAAGAAGGAGACTGATCCAGGGAGATTAGACCTTGAAGGTGTATTAGGGATCTTTGGAACTTTCTGTTCTTAGGTTAAGGAGATCATGCAGCAGTGTAGAAATCTCTTCCCAGATCCACAGTCTGAAACCTCACCCTGCCTTCTGACTTCTGCCTCCCATCCTGATCACAGTTCTCATAATTCAATTTTGGAGTTTTCCTTTCAGAGAAACTACTCCTCTCATATCTAGAGACTGGCAAGTTTCTCCCAGCTGCCTGGTCTCAGTTTCCTGAAGAAAGAATCATATTGTCTTTTTTCTTGATAACTAATGCCATTACCACAAGGACTCATCCCCTACCCTCCTGCCCCCACTCCCCACAATCCCACTCCCTCCCACGGTCCCATTTCAGGGACTTGTAGCACTGGTCCACCTAGGCACCTAAGCCACAGCCTTCAGCATCAACCTTGACTCCCCACAGCCCATGGTTTCTACCTTGTGACTCTCTCCAAGGAGGGTCCTCTTCTTGCCACACTTGCTCTCTTCCTGCTCTATAATGGTCTCTTTGACTCTGGTCTCTTTTTTTCCACTTTAGCCTCTACAGTGTTTGTGACACAGTGGTCTTGAAGAAACAGAAATCCATTCATTTCCTGTTACTATTTATACATTTCACGGCTCTTCGACATCACCTAACATTTACTTAAAAAAATTTTTTCTTTAGCACATACAGTCCTCAATGATCAGCCACTTGCCATGCTCACTCTTACCTGTCCAGCTAAGTGTCGTATTCCTCACCCATTCAACAGTGCGCCCTCCACGATACATATGCTCTGTGTTCTACTCCATAAAGGAAGGCCTGCAACTCCCCAGACACACCCAGTTTTTAAAATAATGCTATATCTCGGTCATGTTGTTTCTTTTGCCAATGAAACACTCACTCATAAGACTTGCTAAGACATCATTTCCTCAGCAAAGTCTTTCCTGAATCTTTCATCCTCCAGGTAGAACAAACCATTCTTCCCTTTTGCCTTGACTATATCTTGTATAGACATCTATTATTGTATCTGTATATTCATTATTTTCTCAGTGGTTTCAGTGTCTATCTTCATCATTTCTCATGACTACCACCACTATTCTGTGAGTTGTCTGAGGATAGACACTGAGTCTTACCAATCCTTGTCCTCAGAAACTATCACAGTGACTGTAAGTGCTAAAGAATGAAACAATGAGTGAATGCAGTCACATTTTAGGTGTGCCATCTATTTCTACACAAATATTGCCACAAACTTAGTAGTTAAAAACAATACAAATTTATTATCTCAGTTTCTGCTGACCAGGAATCCAGGAACAGCTTAACTGGGTCCTCTGCTTTAGGGTCTTACAAGATTCAATTAAGGTGTTGGCTGGAGCTGTGATTTTATCTGAGGCTCAGCTGGGGAAGAATCCACTTCTGGTCTCACATTAGGAACGATTCAGTTCTTTGAGGGTTGTTAAACTAAGGACATCAGTTTTTTGCTGACTGTTGGGCAGAGGTTGCTCTCAGTTCCTTGTCACATAGCCTTCTCCATAGGTCAGCTCACAACATAGCAGCTTGCTTCATCAAAATGAGCAAGGGAGAGTCTGCTGGCAAGATGAAAGTTGCAGTCTTATGTAACATATCATAAAACTGACAACCCATCACCTTTGCCATATTTAACCAATTAGAAGCAATTCACAGATTTTGCCTATGCTCAAGGGGAGGGTATTATTACACAAGGTATAATTGAGACCATCTTAAAACCTGTCTGTCACACTACGTACCCAGGACACTCTCAAAGTTAGCATGAACTTGGTATTGTCTTTAGGTACTAACGAAGCAAATATTAGAGCTCAGAAACCTGACTCCAGCTAATAAGGTGATTGCTTAATTGCTGGACCTAGCCTTTATCAGCCTCTCCCAAGCTCAATTCTGTTAGACATAAGAATAATAGCTAATATTTACTGAGAACTTATATGTGCCAGACATTTTACTTAGTATTCCCTATGAATCACCTCATTTACTCTTCACACTAAATCTTGGTGCTCAGAACTATTATCATCCCTACTTTATAGATAGGGACAATAAATTATAGAGAATTTTAGTCACTTGTCCAGGGTCACATAGCTAATAAATGGCACAGCCAGGATTCAGACCAGGAAGTCGGACTCCAAAACCTTTATTCTATTTTGAATAAAGGTCCTTGCTAGCTAAGCAGGGGATAAAGATGTCTATATTCATTTAATTTACCTAAGTTTTCTCACTCAAGCTCCTTTCCTGCATGCTTCTCCAGGGGTTATATAATGAGTGGTTGTCTCAGTTAGGATCTAAGTGGAAAAATAAGAAAGTCATACACACCCTAGGTAGGTTGAGGAGATATTAATAAAGGGTTTGCTTACAAAGATTTGGCCATAGTTTAGTTAAATCAAGTTGGCATGGTACGGTCCTGCAAAGCTAGCAACAGCCTTGCAAGGGCCAGAACCCAGATGGAGCTTTATGGAGAGGGCCATGTAACAGAGACTATGACCTTGGGCAGTGGACACAGCGGTCTGGTAGTGAACCAGGTAGGGAGGGAGCTAAGGGACTAAAGACCACAACCTCACTCTCTTTCCCTCTTATCCTCTGCTGGTACCTACTGTTGTCTAAACCCAACAGAAAGCCAGGGAGGAAGGAGCCTTCTACATAGCTAATTAGGATGAAAACATGACATGAGTGAGCTCACCACCCAAGGAGCTCTGAGATAAAAAGGCAAAGCTTGGAAAAGCATGAACTTTGGGGCAGATCTGCCTTATGCAGAGGAAGAGGAAAACGTAAGGAAAGACCAAGAAACCATGATCAGTGTAGATAGAAATGAAGAAAGGGTCATGTAACCAGAAAGGGGAGACAAGGGAGGGGGTGGCCATCATATAGAGTAATACCAGGATGTTGAGGTGACGCAGGATATGGATGGGAAAGAGGCCACTCAACTTCTGTAATATAGATAAAGTTGAGGAACACTTTTAAAAGAAAGGCAAAGAGCTGCAGGAAAAATGAGAGTCTAAGTGTTGATGAAATCAATGACAAGTAAAGAGAGTTTGCTATCAGTTGCAAGAGGGAATGATAGAGGAGGCTTGAGTATACTTATAAAATGTGAGAAAAGAAGCAGTTGAGCGGGAAAGAATAAAGACAAAAAAAAAAAAGAAAAGAAAATAGATAATTGATGGCATAAAGTCCCAGAGGAAGAAAATAATCAAATGTAAAAGTAAAACCCATAGCCACAAAGACAATACAATGGCAATTGAACACCTCCTTGGAAATGGCCACTACATAGATTTAATTTAAATTTTTTTTTTGAGACAGAGTCTCACTCTGTTGCCCAGGCTGAAGTGTAGTGGTGTAATCTCTGCTCACTGCAACCTCTACTTCCTGGTTTCAAGTGATTCTCCTGCCTCAGCCTCCTGAGCAGCTGAGATTACAGGCACACGCCACCATGCCAGGCTAATTTTTGTATTTTTAATAGAGATGAGGTCCCACCATGTTGGCAGGCTGGTCTCAAACTCCCGACCTCAAGTAATCCACCAGCCTCGGCTTCCCAAAGTGCTGGGATTACAGTATGGGCCATCACTCCCAGCCTAATTTCAGTGTTATTCAATCATTACAATTTTAAGTCAGTCAATTATAATTCCCATTTTATACATGGGGGAAATTGAGGCTTGGAAACATAAATCTACTCAAGGTCAGACACTCATAAGGGAAAGAGTCACAATTTGAACTTGACCAGGACCACCTGCCCCTAAGTCTCAGGTAACTTCCTTTGGAGAAATAGTGGACTGAAACTTCACTCAGTCCACTAGCCCATGTGGACTGAAGAAAGAATGGATGAATCAAAAAGACTGTGAATTGATGGGAGAGGAAATTAGTAAAGCTTATACAAGGTTGCCTCTCTCTACTGTCAGTACAATGGGAAATAATATTTTTTCATGCGAGAGAAAGAACCTTGAGAGGGTTACTTAACCCTTTTATGGTAAGCATCTATAAAATGGGGAGAATGATATCTATCTTGAAAAGTCATTATCTGGACTGATGTCTGTAGAGTACTTAGCAAAGGATCAATCATACAGAAAATGTTCAGTGAGTGATAGTTTTTGACTCCATCCGATGCCCACACACCAAACTGTCTTAATTTGGGTGTCCACAAAAATAGAGATGAGATGTTGCGTATAGGTGGTTTATTCAGAAAGCATTCCCAGAAAATACAACTCAGAGAGTGGAGAGATGAAACAGGTGGGGTGAAAAGCCAATTAAAGGGTCAGCTGATCCTTGTAAACAACTGAGCTCAATTTCATGGAAATCCACTGAGAAAGTAGGTAAAATGCACCAAATAATTGTCCCCCTTAGAAACAGGAATCTGGGGCTTTTGTCCACAGACTCCTGTTTTGTGGTGTTTGAGAGTCATTCCTGGGGCGTTAAATCCTCTACAGCGTTAAGTTTTCCTGTGCTTCAGGTAAGTGAGCGCGAGCTGCTGAAGCCCTCAGATAGAGAAACAGAAGCATTGCCAGTGAAGGTGGGGAGCTTCCAGTATGCTGAGAATTGTCTGTGAATTGCAGGTGAACTCAGAAATGGGGAGGAAGGACACAGGGAAGGATACCATCAGCATCTGGCACATAAGCCTATTTGAAAACCAGACATACACAAAAGCAAATCAAAACCCGGCCAGGTTGCCACAATTTACTCCGTAAATCTAAGGACAAAGATGTCTAACACTGGGCAAGCTGGTAATGATACTCACGAACACGATTCATTGTGGATACATTGCCTGTCGCCCCTGAGAACCAGGGTAGACATCCACTGCTCTTCTAGAAGACCATCGTCTGGCTGCAAAGTCCATGTCTAGCTCACAAAGGCCTAAGGATAACTTCCCAGTTATGAGAAGTGAACACACTCTGCAAGTGTATATTTCTGTCCAAATAAAACTTACCTACCTCAAGCCTCAGGTATGACTATGTGACAGAGAAAAAGCCTAAAAATTATATCCCTGAAAAAATTTCTTTCCATCTGCACAAATGTAGCAAAAGCCCATTCATAGACTTACCCCCCGATACTCCTGGGAACTTGTTGTTTCTGATAATTTCAGCTTCCAACAGTGGGTATGGGCATCCAGCTGATCCGGGACCCAGTGACTTCTCCACACTGAAGACATGTACGATGTCTCCCCTGAGAAAAGTCCAGTTGTCCCATGTCCTGCCCTTACGTCAGATAAGAAAATATTCCCAGCAGTTTATCTCCTGGTTCTGGGCAGGTCTGCCTCAGGCCAGTGCAGGGCAAGGGAGTTAGCAAAAGGAAGAGGAGTGAGAGATGAGATTTGAGAAGTATCAGGGGTCAGGCCATGAAGGCCCTCATGGGCCCCATTGTAAGGTTGTTTTTACTCTGAGTCAAGAGGGAAGTCATTGCAAGGCATTGAGTAGAGGGATAGCAAGATCTGATTTATGTTAAAAAGAGCTTCTCTGGCTTGAGAATATACTGAAGGAGGCAAGAGCAGAGGCCAAGAGGGTAGTTAGGAGCAATATTGCCTTTGCAATAATCAGTTCAATGAGAGTCAAGAGAGGTTGGACTTAAGTGAGAACAGCGGGGGTAGTGAGAAATGTTCAAACTCTGGGTACATTTTATAAAGTCTTCAGTACTGTGCAGTAATTTCCTAGGCTTTCACATTCATTCACCACTCACTCACTCACACCCAGAGCAACTTCCAGTCCCGTAAGCTCCTTTCATGATGAAGTGTTCTTCTACACGGGTGGACTATTTTTTATCTTTTATACTATATTTTTACTGTACTGTTTCTATATTTAGATATACAAATACTTACTATTGCATTACAATTGTAATAGTAAAATGCAGGTTGTATAAACACAAGCAGTAGGGTCAGGCTTGCCTACCCGACTTTAGTCACCAGCTGAAATCAACTCCAGCCCCCAGCCATTTCTTCAGAAGACTCCCGTGGGCCGGCGTGCCAGGTGATGCTCGGCCCACAGACCTTTGCAACAGGAAGAGGGAACTCATCACCTAGAGACACCTGGTCTGCTCCTTCAATACACATAATTACTGTCAGGTTTTCCCATCCCGTGCTGAATCAGTGCTTTGTCATTCTGCTCACGGATGCTATTCAGCTCATTGCACAGGCATTTTTCTCCCTTGCAGTTGATCTTTCACCACCCTGAGTTTTTGGTAGGATTATTATTCCATTTTTTTCCCAAGAGGATTTAAAGCAATATCAAGCTTTTCCCCACCCCCACCCCCTGTATCTTTCACTAAGAACTCATATAAACCCCATGGCTCTGACCTAGCTGTTAATCTTTTTAGCTGTTTAAGTTCTTTGAAGTCATTTACCCTGCTCAGAAGATAGGTAAGTCGTATGCGGTAGGTATTTTAAAACTTTTTTGGTTCTCCCTCCTCTTCAAAGCATGAAGCCAGCTAAAGAATGCATCTGCTATAATCCTGAGCTCTGGGCTCCCAGATACTGAAGGCTATAAGAGCAGTTTCTATCATCCAATATCTACATTGCATTTAGCTAAGACTCCATCCCTTGATCATTTGATCACAGTCTCTTTCTTGTCGTTGTTCATTTTAAGCTATTGATTAGAAACTTAATGCGGTCACCAGCTGGGAGGATGGTTTCTCCTCACATCTGTGATAAATGAAACATAATCTTTAATCCAGAGCATTGGAATGAGGATGAAAGAGTGCACTAAAAAAGGGCTGGCAGTGAGGCAACAGCCGAAAAGTTACATTTTCTTACTCAGTGTTCAACCAGTGATGGATTTTGGCAGCAAACAAACTGGAGTTCCAATCCTGGCTCTCCCAGCTGCATTCCCCTGGGCCTTGTGTTTGTCTGAGGCTTGGTTTCCTGAAACTATAAAATAAGAATAATAACAAGTCATTAGTAGGGTTGCTTGGAGGACCAAATGGGTATGTAAACCCATTCATTGGTTTACATGTAAAACTCCTAGTACCTCAGATGGTCAACAAATATTAGAATCTTTACCTCTTTTCCGTCATTAGACTTTTTAAGGCAGCCCCTCACCTTTTGGTGTTCTGTCACAGCTCATGGAGCCAAAGCGCCTAAGTTTGAAGTCCAGGGCTGCCCCTGACAGCTTAATGACCTCAGGCAAACTGTCTAGAGTCCCCAGGCTTCTGCTCTCTCCAAGAAGGGGAAGCTGATATCTACATGGAAGGTTACTGGCTGAATGGACCATCGTAATGCCTCAGAACATGTGTCGTTCATTGTGGCTAGCCCACACCAGCGGGCACTCCAGCGTGCATTTCCACGTCTCCACGGCACACCGTAATTATGCTATATTGAATCCAGCACCTTTTGGCTGAAAAGTAGAGTGAAAAAGGCAGATTTGCTTGCCAAACTGAACTAACCTTGGTTGATTTGGGACCCTTGATGATTGGAGGTAGCACGATGTTTAATTAAGACTCCAGAGCATTTGCCGTCACCATCCACCCTCCCGGTTCCAGGGCTGCTGTGATAAAACACATAGATATATTGCAAACTGATTTCACAAGACTCTTGGGTGGATTCTTGTCCCATCAGTCACAGCAATACTTCTCAGCCCTTCTCCCGAGAGTGTGACTGGATTTCTAACCCTTCCACCTCCCAAAATGCTTTGAAATGGTGATTCTGTTTTCAATATCAGGCTTTTTACTGGCACTCCAAGATGGTATTTTGAAAGCAGCAGAGTAAAACAGAACACTGTGGAAAAGGGACTTTCGTATCTGAGAGACCATGGTTCAAATCCCAGTTCTCCCACTTGGAAATCATGTGACTGGGAGCTGGGGCTACACCTCAGACCCCTGGACCTTTATCTTGTGTAACCCAAATATCAATGTCTGTCTCATGGGATGCTTGGGAAGCTAAATAACAGATTGTGCTCAAAATGGGAGGATCAATAAGTTGTACTCTAGGGAAGGAAAACCCTGTTTCCTCTACTCTCTTAGGTTCAATTTCTGAGGTCCTGCAAATTAAACAAACAAAAGAAAGATACAGGAGAAAAATGGTTTTTTTCATATGCTTATATGAGTCCTCACAAAAATGAAATAAAAACCGTAAAAGGGCCATCAGACCTGGGGGCTTATATATCACTTTAATAAAAAGATGAGAAATTTGTGAAGTGACAAGACAAAGGAAAAGAGTTGTGAGCTTCTAGAGGCGGTAGATTGTGGGAAGGAAATATATGGAGAAACCAGTGGAAGATAAGGCTTATTTTTGTAAGGGTTGTTTGTGCGCCCACTCAGCGCCCACTTTCCATCTTCTTCATGGCCATAAAACCCTCTCCAGGAGAGAGAGAATTTCTCAGACATGTCTGCACATAGTCAGGTAGGAGAAGCTCCAAGAAGGCTTCTTTCTGCATCTATTGATTCTCAATGGCCTTCCACTTAAAATGATCCATGAGCCCAAAGTTACTCATTAGGGGATAGTATATTTTGGCTGGCATATTCTGATCCCCTTCAACGTATAGTTATTGTTATCCTATCATCACATGACTTACTCCTCTGCAAGTGTCACTGAAGAAACAAATGTTTATAGATAATTATCCAGTAATAGTCATGAGAAATGTGGTGAAATAATGACAACTTAATTTTATGGTAAAGCTTTGGATCTCTAATTCAGTCTTTTTAAGATATAACTTTGAGGACTGTAACTCTATCATAAGAAGATCATTGTCTGTCTTGCTTACTATTGGAATACCAACGTCTTTTCTTATATTTTATGATTTTTATTATTGTCATTATATTAGGTTGGTGCAGAAGTAATTGTGGTTTTTGCCATTACTTTGCTTTAATTATATTACTTACATGTTAACCATTATATAGCACTTGCCAGACACTGTCCACTGAAGTCTATAAATGTAACACATGTGGCCAGGCACAGTGGCTCACACCTGTAATCCCAGCACTTTGGGAGGCCAAGGAAGGCAGATCACGAGGTCAGGAGTTTGAGACCAGCCTGGACAACATGGTGAAACCCTGTCTCTACTAAAAATACAAAAATTGCCAGGCATGGTGGCATGCGCCGGTAATCCCAGCTACTCGGGAGGCTGAGATAGGAGAATCGCTTGAACCGGGGAGGTGGAAGTTGCAGTGAGCTGAGATCACACTGCAATCCAACCTGGGAGACAGAGTGAGACTCGATTTAAAAAAAAAAAAAATAGTAACATATTTTAATCCTCAGGACAGTCTTGGATGAGGCACAGAGAGATTTAGTAAGTTGCACAGAAGAGCCAGGAAGTAAGCAATCCTCTGACTCCACGGTTTGTGCTCATAACAACTTGCCATGAGCTCCACAGGTAATTTTTGATGAAGTGAAGGTTAAGTAAGTTAACCCAGATCACAATGGCTAACTCAAGGTTCAAGGGAAGTCTGTCTTACCTTAAACCCAGGCTGTCTCCCTGTCCTAGACTGTCCCACAGGGGCCCAGGCTTGCAAAGGGGAGTGTAAAGTCAGATGTTCTCAGTTTTACTATCTGGTGAAGTCTAGTTAGTCGGAAGTGTTCTTCTATAAAACCTATGGATATTCCAAATATTGCATGAGACACACTAAGATGTTATTCATTGTTATCTCAGATTCAAATTTAACTGGGTGTCCTGTGTTGTTTACTTGTTAAATCCGACAACCTTAATCCAAACATATAGTTGACTTGGCCAATGACAAAAAAGTTTAAAAACCAGAGAGAAGTAAAAATGTGTTTTTCTCCAAGAACAAAATCAGTAGGAATTGTAGTCTTTGAGTAATAAATCTTAGCATGTTTACTCTTAGTAAATGGAAGAGGGTGGTTAACATAATAAAGCAGGAGTCGAAAGGAGAGAGAAATCTGTAGCTATTATGTAAGTATAAATGCTTGTTTTTCTACTATAAGTTTTAATCTTTTAATTTCTTATTTCTCTGATATGATGCTGAGTCCTGAAATAGATGCAGAAGGAGAAAGGAGAAAAGAGAGAAAGATAAGAGAATGAAAAAGAAATTAAGATTCCTAATATCTACCACATTTCAGAGGTTGTACTAAGCATCATATTTTATTGTCTCATTTAATCTTCACAAAAATACCTTCAAAGTAGCTACAACTGTCCATTCTACACACAAGGCTCACAAAGGGGAGATAATGTTTACACAGCAGTTGAGGTGCCAAAGAAAAGAATCCTCACTTAGCAGGAATTGCCTGCCCACCTCCACTCCCAGTTACCCTTTGCTGGAGAGAACACTCAGTCCTGGCTTCACCAGGTGCTCTCTCTCTCTCTCTCTCTCAATGGAGAATTTCGCACAGCCAGCCTTAAGTGTGAATTAGTTGGGTATATGTCTACATCTTCTAAGTTACTAAACAGCTCAAGGGAAGTGGCAGTATCTACTCTGTCCCTGTGTCTCCAGCCTGAGCTTGATGCCTGGTATGTATTGTGAGCACAGTGATGTCCCAGGTGCTGGGTTAAATGCTCTGGATTCATCATCTTAAATCCTCACAAAGACCCTGTGGGAGTTCTCTTAACTGTTTTGCAGCTGAGGAAAATTGATATTCAGAGAGTAAAGAGACTTATGAGAATGGGTGAGCTCCAAGAAAGCCCCAGCTCTTGCTTCTTTGTAAGACCTGTCTCTGTCTGGGGTGACACCTAGAACAAATGCCAGTTACGTCTCTATCAATAATTAAAAAGCTATTTAAATGTTTTTGGGATCTTATAAGAAAATGGGTCTTCCCATTCCTAATGGATAGCAGAACTTCTCAACATACAATTTGCCAGCAGGATGCTCACTTCCTGCAACATTTTTTTCCAACCCACGTACACATTCTCTTGACTTTTCTTCCCTCCCAATTCACCTTCCAGATAAATTCTACTCTCTACCAATGGAAAATTTCTCCTGTCTTCAAATCATATCCGTGCAGCCTGTATTTAAATTATCATTACATTAATATCTACACAGAAAGACAGTGCAATTATTAAGTATGCATCAGACAGCGTTCTGTGTGGCATCTGGCCTGCAGAAAGTGCTCGGTAAATGTTAGCCATTATTCATTTTGTTTCAGCTTTGCAGCTGTTACTGTCATGGTGATTTTCCATGGCAAATGCAAAATGAGAATGGCTGGCACAGACTGCTACAGAGAAGGAAGGAGACTGTGAACACTCACATAATCCTATGATAATATATTTTCCTATTTATGAGAGGAAGTGATGCTGTATTTGAAGGATATTTCCCATCTCAACAGCCAGAAAACCCATGGAAGAAACATTAATGCTCCCTGGATATGTATGCATCCCCCTCTATATCCCCAGACTTCCTGCAGTCATGAAGGGTCATATAAGTAATTTTGGCATGGGCTGCAAGTTACAAAAGCACATGTGTTGCTTCCTGGCAAAGCACTTAAGAGTTGGTGCATAATCCCACAGCTCTCACCCTTCCAGTGCCACAGCGAATCAAAGACTAAGGAGACTATAGTGGCCACATGGAGAACTACAGGATAGTGAAGCTCCATTAACTGGAGTCTCTGAGAGACTGTGCGGAGAAGAGTTCCCCATCAAAATGCATTGAGTATGTACTGCAAACAAAATCAACTTTTGTTGTGAAGCCAATTAAATTGTGGAGTTAATTTGTTACCTTAACTTCCTAACCTCTCCTAACCTAGTACAAAGCCTTTTTCAGATTGTGATTTTAATGATTCCTCATGCACTGTTCTCAAAGAAAGCTCCGCATTATGAATGTGCTTAGTAATCTAGCCAGTTTCCTCAGGTGCCTGCTTGCTTCCTTCCAGGTGGGCCAGAATATCACAGGCATGCTGGGCTTCCTGTCACGTGGTCCTCCAGTGAGACTGTACATGGGCCTGGCATGTGTCTTGTCCCTTTGGAACACAGGTAGGTCTGCTTGGAATTCTGGAAGTGTCTGTTCTGTATACTAAGTTTGAGTATCCACTGTGCTTTAGAGAACCTCAGCCACCAACATTTCTGCCCAGAGTCTTAAATGAGTCTGTTCAAAATGGTAAAAATAACTTCCGTATTTCTGTTTTTCCCTTGACTTTTTGCATTTGAGTCCCATGTATGCAAAAGAATTATCTTCACCTCCACTTGTACCACCTTTGTCCAAAACATCATTTTCCTTTTCCCAGACAACGAGAGAGCTTTCCAAACCAGCTTCTCCTCTTGTCTTTCCATGACCCATTCACCACCAATCAGCCTGAGTGATCTTTTTATAAATCTTATTATGTCATCTTCCAAGTTCCTCCCTCTTTTCTCTCCCCCTGCCCCAAATTATTCACTGACTTCCCACTTCTCTCTGGGTAGTGTACCAGGTCCTTTTCAGGCTCTGCATGACACTGCCTTCCTCACCCTCCCCACTTCCTACCCCTCCACCTCCTTCATTCTTTATGCCCCCATCACTGTTGCTCTTCATTCAATTCTTTAAAGTAACACTCATGCCATATCAGACACTGGGTTTGTGCTGTTCTCTATACATCAAATATTCACCCCACCAGTTAAGTCCTACTCAAATGCTATTCATTATTCAGAGATTAGCTCAGCGTCCCCTCTCAGGGAAGGCTTCCAGATTCCTGAGACTAGATCAGCCCCCTGTTACATACCCTCACCATTCCCTTCAAGGTATTCAATGTTGTTTGCCTACGTGTCCGCCTTTCCAGCACACACAATGCCTGGCAAATACTAGGCACTCATTAGCATGAGCCATCATTAGTAGTTGGTCAACAAATATTTGATGACTAAA
Source organism: Aotus nancymaae (assembly GCF_030222135.1). Taxonomy (NCBI): domain Eukaryota; kingdom Metazoa; phylum Chordata; class Mammalia; order Primates; family Aotidae; genus Aotus; species Aotus nancymaae. The sequence goes on along the minus strand of NW_026988450.1, from coordinate 80,249,009 downwards.
TGATTAAATGAATGCACAAACTAGATGTGGGATTTTAAATGTCACTTCACAATCCCAGATCATAATTCTCTTATCTGTAAAATGGGTATGTTGAACTGAATTCTCTCTGGTATTATATCTTGGTTATAATTTCTCTGATTAAACCTTTTTTACTTTAGTATCTGGCATCAAAGGGGAAACCAAGAGCGAGAAGGAAATGACCTTCCTACCTACCACAGGTAAGTGGGTGGTAAGGGCTACTTTTTAGCTTACTGTTCTTGGGCAAATTCCTGGACTTCCCCAAGTTTTTACATTCTCTACTGATAAGATAGTGATACATCCATATCTAACACTCTAATGGTCACAACAATGGTTCCTGTGAGATGTTCGTTTCTTTATGGTTTATCAAATACTTGAATCCTTGTGGTCTTAATAAATTCACAAAGACTGTGACCTTCCATTGGTGATAGAAGATTGTACAATGGGAGGTGTTGTCACTTGCCATCATCGCCTTTGTAATAATTTCATCTTTCTTTGCCTCTCCTTTTTGATGCTATGAAATTGACTTTGCAGTACAATGGTGAATACTTGCAACAGAAAGGACAAGAGGGGTCAGGGAACCGTTTCTGTTTCAAAATTTTTAGTAAACAAGCAGGATAATTTTTTGGTATGGTTTTGGTTTTAGTTTTTGGAGAAATTATGTTACTTTTTATTTTTATTCATTTTTTTTTTTTTTTGAGACAGGTCTTACTCTGTCACCCAGATGGGAGTGCAGTGGCACAATCTCAACTCAATGCAACCTCCACTCCCCAGGCTCAACAGACTCTCCTACCTCAGCCTCCTGATAGCTAGGACCACAGACATGTGCCACTGTGCCTAGCTAATATTTTGTATTTTGCAAGAGATGGGGTTTCACCATGCTGCCAGGCTGGTCTCAAACTCCTGAGCTCAGGAGATCCACTTGCCTCAGCCTTCCAAAGTGCTAGGATTACAGGTGTGAGACACCAGGCCTGGACTATTTTTATACTCTTATTTTTAATTAGAATATTCACGTAGTTCAAATAGCAAAAGGTACAAAAGTGTATAAATTAAAATGCTCTCCCAGTCAGCAGTTTCCTTTTCCTGAGAGCACCAATTGTAGCAATTTATTGCGTAAGTAGAATAATTTTCCACAAATATTTTTCTTATCTGAGCCTCTAATTTTCTCCCCCTTAAATGGGAACAATTCCTTCCCACAGGTAATCATGAAGGATAAAAGATGATAAAATGCTAAGCATAAAGAAGTACAAAAAGTGCCAGAAAACTTCTATTTTAACGATATTATGGTGGTCTTTTTATCCAAAAATAGAAAAATGTCTTTTTATAATGTCAGGAAACTTATTTGAAAAATGCTTCTGATTATATCCTATTCAGAAATCTGTGCTCCACTGGTGTTTAGTTCAGACTTGAAATATTGTTATCAAAATCCACCCAAGGATTTGTAACTTAAAAAAGGAGTGGTAGAAATAATCTTTCCTCGGTGAAAGGAGCGGTGCTAAAGAAAGGTGCTCAATGAGAAAGATGACACAGACCCCGCCATTCTGGCAGGAAAAGTATAGGAATCCTGCCAGCCTGGTAGCCTGGGGCGTTCCTGCCGCCTGGAGACCTAGAATGGAGGTAACCCTGGTCCCTAACCTGCATGGTGGATTCTGTTGCCTGGACAGATAGCAGGCAAGGTTGATTGGTGCCTCCCGCAGATCTTACAGCAGCTGCTGCAGAGTAGACTTCTCAGTTAAAGTGCCACATAGGTGCCTCAGAGGGTGGAGTGCCTCTCTCAAGCTAGAGAGCTGGCTGGTTGGCAGCATTTGCCCTGCTTAATTATGTCTGTCTCAGACTTCCTTTTGTTGTGATGTAAGCCTCTTGCCTCCAGTAGCCCTGTTATGGGGAAGGGGAGTTAGAGTCCCCACGTACCTCTAATCGCAGAAGCTCTGATATTTAACCAGAAAGCTTGGCAACTGGTAAAAGACCAAATTGGCTTAAGCAAGTAACAGTTGACTTGACTCAGTTTCAACACAATATCTAAAAAGCAGAAGATAGCAACCTAAATGTTCATTGACGGATGAACAGAAAAAGGAAATATGGCATATACATACAATGCAATACTATTTGGTCTTAAATAAGAAAATGTTGCCATATGCAATAACATGAGTGAACCTGGAGGATAGTATGCTAAGTGAAATGAACCAGTCACGGAAGGACAAATACTGCATGATACCACTTACATGAGGTGTTTCAATAGGGAACCTCACAGAAGCAGAGAGTAGAAAGGTAGTCACCAGGGACTTAGGAGAGGGAAATGTGAAGTTTGTTGTTCAGTGAGTATGAAATTTCAGTTATGCAAGATTAGTAAGTTCTAAAGATCTGCTGTGCAGCATAGTAACGATAGGTAACAATACCGTATTGTGCACTTGAAAATTTGTTAATAGGGCCGGGCGTGGTAACTCACGTCTGTAATCTCAGCACTTTGGGAGGCCAAAGCAGGTGGATCAAGAGGTCAGGAGTTCAAGACCAGCCTGACCAACATGGTAAAACCCCATCTCTACTAAAAATGCAAAAATTTGCCAGGCATTGTGATGCGTGCCTGTAATCCCAGCTACTCAGGAGGCTGAGGCAGAAGAATCACTTGAACCCAGGAGGCGGAGGTTGCAGTGAGTTGAGATTGTGCCTCTGGACTCCAGCCTGGGCAACAAAGTGAGACTCCGTCTAAAAAAAAAATGTTAATAGAGTAGATTTCATAACTGTTCTTCAATAAAATTAAAAATTAATTTAATTTAAAAAGTAAAATAAAAAGAAGTGAGGGAGAAGAACATGGACAAAGAGCTGAGATTGCTCTTTTCTGGTTTTATCTTAGCCAATAGCCCAATATGCGATTTAGGTACATAAACTTGTTTGGGGGATTTCGGTTTATTCATTCTTAAAGGGAGTTTCGGACGAGATGATTTCTAAGGATGTTATGAATTGTTTGAGGCTGTACTTTCATGTTACTATTTTATTCATGAAAACTTTAATTTCAGTGTCTGGAAATAAAGATGTTAAGAAGGAAAAAGATGGGACATTCCTTGATGTGGTGGAGTAACTGCATCAGCCCTAAATCCTGACTTACTCTGTCATGCAGGGGACATTTCTCAGACTCTGTGGCTTATTTTCTACTAGTAAAATGAAAATTTAAAATAAAGCACCTTCTTCTTCCTGCTGGTACCTACTTTTGCAGTGGTCATTTTTCATGTTACATCTGATACTAGCTTTTTTTGTACCAGCTTCTTTTCTGAACCTCTCTGTGACCCTGACAAGACATGTCGCTTCTGTCTCATTTAATTTAATAAAACAAAATGTAAAATAAGGCACCTTCCAGATATAACATGAAAAATGACCACTGCAACAGCAGTAGTAACAATGCATGTGATCCAAAATAACTGATCCTTCTGGTCTCTGCTTAACGTCACTTCCACAAGAAGGCCTTCTCCATCCCCTGACACCAGGCTAGTGCCCCGGTACTCCCAGCGCCGTGTTGACTCTCCTCTCTTGTCACGACATGTGAGTCTCCTCCTCCCTGACCAGATCACACACAGGAAGCTCCGTGGGGCTGGAGACCGGGTTCGTTCCCCTTTACCACTTCATATTGCCTAGCGTATTGCTTGGCCCTCAGTGAATATTTCTTGAATGAACCAATGAAGAATGAATGAATGAATGAATGCCTTTGAAATTTCAAATTTTTCTTTGACATTTTCTTCTTTGGTCACATGAAATTTGCCAAGTAGGCAAGAGGCCTAATATTTTGGCCACTGCTCTACAGTTCTAGAAAGTAGGTTCTGAGCCCTTCATTATGGACTTAGTTGTTCAGTTAGGCAAGTTTTTTCTCCTCTCTGGGCCTCAGTTTCCCTACCTGGGAAGTTTGGAAACTGGAAAACTGAGGCCCAGAGAAAGAGAAAAAACTTGCCTAGCTGCACAAGCTTAATCACCAATAAATAAGCTTAATCACCAAGCTTATTTATTAAAATGTGGATTTCTAGGCCACACCCACTGCACGGAGATCAGAATCTGTATCAGGGTCATGCAGAAGAGCCTGGGATCTGCCTTTTCTCAGTGTCCGCCAGTGATTCACACAGAGGGCAGCTGCCAAAGAGGCTTCCAAGGCTTCTTCAGCTCCTGGGGGTAGGAACTGTAACCACTTGCATTTTTCTCATGAAAACTGTTTCCTTCCTAGTGTCTGACCTTAGAGGAGAAGAGAGGAAGGAGAAGGGCGTGGCATTTCTCGCTACCACAGGTGAGTTTCTCTCCCCCAAATCCCCGGGTGACTTCGGCTGCGGAGCAATTCCTCCGCTTCTCTAAACCTCTGTTCTTACCCACAGTGGAGCCAACATCATCTCTCTAATCATTACCTGATCATTAAGTAAAGGCTGAAGAAGACAATGTTTGAATAAAGAGGAGCATCAACAACTATTTCCATCTTGTCAACTGCTGTTTCCAAATCTTTAAGGACTAGCTGGGGGAAGCGGGAATTTTAACTCAACCCGCTGCCCACTGCCACTACTGCTGCTGCTGGGAGATTTCTCCCTCCATCCTGGGTCACGTCCCAGACCTGTTAATTCTGAATTTCTGAGGATAAAGCCCATGCATTGGAATTGTGTAATTAGAAAATATATATTTCCTGGTGATGTCAATGCTCGGCCAGGGTGGGTGGACCCTGCTTTTACACGGGGTACTTATTTCAAACACAGAGCTGCTGAGAACTCCTGCATTGCACTTGGTCTTCCCATTATGGTTGAGATACCTTTTATGGGTCCCAAGTCTCTCCAAATGCAGACCTGCAATAGTCACTAAAAGTCTATGTCTCTTGTGCTTCACTGGAATTTCCTTATCTTATTTGTCACTATGTTGACCATCACCTCCTGAGGTCAGGGCTCTCCTCTTGACTTGGAACACTTGTGCCTGGCACTTGGTTTGTGTTCAGCACATGTGCAAAGAAGTTGAATATCCGCCTGAAGTTTGGAAATGTGGAATTTTTCTCTTACCAAGAAAAGCCTGCCAGTGACATTATCTCTGAATCTCTTTCAGAGCTGCCTGCAGGGTCAATCGATCTGTCCGCACTTAACCTGACAGAGCTTGTGAATGGGATGCTGAGTAGAGCATTAAAAGGTAATCCTTTTTTTTTTTTTTTTTTTTTTTTGAGACAGAGTCTTGCTCTATCACCCAGGCTAGAGTGCAGTGGCATGATCTTGGCTCGCTACAACCGCCGTCTCCCAGGTTCAAGCTATTCTCCTGCCTCAGCTTCCCAAGTAGCTGGGATTGCAGGTGTCAGCCACCACACCAGGCAAATTTTTGTATTTTTAATAGAGATGGGGTTTTACCATCTTGGCCAGGCTAGTCTCAAACCCCTGACCTTGTGATCCACCCACCTCAGCTTCCTGAAGTGCTGGGATTACAAGCATGAGCCACTGCGCCTGACCAGGTAATCATTTTTTTAAAGCACAATCCAGGTCCATTTTTTTCTTGTACTAGCATCTTTTCTAAACCTCTCTGTTACCTTGACAAGACACTTTGCTTCTGTGTCTCAGTTTCTCAGTGTTGAGAGTGGAGAATAGACTGAATTCAATGGCTCGTGCCTAAAATTTCAGCACTTTGGGAAGCTGAGGCTGACGGATTGCTTGAGCTTAGAAGTTTGAGAACTGCCTAGGCAACATGGCAAAACCCCATCTCTACAAAAAGTACAAAAATTAGCTGGGTGCAGTGGTGCATGCCTGTGATCCCAGCTACTCGGGAGGCTGAGGTGGGAGGATTGCTGGAGCCCAGAAAGTAGAGGCTGCAGTGAGCTGTGATCACACCACTGCATTCCAGCCTGAGAGAAACAGTGAGACTTTGTCTCAAAAACAAAAACAGAATGCAGAATTCATTGTCCTATCTAACTCAAAATGACGTATAAGGTTTATAAGAATTTTGAGAGCAAACTGCATTCCAGACATGGTATATTTGTAATCGTAACTCTGTTGCCATAAACTAACAATAATTACTAATTGATTATGTTAATATGATTCTGGATTTCTCTTTTTAAGACAATATTATGATTACAATATTATTGCCATCTTCTTTCTGTATTCTGTAGCATCTAGCAACATGATTTGTATGTAACACATACTTAGTGAATGATAGCAAAGCCTGAATGATCCCTAGTGTACATTCCTCACTGCCTTCATTATTTATTCTCACTTTCTTCAATCAATATTCATAGAACACCTATCCCATGCCAGGTACTCTTCTAAGTATTAGAGGATAATGCAGTAAACAAAAACCAAAAAACTCTGGCCTGAGGTAGCTTCCGTTCTAGTGGTTGAAGGAGTAACCAAAAACAAATAACAAACATAATAAATAGGTAATGACAAGTGTTATTTAGAATAAGGGGGATAGAGAATGCCAATTCAGCATTGAGGTCTATACAAATGACATTCTCTAGGACTGTGCAATACACACACTGCACAACTGTGCTTGGTGGCTCTATACTTGTTCGCTTAGATGTTTACCCATCAACATTATTCTCTATTCCTATTCCAAAGCCTGTAGCTGTAAATGACAAAAATATAGCCCCTGCCTCCAATTTGCTCTCATGAAAGTCACTGCGGATAGGGCTGCCTCAGTGGTGCAGGATAAGAAGGCAGCGATCTGCCTGAAGAGGGTGCTGTGGAGAGACTGAAGCATCAGATGGAGGAATGGACTGCAGAAACATTTAGCCCTCCCAGCCTTGAACTATTAATCCTGTCCTTTCCTCTGCAAGGCCCTGAACTGGGCTCTGTGAAATTTTGAAGACTCAAATGTCATAAATTCGACCTTCAAGGAGCTCAAAACTCTTCCAATGACTAATTTAATCCTTGCATAACCTCCATGCAGTGGTACCCTGACTCACATTTTCTACACGCAGACATTGAGGCATGCCCATTGCCGTATAGAATTGGAATTCAGAACTGTTTAATCCAGGTTTGTGTTCTAGCCCAAAGTTTCCCAAACTTGTTGCACAATAAGAAGCACCTGACATATTTACTAAATATTCATCTGCCCTGGTTCTTGCTCTGGAGATTCTGATCCACCTGATCTTGGAAGGGATACTAAATGTACATTTTTAGCAAGTGCTATTGGTGATTCTTATCATCAAAAAAAAACTTGAGGAAATGGAGTATTGTAGTATTCACATTTTGATGTATATCCCATTCTTCTAAGGAGCTTGTTAAATACAGTCTGGTTCCCACTCAGTGTATGGCATTAGGATCTCCAGAAGGCAATAGCCAGAGAGCTGAGGGGGAATGGGCACCACTGGTGATTTGGGTGCACCAAAGTTTACTGATTCTGCTATTCCAGCCACTATCACAGTGGGTCACAAATTTATACGAATAAAAATCACCTGAGGCCAGGCACAGTGGGTCATGCCCATAATCCCAGCACTTTGGGGGGCCGAGGTGGGAGGATCACTGGAGCCTGAGTGGTGGAGGCTGCAGTGGCTGTGATTGCACCATTGTACTCCAGCCTGAGTGACAGAGTAAGACCCTGTCTCAAAAAAAAAAAAAATCAGCTGATAACTTTGTTAAAATTCTGAGCCCTGGGCATACCCACCTCTCCCCTTTCTTCACCATCTGATTTATTAGATCTGGGGTCACCCCCAGGAATGTGCCTTTTTAATAAGTGCACCAGATTAGTTGATACAGGCAGGCAATTCCCATATCATGGTCTGGAAAGACCTTCTTCTACTGCATTGTCTTCCAGATATAAATCAAGAGCAGGCACTGATGGAGAGTAGATAAGATGCTCATGCATGTGTTCCTAAACCCGATTGTTTATTTTGTGTTCCTCGTTTAAAAAAAAAAAAAATCTCTTTTCTTTGTGTAATAGACTGAACATTGTCAAAGATATCCACTTTGTAATTACCAGAATCTGTAAATGCTACTATGTCAAAAGAGTGAATATCATCTGATATAACAGATTGATCAACTGAGTTAAAGATTTTGAGATAAGGCCATCGTCCAGGATTATCTGTGTTGTGCCAGATGCCACCACAAGGGTCCTTACAAGAAAGAGGCAAAGAGAGACACACACGGAAGAAAAGCCCATATGATGACAGAACAGAGAGAGATGTGGCCACAAGCCAAGGGACACAGGCAGAGCTGAGAGAGGCAAGAACAGAGTCTCCTTTAGAGACCTTGAAGGGAGTGTGCCCTACTGAGTTCCAGACTTCTAGCCCCCAGGACTGGGGGAGAACAAATTTCTGCTGCTTTACACCACCAAGTTTGTGATAATTTGTTACAGCAGTTTCAGGAGCCTAATACACCTTGGAATCTTACTTAGAGAGCTGGCACAGCTTGAAGATGAATCAGGAAATATAGACAAATGATACACACTCTTCAGTTTTTTGGTTTAGTTTTACTTTGCTTATTATTTTTTATTTGTATTACTTTTTAGTTTATTCTTGTTTATTTTCATCATTAATTTCTAGGGACTGTTTACTTATTTGTATTATTGTTACGTTAGTAGGCATCTCTGTCTCTATCTCATATGTTTTGACAGATAGCAAGAAGTTCTTCTCCTTGCTGAGTGTCACTTCTTACAGCTCCTTTGCCTTCCACAAGTTTTCTGTAGCTGTTTACAACAGTGAGTGCTGGCTGGCTGTTCTTGATGGTGGTGGTGGGGGGGATGTGTTGCCGTGCCAGTCTGTATGTCAGGGTCTCTGTTGAATCTTTTCTCTACACAGTTTCTAACCTCAAGACAGTGGACCCCACCAAATTCCCTACAAGGTATTGCTACTGTTTAAACAATCGGACCAATGACTTATCAGGTGGGTACAGCTAACCGTGAGGCTTGCAGCTTTTCCAATCTTGTTTGTGTCCTTTTAGATAAGTTTGTATTTTTCCTCAATGTAAGATAGGAAAATATGATGCTATCCACTACCCTTAACCATGTGTACATTCATTATCCCAGCAATATTTTTCTCTTCATCTTACCCTAGAAAAACAGTTGTGTGTCTAAAAGGGACGAGGGAAAATGTTCATGAAGCATTGTTTTAATTGCAAAATTGAGGAGCAAACTACATACCCATCATGAGGAAAAATTGTTAAGTCGTCTCCCATAGAATTAAACTTTGGAAAACAGCCACAAATAATACATAAATGAGTAAGATGCCCAAATTTGGCCTGTGCGTGGAAAAACTTCCAAGAGATTTTTTTTTTTTGAGACAGAGTTTTGCTCTTGTTGCCCACGCTGGAGTGCAATGGTGCAATCTCAGCTCACCGCAACCTTTGTCTTCCGAGTTCAAGTGATTCTTCTGCCTCAGCCTCCCAAGTAGCTGGGATTACAGGCATGTACCGCCATGCCCGGCTAATTTTGTATTTTGGGTAGAGATGGGATTTCTCCATGTTGGTCAGGCTGGTCCCGAACTCCCAACCCCAGGTGATCCGCCCTTCTTGGCTTTTCAAAGTGCTAGGATTACAGGTGTGAGGCACTGTACCCGGCCAAGATTTTTAATTAGAAAAAGAAAGTTACACAAAAATACAAAGAGCATGATGTTATTGATGAGAACACATATCTGGGCACCAGATAGGTGATTCCTTCTGAAAAGAAGATTGGAGTATGTGTTTCAGAGTGGAAGTATGTTGGTTAAGAGCACCTTAGATTATCTGATCTTTTTTTTTTCCAAGAGGAGTATATTCATGTGGTTGTTTTATAATTAAAACTTTAAAGTATTACATCTTCCTTATATTTAGAGGATACTGGAAAATAAAAGTGACAACTTTTCTCACCACTAATTCACCCATTTAGTAATTCATTTTGAGCATACATTATGAGCCAACCACTCTTTTAGATGTGGGAAAAGCATGCTGAGCAAAGTGAACACACCTCCTGCTCCAGTGGGATGTAGATTCCCAGGGAGGAGCAGAGAGTAAATAAATGCACTGCAAGTACATGGCATGTGGGCTGACAGCCTGACCGCGGGGACCGTGAAGCAGGGGAACGCTGGAGAGAAAAGTCATGGTGGGGGCTACTGCTGTGTGGAGAGTGGTCAGGAAAGTCTTCTCCAAATGAGGTGAGGGTTGAGGGGTGACCTTCAGGATGTGAGGGGCCAGCCCTGTGTTTATTCCTGGGGACAGTGTTCCAGACAAAGGCCTAAGTAGCAGCATGAGGAACAGAGAAGCAAGCATAACTGGAGCAGGTTAACCAGGACAGAGTTGTAAGAAATGAGCTCTGATTGGTGAGGGCAAAATGGGGAGGGTGTTGCAGATCACATAAAAGTTTAAGGTCTACTGTGAGGATTCTAATTTTTACCCAGGAATAAGAAGGAAGCCATTATGACTGTACAGAGAAGCGGCATGATCTAAGGATCCTTCTGGCTGCTTGTTAAAGTCTATATTATAAGGGAAGCAAGCACTCAAGGCAACCAAAGCCTCTTGTAGTTTTCCCCACTTAGTCTAATATTAATATTTTCCACCATATAACACTCTTCATAAACGTTTGTAATGACTATGTAACCAGTCAATGCAAGCATTCTCTTAGCCACTAGGCTGTTCTCAGACATTTGAGTGTATCTAGGTTTTTCTTAATATAAATAATTTTGCATTGGACATCTTTGTGCATAAACTCTTCCCCGTTTCAGATTATTTCCCCTACAAAGTAGAATTTCTAAAACAAATATTGTGAAAATATTATAGGAAATAATTACTAACATTTAATGAGTGCATATCCAGACCTGACACTGAGTACTTAATGCCGATTATGTTATGTAATTTACCCCATGAATCTCATCAATAAATACATTTGTGATCTTCATAATCACACCTTTCTCCCCATTTCATTAACCCCCACTGAGGGTAGAATTTTGTGCTGGAGGAGTCCCTTATCCTGATTGTGTGAAAGATGAAAATAAGATTTAAAAAGTTACATCTGCCTGGAGAAAGTTTATAATTTTATTTCATGACTCAAATCATATTTCCACACACTTGAAACAATTATATGAAAAGAACGATCCATGGATCATTATCTACAGACAAAACTGCATGCTGTTCTTCTGGTAGGTCACAGCAACTTTTGCAAGGTATGACAAGAAGTCACAGTGCTACCATGACAGGCTGTACACTTAGGCCAACAACTTGCCATTGCTCAAAGCCTTTGGGGAAGATATTTTTGTGGATGATCTTTAGATCTGGATCATTTTATTTATAATGGTTTCAACTCTGACCTGTAGCCCTCCTTTGAGGGCATATTTGCACATTTTCCTGTTTTTTCCACCTAAATGAAAATGGCTTAAATTTTCTTGATTTTAAAAATAATGTACTGGGATGTCAAAATGCTGTGCATCATGGACAGGTAAACCAAGAAACCAGAAATCACTGATATCCCACCATCCACAGGTAGTCGCTATTAATATGCTGATGAATGTTCTCCAAGGCTGTCTACACCACCTATATAACCCACTTATCTATCCCACCTGTCATCTAAGCTATTTATCTAACCTACCTACCTATGTGCCCAACTAATGTCTCCCCATCTGTCTAGACATCCCACTCTACATGTAGGAACCCATTCTCTGTATTATTTAGAATACAAGGTGAGTTACTGTAACAAATGACTCCAAGATAGTCTAGTTTAAAGAAGGTAGAAGTTCATTGCTTTAATGTGTGTAATCTGGGCATGTAGACATACCAGGACTGTTCTAACGATTTTGATGGTTTTTGGGCCCAAGCTCCTTCTATCTTGTTGATCTGCCTTTCATAAAGATCTGTTCTCATAGCCTAAGGTAGGTTGCCAGCGCATCCACACCCCAGCTATAATGAAGGGGAGAAAGGATTTTGAAGGTGTATTAGTCCATTCTCACATTGCTATAAAGAAATATCTGAGGCTAGGTAATTTATGAAAAGAAGAGGTTTAATTGGCTTGTGGTTCTGCAGGCTGTACAGGAAGCATGACAGCTTCTGCTCAGCTTCTGGGGAGGCCTCAGGAAACTTATGATCATGGCAGATGGGAAGGAGAAGCAGGCACATCTTACATGGCTAAAGCAGGAGCAAGGGAGAAAGAGGGGAAAGGTGCTACACACTTTTAAACAACCAGTTCTCACACTAACTCACTCACTATCATGAGAACAGCACCAAGGGCATGGTGCTAACCCATTTGTGAGAAATGTGTCCCATGATCCAATCACCTTCCCCCCCGCTCCCCTCCAGTATTAGGGATTACAGATCCAAACCATCCCAGAAGGCATGCGCATTCACTATGAACTCACAGCCTAAAAACATTCACATTTCTCCCTCTTACATCCTATTGCCCAGAATTTAGTCTCATGGCTACACACACCCGCAAAGCAAGTTTGAAATTATAGTCATTGTGTTAAATCACCATGTTCCCAACTAAAATTTGATACTCTCTTGCTAAAGGAAGGTGGGAGAATCCATATTGAAAGACAACCATGAGAATCTTTCTTTTTTTTCATACAGTTTTATAATCCACCCTCAAACCCATAAGTATTTAAAAAAACCCATTTCATCCCAGTGAATACTAGTATGCCTCATCTTTCACATAAATTCTTAGTATTCATTGGGAAAGAATGTACCATGATTTATTTAATTTGCCTCCACTTGTTGGAAACTTGGTTAATTCCTCATGTTTTTGCAATTATAAACAATGCTGTGATGAACACCTGTGTAAAATCACTTAGAGAACTTGCCCAATTACCTCTGTAGGATAAAGCCCTCAAAATAGAATTGTTGGCTGACAGGTAAACAATATTATAATGATTCGAGTTGCTAAAATGTCTTCTAAAAGTCTTCCCTATGTTTACAGTTTTACCAACAATGTTTGAATGCCTATGTTTTTCCACTCACGTTTCCCAACACTGAGTGTTAAGAAACAGTCTTAAATCATTACCAAATGGATAGGTAAAAAAGATTTTTTAAATTCTACCTTCTATTTATATGTGAAGGTAGTCATGAATCATTCATTTTGAGCATTGCTAGTAAATTAGATAATTCAAACTTTGAAAGATGCAAAGAATACCTTTGAGTTAATAATAACTGGCTTTCTTCCAAGCCTAAAAAGCAGATTGTGAAAACTATTCTAAAAGGAGAGTTGACAAAATGCATTGAGCAAGAGGTGGCATGAGTGCTGGTAACAATACTGGGAATAGTGGAAGCTTTGGCCCAAGGCGGACTTGAGCTGAAATCCAAGCTGTGCCACATACTCTGGAACTTTGAACAAGTTACATCCTCTCTCTGAGCCTTGAGCAAAATGTGAACTCCATCCTTTGTGTCTGGTTTCAAAGCCATGCTCGTAGCATCTATGCAAGACTAATAACGACTTCCAAGTTGCACTTTATTGGTCTGTTTATGAATCTTGATTTCCCACTAACTTCAGCTTCTTCTGTGTGTCTTACACACCTCTCCAGTACCTGGTAAGTAAGTGTATGGCACACTGCAAATGCTCAATGAATATTTATTAGATACATGGATTAATAAATGATAATTTTTAGAAGTAGAAAGAAGATGTACGAAATAACTAAGAGATAATACCCTTCCTCAGTTTCCACAATTGACTGGGAACAGACTGGTCTAAAGAGATAGAGAAAAGAGGGTCCCCCTGTTTGCCTACCTTCTGCATAGGCAGGTGTCTATACCTGCATAGATGTTCTCCCTCCAGGAGGCTAAAATGTGCCTGTGCGGATGTAGTGAGAGCACCTCATGGCTTTGACTCTCACATAGTAGTGCCTATCTTCTGTTAGTCTTGGTAGGTCACACATTCCATCCATTGTCACATTACATTTTCCTACCTCTCTTGGTTCTGTATTTTCAAGTTAGCTAGCTCCTGCCAAAATTCATGATCCCATTAATGAATGTACATTCACACACAGCATGATGGGAAATCGTCCATTGGACCCAAGAAGCTTCCTCTCTAGAAAATGACTGGGGCTCCTCAAACACATTCGCCATGTTTAGAAGCCAAGAAGTTGTTGGATCATGGAAAGCCATAAAGGAACAAAGAAGGAGGTGGCAGCTGTTTGACTAGAGGAATATTAGTAATTTTCACAGTCAATGGTATCCACCATGTCAGGCAATAACCCTGTTTAAACTCAGCTGAGAGAGAAGTTCACAATGATTCTATAACCTGAAATGTTGAAAAAATGTCTCAGATTTCCCATCTCACCACCATCGGTCCCTTTAACAAAGTGGGCAGAAGGAAAGATTCCTGGTGATGATTTTATAAAGTGTCTGGTCTCTACTGTTCATAGTTTACGACCCACCACTACATTTGACATTACATTTTCACTTTCTAACCCCCAAGTCTGTAAATTTACATTGCACGTCTGGGGGCTGCTTCCTATCAGATGGAGTAACAATGGGGAAATCACCCCAGAAAAACCATTATTCAACAATGTGCCCTTTCATAGCTCTTAGACGTTAGCAGAGAAAGGTGGGGAGACAGGATGGTAGAAGATGAAAGAGGATTTTAACAGTGGATCCAAAGTTTCCTTCCTGCCTGAAAGCAAGACTTCTCCTTTTTTAGAATTAGTAGTATTTATCTATATCATTGTTGATATTCCTCAATACACTAAACTAAATCAGACTTGTAAAATCTACTCTGAAAAATCCAAGTACAGTATATTTTTCCCCTTTTGTCTCTGAAGCAGAAATTTAAACCTCCTAAATTTGTCTTGCAGATTTTACAGCCCTCCTGGTAGACATCATTGGAAATTCTACCAGCTACCTCACAGAGATTTTTAAGTCAACCTCCATCCTCTCAGGTATGTTCATCTTGAAAATGCTTTGGCAACTGTGAGGTTTGGCATCTGTTTTGGTAGATACTCAGGCATAGTATGTTCCTCACCCCAACCCCTGCTATAGGCTAAACTGCCAGGAACCTTCATGTAATCTTTATTTGGATAATCAGTGTGGTCCAGTTTCCACACCAGTAAATACACCAATATTTAAGTCTTCACACTTCTGAGATCCAGAAAATTGGAGGAAGAATCCAAGTCTCAAAAGTTAAAGAAATCTAGACAGATTCAAGAAAAGAGCTTCTGGGGAGTAGCTATACTCCCATTTTAAGGAGGAAAGAACTGAGATCCAGAGAGGTTGAATATTTTGCTCAAGTTTGGTCCCAGAATTCAGATTTAAATCTATATGGAACCTAAGCCCACGTTTGAAGTACAGTTAAGAAAGATACACCTCATTTGGCCAGGCACAGTGTCTCATGCTTGTAATCCCAGCACTTTGGGAGGCCAAGGTGCGTGAATCATGTGAGGTCAGGAGTTCAAGACCAGCCTGGCCAACAAGGTGAAACCCTGTCTCTACTAAAAAATACAAAAATTAGCTGGGCATGGTGGTGGGCACCTGTAATCCCAACTACTCAGGAGGCTGAGGCAGGAGAATCACTTGAACCTGGGAGGTGGAGGCTTCAGTGAGCCAAGATCATGCCATTGCACTCCAGCCTGGGCGACAGAGCAAGACTCCATCAAAGAAAGAAAGAAGAGAGAGAGAAAGAGAGAGAGAGAGAGTGAGAGAGAGAGAGAGAGAGAGAGAGAGAGAGAAAGACAGACCTCATTTATAAGGTGGTTTCATGTAACCCCCAGGAAAATAGGGACCCATTTTGAAAAGCATGGATCTATTCCACGGTCTAACAATTGGTCTCAGCAGAAAGATGGTTTGATGCACTGTGAAGCAGCTACTGTTTTAAAAGCGGGAGGAAGGAAGAAAGAGAAACAGTAATAGATACCACTAGGTGTCAGATAATCTTCCAAGGGCTTTCCACGTATTCTCTCAATGGATCCTCACTGCAACCTTATGGGACAGCTACTATATTTATCCCTATTTGACAGGTGAGGAAACTGACACAGAGTGGTTAAGTAACTTGTTCAAAATCACTCTGCAGAAGCAGCATTCTAATCCAGGTGATCTGGCTCTTAGCCTGTGCTCTTTACTATGCTGGTATATATAATAATAGTAATACATTAATAATAATGATAATGATTACTCTAGCTACCATGCTCTTCTTTTTTTATTATTATACTTTAAGTTCTGGGGTATATGTGCAGATCGTGCAGGTTTGTTACATAGGTATATACGTGCCATGCTACCGTGCTCTTCTATCTGCTGCGCACCATATCCAGTGCATCACTCCCATTCTCTCCTTGGATTTTCATGTAATTCTATGAGAGACATGCAACCCCAAGTCCACAGTTCTTTAGGCAGCATCGTCAGGGAAAAGTATGTTTAGGGAACTCAGAAGTTTTCAGGCTTTTGAAGATCTAATAGGGTGTCCACGCCATACCTGACGTAACCTCTCCAACGGCATCCAGAGGAGCCCAGTGTAATCAAACATATTAATAGTAATTTAGCAAGATGTTCAGCTTTTTACACCAAGTAGGATAAAGATGATCATAGCCTCACATTTTTCAAGTCAGGTTTTGCCACCAAATGAGTTTTGGTACCAAGCTCACACAAAACATGTGATCTTACAGAGATTTAAAGATTTAGGAATGGCAAATAAGGGATTGTGGGATTTGAATTGTCACCATTTTACAAAGAGGTAAACTGAGTCCAGGAGCGGTCAAGCAGTTCATTCATGTTTGCACAGCTAGTAAGTGGCAGAGCTGATGTTGTAACCATGGAAGCTGACTTCAGAGACTCTTCCCTTAGCCACTACACCATCCCTCAAACCCAGCCAGATAAAATAAAGAAACCAGAAAATCAGGACTGTGTTAAGGGTAGAGTCAGCCTTATTTTCCTATGTTATTCTAAGTTAGGTACTTTCAGCTTAATTTTCGTTTCAGCCAAAGACTTACAGCTTCAGACCCATTGCTAAGTCCTATTGTGTACTGGCTTGTCTTACAGTGAGTCAAAGTAATGAATCAGATTGCATCTTCATCTGCGTGATGACAGGAAAGTCAGGTAAACCACTAGCCATTTTTGACAAGCTCTCTGTGCTGAGAATTAGACACAACTGTCCAGCAATGAAACCCAAGATCTGACCCTGTTAGTGTGATTTTTGCAGGAAGGAATCTTTCTGACTTCTGGGAGATGGCGGAAAAATACCCTGTTATCAATTACACATTTACCAGTGGCATGTCTGGTGTTCTGGGTGAGTACAAACCTCCCAAACTCCTCCCATAGACTCTCCAGACCAGGGTCCCACCTGGCACACTAAGAACTGAAAGCTGCCCTCAGGCATTATGTTTAGCTCTACCGTGTGCAAAATCAGAGAACTTCACCATTTTAAAAAAAAAGGAATTTCTGGATTCTCTTGCAAAAGGTCTGGGAATCCTAGATCCTCCCCCCAACACATGGCAATAAGCAACTGGAGCTGAGTTGCTGCCACCCTCATTCCCTATTAGGAAGGGCACCTTTTTCCTCTTTTCCATAGTCTTCTCTGCCCCCTCTTGCCTTGCACTTTTCTTTCCTCATATTAACTTCTTGGTTTTTTTTTCTTTCATATTAGCTACTTGGTTTTTTTAGATATTTGAATTTGTGACCTGTTCTGGAGACCTGGCCAACCTGTAATATACCCAGTCCCTACTCAACCATGCCCCACCTTCATGCGCCTCTGTGCCAAATTGGTCACGCCGTTGTCTCTATATGAAACTCCTTCCCTGCTTTTCCATATTTCAGAACCCTATTTGCCTGTCAATTGCCAGCTTAGACACTGCCCCCTCTTTTTTAAAGATCCCCCAATCAAAATCGGTCTTTGTCTTCTATGGAGCCACAACACAGCTCTTGAACGTCATTTGGACTCTACGTTACTCCAGGTTGCATCACAATTGACATGTGTGTTTCCTCAGTGAATGAAACTGGAAGGTAGAAGTAGTTTCCTTCAGCCTCACATCCTGCCTTCCCCTCGGTGCCTTGCACATAATAGGCTCTTCTTCACTGTCTCTTGAAGTGCAATGAAGGATACAAGAAATCTGCAATTCCACTTCATGGGCTACTTTGCTTTATATTTATTGTAGGGCATCTTTTGGTTATGCTGTAGCAGGAACCTCAGTTTGTGTGGACAAGGCTACTTGATAGGAAGATGAAATGGGCAGTTGGCAGATTGCCTTTCCCTGTCCAATTCTCAGGACAGATCTTAGGGTTGAGTCAATCTCATTTATTTGGAGAGTCTTTCCATGACGTTTCTACCCACCGGTCTCAATTAGATCTCCCACTTTGTGTTCCTTCAACAAGAACAAATGCTTAGGAAGAGAGAACATATTTACAAGCTGATGCTGAAGTTGATGTGCCTGAAAGCCTGGACCCCGGCTGAGTGATAGTTTAGCTGGATGCACTTAGCCCCGTGTTCAGTTGATCTGGGAGCAAGGCTCAGGCTGGTGATGCATGCAGGTGTTAGTGGGCCCAGAAGTAAGGCAGAGAGAGAAAATGAGGCCGAAAGGCCACTCCTGCGATTGCATAGTTTGTGTTCTACATGCATTCAGGGGAGGTGGGGGTCAAAATGGAATACAGGCTCTACCCACAAGACTATACGCCAGTCTTTGTCTTCCCTATGAGCTAATAGGAGGCTAACATCCTCATATCCACTGCCTGTATCCACTTGAGCCTTCCATAGGGAAGACAGAAGGTAAAACTAATACTTGAGCCCTCTTTCTTCTTTTCTTCATGGAGCAACCAAGGACACTGGTAGATTTCCCTCTGAATTAAGCCCTCCTGCTATCTCTGTGGGAGCCTATTTTTCAAGCTGTTTCTGTCTGGAAGCTTCTAATTCCCCAGAATTCCACTTCTGGTTTTTAGTTGCATCCATAAGGCACATGGAGGAGCCTAATTCCTTTTCCAGAAACATGTACCAGAGCCATGGAGTAGCTGAGGGCTGGAGGTGGGAGAAGGGCTCTGACAGGGTCAGGATCTGTTCACGAAACACAGCAGATGCCTGATACTTCTAAGCCTAACAGCTATGCATTCTGTTCGGTGTCATTCATCACAGACTTTTTTTGCAAATTTATATTTTATCTTAATTTGAATTCAAGGAGAAATACTTCTTTTGGTTTTATCTGATGCTGTTTGGAGAAAGGTTTGAATTGCCATGCCCAGTATATTTGCTGTCCAATGACCTTTCAGTTTTTATGTCCAAAGTGTCAAGCATGTTAAAGTTGCCACTGGCTGCCTCCCTGAAGGTGCAGCTACCAGAGGAACTGCCGGGAGTTCAATGCCCACAACCAAAAGCCAGAAAACCCTACCAAGTGCAAGCCCCGGACGCTGGGCCCAGAGCACACCCTGGACGTCTGCTCTGAGAACCTCTTCCTGGATAGAGACAGCTGCTCTTTCAGAAGGAGAGGAGACCCTGAACACAGGCCAGCCTCCTGAGCTTCCTGTCAGGGCCACAGCCACATGGCTCAGTGCCTCCCACACTCTCCCAGCCTTGGGTAAGATGCTTTCTCACTCTTTCCTCCCCTTTGCTGTGTCTTGCTTCTGTTCCCTCTAGGTTCACATATATAAGCAAAATCCTTACCTTCATTCCTTCTCCACCAATTGAAGTTACGCTCCAGCTTACTTAAATAACAGATCTATATGAGCCAGTATGGGTTCTGTAAGATCAAGCCAAGACAGAAAATGCCATTGACATAATATATTTCTAATACATGCTTTGATGACTTTTTATTATGAAATAGTTTAGCACTCACAAGGAGTTGCAAAAATAATACAGACAGTTGCAAAAATAATACAGAGAGTTCCCCGGTACACTTCATCCAGCCTCCTTCAGTGCTAATGTCTTACATAATCACAGAACATTGTGGGCAAAAGTATTTATATTTCAGCAAAGCATTTAGTGATATCACTCCTGAAATGCACAGAAAATGGTGAAGTGAAGTTAATATTTTATGGCATGGTTAGGTCAGCCTGTAACTGGCTGGATAATGATGCCAATAATATGATGATGACTTGACACCAGTGGAAAATTTGTCACCAGTGGTCTGCAGAGGCTCCTGCCTCCCCAGCCTCTTGTGTACATGAACAGCAGTGTCATCATTGAAGACACAAAAGGCATGCTTATCCTACTTTTCCTATTCGGAAATCATATAAAATGGTAACTCATTAAGAGTCAATATTTTCTCAGTGGGTTCCAACAATGGACCCACTGAGACAATATTGTCATCAGAAATCATTCATTAAGTCATCAGAATTCATTCATTTATTTACTCATCAAAACATATTTCCTTCCAGACGCTAGGCTACCTATTAAAAACATGGCTCTATGAATGTTCCCTCTCCTTCCTGAGCTCTCAGACCTAGAAGGGAGCTCAGGCAAGTAAACCAATAGTGATGATGCAGCCAACAAAGAACTATTATACACAGAAAGCACAGAGAGGGCTCCTACCTTAGCATAGAGGAGACACAGGCTTCCCCAAGAGACAGGAATTGATAGGTGTCAGCAGGTGAGGAAACAAGGATTATTGGATGGTGGAGAGGAATGAAATCAACTCCATTTAATAGAAAAACAGGTTTACTGCAAAAAATTAGCACAATAGCTGGCATCAGGACAATTATACAAAATCAGAAAACTTTCCAGGGTAATATGACAAAAAGATGTTATTTCTAGTTGCAAGAAAAAAATCATAAAATGCCTACCTATAAGCCTACACATAGAAGTGCTGGTTTTAAACAAAGAAAGCAAAATTTTAATGAGAGTAATTCAGGAATATTTAAATAAATGAAGAAATATACCATGTTCGGGTGGAGAAATCTGAGTATTTTAAAGAAGGCAACTGTCCCCAGCTTAAGTTATAAATGTAAAATTATTCAATAGAATTTGTTTTTGTAAAACTTGAAAAAACCGACTTTAATTTCTACTATGGGAATAAACAGGTAAGAACATCCAACATTTTTTTAAAAGACCAATGAGGGAAGATATTTTTATTTTATTTTTTTGAGAGGGAGTCTTGCTCTGTTGCCCAGGCTGGAGTGCAGTGGCTCAATCTCGGCTCACTGCAGCCTCCACTATCTATCCAGGTTCAAGCAATTCTCCTGATTCAGCCTTCCAAGTAGCTGGGATTACAAGCACCCACCACCATGCCCGGTTATTTTTTTGTACTTTAGTAGAGATGGGGCTTCACCATGTTTGCCAGGCTGGTCTCGAACTCCTGACCTCAAGTGATCTGCCTGCTTTAGCCTCCCAAAGTGCTGGGATTCCAGGCATGACCAAAGATTTGTCTTTATTAATAACAACCCTGTTATGTTGGAGGGCAGGTGTTATTATTAATATTAGTATCCTTCTTTTCATGAGGAAGTGAAAAAGAGTTAAGTAATTTGCCCCAAAGTTCATGGAGGAGACAGAGGCACAACTAATCCATTTGAATTGCCTCACCTCAGACCCCACAAGCTTTCCACTAAGTCACATGATTAGCGATGTATTACATAAATTTGAGGGACAGCCAATTGACCCCCAAACACAATGCCTGGAGGTCCTAGAGATTTGGAGGAGTGTTGAGTGTGTGTTTGTGTGTGTGTGTGTGTGTGTGTATGTGTGTGTTTATTAGTGCTTAGGAAAACAGACATTAGTTTGGTCCCTTTATTTCAGTTCAGCATAATGTTTAAGCCCCTGGATGGTCTGTATTACACATGCACATTGTGTTTGCCTTTTGATAACGTTTCAATGTCTTGGCAATTTTACATTTGAATCAAAGTGGTCAAGCATGTCAACTCCCTGTTACTATCACTTTGAATTGCAGCTACCAGGAGGGCGGCCAGAACTCAGTGGGTGACAACTGACAGACAGACATGGGCTTCCGTATCGTCCGTGCCCTGGACTCAGACCAGCAGTGAGAAAAAAACTGGAGGGTATCCCTGGGAAACTCGTTCTTCCCCACCGGCTACTGAAGGGGCCGAGGAAGCCATGAACACTACAAGCCTTTTGGCGCCTCCTGCTGGGATGATGGCCACACCTGGCAGCCCATCCCAGTCCAGCCCTACCTGGGGTAAGAGAGGATGCTCACTTCTACCTCTCCTGTTTTAAATTCAGCTTAGCGTTGCGTGTTTTGAAAACCTTTCTAAATTTTTGAAATATAACACACATACAGAAAACTAAGAAAACATAAGCAGTATAATTAATGATCATGAAGCAAACTCTTCCTTCTTCTTTCCTTGGCACTACCTCTTTCTTCCCATCTGTAGATGAATGAAAGCTCCCTCTTAACAGACCCCTAGTTTCTCTCTTTTATGTAATCCCACTCCCCAATTTCTTCTCCGTTTCCCTGTTTCATTGTCCATTAAACAAGTGACCCTTAGAAGTAAACATTGTCCACTCAAGACAGTTCAACTACTTTTTGCCTGGTATTAATACACATTCATATGATCACATTAATTACATATACATTACATGCATGTAATGTAACATAACACATACCTTAGTTGCATATACAAATAGTACACCTACATTAAAATAGGCTCAAAAGTCTCAATTGCAGGCTCAAAATTTCAATTGCACAAACTGTTCTGGGAATGCTATTTTGATAGCTTCAATTACATAAACATCTGATGCAATTGCATGAGTGTCAGAGGGTTAGGCATTATGTTTAGGAGAAAAATAAAGTAAGCGTGTTTCAGTTTAGCCTGCTGGACTGCAAGAGCCAGCACAGCTCTGGGACTATGAGCGCTGGTCTCTACATTACAGCTGTGTTGAAACCTTGCCCGACCACTTTGTGTCCTTAGGCAATTTTCTTCAACTGAGTCCTGAAACTTTCAGAATTGTTGGGATGATTAAAATAGGTGGTGTCAGTTCAGCGCATAGCAGCTGGGAAGCACTCAATAAATGGCAACTCTTACTAACCTGTCCCATCCTACCCACAGCAGGTCACTGCCACCAGCCTTGGGAGACACACTTTGGAAAGGGTAGTGGCCAACAGGATGCCTTTCAGAGGAGAACATGCATCTGCTCTTGGCCTCAGTCCCTTTCAGGACTAATTCTCTGAGATTCTATAGAGAAGCAAACTCTGTATTTGGGTGTGGCTAAGGCCACTCAGCTTCTAGAACTGCCTAGAAACATACCAGGGCAGCAAGCGTCAATAGGTGTCTTCTGTCTTGGGGACTCGCAGTCAAATGCCTGAAAGCAAGTCAAAAGACTATCCTGACCCATCCTAAGAAAATAACAGGATTGCCTCATGGAGTTCTGTCGCCTTCCTGTCATCATCTGTGTGCAAATGTGTCACACTATCCACCTCTGGTGCTTACACAGCACTAGGAGTGGAAGTGTGTTGAATTGGACACTGTAACACTCACGGTCCTAGCAGAGGCACTTAATAAGTAACAAGCAGTATGACAACTGGGATGGATGGACCCAGGCACTGTGCCCTGCCTGCTGCTCAGTCTCACCTCACCCCTCTACCTTCCTCCTCTACACTGCAGACACAGCACACTGCTTACTGCTGACATCTCCAGGTCTTTATTTATGCACTTTGCTGTGCCTACAAAGCCCACTTTCCTCCAGATCTGCTGTGCTGCTTGACTCAGAGTAGATGTCACCTGCCCCAGCTGAACTGGGTGTCTATCACCTGTGCCCCGGCTGTTTCTCAGCCTCACCTCTTTCCTTCCACTATGAGGGAACTTGCCTGCTCGAGCTTCTGTCTCACTCATATCCTACAAGGAGACTGTATTGCTGGTTTCGCCAGAGGCCAGAATCTTAACAGCGAGGATCAAGTCCTGAAGTGACCCTTAAACTAAAGCTTCATGAACCCGATATAAAAATTCTTGAACTGAGCCCATACTTGCTCATGAAAATGGCAGGCAATTTATCGGGGGTGGGATGGAGCAAGGTGTACACTAAGACTCAGAGGAATGAGAAGCAACTCATTTTTTCTTTGCCCAGCAGCACCCACATTGGACACTTCCTGCACAGCACCATTGCTCTCGCATGCAGGGTCACCATACCTTGCCAATGTTATCTGCTTTTCAGTGGCACCCATCACGCTGTATTACAGCCATGACGAGATTTTCCCATTTCCTCTTCCACACTGGGAGCACCTCCATTGTGGGTTCAGTTTCTTACTCATCTCTGCTTCTTAAAGCCCTGCCTGGTACCTGGCTTAACCAACATTTGTTGGATAGGGCAGGATTGGTCGCCCTGGTCCTCTTCTCCCTCAGGGCCCCTTAGAAGAGATGCAGGCTCACCTTTCTCTCATCTCCTCCCAGGAGCATTCACCCATGGCACACAGACTGCGAGTCCAACCAAGGCAACGGCCCCCAAAGATCCACAGACAGGTGAGAACGCACCGTGGGAGAGAGAAACTCAGTACGGAAGTGGAGGTCCGGGTGCGGGGGATGGGAGGGGCGGGAAGCTTGGGGACAAGGGCACGGTGGGACGGGGTACCAGTAAGCAATCTAAGCAGGTTATTCTGCTTTATTGTTTCCAGCAGAAAAAGAGTCAGAAGAGCTGGTTTATAAGCGTTGCCTTGCTGCTAAATTGCCGTGTGGTCTTTCATAAATCACTTCCCTTTTTTTTTTTTTTTTTGGCTATCAGTTCCCTATAGCTTTCAAGAATGCTGTATCTTTAAGATGTTATGAGTTTCTCGCTGTGTGTATCACCCAAGGTAATTCCGTTTTGACTTCGGTAAGGCCATTCTTATCCTTTGCACGTGATCTCCCTGCAGAGTGGCCATTCACCCCTGGGGAAGAGCCAGTCCTGGTCCCAAGACCCCATCAAGTTTCAAGTAAGTACCAGTGCCCAGTCACTACTATTGCTTGTGTTTATTTTGAACAAGGTCGTGTAGTAGAATAAAGAGAGATTCGTTTGGTAAATTTAGAGTCAAACTGCTGGGATTTAAATCTTAGCTCAGCCGTTTACTGGTGAGGTTGCCTCCAGTACTCAACTTCCAGGATTCAGTTTCCTCAACTGTAAAGCAAGAATAATTGCAATTTTTGTAGGCACTAAAAAAGCCTGTTTTTTTTTTTCTTTCTGACAGAGTTTTGCATTAAGTAAGATAATGTGTGTGGAAGTGGTTTGGAAGAATAGTGCTCTGTAGAACTTAATTCAATCAACTTTTATCAAGTGAATGTCTATTGAGCAGCATGCTGGGCACTTTGCAAATAGAAGCTGCTCTTACAATGAGCAGCATTGTTAGCAGTGAAGGAGGAAGGAATGAAAAAGGTGACTCCAAAATGCAACCTCATCTGCTTGGTGTGATGCCCTGTTGTTCTGTAAAGGGATACCCTCCCCTTTCCACCCTGCACAGTTAATTCTTATGGATCTAGAAAAAGACCATTTCCTGGGTCCGTAGCTCTGTTTTCAGAAGTCCTGACAGAGGCTGAGGACTTGAGCTGCTACGGTTTTTGCTGCATTTTTCCAGCTTTTGGACGTCTCACTCTGCTCTTTTCTGTTGAGCCAGTTTCCATAAGAAAGAAATGGACACAATGCTAGGGCTTCAAAGCTGCCTGAGTCCTCAGGCTCCTCCCACTCCTGAATACCTTTGTATACCAGTTCCTGTACCATCCAGGCATATGTCAACAGGGCATCATTAAACTGCTGGAGCCTGCCCCGTCTCCTTTTTCATGTCACCTCAGATCTGCCCCAGCCTTACTCTCAGCCTGCCATGAAAAATGAATGAAAGATTATGCTACTAAGGAAATTGTATCCCTTTTCTCCCAGGAGTTCTAAAGAAACAGGGTGGTGCAGATGGAGGCAGCTGTGAGATCGAGTTTTAGAAAACAGGTTGACTATATCTGTGTCTATGTCTCTATTGGTGTCTGTGTCCATAGCTACATCTATATCTGTATCTGTATTCATGTATCTATAGCTATCTGTATAGCCATATCTATCATCTATCTGTCTATCTTGTTAGCTCTATCTACTTTTTTATCTAATAGGTATTTACCATGTCTATCTATCTATTAATCTACCCACTCATCTGTCATCTATCTAATAGATATTTATCCAAGCTATCTATCCATTCTTCCTTTAATCAACCCACCTATCCATCATCTACCTAGTTATCATCTTTCTATCTATCTTTATTTCTTAACTTCCATATCATAGACATTCACCTATGCATCTACCATCCATCTACCTACCTATGTAATGAAAAATATAATTGTAAGTTAAAGGAGTTCTGGCATTTCTCAGTAACTTATTCTGCTCATCCAGAAAAAAAAAATCATGCCACAAAGTATTTGGCATCCACTCATTCATCCATTTAATAAATATTTATTGAGCTCCTACTTACTTCCAGGCACTAACTATGCTAGGCCTATTTTTACTCTCTCTTCACAATAATTCTGCAAGAGAGGTAATATCTCATTAAGGAATTATGATAAATTCTACATATAAAAGGAGACTGCATTTTGACCCCAGATCTAATTTCAAACCTTGTGTTCATTCCATACCTGCGTGTCACCTTTCCCAAGATACGCCATATGTAAAAAACAAAAACTACAATTGAAAGAAAAAAAGTGGCTAGATTCTTGAGAGATGTAGCAACTGCTATGTATATCCAAAGAGGAAGAAATTACCTTCAGGTGAGCGGATTGTTCAAGAGTTTACCAATTGAGTATGTGGCATCTGAACAAGGTGCATTCTAAGCAAAGGCAAAGTTTAAGCAAAGGCTCTATACCTTAAAAGGACTGATGTTTCCCAGGGACTGAGAAAGGCCTGTGGGGCTAGAACTCTGGTGCTGAAAGTGAGGGTAGTGTGGAATGAGGCTGGAAAGGCAGCCAAGAGTGAGATTAACAGGGCTTTGTCACCACAAGGAGTGTAGACTTCTGAGGCAAGTGAGAGTAGTATGATCAGATTTGTGTTACAGAAAGGTTTCTCTGACTACAGAATGGGGAGGAGTGGGAGAGGCTGGGAGCAGGGAAACTTGTGAGGTGATGGTGACTGTGTGGTTAAGAGAGACTTGGAAGATATTTAGGAGATAGAACCAAGAGGATGCAGTGATGGTGGAGTGAGCACAAGAGGGAACCAAAAATCATGCCCAAGTTTGAGCAATTAAGTGGATCTCCCAAGTGTCATTTCCTGAGTTGGAGAAGCTTGGATGGGATGGGGTGGGGAAAAGGACATGGAAATCAAGCCTTGGGAATGTTAATTATGTTAAGTAGTGAAGCGTGATGGTTATGAGCACAGGCTCCAGAGTCAGATCTGGCTGGAGTCACCCCCTGTTGCATGACTGATCCAATTGCAGAATCACTCAGACCCTCTGTATCCTCTTCTGTATATTTCTGATGTCTACTTCACGAGATTTGTGGGAATTAGAATAAATAATACATGCAAAGATCTTAGGAGAGTGCCTGATACATAGTAGGTGCACAATAACTGATAGAGAAAAAATCGTTACACGTTGATGGAAATTGGTCAATGTTCCAGAGGGTTTAATGTTCTAGTTAACTCAGAATAAAATACTTTCTTTCTACCTTTTTAAAAAGTCTTCTGCTAATATTATGAGCCCTGTCTCCACTTCAATAAATATATTACTAGTCAGATGTGGTGTCTCACACCTGTAATTCCAGCTCTTTGGGAGGCTTAGGTGGGAGGATCTCTTGAGCCTAGGAGTTTGAGATCAGCCTGGGCAACATAGCAAGACCCCATCTCTACAAAAAGTAAAAAATGAAAATAAGTAATTAGTACTAGATTATAATTTTGAAAATGTTCAAACATGACAGAAAAAATATTAAATGAATACATGTCAACATGTCAAAGATATTATTGAACTCATTAAGCAATGAGGAAACCAGAAAGATGTAAAAGATGGTTCAATGTAGAATTTGAGGGAAAAAGATTTATGTAATCAGTCAAAGGAATTCTCAAGTGAATTGATGTCCCACAGCAATAAACTCTTTCTTTTTTTTAACTGGACAAAAATCAATTGCACCTCTACCAGACAAAATTCATTTACATTGCTATGGACACAAATCATTTGCATCGCTCTTAGACAAGAATTATTTATATTGCTATCAGTTAACATCTACCCTTTGATAGCTGTAAAATCACCCATCCAATAGAAAGTCAATTAGTGGTGCACAATCCTTTTTACCCAGACAGTCCCCAGACAGTCTGCTAGACAATAACCAAAACTGCATTAAAAGGATACTCAGTAATCCTTTTTGCTTATACCAGGTTTTAGATAATTTTTCCTGATAGTGATTAGTGAATGCCCATTGGAAGACTATTAGTAATATTATAATACAACCTTCCAGTCCCTAGAAAGTAAGCTCTGTGAGAGGAAGGCCCTTTTTCTTCTTAATCATTGTTGTATCTCTAGTGGCTGCCATCAGTGCCTAGCATGCAGTGAAGCTCAGTAAAGATTTAATAAATAAATAAATAACAATAATAATTGCTATTGTTTATTGTTCACTTTATGCCAACAACTTTGCAATATGCCTTGTATAAATTGTCTCATTTAATCCACCCAGTCATCCTATATGAGAAGGATGGGCCTTCCTCTTTTTCCATGTAAGGAAATGTAGGTGTAGCCATAGGAAGCTATCTGAACCTCGGGAGATTCCAAGAAGTTGGAATTTTTATTAAAAATGATCTAGTCTTTCCTTATGTTATCTTTGGCCTTCCTTCTCCTAAAAGCTGCAAATTAAACAACACTGAAAATCTGGTTCATGGAAACATAATTAACTTTCACTTGATGGAAACAGAGAACTCACAAACTCAGAGCTGGACTCTCCAGTGACCCAGCATGCCAGTCTCATCTTTCAACCTGCCCTTCCTTCTCTCCTCCTTGCACACACAGGCTCACATGTAGGCAAATACACATCCATATGCTCTCACATGCATGCACATACACACACACACATGCACACACGTACCCTGTGCACACACATACGTATACATACCTCATACCCCTATCCTCCAGTTTTTCTCCAATCCCCCTCAGTAAGTCACCCCTTTACATCATTCAGAGTCATTGCATGCTCTGTCCCTTACACCAGAAATGCCCTCCACCTGATGCATTTCTATTCAACGTCCTAGATCCCTGTTTAATATTTGCTTCTCAGTGAAACTATCTCTGTCTTCCTACTGGAACTTCATCGCCACCTTCTTTCCACCCTTCTCTTAAAACTTTCACAGTAGCTTTATTGGGTAATGGTGAGGAGTGCTATGTTTACCTGTCTGTCTCAGAGCTACATGAGATCAGGACAAGACCATATTCACCTGGTGCAGGGCTTAACAAAGAGAAGATGCTTGCTAAACTCTTACTGATTTGATTGATCTGGGATTGCATCTTCTAGGGTGTCCTCAGCCGCTCTTCAAGGTGGGAGCCATGGCAGCTGCTCCTCTCACCCTGGCCATCCAGAGGCTCAACCCATGCCTGATGGAGCTGTGTCGCTTCTTTCAGCAATGCCTTTGCATGAGCCAGAGGAGTCCCAGGACAGAGGACATGAGGTAACCTGGCCCAGTGGCTTCTTTTCACATCCAACATTTATAGTTTTCTTATTCTGTGTGGCTTTTCTGCAGGCCGCAAGGCAGCGAGTCAGGCAATAGGCAATTCACAGACAGGTGGCAGGGGGTCCCTCAAGGAAAGCAACTCTCCAGTGAGTCCTCTACTAGACAGTCACATCCTTGAGATTCATGATGGAATCTCATTCGTTGTTGGTCCCCAGAACCAAGTGCAGTACCTGACACAATAAGTACAATTGAGTTTAGTTGAATTGAAGTTAAGTTTAGTTGAACTGGAGTTGTGATGAGTTGACCTGTGTTGAGTTGAGGTGAGTTAAGTTGAATTGTGTTGAGTTTAGATTAATTGAGCTATGTTGAGTTGTGTTAAGTTGACTTGTGTCATGACAAGTGGAATTATGGCAGAGGATCTTGAGTGGTTCTTTAACCCAAATGCCCTCAGCCTGGTGAGATTTGCTAGGAGAGAATAAATAGAAGATATGTCTATCTAAATTCCAGTTCCTTCATAAATCCCTAGAAAGCAGACCCTGTTTCATATTAATAAGGTCTAGCCATGGACATTTTCTGTCCTACAATGCTGACATACTATTCTTTCTTCTGGGATTTATTCTTGGCTGTAAATGCAGAACTAAATAACATAGATGAATACTCCTGCTCCAGTGGTCTGGAGACTACTCTCAGGATCCATCAGCTTTTAAAATTTCTGCCTCTGAGTCTCAAGCCCAGGTGGGCAGCCATTTCCTACCACCCCTTTCCAGCTGTAATCTTTGATCCCCTGTTGGAAGGACGTTTCCTCATTCACAG
The DNA here is from genome assembly GCF_030222135.1 of Aotus nancymaae. Taxonomy (NCBI): domain Eukaryota; kingdom Metazoa; phylum Chordata; class Mammalia; order Primates; family Aotidae; genus Aotus; species Aotus nancymaae. The sequence continues at coordinate 80,218,859 of NW_026988450.1, read as the reverse complement.
AGAGCATTAAGTAAGACCTATAGACCCACAGTCCAGGCTTATTCTAAAGAAAATTTTCACAACAATACTTTCTGTATTGTCTAAAATAGCCCACTTTTGGAGATCCTTTACTCACTAACTGAACTAACAATGTGTATTGAGTCTCTGCTATATATCTGTGATGCTCTGTGCTAAGCCATGGGGATCTAGAGATGAATCAGAAATAGCCTCAGAAACTGAGGCTTTCATAGTTGGAAGGAAGAAATGGTCATAAACACAAATTAGAATATGGCATTATAGGTAATAGAACCAAGTCACGCGCCTAGGCAAAAACCTGTTAATCATATCCCCTTGGAAAACATCACATTTGAAAACGTTCATATTGTAGATCATGGCTGAATGAATACATGAAAAAGGCATACATTTTCAGAGAGAAGTTTGAGTTTAAATTTAGAGCAATGAAGCACCCATTTGCCTGGGTTTGTCCCTTCTTTTCTGTGTATTTTCACTGAATAGTAAATTTTTCTATAAACTCATGCACTGAATATAGGCCAAGAATATTAGAGTTGGGGAGGTGGCATTATTCAGTATGTTTGTTGAACATAGCCTTTGCAATGAAAAAAAACACGAGTGGGAAAGTTGGCAATGTAAAAAGACAAATTTCAAAGCAGTTGACAAGCGCTCTAGCAGACCTGAATAACATGCTATGGGATCCCAGGAGAAATAACTAACGGGGTTGTATGGAGGAATAGGAATTTTCCAGGCAAAAGAAATAGCATCTGTAAAGATGGAGTGACAGGCAGCCTGGAGCATCTGAGGGCCACTGAGATGTTCAATGTGGCTGCAGCAAAGATGGGAGACCAAGTCTCTGGCATGTCCCTATTCAGGACTACCTTGCCTTTTAAGTACCTGGGTCACCTGTTATATGCTCTCTTTGACTTTCACTGTAGTGCTCCATCTGTCCCTCTTCCAAGCTTTCTACTTCCTCCTTGTTCAGAATAAATACAACATACAGAATTCTTGAAATCCAGCCCTCTAAATCCTGTCCATTTTTAAACTGAGATACCCTAAACTCCCATTCTCTTCACATCATCTCCCTCCCAGGGTCATCTCTTGAAACCTTTCCTTCTTAGGACCCCCAGCACCATTCTTGGGGCACACCCCTTGAAGGATGGCAAAGCTCTGGTGACTTATAAACTTTGCTACCTCAGGCCCCAGTCTAGTGTCAATGGCTTCTTCTCCATTCAGGCTGCTACTGACTCCACAGTGCATGCAGCAGCTCTGGTCTGGTGCAAGGGGCTGGTGTAATCATGGATGCATCAACACTAGTTTCAGCTCATCCTAGCCATGGTATTGCAGCTGATGTCTGCCCTGAAGAACTGAAGACAAACAAAATAGGCCACCTTAACAACTGATTTTCTTCTGAGACCATCTAGCCTATTCTGCAGGAAATGCCTCCTTCAGTCCATGTGAGGAATACCTATTCTTGTTATGAACAGGACTTTGACTCCATTCCCTGCAAAATAATAACCATGATCATTTATCTATTGTTCATTCATTTCACAATACTTGTAGAGGATGCCTCTGCCACAGAGCTTGGGGAAAGCACATGTCATGTTTAAATAGTTTCTCTCCTAATCAATCATAGAGGCAAGAAATTCCCATTCATCCTGAAAGCCATGTACTCTGTCAAAGGGAATTCAGACACAGAGTGGCAGCTTTTTGGCTTGTGAATGGTATGGGTCATGTTTCTGTGGTTGCTGCAACTTAAATCCTGGCCTCACATTTTGCAGTTTCACAGAGCACCTTAGTTTGGATGATGATGTCCTAAAGCAGATCACGTTCCAAGGTTGCTTGATATCCTCTATCACAGCAGCTTTCTAAGAAGTTTTGTTGCTGTTACTAGAAAGTATGACTTGAAGATTGTTACACTAGCTAAGAAGGAATGGGATTAGACCATAGAACCAAGGCCACTAAAGCTAGTAGGTAGCTTAGTTTGCTATAGAGAGGATAGGGATTTGAGCCAGGCAGGCCTGGGTTTAAATTTAGTCTCTGCCACTTTTACTAGCTATGTGGTCTTGGGCTAACCATTTAACCTCTGAACCTCAGTTTGTTCATCTACAAAATGGGTACAATCCTGCCTATAGTCTAGGCCACATGTTGCACAACTCCAGGAGCACCATTCATATAAGAGGGTAACAGCATTCTTACTTACACTGACAGTGTTGTGAGAACAAAATGAAATGAAATGAAATGAAATGAAATGAAATGATATATCTAATTGTTCCTGCGTGGTACCTGGAACGCTGCACTCTGTGGTTGCTGATGAAGACACTGTTGTGATTGCTGTCTTGTCCACTCGGGCAGCCAAGTGTGAATCCCATCGCTGGCACAATGTGTGTGCTAACCACGTATCTGGTGTCCATGTCTGCTGCTGAGTTGGCCAACCTTGACATCCTGTCTCTGGAACTTTTGAAAGGTTCCTTAAGAGTACAGGTTTGCAGGCTCACAAAAAGCGTCCTGGGTGTGTTCACCACTTGCTTTTTCACTCTTGTATCCATTTCCTGCCCTTTCTGTAGTTGGCTCTTTAATGAAAGGGGCTGAATTGTACAAACTAACTTTCCCAGAACCTTGTCAACCAGATTCCTGTGAGTTCATCCTGTAGAAGATACTGAGAGGAGATTGGAGGGCAGTAGAGGGGAGAAGTTAGGGAATTTCTCCCCCTCTCTTTCTGTTGTGTGCAATATTTCCAGGAGTGGCTCTGTCTCCTCTGTGTTTCCAGCTTCCACAAGGAATCCTCATGACAGCCTCAACTCTGTGGTCCCAGCTGCCACCAGAGGCCGTTGCCTTCTATGCTCTGGCCACAACACTTCCTTAGTCTGTGCCTCCATGCCCAGCAAGTCCCTGTAGCTGCTAATACGGAGTTACCTCACCTTCCCCTGTTGGTTCCTTCAGCCCTTTATGACTGATTCACAGTATTAAAGTCCCTCTATAGAATCACCAGGTTGTTTTCCTGGCAGGGTCCTGACTCAGATATTGATCTTATTGCCCACCAGAATGGCATAAAGTGGGTTACCTGGGTTAAAATCCAACACTACCACCAGAAAGCAATGTATCCTTGGGCGAGTTATTTAATCTCTGTGCCTCAGTTTCCTCAGATTCGCACTTTCCTATAAATTGGGGGTGATAGCCCTTGGAAAATCTCTACCACAAGCTTGACTTGAGCAATTAGTTGCAAAACTCTCTAGAGTATGCTAGAATCACAGACTAATAGAGATGGAAGAGAAATTGAGAATGTTTAGCCCATCCTCCTCATATATCAGATGAGGGATTGAAAGAGAAGTGAATTCCCAGAGTCATACAATGAGCTAGTGACACAGCCTGCACTGAAAACTCTTTTTCCTATTAATTGAGTGAGTGATCTTTTCACCACAGCCCTTTGATGCAGCTCCTGCTGCCCCTGACCAAGAACAGAATGTTACTTTGCAAAGTGTTTGCTGCTCTGGTAATGACAGCAGCTCTCCACTTTCTCTCTCTTCATCTCCCACTAAAATAAATTAGTAAACAAACAAATTTCACCATTTGTTGAGCACATCTTGTGTGCTGGGTACTGTTCAGGAACTTCACATATGTTATCTTATCCCCGTGTAAGATATCCTTGCATCTTGTTATCTGTCTATTACATATGTTATCTATCCGTTATCCTCAACAACCTGCGAATACAGGTTCTATTATTGCCTTTCATTTGTGTATGAGAAAACTCAAGTCCAGAGAATTCAGTTATCAGCTTGAAGTCATGCATCCTAGCACGTAGTGGGGCAAGGGCCAAAAATAAGTCTTGCTGGCCCCAAAGTCTGAACTTCTTCCTACCCAGCCTTCTTTCCTATCTCTCCTCTGACACCCTTTAAAGATGGACAGAGGGTTCCTTGCTGTGAATAATTGGCCATATAGTTCATGTTCATGTGTTTACTTTTAAAACTCTGGCTGTCTTCTAATAGCCATCACAGGATAGTTATTACTCCCCACTGTGATTTAAATCTTTAGATACTGTCTTGAATACTATTCCTGGTTTCTGAAGAATGCAACATACATCTGTCAGAGGGTGAAAAGGGTGTCCCACTCACACAGTAAGTACACAGCTTGACTATGTTGTAACTTTGCAACGAACGCATTATACCAAAGGGTTGTGTAACTCTGAGTGATTTCCAGAGGTCCTGGGAATGCTGTAGCTCATCTAGTACTCATTAATTTGGGACAAAGACCAGCAAGGATTTTTCTTATTTTCTTTAAGCTGACAGCTTGATGTTTGCAATAAGGTCTAGGGAAAAACACAGCAGGAGTCAGCCTGACCGAGCGTTGTTGCTCTCTGCGTGAACTCAGAAAATTCTCTTAGCCACAGAGCTCCCATGTAAGCTAAAAAGACAAATAAAAATAAAACAAAGTAATACTCACATACAAATGCTGAAATTCTTGACCAAAGGAAAAATGTATACAAATAATTCACGCAAAAGCAGGCAGAGTGAAGTACTAGAATTTACGTCTCAATATGGTACCTCTCTCCTTGTCCTGGTAGCTTCAAAGCTTCATTTACTCCCAGACATTCCAGGTATCAGCTTTGTTTTTTCTCTCACCTCTGCAAACAAAGTCCCAAAACTAACGGTCTGGCCATCTCATCATGCCATCTACCTGAACTACCTCAAGGGATTCTGGTCTTGTAAATATCATGGAACTACATTAAATTGTGTAGAAAATCCCTTCTTACTGTAACCCAAATATAAGCTGTGTGCTCACAGGGTTCAGTCTTGGCAATGTTTTACGTTTGAACAAACAAAACGGTGTAAGAACGCAATCTTTCCATATGTGTCCTGAAGAACACCAGCTGGGATCTTGGGATCCACGTCACACTTCTTAGAAACTCTTCTTATTCTTTCTGCCCCCCACTGTTTCTCGCTTCTCACAAGCCATCATCTTAAAGCCTCTCTTTATATTTCGTTTTTCAACTTATCACTCAGCAGCTCTCCTAAAATCATACTCTCTGGCTCTTCTCTGTGTTTCCATTTACCTCTTCTGCTTACTTTGCTTTCCTTCTGCCTCTTTTATTTTTTTCTTTCCCAAACACAGGGTCCTTATTTCTTATGCAAGTCCACCATCCCACGTTTCCTGTATTCTCTTTCTACTACCACCTTTGTCCTGCATTAAACAACAAAAAAAGATAGGCATTAGGAGTAGGAGTGGGGAGGGGGGTCAGAAATCAAAGGTAGGAATCCCTTTATCTGATGCGGGGAGAGGAAATAGGAAATCTTGCAAACACATAATTCAATAGTTCTTTTGTCCTTGCTGCATTAAAATCTCTATGCACGCAACATATTACATTTACTGAGCAGCTTATTAATGAGTTTAAATTAGCCTCATGCAAACTGTGGAGATGCATTAGATACAGCTGGGTATTGGAAAAGAACAGTGGGCAATGAGTGGAGAAATAGGAGCTGCTCCTCACTAGACTTTGCTGCTAACAGCAATGGAGTCTTGCACGAGTCCTTTCCACCATCTCAGGCTCACTGTAGTGACCCCTGTCCAGTGCACTGCCCACACTTGCTCTCCGGAAAAACCTAGACCCTTGCTGGTGCCATCAGGGTTTAATTTGTGTCTCTGTAGTGTTTATGTCTCAGTACCTTGAGTTCCTTCTTTTGTTTTTTTTTCAGCCTTAAAGCAAAAATGCCTTGAGAATATCTGCAAGTCTGTGTGAGACCTTGAAAATGACACTAGGGCAAAACAATGACTTCAGGGGCTATGCCATCATCCTGGCTCTTCTCCCAATTGGGCTACACTTGAAGAATTCACCCAGGCTCCAGATAGATCATCAATTAATTGAAAGTGATTATTCTTGGAAGTAGCGTTTTCTTTCCCTCTCCTGTGAATCTGTGTAAAACATTGAAGGTAGAAGGTTTCGTTTTAGAGGCCTCACAATTAATACAGCAACGCCGAACTCCCTGCCTGCTTCAAAGTCATGGAAATCTAGTCTTCATGCTCAAGAAACTCCTACAATGCTTGAGGCAATCCTGTCAATTTAAAAACTGGGGATGTATGGGCACACTAGCCTGCACAAACCAGTTCAGCCACGGAGACTCTGGCGCGATACTTGAGGTGACTTAAACTTGAGACTCTTAAAGACAATAAAAGCATTCAAGATGGAATTCATACTTTAGAGAGATTCACATATACTGTTTCTGTACAGTTAAGTGAAACATGCACAACCAATCAGACTTGCCATCCTATGGGATCTATATGATCTTCCAAGGCCCTGTAAGTAGGCAATAATGAAAACTTCATCATTAGGAGGAGGTTTAGAGAGTTGTTTTAACTGACATCTTGTCTTGATTCTGTGTGTCCCACTGGGCTCAGAAGTCCCCATGAGCACCCTCAGGTTCAATGATTCACTAGTAGAACTCAGAGGGCAAGAAAACTGTTATACACACACTTAGCATTTATTACAGCAAAAGGCTGCAGATGAAAATAAGCAAAGGTAAAAGGCACCTCTAGAGAGAGTCTACGAGAGCCCAGGCACAAGCTTCCAGTGGGGTTGCACAGCCAGCATCGAATCCCCCCAGCAACAATGCTTAACAACACATATATAGTATTGTTAGCCAGGAAAGCTCATCCAAGCCTTGGTGTCCAGGGGATCTTTGGGGGTATGGAGTAGGTATGCAGCCTTCATGGTCTGCATGGCTGAACTTAGTTATTCAGTCTCCAGTCCCTCTAGAGATCAAGCTGATACTGCATGACCTAAGGCCCCACCATAAATCACATTGTTAACATAAACTATCTGTCGTGGCACAAAGGCCCCGGTACACAGAGACACTCATCATGCAGGATATTCCAAGGGTTTAGAGGGGATTCCCCAGGAGCAGGTCAAGGGCCAGACGTTTCTTTGGAAGGTGCAAGGTTTGAGCTCCTTACACCTGCGGATTCAACCTTCTACTGCATCCCCACATACTGAGGTGCCCCCTTCATGGTATCAGGTACCTTTTTCACTATGTCCAGGTTTGCAGTTGCTCCAGTATCTCTGTAAATGCCGAGTCTCCATGTAGAGCATGTGTGCTCTCTCCAGCAGCCCTGCACAGACCCCTTATTCCTCATCACCAGGGACAACTTTCCTCCTGATGTGCCTGGTGCGCCTTCTCTCCCTTGCCTTAGAGCTCTGCCAGGCAGAGAGAGGTTTCTTCACCCTTTTGTGATCTATGGCTGCCCTTGGGTGAGGACAGTCACTTTCGGTTCATGATTGAAGTGTAAAGCAGTTTCCCCCATTGGAAGACCCCTGAGTGCCTGGCACTGCCTGTGAACTACAGGTGCCTGGGGAGGTAGAACCTGGACATCGGAGAGAGGAACTGCCAGACATTCCTCTTTCTAGTCTAATGCAGAGAGATTTCTTTTTACTTTCCAGAACACTTGAAAGACTTTCCAAGTTATGCAAATGTCAAGCTCATAAATATATGTCGTCATGCCTTTTGCAGAGATGAAGAGGATACAGCAAATTTTCTGGGAGGCAAAGGGACTTCTACCTGGATAGGAACCAAGCCAACTCATTAAGTGTGGGTTAATTTCATTCAATCCTTGCACAGATATTAATTAAGGACCTTTGGCAGGGAAGGATCCCCAGGGTTCCCCAAAGAGTAACTTATCATCGAGGAAGGTGAAGAATGGATGGATGGCTTGGGCCCAAGACCAGGGCTATTCACTTGTGGGGAAACCCATGTGGACCCAGTTACCCCATACTTCGGAAATAATGACTGAGATGACTATAACCTTTAAGAAGCTCAAATGTGGAATACCTCTGAGGCGTAGGTAGGGATCTGACCTAGCGTCAAGGACAAAGGCTCAGAGGACTCCCTGGGGCCAGTTTTCTACAATGTCACCATCAGACACAACAGCAGCAATGGCAGGAGGAAAACAGGACCCAGGAGTGGCTGACGACTGCGTGGAGTCAGCTGGTCTCCTGGAGTTCATGGGGGGTTGACCCCTCCTCAGCTGAATGTGTCCTGATTTAGGGGATAGCTAGGGCAATGAGGAAGCCTCTGGGGGTGCTGCTGATCTACAGGTACTACTAATTTGTGCGTATGTGGCCACCGGTATTTAACAGATTAAGTAAAAGAAATGAGACAGTTACTGTATCTGTGCTGATGAAGGAGATTGTGGTTACATGCATAAAGTCATTAAACGGCATTCTTCCAGGTAGTAAAGGTGCAGGTGCATTTCTGCATATTTCGTTTATGTCCAGAAGACCAGCTAAGGTGTCAGGAGAAAGAAAGAGAGGGACAGAGAGAAGAAGGGAGGGAGAGGAAGAAGATGAGGGAGAGGGAAAGGAAGGAGGGGAAGGGGAGGAGGAGAGAACGGCGGGGAGGAGGAGAAAGAGGGAGGAGAAAGATTGTGTTCGTTTCTTGGCCCCAGTGCACGGTTCTACGTGTTTGTGTGTGTGTGTGGCTCCCTATTTCTGCACAGGTGCACTTGTGCTGTGGGTTTGTGTGAAGGAGACATTTAGGTGCCATCATAATTAAATCTACAATTTTAGACTCTCATTTAGAACACACTTTTTCCTCTTATGTCTGGGTTCTTGTGAAAGCTTCACTTTCACCTTGCTCCACCGACAGAATGGTAAAAGACCAAGGTTCCAGGGATATTGAAGGCCAGCGGTTTTCAATCAGGGGTGATTTGGCCCCTGGGGTATTCTTGGCACTGTCTGCAGACATTTTTGGTTTTCACAAGGGAGGGAGTACTGCTGGCATCTGTTGAGTAGAGACCTGGGATGTTGCAATGCTTGGAACAACTCCTACAAAAAAAGAATAATTTGGACCAAATGCCAACAGTACTAAGATTAAGTTACTCCATTGTAAGTTATGGGGAGAAAATGGTCCTTCTCAAAACCCCATGAAATGTCTCAAACAAGATATCTATGCAGATTGTTATGCCTTAGCATTACTCAGGCATAATAACAATCTCAGCTATGCTCTTGAGATGCTGAAAAGGTGGATTTTGCTACACTGGGCCACAGATGCCCCTGGGCTTAGTCAATTTAGAGATGGTGGGTCTTCTGTGCTAATGAGAAAAGATTACAGACCATGCATCTTCATTCCTCAAATCACATGAGATGCTGAACAATAGTTAATGAGCTACAAACACAAGCCTCAGTGCATAAGAGTAACTACTATTTGAAGAAGCCTTTCAATGGGCTCTTCCATAGAGGCTCAGGTGTGCCTTGACTTAATCGTCTGAGGAGTCCTGCTTCTGCAGGAGGCGGCCATAGAGTGCGCAACTCAGAGCGTTCGCAGTCAGGCTAACCTGCATCCCAGAATGCTGCCATCACACGTGAGCTTCTACAAATGCCTCAACCTCAACGATACGTTTTTTTTCTCGTCTGTCAAACAGAGCTAATTCATTGTTGCTCCTAGGATTATGAAAGCAGCAATGGTAGAGCTGCTGCAGGGATGATGAGGGAAAATTCTATAAATGTGGTACATTACACACACTCAATAAATGCCAGTTCTCCTTGTTAAAATCAGGAAAGAAAATAGTTCACAAGAGGATATGAAGAAGCGACAAAAGGAACTAGGACTTAATGAGCCCCCATACCACACACTGTACATGGCTTTCCTCATCCTCACAATCCTAGTAGAATTAAGCCCGTTTAACAGATGTGGAAGCTAAAGCTGAGCAGTGCCTAGCTCAAGGCCACAGTGATACTTCGTAACTGGGCTGGCAGGGGAATGGCAGGGGAACCTAGGGTGTTTGATTATGAAGCCCCACCTCACCCTACCCCACAGCTTGGGCAGAAAAGCCCTAAAAGAAAGAGGCATCAAATTCTCAGGTCTGAGGCCAAGAACATATAAGAAGAATCACCCTAGAGATCCTCTTGCGAAAGAATTAACTAGACCAGACAAAGCCAGCCCTTTATCCTGCAGGAGAGGCCACGTGACGTTCATCAGTCTTTCATCCCCTGAGAGTTCCCATGATGACCCTGAGACATAATCCATGGGCCTCTTAGCCTTTGAGGTGAGGTGAGGTAGAACAGGGGACCCATTGTTCTCTAATTACAGCCTGGGTCTCCTCTGAGGCTCAAGATGGGGCCTCTTAATATGGAGCCTTCACCTGTTCCAAGCTATAGTATTATGATGCTTGGAACAGGCAGCCCACCTGCCAGCATTCATGAAAGGCTGCCTTTTTGATGTGAGGAGTGGGGAGATGCATCACATGGCTAAGGGTCTTTCCTTGGGATATAAAGGACTCAGTCTGCACCTGTTCACAGCCGAGCATCGTTCATCCAGTGCACTCCAGAGGATCCTTCACGGTAGGCACTTGTTCTTCCTCATGGTTGGGGAGACAGAGAGCAGGGGAGGGAGGGAGGGAGGTAGAAAGAGAACAAGTGAGGGAGGGAAATGAGCGGGAGAAGAGAAGGAGGGAGGGAGAAAAGGAAGGCGGGGGAGAGGGAGATATAGAGGAAAAGAGGGAGGGAAATGAATGGGAGAAGGAAGGGGGAGAAAGGGTAGGAGGAAGGAAGGTAGGGAAGAAAAGAGGGAGAAATGGATGAAGGAAGAAAAGAAGGGAAGGAGAGAGGGAAGGTGGGAGGGAGGGAGAGAGGGAAGATGGGAGGGAGGGAGAGAGGGAAGGTGGGAGGGAGGGAGAGAGGGAAGATGGGAGGGAGGGAGAGAGGGAAAGGGAGAAGAAGAGAGAGAAGAATGCAGGGGAAATGAAGAGATAAATGAATGGAGGATAAGGTGAGAGGAGGATGGATGCTCTTAGGGTTGTCTGAGACCTGGATGTTGCTCCAGGATATAGCTAGAAACCCAAATCACTCAGCCTGTCCATGAAAATATGCAATGCCAGACAGACAGCACATGGTGAATTTACCTGGAGGAAAAATCCACCACTTTACATTAGTGAGGATCCTACAAGCCTGTGTGGGCCAATGACCCTGCCCAGGGTGCCTGGTGTGGAAACACTACCAGCATTCATTCGGGGCCGTCCTCCCTGAGCACTTAGCGCCTGCTAGGCGTGGTGTTCTCCCTTTGTAAGACTTACCACATTTAACCCTCACGATTCCCCGATGAGAAAACACCATTTAGGCATTTCGCTGCCCAGGAAAATGAGTTCCAGGCACCTTCAGTGCCTGGCTCAGAGTAGTTGACAAGCAAAATGCAGAGTCTGAACTCCCCGACCCCAGCCCAGGTCTGTCTGACCAGCGAGGCCTTTGGCTCAGGCACTGGCTGCGCTGCCATGAGACTGGCCATTGGGAGACGTCTTGGGGAGCTAGAATGCCAAAACTGGCATGCAGACCAAGGCGAGGCTCGGCGAGCCTTCTCAGGCCCACAGGACAGCACTGACCCGTGAGGCCAACACAGCCTCAGAGGCTTCCTTGGGCAAATTAGGAGAAGGAGGTCTTTCCTCCAGGTAGACACAGCCAAGGGCACCTGGCTTGGCCAACAGGAGGATACTCGATTATTTCAGCAGCAGCCCTGAGCTATCCCACCCAAATACCCTAGTGTGCATGTACCCCAGATTCAGGTCATCCTCACTGTTGCCCAGGGATGACCACATGCTTCTAACTGGCACCTTCTGGCTGGTGCTGATTTCCCTTTCTTGGCACTCAGCCGGGGAGGAGCTGTTACCTGCTGTGTTTCACCACACCCCAGCAAGAAGCTAGCCACTCTAAGGGTCCTCCCAGGCAAGTACTACTGATAATTGTGAGTTATGCAGTGAATCATCACTGGGCTGCTTAGTTTGTCTAAAAGACCTTGCATGGAGCCAGGACAAGTCAGACTGGCCCACCTGGGTCTGGTCATTGCTACAGCGCCCCCTTCTGGGAAAGGGCCACCCTGGCAAGTGACTCGCCCTCTCTGAGCCCCGGTTCCTGGTCTAAGAAGTGAGACGTCTTGATGGCCAGTGTCTTAGAGGGTTGTCACAAGACAGCAAGTAGGGCATGCTCAGTGGAACACCTGACCCAAAGAATGCACCAATCAATGGAATTTTGTGTTTAAAGGAATAAGGCCATGAAGTTTTACTTTTAAAAAAGTTGTGGTAAAATATACATAACACAATATTGACCATGTTAGCCACTTTTAAGTGCACGGTTGAGCATTAACTGCATTCACACTGATGTGCAATCACGCCACTGTCCACCTCCAGAACTTCTGATCTTCCCCTGTTGAAACTCTGCCCGTTACCTAAGAACCCCCCAATTATACCTCCTTATAACTTACTGCAAAAATACATCAGAGCAGAGTCAAAAGTTATGTTCCTAATAAAGTCACTTTGGCTCATTTGCATTCAAGCGACATATTCAAGGAAGTAAAAGTGGAACATGACCCTCTGGCCATCTTATCTGAGCCTCAGAACGACCCAGGGGAATGTATCCCTGAAACATGTGTCACAAAAGAAAAACAAAGATCCACTGTGCAAAACTGATCACTCTGCTTCATTCACCAGACAGGGGCTTCCACTCTTACAGGAAATGAGGGAACAGCACAAAGGCCTTCATTGTACCAGCTACTGCTTACTGAGCCTTTAACCCAGAGCCAGGTGCCGCTCCTGTAATACACAGTGCTTTTGAGCAACTTCTCAATGTCGGGTAGTGTTGTACGTGCCTCACAAAGATGAACTCATTTCAGTCTTCACGGTAACCTCACAGATGGGTCTGTCATTATGATAATGACACTGGACTGGGAGCCAAGAGGCCTGGGAAGTGGGACATTCTTGCGATGATTTGCCAGGCTCTGAGCCTCAATGATCTCATCTGCGTAATAAGAGCTTGGACCAGAAGATTCAATGCCCCTCCAAGTTCAGACATGCTGGCAACCTGTCATGGTGTGATCTTAACAATAAAATACCTGACATACTAAGTGGCAGAAAGTGACTACATTGTCCAAGTTCGCATTGGCCTCATTCATGTGGGTGTTATTTCAATGAGGCCTCTGGGCTCCTTTGAAGTGCCTTCTACTGCTAACCAGAGGTTTCCAGGGCATACCACTTTACATTTGGAGACCTCTTATGTCTCCTCCTTAATTTTCAGTCTTGTTTCATGGCCTGAGAAGGAATCATTCAGAACTGAATTTCCAGCAAACAGTCAGAGAGACAGTCTGACCTTGAAAACCAACCAGCTTTAGGAATTTGTGTGGCCAAAAAACGCTCTAAGCAGAGCGTTGTGCCAATGAGACAGTGACCAGATTACTAAAGAATTCTTGATCTGAGAATCTCAAAGAAGTCACACTCTGCTCTCTTTTAAAAAAGTTCATTCAACAAATATTTATTTTGCAGGCACCAGAGATAGTGTTTGACCTTGGGATAAGTTCATAGAGTAGTGATTCTACAACCTACAATGTCTTCTCCTCTGGGACACTTTCCCTAATACCAAGCCTTGCTCACATGCAGAGTGACCCACTATGGCCCTGGGTATATAGGCAGGACCACCAGAAATATGGTGCGGGCTTGGTCTCTGGGAGAACAGATTTTAGAAGAGCTCCTTCCTTCACCCGAAGGAAGTTGTTGCAACACTGCAGAGGACAAGCTTCAGAGTCAAGCACTGGCAGCATTTCAGCATCTAGTTGACCTCCCCTGGCCAAGCACTTTTGTGCAGTGCACAACACGTACAACCCTATCCAGCAGCCCTGTGTGTGCCACTAGGGTGGCATGGATCAAGATGTGTTATCATTCATACTTTCATGTATGTTCTAAAAGCATGAATATGCACAAGTCATGTTCTAAAAGCGGACTATACACAAGTCAACCAACTGTATTTACATTATTTATGGAGTTATATTCTAATGGGGCAAAAGTTATTTTAAAATCCCTCTGGTCTTTTCCCTCCCACCCCCACCAACCCCATTAAATATATAATTGACTGGCTGGAGTCCCGTAAGTGCTTACTGAAATTAAGTATTTGCTGATCTGAGCAGAGGGCAGCTACAGTTGAAAAGCAGTAGGGTTGCTGGACTTGGCCCACTTTGCCCCTTTGCCCCCAAAACATCCTCTGAGGCATATCTATTGAACTTCGAGGACTGCAACAAAGTATTCAAAATGCTAAAAAGTCAAGGAAGGGAAGGGAGAGCGAGATGCTGCAGGAAAACGTTGTTTGCTAGCCTACAGCGCCACCATTTGGTTGCCAGATTTATTTATATGTCAAGTGATGGTGGAAAGGTTCATAGCCCACATGCCGAAGGTTTATCGGGAATGCTGGTATATCATAATGTATGGGCTGTTTAAAATTCAATTAACAAAACTCAAACACAGTACTTGTTACCTTGCTTCCATTTCACATCAGTCTGTGAGCAACTCACAGGTAAGGAGTGTGTTTTGCATTCCTGCATCCTCGATCCTTGATGCCTGACACAAGGCAGGCCTGGAATAAATGACCATGGAATCAATCAGTAAATAAGACCACAGCTGTGTCTTCAGGGAGCTCATGGTTACGTTTCCATTTTACAGATGGGTAAACTGAGTCTCGAGGAGGTAACATAATCTTCTCAGTGGCACACTGTCAGTGGCAAAGCTGGGAGCTCAACATGTTCAGGGCTTTCTCCTTTACCACATGCCTGTGGGACCAAGAAGGGACAAAACTCCCATGGGTTTTTTCATGGGAATTCTGAAAACACATCCATCCTATTCTGCTGGCTTCTCTCCCAGGAGTCTGTTCCAGTTGCTGCCTAAGCCCCATCCTTTGCTCTCCTGCCATGATTGTGTTTCTCCTCACGAGTGTGCTGATGGTCCCCTGCGCTGGTGAGTAATGATAATTACACTATAGTTCCAGCTTAGCATATAATTACTTGAAATGAACACTGTCCCTTCAATATGCCAACCCCCACCCTCTTTTCTATGTGTCTTTTAAATGCTCTTACTTTTCTATAAAATTGAGATGATTGAACATATTCCTCTCTGTCTTCTTGCTTTATTTCTTCCCTCTTTTATTAGTTTCTAACTACCTTGTGATGATAAAAATGATAATTATATCCTCCGCAATTATAAATTTTTACAAATATTTTTGGTACATCCCAAGGGATGTTATTCTCAAATGTTAATACCTACCTTTGAAAAAATTATACTCATAGAAAGTTTACGTGCAATCGTATCCACTTACGTATGAATTGAACATGCTCTACCTGCAGCCTCAATTTTTTCAGGAGTAAGTGTGTGACCACCACTGGGATAAGACTGCTTGCCCAACAAATTCACCAATTCTGGACCAAGACGCTGTAGCAGAGAAGGTCTGTTATTGAGGCTTCTGACTCAAAGATGAGGGAGTGATGTCTGAATCTGGGTCTTCTGAGAAATAGATGCCCAAACCAGATCAAGTGTGCAGATTTCAACAGAGGAAATCCTGTGAGAAAAAACACAGAGTGGCAACCGTGAAAGGCAGAGCCCTTCAGAAAGTTCTGCATGTGAAAGAGATGGACAGAGGGAAGGTGAACACGCCCTAGACTACAGTTGAGTGTAATTGGCAAGGTCACCCAGGAGGTGGCCATCAGAGGAGTCCCGTGTGCCCCAGGAGCCTTGCCCACTGTCGTATACCTGCCTGCCCTGGGACATTGGCTGGGAGCAGTCACGAGGGGGACGAGGCCTCCGTGCAAACCTTGCCTTGGACTTCCAAGCATAGCCATAGGCCCTCGGTCAGTTATGCTCCCTGTAGTTGGAGCTTTGCAAGGTCCCTTCCCATGGTTGCCCCAGTGGCAATCTGAGTCAGATACCAGACAATGCTTTGTGGGAGTTGACCATGGGGAGGGTCTCTGTGCATGGCGAGGTCTCTCCAGGGGTGTCTCTATCCCTGTAGCAGGACTGGGAGCAGCTTCCAACACAGCCAGGGTGACTGCTGTGTTTCCTCTACTCTCACTTGGAGCTGCCTCGTCACTTCAAGGGCAGGCTTCAGCCAGTGGGAGGGTGGTCACATTTGCGTTAGGAGAGGGAGATCTCTTGGCCCTCCCACCTAACATGCTCCCTTTGTCTGGGAGCTCTGCACTGAAGCTCGTGCTGCAGCCCCCACGTCACACCACCATGTGTTGGCTCCCACTTCACCCTGGCCCTCTGCGTGTTTGTTTCCTGCCAGATCCTCTGAGAAGAGACCTGGGGGAAAAGGTGTGCTTCGTGCAATCCTGGCGGATCTTGGTAGAATACATAATACCATGACATCTCATTCTAAAGCACTAATAGACATTATCATTCCACCATCTAAAGATATGTTCTGAGTTTACTTCAAGCTTAGGAGACTAGGATTCTCTGATTCTAGCAGGCCATCACTCACTGGCCATTTGATGGTGTGGTTCAACTATTGCATGCTCAGTCCTTCGTTAAACAGATATCAATCGAACTTGTGTTTTCTCTTATATATGTATAATGTAAGTATATATATACACATCAATATATTACCTACATCACAGTGCTTACTTTCAAGTCCCTAGTTTAGTGGGGGAAACAGTTGCATAAACAGATCATGGCAACATGGGGTGACAGGTGCAATGAGAGAAGGATGTCCACAACATTATACTAGCACGGGGCAGCGTCCCTGACCCAGCCCAGGTTGGGGGTCAGGCAGGGCTTCTTGAACTTTGAGTGGAACCATAAAATATCAGTGAGAGTCAGTAACGCAAGGGGAACCGACACGGGGGAGGGTATCCCAGGCCCCACGTAGCAGCACAAGCAAAGGCAGGATGGCAAGAAGTAGTTTGCTGGCCAGAAAACCTAAGCTTTTCAGCATTTCCGGAGCATGAAATTCAAGGTAGGAGATGATTCAGCAAAGGCAGAAGGGGCCAGGTCAAGGAAAGCCTACGAGCTGCGTGAGAAAAAGCTTTACAGCTTCATCCAGGAGTCTCGGTTTCATTGTCTATAAAACGGTAACAACAGAATGTGCCTCGCAGCACTCGGGAGAGGATCAGACAAAGTGATGCCTGCAGAACATAGCGTCCTGCTCCCAGAGCAGGACAGATGCCCGTCACCTTCCAGCGTGTGACAGCAAGCTTACTGAATCAGAATCAACGCCATTTGGATGAGTTTTGTCCTTACATTGCTTCTGACCATGTGTCGCTCTCCCTAAACTGCACTGTTGGACTTTGTGAGTGAACTAATGTAGTCTTCTGGGATGAAGAGTTTCTCATCCAGGGTGACTATTTTAGTTGCTGATAAAGACCTGTGGGCGTCTACATCCTGAGAGTAAGTGCGAGTGTGTGGGAGAAAGCACACCTTATTAACATCGATAGGTAATAAGATTATCCCCCGCCCTCCAGAAGAGGAGCTTAATTAACAGTTGCACAAAGAAATACAGTGCAGTAATTGCCAAGGAGCAGACGAGATTTTACCATTGCTGCTCAAGTGGGCCGCAGGTATTCTTACCTGTTGGTTATTATACTGATTGATTTCCAAGGCATTTATGCCCAGTGAAAAATGTGTCAGAACAGTTACTTGGGCTTTGTGACAAGGGCTCAAATGGAACTGAAGTCACGAGTCTCCCTCCTGGCCTGAAATTCTGCACTTTACAGGCCACAATCCCTTCAAAGCCTGTAGTTCTCAGGCAGGAGGGAATTCCCTGTTCATGGAAACCATTTCGAGAACCTGGCAGAGAGAATACATGGCTGGCACTGGAACCTGTGAAATGCGTGGACAGCGCCCAGCCCTGCCCCTAGATGGAGCATGGGCCCTCCAAGCAGCCCCACAAACACCCAAGGCAAAGCACCTTCCTTTCACCTCAACCCCAAATCAGCCTGTTTTGCTTAGTCCGCAAAATATTTTATTTTAAATTTGAGACGAGTTTAAAATTGGAAGATTTTACCAAAAAATTCAGATTTCAAAAGCAATTTTAGAAAAATTCAAATGATGAGACTCCTTTCTAAAGTCTCGGTGCTGAGTCACAACTGCCTGTCTTGCTGTGACTTGGGTCTCTCTGGTTCTCCACAGTCTCCACCATTCCCTATCGCTTCCCAGCACTGGACTGGTACTTGTTTACCTTGTCTACCCATCCCTGCAAAGATCTGGGTCTGCAGTCCTCGGTCAATCCCCAGCAACCCAAAATGTCAATAATGTGAAGCTAAGAAACCTGCTCTAAGCCAAGCGAGGCCAACTCAGACATCATCTGGGGGCATCTTCCTGAGCGGACATAACCTAACATGCTTCTGTGAAGGACGGTCCTTTGTGACTTTCAGATGGATGGGGCTTCCACACAGTGTGAAACTGACAGTGCTGACGCCATAACTCTCCATGTGACGAAGAAAGACAAAACTCTTTTGACCATTTCCAACTACTTCCAAGCTTTATATTGCTGGGGAAAGAAAAATATGAGCAGGGACAAGTCTGTAAGTTCTCTGAGCTTTTAGGTAGTAAATCTTGGTCTAAGCTGGGATTCCAACTCCCACAAATTTGTCCCATTTGCCCAGGTCGCATCTCCACACCCCCACCATACTGACGTGCTGGCTGAAGGTGGTACTGGTACTGACGTATTTGGGTACTGCTAGGACACTGTTGTTATTACACCACTAAACAGTATTTCTCAAGGTGAGGTTTTGAGACCGTCAGCTTCAAAGCTAGTTAGGGAGCTTGCTAAAAATGCTTCTTTCTGAGTCCCAGTCCAGACTGGCTGAATCAAACTTGAGAACACGGGGATCAGAATGTTTACGGAGTCTGCATCCCAGGTGATTTTGATGCTGATAGTCTGGGGAAAACCCTTATCCTCTATTATTGTATAAACTCCTTGGGAGTTGGGGTATTTTTCATGTATTTACCTCTTTCCACAAGTGCTTTATGTCAAGAAAGTCCAAAACAAACCTGCAATCTAAATAAAACAGGATGCTTCATACACAAAGACAGCTTCAAGATAAGTCCCCAAACCTCTCCAGCCCCAACCAGAATGCCACTGTTAAGGCTGACCAATATTAGACACCAAGGTTACCCCAGCCATCCTCTATTTCCTTCAGGAACGACCTCTAAATCTGGTGCATAGCAGGTTCTGGGAAATATGCATGGAATTGAATTTATGTGAATTCCTGTAGTTTCCTGGCTGTCACCTTCTGGCCTTAGTCCAGCACGTGACTGGTAACAGTGTTTGTGCTTACCTTACTTTCTCTTCTTTATCTATAGGGGGCCAGCCTCTGGACACCCCACACCTTCCACAGGAGCTGCTTCCAGGACTCCCAAACAATATCAGTAAGGACTGTTGGAACTTTTCTTAGGGGCTGAGTAGAAAATTTTCTAGGTTATTGGCAGAGAAAATGACCCCTTCTGAATACACCCTAGAGCTACTCACTGCTGTGGCATTTGTAAGTAAAGTGACTAAAGTGGGACTCAAAAGCACCTCCCCAACAATCTCCCCTGGTGTCTGACCCACCCTTTGTCTCTCAACTGAGACAAAATCTAAAAATTTCTGACAAAGGTCAGCTGAAAAGGGAAACCAGGAGAAGGCAGGAAATGGGCTGACCTGAGGGTTATGTATTAATTGTATCTTAGCTTCAGATTGAGCTCTGAGCTTCCAAGAAGGCAAGACCACGAGGGATAAATGATGCATTGCTTGCCCTGGTTGTAAAAAAGGAGGATCCATATTTGTTTCCCAGGGAAGCGAAAGTTTTCTCAGCGATAGTTTATGAACAGTTCTCAGCTGGGTCTCTATGTGGGCATGGCTGAAGACCATAAAGCATAATGAATTTACTGGTGATATCAGCCCTGAATCAAGGGTCCATTTCCAACCTTTCAGAGGGGTGAATTGGGTCAACCAAATTATTCATGCGTTAGCGTATAACATGTAAAATAATCAGTCCCATTCAGATGCAAGTGACAAGTGGCCTCTCTTCAAATGGCATAACTTCTAGAGGAAGTGCAATGCCCACCAGGAGGCCTTCTTTAATCAGACATTGAGACTCACAGGCCACATGTGCATTTAGAAGGATCAAGGCTAAGGAGCACAGCATGCCAGCAGGCCACAGCAGCCATTCCTCTTCAGCAAGAGTGGCCCTCACAGCAATCCACGAGCTAGTAGATTGCAATCTATAGCAGAAAGCTAGCTTAGCCCAAGGTCAAATTTGTCTTTAGAGAATGAAGAAATGTTTGATGTACTCTTTACCTAGAGCAGTCCTGGAGATCCCAGATAACAGCTCAGGTACAAGGAAATGGGACTGACATGGAGCAATTTATGATCAGCCCCAGCTTAGAAGCTTCGTTCTCCATAGGAATCGGCATCTCTAGTAATGGCTTCATGGGTATAATTTCGAGGACAACCAGTAGGATGACCATTTATAAGAGTCATCACATTAAACGAGACCCAAGATGATGATTCCCTACCAGGTATTTATAGTTCACTCATAATTCCTGCCAGTCCAGACCTACCTTACCACCCAGGGGTCATTTGTACCATTGCACAATGCTGCCCAGTAATGCAATTCACATTTTATCTCTATCAAGTTTCCATGGTAACCCGTGTTAGGAGAAAGCTAGCTTAGCCCAAGGTCAAATTTGTCTTTAGAAAATGAAGAAAGGTTTTGTGTACTCGTTACCTAGAAGGTAGACAGGGAGGGGAAAAGAAGGAAAACCAAGACTCTCATCTGTTTTCTTTCTTACCCTTAGATATCACATTCTTCAGTGAGATGTTTAAAAATGTGGAAAGTGTGGCTGAAATTTTTGGTAAGTTAAGTCTAAAATTGCTTTTATCTACCGAAGGTCGGGGCATGTGTGGGAAATCCGAGGAAATTGCCAGGGCCTTGGTCTCAACCTTCAGAGCTCCCATGGCCTCCACGGCTAGGTCTCAACAAGGTGACCCAAGTTCCGATGAGTGTAGTGCGCCCTTTATTGCAGGGTGAGCCACCGAGATACCATGTGCCTTCCTATTCCTTACTTCGTTAGTCCTGACTCAAAACTTGCCAGGAGGGGAATGGTACCCCATTTTACAGAAAAGGAAGCTGAGCCTAAGGGAATTGAGTGACTTGCCGAAGATCACACTGCTAGGAGGGAGGAGCTCTCCTTTGAGTCTAGAGCGTAGTCCTGTACACCAAAGTAGTTTTATTTTTCTTCCCCGACTAGTAAATATGAAGTTTAAGAATGTCGGCCAGGTGCAGTGGCTCACGCCTGTAAGCCCAGCACTTTAGGAGGCCAAGGTGGGTGGATCACAAGGTCAGGAGTTCAAGACCAGCCTGGACAACATGGTGAAACCCCATCTCTACTTAAAACACAAAAATTAGCTGGACATGGTGGTGCACACCTGTAGTCCCAGCTACTGGGGAGGCTGAGACAGGAGAATCGCTTAAACCTGGGAGGCGGAGGTTGTAGTGAGCTGAGATCGGGCCGCTGGCTGCACTCCCTGGCAACAGAGCAAGACTTCATCACAAAAAAAAAAAAAAAAAAAGAAAGAAAAAGAATGTCAAAGTGTGTCAAGTATCCCATTTATCAACTGAAAATCTGTTATGTGACTATCAGGACACTATTATGGCTCCTATCATCAACTACTAAAAGTACCAAAAAAATAAGACTATAATATGATTGACCTGAACAAAGACACTCAGAATTGCTTTTGGGTTGGGCCGTGCTAGGCATAAGTCTGCGCTTAAACTGTATAACTAAGTTCAGGTGCCCTGTGAGTTTCTGAATGAAAATGTGAATTTGCATAAATACACACATGCATAAAGCTTAGAGTTGCTTTTTCAATCAGCAGAGAATTCTGTCTTTATTTTCCTGATTAGGCCTTGTGGGTACAAAACATGGGAAGGGAGGTTTGAATGGGGTGGAGAGTACGAGGTGGAACTGGTCCTCACAAACTACTGATCCCCTTCAGCCCTGTGTTGTGACCCCATGCATGTTAAATCAGTAGTGAGGGGTCACTCACGCAGCACTTGAGGATCTTTTAGTTAGAAAGATGTGGGATGGGGAGGGAGAATGCGAGATTTAGAGTCAGAAACACTTGATATGGTTTTCTTGCCAATTTTATTTGCTGTATACTTTAGGGCAAGTCATTATCCCTGGATGATGCTTTGGACATGTCTTCAGCTGTCAGCTTCTTTACTGTGAAATGTTAAGCAAGTTTATTTACTATGAATTGGTGGTGACAGGAAACATCTGCCTTGCAGAGTTAGCAGGAGGCCTGTGGGACAACAGACAAAGCAAATGCTTTCCAAGGCAGTGCACACTTCATCAGGCTGAACTACTGTGCTAGTGAAAGCACCTAGTGCAGCTTCTGGCACCTCATGGGTGCTCAAAAGTTGTGAATGTCTGTACCACATTTCTTCCCATACTGGCTTCTAGTTTTATAGTGTCAGCATCATATCATTTGGATCCATTCAGCAAAGTAATAGTGACTCAAATAATGCAAACATTTGTACCACGTTTTCTTTATCCAATCCACTGTTGGCGAGAAGCTAGGTTGATTCTGTGTCTTTGCAATCACGAATGGTGCTGCAATGAACATATGGATGCATGTGTCTTTTTGACAGAATGAATTATTTTCCTTTGGGTGTATACCCAGTGGTGGAATTCCTGGGTCAAATAGTAGTTCTATTTTAGGTTATTTGAGAAATCTCTGAATTGCTTTCCACGGTGGCTGAACTAGTTTGCATTCCCACCAACCAGTGTATAAGCAATCCCTTTTCTCTGCAGCCTCGCCAGCATCTGTTTTTTTTTTGATTTTTTAATAATCACCATTTTGACTGGTGTGAGCTGGTGTCTCATTGTGGTTTGGATTTACATTTTGCGTGGAAGGAGTTGAAGGCCATTATCCTAAGTGACCTAGTGCAAGAACAGAAATACAAATACCATGTATTCTCACTTACAAGTGGGAGCTAAGCATTAAGTACATACGAACGTAAAGACAGAAACAATAGATGCTGGGGGCCGCTAGACAGGGAGAAAGGCGGGCGGTGAGAGGCTGAAACACCCGCTGCTGGGTACTGTGCTTGCTGCCTCAGTGAGGGGATTGTGGCGACACCAAGCCGTGGCATCAATTTACCCATGTGACAAACCTGCATGTGTGCCCTTTAATCTATAATAAAAGTTGAATTTTTAAAAAGAAATAGCAACAACAAGAATAAATACAGACATTTAATTATCTCAAGTGGTGTGAAGGCACCGGGATGCATGCGGCAGCTCAACACAGGTATCAAAGACCCAGCAGGCTCCTTCTAGCTTGCTGCTCTGCTATCCTGAGCATCTTGGTTTTTCAGCTTCAGACTTGGGGTCTCCTCATTCTACTGTGGTTGTTGCAGCTCCAGCTGACACATCCTCATCCACATTCAAGGAAGAAAAAAAAGGTGTAGATTAAAGGGATCTTCCTACATTCCTTCATTCTTTATTAGAAAAGAAATAGTTTCTAGAAGACACTTAGAGATTTTCCCTTAAGGTTTTTGGCCAAATCTGGGTCGCATGCACAGCCATAGACCAATCAGTTGGAAACATGGGATTATCATGACCAGCTGAGAATGATTGTGAAATACCGTCAGGAATTTAGGGAAGTTCTTCATCTTCCTTAAGAACGTTGTAGTTTTGTTAGTAAGGAAGAAGGGATATATGACTGTTAAATAGGAAACTAACAGGGATAAAGGCTTAGTCTAAAACAGTCTTAGTACACGGTAGGCATTTACTAGGTTGATAAGGCATCACCAGACTGAGATATGGGAGGTCCAGGGGACAGGGACTCCCTGGTAGACCTGGTTCTCAGTGCTCATCGGGCCCTGTCCCCCACCCCTACAGATTGCCTGGGCCCTCACTTCACCTGGCTGCAGGCTGTCTTCACCAATTTCCCTGTGCTGCTCCAGTTCGTGAATGGTATGAAGTGTGTGGCTGGCCTCTGCCCCCGAGACTTTGACGACTATGGTTGCGCCTGCAGGTTTGAGATGGAAGGGTTGCCTGTGGACGAATCTGACAGGTAAGTGAGTTCCACAAGTAAACAAGACCAAAAGATGAGCTCTTGGGAGGCCTGGTTGATACCTTGGCAAGAGCACAAATACAGAAAAGCCCCTGGACTTGGGACTCAGGAAAGGGTTTAATTCCACTGCCTACTAGTTGGATAACTGTTCGCTTCATCTTTACATGGCAACATCATCCGTGATCAGATCTCACTCTAGAAAGTTATTAAGATCCTATGCCATGTCTGATAAGCAAAACTTCGTGTTAGTGTTTCTCAAGTTTGAGTCCACCAGTCCGCCAGGATGTTTTTTAAAATGCAGATTCCTGGAACCGCTGACCTGTTGACTCAAAATATCTTTAGGTGGAACCTGGAAGTCTAAGTTTTAAACAAGTTCTCCAGATGACTCGTTGCATAATAAAATTTGAGAACTACTTTTTATTCAGAGCAGGCCTAGCCAGCAGGGGTAAAACTACTATGAAGGTTTCTATTCAATTTCAACAAACATGAGCCAAATATCAATAACATATGAACACTGTGCTTCAGACAAACAACACCATCCTTGCCTAAAGAGGTAAATGCAGCTGGGTGTGGTGGCTCACGCCTATAATCCCAGCACTTTGGGAGGCCGAGGTGGGTGGATCACGAGGTCAGGAGTTTGAGACCAACCTGGCCAACATAGTGAAACCCCGTCTCTACTAAAAACACAAAAAATTTATCTGGGTGTGGTGGCATGTGCCTGTGATCCCAGCTACTTGGGAGACTGAGGCAGAAGAGTCACTTGAACCTGGGAGGCGGAGGTTGCAGTGAGCAGAGATCACCCCACTGCACTCCAGCCCAGGCAACAGTGCGAGACTCCATCTCAAAAAAAAGAGGTGAATGCAGGGTGGGGACTACAGGGAATTATAAGTGACCAGTAAAGATATAGTCCCTTCCTATGTACAAGGAAAATGCAAATTAAAATAAGACATCAACCTTTAAAGATCAGAACGACAATTCAAAACCTGGAAGCATTAAGTGTTAGCAAGGACATGGCAAGCGGGACCTGGTAGCAGGAGGACCAACTGGGTCACTCAGCAATTACGGATATTTGGCACTATCTGTTAAAGTGTTAAGACCCAAGACCCATGACCCAAGACCCAGTGGTCCCAATCCTATGTTCCTTGTTTACTTTGTGATCGTAGGCAAGGTGTTCAACTTCTCTGTGATCCAGTTTCTTCATCTATAAAATGGTAGTAATGATATCTATGTCGTAGAATTATTATCTAGGATTAAATGAGCGAATTCAAATTAAAGAACTTGGGACCCTACCTGGCCTATTACTTATTCAGGAGTACTAGTGATTGGCAGCAGAAGTAACAGTAGCAGTAGCAGCAGTGGTAATAGTAGTATTAGGGCTGTAACAGTGGTAGTAGCAGAAATAGGAACAACAGTCATACTAGAGTAGCAGTGTAGCTATAGGAGTATTAATAATAACAGCAGTTGTTGCAGTAATAATAGCAACAGCAGCAGTAGTATTTTTACCAGTACTATTCTAGTAGTACTATTTTACTATTAAGTTTCTGCAAACGTAATTGTGGTTTACGCAATTACGCGATTACTTTCAAAGTTACGCAATTACGCAATTACTTTCAGTGGCAAAACCACAATTACATTTGCACCAACCTAATAGTAAACTAGCAGTAATAATAACAGCAGCTGTAGCCATAGTAACAGTAGCAGCCTCAGGATTAGTAGTACGGAAGTGGGAATGTGAACCCAGGTCTCACCTCTACTCTGTGAACCATGCCCCACCCCATGGGCATCACCTGTGACCAAATCCAGCCCAGTGGAGTACATGCTTTCATCTGCACAGACTCACAGAAGGTAGGGAAGGGATCCTCTTTGCAATATATCAGGTATCTCATATCTGCCCTGACATTTCTCCTCTAGGACAGCCTCCGTATTTCCTGACCCCTCAGCAACAGTACAATCTCTGTGCTCCCTAAACATCTGTGCATCTCTTTCTTGCACCTACCACACAGGGGAAGCTGCTTGCCCAGGGTCTGTCTCCCTGATCTACTCAGCGTTCTCTGTGGACGGTCCGTACTGTGTTACCTCTTTGTACTCCCAGCACTGACTATAGTACTTTGCACTTAGCAGGAACTCAACAAATTAACAAATTGACTAGGTGGTGAACTTCTAATTGCTCTTCTAAAATTAAAAACAAACAATTAAAAAGCGGTATATCCTTGATTGACAAAGAATACTGTCTTTTGAATTAAACAACAAATCTCTCCCACCTTCAGACCTGCAAGGGAGAATGCAAATTGCCTTGGACCAAAAGGACAGTTTCCCATTGCAGGAATTATAAGCTCATTGACATTCAGAAACAGAGAGGCTGGCTCTGTATGGCGTGTGGGGTCAGGGCTCTTTCTGGAAACATCTTTTCCTTTCAGGTCCTTTATTTAATTATTAAAACACCTTGTAAACTAGAAATGAAGCAGTTATTCATTATTGTCTCCAACCTAAAAGAAATGATTGAAGTATCACTGTCCCCAAATTGATGAATGGTGGGTTGCACCCAGTTTCAGTTACTTTACACAGTTCGGTTGATGGAGGTGGGGATTTCCAAACTCCTGGAAGACAGGTTATTTCCACCCTGAACTTGCACAACAGATTCCAAAGTAACTGCTACCATTTATTGAGTGCCCACTGCATGGCAGAGTCTACACAGATGTTTTCATAAATCTAGAAAATCCCTCTGAGTTAGATAGTGTGAGATATTTAGTAGCTTGTCCAAGGTCATCAGCTGCCTGCATATTTTTTCTTCTATATGTTAGTCCCCACTGACCTCCTGTGTGCACTGCAAGAGCCACATGACCTCCCACACTTGGTGCTAGCTTGCTCTTTGGCCAGATTTGACCTTGGGCAAGATATGGAGCCTCTGTGTCTGTATCCACCTATGTAAATGCACATAGTAATAACTGCAGCTGCTGCATGGGATCCATGTGAGAGCTAACTGAGTTAATGCTTTAAACCACTTAAAACAGAGGCCACCACATAGTTACACTCAGCAAATGCACTCAACTCACCTGCTATTACAAAAGCAATCATCAGAATTATTGTTATTCCTGTTGAAGAAGGGGAAATTAAACTTTCCGATTTCAGGAGCTCCCTTGCCAGCCCATTTCGGGCCCCACTCTACACTGCAGTTCCCCTTATGGTTTCCTGGACTCCTGCCTCACCTACCAGAACAAAGCTCTGCCGAACTTCTCCCCCAGGCCTAATATTGAGATCCTGTTTGGACCCCAGACCTGAGGCTCTTCATCTACAGCAGGCTCAGTCTCCGTTTCCTCCAGGGCCTTGCCTGTCATCCCTGGGACGATGCTCTGCCCATAAACCTCAGACCCCCAGCCTCCCCTATCCTCAGCCTCCCATGTCTGTTTCCTGCACCAACCTCCAGGCAGGAGGGTCATCCCAGGGTCATGACCATTCACATAAAAGCAAAAATGAAGCCTCTTTAAGGCTTGCTGGGAGGCATATTGAAGCAACAGATGGAGGACCGACTATGGAGATCAGTAGCCCTGGCTTCTAGCTCATCTTACGTGCTGCCTTTAAAAAGGCAGTGTTTAAAAGCTAGGCTCTTGAGCACCACTGCCAGACTGCAAACTCCAACTCTGTCTTTAAGAAGCTGTGCAGGCCTTGGGCAAGTTGCTTGACCTCTCTGGGCTTCTGCCTCCTCATCTATCAAATAAGGATAACACCGCTTCACTCATTGCATCGTTATGAGCATTAAATGTGAAGTGGTTAAAACAGTCCATGGAGTTAAGCTCTAAAGTCCGAACTTTTATCAGGGAACATCTCCAAGACTCAGCTTCCTCATTGGTAAATGGGAATGAATATCTCATAATGTTCTTTTGAAAAGAGATAAGTAACTTGCTCAAGACAAGTCACTGGCAGTTGGTAGAGCCAGGCTTCAGGTCCTCTTGCAGTGCTGCCTGGGTGGGGTAAGGGCAGTGGACATTCACAACTCTTCCCTTTACAGCACTCGAGGGAGAGGCTCCCAGCTTGAGGTGTCACCTGAATGGAACTCACAGGCTTCCTCCCTAGCCCAGAGTCATATTCCAGCCACGGTCCTCCTTCCTTGGCTGGTCTGAGATATTGTTGAATTCCCCATGAATACACCTGAAACCTGGGAGCCTCCAACACTCTCCTCAAGCCAGTAGAGTTCTCCATTTACAACCAATGCTTGGCAAAGAATGTAGACTTCGCTGATTCTCACCTTTGTCTAGCTCTGACTTCCTTCTGTATGTAAACAGCTGAATATTTTGCCCAACCATATGCTGTGTCCATGTCCACACCTTGCTAGAGGCCTGACACATAGTAGATACTCTGCCAAATCAGGCTCTTGATTTGGGACTCTGCCACTAATTTGCTGTGTGACCTTGCAGAAGTCACTCACCCTCTCTGGGCCCCAAAGTTCTCGTCTACACAGTTATGGGAAAGGTTGCTCATTCACACCACAGTGCTGCCCTTTGTATTCTTTTTAATAATGTTGTCTGAGATAATCCAAGCTGTTCTATGCAAAATTCTTGTCTGACTTCTAAGAGATTGGGTCCAGCTCATTACTTAACAGTTGATCAGTTTCCTCACCTCAAGAACATGTGGGTTGATCTTTATCCTCTCTCTGTTGGCCATAAATGGCCATTTCAAACGCCTCTCCTGGACACAAGAAGATATAGATTGCTTTTAAATGCAGAAGCCACCTGTTCCATTAAGCTCCCTTGTGCATCACAGGCAAGCAGGGGTTCACATGCAGAATGGTGTAAAGGCCTCTCTTGCTGATGATCCACTTCTCCTTTCTGTTTGCAGCGTAGCTGCTTGGGTCTATAACCTTGATCCTGACGGCTTAAGGGTCACTTTCTTTATTTAAAGTTGTTGGCATCTAAAATGGCATTGGCCTCTCCTTCACTGGTCAGTTCAAGCAAGTGATAGAGGTGCACCTCCCACTGCCAGCAAACAGGGATGGGGCAGTGAAGTCAGCTATTCCACAAGGCCAGGCAGGAAGAAAATTCATGTAGACTGGCAGCTGGTATTTAGGACACTGGTTGGCTGCACAAATGGACGTGGTCAGTAACGGGGAGCAGTGACCCAAGGAGACGCCAAGGATTTAGTGTCTAGATGAGGACCAAGACATGCCTCATTTTACCTTCTGCTGGGCCACCTTCATACTAAGTCCTTAGGCTGAGATCCAGGGCCAGTTTGCAACCAGCAAATGGCCATAGGCTAGGCAGGGGCAATCTGAAGCTTGTAAGATAGCAGATAGGAAAGTGTGTGTGTGTGTGTGTGTGTGTGTGTGTGTGTGTGTGTGTGTATGTGCGCATGCCCACACATGCATGTGCTGATTGCATCGAGCCCAACTGCAGATCCAAGAGAATGCTGGCTATTAAAAGATGCAAGCATTTTGAACTGGGATGAGATAAGAAGAGAAAGGGCCAAGTGATCCAGTTCTAAGTGTCATCTTTTCTTTTATGAAGACAATAAAATATTGAGTTTATGTTCAAATAAATAAAAACAGACCACTGTCAGGAATCATTCAGAGACACAGACAGATCCTGAGCTGCCTGCCCTCCCTCTAACCCACACTCTCACCCTGCCTCTTGTCCACCTTCCTGCACCTCCCTCTAACCCACACTCTCACCCTGCCTCCTGTCCACCTTCCTGCAGCTGCTGCTTCCAGCACCGCAGGTGCTATGAGGAGGCCGCTGAGATGGACTGTCTCCAAGACCCTGCCAAGCTTAGCACAGATGTCGATTGTGTCGGGAAGAAGATCACGTGTGGTAAGCGTCTCCAGGTGTCCCAGGGGCCTGGACCCAGAAATGACAGTACAGGGACCCCAAGCCTGGACCAGGCTGAGGGCATTGAGGTCCTTCCATGTCATCATCACCATTGGCAGCACTTAGAGACCCATGGGGGCTGGATCGATGACATTTGTATCTTGCATGGAGTAGATGTATAATAATGTTTTTGAGTTGAAATCATAGCTGATCAGCAAATTATTTGATTTATGATTTTATACTTGTACAACCCTGAGACCTTGGGAAGGGTAAATTGTTACTTATACAGTGTGCAACATCGAGGCAATTACTTAACTCCTCTGACCCTCAAAAGTGGGGGGAGCAACCTACTTCAGAGATTTGTTATGAAAATTGAATTACACAATGCTTGTGACATGGTTAGCACAGGGACTGGCATATGTTAAGAACTCAGAGATGGATGTGAGGGTGGAAGTGGTGATATGTGAATAAGGCTTGCAGCGGTGGTTGTAAGAATCAGAAACACATAGGTTCAAATTTCAGCTCCCACCTTATTTGCTGTGTGACTCCAGGAATTTTATTTCATGTCTCTAGGCAACCCTGGCAGAGGTGGAATAGGCAAAGGCATGGAGTAAAGACAGAACACAGCATGTAGGGGGTCCTATGTTAGAGCCACACTTTATGTGTGTTTATGTGTGTCTATTACCTGCCATACATAGGCTTAGACACAGAAACTCTGATCTTCCTTATAACCCTATTAGATGGGGGCCATTGTTTACAGCTTAAATAACTTGCCCAAAGTTACACAGCTGCAAAGGGGCAAAGCCGGGGTTTGAACCCAGATCCGACTAACACTCAAGTCTGTATAACATGGACTGGCTGGAGTATGGAGCATGAAGGAGGCATTGATGGGAAGAGGTGAATGTGACCCAGCAGGTGGGAGGCACAGTGAACCTGGAAAACGTGATCCATTCACCCACCCGACATATATGTATTGTGCACCTACACCAGTGCAAGATGGTCGTCTGTGCTGGGGATGGCCTGACCTTCTGGAATGTCCTCACCATTGTCAAACACTGAAGATACCCAAAACAAATTGTATAGTATGTTAGAGGGGGCAAGAGCTCTGGAGGAAAATGAATCAGGGGAAAGGCCTGTGGAGGGAGGTGGGGGGATTCTCTTTAAATGGGAAGGTCAAGAAAAACCTCCCTGAGACAATGAGATTTGAGGAAGACTTAAAGAATGGGCAGGAAGTGGTCCTTGTGGGTAACTGGGAGAGGAGCAAAGCAGACAGAAGGAACAGCTCATGGATGGGCCCTGAGGCTTGAGATGCTGGATGTGACTGAGAAATAAGGGAGCAGTGAGACACAAATGGGGTGATGAGGAGGGAGTGGAAGAGGATGTGATCTGAGAAGGAGCGGGGGCCATGGGTGGGGAGACCAATCATGTGACTTTTCCTAGGTGATAGTGAGACATGTAGGTTGAGGTGGGAAGATGCTGGAAGGTTCTGAACAGAGAAAAGGCATGGTTGGACCTGAGTTTCTAAAGGATTGCTCTGACTCCTGGATGAGAGTAGATTGGGCAGCAGGGCAGAAGTAGGCGGGGTAGTGGGGAGGCCATTACCATAACCACGCATGGGACCACAGGGACTCAGCCCAGTGTGGTAGATTGGAGGTGTGGAGATGTGGTCAGACTCCATGTTGAAAGTGGAGCCAATAGAACTGCTCGCTTCACTGGGTGCAAGTGTGGGAGGAGAAGAGTGGGCACGGACCTGGTTTGGGTCCACACAACTAAAGAGATAGAGCTGACATGAATGAGATGGACATTGCAAGGGGAGTGGGTTTTTGGCAGGGGAGATGGAGAACTCAGTCTTGGAGCTTGCCTTACCTCTTGAGATTCGAGGTGAGATGTTTCCAACCGGCTGTGCCTCACTCTGTGCAGAGTCCAAGGACCACTGTGAGCACCTGCTGTGTACCTGTGATAAGGCTGCCATAGAGTGCCTGGCTCGGTCCAGCCTCAACTCTTCCCTGAACTTTCTGGACACCTCCTTCTGCCTGGCTCAGACTCCAGGTAGGAAGAACCTGGCTGCCTCAGCCAGGGGGTTGAGGGTCTGGACCGGAGCTGGTTTGGGACCAATCATTGCTGCATGTCTGTAGATGCCAAGTCCAGCATCTTCAAATCTTCCCTCACACCCACTGCTCTCAACAGACTTGCCAATGTGTTTTTTTTTTTTCAGAGACAACCATCAAGGAAGAGCTGACAACACTTCTGCCCAAAGGTAAGGCCTCCCAGGGATGCTGCCTCCTGAACCACAAGGGCCCAGGTGCTGATGGGAGCTGGGGGATACACCTCCTCCACCAGGCCTGCCTCGCCGGAGCTGGAGTGACCGTGACACTGGATGTGGCCCTGCCTTCCCTGGCTGGGAGATGTGTTACTTCTGATAAACTCAATTCAAATGCCCAACAGCAAATGACCCTAGTGCAAACTCAGTCCTAAGCTATGTGGACAGGTGTGAATTTAATTCACTGTGGCTGTAGACCCCAAGTTCATTCTCTCCCCTTTCTCACTCTGTAGTCAGAGTCCTGGTATGTAGCATGACTGGGACAAGGCGTAGTGCTCAGGTGGAGTGAGGTCCCTCCTAGCTAAGTAAGCTCCTGGCCGCCGCAGTCTCCCAGGGGCACGCCCACTGCCGCCTCCTCTTCCTGCCTCCCCTTTCTCCACGCACTCTCCAGAGCCTGCAGCTTGGGTCCAACAGAGGCCCCTTGAAGAGGATGCTGCTTTTCACATGTCTCTTTTCAGAGCAGGGTAGGCTCTTACTAACTGTACGCTGAACTAAGCAAGTGATGATTCCTAATCCAAAATATGGATCTCGCCAAAAACGGGATTCAGGTTTACGCCTGCCACTCCTTGTTCACCAGTTTCCATGATCTCTCAGTCCCAACACCTTTTTTCACCTGGGGATGAGAAGTCCAGGATACACCTCGTGTACATGTGTATGAGTGTGAGTGCATGTGCATGAGTGTGTATGGTGTGTGCACATGTGCACGGCAGGTCTCTGTATCTTCTGAGTCCAGCACTCTTTTTATTCTCAGCCACTCTGCCTCCCTTTGGAACAGAAGTCTCCTCACGTTGGAATACCTTTGGGGTTTTGAGCTCTTTCATTGCCTTCAGCCAGGATCTGAACCTGAGCCCGGCAGTGGCTGTGCCCCCTCCTGACCTGGGATCTTTCAGGGCACCCTATGTTCTGGAAGGAGTGACAGAGGCAAGGGACTCCTAAGACAGGATGAACAGTTCTTAGCAACTGCTTTCTCAGCACCTTTCCCCATGGGCCAGCAATCCCCAGTCTGTTCTCCTTTGAGACCCCGTGCTTGGTTTTGACGCTGTGTTGCATTAGTCACTGCTATTCAGAGCTCTCTTTTTCCAGTGGTTCCTGTGGAGACCACAGACAGCAGCCTGACAGCCCTTTCAGGAGAAGGTGAGCCAAAGGGGGCTGGCATGGAACCCAAAAACACACAATAAGAGTGGGGAGGTGCTACACACTTTTAAACAACCAGATCTTGCAAGAACTCCCAGTCATGAGAACAGCACCAAGGGAACGGTGTTAAACTATTCGTGAGAAATTCGCCCCCGGGATCCAATCACTTCCCATCAGGCCCCACCTCCAACATTGGAAATGACATTTCAACATGAGATTTGGGTGGGGACACAGATCCAAACGACCTCAGTTAATATTTTAGGCTTTGTGAGCCACAGGGTCTCTATCACAGTGGCTCAGCTCTGCTACTGCAGCACAAAAGCAGGTACAGACAACCCCTAAATTAACACAAGTGGCTGTGTTCCAATAAAACTTTATTTACAAAACAGGCTGAGAACTGGTCCATCATTCACTAATCCCTGAAAGGGGATAATCACATCTATCTTTTAGGGTGGCATAAGGGATAAATGAGAGCTAGCATGGGGAGAGTCTACACCAGTATCTTCTCCCAGGTGTGGCTATAAAAAACAACACACACTATCAAATCATAGGCTTTATACTGGACAGCTTGCTTACAATACATAATCTCGTTTAATGCTCATACAACACTATGGAATAATTGTTACAGCCTCCATTTTAAGACAGGCTATTGAGATTCAGAGATGAATTGTCTGAGACGCAGAGCTGAGTGGCAAAGCTGTTATGAGAGCCTTTTTCCTTCCAGAATAAATGCTCTCTTAAGCTGCCTTCCCACAGGCGAACCGAGGGGAAATAATGGCCCTTCACCCCCGAAGGTTGCATTTGCCAGTCTTTGTGCCTAAACACAGGCCTGGCTCTAGTCTATTCCCTTTTCTACTGAATTGAGACCGTGCTGAACACCACTGTGCAGCCATATTCCCTGATCAGATCACCCTAAGCCTTCTGTCTTCCATCCTTAGCTCCCAAATCTGTTTCCTCTGTTTGGCTTTTCACCCAGCTGGATCGAGCATTGAAGTGGGGTGATTTCTCTTCACAGTGGCTGCAGAGACTGAAGCTGACAGACTGACTACTCTCTCAAAGACAAGTAAGCAGAAGAAATTTGGAAAAGGACAGCCTGGAGTCCAGAGGAGAAATATTTCAAATATCTAAATATCTGTGCTCAGTCCTGTGATCACTTCTCAGAGGAATCTGAAAGAAATATTGTTATGCCCATTTTACAGAATATGTAGGAAGCTGAGGCTCAGGGAGAGTAAAATTTACAAGCAAGTAACTTGGTGGACTGTTCTCCGATCCCAGACTTCAGGCTGTAAAACCGTGTCCTTTCCTTTATACAATAGTGGCTCATAGAGAACACTGCCTTACCTAGAAATACCTAGGGCAATATTTCATCAGCAGAGTTAACCTAGTCATTTACTCTGTTTGTGTAAATAACCATGGATCCTTTATTAACAAGCATAAATAGATGGTAATTATTTACCAATTACTTAGAATGAGTAAGTGAGTAAGTGGATTCTTTGGTTAACAGGCAGTGACCTTGTTGAGGGACTGTGATGTGCCAGCGTATCATTCCCAGGCCTCTCACAAACGTCCTCTGAGTTAGTCTTCCCCGGTCCTTGGAGGCCTATCCCCATTTGACAGATAAACGAGAAGCTCTGAGAGGTAGAGTCATTTGCTCAGGGTAGTTCAGCTTGGTAGTCCTTTTGTTCCGAGTCTCTAGGTTTTGCTTTTGAATAGAACAATCTGCCCAGTTTAGAATGGTCCAGAAACTCCCTCTTTAATGGCGCGCTTGTGTCCGTATCCGTCAACTTCAAAGCCAGGTTTTCATAGAACACTAGCATAGTCTTGATCTTCGAGCACGTTAACTTAAGGCAGTTTCTGTCCTTCCACATAACTTTTTGTCAGCATCTCTAGCATTCTCTTCTGGCACAGCCGGAAGTGAAACAGTCTTGCCTAGTGGTTAAGCATAGAAACTTCAACCAGGCTGTGTGGGTTTGCAGCCGCCTCCTAGCTCTGGGATCTTAGAAAAGGAACCGAACTTTTCTGTGTGTCTCCTTTCTCATCTCTGAATAAGGGTGAGCATAGAACCAACCCAAGGGGTTGTAGTAAGTTAATACGAGAAGCCCTTGCTGCCTTACCCAGCATGGAGTAGGAGCTTAGTCACTCTCAAATAATGGTAACAACAAATTTGGTTTACAGAGAAACCGAGGATCAGTGGTTTTCCTGGAGTCACATAGCAAACAACCTCAACCACGCGATTCTGCTGTCTCTGTACGACAATGCTCCTCTGTTCCAAAATGCACTTTACTTTTAGGTTTTTTTTTTCCCCTTAAATTCTAAAGAAGCTGTCATTGCCAAGTATTTGCACCAACTCACTTGCTTCCAGTCTGACAGGCTGCGGCTGCATTTGCCAGCAAGCCTGTATCTGGGGGTTCCTTTTGGCTCAGCAGCAGCCCTGGTCTCACCAGTTCTTCTAGAAAATCTCATGGTGGGAGGTGGGCCAGGGGCAGAGTGAAGAGCACATGGCCGCCTGCCTGTGTGCAATGGGTGGGAAGCGCCTCTGGAAACCAAGGTGGGACAGCCTGGGGTATATGCTCACCCTGTCTCTCTTCTTTGGGGAACAGAGGCAGGCCATGATCAGGAAGGTGTGGAAGCTGCTAGGGCTACGTCCCCTCCGGGTAAGCACACTGGGCTCTGCCTGCCTATGTTCATGTCATTGTCCTTGATGCATTTATGACATCAGCTGGATTCCAGATGAGATGCAGTATGAGTTGTCAGCATGGGATGTGAGAGGGGCAAGAATCAGAGGCATTTATTCCCCAGTGGGGCAGTTGGCCCAGGCAGAGTGATTAACACCAAATGCCCTGCTCTAAATAAAGTGAGGGGATCTCAAATTAGATCGACACCAATAATCAAGAAAGTTCTTCCTCAGGAGGGCCACTGGCTATTCAGACTCAACAGAGAGCAGCACTGGGCTCCGGGAGGTCCTTTGGCTTGTAGAACATTCCATATGGAGAGTCTTAACCCTGGATTAGATGTATGGCTGTTTTCTCATTCACTGAGCATGGGAGGTCCTTTGGCTTGTAGAACATTCCACATGGAGAGTCTTAACCCTGGATTAGATGTATGACTGTTTTCTCATTCACTGAGCATGGGAGGTCCTTTGGCTTGTAGAACATTCCACATGGAGAGTCTTAACCCTGGATTAGATGTATGGCTGTTTTCTCATTCACTGAGTAGTTCTGATAGCTACTACTGACTATTTCCTAATTGCTAGACATTAACTAGGAGGATTATTCAAATACCAAAAGAGGTAATATTAGTATAATTTTACAAATGGAGAAAGTAAGATTTAGAGAGGTAAAATGATTTGCCCAGGGTTATACATCTATATGTAGCTAAGCTAAAACCCAAACTCACCTCTCTTTAACACTAACTCACGGAGTCTGTCCACTCTACTACACTGACTAGGTGAGTTTCCAGCAGTCAGGAACATGATAGAAACTAGGTAACTTGCTTCTATTTGTGGCATTGGCGAACTGGGCAGGATGCTAAACCTAGGAGACTGAGATTGCGACAGGGCTTTAGTCTCATAGGAGCTGGAGTAAGAGGAGGTAGATGACCAGGTGCATGAAGCAAACCAATATAGTGGATTTGGCGGAATACTGCAATCCAGTGAGCACAAAGATGCCAGACCTTACCCAGTACTCTGGGAACTGAGTCTAGGTCAGCAGATTGGTGGGGCTGAGCCTGCTGCTGTTCCCTGTACTGGGAAGACTGGAGATTTGGCCTGTGGGTGGGAGACTTTGCTGCCTCCAGCTAAAAGGGCAGGTGATACTGACACATCAGAGCAAAGGGAGATCCAGAGAGAGTACGAAGGCAGGTGGTAAGAGATGTGATGGTGAGGAAGGTAGGGCCGTGTCACAGGTAAGGCTTGCAGGCCACAGGAAGGACCTTGCACTGAATTTTGCAAATAATGAGAAGCTGTTGCTGCAGTTGAACAAAGAAACGGGGGGTTCCAGGAGTTGTTTCGTTTGCCTACCTTGCTGTGTGCTATGAGTTGCCTTAATTTCTCCACCAGTTGCTTTGCCTCTTCACTTGCTGTGAGCACCATAAAGGCCCTTCGCTGAGCAGGCATGTCATAGCAAATGTGGCACAAACACGAGCCTGGGAGCCTCGGCAGTCCTCATCCCTGGAATGCCATCCAGGTGGCCTAGCACAGGCTCCCAACAGTGTCAAGGTTATTGTAGAAAATTCGAAAATCCTCATGTAGAATTCATGGATCCCTAAGAATCCGCCTGGATATCTGCAAACCCAGTTTGAGGGACATTCTCCTAACGCTTTGGTGTTCTGTTTGCATTTGGCTTTGGCATGTCCATCTGCAAATCCCTGCTTGAGCCACTTTTTGAATCTGAACCATGAAGTTTTTCATTTTCAGGATCTGCAGAGATAGTTGCGACAAGGGTTACAGCTAAAGTTGTAACCCTTGTCCCTGCTGGCATTCAGTCTCTGGGGCTGGCAGTGTCATCTGTTGAAAATGGTCCTGAGGAGACAACTGAAAAAGGTGAGCAGAAGCAGGGTCCGTCCTCTCCACTGCTGGGATCTTTGGTTGGCTGTGAACAATCACCGTGGGCCACCTTTTCACACTGTGACCTTCTCATGGGGGTGTACCTAGAAGACATCATTATCCACTGACTGGAAGAGCACATTGAGGCTCAGAGGAGATGTAAGCTGCCTGTAGTCACTCAGCCACTGGGAGGCTGAGCCTGGAGGAGGAGCCACAGTCTTCTGAGCCCCTGACCTCATGCTGCCACCACTCTCACTGGCCCAGAGGGAAAGAGCTTGGCATCGTCCACACCGTGCTTTATTGGAAAGAATGAAGCACTTGGGTTTTGATAAT
Source organism: Aotus nancymaae (assembly GCF_030222135.1). NCBI lineage: Eukaryota > Metazoa > Chordata > Mammalia > Primates > Aotidae > Aotus > Aotus nancymaae. Next base: position 80,180,895 of record NW_026988450.1, on the reverse strand, counting down.
CTTCCCCCTTTGTCTCTCCTCCCTCTGATGCCTTAAAAAGGCCCTGTTCCTGTAAGGAGCCAGAGCTTGTTGGGCACACAGAGGAGGGGCTTTGTTAGTATATGGGTATGCCTTCCACGGTGTCCAATGCAGCACTTTGGAGAAAGCTGCATTTGAGATTTGTGGACAGAGGAGGAACGGTAGAAGCAGGAGAAATAGAGAAAGAGAGGGGTGTGAGCAGCTGGAGAGACAGAGGAGAGAAACGCAAGCCTGACCAGGTGTGCTAACCTGATGCCACCAGAAAGCCTGAGTTCAGCCGGGACACTCCCAGGATGCCAGGTCTACTCAGTAATAAGACGTGGCCCCAAAAAGCATCTTGGATCCTGACAAGTCTCCATCCCTTGGGGGGATTTAATAAGGAGTCTCATAGAGCATTAGAAGCCTAGAGAGAAAAGACTTGCTCTCTGAAATATAATGCATCCAAGCAGGGGATGAGCCATAACAGCTTTCCCAGAAGAGTGACTGGCCAAGAAGTAGGACATGGGGTTTTTCTCGTGTGACCTAGAGTTGTCCACATACAACGTGGAAGCTCACATGGCCTTCCTCTTGCGACGGCTCCCCCGACGGTCCTTGCTCTCCTAATAATCCCTGTTCCTTTCAGCCTGCGATAGATTCACCTTCCTGCACCTGGGAAGTGGGGACAACATGCAGGTGATGCCACAGCTTGGAGAGATGCTTTTTTGTCTGACATCCCGGTGCCCGGAGGAATTTGAGTCTTATGGCTGTTACTGTGGACAAGAAGGAAGAGGCGAGCCACGGGATGCCCTGGACAGGTAGGGAGAGCAGAGGTGATAGCTCTGGTGTGGTAGTGCTGATGCTGTCTGCACCAGGGAGTGGTGAGAGCCCTCCTGGACACCAGACTGAGCCTTGGGCTTCACTCAAAGCTTGGTGCACACAGTAGCTCACTCAGGTGGCTCCTCAGCATCATAGGCTCATTTTCCTGGTGAGCAGCTGAGGCTCAGGAACTAACTTGTTTGAGGCTGTTCACCTAGGAAACGGCAGAGCCAGACGGATCCACATCTTTTGATCTGGGGTCCTTGAGCCCTTTCAGTACTTTGACAAATACGGTTCAGCTACCTCAAAAGGGCCAATCTGCAAATACCCTTCAAATGACCCCAAGTCCGCCTATTTTGCAATGACCAACAAGTAGAATTGAGGTCACCACTTGGTTTTTCCTACAGAAAACCACATTAAAATGAACTTCTCAACACCTTTTAAGTGTAACTGCTAATTTTTCTATCTACCGCTCTTGAGAGAATTTTCATTGACCAAACACACTCATTAATGTATTCATTCATTGAAATATGCATTCAACCCACACCTCTCGAGCTTTTGCTCTGTGCCAGGTACTACGCTAGGTGGCAGAGATACAAGAATGATTCAACCTTTACAAAGCAGAATAAAACAAACTGCTTTTGCCTAATAGAAGCGCAAATGGTGAAAGAGATGAACAATTAAACAAAAGTACTACCCGGTGTAATAAATACAGTAGGGTAAACAAAGGAAACCATGGAGGACTCAACCTACATTTGAGGAATTTTCTGAAAGTGGAGTTGATCAAGTTTAAAGACTGCACGTGGGGACAGCCCCAGTCCACGGTCAAGGGACAGACCTGCATTCAAAAGGCACACGTCCTTCTCGGATGGTATGTTTGCCAAAGCAAAATCAGCAACTATTGATGAATTTTAAAAGCACAAAAAGGCACAGCTTGTTGTAGGTAACACAAAGGACACAGTAATAGGGCAGGAATATGGAGCATGTCAGCTGCAGATTGGATGTCTGGGTGGCTGTATTTTATCTCTTCCCTGCCTCTATTTTTCAGCCATCCTGGCTTAATTATCCATCTCTGAGATTTTCAGTGAAGGAAATCCAGGCTCTGCTGATCAGGAAACCTTCAAAACTTACCTCCCACCAGGGGACCCTAAAGAAGCTTTTACTCTAGCAAAGTTTATGTCACACTGTGGAGTCATAAGCGTGTTTACATTCTGAGGTTCAACCATACGCCCGCTGCTGTCCACGACAGAGGACAATTTAAATAGTGTCCAGGTTTTTGAGTGTATAGCCCTCAATGAGACAAGGCGACAGATAGAAACGTAGCTAGCAGCAATTTGTGCATTCTGTTGAACCCCTTTGGAAAAAAGTGGAGATGATTTTGAAGGTGTTTCCTGATGACTGACCATATAAATATAAAATTTGACCAGTCGGTCAGGTAAGTTGTGATATGGCTACTTGACATCTGTAGAAAGAAACTGAAAAACTCAAAGTCACAGGAGAAAACTCTTGACTAAGGAAGAGTTAGACAAACTGATATAATTTTCTACAAGAATGTATTTTCAAGACCACCTATACTGTACATTATGGACAATTTCAGTGATTTTATGAATATTTTGATTTACATATGATTTCTGATTCGCTCATTGACTTTAGATTTCAACTATTGTGTCAATCATCCACCCCTCCCACCCCTGCCAAACACACACACAAGATTATGCGGCTTTTTTGTGCTAACGGCTGAAGGAGGCAGACACCTCTAGCTGGTGGCTATGTGAGCATACGGGGGGTTGTTCCTCTGATTGCTAGCAATGCGAAAATGTTAATAAGCAGGTAATTGGTTGAGAAGAGGTGCAGCAAAAAAGCCACAAAGAGGCTATGACTTATCCCTGCTGGAGCTGTGGCCTCCCAGACAGAGTGAGTTATTAAAAGAAAGGGGAGGGTCGAAAGGGAGTATCTGGGGAGCATCTGTAGCTCTCTATTGGCTGAGGCCATCCCAAGTTTCTTAAGGATGTCCACCTGGCAAGCGGGGATACTGGATATTGTGAGTCCGTATCAGCCCAGATGGATGGAATATATTTCCATTTTCATACATTTGCAAACTCCTGATCTATGCTGGACACTTTTCTAGATGCAGACCTTTATTTATGCTCAGGATAGTTACTCTGCTCTTTTTTAAGGCTAAGGACAAATGACAGTGCACTGTGGATGTGAGATTAACTCTTCTATGTCAAAGATTGGAGGGAGTAAGGTTACTGCTAGTCCTTATGGCACCTTTGTATAAATTTTAAAAAGTACCCCTTCCTCAAGACTCTATTTCCATCTGCTAAAAATTATTTAAATAAATATGTAAATAACCTATGTTTGCCATGAACAGTTACAATAAAAATACAAAAACAATGTGGGGTTTTTTGCTTTTTTTTTTGGGACTGAGTCTCACTCTATAGCCAGGCTGACCTCTGCCTCCTAAGTTCAAGCAATTCCCCTGCCTCAGCCTCCCTAGTAGCTGGGACTACAGGCACGCACCACCATGCCCAGCTAATTTTTTGTATTTTTAGTAGAGAAGGGGTTTCACCATGTTGGCCAGGATGGTCTCGATCTCCTGACCTCGTGATCCACCTGCCTCAGCCTCCCAAAGTGCTGGGATTACAGGTGTGAGCCACTATGTCCAGCCTCAAAAACATTTAGTAAGACGCATACAGTATGATTAATGTTGTCTTTGTGCAGTACACAATGTGTATATGCGTCAGCCCTGTGTGCACTGGAAAGGAGTCACTGGCTTCCCTGGCTACTACAGGGCATATGGGAGAAGCGCGTCATGCTTGAGGGGATTCCTATGGAAGCTGGGAGCTCTGGGAAGTAAAGGGTTTTCTTTGGTCTTAGGTGCTGCTTGTCCCATCGCTGCTGCTTAGAGCAAGTGAGAAGGCTGGGCTGCCTGATGGGGAGGCTTCCTCGGTCACCGGTGGTGTGTGTGGATCACAAGCCCAAGTGTAAGTGCTGTTGGTTGCACAGTGAGTTGTTATTTCATTCAGGTTAGCATTGTGAGTGTAGCTCAGAATTGTCGATGCTTTCTCAGGCACTTCATCTGTACTGTGACTTAATACCCTTTTTAACGTTGAGGCGTGTATTATCGCACTTTTTCCACCGATGAGGAGATCCACTGTCAAGGGGCTGAACCGCCTAAGTCACAGCGCTGGTGATGAGCAGACTAGGACTAACACAAATAGCCCAAGCTTATTGATTTTTAGCTCGTGATATGTGTTAACAGAGTTAATCCTCGCAAAAGTCTCACGAAGTAGCCATTATTCTTCCCATTTAGCAGATAAGGCAACTGAGGCCCAAGATCACACAGACAGAAATAAGTGGGACCATTGGGACTCAAAATGTAAAATCGTATCACTTCAGACCTAAAGCTGATTCTTCACTATATCAGTGAGTTTCTAGTTTTACTTTTTCTAAGAAGCAGAGTCCTTTTCCCAAGGGAGATCTAAGGAATACTATTTTAAAAGGGGGACCGGCTCTGGCTGTACAGTGAGGTGTGCCTGCAGCTCCACGTCTCCTTATGGTGGAAGCCAGAGGCTCCTCTGTATCCCTTCAGGCCCTCAGGTGAGGACCACTCTGAAAACTGCAATCCCCATGACCAGCCCCCATGACAGCAAATGGAGACTTGCTATAGAACTGACGTCATTGGCATTCTCCAGCTCCATTTCCTCATTCCCTTCAGTGGATGCATTTCCCTTATGCTTTGCAGTTTAAACGGAAATACTTCCCCTAGAATTTCCCAGGGACTCTGTAAGAGTTGGTTCTCATTTTCATATTTGTCAGGGGAGGCCCACTGGCTGGACCTTCCCTCCCTCTTCTTCCTCTATACAACCTCAGCACGGTGCATAGACCGCCATATCATCTTGCCTTGCACAATCATGCACGTCTGCTACATCCCAGGAGCTTTGTGCTTACATATCACTCTCTCATTCATTCACTAATTCATTCATTCTATTATCCACTTAAAGAACAAACCTTCACCAAGAACCAGGAAAACAATGAACTTTCATGATCCCTGCCTCAAACTGCTCACAGCTTGGAGGGAGGAGATGTAGGCAAGCGACTATTCTAATACCGTGTAGTATGTGCTAGCAGGTAGCACAGGGGCCCTGGGAATGCTGGTAAAGGCATTTGAGTCAAGAGTATGGCAGTGAGAACAGGATAAATTGGGAAAATTCAAAAGAGGTGTGAGGTGAGATTTAACACGTTCCCAGATGGTCATGGGCATGAATATTCCAAGCAAAGAGAAAAGGGAAAAATGGTGGTGTTTGGGGAATGCTGGGCAGCTTAGGGACAACTACGCTGTGGTTCTGTATTGCTGGAACAGAAAGCGGAAGTGGGAGGCCAGTTGTAGTGCAAGGTGAAGGTGGAGAGATATATACAAAAACCCACGTGCCAGATTGAAGCATCTCAATTATTTCCTGTAGGGATTGAGGAGCTAGGGGAGGGTCTAGAGCACATGAGTTGTCATATGGTGCAATCATGCCAGGAGGTCTCCCCTGCTGGGCTGAAGCCTTGTTCTCCATTCCTCCAATATCACAGAATCCAGGAACACTGCATCTGAAGGTTGAACTAATTCAGAGCTTCAGTAAACCAGTTCTGACCCTCTGTAAGATTTAAGCATAGCCTCCTATACCAGATGCCAGGTATTAGTTGATGAGAAATGAGGGCATCTCAAATCCTGGCCTGTGCTGTCATAAGACAAATGCAGGAGGAAGGACAACTTGGCTCTGGGGAATAGGGCCTCTGCATATCTCCACTCTGCTCCCACTTGGTATATTTGCTCACTCTTCTTGTCGATTCCTGCTGCTGAAATGCAACCAGCATGTTTAGAGCTGACATGGGGACCAATTTAGGAGGCTTGGAAGGTCTGTGTGTCATGTGATAGGAAAAAGCTGGTTGATGAACACTTCAAAGAAGGATTAGATGCAAAAAGATATCCCTTAGCTTCATTGAAAACCATAGATAACAAGGGTAATATTTGGAGAAGGCTTATCTATGTCTAGCACCTTCAAAGATATTATTTCATTTGAGTCACACCACTCCCACTGCATGCAACTCATATGTTGAAAAAAATAGGGTTGGTTTGCCAGATCTAGCAAATAAAAATACACGATGCCCAGTTAAATTTGAATTCAGATAAGCAATGAATATTTTTTTTGTATAAGTATGTCCTAAACGGACACACTTTCAAACATATTAACTGAAATTCAAATTTAACTAGTTATCTGTATTTTATCCAGCAATGTGAATGATAAATAGGGAAATTCTGGCCCAGAGAAGGAAGAAGCAACAGTCAAATCTAACACACACTTCCCGAGCACTGACTTGGGAATTACTTGTCAAGATCTGAGTTAGGTGCTCAGACTCTGCTCTGTCAGCAAGGTTCTCTGTCCGGCAGTGTTACCAGCAGCGAGTCCAGGCTTGGAAGGGACCAAGCAGGCAACTCAAAAGATCTGAGCGTCCTGCCTGATGGTTGGCTCAGGGCTCTTAAAGATTTACTATTTCCTGTCTTTTTCCCCTGATTTCTTCCTCTCATCCTTCCCCCTGGGCAGGCTGTTGGCTAATCACTGCATGCACGATGACTTGCCAGTATCTAGGAGGGGCCACAGGCACCCTTTGCTGGTTGAAGTTGTGTGCATGCTCTCTTAGGGCAATTTCCCCTTACTGGCCTAGCACCCACAGAAGAAGGCCATCTATGGGTCGAATGCTGCTGTTTTTCCCCTTACTGTGCATACCTGGACCTGTCCCCAGAGGAAGGTCAAATTCACCATTTTAAGTTTTCATTGGAAAGTTGCCCACAAGCTCAAGATGTCTCCTGTTTGTTAGAAAATTTTCTCCTCCCTGTTGCCAGCTTCCTTACAATTACCCGACAGTCACCTGATAGTTGCCTGATACTCTCTGGGGCTCTAGCCTGCCCTGTTCATATCTACCTATTTACCTACTCTAACAGCAGGAGTGAAAAATGGAGATATAAACAGAAAATGACTGTACAATGAGATTAACACATAATCTACAGAGACAGAAAAAAAAACACACACAAAGTGGGATTCACTTCCCTTAGCCTGGTGGCTCAGGAGAACTTTCTGTAGGAGGGAAAGCCAGTCTAGTCTTGACAGACAGGCAGGCACCAGTTGAGAGCATTCCTGGCAGAGGGATCATTCCTAGCAGGAAGAGAAAGCTGGAAAATTACCAGCCATGCGAGGCGGACACCCTGAGGGTGTGTGGAAGATGGGGAGGAGGGAGAAGGGCTGAGGGGTGGCCATGTCCATGGAGGCCTCCCAGTGCTATCCTCAGAGGTCTCATGTCTCCTACTCTGCTCTTTCCTTCTAAGGTGGGGGCCAAAGCCTGTGTGAGAAGTTGCTCTGTGCCTGTGACCAGATGGCAGCTGAGTGTATGACCTCTGCCTCCTTTAACCAAAGCCTCAAGTCCTCAAGCAGACTTGGGTGCCCCGGGCAGCCAGCGTCCTGTGAAGACAGCCTGCATCCTGTGCCCGCAGCCCCCATCCTGGGCTCCAGCTCTGAGGAGGACAGCGAGGAGGCCTCTCCCCAGGAAGACCTCAGCAGACCCAGGAGGTTTCTGCGGAAGTCACTGGGTCCCTTGGGCAGCAGGCCCCTCCATGGAAGATAGATACGCAGAGAAAATGGTGAACACCCTCGGTAGCGTGGCTCCTGCTCTCCTTCACCTCCTTAGCTCTCAGCCTCCTCTGTCCCTTGGAGTCTCCTTCCCTTCCTTTAACCCAAAGGCTGGGAGGGAACAGAGGCCGTGAGCCCTGTCCACGCATCATCAGCTGTGGTCACCGCTCAGGCCAATGTGCATTTGGAGAAGGCAGACCATGGTACCTCTATGCTCCTGTAGTGCACTGTGCAAACTCAATAAATACTCCAATCAACATGTTCTGATTGTTTTGCTTTTAAGAAATGTTTACATACTTTCTTATGAGTAGATTAGTAGATTATAAAAGTGAGATAGAGACAATGGAGGAAAAGATATCTCACCTCCCTAATCACTGAAAATTACTTCTCCTTTTCTTAAAAAAAAAATAGAAGAGAGCATATTGTATCAATCTTATGAGATTACCCGTGGGCCACCAATAACCCACAAATGCTGAGGACTGAGATGGCATCTTTTCTGGTGTGTGCCCTAAAAAATACACTTGGCACCCTAAGATAGTGGCCCTGTGTCACAGCCACCACCACAAGAAATCACTGATCAGCCTGTCCTGGGTCCTAGACTTCATTTTTTAAAAACAGGATTTATCTCAGTGATTGGAAGTTCCAGGGTTGCAGATGCCCATTCTGACATAGGCAGTTTAATATTATGGTGATTAAAACAAAAAACTTAAATGCCATTCATCCATCCATCTATCCACTCACCCACCCAATAGTTATTGAGCTTTTACGGTATACCTGGCAAAAGGCAATATTCTACCAGAACTGCCCTTAATATTCCATAGGAACACAGACTCACATCTTTGGTTCTCAATCCCCATACATCAGGTATCCTACAGTAAAAGGATATTTTATTTTCTCCCTCTCAGACAGGAAAGCAGAACTTCTAAAGAGCTCAGTGTTTGCTGAGGTTTTTAATGACATGAAAGTATCCCAAGGTTGGTAACACCTTAAGTAATCAAAAAGTCACGGTGCTAAACCAACAGTTGGCACCCTTCCTTACCTTCTAGCAAAACCACGTGGTAACCATTTTTTGATGAATACGACACACTGGAATCTTTTCAACAACATGACCTAAACTAACAGCCTAAGTTTGGGTTGTCCTGGAAGTAGACCCTTAGACAAGGACTGGAGGGCATGTAGTTTATTTGGAAACTGAAGAAAACACTGTGAGGAGAGTGAATAAATAAGAAAGGAAAAGAAAGGCAGCCAAGGAATGGTGTGTTATCAAGCCAGTTACCACTGTGGGTGCCTAGAACACTTCCCGCTAGAAGTGCCATCCAAGACTTTGGGAGCCAGGGTAGGATGCACATTTCAAAGTCATCTCATCCAAGGGAAAAAAGTGGAATACACACACACACACACACACACACACACACACACAGAGACAGACGTGAGAGAGAGGTATGGAGAGAGAGAAACTTCCATCAGTCATTGCTCCTGGGGAGGGTGATACTTCCTCCTGTCCTGCAGCACAGTTTGGGGCAAAGTGGGCTCTGGTGGCCAAAGAAGTCTTGGCAAAGAAATGCAGGTGCAGCAGCTGGCAATCAGCCAGGGTGCGCTAAGATGGCAGGGATGGAGGCACGCCTCCATGGGATTCACTGCAAGTAACGGATTGCTTGTTGGCTGGCTCCTTCCTTCTTTTATTTAACCCAGGAGGAATTGACTAAGGGTCCACTCACCACAGTAGTCACTGTGTTAGGTCACCCACAGTATGATGACCATCTGCCTTCTCCACATCTTCACTAGAGGCAGCTGATGTGACTGTAGCAAAAAAATGCAACTGAGCTGACCCATTTCACTTCAGGTTTACGACCACGAAACCTCAAATGGACACTCAACCTTTTCCTAATCAGTTGACTCTTCTGCTCTCCAGGACAACTGTTTGGTATCTTATCTTCTCTCCTCAAACTTTCCATGCACCCCCATCACTCTCAATTGATAACTCAAGAACTTTAAATAGCTTGACATTTAATCTTATTTACAACCTTACCAGTTTGTCTGTGTTTCATGGATGCTGGCAAAAGATCTGAGATACTTGAGTCAGATACAGAGGACTTTATTACTTACAGCAATGACAATAACCTGAGTCCCAGCATTTATGTTACTTTCCTGAAACCTGAAGCAGTGCAGAGAGGGCCAGGGGACACTGACACATGCAGTCGTTTTAATTACACCGGAGAATCCTGAATTTAGGGAACCTGGCTCTTTTATAATGGGCTTTAAGCCTGTCTGTTTATAACCCAGAGAGATATTATCTTAATACAAGACATTAAGTATGTCTGCCCATGGATCCAAAGGGAAACATTATCCATATCTTCCCAGTCTGTTTTCTATGCCACATCCTTGAAAAGTTAGTCCAGAATAAAGGTAGTTAATGTCTCAGCTCACAAAACATGCAGAAATGCAAGAGACACATGGAGAGTTGTTTAGTACAATGACCTCACCTACACTCTATTGAGATGATTAAAGCTTTCCAGTGGGAATATTGTCATTTTCCTGCCATCAAAACTACAAATTCCTTGCATAGTCTTTCTCTTCCTTCTTGTTACAGTGAAATAAGTTCCTTTTCCTTGTTAAAGGTCAAATTCTCCATCTATGGTCTGGTACAATGCCCGCTTGCCTTTTCTAGGGTTTGATTCCTGTAAATATCTCTCTTCGTTCTATATCAATTTCTCTCCCTTTTCTGTATCATTCTAATCTGCATGCAAAGACAGCCTAAAATCTCCCATCTATAAAAATCTCTCCCTAGACTCTACATCCTGCTCCAGATATCACCCCCCAAATTGCTGCCCCAAGACAACCTCTCAAAAAATGGTTACATTCCTCGTCATCTTTTCGACCAGGCACACAATATCATTCAACAGAAACTCTTCCTGTCAAAGTCACAAATGACCTCTGTTGCTGCTTGAACCATTGGACACACCTCTGTTCTCATCTTAATCTTCCAGCCTAATTCCACACTTACTATCCCTTCCTACTTCAACATTTTCCTCTTGTCAGCAACGACTACACATTCTACTAGTTTTCATTCCATATTTTTGGTTACTTTCCCTCAGTCATCTTCGCTTATTCCTCCTTCTTTAGCAACCCTCTAAATGTTAGGGTATGTTAGAGCTCACTCCTGGGCATTATGAAAGAATAATTTTGCACTGGGCACTTGTTAAAAATGGCAAGGCAGATTTTATTCAGTACTCCTGCAGTAGGGGAGAGACCTCCATGCAACTTGAGCTCAACTCAGCCAAAACAAAAGATGAGAGGACTTTTCTCATGTATACAATACAATATTTTAAATTACTGTCCCCATGCTGTACATTAGATCTCTAGAACTTATGTTGTATAATCGAAACTTTGTATCCTTTGACCAACATCACACCATTCTTTCTTCCCTTAAGTCCCTCTTCTCTTCTTCTAAAGGTTTGACTACTTTAGGTTTTACATATAAGTGAGATCATGCAGATTTTTTCTGTGTCTGGCTTAATTTACTCAGCATAATGACTTGTAGCTCCATCCACGCTGCCACAAATGGCAGGATTTTCTTTTTGTGGGTATAGCTGAACATTTCATTGTGCATATATACACCACATTTTCTTTAATCACTCATCTGTCAAAGGATATTTAGGTTGTTTCCATATGTTGGCTATTGTGAATAATGCTGCAATGAACATAGGAGTGCAGATAGCTCTTTGAAGTCTATTTTCAATGCCTTTGGAGATATATATATATATGTATATATGTGTATATATATACACACACACACACAAATATATGTGTGTGACATATATAGGAGATATATATATCTGTGTGTATATATATACAGAGAGACAGAGAGAGAAGTGGGAGTGCTGGATCATAGAGCAGTTTTATTTTTAATATTTTGAGGAATTCTTATACTGTTTTCCATAATGGCTGTGTCAATTTTAATTCCCACCAAAAGTATAAAAGAGTTCACTTTTGTATACATCATCACCAACACTTTTTTGTCTGTTTGATACTAGCCACCCTAACAGATTAGAGTTCATATTTCCATTGTGATTTTGATTTGCATCTCCCTGATGATTACAAATGTTGCACACTGTTTAATATGCTTTCTTGGCCATCTGAAAGTCTTCTTTTGAGAACTGTCTATTTAGGTCCTTAGCCCATTTTAAAACTAGATTATTTGTATTTTTGGTATTGAGTTATATGAATTCCTTATGTATTTTGGATACTAACCAAAATATGTAAAGATACATATATTTTCTCACATTCTGTAGGTTGCCTTTTTACTCTGTTGCTTACTTTGGTATGCAGAAGCTTTTTCATTTGATGTAGTCCACTTGCTTATTTTTGCTTTTGTTGCCTTTGTTTTTTGGATCAGCTCCAAAAAAATATTTCCAAGACCAATGTCAAGAAACTTTTTCATATATTTTCTTCTAGTACAGTGTCAAGTTTTATGTCTAGGTCTTTAACCCATTTCGAGTTGATTTTTGTGTATGGTGTGAGATATAGGTCTAATTTCTTTCTTTTTTTTTCAATGTGGATATCCAGTTTTCCAAACATCATTTGTTGAAGAGGCTATCCTTTCCCCATTGTATGTTCTTAGTACTCTTGTAAAAGATCAGCTGACCATTAATTCGTACATTTGTTTCTGTGCTTTCTATTCTGTTCCTTGGTTTGTGTCTGTTTTTATGCCAACACCATACTTGTTTATTAAATTAAGCATTTATTTCTGGGCTTTCTATTTTTTCCATTGGTTTGTGTCTGTTTTTATGCCAACCTCATACTTGTTTATTAGAGCTTTGTAATATACTTTGTAGACAGGAAGTGTGATGCCTCCAGCTTTGTTCTTCTCAAGATTGCTTTGGCTATCTGGGATCTTTTGTGGTTCCACATGAATTTTGGGATTGTTTGTTCTAGCTCTGTAAAAAAAAAAATGCCACAAGGATTCACATAGGGATTGCATTGAATCTGTAGATTACTTTGTGTATTATGCACATCTTAATATTATTTCAATTCACAAAGAATGTTTCTCCATTTATTTGATTCTTTTTTAGTTTCCTTCATCAGTGTCTCATAATTTTTATTAAATAGGTCTTTTACCTCTCTAGTTAATTCCTAAGTATTTTATTTTCTGTTACAGATGTAAACAAGATTGTTTTCTTAATTTCCCCGTGGATAGTTTGTTGGCTGGGGTGTGCTAAAGGAAATGTACTGAAGGATGTAAGAGGGATTGGTCTATGTGATTAGCCATCTGGGTTTGTTAACTGGTAGTTATCTGAAGGCAAAACAAAGTTCTCATATGTTTAGGGTGAGAGGCAGTTTCGTAAATTGGAGCAAGGTGGGAGAAAGCTCTTTTGTAAATTAGAGTAACGTTCAGGGACATAGCTCTCCTATCTCAGTTCCTGAGGGTGGGTGGGCTCAGGAACTGATACAGGAGAGCTATCTCCCTCAATGCTGGCCTATCAAAGAGATGGCTCCTAGGTCCTTGAGGAGACATTTCAGTGTGGTAGAAGATTTATGTCTCAAAAAGGCAGGGAAAAGATTTATAGTTGCTAGTTTTGTAAAGTAAATGCTCTAAGAGAATGGAGGTCAGGGGCCTAAATTCAGGTTTTGGCTGGAATGAAGAGTAAATTACTTTGTCATCATTGAGCTTTCTCAGACAAGGACTTAAGTGGGGCTGGCGTCCTTATCCTAAGGATGTGGTCTTGAGCTGTTAGGAGGTATACTGGTGTATATAGGTGTGTGTGTGTGTATATATATATATATATACACACACACACACACCTATATACACACACACACACACACACAAATATATATGTGTGACATATATAGGAGATATATATATCTGTGTGTATATATATACAGAGAGACAGAGAGAGAAGTGGGAGTGCTGGATCATAGAGCAGTTTTATGCTAAAGCCTCCGAGTGTGGGGAGTGGACAAAATTGGTGGTGGTGAGAGTTGAAGTTCTCACAGGCTTAGTCTGAGGCCTACTTGAGAAGAGGGCTCAGAGGAGCCTTACTTGATCTCCCTGACCAAGGGTCGGTCTTCTTTCTTTCTGCAACCTACTGATGATTTCCATATTTATGGCTAAAATGCTGGTCTTTTCTATGACTCAAAACTCATATATTTGAATAGTCGCTTGGATTTTTTCTTGATAGTCTTTAAACATCTGAAAATTAACTTGGCCAAAACAAACACCTTGATTCCTAGCCTGATGCATCCTCTCCCACTCTGAACTTGCTCTTTCCCCACTCTTCCTGCCTTAGTGAATGACACAGCCAATCATCAAACTTAATGTGGACTAACACCTCAGAAACTTTTCCTGTATCTTCTTAATTCACCCCATCAATACACTCTCCTGACTCTACCTCCCTTGGTCTACATCTCACCAGCAACAACCAGCTGCTCAGGTACTGAGAATGAAATAGATCTAGATTCCTGAAAAGTCCTGCCAGGGAGAGCGGTATTTGGACTAGAAAGACTTTATGGAGAGCTTTTTAAAGAGGGGTCTTGTAGCATCTGCCAGGTACAGCTTAAAGTGGTAGTTGCCTTTCTATTTACAGTAGTCGTCCACCTATCTGCAGTTTTCCCTTTTGTGGTTTTAGTTACCTGTGGACAATTCAGGTCTGAAAATATTAAATGGGAAACTCTAGAAATAAACAATTCAGAGTTTTTAAATTGTATACTCTTCTAAGTAGTGTGACAAAATCTCACCACCCCACCTCATCCCACCCAGGATGTGAATCACCCCTTTGTCCAGCATATCTGTACTGTAGATGCTACATGTCCCTTAGTCACTTAGAAACCATCTCAGTTATGAGATGGACTTCTGCAATATTGCAGTGCTTGTGTTCCAGTCACCCTTATTTTTTGTGTCTATAGAAGTATATTGTTATAGTTTTTCGATGAGCTTATTGTTGTTAATCTCTTACTGTGCCTAATTTATAAATTTTATCATAGGTACGTGTAATAGGAAAAAACACAGTGGTATATAGAGTTTGGTAGTATCCACGGCCTCAGGCATCCATTGGGGCTCTTGGAATATATTCCCCATGGATAATGGAGGAATAAAGTACATTTGTTTTATGTTAACAGCTTATCAAGAAATTTACCCTGGTTGGCTGACTGGTAAAGGCAGGATTCAGGCATCCCAGATCCTTGGCAAAGATACCATCTTATAAAAAAATTCTGAGTTTATGCTAAACAATCTGCAAGGTAAGTTTAGACTGTGAAGGGCCTTGAGTGTCTGGCTAAGAGTAAGCATATTGGTTCTTTTAAAACACATTACATTCACTACTTCTTTTTAACAAACTTTAATGGTTTTTCCTATAAATATTGTTAAGCAGAAGTAGTGAACTTTTGTTTTAAGAGAAGATTCTGACAGTTCTTAACTGAATTGGAACTTAAAAGTCCTGCCATGTCCTGTTCCCCACTGTGTGTCTTGGAGTAAGCACCAACCTCTGTCTTGTTTAGCTTCTTAAATCACTTTTCCTTTCACGTCTTTTCCCTTGGGCCTGTCTTGCTAGCTGCATAGGGAAGGGAGGGGACAGTCCCATTCTGCTCCAGAAGGCCAGAGTAAAAGAGTTAGATTTGATGACTTCTAAGGATTATTCCAGGTCTGACATGCTATGACTCAGTGAAAATAGTCTTCACAGCACTACACTATAGACTGAATTACAGAGAGCTAGAGCTGGAAGGGAATTTAAAGATGATACTTTCCCTGAGATTACAGGATTCTGATGGTATTTTCTCCCCCTACAGTATAAATCAATAATGAGTGGGGAGAAAGACTTTTTTCCCCACCTTTAGTTTATATGGTTTCTAGGACATTTTTAGATTTCAAACCCTAATAGTTTGAAAAAGGGAACGGGCAAACACGTGAACAAGTAGCTCTTCTAACTTCTTGTGTCTTTCTCTTGGTCCCTTGCGCAGCCTCTCTTTCTAAAGCTACGTGTTCTCAGGTGTCTATCTGGGGCCAGCACTTTTCAGAAGTCACAAACCCTCTCTTCCCTGGGACACACTCATTCATTTTCAGTTTTAATTATTGTCAATATGCTTTTGACTCCTGAATCACTACCAAATCTCTGATTTCCAGGCCTGAATATTCAACCTCATGCTAATATCTGTTACTTGGATGCTCCTCATGTACCTTAAATTCAACACATCCAAAACAGGACTCGTTAGTCACTTCCTCAGGAAACAGAAGGGCTGGTGTTATAATGAGGACGGAAGCCCTATAATGTTGGGGAAGGAAGTTTGGCTTCTATTGTGTATAGAAAAGTCTGAGAAGTATTTTAAGTAATGCTTCCTACACTTCAGAAAGATCAATCTGGCAGCAAAAGAAAAAATTGGAAAGAGTGCAGACTAGGGATGAGAGGCTACTGTAATGTAAAAACAATAAAAAGACAACCCCATAAAAAATGGGTGAAAGATTCAGAATACATATTTCTCCACAGAAGATGTGCAAATGGCCAATGAGCACGTGGAAAGATGTTCCACATCATTAGTCACTCGAGAAATGCAGTTCCTAGGGCCCAGTGGGGAAGGGAAAATGAGTGACTGGTAAGGAATATGTGTTTTCTTTTTGGTGACTTAAGTGTTCTGGAATTAAATAGTGGTGATCAGTGCTTAACTTTGTGAATATACTTAAAAGCTGCTGAACTATATACTTTAAAATGTGAATTTTGTGCTGTGTGAATAATAGCTCGGTAAAACTTTTTTTTTCTTTTTATAAAGGCGCCTACTGTGGACTGAGTTGAATGCCTTGCATCCCTAATTTCTTTATTCATTTAGATGACTTATAATTACCATATTTGAGATGATTACTTTTTATATTTTCTTGCTATCTTAAGGTATGGAATGGTATTCCTAATTTTCAGATATACTAAAGTTGATGTCATAATCAGAAGTTTACTAAAGTTAGTTGGTGAATGAGTACTGGCAGCTTTAAGTCTGAGTTTCACTGTTCTCATTTGTAAAATATAAGCTTTGAATGAACCTGACTCTTAAGATTCTTTCAGCCCTTAAGTCTCTTGAATCAGGAATTCTGCAAGTGTACAGCTATAACCGTTATGCAGGTAAAGTAGGATAAGAAAAGCAAAGGGTCAGCAAATAGAATGGTGCAGGAGGTATTATAGCCAAAACCAGCGAGCAAGATGGAGAAAATATAAAATTATAAACCAAATGCTCCTAGATTTAGTCTTGTTCTTAAATACCGGACTAGATGGTGCTATCTTGGACATCTTTTGCTTGACTTCACGTCCTCTAGCCCTCACCTATCCCTTCAGACCTTGCTGTGATAACTAGTTCCACATAGACTCCAACTGCCTCACGGAGGTGGAATGACAATGTCCGTCTGCTTGCTGAACTGCTGTACTTCCTGCCTTCTGGCACAGGACTTCCCTGAGAATAAGAAGTGTTTTTGAGATGGGGTTGAATGGGACACCTGGGGTAACAGCTCAGCACTCAAGCATATAGTGAAAAAATGTGGGAGAGTTAATGACCACAGGGCTACCTTCAACCATGAACAGAAGCCCAATAATAAATGCTTTCCCAATTTTTCATCCCCTGGGTAGTTGAGATTATGTTTATGAGACTCCTTAGAATGTCCAGTGGAATGGCTAGTCGGGAGCTCAAGTGATAGACAACCAAGAAATCCTCTTAATTGGCTACTTCTGCTTCCATGTTAGATCAATTCCCAAAGTAACACCTGCACACACACTTTGCCTCGGGCTCTGCTTTAGAGAGAGCTAGGCTAAAACCTACGCTAAGACAGAGCCTTTCTGATAGTCTGCCTCTGATTCAAAGTACAGGTAAAAGGCTGACTGGAGCAACACTAAGAGGCAGAGTTTGATGTTCCATCTTGCCTCTGCTTTTTCCTTCATTTGAACTTGGTACTTGAGATAAATAATTTTATGAGAGAACAGGTAACAGGATCACAGCAAGTTAAGAGTTGGAAGGAAAGTATACAGGATAGCAGAGTGCTAAGTTTATACCCATGGCAACAGGTTCAGAAATGTGGAATGGCTGACCTAAGACTACAGGGCTGAGAGCTGCCCAGGTTGCTTATGTCCCAGTGTAGTGAACACAAAGATGATTATTATTAATCATTTATTGAATGCTTACTCTGTGTCATGTAGGCATGGCACAGGGAAACTCTTCTAAGTGATTCACTTACAGCTAACCTTGGAGGGCAGAACTTACCATACTTATTTTACAAATGAGGACTTCACAGATCAAAGTTCACTTATTGGCCTAAGGTCAATAAGGTAGTGGTGGTGCTGAATTTGTGAACAAGAGGCTGAGCTCCTCACTGCTATGCTACATTGCTAACAAAGGAGGTTCCTGAACTGCATTCAGACTACGATGCACATCTTTGTAAGTGGTAAGCAAACTGGGGGGGATAGGGTACTCAGAGTATGTATGTATAATATATATATTAAATATATATGTAAATAAAATAATTATATATTATATATATTTTACTTTGTAAATGTATATATTATAAAATAATATATATATTTTATAATATATACATTTACAAAATATATATTAAAAAATATATATTTTATATTTTACATATATTATATATGTAAAATATATAAATACAAAATATATTTATATATAAAATATATATAAAGATGCTTTTTTTTTTGAGACAGAGTCTCACTCTGTCATCAAGGCTGGAGTGCAATGGCGTGATCTTGGTTCACTGCAACCTCTGCCTCCCGGGTTCAAGCGATTGTCCTGCCTCAGCCTCTCAAGCGGCTGGGATCACAGGCACATGCCACCACACCTGGTTAATTTTTGTATTTTTAGTAGAGATGAGGTTTCACTATGTTGGCCAGGTGGTCTCAAACTACTGACCTTGTGATCCACCTGCCTTGGCCTCCCAAAGGGCTGGGATTTACAGGTGTGAAACACCATGCCTGGCCTCTTTGTGTAATTTATAGGGCAAGGAGGTAGAATTGAAAAGATGATCATTGAGACTGATGCGGAGATGGCAACTACACTTTCACAAGCACACACCATGAACTTTACCTTACTACTTCTTGTCATGACTAGCAGTTATCGTTCTCATACTTCCACTGTGTAGGGGAATGAATCCACTTGGCAAATTAATTTTTACTAAAGCTCTTCATTTTTTGTTTTTGAGATGGGGTTGTGCTTTGTCATCTAGACTGGAGTCTAGTGGCATGATCCTAGCTCACTGTAGCCTTGAACTACTGGGCTCAAAAGAAGCTCTTCATTTTTAATTTAAGCAAATATTGAATAAATTTAACTAAATGTAATAATAGCTATTATAAAAAATGAACTTATATACAAGTAATCTGATTTATGTTTTATTGCTTACATATGAATTGGACAGTGAATGTTTACATTTTAAAAAACTAACTTCATTACATTTAATACAGATATGAGCATTGAATAAGACAAAGTAGTTCCATTTTCAGACATTTTGGGTAGAGAGAAGTTAATTGCTGGTAAAGTGCAGTATTACTATTCTAAAAGATAATGAGTTCAGAAGTATTAAGGAAGTATGTGTGTGTGTGTGCGCATATGTATTCAGGTAAACTCCAATAACAACAAAACTGCATATAAGTGGTCACAGACAACACAAGTACGGGAAGAACATTTAAATGTTAACTGTTCAATGTCATGAAAAAAAGTGATATAAACAACTCTATACAGCAAAAAGAGAATGATTACCAATTTATTAAGAGTTTTATATATCTACAAAAATATAGCAATACAGTGAACTTCAACAAATCCTAAATGTTCAGTACCTGAACTGGCTACAACACCGTGTGCATACTCAGTTGCTGCAGAATCTCCTGCAGACATGGGAGAGTCAGCCAGTGAGAAGATCCATTTCTTGGGAATCCTTGTCAACAAGACCAGTTCAGAAATCCATATAGAAGCCTACTGTGATTTCAAAACAGTAACACAAACCCCAACAAAACCCAAATCAACAAAGACCAAGGTAAAGGTGTGATAAACATTAATTGTAACAGTTTTTCTTTACATGCAATACATGCATTTTAAAATCACTAAGAAACATGAAATTTTGTAGAGCAAAGTTTGTGTTTCACATGAGTGCAAATGAATATATATTTTATTTTTTATACTATTAAATTATATATATTTTCCATACAAAAGCACACAGTGTTAATCTATAAAATGACATCCAAGTGGATGATGATTGTTTTTGCATGTCCCCCTGCTTAGATTTTTTAAAATATATATTCAAAAATTAACATTCTTCTTTAAAAATATAGAAGGAAAAGGGAAATTAAAAAAAAACAACAACTTGGCTTTATGGATCGGTGAAGCGTTTTACCTGATCAAGAGGCAAAGTTCCAGTGACAACTGGGACAGGGCCCTTCAGTCCTCCAGTGGCAATGACGCCACCGTCATTCTGAAACAAGTCTTGTTGATCCACATTTAACAAGCAGCCCAGGATGCTTCAGTGTCATTTCAAAGGTCTCAATGACTAGACTGTTTTTCAAGATGTTCCACTTTTGTTTAAGTATTCAAAAATTTCCAAGTATGCTTGTCCTATTATCATTTCCCTACTTTTTCCTGTTCCTACTAAAGGTGCCCAAATAACCATAAACACAAACATCCCATTCTTCACTGCAATTTTTTAAACAAAAACAAAAGTCAAACTGTTTTCTAGGCTACAGTTTTTGGTATGTAGGCTGTTTTATGTAAAAAAAAAACAAAAAACAAAAAACAAAAAAAAAAGGAATCTGAAAAGATAGAACTATAAACAGGTGACTTTATAAAAATGTCCTAAGAGAATTTTATGAGTTACAAAGAAAGCTGTTCATTTTACCATGTGATAAAATTCACTAAGATGTACCTAATGTTATGGGGCTGTCAGTGTATGTGTAGAGTGCGCACCTGTGATCTTGGTAGCTGAAATCAAAAGTAGCTTAAATTGACGAACTTTAGCACACTTGATTGTTAAAACACAGGCAGCTTTTCAAATATAACTAACTAATTCTAAACAGATGCATACAAGTCAGTTCAAATCTTACAAATTAAAATTCCACCTGGAGAGCTTTTTGACTATGAGGATTTAAAACAATGCACAATATACAAATGTAAATAAATGTGCTCTTAATGGAAATCAAAATGTACAGACTCTTCACAGGTGAACCAGTAGCTGTTTTAAATGTCTTTTTTTCTGTACTAAATATATATCTCATTTAATTCATGGAGCCACAGCAAAATACTACAATTTCAAAGCATAGCCTGTAAACTAATACATCTTATGATGTAAAAATATTGCACAGTTTGGTACTCCAAGAGTAAGCTCTACAGTTCTCAAGCAGAATGGTCAAACTCTTGGCAGGAAACACAGTATTACAAGAACCAGACAATTTAAAGTATGGCGTTTTTAGGGTCATGTTCAAGGAATGCTATACAACAGATGTCCTATTACTGTGAACAAGATGAGGAATGCCTATCACATATTATTATAGTACATGAATAGCAGGTTGCCTATCCCAGCTTATCTAAATGCATGGGGACAAAAAGCCACCGAACAAAACGCAACCCCAGGACTAGGAATATATTTGAATGTATCTGCCTTTGCAGAAAACAACAAAATTTCTACACCTAAACAGTTGTGTAGACGTTTAAGAAATAAACAATTTATACAGTCTCAATCCTCTGAAGGCTTACTTTTTTAAAAAAACATTACCTTTGTGAAAAGTTTAAAATATACTACTTAACAGTGGAATACAGTGAAATCAAAGCATGTTCAACTTTAGAAGGCAACAGGAACCTCAAAGCAAATTAACATGGCATAAATCTATCTTCGAAAGTACTCAAAATTATATATAGCTCCAAAACTTCTAATACAGTATGCCAAGCATTTGGTTAAAGATAAGTGCCATCATTATTTTCATGAAGTATGTTAATACACATTAAGTAAACCCTGAAAGCTCAGCTTGGCCTTAATTTTTAGGCTTTACAAATCATATGTTGAGGTCTTCATGAGCCAATCAGTACACACACAGATCTGGAAACTTCATCTCATAGACTGGGACAGATTGGTATTGGGCATGCCCAGAAGTGATGGTCAGTGTTCCTGATGGACTGGGAGGAGGACTGTAAAAGAACAAAAAAACACCATCAGCAGATGTACTTACAAGCTGTTCATTTCACTGAGTATTCTATCTACTACCTGCAAATATCAAAGTCAGACTCCTTAATTGCAGAGATCAATGCCATTGTAGTTGCTGGCCAGCTACAAGGCTGTATGGGAAATAGACCACAGTAGTGTCAAACTGTTTTTAAGTCTAAGCATGCATTTTCCTTGGAAAACATGTATTTACAATTTTAAATGTGATTATACTCTATCTGTTCTTGTGAACTGCTTTGTTTCATTAGTAAAAAGTTATTTCGCGTATACAGATATTATCTTTTTAGATGATATTATGGTATTGCATTATATAGATATATCATACTTGATTTAATCCAGTGGACAAAGGCAGGTTCATTTCCATTTTTCATTATGATAATGTTCACAAGTCTATTCTTATACATACATAATTTTATTCTGACTGGTACCTTCTTGGTTTATAGTCTTACAAATAGAAATTCTGCATCAAAGTGTATTCAAAATTTTGACTTTGATACATATATATTGTCAGGATACCAGCAATTTACACTTCAGCACTTCATTGTACCTTTTACATAGTAATAATTATTAGATATAGTAAATATTTTTAAAAAATCTTTGCCAATCTGAGAGGCAGAAGGGAATTCATTCTTATTTTAATTTTTATGTTACTATTAATGGTAAGTATTTCATCCTGAAATCATCCCTCCAACCCCCACCCATGGAAAATGTAAACTGCCTATTTAAGCCCACTGCCTCTAATTCTACTCAGGTATTTTTTTCTTATCAGTTTGGGAAACTAACCTTTTGTCATATAATACAAATGCTTCCTCCAATTGATCATTTAATTCTCAACTTTTTTTTTTGCTGCCAAATGCTTAAAAACCTTACCCAAACAAGCAATTATTTTTTTATAACTTGGGAGTTTTTGAGTTATGCTAAGAAAAACTTTTCTCCCAAATCAAGATTAAAAAAAAAAAAAAACTCCTGTATTAATTCTAGTGTTTTTATGTATTCTTCTAAATAATGAGTTGTCTATCTTCGTAAAGGAAGCGAAGTGGAAATCTTCCCTGGACTCTCCTTCACTGGTCAATAGTATTTAGCAGTTGTCCAAACCAGATTAACTGAACAGTTAACTCTTTTCCTTGAAAATCTGAAACCTTACCTTTACCACAGGTACCTTCTATACTTGAATTTTCCTCTCTTCTACTTACCCATATACAGGTCCAATTTGATGTAAGTACCAAAGATCTGTCATATGTTTTCCTACTAAGCAAGGCAAATGCTCCCTTTTTTTTTCTACAGCATTTTCCTGATTGCTCTTGTATGTGGTTTCTTTCACATTGCCCTTAGCATCATTTGTTCAAACACAAAAAAAGTTGATCTTACTAAAATGATAGCTCAATCTACAGAAAACTGATACCTATATTAACTTCCTATTCAAGAATAAGATTAGGTTCCATTTATATAAATACTCTTAAGCATATTTCAGAAATGTATAGTTTCTTCATGTAAGTCTTACATAGTTCTTTGAATTTATTACTTCATGGTTAAGAAAGTTTTCATTTTAATTAATAAATGCACAGATACTAATTTCATACAATTATTTTTTAAACTGTGAGAGTAGGAATCCTTGACTTGTCCCCAGTTTTAGGTAAAAAGCATCAGACTTTAACCATTATATATAACATCAGCAATAGATTTTTTGTAATTACGCTTTATCAAGTTAGGTTCCTTTCTATTTCTAATTTTCTGATAATTTTTGTCTTAAATGAACATTGAGCTTTTTCAAATTCTTTTTTTTTTCCTGCAACTACCAGTGTGATCATGCAACTTTGCTCTCTTATTATGTTAATGTGGTGAATTTTGCTGACTGATCAATTTTCTCATGTAAAACTGATCTTGCTTTCCTCATAGTGACCTCATTTATTTAGGCCAGCCATATCATCAGTTTTATACATTTGCTAATATTTCGATAAAGATTTCTGTGACTATATTTATGAGGGGTATTTGTCTATAATTTTGGTTTTCTTAAAATATCATTGTCTTATTTTAGTACTGAGGCTATGCTGGCCTCATGAGTTAGAAAATGTTTCAACCTCCTTTGTTTCCTGAATATGTATGAAATCGGTATTATTTCTTACCTAAACATTTGATAAAAGCAAGCAATAAATTTAAATGCATTTTCTTGCAGGATGCTTTTAAATTGCAAATTTATTTCAACAGTTGTAGGGTTATTTGGATGTTTTACTACTTCTTGTGTCAATTTTAGTAAGTTGTGACTTTCAATGATTTTTGCCCATTTCATCTAAATTGTTAAATTTAGTTTTATAAAATTGTTTATAATATTCCTTTGTTATCTATAGAGATGATCCTTTTTTCATTTGTAATATTGGTAATCTGTGTTTTCTCTCTTTTTCTTCCTTAAGACTGTTACTAGAGGTTTACCAATTTTATCAACCATTTCAAAGAACAAACTTTTAGTTTTGTTAATATTTTCTACTGTTTGCCTCTTTTCTGTTTCACTGACTTCTGATATACTTAGTTTAGCTTCTGTTGCTCTTCTTTTTCTAATGTCTTACCGGAAGTTGTTAATTCACTGCTTTTAGATCTTACTTCTTTGCAAGCAAAAGCATCTAAAGATATAAAATTCCTTTTGAGCACTATTTCAGCTTAATCTTACAAAATTTGGTATGTGTTTTCAGTTTAAAATATTTTCTAATTCCTCCTGTCATTTCTTCTTTGACCTATGGGTATCTTTTAATTTCCAAATATTTGAAATTTTTCTAGATGTGTTAATGAATTATAATTTCTTTTGTGGCGAGAGAACATAGTCAACTTGGTGACTTAACATGTCAGTTTCCTGACATTTACTTGCACTTGTTATATAGTCCCACATTAGTCTATTTTGTGAATATTGTATATGCACTTCAAAAGAATCTACATTCTGTAGTTGCCTAGTATTGTGTTTTTGAAAGGTCACGTAAATTGATTGAGATGGTTCAAATCTTATATCCTTTCTGTATTTTTGTTTTCTTATGTTTTAGTACTCTTATGAGAGGAACATTAAAATTTGCAATTATAATGCAAAGAAACAGGAAACTAGGGTGAGAATAAGCAGCTGCCACACACATTTCTCTCCAAACTATATGTATCTTGTCCTTTAAACTCTTTGATGTTTGTGTGTGGGGCCGAGGAGGGGGTGAGGGAGTGTGGTGTTTTAAGGGCTTTTTCTGCTAATTCGAATAACTCGGTTATCTGTGAGGCTGCTTATTCTCACTGTATATTACTGCTTCCTTGCCTTTCTTGTGTTTTTAACCATACTCAGGTCAGAGTAAAAGGAAAGAACAGTGGGAGTGAAGCGTAATATTGTGTGTTTTGTTTCTCTTATGGGGAATACAAACTCTTTCCTCTGTCTGACGGTTAGGGTGAGACAAATTAACAAGAGGAAATGTATCAGACAGGACCTGAAAATTGTGAAGGCACATTTCTATAACGTCTGTTTACTTTCTCTATAAGCTATTCCAGGGCTACTATGTACTAAATAGGTGACCCAGTATAAGTTACCTAACTTCTATGTATCTCTGTTTATAAACATGTAAAATGAGAATCATCACTATCTGTTTGTTAGGATCTGTTGCAGATATTAAATAAAAAAATACATTTAGCACAGTGCTTGGAACAACATAGGTGTTTAATAAATGTTAATTAGTAGTAGTAACTGTTCAATGAATGCTATTAGTAGTAGTTGTGGTATCAATGAAAAAAATGAGTTATAATACTTATTCTAAAATAGTAATTCATATAGTTATGTTAGTTTGACTAAAAGTAACATGGTGATCACTAGCAACATTCCTTTTAAGAACATCAAGTTATGGGTTTGGATTTTGACTTTGCCACTCACTAGCTGTATGACCTTCAGCAAGTTATTTTACTTTTCTCTAAGCCTTGGTGTCTTCACCTGAAAAATGAAAAAAACAGTGTCTACCTACCTTTCAGGACTATCGTGAGGATTAGCAGAAATAACAGATATAAACCATGATCATAAGATCAAGTACACAGCAGATATTTAGTATCAAATGTTTGACATTTAGACATCAAAGAAGTAAATGCCCATACCCAGCAATTTTAACTGAATCCTAAGTCTAGCACAACAGTCCCTGACCTTTTTGGCACTGGGGACCAGTTTTGTGGAAGACAGTTTTTCCATGGGTGGGGGTCAGAGGGATGATTTCAGGATGAAACTTCCACCTCAGATCATCAGGCATTAGATTCCCATAAAGAGCATGCAACCTAGATCCCTTGCCTGAGCAGTTCACAACAGGGTTCCTGCTCCAATGAGAATCTAATGCCTGCTGATCCGACAAGAGGTGGAGCTCAGTGATGTTCGCCTGCCCACAGCTCAACTCCTGCTGTCAGGCCTGGCTCCTAACAGGCCATGGACCAGCACAGGTCTGTGGACTGAGGGTTGGGGACCTCTTGTCTAGCACATATTGAAAATTTTTGTCTGATTTTCTGTTCTTAAATTTTGTAAATGAGTGATTCTCAACTTAGAGAGGGTAGCAGGAATGGGGGGAAAGTGTCTAGAGTAAGACATATAATGACAAAAATGTGCCTTGCTTATGAAAGCAGAAAAAAGACTGAAATAAAAAAGCAAGTGGACTAGAGCATTTATCTTTCTCTAATATTAATATAATACAGGGTTGAAGCAAAACAGAATTAGTCAAGTTAAAAATATAGAAGATACAGCTAATACAGAAAAAATTTCCAGAAGCAATAGCTATCTCTACTGGCCACCTGTCACAAAGGTGGGTTTCCACACTGAAGTCAGTATAAGACTATGTGAAAATTCCTTCTTTA
This sequence comes from Aotus nancymaae, assembly GCF_030222135.1. Lineage (NCBI taxonomy): Eukaryota > Metazoa > Chordata > Mammalia > Primates > Aotidae > Aotus > Aotus nancymaae. Next base: position 80,154,390 of record NW_026988450.1, on the reverse strand, counting down.
GATGGAACCTAGAGTTTGCCTCTCTTCCTTCAGGTGCTACATTTCTTATTAATGTACAGACAAAGAATAATCAAAGAGCATAATAATTCACAACAGAACTCAAATGAATATTATATAAAAAAGTTAAAGGAAAGTTCAATAATTGAAATGAGCCATGTGTATAGCTAGACTTATTACTGCCCTGAAAAGAACCATGAGGCTGACATATTAAAATGCATTGTTTTGCAGATCAAAATGATTCAATATAAGCATTTTCTTAATTAAACATAAGATTAGAATATGGGTCTTTCAAATTACCCAGATGTCCTTATAAGATCATCAGGAAGAAATGAATAATCTAAAAAAGAAGCTAGAAAAGCTAGAAGACAACTAGTCAAGAAAGGGTATCAGACTCTGCCTAATAAACAGAATGACTATTAAGCAAAGGATTACCTATATGATCTTATGTTAATCCTAAATAATAAGCATTACTTAAACATATTACCTTAAAATAATGAACCACAAATTCATAGGGGTCTGACAGGTTCTATTTGTGTGTGTGAGTTATTGCTATTGTGGTAACAAAACCCTTACCGTATGGTGAGTTCCAATATTTGAGCAAGTCTATCATGAAGCAAATTTGCCTGCAAAACAGAAAAAAATGTTAAGGATTATTTTCTAAGTATCTACATGTAATAACACCAATGTAATTTAAGAGACAAAGTGTAACTGTGACTATTAAGCTGATTAATTAAGTATACAATGCTTTAATGTTTTGATCTGTCTTATCTATTAGAATTTAATATAAGGGTTGTCTTTTGTCCCCTTTCGTAGTCTCACTGTTAAAAACAAATCAACAAACACACAAAACAAAATACCTGCAGCAAGATCACGGAAAACCACTGCAAAAAAGACTATCAAAGCAATAACAATCACTAACACTTAATTTGGGGAAATAGTTCTACCATTTACATCAGCTTACATCACACAAAGAAATTATTTAGGCCTCACAGATATGCCTTCAGAGTTTTCAGTCCTTGTCTGATATATTTTCCTGTGTTCTGCTGATTTGACTAAAAGCTTGGAACTTAAGTCAAATCAACAGAACCAAGTAAGAGTTGTGATAAAACCACAGTCCACCCACAATCCCTTCACCATTTGTTCACTTACTTTGGATTCACACTGTGCTGCTATTTCTTCAAAAGGTGCTTTCTGAAATTTCTCTATCACAAGACGCCTCTTTTCCTTTTCCTGTTCTTCCATTCCACTGGTATCTATATAAATGTTTATACTCATTAAAAGGAATACAGAATTTCACAGACCCAGTCAATGACCATTAAGAGCTAATGATATATAATCCAAAAATAAGGGCAATTTACAGGGCTATTTTTACAAGAAAAAAACCAAAAAGGCACAACATCAGTGAAATGTCTTGTTTAAGGCACACACATGAAAGAAACTCTAAGCATTAAAACTCTACAGTATAAGATTCTCTTTCATAGAATACCTTTGTCTCTCTGACCAAAACACAGCAAGGGAATGGGAGCTTCCTACAAGTCGAATTACTTCAAGGTCCTTCCTGAAGGACTCTTTTATATAACTATGCCCTTACACAGGTGACACACTAAATAAAATATGTGCTAAACTGAATCTTGGTATGGAGTGGAATAACTGAAGTACTAATGGGGTCCTTTGGAACTGTGTTGTTGTAGCCTTTTCCATTTATTTACCACAATATGAAAAGGGATTGTTTTGGTCTTATGATGATGTATGGTCTAGCCAAAGTTTGTGAGAAAGTAAATTAATAAATGTCTTTTTTTAATATCACTGCTATAATTGTGTCTATTCAAGAATATGACCGTGATGGGACAAGACAATTTTGAAGCCTAAAGAATGTAGTTTAAATGATACATTTATATAGAAATCAACAAGTTTTTTTGGTTTTGTTTTTGTAATGCCACCTCTGCTTACTCTGTCATTGAAAAAAGTACCAAATAAAGATAAGTTAAATATTGGCAGTACTAACAGGTACAAAATATCTCACCAATTGCTTTCTTCAATGCTTCAAAAGTGATTTCTTCAGTGTTACTAACCTAGAGAAAAGTGATTTTAAGTGAAATCCAGAGTTAAAAAGGGTCAGTATAAATCACACCTTTACCTAGTTACAAGTTATCTAAAAAGTTTTTCAGATTTGTTTTCTTTGTTGGGTTGGTCTGAGTTGTCATTATATGCCATAGTACCAAATAATCTCCACTTTTTCATTGGCTCTAACAATGGCCTAATGCAGTGGTTCTCCAAAATAAGTCTATAGATTAGCATTAGACTGGAATAATTAGCATACCCTAGACAACAAAACCACCCTTGAATTTACAGAACTCAGTCTCCAGTACTGTGATGTACAAGAAGATTTGAGTCCCACTAACTGAACACTGTGCTGTAAGTAAACAATGCTCTGAGATAATGAAGGCTGAGATTACACATAAATACATTTTTAGCCATGTGATAAAAAAAGAACTAAGTACTCTACAGCCTCTATAAATTTGGTACCACACACAGTTTACAAGTCAAAAGTAAAACTAAGATTTTAAATGATTTAAAAGTTAAGAACCACTACTTTGGGAAGTATTTCTCTAACGTCAACTACCAATTTATAATCTTTGAAACTATCCTTCTAACTTGCATCTTCCAAGTCTCTCTTGCTTTGAGATATGTAAAAAGGTATGAAATCAATTGCTTTATGACAAAAAGGTCAATAATACATTTTATGGCATCAGCACATTTTCAGGAGAAATAATATATCCAGTTCCTATAGTATGTCTGAATAAAAATTAAGAAATGATACATGAGTACTTGCCTGGAACTCTCGTTATCCCTAATTTTAGCTCATGAGCTTCTGTTGCTAAGTCTAAGAAGGCAGCAAGACTAACGATAGCAAAAGACTTCATCCTCTGCACCTTAGCTTCTCTTTAAATCAAAAGCTTTAGCTGGCTGGAAATCAAGCAGCAAGAGTTCCACTCCCTCAGTTTTGCTACTGAGGGTTCATATTTCTAGTTGAAGTCAGATTAAACTTGGGAATCTTCAGCTGTTTTGTTCTAGATATTTGGAGCAGACATAAGATTAGGCTCTAGCTGGTTGTACTTATAAGCATTCTAGTACTCAGTGAAAAAAAAAAAGAATTTGCTATTGTTCTTAGAATTGGCTAGGAGCTTCTGACTTTTGAGAAACAACTACAGTATAGGAAGAAGAACATTGGAGAAGTTGGAAGGCCATCATTCTTATTATGTATAATTTTTACTTACCACCTGTCAATCTCAGATAAGGGCTAAAGTACCTTACCCTACTAACTCTTCTCTTTTTCTCCCTTTGCCTTAATTCAGAAAATTATGATGCAGCTTCCTAGCATCAAGAACCCCCAAGTCATGCCATCAGTGTCGACTAATTTTTTTTAACATCTTCTTTCTTTAAATCCCTTTAAGTCATTTGTTGGTCCTATTCATTCTACTTTAGAGTAGAGTACTCTTGCCTTCCTGTCCATGTTTGTTACCTTTGGCCTGGCTACTCTAGATCCTCATTCCATCAAGTATGGACTATTACAAGGATCTTCTGACTGGCCTCTACATCTAGTCTCTTCTTTCCAATTTAATCTTGTCACACTTGAGAGATTCCTTTTATGAAAGCAAAACTCTAATAATGACACTATCTAAATTTCAGTGTTTACCTACTTCCTACCAAATTATATACAAAGCCGTCAGCCTGGTATATAGCTTTCTATAATTTTGCTTCAATTTTATCTCCCACTCTTCCCTTTTGTGAATCTTTTTTTTAACTGCTTTATGCTACCATTTAATGGTTGACATTTTATACATGACAGCTGGCAAATACAAGCTATGCACATTATTTGGTGATCTACCAAACTATAATCTGTTCCAACTCTAGAGGAAAAACCAGTTATGTTGGAGTTATGGAGAAGTGGTGCAAAGGCACCATTCTAAAAGAATTTCAACATTCCCTTTATATTTGTGACTTCTGCTTTATCTACGATCTATTACCTAGACTATATAATGCCTTTGAGCCTACATAAAATCTGCCATTCATCTTTTTCTAATTATAGTAGTTGCTATGTCATTTCCACTAATATCATAGTAATTTGATAGCACCTAGCACCACAGGGTGTGACTAATATTGACTAGATGCTAGCAATCACCCAAGTTTCTCCAGTTATATCTGGAGAAAAAGGCAGGAGTATATGTATATAAAACAAAGATCTGTTATTTGCTCTAGAATAAACAACAATCTTTTGCAGTCAACTGGTGACTTAATTTTGTATTAAAAATTTAACATATATTCAAAATTCAATATATATAACATCCTATTCATGCACTTAAATAACCAAGCACTAATGATAAGCTTACAGCTTTTTAGTGTGGTGATTTCAGGTTTTACTCATGTCCATTATGCATATATAAGGAAGCCAAAAATCATTCCTATAATGCTTTATTCTATTAGTCAAGCTGATAATTTTATCTCAGAGGCAGAGGTGCCTCTATTCTATTTTAGTCATTTATCTTCCTGAATATGTTAATTTAAATTAGGCATCATTATTAAAAATATGTGTATGTACACCTATATATATTTTATATATATATATACACGTGTGCGTGTGTGTAGTATGCAGATATATGCATTGGGAAGTATTCCTCTAAAGTCAACCACCAATTTATAATCTCTAAAAATACGCTTTATCTTGAGTCTCTCAAATCTCCCTCTAGCTTTGAGATATGTAAACGATATGAAATCAACTGCTTTGTGATAAAAACGTTAATAATACATTTTATGGCATCAGCACATTTTTAGAAGAAATAATGTATTATTTAGAAGAAATAATAATACACATCTTTTTATATATGGCAATTTTTAGAAAAAGTTCACCAAATGATTCTCAGTAGGCCGAGGTTGGAATTGTAATGTTAGAACTGGCACATTTCAAGTGGACCAGGTATTTCAATAGACTAGAGTAACAATTTGAGGTTATCTAGGGAAACAAAAGTTTGTTACGGTCTCCATCTAAACAACCTGACTCTCTCTTTTTTAAAAAAATAGTAAGTTTAAAAAGCAAAAGCAAATACATTTGAGGATAAACTAGGATTATACATATAAAACTATAAATAATTTTGATCAAATAAAAAAGTAATTTTTATGAGCAATTCTCTTATCTGATTTATTGTAAGAAAATATTTTGATATTTTGCTGCACCATTAACTGGTGAATATCCATCTGATGTGAATTTTTCCTGTCCATCACATGAAAGTAATTAATTAGTTTTAGCCTAGACGGTGGTATTATTCTGTCTTCTAGTATTTGAACAGACATCTCTAATATACATACAAAAGCAGACTCCACATGGTAAATGAGTCTGAAACCCAAATATGCTCAAGTAAACGTGATACTAAACTGTCTAACTTTTCAGATGCTTGATGTCAGGCATATTTGACTTAGGACTTACTGTAAATGAAAAACAACAGGATCTTTTAAAAGTTAATACAAATATTTACAGACTTTTAATGTAAAACTTATGTCAAGAATCTTTCCCCTGCATTGAGTCTTTATGCAAATGTTTTTTCAGTTGATTTTATCAAAATAGACTGACTCTTTCCAACAGTTTCAAGTGCTCTCTATATAGTTTTAAAAGAAATAAGAATAGTTAACAAAAGGAGAAAGGTGAAAATACCAGTCAATAAAACATATTGTATACTTTTAACAAAATTAAGTTTATAAACTAAGGCTTTGGATGAATTTCTTCCCCAGAAAGGTAATAACAGCAAATTCATAATCATTATAAGACAGAACTAGCAAGATACTCTTCTTACTAGTAAGGAGTGTATAAATTAAACAAATCTGAAGAGGTAAATTTAGGAAAGGTTGTTATCAAGCCTTAAATTGGTAAGGAACTTTAAACCAGCCTTAATGCGTTGAGTTTCTAAATGAACACTAAGTACTCCTTCAACTACTCTTGATGCTGGGCTGATAATTTCTTAATAAAACTGATAAATTCTACATAATGGGAAGCTGAATGGCATAGAAAACATAAGTCAGTTGGGTGTACGCTGGCCACCAAATAGTTTTAATACCTGAAGACAAATAAATCAATAGGAATTGGAAGTGGATAGCAGAGAGGCAGAGAAAGCGTAAATTCAGGCAACTTCGTTTCCCTTTCCCTATATGGATATTCTTTTAATTATTCATATTACATCAGTGAGAAATAATAAAATACCTAGGAAGGCAAACAACGGATAAACCACAAGGTGGAGTATGACTTGACATGCTGGCATTTTGGCATTTTTACTTGACTATGAAAAAATTCTCTGGTGATTTGTATAGAATAAGTCCTAGAGAATAATGGCTGCTTTTTCCCCTATAACTCAGGAAGGTACACTCTTGTGCTTTTTCAAACAGGAGGACAGCATTAAATCTATGATGTTTTAAATAAGCCACAGTCCATACAGAGAACATAGTTCACTGACACAGCTTAAGCTACATCCAATTCATTATATTTACTATCCAAAATGATTAAAACATTTTCCCTCAAAGATGAAGTTTTAAAACCTTTTAAAGTAGTGAGCATTTGGTTTCATGTGAGGATGTATAGTTCTGTTTTTGTAATTTGCATTTCCTAAACTTTTAAAAACAAGCAGGATCTAGAGGGCCCACTAATTTAATGACAGGCCTTCTATAAAGTTTCCTACAGAAAAAAAACCAAAACTTATACTTTACAGTTATTTTAATTACACTAAATTATAATGTGAAATCTGATAATATCATAACATATAATGTTAGGTTTATATATCTTTACAGACAGCTGAAATGAGTTCAGTAAAATAAATTACAAATAAATTCAAAGCTAAATCAGATTAATTTCTACTAATAATTTAGTTGAGGATAATTTAGAGTTGTATTTTCTCCTGTTTGAAAGTGTGGAAGGCAAAACATTCTTTTAAATATTGTTCACCAAGACAGTAATCTACCATAAACTTAAAGTAACTTACCACATCATCAGAAGGAACATTGTTGGATAAAATATCCACTTGAATGGATACGGTGTCCACAATGCTTTTTCTTCTAGAAAGTCGATCTTCATCTAAAATAAAATTGTTTTCCTCCCATTATTTGTTAGAATTGTTATGTTGGTTTTCATTTATAAACTCTACTTACTTCAGATTTCAAACACTGACAAAAATTTAAGACAGTCTGTCTTTTTTTGTTTCTTCTAAATACATAAAGCAGTGAGTTCTCAGACTTTTACATTTTGCGAAGCAGATTAAAAAGTAAAACTGAGGGGGTGAACTGAAATAAGGTTAACTGTTTTTTGTTTTTCAAAAAGGGGCATTTAGGACAGCAATATCAACAACCATTACTGAACAGTTTAATTTAAAACAGTAAGTCAATGTAATACCAAATGAAGGAAGTACCTAATCTAAACTGAAAACATTTAGCCTAACTGAAAACATAGTATTGCCCTTATATCTCTAATATTTTCATGAAACAGTGAAAGCTGTTAACTAACTCTGGTTCTAGGATGATAGTTTGGGAAGCAATGTCTAAAGGTGTTTACAGTGCATTACAATTTGTGGTGTGAAAGAATTTGCTGTTTCAATTAATGTCTCCTTCTCCAGCATTATCCATTCACTCATCTCCATCAGGTGTTGTTCTTTTGCTTTATAATTTGACCACTTCTCCAGAAAGATGCTCTCTTTACCTCAGTGCTCTAGCTAAGCTACTTTTCTGCCCCAACTCATTTGTATAGTCTGAACAAATTGCTTTGATTTTTCACTACTGACTATTCTGAAGTCCTGCAATTATAATCCCAACCCCAACCACTCTTCTGACAGTGCTTTTTAATAAAATTCCATGGTCTCTCAAATCACTAAGTTTAATAACTATTCCTGGCCCATTTCTGCTTAACCACTTCATGAAAATTTGAATTTGTTGATCAGAATGTCCTTCCATACATTCTTTTCTATTTCTGCTTTTCTACTTTAGCATTCAGTACTCAACAAATCTAGGAAGTGGTTAGAGACCACATTAGGTGTTAGGGACAGTTTGCTGAATAGATATTACACATCCCATGAAGCTTATAGTTTAACAGGAAAAATACAAAATTAAATTACACAAATTATAAAAGTGTGATGGAGAGTACAGGATGCTAGGAAGATATCAAATAATCGGGATTACAACTGAAAAAAGGAAGTCACTTTATATACTCCAATATATACAGCTGGAGGCTTATTCAACCCTTGGAAAGTTGAGTGACTAAGGTTAGCAATCAGATATTCTCAGTCTGCAGCATGGCGATGGTAATTCTCAAGAAGCTTCTAGAAGCTTCTAGTCTGATGTCCACCCATTTGAATGCTACACTGTCAATGATAATAGTTTCTCCTCTTCTACTTGCAAAATTTTCTGAGTGCTTTTTATTGTCAGTCTTTGATTCTGAAAAAACATAGCTCCCAATTTTTCCTCTACGATGCAGAAGAGAATTTAGGAAGGGTGACAATGATGCCAAGTTGGCTACTGTTTAACTCCCAGTCCTAAAAGAAATGTATTCACCTAGGTTACATCCCAGGACCTCTACTCTCTCAGAGAGTTCCCAGATACTATTAGGGTTACAGCTGGCAACTAGTAGGTGCTCTATAAATACCTGTGTGACTGAGCAGGATTCTGGCACCTCATTTTCTGAGTTCAACATTTCTAATTTCTTATTAATCAACTCTATTTGACATGTTCTAAATCCAATTCCACATCTCTAAATAAACCATCTTTATCTCCACATCGTCCTATTTATTTTCAAGAGTGCTGTCATTCAAAATCTTCATCTTTTTTAACCTAAACCCTTAGGATAGCTCTCATGTGAGTCTTTCTAGTATGTTTCTACCTTCTATACTACGAGTAGAGTTGTTTCTAAAATAGATAATTTTCAGTCCTAACTATAATTGTTAAACAAATGCAGCCCACCGCTTAATGCGGAGTTCCCAAGGTTTTCTACCTCACTGACATACTAAATTATAATGCATGCATGGTACACAGAGATAAACGGAAGCACCTGCTCATATTGCAGGTTCAGAGTGCCCCAGGGCCTGGCCAGCTACCTGAACAGCTAAGGAGAACAATATCCAGATGAACCTATAATGTTCCCCCAAAACATTAGGGAAGCTCAGGTCTAGAATTGGCCTAACAGCACAGAATTACTGCATCATCTGGCAACATTTCATCTTCTCTCTCTCCTTTTTTTATATTCCTGAGACAGTATTTCCTCTCTGTCATCCTGACTGGAGTACAGTGGTGTGATCACAGCTCACTGCAGCCTCAAGCTCCTGGGCTCAGGTGATTCTCCCACTTTAGCTTCCTGAGTACCAGGACTACAGGCAGGTGTGTCCACCATGCCTGGTTAACTTTTTTTTTAACTTTTAAGTTCAGAGGTACATGTGCAGGTTATATAGGTAAATTTGTGTCATGGGGGTTTGTCGTACAGATTATTTCATGACCCACATATTAAGTCTAGTATTCTTTAGTTGTTCTTCTGGATGCTCTCCTCTCTCCACCCGCTACCCTCCAACAGACCCCAGTGTCTTGCTCCCCTCTATGTGTCTGTGTGTTCTCATCATTTAGCTCCCACCTGCAAGTGAGAAAATGTGGTATTTGGTTTTCTGTTCCCGTGTTAGTGCAAATATACGCTCATCATTGCAGCACTACTCACAACAGCAAAGACATGGAATCTACCAGCTAGTTTTTTTGTTTTAATTTTTTGTAGAGACAGAGTATTTTCTTTTTTTCTTTTTCCCAAGCTGGTCTCGAACTCTTGGCTTCAAGCAATCCTCCTACCTCAGTCTCCCAAAGTGCTAGGATTACAGGTGTGAGCCACTGTGCCCAGCCTGTGCTCCATCTTTCTAATCCCATTCTGTATATACTGTGATTTTACTTTACTGAAGGGACAAAAATTGAAGAATTAAAAGCAATCAGTGAGAATCTGGTTTCTCTCTTACTTACTACTCCTCTACTCCAAGGTAGCCTTCCATAGTTGTAACTAATGCTGTTAGTCAGTATTATAGTTTGCCCCTTTCTGGAGATGTGAGAGGATTGCAATTACTGTCCTCTCTGTGGTTAGGAGGGGTTCTGTCACAAGTCTTGGCCAACAAAGTATGAGTAATGTGCCAGACAGTGGTAGCTCCATCAGCTTGCATTCCAGAATGTGGATGATAAACAGTTACGTACAGCAAGTCCAAGCTATAAATAAATCTTTACTGTTTCAAACCATTAAGAACTTGGGGTTGTTTGTTACTATAGCATAACCCAGTAGGGTTTCTTAACCTTGACACTATGGACATTTTTGGCCAGATAACTCTTGCTGTGAAGCTATCCCTTGTATTATAAGATGTTCAGCAGCATCCTTAGCTTCTATGCACTAGATGCCAATAGGCCTATCCCATCTCTCTCTACCCCAGTTGTGACAACTAAAAATGTCTCCAAGATTGCAAAATTCACCTTTAGTTGAGAACCAGTAACTCACTCCATCCTAATGACAGACCTTTCTACAATTTTACCTGTATGGCACCACCATGTTAACTAAGCTTTTTAAAAAAACACTAACTCCCCAAGCTATGCTCCCCAACAGCTTGTGAATTAAAAGCACATTCTAGGCTCTCTAATTAGATCTTACCAACAGTAACTTCAACCTTCCCTAATTAATCTAGTGTTCAGCTCAAAGATGCCTGTTTTCTAATCTCTGAGCATGCTGTGGGACATCTGCTTTCCAGAAACACATCATTACCTGTCCTTCTTTGCCATCTTCCTCTCTATAAAGTTTCTTATCTTTTAAGGCCTATTTGAACATCACATTGCTCCCTTAAAGTGTTAAATATCACTCCAATTATTTCTGCTTGTCCCTCTTTCTTCTGAGCTAAAAAATTACTACCAGTTATTAATGAACTTTCCTTCTATTACCCTCAGCCTTGTACTACTACAATTATGTACACTGATGTCTGACCTATATATCCATGCACAAAATTCAGTGAGACTCTGGGTTTTGCATCTACCAAACAAAACTCACTCAGGTTCTACTGCATGAAGGGTGAAGGTCAGAATCAATACATACTAAACTGCAACAAAACAGGACACGTTGCTTTGCAAGAATTTTCAGGATGAGAATACTTTATATCCTGCATGTGGCTACTGCTGAGTTAACCTAGACCCTGTATTTTTTGTTTTTCCTTCATAATCACATGCTCTGATATAAATAACTGAACATAAAGACATCAATGGAATTGCTACAAGGCAGTATGTGGTCATCCCTGCTGATCTGCTATCTAGGCAGATTAACTTTCAAGGTCTCACTGTAAGTAAAAATAAGGAATGAATTATAGCCTGCCTCTCAGGAGGCTATACTAGAATTTCTGGGTTAATTTATAAAACCTGAGGGGTTGTAGAAAGTCATGTTGAAGCCAATAATAAAAAAGAAAAGGGAGGTATGAGGCAGGAAAGGGGTCAATGAGTGGCAAAATCATTGAGAACAAAAAGGAAATACAGTGTTGTCTCAAAGGCCATCAATAATCGCCTTCCAGGAAAATCCAAAAAAAGGCCTTAATCAATTCTCAACTTCTCTGGAGCTTCAGGAATTGGTGCCAAGTGACCTTTCCCTTTTCGGAAGCTCCTCTACCTGCCTTCTCACTCCTGAGCCTACTACCACTCACATTCCAACATTACTTTACTCTCCTTTCACATTCTTGAGACTTTCAGCTTTGGGGCTTTACGTTCCTTCCCAACATGGCCTCTCCTCAGGAAAACAGAACTCTCTAAATAAAGCCACTCCATCCTCTTTCTCTCCATGCCTTCACTGTGAGAAGTCATCCTCCCTGAAGACTTTAGCAAAATCCCCTATGTTGCTGCTTTCAAAATTTTCATTATAACTTCCTAACCCTCACACATAACCCAGTCCTAACGCCTAACTGCCTACAGGATACTTTACTTGCATGCTCCACATTCAAAGATATGCAACAAGAGGCTTATCTCCAAAACCAGCTACTTTTTCCTATTCATTTCTGTTAATAAAAACTCTATCCTTTTACCACCCCAGATTCAAAACTACTTATAGAGAGTTTCGGCTGAAATAGGTACTTCTTTCCTTCTTCACTTGAACTCAGCTGATGTGGCTGGCTGTGTCCCCACCAAAATCTCAACTTGAATTGCATCTCTCAGAATTCCCATGTGTTGTATGAGGGACCCAGTGGGAGGTAACTGAACCATGAGGGCCAGTCTTTCCCACATTATTCTCATGATAGTGAATACACAGTCTCAAGAGATCTGATGGATTTATCGAGGCTTTCCACTTTTGCTTCTTCCTTATTCTCTCTTGCTACTGCCATGTAGGAAGGGTCTTTCCCCCTCTGCCATGATTGTGAGACCTTTCCCAGCCACGTGTAACTGTAAGTCTAATTAAACCTCTTTCTTTTGTAAATTGCCAAGTCTCGGGTATATCTCTATGAGCAGCATGAAAAAAGACTAATACACCAGCTATATTACTTATCTCCCTCCTAGAAAAACAAAACACAAACAAAAAAATCAAGCAAATGAAGTGGTAAGTAAATCCTATGTGTCCCCTCAGTTTTGCACCATCCACTCAAGTGCCCAAGCCAGAAACCTGGACAAAATCCCTGGCTTTCTCCTTGTCTCTCCATATCAACCAAAAGCCTATAAATTCTCTCTCATAAATATTTCTAGAATCTACCTACTCTGTATTCTCCGTGATGCCTCTTTATTATGGGCCACTATCATTTCTCCTAAGAATGACTAACAAGTCATCAAAATAAATAGTCACCCCATCTCTAGTTTGCAAAACTACAAGCAAAGTAATATTTCTAAAATGTAACTCTGATCATGTTATCCTCTGATTAAAATCACTCATGCTTCCCCATTGCCTTTAGAACAGAGTTCAAACAAGTTTACCTTGCTTTATAATTCCTACCTCTAATCCCTGAAGTCTATCTTCACTCTGTATTAATTACCAGAACAAATCCTGTTCTTGCCTGCCTCGTTCCTTCACACGTGTTGTTTCTACCATATGAAGCACTTGCCTAACACCTGTTTCAATCTCAGCTTAGAGACTTTTTCCTCTGGAAGATATCACTGGCCTGCCAAACCTGGATTAAATAATTTTATGTGCTATCAGAGGTTCCTAAACATCCCTAATTATAGCCGTACAGTCATACTACAATTGCCTGGTTATTTATCTTCTTAGAGAAAAATTATATAATGAAATTAACTTATTTCCTATGCACCTAGAATAATACCAAATCATCTGCTGTGTTTTGCGGTTCAAGTGAACAATATATTTGAGAGAGACTAGGAGCTCTGTGAAAGTAGAGACCTACCCATCTTGTTCATTCTGGCTTTTGCTTGCACAGCAGCTGGCACAGTGAGGTGCTCGTTTAACACTTAAATAACTGCTGTATGCGTTGACTGAAGCCACTGGTACCTCCGAATGGTTCAGACAGGGGGATACTACTGTTTCTATCTCATAAAGCAGTACTTATCACAGGCCTAAACATATATTATTCATTTGAATTCTAGGTTGATTAGAGATAAGTAAAATATAATAATAGGCTAACATTTATCAATCACATTATTATGATGCCAGGCATCAATAGTTCAATAAACTTTAGTTATATCATCGTTCTTTCTCTAGATCTGGTTATCATTGTGTTTTAATCATTCATCTCCTTTTCCCACTAGATTGTATTCTTTGAGGATAGAAGAAATTGCATCTTAACATCTTTCTGCCCTATGAAAGTCCTAACAGTGTCTGATATATATTAAGTAGTAGGCAATCAGTAGAAGTTTGAGAAATAAATGATAAAAATCAATCTGAATTTTTCTGGAGCCTGAACAATCTTTGAGCTCCTGAAAAATACCAAAATCAAATAATTTATTAAGCAACTAACTGGAGTAGCTGTTAGTGGTGTCATCTAATCATTTAATTCCATTTTAGCCTCACTATCCTCATTTGTTAACAAAGATAATGCTACCTTCCTCACCGAACCATTATAAGAATTACATAAAGAAATGAATACAAAGCACTTATCATAGTGCCTGGCACACAGTACGTAATAAATGGTAGCTACTATTGTGATGATGATGGGCATTGCATGATACACAACAAACTAAATATGTTCTGCTTTTCTTTTAATATATTGTTCTTAAATCCCTTGAATTTTTTAAATGAATATCTGATGGACAGACAGCAAAAGGAATTTAATTACAGATTCAGTATCCCATAAAATATCACTGTTTATTCTGTTTCTGCATTAAGGTAGGATACACATGCCACAGACAGGCACTAAACTATCAGACTTTACAAATCAGAAAAATCTAGTAAGTTTTCTATGCAGTTATACAATTAAGTAGTCACTAAAACATTCAGAATTATTCCAGTCAATGGTAAAGATGCATTATGAGAGAATACATCTTTTTAAGGGGTGGGAGGAATCAGGGAAGTGCAGACCATTTGTTAAAAATTTAAAAAGTGCCAAAGCTTTCATCAAAAATTGTTAAGAGTTAAAGGAACAGGATAAAAAGAAATAAGAGGGGTAAAAATAAACTATGGCTACAAGGAAGAGAAAGGAAAATAATAACTAATAATTATAGAAAATATGCAGGCCACTGGCTCCATTTTCTAAAAGGCACATTTTATTAAGCTATTTTCTTAGAGGACAGGCGAGGGAAAGGGCAGGTCAAACTGACAACTGGATTTACCTTTGTACTTGTGCTTGGGTTTATGAGGTTTTTTGCTTGAAGGAAAGAGAGCTAAATCCAAATTATAAGAGTAAAATATTTTAAACGTTTTTTAAAAATCTTTTAAATTATAAATATCTAATAATGTTTTATTCTTAGCTCTTGTATTTCCTCAAATAATTCCTGAGGAGCACGATCTTTTATAGTATAAAATTTAAAAGAAAATGGAAAAGCACTCATTAACATCTCAGACTGTTATGAACAACTATTACTGTCCTAAATTCATATATTTTGGATCCATGTTATTTTTTTTTTAAAAAAAAGCCATTTACAAAGACTGTGCTACTTGTAGTGACTTATCCAGAAATCTTTCCAAGTGAAATCAAATGGTTCTCTTGTAGAACAGAGATTTCCCCAAAAAAAGAACTAATTCACTTACCAAATTTAATATGTATATAGTCATCACATGAAAATGAGAGCAGAAGATATAAATTCTTTGATTTTAGTTTTTAAAGTAAAAATTGAATACAAGACACTATGCCATTTTGCCTTCAAACAGAATTATTTCAGGCAATGAAAAAATAGAAGGAAATATACAGTTCACAGAGAAAAAGAAATCCCTAACTTAAAAAGTTTGCAGTTTTCTTTGTATAACAATAGTCTGTACTCAAATATCAAAAGTTGCCTATTTCATTAAGCTCAATAATCACTTATCATTAAACAATTTTCACCAATTCCTATGACTTAAGAGTATCATTTAATGAGAAATGATCTCACTTTAAAATATAATACTAAATAAAATAATATATTAAGTATTATAACAATAAATATTCAAAAACTTGATTTGCTTAAGGTAAAATCCTATCTATGTCCTTAGATATTTTCTAAAGTTTTCAGTAGCAAAATTTAAAATCAGAAGTAAATACTCTTAAGCATTTGAAAATTGCTGGGCTGTAGTAAGTACACACATCAGAATTAATTTTTATTGCTAATTGCGTAACAAAAAAAATTACTATAACATAAGCAATCACCAGAGTGAGAGTTCTAATTATCCTCCTCTTACCTGTTACTTGCGGTACATATGGTACTGACAATCTCTCAACACTATATCCACTTCCACCTAGTGACTCTGCAATCTTGTTGGTCAGAAAGTACAAATCTTTCTCATGCTTCTCTAAAGATTTTGGAAGCCTGCCAAGTTCATCAAAACAACAATCATTCAGCATTTTATTGAGCAAAAATAAGTTACTATGCAAAACATTGCAGAGCAAAAGCCTCAATATTCTAAATATAAACACAACATAAATTGTAGTTAGTAACAGAAAAATCAGTATATTTTAGGCAACGAATGAATTTGACTAAAAACACATAGTATGTGGTCCCATATATTAACCATTCTGCAGTGCTTCTTCTCCCAGTAACATTCCAATAGCGAATTCAGCCTTATATTACTCTGTTGATCTCCACTCCTTAAGTCACAAAGAACACTAAATGTAGCTTTTATTGTCATGTTAATTAAAAAGTGTACCGAAAAATGTAGGCCACTGATTGTTAATGAAAACCACATTAGCCAGCCAGCTAAGTGTTAGGAAGTACTTGGCCACTCACACTAAGTTTCACTTTCCTTTCAAACTGCTTGATATTATCTTACGATGATGCTTTCAATACAAACTGCTTTTACAGCACTAAAGTTCAAATAAAGTATTATTCATATATATACTTTCCTTTAGAGAATAAGGAATAATGCAGCAAATATCACTGATTTTTCCCTAATACATTCTTTCTTCTACCATATTATGAGTATTGTTACCTATTACTGAAAGTCTTCAACAGAATACTGTACTCTCTTAAAAGTTTGATCATTTACATATGAGAACATAAAATATGCTATATTTAAGAGACATAGCCCACATTTTTTAAAAAGTGGGTAAGTTTTCTTATTCCTTTTTTTTTTTTTTTTGAGATGTCTTGTTCTGTCACCCAGGCTGGAGTGCAGTGGCGTGATCTTGGCTCACTGCAACCTCGACCTTTCATGGTCAAGTGATTCTCCAGTCTCAGCCTCCCGAGTAGCTGGAATTATAGGTGTGTGCCACCACGTCCAGTTAATTTTTGTATTTTTTTAGTAGAGATGAGGTGTCGCCATGTTGGCCAGGCTGGTCTCAAACTCCTGATCTCAGGTGATCCACCCGTCTCAGCCTCCCAAAGCACTAGGATGACAGGCGTGAGCAACTGCGCCCTGCCAAGTCTTCTTATTCTTATAAAATTTTCTCAGGATTTACTCCATGTTGTGCATGAGTCTACATCCATAATGTGCAAGCCTTTTTATAACAAAGGAAATAATTAAATGAAGTAAATGACAGACACAAAATGAAGATTAGCGTAAAGCACCAGTAATTATTACAGTAGTTTACTCCTTTATAATTATTATTGATTGGTTTATGATATCAGTACTGCAACCTTAAAGTGTAAAGAATTAACATACATGCACTTATCTCTGAAGATATGCTCTGGTAGAAAATAAGGAGCTTCCATAGTTCGAATTTCAATAACCTGAAAAAATATTCAAAAATAAAAATCAAAAACTCCACCCCTCAGGACCCTGATATAAAACTTTGTAAAACAGTTTAAAAACAAAAAACTTTGAACATTTATAAGAAATATTATCACGTTGCTTTTGAATTTAAGCTAAGTTTACAGTCTAAATGTAAAGTTTATTTTGTTTTCACATCTATTAATTTTAAAATTAGCAGATAAAACTGTGACAATAAAATAATATATAAAGCAAAAAATGATGACACATTACATTCGATTAAGCCTAGTATGATAAAGCAAGAATATCTATTTTCTCAAATGCACTATTTTGGGAATCGCTTTACAAATCACCATCCTCCACCTGCTGCATTACCTTTGCAACCTGTGCAGAAGGTGTCAAGGCACTTGTGTGGTCTGGCTCCTCCAATGAACTGTGAGCAGAGAGGTAGTCTGCTTTTGTAATATTTATTTCTTTAGTGATGGGCATCAAATATTCACTCAGATGTCTGATTAATGAATGGATGAGTTTGTTTCTTAGACTACACTAAAAGCCTACATTTTAGTAAGGACTAAACCATGTGCTTTCAATTTAAGAAAAATAAAGTTCTCTCTTACAAATGTCTTTAAAAGTGGTCTTTTTCTGCTAGGTAAGTTAGGGGCTTTGAAATGTTCATTAAGTCAGGCAAATCACGATTTAAGAGTTGCTGCTGAAGAAAACCAAATATATTTGAAAGACATAGGACAATTATTTGAGAGGAACATTCGATATTCAACTTTTGAGATCTGCCGCAAGTAGTTTAGAATAAATGACAACAAAAGAGTATAATTTAAGAAACTTTAGATACTAAGATTCATAATGGCTCAAAGGAAAAAAACGTCATAGAAGAATTCACATGAGGTATTCTAGAAGAAAACCATATATTCCATTCAACCACTACATTAAAAAATTCTAATAAAACAACAGGCATCTAAGAAAATATAAAAACAGTAGCTACAGTTTTAGCTGTAGTTTCAATTTACTGGCTCAATATTTTTATAGAATTATCTTAATGTGATAATCACCAAAGTTAAAAATAATCATCATTGGAATAAAATTAGCCATGTTGTACAAAATTCAAGTTTAAGGACTTTTCTAAATACATTACCTTGCTAACATGCTGGCAAAATGCAGGGACAGCTATCATCTGACTGACAAAGTTGAGATACGCTGCAACCAGTGCCATGATCCCACAACGATGGAACATTGGCAAATTATCCTCATTGATAATTGCACTGTCCTTTAATAAGAAACAAACACATCAGAGAGATCAAGTTCTTATGCTCTACCAGCATTTTCTCTGATTATACTGGAAAACTGCAGGTAGTCTGGAATGCTAACAAAAATGCCACTTTATCAGAAATTATTTTCTAAAAGAATTCGGAAAGGAAAATAAATGTTTATTTACAAGAGTGTTAAATTTTTCAACTTAAACTCTCTTCCTTAGGAAACCTTTCCTGTTATTATATATACACACACACATGCATATATAGCCACTGCATACCGCCCTTCTATTACATAACACTTACGCAACTCTAATTAAACAACTGCTTGTATGTAATTCTTATTTAATGACTATCTTCCCCACTAGACTATGACTATCTTCCACACTAGGAAGTGAGGGTACAGAAACTGGTTTTTCTTCTTCATCACAGTATCCCTATGGCCTTGAAGGATATTTAGCATACAATTTGATGCTCATTCAACATATGTAAAAAGAATCAATGAAGAATGTGATCATAGTGTTGTATATTTTAGATTAAGAAGTAGATACCTCCCTTTTAAAATTCAAGTTCTTAGATAAAGACAATACTTCAAAGATGGTGTCTGCTTTATAAAAAAATGTTTTCTGCAGTGAATGGTTATGAAAGCATACCTGTAAAGCAATGGCCAATCGAATGAGATCAATAACTACTTCTTCATTAGCAAGTTCAATAGTTATAAGAGCAAGAGAAGTATAAAGTAGTTCATAGTTTTTCTGAACGTTGTCTTCCTCTTTACAACCCAAATATATGTGACGATATAGCTGTTGCCCATTCTGAGGAGAAAAGACAGAGGAAAAAGGTAATTTTGCTTAAAATATAGAAAAGCCAGAGTTCACATGCATATACTTTTACAATGTACTATATTATTATATAGTTAACATGGAAATGAAATTTAAGTTGATGATCGGATGGTCAAATTCCAATGACTAACATCAATCAATATGCTAATATACAACTATAAACTAATGTTAGAATTGAAGACAAACCTTAAATAAAAATAACAAGTAAAAAATAGTTCCTGTGCTAACAATGAAATGTTTTTTAACAGTAATTTGAAAAAACAAAATCAAATTATGGATTGACTTGAGAAAAAAAGTGAAATGGATGGCAGAATCCTGGGAGATACTTTAGCAATACAGCCTCAGCAATGACAAAGAATATTGTGCTGAGAGGAAATGTACCCAGGCTCTCTTGACTGGGGAACAATCCTTGTGCTGTGGGTTAGCTGTTCAGAGAACAGCACCTGCAGGTTCTGTTATATTTTGGCATGGAGTCTCTGAAGGTGAGTCTAAAGCCTATTAACAGAAATTCCCCTGGTATTGCATAGAGGTTTCCCCCTAAACTAGGCTAATCTAAGTATGTTAATAAAGATTATTAAAGCCTTTCCTAGAGTAAAGCAATCCTTGGTATAGGTGCAATGCCATTTCCAGTCACAATGGTGACATTAACTCAATTAGCTCTCAACTGTAACTGTCCGCTGGAATCACTGGACAGCTGGAATGACCACCATGCTCTCGCCCTCCCCACTTTTCACACTGTCCACCCTCCTCTAATATGATGTAACTGGTCAGTGGCAAAGCACAAGCATCAGTATTGTTTAAGCATAAAGCTCCCCATGTGGTTATAATATGCAGCCAGGGTTAAGAACACTCATTTTTCCCATGTGGAGAGACTTTAGGCTTAATATTCCAAGCCTATTTCTCAGAAGGTTCTTCTGATCATTTTACGAGAAGAAACTGGGCAAGAAGAGCCCAGACTCTTCTGAAGCCAGTCTGTCTGTTAACAAGTATGCATTCTGCTCTGTTCTCTATCTGATGTGTAGTTCTCCAGCTGTGACAGTGACTGTGTAAGTCTGCTTAAATCTGTTGTATAGTGTTAGTAAGCTTTTTTTTGGCTACAGATATAAAGCTACCCACCAGATTCCTTTATTTCTGAAGTTGTTATTTTGGCTTCCACCTTTCTGAATGTAGAGTTTGTCTCTCCCACTCTCTCTCACACACATACACATATGGTTTCTATACTTGGGTGGGAAAAAAAACTTCATGTATTCGGTCCTCTCAAAACCTAAGAATATTCTTGAATTCTATGGTTCTTAAACATCATTAACAAACATTAAAGTGGTGCATCCATATGTGAGAATTTAGACTTCAGGTTGAGTAATTCAAGCTTGTTTTTAAAAATTACCTACTACATACCCACCATATTAGATAAAATAATCTGTAATATGTAATGTAAAAATACAAATGACTTTACAAATTGGTATGGCATTATCTAGTGAATCTGAAGAATATATAACCTATTACTCAGCAATTCCTCTCTTACAGGCCTTGGAGAAATGGGAGTTGTATACAGCATAACACATGTAAAAACATGTTTATAGTAGCACTATTCATAACACTCACTAACTGGAAATGATTCAAATGTCTGCCAACAAAAGAAAACCTGTGGTATATTCAGATAATGGAATACTAATAAAGCCACACACGGATGAATTTTACCAAAATAGAGCTGAATTTAAAAAAAGTAAACATCAAAGAATAAACAATGTATGGTTCCTTTCACCCAAATTACAAAAACTGGCAAAACTAAACAATAAAGTATAGTTTACGGATTTAAGGTATATTTAGGTTATAAAACTGTTAAAAAAAAAAAAAGTCCGTAAGAGTCAATTTCCATCAAAGTCAGACCAGTGATAGTGACTACTTGTAAGGGAGAGGATGGAGTTACGAATAAGACAGAACAGGTGGGACGCTTTTGGTTAAACTGTTGTTCACCTTAAAATAATTAAAGTAATAATTCTCATATATTTCATAATAAAAACTACTTTTTTCTACATAATTCCTTGATTTGGTGAAACATTAACAAGAGCTCTTTCACATGGAGAGAAACTATAAACTGAATTGTAGACTCAGTGGTGGCAGCTGTTATCTCTGGAAGAATACGCTTCACGAGGAAATTACAGATGAAGTGATACCTCCCAAAAGTCTAGCACTTGGAACTGTTTTTCAAACAGACTGCATATATAAGATGTCCCTACAAAATTCAGATGGAGCAGTTTTAGGCTGGGTAGTAATCTAAGACACAGTTGCCTGAACATACAATGTTAACATTGAATATATATTGTCTATGCTAAATTAGGATTCTCTTAACTAAAGAGCAATCCATCATCCTATGGCTACAGAACCCAATTTTTTTTTCTTTAGGACTTTGCAGAAACCTCCCTGAGTTGCTAGTTAAGGTTTCATATGAAAAATCAAACATTTTTACTGATAAAACAAATTGGAAAGTAAATGAAAAATAGGGTCAAGTTATAAAAATAAAATTCTGACAAAGGAAAAAAATGTGAACACGTTGCTTCTAAAGAGAAAGACCCAAATAGGAATGGTTTACATTAATGATAACAAATGCTTAGCTAGGAAAGTTATTTTAAATTATAAAACAGGGATAACTAATTCAGAGAACAGTTTAAGGATTCAAAATGTAACATGAAATAACAGTCTAATCTTGCCACTAAATTAATAGCCTTTCAAACTGGTTGACTAGCAAAATTAACCACAGAAGTATTATTTCTATAACACATAACAGATAAAATGAAATCCAGTCTGAATGTTCATGACTGTTTAATTGCATACAGTCAAAAACTCAAAAATCAGTAATCAGTTGAGTTTTCAAAATTCATTATATTAGTAATGATTAAAAATTCCTCAGTATGGAATCAACCTAAGTGTCCATCAACAGATGAATGGATAAAGAAAATGTGGCATATATATACAATGGAATACTATTCAGCCTTTCACTAGAAGAAAATTCTTTCATTTGTGACAATATGGATGAACCTGGAGGATGTTACGCTAAGTCAAACGAGTCAGTCACAGAAAGAAATACTGCATAATTTCACTTACAGGTGGAATCTAAAAAAGTCGAACTCATAGAAGTAGAGAATGGTGCTTAACAAGAGGTGGGGGACTGAGGGCAAGGAGGAAGGAATGAAGAGATTGTTGATCAAAGTTTACAAGGTTTCGGACAGACGGGAGGAGTTGTTAAGTTTTGAGATCTATTTATTGCACAGCAGGGTGACTATAGTCAATATTAGAGTACTGTATATTTCAAAATAACTGAGAGTACATTTCAAATATGTCACCATAAAAAAAGATAGGTAAGCAAGAAGATGGATATGTTAATTAGCTCAATTTAAACTTTCTACATTGTACACATATAATCAAAAGATCATATTGTATCCCATAAATGTAATCATAATTTGTCAATTAAAAATATTTAAAAAATTGTTTAAAGTTCCTCAGTTATGTAGAATAACTTCTTTAATTAATAAGGTGATATAAAGAAATAAAAAAATTGAGAAGAAGTAATGTATCTGTCCTATTTATTAACCAGTTTTTTGATATACAGTGTAGTCTAACTTAAATAATTATTTTATTCAAGGAATCACATTAATTTAGGAAGTGATATTTTGTAAATTATTTTTCAAATGAAGTTTTAAAATGGAGTTAACTTGAATCACAGCAATCGATAGTAATGGTAGAGACAGCAACATTAAAGACGGTGTCAGGGAGAAAACCTGGTCTAGTAAAGAGGCAAAAAAGAACACAGATTACAGGTCTCTGCACCTAGTTTCCTACGGGGCTCTGTCTCCTGTTCCTTGCACCTCTAAAAACAGACTCCCTTAGCCCGCATTACTGTATTCCCTATCAGGGCAGTTGGTAGTGTCATGGTTATTGTATCTTCCAATATTAACTCAGTGTCTGGCAAATACTACGTTCCCAAGCTTTGGACTAATAATAACTGCACAGAAAAGTTTACTCAATATGCAAATAACCATAAATATTATTTTCTGAATTCAGCCATTTTCCAGTAGACCTACAGAATTTAAATTATCATCATGAAAATCCAGCTAGAACCACTATCGGGGGCAGAGATCCTACCCAACTCATCTTTATATCCCAAACAGTACAGAAAACAATGCCTAATACACAGTAAATATTCAGCATAGTTAATTTATTTGATAGTGATAGCTATTTTCAGAAACTTGAAGCTGTCTATAAAAGAGCCACTAAAAGAGGAATCATCAGTATGTGTTTTGGTGGGAGAGGATGGCCAGGGCAAGAATTATAGGAAGACATTTTACTCAGAAAAGAAATTTAGAACCACTACAGTAGCCCAACAATACAATGTTTAAACACATGCTGCAGGAGACAGTGCCAGGAATGTTATACTTGAGAGAAGCTGAGGATGGCATCTTGAGGTCTTTCATATTCAAAATTCTATGTCTTCATTTCAAGGTCACAGATCAATATAAAACCACCTAACAATTCAAATGGCTATAATTTACACTAGGCATTTATTTTTTTTTTTAGAAGATGTCTTACCTTTTTCATGAAACTTGTGTCTTGTCTACAGATTTTTTCTCTTTTTATCTTTAGGTCAGCTACATCTGGTATTATTCTAAAGACAACCAATATATCATTTTTAATGAATAGCACATTTATTTACAATATTACATCTTACATGGAAAATTATATTTATACTTAGGAGTTTGATAAGCCTGTAAGTAATGATACTATTGAATTGCTTCTGAAGAGTACATAAATGACCTCCAAACATTTGCTATCTTAATATATATTAATGATTAAATTATCTCAATACCAATTAAATAAAACTCTGGGTTAATAAAACCTAAACATGCTAGATTTGTTAAAATCACAATACTTAAATATAGAAATTTACCAATATAAAAACACTATTATTAGAGCCATTTCAAAATGGCATATTACCTGATACCTCGAAGCTTTGCCCTATTGTCATGGCGATCCATGAGATTATGCATTACTTCCAAGACCAACTGTCTCAGTTCATAGTCTTCCATGAGAGATGGTGATAACAAAGGATCCAGGAAAGACCCTGGCAGTGCAGTAACAATCGTCTTTGCTTTGTATCCAGAGGTTACCTGATTATCGGAAAGAAAATAACCTTTTGTCCTAAGTCCTTTTTTTTTTTTTTTGTAAAATTCACATATTGTTTTATAAGAACCATAAACTTAGGAAAGAAAGTATGGACAGAAGCCTGAAGAAAGGACATAAAGGAAATGTGCAAAGTAATGAAGGATTATACTGAATTTACAAACACATCATTCATAAGGAGAATAAAGTTAATAGTAGCACACATTTACCATGTGCTACGCATGATTCTAAGCACTGCATATGTATTAACTTTGTCCTCACCATACCTCTGTAAGGTAGACACTAGTGAATCTCCATTTATAAGGAGAAACTGAAGCTCAGAGAGGTTAAGGTTAGTACAAAACAGATATAAGGAACTTAAGTGGCAAACTAAAAGTAAGTCCTGCAAATTTTAAATTTAAGTTTGTAAATTATTCTCTCGTTAAATTAAGCAGTTAGTTAATAGGAACACATTTTCATTTTGGAAAGCTGTACTTTCTTATTTACTTGATTTGACATTTACAAGCATATCGATATCTTCTAAATATAAAACTTTTAAAGAGAATATACTTAAATGCTATTAAACATTTTAAGCATACCATATAGATATTCATTCAGTTGACTATGTGGTATAATCAGGATGGTGAGACAAAATAATTTATTTAGGGAATTTGTTTAATATAAATAAAGGCTTAGGATAAAATTAAATTACAGGTGGAAGATTTCAACATATTTCTAGGATTATAAATATATATGAAATATTTAACATTTATATTTGGGCATTTATTATAGGATGGAGGTAGTTTTATAAGTCAGCTGGGAAGCTGGTGGAACAACTGTCTACTCATCCAGGAAAATCTATGCCTCACACCACATATAAACATAAACTTCAGTTTAAAATTCTAAATGTAGAGGGCTAAAATTTTAAAACTGCCGTAAGAAAGTATAAACAAATGTGTTTATATCATCAGAGGAGGCACAGAGTTCTTATATGAGATACAAATGAAAAAGTACAAAACATATAGAAAAAAGCTCATAAATTTGGCTATATTAGAATTCAAAACTTCTATATGACAAGCACCATAAACAGAATTAAAAATAAAACCATACAAGGTATTTCTGCACTTAGGTCTGAGATAGTCCATTTAAAAAAATGAGATCACATAAACATTTCTAGGATAAATCTGAAAGATACTGATTTGAAAAGGACACATATATGCTAGGAGCACTTGAATCAAATATGAGTACAATTACTAGAAAATACCAGAGAACCTTTCATTCTGGGTATACTGTTTCTTTTCAGCTATTTATAGCCATTTCAAATTTTAAATGGCAATTATTAATTTTAATAAATTATTTTTCCAATCAGAAGTGATTATTTGGTAAGTATGAGAAAGAAATAGCATATGTCGAAAGAACTTTGGATTTCAAGTCTGAGTTCTATTTTTTCACCCAGCGACCTTGGTGAACCTCATCAACTCCTTCCACTCATAGTCTCTGAGCCCAGTTATTTTCATCTATAAGACAGCAATAGTTTCTGCTCTCTGTATGTTTCATCATTATGAAGATCAAACAAAATGACAGGAAAAATGAGGAATAATCAGTAAAAAATATAGGCTAATTTTTAAAATGAAGAACATAATAAATTAAGAAAAGAAAGCTTGAAACATGAAGCTATTCAATTAATCTTTTCAGTAATTTAAGGTTAAGTATTTCCTTTATTTGTCTTAAATGCCTTACCATAAGCAAAGATCTCAGCAACATTATCTGAATCCTCCTGGTTCCCAAATCCCTAAAATATACAAAAGGCTGGAATTATTATACTAATTAGCATTTATATTACTTCATTTACTTCAATTATTGGATATTAAAATTCTATTCTTACTGGCTAAGTAGACTTCATTTTTTATAACAATTTAAGTCATGGCTCACTTTACATGTCAAAATAAATTTCATGTGAATTAAAACAAAAATATCAACAAAAAAATGTGTTATTGGCTGTCAAATAGTCCTATGTGTGTGATGACAAGAAAATTAAATCATATACACAGACAACTAAACAACCCAAATTAAGACACCTTAAATGAGAGAAAATAATTACTATAAACATAGTTGATGAGTATCTCTCTTTAACAAATATGAATAAACAGGAAAGAACAATTTTAGAAAAATAAATGGTCAAAGAAATGTAAGTTGAATAAGATACTATTACTTCCTTATTAAATTAACAAAACAAAAACATTCACAAACAAAAACTTTAGCATGTTATAAAATCAAATTAAATGTATAAAATAAGGTAGTCAGAGCACATAATCATTATCACTTTCAGTTCTAAAATTCTAGGAATAAGCCAATATTTCTAACATACTAATTTTTAAAATTTATACAGAAAACTTGAAGCTTCACCCTAAATATGTATGCACATACGCAATGTCCAAGCCAAACAAATACAATTTTTAAAGATGGAAAATCTGAGAATTTATAAGGTGAAAATAATTCTAAAGGCATAAAAATGCTGATTCAATTGCTTAGCAATCTACTGTCATAATAACACTAACTGCTTTCCATAGGAATTTTATTACTGATTTAAAAAAACAAAACTTTAACATTTTCTGGATCTCTTTAGGATAAAATGTAACCCAAGATTAAGTTCAAATTTACAGTCTGAGAACATACCCTAGTTGACTGATATCCAAAGTATGGGTAGATGTTCCAAAAACAGGTACTTTCCCCATAATGAACATCATGATTTCTGACCTCTGATAATCTGGCAGGTTACTTCCAAAAAATCCTATGAGAGTATTAGGATAAATTTTAGAAGCTGAAAAAGTCTACTTTTCAATATAATACAAAATTATTATTAGCCAAAGTTTTCAAGATGTGGTAAAACAATCACTGACAAGTCTTTAAGCTACATGTAACATTAAAGGATGTTACAGTTTCATTTGTCCAAAATCATTTAGTTATGTACCATATAAGCTGTGTAGTATAATGGACTGATAGATAAAATAATAAATATATCAAAGTCTTTTTTATATATTTATAACAGTGACAAATCAGCACTGACTTGACTGAAGTTTTAAAAAAGGAAAAATACTTTGGTAGTATTTCTGATGAAACTCTAGTTCATACATTATGCCTACTTATTGTTCCGGTACTTTAGCTACACATTGTCTGGTAAAGAAGTCAATAATTAGGTCACTACTCTGGTTTTCCAGGATTGCTCAAATATTTGAGTGTCATTATAGTAAGCCAAGTTTATAGAATACCCCTGTGAATTCAACATACATAATTCAACTGATGTAAAAATAAGCAAATAACTTGTCATTTTTCTTATCCAGTTTAGTTTGAGAATATTTTAAATTTATCTGCTGTAGCTTTTGACTTTTGTTGTTGTTGTTGTTGTTGTTTTTTTTTTTTTTTTTTTTGAGACGGAGTTTTGCTCTTGTTACCCAGGCTGGAGTGCAATGGCGCAACCTCGGCTCACCACAACCTCCACCTCCTGGGTTCAGGCAATTCTCCTGCCTCAGTCTCCTGAGTAGCTGGGATTACAGGCATGCGCCATCATGCCCAGCTAATTTTTTTTTGTATTAGTAGAGACGGGGTTTCACCATGTTGACCAGGATGGTCTCGATCTCTTGACCTCGTGATCCACCCGCCTCGGCCTCCCAAAGTGCTGGGATTACAGGCTTGAGCCACCGCGCCCGGCCCTTATCTGCTGTAGCTTTTGATACTTACTTCCTGGTCACAAAAGATTTATAAAATTTAATTATCATTTACTCATGCTTTAAAAGTTGCTTATTTCTGAGAATGATTGGAACATACTATCAAATCATGGCTGTTACGTTCGTTTCTTAAAATTCAGTACAGTCATTACAGAAACTTTCTGCATTTTTAGCATTTTTTTAAGAATAAGCTGACTTTTCAATGTAACTGTTCAGCTTCTATTACTGGAGCTAATGATCTGGTTATACAAACTCAAACTGTTCTAGTCATTATTTCGATTGGACCTAGGGGTAAAAAGTCATTTCCCACAATCACGTACTTTAGCAGTCAAAAATCTCCTAACTTTAACATGACTCCATCTCCATAAAGTACATTATTCTAGTTAACACTTGCCGAATACATATTTATGGAATAAGAAACTATTTTGTATTTGGATCCTCAAAACAACCTTATGAGTCTAGCTTCTATTATTTGTCTCAGTTTCCTCTTGTGGAAATGACATTAAGAGAATAACTCTTACCAAAAAACTAGAGAGCTAACGTTAGGGCCTGAGGTAAGGGTTATTTATTTCCAAAGTCTATGCTATTATTATTCCATACTTCTTCCATACAAGCTACTTTAGCTTTTCAAGCACCCAACTAGATACATTCCTAGTCTTGTACAAAATTGGACATTGACTTTCTGTCCCAAACAAATTAATTATTACCACAAGGACATAAAGTAGTCTGCACTTCTCTTTACCACAGTATCTAACTACAGTCACTAAGCAAGTATAATGTTGCTTATACTTGAAGGAGTAAGTTACAGTGTGTACCTCTGAATGTGTTAATCTGAGAAGAACATATCACATATGTAGTATTCTAGCCAGGAATATTTAACTTGAATTTAATCACAAGGAAACACCAAACAAAACCAAATAAGGAACTTTCTATTTTAAAAAAAGTGGGAAGGGGACTTTATTCATAAGAAATGTCCATGTCCTAATGGAAATATTCCTCACTAATGAACCTAAAGAAATATGACAACTAAATGCAATATATGATCCTAGACTGAATCTTGGACACAAGGAAAAAAGTCAGTATAGGACATTACTGGGTCAGCTGATAAAACCGAACTATGAAAGGGTGATTCAACTACTGGATCAATATTAAATTTAGTGATGTTGACAATTTTACTTGGGTTATATTAAAAAATACATTTATTCTTTGGAAAAATACATTGAAGTATTTAGTAGTAAAAGGCCATGATGTGTGCAACTTTCTGTATCTTGTGGTTTGTATAAAAACATGTGTATGTGTGTATTCTTACATATACATACACACACAAAGACACGCACACATAGAGAAAGAAATAGATAGGAAGAGAAAGAAGTGAGAAAGAGATGCAGGAAAGAGAGTAAAAGCAAATGAAAAAGTAAATGGCATAAAATGTTAACAATAGATGAATTTGTGTCCTGCAGATTTAATGGGACAACAAAGTGTTCTTACATTCTCATGCTTGCTTATTTTCAGAAAACAAAGTTTTCAGAAGTTTAGGCTATGATTCATCTTTGACAAATGTAATAGTCCAGGACCTTATGTGAGAGCTTTTTAAATCACTGCTTTACATGATAGTTTTGAAATGCACTCACCTATTGTTTGGATGATAGCATTCTGCACAATCTTCTCATCATTGTCTTTGAAACTTGTGCTTAAGTTGGCACTGCCTACAGATCCCCCCTGTAAATCATCTGCTTCAAATTCAACACTAAGACGCAGATGCTTCAAAAGGGTATTGAAGACTTCCAGCACTGTTGGACCTAAAAAGGATCACTTATGTGAGAAGATACATGTTTCTAGTATTGCATATTCAAAGTCAATTATCTTATTTCTCCACAGATTTTTTTTTGTAATTTTCTAAGTAGTCAAAAGTCCATAATTTATAAACTATTTCATTTTTTAAAAAAAGAGTAAATGAGAAATAATTAAGAAAGCCCCTTCATTATACCAACAAATTTTACTGGGCATTTATGAGCAACTTGCTGTTTGAATCTCTGATTCCACTCTTACAAAATGTGTACATGCATATAAGAATTACCAAAAACTTTCTGCCTATTTAATCTTATCCGTTCACAATAATGTGTACTAGGGCGATATTTAACTTAATTGCTGGGTACGAATCCACAAAATCATATAATATAGCTCACAGAAGCATTAAATATTTATTTTGCATCTTTTGAGACTGAAGAAGGAAGAATATGCTTCAATTATGCGACAAACTACGAATTTATTAGACTCAGGTTAACTGTGCATTTGTTTTCTGCATTCTGTTCTATAAATTTTCTGCATGTGTTTCTCTCACTGCTTCTGTCTACCTTATTTTAATTAGTGGGTTTCATTTCTGCCTTTTACTCTTGATTCAAGCTTCTTTAGGAAAGGTAGCCATGTTTAAATTCCTCTTCAAATATATAAAGCCTAGCACATAGTACCTAACACACTTAGTAGTGTTAGTAGACATTAATCAATGTGACAATTCAATGTATCATACTGTTTCATGTCATGTTTCCAATTAAGTAACTTTCCAATTAAATAACCTGTTTTATCTCCTTGAGATAAGTTACAACATAAAATCGAAAATTCATATCCAAAATGCCCACCTTTATTTGACAATAAAAGAATAAAAGAATACAGTTGGTCCTCCACATCTGCAGTTCTGGATTCACAGGTTCAACTAACTATGGGTTAAAAATAGTCGGCGGGAGTGAGGAAACCCAGGATAAAAAAAATAACACAAATAAAAAAGCAAAACAGTGTAACAACTATTCACATAGCATTTACACTGCATTAGGTATTTTAAGTAATCTAAAAATGATGTGAAGTATATGGGAGGGTGTGCATTGGTTATATGCAAACACTACACCATTTTATATATGGGACTTGAGCACCCACAGAGTTAGGTATTCTCAGGGGTCCTCAAACCAATCCCCTGCAGATACTGAGGGATGACTATTTTATTAGATAATATATTTCTACTTTGATTTTCAAGCAAAGAAACCATAACCAGATTTTCCTTCAAACTTCTGTACTTCTAATATGGACTATTCCATTTTTGTAGTTACATGTAGGTAAAATATTGTAATTTTTGAACTATCCCCTCTTATCATTACCCCATGATCAAATCCTGTCAGCTTGACAATGTCATTCCTACTGCTCCCACGCAAGGGCAAGTTCTTTCCTTCATGCACACAACAACGGCAGGAACTTGTTATTTCTAATGTGCCCTATTTTGCTGCCAGAAAAATTATCCTATAGCATATTTCTCATGAAGATTAGAGTAAATCTTTAAGGACTATTAATCAGCTAAAGAACTATGTCCACAATTTGATTATGACTTAATTTTAAAGCCACCTCTCTGACTTCTAAACTAGCACCATACATTCTACCCAAAATGGGCCACATAAATTTTGCTCGTGCTAATCCATTTTCCCTCCCTTCTCTACACCCTGGCTTTTTTATGCTATGTGATCAAAGCCGGTCACATATTACAGTTATTAGGTGGAGCTGTCTAACCATAAGTACACTATGAGTTTCTTGTATCTGCATTCTCCCAATGTTCAGTATGTAATCCATACTCAAAAACCTTTATTAGAAGAAGAAAAGGGAGGAGGAATTGATATGGCGTAAAATACTTAACTGCACACTAAAGAAGCCTGAAAATAATTGCATGAACCCGAATTTCAAGAAAAACTTATAGTACATCTAAAAATGTGTAGAAATATTCTTAAAGAGTTTTTCATACACTGTTATAACTACTGAAAGAACACTTTGAACTAGATTAATGTACTATTTTATTTTATTTATTGGCACTCACCTATGGAACCTTTAGCAGCAATGGCGACAGCCTCTAACAGAACCTGAATAATACCTGCCCGAACCCGGGGAGCATCTTTTTTACGAGCATCAAGGTGTCCTAGAATCTCCTGAATCACATGGTGAGAATATTGAGCCTAAAGGAGACAAAACAGTACAAAGATGTATGAACAAGTACATGCACCTTGGCAGAATTCATAAGAATAAAAAAAAAAACACCTGACACATAAATGTCCAATTAGGGAATGGTGGTCATGTTATGAGACAATATATAACCACAATACAAAGTCATTCTTTTGAAGAATAAACAGAGATGCTGGAAAATATTTATGATACTCTGAGTGAAAGGAAGCATATTGTAAAATACTTTGTTTAATAAAATTCAAATTAGCTTTTAAAAAGTAAATTAGAATTACATATACAAAGATTAACACTAGCCACCTCTGAGAAAGCAATTTATGAGAAATTTTTATTACCTTTACATTTTTCTGTAATTTCACAAAGGTCATTTATATACTTATAATTTGATAACAGATCAAAATTTTGTAAAAAACATAAATTATGACATTCACAGTACTTTTCCCTCACCCAAGCTAAATACTATTTAATATGGACACCTAACAATGCTAAACAGTCAAAACACTCATCTAATCAAGAGCTACTGTCAAATGAAAATATTATCAATGTACACCTCACAAAATTTAAATCAAGGAGATATCAAAAGATGTGCAAGTAACAAAGGCAATTTTATCACATATAAACAAATTTGATCAACTATAGTGAATGTTAGGGCCTAAAACAAAAAAAAGCATAGCCAGAAAAATGTTTATTTTTGACTCCAGTGAATACCTTTTTTTTTTTTTTTGAAGAGTAGCAAGGTTTGCTTGTTTTTGTTTTTTTTTTTTTTTAAACCTACACTTAAATGCCCAATAGTCACGATTGGTCTACTATCCTGCACCAAGTTGTCAAAAGCATCTGTGGCTGTGAATCTCACTGTCTGTACTTGTCTTCAGACAGGCCTCCTCTGCCCTGTTTTCAGGCAGGTTACCTTTCTTTCCTTTGGAATGTGTGGTCTGATAAGAAAGGAGTGCCCTACGCATAATGGCTACTCTGCTGAAAAGCAAAAATTCCCCTCCTTCTCTATCAAGTAACAGATTTCATCTCTAGGTATTTCTCAAATTTTTGTCATAACACACATCTACTTTTAAAACCACCCAAAGTAAAAACTAAGTTTGTGTTTTCATCTTTACATTGTTTCATTCAAAGCTGTTAAAATAGATGAATGTTAGTCAGGAAGACACATACACACAACCTGAAATTGAACTTCTTGCTCAGGAAGCTGCATGCTTCTGATATGTGAACTTGTGCAATTATTAGTCTGCCTTTATAGGTAAGGTAGTCATTTGATTTACTGTCCAAATGAGGACACTGCAGAGAGTGAAGGAAGTATTGTTAATAATTACACATAAAGTATGACTATACTACGCAAACCAGGGCATGTGTTCATTCTACTTATGAAGAACAACTCAATAACGATATCATGTGTTACAAGAATATGGAGTGAAAGGAAGGAAAGTGAGAAGATGTTATACAGTATGTTGAAGTCACGTGTACTAAGGTTTCATCTACTTATGGCAAAATTTGCCCTTACACTGATATTTAAGGCAATGTTAACAGATGAATCACTTTAAGAAGCAACATAATACAGTGGTGGTTAAATACATAAGCCCTGTAGTCAAACTAGCCTAAGTTCGAATTCTGGCCCTACGATTTAATAGCTAAATAGCTCTCAGGTTAAGAAAGAAATTACTTAATCTCCCTGTAACTCAGTTTCCCTCATCTATAATATTTAAATAATAAAAATTATTCATAGGATTCTTGGGGCAATTAAAGGAGTTAATTTGTATAAAGCACCCAAATTGTGTCTATTGTATGAAAAATGCTCAATACGCATTAGTTATTATTACTACTTTTCAATTGGTGACTCCTGAGCTAATATATGACTATAACATTGAACATAACAATAATGACAAAAGAGCATTTCATTCAGGAGTGACCAGAAGCAGGCACTCTTCTAAGTACTTTATACTAATTTTATGCAAATGGCAATTAAAACAATCAAAGCTATCCAAAGTTTTAATAGTACAATTCTAGTATTAAACAGAAATTCCTATTCTGGTATATACTACCATTTCCAGAAATATTATACATGTTTTCCCAAATTGCCAAGCCCTGTCATAAAATAGTAAAATACTAGACTAAAGCTTCCCCTTGATATACTTGGGGATGGGCTTCAGTTCCACTCCATACCAAAATCGCACATACTCAAGTCAATGGTACCAAAAACAAGACCCGAAATCCATCTCTGCAGTTGGCCCTGCATGGAAAAAATCAGCTCCCCATATACTTGGGCATTTGAATTCAACAAATAATAGATTTTTTTATCTCCATTTTGTTGAAAAAAAAATCTACACTGTAAGTGAACCTGCACAGTTGAAACTCGTGTTATTCAAAGGTCAGCTATATGTAAGAGTTTCTGATATC
This sequence comes from Aotus nancymaae, assembly GCF_030222135.1. Taxonomy (NCBI): domain Eukaryota; kingdom Metazoa; phylum Chordata; class Mammalia; order Primates; family Aotidae; genus Aotus; species Aotus nancymaae. The sequence goes on along the minus strand of NW_026988450.1, from coordinate 80,119,730 downwards.
CAGATAAAGTGGCAGGAAAGGAAAGTCCCTTAGTCCAAACTCCACAAGAAGGCAAGCATCTGGAAAGGTGAGTGCACACTGAGGCCAGCAGCAGTTCCAGGCAAATCTTCACCTCTCCAGTGCCCAGAGCTACTCATTTAGACAGTTGTATACATGGAGACTAGATACAAAGCTTAGGGCCCATACAGGAAAGGTAGGCTATCAGATCAGAAATCCCTGTGTCAATTCGGAACCTCTAAAAGACCACACCCTCAATGAATTCAGGGGTAGCAGGAGACTGTCAAGAAGCTTGTCTGTGTTTGTCTTGGTGCTGAAGGGAATCATGATAGAATTATTTAGTTCTTTCGATTAGATCTATTTTTTCATCTTGGCAAATAAGAAAATAAATAGCAAAAGAAAATTAATAAGGCAAAAGAGCTAAATTAAGAGCAATGATTTACATCTTATAGCTCTTCACATCTGTTAGATAATGTGCTTATCTATAAAGAACCAAAATTACTTATATAAATATAGTAAATAATCAAACCTTACCTGAATGGAATACATTATAATTTTAAAGCAGTGAACTGCAAATTCATTGGGATCCCACAGTTTGTGATGATCTAAATGCCTGCAAATAACAACAAAAAATTACCTTAAAATTCCCTATTTTATTATACTTTCTTCCTCTATAAACCTCAACAATAGGAAAAGCTTGAAGTGAGAATACTACCTAAAAGAAAAGCAAGATTTCAATTTAATTCTTAATTAATGAACTTCATGAAACATATGTTGCAATTAAAGCTATTTCTAAAGCAATGCTGTGGACCAGTAGTAGTTTCGTGAACATTTAATCAATAAATATTTACTGATTCCCAAGTTTTTTCAATGTTGTAATTTATTAATTTACTTCTTGCAATGAGTAATTTTATCTAACAAGTACATATGAATGAAAGAGGGTAAATGATGGACAAATACAAGGCTGGAAAACACCAGGAAAACGTTAGATTATATCCACAGATTGCCAGATCTACTTCTCACCCACTGTATCAAAATTAAAGTTTAAAAATTGTCCTTCCATATCAAAACCAGCTTTATTATAACTATCATTTGTTGAAAATATATTTTATGCTAGGCATATGTTATCAACCTTTAACAGTTAATTTAGACCATGAGTTCAGGAATAAAATGATCGGAATTTGAATTCTGACTTCACTTTCTACCCATATGTCCTTGTTCATGAGTGAGTTACTTGACTTCTCTAAGGGTCAGAAATCTGACCTGGAAAATGGGGACAGTAATGACATCCACTTCATAGAGTAAAAGGATTAAGTAAGATAAAGCATATAAGGTTATTAGCATAGTCACAGGGTGCAGGCAACACTTGATAAGTAGTAGCTTCTATTTTAAGATATAAATAAACCATTTAATGCATGCATTAAAATCTTTTCAAAGGTGAAAAAATTGGAGCTCAGAGAGGTTGAGTTTTTCAAGTTCATACAACTAATAAACAGCACATCCTGATATGACCTATATTAACATCTGTGCTTGCTGCTTCTTATAACTTTCATCTCCCAGAAAGTAATAATTACTTTTTGGGGCATTAAAAATGGAAATGGTACCAAAAAAAAGACCTGAAATCCATCTTGAATCATCATAGTTTTTAAGGTCTACTATGTGTTACGTACTACGCGCTAGCCTCTGTAGATTTGAAGAAGCATTTGAACATGGCTACTTGTTTGGAAGAAGCCTGAAGAGTAGAAGGCATAAATGAAATCCACTAATTAAAATTAAGTGGACAGAAGCAGTGATAAAAAAAACATACAGAGAATTTATAGAACAAAATGCAGAAAACAAATGTACAGTTAACCTGAATCTGATAAACTGGGTAGTTTCTGCCTCATAATTGAGGCAAATTCTTCCATCTTCACTCTCAGAAGACATAAATCTTTAATGCTACTATGAGCTGTATTATCATAATTTTATGAATTCTTATTATCATGATTTTATGAATTATTTGTTAAGAATGCATATTGTCCATTATATTAAATATTGTCCATTATAATATTCATCTGCTAACCGGCAGAAAAATAAACTTTATTTACTTCATCAAGCATGCTACCAGTTACTTATAGTTCACATATGTACTTGTCAAGAATTTTATTACAGTAACCTGCTGACATATTGGCCCTGGCTCAAATTTGTCCTATATAGCCCTATCTGATTAACTTTCTCAAAGGGCAGTTCTAGCCACTTTATACTTTCAAGCTAAGATCTCCACTAATTATCTATAAACTTAAATATAAAATTTTAAAATCTCTACAGTACAGGCTAAACTTTTTCCCTCTTATCTCACACTAAGCCCTAAACCCTATCCAACACTCCAGCCAAAATTATCAGTGTCTTGTGCTCAATGTTGATTAAAAATATTCAAAATTTCTTTTAAATCATTTTTCTTTACGCAAATAATAACTGAAATTAAAAACCGACTTTAATGTCAAACTAAAGCATTATTTACAAATAAAATACAATTTCCAGAGCAGTTTTTGATAACTACCTTCATCTACCTTAAAAGATACTGGCCCTGGCTGGGCGCGTTGGGAGGCCCAGGTGGGCAGATCACCTAGAAACCCCGTCTCTACTAAAATTACGAAATTAGCCAGTCATGGTGGCACATGCCTGTAATCCCAGCTACTTGGGAGGCTGAGGCAGGAGAATTGCTTGAACTTAGGAGGTGGAGGTTGTGGTGAGCAGAGATCATGCTATTGTACTTTAGTCTGGGCAACAAGAGAGAAACTCCATCTCAAAAAAAAAAAAATGTTGATCCTAAATTCTCAATTTAGACATGAATTATTTGTTTTGAACTGCTAGAGCATTTTTTGTCTTTTTCTCATAATCCATATATTGTTTTATAAATATTGTATATGTCAATCACCCAACACATTTGTTATTAATGCATATATTCCAAAAATACATGGCACCTCACTTACATAGGGCATTTAATATTTAATTAACTAAATGGCTAGTATGTAATCACATATTTACTTAAGATTAATTTAATTAACTAATACATGATCAGAATTTTTAAGTTCTATATAGAAAAGAATATAACTCAGTTTGAGTTATTCAATTCAAGTACAGCTTATTTGGTAATTTTTTTCTCTAAGCTAGCTCTCTAGATTTTTAAGGCCTTATAGATTAGTTCTCAATAAGAGTGTTAAGATAAAAAATGGTATTCTGATGTTAAGTCAGGATGTGTAGATATTAAAAAAATAAATCTGCCCTTAGTATATTTAATGTAATCCTGATTAATTTTTAGTAGCATTTCCATAAGCCTTTAAACAGTAGATCTCAATATTTTGGAGGTGGGAGGAAACATAGATTGAAAATCTAATGATTCTTTAATTTTTAATACAATTTTGTGATTTATAGATTCTTGTAACTAAGGCTCAACTTGGAACCCTAGGCTACGAACATCCATCTGTATAAATAAAGAAATCTGGGCTGGGTGTGGTGGCTCACGCCTGTAATCCCGAAGGCCAAGGCGGGTGGATCACAAGGTCAGGAAATCAAGACCATCCTGGCCAACATGGTGAAACCCCATTGCTTCTGAAAATATAAAAATTAGCTGGGTGTGGTGGTGCATGCCTGTAATCTCAGCAACTTGGGAGGCTGAGGCAGGAGAATAGCTTGAACCAGGAAATCGAAGGTTGCAGTGACTGAGATGCCACTGTACTCCAACCTGGCAGCAGAGCGAGACTCTGTTTCAAAAAACAAAAGAATTCTGGATGTTACATTTAGAATATCGTACATATTCTATAAAGCCACTATTACAGTCAGAAGGAGAAAAGGACAAGGTGAATTTTAACAAAAGAAAGACTAGCAAAAATGTCTAGAAATTACACAGAATATTATGTGGTAGATCTGTCATCTAGTGATTGAGTTAGAAACACAAAGGCTTAACAAGGCTTGAGAGAGAATGTGTAGGTGGAGATACTCAAAGCTCATTAACGTATTTTGCCTGGAGGAGAGCATGTAAGTACCAATGAGATATTTAACATTCTTGCTCTGATTAATCACCATGTAAAAGATTATTTACTCAGATATGTGAATGTGATCTAAGGCAGCCCAGCCATGGCAAAAAGCCAAGAAACAGAAGCCAAGAACAGGAAAAACTGACCATGAAAGTTAGTAAAACAAGATACATCATACTTGGACACTGTTTGTTTAAATATTTCACTGCACATATGCATTTCAAGGTCTCTAAGTAGATATTCAAGTTAAACAATGCACATGATATTAAGCAGATTATTACACTTCATACTTAAAGGGGAAAAGCTACTTAAGTATTGACCACTGTTCAAACATATCATTTGTGACTCAGTCCTGTACTACTTCCACAATGTTACACTGGTTCCATTAATAACTTCCTCATACAAGTTAAAAAGTAGTTGTCTTCTATAAATAAGTTAACATAGAATTAAATAAATTAATACAGCAAAGTCACAAATAACCAGGAAAACACCAACAACTTACGCAAAAACTGGTCTAACAGCATTATTCATATTCCCAAAAGTTGCTCGTCCCAGCAGTTCTCTGAAACAGTTTTCAGCCAGCACAGCAGGATTCTCTTCTTTGTCAGTTGCAGAAGGAGAAGAAGGAGGCCCTATGCGACTAAAAAAGAAAGCAAAATAAAGAAAAACGAACATAAGAATTTTAATATTAGTTCTAATAAACCGAATATACTTTACTTTTTAGAAATTTTAAAATGGCATTTGCTTTTTATCATCCAGTAAATATAAAGCTTAATTATAATTTCATGAATTTAACACCACCAAAATGAATCATACCCTCTTTCAAACAGAAGAAATAAACTTGGCCGTGCAACTTGTTTCTAACTCTTTTATATAAGTAAAATACTCAGCAGCTTGCTATTCATTTTCATTCAACTTTCTGTATTTATAGCAAAATCTTAGTAAGAACACAGTGCCCAGAGACCATCTTTAGGTATCCTTAATTTAACTGTAAATGGGCAAAAACAGAATAAAGTGAAAAACTATGACCTAGCCTATAAATAAAAAATAGAATTTTAAAGCTAATTAGAATATCTGTATATGTAGCTGTCTTCAGCAGACAATATTCTGTTCACATCTTGAAACATTATTTTAGGCTAATGAATTTATGAATAATAATTTAAAAAATATGTATGTGGCACTGGGATTATATTATGAAAAAATATAATGTCTTAAGAAATGACAATCAATGAGCTCTGTTTCCTATATTTTACTTAGGCTAACCCTGGACCTCAAGAGCCATAGTTATGGGAAATGGGTTCCCATCTAGCTAGTGATCCTTGAAATAGTAAACATTTTAGATAAGGAAACTTTCATCTCAGCTACAGTGCCAAGAATAGGAAAAATACAGATAATGATAAAATATATCAAGTTTCACACTTTAGGAAAGGTTCCCAAAGCTGGAGACAATCACATCCAAGGAATTAAGCATGAAGCCTTTCTGTAATTCGTGTAAATTAACATGAATGTGCAAGTGCTACCATAGAGTTATCAATTACATCTCATTTCTAGACTACTTTTATATTGCTATTACACATATAATCACAAAAATTATACATAAAATTTAAATCTAGGACTGTAGAATTGAATCACTTTTAAATTTGATTCAAATTTTCCTCTTCAAACTGCAAGAATCAGGAAAGTAAGGATAATAAGCCATTGGAGAATACTGCTTCTGAAATCTTCATTAATTTATATTAAATATATTAAATATTATTTATATATAATAAATATTTTATTATTCATTAATTTATTATTATTAACTTGTTATCTCTGTGTATGGCAACAGAAATGTGGGGGATAAGCATGCTTCTAGTATTTGAAAAAGTGGAATAAAGTACAGAATTCCAAGGGCAAGTGAATGTGATGGAGGAAAAAGAAAAAAATGAGCATATATCCCAAAACAATATTCAATTCCAAAATATCTTAGGACAAATCAAATATGAACAGTGTCTAACCGTTTTGTTGAAAAAATAAAATACAGTGTGGGTAGCTATTATTATTATCATTATTATTTTGGTTAGTTCTAACTCCCTGTGCAAAAGTATACTAGATCTTTTATATTAACAGAAGCAGAGCTATAATTTCTGTTTCTTACATTTGCAAATTTAAGTAGTATTCATTAAAACAGCAATTTGGATATTCAATAATAAGAGGCAAATAAACTGTAAATTTATTCTAAAAGAAAAAGAAGGCTTAGGTGTATGAATAATAATCTGTAGTCTACTAACCCTAATGTGATCACTATGGACTAAAATTTTTTCAGAAAGGTACGTATTTTTAAATTCACTTAACTTTATGAGACTACTGTTTACAGAGTATTAAAGACAAAACGTTCTTATCCTAGGCAAGCACACATACATATATATAAAAGTAACAGTTTCAACACTGACATCTTTTTAAATACCTGTCAACTTCTTCTATCTTTTGCATGTTAAACAGGAGGGATGGAACAATCTTATCCATATGCTGAGGTTCCCAAATGGTGGCCCGAAGTTCATCGTTAACTGTTTTGCGAACCACACCTTGAATACCCCTAATTCCAGCAATTCGTATCCTATTAAAAAAAATAAAAGAGGAAGAAAATGAGTCATAAAAAAAGTAATTTAAACAAGTCTGTTTGCCTAGCTAAGAAAATGAATATCAAGTAAATACTGTTATATTAACAATAAAATATCTTAAAATAACACACAAGTCTAAGAAAGTAAAACCTCAAAAATTTAAGAGACACAGAGATATGCTCCAAAAAGGCTTACTTTAAATATTACGTTTTTAAAATCAGCATTTTAAAAGTTAAAGGGACTTTAAAATACAAAACTACCTATTTTTCAATTTTAAATAATCAACAGCATAGATTTTCTTAAAATGATAACAATACTCCATTTCTTACCTAGAAGTCTTAAGAGCTGAGTAAAAACAGGATTTCACTGTTCTGAACACCCTTCATGCTTCATCAGACTTCTTTCACTGTTCTTCCCTAACAGCCCTTCAACTCCCTTAGTCTACCTAGATAGTAGACTAAGCTGGTTCTTTTAAAAGGTATTACAAACAAGAACTATTGAAATGGAGCACAGATAATCTCAGCCATATATATACATATATACATTATCATGTAATAATCTGATAATGTGACTTAAAATGTATCAATATAGTAGTGAGAGAATGCTGCCTTATCCTCCCATCCCAGATCATAGCACCAAACTTCCTCAAGCTCTTCCTCACTCTTCTTTAAAAAAGCAATAGAAAATAAAAATATGTAGGTTCAAGAAAGAGAAGAAAAGTGACCAGAAAACAGTTTCTAAAAACTGCAAAAGAACAAAGTCTCAAGCAGTTAACTTGGTGGCTCAATGAGTCTCAAAACAGTCAAATATGATTGTTATTTACTTCCTTTCTTTCTACTATCTGAAATACTCACCAATTAGAGGTTTATTCAGTTTACCTAGCATTGTCTTCCAAAAACTGTAAATAGGTTTAAAGAATAGAAGATATGGGGAGGGAGGTGACATTGCTTTACATACCCATGGCAAAATAATGCAAGCATCCAGGAGTAGCAGATGGAGAATGGAAGGTGGCAATAATATGATACTGAACAGGTGAGAAAAATGAATTGGAAGACATAAAGGTAAATTTTGCCTATTTCAAAGCTGTATCTATACATGCTGCTCTTTAAAACATAAATGAGTCTTGAGAGACTCTCGTGCAGCTATCACAGTGGGCAAGCCTAACATTCTTTTTTTTAATTTTAATTTTTATTTTTTTTGAGATGGAGTTTCGCTCTTCTTACCCAGGCTGGAGTGCAATGGCGCGATCTCGGCTCACCGCAACCTCCGCCTCCTGGGTTCAGGCAATTCTCCTGCCTCAGCCTCCTGCTAACATTCTTACAAAAGGTTCCTGCTTTACATACCTGCTGCTACACCTTGGGTGATGAGAAGGCCAAGCACAAGGTGGCACGAAGCACATGAACAAACAAGATGAAACCTGTATCATGCCTTGTGAGTCAGCAGCCTAAATGGAGCAGCAGCAGATAGTGGTGTCCTTGTTTAAGGTTAAAGGGCAGTGTTGATGGTAACTATCAACAGCTACTATAGCTACACAGCTCCATCCAATCCAGATCTAACATCTAGCCTAATCTGCACATTCTAGCCACGACTCCCTCAAAAGGAATTTTACATTTTCCCCATCAGTGAAATAGAACAACTGTCACATCTACAGCATAGAAATGTTGAACAGTTTAAACGAGTTAACTCATGTAAAGTGGTTAACAATAACTGGCACACAGTAAGCACTCAGTGTTAGCAGTTCCTGTTTGTTGCTAACCATGATGAGGATGATGATGAGGAGGACGATGTTGACGATGATGATGGTGGTGGTGGTAATTTCTACCATAGCTGAAGTTTCGTCAGAAAATTAGAGTTAGAGATTAAAACTGTGATGTATGACTCTACAAGCAAGAACCAGTTCTTCTTTCACTTTAAGAAAGTCCAAATGTTTATCAGCCCCATCTCCTACTGTCCATGTCCCCTGGAGTTCTATTTGATAAGAATTTGGTAAAAACTAAAGGGATTGATGATGTATCTAAGTTAGAACATAAAAGAGAATATAAATACACTTAAAGAAAATCAAAAGAGCTTATATTTAAGGTAAACCAAAAATAATCAAACTAAGTATTTTATATTAAATAGCATTTTAGTTTACTCATTTGTTGTACAGGAATTCAAATGAAATGTTGGCATTATGGACCTTCAAATATGATATAATATTGGAAAGACCTAGAATTAGCAAAATGTACTATAAGTCCTTTCATTTGTATATAGAACATTTCAACATTTCTATTTGAAAGCAGTAATAAAAAACAGGTAAAAATATATTCAAAAGACAAGATTTTTCACTAGGGGATGATAAATACTTAGAAAAACATACTACATTTTTCTATATTTTGAAAGAAAGCAAAAATGTTAAAATTTTGAAAAAATTGCCATTTTCTTTAGCTAATCTTTATATCTTTTTGCCCCATTAAAAACTTATTATCAGCCTTTGAAGAGAGAGAACAGTCTCATAAAAATTTTTAAAATGTCCTTTAGAGAAAGAAAAGAGAATTTTCCTGGTGATGGAGACAAACAGAACATTAATCACTGTAAAGTAATTACAGTATTTTTTTTCTTTTTTACCTCTGAGAGGCTTTATATTTCATAATAAAGGAATAACAGCAGGACTTTAAATGGCCGATACTCTACTGAGCAAAAATTATACTAACAGCATCACAGACAAAAACAAATCTTATACCTAAAATTAACTATTAAGTCACCTTTAAGCTTTCTTTCTCCAAGTTAAAATGACATTTATACTTGTTTTTATTTCATGTAAACCAGCACTGTAGCTTGCATACTTCAACTAAAAGCTAGTTATATTTCTGTACATTTCTTTATTTATTTTAAAAGAAAAGTAAAAATTATAAAGCATGCTGTATCTTGATTATCAACTGCCCACAGTAACTCTAAATTCTGATTGATTTCTCGTTTTTTTTAGGTGTAAGATAATAATGCTCAAATTACTTTCTATATTTACCAAAGTCATTTTGACTTTAATTCTTAACTTTAAAGTTTCTCATTTCTGTATTTCTCATTCTATCAACCTATAGACTGAGTTTATGAAGTATTTGATTCCAGATTTTTAGTAGGATACATCTAGAAGAAATGTTTAAAAATGTCCAAGACAGTTGTCATGACAACCTCAGATAAACAATGATTCAGTAGTACATATTCATTCAATTTATCTACTTTTCACACACAAAAAAAATTATCTAATTTTTCACTCAACTAAGTGACAGCCTACTATGTACCAGGCATGATTCAAAGTATTACCAATACAGCAAGTAGTCCTCAAAACCAAGTCCACACCCTCCTGGAATTTATATTCCATAGAGGAGCGAGAAACAGACAAAAATATATACGATAAGAAGATAAAGATAACTGGGGGTGGAATGGGAGGGCTGACATTTAATAAAGGGTGGCTGGGGAGGGCTTTGTGATAAGGTGAGATTTGAGCAGAAATATGAACAAAGTGAGGTAACAAGCCATGTGGGCACCTAGGGAATTGTTCTGTGCAGAAAGACCAATGTGTCCAAAGGGCCTGAAGAGAAGTGTGACTAAAGTGTTCAAGAAATGGCAAGGAGATCCACGTGGCTGGACTAGAGTGAAAGCAGGAAGAAATGATAGAAGTACAGGATATGACACAATAAGCGGAGCATGAACGGACATTCTAGGCTATAGTAAAGACGGACATTCTAGGCTACGATAAAGACTGTATTTTAGTGAGCTGGAAAACCATTCTCCTTTTGCTATTTCAGTCAGTAATTATAACTTCTAACAGCAATGGGAAGCCATATTTCAGCCATATTCTGGTTTCCTCTGGTAATCATTATGTAACATATAAACACAGTATTCATCTCTAAATTACTTACTATAGATGTGGATTATAAAGTAAAATAATACATACTCCGTTCGTATTTCTGGATCACTATGACAGGAATGACACATGGCACTGAATCGAGACACAAAAAAGTCATAACGTCTGTGATAGGATGGTGTGTCTTCTTCAATATTTGCAAATTTGACAAACTAAAAAACAAAAACAATATAAACAATATATATCATCTTCTTGAAAGTGTAGACCAAATACATTTACTTTCATACATTGTTATATTAAAAAGCAACATGAAAATTAGAAACAAACAAAATATCAAATATGACATTTATACAAAAGCTTTCATTTCATGAGATAGGGTCTTGCTCTGTCACCCAGGCTGGAGTGCAGTGGTGCAACCATAGCTTACTAAGCCTCGAATTCCTGGGCTCAAGTGATCCTCACACCTCAGCCTCCTAAGTAGCCGGGACTACAGGCATGCACCACCAAACCTAGCTAATTTTTTGATTTAATTTTATTTTTGTAACAATAGGAGACTCGCTGTGTTGCCCAGGCTGCTCTTGAACTCCTGGCTTCAAATGATCCTCCTGCCTTGGCCTCCCAAAGCACTCAGATTACAGGCATGAACCAAGGCACCTAACCCAAAAGAAACATTTTAATAATAAACTTTTAGAAATCAAGAGGAGGAAAACAGAAGAAATGTAATCTGTGCTTTCCCTAAGTCTTAATCCAGAGTAATGACAGTATATTTATCATTGTACAAAGAACACAAGCTTTGAAGTAAGTAAGGCCTAAGACTGAATCCCCGTTATATACAGCATTACTTCACTGTGTCTTTGGACAAGTTATTTAGCTGCAATTCCTAATCTATAAAATGAAAGTAATATTTCTAAGCTTGAAGGGTTTTTGTGAGAATCATGACATAATATATGTAAAATATCTAGCAAATACTGTATTATGTCTTTAAAAAGACATGAACCAATGTTGCATAGTATTAACATTTATTACCATTATGTATTATTTTCATAACAAAGTTATATGTTATCATTTATTGATATTAATCAACATTTTTCTTTCTTGAATCAGTGGGTATACAGCTATATTATGCTCCATACTTTTCTGTATTTGAAACAGTTGACAATAAAAAAGAGGTAAAAATAAAAAATACCTAGCACAATTTCTGAAACAAAGGAAAACCAAAATACATTGCCTCTAATACTGTCATATTGAGTTGACATTAGCATGAAGAGGAAAATGTCAACAAATTAAACCATAGGAAGACCATTTATAAATCTTAAATCAGTAGTGGTCATGTTTGACAACATGGGGCACTCAGCACCACTAAGAAAATTAGACCACAAGGAAATACGAGATAATTAATATTGGTCAAGATAATATAGATAATATGGCATTTCATTTAATAAAGTTCACTCAAATTAAGGTAGATAACCGGGGAATTTGGTCTTTTGCCCAAATAACTTATTAAAGCAATCTAAAGGCATTGCTGGCTGCAAGTAAAGAAACTTTTGGAATGCATACTAAAATTCTCCCTCTAGCTATAAAGCTATTTCCCCTAAACTTTCCTCACCTAATGTAAACAAAACAGGAGAAGCCTCAGTAGCTACCTTGCCTGAAACTAAGCTTGTCACATCATCTAAATGCATTTGGAAATACCCAATATTTTCCTGCTGAAATAAGTGATAAAAATAATATTAAGAGTTTGAATGAGGGTTTTATTTAACACTCTTGCTACCAGTAATAACTAACAGTGCCATGCACTGTTCCAAGAGCTTCATATATATCAACTCATGTCACAGAACAATCCTGTGAGACTGGTATTCTCATTATCCTCTTCTCACAGATGAAAAACTGAGGCAAGGAGAGAATAAATAACTTGCTCAAGATATATAGCTAGAAAGCAGTACAGGCGTAATTCAAACTGGGGCGGTTGGACTCTGGAATCTATACTGTCAGCACCTCGGCTTCCTCTTCCTATACCAGAAAATAATTATCCATAAACAATAGCAGGTAATATATGATTATTTTATTTTTTGATTAAAAATCTGAATGGAAACATACAGTATTCATGTAGGTTGAATGCCTTAAAGCTTCTCAGAGAAGAAGTTGGAACTGAAAGACTGAAGGTGATACAATGAAACTAGACAAGGGAAGAAATAATATCACCGTATTTTCTTTTTTAATTAGGTATGCTTTCCCCAACCTTATTTTAATGAACTATGGTTCAAGATAGAAGAAAATGAATGTGGTGAGCAGAAATAGTTCAGAAGCAGTCTAAGAAAGAATAAAGATACAAACCCTTAACGTTAATGGTAAATTTATTTTTAAAAGGGTGCCAAGACCACTCAAGGGGAAAGATTAGGCTTTTCAATGAATAGTATGGCACAGTTAAATATACACATGCAAAATGTGGATAAAGCTGAATGTTGAATTCACATCACATACAAAAGCTAACTCAAAATGGCTTATTAAATACAAACCTAAACTGTAAAACTCTTAGAATAAACTATTAGAGTATACCTTTGTGATCTTAGATTAGGCAATAGTTTCTTAGATATGAAACTAAAATCACACCCATCCACCACCCCCCACCCCCCACACACATATACACCCCCACACACCAACAATAAAAGGAAAAAAAAGCAAGTGGACTTCATCAAAATCAACACTTTAGTGACTCAAAGCATACCAGGAAGAAAGTGAAAAGACAAAACCATAGAATTGGAGAAGATATCTGCAAATCATATATCTGATAAAGGATTCTTATCAAGAATATGTAAAGAACTTTTACAACTCAACAATAAAAAGACAATTGAAAAACAGGGGAAAGGATTTGAACAGACACTTCTCCAAAGAAAATATACACAACAGTCAGTGAGCACATGCAAAGTTTTACCATTAGTCATTAGGGAAATGAAAATCAAAACCACAATGAGATACCACTTCAGACCCTCTAGGATGGTTAAAATAAAAAAAGAAAGTACTGATGTGGATGTGGAGAAACAACACTCATGTTGGTGGTGGGAATGTAAAATGATGCAACCACTTTGGAAAACAGTTAAACACAGTAATGTGTTACACTACTAAGTATATACACTATTAAGTGTATATATTTAGTGGTGTATATACTACACTACTAAGTATATACCCAAGAGAATGAAAAACATACATCCACACAAAAACCTATACACAAATCTTCATAGCAGCATTATTCACACTAGCCATAAAAATGGAAACAACCTTAATTAACAAAAGGGCATGAAACTCAAAGGAAGTGTAGGACACAAAGTTAATGTTGCAATAAATGAATGACCAAGAGAAAATAAAAATGACAGGTGTGCATTCATTTACAGGCAAATATTCTATTACGATCAGTTAATACCACAGATTTCACAAGAAACAACAGAAAAAGTGAGAGACAAATAATTCTAATTATCTTAATTTGTGTTGACTGTTGAATTCAGGAAATTTGCCTTTACCAGGTAAAGACATTCTAAGAATCAATTAATTCTAGATATTCTAGTTAAACAAAATTAGTAACATTACAGTTTTACTCACAGAATTTGTTCCAAGAACTTGAAGTTTTGGTTCCCCTGATTCCAGCAGCTTTGCCACCATATGAAGAAAGCTTTCTACAAATGGCTTAATGCTTTGAGAATGGCAAGCCATGAGAAGTTGGTCCAGTGCCTCCATAGCAATCAAAACGTACCTACATGTAGGAGAAAGAAAACGTCAAAGCATTTCTACCTCTCTTAATTCTCCTAAGTGCTTTCCATTGGAAGAATTGACGTAAGTCTATTAAAATACACCAAAGAAAGAAACGCAAATTTAGTAACTTCTAAGTAATGTCTTAATTCTCACATAGCACTAATGATCTTGTAGGTTATAAAATAATCCCTATGTTGAAGTATACAGAAAATATACTCTGTATTCCTCCATTTTCTCCTTAACTATCTGAGCTTCTTTAACATTAACTTTGTGTATTTTTCTTTGTAAATACGGACATTTTATATTTTCCAGACTTTTAACCATATTTACTTGTATCTAACCCAAAATAATTAGTCATGTGACAATTTCCAATATAATCTACTTATATGTGTAAATATGAGTAGATAAAACACTATCAGCAACAGAATATTATTTTCAAAGTCTCATAAATATTACTATACAATTCATCAGATTTTACATTTTGTAGTTAAAATTCAGACAGATACCAGAGGCTAGGAAGGGCATATAAGTGGGGCTGGGTAGGGGCTGGTAGGGTAGGGTATGGAGGGATGAAGAGAGGTTGGTTAGTGAATACAAACTTACAAAATTAGATAATAGAAATAAGTTCTAATGTTCAACAGCACAGTAGAGTGACTAAAGTTAGCAACAATGTACTACATATCTCAAAGTAGCTAGAAAAGGACTTGAAATGTTCCCAACACAAGAAATGACAAATAACTTGGGGTGATGGATAGCCCAACTTGATATTTACACATTCCGTACATGTAACAAATCCTCACATTTTTAAGGGCAAATCTAAAAAAAAATTAAAATTCTGTCTTTAGATAACTTTCATTCAACAATCAACCATAAAGCTATCTGTGCCATAACTTACTAAGATGTTCTAAGTAATAACAATGCAGAAGTACAGAAAACTAATATATCACTTGGAGAACACTCTAATAAACTTGGATCATAAAATGACAGAATAAGAAAGTATTTATAATCCAAATTGCTAAGTTATTATTGTTCGAGCACAGAGAATATAGTAGGATGGTAGACTTCTACTTATCAGTAGGAGTACAGCTAGTAACAGTTTCAAGTTAGCATGCTGGGATTTTCTGAGTCTTGATATCTAAGTCTAACATGGTTCTCTCTTACTACTCCTCTGAGAGGTAAAACTAAAGTTGTGTGAAAAAAAATCATCTGCTTTACAGGATCTTTGTTTGTTTTCAATTTAGAGACTGATTTTTAAGTTACAGTATTGCACTGAAAGACTAAGCAAGTCAATTTCTACTATTTCCCATTAGAAAAGTCTCAAAAATCAATAGAAGCAAGCTAAAGGTAACTCAGTTAACTAAGGTTAGTCTATTCACAAAATCTGACCACAAGGAAAGTAATAAAAGCCACAACATCTATAGGAGTATTATGCATTTCTTTGTATATTACAATGCTTTATCTGCTATATATTATCTTTGTCTCTGTAAATGGCAAAATAATCTATAGAATGATTTAGTGTAGAAAGAATTTTCCAAAGACACTATTTTAGCAGCCATTAGTTTCCTTACCCAGAACGATGTCTGACAACATCCCTGCTCAACCTTTCTGCCAGGTAAGAACCAATTCGATCCAGTTTCTCTGGAGCAGATACTGCATAAAATGTTAATTTCTCCATATCAGCTTTCACAAGGCCATCCTAAAAAATAATAAGAATAACAAGATAAGTAGATTATCTATATTTTCATGCTTATATTTTTAAGTGTTGCCTGCTTTACATTTTCCCTTTTTGGATTGGGGATTAAACCATATTTATGTAGAACCCTTCTGTATATAACCTCCTTAGTGCTAATATTCACCATGATGGATACATAGAACTTTTAAAAAAAGTTGTTCAGAATGCCCCTTTTATGCAAAGCACAAAAATAAATTAGACTCTAACATCTTCTTTTATAGAGACATAGCTCAATTATCTGCAGATGTATGAAATGGGATATAAATGTAAAAAGATTTCAAACAAAATTTGTTTCAGTTTAAAAACTTGAATTATTATTAAGCCTGTTTTACTCATTTACTTATACAATAGTCAACATATTGCTTTTTTTAATGATACAGAACTCAGTGATGTCATTATAAGGTTTTGTTGTAGTTAATAAACGAGAAAGTGTTCAGAACTGTAGAATCTATGCTTACTTGATATATTTTAAAAGCAACAACAGGTCCCTGATGTGGGGTTATAAAACGGTCACTTGTCTCTGCCATCTAAAAGATGATGTGCAACAGGTCCACAAATTCTCCCCAGTTACCACATAAATTTCTTGGCAATGTATAACCCAAGTAAATGTGCTTAGGAATATTGGAATAGGTGAGAAGGGAGAGAGAGAGAGAAACTGTTAGATGGTGAATCTACAACAAAAATTGTGTAAATTTGTGTTTTCATCTTCAACTGGTCCCTCAATGGTCTTTGGCTATTTTGTTGTGTCCCTAGTTGAGTCACCCCCTCATATTTTCCACCTACTCCGTTTTCCTCAAACTTGCTACTTTGGCTGGCGCTTCTCTCCTCTCTCTGACAGCAAATGAGCTCTTCTCTTTCTAAGAAAAGGTGGAAACCATCAGATTAGTATTAACTGGCAAAACATCCCTGCTTTCTCACTGCCTGCTAGGTCAGTAGATCTTAACCAGAGGTAACTGAGCCCCTCCTGGGCAATGTCTAAAGGCATTATGGGTTGTCATAGATGGGGAGAGGTGGGTACTGGGATCTACAAGTAGAGGCCAGGGACGTTTCTAAATATTTCACAATGCACACAACAGTCCCCAAAAGCAAATAATTATCTGAACCAAAATGTCAACTGAACCTAAGTTGAGAAACCCTGCCCTAGGCAAAGTGAAGAAATCCAGTTTTCCTGTCCAGGAGGAACTGGTTTGCCTCTGCTCTGTCTTCTGCATACAGTCCCAGGATCTGGCTTCATCAGTTAACCTGTTATTCCTAGTTCCTTGACCTCTACCTCTCTATCAGTTCCTCCACATCATCATTTAAATACAATTGTGTCTCATCTATATTTTTAATCCCTTACTCATTTTATTAAGGAATAATCTATATATAAGTAACTGCAATGATATACAGTATATAATTGGAAATATGACAGTTGTGTACATCTGTGAAGACACTACTACAAGTAAGATACAGATTGAGGATACCTCACCCAAAATGCTTGGGATCAAAAGTGTTTCAACTGTGGATATTTTTTCAGATTTTGGAATATTTGCAGGTATTAACCAGTTCGATATCCCTAATCCAAAAATTCAAAACCCAAAATGCTCCAGTGAGCATTTCCTTTGAGTGTCATGTCAGTGCTCAAAAAGTTTTCAATTTTGGAGCATTTCAGATTTCAGATTTTTGGATTAGGGATGTTCAATGTGTACAGAACATTTTCATCATTTACAAAAGATTTCCCATGTCCTTTGCAGTCTCTCTCTCCCTCTTCAGGCAACTACTGCTCTGCTTTTTATCACTATGAATCAGCACGCATCTGACATAATAGAATCATACAGTTCACAAATTGTATCTTTTGTGCAAGACTTCTTTCGCTCAACTCACCTCTTTGCCCAGGAACCCTTCTCAGTTCACCTGGATAATTCCTACTCATCCCTTAGGTCTTAGCTGCCTCCAAAAATGTGTTGTACCCTCCCCAAAGCTCCACCATCAAGATTGGGTGAGATGTTCCAATTATATGTTCTTTAAGCTCACAGTACTTATCTCCACTATTATATTTTATCAGGTTATCTTTTCATTGATTAAACAAATATTGAGTGCCAACTATGTGCCGGGCACTATGATAGACATTAGGAAAGTAACAGTGAGCAAAGAACTGCATTAACTCATTTAGTCCTCATGAGAACCTTATGAGATTGGTACTATTTATTACTCCATTACATAATGAGAAACTAAGGGACTTGCCCAAGATTATCCAGCTACTAATTTTAAGAAATTGTTTATCTGTCCCCCTCACTAGATTTTTCTTTCAAGGCAGGGACTATGACACGTTTGCTTCTGCATTTGGGTACCTACCGTCTAAACCATTATGGACATATCACAAGATTTGTTTGTTTTAATAAATTAAAAATAATAAATATGGCAAATTGAATAATGTTTTACTCAATTTCTTTTCCTTTTTTAAAGATCTTTTCCTTTTTTAAAATCTGATCTTAAAGATCACTATTTAAATAAATCTTATATTAGTTCTTGGCAAAAACAAGGATTCTTTCTTTAATTTACCTGTGGTCATTCCAAGTGTCCAAAGCTCCCTCACTGCCTGCAAGTTAAAGTGGCTAAAGTAGAGGCCTTGCCTGTCATTCACAATTCTCTAAAATTTGGCCTCCACCTTACCTTCAGTAACCACATGTCCCAGACTTCTCAGGAAAATAATTATTTGAATATTCAGCCTATTAACTAGTAACATCTAAAATTTCAAATGAGAAATCATGTCAACATGATTACCACACTCACACTCTACAATTAGGTTAGAAAAACCTTCGCCTGAAGTCAATGGATAACTTGCTCTAGACTTCAAATATATGTCTTGCTTTCCAAGTCTTTTCTCTTTCCCCTCATTTGCAATAAAGAGACTAATCTTCTCTGCCTCTCCAGATGATAAATAACCTTCAAAGCTCAGCAAATCTCATTTTCTCTGTGAATGCTTCCCAGAGATTGCCAACCCACAGTGATACCTCCCTGCTTTAGAGACAAAAACTTTCTACCTGATTTACTTCACATTTTACTTACTAATGTATGCATTGTAATTTCATATTTAGTATGTTTCTGCTTTATGTCAGTTACTGGATGGAAAGGTCCTTAAAGGCAAGTACCATATCTTAGGGTTTTTTTATATGCCATAAATTATCCAGGATATCTGGCAGCCAATAACATTTAATTGATTAATTTCCTCTACATAACTGAATGTTTAAATAGATTTGGTTAAAAATGAGATATATTAACATTAAGTTAATGTTAAGATAACCAAAAGCTTTATGTAGTCTGTTACATTTTAAAAGAAAGCAAATTTTGGAAGTCAAAAGCCATATAACTTTCTTTTATGTTTATATTCAGTTAACACGAGACTACAGAAGTCTTAGAAAGGTTGAGGCAATGTGAAACAAAATCACCCCAACCAGTTGCTTTGAAACACTAGTCTTCACAAATAAAATAATTGTTATAAAAATTAAATAGTATTTAAGTAAAAAGAAAAACTCTGCCTGAAACAGTCTTTCTTTACCTCTCAGTTCTCTTCTAAAACCTGTGTGGTCAATGCCTATTTATTCTTTGGCTCTTAGCTTAGATTTTTCCTCCAGGCTTTCTTCTCCTCAGCCCGAACTGGGTATCACTCCTACCTACTTCAGTAGCAACTCATACTTCATTTGTCTATTACAACATTTTTTTCACAACAGATTGTAATTACCAATTGACTTATACATGTGCATAGTGAGAGTAGAAAACCTTATCTCTGTTCACAGTGGTATCATAAGCACTTAGTTTAAATAATCTGGTACTGGTTCATAAATTTTTAATGAGACAGTGTTACTTAAATTAGATACTATATAAACTATAAAAGAACATCAACTGTCCATTTTTCCAGATTTGTGCCTAATCTACTAAAAGAATCTGAAAACTTGACAAGCAAGCATGGGTCATTTAAGAATTAAAAAAAAGAAAAGTATAAAAAAAGTAGTATAAATGATGAGATATAGAGGTAAAAGTAGAGAAATGAAATTAGGGAAACCTTAGGGAGGTCAGCGGGGGGCAGAATGGGTCAGCAAAGAGAAGGATCAGTAGATGTAGATCAAATTACTTTTGGATCTTCAGGGAATATGTTGTCCACCAGGCGTTTGTAGCGAGGACGCAAAGCAGAACAGCAGCAGCATACTCCTGTTAAAAAAAAGAAATCAAGAAGTATAGAGATTATCAATATTGTAAACTGACCTGGAAATTCGAATTTCTGAATATTAATGGGCTATATAAAATACAAAGTTCAAACTGCCACAAACAAAGACATACAAATGTAATCTATGGTTAAGAAAAGAAAAAGTTAAATTTCTGATCCTTACTCCAAAAACACACAGCTTCTAAGAATTTTTGTGTAACATGCATACACATCCTACCAAATTCATCTGACAAAGCAAAAACATCACCCATGTCCCCTTTACCTCATTTCTGATCTCATCTCCCCATAATTCCGGCATACCCCCACCCACCTGTCGCAATCCACTCTACTCCAGCCACAGTGGTCTCCCTGCTGATTTTAACTAGCTAGGCCCCCTCCTTTGGATCTTAGCTCTCACTGTTTCCTCTGCCTGGGAATCTCCAAATGTCTACTAACAGCTATACTAACTATGTCACCTTCTTCAGTGCTTCATCTAAGCCTCTCTGACCACCTTTACCCTGCTCTACCTTCCTTTTCCCATAGCACTTATCACCTAACACATTAAATAAACTTTCTATTGTTTTTACTGTTCCTCAACTCTGCCCCCTCACCAGGACATAAACTCAGATGAAGGCAGGGATCACTGTTTTGCTCACTGATAAATCCCAAGCAACTGAAATAATCTGAAAATACTTCAGATCAACATTAATACTGACACTGCAATAAATTAAAATCAAATATGTATTAAGCACACAAGCACTGAGCCAGGTCCTGTATTGCAATGATGAAAGAAGCTTATAACCTGAAAAGAAGATTAAGTGAGTACTTAGTGTACACTAATGCAAAGCCAAATATAGTAAATTCAAATTGTTACCATGGCAGAGACTGGCAATACGTCTGAAAAACAAGTCCTAATGCTTCAAATTTTCTGTTAGAATGGGAAATTTTGTTATTTTCAATAAGAAAGATTCTTAATAAGCTATTAAGTTTCACTTACATTAACAATTTCTGATGTTATACACTATACACTACTTTTAGTTTAAAAGAGCTTGAAAAATAAATGTAACCTTGGAATGCAAACAATGTCCAGTTCCCCCTTTAGGAAACTTAGGTTTCCCAGGAAAGACAGAAAAGCAAATGGCAAAGTGTCTAGTGAGCAGCCATGGGGTTAAAGAACATGGGCTTTGGACTTAGATCTAAAGGGAATCAGTCTTCCCACTGTCCAGCTGGGCTGGGTGGGCTACTTTGTCTCACTACACTTAAGTTTCCCAATCAGTAAAAATAGATGTAATAATACCTGCTTCATAATAATTGTGGGAATTAAATAAAATTGTATATAAAGCTCTTAGTAAGTAAGCACTCAATAAAATGGTAGCTATTATTAGTAATGCAGTAAGAGGAGTATTACAACAATCAGCATAAGCAGATGATGATCAAGTGCCCTTAAGATAGTATTCCCAATAGTGTAAAAACCTTTTCTGTAAACCAATCATTTAAAAATCACAATAAATTTTACCTATGGTTCACAACCATAACTATATCAGTAGCAGGTGTAACAATTACCATTTTCTGAAGATGAGTGTGCAGCACTGTACTAAGGATGTTACAGCATTATTCACTCACTCACTCTTATGGCATCTCTCTGAGGTTACTATCATCCTCATTGAATAAATGAGGAGACCAGCTTAGAGAGGACAATTTTGTCCAGCAACACCCAGCTAGGGAGGATCTGAGGAACTGCAATTCCAACCCAGACCTGAGGACTTCAGAGAGTAAGTGCCACACTAAACTCAAGTACCAGCAAATTTCTAAATTACTTTAAATATTTTAGCTTTCTATAAATCACGACCAATGAACATAATTGCAGAAATGTGTATGCCTAACAGATGAGGGATGCACTGCCATATAGGAAAATAAATGATCACAGTGAGTTTCTCAGGAAGGGCCAGCGCAAAACAAAAACACCTTCTTGACCACTTACTATAAATAAAAAACTACCCACAATAAAGAAGATATATAGCTTAAAATTTCTCGTTTTTCCTTTTAGGTTTCTATAAAATTATATCAAAGACAATATAAGGTCAAAATTAATCACAAAAGAAATTACTATATAGGCTTTCAAATAAATAAGGATACTGTACTTATAAATATCACAAGAACTAGTAAAATAAAATCATTGGACCTACTCAAGTATAGAAATGTAGTTGACTCCCTTGTTGAAGTAAATTCATAAGGCTTTTCAAGTTCAGCTGCAGGCACCTGAACATAGTCCTTCATGTTGTATCAGACTATTTTCTAGTCATTCTTTCTCACTCTAGATCCTTTTACCTACTGCTCAGGAAGTGCCCAGTTGACTTTACTTCTAATTAATTAGCAGAGGGCACTAAAGTACTGTAACTTACCTAACTCATCATTGACATCAAATATAAAGCTATCAAGAACTTGATAATATCCATATCAAGTTCTGCTATCAAAGCCAACCAGCTTAAATATGATACCATTAAAGTACTTATATTGCTGGCTTAATAAAAGTAGGTTTTCACACAGGTTAAACAAGAAAGCAAGCCTATTTATACCCTCTTTACTTAAGGCATTCCTTTAGTTCCTCTCATCCTAGCTTCTGATGCCTTCCAATAAACTCACTTGGGTCCTAAAACTATTCTGTTTTTGACCTCTTCCCATCTTCCTCTTTCCCAAAAGAAATAAGAGGGATGAGCATATCACAGAAAATCTCCAACAATTGGCAAGTCTAAGCAATATAAATTCTTCCTTTAAATTTAATTCTATATTGCAGGTCTTTTTCCCAATTGTATGTATAGTGCCTTCACAGTGTTTATCACCTAGGAAATATTCAATAAATACTATTATCAGTAAAAATAAATTAATTCCAGCACATAAAGGAGAAAGTTATCCACTATTCTGCTACAGCATGTGGAATTCAGAACTCTGATTATGATACACTAGAAGAATATGAAATAGGAAGGTTCAAGTGGGATAACTTCAGGAAAACGGAATTCAGACACAGTGGACAAATTATGACCAAAAAAGTGCCAGGCTAAATATTACAGTAGTGTTCATATAGGCTCAGGAATAGTCTATTCAATTGAGTCTTAGTCAGTGAACAGGAAAATCCTACTACCTACCTCTCACAGTTAAGGGTATTACATTAATAATACATAAAAAGTGCCTGGAGTGCAGAAGCCACCTAAACACACTTAATATGCTCTTTTTTTTAAATGAGTAAATGTTACATACTCCTGAAGTAACATTTCTTCAAAGACATCTGTGATATTGTAAAATATATATTTGGTTTTCCCATTTCCTAACAAATAGCTTCTGATAGCCTTATGATCTCCAAAGTGCTAAGTGTCTTTGTGTATACTAATGAGTTGACTGATGGCTGGGGGCTAAAGGATAGCTTCTGGTGTGGACTAGTCGCAGTAAAGACAAAGGCATGATGAGAAGGTGGAAACTTGCAGCCACAACCCCTAACCTCTAAGGATACCGGAGGGGCTGATAGTTACGTTGGTTATGGGCAGCCAATGATTTAATCAATTGTGCCTTTATAGTGAAGGCTCTATAAAAATCCCAAAAGGACTGGGTGTGGATGGGCTTCCAGGTAGCTGGACACATGGAAGTTACTGGAGGGTGACTCACCTGGTAAGAATATATATGGAAGCTCCTCACCCCTTCTCCCATACTTGGACCTATACATCTTTTCCATCTGGCTGTTCATCTGTCTCCTTCCTAATAGCCTTTGTAATAAACTGGTAAATGTAAGTAAAGTATTTCCCTAAGTTCTGCAAGCCACTCTAGCAAATCAGCTGGGCCCAAAGGAGGGAGTTCGTGGGAATCCTGATTTATAGCTGGTCTGTCAGAAGCACAGGTAAAACAACCTGGGGCTTCCAACTGGCATCTTAAAAGAGTGTGTATGTATGTATGTGTGTATTTTGTGTGTGTGTGTGTGCACACGCACGTGCATGGAGAGGTGGCAGGGGGAGGCAGTCTTGTGGGACTGAGGCCTCAACCTATGGGCTGTGACACTACCTCTAGGTAAATACTGCCAAGAACTGAATTACATTAGAGGACACCCAGCTGGGGAATTGCTGGCTTGGTGTGTGGAGAAAATCTCCCATACATCTGATCACAGAAGCGTTGTGTGTTGTTGTGAGAGTATAGCAGAAGAAGTAAGCAGTTTGTTTTTTCTACTCAACACCCCAAGAAAATTCTTCTCCTTAGCCCCCCAATATCATTCTCATATAGATTCAGCAATGCCTCTTGGTCCCTACACAGTAGTGATGCCAATTAACCTCTAGAAGAGGTCAATATTGACCTCCTTCAACAGCTAATTTCCAATCCATCCTGGCTCAAAGAGGCATTCATAGAAGGACCTGAGCAGCTGCATAGAGAACCTCAAAGCAAAACTGATAGCGTGGATTAGGTAGGTGGGCACACAAAGGTACTGGGAATCAGTATTATAAGTGGTTGGTTGACCAGTGAGTACTTCTGGTTTGTGATAACATTTGCTTTCCTATGCAACTCTATAAATGTGGGGACTTGGATCATTTAAAAAAAAAAAAGACCCCTTTAAAAATAAGCAACTTCCATTTTTGAGAAACTATATTATTCTACGATAATTTAACTGGAAATACTGATGTCTCCATCACCAAACGCTACCATGCCACTGGCTACTTAGGATAAAGCTATCCTCCAAAACAAAAATGCTAAGTTAGTAACACTGTCACTGGGGTTGAAGAATGCTTAGATTCTATTAACATTATGAAAACTGACTGTATGACTTTGAATTTTGTTTCATAATCTATAAAAGCATACAACAATGGTATCTACACCTTCTATGTAGCAATTCTCTCATTTAATTCTTACATGTAACATATTAGAAATTCACTGACATAGTAGGGCTTACTAGATTTCATACTTTTAAATGACAGTGTCTATGATTACTGGATTTTGGTCCTTTATGCCCTCATTATAAATTTCTATCATAGCACCTGCAACAATCTACTGCACTTATTTACATATATCTCTGTCTTCACCACCAGAATATGAATTCCTCAAATGCAAAGCCCATTTATCTTACTCATTGTTTTGCATGTCAGGCATAAAGCAGACATTTATAAAAATGCTTTTTGCTAAATGAGGAAACAAAATATAAAGTGAGTTTAACACCTGCTCCTATATGCTATAAAAATCAATAAAGAAAGTACACTGTCCACCCTAAAACACTAAATAAGTGCCAGATGATATGATTTTTCCAACAAACAGAAGACAATGTCAAATGAATCACGTTGAACAATTCATGTTTTATTTTTAGGTCTAGCAGAGGCCATCAGTAATCAAGGTGAAAAGACTTTCTATTGGAAGATTTTTAAAATTAACCACTTCAAGAACTGTAGCTCTGTGGTATCCAAAACCCTTTAAAAGAGTCTGCCTCAGATATATTCCTTCCAAGGTTAAAATTAAAGCCAAGTTACTCATTCAGTTGATGTCAGAACAAGACATTTACTTCATACACTCAGAAAGATTTAGCAATATTACAGTTCCACTCACACACATCCTTTCCAGGTACCAAAACAACTTACATATAATGCATGTGTGTACATGTGTGTATACATACATATGTGTAATATGCAGTAAAGTTAAATATGTATGTATACTGCATATTATCAAACTTATTGAAAAAATTAAATGTTACTCAGCAGAGCTACCCAAAGACAAGGGCAATACACATACACACACATGCACACACACATACTCACACGCACGCACGGGCATATTACATATAATTCTGTATTTATATACCTATATACACACATGTATTATAGATAAAGCCTATAATATGGGTGTTATTTTAGCACACTATGCTACAAATGACAACTACAAGGAATTAAAAAGGTAACTATATACTTGAAAAGATAAAGGTTTAAAAATAAAATTTAAAACAAAATTTGGACATTTTAGGACAAAGGCTATCCAACGTCAAATGGACTGCACAGCCATAAGCACCAGAGGTTCAGAGGAGAGAGAAAACAACTTCCAGCTAAAGTAAAAAGAGGTTTCACCAAGGACATGAAACTTGAACTGGATACTGAGAACTCCCCAGAAGAATGAGTAGGACTGAACTACAGGAATAAACTAGATACAGTGAAGGACAACTGTAATCAAATGCAACAAGACAAGTAACAGTATGCGGGGTGGCATATGGGAAAAACAAAACGCATATTCTAGTGACCCAGAGCTTTGAAAGAAAAGTGGAAAAACATGAAAAGAGTTTGGTGACTAATTAGATGGGGTCAAAAGAAAGGGAACAAAATAATCTTATCCTCAGAAAAGTGTTCCTTTTAAAAGGATTTTAATCCATTAGAGGAGTATTTTATTACACAATTGTTTCCACGTATAATCGTATACCTTCTCTCCTTTCATTCTCAATTTCACTACTTGTTTGTAATTCCTAGGCACATAAACCTTATGGAAAAGAGGACAACAAAGCAATAAATAGAATTAGAGCTCCAATTCTGTTTCAAAGGATAGTCTTCCTCTTACACTGCAATATTTTGCTCTATGATAGACATAATACAGACAAAACTCTGGTACACTACTCTAAACAATTCTGGGAAACTGCAGAAAAACAAACAAACAAAAAGCATCTTTTTGTCCTGAGGCAACTAACTAGCATATAATCTACAGATGATTTTTTCCCACTATTACAATTTTTAATGAAAAACATTTTTAATTTTAGACATTATCCTACTTATTAGTAGTCATGTTATAGACTTACACTTATATTTAACTTTACTGCATATTATCATGTTTATTAGAAAAAATTTAAATATTACTCATCAGAGTTACCCAAAGACAAGAGCAATGAAATGCAGAATAATCTTGGCTTTTGGAAAATATCATTCTGAGAGATTTCACTGGAAAAGCTTCTAGAATCATCATTTGAAAAAAAAATTAACACAAATATTAAAATTAGATAACATAATTCCCTTTTCATTTCATCTGATCCTGGCTTAGTTTGTAAAACAAGAAACAACCCAATGGATGGAAGAGAAACCAGAGCTGCAACCAGGAGAGAAAAGTATTCACACCTCTACCCCACCACTGTAGAACAGTGCATGGCTCATCCCTATTTCCAAGACCATATCCCCAGACCCTGCGTGTCACAGACCATCTTCAATATGCTCAGCTGGCAGTCTTGGCAAGGAGACTATATCACCCCTGTGTCCCAATCTACAGAGGTAAGTCATCAGATGATGCAGAAATAAAAACTGAAACAGTATGTGATTCCCTTTTTTAATATATAAAGGATTGACTAATGTCTTCTACAATGTCAGTAATACCCTTAGAATTAAAAAAGAACATTTTCATTGTTGTACGTTCTTTTTAAAGATGTAAACAGTAACTTTCTTCTTTAATGCAAACCATGGTACTATTACATTGAAATTTACTGTGCATAATTAATATGTTTTAGAGGAGAGAAGTAATTATGTAGTGGTCTAAGATAAACGTTAGGGATCATGATTAAGAGGGAGAAAAACAAAGGAAAGGTAAAAGGTAAATCAAACTATGCACAATTTGTAATAGAACTGAGGGTGAATTTATAATAGTACTAAGCACTAACGTGTTCTAAAAGCCCTACTAAAATGCAGTCTAACAAAAGCACGTGTTGGCAAAAAAAAAGTGTTTCCCTATATTTGTAGGGAAACAGTTGGCAAAGTCATTATGGAGACAGTTTCCATTTCTAGAGTATATTTCAACCAATCAATATCTTTGGAGATTTCTATAGGAACTTACTTCCATTTCTCAGAGTAAATCTTGGTAAATATACAAAATAACAAAGATAGACAATATGTATAGCAGTATTTTATCTTAAAAACTGAGATCTGTGTTTCTGGTAATAGCTTCCTTTAACATTAAGAGGACAAAAGAAACTGAACTTAAAACTTTCCTTTTATTAGCCAATTCTAAGCTAAATATTTCCTATAAAGGACTTTAAGCAACCTGAACAAATATTCATGGAACACCAAGGAACATTGTTAAATGTCTTTTTGAGAACTGCTTTTGTTATGTCAATGCTTGAACATAAGCTAATGACCCAGGAACTGTCATTCATTTCAAAACCAATTTAAAAAAAAAATTGCTTCGAGAAAACTAAAACCTTCTATAGTTCAAAAATACTATTAAGGTAAATTTAAAATTCCACATACAAAACAGAAAAAATTCTCATCAAAAATAAAGACACCTCAGATTAGGAGGGTCTCTGAAATGCTCATAATTAGAAATCAAAATACAGAAAGAACCAATATTAGTACAACATAAACTGGGATTGTGGCAAGAATATGTGAAAGCAAGAACTCAATTTGCAAATCACTTACTAACATGGTTTCAAGCTTCAAAAGAATGTATATAATTTAGCATTTTGAGAGTGGCTGGCGGATGCTATTATTATGCCAGGACCAGTAGCATAAACTTTGAGCATCCCCAGCAAACCAGGAGCCAGGATAATCCTACTTATTCTCCTGCGTATTGGAACATGTGTAAAGGGATCAAATATTCAAATTTTCTGTTACAGCTGAAAATGAAGAAAAGCAGCAACAATCCAGCCAGGGCAGATAAGGATAAAGAAAAAAAGAAATATGGAAGACCGATTAAACAAACAAACAAAAAACCCTAAGATGTTACCTGGTTTTTTTTCATATACAGTAACTATAACCATAATCCATAATACTATGTATCATATAATACAACGATTTTTATAGAAAGCTCATTTACTCAACATTTGTAATTAAAATGCTTTATAAAATGTCTACTACATATAAGGCACCAAGATAGGCATTGTGAAATTTGCAAATATTCATAAAACTGGTTCCTGATAGAAAGAAGTTTAATATATATCAAGATTGTAAGACATCAACATTACAGAAAAACAAAATAAGTAGTTCCTTTACTAAAAACAAAGCTAGATGCACATAAAATAATAATAGCAAATGACTGGATTTACCCACAGTTTTTGGGTATAATTATATATACCTAACTATACTAATTTGTCTGTCAAACTCTTAACATTAACACATCTCTAAGGAACAATTACCACTACTTCTAACTCCCTAACAAAATCAACATTCATAAAAATCTCCTCCTTCTACTGTTTGTGTTTATTCTTTAATGGTACAAGGTTACCTCGGAATATATCCAATCTAAGCAAACTATGTTTCCATAGTACAGTGCTTCTCTAAGGGTGGCCTATGAGGCCTCTGAAGAAGAATCTCCTAGAGTACTTTTAAGAGTGAGACTTTAAAGACTCCCTGGCCCCTACCCAGGACCTTCTGCATCAATCCCTGGGATGGGATACCAGAATTTCTCTTTCTAAAAATAAGCCTCCCCTCCCACCATGGCCCACATGCACACCCACATTCATTTGGGAACCACTGCTCTAGAGAACCACTCCCTTTGTATAATGATGTAGAGAATTTAGTATATGATGTTTTCTTATTGTGTAGTTAAGGTATTTGGGACACTGTCCTTATCTAAGTTATGCAATAGATAAGTTATAATACAGGCTGCACCTCATAAGATCATCTTACATATTACAACAACTGAATCACAAATAGCACTACAAAGATTCAGGAGATCAAATGAGTGAGAGAAGTAACAAATGCTATGACATTTAGAAAAGACTTCACAGGAGATGCTGATGTGATAAAGACCTATCACTGGCAACAGGGAGCTGGTATTGTAGCAGGAAAAGCCGCGGGAAATGGATCTCCAGAACACCGAATACAGAAAGCAAGGGTTTATTACAGCTGGGAGCTGAGGCAATGATTTGTCCAAATTCAGCTCATCTAATAAAGGAAGGTTCTGCCTTTATATAGGCTTATACTTTAGATGTTACACGTGGAAGAATCTTAGGTTTATAGCTTTAGAAATCACATATGAAAAGGGTCTCGGTTTACAGCTTCAGGAATCACATATGAAAGGGTTCTGGTTTACAGTTTTAGGACTCACATGTGAAAAGGTCTCTGTTTACAGTTTCAGGAATCACATATGAAAGGGTTCTAGTTTACAGTTTTAGGACTCATATGTGAAAAGGTTTCTGGTTTGATCTTGTTATAAGTAAAAATAGTGTCTTCCAGAGAGTTTCCCCAAGACCAAGCGTGTTATTTTCAGGAAGGAGATTCAGCAGGCGCCAGCTGGCCTGTTCTCTCTTCTATTGAGATGCACAGTGGATGACAGAGGGGGAGGGAACCCCAGATGCCTGGGTCTCCTTCCTCAGTATTTGTGGCTAAGACCACTAGAAATTCCCCATTACTTTCAAATGTTGCCACCAAACTTATTGGGGAGTAGATTTTCTAAGTAACTTGTATAAATAAATACTTGGCAGATTCATGTCAGAAATAAATCAGGACTAAAGAGTCTTTAAAATCCTAAGCCAAGTATTTCAAGTATAGTAAAAGCAAAGAGAAATTATAATGATCAAATTTTCCACATTTTTTTCTAAAACATGACCAGACCTTTGAATTTTTCTCTTTTCTTAATATTGTGCTAATATGTTTCTCTGTATTTCATTCCATCGTGTTCTTAAAATTATCAGTCCTTGGGATTTATTTTACACGCAATGGCTAGAGAACAGGTTATACATTTGGATAAACTATTCCATTCACCAGTTCCTATCTTTCCTAGAGAAGATTTCTGCTATAAGACAGGAAAAGCAACTTAATTTACTCATGAGTCTGGAAAAAGGAACCTAGTAGGCTCTAAAACATAAGCACCAAATCTGTATCTGCACCATCTGCACAATGTCCAGGACAGGGTAAGAGCTCAATATTTATCTGTTAAATGAATGAATAAACAAACTCAAGAGTTTCTCCTTCAGATTTGCATTCTGCAATCCACTCTTTCTGCTTATAAGCATACCTGGTTCTGGAAGTGTGTATCTTTACAAGGCCTCTTTGGGGTTATAGAGAAGACTGAATCAATGTGTCTTCCTTGCAAATGGCTTGGTCAATGTGTTTGCTCTGCTAACTTGGGGTGTCCCTCAGATACACCATTGGAAAGTTTAGATTTGAAGGGAAGGTAATAGAAAGACTGATAATGGACAAATGCATTCTCAAACCCAGCTTTACCAGTAGTAAAACTTGTATCAGATTGACTTTTATATTTCTCTATTTCAGTTGGTTCCAAACTCAGAGAGGGACAAAGCTCGTGAGACTGCTACCCTCTGTAAACCAAAAAACAGATGTGCCTCAGAAATATATCTGATTGGGAAAACAATACTCGATCTCATGTATTCTTTTAACCAGCATTTAGTGAAGCCTACCATGCCGTAGGCAGTAAACTAAATGTAGGGAATACAAATACAGTTGACAATCCCTGGACAATCCCTGGACAATCCCTGGCCTTTTAGAAGCTCCTAATCTTGTGGGAAAAGATAATCACATACAGAGAGAATTATCTCTGTGATAACAACTATCACAGGTTACTATGAGATGATAGCTAATGGGGTAACTGACCTTTCTGCAAGAAGTAATGACTAAATTAAGTCTTGAAGGAAAAGCAGGAATCAGGCAAAAAGGAGAGGATTATCATTCCCAGGCAAAAGAGCCACATCTATTAAGGCTCTTTAGAGATTTAATCAATGTGGTTTTAATTTGCAAGTATGCATAAAGTTCTGCAACATGAGAAAAATGCCTAGGCAAACTTGCAGGAGGCTGACTTGGATCCAACTAAGTAAAGAAGGTAGAGGAGATGGGAAGGTTTGGACAATCGGTTGGATGGTGGTGCCACTGACCAACAAGGAAGACAAGAGGATACACTTTGGAGTAAAAGAAGGATATGAAGAAGAGATAATGAATTGTGTTTTGCACATATTAAATTTGAGGTAAACTTGAAGGTGGGATATCCTGCAGCAGACAATTGATCTAAACTAGAAACAAATTTAAAAACCAAAAGCATTTAAGTGATAGCAAAAGCAACCAGATTAGCTGAGATCATCAAAGGTGAATAAGGGAGATAGATAATCCTGAGGAAAGAAAACATTTAAGGGATGATTAGCAGAATAAGAGGAGAAAGAGAAGACCTCTGAATACATAGAAACTACAAAAGGATAGTTAGAGAACACAAAGAATAATTTTTCAAATGCTGTACTTTTTACAAAGGCACCAGTTATACAGATAAAAGATACAGGTACTTTTTCAAATGCTTTAGTAATAAGGAAACATCAGAAAAAGAAATTAAGATCATTTTAAAATGCAAGTAAACAGGAAAATATGATTTTACAATAATATAATTTAAAATTTCAAGATGGACTAAATATTGTGACCACGATAAATCACAACAATGGCAGTGTCAAAACACTCAGACTGAAAATCATTGTTCTATAGATGACATCTAACATGGAAAAAAAAGAGACTGGTAACATAGTTTACAACAAGATTATAACTGATTATGTAGGTAATATTAAATTTCCTTAAAAGGATTTACTAATTTATTGCTACTTTAATCAGCTTTTGGCAAGATAAAAGTCTTTTATCTAAAATATAAAATTTAAGATTTCATTGTATAATTTCTAGTAAATGCTGAAGAATGAAATAATAGATTTTAATAAAAACAAAAGGAAAGTTTGAAGATAAAGATATGAAGAAAAAAAATTTGTATAATGTCTGAAGAAACCCCACCCTTCATTTAGCCTTTAATGTTGAACATATGAGAAAAGCAAAGATTACTTCTAACTGGATCAAGAATTGGGCAATGGTCTTATTCTAACAACACATACAGTAACAGAAGTTCCACATTTAAGGCATTCTTCCAAGAGAGACATTCAAAAGACATTTTAAGTATTTCATGACTAGTCAATCAATCAATTAGGTTTATAAGATACTCACTACATGCAAAGTGCCAGGAATGTAACACGTATGTCTTCAAGAAGTTCCCAAACTAGAAAGACTAAACTTCAAAAAATTCTAGTTGTCAGATTTTATTTTTCATTGTCAGAAGACAATTTTAATATTACAGCTGCAGAATTCCCATCAATGCCTGCAAAATCATGATGAACAGGAAGTTCTAAAAGGATGGGAATTTACAAGGCTTTCATGGTTTATCATATCTGTATCTGTTTTTCGTTTCCGTGTAGTTTCATAAGGGAAGGGCTCTTCTCACTCCTCTTTTTATACTCACTAATTTTTTTTTTTTCTAAAATAACACATAGACCATAATTCAATTTCCAATAAGAGATAAAAGAAGTTGTAAATTGTAAATGAATAAACTCAACACCAACGAATTAACTGATAGCTGGTAACTGACTGGCAAACACAATCTGGTTCCTAAAAGAAATACCCTGTTAAAAATCACTTCATTTTGTATATGAGTATATGTATGACCACCTTATAACCAACTAATGCTATAACAATTCTGCTGCTATGCTCACTTCTGTGTCTAAAACCATATTAGCACCAAGTAATCACCTAAAATAACAATATTTAACTTTTCATGCAGCAATTTTTGTATGTAGGGTGTGACAACTCTTTAATGGTCAGAGTTTTCAAGTTTGGGGAACAATAACCTAGAGGAAGATTTCTCGTCACTGCCACAAAGCTCTGTATTTAGCACTTTTGCTTAATAATTTTATAGCTTGGATACCAAGCAAACAGGCAATGTTCTGAGTGTCATGTTACAAAAAAAGGCAGTGGCAAACCAACATGTATGAAGAATAGGCCAGGCTTCTGCTCATGTTGTCCCTGTCTTCAGCTAACTTGCCTCACAGCCTCAGCCCAGCATTATTCTTCAAGTTTTCCTTAACCATCACCTGAAGTTGGGCAGGTGCTACCCTCTCTCTGCTACCATGACCATTGCCATTTGGGTTATCGATTGATTTTTCTCAGAGGTCTATAAGCTCCTCAAGGGCAGAGCTGTGGTTTATTCATTTCTGAAAGACTCAGACAGTGAAATGTTACGTAGAGAAAGAATCCAGAAATGACTGATAAGAAGGTCCACATTATAACAATGTATATCTTTCCCTTCTGTGAAAGAAAAATGCAACCTTGAAAATGTGAAGTCCTCTCTAATATATTAGATTAAAATATTAATCATTTTTAAATTTCAATCAGTTATAGTCAAAATGCTATAATAAAAAAAGAAAACAGCATTTGACTCCACACTTAAAATAAATAGAACGTTTAAACTGATTATCATAAAAACTAGCTGGACATGGTGGTATACACTCATAGTCCCAGTTACTTGGAAGGCTGAGGAGGGAGGATCACCAGGGCCCAGAGGCTTCAGTGAGCTATGGTAATACCATTGCACTGCAGCCTGAGCAACAGAGTAAGATCCTGTCTCAAGAAAACCCTCTAATGTTTTTTTCTTTTAAAAAACAACCTACGGTTGTGTTTCTTGAGCTATAAAGTAAATAAATTTTGGCAGTCAGTGGACATATACCTTAAAGTATAATTTAGTATTTGGCACCACATATATGCCATTACAGGTCATTTTGCCTGACTGTGCTGCAATAAAGCTTTGACCACACACAAAAATAAGATAATTTTTTTTTATTTCTTCAATTTTATCATTTTTGATGTGGTTCTTGTGTTTAAAATGTGCTACTTTCACACACACACGAAGTAATATTTCAGTCGGTTGATCTTAACTATATAGTACATCATAAACACTTACAAATAAGTTAAATTTGAAATCATAGACAATACAAATCGTTTTTTAAAGTCACCACAATACATTCTGAAACTCTGTGACCAATATACTGCATTTCTTCATCAATTAATTAGCCTTTGAGAAAGCCATTCATACTACTATTTGAACTACATCGTTCATAATTTTTAAAACATAAAGCTAATAGTATACTTTTTTCCTAGTCTTGTAACACACAAAAAAGCTAATAATAAACTATAACCCTATAATAGATTTTAACTATTTTATTTGTTGACTGATCTGGCTTTCGCCTTAAGAGTGTGATTACCGACCTTTTTGTATTTATTTTAAAAATCAAAAAAATAAAATAAAATCATCTAACCACAATGAATACCAACATTTCCCTGGCATATTCATTATTGTATATACTAATGTTCTGTTTTAGGCCTTAGCAAAATTTGCGAGGGGGATAATTATTTTAACAACTGTGAAAGAAAACACAGGATCAAGAACAAAGTACAGGAAGGAGATCTTTCTACTAAAACCCAATTTAAGGTAACTTTATCTCAAAGCACTCATTATACTTAATATAGCATAAAGAGTAAACTTTAAAAAATCATAATCAGGTCTTTAGGGAGAGAAGACTTTATTTAAAAAAAATTACTTCCCTCTGCCACAGGAAACAAATTACTTATTAAGAACTTCCTCATTCAGATTTTTAGAGAAGCCAGTATATTTGTATCATTTTTATGCTTTTGTGTTTTCATATTTAATGTCCTCAAGTCAAATCAAGATAATTTCTTCATAATCATTTTTATATAATTCTCTGGATGCTCTTCATTACATATTATTGATCAGAAATGGAATGCAATGTATTATTTGCCTGCAGGAGCTAAGTAGGTATCTTACTGTTAATTAAAGGAAGTTTGGCCCCACTTCATAGATTCTGCAAAAATGAACTGCTGTTGAATTTGACTAACTGCACAGATTGTGGTGTATTTGAAGGCTACTAAGTACAATTTATAATACATAAAAATCTTCATTATTTTAGTTACAAAATGCTCAGCACAGGATATATCACATAGTAAATTTTAAAATATCAGGTATTACTCAAATATTAAAGGATATCATGTGAAAAAGGGACTATTCTGTGATACCCTCAAAGGACATCCTGGATGTAAATATATTTACATCCTGGATGTAAGTATATTCTTGAACCTCAAACCAGAGGTTAGACTAAGGAATCTCTCTGAGGTTCCTTCTATCTCTAAATGCACATGACATTCCAACTCAAATTCAAACAAGCATTAACACATACCAATTCTTGTGGAAAGTAGAGGCACTGTGGAAGATGAAGGAAAGAACCATAATGGAAAATATTATTTAACAAGAACTTATGTGCTTGAGAGGGTAGAAGGATCTACCTATAAACAATACAAATATAAGAGAAATGAGAAAAATAGAAGTCTAGAAAAGCTCCTCAGAGGATGTAAAAGATGAACTCAGCCAAGCATGAACACAAAATGAGTAGAATAGATTATTTCTTAGAGACCAGAAGATGAAAAGACTTTTCTGAGGTGGATTGATTAGGAAAAGTTTCTTCTTTCAAGAAATCTGATCTTTGAGCTAGCCTTTGAAGAAAAGGAAGAAAATGAATAGAAGGAACAGAGTATTCCAGAAAGGCTGAGGGAAACAGGATGTTCTAGAGTAATAAAATGACTAGCCCAGCTGAACGGTAGGTTTAGCTCTGGGGCCTAGAGAAAAACAATCAGAGAGATAAATCAGCAGTAGCTGTACAAACATATATAATAATACATATGTCTCTCTCCTCAAAATTTTAGATGACCTTATATACATATATAGATGGATGGTAAGCTTGGACTTTGCAGGCACTGTAAACAACTCAAAATGTTTGAGTAGGGCAATACTATGATGAAAACATTGTAATTATGTGATTAGTCTTTTTACTGTGTCAAAGGATAAAAAATTACTTGGTGAAAAAATTAAAGATAATTATATTAACAACTATGAGGAAAATGCACAGCCAAGGACAAAGTATGGCAGAGAGATCTTTCTATTAAAAATCTCTTTTAAGACAATTTTCCCTAAAAGGATTTACTATATTTCATACAGCATAAATACAACTTTACAAAATATAACCAGATTTTCAGATTTCTATTGAGAATGCTTTCATTCATTTAATTAGATATTTATTAACGTTATTTCTGATTATATACAATACTGAAGTGGGTATGCAGAAATAATTCCTTTGGCATAAAATACTAACAAGCATACTTTGGTCCTTAGTTCTCTACACTGGTCCTTAGTTCTCATGAGAAACAATCTAAGAAGCATTCATTTCATGACCTAAGAAATATCTGAACAGCAAGTCTTAGCAAGATACAGCAATTACAATAAAGTATCAGGGACTCAGAACACAAGCTAAACGTCAAAAACGCCAACCACAGTGCTGCGGACTTTGACATTTTAATTGCTTCAAAAAAGAAGAAACTAAGTCTACCAATGCCAATTTCAAATTGTTTCATTCATCCTCACTTAGTTCTGTTACCACTTCTTTGTAAGCCAAAGGACACTGCTTCCCACTGAAAGCTGAAGGGACCGATGTTCTGGTAAGAAGCAGTTCTTGTCAGTGTACACTGGCAAATAAGGTTAAGCAGGGGATTGTGACTTAGCTAATGCTGGTTCCCAACTTTTCTCATTTTAATATTTTGATACGTTCCTTCTGAATTAACTTGCTATTCAGGTGACAAGAAAGCCCACTGAAGTTCTTGGTAAATAAAACACTTTATGCTAGAGTGAGATGAATGCTTAAAGTTCAAACCTAGACTCAGAATAACAATGTTTTATTCTTCCTAAGAAGTCATCTGAATGTGGCATTTCCAATTTGTCAAAAAAAGAAAGAAAGAAAGAATGCTGATATTTTCCCAGATGCCTTTAAAAAGGCCGTGACATTTATACAGAGCAAAATGAACATATTAGAAAGAATGAGTATAAAACATTTTATTATATATCACACAAATATTGAGAAATAGAAAAGATAATTAATAGACTATTTAAAAGATAGTTCCCTCAATGCATAACCACGAAAATTCAAATCACTTATTTTAGACTGGTCTTGGAGGTGAACCTATGCACAATCTCTACCTTTTCAGCCTTACTTCCCAATAAAGCATAACATTTTTCACAGCAAAACCTGTGAATGCTCACAGCTTTCAATCAAGTCTCAGATTTTCATTCCAATGTATTTGCTCATACCATTCATTCTGTGGAGAATACTGTTGTCTCAATAGAAAGCGGTATTGGTAATAAGCTTTCAGTAGTAACTTAATATGCATTCCAATTACAAAAAAAGCTCCTGGAGATACAATCTATTATCAACAATTTTAAATACAACTTATGATACTGAGTTGGTAAAGAAAGCAAGAAATCAAAAAACAACCTAAGAATTCCCAACAAATTGTTGAAACAGAAGGACAATGAGTGAAAACATGAAGCATGATTATGGACCTAGAAAACCATGGCAACAGGTTAACAAGCAGGAAAGTGGGAGAGTTCTCAGTTGTCACACTAAAGTACATTAATTTGTGGAAACAAGGCTGTCCATTTACTGGTCAGAATAACTGGACGATTTAAGAGAGAAATTAAGAGTAAATGTGATTTTAAGAAGCAATAGACAAGTGTTGTAGGTTGAACTGTGTTCCCCAAAAAGGTATGTTTTAGTCCTAACCCCAGCAAAGGCTGAATTTACCTTATCAAAAATGCTTGAGACTGAAAGTGCTTCCAATTTTTTATTTTTTCAATTTAAGGGTATTTGCAGAATACATACTAATTGAGCATCCCTAATCAAAAAAATCTGATATTCAAACTACTCCAAAGAGCATTTCTTTTGAGTGCTCAGAAGTTTCAAATGTTGGGGCATTTTAGATGTTCAGGTTATGGATATTCAACCTATACCTGCCATTGTGATTTTATTTGGAAATGGGAACTTTGCAGATATATTCAAGATGAGGTCATACTGGATTAGGGTAGGCCCTAAATCCAGTGACTGGTATCCTGATAAGGCAAAAGAAAGATTTGGAGACACACAAGAAGGCTGCATGAAGACAGAAGAAAGAGATTGGAATTATTTTGCCACAAACCAAGGAACTCCAAGGATTACAGTAAATACCAGAAGCTGGAAGAGGCAAAAAAGTATTCTTCCCTAGAACCTTCAGAAGCATGGTCCTGCCCAAACCTTGATTTTGGATTTCTGGACTCCAGAACTGAGAGAAAAATATTCTGTTGTCTTAAGCCACCCAGTTTGTGCTACCTTATTATGGAAGCCCTGAAAAACTAATACATGTAAGATTTCATACAACATGTACACCAGTAACTCCATATTTAGTAGATATACACCATTCCTGAAACCAGTTCAAATACCAAAATGACTTGAAGTCAGCCTCCAGAGAATTTACTCTTTCCTTGATATTTCAGTCACTTAAACTCAAACATTCCTCCCTTATCTCAATAGCAACATACACAGTAACTAAGACAAAGAAATAAGAAATTTTTGTTCAATTCTACCAATTTTTTTCAAGTGCTACATACCCTTCACTTAAGTTTAGGTAAATGAATGTTTGGTCTTAGCAAAAGGAAAAAAGACTAGACCATTAATTTACATCAAAGCTTAATAAGTAAGCACAACTTAAAAACTGAAAATGTTGTAAGTAAAAGTCTGTTTCATTTTAATGTCTGATATATATCTATTACAGGTTATATTGCATCATCTCCCCCCAATTCACATGTTAAAGTCATAATTTCTAGTGCTTCAGCAAGTGACCATATCTAGAGAGAGGGGGTCTTTGCAGCAGTAATCAAGTTAGGATAGGGCCATTAGGGTAGGTCCTAATCCAGTATGACTAGCATTCTTATTAAAAAAAAGAAACGTAGAGACACACACACATACAGTCAGAACTCCAGGTAGATGGCTATCTACAAGCCAGGGAGATGCCTGGAACAGATCCTTCCTTCATAGCCCTCACAAAGAACCCACCTTGCCAACACCTTGATTTCAGAGGTCTACCCTCCAGAATAGTAAGACAATAAATATCTGTTGTTTAAACCATCCATTTGTTGTGCTTTGTTGCAGCAGCCCAGCAAACTAATACATCAGATTCTAAATCCAAGTGTTTTTCAAAGGCACAAAATCTGGTTTCATGGATATTGTGCAAATACAGTAGAAAACCAGAAGACTTAACCAAATGGCAACAGGGTCCAATCTACTCCAGGAATTCCTTGCTCCTACCTATCCCTCATCTGTTCGGCAAATATTTGAGTGTCCACTAAATTCTAGGTTTGATCTTATTTAATCCTCAGAATGACCTTAAGAGGTAGATATTGATATTTACATTTTACAAATAGAGAATCAGAAAGACAATAATTTGCCCAAGACCATACAACCAAAGACATGGAACACGGATCTGTTTAGGAGCCTGTAAGCCTGTACGCTTAACACTTTATATACTGTACTACTTTCCTGAGATAGCTCTTTTTGAAAAACATAAAATAAAAAATCTGAACTGTCTAGTTTGGAGACTAAAGCAACGTAGTCAAAACCTTGTGAAGCTGCCAAAAAACTATACAATTACTGCCACTGCTCTCTAGAGATACAAAACTCAAGTCAGATGGTAGAGAATGGGGAAGTGATACCCTGCTTGAGAATCTGTCATATTATAAAACTTACCACTTCTAGAAATTATCTTCTTTTCCTATCATAGGGTTACTCTGAGCTAAAAAAAAAAAAAGTCCCTAAGAATACAAGAACATGTAAGACAGGAAAAAAGAAGCCTTTTATGCTGTTAGAGTGTCTGCATAAGAAGTTATTGGTAAACTCTCAGCATACCAGACCACAAGCAAGAGCTATAGGGAGGACTTTGCCATCCTTGCTACATGCACATCTTAGGAAAAGGGCACTTTTACTTTACAAACTCACAGCCAAATAGCCATTGCTGTTCAGGGTCTAGAATGTCATAAAGCTTTTCTACCCACAGTGAACCATGCACTGAAGTTTCGGCTTACGATAACAAAGCACTCTGGCACAAGTGTCCTTAAACTGACCAAAAAAATAATGGAAGTATTTTTACATAACCTTTCACAAAATTCTAGCAGCAAATCCATCCCTAAGCAAAATCCAGTATTGAAGCTAAGGTCCAATTTTATTTTGCAAAACTAAGGTGAGAATCCTCTGCTGTACTGCAACTTCAGCATGCAGAAAAGTCCATTTACGCTTTCCTGAACATATTAAAATGCTTGTCATTATAGTAATCTGATACTGAAAGCTTTCAGGCTTTTTAACTTACATATAGTATATAATATATATAAAATCCAGAAGTAAAAATATCTTTCTTACAATTAAAAGGTTAAAAAGAACTGAGATTTCAGTCTTTCACTTTCGTAAGTCTCCTAATAATTACCAGTGTGTGTCCTAATGAGCCAAAATCTAGCAGGAAGAGAAAAGGTGGAAGCATCTGAAAAAGTAACCGTCCAGGTGATTTCCCAGGGATTTTGTTTAATATAAAAATAAAGTCTCTCCATACCATTAAAACATGTAAATTTTATGGCATGCATATATCTCAATAAAGCTGTTTTAAAAAGCAATTAATTATTTCCTTCTGTATACTTATTGTGACTTTAATAAGCATTAGTAATACTAAGGTTACAGTTTAAAATTCCACTACCCTATTGTCCAAAATGAAAAGCTGAATATGGGGGGAAAACAGATAGCTTTGAGGTTTTCTGCAGATTTTTAGGTAAGGTTTAATCACTGACAAAGGACAGTATCTGCTTAAATAAACTAAGGCACCATAGTTTAGGAAAATAAACCCATAAATCAAAAAATATTAGTTTGTTGCCATTATGAGCATAAAGAATCTATCACAGGCAATGACTAAGACCTTTCTTAGCTAACTAAGTTGCTTTGAGTTATTTTAATTAAAAGTCCTCTAAATAATTCACAAGTAGGATATGAGTTATCTCATGCAAAACTTAAAACAGCTTTAAAACCCCAATTACTTAAATTTTAAAAAAAGAATTTATTTCCTATTAGTCACGGAGCAACAAAAGTGTTAAGTCTGTAGGAGTGTTTGTAACTTCCAAAATTATTTTTAGAAGAAATACATTTACTATACCAACATCATTGATTCTGCATATAGATTTCATAACACCCACAGCATCTATGCCATATGTTAAAGATTTTCATTTGAATTGAGATTACATTTTCTGATTAAACAGTAACTGAAAAGGTAAGTAGCACTCTAACTGCTTATCTAAAGAGAATATATAGTTTAAGTGATTTCTCTATCCAACATTTGAAGATAGCAACATATAGCACAGGATTTGCTGAGCAGAACTAGTTAAGTAAAATATTCAATTAAAAAATTATTCTACTAATTTAAACATTCAAGATTCAATGCCTGATACACTCTCTCCAACCTTCCAACTAAAACCAAGAAACCCTAAACATTTTATACTCACTCCATACATGAAATTATAGTAACACAAAGTCAAAAGCCCAAGACTGCTTTAAATTTTAACCTATTCTTTTAATTTATCACAAACACACACTGGAGTAACAACATGTACAAGATATTTTTACATTAATCATATGCCTGTAAGAAGAAAATAAAATCTTTTCTAGTCAATATTTTTAAATGGCTCATAAACCAAAATCTGACTCTAAGAATTCAATGTATTACCAACTGACTAAATTACTTCATGTTCAAAGATAAGCGTTACTACTACTGATGTAGGGAGAAAAAAAAACAACAACAAACCAATTTTTTGTAGCACTGTACATAAAGAACCTGGAAATCTGTATACATTTGGAGAATTCATTTTATTACTGCAACTATAAAAATAAACTTAACTTACTCTTACAGATTAAAAGAATCAAAAGAAAATTATCTCACCTCTATGCAAATACTTAGTCTTTAGCAGGGCTGAATTACTGTTCAATTTTAGATGAAAATATTAAGAATGGTTGAAACAACTGCCAATTTTGGCAAAAGCAAAGCATCCAAACCACACTTAATTATACTCAGCCCTCTCTAATCTTCTCTGAACTGCTGTACAAAACGCTTTTAAAATTGTACATCCCTTAATCAGCAGGTTGCTGTGCTCTGTCAGGACAGGATGAACATTATTTCTATGCTGCTGAAAAGAGAGAAAAGAGCCTGTTTACTGTGTCAGACCAAGTAAATGCTCAGAAACCAACAGATGGGGAGGAAAGGAGAACAGTATTCACTGTGGAAAAGGAAAAAATATTACTGAAAACTCCAAGAGCTAACTGATACTCTCAGGTGACAGCTCAAGTCTAATGCCCCTCAGTTCCTTGTGTGAAATAAAGCAGTTTCCCAGCATTACATCTGCTCTCTGCAAACCATTTAGTTGTTTTACAAATACACATCATTATGATTCTCAAGATGGCAAGGGGTTGATAAATTACTAATAGTTTAGTTCTCTATTATTTATTTTAGCTTACATTTCTGGAGCCACCCTAATTTCTACTTGCAAACTGCACAATTTACAGTTTACATCCTCTCACCCAATTATAGTTTGACAATCACCTCCCCCAGCTAGAAAGCTGTGAAAAGACAGTTAAGGCCAGATGTATAGGACAGAACTGCCATGGCTAAGACTCAACAATCGTTCTTAAGTCCCAAAGCTTAAAACAAATTGTTTCATAAATTACCTTTATTGTCATAGTATCAGATCAAACTGTAAGAGACTGTCCAGTGTTTCTGTTCTTGCTATATTGGAATATTCAAATGCTACTAAAAATAAGTGTGAGTCATTTGAGTCTTGCATAACTCTTTTCCTGCAAACATTTGTTGCAATGGTATTTGTTCAAAAAAATGACCCGCCTTCTCCCTCTTTGGTTCCTTTGCCTCACTCCATCTTTAAATGAACATGTTCCTCAAGAATTTACCCTCAGCTTCTTTAGCCTCTATTCAGCCTATTCTTTTGTAATTTTATGCACTATTATTCCTACAAACATAACCTGAATGTCCTTAAGGCACTGTACTCATCATATCCTAAAATGGACTCATC
The DNA here is from genome assembly GCF_030222135.1 of Aotus nancymaae. Taxonomy (NCBI): domain Eukaryota; kingdom Metazoa; phylum Chordata; class Mammalia; order Primates; family Aotidae; genus Aotus; species Aotus nancymaae. The sequence continues at coordinate 80,075,845 of NW_026988450.1, read as the reverse complement.
TTCCATCTCAATTTCCCCAAACTGCTCCTCCTCCAAAAAGTCCCTGTAGCAAACCAGAACCATTCACACATATGATAAAGCCAGAAACCTGAGTAAATACTTACTCCTCTTTCTCCCTCAATCCTTTAATCCAATTAAGGCTATCAATTATATTTCCTCAAGTGTTCAGATTCATTCACTGCAGTCCTTCCTAAAACCACCATCCAAGTCCAAAGCCCATCATTTAGACTACTGTATTTTAATAATCTCTAACTGCTTTCCCTCCAGACTCATTCACATGTTTATATAGCAACTTGTGTTTCTTTTCTTAGTGACATCTATTACATTTCTTTGATTCACTTTACAAACATACATTGAATGTGTGCCATGGTCCAAAACTACACACACAGTAATGAAGGAAAGAAAGCAGAGGCCCTCTAAAGCTCCCTGTCTCATCACTGTAACTACATGCTGAGCCCTTTTCTTCCCCATCAGACCAAACTCCATGAAGGCAAGGACGATGTCCCTACTGGTGTCCATATGTCCTGTATGAGGATACTAATGTATCCCCTCAGTGTCTAGCATAATAATGACATAGTAGGTATTCAATAAATATATCAATACAAGACAAAATTACCATGCGCGTGTGTGCACATATACACAGCCTTACATTCTTCACCTTCCACAGCACTACTGTCTCACTTCAACTGCTTAATGGTTATTTCCTCCTGCATGACTCGTCTCAAACATTTTCCTCAAACCGGCATTTCTCCTTTGACCACTATCTCTGTAGTATATTTTAAGGCACTCAAGTTTAGCTGTCTTCCATGCATCTTCCCCTTGTTCCCTTCTTCCAATCAGATATGCAGTCTCTCCCCTGGGCCCCCAACGGCACCATTCTTGTGGCGCTTGCCATTTCTTTCTCCGTGATAGCTATTTATACCCATAAATAAGGTAAACTTTTGAAGCTAGGGACTGCTTTATTCACCTTTGTATTCTCCAGCCAGCAGTGCCTTACAAATGTAAGCCCAAATATATTTTCTAAGAGAAATCCAACAGGAAAATAAGAAAAATTAAAAGAACATTTGTGATTCTAGGAACATACTGACAGTACCTATGACTGAAATGACTATAAGAAGAGATTATAAAATCTCCAATCTTGGAGATCATGAGAGGAAAACAGGTAAGATGCTATTAGCTAAATAGCTTTTATTTCTGCCTCTAGGTTCCCAAGCTATTGACTGTAAAACAGCTTAAATTCTTGTCAGAGGGCATATTCTAATGTCTAATACTATAACCTCAAACCTTTTAAAAGAAGCCAACATTATTTCCCTACTGAAACAAAATGCAGACTGTCGCACACACAAAAAAAGAGATAAAAATAGAGCTGCTTCACTATTCACAATAGTAAAGACATGGAATCGACCTAAATACCTATCAATGACAGACTGGCTAAAGAAAATGTGGTCTATATATACCACAGAATACTATGCAGCCATAAGAAAGAACAAGATCATATCTTTTGTGGGAACAAATGGAGCTGGAGGCTATTATCCTTAACAAACTAACACAGGAACAGAAAACCAAACACCATGTTCTTATTTATAAGTGGGGGCCAAATGATGAGAGCTCATGGACACAAAAAAGGGAATGATGGACACTGGGGCCTACTTGAGGGTTGAGGGTGGAAAAAGGGAGAAGAGCAGAAAAAGTATTGGGTGCTAGGTTTAGTACCTGGGTGCAATAATATTACAACGATCCCCTGTGACACAAGTTTACCTATTAACTAACCTATAAATGTATCCATGAACCTAAAATATAAGAAAAAAAAATAGAGCTGCTCCAGCTGAAACTGGTCAGGTAGAGAGGGCCACCTGCAGTCTTGTCAGCATCCTTCCCACACAAGTCCTTATTATACTTCATTGAAGAAATGTTGAAAACTTGGCTCTAAATGCAGCTCAAGCTTCCCTTGTGCCACCCTCACTGACTGTATTGATCAATGTGGGTCAAGAGCAACATGGAATCCTCAGGAACCAACAATGAGGATGCTGTGCCAGGGGAAGGAGCTTCTGTACAGATATTAGAAACAGAACTGTCCTGGAGCAGACACCCCCATCACTGGAAGACCACACAAAGAAGCAAGACGGAACCAAGGGAAAAGGGGTCATGACAAGTCACTTAAGTCTGCTTCCAATTTGAGTTGTGAAAAGTAATTGGACCTCTGAAATTCACATACTCCAGCCCAGCTAAGAAAATAGGAGAAGCCATAGAAACTGAGCACCAGAATCTTAGGTGTTATGCATTTGCCTCGAATGTCCTCCCCACTGTAGATGTCCTTCTAGAGCCAGCTGCAGCAGATGGTGGGATGATAATGCAAGAACTGATAACCTGCTGATTCTAACGACATGTTCATAAAGCATTTCCACCTCTAAAGCACAATTACATAAATTCTATTGCATCTAAATGTCCCCAGAAGATATTATCTTCAACCATTTAGAGGGTTAAAAAGCTCATACAATTATTTTTAACTAAATTAAAAAAACAATCTAAGATGTTATAAATGGGCCGTTGCTTTAGCTTGGCACAGTACCTTTGCAAAGTTTATGAGATTCCAGGAATTGACAATGCCAACCTTGGAAACCTTACATTTCACTCTGCTCAGCAGGAGTGAAATTCATTCAAAGTTAACTGCAACAACAGCACAAGGAACTTGGTAGCTAATTGCCAAGACAGCTGTTCAGAAACACCAATTAAGTGGCAGGGATGTGAAGAACCGTTAGCATTATCCAGAAAACTACTGCAGCAGAAATACTCTGGAGTTCAGGTAATAACAATAAAAAAGTAGAGCTGAATAACTCACCAACTAAGAATAAAAACAAAAATAGCATTTAGGAGGACAGAATTCCTCTTAAAGACCATAGAGCAAATGGCTTAATGCCAATTTAAGAATACAGAAAACTCTTGATTCAGAAGTAAAACAAAATAAAAAAACCTGACTAGTGTTTTCTTCTTCCATAAAAATCAGAATCACACTATCTAATAACACTTAAGGTCAGACAGCAATAAATACATAGGCAAAAAAGAGAATATGATACCCTACATGGAAGAAGAAAATATTAGTTCATGTTTGCTTTAGAATATACTTGAGAGCTGCCTCATTTCAAGAACTGAATAGATCTGGCAAATACACATGATGAGAGAATTTTGACAAGTCTGACATATTAATCACAGGAGAAATTGCCAACATTCATTTTGTGATCATATTTCCCTAGAACTGTATTCAACTCAACACAGGATTATTCAAAAAAGAAAAAATAAGAATCTGTCAGTTCCCAATAAACTGATCCCCCACATCATGACTCATCTTAACCTTTCAGGTTTTCATGATTTAAACCACCATTTAATAAGGCAGAAATTACTTCCTCCTCCTCCTTTCAAAAACAATATATAAGTCATAAGAAAAAAGCCCGAGTCCTATTTTTGAACAACATAATCCACCAACGATTGCTCAAAGTCTTTCACAGATTTTTACATGATAGCAATCAGACAGCTAATGCACTGTTTTCCTAAGCCAGTATGGTCAAAACTATTTGATCGGTAGGTAACTCAAAGTTCTTTTCCACAGGCTAAAGAAAAACCAGTTCAATGCAGTATTTTAATGTGTCATTTCAAGTTTTGAAAAAAATTACAAAAATGTTGAAAAAATTATATTAAGCTGTAAAAACATCTTAAGCATCTTCTTCCCTGACTGTAGAATGCTAACTGTAGAAAATATGGAAAACACAAATTACAAAGAAAAAGGATAGATCCCCAAAAGTGAACTTACGGTGTCAATGGTATAAGAATTGTTAGTATATTTGATAATATATTGCCAAGTCTTTCCAAAAATATTGTGCCAATTTAAACTTTTGCCTTTTCTACTGTATTTCACTGCTTCTGCATGTTATTAAGTCTTTTGGTAATCTGAAAGACCAAAAATGTGTTCTAACCACATAGGATTCATAGTATTTTGCTTTCAGATTTGTACAAATGCTGTAAATTATAATTTTTTCCTATTTGATATTAATTTTGAATCCTTCTTCATATAGTTAGCCATGGGTTCTATCTTGCTTATCTCTCATCCCTTCCATGTGCCATGCAGGTTGTAGGATGTATGTAGCTGTGAGCACACCCACCCAGGGTTCAGATGAGCTGGGTTCTAGTGCCACACCACTACCTAGCTGAATGGCACAGTTAACCTACTGTTGGGCCTCAGAAAACATACTCTAAAATGAAGGTCTCAAAAACAGAAGTTTTTCTCTGACCTTCTCCTGCCTTCCTGTCTCTCAGTCCCATTCTCCCTCAAGACTAGCTATAGAAACCGGAATTGTTTTTCCCCCAAGGTGGGTTATAGAAACCAAAACTCTTTTCCCCCAAAGCCAGTCATAAAACCAAAAAATATTACTCTAACTTTCCCTCAGCCCTTCTGTGTAAAAACTGATCATAAAGAAATCACCTGACCTACCTTGTTTGACTGTGGGTCACAAGACCCCAACCCAGACAGGGTCCTGCCCTATACCCAGAAGAAGGGAATACATGCTCAGAGAATCCAAGAAAATTCTAGATGGGCCTTGCTGAGTTTCCCCACTCAGTCTGTTAACATTAGATCATATGTATTTTGGCTAATATTTCTATATACTGTCCATAGTTTGTTGAACCTAAGCATAAAAATGAGCATTTTCCCCTGTATCTTTGGGTTTTCATTCTGAAGGCTCTCGTGTGTATATACGTTATATAAATTTGTATGCCTTTTCTCCAATTAATCTGCCTTTTGTGAGTTGACTTTTCAGGGAATCTTCAGAGGGCAAAGGGTAACTTTTCCCTTGTCCCCAAAACTACTTTGGTTTCACTTTCCCCTTAATGATTAGATAAAACATCCTTTTAAGTTCCAAATCCTATTCAATTTCATTTTTTCCTCTCTTAAAGTTCCTCTTCTGGTGATCTTGCAATTCTTAAATTAACTCTCTTCATAGATACCAATTTTAGAAAAGCCTTACTGAATATCCATCTATATATTAAATAATACTTTAAAGATTTCAGTTAGGCTAACAGAGAAGGTAAGAAAAAAGAAAAACAAGAAAAATAATGTTAAAAGATTAGGGAGAAAACAGACAAAAAAGTAGAAAAAAGGTATACTTATATTGACATCATATATTTGGCAAATAATGATATTCTTCTACAACCTCAGTTAGGATGCTTTACTCAGAGAACTGCCACTGTGGTGATTCACTTCATTTTTCCATCTTCGTATGCCTTTGAATTGCTTCAAATTACATGCAACTTTGGGTGATAACCTGCATTTTTCTGGGGAAGAATAATCATGGCTTTCATCAGATTCTCAACAGGGTTCAATTCATTTAGCAAAAAGACTGAAGACCCCTTAACCTAGACAAACAGCTCATGTCCTACCTTCTGGTCCACACTCTCTTCCCTGAAGCAGCTGGGGAACACACTGGCATTTTCTGTGCCCTCCTCTTTATTTCTGAGAATATCTGTGACCTGTTTCCCTCAGTGGTACCAATAAAAACCTCTCTACTCCCGCTATAGGATGAAGGGGTGCTCACTTCCTACAGGGACTCCTCCAGAAGAGATGGTCCCTGACATATAAAAGGGAGCCTGTAATGGAACTGGTATCCATACAGAAACACTGTATGATTCAGAGGTACAGAGAAAATATCTTAGTGATTCTTTCTTTAATAAAGATTAGAATCATGCTAATATCTAAAGAACAAAAAATAAATATGCAAATAGGCGAATCTGTTTGCTTACAAAGAATCAGATTCATTCACTGAAATCCATCCCACCACTACAGAAACACTGCAAATGATAACTGGATCATTCCATGCCAGAGCTGAGCCATGTAATGAGTAAAATGTGGTTTTATCCTAAAAATCAGTATCTTCATTTGACCCATGGAAAAATAGGGCCTCTGCCTTGCCTTGCAAAACACAGAGAACTATCTCTCCTTTTACAGGGGTATGTGTGGGTGGGACAGTGCACGGCGTAGTGATAACTGAAAATCACTGCCCTAGAAAACCAGAGTAAGGCTGGGCACAGTGGCTCATGCCTGTAATTCCAGTACTTTAAGAGGTTGAGGCAGGCAGATCGCCTGAGCTCAGGAGTTCGAGACCATTCTGGGCAACATGGTGAAACCCTGTCTCTACTAAAATACAAAAAAAACTGGCCAGGCATGGTGGCACAGGCCTGTAGTCCCAGCTACTTGGGAGGCTGAGGCAGGAGAATAGCTTGAGCCCGGGAGGCAGAGGTTGTAGTGAGCCGAGATTGCACTGCACTCCAGCTTGGGCTACAGAGTGAGACTCCATCTTGAAAAACCAGAGAAAGATTGCTGCAGCTGTTTTTGCTTCAAGTTGCCCATTCCATGTTCAGAAATCCTGAGATGGAAAAGTACAGTATTGAAGGAGGGGAACCTGCCCACCTTGGCTGCCTGAAGGAAACTGACAGTCAATCCCAGGCCAGGGTCCGGCAAGACCCTGGTGTACCCCAATAGACTGCTACTGACTGGATCAAGCCTGCAGGCTACTTGAACCTCTGGATTGAGAAGGCAATCTCTGGGGAGCGGGCTGGGGACCCTGCATGGGAAAGCAGGCCAGGCTAAGGGCATAGTATGGTCTATAACATTTAAATATTTAGAGCAGTGGTTCTCAACCAGGGACAATTTTGTCCCCCAGAGGACATTTGGCAATGTCTAGAGACACTTTTAGTTGTCACAAGCTTGGGGCAAGAGGGTTACTCCTGGCTTCCAGTTGGGAGAAGCCAAGGATGCTGTTAATGTCCTAAAATGCATAAAACAGCCCCTGTCACCCCTACACCTGTCCCAGACATCAATAGTGTAAAGACTGAAAACCCCTGATTTAGACTACGATTTGAAGACTTCCATTTGTATTCTTGTCTCAGACCTCAAATATGGTACAGACAGGCCCGCAAAGAACCCAATCATAAACTATATATATGTGTGTGTGTGTATGTGTGTATATATCTGTATATACATATATGTATATACAGACATATATATATATATATATTCTTCCTTTTTAGACACAGGGTCTTACTCTGTTGCTCAGGCTGGAATGTAGTGGTGAAATCACAGCTCACTGCAGGCTCAGCCTCCTGGGCTCAAACCATCCACCTGCCTCAGCCTTCAAATAGACAGGACTACGGGCATGTACCACCATACCTGGCTAATTTTTAATTTTTTTGTAGAGAGTCTACATTGCCCAGGCTGGTCTAGAACTTTTGGCCACAAGTGATCCTGTCACTTTGGCCTCCCAAAGTGCTTAGATCACAGGTGTGAGCTACCATGCCTGGCCAAATTATAAAACTTTAATGACACTATCTTTATGAAAAAAATAGTTCCAGTTATGGTATCCAAAGAATGACTTATCTGACTCCAGTTACGATTCAATCCATTCTACATATAAGCCAGAAGGGTGGGGGCGTGGCAGGGAGGAGCATGGAACATGAAGAGAGGCTGGCTAATAGATAAAAACATAGAGTTAGAAGGAATAAGTTCTAGTGACTGATAACAGAGTAGGATGATTATACTTAACAACAATGTACTATATATTTCAAAGTAGCTAGAGGAGAGGACTTGAAATGTCCCCAACACAAAGAAATGATAAACTCTGAAAGTGATGGATACCCTAAACAGCCTGACCTATTATACGTTGTATGAATTTAACAAACTATCACATGTACCCTACTCTATAAATATGTGAAAATATTATGTATCAATTTAAAAATTTTTTAAACATTCAATTATCCATTTATTCAACATTTACCAAGCACCTACTATGTACCCAGGCACGGTGTTAATCAAAAGTGACAGTGTTAAACTGATGGGATCCCATTCAACTCCTGCCTAGCTCAGAGCACTAGAGTATGAAAAAAGAGCTGGGACTTAGAGGTCAGGCCTATCTAGTTCCAATCCCAGCTCTACCACTTACTCTCATTAGGAATGTAACTTTTCTGAACTTCAATCTCTCTATCTTCTAAAACAGGTCAAATAGGGCCTCCCTCAAAGTGGAAAAGTTAAATAAAATAGCTCAGGTAAAGCACAAAGTATACTGCCTAGTACACAATCAGTATTCAATAATTAATTCCTATTACTAATAGAAAACTGTAAGTCTTCATAAAGTAATCAATAAGTTGGAAACTGCTACTAAGCCTATAAAATAGCCACTGTAACTGTGATTTTAAGAGCATATAAAACCCCTCAAATTCTGGCTTTCTCTTTCTCCAGCATTATCTCCTACCACCCACATAATCTTTAATGCAGCCCCATGTCCCCCCCTCCCCAAGTAGGGACAGACTGAAAGATGAGATCTGGGCAGCAAAGAGCAGTGTCAAGCCAAAGGTCACTGAAAAAAAGAAAATTCATCAGCTACAACTCTGACAGGACACCTAGATGGTAGGTAGAAGAAAGGAGGAAGGCAGGGAAGGAAGGAGATTGGGGGGTGGGAAGGAAGCAAGGGGACAATGAGGAAAGCGGGAAAGAAGGGAAAAAGGAAGAGAAAGAATGCGAATATGAACACAAAAGGCTAATAATCCAGTAATATGAAAGTAGGTAGGTCAAGTTTGCATGTAATGTGTCTCTAAAAGGAAAACGCTTCAGTCAGCATCCCTCTTTTACAATTCATTCTGCACTTCTTTCATAAGAATGAATTAAAAAATAAGTTAAATGTAATTAGCCTCATCAAGAAAAACAAACATGGAGTAACCATATTATTACTAGGGCCTCAGAAATCTGCCTAGACATCAATGTCAGTGACTAAATGAGAAAAGAAAGCATTAACTACACATAATTAACCCAAGTATAGTTTAATAGCAAACAATGTTTGAGAATTTTGGTTTTCCCTAGCAAATATAACTGCTCATATAAAATAAAAGAGCACATTTTATTGGACCTGCTTTGAGGCAAGTTACCTGTGAACTCAGGAGCCACTTTCACTAACAAGTTTACTAAAAGTTTAAGTTTGTGGCTATATAAACAAGAATCTACTTAGCACACCAGTGTAATCCACAGTTCTTCCAAAGATTTCTGTGACAAGATGGAAGCAAAGGCATTCTTGTAAGTTCACAGAACGATTTAAATTTTGACCAAGCTTACATTTGTCTTAATGTAACTGAAGGGGAAAAAAAAGTAACTAAATTATTTTTGATCTAGTGCTAGAGAAAAATGAATGTCACTCTGCTCACTGTGGTTACTGATTATAAGGGCCAGTTCTGTGTTCAAGTCATGGTTTTATTCCATGGAAACTCACAGAAGGCTCAGCTTCCCAGTACACAAAATAAAATGATTAAGAAGCTTTAACAGTCCTTCCAACTCAAATTCTGATTCAGAGTCTGAAAATATTTTAAAATGAAATGCTTCTTAACAGTCCTTTGAATGGAGAATGAAATAAAGGCCTCTAGAAAAATGATGTGTCAAATTATAGGTTCACTCATTTGGTGACATAGTCTTGAAATCTGTGCCTAAGGACTGACTGTTTCAGACTACAGGCTTGTAACAGGACCACAAAATTGTTCCTGTGCCCTCGCAGTTTCCTGTCAGGCAGCCTTCCAGGTGATTGCTTTCTCAAAGAGTCTATGGATCTCCAAAATAATTCCAGTGAAGTGGCTATCAATATTCATGAGCTATATCATTGCTTAGCCAGTGGGGTTATTGCATGTTCCACTGGATTCTACTTATTAACAACAGTTTCAATGACTGAGTACCAATATTCCAAATAAGCAACAAAATAGCAAGAGTAGAATAATTCTGTGACTTACGGCCAAGGGTTGCTCTCAGAATTGCAGTCTGAGAGACCATAGTGATCACCTCCAAACCTCTGATTTTAATTAAAACTCAGATGGATTAACTGGCTTGGGCTTATCACTGAGCCTCTCAACCACTTAACATTAAAACAACCAACCAACCAAACAGAAACACTTAGCTTATTTGAGCAGTTTTCTTCCTAAAAAGCCGTGAATTTCCTCCTACACTCCTAAGGAGAGTGACAATTTTGCCATTTCTGTGTTGGATACATATTTGACAAACAGAATTTCAAAGAAATATTATTGTCCACTGCACTATCCCAGCAATTTTGGCAGCTGTGACAGCCAAAGGAGAGAAAAGGGAAATATGAACACTACTCACCTCACACTGGTACCCCCAATCAATCCACGGCACATTTTTATTCAGTCATAAAAAAATGACAAATATTACCATGACAAATATTAACAATGAAAGATAAAACAAACATTTCATTTGTCTTCCAGTCAGGGTGTGAAATATGCATTTTCACTATGCAAACTCCACCATGGCCCATCCTAAAATCATTTTGCAGAGTAAACTAAACATCTGAAAAGAAGAAGGTTTACTATATCCACTCTGTGAAGCTAGATAACCCTAGAACAGAATTAAACATTTTATTTCATAGGATTGTAATTTGGGCATGCTACCAATAAATTCCACTTGAAGCCTCAACTTTCAAGAAAAGGTGCTTACTTCCTCCTCTTTGCTTTCTCAAAAAATAAAAGATTAACATAGTGCCAATCCGAAATATTCACTGAATAACGTGAACATGAATTTAGAAGTAACAAATTGGCAATAATAACAATGAAGATGATTGTAAATGATATTCCTTCAGCCAAAAGGAATAAAACAGAAATATAAACTGGACATATTTACTGGATATGAAGTTCCAGAGCATGAGTTAAGGACATACAGTAGTGTGTAAAGAAAACAAAATCCATAGTACCCACACATGTATGAGGAGTTAAAAGTAATCTCTACATCAGGACTATTTAAAGATTTGCCACAGGAAATCATTAAATCTTAAGAAGATATTTAAATATCTTTAATATCGATTTAAATTTAATATCCTTAAATATCAAGAAAATATCAATCTTTCTAATACTGAGAAATAACTCTTTTTCCCATCACTAGCAAAACGTGCGTTTCGGGCTGACCTGAAAATGCAGTGTCCCATATGGCTACAAAAATAAGGACAACTAGAAGTAGTTATGAATTCTAGGAAATACATTCACGAGTGTGTAAAAATTCTATGGCATTGAATACTTACTCAAAAGAGTCCTACTTGAAAAGAATTCTCAAATCAATGCCACGTTGCTTCCTCTCTACCCAGGATCAGGAGCTTCCCTAGTTTGCATATATCCATATCGAATAGTGGGTATAAAGTCACATTGCAATTATCTGGGTCACTTTAAAATAGGTCATTAGTAGTATTTGTACCTCATCTGTCTAAAAATCCTCCAACACCGAGTGACTTAAACTTTGAGGTCCCTTGGTAACCCCAGGGATGCTAATCAGACATGCAGACTCCGGGGCCCAACCTCCAGACTCTAATCCCATGGGGCTAGAGAGGGACCTCCAAGCCCGCATTTTTAACCATCTGCCCGGGTGAATCCAAAGTGTGGTCCAAAAGCCACTATCGAGGCGCCTCTGCCTAACAAGCTCCCAACTTCAGCCGCCCGGGCCGCGAAACGGACACCGAGTTAGGCTGTCGTGGGTCTGGAGGCCGCGGGAAGGGGCTCGGGGCCGGCACGTCCACCAGCGACGTCCGGCCCCTGAGGTGAGAAGGGGACAAGCGCACCGCAGTTATTTTCAGTATTTCCATAAAGTCCCACGAAGCCGTGTGGCGGGCTGGGAAAAGGGCTTTCACTTTGAAATCCCACGGGTCTGGGTTACCACCAGCTCTGCCGCCTCCTTACAGCGCGGCCCAGCAGTTCCCTTAACGTTCGGGCCTCAGTTTCCCCATCCGTGCAACGGGCTCACGCCATCCCCGGAAGACTAAGCCGAAACGAAACTAACTCTGCCGCTAGCAGGCACTTCCTGGCTCTGCTAAGCGCAGCCCGGCCTCCCCAGCCGCCCCGGGAGGACGACCCGGCCCCCAAGCGAGCAGAGCCGGCAGCCGCCTCCCAACGCCCCCGGCCCGGCCCGGCCCTCGGCCAGCCACTCACGGGTAGGCATGGCGACCTCGACCGCGCTCGCCGCCGCACCGAGGCTCAGCGGGGCCGCGCAATGTGTGCCGACGGCACCATAACGGCCGTTGCCAGGCTGCGGAGGCCCGGACGAGGCGAAGGGCGAAGGGCGAAGGGCGGAGGGAGCGGACGCAGACCCCGCGGTCACGCAACCCACGAGGAGACAGCTACCATCGCCAGCCCGCTCCCCGCCGGGCGACGCGACGGACGACCCACGCCCGTGACGTCAGCACGCCGCCGCCGTCCCGGCCCCACCCCCGCGGACGGCCGGGCTTGGCCCGGGATCGCTTGCGGCGCGGGTGGAGTGGGTGGCTGGGGACAGCCACGTAGAGAACAACTTCGGGCGCCTTGTGTTTTCAAAGCCTAGTGACCTGCGTGTCATTCGTTTTCCTTGATGTCTGTTTGGGGTGCATCACTTTGCGTTTGTGAGGATGATGGCTTTGAACGCACGGAATATCTGTGGGCTTTTTCTTTTGCAGTCGGTTTAACTTGCAGTGCGTTTTGCCTAATCTTAAAGCGTGTTTATTTGAGACGCTCTAAGGTCATTTGGGGTGATGACTGCTCATTTTTTGAGAGGACAGAAAATGTAATTTCCTTCTGGTGACTTTCAGAGCGACCTTACCCTTCAGGAGTTAGTCTCCTCTGGAGAGGGCAGCTCTGTGCACTTGGCTGAGCTACTCTTCTTAACTCTGGGTGTCATCAAATATTGAAGTGTCTAATAGTCACCAAGCTGAGCAGACACCGGGAGCCAGAACGCTGAGCAACGCACGTACACTTTGCTAGGCGCGGTGGGCTGCGGATAGCCCAGATGGAGAAATAAAAGCCAACCGCAGAGATCTGACACAGGGTTCCTCAAAGTGGGTCAAAGTGCTCCAGGATCATTTGTGCCTGGATCCCCTGGGGACCTGTTGAAAAGCAGATTCCTAGGTGCTCAGCCAAACCTACGAACACATAAGCAGATGACTTAAATACAATTTTAATTTTGAGAACCTTTGTCCTAAAAGGTAGTGCTAACTTTCTGATTAAGAAATGATATTGTGCAGTACTGGGAGGAGAAGATGACGATCAGAGCCAGGAAGCTCTGAGGAGCAATTAGTCTGGACTCGAGGTGGACTTGGAAGAAAGCAGAATTTGAATTAGCAAAGACCTAGGGAGACTGAAAGAGGCTGGAGAGAGGGTGGAGAGTAATTTAGAGTGAGTCATAGCCTCTGGGAAGAGGAGAATGTGTACTGTACCTATAAAAGAGACTGTCCAGCCGGGCACAGTGGCTAACACCTGTAATCCTAATACTTTGGGAGGCCAAGGTGGGCGGAGGGTGGATCACCTGAGGTCAGGAGTTCGAGACCAGACTGGCCAATACGGTGAAACCCGTCTCTACTAACAATACAAATATTAGCCGGGCATGGGGGCGCATGCCTGTAATCTCACTCAGCTACGTGGGAGGCTGAGGCAGGAGAATCTCTTGAACCCGGGAGATCGAGGTTGCAGTGAGCCGAGATCGCACCACTGCACTCCAGCCTGGGCGACGGAGCAAGACTCTGTCTCCAAAAAAAAAAAAGAGAGAGAGAGAGAGAGAAACTGTCCCTTGCTAACAGTAAAGACCAAACTACCAAGTGCTTGGCCAACACTCACTCATGTTTCAATGCACTGTTGCATATTTTATCATCTATAAAATCTTTCCTGCTCCTAGTTTTCTCCCCAAGACTTTGGCATTATCTTGATTCCTCTCTGCTACAGCACTTTCCCCACTGCATCCTAAATAAACTGTCATGAGTGCTTGTGTTTTACCATGGGCCTATATGCTTTTCAGAAATTGGCAAAAGCCATATTCTGTTCATATTTATGTATCCTTGCCTCGCACACAGTTGGGGGCCAGAGTATATTAAGTCATAACTATATAAATAAAATATTTTATTCAACAGTATGAAAACAAAAACAGGTAAATAAAACTAGTTAATAAACAACTTTACATTCAACCTTGGAATGTCTTTTAAGAAACTGTTCTGTGATTTTTTTTAAAAAAGCATAGCAGTAGTATTAAATTATCAGAAGCACGGCTCTGCAGGGGGAATGGTGTGGTAGAGAAACCGTGGAGGTAGGCAGCCAAATTGGAAGGCTTCAATACAGAAGAGAATGTTAGGTGGTTAGTCTTGCTGGTGGCAGTGGAAAAAGAAAGAGCCAAATCTTACTGTAGAAAAAGAGTCCCTGGGATTTGTTGGCTGCTGACTTGAGAGCAATCGAGAGGCATCTGTTAGTTATGTAACTCCAAGGTTGGAACAAGGAAAGTGGTGGTGCTGGAGAGCAGTAGACGAGTCAGGAAGAAATGCTGTTTTAGGGAAGGGATGTGAAGAAAGTATGAGTTTCTCCTTGACATATTGAGCTTGAGGTGATATCAGAGGGAGACATCTAAAATCTGAAGGCAGCTGGGCAAGCCAGGATGAAGGTGGGCTGAGGGATCTCAGGGTGGGAGATTCGGAAATCTTTGGCCCTGGGACAGGAGCTGAAGCTGGGTGTCAGAGAGAGCCCTTTGAGGGAGGATGTGGAGCCAGTGAAGGCACAGAGAGAGACGAGATCTAGAGGGTACAGTGCCCCAGGAGCCAAGGGAAGACATGACTCCAAAAGGACAGACATCCCTGCTTACATTACCTTGAGAAAGATGCAGATCCCAAAGGCCCTGGAATTGTCCTGCACATACTGTTTGTTTTTTTTTCTTTTTTAATCCTCTTGGTCGTTTGGTTTTGTATTGTTGCCAGAAGTAAAATCAGCAGCCAAAGATTCTGAGGAAGGACAACTGAATGTCAGAAATAATGGTGTCATCATGTTTCAATTATGCATACAGTACCGGCATTTTTTTTCCTAGTTTGTGCACATAGGATTTAGGTAGCAATGTTATCATACCCCTACCCTTCTCTATCCTATCGTCTGGATCAGAGTTCTGCCTGTGTATCCCCCCAGTCAGCCCCCACTTCTTTTTTGTTTTTTTGAGACACAGTCTCACTCTGTCGCCCAGGCTGGAGTGCAGTGATGCAATCTCAGCTCACTGCAGCCTGTGCTTCCTAGGTTCAAACAATTCTCCCACCTCAGCGTCCCAAGCAACTGGAACGACAGGTGCATGCCACCACGCCTGGCTAATTTTTGTATTTTTAGTAAATAGAGATGGGGTTTTGCCATGTTGGCCAGGCTAGTCTCAAACTCCTGGCCTCAAGTGATCTGCCTGCCTTGGCCTCCCAAAGTGCTGGGATTACAGGTGTGAGCCACCATGCCCGGCCCCCCACCTCCTACTTCTGAGAGCAGTGAATCTGCCATCATCTTTGGTACTTGGTCTAGGAGGGTTAGCCCCTCCTGGCCCACTCCTTCTGTCCCCTTTTGCAAACACCTTTTCCCTGTCTATCCCCTCTGTGTCAGTGCTCCTCTCTTAGAGCCCAGTCTGGGCTGGCAGGAACTGGGATTTAGCCATCTCCCTTGATGCCCACACTGCCCAGCTCTTGTCCTGCACACTGTGTGTGGTAGACATGGAGACCAGCCACCAGATCCCTTTAAGAGAGGACGCACTGCCTTGGTGTTTGAGCCACTTTCGTGTTTGAGTTCGGTGTTGGGGGTGATGCTTTTGCCAGGGTGCAGGGCAGGCAGAGTGCCCTTTGTAACATGCAAATCTAATGATACCTCTGATATGGTTTAGATGTTTGTTCCCTCCAAATCTCATATCGAAATCTGATCCCCCAAATTGGAGATGGGACCTAGGTGGAACATGTGTGGGAGATGGGGGATGGATCCCTTACAGACAATTTGGTGCCTTCCTTAAGGTAATGAATAAGTTCTCTGTTAGTTCCTGCACTATCTGTTTGCTAAAAAACTTCTGGCACCTCCTTCCCCTCTCTCACACCATGATGCCTACTTTCCACCCACTTCCACCATGAGTAGAAACTCCCTGAAGCCCTCACTAGAAGGAGACACTGGCACCATGCTTCTTATACAGTCTGCCGAACTGTGGCCCAAATAAAGACCTTTTCTTTACAAATTTCCCAGCCTCGGATATTTCTTTATAGAAATGCAAATGACTATGACCTCTCACCTGCTAACACTTGTCTATGGCTCAGTAGAGTGTTCAATCTACAATTCAAACCCCTTAGCTTAGCACAGGAAGCCTTTCAAGGCCTGACATTGAGAGCTCTTCAGTGCCCCCACATGACAACTTACGATCTGCTTTCCCTGGCCCTGATGAGTGTACAATTCTCAGAAACCACTCTGCTGTAGCACTCTTCCATTCTTTTGCCCACGCTCTTTGCCCTGCTAGAGTGGGCTTTCCTCTCCCCTCTTCTAGCTAACTTCCAAACTCCCTGTGAGTGTTTAGTGTAAGTAAGTATGCCCTATGACCTGGAGATCATCTTCTGGGTATATATCCTGGAAAATTTCTCACCAGGGTCCATAAGGAACATGCATAAAAAGAATCATTGAAGTGCTTTTCATGGTAATGGGAAGTTGGAGGCCACCTAGGTGTTTGTCACTTGCAGAACGTGGTGGATTCATATGTACTGTGGGTGCACATCAGCAACATGGCTTGAGCTTAAAAATGCAGAACTGGCTGGGTGTGGTGGCCCATGCCAGTAATCCCAGCACTTTGGGAGGCTGAGGCAGGCAGATTACTTGAGCTCAGGAGTTCAAAACCAGCCTGGCCAACATGGTGAAGCCCTGTCTTTACTAAAATTACAAAAATTAGCCAGGTGTGGTGGTGGGTGCCTGTTATCCCAGCTACTTGGGAGGCTGAGGCAGGAGAATCACTTGAACCCAGGAGGCAGAAGTTGCAGTGAGTCAAGACCACGCCACTGCACTCCAGCCTGGGTGACAAGAGTGAAATTCCATCTCAAAAAAAAAAAAATGCAGAATTCAGAAGCATCAGTATTTATATCACAGTACTATTTGTGTCATTTTTTTTTTAAACATGTACATAGAAAACATGTTTTTTTTTGAGATGGAGTCTTGCTCTTGTCACCTAGGCTGTAGTGCAATGGCACAATCTTGGCTCACTGCAACCTCTCCCTCCCAGGTTCAAGCGAATCTCCTGCCTCAAACTTCCAAGTAGCTGAGATTACAGGCTCCTGCCACCACACCCAGCTAATTTTTGTATTTTTTTTAGTAGAGATGGGGTTTCACCATGTTGGCCAGGCTAGTCTTGAACTCCTGACCTCATGATCTGCCTGCCTAGGCCTCCCAAAGTGCTGGTATTACAGGCATTAGCCACTGTGCTCAGCCAGAAAACATGGATTTTAACAATTATACATAAGCAGATGAGGGGAAAGGGAGTGAGAATAGGGAAATATGGGAAAAAAATTAAAAAAAGGACTTTGAACAGAAAGTGTACAATGAATAAGGTGTGTGATTGCTGCAGTCTTTGCAACTGACTTTAAAAAAAAAAAAAGAAACAAATTATTTTCAAATATCACTAAGTCCAAAAAGACCTTCCAAGATGTCTAAGTTGGCTTTTAGGTGCCTCTTTCAAGATCCCAGAGCTAATTTGCGTACCTCCATCCTGTCTCTGAAGGGCCATAGTGCTTTTTGTGGTACCTAGCAGGTAGCAGGGATTCTCAATAACCGGGGTGGATTCTAAGAAGGGCTTCTGAGGCCTGCATGTCCAGGTGGGGTAAAGAACCAAGGTAATGTGGACATTAACTTGTCCTTATTTATAAGGACAAGAGTCAGGACTGGAATATTTGTTACCTCATGACCTATATATTAATCATCACTAATAGTACCTGTTTATTTTGTTTAAACTCTTCAAAAGCCAATGTTGAGTTCAAATCAAGAAAGTTGTTCACTAGCACTTAAATAGGAGAGTACTTTCTTTTTTTATGTTTTCTGGCACATTTTCAGAATACATGCCATTAAAATAGAAGTTCTTTGTCCCTTCTTTTATTCCTTCTCAGAAAGTAAGAGGTCAAAGTAATATTAGAAAGGTCATTGTTGACATCCTATTAGAACATCAGCTTTTAGCTCAAATTGTCCAAAATAGCTCTGTTTCCAGTTTAGTCCAGTATTTGTTCCAATTTCTAAATCCTGCACTGAGATAATTCATTTTTAATTAGCGTGCATTTTAGTGCTTCAAAGGTAATTGCCAGCCAATTTACAGTTTATAGGAAATAACTAATCAGGCTATACATTTACTCCTCCTAAAAGCTTATTCCAAGAAAGTCATAATGATGCAATTGGATGGTCTCATTGCTTAGTTTTTCTTTCTCACTATAGATCAATAACATGCCCTTTTTGTTTCATTTCATTCCATTTCATTTTGCCATCGATTAATTGTAACTGAGGGCTTTCCAGTTCTTACGAGGCATAAAAAAACACAGACTTTAGACTTAGAAAACCTCAGTTTGAATTCTGCTTTCCCCCCTCAAAGGAATTGGAAACACTTATGAAAACATATGAAAAGGATAAGTCTTGCTAAAGTAAATTAAGATGCAGACCAGGTCTAAAGAATCCCTCAGCAGATAAAACCAGTTAGGCCTAGTAAGTGAACTAAGCCTTGCTTGATTTGCAAACATAAGCAATACTTAACTTGAGCTATTTATTGAAAATGTTGAAATTCAAGAAAAACAGAACTTAAACTCAACCATTCAGAAGTTACCAACAAATGTATATAAATAGGGACTTTCTAACAGAATAAACCAAGTATGGCGACGATATAATTATAACCAATCAAATATTTGCTTTGCTTTACTTCTCTGTCCATTCTATAGAAGCCTTCCCCTGGCGTTTCCTCAGAAGTGATTCCCGACCTGCCCTATTCATGCATTGCTGTTTGTGCAAATAAAGTCTTTAAAATTTTTATTACGCCTCAGTTTACTTTTTTTTTTTTTTTGAGATGAAGTTTCGCTCTTATTGCCCAGACTGGAGTACAATGGTGCAGTCTTGGCTTGCTGCAACCTCCTTCTTCCAGGTTCAAGCAATTATCCTGCCTCAACCTCCCAGTTAGCTGGGGTTATAGGCATTCACCACCATGCCTAGCTAATTTTGTATTTTTAGTAGAGATAGGGTTTCACCATGTTGGTCAGGCTGGTCTTGAGCTCCTGACCTCAGGTGATCTGTGCACCTCGGCCTCCCAAAGTACTGGGATTACAGACATGAGCTACCAGGCCTAGCCAGTTTATCTTTTAACAACCTCTAATCCAAAAGGTCATTACCAAACCTTTTCTGTGCCAGGTAGAACACTGTGCAAGACAGACACTCAGATCATGCCATGAGCCAAATGTCTCAGTCATCTCTGCTTTATAAAGAGAATTGCAAATAGATAGCGAGCAAAATCTTGAGATAATCAGGTTAAGAGCTCTTGATTAAATCAGACAAAGCAGCTGGAAACCCTTCCTTAGAAACACTATCATTTGAAACAATTAGAGGAAAGCATTAGCTCTCATTGTTATTTACTAAAATGTTAGCTAGCTTTAGCATTTAACACAGAGTGTAGGGGAGCTGCAAAAAGGAAAGAAAAAATAACTCTTAAATATGGTCGCATTCCAGGCAGTGAGATCTTTTACAAGACTTTTATGACAATGGGAATCAAATCTTATTTACTGCTGTATCTCCTGTACATGGAATATTTTATTTAATAAATATTTGAGAAAGAGTGGGAAATATAAACAGAAGAGAGGGAGGGAGGAAGGGGAAAACATAGAAAGGCCATCAGGACAAGAAGCACAGATAGGTCAGCTGAAGTATGGAAAGATCTTCATTGGAAAATGGCTTTCATTTTTCTACCTCTGGCTCCAACACTCTTGCAGTTGATTTTGAGGAATCTCAAAAAAACAAAAACAAAAAACAAAAAACTCCTCCCCCGAAGAGACAAATCTTTCCTCATCCCTGAGTCTGCATTGTTCTTGTAACTTGCTTTGACCAAAAAGACAGTGACAAACATTATGTGAGCAAAGACTTAAAAAGGGTAAAGAAGCCTGGTCTTTCTATTCAAAGAGAGAGGCCCCAATTCTCCTAACCATTCCAGATGAGGCCACCGTATATCAGCCAACCCCTGCTGGTCTCCCAGCTAAACAAAGATTCAAAACTCAGCCTAGCCAAAACCCACATAAGCACTACCCACCTGAGACCAGCCCAAATTGTCAACACACAGGAGCATGAGCTGAAGAAATTGCTGTTACTTTAAGCCAGTAAGTTTGGGAGTGGTTAGTTATGTATCCCCTAATTACTATTACTAGTTTTTACTATAACTATCACTAATAATTACTAGTGGATAAAAGTAATCATGGGTGGTGTAATTTATCAAGCTGTTTGTATGTGCCAACTGTCACGCTAAGTACCTAAAGTACATTTTCTGACATAATCCTCACAAAACTCTGAATGGATAAGCATAAGTATGCACATTGTTTTAGCATGAGGAAATTGAAGCATGGAGAGATTAGTTTCCCCAAAGTCACATGAGTCAGTCACGACCCAGGAATTTGAACTCAGGCCTGTCTGTTCACAAACCCAAGATCTTCACCACAGACAGTATGCAAAGTCATCTGAAGAGCAAATTAGAAGGCCCAACAGGAGATGTATACTTGACACTGGGTGGATTTAGAGGCAATTATTGTCTCTTTTCCAATCTGTTTTGCAGAAAGAATGTCAAACCCTCCAGAGGAAGAATCATGCTTTCCATCTGTTTCTAATTTCTTAAAAAATGCCAGTAGGCTTTGTATTGAGTCTCCTTTTAAAGGCTTGAAGCTGAATTACAATCACCATGTAATCGTTTGTTTTTCTCTCATTTGGGAAAAAGACAGAAGTAAATTGTGACTGTTGACTATTGGTTTCAAACTATAACTATTGTTTCAAACATGTTCTGATTATATCAACCTTTGTCTTTCTCAGAAAATAAACTTTAAAATATTATAATACTTGTACATGCAATATGTGTGCTTTCCTATGAGAAATCTTTGTCCATACATTGTTCCATCTTGATCTTTAATGTAGCTAGTCATTTATTAAAGATAAATGCATGGTCATTTATTCTAAACGATGAGTAGGGGGAGGATAGTTATTAAATTTGACTCAAATTTAGCTATTATCACTACTAACTATGTCTACCTTGAATTGACAAGGGTAGAGGGGCAGGAGGTGGTGGGATAGGGAGTAATTAGAAATAAAGCCGGAACAATGTATACCTTTAAAGCAGAAACCCAGCTGCAACTAAATCCTATTTATATCTAATGAAATAAGGGAGAGAGGTAGTAGACCTGCTTGGAAATATGAGAAAATCTATCTTGCAAGCAGATGGCTGAAACTAGTATGGATAATTCTGGTTGTCGTATCATATTGTTTTGATTGGAGAACCATGGTCATTGTTATGGGTGGCACTTTACATGGCCTCTAAGTCTCTTTGTGTCCTAGATTTTCAACAAAGTATTTGTTTTAGAAGAGTAAGAATTAGGCCTAGCCCAGCAAAAGAAATTCTCAATGTTTTTGACAAGTGCATGAATCAAACTGCCTTGCTAGATCCAGAAACAAGCACTGAGGTCACAGGGAAGTGATGGGAGCATCTGAGAGCCCGTGTGTTACTATGGGGGTTTCTAATGTGAGAACAAGAGATGCTCAGAGCTCAAAGAGTTAAGTTATAAAATCAAAATATCACATTAGTTCAATTCTAAAATGTATTTTTTTTTCTCATTTAAATGTTTCTGGTATAAGAATACACCTGACATTTGCTGTCAGCTGAAACTCGCCAGCTACGGAAAGGAAGGTATAAATTTCTGCACCCTGGCACTGTAGCTGTCACTGTCTGACTCAACCATCCCTAGATCCAGGCAATTGTCCCAACAGTCATTTTCACTGGTGTCGTCACATGTGATTGAATTTTGATGTAAATTTGAATTCAATCAAATCTAATTGTTGCTTAAATTGGTTCAAAAATACCACACTAGAATGCAGCATTTAAACAAAAAGTTATTGTGTGTGCAGGCAATGAACCTAAAGTCAGTAAAAAACATCTCTCTCTAAATCACAGATCTGTTTAGATTACAGATAATAGAGCATAATAATAGATAATTTTCAAAGCTAGGAGAGTTGGTGTGACTGAATCATGCAGCAAGCAATCATTCATCACACAGAGTTCTATGGCTAAATACTTTCAATTAATATTGATAGGCCAGGTGTGGTGGCTCATGCCTGTGATCCCAGCACTTTGGGAGGCCAAGTAGGGCAGATCACTTGAGGTCCAGGAGTGTGAGAACAGCCTGGCTAACATGGTGAAACCCCCGGTCTTTGTTTCTAAATGAAACAGAAACAGAAGGCTATTTCTATAGCCTTCTTGGAAATGGATGGAAAGGAATCTTTACCATTCTAAAATGGAAAGGAATCTAATTTTCCAACAAAGGGATTAGTTGATCCAAGGAAACCCTATGGACTCATAATATATGGCAAGTGGAATTTCCCATTATTCTCTCAAACTTGGTTTTGAACTAATTGTCCAAAACCGCAGTGAAGTTTTTAGACTTTTAAATGGCACCACTACAGGCAAGCTTGGTAGGATGTGGAAGTCTGAGCATAAGGGACCATTAGATGACTCAGATAAACAAGCGCAGCATGAAGAATGAGCTGTGGAGGGAGAGAAGTGAGAAAAATGTCATTGCTGTTGTTGATATGACTGTTCTCCCACCGTGGAGGTAAAGTAATACAATTTTACATAACTAGGCAGGTGACAGAGCTTAGACATTTAATAAGTCAGTTCCAAAATTGTCTAATTTAATTGCAAATCTTTTAAGACTAGTTTTTCTCCATGGTCATTTATTCTAATATTCAATAAAATTGTTCTTAATATAGTCTGGCCTGCTTTACTTGTTTTATTATAGTGCTGAGAAGAAAATAAAGCATATCTTCTAAATCATGTTAAGACATATTATGTTAATAAATTTAGTATAATCTCACATAGACCAACTACAGTTTCCAACTGCTGTTACAATGACACAGGCTAGTGAAAAGCAGATTTTGATAGCATTAACTAAAAGTCTTTGCAGGTTTCAGTGATTCCAGCTGGAGAGTAAAGTCCAATCTCTGAAAATTATGCTTTAAGAAGACATGCATGCTAATTAAAAAGAAACTGTAAAATGCAGAAAAGTATTTTAAAAAATACTAGTTATGTCTAATTCACCTCTCACCTACTCATGGATAACATTTTGCCTCATTTCTTCCGATCTAAATACTCTTACTTTAGTGCCAGGAGAAAGTAATGTCATGAACTTCAAGGAACTGTAAATGTGGAAAAGACAACAGAATTAATATCAAATGTATTTTCATTATTATTCTATTAATATCTCCATCTCTAGCTTATAAGTTTCATGTAGGCAGCAATCATATTTTCTTTTTCTTTTTTTCTTTTTTTTTTTTTTTGAGATGGAGTTTCGCTCTTGTTACCCAGGCTGGAGTGGAATGGCGCGATCTCGGCTCACCGCAACCTCCGCCTCCTGGGTTCAGGCAATTCTCCTGCCTCAGCCTCCTGAGTAGCTAGGATTATAGGCACATGCCACCATGCCCAGCTAATTTTTTGTATTTTTAGTAGAGACGGGTTTTCACCATGTTGACCAGGATGGTCTCAATCTCTTGACTTCTTGATCCACGCGCCTCGGCCTCCCAAAGTGCTGGGATTACAGGTGTGAGCCACTGCGCCCGGCAGCAATCATATTTTCATTTGTTCACTATCGTATCTGGGGCATCTAATAGCCCCTAGTGCCTGCCACATGATAAAAGTTCAATTAATCGTCATTAGATACATGATATGAATTACTCAGAGTTCTAAATTTCATCCAATAGAAAGCAAGTCTGACTGATTCAAGCCAAAAAGGAATTCAGGACATGATAACTGGGTAGCTCATAGAGCAGTCAGGAAAGCCTCAGGTTTTGGCTCAGTAGCTATAGACAAATTACATGAGACCAGGCTGCTGCTTGTAACACGGATGCACGATTGTCACTAGCACTGTTCACTGACACTGGACCTTGCTCCCATTGCCTCTGGTTACTCGGGGTGCCTGCTGCTTCTGCTGCTGCCTCCCACCACAAGCAGAGATTCAGAGCAGCCTGCCCTTTATTTTTCTTTTGCATCACTACTTTCTAATTCAAAGTTTGGTGTGGTTAAACCTGGTAGGTAATGTTGAGGTCAAGTACTAGCTGTAAGAATGGTGGGAAAGCACAGAGATGGCATATCAAGATTCGAGCAGGAGAGGGGTTCTGCCTTACCAGGTAGGTTTTCTATACACAGGAGGCTTTACATGCTAGACAGCAGAAAATCATGACAAATGCCCACCTATTTTACTGTGCAACATCAGCACATCCACTTTGTTTCCCCCACATTTTCACTGTCAACAGAAGAAAACCACAAAATAAAGCATTCAACAAAAATATCACCTAATATAATGCAAATATGCCTCATAAACTTGAAAATGTTCTCATCTCCTCCCATGAAGAAGCCAACACAATGCCATTTAAGCTGCTGAATTCCACTCCACTATAAGTCTGAAGCTTCCTTATTCTTATTCCAGTCCAGTCACAATCCTGTCTCAAAATTCTGCTTTCCATGGAAGTAAATGCTGAAATTAACTAGCACTCATCCACCTTATAAAACATAGCAGGATGGAGAAGAAAGAAGAACATTAGTCAGTATAGTTGTGCGCATGCAAGACAGTGAGGAAAAAGTGTCAGATGCTGAGAACTGTTTACTGTAACTGTTTATAAGGTCGTGCTTGGTGTTTATGCATTTGTGAGTTCTCTGCTACCTGTTTCCTGTTGCCTTTGACCTCCCATTACCCATTGTGGGGTAATCAATGCCGCCTCTCTTAGCTTGACAGAAATAATCACCCCAACCAACACCTTAACTCTTATTTCTCCCTGCTCCTCCAGTGAAAGAACCTGCATAGGGAGGTTGCAGCTCAGCTTCCCATTTAAAGAAAATAGTGTTATGAGTCCTAGAGGGAGCATTCTTCTCTTAGACACTAAATTTCCTAAACCATTGAAGTCCAGAGTTGTGGTAATGGAATGCAATGTACTCTGACTATAGAAGAAACAGCCTATATATTACCATCTGGCTCATAGTCATATACCATATTTTATATGCATAACTGCAACTGCATCTTTTAAGATAGTACAAGAAGACCAGGAGTGCTTGGGAAATAGGGTATATGACAAGATTAGCGCATCCCATGGACTTCAATGTCTGTTGTTTTTTCACTGTAGAATAAGATTCTTGTTCTGAAGCAATGTGGAGTGTAATGCTTTGATGATAAATAAGGCATTTAGAAATTCTGTGGACCTTCTGGCAGAACCTTTCTGGGCAGGGAAGAGTTTTGTTTCAGGTTCTGGAATGCGGAGGGCCAGCTTGCTCCAGGGAAGGATGGAAAAGCAAATTTTTGGCATTTCAGATTCCAGAGTGGAAGGTGGATTGTTCTTCATCTGTGGAGAGCTCAAATGTTGGATGGGTAAAGACAATAGCTTGTCCTCTTCAGAATGGAGAATCTAATCACTGCAAGCAGAAATAAAGTTAGAAATGAAAGGTAATATCCAGAAACCTCATGATCTCTTCCTCACTCCCACAACTCTGCCCCCAGTTCTCTGCCCCAAGGTCTACTCTGCCCCCAGGTCTCTGCCCCAAGAAGGTGTATGGAGCATTTAACAGGGCAACGAGTAATTGTGGCCATTTAGCAAATAATCTACCACACAGCCTTGCCCTCCTAGACGTAGTTGGGGCTGAGAACCTGCAGTTTTTTTTTCTTTTTCTTTTTTCTTTTTTTTTTTTTACTGAGATAAGTTCCTTTTACCACATAACAGAGACAAAACAAAACATATGCCTTCTGTAGGCAAATTAGCCCATTGCAAAAAAGGGGAGACAAAGGGGCTGAGCTGTGAATTTCCAAGTCTTTCTTTTAAACTTATCCAAATGCAATCTTCCCTGAGAGTTAAGGGAAAGTTGGGAGAACCCAGGTGTGTTACTGTGATGACGCTCCTTCTGATTTGAGGGAAACAACAGATATAGAGCAGAAATGTTCTCGTTTTAACAACAACAGTAAACTCCACCACCCCATTGTTTTCTTTTGAATAAATAGGCTGAAACTATCCAGAGGATGATGTTACATTGATCCTATGGCTTTATCCAGCCAAATCCTTCCACACTTGAAAATGTGATTTCAGTCTACTTCCGCAAGAGTTAATTTATTCTTCCTCTATCAGGCAAAGAGAACAGTGGGAAAAAGCATAGAAGCTCTCAGAGACCATGGGGGAAATATCTTAGTATTGCTAAAATGAAGAGGGAGAAGGCAAGAAAAAGAGTAGTCAATTCAAAAGCCTGCAGGGTGGCCAGGCGCGGTGGCTCACACCTACAATCCCAGCACTTTGGGATGCCAAGATGAGCGGATCACTTGGGGCCAGGAGTTCGAGACCAGCCTGGCCAACATGGTGAAACCCTGTCTCTACTGAAAATACAAAAATTAGCTGGGCGTGATGATGCACACCTGTAATCCCAGCTCCTCGAGAGGCTGAGACAGGAGAATCATTTGAACCTGGGAGACAGAGGTTGCAGTGAGCTGACATTGAGCCAATACACTCCAGCCTGGGCAACAGTGAGAGTCTGTCTCAAAACAAACACACAAACAAAAAGTCTGCAGGGCCAGACAGTTACAGATGAGAGAGAAATTAGAACCCATGGAACAAACTGAGGATCCAAAACTGTGCCCAGACAGTCAGCTGTTACTCGTGTGTAACCCACTGTTGTCATGCGGAGACTGTGAGAAGAATTGCCAGATTTTTCTATTTTCCGGGAGAAGTTGGGAATACAAATTTCCTGTGAAATTTCTCAGTTTTTAAACATTATTACCTCATTTCCTTTTGAGTCACTGATTGCACATGTCAGTGTATGTCAGGTAATCTGCCCGACAGACCAGGTGGAGCTCCTTGCTGGGCTATGGGAAGTCATTAAGCACTTCGACTTAGGATATTCAGTGGTAGTTTGTCCCAGGAATATGTCTGCAAGACCTTGGACAAGTACCTGACTGATTTCTTCCACAGTAAAATGTGGTTGGGGCTAACTTCTCCAAGCTATTATGGGTATGAAATCTGTGGAACAGTTCCTGCACCAAGTGGGTTGTCGTCATCTCAATAAGTGGCTGGCTGCGATTTATTGTGCCCACAGTAGCGGCTGCTGTTGTCATTGGCGGTCCTTGTAGCTCCCTATGTGGCCTCACAGAGTCACCCTCATCAGCCACCCCTATTCCTGTGGAGAATAGGTCACAGAAGCCACGGAAGTCAGATCAGATTCCATGCTTGCTATGTTAGCTTTCTCCAGAGAACAGAATCGCTAGGATTCATTCATTCATTCGTAAGAACTGGCTCACACGTGGCTGAGAACCTCCACAATCTGCAACAAGCCAGCATGCTAGAGACCCAGGAGAGTCAATGATGTAAATTCCGGTCCAAAGGCAGGAGAAGACCAATGTCCCAGCTTACGCAGCCACACAGGACATATTCTTTCTTAGCCTTTTTGCTCTCTTCAGATCTTCAATCGATTGGTGAGGCCCACACACACAGGGAAGGGCAATCTGCTTTACTTGTCTACTGATTTAAACGTTAATCTCATCCAAAAACATCTTCACAGGCATATCCAGAATGGTATTTGTCCAGACATCTAGGCACCCTGTGGCCCAGTCAAGTTGACACATAAAATTGACCATCATACTCAATTTACCGGAATGTATCAGAGACTCCTATGATAGGAAGCTAACACAGGGTCCTGGGATGCTAGAAATCTAATTACTAAACTACGTAAATGACTGCTCCCAACACATGGCTATCCCTGGACCAATTTCAAGACAGAAAATGTTCCGCAAGAAGGTTGGTTAAGGCATCACTGTCTAATTCTTAGCGCTCAGTATTCCTCCTTCCTATGTGTTTCCAGCTGGGCAGATGTGGGTGCTTGTCAGACATCTTTGGGAAGTGTGAGAATTGCTTATTTTTTTGCACCTTTTTGCTTCTCTTTCCCTTTTTATTCTAAGATATGTGCTGGCCTTCATGGCTATGCAGCTAGCTCAACATGAAGTGTTCAGCAAATGTTGTCTGTTACTGGAACTTAGTCATTATTTTTATTTATTGATTGATTTTTTAAGATGGAGTTTCATTCTTGTCACCCACGCTGGAGTGCAGTGGCATGATCTAGGTTCACTGTAACCTCTGCCTCCTGGGTTCAAGTGAGCCTCCCACCTCAGCCTCCCCAGTAACTGGGATTATAGCTGTGCACCACCATGCCCAGTTAATTTTTGTATTTTTAACAGAGATGGGTTTTCACCATGTTGGCCAGGCTGGTCTTGAACTCCTGACCTCAAGTGATCCACCTGCCTCAGCCTCCCAAAGTGCTGGGATTACAAGAGTGAGCCACCAGGTGCCCGGCTGGACTTATTCATTGTAGTATTATATATATCATTATACCACTCTAACACAATGTTTGCAGCTGCCTGTAAGATCCTCTGGGCAGGGCTGGGGTTATGCCTCATGTATCTGTGGATTTTCTGCTCCTTGGTCTCAGCCTGATTAAGAATAGAAATTCAGGAAGTATTTTTGGAGAGATGGGTGGTTTTCTAGTTAAACAGAGTAGCCCGACTTCTCTCAGGGAAGGTGACATTTAAGCTGAGAACCAAATGAAGTGAAGAATGAATTCAGTGGTGATTTGGGGCAAGAGTGCTGGATACACAGGGAAACATAAGTTTGAAGACTTTGTAGCGGGAACCTTCTTGTGAATTTGAGTAACAGCCAAGGCCCAGGGCAATCAGAGAAGACAGGGCAGAGTAGAAAGTGGGAGGTAGGGCTGAGAGGTAGGCAGGGGCGGTGTTTGGGGACCTGCGATTCTTGCTCTGGTTGTAAGGCCTTCACCCCATATGAATAATATTAAAATGAGAAAACTCCTTAATAATAAAGGAAGTAATAATTTAGGAAGGAGCAACTGTAACCTAACAACCTCTACCTTGGAAGAAAGTCAGGCAGGAATTTGGGATAGATGCTGGCAGTGGACAAAGGATAAATCCATGAGGGGAAAGACTTGGAGTGCAGAAAAAAGGGATTATTCTGAGCCTAAGAAAGCTAGAGGTTCCTGGGTATGGTATCCCTCTAGCCACCCTTCTGGTGTGATTGTCAGTGTGAATAGAGTGAAGTTCAGGATCCACGCTTTTGGGAAAGATTTTGGTAAGCAGCTGTTATGGGATGAATTGTTTTCTCATTTTGTTTAACAAAATTCACATGGTAAAGCTCTAACCCTCAGTACCTCAAAATGCAACAGTATTTTGGGAAGGGAAGAAGTAATTAAATTAAAATGAGGTCATTGGGGTGGCCCTAATTCAATATGACTGATGTTCTTATCAGAAGAGGATGTCATGACACAGGTATATGCAGAGGGAGGATGATGTGAAGACACAGTAAGAAGGTGGCTGTCTCGGGCCAGGAGAGAGGTCGTAAAAGACACCAACCCTGTTGACACCTTGATCTTGGACTTCTGGCTTCCAGAACTGTGAGATAATATATGTCTGTTAAGTCATCCTTTCCACGGTACTTTGTTATTGCAAACACATACACCAGGAATTGTGGCAGTATATAGTCCTTAAGGCATTTTCTGCCCTTTCTCGCTTGCACTGGGGTCATTTTAACAAGGTTTAGAATCAGTACAAGGGGAGACTCTACAGTGGCCCATCAGCTGAAGTGGGCTTGTGCTTGGTCCCTGAATCCTGGCTCCTGGTTTTCATTCATATTAGAAATGGCACACTGGCATTGCTTTCTCGAAAAGGTTAATAAATCTAAACCTCCTGCCTTGGTGGCCCGATGCTGTCCCACTCCTGTAATGCTGTTTGCAGGGGTGTGATGTGCTAGATACTAGGTAGGTAATCTCATTAAATCCCCACAATAGGCTTATAATAAAGGCATCTAATTTATCAACCTCATTTTATGTCTCAAAAAACTGAGGCTTAGAAATGTTAAGTAACCTGCACCAGGCCATTTAGCTATTAAATGTGGACTTGGAATTTGAACTCAGATCTGTCTGACTCTAGTGATAGACCTGTTAGTCACTGTTTGGATATGATTTACACTCGACTCATGCTAGAGTTAATTGTGCCACATTGGCATTGGTGACTGGGGCCAGTTCTTTTTTTGTTCTAGTTGGTTTTCCCGTCTTATGCCTGGACACACAATGCTGCATATGGACACTCCAGAATCATCCAATGGGGCAGCCTAGAGTCCTGTATGCTCTCCAAGGCTGTCTACATTTGTTCAGCGACAGAAATACATTCAGTTCTCTCTTAAAGATCTTTGTAGTTCAAATCAATCAGGCATCTTTAAAAACTTACTGAGCACCTACTATGGGTGTTATAGATTAAATATTTCTGCCCCCGTTTCCCAAATTCATTTGTTGAAACCCTAACCCCCAAGGTTATGATATTGGGAAGTGAGACCGTTGAGAAGCGATTAGGTCATGAGGGTGGCGCCCTCATGAATAGAATTTGTGTCCTCGTAAAATACACCCCAGAGAGATTCCTCATCCCTTCTGCCATGTGAGGACACAGTGAGAAGAGGGCTATTCATGAACCAGGGAGTGGGCACTCACCACAGTCTGAATCTTCCAGTATCTTGATCTTGGACCTCCCAGCCTCCAGAACTGTGAGAGAGAAATTTTGGTTGTTTGTAAGCCATCTAATTGGTGGTATTTTGTGAGGCAGCCCAGATACACTAAGACAATGGGCTAGGCACAGTTCAACACAGTGGAATGAATACAGCAGAGGTGAGCAGAGGGGCTCCTGGACACAGTGGAGTGAGACTTCCCCCTCATCTCTGGCTTGTGTAGGAGGCCTGCCGGTCAGGAAGAGAGTTCTTGAGAAGTTTTAAAGGGTACAAAGTAGTTGTCCAGTGACAACTATGAAAAAGACATTCCAGGTAGAGAGAGGAGTATGTGGGAGGAAGCTGAGCTGGGCCAGAGCTCATGGCAGGGGTGAGAGAATGGCAAAGATGAAGCTGCAGGCTGGGCCTTGCCCAGGCCACGGCGTGCTGTGTATGTTGTCCCAGGAGCCTGGATTTTACTCTGAAAACCACCAGGAGCCAAGAAAGCATTTTTACCAGCGAGGCAGCCATGTTCAGATGTGCATTTGGGCAGTGTGGCTGATGGGAGACCAGTTAGAAGGCAGTTGGGGAAACGTGGTGTCATGACCACCTTCAAAGGGGCAGAGGGGATGGAGAAGACTGGTTGTGGGGAGAGGCTGCTGGGGGCCATGGACTTGCCCAGCTGATGGACTAGGTGTGGAAAAGGTGTGTGTGGTGGACTGCGGCCCCGTTCACTGAGATGGGGAGATGATAAAGACAGAGGGTGGAATTGCCTATATCTCCCTGTGTGGACCATCACGCAGTGAGGCACGTGTGTCTGGAGCTGAAGGAAAGATTTCTAAAGCTGCAGGGGGCTGAGAACACGCAGTAGGTAACAGGAGGAAAGAGGAAAACGCGGGCGACTCTGAAGGATGCTGACATTTGAAAGGCAGGCAGTGATTCTAAACAAATTGTTCTTAACCCTGCATGCACATTGCACTCACCTGGATAGCCTTTCCTTTTCAGAAAGTGGGAGTAGCTTTTAAATCATACCATGGTCCAATATTTGGATTCGATTGGTCTGAGCTAAGGATTGAGTATTTACATTTTAAAAAGCTCCCCACGAAAACCTAAGGCACAGCCTGTATAATAAATATAGTGTGAATTATATTTCATTTAGGGGCCAGTCTACTTACATGATTGAGCAGAAATCTGACTCTCTGACTTATGATAGTGATATGTATTCATATATTCTCATAATAATCACATATCTCTCAGAATGACAATGTTCACTTTTTTGTTTCCTCTGCTACAATGTTAACTTTCCAGGGCTGTAGGAGCTGGACAAATGCTTGCTAAACAAACGGATGAAGAAATGAACGTTCCTATTATCCATGTTCTAGAAAACAGGTGACCATTTAGGAAAGGAGGGCTCTAGAGGAACCCGGAGTACTGTTTCTTCTCCCTCCCAAATGAAAATAACAGATTTACAATATGGGGCTCTGATATGTGGCAGGCACAGGAAAAAACACTCCAGGCAGGTTGCTGTATTGATTCTTCACAACACCCCTATGAGGCAGCAGGAACTGGTATTATTCCCATTTGGCAAATGCACACCTGAGACTGAACATGGTTAAGTAATTTCTTAGGTATCCTAATCCTCGTGAGTGCCAGGTGGAAGCGTTTCTGGAAAATCCACACCTTCCCCTTTCCCCCCAAAAATTACTTACACGCTCTGCTCCAGGACAGCCACCTGTACTTCTGCTGTCCCAGATAGCCTAGTGCCCAAAGCAGAATGTATTTCTCCCATAACACATGGTATAGTAGTGACCTATTAAATTACTGTCTCCTCTGCTGTACTCTCAGTTCCATGAAGGCAGGGACCACATTTGTATCCCCAGTGCTTCATAGCACACTGGGCATGAAGTAAGTGTTACATTTGTAATTGTGAAATGAACAAAGTCTGTTCCCTTAACCATGAGACATTTCAAATCTTCTGATCTCTGTGTTTTATATGCTCCAGGCATGATATCTGGAGCATACGATACTGGCTTTATGGAAAGGTCCTTCATCCTGCTGGTTATCTTCTCTCCTTTCTTTCCCTCTCTCTTTTCTGTCTCCTCCTTATCCTTCTTCTGCACCTTTTTCACCTTTTTCTTCCTCTGTCCTCCCTTTTTCCTCCTTCTTTTGTAGTACTCTACTTTCCAGCGTCCCCCTTAAAGCATATTGCCCAAAGCAGAATGCATTGCTCCCATTTGTTACCTTGAACATGGCAATACTTAAAGGCGACATTGATTCAGTGCTTTACAAGGAGCCAGACACAATGCTAGGGCTATTACCCACATGCTTATTATTTTTAGGCTTTCTGCCAACTCTGAGAGATACATATTAACATTTTGTCTTTTGTTTCAGATAAGGTTGCTGAGACGTGAATGAATTCTCCCTGACCTCACTGGCTCACCATACTTTTCTAAATTGCTCAAGTACTTTTTACTCCCGGTCATGAGGTCATTTTCCCAGACTCTGTGGATAACAGAAGTAAGTCAGAGATTTCAGCAAG
Source organism: Aotus nancymaae (assembly GCF_030222135.1). NCBI lineage: Eukaryota > Metazoa > Chordata > Mammalia > Primates > Aotidae > Aotus > Aotus nancymaae. The sequence goes on along the minus strand of NW_026988450.1, from coordinate 80,042,694 downwards.
CCAGACATGAGGTAGTTGCCTGGAATAGACTTTGCAGTCTGGTTTTCATTCAATACATCTCCTTTACAACAATCTTTTCTGAGCAAATGTCCTGTCCTGTGCAGCTTTTAAAAATGGTCATGAGGAAGGATGGGAAATTGATGTTTCCAGCCCATGCTTCCAGAGCACCTCAGCTGAGGACTAATCACATCAGGAAAGATCCAGATCAGCTAAGGAAAGCAGCTTTCAGTCCCCAAAGCTCAACTTAAATCTCAACTAAAAGGCATCTGCCAATCCTGAAAAAGGCATGAAGACCGTGTCTGGATTGCTTTCATTTTCAGACCTTAGGAGTAGGTAATCTGCCAGGGGATGTGAAAGTCCAAGCGCAGGAGACGGTGTGCATCTGCAGAAACACAATCTGGTAATTGTTACATGCACAGGCTGATGCTCCAGAGAAAGGGAACAATGAATCCCTCCAGATAGCATTTTTTGCACCTAATCATTTCTTTTCAGTCTTTACAGTGTTCAGTGGATGTTTATGAAAAAGGTCCCTATGGTGAACAAATAGGGAGCTTTTAATTACACCATTAAAATGGAAGAAAAGTGGGCACAGAAGCCCAAAATGGTGTCACCCGGAATGAGCTTAAGTGTGAAATGCCCAGTGAACAAGGGCAGAGCTCAAAAATGGTTTTGAAAGTCTCTTGGCACTTTCTAAACATAATTTCCTGTGTATTGGCTTTAAACTGTAGGAAAATTATGTGTAGAGTGTGTAAACAAACAGAAGCAAATGCTTTTTAGAAGCAGTTGTTAGATAAAAATATCCTGTTCAATTGACAAGCATTGCATCCAACTTGTTTTTATTTTGTTGAAATCCCAATCTGTCCAAAAAGAGATTTAAGAAAAAAAAAAAAAAATCATTAGCAACTACTCTGTGAAGAAAATAACACCAGTTTCAATGGGGAATTCAGAGGTGGAAAGCACTCTAATTTCTCAGGATACTCTTCACAAAGGAGAGGAAACGTTATATGTATCAGCCAGAGTTCTTAATTGCAAGAACAAGTCATTTATTTTGGTTATCTCTTTCTGTGTGATAAGTGACCTCAAAACTTAGTGACCTAAAACAATAATTGGTGGTTATCTTTCATGGTTCTATGATTGACTGGGTTCAACTGGGCATTTCTGGTTTGCAGGGTCTCACATAGCTGCGGTCAGATGTGGGCTGGGGCTGCAGTCATCTGAGGGCTCACGGGGCTGGATGTCAGGACTGCTCACTCCATGGCTGACAGTTTGTGCTGGCAGTTAGTCATCTGGGACCTCCACGGGGGCTGACACAAGGCATCTACTGTTGGGGAAACATAATTTAAAACAAATTTATTTCCCTAACCCAGAAAATCTGTCCAGAAAGGTTGTGGATAAGTAAAAGTTTTATCATTTAATAAACATTAAACCAGAATGCAATGCACATCAGAGACAATCCGCTAATGCACATCACAGGCAACCCGCCAAGGCACCGAAAAGACTGAAAAACATTTCACCCTTTTGTATAGACAAACACATACTACCCATTGCATACTTGTTTTGAAGATACAGTAACTAGCCACCAAGTAAGATGGCTTGTCAGTACCACTCGACATATTTAGTTCATCCTGACTTTACCCGGTAATTGGGTGACGTTTGTGGTAACTAACTTCTTATAGCTCTGTAATAGGAAGTGTTTTGCAACTTGGATCAAGATATCCACCAAAGTTAGATTACAGTTCTCTCACAGAAATTGGGAGTTAGGGGTGCTGTCTCCCTTGATGTTCAATTTCAAAGAAATGGCTCCCAGGCCTTAGAGAATCCCAGGCATTACTGGATCATACTGCTGAGAAAAGGCCTGCCTAGTCTTTAAAAGGATTTATCTAGAAAAAAGGGCATATTGCCTCAAAGAAGGAGAAAGTATTTAAAATGACAAGCTTTCTAAAGTAAATGCTATGAAAAGAAAGGAGGGAAATATCTTCCCTTATTTTCAATAGGGAGAATTAAGCCTCTTATTTTTAATTTCATTTGTCCTGACACTATACATAGCTTTTCCATGTGGCCTGTTTCTCTTTTTTGTTAGTTTTATTATTTTAATTGACAAATAATGACTTGATGTATTTATAGAGTACAATGTACTGTTTTGAAACATGTATCAGTTGTGGAATGATTACATCAGGTAAATTAGCATACCCATCACCTCAAATATTTATCATTTCTTTGTGGTGAGAACATTTAAATCCTCTCTTGTAGCTATTTTGAATTATACGATACATTATTACTACAGTCACCATGCTGTGTAGTGAAGCACCAGAATTTATTCCTCCTTTTGATCTGAAACTTTGTACTAGTTGAATAACTTCTCCCTTCTCCCTGTTCACCTCACTTTCCAGCTTTCAATAAGAAAAAGAGGAAAGATAACAAGTGTTGGTGAGGAGGTAGAGACAAGGGAATCCTTGTACAATGTTGATGATATTATAAATGAGTGCAGCCGTTTTGGAAAAACACTATGTAGTTTCCTCAAAAAATTAAAACTAGAATTACCACGTGATCCAGCAATCCCATTTCTGGCTCTCTACCCAAAGGGATTGAAATCCGTGTGTCGAAAATATTTCTGCATCCATGTTCATTGCAGCGTTATTCACAACAGTCAAGATATGGAAACAACCTGTGTCCATCAATGGATGAGTGATTTTTAAAATGTAATATATATGCACAATGAAATACTATTCAGCCTTTAAAACGGGAAATTATGTCCTTTTTGACCTAAAGGACATTACACTAGTAAAAGAAGCCAGGCACAGAGAGACAAGTATCTTTTATGATCACACTTACATATGGAATCTAAAAAATTCCAACTCCTAGGAGGAGGGAGTAGAACGGTGTCTCGAGTTTCTGAGAGCATGGCAGCTGGCTTCCAAATGAGAGCTTCCCAAGAGCCGCCATTTCCAGGAGCACAGGCGGAAGCTCAAGAATTCTTATGACTGTCATGAAAGTCATAGCGTCACTCCACTGCTTTCAGCTGTGAATGCATCACAGGGCCAGCCCAGATTCAAGAGGTGAGGACAGCGCAAGGTTGTGGATACCAGGAGGGAAGGCTCACAGCGGGGCCATCTTTGGAGACCAGCTACCATACCCTTCCAGTATGCTTGAGCAGAAAAGAAATGTATGAAAGTAACAGGTAACTTAGGGACTTCCAAGGAAAGCCAAAGAATCAGGCTTGAAAGCTTCATTTTCAAGAATTATTACCTAAACCACAATGCAAGGCTGATGTAGCAGACCCCACTGATGTCATGCCTGGACACAGACACAGGATGCTAGCCTCTGTATGCTTGAACCTCTGCTACTTCACTCCCAAACCTCTGGGAAAAGGAATTCTATGTGCTGGTGGCCGCCTCCTGTTGTTCACTTTTGAATAGACATCTTAAACCAGTGCGTCTATTGGTAGGACGTATTGGTGGACTCACGTGGCCAAATCTTCACTAAGAAGTAGGTTATGAAAATGAGATTCTGCTTATTTCTTGGGCTGATAGTGTTTATAAAAGGTGTTTGCCAAGTCACCCAACTTAGATTTTCTATTTTCTAATTTTCTTCATTGTTTTTTAAATTTTACTTTAAGTTCTGGGATACATGTGCAGAACATGCAGATTTCTTACATAGGTATACATGTGCTATGATGGCTCTTGGGAATCTTCAATCTCTGTCTTCTGTCTCCACATCCAGACTTATGATCAAATTGTATCAATTCTATTGAAAATAAGTCTCAATGTAGTCATAAAAATAAAAAATAAAATAAAATAAAATAAAAAGTCTCTGGAAGTCACCAATCTTGCTCATCCCAACTTTAAAAGTCTCTATGCCTACATAGATGAAAAGACTCTACTAAGATGGTAAAATTTGATTTTTAATTTTTTTTGAAAATTTGCTAATTTGTTCTATTATTTCAACAACTAAAAGTAAAAAAAAAACTCTTTGCCTTCTCCTGGGTCTATTTCATTTATGGAACTTTAGAAAACCCTTCTTTGCTTCAACCTCATTGGTTGAAAAAAAGGATGCAGTGCCCATGTCCTCCAAAATTTTTCCCACTGCATCAATGAGAGAGTTTATATATTTTTAATACCAAAGAACATGGGAAAAAGATGTCTGCATTCCTGTAGACTGGAGTGATCATGAACTCTTGCATACAGAGATTTAGTGTGTCGGCCAAGCTTCTAATCCCTTTTCACAGAGATTGCATCTGTGTGCCCTTCCACCCCACTATCTGAGATCAGGCCTTTCTTGTTCCTTGCAGTAAATCAGTATTTTCAGAATTTCTGATTATCATAACCTCCCACAATAGAAGCTCATTATTTTCTTCCCATTCCAGACTCAACAAAATTGGGTCTAATTAAAACCTTACAGGACTCTTTGTATTAGGGGTTTTTGTTAAATAAGTAGATTTTAGCTGCTCTTGTCACACAGAAAGAACTATGTGAGATGATAGATATGTTAATCGGCTTCATGATGGTCATCATTTTACTATCTGTATGTATCCTGTAACATCATTTTGGAAATCTCAAATATATACAGTAAAATTCTTAAAAAAAAAATCCTTATAGGAAATAAAGGCTTTAGCAATTTGTATTTGTTCCTGCTTGTTACTGTTTTTCTTCTTTCAACTTTTAGTACTTATTAGAGCTATGTTTTTTGTAATCTTCAAAATGTAGCTTGCATATTTTATAAGATCTGGTTAGACTATTACAAAGATGTTGAAAATCTTTTATTGCCCTAGTGCACTGCAAAAAGTTAAACAACAAAATGTCTTTCAATGATTCACTGAAAGCTGTTGAACTCAATCGGAGCTTCTTCGCAGAGTACAAAGGCCTTAAGGCATCTTTGGCATCAATATGTTCTCACCTGTGTGTGAATAGTAAGGAAGAAAACAACAATGATAAGGATATGACTCCAGAATGTTTTTACTCTTAAGAATACCTCAAAGGATACTCTTGAAGATACCTCTCCAAGCCATGCACAAAAATATTTTTAGGCTGTCTATATATTTGTAGATCTCATTATAATATTATTACACTATAAACAACACAAATGAAATTTCACCGTGGTTTAACAACGAAAACCCCCAAGAATTTAGTAAAAAGAGAAAAGAGAATCTGCTGAGTATACAATTGAGATTTCAGGGATGGTTTCTAAAACGTTTCTTTCTGTTCTCCTAAGGAAGACTGAGTAGTGGGGGTAAAGTTGGTGGGAAGAAGGTGTACACACCATCCAGAAGTGGGATGAGTTGTTTATAGTACAAGTTAGGATTTTAAGTATTCATAATAGTTGACTAATTTTCTAGAAAATATGTTCAGGATTTTAATATATCAAGTAATATAACCAAGTATTCAAGTAGTTTATCAGAAAAGCATATTGTTGGGGTCTCATAGATTGTTACTTCTGGTTCAGTCTGGTCAATTCTTTTAAGGAAAATGTATTTTACATTTTCTCTTTGACACATATGTATTCAACACCAATTATAGGTTGGTACTAAAGCAATTGAGGTTTTTTGCCATTAAAAGTAAACTGTAATTAACCAACCTCACGTGTTGCAGACACTGATCTAGGCAGTGGAGATGCAGGAGGAAAGAAAAACGTACATGGTCTCTCTCTTCTAAGAGCTCACAGTTTAGGAGAGAAAGATAATAAATACTTAAATAAGTGAATAAGGTAATTTCAAAAATTAAATTAAAAAAATAGTAAAAAAACAAAGTAAAAAATCAAAAACATAGTAAAAAAAATCACACAGTATACTCATCTGTAAATGGGTGTTTCACTACCCTCTTAAGTGAGGTAATATTTATGAAACATCGAAACATTGTATACGAATAATTACACACAGTGAATGTGCCGTAAACACACACACACACACACACACACACACTTTGAATAATCAAATTACCTCACCATGAAATTGAAGTAAAAAGTGGGCAAAGAATAACATTTGTGCAATTCACTTTTTCTGACAAAATACAAATACTCTAATTTGTTAAGAATCTGCTACAAAGGAATAAATGGAGGCATCAGAAATGGCCATTGACACCCTGCATGAGAATGCTGCCTTCAATGAATTATTCACGCAAGAGGGGACTGGAGATACTAGCCCCTTGACCATGGGCCCAAGAAATTCACTGTTACTCTTGTCGGTTGCTAGCTGAGGAAGATACAGAGCTTTTATTGCACATTTACTACTAAGTGCCAAGCACTGTGCTAGGCACTTTATGTGCATGCTTTTAGTAATTCTAGAAAGAATCTCCTGGGGTTGGATTTTTTTTTTCATTTTTTAAAAATTATTTATTTATTTATTTATTGAGACAGAATTTCCTTCTTCTTGCCCAGGCTTGAGTGCAATGGTGCAATCTCAGCTCACCACAACTTCCGCCTCCTGGGTTCAAGCGACTCTACTGCCTCAGCCTCCCAAGTAGCTGGGATTACAGGCATGCGCTACCACACTCTGCTAATTTTTTGTATTTTTAGTACAGATGGGGTTTCTCCATGTTGGTCAGGCTGGTCTCGAACTCTTGACCTCAGGTGATCTGCCCAATTCGGCCTCCCAAAGTGCTGTGATTACTGGCGTGAACCATCGCGTCTGGCCAAGAATCTCCTGAGGCTGGAATATTAAACTTGTTTTACAGATGAGAACCTAGAGGATCAGGAGAATGAGGCAACCTGCTTCAGGTCACTCAGACAGTACATGCAGGGTCTGGGGCTAGTGCCCAGGTATATCTAACTGCAAAGTCAATTGCTTTGTCAAGGCCAATGATACTGCACTGCCGAAAAGAACATCTGCAGTACTGGGCTATGGCAAGATGCATGAACGGCCTACAAATGGAATAGATGTTTATTATCTTAGTGATTTAAGCTTCTTAAATCTGGCATATGGGGTTATCATTAGGACTAACAGGACTTTGAAAGGTATAATAGGCACTAGAATGATTTGAATCCCTCCATATCTTTGGAAAATATGTTCCATTAGGGTGGTTGTAAGACAGTCTTAGTGGAAAGACGATCGGCCTTGAAGCCTGACGATTGTGGATTTGCAATCTAGTTTACTGTTTCTTGGTGAGTGACATTTTCACACTCCTAATTTGACGTTCGGTTTGTTTTTCTGTAAATGGAATTTTGAATGCCTGCTTTCAGAAATGGCTATGAAAATGAACAATATTGTCTATAAATCATCAATTTCTTCATTTTTAGTATATCTATTCAGAACCTAGTATATGCCAGACGTTTTTCAAGGGGCTGGGATACAACAATGAAAACAAATTCTGTCCTCAGGGAGCCAGTGTTCTAGGGGGAAGATAGATGATAAATGAATGAATGAAATGCATAGTGAGTTAGGTGGTGGGGAGTGCTGTGGAGAAAAAAGGAGGAAACGGACGAGGTCCTGATGTCACGGATGGTTTCAATTTTAATTTGAAGGTTGAGGGAAAGTCTTATAAGAAGGAGACATTTAAGCAAAGGTTTAGAGTTGAGAGTGTGAGCCAAGTGAATATCTGTGGGAAAATTCCAGAGCAGAGGAATAGTGATAGAAAACCCTCAAGGCAGTGTCTGCTTATACTTTGGAGTGGCAGAGAGGCCAGGTAGCTGGAGAGGAGTGAGCAAAGGGAGGAGTAGGAAGAGATTAAGTTAGAGGGTGACCAAGGGCCAGAAGGCACACGGCTTGTAGGCCATTGTGATAACAGATTGATTATGAATGAAATTGGAGGCTAGTGTAGACATTATAGAGTGATGCGATCTGATCTGTTCTATCACAGTATCAGGCATCTAGTAGGTGCTTGATGAATGGTCATTGTTTTATATTAAGCTCTTTAAAAAAATGTATTGCTTGTATTCAGTAAACCAGGTATTTTGAAACAGAGGCAAATGCTCATGACTGAAGAAGGGGTTAGCTGTATGGAGAATTTGGAGGTCAGAGTAGAGTTCACATATAAGGCAGAATGCAAAAGCAGGAATCAGAGTTAGTAAAGCAAAAGCCATAGCATGGTATCCGTCGACTGAGGCTGCTATAACAAAGCACCGTACACAGGGTGGCTACGAACAACAGGAATTTATTTCAGACAATTCTGGAGGCTAGACATCCCTGCTGAGGGTGCCAGCATTGCTGGGTTCTATGAGGACCATCTTCCAGATTTCAGACTGCTGACTTTTTGTAGAATCCTCATATGGTGTAAAGAGAGCAAAAGAGCTCTCTGGGGTCCCTTTTATACCATTCACGAGGACTCCATTCTCATGACCTAATTTCCTCCAAAGGGGTCTCCTCCTAATACTATCACACGGGGGGGTAGGATTTCAACATATGAACTTTAGAGGTATGCAACCATTCATTTCATTGCATATAGTCACAGTTATGAGAACTGTGGACTTGGAGGAAGGAAGGTGGTGAGCCAGGAGGGGAGGAAAACCTGGGGAGAAACCATTATTGAATATGAGATAACATGCTTTTTTTTAAAGCAGGCATTTCAAGTATATCATTATAATGAATTCTAGGAATAATCATTAGTATTATTTTATAAACCACAGCACAACTTCATCTAAAAAAAAAAAAAAGAAAATGGGGCGAGGGCTGTGCCACATTTCCTCTGCTCTGCCTCCCAGCCTTCCTAGTTAGAAACAATTACCAATGCTATGTACATTTCTTATAGAAAATTTAGAAAGAGAGCAAGGCATATGGGAAAGTCATTGTTAAGGTCTATTTCTTTCCTCCTTGAATGTAGGAATGTTGTTTTAACAGAATGCTACCTCCATTTCTGTTTTGTAATTTTAACCTTTTAAAAACTTAAACAAAAAGTAATGAATACATGCTCATAGAAAAATATAGATAAACAAAAAGAAAAATTATCTATTAGTCTATAGCCCTGAATTAACCATTGTTAAAATTTATGTACATTCTTCCAGAATTTTCTTTATGTATGTGTGCACATGGATATGCATATGCATATACTGATGTTTTTCTCAGAGAGAATACGTTTCCTTTATTTATACTTTTTAAAGACCTTATGTATTGTCAACAGCTGTCTATGATAATAAAAAACTTGTATGTTATAATTTATATTCATAGAGATAGAGTTATGGGTCAAAAGTAGTCACATTTTTATTTGCTTATTAATTACCAAATTGCCTTTCAGGAAGCTTGTAGTAATTTATACTTTGATCAATTTCACATGACAATCCAGTTTCCCTACATACTTAGCAACACTATATATATACAAATATATATATATATATATATTTTTTTTTTTTTTGAGAAAGAGTCTCACTCTGTCACCCAGACTGGAGTGCAGTGGCGCAATCTTGGCTCACTGCAATTTCCACCTCCCGGGTTAAAGTGATTCTCCTGTCTCAGCCTCCCGAGTATCTAGGACTACGGGCATGTGCCACCACACTCAGCTAATTTTTATATTTTTAGTAAAGATAGTATTTCACCATGTTGGCCAGGATGGTCTCGATCTCTTGGCCTTGTGATCTGCCCGCCTCAGCCTCCTGAAGTGCTGGGATTACAGGCATGTGCCACCACACCTGGCCAACACTACATTTTTTTTATTTTGCCTTTTGATTGGCCAAAAATATTTAGTTATGGGCTTTATTTGCATTTATTGCTTACTTTTAAAGCTGGACATTGATTTTTTTCATGTTTACAAGTCACAGGCATAGCCTGTGTGTATTCTTTACTTATAATCTCTTTTGAAAAGTTTATCTTTTTCCCACTGATTTGTAAAATGACCCATCTCTTAGACCTATGATATTTCCAGCATGTTTGAGTCTTGAGCATGTGCCTAAGCCAGAGGAAGAGGTGAAACCAGAGGCTTTGGAAAATAGAACAGTGTGGTAGGGCACACACATGCTGACGACAGGCTGGTGTGTGGCATGAAATGGTGTGCTCTCAGCAACCACAGAGCTGTTTCCTAAATGGCATGGATCTGGAGGCCACCCTGTGTGAAAGTCCACTGCTTTCCTCACAGCATTTCTCTGGCTCTGGAGTCTCTCTGGTCTATTTTGTCTTTGCCTGCTGAAGATAGATCACCTTGAGCAAAGTGAAGAAGATCTGGTTCATCTCTACCAAAACTAAAAATAAAAATAGCCAGGTGCGGTGGCATGGGCCTGTAGTCTCAGTCACTCTGGAGGTTGAGGTGGGAAGATCATTTGAGCCCAGGAGTTTGAGATTACACTAAGCTATAATCATACCACTGTACTTTGGCCTGGGTGATAGAATAAAAGTCTGTCTCAAAAAAAAAAAAAAAAAAAAAGATAATAAGGTACAGAGAAAACTGTGGCTAAAAGGAGACCCTTAAAGTTTTAAATTTGGTTTATCTGGGGTGTGAGGAAAGAGAAGAAGGTGAGACAAGCCCAGAGAAAAATAAAATGAAAAGAAAAATACACAAGAAACCCCCCAAACAGAAGAAAAAACCCATAAATCTCATAAAAAAACCAAATATCTCAAAAACCTCAGCACATATATGATTATATTTATGTAAAATTATATTTAGGTACATGAATTATGAATTTAGAAAATATATATAATTAGATTGGTTTAAATTGGCTTTTAGCAATTTCCATGGTTCTGTGACAGGAGAAAATTGCAGAATAATGAATATCGTATGACTCTATTTTGACAAAAACAAGCACAGAACTCTAATTTTGTGTCACTATATTGTAGGTATAGGGAAAAGCAAGGAGGAAGGAATAGAAAAATACAAATCCTCTTGGTTTTCCAGGGCTGTCATTACAAAGTACCATGGACTGGGTGGCTTAACACCTGAAATTTATTTCTCATAATTCTGGAGGCTGGAAGTCCCAGATCAGCGTGCTGGCATGCTCAAGTTCTTAGTGAGGCTCCACTTTCTGGTTTGCAGACAGCTGTCTTCAGGATTCATCCTCACATGGTGGAGAGAGAGAGAACTCTGGGCTATTATCCCTTACGAAGGTTCCTAATCTCATCATCAGAGCCCTACCTTCATGACCTCAACTAAATCTAATTATTTCCCAAAGACTCACCTCCAAATACAATCATAACGGAGATTAGGTTTCAGTATATGTCTTTCGAGGGATGAAAACCTTCAGTCTACAGCAGTGGTTTAAACAACAGAAATTAATTTTCTTACAAGTTTGGAGGCTAGAGGTCCGAGATTAGGTGTTGGCAGGGTTGGTTTCTTCTCAGGCCTCTTTCCTTGGTTTGTAATGGCCGTCTTCTCCCTGTGTCTACACGTGGTCCTCCCTCTGTGTCTGTGCCCTAATCTCTTGTTGCAAGGATACCAGTCATTTGAAATTAAAGACTACCCCTAATGACCTTATTTTAACCTAATTCCCTCTTTAACATCCCTACCTCCAAATACAGTCATATCCTAAGTTACGAGGGGTTAGCTCTTCAACATATGAATTTTTGTTAGGTGGTTGGGGGAATGAAATTCAGCCAGTAACAACATCCATCTGTCAATATGAAATACTTCAGAGGGTAGGAAGGGAAGGCATATGGAAGAAGCCAGTGAGTTTTGTCTTAAAAGATTTTTTTATTGTCTGTCATGTTTCAACAAACATGTATTGCTTTTACAGCTTGAAAATTATAAAACAAATTTAATCCATAAAGATAATCGATTGCCTCATCAGACGAAAAATGTCAGTGACATGGTTTGGTTCTGTATTCCCATTCAAATTTCACCTAGAATTGTAATCCCCATGTGTCAAGGGAGAGACCTGGTGGGAGGTAACTGGATCTTCAGGGCAGACTTCCCCTTACTGTTCTCGTGATAGTGAGTGAGTTCTCGTGAGATCTGATGCTTTAAAAGTGATTGTCAGTTCCCTGCTCTCCCCCTTTCTCTCCTGCTGCCTTGTGAAGAAAGTACTTGCTTCTCTTTTGCCTTCCGCAATGATTGTAACTTTCCTGAGGCCTCCCCAGCCATGTGGAGCTGTGAGTCAGTTAAACTTTATTTATAAATTACCCAGACTCAGGTAGTATCTTTATAACATTTTTAAAATAGACGAATGCAGTCAGACATTGTGCTTCAGACACAGTTTGATCCACAGATTCATGATGTTCGTCAGGGCAGGTCTCTGGACTTTGTCATTCCCTATATGTTGCTTTGACCTCCACATGTCACCTTATACTCTTAACCCTTTAATTTATGGTAACAATATTAGCTGCAACAGTTGTAGAACATATAGTTGTCCAATGCAAGAGAGAAGTCTTTTCTTTCACCTCCCGTGGAAAACAGACACTTCCTTCCCTTAAACTCCAACAAATGTCTCCTCCTGTCTTTCAATTGAGTCACAGGCTTTTCTGTAAACCAGTTTCAGTGTCCAAATGGTCACATGCTGATTGCTTAGGTCAGCCAAGGCCCGCACCCAGAGCTGAAGGTCAGGTCATTCATGTCCAAACTCTTGCTGAAAATGGAAGACGGGTAATTCTTGAAAGAAAAATCTGGATCCTGTGTCAGAGGTCAGAGCGAAATGATTTGGAAGTAACCAGCTGAAGCCTACAACTCACCAGCCCCATGAAGTGATTTCTAATTTTAGCTCCCACCTTCATCTTCAGGTCCAGCCACACTTCAGCACAGGTTCCATCTGTTTCTCACCTTTGAGCTCACTGAATTTATACTTAACAAAAATCTCCCACTAGAATGTAGATTCCAAGAGGGCACATATTTCCCCAGCAACTGGAATAGTGATTGGCACTTAATACGTGTTTGTGGAATAGATGAATATACATTTACTGACTAGACACTATATATTGGGCTATTCTAAACACTGAAGATACAGTGATAAAAGTGTTAAGCCCCTGTTCTGGTTTGCATTCCAGTGAAAGCACTAGGCATTGAACAAATAAATATGTATTAGTCTAGACGTATGTACTACGAAGTAAATAAAGTGTGGATAGGCATAGAGTGTGAAGGGGAGACAGCAGCATGTTGTTTTAGATAAGGTGGTCAGAGAAGGCATCAATGACACAGAGATACAGAGGCAGATACCTAAGGAAGGAAGAAAGAAAGCCTTAAGGATACCTGGAAGTGTAATGACAGACACTGCAAGTATAGGGTCTGTCTTCCCATTGTATCAGTTAGCATTAAACTTGAAAATCTGTAAGAAACATGCACTAAAGGTGTTTTAAAACCTTAATCTACAAGAGAAGGATTTCATAAAAGGATGCAGGACTGTTTCCCAGAGCTCAGTGATGGGCATATGTAGGGTTGGAAAGAGATTAAGATCAAGAGCTAGAAAAGCACTAGGGACCTACTCCATTCATTAATTAGTTAGGTAATTAATTAAAATATATTTTCTATATTCTAGTGAGAGTGGGAGTCACAATAGGGTCTAAGACAGACAATAAGCAAAATAAATAATGAAAACATGCAGTATGTTGGATAATGATACATTCTACGGAGAAGGATACAGCAGGAATGGAGTAAGAAATGTTGTAGAGTGTTTTAATTTTTAATTGAGTCTTCAAGAAAGACTTTGCTAAAAAGTTGATATTTGAGCACATCCTAAAGAAGGTAGTGAGTTATGTGGCTCTCTGGAAGGAGAGATTCCAAGCCAAGGGAACAGCAAGTGCAAAGGACCAGAGGCAGCAAGTCCAAGACTGAGCAAAGGTCATAGGGCAGCAAGTCCAAGTCTGAGCAAAGGTCCTGTGGCAGCAAGTCCAAGTCCAAGCAAAGGTCCTGGGGCAGCAAGTTCAAGTCCAAGCAAAGGTCCTGTGGCAGCAAGTTCAAGTCCAAGCAAAGGTCCTGTGGCAGCAAGTTCAAGTCCGAGCAAAGGTCCTGTGGCAGCAAGTTCAAGTCCAAGCAAAGGTCCTGGGGCAGCAAGTCCAAGTCTGAGGGAAGGTCCTGGGGCAGCAAGTCCAAGTCTGAGGGAAGGTCCTGGGGCTGCAAGTCCAAGTCCGAGCAAAGGTCCTGGGGAGCAAGTCCAAGTCCAAGCAAAGGTCCTGGGGCAGCAAGTTCAAGTCTGAGCAAAGGTCCTGGGGCAGCAAGTCCAAGTCCGAGCAAAGGTCCTGGGGCAGCAAGTCCAAGTCTGAGGGAAGGTCCTGGGGCAGCAAGTCCAAGTCTGAGGGACGGTCCTGGGGCAGCAAGTCCAAGTCTGAGCAAAGGTCCTGGGGAGCAAGTCCAAGTCCAAGTGAAAGTCCTGGGGCAACAAGTCCAAGTCTAAGGAAAGGTCCTGGGGCAGCAAGTCCAAGTCTGAGCAAAGGTCCTGGGGCAGCAAGTCCAAGTCTGAGGGAAGGTCCTGGGGCAGCAAGTCCAAGTCTGAGGGAAGGTCCTGGGGCAGCAAGTCCAAGTCTGAGCAAAGGTCCTGGGGAGCAAGTCCAAGTCCAAGTGAAAGTCCTGGGGCAACAAGTCCAAGTCTAAGGAAAGGTCCTGGGGCAACAAGTCCAAGTCCAAGCAAAGGTCCTGTGGCAGCAAGTTCAAGTCCAAGCAAAGGTCCTGGGGCAGCAAGTTCAAGTCTGAGTGAAGGTCCTGGGGCAGCACGTCCAAGTCCGAGCAAAGGTCCTGGGGCAGCAAGTCCAAGTCTGAGGGAAGGTCCTGGGGCAGCAAGTCCAAGTCTGAGGGACGGTCCTGGGGCAGCAAGTCCAAGTCTGAGCAAAGGTCCTGGGGAGCAAGTCCAAGTCCAAGTGAAAGTCCTGGGGCAACAAGTCCAAGTCTAAGGAAAGGTCCTGGGGCAGCAAGTCCAAGTCTGAGCAAAGGTCCTGGGGCAGCAAGTCCAAGTCTGAGGGAAGGTCCTGGGGCAGCAAGTCCAAGTCTGAGGGAAGGTCCTGGGGCAGCAAGTCCAAGTCCGAGCAAAGGTCCTGGGGAGCAAGTCCAAGTCCAAGTGAAAGTCCTGGGGCAACAAGTCCAAGTCTAAGGAAAGGTCCTGGGGCAACAAGTCCAAGTCCAAGCAAAGGTCCTGTGGCAGCAAGTTCAAGTCCAAGCAAAGGTCCTGAGGCAGTAAGTTCAAGTCTGAGCGAAGGTCCTGGGGCAGCAAGTCCAAGTCCGAGCAAAGGTCCTGGGGCAGCAAGTCCAAGTCTGAGGGAAGGTCCTGGGGCAGCAAGTCCAAGTCCGAGGGAAGGTCCTGGGGCAGCAAGTCCAAGTCCGAGGGAAGGTCCTGGGGCAGCAAGTCCAAGTCCGAGGGAAGGTCCTGGGGCAGCAAGTCCAAGTCCGAGGGAAGGTCCTGGGGCAGCAAGTCCAAGTCCGAGGGAAGGTCCTGGGGCAGCAAGTCCAAGTCTGAGCAAAGGTCCTGGGGAGCAAGTCCAAGTCCAAGTGAAAGTCCTGGGGCAACAAGTCCAAGTCTAAGGAAAGGTCCTGGGGCAGCAAGTCCAAGTCCGAGCAAAGGTCCTGGGGCAGCAAGTCCAAGTCTGAGGGAAGGTCCTGGGGCAGCAAGTCCAAGTCCGAGTGAAAGTCCTGGGGCAACAAGTCCAAGTCTAAGGAAAGGTCCTGGGGCAACAAGTCCAAGTCCAAGCAAAGGTCCTGTGGCAGCAAGTTCAAGTCCGAGCAAAGGTCCTGGGGCAGCAAGTTCAAGTCTGAGCGAAGGTCCTGGGGCAGCAAGTCCAAGTCCGAGCAAAGGTCCTGGGGCAGCAAGTCCAAGTCCGAGGGAAGGTCCTGGGGCAGCAAGTCCAAGTCCGAGCAAAGGTCCTGGGGAGCAAGTCCAAGTCCAAGTGAAAGTCCTGGGGCAGCAAGTCCAAGTCTAAGGAAAGGTCCTGGGGCAACAAGTCCAAGTCCAAGCAAAGGTCCTGGGGCAACAAGTCCAAGTCTGAGCAAATGCAAGGAGGCCAGGGAGATGGGAGCCAAGGGCAAGGAAAGAAAGATGAGTTAACAAGCATTAGATCTGGGACGTAATGATGATCGTGATGGGGAGTATATTGGTTTTTGTGAGGTAGTGTAAGTGCTTTGGCTTCTACTCTGAGATCAAAGGCCAACAGATGAGGAGAGAAGTGAGTGTCCTGATCTGACTAAAGTGGAAACTGAATCGCTCTGACTGCTGTGTGTACTCATAAAACTGACTGAGAGGGTAAAGGGCAGAAGCCAGGGACTCCTATTAGAATGCCCTTACAATAATCCAGGAGACAGATGCTGGTAGTGAAGAGTGGTCAAAAGTAGGTAAACTATATTTTTTGCAGGCAGCCTTTATTTCTCTGCTGCTTTATCATATCTGCATGTCTATTGCACAGCTCCTTAGGTTTCATGTCACTTTCTTTCCACTGAGAGACTGCCTTGTCTCAGTTATAAATTTACCAGCTCTGGTTGGGTAAGGGGTTCACTCCTGGCATGCTCATCCATGAGGGGACTTGGGAAGATGTCATTTAAGCAATGCAACTAGAGATCCATCCCATCAGTGAAGCAGGCAGCTCTTGGGTGACCCCCAGATTTGGTTGACACCCTTGTCTATATCTTCTAAACCTCACAACCTGAGCAATTCGTCTCTGTCCTCTTTTTGCCTTTACCTGGCTAGCTTTTTAAAGATTCAACTTGGGCTCCTCTGGCTTGATTCTAGACTTTCATAGATGTGTCTTCCCCTTAGTATCCTTATGACCCTCTTCATAACTTGATCACATACTTAATCACTCCGTATTTTAGTTGTCTATTTTGAAATTACCTCTTTAAAGGCAAAAATTTTGCCCTCTTTAGCACTGCAGCACCATCAGCACCTTGCAATGCTAGGCCTACAGTAGGCACTCAATTATTATTTTAATATTGATTTACATCTAATTTTCACAAAATCACAAGTTTATTCCTCTGCTCTGATGTCTCTTCCTGCTCTTCTAAATAGAAGAAAAAATGCCTCTTAGTTCGAGAGTGTCAGTTTTCACTTCTGTTGCCTTATGCAGTGCTGATCTCCATTTTATTGTGATTGCCAAATTTAAGGTGAAAGAGCATCAATTTTGTAAGAGTCCTAAAGGAAAGATCTCTCCTGCATAGGAAAGGACATGGTCCAGACGTTAGGTGGTGCTGTAAGCAAAGCATCAGGAGGCACAGAAGCGTTTTCTTCCACTTAGCTGTGTGTGGGGAAAGAAGCCTTTTCATTTTCACAATAGATTATCTATTTCCTCTCGCCTGAAGTGTTGCTGTGATTGTTGATCAGGACTTGGAGGAATCTGTAAATTCCAGTGTTAGGGCTGAGAAATATTTAAATATGTGTTGCTCACCAGTGGCATTTCTGGGAATCAGTGTTTTAGAATAGAATAAGCTTAATCTTCTCCAGGACAAAGCCTTCTGAATCCATTAGAAGCAGAAAAGCAGCAACTCACTCGTATAAAGTTACAAGAAATCCTGCTGTCTTTAACAAATACCTCCCTGACCTGCAATTTTCAGCCACAGCTTATGACCCTTCCGGGAAAGAGCCTCAGATTGGAGACTCCAATCTTCATCTGCAGCTCTGCAGAAAAGAATGTTCCAGAAGAGGGAGTTTGTTCCATTTTCGGTCTTTATGCTGATAACTTGCAGATTCTTTGGGGTGTATAAGTGATCTGCCTGTGACAGCTGTCATCCACTGACCCCTTGGAATGAGTCATTTGATCTGACTGGCTGGAGGGATAGGCTGCCTCAGTCCTCACTGCTTTATATACATCTGTCAAAAAACAGTCCCAGGGGGTTTGAACTATTCCCCCAATTAAAGAGTATAAGAATTCATCAGCCAAAAAAACCGAAGTGCTAGTTTTTTGGGGTCTAGCTCAGAAGTCACTTTTCCAATAAAAGCTTTCCTGAAGCCTTTTCTTTAATGGTAAGCCACATTTGGTGAATATTTGTAGGTCCTGGGTGTTGTGTTAGGCTCTTTCAAATGCATTAAGTTATATAATCCTTCTTGCAATGTGATGTGGTTATTAGCATCCCCATTTTCACAGGGGAACCTGAGATTCAGAGAGATTTAAGATAACTTTCCTCAAGACCTGTAGTGAGGAAACGGTAACTGGGATCAGGACCCCAGTGGTCCAGAATTTTAATCTTCCTCTTGTGCATGGCACATTAATTGCACCCTTCTCTGTTCCCATGGATGGTGACATTCACTTCTATTGTGGATTTATGGCTAGCTTCCCTTCTGTGCCACATTTGCTTTGGCACAATCAGTAGTTTAGTGCATACCTTCTGTTTGTCCTCGTCCCATCAAATGACAGCCCTCTACAAAGCAGATGTTTTTGAGACCAGTTCTCTGTGTTGATTGCCTTCTCTTGTAGTCTCAGCAGGGTTGTAACCTCATGCGTAATTGGGACCTCCCAACAACCTCTTTTTTTTTCTTCCCTAATGTATTCTCCCTCTCTCAAAGCATAAAATGGGTGACTGCAACATTAGTACTTGGCAATGAATCAACTGGCTGTACTTTAGCTCAAAATACGTCTTAACAGAAATTCTAAAATTCTTTCAGTGATGGAAAACGTTAAATGTGGACAGGTGCATCTTCAGAACACTGGGTGGCACTGTTCCTCTTCAGCTGTGACATCAGTGACCATGTATCTGGCTCCTCTTAGCACTGTGTTAAGTCCTGAGATCCACCTCCAATATGGCATCTACTTTGTTCGCTTTGTAAGTGTGGGCCTTTTTGCTGGGACAAAGGTGACTCACTGACAAATGAGCATCTCCTCCTTGCCTGGCAGCAATGAATCACACCCGTATGGCCCTTTCCAGGGGGGTCTAATGTCAATGGAACTATCGGTTGTCCTCAGCACATAACTTCCTTGTTCTAAAATATCTGCTAACTCCATGCTGATAATTTCCTGATTTCACTGAAGTCTGGGCACATTGATCATTATTTTCTTCTTATTGCCTTTTCTATTTTCTTTTATTGTTATGAAGTTTCTTATTTTTGTCAGAGTCCTTATAATGCCTCCGGTATATTTCCAGCTTTTCTCTCTAGCTCTTGTTAGTTTTCCAGTTGGGGTCTCTACTCGATTAGTCTTTAAACTCTGTTCTTCTCTGTAGCACATTATTGGAACCCAGTGATCAATTGTAGCAAACATTTGTAGAAAGTGTAGAGGGAATCTAGCAGAGTGAATGCCGATGTTATCTGGAGAAACAGGTGAAGTTTCCACAGGGATGGTGGTGTGGAACCGACCCTTGAGATATAGGTAAGTGGATTCTTCCTTTTGTGATTTTTTTCCTTCTAAAATCCTTGTTGCACATTTTTACAGATGAGAATACCGAGACGTATTTGGTTTTAACACCTTACTTAAGGCTGTGAAGTTAAGAAGTAACAAAACTTTTACTGATTATAATTTTAGTGAATTCTTTCCAATATTCACTCACTCATCATTCATTCATTCATCAAATATTTATTGAGAACCTACCATGTGCTGCTACTACTATGTACTAGATATGTAACAGTAAACAAAAACCTAAGTCTTAGGGGGTTTGCATTTTGTGACATGAGGAGGAGGGGACAGACAGACAGTAAACAGTAACACGAATACTGAGTATGTCAGGGGATGATGATATCACATGACATGTGTGCATGTGTGCACTTGCGCTATCTGGGTGGGTGTCAAGGAGCTGAGGGTAGAAAGACAAATATGCACCAATAATTATAATATTAATAGCTTCTTTATTATTATGATTCCTTTTGATGAATTGTTTTCGCCTCTTTCCTATCTCTTCCTCTCTAGAGAATTAGAGGAACGGGTGCAATTGCTGAACGGCAGATGGGCATTTTTTTTTTTCCCAGCAGTATACTGGGAAGTAGAAGTGAAAGAGTGGCTGGTGCAGCCCTGCAGTAGTTAGGGGACTGTTTAACCTAAAGTGCTCTTAGAGAAGAACCTGAAAATCGTTTATTAAAAGAAGTTTCCCTGATGTGAGCTCACCGACATTCCTCTACCCACCTTTTACTTCAGAATGAAGCACAAAAAAAATGCTTAGAATTATGGTTTCTGTCAGTGGGTTCTCAGAGAGATTTCAGTGTGCCTTGCCAAGAACATTCTCTCATAAATGACCACATTAGAGAATGAGGAAAGTGCAGGCAAAGGTCATTGCTGGTGACGGAAACAAATTTGTGGGAAAAAAGGCAGTTACAAGAAAAAAGGCTACAGGCACCATAGTGGTGAGGTTGGGGAGGTTAACACTGGGAAGGCCTTTTGGTATTCTGGGCAATGAGGAGTCATTGGTTATTTTTACCTTGGCTGGTGACCTGGTTTTTTTTCTTTTTTTTTTTTTTTTGTGACAGAGTCTCAGTCTGTCGCCAGGTGCCAGGCTGGAGTGCAGTGGCACAATCTTGGCTCACTGCAACCTCTGCCTCCCGGGTTCAAGCAATTCTCCTGTCTCAGCCTCTGGAGTAGCTGGGACTACAGGCACATGCCACCATGCCCAGCTAATTTTTGTATTTTTAGTGGAGACGGGGTATCACCATGTTGGCCAGGATGGTCTCGATCTCTTGACCTCGTGATCTGCCTGCCTCGGCCTCCCAAAGTGCTGGGATTACAGGCTTGAGCCACCGTGCCCGGCCGGTGACCTGTTTTATAGATGGTTAATACAGGAGCTTTTCTGGAGAGTGGGATGGAGGAGGAGAAGAAGGAAGGAAATAAGAAGGTATGAATGGAACAATGAAGGTGCATTTACAAGATTGTTGAGAAGTGTGGCTTACGAAGCTTGATCACTGATGAGGTGAATAGCTAGAATTTATTGAGGAATTACTGTGTTCCAGACACTTCTTAAAGCACTTTCCTCATATTAGTTTATATAATCCTTGGAATAGCCCATAAGTTAGCACTTTTATAAGCTCCACTTACAGATGTGGAAACAGAATATTGGAGAAGTTACACAAATTTCCCAAGAATTCACAGCTAGAAAGTGGAGCTGTTGTGAATCAAAACCAGAGAGCTGAGTCCAAAGTCATTCGCTTAACTACTTCTAATCTTCTGGCTTCCAGCATTGGATGTGGGCCTGGAGGAGAGAGAAGCATTGGGAAAAAAAGCCAGATCTCAAGTTCGAGACACAAGGTCAGCTGATAGATACAATTCTAAGATATTGATGCCTACAGTTGACATCCTACATTTTATATCCTAGTTGATAATTAACTGGCAAATTAACATGCAAAGGTCCATTACTTCCCCTCTGAGACTCAGGTTTAAGTTATCTGGCATAAGTTATCTCAAGTCCCCATCTGACAATCAATCTGTGGTCAGTTGTCTGCTTTCCCTAGATTTTCTGGAGACCTTTTGCTCAGTCAGGTCTACCTCTGAGTTTTTGTTTCTGCGGGACTCGTAGTCTCTAAATGGAAGTTTCACTTTCTGTGTTTGTTCTTTCCTGTCTGTCCTATGCTGACGTAGATTTCCACAAACACATAACCTGGTCTTGCAGGTCATATGTGTGACTTTGGAGGATGGAGATGCTTCCAGTTACTATCACCACATTTAAAAACTCAATCTGGAAATTAGTGATATAAAAAGACAAATCACTTTATTAAGTGCACTATTATTATTATTATCATTTTGGTCAAGAATTCAAACACTTCATTATGGCCATGGCAGCTCTGCTCCTAGGTATCTGGGGCCTCCACGAGGGTGATTCAATCAACAGAAGGCTGAATCATCTAGATGAGTCTCCACTCACATATGTGACTCAGAGGCTTGTGCCCAGCTGGGACTGTCAACTGGACACCTATCCATGGGCTCTCAGCATGATTTGTGCTTCTCACAGTATGGTGCCTGGATTCCAAAAGCCAGTGTCTCCAGAGCAAGCATTCAGGACAACTAGTCAGAAGCTGCATGATTTTTTTTTTTTTTCCTGAGATGGAGTTTCGTTTTTGTTGTCCGGGCTGGAGTGCAATGGTGCAACCTCGGCTCACAGCAACCTCTGCCTCCCGGATTCAAGTGATTCTCCTGCCTCAGCCTCCCAAGTAGCTGGCATTACAGGCATGTGCCCCCGTGCCTGGCTAATTTTTTGTATTCAGTAGACAGGGTTTTGCCATGTTGGTCAGGCTGGTCTCAAACTCCTGACTGCAGGTGATCCACCCACCTCTGCCTCCTGAAGTGCTGGATAGCAAACGTGAGCCACTGCCCCCTGCTGCTGCACGATATTTTCTCATTCAGTCTCAAAAGTCTCACAGCCTCACTCCTGATATTTGTACTGATGGGAGTATTTATTCAAGGAGAGAGAACATAGGCTCTCACCTCTCAATAAGAGAAGTGTTAAATAACTTGCGGCTGTTTTTAAAAACACCACCAGAGAAAGGACTACAGTCTAGTGATGCAAACCAAACAACTTTTATGTTAAATACCCTTGTTCTTAAAAGTCCTTTTGCTTCTCTACTGCCAGACATTTTCCCACTTTTCTTCATTGGCTTCTCCCTCACTGCTCTTCCCATTACACATAAATTCCTACCTACTTTTCATTAATGTGCCTGTGAGTTCGTTCTTGCATTCAACAATACAGTGCACGCACAAATCTGGCATTCAACGAATGTTTATTAAGTACCAAATATATACTACTCACAGTTTTATGTTCCTGGGATACTTCAGTGAACACAACATTCCAAACCTACTATTTTTTTGGAGCTTATAGTCCAGTGAGAGGGAAATTAAATAATAAGCATAATAAGTAAATTTTACAGAGTGCAAGGTGATAGTGCTACAGAAAAGTAAGGAAATGTAGATTATGGAAATAGAATAGAAAATTTAAGGGTCACAGATGCTATTTTAAACAGTTACCAGGGTAGACCTCATTTAGAAAGTGACATTGCAATATGGTAGATACCATCTCATACCAGTCAAAACGGCTATTACAAAGTTAAAAGACAACAGATGCTGGTGAGGCTGCAGAGAAATGGAAATGTTAACAGACTGTTGATGAAAATGTAATTTAGTCCAGCCACTGTTGAAAGCAGTTTGGAGATTTCTCAAATAACTTAAAATGGAGCTACCATGTGATGCAGCAGTCCCATTATTGGGTATATACTCAAAGGAAAATAGATTATTATACCAAAAAGACACATCATTTGTATGTTCATTGCTATACTCTTCACAATAGCAGACATGGACTCAATCTAGTGCCTATCAGTGGTAGACTGTATTTAAAAATGTGGTAAATATACACTATGTAATACTACACAGCCATAAAAAGAATGAAACCACAGCCTTTGCAGCAACATGGATGCAGGATGGAGGCCATAATCCTAAGAAAACTAACATAATAACAGAAAACCAAATACTCACTTTTAAATGGGAGCTAAACATGGAGCACGTGTGCACATAAACATGCGAATAATAGACACGTGGACTACTAGAGAGGGCAGGGTTGAAAGCTATCTATTGGGTATTATGCTCATTAACTGAGTGGAATATACCCATGTAATGAACCAGCACAGGTACCCGCTGTATCTAAAATAAAAGTTGAAATTTTAAAAAAGAAGATGGCATTGCAGTGAAGACATCCAGCTAGCGAGGAACTGAGCCACACACTCGTCTGAGGAAGAATCATCCAGATAGAGGGAAGAGCTGGTATAAAGCCCAAGGTGAAAGTAGGTCTGGCATATTTAAAGAAGGGCAAAAAGGCAGTGGTGACTGGACTAGAACGAATAAAAATGAGAGGAAACAGAAAACCAGATCAAGAAAGTGACAGAGGTCCGGATCGTGTAAGGCCTGTAGAATGCTATAGTAAAGGGCCGGGCGCGGTGGCTCACGCCTGTAATCTCAGCACTTTGGGAGGCTGAGGTGGGTGGATCATGAGGTCAAGAGGTCGAGACCACCCTGGCCAACATGGTGAAACCCTGTCTCTACTAAAAATGCAAAAATTAGCTGGGCGTTTGGCACGCGTCTGTAGTCCCAGCTACTCGGGAGGCTGAGGCAGAAGAATCGCTTGAACCCAGGAGGCGGAGGTTGCAGTCAGCTGAGACTGAGCCACTGTGCTCCAGCCTGGTGACAGAGCAAGACTCCATCTCAAAAAAATAAAATAAAGAATGCTATAGTAAAGACTACTATGAGTTATGAGTTCTAAACTTGGGATCTGGAAGAGAGTTTTGACCATAGGACAGATTTAATCTGAAATCTGACTTAATATTTTTTGCAATAATCCTCTGTTTACCATGTTGAGAACAGATTCTAGGGCATCAAGTGTAGAAGAAGGGAGATGAGTTAGGAGATGTATTAGTACATTATCACATTGCTATAAAGAAATACCTGAGCCTGGGTAATTTATAAAGAAAGGAAGTTTATTCAGGAAGCATGATGCTGGCATCTGCTCAGCTTCGGAATATACTTACAATCAGGGTGGAAGGCAAAGCCAGGGTAGGCGTATCTTACACGAGAGGAGCAGAAGCAAGAAAGAGAGAGGGTGGGTGGAGGAGCTACACACCTTTAGACAACCAGATCTTGGGAGAACTTGCTCATAATTTTGAGGAGAGTACTCAGGGGGATGGTGCTAAGCTATTCATGGGAAATCCTCCCCCATGATCCAATCACCCACACCACCAGGCCCCATCTCCAGTGTTAAAGTTTATAGTTCAACATGAGATCTGGGTGGGGACACATATCCAAACCATTTCAGGAGGCTATTACAGCCATTTTGATATGTGAAGATAGTGGCACAGACCAGGATGGTGGCAGTGAAGTTGGTGAGAAGTGATAGGATACTAGATACATTTTGAAGTCAGAGTTAATAGGATTTACTGACATTGGATGTCATATGAGAGCAAAAGAAAGGTGTCATAAGCAACCTCAATGTTATTGGCCTGAGAAACTGGAATAAAAAAGTTGCCAATGGTTGAGATAAATGGGGCTATATGTGGTAGCAAACTTTTTCTTCTCTTTTTTTAAATTATACATTAAGTTTTGGGGTACATATACAGAACATGCAGGTTTGTTACATAGGTACACACATGCCATGGTGGTTAGCTGCACCCATCAACCCTTCATCTACATTAGGTATTTCTATTAATGCTGTCCCACCCCTAATCCCCAACTCCTCAACAGGCCCCAGTGTGTGATGTTCCCCTCCCTGTGTCCAAGTGTTCTCGTTGTTCAACTCCCACTTATGAGTGAGAACACGCAGTGTTTGGTTTTCTGTTCCTGTGTTAGTTTGCTGAGAATGATGGTTTCCAGCTTCATCCATGTCCCTGCAAAGGACATGAACTCATCCTTTTTTATGCCTGCATAGTATTCTATGATGTATACATGCCACATTTTCTTTATCCAGTCTATCATTGATGGGCATTTGGGTTGGTTCCAAGTCTTTGCTATTGTGAATAGTGCTGCAATAAACATACTTGTGCATGTGTTTTTATAGAAGAATGATTTATAATCCTTTGGGTATATACCCAGTAATGGGATTGCTGGGTCAAATGGTATTTCTAGTTCTAGACCCTTGAGGAATCACCACACTGTCTTCTACAGTGGTTGAGGTAATTTACACTCTGTGGGAGCAAACTTTATAGGGAAGGTGGGAAAGATTAGGAATTGAGTTTTAGTCATGTGTTTGATAAATGTATTAGACATGTCAGTGCGAATTTTAAGTTGAATATGTAAGTCTGGTATTTAGAAGAGAAGTCTAGGCTGGGTACGTGAACTTGTGAGTTATTGGCAGACAGTCAATGAAATCACCATAGGAAGGTGTCTATGCAGAAGAGAGAAGAGGATCAAAGTCCAAGCACAAGGACATTCCAGTAAGAATAAGTTGGGAGCGACAAGCAAAGCAGGCTGAAAAGAAGTTCATTAGCACAGACTGTGATATCCTGAAAGCCAAATGAAGAAAGAAGCAAGCCTCAAGATCAAGAAGGAAGAAGTAAACCAACTGGGGCATTGGCTCATGCCTGTAATGTTCATGGTCAATTTGCATAGACCCTTGATGCCCTTGATTTCATTGCTGAGGTGGGCGGATCACCTGAAGTCAGGAGTTCGAGACCAGCCTGACCAACGTGGTGAAACTTTGTCTCTACTAAAACTACAAAAATTAGCTGGGCATAGTGGTGTGTGCCTGTAGTCCCAGCTAGTCAGGAGACTGAGGTGGGAGAATTGCTTGAATTCAGGAGGTAGAGGTTACAGTGAGCCAAGATTGTGCCACTGCACTCCAGCCTGGGTAACAGAGTGAGACTCTGTCTCAAAAAAAAAAAAAATTGGTTCATTTAGCGGATGAGTCAGGTAAGAAGAGGACTGAGGACTGAGCCCTTACATTTAGTAATGTGGGTCTCTCTGTGTAAACTTGAAAACAACACCTTTGATGGATAATAAATGTGAAAACTTGATGGGAATGGATTAAAGAGACTGCAAGGAAAGAAACTGGAGGCAGCAAGTATATAAAACTTTATAAAAAGAGGCTTGCTACAAAAGAAAACAAGCAAATAAAGCACTAGCTGTCAGAGGATAGAGGGCCTAGAGAAGATTTATTAACTTTTTTTAAGTAAATAAAAATAAAAGTGATATTAACATGTATGTATGCTGATGGGAGTGGTCTAGGACAGAGGGAGAAACTAAGAGACAGAAGAGAATTGTTGGGGCAATGTTGTTGAGTAGGGAAGAGAGATGGGAGCTAGGACATAGGAAGAATTGGCGTTAGGTAGGATGGTGGAAAGTCCGTCTGTGGGCGCAAACAAGAAGAAAGTGCAGATGGGTCAGAGGGGGTGGAGGGGATGGTGATTCTCATCTGACTACTTCCATTTTCTCAACATAGAAAGCCTGGTTGTCCATTGAAAATGAATTTAGGAAAGGCAGTGTTGAAGATTTGATGAGAGAGGAGACATTTTACAATAGGGATTTAGGAACATGGAGGAGTGAATAGACTACGGAAGTGTGAGATAATTGCCGAGCTGTGTTAAGGGCCCTCTTGAGTCCCTAGTCATAGATTTAAATTGATATTAGTCAGCAGTGGTTGGGTGTTTATAGCTAGACATGATGTTCAATGCCAAGCAAGGGTGGGTGGAGAGTAGATTTGAACTAAGTTGTGGTTTATCTAGTGAGTAATATGAAGTTAAGGAGCAGCAGTGGAATCAAGGGCATCAAGGGTCTATGCAAATTGACCATGACATTTAAGCTGGTTTAGGAAGGAGACAAAGCATCAGGGATGTGGGTCAATGGAAGAATCCGTGAAGTGGAGACTGTTGGAGATAGGGTACTGAGAGTGAGTGGAAATTAGAAGGTGGTAGTCAGAGAGTAAAAGACATGAAATGACTAGAGTTGCCATTATTGGTAATGATGAGGTCTGGGATGAGCTCATGGAATTGAGTAACTGAGGTAGGATGAGGGATAAGATCATTAGAAGAGAGATCTTCCAAGGAACTGAGAAGCCAATGTGTTGGAAGGATCATCTAGATGGTATACTGGAAGTATCAAGAGTTAAGTTCCTCACCCTGTAGCCACATCTCTTACCATTATTTATCATACAATAAATGTGCTACACATAATCTTCTTATCCTGTCTACTTATTTAGGTACTTGATACATGTTTGTTGATTGACAGAAGTGCACTGTGGTTGGTTTTATTAGCCCTTGCCTTTTCCAGCCCTAAACATGTATAATCGCGGACACTCTCTACTAAAGGGTCTGCTTTGCTTGGAGCCAATTCCTTACCAGTTCTCCTCTCTAGGTTCTAACCAATAAAGAGAAAGTATGAGGAGCCAAACAACAATCTCACACTTAGCCTTAATTATATAGCTGATAACTCCCTAGTAAAGGGTTAGATATTGAGACTGGAAGCTGAGATTAAAGTGAAGTTCTCCTATTATCTCCTTTCCTCCAAATTGACAGTTTCAGATCTGCTTCTGGATTGGATCTGCCCCATTATCTATATACGGAAAATTGTTAATTTTGTCTCACAACCCATTTTTGGGAAAAGCAAAGAACAAAGAGGGTGAAAAGAAAAGCTGGAAAATAGCCATAGTCTTAAACCTATCTTACTCTTTCTAATCTCACAACCTCCTATGGGGCATAATAAGAGATAGAGAGAGACCAGATTACATGTGTTCTTTCCAGCATTTCTGTGGATGAGATGAAAGTGAAAGTCTCCTTGTCCATAGACTGAGGCAAAATAGTGGACTTAGAGGTATGTATTGTTCTCCTGTCTAAGGATGGAAGACATTGAAAACATAATTCCTGTTTTCACATGGGATATGAATTGGTCTTGATTACATACCTGGTGCCTATCCCACTTACAATGCATGCCCACAGTGTTATTACAGCACCCCACAACCCAACCAACCACAAACACATTACTGGTTTATGTCATCAAATAATCTAGTCAGAATTTCTAGTTAGTTATGTGGCTAAATAGATTCTAGTCAGAATTTTAAGCTTCTTGTTTAGACACCTTCAGTCAGAGTGAGAAGTCAGAGCTTCTTTTTAATAACCTATGATCTCAAGAGTAATCAAAGGGCAGTTGTTAAAGTTGTTGACCTAGACAGATGACAGCATGAGGCCTATTCCAGGAATTTCAGAGGTGAGCGGAGTTCAGACTTATTCCAGATTGCGTTTGCTTTTGGGGAGGAGCTTTCTGGACGTTAGACCACAGTGCCTTAGACATTTGGTATAGGGTTGAAGTCTTGGGTGAAGAATTGCAATCTCCTTCCAAAAGGCAAGTAGTAAGGAAGATAAGATGGGCAAATTCTAGAGAAAAGAGCTGTACTTTCCCGATTAACTCAAGAATCAGGAAGCTGACCTCATTATTCTCTCATCATCTTCCCCCGGTAGAAATAGCTCTTATAACATAAAAATTTCAGTGGGAAAGTCCAGTGATATAAGCAATAGAAACAAGAGAAACAGTTCTTGATACTGGAGGTAATAAAGAAGCCACCATGTCTTATTATAGTAAGTGCTTGTCTTCACAAAGAAAAATGAATATACAAATCTATTCTCGAGTAATAGAAATGATCTATTGAGAGAGTATTCAGTATAACATATGCAGAGAGGTCATGAGAGCTTTGCAAAAAGGACTCTCAAACTGGGGTATTTCGGTGATTTTTAAAAAATATTTCAAACCCTGATGACTATGGCATCAACAAAGATCACCAATAGACTATCAATAAAAGGCAACCATGTAGTCTGAAATGACTGCTAAGCCCGAATCAAAAAAACAGATTTTTGATAAACTTGTAATAGTTTTCAATTTCCCGTGGGCTAACAAAAATGACAGGACACTTTTTTTTTTAACATAACAGCTTTATTGAGATATAATTCACATGCCATATAATTCACCCATTTAAAGTAATAATTAAATGGTTTTTTATCTAGTCACACAGTTGTGCAACCACCACCATCAATTTTAGAACATTTGTATTATTTCTAAAAGAAATCTTGTACCATTAACAGTTACTGCCTATTCCTCAAAGCCCTAGAAAACAACTTACCTTACTTTCTGTCTCTATAGATTTGCTTATTCTTGGCATTTCTTATAAACGTAATCATACAATACATGGGCCTTTGTGATTGTCTTCTTTCACTTTTCATAATGTTTTCAAGATTCATTCATGTTGTAGCATGTCTCAGTACTTTATTCCTTTTTGTGGTACAATAATTTTCCATTGCGTAGCTATACGACATTTTGTGTCATGATTCATCAGTTGGTGGACATTTGATGGAAAGGGTGAGAGTTTCCATCCATGAAGTGGGAATAATCCCACTTATTACCTATTATGAGTTAAGCTGCTATATAACCATTCAATATACATGTTTTTGTGTGGGCATATATTTTCATTTCTCTTGGGTAGGGATGGAATTGCTGGGCCATATGGTAGGTAACACTATGTTTAACCTTTTGAAGAACTGCCAGACTGTTTTCTAATTTGATTGCATGATTTTACATTGCCACAAGGAGTATATAAGGGTTCCAATCTCTCCACATTCTTTTCAACATTTTTCATTATTGGCCTTTTTTATCCTAGCCATCCTAGTGGATATGAATTGATATCTCATTGTAGCTTTGAGTTGCATTTTCCTGATGGCAAATAATGCTGACCATCTTTTCATGTCTTTATTGGCCATTTGTATATCTTTTTTGGAAAAGGTCTGTTCAGCTACTTTTCCATTTATTTTGTTAACTTTTTTCCTTTTCCCATTCTTAATTAGGTTATTTTTTTAAATTATTGAGTTGTAAGAGCTCTTTGTATATTCTGGATACAAGTCCTTTCACCAGATATGTGATTTGCAAATAATTTCTCCAATTCTGTGAGTTGTCTTTTCACTTTCTTTATAATATATTTTGAAGGACAAAAGTTTTTACTTTTGATGAAATCCAATGTATCCATTTTTTCATTTGTTGCTTGCTCACTTAGTGTCATATTTAAGAAACCATTGCCAGATCTAAGGTTATAAAGACTTACCTTTTATTTTCTCCAAAGAGTTTTACAGTTTTAGCTCTTACATTGAGGTATTTGTTCACTGAGTTAATTTTTCTTTATGATGTAAGGTAGGGGTTCAACTTAATTCTTTTGAATGTGATATTCAAATGTTCCAGCATCATTTGTTAAGAAGACTTCTTTCCTCCACTAAGTTGTCATCTTGGCATTCTTGTGAAAAATCAATTGACTATAAATGTGAGGGTTTCTTCTTGTTCTCTCAATCTAATTCTATTAATGTATGTCTTTATCCTTCCCATAATGTCTTGATTACTGTAACTTTGTAATAAGTTTTGAAATTGGGAAATGCGAGTCCTCCAACTTTTTTTTTCAAAATTGTTTTACTATTTCGGGTTCCTTGAATTTCCATATGTGTAATAACATTTTGCTCTTATATATTTTTTATCGCATGACATTCATTTTTACCTGGTTGACAGGGAATGAAGATGAAGACTAGATCTTGGTACTAAATTTAGCTTATGTTTTGGAAAGGGAGGTGGAGGCAAAGTTATAAAACGAAACAATAATTAATTTATAGAGCCCATGAGTCTTCATTTTACTTTGAAAGCATAATATGAGCAGACAAGTACAAAAGTATAAAAGAGCTTACATGTTGGGTTCCATGATGTGGGCATTTAGATGACCGATTGAGGGTGGTAAAGTAGGATGATAAATTTGATTGTGCTAAAAGATCCCCTAAGTTCCACATCTTTCCTGCTGGTCTTTACCTTAGTATTTAGTATGTTTGAACTGAAAACTCATTTTTTGTATGTCAGGTATCACATGCAACCAGCCCCCATTAAAATGCACATTACTGGCTAGATGAAATGGGTAAGGAGGAGGACATTATTTGAGAGGAGACTGAGACAAACCTGAAGTCAACACAGCAGATGGATCATCAGGGTGGACGTGAATTGGTTGACGCTACTGATAGAGACAGGGTGGAAAACAACGAGTCATGTAGGATGGTTGATGATAGAGATGAGGATACAGATGTTAGGGTATAAGTTATAAGAAGATAGTGTAAGCCTCCCATTGAAAGGTATGCAGTGATGACTGCAAAATAGGAGCTTTGTATTTGAAACAGACTAGCCCACATTAATCATCTTTCACGAAAGATCTGAAAATACCTCTGGGCAGTACAGAGTGCTATAGTGTCTTAGAAGTTTGGACACTAGGAAGAGATTCAAAGATCTAGTCCAACATTTTCTTACAGTTTTTCCCATTTCTCTTGAATCTTTCAGATGAGGAGAATGAAGCCAAGGCTCTAATTGAAGTATTCATTTGCTAATTAGGAATGAGACTTCCCATGGTTCTATCCTTCTTACTGGATTTCATCCTCATCAGTTTCTTCTTAACTTTAGTGCTGTCCAGCTCATTTTCGTGTTCTACCTGATATGCCCCTCTATGAGTTGTCCCATTTTGCCCTTAAAGTCTAATGCACATATTACCATCAACCTTTTCCAAAATTGCTCATTTCTGCTTAAAGGTGGACTTCATGAAGTTGCTCTTAGTCTCCCTCTTCAAATGACTTCACCTCAAATGAATTTAGCTGGAAGATATCATTTGTATACTAGAAGCAGAACTATTGCTTGTTGTTGTTTGGGACAGGATCTCACTCTGTTGCCCAGGCTGGAGTACAGTGGCATGATCATGGTTCACTGCAGCCTCAACCACCTGGACTCAGATGATCCTTCCACCTCAGCCTCCTTGCTAGCTGGGACTACAGGTGCACACCACCATGCCCAGATATTGTTTTTTAAATTTTTCATTGAAATGGGATTTTGCCACGTGCCCAGGCTTGTCTCAAACTCCTGAGCTCAAGGGATCTACCCACCTCAGCCCCGCAAAGTGCTGAGATTACAGGTGTGAGCCAGTGCACCTGGCCTTGGGTTTGGAGATCAAAAAGAAAAACTGAACTGCTGAGATCTAATATGATTTTGAGGAACCTGCTTGTTTTCCCCATCTTATTTATTATTCCATTGGAATTGAATGCAAATTGAATACTTTCAATTACTTACTAAATTTGCTTTGTACTGCTAATGTAGCTGAAAGGTTCTGAGATTATTATCAGGTTATGGGTAATACCTAGGTTTAGTTGTTTATGTGTAAAACTAACACATTTCATGCTTTACAAACTTATCTTCTCGATTCACCATGCTAATTTGCATTTAGTCAAAAGTGAGATGGACCATTCTTCTATTCTACTAGTATTTTAAGTGTTACTACTATGTACTCACTACTAAGTTGTGTCCAACTTGTGTCTCCTCAGAAGATCACAGTCCAATATGGAATAGAATATGATATGATATCTGCCATTTTGTGTCTGCCCCTCATTCCTTTTGAAAATTACTTCTTTGCAAGTCTATGTGATTCTGTTGGGATTGTCATTTTGGGATCCCCAATTCCACTGCTGCCAGAGTGGATGACTAAGCCTGGGTGATTAAATGTTTACATTCTCCTGGGACACAGTGACTCACCCGGGAAAACCAATTAAAGTTATTATGGGCAAACCAAAAGAAACACTGATTGAACGTGTTTCTCTCCTTCTGAAATTAATAGCTAGAAGACCACATAAGCTTGGACTTGATGGGCTTTCTTTTTTATAAGATATAGAAAGCCTCCAAAGTTCTTAAAGAAAACAACTAGAGATGGAGAGAGCGGAAAAGATAGAGGGAAAGAAGGAGAAAAGTAAGGAAGAAGGGAGAGAGAGAGCATATAATTTGAGCACTCAAATTTAGGTTTGCTTGAAGCCTACTCTCACCGACTTTTCATTTTGAGAGCTAATACATTCAGTTTATCCTTAAGCTGACTTATACCTATCCCAGAGTCCTGACTTTATAATAAATAATCCCAGCTTAAGAGGATAAAACTGTCATGGAGAAATGCACCCAGGGCAGGGGAGAGAGAGCCACTTCTGCCTGGACAAAACCAAGCGATAATAATAGATGCAAAATTTTATTACAAAATGATTATGTACACATTACCTCATTTGATCCCTATACCGACACTGTAAGAAGGTGACTTTCATTATCCTCATTATGAAAATACTGATGATTATAATTACCCAAAGGGTGAAAGGAGGAGAGTAAAAAGTGAAGGAAGTTTGGAAACCCAAATACCTTAGACAAAATGATAACTTCTGTAAAATGAATTGTAATACCACTCCTAAACCAGCATTATAAAGGTATTTCTTGAGATGTAATGCCTTTTCACAAACTATTCTATTGCTTTATAATCTTATATAACATCTAAATCTTGATGAAAAGATGTTTTGTGATTTTTTGAGAGATCTTTAGAAAAAACAGCTCCACAAGTACAGCTAGGCACTGAAATGATAAACATAAAAAATGTAGGATTAGCTCAAAAGTCTGTGGAGCTTTGCAAGAATCTGATGTAATGAACCAAAATGACCTTCCTCATTTTCTATCATTTTTCCGAAGAAGCTAACATTTTAGATCTATGTGTAAATGTTACATGGGCTGTGTCATTAGACAGATATTTGCTCCTGGAAGATAAAAAGGTACATTTTTTTCCTCTCAAATTTAATTTGATTCTATTGCAACTATGGCCAATGAGAAATGGTCTTAGGAGACAGTGCTGCCAAGTGTTCTTATGAATGTGACATCTTGTTATATGGAAAAAATTGCAAACAGCCTTACAAGTATAGACTCAGGAAAAATGTTAAGGGCTAGTTCTCAGACTACGGTATTCATTAATAAATCTCACAGACTCTTCTTGCTTAGAAAGCTGCATACTTCATTCTCTGATTCTCTCTTGTAGCTTACAAGGCCTCATTTAAATGTTTAGCTCTCTCTCTCACATATATATCCAGACACAGAAGCACAAAACGTAGTCATCTGCCATTCTCAATGCCTAGGATGGTGTGTTCAGCCTGACTTTATTACAAGGAAATGGCTTACTGTTCAATACAAACATATAATGGTGGAATAACCCCATGTATTTTCTATGATCCTTTGTGCCAGTGATCAGTACTACAAAAGCAGTGATCAACCCTAGTTTTTCCTTGCTCCTAAATGTGCCTCAGACAACGCCATGTATTTAGACTAAATGACTTCATTTTTTTTTTCTAGAGCATGTGGGAAGACCATGTTTCCAAATTTCTCTTACAATTAGATTGAGGATATGTGACTGAGTTCTAAATACCAGAGCATATGCAAAAGTGGTATGCCATTCCTAACCAAATATCTTCCTTTCCCTGGAATTCTCCATGCTTTCTCTTGCTCTTTCATGTAACTTTAGAGACCAATTGTTGAAGATAGTTGTGCCATAAGATGGTTGAATCTTAGATACATGAATGACTGTGTGGAACAGAGCCTGCTGTCTACTGTATTGAATTCTGAGGAGAACAAGCAAAAGTAATTATTATACTAATTCACTGAATTGGTTTTTTTTTTTTTGTTAGTTTTTCTCTGTTACAAATGTTTTACTAATAGTAATGGATAGTTAGGCTTGCTACATTTTCTTTTTCCAAAACCCATAGAGAAGATGCAAATCCTCATAGTTTAGAGATGGGGGAATAACTAAATATGAAGATGTGGTCATAAGCCTTGGAAGCCACCAATAGATGCAATCCCCTACTGCTACCCTTCTTTAATACTTCACCGTATGATCCCATGATATCCAGTTACTTGGAGTTCTCTCAAGAACACCAAGGTCTGGTGTGCCTCAGATCTACATGCCTCAGAATCTTGGCTCATAATGCTCTCCTGCCCTCACCCTTCTCTATCCTGACCCACCTAATAAGGTCTGTTTGTTCTTCAGTACTCCACTGGGGCATGCTCTCCTTCAGGAAGTTTTCTTTGATCCCTGAACTAACAAAAGTTCCTCCCTTCTGTGCTCTAGTCTATATTTAACCCTATAATGAAATTCATCAATCTACATGGTAAATACTTATTTGTGTCTTTCCAATAGGCTAGAAAACCCTAGAGTCTAGAGTTTCTGCTTTATTTATTGCTATATTATATGAACTGGCAAATACCTGGCATACTGGATTTGCTCAGTAACTTTTTACCAAATTTAATTGAGCTGACTAGGCAACAGAAGATAAGCAGACATTTATCTCCAAAATAAATGTCATCTATAATCTGTGGACAGGGTAACACATAGAATGGGAGAATAGGAAGATACAACATAAAGCTGTAGCTACCAGTTTTCTATTATTTAATATGAAGAGAGTCTTAGCTTGACCCTAGGTTAAAGTCACATTATAATGCAGATATGTTGGGGTATGTACAAAGTCCACTTGCACATACCCACAGGTGCTCTGTTGTCATGATAGACTACAGATCTCTTGGGGAAGATGTCATTCTGAGAAGACAGTTTGGACAAAGAAAAAAATAGTTTGTACGGGAGTTCCAGGTCATTCTAAAAAAGCACCTAGTGTCTGCCACTCAGTTTGTTTATGGTGTAATTACCACACTCTTGTCTGATCACAGAGAGAGAGGACTGAGAGTCAAATCTGAAGGAGCTATTTCAGCAAAAGCACCATAAGATGCTAAGTCCCTATGGCAGTGCTGTTTCGTGGCTGCCATGGCAGAGAGTGGCACAGAGGGATTGGGAACTCAGCGAGCTAGCCTCTATCTCACTTGAAGATATCGTAGCAGATGTCACTTTTTGGTGGATGTTAACAGACCTCGGGGACATAGGCAGCTTCATGATACTTTTGTGGCTGGCCACAACAGGACACATCAAAGCAGAGGAGTGGGAGAGGAGGAACACGGTGGGCGCCAGATGGCCACTGAGAGAGTTTGTTTGCAAACATCTGGTGACATTTTCAGTGACCCCCAGGGATACTGTGTGGGGAAGAATTTGCATCAGATGGGAATCATAGTAATGTGTAAAGAGGAAGCAGAAATATGCTATTTTATTGGTGTTAAGAAACTCCTATTTTTAACCATTATGCTGATTTGACCTGAGGAATCTTGGTTACATTTTAAGTAAGTGGAATGCATTTTAATTGGAAGGTCAAGTTTACCCAAAGTCAAATAGGAACATGACAACCACTTGCAATGACTGTAAATGATTCATGAAGCTTGGGAGAGGTGATCAAAGCACACAAAAGGAGCAATTTGAAGTCCATTCTCATGAAAGCATAGGCATGATAGTGCATTGTGATATGGATCTATCAGTGTGTCATACTGCGAAGTAAACAAACAAACTGAATATCTCACCAGAAATCAATTCCTAAACAGCCATAAGAGCACAGAGTTTTGGGTGAAAAACAGCAAGGCTTTGTGGAGAATCAGTAACATCAAACTAGCCTGTTTTCCTTCTGTGACAGAGTGATAGACAAATTGAAACACGTTATATTTTGACTTTGCTAAGGCTTTTGATTTTTCTCAATGAGAATTTTTCAACACTGAGGCTAATTCAACAGATATTTTTGGAGTGCCAAGGGCATATGCTATGTAACAGGTGAGTTGTAGTAATCATTCTCTTTCTGTGAGAGATGGAGAATCTTGTGAGAGCAGAAAGACATGTGGGCTGGTAAGTAAAAATTGGGGCTAACAGCCTTTAACTTAATTAGGTGCAAAGTACTAAAAGTAGCACAAACCTAGAACCCCTGGAACTCCCTGGAGTGGTCTGGGAAACTTCCGTTAAATAAGGAAAACTTGAGTATTAGCTAGAAATGCGGGCAGAGAGCAAGAGGTAAGGTCTTGGGGGTTAGGATAAAAGCATTTATCTCTACTACTTAGCACACTTGCAAAAATATGTAAGAGCTGCCAAACTCCCTGAAGAACACTGTCATTCTCCTCCAGGACCTAATAAGTTGATCTTTGTATCTAGAAACATGGACATAGCTCGGAAATAAAAAAATTAAGGTGGGAATAGTAGTAGAAGAGAAAACAAAGAAGCACACACACCAAGATACAGTCTTAGACCTGTTCGATCATTTGATTGCCATTGTAATCTTACAAGTCCATAATAAATCAATCAACTCTGCAGATGGTAGTTACCAATACAAGTCTTTCTCTGCTGTCTGATTGAGTATCCCTTCCTTGCTTGCTAGCAAATGAAATAAACTGATATCATGTTTCAGCTGATCAAGGAATAATTGGCCAGGGGTCACTTTGTATGACAGCCACCCAGGTTTCAGAAATGACAAAAGATAGGGATAAAGCCACTGATGGGATAATGGTGTCAGGAGACAAAAATGCATATTTTATCTGCATTTCCTTGGCCTCTGCATTTTCTTTTCCTTCTCTCTTCCTCTTTCTTTCTTCCTCTTTCCTTCTTTTTCTTTCTCTCTCTCTTTCTTTCTTTCTTGCTTGCTTTTTTCTTTCTTTCTTTTCTTTTTTTGTCTTGCTCTGTCACCAGGCTGGAGTACAGTGGCACCACCTTGGCTCATTGCAACCTCCACCTCTTGGGTTCAAGCAATTCTCTTGCCTCAGCCTTCCAAGTAGCTGGGACTATAGGCATGCACCACCATGCCCAGCTAATTTTTTTTGTACTTTAGTAGAGACGGGGTTTCACCATATTGGTCAGGATGGTCTCATGCTCCTGACCTTGTGATCCGCCCTCCTCAGCCTCCCAAAGTGCTGGGATTACAGGTGTGAGCCACTGCACCCAGCCTGAATCAACTTTTGACACAATTTAAGTAGTAGGTGGTTGAGTTTCTTTTGTTTCTCGATTCATGCATAAAAGGAAAAGTAAATCCACATATTCTAGAAGGAAAAAAAAAACAGGTTAAAACAAAGATTTGAACCTAATTCTTTAGCAGGACTATCCTGGATGGATTCAACATCATATGCTAAAGGATCAGAGAATCCAAGATAATTGGAGAATTTGCAGTGAACTTGCAGTGAATGCCATACAATTATACCCCGAATACTTTTGTATTGATAGAAACAGTGTATGGAAGATATTGCAGAAGTGAGAGGCTAGAAAAGTGGGAAACAAGATTATGGAAGGTCTCATATATACTATTCTGGGTCTTTTCAAATTCTTCACCTTTATCAAAAATTGTACTATTTTCCATCATGTTTTTCTCATTTATTCATTCATTAATCTACTTTTCTTTCTTAAACCTTTCTGTTGATACAAAACATACATGTAGAAAACTGCAAAACTCCGTAAGTTTTCACAAGTTGAATAGATCTATGTAAACAGCACCTAGATGAAGAAAGAACATGATTGGTACCAAAAGCTCCATATAGCACCTTCCTAACTCCCCCCAAAGATAACTACCATCCCAGCTTCTAACAACATAGGTTGATTTTACCTGTTTATAAACTTTATATAAATGAAATTATACAGTATCTTTTGTGACTGGTTTCTTTTGCTCAACAGTACATTTGTGAGATTGATCCATGTTTTTGCATGTATTTATAATTCTCACTGATGTATAAGATTCCATTTTGTAAATATACTGCATTTTATTTATCTGTTCAACTATACAGAGATATTTGATTCATGTTTAGTTTTTGGCGATTATAAGTATTACTATCAGAGCATTTTTTTCCCGCACATATGTAAGCATTTCTGTTGCATATACACCTAGAAATGGAATTGCTTTGTTATTGGATACATGTATATTTAATGTCAGTAGATCCTGCTAAACTGTTTTCCAAAATAGGTGTGTACTTTAAAGTTCCAAGAGCAGTGTATGAGAGAAATCATCATTTAGTTAATTTGTTGCACATTTGTTGTGTGTGTACTCTGTGTGTGATGGTACTCTGGGAACTGTGGAAGAAAAAAATGAATGAAGTTCATTTGAAAAAAATGAATGAACCCTCGAAAAGTCTTCAGATTTGTCAGAGGCACAGTTAGTGACCAGGATTGGGGAGAGAGCTAAGAGCTCTAAAACCACATATGATGTGGGGAGAGCAAGGTGAAGAAACTAGTGAGACTCTGCAGAGATAATGAAAATAGTAGCTAACTTTCAAAAATTGCTTTGCTGTTTACACAGCATTTTTTTTCTCTTTTTGGGGAGGGGTTTTTAATACATTCTTTTGAATTAGCAAACATTTTAATTAAAAACATTTGAAATGAATAGATATTTAAGCAAAGTTAAAGGCAGATCCATATTTCATACCATACATTCCAAGTGAATCAGGTATCTGAATGTTCAAAATGAGCCCATTTTAGTATTAAAAGAAATCATGGGTTAATTTATTTGAAACCTGCAAGTGGAGAAACTCTCTACCTAGAACTCAATATCCTGATGCAATAAAGTTACAAAGCTTCACATAAAGCACTTTTCATAGGTGTTATTTTATTTAGCATTCACCACTTTCAATGTAGACATCCCCGATTCATTTTTAAATGAAGCAACTGCTTCAGAGAGATCAATGGCTTTCCTTGGCTGAGCTGGTGGGTAGTAGAATCTGTATTAGCAGTACAAACCACCCAAAACCATCCTCTTGTCCTAAATTTTGTTGTCTCAAGAAAGCAAATTTTGAGAATAATGTGGAAGTATAATTAAGGCAGTCATCATTAGGTGAAGGGACTATAAATGATGGAATCAGAAAAGGCTCTATTTCATGCATAAGTTTTGGGATCGCCTAGTATTTGAATTTTTCAGAGGCTCTGTTTCTTTAATTCATAAGAAGGAAACAATAACAATGACTACTTCACAGAATAATTGTGAGGAAAAATTTCCTAATATTTGATTAAGCATGTAGTCTATTGATTAATAGTAATTGGCTTCTCAAGCCAAAATTAGAGAAGCTGATCAAAGATAGAGTAGATGATGGGAAAGAATCTGAGTGTCTTTGTGGACTTAGAGCTAAATATATGTTAGCCCTGGATGTATTATTTTGTGACTTTATAATTCTGGCCTTGTTAAAGAAAAAAAAAAGAATGTCTATATAAGGACCCTTGGATAAATGTCCCTTTATGTTTACCCCTCAAGGCTACAGTAAACAAAACAGCATGGTACTGGTACAAAAACAGATACATAGACCAATGGAACAGGTTAGAGAATCCAGAAACGAAACCACACACCTGCAACCATCTGACTTTTGACAAAGTTGACAATAACATGCAATGGGAAAAGGACTCCCTATTCAATAAATGGTGCTGAGATAACCGGCAAGCCATATGCAGAAGATTGAAACTGGACCCCTTCCTTTTACCATACACAAAAATCAACTCAAGATTGATTAAAAACTTAAATTTAGAACCTAAAACTGTAAAATCCCTAGAAGAAAACCTAGAAAATACCATTCCAAACATAGGTCTTGGCAAAGATTTCATGACAAAGACTCCAAAAGCAATTGCAACAAAATCAAAAATAGACAAGTGGGACCTAATTAAACTACAGAGCTTTATTACAGCAAAAGAAACTATCAATGGAATAAACAGACAACCTACAGAATGGGGGAAAATATTTGCAAACTGTGCATCCAACAAACATCTATAAAAAGCTTAAATAAATTTACAAGCAAAAAACAAACAACACCAGTAAAAAACAGGCAAACGACATGAACAGATACTTTTCAAAAGAAGATGTACACATGGCAACAAGCATATTAAAAATGCTCAACATTGACAGGGGCGGATCCAAGATGGTCTAATAGGAACAGCTCTGGAGTGCAGTTCCCAGTGAGTACAATGCAGAGGGTGAGTAAACACTGCATTTCCAAATGAGTTATTACTGCCCACAGACCGGGAGATTCCCAGGTGGAAAAGCACCAGGAGTTTTCAGCATGGCTGTTTCAGCCAGTGCAGTGGGTCTCTGCACAAAAACTCAAACAAATCTGGGTAGCCATTTCAACTGGCACCTGGAATATCTGGGAGACAGAGCTGCCCATTCAACTGAAAAAAAGGGGGCTGAAACAGGGAGCCAGGAGATCAGGTTAGGCAGGTCCTGCCCCTACAAAGACCAGCAATCTGAAACACTCTTGATTGAGAGTTTTGCAGCAAGTGCAGCTGGACCCGGGACAGTGCAGCTCTGTTGGGGGAAGGGCATCTGCTATTACTGAGGCAGTCCGCCATTACCAAGGTAGTCCACCATTACCAAGGCAGTCTGCCATTACTGAGGCAGACCACCATTACTGAGGCAGTTCTAACTATACCTCTATAAACAAAACCAAAAGGAAGTTCACACAGCAGCTAGGCAGAGCCCACGAGAGCTCAGCGATGCCTCTGCTGGCAGACTGTGACTAGGCTACCTTCTTGCTGGGCAGGGCAGCTCTGAAAAAAGACAGCAGCACATCAGGAACTTATAAATAAAGCCTCACCTTCCCAGGACAGAGCACCTGGTTAAAAAGGCAGTTATGAGTTCGCTGCAGCAGACTTAAACGTACCTGCCCAGCAGCTCTGAACAGAAAAACAGAGCTCACAGCTCAACACTTGAGCTCCTATAAGGGACAGACTGTCTCCTCAAGCAGCTCCCTGACCCCCAGAGATCCAAAGTCACCTCATAAAGGAGAGCTCAGGCTGACATCTGGCGGGCATCCTTCTGGGATGAAGAAAACAGAAGAAGAAACTGGTGGCAACCCTTACTGTTCTGCAGCCACAGGTGACCCTCAGGCAAGCAGAGTCTGGAGTGGACCTCCAGCAGTCCTACAGCAGAGGGACCTGACTGTTAGAAGGAAAACTAAAAAACAAAAAGAAATAACTTCATCATCAACAAAAAGGACATCCACTCAGAGACCCCATCCAAAAGTCAAGAACTACAAAGACCATAGGTAGATAAATCCACAAAGATCGGAAGAAACGAGTGCAAAAAGGATGAAAACACCCAAAACCAGAACACCTTTCCTCCTCCAAGGGGTCACAGCTCATCACCAGCAAAGGAACAAAGCTGGATGTAGAATGAGTCTGATGAATTGACAGAAACAGGCTTCAGAAGGTGGTTAATAACAAATTTCTCGGAGCTAAAAGAACATGTTCTAACCCAATGCAAAGAAACTGGGAACCTTGAAAAAAGATTTGATGAAATGCTAATGAGAATAAGCAGCTTAGAGAAGACTATAAATGACTTAATGGAGCTAAAAAACACAACATGAGAACTTCACAAAGCATACACAAGTTTCAATAGCTGAATTAATCAAGCAGAAGAAAGGATATCAGAGATTGGAGATAAACTCAATCAAATAAAATGAGAAGGCAATATTAGAGAAAAAAGAGTAAAAAGAAATGAACAAAGCCTCCAAGAAATATGGGATTTTGTGAAAAGAGCTAATCTACATTTGATAGGTGTACCTGAATGTGACAGAGAGAATGAATCCAAGCTGGAAAACACTCTTCAGGGTATTATCCAGCAGAACTTCCCCAACCTAGCAAGTAAGGCCAATATTCAAGTCCAGGAAATACAAAGAACACTACAAAGATATTCCTCAAGAAGAGCAACCTCAAGGTACGTAATTGTCAGATTCACCAGGGTTGAAATGAAGGAAAAAATGCTAAGGGCAGCCAGAGAGAAAGGTCAGGTTACCCACAAAGGGAAGCTCATTAGACTCACAGTGGATCTCTTGGCAGAAACCCTACAAGCCAGAAAAGAGTGGGGGCTAATATTCAACATCCTTAAAGAAAATAACTTTCAATCCAGAATTTCATATCCAGCCAAACTAAACTTCATAAGTGAAGGAGAATTAAAATCCTTTACAGACAAGCAATTGCTGAGAGATTTTGTCACCACCAGGCCTGCCTTACAAGAGCTCCTGAAACTAGCACTAAACATAGAAAGGAACAACCAGTACCAACCACTTCAAAAACGTACCAAATGGTAAAAAGCATCAACACAATGGAGAAACTGCATCAACTAATGGGAAAAACAACCAGCTAGCATCAAA
The DNA here is from genome assembly GCF_030222135.1 of Aotus nancymaae. Classification (NCBI taxonomy): domain Eukaryota; kingdom Metazoa; phylum Chordata; class Mammalia; order Primates; family Aotidae; genus Aotus; species Aotus nancymaae. The sequence continues at coordinate 79,999,706 of NW_026988450.1, read as the reverse complement.
ACGGCAGGATCAAATTCACACATAACAATATTAACCTTAAATGTAAATGGGCTAAATACCCTAATCAAAAGACACAGACTGGCAAATTGGATAAAAAGTCAAAGCCCATTGGTGTGCTGTACTCAGGAAAGCCATCTAACTTGCAAGGACACATGTAGGCTCAAAATAAAGGGTTGGAGGAAGGTTTGCCAAGCAAATGGAAAGCAAAAGAAAAAAAAGGAATTGCAATCCCAGTCTCTGATAAAATAGACTTTAAACCAACAAAGATCAAAAGAGACAAAGAAGGGCATTACATAATGACAAAAAGATCAATGCAACAAGGACAGCTAACTATACTAGATATATACGCACCCAATACAAGAGCACCCAGATACATAAAGCAAGTTCTTAACGACCTACAAAGAGACTTAGACTCTCGCATAATAATAGTGGGAGACTTTAACACTCCAACAGGACAGAAAATTAACAAGGATATTCGTGACTTGAACTCAGATCTGGACCAAGCAAACCTGATAGACATACACAGAACCCTCCACCCCAAACCCACAGAATATACATTCTTCTCAGCACCACATCACACATACTCTAAAATTGACCACATAATTGGAAGTAAATCACTCCTCAGCAAATGCAAAAGAACGGAAATCATAACAAAGAGTCTCTCAGACCACAGTGCAATCAAATTAGAACTCGGGATCAAGAAACTAACTCAGAACTGCACAACTTCATGGAAACTGAATAACTGGCTCTTGAATGTTGACTGGATAAACAATGAAACGAAGGCAGAAATAAAGCTATTCTTTGAAACCAATGAGAATGAAGACACAACATACCAGAATCTATGGGACACATTTAAAGCAGTGTCTAGAGGAAAATTTATACCAATAAATGCCCACATGAGAAGTAAGGAAAGATCTAAAATCGACATCTTATCAAAATAGAAAGAGCTAGAAGAGCAAGAGCAAAAACTCAAAAGCTAGCAGAAGACAAGAAATAACTAAGATCAGAGCAGAAGTGAAGGAGATAGAGACACAAAAAAACGCTTCAAAAAATCAATAAATCCAGAAGCTGGCTTTTTGAAAAGATCCACAAAATAGACCTCTAGCCAGATTAATAAAAAAGAAAAGAGAGAAGAATCAAATAGATGCAATAAAAAGTGATTAAGGGGATATCACCACTGATTCCACAGAAATAAAAACTACCATCAGAGATTACTACAAACAACTCTATGCACACAAACCAGTAAACCTGGAAGAAATGGATGAATTCCTGGACACTTGCACCCTCCCAAGCCTAAACCAGGAAGAAGTCGAAACCCTGAATAGTCCAATAACAAGGGCTGAAGTCGAGGCAGCAATTAAGAGCCTACCAACCAAAAAAAGCCCAGGTCCAGATGGGTTCACAGCCGAATTCTACCAGACAAACAAAGAGGAGCTGCTACCACTCCTTCTGAAACTATTCCGAACAATCCAAAAAGAGAGAATCCTTCCCAAATCATTTTATGAGACCAACATCATCCTGATACCAAAACCCGGCAGAGACTGAACATAAAAATAAAACATCAGGCCAATATCCATGATGAACATAGATGCAAAAGTCTTCAATAAAATACTGGCAAACTGATTGCAACAGCACATCAAAAAGCTTATCCGTCATGATCAAGTAGGCTTCATCCCGGGGATGCAAGGCTGGTTCAACATACCCCCGTCTATAAATGTAATCCACCATATAAACAGAACCAAGGAAAAAAACCACATGATTATCTCAACAGAGGCAGAGAAGGCCTTCGACAAAATTCAACAGCACTTTATGCTAAAAACTCTGAATAAACTAGGTATCGATGGAACATATCTCAAAATAATAAAAGCTATTTAGGACAAACCCACAGCTAATATCATACTGAATGGGCAAAAACTGGAAGCATTTCCTTTGAAATCTGGCACTAGACAAGGATGCCCTGTCTCACCATTCCTATTCAATATAGTATTGGAAGTTCTAGCCAGAGCAATCAGGCAAGAAAAAGAAATAAAGGGTATTCAATTAGGAAAGGAGGAAGTCAAATTGTCTCTATTTGCAGATGACATGATTGTATATTTAGAAGACCCCATCATCTCAGCCCAAAAGCTCCTGAAACTGATGAGCAACTTCAGGAAGGTCTCAGGATACAAAATCAATGTGCAGAAATCACAAGCATTCCTATACACCAATAGCAGACTTAAAGAGAGTCTTTTCTGCACAGAAAAGAAACAATCATTAGAATGAACCAGCAACCAACAGAATGGGAAAAAATTTTTGCAATCTACCCATCTGACAAAGGACTTATATCCAGAATCTACAAAGAACTAAAACAGATTTACAAGAAAAAAACAAACCCATTCAAAAGTGGGAAAAGGATATGAACAGACACTTTTCAAAAGAAGACATATATGAAGCCAACAAACATATGAAAAAATGTTCATCATCACTGGTCATTAAAGAAATGCAAATCAAAACCACATTGAGATACCATCTCATGCCAGTTAGAATGGTGATCATTAAAAAATCTGGAGACAACAGATGCTGGAGAGGATGTGGAGAAATAGGAACACTTTTACACTGTTGGTGGGAGTGTAAATTAGTTCAACCATTGTGGAAGACAGTGTGGTGATTCCTCAAGGACCTAGAAATAGAAATTCCACTTGACCCAGCAATCCCATTACTAGGTATATATCCGAAGGATTATAAATCATTCTCTTATAAAGATACGTGCACATGTATGTTCATTGTGGCACTGTTTACAATAGCAAAGACCTGGAACCAACCCAAATGCCCATCAATGATAGACTGGACAAGGAAAATCTGGCACATATACACCATGGAATACTATGCAGCCATAAAAAACGATGATTTTGTGTCCTTCATAGGGACATGGATTAATCTGGAAACCATCATTTTCAGCAAACTGACACAAGAACAGAAAAACAAACACTGCATGTTCTCACTCATAGGTGAGTGTTGAACAATGAGAACTCATGGACACAGGGAGGGAAGCATCACACACTGGGGTCTGTTGGGGGGCAATAGGGGATGGATAGCAGAGGGTAATGAGGTTGGGGAGGGTTAACAGGGGGAGAAATGCCAGATATAGTTGATGGGAGGATGGAGGCAGCAAAACACATTGCCATGTATGTACCTATGCAAAAATCTTGCATGTTTTGCACATGTATCCCAGAACTTAAAGTGCAATTAAAAAAATAATTGTAAGATGAAAAAAAACTAGAAAAAAAATAAAAATGCTCAACCTCACTAATCATTAGAAAAATGCAAACAAAACCACAGTGAAATATCCCTTCACATCAGTTAGAATGGCTACTATGAAAAAGTAATAAAATAACAGATGCTGGCGAGATTTCAGAGAAAAGGGAAACCTTATACGCTGCTGATGGGAGTTGTTAGCTTGGCTGCTATGGAAAGCAGTTTGGAGATTTCTCAAATAACTTAAAGCAGAACTACTATTCAGCCCAGCAATCCCGTTACTGGTTATATACTCAGAGGAATAAAAATTATTCTGCTATAAAGACGTGTACACGTTATCTTTATCACAGTTCTTTTCACAATAGCAAAGACATGGAATCCACCTAGATGATCAACAGTGGACTGGATAAAGAAAATGTATATATACACCACGGAATACTATGCAGCCATAACTAATAAAAAAGTCATGTCCTTTGTAGCAACATGAATGCAGCTGACAGTCATCACAAGTGAATTAATGCAGGAACAGAAACATGTTCTTACTTGTAAGTGGGAGCTAAACCTTGAGTACAGAGGAGCACAAAGAGGGAAATGATAGACATCGAGGCTTACTTGAGGGTGGAGTGTGGGAGGAGGGTGAGGAGCAGAAACCTACCTATCAGGTACTATGCTAACTACTTAGGTGATGAAATTGAGTTTTACACCAAACCCAGTGACATAAAACCTACCTACGTAATAAACCTGCACATGTACCTCCTGAACCTAAACTAGAAGTTGGAAGGAAAAAAATAACAACAACAACAACCGCAGAGTATTGATATTGCCACAGTGTTCAGGCCGCATGGTCTATTCACCAGTGAGTCAAGTATCACAGGATGCTGGGTGAATTGACATCCAAGACCCAAATCTGAGAACAGTGACAAGAAAAGAGCAGAACTAAGGAGCCAACAGAAATTGGGTTCAGATATCTCTCTTAGGCATATTAAGAAGTAGCTTGGAATACTAGGCAGCCATAAGAAATGATGAGTTTGTATCCTTTGTAGGGACATGGATGAATCTGGAAACCATCATTCTCAGCAAACTGACACAGGAACAGAAAAACAAACACCATGTGTTCTCACTCATAGGCGAGTGTTGAAAAATGAGAACACATAGATACAGGGAGGGGAGCATCACACACTGGGGTCCATTGGAGGGGTCTAGGGGAGGGGCAGTGGAGGGTAGGGAGGTTGGGGAAGGATAACATGGAGAGAAATGCCAGATATAGGTGATGGGGACGTGGAGGCAGCAGTAAACACATTGCCATGTATGTACCTATGCAATAATCCTCCATGATCTGTACGTGTATCTCAGAACCTAAAATACAATTTAAAAAAGTAGCTTAGCTGGATTTGACATGCTAGTCATTCTTTTTGCAACCCCATCATCTTCCCTCTCTATAAATAAAGATGGTTACAGGAGGCAGGAGTCTTTGGGATCTTTAAGAGGAGCATAGTGAAGGTGAAACAAGTATTGCCTGTATGCCAACAGGGGAGAAGGGATTAGAATCCTTACACTCTACTAACTTGTCCCAATCCAAGGAATATGGGACTCCAGAGAATCCCTGTTGAAGCAAAGACAGTGTGGCAAGAGAAGAAGAGTGTGCCCTAATTGGCTGTCTGCTTAGGCACTGGACATGTTGATCTGCCACAGGCCTATCCAGGCAGGTGGAAAGAGAGCAGGAAAGAACTGCCAAGCAGAGGGGTGGTGGTGCAGCAGCCTTACCCTTCCACTGTGCAGCCAACAAAGATGTGTGAGTTTTTGTCACATCACGACTGGGCTGGAGCTGCCCCATCTCAGGCTAGAGCAGTCAGGCAAGAGGACACGTGCAGCAAGAGGCTTAGAAAAGCTCCGCTGACGTTGACAGCAATGGATGGGGAAAGAAAAAGCAATGAGAAAAAAAGAAAGCCCATTCATGTCTATACCCAAGTTGGGGCAGTCCAATGCACCAATTGCTTGGGGATTACAGTGAAGACTTTGGATGGAGTCAGGGATTTCCAGAATTTATACAGAACTTCACAGTTGATGAAGTGCTTTCAACAATAGCAGTAGCTCATTTATTAGACATGTGCTCACCTAATTGTGTAAATTATCACTGATTTCCACAACAACCCTTTATGTTATTTTGCTCGTTCATTTTCTAGATGAGGAAACTGATCCGAGAGGTATTAAGAGACTGACAAAATCACGAAGACAATAAAAGGGAAAAGCTGGGATCTAAATCTTGGTCAAGCCTGTCTGACTTTAAGGCCCATGTTCTTTTTTGTAATCCCCTCATCAGTCATGTGGAGTTGGCAGTATTTTATTCTCATTTTACCGGTGAAGGAATGGAGGCTAATAAAACTATAAATGATGGGAAGAACAGGGACCGAGGTATGAGAACCTACTAGGCTAAAGTTTCAGAATGCCTCCTCTTTTCTTCCTGCCCAAGTTATGCGAAGAACAAGTTTATTCTCTTCAATTAATATCAAACTTGGTGCTAAATAAATGCTTAATGAATATTGACTCAGTGACTCACTGACTGGCTGCACTATCAAGGGAGAATGAAAATTCTTTTATTTTCTGGAGGCTTATGGAAAATAACAGATAAGGATTTTTCTAGTTTAGTGTTTAAGCTGGGAGATGACAGAGTGATCTCTAGTGTCCTTTCTCCAGCCCCCAGACTTGATGATTCAGAGCCATTTCAGGGAAGTATGATCCCTGTTTAGCCAATTTCTTTAATTAATAATCCTGTGTTACTTCCCCTTCCTCCAAACTATGTTTCTATACTGGGAAACTTCAGATCATACAATCCTTCCGGAAACATTATTGATTTTTTTTAATTGAATCTTTACAGGATTTTTTTGTTTGCACACACAAAAACAAGCAACGGAGTGCAATTTGTCTTCTGTTTTTAATCTTCACTAAGCATTGAAAAAGAAAGAAAACTATTTTATGAAAGTAATAAGCTTTTCTGGGGCTCTTGCTAAGAGATGCATTTTTCTATCACTCCAGGGAAAAAACCTAGTTCCCCCTAATACAACTGTCTATTTGACTGCTCGTTCCAAAGCCAGACCTTTATTATACCTTCTCTGAGAACTTCAGAGACCTGTGTGATATTACTCTCTGTGCCTCCTGCCTGCTAGATTATCCTTATTCCCCAGGAAAAGAGGTGGCATCCATTTCTTACTGCTTAATTGTTAGACTTCACACTGATAGAAACCACAGACTGATGCTTTGACTCAGAGTAACTATGTCCATTCATGGGATCGTGAGACAAATGCTCGCTGCCAAATCCCAGGTGCCAGACTCAGAGGCAAGAGGCATTGAAACACCTTTTGGAGCTTGTAATGAGGAGCTGACAAGTTCTATTTTTCTAACTCTGGTACAAGACTTTATCAGCTAACCTGTTTTCTGCCACATCTGTATTAGCTTCTTGTGACTGCCGTAACAAATTATCATCTGGTGGCTTAAAGCAACAGAAATTTGTTCTCTCATGGTTCTGTTGGCTACAAGTTGAAAATCAAGCTGTCAGCAAGCTGTCCTCCCTCTGATAGCTCTAGGAGAGAATCCTCTGTTGGCTTTTTGTTGCTCCAGGAGTTCCTTGGCTTGAGATATAATTAGAATCTACGCCCGACAAATCTCACGTTGAATTTTAGTCCCCATTGTTGAAGGTGAGGACTGTTGGGTCATAAGGGCAGACCCCTCATGGCTTGGTGCTGTTGGTGAGTTCTTATGAGATCTGTTTAAAATTGTGGCACCTTCTCATCACACCTCTTGCTCCTAGTTTCTGCCATGTGAGACTCCTACTCCCCTTTTGCCTTCCACCATGAGTGAAAGCTCCCTGAGACCTCACCAGAAACTGAGCTGATGCTGGCACCATGCTTCCTGGACAGCAGGATTGTAAGCCAATTAAACCTACTGTCTTTTAAGCTAACTAGTCTCGAGTATTTCTTTATAGCACTGTAGGAATGGCCTAACACAGCTTGTAATGGCATAATTCTGATTCCTGCTTCTGTCTTTACCTGGCCTTTTCTGTGTCTTCTCCTTTTTTTAGCTCTTATAAGGACGCATATCCTGGTGGATTTAGAGACCACCCAGATAATCCAGGGTAATCCCTTTTGAAGATGCTTAATTACGTTTCAGTGGTTATTTTTCCAAATAAGGTCACAGTCCCAAGTTATGCCAAGAACAGGTTTATTCTTTTCAATTAATATCAAACTGGGTGCTAAATAAATGGGTAATGAATATTGACTCGTGACTCTGACTGATTGCACTATCAAGGGAGAACAAAAATTCTTTTATTTTCTGGAGGCTTATGGGGCATGGACATTCATTTTGGGGGCAACCATTAAACCCCAATACATACTCTGATCAGAAAAAAAGGCAAATATAAGGTGCAGGTTGTATAAACTAAGGAAACACATTGAGAATGGTGCACTGACCAGGGAAGAAACTTTGATTGTTCTCAGGAAGTCACCTGTTATCTGGATCTGGGTCCACCTGGTGAAGGTGACACTCTTTTCAAGCCTCAGGTAAGGAAAGTCTCAATCCAATAAAAACCACTTCAAGAGTGAGTGTTTTCTCTTCTCTCTCTCTTCAGTAATTTGAGGGTACTGTGTTTCCTAGGTGAGCCCTGAGGCTGATTAGAGTGGATTGTATGTACAAAGTTTTCATATCAGGACAATAGAAGAAAGCACTTATGGAGCCTGTAAAAACAGTTAAAAACTCCAATTAAATTAATTGTATTAAAATATGGATACTTTAAACACACACGTACCTTTGCATTCTCCTTGGTATGTAGATGCTGACCAACTGTCAACTTGATTACGATCTGCCCTAGCTTTGGAGCCAAGTCTCCATTCTTCTCAGGCAGCTCCAGCCAATAACCTAGCAAGGCAGGGGGACTAGGGCCTCCTAGAATGGATAATCTTTGCTCTGAAACTTCTTGTGGAGTTAGCTGAAACTTTATCAGATCCACGACATGAATCTTATGTTCTCCCTGCCCAATTCTGTCTTCCCCACTCCTTTTATCTTTTACGAATATTACCATCAGAAAACTTCTTGTATCCTTACTCTGTCTCATCCTCACTTCTTGGAGGGTCAAACTGACACATTCTTAAATTAGAAACTCAATGTTAATCATTTTAACTGTCGGGTTTGTGGCCATGGGCCTAAAAACATTTATTAGCTCATAAAATAATACTCTTTAGATAAATTGTACATGGTATTTTAACACTGCTTAAAATAGACTGTGTTTATGTACCTATTATGGTGCTAAAATATTGTTAAACTATATTGCTCAAGAAATGTGTGAAAGATTATTTCACCAAGAATAAGCCAAATTGTATGAAGCATATTCATGAAAGTAAAATGAGAGAGAGTTAATGGAACAATATTTGGTAATAGAATTCAAAAAGAAAACATTAAAGGATGACTAATGAAAGTTATACAACCCTAAGTAATTGGCAAGATTACGTCAAAGAGGAACCAAAGAGAAGAACTGTATAATTCCGCATCCTAATCCTCACTCTGCAAACCAGACTTTCACAAAGCTCCTGCAAGGCCCCATGAGAAGAGGATGGTTTACAAGGATGGAGGAACCTTCTGAGAAACGTGATCATTTCCCACAGCCTCTGGGAAGCTTGCGTTGGACAACCACATACTCAGAGCAAAACTTTGCAAAGTGAGCCTTTTCTTCTAGCACCAGAAGTTGTGTATCAGTTGGATACTGCAGGGGTGGCAGGAGGCAAGAAGTCATGAAGAACTAAGTTTATAACAATGAAGAAGTGTTTCAATTTAGCAGCATGTTGCTACTTTGACTTAGCTCTTTGGTTTACAGGCTATCCGGGTCATGGTGCTGTTAATCAGGTTGTTTCAGGTATGGATAGCACCCTGACCAGGCTGGCATTATCTGTCTGATGGAAATAAAAAATAATAGGAATACTTATAGTAATAATAACTGGCCTTCCTCCTTCCCTCTCTTCCTTTCTTTCTCCCCTTCAGTCTTAATCCTTGTGGGCTGCTATAACAAATGCTATAAAGTAGGTGGCTTATAGACAACAGAAATTTATTTGCCACAGTTCTGGAGACTTGAAGTCCAAGTATAAGACATCGGCAAGTTTGAAGTCTGGTGAGGGCCTGCTTCCTGGAGGATGGGACCTTCTTGTGGCCACACAGGGTGAAAGAGGGGAGGTAGCTCTCTGAGGTCTCTTTTTATCATAAGGGCACTGATGCCGTTCACATTCCAAAGGCCCCACCTAATAAAACCATCGCATTGATAATTAGGTTTCCAAAATGTGAATTTTAAGGGGACACAAACATTCAGATCATACCGTACCCTGTCTCTATCTATCTATCTATCTATCTATCTATCTATCTATCTACCTACCTACCTACCTACCTATCTCCAATCATCATCATCATTTATTTTTCTCTCTTCTAAACTTGTAAAGTTCTTTCTGAGATGGGCACGATGGCTCATGCCTATAACTCCAGCACTTTGGGAGGCCAAGGTGGGTGGATCACCTGAGGTCAGAAATTTGAGACCAGCCTAACCAATATGGTGCAACCACATCTCCACTAAAAATGCAAAAAATTAGCTGGGCCTGGTGGTATGCACCTGTAGTCATAGCTGCTAGGGCGGTTGGGACAGGAGAATTGGTTGAACCCAGATGGTGGAGTTTGCAGTGAGCCGAGATCGTGCCACTGCATTCTAGCCTGGGTGACAGAGTTAGACTCTGTCTCAAAAAAAAAAAAAAAAAAAAGCTCTAATCTTTCTAGTCTGTTATATCAATGTTACCTTGAACACACCTGAGGAAGTTAGGGCAGCTATTGTTAGGCCTGTGTTGGTACAGAGAGATTGGTCCTTTGTCCAAAGTGACACAGGTGACTTGTGGCATTTTGGACGAGGACCAGGTAATTAGATTTTGGCTGGTATTTAAAGTAATGAGAAGAAATGAGAAAATACAAACAACCAAAAATCAAACAGTAAATTGAGAGCTGAGAAATAGAGATCTCTGCTCTTGCTAAGATGCTAACTTTCTATGTGACCTTGGGGACGTCTCATCACCTTCCTGAGTTTCTATTTCTGGACCTACATTTTGATGGAGATGTAGCAGATGAACTATGAGATGCTTCTTTCTTTTGGTAGCTTCTAAACTGGCAGCTAAAACTAGAATTTGTCCTTCTCTGTGAGAAAGTTCTATTGAATCTGAGTTCATCCTCTCGCTGCTGTGGGTCTCTCTGTCCTGCATAGAAGCATTCACACTGCACAGACTTTTCTATTCAGTGTCCAGAGTTCTATAGAAATTCAAATCCCATTTCCACCACTTTTTGGCAATGACAATGTGATTTTAGTCAAACTTCATCATTTTTCTGGGCCTCAGTTTTCTTATTTATAAAAATGAGACTAAAACTTGTTTCATAGGATTGTGAGAATTGAATGTGATAATATTCTTGACAGATAGAATATTACTTTTATTCATGTCTTCCATTTATTGTATAATTACAATGTGCCAGGCATTGTTTTCAATATTTGACAAATGCACATTGTTTCCTAAATTTGATACATGCATGAATGATGGTAACGGAGAGGCTTTCGAGCAGAAGCTAGCCACCTGTTCTTTAGTTTAATACTTACATGCTAAGTTTCTATTAATGATTGTCAAATAAAGTTTTCTTTAAAATAATTTTCTTTAAATAATTTTATTTTGTTTTAGTACAAATTAGAAGTCAATTGATAGAAAATTCTAAAGAAAATACTTCTAAACGTAAAGAAAAGTTGTGATGTGGCACCATAAGAACTGAGATTTAAAAACATCACATAATCTTATTTGACATAATCTTCATAAGTTTCATTTAAAAAGTGATTGAAACCACAGAAGCAGAGACTCGAATGGTGGTTACTGTAGGCTGGGGTTGGGTGTGCAGTTTGGGAAAATATTGGTGAAAAGGCACACAATTGTACTTAGCCAGGAGGAATAAATTTGATAGATATATTGTACGACATGGGGACTCCAGTTAATAACAATGTATTGCATACTTGAAAATTATTAAAAGAATAGATTTTAAGCATTCTCATCACAAAAAAAGTAAGTGTCTGACCCGCCCGGACCCTCATAACTTGGACCCCAAGGCGCGACCGAATTAGACCAGATGAAAGAGGAGTTCAGGCTTTATTGGAGAGTCTCTGGGCGGACTGGACTCGTGCCGGGGGAAGAGTCAGCAGTCTCGTGCCGGCTTTCTTTGTTCGGCGGTTTTTATAGAGGTAGAGTGACTGGGGGGATGGGAAAGCTGACGTGTCGGGTGGCGATTGGGTAGGTGGGATGTCGCGCGGGAAGTTTGCTGTGCGGGAGTTAGTTGGGCGGGAAGCTGCTGGAGAGCTGACGGACGGTCGGTGATTGGTCAGGCCTGTTGCTGGGTAGAGAAGGAAGAGGGGCCTTTTAAGTGGAGAAGTCGAGCACTTTCTACGTGGCTGGGACCTGGGTGGGGTGAGAGGGGAGCCCGAGGGTCTCCTGCCAGACAGTAAGTATGTGAGGTAATCCAGATGTTAATTAGTTTGATTTTACCATTCCACAATGTATACATATTTTAAAACATCATATAGAATACCAGTAAAATATACATGTTTTGTCCATTAAAAATAAATTTTAAAAAAGAACTAAATGGAAATTTTAAGGCTGAAAAAATATAGTAACCCCTAAAAATTGAGATCAGTATTTTTATGTTTATTTTGCAAATTCAATCAGGGAGATAAGCTGTTCAAATACAATGAAGGAAATACTGTTTGCCATGGTGGCCATGGACATGGCGAAAGGGAAAAGGTTGATTCCTGAAACACCAAGAGAACATCGACAGAGGTAACACAGGCGTGCCAAAGCAAGTCTGGGAGCTGGAAAGCTGATGGTGAGTGACATCTGGGGGACCTTCTCAGGGAAAGTTGAATCCTATAGAGGAGGAAGCTGAGAGACAAGGCATTTTGTGCAGTCAAACCCTGGCTGGAAAGACTCAGTGAGCGTAAGCCACAGGAAGACTGGCTGAAACATGGAAAGATTGCTTCAATATTCTCTTCTTTGATTTTTTAAAGGAAGCATTGGCACTATTAGGTTTTTTCTCCCTTCCTATAAATAAAATGATTGGTGATAAACTCTATCTGGAGATATTTGACCAGAGGGATTTATCTCTGGAACATCAGGTTTGGTTGAATTATAAAATGCTGGTCTGAAGTGAAGGGGATGATGTGAACATTTGCATCCTGAACAGTGAAACTGCAGTCCAGTCCCCACTCTCTTCAGAGAATGATGACAGTGAAGGTTTTTTTTTTTTTTTTTTTTTGCAGGAGATTGGGGCATGTGACTCTGGAAAATCTCTATCTCCTTCACAATAACCTGATGACAGTAACAGCTGAAGGTCCCAAAGGAAAAATCCAGGCCACTGCCTGATAGGCTCTGCCCAGTTAGCCTTAGTGCCTGTCTCATGAAATGAAAGAACAGCCATGGACTGCCAGGTTTGAAGAAAACTTGGACCGAAAGTGAGACACAAAAAGAAAAGTGAAACTTGAAGGAAACAGAGACAATTTAGAGAGTAGAGAAAATTTAAAAAGAAAAGCAAAAATTATAATTAATATTCCCAAGAAATAGAAAAATGTAACAGGTTCATGAAATAAGAATAACATGTTTTGTAAAAGAATAAAAATAACCAAAAACTTCTCCTAGAAACTAAAATATGAAATTGCAACTAATAACCTCATGAATAGGGTTGTAAAATAGAGGGAATCTTCCAGAAAATAGATCAAAGGAGACTGAGATTCATTGGGAAAGATAAGAAAACAAATGGATTAGGCCAGAAAGCCCCAAATCTAAATTTTAGAATGGGAAAAGAGAGGAATAGAGGGGATGAGTTAATTAAATAATTAATACATTTCTCAGAAATGATGAATGAGCATTTCTAGACTGAATAGGATCTGTAATATAAACATAACCCAGAAGCTTCTGAAGGTTACACAGACAACCAACTGACCAACCCAATGGATGAATGCCCCCTCCCCTCCAAATCGCCAAAACAGTTTTCATTAAGTCAAGAGGGTACCTGTTTTCAGCCTCAGTACTAGAAGTTGGTAGGTAACAGGATAACATTTTCAAAAGTTCTAAGGAAGGGCCATTTTCAATTGAAAAATTTTTACCTGAAAAAAAGTACCAATTAAGTGAAAGAAGAGAAACAAAAACCATTTTTACACATTCAGGATCTGAAAAACTTACCTCACTATAATGCATCCTTTCTCAGCATAATGACTGGAGAATGAGCTCCCTCCAAATGAGGGTGTAATCCAAGCTATGCAGTTGATTTAATATGAACAGAAGCAAAGAGGAGCTGCCAGTTGATGATGGGGCTGATCCCAGAATGACAGCTATGCAGTAAGCCTGGGAAGCAGCTCTCTAATTTGGACCAGGAAGTCAGAGCCTTTTCAGAGATGGTTCCAGGGGAAAAAGAAGCTACTAGATCACTGGATGTGTTGGCCCTGTTGAAAGATGAATATACTTTCTTCAGTGCCTGAATAATCAGACTTTTGTACATAAAACTAAGCATATGGGCCGGGCGCGGTGGCTCAAGCCTGTAATCCCAGCACTTTGGGAGGCTGAGGCGGGTGGATCACGAGGTCAAGAGATCGAGACCATCCTGGTCAACATGGTGAAACCCCGTCTCTACTAATACAAAAAATTAGCTGGGCACGGTGGCGCGTGCCTGTAATCCCAGCTACTCAGGAGGCTGAGGCAGGAGAATTGCTTCAACCCAGGAGGCAGAGGTTGCAGTGAGCTGAGATCACTCCATTGCACTTCAGCCTGCGTGACAGAGCAAAAAAAAAAAAAAAAAAAATCAACAAGAAGTGGAGATATGGATAGTACTGGGAGAGCGAGTGTCCCTGTATTGTGGGGTGGTGGGACAGGGGAGAAGAGGCTGAGCATAGACAGAAGGGAAATTCTCATCTTGTGCAGTGGGATGTCAGCAGATAACATGCCAAACAGAAGGATCAAGCACTTGCAAATGTGGCCTATCCTTTACAAATATGGGTGGTAAATGTCCAAAGCAGCAGCAACAGAGCTGAAAGTGGTTTCTTTCAAGAGATGGAATTAGAGACAGGGAAGCTGGAGGATAGATCTATAGTGGTGAAACAGACTTCTGAAACTGTGTTTGTGCATTATTTGGATTAAAAACAAGTAAAGAAAAGAAAATGAGAATGAGAGAGGCTGAGTATCAATGTCATAGATAGTAAACGGCAGAGCAAAATCTGAAATCAGGTGTAGTTGGTTTCAGAACCCAAGCTATTGCGTGTGTGTGTGTGTGTGTGTGTGTGTGTGTGTGGCACACGTGCATGCGCATGCACATTGAGAAAATTTTATTAGAATGTGTTTTTTCTTCATTGGACCCTATGAAGCCAAGAAGAGAAATCCAGCAATAAAAACCAAAGATAAGCATCTTTCTTTCAAATGTATCATAAACGGTTTTCTTTAAGTTAATGGATGAGTTTGACAAACACCTTTGTTTTTGTTTCTGTTTTTCGGGTAGGGTTGAATTTTTTTTCCTTTTTTAAAAATTATACTTTAAGTTCTGGGATACATGTGCAGAACGGGCAGGTTTGTTGCATAGTTATACACGTGTCATGATGGTTTGCTGCACCCATCAACCATCATTTACATTAGATATTTCTCTTAGTGCTATCCCTCCCCTAGTCCCCCACCCCCCAACAGGCCCTGGTGTGTGATATTCCCCTTTCTGTGTCCATGTATTCTCATTATTCAATTCCCACTTATGAGTAAGAACATGCAGTGTTTGGTTTTCTGTTCCTGTGTTCATTTGCTGAGAATGATGGTTTCCAGCTTCATCCATGTCCCTGCAAAGGACATGAACTCATCCTTTTTGTGGCTGCATAGTATTCCATGGTGTATATGTGCCACATTTTCTTTATCCAGTCTGTGATTGATGGGCATTTGGGTTGGTTCCAAGTCTTTTCTATTGTGAATAGTGCTGCAGTAAACATATATGTGCATATGTCTTTATAGTAGAATGATTTTTAACCCTTTGGGTATGTGCCCAGTAATGGGATTGTTGGGTCAAATGATATTTCTAGTTCTAGATCCTTGAGGGATCGCTAAACTGTCTTCCACAATGGTTAAACTGAATTCCACTCCCACCAACAGTGTAAAAGCATTCCTATTTCTCCATATTCCCTCGCATCTGTTGTTTCCTGACTTTTTAATGATCACCATTCTAACTGGCATGAGATGGTATCTCATTGTAGTTTTGATTTGCATTTCTCTAACGACCAGTGATGATGAGCTTTGTTTTCATATGTTTGTTGGCTGCATAAATGTCTTCTTTTGAGAAGTGACTGTTCATATCCTTTGCACACTTTGTGAAGGGGTTGTTTTTTGCTTGTAAATTTGTTTAAGTTCCTTGTAGATTCTGGATATTAGTCCTTTGTCAGATGGATAGATTGCAAACATTTTCTCCCATTTTGTAGGTTGCCCATTCACTCTGATCATACTTCATTTTGCTGTGCAGAAGCTCTTCAGTTTAATTAGAGCCCATTTGTCAATTTTGGCTTTTGTTGCCCTTGCTTTTGGTGTTTTAGTCAAGAAATCTTTGCCCATGCCTATGTCCTGAATGGTATTGCCTAGGTTTTCTTCTAGAGATTTTATGGTTTTAGGTCTTACCTTTAAGTCTTTCATCTATCTTGAGTTAAATTTTGTACGAAGTATAAGGAAGGGGTCCAGTTTCAGTTTTCTTCATGGACTAGCCAGTTTTCCTAACACCATTTATTAATTAGAGAATCCTTTCCCCATTGAGTGTTTTTGTCAGGTTTGACAAACACCTTTGTAACCTTGAGAGTATTTTATTTGAGTATGAAAAACCCAAACTGTTGATCTCTTCCTCCTCCCTCTTGCTCCCCTCTCTCTTTTTCCCCCTTTCCTTCAACTTTTTCCCCCATATTCTATTGCTCTTTCTCTCTTGCCATTCTACCCTAGACTCCCGCCCTCTTCTCTCTTCTACCTTCTTCTGAATAATTTACCCTTTTCTCAATATGATCCTGAGCTCCTGACCCCTTGCAAGACCCTCAGGGTGCTTTCTTGAATGAGTTGACACCCTCTCCAGCTATGACTTGTGTCTCTGCTGGGTCCCTGCCCCCATCACCTAACACCTGGGACAGCTGTGCTTGTCACGTTTTACAACCTGGAGATTTTTCTATTTAAGTTTAAGGTTGGCATTTCCCACATGTGAAGTCTAAAATCTGAAGGGTTTTGCTTTTAGACCTGTCCTTTTAGGAGAAGGCAAAAGCCCTGCTCTCTTTGGACAGATTTTATGAATCCTCAGGAGTGTTCAGAATACAAAGCACTGAAAGATAATTCCACCCTTGAGTGATTTAATAGTTTCTTGGCTCAGCAGGTACATTGTTTTGGTAAATTAGGAAGAAAACTTTCTTTTTCATGATAACAAAAGTAATAATTCTTTTTTGGAAAAAAAAGAAGTTAAAAAGGCTCAATGAAGAAAGGGAAAATATATATTACCACCTTTTGGAATAAACCAGACTTAACTCATTGGTTCCTATTCTCCTAGTCTTTTTTATGCGTATGTAAAGACACATTCCTTTTTAGCAAAATTGAAGACATGATGTGTATGTTATTTAATACTATTTGCATTAAAATTTTGTAAGTCTTTTCTCTAATGTAACTTTTAAGTATATGGATATACTACTGTAATTGGAATAGAATTTGGTAGATATTTTAAATGGCCCAGAAACATTATTTTTGTAGCATGGCAAATATTAATTGCATTCTAAAAAACATTTTATGCCAACTCCCAATGATCATGTGACAAAGATGATACTTGTGAATAAGTTCAAAAAATTCAATTTTTCATTCTTCTCTTTTGGGCCTATGGAATACCATGCTTCCTAGTTCCCCTTGAAGTTAGGTGAAGACATGGAACTTCATCTGGCCAGAAGTGTACGTGGAAATGAAGCGTGTCTCTTCTGACTGGGGTAGGAAAAAATTACCTTTAAGAGTTTCCAGTTTTTCCTTTGCTTCCTTGTAGATTAAAGAGGTCTTGGTTTGAGACGATGGGGTCACAAAATGAAGCAGCCTTGATTTCTGAGCCACAGTAGGAGAGAAATAAACTTAAATGTGTTAACACCTGAGACTTTTGAACTTTGCATTTCTCAGCATAGGGCTAGCTTATCCTATTGACTATTACAGACCATCTATGGAAGTGTCTAACATGGGTCAGAGCATTTCTTCTTGGATGTTTTCAGGATACAGCAATTTATTGATTATCATTCAGCTATTACTGACTGGGGATTTTATGTTCAGGTAGAGTCCCAGACCCTAAAGGAGCACAAAATTGTGAGAGACACAGTCTTAATCCCCTAAGTAGTCAAGTGAGAATGTCGCTGGTTAGCAGAATTAAAACAATGAAAATGCTCTCATGGAGAGTACACAGCTTGCTATAGGACCACAGAGAGTAGGTTAACACTGGGGAAGGAGCTTGAGAACTTCCAACCTTGACTAGAAAATGACTGTGCCAACATGGTGGGAGATGAT
Organism: Aotus nancymaae; assembly: GCF_030222135.1. Taxonomy (NCBI): domain Eukaryota; kingdom Metazoa; phylum Chordata; class Mammalia; order Primates; family Aotidae; genus Aotus; species Aotus nancymaae. The sequence goes on along the minus strand of NW_026988450.1, from coordinate 79,981,857 downwards.
CATTTCAGGGACAAGGAACAGCATGCACAGAGTCGCAGAGATGTGAAAGGGCACAGCATGTTTGGAAAACCAGGCTATTCATGTGGCAGAGAAATGGAAGAAAATAAACCTGTATTGTTTTGAATAAGAGGAAGCTCGATACCTTTTAAGGCCAATTATCTCATTGTTAAATATCTCTAAGCAGTAGAAGTCTTACTTTATGCAAAATGCAAATGTTCCATCTTGTAATTTTTTACTACTTGGCCCTCATTTTTTCTCTCTGAATACGCTAAGATGAAAATTAATCCCTTTTTGTGTCATACTCCTTCAAATATTTAAGACACTTTTTATGTCCACTTGAATTTTGCGGGTTTCTTTTTTGAGTTTTAGTTCTGATCTTCTAAAGGTGGCATGCAAAATCTTGCACAAAACGTGGTGTATAGTGATTAGTCAAAGTATGTTTGATAAGTGAATGCACAGATCAATTCAGAGTTCATCAGCACTGGTTTCTACTCAGTAAAAAATTATGAGGGACAATAATTTATTATACTTATTAGTTAGCTTTTATTGAAAACCTTACTTTTTGCCAGCTAATTTATCAACTTCTTTACATGCAGATCAGCCTACTTAATCATAATCGTGATCTTAATCACAATCGCAATAGATATTGTTGTTCCTATTTTAGAGATGAAGACTATGAGGTTTACAGGGGTGAAGTACCTTTCTCAGTTACACAGCTCATAAGTGTTACAGTCAGAATGAACTCATGTCTGTTGAACTCCAGAACCTGAACTTCCTTATTTTCAAATTGTTTTGTGATGTCATTGAACTCTTCTGCCCTCACTGGCAAGTGGGCATTTTCTCTCATTTTACACTGGAGTGTCATGAGTGTCAGAGCAGCTGGAACACTTGCTGAAGGTCACACCACTTACTCAGTTCAGAGCTATGATTTGTCTCATTTCAGAACCTGTGACTGCTCTATCCTTCCAAGCGCTTCTGAGGAGAGAGAATGATTTAGATAGGAATTCAGTCAGGAAATTTCTTACAAAGAGATGAATTCCAATTCAATGTCTTCCTTACTAACTTCCCTTTTCTTTTATCATTCCACTCAGATCAACCTCAGTGAACAAGCTGAAGAAAACACAGGAGCATAGCTGCTTAATGTCATTTTAAGTGATTTACAAATACCTGTTGTGATGTGTTGACTGAGGATCACCTTTTCCTATTGTCTTAGGATTTGCTTTCTTTTACGTAGCTTTCATCTGGCTGGGGGAGAAGGGGATTCTCCCTGATGTTGGATGGGATTAGGCATAGCAGAAATCACCCTGATTTATTTTTTTTATTTATTTATTTTTATTTATTTATTTATTTATTTATTTATTTATTTATTGCATTTTAGGTTTTGGGGTACATGTGAAAAACATGCAAGGTTGTTGCATAGGTACATTTGTGGCAGTGTGATTTGCTGCCTTCCTCCCCTTCACCTATATCTGGCATTTCTCCCCATGCTATCCCTCCCCAACTCCCCACCCCCCTCTATCCCCCCCTCCCTCCCAACAGACCCCAGTGTATAGTGCTCCCCTCCCTGTGTCCATGTGTTCTCATTGTTCAACACCCACCTATGAGTGAGAACATGTGGTGTTTGATTTTCTGTTCTTGTGTCAGTTTGCTGAGAATGATGGTTTCCAGGTTCATCCATGTCCCTACAAAGGACGCGAACTCATCGTTTTTGATGGCTGCATAATATTCCATGGTGTATATGTGCCACATTTTTCCTGTCCAGTCTATCATCGATGGGCATTTGAGTTGGTTCCAGGTCTTTGCTATTGTAAACTGTGCTGCAATGAACATTCGTGTGCATGTGTCCTTATAGTAGAACGATTTATAATCCTTTGGATATATTCCATTTCACCCTGATTTATTAAGCAGAACACTTAAGATCTAGTCCCTAAATGATCATTCTCTGGCCTTGTGGCAAGTCACCAGCCCTCTTGAGGCTTTGGATTCCTTATCTGAAATGTAGTAAGTAGTGAGAAACTAAGTCACAGGGCTATGGAATTGTGCTTACCTACAATGTATTGCCAGCTTTATGTGTGACACATACTCTACTAAACTGTTTTTATTTAAATCCTCATGACAGCCTGATGAAATGGTTAATTATTATTATTAACTTGATTTTATAGATTGAGAATTAGATGATCAGAGGAGTTAAATAATCATCCCAAGACATATAGTTATCTGAATGGAATTCACTCACCCCCACCTTGTTATCACTGAATTGTGGGATTTAGAGTTGAAACCACTGAGGTTAGAATTTGGCCTCCACACATTGTCAAGTCTGATCGCCTCTCTAAGCTTCAGCTTTCTCACCCAGAAAATGGGGACACTGTAAGTGCCTACCTCACAGGGTTATTATTATTTCTTTTGGTGACTTAGACATTTACTGGATAGAATGTTCTTTTTGAACCATGAATAAACTTTATCATAGGCCATTTAAAAAGTGTCACAGATAAGTTACACTTAGTAAAATCATTACTTTTTTTTTTAGTTTTTATTTTAAGTTCAGAGGTACATGTGCAGGTTTGTTACACAGGTAAACAGTAAACTTGTTTCATGGGGGTTTGTTGTACAGATTATTTCATCACCAGGTATTAAGCCCAGTATCCATTAGTTATTTTTCCTGATCCTCTCCCTCCTCCCACCCTCCAGCCTCTGAAAGGCCCCAGTGTGTTCTCCTTTATGTATCCATGTGTTCTCATCAATTAACTCCCACTTACAAGTGAGAACATGTGGTATTTGGTTTTCTGTTCCTGTGTTAGTTGCTAAGAGTAATCGACTAGAGCTCTACCCATGTCCCTGCGAAGAACATGGGCTCATTCTTCTTTATGGCTGCATAGCATTCCATGGTGTGTGTGTACCATATTTTCTTTATGCAGTTCATAAGGTTATTTTACAATTAAAGGGGAATATATGCATACAATTCTTCAGCACAGTACTTGGCATATGCTAACCAAAGAAAGCATTAATTGATAGAGTTAAAGGGTTCAAGAGCGGTGGGTTAGTGGTTACTTTTTTTGGGAGGTCATGAATCTGAAAAGAGATGTCTAGAGGAAAATAGAAATCTGAAAAATAATCTTACACAAACATCTGAGGCCTTCTGTGTTCAGACATGTGCGGGCATCCAAGGGTTAATAAAGCCAAGGTTAATATTTCCTGTGAAGGACAGACTCGCCCAGATGGGAGATTTTAGAATTGATGATTCTCTAAATGTTTCTTTTTCTTCCTTTAAGGCAGTGGCTTAAAACAAAAACAAAAACACAACACAAAACAAAAAACCTTCTGCGATAACAACCTCTTCCAACAACTAACAAACCAACAGCACTTATTTTATCCCTTGGGGACCTGCAGTTCCTTTGCTGCCTGGGGCTCAGTGGAATTCTCCAGTTATTGTGTGCTTACATGTTCAGCAGCCGTTCTTGCATTTTCCACCTCAGCTTCTTCAGCATAATTATCTCTACGTATTATTTCTACCCCATCAAAATGCACACAACCTGTCAGCGTTGAGCAAGCTGGGCTGTGCTTTGCTGCCAGGATTTGCTCCACAGACTTTTTCCCCTAGTTTGCGGAAAAACTGAGAGTTACATGAAATTTTATGTAAACATACAAACCTACTTTTCCGCGGTAAGAGGGAGGGTGAGAGGGAAATCCCCATCATTCCTGCACCAAGAACAGAGGCAGGACACAGCAAGTCTTCGTAACAATAATAATAATGGTTGAATAAATTAATCTAGTTTAATAGGCAAAAGGAACTACCCCCGATTATTCTTTGATGACCTAGGTATTCAGCCACTACATATTGAACACTTATTACATATCATTGCTATGCCATGCATTGGAGGTTTAACCTTGAACACTACATACAGGGTCACAGATGACATGAAGCTTATAATCTAATGTATATATCAATTAAATACTATGAAGTCCATAGACCAGTCTCCTTAGCAACATATAAGGCAAAAGCAAAACTCTGTCATGATGGTGACTACTTTTATTCATCCACTCATTCATTTATTCAATTGCAAACATTTATTGACAATGCTTTGTGTTCTGTTTGGAACCATACTAGGTACAGGGGTTACTGGGTCTAATGCAGTGCTTCTCTACTTTAACATTATTGACATTTAGGCTGGATTATTCTTTGTTGTGAGGAGCTGGCCTGTGAATTAGAGGGTGTTTAGCAGCATCACTGGTCTCTACCTACTGGGTTCTAGAAGCAGCACCTAGTCGTGTAAACCAAAAATTTCTTTGACATCACTGAATGTCCCTGGTGGTCAAAATTGCCCCCAGTTGAGGATCATAGATAGCTCTAATGTATAAGACATTGCTTCTGACATCAACCTAAATAGAAGTCAGTAAAGTAATACTAATAACCACAACAACAATTACAATGGATAAAACACTTCCTTTTGGTCAAGTTTTTGCCAGGTACAAAAATCTTATTCAATGCTTACAACAACTATATGCTATAAGAGTAAATATTTCTTTATGGATCTCCAAGGGCTTATAATGGGTAAGTCTATTTATAATTATTTCTATATGTGTTAATTGTAACCTTCTAAAAGCAAGAATCAATATTTAAAATGTTTAAAGGGGAATTACGGCACCTACATTTTAAGTGATGACACAAGCTAAACATTGAAAGAGTATTTTTAAAGAAGTGTTAGATTATTTTATAGTAGAAACAACAAAGCAAAAGACTCTCATATGCTAATACATGGCTAAACTTTTTCCTTTTTTTGTGCTTTAGTTTATATTTATTGGCTACAGTTTTCACTTTACGTATTGTGTTTCTTTTTAATAGTTTTTTTCTGAACACACATATTATTTATGTTTATATTTTGATTGGATAAAACCTTACACTGTAGCTTTCTTGTCACTAATAGAATGAACATAACAGAATTTTGGGGGACTTCAGGACAGTAATTAATACTTGAATTTCAGAGTACAAAGTTGCCTTAGTAGGCATCAAATCCAAACCACCCAGTTCACAGATGAAAAACACAAAGCTAAGAACTGGGAACTGAAATGCTCTAGGCCAGAGGTTTTGCAAACTATGGCCTGGGAACCAAATTTGGCTTGTCACTTGTTTTTGCAAATAAAGTTTTATTGGAATACAACAAAAGCTCATTTATTTACATATTATCCATGGCTGCTTTCAAAGAGTAGATTAGTTGCAACAGAAACTATATGTCCTTCAAAGCCTAAAATATTCACTATCTGTCCCTTTACAGAAAATGTTTGTCTAGGTTATATCACAAACTAGGGCTAGAGGAAGACTTTGAGTTGATGTGTCTCTTACTGGACAGCAGTATGGTGGAATGGAAAATTCCTGGGCTCTAGAATCAGACCAGGATTTAAATTTTGTCTCAGTTATCCACAAGCTGTGTGGCCTTGAACATGATCCCTTTGAGTTTCATTTTCTGTTGAGTATAACTGGGATGAGCACACCCTGCAATTTCATTATGTGGTTTATGAAAATTTGATAATGTCTCTTATGTGTACTCAAAATAGATAATATTAAAATACAATGCCCTTTCTACTGAATAACTGTGGCTTTTACTCATTTATTCAGTACATATTTAGCAAAAGACCACTGAGGATACCTTAATAGGCACTGAGGGTACAAGAAAGGCAATGACAGACATGGTTTCTAAATTTCATTTCAGCCAAGTAGAGAGTAGGTGTGAGAGGCACCTAACCCAGACCTTACACAGACATGGTTTACTGAAGGAGAGGACATTTAATTCAAGACCTTGAGCAAGCGTAGGGATTAACAAGTATAAGAGGATGGAAGTCAGGTGAGGAACGTTTCAGGCAAAGGAAAGAAGAAGAGTAAACGTTCTAAGATTAGTAAGTCATTGCACACCGAAATAACTAAAGAAAAAAAGGTCAGTAAAGTTTGAGTGGGAGTTCCATGTCGGGAGAAAGTGGGGAGAGATAAGGCTGGAAAGGTGAACACGATGCAGATTTTAAAAGGCCAATGGAGCAGATAGTGTTAGTTGCCTACCCAACAGTCATGACCCCCTTCCTCACTAACAGAATCATGGTTTTGTATATGTGGCAAAATGCCCACCTTAGGGAAGGCAGCAGATGTAGCAGTGATTGGTCTGAGGTGAGCTAGTGATTGGGCTCTGGCCAATGGAAGCATTTTGAGGTCTTTAAGAAAAAACAGTTTTCCAATCCAAAAATAGGGAGGAAGGTCGGGTGCGTTGGTTCATGCCTGTAATCCCAGCACTTTGGGAGGCTGAGGCAGGCAGATCACCTCAGCTCAGGAGTTCAAGACCAGCCTGGCCAACGTGGTGAAGTCCTGTCTCTACGAAAATACAAAGATTAGCTTCCGTGATGGCAGGCGCCTGTAATCCCAGCTACTTGGAGGCTGAGGGGGAGAATTACTTAACCTGGGTGGTGGAGGTTGCAGTAAGCCAAAATTGCACCACTGCGCTCAGCCTGGGCGACAGAGCAGGACTCTGTCTTGCAAACAAAAAACAAAAACAAAAACAAAACCCAACAACAACAACCAAAAATAAAAATAGGGAGGAGAAAGCCCTTTTCCTCCCTTGTCTCTCCAGCTTGGCTGCAGTCAGGTAAGACTGTGATGCCTGGAGCTGGTGTGGCCTTTTGCCCTCATAGTGAAAGTGAACAGGTTGAAGATGGAGGGAAGAAATGCATACAGATAGAATTCCAGGGATGATTTGTTGAATCCATGTTTCATTCTAGGACCAACTCTGGCTGTATGCCCCAGTAAACTTCCTATTACAGAAAGCAGGGTAAGATCAAAAAAGGCCAAGTGCCAGGGTCGAGTGACATCTAAGAGGAAAAGCAAATGTAACAAAAGCGTTAGTCCCTAATATCCTCCCTCCTGCAGATGACAGAGTACCAAATGGATTAGACGGTTAAATGGACTAGATGATGATTAATGGATTAACTGCAGATAACTGAGCTCCAAGTGACCCTTGTTCAGAAACAGCTAGGCTTCAGTGGAAGCCTTAGTTTCCTCATCTGTAAAACAGATGTGATAACAGAACCATCTAAAGGGCTTGCTGTAAGGATGAAATAGTACATAGATTTGGAGCACCAGCATGGAGTCTGGCATATAGTAAGTGCTCACAATAATCACAAGATTATTATTCTTCTTTCATCATTTTTTTTGTAAATTAATGTTTCTTGAATGATTTTGACTTTCTTAAAGAGTACTGCATGCTGGCATGAATCAGAATTGGCATGGACATTGCATAGAGGATTGAATGAGATATTCTTCTAAGCAGCTTTTTTCAACCAAACCACATGTGGTGATTATTAGCATGTTGAAAAATTAATTTACTGCCAAGTAGTAAAGAAGAGAATGGGTCAGACTAGGCAATATTGGACTACATCCCATGTGGTAAGGATAAACATTGTCTTGTGAAAGTTTTTTGTTTTGTGTGTTTATACGTGTGTGTTAGCTTGTAATTGTAAAATGTATTTCTGATTATGGAATGAGTTAAACAAATTTGTTTTGAAAGAGAATGCTCTAAGGTTTCTTGCAACTCCAGCCTCTGTGGTTTGTTCTCAGATGGTATGGCTCATTTCAGCCATGTTACATAACACCGTTACCTTGCTGACTCATGGTCAGCAGGCAGTGGCCTGGTTGACTGGGTTTTTCTCTTCACCACTGCTCTGTGTTTTCTTTACCAGTCCTGTTTCATTATTATAGAGAACTAAGGAAGGTGAGCATCTTCTATAAAAGGAACTCATTACCATCAAATTAAAATGGAATTAAATTAAAATCAAATTAAAATGGAAACTAAACTGGTGTCTTGAGAGGTCTCAGGGGGGCTTTCAGCCCAGTCCACGGGACAGTAGAGTCATAGCCTAGAAGGCAAATGGTCCGTATCTTATGAGCAGAGTTACTTTGCAGGTTTTGCAGCTATAGAATGGATTTCTCCATAGGCATAATGAGCCCTTCTCATTTCCTCTTTTAATTGCAGCCTGCACTATTGACATTGGGGACTGTGAAATGGGAATTTGGGCAGCAGATTTTTAGTAGGAAAAATACCCAACTTTTATTTGACCTTTTCTCTTTTTCTGGGCACTTAAGAAAAAAAAAGAAAACTGAGAGAAATATGTAAAGTGCATATATATATATATAGATACATAGAGATATTTATGTAGCACCTGCTCTATTTTCGACACCGTCCCATTGCCTACAATAGACGATTGCCTAAGTGCTATAAGTGGTGCTGCGGAGGAAGACAGGATTAGAATCAGAGACTTTGTTTAGAGTTCCTACTCTGTTCACTACTTGTGTGATCCTGGACAAATCACTGACTTATTCTGAGCTCTGGTCAGTAATGAAAGCTGCATTTTAGGGATTACCTGCCTACAGATGTCAATTCTAAACCTGAAAGCTACCGTGAAAGGTAGTTGAATATGTTAAGTGACAGTTTAAGGCTATGTCGCTAGTCAGAACCAGAATCTAGAGTTGAATGTAAATCTCCTTGGTTCTAAAACCCACAGTTTTTCCATTATCTTTCTCTGTTTTCCTTAAAATGGAGATAAAGATAAAAATGCTTGTCAACTCCCAAGGTTGTCTTAAGGTTAAAACCAGCTAAAATAAGTGTAAAATTTTGAATACTGTTAGTTACTGTGATTATAGCCATTATTACTTTTGGGAGCACGAATAAACCCATATGTACTTATTGTTACAGTAACTCTTATTACATGCATACTTTTATTAATGTTTATTTATGTGCTGTTTCCTGGCCTAGACTGTGAGAGTCTTGAGAGAAGGAATCCTGACTTACTTGATTGTGTATTGTTAGTAACTTACACAATATTTCGCATGTAGTTAAGTGCTCAATATTTGATCTACTGCAGTGAAAATATGCATAATTTCCCTCTACAGAACATTTCTATATTTAGGGCCATATATGTGTTTTCAGAATTCATATTTAAATTGCAAAAAGTTAAAAAGAGGTTGGCAAAATATGTATCAACATATTGATAGAGATTATAGATAAATTATCTTTTTTCTTTTTTTTAGGTTTTCTAATTTTGTTTCATAATTATCTTTTAAAAATATTTTCTAATTTTCCATAATGTGCATTTTTTTAATGCAATTAATATTTTTGGTTGTTTTAAAACAAATTCAGCCGAAGGAGTAACATATTGATCTACTGAAAATGAGATACATTAAGACCATTATTTTATCAGATAAGTTTTGAGGTCCTGAAATTTGAAAGGAATAGAATAGAAGGTAAACAAAGGAGAAGGCTTGCAACTTGTGTCTGGGTTGGGATAAGGAAGGGAAATTTCCAGGCTGCCAGTCTTCTGTATGAATCAGAATTTCATTTGTAGGGGATGGTTGAAGTTAACTCATGACACTATCTCAAGAAATTCTTTTCATGGTCTCTGATGGATAGTTGTATACCTTCTAAGTTAGTATTTCCGGGTATAAAAATACCAGTCTCAGTGTAGAAAATCCTATATCATTGTTAGTAAGGAAAGATTGTGGCAATGCTCCACAAGTAGAGTTAAACATCGCCTCTCTGGAGTCGTGACTATTGGTCCCACTTAGGCTCAATGGCAAAAAATAGGTAGAATATTATTTCCACTTCCCTGAGTGTTAGCTACACCCCAAGGAACACACCCTCTCTGTTAGGCACTCTTCAGATGTGCTGGCTCATAGCTCTCTCATTGTTTTGGTCGCTGATTTTTGCACAGAGACTTTATGGTGATGATGAAGGCATAGGCTTTGGAAGTACACAGATACAGGTTCTAACCTGTCCTGCATTCCCTATGAGTTGTGTTAAAGCAATAGTAAGAAGTACAATAATAATAAAAGATAATGATGATGGTAATGACAACAGCTGACATTTTGGGGTGTTTCCTTTGAACCAGCTACTGATCAATGGACTTAAAAAATGTCATTTTTAATTGACACATAATAATTGAGGTAGCCATACTCCCGTGTTCACTGTGGCATTATTCACAATAGGCAAGATAGGGAAGCAACACAAGTGTCCATCAAGGGATCAACTGATAAAGACAATGTGATATAAAAACACAGTGAAACACTATGCAGCCTTCAAAAAGAAGGCAATCTTATGACTTGTGACAACATGGGTGAACCTAGAGGACATTATGCTAAGTGGAATAAGCAATAGGCTTTATATGCAAAGTCTCATTTCGTTCTCAAACTCTAAAAATATGGGGCTAGCAGTAGTAACCCATATGGAGTTGGGATGTGGTTTAAATAATACGTGTAAGAAGTGCTTAGAATATGAGTACGAGAATATAAGGAGCACTTCATAAATATATAATAATAACAATAACTATGGCACCCACAAAGGGCCATTATGCCCTAAGTGGGGTCACTTCTGCAGAGTGCAGGGGGATGGCAGCTCCCCTATCTGTACAGCATAGTAGTATTCATTGGTGGGAATGGGAGTGGAAAATCATTGACAGTAAATGGGGCAGAGAAGAAATAAAAGGGCAGAGTCATGATTCCAGATCAAGTTGATCTGTGTAGCCATTTTGTCTGGAGCCAAGGATCTGAAATTGAGTACTTTAATTAATGACTACATTAAAAAAATTTTTTTTTTCAGGATCATGTTCTGGGTGCGGGTGTGTGTAAGAGGGTCCTCAAAAATGTCTTCTGGTAGTATATTTAAGGGATTAAGAGCATAAACTCTGTGAAATACTACACAGCCATTATAAAGAATAAAATCATTTTGCAGCATCTGCATCATGGATGGAACTGGAGGCCATCATCCTAAGTGAAATAACTCAGAAACAGAAAACCCAATGCCACATGTTCTCACTTATAAGTGAGAGCTGAACAATGGGTACACATGGGCCTACAGAAGGAAGAAGACACTGGGAACTCCAAAAGGGGGAAGGTTGGAAAAAAAAGAACATACAGAATATTATTTCTGTACATTATAATATTTCTGTATACCGTAACATTATTATTTCTGTATACTGAGCTTGGGTACAATGCTCACTATTCAGATGATGGGTACCCTAGAAGCCCAAACCTCACCATTATGCAATATAGCCATGTAGCAAACCTGCACATGAAACTCAGAAATCTAGTAAACAGTGAATCAAGCTCTAGATTCAAATTACCTCTGTTCAAAACCTGCCTCCAGAGTGTACCACCAGTTCGTCCATCTGGCCAGCTTTCTTAACCTCTCTGTGCCTTAGTTTTCTCATCTATAAAATGGCGATAATAATCCTATGGACCTTACTCAGTTATTTTGAAGCTTTAATGAGTATTAATAGGTATAAAAATCCCAGAAGACAGTATGAAAAATGCTGACTATTTTTACTTTCTTGTGGAATAAGGAAGAAACAAGATCAGAATTATTCTTCCTGGACCAGCTAGCTCTTTGAAGGAAACCTCAGCATCACACACACACACACATACCCACACACACCCTCCAGTCTCTAAGCTCTAGAACAGAGACTTCCTTTGAAGGTGTCATGTCTGAGCTATCCTTGGCCTTGTTGCACTGGGGACTGTTCATTATGAAATCGCCTCTCACTGCAGGAAATCAGAATGCACCAATATTGAAATGCCTGTGTGAGAAAGAACATAAAGTGGTGGTGAGAGGCAGAGCCCCAGTGAAAATCCACAGGCTGGTGCATAAGGAGAATGCAGCCCTTTCGACTTCTTATTAAGAAATGTTTCATAGACAGCCTGGATTAGATTAGTGGAAACGTTAATTTATCTTCTAATACTATAGTTGGATTCTCTGTGTGTATGAAAGATACATTTTGCTTAAATCTATTTTCAAATAAATCCTCACAATATTGTTCAAGGTAATTGATGGTGGAGGTATAGGGCATTTCTCAGTAACACACAAACAAAGCCAAACTCAAATCATGTAAATTGCTTCATTCGTAGGGATAAAACTAAATTGCTTGGCAAGGCAGGGAGTCAGAGAAAACAGAAAAGATCCAGAGGGAGCAGTGGAGGAATGATGACTGCGTTTTTCTTATTATTTCTGCATCTGTCAAAATGGAATGTGCCCCCTCCTATTTTATATTCTTAACTCTATATACAAGACAATCAATGGCATTATAAATAAGTCTATTTTTGTTATGGGTATGAGACTGCTCAGGAAATGGAATAGAAAATTACTTTCTAGTCTAGCCTCAAAATCAATTTTTTCCAAATTATTTTTCTTACAACACTTCTGTTTGTCTCTTGGAATTTTTTTTTCATTTGCCATCACCCCTCCCTCTGTTAAGGTGCTCCACTTTGTCCTTTTGTACTTGTAATCTGTATTATAAAATCAAGCCTGTAATTATGCATTGTTATTTTTCTCATCTAGACTGTAAGATTCTGGAAGGCCACCTTCTGAAGAAATACCATTTGACCCAACAATCCCATTACTGGGTATATTCCCAAAGGATTATAAATCATTCTATTATAAAGACACATGCACATGTATGTTTATTGCAGCACTGTTTACAATAGCAAAGTCTTGAAACCAACCCGAATGCCCATCAATGATAAACTGGATAAAGAAAATGTGGCACATATACACCATGCAATACTATGCAGCCATTAAAAAGGATGAGTTCATGTCCTTCTCAAGGACATGGATAAAGCTGAAAACCATCATCCTCAGAAAACTGACACAAGAACAGAAAAGCAAACACCGCATATTTTCACTCATAAATGGGTGTTGAACAATAAGAACACATGAACACAGGGAGGGGAACATCACACAACGGGGCCTGTCAGCGGGTGGGGGACTAGGGGAGGGATAACGGTTGAGGGGATAGGGGAGGGAAAGCTTTAGGAGAAATACTTCATGCAGATGATGGGACGATGGATGCAGCAAACTATCATGGCACACATATATTTATGTAACAAACTTGCACGTTCTGCACATGTACCCCAGAACTTAAAGTATAAAAGAAAAAGATTCTGAAAGGCAGGGCCAATTCTTATACTTCTCTCTGCTTTATGGAATATAGTACAATGTTAGCAACCTGATAGTCATGTAGGAAAATAAGGATCTCAAACTTTGGAAAACATTATCACACAGCAACACTGCACTGAGTGTCTATTGTGTGTCTGACAGTGAGCTAAGTGCTTCCTGTCATTCAGTCTTCACCCACAGCAACTGCCCCAGTTGTCATGCTGGGAGGGTCCTTTTACTCTCCTCATCCCAACCCAATGTCCTTGAGCCAAGGCTGACTGGTTTAGTGAAAGAGAATGCCTTAATCCATTTGGAGTGCTAGAATAGAATGCTATAGACTGGGTGGCTTACAAACAACAGAGATTTGTTTCTTATAGTCATGGAGGCTGGAAGTCCAAGATCAAGGTACAGGCAGATTTGGGTTAACTGGTGAGGGCCTGATTCCTCGTTTATAGACAAGGAATCTTTTTTCTGTGTTCCACTTGGTAGAAGGAGCAAAGACACTCTCTGGGATCTCTTTTCTAAGGGCACTAATGCTGTTGATGAGGGCTCCACCCTCATAACCCAGTCACTTCCCAAAGGGCCCATGTCCAAATACCATTACATTGGGGATTAGATTTAAGCAGATGAATTTGGGGTGGGGATATAAACGTTCAGTCTGTTGCATACAGTAACCAAAGCCGAGCCAGTCAGATACTTCTTTGTAGAAATGTGAAGCTGGAGTAGAACGCATGTCCTGTTGTAGTGCCCTAGAAAGAAAGTTTCACAGGCTTCACCAGCTGGAGTTCCCGCTCCAACTTGGACAGGGGATTGTCTCAAATTATGTGAGTTGCCTCAATTTTCCAATAATCTCAACTCCAATTTTGGGGGATTGTTTGTTATAAGCTGTTAAATTATTTGTCCCCAGTCCTCTGGCTAATGAGTAGAGGAAGAGGTCTGATAGACCCCAAAGCTATTAATCTTTACTATCACACACAGGGAACTCCTTATTTCAATCTCACAATAGTCTCATAAAGTAGAAATCCTGCTCCTCTTCACTTTGTACTATAAGATATAGAAGCCCAGAGAATTCACTAAGTTTAACATCACAAGTAGTGGGTGATGCAAGTGGTCTTGAACTAACTTCTAGCTTCTCACAGAGTCAACTTCAGAAGGGATTTTATTGACTTTCCACTATGTTCCAGGCTCTTTCATGAAAATTTTTACAAGTGAATCTAGAATTGCTTTCTATAAAAACTATTTGTTCTGTACAGATCAATGTCATACCCTTCCAAGGGAAGCTGAACCATCGTCTTCCCCCACCCTGCTTTTCTGGTAGTCAGACCCCGGTAGCTAGAGCTCAGTAATGTGACTTTGAATAGAAAAGTTAACTGGATCAATGTGGTTTCTGCCACCAGGAATTTGAAACTGGAAGCTAGAAACAAGCTGAATGTCAGGAAGTGGACAGGGGGCAGTGAGGTCATGTAAGTCCTATGCAGGGTTAGGTGATAAAGGAAGAGAAACTAATGATAAAAACACAAAGTCTTATGTCAGAGAGAGGAGATGGAATCCTTGTGCAGAAAGAAGCAGAAAAAGAGAGGCATGGAGATACACACAGACATCCAGACACACACACACGCACGCATGCACGCGCGCACCTGTCTAAAATGGCCAACAGTCACCATAGCAAGGGTCTGATCAACTAGAACAGAGCTCCTAAATGGGAGGACTGGTGCCTGAGCAGTACCTCAGTACCTGCACCATCTGGCATTACTCCACCTGCTGTGTAGGAAACCCTGAAAGTCAATGAAGACCTAGAAAAAGGATAGAGGGGTTGGGGCTAAAAGCCTGGGGTGGAATGGAACTTATTTATCAACTAGTTTGTGAGTTTTTCAATGTTTAACAGCTTGTATGTTTTTACTGGCAGAATATCAGGTCCATAAACATCTTCCCCTCCCTGCATACTAATTCACAGTGTGGCCCTCGAGAGAGAGTTGAAAAAAGTAGCTAATCTCTAGAGCAGTTTCCATCCCTGATAATGCTTTACTTCAAAGTCCCATTTGTGTCCCATGCAAATTCTGATAGTAAATGTTGCTTTTTCCCTGCTTTTAAAGTCTGGCCACCTTAGACAGTAATAAATAAATAAATAACCTGAAATGATAAGAGCTTATAAGTGGGATTTAATCATGAGTCTTGGAACTCCAGGATTCTTTCTGTAAAACCGTGGTTATCTCAATGTGGAGCAAAGTCTGGAACAAGAGAATCAACTGATACCGTTTGTATAAGAATCACAATCATTTCCCTGGATTGAAGCCCTTTGTTTTACTCCTTGAGTTCTCTCTCAGAGCCCTGACTGGTTCTTTATCATCAGTTTGTAGAGAGCTCAGCTACTGCATCCACAAATTGTGTCAGCAGGCATAATTAAATCATTTCGAATTGCGTTATAAAGATTTCATGTGTGAAGTCTTTAGGTCTCTGGAACATTGTAGAATTTGGTTCAACCTGGGCCCATAAGAATTTGTTGTATTTTTGAGAATCACTATTTGGAGACAGTTCTAAACTCTTGAGAGACTTAGGCTTTGGAGAGACCAAGCAGGCATGTGCCCATCCTGGTGTTCACAGCCCAGGAAAGGAGGTCAAGGAGGAGGAGGAAGAACAAAAAAATTGACCAAGTGTATTATCACTTAGTCCATTCATGAAATACATACATACAAAAGGATATGTTTTAAGAATTTAATTTTTTTATTATTAATCCATTAAGTATATTATCACTTAATCTATTCATGAAACACACATATATATAAGGATGAGTTTTAAGAATTTTATTTTATTTTTTAGATGGAGTCTCACTCTGTTGCCCAAGCTGGAGTGCAGTGATGTGATCTTGGCTCATAGTTGCCTCCGCTTCCCAGGTTCGAGTGATTCTTGTGCCTGAGCCTCCCTCCTGAGTGGCTGGGATTACAAGCACCTGCCACCACGCCCGGCTAATTTTCGTGAATTAAAGATAGGGTTTCGCTATGTTGGCTAGGCTGGTCTTGGACTTCCAACTTGAAGTGATCTGCTTACCTCTACCTCCCAAAATGCCGGGATTATAGGGGCGAGCCACAGCACCCAGCCTGTGCTTTAAGAATTTTAGAATAGTTGCTCATTGGGAAGGTGGTCTGAAGAATATGAGTAGGTGTGGAAATAAAAAAGAAAGAAATTAAACACATCAAATTTTAGAAAAGGAGAAAAAGAAAAATATATTGATGAAAAACAAGCTATTTCACTCAAACTGCAGTTTATGAGCAACAGCAACAGAATAGCATTTAGTCTTCTGATTGCACAAAGCTTGTAACTTTCAGGACTAAATCTGAGACAGCTGAAGTCAGCACTGACGCCCGGGCATGGAAGCAGGGAAGGAGGGCCAGGGCAGCAGCAGAAATAAGTGGGACCCAGCGGTGCCCTGCTCCTACTGGCTAAGGAGATAGCTTCATCGACTCATGAGGGCAGACCAGCGGCCAGTTGATACCACACCCACATGGCATTGGCACCTGTAAGTTATTTGCAATTTATTCATCATATTCAACATGTTCAGGCTTAAGGTCACAACTCATCCTATAAGCAGATTAGTTTATAGTGGTTTCTTTATGCTGCCATGAGCTTAATGAACTCCTTTTGTGTCAACTGATGCTGAGGTCAATTCCATACAGCCTGATATCGGGGACGCCGGCAGGACTCAAAATGAGTGGCAGAAAAGAATGAACATATGTTGAGTGTTTACTCTGTACCATCTCATTTATTCGTCAGAGAATAGCGAGGTATTACTTTTCTCTTTCTCACATAGGGGACTTAAGACTAGCAAAGATGAATTCACTTGCCCAGCAGCGTAATGTTCATTAGCAAAGTTTCCAGGATGTGAACAGAAGCCTATCGAACTTCACAACTCATGCCCTTCAACTAAACCCCACAGATTTACCATTGCCCACCTTGTACAACTTACATTCCCAGAATTTTTGTTCACCAGTATTATGATTTCTTCATTACTTTCAGTGCACCCTGGACTACAGCTATGGATAATTTTTATATGTTTCTTTGAATCAGTGCTTCTCAAACACAGCTCCCTCAGGCCTACAGCTGTGACTTTGTTTAGGTAACCAGCCTGGTCATTATTTCCTCATCACTTATTTCTCTCCACTCATTTAAATCTTCAAAACTCAATCATGGTCTCATCTGTTTCCCTTACTACTGCCCCACAACCTCAAGCCTCTCTGTGTCCTTTGGATCACTTGGCAGTCCCAAGCATAAATTTTTGCAACTATTTATGTCCTGCTTCAAAATATCCCCTAATTGTTTACACTTGTAAGTTTCATCTGTTCAACTACACACACATGGATTCCCTGATATCCTTGTTAATTGCTCTTTAACAAACCCTAAGATAGTCCAGGATGTGGTTAAGAACATCATCTTTCTCTACCCTCCTTCTGCTATTCTTCTCTGTCTCAGTGAGTGGCACTCCCAAACTCTGGTTGCCAAAGCGACAGCCGGAAGTCATCATTGAGACCTCCCATTTCCACATGGGCCCACATTTAATCAGTTACCAAGCCCCATCAGTTCTACCGTCTTCGTACCTTTCTGTCCTTACTGCCGTTCCTTGGATTTAGGTCACCATTGTGGCTCACTGGACTGATGCTACAGCCTTCTAACTGGTTTTCCTGTGCTCGCTTGCTCTCTCCAATGTGTGGTTCATACTGCAGACAAAATGATATTTTCTATTTTTATAAAATGGTGATTTGATAATGTCCCTCCGTCGTTGGCTCCCATTGCCTTGGGATCACTGTCCTTAGAAGATCATTATCTTCAGGGATCTTCAGTGATGAAGATTATGAAGACCAGAAGGGAAGAGGCAGGTAACTTGCTGCCCAGGCTCCTGGGTCAAATGAGAAGAGGCAAAGAAGACCTGCAGGTAACTGACTTTTAGCCCAGCTGGCCATGTAGGAAGACATCAGATACTGAAGGCAGAAGTTGTTTTCAGATGCAGTGGGTGCATTTGGTAGGAGCTTCTGGGGTTCTTCCCTGGGAAAGTGAATGCAAGAGAAAGGGAATAAGAAGACGAGGGTCTCCCTCAGACGCCCTCACCTGGGCTGGCTTCATACTTTGCACTCGCTGTCCTTTCTGCCTTTTCCTCAACTAACTGCATTATTGCTTTCTCATTTCCTTATGAGAGACTATTTCTGACCATCTTATGTGACATAAGCAACCTCTCCAACATGATACCCCCATGCCTTTTGCCCTGCTTTGCTTTCCTGCCCTACATTTACTCCCGATTTGTCATTCCATATATTTACTTGTCATATCCCTTATTCTAGAATGGTCTGGAAGTTTTTACTCTGTGCTTTCAAATTTATTCTGTATGGTAAATGCTGGTTAATTTTCTGTCCCTCTCCATCACTCCAGACTGTGAGTTTTTAAGGGCAGAAACTTTACTTCTATAAAGGATATAGTTCACTGCTATATTTTTGGGAGTAGCTGTCATTACAATTGACCCTAGAACAATGCAGGAGTTAGGACTGCTGACCCTCCCCGCAGTCGCAAATTTGTGTATAACTTTTGACTGTCCCCAAACTTCACTACTGCCAGCCTACTGTTGACTGGAAGCCTCACCATTAACATAAAGTCAATTAACACATATTTTGCATGTTATATGTATTGTATACTGCATTCTTACAATAGAGTAAACTAGAGAAAAGATAATGCTATTAAGAAAATCATAAGGAAGAGAAAATCTGTTTCCTAGTTTTTAAGTGGAAGTGGATCATAATGGAGGCCTTCATCCTCATCATCTTCACATGAAGTGGGCTGAGGGGAGGAGAAAGAGAAGGGATTGAGCCTGCTGTCTCAGGAGTGGCAGAGGTGAAAGAGGTGGAGTAGATGGAAGGGGCAGCAGGAGAGGCAGGCACACTTGGTGTAACTTTTATTGAAAACATCTGTGTGTAAGTGGACCTGTGCGATTCTCCCTGTGTTGTTCAAGGGTCAACTGTACTTCAGTTTCACAGGTGAGAAACGGAGGCACGAGGTAGGAAGATACAGCTCTCTCCAAAAGCCGTGCATTAGTAAGTGCCAGAAACATGATTAGTGCAGGCATTCCGCTCACTCATTGATTTGCTGAACGTTTTATTATTGATTACTTTTCCTATTATTTCAACAAATACTAATTGAAGGGCTTCTGTGCCCCGTGGTAATGAATGAATGATACAGAGTCCCCATGACGCACAACTCACAGTCTAATGGAAGATAAATATGCATAAATAATTCCAAAACGGAGTGATGATGGAAGCAGAGTAGGGACAGTACACCTGTCAGCTGGGGGAGGGGTGCTGGCACATAAGGAAGACTTTTCAGAAGATGCGACATCTACAAAGAATCCCCCAAATTTAGTGAGACTGAGTCAACTGATAAGTGAGGACGGGAGCCTTGGGCAGCATCAAGTGCAAAGTTCTCCTAGGGCCCTGTGGGTCATATTGAGACATTGAGGCCGGGTGTGGTGACTCACACCTGTAATCCCAGCACTTTGGAAGGCTGAGGCGGGCAGATCACTTGAGGTCAGGAGTTTGAGACCAGCCTGGCCAACACGGTGAAACCCCATCTTTACTAAAAATACAAAAATTAGCTGGGTGTGGTGGCAGGCATCTGTAATTGCAGCTACTTGGGAGGCTGAAGCAAGAGAATCGCTTGAACCCGGGAGGCGGTGGTTGCAGTGAGCTGAGATCATGCCATTGCAATCCAGCCTGGGTGACAGAGCTAGACTCTGTCTCAAAAACAAACAAACGAAAGACAAAAAAGACGTTGAGCATTGTCTTAACAACAAGGGGAAGCCAGTGAGAGCTGCAGAGATGAGTAGGCTGCCAACAGGAAAAGACAGAGAAAGGGAGTGAGGGAGTGAGGTAGGACATTTTTGGGAGAACAACCCAGGAATCTCCCCCAAGGCCAGAGAGTGTTGGCAGATGAGCATGACTGTGGGTTAGTAAACAAACATGAAGCTGGAGACCTAGCTCAGGCACGCCATTGGGTATGGCTTCCGTCCTAGCCCTCCCCTTGTATGCATTGATCTGGAGAGTGGGATTCTGCTGAGATAACCAAATTTGTGCGACAGCTGTCGGCTTGCTTATGTTTTAGGGATAGAGAGGAGGGAGTGAGAGAGGAAAACGGCAGGGTATTCCCAAGGTGATGTTTTGTGTGGCATCTTCCCATCCACAACTGACCCCTCCTGCTCTTGAGTCTGTGGTTCTTTCTGCTGCCTCACAGATACTAAGACAGGTAAGTCAGACCAGTTGGGTAAAGGAGGCAAGGCTTGTTTACAAAGACCCTTTGAGGAGCTGGGAAAATGCCTCTGCTGTGCACTAGGTGGCGCCCTTGCCTCTGTCTCAGAACTTTCTGAGGCGGGCGAACCCTTTGACAAATTTGTTTCTTCTTTGCTGTGGGGACCTCAGTCTCAGAAGTGATGAATCGTAACCTATGCGAGGAGGAAAAAGGGGAAAGAAAGATGACTAACAGGTGTTGAGATGCTTGTATGTGCCAAGCACATCGGTATACAAAATCCCATTCGCCCACACAACTCTGCAGTCCCTGCTCCACCTCCAACCCTGCCCCCTCCCTCCCGCTTTTTCTAGTCCCTTCTCCTGCCATCTTGGTTTTCCTCATCACCGTTAAAGCCACGATAGATTGAGGACTCACTATGAGCCTGGCACCAGGCCGACCCCTCTCATACAAGATTTCGTTTCAGCTTTCCACCAGGCTTCTTTGTTGGGTTCTATTGTTCTTTTGCAAATGAGGAAATTTAGCCTCAGAGGGATAATGCAATTTTTCAAGAGTAATAAATGGTCCAGTAAATACTTGAGACTAGTTCAGTCTTCCTCAACCATGAGGCACTGCACTTTTTCTGTTACATCATGTTGTTTGATTTTCAAGGTTCATATTTATGAACATGATCCCTCCTCCTCTATATTTAGCTGAGAACTTCTGACCTTATTTTCCACACCACAGGCTGAGGACTGAGACACAGGATGTCAAGATGACCCCTCCCCACAGCATCACAGATGTTCAAATCCGGACTCTGGAGACTGAGGTGATGGTGCCTCAGCCTTTACCCCCACTTTCCCTGTTCCCCTCATTCCCAGTATTAGTGTGTACATCTATGTCTTTTGGTAGATTGTACGATCATCTGTTATCCATTTATTCATTCAGCCCTTCATTCATTAATCATATCAGCTAACATTTAATGAACATATGCTATGTGCCAAGCACTGTTCTAGGAAGGCACAGTTTAATAAAATAGAATCCCTGATCTCAAGGAGCTCACAGTCCAGTGGAAGAGACAGACCATTCAATTTGCCACTTAACCCAGTGTGATAAGTTGTATGATATAGGGGATCATGTGGTGTTGTGGGGCCCCCAGGAAAGGAAGCTCTTTTGTGCTCAACACAGTATATGGCCCTTGGCTGGGTGTGGTGGCTCACACCTGTAATCCCAGCACTTCGGGAAGTTGAGATGGGTGGATTGTTTGAGCCCAGGAGTCCAAGATTGGCCTGGGCAACATGGCAAAATACCATCTCTGCAAAAAGTACAAAAATTAGCTGAGCATGGTGGTACACTCTTGTAGTTTCAGCTACTTGAAAGGCTGAGGTGGGAGTATCACTTGGGTCCAGGAGGTTGAGGGTGTAGTGAACCCTGATTGCGCCACTGCATTCCAGCTTGGGGGACAGAGTGAAACCTTGTCTCAAAACAAACAAAGAACACAGTACAAAGGATATGTACAATTACAGTACATAGTACTAAGTACTTGTACAACAAAAGTGCATGTACTAAGGGGTGCAATAAAACTATATTAAGTGATTGAATGAATAAACCTAGCCTGGGAGTCAGGTAAAGCTTTAGGGAGAAAGAGAAGCCAGATCTAAGAGCAGAGAAGGAAGTGGGGAGAGTTAGCCAGGTGAAAGTGGTAGGAAAGGGGTGGGACTAAGGGTGCCTCTTCCCTGTGGGTGCAGCAGTAGCAGGTGCCCAGAAGTTGCCCAGGTTCTAGAATGGGTGCCTAGTTCATAGTGCTGTGCATAGTGGGTGGTCAGTGAAACCCAGGGATTCTTAGGGTATTCTATTTAGGCGTCTCTTGCACAACAATGGAGAATGGTTCCACTATTTCCTTGTTTTATTTGCACATCGCATTCACAAGGATGTTGCTTCCCTTTGAATCCAGATGTCTCTGTCTGCCCTTTTCGATGTTGCCTGTTATTTGGCTCCGCCCCATCTATCCATTTATTTCTTAGATCTTTCCTAGCCCTCATCTTTTGTTCCTATGGGGAACAGACCTTCTCTGCCTTCTGCATACACTTCTTCACTCGCCTTGGCTTTCCTTACGCACTTATCTCCATGTTGAACATCCTCTCTCTATTCTGCATAGCAAAGCTTTTGCCCTGTAGATGCCATTGCCTCCAGGAAGTGACAACCTCTGCACCAAATTATCTCTACCTTCTTTAAGTCCTTGTACTTTTATAGTCATGACCAGGCAGCTCACCAGTCTACCATGGGTGTCATTCCATCTCCTTAACTCACTTGTAACGGCCACTGCATCTTATAGAAGTGAAGGCATATTCCCAAGTTCACACAATGAATTAGGACCAGAGTTGAGCTTAGAATCCAGAATCCCCATTGGTCCCAGCTTTTAGCCATTTTCTCTTGCCTTTAGAGATTAGTAATTACCCTTGTCACCACCTACTTAACTTTCTCCTCACTGAATTTTGCCCTCGCCTGTCTCCTTTTTACCCCTTTTGAGGGTTTTGATGAAAAAGAGTGGAAAGCTGCAAACCTTGTGAATTTTTACCATGGCGTAGATAGATCCCTGCTTGCGCTTCTGTGTGAAGGGAAGCATTTCATCCACCAGAGGGTGGTTCTGTACACAGGATTGAAGCAGGGAGCATGGGGTGTGATGGGGAGGGGGTTGCGGGGAGCTAGGCAAAACTTGCATCCTTAATGCCATTTGAAGATATCTTCCTGCAGTTGGTGAGGAAAATTAGGCCAGGATCTAAAAACAGTTAAAATTACTATTTAAAAAGAATACATTGCTCTTTCATACTCAAATTGGCTTTTGGAAGGAAATGATGAACTGTTTGACTTATTCAGCAAGGCAGTGGTATTTTTGACAAGTTCTCTGGTAGAACATCATATTTTGAAAAATCTTATTTTGAGAATTTTTTTTCTGGTTGCATCTTAACATACTGGTCATTTTCTGATGACAAATAGCAGGAGCTTATGAAGAAGCAGGGTTGGGGAAATCCACTGGATGTGAAAACATAAATAGCATCAGACATTGTCCTTGAAAGGGCTCACGGACATCTAGATCAAGGCTCTGATTTTAAAGTGAGGAAACTGACCTCCTGGGAGTGTTAGTGTCTAGACCATAGACATGTACCATTAATAAATGGGCCAGATAAAAATCCTGATGCCTGGCTATGTCAGTCAAACATTTGTTGAATATTAGAGCCCCTCAAAAAGCTCCAAGGGTAAGAATGGAGAAGACAAAGCTTCCAGGTCTGTGAATGTTGCTGAGCTGGTCAAGCATCCATATACTGGCGCTCTCTGATGTTCAAAACCATTTGCTTTTACATTCTTCATAAAAATTTCCCAAGGAACCAGTGAGATGGTGCCCCATGATGGCTTCCTTCCCACCCTGAGTTGTTAGTCAATTCACATATGCATGGAGTCACAATTACAGCCCAAATAAGTAATGTTTCTGACTTAAGTACACAATTGAGTGCTTTTCAAATACAAGTAGATGCTGTTGTAATTATTCACATAGAGTTTAACAAATTGTGTACTACTAAACAGCTCTTTTGCATGTATTTTCTTGGTCACATATTAAAAAGTATAATCATATAGGCATAAGCAAAATATTTTGATATTAAAAAAGAGTTCTCTTATTTGCAAGATTGGAAACCACATGGGTAGGAAATGATGTGTTGAAAACTGCTATGAACTTAGGGAGACACAAGTGCTCAATTGTTTATAGTGCCCAGGATGAGTTAGAAGCACATTGCAGTAGACAGAGAACAAGAGTGTAGGCTCCTGGGGGCTCCTAAGCTGGGTTTAAGCATAATGGTTAAGAGCACTGGTTTTGGGGTCAGGCATTCTTGGGTTTAAATTTCTCTTTTCCCACTTACTATCTGTATGCTCTTGGGAAGATTACATAATCTTTCTGAGTATGTTGTCTCATTTGTAATATAGGGCTTCTAACACCTATTTCATAGCATTATTGCAAGGATTAAATAAAATAATGGTCTAGTACAATGCCTGAATCATAGTAAACATTTATAAATGGTGACTGTCACTTCAGTACCACCACCACCTCTACCACCATCATTGCTGCTACTGGCACAGTTACCATGATTATCACAATCAGTACCACTGTCAGCATCATAATCACCACGACAACAACAACCACCATCATCATCATCATCGACACCTTATCTTGCTGATTTACCTGAAGGCAATCTCAGTTCTCCTTCATAATCTCACTTGTCATTTCCTATCTGTTACCAATATGTCATTTATGACTGGCAAGGGGTGTTGAGGGTATGCTGGCCCTAAAGTCACTTTTTGTTCCTTCCTCACTTGTGCTATTTGGCGGTCTCAGTGCCAGCATCCACCTCCCTCTGCCTCTGTCTTCCCACCATGAGGCTTGTGGTTGAGCACCATCTGCAATCTTAGGTTGCTTGAGTTCTTGAGCCCAGCCCAACAGGCACAGAAGGTATATCAGCTGCCTCAGTCCAACCATCTGCTGAAATAAGTCTTTCTGCTATTGAACACAGTATATCTATGGAAAGACAGAACTTTGGCATGTAGACTTCCCTGCCTTTGGCATGTACACTTCCCTGCCTTGGGGATGTAGACTTCCCAGCCTTTGGCATGTAGACTTCCCAGCCTTTGGCATGTAGACTTCCCGGCCTTTGGGATGTAGACTTCCCTGCCTTTGGCATGTAGACTTCCCGGCCTTTGGCATGTAGACTTCCCTGCCTTTGGCATGTAGACTTCCCGGCCTTTGGCATGTAGACTTCCCGGCCTTTGGCATGTAGACTTCCCTGCCTTTGGCATGTAGACTTCCCGGCCTTTGGCATGTAGACTTCCCGGCCTTTGGGATGTAGACTTCCCGGCCTTTGGGATGTAGACTTCCCGGCCTTTGGCATGTAGACTTCCCGGCCTTTGGCATGTAGACTTCCCAGCCTTTGGGATATAGATTTCCCGGCCTTTGGCATGTAGACTTCCCTGCCTTTGGCGTGTAGACTTCCCTGCCTTTGGGGTGTAGACTTCCCGGCCTTTGGCGTGTAGACTTCCCGGCCTTTGGTGTGTAGACTTCCCGGTCTTTGGCGTGTAGACTTCCCTGCCTTTGACGTGTAGACTTCCCAGCCTTTGGCATGCAGACTTCCCTGCTTTTGGCATATGGTACCATCTCCAATCCCTGGCATCTGCTTATCTTTCAAAGCCTGGCACTCCAGTTTCTGGCTTGAACTGGATAACTTCTGGAAACTCAAACTGTTTGTCTGGGTTCTGATGTCCTGTGCAGCCAGTCCCATATTCCAGAGATCTAGACCGTTCTTTTCATATACATAAGTTACCATCTAGAAGCCTAAGTAAATATATAAAATAATCCCAAATTATGTTGCCAGTGCAATGTATTGGTCAGGACTCTTTTTTCATATGTGGTAAAAACAGTTCAGATCCACTTAAAGAAAATAAATCATACTATAAGCTCACACAACTGAAGGAGGTCTAGGGGTTACTGGCTTTGAGCTTGGCTGCATCCAGGTGTTCATACTTCATCATCGGAGAATCTCTCCATCTCTTGACTATTTCTCTTCTGTGTTACCTTCTCTGTGAGCCCTGATGGTGGCCCCTGCTCTACCAGGCTTATTCCCTTCTTCTCAGCAGCTCCAGGTGAGAGAGAAAGATTCCCCAATCATTCCCACACATGTTTCGTGATTGACATCCATTGTGGGGATGTGAGTTGTGTGTCCATCCTTGACTCGGTCATTGTGACCAGAAGTGATATCAGAGGATTCATCCATCCATTCATCCATGCATCCATCCATTATAACAAATAATAATAATAAAAAGGGCAATAATTCTGCCCTGTCTTCTGCCTGGCCTGTCTCTTCCCAATATTTTTTTCTTTAATAGAGGAAAAGTTGCTGGTTTGAATAGGTAGGGTTCTTCATGACACTGGTGGTCTATAGTTCTATTGGTCTGAGTCATTCCCTGGAACAGCCTCTCAGCTCCACTCCTTGCCTCAGTTCCAGGCTCAACCAAGTCTGCTTATTGTTCCATCCATCTCACTGGTAGCTGTGTGAGTAGAGGAACACAGAGTCTAATTGGTTAGGTCGTAGCTTCACTTGCATCATCCCTGAGTGAATGTTTCTAAGGCTTAATTTCTGAGGTAGGAAAGTGGTGGTGGTAGTAGCAGTGGTGGTGTTAAGGGAAGAATAACTAGAGTAATTGGTCCTGGAGGAAGTCATAAGTCATGTGTCTCTGCCACAGAGAGCCCTGAAATGGGCTTCGGGTATTTGTGCAGCCCACGATGAAATAGTATTTAATTTCACACTTGCTATTTCTTGGGTGTGTATTTATGGCCTTCGTAACTTTGAAAGGAGGTCAAAATGATAGGAAGGGCAGTATATATATCATTCCTAATGTCTTGACCTTAATGCTATCAACCCCCACCTAGAATGCCCAACAGTGGCTATTATCATTAGGTATCTTCTGCGTGTTAGGTATGTACTAAGTGCTTTACATATTTCATTCATTCAGCTGCCAAAGTAAACATAGATGCATCATTCATCTCTCTGTGTCCATCCTTCTATTCATCTATCCCTCCATCCATCCATCCATCCATCTATCCATCCATCCATCCAAACTTCCAGTCCATCCATCCGTCCATCCATCCATCCATCATCCATTCATCTAATCTTTTAATCAATCAATCAGTCTATCTATATCATCTATCTATCTATCCATCCAACCATTCATCATTACTTGAATGTGTCTTCTGTGTCAAGCCCTGGTCTAGGTAGACTACCGTCTAGCAAATTTTGGATTTTTTTTTCTCCTTATCCCCAAGAAACCTTCATCTTCTTCCATGTCAACTAAGTAATGATGTCACTGCTGGTTTATAGATTTAGCAAGTTCTCCCACTGCCACTCAGGTTTGTTATGAGGATAAAAAGTTAAAGGATGTGGAAAATCTTCAGTATCCTAAGGCTCTAAGCAAACCTAGAAGGTTGTTCTTTGCTTGACTTTCAGAACAGTGAGAGGAGAGACCAGGGCAGGCACTGTATTAGTTTCTTATTGTTTCTACAACAAATTACCACAAACTTAGTAGCTTAAAAAGACCACAGCTTTATTATCTTACAACTGGAGCTCAGAAGTACAAAAATGGCTCTATCGAGACTAACATCAAGGTATTGGCAGAGCTGTGTTCCTTGGGAAGACATCTGAGAAAAATTGATTTCCTTGCCTTTCTATTTCTAGAGCCTGCCCATAGAGCTTCAGTTGTGGCCTCTTCCTCCATCTCTGAAGTCAACAGTTACATTCCTTTGACCTCTGTGTTTATTGTCACATTTTCTTTTCTGACTCATCTACTTTGTCGATTTCTCTTTCCTTTTTAGGAGCCCTTGTGGTACATTGAGCCTGCCTGTATAATCCAGGATAATCTTCCTATTTTAAGATTCTTAATCACATCTGTGATTTTTGCCCTATAAATTAATATATTCTCAGTTGATGCATTCACAGGTTCTGAGGTTTATGATGTGGACATCTTTGGAGAGCTACTACTCTGCCTCCCACAGGCATTATCACCATCTGTGTTCTCTTGCAGAAGTTACTCAGCCCCAGTTTTTCCGTTTGGAAAATGGGCCTTATAATAGCATCACAATCATAGAATTGTTGTGAAGATTAAATGTGAAAAGACTTATGAAGAATTTAACACAATTGGTGGGTCATGGTAAGTGCTCATTAGATTCTAGATAGGATGATGATGATGAGTTCCTGTGTAGTAATCCCCTCTTTAGCTTACATGGTTGAAGGCCAAATAGAGAGTTAAAGAACGGCTTTCTATTCGACTCTTGTTTTTTCTTCTAATAAAAGTCTAAACACTGTCTTTGGGATGAACTGCCCTACTATGGTACTTTTTAAAAGCTAAAACCAATTTTTCAAGAAGGAAAAATAATCGTTTGCCATTATCAGAAACATAACTTTAAGTTCACAAAAAATGTTTGTGTGTCAGTGTGTATGGGGAATAAGGGTGTGGAGAAGGTGTGGGAAGAACTATCAAATGTCTTTGCCCAGGGCCATAATGGTTATGACATCCAGAGCATGAATCCTTTTTCATTTTCCTTCATTTTTTGCCTGCAAAGGAAATATCTGAATCTGCCAAAGCAATTTGGTTTTTCATACACAGGGACTACAGTTATCAGTTCCAAATAGCATTCAGAATAAAACTTAATTGAAAACGTAATCAAACTGAGAAATTGCTTGACCAGCTGGGGTCACGTTCATAAAGAGACGTCTGTTTATCCCTCAACCATGACAGGGTCTGTCGCCATTGTCCCATCATTCAATGTCCCTGCTGCGAGGGAGCCCCCTCAGTCTAGCTGTACTGTACTTGCTTAAAGGTCACCTGTCAGAGAAGCAGAGAGCAAGCACTAACTGGGAAAGAGCGAAAATAGGTCCCTTTTGATTTCATTGCACAATTTCTACTTTCAGAGTTTGAATTGTTTGTTAGACAATTGAGATTTCACTGCTTTAGAAGAGGGCTCTTTCCGTGTCACTGGTTATGTAAGAACTTCTTGATTTTGGTTGGGAGACTCTGGCCCTGGTAGCTCGGACTCTTCACTCCCATATCCTTCTTGAAGCTGATCTATGTAAATGGGTCATAGCATTTCCCCCAGCAGAAATCCAGAACCCTGGGATAATAGCATTGGGAAGGCTGGTGGTGTCTGCAGAGAAATAATTGTGCCATTCTGTGAGATGGATAGAGACAAAATAGAACATAAGTCTAGAATCTTAAAGATTCTTATGGGCTGAATTGTGTCCTTTCTTCCTCGAAAATTCATTTGTTGAAGTCTTAATCCTCAGTAACTCAGAAAGTGACTATATTTGGAGATAGAATATTTAAGGAAGTAATTAAGTTAAAAATGAGGTTATTAGGGTGGCCCTAACCCAGTATGACTGGTGTGCTTATGAGAAAAGGAAATTAGGACACATTTGTACAGAGGGAAAACCATGTGAAGATACAGGGAGAAGACAGCCATCTGCAAGCCAAGGAGAAAGGCCTTAGAATAAACCAAACCTGGCAACACCTTGATCTTGGACTTCCAGTCTCCAGAATTGTGAGAAAACAAGTTTCTGTTGTTTAAGCCACCCCGTTTGTGGTATGTTGTTATGGCAGCCCTAGCAAACTAAGACAGGGACCGAGGATTTACATCCTGCCTCCCTGCATAACATTAAGAAAACCACTAGATTTCTCTGAGTTTCAGTTTTTCCCTTCTGAAAAATGTGGTTAGCAATAATCATTTTTCTGCAAGTTACACAGGTTACTGTGAGAGTGAAACTGGATCAAGTCTGTGGAAAGTTCTCTTACATGCATCTCACCCAGGCTAAGTGGTCAAGAAATAAATGGTCTTAGACTTTACAGCCAGCCAACATCTAAACCAGTATGGTGATTCCATTTCACTCCTTGTGCCATGTTGGAATAATCTGTCATGATATTTTGGAATGTTGAGATGATGTAGGCTGTAAGAATATGTGAAAATTCAGTGGGAAGAGCGCCTTGATTGAGTTGAAATGGTCGTACTGTGGATTTAGGAGAGAGGGAGGTAACAAGCGTGCTCTTCATTTGTCAACTGAAGTCAGAGATCATTTCCTCTACATCTTCTATAATCTCATTAAATCAGTTTAGAGTTTTCTTTTTAAAAATTATGTTTAGACAGTGTTATCTCAAACACATTTGAACACTTGTCTTTTAATTTTTAAATCTTATTTATTGTATTAGTTTCTTACGATTGCTGTAGCAAATTACCATAAGCTTGGTGGCTTAAAGCAATAGAAATTTATTTACGAAAAATTCTGGAGGCTGGAAGTGCAATATCAGCCCCACTAAGCCAAAGTCAAGACTGTGGCAGGGCTGGCTCCTTCGGGACGCTCTTGGAGAGGATCTGACTTTTTTTTTTTTTTTTTTTTTTTGCTAGCTTGAGAAGACTGCCTGCATTCCTTGTCTCATGATGCCTTCCTTAAATCACTCCTGTTGTCACATCTCCTATTTCCTCCTTTGACATTCTTGCCTTGCAGGAGCCCTGTAATTACTTAGAGTTTACCTGTATAATACAGGATAATAGCTCCATCTCCAAATTCTTAACTTACTCACATCTAGTCCCTTTGCCATGTATGGTAACATTTTCAAGTTTTGGGGATTATGATGTGGATATTTGGGGTAGGGGGCATTTTTCAGTCTACCATACAGCATCAGAAAAAAACTGGACAATGTAAAGAACTGGATCTTTCCCTAATTATCTTAATTGTTAGCTTTGTGGCCTTGGGAAAGTCACTTAACCTCTCTGAGCCTGTTTCTTCAAATATCAAACGAGTGTAACATTACCCAGCTCATTAGGTTGCTTTGAGAATTCAGTTACGTGAAAAAATAATACGGGAAGCAGTTAATATAGTTCCAAGAACACAGCAGGCTCTTAGTAAACGGTAGCTGTTTTGTTTCATTTGCTCCAGTTTTGCTGTTCTGAATTTATACATTCTCCAACTTATTTTTTTCTTTTTGATTTTCAAAAAGAGCCATCTCAGACCCAGTTCTCTCTTGCCCTCAGTTAG
Organism: Aotus nancymaae; assembly: GCF_030222135.1. Taxonomy (NCBI): domain Eukaryota; kingdom Metazoa; phylum Chordata; class Mammalia; order Primates; family Aotidae; genus Aotus; species Aotus nancymaae. The sequence continues at coordinate 79,951,025 of NW_026988450.1, read as the reverse complement.
TCTAGCACAGAGGCTCTAAGTCCCACAGGGGCATTGGCTGGCTACCTGCAGGTATGCAGGCAGGGGAATATCTTTTTTTTTTTTTTTCACGGAGGAATTAATTTTTTATTCAGTCACTTGCTTCGTTGTCCTATTACAAACAAAGGGCCCTGCATAAGCCGCCTGGGCAGAGCACAGTGGACAGAAATGCTGGCTTTTCTAGGCCAAGTACTGTTACATAAGGAGAAAGGGATTTCTTTTCTTTATCTTTTTCACATATATATATATAATTGCATTTTAGGTTCTGGGGTACATATAAAGAACATGCAGGATTGTTGCACAGGTACATACATGGCAATGTGTTTTGCTGCCTCCATCCTTATCACCGATATCTGGCATTTCTTCCCATGTTATCCCTCCCTGACTCCCTACCCTCCACTGTCCCTCCTGTAGTCCCCGACAACAGACCTTTGTGTGTGATGCTCCCCTCCCTGTGTTCATATGTTCTCATTGTTCAATACCCATCTATGAGTGAGAACATGCGGTGTTTTATTTTCTGTTCTTGTGTCAGTTTGCTGAGAATGACGGTTTCCAGGTTCATCCATGTCCCTACAAAGGACACGAACTCATCGTTTTTTATGGCTGCATAGTATTCCGTGGTGTATATGTGCCACATTTTCCCTATCCAGTCTATCATTGAGGGGCTGGGTTGGTTCTAAGTCTTTGCTATTGCAAACAGTGCCGCAATGAACATACGTGTACATGTGTCCTTATAATAGAACGATTTATAATCCTTTGGATATATACCCAGTAATGGGATTGCTGGGTCAAATGGAATTTCTATTTCTAGGTCCTTGAGGAATCGCCACACTGTCTTCCACAATGGTTGAACTAATTTACACTCCCACCAACAGTGTAAAAGTGTTCCCTCAGGGACCTCAAGACGGGCTTAGCCCTTCTCCACACATCAGAGGTCAAGTTCTCTTTCCAGTAACAGAGAACATGATACCTTCAGCTCCAACTCTAGTTACTAGGACTAGAAATGATGGGCCATTTAGCCAGCACAAGGCCTCCTGCATCCACCCACTGTTCACCCTGGGATCCCCTGCTACTTGGCCGATGGCAGCATGGGTTCCATCACACCCCAGCCTTCTGCCTTGTTCTGAGATTGCCCTTTGTTTCTGCTTCTTTCCTACTTTGGCAAACTACATGATGCCTCAGTCTTCTATGTAATCACTTGCCACACTCTTTCCAGCTTTATCCCCTGAATTTAGGATCTTGTCTTAAAACCCAATTCAGGAGGCAGGAGTGATTCCTCATGATAGTGCTCCCTGATATTAGCTGAAGCCTCAGATTTGCCTGTACTTGGGTTTGGTCTTTCTGTTGGGACAACATTCTTCCCTCTATCCATCCACTGTTTATTGAAACCATATCGTAGCCCCAGCTGACACAGAGATGAATAAAATATAGTCCTGGCTCTTATGAAACTCACACTCCAATGAACAACACAAATAAGTAAACAGATAGTTACACAATACAGCGTGAAATGTAATTCAATAAATATATAAAGGAAGGCCAATAGGACCTTGGAAGAGGAGATGGTTAGTTTTGAGGGGAGAGGTTAGAGGAGCCTTGACAGCGGGGATGACATTGGGGCTGGTGTTAGAGGCTGAGTAGGAGATTTCCAGGTGGACAAGGGAAGGCGTTACTCCTGAAAGCGGCTTGTCAAACCTGAAGCAGGGTGTCTTTCAGTTCCAGACTGGCTCCTTCTAGTTCTCAACTCTCCCAGAGAGTCACTGCTAGCTACTGGATTGAGTTCTTCTCTAAATTCCAGTGTTAGAGTCCTAACGCCAATGTGACTGTTTCCAGAGTATGCCTCTAAGGAGATAATTAAGGTTAAATGAGGTCCTGAGGGCAGGGCGCTAATCTGATAGGGCTGGTGCGCTTATGAGAAGAGGAAGAGGTGACAGAAATCTCTTTCTTCACCATGTGAAGACACAGCAAGAAGGTAGCAGTTTACAAGCTGGGAAGAGAGTCTTCATCAGGAGCTAAGTTGACCAGTCCCTTAATCTTGGACCTCCCAGAGCTGTGAGAAAATAAACTTTTGTTGTTTAAGCCACCAGTGTGTGGTCGGCAGCTCTAGCCAAACAAGCCAGTAGCTGAAGGGAATCTGTGCTTTTGGCTCCTCAGTAGACACATGACAGGAGATGAACAGATATTTACTGAATGAAAACAAACTGAGGGTCTTAAATATGTCTTCCTACTTCATCATGACACTATAAAAGAGGAAGTTTTATCCCCATTTTAAAGATGAACAAATTGAGGCTCAGTTGGAGCCAATGACTTGCCTGAAGTCATTTAATAGAGCTGGAATTTGAGCTCAGGTCTGTTGGGTGCAAAGTTTGAGCATTTGCTTTCTAGATAGGGATTGTTTCTAAAAGGCGTAAAGCCCCATTTGCCTATGACTTGGTTCCATTCAGCCAGTTCTATTCAGCCAGGCTCTGCACTTGCTCTGGGTTCATCCTAGGGACTCAGGATGTGTCAGCAGGGCTTTGGGCTTCCGGAATGGGCTCCATTAACTTCTAACTTTGACTGTCTCGCCCCCCACCCATTTCCCCGATCAGCCACAGGACAGTTGAATAGGGCTCTATCCTCCTGCTGTGTGCATTCATGAGTGAACCCCATAAATCTCCAGAATTGAAACATGAACTGAGTGGAATAACTCACCCTACCTGAGCCTGCTGAGTAGGAACTGAGCTGGCCCACATGATGAATGGCTGGTCTCTTTTGGATACAATGTTATGCCGCAGGAAGACTGAATAACTGACACGGTGATCTTTTGAGTTGTTATAAATGAAACCGGTTTGTTCTTTCTGTCTTTGCCTTGAGGAACTTGTAAGAGTGTCTTTAGAGAAGTGTGCCCGATTTCATTATCAGCTCACATGTATTGAGCAGCTGCTGTGTGCATTGATAGGCTCTGGGGGTTCAGGGAAGACTCAGATACTGTCTCTGCTGAGAGTGAGATGCTGTCTAAATACATAGGTGCACCCTGTGTGTGTAGCTCTGCTAGAGCTACACAGCTGTAGGGAAGGCCCTTGACCTGTTGAAGCCTCAGGGTGCTGATTTGAAAATGGAATCAAAGGACTCATTTTTTTATTGTTACCAAACAGCCTCTGGGAATGTACCCAGCACTGTGCTGGCACATGGGAGGTGCCCATGCATTTGCGTGTCCTAGAAAGGTGTAAGAGCTAGCAGCATGGGCGATAAGCATGAGGGATGGCTGTTCTTTAATGAAACTGGAGCAATAGCTCAGGTCTGAAAAGACCACTTAATAAAACATTCACTGCTCACCACAACTTGACCCTTGTCTGCCAAGGTAGATGGACCTGTTCTGAGACCACGCTGGATGGAGAATGATAATTCAGCCACTTCTAGGTCAGGATATTTTGTGAAGTCTCTTGGTGAAATTATGTGTTGATTGCATTTTTATAAGTAAAAGTCATTTCTGGCTATGTAGGCTGTGGGAAGTCATCTAAATCGTTTAATGTAAGATTATTGCCTGTTGTTTTGAAATACATAGGATTAGGAGACAGAAAAAAAGATGTGATTAAAAACAGGCTTTGGAGTCAGTGTTTGAATTCCAGCTGTGTCCTTCACTAGCTGCATGACCTTCCCTCTCTAAGCTTCTTTTTCATGATCAATCACCAATAAATGAACAAAAAATGATTATAATATTCATTTATAGTTGTCATAAGGAAAGCATTGACATTTTCTATGTAAAGTGCATACAACATGTAACCAGCTCTTAATCAGTAATAGCAATTATTACTAGGAAGAAAAAGATGAAACAGGAGCCATAATGAATAAAATAAATGCTAAGGGGCTGGATGCAGTGGCTCACACCTGTAATCCTAGCACTTTGGGAGGGCAAGGCAGGCAGATCACTTGAGGCCAGGAGGCCAGATCAGCCTGCCCAACATGGTGAAATCCTGGCTCTACTAGAAATACAAAAAATAGCTGGGCATGGTGGCATACGCCTATAATCCCAGCTGCTTGGGAGGCTGAGGCAGGAGAATTGCTTGAACCTGGGAGGCGGAGGTTGCAGTGAGCCAAGATTGCGCCACTGTACTCCAGCCTGAGTGACAGAGAAAGACTCCATCTCAACAATAAAAAAGAAAAGAAAAAGAAAACGCAACAATAAGGATGGGTGGAGGAGGATGGAATGGAAGGACAAAGGTGGCAAGGGTGTCCGTGAGTATTGTCTCCCCATGTGTGAAGAGTTTTCTATAAGTAAAGTGGTAGAAACTCTTGGTTTCCTCAAAGACATATTTTGATTAGGACTGATGTTTATGAGTGCTAGAGAAGCTGGTGTTGTTTAATATGAAGAACAGTAATTAAAGAAGGGGACACTTATATAGGGGTAGGATGAAGAGATGATAGGGCATTGAGAAAAAGATCTCTGCAGAATACATAATCTTTTTAATAAATTTGCAGTTTCTTACACAAAATGCATATTTATGAGTATATATTGAGTAAATTCTTTGGCCTTTTGAATAATACCAACAAACACCTTCTAAACCCTGGACTGCATGCCATGCCTCGGCCTTAATACTTCCTTGTTAGATCTAGCAGCCCTGTGGCAACTCTCGGAGGGAGGAGCTCTTATCACCTCTTTTTAGGGATGAGGAGGCGCAATAACTGGCCCAAGAATGAAGGGGCAGGGTTGGATTGCAAATTATGCAAGAAGGCATCCAAAACCTCATGGCCTTTATTATTGTATTACCCACGTGCTCTGTGATTTATTTGTTGACATTACCTATCAGTTTCTCGCTCTGGACTATGAGCTCCTCAGATACATGAATGCAAATGTATTTATTATGGTACCTTTTGTGCACAATGGCTCCAGGCCGAAAAAGGGTTATTTTGAAATAATGTATATTTTGAATTTTGAAAGCATGAATTTTTATATTTTGGAAGAACGAATTTGTGAATTAGGGCTCAAGAGAAAAGAGAATACAAAAAAAATGAAAGGAAAGAGAGGAGAACATGTTACTGAGTGCCTAATATGTGTGAAGTTTGAGGCATTTTATTTACAGTATAGAGTCTTGTTCAAGGAGAACTTCCTCTTCTGCAGAGACTAAAAAGTTGAGAGCTTCCATTTCAGACATGACTGGCGCTAACATAGGTTCATTTAACCAGATGCACTTCATGAGACTTGGGAAGTGGGGCAGGGTTTACCAGTCCCTTTATCATGGAGCCTTCATTTCCTCTTCCAGCCCCATCTAACAATGCTCTTTTGAGTCTTAGGCTTCACTCCAGATATTCTGATATTTTTTTCCCCATTCTCCTATTTGCCTAGAACTCCCTTGATCCTATACTGAGACCTTTACTGTCTCTATAATTACTTCCTGGCAAACTTTTACTTTTTTTTTTTTTTGAGACGGAGTTTCGCTCTCGTTACCCAGGCTGGAGTGCAATGGCGCGATCTCGGCTCACCGCAACCTCCGCCTCCTGGGTTCAGGCAATTCTCCTGCCTCAGCCTCCTGAGTAGCTGGGATTACAGGCACGCGCCACCATACCCAGCTGATTTTTTTGTATTTTTAGTAGAGACGGGGTTTCACCATGTTGACCGGGATGGTCTCGATCTCTTGACCTCGTGATCTACCCGCCTCGGCCTCCCAAAGTGCTGGGATTACAGGCGTGAGCCACCGCGCCCAGCCTACTACTTCTTTTTAACTTACCTTATATACCACTTCCTACAGGCAGCCTTTGTGATTCCCATAGTCTAGCTTAGGTGGCTTGCTATGATAAGTAGAATTCAAAAGGTGCTGCTACGGTTCCACTTCCTGGTTATTCAAATACTAATACAGATACTGCTGTGAAGAGATATTGGAGATATGATTAAAATCCCAAGTGAGCTGGTTATAAAAAGCAGTTATTTGGGATGACATAATCTAATCACACATGCCCTTAAAAGCATAGAATTTTCTTTGGCTAGTGGCAGAAGAGTAAGGCAAAGGAAAAGTCAGAGACAGTCAAAGATTCAAAGTGCTATTTCTGGTCTGAAGATGCGTGGAGTCATCTGAGAAAAAACTGGATTAGTCAGGATTCATGGTTGCATCAGGGCTTGGATAAAATCAAAATTTATGGTTGTCTATCCATGGAATGTCTAGGGACTGGGGATTTAGAAATCATTGGATGAAATGAAATGAAATGATCATGTATTTGTCTCTCCTATCATATCTTAGCTCAGATTTTCTCCACGTGTTGGCTTCATTCTTTAGGTGACTTTTTTTTTAGCATGGCAGGAAAAATGAATCACTGACACCTGGTTTTAGACTATGTGGTCATTTTAGCCCATTATTCCTGAGAGATACTTATTTGTAATACTTACATGCTGAATAAAGTATTACAAATGAGTATTTAGCCCATTATTCCTGTGGAGTACTTATTTGTAATTTTTTTCAGTGGTCCTAATGAAATCTCAGTAAAGACTCTTGCCTCATTTGGCTGATGGAGACCATTTCTGCCTGGTCAGCTTGAATAACCTGGTCACTTAGGTGGGTGAACCCAAGCGGAAGTTGCTAGATAAAAATGGAAGTGATGCTAGAGGGGTACAAACTCTGATGACCACCACAATCGTGGCCTGCTTTTGTGACCACTCTGGTGATTACTCTGGTGACCATTCTCTTCCCATTATTTTGAGTCACGGCACATTCCTACCTTCTTGGCTCATGACCTCAGCCATTCTCATCACCCTCCTCTCTCCATTTCAGAACAATGACCATGTAGAAAACTCTACCTTGTTTTCTAATATCCAAACTCTCTGGAAAATCCCTCCTAGGCCATCCTCACCTCCTGGGCAAGGCCCAGGTCAAGGTAGGTTTCATTAACAACCAGGATTGCACGTGTAACTAATTAATTAAGAAGACTTGGGTAAAGGATGCAAATCTAGGGGAGCAAATGTTACTAATTTACCTTGAGAATGGAAGAGGATAAACAGTGCTCTTTCTGCAAACCTAGACACGCTAATTAGCAATTCAAAGCTAATTCTCCAATGTCTGTTTTATTTTCCTGGAGAGAATAAACTGAATTGAAAAGGAGGCTGAAAAGAGTAAGTATGTTCCTGCAGAGGAACTGGTCAATGAGTGAAGTGTGGCTTGAGGAAATGTAAGGGTAAGGGTTAGAGGTCTTCAGAGAGCTGAAGGAATATTACCAACCTGGAGGAGGAAGCAGGCCTGCCCTGTGATTTTCAGGGAGGCAAATCACAGCTCTATGCCAAGAAGTCATTTCAAATAATCTGAACTTTGTAATGGGCATATAAGGCATCTAAGTAGCACACTCTTGGGCATCCAAGCAGAGGCTGGATGTGTACCTCTTAGGGATGCTGTGGAGGGAAACCTTAATGTGTATAAAAATTGACCAGTTTCAAAGTTTCTTGAAACTAGAAGATCCTGGTATTTGATATTCAACCTGTCTCCTTCCAAAGTGGAGGGCAATCAAAACTCATGACTTATTTCTGAGATAAGCTTAGAGGATCATAGAACAATTAATCTAACATTAATTCCCCATGAGAGCAAAGAATTGCAATTTCCATGACTAGCCAGAACAATGTAAATGCTTTATTTTGTGACATATGTTCAGGAGCTTTCAGAAGTTACCTGTTATCCTTGTGAAAGTTCTACTATTAAAAATCCACTCCATTTAAGACCCAGGTCCATTATGCAGCTGAGCACCCATAAACAGTAGACCTTGGGAAGGTAACTAACTCTACCTTACTTGACTTAACTTCCTTATCTTCACATGAGGAAGATGAATGAGTGTCCCTAAGGTCTATTGTAGCTCTGAGCTTCATGTAGTTTAATGACTCCATCAACACACAGAAGTAGTTTAGATAAATAGAGTTGGCCATGGGACACTGCCTGAATCAGCAGATCTGGGTGGACAAGTGAGTTTGAGGGATCCTGCACAGATGGGGACAGGCAGTTCTGAAGCAATGAGTTCCAAGGTGTTGTTGTTGGAGCAATAGGGGAATGCAATAAGTTTATGCTTCTTTACAACAGGACATCCAGGTTCTCTTATTGACTTATTGCTAGCCCAGTAACTAATTAAGTATCTGACCCATAGTGGCTACACAATGAAGGTTTGTTAAACTGCATGCTACTGAACACAACTATCACTTTAGCCAACCAAATGACTCATAATTCCCAGAGCACGGTATTTATATGATTTGGTTGGTGTTCTTGACATGTTCTTGGCAACCAAAAATATTTGAAGCTATCCTAAGTCAAGGAGGGGGTGGCGGGCAGATATTAGGAGGACATGACAAACAAGTTTATGAATGTCAAAGGCAGAAAGCACATCTGTGCCTAACTGGAAAGGTAGGCACAGATATTTCTGCCTCTCTCCAGGATCACGATTCCACATTTTTGCATCTCTGCATTTCCCCACCATTCTCCCGCTTCTCTTTGTGTTCATCTTTCTCTGCTAATTCATTAGTATGCCAGTGGCTAACTGCCCAGTGCTAAGTGTATGTTACCTGTTAGTTTAAGCATTTACTACCTTCTGATTCAATTTCACAGTCTTATAGTTAAAAATTTCAAGAGGGCATCAATTGATCGCACTCAGCCTATTGGGTTAGGCATGGGTCTATGGATTTCAGGCACTTTTGCTCATCGGGCCAGATTTACACAGTCATGTGTTTTCCCCTTCCAGGTGCTATGAGAATGAGACCACAAGCTAGAAATGAAAATAGAGCGTGGCAGAGAGATTGACCCCTAATGTTCTTGGCAGATAACTTTGTTCATTTCCTTCCTTCTGTCTGGAAGGTCCTCCCCTCATCTCTGATCAGTGAACTCTTATTCACTCTTCAAAGCTCATTGCAAATAATATTCTCCTTTAAAGTTTTACCTGATATCTGTAGGCAGAATTATTCATTCTTTCATGGCTACTCCCATACTTTTGGCATGCTCTAGTGAAATATTTATCCATTTATTCATTCATGCGCCCCATATATGTGTATTGAACACTATGCACAGAGCATTATGCTTGATAAGAAGGATATATGTTGGCCTCAGTCTTAGTGAAGGTAAATGAATGAATCAATACATGTAAAGCACTTAGAGCAGTGCCTCTTCCAAATAGAAAACTTTCAATAATTTTTTTTTGTATTTTTGATATATTATAACATAGCAGTTAAAATCATAGGCTCTGAGGCCAGACTGCCTCTTTCCGCTACTTGTGTATAACTTTGCACAAGTAAATTCTTCTTCAATGCCTGAATTTACTCATTTGTAAAATGGTCAAAAACATTTAGTGGGTTTAATAGTCATGACATGGAAATAATCCAAATGAATGGATAAAGAAAACGTGGTATATGATGAAAGAAATCATAGATAACACAAACAAATGGAAAAGCATCCCATGTTCCTAGATTGGAAGAACCAGTATCATTAAAATGACCATATTGCCTAAAGGAATCTACACATTCAATACAATTGCTATCAGAATTCCAATGTCATTTGTCACAGAATTAGAAAATAGAATCCTAAATCTTGGACGGAACAAAAAAAGAACCTGAATATTCAAAGCAACCCTAAGAAAAGAGAACGAAGTTCTAAGTATCCCATCACCTGACTTCAAATTATACCATGAGGCTATAGTAATCAATACAGCAGGGTACTTGTATAAAAATAGATACATAGATTTATGTATCTATTTTTATGGAACAGAATACAGAAACCAGAAATACAGCTACATACCTACAACCAACTGATATTTGATAAATTTGACAAAACCTACCCTGGCAAAAGGACACCCTATTCAATAAATGGTGCTGAGAAAATTGGATTGCCATATGCTGGAGAATAAAGCTGGACCCCTGTCTCTCACAATATGCAAAGATTAATTCCAGATGGATTAAAGACTTAAATGTAAGACTTGAAACTATAAAAATAGTAGAAGGAACCTAAAATTCTTCTGGAAACAATGGCCTAGGCAAAGAATTCATGACTAAGACCTCAAAGGCAAATGAAGCAAAACAAAAATAGGCAAATGAGACTTAACTAAACTGAAAAGCTTCTGCATAGCAAATGGACCACCTGCAGGATAGGTGAAAATATTTGAAACTATGCATTAGACAAGGGACTTACATCTAGCATCTACAAGAAATTCAGAAAGCTCATCAACAATTCAAATAACTCCATCAAAAGTGGGCAAAAACATGAATAGAACTTTTTCAAAATAAGACATACAAATGGTGAACAATTATATGAAAAAATAGTCAACATTACAAATCATCAGAGAAATGCAAATTAAAATCACAATGGGAAAATATCATTTTATGCCAGTCAGGATGACTGTTATTAAAATGTCAAAAAATAATAAATATTGCTGAGGATACATGGTTGGTGGGAAGGTAAATTAGCACACCTCTATGACACAACCTCTGTGGTAAACAATATTGGGATTTCTCAAAGAACCCAAAATAGAACTCCCATTCAATCCAGCAATCTCACTACTGGGTATGTGTCCAAAGGGAAAAAAAATCATTATAGCAAAAAGATACCTGCACTTGTACATTTATAGCAACAGTATTCACAGTAGTAAAGATATGGAATCAATCTGCGTCCGTCAAGAGATAATTAGATAAATAAAATATGATACACAGACATAAACAATGGAATACTACTCAGCCATGAAAAGAATGAAATTATGTCTTTTGCAGCAACATGGATAGAACTGAGGCCATTATCTTATGTAAAACGACTCAGAAACAGAAAGTCAAAAACCTCATATTCCCACTTATAAGTGGGAGCTAAATAGTGTGCACACGTAGATATAGAGTGTGGAATGACAGACATTGAGGACTTGAAAGGGTAGGCAGGTGGGAGGAGGGTGAGGAATAAACAATTACTTAATGAGTACAATGTATTACTATTCAGGTGATGGTTACAATAAAAACCCACACTTCACCACTATGATTATATCCAGGTAACAAAACTGTACTTGTAACCCCTAAATTTATACAAATAAAAAAAGTTAAAAGAAGAAAATGTGGTTTATACATAGAATATGATGCAGGCTTTGAAAAGAAGGAAATCCTGTCCATCTACAATATGGATGAACCTTAAGGACATTATGCAAAGTGAAATAAACTAGTCACAAAAGAATAGATACCATAGTATTCCACTCACATGAAGTATCCCAAGTAGTCAAAATCATAGCAACAGAAGTAGAGAGGTGGTTGTCACGGGCTGAGAGGGAGGAATAGAATTAGTGTTTAATGAATATAGAGTTTCAGTTTTGCAAGACGAAAAATGATAGAGATCTGTTGTACAACAGTGAGGATATATTTAAATACTATTGAGCTGTACATACATTGTTAAGATGATAAATGTAATGTTATGTGTTTTTACCATAATAGAAAGTGTTTAAGAACAAAAAGATAATGGCTTCAAAAAGTCTATTCAAAAAGTCTATGCTACTGAAGCCATTTGGCAATAAAACTTCCAAATGCTTATTTTCTAAAAAAAAAAAAAAAAGGAGAAGAATTAATTTATGCCATGTCATTTAGAACAACCTCTGACATATGGCAAACATTTAAAAACTAGTTACTGCTATACATATAATTAAATATATAATGTGATGCATGATATTATGAAGGTGAGTTCAGAGAAGGCATGGTGGAAAACCATAGTGGCACAGTGAGCTAATTCCAGGACGACCTTGGCTTTGTGGCTGTTGATGATTTAAACAATAAAAAGTGCAACTTCTCTGCTTTGAGAGCCCGCTACAGGTAAGCTGAACATGTTCTCTAATCCTCTCAGCCAGCATTCAAAGGAGGCATTATTTCCTATCAAACTAAACTTCTTGAGGAAAAGCTCCCTATCACGTTCAGCATTTTGCATTTAATGTCGTGCCCAATAAGAATAAATATCTGTTAAATGAGTAAATTTTACAATGGCAGTAACTGTGGTTTGGAAAGGCTAAAGGCCTCCTCCCTAATGAATGGCAGAGTCAGAGTCAAAACCAGGTCTGTCCAGCTGCAAACCCCATAATGTTCTAATCCACTGTGTGGCCTCCAGGGAAGCCTGGCAAACCCCTACAACAACTGGGTGAGTGGATGATTCTTCCATTCCAGAAAGAAACTACATTTGAATGGGCCATCCCTAGACTAAGTTACCTGTATTATGACAGCTGAGGGGGAAAAAAGCTTGACGAGGTTAGTTAATTGGAATTTGGAAAAGGGAAAAGATTAAATAATAATGACACAATAATACAGTGACAAAATAAAATAGCTGACAGTTACTAAGTACTTGAATAGAGTAAAATAAAGCTGAGTGAAATAGCTGGCACTTACTATAGTACTATACGTACTATATGGCAGGCAGTGTGTTCAGCCATTCATGTGTTCTATCTTAATCTGCATTTTATCTTGGTGAAGATGGGTTTTTGAGGTGGAGGAAAATGAAGCTTAGAGAGTTAAAAAAGCTCACTAAGTTTGCCCAGCTTGTAAGTAGTAGAATCAGGATGTAAACCCAGGCAGTATGACTCTAGTTCCATGGTTGGAGCAGTGCCAGAAAACTCAGTGAGTGATCCTAAGACATGGGGCACTTGACTGGGTCAGCTACTATAGGCAGGAATTTAGCATAATGGTTACAACAGCGTGGAACTGACAGTCTTTGGCACAAGCCTGGCTGCACTACCTAGTGGCTCTGAACCCTGGCATGTTACGTCACATCCCTAGGCTCCTGTATCTTGACGTGCAAATTGAAGTTAATACCAGTGATAAAGTGTTGCAGAGAAAAGCACAACTGTGAGTTCCCAGCATTTGGTCAGTAGTTGGACCATAGTTTCTGGAGCAGGTGGGTTTCTGTTGTGGCAGAGAAAACAAAGAGAGCAGGAGTGAGAAAGGGTGAGCAATGGGCCCCCTAACATGACCTGGCATGGAGCTATTGGACTCAGACAATTTCAAGATTGAGGGGATCTTAGAGGTCAGATGAAGGAATCTTGAAGTCCTGGCACATTCCTTTCATCCTCTGCATGAGAGCTTTTCTTTTTGTCACATAAATGATGAAATAGCAGCGCCTGCACCTCAAGAAGATATGTAGGAGTTTTGTTTCTAAACACCCCTCACTGCAGGGGTGAGAGCTTGTCATATTTTTATTACTGCCAGGATTAGCCCCGTTGCTAGTGCTGACACATGAGTCACTGTGCTGGTCCTGGGAGCACCAGGGTACTCCGACTGACAGAGCAGATTGATGGAGGCAACACAGCAATCCTGCCTTGTTTTTGTTTTCTAAGGAAGCCACAACATTGACAGCAAATAGGGGCAGCTGGGATGCTGGTGGGTGTTTCCATTTGTAGGGGAAGCCAAGGAGTGGCCTGCACCTTCTGAGTCTGACAGCAAGCCCAGTGCTCCCTTCTGAAATGAGATGAATGCTTGCACACCCGCGTGGCTTGCCTCTACTGGCAAGAGCAGATGTTCACAGAACACCTCCATGAACAAGGTGCCGGCCTAGGTATTGCATTGCACCCTGAAAATGATGCTGTAAATTAAGCACGAATGCTCCCATTTTAGAGAAGAAAAATAAGCAGTGCCTCAGAGACAGATACACTTACTGAGGTCACACTGCTGTCAGTGAGCAGGATGAATTAAAGCCAGGTCTGCTTGTCTTCAAAACACTAGCCTTTCCCCTATAGCAGGCTGCCCTTCGAAATGCTAATTAATCCTTTCCACGTACATTTCTGCATGTAACCTTCATTACAGCAGTGTGAAGTAGCTATTATTAAGGAAAATGAGGCTCATAGAGGTTAACCACATTATTCAAAGCCCCAGGTTTATTAACTCTTTATTTCTTTATCTTAGATTTAGTAAACACCACTGTGCCCCATTGTACTGGGTTCTGGGTAACAATCCTCAAGATCTACATGCTCCTGCCTTCATGGAGCGTACATCCTACTGAGGGAGCCACGAAAACACTATCACCCAGGAAACAGTTGTGTTGTAGGAAGTAACATAAGGAAAAGTACAAGGGTACTTGTGACATGTAAACTGAGGCACAGTTAGAAAGAAAGAAAGCAAGTGTCAAGGATCAAGTATTTGTATCACCTCCCAAGTTCATATGAAGCCCTACTCTCCAAAGCAGTGCTATTTAGAGGTAAGGCCTTTGGGAGGTAACTAGGTTTAGATGAGGTCGTGATTGGTGGGGTTCCTCATGATGGGCTTTGTATTCTTACAGGAAGAGGAAGAGAGACCTGGGCTCCCTCTCTTTCTACCATGTGAGGATACAGCAAGAAGGCAACCATGTATAAGCCAGAAGCGGACCCTCAGCAGGAACCGAAACTACCTATACCTTGATCTTGAACTTGGAAGACTCCAAAACTGTGAGAAATAAGTATCTGTTGTTCTATGTACTCAGTCCATGGTATTTTGTTATGGCAGCCTGAGGTGACTAAGATAGCAGGACTTGAGTCTAATCCAGGAAAGCCACAGGGCTCTGTTTCCCATGCTGCATTCTTCCTGCAATGAAAGTAAGTTATTAGCAATGCTGTTTTCCACAGTTACTCCGATGTTTTGCCTGGGCCTGTGCAGACCTTTCAGGAGTCAGTTAAGAACAAATCCAGGATAGTTATTTGCTTTTGTTGGAGAGCAAGCAATAGACATGTAGCCATTAACTGAAATGGTTTTGGACATTAAGTCAATTTCTGGGGAAAATGGAATTGGGATGAACTGGCACCTTTGAGTACATCTGATGTTTACTTCTTTTTCATGGTTCTTGATACAATTTCACCAGTAAAAATTGTTCCGCAGTGTGGAACCGGCTATTGACAGATAAATAAAATCCCTTTGGCCTTGAGATGTTGGGGCGGGGGGCGGGGGGTGGGGAGAGAGAGAGAGAGAGAAAGAGAAAGACAGAGAGTGAGCAGAGAGACAGGTCAGAAGATATTCTTCTAGTGTGAATGGTGTTTTATAGGCTCAAAGCATGTGAAAGCTGGAAGGGACTTCAAATTCAGCTAAGTCCAACCCCCTCATCTAATATGTGAGGAAATTGAGCCCAGAGAAGGGAAATGCCCAGCTCTAGGGCAGAGTTAAGAAGACAGAAAGCAAGTGTCATGGACGAAATGTTTGTGTCGCCTCTCAAATTCATATGTTGAAGCCCTGATCCCCAGTGCAGTTATAAGTCTGGTAGTAAATCTGAGAAGGTAACACTGATCTGTCCTTCATGAAAACAGAGATGTCTCTAGGTATTTCAAATGTAAACTAGGTTAATACAGAGAATTAGTGACATATAACGTGATTGAAAGTAGTGGAGGAGCAAAGGTCAGGAAAAGCTGCTGACAGTCAGTTTTAATCACAGCTATCAAATAATTTAGAATTGCAGGAAAGTGTCACCAATGATTATATCTGCTTGCAGCAATAAAGCAACTGATCTGTAGGCGAAAGGAGATTTCTGTAAAATCTCTCATATGCTATCATCTGTGCATGTATTTCGTCAATACAGAGAAGCAGTAATATGGCTTCTGTCTCATCTTTTTCAGCCTCTACTGGCAAAATCTAAAGCAAAATTCTGGTGACAAAACATTCTGGGAAATGTAGCTCCCAGGCTTCCAGCCCCTTGTAAAATAGGGAATAGAAAGGAGTAGAAATGGTGCTAAACTGGTAAAAAAATTTCTAACACAACAATTCTACCAAATTCTTTCCACCCTTTCTTTCATCACTCTGTATTTCCTTTCTTCTTTTCTTCCTTTCCAGAATATTTGGTGAGGGACTCAGGGGACTGTTGTCTGTTTGGGCTGAGGCCTGGCTGGTGTAGAAAGATAGAGTTTTGGCTTGAACAATAGCATGCATTTGATGGGTGGAAAGGCCTTTCCAGATATTAGCAAACAAGCAAAATCTGTTTTAAAAGAAATCTGAACATGTTTATGTGTCACTAGAAAAAGTCAAACCACCATGATAGAAAACTGGGCAAGACATAGTAGCGGGTCAAGACCCAGACTGTAGGTGTGGACAGATCTGAAATCTAGGTCTGTCTTTGCTATTTATTACCTAGCGGACCCTGAGCATCTGACGTAATCTGTCTTAGTAATAGGAATAATGAAAGTTATTAAT
Organism: Aotus nancymaae; assembly: GCF_030222135.1. Lineage (NCBI taxonomy): Eukaryota > Metazoa > Chordata > Mammalia > Primates > Aotidae > Aotus > Aotus nancymaae. Next base: position 79,934,932 of record NW_026988450.1, on the reverse strand, counting down.
CTCATAGGAGTCTTGTGAGAATTGTATGAAATAATATATATTGCAGTATATTTAGCACATAGTGAAAATTTTATAGTAGTCCTGATATTATTATGCTTGTTTTAAATCATTATTGATAATAACTAATGGTGAGAGTTCAAAAATTAGGGCTTAGTTTTGCAGAGATCAGAATTCAGTATAGGTTCTTTAAGCAGATATGAATCAAATACTATTTACTAAATGGCATTTGGAATTAATAGAGAGGCTGAGGAAGCTGCCTCTTGGTTGAGCTCTCAGGATCACCTCAGAGAACTGGGTCACCAGGAGCCACTGCCTCATTTTTGACCTGAAAGCCTCCTGATGAACTGAGAAGCTGCTGCTCCACCTGCTGGCTCCAGAACCACTTGCTCTGCCAGAAATAGGAGGCCAGAAAGACCACTAAGATATCTACTAAATCAGGAAATTCTTTGTACAGATACTGGCTTGAGGCCTATGCCACCCATGCATGGTCTAGAAGCCACTGGAAAAAAAATCAGAACTGCCCAGAATGGTGCCCACAGAAAGAAAAGCAGCAGCAGAAATGGGCTCCACTCCATTTCCACCTTCCACATTTCAGACAAGTGCATGTAACTCAACTCATATCTAGAGCCCCAGCTGTACAACTGTCTGTACCATGTAGTGTTTAGATATCTACATCCTGCGACTCAGGATGGCAATCCGAAGGAAGTGGAGTGTCAATCCATTATTTTAATTACTGGGAAACCACGTTTTTCTCAACACTCGTGTTTTCATGGAGAGCTACTTCCCCAGGGAAACACTCCTGACCACTGTTTCCATTCCTTCCTTACGCTTGTCCATGAGAAAAGGTGTGTAATATTTAATCATGAACGGGCTCAGCTCCTTAGGGTTTCTTCCTTCAGTTACGCTCAGCACCCGTAAGGGTGCATTCTCCTCTTCCCGGCGCCAGGCGGTCATCCTAATCTAAAGGCCCTGTGCAGAGTGGCCAGCAATGGTCCAGCTATGAGGGGACTGGGTGAATAAATATCTGTCTCCTGTATGGGCAAAGTTTTAGCAAGCCCACCTACCTATACAGATAAGTCACGTGCTCTAAATAGCTTTGTCACTAATGAAGCTCACATTCTGACCCCAAAATCTTGACTCCTGTTCAGTGTAATTGATTTCAAATTCAGGCAGGTGATAGTGAGTGTTATATGTTAATCCATTAAATTTCCATTATGAAATCAGAGCATGAGCAGATAATTAACAAAAAATACAAATGACAAATAGAGAATGATCAATTCAAAGGCAATTAAACTTCAGTTTAAAAAATCCAAAGAAAATTATAACCTAGAAATTAAAAAAAAGTGAATACTCACTGTGTGTGATGAGTTACAGATACTGCCATATACTGCTGGTGGGTATACAAATTCATATATCTGAGGAGAAATATTTTGTGATATATATCAAAGCCACAAGGTTTAACCCAGAAATCTTATATTTAAGCATTTCTTTTAAGGGGACAAATCAGATATCCATTTCAGTATTACTTATTATAGTGAAAAATTACTATTTCCTCCAGGTTCCAAAACAGGACATATATGAAATTGCTGCAGTGCACAGCATGTTATGTTTCCATTAAAAAAAAGCCTTAGTATATGAATATTTGAATTCATCTGGAAATAATCATGGCATAGTATTAAGTGAAAAAGATTATAAAACAGTGTGTATAGAATTATATATACATATGTGTGTATCAATATATACATATATGTCTATGGTTACATATATATTTATATATGCATATATGTATACACATAGATGTATATTTGTGAAAAATGCAGTTAGGACATATGTGCTTTCTAAGATTCTGTAATAAGAGGAGGGCTGGAGCAAAAGGAATGGGAGAATAAAACTAATCTGTGCTTTTGGGTTTGGGCAACTGCCTCTTTCTACCACTTTCCATTCTCTTTCTGGTTTCTGATACAATTGCAGTCTGTGAGAAGAGATTCTGCTATCTCAATGTTCTCTTGATGGCTCTTTTATAACTAGAAATCATGATTATTTTATTATTTATTATACAAACAACATTAGGGCTGCATTAACAAAAATGAAAACCTTTGCTGACAATCTGCCACCCTAATAAGTCAGCTTTCTTTTATCCCTGTTCCCTGGCTGTTCTAATCCATATGCATGCAGTATTTGTTCCTATAACAATGTTCTTATAACATGAACACAATTTTCTATTTTTCTTTCAGCCACCCTTAGAGTCAAAGCTTTTTCCCTGCTGCTTCACGGTGTATCATCTGTCTCTGCACGAGAAAGGAAAGTAACTTGAGAACGCGTAGATGTGTCTGGGTCCCTTGTTCCCTTCCTTGCAACCACTGTGGTACTGGCAGGTGTGGATGTACCAGGCTGGCCCTGGCCACATCTGCCAAGGACCAGGATCTGGTGTTGATGCCTGGCCAAGAGAGCGCTTGGTTAAGGTGGTACTAATGCCAGATTGGGTTAGTCACCTCTTCTGCTGTTGTCATCTTGCTGATAGTCCTGTACCTGTTTCTGTCAGGCTCTAATCCTTTCTGGAGTCTGGCTTGGACATTGAGTATGGACCAAGGGTTTGGCTTGGTGTTGCCTTGCCTGAATGAGCTTTCTAAGGAGTGGAAAGGGAGCCATAAATATTCATGGTCTCCTATGTTCTGGCCCTGTGCTCAGAACTTAAGGAATGACATCTCCTGAGGCTTTACTAACGATCCAAGGCAGTGGAGTATAGGAGTTAAGAACAGAGATTTGGGCACCAGGCCATCTTGTGTCCCAGTGCCATCTCTATCATGTACCTGCTGCGAAATGCTTAGATTGTATAATTCCTGCTCTAGCTGTAACTTAGCTTCCTTACCTGCAAAATGGGGATAACAATGATGCCTACTCCTTAGGGTTGTAGTGAAGATCAAATGAGATAAAATGTGCAGAGTACTCAGACCTGTGCTTGAAACAAATCTTGAATCTGACTCCTTAATTACTCTATTGCTGTTAGTGACAACATCTAGAGGATGTGAGTACTGCTAAACTCAATTTACAGATGAAGAAGGTGCAATTCAGAGAACTTCAGTAACTTAAGTTTACAAAGAGACACATTGAGTGCTTGTCACTGATGGTATATTCAGATCTTTATTTAGACCAAGAAAAAAAGCCCAGTTTTCCAATGGTTGAAATTGGCCAGGCAACAGACTGGTCATTAACAGAGAATATAGATTATTGACCTTGCCAGCCCCCTATTCAGGGCTTATGTGGCTGAAAATTAGTATCACCTGGGGAGGGTCTTAGAGACTCAATGTTCAGATCTACCTCAAACCATGTTTTTGTTTTTTGTTTTTTTGTTTTGTTTTGTTTTGTTTTTGAGATGGAGGCTCACTCTGTTGGCCAGGCTGGAATGCAGTGGCATGATCTCTGCTCACTGCAACCTAACTTTCGCCTCTGGGTTCAAGCAATTCTCCCACTTCAGCCTCCTGAGTAGCTAACATGCCACCATGACTGGCTAATTTTTGTATTTTTAGTAGAGACAGGGTTTCAACACAGTGAAACCTCAGCCTCCTAAGTAGCTGGGACTACAGTCATGAGCCACTATGCCTGGCTAATTTTTTTATTTTTAGTAGAGACAGAGACCACTAGTTTGGCCATGCTGGTCTCAAACTCCTGACCTCAAGTGATCCACCTGCCTCAGCCTCCCAAGGCCATGGTATTTTAAAGTTCCCCCAGAAAATTCACTATGAAGACAAGTTTAAGGACTTGCACTCTGGCTGCCTAGGCCACCCTGTTGGTAGATGATGGCCAATGGTAGGGAAAGGAAAAGGAAAGCAAACCCTTAGTCAGTTCCATTGCTCAGCTGCTGTGCTTACAAATGTTAGTGATGGAAGCATTTGTTATCAGTGGGAGAAGTTATATCTTAAGTGATTGAGCAATGTCTTTTTATGTAGTTTTGTGCACTGATGTGAACATCAGGCATTGGCTGTACATGTTGACCTTGCTCACAAAGGTAGATCAATGTTTATACTTGGCAAAATAAATAATATTTTATATTTTACAGTAGTTTCCAACTACACTCTTGTTATAAACATTAGAGTTAGATAGTCTTATCAACAAATCAAACACAATTTCAAATGACATAAAAGACCAGCATTTGTTGGAGGTTACTTTGTTCAATATGCTATTGATTATGTGGGAATCCTTTTACATATGCTGATTATATTAGTCAGCTTTGGCTGCCATAACATAACAAAATACTACAGGCTGGGTGGTTTAAACAACAGAAATTTATTTTCTTACAGTTCTGGAGGCTAGAAGTCCAAAGTTCAGGCCAGTTTGGTTTCTGATGAGGCCTTTCTTCCTGGCTTCCACATGGCAGCCTTCCTGCTGTGTGGCTGGCGAGAGAGAGAGCTCTGCTCTTCTTTCCTCTTCTTGTAAGGCCACCAGTCACATAGGATTAGAACTCTTTGTCCCCACCCAAATCTCATCTTGTAGCTCTCATAATTTCCACTTGGTGTGGGAGGCACCCAGTGGGAGATCACGGAATCATTGAGGTAGGTCTTTCCCATCTGTTCTCATGATAGTGAATGGGTCTCATGAGATTTGACAGTTTTAAAAATGGGAGTTTCTCTGCACAAGCTCTCTCTTTGCCGGCTTCATCCACGTAAGACGTGACTTGCTCCTCCTTGCCTTCCACCATGATTGTGAGGCTTCCCCAGCCACGTAGAAGCGTAAGTCCAATTAAACCTCTTTCTTTTGTAAATTGCCCAGTCTTGGGTATGTCTTTATTGGCGGCATGAAAACTGATTAATACAGACTCCCACCCTTATGACTTCATTTAATTTACCCCTAAAAGTCATATCTTCAAATACAGTTATATCAAGGGTTAGAACTTTAATATATGAAATTTGGAGGAAAATAATTCAGCCCATAGCGCCAATTTTATTTATTTTTACTTACGCTAAGAGTTATTTACTTATTTTGATGAGAAAAGAGGCCTAGAGAAGTTAAGTAAGATGACCAAAGTCAAGCAGCCCAAATGACACAGCTAGATATGGAATCCAGAGCTGACTTCAAAGTCTTATATACTTATTACCCTATCCACAATTCTCACCCATATTTACACCAAAATGCAATTCTCCTTTGTCAATGTGAATTCTATCTGTTTGGTGTATAATTTGCCTGTAAGTCCTTTTTTGAGAAATTAGCAAAAGAGACAAGTGGCAGATCCTGCTAATTCCTGTTTACTCACTAGTCACATATTGCTTGGATGTCTCCTTTGTTCCAAATTAGTACTCAATAATATTAGATTCATAGTTGAGCATACTCACAGTCTAGAGGAAGAGACAGACCAGAAAACAGACAAAGATTATCAGTGTGGAAATGCTCTGATGGTGTTCCAGGGCTTTGGTGGAGCTCAAAGCAGAGCATTCACTCTGTTGAAGGTTACTTAGTTCAATATGGTATTGATTATGTGAGAATCCTTTTAAATATGCCAATTGTATTAGTCAGCTTTGGCTGCCATAACAAAATACTATAGGCTGGGTGGTTTAAACAGCAGAAATTAATTTTCTTACAGTTCTGAAACCTAGAAGTCCAAAGATGGGGTTTTGGCAGGTTAATGAGATGGTGACCCCTACCTTTTATTTTGGACAAAGAGAACATAGGTGAATCCTGGAAAGGGAAGAAGGCATTCCAGGCAGAAATGGTAAAATACAAAGAGAAGCTGCAGCATGAGTTGTGTGTCAGGCAGGAGCTGTGCCTTGGATACCCAAACTTACTTCCCTAACACATCTCACTGATGCTGTGAGCCTTGTATATCCTTTTATCACATGGGCAGTGATATGAATAACAACAATAACAGGTTATATTTATAGAGTCTTTATTTATATGTCTATATATTTTACATGTTTCTCCCTTAATTCTCAAAACAATATTTGTGGGATAGATTCTGTTACTATCTTCTTTTTACAACTGACTTTACTGAGCCAAAAGTGCAACAGCACGTATTCCAGGAAGACTTCCCCAGCTGAAAATGCTAATACAGAGGTGGCTTTGTTTGTGTATTTTATGGGAGCGAGCCATCACTTCTGGGATACATATGTAAAAATTTGGAATTGCCAAACACTCACATTTCAATGCTGTGAAATGATTGATATGTGTACCCAGCAAATGTGCACATATAGGCATGCCATGTACCTATTCATAGACTGTTTCCTTTTCACAAGGGTCTAAGGGACAGATGATTGTATGAGGCTAGACTGACCAGCAAATCTGTTTGAGCTTTCAGTGCTGGCAGGGATGAAGGCCTTCATCACGTAGCTGCAGCAACATCTTGTTTTCCTTTCGTGCTTTTCAGCATGGTCCTTTGCAAAAAAGACAAAGATTCAAACTTAAAAGCAGAAGAATCAACAGATGTCACAGATATTTTTAAACCAATTACTGAGGCATCCCTGCAGAGGCAGGCATATGAAATATAGATGTAGCTTCCTGCACCAAATTTGATTTATTTCTGAGATCACTCCTTCATCAGAGCTCAAGCTGCATTCCAGTGTATTCCGAACAAGCCGATGAGCAATCAGGGCATTCCTAGTTGTTAGCAACCCTGCAGATAATTTACAAGGCACATCATTGCCTCGGGCTTTAATAACAATTACCATAGAGCACTGTTTTCCCACCTAGGGCTGGAAGCAGAAATGACTGCTCAGATCCTCCTCCCTGACTGGTTAAGTAAGTAAACATATTCTGTCCCTCTGCCTCTCTCCTGGTTTTCACCCAGGGCAGGTCTTAATGGAATAAACACACTGGGCCAATAGTGCCCATGAGAACAGGTTGTAACTCTGAGGAGAGGGTCCTCTATGTTTTACAATCTGTAGCCTCTGCACCTCATAGTAAAATAGCATGTAATAACACCTCACTGCCTTGTGGCAGGGTCAGTATTCTACGTGTAATAGGGATGTCTTATTAGTAAGGACAGGTTTTCTAATTCATTAATACACAAATTATTGAGCTCCTAGTTTGCTATTGGCACTGAGGACAAAACTGTGAATAAGATACTTCAGGCTGCCCTCCTGAAATGTTGGGGGAAGATACCATTCAACAAGGAATTATAAATATAGTGACTCTTAATGAAAGTTATTGCCATTCCTTTTTCCTTCCCTGTGTTTAATCCAATGGTTCTAAAAGTGTGTTCCCTGGACCAGCAGCATCAGCCTCACCTATGGACTTGTTAGAAATACACATTCTCAGACCCCCACCTGCAACATCTTAATTAAAAAACTCTCAGAGTGAGGCCAAGCAATCCATTTTGACAAGCCCTCCAGATGATGTTGATGCATGCTTAAATTTGAGAACTGCTATTTTAACCCAATCAAGTGGAAACTTATGGTAGCTGAATCAGGATCAAAGGAAAACATTAGTAAGGAGTAAGAAAATGTTATTAAACCTCATACTACTAGCTTCATAGTAAACTGTGTTGGAGAATGTGGTGTTGAGGCCAAAGTAGGGTATCTACTTTTTCTCCACATCCACATCTTGGAACCTACCTGTGGGGAGAGGTGAGTCTTCTATATCAGGCAGCTCTCAGGCTGCTACATGCAGTGTTGCTGAACTACTTTATAAACTCAGCAGTACAAGAGATTTCAGGACTTTACTGTCCCTCCAAAGGAAGACTTGAGCAGATCAGCTTACCCTAGGAGAGTGGAAGTGAAGGAGGCTCCTTTCTTACATTCTGTATTAGTCCATTCTCACACTGCTATAAAGAACTACCTGAGACCGGATAATTTATGAAGAAAAGAGGTTTAACTGATTCACAGTTCCACAGGCTGTACAGGAAGCATGGCTAAGAGGCCTCAGGAAACTTATAATCACGGCAGAAAGGTGAAGGGGAAGCAAGCACATCTTACCATGGTGGAACAGGAGAAAGTGCAAAGGGGGAGTGTTACACACTCTTAAACAATCAAGTCTCATGAGAACTCACAATCATGAGAAGAGCAAGGGGAAAATTTGCCCCCATGATGCAATTACCTCCCACCAGGTCCTTCCCCCAACACTGAGGATTACAATTCAACCTGAGATTTGGGTGGGGACCACAGAGACAAACTGTATCATTCTGCCCCTGGCCCCTCTGAAATCTCATGTCCTTCTCACATTTCAAAACACAATCATGCTTTTCCAACAGTCCCCAAGTCTTTGTTCATTTCAGCATTAACTCAAGAGTCCAAGTCCAAAGTCTTATTTGAGACCAAGATGAGTCCCTTCCTCTTATGAGCCTGTAAAATCGAAAACAAGTTAGTTACTTCCAAGACACAATTGGGGTACAGGAATTGGGTAAATACTCCCATTCCAAATGGGAGAAATTGGCTCAAACAAGGGGCTATAGGCACCATGCAAGTCTGAAACACAGCAGGGTCCTCATTAACTCATATAGCTCCAAAATAATCTCCTTTGACTCCATATCTCACATCCAGGCCACACTGAAGCAAGGGGTGGGCTCCCAAGCCTTGGGCAGATCCACCTCTGTGGTTCCACAGGGTACAGCCCCCACCCAGGCTGCTTTCATGAACTGGTGTTGAGGGTCTGCAGCTTTTCCAAGTATATGGTGCAAACTGTCAGAGTATCTACCATTCTGGGGTCTGAAGATGGTGTAACTCTTCTCACAACACCACTAGAAAGTGCCACAATGGGTACTCTGTGTGAGGGCTCCAACCTCGTATTTCCCCTTCACACTGACCTAGTAGAGGTTCTCTATGAGGGCTTCACCTATGCAGTAGACTTCTGCCTGGGCATCCAGGAATTTCCGTACATCCTCTAATATCTAGGCAGAGGCTTCTAAACCCCAACTCTTGCTTTCTGTGCACCTGTAGGCCCAAAACTACATGGAAGCTGCCAAGGTTTGGAGCTTGCACCCTCTGAAGCAATGGCCTGTGCTGTACTTTGGCCATGGCTGGAGCTGGAGTGGCTGGGATGCAGGGTGCCATGTCCTGAGGCTGCACAGAGCATTAGGGCCCGGGATCTGGTCCATGAAGCCATTTTTACCTCCTAGGCCTCAGGGACTGTGATGGGAGGTGCTGCCACAAATGTCTCTGAAATGTCTTGAAGGCATTTTCCCAATTGTCTTGGCTATTAACATTCAGCTCTTCTGCATTTATGCAAATTTCTGCTACCTTGAATTCCTCCCCAGAAAATGTTTTCTGCTTTTCTACTGCATGGTCAGGCTGCAAATTTTCCAAACTTTTATGCTCTGCTTCCCTTTTAAATATAAGTTCTAGTTACAGGTCATTTCCTTGTTTATACAAATGAGTGTAGGCTTTTAGAAGCATCCAGGTCAAATCTGAACACTTTGCTGCTTAGAAATTTCTTCTGCCAGATACCCTAAATCATCTCTCTCAAGTTCAAAATTCCACAGATCTCCAGGGGAGGGCACAATGCCAGGAGTCTCTTTGTTAAAGCATAGGAAGAGTAACCTTCACTCCAATTCCCAATAAGTTTCTAATCTCCATCTGAGACCACCTCTGTCTAGACTTTATTGTCCATATCACTATCAGCATTTTGGTTACAACTATTCAACAACTCTAGGAATTTCCAAACTTTTCCTCATCTTCTGTTTTTTTTTCTGATCCTTCCAAACTGTTTCAACCTCTTCCCATAACCCAGTTCCAAATTTTCAGGTATCTTGATAGCAATGCCCCACTTCTCTGATACCAATTTTTTATTAGTCCATTCTCACACTACTATAAAGAACTACTTGACTCACTCCTGTAATCCCAGCACTTTGGGAGGCCAAGGTGGGCAGATCACTTGAGGTGAAGAGTTTGAGACTAGCCTGGCCAACGTGGTTAAACCCCATCTCTACTAAAATACAAAAATTACCTGGGTGTGGTGGTAGGCACTTGTAATACCAGCTACTAGAGAAGCTGTGGCAGGAAAATCACTTGAACCCAGGAGGCAGAGGTTGCAGTGAGCCAAGATGCCACTGCACTCCAGCCTGGACAACAGAGTGAGACCTCATCTCAAACAAAACGAAACAAACTAAAACAAAACAAAAACAACTACTTGTGACTGGTAACTTATGAAGAAAAGAGGTTTAATTGATTCAAAATTCCACAGGCTGTACAGGAAGCAGGGCTAAGAGGTCTTAGGAAACTTACAATCACAGCAGAAGGATGAAAGGGAAGCAAGCATGTCTTACCTTAGTGGAGCAAGAGAGAGAGAGTGAAGGGGGAAGTGTGACACACTTTCAGACACTAGAATCTTGTGAGAACTCACTCATTATCATGATAAGAGCAAGGGGGAAATTTGCCCCCATAATCCAATCACCTTTCATCAGGTCCCTTCTCCATCACTGAGGATTACCATTCAACCTAAGATTTGGGCAGGGACAGAGAACCCAATATCATCACATCCATATTTCAGGCAATAAAAGAGAATCAGAGAAAGCTACACTGTATTAAATGGTGACAGTGAATTGTGGATGGGCTCAGATTCTTGCCAACTAGGTTAGCTACTCCTTTTCTTATGTGGTGAGGTGGGAACAGAAATCTCACCTCTATGGAAATATGAGACGAGGCTGAGTATTATGGCTTCTTCTTTCAGAAAGAGGAAATAGAAGATGCCATAAAATGGGGGTAGGGGAAGAAGGCAATGTTTTCTGCATTGGAGTAGGGTCAGGAACATTCTGAGGTCACAAAGAAGACATTCTGTTTTGGTTGAGTTGACTTTTGAACCTGTATTATTCCCCACCAATTTCATCTTTCAGTTTATTTTTCCTATATCTCTACCAATGTCCTCTGACTTCCTTTCCCATAATTTCTTCTTCCTAAACCATTGCCCTTATGCCAGCCTACTGTTACTGACTGAGGCTTACATAACTGAAAAATACAATTATTCCACTGGTACTGTTGTAGCCACATAAGCCTTTGGGTATGTCTCTGCTTGGGAGGAGGGAGTGGCATGGGGAGATGGCTGTTGTATGCACAGGCTGGCAAGAGCCTTGAAAATTAATCAGTGACCTGCGGGAGGTTTGCAGAAATGTCCTGAATGTGGCCTTGAATCTTATTGGGGGGTTATCACAGAAAGAGATAAGGAAAGAGCATGAGGAAAATGTGTCTTCCTTGACAGTACAGAGCGGCAAGCGTATCACCTACAGGATTCTGAAGCAAGGTCAGCATTATGAAAAGTCACAGAAAAATGACAGCCACCCCAGAAAGCCAGGTTGAAACCTTGAGGCTCCCAGAACTGGAGGAAAGGTCTCAAACATCTTTTGTGTGGAGAATGCCATTTCCTACTCATGGCTTCCGCTATCACCTGTGCACCAATGTCTCTTACGTTCGTAGCACCAACCTATCCCATGAACTCTAGATCTGCGTATGTAGGCACATCCTGTTCCAAAATGAGCTCGTCATTTTTACTCCTAATCACCCCTTCTCCTGTGTTTCCTGTAATGGGCAGATAAAGCAGAATGGGATAAATGGTACCTAGATAAACAAAACAGAAACCCCTGCTAAGGCAATTCACACACCATGTAGCCCCAATGTCTCTATGCAATTGTCAGTGTTATTTCAGGTACTGCAAAATATAGTATTCACCATTCCCCACTTGAATTCTTAACTAATTGAGAAATGAGACAAAACAGGCAGCAGATAGAGGAACAAAACACCCCTGAGCGTTCAGAGGAGGCACTTACTGAGGTTTCTGCTTTCCACTGGTCCAAGCAGTGATGGAAAGAGAGACCAAATCATTGAAGTTCATGGACTACCTCTAGCCTTTGTAGCTATGTTAACTAAATGACAATCTTTCATCTGCCCTTCTTGACTCTAAATTGCATAGTGTAAAATGAGGATGAAAATTCAAATAAGGGAACAAATAGTTGTAAGGGTCCAGGGTAGGAAGAGTTAATTTGACCTAAGGGTTTGGAGAAAAGTTTGACATAAGGGGTGATGGATGGATGAGGTGGATCTTGAAAAAGGAGCTGGTGTTTGCTAGGAAGAAAAAGAATGCATTCTCTGTAGAAAGATGGTAGGTGCAAAAGTGTGGTGGTAGAGGAGTTCACCTTTTTGGGGGAACGTCTACTGTGTCTCGAGTGTATAATATGTGGGTAAGTTGGGGAGTGGGAATCTTTTAATCAGGTAAAGTGCAAGGAAAAGTATATATTTGGGACAAGGATGGCCAAGGATGAGGGCATCTCCCAGGTCTTATCCTGGCAGGGACAAAAAGTTGGGTCTTTGGAGAAAGTTCTCTTGCCGATGAAGGAAATTGTCCCTCTAATAGTCCTGCTGCTCTCAGGTTAGCCACCAGAGCTGGGGTCCTGGCTTCTTCAATGTGGGACAGAAAAGCCTCACTCTTTTACAAAGCATCACATCAATCCACCGAGTGGTTGGGTGAGAGTTGCTACTTGAAACCCTTCACAGGCACTTACATTTTTTAAAGACATAGGCAAAATGCCAGAGTAGAAATGGGAATCTTTTGAACCTGTAAGCACAATTAAGTTTCATCTTTCAGGATCAAAGGATTGAGTGAGTTTATTTTTTCCAGAAACGTTCACAAAAGCCACTTTGCAAGGTCTGGCATGTTAGACGTGTCACATCAAGGGCACTTGTGTTTTTACTTTGGAAGGGAAAGTGCTGCTGCCACCCCCCACTTTTTAAAGAAATGGATACTTCTGATGATGTGAGTGCAGTGCTGGGTCATTTTCTCCTGGGAAGCATTTCTTTTTCCCACAGAGGCTGTGAAAAATAGGAATTTCTACAAAAGGATCAGGAAGATATCAGGAGAGGAATGTGCATATCCCTGTTCTTCCCCAAAGAGCTGGCAAGACTGGCTTGGAGGAAAATACCATAAAGAGTATCCAGAATGTGCCAGACAGTTTAGTCACTTTTTAAAGAATCGTAAAAGTTAGTATATTTCCTTTCTTATTATACAGGTGAGGAAATTGAGCACCAGGACCATTTAGTTTATGATGCCATGATTCATGCTCTTCCCAAGGCATCACATGTTTTCTCTGGAGTATTGCACCAGAAATTAGGTACAATCTTCATTTTTTCCTTCTTCTCCTACTAAACCATATTTCTGCATCTATTCTGTCACCCTGAGCCAGTGGCCCACCATTGCCTTGTTCTTGGCAGACCTGGGAAAAGTCTTCAAGGTTTGACTTTAAAGAAATGGGACTAACGTTTGTTCAACCAGGAGCGGTGGCTCACACCTGTAATCCCAGCACTTTGGGAAGCTGAGGCGGGCGGATCATGAGGTCAAGAGATCAAGACCATCCTGGCCAACATGGTGAAACCGTGTATCTATTAAAAATACAAAAAATTAGCTGAGCGTGGTGGCGTGAGCCTGTAGTCCTAGCTACTGGGGAGGCTGAGGCAGGAGAATTACTTGAACCCGTGAGGCGGAGGTTGCAGTGAACTGAGGTCGTGCCACTGCACTCCAGCCTGGTGCCTGGTAATGGAGTAAGACTCTGTCTCAAAAAAAAAAAGAAAGAAAAGAAAGAAATGGGACTAATATTTGTTCAATCCCCAGAGGACTAGTATCCCATGGCTAGGTACTAACTCACATGATCAATAGCACTGTTATGACATTTCCAGGACTTTCCTTATACATTGCTTTCTAGTGGGTAAGCACCATCAAAAGCATCACTGCATTATAACTAAAACTTCTCTTTATGTTCATATTTAAAAAACTTAAGGTATGCTTCTTAAAGATAATTTGGCTTTTCAAAAATTTAAAGATGAAATTGTCCACATTTCTACTAACCACCACAGTAATACCTGGTGTTTTCTTTTCTAATGTTTATAGTTAAACCATTTTTGAACCAAGACATTTGAATTCTGACTTCTTCATCTATAAGTTGTGTCCATAGACAAGTTATGTAATTTATTTTATTTTATTCTTTTGTGAGACAGAGTCTCGCTCTATCACCCAGGCTGGAGTGCAGTGACATGATCTTCGCTCACTGCAACCTCTGCTTCCCAGGTTCAATTGATTCTCCTGCCTCAGCCTCCGCAAGTCGTTGGGATTACAGGTGCGTGCCACCACACCCGGCTAATTTTTGTGGTTTTGGTAGAGACTGGGTTTCACCATGTTGGTCAGGCTGGTCTCGAACTCCTGAGCTCAGGTGATCTGCCTGCCTTGGCCTCCCAAAGTGCTGGGATTACAGGTGTGAGCCACCACGCCTGGTCAAGTTATGTAATTTATCTGAACCAAAGTCTCCTGCCTTGCTGCTGCTTGTCATGAGGATGAAATAAAGGACTGCATGGAATGTGCCCGCCACAGAATTGCTCTTTTGTAGCCATCTTCACTGCCATCCAAGCTTATGAATCTGCACCTAGTTGACGATGAACATTGTTAGTTGAGTGGAATTGAAAGTGAATGGCTCATTCACAAAACTGATAGGCTATGAAACTAGTTTGGACAAGCTTTGCTTTTCTTAAGAAGGTCAAAGACAGCTGTTGCATTTGCTGGAATCATAAACTGATGCCACATGCTGTAAGCTCTGTCTTCTAAGGAACATAGTGACTTTTCATTTTGGGATTTTGACATTAAAGAAAAATTACAGTTGACCAGAATGTGACTCCCATAGGGCAGGAGTCTTCCCTCTTTTATTTATTTATTGTATCAGTAGTCCCTGGAGCAATAGCTGGCACATGATAAGTTTTCAGTTTCTATTAGTTGAATAAATGTATGGTTAAATAGGCACTCAACAGTTTTATCAAGGGATACTCACTGTGCTTTTCATCCACTCATTCATTTATAAACATGCATGCTGTGTTCACCACGTTCTTGGCATTATGCCATGTCTCCGTGGAGTGGTCAGATGTGAACTGGGCATGGACCTGACCTCAGGGAACTTGTGGGGCAATAAGGGAGATAAGCCATGTTATAAATGCCTCTATTCCAAGGAATAAATAGTAAGTGAGGAGAAAAGTACTTAGACAATATTATGGGAGTTTTCAGGGGGGAGACATCACTGGTAGCTTGTTGAACAAGGGTGTCAATAACTTTTGAACAGACTTTTCAAGGTTGTGTATATTCTTTGTTTAACTGACCAATGAAGAAAATAATCAGCTATTTGTAGAAAACTTAGTTAGATACACACATACACACACAAACACACACACACACACACACACACCTGTTGACTGAATTGACCAGCCTTCTAACTTAATCATTTGATTCATTCAAAGTAATCCATCTTTTATGGATATCAGTGCTCCTGCATGTATTTATGTGGCAAATGAGAAATTAGCCTGGCTCAGCGTCTTGCCTCAACTCTACACACTGAGAATTCTGACTTCAACAATTCATTAAAACTGTGCATCAGTGCCAAGATCTCCCTTGCTTCCTTCCCCCTCTCTTCTTCATTAAAACACCATGATTATGCAATCCTATTCCTCTGCCCAGGGCTCATTCTAAAGTGTCCTTATGCAAATACTGCTGCTGCTGATGACAGTGATTGGCACCATGGACAGCAGGGGAGGGCGGCAGCCAGCATGTGCTCCTCTCCTAAATCCAGTTTGGCAAAATGCTTTGTCTGGGATGGACCATAAGTCACTGACAGTTCCAGCTACATGGAAGAGCAGGAGGCAAAGGGGGAAGAGAAAAGGAAGCAGCAAGAGGAAGGCAGAATGGTAAGCTGAATGGATGAATCAGTACATCATAGACTTTTAGGCTCTGGAAAAGTTTTGCTCTAACGTGATCTAATATTAAAATGGTACAGATAAAGGAGCTGGGGCCAGCACAGTGACCTGACCTGCTCAGGAGCATGCAGCTGGAGGTGAGAACACGCAGCTAACACCACACTTACCTTTCCATATGCTGCTGCTGTGTCCTAACATTCAAGTGGAGCAGTGGGAGGTGAGCAGTCACAGAGCGCGGCCCTGCACCAGTCCATTTGCAGGTGGGATTTCTTTCTTCTTGGCTGCCTTCTGATGACCAAATGGACACACAGTATCTGGATCCTGGAAAAGAATGAAGTTCTTGGCTTTGAGAAACTAGCCCATGAAGAAGAAAGGCTGTGTGCAAAGGGGTGAGGGATCCTGAACGAAGCAGCTGTTGAGCAGAGAGAAGAAAAATATGGAGAAGCACAGTCCCACCAGCAACAGGCATTACCACCTTGATACTCCTTATGCCTAAACTCAGTGCTTTCCAAACTAGCCATTGAACTACACCAAATGAAAGTAAACAGAACAGCCCTTCAAACTTCAACCTCCCCCAAGTCTCTCTCATACACTTTAAACCTCTCTATTCTCCAAACTCCCCTAACCCTCATTCAAACCCCCAACCTCCCGGAAACTCACAACTGTCACACAAAACAACTTTGTGGAGTTGCCGGCAGCCTGATTGAGGCCAACTCAATTTTCTGTGCCTTGAATGTGAAACATGTTGAGGTCAGAGGACTCTCTCCTCCCTCCTCACTGTGCCCTTCATGGGCTCCTGGGCAAGATTAGGACAGGATGCTCCCTCTACTTCTCAGGGGCTACAGGAAGCCAGTGAGGGCTCTCTCAGGCCCTTTCCCAGCCTACTCCTTCCCCACTCTGGCTCAGTGAGGAGTTCCACTTTGAGGATGCACTTAGTTTCTGGGGAGTGAACCCAGTGCCTAAAAGGGAGCAAAAGTCTCTGTTTTCTATGTCTATGTCTATTGTAGACCCCCTTACACATTCTTGGTGCAAACTCCAGTTGTGGGATGGTTGTGCTCACTTGAGATGTAGGCGGGAGATAGCGTGAGGGAGCTGTTCTTAAAGACTCCACCAGCATCAAACTCTGTTACAACCTTTCTAATACTTTTATCCTTTTTCAGTCTTTTTCTTTTTTTAACCGAGTCAAAAAAATCCTTTTATCTCAGCGGTCCCCAGCCTTTTGGCACCAGAGATGGGTTTTGCGGAAGACAGTTTTCCTATGGACAGTTTGGGAGATGGTTTCAAGACGGAATTATTCCACCTCCTATCATCAAGCATTAGTTATATTCTCATAAGGAGCATGCAACCTAGATCTCTCACACGTGCAGTTCAAAATAGGATTTGCACTCCTATGAAAATCTACTGTTGCCATTGATCTGACAGGTGGTGGAGCTCAGGCCATAATGCTAGCTTGCCTTCTGATCACCTCCTGCTGTGCGGCCAGTTTCCTAACAGGCCATGGACAGGTGCCAGTCCGTGACCCTGGGGTCGGGGATCTGTGTACTAGGCACTATTCCAAGTGTTTCTGTGTTTTGTATGATCCTCACAGCCTTCTGAGGGAAGCACTCTTATTATTACACATCTGACATATGTGAAGATTGAGATACAGAGAGGTTAAGTAACCTGCCTATGTGCCTGGTGAGGGGTGGAGGCAGTGTTTGAAGTCAGGCAGTCTAACTACAAAGTGTGTGCTGTTAATGAGCGCTCTGTCTTTTTGTTTCAGTCTTGCACTGTGACTCCTTAAATCTTAGAAGCTAAGAATTTGATATTCTAGGTAATTTCTATAATGATTTCCCCATGTACTCTTTTTTTTTTTTTTTTTTTTTTTTTTTTTTTTTTTTTTTTTGAGACAGAGTCTCACTCTGTCACCCAGGCTGGAGTGTAGTGGTGTAATCTCGGCTCACTGCAACTTTCACCTCCCAGGTTCAAGCAATTCTCCTGCCTCAGCCTCCCAAGTAGCTGGGATTATAGGCATGGCACCACGTATAGCTAATTTTTGTATTTTTAATAGAGACAGGATTTTGTCATGTTGGCCATGCTGGTGTTAAACTCTGGACTCAGGTGATCCACCAGCCTCAGCCTCTCAAAGTGCTGGGATTACAGGCCTGAGCCACCGTTCCTGGCCTCCCTGTGTATTTTTGTTTGAATGGCACAGGCCATGGAATGCAAGGTACATATGGAAGCCGAGGTGGAGAAAAGCCATCAGTTACTCAACATACCTAGTGACTTTACACACCATAAATATTTTGAGAAGATTAATTTGAAAAGCATGGTAAGATAAGACCATTATTTTATGGAGCGACAGGCCCCTATTGTCATGTTGAGTCCTGTGGGTTATTTATGTCTGGCTACTTCTTTGCTTCTGATGGGGCACCTGAGTCAAGGCAGGACTGAAACAGGAATGGACAGATCAAGGGAGTACGAGGCCTGCGGGCCCATATGTCTCCACTCTCCAGTCTTTAATATGTGGCAGACGAAGCGAATCAAACATGGCCACATTTTCTGGTGAATCCAGATACTACATCAAGTTTTTCAGTCTTCTGCTAAAAAGCAGCTTTTACTGCAGAGTGAAGTTTGCATAGAAGACAAAATCCACTTACTATGGCTAACTGGAAATAATGAGAGGGACATATGCATAGATCAGCACAAAGCTAGGTAACCTGAATTACAAAATGTGGCGTGCTATCTGAGATTTGGAGGCCCCAACCCCTTCATGCCCTGCACCTATTCTTTGTGGTGGATACCAGCTAAGCCAGAGTTGTCCAATCTTTTGACTTCCCTGGACCACATTGGAAGAAGAAGAGTTGCCTTGGGCCACACATAAAATACACTAACACTAATGATAGCTGATGAGCACACACACACACACACACACACACACACAATCTCATCATGTCTTTAAGTAAGTTTCAGAATTTGTGTCGGGCCACATTTGAAACCATTCTGGGTTGCATGTGGCCTGTGGGCTGGGAGCTGGACAAGCTGGAGCTAAGCACATAATCCATGAGCACAGCTCAGACTTCTAGAAACCTTGAAATCCATGTTCAAGAAAGCCGAAGGCATTCCTCCTATCCATTGAAGGGTTGACTTTCAATTCTAGACCAACTGTCTTTTGGATCATTAAATTCCACTCCTGGGGAGAACTTGCCTTACCCCAAGTGTGTGCTAATATCCCTGGGCTATGGAAGGGTAGTTATCCTCCCAGTAAAAGACAGAAAACACGAACTGGGAAGAGCATTTCAGTAAAGCAGATCTTCATGGAGCAAAGGTGTCCCATATCTTAACTCACTTATGTATGGGTGTTACTACGTTCTGGGCACCATTCTAAGCCTCTTGCACATAATTCATTGGGTTCCTCACAACAATTGTATGTGGATGGTTATATCATTATTGCTTATGGGGTGACTGAGGTACAGAGAGGTTATGTAACTTGTCATAGTTTCTATAGCAAGTTAGTACCAAAATGAATGTAGAATTCAAGCAGTCTGGTTTCTGAGCTATGTAGTTCTCACATTACTGATTAATAGCCTTACATAAGAAACGACAGGAAGTCCCAACCACAATGACAGTAAGGCTGTCTTAGGAATGGAAGAGCTGTTCTGTTATACCTGACCACATATCTGGTGGGCTTATGCTTGGGTTTTGAAAGGAGGACTTGATACTGGGGCTGGAAGTGAAGGAAGACACATTAATAAAGTACACCCTATGTGCCAGGGACTGTGTTAAATGCCTTTACAAGTGGTTTATCTTATTTGTTCCTTTGTGTCCTACCATTATCCTTCTTTCACAGATGATTCCTGAGAAGGAAATTGACTCTTTCAAGCCCACTCAGCTAGACAGGGGTGGAGTTAAAATTCAAAGCCCACTCTGTCTGCCATTGGACTTAGTATCTTATTCTACTCTAGGAAGGCAAAGGTGAACATCCATCTCCAAAGGAAAAAAATGAAGTTAACTTGGTAATTTAGAACTCTGGTGCTTTGCTATTTGAAGGCATCTTCTAGTTTCTCTGTGACTTGGGGAGAGATAGTGACAGGTTGGTAGGGGTGGGGAGAACTTGTGAAATCTTTGCTAGATTCATCAGAAGCCAGTAATTACTGAGCCAGTATTAGTGATTTCAGACTACTCTCTGTCGTCCATGACCTAAGCCAAGGTTTTGCTAGAAGGCAATTAAATGTTCCAACTTAAAATAAGTTAGACTTAAGAAAAGAGAAATAAATAACAAAGTGTGGAAGCTCAAACTCAAGATGATCCTTCATCCTTCAAGATGATCATTCATTTCTGCAACTGAGAATGAGAATGAGATCAGCATTTTTCTACCTGTTTTACTGGATGTAAGTAATGGCTTCTTAGAAGTGCTGAAGTTCTATCATTTTCAAGGTTACAGGGAGTCTGAAACAAGCAATTATATTAAGAGGCAATTTGAAGGTAATGCCAACAGAACTTACTGATAGTCAAGAGGTACATACGTAAAGAAAGAGAGGGGAAGGTCAGATTTTTGGTTTCAGTTACTGAATAACTTCTGAGAAAGAGCAAGCTGAGGTTTGGGCAAGATTAGAGAATCTAAGGTCTTTTCAAGTTTAACTGTCCTTGACCCTCAATTGAGGCAGAGAGCAGGTGCAAAGCTGCCCTCCTGCTTAGCTCAGATGATATTTTAAGAAGATATTTGGGGAGCAGCTGCAGCAGTCACAGGAACAAAGTCTGAGTGTGCATGAAGCTCTGATGAGGGCTGAGAGGCAAGAATCTTGGCATCTGGGCCAAGTCTTGAGCAGATTTGCTGAACTGGCACAGGAGAAGTGGGGACTCTCCCTAAGACTAGGCTGCCTGGTCTAGAGCCATATCCCACATCTTGTATTGTGTCCTTTGCTGCCTAAAGGGCACACAGGGACTAATTAGGGGATGTCAAGAGCCACCTTTAGTGCCTTGGAAAAGTCTGGACTACAGAAATCATCACCATTTCAATCACTTTCCCTTATGCAGTGGTGTTAGGGTTTACTATGTATGTTCACATACGTTATACCATTTGCTTCTTGCTGTAATCTGGAAGAAGTAGATTCACTTGTCTGTATTTTATAAATGGAGAAACTCTCTTTTTCCCTCTTTTCTACATTCATTTTAGGTTAAGGAGGTACATGTGGAAGTTTGGTACATGGGTATACTGTGTGCTGTTGAGGCTTGGTGTATGACTGATTCCATCACCAAGGTAGGAAGCATAGTATCTAACAGGTAGCGTTGCAACCCATGCTCCCCTCCCACGCCCCCTCCCACGCTCCCTGCTCAAGCAGTCCTCAGTGTCTGTTGTTCCTATCTTTGTGTCCATGCGTAGTCAATGTTTAGCTCCAATGTGAGAATATTCACTATTGTTCTTTTCTATGTTAATTTGCTTAGGATTATGGCCTCCAGCTGCATTCCTGTGGTTGCAAAGGACACAATCTAATTCTTTTTTTACGACCATGTAGTATTCCATGGTGTATATGTACATCATTTACATATATAACATGGAATATGCATATACAAATGAGAGAGATGTAGCCTCTCTCTCATCAATCCCAGCATTGATTATCTGATTGACTATGTATGGGTCACATCATTATTTCTAGACTGATGACTAAGGCAGGTGCATCTAATGTTCCAACTGGCCAGGCCTAAGTCATGTCACCACCACAGGTACCAAACACAGAAATTGAGGTTTGGGAAGAGGGTGGTTCTTTTTAGGAAAATCAGGATACCACCACAGGAGAAAGGCATCTGAGCACTTAAGCAACATAACCACTACATAACCCACTACAACATCCTACCTTTTGCAATGTATTTAACTTCATATTTAAATAGAAATGATAATCCTTGTCTTGATTGAGGAGATCATTATTGTTTTTCATATGACTTGATTCTGTAGTTTTATAGCTTTAGGCAAAAATGGAAAAAACCTAAATGTTCAATAATATAAAAGAATGGAAAACAGCTATTTGTCCCCAAATTTATATCAATATTATATGCAACAGTGAAACTGGAAAGGTTCCTTTGTCCCCCTCTCAGAGCATGCAATGGGAGTGTGGCTCACTTCTTCTGCCCCACTGCTCAAACCTCTATGGGAAACCTGCAGATGGGCAGGTTGTGGGGCTCTGACCCCACAACAGTGTCCACGGGTGAATGTTTATAGCTGAAGCCCCAGTGGGTGTGTGTTACAGAGTGCTATTTCAGTTAAGCCATCTGTAGGCAGCTTGTGTTAGCTCAATTAAACCCCTGCCTTATCTTAAGGACAGAGGGCTTTCTTTATCCCAGTGTTTTTATCTTGGTGTACGGAAAGAATTGGATCACACGTTCG
This sequence comes from Aotus nancymaae, assembly GCF_030222135.1. NCBI lineage: Eukaryota > Metazoa > Chordata > Mammalia > Primates > Aotidae > Aotus > Aotus nancymaae. Next base: position 79,912,939 of record NW_026988450.1, on the reverse strand, counting down.
TTTGAAGAATGAGTGCAAGGTTTTATTGAGTGTAAGTAGCTCTCAGGAGATGGGGGAGCCAGAAGGGAGATGGTTTCCCCTGGAGTCAGACCACACAGCCTCCTGGGCTCTCCTCTGACTGTCTCAGCCAAACTCTACATCGTTCCTCCAGTTGATGGCCTGCTGGCATCTGCCAGTGTGCTCTCCATGTCCTCTTGACATCCAGCCACTTGTGTGTTCCTCTGCTGGTGTGTTTCTCTCAACGCCCAGCAGCTTGTGTGTCTGCCTGCTAGGGTCTTGGAGTTTTATAGGCACAGAATGGGGATGTGGCAGGCCAGGGTGGTCTTGGCAAATGCAACAGTTGGGTGCCAAGGAAGGAGTGCCTGTCCTCATCTAGGTCAGTGGGTACAGACCAGGGGTGGAGCCCTCACCAGGGACCACACCCTTCTCTTCCCAGCACTTTCTTGCCCACCTTCTGTATCAATAGTAAAAATTTGGGATGCATAATAGTATGTGCATGTGCTATGGACTGCGAGCTCCATGCCAGGCCCTGAGCTATGTACAGCACTCATTCTTCACAAGACCTCTCTCAGCTACTATCATTTCCCTGATACAGATGAGTATCTGACTTCATTTGTTTCAGATTACAAATCTGGAAAACAGAGGTTCTGGGAGTCAAACAGTATTATTTACATACAACAGAATCTCAACTCAAACTAGCTTAAATAGATGAGAAGTCAGTGTTTTTGTCTCATCTATCCTGGAATCTTGGTAGTCTATTTAAGTCACACAGGTGTGGTGCTACAAGGCCTTGAATTATGAGCATCAAATCACATTCTACCAGAAGGCTATTTTTCCAGTCACCCTCAGGTAGTCTGCTATCTTCAGGACACCTTAAGAAAGAGAGGTTATGGTAAGGATTACTGCATATCGGAATGCTGCTGACCTGAGATGCTGCCAGGAGCATCCTGGATGCAGAGATTGCTATTCTCTGTCTTTCTCATTAATGCGATAGTCTCTAGGCACCTCCATTTCTTTCTGTGTCTCTGCCCCATTCTCTTACTTGCTGGCCAGTATTCTCACTCACCTCCATAGCAAATTGCAGAGGAGACGTGTATAATTGGCTTTGCTGGTTACTCTTCCTCTCCTTCAGGTTTTTGCTCTAGGCTACTTCAGGGATCACTAACCAGGCTATTGATGGGACATTTTGGATCAGACTTCCTTCCTGGTTCAGTCATACTCCTCAGACCAAAGACTCTGGTAGTGCTCTTTCCCTGAGGAGGGAATTGCACATGGGCCAGTAGTTTGAGGTGGAAGGGGCGAGTACCATGAGTGGTACATTTAGTATACTGAGCATTTAGTTTACTGAGAAAACATATGGTTTTGAGGACAGCCCCTATAGATCAGATATCTGCATAACTCACAGAGGGAGTATAAAGTCTCTGACTCCTTTGTAACTGCTTAGATTTCTTTGTAAGAATAAGGGAAATACACATTTTTCTCATAACTTTACTTTCCCTGATTTTTTTTCATTCTTGCTTGGCCTTTTAAGCTTATGGAAAGCACTATAAATGTTGATGGATAGGCAGCAGATATCAAAATTACATGAAAACAAAATTGGCCAAATCCCTTTACAACAACCTAGCAATTAAATCAACACTAGAAGTAGATGATGAGTCTGTGCTTCTCCCTTTATAGATGAAAACATGATGACCCAGAGAGGGGAAGTGACCTGACCAAGGTCATGGTCAATTAGTAGCAAAGCTGTGAAATTAAACTTAGATCCACCGACTCTTTGGGGCCTTTTGAACCTCATACTGTGGGAATATATGGAGGGTTGGATGACACAAGTGAGAAAAATCTTGGCTTGAGCTATTTGCATTTGGCAGACTTTCTTGGTCTTCTCTGTTGACTCAGATCTGGGAAAAGTCTCCTCCAGCTTTCCCCCAGCATTGGCCTGGACCAGCTGCAGGTTCCCACTGTGAGGTGACCATGTGGAGAGGTGGGCTGAGCATTTTCATTTCATAGGCCATTAGCTCTTGGCACAGTAACTTTTGCAGTATCCCTGACCTCAAAGGTCTTAGACTGCCTGCTAGTTTGGAGGAAAAGGCTATGGTTTGGGAATCTGGATGGACAGAGCAAATTAACAGGGCTGAATTTGGTTGGCAGAAAACTGCCATTGACTGCTGAGAATTTCACCCTGAGATGACCTGTCCTAATTTTGATTTTTTTCCTCCCTCAAACCTTTGTGTATTCACTGTTATTCAAGGAGAGAAAGACACAGGGAGGCAGAAAAGGAGACTGAGAGAGATACAAGGAGACAAAAAACCAAAACCATAAAGAATTTGTGAAACATAAACAACATGCAAAAGGGAATAGACAGTCAGAGGGATCAGAAAGACAAGGAAGAAAACAATGATTTATTGACAATGGGAAAAGAAGAAAGAGCTCTAGATGGAAGAGATGCATGGTGCCATAGAATGGAATATAGAGATTCTAACAAGACCCTCTGATGGTGTCAATGAGATAAATTTCCCCAAGGTCATCTAGAGCTAAGCCGCAGAGTGAGTACTGGAAATCAGATTGTCTAATTGTTTCTCTGGAAAGTATTTAGTTTCCTGCAATCAAAGATATCTGATAAATATTTATTGGGTAAATACACGGAGACTGAGCTGGTCAAGGGACTCCAACCATATCAAATGAGCGATGCTTGCAGTTGGTAATAGCCTGGAAAAGAGAAGCCTCCAGAGAATATGACAAGTGCCTTCAAATATTTGCAGGGCCACTATTTGGAATAATGCTTAGGTTTAATGTATTTGTGCTTTAGGATTAAACCAGGACCGGCAGGTAGAAGTTACAGTTAGATGGCTTTAGGGCCAATATAAATGGTCTACACAATCAGAGAAGCACATTGCTCATACCTCAAGGTTTGTAAGAAACTTCTGAACTACCAGTTGGCAGGAATGTTATAGCTGGAATTGAAGCATTCATATACAGTGAAGGCAATGGCTTTCTCCATGCCTTTTCTCCACACTTGGAATGTTTTCTTTTGTTCAGCAATTTCTACCTAATTTTCAAGAATTCTAATCAGTGGTCATCCAGAATGGGTGCAGGCCACCTGTATGTCCCCTGAAACTGGATACAGAGGTGTTTTTGTGTGGAGGGGAGGGGATTAGCTTATCTGTTTTCAATGCACCACCCAGCTGTCTTTCTTGTGTAGTTCTGGGTAGACTTTATCAATGAGATGAACTTAAGCAAGATTTGGAAGGTGGAATAATTAAAGACGAGGCCACTGAAAGTTGTGGTGACCAGGTGGTGGCTTTGCAGACCTCTGCATGAACTCCCACTTCATAGCGGAGGCCAAACTGCAGATTTCTGAGTCCCACTCAATTCCTGTTAGGTCAGAATCTTAAGATTTGAGAAATCACTTGGAAGGGGCCAGTTAGGATACATAGTAGAAGTTTTCTTTTTCTTTCTTTCTTTCTTTTTTTTTTTTTTTTTTTTTTGTGACAAAGCCTTGCTCTTGTCCCCCAGGCTAGAGTGCAGTGGCATGATCTCAGCTCACTGCAACCTCCACCTCCCAGGTTCAAGTGATTCTCCTACCTCAGCCTCCTGAGTAGCCGAGATTACAGGCATCTGCCACCAAGCAGAGTTAATTTTTGCATTTTTAGTAGAGACGGGGTTTCACCATGTTGGCCAGGCTGGTCTCAAACTCCTGACCTCAGGTGATCCACCTGCATCAGCTTCCCAAAGTGCTGGGATTACAGGTGTGAACCACTGCACCTGGCAGAAGTTTTCTTTGTAGGAACTTCAGTGTATGGAGTGAAGGAGAAAAGGCAACTCAGGGATAACATTCCGGAGACTATGAATGAGCATTGACTACCCAAATTTTGGTCCTGATAAACAGTAATCCTCCAGACAGTGTGCCTTGCTATGAAGCCTGGGTTTGAATCCTGGGTCCTCCATTTTCTATCTTTGCAAATTTGAACAAGTTTTTAAACCTCTTCGATCCTACTTTTATTTGTAAAGTAGGGGCACAGTAGTGTCAATCTCACAGGGTTGGATTTTTTCTCCCATTTATGTATGCATTCATGAAATATTTATTGAGCACCTACAGTGTGCCAGACCATTTAATCTAAATTACAGGTACTATTGCCTTTACTTTTAGCCTATCACAGGTGGTTTTAGAGGTCAGATGTAACGATATTTGTATATTTCTGAATCCACTATTCAAAATGGTGAGCATTGCAGATTCTTCAGCAAATTTTCATATAGAAATAGGCCCTGCTCCCCCAAATTCAGGGATGGGTGCCGATTCAGGCATAGCCAACCACTAGGTCTCATTCTCTTGTGTTAATTGTAGTAGGGACTGGCAGGTGGCCTATGCAAGGTCAATCAGATCTATTTTGTAGGATTGTTATAAAGATATTGAGATAAAGATGTTTTCATTGTCCTGAAGGTGTCAAGGTATGAGGAAAAAAGTCTAAAGCTGCCGATACCATACTTTCACCACATAGAGAAGATGGGACTGTAGATGTGTTAGAGGGAAAGGTTCTTTTCTCTACCCCTGTGGTTGCTAAGAGGAAGGAATTTGCCAAAAACTCTCTTGGCATTTCACCCTCATGCACTCAGTCTCAGGGAAGCTGAACTACATCTGACCTGGTAGGTGTGGGAAGACAACCTAGGTACATGAAACCCCACATTGAGCTTTGCTCCTCCAGGCAAGCTACTTCCTTTTTTCCTGCTCTTCTTCCTCTTGGAAACCAGCTGCATGCAGGAGACAAAATAGCCCAGCCAGTGTCATCTGGGTGAGTAAATCTACCTAATTCTGAAATTAACAGTCCCATTTGCCTTCCATATTAAGCAATATCCTGTCACTTAGCCTTTCTCAATAACAAAAATGGTATTTGGGTCAATATCAGGACTTTTTTTGTTTTTGTTTGTTTATTTGTTTTGATTCTTTATTTGTTCAGAATCTTAGTAAGAAAGTTCCCATTATTTGGGAGTACTCATCAGAAACTTCAGTAGGAAAAGATATGCTGGGACAAATAGAAATAAGAAAATGAGGGAAGAACAAGAAGGCCTTGCAAAATAAGGCTCTTGTTTCTGAGAGTCACTATTGTATTTCACAAGCTACCTAGATATTCTTTCCAGCTATTTCAACCAGTATGTTTCAATTGTACTTTATCTATCTGAAATGGGTTTCTGTCAATAGAGACCAAATAGTCCTAATATAGGTAGTTTCTTTCCTCTTTTGCAATAATATCTGGTATAGTTTCAGATTGGGCCATTCTAATAGGTGTGTAGTGATATCTTACTGTTGTCTTAATTTGTAATTCTCCAATGGCAAATGATAGTGAGCATCTTTTCATATGCTTATTTGCCATCAGTATTGCTTTTGGTGAGGTGTCTGTTCAGATCTTTCCCCCATATTTTAATTGGGTTGTTTTCTTATTGTTGACATTTAGGAGTTATTTGTTTATTTTGGATATCAGTCCTTTATCAGATATGTGAGTTGCAAACATATTTTACTAGCATATGATTTGTCTTTGCATCCACAATGTCTGCCTCACAAGCAAAATTCTTCAATTTCAGTGAAGCCCCACATCAATTATTTCTTTCACAAATCATGCTTTTGGGGGCTTTATCTAAAAAGTCATTGCCAAATCCAAGGTCACATACATTTCACCTATGTTATCTTTGAGGAGATTAATAGTATATTTTACATTTAGCATTATGATTCATTTGGAATTAATTTTTGTTAAAGGTGTAATGTCAGTGTCTAGATTTATTGTATTTTATTTACATGTACATGTGCAGTTGTTTCAGCAGCATTTTGTGAAAAGACTTGCCTTTCTCCATTGCGTCACCTTTGCTTCTTTGGAGAGATCAGTTGATTATATTTCTGTGGATCTATTTTTGAGGTCTCCATTCTGTTCCACTGATCTATTTGTTTGTTTGTTTTTTCACCAATAGCACACTGTTTTGATTACTCTAGCTTTATAGTAAGCTTTGAAGTTGAGCAGTGTATATCCTCTGACTTATTTATCTCCTTCAATATGATACTGGCTACTTGGGGTCTTCTATATTTCCATATATACTTTAGAATCAGTTTGTTGATATTTGCAAAATAACTTGCTGGGATTTTAATTGACATTACATTAAATTTATAAATCAACTTGGAGAAACAGACATCTTAACAGTATTGAGTCTTCCTATCCATGAACATGGACAAACTCTCCATTTATTTAGATCATTGGCTTCTTTTATCAGAGGTTTGTAGTTTTCCTGATAATGTTCTTGTTTATATTTTGTTAGATTTGTACCTATTTTACTTTTCAATGCTAACATAAAATGATATTGTGTTTTCAATCTTAAACTTCTACTGTTCTTTCCTGGCATATAGGAAAAAATTGACTTTGGTATATTAACCTCATATCCTGGAACCACTTTATCATTGCTTATTAGTTACAGAAATTTATGATTGTTGTTAATTTTTTCAGATTTTCCAAATAACCAATCATGTCATAAATACACAAAGACAATTTTGTGTCTTCCTTCCTAATCTGTATCCTTTTAAATCTCATTTTCTTATTTTACTCTGCTAACTATTGCTTCCAGTATGATATTAAATATCAGTGATTAACCTTCTTACAGATCTTGGTGGAAAGCATCTAGTTTCTCACCCTTAAGTATAAGGTTAGATGTAGATTTTTTGTAGATGTTCTTTATCAAGCTGAGGAAATTGCCCTTTATTCCTAATTTGTCAACAGTTTTTTTTATGGATGGGTGTTGGATTTTGTCAAATGCTTTTTCTGCATCTGTTGATATGATCCTATGATTTTTCTTCTTTAATTAATTGATGTGATGGATTACATTAATTGATTTTTTATGCTTAAACCAGTCTTGTATATCTGGAATAAATTTTATTTAGGCATAGTGTATAATTTTTAAATATACACTATTTAAAAATTATATGTAAATATCATTATATATACATAGATAGATATATAGATATAGATATGTAGTTGGATTTTATTTGTCAATGTTTTATTGAGGACTTTTGCACCTATGCTCATGAGTCTGTAGTTCTCTTTTCTTGTAATGTCTTTGTCTGGATTTGGTATTAGAGTAATGCTGGACTTACAGAATGAGTTAGAAAGTATTCTCTGCTTCTGTCTTTTGGAAAAGATTGCAGAAATTGGCACAAATTCTTCCTTAAAGGTTTGATAAAATTTGACAGTCGACCCATTTGGGCCTGGTGTTTTCTCTTTTGAAAGATTATTAATTATCAACTCAATTTTTAAATAGCTATAGGGCTATTCAGATTCTCTATTTCTCTTGGAGTTTTGGTAGATTTTGTCTTTCAAAGAATAGGTCCATTTTATATAAGTTATCAAATTTGGGTATAGATTTTTTAAAAATAATTTCCTTATTATTTGTTTAATTTCCTCAACATCATAGGGAGATCGCTCTTTCATTTCTAATATTAATAATTTGTATTTTCTTTCTTTTGTTTTCTTAGCTTGTTTGGCTAGTGGTTTATCAATTTTATTGATCTTTTCCAATAATCAGCTTTTGGTTTTTAAACTTTTCAATGATTTACTGGTTTCAATTTCATTGATTTCTGCTATAATTTTTAACATTTATTTGATCCCTTTTTATTTTTTATTTTTTTGTACAGATAGGATCTCACCCAGGTTGGTCTTGAACTCTGGGACCTCAAGCAATCTTCCTTCCTCAACCTTGCAAATTGCTAGCATTACAGGCATGAGCCACCAGGCCTGGCCCCTTCTTTTTACTTTGGATGCAATTTGCTCTTTTTTTTTTTTTAATTTCTTAGGTAAATGCTTAGGTTATTGATTTTAGGTCTCTTTTCTTTTTTAATATATGCATTCGATGCTATAAATTTCCCTCTAGGCACTGTTCTCATTGCATCCCACATATTACAAGAAATTGTATTTTCATTTGTATTAGGTCAAAATATTTAAAAATTTCTCTGAAGACTTATTTTTTGACCCTTATGTCATATAGAAGTGTGTTTTATCTTCAAGTACTTGGAGATTTTTTTAGCTATCTTTCTGTTACTGATTTCTGTAAATTCCATTTTTGTCTGAGAGCGGAAATTGTATGATTTCCATTCTTTTAAATTGTTAGTCTGTGTTTTATGGCTCTGAATGTAGCCCATCTTAGTGAATGTTCTGTGTGAGCTTGAGAAGAATGTGTATTCTGCTGTTGTTTCATCAAGTATTTTCAAATGTCAATAAGATCCTGTTGATTGATGGTGCTGTTCAGTTAAACTACATCCTTTCTGATGTTTTTGGCTGCTGTATCTGTCCATTAATGGTACAAGGCTGTCAAAGTCTCCAGCTATAATAGTGTATTTATCTATTTCTCCTTGAAGTTCTATCAGTTTTGCCTCATGTATTTTGATGATCTATAGTTAGACACATACACGTTAAGGATTGTTATGTCTTCTGACTCCTTTGTCATGTAATGCTCCACTTTATCTATGGTAATTTTCCTTGCTCTGATGTCAGATTTGTCAGAAATTAATATAGTTACTTTAGTTTTCTTTTTCTTTTTATATATCTTTAGTATTAGCATAATATATCTTACTCCATCTATGTCTTTTTATTGAAATTGGGTTTCTTCTATACAACACATAGCTTGGTCTTATTTTTCAATCCTCTCTGACAGTCTATATTTTAATGATCTATTTAGATCATTAACACTTAAAATGACTACTGATACAGTTGGAATAATATCTACTTGGATTTGTTATTATTTTCTATTTGCTATGGTTCTTTTTTTTTGCTTTATTTCTTTTTCTCTTTCACTATTTCACTGCCTTCTTTGGTTTTACTTGAGCATTTTATAAGATTCAATTTTTCTTCTTTCTTGGAATATCAATTACACTTCTTTTCAAATTTAGTGCTTGCCCTAGAGTTTGCAATCATAACATTTACAACAAATCCAAGTCTACTTTCAAATAACACTATACTGCTTCATGGGTAGTACAAGTGCCTCATAAAAGCATGTTCCCAATGTGTCCTCCCTGTTCCTTATAACATCGCTGTCATTAATTTTACTTATTCATAAAGTATAATCTCTGAAAACATTTTTGCTGTGATGACTTTTTTTTTTTTTTTTTTTTGGAGACGGAGTTTTGCTCTTGTTACCCAGGCTGGAGTGCAATGGCATGATCTCGGCTCACTGCAACCTCCGCCTCCTGGGTTCAGGCAATTCTCCTGCCTCAGCCTCCTGAGTAGCTGGGATTACAGGCATGCGCCACCATGCCCAGCTAATTTTTTTTTTTGTATTTTTAGTAGAGACGAGGTTTCACCATGTTGACCAGGATGGTCTTGATCTCTTGACCTCGTGATCCACCCGCCTCGGCCTCCCAAAGTGCTGGGATTACAGGCATGAGCCACCGCACCCGGCCCCTGCTGTGATGATTTTGAACAAACTTCACCTGTTAGATCTACAAAGAGTATGAAAATTAAAGGATTTTACTTTACCTTCACTTATTCCTTCTCTAATACGCTCCCTTTCTTTAAGTACATCTGAATTTCTGATCTACGTAATTTTCCTTCTCCCTGAAGATCTTTTGACATTTCTAGCAAGTTATATCACTGGCACCGCATTCAGCTATTGTCTGAGAGAAGTCTTTATTTCTATTTTACTTCTGAAGGATAATTTTCTGGATACAGAATTTCTATGTTGGTAGGTTTTTTCTTTCACCACTTTAATATTTCACTATATTCTATTTGTACTTAAATTGCTTCTAATGAGAATTCTAATGTAATTTTTATCATTATTCACAAGTAAGGTGTTTAACATCCTGTTTCTTTCAGAATTTTATCTTTGTGTTTAATTTTTATCAGTCTGAATATTTTATATCTAAATGAAGATTTTTTGGGGGAGTGTTTGCCTTTCTTGGTGTTCTCTGAGCTTCCTGAAAGTGTGGTTTGGTAACTGTCATTAACTTTGGAAAATTCTCATATTTGAATTCTTCAAATATTTCTTCTGTTTCTTTCTGTGTTTTTTCTATTCTTGGTATTCCCATTATACATAAAATAGTTACATCTTTTGTTTTTTTTTTTTGAGACAGAGTCTTGCTTTGTCACCAGGTGCCAGGCACGATCTCGGCTCACTGTAATCTCTGCCTCCCGGTTCAAGCAATTCTCCTGCCTCAGCCTCCTGAGTAGCTGGGATTACAGGCACGTGCCCCCATGCCTGGCTAATTTTTGTATTTTTAGTAGAGACAGGGTTTCACCATGTTGGCCAGGATGGTCTTGATCTCTTGACCTCGTGATCCACCTGCCTTGGCCTCCCAAAGTGCTGGGATTACAGGCGTGAGCCACCATAGTTACATCTTTTTTAATTGTCCCACAGTTCTTGAAGGTTCTGATCTATTTTTAAAAATTCTTTTTCCCCTTGCTTTTAAGTTTGGGAAGTTTGTCTTGACATTTCTTCAAACCCACTGATTTTTTTTATTGCTTGTGTCCTATTTATTGATAAATCCATTAGAAATTTTCTTCATTTTTGTGTTTGAGTTTCTGATTTGTGAAATTCAGTTGTTATTTTTTTCTTAGAGTTTCCATCTCTCTGCTTACATTACTCATCTGTTATTGCATGGTGTCTACTTTTTCTGTTATATCTCTCAGTGTATTAATCATAGTTATTTTAAATTTCTGATCTAATAATTTCAGATTCACTGCTATTTCTGATTCTTGCTCTGTCTCTTCAAATTGTGTACTTTGCCCTCAGTATGCCCTGAATATTTGGTCAAAAGTTGAACATGATGTACTAGGTAAAAGACACTGAGGTAAATAGGCCTTTAGTATAAAGTTATACTTATCTAGCTAGGAATTAGGCTGTGCTTACCATTTGCTATAGCTACAACTGTCAGTCACTAAAATCTCTGCTGGCCTCATTTTATCTCCCCTATTATATTTGATTTTCCCTAAAGGCTTCTTAAATAAGATCTGAGACTTGCAGTTCTTTCAGTTATGATTCCTGTTACACAGGAGCCCTGTTGATGGGTGGTAGGGTGAAGGAGAGAGGAAGCATTGTACAGTCCTATTACTAGATCTTTGAGCTTTGCCCCGGGCTATGACCTTCACAAGTGCTTCTCTGTCCCCCTCCTACTATATGATATAGGAAGCTGGGAGGAAGCTGGAATTGGATATTTTCTAGGTTCAGGTAAAATCCAAGGTGCTTAGACTCTGCAAAAATAGTTTCTCTTAGGGAGATTATTTATTTATTTTTCTTAAGGAGAACAGAATATTCTGGATATATTTCAAAATAGTTATTTTTCTTTTCCCTGTGTGAGAAGCATAGGGCATTTTTCTCTGGGAGTTAAAACTCGGGAAACTGTGGGGGTCATCTTGATACTGGCCCCACTTAATGTTTCAACTTGCAAGTTTGCCCACTTTGAGTCTCCAGCAGTTCATCAATTATAGTTTATCTTTTTCTACCATGATCCTGCCCTAACAGAGGGCTTCTGTTCCTGGCTTTCAGCTTTAGTATTCTGTGAGTCTCTGTATCTGTCTGTCTCAAATTTTGGGTGCTATAGTTTGCCCTGTGATCTCAGTTTCCTGGTGGATCTAAGAATAGTTGTTGATTTTCAATATTATTTTTCATTTATTTTCCATTGCATGGACTAAGTGACAACTTTTTAGCCCGTTACATTTCAGACCAGAAAGTGGAAGTCTCTATTATCTTCTATAGAATGTCTGCGCAACAAACAACTTTAGAAGATGGAGAGGGTAACTCCTTTGGAAGTCAAGAGAAGGTTTGATTACAGCTTTGGGAGATAGTGATTACCTTTTTCCAGAGCAAAAGGTAGGCATGCTTACTGCCCATTAATAAAGATTCATGTCTTCTAGTTCAGGGCTCCTCCCCCAACTCACCACAGATACAGGTGTCACCTGACCCTATTTTCGCCATGCAGTGGGAATTGGGACTTAAGGAATTTGACCCAAGGAAATTCTTATAGTTTGAGTATTGCTATTACTGTGAGTAATAAAGTCCTTGGTCTTTGACCCAAGAGACTCATGTCTTTTGTCAGCGTTATTGGAGCTGCACCAGGCTAACTTGTTCTCTTGTAAATAGAATAAATCTTAGACGCTTCATAGTTATTTGCAACTGGTCTTATATCTTTACCAGGGCATAGTGGGAAAGTAGAGATATATAATTAAATTTCCAAAAATTTACTTGCTATTAATAATAATTATTCAGATACTTTCACCTCTGTCCAAAATTTCTTTTTACTTGGTACTTGTAAAGAGGAGGAGGGACCTCCTCTTTTTTCTTGTTTTTTTTTTTTTTTCTCTCTCTTTGGTCTCTCTCCTCCCACCCTCATTCCATTGCCTTATTAGTTAAAGATTGATGTGCTGGAATTCTGCTTTGGGTTCTCTTCATCTTTTTTTTTTTTGAGACAGAGTCTCGCTCTATCACCAGGCTGGAGTGCAGTGGCGTGATCCCGGCTCACTGCAATTTCCGTTTTCCAGTTTCAAGCAATTCTCCTGCCTCAGCCTCCCGAGTAGCTGGGACTACAGGCACGTGCCCTCCTGCCCGGCTAATTTTTGGTACTTTTTAGTAGAGACGGGCTTTCACCATGTTGGCCAGGATAGTCTCGATCTCTTGACCTCGTGATCCACCAGCCTTGGCCTCCCAAAGTGCTGGGATTACAGGCGTGAACCACCGTGCCCGGCCAGGTTCTCTTCATCTTGCCCTGAGTGAGCTTCTTGTTGTTGACTCCTAAGTCCATGTCTTCAGCTATATCCATCCCCTGACTACAAGATGTGTGAATCCAAGTGCTGACTATACATCTCCAGATATTGTTCCACAGGCATTGAAAACAAAGCATGTGCACACTGAGCGTAGTGATCAAGCATGAAGATCCTGGAGGCTTCGCGTTGTACAGAGTTGAATCCAGTTCCCTCCCTTGCTGCTTAACCACAGGCCAAGTGACTGGCAACATAATGACAAAACCTGAAGCTAAATTGCCAAGGTTAAAATCTCATAGCCACTCACTTGTCGTGATTTACTGGATTAAAGCACTTGCCATTCTTTCTTATAATTCCATATTTAATTAATATCCTAGCTACTTTATTAGAAACTAAGATCTTTAGGGTAGGGCCCATGTTTTATTTACCATCACATTCCCAATGTCAAGCATAGTACCTGCTATGTAGTAACATTAAAAAAATACCTGTAGTAAGCATTTAAAAATACTTGGGTGATGGAAAGACTGAACATGCATGAATTCGGCTGGCAGCAGTGGAAACAGTCTGGAGAATTTAGAGAGTTGGCTATGTTGCAGTTGTCTTGACTATTAATGAACATGTAGCCACACTGATTTAGTATTGCTAGATATTTGAATTACTTCTAAGTTTCTACTCATATGGCACAGAGTAATAGGAGAATCTTTGTACTGCATTCAAATATTTTTCTTTTTCACTTCTTTGGTATAAATCTCTAGGGTGAAATACTCTAGCTGAGAATTCTGGAAAAATTTTTGTCTCTTGCTACATAATCTACAATTTTTATTACGAGAGATTGGCCCATTTTTCCATAGACATTTGGACCTTTGTCTCTAAGAAAGGGCTGGCCCAGAGGGGCCACAGTCACTGACTTCAAAGACATGAAGGTTTATATGCAGAACCTGAAAATCTGTTTGCCCTTGCTGGATTTAAGAATTTTCTTAAAGGCCTTAAATTAAAGGCATCTCTTTTTAGAAAGAGAAATACTGGTTTAAATACAAAGAAAGTAAAATGCTTGATTTATAATTAGAGATCCCTAGAGTGGTAAAATAATGAAATAAGGGATTATCAGTCATTTTTATGTATGAAAAAGGGAGGTGAATCAGATGCATTTTTAAAGTCTGTGAGAGACTGCCTGGTACAATAATGATGACTGTAACTTAATGTCACTTGTATGTTTCAGGCACTGTGTTACTGCTTTTTATAATAAAGACTATTACTATTTAATTTAATTTTCACAAAATACACATGAAGCAGAGAGTATTATTATCTTCATGTTTTTTAATCTATGAGAAAGCACAAACAGGTTGAGTAGCTTTCCCAGTAAGTAAATTGGGATTAGAATTCAAATCTGATTAAGTCTAAAGCCATGGCTCTAGTGCCCACAGGCTCATCAATAAACAGATTACTGCTGTAATCAGATAAAGCCTACAATCAAGTTAATTTACCTTAAACTACATGTAGTGATATGAATATTCATTATTTTGTGACAAGGAACCAAGTTGTGCCTATACAGGAGAGCTAGGAAATAAGGTCCAAGCTTCCTCTCCCTTGAGTAAAGAAGGTTAGAAGAAACTTGGGGTCATTGTGTGATCCTCTTACCAGTCTTCTATTTGCTTCTTCCAATGGGAGGGAAACTGGCTTATTTGAGTGGTCAGTGTCTGCCAGTCATTGAGATGCACTTCACTAATGAGTGAAGTCACTGTCCATCTGTCCACAATCCACTGGGGGACATTATTCAGTCATCTTTACCTAACAATTGGCTAAGTAAATTCATATAGGCTCTGCAGACCTTGCTGTTTCCATCTTCCTCTACTGAAGGCACAAATGAGCACATGGGAACCAAAATTTGGATTATGAAAAAGGAGTAGGAATTCCTTCTTCTGCCATAAGTGTGCATTTGTCTCCAATTCAGCTTTTGCCAAAACCTTGCGTTAGAGTTCTGGGCAGTCACATGACCAGTAATAACATATATAGAATACTTATTTCTCCATTTTGCTCTAGATGGTTGTATGTGTACTCCCACAAAACAGAACCCTGGAGAAAGGAAGTGAGTGGGAGGTCTTAGGCATCCAAATCACACCCTATCCCCCTAATGCTCTTGGAAAATTGGTTGGTGTACTTCGGTGCTTACAGAGTTTGCTTCTCTGTTCCCAGTTTTGAAATCATATAACTCCAGTGTTAGAAGCAAGCTCGAATATAGTTCATTAAATCTTTCCCATTTTATCAGACATAGAAACGTGCTTAGGACCATACCCCTTTGTTCTTGGCAAAGCAGGGATCAGGTTACAGGCCTTTCAACTCAAATTTAGTGCTCTTTCTCTCAGGTTATCTAGCCTCAAGATGCCTGACCTCAATAATCTCAATGCCTTGTCACCCCCTTCTCCTCCCCGTGTATTTTCTCTGAAGCCAACTTTGAATGTGGAAGCAGAAGAGAATCATCAGAGTGACTCTTGTTCAACACCTTCATTTCATCAAATAAGCACATACAGTACTTACACTATGCCAGGAACTGTTCTCAGCACATCAAAAATGCTAACTTTTGTTCTTTAATAAATCTCATGGAGTAGCCTTTATTATTGCTCTCCTTATACAGATTAACAAAAACTGAGTCCTGGAGAGGTTGGGTGATTTGCTTAACCTCACAAACTTGATAAACATTGCAGTCGGGACTTGAATTCAAAGACATTGTGGCTCCAGAGCCCCGGTGAGAGGCTACTACGCTGTGCTGCTCTTGTTGTGTTGATTAGGAAGCAGGGTCCTGGGTTGGGGAAACGACTTCCAGAACACTTTAGTGAGTTGGGGGCAGAGCACAACTTCTGGTCCCCTGGGCCAGAGCTCTCTCCTTGACATCACGCAGGTTGGCTCGGGTTATTTTCTTTATTTTCTCAAATGGCTCAGCTGTTATACTTTTAATTCTAAATAGGATTCATCCACCAAAAAACTCGAGATCATTTTTCAATGTCTCACCTTTGTTTATGTTTTCGGGGAAGGAGAGTTTAAAAGAAAGTCAGCAGTCTGGAAAATGAAACATTCTGCCCTTGTCTCCTGAACACAGCCAGGCCAAGCTGTAACTCCAATCACTCCTTGTACTGCTTGGTCGTAAATCCCTTCAAACTGAGTTGGCATTAAAATTAATGGGAGAGCAGGGTCTAGCCTTAAATCATAGTGAACCAACCAATGAGACCACTGAAAAAGTCTGCCTCCTTTTATTTCTGACACTGACTTGGGCAGATGACTTACTGCTGTTACAAAGGCCCCACACCTCATGACCCTTCAGCAAGCTCCTTTGCCCAAATACTTAACAGGTTGTTTTTCTCTCTTCATTCTTTGTATCTTTCTGATGTTGTGGGCCAGACATAAAAGAACATCCTGCGTTCTATGGAGAGGGCCCAGACTTGGGAGGCCTGTCTCTCTGGCTCTGCCACTAACTTACTGTGTAACCAGAGCTGAGGAATTTCATCCCTTCAGCCTTGATTTTCTCATCCATGACACTGAGAATATGGCATTGCAACCACATCTTCTGTGCATTAGAGAGCACATTCTTCTTTCAGCTTTTCCTAAGGCGTGGCAACAGTCCTACTGTCCTATTTACCTAACACGTGGACTCAAGGCTAATCCATGTTCTGTCTCATCTCTGGTCCACAGTATGCATACCTGGGCCTGATGGAGTGATTTGGCCAAAACTGCTGAGTGACATAGTAGTGGGGTTGGGACGAAGAGTTGGTTTACTAGGGCTACTGTCAGAAATGACCACAAACTGGGTGGCTTAACACAACAGAAATTTATTCTTTGACAGTTTTGGAGACTGGAGGCTTAAAATCAAGATGTTGAGAGAGCTCCATTCTCTCAGAAGGCTCTAGGCTTCCTTCCTCGCCTTTGCTTTGCTTAGGATGTTGCTGGAAATCCTTGCCACTCTTCAGCTGGTAGATGCGTCACTCCAGTCTCTGCCTCTGTTGTCATATGGCATTGTTTTCGTGTGTGTTTTCTGGGTCTCTGTTTTCAAATTTCCTTCTCCTATAAGAACACCAGTCATTGGATTTAGGGCACACCCTAATCCAGTGTGACCTTGTCTTAACTTGGTTACATCTGCAAAGATCCTATTTCCAGATAAGGTCGCATTCACAGGTACCAGAGGTTAGGACTTGCATTTATCTGTTTTGGACTAAACAATTTAAGGCACAGAAGAAAAGAACCAACCCAACATGTCTGGTCCAGTATTTATATCTGACCAGGAGAGATGATAATCAAATCTACAATGAAAATGTTACGAGATAGTTTTGGCTGAAGGGCAATCACAATTAATAATGAAATGCCTGATATTTACATGTTGGTAGACAGCGTGGGAATGAGAGGATATAAAAGCAGAAGGAACAATTATAAAATGACATAGACAGGGTGCCTGTATGAACTAACAAGAATGTGGCAAGATCCAAAGACTACGATACCTCAACTCTGTGGTCTTCAGATCCACTCCCCAAATAAACCAAGCAACATTCTGAGACTCAGAGTGGCTCATTTAAATCGACTAACGAATAAGTAGTGATACTAGATTTTGCTCTAAAAATTTTATGTCAGTCCTATTTTATCACAGAAAGTGCTGCAATTCAAATATGCATCATTGACAAAACCAGATTAAATTTGCAGATATTTCTTTTATGAGATGTAATTTTCAGGTAATTACATTGGTTTTTGCTGGAGGCCTCATCACTTTGTAGCCACCCTGATAAACACAGATTTTGCAGCACATCTGCTTGTGCTGCAGCTGGACTTTTCTTAATCAGTGGAAGCAAATCTCCAAGGCTATATAATTATCCACTAACTTAAGGAGGTCAAGGACAGTGCGGCTGCAACTGCACTTTTGCTTGAAAAAGCATTGCGAAGGTTTCTAGATAAGTCCTTAATGTCTGGGGAATACTTGTTCTCAGTTAGGGCTCTTGGCATCTCTCCTGCATAGAGGCCTGTGTAGAGAAGATGAGCCTACTATCCTTAGAAAGACCAACTTGCAAAGTTGGCCCTAGGCTGACATCTTGAAACTTTGATAGTAAACGGTTACTTTCTCTATATTGATATAAAACTTTCCATAATGATAAGAATGGGTCTTTGGTTTGTACCAACAGTGTGGTTTAGCTGAACACCTGCTTCCTTTCAAAGAGTCTGGAATTTTGGTACATGCTAGGCAGAGTGCCTACACAACTATCTCTCAATAAAAACCTTGGATGCTGAGTCTAATGAGCTTCCTTGGTAGATGACATTTAGTAGGTGTTATCACAACCCGTTCCAGGAGAAATTAGGCATGTCTTGTGTGATTCCATTGAGAGAAGACTCTTAGACTCTTGCTGCTGATTTCCTATGAAGTTTACACATGAATATTTTCCTTTTGCCAATTTTGCTTTGTATCTTTTTGCTACAATAAGTCTTAGTTATGATAACAACTGTATGCTAAGTATTGTGAATACTTCTAGCTAATTTCTGAATTTGGGGGTAGTCTTGGGACCCCGATACAGGATCCTTCTATCCCCAGACACTCTCGATATCAGAGAGAGTCCTCTTATTCCTGTTCCTCTCCAGTGCTTTTTCTAGAAGGTCTTTGAGGAGGAGGCTCAGGCTGGAATTTCATTACTACAGATGGTGTCTGACAACCACTAGCTTGTTAGTTTTTCTAGCTAATGGTATATCCAGGGCTTTGTTATTTCCTTATTATATTTTCCTGATCTAATGCAGGGAATGCTTATTTTTGAGGAAAGATAAGCTTATCTTTGTTTCTGGCTTTAGTTTGGCTGAGAGGACACATTTGAAAACATTTTGGAGAACAAAATTATTTAAGAAATATTACTGTACCTATCAATCATTTGTTTATTATCTATTATCTATTTCTCTATTCTACTTATCTTCTATTTATCCATCTATTATCTATCATCTCCCAACTACTCTGTTCACCACCCCTCTCCATTTGCCATCATCACCTACGCCAGCAAACTAGCTCGATCATCAACATTTGAGTCTCACTGTCACCACCATCATACCCACCTTCCTCACGCAGTCTCTTTGACAATTACTGCTACCTCTATTATCACAATTGATACTATTACCAAATCACAATTGATATTATTACCATTATCACAATTGATACTATCATCAACTCTATCTCCACCACTAGCCCCACCATCACCACCATTGTCAATATCTCTATCAAGTTCTGTCATTTCTTATATCCTCTGAGTGTTATCCTTACCTCCAACACCTCACCACCAGCTAGGTCAGTATTCATTCTCTAGCACAGTTCATGCCACACTGGTACTGCCCAATGAGTCAACCAAGTAATCATTATTTAATAATTGATTCATTACCACCATTTTATTAGCAAAGTCATCAGCATGATAACCATTAAAAAGCTGAGAAAATAACAAGTTTTTAAAAATTCTCCAAAGAAATTAGAATGCTTTATGGTGATCTGAACTAGGTAAATTCTTCTATGTAATAGGAGCCGCAGGCTGGTCTCCAGTATGATGAAGTAATGGAAAAGTACTGAAAGAGACAAAGGAAGAAATCAACACCAACTTTCAGAGTAGACCATAAGCCCCTAAATCAGCACTGTGCTCAGACATTGAAGACGTTGGTCAGGAGTGTGGTGAAAATCTTACAGCAGCCAACAGAGAGTTTAAATCAACACTTCTTTTATTTCCCACCCCCATTTGACTTTCATAAAAACTTACATTAGTAAAGAAAACTTAAGCACTATTGATATTAAAAGGCATTTCAGCCAGCAGATGGGGAAGTAGGAGACTTGCTAGGAGTGGCTGGGGTGAGGGAATGTCTGAAATGCATGTTTTGTCAGCCAAATGAGATGTCCTGGCTCTGGCATTCCTTGCTGCCTGGATGTGGCCTTCTTTAGAATTGGTGGCCTTTTGTTGCCGTGAGATAGAGTAGAGTACTTCTGGTTGACAGAATCTAGGAAATTTTTATTATCTCTTTCCCAGACTATGGCTTCATGTAGTTGGCTTGTGTCTACCAAATCTCATTTGCTTTACCAGACAGCCCATAATTACTCCTTGAGTTCCCTCTGAATACCTACCTCAGGCCTCCAGACATTAATGATTATAGCCATGATACAAAAACAGGTGGAAACAGCCATAGGTAAGTGTGTCCTCATATACTTTCCTTGTACACCTCTCTATCTCTCTCTCTCTCTCTCTCTCTCTCTCTCTCTCTCTCTCTCTCTCTCTCACATAGCTGAGTCTATTTGGCTTCTATTAGTAGTCACAGGGATTCACAGGAGGGAATTTTGAAGCTCTAGGCCAGATTCCGGGGCTTAGGATCATGTTCCTCTGGCTTTGCATCTTGCTTTGACCTTATTATTGCTACAGTTTGGACATGGTTTGCTTCTCGCCACCAAATCTTATATTGAAATTTGATCCCCAGTGTGGCTATGTTGGAAAGTATTTGGGTCATAGGGACAGATCCCACATGAATGACTTGGTGCCATTGTTGTGGTAGTGAGTTCCCACTCTCATGAGACTGGATCGGTTTTTGGGAAATTGATTAGTTCCCCTGAGAGGGAGTTATTATAAAGCCAGGATGCCCTTTGGGTTTGGCCCCACTTTTCACTACTCACTTCCCCTTTGACCTCTGCCATGCTTCGACACAGCACGAAAGCTCTCATCAGAAGCCAAACAGATGCCTGTGCCATGCTTCTTGTGCAGCCTGCAGAACTGTGAGCCAAATAAACCTTTTTTCTTTATAAACTATCTAGACTCAGGTATTCCTTTATAGCAACATAAAGTGGACTAGGACAGGTATCATTTCTGATTTCTGGAGCTTCTGCCTTGGTACCAAGACTCATCCCCATTCAGTCTTATCTTTCAGTTCAGTTACTGAGTGTCTCATTTTTGCTGATGTGCCTGAATTATCACCTTGAATAATCATCCTAAACTCACCCCTCTGGAACTGTGGCTTGTCCTGCTCTTGCTTCTGTGCTGAGAGACTGTGGTTCATTTACCACGCATTTGTTGAATTTCCGTTCTGCAATGGGCATTCTCCATGATAATGCAATTGGTAAAACACAGCCTCTGCCTTCTTAGAGTACTCACTCTATTGAGGGATACTGTCCCTTATACAGATGATTGCTGTAGTGTGGGAGAGTTATATGCAGGGTGTGGGACTGAAAATAAGTTGAGGAAAGGCTTCCTGGAAGACATAATATCAAAGTGTGTTTTGCAGCTTGGATATAATTTAAACAGACACACTAAGGGTGAAAAGTGCATTTGTGGCAGAGGAAAGAGAATGGGCAAAGACACAGGGCATGAAAAGAATGTGGGTATGTGCAGGACTAGAAGCTGTTTGGTAGTATTTGAAGATAGTTTCACACAATTCAGCACATAACATACCCTTTGTTTTATCTCTCCCTCTGCTCGTCATAGAGTGTGAAACTTCACCATTCAATATGTACCTTTTGGTTCTGGAGGTTTCTTATCCTCAAACTATTATGGACATAACTATGGGAACTTTTATGGTTGACCACCTTGGAAAAGGTGATATCTTGAGGGTTTATTGTCTGACGCATATGGTATCTTCTCCACAGAGAACATGCACATGGCAGTGAGGTTGGTATTATGCTGGGGGAAGGCGTCCCTAGGGAGGTAAATAATGCCAGAGACCAATTAAGTTTATAGCTGTGCCAGGGCTGGCTCTTCCTGGCCATATCCTAGCCCTGGAGTCCTATTGTTGGACAAGCTCAGTTCCTCCTATCTATCCCTTGAATCTTTCCTCTAATCTTATCCTATACCTACTGGCCTACACCAGAGATATATCCTATATGCCTGAACCATTGAACTAGCTCCCAAGTGGTCTCTCTGCCTCCAGCCTTTTCCTCCTGAACTAAATCCTTGAATTGCTATATTGGAAATGCAAATCTCCATCACTATCCCCTAAAAATCTTTCTGTGGCTTTTCTTCCTTGAGCTTTTCCATAGCATGTCACCAAAGCGCTCAGCATCATGACCCCTGCCTGTCCCTCCAGCTGTATTTCTCCTAATTCCCCCAGCATCCTACTTCTATTTTAGAATTCATAGTTTTGCTCATATTCTTGATATTCTTTATTCTAATAACGACCTGTTCATGATTTAATAAATTATAAACAAGCAAGAAAACAAATAGATGAATAACCAACAAGTAACTGGTGATGAACAGTTGGTAGATAAAAAAGTATTGTTTGGATTATCATCAGTATATTGGGATGGAAGAATGTGAAAAAACAGCCTCAACTGATACTCATGATAGAAACGAACCCCACTATGAGAGTTATTTCTACTTTCTATCAGTCTACTCTGCTCGCTTTCCAAATTACTCCCATTAATCCCCATACTGATTCTGCTATAACTGGTCACTGCCACAGGAATGGGCCACGGCTAGTAAGTACTACAGTCAAACTAGAAATACCTAGTGCTCAAGTCTGTGCACTTCCTTCCACTCCCCATTGCCTCATAGAACCATCTCATGCTCTGAAAATGCGCGTTTAGTGTTGAGGCAAATACGCGGTTTTGTGCCAGGGGCCTGTACCCTCCTACCTTAAAGAAAACCTGAACATCTCCTCAGAAACAGAAATGAGAATTCTCTGATTTCTCCAGCTGTAAAGTGAGTGGGGCATGGGCTGAGAGCCAGAAGACCTGGGTCGCATCTTTTTTCTATCCTTTTATTCTCACTGGGATTATAGTTTTTTCATTAGCTTCATACTGACTGGCCTCTCAAAAATTACTAAAACTCTCCAGGTTCTCAAAATAGCTGAGTCTTTTAGCTTTCCTGTTCTTTCCATACAGGAACTTAAGTGAAATTCCCCAGCACCAGGTGTTAGTGCATCTAGGAACACTGGCAGAACTTCTGCAGAGACAGTCTTCATTCACCAAGTTTCCAGCATTTACCTTCGGGTCCTCTCTTACCTTAGGGCATCACCACCTCTTGACATTTTGGGGCATCCCCACCCTGGCCTGGATACTGGTTGATCTTTGTCTCTCTTAATTTGGTGCCTGCAGTGACTGAGTTTCAGAGACCTGATCTTCTGCTCCAGGGTCTTCATTGTCCTTTGAAGCAGGTCTTAGACACCCCTTGCTAATAGGTATCTCCACTGAAACCCCGAAATTCAAGTCAATCATGTATATTAAGAATACTCTTTTTCATCCAGAATTCTGCCACTCCCACTCAGGCTGCAACAGGATGGGGCCAAGCACCCACATTTCCCCACCCAGAGAAGTCTCCTACTGGAGAGTCAGAGCCAGGGGTGTTTAGATGGCTGTGAGGGGTGTTTGTCTTTTAGTGTTCTTGAGAGATAGCATCTGGGCTCTCACATCCCATTATGTGCATATTAAGAACTAACCCGAAGCAGTCAACCTAGAATTCACCTGGGGACAGAAAACAGAATGATTACAGGACTGATTCACGAGGAAAGAGTAAAAGAACAAATTATGCCAAGGTTGACTGAGCAGTCACAGTGGTTGAGGTGATCATAAACTCAGAATGATGCAAACTCTCAGAGAGAGAGCATCTGATACAAATTGAGATTGAGAGCAGCTGCAAGGCTGGACTTAAGACAGGGAAAGCTCAGTGGGACAATAGGACAAACTTCCAAAAACAGAGGACCTGGGTTATTGATATTAAAATTCATTGGGTTTCTAACATATGCCACACACTTTATTTACATAATCTCATTCTGTCTTAAAATAACTCTGCAAAATATTTTACTTAAACACGTTTAGTAACATAAAAAGTTGAATTATTGAAAAATTAAGTCTCTAAGGGGAGAAAAGAGAGCATTAGGAAGAATAATAAATGCTGGGCTTACTACCTAGGTGATGTTGATGATCTGTGCAGCAAACCACCATGGCATGCGCTTACCTATGTAACAAACCTGCACATATACCCCTAAACTTAAAATTAAAAAAAAAAGAAGAAGAATTAAAGTTCAGGGAAACTTACCTAAGTTTATATACCCAAGATTTAGTACTCTCTTTCTGATGCCTTCTCTCCCTCCCATCTTTTTTCCCCTCTTCTTTCTTCCTTTCTTTTCTCCATTTCATAATAGTATACTTTCTCTAGAGTTTATTATTAAGGAAAGACATTTTAGAAGTTCTTAGAGCACTCTTTGCTTCCAAGGTACCCAAGGGACTAAGCTGAAGGTCCCAGGTTTGACAGAATATTGTCCTTAACACTTGGCCCTAGACCTGCCCTGGTGCTTCATCTCATACCCTCATGGGGACATATCCTTGTGAGTCCCAGTGTGGCTACCAGACTAAATTTCTTTCATCATTCTCTCAACAGACTTGGCTTATGTCTTCCTGATCCCAGGCCTTCCTATATATTTTCCCCTATCCTGGGATGCACTAGTTGAGTGACATGTTATGCAACTTAAAAAGTAATTAAAAAATAAATTTATTTAAACAATGTATGATATAGTTTGGCTGTGTCCCCACCCAAATCTCATCTTGAACTGTAGCTCCCATAATTCCAATGTGTCGTGGGAAGAACCTGGTGGGAGGTAATCAAATCATGGGCACAGGTCTTTCCTGTGCTGTTCCTCTGATAGTGAATAAGGCTCATGAGATATGATAGTTTTATAAAAAATAGTTCCCCTACACATGCTTTCTTGCCTGCTGCCATGTAAGATGTGACTTTGCTCCTCATTCATCTTCTGGTATGATTGTGAGTCCTCTCCAGCCATGTGAAACTGTGAGTCAATTAAATCTCTTCCCTTTATAAATTACCCAATCTTGGGTATATGTTTATTAGCAGTGTGAGAACGGACTAATATGAGGTAGAAATTTATTTTTCACTTACGAAACAGATATAAGTGATCCTGAGCTAGAGGGGCAGCTGTCCTTTACAAGGACATCAGATCCCAGAGTTGTTCCGTCTTCTCGCTCTACCATTTCCAAGCTGTTGTCCTTGCTGCAGGTTGATGCTGGCTCCTCTATACCCACATTCTAAATCAGGTGGTTTGTTAAGGGGATAAGTTAGGACAGTGGGCTAATCACTTGAGCTCACATCCCATTATCACGTGGTCATGCCTAGTTGCAAAGAGGTGGGAAATACGGATTCTGTTGGGCAGCCATATTCCCAGCTAAAACCAGGAAGTTCTACCACTAAAAGGAAGAAAAGGAGAATGGACACTGGAGGATATTTGAGAGAATATCTCACACAAAAATTGTCTCCTTCCATCTTTTTCATGTGTTATCTATCCCACTGAGATGTCCTTTTAAAAAAATATTAGTTTAAGTTCCAGGATACATGTGCAGGATGTGCAGGTTTGCTACACAGGAAAACATGTGCCATGGTGGTTTGCTGTACCTATCAGCCCATCACCTTAGGTATTAAGCCCCACATTCATTAGCAGTTTATCCTGATTCTCTTCCTCCCTTCACCCCCAACAGATCCCAGTGTGTGTTATTCCCCTCTGTGTCCACATTTTATTGTTCAACTCCCACTTATGAATGAGAACATGTGTTGTATGGTTTTCTGTTCCTGTGTCCGTTTGCTCAAGATAATGGCTTCCAGCTACAATCATCTGTGTCTCTGCAAAGGACATGGCCTTGTTCTTATATAGCTGCATGGTATTATATGGTATATATGTACCTTTTCCATGAATCTTTCTCTAACCATGCAGACCTACCTGCCCCATTTGTTTCTACCCCAAATGTATCATTTTCCAAATTGCCTCAAAATGTGCCTGTTTACTGTCCATTTCTCCCTATATACTGTGAAAATTTTGAGAATGGAAACCTTGCCTTATTCATCTTTATGTTCCAATTCCTCTCACAAACCTTGGCCACTGTAGGCAGTCGATAGGCTTATATGAGAGAGAATGAATAATTTAAAGTTAGCTGAGAAACATCATTAAACAATACTGCTGCAGAATTTCAAAAGACAAAATATCCTAATGGATTTTTGATAACTCATTTTCATATAAAGCTTAAATGGTTCCTAGGCAATTTTCCCTTTGTAATATTTTATTTTGATTCTGACTCTCATACCAAACAGTGAGACTGATAGAGTGTAGTATTCCTGCCAACCTGTAGCTCAAGAAACTAGGGCTTGGAACCTTTGAGGTTTAGGTAAGTCATGCAACCAGGAAGTAGTGAGGCCCGCTTGGAATGGAAGTCAGATTCTTTCATTGTAAATCAAATGTCTTCTATCATTGAAGGGGACTATTTCTGGGTATATAGGTGTACAAAAGATCAGAGAGTTTAGGTGACTGAGGCAAAGACTAAGGGATGAAACTTAGGTTCCCAACCAGGACAGTGTCTCTCATTCCTTCCAGGCAGATTCATAGATGTGAGCCCTTTAATCAAATGCTCTGGGTTCAAAATGATTAACTATGTGTTGATAAGTAGGTTATATAAATCATCTAAACCTGAATTTCCTTTTCTATAAAGTAAGGATAGTAATGTTTGAAAGTTATTGTGAAAATAAAATGAGACGTGAGTAAAGAACTATGGTGTACAAGGTGCACTCAATTACATGTTAGCTATCAATCATATTATTATTCATTTTTTTGTGAGCCAGAATTCATTTTTGAGTCCCTCAAAACAGTAAAAATTACCTTTTATAGATCACCTACATTTTATGTGCTCCATTGTAACAGCCTATCCACTGGTAACCTCAGAAGACAGATGATTCCTGCAACACTCACACTTCCTGATAAAGAAATTCATGCTTATTTGTTCCTTGAGCAAGAGGGACTGTGTTCTGAACCATGTTTCCTTTTTCCCTGACTACAGTGGAGATCATAGTAGCTAGGTAAGCTGATCAGGTTCTCAAGAATTTATACTCAAAAATTTGGAGAATAACCTACTGTGTGAAAGGGCAGATGTGATATCCAAGTAAGTAGAGACCCAGTGTAGTTGAATTATTGTGCCTCAGGTGTGAAGAGCCATGAAGTCTTGTTTTTGGAAGCACCACAGGTACTCAGGCCCCAGGAATGAATGGAGCTTCCACAAATTCTGAGTAGTCTTACTATTCTGGATTCAAATAGGCTCCAGGATCTACAGTTATTTTTGGCTTCCTATTGAAAGCTGTTTCTCCTTAGCCCATTTTCCTTAGCTTTCTGAGGCAAATTGAGAACTTCTCAGTTATTTGTAATTGATAGACAAACACAGGTAGCCATTGCTATTTTGTATAGATAAAGAAAGTGAAATTCAAAGAGGTTGGTCCTTATCCTTAAGCCACAAAGTTAGCTAGTAGTGGAGCTGGGATTCAACTCAAGGTTTCCCTGGCATCATGGCCATTCTCTTCTAATTGTTCTATTAAACCAAGTGACTGTGAGTGTCCCTGAACTGCACATAACCTCTTTTATATTTTGGTGAATTATTTAAATGATATTCTTCATTTTTTCCCATTAACCAGAAGGAATATAAGATCAGGTATACTTGAGATAGCTTTTATTTAAGAAAAGAACAGGGGTGTGTCCCGTATGTTTTGGAGCTGGATTTGTCTTTTCCAATTTAGAAGCTGAGAAAGTATTATCAACTTTAGCAAACCTTGTTGGAAGACTTGTGGAGCATAAAGATACCTTGAAAGGGTTACTGAAAACTGATTTCTGCAGGAATAATGGATACGTGGATGCTTACACATGAAATCCCTTTAACTGGTCAGGGAAGAATGTGGTCGATTTTTGTTGCTTTTATTTCTTCAAGAAATTGCTTAATAATTTATTTGGGGAAAATTTTATGTACAACCAACATAAAAATAAAGGAAAATCATAGTTTAGTCAGAGAGTAATAGCATCAGTAAAGCCATAACATCGCTGGGGGAAAGTGGAAGGTGTCCTCTCACACTAGTTGGAGCTGGTGGGGGCATGGTATAACTTCTACTGTGGTTAAGAGAGAACGTTTGGAATAAGACTCCTTAGATCTGAACCCCAGCTTTACCTTTTGACTTTGTAACCTATGGAAAAATTATTTAACTTCTCTAAGCCTCAGTTTTCTCACAAAGAAAATGGGAATAAGTGGGAGTAAGTATCTTATAGGTGATTGTACCAAAACAAGACTTCCCTCCCTCCCTCCCTCCCTTCCTTCCTTCTCTCTCTCTCTTCTCTCTGCTTTTCATCTTTTTTTCCCCTTCCCCTTGACTTTACTTTCTGTTCAATTGGTTCAATTTTCCTGGGAGTCTTTTACATCTTAGGTGAAAAATAGGAACATGGCCAGCAGCACTATGCTCTTGCCTCTTGTTTCAGCCTTCCATGATCCCGCGGTCAATCCTAAAGTAGCTTGGGTCCCCGTGATCTGGAAAAAGAAACCTAAGATTGCCTCTGAGAGTTTAACTGGGAAATCAATATGTAATTAACGACAGAAAACAATGCAACATTCTTTTACAGGGAAAGAATGTCTATTAGGCCAAAAGATCTTGACTCTAACTTAATTTAAAATATTAATATATGATTAAAGAGATAATATGCCTCAGAAACATAGTTGTTCAGCTACCCAAAGCATAGCAAAGGAAGAACTAAGGAAGGAGTCATAGGAATTCCCCAGCCAAACACTGATCAGAGGAGAGGGAGACTTGGTCCCAGAATTATTTCTGCTTGTATAAGAATATGAGAATATTATGAATAGGAATACATGAGGGTGCTATTCAATGTGATTAAACATTCAACTGCATAAAAAGTTTCTTGATGTGATTGTTTGTTCCCCAGAATGTGTTATTTGACTTTGTATGTGGCTAGTTTATGGAAAGAAAATATATTATCTCCTAAGTATGTGTAATTTTCATAGTAAGCTAGTAGGTTAATATATTGATTTTTGAGTTTAAGGAGAGGGAAACAGACATTGCCCATATTGCTGCAGAGCTGATTTTCGGTGAAAGGGGTTTGTAATACAACTAACCAGTGTTTGGAGAATGTTTCCTGAAGTCCTACATAATTTATTTTAAAACTTACGAAGTTGGATTGTTGTTCAAAGAGAAGTGTGTTTATAGATTCATGTCCTGGTGTCTTCTGACTCATGCAACTTAATATTCTTGTTTAGAGGGTTGGGATTCTTTATGTTCAGCCAAGATTAGTCTGAACTTTCTATCACAGTTTTCTATCACTTGGGAAATTTGTGATGGTTTTAGGAACAAACATAACCCAATATTTGCTTTTCTTGTGACTTTGTTTTCTAACAGTATTGTGTAGGACCTCAATGTCATGGAAAACGCTCTTGTACATTTTTTCTCTTCAATATCTCAGTGATCATCAAAGGATCTAGACTGTTCAAAAACAGCCTTGACAGATCTGGCATCACTAGGGCCGAGAAACTGGCCATTTCCTCTATGACCTGAAAGAACCTTTGGCCGTGAGAGACCTTGAGTAAAGCAAGGTCCTTAGACACCTTGCTATATTGCCACTTATGAGGCACCAATCCTGAGTCTTTCTGCAAGGTAGAATCTCCTCCTCATGGTGGGATTGCTGAAGTTATGGAGCAGCTGCTCTCGACTGTCCATTCCCAGGTGGAAGCCACAACCACCTCCGCAGTTTGCAGCTTCGTCCGTGAACGTCTAAACTGGAACTGGCACCAGACTCAGGTCCTCTGCATTTCCATTGCTTCTGCCGCATCCACCCCTGCTGTAGTCATGGACACTTCCATTGTGGGACTCAATTCCTTGGTTCTTCCTTGATTGTATTTGATCCAGTTTTATCACTTACCGAGAGGCAAAAAGTTTGCAGGCAACAGCCAGAAATCATGTTCTTTTCTGAAATTGTCATCAAATGACTTTTTGACTAAAATGTTGTAGGGTTGTGTTTGTCTCATTGCATCACCCGGAATTTACCAGCAAGTGTAAACATTCACAGCTAGTGACTTCTATGCTGCCTATCAGAGACAGCAAGGCTGCTAAGTTCATATGAATAAGCAATGGACCATGAACGTAAACCTATTTTCCTAATTTCAATGCACCTTTCCTCTTCATTATTCTAAAGCATCTCCTGCTGTTAAAAAGACCTTTGGGAGATACTAGTACTAGGCACTGCATATTTCTGGAATAGAGAAGAGTTGTTATTTTGTTTGTTTGTTTTGGCTGGCAGAATTGGAAAGACTTTCCTATGATGTTAACTGGGCATAGAAGGCAAAGGAATAATTTTAGCCTTTGGCCATTTTCCAGTTAGGTGCAAGCCCAGGGATCCCCAGCTTATCCTGCCAAAATGACACACACCTCTTACTCTGAAACCCCAGAAGCTGACAGCACACTCATTTCTCCTCGTAATTCCACAGATTCCAATTTGGCAAAGGCACATATAAAACTGTGTTCTGATAATGGTGGAATTAATGTGGAAGGTGGGAAATGGCTTCTTCACTGTTTTGATGATAGTCCTGAAGGGGAGCCAGAAAATACGTTACTTGATATACTTTCTCTCTGTGCAATTTTAGATGTCTTAATACATCTCTAATATTTTGATGTAAATGACATTTTTATTTGGAGTCATTTGACTCTGTGTCGAGAGAGTAAGGAAGGAGGAAGACAATCTAGTACTTCACAATTTGTTTCCATACATCGGTACTCAGTAAGGAATCAGGGAGAGGAGCCAGGTCCTCTGCAATTCAATCCAGTTTCACCGCTCATTAATTGGGAAAGACCTCAAGTGAGCCCCTTCACCCCTCTACCGCTTCACCCTTTTGCCTCCCACACGAGGAATCTGATTCTTGCTTGTGTTTTTGGTATGCTAATTTTAGGGAAAGAAACATCTGCACGTTTGTTGGTATACGACATGATTCAGTATTTAAAGAAAAGAAAACCTGCAGTTTGAATTATTTATGTCTTGAGACACAGTCAAAGAGCTACCTATATTCAACATTAAAATTGTAAGCAAACAAATGCTTATTTGTTTAGATAGCATTTTTGCTACCTCCCTCCCCATTTTAAGCCCTCTTGAGATATCTTACTGTTTAAATTCCCATTTCCCAGGTTCCTAGGAATCTTGAAGTTGCTTTTAATGCTGTTTAGTCTTTTGTATTTCCCCAGGAGCCAGTTCTGCTCCATCTGGCAGATATTCTTGATGGAGTTGTTTTAAGTAGGAGAAGGGTGGAGCAATGCTTAGGGAAACCAGCGGGCATTATCAGTACAGGAGGGATTAGCGGAGGAAAGTGGAGGGAAGGAGAGAGGGGTGCTTTCAACAGGCTTAATTTCCAGCTATTTCTTTTGAGTCTGATCACCTCCTTCTTCCAGGTCTAATTTCACAGTGTGCTCATCACTTATTTCCATCAAGGCTGAATCTCTATCCTCCCGTAGGATGATTTATTTTGAACAGTATCAACTTCCACTCATCCAACCTAGAGATCCTCAGTCTAGAGCCTGACCCTCTTTCAACCTCTAAGGACACGTTTAGCGAATGATAGCAGCTACATCTTCCTTTTTTCATGGAACACTGGTAAAAGTAATAAGTACCTACTGGGCTTTTCATCTATGATCTCAGGCAATATTTACAGTATCTGTCTGTAAGCCTAGTCTGTAAGATCCACCCTTTCACAGATGTGTCAGCTCACAACAAGAAAGGTGATAAGCAGCTGAGCTAGGGGTCCCACAGCCAGCAAGAATCAGGTCTAGGACCTGAACTCAGTCTTGCCCTTTCTGAAAGCGTATGCTCTTTCCACCATGCTGTGTGACGT
This sequence comes from Aotus nancymaae, assembly GCF_030222135.1. Taxonomy (NCBI): domain Eukaryota; kingdom Metazoa; phylum Chordata; class Mammalia; order Primates; family Aotidae; genus Aotus; species Aotus nancymaae. The sequence goes on along the minus strand of NW_026988450.1, from coordinate 79,881,562 downwards.
AGATTTATCTCCACCAGATGGCAAGTGGGCAGGGTGGGCAGAACTCCTCTCCTTTTTCCCAGTGTTCCTACTTCCATTGAATGAGTAGGACCTTCTCTCAGCACTCTACCTTCTCAGAAAAGGGCTGACAGGGGGTGTTTCTACCCTTCTCAACATTCCTTAAAGAGTATGAAACTCTCAGAGAGTGAAATCTTGAGGAGGAGATGGAGTCCATAAAATTTGTCTCAGGTGGGAGAGTTGAACTGGAGGGAAGGAAATCAGTAGATTTCCTGGGAAAACTTTTACATAGGGGTCTTGGCCAGGTGCTGCCAGATCACAACATGACCCCTCCTGTTTATGCTTGCAGAAACAACAGCAGGTATGTTTCTAAGAACCAGAAGGTCTGGAGCAAATAAATCAAGAGTTTGTTCTTTGTTTGGGAGAAAGCCTAACAAGAATTTACAAGTGAGAATGCAACATTAATCTTGATAGATGTCCTTTCTCAAGTAACTGCTCATCTCTGTGTCTTAATTCCTTGATCTGCAAAATAGATACCATTATTCTTATCTTCATAAATTACACCAGGCTTTGAGGAAGACAGATGGGGAATATATATGAGAAAGAATCTCATAACCGTAGGAAGGAAAGCAGCTTATAACTTCAAAGTATTTATGTTATTAATTTTATTTAAAAACCAAAAATGGATTAGAAAGGCCACAAAGGCATTTTAGTGCTCTAAGCTGTTAGGAGGTTCCAGCTAAATAAACTCATCCAAAGTTTTCTTCAAATGAGAAGGATTAAGCTTTTATTTTTGTCAATCTGGTTTATTTGCTCTGCACAATTCTTACAGCCTCGTTGTGATTTATTTTAACTCTCAAAATTTAGGCTGAACATATTTTATAGTGAGGTAGACTGGGTTGACATTTAGTTAAAAATTCGATGAGACTGGTTTACAGCACATGCAGAAAACAGGGGCAGCAGCTAATTTTGTCCGCGTTCGATGTCTACTGCAGGAAGGTCATGGGTTTGCCGCCTTTGGTAAACAACCTCTTCCTACAAAACCAAGAAAATTGTAAGCTGAAGTCTTGCTTTTTCTAAACATACATAAACAAGCATTTAGATGTATGTTTCTTTACCATTTTTTATAGATACATAATAATTGTACATATTCTGGGGTTACATGTGATATTTTGATACATGGATATAATGTATAATGATTAGATCAGAGTATTTGGGATATCATTACCTCAACCATTCATCTTTTCTTTATGTTGAGAACATTACAACATTACAATTCTTCTCTTCTAACTACTGTAACTATATAATAGATTCTTGTTAACTATAGTCACCCTACTGCACTATCAACACTAGATTTTATTCTTTCTATGTAACTATTTTTGTACCCATTAATCAACTTCTCTTCGTCCCTCTCCCTTCCCTGCTACACTTCCCAGCCTCTGATATCCACCAATCAACTCTCTATGAGATCCACATTTTTAGCTCCCACATGTGAGTGAGAACATGCATTATTTATCCTTCCTTGCCTCGCTTATTTCACTTGACATAATGACTCCCAGCTCCATCCATGTTGCTGCAAATGACAATATTTTATTCTTTTTTAATGGCTGAATAATATTTCATTGTGTGTTTATACCACATTTCCTTTTCAATTTGTCTATTAATGGGCACTTAGGTTGATTTCATAGCTTGGCTATTGCGAATAGTGCTGTAATAAACATGGGGATACAGGTATATCTTTTTGATATATTGATTTCCTTTCTTTTGGACATATATTCAGCAGTGGGATTGCTGGATTATACCGTAGTACTATTTTTTTAAAGGAATCTCTATACTGTTTTCCATAGTGGTTGTACTAATTTACAATCCCACCAACAGTCCATGAGGCTTCCCCTTTCTCTGCATCCTTACCAGTGTCCATTATTCTTTGTCTTTTTGATAAAAGCCATTTTAGGTGGAGAGAGATTTTAATTTGCATTTCCCTTATAGTTAGTAAAGCATCTTTTTTTTTCATATACATGTTGGCCTGTATGTCTTCTTTTGAGGAATGTCCATTTTGAATGTGGCTTACAACAAGGAGCATGGATTCTGAGTGGATGGACCTAGTGGGGAATGGCAGCTTTCCATGAACCAGCTGCTTGAAGTGCATACATTGATTTGCTCCTCTACTTTGGGTTCTGCACTTGGGAAATTGAGGCAATAATGCTAACTCCATTAGGTTTTCATGAAGTGTGGCAGACACTCTAAAGACTCTTCCCAATATCCATTCTGCTTTATTTTCCAGATGAAAAACTTGCCTATTTGTTCAGAGCAGCAATGTGTCCTACTAAATACAAATGCTTCCTCAGCCTCCTATGCAATAAGGGTGGCAGATGGGACATAGGTGGAGTTCTATTGTGGGTCCCTAGGGGTGGTTTTTTACTTCCTAGGGAAAAAAAGGGTGCTGAACTGAATGGTGCATTATCTTTTTGCTTTGAATGTGGAAGTGATGTCTGGAGCTAGTAGCCATCTTACAAGCGTGAGGACAAAGTTAAGGCTAGCAGGGGAGAAAGATAGCACACTACTCCTTGTAGAAGTAAAGCCAGAAATTTCTCACTTATAAAATGGAAGAAAAGTAAACTCTATGTGTATAAGCCATCCTTAATTGGCGTATACGTGTACCCAAATGCATTCCTTACTGAAAAAGAGAATAAGCAACATAACAGTTGTAACTTGCAGACCACAGTGCCGGGCGCACCATGGAAATTCATTAGGTGTTGCTTCTGCTTCCTTGCGTTACTTAGTTACTGTATTAAACAAGGGACGGATTAATTAATATTCCTTCTTTTTAATTAGCTTTCCAGATATTAAACATCAATGGCATACTAGATATTCTGTGAAACATGAAAATACAAAGATGAATGAAACTGAGGCCTTGCCCTTGAGGTGTTTAGAATCTTAATGGGAAGATAATTAACTGTGATTCAAGATAATGAGTACTAGTGTGGAAATAGGTATCTAATGCTTTAGGAGTACGAGATATAAAACTGAATATCAATAACGGTGACACAAACATAGAAAGAAAAATTTCACAACCCGGAGAAAGCGTGGCCAAACCCAGCATGTGGCTATTGAAAATTTTGCAGAGAAAAGTAGGTTTAGCTGTCAATGTCATAGCATTGAATCACACAAAAATTTGAACCTAGAAATAATAATAATAATAATAATAATAATAATAACTAGCTAACATTTACAAGAAATTTCCTTAGAATCTGGTGCTCAAAAAGCATCATTTTATTTATAATTCACAACAACCCTCTGGGCTAAGAACTACTGTTATTCACATTTTACAGGTAAAGGGACTGAGACTCAGTGAAGCTGTGATTTGCCTAAAGTCACACAGTTATATAAACAGTGGAGCTAAGGCTGAAATCCCATACACGGTATTGGTGAAATCTGCCCCATTAAATACCGTTGCAGTGTCTATGGTTTTGAGACCTGTGGTTTCTAAGATGTACTTATGATTTATTTCGTGATATTATGGCTCTCTTGGTGAGTGGCTGCTTTCTGATCTGCCATCCATAACTCCTACCTGTGCAAGGCACAGTAAGTGAAGGCCAATAACATTTTTATTTGAATTTGTTCTATGTTTGCCTGTTTATATGTTTTCAAGATAGTAACCACCTCAGCGAGTGCTGGAATCCCAGGTCCCCTGGATCAGGCCATGCCTGAAGACATCCTAACTCTGGACTTTCATGACATGAGCGAAAACCTCCTCTTTTATTTCCCCTAATGCAATTGGAGTTGTGTTTCTTTTCTTGTGACCCAAGGAGCCCTAACTAATACATTATGCATCCTCCCAAAAGTAGAACCCCTTAGTATATGGTTAAGGAGCTTGGACTTTGTGGAAACTCAGTATTTAATGATGCATTGTTTGTCACTGTATCTCAAGACTAAGTCCTTTGCCTAACACTTTGTAAACCCTCTTTAAGTATTCAGTGTCAGAAATCCTATGTTTCTTGTTTTTTCTTTTCTCTTTTTCCTTCCTTCCTTCCTTCCCTCCTACCTTTCTCTTTTCTTTCTTTTCTTTTCTTTTCCTTTCTTTCTCTTTCTTTCTTTCTTTCTTTCTTTCTTTCTTTCTTTCTTTCTTTCTTTCTTTCTTTCTTTCTTTCTTTCTTTCTTTCTTTCTTTCTTTCTTTCATGTAGGCCTACTTTGTTTCTCATGATTAATGAGCATTTTAGTTCCTGAATCCAATCAGTTTCATATCTCTTTTTTGCCTAGGACCTTACGTTGGCAGATTAAACTTTCTAAAAAAGCCCTTGCAATTCCCAAGACAATCTCAGGTCAAACATGCCATGTGCCTTGGTCATGGGTAGCACACAGGATGGAGCGCCTTTCAATCCACACTGAATTCATTGGTTCCAGTGCTTCCAGTTTGCTCCTACCTGAAGCTCTCATTTTTCCAGGAGACTTCTGGAGCCAACAGGAATTATCTTTGGCCCAGACCCTTCTTGTCAAGCTCACTGCCATCTCCAATTCACACGTTGGCAGTTATGGGGCAGCCATCGAAGTCTCATGCCCAGTGGGCAGCTATTCTGGGATGTTTGTGCTTGACATTCACGATGGTTTCCTGGCTGACTCACTCCCCAGTCCAGCCCCCATCATGCTGGGCTAGGGTGGCTCAGCAGCCTGTTTTGATTCTCCTAATCAAAGAGCAGAATCCTAAAATCTTGCAGTCAGCCATGCACACTAGACTGGGAAGCAATTGTCAGCTGCTAAATTTAACCACAGCCACTTTAGAAATGAGCTGCTAGGAGATTCTGAGAATGTAAACTGGGAAGATTCTTTCTTTTTCTCTTTTTTAAATTTTCTTCTGATGTTTGAGTCAACTGGCTGAGTTAAATCCTGGATAAACTATTTCTTACTATTCTTGGGGAAGTTACTTCACTACTCTGAGCCCTAGTCATTGCTCCATTGTTGAGAGTAATTTCTGTCAACAAATGGTAACATAAAATCCACACAGGATTGTTTATGGGATTAGGGATAATTAACTTGTCTAACAGGCCTGATACAGTGCCAGGCATCTTGTTGATTACCAGGTCATTCTTGTTTCTCATTAAATTTACAACCACTGAGGGACAACTACCTAGTAGGTACTCATTAAGTTTCAAGAGAATAAGTGAATAAAACAATAAATGAATGGATAAATATTGGCCTTATAGGCCTTGTTCTTCTGCTTTTATCCTACTTTAATCTTTTAAATAGACTAGATGATCCACATAATGCATACTGCAGGCATTGGGCAATTGCCCATCTCAGAAAATACGCTGAGTGCATCCTGACACCTCTCATGTCAACTCACAACTTCCCCATCTGCCTTCTCTACTGACATTCAGCCCTGCCTAAAGCATTCCCGGGCTCTGACACTTTTCCCGTGGGCTCACGGCTCTGGGGCCTGTTTTGCACATGCCACTCCGGCTCTCTCTGACACTCTCCTAAGATGATTCTGATGTATTTTCTACCTCACTTCCTTCTGTTTAAAGACATTCCCATTACTTGCTGGGTTAGCCCCAGGGGCTAAGGTGTCTCTCTCCTTCAGGTGAGGAGGGGGCACTACCTCTGAACCACACACTTTGAAACTTTCAGTTCAGGGTTCTTTGCTGGGAATCTATGCTTTCTATAATGAGTTTCCACCTTCTTGCTTAGATCTCCTTCACAATAGACATTTTGCTCCAGACACCCAACTCTAATCACTGTCTCCTAAAAATACATTGCTGGACACAGCGAATGCATAGAAGTGTTTGCTGTTATCATAACATTAATATTATTAATCATACCAACCTTTTTTGAAATGCACTCTTTATGTTCTTCCAGGTTGCATTTTGCCATTTTCTAAAGGTACAGCTCAAAGCCCACTCCAGCCATTAACAAAAACAAGCTGCAACAGTGATGATGACAACAACACAACACAATGACAATAATGCTAATAGTTGACTTCAAAGTAGTACCAACAGTGGGCCAGGCTTGCTATTAAGCACTTCTCATGCACTAACTCAGGCTACTCTAATAGCAACTTAATGACTCCTATCTCCCCACTGAACAGATCGGCAAATAGAAGCTTAGAGAGGTTAAGAAATGCTGGCAGTGTAGAAAAAGAAGGCAAACAAAATCTGACTCCAGAACCTGAAAACATAACCTTTAGAATCTCAACTTGGTATCTTTGAGATGAGTTAACCATAACCTTCTTTTACATTTAGGGAGAAGATTAAATAAAATATAACCCGTAAAACACTTAGAGTGTCTGGCATTTGGTAGCATGTAATAGCTGTTAGTGAAGTTGGTGCTGCTGCTGCTGATGATGATGAGGATGATGACGAACAGTCATCTGAAGTCCACGTTTGCTCTTTGAATTATTCACTAGCCTATAGAGACTCAGAACCTTTATTATGCTACTGCCTCATTGTCTCTGTATGTATGCTTTGTCTCCTCGGAAGGACTGTAAGCTCCTTCACTGCAAAACTAGCCTAGGTGCAAAATTCTGCCCCATGGAAGTCTCAGTTTTCTTTTCTGGAACAGGAATTTTGATGCGTCCCAAAGCTTCTTCCAAATATGACATTCTCTGCTTCCGTAAGTGTTATTTATTCTGGCCTCTCCCACAGCCTGTAATACTCCACTCTGCACACAGTATTCAATAAATATGTACTGAATTATTAACATCTGGAGGTAAAATCTCAGGTCCTAGGGAAGTTATTTAATTTTGACTTTGGCGAATGAGGAAGAAAAAGATGTAACTGAGTTACAAGGTGCATTGCAATTGATATCTAAAGATTTCAGTAGAAGGAACCGGAAAATGGGGCATTTATAGGTGATGGAAATGAAGTGAGCTTTGAAAAGTGAGGAAATTCCCTTCCCAAAGGGATATCGGGCTTTCACTGTCCTCTGTTTCGGTCAGTTCTGAAAATGTATATGCCATTGGGTTTTGCCAGTCCTGTTGGCTGGCTTCTGCTAAGACGGAAGGAAAAAAATGAGAGTGAAAGAAAGTGAGCTAAGTTTAGTGGGATGGCACAAGGCTCCAGGCTGTGGCTGAAGGCATCTCCTAATTACTTAGCCTCCCTGGGAGACAGGAATATAGTTTTCCTCAAAACAGGGTAAGAGAAGTGGAAGGAGTGATATCTTGCAACATTTGCAAGCTTCCTCTATTCACTCCTTCTCCTGATTGAGATCTGCAGAAAGCTTAATCAGTGACTGTTTAATAGCATTTATCGATCACTAACTGTGAGCCATGTTCCACATTACACCCTGAGATACAGAAATATATAGGACATAGTCCTTGTTCTCAAGAATCACCATTTACTGGGGGGAAACCAACACATAAGCAATTATCAAAATATGTTGTGATATGTCATGTGATGGAATTATGTGGAGTAGTGTTGGCATCTTTGAACACCGCCAGCTCCAGCAGAGGCAGGGATTAAGGTGAGGGTCTCACAAGGAACTCCTGAACCACAGACTGTCAGGTAAAAAATGTGTGCTGTTTTAATCACCAAGTTTGTGGCAATTTGTTATGAATTGTTGCAAACTAAAACAGGATTATTATAAATGGAGGAGATTTAATATATTTTTCTGAATTACTAATCATGAGGCATGTGGTTAAAGATCTCAGCTTCTCTCACCCTGTACCTCTTATCATGTTGGTCACTGTCACTCCTGTGATGTTCTGGAATAACATACACATGAGGCAGATCTAGGAAAGTGTCAACTCCATTTTATGAGTGTTTTCTTAACGTTTTAAAAAATTTTCAAACAATTGTAGATTCACACATCACGTTTCTTATAACTCCTTGTAAGAAATAATATAGAGAGGTGCTGTATACCCTTCATTTAGCTTCCCCTGCAAGATAACATCTTGCTTAACTGTAGTATGCTATCACAACCAGGAAATTGACATTCTTATAACCCATTGACCTTACTCAGTTTTCACTAGTTTTATGTACTTTTGTGTATATTTGTGTTTACTTGGTTCTATGTAATTTTATCACAAGTGCATGCTTATGCAACCATTGCCATAGTTAAAATCTATACCAGTTTTATGCAAGGATCCATCTTCATGGGAGCTGGGGTTTTTACCGTAAATTTGTGCATGGTTTTTATCCCTTGTGGTCTGGGTCAGATGAGCTAGGATTCATTTCCCTGATCTGGATTATAGGCCATCTTTAGTAGAAGGGACACTGATATTTTGATCACTTGAGATTAATGGCTCCAAATGCCAGAATGCTTAAATATTTTATGTTCTTTAAAATGAGTATTTTCAGAAACACATACATTACAGAGGTAGTTCTTTCTGGCTTCCTTCAGGCATGGCTGGATCCAGGGTACCAAATTATGACTTTAGTTTTAGTATCCAAAGATCTCTGTTCTGTTTTCCTTCATGGATGCTTTTTATCAAGCATCTCTTTCCTTGCAGTAGCTTCAGGCAGACCATCACTCATACCCCACAGTTTAAAAATCCTAGAGGAATTGGGCCATAGAAGTCTTAGGATGCAGCTTCATTGTCAAGCAGTTCATTTTTGAGGACATTCTTTTGGCCAGTGGAATGCAAATATTCTGATTTAGCAGGACTGGGCAGAGGAATATGGTTAGCCTCACTTTAACATGTTGGATTCAGAGAGGAGAAGGAGGAGTGGGTGCTGGGGTGCAAACTCATGGTAGTCCTTGACCTCTGCTACTCTCATTCCCTTCTCTCATACATGAGGAGACCCCAGACCCTATGCTCCATACCTACTTCATGGTAGTTGAACACCAAGAGGAAAAAAAAAAGAAAGACTGAAGTGAAGAATAGAGTAAGAGAAAGAATGAGATCTCCCAAAAGAAGGCCAAAGAGAGAGCAAGTACAATAGAAAAATAACCTCTCCTGGCCAAAAAATTCCAAAATGACTTTCGTCAAGAAGAAACAAGGGTTTCTATTAAGTTGGTGCAAAAGTAATTGTGGTTTTGCCATTATAGCAAAACCCACAATTACTAAGATTTCCCTTCAAACCTCTCTCCACTAACCCCTCCACCCAGTCTGTCTTCTAAAGCTCTTCAGTGTTTTTGTTCTTGATCCAAAATTATACTCTTCCTCGAGTGGATGGGGTCACAGAAGATAACCTGAGATGTCGATCAAGGTTAGCAATGGAGCTCTTCTTTGGATGGCCATGCATCTCATTTTCTCAATACTCAGTTTTCTGATAAACGAACTCCACCAAAGTGTTAATTTGAATTTATGACAGTTACTGAGTCCTAATAAACAAAGAACATCTTTGAATTCACCCAAAGAATTTCACAAATAGAATTTCAGAAACCACAGAAGGTCAAGGTGGGAACTACCTTTTGCCAAGCAGGGTCATTGGGAAACTCTCCTAATACAGTAATTTAGGCAACCACTTTATTGGGCTTGCCTTTTAAACAAACAAGCCCACTGAAAGTTAAACGGATCTCAAGCCCAAACTGCTTCCTTTAATTTTCCTTTGTATCAGATAAGCTATATAATTATTTATAACACTGAGTGTCCAAATATTTGTTACAAGAGCAATTTAATGGCTCTGATTTATATTCACAAGTTAAGTAGCTGCGTATTTCCTATGTATTTTTTTCTGAACATAGTTTAATTGAAGTTTAATGCAGATATAAAAGATATTTTTCCAGTTTTGTCTGGAATGCTGTCTTCTCTGCAGAAATTACAATTATCCACTATGGAACAGCTTTGTAAAAAGGGTAGAAAGGGGAGATTTGGGGCTTCTGACTCTCCTCTTTTAAATATACCTATATGACCCAAGGCTCATTTCTAACAGATGTGCTGCTGTTGGGTTACAGGAGACTGAGTTATTGACTGCTCAGTCTTTGAGGCAGCTGGGTAGGGTCTGGTGCAGTGGGAGTCCTCACTGCTGACTCTGGACATGTCACCTCATTCTTTAGAGTGTCCTACATATAATATCATTATCATTATCCAGATAATGTTCTGGATAATGATACAAGGATCATTATGAGAGTTCCATACAAGGATCCCTCATGAGAGCAGGATATGGTTTCTTCCCACCAAAACTCAAGTTGAAATTTGGTTTCCAATGTGGCAGAGTTGAGATGTGGGGCCTATAGGAGGTGTTTTGGTCATGGGGGTGGATCCCTCACGAGTAGATTAATGGCCTCCTGTGGGAGTGGGTGAGTCCTCCTGGATAAGTTACCAGAGAGTGGGAGAGCTGGTTGCTGAACAAGTGAGTTTGGCTTCCTAGACTCTCTTACTACCTCTTTGTCTAGTGATCATGTGGAAGATGGGGGAAGCACATGCAGTCACATGTACACAGGTATATGCTACTTTCAGGTCTGGACCATAAAGCTCATGCAATTCTTCACATCCTTTCAGCTTTTCGCAGAGGACTCAAGTCCCTGGTGGATGGTGTAGTCTGGGTCCCTAAACTACGGTGTAAACAACTTTCTCTGAATTCCCTACCCATAATTCTCTGGACTGTAAGAGAAGCAAGAGACACATTTTTTTTTTTTTTTTTTTTTGTGGTAAGACACAGGTTTTTTGTGTTGCTAATGCAGCAGCTTTTTGGATAATCTTGGCCCCTGACATCTCTCAGCTACTAGCAAAATCAATCCATATTTCAAAATGTCAGTACCTAATCCAAGCCTTTTCCTGATGTTTGAAGTTTGGCCAACATAGTGGACCTCACTACCTCCTCCTTGCTTAGTAGTGATTTCATCTGCTATTTTATCATATAATCAGACTTACCAGTGAATGAGTGACCAGAGGCTATTTGGAGGGACAGCCTTCTAGTGCCATAGGAACTATACATCTGATCCTAACAAACTCTTGGAGACAGTGAACTCATTGATTATTAGATTACTGGTTTACTTTACCAGAGGCACCAACCTATGGGTTTCCTTTTTGACCTACAATTGGGGGCATATGTGCTAGCTTAAGGTCAATTACAGCAGCAGCCAAAAGAAGCTGTAGTCAGTGAATTAGTGACAGTTTTGTGAGAGCTTTAAAGCAGGCACTCATCACTTATGGTGTAGTAATACTCTTCTTGTACTGAGGTCTTGATTGTTGGGTTTTTTTTTCTTTCTTTGTCTTCTTAGTTAAAATTAGTACATTTTTTTCTTGTTTAGGTGACAGGTGGCTGGGATGGTAACTTTCACTTTTTGAATAGACATAAGAGGAAAAATGAGTACCCACAGTCTGGAGGGGAGGGAAGAGGTAAAGTGTCTTTAGAACCCTAAGGAGACTAAGAACCCTAAGAACCTTCAGTAGGGTCACAAGAAGATCTGTATTCTTATTTACCTAGAGGACATATGTCTGCTACTGAAAAATCACAGCTATATGCCCTTAGATTTGTTCTGGAAAGAAAGAGGCTTTCCAGAAAGAAGAGATGATTGGTCAGTCTCTCTTGGCCCCATTCACAGAGTCTCAGCTTCCCTTTGGGGTGGATTTCCTTATTTTATTTTACTGATCTCCATGGTGGAGATATTGCTCTCCTAAGCTATCTTTTTCTTAGCTTAATTGGGTGCAATTTTCAAAAGAGGTTCTCAAATTCTCAGTAGAAAAAGGGAATTCATGAAGCATATGAAATTAAAAGTAGTCCAAATCACAGGTTACAGTGCTTTGCCATTTCCACTTGCTTGCCTGAGGGATTACCATGTAGGATATTTGCCTGGATTCTCTACTACCAAGACGGAGAGGTGTCTCTTGATACAAGAGTTCCTCCTCATGGAAATTTTGTCAGAAGACCATCTCACAGACATGGAATACAGTGATTTCTTCTTTGATGAAGAAAAACCAATGTAGAATTTTCTTCATTCTTTAATTAGGATAATCTCTTTCACTTTTTTTTTTGTTGTTGTTATAAGAGATATACACTTCTCCAGTAATCGGACTGACCTCCCACATCAAGTTCAATGTATATAGGAATTGAAATAACTTTTCTTATTGGTCTAACCATATCTTTTAATTATTTTGGGGAAACAGGTGTAAACATGTATAGAGTTAAAAATAAGTCTGTACCATGCCTGATTCAAGATTTTGAGTTTTCTTTCCCAGAGCTAACAACATTTTCTTATATATCTTTCCTTTAATAAATGTGTTTTTTAAAACATTATTATTATACTTTAAGTTCTGGGGTACATGTGCAGATTGTACAGGTTTGTTACATAGGTATACTCATACCATGGTAGTGGTTTGCGGCATCCATCTACATTAGGTATTTCTCTTAATGCTATCACTCCCCAATCCCCCCACCCCCTGTTACTCCTCCCCTAGCCCTCCAATCCCCAGGCCCTGGTGTGTGATGTTCCCTTCCCTGAGTCCATGTGTTCTTATTGTTCAACACTCACTTAGGAGTGAGAACATGTGGTATTTGGTTTTCTGTTCTTGTGTCAGTTTGCTGAGAATGTGTTGTTTTTGAAGTCTATTTTGTGTTAGGCACTGTTCTAGGCAGGCCATATTACATTTACATTCAAAATATCCAGAATCTGACCTTTTTTTTTAACCACTGATTTTTAAAAAAATAGAGACAGAGTCTTGCTCTGTTGCCCAGGTTGAGGTGTAGTAGTGTGATCATAGCTCATTTTTTAAGCTTCAAACTACTATCTCGCTATGTCGTCCAGGCTGGTTTTAAATTCCTGGCCTCAAGTTATCCTCCCACCTCAGCCTTACAAAGGGCTGAGATTTCAGGCATGAGCCACTGCACTCAGCCTCCTTTCACCACTTCTATCATTATCACCTTGGCCCAAGCTACTATCATCTCATGTCAATTGTCACATTAACCTCCTAACTGGTCTACTTACTTCTGTTATTTTCTTGTTTGCTATATTCTCAGAATGGCAGTCAGAATGAGCCTGTTAAAATATAAGTAATACTATGTTGCAACTCTGCTTAAACAGCTTCAATGGCTGTTTAATTTCATGATATTTTTACAGTGGACTGTATACAATTGGGCACCCCATGAGCTTAAACCCCTTCAATGGCTATTTAATTTCATGATGTTTTTGCAGCAGACTACAAGGCTGTATACAATTGGGCACCCCATGAGCTTAAACCCCTTCAACGGCTGTTTAATTTCATGATGTTTTTGCAGTGGACCACAAGGCTGTATACAGTTGGGCACCCGATGAACTTTTTGACATAATTTCCTGCTACACTTTTCCTCACTTGCTCAATTCTGTCCACACTATCCTTATTGCTCCTCAGACCTACCAACCAAATTCATACCCCCAACCGGGCTTTTACTAATAATCCTGTTCTTTCAGAAACCCACAATGATCCACCCTTCTAGTCTTAGTGAAAATATTAACTAAGGAATTCAGCTCTGCTGACACTGAGCGTTTGACCTATGAGACTATAAGCATAGGACAAAGGCTAGTTCACTTTGGATTCTAACCCTCAGAAACTGTGCGATAATAACATTTTGTTGTTTTCTGATACTAAGTTTGTGGTAATTTTTATGGTACAATAGAAAATGAGTACAGGCCGGGCGCGGTGGCTCACGCCTGTAATCCCAGCACTTTGGGAGGCCGAGGCGGGTGGATCACGAGGTCAAGAGATCGAGACCATCCCGGTCAACATGGTGAAACCCCATCTCTACTAAAAATACAAAAAAAAATTAGCTGGGCACGGTGGCGCATGTCTGTAATCCCAGCTACTCAGGAGGCTGAGGCAGGAGAATTGCCTGAACCCAGGAGGCGGAGGTTGCGGTGAGTCAAGATCGCGCCATTGCACTCCAGTCTGGGTAACAAGAGTGAAACTCCGTCTCCAAAAAAAAAAAAATGAGTACAACTCATTCAATCAGTGCTTATTACCAAATTTATCAAAACAATTTAATCTTCAACTAACACTTCTTAACATTCCAAGAAAATATGTTTGGAATTCAGTCTGGAGCCAAAGAAATAGTAAATACATTTTTAAAATTTTGTTTGATTTCTATGGGCCTCATAATGCAGGAATGTTAAGGGAATGTAATGCCTTGTCTTAACCTACTCACTAACACTCAAGGAACCATCCAAACTTTGGGTCTACATGTGTATTTAATTAATTATTTTAATGCTTTTTATTTTAAAGTAACTATAGGTTCATAAGAATTTTCATAAAATGTACAGGGAACTCCTATGCACCCTTAATGGTAACATTTTGCATAATATAGTATGATACCAAAATTAGGAAATCTACATTGGTACAATCCACAGAACTTCTTTAGATTTAATCAGTTTACATGCACTCGTGTGTGTGTGTGTGTCTATGCAATTTTATTACATGTGTAGATTCATATGAACACCACCATGATGAAGACACAGAACTGTTCAATCATCACAAGGTTTCACTGTTATCTCTTTATGGCCATCTCGCCTCATCTTCCTTCAGATCCTTGGCAACCTCTAATCTGTTTTTCAACTCTATAATTTTGCATCAAGAATGTTATATAAATGGAATTACATAGTACATAACCTTTTGAGATTGGCATTTTCTTCTCAGCAAATTCCCTGGAGATTCACTAGGATTGTTGCATGCATCAAGAGTTTACTCCTCTTCTTTGCTGAGTAATAGTCCACAGTATGGATGCTCCACAGTATGTTTAACCAGTCACCCACTGAAAAGCATTAGGATTGTTTCCAGTTTTTTTACTGTTACAAATTAAACCATGGATATTCTTGCACAGTATTTTGTGTAAATATAAATTTTTATGTCTTCAGATAAATGCCCAGGAGTGCAGTTTCTATGTTATATACATAATGGCCTAATTCACTTTGTGTATTTTTAGTTGGGAGGCATAGATTAAAAAATAAAACATTCTGAAGCATTAATTCTGTGCTAGTTGTTAACAGGACCTAATCAGGAATCAGAGGGGGTTTGCTCTGATCTCTCTCTCTCTTTTTTAACTTGAAAAATAATAATTGCATATATTTATGGGGTACAATGTGATGTTATGATGCATGGATACATTGTAGAATAATTAAATACCTCTTGAAGAAGTCTAAATCTCTGAATTTCAGATCAATTCATGGGTTTCTTAGGGTGCTGTTTCTACCTGTTGATTATAAGTTTGGGTGTATAACAAAGCATTTTTCTTAGTTAAATTTTAAACTATTGTGTACACATTTCATCCTGAAAATCATGTTATTATATTTAATATTTTTCATCCTGAAAAGTATTAAAGGATATCTATGTCAATTTATTTTTTCTGAACTTATATTCTGATTTGTTAGTTTCTTTTCTTAATCTTACATTGGGAAAACAAAAGACCTCTCATAATACTTTTGATTTAATCAAAAGTTGGAGCACGAAGTTTGTCTTTCTGTGTCTGGCTTATTTCACTTAACATAATGACTTCCAGATCCAGCCATGTTATTGCAAATGACGGGATCTCAGTATTTTTTATGTATGAGTAATACTCCATTGTATATATTTCAAACACACTTAAACAGTTATATTCCCCCCCTGCTATTTTAATAAAATTAGGAAAAACAATTTGTATTACCTAGAGTTCATTTAAGAAATATAAACATATTTTATGAAAAATTATTCTGGATTTGAGCCTGAATTTGGGAAAGGCAAAATCAAGAAGTACTGATAGAATAGAGAAGATTTGCTTATAGCAAGAGATAGTTATAAGCAATATTGTTTAAATTACAGCAATAAGTAACATGAATTATTAGGAACTTCAATTTTTATTGGTAATTAAAGCACATCATTTTCTTGATAATAAAAACTTCTGTTATCTGGGCATAGAGCAACTTTGGTAGTTCAATAAAAGAAAACTCTAGTTTCAGTTTTTTTAACATCATACATATCACAACATGTTGTGATACACAAAACAAATAAATATATAAAACCCTATATTTCAGTATAAGAGTCATAACTTTTTTCTTACGGACGAGCACTACTTTATTAACCATTTTAACATGTTTTGTTTTTCTTTTTCATTTCATTATTTTGATACTAGTAAACCAAAAAATTAAGTTCATTTCTTTTGGGATTCTACACTGAGTATACCCTTAAATTGATATTTTATTATATATATATATTTTTTTATTCTACCATAATTAGGACCCATTAACTTTAAGACAAAATTTTTCTTTTTTTCTCAAAACACATCATTATCTTGCATGCATATTATCAAATATATTATTTTACATTGTTTTTCAAAAATAAACATTTAATAAATGACAAACATAAAAAGCTTATAGCTAACATCATCTCTATGATCAGAAAGAAGACAAGAATACTCACTCTCACCAATTCTATTTCAGTTAGTTCTGGAAGTATTAGCCAGAACAAATTAACAACAACAACAACAACAACAAAATAATAAAAGAAGCAAAATTATCTTTTGTTCAAATGACATAATCTTACATGTAGAAAATTCCAGAGATGCCACAAAAAAGCTAATATACTAATTCAGTAAAGCTGCAGAATACAAAATCAACATGCAAAAAGTAGTTGCATTTCTATACACTAACATGCAAAAATTAGTTGCATTTCTATACACTAACATGCAAAAATTAGTTACATTTCTATACACTAACAATAATCTGAAATGGAATTTTAAAATTTTTCATTTACAATACTCTCAAAAAAATAGGCATAAACTTAACCAAGGAGGTGAAGGTCTTGTACACTAAAAATTATAAAACATTGCTGAAAGAAGTGAAAGGTGACACAAGTAAACAGAAAGACAACACATATTCATAGTTTCAAAGACTTAACTTGTTAAAATGTCCACACTACCCAAACTGATCTGCAGATTCAAGGCAATTCCTATCAAAATTCCAATGGCATTTTTTTATAGAAATAGAAAAAGCAATCTTGAAATTTATATTGAACCTCAAAGGAGGCCATATCATCAAAACAATCTTGAAAAGGAAGAATAAAACTGGAGGCCTTTAGCTTTCTGATTTCAAAATACATTATAAAGCTACAATAATCAAAACAATGTGGTACTGGCATAAAGACAGACATATAGACTAGTGGAACAGAATAGAGATCCCTGAAATAAAGCCCAGTGTGTATGGTCAAGTAATCTTTGACAAGGGTGCAAAGACTATACAATGGAGAAAGGACAGTCTCTGCAATATGTACACTGGGAAAACTGAATATAAAGATGAAATTGGAGCCTTATATTACATCATACACACAAAATGAAATTGGAGCCTTATATTATATCATACACAGGAATCAACACAAATTGATGAAAGACTTAAATGTAAGATCTGAAACATAGGAGATATGTTTTGTAACATAGATCTTGGCAATGATTTCTTAGATGAGACTTCAAAAGAATAGGCAACTTAGGCAAAAATAGACAAGTGGAACTAAATCAAACTAAAAATTATATGCACAGCAAAGAAAACAATGACCGATGTCAAAAGGCACCTATAGGATGAGAGAAAATATTTGAAAACCACATATCTGGTAAGGGGTTAATATCTAAAGTATATAAGGAGCTGACACAATCTAATAACAAAAAAATCCCAAATAACATAATTTATAAAATGAGCAAAGGCCTTAAATCAACATTTCCCCAAGAAGACATGAAAGAGGCTAACAGATATATATAAATATGCTCAATATCATTAATCATTATTGATTATTGACACCTGACCAAGCTTATGACTGTAAAAAAGAGATATACAGTTGTAGAATTTATAGTGAACAGAATAGTCCCAGTGTCAATTAGAAAAGGACCATTTCTTTCCTATCATTAGAAATTAGACATTTCAGCTTCTGTAAGGCCACTTCAAAATTCCTCAGAGACTACTAGTTCTTATTTCTTTATTGGCTAGGATGGGAAAATTAAATTTCTAGTAACTCTTTTGTTTAAAATATTGACAAATGTCTTTGTCTAAGTGGGGACAGAATGTCAATGCTTCTTGAAGGTTTACTAACCTGTAGTTTATTTTCAAAGTCCTGCCAATCAAACTTTTCTGACCGAGGTAGAGGTCAGTATCTTGGCCTATTTTGTGCTCCCATAACAGAATACCTGAGACTGGGTAATTCACAGAAAATTATTTCTCACAGTTCTAGAGGCTAGGAAGTCCAAGATCAAGGCACCAGCAGGTTGACGTCTGGCAAGAGCCTGGTCTCTGCTTCTCAGATGGTGCCTTGAATGAAGCATTCTCCAGAGAGGAGGAACATTATTTCTCACAGAAAAAATGGAAGAGCAAAAAGGGAAAACCCACCCCCAAAAGCCACTTTCTAAAGCCATTAAACCCGCCTCATAAAGGTGGAGCCTAATTACCTGTTAAAGTTCTACCTCTTAATATCTTTCCAATGACAACTAAATTTTTATATGAGTTTCTGAGGCAACAAACATTCAAACCATGGTAGTCTATAAGGCTGCAAATGCAAGTTTAAATTCTTAAACAAATTTTTTGTTCTCCGTCTTGGCCTTTGAAAAGTCTTTAAGGAAAGCAATCTTAAAATCCAAATATTTGTGGGAACCTCCCCATTATATTTAAAGAATACAAAGCCTAGGATATCCGGGATTTTGTTTTATTTTTATTTAAGACTTTTCACAAACAGTCAATCTTGTTAAATGTCAAAGTTCTTCAAAGTGAGTCTCTGTGATATCAAATTGCTCTTGGTGAAATTATGGCATTTAGAAAGATGTGTACATGGATAATACTTACAATGCAAAAACATGAAAAACACAAGGTTTGGCCTGGAGGGAGCTTAGATATTTAGGGTGCATGATAAATGCAAAAATGCTAACTTATGTCTCTGAAATCTGGACATAGACCAGCTTTGACCAACTGCTGGCCCAGGAACCTGAAAGTCCAGGCAGATTGATTTAGACAAAGCAGCTGTAATCAAACAGAAAAATAAAGACAATTGTGAAGAAGATCTTTATAGGGATTTGATAAAGTGATCCAAAGCAAAGTTTATCAAAGGTTGTCAGTCTGATAAGAACACTGAAACTCAGCAGCTTTTGGGACCAGGTCGAGAATAGATTTACAGGATCTATGTCTATCTTCTCTTCATAGACTTTCTCTTAAAGGTGAAAAGTGCTCAAGATATTGGACAAACAGAAAGACAATAGATGATTATGTTAAAAGCTAAATTTTTCAAAGGAACAATATAATTTGATAGAAAATCAAAAGCCTAAGAAACTAAATATAAATAACACTCCAGATTTCAAGGAATAATTGAAACTTAGCTTCATCATGAAATTTACTTTGCTGTAGTAGCAAAGTAGTCTTGAGCAGGTGGAGTCTCAAGGGGTCTTATATAAGCATACTGTTTTCAACGTCCTGTTTTGTGGTGGTAGGCTTCTTGTTGGAATCTTAGTGGGACCTCTAGGATAGTTGATGTGCTCTGATCAATGAATGGCCAATAGGAACACACCAGAAGCTTAAAAAAGAAGTTATATATTTTTTGGCACCCTAGGAGAACTCTGGGAGCATCTCAGCAAAAGAAAAATTGGGAGGTGATTCTTATAGGATGTATGACAGTATGTTGAGTGATTTTTTTAAGGTGAAAATAGGAAAGCAAGTTACGAGTTGAATGTTCTCAATTTGGTGAGTGAATATATTAATAATTTTTATCTAGCGTATATGCTCAAGCTGCCATAACAAAAGATCATATACTGGGTGGCTTAAATAATAGAAATTTGTTTTTTTTGTCATTCTGGAGAGTAGAAGTCTGATATCAGGGTGCCAGGATTGCTGGATTCTGATGAGGGCCCTCTGCTTGGCTTGCACATGGCTGCCTTCTTCCTGTGTCCTCACATGGCTGAAGATCAGAGAGTGAGCAAGCTCTCTGGTATCTCTGTGTAAGGGCACTAATTCTGTCATAAGTACCCAACCTTCATGATCTTCTTTAAACCAACTTACCTCCCAAAAGCCCCATCTCCAGATAACATCCCATTGGAGAGTGGGGCTTACACATATGAATTTTCAGGGAACACAATTCAGGTCCACTGCATCTAGGAAGCAAGAAAATTAAAGCACATGGGAATAGTCATGCTAAGATGCAGCAACCACTCAGAGTAATGGGATATTATTCTGAAGAGGGCATTCTCAGTCACTTTTGTGGTTGTAGAGTGGCATTGCGTAAGTCTTGTTCCACACACAATCATGGATCGGCCTTGTCTATGTCTTGGCCTGAGTGTTGTTTATGTTCTTTTGGGAAAATTCACTGACTGATTCTCAGAAAGGCTGTTTTTTGTTTGTTTGTTTGTTTTGTTTTGTTTTAGTAGATTAGAAACATCTCCATTACTACTCATTGCTTTTAATTGCCTTAATTCCTCTTTTTTCGTTAATGAATAAAAGGAATATATAAATTATTATTTTATATGATTGCAAGGTGATAATTTTTTGAGAAAGAATATGAGTTAACTGTTATCTTTATTAAAGTTATATGTATATATGCAGTCTAGAAAAATCTAAAAATATGAAAAAGGTTATAGTTTCATCTTGTAGAGACAAACTATGTTCTCATGTCTTTTCTTTTTATATTTGTCGTTTTATTCTATGAACATTCACACTTGATTTCATAGTTCGAGTTATCCTGTAGATACAATTTTGTGTTCTGAACTCTAACAAAAACTTTTCAAAGCATATAATCTTAGGCTGTAAGGAACTCTGATGATGGAAATCTTAAAAGCCACTGACTCTACCTGCAACTCAGTTTGTTCATCTGAAAATAGAGATAAAATCACTGATTCTGTATTATCCAAAGCATGGTTGTAAGACTTGTATAATTATATATTAATGTGTAAATATGCTTTGAGGACAGTAACATGTTGTACTTTTTAAAGGGATATGCTTTCTGTTATAGAAATGGGAGGGGGAAGACTGGAGGTTTCTGATTTGCAAGCTTATTAAGGCAGAATAATTATGTTTAAGTCTGCCTTTACCAGTAATTACTCCAAATTCTCCAGTCCTCTAGCCCTGGGGGGCAGGCAGTGAAGCTATTTGTCAACTAAATGAAGCTTCTCTCTTTTTCAGTCTGGAAGAATAATTTTCTTCAGACTTGGGTGAATGGATGAGATTCTATTTGCTAGATGGGGGTTAGTGTCCAGTCTGTTGAGCAGGAACTTACACCTTTCTCCAGTGACTGTGCCAATGGGTGTCAGTGCCGACAGAGCAGGCAGAGTGTGCCAAAGGAGACACGGAGTGAAGCAAAATGAAATCTTTTTCAACTGGGTAGATGATGTAAAAGGATAATTTAAGTACCAGGGGAAAATCTCAGAAGCATTAATAAATAAATGCAGTGGGTACTAAAAAGGGTGAGCTGAAAATATTATGTCATATTCATCTTAACATTTTCAGTGCCTAGCACAGAGCCTGGAATATCAATAATTGTTTGCTGAATAAATGAATGTATGAATGAATGCATGCATGAGTGAACGAATTATATTTAGGATAAAGTTGGCAGAAGCGAAGAGATGAAACCATTACACATTGAATGCCTACACATTGCCAGACACTGTGATAGGCACTATGGAAACATGGTATCCTTTGATGCTAAGAGCAATTTTGTGAAGGTTAGTATTATTATCCCTTTTTATGGATGAGGGAACTGTGGTTAACCCTTTCTTTTTAGCTCTTTTCATAGATACGCGGTGATACATATTATAAGAGAGAATTTTGTAAAACGTGAGTGCTACCCACTTGTAGAGAATTAAAAGGTGTTACTTGAGCCAGAATAAACTTAAAGCACAGATATGATCAAGGCAGTAACGTTGGAAATTCATTAAACTTAATTGGCCCTTATTTAATGCCTATTATGTTCTTACTGCAGAACTGGATATTTTAAGTTTGAATTAGTTTTGCCACTTTGTGACCATGGATGAATCAGCCAATCTTATTTGATTAGCACAGTTTATCAAAGGGGCTATGGTATCACAGGCAATTTGCTTACGTTACCTTATTTAGTTTATAAAACAAAGTTATCTAACAAGAATAGTTAATATCATTTTACAAGTGACGATTGAATGGTCAGACAATAAGCCTAAGATCTCATAATTTAGTATTGAGGAAGGTGAAACTGGAATTTTTATCTATTTGCCTTCAAGATTTTATTTTAAATTACTGTATAACTCAGCCTCACTACAAAATACCATAGTACACACCATCTGAACACTCATGAAATTATATGCTTAATCCTTATAAATTTCCCCAATTGTGAAAATACTGCTGGCTAACTCATTTTACAGAGGAAGAATCAGAGGGCCAAAAAAGAAACATGATGTTTCAAGGTCACTCTGCTGACAGGAATTTAGTTTATATTTCTGTCAAAAGCTCTCCCAGTGGCTTCCAACTGATGCTTTTTCAATTCTTAGAAGTCCAGCAAGAGTAGCTACATATAGTGCCTTGCTTGTAGGCTCCAGTGGGGGAGGTGATTCCAGGCTCATGTTTGGTTGAGGGGCTGCCACTGATTGGAGCAGGGCTGAGCATTTTACTCAAAGACAATCAGTCCGGATGACTCATCAGCTGGAATCTAAAGAAGGGCAACAGAGATTTGCTAGGCTAATCAGTTTTTCATTTGAAACGGAATAAGAAAATGTGAGGAGATCAAAAGTTAGTTGAGCAGTAACTGTTGTTGAAAGACTAGTAGGAAAACTACAGAAATCAAAGGAATAATTTCCTTTTTATCATAAGATCAAAGCAACTGGGGGTAAGGGGCTAGGTAACTAACTGAAGAACAGCTTCCCTGGATCCACCATAGACTTTGTATATAAAAATAACATTGCTTTCTTAAGCAAGTCATCTTGAGAGATTGTCTATTACTGTAGCATATTCTATCACACCCTGCTAATATAATTCTTTGGAGTCTCCTTTGTTTCAAGTAGTAAAACCAACTGACTATTTTAAGCAAAATGCAATTTGTTGGAAGAATAGAGGGTCTCTAACAGAATCACAGGGAAAGTTGAACAGCGAGTCTTCTGAGAAAGGACCTGGGTACACACTGATGATTGGAGCAGAAGCTGATAGGCAATATGAATTAATTCAAGCCACATTCTGTCATCTTCTTTGTGCTTAATATTCAGTTTTCCAGGAAAGAATGTCAGATTGGCTTATTTGGGGGTTATTTGTCCACTCTTTGGCCAAAGGATAGCAGGCATCTTGATAGTTTGTTCCACTCAAATGGTATGCAATAGGGAGATAATTCCTCAAAAGAAAATTAGGACACAACTATAAAACAAATAAGGCAAAAAAAAGTAAAAACAAATGCATTGTAATAGAGAGAAAATGACAAATGCTTACCACACAATTTCTATTTCACTACAGAATATTGCTTCTGTCTCTCAATTTCAATTGTGCCTCCACCCTCTAGACTGATATAACTTGTTGTTTGTCTGACACTAGATCCTTGGTTTTCCTTGACTAACATTGCTTCTGCTTCAGCTGCCAGGTACCTGAAATATACAGGATGAACCCCCTTTTACAACCATTTGATCTCCTCCTAGCCTAGTCAGCTCCTGTCACTTTTTTCTTAAAGGTGGTAGAAATATGAATTTATTCAAAATTGGATAGCTCAGGAAGGTTCTTTCTGTTTATGTGAAAAATGCCATTGTAATGTTGATACAAATTACATTGAATCTGTGTGCTTTTGGTAATATGTACATCTTAATGACATTAATTCCTCCAGTCCATGATCACAGGATGTCCTTTCATGTATTTGTGTCTTTGATTTCTTCTGTCAATGTCTTATTGTTTTCATCCACTTCCTAAAATTTATTTCTAAGTATTTTTTTTATGCTATTGTAAATGGGATGTTTTTCTTAATTCACTTTTTGAATTGTTCACTGTTAATGTATAGAAACATAAATGATTTTTATATGTTGATTTTGTAAATTGCAATCACTATCAGAATTCCAATGGAATTTCTTATAAATTTTTTTAAAAAATCCTAAAGTTTATAGGAAACCACAAGAATACTCAAATAGCCTAAGCAATCTCAAAAAAAATTGAACAAGTCTGTAGTGTCCTAATTTCAAAACATATTACAAAGCTACAGTAATCAAAGCAATATGGTATTGGCATTAAAAGAGACACAAAGACCAATGAAACAGAATAGAGAGTCCAGAAATAAATTCATTCATTTTTTGTCAACTGATCTTTGACAAAGTTTCCAAAAATACACACTGGGAAAAACATAATCTCTTTAATAAATGATAATGGGAAAACTGAATGTCCACATGCAGAAAATAAATTAAATAAATAAATAAATGAAACCATTGTCTTACACTATGCATAAAATATAAACTCTAAATGAATTAAAAACTTAAATCTGAAACCATAAAACTCCCAGAAGAAAACCAGAGAGAAAAAGCTCTTTGACGTTGGTCTTGGCAATGAATTTTTTGATACAACCCCAAAAGTACAGGCAGCAAAAGCAAAAATGAACAAGTGGGACTATATCAGACCAAGCACTTCTTCACAGTCAAGAAAAAAAATTCAACAAAATGAAAAGGCAACCTATGAAATCATAGAAAATATCTGAATATCTGCAAGCCATATATTGATAAAAAGTTAATGCCCAAAATGTACAAAGAATCTGCACAACTCAATAGCAGTAGATCAAATAATGTACAAAGGACTTGAATAGACATTTCTCTAAAGAAGACATACAAATGGCCAATGAGTATATGAAAAACTGCTCAACATCACAATAATCAGATAAATGAAAATCCAAACCATGTAAGATATTACCTCACATCTTGTAGGATGGCTATTATCAAAAAGACAAGAGATACAAGTGTTGGCTTGGGTGTGGAGAACCCAAACTTTCATACTATTATTGGGGATGTAAGTTAGTATAGCCATTATAAAAAAACAATATATGATTTCTTTAAAAAAGTAGAACTACCTTACGATCCAGGAATCCTACTTCTAGGTATATATCCAAAGGAAATGAAATCAGTACCCTGAAGAGATAGCTGCACCCCCATGTTTATTACAGCATTATCCACAGTAGTCAAGATATAGAAACAACCAAGGTATCTGTCAACAGATAAATGGATAAATTAAAAACAGAGTGTAGGCATGTGCCCACACACACATACACACACCTTCTCACACACATAGTGAAATATTATTCAGCCACAGAAATGAAAGAAATTCTGGCATTTGTAACAACATGGATGAGCCTGGAAAACATTGTGCTAAGTGAAATAAGCCAGGCACAAGAAGACAAATACTGTATTTGTCATTTACATGTGGAATCTAATAAAGTTGAATTTATAGACACAGATAGAATGGTGGTTGCTAGGGTCTAAGGGTGCAGTAGAAATGGCAAGATACTGATGCAGTCACAGACTTTCCATTATAAGATCAACAAGTTCTAGGGATCTAATGTACAGCTTAAGTGATGATGAATGTGTTAATTACTTTGATTATAAGAACCATTACACAACGTATCTGTATATCAAATCATGTTTTATACTTTAAATATATACAATTTTATTTATCAATTATATATACATGCATATACATATATACATACATATATGCACACATCCATATATATGATTGGATATATATATATTCATATATATATCCATGTACATGATGAGCTATAAATCTCCATATTTATGATTGGATATACATATACATATACATGTGTCTATATATCATGATTAGATAAATATATAGATATATATTCATGTATATATACACACACACACATATATATATGTTTGGACACCTCAAGAACTAAGTTCGTGAAGCAAAAAAAATGCACTGGCATGTTTCATTAGTAAGGAGTTCAGCTGCTGTTATGGACTGAGGCTTGGAGGATCTTTATCAGTCTAAGCATCAATTAATGAATACACAGAATTAGGAATTCTAGCCACATAATCATGTTACCCAGGAAAAACATCCCAAAATAATTAGAATGAAAAATTAGTCTGTTTGTATATTTGACAACTAGCTAAGTGCAATGTTCATTAGGAAGTTTAAAAGAACTGTTTCTCTGCTTCTAAGTTGAGAGTCTGTTTAGTGCTGTAGGGATTTTTGAGATACTTTTCCTATCTGAACGTGTTTCCCTCTTTGTTGCATGGTTAATTCCTCTCCAGAGGTTTTTGGTAAGTTCTTTGTACTGCAGGTGCATCCATAATGCCCATTTATATTAACTGAGAGACAGGCGCTTCAAAAAAAAAAAGAGCAAACACAGAAAGATTAAATTTCATCATTTTCTCCAGACCTGTGGTTCCCAAACCTGACCACACACTGGAGTCACCTGGAGGAGTTTCCAACACTCTGTTAATAATGGGTTTCCACCTAAACAAATTAAATTAGACTTTTTCAGTGTAGGACCCAGACATCAATATTTTAGAAAGCTCCATGGGTGGTTCTAGTATGTGGCAGGATTAAGAAACACTAATTTAAATCAAACAGGAGCTCATCCTGCCCCTGGGAATTAACTAAGCTCTCTGGGTGCATAAAGGAGACTTTTGGATCCCATGAAGGCTTTTGAATAGTATGGGCCAGAACCAGGATCATCAGTAGTTAGTGAGCACGGCCCTTCCCTTTTTTCAAGAGATACATTCATTATAGGAAAGGAGGAGAAACGGAAATATGTTTACACATTATTGTGGTGTGCCTGGCACCATACTATGTGCTTTTATATATGTTATCTGAAATGGGAATTTTGGCTCTGATTTGTCCAAGAAAGTTAAAGGGAGGGAGGTAATTCCTCTTCCTGCTCCCAGTGAACAAACAAACAAGACTGGCCAATTGAATGTTGCCTTCTAGAACTTTCGGTCTGGGGTAAGTGACATAAGAGGTAGGAGAAACTAAAAGTTTATTCCTACAGCAGCAGTAAGGTATGTGGCAGAGTAATAAGGGCTAGGGTACCAGATTCACCTGGATGGGCCAGTGGCTGCAGCTCTCCCACCACTGTCTTGCTTCCTGATCTTGTTGGCCTAGGTTAATTTCTCAGCCTGTCATGGGCTCTGCCTGTCTTCTGAGTTACATTCTCCATCTTTCCTTTTGAGTCTATGGGCCTGCAAACATTCTTCCAACAAATTCATTTCTTTTCCTAATTCAGAGATTTTTTTTTCTTATATTTCTATTTTTCAGATGAATAACCTTGTATAGCATGTTACTTATTCATAGTTGTAACAACAACAATAATAATACAAATATTTTTGTAGCTCTTCTCTGGTTAAGACATGCTTTCATATACTCATAATAACCCTGTGAGAAAACACGTAGATATCAGAGAGCATATATATACTACTTTCCATTTTGCATCCATTTGGAGGGCTAGAATAAAAAAGTCGGAGAACAATGTATATTGGCAACATGTAGGGAAATTATAACTCTCATACATGGTCGGTGAGAATGTAAAATGACGAGACCAGTCTGGAAAAGAGTTTAGTAGTTCCTCTAAAAGATTGAAAATGTATGCTCACACAGGAACTTTTGCATGAATAGTCATAGAGGTATTGTTCACAATAGCCAAAAAGTGAATATAATAAAAATGTTCATCGACTGGTGAATGGTTAAGGGAAATGTGTTCTATCCATGCAATGGCATAGTATTCAGGTCTAAAAAAGAAATTTGAAAATGTTCTAAAATGTAGTGGTGATTGTTGCACAATTTAGGGAACATACTAAAAATTACTGAATTGTACAATTTAAAAGGGTGAATTTTATCATATGTTACTTACATCTCAATGAAGCTGTTATACTAAAAAAGAACTCACACATAGAGGAGCTATACCTTATACCTTATTGTAGTTCATTTACATATACTTAGCAGAAGAAATAAGCAAAAAACATTTTTAATGCTAAATGGATCCAAATTATGAACTATTTATGGCATTCGATCAAAGAAATAGCAATCTGCTTAGTACTGAAGGAAAAACTGGCTTTGTATAGAGAAATTATGTAGTATCGCACAGCTATGTATATAATATTCTGTTAGTGAGTTAAGAGGTTTTCAAGGGTAACTTTGGTTTTGTCTTATGTGCATACTTCAGAAACTACTTTGTAAGATACCACTACAGTGTGTTAGTATTTTTCATTTTAGGGATCAAGAGACTGTAGTTCATGGAAAATATGTAAATTGTTGAGAGTAATAGTACTAGTAAGAAGAACTTGAATTTTTACCCCAATTTTCTGAATTCCAAATCCTATACCCTTTGTCTTCCACCATATGGCTTTCTATAAAAAGAATTACATTTTATGTTACAAGTTAAATAATTGCCTATTTTTAGTAAAATTCTGTGGTTATCCATCCATTCCATCTATCCATCCATCCATCCATCCATCCATCCATCCATCCATCCATTCACCCTCCCACTGTCTTGAACAAATGTTTTACTATGCTATACTGTGCTTTACAATGCTATACTTTAGTAGTATAGAATTCCATGCACATTCTCCAGGGACTCACAGTCTATTGGAGGAATTTAAGTCATATTTATACTACTAAACCTCATTTGGCATATACATCGGATCTCAATTAGTATTGATTTGGAAAAGCAATGGAATATTTTTCAGTGTTGGACTTGGGTGGGTGGCAAGACCATGTTTTCCTTTGCAATTCATGACAGCTGCCAAGACATAGGGTTTACCCTTTACATAAGGAATTACTGTGTTTGAAAGAAGCCTATTACATATGAGAGGAGCTCTTCTCTGTCTTGGTGATTGTCAAGTTCTTGCATTGCTTCTGAATGTCCTGGTTACTATGGGATGAATTACTCCTGGTCTCTATCCTGGAGCCTTTGGCTGACCAAGTGTGGCCCTATACAAGAACTCTGTAGAGTTCATTTGTTTTTAAATTTTCTCATATATTGGATCAGTACCTCATGTGTAAAACAGAAAACATTATCCCCACTTTGCACATGTCCAAGGCCTTAGACAACATCTAATATGTGACAGCAGCAGGTACGAGGAGGAGTTTTGACTTTAAGGTTAATAAACATTCTTCCCCAGGTTTCCACCTTTGAGATAGGCATTCTACAGAAATTTGTTCCCTTGAACAGAATCAACTTGCTATGATAACATCTTGTTCTCTGCACAGGGAGATGATGGCTGCTCCTTATGTTTCCAGCAAGGTGAGGTAGCCACAGCTCATTCATTGGACACAGGCAGTCTTCTTTCATAATCCAGATTCTATTCTTCATGTTTCTCATATGTAAAATGAGAACAATATCAGTATTCATTTCCTCGGTTTCTGATGAAGACGAAATGAGACCATGCATATAAAGTGCTTAGCAGAGGCCCTGACAAATAGCACAACACTTGCTATTAAGCTTTCATTATTACTGTTGCTATTGTTATTATTTGTCTAGAGGCCACAGTGAAACTGACTTGCATTTTGTTTTATTGCTCTGTTTATTTTTTAAGGATTTTAATAAAAATATCAACACATACATATGAGAAAATTAAAAAGGGTCCACAGTGAAAGTTAAATCTTCTGCCAACAAGACTTTTAATTCTCCAGATCCCTCTGGGGAACTAAAGCTCCTGTTACCAGAGTCTGGCATCTTTCTGAAATGTGACAGATGCATACATGCATTCGATACATCTTATACATGCATGCTATGCACAGTTTTGCATCTCACTTTTTTCTTAGCAACGTCACTTTGAAAACATTTCCTATCTTTGCATACAGAATATGGCTTCTCTGATTCAGTAAATTCAATCAGTAAATTGCTTCATTGATGAACATTTAGGTTGCTTACAGACTTGGCTAATACCAGCAACACTGAAATAAACACTTTTCTACTTATTTCCTAGTGCACATATCTGTAGGGTAAATCTCTTGAAATGGAATTGCTGGATCGGTTGGTTTAGGAACTACTAATTTTAGTAGACATTTCCATATTATCTTTCAAAGAGATTATGCTGATTTGCTCTCTTAATAATACCTCCCCCATATCAACTTTATAATCTTTGTCAGTAGGATAAATATAAATGGAAAGCCCATTAAAGCTTTAAATTGCATTTTTAAAATTATGACAAATAGTAAGCATATCTTCATGTGTTTAAAAGTAAAATTTATGTATTTTTCTGTGAAATTTCTGTCATCCTCTGCCTATTTTTCCAATGGATCCTTATTTATTTAGATAAATTCTTTACATTTATAGGTAACACATTATATTATCTTGGAAATGTTTTCTTTCTTCTTTGTCTTTTTTTTTACTTTATGAACATTTTTATATGTAGAGGTTTTTAACTCTTATGTGGTCAAAGGTATTAATTTATCAATGGCCTCTAGGTTTTATATCTTTATTAGAAAGACCTGCTGAAATCTAAGATTACAGGAATATCTCATTTTATTGTGCTTTGTTTCATTATGCACTGCAGACATTATGGTTTTTACAAATTGAAAGTCCATGGCAACTCTGCCTGGAGCAAGTCTGTTGGCACCATTTTTCCAACAGCAAGTGACATTTTCATGCCAACAATTTCACGTCTCTGTGTCATGTTTTTGCCATTCTTACACTATTTTAAATTGTTTTCTTATTATGTCATATGGTAATCTGTAAACAGTGATCTTGATGTTGCTGTTGTCATTGTTTTGGCTGCTGTGAGCTGTACCCATATAAGATGGTGAACTTAATTATAAACGTTGTGTGTGTTCTGACTGCTCTGTCTGTCCTCCTGCATCCCTCCCTCTTCTTGGGCCTCCCTATTTCCCAAGACACAACAGTCATGAAACTAGGCCAATTAATAGCCCTACGATTTTCTCTGAGTTTTCAAACGAAAAGATGAGTCGCATATCTGTCACTTGAAATCAAAAGCTAGAAATGCTAAACTTACTGAGGAAGGCATGTTGAATGCCAAGAGAAGCCCAAAGATAGGTTTCTTGTGCCAAACAGCCAACTTGTGAATGCAAGGCAAAAGTTATTGACAAAAATAAAAAGTGCTACTCCACTGAACCCACAAATGATAAGAAAGTGGAACAATCACGTTGCTCATGTTGAGAAAGTTTTAGTGGTTCCGATTAAAAAAATGAAACCAGTCACAGCGTTCCCTTAAGCCAAAGCCTATTGCAGAGCGAGGCCCTGACTCTCTTCCATTCTATAAAGGCTGAAAGAGGTGAGGAAGCTTCAGAAGAAAAGTCTGAAGATAGAAAAGGTTGGTTAATTAGGTTTAAAAAAAGAAGCCATCTCCATAACATAAAAGTGCAAAGTGAGGCAGTGAGGGCTGATGAAGCAGCTGCAGCAAGTTTTCCAAAAGATCTAGCTAAGAACATTGATGAAGGTAACCACACTAAACAACAGGTTTTCTGTGCAAATAAAACAGCCTTATATTGGAACAAAATATCATCTGAGACTTTCATAGCTAGAGAGAAGAAGTCAATGCCAGGCTTCAGAACGTCAAAGGTCAGGCTGACTCTCATTTTAGGAGCTAATGTAGGTGGTGACTTTAAGTTGAAGCCAATGTTCATTTGCCATTCTGAGAATCTTAGGGCCCTTAAGAATTACACAAAAGCTATTCTGCCTGTGCTCTATAAATAACACAATAAAACCTAGATAACACACATCTGTTTACGACATGGATTAAAGAATACTTTGAGACAAATTTTGAGATCTACTTCTCAGAAAAAAAGATTCCTTTTAGAAAATTACTTCTCAATGACAATGCATCTGGTCACCCAAGAGCTCTAATGGAGATGGATAAGGAGATGAATGCTGTTTTCATGCCCATGCTGCTAACACAGCATCCATTCTGCAGCCCATGGATCAAGGAGTCATTTTGACTTTAGGTCTCATTATTTAAAAAATACATTTCATATGACTCTAGCCATAGAAGTGATTCTTCTGATGGATCTTGGCAAAATCAATTGAAAACCTAAAAAGATTCATCATTCTAGATGCCATTAAGGACATTTACAATTCATGAGAGGTCAAAATATCAACGTTCACAGAGGTTTGGAAGAAGTTGATTCCAAACCTCGTGGATGACTTTGAAAAGCTCCAGACTTCAGTGGAGGAAGGAACTGTAGATGTGGTAGAAATAGCAAGAGAGTTACAATTAGAACTGGCATCTGAAGATGTGACTGGATTGCTGTAATCTCATGATAAAACTTTAACCAATGAGAAGTTGCTTCTTATGAAGAAAGAAATGAAGTGGTTCCTTGAAATGGAATCTACTCCTGGTGAAGGTGCTGTGAACATTGTTATATTGACAACAAAGGATTTGGGAGATTCCCAGAACTTAGTTGGTAAAGCAGCAATAGGGTATGAGAAGATAGATTCCAATTTTGAAAGAAGTTCTAGTGTGGGTAAAGGCTGTCTAATAGCATCACAACCTAAAGAGAACTCTTCTGTGGAAGGAAGAGTCAATCTGTGCAGCAAACTTCATTGTTGTCTTATTTTTAAGAAATTGCCATAGCTACTGCAGTCATTAGCAACCAACATCCTGATCAGTCAGCAGCCATCAACATTGACACAATACCCTCCTCCACCAGGTTAATCATTGAACTTTTTTTTTTGAGACAGGGTCTAGCTCTACCTCAGGCTAGAGTGCAGTGGTGTGATCTTGGCTTACTGCAACCTTGAACTCTTGGATTCTAGCAATTCTCCCACCTCAGCCTCCCTAGTAGCTGGGACTACAGGCACATGCCACTGCGTCTCAATACTTTTTTTTGTTTGTTTTGTATTTTGGGTAGAGATGAGGTTTCACCATGTTGCCCAGACTGGTCTCAAGCTCCTGGGTTCATGTGATCTGACCACCTCAACCTCTCAAAGTGCTGGGATTACAAGTATGAGCCACCACGCCCTGCCTAAAGTATGTACTTTTTAAAGATGTAATGCTATTGCACAGATAGTAGACTATAGTATAGTGTAAATATAACCTTTTAGATGCAGTGGGAAACCAAAAAATTCATATCACTTGCTTTATTGTAACAATTTTTTTTCTTGCAGTGGTCTGGAACTGAACATGCAATATTTTTGAGATATGCTTCTATTTTTTAATTTTTTAATTTTTAATTTTTGTGGGTATGTAATAGATGCATATATTGATGGAGTACATAAGATGTTTTGATACAGGTATGCAATGTGAAATGAGCACATCATGGAGAATAGGGTGTCCATCTCCTCAAGCATTTATCCTTTGAGTTACAAACAATCCAATTACACTCTTAAGTTATTTAAAAATGTACAATTAAGTTATTATTGTCTATAGTCACCCTGTTGTGCTATCAAATAGTAGGTTATATTCACTCTTTCTAACGATTATTTTTTTGTACCCATTAACCATCTTCCCCTTCCCACCATTCCCCCAGTACCCTTCCTAGCCTCTACTAACCACCCTTCTACTCACGTATTTAAATTTCTCTCTCTCTCTCTGGTTGAGGAAGTACCCCCATACATTTATCACCTTTCTTAGATTTATTATCTTTATAAAAATATTTTATAATCTGTACTTCTTTTTATCTTCTCAAACACTTTAAATATGTTTTCGTTATCTGTTCTGGTGTGGTTGAAACCACTGGGGAACAATTTGCTCTTAATGTCCTGTTGGGAGAATGATTATTTTGACAAATTTCTTTTCTTCGAGGGTGACTAGACTGTGCATATGTTCTATACCTTCAAAAGTAAGGTTTGGTGGTATGAGTTGTTCTAGAAAATTATTTATTTTTCCATTTGGCTAAATAGTCGAGCAAAACAATATTTTAAGTCTTTGTTGGTCACAGTGTATATTAAAAAGTCATTATTTTTGTTTTCTTAATTGGATTTGGTTATGTTTTATCTGGTTTACTGCTATTTACCCCTCTAAAGGGACAGGTTTTTAAACTTGGTAGTCCCACTATTTCATAATTTTCTGTTTTATTAATATGTGCCTTTAGATATTTTTTCTTTTTACTTATTTCCTTGGGTTAATTTGTTGTTCTTTATCTAACTTTCAGATAGAGGCTTTTATTTATTTACATTCTTTCTTTCTTAGTAATGCAATTATGTATTAATTTTCCTTTGGCCATTGCTGTAGCTAAGTCCCAAAAGTTCTGTTACATGTTTTTATTATTATAATTTTCCAGTCATTTATTAATTTTTATTTTCTTTTGGATTTACACATGATTTCAGACAGTTTACTATTTAAAACTTTTTTTATAGAATGGAATTTTTATTAATTAAAGTTTTTAAATTAAAAACTTTTTTGCCTTCTCAAAGGCTTTTCTGTACTCTTTATTTCTTTTGAACTCTGTTAAGGTTTTCTTGCATCCTAATATGTATTAATTTTTGCAGATGTTTCAGAGACCCTTAGAGGAAAACTTTCCATTCTGTTTTGAGGGCATTAAGTTAGTAATAGCTTTAAATTGAAGTAATGAAGTAACAGCCTTAAACTGTTAATTTTGTAACTTGAATCTTCTATATCCTCACATATCTCTATTTAACCTAATAGGTACTGAAAAAGATGAATTAAACTACATAAGTATTATATTTCTTTTTTGTTTCTTATGTTCACATTAGGTTTTGCTTTATGAATTTGAATGCCATACAATTTGGTTCGTTAAAGATTTTTACATATTTAGTAAATAGTATAAGAATTCTTTATTTTGTAATATATTTATTTTAATAAGGTACCTATTTTATCACATTTAATGCATTTTGTTCTGAATTAAGCTTTCTTATTATTTATAACAGGTCTCTACTTATTTTGGTCTGCATTTGTCTAGTTTGTTGCCCATTCTTTTATTTTAAATTTTTCTGCTTCTCCTCCTTTTAGACATACCTCTTAAATATAGCACATAATTAGCGTTTGTTCTGTGAAGTAACCTGAGTTCTTTCCTTTTCATAGCAAATTTATTCTAACCTCACATTTTCATTTTCCAGTGTTTTTCTCTGTTCTGTATTTTTATGTAACTTATCTAGTAATAGCTGTTATTTTAGATGCATTTTTAAAATAAATTAAATCTTTCAGTATGGTTTTTATTTTGTATTCTACATGTTTACATGTTCACTGTCAGCTTAGTCTCAGGAACAAGGTGAAAGGACTTCCCAAAAGAGTAGATGTCTGCCCAGTAGTCTAGGACAGAGGGGCTGGAGTGCATGTCCTTACAATTTAACTACTTCTTTTCCCAAACAGAATTTGTGACCTTATTTGAGCTCCCAGGGAACAAATGATCATATAAATCTATGATAAAACTTTTACTATTTGAGATACTGACATATATGATAGTCAAATAAAACCCTCCTGCTACTCATCCTAAGCAGCCATTGTCTGCTCGATAAAAAGAGGGTATTAAACTAGAGAACATCTAAGTTTCCCTTCCAGTTCTTTTCTGTAATTTTTGCAGATGTGGCAGGTATTTTTAGTGTAGTGGGTATTTTTATTATATCTTTACATTCATCTACCCTCAAACAATATGAAATACTCAAAAACTGGTTTTCAAATGTAGCATATAAGAAATACGAACAAATTGTATTTCAGCTTAATGAACCATCACAAAATAATTGCAACCGATACAAGTTTCACCAAAGTGGGGAAACAAAATAATCTGTCACCATAGAAGTCTTTTCATATCCTATCAAAATGTAAAAACTATCCTGAATCTGTAAGTTACAGATTAGCATTTCCTGATTTTTCATTTTATAAAAAAGGAATTATACAGCATCGATTATTTTACTGTCTGACATATTTTACTTAATGTTATATTAATTGAGATTCACTTAGGTTGTTGTATATAGCTGTAATTTTTAAAATTTTATTATAGTGTAGAATTCCAATGTATACATATATCACAATTTATTTAACCTATCATTGGCAGAAGCTTCTTTTTCTCCAATTATTTTTTACTATTGCATAGTACTTAAATGCTAATTTGAGTAATCTTCTACATGTCTTATTGTGTAGATGTGCACTCATTTTATTTAACTATACATTTAGGACTTACATTTCTGCATTATTGAGATTATATTTTTTAACCATAACAAATAATGCATATTTACCCAACAGAAGACTATAGTTTCTAGTGGATTTTATATCTTCACCATAATTATGTTGCCAAAAGTTTTAAATTTTAGTCATTCTTTTTAAAATTATCATTATTGTACTTTAGGTTCTGGAGTACATGTGCAGATCATGCAGGATTGTTGCATAGGTACATACCTGGCAAGGTGGTTTGCTGCCTTCATCTCCCCGTCACCTATATCTGGCAAATTTACCCATGTTATCTCTCTCTAACCTCCCCACCTGCCACTGTCCCTCCCCTATGCCCCCCAAACAGACCTCAGTGTGTGATGCTCCCCTCCCTGTGTCCATGTGTTCTTATTGCTCAACACCCACCTATGAGTGAGAACATGCAGTGTTTGATTTTCTGTTCTTGTGTCAGTTTGCTGAGAATGATGGTTTCCAGATTCACCCATATCCCTGCAAAGGATACAAACTCATGGTTTTCTTGGCTGCATAGTATTCCATGGCATATATGTGACAAGAAAAATTTAGTCATTCTTTTGAATTTGAGATTGTATCTCATTGTGATCTTAGTTTGCTTTTTTTCTGATTACTAATGAGATTAAGCAAATCTTCATGTTTATTGACTTTTTGAATACTTTTTTGAAGTGCCTATCAATTTTTTTATCATTTTCTATAAAGTAGTTCATCTTTTTCTTATTAATTTGTAGAAGGTCTTTATATATTCGGAATATGAGCCCTTTAATAACCATAGGTATAGCAAAAATGAAATTACTATATGAATTGACAATCTCACTACTGCATATTTAGCCAATGATAAATAAATATTATATTTATATTTATAAATTATATTTATATTTATATTTATAAATTATATTTATATTTATATTTATAAATATAAATACAATTATTATATAATTATATATATTATAAATAATAATTATAATTAGCCAATAATAAATATTATAAATATTATATTTAGCCAATAATAAATCAGTGTATCAAAGAGATCCCTGCACTTGCACGTTTATTTGAAGTACTAGTCACATGAGTAAAGATATGGATCAATTCAAGTGTCCATCAATAAATGAATGAATAAAGAAAACATGGTATATGTACACACTGGAATATTATTTGGCCAAGAAACAAAAAATTATGCCATTTGCAGCATCATGACTGGAACTGAAGGTAATTATGTTAAGTGAGATAAGCCAGGCACAGAAAGACAAATACCACACGTTCTCACTGATATGAGGGAACTAGAAACTGATGTCATGGACATAGACAATACTGTGATAGATGCCAGAGACTGGGAAGGTTGGGTGGATTGGAGGGACTCTGAAGAGAAGTTCATTAACTGCCACAACATACAGTTAGAAGGAATAAGTTCTAATGTTTGATAACAAAAGGATGACTATTTTTAGCAACAACATTTTGTGTATTTCAAAGTAACCAAAAGAGAGGACTTGAAGTGATACCAACACATAGAAATGATAAGTACTCAAGGTGATGGATACCCCAAATATCCTAATTTTATCATGACACATTCTGTGCATGTAACACTCACATGTACTTTATATATACATAAAGCATTATTTAATCAATTTTTAAAACTCAAAATACAAAGGCTGTATTTGCCATCTTTTTATGGTTGGTGCTTTTAAAATCCCATTAAAGACATTCATTAGATAACAAGAGAAGCCTAGAGAGGAGAACTTTAAGTAGCTCAGTGGTTGGGCTCAGTTTGCCAAGGAGCTAGGCACCAAAGAAAGGACATTAGGACATTAGACATTAGGACAGGATAGGAAAGAGGGAAGGCCTGCCAGTCATCAGGGATGTGTGAGCAATGGTGTGCACCAGGTGCTGCTGTGAATCCCAGGCTGACTAATGATGCTCAGAATTAAACTCTTTCAACTGGGGCTCTCCCTGTGTTTGTCTCTTGAAGAAAGTTTCACCCTCGATTTCTTTATGCCCAGCTCACAGGACTGTTGTGAACAGATGGGTCAAGTTAGTATGTGCCAAAATAATGTGTAAAGGGCAGAGCAAAATAAAAATTAAGTTTTTTTTTTTTATATTTTTTGAGGCAGCTGGTAACAGGGGAGGAACACAGACATTCAAATTAGTGGATGGAATTAGTTAAATTTACTGATGATTTAACAGCTGAATTACCTTGGAGAAAATTAGCATTTCAAAGTATTATCCGTAAAGTCATAAACACCTAAAAAATCTCCTTTCTACAGAAAAATACACATATATGTTCTTTCTAAACTGTTAAACATTTTAAAATGTAGTGACTTTGTCATCCCCCTTTATTCATTTTTTCCCCTAAAGCTATACAATAAAAAAATAAATTAGAACCACCTTCATTTGTTTATAGAATCTGATTAATGTGTATTCTGTTTCAATGCTTCAATCCTATGTATATTCATGAAAATAAGAGAGGAGAAAATTACTTCCTGCCCAACATATTCCAGTGAGGATTTTGATAAGCAGAACAATCATTTAATTGGTACATTTCTATTTCTACTAGTGTCAGGCTGGGACAAGAGGCTCCCTATGCAAATCAAGAGGAGTGGGGAAATGGATGCTGATTTATGGATTGCCCAATGATAAATCAACATATTTTTCTTACCTTGGGATCTCAGCTTGAAGAGCAAGGTCAAAGACCCCAGTTCCAAAATGAGACAACATTGAAGGGAATGGGCCTGGCCGAACTGATAATATTCTAATATATTGATTACTGCTATACACGAATATAACAAAAATACTGTTGTATATTGCTAAGGACTAAATTGTGTCTCCCCAAAATCCATATGTTGAAGTCCTAACCCCCAGTATGACTATATTTGGAGACAGAACTTTAAGGAGGTAATTAAGGTTAAATGAGGTCTAAAGGTAGGGTCTGATTCTGATAGGACTAGTGGCCTTATTAGAAGAGAAAGATGCATTCTCTCTCCACTCCTTCAACTCAAGCCTTGAGGAAAATTCTTGTGAATGCACAGCAAAATGGTGACTGTCTGCAAGCCAGGAAGAAAGCTGGCACCAGGAACTGACTATGCTGGCATCCTGTTGTTAGAATTCCAGCCTCCAAAAGCATATGAAAATAAATTTATATTGTTTATACCACTTAGTATCGTATTATTATGGAAACCTGCACAGACTAAGACCTACATGGCTAGCACTCTGTTATTCATGTATCCAGCAAATATTTATTTTTGTGAACATAACCTGTGCTAAATACTGTACTAGCTCCTGGGTTAACAAAGGCTATTAGAAAATGGTGTTTGCTTTCTAGTGATTTAGAGGTTAGTAGGGTGGACAAATATGATTGAGTCAGACTTACAGGTCTGACTCAAGTCTTAGAAGTCAGACTTACAATAAAAGTAAAAACAAAGAAATGGGCACATACGGAAGAACATATTTTTGTATTCCTGGACGTGTCAGAGGATGCTTAAGAGATGACATTGAATAGATTTATGACATCCCAGGCAGAATAATAGCATGTGAAAAAGCTAGAAGGGAAATGGAAACTTTGAAGAAGTCAAAAGTAGTTTGTATGCATTTAATACAGAATGGTAAGGGCAGTAACAGGATAGAAGACTATCCATGGAAACATGCAAAGGCATGCCATGAACTCTATATTATTCTAGGCTCTGAAGTCTGGATTTTAAGGATTTATCCTGAAAGTAAAAGTGAACCTTTGGAGATTTTTTTTCTTCATGTATTTTGGAGCTTCACTGTTAGTTGAATATATATATATATAAAATATAATTTCATATATACATTATAATGTATATATCATATATCTACTATAATTTTATACATGCATATTATGTATATAATGTAATGTTATATCTTTGTGATAGATTGATATTTTATTATAAAATGTTCTTTTGTGTCTCTAGTAACAATTTCTGCCTTAAAGTATATTTTCTTTGATATTATTTTAATCACTTGAGATTTATTTTGGTTACTGTTTTGTTCTTTCTCCATCCTTTTGAATCTATGGTATGTCTTTTGTAAAGAGCACGTAGTGGAATTGTGTGTGTGTTTTCATTCTATCAATCTCTGTTTTTTGATATGAGTGTTTAATTAACTTACATATTATGTAATTACTGATAAGGTAACATTTATTTCTGCTATTTTGCTATTTGTTTTCTATATGTCTTACTTCTGTTTTATTTTTCTATTTTTTTATTACTTTCTTAATTTGTGTTAAATAGACTTGTTTTAGTGCACCATTTAAATTCACTTGTTATTTATTTTACCATATTTATTGAGCTATTTGTTTAGTGGTTGCCCTGGGAATTAAAATTAACACCTTAACTTAAAACAATCTAGTTCAGATAAATGACAACTTAATTTCAACATATATAAAGCTTTATTCAAAATAGCTCCATTTATTTTCCTCTCCTTTATGATGTTGTCATTATACAAATTATATCACTATACATTTTAAGCTAATCTATACATTTGTGCAGTTATTGCATTGTGCAATTAACTTTTAAATTACTGGAAGGGTCAAAAATAAAAATAAATTTATTTATTTATTTATTTTTAAAATTTTATTTTAGGTTCAAGGTGTACATGTGCAAGTTTTTTTTATGTGAGTATCTTGCATGATGCTGAGGTTTTGGGTACAGATGATCCTGTTACCTAGTAGTGAGTATAATATTCAATAGGTAGTTTTTAGCTCATGTTCCCTCCCCACTCTAGTAATCCCACATATCTATTTATTTCCCTTTATGTCCATGTGTACTCGCTGTTTAGCTCCCACTTATAAGTGGGAACATATACTGTTTGGTTTTCTGTTCTTGCACTAATTTGCTTAGGATAATGACTTCCAGGTGCATGCATCTTGCTGCAAAGGACATGATTTCATTCTTTATATGGCTGTACAGTATTGCATCATGTATATGTCCTTCATTTTCTTTATCCAACACATCGCTGATAGGTTGATTCCATGTCTTTGCTATTGTGAATAGCAGGTTGATTCCATATCCTTGGTATTGTGAATAGCACTGTGGTAAACATATGAGTGTGTGTGTCTTTTCAATAGAACCATTTCTTTTCCTTTGGCTATATACCCAGTAATGGGATTGCTGGGTTGAATGGTAACTCTGTGTTAAGTTCTCTGAGAAACTGCCAAGCTGCTTTCCACAACGGCTGAACTAATTTATATTCCTATTAACACTGTTTTTAAAGCATTTCCCTTTTCCACAACCTCACCAGCATCTGTTATTTTTTAACTTTTTAATAATTGCCATTCTGACTAGTGTGAGATGATATCTCATTTTTGTTTTGATTTTCATTTCCCTAATGATTAGAGATGATTATCACTTTTTCATATTTTTTGGCCACTTATATGTCTTCTTTTGAAAAGTGTCTATTCATGCCCTTTGCCCATTTTTTGAAGTGAGTTGTTTTTTGCTTGTTGATTTAAATTCCTTGTATTTTCTGGATATTGGATTTTGTCAGATGGATAGTTTGTGAATATTTTCTCCCATTCTGAGGTTGTCTTTTTTTTCTGTTGATAAGTTATTTCACTAAAGCAGAAGTGCTTTAGTTTAATTAGGTCTCATTTGCCAGTTTTTGTTTTTATTGCGATTGTTTTTGGGGACTTAGCCATAAATTCTTTGCCAAGCTGATATTGAAAAAGGCATTTTCTAGGTTTTCTTCTAGGACTTGTATAATACGTTTGTAGTCTTATGTCTAAATCTTTGTTCCATCTTGAGCTAGTTTTTGTACATGGCTGATATGGTTTGGATCTGTGTACCTGCCCAACTCTCATGTTGAATTATAATTTCCACTTTTGGAGGTGGAGCTTGGAGGAGGTGATTGGATCATGGTGGTGTATTTCTCATGAGTGCTTTAGTACTATCTTAGTGCAATTCTTCTTAGTGAGTTCTTGTGAGATCTGGTTGTTTAAAAGTATGTAGGTACCTCCACCCTCTCTCTTGCTCCTACTCAGACATATGATGTGTGTGCTCCCCCTTCACATTTCATCATGATTGTAATTTTTCTGAGGCCTCCCCAGAAGTTGAGCAAATGACAGCCTCATGCTTCCTATAAAAGCATGGGGGAACTGTGAGCTAATTAAACCTTTATTTCAATTTTTTAATTACTCAGTCTCAGTTATTTCTTTATAGTAGTACGAGAATGGACTAATCTAGATTGGTACTGAGAAGTGGCACATTGCCATAAAGACATCTGAAAATGTGAAAGAAACTTTGGAACTGGGCAACAGGCAGGGGTTGGAAGAGTGTGGAGGGCTCAGAAGAAGAGAGAAAGATGTGGGAAACTTTGGAATTTTCTAGAAATTTGTTGAATGGTTCTGACCAAAATGCTGATAGTGATATGGTTGGAGACAGCTAGGCTCAAGATGTCTCAGATGAAGATGAGGAAGTTACTGGAAACTGGAGTAAAGGTTGCTTTTGTTATGCTTTAGCAAAGAACTTGGCTACATTGTGCCCCTTCCTTAGGCATCTGTGGAACCTGGAACTTGATAGTAATGATTTACAGTATCTAGTGGAAGAAATTTCTAAGCAGTAAAGCATTCAAGATGTGGCCTGGGTATAGTATTTCTTATAAAGCAGGTCTTCTAGGGTGGTGTTATCTATGTTTTTGTTTATTTAGAAATGTCTTAATTTTACTTTATTTTTTTGAAGTAAAATTTTGGAAAAATAGAATTCTTAGTTGACATTCTTTTTCTTCCAGCACAGTGATTATATCATCCTATTGCCTTTTGCCATCATGTTTTCTGATGAGAAATCCACTTTTAATCTTATTGAAGATCATTAGCATGTAATGAGGTGTTTTTGTTTTAATACTTGCAAGAATATATATATGTTTTGTCTTTCAACAGTTTGACTATGATGTGTCAAAATGTGTATCCCTTTGAATGTATCCTATTTGTGATTTGTTGAGATCCTTGGATGTGTCATATTTTTCTTCCAACTTGAAAAGTTTTCAGTCATTTTTTTCTTCAAATTTTTCTTCTCCATTCTTTATTCTCCTTTTGGGACTCCCATTATAGACATGTCAATATGCTTGATGGTGTCCTACAGATCCATTAATCTCTGTTCACATTTCTTCATTATATTTTTTCTTTTTCTCACACAGGACAATCTCAAGTGACTTACCTTCAGGTTCACTGATCATTTCTTCTGAGAGTTCAAATATTCTCTTGAATCTTCCTAGTAAATTTTTTATTTCAGTCAATTTACTTTTCAACATCAGAATTTCTATCTGGTCATTTTATATATATATATATATCTTTTCATTGGTTTTCTCTATTTGGTGAGCCATTATTCTGTGCATGCTTTCCTTTATTTGTTTAGATATGGTTTTATTTAGTTCTTTAAACATATTTAAAACAAATGATTTAAAGTCTTTGTCTATTAAGCTCAACATCAGAGCTTCCTCCGGAACAGTTGCTGTTGCCTGTCTTTTTATCCTGGGTATGAGCCACACTTTGTTCTTTCTTTTCATGAATTTCATTTTGGTTGAAAACTAGATTAACATAATAAAGCATGTAACTTTGGTAATAAAATTTCCTCATCTCCCCACAGTTTATTATTATTGTTGCTTTTTATAGTAGTTTTTTTCCTTTCTGTTGCTACTTGTTTAGTAAATTTCCTGTACGATTTCCACAAAGTCCATATTTTTTGTTGTGTGCAGTCACTGAAATCTGTTTGGTTAGTTTTGTTGTCAGCTAATGATTTAAAAGAGATTACCTTAAATACCTAAAATAAATAGCCTCTTAACTAAAAGTTTCTGTGTTTTTGTTGGCAGGTAGCTTATAAGCTCTGGTAGTTGACAACACTACCTGCTTGCAAAGAGCCTTAAAGGTCAACTAGAGGTGAGAGGTTGTTACAGGTGGCAGGTATCAGAGTTACTGGTGGCAAAACCATACGGGCCTGCAGTAACCTCAATTATTGCCTCCTCAGAAGAAATAATTTGATTGAGGGGCATAAGACAGA
Source organism: Aotus nancymaae (assembly GCF_030222135.1). Lineage (NCBI taxonomy): Eukaryota > Metazoa > Chordata > Mammalia > Primates > Aotidae > Aotus > Aotus nancymaae. Next base: position 79,837,745 of record NW_026988450.1, on the reverse strand, counting down.
AGAGGCCAAAGTGAGTTTCAGGGCAGGAGTGAAAGTTCTTTTTAAAAAGGTTTTACAACAGGAAAGAAGAAAAATTCCCTTGGAAGAGACCCAAGTCAGTACCTGAAGTTCAAGTGTTGTGTTTAAACTTGATCTTAGGACTTTATAGGCTGGCCTCTTTCCCATGATTCTTCCCTTAGGATGGGCTACCTGTAGGTGCAGTGCCCTCCTTACCCTTGGGAGGTGAGCACACACAGTGTGCTTAGGAAGTAGTATGCATGCCCATCTGAGACTTTCTTCCTATTTCTGGGAGAGGCACCCTTGGAAGGTTACACTTTGCCATTTTGTCTCTTGATGTGCATGCCCAGGAAGTTGCTTCTCCCTGGCATCTGCATTCAGTTAGCACTAATGTTAACAGCTGTGGATCATCAGGAGATTTTCTCTCCCTGGTGCCCTGGCTTCTGCTGTTGAATTATCATTTTTAGAGTGGCAGTGTGATAATTGTCAAATCGTTACCTGACAATCCTAGTTAGTCTCCCCTCCCCTGCCTTGCTCATGCCTGTCTAACTACCCTCAACAAGTGAGGTGTCAGCCCCCACCTGCGGAAGCCTGGGCTGCAGACCCTGACTTAATGAAGGATGAATAAATGCACTCTCACACCATTAAAGTGATTCAAATGGGCTAGAGATGGTCGTTGGCTGCTTTCAGAGGGTGAAATGCAACCAATCGACCAAGACTCCCTCTCCTTTGTTATATTTATTCAGTCAGATTTTTCAACAGAGGTTCTAAGTTAACAGACTTGTGGATAATTAACATGGTTAAAAGAATAAAGCTTTAGGTTCAGGGCCCAGAGTAAACACTATTAACAGTGTTTGATCTCCCCTTGAGAGGGCAACCCAGCACAAAATTTACATGAGTAAACAGAGTGGAGACAAAGGGATGTGGAGAAATAGGCCTAAACTGGGAAAGGCTTTAATCATCTCTTTCTCCTATGCTAATATAAATGATGTGGCTGCCTTCAGCTTGCCCCAGTAAAACCTTTTGGCCTTCCAAAAAGTTTGAGGTTATAATCATAACTTTTCCCAATATTTAATATTTTGTCAGCCACCCTGAGTGAATCTCAACAAACAAGATTAAGAATCTGCATATGAAAGTGGCCAGAAATATATTGGAGCCTTTCAAAGGCCCTGTGAACTTTTCAGTTTCTAGATTTTTATTTTAAGAATTTTGTCCATTCTCATGCTTGCTCCAACTAGTTATGCTACTCCAGGAAGCTGTAATGTTAAACAATTGCCTCTGATTATTTTCAACAAATACCATGAGAGTAAATTCTTTTCCACTGGGTGAGCTCTGAGTCAGATCAAATAAAGATAAGCCCTGTGAATGAGGCTTTTCCAGATACTTCAAATAGTGACAATTTTCTGCGTATAGGCCTTTATCTTGAGCTTCAAGCCAATTTTGCCTCCTCCAGTGATTTCAAATCTGTTGGTTTTCACAACTCTCATGATGTGAGTCTGTTAGTTTTCAAGGTTACTGTGGAGCTTGGAAGAAAGTGAGGAAAATAGGGCAAGTTAAAATTTATAAAGCTCTCTATTCTTAACAGGATTCAGCATTTTTTCACAAATAAATATTCATTTAATTGTTGCAAGGCTTTGGTCAATTTCTAGGCTTCGGCAAAAGTTGATTTTGACCTTTTTTTGTTAGTACTATTATTGTCTTTATGAAGACATGTATTTCCAGATGTCCTTATTCTACCATTCTGAAAGTGCTTCTGTGTACAAAAAGTTTAGCTACTTTTAAAGATTTTTAACCAGAGGAATGACATAATTGGCTTTATTTGGAGTAATCATTCTGCTAGATTTTGGAGAATGGGGTATGAGTGAAAGAGTAAGGCACATGCCAAGGCTTGGCAGTCATTTAAGGATGAGGTGATGTGGACTTGAACAATACACTGTTGCTAATAAACATTGTTGTCCTAAATAACCATGGATAAAGGGTTAACAAAAGACTTTTCCCTACTGCATGAGAATTTGATCTTCATCTAGTTATCTTGTTGAGTTAACCAGTATTCAATAAGAATAAGAATGTCAGCTATGTTATTAGGCAATGTTTCTCATCATAACCCATGAATGGTAATCTGTACACACCTGATTAACATTCCATGACTTGGATTTTTCCTGAGTGCAGTGCTTCTTGTAATTGGACACATTTCTATGATGACCCAGGAAGCTGTGCCTATGGAATTGTTGTGTGATACTGGCTCCCATGAGGCATAAAATGTTTACACCAAAGCTCCTATACCTACTTAATGTTCATCTTGTCTCCTGGCATTTATATCATCATCTGGATGAGGTGGGGGTGTCAAAGAGATAGGTCCATTTGCAGAAAAAAAATGCCTGGTGATGTACTGATAGCAAGCTATGATTCCTTTCTCATGTCATTACAAGTGAATCTGATGCTATGTATGGCCTAGAATGGTTTTGAGAGTCTTAATCTTTAGTGATATTAACAAGAAACCATGGTAGGCTTTGCAGAGACCCTTGTGGCATGCTTCCGGCATTTAAATGACTGTGAATGGTCTGCATTCTTACCTGCAGCTGGTATGGAATTTGTGCTGCCTCAATACTTGCAAACTGTCTGTTGTGGATCACATTTTACTTTCCATACCATTCTAACTCATTTTTTAAATGGATAATAAATAACATTGTTTTCATTCCAGTCTATTCTGGAGGTGAGTAATAATACAATTCATATTTGTAAATTGGTAAAAATTCATTAGATTCGATAATCCCTCAGAGCTTTCAAAGTGCTGTCATAGTTATGGCATCATCTTTTTCTCAAACAACACTGAGTTGACATCATTGTCCTTATTTCATACTGTGAAATTTTGGCTCTAAAATGCTCAGTGGCTTGCTCAATGGGTGAGATGATTAATGGCCAATCTGTGATCTGAACCTGCATCTTTAGCCTTCAATTCTGTGTTCTTTCCACTGCCATATGAAGCAGAAGTTGTGAGCCATGTCCCCATGAGCCCTATGCCAACAGAAGCCTGTCTGAACGGATTTTGTTTTAAGTGGTTGTTAGAAAGTGAGACACTCGCCCACAGAGCCAACAGGAGAGCTTGCCAGATCTTCAACCTTCCTGTTGAAAGAGGAAACTCTACTTCCTCATCACTTAACACTCATGTCACAGTTTTGGTGAAGACCTTGTCACAACTGGCAAAATTATTTTTCAGCTGAAAGCTGCTCATGCATATTCAGAAATGCAAATTAGAATGTGTGCCCTTAACTGGAAAGAAGTTAATAACCTGTAATAGCTGCCTCTGGCACTCCAATGCTCTTGTATCTTTATTAAGCAGTGGCAAGAGAAGGTGGTTTCTCATGGAACCCAGGTTTGTCTTTTGACATCTGTGTACTAATAATATGATGGTTTATATTTTTTATAAAGCTAGTCCTGCTTCCTTCTTGGACTCATATTCTTTTTCTGAAATTTAAGAGATTAAAAAATAAACTTGTGATCTTTAATGATAGGAGCTTAAGATTGAGATTCATGTTTGAACAATCTTCTCATTGTATTAGATGAGAAACTGAGTCCCAGAGAAGCAAAGCAATTTTTGCAAGGTCATATAACTCAACTTGGGAATCCTTTAGCCATCATTTGGCTTTCCTCTCCCTGCTCATTTAATTGTTTTGTATTTTTGTCTCATCATCGTTAATTTATAATACTCAAAAACAATATATTGAGAACTGATTATAGAGCATTTACTAGGTCAGATTTTCAGAATGATATGATTCAGAGGTTTATAATTTGATAGAGAAAACAGATAAAAGTAAGTAAGATGCTTATATATGGGAATAAAAGTATACATATTGTACCTTAGCAGAATATATCCACTGTGGTTAGTTGACGGAACACATGCTTGTTTTTTGTTTGTCAAACACATATTGCATACAATGCAATGTGACAAATGTGATGGGAAATAATGATGTGAAACCTGCAATTCAGTAAGGCAACAAGCACTTAAACAAATATGTTAATGTAATGACCTGATGTCACTACACATAGAAGCATACATACAAGTATATATAGTCAAGACTATGAATGACCTGGTCCTATGCTGTTCACATATCTCCTATTACCTCTTTTATTTATTTCAACCATTCTTCTCTATCCTCCATTCTGGTTGGTTATTCCTCTCTGATCATACCACAGCCTGTATGTTGTGTAAGCATGTGGATGCTGGAGCCATTGTGCAGGGTTGTATCCAGATATACTGCTTACTAATCATGGGGCATGAGTTAGCCTCTCTGTTCCTCCATTTCTTCATTTGTGACTTGGACATAATGGTATTATCTACCTCCTAGGGTTTGTGAGGAGTAAATTAGTTAGGCCATGCAGAGATTTTAGAACTATTTTTAGCCCACAGTAAGCACTAGAAATGTGTGTTAGTATTAATATTGCTAGTATGACCTTAACATATCTTTCAAGGTTTTAGTCAAGTGTTATCTTTACCACACATCCTTTCTTTTTAAAAATTATTTATTTATTTATTTATTTGAGACAGAGTCTTGCTCTGTCACCCAGGCTGGAGTACAGTGGTGCCATCATAGCTCACTGCAGCTTTGAACTCTTGGACTTACGTGGTCCTCCTGCCTAAGCCTCCCGAGTATCTAGGACTACTGGCCCGAGTCAGCATACCTGGATATTCTTTTTTAGTAGATGAAGTCTATCAGCCTTCCCCACATTGGTACTGTGACTAGAGAATAAAAGGCGTGGAAAGGCATGTTGGAAGGAGAAACAACCAGGACATAATGATTAGTGGATCGACAGTCACACTATACTCTTTCATGCCCCTCTCTGCTGAGACCCTCTGCCCCCATTTTGTTAGTCTTAGCTCTGGGCTTCCCTCAGACTGTGCTCCAGCCCTCACCTTCTGAAAGCTGAGTCTTATCTCTACTTGCTATTGTGAGTCTCTAACCCTAGGTATTATCTCAATCACAGGACTACTACATTGCATTTCTAGGTGTTTTTTCTCTCTCCAAGTACTTTTAAGATTATCCAGTATAAGAACCACTGAGGGATGGATACAAAGGACACACAGGTAGAGGAAAATTTTAGTGCATGAAGAAATGTGATGGGTTTTATCATTACTTTTGATTTTTAATGCCCTATTTTCATATTAATCAATTAGAAATAAAGAAGAGAAAGAATTCTCAAGAGCCAAAAACAAACCCAATGAATCAACGAAACACAACATTAAAAACTGCTGTTGGTTCAAGATGGCAGATCTCAAAAATGTATTTATTTCCCGTTCCTCCTAATATATTTTAAGATAAAAAATCTGGAAGCATAGAAAAAGTAAATAAAGTATATCAAAGTAAAAACAAATATGTATAAAATAAGCCAGTTAAGAGAACGGATGAAGGCGGAAATTTTGCAGTGTGAGAAATAGCACTCTTTTGGATGACAATAAAAAGTACACTGATGGAAGAACCCACAAAGAAAACTGCAGCCCCAAATACGTCCCAAGGAGCAGTTAGAGTAGATAGGAACTAGTTCAAAGAAAGAGATTCAGAGAAGCTCAAGATGAGTTTAGCAGCTGCAATGGAAAATAAAATTGAAAAAAATGAATAAAAACAGAAATAGAATTAAAAAATCTGTAACATTTGAAACCTTTACCCACTCCCTCACCCTGCACTTCCTCTCCAAGCCACAAAATACTAGAAGTCAGTAAAATTTAGCTCCAGTACATAGAACATAACCAAATCAAACCAGATTCTGGAAATAGCTTCTCTAAAGAAATTGGAAGAAGTGCCTTGGGACAGCTATATGAATGTTAGTGTCCTCGAGTAAAACGTTCCAAATTCTGACGTTGGTGGCAATAGAGGTGGAATAGGGAAAAAGGGTGGCACATGACAATTGACTTTTTACTTCTTTACCTAAAGGCAAAATGTATTAGTTGACATACCCATTGCCACTCAAAGAATCCATTAATCTTATCAACAGAGATCCTTTTGGAAAATCTGAACCACTTCCACCATGGCAGAGCAAACTCATGGCAGAAATGTGGACTTTCCTACACATAAAAGAAGAATATGAAAAAGAAAGACAATTAATGATAAACAAAGAGATCAAGATAGAAGAAAATATTTCAGAAAACAGAAAAATATTTTAAGAATATTAATGAATTACCCAGACAATTTGAGAATATAATAATCACTGAACAAGAACTAGATACTATGAAAAAGGAAAAAGAACTAGATGCCATGAAAATAACTAGATATTATAAAAAAGATACTATAGATAACTATAAAGATAACTAAGCTTTTAGATAATTTTTAAAAACTCTAATAGTAGTCATAAGGTGAGAGAGAAATCCCTCCTAAATGTACAGCAAAAAGACAAAGAGAAAGGATGGATGCTGGGCTTTTTAATCAGCAGTAGTGGATGATCAAAGACAATAGAACAATGACATCAATATGTGGAAGAAATAAACAATTTTGAAACCAGATTTCTATATTGAACTTGGGAAGCCATGGGGGTGCACTTCTCAAAACTACCTTCAAAAGAGAAAATGCTATAAAATATATACTCAGTTAATAGTGTCCAGCTGCAGTGCCTCAAGCCAAGAGAACATTCTCATGAGAAGCTCTAGTCCATGATCAAGAAAGGTAGAGGTCTTAAGTCCCAACAATTTCTGCCCAACATGAGACTCCTGTGATGGATAACTTTATTTCAGAACTCTCAATTAGGTTTGGCAAGACTTTCTCAGTGTTATATTGTTCTTTGAGGGTCTTATTACATAGTAACTTTTCCTTTCCCAATTTCTTTCACAAGTGTGACATGAGCAAATGGTCCAAGATCTCCCTATTTCTGCTCTCTCTCACTTTCAACTTTCTTAAGAGTTATCCCCCAATAATCTTTTGTACTTCTAAATCTAGAGGATATGAATTGACACTATAAATTAAGAATAAAGTCAGATAATTTTTTTTTCAAACAATCAAGGGCTGAGAAATTTTACCTGACAATAAAAATATATGAAGAATTTGTTTTGAGAGCCTACTGCACCAGAAGAATGGAAGAGTCAGCAGAAGATAAATACTTGGAATTAAAAAATGGAATATATATATATATATATATATATATATATATTTCACTATTTCTTATAGTTATCCATTGACAGAAGCTTAGGTTGCTTCAATATCTTGTTATTGTGACTAATGCCACAATGAACATGAGAGTGCAGATATTTTTTTCAAGATACTTATTGTATTTCCCTTACATATATTGAGGCACAGAAGATTCCGAACAGCCAAAGAAATCTTGAGCAAGAAAGACAAAGCTGAAACATTATACTTTCTGATTTCAATGTATACTACAAGACTACGGTAATAAAAATAATATAAGATCAGCATAAAAACAGACATGTAGAGCAAATGGAATAAAAAGAGAGTCTAGAAATACATTTATGCATTTATAATCAATTGGTCTTTGACAAAGATCCCAAAAACACACAATGGACAAAACTTATAGGGTAGATTTTTCAATAAATGTTGATGAGAAAACTGGATAGCCACGTTAAAAACAAAACAAAACAAAACCTCAAAACGTGTTAAAGATTTAGTGTAAGACCTAAAACTATAGAACTACTAGAAGAAAACACAGGAAAAACTTTTCAGAACATTGGTTTGGGCAATTATTATTATTTGGATATGACCCTTAATGTACAGGCAAAAGAGCAATGATAGGCAAATAGGATAGCATCAAACTAAAAGATTTCTACATAGTAAAGAAACAATCAATAGAGTGAAGAGACAACTTACAGAAAGGGAGAAAATATCTGCAAACCATATATTTGATAAATAGTTTAATCCAAAAGATATATGGAATTCAAACAATTGAACAACTGAACAACAAGAAAACAAATAACCTTATTTTAAAAATGAGTTAAAGATCTGAATAGACATTTCTTCAAAGAAGTTGTACAAATGGCCAAAATGTATGTTAAAATGTGCTCAACATCACTAATTTTCATAGAAATGCGAATTTAAGCCAGAATTAGATATCACTTCATCCATTTTGGGTTGGCTATTATCAAAATTACAAGAGATAACGTGTTGATGAGGGTGTTGAAAAAGAGAACCATTGTACATTGTTGTTGGAAATGTAAAACGGCCCAGCCATTATGAAAAAGAGTATAAAGACTCCTCAAAAAATTAAAAATTAAACTATCATCTTAAAATAATTAATGATTTCCCCAATATTTTGAAAACTACAGAAAATATCCTGTTTAGGCATTCCATATGAGGAGAGCAAATGGACCCACTCAGACAGCCCATGATTTAAGAGCATGTTTTAGTTTTTGAAGCCATCTGAATTATATCACTGCCTCTGTAGTGGGAGATCCAGGGAGGTTCAGGTAACTCAGCACATCCGTCTCTACTGTTCTTGTTCTAGATATCAAGAAAATTTTACCAGCATTGTATGCTTCACTGTTGTAGCTGTAATTTTTAAATATTTCATGTTGTCACCAAAATTATTTTCTTAAAGTCCAGATCCTAGTGTAATGGGATTTTGAAATGTATCCTATTACCCTGGGATTTATAACTAAGATTCTAAATTAGGAGGAGTCATGTATCTCCTGCAGGTTTGCTAAGATATGATAGGAACAGCACTGCTAATGCCAGCCACAACCTCACCATAATCCCTTGCTCCTTCCTAGTCCACTTATGGGGTCTGGAGTGATTCAGTGTCCTGAGATATTGGTTTTGAGGTAGGAAGATGTAGTGTTGTTTCTTTTCTTCTCATCAGCAGGGGTGCTCTACTCCCACTCTAAAGCAGGGAGAAGGGATTCACCAAAAGGATTCAGAGCTTCCTGCAAGAGTGAAAGATTGGCACCTTGCTTTCAGTATGGCTATTTGTTAATCTCCAAAGAGCTGCATCCCTATGCCAATGCTCGCAACTACACCTCCTTGTCTCTTGCTCCTGCTTTTGCTGTGTGACGTGCCTGCTCCTGCTTCCCCTTCCACCATCAGTAAAAGCTTCCTGAGGCCTCTCTAGGAGCTGAGCAAATGCCAGGGCCATGATTCCTGTACAACCTGCAGAACCATAAGCCAATTAAACCTCTTTTCCTTGTAAATTACCCAGTCTCAGATATTCCTTTATAGCAGTTTAAGAATGGACTAACACAACACTTCTCTGAGTCAAACACTCAGACTATTTTCTAACTCTATCATGGCATTCAGAACATTCTCCAAGCCTACTTTGGGCTTCCTAACTCTTGTGCCTTTGTTTAAACTGTTTCTTCTGCCTAGAGTGACCTTTTCTCTCACGGTCTCATATTCAAGTTCTCTCTAGCCCCTAAGGGGCTGTATGTATATTACTCCATTGTAGAATTGGAACACGGTTTGTTAAACTAGTTGCCTCTTTCTCTTTGTGATAAAAATTATCATTTTTTTATCTGAGATATAATTATATATCATAAAATCCACTCTTTTAAAGTGTACAATTCAGTGATCTTAATAGTTGTGCAATCATCACCACTTATATGGTGATTTTCATTACCCTCAAAAGAAATTACATACTCCTCCATGATGTGTTTATTTCACATTGCATGCCTGTATCAAAACAAGCATGGGATACCTGGTAGGTATATGTATTTATGGGATAAAAATACAATACATACAATATAATACAATTTAAAATGTACCCACTAGCAGTCACTCCTCATTTCCCCCTGCACCCAGGCCAGAGAAACCACTAATACACTTTCTGTCTCTATGGATTTGCCTAATCTGGACATATAAATGGTATCATACAATATGTGACACTTTGTGTCTGGCCTCTTTTATATGACATAATATTTTCATGGTTAATTCATGGTACAGCATGAATCAGTATTTTATTTCTTTTTATGGCTGATTAATTTTACATTGTATGGATATATGATATGTAAATGCAATCAGTGGTAAAATTCTACCATTGGAAAGTAAATCACATTGCTAACATAATATTTAAATAGTGTATATACATATATTATATGTATATTTTATATATATTTGAATATATATATATTTTAGTGAAGCAAAATGGTTCCTGTAAGCATTACTATATAAAATATGTAATGTATATATGATTTGGTTTGTTATCCTTTAAAATGATCAGTCAGTGGACATTTGGGCTATTTCTACCTTTGACTATTTAGAATAGTATTACTATAAACATTTGCATATTAGGTTTTTTTTTACCCTCATTTTTAATTCTTTTGGGTGTTCACCCAAGAGTGGGTTTCCTGGGTTACATGATAATTCTATGTTTAACTTACTGAAGCACTGCTAAACATTTTTTCAAAGGTAGCAACACCATAAGATATGAGAGTTCTAAATTCTCTATTGTCTTTTCAGCCTGAATGAGTCAGTTTAGTATTTTCTGAAAAAAGAGGCCTCTTAGCAATTAATTTTCTCAGTTTTAACTTATCTGGGGCTACCTTAAATTGTCTTCCTCTTTTTTTTTTTTTTTTGAGACCGAGTATTTTAATGTAGCTTAGGCTGGAGGACAGTTGTGTGATCATAGCTTACTGAAGGCTTGAACTACTGGGCTCAAGTGATCCTCCCACTTCAGTTTCCAGAGTAACTGACATTACAATTATAGAGTAACTGCCACCATGCCAGGCTAATTTTCTATTTTTATTTTTCATAGAGTTGGGATCTCACCATGTTGCCCAGGCTCATCTCGAACTCCTGGACTCAAGCAATTTTCCCACCTTGGCATCCCAAAGTGCTGAGATTATAGGCATGAGCCATTAAGGCCAGCCTCTCCTTCATTTCTGAATGATAATTTTGCTGAATACAGAATTCTTGGTTGATGTCTCTTTCCAAAGTTTGAGTAATTATCTATTTTCCACTGACTTCTATGTTTTCTGATGTTAAACTGTTTGCTTATCTAATTGAGGATATCTTGTACATGATAAGTTACTTCTTTTTTTGCTGCTTTCAGGATACCTTCTTTGTCCTAGTCTTTTAGTGATTATGATGTATTTAGGTGTGGTTGTCTTTGATTTCATTCTACTTGGGGTCCATAAGCTTCTTGGATGTATAGATTATTGTTTTTAGAAACCAAATTTTGGAAGTTTCTGATGTTGTTTCTTCAAATATTCTCTCTGCCCTTTTCCATCTCTCCTCTCCTACTAGGACCTTCATTATTCATATGCTGATGTGCTTGATGATGTCTCCTCAGATCTCTGAGACTTTGTTCAATTTTCTTTATTTTTTATTTCTTTCCTCACACTACATAATCTCAATCGACCTATTTTCTAGTTTGTTATTTCTTCTGCGTTCTAATATCTCCTTTTATGAGTCCCTCTAGTAACTTTTTTATTTCAGTTATTGTACTTACCAACTCTATAATTTTTTAAAAAATATTTATCATCTCTCTATTGATATTGTCTGGGAAGCATTGCTCTCACAAACCTTTTTATTTTTTTGGACATGACTTACTATCATTCTTGGACATACTTTAAATAACAATTTAAAGTCTTTGTCTAGTAAGTTTAATATCTGTGCTTCCTCAGGTACAGTTTCTATTGACAATGTAATGAGACAACTCTGGTATTCAGATTCCTCCACCTCCCCATGGTTTGTTATGACTATAGTTTGTTGATGTTTTGTTTTTAGTAATTTTTCTTACTAATTCTGTAAAATCTGTTCTTTGTCATGTATGGTCATTGATGTTTCTGCTTAGTTAGCTTACTGGTCAGCTAATTATTGAATTGATATTTATTTCAATGACTGCAATTAATAAGTTTCCCATTCTTTGTAGATAGTCTGTATGTGTTTGTTGGAGTACATCTTCAACACTCAAGACAGGCAGTTTACCCTCCACCTTAGCCATCCCTTCCTGTTTGTTCCAGTTTTCTCCCAAAAAGTTGTACCAATTTCTGCTTCCATCAGCAACTATGATCGTGCCTAAATGTTGTAACAGTGTTTTCTGACTGTGATGAGTTGTTCAATAGATCTTTACTAAGTTGTATTAAATTATGTGAGAATCTAAGGGAAGAATAACCTGAAGGATTGGTCTTGAAGACAGTTAGCCCTGTCCCTGAGTAACTAATAACAGACTAATAAGTCAATTAACAAAGGACTGCTTCACATGTGCTTGGCTTCTCTATGCACAATCGGATTCTCACTGCTGCACATGTTGCATTAAGAGAACTAGAGTTAAACAGGAGAGAAAAATAACTTATCTTAATAGAGCATCCACCATATTTCAGTTCATACAAATATACATATAAATATACTGCTTAACAAACAAGATAGAGAAATAAGAGGAAAATTAGAATTTGTGCAATTCATGTTATTTTAGATCTGTGTACTGAATAAAAACAAAAATTTAAAGCATTTTTTTCAGGACATGTTTTTTATATGACATGTCCCACTTAGTTCTCACAATAATCCTATGAGATGAGTGTATGCTCTGGATTGAAATGGATGGGCTCAACCCCTTCTCTTCCCATTATGGAATGTATGACACTGGGAAACTTGTTTATCATCTCTAAAGCTCATTACCCTCAACTGGGAAATGACAGTTTTAAAAAACAGTTACCTCATCAAGTTGTCGAGGAAATTAAATGAAGTAGTGCATATAAATCTTGGCATAGAGTATGTGATGAATAAGCATAAGCTAATATTAATGTTGGCAACTTTGTTTTTTAAAAAAATTAAAGTTGGGAAACCTAAAGCTCAGAGAAGTAAAGTGACTTTTTCAAGACACTTAGCTTAAACAAATAACTGATAATATGGTTTTGAACTCAGGTTTATCTTTACATATATTCTACTCTCCTCTGAGTTTGTGGAGAAAATAATTTAAGATATTAAAATTTGTGTTTAGGAAGATCACATTGGAAGCATATAGGTCTCATTGTATTGTCACATCAACTCAGCAAACCTTGCTCAGTCACCTGTTTAATGGTAGGCCCTATATACTAATCAATATGGGAGATCAATTGATAAAGAAAATCAATTGACACAGTAGATTCAATGGAGAGATATTAGATAGAAAGAGAGAAAGCAAGAGTGCACATGAGTGCAGACCTATGCTTCTCAGAAACTCATTATTTAGTGGAGAAGCCAGCCATTTCTGCAGTTTATTGCAGACCAATACAGAATAATCTTCAGGGGAAACTTTACTGAACAACAACTAAACTTGCTAAACTTCTATTTCTGCAGTTTATTGTAGAACAATGCAGGGTTATCTTCAAGGGAAACCTTAATGAAAAAACAACTAAAATTGCTTTGGTAGATAGATAACAATTTAAGAAGAAATATAAAAGCTTGGATTGTATCTGGGAAAGAAAAAGCAGAGAGGTATAATATATTCTCTTTTAATAAACCAAGTCCCAGTCTTCCAAAGTTGGGAACTATGGACACATACACATGGGGGTATGTTGCTAGGCCTTGTGCCCTGGGTTCTTATTCATTGTTATTAGCCTTTGCTTTGAAAAATAACAGAAAACCCATTTCTGCTATCACCAGAGAAGAAACACGCAAGATTCCTTAATGAAATCTAAACATCATTCCACAAGACTATCTTTGGCAAAGATAAATCTTTACAGAAGTTGTGTTGATGAGAAGCCATATAATAGTAATAAGAATTTCATTTCTGTAAACCAGTTGCTTGATACAGGTTTTTAAATCTACTCTTTATTTAATTCTTATAACAACCTTGAGAAGGTGTTCTATTTCCATCCACATTTTTCGTAGGAGTTAACCCAGAGTCAGATTCAGTGATCACATTGGAAACCAGAGTTGAGTGGGCAATGATATCTACATAGGACCTCTCATGAGGGATATTTCAAAGCAATTCTAGAGAAGAAGTAAGAATGACATTCTATACACAGACTTAAATGCCTCGTGAAACCTTTCCCTGACCCTTAGATTTGATGAGTCCTCTCCCACTCACACACAGATATTACTTCATTAAAAATGTTATTACATTTATTTGATTTTTTACAATCTTCTCTAGTTTGTAAGAACAAGGACAGTATCTGTTTTGTTACATTTTTTTCTTAGGTATTTAGCATAGTTCTTGATATTAAGTAAGTATTCTCTTAATATTTGTATAAACAAATTTGAGTCAAAAACAAGCCAGAAATTTATTATAAAACTGAACATGGGTTTACTATAAGTCTTGGCAATAGCATCCTTGCATTTATCTCACAAAAATGAAAATTTATACTTGCACAAAAGCCTATACATGAATGTTTATAGCAGTTGTATTTATAATAACTCTGAACTGTAAATAATCAAAATGCATTCAATGGGTGAGTGATTAAACACACTGAATCATTCATATCATGGAATACTTATCTGCAACGTAAAGGAACATGTTGCTCATGCAACAACTTGGATGGATCTCAAAGGATTTATTCCGAGTACAAAAAGCCAATTCCAAATAGTCACATACTATATGATTCAATTTATGTAGCACTCTTGAAATGACAAAATTATAGAAATGGAGAATGTAATAGGGGTCGGGGAAAGGAGGGACGTGACTGTACCTATAAAGGAGTAGCATGAAGGATTCTTGTGGTGAAGCAGTCCTGTGTCTTTACTGTGGCGGTGGTCATAGAAATTTACATCTGTGATAAAATTGTGTTTAGCTCAATACACTATCCACACACATGTGTACGCACACATACACAAACATGAGTGCATATAAAACTGGTAAAATCTGAATAATTATTGTGGATTGCATAAATGTCAGTTTCCTTATTATGATAGTGAACTATAACTGTTTTAACATTAGAGATAATTGAATAAGGAGGTTAGAGAAAATTTTTCTGTATTATTTCTTATACTTGATTAGTCTTTATTGACCTAAGTCCTTACCACTGGGCAGTATCTTAAATGTATCTTCTGCCTTCTGAGGAGCTGTTTCTTGTAATAAGAGAATTTGAATGTCTTGATGAGACCCCAGTACATTCATAATAACTGAAGGGGAGAACTTTCCAATCTGAGAATAGAGAAGGCATGAAATGGTCATGAAGATGAATGGGAAAGTGAAGCATCTATAGGGAGAAGTAATAAGATTGTTGTTAGTGTCAGAGACATTCGAACCAGAGCAACTCCATTTTAAGTGAGGGCTAAAAAAAATGAGGCTGAGACTTGCTGGGCTGCATTCTCAGAAAGTTAGGCATTCCCAGCCTCTAGATGTATATGGTTAGGGGAACAAATTAATAATGTTTACCAAACAGACCCAGACTTGAGAGTGTTCAGGTATCTTGATATCTGGAAAACAAAGGCATTCCTAATTTTGCTTTAAAGATAATATATTGATTCTCACAAAATTTAGTAATTAAGAAAATTAATCTTTTATTACAAACCCTTGTAGTAGAGCACATCTCGCCATATATACAAGCATTGTACCTAGGGTGGATGCGTTCCTCCTCTTACTTTCTGGAACGTCCAACTCTGTCTATGGAGTACTTGTCCTTTCACCACTTTACTTTCTTAAAGAAACTTTCATAATACTTTGCACTGTGGACTCTCCCTGAATTCTTTCTGTGTAAGATCCAAGAACCTTCTCTTGGGGTTTGGATCGGGACCCCTTTCCTGTAACATTAAAACAGAGCCCACTTGAAGAGAATGACTTTAGAATTTCTAAAGCGATTTTTGTATCTGCGTATTTATGTACTTTTCTCCAGTCATTCTCAGTTTACCAGCTTAAGAAACCAAATAAATGGAGAGTCATTTAACCAAAGTGGTGTTTTGCAAGTGAGTCTGACAAAGGAGCAGAGAGGCAAAGCAGTTGAGGTCATACTAATGCTGATTTTAACAATGCACCCTGGAGTCTAAGCTGAAAGGAAGGAAGTGAGGTAAGAAAATGGTAGCATCAAAGATTATAGAGCATAATGGTGTCAAAGAATTACTGGAGTTTTGGGACTAGAAAAATAATCTGCATATTGACTTATGGAAAGGGCACAAATTTGGGATATGACTGGTGACATGAGTGGTTGAACTGTGATGAAAGACAAGATCATTCAAGGAGGGACAGTCAAGAAAGTGAGAAGCCAGGGCAAGGGGAGAATTATCCTAGTGAATATTCAAATTTAAGATAAAGACTAGTGTTGGAGAAGGGATCAGAGATCTAGGAGTTGACACATCCCAGGAATAAATACCATTGTACTCAATCCTCATGGTAAGACTGTGATCTATGTCTGCTTAGCTTCAATATACAGAGGATATAACTGAGGCTCATAAGCTGTGATAATTAGTGCAATATCTTACCCAAATATATCAGATAACCGGTTCAGGTAAAACAAATCTCCATAAGGAGGACGTTTCAAATTTTTGGAGCATGGTGATCCCTGTCAGTTTAGCTGAAGCCAAAGTAGACCATTGTGGAGCCCCAAGGGGCCTGAGATGAGGAAGGGGCATTGGACTTAACTCTCAGGTTTTACATTCATAATCAGAGACCTATTTTATAACCGTATATACTATAAGGCTGCAGGCTTGGTTTACTTCATCAGCAACCACACTCTAACCAACTAAGCTAACTGGCACCACCTTGTTTACTTTAGAAAATAGAATAGATGATCCTGGGAGCTAGGGGATGGGAGGTTGAAATATGGGTTTTCTACTCAATCAATAATCAGAAGGCAGGTTCGCCTGCTGGAAGTTACTCTTTTTTTCTAGACATTTTCTACATCAGAGTCAGGCAGAAATTAGTCCTGAGTCCCCAAGAGAAAACAGATGTTTGGAAGTGCCTGACCTAGAGTGAGAGACAGAGAAAAAAAAAAAAAAGAGTGCAAAGAGGTGGGCATGATGAGAAATGCTAGAAGACACTCTTCTGAGAAACCCAGGGTGATAATTTTTGCAAGAGCTTTATATAGTCTCAGACTGAAACCAAAACTGGGGCAAAGTTTTCCAGATACTCTTTCCAATAAAATCAAGCTAAATTACTAAGTTTTAAAAGCAAAGTAACAAAGCAACTTTAGTCAATTCCACTGTGCCTCCACATACAAATCTTGTGACATGTTTAAGCTGGGAGAGAAATTTCTTAACATCTAAAATTGTACTAATAAACATATTGTCAATTAACCTTAAAAATATGATACGAACATATAGGAAAAGAAATAGACTTTGTAGCCAGAGAAAACTGGATCCAAATTTCATCTTTACCCCTCCTTGATGAGTTATTTAACATCTACATGCTTCAACATTTTTCTTCTGCCTGACGGGATTGTTATTTCAAATGTACTATATTGTTGGGAGAATTTATTCAAATAACATATGTAAAGGAACACACACATATTTGCCTCAGCTATCTCAGTTACTCTGTCTTAATTTAAAGGTTCTAAAACCCCAGACCATGAAGAATGAAAACAATAATGACAATGACAGCAACCACAGAAGCTAGAATGTATTGTTAGGTGCTTTACATATTTACCTTATTTAATCTTCCCATTGACCCTAAGAGGTAGCTATTACTATGATCTCATTTTATGAATGTTAAAACCAAGGCTGAGAAAGCTAAATAACTTGAGAAAAGGTGCATGGTGTAAGCCATGGAACTGAACTTTGAGAACTGAGTTTCTTTGGAAGCTTTCTGCATCATTACCAAATTTTTGATCACTAGTACATACCAGATGTCAGATTAAAACATGGTAAAATTATTTCCTTCTAAGAAAATAGTCACCTAGATAATGTCCCTCTCTGCATTCCTTTCTTCTTTTCTGCCTTCCTTTCTTCCTTTCTGCCTGCCTGCCTTCCGTCCTGCCTTCCTTCCTTGCTTTGTGACTTCCTGCCTTCCCATATCACATAAATTGCCATCTATCTCACCTTCCTCCATGCCTTCTTAGAAAGCTTAGTAACCTTCACCAGTCTATCATTACAACATGCCCCTTTCTAGCTGTATACCCTTGGAATAGTCATTTGAACTCACTTTGAGCCACAATTGTCTCACAGGTAAAAAGCTCAATAACTCTTAAGATGGTTGTGAAGACATAATGATGTAATATACATGCTTAGATGGAAATCACTATAGAAATATTTAGCATAAGAATAAGTGATTTAATTAGAGATGATGACAGTTTTTAATTTCTTAAGATAAATAACTTGTGCACTTTTTCTTTTGGATTTCCATGTTATTATATATCATCTTTACTAACCAAGTAAAACTTTTTTGAAATAATACACACAGAATATGGGAATTTGAATCTTGGTTCCACTACTTACTGACTGTGTGGCAATACCCTGGATCAGAGCCTCAGTATCAACCACAGAGAGACTAAAAGACAGTGGAATGAAAGAGAAAAGGAGAAGAGAAAGGAAGGACAGAAAACACAATGTTTTGCTGGGAACTTTACATATGTTATTTCATATAATTTTTCATAAAATAACCAAGACAACAAAGGAATTTACTTACTTTCCCAGGTCACACAATTAATTAGATTTCAATTTTAGTATGGAGAGATATTGATGAAAACACGATGCAAGGGCAAGATTGATGTTAGTCCTACCCAGATTTGGGAGGTGGAACAGAGTAGGTGACAGCCTTTTTGGGTTATCGAAAAATAAAAAAAGCCAACAACCTAGCAGTGTATATTATTAGAAAAGGTGTACATACAATCATGCAAAATCTTCAGAACCTTCAACTAAAGGAACCTTGTTAATTAGTGTCCACACTCCTGCTCCTTGCCCAGCACAACTGACTGTTCACAGTCCTGAGCACTAACAGTCACTGACCTCACCGAGATTCAGTGACTAGTGGGACGACCAGAGGCACCTGCACTCCAACAGGCCACTGCTTTCCTTCCTTCCTTCCTCCCTCCCTTTCTTTCTTCCTCCCTCCCTCCCTCCCTTCCTCCCTCCCTTCCTTCCTTCCTCCCTCCCTCCCTTTCTTTCTTTCTTTCTTTCTTTCTTTTTGATAAAGTTTTGCTCTGTCACCCAGACTGGAGTGCAGTGGCACGATCTCAGCTCACTGCTGCTTCCGCCTCCTGGATTCAAGTGATTCTCTTGCCTCAGCCTCCTGAGTAGCTGGGATTACAGGTGCCTGCCACCACATCCAACTAATTTTTGTATTTTTAGTAGAGATGGGGTTTCACCATGTTGGCCAGTCTGGTCTTAGACCCCTGACCTTGTGATCCAGCCACCTCAGCCTCTCAAACTGTTGGAATTACAGACGTGAGTCACTGTGCCAGGTCTGGCCACTGTTTTTCTCTTTAACTCAAAGCCATACACTAGTTAGAGCCCTCATGGTAAGATGAATTAATGTGTGATTTATTTAATTGCTGAAAAGTAAGAAGAGGAGAAAAAAGAGAGGTATACAAGACTTAAGTAAGCAAATAGCTGTGTCTCTGTAGCATTGTGGTACATGAGGGTAATGGGGCATGGAGATGGAGTTTCAAATGAACATTTTTTCAAAGAGGAAGATGGGATCAGAGGGATTCAGTATCAAGTGGAACAAACAAACAGCCTGAGCAGTTTAAGAGAAATAGTCTGAGGATAAAAGGAGCCCAGTAGATGACTCTCAGGAATTAAAAGAGTTAAAGACAGACTTTTATTTTATTCATTTATTTTTTTTCCTTTTCACCTTTCATTTTAGTCAGGAAGTACATGGGATGGTTTGTTACATGGGTAAATTGTGTGTTGCTGGGGTTTGGGGTACCAATGATTTGGTCATCCCAGTAGTGAGGATAATATCTAATAGTTATTTTTCTGACCTCTATCCTCCTCCCATCTTTCACCCTAAGGTAGATCCTGGTGTCCATTGTTCACCTCTTTGAAGCCAAATGTGTACTCAACATTTAGCTTCTACTTGAGAGAACATGCAGCATTTGGTTTTCTGTTTTTGCATTAATGCTTTTAGGATAATGGCCTCCAGCTGCATTCATATTGTTGCAAAGGACACAATTGTGTTCTTTTTTATGGCTGCATAGTATTCCACAGTGTATATATACATATTTTGTTTATCCAGTTCACTGTCGATGGGAATCGAGGTTGATTCCAGGTATTTTCTATTGTGAGAAGCACTGCAATGAACATATGAGCACATATGTCTTTTTGGTAAAATGATTTATATTCCTTTCTGTATATACCCAGTAATGGGATTGTTAGGTCGAATAGAAGTTCTGTTTTAAGTTCTTTGGGAAATCTCAAAACTGCTTCCACAGTAGCTGAAATAATTTACATTCTGATCAGCAGTCTATAAATGTTCCCTTTTCTTCACAACCCTGCCAAAATGTTTTCTAACTTATTAATAATTGCCATTCAACTGATGTGAGATGTATGCCATTGTGATTTTGGTTTGCATTGAAGACAGACTTTTAGAGGTGTAACACAGCAATTCCCAGTAACCATATTTTGAAAATCATCACTTCTTTAATAAGACTGAGATTTTCCAGCAGAAGCTGATCTTTTGTGACTCAAGGCAAAACTAACTCCCCTGTTCTTCTCCTCCTCCTATTCCTTCTTCCTTTTAAGCCACAATTTCCTAGGTAGTTTGCACATAGATGTTAAGACTCAGGAAAGGATTAGGTGAACACCAAAGGATGAGAATAGAGAAGAGGGTAGCAGTTACCTCACCATTTACATGATTCACTACTTTCTGGCATATTGTAAGGGTCCAAGAATGATAATATTGTGACAACTACCATGTATTATGATCATTGAAACACTTATATAGCGCTTGTTAAAAATAGACTAGGCACAATTCTAAATCCTTTGCATTTGATTCTAACTATAACCCTATGAAATAAGGTTATAAACATTTTACAGATGATGAAATTGAGATATAGACAAGTAAAGGGGCAGAGCTAGTCTTTGAACTCAAGAAAGCTACCTCTGGAATGCATGTTTGTACCCATCAAATCTGTTTCATCTACTTTAAAAACGCAGTCTCTCATCTAATTTTCACAATAGTTCTATGGAATATGTGTTGGTATATCCAATTTATAGGGGAGAAAGATGGTCCTCACAGAGTGGTAACATGTTTAGTTCTCATTAAAGGATGAAAATTGAACTGAAGTCTGTCTAACAATGATGCTCATACACTTTCCATAATACAACCCTGCCTTTAGAGGGAAGAAAGGAGAAAAGCCAGGAAGGGGAGAAAAGAATGAAGGAGAAAAGAAATGGGAAAAAGAAGGAAGGAAAGTCTTCAATGTGTCTGAGTGTACACGTTGAATATTCTTGGAATGACTTCAACGTGTTCTATTCCATCCAAAAATTAAAAAATGGAAAATTTTTATCAGGCAGACCTGTCACTTTCCTCGTGCTGGCTTGTAAGCCAAAGGGTTGTGATGGGTGTATCACTGTCTCTCCTTAGTTCCTTTACTCTTGCCCTCACTTTTAATTGGTACCTGTATTAAATTTTCTTCCATTATGCCATTCCAGTGTTCTGTTTTC
Source organism: Aotus nancymaae (assembly GCF_030222135.1). Lineage (NCBI taxonomy): Eukaryota > Metazoa > Chordata > Mammalia > Primates > Aotidae > Aotus > Aotus nancymaae. The sequence continues at coordinate 79,816,362 of NW_026988450.1, read as the reverse complement.
TGCTGGGACCCTGACTGATATATAGTTCTTTCCTAGAGACTTTAGAAAACAAATGAAAAGAATATGAAGGAAGAAACAATGGCAATATTAATAACAACAACAGCAACAACAACAATAAATCATTTATTATCTCACTGTCAAAGATAACCATTAATATTTTACTGTATATTTTTCCAACTTGTTTCTTTATAATTTTAGATTATCTTGGTGAAGTGTTATAATTTGTATTAGTCAGGGCTCTCTAAAGTGACAGAACTAATAGGATAGATGCATTTATAAAGGAGAGCTTATTAAGCTTAATCACAAGGTGAGGTCCCACAATAGGCCATCTGTAAGCTGAGGAGCGAGGAAGCTTGAGGATCCAATGTTCTAAGGCAGGAAGTATCCAGCATGGGAGAAAGATGTAGGCTGGGAGGCTAAGCCAGTCTAGTCTTTTCATGCTCTTCTGCCTGCTTTCATTCTGCCTCACTGGTAGCTCATTAGATAGTGCCCACTCAGATTAAAGATGGGTCTGCCTTTCCCAGTCCACTGACTCAAATGTTAATCTCCTTTGGCAACACCCTCACAGACACACCCAGAATCAATGCTTTGCATCCTTAATCCAATCAAGTTGATACTCAATATTAACCATCACTTGATTATTATTTCCATTCTACCAAAGTTGAAACAACCTCAGGGAGTTGAAGCTGCCTATTAGTTTCAAATGAATAGAGAACCAGGCCAGATCTGCTGGATTCCATGTAAGGCTGAGATGTTAACAGAGTTAAATCAATGAAGTGGGGAATGGGAAGGACAAAGGTGAAGAAGGATGTAAGAGCATGACATTTTTGTGTAGTATGTGCCTAGAAAATGTATGTTTGGGAGGTAGGGAGGCAAGAGAGAACAGCTAGAGAGACTTGGAAACACGCCCTTAAACTGGAAGTAACACTGATTTTATCATTTCTATTTCACTAGGGCTGAGCAGAGACTTGCATATAGTAGGTGCTTAATACATGTTGAGTGAGAATGAGATTGAAAGAGAGAGTCAAAGAGAAAGCATCACACCCTAAAGGTTTTTAAATGGCAAGAGAGACTTGGAAAGAGAGAGTCAAAGAGAAAGCATCACACCCTAAAGGTTTTTAAATGGCAAGAGAGACTTGGAGCATCACATTGGTTGATATATGTCCATCACAGCCAGTATGTCTATCCTAGATATCTGAGATCTGTGAGTTTTCTCATTATTAGGTTTGCCCTTTCATTTATTATCAAAACCTTTAGAGTAAAAGGGGACATTATTAATTATTGCATTGGGCAACAGACCTAAACTCAGACCCAAATGATGGTGTTTGGTCACTTTAACCTTCAAAAGTCAAACATATACTTGGGATGTTTGGGATGGTTGGGAGGGATCTGTGACTATTTCCCAGGAAACAGAGTTCAAAGCACAGCAGTGGGTTCATGGCAGAAGCCTATGTCTAGGTCAGTGAGGGCGACTGGTCAGGGATACTGCAGCTTTCTAGAGGTGAGTGTGCCCTTTATTTCTTTAGTTTCTGGCTTAAGCACTCTAGGAAGCAGGTGTTCAGGTAAATGAAAGCATTTTTTTTTTTAAAAGGGCAGAGAGCAATGTATTTGGAGGTGAATGTCACTTACTGTCAGAATGAAGCAGGTTAGAATTGATTTTATTTAATTTCTTTTTAATTTTTTCACACTTTATAATTCTGAGAAATCTTATTTTATGTTGCGAGAAGAATAAAAACTTTATGACAATGTCATTCAATTCTTTGAACTTGTTTTGAGTTACATGTCATCGAAGACTAATGTTGATCTATAATAAATGTGTTCTTTAGCAATATACCAGTTGACAGTTCACTTGGGTCTTCCTCCAATTTTGTTGGAAGTGCTGAATTAGAAAAAAACCTGATTTACCAAAGGATTTGTTACCTAGGCAGTAGAGACCCTCGTTTTAAAAATTTCTGGCAAGTATACAAAAAGTTTTTAATCAACATTTATTAGATTAATAAATATTATACCTGTTACTTTTAAATTTAGAGGTTTAAAACATACTCTGGAAAACATCTATTTGTTAAGACATTGGAGCTACAGAATTAGGTTAAATTATATTCAAAATATTTATCATATAATTTAATAACAGACCAGCCACCTTATAAAATCAATCAACCAAATCAAATATTTTTCTTGAGAAATGTGTCTTAATTTAAAAATTTAAATAAAGATGTTTGTCTACATTTGTACAACATAATAAAAACCTTTCAAATTAAATGACAGAATGCATCTTCAAAGATAATTAAAAATTATCATGATAAACAAAATTAAGAGCTAACATCATTAATTGGTCCAGATTAACAATAAACATAAGAATTAATCCATATGCTGCATATAACTAATTGTAATAGTGTAATTTAATGTAGTTGAAGTTGTGAGCAAGTCGTACAATGAAAGTTATGATGTTTCTTTGAAAAGTATATGTGCAGTCCTTTGTTCAGCTATAGTATTTGGGTCTCTAGGAATAATTAAATAAGAATAATAAATACAAATTCAAAAATGGCTCAATTAAGTTTGCTGTACATATGATCATACTGCTAGAAAGTAATTGGTCTAGTTGCATTAAATTTTACTTTTATTAGTAGGAGACAGAAAATAGCAAACATTTTGTAAGATACAATGAAAGGAAATTCATTATAATCAGAATTATTTTTCATGTTATGATTTGATCGAACATGTTTTAACTACCTGACTGCATAGTAGACACACTTTTTTTTAAGTCACATACAATTGTTACTTGGTGGTTTCTTCCAATATAGCCTGAAAATTTTTAGTTCCAGAACACATCTCAATTATATTTGAAAGAATCAACATCACTAATCTATTCTGTTTTCAAGTATTTTTTTTCTTTTTAGGTGGTGAAAAGTTTTTAGGAGTTAAAAATAATTGCTTATATTTAAATAAATAAATAAATGATGTTTACAGGGTTTGATATTTCTTCAACATGCTACCTATGTATGCTCTTTGACATGCTCTCTTGGGACTCTTCCCCCAAACCATGAATTTTTGTAACAATAATTTGGGAATGAAATCTAGATCATAAGAGGAAAATCATCATTATGCCTACCAACAAAATTCTTCTTGCCTTCAGAATCTGTCAAAAAGGGCCCAAATACCCTATTTCCAGAGCCATGCTTTGATCTTTACAGAAAAAAAGTAGAACTCCATGACGAATGTGCAGTTTTGGTGCTATAATGTTTCATTAAAGAGCCTTCTAGAAAATACTACCTAAAACTATTGCTTTATTTGATTCTCTGAAGAGATTCATATCTGGAGCAATTCTCTATGTTGAGATTCTGGATAGCTTAGGATTATGACTTCCATAAGTAGAGTGGGAGAGGGTCTATGGTAAAGAGTTAGGTGGAAAAGGAGACATTGCATGATGCTATAAAGTGCAAATGTGAATGATGATTAATTACTAGAAACTGATTTCTAACTTAATTAGTGCCTGAGCATTCCTTGGAAGCTTTTGGGAAAGGCTTTGGGGAAAGCATTAGATTCTTAAAGACTATAGAATGTATTTGAAGAACATTGCTTTAGATAATCTTTAAGGTCTCATATTAGGTGTGAAGCCTCTAAAATCATCTCTATAAACTACACGTTTTAGGTAAGAAAATACGGCCACGCAGAGTTAAAAGACTTCAGTGAATTTATATACCCTGTTTCCCTATGGTGTTTTGAACTACTTCCTTTATGCTATTATACATACCAGCTTTAGCATGATCATGGTCAAACCCTAGCCCTATCACTTACCAGGTGTGTTCCTTTTGGGAGTTTATTCAACTTTCTGGAGCCTCTGTTTTCCTATTTGTAAAACGATGATAATGGCACTACCTAATTATAATTGTTCTAAGTATTAACTGAGGCATTAACATGTAAAATGCCTGGCATATAAAACATGTCTAAGAAATACTTATTTTCACTGACTTTCCATGCTCATTCTTTCCTTTTTCGTATGCTTATTAGTGATGATCTTTTCTTGCAAAAACATTATTTCCTTGAACATATATGTCATAGCTTATTTACCTTTGTATAACCCTTTAGTGTTTCTGTCAATACCTAGTACATAGTAAGTACTCAGTAAATGTTAGTTGTAAGAATGGAAAATGGAATCGTCTTCTAAAATTAGGATGCTCTGAGGATTCAGGTGGAAAGCACCTTGGATGGTTTGTAATTCCTTGCTATCAGTTATTTCTTAGCTTAAATTACTTTATCAAATTGCTAAACTCAGGGTTACCTAGGAGTGTGATGTAGGAGAATCAGGTCTGAGTGAGGTACAGAAGTGAATTCTTCTGGTCTTTCATCAATCATTCAACAAACATCTATTGAATTACTACTCTATGCCTTTGTGTATATGGGGATATGAAAATTAATAGAATAAGGTACTTCTCAGAGACCTTATGGTATAACAGGGAAGGCAGACCACACAGCAGGGAGTAGGCTGTGCCAGTAACAGAGATAGTAACGTCATTAATCCCTGTAAATGCTTACAAGGCACTGAATAGTCTTCCAAACGCTTTATTTGTATTCATTAATTTAGCACTTACAATCATCTATTTCAGTAGATATTGTTAATTAAAATTGTACACATATGGAAAATAGAAAAAAGTTAAATAACTTGCTAGAGAGCACACAGTAACTGACAGAACAGGGAACTGACCCTCAGAATTATAGCTCCAGAGCTTCTCCTCTTTATAAAAGGTCCTATTCTGAAGGGGAGAGTTCTGTTGACTGGTGGCTTAAAGAAGGCTTTGTGGAGAAGCAGTAGCTTAGAGAGTAAGTCAATGTAGCTTAGTGATTAAAAGCTGGAGTGCACAGCCCAGATCTGAATTCCGACCCTGCTCTTTATTAACTATATTTTTAGTACAAGTTATTTAATCTTTTTATGTCTCAGTTTCCTCAACTAGAGAATGAAACTAATGATGTAGACCTCGTAAGGATTAATAAAGATAAGCTAAAATAAAGTATGCAAAGTGACTGGCAGATAAGTTCAACAACTTTCTATAGATGGATCTCTAAGTACAGGTGTAGATTAGATGTCACATCCCAATGAGAGGGAAAATCATTTTCCAAGTCATCACTCTGGTGGACAAGGCAAAGCAGGCTCTCATTGTGTCTCCTGAGTGTCCATGGGTGAAAGAAAGGTGACCCCAAGGAATCTGTACATGTTCCATAGACACATTGTTGTTGGCCTGGCAGTGGCTTTCTTTCTGAGACTTATTTTATTTCTAAAATGGGAATACTAGATAGTAACAGAGCACAAGGTTGAGTAAAGAAGGGCACACTTTAGGCACTCAAATGATCTGGGTTGAATCTAAGTCTGATCATGGCGATGGTGTTTGGAAGGTCTAGGAATGAATGACATCATTTTTAAGATTCATATTTTCTGTTATCCTGCTCTCACTCAAGGGCTTCAGTCAGTTTCAAGGGTCAGTGATTTGCAGTTGTAGGAAGCCATGTCAGTGCTTCTTCAAGGCTGGAAAATGACACAGTTGCTTTTTGTGGTGCTCTCTGTGCTGGTGGAGTGGCACCCTTGAGCAGTTAATGTCACTATTCCCTGGGGCACTAAATGTGGATTGAGAAAAACCTTTGGAAAGCATGAAGGGCAGACTTCTTTAGAAATTGGCACACGGCAAATTCAAAGAACAACATTGCACTTCTTGAACCGTTGATCAATGTCAAAAAATAAGACAGTCTTTAGGATATTCATTTCTTGTTTCTTGCTTTATTATTATGCAGAAGGCACAATAGAGGCCCACCTGATTCAGTTAAAGGCATCTTAAATGCAACCCATAACTTTGAGAGGCTGAGGGGGCTGGATCACCTGAGGTTAGGAGTTCAAAAACAGCCTGGCCAACATTGTGAAACCCCATCTCTGCTAAAAATATAAAAACTAGCCAGGCGTGGTTTCAGGTGCCTGTAATCCCAGCTAACTCAGGAGGCTGAGGTGCGAGAATTACTTGAACCTGGGAGGCAGAGGTTGTGGTGAATTGAGATTGTGCCACTGCCCCAGTCTCACTCTGCCACCCAGGGCAGTCTTAAAAAAAAAAAAAAAAAAGCAAACCCAAAAACAAATAAAATGTGCCATGTGTTTCGTTGGGTTTCATGGAGAGGAAAGATAATACTCGTTTTAGTCTTGCAAGGAAAAATTAGATTACTCTACAGTATAAAAGTAACATTATAGGAATACATTCTGGGCTTAAGAAATATACAGCAAGGACACTTAATTCAGATTGATGGCAAGGGGCTTTGAGACTCTACTATTATTTTGTTTTGTTCTTTTTTTTTTAACTCTTTTTATTTATTTCCAGGTTTTTGAGACATATTTGACTAAAATTGTCTATGTTCAAGGTGTAAAATGTGATGATTTGATCACATTGTAGTATGTAATAACCATCCTACAAAGGAAGGAATGAACATGGAAAGTAGATGAAAACCACTATTTCTTAGACATGTTTTATGTGCCAGTGGTGAAATAATTACCAAAATCAAGCTAATTAGCACATCCATCACCTCATGTAGTTACCATTGGTTGGGCCAGGGGGCAGTGAGAATACTTAACATCTACTCTCTTAGCAGATTTTGGGTATACGATACAGTATGATTAACTATAGTCACTGTGTTAGATCCTCAGAACATGCTTGTAACTTTGACCAACATCTCTTCATTCTGTTTCTCCATGCTGCGCTGGCAACCACCATTCTACTCTCTGCTTCTATGAGTTTGATAATTTTAGATTACATCCATAAGTGAGATCATACAGTACTTACCTTTCTGTATCCAGCTTATTTCACTTAGCATACTGTACTCTGGGTTCATTCATGTTGTCACATATGGCAGAATTTCCCTCTTTATTATGGCTGAATGATATACTATTGTGTGTGTGTGTGTGTGTGTGTGTGAGAGAGACAATCTCCTTATCCAGTCATCTGTCAACATAACACTTAGATTGCTCTCATACCTTGGCTATTATGAATAATGCTGCAATGAACATGTGAGTGCAAACATCTCTTGGACATAAAAATTTTATTTCCTTGTCATATGTATCCATAAATGAGATTGCTGAAATCATATGCTAGTTCTATTTTTAATTCTCTAAGGAACCTTAATACTGTTTTCTATAATACCTGTATGTATTCCCACCAATGGCAAACAAGGTTTTCCTTTTTTCCACGTCCTCATCAACACTTGTTATTTCTTGTATTTTTGATAATAGCCATCCTGATGAGTGTTACATAATACCTCATTGTAGTTTGATTTGCCTTTCCATGCTTATTGGTGATGCTGTGCACTTTTTCATATACCTGGAGGTCATTTGTGTACCTTCTTTTGAGAAATGTCTATTCAGGTCTTCTGCTCATTTTTGAATCAGGTTATTTGTTTTCTTGCTATTGAGTTGTAGGAGTTCCTTATATATTCTAGATATTAGCTTCCTCTTTGATATATGGTTTGCAAATATTTTCTCCCAATCTGTAGGTTGTCTCTTTACTTTGTCAATTTTTCCCTTCTCTGTTCAGAAGCTTTTCAGTTTGATGCAATAGTGTTTGTTTATTTCTGCTTTTATTGCCTCTGCTTTTGGGGCATACTCAAAAATCCATTGCCAAGACGAATTTCAAGGAGCTTTCTTCCACAATATTTTCATCTAAGAAATTCATGGTTTCAGATCTTACATTTGAACATTTAATTTACTCCAAGTTAATTTTTGTGTATGGTGTAAGATAATGGTCCATTTTTTTTTTTTTTTCATGTAGACCTTCAGTTTTATCAATGCCATTTGTTGAAAAGACTATCCTTTCATTGTGTATTTTTGATGCCCCTTTTAAACAACTACTTCACTATATATGACTGGATTTATTTCTGGGCTCTGTATTCTGTTTGATCAGTGTATGTGTTTATTGTTATGCTGGCATCATACTGTTTTGATTACTATAGCTTTGGAATATGGTTTAAAATAAGGAAGTGTGATGCTTCCAGCTTAGTTCTACTTATTCAAAATTGTTTTGGCTATAGAGGTTGTTTTGTAGTTCCACACGGATTTTAAAATCATTTTTACTATTTCTGTGAGAAATGCTGTTGAAATTTTGGTAGGGGTTACAGTGACTCTGCAAATCACTCTTTGTAGTTGCAGATATTTTAAGAATATTAATTATTCCAATCCATGAAAACAGACACTGAGCATTTGAGGCAACTTTTGGTAGTTCAGTGGGGCCATAGATTTGAGTCTATAAGAATGAAGAGACAAGAAAGGAGGTTAAAAGTTTTGGAATAGAAAACAGGATTTCAGATTCTAAACATAAGATATAATCTTATTGGGTGACTTTTAACGAAAAGCTTTAAAGAAGACCATAGAAATCATACATTCTACATTGCCTGGAGCTAAAAAGAACTACATGCTGGGTAAAGGAATCAATACTTAAAGTCACTTAGCAGACTGGAAAGATTTCTGAAGCTCAGCGAGATGAACTCTAATAGAGGTAAACAAAATGTATCACAGAATTGAAATCTAAGTCAATTGCAGGAAAAAAAGTGTTGAAATACTGGTGCGTCTGTATACAGAAACACAGACATGCACACTTGTATAGGAAGATCTAATGTCTCCTTTGTCCACAAAATCAAAAGGAGCCAGATATATGACATGGCTGCTGAAAAAGCTAATGTTGTCTCAGGCTACACAGATAGGTGGTGGCCAAATCCATGGATATAGTGCAATGTAGAAGAAGTTATAATGTTTTAGAGGTCACCTGCTGTACCACCTACAGCTGTGTGGTCTTCAATGCATTCTGTAGCCTCAGTTTAATAACTTATAAAATAAGGCTGGTGATAACTGCTCATTCCCTTAAAGGTTAAATGTGAACGTATGTAAAGTGCCTAATATAGTGTCTCACATATTAGTGGACAACAAATGTTAATTTTTTTCTTCATTAATATCATCCCTGAAGTGACACTAAGCAAATTCAATCAGGACATCAATAAACAAACTAGGAACTACTGAGAGGAAAAAGATTTAGATAGTAAGAATAGAGGCTAAAAATAGCATGCTTTTGTTTTATTAAGAAACAAACAAACATGGACATCATAAACTATGTGATTTGAGGGCTCATATATAAAGGAGAGAACGTTTATTTATAATACCTCTAGAAGACAGAACAGGGATCATTTACTCTGTCTTTTTTAGCTCCTTAACTTCTACTTATCCTTCACATATTAGGTCAATGTCATTTCCTTCCAGTAGGGTTTTCTTTTCTCTTTTTTGAGACAGAGTCTCCCTCTGCTGCCCAGGCTGGAGTGCAGTGGCATGATCTCAGCTCACCATTCAAGACATTCTTCTGCCTCAGATTCCCGAGTAGCTGGGACAACAGGTGCCCACCACCATGCCTGGCTAATTTTTGTATTTTTAGTAGAGATGGGGTCTCACCATATTGGCCATGCTGGTCTCAAACTCCTAACCTCGTGATCTGCCCGTTTCAGCCTCCCAAAGTGCTGGGATTACAGGTGTGAGCCACCATGCCCAGCCGGGTTTTCTTTGCTATTACACTTTTAGAGTATTCCTATAGCTGATTATTACCTTTGAGTATATGACTAATGCTCATCTCCCCACTCAACTCTATGTTTCCTGAAAGATGGGACCATACCTATTTTCTAAACCATTATATGCCCAGCCCTTGGCATGGAACCAAATGCATGGAAGGCCCTCAACTGTTTGTTGAATGTAATTCCTTCTCTCAAGACTTGTAGTCCTGTGGGTCAGACCTCATGAGATGCTGCAACTACAGGATAGGTAAAAATAAGAATACAGACCCAAGCCAGAGATGAATTATCTTCATCAGCACAAGCCAAGTCATTTATCTAGAGTTATTGGTGCTCTGATTCAATGGTCTGGCTTCTCACCTCCACTTCTGGCTACTTAATAGGGTCTACATCTGAACACAAGGCCTTATTGCTAAAAGTTAATGGAGAGAAATAACTTCACCCATCTAAAGACATTTTTAGAGTTAATGAAGTGGAAAATATCAGAGTGAAACAAGGTCACATCCCAGGCAAGGGCTTTCAGCAAAGGCAGCCACAGCGGGCATCGGAGGACAAGGGCCTTCATTTGATAGGGAGGGCATCTTAGTCATGCAAATTAATGGAAAGGAAGCAAGGGGGTTACCTTGGTGATGAACAATGATGACAAGGGACTGGAGACATATGGCAAAAGAGGAAATGCAAAGTTATGTCAGCTTGCAGTGATTCATAAATAACAGCGAGAGGTCTGTGAAGGCAGATTGAAGGCATCAGGGTGTTATGTAATCATGTCCCAGTGATGCATATAAGTATCAAGCATTCTAATGTGCACAGTCTGACATGCCTACTTTGTTAAAGAAGACTGTAGTTCTGCGATCCTACAGACACAGTTTGAACAGCTAAGGAACCATTTCAAAAGAATGATTTTTCTTAGTGCTTTGATCTAATTTTATTTAAATCTTTTAAATACCTCTAGAAACTATTCACATTTCTGTCAATCCTCTCTCATTCATTCTTTCATTTATTTATTCAAAAAATTATTTAATGCCTAGTTTGTGCCAGCCTCTGGGCTAGGTGGTGTGTTACTTCCTATTGCTACTACTCATGTTTAGGCAACAGTTTTCTCTCTAAGAGATTACTGCAAGTGTCTTCACATTAATCCCCTGTCTACAGTCTTGTCCGTATCTAATCCTTTCTTCACTTTTCAGCCAGAATAAAAATTTAATTTTGTTTTTCTTGTGACGCTGAAAGTGTTTCTTGCTGTAACATACATTCCTTTCATCTTCTGTAAACAGCATCCACCCACCTGCACATCCTCTGCAGTATCTACATTTTTGACAATGTTCCACATGAAGACTGCTATTTATAAATTGTTCTTCCTACTCTGATTCCATTGGTTAAGAGGTGGGCTCATGACCTGTCTGGGACAATCAGGAAATTCTCCTTTACTCTGGCTGCAGTGATTGGTTCAGAGTTAGGCATATACCAATCAGAGCAATTTTCTGAGAGCTTACCAGAGCTAGGGGAGAGGCAGGATTCAAGGGGCATGCTCTTTGTGCTAGTTTTCAACTGGTGCTTAATAAATTACCAGGAACATAGTGGCTTAATACAATACTGATTCATTAGCTCACCAGTTAGGTGAGAAGTCTGGCAAAGAATGGCTGAGTTCTCTGGTCAGGGTATCACAAGACTAAAATTAAGGTGTTTGCTAGTCTGAGTTCTCTGAAAGCTCAGAAATCCTCTTCCAAGCTCCTTCTCATTGGCGGACTCCAGTTCCTTACAATTGTAGGACTGAAGTCCCAGTTTCCTTGTGGTTGTCAACTGGAGGCTGCTCTTACCTCCTAGACACTGCCTGAATTCCTTGCCACAAAGCACCCTCCACCTTCAAGCCAGGAACAGCACATCCAATCATCTCATGTTTTGAATCTCTAAATTCCCTTCCTGCCAACAGCTTGGAGAAAACTTTCTGTTTATACAAATCTCATAAACTTAGGCCCAGTTGTTTATCTTCCTATCTTAAGGGCAACTGTGCCATATAATACAACCTAATAAAATCTTGAATTTTTCCTGCCTCATCCTCCCCTTTCTTTTTACAGCTATTTATAGCTGTGAGGGTGAAGCTGTAGAGCGCCCTTCTCTACTGTGAGAAGAAATGTGTCTACAAAGGAAGGGAGAAACTAATAGGCACAAAAATGAGAGGAAAGAAGAACTTTATAAACATATCGTGATTTGATTCCAATTAGACTTCTTTATAACCTGCCCTTCCTGCTATGTGAGTCAATCTCTTCTATGAACTGTTTTGAGTTGAGCACTGTCACTTGCAAGGAAGAAATCTTTACAAGAAAACATGCTGAAAAATCAGGTTCTTCATTTTTCTTGGGTCTCGGAACAAACATTGCATACAGGGCCATTTTGGATCTGAACCCTGAGCACCTGTCCACCCTTATCTTTTACTACTTACTCCCTACACACACACATACACATATATAAGCACACACTCACTGATGCACACAGACATGCATGCATGTGTACACACACACTTACAGTGAGCTGTAATCACTCTGAATGAAATACACTTCCTTGAGTATGCCATACTTTTATATAGACATTAGCTTTTGCCTGAAGAACTCTTCCAACTTCATTTCAGCAAACTAATGCCTACTTGTCATTTTGCTCTCAATTTAAAGACCAGTTCCTCTGAGAAACTTTCCATGACTGTCCAAGAAAAGTTTTAATGCACTATCCAAGTTTGCTACAGCACCATATACTTTCTCTATAATAACTCTTATCACATTGCATAGTGATTGGAACTTTCTCTGCTGTTTCTCTTTACAGACTGATGTTGCATGAAAGGGCACTTTCATTTACAGTCGAATGTCTTAAACTTAGCTCAGTGCCTAGAAAAAAAACAGTGATCAATAAATAAATGATTATGGAATAAAATAATAATTTGAGAATCATACAGCTAGCATCTACTAAAAATAACAATCTTACCACTTTAGGACAATTCAAATTTCACCCTGAATTTCTTTACCATGTACTATCTTGAACTTCTTTTCTTAAAATTGTCTGCTGTCCTTGACTTCCTGCCTGAACATATGACTGTGAGCTTAAAAAGTCTTTTGGCTCTAACAATCAATGCTACTCTGTACTTAATGACCTTAGTGTTTCCTCACTGTTTTTTTTTTTGTTGTTTTTTTTTTTTTTGATTGGGACCAGCTGTGGCTTCTCTGGCAATGTCCAGCAGCATCACAGCTTGTCTCTTTGGTTTGCAATTCCACCTTGGGCTGATTCATGTAATGTCTAATCTTCCAGATTTGATTTGGCCCTGGCTGTGGGGAACTGGGCATCAGCTGTCTGCCCTGCCATCTCTAGCCTCTTTCAATTGAAATCAATAATTTTTTTCTTCCACATATTTGGTTCCAACTAATTTCCAGGCAGTTCTCACCAAGCCAGCAGTACATCATGAGCCCCCATCCATTGATGAGTGAAGTCTGGGACTTTCTTTCACTACTGCTAAAAATTTGGTTTCCAATGAAGCTGACACGAATTCAAGCATATGTCAGATTATAGCTTTTCACTACCCAGTTGTTATTAACTAGATTTTTACAAATGAATTTAACTCATCAGTTTATCAATGTCCCAATACACTCTATTACTAACATATGCCCATTTCACTTACATGTATTTCCTGCCAGGTCCCTGAATGTATCATGCGAGTTTCTTCTGCAGCCATAATACCTCAGGGAAGTTGGATCCTGTCCTACTTCCTCTGAATAGATTATCTTGTAAGATCATGTTGATAATATGGATTTGTGCAACTGTTATTAAACGTAACTTCCTGACTCCTTTGGAAATTGACATCAACTTACAGCAAACTTTGGTTGACCAAGTGTCTCTAGGTGCTGTGTATTAGGCTTACAAGTAACTCTTCAGCTCTGCCCTTTCTTGTCTTCAATTACCAAGGGCTAACTCTACCAAAGGTTCACATATGCTATTACTTTCCTTCCTGTGTCAAACTTCTTTTTCTTTCCCAGTAGGAATATAGTTAAGGACCAAGAGCATTTCTCATATGAGTTCAAACTGGTTTTGATACTGATTTTATTGTTATTATTGGTCAAAGCATTTTTTTTCTGAACTTCACTTTACCTACCAGCAAAAATGACAGTCTTAAATGCAGTAATCTCTCAAGAGCCTACTGGTCTCTTAATTCCTAACTTCTATGGCAGCTTCATCTTCAATGTTCTTAGGCTGGTTTTCTCAAACATTTTCTACTTTCCTCAAAAGACTTCTTTATTTCCAACCTGGCTTTTATTCTCATGAATAATTTTAGGCTCAATGGACTGAATGCCACTTATGCCTCATCTCATATGGTTAATTATGCACTGCCATTCTAAGGAATTTGTAGTTTAAAAGTTTATTTCCTTAACTGATGGCACATTTAAAAATTTTTGTTTGTGTATATGTGTTTTTTATTTCTTAAAAAATCCATTTTAATGAAAATACTAGAGAAAATAAATGAAACTAAAAACTGGTACCTTGAATAAATTAATAAAATTGATGAAACTCCAGTCAAGCTAATTAATGAAAGAGAAGAAACAAATTACTAATATCAGAAATAAAAGATATACTATAACTACAGATGCTTGGACATCAAGAGGCTAATAAAATAATATGAATAACACATGCCCACAGATTTGATAACATAAATTAAACAGGTGAATTCCCTGAAAAAAAAGCTACTTAAGCTCATAAAATAAAAAATACATAAACTAAGTGGGTCTATACCAATTGAAAATTAAATCAATAATTAATAACATTCAAACTAAAATATAAACATTGATTTGATTGATAAAGTCCATCAAGCATTAAAATAAGAAAAGCTAGCAATTTCCTGACAAGCTTGCCTATATTCTTTCAAAAATAGAGAAGGGACACTTCCTAAATAATTCTGGGAGGCCATGATTGTAATGATACCCAACGAAGATAATGATGTTACAAAAAATAAAAACTACAGACCAACATCTTCCATATTGTAGGTACAAAAATCGTCAAAAAATTAACACATTAAATTCAACAGTATATAAAAAGAATTATACACCGTGACCACTTGGTATTTATTCCAGGCATAGAAGACTGGCTGAATATTCAAGTCAGTGTACAAAATCGCCACATCAACAAGATAAAAAAGATAGCATACTCAGAAAATTTGGAATAGAATTAGCTCCCTCAACTTGAAAAAGAATATCTACATAAAACCTACATGTAACATAATATATAATGATGAGAAACCAGATGCTTTCTCCCAAGATTAGTGATAAAGCAGGATGCCCTCTCTCACCTCTCCTGTTCAATATTGTACTAGAGTCATATCTAATGCAATGAAACAAGAACAACAAAAGAAAATTAAAGGTATAGAGATTGGAAAGAATAAATAAAACTGTTTGTTTGTTTGTTTTTGAGACAGTATCTCCATCTGTTGCCCAGGCTGAAGTGCAGTGGCGCGATCTCGGCTCAATGCATCCTCCACCTGGTTTCAACTGATTCTCCTGCCTCAGCCTCTTCAGTAGCTGAGACTACAGGTGCCTGGTGAATTTTTGTATTATTATTATTAGTAGTAGTAGTAATAGTAGTACAGACTGGGTTTCATCATATTGGCCAGGCTGGTCTCAAACTCCTGACCTTGTGATCCGCTGGCCTAGGTCTCCCAAAGTGCTGAGATTAGAGGTGTGAGCCATTGCACCAGGGCAATAAAACAACTATTTTTATTTGAAGATGAGATGATTGTTCATTAAAAAAAAAACTTAAAAATAAATTTAAAAACTCCTAGAACTAATAAGAAATTATTGTGATGTAGCATGATACAAGGTAATATATATAAGTTAATTGATACTCTAATAGAAACCAGCAATGAAGAATTGAAACTTGACATTGAAAAAATGTACAATTTACAATAGCACCAAAAATTGAAATACTTAGGTATAAATATATAAAAAAAGTATAGAATTTATACTTGGAAAAATAAAATAATCTGATAAAAAGCTCAAAGGAGGACTAAATAAATGGAGAGATATTCCATGTGGATGGTTTTTGAAGACTCAATATTACTAAGATGTTTATTCTTCCTAACTGATTATACATTTAATGCAATCTCAATCAAAATATCAGCGGTCTATTTTGCAGGTATTGAAAATGGTATTCTTTTTCTATAATTTTAATTTTAGATTCAGAAGGTACATGTGCAGGTTTGTTACCTGGTTATACTGCATGTTGCTGAGGTTTGGGGTACAATTGATCCTAACACCCATGTACTAAGCATAGTACCCAATAGGTTTTCAAACTTTGCCTCCCTGCTCCTCCCCTCTCTAGCGGTCTTTAGTATCTATTGTTGCCATCTTCATGTCCATGAGTACCCAATACCTAGCTACCACTTATAAGTGAGAAGATGCAGAATTTGGTTTTCTGTTTCTGGTTAGTTCACTTAGGATAATGGCTTCCAGCTACATCGGTGTTGCTGCAAAATATATGATTTTCTTCTTTTTGGGGGGATGCATAGCATTCCATGGTGTATATGTACCACATCTCCTTTATCCAGTCTGTCACTGATTAGCACCTAGGTTGATTCCATGTCTTTGCTATCATCAATAGTGCTGAGATGAACATTTGGGTGCATGTGTCTTTTTGGTACAACTATTTATTTACTTTTGGAAATATATCCAGTAGTCGGATTGCTGGGTTGAATGGTAGTTCTCTGTTCTTTAAGAAATCTCCAAATTGCTTTCCACTGTGGCTGAACTAGTTTATTTTCCCACCAACACTGTATAGGTATCCCCTTTTCTCCACAGCCTCGCCAGCACCTGTTATTTTGTGACTTTTTTATGATAGCCATTCTAAATGGTATGAGATGGTACCTCATTGTGTTTTTGATTTGCATCTCTTTCTCTGATGATTAGTGATGATGAGAATTTTTTTCATATATTTGTTATCCACTTCTATGTCTTCTTTTGAGAATTGTCTATTCATGTCTTTTGCCCATTTTTTAATGGGATTGTTTGTTTTTTGCTAGATTAGTTGTTTAATTTCTTATAGATTCTGGATATTCGACCTTTGTCAGATGAATAGTTTGTGAATACTTTCTCCCATTCTGTAAGTTGTTTGTTTACTCTGTTAATAATTTATTTTGCTGTCAGAAGCTCTTTAGTTTAATTAAGTTCCACTTGTCAATTCTTGTTCTTGTTGCAATTGCTTTTTAGGACTTAGTCATAAATTCTTTCCCAAGCTCAATGTCCAGAATAGCATTTCCTAGGGTTTTGTCTAGGATTCTTAAAGTTTGAGATCTTACATTTAAAACCTTAATCCACCTTGAGTTGATTTTTGTATATGGTGAAAAGCAGGGGTCCAGTTTCATTTTTCTACATATGGCTGGCTAGCTATCCCAGCACCATTTATTGAATAGGGCATCCTTTTCCTATTGCTTATTTCTGTCAACTTTGTTGGAGTTCAGCTGGCTGTAGATGTCTGGTTTTATTTCTGGGTTCTCTGTTCCATTGGTCTACGTATCTCTTTTTGTACCAGTACCATGCTGTTTTGGTTACTGTAGACTCACAGTGTAGTGCAAAGTTAGGTAACACGATGACTATGGTTTTCTTTTTTTGCTTAGGATTGCTTTGACTACTCAGGCTCTTTTTTGGTTACGTATGAACTTTAGAATAGTTTTTCTAGTTTCATGAAAAATGACATTAGTAGTTCGATAGAAATAGCATCGAATCTGCAGATTGCTTTGGGTAGTGTGGCCATTTTAACAATATTGATTCTTCCAATCCATGAGCATGGAATGTTTTGTCATCTGTTTGTGTCATCTGTGATTTCTTTCAACAATGTTTTATAGTTCTTCTTGTGAAGATCTGAAAATGAATTCTAAAGTTGATGCAGAAGGACAAAATACCTAGAATGGCCATGACAATACTAGAGGAGGAGAACAGAGTTGCAGGGCTCCCATTACTCAACTGGAAGGCTTATTATAAAGCTAAGAGAGCATGGTATTAGTAAAAGAATAAAAACACAGATCATTGTAACAGAATAGAGAGCCCAGAAATAGACCCATACAAGTATAGTCAACTGATCATTGACAAAGGAACAAAGGTGATTCAATGGGGAAAAAAAAGTAGGCTTTGCAACAAATGCTGCTGAACAAGTAGACACTCAAATGCAGAAATATAAATCTAATCACAGACCTTCCTAACACCTTTCACAAAAATTAACTCGAAATGGGTCATAGACATAAATGTAAAATTTAAAAAGTAGTTTTTAAGTGTTACTTCTGTGAACTTCTATAAGAAAATAGGAGAAAATCTAGGTATCCTTGGTTTTGGCAATGAAATTTTAGGTACAGCACTAAAAGTGCTATCTATGAAAGAAAAAATGATATTGAACTTAATTAAAATTATAAACTTCTGCCCTGCAAAAGACACTGTTAATAGAATAAAAAGAGAAGTCACAGACTGGGAGAAAGAATTTGGAAAATGCATATCTGATAAAGCATTTGTATTCAAAATGTACAAAATCAAAGGAAGAAAACATGCAAGCAAATTAAAGAAATATCTGAACAAACAATTCACAAAAAATATATGCAGATAAAAAAAGAAGCACGTGAAAAGATTTTCATCATTTGATTAAGAATTTTCAAATTAAAACAAAAATAAGATACTATTACATATCTACTAAATGGCCAAAATCCAAAAAACAATGACAGTACCAAATGCTGGCAAGGATATGGAACAACAGGATCTCTCACACATTGCTTATGGTAATGTATAAAATGGGACAGTAACTTTGAAAAACAGTCTGGCAATTTCTTACAAGGCTAAACAGTGTTACCAAAAAATCCAGCAATTGCATCTTAGGTATTTACCCAACTGCTATGCAAATTTATGTCCAAACGAAAATGTGCAAGTAAATGTTTATAGTAGCTTTATTCATAGTTGTAAAAACTGGAGGCAACCAAAGTGTTCTTCAATAGATGAATGGATAAACAAACTATAGTAATCCACACAATAGATGATTATTCAGTGATAAAAAGAAATGAGCCATTAAACCATGAAGAGACATAAGGTAAACTTAAATGCATATTTCAAAAATCAAAAATTCAGTTTGGAAAGGCTACATACTGTATGATTCTAATTCTCTAACATTTTGGAAAAGGCAAAACTGTAGACAGTAAAATGTTTAGTGGTTGCCAGAGATTATGGGGTAGGAGAGAAACATTGAATAGATGAAGTATAGGGTTTCTTCTTTCTTTTTGGGGGTTGTTGAAGCTATTCTGTAAAATAATGTAATGGAAACCACATGGCACTTTGTGTTTGTCAAAAACAATTGAAATTCACACCACAAAGAGTGATCTTTAAAAGAAAATCGGGAGGCCGAGTTGGGTGGATCATGACATCAAGAGATCGAGACCATCCTGGTCAACATGGTGAAACCCCATCTCTACTAAAAATACAAAAAATTAGCTGGGCACGGTGGCGCATGCCTGTAATCCCAGCTACTCAGGAGGCTGAGGCAGGAGAATTGCCTGAACCCAGGAGGCGGAGGTTGCGGTGAGCCGAGATCGCGCCATTGCACTCCAGCCTGGGTAACAAGAGTGAAACTCCGTCTCAAAAAAAAAAAAAAAAAAAAAAATCATTTGGGAGTGTACTGCTTCTCAAAATCATATGCAGACTATGAAAAAAAAAAAGAATCCATCTGTATTACACATTATAAAACAACTTCCATGAGGAAAGTAAGAGTGGAGAAGGACTGACCTAAGTAGTTTTGGAAACGATTGAAATCCATAAGACTAAAGACAAAATATACAATAAAATAAAATAATAAATGGCACAGAAGTGTTACACTTTACTTGAAAAAGCTTTTCTCATGATATGTTTGGGTTAACCATCTGATATTTCTGAAACTGTATGCTAGAATTGAACAATTAAGTAAATGGATGGTGGGAGGTGTGAGCCAGGTGTATCCCTGATAAAGTTGGAGTTTATAAAAGGGAGAAGGCTAGAATGTCCTAAGTGGATCTGAGTTGAGACTATACAACATTAATTTCCTTGCACTGTTGGCAGAGAGGCCTAGAAGCCATGGCACCTCAGTGGGAACCAGTACACCCAAGCACCTAGATCTTGGTTTTTGAATGCCATGCTTTAATAAAAGGAACCAGGGCTCTTTGGAGAAATGGCTGATCCTAGGACTAGGGCAGGAAATACATAAGATAAGCCTGGAAGATCCTCCAATACCAGAAACAAAGGAAGCGATTAAAGACAAAGCCCACACTAATGAGGTATGTTAAAGTGGAACAGGATCCACTGAAGGATCTCCCAGTGGCGAAGAGGAGAGCAATTTGAACAACATATAAACAAAGATGGGTTGAATCGTAACTCAAATAATAAAATAACCATGAGTCATAAATAAATTGTTGAATAAATTAATTAATGGGGAGAAGAGATAAATCTCCTATACAGAATTCTGTATAATTTATGTCAATACTTCACCTTCAAGGAGGGGAAGCAGTGTAAGGCCGGTGCCTCCTTGGGAGCCGAGTGGACACCCCCCCACCCCGCGCCTAAAAACTACGTCATCATTCTGAGCACATTGCTCAGCATTTGCCCTCTCCACGTGGACTCCTCCTTTCCCATTTCCGCATTCCAATCTCAGCCCTGCACCCGCCAGAAATTTTGAAAAAGCCCGCCAAGAACCTGCCGTATAGTAGCCCCCCGTACGTTCTCGGCCAGCCCCTCGTCGGTGCTCACTCCTTTTATACCCAATGGAAATGCCCCCGCTTTGTTCACCTAGCCCGTCTCCAGTCTTTTAATAACCAATAGAACTACCTCGTCTTTGTTTCCCCCGTAGTCAATCAGCTACCTCTATTCCCTATAAAACCCCACTCCGCAAGAAGAGAAGCGCGACTTCTCTGGCTCCTTCCCGGGCCATAGAACCTCGCCCGGGAGCCGAATAAATTGGCTTTTAATTTCCTCACTCCGGTCTCTGTTTCCTCATTGAACTCGGCGAGAAGTCTAACAAGCAGAACTCCCCCCTCCCTAAGTGTAGGCTGCACATAGTGACTTTGAGAGTACAGTAAAGAAATGGTGTCTTTGCAGTGGAAAAGCTTTATAAACATTACCTTGGCAAGGTAATTGAGGGCAATATCAGCAGAGCTAAATCATGCTGATAGTATGTACTCTTGATAAAATATAATGAAAATGGCACCTAACATCTGTGATCTTCAACCCCCAAACCTATAGCCCTACTCTAACATGAGACAAACATTAGACAAGTTTCTAAAGCGGGGCATTTTATGAAGTACCTAACCAGTACTCCTCAATACTGTCATGGTCATCAAAAACAAGAAAAGTCTGAGAAATTGTCATAACCAAGAGGCCCCCAAGGAGGCATGACAACTGAATGTAATACGGTATTCTGGATAGGGTCCTGAGAGAGAAACAGGGCACAAGGTAAAAACTGAGGAAATCTGAATATAAAATGGGCTTCAGTTAATAATAATTTATTAATATTCATTCACTAAATTTCACAAATATACCACACTGATGTAAGATATCAGTAATAGGAGAAACCGGACGCAGAACACATGGAACTTTCCATACCAATTTTTCAATTTTTTCCTGAAAGTCTAGAATTATTCCAAAAATATAGTCTGCTTTGAAAAAGTGTATTTATTTTAAGCTGTCATTCTTTTGCTACTAATTTTTGGTTTATTGTATGGAAGTCAGAGAATATGGTCTGTAATTTTTTTACTTTTTAGAATGTATTATATTTTCTTTGTGTTCTAATACATGAATAACTGTTGTGAAAATTTGCACATGAATGAAAATAAAGTGGCCGGGCACCGTGGGTAGTTCACACCTGTAATCTCAACACTTTGGGAGGCTGAGGCAGGTGGATCATTTGAGCTGAGAAGTTCAAGACTACCCTAGGCATATAGTGAAACCCAGTTTCTACAAAAAATACAAAGAAATTAGCCAGGCATAGTGGTGTGCACCTGTGGTTTCAGCTACTCGGGAGGCTGAGGTGAGAGGATCACTTGAGCCTGTGAGGCGGAGGTTGTAGTGAGCCAACCACCAAGATTGCACCACTGCACTCCAGCCTGGGCAACAAAGTGAGACCCTGTCAAAAAAAGAAAAAAATAAAAAAGAAAGAGAAAGAAAGGAAGGAAGGAAGGAAAGAAGGAAGGAAGGAAAGAAAGAAGTAAGTAAGTTAGTTTTCTTGTCTTATATCCTAAAAGCATTTCAAAATAGAAAAAAAAAAAAAAGATCAGTGAAGACTCCTACTCTAACATCAATAAATAAAAGGTGAGTTCACTCAGAGAGCTTTATGGGTGTATGCTCAATATCGCGTATGTTGGATGCATTACTTTACAAGATCATAATGCTCCCAAAGAGTTAAAAGAGGAAATAGTACCCATTCCTGGATGTGGGTGTTCATGTTGATGGAATGGAATAGTTCTGTATTTCTGTTTCCTTGCCACTGTTTTCTGGCCTGTCACCTGCTCTGTGTAAAACCTACTGTGAGTTATGCTTTGAAAATTATCTTTCCCACAGTCCAGGACATTCTGGATGCCTTATCCAAGACATTCCAGACACCTCTTTTGCCTAACTGTGATATACTTGGGGATAACAGGCATGGGCATCAGGGGATGCTACTACTTTCCCAACATTCCAAGGTTTATTTCTAAGGACAGGGGACATGTTGAATGGCATGGTTCCCACATAATTTTCTCCTGAGTGCAGGGGCCACAGGTATTGCAATTTAGACTCAGTGCCTTCTATCCTAAGTTATTCCCTTGAACCTGTAGCTTAGGTCAGCCCTCATTTCTTCCCCCTTTCTCTTTTTCTGTTTCTGGCTGAAGTAGAGATGATTTGTGTAATGCTACATGTTCAACAGTTGCTCCCAGCACAGCTTTGGGAAGCAGACCCATTTTCTTTCATATTTCCATGGAGAGTTGACCAATACCTTGAAAATCCTAGATCACTAACAATGGCTTCAGGATCCAAGAATGGGTCTAGCAGAAAAACTTTTATCTTAATTACATTTGACATTCAGCTGCTGAACTATATACATTTAAATAGCAATTGTGTCCACCTGCCACTGTCTCTTTGTATCTTGTTTGGTACTGGTGGATGCGGGAGACATTGTGAGCCTACAATCTGAGAGTCACTGTATACACATTCCTGAAACCTATTCATGATTGTCCATCTTGGGGCAAAAATTTTGAATTGTGAGTAGAGTACTCTGTCTAGTGCTCTGACACCCTCCTGCGGTTGAAAACTGCATGTCTCCTCTTTGCTTACGTCTCATCCTTCAAAGCTCATTCCTGTATGTACAGTAAGGAACTTACTAGGGTCAGCTAAGGCTAAGTCAGGGGCTGATAATAGTTTTTGCAAAGTAATGAGTACCCAGTCAATAAATGGCTCAATAATAATTTCTTTAAATGTTGAAGAACCTGGGTTGATGAGAGATTCCTTTTTTTCTTGAGCTTTCTCCTGCTTGGTCAAAGCTACCCTGATCTTAATCTTTTAACTCACAGTTACATCATTAATGATTTAGTAATCATGAATTAAGCTTCACAAACTTTATCTCGTATCCATCATATTCACAGAGAGAGAAAAATCAGACAGTGACACTTTCTATATTCATCTCCACTTTGGCTAATCCCTGTGATTCAAGGAACACTGGCATTTATCAGGAGGTACCTTTGGTCTTGCTTTCTCCAAAATGTTCCTTTTAATCTTCTCTGAAGATAAGCTAATATCTCCAAATAGTTTGTGTCTCAACTATTTTTTCTATTGATTGTTGAAAGATGACATGAAACATTGAGATATTTTGTGGCATTTTTTCAAACGGACAGACATCCTGTAGAATGTAAGATTTTATTCTTTTTTCTTTAAGGATTAACTATTTTATTCTTCCTTTAAGCCAGAGTTATTTTAAAGTAACTATTCTCCAAATTCTTCACTCCAAAATACTGGCTCATTCGTAAATAGAAAGCAAAGGTTTTGTCTGTTCTGCTCTCTGTTGAGTCCTCATGGCCTGAAACAAATTTTCATAATCATTAACTCTAATGAGGTGCTTTACAAATGATTTTTGAATGGATTAATGAATAAACTGCTCTCTGAAAAACTCAGTAAATAGTATATGATTTGTCATTCACCTCTCCAGAATATGATAATCACCCATATGTGTATTTATTCTTTATTCTTACTTATTACCAGTAGATGGGGACACATATAAAACTGAGAGTTTCTGCAAGTAATCACCATTAAATATTGTTACAAGTACTTGACTTTAGAAGGAGCAGGCTTTGTAGATCAAGATCTTAAAAATCAAGAATCATGTGGTTCACCTTCCATCCATGGGAAGAGAGATTATCCCTTTAGACCTTCTTTTTCAATTTCTCAACTTTTCAGATATCAGGGAGACTCAGATATTAAAATTCTTAAAATTTAATTTGGGAGAGGCCACATGGGTTATGATCCCTGAGAAAAGGCAAGGGTTTATTGGATTTTTTTGGTTTATTATTTGTCTTTAGGGAGGTTTTGGCACACTGGACATAAATTAGTACAACCTCTGGCTACTCTGAGTCCCGATGCTATTGACTGAAGTGGGCTAGCATCTTAAAAGATTCAAATTTGTTGTAACAAAAATCTCTACCCTATGTATGCCTCCTGGGTCTTCAAGTAAGTCAGTGAATGTTTCCCCACTGGTTCCAAATGCCAACTGGGGAATTCAAGCCAATGATAATGAGCCTAAAACATGAGCAGACTTTGTTTTTCAAGCTGTTCCAGCCTCTACTGCCAACTCCTTCCCTGGGGTCCACCAAACACAAATGAATTGGAGCTGGAGAGGCAGCTCACCATGAATCTCTCTTGGGGGAACATGGGATCAGTTCATTTCCATGGCCCTTGTAGCCATCTCTAACCCTTTGCTGAGAGCTCCTCAACCTTTGGAATACCAGGACTGCATTTTTTCCTTATCACAGTCCCCATGCACGTGTCTCAGACTTTTTCCGTGCCAGCTGGTCAAAGAGGGGTTGCCTGCTTACTTTGTGGGATGCTGCAATCAATTATCTTGCTTTGGAAACTAGTTTTGGGAAGCCTGCAGAGGTGTACTTACACTTTGTTCCTAGGCTGTAGAACAAGTTTAAGCTTAAGCTTTGCATTTCAGAGCCTTTCTTGTCCACACCTCATGAAAGGGAGCAACTGATTCTCTGTTTTCTTTCCCCAATAGCTTCAGCCACTGCAGAAATGGAGCCATTTGATTCAGCTGAGAAATGAAGGCATGTTTTACTCAGATTAGAATCAGGTGATTTTTTTTTTTTCTTTTGAGATGGAGTTTCACTCTTGTTGCCCAAGCTGGAGTGCAATGGCATGATCTCGGCGCACCGCAACCTCCACCTCCTAGGTTCAAGCGATTCTCTTGCTTCGGTCTCCTAAGTAGCTGGGATAACAGGCATGCGCCATCACACCCGGCTAATTTTTGTATTTTAGTAGAGACTAAGTAGCTGGGATAACAGGCATGCGCCATCACACCCGGCTAATTTTTGTATTTTAGTAGAGACAGGGTTTTTCCATGTTGGTCAGGCTGGTCTCAAATTCCTGACCTCAAGTGATCCACCCACCTCGGCCTCCCAAAGTGTTGGGATTACAAATGTGAGCCACCTCGCCTAGCCAGGTGATCCTTGTTCTAAGTGGTCCTGTGAAAGTCTTTTCATCACCAGAGCTCCAGCTCTAGGAAACGTGCTCTTTTGCAATAGCCTTGCAGAATATGGCACCCTGATTTTTCACACATGAGTTAGAGAGAGCTAAGGCTTCACGGATTGCTTCACAGGCTGGATCTCTTGAGTGTTACATCAACCTGTTTTCGTTTATTTTCCTGCATCTGATACTTGCATTTGTGCAGTATCTTGCACTGGGGTAGAATGTCCTGAAAAGTGCCTTAGATTTTGATATTTCCCCTAGTAAATAAGAGAGAGAACTTTCTTAACAAAGTTCTTTAGTGCACTATTCTTGGTAGCCAAAATATAGAAACAACCCAAATGACCATCAACTGATACATGAGTAAATAAAACGTGACCCATCCAGACAAGGACCTACTATGCAGCCATAAAAAGAACAAAGTACAGCGGTATTGTTTGGATATTTGTCCCCCCCAGATCTCATGTTGAAATATAATCCCCAGTGATGGAGATGGGGCCTGGTGGGAAGTGTTTGGGTCATGGGAGTGGATCCCTTATCAATGGCGTGGTGTCATCCTCATGGTAATGAGTGAGTTCTCTTCAAAGTTCCTGGGAGATCTGGTGGTTTACAAGAGAGTGGAAGCTCCCCCCATCTTGCTCCCACTCTTGCCATGTGACATGCCTGCTCTCTCTTTGCCTTCCGCCATGAAAAGAAAGCTCTCTGAGGTTTCAACAGTAGCCAAGCAGATGCCAGCATCACATTTTCTGCATGGCCTACAGAACTGTGAGCCAATTAAGTTTCTTTCCTTTATAAATTACCCAGCTTCGTTACTCCTTTATAGCAACACAAATGACTTAACACTTACCAGTACATGCTACAACATGGATTAATGCTAAAAGCATTATGTTAAGTGAAAGAAGTCGGATGCAAAAGGCCACATATTATCTGATTTTTGTTTACATCAAATATGCATAACTAGAAAGCCCATAGAAATCAGATTAGTGGTTGTCAGGGGAGGTGGAAATAGGGAGTCACTGCTTAATGTTTATAGGGTTTCCTTTTTTTTTTTTAAAAAAAAAGTAATGTTTTTGCAAACCCAAACCCCCCAGGGTTTCCTTTTAAACTAATGAACATGTTCTGAAACTAGACAGTGGTAATGGTTTCACAACATTGTGAGTGTATTAAAATGCCACTGAATTTTATACTTTAAAATGACTAAAATGGCAAAATTTTTATGTGCATTTTACTACAATAAAAATATTAAAAAAAACAATATTATAAGACAAATAAAATATAGTATTTGTAGAATAATCATAGAATTAGGCAAGGCTTTTCTGTATACAAACTACTAAAGCCATGGAGTAAAGATGAAGAGATACAGCTACTTTTAAAACTTAAAACTTCTACTTGGTATAGCATAATAATGGTTATAGCACATTCGAGAGATATTTGAGAGCTGAAGTTCATAGTTTTAAAAACATATATATCCCACAAATCCATGAGAAATTTAGCTTTTAAGAAGCAGTAGGAAAAAGTGTCAAAGTCACAAAAATGTGAATGGTTTCAAACAAAAGCATATTCAATTAATATTTTCTAAAATAAAAACTGAAATGAAGAAATAAGTTTTTCCACATTGGACTGACTAGAATTTAAGACATTTAAAGCATCTGAAGTAAAACAAGAGTCTATGAAAGTAGCACTGTTATATACAGAAGTTTAAATTGTTGTTGTTATTTTGTAAGATAATTTTGTAATTTATATTAAAACTTAAAACTATGCATAACTTATGTCTCTGAAATTCCACTTCAACAATTTTATTCTATAAAAGTTTATACTTTATATTACAAAGCCATAAGAAAATTATCTTAAGATATATATGCATAATAATTTTATTGTGGTAATTTTAGTAATAATAAAAAATTTAGAAACAAGCAAAATGACTTCTGATGAGAGAGGAAAGAATTTAAATTAAACATAATATAATAAGATGTTCAATAAACATTAAAGAAAATACAGTACATATACACCACGGAATACTATGAAGCCATAAAAAAGAATGAAATGATGTCCTTTGCAGCGACGTAAATGGGGCTACAGGCCATTATCCTAGAAAACTAACACAGGAACAGAAAACCAAATACCGCATGTTCTCACTTATAAATGGGAGCTAAATGATGAGGACACGTGGACCTGTAGAGGGGAACAATACACAATGGGGCCTGTTGGTGGGTGGAGGGTGGGATGAGAGAAAGGATCAGGAAAAATAACTAATGGGTTAATACTTGAATGATGAAATAATCTGTACAATGAACCCCCATGACACAAGCTTACCCATATAACAAACTTGCACATGTACCCCTGAACTTAAAATGGAAGTCAAAAACAACTTAAGTGGGGCCAATAATAAAGTGCTGAAATGGAAAAGTATCTACTATATACACACAGTTTTGTGAAAACAGTGAAACTGCTACACACTGGGGTCTGTTGGGGGAAAATAGGGGAGGGACAGCAGGGGGTGGGGAGTTGGGGAGAGATAGCATGGGGAGAAATGCCAGATATAGGTAAAGGGGAGGAAGGCAGCAAATCACACTGCCACGTGTGTACCTATGCAGCAATCTTGCATGTTCTTTACATGTACCCCAAAACCTAAAATGCAATAAAAAAAAGAAAAAGAAAAAAAAAGTGAAACTGCTTAGTAATATTTATAGTATGATCTCAAACTTCTGTATTGGAAAGGATAGATTGGAAGAGATTTTATTGCTTGATTATACACTTCAAAATCTAATTTTGTCATCATGATTGAATATTATTTTTGCTCTTTGCATTTTTATATTTTTAAAAAGTAACTCTATATCTATGTCTTTAACTTTTAAAATAATTGACTTCCAGGCTAATCATTGCTCTTCCAACCTTGTGCTCTTGGAACGGTTAGAGTTTGTGTTTCCTCTGGATGCTCTGCTTATTTGCAGAGAATTGTAGCCCTTCCTGATCTCACGTGGAATTTGCCTTTTCCTACCCTCCTCTTTTGGATTTCCATAGCTTTCTTGCAGCAGCTCGCATTCTCTGATGAGCCTCAAGCCTCTGCTTTCGCACAGGCTAATGGAGAAATCAGCTTTGGGAGATTATGAATGGTTACCTCATTTGTGCTGGCCCTCTAGGGCTGAGGTTTGCATTTATAATTTTCTAATTTGTAAATGTACTGCCAGAAATAGCTATAAAATATGTCTTGGGGCACCCGGAGTCTGTTTTCAGGATCTGGAATTAAACTGCACACAAAGAAGTCACCAGGCTGCACACATTCTCTTCACATCTTCTCCCTCTCTGTGCTTTTGCTATCTCCATTGTCTTTCTTCATTTCTCCTTGCTCCATCTGTTACTCTTCTCCTCTTCATCCTCATCTTTATGCATATGGAGTTTTGAAAATTTAGGGATTCATTAGGAAAAATGGCTTCCTGTCAGTATCACAGTCCAACACGCAATAGCCAGAATGAGGGCTAAACTTGGGTGACTGGAGGCGACGGACGTCACGCCTCTCTTACACAGATCTGTTTTATAGTGGCCAGAACTGTAGGTTGGGGAAGAGATGAAAATGATCGATTCCATTTTGGTCATGCTCGATTTGGTCTATCTGTGAAATATACCGGCAGGATATACATGTCTGGGCTAAGAGAGATCTGGGCTGCAGATAAGGGGTAGGAAGTCATCACATACCTATGTTCAAAGATCACCCAGCTAGTAAGTGACAGAGCTTGGATTTATACCCAGGCTGTGTGACTCCCAAACCCTGTACACAACTGACAGTACCGCTGCCTTCTTAGATGACCTGCAAATCGATCCCAAAGTCGAGATTCTCAAGATGGCATTATTCCATGTTATTCCTTCATCTCCAGAGCCTCCATTTCTCGTTGCATACCCTTAAGGGAATTCAGAACGATCCTCTGTGTTTGCCAAAATGAGCTTTAGCTTCTGATATGGTTTGACTGTGTCCCCACCCAAACCTCAGCTTGAATGGTAGCTCCCATAATTCCCATGTGTTGTGGGAGGGACCAGGTGGGAGATAATTGAGTCATAGGGTTGGTTTCCCCTACTCTGTTCTCATGGTAGTGATTAAGTCTCACAAGATCTGATGCTGATACGGAAGCGGGACAGGGAAGTGCTGCGCATAGAAGGGCGGGGATCTCTGGCGAGGGCTCCACCCTAGGGCCTATGCCCACGGACCTATGTGGGGATAGGCATTCCTTTTTTCACGCCCAAATGTTGCATTTTCAAGACCACTCTGGACCACCATGCCCCCTTATCCTGTGCCTATAAAAACCCTGATTCCCCGGTGGGCACACACACAAGCGGCTGGACGTTGAGAGGAACACACTGGCAGAAGAACACACAGGCAGAAGAACACACCGACAGATGGCGGCAGGCCATTGACGGTGGAAGGACATGGATGACATGGAATTCCGCCGTGGGCAGTCAGAGGAGAGTCCTGCAGCTGAGCAGTCCGACTCCGGGGGAAGACCACCTTCCCACTCCATTCCCCTTCTGGCTCCCCCTATCTCCCCATCCATCTGCTGAGAGTTACGTCCGTTTAATAAAACCTTGTACCCGTCTTCCAAGCCCACATGTGATCCGACTTTTCCAGTATATTAGGGCAAGAACGCAGGATATAGAAAGTCCTCTGTCCTTGCAATAAGGCAGAGGGTCAAATTGAGCTGACTAACACATTCTGCCTGTGGACGACTAAACTGAAAGAGGACATCGTAACACATGCCCCCTAGGGCTTCTGGAGCTGTAAACGCTCAACCCTAGAAGCTGCCGTGGAGCTGGAGCCCCACGACCTGCCCTTCTGCATGCGCTCCCCCTAGCGGTTTGAGCTGCAGGGCACTGAAAAGCAAGCTGCACCCCTTTCGCAGGCCCTGCAAAGGGGATGAAGAAACTTTTTCCCCTTTTCAGTGGTTTTATAAGGGCAAACCGCTTTCACTTGGTTCTCATTTTCTTTCTTGCTTGCTGCCATGTAAGACATGCCTTTTGCCTTCCACCATGATTGTGAGGCCTCCCTAACCACGTGGAACCATGAATCCATTAAACTTCTTTTTCTTTATAAATTGCCCACTCTCAGGTAGTCTTATCAGCATCATGAAAAGGGACTAATACAGCTTCCTTTCCCTTCCACATGATACCGTTTTGCAAGTTCATGCTGTCAAATGTAAACAGTTATCACATTTCAGGTAAATATATTAGCTTTCTATTTATCTAGGAGTCAGGTGGATTGAATAACAAATTAGAGCACCTTTCTTCACAGCTCTTTGTTCATTAGTATAGTAAACGATTAAGAAAGGCAACCAGCTGTGGGTATCTGGTTTCCCCAGATATCAATCAGTTTGGTGCAGCTTTTTAAAAGTGGAAATTCTGGTGAGGTGCAGTGGCTCACACCTGTAATCCCAACACTTTGGGAGGCCAAGGCAGGTGGATCATCTGAGGTCAGGAGTTCGTGACCAGCCTGGCCAACATAGTGAAACCCTGTCTCTACCAAAAATTACAAAAATTAGACAGACATGGTGACTTGAGCCTATAATCCCAGCTACTTGGGAGGCTGAGGCAGGAGAATAGCTTCAACTCCGAAGATGGAGGTTGCAGTGAGCTGAGATCACACCACTGCACTTCAGCCTGGGTAACAGAGAGAGACCCTGTCTCAAAATAAAAAATAAATAAATAAAAGTGGAGTTCTGAGTCTTAGAGAAATCATAAATTGTGGCTTTCAGGCATATGCCAGAAAATCTGAGCTTTAGTTAGTGGGAGCTAGAGGAGTTCTTGAGGATTATTTATTTTTAAGATGTCAAGTTGCAGTTGGTGAGGAAGCTGATTCCACAAATGTGACGTGATATACTCCCTTCAAGGTCTTCCCTTGTCTGTGTTAAGCATCCCTAATGTTTTCTGCTTTTTCAAATGAAAGTATTTAAATGTCCTGCTATCTTTTCTCTGTGTGGCTTAAGTTTGTCAATGTTCTCCACATGTGGAACCCAGAATAGAATTCAGTGCTTCAGACTTATAGCAGATTATTACAGGACAAATTAGGATTTGTAATTCCAGTTTCCTTAACTTAGTATTTTTGTAAATAATCAAGGTGCTTCCTTGTTTTTCATAAAATATGATTGCTGATAAAGCAGTTCCTTTTAATGTATCTTACACAACTGGAGTTCTTGCTATACTTAAAATTTAGTTCTTGAGTTGGCTTAACTCTTGCTCATAAATCCTCAGTGGTAGAAAGGGGTTTAATTATTTATGTGAGAATGAAATAAATGATGTTCCTTGAATCAATTACTGCTTTGTATCTTCTTCAGCATCTGGAAGGTCAGTTTAACCCCACTGAGCATTGAAAGCCACTAAATTATGCCATATTTCATTAGAGTATGCTACAGAGAAAAAGTGTTGAGTTTTCTAAACTATGAAATAGGACTTACCCAACTTTTTTTCTTTGTATGTTTTGTACTAGAAAAGGTGATTAGAAAGGTAAATTTATGGTTTATGTGTCAACTTAACTTGGCCACAGTGTGCCCAGATATTTGGTTAAATGTTATTCTGTGAGAGTGTCTTTGGGTGATAGTAACATTCGAATTAAACAACAGAGTAAAGCAGATGTTCCCCACCCACTCCCAATGTGGGCAGTCTTCATCCAATCTCTCAGAGGAGGGAACAGGAAAAAAAAAGAAAGCTGAGGAAGGGAGAATTTACTCTTCCCACCTGTCTTTGAGCTGGGACATGGATCTTCTCTGGCCTTATGAACTTGACCTGAAATTTATACCATTGACTCTCCTGGTTCCCAGGCTGTCAAACTTAATCTGGAACTCTGTCACTGGCTCTTCTGGGTCTCCAGCTTGCTGAATGCAGATCTTAAGACTCCTCAGCCTCCATAATCATGCAAGCCAATTTCTTATAATAAGTGTGTATGTGTGGGTGTGTGGGTATAAATCCTGGACTTTTTTCAGGTCTTGTATTGAGAATTTGAATTCCTATTTCCTAGATGTGAAGGAGCAGAATGACCAAAGTTGACACCAGTTTCTCTCCATCATGCATGCAAGTACTTACCCTGTGCCAGACACTAAGGTAGGCACTGAGGATACCAAATGTGGGCAAGACCAGAATTGGTGCCAGACATCATGGTACTTACAACATTTGAGAAAAGGGATGCTGACCAGTCATCACAGAATAAATGTCATCTATTAAAAGATTTACAAAACACTCTAACAATTGTTTACACCTCTATCTCCCTCATAGCCTAGTGACTCCTTCTGGGAAGGCTTTTAAAGTTTAGAGCCTATCACGTTCTCTGACACATAAGAGATGCTATGAATGCAAACATTTGTTGATCCAGTCTAAATGTGGTATGTATATACATGGAATACCATGCAGATTTAAAAAAAAAAAAAACAAGATCATGTCCTTTGCAGGGACACAGACGGAGCTACAGGCCATTATTTTTAGAAAATTAACACAGGAACAGAAAACCAAATATCGCATGTTCTCACTTATAAGTGGGAGCTAAGTGATAAGAACACATGGTCAGATAGAGGAAAACAGCACGCAATGGGCCCTATTGGTGGGCGGAGGCTGGAAGGTGGGAGAGGATCGGAAAAATAACTGAGTACTAGGCTTAATAACTGGATAATTAAATAATCTGTACATTAAACCCCCAAGACACAAATTTACCGACGTGACACACTGGCACATGTACCCCTTAACTTAATACAAAAGTTAAAAATAAATAAGTAAATTAATAAATGAAAGTAGGATTAAAAATTGTTGAATGAATTAATTAATTTAACAAAGGAAAAGAAATGGGCACTGGAAGGAGAATGCAAGTACACGGGAGTTCACTTTAGTGGTTTGTCTAATGCAAGTCCTACTTAGCAGTCTTGATCTGAAGACTGAATGTTAAGAACTATGTTTTATTTATTCTCATAAAACATTTATTGAGCAACTACCATGAACCAGGTTCTTTGCTAGGCCCAGGGAAATACAGATGAAGAGAAGAGACCTTGTACTATAATAGTTAAGAGTATAGTAGATAGTAAAATGCACTGGTCTCATTAAAGGCATCTTCTCCTTTTCCCCTGGGAAGATTAGGAGGAGCTAAGACAGAGAAGGCAAACACAGAGAAAATAATGTGCAATCCAGAACACATCTGTCTACCTTAGTGAATTACTTACTTGGGTTTAATTTACAAGAAAAACCCAATCAAGGCCAGTGAAGAGTACTTTGGAAATCCTTGGGGCATATAATTAGCTTTGCTTTTAACCTTGCTGACATAGAATGAACAGGTTTTTAATAATGTTTAATTACTAAATTGTACCTTTCTTTTTTAATGAACTACTCCAAGTGACACTCCGGGGGGATCTTTTTGTGTGTGTTTTAGCTCTTATGAAACTGTTTTTTGCATTCGGTGTGAAAGATGCAAGAGGCAGGGTTGGTTTGCTTATTAAACCTTGAATGGCTGTGTAGCCTGCATGGCAATTTCATGACACTAAAATCAGGTAATATCCAGACTAAGGCTGCCTCAGAGAAAAAAGCTTTTACAAAGACCTTTTATCCCTCAGTATTACAACACCCCAAGCCTCCCTCAGTGCTTCCATCTTCTTGCCACCTGGCACAACTCTGTCTCCACTTATTGGTTCACCCACATCCACACTGGGGCAGGGGTTAAAACGAACAATGATAAGGAAGAAACTTTATTAGGAGATTGAGCTTGTTATGTTGTCTTTTCCTTTTATTCCAAGGTACTTCTCTTTTTTATCTTCTTTTAACACCAGGAATTCACCATTAAATATTGGTTTTACTATTAATAATTGTATGGAAGCTTTGGTTGCAATAATAAAACTGGCTCAAATTGATATAAAAACCAAAGGAAATGTAATTGCCTAAATAACTGCAAAGTACCTCGGTAATCTAGATTCATGCACAGCTTGATCAGAGGCACAAGTAAATATCACCAGGACATATTCTCCTTGTCTTCTTGGCCTGCCTTCTGCTGGGTCAACTTCAATGGAAGTTTAATTTTCCTTAAAGTTGAAAATTGTTGCCAATAATTTCTTAGAGCTATATGCCTTCATTTTCATGTCCAGCAGGAAATAGAACATCATTGTCCCAATACTTGTAGTATTATGTATAATTTACCATGGTTGTAATGGCTTTCATCACCTGTTATTCTCTGGTCA
The DNA here is from genome assembly GCF_030222135.1 of Aotus nancymaae. Lineage (NCBI taxonomy): Eukaryota > Metazoa > Chordata > Mammalia > Primates > Aotidae > Aotus > Aotus nancymaae. Next base: position 79,781,876 of record NW_026988450.1, on the reverse strand, counting down.
ATCTATGTGATCAGAGAGAAGAAATGCACTGATAGGCTTAGCCTAGTTCACATGGTACAATCCTATGTCCCATGCTGCCCCGGAGCTAATCCTGCGAAGATAAATAAACTTGCACAAGTTATTTGATCACAATGTGTCTCTCTTTTATCATCTAGCAACTAGAGATAACAGTAAGTAATGAAGTCAAAGGAAAGAATACATGTAAAGCCCATAGAACAGTGGTTAACACACAGGAAGAATTCAGCAAAGTTGGCTATGTTTGTTTATGACACACTGCTCACTTTATGTGCTTAGAACAAGTCTCAGTTACAAAAGAAAATCAACTCAAGGTTTCTAGGGTGCTTCCTATGTAGCTGCAAAAGTGCTGGCCATGGGGTATACATAGGTAAGAGACTCACATTATATCCTGAGAAGTTGCTGATCAGTTGAGTCACTGGGAGATAAAGCAGCCTAAATTCCTTTCTGTTTGTGAACAGCTATTTCAGATTCTACAGGAGGTTGTTTTTCTCTATTTTAAAAGACAGCTGTGTTTTCGGGTGTCAAGATGAGTTGAAACTCAACCATTTGGTGAGGGGATGGAGGGGGTCTTTATAAATAGAAAACAAGTGGGAAGAGGTTTTATTGAGGAAATAAAAAAAGCACCTGTGTATTTTCAAAATAGTGCAATTTTACAGAAATGTCCCACTTTGTAGTGGCTTGCTTAAAATGACTTGGCCCCAATTTGGGAAGTTTCATCCACTGAAATGAAAAGAATCTAAAGAGCAACTTCAGTGGCCTCTTCCATTTGCCTTTGTGGAACAAATAAGTAAAAAATTTTACTTTCTATCATAAGCAGAGTCAAAGAGGAGAAAACAGAGTATTTCAAAAACAGGCAGGCAAGCATGAGTTCATTTTGGAGACATTATTATTTTTAATAATAATAATTATTTTAAATAATTAACATTATTTATTATTTAATTATTCTAGAAATAAAAATTTACAGGGGAGAAACATGTTAAAAGCGTGTGTGTGTGTGTGTGTGTGTGTTTATAAACCTAGAAGGAAGAAAAAAAAATTCAGAGCCTGGAATCAATCCAAGTTCAGTTCCATAGCTAAGATAATTTCTGGTATCTGGCTTAAATACATGAAACAAAGGAGAATTTGTTGAGCATCTAGTTATTAGCTCCCATGCAAGGGGACCCAAGAAGGAGAAAGGAAGTGTTTTTCTCTTGCAATCCCATACTTGAAGTGGGCTCCAAATGCCAATCTACAGAGGTCAGCCTGTGCTGAACGTCTAACACTGCCAGTTATTTCCTCATTCTTATGTTCATTATTGCTTTGGTGAAAGGAGCATCCCTGGGCTTTCCTGGGGAATGCAGTTGCTTGATCATATAAAGTAAGATCCCTACTTTCTTGACCACTCTTTTTTTTCCCCTCAATACTATGCCAAGGCAGTTTTGACGTCTGATCTCATTTACTGGAGGTCATCACTGTGTCTAAGCTTCAAGGAATCAATCTAAAAAACCATATCCAATCCTTCCTGGAATCTAATTTTGGAGTTACAGTTGAGTTCTCCAGGTTAATGAATTCTGTAGTCACGTTCCCCTAGTTCCTGTAGTATGCAGTCATGTTTTGCAATTGTTTTGATGTGTATGTTTTTTTCTTCTGGATCAGGGATTGTATACCTTCACTTAAATTGGTCTCAAGTATAACCTTCACTATTGGCCTGAATGCAATGAGGGACAGTGAAAATATATATATATATATATAGAAAAAAAGCCATTTTGTGAGACATCTATTTAGGTGAGGCCATTGCATGTTTGCAGGCAAACATTTCAGCAAGTTGGCCTGGATTCCCCCAAGGGTACAGTCTATCATCATGAAAATGTGGCATAATAATGTGATGCTGTGTCTGTGACTACACATGGGGTTGGCTATGGCAGCAGTAGAAATCTGGAATGAAGCCACAAGGACATAGCAACCCATTGCTAAGACCTATGTAGGCCAGGGAGGTGGAAGGTGTGTTGGTCTAGAGTGATGTAAAAACCAAATTCAACAGGGACTCCATTTTTGTAAGTATGCCGAAAATGTTCTGGCACTTTCACTTTGCTTTTCTGTAAGCCATCTTCCAGTCTAGGCCTGAAGGAGCCATCTGTCTCAGCAGACTCATCTTAGATTGTTGATTTCAAGCATTGATAAGTGCCTTCATGCCAATAAATTCTATCCTGTTCATTGTTCTGTTTTTCTCACCTGGTTAACAGCCACCATACTTACTCTTACATGCATTTCTTCAGTTCCTTTCAGGTCATATGAGCTAGTCTGTTAGTGTATAACCCTTCTCTTCTGAGGCTCTGCTAAACTTGACTCTAATTATCAAGCTGGGGACAGTAAAAGTGGTAGGAGATCAAGTATCATAGTGCAAGGCACCAGTTCACCAGTGAATCCATTGCATGATCCCCAGGCAAAAGGAGATCTCATCTGGAAAAGAGTAAAAAGCTTCCTCTGCTATGAGGAAAGTTTAGAGTTTAGAGGATTAGGAGGTGGCTAATATCTGGCTTATTAGGCCAGATATTCCTATCCAATGCCTATCCTATATCCCATCCCAAATAGTCCTGTTCCACGATTCAGCTTTCTTCATATCAGGCCTCTGATTTTGACATATGAGACTTGTTGAGACAGTTCCTTTAATCTTTTCAATTCTTCCACTCTTACTACAATTTGTTCTACTGAATAGTCTGTTCTCTGACTGTAAGGGCTAAAAGTGTCTTCTAATTTATCATAGATGTTTCTGGCTTTTAGATCATGCTTACAGTTGGCAAATAACCAGCACTGGAATAGTTTTTTTGGTGTCTGTATGAAATCTCCGACGTCCCCTCCTCCAAAAAACTACCCTACTGCACAATTATTATAATTTTCATTGGTACCAGATTGATTAAGCATCACAGTTACTCAATCTCCCAAAGCCTTCTTCTTACCTCATTAGTGACAGATAGAAGCCTGGGTACTCGTGATATCCATTGCATCCCACTTACTACAAGCAGTAAAGTTTTATTGCCTTCATGCCAGTGGGAAATCCAATTCCCAAATTCTTCCTGAGAATCTTTGAAGACCACTTCTATTACCAATAATCTTAGGTAGGGTTTTCTAGAAGCAGAACCTGAGGTGTAATTTAAGTGTCGATGTTTTATTTGGGAAATATAATCTTAGGAGGCAAGAGTGAGGGAAAAGTGAAGAAGGAAGGGAAGCATGGGAAACAATGCAAAACAATGCATTAACCACTCTGGCCACTGCTTCATGATAAGCCAAGAAGAGCCCTCTTTAGTTTCTATGAAGGTACATCCTGTTTGTCATGAGGGCATTCTTGACATATCTGGCTGTACAGAACAGTGCATTGGCATGTTGTAGTGAGAAACAAAAAATCGGCCACAGGCTCTCACTTTTTCCTGTCCCACTGGTTAAAATTTCCAGCACTGAATGACCCCTTTGGCAGCTCCTATGGAACCCAGGTCCTGGGACTCACAGGTGGGAAGATGGAAGAAGAGCCAGAGACCCTAAACTGTTCAACATCAGGTCATAGATGGCCTGGGTTCACATGTGCTCAGTTATCATGGTGATAACTGAGGGGAAGCTTGTGAGTATCTGTGTGGGAGTCAGTTGAGGCTGAGAGACTCTGAGAAGGCACAGAGCTATGTTTGATGTATGAGGCTTTGTGAGAGCATGACTGGGTCCACTCAAGGAGAAACAGGAATGAAATGCAAGTTGTACACAATATCAAAAACGCTACCAGGAATAAGAAAGAACTGGACTATACATATTAAATATGCACAGTGTATAAAATTATCCTAAACACTTTATATATCTTCTTTTGTCCTCACAATAGTTTATGAGTTAAGTGCTGCTGTTAACCCCATTTTCATATTAGAAAATTGAAGTTCAAAAAATTGAAGAAACTTTCCGAATATCATGCTGCCACTAAATGACAAGGCCATGATTCAAACCCACAGCCACCTGATTCTAAAGCCCACCTCTCACACTAAATATGAACTGCCTTGAATATCTGAAGATAGTTCAAAAATTTCTTCAAGTGTTCTTCTTTTTACATGCAAATATACTTACATGGCAGGAGCACTTATTGCCTGTAAGAGATTTGTAAATTCAACATTAAACTTGTAGAAGCCTTAGCTTTAAAGCCACCCTCAAATAAAGACAGGTCTAGACCTAGGCACTAGGTCTTGGACACTGCATATCTGGTCGGCATTACCCCTGACCTCTCATGTAGCACACACATACAGCAGAGGCATGACCTGAATGTGGTACTCAGGCAGAAGCTTATTGTGTAGAACCCTGGTACACTGTCAAGAGGGAATAGAGCCTCTTTTAGTGACAGACTGAACTTTATAGGCTCTGAACCAACAGTGATGGCTGTTTCATGCTTAGGGTGAGCAGGATCCATGAAGAGAGAAAATAGACCAGGTTTTCTTGGGCCTGAGCGTTCATACCTGTACAATGGTTTTCTGATTATCTGGAAACAACCTTCTGTTTCACCCAGTCACAATCCAGCAGTGGGGAATCCTATTACTGTAACATCACAGGTTCTTCACTGGTAGTAAAATATTTTACTTTTTCTCTATCCTTCAACCCCAGAGATTCCAAGTATTCTTTATTTCCATTTTAAAAATCAGAAACTTTTGGAAGAAAAGTCCTTCTTGATTCCACATAAATATTAGTTCTTCTATTTTACATGCTTAATCTTTTAACAACTGAGATCAATGACTTTTATGTTTCATTTGTTTCATGAATATGTTTTCCCCTCTGCTAAGATACAAGTTCCCTAAGGGTAGGGAACATGGTTGTCTTCTTTCTGTCATATTTCCATGGCTTGGTGCAGTGCTGGGTATCTAGTACATGCCCTAAAACAATTTTTTGTGTTTTTGAATAAATGAATAAAACTGCATCTCTTAACACCTCAGAATTAGAGTAGTTATTTGAGTCATCCCTGCATTCTGAACCTGGACTTTCTTTCCTAAATATTGAGCAAATAAAGAAGTTTTGCATCCTTTTCTTAAGATCCTCTTCTTGTAGGCTGTTCATCGATTTATGCATGTATTTCTGAAACTGTAATATATGTCTCAGTCAAAAGAAAGTTCCCTAAATCGCTACATGTTTAGGTTAGTATTGACCCTCAGACTCAGGCAGAGATGGGTCTGAAGATAAGGATTAGATTTTTCCAGCCTTGAGAGAATGGAAGCCAGGAAGTACATTGCAAAGACAGCTAGTGTATAGATTGATGTCTTTGATGTCTCGCTAGTGCTTTTTTTCCTGCTCCAGAAAAAACATATACTTTTGGGATGACATATGATTCACAATAAAAATGCTAGTGAGAATAGCACACATTTTTAACATTTAGATGATGACTATGTTAGTGATCATCATATTAGATATGAGTTAATGATTAATTGGGATTATTATTGGAAGAGTAGTGGGAGAACAGTTTTACAAAGAGATTAATTAGAGATAAATGTTCAAGAAGCCAGAATGGATAAGACAAAAAGATTAGGTACAATTATATTGTGTAAAGAGCATCAGATGTGGCACTAGAGGTATAGATTTGATTGACTGACAGATACATGCATTTATTCTGTAAGTATACATTGTCACCTATGATGTGCTAGACAACCTCCTATGTTTTGGAGGTATAGCAGTGATCACGAGAAAAAATTGGTATCCTCACTGAGTTTACATTCTGCTATGGGTTGAGTTGTGCCCCCCTACCAACCCATTTATATGCTGAAGTACTAACATCCAGTACCTCAGGAAGTAACCTTATTTGAAAATAGGGTCATTGTAGCTGTAATTAGTTAAGATGAAGTCATAATGAAGAAAGATCATCTCCCAATCCAATATGACTTGTATCCTTTGCAAGTGTGTAGCTCATTTAAGAAGGGACAAGGCAATATTGAAGATGAAGCCCAAGATGGTAGACCATCCACATCAATCTGAAAGGAAAAAAAATCCATCTTGTTCATGTCATAACGGAAGATGATTGATGATTAATAGTACAAGTAATAGCCAACACTATAGACATTTCAACTGGTTTAGCATGATTCTGATTGAAAAATTGAAGCTGTGCAAACTTTCCACTTGATGGGCACCAAAGTTGTTGTACCCAGATCAGCTGCAGACAAGAGCAGAGACTTCAATGCAAATTCTAAACAGGTAGGATCAAGGTTCTGAAGCATTTCTTCAAGGAATTGTAACAGAAGATGGAATATGTTAATGGCATGATCCTGAAGACAAAGCACAATCAAAGCAATGGCTACCAAGAGGTGCAAGTAGTCTACTCAAAGCAAAATCACATTGATCAAGAGCAGAAATCATGGCAACATTTTTTGAGGATTGAATTAGTCTGTTTTTATGCTCCTGATAAAGACATACCCAGGACTGGGCAATTTACAAAAGAAAGAGGTTTAATGGACTTACAGTTCCACGTGGCTGGGGAATTTATAATGGAAGATGAAAGGCATATCTCACATGTCGGCAGACAAGAGAAGAGAGCCTGTGCAGGGAAACTCCCCTTTTAAAACCATCAGATCTCATGAGATGTATTCACTATCACGAGAACAGCATGGGAAAGACCTGCCCTCATCATTCAATTACCTCGCATCAGGTCCTTCCCACAACACATGGGAATTCAAGATGAGATTTGGGTGGGAACACAGCCAATCCATATCAGGGATGCTCAAGGTATTTTTCTTGTTGCATTTCTGGAGGACAAAAGAACACTAACATCTGCCTATTATGAGAATGTTTTGAGAAAGTTAGCTAAAAGTGTAGCAGGAAAATGCCCTGGAAAGCTTCATCAGAGAGTCCTTCTTCACTATGATTATCCTCCTGCACATTTCTCTCATCAAACATGGGTAATTTTGTGAGTGTTTCAGTGGGAAATTATTAGGGAATCCACCTTCCAACTGTAATTTGGCTTGTTCTGACTTCTTTTTGTTTCTTAATCTAAAAATTTCTGTAAAGGGCACCCGTTTTTCTTCAGTTAATAATTTAAAAAATATTGTAGTGATATGGTGAAATTCCCAGGATCCTCATTTTTTTAGGGATGGACTAAATGACTGATATTGTCACTAAAAAAGTATCTTGAACTTGATGGGGTTATGTTGAGATATAAAGTTTATATTTTTAATTTTTATCTTTCCACAAACTTTTTGAAATCTCTTTGTAAACTAACATGAATTATTTACCCTCTACCCCTAACTTTAAGCCCTCGTTTGCTGGCCAATAGATTTAAGGGCTTTTTTTCTTTCTTTTTTTCTCTCCTCAAACATAACAAACATACACTCTTTGAAACTCTAACAGTGAAGACATAGGGAGAACGTATGAGACTTAGTTTAGCCTCAGAATTGAGTGAGGTCAGAGTTTAATGCTCTGTGCATTATTAGGCATTTCTCACACGTCTGCTTACTCTGTTGATTGATGAAGTCATTAGCCATCTTGCTTGGTAGATGCATGGTTCATATTTGAAATTTACTAACTTTGTTCGTGTTTTTGTTAAGATACATCAAGGTTCCAAATTTTCATAAATGGATAACACAGTGAGTAAAGGGGTGTTATCCACTGATCATGGTTTTTAAAAAATTTCTTTTGTTCATTAAATGAGTTATCATTAATTTAGATAATTACCAAAGGCATTTTCCTCAGGAAGTAGCTGAACTCAGGAGGCTGAAGTGAAAGGATTGCTTGGGCCCAAGGGGTTAAGTCTGCAGTAAACTGTGATCATGCCACTGCACTCAAGCCTACGTGACAGAGAAAGACCCTGTCTCAGGGAACAAACCAAAATGTTCCTGAAACAAAAGGTAAAAATAGGGTTGGGTGTGGTGGCTCACACCTGTAATCCCAGCACTTGGGGAGACTGAGATGGGTGTATCATTTGAGGTCAGGAGTTTGCGACCAGCCTGACCAACATGATAAAACCCTGTCTCCACTAAAAATACACAAATTAGCTGGGTGTAGTGGTGTGTACCTGTAATCCCAGGTACTAGGGAGGTTGAGGCAGGAGAATCACTTGAACCAGGAAGGCAGAGGTTGCAGTGAGCCAAGATCATGCCATTGCATTCCATCCTGGGCCACAGAGTGAGATTCTGTCTCAAAAAAAAAAAAAAAAGAAAAGAAAGGTAAAAATAAATTAAATGTGATGAAACTAACATCAGAAGAAAGTATTTTCTTCATTTGCTTATTTACTCATTCATTAATTCCTACTAACTCATTTATTTGTTCATGCATTCATGAAGGTCAGGTACTGTGCTAGCAGCTGGAAACACAATGATAAAATAGCCGTGGCCCATGTCCTCATGTAGTTTACACTGTGGGCAAGAGGAAAGATGATATTACATGCAATAGAAGGAATGTGCAAGAAATCCTGCCAGGCATAGTGGCTCACGCCTGTAATCCCTAATCCCAGCACTTTGGGAGGCTGAGGCAGGTGGATCATGAGGTCAGGAATTCAAGACCAGCCTGGCCAACATGGTGAAACCCCCATCTCTCCTAAAAATACAAAAATTAGCCAGGTGTGGTGGCACATACCTGTAGTCCCAGCTACTCAGGAGGATGAGGCAAAAGAATTCCTTGCACCCGAGAGGCAGAGGTGCAGTGTGCCTAGATCTTGCCACTGCCCTCCAGCCTGGGCAACAAAGTGAGACTCTGTCTCTAAATAAATAAATAAGAAAAAGAAATCCTGATACCAAAATAACAGGATGCCATAGCAGCAGGTGAAGGGCCCCCAGCTGTCTAGTGTGATCATGGAAGGACATCTACCAATTTGTGATTCATGAAGACTCCTGGTGTTAAATCCTATTTCCTTTCAAATTAAAGGTGCAAGAATTCATGTGATTCAGAAACTGAATGGCAAAAATTGAGATGAATATATTACTCTATAAAAATGAATCTGAAACATCAGAGTACCAAAGAACCCACTGAAAAATATTTTAAGTATGCAGATTCCTAGACCTCATGCCTCCCCACCAAGCTCCTACCCTCCAGCCCAGAGATTCTGATTCAATAGGATTGGTGTGGGGCTCAGAAATCTCTATGTTTAGTGGACATCAAAGCTGATTCAAATGGTGGGAGAAAAGGTTTTGAGATTCATAGAATCATTGGTTTAAAGTACCTACTATAGAGTATTTTAATAAATTATTCCCTTTTACTTGAAAAATAAATACTATGCCTCTCCATCATTTTGTCAATTCAGAACTCTGGCTCATTCTGTCTTAAAATATGAGTTTACGTAGAAATGATATTACTGGAATAATATTTTCATTTCTATCTCATTTTGTAATTTATAAATTAATTCCTCTATTTATTCACCAAAGAGTTTTGAGTGCCGATGCAGCACCAGGATTTGTGGTAAGTGCTAGGAACTCAGAAAAAATATTGTATATGACCCCTCTCTTAAATATCACACGGCTGGCACAAAGCAAGCAGTGCGGTGTTCCTGGAACCATGAATAGGAAGAAGGGTGGCATAAAAAAGGGAGAGGTCCCAGTTACTCAGGAGGCTGAGGCAGGAGAATTGCCTGAACCCAGGAGGTGGAGGTTGCGGTGAGCCGAGATCGCGCCATTGCACTCCAGCCTGGGTATCAAGAGCGAAACTCCGTCTCAAAAAAAAAAAAAAAAAAAAAAAAAAGGGAGAGGTCAGTGCTTTCTCATGGGTGAGGGGACACGCATGTGTCAGGAATGGCTTTTTAATTTTTATTAGTAATTATTATTTTTTCTAACAGAATAATTAATATAATAATAATCGTGGTGGTGATAGTATTTTTATTATTCCTGTGGCAAAAGCATAGTTAGTGTCCATCACCCTGCAATGTATAGGGCCTGATGTAAGTATTTCTTACTGGTATAAGCATTTCTGGTGGATTCCTTATCTATACATGCAATGTGATTAAAAATACATTATAGGGGGCCGGGCGCGGTGGCTCACGCCTGTAATCCCAGCACTTTGGGAGACCGAGGCGGGTGGATCACGAGGTCAAGAGATCAAGACCATCCTGGTCAACATGGTGAAACCCCGTCTCTACTAATACAAAAAACTAGCTGGGCATGGTGGCGCGTGCCTATAATCCCAGCTACTCAGGAGGCTGAGGCAGGAGAATTGCCTGAACCCAGGAGGCGGAGGTTGCGGTGAGCCGAGATCGCGCCATTGCACTCCAGCCTGGGTAACGAGCGAAACTCCGTCTCAAAAAAAAAAAAAAAAAAAAAAAAATACATTATAAGCTGATGAGTCCAAGTGAAGCACAGTGGTTTATCAGCGAAGATTTAGAATAATGTGTAGAGAAGAGGTACTTACATATTTGTTTTTTGTCCAATCATTGTACATAAAGACTTTTCCTGGTATCTGGGCACTGTCTCTTTGTGTTCAAGTACAGGAGTTATTTCTCCATGTTCTTTATTTGTCAAATATGCCATTCTTAATGTCAAATTTCATATTTCACATTACAAGAAAAATGTAGCATTACTCATAATGCATGGCTCTTTGGAACCTGTTTGTGTTGGAACAATATAGATTCTCTTGTAGCTGCTGTTCCCTAATATAATTTACAACCAATTTCCAGCTGTAACATTACTCTGATGCAGCATCATTCTTTAAGCCACTTGTGTATATTGACTTTCAGTGGCTCTCTAATGTTATTATGGTGCTTTATTGATGATGACTGAATGCGCAAGTCTTACCCAAAGTATACAGGGAAACTTGAATGATGATTCATTTTCTAGTCATTTTATATTAACTGTTCAGAATTGTGTACCATAAAGGTATATCCTTCAACCATTCCTTCTCCTGAACTCTTAGGCAGTAATCATTGCATTCTTAGAATGTGATCTCTTCCAATAGTGATCACACTCTTGCCTCTAATATATTGCTCCTGGCACAGAGGAATGTGGACAGAATAGTCCAATGTATGTAAAATATGTCTGTCTGTCATTCAGCATGACTTAATATCTGTCTGGGGAGAGTACAATGTCACTATATTAGTCAGAGGCAAGATTAGCATCAATTGGAAGGGCTCGTTGATGTTGCAGGGCAAGTCTCTGAAGACCTTGCAGGAGACAGGTGTGGCCAACTCTTGAGGAATATCTTCGGTATAATACAGAGCTTTCAATGGGGTCAGTGACTGGGATGCCAGATGTCAGTGGCACAGGATAAAAAATGTATAACTACTTCAGCTATCCTCAGGTGCTATAGACCAAAGATGATAACACAATTGATACATACGTGGACGATAACTGATGCACAGGTCTATACATGTAGTTTAAGTTGAAGGGTTGGCAGTATGCTCTTGTTGGCTCAGAGACCTGAACTTCTCCTGTATCAGTGTGAGTGAAAGTTACCCTAAATCAACATGTTAGTATCATTCTTGCAGCTTAAATTTGCCCTTTACCATGAAAGAAAAACCATACTGGTCAATGGGAGTGATTTGTTCACCAGGCCATACTCCTAGAACCAGGGCTAGGCACAGATCTCAGAGCAGCTTGGGACAACTGGTTGATCCCACATAGGGAAGATGGTTGGATAGTGCTCCAAAGGGGAGAAATGGGGAATGAAGTCCATACAAGTTTTGGTCCAAGATTGGAGTCCTCTGCCTGGGTTGTATGTACCGTTGTTCTCAGCAGGTTCCAAGCAATGGGTGGGGTGGGAGTGATGGAGGAAGGGATGGACTTAGACCAATTTGAGGAAGTACTGCAAAGCCCTGGACCCACTGAGACACAGGGTTCAGGCAGGGATCCCCTTGTGAGAGTCTAAGGGTATTACTTGTCTATATATATATATATATATTTAATTGCAGTTTCTTTTTCTTTTTATTATACTTTAAGTTCTGGGGTACATGTGCAGATGGTGCAGGTTTGTTACATAGGTATACATGTGCCATGGTAGTGGTTTGCTGCATCCATCACCCTGTCATCTACATTATTTATTTCTCCTAATGTTATCCCTCCCCAATCCCCCAACCACCTGCTATTCCTCCCCTAGCCTCTCTGGAAAACAACATTCTCAGCAAACTGACACAAGAACAGAAAACCAAACACCGCATGTTCTCACTCATAAGTGGATGTTGAACAATGAGAATGCACAGGCACAGGGAGGGAAACATCAATGTTATTATTGTTATTTTACCATGATCCCAAATGACTTGCTCAAGATCATATACATAGGGAGATAATGGCTGAAATCTGGGTTTCAAAGCTTCTTACCAGCAAACAACCCATTGATTTAACTTCAGCCCAATCATGACCAATCTGAAAGGTAATATTTCACTAACAGAAAATTCTACAACATAAAATAAGCCAGAGCCAAGTTAAAATAAACCTTTAGTTGTTGATTGTCTCAGATTATGTGAGACAATGTGCCTCTTTAAAGACAGAAATGCTAATGATTCTTCAAAAATATTTTATGTCTGTATAGCCTTTTATCATAACATCCCTGAAAGTTTAGTAGGGCGATGCTTAACACTTGTACATCCCAGCTGGAGAACAGGCAGTTCAGAGAGTTTCACTGTTTTGCCTGGGTTTTACACTTTTCAGTGGAGGGTTGGGATTCAACTCAGTCTCTTTGAGTCTAAAGCTCACAGTTTACCTACTAATTCACTCTGAGATGTTTAACCATACTGAATATTTTCTTACTCAGCATTTTTCAGGTTTATTACTGATTACTATTCTCATAGTTTCCTCTATTTTCAACTCACATCCTGTTCATAGTGAGTTACTATGGAGACATGACATATTACTGGTTTCCCCGTAGGACAATGACCTGGCATATTTAAAAATGTTCTGGGTTTCTTAGCAACTCGACCAACGTTATCCATTTCTGCTTCCATGATATGTTATTTTACCTCAGCAAATGAAACCTGGATTATGGGCTAGGTTCCGGGATGGTAATGGAGTTTTAGAAAGGAAGTGAGTATTAAATGCATCAAATATAGACTCTATTCCTACAAATACCTGTCCTCTTTCTCTTAAAGTATTTTTGAAAATAATTAGCAAAGATGGAACAAAAAACTAGTGGATGACGTTTAAAACCTCCAGAACTTCAATTTCTACCCATTCCTTTGCCATTGCAACATTGAATGACATTAACCTAATCCCCATTACTTCAGTCTCAGTTTCCCCATATCTAAAATAGACTGAAGATTGTACTCACTTCACAGCCTTATAGTTTTCAGAGTCAATCATGTGAAAATGCTCGATATATGGTAAAACCTCAAGTTACTACTTTTGATGCTGATTCAAGGGCTCATTCATTCATTTTATTTTCAATTAAGTGTCTGTTTTGTGCAGAGCCTTGTCTAAAGCATTAAGGGGAGAAGAGGATGCAGTGCCTGCCACTGGATACCTCAGAATCTACTTAGGAGAGTGCGTTAAATGATACATCAATCCAGTTGTTTAGTTCAAAGGATGTGGGCAGCTAATGTGCATGTTAAACGCCCAACCCACAAACAGTGAGCCCTATGAGACTCGAAAAGAGGAGAGTGTTACAGTGCATTGAGAGTGGCCAGAGAAGGCATCCAGAAATTTTCACAGACCCAAGGAAGGCATTAAAGACCCTCTCTGAGCTGGCTTCCCCTCTCTTATGTGACTTCATCTCACTCTCCTACTGTATTACAGCCAAACCAAAGCGGGTGAGCAACCAGACCTTAGAACACAAATGTCTAAGGTTTAGCCCTTGCTCCAGCAATTAATTGGCTGTTTAACCCGTGGTTTCATTTTTCTTGTTTGTGTGATGGGCATAATAATAAAACAAAATTTAAAGTGTTACTGAGTAAGGCACTAAGGCAGTACCTCAAAAACACTATGCACCCCAAAAATGTTAGCTCTTATTGTCAGACACTATTCTTCAAATTTATTTTGCTTCCAACCTTTGTGCCTTGGCATGTATTTTTCCTCCCAGCTGGGCAAGTCTTTGGCTTTGTGTATGTGGTAGCATTAATATTCAAGATTTGACTCTTAAACACTTCTGCTGGGAAGTTGTCCCTGCTCTTATCTTGTCTTTTAGTCCTCCCTAGAAGATTTGTCTCTTCAGTGTGCATGTGTGTGTGTACCAATTGTATCTTATACATTTCTCTATTATGAGCTGGTCACATTGTATTGCAGACTTCATAGCTTACATATTTGTCTAAGTTTCTTTAAGGCAAATAACAAACCTTAGCTGTGTATGTACCTCCAGGACCTAATAAAGTATCAGATAAATGCTTGTGGGTTGATGGGTGGATGGAAGAAGGAAGGAAAGAAGAAAGAAGGGGAAAAAGGTAAGGATCAAAAGAGGAAAATAAGAATGAAGAATATAAAGGAAGAATTTGTATTGAGGAGGTAACATGAGCAAAGGCAGGGAAACTAGATTGAATACATGTTTTGGGGATGCATTGGATAAATTGGCTAGACAGGAGGCTGTGATTTCCATAAGTGAATAGTGCTGGCTCAAGTTGATTTGTAATAACTTCCTAGATGAGCCTCACTCCACAGAGAAGAGTCTTTACATGGTCTGGAGTTAAGACAGATGAAGAAACACAGTGAGAGGCAAAAGTGATACATAAAATAACATCTACCATGGATCTAAAAAGAGTTCAAAATGCAATTGTAGTTATAAAAATAAACTTGTTTTGAAATATGACATGGCTTTACTGAGCTCCAGGGAAATAATCAAATATACTATTCTGCCTCTCTCAAAGATTTTCATTAGTTTTCCGAAAATCTGTTGTTTTATGAATGTGGAAGGATGCTCCTTCTACTGAGTGAAATTTAGTACTAAGTTGACTAAAGTCTGTGCATTTAAATAAGATGCTTTCCTGAATCTTTTTCTATAATGTGTTCTCAGGCAGAGGGGACTGTTATATTAGCTAATTCTAAATCAACATGGTTCTTTGGTCATTTAAGTTTGGAAAAATCTGCCTTGGATGTGTATGATGGCATCACCATATTGAAAATTTTGCAGTTAAAAAGATTCATTAACTTCATTGTACTCAAAACTGAGCTACCACCAAATTCTGTTTTTTTAAATACCTAATTTTGTGATATTGCTGCTTAAACAAATCCATTTCCTGAAAAAATGCCAAAATGTATTTATATATTTCAATATCTCACTCCCCATGGTCATTTTCCTTAATTTTACACATTGATAGGTGCCTTTTTAACATCATCTCTTTTGAAATTTACAAATTTCTAGTGAGGTAATGAGAGAAGTGATAATCACTCTCATTTTATAGTGATAAAACTGAAGCCCAGAGTGATTCATATTACTGAAAAGAAATGAATGAAAAATAAGTTAATGGATGTGTGAATCACACACTGAGTGAGTGAGTCAGTGGGCTGGATATTTACAATGAGTGGAAGATTTCCCCAGGGTTTATTTCATTGATTTGATAAATGTCTTTTAAGTGTTTCCTTTGAACCAAGCACTTTGCTTCAGAGATCATAGAGATCAGTAAGACTAAGTCTCCAACCTCATGGAACATATAAAGTACAGAAACAGATAAACCCTAAACAGAATTCTACATGCTACAATCACAGTAAGTTCCAATAAGTTATAGAAAACAGGGGAAACACTGCCACTATATGAATCTTTGTTTAAATTAGGCACAAGGACACCTTTAAGTGGAGACAAATCATGTGAGTACAGGCTTGGTGAACAGACCCCTTTGTGTGACAACAACAAATTTAAGGCTTGGTGAGAAGCACCAGATGATACTCACCCTTTCTCTCTCTGCACAGTGGACAATTATACCTTTGGCATACCATCATCCCCAAACTTTGGGCTTAAGGAAAGTATTATTTGGTGTAGAATGGAAAATCAATAGAAGTGTCTGGAAGATGCACCAAGAACTGTTTCTTGGAGGATGATTAAATGCTGACAAAGTGGACAACAGAATTTGAGTAGATGGAGGAAACACCAAGGGTGAAAGCCCAGTGGTAGTGAAGTGTGTGGTGCCTTCTAGGATCTGATAGGAGAGAGTGCTATGGCCTGGTTCTGTGTCCCCACCCAAATCTCATCTCAAATTGTAAACCCCACAGGGAGGGACTTGGTGGGAGGTGATTGGATCATGAGAGTGATTTCTGTTCTCATGATAATGAGTTCTCATGGAATCTGGTGGTTTTATAAGTGGTTGTTTTCCCTGCTTGCCTCTGCTTTGTGAAGAAGTTGTATGCTTCCCCTTTGCCTTCCTCCGTGATTGTAAGATTCCTGAGGCCTCCCCAGCCTTGTGTTACTGTGAGTCAACTAAACCCCTTTTGTTTCTAAATGACTCAGTCTCAGGTATTCTTTACAGCAGTGTGAGAACAAACTAATACAGAGAAGCAGGAGGGTGCTAGGGATGAGTGGCAGAGGAACCAGGGCACTGATTCAGGGGAAGAGTTAAATTTATTTTTAAAAAAGTATAGGAAAGAATCCACCTCTGTCTTTCCAAAGCTGGGTACAGTACAAGGCACAGGGTTGTCATGCAGTAAAATTTGTCGAATGTTAAAAGAGACTGGAAACCAGAGCAGCTTTTCTTGTTAATGTCAGACATATAAGTCCTTACCAAAATTTTATCTGAAATAACTTCATAGTAACACATATTTATGGTGCAACTACCAAGCCAGGCATGTGGAGTGATAGCAGCCTTAAAAACAGGCACAGTGATTAAGTCACTGTGTGGTGAGTGAAATTAGAGGTA
Source organism: Aotus nancymaae (assembly GCF_030222135.1). NCBI lineage: Eukaryota > Metazoa > Chordata > Mammalia > Primates > Aotidae > Aotus > Aotus nancymaae. The sequence goes on along the minus strand of NW_026988450.1, from coordinate 79,765,195 downwards.
TTACAGGGGTAGAGAGGAAAGGCATTCAACCCAGCAAGAAGTGGTAACAGGCAGTGTCTTGGAGGTTGAATAGAATTGTGCCCAGGTAAAGTAAGAAACAGGCTGCCTCCAGCACAAGCCATTTATCAGAATTTGAAAAATTATTCATTTTGAACATAAAAATCCACAAAAGCATATGCCCTGTGAGCATCCAATTAGATAAAGGTATCCCTGCTTCCATACTGATGCCACGCTGGGTCATGCTGGATTTTAGCTCTGTGTTGAGGCCCCTCAGCCTTTCACTGCAAGATCTTGTACAACCATTTACCCAATTTCAGTAGACTTAAGTGGAGAAATGTATTCCAGAGTGGGAACACCAACAGAAAATGTACCTAGGTCTGCCAGAGCATGGGGGAGAGTGAGGAGCCAGGGATGGGTTGGTGTTGCTGAAGAATGTATACAAAAAGGCATGGAGAAGTGAGGCACAAAACCAGGTGCAGGTGAGGTTAGATCCTGCAGGTCCTTGCTTACCATGCTAAGGAATTATAGGCTTTATGACACAAACCATTGCAGTATATGAAACATGCATTTTTCTCTGGGACACTGTATTGGAACCTCCTGGGCTTCTAATTAAATATAAACTTGGGCTCCATCAAATATAAACTACATTAGAATCTTTGAATGTGGGCCCAAGGAATGTCTGTATAACAATTTTCCCAGATGATTTTTACCTCCATGAAAGTTTGAGGATCATGCTGTGTTGGCTGGAAAGGACTTTGTGTTTTGGAAAGTTTACTGTGTCTGCTCCATGAATGTGGCATTGTTATGGGGAACACTGGTGATAGGAAGTTCCGAGAGAGCTGATGAAATAAACTGGACAAGGCTAAGTAAGTATCCATGTTTGACCTGTTTTAAGCAAATTTTTTTATCCAGAAACACTATTCCCTCCTCAGATGAATCAAATTATGACTAATATAGACATTCATGTATTCCCCAAACTGGGTACTATTACCATAATTTTATATGTGTATGGGACTCATTAAATTATTTTTTGATAACAGAAGTCATTTGAGAGAATCCTCCCCTTGCTTCTAATACACATGACTCAAACATGAGTCAGAAGTACTTATGAAGCTTCATTCATGCCTATTTCTTATTGTCAGTAGATTTTTCTCATGTCCTTTTATTAATGATGCAATGGAATTCTTTTGAGTGACTCAAAACCACCTAATTAATTGCATTCAATTTTGATTGCAATAATTAATTGACCCAAGGGATATAATTAGTCATCTACAATAGTAGTGGTGGGTAGGTGGTTAGTCATGGATGACCTGCATGTTAGATGTGCTAACTGATTAGGCTAAAACTCTTGCTAACGGTCCCAAGTAGACTGTATCTTAAGGTCAGGAAAGCAATTTAAATATAGGGCTACATACTGGAAACTTGGATCCTAAATTGCTCTAATTTGACAGATTACTAGGGTCATTTTAAAATCACTTATACACATTCTGTCCTATGAATCTACCTGCCAGTCCATGAGACTCAATCATGTGTAGGATATTCTAGTCAAGGATCATTCTTATATCAAACAAGTTTTAGAAAAAGATTTTTTGTTTTCATTATTCCTTTTTTTTTTGGAAGGGATAAAGGGCACTCATTCAGAACTCAAAGACAAGAAGTTAAATGAGAGGAGTTCATAGGAACTTCAAAATCATTAGATATCTTCTCTCTATTTCTTTCTTTGGGCAAAATATGTATTTATTTTTTTCTGTAAGTATGCTCCATTTTTTCCTCTGCAAACCAGCTTCCTTGATAAGGCACTATTCTGTTAACTTTGGGTTGACACTGTTAACTCCAGTCCCAAATCTATCTGCTCCATATGCCTTTAGACTTTCACTTTCCAATATACACTGCTTTTGATGTTAGAGTTCAAATTCTCAAAAGTGGGGGTTGGCTGAAGGACCACATTTCTGCAATTTGCCCAATTATCTTTATTGTATGTCATGAGCTGGACAGTTATGCCACATTATGCCATAAAGGATGTGTTTGTGCGTGTGTGTGTATGCACTCATGTGTGCGTACACACACATCACACTTTATTTTATTTAGGAAATTGACCACTAGACTATTTTAAAATTAAAGAGGATAATGCTACCATGATTTGATTATTACACAGTGTATCAATGTGTACAATTACTATGCATCAACAGAAAATAATTAATAAAAATAAATTTTTAAAAAGATTAAAAGGGAGCAATCACGATGAGCCCCTGTTATTCAGCCTTCCTGAGAACAAGGTTGTCTGTTTTAACCCTATGTATTTTATCCAGGGCTAGTCCACCTGTGCACTAAATAACCATTTGTTGAAGACCCCACTGAATCTTCAGTCCCATTCCAACTCTTAACTTGGGCTTTCTTGCTTGGGTTGTGCTTTTCTTACTTTCAACTTCATTCCAAGATCCAATAAACTTTGAAACCTTTTAGCTTTGTCTCAATGTGAAGTCCTGAGCTTAAAAATAATAGCACTTAATCTCACCAGCTTTGACTCAAGTATTTACTAAGATGCTGGCTATTCTCTCTTTCCCTAGCTCTTCCCAGTCCAAGGCTAGTTGAATAACTATAGTACTTGATCTAATTCTGAGTCTGTGGGAGAGTCCTAAATTCTTTTTTTCAATTGTCCTATCCAAATTTCAGAAGGAACAACGGCATTCTTGCTTTGCAACTATAGCTCCTGAAATATGCTCATTTTACAAATGTTTAGTAACTTTTACGTGTAACTGTAGTCACTACACATGTAAAGTGAAGTAGAGCACTCTTCTACAGCTGGGTTCATATTCATCTTGTGTTACCTCTTCCCCATCTCATAGAAATTTCCCCAGTGTTCATGATGCATGGAAAAAAACGTTCACAATGGCAACAGCATAAAAGCTGGAGTTTCTCATGATCTTCCAGAGCCGAACACAATGCTTGTAACAGGAGAATCAACATCTCCCAGTGGAACTGTTAGCTGAAATTCAAACATTTCCTGAAAATAATAATAGCAGCGCCCTTACTGATGTTATGGGACAAGAGTGTTATTGGAATTCTTTACTTTTTTTCAGAGAATATATATTTTACATCTTAATGGGATACCGTAGTTATCAGATCTGGATTCCATGTTTTGAAGATTCTTGTATTATAGGAGTTAAAGATTTATAAACAATGTTAATTGAACAAATGAAATCTACAAAAGGCTGAATATATTAGGTGGTCACACCCTGAAAACAAACAATAAACAAGGGTATAATTTATTGTTAAAACAGACCTCAAAATACACACAAAAAAAGCATAGCACAATTTTTTTCTTAACATAAAATGAGAATTACACTACTTTCTACAAAGGATTTCAGTGGATATTAAATATTGTTTAACACTGATAAGCTCATGTGGTCTGAGCACATAGTAACTGCTTAATAAAGGTTAGTGTCCTCTGCCTCCCTTCTCTCAATTTTATTAAATCAGTTCATACATTAGTGTCTGAATCATCCTCTTTATATTTGCCTCTTCCACTTGGTTTTGCCTTTTCCTTCTTTCTTGCTCCTCTTACACATAACAATTTTATTTCTATTGAGGGCATGGGAAATATTTTCAGACTATATTCCATTCTATTATATTTCCATTAGGCAAAATGCTTTTTTTTAAATTAAGACAGACTTGGAATTTATTAGTCTGAAATATTCTGGTTGTTCTTGAAAGCTGTGAATATTAATTACTCACTGGCCCTGTCAGTCTTTTCCATAAGAATGAATGCATGTACTTTTATCTCATATGAGCTAAGAATTCTTAGAGGTCACCTTTAATTTGGAGTGTCAAAGCCCACTTTGGACTTTTCTGCTGGACCTGAAGCATCAAATTGCCTCTGGTACTATATTCCTGATCTTCTCTTGCTGGGAAGCTAGACTCTATAATTCTGACATTGGGAAATGTGCAGCCAGATTACTGTGACCTACAAATTGCTTTATGGCTAAGAGAAAGATAGTATGTGGGGTAATGTCAGTCCCTTGTGTATATTTGTGCATGTGTGTGTGTGTGTGTGTGTGTGCATGTATTTATTAACATTCATGTAGATCCAAATTGTAGGGAAGAATGAAGAGCTCTTTCTCTAGGAGGAGAAGAGGAAGCCCCCAAAGAATCAAGTTAGGAACTGAGGTAACCCAAGAGAAGATTATTGGTACTCAGGATATTTTGCATATTTTTTTAAGATTTTATTAGAACCCCTTTATTTTTATTTCCTACAGTTGGGTCCAAATTTCAATAAAGTCTGATGCAGATTAGTTGATATTGATAGTTAAACGCTAAAGGGATGTTTAGGCTTCCTCATATCACCCTGCTAATGAGATCTGAGTGGAAGTAGCAGCACTTATGTAAGGAACACAGTAGTTCTGAAGTTACAGCATCAAAGAAAAGAATCCAGAGGCAGGGCTGAATGTAGTATAGAGAAATAATCTCAGCTCATTCAGTCCCCGGAGTGGGCATGAAGTATCATTGGTATAATGAAAGGATGTGATTCTTCAGGTGAAAGTAGACTTAATATTTCAAGTTATATGACTATGAGAGACAATCACTGTAAGTTACCTGTGCTTGAACCTGAATAATTTTCCAATGAAGGCCAATCTTTTCATTTTCACTTGTGAAAAAAAATATGCTTCAGAACCATCTTTCAGTTTTTGTGTCATATTGTATATATCCTCAATCCTTTGCTCCAACTAACCTACCTTCAGAGTTTCTGATATCAGATGGACAGTCTCTAAAATCAGAATACTACAGTGATCCAGTGATCTCTCCCTTAAAAAGAACTCTTCATCTAATGAAATGGCCATTGATCCAAAATTAAAGTGATGATGTTGATGGCCCTTAAGACGTTTTGAAAAATATAAACAGTCTGAAAGGATTCCAAGGATAAAAGACTCCCTATTCTAAGAAACACTTAACTCCCTCCACCTCCATACAGGCAGCATTTTATAAAAAGCCAACAACTGTTGAAAACCAATTATATGAGATATGTGGCTGCAGTGCTGTGTATCAAACAGTACAGCATTTGAAATTAGAAAGTTCCAGGACTGAATTCTAGCTCTTTGCTATACTTTTCTTTCTGATGATGATAATACCATATACACATACACATTGTATATATTTTTAACCATATATTTTTATATGTAGCAGGGAGTTGATAAATATTAATTTGTTCTCTGTTTAACTTCCTTTCATATATTTAACTGCTGATTTCTACCTTGTCTTCTCTAATTCAAATGAGATGTGTTTGTCTACAAGATTTAAAGAGTCAGTGAAAATGGTAAATAAATGATTAAACATAAATGAGAAGTAACTGTACAATAAAATAATGATATCATGTAGAATTTTAATCATTTGTAGAATTTAAATAAATGGAACCAAAATGAGAATGATGTAAGCTAATCGAACTGTTCTAAGATTCTTGTGTTGTCAGGTAAGTAGTAAAATTATTAATTTATATTATATTCTAATAAAGCACTTGTGTTTTAGTCTCTAGGATAATCATTATAATAAAAGTAAAATAATCTATTAGTTAAATAAAGTGGGTAAAATAAAAAATAAGTTACTTGACTAATAGTAAATAAATAATAAACAATCAGGTAAATACATAACTAAATAATCAAATAAATATATAACCACAGTGAAAAGAGTTAAAAAAAACCAGAATTTTCTCAAAGTGTGTAGAAAGTCATGGAAATAGGCTTCTGTTTTAGACTCATCTGAAAAGATCTTAAAATGAGATGACAGGTTTTCTGAGATATGGCTCACTCATAGAAGTCAGGACTGAAAGATTTAGTGGTAGAGTGTTGCCCTCAGAAGAAACAAAAATTACAAAGGAAGAATCGAGCTTGGTATCCTGGAGGAAAAGTAGGGCTGCTGGAATGGAGTCGAACTATCCCCTCCTAGGCACAGAGTGCTGATCTATACAATATGTGTATAGCCTATAATGCTCTAGCAGAGCTCTACAGGATATTATCAGCCTTAATTTGCAGATATTGCAAATTAAGCAGTAGTATGAAATACAAGGGTAAGATGTCCTGAGAACAAAATCAGATAATGTAAAGTGCTTAACAAAGTGGATGAATGATATGAGTAAGAGTTAATTAAGAAAACTGTCTCAGATAATCCATATGATGAGAAAAGGAGACCGTATTCTTTTTTTTTTCTTTTTTTTTGAGACAGGATCTCACTATGTAGCCTAGGCTACAGTGCAGTGGTGTGATCTCGGCTCACTGCAGCCTCAAACCCCCAGACTCAAGTGATCTTCCCACCTCAGCCTCCCATGTAGCTTGGACTATAGGTATGGACCATCATGCCTGGCTAATTTGTTCATTTTTTTTGTGGTTAGGGGGTCTTACTGTATTGCCTAGGTTGATATTGAACTCCTCTACTCAAGCTTTCCTCCTGCCTCAGACTCCCAAAGTGCTGGGGTTACAGGTGTGAGTCCCCCTGCCCATTCTGGAGACTGTATTCTGACCCAAATTATATTTTATTTCTTCTCTGATATTTATTATTTCTTTCTTTCTACTAACTTGGGTTGGTTTGCTCTTGCTTTAAGATGCAATGTTAGGTTGGTTATTTGAAGTTTTTCCTCTTTTTTTGATGTAGGCATTTAGAGCTATTAACTTTCCTTTGAGTGCTGCTTTTGCTGTACACTGAACGTTTTGTAGCATTGTGTTTCCACCATTTTTTGTTTCAAGAAATTTGTTAATTTTCCTCCTAATTTCTTCACTGACTCACTGGTCATTCAACAGCATAATGCTTAACTTCCATGCATTTGTAGTCTTAAAATTCTTCATGATATTGATTTCTAGTTTTACTCCACTGTAGTCAGAGAAGATACTTGATATAGTTTCTTTTTTTATTTTTTAAAGATTTATTTTGTGGCATAACATAACATATGGTGTATTCTTGAGAATAATCCATGTACTGATGAGAAGAATGTTTATTCTGCAGCCATTGGATAAAATTCTCAGTAAATGTTTATTAGAATCGTTAATCTATAGTGCAGATTAATTATCATGTTTCTTTATTTATTTATTTTTTTTGGTTTGGATGATGTGTCCAATACTGAAAGGGGGGCATTGAAGTCTCCAGATATTGTATTGTGGTCTTTCTATCTCTTTAGCTGTAATAATATTTGCTTTATATATTTGGATGATTCAGTATTGAGTGTATATATATTTACAATTGTTATATCCTTTTGCTGAATTTATTCCTTTATTATTAAATAATGATATTTCTTTTTAGAGATTTTGTCTTGAAATGTATTTTTGTGATATAAATACAGCTATTTGTTCTCATTTTTGGTTTCTATGTCGATAGAATATATATTTCCATGCTTCTATTTTTAGTTCATGTATGTCTTTATAGGTAAAGCATGTTTCTTACAGGCAAAAAAGATCATTGGGTCTTTTTTTTTCACATCCATTCATCCATTCTATGCCTTTTGATTGGAGAGTTTAGTCCATTTCCATTCAATGTTAGTTTCAATAAGTAAGAACTTACTCCTGGCATTTTGTTATTTGTTTGCTGGTTATTTTGTCATCTTTCCTTTTTTCTATATTTCCTTCTTGTCTTCCTTTAGAGAAAACTTATCCTCTGGTGATAAGTTTTAATCTCTTGCTTTTTATTTTTTGTGTATCTTTTGCATGTTTTTTGATTTGAAATTACTGTGAGGCTTGCAGATACTATCTTTTAACCCATTATTTTAAACTGATGACAACATTGCATGAACAAAGTAACAAGCAAGCAAAGAAAAAACTATTTAAAACTCTACCCCTTAATTTCATCCTTCTGCCTTAAAATTTTTTTCTTGTTTATATTTATATCTTATTGTACTATGTGTGTATTAAAACATTGTTATAGATTTGATCAATTCATCTTTTCATCTTTCTACTAAGGATATCAATATTTTATTCACCACAATCACAGTGTTAGAATGCTATGTGTTTTTTTCTGTGTACTTACTATTACCAATGAATTTTGTACCTTCAGATGAATTTTATTGCTCATTAATTTCTTTTCTTTCAGTTCTTATAGAATTGGCCTGGTGTGGATGAAATCCTTCAGCTTTCATTTGTCTTGGAGAATTTTCATTTCTCTTTCATGTTTGAAGGATATTTTTCCTGGATATGCTATTCTAGGGTAAAAAGGTTTTTTTCCTTCAACACTTTGTCATGCCACTCTCTATATGTCATGCCACTTTCTTCTGGCCTATAAGATTTCCACTAAAAAGTCTACAAAAGCCAAAATAGACAAATGGGATCTAATTAAACTCCAGAACTTCTGTACAGCAAAAGAAACCATCATTAAAGTGAACTGGCAACCAACAGAATGGGAAAAAATGTTTGCAATCTACCCATCTGACAAAGAGCTAATATCCAGATTCTACAAAAAACTAAAATAGATTTACAAGAAAAAGGACAAACCCATTCAAGAGTGGAAGAAGGATATGAACAGAGACTTTTCAAAACAAGACATATATGAGGCCAACAAACATATGAAAAAATGCTCACCATCACTGGTCATTAGAGAAATGCAAATCAAAACCACATTGAGATACCACCTCACGCCAGTTAGAATGGTGATCATTAAAAAATCCGGAGACAACAGATGCTGGAGAGGATGTGGGGAAACAGGAATACTTTACACTGTTGGTGGGAGTGTAAATTGGTTCGGCCATTGTGGGAAACAGTGTGGCGCTTCCTCAAGGACCTAGAAATAGAAATTCTATTTGACCCAGCAATCCCATTACTGGGTATATATCCAAAGGATTATAAATCGTTCTATTATAAAGACACATGCACATGTATGTTCACTGCGGCACTGTTTACAATAGCAAAGACCTGAAACAAACCCAAATGCCCATCGACAATAGACTGGACAGGGAAAATGTGACACATATACACCATGGAATACTATGCAGCCATAAAAAAGGATGAGTTGATGTCCTTTGTAGGGACATGGATGAATCCGAAAACCATTCTCAGCAAACTGACACAAGAACAGAAAATCAAACACCACATGTTCTCGCTCATAGATGGGTGTTGAACAATGAGAACACATGGACACAGGGAAGGGAGTATCACACACTGGGGTCTGTTGGGGAGACTAGGGGAGGGACAGCAGGGGGTAGGCAGGTTGGGGAGGGATAACATGGGGAAAAATGCCAGATATAGGTGACGGGGGGAATGGAGGCAGCAAACCACATTGCCATTAATGTACCTATGCAACAATCCTGCATGATCTGCGCATGTACCCCAGAGCCTAAAGTACAATAAAAAAAAAGAAGTAGCTTAACTGGATTTGCCATGCTAGTCATTGTTTTTGCAATCCCGTCATCTTCCCTCTCTATAACAATCCTGCGTGATCTGCACATGTATCCCAGAGCCTAAAGTATAAGAATATGTGTGTGTGTGTGTGTATATATACATACATATATAGGTGTATATGTATATATGCATACATATATAGGTGTATATGTATATATACATACATATATAGGTGTATATTTATGCATATGTATGTATATGTGTATATATGTGTGTATATATGTATATATATGTTGTTTTTGCAACCCCATCGTCTTCCCTCTCTATAACAATCCTGCATGATCTGCACATGTATCCCAGAGCCTAAAGTACAATAATATATGTGTATATATATATATATGCACACACACACATACATATATACACATATATACATACATATATATACACATATATATACACATACATATATATACACACATGTATATATACACATACATATATTTGTATGTATATATACATATATATTACATATATTAGTATGTGTATATATACATACATATATATTACATATATTAGTATGTGTATATATATACATACATATATATTACATATATTATTGTACTTTAGGCTCTGGGATACATGTGCAGATCATTCAGGATTGTTTTTTATATATATATAGTCTGCTACCGAATGTATTGAAGTTCTATTGTATGTCATTTATTTCTGTTCTATTGCTGATTTAGGATTCTTTATCCTTGACCTTTGGGAGTTTGATTATTAAATGTCTTGAGGTAGTTAAATCTGCTTGGTGTTCTGTAACTTTCTTGTATGTAAATATTGATATCTTTCTCTAGGTTTGAGAAGTTCTCTGCCATTGTTTCACTGAATAAACTTTCTACCCCATCTCTCTCTATCTTCTCTTTATTACTAATAACTCTTATATTTGCCCTTTTGAGGCTATTTTTGAGATATTGTAAGGGAGCATCATTATTTTTTTTTCTTTGCTTAGTATTTTTAAATAGCCTGTCTTCAAGAACACTAATTCTGCTTGATCAATTCTGTAACTAAGAGACTTTGGTGCATTTTTCAGTATCTCAACTGCAGTTGTCAACTTCAGAATTTCTGCTTGATTCTTTATAATTATTTCAATCCCTTTGTTTAATTTCTCTGATAGAATTCTGAATTCCTTCTCTGCGTTATCTTGAATTCCATACAGGTTCCTCAAAACAGCTGTTTTCAGTTAACTGTCTGAAAGATCACATATCTCTGTCTCTCTGGAATTGGTCCCTTGTGCCCTATTTAGTTATTTGTTGAGATCGTGTTTTTCGGATGGTCTCAATACTTGAGAATGTTCATTGGTGTCTGGGTATTGAAGAATTAAGCATTTATTGTAATCTTCACAGTCTGGGCTTGTTTGTACTTATCCATCTTGGGAATGCTTTCCAGGTACTTGAAGGGAGTTAGGTGTTGTTATCAAAGTTCTGGTTTTATTACAGCCATATCTGCATTAGGGGGACCTCAGCCTAGTAACGCTGTGGCTCTTGGAGACTCACAGAGGTACCACCTTGGTGATCTTGGATAAGATTCAGAAGAATTCTCTTAATTGCAAGGAAGAGACTCTTATTATCTTCCCTTACATTTTGCCAAACAAATGGAGTCTATTTATGCTGAGCTGCCTGGAGCTGGGGATCAGGTGTCACAATAATCCCTGTGGCCACCACCACTGGGACTGCACTGGGTCAGACTTGAAGCTAGTGTGGCACTGTGTCTTGCCCAAGTCCTGCAGACACCACTGCCTCACTATTGCCTATGTTTTTTCCAAGGCCCTAGGGCTCTGCAATTATCAAATGGCAAAGCCAAACAGGCTTGTTTCCTTCTCTTCAGGTGGCAAGTTTCCCCAACCACAGGTATCCAGAATTGTCATCTGGGAACCAGAAACTAGGGTTGGAAACCTTAGCAATCTACCTGATGCTTCATTCTACTCTAGCTGATCTGGCACCCAAGATACAAGAGAAGCCTTCCTCACTCTTCCTTCCCATTTTCCCAATCATAGAAGTATTTCTTCTTGGCCACCATTGCCCCAGGTCCTGCATAAAAGCTGCCTGGCTACCACCAGTGTTCATGCAAGGCTCAAGGGCTATTCAGATTGTGGTGAATGCTGCCTGGCCTGGGACTCAACCTTCAGGAAGTGGGCTCCCCTCTTGCCCAAGATAGGTCCAGAAATGCCATTCAAGAGCTAAGGCCTGGAATCGGGGATCTAGGAGCCCACTTCGTGCTCTTCCCCACTGTAGCTGTGTTGGCATCTAAGCTGCAAGACAAATTCATCTTTCCTCTTATATTCTCAAGCAGAAGGAGGCTTTCCCCATAGCAACTTGTACAGCTAGGAATGTGCTGGCCTACATCTAAAGCGAGCATATCTCAGAGTCTTGCCAAGATCCATGGAGAGTACTGGCTGGGTATTACTGCTGATCATTCAGCACCCAATGGCCCTTTAGTCAGCAGGTGATGAATCCTGCCAGAAGTGCGTCCTTCTCTTCAAGGCATTGCCTTCCCTTGTGCTCAAGCTGTGTATAGAAATGTCATTTGGGATCTATTGCCTGGAATGGAGGCATCAGTCCTATTCTACTGTAGTTGAGCTGGTATCCAAGTTGCAAAACAAAGTCTTCTTTACTCTTCCTTCTCCTACCCTCAAGCAGAGGGAAGGAGTCTCTCCTGGAGCTGCAAGCTACACTGCCTGGTGTTGTGGGAAGTTGCAATCCCTTGGCCACCTCTGTACTCTATGCCCACTGGCTCTGAGCTCAGCATAGCACCAGAACTTGTCTAGAAATTGCAGTTCTTCTAGACTAGACTGCCTTCCAAATTTATATATGACCCCAGTGCACTTAAGCTTACAGTGGTGAGGCTTGATAGAACTCAGGTTCTGACTGCTGTGGTGAACAATTTGCCACTGGCTGGGGCTGATATAAATGCTCTGTTCATGGGTGCTGGCTAATTTCTTCCTGGTACTGCTTTCTTCTGTGAGAGGACAGCTCTCAGTCCCAATGCAGAGTCCTACAATCATTGAGCTCTTCCTCCCTCAAGTGCACAGCTTCCTTCTCCATGCCAGGAGGCCACTGCCAGAAAATAAAGAAGGGGTGGCATTGGTGATTCAAGACTGTTTTTCCTACCATCTTCAGTGGCTCTTTTAGCACTTTGAAGTTAAAACTGAGCGCTGTGATTGCTTACCTCACATTTGGTTCTGATGAAGGTGCTTTTCTTGTGTAGCTAGTTGTTAAATTTGGTGTTCCTGTGGGGGCGTGGTGGGGATGATTGATGAAGACTTCTACTCACCTGTCTTGTCCACCTTCTCCCCAGATTTTTGGTTCTTAGGAACGTGCTTTTTGTGTGTGTAGGTTGTTGATCAATTTCATGTTCCTGCAGGGAGGATGATCACTAGAGGCTTCTATTTGGTCATCTTGCTCTGTCTCCTTCCTCAGTAACTATTCATGGCTGAGAGATCACATAATATTTTAGTTCTTCTTATGATACAGTCAAATCTCAAAATGTTAGAATATTTTCCTTCTTGGATTTATGTGTCCAGTAGTCCAAATTATACTCACTCTTCTCTGACAATACAATATTATCAATAACATTCAGAGCCAATGATATCAATAGCTATTAATTATTAATCACCTATTATATGACAAAATTAATAACTATTTTTCATATAGTTCCTTAATGTATAAAATTAGTGGAGTAGTGCTTTTTACAATCAGTTATTGTGACTACTCAAATCAAAATGAAATATTTACCTGCAAGTTGTTTGAAGAAGGCAAAGTACTGGGCGTATATGTGTCACATAGTGTACATAGTATATGTGTGTATGTGTATATATATATGTATAGTGTATATGTAGTGTATATAGTGTGTGTACACACACACACACACACACACGTGAAGATTTTTCCTGCCACTGCCTTCTTCTTCATAAAATGTTCACTGTTCCTACCTCATTGTTTTCTAGGTACAGAATAGACCTCTATTTATCTAGGTATTTATTGTTAATTTTTCCCTCTATTTATTTAGGTATTTATTGCTAACATGGCCTAGAAACTAAGTTCAATTACTTTGATTAATTAATCCCCACCCCAAGCCTGAGTCCTTTCTTTCTAAACTATGAATAATGCTTAATTGACAGTTTATAGAAAATAAATTTATGTGGAACATTCAACACAATCTGTGGCATATAGTGTGCTCACAATAAATATTTTTCTTCCCCTGTATCCATCCCTGTCATACTCTTTGTTACAATTATTTTGGTAGATTCTCTGGATCCAATACAGTTTTCTTCCTTCCGTTTACAGGAACCTGTGCTTTTACTTTTATCACAGAGTAGTGCATGAATGTGTTTTCTCATGAGAAGTGTCCTTGTTAATGTTATCCTGAAAGGTAAGTGTAATTGGATTACACAGTAAGCATGTATCCAAGTCTTCAATTATTAATAATGAACGGCCAAATAATTAACAAGTCAAGGTACATTTGCTGGAAAGTATGTGATGGTAATATTTTTATTCAGTGATCAGAGCAACAGTTTCTAAATTTTATCTGACCATCCACAAGTGGAGAACAGTATTCTCCCAGTGGCATATCATTGTGATCCATCTTTACACTCAGTGAGGCTTAACAAATCATTTTAAAATCCAAGAGCTCTCAGATAGTATTTTATTGGCTTGAACTTGCTCATATTCCAGGCAGTGTTAATAGCACCATCTTACAGAAAGCTTGATACACTACAATATTAGCATGGCGAGTTGGCAAATATTTGCTAATTCCACACATGTAAGAAGTGAAGTTGTTACTTCATGCAGTGTTACTCCAGGGCATACATGTTGAAATATTGTTTTTCTTTGTTTTTATATAAGTGAAAAATGAGTTGATAATCTTTATTAGGAGTTTTAATACTAAATACATTCTGGACCAATAAATTAAATGAGTAAAGCAGACAAGGTGTAAGAAAATTATAGTAACTGAAGAAGATAGTGGAACAGTGGTTAACTGGAGAGTTATGACCCATCTTATAGGGCAACTAGTGTTTAGCAGAAGGGAGATATTAGACTTTTGAAAGGGAAGACAGAGGTCTGATTTTTTTTAGTACAACATCTTTCACTTTTCTAAGTGTTGGCAACTAATATGATTTGGTTTTTGAAGCACTGTGTAAGACAAAGGAAATATCTTTGCAGGCTGTATACCCAAACTTCTGATCCTAGACATGTAAATGACCTGTTTGGTGTGTCTGTTATTGTTTCTTTGTTGACAATGAACTAAAAACATGTGAAATGTTTTGTCCTCATTCTTGGTCCGTGATATTTTATTTCTTTTCAGGTGCTTGCATTATGCCTCTTCTAATAACTTCCTAAGATCAGGGACTTTTGTTCATTTCCTTTCTTTGAAGGTGGTAAAACACCACAGAAAACTATTAAGTTATATCCCTTGCCTATCAGCATTTTGTCCAGGTTAGTATCCCTGCCTGGGATAATATTTCACCCAATGTTTCATTCCCCCCTCCCCAGTTCTCAAATTAGGCAGTCATTATTTGTGCAAGACTTCCTTGATTTCCTTTACTCTCTTACGGCACCTGGTCAGGAAGGTGGCACAGAGTATTGGTTAAGAGATTTAGTGTGACAAATGTTATAATGTTTCAGTGTCTAATATGTTATCGTATTTACATTAAATACTAATTATACTTTTTATACTAATTATACTTTCCCCATCAATGTCTGCTTTTGGGTAGTCAAAAGTGTGTTTTGTTCATTTCTGTAACTACAGTTCTCAGCAAGGTACCTAGCACACAGCAAACATCCATTTAAAAATGAAACATTTACTATCCTGCCCTGAATTATAAGGCTTTGGTGATCACTAGATTAACATCCACTCTCCCTTTCTCTTGTCTTTTTTCGAATTGTGCTTTCCTGGTCCCTATCTGCCATGATTTCTTTTTTCTTTTTTTTTTAAATATAGTTTATATATATATGTGTGTGTGTGCGCGCGCGTGTGTGTGTATATATATATGTGTGTGTGTATATATATATTACTGCATTTTAGGTTCTGGGGTACATGTAAAGAACATGCAGGATTGTTGCACAGGTACATACATGGCAATGTGGTTTGCTGCCTCCAACCCCATCACCTATATCTGGTATTTCTCCCAATGTTATCCCTCCCCAACTCCCTACCCTCCACTGTCCCTCTCCTAGTCCCCCCCACAGACCTTAGTGTGTGATGCTTCCCTCCCTGTGTCCATGTGTTCTCGTCGTTCAACACCCACCTTTGAGTGAGAACATGCAGTGTTTGATTTTCTGTTCTTGTGTCAGTTTGCTGAGAATGATGGTTTCCAGGTTCGTCCATGTCCCTACAAAGGACACGAACTCATCGTTTTTTATGGCTGCATAGTATTCCATGGTATATATGTGCCACATTTTCCCTGTCCAGTCTATCATTGATGGGCATTTGGGTTGGTTCCAAGTCTTTGCTATTGCAAACAGTGCTGCAATGAACATATGTGTGCATGTGTCCTTATAATAGAATGATTTATAATCCTTTGGATATATACCTAGTAATGGGATTGCTGGGTTAAATGGAATTTCTATTTCTAGGTACTTGAGGAATTGCCACACTGTCTTCCACAATGGTTGAACTAGTTTGCACTCCCACCAACAGTGTAAAAGTGTTCCTATTTCTCCACCTCCTCTCCAGCATCTGTTGTTTCCAGATTTCTTGACTATAACCTTCCTCTATTTTCCTTTCAGTCCAGTTGGGTAGCAGATAGATAGGATAAAATGAATAGAAGAAAGAATATTAAAGATAGTAGGAAAAAGAAGAAATCAGATAACTTATAGGATTTGGTAAGAAAAAAATGTTTGGCAAGATCTGCAAAGATTAGTTTGAAGAAGTTGAATGCAGAGAAAAGGGAGATAAGACCAAGAAAATAAGAAACAGGAAGAAAGATAAAGAGATAGATTATCAATTAGGATTAGCGTAATTGTGTTGGAATGATAAGCCACTCCAGAAGCCACAGTGGCTTATATTCACAAAAGTTAACTTTTCTCCTATGTCCTTGTGGGTCACTTACAGCTTTGCTCCTTATCTTCTTTCTTCCAAGAACCAGGCTAATTAAGCATTCTTTTCTGGAACACAAACAGTCTATGTGGATGAAAGAGAGAACTTTGAAAAGATGAATTGGCTCTTAAAGGCTCAGACTGCTTGAATACACATCAGTTCTGTTTATATTCACTGACAAAGTGAGTTTTCTTTCACTCCTTGGTTCAACATGGTGGAGCACATTATGCTCTTCAAGGGAGGAACTCTGAAGAGGTTTTTTTTTTTTTTCTTTTTTTTGAGATGGAGTCTCACTCTGTCGCCCATGCTGGAGTGCAATGGTGATGGTGCAATCTTGGTTCACTGCAACCTCCACCTCCCAGATTCAAGCGATTCTCCTGCCTCAACCTCCTGAGTGGCTGGGATCGCAGGTGCATGCCACAGCACCCAGATCATTTTTGTATTTTTAGTAGAGACAGGGTTTCATCATCTTGGCCAGGCTGATCTCGAACTCCTGACCTCGTGATCCACCCACTTCAGCCTCCCAAAGTGCTGGGATTACAGGTGTGAGCCACTGTGCCCAGCTGAGTTTCAAGAGTAATAAAGTTTATACAGATGTGGAAATTGTGAAATATGTCAAATAATGTAAGTTTTAGGGAAATCTTCTTTTCTTAAATATTTAGGGAGTGATCAGAAGGTGGCTGAAGGCAGATGAAACTCAAGAGATAAAATGGTAGTTGAAAGAGAAATGAAAGAGGTAGAAACCAGGGAAGATGAAGATAAGGAATAAAGGCCTCCCACGGTTGGGATGATAATATGGTGCAATGAAAACATGGCTTAGAGAATACAAGTATGAGCTTTACCATCAGGCAGACTTGGGCTCATCATGGCCCTTCATTTTCCTATCTGTATTTATGGTTCCTGTCGTATACTGTTGTTGAGAGAATTAAATATGTATGTAATTAGACATTGATTTGTGCTTTTTCTTCTGTCATGAGAATTGTGAACTGTGACCTCAAGTTAAAAGAAAAAAGCACCGATAATTCTTCCACATCCTAAAAAAATGCTATCAGCAAATGAGCTTATGAGATGGAAAAAAAATCTAGCTACAAGTGGTCTTCATTCTAACTTGCATCCATCCCAGTCTAGTTAGCATACAGGGTATGGGGTACGGGGCACCAGTAAGGCCAGAGTCAAGAGTTTTTGTCTTTCCAGAAATTCAGTTTTCACAGGGAGATCTCTTCCTTCCCATAGGTATATCTTGCCCTTCCTCAAGCCCAAGGGTGTTTGCGGGTACCTGCCAAAAAAGGAGAATGCAGGGATCATGTGTTCTGGCTAGATGCTGGCTAAGTGGCAGAAACTATGAGCCCACATTGATGCTGCCTTCGTGTATTGCAGAATATGGTAAAAACAATAAAATAAAATGGAAGTCTTAGCTAGTGTTTGACACATGCCTCCTGGTGTTGAAGAAGCTACATGAACACCAAGGCTGCTATCTATTTCTTTGCTGTAGATTTTTGAAGGGAGGAAGGTTGCTGGAGTTTTGCCAAAACTATAGTGAGAGGAAGACAGTGTTATAACATGCCTGGAAAGAGGACATTGTCAATGGCCTTCTCTGACTCATTTTACAAGTGCAGAAGAAAACCTGAGATATTTTTATCATGCCATTTAAAGAAACAAGGAATTTTAAGGGAGTGGCAGGATCTCTGGGTTTGCCTCGTCTGTACCCAAGAGAGGAGACTGGTGGTATTGACCATATTAGCTCATGAGTAAGGAGAGGCATCACTGCCTCTCTAAGGATGTCTTTAATGATGAAGGAAGCTGGGAGAAGGCAAAGACTGCCCAAGAAAATCACACATGTCACCAAGCTAGAGGCCATCTGCAGTGAGGTAACTAGATGAGAAGAACAGGCAGAGATGCTCGCCATCACTGAGAGGTGGAATGTTCTCTAAGGTAAAGCTTACCTTCATTACCCTAATTCTTCCTCCTCCCCACCTCATCCTTCTCCTCCTCCTCCTTCTCTATATCTATTACAGGTAGTTAGATAAGCATAAATGGGGCAGGAGGGGACTCTCCCCAATCCACTAGGAGCATTAGGTGATGGTTCAGCAATTATCACATTGCCTCTCTAAAAGTAATAAATTGGGAGCCAGCACCAGGGAGAGATTATTTATGATGATGGTTCACACCTGTTGCACTAAAGTGTTAACTGAATGCAGATGCAATGAGAAGCAACTTACTGGGCATATGGATTAAGAGACAAATGATGGAGTATGATGTTCCGGGGCACACCACCAGAAAAGGGAGAAAGGCTTCAGATGCGCACGCATACAACTTCCTTTTTTTTTTTTTCCTCATTCAGACGGAGTTTCGCTCTGTCGGCAGGCTGGAAGCAGTGATGCGATCTTGACTCACTGCCGCCTCTGCCTCCCAGGTTCAAGCTATTCTCCTGCCTCAGTCTCCCCAGCAGCTGGAACGACAGGCATGTGCCACCACTCCCAGCCAATTTTTGTGTTTTTAGTAGTGACGGGGTTTCATCATGTTGGCCAGGATGGTCTCGATCTCTTGACCTTGTGATTCACCCACCTTGGTCTCCCAAAGTGCTGGGATTATAGGCGTGAGCCACCGCAACTGGCCACAACTTCCTAAACTCACTGTGCATGCTCACCTCCTACAAGTAGGGAGGGCACTGCACATGAAGGCAGCCCACCCTAAAGAAAGAATTGTCGGAAAGAGGTCAGCCTACAAAGTCCTAGGATCAAGGTTAAATACTGCACTTGACCTTCAGGTGCCCATTTGGTTCTTTCAAGTGAACTTTTCTTTCTTTCCTGTTCTGAAGCCTTTCTAAATAAACTTCCACTCCTGCTCTGAAACTTGCCTCAGTCTCTTTTTCTGCCTTATGCCCTTCAATCAAATTCTTTCTTCAAAGAAGGCAAGAACTGAAGTTCCTGCAGACCCATACGGATTCGCCACTGGTAACTTGGATGCCTTCCACTGGTAACATATTTATAGGAGTAGCTATTAAACAGGGAGGAAGATGACTGTCCCAGAAACTGACCAGGCCCTCCTTCTCAAGGTGCTTGGGATGGAGGGCTGAAGGAAAAGTCAGTTCAGGTGGGAACTTGCCACAACCTACCTCAGGTCCCTTGATTCATGAAGTAAGGAGATGTGGGATGAAGATCTTTAACTCAAGTTTGTGATTGAAGCTTCAGAATTAAATGGAAAGTTATTAACTGAAAGTGATGGGAAATTTTATGGAATCTAACCAAGATATAATTAAGACATGAAAAAGACAGATTTGATAAAGCAGAGTTGAAGGCAGTAATTGAAAAGAAAGACCATTTTATTTTTATATCCCCACTGAGATGGGACCTGTATTAGTCTTCTAGAGATTCTATATCAAAATACCACAGTGTCTTAAATAACAGAAATTTATTTTCTCACAGTTCTGGAGCCTAGAAGTCTCAAATGAAGGGGCTGTGCCAGGCAGTTAGTTGCTCTTGAGGCCTCTCTCCTTGACTTGCAGATGGTCACCTTCCAGCTGCATCCTCGTGGTTCTATTCTCTGTGCACGCATATCCCTGGTTTCTCTTCCTCTTCTTATAAAGACTTTAGGTGTGTTGGATTAGGGCCCACTCTAATGACTTCATTTAACCTTAATTACCTCTTTAAAGGCCCCCCAAACACAGTAACGAGTTACCGCATCAACATATGTATCGGAGTTTGATGGGGTGGGGGGAAACAATTCAGTTTATAACAAGACTAAAATAGTTTCACATGTGAGGCCTCTGGCTTGGCGAGGTAAGCATTCACATATGCTACCTGTGTGATGAAGGTAGCCAGGGTTGTCCTTACGTGAGTGAGAATGATGGAGGCTTGGAACACGAGGAAATGACATTGTGGTGAGAAACATAAGGCAACCCATGACCCCCCAAATGCCAGAAGGATCCTGGCTTGTTAATAGAATGTTTCTTTGATTATAATAATGATAATGAAAAAAATTACTAACGTTTCATGAGAACTTACTATATACCAGGCAGGGATAGAAGTTTACATATGCATTTTGAAAACTTAATTTTCACTACTGGAAGTGTCAGATATTGTTGTTATTATTCTCATTTCACAGATAAAGTAACTGAGGCTCAGAGTGCAAAGCTTACTTAAAGGGTAATGGGCAAGGGCGGGCAGCATTCCAGCCAAGGTAGCCGGACTTCACAGATTATACCCTTAATCATGCCGTAAATCAGTCATGCTTTATGGCTTTCTGACCAAAGGAGGAATAGCAATTGAATCCATCTTCAAATCTACCCAGCTCTACCTTCCTGAAGTCAGCCTGAGAAGGGATTCTGACTGCTCTGTGAGGGGTGGTGGGCTTGACCGTGCCCACAGGATGTCTGCTGTAATGAAGGAAGCTGGGAGAAGGTAAAGACTGCCCAAGATAACCACACAGGTCACCAGCCTAGAGGTCATCTGTAGTGAGGTAACCAGGTAAGAAGAAAAAGCAGAGCAGGCACTCCCTTCTTCCTGTAGCATTCCTTCTGTGATGAGCTCAAGACCTTTTCATGTTTTCCTGCTTCTGCTCTTTCTAAAAATTTCAGCCTACCTTGGAAAAAAATATGCCCTTGGAAAACAGCAATATGGTGACCTGAATATCATAAAACTCATGTTACTAGTTAACATGAGTCTCTCTCTCTCTCTTTTTTTCTCTTTCTCTCTCTCTCTACACACACACAGTGTGTATGCATGCTTAATTCATGATGATATATGTATATGTCCCCAGTTAAAAAGAGTATTATGTGTACTTTTCCCAAACTTTCCAAAACTAAACTTTATCTGTATTTTAAGTTGTGGAGAATGTGGACTAAGGTAATATTTGATAACTTAAAAAATCTTTTTTTAAAAACATTAAAATCAGATTAAATTTTATCTCTTGAATGTTTTTAATTGGGGAACAATCACTGATCGCTCCCAAGTGAGCTCATCATTTTCTCTTTCCTATTTTTTTCTTTTCTTTCCATTTTTTAATCACAGGCCAGTTTGTTCACTAAGGTTTCCTGGAGAGTTTTGGAGAAGGCTCCCAAACTGTTTTTAATGGCGTTCCACAAAGCTGTATGACTTTATTAGCAATAAGAACTCCAAACAAGGAAAAAAAATACCAACAAATCCAACAGTCAGAGACCACTTTCCACTTTTCCCCAGCCACCCACATTACAGAGGATGAAATCGAATTTGAACCTGTTTTAAATTATTGTTTTTGAAGTTTTTTTGGCTGACCAGAGAAGGTTACTTTTATGAGGCTCTTAGAAGAACAAAGATGTGTTCAGCACCTGCAGTGTAGAGATAAGGAAACAACTTCACTTTTTGCAGCAGTATCTTGAACCGAAGTATTCCTAGCAGCCTTGGGGTTGGTTGCCCCCACTAGAGAAAAAAAAAAAAAAGAAGAAAAGAGAAAAGGAAAGAAGAAAATTTGTGCAGATGAATGGAACAATGTAGCATTGATTTCCCCCCCTTATTTCTAAGCAAAATTAATTCCTCAAATGTATGAAAGATAGGAGCAGACACCCAAACCATATAGGTGTTCTTGGTCAGAGTTACAAGTCTTAATCTGCTAGATGTTAACTGTGAGCATTAGCAGAGGTGAAGACTGACATGTTAACAGAGGGCAAGCAGGCAAAACAATGTGTAAAGAAGACTAGAAATATGAAAGTTTTCACATTCCTTTTAGTCAAATTTTCTCTGACTTTTAGTAGACATTAAAAAAAATTTGTACTCCAAGAAGATAATGTAAATATAGTAATAAACAGAATCCTACAATTAAATTCAGTGAAGGGAGACAATAAATTGGAGAACTGTATTGGTTGTTTCTATGTAACAATGCGTTTCCAAACATAGAGATTAAAAATGACCATTAATTTGGCTTATGACCCTTTGGTTGAATGATTTGGGTTGGTCTCAGTTGGGCAGCTCTGCATTAGGCCTATCTCACTCTCAGGTCTGCTGACAGTTGATGGTTGGCTGGGTAAAGACTGATGACTTCACATGGGATGGCTTGTCTCTGGTCCACGTGCTCTCTCAGCTTCAGTAGACAAGCCTATTGTTCAAATGGAGATTGAATAAATTTCCAAGTTACTTTGTCTGGAAGTGTGCAAGGGCTCTTGAGGCTATATTCAGACCTGTTTTATCACTTCTGCCACATTTTTTGATCAAACTAAATCAAAAGACCAGCACAGAGAAAAAGGATGCATAAATAGGTCTAACCTTTTGATGAGAAGTGCTACAGTAACATTGCACAATAGAATGGGCACAGGAAGAGGAAAATTGTGGACACTGTGTGTATTAGTTTGTTTTCATTCTGCTGATAAAGACATACCCAAGACTGGGTGATTAATGAAGGAAAAGAGGCTTAATGGACTCACAGTTCCACACGGCTGAGGAGGCCTCGCAATCATGGAAGAAGGTAAAAGGCACATCTTATGTGGTGATGGGCAAAGAGTGACTGTGAGCCAAGTAAAAGGGATTTTCCTTATAAAACCATCAAGTCTCGTGAGACTTATTCACTACCATGAGAACAGTAAGGGGGAACCAGCCCCATGATTCAATTATCTCCCACCAGGTCTCTCCCACAACATGTGGGAATTATGGGATCTACAATTCAAGATGAGGTTTGGGGTGGGGCCATAGACAAACCATATCACTGTGCAAACAATCACAGAAGGAGACTGAAGAGTAAATGTCATAATTTTAGGGACCTCTGCTCATGTAATTCTCAAGTGGAAATTCAGATCCCAAAAGATTATAACGTTCACTTGTCGAAAAAAATCTCAAAATATGACTTCAATATGAAATTTCTATAATTAAGAAAAGTTGGCTTACAGTTTTGTCATGCAACATAATTTGGGCAAAGAAAATATGTCCACAGGTGGGAAATAGCATGCAGACCATGCATTTACAGACTCTTACAGGAGGGAAAGACAAAGGCTGAATTTGAGTTTTGATGCCTCTGAGCTGTGTGGACTGAAGGAAAGCTCCTTTCCTTACCCACCAAAAATAGATGCAAATATTGTCCATACAGTTTTGTTGTGAAGATTAAATAGCATGATGCAGTTGAAATTGCATTATAAACTATTAAAAGTATATGTAAGTTATTTTTGCCATTGTTCTTTTAATAATGTCTCTGAGGTAGTTTGTAGTTGAAAAAAAATCTCTAATTTTGATTTCTTTAGACCAAGAGTTAGCAAACTTTTTCTATACAGAGAAAAGTAGTAAATATTTTAGGCTTGTGGGACTGTAGTTTCTATCACAGCTGCTAAGGCTTATAACATAAAAGCAGCTATAGATAATATATAAATAAAGGAGAGTAACTGTGTTCTAAACAATTTCATTCATAAAATCAGGATGGGATTTGTTCTGTAGAACAAGATGTTCTGTCCCCTGGTTTAGGTTAATAATCCTCATGAACAAAGACAATGCCATTCTTTACATCAACCTTCCTTGACTCAACAGACTTGGTTAAGACCCTTGTTATACATTTGCATTGTCTAGTTTCCTTCCTTACATCTTTCATTATTGTAGTTCACAAATAATTTGTGTAATGTTTGTTTTAATTCTCTTTACCCAATGAGATGCTAAGTATTTTGAGATGAAGAACTATGTCTTCCTTTTCAAGAAAAGTAAGCAAATTTTGCAAGTTTAGAGGATGATAACTAATACAGGAATGTAGGGAGGATGAGGAATATCAGGATGGATGCAGGGAAAAAATTATATTGGCTTCTCCCTATAGTTCTGTCTTATTCCTAAAGCTATATCGCTCAGTGAGGCATAATTGTCCTCATTGTACAAATGAGACAGTGCAAATTCAAAGCTATATAGTTAGAAATGGGGAAGCTGAGTTTCAAACTCAAATCTATCTGATTCCAGAGCCCATGCTGCCTCTAAGGAATCTTTGTGCCTCTCTTGGATACCAAATAAGAGATACTGGTGGCAGTCCTGTTCATCTCTCTACCACTAATATTTTGGCTTTAAGTGAGTCTATGTTCTTAATATTTATGCTTGAAGGACATGTTATAAAAGTGTGAGATGACTTAGAATATACTAAGATGGGATTATGGTGGGTTAAAAAAATCATAATTAAAAGTGCTGTTTAGTGAGGTTTCTGTGAGCAGGAAAGGTTGGGATAGAAGTGAAGTTGGGGTGATCACTGAACCATCAGGCTCTGCTATAATCCTCCACATGTTCAATTTTTTATCTCCTCTGTGAGAAGAGACATAGACATCTACTCAGGCTTCTAAAGGTACAAAGTGGAGGTACTTGTTAATGTGTTGGATGACATAGCCAACATGTGAAAGATAATTTTCACACACTATAACAGCAAACCGAAACAGGCTGGATGAAACTAAAAATAAATATTAAACTCTGCCTATAGATTAAAATTAAATCTCACAAGGAACAGTTAGGTGTAATGTAGCTTGACACATACTTTTATAAAACAACTTGGAGATTTTCATCAACTACAAAGTGAGTAAGAACCGGTAGGATGACACTGCTGCTGATATGCTCCTGCACCATGGGGCTTGCCTGGTGCATCCAGATGGGAGCAGGCAGGCGTGCTTCCCTTGCCATTAATGGGAGACTGCATCTGAGGCGAAGTCACATATTTTATAAGAGAGGGGCAAATTAGAGCTGCAATGCCATATTTTATGAAGAACAGCTGGATAAACAAACTTAGGATGTTTGATTTCTAAATGCATAACTGTAAATCTTTTTCTAACTTTAGAGTCATTTTTTATATGGAAAAGAGAGGATATGTGTTTTTTATGAACTCAGAGAACCAAATTGAGACCATAGATAGAGGTGGCTAGACAACTGATTTTAGCCTAATAGAGCATTTGAAAATTCAGAGCTATCCATAAATGAAATGAGTGGCAGAGTTAGTTACATACATTGAAGATTTACTTTCTCCCAGACCTTGCATGCTTTATAGGCATGTGTTATTATCATTTCTCTTTGTAGATGAGAAAAACTATGATAGTGAAGCAACTATTTTATGTAAGAACACACAACTGTCTAGAGACAAAATGTGAATTCAGGGAAATCTGATTCTAAATAAAGATCTCCGAAAATCCTCTCCCCCATGAAAAAAAATGAGAACACTGGCAAAAAAAAAGTCAAAATAAACTTTTCAGAACTCTGGACATTAGAGACTTGAAGCAGTTAGAAAAACATACATTTAGACAAAAGCTAAATATCAGTAAGAATAATGTGTTTTGTGGCATTTGAACTTGCCCTGTTTCTACCTCCTTCTACCTTAAAACATGGCAGACTTTAAAACCAAAAGCCAATAATCGCAGTAAAAACCAGCAGCCTGGAAGCCACTAGAAAGAGAACATATTTGGGGTTCTTTCAAAGCCCATTTTCAAGAGAATAGACATTATTTGACTTGCTCAGTGGTTCCCTGGACGGTAATGCCATATGGGTGGAAAGTCTCATAAGTGCTGAAGCAGGAGACTGGAGCCTCGGCCAGTTACTGTTTAATAAATAGAATATAGAAAGAAGAATATGGTTAGGAATAAGTAGCATGAGTGATTAGTTATTAATCTTAGTGAACATTAAGCCTTGATTAAAACCTTCTTGGACTTTATGCATGATTATCTAAGAACTTTGGGTTGCTGTGGTCAGGGATTGATAGGGGACACTATGGAATGTGGCCACGAGGCAAGAGCATTAATACCTGTCAAACGTCAACTGGTAGCCATCAGCAGGGACAACCTGCTGAATGCCGAAACCAAGCCCTCTATCACACCTGCATAAGGGTTGCTGCAAAGCAGCTAAAATCTCTGTGGTAGCACCAGTGCTTGGGGAAGCACCTGCTACTCAGCAGACCTTGGAAGGGAACATCCCTGTCTTTGGGCGAGTCAGAGAACACTCCACTTCCCCACGCTCTTGTGGAAGGACTAGTATCAGTCAGCCCAACCCGCAGCTACCCGAGGGATTAATTGTCTCTAGGTGGTGCTGTGCTATACTGGTTACAATCTGTGTCTGCTTTCACTCCCTACTTCTGCACCTGGTTCCTCTTTTGTAGATAGCAAGACGTAGCATAATTCTTGAAGCCTTTGTTCTTACTGGACGGACGTAACATAAAGTGCTGACGCATCTCGCTGCCCCATGCTTCGGCTACTTGAAAGCCCGGGGCCCCTTGATCCTTAGACATGTGATCACCCTACTGCCCCTGTTTTGTGTCTAATAAAAGAGTGTCCAGGCACTCGGGGCCACTATTGGTCTCTGCATACTGGTGGTAGTGGTCCCCTGGGCACAACTCTTTTTCTCTTGATTTCATCATATCCTGTGTTTATTTCTACAGTCTCTCGTCTCTGCACCTGTAGAGAATACCCTCTAGACCCAGCAGGGTTGGACCCTACAATGCCATCTTTATTCAACCAGACCTGGAGCTTGGCCAGTGTGAAGAGTCTTTTCTCCAGGGACATATGTCAAAAACAATCAGAGGTAATTACTTAATATCACAGCTTCCTGAGGTGGTGAGTAGTAGTTGTGGAAATAAACTGAGCAAAAACATTTAAAAGGAGAAGTTGGGGGGGGTAGGGGTGAGATGTCCAGAAATGGCTTTGAAAAGCTCCAAGATGTTTATGGAAAACTAGAAGGCCATATGCCTTTATAGGCTGTGCACAGATACGGGGTTATGCACATGCTTAGGAAAGACCACAGAAGGCCCTAAGCTCTCATCTTTGGCTAATTTTGAGGCTTCGTCTAAACAGGAACTGAAGAGTATGAGAGCTGTAAAATACACAATGAGCATTGAAGTGGCACCCTAACAAGCATACAGATTCCTTTGGAAAAGACTGGGAGACTTACAGTTTTCGGGAATTCAAGAAAATCTCTGTCCAATCACTAGCCACATATGACAAAAGTATAAACTGTAGAATTAGTTCAAAGAAGTTACCAAAACAACAATAACAACAACAAAACTTGGGGAAAAGAGAATGTGATTGCTAGCGCTGCCACATTATAGTATTAAAAATGTCCAAGTCTCAACACAGTATCATAAAACATATGAGGAAACAAGAAAATATGGCCCATACACGGAGGAGAAAAGCAGTCAATAGAAACTGTCTCTAAAGAAGCCCAGACATTAGATGATACAAAGATATTTTACAACAGTTATTTTAAATATGTTCAAAGATCTAAAAGAACTGATAGACAAGGAGCAAAAGGAAACCAGAAGATGTTACAACAATATAGTGTATCCATAGATAGAAATTATAAGAGGAAACAGATAGAAATTTTGGAGTTGAAAAGTGACAAAACTCATTACAGAAATTCACCAGCAGATTTGAGCAGTAGATAGAAGGCAAAAGCAAAGATAACTCCATTGAAATGATCCAATCTAGAGTAGAAGAAATGATAAGAGAAACGAAAATGAATAGAGCCTTCGAAATCTATGAGACATCAAGGCTACCAAAATATGCTTAATAGGAGTTCTTGAAGGAGAAAAGAGAGAGAACATAATACACGTAACAGTCAAACATTTACTAAATTTGATTAAAAAAAATTAATTGGCACACCTAGGAAGCTAAACATACTCCAAGTAGGATAAAATTAAAGAGAACCACATCCACTCACACCATAATTTGATTATCTATAGCCAAAGGCAGAGAGAGAATTGTGCGTAATAAATATATGAAATGTTTGTCAATCAAAACAAATATACAATTTTAAAAATGCATGTAAAGAGATACCGCTTCATATTAGGATCCTATACTTAAAAAACAGATAGTATCAAGTGTTGAAGATGATGTGAAGAAATTGAAACTCTCATATAGTGCTGATGGGAATATAAAATGGAGGGGCCACTTGAAAAACAGTTTGGCAGGGCTTAGAAAATTTAAACATAAAGCTAGCATATAACCAAACAAACCTATTCCTAGAAATATTCTCAATATACATAAAAGTATGTATGTACACAAAAACTTGTATATGAATGTTCTAGAAGCATTATTTATAATAATTAAAAAGTGCAAACAACCCAAATGTCCATCAACAAAAGAATGTACAAGCAAAATGTGATATAGTCATACAATGAGACATTCAGTTATAGAAAGAAATAAAATATAGGCTACAACAGGGTGAACCTTTAAAATATTATGCCAAGTGACAGAAGTTAGACACAGAAGTTCATATACTGCATGATTCTATTTATATTAAATGTCCAGAATAGTCAAATCCATAGAGACAGAAAGTAGTTTAGTGGTTGCCAAGGGCTGTGAGGAAGAGGGAATGAGGAGTGGTTACTAATTGGTACAGGGTTTCTGTCTGCAATAATAAAAATATTCTGTAAGTAGATAATGCTGGTGGTTGTACAACACTGTGAATATCCTGAAAAATCACTGAATTAGGTACTTTAAAATGTTGAATTTTATGTCATGTAAATTATATCAACATCAAAAATCCCCACTGAGGAGCATTCTATAATTTACATGACCAGTAATCATCAAAACTGTCATGGTCACCAAAACCACAAAAAATCTGATAAACTATTACAACAATGATGAGTCTAAGGAGAATTGACTGCTAAATGTTAACCACTAACCTGGATGGTATCCCAGACCTTAAGAAAGGACATAAAACTCAATAAAGGAAAAACTGGGGAAGTGTAAACTATTGGACTTTGTTAACAATTACATATCTATATTAGTTCATTAATCAGGCCAAATGTACTATAATTACCAAAGATATTAATAAAAGGCTTACTGAATGTGGAGTATATGGGGACCCTTTGATCTGTCTTAAATATAGTTTTATGAATCTAAAATTGTTAATTAAGTAAAAAAGAAACAATTGAAGCATAGCAGTTGGTTAAAACATTGTTTAGGCAGAAGGACATTGTCGAGTGAAGAATGATCCAGAGAGGTTTGAATCCCTGATACTAGATATTTTTCAAATTTACCAGTACTTACCTGCCTGGGAAAGGAACTTAGGGAGGTAATATAATGTGGTAGAAAGAAAATAAGTCTAAAGGATAAAAGACGTACATTTGAATCTCAACTGTTACTAAAGTGAGGGAGTGTTTTGTTTGCTTGCTTGTTTTCATTTATCCTCTATGAACCTCTGCTTTCTGACTTACACTGTGGAAGTAATGATACATGATTTAAAGCATTGTGCAAAAGATTACATGAAAAGCTATGGGCAAAGTTTTGGCCTTAAGATTTAGATTATAGTAAGTGCATAACAATGTTTCCTTTTTAACTGACTAAAAACAGTTTATTTAAAATTATTAATTTAGAAAGTACACTTAGGGTTTTTCCTGCAGGTTTCTTATGATGTATTTAAGGTTACAGATTTTGGACACATCTGTCAAGAGGTAAAATGAAGTCTGATGCGATCCAATATGTTTGATTTTAAAATGTATAAGCCAAGCTATTGGCAGCAATCAGCTGGGTCTGGACATGAAGTTCTGAATGGCTCATTATTTTACTGGATCACTAACATGCCAAATTCTAAATAAAATTTGGATTTTTTTTTTAATTTCGATTTTTAGTTTTCATTCCAGCAGTGCAGATGTCTGTAGCCATCTTCATTATTTCTATCAGCTGTTGGTTTATGGCATTACATTCACCTCTATTTCTTGTTCCAAGTCATGCTCATTTCATGTCTGTACATTCAGCCAAAGATGGACGGTAAGCCTATTTCCCATACTGGGAATGGTATTTGCTAATTTATCCACCCTGATCTTAACATCTGCTTCCCTCTTTATGTATTGAGAGAATTGCACTTAATGGACATGCTGGTCAGTCTTTTCAGACGCATTTCAGACTGGATGGAGGCTTCCCTCATTTCTCCTGGTCTGTTTCCAGACTTGCTCCGAGTGCATTGCCTGCAGCCTACATCTCTTAATTACCTATGCCCCTACTGGCATTTATTACTATTCTTGTAAATCCTCATTACCTGCTCGTCATTTAGGCCTGCACAATTGTGTGCAAAAGGATCCAAGAGGACGCCTCACCATTGTGTGGCTGTAATTATCCGGGAAGCACAATAACGACTCTGGACCCTGCTGTTTTTGTGCAGTAATTAACAGGTGGCAAGCTTTGACTGCAACATTTTCCCCAACAGTTACTGGAGAAAACACTGACATCTGGGTAAATAGATTCAACATTGAAAAATGGCTCTGAAAGGGCCTCCTCATATGACCCTGTCATTAGCCTGAGTTTGCCAAGTTTCAATGCACTATATACATTTAGTACAGGAATTAAGGTTATGCCTTTTGGAGTCATTCTATGTGTATTCAGATTCTGGCTCTCCCTCTCTCTGCCACATGATGAGATCTTTATAAGGATTAGCTTCCATTATTATGATATTGAAGGCAACATGGTATAGCCTTTGCTTCCAGCTTCTTAACATGTCATTCAAATCCCTTAATTGTCTGATGCTAGCTGTGCTTCAGCTACCTCTACTGTGACTTTCTCTAGATATTCTGGACCACTTGCCATTCCCAAATGTGCCCTGCACAACAGTAAATTCCAACAACTATTATTATTATTTTAATTACTCTTTTTTATTGCTAGGAATACCCCATTCTTTTTTCCAGTATCCTAGGCTTCTATGCATCCTTTAATTTGAAAACACCCTTTTTTAGATTTCTTTAACTTCATCTGCACCCCCAAACTTTATTGTCTTGCTTAGCCTTAGATGACAACTTGGCAACTGACTCTGTATTTTCCCCCGATGCTCAAGACCAGACATACTCTGATCCCCTCACTATAGTCCAAGACTTAGATGAAATGCCATGCTATGGACAATGGGATCTAGCTTCACAGTGGCTTTCAGAGAGGGCAGAAGGTTCTGGGGAGTTACTTACCTGTGAGCATACTTTGACTGAAAGAAGAAAGAATATGAGAAGAACCTGGAAGGTAAACATGTCTTTCTTCCTCTTCATTAGACTATGCCAAACATGACCTTCTTCCATATAGGAGGCACATTGCGTGGCCAGGAGGGCTGTCTGAGGAATGGTGAGCTGGGTCTCTCTGAGACTTGTCATAGAACAATGGCAAGCATGGCAATTAGTATATTTTACTTTGCTTTTCCTCCTTGCTTGCCTCATTTTATGTTTGCCTTGCTCTTGCTGCAGTGGGGCTGTACTTCCCAACAAAGCAGTAGCACTTAATGTTTCGCCTCTATATTAGTCCATTTTCATGCTGCTAATAAAGACATACCCGAGGAACACATCATATCTTACCTGATGGCAGGGAAGAGAAGAGAGTTTATGCAGGGAAACTCCCCTTTATAAAACTATCAGATTTCATGAGACTTACTCACTATCGTGAGAAAAATCCACCTCTGTGTTTCAGTTACCTCCCACTGGGCCCCTTCCACAACACGTGAGAACTGTGGGAGCTACAATCAAGGTGAGATCTGGATGAAGACACAGCCAAACCATATCAGCCTCCAGTTCTATTTTCTAGAGAAACCAAGCTATGACACTTCCAGACTCGTCTTAAATGTCATCTTGTGTGTGGTGCTCTCAGTAAATACACATTCCCCATCTTGCTTTCCATGTCTGGGGTAGTAATTCAGTGACATCAATGAACAATCAACTGGTTATATTGAAATTCAGGAATATCTCATAGTAAGAACATTGTGCGATGAGAAAAAAAATAATTTTTATCACTAAACCTAGTGAACAAAACTGCTTCCAGCTTTAGATCTTGAATTTATTAGACTCCCATTGTTCTAACAAATAAATGAAAAAGAAGGAAGGGCTAGCCATTCTGAAGAAGGAGCCAGAGTTTCTGAGTTCTTTTTCTGGGCCTTTCATTTATTGAGTAAAAGCCTACTACAGTCAGGCCATGCACTAAGTAAGGAAGACATAGCTACTGCAGTGTGACCTCAGGGAGATCGCAGTCTAGTGTGAAAATTGAAGACAGGAATAGGCTCTCACACTGCACAGTGGCAAGTGCTTTTGTGTAGATATATTCTTAGAGAAATGATAGTATTTAAGAGGGGCCACCTACTTCACATAGGTGGAAAAAAGTGTCATGCAACGGTTCTCATAGAAAGTTAAATCTAAGCTAAGACCTGAAAAAAGAGTCTAAGCTACTCAGCTGATTGGAAAAGATATGAGTAGGAAGAAACAATTCTGGCCAAGAGAATGGCATAGGCAAAGGCATAGAGTGAAAAGGAGAATATGAAAATAAAGAGCTGTCAATAATTTCACATTGATGGGGTATGTATTCTGAGATGGGGAGGACTGGTGAGAGAAGAGGCTGAATAAATAATAATACTTTTTTTTCTACTCTTAGAATAAGTAATTAAGACTCTATTGTGTTTAATGTGCCTTCCAGGTTTTATAAACCATGACTTTATGCACAGGAAATGGTGAAGAAAGCTGTGACCCCAAGTGCCTAATGACCTTCAGCTGTTTAAGATAGAAAGAATAGGTCTGATATTGTACATAAGAGGTAACATCACACTCTCCTTTATAGATGCAAATGGAAGCTTTTAATCATGAACAAAAGGTACTGCACAGTGACCGTTCTTGAAGGAAATGCAAACTTTTGTTATTATTTTAATCTAAAAGTCCAGTATGATGAGGCTACTATCTGGCCCAAAGAGTTCTATACAACTACTCAAGGGCTTCCACATATGAGTAGTTGTGTTTTAATTTCTAGGGAGAACCCAAGAACTGTCCCTTCAAATATTATTATCCAAAAAGATAGGTCCAGAAAAACAGAGTTCTTCAGACTGCTTCAGAGCCATCAGAGTCAGGGTACATATTGAAATCCTTTGGGCATCATAATTGGGACCCAGCATAGCGGGAGTTGAAAGTTTCCATGGGAAAGGGGAAGGGAACCAATGTTGCTTTTCTTTCTTAGGAAACACATTTACTTCTCTCTCTTGCCCCATATGTCAGCTATGGTGACATAACCTATGCAGGTGCCCTATTAGAAAAGGTAGGGCTAGGGCAGAAACAGGGAAAGGAAAGCATGAAAGGGGAGCCTTTTGAGAAATAAGAGCAAAAGAAGCCTCTGGGGATGTTACTAAATGTTCCAGCTTAGCTCACTAGAGTAGAAGAACTGGTGGGCTGTTGAAAACCTCACTGATTAGAAATAACAACTTTTATTTCCTCTGGCATGTCCACTATACTTATTACTTACGGGATATAAGCATGGCAGTGTCTTTGGCTGACCAATCAGAATGAGAATTCTATCCATCTCTTTTCAAGAAACAGAATTCATCATCCCATGTGTTTTTTCCCAGTAATTCTTTAAGAATTATCCAAAACAGGAAATATTAACTTTTTCTTGAAGCTTAGAGTTCTGAAGGATAGTAAGTAACAAAACTGGAAACCTATGCTGTTAAATTGACCCATAGTTTATCCAGGAGCAGGAGCAAATAATTCAATAAATTGGTTTTATAGGAGTTGAAGTAAGAAAATATACAGCTTCTTTCTGTTTACATCCTACCAACCAAATGGAATTTTTAATCAAGTAAATAATTGTTATTGATATTATTTGTATTATAAATATACTCATTGAGTAAATTAGGGTGAATGTCTATGGTCACCGTGCTAGGATAGAACTAGAAAATATATTAAAATCAGAACAGTGAGTGTGAGATTCAAAGCCAGACAACCTGGGGTCAAAAGTCAATGGGTCTCAATCTTCCCTTCTTCCTTAACATTAAAATATATATTTAATCCACAATTTATACTTGCATATGCTTATATTGTACAAAGTGATATTATGATTTATGGATATAATATGGAATACTTATATCACGCTAGTTAACATACCCATCATCTCAAATACTTAACTTTTTTTGTGGTAAGAACATTTGGAATTTACTCTTTTAGAACTTTTGAAATGAACAATACTCTATTATTAACTCTATTTACTATTATGTGCTATAGATCTTTTAAAAAACGTATTTCTACTATCTGACAGCGATTTTACCATCTTTTGACCATCACCTTCCCATTCTCCCCACCCCATAGCCTCTGTAATCAGCATTCTACTCTCTGCTTTTATGAGTTTGATACTTATATTGTGCAATATTTGTCTTTTTGTGCTTGACTTATTTCACTTAAAAGAATGTTCTTCAATTCCATGCATGTCATTACAAATAATAAAATTTTCTATTTTTAAGGCTGAATAGTATTCCATTGTGTGTATACATATATATTTAAATATATATGTATATTATATATACAGTTTTTAATTCATTTTGAGTTGATTTTTCAATTCAAATATATGTATATATATACATATATATATTTCAACTCAAATATATGTATATTATATGTTTAAATATATATGTATATTTTATATACAGTTTTTAATTCATTTTGAGTTGATTTTTCCATATGATTTGAGATAAGAATACAATTTCATTCTTTGGCATGTGGAAATCCAGTTTTCCCAATGGCATTTATTGAAAAGACTATCCTTTTCCCGTTGAGTATTCTTGCAAACCTTTGTTGAAAGTTGATAGACCATATGTACCATGCATAAACCCATATTTATTTCTAGGTTCTCTATCCAGTTCCATTGATTGATTGGTGTATCTACTTTTTTTTTTTTTTTGCCATACCATGCTGTTTTAATTACTATAGTCTCATAGTTTGAAAACAGGTAGTGTGATACCTGAAGCTTTGTTCTTTTGCTCATGATTTCTTTACCTACTTGGGGTTTTGGTAGTTCCATATGAATTTTAAGATTGCTTTTTCCATTTATATGAAAAATGACATTGGAATTTTGATAGGAATTACATGGAATTTGTGAACTGCTTTGGATAGCATGGACATTTTAAAAATATTATTTCTTCTAATCTGTAAATGTGAGATATATTTTCACTTTTTTGTATCTTTTTCAACTTCTTCCATCAATCTTTAACAATTTTCAGTATACAGGTTTTTCACCTCCTTGGTTAAATATATTTCTAAGTATTTTTTTGTTATTGTTGCTATTGTAAGTGGAATTATTCTCTTGATTGTTTTTTCAGATAGTTCATTGCTAGTGTTTAGATATTCCACTGATTTTGTGTGTTGATTTTGAATTCAGCAAATTTACTGACTACCTCCTCCTCCCTTCCCAACCCAGAGACAATTGGCCATTCTTTTTTGTCACTATATGTGCCATATGTTATCACACGTGGAACATGAGCCTTTTTACCTCATTAACTGTAAGTTCTTTAAGGTCAGAAACTCAACCTTGGCAATAACAAATGTTTCAAGAAGGAAGGGAGGAAAAGAAGGAGGAGAAAAGGAGGTGTTATTATCAATTTTACAGCCAAGTAAGTTTGCATTCAGATAGGTTAAAGGCATGTTTATGTGCTATTTTTTATTTCCAGGCATAAAACATGAAGCTGACGCTTAGGGAATTTAAGCTCACTTATTCCAAAAGCTCCTGATTAAAATTCAAACCTAGGGCTTTTAACAACAAATCCACTATACCCTCAATGTAGGGGATTCCACTTCATATTAGTTAAGAGCTTGAGCAATGAGTCAGATACTCTTGTTTAATGCCTTGTGTTTATTGAATGTTATGCAGCAGCTGAAGAGCCAAGCTCATTTTCCTCCTAGGTCAGAAAACAACTGGAAGCTTCTCTTCATAACACTCCAAGTATTATCTCATCAGCATCCTCATCAGCATCAGATTTAAGTCTAAGTAGCCCCAAGGTAGTTATTATTACCCTCATTTTTTGTATGATGAAGCAAGTAATAGAAGTTATCTACTTCTGGGTCACACTGCTAGTGAGCAATAAAAGTAGGATTCTAATAGAAATAGAATACTAATTCAGATCTACTTGACTCTAAGTGTCCAGCTCATCTTCAGGGCTTGTCCTGGTTCCAGAGTCTAAGAGCAATCACATTTGTGGTGTTCTTCAAAGTGAAATGCTGGAGCTTAGAGAACATTCCTGTCTTCACTCCTTTCAACATTTCTCTCTCATTCTCTCCTTCTCTATCTGCCTGTCTCTCTGTCACATACACACATCAAATAAGAACTTTGCCCAGGATTGAGCACCACCATAAGGTCTAAAACCTTATATTTGTCTATATTCCTTATAGACAAAAATCTGTCCCCTTCTGAGACCTAAGAGATTCAGGGATCATACTTCTTCTCCACAGTTATGGTAGTCACTTGCTTCTGTAGAATCAAAAGTTAATAGGGAAAGCTTCAGATCCCAGTTTTATTGATTCTCAAAGAACTTTTTGGTATTTATTTTCCAAAAGGCTCCAGATTTCTAACTACAGCTGTCCACTCAAATGCCCACTAAAATAATCTGTTGGATGAAGGCTAGTATTGATGAAACTGTAGGAATAACTCCTTCATTTTTTTTTCAAGTAAGGCTAGGAAAGTAATTGGATTGACCCCTGAAAGCAAATCCCAACTCCCACTGGAAGGCAGGGCAACATCCTAATATCGTGCACCTGTTACCAAGACTGCTGTGCAAGTTGCTGCCAAGAATTATAAATCTTTTACTAACCTTTCTTGAAAGCCTATCACTCCCCTGCCCTTTCACTTGAAGGATGTGCCTGACTCTCAGTGCTATAAATGTTGAGTGTATTCTAATTGATTATCTGAGGCCAAGAGCTTTCATAAACGAGAATCATGAAGTGAATTTCTTGAGTAAGTTCTAATTTTCAAGTGCACTTAAAAACAGAATTAAAAGAATGATATATATTCAACAACATCTAAAAATAATTTAAATAGCCACACATATTAATAGCCATGGACATTATTATTTATAGCATGTCAGCCCTATACTATCACTTTAATTGTTAACTTTTAAATTGACAAATAAAATTGTACACAATTTATGGTGTACAACATGACTGCTTGACGTATGTATACTTTGTGGAATGGCTAAATCAAGCTAATTAACACATGCATTATTTCACGTGCTTGCCATTTTTTCTAAGAATATTTAAATCTATTCTTTCAGCCATTTTCAAGTGCACAATACATATATTAATTATAGTCACTGTACGGTAAAATCGGTCTCCTAAACTTATTCCTCCTGTCTAATTAAAATTTTGTAACCTTTGACCAAGATCTCCTCGATCCCCCTGGCTCCCAGGCCCTGGTAAAACCACTCTATTCTCTATTTCTATGAATTTGGCTTTTTAATATTTCACATAAGTGACACCATGTGGTATATTTTTAATATTTCACATAAGTGACACCATGTCTTTCTTCTTTGCCTGGCTTATTTCACTTAGTACGATGTCCTTTAGGTTCATCTCTATTGTCACAAACAACAGAATTTCCTTCATTTTTAAGACCGACTAGTATTCCATTCAGTATATACCGCATTTTAAAAATCCATTCATCCACTGATAGATGCTTAACTGATTCCATATCTTGGCTACTGTGAAGAGTGCTGCAATGAACATGGGAGTGCAGATATTCCCTCAACTAATTGTCTTTTCTTTGGCTTTAAAGCCAGTAGTGGGATTGCTAGATTGTATAATAGTTGTATGTTTACTTCTGGATGATACGCCATACTGTTTTCTATAATGGCTGTACTAATTTACATTACCACCAATAGAGTACCAGTGCTCCTTTTACTCCACTTCTTCAACACCACTTGTTATTTTTTTTCTTTTTGATAATGGTTATTCTGACAGGTATGAGGTGATATCTCATTGCAGCTTTAATTTTCATTTTCCCTGAGGATTTGTGATGTTGAGCACTTTTTCAGATACTTGTATGTCTTTTTTTTTTAATATCTATTCAGATCCTTTGCCTATTTTTAAATTGAATTATTTGGTTTTATTTTTGTTTTTTTTTTGGCTATTGAATTTTAAATTCCTTATATATTTTAGATATTAACTCCTTATCAAATATATGGCTTACAAATATTCTTTTTAATTCTGCAGGTTGTCTTTCTCCTGTGTTGATTATTTCCTTTGCTGTGCAGAAGCTTTTTAGTTTTGATATAATCTTATTTGTCTGCTTTTGATTTTGTTGTCTGTGCTTTTGTATTTATATCCAAAAAATCATTGCCCATACAGCTGTGATAGAGACTTTCTCATATATTTTTTCCTAGTAGTTTTATAGCTTCAGGTGTTGCATTTCAGTCTTGTTTAATTTATTTTTAATTTTTTAATTTTTGTGGGTACATAGTAGGTATACATATTATGGGGTGTGTAAGATATTTTGACATAGGCATACAAGACATAATAATCACTCAGTGTAAATGAGGTATCCAACATTTAATTATTTAATTCATTTTGAATTGATTTTTGTATTTGGTGTGAGAAGAGGTTTGAATTGCTTTCTTCTGCATATGCATATTGTTTTTCAAAAGCCATTTATTAAAGAGATTATCCTTTGCCCATTGTTTTTAGAAACTTTGTCTAAAAACAGTTGACCATAAATGTGTGGCTATCCCATGTTTATGGCTTTAAAGAATTAATATTTTTAAAATATTTATACTAACCAAAACGATTTACAGATTCAATGCAATCCCTATCAAAATTCCAATGATCTTTCTCACAGGTATGGAAAAAACAAACCTCAAATTTATATGCAGTTCCAGAAAATTAAATAGGCAAAGCAATCTTGGGGAAAAAAAAAAAAGGAAAAAAGAGAAAGAAAAAGTTGGAGGCATTACACTACCTATTTCACGATATACCACAAATCTATAGTAATCAAAATAGCATGGTACTGACAGACAAACAGACTCATGGACCAAAGGGACAGAATAGAGAGCTCTGAAATAAATCCATACATTTACAGTCAATTAATTTCATACTATCAATTTCTAACCTATATATAGTGTTCTCAATAAGACTTTATGAAAGGGTTATAAATACTTTTATTCTCACTTTACAGATGACGAAACTGAGACTCATGGAAATTGTTATCTTCTAAGGGCCCAGAGACACATAGTTGAAGTTCAAACCATGTTGAAATAAGTGAATTATGTGATTTTTCATAAACGTTTACTCTCTTTATTAATACTTAGTTTATTTCACTATCTCTACTATCTCTAACAGGTCACTAATCTATTTCTGTACCTTTGAAATTCTACTGTGTTATGAAACTTAACAGTTATATTCAATTCAACAATTATTTATTGACTTTCTGCCACATATAAACATACAATATTGTGTCTTTTGGGCATTTAAAAATGATGTCAGAAAGCATCTTGTTTATAAAGTAGCTAAACTTTTATATATAATCTTGGTTTCTTTTCTAAATGTTTCATTTATATTAATGATAAGAACTTTAAATGTATTTACAACTTACCATGTTCTAGAAAATTTTGCATATTATTTTATTTAATCCTTACAACAATTCTGCCATACCCACTTCATAAAGTGACTTAAATCATCAAGGTTGGTACCACAGGCACAGTTGGATTCTAGAACTTTCCAGCTCTTAATTTTAGTGGACATTTGTCAATGTCTGGGAGAATTTTTTTATTGTCACAATTTAAGGAGATTGGCATCTAGTGGGTGGAGGCAAGAGATGCTGTTAAAATCCTACAATGTTCAGGTAGTCTCTGACACTAAAAATGTCAATACTGTTGAGGTTCAGAAACTCTGTAGTATACTGGAAAGTTTTCTAAGAACAAGTATTATATTTTACACATTTTTAGTAACAGATATGTTTATAAAGTTGTTGAATCTTATAGCCAGCATATCAATAAATACTGAATTTCTGTTATGTATGCACAGGGTTTTGCTTTAGGTATTATTTCATTTATTTAATTATCCAATGTTTATTGGAAGCACAGTTTCTAATCACTAGGAATTAGACACACTCATATACTGAGTGTTCTAATATGTGCAAAAGGGGTTTTGAGACTGTTTGCAGAGCAAGTAGGCAAGTTAACCCATATGGTTGTTAGCATAAATTCAGTAGAATGCTTTTGTTGTTGTAAGAGTGCTTTTTTTTTTTTTCTTTTAGGAGCTTCAAAGAGAGACAAGAAAGATAACACAGAGAAAAAAAGAAATGACATGTGTTCTCATGCTGCTAAGAAAGACATAACCAAGACTGGGTAATTTATAAAGAAAAAGAGGTTTAATGGACTCACAGTTCCACATGGCTGAGGAGGCCTCACAGTCATGGCAGAAGGCAAAGGTGGAGCAAAGTGACATCTTACATGGTGGCAAACAAGAGAGAGCATGTGCAGGGGAACTTCTCTTTATAAAACCATCAGACTTCATGAGGCTTAGTCACTGTCATTAGAGCAGCATGAGAAAGACCCACCCCCATAATTCAATTACCTCCCACCAGGTCCCTCCCATGCACATGGGAATTATAGGAGCTACCATTCAAGATTTGGGTGAGGACACAGCCAAACCACATCAACATGTTAACTTCTTCCTGTACAGCAGGAAGGACTGAGTACCTACAAAGTCTGGTGAAATTTAGGGCCCAAGTGCTTTTATTTTGCAGCCTAAGAGCTCAAGTATAGCCCTGAGTAGGCAGGAAGAGGGAGCATCTTCCTCGATATTCTGTCCCAGAGCGTCTTCTACCCTGGCCACCATAAGAGCTCAACATGGTCTCCAAGAGGATTTACAAGCTCATAGAAGCAGAGTTTTAGAAGCATCTGGTGACATTGGCAGTGGTGAAACCCTCAGCAGAGGCTGTGCTTGATCGCTCCAGAGACATTTAAGGGATTTTGGAGGTAAATAAAGACTGTCTTGAGAAGAGTTGGTCAGGCCAAGGCCCTGAAAATCATTGCATTTTGAACGGGCTGATAAAATGATAGTATTTAAGCAAAGTCTCCTGAAAACTGGGATGTTTGGATTTCACAAGTGAAAGATATAGACATGCCCTCAGGAGATTTACAATGGAATTAGAAAGAGGTAATATGCACATACTTGTAGGGGAAAATGTTATTTATTCATCAACTATAATATATAATACCTCTGCTAGATACTTCACATAACATGTGAAATTATTATTCCACTCACTTCTCTCCACAATAATTGAAGATGGATATCAATATACTTACTTTATAGACAAGGAAACTACAACTCAAAAATGTTATGACTCAAAGATCAAACAGTTTCCCAGGTATCATTGCTCTTTTTTAGTTTGAGACCTTCATATATTTTATTATTTTTTGCTGAAATATTTCTGTCCACCTTTGCTAACTGGCTAACTCCTCCTCATTCTATTAACTTTAGCTTAGAGGTTTCTCTGACCCATCAAGCTTGGATCAATATTCTCTTATATGCTTATGGGATTCTTTTTTTCTTTTTACTTTGTGTGATAATCCAAGCTTTATTATTCTTGATGCCTTCAATTTTATTAATCTTTATTTTCTCTGCTAAATTGAAAGCCTCTTAGGCAAGGGTGATGACTTCTTTGTTCACCTTTGTATTCTTAGTCTATGCAACCGCTTTGGGTTTACAGTAAGCCTTCAATACAATTTGTTGATGAAATGCCTAATGACTGAGGTACAGGGAACATAAGAAAGTAGAATTTTGTATAGCCCCAGAGAATACAAAGGGAATTAAAACAAACAAATGGAAAGCTAAAATGTTACCAGGTATAAAATAGAAAATACCAGCTATGTCATTTGAACTTTGTTCAGCAGACAATGGGAGCCACTGATGATTTAGATCAGGGGAGTGGCTTCATTAGCTTTATTCTTCTTAGTGATCTTCTGGAAGCTCCATGCATGTTGATTCACAATAGGAGAAAGTAGAGATGGAGAGTTCCATTAGGTGGGTGTTGCAACCACTACAGTTGGTGGTAATGGGATCTAAAGTATGACACAACAGAAAGAGGAAGGAAGGGACTATGATGGGAGCTATTTCAGTGACATAATTGAAAAGGACAAAAACAGACATGCTAGAGCAAGAAGGAACATGTTGTCAGAGAAAATTTCTATTTTCAAACATGATGTTTAGAAGGATGGTAAGGTCATTAACAGAAACATGAAATAGTTTTAAGGGTAAGAGAATGAGCTCATGTATGATTGTTCTCTATGGGTTTGTCTCTGGCTGTCTTTTCTTCCTTCTCCCACTACTCTCTGTTAGTCAAATCATTTCATTTCAGGGTTAGGGGAGGTAAATTGAAACCAGCGTAGTATCATAGAATGACGGGAAAAGTGTGCTTAGGGAGCATTAATGCATCAGGTTCAAATCCTGGTTCGACTTGTTTTTCCTCTCAGTAGCTTTGAGTAAGTCAGTAAATCTCAAAGCCCCTCAGTCTTCATCTATAAAAAAGAGGTACAATATATTCATAATAAAGCCATAATTAGGATTAATGATGATTTATTCATAGCTCCTTGTATATAATAAGTGATCAGTAATTTCTTAACCACATAGGTGATTAGGAATTCCAATGCCGAATAGTATTCCATAAGGAGATTTTATGGTCATTAAAATAGTGACCTGATGCTAAATGAAGTCTTTCTGCTTTGGGAGGCCTGGGTGAGAGAATTGCTTGAGACCAGGAGTTCAGGACCAGCAAGGGCAACATGGTGAGATCCCATCACTACAAACAATTTTTAAAAAGTAGCTAGGCCTGGTAACAAGCCTGTGTGGGCCCAGCTATTTTAGAGACTGAACAGGAGGATCACTTGACCCCAGGAGTGCAAGGCTGCAGTGAGCTATGATAACACCATTACACTCCAGCCTGGCCAACAGATTGAAACCTTGGCTCCAAAAACAATAACAAAAAATGAAGTCTTTCCACCTTGTCTTAGGTAGAAACTTTTCTCTAAATTAAATATTGTCATGATAATATAATTATTATCTTCATGACTGCTCATATAAATATTTTCATATTATAATTAATATTTAAAAGTGCCCAGTATATGTAAGAAAGGCTGTAAGTGCTTTTCTATTCCTTATATTTTCTTATATTTATATTCCTTATATTTTGACACACCACATAAAATGTATAAGTTAGAAATTGTTGCATAGCAACTACCATATTGAGCTCACAGTCCTGTGAGTTAGCACATTTTGTTGAACTCAACTGAACTGTTCTAGTCTGGGTTAGTCTTGGCTGATCTTGGTTGGATTTACTCATGTGTTTTAGGTTAGCTGACAAGTAGGCTAGAGCTGGCTAAAGTGGTATGACAGCTAGACTTCAAAGATGGACTTCAATGAACTATGTCTCCTGATAACCATGTCCTTCTACAGTTCCCTCTCACACTCAATCTGGTTGGCCATGTGACTTACTTTAACCAATAAAGTGCGGAAGAAGT
Source organism: Aotus nancymaae (assembly GCF_030222135.1). Lineage (NCBI taxonomy): Eukaryota > Metazoa > Chordata > Mammalia > Primates > Aotidae > Aotus > Aotus nancymaae. Next base: position 79,721,619 of record NW_026988450.1, on the reverse strand, counting down.
GACTGTGCAAATTTGAGGTAAGCTTAAGAAAGCCTGAACGCTGATTTTTGCTTTCTTGATCATCCTGAACTGGTAAGAAGTTCAGCTATCATACTGGAAAGATCATGTGGAGATACAGCAGAATATTCAAAAGGAAAGGCCTAAAATTGACACCCTATCATCAAAATTGAAAGAGCTAGAGGAGCAAGATCAAAAAAAATTCAAAAGCTAGAAGAAGACAAGAAATAATTAAGATCAGAGCATAACTGAAGGAGATAGAGACACAAAAAACCCTTCAAAAATCAATAAATCCAGGAGCTAGTGTTTTGAAAAGATCAACAAAATAGACCACTAGCAAGATTAATAAAAAGAAAAGAGAATAATCAAATAGATGCAATAAAAAACAATAAAGGGGATATGACCACAGATTGCACAGAAGTACAAATCACCATCAGAGATTACTACAAAAAAACTCTATGCACATAAACCAGTAAATCTGGAAGAAATGGATAAATTCCTAGACACTTGCACCCTCCCAAGCCTGAATCAGGAAGAAGTCAAAACCCTGAATAGACCAATAACAAGGGCTGAAGTTGAGGCAGCAATTAATAACCTACCAACCAACAAAAGCCCAGGTCCAGATGGGTTCACAGCTGAATTCTACCAGACATACAAAGAGGAGTTGGTACCACTCCTTCTGAAACTATCCCAAAAATCCAAAAAGAGGGACTCCTTCCCAAATCATATTATGAGACCAACATCATCCTGATACCAAAAATCGGCAGAGACTCAACAAGAAAAGAAATCTTGAGGCCAATATCCATGATGAACATAGATGCAAAAATCTTCAATAAAATACTGACAAACCAATTGCAACAGGACATCAAAAAGCTTATCCATCAGGATCAAGTAGGCTTCATCCCGGGGATAAAAGGCTGGTTCAACATATGCAAGTCTATAAACATAATTCACCACATAAACAGAACCAAAGACAAAAACCACATGGTTATCTCAATAGATGCAGAAAAGGCCTTCAACAAAATTCAACAGCCCTTTGTGCTAAAAACTCTCAATAAACTAGATGTCAATGGAATGGATCTCAAAATAATAAAAGCTATTTATGACAAAAACCACAGACAATAACATACTTAATGGACAAAAACTGGAAGCATTCCCTTAGAAATCTGGCACTAGACAAGGATGCCCTCTCTCACCACTCCTATTCAATATAGTATTGCCAGAGCAATCAGGCAAGAAAAAGAAATAAAGGGTGTTCAATTAGGAAAGGAGGAAGTCAAATTGTCTTTATTTGCAGATGACATGATTGTATATTTAGAAGACCCCCATCGTCTCAGTCCAGAATCTCCTTAAACTGATAAGCAACTTCAGCAAAGTCTCAGGATACAAAATCAATGTGCAGAAATCACAAGCATTCCTATACACCAATAACAGACTTAAAGAGAGTCAAATCAAGAATGAGCTGCCATTCACAATTGCTACAATAAGAATAAAATACCTAAGAATACAACTACCAAAGTATGTAAAGGACCTCTTCAAGGAGAACTATAAAACACTGCTCAAGGAAATAAGAGAGGACACAAACAGATGGAGAAACATTCCATGCTCATGGTTAGGAAGAATTAATATTGTGAAAATGGCCATACTGCCCAAAGTAATTTATAGATTCAATGCAATTCCCATCAAGCTACCTATGACCCTCTTCACAGAACTGGAAAAAAACACCTTAAACTTTATATGGAACCAAAAGAGAGCCCGCATAGCCAAGTCAATTCTAAGCAAAAAGAACAAAGCTGGAGGCATCACACTACCTGACTTCAAACTATACTACAAGCCTACAGTAATAAAAACATCATGGCACTGGCACCAAAACAGAGATATAGACCAATGGAACAGAACAGAAGCCTTGGAGGCAACACCACACATCTACAACCATCTGATCTTTGACAAACCTGACAAAAACAAGCAATAGGGAAAGGATTCCCTGTTTAATAAATGGTGTTGGGATAACTGGCTAGCCATATGCAGAAAGCAGAAACTAGACCCCTTCCTGACACCTTACACTAAAATTAACTCCAGATGGATTAAAGACTTAAACATAAGACCTAACACCATAAAAACCCTAGAAGAAAACCTAGGCAAAACCATTCAGGACATAGGCATAGGCAAGGACTTCATGACTAAAACACCAAAAGCATTGGCAATAAAAGCCAAAATAGACAAATGGGACCTAATTAAACGCCAGAGCTTCTGCACAGAAAAAAAAAACAAAAAACAAAAAACCAATCATTAGAGTGAATGGGTAACCAACACATGAAAAAATTTTGCAATCTACCCATCTGACAAAGGGCTAATATCCAGGATCTACAAAGAACTAAAACAGATTTACAAGAAAAAAACAAACAAACCCATTCAAAAGTGGGCCAAAGACATGAACGGACACTTTTCAAAAGAAGACATATATGAGGCCAACTAACATATGAAAAAATGCTCATCATCACTGGTCATTAGAGAAATGCAAATCAAAACCACATTGAGATATAATCTCATGCCAGTTAAAATGGAGATCTTTAAAAAATCTGGAGACAACAGATGCTGGAGAGGATGCGGAGAAATAGGAACTCTTTAACACTATTGGGAGTGTAAATTAGTTCAACCATTGTGGAAGACAGTGTGGCGATTCCTCAAGGACCTAGAGATAGAAATTCCATTTGACCCAGCAATCCCATTACTGGGTATATATCCAAAAGATTATAAATCATTCTATTATAAAGAAACACACGCACGTATGTTCACAGCAGCACTGTTTACAATAGCAAAGATCTGGAACCAACCCAATTGTCCATCAATGATAGACTGGACAAGGAAAATGTGGCACATATACACCAAGGAATACTATGCAGCCATAAAAAATGATGAGTTCATGTCCTTTATAGGGACATGGATGAAACTGAAAACCATCATTCTCAGCAAACTGACACAAGAACAGAAAATCAAACACTTCATGTTCTCACTTATAGGCAGGTGTTGAACAATGAGAACACATGGACACAGTGAGGGGAGTATCACACACTGGAGTCTGTTGGGGGGGAATAGGGGATGGACAGTGAGGGGTAATGAGGTTGGGGAGGGATAACGGGGACAAATGCCAGATATAGGTGATGGGGGATTGAGGCAGCAAGCCACATTGCCATGTATGTACCTATGCAACAATCCTGCATGTTTTGCACATGCACCCCAGAACCTAAAGTGCAATAAAATATATTTAGAAAAGAAAGGAAAGTCCTTTAAAGGTGAGAGAAAGAGAAGGAAAGAAGAGACAGGAGAAAGAGGAGAGGGGAGAGGAAGAAGAGGAGGAAGAGGAGAGGAGAGGAAAAGAGAAGTGAGAAAAGAACAGGAGAAGATGAGGGGAGAGAGAGAATAGAAGAGAGGAGAGGAAAAGAGAAGAGGAAAGAACAAGAGAAAGGAGAAAAAGGAGGGGAGAGGAGGACAGAAGAGGAGAGAGGAAATGATAGATACCTAGCTATTCCAGCATCTCAACCCTCTCTACTGAGGCACCTGACCTCCAGACATGTGAGTGAACCATCTAGGGTGTTCCAGTCCAGAAGAGCTCTCAAATGACTGCCATTCCAGCCAACATCATGTGGAACAGAAGAAGAACCCAGACAAACTCAATCAACACACATAATTGTAAGATATTTTTTAAAATGTCACTGAGTTTTGGGGTTGGTCACAGCAACATATAACCGAAACAGATGACCTCTTTCATATATCTAACACATGGCTAGCTGTCAACTAGTGGTGCAACAGAGATGACTGGAACGCATGTCTCTCATCCTCCAGCAGGGTAGTCCAGATTTGTTCCCATAGTTGAAGTAAAGATCCAAGAGGGTAAGCAGAAGGATGCAGGTCCTTTTCAGGTTTGGGCTCAGAACTGGCACAAAGTGTCTTTTCCTGAATTCTATTGTCTAACCAAGTCAAAGACCAACTGGAATCCCAAGGCAGAGATAGACTCCATCTCTTAGTAGGAGGTGCTGCAAAGTAGCATTGCAAAAATATCATGAATACAGAGAGGGATGGAAAACTGTAATCATTTTTGCAATCTACCACAAAAGGCAATGATTATTATATCTATTTTTACAGTGATGAAATCAAGGCTCAAGAGAGATTACATGACTTGCCCAAGGCCATACAGCTAGTATGTAACAGGGTTGGGATTCCCAAATAGGTATGTCTTCCCCAGAGCTCACATTCTATCTCTAAATGTCCATGCTTTAGTGATTCTTTTTGGGTGCATTTATTTTAGCTCTAGTAATCTTTCCTAAGTTAAAAGTGTTTTCTAGGTCTTCTAGTGATTCTCCATAACTTAAAAGTGAGAACATTTTGGTTACGTGTCTGTAACTTCAAAGTTGGATGCTGAATACATTAACCTTTAAGTCAGAACTGCCCAGGGAGCTATTAACTCCCCTTCTTGAGCATCTGGGCTCTGGGCTTGTCACTAAGCTCCTCAAATGAGTTAGTCATCAAGGTTGTTTGTTAACTGCCAAACAACTGATTCCAAATGAAAGTTTTCAGAATTGCTACTGAAAATCTGCAAGGGCCCTAGGGACTGGACACCTTTCTGATGAGTTGACTTGCCTTTATTTCACCATTTTCAATGTCCATTTTCGTGATGCAACTGGAGTATTCTCAGCTAATGAAAAAATAGTTTAGTCCAAAGTGGCTGTTGATAGAGTTGTGTAATGACTGTATCTGTGCTTGTGCTTGCTGTATTGTAATTCACAATAAAAATTTATAAAAATAATATTTATGCTGATTATTATTGCTTTATTATAAGTCATTATTATATTTTTATGATGGGAAAATTAAGCCATAACACTACTTTATTTTCCTCCCAGAAAGAAACTGTGATCTGCACCAGAAACCTGTGTTTCTTTTTTCCTTTGCATTGCATCCTATGGTGCATGTGTTATATTTTTATCAGCCACTTTGGAGAATCACTTGATAATGAATTGGAATTTGGCTGAAAACCTGGATCTCTAAATTCTTTAAATCCTAACCTCCTAAGAAGCTTCTGAAGGGGACGTGATGTTATAAAGATAAGGCAAGAAAAAGTTTTTTTTTTAAATCAGAACGCTCTTGCCCCACATCCTCCTCACTTCCAAAAAAATAAGAGCCTTATCTCACTTAGTAAGCTTGACCAGAACCCAAGGGGATCCCTGTTATTCAGAGGTCCACATATAACGCCCTCTCCAATGATGTCAAGGTGAACCAAAGAAAACAAGACTTTCACTCAGAGTTCTAGCCTTGGAATATTCTGTTTATCAGAGGCTTCTCCAAGAGAAACAGATTCTGATAAGAGCAGTCCTGCATTCTATTTACCTCATTTGCTTCATAGAGGTGAGAACATTTCCAGATAATATCCACCACTTTTTTATCACTAAGATACTGCAATTTCCTTGCATTTGACCCATTCATCTACCCCTTACCGGTGGAGTAGGGGTGGAGGAGGGAAAGGAGTCTTGGACTCTCACCAGAGACCATCACATTCTCATACCAGATAATGCCAAGCTTTATTTAACTCCCATCCTCCTTTTCTTTTGTAGAAATAGACTTCAGTAAAGAGTTTCAGGTTGATGAATCCTATGTTTGGCATACTAAGATTCCATTTTCTGTCTTCTCTCTCCCTCTATAACTGAGTGAGTTTTGTTCTTATAAGTCTAAGGCTATAATTGAGAAAAACTGTATTTTTGTGGGAAGAAAACAAGGAAAGCCAGTGGGGCTTCAATGCTGTTGATTGACATTTTCTGGTGTAGATTAAAATGTACCACTTCCACTACTTCCACTTCACTCTTGATTATGAAGCTAGCATCAGAGAATGCTTGTTGTTTCTTTCTTCATTTTTTGTTTGTTCATGTCTATTCTCAATAGTTTCTCCATTGTTTGATTGCAGCATTTAATAGTGTGACTATTTGATTAATTGAATTCAATAAGCTGAAATATAAGATGCTGAATATTCTTATGAAGAAGAGATCAGAAAAATTGATGCCAACTGAGGCTGGAAATTTACATGCATGCACATGAGCCACACAAGATATGAAAGGGCCCCTGGATAGGCAGAGTTTGACAGACTTTTCCATGAGATTCCAAGGAACTGTGCTGACTTTAGCAGCAGAAAGTCTCATATAGCTCCATATAGTTGTAAAGAGGACAGTTCCTGGCTCTCAATAACTAGTATCTAAGTAATAGCAGTCAAGTAGTATTGATAGTAACATTAGTAGTAAAAGTAGTAGAATGATAGTAACAATTGTCATTGTCCCCTTGCCATTCCACAAACAAAGCTCCTACCTTCCTGTCTTTACTCATAATGTTCCCTCACCTATTCTTTCTTCTTAAGTTATTGAAGTTCCAGTATTCACTATAAATACCACTGCCTTTGGGAATCCTTCTTTACTTATATAGGTTGGAATAAAAAGAAGTCTCATCTTTCTCCCACAACAATTTAACCATACATTTCTTAGAGTTATCAATTTATAAATATATGAAAATAATCTGTTCATTGAGCTAGCTTTCCCTTTATGTTGCAGAGGAAGATTCTGTCAACTAACTTTTCTGAAATTAAAAAAAAAAAAAAGAAGTGCTTAGCTTAATATCTTGTCATAGCATGGTTCTGGTATCTGCTTGGCTTCTGGTGAAGGCTCAGGGAGTTTTCAGTCATGACAGGGGGAACAGGCATGTCATATGGCAAAAGCAGGAGGAAGGGGTGAGGGTGGGTTGCACATACTTTTAAATGGCCACATCTTGGTAGAACTCACTACTGTGAAAACAACACCAAGCCATGAGGAATACACCCTCAAACACCTCCTGCCAGGCTCCACTTCCAGCACTGGGGGTTACAATTCAACATGAGATCTAAACTGTATCACTATCATACGCAATAAAGTTTGTCGAGTTATTAAGAAACAAATGCAAACTGAATTCAGTGAAGGTTAAATTACAGAATAAAAGACATTTTCAATAGTGAGATTTCTGAGGTATCATACACCATATGATGCATAATACAGATAGACTCTGCTAATTAATGTTACATATTCATCCAAATACATCATGACAAAATCTAATTGATCTCTCAAATGATGACTTGAATTAGTCAATATGAACATATAGACAAGGAGATATGATTCAGGTTAAATCCTACCAAGGACAAGCACAGATTTGTAAGTCACCACTAAATTGATAGCATTTGATTCTAGCAATTTAAGTGTGTGGGTGATAACTCAGTTAATGAACACATTCTCACTATCAGCTCTCAATAATTAACATTAGTCAGAGGTTTAATCCAATATAAAGAAAGTGATTAACCTTTGTGAAAATAATAGACCTTAGAATTATTCCTTTAATAGTAGCAATTTCTTTTTGTGTGTAATTATTCATAAGCCTTCCAGAAATTAACATCCTAAATGAGGCCACATATCTCAATGAATTCATTGAAACATTCCATATAGATTTTGTGTGTGCAAAAACACAGAAAATTGTTTTATGTCTGCAAAAACTCATAAAAGACAGAACCCTTCAGTCCCAGGGGTTGACATGTTTTTTGTTTGTTTGTTGTTTTTTATAAAACACTTCACTTGATGAATATTGCAATTAACCTAAACTGATTATACAAACGTATCAAATTATCACATATACACCCCAATATGTATATTCAATGTGTATCAATAAAGAAATAAACTTTAAAAATACTTTATAGAATAACTGTAAAATGACTTTATCTGATAATCAAATACTTGATGAACATTTAGAGATTCATAATAAATACTCATGAAATGATGCATTTCTTTATCTATAATTTGTCTTGTTATTGAAAAAGTGTTGAGTTTATAAGATTACATAAAATACCAAAAAATAAAAGTAGGTAAGATTAAATAAAAGATGGGTGAGAAAGGACAGTAAGCATGAGTACAAATATGACATAAAGCAGGAATCAGTTTAATGGAAATTTGGTCTCCATAAATGTCCAATATTTCTTACTGCAAGAGTGGAGAAGAGACATATACAAGGCTCTGAGAGTTCCAGAAGCATTACAAGAAAATAATTTTGATTAAATCCTTGCAGTCAAAATGACTAAAATGCTCAGAAAAGTGTAAGTGACTCAGACAGAAACGTGCAGTGAAAACTAATGGACAATATCTTCAACTGCATCTCTATAGTAGATACAATAATGAATTTCATAAAGCTGTATCATAGGCCATCTTTCAGTACAGGCCAGAGCATTTAATCCAGCATATTGGACTAGCATACTCTAGCCATAAACTGTTTCTAGATCAAGGAAATAAGGAGTGGGATGATACAGTGGGAGCAGGGCTAGTCTTGGACCTGAAATTCCTGTGTTCCAATTGTGTTTGTGTCTTTAATTAACTGTGTAAGTTTAGAAAATAAACTTAAATATGTTTAGGATTTAACATATTTAAGTTTATTTTCTAAACTTAACACAGTTTAATCTATGTGATGGTTTTTAATGTTAATTAATGTTAAGATTAATTAACTGTGCCAGGTTAATCTATGTTATGGTTCATACTGAGTGTCAACTTGATGGGACTGAAGGATACAAAGTATTGATCCTGGATGTGTCTGTAGGGTGTTGCCAAAGGAGATTAACGTTTGAATCTGTGGGCTGGGAAGGGCAGACCCACCCCTAATCTGGGTAGGCTCCATCTAGTCAGCTGCCAACATGACCAGTATATAAAGCAGGCAGAAAAAATGTAAAAAGGCTAGACTGGCCTAGCCCCCAAGCCTACATCTTTCTCCTGTGTTGGATACTTCCTGCCCTCAAATATCAAACTCCAGGTTCTTCAGTTTTGGAACGAGGACTGGCTCTCCTTTCTCCTCAGCTTGCAGACAACCTATTGTGGGACTGTGATCATGCAAGTTAACACTTAATAAACTGATATATATATATATAATAGGATATGTATATATGATATATATAATAGGATATATATATATGATATATATAATAGGATATATATATATGATATATATAATAGGATATATATATATATATCTCCTATTAGTTTTATCCCTCTAGGGAACCCTAATACAACCTACTTTCTAGATTTTTTATGAAAATCTAAATGAGGTAATAGTTATAGATGCTAATACTGTAAAAATAAGAATTACTTAATTCTAAATAGATCAAATTAATTATCTTTATTTCCTTAGAGAATTTTAGTATTTTATTTAACTTAAATGAGTTTTTAAAATAGAAATAAAGAAAAATCTAATATTGCCAAGATTTCTGTCACTTATGTTTAATTCAAGAAATGTTTAATGAGCACTTCTCCTGTGTCAGACATTTGCTAGGCACAGGTAACCACTTACGTGATACAAACTCCCCCTTTCTCTTTCTTTGTCTTCATTTACATTTTGAAGGTTGAAACTCTCTAATTAAACATTTCCCACCCACAGTAGAATTTATTTATACTTTTAAGCAAGTGGCTTTTCTCACTCTGCATCCCATTCCTTTTGTGGGCATTTTTATTAGTCAGAAAATTCTTCCAGGAGAGGTTTTTAGAATTAGAAATTAATCTTAATTCTTCCTCCAACTCAATCTTATTCCCTCTGCTCAAGCACTTTTAGATCTTCTAGCAGGTCCTCTGATGCCCTTTCCTATAAACATGGAACCTAAAATATCCAGTATCAATCTAGATAGCGGTGGGACACATCCCAACCCTTTAAGGTTCCTGATCTGTGAGTATTACTAAGACATTATCCTTCAAACCAGATGGTGTCTAGATTCCGCATGAGGATCATTCACCAAAGTAATCCCTAATAATCCCTAAGCCTCTTCTCTACTTCAAGATGGCCTAGGATAAAAACTGGACTCCACCCAGCTCATACTGCTAGGTTTCTACGAATGGCTCTGAAGAGAAACTTTTACCGTAAGGACTATAGCCCTGTATAGAGTAGTGCCATTTTTCTATCTTTGGGAGCCTGGCCCTCAATAGCAACCAGTAACTGGGTTTCACCACCCAAGAACAAGCCCTTAGGTGAAGGAAAACTCAATTACGAACACACATTTATCCTTACATTTTATTAGTTCAACACGTACTTATTGTGTACCAATCATGTATCATCAGGTACTCTTCTAGGAACTGAGGATGAGAGACAAATTACATGGAGATGACACATCACAGATAACACAGAGAATGGGGATATATCAGTAAACAGACAATTGTAATTCAGCTCACTAAGTAGTAAGTACAGGGTACTTTGGAGCTTAAGAATGGGTCTCAATTTAGCTTTAGATAAATGTGAAGGCTTCCTGGAAAGAGTAACATTTAAACTAAAGCCTGAAGGTGTGTGAGATGACGCTAGGTGAAGATGAAGATGAAAGTGAAGGAGCTAGATGAAGAAAGTACCAGGTAGAGGGAGTAAGAAAGGCATTGAAGACAGGAAAGAGCTGGATGCATCCATGGGTTAAGGAGATGCTCAGTATGGGTGGACTGTAAGGGGCAGTGCCCATAGACAAAGCTGCAAAGGTGTACTGGAATTAGGTTTGAAGCACTATTGACCCTTGATGGTCAAAGTGATATAGGAGTTAATAAGAAATCACTTAGGCAGATATCAAGGGTATGGGGGTCCTCGGTAAAGCTTTTATTTTTAATGAAAAGCAGCCCCATTTTCTAACAAAGAGCAGCCCAGAAAGTTGAGCTACAGACATAGACAAGCAAGCTGGGAATTTGCATAAGTGAATGCCGGCAGGAACTAAGGACTAGACATTTTCAAGATGGAGGCTCCATCTTCCTTTCTCTGCCAAGCCACTTGTATTGTAAGGAGCAGGCAAGATGGCAGGGATCAACTGGAAAGCACACTTGCATAATAAGATTAGTGTGGGGTGACCAGCCTTCCCCTTGTGCTAAGTAAACATCATAGCTGACGGAATCAATCTATAAGCCCTACGTAAATCAGACACTGCCTCCTCAAACTAGACTATAAAATTCTGCACATTTGCTGCCAGCTGGTGCTTTCAGCGCAGAGACCCCGTTCTCTACAGAGAAAGCTGTTTCTCTCTCTCTTTTTTTTTTCTCTTCTGCTTATTAAACATCCGCTCTTAAATGTCTTGTCTGTGTTCCTGTTCTAAATTTCCCTGGTGCATGATGATGAACCCTGGGTTTATACCCCAGACAGTGTCACTGCTTCAAAAGTGTGGACTGAGAACCAGCAGCATGGGACTAGTTAGAACTACAGAATCTCAGATTCCACCTTAGACCTCCTGAATCAGACTCTGCATCACAACAAGGTTCCAAAGAGATTTCTACGCACATTTAAGTTTGAGAATCTGAGTCTAGGCCACTCTCACAAGTTTGCCACTGGTCCTAAGGTCCTGGGGGGTGACACCCAAAAGTTCTAAGCAAAGGAGTGGCACAATCATTATTACGCTTTAAAAAAATCTTTCTGCTTGTTGAGGAGAAATGGATAAGAGAGGAGTGAGGTTGTTGTCTGAGACTTTACACTATTGCTCTTATTTCACTGAAAAGCTTATTGACAGCTGCTCTTTTTATTATAGGTGACCTTTCCCCTGTTGTTGTGTCTGTCTGATCCTAGTGACATCCAGAGCAACTTATTCTCTCAGATCATTCCCTGAAATTGTCCTACCATCAGGATGAGGGGTACTACGTTCTGCATATTACCAATCATAATTTTTTAGGGAAAACTTCTTTCCATTCCCTCTCCCATGGTCTCAATCAAACCATCTCTTCTTCCCTGGATCTTTGCTGTAATCTCCTCCAAATGCAGCATCGAAGCTGAGAATCCACTAACTAGACAATTGTTCAAATCCCAGGTGTACATTTACTTAAAAATAAACTTGGATAAGTTATTTAACCTCTCTGGGCCTCAGTTTCCTAAACTGTAAAATGGGAATGATGATAATAATAATATTGACTTTGAATGTTTCTCTGGGAGATATAATAATAGCTCAGTACAATTCAAATATAGAAGTTACTCTAATTGTCATCAGTCTTATTCTTCTTCAATCAGTCTCACTGCTGATGTGTATTTGCATTCATTGAACAAGATTAAGGCCTGAACACAGGTTGATATCCAGCAACCCTGAAGCAGATCCAGTAAGGCGATGGGTTGCAGAATGTGGCTCTGAGGACATATTAAGAGCACAAGTCAAAAGTGGACAACTGGTCAATCTAATAACAACGTTAACCTGAGAGGACAAAAAGAAAAGACAACTAAAAAGAGACTTAACCTGGTAAAAGGACAGAAAACAAACAAACAAACAAACAAAAATGGGATGGGCATGGTGGCTCACGCCTGTAATCCTAGCACTTTGGGAGGCCGAGGAGGGTGGCTCACCTGAGGTCAGGAGTTCAAGACTAGCCTGACCAAGATGGTGAACTCCCATTTCTACTAAAAATACAAAAATCAGCTGGGCATAGTGACACACATCTGTAATCTCAGCTACTCAGGAGGCTGAGGCAGGAGAATCACTTGAACCCAGGAGGCAGAGGTTGCAGTCAGCTGAGATCACACCACTGCACTCCTGCCTGGGAGACAGAGTGAGAGTCCATCCAAAAAAACAAACAAAAAATGAGAATTTAGGACAGGACAAACAAATTTGGGCAGGAGTATAGGGGATTAGGAGGCTTGGAAAGTTTCTCTGAAGTGCTGGAGTGCAGCAGTTATGACTTTTTTAAAGGACGGAAGTCCCTACTCTCTGGGTTATGAGGGAGAGTCTGTTAAATGTGCATATTGATTTGAAGAGCCATAGTGATCTTCTAAAAGTAAAATCTTATGAGCTTTCTCTTCTGCTTGCAACCTTCAAGGTCCCCATAGTGTTCTTTATAATGAGATACAAGTGGAGCTTGACTTGGGCCTTACCTCTCTAATTTACGTCTCATCACTGCTCTCTATATACTCAGGACTCCAAACATGCAAAGAACTATGGATTATTCAACTTACCCTACCATTTTACATCGTTCTCCCTTCACTGAGAAATCTCTCTTCCACAGTGCGAGTATATTCCTGACAATTCTTGAATGCTAAATTTAAATAACAACTTCCTTTTTGAAATATTGATTCCTTTCTGAAAAATCAATTGCTTCCTGATCTTTATCCCCTCAACAGCTCTCACTTTGCTTATTTTAGAGCAATTATCACTTTATAGATAGACATTTATATACCTATATTCATACGCATATGTTTGTGTGTATGTATGTATTTACATATGAATATTAGTCAGTTTTCTATAAAGAATACCTGAGACTGGGTAATTCATAAAGAAAACATGTTTAATTGATTCACAGTTCAGCATGGATAAGGAGGCCTCAGGAAACTTAAAATCATGGTGGAAGCTGAAGAGGAAGCAAGGCACCTTTTTCACAAGGTGGCAGGAAGGAGAAGTGCAGAGTGAAGGGGGAAACCTCTTAGAAAACCATCACATCTCATGAGAACTCACTCACTGTCACAAGAATAGCATGGGGGAAACTGCTTCCATGATTTAATTACCTCCTCCTGGTCTCTCCCTTGATATATGGGGATTATGGGGATAGCAGAGATTACGATTCAAGATGAGATTTTGGTGCTGACACAAAGCCTAACCTTATCAATATGCTTTCTAAATTCTATTCCCCCTAACAAGCAGAAAGACCTGCCACCCCATGTTACTCTATTCTAGGTGATAGGGAGACTTACTGTTTTTAAGGATTGAACCAGCTCAATGGGAATATAAATTAATTTATTTAAACAGACCACTGTCAATTTCACTTGGAAAAAGACTGGATAAAGAAAATGTGGCATATACACCATGAAATACCATGTAGCTATAAAAAAAGAATGAGTTCATGTCCCTTTCCAGAGACATGGATGAAGCTAGAAACCATCATTCTCAGCAAACTAATACAGGAACAGAAAACCAAACACTGCATGTTCTCACTCATACGTGAGAGTTTAACAATGGGAACACATGTACGCAGTGAGGGGAATATCACACACTGAGGCCTGTCAGAAGGTTGAAGGCTAGGGGAGGGATAGCCTTAGGAGAAACACCTAATGTAGATGACTGGTTGATGGGTGCAGCAAACCACCATGGCACATATATACCTATGTAACAAACCTGTACTTTGTGCACATGTATCCCAGAACTTAAAGTTTAATTTAAAAAAAGAAAAAAAGAAGAAAAAGAAACAGAGCCTATTTTATTATATAGTATCAAAAATTAGCTGCCTTCTTGATAGATGGTGATTGGTAATCATGACTCTTACAATTACAGCTGAAAGGTGGTATTGTCCTTTGCCCATGTCCTTCCAACTTAAACTGTAGCTTGGAAGCTGGCAGATAAGCATACAGTCCTCAATCAGGTTTAAGCGGAGAACAGCTCCTTTCCTCACTGCACAAAGAGCTATTCAGACAACGCCAGACTGACAGGAGGATTCAGGCCAGTTGTTACTAGTAATTCAGCCATTGGGCATCCCAAGAGCATAACAAGAGAAGAGTTCTTTCCTCCCAGTTCTGAACTGAGTCTTGATTCAACTCACTGGAACAGAACTTCTGACTTCTCAAGGCTCCTTTTTGGTTCCAGTCTTCCGTTTGCTGCCATCTTCTTCATCAGTGCCAGTGCCAGGAATTGTCTCTGTGTGAGAAAGAGTGATCAATCACTTTGTATAGTTTCCAAAAGAACTTCCCCTCCCCAAGCAATCTAAAAGTTCTTACCATAATACAGTTGAAATACAAGTCATGATCTTTCTATACCTCAGGACAAGTTTCCTACTTCTCGCAGCAAACAGATCATCTCGCTTCACAAAGCCATCCATCTTTTATAGAAAATACACACTAGCCACTGCTGTTGAATTTGTATTCATACAGTTTCTAGAATATTTCTGTAGTCTAAGTATTTGCTTATTGAGGAATGAATAAGCTGCTTTAGGATTCCATTGAAACATTCATTTAATAGGTGCTTGTGGTTACACATGTTGAAAGAGAGAGTCTTTGCCTGCAGAATTTCATACTCTAGTAAGGAATACAGAAAAATACAAATAATTGCAAAAATAGTGTGGTTGATGCTATGGGTTAGAGACATGGTCAAGGTTTGGGGGAGCATCACGAAGGAGAAATATCACATGCATGAATTGGACAACCTGGGAAGACAGTGTGGAAGTGGTGACACACTGGGACTGATCTCCACAACATGAGTAAAATTGTTCAGGAAGAAACTTGCAAAAGTGTATTCTCAGTAAAGGAGGCAGCTGGAGCAAAGTTGTAGGAATATTAAGGAATATAAACCATTTGAAAAACTGCTGGTACATTATTATAGTTGAATGATATAGTGGAAATCAGAAAGTGGCTGAGGAAGAGGCTGGCAAGGACAATGGCAGATTGTGGAGGACCTGTGGAGGTGATAGATCACCACTCAATCCCCAAAAGAACCCCTTCCCCTATTCAAGGAATCTAAATGTTCTTATAATAATACAACCAAAATACAAGCCATGCTCTTTCTATACCTCAGGACAAGTTTCCCCTCGCAAACAGATTGCTTCACCTCTCAGCACCATCCATCCTTGGTAGAAAATATTTATGTATGTATCTAGGCTGGGCGCAGTGGCTCACACCTGTAACTCCAGAACTTTGGGAGGCTGAGGCAGGCGGATCACCTGAGGTCAGGAGTTTTGAGATGAGCCTGACCAATATGATGAAACCTTGTCTCTACCAGAAACACAAAAATTTGCCGAGCGTGGTGGTGTGTACCTGCAATCCCAGCTACTTGGGAAGGTAAGACAGGAGAATCTCTTGAGCTCAGGAGACGGAGGTATCAGTGAGCCGAGATCACGCCATTGCACTCCAGCCTGGTCAACAAGAGTAAAACTCCATCTTAAAAAAAAATTACATATGTATCTATACATATATGTACATATTTGTAAGTGAGAAAGGGCAAGACGGGTCAGATAACTCTCTGAGCAAAGCTGATTGCTAATATTAGACAGAGCGTTTGGGCCAGGAGTTGTTATTGTTCACAGGAAATATGTTAGTGATGGGAATGGAGTGGGTTGTTAGAAATGCAAGGCTTCAGACCAGGCTGTTGCTTATTGGCTGGCTTCAGAGGCTGTGGCCTGGAGTGACTGGCTGGACGGCAAAGCTGAGGGTGTCACTTGCTGGCTGGCTTTCAGTAGCAGGTTCCCTGAAGCAAGCTGCCAGTAATGATTAGACTGGTCAAGCAGGCTTAAAACCATTTATCCTTTACATAATTGGCCACGAGGTATTTGGGGATCATGTTGGTGATTGGACTTATGAGCAATGAGGAGTCACTGAAGGCTTTTGAGAAGAGTGAAAAGATTTATAACTTGAAAAGGCTATTTTAATTTCATGTTTGTTTGTCCTTTTTTCTGATACCTCTTTAAATGATGAAGACATCATACACATATAAATTGTTCAAGAAAAATTTACGAAATGAAATAAAGAACGAGTAGGTGGCGAGCTGTGGCTTACGCCTGTAATTCCAACGCTATGGGAGACTGAGGTGGGTGGATTGCTTGAGTCCAAGAGTTCAAGACCAGCCTGGGCAATATGATGAAATATCATCTCTACAAAAAAAAAAAAAAAACACAAGAAATACCTGGGAAAGGTGGCATGAGTCTGTAGCCCCAGGTACTTGGGAGGCTCAGGTGAGAGGCTTGCTTGAGCCCAGGAGGTGGAGGTTACAGTGAGCTAAGATCACGCTAGTGCAAAACAGCCTGAATGACAGAGAAATAAATAGAAAGAAAAAGAAAAGAAAAAAAAAAGAATTAGAAAATGATGAAATTAATGATTTATTGTTCTGCCTTGTTTTCTTTTTTCTGATGGTGCTAGCCAACTAAATTTTGTCATGTCCCTCCCCCAACATTGTAACAACAATTTAGTTGTGTTGATTTTTTTTTTAAGTTAAATAGGAAATCATATGCCATAACTCAGAGTATGTTTAAAATGCACCCTTTAGGGTAGAACATGGTGGCTTACCTCTGTAATTCCAGCATTTTGGGAGGCTGAGGTGGGAGGATTACTTGAGACCAGGAGTTTGAGATCAGCCTAGACAACATAGCAAGATCCCATATCTATGAAGTATATAAAATAAAAATTAAGAATAAATTAAAAAATAAAAACTTAAGCAGCCATGGTAGTGTGTGCCTATAGTCCTAACCACTTGGGAGGCTGAGGCAATAGGACTGCTTGAGCCCAGGAGGTCAAGGCTGCTGTAAGCCATGATCACACCACTGTGCTCTGGCCTGGGCAACAGAGAGAGACACCATTCTGAAGAAAAAAATAATAATAAAATAAAATTCCCTTTTAACATCAGCAGATGTTTGACTACTACAATATGAGTGAATGTCAAAACTAAGCTGGAAATTAGAAATGGTGTGGGCCAACCCATTTGTTTTACAGAAGTTAGAGATGATGGAAACAATAGCTCTTGAGATGGTCTACTCAATTCAGTGTGGAATAAAATTAGTAAGAGAAATTACATTTCCTTATATTCACTTAGAGCTTTGAATTTTATAAAGAAATTTCATATTCATAATTCTATTGGGTCCTAATGACAATAATATGAAATTGTGTTATTTCCATTTTACTGTCAATAATAAAAAACTCATTATTTCTAGGTGTTTGCTATGTGCGAGTAGGCACTTTTCTGTTGTTTCTAGGTGAATAAAGTTACTTATTCTTGCACAATTCTGTAAGATAATCACCATCACTTTAATTTTTAAAGATGAAGAAAATAAACCACAAAAGTAGTCACCTAATTAATAAACAGCAGAGTCAAAGTTCAAACTCATCTAGTCACGTTTGGAGATTGTATCATTAAGGACACTGCCAAGAAATGCTCTGGAAATAAAACCATGGCCTTACCAGACTAAAGAATTAACTTCATTTTTATGGCTAGGAAGTAGCTAAGATTTTCAACTTCAATTGTCAGACTTGAAGCTACCTACTCTTTCTATCTCTTCTGAGAGATAATGAGTTCTGGAGGAGGGAGAAGGGGTTGAGATGACTTGACACATGAGATGTCCAGCAATTTGAGCCAAGAAATCCATAGTTTGTCTCTGATCTTTAAGGTACTATTTTTCTAAAGAATATCAATTTAACTCATCTTTGTCATTCTGAGGCACACATTGGAATCAATAGGTTTGCTTGTTAAATAGGCTAGATATGCCAATTAGTCTGTTTGTAGTGCTAAACCTTGATCTCGACTTCTGACAGCACTAGGGACCCGTGGAAGGGTGTTTATCATGATATTTCCATTGGACATCTTTATTTCACTTCTTTCCCCAGGCATGCTATGAGGACCCCATAATGGTCATAGAGAAGTACTGCCTGTATCTCAGGGAAAAGGAACAGGGGTAAGAGTTATGTCTTACATTTATCTCCAGATCCTAGTACTTTTCCTTGTGTGTACAAATTCTCCATCAACATTTGGTGATGATGGTGAAGATGACTCAGATTCTACATGTTAGGGACTGTGCATACATCAGGGTATTTAGTCCCCACCACACTAGGATGAATGGTATTATCCTCATTTTATAGATGAAGAAATCTCGTAGAGATAACTTTTTCTAAAATCATACAACTCCTTAGTGTTAAGAGGTAGATAGACAAAACAAGAGTAGACAAAAAGAGAGAAAGTAGCAGTAAAAGAAAGGAAGAGCGGGCAGATTTGTAGACACTTGGTTTTCAATAAATAACCACATTTACATAAATATGATTCACTGTAGTCATTATTCCAAATAATTAGAAAGTCATATCAGTTATATTTTTAAACTGTTCGAGTAAAGCCAATATTTAAGAAACCACTTTGACTTCTACCATAACTTCACCTTTGTGATACTAAACTGGAAGGATTTGGCCCAAATAACTGCTATAAATAACTTCCAGAGACTGGGCAATTTATAAAGGAAGCGGTTTAATTGACTCACAGTTCAG
The DNA here is from genome assembly GCF_030222135.1 of Aotus nancymaae. NCBI lineage: Eukaryota > Metazoa > Chordata > Mammalia > Primates > Aotidae > Aotus > Aotus nancymaae. The sequence continues at coordinate 79,702,659 of NW_026988450.1, read as the reverse complement.
CATGACTGGGGAGGCCTTAGGAAACTTGCAATCATGGCAGATGAGGAATCAGGCACATCTTACATGGTGGCAGGTGAGACAGAGAGTGAGCGAAGTGGGAAGAGCCCCTTATAAACCATCAGATCTCGTGAGAACTTACTATCATGAGAACAGCATGGGGGAACCAACCTCATGATTCAATCGCCTCCTACCAGATCCCTTCTTCAACACCTGGGGATTACAATTCAAGATGAGATTTGGGTGGAGACTCAAAGCCTAACCATATCAGTCACTAATAGTAGAAGTGTATTAAAACGAGTTTGCTGGTTAAAGCCTCAATTTTGGAGTTGTAGAGATCTGATTCTATTTGCACATTTCTTTGTTCATTCAATATTTGTTGTTCAATGTCAGGTGCCAGGCCCAAGAATTATGAGAGTGAACAAAATATTTACAGTTCCCACCCTCAGAAAACACAGACAGGCAAAGACAATTAATAGCAATTGCCATAAAGGTATTCTGTGACAGTAACCTTTCAGAGTTTAGAGATACTGAGGAAATGAGAATTGAAATGAGACCTTAAGGATAAGTGGAGGTGAGCCAAATTTTGACCAGGTAATAATGTAAATCCTGGGCCCCAAAAGAGGAATAAACACTGTAGCCTCAGGTTATATAGTAGTAAAATGGGAATAACAGTAGCTATATAATAATAATAGCTATGTTAGAGGATCATTGTTAAGATATATAAAACTTTTCAAATTATAGAATGTAAGTAAATATAATTATTTCCTCGATTGAATTGCTAAAACCGAGAGTTAACATTGTAGAGAAAAGTTGAGCAATGGAAAATGCTACCTGGCATATTTTCCCTGCAATTTATTTTTCTTTTAATACATTTTTGGCTCTTTTTTGGTTTGGATTGCTAAGCACACTATTATGATTGAATTATGATTTAAACATCAGAATTAGTTCCAGCACTTTGTCAAGTCTGAGACAGGAGTCAACCTACCACATTGATGTTCATGGTTCTCATACCTGTGATCAATTGTAATAAAAGTCTATCCTTTGAATGAAAAATATTATTTCATTATTCTATACCAGGGGAATTCATGTGAAGTTGCTTCTTCCAAAATATTATGGGCAATTTAATATTTGACAAATTGTAGCTCAATTTGTCAGATATGCATATGGATAAATGCACACACAAAACTGATTATTTGAAGTTAAAATTCAATGTCACTCAATTGATTTTACCTTAAATATGTTAACTTCATCAGCTCTAGTTTACAAAGATTCAAAATTTAAAACTATGTACTTGTGTCATGGCCCTTTGAATTCATATAAAGGGGAGATATTTTGTCTTTGGGCAAGGTATTTTGTCTTAATTTATAATTTTGTGAAGACATACATAACCATGTTTGAAAAGACAAACAGTCCTAAAATGTCCATGCAACTCATCTTCTTTAAGGCTACATCATTAATTCCAGAATCATTCCCTAGTATTTATTTAAATACTTCTAAATAAAAAGCTAAAAATTCATAATTACTGTTTTTCTTTTTCATAATAGCTCTTGGCTTTCTGTAATGATAAAAGAAAACTTTTATTCAAAATATTAAAAACATTCTGTCTTCTAATTTCTAGTGTTATTGTCAAGAATAATATTGCTTAGGGGATTTTTGATGCTTTATATGAGACTTGGTTTTCTTTCTCTTTGGGAGAGTTAAAGGTCTTCTTGCTATTGTGGAATTCTGTAAATATATGCTTGATATATACTTCTATTCCCATTCAGTGCTAAAAATGTACTGTAGCACAAGCTTGTATTTTTCAATACAAGGACATTGTACTATCTTTTGTTGTTGCTGTTGTTGTTAACTTCCTCTTTTCTGCCTTCTCTGTTCAGTATCTTACCGCTTTGTCTGTTTGAACTCCTATTGGTTGAACGTTGCACTTCATGGGATGATCTCTGATATCTATGTGCTTCCTCTTGCTTTATTTTCTGGGAGATTTTATCACACTTATTTTCTGGCTTTTCTAATGATATTTTAATCTCAACTATTAGAGTTTTATATTTCCAGTGCCTTTTCTTATTTAGTAATTATTTCTTTTTCAAGCATTCTGTTTTTATTTCATGAAAGCAGCATCATTTTTAGGCTCTCTCAGGATATAAATCCCAGTTAGGGTTATTTCATAATGCATGTTGTGGAGGAGGGAAAGTAGTTTACTTTTTCCTAATTTTGATGTTATTTCAGTTACTTCCAGTTTCCTTTTCGACTTATTGCTTTGATCTTTCATTTATGTTGGAGTTTTTTTTTTTTTTTTTTTTAAGTAGCTGATTTGTGAAAAGCTGAAGCCCTGGGTCTATGACATGGGTTTATCTGCAAGTAGACTGAAATAACTGTTAGTTTCTTGTTTGTAGAGTTTTGGAAGTCTGATGAACTTCTTTCATTTTACTTAGTCTTCATGTTGACAGTGCAAGCTGTCAACATTTCTGCTAGTATAACATTCTTAAAAATATTGTGGGCCTCCCATGTATGTCACCAGATTTACACTTTTAGACCAAATCCTTCCTAAATAACTCCATGTCTATTACTGAATTCTGCTGAAGTCATTGATTAGATTCCTGAGCGACTCACCTAATCTCCTTAGCTGATGTTTATCTTGCCATACCCTTGATCATCTCTTCAGAGCAATGCATTTCTAAGAAAAGTTGAGCTGAGTTGATAGAAGTCCTCAAATTAAAGTCACCCACTGGAGGAGTCCCAGCAGGCTTGTACTAGTATTTCTGTTGTACTCAGCTGTTTGCTAAACTTAGTCTTAGTATAGATACAGTAGTGAATCTGTACTAATTAACTAATGTAGATATAGTGAGGCAGAAGCTGGGTTATCGGTCACCTACGCTTTCTGTAGCAGGATCTGATGGGCACATTTTCATGACTATCAGATAAAATATATTTAAAAAATTAGATCACACAAAAATTTACATAATTGTCATGAAAAAATCAGGAATACATTGCTTCTTCTTACACTTATTTTATAGTTTGATATAATTTTTCTTTAAATCTACATAAAGTTGGAATGAACTTCATAATGTATTCAGCACCTAAGATCTCTATTGGACTCTGACTACATTGTGGACAACAAGAATCACCTTGTTTTCTTTCTTTACTTAATTTTGTCTTATTACACTTGAAAATATTGCTTTACTAATAGCATTACCCAATACTGTGATTTGTATACATGTCCCCTTAACAAATGTTGGTTATATTTATCTATCTACCTATCATGTGTATATGTGTGTGTTACGTGTGTGTGCTGAAGTATTTAGATTGGTTTGCTGCTCTTATATCTGACTATGCATCTTTAAAAAATTAGAGGAAAAAAAAGACTGCTCTTGATTAAAAGAAAAGAGAAAAATTACAGCTTATTCAGGCAGAGGAAAATAGAGAGATTCCATTATTGTATCATTAAGTGACTTCTTGTCCTTTTTGGGACTTCATGTCCTTATCACTACAAAAAAAAAAGTGGAATTAAGTGTAATTTCTTACATGCCTCCCTGGTTGAATGGCCTGGGACCCCAGTTAAGACTTGATTACTCTCAGGGTGAACTGTGTTTCTCATTGATTGCTCTATTCTCTGCCTTGACCGTACTGTATTTCTTATGTAGTACCTCCAGTGAGGAGGAACATCTGGCATACTGCAAAGCAGCACTTATTTTTAGCCAGTGATGAGCTGCAGACGTTGGATTTTTCTAAAATCTCTGTTTCCCTTCCCCCAGTGAGATACTGTCTATAAGCTCAAGTCTGGAAACTGAACAATTTTCTCTTGATGGACAATTTGGACAACACTGTTAGAAGTGGGGTCCTGAAAGAAGTATCAACATTAATGGGCCCATTTACTTGATCTAAACCTGAAATTTTGTTATAAGTCCAAGATGGGGGGATGCACAAAACCCATTTCAGTAATTCAGAGAGACTCTGTTATTTTACCTTTGGTGCCGATCACTTTATATTGAACTTATTTGTTTAACTGTCTGCCTTCCTAACTAGACTGTTAGTGCCTGGTGGTCAAGAACTGTCCTATCCATCATGCTCTTCACAGCACTAAATGCATAACAGTTTCTGGTTTTGTTTGCTGAGCAAGGAGTCAATGGATTAATGAATAAGTTAAATAAATAAGTGGTTAGACTTTGTAGAATCACAGTTCTACAAAGATTCTTAAGATGTCATCCAATATTTTCTCTATCCCCAGGCCTGATTTTTCAACAGGTACCTTATTGTCATTTTCAGTAGCTCTTTAATAATAAACGAATACATACTGAACATCTAGCCTTGCATTATGGTTCTCTAGAGGGATAGAACTAATAGGATAAATGTATAAAGAAAGGGGAGTTTATTAAGGAGCAGTGACTCACATCACAAGGTGAGGTCCCACAATAGGCGGTCTGCAAGCTGAGGAGCAAGGAAGCCAGTCTGTTCCAAAACTTCAAAAGTAGAAAAGCCAGCAGAGAAGCCTTCAGTCTGTGGTGGAATTTTCAAGAGTTCCAAAGCTAAAGAACCTGGAATCTGATGTTTGAGGGCAGGAGACATCCAGCACCCAGTACTGGAGAAAGATGTATGCCGGAAGACTAAGTCAGGCTAGGCTTTCCACATTTCTCTTCCTGCCTCTATTCTGGCGGTGCTGACAACTGATTAGATTGTATCCACCCAGATTGAGGGTCAGTCTGCCTCTCCCAGTCCACTAACTCAAATGTTAATATCCTTTGGCAACACCCTCACAGACACACTCAGGAACAATACATTGCATCCTCCAATCCAATCAAGTTGACAATATTAACCATTACAAGGTCCCACAATAGGCTGTCCAAAATGCTAAAGATACAATAGGGAATTTGAAAGATTAGGTCCTTGCCTACCTGTAACCATGTTAAAAAGGATTACATTTTAAATAATAGTAGATACTACTAAGAAGAACAAAGCAGATTATGGTAATTATTCATGCTGTTTAGCAAAAAGTTCCAGTCTTCCCTCCAGACAGATGATAGAATTGCACCTGAACTCTTGATATTATGTATACTTGGAACTCATTTAGACCAATTATACATGACAGACATTGCTTCTGGGTGAAGGTTTAAAAGCCGGTGCTTGAATTTCTATACTCTTACCTGAAGTGGTGGATTATCTGCCAGTTTGTTTCCTGGAGTAAGAAAACATGGAGCAGAGCCCACAGCTGGCATGCGATGGACGTGAGAATGAGCACGAACTAAAGCTTGATAGTGATAAGCCAGTGTTTGCTTTGTTGTTTTGCTTCTGCAGTATAACTGAGTCTATCCCAAATAATTTATATGGATTGATGATATAGATAAAAGAGGGCCAATGCAGTGGAGTTGAAAAAGGGAAAGCATTTATAAGTTACTACTATAATATTTGAGTATATTTTAAATGATGAGAAGGAGTGAGGCTTTTTCATATCTTGGGAGAGAGATTTCCAGCCAGAGATTATCTTATGCCAAGGCTTGGAGGAGGAAAGAGACTTGGCTTGTGTCAGGAACAGAAGAAGGTCAACATGCCTGAGTGGCAGTGAGCACAGGGGAGACCATTAATGCAGCCAGTGTCCACATCAGGTAGGGCTGAAAAGGCCATGGTTGGAAGTGTGGATGGGAGGTTATTGAAGGTTTTAGCAATGGAGGGAGGTTACCTGATTCACATTTGTAAAAACTCACTGTCATCTTGTTATTTGAATTGAAGGGATACACGGTGTCTCTAATGAAGAGGCCATTGTAGTGGTCTAGTGGGGAGATGACGGCGGATTCAAGTCAGGTGGTGATGGGAGGATTGGTGACAAATGGTCATTATCAGCATATTATTTTTAAATGTCATATTAGTCTAAGGCAAAGTATCTCCCTGTTAGAAATCACAGTCCCTATGTTGCCCAGGTTTTCTTTCTCATCTTTCCCATAACACTTTCTGCCTGATATAATAGACCTTTATCCTATCTTCTCCCTGAATCCTACTAATTGCCTTCCATAAGAGATGACTTCAAGTTATCTCTCTTTCATGTGGCTCTCCCTAACCAGTCTTATTTTTTCACCCAGTCATTGGACAACTAATTTTTAAGGATTTAGGATGTTCCAGGTACCAGTCTAGGCATAGGGAATGGTGACAAATTCCACAGATATATTTTAGCCTTTATGGAGCTTACATTTATAACTAAAAGGAATGCATTAACTATGTATCCAGTTAGTTATTTCATTGAAAGTGTTTAAGGTTTTGCAAAGGGGAAGTCAAGAATAAAGAATATAAAAAAAGAATATAACCTAATTTTGGAGAGAAGGCAAAAAAATGTCATTGAAGAAGATCATTTGAATTGCATTCTGAAGAATAAGCAGGAATCAGAAAAGTGAAAAGAGAAAGAGGAACTCATTCTGAGACTCTTGGAGAGAAAGAAACTTTAAATTAGTCACTCTTCTAAACTAGCATTTCATCAGGAGTTTAGAAAATTAAAAATGCATGGATCTAGGCATGATTTATACTATCACAGGCAAAGTTTTTCTCCTGTTGGAACCTTATGCAGATTTTTTTAAGAGCTCATTTAAGGTAATAGGTATAATACTACATTATTTCTTCTTTCCCCATTTCTTTGAGTATAACTAAGTTGAGGCATTCACTGCCTGATGCAAGGGGGCAAATGCATTTCTTTTTGTTAGGAGAGGGCAGTAATTTTCTCCTTTTAAGTGTTATTAAAGTGTATGTCTCCCTTCAGTGTTCCTTATCCTTCATAATACGTGCATTGCCGCATGAAAGTGGTCCCATATTATATCTGTAGATATGGAAAGTGCAAATAATATTGGCCGTTCTCCTACTTGGAGAAGTATGTAAACCATTCAACTGGTTACTTAAAACTTATAAAATGCATTTTAACCTAACTTTACTGTTTTGATGTGGGTAGAAAATAATGCACAAAGCTGGGACACTGGCTGAATTGTCAGCTAAATGAAAAAGTAAACAAATCAAAATGTATTTAGGTCTTCATTTCTTCATGAGTCAAAAGGCTAATAATATACACACTTGCTTAAAATGCAATATACGAATGACATTGAACAGAGACGAATGACATTGAACAGAGTAATAGTTAAGGAAATTGTCTTGGAGATGTGTAAATGCTACATGATCACAAGTTGCTATTTATTCTGGAGTGAATGATGTAATTATAGTGGTATTCAAAGGTATTAAAGATAAGCAATTTGCTCAAGTATTAACTTACTTGATTTTCAAAACCTGATGAATTATATATTAATAGCCTGCTTTTTACATACATGGACTAGAACTCAAAGAATTTAAATTACTTGCCCAAAATGACCCAGATGGTGGAACTAAAGCTGGAACTCAGACCCACTTGAACTCAAAACTTCTTAAGCTTGGTTCCCTAAGGCTTTTTAGTTTTCAAAACACTCGGTGAAATTCTAGTTTAGATTGGTGGTTAATGTAAAGTTCATTTCCTTACATGAATCTTAGCTTATGTCCTTCTTTGTGCCAGGGTATTTCCAGAGACAAGGAAAGGTGTTGATAAATCAAGTGGACACAAACCTGCACTTCAGATTATGTACATTAATTAAACATGAGGTATTCATGGGCCTGCATTTCTTTTTTTCTTTCCTTTTTTTTTCTTTTTCAGACAGAGTCTTGCTCTATCGCACATGCTGGAGTGTGGTGGCACGATCTCAGCTCACTGCCACCTCTGCCTCCTGGGTTCAAGTGATCTTCCTGTCTCAGCCTGCTGAGTATCTGGGACCACAGGCGCATCACCATGCTTGGCTGATAATTTTTCTATTTTTAGTAGAGATGGGGTTTCACCATGTTGGCCAGGCTAGTCTTGAACTGGTGGCTTAAAGTGACTCACCCACCTTGGCCTCTGAAAGTGTTGGGATCATAAGCATGAGCCACCGCACCAGGTCTTAAGCCTATATTTTTTTCAGTGCCCCCTAAGTGATCAAATGCTAAGCTTAATCACCAGTGCCAGATGAAAGGAAGTACAGGCTAATATCCACATCTGCTCACAAATCTGGCAGAATTCAGTAGAACACATACAGATTCTGGAGTCAGAAGGAGCTCTGCTTAAGTTCAAATCTGCCACATCCTAATGTTGAATGTGGAAGGACTTGGAGCAAGTTGTTTAATCTCAGCAAGCATTGGTCCCTCTATCTGTAAAACAGAGGTAATAATAAACCCTCCATTTGTACATATTCATGTGTATAAATCAAATGACAACACATGTGAGGTAGTTATCACCAAATTCCCCATTCAGTGAAGCCAGTCTTACTGTTTATCATCCGAGAAATAGTATCTTAAAATATATCAGTCATAGAAAAGTGTTATCAGAGAATTTATGAAACTTACATTCTTATCTAAAATTCCTTTTTGAAAATTCCACAAGAAAGCATACACCCAGATTTGCTACTGTTACATAACCAGTAACAGTTTATATCTTAAAAGTTTCTGTCTCTATAGATACTTTGATCTTTCAGAAAGGAATCTAAAACTTAAAATCCCATAAGTTCTGATTATGTCTGATTCTGCCCACTAAGACAAAGATAGGAAAGGCTTTCTATTCTGTCATGCTTACTAAGTAGCCCATAGAACAGAGTATAAATAATCAGATCTCTGCTTTGGAAAGATGATCTGAACTCAACATAGAAGATAGAGTGGAGGAAAGGTGACTCAGATGGGAACAGAGTGAACGTGGTGAAGAACTTAAGAAACATGGGCTCAGCGTCCTATTGCTGGTTCCACCACTTATTTATTTTCTTTGCCTCTGCCTCTACATCTGACAAATGAAGATATTCACTGTATCTATCTGATAAGGCTGTTGTGAGGACTAAAATATACATGTAAGCACTTAGAATGATACCTGTCATAGGTTATGCATTCTATATTAATACCATATTATATTAGAGCCATAATATTAATCCATATTTGATGATGGAGTTCTGACATGGAGCAATGACAAAAGGAAGATGATACCTACAATTTGATGACAGAGAATGCAGTAGGAGAGGGATAAGGCCAAGAGGGAGCTCAATAAACCAGAGATTTATAGTAAGAGTAGGGGCTGTCATTGACAAGAATTGGGAAAAAGTAGAAGGCGAGTTGAAAAGAGCTAGAGGAAGATCAAGCCTGAAGATGGAGAGGTCCAGGTAGTAGAAAGGAAATGATAAGCAAAGATTTGGAACTGAGGAAGTTCATGATGAATAAAATAAGTGGGGAGCTGGAACTTGGACCCTGGTTTGTCTAGATATGTCCCAACTCTAGAAGGTCCCAGTAATGCATGTTATTAGATAAATTTCCAAATCCTGCTGGCTCTCTCCCTTGGGTCATTTGTGAAACTTGGAGTTTTCCTGGTTCCAAAGCAGAACTTATGTTTCTCTGCTACCAGACAGCCTGGTAGTTGCCACTCGGTCTGCCTCTAAATCATAGAAATAAGCAAAAGACCTTCTTACTTTGGGTCAGTCCAAAGTAGCAACTCATTAAAACATTACCATGTGCCTGCTAGCAAGGAGAGTGAGCAAACTGACAGCTTGTATTTGCTAGACATGGGGCCAGATCCCAACTGATAAATTTAGGCAATAATTTTTCATCTGGCTGGGTTCCTCTTTTCTTCTCTCTGCTCCCCAACAGGAGGTCTACCTGGATGCCAGACTGATGCCACATGACTCTCTTTTCCCAGTCTTCAAAGGAATAAGACTTTGAAGTGTCATGAGAGCGAGTGCAAGGAATTTGTGGTGTCTGGGATTAGGACACTGATCAAGCTTATTTGGCCATGAATCAAACTGTACTCAGAAAATAAGAGTGTGTGTTTCTGTCTCTTCTTCTGTATGTCCATTTCCAGCTCTCAAAATATCTCCCTTCTTCTGAAATACAGATATTATTTGATTAAAGACTTTCACAGATTCCTCTTGACCTCAGAGAAATATTTAAACCTCTTAGTATGGAATTCAGTGGGGATTGACATGTTGCCCTGGCTTCGGCTCTAGTTATTCCCCTGCCCCCCTTCTTCTCAGATGACGCCCTGATGTGTCACACACTTTCATACATTTGTAGCTTTAAGCATCCTCCCTACTACTTGTACGCATGGCCTCTGGCTTTCTCAATGTTCTAGGGCTCACTCTAGTTATTTCCACTACTGGAGTCCATTACCGCACCCTGGTCTTCCTTCTTCGGCATTCACCTGTGTGCCTACAAAGTAGGGCCACGTCTTTTCACATCTCCATTTGAGCACTGGGTACAGTGTCCAAAACAGTAACTGATAAATGGAAGTGAGAAAGTTGGCTTGATCTTTTCTATTTATGTGTCTCTTTTCCTTTTGTGGGGGGTGGGGGAATCTGAGTTTCACTCTCTCTTTGTGGCTGTGTCTCTCATCTTTACCACCACTCCCCAGTAAGCCAAGACCTTTTCTCCTCTCCCTGTTTCACTGTACTTGGGCTAGTTCTTTGCTTTCTAAGCACCAAGTTCTCACCCTGATTTGGTGAGTTTTTCTTCATGCCTTTTATAGACAAAAATATTTAGTCTATTCATTCAAATGCTCTAGGTCTAAGGTAGTAAGATGCTCTTTTTAGGCCTATTTTTGAGAATATCTTATGTGAAAACAGCTGGAAAGTCAAATCTGAAGAATAAGCTGAATTTCTGATTCTTCTTTGGGGCTGTAGACAGTTAACTTATTACCACTCTGCCATCCAGTGTTGCCCAGCCACAGCTCATATCTGGAGGACGGGCCTAAGATATGTTAGCAAAATGGCTCATGTCAAGAAATAATTGATACATTATCCCATTTTGCAGATACACTAATAAGAGGAAGTAAAACTTGTGAAAGTCATACATATTTGAGAGAAAATGAATTTTGGATGATGTAAGCATGCAACTCCAATCAAAGATGCTGAAACTCATTCATCAGTGAAAATCATATTATAGATATTCTTTGCACCAAGCTCTATACCAGGTACTGTGGAAACACTGATCAATAATGTCATGTCTTGGCCTTCAAGCAGTTTATAGCTCAGTAGGGCAAGCTCATCAGGAAAACTAACAATTATAACATGATGTGATAATTTCTGTCCTAGAAGGCACATCTTTTCTGTCTGGAAGAGGGGCTGGTTTTACATCAGAGCACATTGGTTCATCCTGTCAAACTATGTTCAAATTTACAAAGCCACCTGAGTCATTGTCTTCAAAGGAAATTGTCAGGTGGCATAGTCTCTCATCTTAGACCTCCAGCAAGTTCCTGAAATTGAGGATAAGCTCTTTTGCCACAAAGTTATTTTAAGAAATTTAACAAGCAGAAAATACTCTATAATACCCTATTAAGCACTACCTGTGGCAGACTGCTTGAGGTGTGCTAGAGATTCAGAAATTCTGAGTGACCTCAGTTTGCACATCATTCATTGTTATATACCTTCTTCCAAGTAGTCCTAAGAGATATAACCTGTGTTGCTTTGGTTTATAACCTTGCAGCATAGCATGCTTTCTCTGATCACAAAATCTCTGACATGACCTGTAATTTTCTCTTGCACTCAATTTCAGTCAAAATATTCCCTCTTTTGTTCAATTTCAGCTCTCTCTTATGTCTCCTGATTTGCTATCCAGTATGGCTGGAGGGGAGAAAACTTGTTTGTTACTTTGCTTCCTTTTTTGTGTGTGTTCCCTCTTTACATAAGATGAACTATGTGTGTCCATTGAATTTCTAAGGCCCACTCAGTCTAAATGTTTGTGCACACATGTCTGTTTCACAGTCTTGTCACATTAGGTGTGGCTTGCCTTTAATAGAATGCCGCTAGTGGCTGAGTAACTGCAGAGTGCATTGCTGGAATTAATCAGGAGAATCTTAATTGATTAAAATCAAGCACCAGATACCACAAGCCCTGCCTTAAAAAAACTTTGTTTTTAAGCATATGGGCTTGGATGCAGTCATGGAATTTAAATATAAGAAAGGATATAGAACAACAATAATACATATTTCTACCTGTCAAAATAAACTACCACTCACAATTTGGCACTACTGGTTCTGGTTATTTTTCTAGGCATATTATTGTTTTAAAGTTATGTAAGTAGTATATGTACAGATAGTATTCAGTTTTTTCAAAAACATCTACAGCATTCTGGTTAAATTTTAAAGTCCCACTTGACCTCTGTCTCTAAACACAGCCTTTCCCTAAACATTTTTCCATCTCAAACCCACACATCCTCCTTGAAGGACAAGATTATTTTAAATTTGGGTGAATCCTTCCAGACTTTTCTGTATTCTGCATACATATTAATAGAAAATATGAAATATAAATTTTCAATTACATTTTACATGAAATGTAAATTTAATGTAAAATGTAATTTACATTTAAATTTGTAATGCATGTGACATTCTGCCATTCACTTTTTTGAATTTTAAAGTACTGTTTGGGGATCTTTTTATACTGTTGGAAGTAGATACAATTTACTTATTTAAAGTTCTAATCTATCATATGTAATTATTACTTTTTAATCTATTCTTTTTTGTTAGACCTTTAAATTTTTTCTATTTTTTTTCCCAGTACAAACAATGTTATGAGAAGTATTCTTATATTCTTTTGTGCTTTCATCTCTAGAATAGGTACCTTAATTTATTTTGTGTGCTATAACAGAATACTAAAGACCGAGTAACTTATAAAGAAAAGAGATATATATAGTTCATGGTTCTGGGAACTGGGAAGTCCAAGGGCATGGTGCCTGCCTCAGACAAGGGATTTTGTGTTGAGTAATCCCAGGGTAGAAGGCAGAAAAGCAAAGAATAGTGAGAGTGAGAGCAAGAGGAGGCTAAATACACTTTTATCACAAGTCTATCCTTGCAATAACTAACCCAGTCCCAAGAGAACAACATTAATCCATTGATGAAGACAGAAACTTCATGCTCTAATTACATCTTATTAGGTAAGTCTTGCCAATGTGTCAGGGATTAAGTTACCAGCACATGAACTTTAGTGAACCCATTCAAACTATAGAATTAGGCATCCCAAGAACAATTACTGGATCATAGGGCAAACATATTTTTAGATTTTTATCAATAATGGGTGAGAATGTACTCTGTTAAGTATTTTAGCAAGGGGCTTGAGTGTCGTAAAAAAATATAATTGCTTAAGCTACAGATTGGACCTATTATGCTCATCAAAACCAACAGTTGGTAGAAACCTCATGAAACAATGAGAGGATAAATTTCAGAGTAATTTGGATTTTGTGTGGAAACCTTAAAGAGCTTCAGCATTTTTAGGTGTGATATTTAGGACACCTTGACAAGTTAAACTCGGCTCAGACTTGGATGCTACTGCCACTGAAAAATAACATGCCCCTCAGCTATTGTTGAGTGAGAAAGTTTGCAAGGATTTTTAAAGCAGCTTGTCCTTTAATTCAAATAAAATTTTAATGAGAAGATCTCAATACAATACAGAGAGAACTGGAGCTTCTCTGCTAGAGTGGGAAAAAAAATATCTATAGGATATGGTTTGGCTGTGTCCCCACCCAAATCTCATCTTGAATTGTTGCTCCCATAATCCCTGTGTGTTGTGGGAGGAACCGGTGGGAGGTACTTGAATCATGGGGTCAGATTTTTCTCATGCTGTTCTCTTAATAGTGAATACATTTCATGAGATTTGGTGGCTTTATTAAGGGCAGCTCCCCTGCACATTCTCTCTTGCTTGCTACCATGTAAAATGTGCCTTTATCCCTCCTTCACCTTCCATCATGATTGTATGGCCTCCCCAGCCATATGGAACTGTGAGTCCACTAAACCTCTTTTTCTTTATAAATTAGCCAGTCTTGGGTATGTCTTTACTAGCAGGGTAAGAACAGACTACTACACTATAGAGCCTCTATCCTATCTCGATACATCCTCCATAATCTATGACAAGGCAGCCTCTGAAGTCTATCAGTGAGGCACCCTTTGGAAACCAGTGGGGTAGTCCAATCTCATTATTTTTTTGAAGATGCTAACATTCAGAAAAAATAAAGTTATTACAAGTGTTTTAGATGTTTCCAAAACTCAGGCCTGGTTTCCTTTCCTAGCCATGCTTTTCTTTGATCTGGGATATCATATTATATTCCTTATCTAAAAGAATGGTAAGTGAACTTTAGGGCTTATCTGTACTTCTTGAAGCCTTCTACCAAAGATGGGATTTATCCTTTTTTGTTTTTTAATATCACCATTTAGTTGTAGACCTTAAGCTGACAGATCTCACTGAGACTCAGAGGCAGACACAGACACATTGAAGTTCACCAAGAAGTCATGACTTTAGAAAGGGCAGGTACATGCATTCATTGTTATCCCCTTAAGGCAGACACGATGAGCTATGGTTGTATTCAACAATACGTTCATGACCCCATTGGAGCATGATCAAAAAGGCAGCCCCTTTTTGCACATTATGCAGTAAATGAATATTCTTTTTAGAGAGAGAAAAATGTTTTCAACATTGTATGTTTTTAGCCTTTGTTGAAATATGCCTAAATTATCTTTTGAGAAGGGCCATTCAGAGCTTAGTGAGACTTAATTAAGAACAATCAGCAATAGTCACAGCACGGTTTGCTAATTTCCTGCTTTCTTTCTCTCTCTTTCTTTTCTCTCTCTCTTTTCTTGGCTTTCTCTCTTTCTTTACTTCATTTACTTCTAGAGACCCTTGGACTTCTTGCCCAATATGGGGGTTTTAACTCATAGTCTCCAGGACACACTGTCATCCATTTTAGGGAGAAGCAAACTTCTCTGTGATTCTAGCCTTCTTAAAATTATACTAGGCTACTATTTTAAATTCACTATTTCCTTCACTCAGACGTGTTATGCAACAGTCCTTATACCGATAAAAACAAACAACCAAAAAAAAACTAAAGTCACATGGGGAGTCTATACAAAGGAAGCACAGTATTCTCTGTAAATGAAAAACTACCTGACTATTTTTTAAGTTCTACATTACTATACTTCCTAATTGGTACTTGTGGCTCATATATGTGCCATGAATGGTTTACAGGTGGCCACAGTATGTTTCTCTGTAGCACTAGGGCAGGGGCAAACTTTTGTTTGTGGGATTTGCCAGCTGGAGGCTTTCAGGAGACAACTATTAATAGTTTCACCTACTTGCCCAGTGTACCATTAAAATATTGTCATTTTCTGCATGTGCCATGATGTGAGAAATGTTGGAAAACTTGAGGAATACCATGAGAAATCAGTTAGTAAGTAGTAGACTGTGCCCTACCAGCTCTACCTTGGCTTACCTGACCAAGCTCTGATCCCTCCTCCATTGATTAGCTGCCTTCTCTTCCAACTTTCAACTCAGACCCCTTCCATTCTCTCTCATTCCAAAAGTCTGCTTTGCTTCTTTGCTTTCAGCTTGACATATTGGCATTAACCATCATATAAAGCCAATTTTCAAATTTCAAACTCTTGGACTCATTTTTCTTCCTCAAACTCTAAAACCTAGATACAGGAATTGGACCTCTGTATTAAGTCTGTTCTCACACTGTTATAAAGAAAATATCCAAGACTGGGTAATTTATAAAGAAAAGAGGTTTAATTGACTCATAGTTTCACATGGCTGGGGAGATCTAAGGAAACTTACAATCATGGCAGAAGACACCTCCTCACAAGACAGCAGGAGAGAAAACGAGTGCAAGCAGGGGAAATGCCAGAATCTTATAAAACTATCAGATATTGTGGGACTCACTCATAATCACGAGAACATCATGGGGGAATCTGCCTCTGTGATCTAATTACCTTCACCTGGTTCTACCCTCGACACGGGGGGATTATTACAATTCCAGATGAGATTTGGGTGGTGACACAGAGCTAGACCATATCAACCTGTTAACTCTAATGTATCTTTTCTGTCATCTTCCTTCTTACCTCTTCCATGGTTCAAGTCCTCATCCTCTATTTCCTAGATAATTACAACTGTCTTCTACTCTTACAATTCTCACCTCTCTCACCCTCAATATTTTGAGTTATTTTCCTAAAATATAGCACTTTCTTCCAGAAAGATCTCCCAAACTTTACATAACGTATTGTACAAAGAGTCCAAACTCTTTAGCATGGTAATCAAGATCCTCCATGATCTTGTTTCAAACCAATTTTCTGATGTCTCTTTTCCTGCCTTGGACTCTGAGTTGTAAAAATATAATTCTTCTTCTTCTCATCTTTCAATTCATTTTCTTTGTCTATAGTTCCTACTTACACTCCTACTCCTTTTTCCAAGGAGTGAAGACTCATTTTATGTGAAGCCTAAATCAAACACTTCCTTCTCTGTTGACTCTTCCGTGACTCTCAGTTAAAATAAAAATTTTCTCCTTTTTAGGAATTCCACCCCATATGACTTTTACCTTTTCTCTTTGTTTTGTACTTTTCTAGATTATTTATATCATTTCTGCCCTATTAAATCATAAGTTCTTTTAGTGCAGAGGCTTCAAGTATGGTCTGTGTCCCCAGAGTGAAGGATATTCATGGTATGGTGGTCTCCCTTCATCTGCAGTTTTACTTTCCTCTATTTCAGCTACCTGCTTCAATCACAGTCAGAAAATATTAAATGGAAAATTCCAGAAATAAACAATTCATGAGTTTTAAATTGCATGCTATTTTGAGCAGCATGAAAAAAATCTCACACTGTCCCTCTCCATCCTGCCCAGGGACATGAATTTTTCCTTTGTACAGCATAACCAAGCTGTATACACTGCCTGCCCATCAGTCACTTAGTGGTTATCTCAGTTATAAGATCAACTGCCACAGTATTGCCGTGCTTGTGTTCAAGAAATCCTTATTTTACTTAATAATAGTCCCAAAGCACAAGAGCAGTGATGCTGACAGTCCAAATAGGCAAGGAGTAGCTATAAAGTGCTTCCTTTAAGTGAAAAGGTAAAAACTCTCCACTTAAGAAAAAAAAATTGTATGCTGAGCTTGTTAAGATCTAAGGTGAGAGTGAATCTTCTATTCCTGAAGTTGTGAAGAAGAAAAAATAAATTTTGTGCTAGTTTTGCTGTCACACCTCAAACTGCAAAAGTTATGGCCACAGTGCATAAGTGCTTAGTTAAGATGGAAAGGCATTAAATTTGTGGATGGAAGAAATGACTAGAATAGAAATATGTTCTGATTGATAAGAATCAGATCTGATACTATATATAGTTTCACATATGCAGCATCCAATGAGGGTCTTGGAACATATTCTCTTGAGAAAGCGGGAAACTACTGTAACTTTTAACTTCAAGGTGCTCAATGCATGTTACATGAAAGGGTCCATGCATAATGAAAGAGGACTCTTGTGTATGAGACTTTCCCACTGCACTGTGGGCACCTTGAGAGCAGGAGCTGCATCTTATGTATCTTTGCTTCTCTCAAGATTGCATGGTGGCTAATGCAAGCTCCAGTGGGTCTGCTTAAGTTTAGATGCTAGTTCTAAGTCTTCCACTTTCTACCTGTGCACCTTCGGGATGTCAAGAAACCTTTTGTGTCTCAATTTCTGCAAATGCAAAATGGAGATCATTTATTTATTCATTCATTCACTAAACAGGTATCTACTGGGATGATGACACAGAACAGAGGTTAGCAAAACAGACAAAATTCCTGCCCTAATGAAGCTTTCATTATTTTGAGGAAGATATACTATATATATATATATATACACACACACACACACACACACACATACACACACACACATATATATACACACACACACACACACACACACACATATATATATATATATATGTCTCCAGATTATTTTAATGTTCTAAAGTGAAATAAAGAAAGGTAAGGGGAGATAAGATGATGAAATCTGCTGTTTTAAATATGGTGCTTAGGAAAGTCCTCCCAGAAAATTAAATGGCATATAGATAAACCATGTGGCTATCTATCACAAAAGCATTTCATGCAAAGGGAATTGCAAACACCAATGTCCCTAATAATATCAGCATTGACGTCATAGATGCAGATAATTATAAGAATTAAATGAGAAAAAAGAGAGTGAAAAACGTTAGCTTTATTACCTGGCATGGTTGTAGACACATATTAGCATTTTTTTAAATGCTTAGTAAATAAATGAATTATTGATTGGAAAGAAAATGAACATGCTAATATTTGTTGGGTTTCTACTATGAGCTATTGTTTTGAGTGCTTGCCAACATTCTCTACAAGATTATAACAACTTCGTACTATGATTCAGTAAATTCTCTGGAGTTTTACTTTCAGGGATCACATCTCTACCACTTATTAACTGTATAATCTTAAACAAGAAATTTAATCTCTCTGTGACTCAATTTTTTCATTTGTAAAATAGGGCTAATAAGAGTGCTGTCTTCCTAGGGTTGTTGTAAAGTTAAATGACATTGTATGTGAAACACTTACAGTAGTACCCAGCACGCATAAGCCTTCTTTGTGTTTTTGCGATCAACATCTTATAGTTGAAGAGAGCTGAGACCAGATAGGTTAAGACACTTGCCCAAAGCAACTCAGTCCATGAAGAGTAGTAAAGAGACACAAATCCAGATCTTTTTGGCTGCAAAGTCCATGCAATTTCCTAGGCACACAGCATGTGGGATGGGGATGATGGCAGTAGAGTTCTACTCACTGTCATTTGTTTCTCATTCCATCCCCCTGAGGATGACCTTGATTATAGAATCTCAAAAATAACAATTGCTCAGCAGCATTTTTCTCAGTTGACTTTCTGAATTAGCTCTGATCTTCTTTAATTATGCAACACATAAGTCCTTTGAGTGAAGGCGTTTAGGCTTCAGTGAAAGATGTCTATATTTAGTCTTATAAAATTACCAAATGATTCAGGGCAAGTTCATTAATTCTCCTCCACCCACTCCTCAGTAATGTATGATTTTCACTTAAAGTCTTCTATTTACTACCCCTAAGTGAGCCCCACATTTATTTTCTGGTTGTCAAAGGATTTAACTTTCACTCTTTGAACCACACATACCCACACAGAGGCAACCCAGGGTCTTAGGAAAAGGTTTTGCACCAAATGTCTTAATTCTGACATACATCGTTTAGCTCTATTCCTAATGACTTTGGTTTTAAATTGCAGATTCACTGTCCTGTTTTGTCTCTGCAGATGGCAAACAGACTGTTATTTCTCCATCTGGAGCTGTCACTGTGCATATTTTTGGCTTGAAAGTTTGATAAAGGGGAGTAAGAAGGAGAATTTTATTTCTATTTGTCATTGTCTTTCTTGCCCTTTTCCTCTGATTTGTTCCCATTTATTCATTTTCCTCTCCAACTTGGTTCATGCATGTCAACTTTCCATGTTATTGGACGTGGAATCCGTGTTATCCCTGACTTGCAGCTGTCTGTTAATTATTCAGAAAGAACATACCAAAAGAAAGAGAGGGAGGGAGAAAGAGAAAGAGAGAGAAGGAGAGAGATTGAGAGATAAAAAGAGAGATCGAGAGAGAGAGAGAAAGAGTGAGAGAGAGAGAGAGAGAGACTTTGTGAGTACAATTGACAAAACAAATATCTTATCATAACATATTTTACTTGTTCCGAATTGGTTTGGCATTGGTTTACTCATCAAAATGCCAAAAGATGAATGGGACCTCATAAAGACAAATAGGAAGTTTGCATATTTACAAAAACACATTTAACTGTGTTCTGGCTGTGAGGGCACACACTTCCCACCTACTCATTACAACGCAATCTATCCTGAAAAGTTGCTCTTTCATAAAAGCATTTCTAAATTAACTGCTAATAGATGGGGAAGGATTGCTTAGAAAAGATTGGATTCTGGAATCAGGAATCTGTAAGAGATCTTAGAGGTGTTCTAACCCAAGACACTCATTTTGCAAATGAAAACACAAAGCTTGAGTTACTTAGCCAAAGTCTCAGCAGTTATTGAATGGCATAGCCATGGCTAAAACCCAGCCAGCAATGTGTTTCATGGTGCTGTGTTTGTGGGCTGAAATAAAAATAAATGACATTGATAATTTTTATTTTATTTTTAACAAATTGGGCTCTAGTACTTAATTTAAGAGAAACAAAAATTCAAGCAACTTTAGACGTAGCAGAGATATGAGACATCGTTTTGTCTAGGAACTTCCCAATGATTCTTTATGGAGTATTTGTCATTCTGTGGAAGTGCCGAACACAAGCAGGAGAGGAAGGGTCTCGGTGCCTGGACTTCAGCAGACATCCCACTCCACCAGCATCTGTTATTAACCTAGGGCTCTGCTTTTATCATTTTACTCTTTATTTCTTAAATTTCATTTTTAAAAATGTGTCCAGCAACCAAAGAACATTAAGAAAATCTAATTGAGTTCCACCAGCCTCTTTGAAGATAAGCAGATAAATTAAATATTTTCTCAAAATCATTAATTGAGTTAATGAAAAAGCATTAACAAGATCCCACATCTCCAAACTCATCCATCCAATTTTTGCTCAGTCAGACTGCTTCAGAGACATCAAGTGGTGAAAATTGAGAGTGGTAGGTTTTTCAACACCAGATTGCAGAGTGTGCCTTCTCTGGCCTGGTTGCAAGGCAAACCAGGAAAGGCAATCAAATAAAAGATGCTGGCTGGGCATGGTAGCTCATGCTTGTAATCTCGGCACTTTGGGAAGCCGAGGTGGAAGGATTATGAGGTTAGGAGATCGAGACCATCTTGGCCAACATGGTGAAACCTTGTCTCTACTAAAATATGAAAAATTAGTTGTGTGTGGTGTCACACACCTGTAGCCCAAGTCACTCAGGAGGCTGAAGCAGGGGAATTGCTTGAACCCAGGAGACGGAGGTTGCAATGAGCCAAGATCATGTCTCAGTGCTCCAGCCTGGTCACAGAGCAAGACTCCCTCTCAACCTTTTCATACAGGAATAGATAAAAAATTAATAGAGGATTACAGGGATAGGTTTTCCTAACCTTTGTAAGCTGCTGTTCATTTTCACATGACTGCAAATAACTACTCAAGACTGGGAAATATATAAAGAAAAGAGATTTAATTGACTTACAGTTCTGCATGGCTGTGGAGGCCTCAGGAAACTTATGATCATGGCAGAAGGCAAAGGTGAAGCAAGGACCTTCTTTGCATGGCAGCAGGAGAAAGAAGAGTGAGTGAAGGAGGAACTTACCAAACACATAAAACCATCAAAGCTCATGAGAACGCACTCACTATCATGAGAATAGCATGAGGAAAACTGCCCCATGATTCAGTTACCTGCCACCAGGTCTCTCTCTCAACATCTGGGGATTACAATCAATGGTGAGATTTAGGTGGGGACAAAGTCAAAACATATCATTCTGCTGCTGGACCCTCCCAAATCTCATGTCCTCACATTTCAAAATCAATCATGCCTTCCCAACAGTCCCCCAGAGTCTTCACTCATTTCAGCATTAACTCAAAAGTCCACACTCCAAAGTCTCATCTAAGATAAGCAAGTCCCTTCTGGCTAGGAGCCCATAAAATCAAAAGCAAGTTATTTACATTCCAAATACAATGGGGGTAAAGGCATTGGAAGAATAGTCCCATTCCAAATGGGAGAAATTGGCTAAAATGAAGGAGCTACAGGCCCCATGTAAGTCTGAAATATAGCAAGGCAGTCAAATCTTAAAATTCCAAAATGATCTTTGACTTCATGTCTCACATCCAGGTAACCCTGCTGTAAGAGGTGGGTTTCCATGGTCTTGGGCAGCTCCATCTCTGTGGCTTTGCAGGGTACAGACCCTCTCCTGGCTGCTTTCACAGGCAAGCATTAAATGTTTGTGGATTTTCCAGGCACACAGTGCAAGCTGTCAGTGGCCCTACCATTCTGGGGTCTGGAGGAGAGTGGCCCTCTTCTCACAGTTCCACTAGGCAGTGCCCCAGTGAAGACTCTGTGTGGGGCTTCTATCCTACATTACCCTTCTGCATTGCCCTAGTGGAGGTTCTCTGTGAGGACTGCGCCCCTGCAGCACACTCTGCCTGGACAGCCAGGTCTTTCTGTACATCCTCTGAAACCTAGGTGGTAGTTCCCAAACCTCAATTCTTGATTTCTGTGCATTCACAGGCTTAACACTATGTAGAAGCTGCTAAGCCTGGGGCTTGTACCTGTGAAGCCTCAGCTTGAGCTGTACCTTGGTCCCTTTTAGCCATGACTGGAGTGGCTGGGATGCAGGGCACCAAGTCTCTAAGATGCACACAGCTTGAGGGCCCTGGGCCCAGCCCATGAAACTATGTTTACCTCTTAGGCCTTTGGATCTGTGATGGGAGGGGCTGCCATGAACATCTCTGACTTGTCCTGGAGACATTTTCCTCATCTCTATCAGAGACCACCTAAACCTGACTTCATTGTCCATATCACTATCAGCATTTTGGTCAAAGCCATTCAACAAGTCTCTAGGAAGTTCCAAACATTTTCATATCTTCCTGTTCTCTTTTGAGCCCTCAAACTGTTCCGACCTCTGTCTGTTACCCAGTTCCAAAGTCACTCTCACATTTTCGAGTATCTTTACGGCAGCACCCCAGTCTACTGGTACCAATGTATTGTATTAGTCTGAGGCTAACAAAGACATACCTAAGACTGGGTAATTTACAAAGGAAAGAGGTTTAATTGACTCACAGTTCCACATGGCTGGAGAGGCCTCACAATCATGGCAGAAGAGCAAGAGGTGTCTTACACAGTGGCAGGCAAGAGAAAGCTTGTGCAGGGAACCCCCATGTAAAAAAACCACTGGACCTTGTGAGACTCATTCACTACCATGAGAAAAGTATGAGGGAAACCATATCCATGATTCAATTATCTCCACCTGGCCCTGCCCTTAACATGTGAGGATTATTACAATTCAAGGTGAGATTTGGGTGGGGACACAGACAAACCATATAATTCTGCCCCTACCCCTTCCCAAATCTCATGTCCTTGCCTTTCAAAGCCAATCACGCCTTCCCAACAGTCTCCCAAATTCTTAACACATTTCAGCATTCACTCAAAAGTCCACAGTCCAAAATCTCATCTTAGACAAGGCAAATCCCTTCTGCCTAGGAGCCTGTAAAATCAAAAGTAAGTTAGTTACTTCCAAGACACAATGGGGGTACAGGCATTAGACAAATGCTTCCATTTCCAAATGGAAGAAATTGGCCAAAACAAAGAGGCTACAGGCCCCATGCAAGTCCGAAATCCTGCCAGGCAGTCATTAAATCTCAAAACTCCACAATAATCTCCTTAGACTCCATGCCTCCCATCAAGGTCAGGCTGATCAAGAGGTGGGCTTCCATGGTGCTGGGCAGTTCTGCCCCTGTGACTTTGCAGGGTACAGCCCTGCCCTGGCTGCTTTCACAGCTGACATTGAGTGTCTGCAGCTTTTCCAGGCATACTATACAAGCTGTCAGTGGATCTACCATTCTGGGGTCTGGAAGATGGTGGCCCTCTTCTCACAGCTCTACTAGGCAGTACCCCAGGTGGGACTCTGTGTAGGGGCTCCAATCCCACATTTCCTCTTTGCACTGCCCTAGCAGAAGTTCTCCAGGAGGGCTCTACCCCTGTAGCATACCTCTGCCTGGACATCCAGGCATTTCCATACAGCCTGTGAAATCTAGATATAGGTTCCCAAACCTCAATTCTTGTCTTCTGTGCATCCACTAGACCAACACTATGTGGAAGCCACAAAGGCTTGGGGCTTGTACCCTCTGAAGTAACAGCTTGAGCTGTACGTTGGTCCCTTTTAGCCATGAGTAAATTGGGTCCAGGAAACCAAGTCCCGAGGCTGCACATAGCAAGAGGACCTTGGACCCAGCTCACAACCATTTTTTCCTCCTAAGCCGTCTGTCCTGTAATGGAAAAGACTGCTCTGAAGGTTTCTGACACGTCCTGAAGACATTTTCCCTATTGTGTTGGAGGTTAACATTTGGCATCTCATTACTTATGCAAGTTTTTGTAGCTGGGTTGAATTTCTTCCTAGAAAATGGGTTTTTTTTTTTCTACCACATCATCAGGCTGCAAATTTTCCAAACTCTTATGCTTTTCCTCCCTTGTAAACATAAGTTCCAATTTCAGATCATCTCTCTCAGGTTCAAAGTTCCACAGATCTCTAAAGCAGGGACAAAATGCTGCCAGTCTCTTTGTTAAAGCATAGCAAGGTCACTTTTGCTTTAGATCCCAATTAGTTCCTCATCTCCATCTAAGACCATCTCAGCTTGGACTTCATTAACTATGTTACTATCGGCATTTTGGTCAAAACCACTCAAGTTTATAGGAAATTCCAAAATTTCTGACATCTTTCTTTCCATCTTCTTCTGAGCCCTCCAAACTGTTCTAACCTCTGCCTGTTACCCAGTACCAAAGTTGCTTCAACATTTTTGGGTATTGTTACAGCAGTACTCTATCTTTAATATGGCAAATTAGTACCCACTCCCGGTATGTTTGTTTTGATACTGCTATCAAGAACTGACCTATATTAGGTAATTTATAAAGAAAAGATATTTAATTGCCTCACAGTTCCAAATGGCTGGGAAGGCATCAGGAAACTTACAATCATGGTGAAAGGCAACACGAAAGCATGAATCTTCTTCACGTGGTGGCAGGAGAAAGAAGACTGAGCAAAGAAGGTTGCCAAACACTTATAAAGTCTCATGAGAACTCATTCACTCGCCTGAGAATAGCATGGGGGAATCCACCCCCATGATTCAATCACCTTTCGCCAGGTCTCTCCCTCAACACCTGAATATTACAATTCAAGATGAGATTCAGCTGGGGACACAAAGCCTAACTGTCAGACAGGAAGGCCAAACAAGTTCTAAAGCAGATAAGAAAACACGAATCTAATCTAGAAGGCATATCACAAAGGAGATAAGAGTGGGGTTTCTGTTTTGTTTTGTTTTTTTGAGACAGAATCTCATTCTGTCACCCAAACTGGAGTGCAGTGGCATGATCACAGTTCATAGCAGTCTTGACTTCTCGGACTCAGGTGACGCTCCCACCTCAGGTCCTGAGTAGCTGGGACTACAGGCACATGCCACTATGCCCAGATAATTTTTGTATTTTTTGTAGATATGGGATTTTGCCATGTTGTCCAGGGTGGTCTGAAACTCCTGGACTCAGGGTATCCTCCCACCTTGGCCTCCCAAAGTGCTGGGATTACAGGTGTGAGCCACTGTGCCTGGCCAAGGAGTGGAGTTTCTGATACAATGGACTTGGTGGAACTCAGAATTAAGATTAGCAGTGAGAGTCTGGTGAGAGTCCAGTGATGGCAAATGATCTAATAAAGGTGGTCAATGAAAAGCAGAAATGGAGGAATGGACAGTTGGCTCTCACAGGACTAAAATGCTAGGGCCTTCAGTCATCAGCTTCTAGCTAATTTTCTGAAACTTCTGGGCATACAGCAGCGTGTGCCCAAAAACCTTCCATATAATCACTGCAGCTGGGTGCTAGTCACTCCAAGGAATCTCTTGGGACATTTCCTCTTACATTTGAACTGTCACTTCTACGTGGACAGTCTTTTATCCTTAACTTCGGCACATATTTAGGTTTTTAAATTCTGTTCAGTCCTCTATAATTGGCACCATAATTTGCAGAGTTCCTGGCTTTTACTATTCCATTGCATATAGTCTCACTCAAGCTCTAGGAGACTACAAAGCCCCTGGCTGGAATCAGATTCAATGCTGTACTGCAGAGCTCAAAACTGGTTGAAGAAAATCTGAAAGACCAGTTACTGAGAGACCAGAATGACTCAGGAGAGTGAATGTGGTTCTTCAGCTGAAGGTAAGGGGTTTAGAGTGAACTCTTGTTTTGTTGGCCTTATCTCTAGGAAATATACTCATCTCCGAATATATGGAATATAGTTGTAAAAACTGTTTCAATATCCTTGTGTGCTAATTATCACATCTATGCCAGTTCTGGTTGATTTAGAAGGAATTTTTCTTTTCGTTATGGGTAATACTTTCCTGCCTTTTGCATGGTTGTAACATTGCATTAAAATCTAGACATTCTGAATTTTATCTTGTTGTACATTGCATATTGTTGTATTTCTGTCAATATTCTTGAGCTTTGTTCTGCAATGCAGTACAGACATTGAAAACAGTTCAGCTCTTTTCCTGCAAGAAAATAGTTTCTTGCATTTCAGATGTGTTCAGATAAGATTGAAGCAGTGGTTTGTCTAGTGTTTATTCATCCCCACTAATGAGTCAAGAGCCTTCTGTGTACTCTACAATGCCCATGAATCATGGATTTTCCAGCCTGCTTGGTGGTTCTATTCACTACTGCTGTCTTTGTGTAGGCAACAGGCACTGTTACCATTAATCCTCTCAGGTAGTTCTTTCTATGGCCTCCAGTAATTTTCTCATATGTGTGCACTGAATGGTAACTACCTGAATGCTTGGGGTGAATCCTTTGCAAACATTTACAGTTTTCTTCCTGTTCAACCTTTTTCCTCCCTGGTACTCTCTCCCGAAGGTTCAAACTACCTTTTTTGACTTTCAGCTCTGCCTCCTCAACCCAGCAAGTTTGCACGACTCTAGGTTCTCCCTGTCTCTTTGTGAGCTGGAAACTCTCTCAAGGTAGAAAACTGAGGATATCATAGTGCTAACTTCATCTCCACCTCCTTTCCTGGATCTCTTTTCTTCTGTTAGATATCTTTAAAACTGTTTTTTGTATTTTTTTGTCCATATTTTTGGATGTTTAATACAGCAGAGTAATCCCTATCCTTGTTACTTCTTCTTGGTGGAAATGAAATTTTTAGGGAAAAGATTTTAAGAGCTTGCTTTGTAGTTTCCTGCAGAGCAGACACAGAGGTGGAAGGATTAGGTTTTGTACGCACAAGTTTGGGTTTAAATTTTAGCTCCATTACTATGAGACCTTGGGAGGTGATAGTACTTTTAAAGCTACAGTTTCCTCATGTATGAAATGGGGAAAATTCTAATTCCTGTTCTGTGTAGGTAGATGAGAGATTAGCTGAGATTGTGTATGTAAAGCATCTATTAAATGTTGACTGCCAAAGTAACACTGAAACACTGATTTACTCTCCTCCTCACTACAGCTATCATTTCCCTCTTCCTTTTCCTTCATTCTAGCATTTTCAACAGATCAACTTGTTTTGTACTCTTTGTGTATTAGCCAATGTGCTAAGTTCTTTATACCTTTTAACTCATGAAGCTTCACAACAACCTATGCCATAGGTAATTGCCATTATTTTACAGATAAGCTGAAGCTACCAATTGTCACAACTAAACAAAAGACTACAAGCAAGAACCATCCATCAAATCCCAGACAATCCACAGAATATGAAAGATAATAATATATCAGTATTTTTAGCCGCTAAGTTTTGGGGTGATTTGTTAGTGGGTGGCTAATCATTCCTTTTGCTTAGAATTGAAGGCTTTTGTGGGATGCAGGACTTTGAGTGCTGAAACTGTAACAGTCTTAGGCAAACCAAGATAGACAACTATAGATAAGCAGAACAGGCCTGTGATCAACACCATTTTTTCACGGCAATTAAGTAATAGAGACTGGATATAAAAACCAGCTGCTTTGACTGTGGACCTCGTATGCTATTCTGCCTCCAGAGTCAAATCAGAATGTTAGATTAATTAAACCTTAAACTCCTCTCCATCACCAAAAGCCTATTTCTTAGGTCTGGGTGAGATAAGATAAAAGTTTTCTATTATTTCCTCTTTTCTTAGCTGAAAAGTCCCAAAGTCTGAAAAGATGTGCTAGGTTTCTTAGCACATATTCAGGAAAGTGCTTCAGGTAGCCCCTGTCCTCCTCTGAACTGGACGAGATTCCTGCAACATCACACATACATTTTGTGATAATCAGTTTTGTAATTATTTTATTAAAATGTGTTTTGCCCACTAGACAGTGAACTCACTATTGAATATCCAGCACCTAGCTTAGTGTTCATTATGTGCAAAATGTCACTTCAATATTGGTTAAAATAATAAATGTTTTAAAGCTCCATAGACTGATTTTGAATTTTCTTTAAAATGTGAGAGAATCAATTTTGATGCTGGCAAATGTCAACATTGTATTTCTGGACTGATGTAGTTTGATTTTATGTCTTCTCATAGGCACAATGGAGAGGAAGGCATAAATTGGTTAATTTCTACTTTATCCTATACAGAACAGATTCAAAAGGAATGTATAAAAATTCTCACAGTATCTGAAAATGTCAAGGTAAATTTGAATATTAAAACATATTTAAGTTTTAACATTTGAAATGGCCCTACCTAAAAATCTTTTCCATTTCTGTTATGCTCTGTAATTTAAATAAAATTGTTATTTTTAAAATGGTAACATGTTTATTTTAAAGTATGTGATATATTTTGTATAACCTTTCTTGACAGAAATAATAAACTTTGGACTACATCCAATTATCTAAAAGCCTGTTTGGAACACCAAACTCTCAGGGGAAAAAAAAAGGTAAAACAGTTAATAAGAAACAGTTTCCATTCCCTAAAAATTTTATCTGTACATCTTGACATTAAGAAAATCCACTGACTTTCTGCCTCACTGAGAATACAGAATCCAATTAAACTAAGCAATTTCAAATGACTTACTTAAAGAACATTTTTTTTTAAATTGAGTAACAAAGTAGGCCGAAATAAACCTGAATAAATTAGAAAATTGAGTTAGGAATAAGGGCGCATCGGTCTCTGTTTTCCATGGATTTTGTGAAATTTAACAAACCCTGCTCTTGTTTTGCTGTGTCTAATAAAGTCACAGTTCCCTAAAATAGTCTGGTGTTCAAATTATGTTGACTTTTAAAATTAAATTATATGGCTCTGGGCCCCTAAGGTGTCATCTAGAATCCCCCTCCTTAGTTGACAGATGAAATTTTGAGCACATGAATGGAAAGGTCTGAAAGGATCTTTCTCCAGATAATTCAGCACATAGATGGCACAACTGAAACTGAAAGCCAGGTTGGTCAAGGCTTAGTTCCATTTGTTTGTTTGTTTGTTTGTTTACCTGCATTTTTGTTTTTGTGGATATGGACAGAGAAGGGAGGAAAGAAAGAGAGCTGGAAGGAGGGTTTCCCTTTCACGTTTTTTCCTTTGCATCCTTCCCTACACATTCAGGACAAAAATTGTATTTGTAATATTTCAGCCCACTCTTTAACTTAACATGACAATAACAACACTTTTTCGGCCAGGCGCGATGGCTCACGCCTGTCATCCCAACACTTTGGGAGGCCAAGGCGGGTGGATCACAAGGTCAGGAGTTCGAGACCAGCCTGGTCAGTATGGTGAAATCCTGTCTCTACTAAAAATACAAAAATTTGCTGGCCATGGTGGTGCATGCCTGTAATCCCAGCTACTCAAGAGGCTGAGGTGGGAGAATTGCTTGAACCCGGGAGGCAGAGAGTGCAGTGAGATTGCACCATTGCACTCCAGCCTGGGCAACAGAGCATGACTCCGTATCAAAAAAAGAAAAAAAAAAAAGAAGCACTTTTTTATGTTCCTTACAAAATCTTTGTGCACTTCATGTTTAATAGTTATATACTGGTATATTGAATGCATGTGTCATTCATGTTTATTAGATTGAATCATATGACTACTATTTTGTAGGTTAAAAATTGTCCTATTCGCAATTTCATATCATTCAACCTATAACTATCTAGTCTATGTTAAGAGACATGTTTAGGTTTATAAATTAGCTCCAATAGACACCTTGAGGGAAAGTGACATTTGGTTAACTCACTAAAAATGGCAAAGAAATTATTCCAAAGACCTGACACATTTCTCACCCACCAGGCTTCTGTTTGTGGGGAAGCACCTCTGCAGGCCTTGGTAAGGCCAGATGAGACAGCTTTTGATAGCTTGTTGCATTTGGATGCTGCTGCATCTGTGCTCTCTGGAGCCACCAGGAAAGAACAAACTGCCTTCTATTCTGCTGCCTTTGGATCTTTGAATGGTTAGCTTTTTTTTGTTTGTTTGTTTTTTAGGATTGGAGTTGACTTTCCAAGGCAAAAGTAACAGCTTGGCTATTTGCTATTATATTTGAATTGAGTAATGCTTGAAAAATTTTGAAAAGTTCTTATCTATAAACTAGTGTTAATAGTGATAGTTTTTAGGGTTGGATAAAAAGCATGATACCCTGAAATGATTATAAGTAATTATTGAGAGTATTAGCAAGTCCTGATCTAATCATTCTCCCTCATACACATGTATTTTCCCTAGATCTAATGAGCTATGGAATGCAGAGAAGCCATAGACAGAATTCACAAGGCTGAACTAGATGTAATGTCTGAAAACACAGGCAAAACAATGGCCTCTGTGAATCATTAACCCTATAGCTTTTGAAAAGGCTTTTTTTGTTGTTGTTTGAGACAAGATCTCCTTCTCTCATCCAGTACAGTGGTGCAATCACAGCGCACTGCACCCTCAACCTCCAGAGCTCCAGCCATTCTCTCACCTCAGCCTCCTGAGTAGCTTGGACTACAGGCACATGCCACAATGCCCAGCTAATTTTTGTACTTTTTGTAGAGACGGAGCTTCATCATGTTGCCCAGGCTGGTCTCAAACTTCTTGGCTCAAGCAGTCTACCTGCCTTGGCCTCCAAAAGTACTGGGATAACAGGCATGGGCCACCACAGCCAGCCCCTTTTCTTTACTGAGCCCTAATGTTCTCACTATTGAACTTGGTGTGGCTGAAGAGATTCCTGGTCATGAATCTAAAAAACACCTTGTACATTAGTGAAGCCCTATCAATGCTAGTAAGGAGGCATGCAGTATATCAACTTAAGAGCACAGGCTTTCAGCATGTAGATCTGAATTCAAATACTATCTCCATTAGATTATTTTTTTAAAAACTCTCAGGGATTCAGTTTCTTCATTTGGTAAAATAATTATACCTGCACTTAGAGATGTTGTGAAAGATCAAAGGAGAGAATGTATGTGTTGTGTTTAATCTAGCACCTGATAGATGGTGAATATTAACTAAATGATGGTTGATTTATATTATTAGATTATAATATTTTCTTCCACTCTTCTTTTGACAAGCACTTAGAATGCAGTCAGATTCCTTTTCCAATCCAGTTATTAATGTGTGCCCTTGTGCACTTTCCAAACTCTAACTGCTTGTCAGAAATGAATATTGTGTGTCATTTTGATCTGCTATTCTTTTCAGAGTACCTTCCTTCATGGTGGCAAGTTGTTTATTCTGTATATATCACAAAAATGCTTAATAATAGATGCTAATTCTAAGGCACTGTAACAACAATTTCTAACTGCTTGTATTCCAAAACCATGGTTCTTTTAGATGCCCTAAACATGCTTAATTAAATCCCTGTTTTCACCAGCTGAATAAAATGAAAAGTTAATCAAAGGAAAGTGTATATGCATGTGTGTGTGTGTGTATATATATATATGTGTGTGTGTGTATATATATATGTGTGTGTGTATGTGTATGTGTCTGTGTTAATGCATGCACAAAGATAGATATGTATAAAGAAAGATGACAGGTGATTGATAGAGATAGGTAGATAGATATGTCAAGAGGAGACAAATAGATAGACATGGGTGCCCACATTTAATTACCAAGATCTTGAAATTACTGTAATTGTGCTATGAAGTCTTTCTCCTTTTATTTGTTGTTTTTTTTGTTTTGTTTTGTTTTGTTTTTTACAATAAGGCTTCTATGCAAAAGTATGAAACTCTCCCGCCAATTTCAGCCTACCTACTAAAAAATTTGGAGGTAATAATAGTTTATTTCCAGCTCATGTGGATCAAATTTTTATATATTAACAAAAAGCAAATAGCAGTCCCAAATGTCTGTCACTTAAATAAGGGATACATGACTTAAACTAAAAGGACGCTTGTTAGAGCAGGAATTCTATAACACATCAATCAAAACCAAGGATTTGCCTAAGGTTAGTCTTGTCTTTGTTGTTCAGCTAAAATCTGCTCTTCAACTTTAGATTTAACCTTTAGAAGGATGTATGACAGAATTTCAGCTTTATTTTTTCCATCCTTGAACTTATGTGATTGCATAAAGAAATAAGTACATGAAAAAGCACTAGATATGTGTGTGTATGTGTGTGTCTATATACATATGAAATAAGTAATTATATTTCTCTTAAATCTGCTTCACTCCCAGGATATGCACCAGGCTCCTACATGATCTATATCACACGTATGATGATTGGAACCATTGTAGCTATGGAACCAAGGTCCTAGGAATCTGAACATGGAAACTGGATACTCCTACCCTTGCTAGTCTTGGGTGAAATGCCACACCACAGAATATGAGATGTGACTTCCTGGGCAGTTGCCAAAAATGGTCCAGGTGAATAAAGCTCAGAAAGTGCAGTGAAATCATTTTCCCATTGAATGAAGTTTGACCAGCTGGGAGAATATGGGAAACAGTGTACATGTTCTACTGTCTGTTTCTCCTCCTGTGGATGTAATAGATAGCCCCAAATGACGGAGAAACCAGCTGTCTCTTTATAGCAATGTAGTTTCAAAATTCACCATCTTGATTTTCTTCCCCTCTTCCCTGTTTTACTTCCTTTATTCCTACTCTTATTTTGTTGGAAGTAAACCTCCAAATAAAACACTGACACATAAGTTTTGACTAAGGCTATTTTGTAGGGAAACTGAGATAAGATGGCTGGTTACAGAAATAGTTCTAGAAAGCATGCTGTAGGTTGAGATTTTTTACTAAAATAGATTCTCTGTCTAGAAGCAATGGGCACCTTTGTTGTTGCTAGTAGGTGCAGTGTTAATAATCCCTAGCATACAATAGCATAAAAATTATTGAAATGTTTATCTGTAGATCAAATCATTGCTGGATCAGTTGGTGTTGTATTAATCCATATGAAGGAAATGGTTATTGAAGAATTACAGTGTGTTAGCTTCTTTTGACAACATCGGAAGCTTTGCAAGCAGAAAAGGATAGGCTTAATGCAGTTAATTACCAATATAATACCTTTTATGAAAATCAGAGGGCTATTATGGTAGCTTTAAAAAGACAATTATCTCCTGCAACACAGGAATACATGTTGCAAAATAATAGTTGTTCATTTCAGCACCCAATTCAACCACACTTTACTGCCTTTAAGACAATTAGAGCTAAGTGTCAGCATGAACCAACAAGAAAATTATAGTCTCTTATCCAAAAATAAATAATCCACACCTCAAAAGAATTTCAGTACATGGTTAATAGATACCAAGAAGATAGGAGAGAGCACATGTGAAGATGGGTCTTGAGGGTACTATCCCAGGAACATGGAATATAATGCTGGATGGGTAATAATTTACTGAGAATTACCCACTCACCTGTTGTTAGGGATTTGCTGTTCTGGGAAAGACATCTGAAACTGTCCCTATTAGCATTGTGGATGACTCCAAAGCCTGGACTTATGAATTACCAATAGTAATAAAAGTAAATATTTTAGAATTTCCTTCTTATACTATTGGAGAAGGATTCACAGGGCCTAAGGAGGTATATTAGGCTATTCTTACACTGTATAAATACATACTTGAGACTGGAAAATTTATAAAGAAAAAAAGTTTAATTGGCTCATGGCTCTGCAGGCTGTACAAGCATGACACCAGCATCTGCTTGGCTTCTGTGGAGGCCTCCGGGAGCTTTTATTCAGGGTAGAAAGCTAAGTGGGAGCAGGCATATTGTGTAGACAGAGTAGGAGCAAGAGGGGGCTGAGGGAAGTGCCACACACTTTTAAACGACCAGATCTCATGAGAATCCACTCACTATTGTGAAGTCAGCACCAAACCATAAAGGATATGACCCCATAACCCAAACACTTCTCACTAGGCCTCATTTCTGACACTGGAGATCACATTTTATGATGAGATTTGGGGAGACAAATTTTCAAACTATATCAGGTATCAATGACAGAATGGATTTATTATGCAATTTTAGAACCCATCACATGACTATATTTTCTTGGAAGGCCAGAACACACCTTTCTATTAGAACAATGAGGAATGTGCTGGTAAAAAGTCTATTACTACCTTTGAGATCCTCCTGAGTGGCTGAGAAATCATCGCTTATTAACATTTATAAATGAAACTATCAGAGTTTTAAAATCTTACTGAATTTTAACAATTAAATGCTGATGATAATAATATTTACCTTTTGAATTATGTTCCAGATTTAATTTGGTATCATATAAAATAGGGTGGCAATATTTGGCTCTGCCTTTGGCCTTGGTCAAACATTGATCTTTATACTCAGTCCTTTGACAATTGTCCAACATGAATTTTTAAAACACATCTGAAGGTGAATCCCTCTCTTTGAATTCCACTAAATGACATTTGTAAAGAATACAGTATAGAAGCTAATAATACGGTAGTCGTAGTAACAACTAGTTAAATATATTGAACAAATACTTTGTTATGGGCACTCCACGGAACACTTTAACAGCACAATAAATTTAGTCTTTGTAATAATTTTTCACAAAGTACATAACAATCATCACAAAGTACATGATAATGTTTCATTTATGTGCATAATAATTTCTTTAGGTGAGCACACTTACCATCAGGAAACTGAAAGAGAGTTTAACAAATTGCTCACTGTCATCTAGCTTTTAAGTGATAGATACAAGTAGGATTTCAGGTCAGTCTCAGCCAGAGCTCTTTATAACAGGGAGTAATTTTGTGAGTATTTATTCTCTACTGGGCATTGTACTGTGATGCTTTTCATGTTCTAAATCCCGACAAACAAAAGAGATAGTTATTATAATTGTTTCCATTTGACAAATGAGGAAACAAATGGCACTGAGAGATGAAGTAATTTGCCAAAAGTTGTACAACTAGTAACTGGAAGTGCAGAGATTCAAGAAATTTGGCCTTAAAGCTTATTCTATATCAATTATTCACGTTCTCCATTTCCAACCAGATATAAAGTTTATCTTTAAGAATGACTGTAATTGGTTAATATAACATCTTTATTTTCTGATTGTGACCTCAATCTTTCTTAATAAATCATTTGCTGGCATTATAATGTCATGAATACAAGAATTCTGTCAGATTTTTATGTAGAGGCATATCCGGATCAGGTAGCCTC
This sequence comes from Aotus nancymaae, assembly GCF_030222135.1. Classification (NCBI taxonomy): domain Eukaryota; kingdom Metazoa; phylum Chordata; class Mammalia; order Primates; family Aotidae; genus Aotus; species Aotus nancymaae. The sequence continues at coordinate 79,667,705 of NW_026988450.1, read as the reverse complement.
ACACACACTGGGTGCAAGATAGATAAGCAGCTCCTCTAGAGAGAACGGTTTTATACTAAAATTATTTTTAGAGCCTGGGTGCTTTACATATAATATATACAGGAGGTGGGATGGTTCTGATGCTCTCCTAGAGAGCAAAATCCATGGGAAAAATCATACCTTATAGAAGAGATGACAGAGTCAGCTTTTGACACTGAAGAACACATTAAAGGAAGACAGCTTCAGGCTGTACCTTCTTTCCTTTTTCAAAATTCCTGCCTTCCTTATAAAAATAAGCACTTGACAGTTTTCATTTTATGAGAGTTGCTATTGGTCTGCTTGGATTACTTTGGAAGATAGGCAGTGACTAAAAATAGAATTTTAGTCCACTTGATTCCAATAGCTCATTTACTTGACCATACTTAAATAGGTCCACAATTTTAGATTTTATAAAACACCTAAGAGAATATTTACATAATAAATATTCCCATGGCATAAGTGTTCTTATAATTTTTTGAATAAATATATATGAACTCCACACAAAAAGAAATTGCAAATGTAAATGTCATGCAATTCTAGTATTAATGCACCTTCACTACTTTCATGGTTATGATGAGCTAATATTATAATCTTTTACCTCCACATTCCTTAACTTACACAGAGTTGAGTTCTTCACCAGTGTGAAGGCTGAAATTATGTATATTTATATTTCTATGATTTATTCTATAAAAATCTTATGGAACGATGTTTGAATAAACCTTTACCCCATTTTTAAAGTGTAATTCTCAAACAGTAAAATTTCATCTTTTTATGTTAAACATGTTTTGAAAAAAATGCATGCCACCTTGTAATCACCACCTGAATTAAGATATAAAGATAGAGAACATGTTTATCATTTCCAAAATAAATTCTCTGTGCCCCCATTTAATTAATCCCTCCACTCCAATTTGTTATTCTTTAAATGGGATCATATAGTACATAGACTTTTGAGTCTGTTTTCTTTCATTTAGCACAATGCATTTAAGAATCATTTCTGTTGTAGCATGTTTTAGTAGTTCTTTTCTTCTAACTGCTAAATAGTATTCCATTGTATAAATGTGCCATGGCTTCTTTATCTGTTCACCAGTTGAAGGCCAATTGGATTGCTTCTGATTTGGAGCTATTAATAACAAAGCCACTACAAACAAGGACAGAAGTTTCTGTATGAACAAAAAGTTTTATTTTTCCTAGATAAATATTTCTGAGTAGAATAAAATTGTATGGCTCATGTATATTTAACTTTATAAGAAATTGCCAAACTGTCTTTCAAAAAGGCCATACTATTTTGCATTCCCATGAACAACATATGAAAATTTCCATGTTTGTCCTTGTCAGCATAGGGTATTACCAGTAATTGTTTTAACCATTCTAATAGATTAGAATACCAATCCCTGATTTTTTTTTGTTTTCCATTTGCTTGGTAGATTTTTTTCCCCATTCCTTTATTTTGAGACTATAGGTGTTATTGCATGAGATGGGTCTCCTGAAGACAGCACACCAATGAGTCTTGCTTCCTTATCCAACTTGCCACTCTATGTCTTTATTAGGTGCATTTAGCTGTTTACATTCAAGGTTAATATTGATATGCATGTATTTGATTATGTCATCATGTTGTTAGGTGGTTATTATGCAGACTTGTTTGTGTGGTTGCTTTACAGTGTCAATGGACTATGTACATAAACCTCTCTAGCAAGATTGGGGAAATTTTCATGGATGATATCCTGTATGTTTTCCAAATTGCTTGCTTTTTCTCCTTCTCCTTCAGAGATATAACATCAATGAGTTACAGATTTGGTCCCTTTATCTAATCCCATATTTCTTGAAGGTTTTTTCATTCTCCTTTAATCCCCCATTTTTTAGATTTTTGTCTGATTTATTCGAGAGAGCCTATCTTTGAGTTCTGAGATTCTATCCTCAGCTTCGTTGATTCTGTTGTGGATAATTGCAATTGTATTTTAAAATTTTTAAAGCGAGTTTTTTTATCTCTATCAGATTAGTCCCCGTTTTTTTCTTAAAATGGCCACTTCACCTTTTATATCCTTTATTGTTTTATTGTTTTTCTTAGAATCCTAGGATTGGGTTCCAAGTTTCTCCCAAATCTTGATGATTTTTGTTCCTATCCATATTCTAAATTCTATTTCTGTCATTTCAAGCATTTCAGCCTGGTTAAGAACCATTCATTACTGGGGAAGGGGTGCGATCATTTGGAGTAAGAAGATACTGGCTTTTTGAGTTGCCAGAGTTCTTGCACTGGTTCCTTCTCATTTGTGTGGGCTGATGGTCCTTCAATCTTTGAAGCTGCTGTCCTTTGGAATTTTGTTTCTTTTATCTTTTTTGATGCCGTCAGGGGCACTAAATAGTACTGAATTTTTCTAAAAATAACTGACTTGATGGGCCGTTAATTAGAGATAGACAATAAATGCATCAAATCTTTAATATTTTTGATGGTGATAAAATTTATCAATAAAATAATCAGACAAATGTCTTAGGTGGGGCTAATGTAGAGGGTGGTGGTTACTTAAATAGCGTTGTCATAGAAGGCCCTACTTTCAAGGTTAAATGAAGAAAATGAACACTTGAAGACATTTCTTAACAGTAATTGATGAGAAGATTAACAATGCAAATGCCCCGAGGGAATAGTGTCTATGTATTAGAAAAATGGCAAGGCAAACAGTGTGGCTGAGTGAAATAATAGACAGAATTAGGAAAACATGGTCAGAGAGGTAAAAGCGAGTGATGTATATTGGACATTGCTGGCCATGATGAGAACCTCGGGATTTAGTCTGAATGAAGTACAAGCCATTCTAGAGTTTTGAGCATAGGAAAGTCATAAATTAACTCACATTTTAAAAGAATAGCTATCATGGCTGTGTTAAGACTAAACAGTAGGGAAATAATACTGAAAGCAGAGAGGCAATTTAGGATATCACTGCAATAATTAAAACATAAAAGTATTAACACAATGTACCAGGAATCATATTTTAAAAAGCTCAGCATCACTGATCATGAGAGAAATGCAAATCAAAACCACAATGAGATACTATATCATACCAGTTAGAATGGCTATTACTGAAAAGTAAAAAACAAACAAACAAACAAACAAACAGTTGCTGGCAAGGCTGTGGAGAAAAAGGAGCACTTATGGAACATTGATGGGAGTGTAAATTAATTCAACCATTGCAGAAAACAGGGTGGTGATACCTCACAACCTAAACACAGAAATACCATTTGACCCAGCAATCTCATTATTAGGCATATACCCAAAGGAATATAAGTCATTGTATTATAAGGACACATGCACACATATGTTTATTGCAGCATTATTCACAATAACAAAGACATGGAATCAACTTACGTTCCCATCAATGATAGACCGAATAAAGAAAATATGGTACATATACACCATGAAATATTATGCAGCCATGAAAAAGAATGAGTCCATTATCCTAAGCAAACTAAAGCAGGAACAGAAAACCAAATACCACATGTTCTCACTTACAGTGGGTGCTAAACAATGAGAACACATGAACACAAAGAGGGCAACAACACACACTGGGCCTATCAAAGAGTGGAGGGTAGGAGGAGGGGGAGGATAAATAAAAATAACTAATGAGTACTCGGCTTAAAACTTGGGTGATGAAATATTCTGTACAACAAATCCCCATAACACAAGTTTACCTATATAACAAACCTGCACATGTACCCTTGAACTTAAAAGGAAAGTTAAAAAAAAAAAAAAGAAAGCACAGTGGATTGAACTGCAATATTTATACTGGAAAATGTGAGATGATTTAGTGTTCTGGTTATATTTTGGCGAAAGAGAGAAGAATTTTCAGACAAGTTGTATGTAGGCTGTTTTAAAAGGAAAGCAGTGAAAAAAAGGATTCAACAAAGTTCTTCAGGCAAAAAGAAAAGAAATAGAAAAAAATTGTTATGCACAAAGAAAAAAGAGTGTTGGAAATGCCAAATATATGGGCAAATAAGCAGGCACTTGTTAAAACATAATATAGTGTATAAATCAAATTAATGACAATGTATTGTGGGATTTATTAACTATGTAGAAGAAAATAGCCCAAAGAACAGGAGGGGATAAGTGTAAGCATACAACAAGGTTCTTACATTATACATGAAGTGAGTATAATATCACGTGAGGTTAGATTGTGATAATTTAAGGATATGTTTTACAACTTTAGAGCATTTGTTCACCAAGTGTAGTCTTCTTCAACCTAATAAAGGATATAATGAACTATTGTTACTCACAACACTTGTGACACGAAATGTGTTTCCTCCTGCCACCACACCAACCAATTCTCCAACTGCCCAATCAATTCTCCAACTATCCAGTGTGTACACCAAAAACATAGAAAAATTTCAAATAAACAACCAATGTTGTGTCTTAAAGAACTAGAAAAGGTAGGACCAAAAAACCCAAATTAGCAGAAGAAAAGGAATAATAAAAATCAGAGCAAAAATGAATGAAATTGAAATGAAAACATACAAAAGATCAATGAATGAAAAGTTGTTTTTTTGTAAGATTAAGAACATTTACAAACCTTTATCCACACTAAGAAAAAAAAGAAGATACAAATAAATGAAATCAAAGGTGAGAAATGAAACTACAACTGATACTGTAGGAAGTCAAAGGATCATTAGTGGTTAATATGAGAAACTACATGACAATACATTGTAAAAACCTATAAGTAATGGGTAAGTTTATAGACACATATAACCTACCAAGATTGAACCATGAAGAAATCCCAAACCTGAACAGAATAACAAGTAAATGAGATTGAAATAATAAAAAATGTCTCCCAACAAAGAAAATCCCAGGACCAAACAGCTTCATTGCTGAGTTCTACCAAATATTTATTTGATTTGATTTTAAATATTTTTTATCTCAATAGCTTTTGGGATACAAGTAGCTTGTGGTTACATGGATAAATTTAGAGTGATGAAGTCTGAGATTTTAGTGCACCTGTTACCTGAGTAGTTTTTATCCCTTTTATACATTGGGGTAAGAACAGTCTTTTCCATAAAAGGTGCTTGGAAAATTGGATATTTATATAAAGAAGAATAAAACTAGACCCAGATATCTCATGATATAAAAAAGGTCAAACCAAAATTGATTAAATTTAAATCTAAGGTCTCATACTATGAAATTACTAAAATAAAAGTTTAGGGAATTAGATTGAGCAAAGATTTCTTGCATAATAACTCATAAGCATAGGCAATAAAAGCAAAACTGGACAAATGGGATCTCATCAACTTAAAAAGCTTCTGCACAAGAAAGAAAACAGTCAACAAAATGAAAAGACAACCTACAGAATGGGAAAAAATATTTGCAAATTACCCATCTGACAAGGGATTAATAACCAGAATATATAAGGAGCTCAAATAAGTCTGTTAGGAAAAAAATCTAATAGAAATACAAGAAAAACAGACAAATCCGTAATTATGGTCAGTGATTTCAATACCTCTCTCACAATAATTGATAGAGCAAGTAGAAAATCAGTAAAGATGTAGGACACTTTCACTATCAACCAACTAGAGCTATTTTACATTTCTATAACACACCATCCAACACTAGCAAAATGTACACCATTTTTGAATGCTCATGAACCACAAAATAAGTCTCAATAAATTAAAAATATTTCAGTTTATACAAGGTGTGTTCTCTGATCACAATCGAGTTAAATTAGAAATCAGTGACAGGCTGGGCTTGGTGGCTCACGCCTGTAATCCCAGCACTTTGGGAGGCAGAGGCGGGTGGATCACTTGAGGTCAGAAGTTCGAGACCAGGCTGGGTAATATGGTGAAACCACATCTCTACTAAAAATACAAAAATTAACTGGCCATGATGGCATATCCCTGTACTCCCAGCTACTCTGGAGGCTGAGGCACAAGAATCACATGAACCTGGGAGGTGGAGTTTGCAGTAAGCCAAGATAGTGCCACTGCACTCTGGCCTGGGCAACAAGAGTGAGACTCCATCTAAAAAAAAAAAAAAAAGAAAAGAAAAGACATCACTAACAGAAAGATCTCTAAAAACATCCCAAATTTAAAAACCAAAGAACATACTTCTAAATCACCATTGGATCACAGGAAAAAAATGAGAGAAATTAGAAAGTATTATTTGAACTGAATGAAGATGAAAACAGAACATATAATTTGTGAGACTTGTTAAAGTGATACTTAGAAATTTATAGTACCATATGACTATCTCAAATCAATGACCTCTTCTTTCTGTTTAAGAAAGAAAATAGCAAATTAAAGCCAAAGCACATAGGAGAATGAAAATAATAAAGACCAAATAAAAATCAATGAAATAAAATTCAGTAAAACAATAGTCAGTCAATCTATAAGCTGATTCTTTGAGAAAATCCATAAAATTGAAAAAGATATATATTTGTCAGGAAAAAAGAGAAGATACAAATTATTAATATAAATGATGAGAAAGGTTACATACAACAACTTCTACACACTTAGAAAGATAATAGGGGAATACTATAAACAATGTTATGGCAATCATTTTGACAAGATAGATAAAATGGAAAGAATTCATTGAAAAATGTAACCTGTAATCGACCAGATCTCAGTCCAAAAGAAATAGCTAACCTGAATAGTTCTATATTATTAAAGATATTAAAATTATAGTTAAAAACTTCACCAGGGACTTCTCTTTTTTGAGAAGATGGAATAGGCACGCTTTTACCTACTCCCTCTTGCTATATACAACTAAAAACTTAAGACATTATGTATTAAGCAAACAGAAGAACACTGAGAAATAGAGACAAGAAGACAAAATTTTAAGGATGCAGGGGTTCAAGGAACGTGGGTGAGTTTCCAGTTTCCTGTATTTTCTTTTTGACTTGTAGCTGACAAAGGTGACAATGAAGAAATGCCAATGGGGATAAAGCAAAAGCCTTGACAGTGTGCTCTCTATTGTCAAAGGATCAGGAAAGAGGCAGCAAACTGAGGCAGAATATTTAGACAGTCACTGCTCTACCATAGCAAAGTGTGGAACATAGTCTTCTACCTTCTTTAGGCTGTGATAAGGCACCCCATTCTGCTGTCATACTGGTATCAGAGAATGCTGAATAGGAAGCTGATAGTTTAATTTCCCATGGAAGGTAATGAAGCCCCTGCCCCTTCAAGGTGTCAGTGGAAACCGCATGGAAATCCTGGATTTCCAGGCTGAAATATCTTGACTGTATCAGTGTCAACATTCTGTTTCTAATATAGTAATAGATTTTTATAAGATGTTAATATGAGGGGAAACTGGGCAGGATACATAATATTGCTGTATTATTTCTTATAACTGTAAGTGAATCTACAATTAGCTAAAAATAAAGTGTTTAAAATTGCATCCTATTATTGGGTAAAATTAAATACTTATCAGTTATAATAAAGAAATTCAGTTTCCATTAATAAACAGAAACAAAAACACAACTATACACAAAGAAAACTCAAGGCCCAAATGGCTTCAGTAGTAATTTCTACCACATTTTGATGAAGAAGTAGTATCAGTTCCACACAAACTCTTTTAGAAAACTGAAGAGAAAGGACTACTTCCCAATTCATTCTATCAGACCAATATTACCTTGGTACCAAACCAGACAAAGGTATTCCAAGCAAAGAAATCTACAGGCCAATATCCCTCAGGAATACAGATTCAAAAATTCTAAATAACTTTTAACAGATAAAATCTAAAAATATATACAAAGAGTAATACATCATTACCAAGTAGGATTTTGCCTGGAATGCAAGGTTGCATCAAGTTTAAAATCAGTGTAGTTCATTATACTATCCATCTAAAAACTAAAACTCTATGGCCATCTCCATAGACACAGAAAATAATCATTTGTAAAAAGCCAACATCCATTCCTAATAATAACTTTAATCATGCTAGAAATAAAAGAGAACTTTTTCAACCTGATCACAGGCTTCTATAATAATCTAGCAGCTAATATCATATTTAATGGTGAAAGACTAATTGCTTTTTCTCTACAATATCAGGAACAAATCAAGGATACTTGCAATCAACACTTCTTTTCAATATTATTCTAGAGATTGTAGCCTGCTTACAGTCTTTCTTTGGTACTTGCTTATTAGGAGCAACAACAAAAAAACATTCAGATCAGAAAAGAGGTGAAACTATGTCAACAGGGAAATGGATAATTAAACTGTAGTATAGCCATCCAATGGTGTAAAAAGCAAGGAAAGGAAGGCTGTTGATACAATTATGTTGATGCTACGATATGAATGGATTTCAAAATATTTAGGATGAGTCAAGGAAGTCAGACAAAAAAGAGAACTTGCTGATTCAATTCATATGAAAGTTTAAAACATTCAAACTAATCTATAATAATGGAAAGCATCTGGACTGTGAGGCTGAGATAAAGGATCATGGTGGGGACAGGGAGGAGTGAGAGGAAGTGACTCCAGAAATAGGAGGGAAAACCTTGGGGGCTGAAGAATATATTCACTATCTTGATTATGATGATAGTTTCATGAGTGTATACGTATGTCAACATTTAAAACTGTATGCTTTATATGTGGATTAGTTTATGCATATTATGCCTAAATAAAACTATTTAACAAAATAGAAACAATAAGGATAAGCCAAAGAATAGTGAAAAATATTCACAGATGTACACCTTATAGAGCAATGTTGTCCAGGATCTATAACAACTCTTGCAACTCTATACAAGTTAAAGATCAGATTCAAAAATTTGCCAGAAGATTTAAATAGGCAGTTCAAACAGAAGATTTACAGTCTCGATAAATAAATCAATGACAGTCAGCATCAATAATGAACAGAGAAATACAAATGAAATCAATGAGAACACTACATAGCCACTACAATGGGTAACATTAAAAAGTTGATTATACCAATTGATGAGGATGAGGCAGAATACCCTCCCTGTTGCAGATGACTGTCACAGGGAAATATTATGAACCAAAGATCTAATGGTGAGGATTAAAATGATAGGTCTAGGGAAAAAGGAGAGAGAATGTCTGAAAGTGTGTTTGTGAATCAAAGGGAATGTTAGGCCAAGAAGGGCCAGGGGGAAAAAAAGTTGCATACTTAACAGTGTTCAAGGAGAAAGAGTGTTTTCAGAGGAGAGGCAGATTTCTGTTAGAGCAAGAAGGTAAAAAGGACATTCAGAAAATTGAGTGAAAATGTGTAGCGTTTTGTTGATAATGGAAACTTATGTTTGAGTGTGCTCATAAAAGGGTCTCTGAGACTGTCAAAGAATGAAAAATGGATCCCAATAGGAAATAGACACTTTTGTATGGAGTTGAGGAGTCCAGGGATAGAAGACATGTTGGCAGTCTTGGTCTTTTGGCTGATACAAAGAGGTACAAAGTGCACAATAAGATTCATTCTGATTTTGTCTACATTAACAGTGGATGTTGAAGAAATATGAAGTGAAGAGTTTTGCCGGAATCTTGCAGTGGAGCCACTGATCCTAGTCTGTAACTTTTGTAGTTCTTTTGTGAAAAATATAAACTCTTATGTTTAAACCTTTGTTATTTGGGGATTTTTCTATTATGTGCAATCAAACTGAATTGCACCTGATATAGTTTGCTTTCTGTGATGTGCTCAGAGTTTAGAAACCAAAATGTAATCTATTAGACTATAGTATGTCATTGACGTTTGTCTCTGACAGTGAGATGAATTAACCTAAGACAATCTGTAGATCCACAACAAATTTGCTTTAGCTTAGTCCCAAGAGCTTAGAATTCTTTTCAGAGTGATGCCAAAATTTTTCTAAGAAAGTGGTAAATTTGACCCTTCAAGAATTGACATACTACAACAAACCACTTGAGAAATTGTTTTGGTTTCCATTTGGCTTTAGCAAAATTAAGAGAAGATTCTTTCTCTTGTACCTTTAACACCAGTCACTTCGCTTTTGTTGTCAATGTTCCTAGGAAAGAGAGGTATTGTGTTAATTAGGTAATTAAGCCAAAGTCTCTATTCTTCCAGACCTAGTTCCCCAGTTGTTATGCACAGATAAAGCTACTCCTTAGGAGTAGCAAATGCAAAAACAATATCAGAGGAGGAGAGCCGCCCAGCAGTGTTAGGCAACTGACAGATGAGGCCAGCAGTCCCAGTATCTCAGCACATCAGTGGTCTCTGCAAGAGTCATCCATCAGTGCATGCCTGAAACGGGCCAAGCACCCTTGGCATTCTGCTTCATGTCTTGGCTTCCAGCTGCTTCATTAAACATGGCAATTATCGGCATGCCTGAGTGGCCAAGCCTCCCACATCTCAGGCTGGTCTGAATGCTTGACGGATGATTTAATTGTGGCCCTGGTGAAGGGCAACATACATTTCAATTAAAATGTGGCCAGAAATCCCCCTTGAGCAATGCCATGGAGGCTGAGTATAGAAGACTTGAAGTTATGGATTTAAGTTCAAGTGTTGGTTTATTCACCTGCTGATTATGTGAGCCTGGATAGGTCACATAACTGTTATGAGTCTCTATTTCTCATGCTACAAATGACTTAGATTCATGGAATAGTTAAAAATCACCTAGTAAGAATTAAAGGCTGTGCTAGGAAGAGGTATAAATAAAACAAGATACAGTTCCTGCCTCAAACCTCAGAGGTTAGTGAAAAAGGTCTAGACTATAATAGGTAATACTTTTCATAGGGTTGTTGAGGAGAGTTAAATGAAGTGCTATATATTAAAAAAAAACATAAAAGCCTAATGTTCTCAATAAATGCAAGCTGATGCTAGTTCTTGAAAATGATTTTACAAATTGGTAGCACATTTAATGGCAAGCTTAATTTCATTTGGAATGCTCTAAGACTTGCATGGTAGAGGTTTCTAGAAGATGCTCATGCCAGGCAGTTCTATGGGTGACCTTTCACTGACCCAATTCTCCTTCCCTTTTTTACCTACAATTCTCAAGAATAACTATAGAATGCGCTGGGAATGTAACATCCTGAGATAAAGGGATACTGGCCATAAAAGCCTGTGTTATTTTTATCTACCTCCCCATGCTCCTCAAAACAGATTTTTCTATTCTTCAGCAAATGTGTCATGTTACCCCAGGGTATAAAACCCAGAGCAGGTTGATTTCTGGGGTTCTCCACCTGTGGTGCAAGTAAGGCATGTGCATATGAGACTCCATCCACCCCAGCCAGCTTTCCTAAGCCTTGAGGGACTGACTCTCAATGAATTATCCACTTCTGTAGTCCCTTGCTGTCTATCTTTAGGTAATAAGCTCATCTTATGTAAAATCTTGTATGTGTGTGTTCTGTCTCACTGGACCCAGTCAGGTTTGTAACCAGTACACAGTGAACCTATTTCATTAATTAATTGTTGACGAGAAGTCCTCTGTAGTCATACCTCTTGCCATTAGTGATGAGTATGCCTTAATTTCCAGGCGGAGCAAGTAAAGGTTGCTGGAGGCTTTGTGAGCTTAGATTGCTAAGTTGCTTCATGGAGGACATTTGCCATGGAAATTTTCCCAGATCTGCACTTGATTTTTCATGAATAAGAAAAACATTTTTGTTAGTTTAATCCATTGAAATTCAGATGTTGTTTTATTTTCTCGTAATAGGCTCACTTAACCTAATACGTTTGTTAGCTATAAGGTCTTAGCTTGGTAAAAGGGCTCTACATAATTGATCCTAGTTGAAACTAAGCTGCCATTTTACAGTGGTATAATTAGATTCTCTTTATATAGATAGGAGGCTTCGGTTGGCTTTTTTTCTGTGGCCTATGGTCAGTGCCACACCTCGGGATCCAAAAAGGCTCCAAGGACCTCAGGATCCAAATTAGCCAAGTATTAAAAGGTCACATTTCTGAAGTTATATCATCAAAAGTTTCAATCTCTTGTCATTGCCATTATTAGTTTCGTGACCTCAAACAATTAACCTAACTCTCTGCATCCCTATTTCCTTATCTAAGAAAATGAGATGTCCACAATTTATACGAGTCAGGGTTGAGGTGGAGATTCAATGAGATGATACATGGGAATCATTTAGCCTGATATGCGGTAAGTGCCTGAAAACTGATGTTTATTACTGCTGATGATTTTATTGTTATTTCTCATTCCATGAACACAGGGTATAAATAAAATATAAATCTCTCCTAACCTGTAGTTAAACGCATGCCTGCCTCTTCTGTCTCTAACGACACTGTACGTTATCCCCCAGAAAGCTTACAGCTAGAACCTATTTGGCAATCTCTAGACAAACAATAACCAGATCTCTGATATAGAATAATTTTTCCCTTTTTTTATATCATTTTAAACGTTATTTTATTCTAGGTGTCTTTGCCCTGGTTCTTCTGAACCAAAACCTTTCTCACTTTTATAAAATTTGCAGAGTACTCAGCATTTTTTGTTTGTATGTGCCCCAGAGAGTAACAAGGAACAACTCAAAGTAACTCCACATAAGCGTCTAAAGAATTTTTTTTATTCAATAAATTCAGTGATGATGATAAAATCTGTCTTGCAAATCAGTTGTGTGTAGTCAGTGAATTAACTCATGTGAAAGTACTTTATAAACTACACAGCTGTATATGTGAGGGGGCTTTACAAGAAAGTCGCTAGTGTTAATCCTAGAATTATAATCTCCTTCTACTTGAGGGAGTTAGAAAAGAGCAGGGAAGTTAGAACGGAAGTTAGCCTAGGTCTGTGTCACTGCGGTTCTGGTATGAGGTTTCTTCTAGCTCCTGCCTACTTACCGTGGTTATGAGTGCAGAAAGCCACAAGCCCAGTGCTGCTGCTGAGGAAGGCTCTGTCTCAGAATGTAGAAGTTGCTCATTTATTCACAGGAGAAAGGGATCCCTAAATGGGGAAAAGATTGAGTTTTTCTGAATAGGGCAGTTATCTTCCTTTAGTTTTCCTTTCTTCAGTCCTGCTTAACCCAGCCTTCTGAAAACTTTATCTTTCTTGAGCTGTATGCAAGAAACATAGTATAGTCTCCTTGGTGTGGCTGGTAAATGGCCCTCAAAACTCAAACCAATTCCACTGAAGTCCTAAAATCTATTAGATACTTACATCCATCCACCCCTAGTATTTTATATGTGTGCAGAACGGCAAGTAAGAAGTGGCTTCCAGTATGCAGAGGCCTCCTATGGGGAAGAAAAGTCAGGCTTATTCCATGCAGCCTGCAAAAGCTGGGAAAGAATCAATGAATAAAAATTGAGTGAAACAGCTTTCAGATATTGGAGGACTGTGGGCTATGAAGATAAAACTACATATTTCATGTCCTTAAGGAACACAGAAGAGAGAAGAAGACATGGATGCATAAGCAGATGCATACCAAATACTATGATGCTTGCAGTACTACACCACTCTAAATAGTTGCTGCACCCACTTCAGCTCCACTCATGCAAAATACCACTTACTCTACCTTCAAAACTCTTTTCACTATCTCCTTTGTTATCACTCTGGTCTAAGACACTACAATATCTCCTAAATTATTGAAATGGCTTGCTGATTAGTTGAAATCTTAACATTCTGTTCTCTACATAGCACCCAGAGAGATCTTGTTAAAGCATAAGGCAGAAATTTTATATCTAGGTATGGAAAAAGACCTGATACAGATCGAGATTCCTTGCTCTGTGTGTGTGTGTGTGTGTGTGTGTGTCTGTGTGTGTGTATATATATACACAAAACAACTATTTTCTGCATTCACTTATTTGCTCAAACCTTCCCAGTAACTCCCCATTTTAATCAGTGTAAAATAAGAAAAGTTCTCATAATAATCTAAGAGAATCTGCAGATTGGGCTCTTTGCTATTTCTCCTCCCTCTCCTGTTAAGTCTTATCTTTTGCTTACTCTAAATAGCCACAGTGGCCCCTTCACTGTTCCTCAATCACTAAAGGCATTTTCCAACTTGGGAAATTTTCAGCTGCTACTCCTTCTGCCTGGGCTGCACTTCCCAAATATATCTACCTCAGATGTTTGTAATCAGCGAAGTTTTTCCTAATTCCTTACTTAAAATTGATTTTTTTGATCTATTGATACTCTATACCTTCCACTTAATTTTTCTTCATAGCGCTTATAATGACATCACACTGTATATAATTTTCTTATTGACTTCACTTTTTGTTTCTTCCTATTAGAAGGTAAGTCTCATGAGAAATTAGAAAATTTGTCTATGTTTAGCACTTAAAACAATTCCTGGAAAAGAGTAGGTGCTTAGTAATATTTATTCATGTATAATTAAGTGAATGTACTTTACTTTAGAAAAACGATGTACTGAGTGGTAAATGCTATTTATTTTTAGACCTTTCTTCAGTCTCAAAGGGAAGTAAATCATCTTTAAGCATACATTTATAATAATATTTAATATCTCTACTTAAATGTCACAACCATAAAGAGATCATCCTTTAATGTCATTTGTTTTTAACATAATAACTAAAGGAGAGAAAAATCTTTTAAATTAATGGCAGAATGGTGAAGTTATAGCATGAATCCTTCCACAAATGAATTTTTTTGAAACAGTATAATTAGAAAATAAAACTAGTTTAAGATACTAGAATGAAGGCCCAACCTGATAAAAGTCTTTGAAGAGTATAATTGAGAGGGAAAAAAAAAAACACAAATAGAAGGGGAAAAGATCTCGTGTGTGTGTGTGTTTGTGTGTGTGTGTGTGTGTGTGTGTGTTTTGCATTAGGAAACTGTTTAACCACTTTGACTGCAGCTTTAGAAACATAGTTTTACTGGCTTAGGTGCCAAAAAAATGTCAGGGCTATGAATAAAAAAACAGCAGTAAATTTAAATGGGGGATTATGGAAGAGAGAGAACAGCAAAAAGAATAAGGATTAATTCTAACTACATATTCTGCTTACATATCTAGAAGACAGTTAAATTATTATTGCATGAGCAGACTCTGCAGTCCATACAAACTGCACACAAAATCCAAGAAGAAATCTAATCCAGAAAGATAAGGCAATGTGGATCTAATCTGTGAGCTTGCTGGGTTTTGTACTAATTGAACACATTCACCAAACTTGAACAGCTCAGGTGGCAAAATCCTGAAGCTTCACAAGCTTAAAGTGTCAGGGGATAAAGCTCTAAACCAGCAGAATCACTGAAAACTAGAAGGGAGTCCCTATAAGCAAGAAGCCATGAAGAAGGTGAACTCCATTGCCACCCAAATTTTTTGATGAATGCCAAATTATTCGGGCTTAGGAGAGACCCCTAGTACAGTAACAAGGATAAAAGCAAGCACGCAAACAAAAAACAGAAGTATAAAATAAAGAAGCAGAGGAGAGATATCAGCTATTATATAATGCTTGAAAAAGAAAGTTACAGTTTAAATTCAGGCATGTTAAATTCCTAATAGAATGACAACAATAGTAATAACAAAACAGTAATCCTGATGAGAAAACAACAGAATCCAGAGCTGCTATAAAATACTGTATTATCTACAGTGTTCATTTTTGAATCAAAAATTACTAACCACGCAAAAACAGTAAAAAGGGTATTCAATAGAAATTGACTCCAACATATCTAAAGTATTTGATTTAGCTAAAAAATGACACACACACACACACACACACACACATATATTTATATATATCACTAAATAGATTGAGAAAGTCAACAGAGAAATAGAAATTATTAACACAAAATCTCAACAAATGAAAAGTTGAAAAGTAGAATCACTGAAGTAAATTTTTAAAGTACTTTTATTGACATATAATAATTGAACATATTTATGGAGTACCTACAATATTTGGATTAATTCATACAATGTGGTGTAATTATCAAATCATGGCATTTAGGATATTCATCATCTCAAACATTTGCCATTTACTGGTGTTGGGAACATTTCAAATCTTTTCTTCTAGCTATTTTGAAACATTCAATACATGGTTGTTAACTGTATTCATGCTACTGTGCTACAGAACCTTAGAACTTAGAATATTTCTTCTATCTAGCTGTATGTCTGTGCCAGTTAACCAACTTCTCTTCATACCCCCACACCCTCCCAGCCTCTGGTAACCATCATTCTACTCTTTACATTTCTTGGATCAGCTCTTTTTAGTTCCCATCTATGAGTGAGAACTTGCAAAATTTGTCTTTCTGTGCATGACATATTTCATTTAACATAATGACCTCCAGCTCAATCCATGTTGCTGCAAATGATAGAATTTCATTCTTTTTTATGGCTGAATAGTATTGCATTGTGTATATATATCATATTTACTTTATCCATTCATGCATTAATATGCACTTAGGTTGATTCCATATCTTGGCCATTGTGAATAATGCTGCAATAAACATAGAGACACAGCTATTCCTTTGATATACTGATTTCCTTTCCTTTGAATAAATAGCCAGTAGGGAGATTGTTAGATCATATAGTAGTTCTATTTTTGGGTTTTTGGTTTTTTTTTGAGAAACCTCCATACTACTTTCTACGATGACTATACTAACTTACATTCCCACCAACAGTGTGTAAGAAATTCCTTTTGTCTGCATTATCATCAGTATTTGGTATTTTTTCTGTCATTTTGATAATAGGCATTTTAACTGATGTCTCATTGTGGTATAGATTTACATTTCCCTAATGATTAGTGATACTGAGCATTTTATGTATACCTTGTGCCCATTTGTATGACTTCTTTTTTTTGTTTTGTTTTGTTCTTTTTTTGAGATGGAGTTTCCGCTCTTGTTACCCAGGCTGGAGTGCAATGGCGCGATCTCGGCTCACCGCAACCTCCACCTCCTGGGTTCAGGCAGTTCTCCTGCCTCAGCCTCCTGAGTAGCTGGGATTACAGGCACGTGCCACCATGCCCAGCTAATTTTTTGTATTTTTAGTAGAGATGGAGTTTCACCATGTTTACCAGGATGGTCTTGATCTCTTGACCTCGTGATCCACCCACCTCAGCCTCTGTATGACTTCTTTTGAGAAATATCTATTCAGATCCTTTGCCCAATTTTGAATGAGAATAGTTGTGATTTATTGTTGTTGAGTTGTTTGAGTTTCTAGTATACGCTAGATTTTAGTCCTTTGTCAGATAAATAGTTTGCAAATATTTTCTCCCATTCTACAGGCTATTAACTCTGTTGATTGTTTACTGTGCTGCAAGATAGCTTTTTAATTTGGGACTACCATTTATCTTTTTTTTTTTTTTGGTTGTTTTTGTTTTCTGTGATTTTGAGGTCTTATCCTAGACCAATGTCTTGAAGTGTTTCCACTATGCTTTTTACTGGTACTTTTATAGTTTCAGGTCTTATGTTTAAGGTTTACCTCCTCCCAGCCTCCAACCTCACTGTCTGTTGTTCCTTTCTTTGTGTTTACAAGTTTTCATTATTTAGCTTCCACTTGCAAGGGAGAAGATGCAGTATGTGATGTTCTGTTTCTGTGTTAGTTTGCTAAGGATAATGGCCTCCAGATCCATATGTGTTCTGACAAAAAAACAAAACAAAACATGATCTCTTTCCTTTTTACGGCTGCATAGTATTCCATATGTACCACATTTTCTTAAACACTCAGGTATAACTCACAGCAGCACTTCTCTACCTATACTATGTGGAAAAACACATGACAGAAGGCATGAACCTGTCCGACATACTATTACATGCAGACTTAAGATCTACATTTGTATTAACTTCAACTTTTTCTGATCCATCCAAAAAAATGTACCGGAAGGCAAGTAAGTAAGAGCAAATTTAGTACTGAATTAACCTTGGATCCACTTTACTTGAAAAAAATCCGAAGTCCAACATTCACATATCTGTACTGCTGTTAATAACAGACTACTTGTAGGACACATGACCACTGGGTACTAGGCTTAGTAGAAAAAAATAACCACTGGGTACTAGGCTTAGCACCTGGTTGATGAAGTAATCTATACAACAAACTCATGTGATGCAAGTTTACCTGTATAACAAACTTGCACATGTACCTCTGAACCTAAAATAAAAGTTAAAAAAAATAATAATAACTGAGAAGGCTGAGCTTGGAGCCTTTTGAGGCAACAGAGGATTTGGATATTCAGGTCTGGTAAACTTTACGCTAGGTACAACAATAACTAACATGTTCTCTAATAGATTCAACTGTCTCATAGTAAGTGACAGATTTTAGGGATGCAAAAATGAACTAGAAACAGAAGGCTGTTCCCAAGAAATTTGAAGTATTGCAGGGGATCTAAAACTCTTCCCTTAGGCTTGGCTTTCATGGCTTTTTCTCAAACAGTGACTCCCTGAAAAAGTTTAACAACTTCCTCCTCTTTATCCTCCTTCCAACTCTTTCCCCCAATTTAATTTTTATTATTATTTTTCATTTTATTTATTTATTTTGGAAAACAGGGTTTTACTTAGTATGTCCCCCATGCTGGAGGGCAGTGGTGCAATCTCAGTTCACTGTAGCCTGGACCTCCAGGGCTAAAGCAATCCTCCCACCTCAGCCTGCTGAGTAGTTGGGACTACAGGCACATGATATCATCCCCAGTTAATTTTTGTACTATCTTTTGTAGAGATGGGATTTTATCATGTTGTTCACACTGGCCTAATTTTTAATGTTGGTCAATATTTATATTTGTTTATTTAACATCTTTCCTATCCTATAAGCTCTCTGATAGCAGCAACCACTTCTTTTTTTCACAAAGTATACTCAGGGCTTGATAAAATATGTGGCACAGAGAAACACTCTGCAAATATTTATTGAGGAAATATATGCAAGGATAAATAAATTAAAAGGTGAACAAATGAATAACCGTATATGTATTTTTCAGCTTTTAACCTCAAGGCAAGCTCTGTTAGGAGGGGAGTTTATTTGTGTTTATTTGTTTCAAAAAGCTGTTCACAGGGGCTTATGAGAATTGTCGAGAAGTCATTTCTGATTAGCATGCATGTGTCCAGCAGCACCAGCTGTGACTAATTCACTGTTATTTTCCAGGGATGGATTTCAGAACTTGGTAATGAGTGGATACATAGCTTTAATGGAAGTGCTGCCTGGACTTGAAAAAGACAGTTCTTGTGTGCAGCAAGGGGCAAATCCCTGATGGTCAATTTTTCAAAGTCTAACAACAGCTTGCACCCATCCCATCACATGACATGAAACTGTCCGTTATTTAGACTAAAATCATCACCTATGTCCTACTAAAGGAGACATTGATTAACAGGATTCCCAACTCTAGGGCCTTTCTGTGTGCTTTCGGTCGACCTGAGAAATGTTGTGGTATTGGCTGGTAAGTGAACACTGGGCCAGATCAGAGGTACTGGGCAGGAGAAAAATGACCAACATGTGGTCTTAGTGAGGTATGACTTTGGAAAGCCACTTTCTACCTTGAGCTTCAGTTGGCTCATCTATTCAGTGTAGATACAAATAATTTTACAACAAATCATAGTAGGTTAAATGAAATTAGGTACACTCCAAATGTTTGGCATTAACATGTATATGCACATGCAAGGCATGTACACAAAAACACTGTGTCTATTTGGTTTTTAAAATTACATTTAAGTATTTTTAGGTTTTCAATTAAAATGGTAGACACATTTACACATACAAGAAGATACAAAGGATAATCAAATGAATATTCAAAAATTCACTACCCATTTTTATAACATCGAGTCTTCCAACTCATAAATGTACACACTGCAATCTCTATTTATATAAATAAATTCTAATGTCTTTCAAGGAAGTTCGTAATGCTCTCTACAAAGGCTTTGCATATGTTAAATTATTTCATAGATTCCTTTATGTTGTTACTATTTCAACTGCATCTTATCATTTTAAAACTTGCAATTGCTGTTTACTTCTTGTATTTTACATATCGACCTGATATCTAGCAAACTTAATGAACATCCTTTGTCATTCTAACATTTAATCTGTATATTTCTTGGCTTTTCTGTATTACATCATCCATAAATAATCCAGTTTAAATTAATTTTTGGTACTTTTAATTATTAATTTTTGATTGTATGATGCCAGCTAGAATCTCCAGGTAAGTAGTGATATGGTTGTGCTGTGTCCTCACCCAGATCTCATCTTGAATTATAGCTTCACAAATTCCCTCATATTGTGGGAGGGACTTGGTGGGAGATCACTGAATCATGGGGGGGGGGTGCTTCTCATACTATTCTTGTGATAGTGAATAAGTTTCATGAGATAAGGTTTTATAAAGGGGAGTTCCCCAACACAAACTCTCTTGCCTGTGGACATGTAAGATGTGTCTTTCCTTCACCTTCCACAATAATTGTGAGGCCTCCATAGCCATGTGGAACCTCTTTTTCTTTACAAATATCCCAGTCTTGGGTATGTCTTTATTAGCAGCATCAGAACAGACTAATACGGTAAATAACTACTTGGAAAAGGGCATTGCTGTAAAGGTACCTGAAAATGTGGAAGCAGCTTTGAAACTGGGCAACAGGTAGAGATTGGAACAGTTTAGAGGGCTCAGAAGAAGACAGGGAAATGTGGGAAAGTTTGGAACTTCCTAGAGACTTTTTGAATGACTTTGACCAAAATGCTGATCGTGATGTGGACAATAAAATTCAGGGTGAGGTGGTTTCAGATAGAGATGAGGAACTTGTTAGGGCCTGGAGTAAAAGTCACTTTTGCTGTGCAAAAAGACTGGCAGCATTTTGCCCCAAGCTCAAGGCCTGTGGAACTTTGAACTTGAGAGAGATTATTTAGGGTATATGGCAGATGAAATTTCTAAGCAGCAAAGTGTTCAAGAGGAAGCAGAGCATAAAATTTGGAAAATTTGCAGCCTGACAATGCAACAGAAAAGAAAAACCCGTTTTCTGGGGAGAAATTCAAGCCCTCTGTAGAAATTTGCATAAGTAACAAGGAACTGAATGTTAATCACCAAGACAATGGAGAAAATGTTTCCACAGCATGACAGAAACTGTCACAGCATCCCTTTCACCACAGCCCTGGAGGCCTAAGAGGGCAAAATGTTTTTGTGGGCTGGAGCCAAGGTCTCCCTGCTGTGTGCAGCCTAGGGACTTGTTGTCCTGTGTCCTAGCTGCTCCAGCCATGGCTAAAAGGACACAAAGTATAGCTTAGGCCATGACTGCAGAGGGCCCAAGCCCCAGGCCTTAGTGGCTTACACATGGTATTGGGCCTGTGAGTGCACAGAAGTAAATAATTGAGTTTTGGGAACCTCCACCTAGATTTCAGAGGACATGTGGAAATCCTGGATTACCAGGCAGAATTTTGCTGAGGGGGCAGGGCCCTCATGGAGAACCTGTGCTAGGGCAGCATGGAAGGGAAATGTAGGGTGCAAGCACCAACATAGAGTCCCTTCTGGGGCACTGTCTAGTGGAGCTGTGAGAAGAAGGTCACCATCCTCCAGACCCCAGAATGGTAGAGCCACTGACAGCTTGCACTGTGTACCTACAAAAGCTGCAGGCACTCAATGTCAGCCCATGAAAGCAGCTCGAAACAAGGCTGTACCCAGCAAAGCCACAGGGGTCGAGCTTCCCAAGACCATGGAGATCCACCTCTCGTGTCAGCCTGATCTGCATGTAAGACATAAAGTCAAAGGAGATTATTTTGGAGCTTTAAGGTTTGACTGCCCACTGGATTTCAAGGTGCATGGGTCCTGTAACCCCTTAGTTTTGGCCAATTTCTCCCATTTGGAATAGATGTATTTACTGAATGCCTGTACCCTCATTGTATCCAGAAAGTAATTAACGTGCTTTTGATTTTACAGGCTCATAGGTGAAATGGACTTGACTTGTCTCAGATGAAACTGGACTTTTGAGTTAATGTTAAAATGAGTTAAGACTTTGGGGGATGGTTGTGAAGGCATGATTGGCTTTGCAATGTGAGGACATGAGATTTGGGAGGGGCCAGTGGCAGAAAGATATGGTTTGGCCACATCCCAAGGCCTCCCTAGCCATTTGGAACTGTGAGTCCATGTAACCTATTTTTCTTTATTATTTACATAATCTTGGGTATATCTTTATTAGCAGCATGAGAACAGATTAATACAAATGGCAAATATAAACATGTAATAAACAAACACCTTATGCTTCCAAATTTGGTTTTAGGTGATTATTCTTTTGGAGTTTACCAAAATTTCTATCTATTCCTATTTACTTTTAAATCTTAAGCCTTTAGCTCTGCAATAAAGTAGAAATCTAATAATTACCTGAATGCTGAATGAATATTACAAAGTTGTTAATGCTGAATTACCGGAAAAAATGGCACATATAGGCAATGTTTTAAGGACTTAGAGATGAGTTTGTACTGTGTATTCTAGTAATTGACTTTGATTAATAATATGAGTTGGACATTAAAACTATTAAGTGCTGACTCTGATTTCTTTATTTTAATGTGGTAAGAATATATAAAATGAGATCTAAATGTTGTTATCTGTAGATACAATATTGTGCAGCACATGTTGAGCACTTATTTATTTTGCATAACTGAAATTTTACCCTCATTGATTTGCATCTCCCCATTTCCCCTTCCTTGTAGATAAATGGATTTAAAAATTGTAGTATTTACATACCGTAGAATACTATTTCACCTTAATTTAGAAAGAAATTCTGCTATAAGCAACAGCATGGATGAAACTGGAGAACATTATGTTAAGTGAAATAATCCAGTCTCATTTGTCCTCAGAAGGATAAATATTGCAAAAGGTGGCTAAAATATTCAAATTTATTAAAAACAGAGAGTAGAATGGTGATAATCTTATATGGAACTCTTGTATCAATCTAAGGATTAGATGTTATCTCTGATTTTCCATAAATAAACTATTAAGGGAAAAGTGAGACTTTGAGTGTGCTTTCAGGTTCGTGATGTCTACATTATGCCCAGGCCCACCTTAGATACCTCTGTCTATGTTAGTATGAGGCTTGGATAGGCAAAACCTAGAAAAAGAACAAAGACAGGAGGCCTAGGCCATTCCTGAGAGTAAATACCATCTGTGACAGCTGCCCCAACACACGATATAATCTAAAACAAAAAGGAATTGTCCTGAACATAATTTTCTTGCCTGTCTTCTTAGCTATTGATGAACTAAGGCATGATCTTAAAAGAGAGGTTGTTTCAGATCATTGTGCATCAACATTTTGCATCTGTGACTAGACCTGCTGATCCAGGATGTTTTGCATCTCAATCCATAACTGTTAACCAATGCTCATGCAGTTCCTTAGCACACATACAGATCTTGTGATCTGCACCACTGGCTGAGGATGTTAGTCCACTGATGTATATTGGAAAGTGAAATGGGGATTCTTTAAAGGCAACTGTTGTTTGTTGAATAACTTTTATATTTGGTCTATGTTTGTACCTTGGATTCTGATAGGTTTATAAATAAACTATCTTAACCTAATTTATTGCTAGAATCTCCGACTAATGATTTTGTGATTAAATTAAATTAAATTCAGCTCCAAGGTAATATTAAGGATCAAGTAGGTGCCAGACGCTGTTCTAGGTGCACTAAGAGGCAAGTAAGCAATTACCATTGCCTTCTAACTGGAATACAGGCCACCATTTTTATGTGTCCTCACTCTCCCTGGTATTGGATAGGACCCTCCGACACATTTTCTTCATATCATATTTTATACGATTTTGTTCCTGTATAATATTTTTAAATACCTTGAGCAAGAAAATGGATAAGAAGAATTCAGGAATAGGATAAAAGATAATTTTAGCCTTAGCAGAGATCAGTAAGAAATGACTCTAGAGAATGGTAACGAGAAGCAGAATAAGTGTTGCATTTGCAAATACTAAAAATGTTGCAAAAAGTAATCTGTACAAACAAACCTACTTCAGTACAAATATTGAGAAAGTGGAATAGGGAAGGTGCCACCAGCATGGTGCATGGGAAGGAAAGGTTAGAATGGTAATCCTGCTTCTACTGGGGGAAAGGAAACTGGCTATCTAGCCAGACTTCCACTCCTCTTCTCTGAGACTGGCTGCACAAGTATATCGGCTGGCAGTACACATGGAGAAAACCGTAATCAGTACAGATAGCTTTCATGTATTTGCATTCTATTTTGGGGGGATTCCTCAGTATGTTGAGATTTTCTAACTTTATTCAGACCTTGGTTCAAATGCCATCTTTATAATAAGGACTTTCTTGACCAACCTATTTAAAATAATTCCCCCTATACCCAATCAATCTCCATTCCTTTTATCCTTTTTACTTTTTATCTTGAAATGTATTACCACCTGACACATTTCTTTGTCTATTTGTTTACTTTATATTTCCCTTCTCTAGAAAGTAAGTTATATAAAAGTGAGAACTTCGCCATCTTTGGTTCACTGTTTCATTCCTAGTGTCTATAAAAGTGCCTCAAAGTAGACTGGCATCTATGCTTTTTTGTCATTGGACCTAAATTTTCTCAAACTTGTGTATCTGGTTCATTTAGTCCACTATTCTCTTTGTGAAAGATTAGGCTTTTTTCCAAGAGTCTCTAAGGTGATACACAATTTCTAGCTGTATTGTAAACTGACTAGTAATTTCCATTCTCTAGTAGACAGCAGAAGTAAAACAGGCTCTTTTTCAGAGGACCACTCAGAACTTACCTGGAACTTTTAGCATTACCCATGCAGTGATGACTTCATCTAAAAGCTCACACAAGATAGCCAAGTGACCCTTTCTTGATCATTTGTTTTTCAATAAAGATGCTGTATTTTTATTTTTCTCTTTGTAGTGTGATCCAATTGTGCATATGGGAAGGGGAGTGAATAAAACCCATGGCCAAGACTTCATCTAACTTTGCAAATGAAGACCTAAACACCAGCAAAAATGCACAGACACATGCAAGTCAGACGCCCAAGGGATGTTGCCCATAATAGCCCAATTAACAGATTTTGAAACTTGTCAACCTGCAGTTCTCAGGCGAAGTGAAGAAACACATCCTGAAAGTTGTAAAAATGGGAAAATTGAGCTAAGCCATGTCAGACTTCCCTACTTGAGGAGAAAATATTTCTGTAGTTCAAAATAATGAAATAGCCACAGTACAGACAAAATCAATTGTATGATTTTTTAATTCAGCAGCTGCTTTTAAAAATGTTGAATAATTCACAGAAAAATAAAAATTTTAAAAATCAGCCACATAGTCTCAAAAAATATCAAAGGAACAATATCTCTCAGGGGGGCATTCTCTAAGCACAATAAAGTATGTTGCTAGAAAGCAGCAGAAAACTACATAAAATTCCAAAAAAGCACATGAAAATAATTTTTTGGTATAAGACAAACAAAAAAGTCTAGTTAAAAAACACATTTTACAAGTAATTAAAAATAAATTAAATGACAGAAACATCAAAACTGGTGGACTTTCTCTAAGTGTAGAGAAAATATGTAATCTAAAAGCGTATATTAGAAAATAAGAAATAATGGATGTGAGTAAGCTAAGCATTGTACAAAAAAAGTTAAATGAAAAAGGGCCAGTTAAATAAATAGGGCCAATGAGAATATAAGAAAGCAGTAATAAAACTATAAACAGAAACTAATTATAAAGAAAAGATACATAAAAGATAATCAACTAAGCCAAAAGCTAGACTTATAAAAAGTTTATTAAAATAGATATTTTGGCAATATTGGAAAAAGCAAAGAAGGAAGAAATAAAAAAAATTAGAAATCAAAATAGAAAAAAATGAAGAACAGCTACCTGTGCTTCATCAGACCAAGTAATGGAGAATGGGTTACAGTTTGCAAAAACTTGAGAAAAGCTTCAGAGAAAGAACTTTAAAAGGTGGATCAATTGGTGGCTGGCAAGATGGCCAAATAGGAACAGCTTTGATCTGCAGCTTCCAGTGAGATCAACACAAAAGGCAGGTGATTTCTACATTTCCAACTGAGGTACCAAGTTCATCTCATTGGGACTGGTTAGACAGTGGGTACAGCCCACAGAAGGCAAGCCAAAGCAGGGTGGGGGCATCACCTCACAGGGAAGTGCAAGGGGTTGGGGAACTCCCTACCCTAGCCAAGGAAAGCTGTGAGAGACTGTGCCATGAGGAATGGTGCACTCCAGCCCAGATACTACACGTTTCCCACGGCATTCGCAAGCTGCAGACCAGGAGATTCCACGGCTGTTTGGGCAGACACTGAGCTAGCTGCAGGAATTTTTTTCATACCGCAGTGGTGCCTGGAATGCCAGCAAGAGACAGAACTGTTCACTTCCCTGGAAAGGGAGCTAAAGCCAGGGAGCCAAGTGGTTTAGCTCAGCAGATTCCACCCCAGTGGAGCCCGGCAAGCTAAGATCCACTGGCTTGAAATTCTCACTGCCAGCACAGCAGTCTGAATAAACCTGGCACACTTGAGCTTCATGGGGGGAGGGGCACCTGCCATCACTGAGGCTTGAGAAGGCAGTTTTCCCCTTACAGTGTAAACAAAGCCACCTAGAATTTTGAACTGGGCAGAGCCCACTACAGTTCAAAAAAGCCCATGTAGCCAAACTACCTCTCTAGATTCCTCCTCTCTGTTCAGGGCATCTGTAAAAGAAAGGCAGCATCCCCAGTCAGGGGCTTATAGATAAAACTCCTGTCTCCCTGGGACAGAGCACCTGGGGGAAGGGGTAGCTGTGGGCACAGCCTCAGGAGACTTAAATGTTCCTGTATGCCAGCTCTGAAGAGAGCAGCTGATCTCCCAGCACAGTGCTTGAGCTCTGTTAGGAGACAGATTGCCTCCTTAAGTGGGTCCCTGACCCCCGTGCCTCCTGATCCGGAGATACATCTCATCAGGGATCGACAGACACTTCATACAGGAGAGCTCTGGCTGGCATCAGGTGGGTGAACCTCTGGGACAAAGCTTCTAGAGGAAGGAACAGGCAGCAATCTTAGCTGGTCTGAGAACTCTGCTGGTAATATCCAGGCAAATGGGGTCTTGAGTGAACTTCCAGCAGACCTGCAGCAGAGATGCCTGACTGTGAGAAGGAAAACTAACAAACAGAAAGGATTAGTATCAACATCAACAAAAAGGATGTCCAAACAGAAACCCCATCCGAAGGTCACCATTATCAAAGACCAAAAGTAGATAAATCCACAAAGATGAGGAAAAACCAGCACAAAAAGGCTGAAAATTCCCAAAATCAGAATGCCTCTTCTCCTCCAAAGGATCACAACTCCTCACCAGCAAGGAAACAAAATTGAATGGACAATGAGTTTAATGAATTGACAGAAGCAGGCTTCAGAAGGTGGGTAATAACAAACTCCTCCAAGCTAAAGGAGCATGTTCTAACCCAATGCAAGGAAGCTAAGAACCTTGAAAAAAGGTTAGAGGAAATGCTAACTAGAATAAACGACCTGACGGAAGTGAAAAACACAGCACAAGAACTTTATGAAGTATACACAAGTATCAATAGCCGAATCAATCAATCAGAAGAAAGGATATCAGAGATTGCAGATCAACTTAATAAAATAAAATGTGAAGACAAGATTAGAGTAAAAAGAATGAAAAGGAACAAACAAAGCCTCCAAGAAATATGGGACTCGGTGAAAAACCAATCTTACGTTTGAATGGCTACCTGAAAGTGACAAGGAGAATGGAAACAAGTTGGAAAACACTATTTAGGATATTATCCAAGAGAACTTCCTCAATCTAGCAAGACAGGTTAACATTCAAATTTGGGAAATACAGAGAAAACCACAAAAAACTCCTCAAGAAGAGCAACCTGAAGACACATAATCATCAGATTCATCAAGGTTGAAATGAAGAAAAAAATGTTTAGGGCAGCCAAAGAGAAAGGTTGGGTTACCCACAACCTTTCCTTTTCCACAAAGGAAAGCCCATCAGACTAACAGCAGATCTCTCTGCAGAAACCCTACAAGCCAGAAGCGAGTGGGGGCCAATATTCAACATTCTTAAAGAAAAGAATTTTCAACCCAGAATTTCATATCAAGCCAAATTAAGCTTCATAGACAAATGAGAAATAAAATCCTTTACAGATATGCAAATGCTGAAAGATTTTGTTGTCACCAATCCTTCCTTCCTGAAGGAAGCACTAAATATGGAAAGGAAAAACTGGTACCAGTCACTGCAAACACATACCAAATTGTAAAGACTATCAACATTATGAAGAAACTGCATCAACTAACAGGCAAAATAACCAGCTGGAATCATAATGACAGGATAAAATCCACACATAACAATATTAACTTTAAATGTAAATGGACTAAATGCCCCAGTTAAAAGAAAGACCCATCAATGTGCTGTATTCAGGAAACCCATCTCACATGCAAAGACATACATAGGCTTAAAATAAAGGCATGGAGGAATATTTACCAAGAAAATGGAAAGGAAAAAAAAAAATAGCAGGATTTGCAATCCTAGTCTCTGATAAAATAGACTTTAAACCAACAAAGATCAAAAAAAGAAGAGTATGACATAATGGCAAAGGGAACAGTGCAACAAGAAGAGCTAACTATTCTAAATATATATACACTCAATACAGGAGCACCCAAATTAATAAAGCAAGTTCTTAGGGACCTACAAAGAGACTTAGACTCCCACACAGTAATAGTGGGAGACTTTAACACCCCACTGTCAATATTAGACAAATCAATGAGACAGACAATTAACAAGGATATTCAAGACTTGAACTCAGCTCTGGACCAAGAGGATCTAATAGACATCTGGAGAACTCTCCACCCCAAATTAACAGAATATACATTCTTCTCAGCACCATATCACACTTCTTCTAAAATTAACCACATAATTGGAAGTAAAATACTCCTCAGCAAATGCAAAAGAATGGGAATCATAAGAAACAGTTTCTCAGACCACAGTGCAATCATATTAGAAGTCAGGATTAAGAAACTCATTCAAAATTGCACAATTACATGGAAACTGAACAACCTGCTACTGAATGACTACTGGGTAAATAACAAAAGTAAAGGCAGAAATAAGTATTTTATTTGAAACCAATGAGAACAAAGACACACACACCAGAATCTCTGATACACAGCTAAAGCAGTGTTTAGAGGGAAATTTTTAGTACTAAATGCCCACAGGAGAAAGCAGGAGAGATCTAAAATTGACACCCTAACACCATAACTAAAAGAACTACAGAAACGAGCAAACAAATTCAAAAACTAGCAGAAGACAAGAAATAACTGAGATCAGGGCAGAACTGAAGGGGATAGAGAACCGAAAAACACTTCAAAAAAATCAATGAATCCAGGAGACATTTTTTTTAAAGATCAAGAAAATAGCACACTAGCCAGATTAATAAAGAAGAAAGAGAGAAGAATCAAATTGACACAATAAAAAATGATAAAGAGGATATCACCACTGATCCCACAGAAATACAAACTACCATCAGAGAATACAATAAACACCTCTATGCAAATAAACTAGAAAATCTAGAAGAAATGGATAAATTCCTGGACACATACACCCTCCCAAGACTAAACCAGAAAGAAGTCGAATCCCTGAATACACCAATAACAAATTATAAAATTGAGGCAGTAATTAATAGCCTACCAACGAGAAAAAAGCCCAGGACCAGATGTATTCGCAGCCAAAGGTACAAAAAGGATCTGGTACCATTTCTTCTGAAACTGTTCCAAACAATAGAAAAAGAGGGACTCCTCCCTAACTCAATTTATGAGGCCAGCATCATCCTGATACCAAAACCCGGCAGAGACACAACAAGAACAACAACAAAATCAGGCCCATATCCCTGATGAACACTGATGCGAAAATCCTCAATATAATACAGGAAAACCGAATCCAGAAGCACATCAAAAAGTTTATCCACCATGATCAAATAGGCTTCATCCCTGGGATGCAAGTCTAGTTCAACATACACAAATCAATAAACATAATCCATCACATAAACAGAACCGAAGACAAAAACCACATGATTATCTCAATAAATGCAGAAAAAAGGCATTTGATAAAATTCAATACCTCTTCATGCTAAAAACTCTCAATAAACTAGGTATTGATAGAATGTATCTCAAAATGATAAGATCTATTTATAGCAAATCCACAGCCAATATCATATTGAAAGAGCAAAAGCTAGAAGCATTCCCTTTGAAAACTGGCACAAGACAAGGATGCCCTCTTTCACCACTCCTAGTCAACATAGTATTGGAAGTTCTGGCCAGGGCAATCAGGCAAGAGAAAGAAATAAAGGATATTCAAATAAGAAAAAAGGAAGTCAAATTGTCTCTGCAGATGACATGATTGTATATTTAGAAAACCCCATTGTCTCAGCCCCAAATCTCCTTAAGCTGATAAGCAACTTCAGCAAAGTCTCAGGACAAAATCAATGTGCAAAAATCACAAGCATTCCTACACACCAATAATAGACAACTAGAAAGCCCAATTATGGGTGAACTCTCATGCACAAATGCTATAAAGTGAATAAAATACCTAGGAATAAAACTTACAAGGGATGTGAAGGACCTCTTCAAGAACTACAAACCACTGCTCAAGGAAATGACAGATGACACAAACAAATAGAAAATCATTCCATGCTCATGGTTAGGAAGAATCAATATCGTGAAAATGGCCATACTGCCCAAAATAATTTATAGATTCAATGCTATCCCCATCAAGCTACCATTGACTTTCTTCACAGAATTAGAAAAAAACTACTTTAAATTTCATATGAAACCAATAAAGAGCCCGTACAGACAAAACAATCCCAAGCCAAAAGAAAAACCTGGAGACATCACGCTACTTGACTTCAAACTATGCTACAAGGCTACAGTAACCAAAACAGCATGGTACTGATACCAAAACAGAGATATAGACCAATGGAATAGAACAGAGGCCTCAGAAATAATACCACACATCTACAACCACCTAATCTTTGACAAACCTGCCAAAAATAAGCAATGGGGAAATGATTCCCTATTTAATAAATTGTTCTGGGAAAACTGGCTAGCCATATGCAGGAAACTGAAACTGGACCCCTCCCTTACACCTTATACAAAAATTAACTCAAGATGGGTTAAAGACATAAATGTAAGACCTAAAACTATAAAATCATTAGAAGAAAACCTAGGCAGTACCATTCAGGACATAGGCATGGGCCAAAAGCAATGGCAACAAAAGCCAAAATAGACAAATGGGATCTAATTAAACTAAAAAGCTTCTGCACAGCAAAATAAACTACCATCAGAGTGAACAGGCAACCTACAGAATGGGAGAAAATTTGTGCTATCTATCCATCTGACAAAGGCTAATATACAGAATCTACAAAAAACTTAAACAAATTTACAAGAAAAAAAATCCAAAAGCGGGTGAAGGATATAAACAGGAACTTTTAAAAGAAGGCAGTTATGTGGCCAAGAAACATATGAAGAAAAGCTCATCATCACTGGTCATTAGAGAAATGCAAATCAAAACTGCAATTAGATACCTATCTCTGGTTAGAATGTCAATCTGGAAAAAGTAAAGAAACAATAGATTCTGGTGAAGATGTGGAGAAATGGGAATGCTTTTACACTGTTGGTGTGAGTGTAAATTAGTTCAACCATTGTGGAAGACACTGTGGCCTCTGTCTAGATCCTCAAGGATCTAGAACCAGAAATACCATTTGACCCAGCAATTCCATTACTGGGTATATACTCAAAGGATTATAAACCATTCTACTATAAAAACACATGCACACGTATGTTTATTGCAGCACTATTCACAATAGCAAAGACTTGGAACCAATTCAAATGCCCATCAATGATAGACTGGATAAAGAAACTGTGGCACATATACACCATGGAATACCATGCAGCAATAAAAAAGGATGAGTTTATGTCCTTTTCAGGGATATGGATGAAGCTGGAAACCATCATTCTCAGAAACTAACACAGGAACAGAAAACCAAACACCACATGTTCTCACTCAAAAGTAGAAGCTGAACAATGAGAACACATGGACATAGGGAGGGGAACATCACACACTGGGGCCTGTCTGGGGGCAGAGAGTTAGGGGAAGGATAGCGTTAGGAGAAACATCTAATATTGATGATGGGTTAATGGGTGCAGAAAACCACCATGGCACGTGTATACCTGTGTAAAAAAACTGCACGTTCTGCATATGTATCCCAGAACTTAAAGTATAATAATAATAATAAAGGTGGAGCATTGTTTCTTAGAGGTTAAAATGGGTTCTAATGTATAAAAAATGGAGATCGATTGACAAAAAAGCAAGCTCATCATCAACCAGGGCTCAAGCACCTTAAGTAGAAAAATGAAAAAAAAAAAAAAAAAAAAAAAAAACCCATAACCATCTCTTAGATATATATTATTCAGTCAACACCTGAGCTTTGGCTAAAGTGTCAAGTCTATATCATGTCTTCAAGTGGCTGTTGATCCAACACTGGTCTATATCTCCAGACTTACCTTGCCCTTGCACCATGTCTCCCATGATTCTCCACTTCAGACAGGTGAAACTGACTACAACTCGTTGCCTGATCCAGGCTTTCTCTTGGCTCAGGGCTTTGACAGGCACTTTTCCTCTATTTGAAAAGTTCTACTTCCTTCTCTGTCTACCTAATACCTCTACATTCTTAAAGATTACTTCCTCAAAAAAGTTTTCTTTGAAGTCCAAAATTATGTTAGAGTCCCCTGCTACAGTGACCCACAGTGCCCTATACTGATAATTCTGAGCATTCCAATCACATGGCCAATATCTGTCCTCTTAGAAGACAGATTATAATATATGAAATACATATGAACATAATATGGTGTTTACATATTATATATAATGATATATAATTATATTATATATGTTATGTAATGTCTCATAATATATAATGATTATACATTATTATAATAATATATATTACATATAGTACATGTGCTCCTCCACTCACTCATTGTATCTTAAACCCAGCATAAGTTGAAACCCATAAACCCATCATAAATTGAAAATATCAACCAGCCTGGGCAACATTGCGAAATCTTGTCTCTACTAAAATTACAAGAATTAGCCTGGCGTGGTGGTATGCACCTGGGGTCCCAGCTACTTGGGAGGCCGAGGCAGGAGAATGGCTTGAACCTGAGAGAGAGAGGTTGCAGTGAGCCGAGATTGCACCACTGCACTCCAGCTCTCCAGACCAGATGACGAGAGTAAAACCCTGTTCCAAAAATAGAAAAGAAAAGAACAGAACAGAAAAGAAAAAAGACTACAAATCTCAAATACATTTGATACATCTAATCTAGTGAACATCACAGTTTATCTTAGTGTATCTTAAATATGCTAGGAACACTTACATTAGCCTACAATTGAGCAAAATTATCTACCACAAAGCATATTTTATAATAAAGTGCTAAATGCTTATAATAAAGGGATGCAATTTATTAAATACTGCATTGAAAGTGAAAACAGAATGGTTGTGTGAATACTCAAAGTATGGTTTCTACTGAATGCGTGTTGCTTTTGCACCATTTTGAAGTAGAAAAATTGAAAGTTGAACCACTGTATGTCAGAGACATCCTTATCATAATTACATTTTAAGTTAATATTATATCTGTTAATATGTAATATAATATAAAGCAATTAACACACTATTAATATAATAAAATTAATTATATATTAATTATGCATAATCAATACAATTAGTTATATTAATTATGATATTAATAATACAGCTAATGATCATATATTGATACATTCTATTAATATAAAATCCAGCCCTTGGCAGAAAACCTTGCCAAACCTGGTAAATATTCATAACACAATTATGAAATTTTTCTGTCTGCATTTTTTTATTTCTTCAGTGGGGATAATTGCCATGCATACCCCATAAAGTTAAATAATTTAATAAATATAAATGCTTTGGAACCATCTCTGGCATTTTGTATAAACACAATAAATATTAGCTATTGTGATGATAAGTAATTACACCCTTCTCTTTTATGGAATCTGAAATAACTGAGAAAGAACTGCTGAAGTGTTTTGTACATTAAGCTTATTTAAATACACTTATATGGAACATACCTTGTATCTAGCACTCTTCTAAGCACTTTATAAATGTTAATTTATTTCATCTTCATAATGACTCTATGAGGTAGTTCCTATTATTACTGCCATTTTATCGATGGAGAAAGTGAGGCACAGCAAGATTTTTGTTGGTGTTATTGTTGCTGTTGTTGTAACTTGCCTGAGGTCACATAGCTAGTTGGTGAAGGAGTCACTAGAACCCTCCTGAAGCTTGACTGGGACTCCCTTGAGCAGCTGACCATGCCCCCAATGAATTAGTCTAATTTTCCCACTAGGTGGCAGATGAGGAAACCAACTGGTGGCCAGAGACTTGGGATCTGCAAAAGGGAACTGAAGATCCCGAAGGAGCAGAGCCCTTCTCCCAGGCACCACAATCAGATACCTACTCCCCCTCTCCAAGGGTTGAGTGTGTCAGATTGGTGAGAATACAGTGTCAACTCATATTGTTCTGTCCTGCAGGGAGGAATGGGAGTCCTCTCTCCTCACTTCAAGCTTGAGGCATTCGAGTAAGGGCTTCCCTCTATGGGAAACAGTACTTGCTTCAAGAGGAGGCTTCCCTGTACTCACTCAGAACAGGCTGTAAATGGTTCATTTCCATAAAGTGGCAGATTCTAGGAATCTCTTGCTTAGGGAGGATTGGTAGTGAGTCACTGCTGATAACTATAGGGAGAGGCAGAATTGCTTTCTTGAATCAGAAAGCAATCAAAGTAACAAGCTCTAACATGTATTGAGGAAATGCTACATTATCTCTAACCATCACAGTCACCCTGTGTGGTGGATGTCTTTATGTCTATGTTCACTGTCAGGTATGAAACTCCCTGAGTTCATGACCGTTCTTTTTTATATTGTTTGTTACACATATAATACTTCATATAAATTCTACCAACAAACTTGAAAGAACATGCTATTTTTATCTCTATTTTACAAGTGAGAAAACTGAGGAACGGAGTAGTAAAGACATTAACTCTCAAGATTCCATAGCTAGGCAATAGTGCAATGAGGATTTTTAACCACTGTATTGTGCAAGAGCAGCATCATATCAGGTCATTGAGCCACAGGAGAGGACAAGATAACCAGGAAGATTCATAAAGTATGAATTTTCCCAACCTGGGACTAAGCTTGAGGAGCCCCAACATTACAGAGATAAGTTAGGATAAGGTGGTTGCAGAGGTCACTGAGAAAGAATGGCCTCAGAGGCAGGAGGAAAACCAAGTATTTGTGTCACAGATGTCAAGAGAAGACTGTGTTTCCTTCAGCTTTCCCTGGACTGATTCCATGTGTTCTTGTTGTCATTTCTATGGATGATATTAAGTTCTGCTTTCACAAATGATCCAAGAAGGGTCCAGAGTCACTATCACTGGAAGTCAATGGCCTCCTCTCCACTCCCCTTGGCCTTATCTGCAATTAGGCCTATGCATACCCTACAAGGGTACCTCTCTATATAGATTTTCAAAGGATAAATAAATAAATCAGAGAGTTGATTTTCACAAGTCATATGTACCTATGCATTACTTTCCTAGGGCAGCTATATCAAAACAAAATAAAACCAAACCAAACGAAACAAACACACACACACACACAAACTGACAGACCCAAAAGACAGGAATTTTTCTGAGGTTAGAAGTCTGACAGCAAGATGTCTTCAGGGCCACGTTAACTCTGAAGTTTCAAAGGAAGGCTCTATCCCAGGTCTTTCTCTTACATTCTGGTAGTTCCTTGGCTTATGGCACCATAACCCTTATACTCACACATCATTCTTTCCGTGTATGTGTCTGTCTCCAAATTTTCCCTTTTCATAATAACACTAATTGTATTGGATTAGGGGCACATGCTAGTATAGTATGAGCTCGTCTTAACTAATTACATTTGCAAAGACCCCATTTTGAAGTAAGGTCACCTTCTGGGGTACTTGTGGTTAAAACTTCAACATTCAATTTTTTTGTAGGGGGACACAATTCAACCCGTAACAGCATATATACTTTTTCTATTTAGGCATCCTTATTTCCTCCTGATCACTGATGTCAGCCTTGTAAGCCATGTGACATCACAGCTAAGATAATGGACTGTGGGTTCTGTTTGCCATTTACCAGCTGTGTGATTTTGAGCAAGCTACTTGTCCTCTCTATTCTCAGCTTCCTTATTTGTAAACTTGGAATAACAATGGTTCCTACTCTTCTGAGTTGTCATGAAGAGCCAAAGAATTAGAATGCATGAAGCATTTATCATGGCACCTGGAATCTAGTGTGTACTGGATACCTGGATACCTTTACTTTTTTATCACTATATATATATATAAAACCTTGCATTTAGGTGGAGTTTGAATTTATAAAGCAGATTCCCACATCTAACCTCATTTGATCAACATAGAACCTTGTAGATTATGCCAGAATTTTGATCTTCATTTCTGAGGCATGAAGATTAGAGGTACAGAAAAACGAGTTACTCATTACACAAGTAGGTAATGGCAAAATAGAATTAGAACCCAAGGGATGGGATTTCCAGGCCTGTTGTCTTTAATCCACACCAGGCTGCATGGCTGAGAAGATTAAATTCAATTATAAAGATATGGTTTTTAAAAATCTCTCAATTGACCATGACATGAAGCAAATGCTTAAGTCTAGTCAAACTTTAAGCAGAGAGAATACCATGACAGTACTATGATTTATAGATGTGTGCCATCTCATTTTTTCTTTGGAAATCCAATGTGCTGTTTTAGGTTCTGTAGCAATTCTATTACATTTGTCTCTAATACTTTATTCTTGAAATCTTTAAAAGGGGAATGATTGAAAATCATGTAGATTGCTCAGGCCTTCTGAAAATTATGGGAGGAAAGAGTGGTAGCATTATGTTAGCCTTTGAAAATCACCCAGAAATGGAATGACTCCTTATTCTAAAACCTTTCTAAGACTTTCAATATGGACCACATGAGTAACTAATTTCGAAATTGCTTTGCATTTACTATTAGAACTCCTGTGGTGTCTAAGGAATCCAATTATGGCTGAGAAGTCATATAATAATATGGGAACCTATTCTGATCAAAATAAGATTTTACTTATTTCATTGAAGAATAATATTGAATAATACCAAAGTGTGAAATTCTCAATTATGCATTCAGCTCCAAAGAAAGAGGTGCCTTTTTACTAGATATTTGTGACTTTTCTCACCCTAGAAATATTGATTATAAACTCTCTCAGATTTTTGGAAAATGTCAACCTAAACATGAATAAACAAGGCAGAATAATAGGTGATGTAGGGCAGTGGAGAAGAGTGACTGACCCAGGAAACCTGGCTTTAGTTGTTGCTCTGCTTCTCTTTTATTACCATCTAACTCTAAGCATAAAGCTCCACCTCTCCATGCCTCAGTTTTCTTCTCTGTTAATGGCATCATAGCACTATTAGATCATCAACAGTTCCTTAGCTTCATGATTGAATTTTTCTGTAGTTCTTGGCATGAAATATTATCACCCAGGGCTTTTCCGTATGGGATTTCTTAATACAAATTACACAACAAACAAACAGAAAGTCTAGCATATGACTTTCAGCTTTTGCGTCTTCAAAGTAAAGTTACTTTTTAAAATTGTTTCATCTAAAAATCCCATAATTATACTACATATATAATACAATTATAAAAGAAACAACAATTTAGGATCAAAACTTAAAAAGCAGGAAAGGTCATCTCTAATATAGAAAAGACCACTGACAAATTTGTGGCAAGTATAGGGCATACACATTCATACACATACACACCCACAATGGTTCGGTTTCTTTTTTCTCTTTTTGCATGGTCTAATGAGAATTTTATTATGCATTAGAATTTGTAAACCTTTGAGGGTAAAATTAATAGAAGTAAAGCTGACAAAAATTTATTAGAATGTTCAATTTTTAATAGCATTTAAGAAAAATGTTGACAAGAAATTTGTCTTGCACACACAAGAAGAAAAGAACCCAAAATACATGGGAAGAGTAAATTAGATGAGTCAGTTCAACATCAGTGGGTATCCATATTAAATAATACAAAGTAACACCTGGATATATGCAAAATTTTAATTAAAGAAAAGTTATAAAGTTAGAAAATTTTAGAAGGAAATCAACTAGGAAGGAAAGACAATGCAGATGCAAAATGAAACAATGAGCCTATGATGCTCAGTCCCTGATATGGTTTGGCTGTGTCCCTACACATATCTCAAACTGTAGCTCCCATAATTCACCTATGTCATGGGAGAGTCTCAGTGGGAGGTAACTGAACCATGAGGGTGGGTCTTTCCCATGCTGTTCTTGTGATAGTGAATAAGCCTCACATGGTCTGAGGCTTTATAAAGGGAAGTTCCCCTGCACATGCTCTCTCTTGCCTGCCACCATGTAAGACGTACCTTTGTTCTTCCTTTCCCTTCCACCATGATTGTGAGGCCTCCCCAGCCATGTGGAACTGTGAGTCCATTAAGCCTTTCTTTTATAAATTACCCAGTCTTGGCTATGTCTTTATTAGCAGCGAGAGAACAAACTAAAACAGTCCGCATTCTTTCAATATGATCTTTTATTTGTCAGCTGGACTGGGCTAAAAAAATGCCCAGATAGCTTGTAAAAAAACTATTTCTTGGTGTGTCTGTGAAAGTGTTTCCAGACGAAATTAGCATTTGAACTTGTAGCCTGAGTAAAGGAGGCTTCCTTCATAAATGTGGGTGGATGTCATCCAATAAGTTGAGGCTCTGAATAGGATAAAATGGCAGAGGAAGGGTGCATCTTTACTTGAGCTGGGACATCCATCTCCTTCTGTCCTGGAACATCAGTGCTCCTGGTTCTCAAGCTTTTGGACTTAAATTGGGACTTTCACAAGCAGACTCCCTAGTTCTCAGGCATTGGGGCTTGGATTGGAATATACCACTGGCTTTCCAGGACCTCTAGCTAGTATATGGCAGATTATGAGACTTCTCAGTATTCATAATTGCATGAGCAAATTCCTCCTAATAACTCTTTTCTATATATCTACATGTGTTTCTCTGTAGAACTCTAATAATACATCTGGATATACAAGAAGGTAACTGCACAAATCTAATTTGGGGAAAATGAATTAAATACAGAAAACAATGGAAGGGGAATTATCTCTCTCTCTCTCTCTCTCTCTCTCTCTCTCTCTCTCTCTCTCTCTCTCTCTCGCAAAAATATGTAAGTCCAAGTGTGTTTGACAACTTCTGGGGATGTTTCAATATGTGACTTCTCATTAATTCCAATTAAGATTAGCATATTTAGTAAATCTTGCACTTCTAAAACGTCATTGCCTCATTTCTCCTGACAATCAGTTGCCGTCACTGCCTGAAGGAAAACGTAGAAGTTCACACTTCTGATGTTGGGTTTGAGCCAGAGCTCTTCAGGACACCATGTGGAAAATGGCTTTCTTTCCTCAAGTATGGATTGGATGATGATGTACACAATGTATTTATTTGCCTCAAGTATGGCTTGGATGATGATGTCCAGACAGAGAAGTAGACATGGGAGTTATAGGGAAAAAAATGCCATGCCTCATTCAAAAAGCAACTTTTTTTGCCTTTTTAAAATTTAGTCAACATCATTTACTTGGCCATTACTGCATGGTGGGCATCATTTCAGGCACTGTGGATACAGCAATAAATAAATCAGTGAATGGGTGTGAGCACAGATTAATTTACAATTAAAATACCGAGGGAAAAGTTGTTATACTGGAAAGGAAACTGACCATGGTAATGCACAGTCTTCACTACATTTTTGCCTGTGATGGCAAGAGTGGAATGGAGGGGTGTTCCAGACAGAGGGAAGTATACAATTCTTGATGCTCAAGTGTGCATGGCATATTCCAAGAATGGCAAGCACTGCAACCTGACAGGTGCATTAGATGTCATTCTAATAGTGGAAGGAAGGAGGGAGCCTAGGAATACTGAGATTGAAAAACAAGAGATTAGGGTAGTTTAGGGAGAGGACAAGTGGATTTCCTGAAAAGTTACTGTACCTTCTGCAATAGAGTCTTCAATATTCACCAGCACAGAACCTTCCTTTTGTGTGCTGTTGGAACACCCATGTTGGTGCACCCATTTCACTAATTCTGAGGCATGCAGAGACAGATTCCTCCCAGGAGGTCCAGCTCCACTTCTTCTGAACTCTGCCCTTCCATTCTAACCATGGCAGAGGTGTTTTGTGGTTCTCCATTATTCCCTTTTAAAGTTCCTGGTAAGTTCTAAACCACAAAAATTTTCTTCTTTTCTATTCATTTTGTTTTTCTCATCAGCTAGATAGAATCCGTGATGTGAACAGCTCTCAGCACACTTACTTCTATGAGATTTTGAGCAAAGGTTTAACATATTACATCCCATCTTCACTGTACCCTGAATATTCGCCTAAAAGATGTACAGAAATCATAGCTCCCCTGCTATTGAACTCTTAAATATGAGTTTAATATCCTATGAATTACCTTTAAAACCATTCCTCCTGCCTCCTAATTCTCTTTCTCAGCAGACAGGAATCACCACCATGAAAAGTACACAAGTATTATAATTCAATGTGGAATTTCACAAAGGCTTAGTATGGAAATGCTCTTGTACTTGTTTGAATCAAGCTCTTTGATCACAGAATCTGAATTTGTTTTGCCACTTTATATTTTAATTCAATGTATAAATCATTTTTATAACATCTCTGATGGGTTGTCTTGCCTTATTTGGACACCTTTACAAATTATAAGCTCACTACTTCAAAAAGCAGCTTGTTCCTCATAAAGTTAGCACTAATTAGCAAAAACTACTTTCTTATAGTCAACTAAAATCTGCTTTCTGATAACTTTCATCCTAGCTGTTCATTAAGTAACACTAAGAAAATCTCTAACCTCTTCCACATAGTATCACTTTATATATTTGAAATTAAACATGTAAGGAAGTCATACTTGGAGAGGTTAAAAGAGATGCACAGGACACACAAAATGTTCAAACCTTCAGAATAGCCAATACGATTATGTTTAAGAAGAGGCAAATTATTGAAATATTTACAGTAGAATTCTGTAATTATATACTAAAGATGTATTGAAGTATATAGGAATCCTTCTACATTAAATGATTTCAGAACACTGCTTTCTTTGAATTGGTCCATCTGTTTCTTTCCTTGTTTGGAATTTCTCTGTTTCCCTATCTTAGTGTGCTTCTTTGGGGCAATTTCTTCATTTGTTTCACTTTCTTTATTAAAGAAATAATAACCTATTTGCGGCCAGGCATGGTAGCTTATGCCTGTAATCCCAGCAGTACCTTTGGGAGGTTGAGACAGGTGGATCATGTGGTCAGGAATTTGAGGCCAGCCTGGCTAAGATGGTGAAGCCCTGTCTCTACTAAAAATATAAAAATTAGCCAGGTGCTGTGGCAGGCTCTGGTAATCCCAGCTACTCGGGCGGCTGAGGCAGGAGAATCATTTGAATCAGGGAGGTGGAGGTTGCAGTGAGCCAAGATTGTGCCACTGCACTTTAGCCTGGGTGACATAACAAGACTCTGTCTCTAAATAAATAAATAAATAAATAAATAAAAATGAATAAAAGAAATAGTGACCTATTTGCAAAAAAAGCAAATAAGAGTTAGTAGGCTCAGAGTGATGCTGGCCAATAGAATAAGAAAGGCAGCTGGTGATGAGCTGCACCTTTGAACTTTTAAAAGCTAGTTTTCAATTCCAACATCTTATTAATTATGCTCTGGCATCACTCACATGGCCTTTATTTCATTAAATACTAGTTATGTTTGAAGCAATGTCTCCAATGAAATGGGAAGTTGCAATGCTTTGAGAGTCACAGAGGCCCTGTTTCAGCAATTAGGTCAAGTAATTATCCCTCTTGAAGGATTCTGAGTGCCTTTCAGTAGTTTTTTAAATTCCTCTTGCTTGTTTGCTGCCTGTAATATCTTATAAGCTCACTATGAGTAGGGTAAAATTTCTAAATATCCCATTGAGTCTGACTCTGTGCCAATCACTTCCTGTTTTAATACATGAAGAACATTATCTAGTTTAAGTATTATACTTGGTTAAACTTATCGGGGGACTATGAACTCCTTTGAGAATATCATGCAAGTAGTAGACCCTGTCTCCAGAAAAACTGCTTTTTGTAATGCTATCCATGGGTCCATAGATCTCTAAGACCCAATCAAGACATTCTTAACACCTGTGAATTCCAATTAACTATCCTAATTTAAAAGAATCCCTTGTTTCTCATACCAGCAATCTGACTCTACACTGGAAAGGACCGTTTTGCTGACACCTGGTTCCCCCAAATGGCCTGAGGCCTTTCTCCCTGCTCTGGCCAATTGACTTTCTGGAAGATATCCCTCCAGCTGCTATGTGAGTTCCTGCTCCTAGTCCCTTTGTTTCTGGAATCAAGAATCCAGGCTGATTCTCAAGATGATGCTGTGAGACAGAATATTTCATATGTGTTTGGGTGTATGGAACTTCTGTGCCAGACCTTCCAGAATAACCTATCTATCATAAATAGAATAACACTAGCTCCTGACCCCTTTAATAAGGTTCTCCACAAGAACATAAATTCTGATGTAATGAGGATACCTCCCATCTTGGTTCAGCCGCCATCAGACAGGGTGAGCTAAAATTCTTACTTTGCATAGGAGAAGGAAGAGATGAAAGTGAGAGTAAAGTCAGGCAACAAATAGAAGAGAAAATGCAAAAAGACAAATAAATATCCCTTATATCTCTAATAGTCCCCTGGTGGTTCATGTGTCTCTGGACTGGATCAATCTCCCGGTCTGCCAGGAGATTTTTGGAATAGATTTTTTTGTTCTTCAAGCCCTAGTGGGCCACAGAACCAC
Organism: Aotus nancymaae; assembly: GCF_030222135.1. Classification (NCBI taxonomy): domain Eukaryota; kingdom Metazoa; phylum Chordata; class Mammalia; order Primates; family Aotidae; genus Aotus; species Aotus nancymaae. The sequence continues at coordinate 79,625,024 of NW_026988450.1, read as the reverse complement.
AATTGCAATAATCCCCATCAAGAGTCAAGCTGAAGTAGATCACCACATCCTGTTGGCTCCAAACCAAGTAGAAACACAGAAAGAATTGGAGAGCACAGAAGGCCATGCGGAACTCCTGACCAGGTATCTGCACAGGCTTGCCTCTGTCCTTTCTTTAACATCTCCATAATACAACCATAGGTTAAGTTTAAATTTTGATATCTGTATTTTGCCTTGTGATTGGATTTCTTTATATTAATGCTACCGGTGAATACAGCATTGATCATGATGATCCCATGGTATTTACAAGACCCTTAACTACTTCATCCATTTGCTTCAGATTTCATAATCCTCATTTCTTGGTCTACAATCTAGATGAAGAAGCTGAGACTTTGAAGGTTGCCCAAGGCTACAGAGTCAGGTTGTAGCAAATCTGCAATTTGAACCGAGATTGGTCTGGTTTCCAAACTCCAAAGCCCTCTAATCTTTCCTATTGTCAAAATTACATGCATTTCCCCGACTACAATTTTTTGGGTTTTGTGTTACTGTGTTTTTAGGGCAAGAAATAACCTCTCTGAGTCCTCAGTCCTGGCCCTTTAGTATATACTCAATAAACACTGCTTGAACTAAATTTGAGTTTTTAAATTAGACCACCAGCTTCTTATGTGGGCTGTAGGAAAAGCCTCACACCTAGAAATAGCAGCTACATATACTTTATTTCTCTCCTTTAATAAATGCTCAGAGAGTTTCCTTCCCAGGGTCTCTAGGAGACTGATCTCAGGAAAAGACTAGAGCACAGTCACTTTTACAAGAGCTCTGTAGCCTGGAAAATTCTGGAAAAACTGTGCAGGGCTAAATTTTGCCATTGAAGGAGGCAATCTTGAGCTCTGAGGGATTAATTACTTAAGTGAAAACAAAAGAGCCAGTTTAATAGGATAATTGCCAATGAAAGGAAATTAAACAGAATCGAAAGAAAAATTGAAGCCACAATATTCTTTTGCCTGCTGGAGGAACAAAGCTAATTGTTTTTCATCTGAAGTTCCCTTTTGGATGTTTTCTCCCAGCTAATTTTTCAAGTTATTTGTATTGAACTGAAGAGTCTCATTTTAACTTGTAGAAAGTGAGGATTCTCTAATTTTAGCTTTTGGAGTTGATTTGTTTAACTTCAGTGCAGTGCTTTGGGTTGTAAAAGTTGACATCAGAAGTTACAGGATAGAAGAAAGGGACTATGTGAATGGTGGTAATGAGCTCAACTCCTTCGTGAGAAACCAGTTTGATACAAACAAAATCCTTTGTAATCATAGTTTTATTTTTAAGAGAAATTGTATTTAGAACAAAGAAGGCATAAGTTAATCCTACTCTGTATCAACCATTTCACACTTAAAACCAGGATTAATTACAAACAGCCAACATTTTGAGAAACACTAGCAAATCGGAATGGCTCCCAGGACAAATAGGTGACAGTTGGAGCACTGATTCAAAAGAGAAATTTATAATACCCAGTGTTAGCATGGCTGTGGAGGGAACATCTCTCTTATGCACTGCTGAAATGAACATTGACTGCTAGAGTATTTTGGATGCATCTTGGAAGCACACACAAGAACTTTAAGAACTGTATGTGCTGATGTGCTGTGACACAACTCTCATACTCCTAGAAATTTATTCAAAAAAAAGAACAAGGAGAGCAAAGACAGCATTGCAAGATTGCTGGGGGTCTTTTTGATGTTTTGCATTTTGACCTATTGAAAATTCAATAAATTCTTAAGATGATGATTTGTTAAATACATTATAGGGCTCACAAGGGTATAGTATGTAGCCATAAAATGAAATTTGAAATTGCTATTTACTGATGCAGGAGCTCTATAATATACAGTGTTTTGTATAATGAATATTTGTTTAGAAATTATATGTATGCACATATGCATGAGAAAAAGTATGGGAGATTATACCATATGTTAATATTGGTTCTATATAAAATTGTTTTCTTCAAAAGTAAGTTTTCTATGATTTCTATAGTTTTATTTCTATGAGTTTTTAAATTATAAAATAAAAATAAAAGAATAGGTAGAATTCAGGAATGATATAGCTGGGTTAATAATTAATAGTGCAAAGATTTATGCTGCTCTTGAAAAATGAAATAATTGAATAGAATAAAAATGTACATCTATTCACAGTAACTTCAAACAGATGTCAGAATGGAGGAAAGGAAACTGCAGAGGGCATTTTGAACACATATGAGGAAAATCTACACAACAATGGAATGAGCGACCTTAGGAGTAGCAGGCACTTTAGATAGGAATATAAGTGGATTCTGGATAATTATTTATTAGTAAATGCTAAATAAATATACTTTGAATTAATAATTTAAAATATTTTTTGTAGGAGAGAGATCCAAGATGGCTGATTACTAACAGCTTGGGCTCCAAGTTCCCACTGAGAGCACAGAGAACGAGAGGACGTCACACTTTCAGACGAATATATGTTGCTCACAGACCAAGAGATTCCCAGTGGAGGAGCCCCACGGGTTGCCAGGGTGACTCTTGTGGCCGGCACGGCAGTTTTGCTGGCACCTTAGCGCGGCAGTTCTTGGTGCAGAGTCCGGAGATTCCCAGGCAGAAAAGCACCATCAATCTTAACACTGCTGTTTTGGCCGGCACAGTGGATTGCTCAGATTTTGGCGCTGGGAATCAACAAGTTGGATGTCCGCTCAGAGACCTAGTTAGAAAGTCGGTAATTACAAAGACAACAGAGGGATAAATATATAATGAAGGGAAGACACCAGCCTAAAAAGGCAGAGAATACTCAAAATCAGAATGCCTCTCCCTCTACAGGGGATTGCAATTCCTCATCAGTAACGGAACAAGGCTTAATGAAGAATGAGTGTGTTCCAATAACAGAAGCAGGTTTCAAAAGGTGGGTGATAAGAAACTTCTGTGAATTAAAAGCACTTGTTCTAACCCAATGAAAAGAAACTAAGAACCTTTAAAAAAGGTTTGATGAAATGTTAATGAGAATGGACAATTTAGAGAGGAATATAAGTGAATTGATGGAGCTGAAAAACACAACACGAGAACTTCGTGAAATATGCACAAGTTTAAACAGTCAAATTGATCAAGCAGAAGAAAGGATATCAGAAGTCGAGGACCAGCTCAGTGAAATGAAATGAGAAGACAAGATTGGAGGAAAAAGGATAAAAAGGAATGAGCAAAGTCTCCAGGAAATATGGGACTATGTGAAAAGACCTAATTTACGTTTGATAGGTGTACCTGAATGTGACAAAGAGAATGAATCCATTTGGAAAATACTCTTCAGGATATCATTCAGGAAAACTTTCCCAACCTGGCAAGGCAAGGTAATATTCAACTCCAGGTAATACAGAGAACACCACAAAGATATTCTTCAAGAAGACCAACCCCAAGGCACATAATTGCCAGATTTATTAGGGTTGAAATGAAGGAGAAAATACTAAGGGCAGCCAGAGAGAAAGGTCAGGTTACCCATAAAGGGAAACCTATCAGACTTAACAGCAGATCTCTCAGCAGAAACCCTACAAGCTAGAAAAGAGTGGGAACCAATATTTAACATCCTTAAAGAAAAGAACTTTCAACCCAGAATTTCATATCCAGCCAAACTAAGCTTTATAAGCGAAGGAAAAATTAAATCTTTTGCAAACAAACAAGTACTTAGAGACTTCACCACCACCAGGCCTGCTTTATAAGAGCTTCTGAAAGAAGCACTATACATATAAAGGAAAAACCAATATCAGCCTTTCCAAAAATATATCAAAAAGCAAAGAGCATTAACACAATGAAAATTTTACACTAACTAATGGGCAAAACATCCAGCTAGCATCAAATGCCAGTATTAAACTTATATATATTCTAATTAGATAAAAAGTCAAAACCCATCGGTATGCTGCATCCAGACCCATCTCACATGCAACGATACACAAAGACTCAAAACAAAGAGGATGAAGAATTATCAACCAAACAGAGAGTAAAAATAAACAAATAAACAAAAAGCAGGAGATGCAATTCTCGCCTCTGATAAAGTAGACTTTAAAGCAACAAAGAGCAAAAGAGGCAAAGAAGGACATTACATAATGGAAAAAGGATCAATGTAACAAGAAGAGCTAACGATTTTATAGGTCAACGAGACAGAAAATTAACAAGGACATCTAGGACTTGAACTCAGACCCAGAACAAGTAAACTTAATAAACATTTATAGAACTCTCCACTTCAAATACACAAAACATACATTACCACCTCACACCTATTCCAAAAGCGACTACATAATTGGAAGTAAATCACTCCTCAGTAATCGCATAGCATTTCATAGGTTTAAATGAAATATTGGTTGGCTGCTTGTTTGTTATTTTCTTCCCTTATTCCTTCCTGTCTACATCAAGTATAATTATTGGTATAAAAGAGGTTTTCAATACCCATTACTAAACTGCATTCTAGCCTGGGCAAGAAAGCAATACTCCCATTCTCTCTCTCTTTCTCTTCCTTTTTCTTCCTCTTCTTCATTCTTTTTTCTTTCTTTCTTTCTAAATAAAATAAATAAATAAATAAATAATAAAAATGGAAAAAAAAGAACAATTGCACCTACCGGACATATATAGAATAAAAAATATATATATATATTTTTTCTATATTTTGAACCAACACAGAGATTCCATGTAAGAAAATAACATAATTAAAATAATCTATTTATTGTACAATATTCAACAGGCACAGGCAACCAAAGCAAAAATGGACACTTGGGATCACACCAAGTTAAAAAGCTTCTGCACAGCAAAGGAAACAATCAACAAAATGGAGACACAGCCCACAGAATGGGAGAAAACATTTGCCCAGGGATTAATACCCAGAATATGTAAGCAGCTCAAACAACTTTGTAGAAAAAAATCTAATAATCTGATTAAAAAATGGACAAAAGATCAGAATCGACATTTCTCAAAAGAAGACATAAAGTGACAAACAGTTTTATGAAAAGGTGCTCAACGTCATTGATCATAGGGGAAATGCAAATCAAAACCACCATGTCATCTCACACCAATTAAAATGGCTCGTATCCAAAAGACAGGCAATAATGAATGCTGGGAAGCATGCAGAGAAAAGGGAGCCTTCATACAGTGTTGCTGGGAATGTACCTTAGTATAACAACTATGGAGAACAATTTGGAGATTCCTCAAAAAAACTAAAAATAGAGCTACTGTGTGATCCAGCAATCCCACTGCTGGCTATAAACTCAAAAGAAAGGAAATCAGTATATTGAAGATACACCTGCACTCTTTGTTGCAGAACTATTCAAAATAACTAAGATTTGGAAGCAACCTAAGTATCCATCAACAGATGACTAAAGAAAATATTTATACATAATGGAGTACTATTCAGCCATTAAAAAGAATGAGATCCTGTCATTTGCAACAGCAGGGATAGAACTGGAGATCATTATGTTAACAGAAATAAGTCAGGCACAGAAATACAAGCATCACATGATCTCACTTATTTGTGTGATGTACACATCAAAACAATTGAACTTATGGACATAGAGAGTAGAAGGATGGTTATCAGAGGCTGAAAAGGGTAGTGGGAGAATGGGGAGTGAGGGGGATGGTTAATGAGTATAAAAAAAATAGAAAGAATGAATAAGATCTACTATTTGATAGCACAACAGGGTGACTATAGTCAATAACTTAATTATACATTTTAAAGTAATAAAAGGAGTGTAATTGGATTGTTTGTAACACAAAGGATAAACGGCTGAGGAGACAGATACCCCATTCTCCATCACATTGCAGCCCTGCATCAAAACATCTCATGTGCCCCATAAATACATACACCTAAAATGTAGTACAAAAATTAAAAATAAAACAAAATTAAAAATCAAATAATCTTGTCTAGCCTGCTCACTAATGAGAATACGTACTTCTTATTCCAAGCAAAAATAGAATATTGACTCTCCATCTAAGAAGTTATATAAGACTTTGTTTGGTGTTAGTAGAAATATTTTTTATAGATATAATTTAAATTTTTAAAATATTTTCACTAGGTCTGTGGAAAATCTAGATAAATTAGAACAGGACATTCAATAGTTCAAATAATAATTTCTGTTTCTGTTAATCAGTTAACAAATTTCAGAATATTAATGTGAAAAATTTTTTTCTACCGTGAAACTGTAGTTTATTCAGCTCATTAAGAAAACAGTGTGGGCTGGGCGCAGTGACTCACACCTATAATGCCAGCACTTTGGGAAGTCAAGGCAGGTGGATCACAATGTCAGGAGATTGAGACCATCCTGGCCAACATGGTGAAAACCCGTCTCTACTAAAATACAAAAAATTAGCTGGGTGTGGTGGCACACCATTAGTCCCAGCTACTAGGGAGCCTGAGGCATGGGAATCGCTTGAACCTGGGAGTCAGAGGTTGCAATGAGCCAAGACCACGCCACTGCGTTCCAGTCTGGCGACAGAGAAAGACTCCCTCTCAAAAAAAAATGTAACAAACTGTCTTGTTCACACTCTATTCTGGTTGTAAGTGTGGAGAGTAACACATAGTAGGTAGCCAATAAAATTATGTTGAATGAATATAATTAATTTGAATCAAGCTTAGATATTAATTATTGGGCAAATAACTTTTTAAGCTTCCATTTATTTATTGGTAAATGAATGATAACATTATCTTTCTATAGGGCTGCTTGGAGAATTAAATATAATATATACAGCTGTCATACTGCAGTACCTAGCAATCGGTAAAAGATACTTCTTATTGTTATAATATTATTGCTATTTTGTGATTAGTATTATCCCATTCTGATTTAGGTTTAGGCAAAATAACATTTACTCTTTTCTCTTTCTTAGCTGACCTCAACTGCCAATGGGTTTTTGACTTTGTATAATGAAGGACTCCAAACCACTGAGTTTTTGAAAGTCACTATAGGCACAAGCTATTAATATATTGGATATCAATATATAATGGCTATAGCCATTATATATTAAAATTGCTTAAAATTGGTTAAAATTACTTTGCCAAAAGTAGCATTTTCTTGTTCTTTCCACAAATCCAACTGCTACCCATTCTTTCTTGCACTTCGGTCTTCTTTTTCTCATAAAGCCTTTCCTTCTTTCAATGCTTCTGCCTACTGTGCTATATTTTCCTTCCTGCAATAAATCCTTTTCTTTGACAAAGGGTCCAGGTATCTGACCAGTCCTATTAGTCCAAGGATGAGCATGTGATGCAAGTTGAGCCCATCAGAATTATCTGACCGATTTGAGAAAAGTACCTCCTTTTATTCAAGGTGCTAAGCTGAAATTACTTATGTCTGGAGTTGCTTTAGGCAATGTTCTCTTCCAGTCATTGGACGAAAGCCCACATCTAGGAAAGAAAGGAATATAATTGAAAAAATAAGCTTTGACAAGATTGGTTCCTAGGTCTGGCCTGCCGGTAGAATCACCTTTGTATTTCATCGATTTTCATATGCTTAAAATACAATGAGTTTGATTTCTATCTTGCAACAAAGTGAGTCTGTTACATACTAAAATGTGACCTAAGTTCGATTTGTCACTGAACTTTGATGGACTCACTGATGAATTTTCAACCAGAAACGATCTTCATTTTGATCATCCATTGTGCCAGAGTCTACGTTTCCATGAAAAACAGAAACTTGCACTTAGAGAGGGCCAAATAATGTGCTCAGCTTTGTGTTCTGTGCTCTATGTCTAGCATCTCAATTACTCTCCCAGGAATCCTATGAGGTAGATGCTATTATCACTCTGATTTTATACCTGAGGAAAATTGACTCCAAGAAGCTAAGTGGACTGACTAGATTAGCTCTACATTACACTCTCTGGAGATTATAGCACTACTGCATTATTTCTATGTTCGGTAAGCATGGCACAAAGGAGGGCTGAAGATATTGTTAATAAGACTATAAAGCCTGGGCAGCTCTTCAGTGACCCACTGGTTATTAATCTCAAGCCTGTTTCAAATAAGCCAGAAATTATTATAATACAGATACCAGGCAATGAACATATGATATATAATAAGACTTCATATGCATTAGCTCTATTCTCATAAAATTCTATAGAGAAACGATTATAAATAAGTTGATGTCTGACATGGATTCTGGTCTGGTTATGGCCACCTTGAGCATGTTTTAAAAACAAATATTGGGCTTCAACTGGGTTCAGTTAAAAAAAATTATGCCTGTAATATAAATTAAGAGTGGAAAACAGAGAAGGCACATAGTATATTTTCTATTCCTTCTTCAGGATTATCTTAATTATTCTCATCTTGTAGATGAATTAACTAAGATTTGAGAAGTTAACTAACTTGTTTATGGCCATGCTGTTAGTGAACTGTGATTTGAACCTGGGTTTATCAGAATCCAAACCCCCTCCTCTTTCTATTTTATGTGATTCTCTCTCACTGTGGCAACTTATGCTGTTAGTTCTTTAGTGACATTCAACTAAATAAAAGGTTAAGTCTTCAGTTATGTTTCCACGGATCTGTTGTGACACTCAATATAGATGGCGATTGACATAAAATGTAAATATGTGAAGATGATCAGAAGATTTAGTTGATCCCATATATGTAAAAGTCATGTGAGTACTTCAGCCTAGTATTGAAAATTACATACCCATAAGGGAGCTATATTTGCCAGTAGGAAGTGATTTATGTCATAAATTAGATGCATGTAAATAAGGTAAAATAGGAGTTAATGCAAAGAAAATCATGACTTTTACCCATCAATTTATTCATCTATTCATTCCTCATGAATGCACTCATCAAATAGTTAGTAATACTGTTCTACAGGCACTGGACTGATTTATTAACATGAATTTGTAGGGAGTTAACTTAATTCTTGTCTTCATTGAGTTTAAAACCATGTGAGGGATTACTGAGATATACCATAACAATGTTGAATTTAACCATAACTCTGTGACCCTAGATAAAAGTGACAAATCCACACCCCCATCCTTTTGTGTTTCACAGATGACCTTTTACAGGGCACTATCCTCTCCATATGGTTTGGATAAGATTCACGGATGCTCCCTTGTTTACTTGTGACAAATCCTGTCACGGTCATGGTTTATTTGGAATATCAGGAAATACATTTCCTTGTGATGATACGTGATGGTAAGAATTTAGCACAAATGCCAAAACCTTGACAAGTATGTTAGAATTCCTTCTTAACAATATCTCCCTCATAGAGTTATTAAGTTGTGAGAGAAATGAAATTAAGGGGAGATTATGGAAATTTGGCTTATAAAATAAATGTGCATGCACTTTTTTCTAAATTGTACTTGGGCCACAGTGTTGCTTAACTAGTTTCTCATGCTTTTTACCATGTACTGAGATATTTCTCTTAGAGTTCTGTTGGTTGTGATGCAGGCATACCCCAAATTTGGTCTTAGTTCAAGAGACTTCTTGGCTTTACTCAGGAAAGAATTCAAGAGTAACTGAGCAGTGAAAGTAAGCAAGTTTATTAGAGTAACAGTATACAGCAAAATGTCTGCTCCATAGGCAGAACAGTCCAAAGAAGCAGCAGCCACAGCATGGATTGCTGGCTGGCTATAGTTATGTTCTCTCTTGATTATATGCTAATTAAGGGGAGGCTTAGTCAGCATTTTCTAGAAAAGAAAGGAGGAGTTCCTGGAAACTTAGATGGTAACTTCTGGATTGTTTCCGTGGCATTTGTAAACTGACATGGTACCAGTGTGAGTGTCTTTAATAATGAGCAGTGAGGGCAACCAGAGGTTACTTTCATCACCATCTGCTGGTTTCAGCCAAGTTCCTTACTGCTTCTTGCTTTTGATGAGCAGGCTCCTTACTGGTGCTCAGAAAACAAGTTCAGCTGATCTCCTGCCTCAGTTGGTCTTCAAATTATCCAAGATAATTTCCTGCCAAAAGGGCCCCAACCACTTAGAGAATGTATCTAGTATTAATAACGATTTTTACATGTTTATTTTAGGGGATCGTAGGTTTTCTAAATTGAGGTAAAATTCAGAATGCTAAATAAAATTCAGCAGAGAATTTGGGAATTGATAAATAGGTAATAAAATAGAGCTGTTAGTGTGGATGAGACAGCATATGAAGTACACAGAGTGAGAAAGTGAGAGGGCCTGGAACAGAAGCCCAAAGTCACTTTATGTACAAGGGTAGAGATTGGAATAACAGCCAGCAAAGTCTACTGAATAGAACACATTTGTGATGTGCAAAGGCACAAAGTTAGAACTAAGAAAAGAGACAGTTGAAATAGGAAGAGAGGAGCAAATCTCTTGAGAGTTTGAGAATTCAGGTAAGAGGAGGACTGAAATCACTTGTTATCCCTAACCCACCAGAGACTACAGATAACCTAGGTAAGGGCATTTCAGGGGAGCATGAGGGAAGAGGCCAAATTGAAATGAATTCAGAATAATAACGTCTAGAAGATTCAGTAAGTGTAGACAATTCTTTCAAGAAGTTCGTCCTGCAGAAAGGGTGATAAATAATTAGCTGAAGGGGCCCAGGTGCGGTGGCTCATGCCTGTAATCCCAGCACTTTGGGAGGCCGAGGCGGGCGGATCATGAAGTCAGGAGTTTGAGAGCAGTCTGACCAACAGGGTGAAACCCCCGTCTCTAAAAAAAATTTAAAAATAATAAGAATTAGCTGAAGGAGAAAGAGGAGTTGATGGAGGTTGTTCACTCCACCCCTTTTTTCCTTAACAAAAGGAGATTTTAAGATGTTTAAATGCTGTTGGAAAAAGCCAGTTTATAAGGGGAAAGGGGGATAATGGAGTGTGTTCCTAGCAGTGGGAGAATATGAACCATGATGCACAGGTGGAATGACCACACTTAGAGGAAAGAAAAGTCTTGCTTTTCACCATATACAAATGGGGGATTAGGAAAGAATGTGCTACTATAGGGCAGTGCAGACGGTTTGGTGCTGTGGAAGAGATGAAACAATTGAATTAGGGAAGGACAGAGGCCAAGGGATAATGCTGATGGCACAGGAGAGACTATATATCCTGATTTCTAGAGGCACCAGTCTGAAAGTTTGTGTAATATTCCTGTAATCGTTCAGTATCCTGGGTGGAGAGAACAAGAACACAGATTCCTTCTTTGCCCAGTGAAGTTAAATAATTAAGCTAATATCACAGTGAGTTACTTCCATGCATTTATTCCTCTGGGTGTGGATATCCAGTTTTCCCAACACCATTTATTTATTTGTTTGTTTTTTATTTTTATTTCTTTTTTTGAGACAGTGTCTCGCTCTGCTACCCAGGCTGGAGTGCAGTGATGCAGTCTTGGCCCACTGCAACCTCCACCTCCCGGATTCAAATGATTCTCCTGCCTTAACGTTTTAGTAGGTGGGATTATAGGCACATGCCACCACACCCAGCTTATTTTTGTATTTTTAGTAGAGACAGGGTTTTACCATGTTGGCCAGGCTGGTCTCAAACTCCTGACCTCGTGATCTGCCCACCTCAGCTTCCCAAAGTGATAGGATTACAGGTATGAGCCACTGCACCTGGCCACAACACCATTTATTGAAGAAACTGTCCTTTCCCCACATGTGTTCCATATTCTTCAGCAAATATTTATTACACATCTATTATGAATCAGGCAAGTATTTTAAGCACTTGGGAGCAAATAGACTAAAAAAGTTTCAGTTATGGAGCTTACATTTTAGTGAACTCAATTTTAGAATCAGAGCCAGAGCTGTGTAAGTTCAAAAATGTTTCCATCTCCTAACAATCAATCTCTTTGGCTGCCTTTGGAGAAAATTAAAGCCCTACACTTTCTGAATAAAAGCATAAAATGTTAGTGGAATTAATGTTTGTATTTTGCACTTACAGCATAAATGCACACTGAGGAGAATATAGTCTTAGACTCTAAGCAGCAAGTAGTATCTATTTTTTTATTTTTTTCAATAATGCATAAAACTTTTTGGTACTAGAGTTATTTCCACTAGACTCTACGCTCTTTGAATTTCAGGAATGTTTGTTATTCATGTTTATATTCCCAATGCCTAGCATAATGCCTCACATATATTATGTCTCAATAAAGAGTTATTGAACTAATGAATGAATTCGTTCAAACATGACACCATTAAATAAATGGAAACAGTGATTTATAATAAGAAATTGAATATTGCATCAAAGGGAAATATGATGTCTCAAGATTCTTTTCCATCACATTCAATACCATGCATACACAGGACTCATTAACAATGCTAGATGCATCCCTCATTACCACTCACTAAAAACAAAACCAACAACAAAACTCTATATAGTGGTCATAAAATATATGGAAAATATAGAAGACAAATTATAACCCTAATAATATTAATTTCAGCAATTTTTACTCAAGCTGTAATTTTAGGGTGTTGTATTGGTAGACTTTTATAACCTTCAAATTCTTGCCATGAACTACAATAGATTTTGAGTGGAAGATCCACTTAGCTGTGAAAAATAGTTATGGCCTTGATGTTTTCTGAGTAATTTGGGGCAATAAATCTATGTGAAATACAAGAAACAACATTATTTGTGGTAGTTACTTTCCTGAAAATAAAGAAAAGAAATTGGAGTCATGGAAGAGACCTCATCTTCACAGATTTCTTGTTAGGTTACACATGCAAATAATTTAAATTTGCTAAAGCTCTGTTTGATTACCTATAAAAAGGGCATTATAATAATAACTGGAATATAGTAATTGTTTAATAAATATGTGTTTGAGCAGATGTTCTGCAAAGAGAATGATTTTTAGAGTATGCAGAACTGAATTCAAATCCTAGCTCTGTGACTGGTGTGTGTGTGTGTGTGTGTATGTGTGTGTGTGTGTGTGTGTGTGTCTTCTAGCCATGTCGTTATGCTATTTAATACATATAACAAACTTATGAGGCAAGCACTGTGATGCCTCCGTTTTACAGATGAAAGTACAGAATAAGAGATTAAATAACTTTCCCAATAGCTAGGAATTTACAAAGCCAACACTCTAACCCAGAAATTCCAACTCTGTAAGTCTGTGTTCTTAACCATTAGGATATACTAGATATAAAAATAATTCAGAGAAAAAAACATTGGCATCAGGAGCAGAATGAAAATATGTTAACTAATTAATTTATTCATGCAGAATATTTACTGAGAACTTACTATACACCCCAGACTCTGCTGGTGCTGTGAATGTGGTGGTGATTCACAATAGAAACAGACATGGTTCCTGACCTCAAAGAGCTAACAATACAAGGAAGAAAGATGAACCATATCATGACATAAAGAAATAAGTATAGATGACAAGGCTTTAAAATGAAGATGTGTTTGCATACGTGGTCTTTTCTTCTCTTAGACTGGACTCTAAAAGCATAAGGAAAGTGCCAGCTACTGGATAGAGGCTCAATAAATAAACATTGAAAGAAAATCAAAGACCTAAAGGTAGGTATACTATGTGATCCAGCAATCCATTACTGGGTATGTATCCAAAGAAATATAAATCACTCTATTATAAATACACATGCATGTATATGTTTGTCGCAGTACTATTTACAATAGCAAAAACATGGAATCAACCTAAATTCCCATCTATGATAGACTGGATAAAGAAAATGTGATACATATATACCATGGAATACCATGCAGCCATAAAAAATATTATATCCTCTGTAAGGCCATGGATGGATATGGAGGTCATTTTCCTCAGCAAACTAACACAGAAACAGGAAACCAAATACCACGTATAAGTAATTATAGGTGGCAGTTAAATGATGAGAACACATGGACACATAGAGGGGGACAACACGCTGGGGCCCATTGAAAGGTACAGGATGGGTGGAGGGTTGGAGGAGAAGGAGAACCAGGAAAAATAGCCAGTGAGCACTAGGCTTAATACCTGGGTGATGAAATAATCTGTACGACAAACCCCTATGACACAAGTTTACCTGTGTAACAAGCCTACACCTGTACCGCTGAACTTAAAAAAAAAGAAAATCATATAGATGTTAAATCATGTTAAAAAATGCTGTTTTGAGAAAGCAGAAAACGTATATTTCAAAATGTTTCAAAATCAATTAGATAGATGTAGAATAGATAATATTAAAAGAAAGTTTGTAAACGTAAAAAATGCTTAGCTTCAGCATCTAGTAATGTTAGTTTATGTGGAAAGTCATAGTTTCTCACAAGGTAAGATAAATGAAGTATTATGTATGTTCTGCTCCTCCGTCTTAAATATCTCTATGATAAAATGTAAAAAAATAAATGTGGTATTTGGAGCCAAATAATGGAAACATGTGGTTTTATAAATATAAATGGACAAAGTTTCAAAGAGATGAGTCTTGTACTGTGAATAAAGCAACCATCATAGCCTAATTGTCTTCAGGATAAAGGCCCAACTAAGTTTGTTTGTTTTCAAGGAGATGCTCAATCCTTCATTTGACCACCTCTCTACTCTAGACTCCTCGCACTCCTTACATAAATCTTGAGTGCTGCAGTCTCTCTTCTTGTTCCGGGCCCCTGTCTCACAATGGTCCATGTGTTAGGCATCATTATTAACCATGCTTTACTGACTTATTTATCCATTAAGGCCAAACACAAGCTCTACCTCTTTTTGGCTTACTTCTGTCATAAAACTCAATTACTTCTCCCCTGATGTGTTAGTTCATTTTGGTTTTGGTTTGTTATTTTAGTATGCTCTGTCCCTGACATCTGATCTTTCATCATATCCCTCTACGTATCCAGCATATACTCCCAATATAGAATGATAAACTTGTAAGTGATGGTAATATCCCTTTGGCTCATATTGTGGAATAAGTCTGTTCCCAACACAGAATCTAAGTTACATGTTAACATGTGTGGCAGAGAGTAATTGAATGTATCAGTCCTGTTTCTTCTTCCTGGCCACATCAAAAAAAGACTAAATTCCCCACTTTATCACAAAAAGTTTGGGCCTTGAGATGAAATTATGACCAGGGTAAGATAACAACAGCAAAAACCATGCTTACGGGATTCCATGACATCAGAACCACATGAAGGAAGGAATCAGGATTCCTCAACTGTTGCTCTCCTGAAGGACAGCCACCATCAGAGCCCCAGAGCTATATAGAACTGTGACACGGATTGGAAACAAATTTCAATGATTTTAAACCACTAAGATTTAAGGCCATTGGCTAGGTACATTATTCAGACTAATTTTAAAAATAAATAATTTTTTAATCCTTGCACAGTTAGGGAAATAACAAAATGAAATGGCAACCTATAGATTAGAAGAAAATATTTACAACCCAGTATCTGATAAGGGGTTAATTTCCAAAATATATAAGAAACTCATGTAACTCAATAGCAAAAACAAAACACAAAGAAACAAACACAGAAATCTTATTTAAAAATGTGAAAGGACCTCAATATATATTTTCCCACTGACACTCCATGTCATTTGACTAAGCCTGACATTCATGGAATAGAAAAATATAATACCCCCAGCAAAGAGCAGCAACTTCTCTGAAGTAATCTACTACAAACTAATAAAACTTGGCACTCATATTTTGATGCCAGAGAAAACCTCCCAAAATTAGCTGTAACAATCCAGTTTAATGCCAGCAGCTCTAACAATAGAAATGCACACCAAGTACAAAGTCAGTAAAAGAAAAAATTGGTTGCAGCCTGGCAAGGTAGAGGGAAAAATGAAGGTTAAAAAAAGGGAGACATAAGTAGTAATTTAGTTAATGTAACTAGAATGTTTCTGGCTGCAAGTAACAGAAGGTTCAAACACCGATGTTTTAAATCATAAAGACAATTATTATTTATTTAGTGAGAAATACGGAAGCAAGCTATCCCAAGGTTCCTTCACAGATCAATGATGCCACAAAGATATGGACTTTTGCCATCTTTCCCTTATGTGATGCTCAGCGTGTTAGCTTTCTTATTTTTATATTTACCGCCTCAGATACGAGATGGTTATATCAGCTCTAGGCATTATAGCCTGACATTCACTTCTTCAGCAATAAGAAATGGCAATGTGCAGTCCCAGTTAGTTCCAAAAAGTCAAATATATTTCCCAGAAGCCTCCAGCAGATATCCCCTCACTTTATTTATTTGTTAATTTGTTTACTTATATTTTGGTGAGAACATTGTCTTAGGACTAGACTCCATTAATTGCAATTGGAGCTAGAAATATGTTTGTTGAGGGCAAAGAAACAAGACTCTCATGGATGGCATGGTTTCTCCTGTTATGATCCAATGCCTGGGGTCATGACACCCTTCAACAAAGCTTGGGTTCTATGGTTGGAAATGACAGTTTTATAGGCAAATAAGAGTATTGGCCACACAGCACACTAGTGGCAAAAATCAGCCCTGAAAGAAATGTCTCCTGATTTCTGTCTCCACAAACTTCACTTCTTGTCATGAATTTACTGCTTATTTGAATTCTGCTGTGCTGAATGCTGACTGTGTGTTCCCAGGACTCCTCTGTGAATGTGCTGTTGTGTCTGCCCTTCCTGGAAGAAAATGGACATTACAGTTGTCCACCTCTTACCCTCAAGGGATACAGTCCAAGATCCCCTGTGGATGCCCAAAACTAGGATAGTGTGGAACCTGATGGCCATCAACTGAAGAGCATTTCTGTGCATGCCTTCCACCCACAGATTTAATGCCTTTATTCATCTTAAGCACTTATCATGCACTGTGGCTGTGACTTGGTAGTTTGAGGTGCAACAGCAAAACTAGCATATATATCTTTTTCCTTCTTCACAATTTTATGGATAGACAATTCCTTCTTACATATATCTAAGCAACCCAAGCAGAGAATTTTTTTTCTTTCCATTAAGTTGATAAATTTTGCCTTCTCTCTTAAAGGGAGCACTTGAGTCTTCTCTTTGGCATATTTGAATTGCCAGTATCACTACTCTTTGTGCTTTCGGGAAGTGTTATGGAATATAAAGATGACTTGAAGGCAAGCACTGTGATGCCAGAACAGTAGTGCCATGAAAGATTGATAACATGGAGGACTGATAACCTGGAAGTCTAAGTGACTCACTCACTGTCAGGTAGCATATACAGCATGGATATGCTGGACAAAGGGATGATTCACCTCCCAGGTAAGATGGAGAGGGACAGTGCAAGATTTCATCACGCTACTTAGAATGGCATGTAATTTAAAATTTATGAATTGTTTATTTCTGGAATTTATCATTGGATATTTTCTGATCACAGCTGACCTTGGGTAACCGAAACCACCATACATAAAACCCTGGATAAGGAGGGACTACCATTTCTTGTACTAAGGAGGAAATCTAAGCCATTTTTTTCCATGCAGCAGATTTACAATAATCATCAAACCATCCTGAAGGCAGTTAAATGCGACCCCATCTTCTATAGACAGAAAACAATGCTAAATGTTTCTGAGTTGTGAACAAGAGTTTTTGAAAATGCAGTGGTTTCTCATCCAGACACAGGCAAGCACTTCTGAAACGTGTCACTGAATGGGGATGCTATTATAGAGAATAAACACCCAACCACACACTCTGCTTTTTTCAATGGATCAGTTTTCTGTTACTTGAAACTAGGTTCAAGCTTTTAAAATTTCCAATCACATGCATTCAAAGTTCAAAGAAAAAAGACTGGTTCAAATGCAAAACATTATAGTCTTTTATTTTCTTCCATAAATAGCATGTTGTCAACTGAATTCAGGCATTAACTAAACTATGACTCAGTAATGTGCAGTATTCAAGTACTGTGAGTAAAAGTAGCAATTATTCTACATGAGGTAACCAATGTATTGAAAGAGACATAAATGCATTCAATTTTTTCTTGTCAACCATAAATATTTAGCATTTCTGAACGCAACCCATTTAGACTAGTGAGTAGCAATAATTTGGTTTATTTATCAACAATTTGGTTTATTTATCAAAATAAGGTAATCTCTCATCCCTGAGCTATTGTATTCACAAAATGCAATCACTTCAAAGTGGCTATGTGAGTTTGGGCAGGCCTCTTTTTCCTGGACATTACCTATAAAATCAGGACAGTTATTGTAGGTGATGTGTAAAGTCCCTGCAAACCCAAATTGGATTAATTCTGTCTACGAACATACAGAAAGCATTCAGTAGGAGGATTGTGCCTAAGTTGTAATCTACTTTTTACCAACTTTAATTAAAGAAAGTATTTTTATTCGCTGTGGTTCAGAGTTTTACTGCATGTAAATTAGTGACAATGTAATTCCTACCCTTTCAAGTGGAAGTAATAATCAAAATAAACATATGAAAAACAATTTGTTAAATTGATGGGCTAGGGGAGGTCCCCAAATGTCAGTGGGAACTCAACTTCAACTGGTGTCCAGGCTTTTGACACCATCCCAAGAAGGAACTCAAGGACAAGTCAAATAATAGCGAAAGTGCGGAGATTTACTGCGAAGTGAAAGTACACATTCAAGAAAGGGGAGTTTGGGTGTACTCAAGAGGGCGAGTTGTGCTCCATGGGGCTTGGGGCGTCTATCCGTATGGGTTTATTTAATCAAGGGGAGTCATATTCATGGAGATTTCTGGAAAAAAGTTAAAGATTTCATGGAACTATGGTGCCACCCATTTTTACAAGTATCGGTGTTCTGTAACTGTCATAGTACTGACGGATATGTAATTTAGTATGGTAATGAGAATATAATGAGGTTCTGGTAAGACCTAAGTCACATCTAGCTCCATGTTGGGTCTAGCTGGTCTCAGCCAGCTTGGCCCCCATTCTGTTTTTCAGGGTCTTATCACCCCCTAGTGTATGCAGCTATTTCACCTGTTTCCTTTTTGCTAGTCATGTGAGACTGTTGCCTGGAATTTTCTATTCTCCTGTGACCACCCTGTATTATTCCTGTATTAAAGTGAAAAGTTATCTATAAATGTCCTGTGAAACAGTCATTGAAGGTTTTCCACATGCCATGTACTATGGCAATTTCTACAAATACAAGGGTGACAATTAGAGGCTCCTGCAAAGAATGCTTATTGTGAGAGAGGCATTAATAGATAACGGACTAAGAATAAATAAACTTTGTTAAGCACTTGTTATGTATAGGCTCTGTGCTAGCCACTTTTTAAATTTATTCTTTTAAAAATATTTCCTAGGAATATATTCATAGTAGTCCATGCTTTATCACTTAAATTATGTTTTCTTCTTGCATAATCTTCTCAACTAAGTTATGAGACATGTTACATTACAGTGCTCTTTCGAGGAGAAGGATACCAAACCTCAGAAAATTTTGGCAACTACAACCAGTCTCCAAAAGCTAATAATTAGTAAAATTGAGTTAGAGTGTTACATTTTTCTGAATGTAACATCTGTATTAAATTTTAGCCTAAAATTTAACTGACCTAGGAAGGAGGCCACTAGGAAAAGCCTCAAGGGGTGAAAAGGGGAGATGTAATCTTGATATAGGAGACTTCCAAGTAGACAAGGGTTTTGGGAGACCTTTTTAAGACAGAGCATTCGGCAAATGTAAAGACAGGGAAGCAGGAAACAGCATGACATGTTGAGGAAACTAAAGGGCACTAAATAGCAGGGCTTTAAGGAGCCTATTGTCAGTTATTATTATGCAAAACTGTGACATAATTTTGCCAGGTTCAGGATATTTTCCATCCTAATTACTTTGTTCGTGTGTCTTCACTTCTTCTTCCATCAACTTTTGTTTGGAATGAGATACCAAAGAAAAATCAGTTGGCCATTCTGAGAGCTGGTTGAAGTGATTTTTCAGAGGATCTGGACAGCAGCCTGCCTTGGTTTCAGCTCAGAAAATACATACTACCAAAAATAAACTCATCTCTGTCTACAATTCTGCAGCTGGAGGAAACAAAGCAGATGGTCGTGAAACCAAGAGCAGCCTCCACAGAACACCGTGAAACAGTACAGCCAGCAAGGGCCAGCTCCAAGAACCCAAAAGGGAAAATTTGAGTAGCCTGTGTCTGTGTGTGTGTGCACATGCTCAACCTTTAAACTGTCCGCAAAGAAAGCAATCAGAAACCTTATGCTGGAAGGAACATCCACTCTAACTTCCCACATCTCCAGTACATGTTACAGACAGTAATTGTGGAGGTCATATAGTGTGGACAGGGCTCTGGAGTCAGGCTCCTAGATTCTTATCCTAATTCTGCCACTTCTTATCTTTATGGACTTGGGCAAAATACTTCATCACTTAGTGCCACGATTTTCTCTTCTTCAAAATGAGGGTGATAATTGTACTTATCTCCTAGGATTATTGTATTCTGAAGGATACAATTCCATTTTGTAACCACAAACACATTGCTGAAGATACGGTGAAAATTCAATCCCTGTTACACTAGCAATTAAAAGGCAATGCAATGTTTAGAGGTGTGGTTTTTTTTTTTTTTTTTTTTTTTTTTGAGTTGGAGTTTTACTCTTGTTACCCAGGCTGGAGTGCAATGGCGTAATCTCGGCTCACCGCAACTTCCGCCTCCTGGGTTCAGGCAATTCTCCTGCCTCAGCGTCCTGAGTAGCTGGGATTACAGGCACGCGCCACCATGCCCAGCTAATTTTTTGTATTTTTAGTAGAGACGGGGTTTCACCATGTTGACCAGGATGGTCTCGATCTCTTGACCTCGTGATCCACCCACCTCGGCCTCCCAAAGTGCTGAGATTACAGTCGTGAGCCACTGTACCCAGCTAGAGGTGTTTTAAAACACAAGAAAGCACAGGTAATTGATATATGATAGAGTTCGCAAGTGTGTTAACCATAGTGTGTTTTTCCTTTTCAAAGCAACATGTCATGTATTAGCATGGGCTTGAGTTATGGGGATCAGAGATAAGCTCAAATTCTGAACCTTTCATTTACCATTTTTATTACTGTGAGACCCTGACGTCTCCTTTCATCATCTGTATGAAAGTGATTATACTGCAGAAATGATGATGATGATGATGATGATGATGATGATGATGAGCTGTGATTGTTGACTCTTAAAAGTAGAGATTAAAATATGACTAATTTATTAAAAGAATTAGATCATGCCTTTTGCAGCAACAGAGGGATCTTTTTAAGACAAAAAGATTAGCTGGGCGTGGTGGCAGGTGCCTGTAATCCCAGCTATTTAGGAGGCTGAGGCAGGAGAATCACCTGAACCCAGGAGGCGGAAATTGCGGTAAGCTGAGATCCTCCCACTGCACTCCAACCTGGCGACAGAGGGAGACTCCATCTCAAAAAAAAACCAAAAAACAAAACCAAATGAAACGAAAAGAAAAGAAATTGGAGACTTGGAAAGGTGAGTGGATGGAACTGGGCTGAGAGATGATGAATTACCTAATGGGTACAATGTATACTATTTGAGTGATGGTTACACCCAAATAAAAGTCCAGACTTCACCACTATGAAGTATATTCCTGTAATAAAGCTATACTTTACTCCCTAAATCTATAAAAATAATAAAATTAAAAAACAGAGACACAGTTTCAACCTCTTTTTCTACCTTTTTAAATTTTTTTTTTTTTCAGATACAGGGCTTTGTTAAGTTGCCCAGGCTAATCTTCAACTCCTGGCCTCAAGCAATCTTCCCAGCTCAGCCTCCCAAGGTATTACAGGATTACAGGAGAAACTGCACAATGCTAGTTGTTTTGTTGTTGTTGTTTTGTTTTGATTATTGTTTTCTTTTTCTTTTCAGGAAAAAAACAGAGCAAGAAGATTTGACAATTCAAAATTCACAGCAAGTACACGTTTTATTTAAATTATTTCATGACTTTAAATATATCCTTGTAATAGTCAACAAGTTTCAGGCAGAGGGAAATTTTGCTGTATTAACTTTGTCACTCTAGATAATATAAGGTACTAATTGCCAAGATTAGATGTTCCATTTCTCCTATTCAAGTTTATATGGAAACAAGCCAAAGAAAGTTAAATGTCCCCTCCCCAGCCCACTTCCTGACATAACTAACATGAGGAGAAAAACCACTGAGAAGCAGAACCAAAAAGGGTGGAAATAGTGAAGAATGATCTCTGGTCACAAACACGTCCACCCTTGAGACTCAGCCCTACTCCTCCTGGATGGTAAAAACAGGTTCCCACATGGAGATGCTGTGGCCCCAGGAAAAGCCTGGGTTTCCAGTGGGTCAGGTTCATCCTATGAACCTGCAGATGTCTCACTGTCCCTAGATTAGTCTGCTAGGGCAGTCGTAACAAAGTATGACAAACTGAGTGGCTTAAACAACTGAAACTTATTTCTCTCAGTTCTAGAGGCTGGAAGTCCAAGGTTAGTGTTGGCAGGGTTGGTTTCTTCTAAGTCCTCTCTCCTTGACTTGCAGATGATGGTCTACTCCCCATGTCTTCACATGGTCTTCCCCCCGTGCCTGTCTGTGGCCAAATCTTTTCTTAAAAGAATGCCAGTCATGCTGGATGAGCACCTACACTTAGTTATCTCTTTAAAGACTGTATCTTTAAATATAGTCACATTCTGAGGTCCAAATGAGTTTTGTCAGGGACACAACTGAACCCTTAACAAGCTTCAACCCTCAGTCCACTGGTAGGAGAATGGAACTGTGTGATTGGTGCCATGGCATTTTTTTTTTCTTTTGACTCACACGCACCATCATTCGGCTCTTCTAAGTGTCCTGCATAAATGAGTACTTGATTCAATTGAATAAGATGGATACAGTTGAAAGAATTGAAATATGCTGTAAATTGTAAGAATTAGTTCCTGAAAATATAAGTAAATAGCTGGTTTTATTTGATGCTGCCTAAGTTTCAGGCATTCCTTTTGTACTGGGTTCAAAGAATTAAAGAAAAGGACATCTCACCCTTGTGGAGTCTGGGGTATAAAGCAGAAAGAGGGAGCAAAAAACAAGCAACTATAATTGAGGTCAATGCTATGAAGGATGAAGGAGAAGGAAATGATGCAGGAGTGTTTTATAATTCTGAATGGTGACTTTGAGTTCTTCAGATATAAAGGTTAGGGAGAGAAGGGGTATGCTATTTCAGACAGCAGAAAGTCTTTGAGGAAATAATTAACATGACTCCTTTGGAACATTGCACCATGCTAGTGTGGTTGGAGACCCAAGTGGAAAGAGGTCAGGCCAGGGTGCCTGAGAGACCAGGCTTCAAATCAGCAAGAAAAATATCACAGAGAGATTTGCTGAACCAATACTCAGCCCAGCCTACTCGCCAATTTTGCCATTTTTGTTATTTTATGCTGGTGCTATTTTTATTCATAGTTGTTCTTTTTTCTGCCTAGAGATGGCATTCAGTCCAGGATTCGTTTCTGGACTCTCTTTATAGTGTTTTGTTTTACGTATTTTTCCCTGAGAAGGACCAGAAGATGTGTCTGACCCTTTTCAAGAATTTGCAGTGGGCATCCACATCCCCAGCATCCTTCCATGCCTCCCTCTGTCCCTATCCTCATTGTACCCTCAGGTTGCTCCATTTTTGTTTGCCTCCAGAAGAGGAGGGGAGATTGGGAAGAATGAACTAGGCTAGAACTTCCTCCTGATGTTAAAAATGCAAGTTTTTGCAGCTTTAAATCTCTGACACCGGGAAGGGACTAATCCTAAAGCTGCCAGAGGTTTTAGGGAACTTCATCATGGTAGAGAGTAATGGATAGTCTCTGATTCTTATTACCAGTAGACCAGCACCTTCAACTCAATTCAAAAACATCGATAATCTTTGTCCAGGTTAATAACACACAAAGTGTGCTTATCTACATGTATTATGTATTACGTATGAGGCTTTACTTAGTACATATAATATGTAATCATTACCTATTTTCATAAACAAATGCTACTCTACCTACATCGGGCCCAAAGTATCATTCCAGTTTTTCCCCCTACTCTCATACCACGCATTTTTCATGAAAGAAGCATCAAACCACTCTCAAGGCCTCAGAACAGCTCCTACTTATAAGATACTGGGTCTACTATATTTCATTCATTCATTCATTCATACATTCATTCCTTTGTTTATGTGACAAACGGTTTTTGAGGAGTTATTAATAATGCCAAGCATTATTCTTGGTGATACAGAAGTGAACAAGGGATGGGTATTATTAATGGCTTATTTCTAGCATTACATTCTAAGGTAACTCATGTACTTTTCTTAATAAGTTAGCACCCTCATCCACCTTACTTCTTTCTAAGTGATAACAGATGGTAGATCAGAAGGGAACTATATGCTAAAAGTTAAAACTCAATGATGATTGACAACCAGGAAAGACAGAAAAAATTTCAACCAGAAAAGATAGCTAATCTAACCCATAATCTCTAGAGATATCTCCAAAGTAAAGCTAATGTAATTTACTAATATGCATAATGACAAGAGTACATTGAGAAAAAAGCATATATTTTCTCACTCCTTTCCTCAAATTTATGATCAATTCCTATCAATTACACCTCTTTATCATTTTCTATATTAATACCTTTGTCTTTGTTTTCTCTGCTACCATCCTGAATCATACCCATATTATCTTTTTCCTGAATTATTATGCTAATTTTCTACTTGTCACATCATATCTCCTTCCAACATCTCATGACGCCAATATATTCCCTCCAAAGCCAAGCCGATCTGAGGTGGAACTGTTAATGAGTACTGTTCTTAACTAAAACTCTTTAGCGACTCTGTATTTCCAATGGCATGTATTTCAAAATGTTATAAAAAGTCCTTCACAATTTGGCCCCTGCAACCCTGTCCAATCTTCTTCTAGGCATATGGAACAAACTGGTTTAGCTCCAGATCTTAACTCCCTTTTTTCACTGCCGAAGATTCCTTCTTTCCAATGTTCATCTGGCAAAACCAAAATCACTTTTCAAGAATTAGCACAATTGTTACTTCCTCTTACTGCCCCTTACCTACTCCAGCTTTGCACCCCTTCCCTCACTGTGTGTGCATTTCTCATAGTTACTGCTTATGGTGTCTCTTTCTGACACCTGCTCTGTGCATCCGCAGATGTTCAGCCACCTTAGGGCCAGAGCCAACCTTAGTTATTCATCTCTATGTCCCTAAACCTTGAACAGTGCCTGTTGTGTAGTATTTGTCCAACGAATTTGTGTCAATGAGTTTAAATACAGAATCAATACATAGTGAATGAGTGCACAGTGTCTTCAGTGTCATTAGAGTGAAAAAAATTAGTAATGATTAGAAAATTTTCTATCACCAGTTGTTACAGCATTTTTAAAATGTTTTAAATGTTTGAACAGAGAATTGTCAATATTCAAGGGATTAATTGGTTCGGAACACCCAGATTAGAGCTGTTAGTATTCTGTACTATTGTTGACCATTTATACATGTATTTCTCTAGATAGATGTTAGTCCTGTTGAAATAACTGATCACACCTTCTCTATCACCATATCCCCATCTTACATAAAAATAAATATGCTTCATAGATATTAAGGTTTTTTAATTTGTTTTTTAAAATAGTGGTAGAATATACATAACATGTTGCAATTTTAATCATTTTTAAGTATACAGTCTGATGATGTTAAATATATTCTCACTGTTATGCAACCATCACCATTGTCTATCTCAAAAACTTTTTCATCATCCCAAGCTGAAATTCTGTACCCATGAAGCGCTAACTCCACATTACTTGATCCGTCTAAGCCTTGTAATATCTATTCCACTTTATATCTCCATGAATTTGACTATTCTATGTAACTTATATAAGCAGAAACATACAATATTTGTCATGTTGCTACAGACTTCTCTAACTTACCATAATGTCTTCAAAATTCAACTATGATGTAGTCTGTAAAATTCTTTAAGCAATTGTATTCCTTTTTAAGGCTGCGTGATATTCCATTGTATTTATATAGCACGTATTTTCATCTATTCATCTGTCAATGGGCATTTGGATTGTTTTCATCTTTTGGCTGTTGTCAATAACACTGACATAACCATCAGTGTATAAGGATCTGAGTCCCTGCTCTCATTTCCTGTGTGCATATATCCATAAGTAAAATTTCTGGATTATACTGTAATTTTATGTCTAAATTTTTGAAAAACTGCTAACTTGCCTTCTGCAGTGGCTACACAATTTAACATTCTTGTAAGAAATGCACAAGTGTTCCAATTTCTTCATATCTTCACCAACCTTTATTTTCTTTTTTCCATAGTAGTCATCCTAATGGGCATGGCTTCATAAATAGGTATGCATAAGTGAAAACGCATATATGATCTACCAAGCTTCTTCATAATGAAGACCCAGCAAGCAGGTTAATAAATATTAAGTAAGCATAGCTACGAGGACAGTGGTCACTTTTTAAAGCACAGTTTTGGGGAGTAAACTTTTGGTTCTTCCATTTACCAGTTAAGTAAACTAGGGAGAAGTCAGTATTTTCCTGTTTTCCCATCTGTAAAATGGGTTTAATGATATCAAGCGTACAATATTATTTTGTCAAACAAATAATGCCAATAAAAGAGCTCCTGAAAGCATTAGTCCAAAGAGATCTGTTAATAGTGTGATTATTACAGTTTTAACAAATCAAGTGTCAGTGGGGCTTGTGAGATATTTTCTTTTAACACCACCCACCCTTCTCCCAAACATTCAGATAACAATAGCACTGTATGTTTCCATTTCCTTGGGAATGAGGGGGGATGCTGACTGGGAGTCAGGAGTCTGCAGACTGCATCCTCTTTCCTTTTATGAACCAGTGACCTTGCATCAGGTACTTTATATATGTGAGCTTCTGTTTTCTTCACTTAAAAATAGTGAAGAAGATAACCACCTCCAAGCATGGTGGTAAGTAGCAAATCAGATAATGTCTAGAAAAAAGTGTCAAAGACCTGAAATAAATAGTAGCCAAATTTGAGTCTAAATCTCTGCTTTCTGCAGAATGAAAATGGATATGAATTGTTCAATCAGAGAAGCTAATCTGGGCTTTCATGCAAACCACCCAGGTGTTCCCCTTTTCCCTACCTGCCATGGAGGATCAATGAGATAATGCATGTGTATAATTCCCTTGAAACTGCTTTGGAAGGTATAAAGTACTATAAAATGCAGGTTGTCATTACAATTCTTATTAGGGCGTCTGATTCAATGCTATTAAAATTCGACAGCAGGTAGAGTGGAAAAGTCAGGTAGATTTCCAAACAGATAATAACTTTTATCAGCATCAGACTGAATCCAAAGTATGCATGCCCTTTTATTCAGCAATGAAAATAGCTGTAATTAATTTAATAATGAAGCGAAGAAATGAATTAATGGGAAGTCATTTTCTGAGGAACCTCTTTCCCAATTAGTAGAAAAAAAATGACCAAAATAATTAAGCATATATATTGCTCATGCTGATTTGGAAGTTGGTATCAGGACAAACTTCATTTGTGCATATACCATGGTGACCTTTTTGTATAAATATAAATAGGAAGATGAAAGTATGACCAGATAGAGAGTGTCAACATTGTTGGGAGGTCACTAAATAACAGCAACTCAACCCATATTATTCAGGAAGGAAAACTGAAGATCAGAGGTGAAATGACATGCCTTAGGCCACTCAGTAAGAGCAAGGCCTAGAACTCATGTCTTCCAAATGTCAAACCAATGAGAATAAATAAATAAGAACCTCAGTTTAGAAGATTTGGGTTTCAGTCCAGACTTTGTTACTTTTAAGAGTATGACCTTTGTGAAATGTTGTTATTTGTTGGTTTCATTCAAGCCTTATCATTTTAGAAGTGTAGGACAAGCATTCCAGTGCCTTTTTTTTTTTTTTTGCACGTTTGACCTAAAATTGCTTTGTCAAAACCTTAATCAGTTACTAAACTTGGATAATTTCCTCATTAGCCTCATCTAGAATCTATACCTAACATAGAGCAATGTTTCTTAAACTGGAATCTGCAACCCAATCACTTGATTCAGATTCACATTACTGGTATTGGTTCCTGAGGTTTTGCATTTCTGACCAGCTCCTGTGTGATGTGGATGCTGCCAGTGCATGCACCATCCTCTGAGAACCAAAGTCAGAAACAATGCGGAATTCATCTCCCACACAGACCTTTGGAATACTTTATCTTAATTATGCCTATCGGTGATATAGTTTGGATATTTGTCCCACCCAAATCTCATGCTGAATTATAATCCCCAATGCTGGAAGTAGGGCCTGGCAAAAGGTGTTTGGACCATGGCAGTGGATCCTTCGTGGCTTGGTGCTGTTTGCGTGATAGCAAGTTCCCACGAAATTTGGTTATTTTAAAGTGTGTGGCACCTCCCTGCTCCTTGTTCCTGCTTTCCCCTTTGCCTTCTGCCATTATTGGAAGCTTCCTGAGCCTTCTCCAGAAGCAGATGCCATAATGCTTCCTATATAGCCTACAGAGCCAATTAAATCTCTTTTCTTATAAATTACCCAGTCTCAGGTATTTCTTTATAGAAATGGAAAAATGGACTAATACAGCCAGCATCATGGAAATACGCTGTGCTATGCTTCAAACCCACATCAAAGATCAACAAAGGTTCATATAAATTAAGACTACTTCCTCATTACAAGATGTTTCTCATCACAATGCTCTTCAATCTTAGTCATCTTTCTCTTACCAGAGCAACTGGCATTACACAATAAACGGTCCAGTTTGTTTTGAGAAGTAACCTAGACAAATCTGTGAATTCAACTTTGTCCCTAGTTAGAGGCACTCCTTTAATCATTTTGAGGGAACAGTGTCTCTCTTCATTAGCAGTGGACAATTTCCTAACTATCCCGGGATCTTCTGATCTTTGAATTTCAAAACAAATATAGATTCATGTATGTCCTCCTTCATAGCCCACCCAATGACAGTTTAGAATCTCCTTCCATCTCAAACTGAAAAGCGAGGAAAGCCATTGGATTTATAATGCTACTGCTTCTGCTGCTAATGATGATGACAGCCATCATTTATTAAGTACTTACAATGCACAAGGTATTATTTTAGGCATTTTACTTTACATTGACACTACATGGATACTATTATTAGTTATTATTATTAGTCAACCTAGTCAAGGTTGCACATCTAATAAGTGGGAAGTTAAGACTTAAATCTAGCTGATCTGTATGCTGGGTCAACATACCTGACATTTACAGTGTTAATGGAAAAACTAAACTTTGTGAAATATTTCAAAAAGATTTATTCTGAGCCAATATAAACAGCCACAGCCAGGGAAAAAACAGTCTCAAGGAGTCCTAAGAAAGTGCCCTCGAGGCAATCAGATTACAGTTTGGTTTTGCACATTTTAGGGAGGTGGGAGATAACAAGCAAAGATATAAACCAATACAAGGAAGACATAGGTTGCTCCACCCAAAAGTCAGAATATCCTGAAGCAGGAGATTACAGGTAATAGGTAGATTCGGAGATGATTTAATGTTCAATTTGTTAAAAGAGTAAGATGCTGTCTAAAACTTGGAGTCAGCAGAAAGGAATGTTGTAAATTAAGATAAGGATGCCTATGCAGCCAGATTGATGCCCTGTGGACATGACTTAGTGGACATGGCTCTTGCCTTGCACAGCCTTAAGTCGTGTTTATAATTTGTTATCTTATTGCCACAAAGAATCTGTTTTGTCACTTTCATTTTCTCTTTTTTTTTTTTTTCCCCCATCCACCTCCTCTCATTTTCTCTGTTTCAACATTAATGCTGGTCAATTGTTATGGCTAAACTCCAAAAGGGAGGGCGTATGATGAAGCCTGTCTAACCTCCCTTCCCATTAAAGCCAGGAACTCTTTTCTAAGGTTTCTCTGTGGTCCCCTCGGCCAAATGGGGGTCTATTCAGTCAGTGGGGAGCTTAGGATTTTATTTTTACTTTACAATATTATAAAAATAAAATTCAAATTCCCATCATACAAACTCTACCATGACATTGTCTCCAAAGAACTCTCCCATCACAAATTCAGCCCTCTCTCCCTTGTCCTTCATCCTACCTGTTGAAATGCAACCCATGGCAGGTGTGGTGGCTCACACCTGTAATCCTAGCATTTTAGGAGGTGGAGGCAGGCAGATCACTTGAGGTCAGGAGTTCAAGACCAGCCTCTCCAGCATGGTGAAATCCCGTCTCTACTAAAAATAGAACAATTAGCTTGGCATGGTGGTAGGCCCTGTAATCCCACCTACTCAGGGGGCTGAGGCAGGATAATCACTTGATCCTGGGAGGCAGAGGTTGTAGTGAGCCAAGATCATGCCATTGCACTCTAGCCTGGGTAACAGAGTGACTCCATCTAAAAAAAAAGAAAAAGAAAAAAAAGAATGCAACTCATGTCTTAACTCTCAACTCAAGTGGAATTTCCAGAAAACTCTCTTTGTAATCCCCAGGTTGGTAGAAATGCTTTTCTTTTTGGATTAATGAAACCTCAAGCATCTCTGAACATTTTATTTTTCAGAACCACCTTTAAAATATCCTTTATCCAACTCTTATTTTGCAGTCCACACGCTCAAATAGAATGCGTTTTATTACCTCGTCAAAATGAAATTATTTTCCCTAAATGCTTCCGTCTCATCCTCTAGTACTTAATGTGTCTTATAAAAAGTGTTGTGTTTGCATATTTGTCTCCTCATTGATCTAACAAGGTGTGGATCGGATCTACTTTATCTCAGTATTCCAAAGGCCCAGCATTCACTGATAGCTCAACAAATATCTATAGGCTGTACCCTACTGCAGTGTAGAGATGAGAAAACAGAGGCCCTTATCATCCAGTGAGACCACCCAGTGAGGGTTAGATCAGGACTTAATCCTTGTTTGTATGATCCAAGAACTGCTGAGTATTCCTCTATATTCTGCGTATAAATATGGGCAGGTATACCATGCACACACTTTAAGAAATTTATACTGAGAGAATTGTAGAATATTAATTCAGTGTATCATGAATGAGAATGTTACTCTTGAAAGAGACCAAGAGGGAGTATTTGAGAGAAATTACATTTTGACAACATATTAAAAAGCTACCTGACCTTATTCAAGTGGAATGAATGGGATGAACTGTACCAGGAGATGCCCAGAAAAGCCAGTGCCCATTCTTATCCAAATAGGCCCTCTGAGTCTTCTTTCATTTCCATTCAGAGCCATTATTTGGGACCTAAATTGCTAAAGGGCAATTGCTTCCTTTTCTAATGTTTTTGAATGTGTGAGGCCATAATCTGTGGCTTAAAGTATAGAATATAAAATTCACATATCAAGTATCATTTGGGGCTCACACACACCACAGACTCATCCTTAAGAAAAATAATTGGATTTGGTGAACATCTTCTCTTTGGTGTAGAATAATATCTTTTGGAAAAAGCACATTTATACATTTATTCATCATTCAATTATCCATTTGAAGAACCAACAAACATCTATTTATTCATTCAACACATTCATTCAAAAAAAAATGTCTTTTGAGCTTTTTTTATACAAGGTACTAGGATTTGAATAGAATATAGAATGATGATTGAAATAGATAAGGTTCCTGTCCTCTCTGTGTTTCTAGTCCAGGATCTGGGAATATAAGATAATTATTCTTGCTCTTACAAAACCTACAAATCATTAGTTTATTTTAAAATTAATTCTGGGCTGGGTGTGGTGGCTCACACCTATAATCCCAGCACTTTGGAAGGCTGAGGTAGGTGGACTACCTGAAGTCAGGAATTTGAGACCAGCCTGGACAATATGGTGAAACGCCATCTCTACTAAAAACACAAAAATTACCCGGGCATGGTGGCATGCACTACTCAGGAGGCTGAGGCAGGAGAATTGCTTGAACCCAGGAGGCAGAGTTGCAGTGAGCCGAGATCGTGCCATTGCGCTCCAACCTGGGTAACAGAGCAAGACTCCATCTCGATAAATAAATAAATGAATATAAAATTAATTCTGCAAGTGCATGTTGAGATATTACATACATTTCAGTTTCTGCTTGCTTGTGGCTATAATTGGTTTAAAGAACAAAGTTGAATTGACATGCACATTTCCTTGTACACATATGGCTCATCACCACATAATTTTTACCAGTGTAGAATTTATAAGGCACTCAGGACAGCTTAACTGATTTCTCCAGCATGATGCACCAGAAAAGAAAAAAAAAATGAATTAGAAATCAGGACTATCACCCTACATCTATCTACACCTTTTCCACTGTATCACTTGAGTCAGCATGTGGCAATATTTCATATATTCAGTACAAAATTAATATGATAATGACAGTCATCTTTTAAATTACTGGATGTTTATTAGGCACTTTTGTCAAGTGTTTTCATACATTCTAAGAGCTTGCATTCTGAGATGACAACTCAAGTACTGTCACCTGATCTGAGGAGCTAGCACTTGCACCTATCCTAAAGACATCCCATGTCTTCTAATTTCATGTGATTTTTCTGTCCTGGCATGGTTCAATCCTACTAATTAGTTTCTCTCTCTTCTA
This sequence comes from Aotus nancymaae, assembly GCF_030222135.1. Classification (NCBI taxonomy): domain Eukaryota; kingdom Metazoa; phylum Chordata; class Mammalia; order Primates; family Aotidae; genus Aotus; species Aotus nancymaae. The sequence goes on along the minus strand of NW_026988450.1, from coordinate 79,592,755 downwards.
ACTTCTAGCCACTACCTCTTGTCTGAGTCCTGATGTCTTTGGATGTTCCCTTGTCCTGTTTTAGTTTCAGCAACAGTGATAAGATGAACTACGATGATATTCTTCTGTTTGGCAATTATGTTTTTTAATCCTGGGATAAAATGGAATAAAACCAAGTAAGACAGGTTGGGGTCATAGTAAATCCATCTTAATGAGGACTGTTCTGGTAGAGTGGTACTTGAGCTTGCCCAAGTACAAAGTACCAAATCTGGGACAGTAGGTTTCTGGCAATGTGACCTACCCAGTCTCCATCAACACACTTATGCTGGGCATGTTTATGCCCTCTATCTCATCCTTTGTCCCAGCTCATTGCTCTGGCCCTTGTTATGGTAACCATCTGTATGAAGGTGTATCCTCAGAGACATTACTCTGTTTGAGCCATGTGGGACATCTGACAAGAGCTGCTCAACCATCCTGAACATATGCATACTAAAAATGTCAAAGAATGAACACCCTCTGAAGTTAAAGACCTAAAACTGCTCAGCAAATACTGGCCTCCCTAGTGCTTTGAAGGAAAAGTCTGAGGTGCATTTTACGGGTTCCCAAGAAGTCCTCAGTGGGATTGAACTCTACATGCCCAGAGCTGTAACCAGCCTCAAAAATGCATAGTGGATTTGACTTTCTTGGGTTTCCCTTTACTCCCTCATTTAACTCCACTCTCATCCCCTGAGGTCAGTACCTAAAGCAAACTACCTGAAAGAAATCCTTTCTCTCAGGTTCTATCTTTCTATGTCAGAAGAATCTCAGGAACAAACACAATAGTCTGGAGAACATTCTGTTCTAACAAATTTGCACTGTTTTGATCCCATCACCAGCTAGAACACCATGTAAAAGAGTGATTTGTAATCTTTTTAAATGTGTATGTTTGAGTGGTTAATTTTATGTGTCAACATGACTGGATTAAGAGATACTTAGGTAGCTGGTAAAAGATTACTTAAGAGTGTTTCTATGAGGGTGTTTCCAAAGGACATTAGCCTTTGAATCAGTGGACTGAGTCCAGAAGATGCACCCTCACCAGTGTGAGTGGGCTCTTCCAATCCACTGGAGCCTGCCCAAAGAGAATAAAAAGGTAAAGGGAAGGTGAATTCTCTCTCTCTCTCTCTCTCTCTCTCTCTCTCTCTCTCTCTCTCTCCTTAATCAGAACCACCCTACCTCGTCTTCAGTACCGCCATTGCAGCTACAGGTTCTCAGGCCTTTGGATTACAGGATTGACACCAGAAGCCCTCTCCCCCAGTTCTCAGGGCTTTGACTTTGGACTGGAAGTTATACTATCAGCTTTCTTCGCTCTCAGGCGCTCAGACTTGGGCTGAATGACACCACTATCTTTCCTGGGTCTGTAGCCTGTAGACCATATATCATGGGACTTCCATAATTGCTGGAGCCAATTCTCATAATAAACCTCTTATCTATATATCATCTATTATCTATCTATCTATCTGTCTATCTACCTACTTACCTACCTATCTATCTACCTATATATCTATATCCTGTTGGTTCTTTTCCTCTGGGGAAGTCCAATATAACATGTGACATGGCATAAAGAAAGAAAAAGTATGTGTGGGCCAAAACGTGTAAAAAACATGTCTTCAGAGAGGTGAGCAAGTACCCAAGACAGGAGCTGCCTTTGGGATATCCACTGAATTTTGACAGCCTGAAGCTTTGGTTTTAAAGAGATTCATAGGGACAAGAGATAAAATTTAGACATAATTCAATGGAAAACATGGTTTGAGACTCCCACATAAAACATAAAATATGACACTTTCAGAGAGTAGACTAAAAAATAAATACCCAGATAAAAGAGCTAATATGAACACTCAATTTTTTTTTCTAGGCTCATTTAGGGTGAAAGAAAGTAAACTTGTCTCCTCGAGGATATGCAATTATATTACACTGATTATGAGATTTTAGAGCTTGAATTAGATCTCATTGAAGATTCCTAAGTAAAGATTTTAATTTAAAAGGGTCCTAGATTTGTAGAACTGAGGTCTTTGCATAATTCTAGATCATTCCTACAATCTGCTCTTTGTCTTTAACCTTTCCTTCCACTTTTGCACAGTGATTATTCAACCTTTGTTCATTCTATTTAAAACCTGCACTCCATACACATTTTAAAAGCTATTAATATAGCTTCAGGTGTAACTTTGTAGACTGTGAGAGCCATGAAAGTCTTTAAGTAATGTGATCAAATCCGTGGAAATTTATTAGAACAGAATACAGACTATTGTGTTTGTTCCCGAAAGGTTTTTCTGATAGTTTATGGTGATTTGATTATAGTAGAACAATGTTCCATAGGTTGAAAAAACATACTGAATGAATATTTTAGCCTGTTCCCAAAATGGTCAAGGGCAAGCCATTCTCTATAAATATTCTCACAAATAGAGTGCTTCCTTTGGCAGAGTTAGGCAATAAACCAGTGACTTGGTAAGTGTGACTAAAATTTGGGACAAGAATGAATGGTCTATAGCATGATGTTGGTGGAGAACAGAATTCCACCCTGGACTTCGTATATTACCCTGATGGATCTGTATCCGAAATTCAATACTAACCATTGCTTTAAGATGCTGTCTGAATGAAAGTCAATATATGCCTTCTGCAAAAGGTAGCAGGGTAGCAGGAGAACCAAGAACATATTACTGTATTTTAGTCTTCATTTACCCATTACAATTCTCCACTTGGCTTCACTCCTGGACTCACAACTTCAAACTCTCTCCCAGAATAAAAGTTATTGTTTTTTGAGAGAGTAAATGGCATTGTGCAAGCTACTGTCCACTCTAATAAAGCTTCTTATAGCTTACAACAAGTTAGAAGACTTTTTTGTATCACCTACTCACACTTGATTTTAGGCCTGGCATCTGTTCCATTAGTATGAGTGTTTCATTTATGCTTGAGAGTAATGAATATCCTGATTATAGAGCAGAAGGTTCTGAATTTGTTCATTAGCTTGAAATTACTAATGCATTGTTCATCTATATGCTATGACTGTTTCATTAATTCCTCTATCAATTACTGAGAATAATATCAAATACTGAATGAATGTATTCAATCTCCCACTGTATTGATTGATTTGTCATTTTAAGCTTCTAATTCTATTGATTTTAAGAATTATTATGGCCTGGTATAGTGGTTCACGCCTGTAATCCCAGCACCTGGGAGGCAGAGTCAGGCAGATCACCTGAGGTCAGGAGTTCAAGACCAGTCTGGCCAACATGGTGAAACCTTGTCTCTACTAAAAATACAAAAATTACCCGGGTGTGGTGGCAGGCACTGATAATGCCAATTATTTGGGAGGCTGAGGCAGGTGAATTGCTTGAACCTAGGAGGCAGAGGTTGCAGTGAGCCAAGATCATGCCACTGCATTGCAGCCTGGGTGACAGAGCGAGACTCCATCTCAAAAAAAGAAAAAAAAAAAAAAGAACTGTTATGTCTGTTGAGTTTCTTTTGCTGTATAGATGCTGTTTTGTTTAATTAGGTTCCACCTGTCAATTTTTTGGTGACAATTGCTTTTGAGGACTTAGTCATAAACTCTTTGCAAAGGCTGAAGTACAGAAGGTTATTTACCAGGTTTTCTTTTAGGATTTTTTTTTTTTTAAATCAGAGGTCTTGTATTTAAGTGTTTACTTCATCTTGAGTTAATTTTTACAAATGGTGACAGGCAGGGCTCCAGTTTTATTCTGCATATGGCTAGGCTGTTTCCCCAGTACCACTTATTGAGTGGGAAGTCTTTCTCCATTGCTTATTTTTGTTAACTTTGTCAAAGATCTGTTGGTTGTAAGAATGTGATTTTATTTCTAGGTTCTATTAGGTTCCATTATATTAGGTCTAGGTGTCTATTTTTGTACCAGTACATATTGTTTTGATTAGTAGCCTTGTAGTATAGTTGGAGATCAGGTTATGTGATGCCTCCAGCTTTGTTCTTTGTGCTTAGGATTGCTTTGGCTATTCAGACTCCTTTTGGTTCCATATGAACTTTAGAAAAGTTTTTTCTAATTCTGTGAAAAATGCTATTGATAGTTTGATAGGAATGGCATTGAATCTGTAGATTGCTATTGGCAGTATGGATATTTCAATGATATAGATTTTTCCAATCCATGAGCCTAAAATGTTTTTTTGTTTGTGTCATCTATGATCTCTTTGAGCAATGTTTTATAGTTAATCGTACAGAGCTCTTTCACTTTCTTGTTTAGATGTATTCCTAGATATTTCATTTTCCTCAGTTATTGTAAATGCAATTTCATTGTTGATTTGGCTCTCAGCATAAACGTTACTGGTGTACAGAAATGGTACCAGCCTTTTGTACATTGATTTTGTATCCTGAAACTTTGCTGAAGGAATTTTGCAATTCCACAAGCCTTTTGTTAAGAGTATTTAGGGTTTTCTAGGTATAGAATTGTATTGTCAGTGAAGAGGGGTAATTTAATTTCCTTTTTTCCTCTTCGTGTGCCTTTTATTTCTTTCTCTTGCCTGATTGATCTGACTAGGACTTCCAGTATTACATTGAATAGAAGTGATGAGAGTGGGCATCTTTGTATTGTTTCAGTTCTTAAAGGGAATGCTTACTGCTTTTGCCTATTCAGCATAATCTTGGCTGTGGGTTTGTCATAGATGGCTTTCATTATTTTGAGGTATGTTCCTTTAATGCCTAGTTTGTTGAGGTTCTTTATTATGAAGGGATGTTGGATTTTACGGAAAGCTTTTTTGACATCTATTGAGATGATCATATGGTTTTTGTTGTTAATTCCATGTATGTGATAAATCATGTTTATTAATTTGTCTGTTTTGAACCAACCTTGCATCCTAGGAAAAAAGCATACTTGATTGTGGTGGATTAAGTTTTTATAATGCTGGTGAATTTGCAGCAGAGTGAACAGACTATCTACAGAATGGGAGAAAATATTTACAAACTATGTATCCAACAAAGAACTATTATCCAGAATCCATAAATACCTTGAACAAAACAAAAAGAAAAAAAACAAATAACTCCATGAAAACATGAGAAAAGCACATGAACAAGCACTTGTCAAAAGAAGACATACAAAATGGCCAAGAAACATTTATTTATTTATTTATTTTGCATATTTCCACTGCAATTTCACTTTCTATTTAATATTTATGAAAACCTAAAACATACAACTTTATTGAAGTGTAATTTATATATAATAGGCTGTATTCATTCAAACTCTACAGGTCAATAAATTTTGATAAATAATTGCACTCTAAACCCACCACCACACTCAACTTAATTTACAGAACATCTTCATCATCCCTAAGAGTTTTCTCACAACGCTTTACAGTCTGTCACTCCATCTACACCAGTCCCAGGGAACTAACAGTCTGCTTTTGCCACTAATGACTGGTTTACATTTTCTAATATTTTAATATAAATGGAATCCTACAGTATATGCTCTTTTATGTTCATCTTCTTTTATTTTTATTTATTTATTTTTTATTGTATTTTAGGTTTTAGGGTACATGTGAAGAACATGCAAGATTGTTGCATAGGTAAACACGTGGCAGTGTGATTTGCTGCCTTCCTCCCCCTCACCTATATCTGGCATTTCTCCCCATGATATCTCTCCCCAACTCCTAACTTCCCACTCCCCACTGTCCCCTCCCCTATTTCTCCCCAACAGACCCCAGTGTGTAGTGCTCCCCTCCCTGTGTCCATGTGTGCTCATTGTTCAACACCCGCCTATGAGTGAGAACATGTGGTGTTTGATTTTCTGTTCTTGTGTCAGTTCGCTGAGAATGATGGTTTCTAGGTTCATCCATGTCCCTACAAAGGACACGAACTCATCGTTTTTGATGGCTGCATAATATTCCATGGTGTATATGTGCCACATTTTCCCTGTCCAGTCTATCATCGATGGGCATTTAGGTTGGTTCCAGGTCTTTGCTATTGTAAACTGTGCTGCAATGAACATTCGTGTGCATGTGTCCTTATAGTAGAATGATTTATAATCCTTTGGATATATGCCCAGTAATGGGATTGCTGGGTCAAATGCTATTTCTATTTCTAGGTCCTTGAGGAATCGCCACACTGTCTTCCACAATGGTTGAACTAATTTACACTCCCACCAACACTGTAAAAGTGTTCCTATTTCTCCACATCCTCTCCAGCATCTGTTGTCTCCAGATTTTTTAATGATGGCCATTCTAACTGGCGTGTGATGGTATCTCAATGTAGTTTTGATTTGCATTTCTCTAATGACCAGGGATGATGAGCATTTTTTCATATGTTTGTTGGCCTCATGTATGTCTTCTTTTGTAAAGTGTCTGTTCATATCCTTCACCCACTTTTGAATGGGCTTGTTTGCTTTTTTCTTGTAAATCTGCTTTAGTTTGTGGTAAATTCTGGATATCAGCCCTTTGTCAGATGAGTAAACTGCAAAAATTTTTTTCCCATTCTGTTGGTTGCTGATTCACTCTAATGACTGTTTCTTTTGTCGTGCAGAAGCTGTGGAATTTGATCAGGTCCCATTTGTCTATTTTGGCTTTTGTTGCCAATGCTTTTGGTGTTTTGGTCATGAAGTCCTTCCCTATGCCTATGTCCTGAATGGTTTTGCCTAGATTTTCTTCTAGGGTTTTTATGGTGTTAGGTCTTATGTTTAAGTCTTTAATCCATCTGGAGTTAATTTTAGTGTAAGGTGTCAGGAAGGGGTCCAGTTTCTGCTTTCTGCACATGGCTAGCCAGTTTTCCCAACACCATTTATTAAACAGGGAATCCTTTCCCTATTGCTTGTTTTTGTCAGGTTTGTCAAAGATCGGATGGTTGTAGATATGTTGTGTTGCCTCCAACGCCTCTGTTCTGTTCCATTGGTCTATATCTCTGTTTTGGTGCCAGTACCATGCTGTTTTGATTACTGTAGCCTTGTAGTATAGTTTGAAGTCTGGTAGTGTGATGCCTCCCTCTTTGTTCTTTTTACTTAGAATTGACTTGGCTATGTTGGCTCTCTTTTGGTTCCATATGAAGTTTAAGGTGTTTTTTTCCAGTTGTGTGAAGAAGGTCATTGGTAGCTTGATTGGGATAGCATTGAATCTGTAAATTACTTTGGGCAGTATCGCCATTTTCACAATATTGATTCTTCCTAACCATGAGCATGGAATGTTTCTCCATCTGTTTGTGTCCTCTCTTATTTCGTTGAGCAGTGGTTTGTAGTTCTCCTTGAAGAGGTCCTTTACGTTCCTTGTTAGTTGTATTCCTAGGTATTTTATTCTCTTTGTAGCAATTGTGAATGGCAGTTCGTTCTTGATTTGGCTCTCTTTAAGTCTGTTATTGGTGTATAGGAATGCTTGTGATTTTTGCACATTGATTTTGTATCCTGAGACTTTATTAAAGTTGCTTATCAGTTTCAGGAGATTTTGGGCTGAGATGATGGGATCTTCTAGATATACAACCATGTCATCTGCAAATAGAGACAATTTGACTTCCTCCTTTCCTACTTGAATACCCTTTATTTCTTTTTCTTGCCTGATTGCTCTGGCTAGAACTTCCAGTACTATATTGAATAGGAGTGGTGAGAGAGTGCCACTCTCTCTTGTCTAGTACCAGATTTCAAAGGGAATGTTTCCAGTTTTTGCCCATTCAGTATGATATTGGCTGTTGGTTTGTCATAAATAGCTTTTATTATTTTGAGATACTTTCTGTCAATACCTAGTTTATTGAGGGTTTTTAGCATAAAGGGCTGTTGAATTTTGTCAAATGCCTTCTCTGCATCAATTGAGATAATCATGTGGTTTTTGTCTTTGATTCTGTTTATGTGGTGAATTACGTTTATAGATTTGCATAGGTTGAACCAGCCTTGCATCCCCGGGATGAATCCTACTTGATCATGGTGGATAAGCTTTTTGATGTGCTGTTGCAATCAGCTTGCCAGTATTTTATTGAAGATTTTTGCAACTATGTTCATCATGGATATTGGCCTGAAGTTTTCTTTTCTTGTTGAGTCTCTGCTGGGTTTTGGTATAAGGATGATGTTGGTCTCATAAAATGATTTGGGAAGGACTCCCTCTTTTTAGATTATTTGGAATAGTTTCAGAAGGAATGGTACCAGCTCCTCTTTGTATGTCTGGTAGAATTCGGCTGTGAACCCATCCGGACCTGGGCTTTTTTTGGATGGTAGGCTCTTAATTGCTGCCTCAACTTCAGACCTTGTTATTGGTCTATTCAGGGTTTCGGCTTCTTCCTGGTTCAGGGCCAAGAAACATTCAAAGAAATACTCAACGTTTCTAGTCATCAGAGAAATATGAATCAAAACCACAATGAGATACAATCAAAACCACATCTCTCACTAGTCAGAATGGTTATTACTAAAAAATAAAAAATAACAGATGTTGGTGATGCTGTGGAAAAAGGGGACTGCTTATACATTTCCAGTGGGAATGTAAATTAGTTCAGTCACTGTGGAAACCAGTTTGGAGATTTCTCAAAGAACTAAAAATAGAACTACCAACTGATTCAGAAATCCCATTACTGGGTATATATACAAACAAAAATAAATCATTCTACCAAAGAGACACATGCACTCGCATGTTCATTGTAGCACTATTCACAATAGCAAAGACATGGAATCTACCTAGGTGTCCATCAGTGGTAGATTGGATATAGAAAATGTGGTGCATATATGCAATGGAATACCAACCAGCCATAAAATCATATCCTTTGCAGACTTATAGATTCAGCTGGCAGCCATTATCCTAAACAAATTAATACAGAAATAAGACTATATGTTTTCACTTACAAGTAGGAGCTAAATCTTGGTTATACATTGACATAAAGATGAAAACAAGAGACAGCAGAGACTCCAAAAAAAAAAAAAAAAGGTGAAGTAAAGTGGGAGGCAAAGGCTAAAAAACTTCCTATTATGCATTATGTTCACTACCTGGGTGACAGGATCAATAGAAGCCCAAACCACAGCATCATGAAATATACTCTTGTAAAAAGCCTGCACATGTACCCCTTGAATCTAAAATACAACTTGAAATTGAACGTTGGATGTGGTGGCTCACACCTATAATCCCAGCACTTTGAGAGGCTGAAATAGGAGGGTGACTTGATTCCAGGAGTTCAAGACCAGCCTGGGCAGTGCAGTGAGACCCCATCTCTACCAAAAATTAAAAAAAAAAATAGCCAGGCATGATGGTGTATGCCTCCAAATACTCAGGAGGCTGAGGTAGATTGCTTGGCCCCTAAAAGTTGGGGCTGCAGTGAGCTCTGATTGTGCCACTGCACCCCAATCTGGATGACAGAGAGAAACCCTATCTCAAAATAAATAAAGAATTAAAAGTAAACCAAAACCCTCTGAAGGAAGTGGACTGCTCCTGCAGGACCCGGGAGACACCCCAAATACTGTGAGTGCCACAACTGCAGAAGTGGGAAAGGGAGACTGTGCTCTCCTGAACATACACGTCCATTGGAGAAGCGGAAATAGCTGTAGCAAGACTTGCCCAAGGAGAAGCTGAGCTCAGACTTGCCTAGCCCTGCCCCAACCTGATGGTCTTTCCTTATTCATTCTGGTAGTGGAAGACAAAAGGAATATAATCTTGGGAGTTCTGGGGCCCTGCCCACTACCAGTCTCTCTCTATACTACTATTGCTAATGCTTTCTGGAAAGTGCCATCTCCTGGTAAGAGGCCAACCAGCACAAAAATAGAGTGTTAAACCGTCAAGGCTAAGAAGTCTCACAGAATCCATTGCACTCCCAGCCCCCACCACCTCCACTGGAACAGACACTGATATCCACAGCCAGGAGACCTGTAGACAGTTCACATCACAGGACTCTGTGCAGACAACCCCAGTACCAACCAGAAGCCAGGTAGCCTCATTGGGCTGCTAGACCCACAAGAGAAAACAATCACTGCAGTTTGGCTCACAGGAAGTCACATCCATAGGAAAAGGGAGAGAGTACTAAATCAAGAGAACACCCCATGGGACAAAAGAATCTGCAAAACAGCTTTCAGCTTTAGACCTTCCTTTTGATGGAGGCTACCCAAATGAGAAGGAACCAGAAAACCAACCCTGGTAATATGACAAAACAAGGATCTTTCAGTAACCCCCAAAAAATCACACTAGTTCACCAGCAATGGATTCAAATCAAGATGAAATCCCTGAGTTACCTGAAAAAGAATTCAAGAGTTTAGTTATTAAGCTAATCAGGGAGGGAGCAGAGAAAAGTGAAGCCCAATGCAAGGAAATCTAAAAAAGGATATAAGATGTGAATGAAGAAATATTCAAGGAAATAGATAGCTTAAAGAAAAAATAATCAAAAATTCAGGAAACTTTGGAGACAGTTTTAGAAATGTGAAATATTCTGGAAAGTCTCAGCAGTAGAATTGAACAAGTAGAAGAAAGAAATTCAGAGCTCTAAGACAAAGTCTTCAAATTAACCCAATCCAACAAAGACAAAGAAAAAAAGAGTGAGAAAGTGTGAACAAAGTCTCCAAGAAGTCTGAGTTTCTGTTAAATGTCCAAACTTAAGAACTATTGGTGTTCCTGAGGAAAAAGAGAATTCTAAAAACTTGAAAAACATATTCAGGAGAATAATCAAGGAAAACTTTCTTGGTTTTGCTAGAAACCTAGACATTCAAACACGAGAAACACAAAGAACACCTGGAGAATTCATGGGAAAATATCTTCACCTAGGGACATTGTCATCAGATTATCCAAAGTTAAGACAAAGGAAAGAATCTTCAGAGCTGTGAGACAGAAGCACCAGGTAATCTATAAAAGAAAACCTATCAGATTAACAGCAGATTTGTCAACAGAAACCCTACAAGCTAGAATGGATTGAGGCCCTATCTTCAGCCTCCTGAAAGAAAACAACTATTAGCCAAGAATTTTGTATGCAGCCAAACTAAGCATCATACATGAAGGAAAGATATAATTGTTTTCAGAGAAATGCTGAGAAAATTAGCCATTACCAAGCCACCACTACAAGAACTGCTAAAAGGAGCTCTAAATCTTGAAACAAATCCTGTAAACACATCAAAACAGAACCTCTTTAAAGCACAAATCACACAGGACCTACAAAACAAAAATATAGAAGAAAAGCAAAAACAAAGAACAAGAAAACGCACAAAGTACATAGGTAACAAAGAGAATGATGAATGCAATGGTACCTCACACCTCAATACTAACATTGAATGTAAATGACCTAAATGCTCCACTTAAAAGATACAGAACCTCAGAATGGATAAGAACTCACCAACAGACTATCTGCTGCCTTCAGGGGATTCACCTAGCATATAAGGACTCACATAAACTTAAAGTAAAGGGATGGAAAAAGGCATTTCATGCAAATGGACACCAAAAGCAAGCCAGGGTAGCTATTCTTATATAAAACAAATCAAATTTTAAAGCAACAGCAGTTTAAAGAGACAAAGAGGGACACTATATAATGAAAAAGACCTCGTCCAACAAGAAAAATCACAATCCTAAACATATATGCACCTAACACTTGGAGCTCACAGATTTATAAAACAATTACTAATAGACCTAAAAAATGAGGTAGACAGCAATGCAATAATAGTGGGGGACTTAAATACTCCACTGATAGCACTAGACAGGTCATTAAGGCAGAAAGTCAACAAAGAAACATTGGATTTAAACTATACCCTGGAACAAATTAACTTAACGGATATATACCGAACATTTCATCCAACAACCACAGAATATACATTCTATTCAACAGCTCATGGAACTATCTCCAAGATAAACCATATGATAGGCCGTAAAATGTCTCAATAAACTTAAGAAAATTGAAATTATACCAAGCACTCTCTCAGACCACAGTGGAATGCACCTGGAAATTAACTCCAAAAGAAACCTTCAGGACTATGTAAATACAAGGAAATTAAAGAACCCGCTCCTGAATCAGCAATGGGTCAAACACAAGAAGGGACTAACATGCCATTCTTTCCTGAACTTAGTCTTGCCCTTTAAATATAATTTCCTTCCATTTGAAATTTTATTGCGTTTTGGGTTTTGGGGTATATGTGAAGAACATGCAAGATTGTTGCATAGGTACATATATGGCAATATGGTTTGCTGCCTTCCTCCCCATCACCTATATCTGGCATTTCTCCTCTTATTATCCCTCCCCAACTCCCCATACCCTGCTGTCCCTCCTCTAGTTTCCCCCCACAGACCCCAGTGTGTGATGCTCCCCTCCCAGTGTCCATGGGTTCTCATTGTTCAACACTCGCCTATGAGTGAGAACATGCAGTGTTTGATTTTCTGTTCTTGTGTCAGTTTGCTGAGAATGATGGTTTCCAGGTTCATCCATGTCCCTACAAAGGACACAAACTCATCGTTTTTTATGGCTGCATAGTTGAAATATATCTTTTAGAGCAAGTTCATTAACTGAGGGCTCGTGGCTGGTAAACTCAGGCAATACAACATACTGGTTAAGAATGCAAATGCTAGAGGAAAACTGGATTAAAACTTGCTTTTCCAATTACAAAATGTGTGACTAATCCCCCTGTGCCTCAGTGTCTTCATTTGTAAAATGAGAACATTTAAGGGCATCTGTCTCATAGGGTTGTTCAGAGAATTAAGTATGTTATACATTCACACTCCTAAAACATTTTTTGGTTTTAGGAGTGTGAATCAAACATCTAATATTATTTTAATGGATTAGGGCAGAATGATTATTCAATAAATAGTGAACAGTCACTATTTATTATTACAAGGCTAAAACCAAATATTTAACTAAAGAGAAGTGTGTGTGAATCCTGATCATGGGCAAGCAACTCTTTCCTTGGTTCATCTATTTTATCATCTTCCACAGCAGATTCAGTAAATTCTGCTTACTGCATGGGTGGAGCATGTGTTGGCCATAGGGACGTCACTGACCACTCTGTGTTGGATTTGTTTCCTCTGGGGTCCCATGGCCTTCCTCTGTTTGGTATTCATTATACATTGTGGAAAGGATATCTGTTCTTGCCTGGGTTGGACATCAGTTCCTTTGAGATAGCAAGAGGCAGAGATTCCACACTTTCATCTGATTTTATAGGGGAAGGACCTCTTCTGCCCCTTAGCTCATTCCCTTTCCTGACTCTTTTCAGAAGTGTAGATTTGCCAATCAGATTTTGCCAAAGAACCGAGGACTTTTATCAATACATGTCTTACAAGAATGGACTACTATTGCTTAAAGGTCAGAACACCTGTGGCAGAATGAGTTACATTCTTTCTTTCTTCTTCCTGAACTCCAGTTGCTATTTGACAAAATGTGTTTAATGAATAAGTACATGAATGATTTGTAAGAATACTGTATTGACTTTGGAGGGTTGAACAAATCCCAGCTATACATAAAACATTAGGCACATGTTGTTGACATTTCTTGTTTTACAGGCCTTGCTAGGGCTTCATCTGTTTGTTTGTTTTTTCTTGATTTAATCCATTTTGATGTTCTTCCCTATGCAAAGACATTTATCCCCCTAGCACATTGCCTGCAGACATTATTAAAATCCATTATCATATCTAACCACAATCAAACCTGCTTATATCTGTACCAACAGCAGCCCCCTTAGGGCCACCGAGCATGTATCTGTAGTTATCAGATAAATACACTTCTCATAGGGATATCCCTCCAAACTCATCTGACCTTGCTGTTTAGATCATGCAGAATATCATATATTTTTTCATTTATTTTCTTTCTTTTATTCAAGATAATAGACTCTGTATCTTCTCTGAGGTTATGCTTTGCCTGTTTATTTACATACCTTTGATGTGTGATTTGGATGTGTGTCCCCTCCAAATCACAGGTTAAAATGTGAATTATTTGTTGACCTTAGTCTCACTCTTTATATTTAATTTCCTTCTATTTGAAATGTATCTTTAGAATAAGTTCATTAACTGAGGATCTGTGAGTGATAAACTCAGGCAGTACAGCGTATTGGTTAAAAATGCAAATACTGGAGGAAAACTGGATTAAAACCTAGCTCTTCCAATTACTAACTGTGTGACTAATCCCCCTGTGCCTCAGTTTCTTCATTTGTAAAATAAGAACCTTTAAGGATATCTGCCTCATAGGGTTGTTGAGATAATTAAGTATGTTAGTCACATGTATAAAACAGTTTTTGGCACAAATCAGACATCCAATATTATCTTAATGGATTTGGACAGAATAATATTCAATAAATAGTCAATAGTCACTGTTTATTATTACTAGGCATATAGACCTGGGAAAATACCCATGAAGTGCCATAATGTAAAATAACAAGTTTCATAGTAATATATAATACATGTTTCTATTTTTTATAAAGAAAATAAAAGAAATAAACCCCATATTTATGTATATGCAGTATTTCAGCAAGCAATCCATTCTGAGTCATTATCTTAGGTGACTAAGAAAGATAAAAAATTGCCTATTTTAGTTGTGAGATATTACATTTTCAGTTGATGTTCAAACGTTGGAAAAGGGGTGCACATCAGAATTAATGACATATGACAAATTCAGTAAATATTTATTGAGATTGAGCACCTATTATATGCCAGTCACTGTTTCTGGAGACTGGAGATAAAATAGTGAACAAAATAGACAAGAATGTCTGCCTTCAGGATCTTTTTTTCTATGTAGCCCATGGTCAATGATTTAAGAACATAACAAAAAGTATGTAGAAACACAAATCAAAAAATTAACATCATTTTCTCACGTTAGTGAATCCAAGTGGTTTCATAATGTTACCACAAAAATGTATTACCTTTGTAATTAAAAAAATCTAATAAAATACATTAAAAGAGTTTCATTTATTCATAAGTATCAGACTGCAGGAATTTTTTAATTCTATCCTGACAATATCTAGAATCAGAATTTTCCCTTACCTGGCTCCCCTGTTACTCTGGAAAAGAATTCATCCCCTGTCATCCACTCCCCACCTCTTGCACAGTAAATAGCAGAATTAGATTCCTACAGCCTGACCAACCCCTAATTTAGAAGACAGCACCATAAATCCACAGAGGACTGAGTTTAATTTCACAGCTGCGAGGCTCCTGCATAGCATTTGCAGAGCTGGGCCACTGGCTTGTCTTTTATGGGTACTCTTTCTGTCACACCTTACCACTTGATAATGGCTCTCCAGTGCAGGGCTGTTTCATGTTTCTCCTCTCTCAAAGCCTGTCATTGATTTCCTGAAAGCCCAGGTCTCTTCAAAAGTGCCACATGTCATCTAGAGAAATTAAGACTGCAGATATAGGCAGGACGGCAGCTGTTGTAAAAATCACTAGCAGAATGGCCTCCGTACAGCTTCTCAGCACAATCTTTTAATAGCACTTTACATGCTGGTGGGAAAACTATAAAGTGCATTCAAATCTTCTTTGGAGAACATCCATAGTTTTAATTATCTGCAGGCTTTACATCATTAGAGTGATTGAGTTGATGAGAGAGTGGGCATCCTGACAATGACCTGGGGGAAAGGATACGGAAGGCTGTGGGGACAAGGGATGATGGCAGCTCCTACTTATGCCCTTTTACTAGATCATCCATTCATTCACTTTGCATAGTTTCTTTTTTTCCAGCCTATTGAGATATAATAAACAAATAAAAATCATATATATTTAATGTATGCAATGTGATTTTTTGATGAAAGTATACATTGTGAAATAACTGTTGCAACTGACTATCCATTGACCCAGACAGTTACCGTGTGTGTGTGTGCGCGCGCACGCGCGCACATGTGTGTGTGTGTGGGGTGAGAACACTTTAAGACTTGCCCTCTTAGCAAATTTTAAATATGCCATACAGTATTAATGATAATTACATTACTATGCATTAGATTTCCAGAACTCATTTATCTTATATAACTGAAAATTTACACCCTTTGTCCCAAATCTTCCCATTTCCCTCTTCTCCTAGGCCCTGGGAGCTGTCATTCTGCTCTCTGATTTCAAAAGTTGGACCGTTTCAGATTCCACATATCGGTGAGAACATACATTATTTGATTTTCTGTATCTAACTTATTCAACCTAGCATAATTCCCCCAAGTTCATTCATGTTGTTGCAAATGGCAGGATTTTCTTCCTTTTAAAGGCTGGATATCACTTGTCTTTTTGATAACAGCCATCCTCACAGGTATGATGTAATATCATACTGTGGTTTTTATTTTCATTTCTCTGATGATTACTAATGCTAATCACAGTTACATGTTCCTATTGGCCATTTCTATAGCTTCTTTGAAAAAATGTCTCTTGAGACCCTTAGCCCATTTTTAATTGAATTATTAAGTTGTTTTGCTATTGAGTTTTATGAGTTCCTTGTATATTTTGGTATTAACCTCTCATCAAATACATGTTTTAAAAACATTTTTCTCCCATTCTAAGTTTACTTTTTCACACTGTTGTGGTTTTCTTTGCTTCTTAGTTTAATGCAATCCCATTTCTCTATTTTTGCTTTTGTTGTCTGTACTTTTGGTGTCATGCAAGAAATAATTGCCCAGATCAATGTCAGGAACCCTTTCCTCTATATTTCTTCTGGTAGTTTTACCATTTAGGGTCTTATGTTTAAATATTTAATCAATTTTGAGTTGATTTATATGTACAGTGTGAGATAAGGGTACAGTTTCATTCTTTTGCATGTGGATATCCAATTTTCCCAATATTTATTAGAGAGACAGTCCTTTTCCCATAGTGTGTTCATGGCAATCTTGTCACAGATTAGTTGAGAGTAGATGTGTGGATTTATTTGTGAGCTCTCCATTCTGTTTTTATACAAGTCTCATACTGCTTTTATTACTATAAGTCTATAATGTATTTTGAAATCATGCTATAGCTGATGTAATATATTTTTTAAGGTATTTGAAAAGAACAGATTTATTCTTCTTGGTCAAAATTGTTTGGCTATTTGTGGTCTTCTATAGTTTCATACAAATTTTAGAATTGTTATTCTATTTCTGTAAAGAATGTCACTTGTATTTTCACATGGATTTCACTGAATATGTAGATCACTATGTTTAGTATGGACATTTTAACAACATGAATTCTTCAAATCTATGAACACAACATCTTGCCACTTATCTGTGTTTTGAAAATATTCAGCTGGGCATGGTGGCTCTCACCTGCAATCCCAGCACTTTGGGAGGCCGAGGTGGGCGGATCACCAGGTCAGCAGTTCCAGACCAGCCTGACTAACACAGAGAAACCGCATCTCTACTAAAAATACAAAAATTAGCCGGGCATGGTGGTGTCTGCCTGTAATCCCAGTTACTCAGGAAGCTGAGGCAGGAGAATCACTTGAACCCAAGAGATGGAGGTTGTAGTGAGCCAAGATTGCACTATTGCACTCCAGCCTGAGTGACAGAGTGAGACTCCGTCTCAAAAAAAAAAATTCTTTATCAGTGTTTTATAATTTTCAGTTTGCAAGTCTTTTACCTTAGCAGTTGAGTTACTCAAATATTTCATGTTTCTTGCTATCATTAATGGGATTGGTTTTTAAAATTTCCTTTCGGGATGTTTTTATTTTGTTTACATGTAGAAACAGAAAAAAATTGCATGTTGATTTTGTATCCTGCAATTTTACTGAATTTATTAGTTCTAACAGCTTTTCACTGGGTGTTTAGGGTTTTCTACATGGACAATCATGTCATCTGAAAACAGAGATAGTATTACTTCTTCCTTTACAATTTGCATGGCTTTTATATCTTTTTCTTACCTAATTTCTCTTGCTAGGACTCCTAGTACTTTGTCGAATAGAAGTGGTAAGACTGAAAATTTTGCATTCTATTAGATTTTAGAGACATACTTTCAGTTTTTCCCCAAAATTAAGATGTTAGCTATGGGTTTTTCATATGTAGCTTTTCTTGTGTTGTGGTGTTTCTTTTATACCTATTTCTGAGAGTTGTTACAGTGAAAGAAATTGTTTTTTCTGCACCTATTGAGATGATAATGTGAATTTTTTTCTTTCCTTCTATTAATGTGTATCACATTTATTGATTTGCATGTATTGAACAGTATTTGCATCTCAGAAGTAATTTCCACTTGGCCATGGTGAATATTATTTTAATGTGCTGTTGAATTAAGTGTACTATTATTTTTATTCAGCATTTAAAAATTTATGTTCATCAGAGGTATTGGTCTATAGTTTTGTTTCCTTGTGGTATCTTTTTCTGGTTTTGGTATCAAGGTAATTCTGGCCTCATAGAATTAGTTCAGAAATGTTTCCTCTTCCATTTTTTGAGAGAGCTTAAGGAGAATTGTTATTAATTTTTCTTTGAATGTTTGGTAGAATTCACCTGGAAAACCATCTGGTCCTGGGCCATTTTTTATGGAGGGCTTTTTGATGATTGATTCAATCCCCTTACTCATTATTGGTCTGTTCATATTTTCTGTTTTCACATGACTCAGTCTTGGTAGGTTGTATGTTTCTAGGGATTTATCTGTTTTAACATGTTCTTAGCATTCAGTTGTCAGTAATAGTCCCTTATGATTTTCTAAATACCTGAGGCATCTGTTGTGATGTCTCCTCTTTCATTTCTAATTTTATTTATCTGAGTTGTCTTTTTTCTTTGTTATTCTAGCCATGGGTTTATTGGTTTTGTTTATCTTACCAAAAATTAAATTCTTAGTTTTGTTTATCTTACCAAAAATTAAATGCTTAGTTTTGTTTATTTTTTTCTATTTAAAACAATTCTCAAATTTATTTCTGCTCTTATTTTTAATTATTTTCTTCCTTCTGTTAACTTTGGGCTTAGTTATTTTTTTTTCTATTTTTTAATTCTTTGAGGTGTAAATTAGGTTTTCTATTTCAGAACTTTCTTCTTTTTTAATGGAGGTGTTTATTGCTATAAACTGTCTTCTTAGTACTACTTTTGCTGCACTACTTCAAGAGTGTATGGTTTAGTTTTCATGTATTTGTGATTTTTTAAATTTTCTTTCTGTCATTGGTTTTGTTTTATTCCATTGTGGTCAGAAAAGATACCTGGAATGACCATCTTGAATTTTTTAAGACTTGTTTTACAATGCAACATGTGGTCTATTCTGGAGAATGTTCCATGTGCACTTGAGAAAAATGTATATTCTTTGGTTGATAGGTGCTATGAGATAGAAATTGTGTTGCTATTCATTTATTATAAATGAAGAACTGCTCTAAAATTAATAACTAAAATCAAACTCTGCTGAATTCCTATTTTTTTCATGTATTTTTTTTCTGATTTTGTGGAGAGCTCAAGCTCTCCTTGAGCTTCTTCAAAAAACAATATTTTTGAATCTTTTTTTTCAGGCAGCATAAAGTTACTGGGAATTTACTGGTTTTTTGTTTTATTTTGTTTTGTTTTGTTGTTGTTGTTGTTGTTGTTGTTGTTGATTTCATGGGTTGCAGGTACTATGTGCACAGTCCCAGAGGGTGGAAGGAGGGGTTGCAGAGAGTCGGATTCTCGAGGGGTGTCCATACAGTGGCAACTCCAGCCCCAGGGAGGGAGGCACGCTCTAGTACCAGGGAAGGAGTTTGCAGCAATGAGGATTCTGGGCAGCTGTATCAGCTACAGTCAGTATCAGCAAAGATTGTAGGGGTTCTAAGTAGCATTGGCCATGGGCATCTGCAGGGGTGGAGAGGTCTGCTGGAGTCTTTGGTGGTGAAGGCTGCTGGGGTTTTCCTTTTCCTCTTTCTCTTATAGGAGGTAGTCAACCCCGAGGAGATTCCTCTTTGCACTGACCTGTGCCAGTCTGGGTGAGGTGAAATAGATTAAAATGTTTCCTACACTTTTCTTTGATGCCATCCTCAGTTTTTGTGCTCCACTGGGTTGCAGTAACACTGTAATTATACTCTGGAGCTCTTCCAGAGCTATCTTCTTCCATAGATACTTGTTAAACTACGGTTTTTATTGGGGGATAAGAACTAGGACCTCATAATCTGCTATTTTGCTAATGGCAGTCTCATTGTGCATTCCTTTTGTTCTCTTCAAGAAATACTTAACATAGAGGTTAAGAGTAGGACCTCAGATGCCACATTGCTTGTGTTTGAATCTTATTTCTGTCACCAAATAACTTTTAATTATGGGAAACATTTAATTTCTGTAATCATCACTCTTCCATCTATATAATGTGTTCAATGATTGCATATATCTCAGGGTTATAGCAAGGATGAAGCCAGATAATACATGCAGAGCACTTAGCACAGTACTTTATGCATAAGTTCTCAATAGTTTTTAGTTGCTATATGCTAGTCACAGAAAAACTGGTCAAGAATAGAAAATTAAGCTGGAACCATGGATATAAATGTGTGGTCCAAATTTACTTTTTCAGTCTATGAGTTCAAAGCTAAAATTATTTAGTGGAATAACTAGTGTAGAGCTGAAGAAACTTTAAAATATCTTCTGCAAACATGAAAGCATCCATATATCTCTATGACTCACAGCATTGTTATCTTTCGAAAGAAAAGAAAAACAAACAAATCACAAGAGGTGATAAAACCATGAACAGTAAGAGTAAGCATCCAGCCCAATCAAAAGGAAAATTAGCAAAGCAAAAATTAGGAAGAGTAGAACGATGTGAAAAAGGTTCTAAAACAATATTTAAAGAGGGTTAAAAAAAACAACAATATTTGTTTCAAGAACAGAAGCTATAAAAAAGATTTTTTAAATAAAAATTATGTAGACAAATTCAGTATTTAGTACACAGGTTAAAAATAAATTAGAACAGTTTAAGAGATAATTCATATAGTAAAGATCATCTATATTAAGAGATAAATCCCCAAGAATGTATCATATTTTCACACATCTAAGCATTAGCAGCTCTTGTGTTCCAGGACTATGTTTTCAGACACGTTTATATAGTCAGGAAGCCGTTGAATTATAGAGACAAATACTTCTGGAGCACACTTACCTACATTTTGGATAAGTAAAGGTAAAAAGAATTGCTCCTTTTTGAGAGTTATTGAGATGTCTCTCCAAGGAGATATTTGAAGATAATAAACCCAGAGATATTTTCTTCCTCTCTCCAGAGATATTTAGCTTCATGCAAGGGTGATAAAAATACAGTATTTCTCAGGAGAAGAAAATGGGCAGGTTTGTTAAGATGAGAGTTTGGGGTTCTTCTCCTATAATGCATCCCATTTGCATATGTGGTATCACTTACTCCTCACCATGCCACTCTTACTGAAGCTCAGGGATGTAAAACTAATATGCTAGTCTGGCTGTTGCTCTTTCTCTGAGTAATAAACTGTCTTGTCTCTGACTCATAGGTTTCTGTTTTCCTACCAATATAAGTATGAACTTGTGATGGGCTAACCTGACTGCTTACTAATCAAGTCTTAGACCTCTCATAGTTCTTAAAGTTCTAATTGTGTTTAGCCAGGATTCAGAACTTAGTGAAACTGAGGTGACTCCACAGTTACACAAATTCACCTTTCCCCCTGGTTCTTGGTTACCTACAGAACTCATATTGCAGATGGCTCTCTCCACATGGAGGAAGTCCTGTTGAACCTCAGAAAACAAAGAAAAACCTGGTACTCCTTTGCATTTTTGCACTCTCAGTCTTACACTATAAGATAATGTTCACTTTCACTAGTATCTCTGTACTTGTGTTTAGTCTTAACAATTAACTTCCTCTAGGCCACATTTTACCCCAGGAAAGACAGCAGAGCCAGTGCCCAGATGTCATTTAAAGGAAATATTACCTCCAGAACGTTTCCACTTACAGAAGAATGTCACCATTCCCAGACCAATTTAATTCACCTCTTTCTAAATGCCCCTGATACTACTTTGGTCCAAAGATCTAAATTAATAGAGATAGAGACCATGCTCATTGGTTTAAAAAACAAAAACACTGTCATAATGAAATAATTTTGTCCCAAGAACATAAGTAAACACAATAAAACTTCAAACAAAATCATAGTAGATTTGATGTGTGTGTGCAAGAGTAACTAAAATAGATGATTATGAATAAAACACATTTATAAAATGGCCAATAAATTTTGAAAATGAAGAAGGAAAAAGGAGGATGATCTATTTAATCAGATATGAAGGCATTTTAAAGAAGTTGAAAGTAAATGGGTTCAGTATATTGTAGAAATAAGCAAATAATTACATGGAACATAATTCTATATATTCCATACAAATAAGCAAGTAATTATATAGAGCTTAATTCTATATGTTCCACATATCATACAATATCACAATCCCACTCCCAATCTTGGGACTCAAGAACCAAATGAGAAACAAACAAGCTATATCTTGAACAAATTACTTAACCTTTCCAAGTCTAATTTCTCATCTCTAACATGGAGTTACGATGCCCACGTATTTGTGTTACAGGAAAAATTATATAAAAACACAGCCAGGAGCTTAATAATTAGATATATCTTTAAATCACCCATCTTCCTCTTCCTCATACTCGACAAAACATTTCCACTATACCTAATTATTAGAAAATAAATTAGCTGAGAGTCTTCCAAATATATAAAACCCCCATTAGATAAGAAGCAATAAGGTGTGGTGATCAATCACAATTTATTCACTGTATAATAATCTAGTCTGAGGTCACAGTTATTAAAAATTGAAATAAAGTATGAAAGGTTTTAAAAATAGGTAATTATTAAACCTTTCTCTGTTTTACCCATATATTTACCAGTTCTAGTGCTCTAAATTCTTTTGGTGGATTCTATCTTTTAATAGGAATAGCATTTTCATTATTAATTGACAAATAATATATGTACTTATATAATGTGATGTTTTGATACATGATCACAATATGAATAATTCAAGCTAATTAGTAAATCTATCACCTCACATGCCATTTTTTGAGTTGAAAACATTTAAAACCTACTCTTTTAGCAATTTTCAAATGTGTAACATATTATTATTTATTCTACTCACTGTTCTATGCAATAGATTACTAAAGCTTATTCCTCTAGTACCGTCTGATCAACATTTCCCATTTGCCCATCCACTCCCACCCACACTCCTGATTTTTTTCTTCTTACTTCATTTTCCTTCCTTTTGAGAAACTTTAATATTTCCTGTAGTAAATATCTGCTGATGCCAAATTCCTTCAGCCCATGTTTGTCTATGAATATCTTTATTTTGCCTTTGGCTTTGAAGGATCATTTTTTGGCACGTAGAATTCCAGGATAAAATTTTATTTTTATTTTTGCACTTTAAAAATGTCATTCACTTCCACCATCTTCTGATTTTCATTGTTTCTGATAAGCCAGTGGAATTCTTATTCTCATTTCTATAGATGCATCATATCTTTTTTTCCTCTAGCTGCTTTAGATTTTTTTCTCTCCTGGTTGCTTTACATCAATTTGATTACATGGTGTGCCATGGCTTGGGAGTATGGCAAAAACCTGAAAATATTATCCATTAAATGTAGAGGGAATTGTGAAATTGCAGATTCTGTGACATTCAGCACTATCAGATGTTAACAGGGCAACCAAGAGAAAATGGAGCTAATCAAATAATCTGCTGGACAAAGCATGATAATATAGAGCACGTTCAGATCATTGTTTTTAAGGGAAAAGAGACTACTTTTCCTCAAAAATGCTTTTTATTTTTCTCTAAGTTATAGTGGTAGAAAAGACCTTAGAGATTATCTAACAAAATTTTTTATATTAAATTGATAACAAAACCGAAGCCTAGAGTGACTAATCAGTCAAATGAATGTAGCTAACTAGCAGTAGAGTTGGAATTCAGTTCTGAATTCTTGACTCACTTATTATCAAAGTTTTCACTCTTGATTCATTCATTTACCTTTTTTCAATTATTTATCACATCAGGGTAACAATGGAGTAGTGATTAACATATTTTATATAAATTTACTTTAAAACCGGCTCACTCTTAATTATTTGTATTGTGCTAAGTAAAAACATCCCTAAAATTATAAAATGGAATGCCATTGTTTTGATTTAGATTTTAGTAAAAATTTGCATTTTTAGATTTTTATTGTTTGTTTTATTAATCTTTATTGTCCTCTAAAGACTGTTATACATTATAGATCTTCAACAAAACATAAAAAGCCAATATACTTCAGTTCTTCAGAATATTTTGATAGCTTATTAACTTAATCAACTTCAAGTTAATCAAGTGAAAGGAAAATCAATCTTGTGGGTATAAAGAGAAAGGGTAGATCTTTCAGGATTGGTGCTAAAAACATTTCCCCACATGAAGAAAGACACCTATTCACCTCGGAGCCTCTGCTGTGACCTCTTACTAATTGTGCTGTCACTGCTATTTTATCCTGGGGATTTAAGTGTAGAAGGAAGAGAAAGGATTATTGTTTCTATTTGCATGCTTGTCACTGCCTTTATTCTTCCATATTATACTTTGAATCTTAGCTAACGCAAAATTTGAGCACACAGAATTTTTTTTTCATGTTTCAGTAGATAATAAACAATAAACCATGTGAGGCTAATTTGTTAGGTTTCCAAGAGAAATTGACCATTGGTATTTTGGGGTGCTCTCATTTCTTTGCTCCCAACTTGCCACCAGGAGCTGGATACCATTGTAGTATCCTTATCTGGTATCACAACTTCAGCACCCACCCTCCATAATGTCTAGACACAAGAGATTCATACACAGAGGACAGAGGGAAATCTCATTTCCCATATCACTAGGATTTGCCTTCTGAGTTCTCATTTTACTTTCTAAGAACTTGATGACCCTCAATTAATTGAAGGTGGAAAGTTACAGTCCACTTTTGAATACTACATATTACACTAAAAGTCTTCACAGAAGACATCAGAGTAAGGCTGGATGAGGTGGCTCAGGCCTGTAATCCCAGCACTTTGGGAGGCCAAGGCTGGCAAATCATCTGAGGTCGAGAGCAGCCTGACCAACATGGAGAAACCCCGTCTCTACTAGAAATAAAAAATTAGCTGAAGGTGGTGGCGCACACCTTTAATCCCAGCTACCGGGGAGGCTGAGGCAGGAGAATCACTTGAGCCTGGGAGGCAGAGGTTGCAGTGAGCCGAGATCGCGCCATTGCACTCCAGCCTGGGTAACAAGAGTAAAACTCCATCTCAAAAGAAAAAAAAAGAAAAGAAAAGCAAAAAGAAAAAGAAGACATCGGAGTAAGCCCACCATTCACATACACAGGGTCAGTTATGCATGAGAGTGCTGTGGGGGTGGTCATAGGTCAACACAGACCACGGTACAATCAGGAGTGAAACCAAAGAAATCTAACTTTCAGGAGGTGGTGGTACATTTTTTCTTCCAAGTAGAAATTAGGAGGAGATTCTCATGTCATGAGATTTGACATGGGAGTGGTAGTGTGAGAGTCTGGCCTATTGACACCAAGAAATTGTGCTCACATTTAAGATACTGTGGACTGAGAGACAACAGACTACAGGAGTAGCCCTGGGAAAGACCAAGGACATGCTCCCAGGGAATTACTCAGACATAGGCTGAAAGTGCTAGGAATCATCTTTCATCCGGATGGCATCTGACATTGTGCTGGAACAGCATCCAAATTTTTGATGGTTTCTGCAGTCTGGGAAGCAAGGCCATGGCCTTTGTTAAGGCAGGGTCCAGAGAGTGTTGGAGAAGAAATTACCTGCCAAGAGCAAGGGCTGTGACTATGAGAACTTAGGGAGTTAGCATTATGGTCACTTTCCCATGTCTATGATTCCGCTATTCCATTCTGTGCTCCCACTGGCTACCAGATGCCAGTGTTGTCTATTTACAGAGCACTCCACCTTCCAGACTCAGCCTCACTCCAGATGGCTGGTGTTGACATGTCATTAACTTAGGTCCCTGTGGTGTCCTCCTTTGGCTCTTCTCAAAGCTCTTTCCTCCATGTTTATTTTTATTTGTATTTTTGTTTTACCTTTTATGACATTTTATGTCCATTTTTCCAAAGTGCAGACACAAGTGCCTCACAATAAATAAGATGTTCATTACAAAAAATTTGTATTATTTCTATATTTTATTATTTCCAAGCTAAAATTTTGAGAAAGTACATTATCCTTGGGAGTTTGTAAGCAACATATGAAGAGCTATTTTCATTTTCTAATAATATATTATTTCAAATAAATAAATAATCAGTAGATTTATTAACAAGTGCTTGATAAACAAAATCTGTTTGTCTATTATTTTACAGCAGAAACTGGTTTGTTAAAATACACAGCTGAATTCCTCTGAAGAAAAGTTTGATGGAAAGCTCCAGGGCTATATTTAAATCACAGCTGAACTTTAAATCTTATTTTTATAGCAGTTGATATTTTTCCCTAAAAATGCCACTTCGTTATTTCTTATGTGATTTACATTTCAGAGCATTAGACAATAGAAGCGTCCAAAGCAATACTTAATAGACACTGTTTCTGTCCTAAACTTTTTCTGTTTCTCATTATTCTATAGTCTCTCATGATACCAGTAAACCTCTCTGAGCCTCAACTGCTATATTCACCAAATGGAATGATAGTACTTGCCTCATTGTGAAAATGAAGTAGGATAATAGAGTGAAAGGACTCTACACATCAGAAATGATCATACGCCCAGATGACATTATGGAAATTACCACTATGTTTACTTTGTTTTTATCCTGCTTCTAATCCAGATGAACTGTAAAAATTACTGTATTAGTTCTTTAATTTACGCACAATTTCACAAGATATAAATTATATATCTGCCTAATGTATTCACCATTAGGATAACCCTTGTGGAAATGTTTTAAAAAATGGTTTTACCTTAAGTGTTTATCCTCTAGTTATAGAGGTAAAAACAGCAAAATAAAATGATTCAAAAATACTTTATTGCCAAAGAAGCAATGTTGAAAAAATAATTGACTTTGGAATCAGACAGTCCATAATTTGAACCCCTGTCCTTTAGAGCCTAAATTAGAGCCAAATTGTTCTTTGAATATACAAAAATATAGAGTAGAGAATGGACTCCTAACAGGGAAAGAGGAAAGCATAGTATAAGAAAAGGTACCAGAGGGGACGGGGGTAGGTGGTTTGTATAACTAACTAGAATAATTATTCTGACTGAAACAATAATAAGGGTTAACATATATTCTATTTTCCTGAGACAATCCCATTTGTACCATGGACCAGAATACCCAACAAAAGAAATGCGGGCACACAAGCAGTCAACAGACGGTGCTCCTCCAAGACTCAGGAGCAGATTAGAATTGAAGCCATTCAACCAAACTACCTGATACCATAATCAAAGCCCCAAGGGCACCAAAGAAGAAAAAAGCAAAACGATCCATCCAAAGGACAACTACTTCAAAGACTGAAGGAACATCCACCTACACAAATGAGAAAGATCTAATTTGTGACTCAAAAAAAGAATGAAAAGGAATGAACAAGCCCTCTGAGAATATGACAGTCAGACAAGAATAATAATTTTTAAAAAAGAATGAAAAGGAATGAACAAGACCTCTGAGAAATATGGGATTATGTAAAGTGACCAAATCTATTGGTGTCCCTGAAGAGATGGTGTATTAGGGTTCTCTTAGAGAGACAGAACATATATATATATATATATATATATATATATATATATATACTCATATATGTGTGTGTGTATATATATATAAGTTTTCTAAGTATTAACTTACATGATCACAAGGTCCCACAATAAGCTGGGGGAAGCTGAGGAGCAAGGAGAGCCAGTCTTTGAGTCCCAAAATGAAGAACTTTGAGTCTTATGTTTGAAGGCAGGAAGCATCCAGCACAGGAGAAAGATGTAGGCTCAGAGGCTAGGCTCGTCTCTCCTTTTCACATTTTTCTGCCTGCTTTACATTCACTGGAAGCTGATTAGATTGTCCCCACCAAATTAAAGGTGGATCTGCCTTCCCCAGCCCACTGACTCAAATGTTAATCTCCTTTGGCAACACCCACACAGACACACCCAGGTACATGCAATGACACCCATAGGCTCAAAATAAAGAGATAGTAACTAGGTGATGAAGTAATCTGAAAACCAAACCCCCAAGTCACAATTTGACCTATGTAACAACCTATACATGTTCTTTAAACATGTGTTTTATTTTTAAAATAAAAAAAGTTTTTTAAAACATCTCTCAAAATCATACAATTACATGGAAATTAAACATGCTACTGAGAGACTTTTGGATAAACAATGAAATTAAGACAGAAATCAAGATATTATTTGGAACTATTGAAAACAATAATCCAACGTACCAGAATCTCCAAGACACAGATAAAAAGTGTTAAGAGGAAAGTTTACGGCACTAAATGCCCACATCTAAAAGTTAGTAAGCTCTCAAACTGAAAACCAAACATCATCCCTGCTGGAACTAGAAAGACAAGAGTAAACCAGCCCAAAGCTAGCAGAAGACAAGAAATAACCAAAATCAGAGCTGAACTGAATGAAACTGAGATGCAAGAAAACATACAAAAGATCAGCAGAACCACAAATTGGTTCTTTGAAAGAATTAATAAGACTAATAGGCCACTAGTAGCCAAATAAAGGTGAAAGAGGGAAGACCCAAATAAACACAATCAGAAATAACAAAGGAGACGTTACCACTGACACCACAGAAATACTAAGAAACAAAAAAACCTTTGCTGATGGTTACGAACACCATTATGCACACAAACTGAAAACCTAGAATAAATAAATGAATTCCTGTAAGCATAAAACCTCCCAATATTTATCCAGGAAGAAATTGAAACCCTGAACACACCGGTAATCAATTCCAAAATTGAATCAGTAACAAAAAGCCTTTTTACCAGAAAAAGTCCTAAGAAGAGTTGGTACCAGTCCTACTGAAACTATTTCAAAAAATGGAGGGGGAAGGACTCCTTCCTAACTCATTCTGTTAGTCCAGCATAATTCTGATACCAAAACCAGGTACAGACACAACAAAGAAAGAAAACCTCAGTCCAATATCCCTGATAAATATAGATGCAAAAATCCTCAACAATATACTAGCAAGCCAAATCCAGCAGCACATCAAAAAGCTAATTTACCATGATCAAGTAGGCTTTATCCTTGGGATGCAAGGTTGGTTCAACATATGCAAATCAATAAATGTTATTCATTACATAAACAGAGCTAAAAACAAAACAAAAACCACATGATTATCTCAATAGATGCAGAAAAGGTTTTCAATGAAATTTAACATCAAGCTGGGCATGGTGGCTCATGCCTGTAATCCCAGCATTTTGGGAGGCTGAGGCCAATGGATTACGTGAGCTCAGGAATTTGAGACCAGCCTGAACAACATGGTGAAACCCCATCTCTACTAAATATACACAAAAATTAGCTGGGGGTGGGGGTGCGAGTCTGTAATCCCAGGTCCTCAGGAGGCTGAGGCAGCAGAATCACTTGAACCTGGGAGGTGAAGGTTACAGTGAGCAAAGATTGTGCCACTGCACTCCAGACTAGGTCACAGAGTGAGACTCCATCTCAAAAATAAATAAATAAATAAATGTAACATCATTTGATGTTTAAAAACCCTCAACAAACTAGTCATTGAAGGAACATACCTCAAAATATTAAGAGCCATCTATTACAAACCCACAGCCGACATCCTACTAAATGAACAAAAGCTGGAAGCATTCCCCTTGAGAACCAGAACAAAACAGGTATGTCCACTCTCACCACTCCTATTTAACAAGGTGCTGGAAGTTGCAGCCAGAGCACTCAGGTGAGACAAAGAAATAAAAGGCATTCAAATAGGAAGTCAAAGTATTCCTTTTCTCAGACAATATTATTTTATACCTAGAAAACCCCATAGCCTCTGCCCCAAACTCCTAGAGCTGATAAACAACTTTAGCAGATTTTCTGAATATAATATCAATGTATGAAAATCGGTAGCATTTCTATACATCAACAACACCCAATTTGAGAGCCAAATCAAAAATGCAATCCTATTCACAACAGCCACACACACAATCACACAAAAATATTTAGGAATGCTGCTAACCAGAGAGGTGAAATTGCTCTACAATGAGAATTACAAAATACTACTAAGAGAAATCAGAGACGACAAAAACAAATGGAGAAACATTTCATGCTCATGAATACGAAGAATCAATATTGTTCAAACGGCCATATGGCTCAAAGTAGTTTACAGCTTCAATGCTGTTTCTAACAAATTGCCATTACATTTTTTACAGAATTAGAAAAACAAAAAACTATTATAAAACTCATATGGAACTAAGGAGAGCCCAAACAGCCACAGCAAAAAGAACAAAGCAAAAGCATCATACTGCCCAACTTCAACCTACCCTATAGGCCTACACCCTAACCAAGGCAGCATGGTACTGGTACAAAACAGATATATGGACCAATGCAACAGGATAGAAAACTCAGAAATAAAGGCACATGCCTACAGGCATCTGATCTTCCACAGAAGCAAGCAACGGGAAAGGACTCCCTATGCAATAAATGGTAATGAAATAACTAGCTAATCATATGCTGAATATTGAAACTAAATCCCCTGCTTTCACTATATACAAAAATCAACTCAAGATAAATTTTAAAATTACATTTAAGGCCTAAAATTATAAAAGCCTTAGCAGAAAAACTAGGAAATATAATTCTGGACATAGACCACAGCACAGATTTCATGAACGTTAGCTCTTTTAATAGATAAGCCAATCTTGAGAGATAAGATCTTAGGCAAAGAAACTTAGGCAAAACTTAGGCAAAGTAAATTTAGGCAAAGCAAATCTGAGCAATATTCTAAAGGCTAAGCAGCTGCAGAGCCAGGATTTCCATAATATTAAAACTATGAAGAGGTGAGACTTCTACTTAAAAAATTTTGATGCTCAACTGGGGTTGCAGCTGCTTACGTCCCTGGAGTAACTCTGTACAACATGTCATCCACGAATCACCTATGTTAACTGTGGGACTTGTTGAGGATGCAGATTCTGGGGACTATCGTCTCAGATACTCCTGTGGGGAGGTACTGAGACTCTGAATGTTTAACAATTTAATCTCAGTATCTGGGGACAAAGATGTGCCTTATTGTTTGAGACCGCAAAGAGAGGTGGCTGACAAGAAAAATTCAGGCTTGGAGAAACTGATTCACACAAGGACATGTAACCACACTGGGCCCACTCTGCTATCCTGTCCACCTGGCATTGAAGGACAAGAGAAAGGTGATGAAGCAGGCACTTCTCCAGTCACTTTGTTCCAATCATTTATTTGATAGCCTGTATTAGTTGGGGAGATCATCTGGTTGACTGTTTACTTGTTAATAGTGTATATATTCCTGACTGGAAAATAACCTCTTGGAAGGCAAGGACTGTCATGGTATTGTTTGTCACCAGTGCCTGGCACAGAGGAAGCACTCAGTGAACACTGGACAGATGAATAAAAGAATGAATGAGTGAACAACTTACAAGACTGTCAGGCTTTATTTCTTTCTGCCTAAGTATGATGTTTATTATAAAGATTTGGAGCTTTGCTAGCTGCAATAGGCTCCACCCTTTTATTCATTCTTCCCCTAAGGAGGCAGAGGGATTCAACTTACTGGTAAATTTGGGAAACATAAATCACAGCAGGTATGATCAGCTCAGCCCATCCCTTCTTCTCCCTGAAAGTGTGCTTTCTGACACCACATTCTACTGCTCCTCCTTCAGGGGCAGACTCTTCCCAGCCTGGTGTCTGCCTCTATGGAAGGCGACCTATAACCCTGTAGGTAATTTAGTCTAATCCTCATGTTTAGACAGCAGGCCTACTCCAAGATACACAGTCCAGCTATGTCTTTATCAGTAATGAAGAGGAAGCTTAGTGCTCTATTGGCAAAGGTCTTTTTTTTTTTCCTTCATCAATCTGTTCAGAACCTGAGTGGGGAAGAGAAATGTTATTTATCAGATAACTTCAGAAACTCACATCACTCTAGGACTATAAAATAACCTAACAGAGTCCAAATGCTCTTTAAAGAGTTAAACAAGTTGGAAAACTCATTTTCTGGGAGCAGTAGGTGCTAGAGGGGAGAGCTCAGGAGTCAAAACCCAAGACACCAACCCCAGCATTGCTAGTTACCTGCTGTGGTCCAAATAGAGCATTTGACCTCTAAAAGGCTCAATTTTGTTTTTGCTAAAAGCAAGATGTTAACTCCTGCTAGCACTGTTGTGACAATCAAATAAACCTACATTAATGGAAGCACTTTGTTAAATGAATAGCCATATATATGTTCAAGGGAATCATTATTTTTATTGACATAGAAAGATGCTACAGAGTTTCATTATCATTGTTGACTTAAATGCAATGATTACACTCTTACTCTGAGCAGACACACATAAAATATTATGCATGTTTCTCTGGTGTACCTCAAGCTCCGTAAATGGATTCATTATAATAAAAAGTTTTTTTCTGGCCTTGGATATAGAGATGCATTTCACTTGAATTGTCTAAAATGCTGCCATTTTTCTAAATATGGAATGGGTAATGTTTTTCCATGCTTATACCTGAATGTGATTTGACTCTTTTTACATTTCTTTAATATGTTAATTCCTTTTATAAAAAGCTGTCCATTGATAAGTTTGTCCACTTCTAATTTCAGAAAGCACAGTTTACAATGGAGACCTCATGAGAATTTAAACCCATTACTGCATCATTGCACATTTTACATTTTAGACCAGAAAAAAACTTTATTGAGAGCAGTATTTTATTATTTACAAAGAATATGGGTTTTGAAGTACTGGTTCCCAGTTACTATATTACAACTTAGTAGCTTGTGTTATGTCAGGCAAGTCACCTAACCTCTTGGAGCTTTGGTTTCTTTACCTTTAAAAGATACATGTGAAAATTGAATATGATAAGGTATTTCAAACTAAAAATAAAATATGTATTAGAAATCCCCAAAATAACTTAATCCCCAACCCTTGGCCACTGGGTAAAAATCAACTTGTGATAATAGAAATCTGAATTTTATGGCTTAAGCCCATAGAGTAAAAAACAGTAAGAGAAGTCTAAATGCATAGAATTCTGTTGACGGGGATCTCTGGATTATTTTCTAGAACAGTCAAGAGTTGCATAAATTTGACACCACTGGAGAAGTAGTTTTAAGTTTTAAGATGTATTGAATGATCATTAGGCTTAGTAGGCTTACCATCAGTTTTAAGACATATTCAACTAAACCCTCTTAGGAAACCCTCAAAAATCATTTCAGCCAGCTGGAAAGTAATTTTAATTCTTTCAGATGATAATGGAATAATTTGGAATCTTTTTACTTTTGATGCCCACTATGTGGCCAAACCTTATTAATTGTGGAAAATTGAGAAAAGGCTCATTCCAAATAAACATCTATGATATGGTTGGCTGAGGAATAGAAAACACCAGCCAAGTGGCTCATTATGGAGTAGATCCTACAAACCCAGGGGTGCTGTATGAACTTAGGCCAAGTCAGAGGGCTGGAGAATGGAATGCTTTGGATATGAGAGGGTGTGTGCCAGGGAGCCCAGTGCAGAAGGGGAAACAACAGCACTGAAGAACTCTACTTTTCCTTCAATAACAATTTCATTCTTCAAATAAGTGAACAAAGAGAAGGCTGAGTGTGGTTGAGAAAGGAAATATGGACTCAGATTTCGGTGTTTGAAGAAGCTTTTGAGGAACGCGTCTCTATTCCTCACCCAAGTTCCAAATAAAATAACATAACAGATACAGGAGTCAGGCAGATGGGGATGGAAATTTTCACCTATTTTAATACAATTAGGAAACTTAGTTTATTTTAATAAACTTAGGAAACTTGGTTTAGGTGTAAGGTTAAGAAGGCTTCTGAATATTTTATTTGAAAATTACACTTCACTCCCTGTCTGTGTCCCAGCCACACAGGGCTATCCACTGTGACGTCAGTTGAGCAGGTCGGACACCCTCTGCTGAGTAATGATGCGTGTGGCCTGGAAGTCTTTTATTCCATCTTAATGGCTAACCTGTTACATTGGGCTGGGTTGGGTAAGGCATTCTGGCTTTTTTGTGGGGTTTTTGTTTTTAAAGAAACACTCAAAATCATCCTACAAAAAAAAAAGAAAGAAAATTACACTTCAAATATTTTATTTTAAAAATTACAGTTCCTGAAATGATGGGCCAATTCTACAGAAAAAAAAGAGGAGCTCTGCTGTTTGTTGCAGAGGCCAAAACAGATGAAAATTTGTGCTCAAGGAAGGCATGTTGCAGGTATGATTGCTTCTTGTGGCCGACCTACAAAGCTTCTTTGACTCTACCTGCTCTATCACCTCCAACCCCACAGACTAGTCACACAGCTCTTCCAGCCTGACTTCATAATGTGTCTCCAGGGCCTCCAGTTTCCATTGCTACCACAACTGCTGTCATTCAGGCCTTTCTCTAGACTAGTGCATCAGAGTTGCCTCCAATTTCTCCTCCTGCTGAACTCGAGGCTTTTCAGCCTCCTCTCCTATCACAGCCCCTCTCTTGGCACTTTACCCTGCTGCTAATATACCACTTATCATCAGCAAAATGCCAATCTGCATCATGTCTCTGTGCCTTTGCACATGCTGGTCTCTCTCCTGGGAGTACGATGATAGCCTCTGCTACCTTCATTTATTCCACCTTGTTTTTCTGAATCCATCCCAGATATGGTTTCTTGCAGTTGTTTCCACTGTAATTCATCATTCCCTTCTCTGTACAATCCCTGTACTTTCACATGCTCTTTTCATTGCGTTTGCTATCCTGAACTGTAAGTATGTGTGTACTTGCCTCTCTCCACTACAAAATTCTGAGTTTCATGAGGACTGGAATCACATCTTCTTCATGTTTATATTTGCAGCATTTAAAACGGAGCTCAGTAATGCTGAAGGAATTGAATCAAATGGAATGTGCTATCTGAACACTATGAGGCATGACTTCATTAAGCAAGTATAGGGAGGATTTCCATCAAGCCTGAATCATAAAGGAGATAGTTTTTTTTCTTGCTTCCAAATGCACTAGGGAGCTATAACCCACCAAATTATTGCTATGCATGAAAGTATAAGCTCATGACTTTAAATTCTGCTCTGTAGCTGATGCCATATAACTCAAATGAATCCCCATTTTGCACCATCTGTTAATAACCATTCCATGTTCTTATTGCTATAGACAAAAGGGAAGAGACAGGTAATGCTATGGAGAATGTCACAAAGAAGAAAATGTATATGTTTTGGCAAGATTGAGTATTCAGAGGTGAATTTTTCTGGGCAGATTAAATCCACTGTCTTTTCAGTGGGAGTTATGAACCCTCTGTGGCAGGAGAACTAAGAATTTGAGATCCAAAGCACTAATGAATTTTTCATGTAACAATTTTCGTTACTGTGAAGGGAAGAGGATGTATAGTCAGTTCAGGGTTCTCATGAACTTCTTCTGAAAGGAGGATAATTGGGAAGGCATTTGAAAGTTTTCCTTTAGCTATGAAGGGTCTTGGCTAAATTTAAAGTTCTCTGCTCAGGGATGAACCAAGATAACTGTGGGGAAATGTAACTGGGTATTGAGGAGGCATTTTCAGTTTATGTGACTGCCAAAAATGTTTCTTCATTAAACTCAGCACTGCATGCAGTGCTGGACAGGGAAAAACCTTGAAAGTTATGTAAGCAAACCTATTTTGTAGATAAGGAAATTGAGGCCTAGAATGAAGTCAGATACCATGATTATTGCAGATGGCTTCTGTAGGTGGGAATTATTTTCTTGTCTTTTTCTTTTTTCCCAGATAGTAGACATTTCAACTTCAATTTGAGCTTAACAAATGTAAAACCTATTAGCTGAAGAAACCTTCTGATTAGTTCTCATGTATGACTTGACAGGCATTGAACAACAGGGCACATCTCTCTTGGCTCTGCCATATCCATATTGCTTTGATTGCCAGACTCCGCATGGTGAGAAGAAGGCTGTCCACAAGGAGAGGGCTGTACCCTCTTAGATTCATGCCCAATAGAAAAAGTGCCTGCCTTGCTCAGCAGTCTTAGTAGAAGTCTTGTTGCATCTTGTAGACTTCAAATGAGTCCTGTGTCCATACCTGAAACAGCCATTGCAGTTAAGAAAGCGTAATGTTCTGATCATCCAAAGCAGAGTCACATGCCCACCACTAAAGTTTGATGGGAAATCACTACCAATGGAAGCACATGGACTGGGAGTAGAAAAGAAGGTGGTTCTTCAGAATAGAATTAGAGTAGATTTAACTAAAATAGGGATGAATGGATGCAGGAGAGAGATAAATGCTGCCTGTCACACTTGCTAGCCAGTTTTTCTCTTCCCATTCTCATCACTTGCACTCCGCTCATACTTTAAATTCTTAAAATCCATTATTCTGAATGCAACCTAAATGATCTCTCTAACATAAAAATCTCACTTGAAACACATCAAGGGCTATTCATTGCCAAAGAGAAATATGGAGTTAGTGAAGTATTCAATCTTTCTATGGCCTTGACCACTCACATGGTCTCTCTACGACCTAGTCTAGGCTCTTCAAGATTCACCTCAGCTCCAGCTACTTCCTGCCTCACCCACCTTCCTTTTCTTACTGATCCTCCTAGAGTCAGCTAAGGCATCATATGCTCCAGGAAATCTTTCTGGAGCTCCAGCTTAAGTTCCTATTTCCAGACCACCCTCTTCATCTCCAGGCATTCTACTCACTTCTTTGCATTGAAATGTTGCTTATGTCTGTTGCTTTTTCTAGTCTATTTGCTTCTTAGGGTCAGAAGCAAGTTTTATTTATCTACAGAGTGTTAAAAACCTTACACAGTGCCTGACACAAGAGAATGTTTAATCAATATTTGCAACACTGAGCTCTCTTGAACTATTGATAAAGCCAACATCGTGTTCTGGAAAGAATTTGGAGTCTGGAAACAGGCTTTGAAGTGAACTCTGGCCTCCATCAACTCCCTGTGTGGCATTGGGAAAGTTCTTTATCTCTTAGCTTCAATTTCTTTACTAGTAAGATGGAAGAGTTTTTCTTTACCTTGAAGGTGTATTGTGAGATCATACAGAGCGCTCAGCACAGTTCCAGGTATATAACAGGTGCTCAGGAACTGTATTACATTGCTGGGCATAGAATTCACAGCCCCTGAGGCAACTCACAGCACCCATGAACCTCACAACAAGTTTCTCTGTGTCTCCTGATTCTGATTGTAGCAAATTCGATCCTCACCGACATATTTGTTTGTTATCTTCTCTACACAGAAATACCTGCTAGGAATCTTCTTGGTATGACTTAATAACTCAGAACAGAGGCTTGGTATAAATGGACAAGTGAATTGCTTAATTCTTGAGTATTTTCTCCTCATCTTCAGGAGATTCCACAGGTAATGAAAGCCCAATACATAAGAGTTAATTTAAGATGAATATCATACCCCAATATCAAAGATTCTTGAAATTTTACTTATTATTTTTGCTGCAAATTCTAATTCTACTTTTTGCCTCTTTTTATGTGTTCATCACAATTGTAATTATTTATAGTACATGCAAGTGCATGTGACAATAGCATTTGACTCATAGTGAGTATTGAATAAATGTTAGTTATTTTAACTTGTCTCCACATTTCAAGAAATAGCCTAAATTTTGGCTTGGTATCAAGAGCTTTACCCCAAGTACTTTCAGAAATGTGGGCTCTGTCCTCAGATAATCACTTTTCTTTAACTCCTTGTGTTTTATTCACCAAAGAATCCTTTCACTTCAACTCCCTGGCTGTCTTTATTGCCAATTGCCTGCATTGTTTACAGTGCCTACTTAACTCATTTATTTAATTCTGAACTTGTCTCCTAAATATCTTTATTCCTTGCCACTTGAGAGATTTTTTCGAAATACAAACGTGATTATTCACGCATGCACCAGCTAAGAGGTCTCCGGTAGCTCTCAGAGCCTATAGAACAGAGGCAAACTAGCAGAACATTACAAAATCTGGATGCTTTTCATCATTTCTGCTATCTTTAAAACCTTATTCTTTCCTCTCCTGATTCTTGCCTTAATGATTTCTCAAAAATGCTGTGGTTTTGGCCTTTTTAATTTTGTTACATAATTCCTCCTCTGTTTAGAACGCCTTTTCTCACCATCTGTGTCAGATTGACAAACTCATTTGTACCTTTTTAAGACAGCTCAAGTATCACCTGCTTTTATTAACTTTCTTCACCTTTCAATAATGACCAGATTCTTGTTTTTTGTCCTCTCCAGCTTCTTGTATTTGTAATATTGAATTAGTCCATGACTTGTTAATTCTTTACCATTAGCGCATATAAAATGTGGCATATGGTAGACCTTCAGTATATATTTGGTGAATTATTAAACTGAATGAAAGTGGTTCTTTTGTTAAGTCTGGTCCTCAGTATTCAGGATGTTGGAAAGAGGTGTGATGGGAATAGGGGTTTTTATGGGTCTGTGGCTATCAGCCTTCAAGCCTAATTCTCTTTAGGAGTATGTGAGTCAAAACAAAACCCTACAAGTATCCTTGCAATTTCATTTAAAAAGGACAAGGAAACACAGCTTCTGTGATAGAAATAAAGAAATACAAGCCTTTATTGTATTTCTCAAGACATGAGATTATTTATTTATTTATTTATTTTTGAGACAGAGTCTCACTCCGTCACC
Organism: Aotus nancymaae; assembly: GCF_030222135.1. Taxonomy (NCBI): domain Eukaryota; kingdom Metazoa; phylum Chordata; class Mammalia; order Primates; family Aotidae; genus Aotus; species Aotus nancymaae. The sequence continues at coordinate 79,554,302 of NW_026988450.1, read as the reverse complement.
CAGGCTGTAGTGTGGTGGCACAATCTCAGCTCATTGCAAGCTTTGCCTCCCAGGTTCAAGTGATTGTCGTGCCTCAGACTCCCAAGAAGCTGGAATTACAGGCAGATACCACCATACCTGACTAATTTTTTTTTGTATTTTTAGCAGAGACTGGGCTTAGCCATGTTGGTCAGGCTGGTCTCAAACTTCTGGCCTCAAGTAATCTGCCACCTCAGCCTCCCAAAGTACTGAGATTACAGGCATGAGCCACCATGACTGGCTGAGAACTGAAACAATTTTGAAAGAAGAATAAGGCATAGTAGGCTTTCCAGAGAAAACCAGGTGTGATGGTGACCTAGGGGATCCATACAGTCCTAGCGACTCATGAGAACTGAAGTCTTTGTACATAGATTCATATGACATTGAAGAGAAAGGAACCAAACTTTATCTATCACAAATGTCTGAAGTATGAGACAAAAGTTTGCATCAAAAATCTGTGTAGGTACCATTTACCACGAGCTTGAGTCTCACTCCAGGCACTGCATAAAAACAATTACAGGCACAGAAAGCAGACACTCTGTCAGTTGTTATGTAGATCTTACTTTGGGCTATACTTATCTTTACTCACTTAGGTACCACTCAATCTGTGCCCAATTTTGCAAGTGTGAGCTTTGATATATGAATCCAGGCTTTTAACTAGAACCTTCCCTCAAGCATTTGTACCAAATGTCTTGTAGGAATAATGCATGGCATTAAAATTATTGAACTTTACCTTGGAAATGAGTCTCAGAAAACAACAGAGGAAAAAGTAAGAAAGAGGGAACAAGGAGAGAGGGAAGTAATATTTATTGGCTTGTTAAATGTCAGATATGTTGCAAACAGTTTCAATTATGTGAAGAGGTATTTTACACTAATGAGATTCAGTTTGAGGGTCAAAAATTAAAGTTACTTTTCAGCAGGGGAGAATCTTGGATTCAGTTCTAGATCTTCTATTTCCTAGTTCAATATTATTCCTATAATTAATCAAAAAAGAAGCAAATGTGAAGAGCGTAGGGGGGTAGAGAGAGTAAGAGAGAAAAAGAGAGAGAAAATGAAAATTCTGTAACTTTATTGGAGATCCTATAACTAAATTTTCCTTGTCTGGGTGGTTCTAATAATCTTTTCTTTTCCTTTTTTCTTTCTGAAGGCAGAAGGGCATATTCTGAATGAAGATGTCTGCACGCAAACTCTCTGCCACCTTTCCCACACAACGCAGAGGACTGATGGTAACTGACAAAACTGCTGCATCTCTTCTCTCACCTTCCCTTTCCTCAAAGAATTCCAAAAGAACAAAGACTTTTTTCCTAAAATAAGACATTAATCCCTTCATGGTTTTGGAAGATTTAACTGAAATATAAGCTCTTAAGTAGGCAGTATTTCTTTTTTCTTTTTTCTTTTGAGATGGAGTCTAACTCTGCAGCCCAGGCTGCAGTGCAGTGTCGTGGTCTCAGCTCCCTGCAACTTCCGCCTCCTGGGTTCAAGCAATTCTCCTGCCTCAGCCTCCTGAGTAGCTGAGATTACAGGCACACGCCACCATGCCTGCTAATTCTTTTGTATTTTTAGTAGAGACAGGGGGTTCCCCATGTTGGCCAGGCTGTTCTTGAACTTCAGGCCTCAAGTGATTCACCTGCCTTGGTCTCCCAAAGTGTGGGAGTTACAGGCGTGAGGCACCGGACTCAGCCAACTGGTAGTATTTCTTGTTCATGGTTGTATCTCCATTGCCTCATATACCAATTTGAGGACAATGTAGGGCCAAAAGATTGTTTTTTAATGCATGAATGAAAAGGAAGTTATATAAGTAACAATAACATATTCTTGGATTTTCCCATCTTTTTTGAGCCCTCTCTGTCTCTTTGTTTCTCAGCCTCTGTCTCTGTCTCTCTCTCTCTGGTTCTTCTGTCTTATAGGTCTCCAGAAGGCCACTTCTTCCAACTCTGAAATACACAACTGAGCTTGCTTTTGTTTTTCTTCTTGATGCAGCCAGCAAGTCCAGCATTCACTAAGAGAACCTTACTGAACACCAACAGGTAATGGAATAGGACCGAGATGACTAACAGAATTACAGAGTTATGGCTCAGGCACTCCCTGTCTGTACCCCAGCTATAAGTAAATAGAAAAACTGCTCAGCCACATGGCCCAGCTGCCTGCTTTCCCTAAAACTCAATATGCTTCAGCATAACGTTATTATTTTGTCTTTTCCTACTGTTCCCCGCCCTTATATGTTTTCGGTAACTTGGACACTATCTGAGGCAAATCCAGAGAAATCCCTTCTCTACATCTGGAGCCTCACTCCTATTTCAGCACTGGAACCCAATGTGAAGGAAAGTTGCATTCAGAGTCCATTGGTAAATATCCCAGTGAACAAATTATCTCCGTGCATTATCTTCTTGTGTGTGCATGGACACAAGAAGTTGAAGTGGCCTGTTAGATGTACCACTCAGATTTTCCTACAAGAGAACTGCTGTGAGAAATGCAGCTGGTTGACAGCATTTTGTTCTACCTTTGAACCTGCCACAGTCTTCACAACAATGCCATGAGATCTCTGAGTGGATCCTGGGTCACAGGCAATGACTCAGCAGGACTATTTCTACTCAACACAGGATTTCTCTTCATGAGAGATATGTTCATTGGCCTGGCCAAGATTTTCTCAGAATTTCCCAGCAATTTGAAGCCTCTTCTACTCAATCACCCTCATTTCCCTCTCTCCTTTTACAGATCCCACATCTGCATTACACCCTGGACTGTCCCTCTGCTTATTCTTTCTCTCTTCACCGTTTGTCTTTTACTGGCATTTCCCCAATACACCTCTTGCACATCTAATTCCATGTTGGTGTCTGTTACTCAGAGATCCCAAATGGACACAAAGTATGTCCTCCAAAAATCACAATTGTTATATCGATGGTGGGTAAAAATATCCATTTCTTTTTTTTTTTTTTTTTTTTGGAGACGGAGTTTCGCTCTTGTTACCCAGGCTGGAGTGCAATGGCGCCATCTCGGCTCACCGCAACCTCCGCCTCCTGGGTTCAGGCAATTCTCCTGCCTCAGCTTCCTGAGTAGCTGGGATTACAGGGACGCGCCACCATGCCCAGCTAATTTTTTGTATTTTTAGTAGAGATGGGGTTTCACCATGTTGACCAGGATGGTCTCGATCTCTTGACCTCGTGATCCACCCACCTCGGCCTCCCAAAGTGCTAAAATATCCATTTCTTATATAACTAGGATATTTGTTTTTATATTCCAAGAGAGTTAAATGAACTCAAAAAGACCTGAGATCAATTTTTTGTATTTTCACCTTATGAGCTGTGTGACTCTGGGAAACACAATAAACCCCCAAGTTAATTTTCAAAATGTGAATGAAAGGGAAAAGATGACCTTCGTTTGTGTTCTTAACTCATCTCAATTAGGAGAATAATTAGGAAAAATGGCAGTATTAGGAAATAATAGAAAGTATAGAAAGTTCCTAGAACATAGATGACAAATCAATATTTGTTCTCACCTTAGATGTATCACTAAGTCAGAGTCTATGTTCAAAAAAATTTTGAAGAAAGCAGAATGTGTGAATCACATTCCTGGATCTGTACTTGGAGCTAGACTACTGGCCCTAGCACATTGTAGCTGTGTGATCTTTGGCAAGTTACCTAACATTTTTGTGCTTCTATTTCTTATCTGTAAAATGGGAATAGTAATGGTTGTATTTCATGGTGTTGTTTTGCAGATTAATGGAATTTACATAAGAACCCAGTGTCGCACATGGTAAGCAGATGTTAGTTTTTGCTACTGCAACTTTCTGAGCCTTTTGCCCTTATTTAGTTGCTTCTCTCTTCTTAATTCTACACCTCCTCCAGAACTGCACCTTGGCAACAGTAATCTTACTAGCAGGATGTCTGGATGCCGATAGCCTTGAATCCCCTCACATCTAACACACACACACACACACACACACACACACAGACACACACACACAGGCACGCACACATACACTCCCTTTTTTTCTCTCTCTCTCTCTTAAAAAAATAGCCCTGTGAATTATAAGTGATAATTTTTATTTTCAAGGTCAAGAGGAAATAAAAAGATACTTGGGATCTAATAGAATTAATATGGCCCCAGGGTATTTCTTAGACCTTCTTTTTAAATAAGAGATAGATGTCAGCTCGTTTTCTTGTGAATTTCTTTTTTCTCTGCAAATTGGAAGCATGTTATCTTGCTAATTAAGATAACTCGTTAACTTGGTTTCAGCCTATCAAAGATTTTATTAAGCACTGCTTTCATATATTTGGCTTTAGATAAAATAGGCCTGCTTCCTAACATTTACAAAACATATTTAAATGTGTGCAGTCTTTTTGACTGCATTCTCTCATTTAAAACTCACAATGCCCTTAAGAGGTAGGGATTTTCATTTCTATTCCATGAATAATGAAACAGACATGCAATGACTGACCTTACATAATTAGTACGAGGCAGAGCATGGGTAAAATCTTCAGTGATTTTACCTATTTTAATTCCTAAACCCAGGCATGGCTTGATTCCCTAACCCTAATTCTAACCCAACTATGCCTGGGTTTGATTCCACTTTAAGTATTAAGTTGGTGCAAAAGTAATTGCACTTTCAGATTGTGAATTTTAAATCATTATAATTGGGCACAAACACATCTTTATTAATAAAAATAGGAACCACTACAATCAACACATTTTTGTCAATTAAAAATGTTTGTTTATTCATGTAGCATAAAAATCCATGCTTTGGGATTTGATGAACTCTTGGAAAGCATTTCCTACATCCTGATGGTTGTGGAAGTGTTTTCCCAGCAAAACGTTGTTGAGATGCTTGAAGAAGTGGTGGTCAGTTGGTAAGAGGTCAGGTGAATATGGCAAGTGAGGCAAAACTTCATAGCCCAATTCATTCAACTTTTGAAGCATTGGTTGTGCAATGTGCAGTCGAGCATTGTCGTGGAAAAGAATTGGGCCCTTTCTGTTGACTAATGCTGGCTGCAGGTGCTTGTATCTCATGGATTTGCTGAGCATACATCTCAGATGTAGTGGTTCCACTGGGATTCAGAAAGCTGTCGTGGATCAGACCTACAGCAGACCACCAAACAGTTACCATGACCTTTTTGTGGTGCAAGTTTTGCTTTGGGAAATGCTTTGAAGCTTCTTCTTAGTCCAGTCACAGAAGTGGTCATTGCCAGTTGTCATACATAAAATTCACTTTATGTGGATCGCACATCACAATCTGATTGAAAAATGGTCTGTTGCTGTTGTGTAAAATAGGAGCTGACACTTTACATGACGATTTTTTAAAATTTTGCTCAGCTCGTGAGGTACCCACTTATTGAGCTTTTTCACTTTTCTAATTTGCTTCAAATGCCAAATGACCATAGAATGGTTGAAACTGAGTTCTTCAGTAATTTCTCATGTGCCCATAAAAGGATCAGTTTCTACGATTGCTATCAACTGGTCGTTGTCAACTTCTAATGGCTGTTCACCGTGCTCCTCATCTTGAAGGCTCTCATCTTCTTTGCAAAACTTCTTTAACCACCAAAGCGCTGTAGGTTTGTTAGCAGTTCCTGGACCAAATGTGTTGTGTTGTTGATGTTGTGAGTTGTCTTTGCTGCTTTATGATCCATTTTGAACTTGATTTAAAAAAATCACTTGAATTTGCTTTTTGTCTAACATCATTTCTATAGTCTAAAATAAACATTAAACAGCAAGTAATAAGTCATTAGCAAAAAAAAATTTTTTTTTTCACCTAGGAACTGCAGAAAAAAGAAAGAAAAAAAGGAAAAGCACAATGAAAAGACCTGTCAAGGAGCAATGGGGTGTGGGCATTAGGCATAGCTGGGCTTGATCATAGAATCATGATATTTTATTTTTAAGTGAAAAATGACTGCAGAGATGGCCAGTTGTTCTTCTTATCAGGTTGGAAGAGACAAAGATGCAAAGGATCATTATTTAGAACAATGCTTCCCTAAAATAATGGTATCTTGTTGATATCGTTCAGGTATGTCCCCACTCACATCTCATTGTGAATTGTAACTACCACAATTCCCACATGTCATGAAAGCAACCTAGTGTGAGGTAATTCAATCATGGGGGTGAGTCTTTTTTGTGCTGTTCTTGAAATAGTGAATATGTCTCATGATATCTGATAGTTTTAATAAGAAGAGTTGCCTTGCACAAACTTTCTGTCTTTGCCTGCTGTCATCCATGTAAGATGTGACTTGCTCCTCCTTGCTTCCCACCATGATTGTGAGGCCTCCTCAGCCACATGGAATTGTAAGTCCATTAAACCCTTTTTCCTGTATAAATTATCTAGTCTCAGGTATGTCTTTATTGGCAGCATGAAAACAAACTAATATACTTGTTAAAATTTAAATCCTATTCAGTAGGTCTGGGGTGCAGCTTAAAAAGTCTGTGTTTTTAACAAGCTCACAGGTGATGATGGTCTTGCAAATTCTTGGACCACATTTTTAATAGCACAAGTTAGAACAAAAGTTAAAACCTTAGCTTTTTATTCATTGATTTTCTGGCCTTGGACAACTTAATTTGGTCACTGTTCCTCATTTTCTCACCAATAAGGTGGAAATGATAGTAATACCTACTTCAAATTGTTATTGCAAGTAACATAAATTTAATATAAGTCTGGTTCTTAGTAAGTGTTCAGCTAAACTTTAGCTATAATTATTGTTATGAATATACTGTAGTAAGAAGAACAGTCTTGTAGGAACCAGTATCAGGGTAAAGTGTTGGTGCTTATGGTTTGGCTGTGTGCCCACCCAAAATCTCATCTTCAGTTGTAAGCCACATAATCCCTGTAATCCCCACATGTCAGAGGAGAGACCAGGTGGAGGTAATTGAATCATGGTGGTGATTTTCCCCATGCTGTTCTTGTGATAATGAGTGAGTTCTCAGAAGATCTGATGGTTTTATAAGTGTTTGGTAGCTCCTCCTGCATTCATTCTCCCTCCCGCCACCTTGTGAAGATGCCTTGCTTCCCCTTCACCTTCTGCCATGATTGTAAGTTTCCTGAGGCCTCCCCACCCATGCAAAATTGTGAGTCAATTCAACCTTTTTTCTTTTAAATTACCCAGTCTGAGGCAGTACTTTGGCAGTGTAAGAACAGAAAAATACAGTTGGTTATTGGAAAAAAATTAAATAACCTGGGTTTGGAAAAACACATTTTTTCTACTTTTTTATGTTGTGGTAAAATACACATAACATGAAATTTACCATCTTAACTATTTTACAATGTACAGTTCAGTAATCTTTGGGGAAAAGATTTCAGTCTTTCACCATTGAGTATGATGGTAGTCATAGGAATTTCCATATTGCTTCTATTATATTAAGGTAGTTTACTTCAGTTTCTAGTTTGTTGAAAGTTTTTATCATGGAAGTTTGATAAATTTTGTCAAGTGTTTTTTCTATATCAACTGAGATGATCATGTGTTTTCTTTTCCTTTATTCTGTTAATTTGATGTGTTACATTTACCAATTTTTACATATTTAACTATCCTTGCATTGTGGGAATAAATCCCATTTAGTCATGGTGTTTAATCCTTTCAGCATGCTGCTGAATTTGGTTTATTAGTATTTTGTTAAAGATATTTGCATCCATGTTGATAAGGGATGTTGGTCTATAGTGGGTTTTTTTTTTGTAGTGTTTTTATCTGCTTTTGGTATCATAGAATAAGTTGTATAGATTAAGTACACACACACACACACACACACACACACACACAACTTAATTATTTTTCAGAAATGGGCTCTCATTCTGTTGCCCAGGCTGGAATACAGTGGTGTGATCTTAGCTCTCTCAGCCTTGTATTCCCAGGCACATGCAATCCTCCTGCCTCAGTCTCCTAAGTCACTGGGATTATAGGTGTGAACCACTGCACCTGGCTCAGGCTATTTTTGATTATTTAGTCAATCTTCTTACTAGTTATAGATTTATTCAGAGTTTTCATTTTCAGCTTGTGATTTAATCTTTGTAGGTTTTTATTTCTAAAAATTTCTTTATTTCATCTAGGTTATCTACTTTGTTGGCATACTATTTTTCATAGTACTCTCTTATAATCCTTTGTATTTATGCAGAACCACTAGTAGTGTCCCAATTTTCATTTTTGATTTTAGTTATTTGAGTCTTCCTTCTTGTTTTCTTAGTTCATCTAACTAAATGTTTGTCAATTTTGCTGATCTCATCAAAGAAACAATCTTTGGTTTTATTGATTTTCTTTATTGTTTTTCTATTCTCCATTTGATTTATTTCTACTCTAATCTTTATAATTTCCTTCCATCTGCTAACCTTAGGTTTGTTTTTCTGTTTCTAGTTCCTTAAGTCATAAAATTGTGTTTTTGATTTAAGATTTTTCCTGTTATTTTAATGTAAGCATTTATGGAGTAAATTCTCCCCCTGAGCACTTTATCCTATGAGTTTTAGTATGTTGTGCTTTCATATTTATTCATCACCAAGTATTTTCTGATTTCCTTTGCTACTTCTTTGATCTATTCATTAAGAGTGTGTTGTTTAATTTGCACAATTTAATGCATTTTTCAATTTTACTTTGGTAATTAATTTCTAACCTCATTCTGTTGTAGTCAGAGAAGATACTTTGTATGTTATTTATCTTTTAAAATCTATTGAGATTCATTTATGGCCTAACATATAATCTATCTTGGAAAATGTTCCATGGGCATTTGAAAAGAATGTACATATGATACTGTTGTTGTTGAGTATTCCACATATGCCTATTAGGTCTAATTGATTTATTGTGTTGCTTAACTCCTCTGTTTATTTATCTTATATCTGTTTGTCCTATACATTATTGAGATGATGATCTTAATACTCAGTAATTGGTATAGCCACCAACTATTATTACAGAACCATTTCGATCTTCAATTCTGTTCTTGCTTTATATATTTTAATGGTCTGCCACTATGTACACAAATGTCTATAATTGTTATATCATCTTGCTGTATTGTCGTTTTTTTAATATATAATGTCTTTCTTTTGCATACACTTTTTTGATTTAATGTCTATTTTGTCCAATATTAGTATATCCGTCCCTGCTCTCTTTTGGTTACTATGTTCATGGAATATACTTTTTCATCTTTTCACTTTTAATGTGTTTGTATCTTTGTATCTAAGGTAAGTCTCTTATGGAAAGAATATAGTTAGATGATGTGTTTTATTCATTTTCCCAATCTCTATATTCTTATTGGAGTATTTAATTCATTCACATTTAAAGTAATTACTGATAAAGAGGAGCTTACTTTTATAATTTTATTATTTGTTTTCTATATGCTTTATAGTTTTTATTGTCCCTCATTGCATCCCTGTCTTTTGTGTTTAGTAGATTTCTTGCAGTAAAGCGTTTAAGATGGTATATATCTCTAAATTTATGCCATCTTAACTTCCATAACATTCAAAAACTCTGCTTTTTTACAGCATTGTTTCTGACCCTTTCAGTTGATGTCACAAAATTATCAACTTTATATATTGTGTGCCCAGAAACATAAACTAATAATTTTAAAAATGTGTTAGTCTCTTAATATATGTAGAAACCAAAACATGAAGTTACAAACCCAAGTTACAATAATACTAGCTTTTAGATGAATGTTTTCTAAATTACATTAGTCTCTTAAATCATGTAGAAAATGATAAGTGGAGTTAGAAATCATTTTTACAATAATACTAGCTGTTATAATTGCTTGTATAATTACCTTGATTAAGATCTTTATTTCTTTAGATAGCTTCAAGTTATTTCTTAGTGTCATTTCATTTCATCTTTCAGGACTCCTTTAAGCATTTCTTGAAGGGTAGGTCTAGTGGCAACTTTGGTTTATCTAGGAATGCCTTAATTTCTCCCTCACTTACAAAGGATAATTTTGCCACCACTTTGAGTATATTGGCCCACTGCCCTGTGGCCTCTGGAGTTTCTGATGAGAAATCTACTGATAATATTATTGAGGATCTCTTTTATGTGGCAAACTACTTCTGTCTTTCTGCTTTCAAGATTCTTTGTTTTTGTGTTTTGAAAGTTTGGCTATAATGTGTCTTGATGTGGGTTTATTTAAGGTCATCCACATGGAATTTGATGAATTCGAACTTCTTAGATGTTTATATTCATGTCTGCTGTCAAATGTAGGAAGTTGTTTTTAATATTATTTTTAAAAACATATTCTCTTCCCTTTTCTTTATCTCTTCTTATTCTGGAATTCCCACAACATGCGTGTTAGTCTACTTGATGGTGTCCCATATGTCCCCCATAATCTATTTACTTATCATCATCTTTTCTTTATCTTTTTATTACTTCAGACTCAATAATTTCCACTGTCCTTTCATCAAGTGAACTGATTATTTTATCTGCCTGCTCAAATCTGCCTTTTAATGTTTTAAGCAAATTTTTCATTTTAGTTACTGTAATTTTCATCCCCAAAATTTATTTTTTATTTCTTTTTAGGTTTTCTCTTTTTTGATATTCCTATTTTTCATAAATTATTTTGTTGACTTTCTTTATGTCTTCCTTCAGTTCTGTGAGAATTTTTAAGACAGTTGTTTTAAAATCTGTGTCTAGTAGACTTACCATAAGGATTTTTCTAGAGACAATGTCTGTTGATTTCTTTTTGTTGTTTAATTGTGGGGGATGCATAGCTGCCACTGTCCAAGGCTTCCCTGGGAAGTTGCAAGCTTTCAATACACTACAAATTTCCCAAATAGTTATATCAGACAGATTCTGCCAGTGTGATTGTTGTCTCGGTGGAAAGAGAGATTCCTGTGCTTCCTACTGTACCATCTTCCTTTTGATCTTAACTTAAAAAACAAACCAAACTAGAAAGGTGTGCCCACTTAAGTTTCAATATTTCTAAATCTCATTTTTGTCAAGTTTAGAGTGGTATATTAGCCATCTATGGCAACCATATCAAAATATCACAAACTCTATGTGGCTTAAGCAACAGAAATGTATTTTTCACAGCTTTGGAAGCAAGAAATCCATGAACAAAGTGCTGGCAAATTTGGTTTATGATGAGGGCTTTCTTCTAGGCTTGCATATGGCCTCCTTCTCATTGTCTCCTCACATAGTATTTCATCAGTGTGTAAGTGAAGAGAGGGACGTCATTGGTGTCTCTCTTCTTATAATGACACTGGTCATATTGGATTTCAACCTCAACCTTATTATCTCATTTAATGTTAATTACCTCTTTAAATGCCCTCTAAACACAGTCACATTAAGGACTGGGGTTTCAACATACAAATCTGGTGGGGGTGGGAAGGTGCACAATTCAGTTTATAATAAATGGAAATAAAGTTATTCAGTTTTTAGTGTTTTTATAGTGATAAAATGCACAATGTTTGTGTGACCCATAGTCAGCTATCTTTCTTCTCCCATTACTCAATGATGATGCATAAAGCTTAATCTGTAGTCCACCTACATGTTATCTATTAGCAGAGTCAAACAGAGAAGAAAATAGTTACTATGCAATGCTTCCCTAAAATCCTTAGCCCTCTGCCTCAAACACAGAAGCTTTTGAAGATGTTCATTATAGGTCTTCTACAGTTTGTGGGAAAGCAACTTGGTTTACCTTATTGAATGTTAAATCTTGAGGTATGCCAAAATTAAAAAAATATAAATCAATTTTCCCAGAATTCTTTTTCTACAAATTTACTCTAGAGAGAAGTTTCACAAGTATAAAAACAGTGAAGCTACAAGGTGGTTCAGTGTTGCATTTATAAATTAGATTTTATTTTAGTTTTAAAATCAACATATAAAATTTATGTTTTGGAGTGTTTTATAAATTTTGACACATCAGAGAATCATATAACAACTAATAAAGGATACTAATACTAAAAAATAAATAAAATAAAATAATAAAAATAAAATGGAACTGAAGGAAAAAGGATGTTGATCAAAACAGGAGCAATAAACTAAATCATGAGGCACACATGGCACTTAATACCAGGTGGCCATCAAAAAGTGAGATGCGAATGTGAATGATTCTACGTATATGTGTGATGTACGTAAGTAAGAGTGCATGTGTTCTGGGAAACACACAAGAAAGTCAATGAGATGACTGCTGAAATATGGGACTAAAAGGCATTGTTTTAAATTCTTTTCTTCTGTTCTATTTTATTGTTTGCATTTACAATTATAGGAAAATTTAATTTAAAAATAAGAATAAATTAATCAAAAATTTGAAAAAGTACATTATTTTAAATCTAAGTGTTTGGGAGCAAGTATAATATCCAGTATATAGCAGTTTTTAATTAAAAGCTTAATTCTGAGATTATTATAGATACACATGAAGTTGTAAGAAATAATACATGTTATAAAACTATAGTACAATATCACCATTAGGATATTGAAATTTATAGTCACTATAACAGAAAAGTTCCACCACCACAAAGTTCTTGCCTTTTTTTAGCTGCTGTCACCTCCACCCTGCCTCCCCAATCCCTGACCCCTAGTGAAGACCAATATGCTCTCCATTTCTATATTTGTAATTTCAAGACTGCCATATAAACGGATTTACACTGTTTGTGAACTTTTGGGATTAGCATTTTTTTACTCATCATAAACCCCTGGAATCCATCAGAATCATTGCATTAATAGTCTGTACTTTTTATTGGTAATTAGTGTTCCATGGTATAGATATACCACAGTTGTTCAACCATTCATTGTCTGAAAGACATCTGGGTTGTTTCCAAGTTTTGACTATTAAGAAAAAAACTTCTGTAAACATTCACGTACAAGTTTTTGTGTGACCACATTTTTAATTTCTCTGGGATAAATGCCTACAAATGCAGTTGTTGGGATGTATGCTAGTTGCATGCTTAATTTTACTACAGAAATGTTTTCCAGAGTGGCTATAACATTTGAGATTCCCACCAGCAGTGTATGAGTGATCCTATTTCTCCACACTCTCATTATCATTTGGTGGTGTCAACTTTTTACTTGATTCTTATAGATATGGACTAATAACTCATTTTGGTTTTAATTTGGGTTTGATTAATGGCTAATGATGTTGAACATCTTTTCAAGTACTTTTATTTGCTATCTGTATATCCTCTTCAGTGAAATGCTTTTTCATGTCCTTTGCCCATGATTTAATTTGAATGCTCATTTTTCTTTATCATGGAGTTTTTAGATTTTTTTAATTTATTCTAGCTCTTAGTCCTCTGTTGGTTATTTGATTTGAAAATATGTTCCCTTAAATTGTAGGTGTCTTTCATTTCTTTGACATGGGTTTTTGCTGAAGAACATTTTTAATTTTGATGAAAATATTTTATTAATTTTTCTTTTTATCTATCATGCTTTTGGTCAAGTCTGAGAACTCTTTGCCTAGTCATAGATACAAAAGATTTCTCCCATTTATTTTCTTTGAAATTTAAAAATTTTATGTTTTCCATTGAATTCTGTTATAAATTTTGACTTCATTTTTGTGTAAATGGGATGTTTAGGAATAGATCATTATTATTATGGATGCCCAATTGCCCCAGCACTATTTCTGAAGGTTTTGTTTCTTTCATTGAATTGCCTTTGCTTGACTGTCAAAAATTAGTTGTGTATATTTGTGTGGATCTATTTCTAGGTTTTCTGTTCTCTTCCATTGGTCTTTGTGTCTGTTCCTCTGCCAAAACCACACAGTCTAATGCTTGTAGTCATACAGTAAGTCTTAATAGTCAGTAGAGTGATTCTTTCCACTTCAACCTTTTTTGTCTGGATGGTTTAAATTATCCTTAAGCCTATGCCTTTCCACAGAAATTTTAGAATAAGCATGTCTTTGCACACAATTGCACTAAATCTATGAATCAATTTGTGGAGAATTGATATCTTTACTATGTTTAAATTTCCAATTCATGACACAAATCTCTTCATTTATTTAGGTCTTCTTTAACATATTTAACAACATCTTATAATTTTCAGCATAAAGGCTGTATATCTTTTAAGTTTATTCTTAAGTATGTTATTTTCTTTGGAGTGCTTGTAAATGATATGATCTTTGTAATTTTGCTTTCCACATTCATTGTTAGTATGCAAAAATGTAATCAATTATACTGTATATCCAGTGTTTTTAATTAAATTAACCAATAAAAATATTTCTTACTTTGCAGATTCAGATGTCCTCATTCCTCCCAAACGGGAAAACCTAAATTCTAACTGAATTGTCTCAAATTTGAATTTCATTTCACTGGTAATTCAGTTGTCACAGGGAAAGCTTTGTGGTGCACTAAGAAGAAGGTGAACCTAAGTCCAAGAGGTATGAATATGGATTCCAGCTGGCCACATACAAGATTTGTGGCCAGGAAGATGTTAATTCAGTTATCTGATCCCCATTTCTGTGATAATAAAAATAATGACAATGATAAGAGCTATTACAATGAAGCATTTCATGTAAGACAGAGCTTGTTTTAACAGCTTTCCATTTTGCTTGTTTTGGTGTGTGTTTTGATTTGTTTTGTTTTGTTTTGTATTAGCTTGCTGCTAATCCTTTTGGCAGAAAAACTAAGGCTGAACTTATATGAATTTTTTTATCATTTGTCTTTATCTCACGTATTGTGAAAGTTTTTGCTGTAAAATTATCAATGCTTTTGATTACAAGGTGCTTTTTATTACAGGTAAACCTACCCTACTGTGGAACCAGGCAGTCTAACCTCAGCTCATTCTTAGTCACCACGCTCTAGGTATCCTTAGGCTACATGAACTACTGCACATGAAAAGTCTTGAATAGAGTCCTTGGGAAGCATCTTGAGGAAATATTTAACTTCTTCTGAAGATTTTCAGGGTCTGCAGTCTTGGATTTAGAAGTATAATAGAGGTAAAGATGTCAGCCGCTCATCACTGTTGGCATAGACTTGCACACCTGCCATAAAGGTTATTATCACACATTTCTGGAGCTCATTCATGGAAGGTGGTGTGATGCCTCATCATTGTCTGCAGCCTGAGATTTTTCCCAAAGATGTAGCTGAGTGACCCCTGTGACATTCTTTGTTTTAATGATGCTTAGTCATTACCACTTTTATTACAACTCCAGTAGACTAAATATCATATCACCAGTTAATATCTTTCCTCCAATTTTTTATTCTGTCTGGTGACTGAACAGGATATATTTGTCCCAAGCCTGACTGAAGTAATATAAAACTTTATTATTTAACTTGGATTAAACTACTTTAGAATAGATCTGATTATTAAAACACTCTCAGCTCATTAATTTCTGTGGCCAAGATGAATGATAGGTCAGTGCCACCAACAAAACTGGACTGGTCAGCATTCAGATGACGCCAATATCACATCCCCCATAGCCCTTCAAGGGTCTAGACTCAATGCCAGCAAAACAAGGATGTTAAGTCACAGAAGCCACTGAAAGCCAAAATAAGCTTTTAAAATATGTAAGGGGGGAAAATACAGTAAAGAATAAGAGAGTTGGAAGAAACCTTATTGATCATTCCATTTTCTAATCTTAAAAATTCACCAAGACAGGACAAAAAAAGGGAATATGCGCAAGGTCATATAACTGATTTCTGGAAGGATCATAGGCAGTTACACATGCAATGAGCTCTGAAAGTCATCTAAGATTCATAATTTTTAAAGGCAGATTGCATACCATTGCTAATTCCATTTTCTAAAAGATTCATTGGCTAGCTTAGCATTTCATCTATATTCATCTCAATTTTCTTAAACTACACACACTTAAAATAAATCAGGGTCAATAACGTATGCTTAGCTAGAAAATACCTTATGAAATTACTCTTATTTAATATTGCTGCTCCCTTCCATTTAGTCCTGTCTACATTAATTTTCCTCTATGTATTTCTAGAGAGAAATACATTTCTGTGTCACTAAGGAACCCACTATAATTATTCATGTAATTACACATGTATATCACACTGCTTTTATATTCTAATTAAATGGTTTTAAATGAGCAGAGAATGAAAAAAAATCTTATACATTATTTCCTATTATTCCAAGAACATATTTTGCCCTCAATATGTATATGTTAAATTTACAATATGTATATGTTACATAATAAATCAATGACATGCAGAAATATCTGTAGGGTTCAGGTCATAAAAAATAGCGTAGTTTAGTAAAAAACAACTTTTCAGGGAAGACTATGCTTTGATAAAAAAGTGAGCCACGGAGCAAGAGAGAAGCTTGTTTACCAGGCTTGAAATGAACCTCTTTTGAGCTTTTTTACTCAGACAGTAGTTACCGAATGCCATGTGTTAGGCTTTTTATTTGCCAAAGATAGTGTAGAAGTAAAAACAGACGTGGTTTCTGCCCTCAAATAGCTTAATGCCAAGTGGGAAAAAAATTGTTGAACAAAATCTCACAAAGAAATATACATGTGTTTAATTCTGTGTAAGAAAAGTCCTAGGTCTTTTGAGAGAATCTACCAGGCTGTGATAAAATAGGGCCCAGATGCTAATTAGTTATATGGTCTAAAACCAAAACAGTGTCATTGAAGGTTTTTAGCAGGGATATGCCATAATACTTAGTATTTTGTTTTGTTTTATTTTCTTTTTGTTTTTGTTTTGTTAACACAGATTCTTGGTAATGAATCATTTTAGTCTTTAAAGTTGTAGCTAGGATGGTTGTGAGGTGGCTGGCCTTCACCATAAAGAAGCACTGGAACAGGTGACTTCTTAAGTACCCATTGCAAGACAACATAGCGATAGACAGTTTTTACCCTTGTATATTTATACTTATAAGAACAGATCAGTGTATATTTATACTTATAAGAACAGATCAGTGTATAATTTCTAGAAATGAAAATATTGTGTAGTGATTCACCCTTTCAAGAGATTGCACTTACCAAGTTCCTAAAATAAAGTGGGCAGTATAAAGACAGACTAGGGATGGGAAAGCCCAAACAATCAGACAATATCCTCTGAAATATAAAACTGCTACAAGGGCAGAGTAGCACAGGTCTTTCAAACAGTGAAGTGAGATAAACACTAATATCCTTAATTCTAGGCACTTTGCAAACATGAAAAACTAGCATTTTTATCACTGCTTTACAGATAAGCAAACTGAAGCTCAGAGAATTTTAGTAACACATCCAGAGTGACAAAAACAGTAAATGATAGAGGCAAATTTAATAAAAGCTTTCTAGTTAAAATGATTTTACAAGAGGCTTTACCCTCATCTTCTTGGAAATGTTCATTGAAATGTTTTGACAGAGCTTAACTCCCATCTTTTCTTTTTTTTTTTTTTTTTTTGGATGGAGTCTCACTCTGTCACCCAGGCTGGAGTGCAGTGGTACGAGCTCGGCTCACTGAAACCTCCGTCTGCCAGTTCAAGTGATTCTCCTGCCCGCCACCACGCCTGGCTAATTATTGTATTTTTAGTAGAGACATAGTTTCACCATACTGGCCAGGCTGGTCTCGAACTCCTGACCTTGTGATCTGCCCACCTCAGCCTCCCAAAGTCCTGGTATTATAGGTGTGAGCCACCGCATCTGGCCAACTCCTATCTTAAACAGGACAGATAGACATACTTGTGGTAGGCTATATTATTACCCCTAATCATTCTATCTCATCTTCCTCATAAAATAATTATACATCTGCTTTCTTTGCCATGTGACCTTCAGTGTCCGCCCTCAACCTGGAAGGAGTACTTATCCCTGACTCAGGTGTCGTGGCTTTCCTTGTGACTTGCTTTGGCCAACAAAATGTAAGCAGATGCGACCTGTGTTAGTCTGAGTTGAATCTTTAAGAGGCAGTGGAATTTCCCACTAGACTCTTGTTCTTCTCTAGATAATTACATTCTCCAAAGAGGATCTGCTCATTCAATTTGGGCCCATGGAGAAGAGCCACAGCAGCCATTCTGCAGCCACTGACATGCAACCTGCAAGAGAAATAAAGGTTCGTTGTTGTCTTCATTTATTTGTGCTGCTTTAATAAAATATTTCAGACTGACTAATTTATAAACAATAGAAATTTATTATTTATAGTTCTGCAGGCTGGGAAGTCCAAGATCAAGGCACCAATAGGCATGGTGTCTGGGGAGGGCTACTCTCTGTTTCCAAGATAAGGCATTGTTTCTGCATCCTCTGGAAGGGATGAACAATGTGTTCTCATGTGATATCCTTATGTCCTCATGTGGTGGAAGGGACCAAAAGGCAAGAGCATGCTCCCTCTAACATACAGCCCTTACAAAATGATGCTAACTCCATTCATGAAGGTGGTGCCTTCATGACATAATCACTTCCCAAAGGCCACACCTTTGGGAATTACATTTCAATATAAATTTTGGAAGGGCACACATTCACACCAAAGCCCTTGCTATAAGCCACTGAGATTATGGACTGCTTATTACCGTAGCACAGATGACTAATATATATGTGAAATATAAACTGTTTCTTTATCAGTGGTCACTAATAATCTGTTTTCAAAGTAAAATGTGTTATCTGAGGAAAATTCCTTTGTTTGAAATATAGTTGTTAATATTCAGTTATTTATCCCTGATATATATATATATGTATACACACACACATATACATATATATGTATACACACACATACATATATATACGTATATGTGTGTATATATGTATACACACATACATATATATGTATATTTATGTATATATGTGTACATAGACATGTATGTGTATATATGTATATGTATATACATATATGTATGTGTATATATGTACATGTATATGTGTATATGTGTGTGTGTGTGTGTGTACATATTTTTTTTTGAGACAGAGTCTTGCTCTGTCACCAGGCAGGAGTGCAGTGGTGCAATCTCAGCTCACTACAACATCGGCCTCCCAGGTTCAAGCGATTTTCTTGTCTCAGCCTCCTGAATAGCTGGGACTACAGGCTCACATCACCATGCCCATCTAATTTTTGTATTTTTAGTAGAGATGGGGTTTCACCATGTTGGCCAGGATGGTCTCAATCTCTTGACCTTGTGATCTGCCTGCCTTGACTTCCCAAAGTGCTGGGATTACAGGTGTGAGCCACTGCACCTGGCCCCATCCCTGATATTTTTATTACACAATTTTTCCTGTATAATTTTTTTGTAAGCTATTCATTATACCAATTCATGGGACATATGATTAACAGTTGACTAATCTTTCAAATAGCTTCAATACTTCTAATATTTAGATATGAGTTTTTCTATTTCTAAAGTATTTCAGTTCACTATAGGGTAATTACAGACTCATTGTAGAAAAATGCATTAATGTGTATATTAACCTTAGAAGATCTGACATTATATCAATATTTAGTCTTCATTTTCTACAATATGAGTTTTTAATGAGATTTTCTCAAGCCATAATTTCTTCTTGGAATTTTCCCCATAGAATTCCTAAACAATTTTTTTTGTTAAATGCATTGCTATATATTCCTTTAAATCAATTTTATTGTTATTAGAATTAAGCTTTATTCATAATTTTTATCCTGTTATAGCTGAAGTAGAGAAAACAACTGGGTGTAATGGTTTTTACAAAGCTACTGCCTTGACTATTTTTTGTTGGTTCTAATAGTTTTCAGACGACTCGAGTTTTCTCATCACATTGCCTATAGATAATAATTATTTTGTAGTATGCCTTCAAGTAGGTGTAACTCTAGTGTATTTAATGTCATTAGAAGAAAATTCCCAGGGAATTTTATCAAAAGTGGCAAACCCATTATCATTATTATTTCCATTTATTGATGTTTTTTAGAGATGGAGTCTTGTGATGTTGCTCAGGCTAGAGTGCAATGGTGCCATCACAGCTCACTGCAGCCTCAAATGCCTGGACTCAAGCGATCCTCCTGCATCAGCCTCTCAAATAGTTGGGATTGCAAGCATGAGCCATGGTGTCTGGCATTGTCTTAAAAGTTTGATAAGAATGTTAAAGTAAGTTATTTTAAAATCAATTTAAAATTTTTTTAATGATTATATGCTTGTTTTATTAGAAATAGTTGTTGAATTTTCCCAAATCCTTTTTTATAAACATTTATTGAGATAACATTTACATTTTTTGTAAGAACTATTTACATCAAATAATCCCAAACTCCATCATGCTGAAATATTTAAAAACATTAATCTAAATCCTCTTAAAATTAACTGATTGGAGCAGAACTTCATCTTAAACAGACTCTGGGAAAATTAACAGCTTTCTTCCTTCAGTTTATCAACACTTTCTCCTATCTCATTACCCAAATAGACACCCTGCTTGCTGTTTCTACTCTTAGATCCACTCCAAACAGGCATGACTGCCTTTATTCTGAGGCATTCACTTGATTATTTCAACTTCTGCTTCATGGAAATAATTATATTAAGATTTGTATGGGAATATTGTCCTCTTTTCCTAGACATTGTTTTTTTACTTCATTCAACATTCACATTGTTTTCTTTCTTCTTCAAGACCAACCTTTTTCTCCAAAGAATGTAACATCTTTCTTTTCTATCTTCCACCATTGCCTTGACTCTAGACCCATACTTTTTCATCTTTTTCCTTTGTTCACAAAGTATGACAATTTTCAAGTGCAACTTTTTTTGAAGCTGGAGGGGAAAATGGCCTCTTTAAAATTAGAAGTCTAGAATTCTGAGGCCAAGGCACTTATGTAGAAGGAAACATAAAGAAAGAAAGTGACATTCCTGGTCCCATGGTGCTTATGTTCCTGAGGGAAAAACAGACAAAAAAAACTATGGATCAGATGGTGAAAGGTGCCAAAGAGAAAGCAGAGGAAAGGGCCGGAGAATGAAAAGGTACTAGTGTTAGCAAAGATATCTATGAAGATAAACTATGCACAGCAAAAAAAGCACTCCATGCAGTGGGAATAGATAATGCAATACCCTAAGAGAGAGTGTGCTTACTGTGTTTGAGGAACGGCAAGAGACTTGACAGCTGCACCAGAGGGACAGTTAGAGGAGGCATAGGGGATAGGGCATGTGACCTTAGAGGTAGCAGGTGTCCAGGTGACAATGGGTCATTTTAATAATAATTAGGGCTTTGATTGAGTGCAGAGTGTAGCCACTGGAGCATTTTGACCAGAGGAGTGACTTAGGCTGCTCTGAGAAGCATAGACTGCAGTGGAGAAAAGGAAATGCAGAAAACCCATTGAGAAGATTGTAGCAATAATCCAGGTGAGACATTATGGTGCTTAGACCAGAGTGGCAGTGACAGAGTTGGAGACAAGTGATTGGATGCTGTGTATATTATTTCAAAGTTACAGTTGTAAAATTTGCTGATGGATTGAATATGGGGAATAGAGAAATCAGAGGAATCAGTTACTCAGAGTGTTTTACCTGAGCAAATGAAAGAAGAAAGTTTCCTTTTCCTGAATGGGTAGGTATATAAAAAATAGATTTTTTTTTTTTGGTGAGAGATGTGGTGAGTAGAGTTTGTTTTACATATGTTAAGGTTGTGATTCTGGAGGAACATCACACCGGGGCTGCCAAATTGTCTGATATACATGTAGAATTAAAGAGGGAGGTCAAAGCAAAATATATTAATTTGAGAGCCATCTGAAGAATTTGATGTTATTGAAGACTGTGGCATTGGATGGGTAAATCTATGGTGTGTTCACTGATATAAAAGAGAAGTCAAAGGGCTGAGTACAGGGGCTTTCAAATTAAAAAGATCAGAAAGATGGAGAGTTACAGAAAAAGTAAAAAAGAAGGAACGGTCAGCAGGTAAGAGGTAAATTCAGAGTCAGTGGGACCCAGAGGCCAAGCAAAATAAAGGTTTAGAATAGGCAATGGAGACACGGAGTTCTCAGAAGAAGCACCTTGGTGAGATACCTTTAACAATTTTAATATTGTAATTATGTTTCTCTTCCTTTTTGTGCTTAACATAATCAAGAAAGTAAAATCATTCGCCAAGTAATTCACAAGCCACATTTTTAAGAGTGAAAGTGGAGCATAATTGAAAATATTTTTGCTGTGGAGTTGGGAAACTAAGTTATAGCCCTGAGCTTGCACAAGCCAGGTATCCTTTTGTGCACTTTTGGGCTCACCACATAGATGGTTCTTCACTCAAAGAATGAAGACCTAGAAGTGGGTGATATCCAAGCTCCCAGCAGGTAACATAACGGCTACTCTATGGTAAGTGCCCAATAATGACCGAGTACATGAATGAATAAACGGACAAATAAATGTTCTTTCCAGCTCTAAGATTTTATTATCGGCATTACAACTCCCTTTCCTGTTAAGGAACATGGGCAGAACTAAGGTGAAACCGCATCAGCAACTGCAGCTCTTTTTCCTTTATTCCTAGTGGCTTGCCTATAGAGACACTATTATTTATACCGCCTTTCGGAAGTGCAACTGGGCTCCGCTGGTGTGGATGCTGTTTCTGTTATTATCAGTCTCAGAGCTATTTCTTATTTCCTCCAGCACAATGAAGGTGGTGAAATAAGTAACCACACTTCCATTTCCAAAGCCGCTGAAGTGCTCAGCTCAGCAGTAGTCAGACTCCTCCAGCATTTAATGAGAACTATGGAAGACCTAATTTCCTTTGTTGTCCTCAGTTCCCTTGACCTCAGATAATCAGATAAGCAGCAGCACAAGAGGACTGGTGAGTTATTTCAATGGTTTCTCTCCAACATTTTTCTGTTCACGTGCAATCGAGGCTTTCTTATAATTTTTTTTCATTGTTTTCGTTTAGCCTTTTCTTAAAACTGACTATGCTGTAGCATTCCATTTCTTTTCTGAAACAAACACAAAAAAACCATTCAGCAACTGCTAGATATATGCTTGCTACACAGGCCTAGGAGTCTTTATTTTGTGATTTCCTTCTTTCTTCTTTCCTTACCCCTTTTTTCTAAAACTTTTGTTCCACCATTTTCTTATTTTCTTTTGATCAGAATACTAATTTAAACTATGAAAGGTCTTACAATTGATTAATGAATGTTTACTTTATGGTTCAATGCTATGTACAGTGTTTACAAAGGTTAGATCACACAGTCCCTGTAATGGAGATAAATATACTCCAGTTTAAAAGGAAATGTCAACATATCTGCTATTCAGTTGCAGTGATCATTATTTGATAAAAAATTTAATCTACCCAGTATCCATTAAGAATAAAATTCCACGTTAACACTAATTGTAAATGGTTGGCACTCTATGGGCTCACGGTTTAGTGAAAGAGGTTTACGTATAAGTGTATTCTGTTTGCAAAGTTGACAGACAACCGTGTAGATGTGTAAAACGATGTAGGTAGTGAGAGTGAAAACTATTTTATCACAGATCTTGAGTTAGAATGTGAAGCAAGGACATAGTTTCAACAGGCAGGTATGAGTTTGTGAATTTTCAGGGATAGACTAGCTTAAAAAAATAGCAGCATGATAGGCGTATAGGGAAGGTTTCAGAAAAGACAAATCATCCATGAACACATGTTTTTGTAGCAAGCCACACGTTAGCAAAAGTGAGCAAGGCCCAGAAGATGCAACATTCATGTTGAGCAGTATGTACAGGGGTAAAAAGTAGTTGATATTTCCTGAGCACTCACTCTGTGTTATCTTTTTTTAAGACTAAGGAAAGTGATATGGGGAGTTTGTGATTTTACACTCATAGGTGGAAGAGACTTGCCTTGTCTCAGATGAGACTTTGGACTTTGGAGTTAATACTAGAACAAGTTAAGACTTTGAAGGATTATTGGGAAGACATGATTGTATTTTTCAATGTGAGAAGAACATGA
Organism: Aotus nancymaae; assembly: GCF_030222135.1. Lineage (NCBI taxonomy): Eukaryota > Metazoa > Chordata > Mammalia > Primates > Aotidae > Aotus > Aotus nancymaae. Next base: position 79,530,647 of record NW_026988450.1, on the reverse strand, counting down.
GATTTGAGAGGGGCCAGAGATGGAATGATATCATTTGTATATTTGTCTGCACCCGAATTTCATGTTGAAATGCAATCCTTAATGTTGGAGGTGAGCCGAGTGAGAAGCATTTGGATCATGAAGGTGGATCCCTCATGAATGGCTTGAGCCATCCTCTTGGTGAGCTCTCTAAGTTCAGCTAAGTTCTGGTCATTTAAACAAATGTGTGTTGCACCTCCCCCAAGTCACTGTCTTTTGCTCCTGCTTTTGCCATGTGATGCGTCTTCTCCCTACTTTGCTTTCTACCGGGAGTAAAAGCTTCCTGAAGCCTCTCTAGAAGCCAAACACCTGCCAGCACCATGCTTTCTGTACAGCTTGCAGAAACATGAGTCAATTAAACCTCTTTTCTCTACAAATTACCCAGTCTCAGGTATTTCTTTGTAACGATGCAAGAATGGCCTAGTTCGATACACTTAATGTATAATATTCCAAAGATGGTACACCAACTCGCTTTCCCAGATAAAGTGTAGCAGAGGTAGAACAAGTATTTTAGAAATATTGTCCTCCTCTGCCATTGAGGAAGATGGGTAAGAATTTCCTTAAATAATTGTCTAGTATGTTTTTCCCTGTCTACCTCTGCTAACAGGTACAGCGTAGGTTGACAATAGATTTAACCTTCAACTCTCATACCTTGTTAGTGAGTATAAAAGGGGAAAGAAAGCTAACTGGGTCAGCCTATAGAAACATTGTACATTTAATCACAAGAAAAACATTGAAGGTAAAATAACTTTCTTATTTTTGTTCTAAATGTGGATAAAGTGAGATTTAGAAATATTATGACATAACGGAGGATACTTTCTAGTAAGTTAAGAAAACGTTAAAATCAAATCCATATTTTTTAACTTTTTCCAATGACAATACATTATCCCTGATATTGATACCTTAAGGCTTTGATTCTGACCATAGTAATAATGATATCAATAATTACAGTTAACATTTATTAGAGTAACTAATATGTGCAAGTACTAAAATAAATTTAAAGTATATTATGTAAAGTTACACTGGGAAGTAAGTAATATTATTCTTATTTTGAGGTTAAGAAAATAATGGAATAATGGTCAAATTGTGAAATGACAAAATTATAGACATGGAGAACAGAATAGTAATTACCAGGGGTTCAGAAGGACTGAGAGCTAAAGGAAAGTGGATGTGGCTATTAGAAGACAACATGAATAATTCTGTGTTATAGAAATGTCCTTCATCTTGACTGTACCAATGCTGATATTACACTTGTAATTTTTCACTACAATGCAAAATTGTAGTTTTGCACTTCTATTGTAGAACATGCTACCATAAGGTGAAACTGGATAAATAAATTCATGGGATTTCTCTGTATTATTTCTTTCAACTTCATGTGAATCAACAGTTATCTCAAAATGTTTAATTAAGAAATGTGAGAGGAATTATGTCATACAATGGCAGAGTAGGAAATTTCACTATGCAATGTAGAAGTTGATTCCTACCCCAAATAAATCACTGAGCTGAAAAGAGTAATTTGAATCAATTTCACTGGAGTTCTGGAACCTGATCCAACACTTACAGCAACCAGAGCAGTGCTAAATAAAGGAAAAAAGGCTGCTGATCTCATGTAAGTGACCAACGTGCTCATTCTAGAAGCACTATCATCTCCCATTTCTTAGCCCCTTCAAGGCTGTGGGCTTAGCATCCCACATTTTGGAGTTGCTGTCTGGTGCCAGGACAGGCAGTGGAGACCTTCTCCTCTAAACATTTGAAGTTGTGTGTTTGGGTTGGTCTGGCAGGGTCCTGAGGAACCTGCCCAAATGCTTGCCTTGGTTTTGGGCCTCTCACCAGAAGCAGAATTCCTGAGAAGCATCTATCAGACTTAAGGAGACAGCATCTTCTTAATGTTCTTTCCTATTTTGGAGTCAGACATTTAAATGGATGAACCTGGAAACCATCATTCTCAGCAAACTGACACAAGAACACAAAATCAAACACCGCATGTTCTCACTCATAGGCGGGTGTTGAACAATGAGAACACATGGACACAGGGAGGGGAGCATCACACACTGGGGTCTGTCAGTCAGGGGGAAATAGGGGAGGGACAGTAGCGGGTGGGGATTTGGGGAGAGATAGCATGGGGAGAAATGCCAAATATAGGTGAAGGGGAGGAAGGCAGCAAATCACACTGCCACGTATGCACCTATGCAACAATCTTGCATGTTCTTCACATGTACCCCAAAACCTAAAATGCAATAAAAAAAAATAATAATAAATAAATAAATATACAACCAAAAAAAAAAAAAAGAATCACTTCTCAGGCTGATCACAAATATAATAGAATAGAAACTTCAATGGCCACACACACCAAGGAATGCACGCTTTGCAAGAATTGTTTAGAGGAGTCACATAACTGAATTTAAAGTTAAAACTACAATATTTTTACAAGAAAACATAAGAAAAAACTTGTCATGACATTAGATTTGGCAATGGTCTCTAAGTATGGTAATAAAACTACAAGTAATTTAAAAATGGATAAATTAGACTTCATCAAAATTTTAAGAAAAAATAGCATTGACACTTGGTAATGATAGAACACTATCAAGAAAACCAATAAAATGACAGAAAATATTTGTAAAGTATATATCTAATAAGAAATTCATATCCAGAATATGTAAAGAGCTCCTACAACTCAGTAACAACAACAAAAAGACTGAATTAAAAAGTGAGCAAAAGACTTGAATATATACTTTTTTCCAAAGAAGATATACAAATTACCATAACCACATAAAAAAATGTTCAACATCATTAGTCATTGGGAAAATGCAAATCAAAGTCCACAGTGAGATACTACCACTTCACACTCACTAGCATGGCTAGTATCAAACAAATAGAAAATTACAAGTGTTGGCAAGGATATGGAGAAAATGTTATCTTTGTGAACTGCTGGTGAGAATATAAAATGATGTAGTCACTGTGGAAAATTGTGGCAATCTTCAAAATGTTTAACATAGAATAACCATTTGACCCAGCAATTCAACCTCTAGGTATATACCCAAAGTAATTGAGCAGACACTCAGGTAGTTGTGTACCAATGTTCATAGCAGTATTATTCACAGTAGTCAAAAGGTAGAAACAACTCAAGTGTCCATTAACAAATGAAGAGATAAATAATATATATATACATATATATACACCACATTTTATATCTATCTGTCTGTCTATCTATCTACCATAGGATGTTATTCAGTCATAAATAGAAACAAAAGTCTAATACATAATACAACATGGATGAACCTTGAAACTATTATGCCAAGTAAAGTAAGTCAAATACAAAAGTACAAATACTTGTGTGATTCTACTTAAGTGGGGTATCTAAAATAGGAAAATTCACATAGGCAGAAAGTAAAATCTAGATTAACAGGAGCTGGGGACAAGAAGAATCAAAAGTTATTGCTTAATGGCATAGAGATTCTGTTTGGAATAATGAAAAATTTTGGAAATAGCATTGCACAACATTGAATGCCACTGAATTGTACAGCTAAAATAGTTAATATGGTAAATTTTCATTATGTACATTTTACCACAATAAAAAAGTCCTATTCCCATTAAAAAATGAGAGCAAAATAAAATGCAAACCATATAAATAAACAATTATTACAAAACTTTGTTTATGGTCCAGCTGGCTATTTCTTCTCTATGTGGTTGGGCTTGTTCATTCATCTGCAGTTAGCGGACATTAGCTGGGCAGCCCTGCTCCCAGGTGTTTGTCAGCTGTCACGTGGGGCAATCAGGAATCTGGGCCCCATGTCTTTCATCTAATCCCAGGTAACCACCACAAAAAGGGTAGCTCACATTTGCTTAGGGTAGTGGCTTGTCAGGATTCCAAGGTGGGAAGTAGAAGTCTGCAAGGCATCTGGGTATGTAGGTTCAGAGCTGATGCAGTCACTTCCACCACATTCTGTTAATCAATCAAGACCAGTGGGTAAATAGTTTGCATCTTTTGCTAAGAGGAGCTTCAAAGTCGCATTGAAAAATGGTGGGAACACAAATAAGAGTAGAGATTTCTGGACATTTCTTGCAGTCTATTAAGATATAAAAGCCCCACAATAAGGGCCTGAATAAATGAATAATGCAAATATTGAAATAATAAACTGATTGTAAAGAATATTTAATGAAATGAGAAAATAATTTAATAATTAATACTGTGTATTAAAATAAGTATATTAAAATATATAAATATTAATGTACAAAATATTAAACTCTATACACATATATATGTTGATGAATATATGTACATATTTATTTTCTATATTTTCTAAATGCTAAATTTATTCCTCTTGAAACTTAGGGAAAAGTCAGCTTTCTTAACATTTTTTGAAAATGTATTTGTGTTTCTTTTATCCATACATTCTTGAACTTACTTGAACTTTGGAAGCAAGTTTATAAGGATCAAAAATTTTAATGTGGCCTTTGTGTTATCTCTCATATGATTGACAATAAATATTAGTAATCCAGGATTAATTTAGATCCTACTATACTGGAACTGTTCAAAGGGCAATAACAATTATTTTTGGCATTCTACAATCCATCTTTATCTCAACCTTTATCTTTTAATCTAGATATTCTCTGCTGGAAGCAAAAAGCTTAAATAACTAGGACAACAAATCAGAACCAATGTACTTTCTTGAATTTGATGGCTAGTAAGAGAAGAAAAACATTACCTTCTACCTGAAGTTTATTTTTTATTGTTCACTTAGAGTTCACTTCCCAAATCATGCTTTACTTGATTCCTTCCATAAATATTCACGGAAAGAGTTTGCACACTCACTGTTTTTGAAGAATTGAGAATTCAGTGGAACGATATCTAAGTGAACAAACGTAACATTTATTGTCGTATCTGTTCATTTGCTATAATAGAAGGCTGTAGAGAGTGCCATATGAAACCCTCTGACTCTAACATATTTTTCATTTTGTGGAGGAGGGAGGTGTTGGAGGTAGTTTAAGAAAGTTGACTTTTAAGAGTACTTTTAAGAGTATTTATTCTTTCACCAAATATTTATAGTCCACCTATTTTGTGCTAGCTAAGTATGCCTAAACGGTATTAGACACTTCAAGTAGAGAGCAGTGGAAAAAAACAACAACAACAACAACAACAAAAACCTCCTCTTATTCTAGGCACATCCTATGAGGGAAAAAAACAGTAATGAAATAAATACATACCATTGCAAGGAGTAATAAGTGCTATGAAGAAAATAAGTGAGAGAAGAACTAAAAGAAGATCTGGAAAATGTGACAGGCAGAGGACAGAACCCGGGTTGATTCTGGGCATCCTTCTGCCCATCTTCCTTCTACCTCCAATGCTTTGAAGATGCAAGGTCTCCCTTCAGGAATCTCTCTTCAGGTGACTGGACTGAAATACTCATATTACTCCTTTTCTCTTGGAATCAAAGTTGCTTAAGACAACATGATCTTTCTCACACATGCTTGCTGACTCACCATCAGCCCAGGGTTGCAACTTAAAAATCTACGTAGACGAAGTAGATCACACCAATGAGTGAGTCAGGTCAAGTGTAAGGTCTTAGAGGGATTGTGAGGCCTAAAGTGTACTGAATACTGTTTTTGTTCAACAAATTCAAATATAATTTTTCAGAAATCACTAATTTAGGGGAGAGCAGGTTTTTATTCCTTCTGTAAGAAGAAGCCCTTCACTCTAAGTGACTTAGTGAGATGTGTGTCAAATTGTCAAGGGCAAGTGATATTTTAGATCAGCAAATACAAATTATGTTTGCTGGAGTCAGCTGAATCATTTTTCTGTTAATGCAGTTGAGAATTTAAGAGATTAATAGTGCATGGATGCTGAAAAATAATCTCCCTCCAAATAATTCTGCAGTAAACATTTGCTCTTGTTTCCTCATCTTCCTCTTGATGTTTCTTTGGGGAAACAATTTTTCACCATTTTGGCAGCCTGGATGGGGCTGCCCATTGACTTTACTCCCTTCCCCAAACACTGTTCCCAGGCAGGGAGTGGCCATAGATAGAATCCAAGTCTAAGCTAATGGTAGCACTCTTTATTTTAAGGCATTTTCTCCTTCTTCTTCTTTTTTTCACTGTGTGACAATATGTATAACATATTTATCACGTTAACTATAAGTGTTCAATTTAGTGATATTAAACACACTTACAGTGTTGTGTAACCATTGCCACTATCTATAATCAAAACATGTTTATCATCCCTAACATAAACCCTTTATTCATTAAACAATAACTCTGCATTTCTCACTGTCTCCAGATCCTGGTAACCTCTATTCTACTTTCTGTCTCTATGAAATGTGACTAAGTGCCTTATATAAATGGAATCATACACTATTCATCCTTTTGCATCTAGCTTATTTCACTTAGCACAGTGTCTTCATGGTTTATCCATGTTGTAACGCATATAAAATTATTGTATTTCTTTTTATGGCTGAATAATATTCCATAGTGTGTATATAGCACATTTCATTTACCTATTTATTTGTTGATAGACGCTTGGGTAGTTTCTACCTTTTGGCTATTGTGAATAATGCTGCTATGAATCCTGGTGGAAAAAGCTGCTAGAATTCTGATAGAAATTGTGTTAAATCTGTAGATTGCTTTGAATAATATTCACACCTTAACAATGTGAAGTCTTCCTATCTATGAATGTGGGGTGTCTTTCCATTCCTTAAGATCTTCCTTAATTCCTTAACGATGTTTTATAGCTTTCAGTGTACAAGATTTTTCACTTCTCTGTTTAGATTTATTCCTAAATAAATCTAATTATAAATAATCTTAAATTTTTAAAGATTCTAATGTAAGTAAAATTTAAAATTACTTTTTAAATTTTCTTTTTGGATTGTTCATTGGTGGTATACAGAAACACAATTATTTTTTATGTCCATCCTGTGCCCTGAAACTTTGTTTACTTCATTTATTAGCTCTAGTAGCATTCCTGTGAATTATAAATATGTGGGTATATAATACATGCATATACATGTATACATACATACACATACATATCATCTTATCTGTGAATAGAGATAGTTTTACTTTTTTCTTTCCAATTTTAATGCCTTTTTCTCTAAAACTTTTGAATTTTAATCTAGGAAACTGAAATTAACTGGAACTGAATTATCTCGGCAGCAATGTCCTCAAAGGATAGCCCCTACTGCCCAGGTTTATGAGTGACTGAAGGTCGTGTGCTTCCTTCCAAAGGCTAGGTTTTGTGCTATATTCAGTTATCATTTTTTAGGAGAATTTGTTCCTAGTGCTCCTAAATCAGGAACTCTAGATGATATACTACCTCATCCTTTTTCTTTTGAGCAAAGAGAACTCTTTTAAAACTAACATAATAAAGATAAAATAGGGTCTAAAATTGGACTTCATGACATTAGATTTAATTCTCTTTGTTAGTACTTCTTAGTTTCACACTACATAAGAATTCCTCTATTAAATGGTTTAAAATGCAAATTACGAAAATTTATCACTAGAGATTTTAATTATTACTTTTTAACAAACAGCCTAGGTGATTCTCGTGTATAAACCACAGACCACACTTTGAAAACCACTATATGTTTTGCAGGACTGGCCTTTATAATGTATTTGTCAAATAATGATCTAGTTAATGACTGAATACCTCTAGGATTTTGCTAAACTCTCTATACCGCAAGGTGAATCCATTACATTTGGGAACAACTCTTCTTAAAAAACTAAAAAAAAAATTTTAAAAAGGCTTTTATATTGGCTGGCAATATACTTGGTATGAAACTGAATAATTGAGCCAGAATTTTATGTGTGTAGAATGATAGAGAATTTTTCATTCTCCAAGAAATATCTAATGTAGATGACAGGTTGATGGGTGCAGCAAACCACCATGGCATGTGTATACCTATGTAACAAACCTGCGTGTTCTGCACATGTACCCCAGAACTTAAAGTATAATAATAATAATAAAACAAATGAGCCAAACAAGACATATGTCTTCACATAAATGTTTTCTTCTGAAATACATATTTCTTTTTGTTCTAAATAACTTAATTTCACATAAGCATGTGTATGTGTATTTCTAATAATCTCATCTCCATGGTAAAAAAAGGTGGTATCTTGGGTGTTGCTGAATAGAACCCCAAATCCCAAAATAGCACTCCTCTTTTTCCTAACAGAAGTTTACTTTCTTTCAGTCTTGACAACTTTTTTGTCTTGAAGAGTGAAATAAAGCACATCCCTCAGTGAGGTGCTAAGCTTTACCAGCTAATGACTTGGATACCGGTGACACCAGAAGCAGGGTGCTGAGAGAGAAAATGAAAGTGCTGTCACTGTGAGAATTGTGTCAGATTGTTTTACATTTCTTAATTCTCCCTTATTCCTGGTTTTCATTCCCCCATCTGTTTCTCCATAGTGATTGGTATTTAAACTCTAAAAAGAACATGTGCTGCTGGAATAAGATGTTTTATTTAACTAAAAGGATAGATGTCTGATAATTTGCATGTGAGATCTTCCAAGGTGATTAGCATTTTCAATATTAATCAGAACCTTACACTCATAGGATAAAATAATCATACCATGGTAGAATTATTGGTATTAGCTAGATTTAAAATGAGTTTCTTGGTGGGGGGAGTGGGGGTAAACCAGAGCTTTTCTGTTTATAGTCTAAAGTATCTCAAGTTCACTAATTTGGCTGTGCTAAAAAACAATCTTACAAGACAAAACAGTTTAGTGGAATGAACACAGGCTAAAGCCTAGCACACTTAACTTCAAACACTAATTGCACAGTCTAGGTACAAAATCTGATTCCACTGAATCTGTTTCTCTGTTTAATTCAATTTTATTTGGTTCAACATATGCTCACTGAGCACATGCACTTGATACTGAAGAGCACTAGAGATACAATAGTGTTTGAGAGATTCATTACTTTTACTCACCTTCAAGTGGAGCAGGAGAATAAACAGCAACAAAAATAACACACAAAGGTCAGTTATGATATATACACATATTGTACATTTAGGGTAACAATTCTGAGACTATACCACAGATTAAATAGGTAACAATGTTTAGTTTCTCTTCTTTCCTTTTACTCTGCTGAGCATGACAATGGCATGGCAATTTAATAACATTTTCTTTCAAGTCCTGACACATTTGTTCTGAGAAAGTATTGTTACCAAAGTCTGCAGGTACACACGTACATGTGTGTGTATTTTCTTTAGTCACATTTTCCTCATCTTTTAAACTGCATAGTTGAATTAACAAATTCTTCCTCTGGAAATGGATCCTTATTTTGAAACATAAAATTGGCTCATGACTAGAAAACAAAATAAAATGAAAAAATGAACATGTGCATAGACTTGTAGTCAAATAGGAGGTGGGAACTGGAAGTCTCCAGGTCTACCCACCTAGTTTCACTGACAGATAATCTCCATCAGAGAAGGCACCTGCCTTCCCAAGGTCAAGGAAAAGTAAGATGCTCAGCCATGCAAAGGACTCTGATCTTTTCATTCCTAGACCAGTGTCAATAATGTGAGTCAATGCCATGTTTTCAGAAATGCCATCTATACCCAGAGTGAACCTCTTGAATGGGGAGCATGATTTTACCTGCAAACGCAAAAGAGAAGAATAGCCTATCTTCAGCCTAATTGCCAGATGAGGCTGACTGACTCTGAACAGGCTGTTTGTCTGATAAGACTGTCACTGCTCTAGAGAGAGCACAGATTGAGGTGTTGTGCGATGAGAGGTACATGCAGATCTTTCAAAGCAAAGCTTAACTAAACAGAAGAACCTCAACCTCTCTGTATAATGTTAACTTGGATAAAATGCTAGCCAAAAGCAGGCTGATGCTGAAGAGGCAGCATTTTAGCACTTCTTCCCTATTTACCTGAGAACTTTCAATGCTCACTTTTCCAAACCAACAAACTCCCTTAATAGCCTCACATCTACTTAAGGTTTATATCTGGCAGAACAAAGTCCCAGAGTTCCCAGCTGTCAAAGTAGTTAAGTCTTGCCAAAGAACTGAACATCAAGATAAGTAAGACCATTAGAAATAAAATAATTGTCTGAAATCAGTTTACACATAGTCAGGCCTTTCTGTTTTACACAGTCACTAACTGGCAAGATCAATAAAGGTAAATTTGAGTAAATCTAGTAAATCTAGAGATTTTCTAGTTGTATTAAATATACACAAGTAGCATTTGGAGGAAAACAGGAAACAACAATAATACATTTTAAAAGCCAGGGAAAATAAAAAGAGACCAAATGTGAAATAGCACAGTGATTTGGAGCTCAAGCTCTTAAAACAAGCAATTGTAAGGAGAGTAGAGAATGCTTTTGCTGGCTCTGTGTTACCCACAAAGCTCCATGACCTTAGCAGAGACTATGAGGTGCCCTCCTGCAAACCTTGTCCATCACCACTTCATTGTGCATTTGAATACTTCCTCACTGACACACATTATGATGTGAACAACCAGGCTCCCTTTTCTCTCTAAACTTTATATGAGGTGAATTTACAATCATATACATAGTTTAAAAAGTAGTGCAATAGTCTCACCCTTATCCCCAGTTTGACTTTCCAAGATTTCAGTTACCCACAGTCAATCTCAGTCTGAAAATAACCAATTTCTAAGTATTAAATTGCAAGCTATTTTGAGTACTGTGATGAAATCCATCCTGTCTGGGTCATGAATCATTTCTTTGTCCAGTGTATCTACTCTGCATACACTATCCACCTATTAGTCATCTACATGGTCTGCTCCTGAAGTCCCGCCATCAACATTATCACGGGTCAGTGATCCAGGATCACCTGAAGCAAATGATCCGCCTTCTGGTATATCTTCAGAAGGTCAGTGGTAGCTGAATGCCTCATCCCAATGCCTATGTCATTTATCTCAGTTCATCTCATCATTGGCATTTTATCATCTCACAACATCACAAGAAGGGTGAGTATGGTACAATCAGAAATTTTTAGAGAGACCACACTCACATATGTTTTACTACAGTATACTGTTATAATCATTCTGTTTATTATTAGGTATTGTTGTTCATCTCTTACTATGTCTAATTTATAATTAAACTTTACCATAGGTATGTATGCTTAGAAAAAAACATAGTATATAGAGCTTTTGATATAATCCATAGTTTCAGGCATCTACAAGTGGTCTTAGAATGTGTTTCCCATGCATAAGTGTGTGTCTATTTATTGTATAGGGATCAGTAAACTATGCCTGAGAGCCAAATCCAGTCATGTACGTTCTTAGCTTTAGCACTGTAAGGGCAGTGTTGAGTAGCTATGGCAGAAGTCTTCTGGTACACAAAGCATAAGAAGTTTGTTATTTATTATATTTAGTGTAAAGTACTATATATATGTAAAGTGACTTCTACAGAAAATGTTTGCCAACCCTCAGACTTGCACAAAGAACACTTGCATACCTTCCAACAATTGTCAAGAGTTGTTAACATTTCATCATGGTTGCTATATCTCTATATATTTTTAAATATAAAGAGTTTATATTCAGACTTTTCTGATCCATATGAAAGTAAGTTGCTGATACCATGAACTTTTCCTTCTGAACACTTTGGATACCTCTGTTAGGAATAAAGACATTCTTCTATAAAGCTACAATGCCTTTAGTGCATAAATATATTAATAATTATTCATAATTTTGACTAGTAGCCCACAGTCATAACTTCTCAATTATCCTTAGACTCTTTCTGTATTTATTTAAAATTTAAAATCAATATCCACTCAAAGTTTTATGCATTATCTTTCATCATTATGTTTCTTCAAATTCTTTTATCTACAACAATCTGTCATCTCACTTTTTTTCTTTTCTCTCCCAATTAATATTGACTTCTGGAAGAGTCTAGGTCAATGGTTTTATAGAAAACTCCACATCTATATTAATTTATATTTATTAAATTCTTTATGCTGTAATTAGCCATTCTTTCCCATCTTCTACTTTTTCTAGAAACTGAGCATTGGTTCTAAAGGCTTGCTTATATCCAAGTTAATCATGTTTGGCAAGGTAATTTTAAAATGTAAAAGGAGAAAAAGACAAGTTTTCCAACTATTGATAAGGCAAATTTTGATCATTTGGTTAAGGTGATGGTCATCCTGATGTTTGTATGGGAAGATACATGTTTCCTTTTGCTATTATCTACAAGATTTTCTGGGGTGGCAAAGGAGTAGGGGTCTTTTGGCATCATGGAGTATCTGTTTTCCCTAAAACTTTTTATTTAATGTTTTTTTATTTCTGTGATATTGCATTCTCTCATACTTTTTTCTATGCCTCTGTACCATTTGGCTCTTCCTTTATGATAAACTAGTAAATGTAAATGAAGTAACTTCCTGAGTTCTGTGAGCTGTTCTAGTAAATTATCAAAACCAAGGAGAGAATTGTGGGAACCCTAGATTTATATATAGCTAGTCGGTCAGAAGTAGGAAAGTCCCCAGGACTCGCTCTTGGCATCTGAAATAGGGGCAGTCTTGAGATACAGAGGCTTTCACCTATGGGGCATGATGCTAATTCCAGATAGTTAGTGTCAGAACTGTATTGATTATTGGATACCCAGTTGATGTTGAGAGAGTTAGTGGTTGTTGGTGTGGAGAAAACCCACACATTTGATATCACAAGTTTGTGAATAGAAACAGGTCAATATTTCCATTGATGATCATTGCTTAAATCAATTAAAAATGACTGTTGTTTTTCTAATTCTGTTATGTCTTCTACGTATGTAAGCTGACATTCTTCTGTATAGGACAGTTCTTCTTTTTACACTTTTGTTTTTCTCTCCCTTACTCCCCGTCTCTCGTATCATTATACATTTATAAATTTTAAAAAGATAAATGCACTACACTAAGTTATAATCATTCGTTTTCATGCTTAAATTTCCAAAAATTAGCCAGTGAGAACCCCTTCCCTCTGCTCCTGTGTGCGCTGGATGTAGCCGATCAGTCTTTGAGATTTTTCTTGATTTCTGGCAAAAAATTTCTAATTTACCTTGTACTTTCCCACCTCAAGCCTAGAATCAGCCATTCCCATAAGGACCTCTGGCTTTTTTGTTGTTGTTGTTGGGTAATGGTATTGAGAAACCAAGATTTAGGCAATGCAATGTTTGTTTCTTTTTTTTTGGTGGGGAGTTGCCATTTTTTCTAGACTTTTTCAATGTACACATGCACGTATAGATACTTACATAAAATTATCAGTTTGTAGGTGCCAGGACTCTTCTTATTGCAAATAAAAGGTAACTAACCCAAGAAACTTACGGCATAATAGAAGTCAGAGGTATTGACTAGCCCTGTAAAAGAGTAAGTATGGCTTTAAGCATAGCTAGATCCAGGACCTCAAATGATCCTCTAGGTCTTACTGGATTTCTCAGTTCTAACTTTTCTCTGTGTTTGGTAAATTCTCAGGCGCTGCCACTCATACCCTCACCAACCGATGCCAAAGTTCTAAAGCAGTAGTTTCACTGTACCATAAACTGGAAAATAAAACCCCTGGAGAACTCTTAAGTTCTGTCTCCATTAATGGGATGAGGATTCAGCAAAGGCTGTGAGGGTTTTCCTTAGATCTTATTTGTCCCCCATAATTGATAAAACTTGGTGAAACAAGGACTGCGGTTTTAATGTTCTCCAACATCACTTCGTTTTACTACTATGGTCTTATTTAATGTTTTCTTTCACATTAATTGCCTTGTAGTAGTTCTCCATCTCTTACGCTCTAGCCAAGTTTCCCTTACCTACAAACCTTTGAGAGCAGGTCTCTTAAAGGCTATCAGGCACAGCACTAGTTTTTTTTTGTTTTTTGTTTTTTGTTTTTTGTTTTTTTTTTAGATGGAGTTTTGCTCTTCTCACCCAGGCTGGAGTGCAGTGGCATAATCTTGACTCACTGCAACCTCTGCCTCCTGGGTTCAAGTGATTCTCCTGCCTCAGCCTCCCAAGAAGCTGGGATTTCAGGCACCCACCACCACACCCAGCTAATTTTTGTATTTTTGTGGAGATGGAGTTTCACTATATTGGCCAGGATGGTCTCGAACTCCTGATCTCAGGTGATCCACCTGCCTCAGCCTCCCAAAGTGCTGGGATTACAGGCATGAGCCACCACACCTGGCCACAGCACTAGTTTTATTGACATCTCTTTTAGAAGAACTTTCATCTGCTTCTGGCTTAATTACTGTGTCCCTGAAGATCTGCCAGCATTCTTCCATTTACAGCCTACTCAGTGATGCTCGGCTGATTTCTTAACTTTCCCAGATCTCATGTCATAAAGCACTTTCTCATCCAAAGCTATAGAGTATGACTCTCTCAGAAAACTATTTCCCCAGATAAACTTAAATATTAACTTTAAAAATCACCTTTGGGATCATTAAGTCTGTTCACCAATGCACATCATTTTACCTTCCGAAAATGGAAATCCAGGGAGGGAATAGCCAGGCCTAAGATCAAACCAGAAATTACTAGAAACCAGGGCCCCTAACTTGGGACTCCTATGTCCTAGCCAGTTTATATTCAAGAAATGCTATCAAGCAAGCTAGTAATCCAAGGGTCTGTGATAGGCATTCTTTTGAGAGGACAGTCCATGGGAAAGCAGTAGAAAAGGGCCCAGGATGTGAAGAGAGTTCTGAGGTTGGGGCTGGGCTTTATGACTCTGACTATGGGACTTGACTTATTGTCTGTGGGAAGTAATTAATAATATCTGACTCATCTGAGACTATTTCCATATGAGGAGCCCTTGTTACTAGAGAGATGACATAATTTTCTCTGTCACCATCATCAGCTCCATCATAAATACTATAAAGAGAATCCCTTCTCTGAAACCAGAGTCCTGGATTAAATCCCATCTCTTTCACTTCTTTATCTCTTTGTATCTCAGTTTCTTTACTTACAAAACAAGTATTTCTGTTTTATGAATAGCCAAGTATAGTGGTGAAAAATGCAGTCTTAGTCTTTCTGTGTCTCATTTTTCTTATCTCTAAAATGGGGATAGTAACGATAGCTCATTCATAGGGGAGGATTAACTGATATAATACGTGTAAAATGCCTGGAACAACATATGGTGCATAGTTAGTAATGAGTAAACATTTACTATTACTGTTTTTCTTATTGTCATTATTGCTTAGGTATAGGTTGAACAGACTGTGATGTGTTGTGATTAGCTGCTCCTAGGATATGGGATCCCCCAGGGCAGAGATTGTTTGTCACCCCTAGAGCTTGACATAAAAACTAGCATGCAAAATACCAATGGACAGATATCAGTCATTATTGTTATTGTAGGGTTACTATGAGAATTAAATGACATTGCACATGGACACACCCAGCATGGGGCCCAGCACATAATAAACATTCCATCAGCACTATCATTGTCATCTTCCTCATGCTCCTGAAAGTAGTCAGCTCTTCTGTGGCTACCTCAACTCCCTGGCAGAGGTCAAGGTGGAAGCATGCAGCCCTGTTAAGATGTCTACTCCAGAGGGTACCATCCACTCAAGCAGGGGAAGAAGTTGGCCTTTATTGAAGAGTGTCTAAACTCTTCTTTGCTTTTTTTTTCTTTTTTTGTTTCTGTTTTGAGATAGAGTGTCATTCTGTCACCCAGGCTAGAGTGCAGTGGTGCTATCTTGACTCACTGCAACCTCCACCTCCCAAGTTCAAGTGATTCTCCTGCTTCAGCCTCCCAAATAGCTGGGACTACAGGCACGCACCACCACACC
Source organism: Aotus nancymaae (assembly GCF_030222135.1). Taxonomy (NCBI): domain Eukaryota; kingdom Metazoa; phylum Chordata; class Mammalia; order Primates; family Aotidae; genus Aotus; species Aotus nancymaae. The sequence continues at coordinate 79,514,933 of NW_026988450.1, read as the reverse complement.
TGGCTAATTTTTGTATTTTTAGTAGATATTGTTTCACCATGTTGGCCATACTGGTCTAGAACTCCTGACCTTAGATGATGCACCCACCTCAGCCTCCCACAGTTCTGGGATTACAGGCATGAGCCACTGTGCTTGGCGTGTCTAAGCCCTTCTAATATGGTGGTGTTGAAGAAAAAATATTGGCAAAGGAATTGAGGGTTAAAATCCTCTTTCTGCCATACTGAAGTCACCGAGTAAGCCAGAACAAGTCACTTCCACCCAACTCTGCCTTGCTTTCCCAATTCTTCTGGTATGTCAGTTTTCTATGGTAGTGGCAGGTTTATGGAATGAGGAGACAAAGACAGTACTGAAGCCCTCAGTCCAGGAACTAACAACAACAAACTCCTGATTTGCAGCATTTGCCAGTGTAAGTACTTCCACCATGGCCGATTGCAAGTTACCAATGTGAGTCAAATGGCTCACAAAAGTCTTCAAAATTTTAGCTATCAGCTCTGTCAGCTGATAAGAGCCAGCTCCAGTATACAAGGACAAATGCAGAAATTGCTATAATTTGGAGATTATGAGGGGGTCCAGAGTCCAACCTATACCCCCTCAACTCCTGGGGCTCCATAATATTAATAAAAGGGTCTTTTTCTTTCTTTATGTTTCATAATTGCTTTTGTACTATGGGCCTCCAGGACAGAAGCTATTTACTTATTCAGTAATTGTGTGTTGGGAACTTGCTGTGTGTCAGATTCTGACATAAGCAGGATGAAACTGAAATGCTGTCTTCCCTCAAGGAGATGCATGTACGCAAATGCTATATAGGGGTTGGAAGTATGTGCAATTTTTATTAGAGAAGGGAGTATCTAGTTCTCCTGGGGAGCTGGAGAAAATAAGATAAATGGCAAAGACAGTAGTTATGATTATTTATAATGTTTATTGACTGTCTCTCAGCACTCCTCTCCCGGCATAACTCAACTCAGTATAGAACTCAGCAAGTAACAACTTCTCTGAATCTCACTTCCTTGGCCTAAATACAGCAGAGGATGGGATAAGAGGAAGGAAAAGAAAACAATGCCTGACCTTCTAGCTTTTACAGAGGACGTTTGTTGAAAAAGAAGATCAGAGACCTTGCAAACTGTAAGAGACTGCACAAATGCAACAAGCTGTTGAACCAGAGACCGGGAGTCATCAGAAATTACACCTGGACACAGGTGGACACAAATACTGATCTATTAGAGCTGGCATAGTGGGAACCTCACTCAGATTTTGTTTGTTTCATTTCAAGCCGCTTTGCTAGTTTTCCCTAATCCCTAGGCTTTTCTATAGCACTGAAATCCAAATAACAAAGCATCAAATATGTACAAGAGATTTTTCTTTCTAAGATGAAAATAACTTTACTGTTTTATATGTTTATAAAAGTAAAACACAGGAGTTGTTTTAAAATATAGATGATTCAGAAAAGAAAAATAAAAAGATAGGTAAGTTATCTGTGATTCTGCCATTCAAAGATAAACTGCTAATATTTCTTGTATATAGTCTTCAGGAATTCAGGCACACACAGTCACACACACATGTACACACATACTGTATTTTACAAAAATGTAGCTATGCTTCACATACCTGCATACATTATGTTTTTAAACTTAACAGGTATTGGAGTTACTCCATGTCATATACAGTCCATATCTTAATTGATTACTTCTTGAATTGGATAGCTAAGAAGTGAATCAAGTTCACTTCATAAATTGGCATGGCATTTTTATTCCCTAAACTATTATCAGTGTCCACACAGAGTTCCAGAGATACAAAATGAATAAAACCTGTTGGCTATTCTTCAAGAAGAATACAATCGACAAAACAACTGTGATCCCCAAAGACTAAGAGTCTGGAATCCACATAACAAAGTTTAAAAGTATTGTTGGGTTATTTTAAAGAGCTACCCCAGAAAGCATCCCAGACAGCAAATCAGTTCGCACACATACTTAGCCATGGTACTCACTGCCTGCTGCTTAATGCATAGAGGGAAGCTTGGTTCCACGGGAAGCTTTGCAGAGATGGACTTATTAATATGTGCATGTAACCTAATGAATCTGCCCAGCTAGACATTCTCCATTGCTGGGTTACAGAATCAGTTTGCCCTAATCAGAATCACCTGCCCTAATTTCCTCAGTAGGAATGAGCAAATAAGGTACTAAACCTTCCCTTTTGCTAAAGGTACTCTCGGATATCAAGTTCACTCAGTAAATCTCCCTCTAACCTTCCTTCCCATTTCAAAGCAATTTAGATGATTAATGTTTTGAATATGAAAAGCATTGGCAACATACCAGACCTTTCTCTGGCAACCGCACATTCACCACCCGCACATTGTCATAGGTGTTTATCCTCTCTTCCCTCACAATCTCCTGTGTTTTCCTCAATCATTGCATATACTACAATTATTTATTATTGGTTTCACCTCAAAGGACTGCAAACTTACCAATAAAAGTCATGTTTTCTTTAGGTCTGTGTAGTACCCAGCACGCAGCACTATGACTTGTTCATAGAAGAAACTTAGTGGGTGTTTCTTGATCTGAAATGATCCAATGTAAATAGGACCCCAATAAAACTGAGGTGCTTTGTGGTCTTCACACTTCTGAATGATGTAAGAAGACATAAGTTTGGCATCCAAAGTAATTGGAAATCAATTGAATATTTCTGGTATTTTTCTATAAAAACAATCAAGAAGACATTACATGGCTCAGACCACAGTAAAATTACCTAAATCCTCTCTCCTATTACTCTGTCTTTCACTCTCCTCTTCAAACTTTATAAAATTCCCTGAATATAACTCATATACTAGTAATTAGTCTCTACTCTCTCCTATCTATTTTTTTCTCCTTTTAATATGTATCTGACAGTCTGCCTTTTCCATTGCAAACCAATCTAGCCTCTCCTGACTCCCAACCTCATCTATTACCTTAATCAATTTCATAATAAAGCACAGATACAATAAATGCAAAACAGAACTCTTTCTCTTAAAGGGCAGAAGAAAGGGACCTGTTAATATTTGTGCACTGATATTTTAGTTATTGTGATGTAAACATCAAGATACCACAGCACAATGTATTGGTATAAGTGTTGGTAACTGAAAGACTTGAGAACTAATTCAAGGTCCTCCACTTAAAAGTTTTAATAACTTCTCTTTCTGAAATTTGATTCTTCATTTTTTAAATGGCATGTTATCTACTCCTTTGGGTTTGTTGTAAAGGAACAAATAATATATCCTGAATAAAATGTTTAGTATATTGTCTGTCAAATAAATAATGGCTCAAGAAATGGTATTATTGTTTGGCTCATAATCTGATGGTTAATAAGGTTAATGTAATATGAGCTGTCATAACTACAAAAAGTCAGTGATAAATGAAGTACTGAGGGCTGGCACTGGTTTCAGAATCAGAATGATTGACTTCATTCTTAGACTGGACTCATATCCCTGTACTGTGTGCTTGTGTTACTCTATGTTTATCTGTTACTGAACATACTGTTTAATATTAACTGTACTTCTTTGTGCCTCTCTTTTCTCCACTAAATGGCGAACTCATTAAATCAGTGATTTTGTCATTCTTCACCAACTAGCACACTGCGTGGAATATAATAGATGCTCAACACATGGCTATTACATTAATAGATGTTATGGAAGATTGCATTCTCAAAAGGAAAAGGGCCATACTATCTCTCATCCTGCATGTTTCTCTTGCATTGTGATTTCACTACTCCTTTCATCAAAACATTAAGTAGTGGTGGACTTGTGAGTACAGTGGAAATGATGCTGTGTGATTTCTAAATCCAGAACTTAACCTAGCCAGCATCCATGAGAAAGCCCAAACAGCCCATGTAGAGATCAAATTTTGGAGGAAGCTAAATTGCTGCTCCACTGTAGTAGCTGCTCCCAGGCAACAATCGACATCAAACTGCCAGCCATGTGAGTGAACTACCTTGACAAAGGATCCTCCAGAGGTCAGTCAAGGGGCCCAACTTAATTCCATGTGGAGAAGGGATGAAATATCTCTCTGTTTCACAACAATTCTTCATGGTCTCTCACATTTCTGCTTATCTTGAAAGTGATGCCCTAATTACCATATTGTTCTGAACTTTTAAAGCACATTTGTATAGTGAACATCCTTGAAAGACAGAGAGAGTCTCCCTCCAGAGCAGAGGGCATGTTTGCTTGCATCCTTTTTTAAAAGATCCAGGTTCTTTAAGTTCAGGGTTATGCATGAATGATGCATTCATTCTCTTCGGGGCATTAACGTACTACTTACTTTTTTTTTTTTAGTTGTTTGGGTCCCCTTGCACTCACCATTTATAACATTTAAAATTTCTTTCAATACTTAAGCACATCTAAATCAGTCTAGTTATTTTCATTCTCTCCATGGTCATTACTATCACCATCATCATCGACATCAATTACTATTTTATTTAATCTTTACAACAACAAAATAGGGCCATCAGCAAAATACAAATGAAGACCTTTATACTGCAGAAAAAGGGTCAGTTATTTCTAATTAAGTCTTCAAGGAAGGTCTGAAAGGACAGAGAGTGAAGTATTTCAACTGGGCCTTGAAGAATGGGTAGACTCTCAATAAGCAAAGGAGTGATGGATGGAAGAATCATCCAGGAAGAGGATATAGCTTGGTTCATGACTTTCAGAATAAAAAACAAAGAACATTCTCGAAGAGACTTGAATGACCCTGTTTGGATGTAGGAGAATGATGTAGCAAGATACAATATCTCAGAGAGTTTTGAACGTCAGGCCCATTGAATATTTCAAGGACAGACATTCATTTACTCACACAGACAGTTGCTCCCCTATTCTCCAGAATTTTAGTATTTACTAGATGCAGGGCAGATATCCGTGGCCATGATAGAGACAGAGAGACAGAGAGAGAGACAAAGAGGTACAGATATATATTCAACTACATAGAGGCAAAAGGATATGAATAGATTAATAATAATATAGCTACAGCTTTGAAATAATTCTTTATGTGTTTGTCACTACTCTAGAGGATACATTAGAGACTGTAAATCAGGTACTACATTACTGATGCACTATATGTTACATATGTACCATATTAGAAAATAAAGCTGTGCCACCTAATGAACCACTATTTTAATATTCCACTTGAGCCTTAAGAGCAATATGTTGCCATAGAAACCTGAGTCTGTGTAGTCGTTAGTGCCTTCTTTTTTTGTTCTCCACACAGGAATTTGAGTGTAATGTTATTCTCTTAGCAAGAATTAAATTAGCAATTATTCACCTGAAAATAGCATCAACGAGATCTAAGAAAACACCCAGCACTAATGATTTGTTACATGCACATACATTTTCTTTGAGTTATGCTGTGATCATGAGAATCTAGTGTAGCTCATTCATGCATTGCATGTTTGAAGAAGAGAGATCATGAAGACAGACTTTGCTATGTTGAGACAGGAGAGTGCATTTGGTGATCAAAATCCAACTTCTGAATGAAGTTTTATTTTTATGATTTTCCTTAACTGGTTAAGATCTTGCCACCCCACGAACCTCCCCAAGCACTTTTTTTCTAAATCTCTCTTATCCGTGGGTCACCTTATTTTTTGATGTGTATATCATGTTGTCTGCCCAGGATCTACTCTCCTTTCTCCTGGTAGACAATGTCTTGATTTTCTTCTAGAGAACTATGCCTGACTATTTCACACAGTCTTAATGGAATTCTTAAAAGAGGTGCATTAACTTCTTGTAGCAGATTCTATTATCCCTGCCACATACCCCTTTGAACTCTGTAGGTTTTCCACAATAGAAACTAATTTGTTTGCCAACCAGAGCAGTCCAGAAGTGGGGAATTGGTGGTTTTCTATATAGTTTTTGATAATGTCTTTTCTCCTTTCCCTGTCTCACTATCCCTGTTTTCTCACTTCTGGTAACTTCCTGGCATCACCCTCCAAATAACCTACAAACACTCAAGTTTTTTATTCTGGATCTGCTATTGGAGAAATTCCAATTAAGACACCTCTTGTGGCTTGGATCTTATATGTGACACAAATTCAGCTAGTTTAGCCCATCCTCCATGCATGACTTTAAATGTGGCACAGTGATGAAAAGATGGAGAATGGACAATGGGTAACTAGAAGGCTTCAATGAGATTAACAATCATTTCTACTTTATAGTTCCCTGTGCTGACAAGACAGCAGGGCTGACAATACAGCAGGGAGTGGTACATGGTGGTAGTCCTCAAACTTGAATGATGCGCATCAGAGCGCATCAGAATCACCTGATACTAAAGCACAGATTTCTGAGCCTCATCACCAGAATTTCTGATTTGGTAGGTCTCAATGGGGACTGATAATTTGCATTTCTAACAAGTTCTCAAGAGATAGCCATACTGAACCACACTCTGAGGACCATTTACATATGGGCCCTGTCCTTGAGGACCCTATGTTATGATGAGTGGATAGAAATAAATCATTGTGAACCAAGGGGAACTCATGCCTATCTTAAGTCACTCAAGAGCTGAAAAAAGGGCCTAGGGAACATTACCCTGATTTTGTCTAGCTTATTATGGATGAAGACCTAATTGTTCAGTCATTAACTTAATTCATTCAACATCCCTGGAGGTGCTGTTACATAACAGATATTATGATTGATATAGGGGCACAAATACAAAAAGAAGAAAACAAAACACCTTCAGCCTGAAAAATTCTCAGTCTAGCTAGGGAGACAGATGCATCAATGATCAGGTGTGATAAAAAGTTCTAGTACTGTGATAGCAGTCTGTAGAGGCCACAGCAGGGGCATGTAAGTTGGAAGAAACCAGTACTATGGCAAGAAGGAAAAAGATCATCAGGAAAAATATTATAAGAAAGTGACTCTGAACTGAATTATGAACAGTGAATGCTTATTGTCAGATGATTGAAGGGATGGGATCGATTTTCCAGAGAGAAAAGCAGGAGCAAAGGCCCAGAAGCCTGAATGTGCAGTTCTATGTGGTAAGATGTAAGTAAGTGGCAGTGCACATGCATATGGGTACACATCCTCATCCTCATCTGAGGCTAGGTCAGGGGATGTATCGGGTGGAGGGCCTTGAGCATTGAGGTGATATTGTGGTATGTTGCCAAGTGCACCCAAGGCTCTAACAAAGGACTGCACCAGATTATCTCTGAGATCTCTCCCATCTCCAAGCATCTGTGAATTTTTTCTTCTCAATGTTTAGGGATGGAATATAAATTAGGAGGTTATTGCTGTAAATCTTCAAGGTAATAGTTGATAATAGTAGATGAGCATTTGTCAATAAACAGACAAAACCTAATGAATTTGGGAGCCATTTTAGAAATGTAAGACAGAGGGTATGGTAACAGTAGATGTAGGGATATGAAGGAGGAAAGAATAAAAACTGATGCCCTTATTCCTTCTATCCAGTGTGTTTTTATACCCACTAACCAAACTCTCTTCATTCCCTTTGATATGGCCTGGCTCTGTGTCCCCACCCAAATCTCATCTTGAATTTGTGAATCTAAATTGTAATCCCCATGTGTTGGGGGAAGGACCCTGTGAGAGGTGATTGGATCACAGGGGTGGTTTTCTGCGTGCTGTTCTCATGATAGTGAGTGAGTTCTCATGAGATCTGATAGTTTTATAAGGGACTTACCCCCTTTGCTCTTCACTTCTTTCTCCTGTAGCAATGTGAAGAAGGATATGTTTTCTTCCCTTTCATCAAGACTGTAAGCTTCCTGAAGCTTCCACAGCAATGCAGACGTGTGAGTCAATTAAACCTCTTTTCTTTATTAATTACCCAGTCTTGGGTATTTCTTGATGGCAGCATGAAAAGGGACAAATTCACCCTCCTTCCCATTACCCTTCCTACCTCTGGTAATCACCATTCTACTCTCTACTATGTATCAATAAAAAAATTAACAACAACAACAACAACAATGTCCAGTTTCTGGCTTGAGAAGAGACAGCTGTTGGAAACATTCAATGGAATTGGGGATACAGCAATAGAAAGAAATTATAGGGGGAACAAATTTTCCCTTCTTTTTTTGAGATAAAAATTTAGTTGAAGGCCAGGAAGACAATGGTAGAGGGAAAAAAAGGCTGATGAATAAAGGAATTGTTAATATTTGGGGACAAGAAAAGGAAAAAAGGCAAAAAACAAAAATTCTAAGTCATGACAATGCCACCCCCATTTAAGAGTAATGAGTTTGAATTAAAACCAGCTGTGGTCTTTGGAGCTGTCCATCATAAGCAACCTAGTCCTGACTGAGGGGAGAATGGGAGAGGAGGAGGCTAAGCATGGGTGAGACAGGCCTTAGGAAATTCATCTCACCTACAGCGGCTGGTTGCTGACTGCTCAGGTAAGATTTAGACTTCCCTGGGGCCGAGGTCCAGAGGAGAAGTATGGCAGCTGGAACTCCTTATGTTTATCTGTCAAAAAACTCAAATTTATCAAACAAGAAAAGAGAATCAATTGATACCTATAAGCTGAATGTGTAGAGGCAAGGCAGGCTGAAATACAGTTACCCAGTTCATTTATCTGAGTTATCTTTCTCTGCCCTCTACCAAATATCAACTGTTCCTTAGGATGGTACTCTTCAAGGTAGTAATATGGGTGCAGCAACAAGCCTCAGGCACTTATTTCACCAAATCCAGGGGGAAAAGAAAAGCCTCACTGTCTTGGAAATCCTGGAGAATTTCCTGTATCTTCTCATTGGCCACGTTGTGTGGCCATCCTGTATCTAATCATTGCAGCCAGAGGGATGCTCTAGGTTGATTGGCTTTGACCAATCCTGGAACTGGGAGTAGAGTCAACACAATTCAAACTTTATTGGTTGTTATTTGGAAAGACATAGATTCCAAAGGTGAAGATGTTGATGGGAGGCAGAATAGCGGTAAATGTTGCTTGAAGAATTGCAAATTAATTTCCAGCAAGAAAAATAAATTCTCACTACAGAAGGTAAATTGAGGCTTGGTTTAGACAGAAGTTAATTTCAAAAAAGGGTCATGAAGATGAGTGTAGACTAAGACAAACAAGAAAATAGATTTTAGAAAGTTAGCATAGCCTAGTAGTTAAGAGCTAGATGCCGCATTCAGGTTCCTTGAGTCCTAACCATAGCCCCTGCATTTCCTGTAGGCATGACTTTGTGCATATTACTTTTCTCTGTGCATCTGCTTTTCCATCTATAAAATGGGAATGATAATTATATATAATAATTGTTATGAAATTAAGTAAATTATTATGTAAAAAAAAAGCTCAGAACAGTACCTGGGATCACGTAAGGGTTTACTATTGTGAATTTTTAGTATGTCTATTAGACATATTTTTTAGAACAGTTTTAAATTTAGAGAGAAATTATGCAGATTAAACGTAGTTTTTATACAACTTCTCCACATCAGATTCCCATGTCTCTATTATTAATATTTTACATTAGTATGGTACATATTACAATTAATAAACAAATATTAATGTATTATATTTAACTAAGGTCCATAGGTTATCTATTTTGTTGTTGTTGTTGTTGTTGTTCTACCTAAATGTTATTTTTCTGTTCTAGGATATCACACAGAACCCTTGTGACGTTTGGTTGTCACGAGTTGTTAGGTTCTGCTTGGGCATGACATTTTTTCATACTTTCCTTGGGTCTGATGACCTTGACAGTGTTGAAGAGTACTAGTCAGGCATTTTGTGGAATTTCTCTCTACTGAAATTTGCCTGAATTTTTCTCATGATTGGACTGAGCTTTTGGGTTTGGGAAGGAAGTTCACAGAGACAAAAAGTGCCATTTTCATCACATAAAGCAAGAGTATATATTATCAATATGATTTGACCATTAATTACCCAAATGACAAGTGTTTCTAAGTTTCTACACTGTAAGGTCATTTTTTTTTTCTGTACTGTACTCTTTGGAATAAATTCACTATGCACAGCCCTCACTCAAGTAGTAGAGAGTTATACTCCTATTCCTTTAGGGTAGAGTATCTAAAAAATCTGTTATTTTAATCTGCCATACAATTTAGTATGCAGTATTTGGATTACTCTAATAAAGCATTGCCCCTTGATTCTTAATTCTCAGCAGCCTAATTTATATGCTAGCATAATTTAAATATTAAGGTTTAATAGGATATCAATAGTTAAAGTAGATGCTGACATTTTTTATTTATGCTAACCTCTGGGGAACTTGCATCAATTTAGAATCCTTCTGGACTGACCCTTACTGGGAGAAGGAAGCAAATAAGATTGGAATTCATTTGAGTAGATCTATTTTGGGTCCTTTGAGTATCCAAGATGCCTTGGCAAACACGAGTACTCAGTGTAACCAAGGAAATTGCTTTGCTCAGCTATTGAGACTGGCTAGATCTGGGAAGCTTGGGGATGAAGTCATTTGCAGTTAAACAAACTCATTTAATATAGGCCACTCTTAATGATCAAAATAACCAGTGCAAAAGTGGTCAGCCAAATTACTTTGTTCATTTAATGTTTCTAGCAATCGCTTAAAACCCTAATTGTGAGTTGACTGTTAAGGCAATTTAAAAAACTGATTCAATTCATAAGAGCAATATTGCTACTGATTTGCTGGTAGGACATGCTTTACTTGCTCATCTGATGCTGATCACCCACTGCTATTACTTTTATAAGCCACTGCTATTTTTTTTCTTCAAAACCTGGGATACCAACCTTAGGAGACTTTTGATACAACTAAAAGGGCACAGGACTTGCTATGAGAAAACCTGAAGTGGAGCCCCTTATTCTTCCCTTTGCTACTCACAGTACCCATCTGAGTATTAATCTCATTGTAAAAGGGAACAAAAATCTAGCTTGTGAAATGCTTTATCAATTTTATAAATGAGATCCTAACATTATAGTGATCTTAATAAAAATAAGATCTATTATTTTCAGAAACACTGCTCTGTGAAAAACATTGTTGACGATGATGATAATGACAATGGTAATCAAGGGGTAGCAGAAAATTGGAAGTAATTAACTAATTACTATGTATCTTTTAATATGTACTTTTCCAGCATCCAGGTGATATTCGGAGAAACAAGGTGAGAGTAGGAAGGCTAGAAAGCAAGGGATTGTACTGGCTCACAACTTGGCTTCACGCTGGATCATCTGGAGGTTGAGAACCACAGATCTCTGTCAGTGAACTACAGTGCCCTTTGAGAATAACAAATGGCCGTATCAGAGTCACCACCACTTTGTTTTGTAATATATGACTGAAAAATAAAAATAAATGACTTTATTTTATATCCTTTTCAATTTCATGCTATGTGTTTAATTACATGCAATGGGAATGTCCCTGTTGAATTCCCTATCAAGAGTGTAGCAATGGAGATGATACATTCTGAATATCTATTTTGTGCCATACCCTATTTTAAGTGCTTTCAAATGTTACTTCATCCAAGTTTTGTGAAGTGGGCATTACTGTTCTTATTTTTTTCAGAAATCTGGAAACTGAACTCATGAGGGGATTGCTGCTGCTGCTGGTGATGATGATGATGGAACCCTTGGGAATATGTCTGCTTATAAAGAAGGAGTAGGGGCAGTGGCACAGAGACGATAATCACCAAATACCATATATGCTCTCCTCCATTTCCCAGACTACTAAACTGAGGTTGGAACAATGTTGCCAGCTCTGGTCAATGGACTGTGATGGCTGGAATTTTCTGGCCAAGGAGGTGAACAGTCAGATACCTCCTACATTACCCACTGACTACCATGGTGCCATTGGATGCTGAGGGTAAATGATGGTAGTCAGAAGACAGCAGAGGGCCACCTATCTAGCATCGGATTTGATGCAAGCAAGAAAAACTAAAGTTTACTCTGGTATGCCCCTGAATATGGAGGGTTCGTCCTTCTATATTAGTCAATTCATTCTGCTAATACAGGGTAAAGAATAATTCTGTATGCTGACATATGGCTTCTCTGCCATAAAGCAGAGACATAACTGCTTAAGTGCCCAAATATAACCCGGCATTCAGAGTCCCTTCTTGCCTCACTCCATGCCAAATTATCTGCATTATCAGGGAATAAAAGGGAGTCTTGGTCACCTGTTTCCTCTTCAGGCTCTAAATTCTCATTTAAGTCAATAATAATACCTCAGTCCTGACAGTAATGGGGACACTTGTTAAGGCCTTCGGAATCAATTAGCCTCAAAGAAGTGTGGCAGGCATTTGCCCATCACAGTAGATTTATTGAAGGCTAAGTGTTCTGTAATTCAGTCTTAAATCTTGAGGTGTTATTTTTCAGCCCTAAAAGGCGTAATGTATTTGTGCTCATTCCCACCCTCTGACATAACCAATATACAACCTCCCAAACCCCCATTCCTGGAAAAGAAGACAATGCTGGTCCCTCTGGCCAATGTCAAACCACATTTCCTCAGAATATTTTTAAAAATATAAACTGATGAGACAGAACTTGAGTAATAAAAACAGTGTGTAAGAATTTGATACCCACTGAGAAATCCAGCTAGATAAAAGAGTATCCTAAACAGGTTGAAAAATGGAGAGGGTATCAGTTCTGTGTTTCAAAAGCAAAGCCTTCAAAAATAATAATGGCTTAACTTTATAACCATTAAACTTTATTATTCTTAAAGGTTTTTTGCTTTTGAAACATATGATTGACTTCTTCTCCATTTTTAGTCTTGTTTAGGATGCTTTTATCTCACCAGACTCCTCTGGATAAGTTCTATTACACAGGAAGGTGACAGTGACTATAATTAGCAATAATGTATTGTATACATCAGAATGTCTCCGAGAGCGGATTTTAAATATTTTCAACATGAGGAAATGATGAACAGTTGAGGTAATGAATATGCTAATTACCCTGATTTGATCATTTTACAATGTATATGCTGAAATATCACTTTGAATTCTATAAATATGTACAGCTATTATTTGCCAATTAAAAATAAAACTATGAAAAAATAATAATGGCTTAAATGCACTCATTAATTTGTTGCTAATTTATGGTTTGCAATTATATTCATTTGCATCACCACGCATGGCTAAAAAATACAATGGAAGTAGAGACTGTGTGTATTAGTTCATTTTCATGCTGCTGATAAAGACATACCCGAAACTGGGAACAAAAAGAGGTTTAATTAGACTTACAGTTCCACATGACTGGGGAGGCCTCAGTATCATGGCAGGAGGTGAAAGGCATTTCTTATAATAGCAGTGTCAAGAGAAATATGAGGAAGAAGCAAAAGCAGAAACCTCTGATAAAACTATCAGATATTGTGAGACATATTCACTATGATGAGAATAGCACGGGAGAGACCAGCCCCATAATTCAATTACCTCCCCCTTGGTCCTTCCCACAATACGTGGGAATTCTGGGAGATACAATTCAAGTTGAGATTTGGGTAAGGACACAGCCAAACCATATCAAACTTCAAACCATATACTTACTTTGAAGTTTCCCAACTGCACTGCTTAAATCAGAGGTGAAAAGTTTCAGCAGAGGAAATGGGGAAAGTCTGTTAGTTTCTAAGCTGAAGGCTATGAGTTGCCAGCAGAGAGCACCACACTACCTGTTGAATCTTCAATGATCTGAGAAGCAGGGGCTGCTGGAATATGGGTTGACCAGAATCAAAATGGAACCCAAAGTATGGTTTTGTCCATCTTATTTCTGCTTCTTTGCTGTTCACCCCCTCCCTACCCTTCCCGACTCCAGCCAGAAACATAAGGTGCTCATCTGTTTCTGACTATAGTTCTCATTCTGGGCAAAAAAGGCCAACAGACTGTCTGTGGTTCACTGATACATCTTGACAGTATTGCAATTAGCAATAATAAATGCCAATAGTAAAGCTTAGAGCATTCACTTTTAGAACATGAGCTTACTTAGCTTTTTCCTCAAAATCAATTGGTAGCTATATCTACCAATTTTTCAAAGTCCTAAAATTTAGTCATGACCCTGTCCAGGGACACACTGGGTCTAGAATGCAGGATTCAAATCCAGAGCTCATACTCTTTCTCCTTAGTTGCACTGCTTGCCACAACTTAAGAGTAAGTGTGAGATTTATCCTGGTTAAAGCATTGATAATTAACACGTATATAGTGTCATGCTCACCCATAACCCCTGCCCCACTGTTCAGCAATAGCATGGAATGGTCGACATGTCAATACAGGGATGCTCTTTCAGGCACTTCCTGTGCTGTTGCCTATCATCTTGCACTTGTCTCTCATTCCAGCCATGTCTACACCAAATCATTCTATGCCAACTTTGACTCACTTTCTGCTCACTGCGTCTTGCCTTAAGCATGAGCTTACACGCTTTTGACTTTCAGTCAAGGACATCACCACTGTGTGGCATGAACACCAGTGAGAGTCTTATTTGAGTCTGTGCAAACCAGAGTGGATTCAAATTCAATTATTTTGTATACTTTTTCTTAATGGCAAATCTCTTAACCCTTTTCAGCCTCATTTTATCCATCTAATAAAATATGGGTGAGAATATTTAACTCAAATAATATTATAACAGCTGCAGATAAAATATGCAAAATGATACATAGAAAATGTTATGTAAGTGTTAATGTCTCTCCCTTCCTAGATATCATCCTATTTCATTCACATGGATGAGAGCCTTAGAAAAATCCCAGTGGAGACTATGAATCATGCCCAGTTTTGAATAAATGTAAAACTCACCAGTAAAAGAAAAAACAGTTCCCCTTTCTCTTTCTCCTAGCAAAGATCATAATTGAGTGTCATTATATGTTCTAGGGTACACACGAATTTGCAGGGCTTTCAAATAGTAAGATAATCTGATTAACACATTATATTCTTTTCATGATTTATAATAAGCATTTTATGTTTCCACTTTTGTATGTTTTTGATAGTTGCAAACATCTACTCTGAGGAATGTTTTACGGTTAGTAAAAGTCAACATTGATGAATCCCTCTTTTTATTTTTTAAAAAATTGTAAAATATTAGTTCTAAGAAAATTTGATGCTCAATAACCCCATCTACTGGAAGAAGATACACTAAACAGGCATTTCTCCCATTGTACCCTTAGAAAAAGAAAATAATTTGAGGAAATTATACAATCTAATTTACTTCTTAAAAATTTCACATTAGATGCTTATGAATGAGAGAACCACAGTAGATATGGCAAAAGTAGAAGCAGAGAACGTTTGGGTGCCACAGCAAT
The DNA here is from genome assembly GCF_030222135.1 of Aotus nancymaae. Taxonomy (NCBI): domain Eukaryota; kingdom Metazoa; phylum Chordata; class Mammalia; order Primates; family Aotidae; genus Aotus; species Aotus nancymaae. Next base: position 79,499,783 of record NW_026988450.1, on the reverse strand, counting down.
GATTCTGGAGAGAAATTTCAGTGATATGGATGAATGCAATGTACACAGAAATGAAGAGAAGTATACTGATTCAGGTTAAAGATGACAGACATGCTGACGGAGTGAAAGAATACTTCCAGGTCTTTAACATGAGTAACCAAGTCAATAGTGATGCTATTCTCTGAGGTGAGAAGATCAAGACTGATACAAAGGGGCACAGGGGAAAGTAAGAATCAGTGTTTCAACTGGGTTAGGTCATGTTTGAAATGCATGTTAAATATGCAAGTGAAGATGGTGAATAAGTAGTTGGATATTGAAGTCTGGAGCTCACTGAGTGGTCAGCATCGAAAAGATAAATTTAGGAATCATGGCCATCAAAAGGTTACCTAAAGCTATTATACTGGATGAATTCATTTCAGGAGAAAGAGCAGAACCAAGAAGATCACTGCTTCCAGAAACCAGTTCCTGGAGCGGTCCAATATTCAGAGGCCAAGGAACAAAGAAAAGGTAGCAAGGAGTTTGAGTATGGTCAGGAGGGTAGGAGGAATATCAAAGAATGTGGTATCAGGGGAGCCCAAGGAAGAGAGTTCAAAAAGAAAAGAAAAGTTGCTAAATAAGGCAACGTAAAGCCTTGACAAGCACCATGGCGATGGTGGCAATGAGGTGCAGAAGGATTGCTGGAAAGAGGAGCAAAGAAATGGGCCAGTAGCTCTTCATGAAAGAAGGAAAAAGGGAGACTTTTCAGGTGGAAGATTCCACAATATTAATAAAAATGATCATATTTTAATACATTTACTTCTCATTTTTTAAATATGATCAAAATTTACCAACTATTTTGTATCTTGCTCTTTTCTAACATTATAATGGTGTTAGCTTACCAAGTTATTATAGATTCTGCATAACAAAAATTCTAAATGTATAATGATTCATCGAATTAATTTGTTATAGTTTATTATTTGAGCATTTGTGTTGCCTCTAACTTTTTGCTATTAAAAATGAATACTTTTGTGCATATTTTTTTCTCTGTTTTGGGCTATCTATAGGTCAGTGTCTCAGAAGTGGCTTCTGAGATACATGACCAAATGGCTTTTCCAAACTACTATAGCAATTTAAAATGCCACCCACACGTACGACGTTGTTACATTCACCTCACTGCCATTAGCACTGAGTCTAATTATTTGGGGAAGGTGATAATTAACGGGTAAAACAAGCACGATCATGTTTTGTTTAATATGCCTCATGATTATTTGTAACAGTAATTTTTCCTGTGTTTGTTTTCTAGCTGGGATACATCTGTTGATGTTCTTTGCCTGTGTATTTTTTAGAATTTCATTTTGTTTATTTAAATTGTCAGTTGAAGAGTTCCAATGTTTTACTGAATATAGTTCCCCTAGCTTGTCATTTATCTAATTGCTTTAGTTACATGTTTTGCTTTTTTTGGTTACTTATGGAAGTTTTTTATTTATGTAATTAAACATGCCTATCTAATGAATGTGTGTTCTTATCTTAACATTCTTTCCTCATTCACAGATTGTCTGTGACAAAATTTTAACCCTAGACTTCTTCCCCCTACATTCCTTGGCATATGTTTGAAGAAGGCAAGTTCATTTAATAATACTGTCAATTTTGACTGTTGGTACGGATCAGTCAAGAACCAACTGTGCTGCCAAAATAACCATCTAGTAGCATTTCTCCTAAAAGGCAAACATAGTAAAGTCATTTTTATCTATACTCAAAGCAATGCCAGAGATTGCCAGGTTTACTGGCATCAGATGCCCCTACAGTAGGAGGGGTTATGTATCAAGAATAAACAGGCCAGTTGAAAGAGGAAAGGGATGCCCAGCATATTTCTTTCTGGGTTCTATTAGTACAATCCCACCAAGCTCCTGCTGTAGATTCTGTTACTAACATAAACCTCAGTTGGCTGAGTATTTACCATATGTTAAATACATTTATTTACGGTTCCGATTTATCCTAAGGCTCAGGCCTGTTCCTATCTCATGCAATCCTAAGAAAATTTGTAACACATCGTTATTTTGTTTAAGCTAATTTGAGTTAGATTTCTGTCATGGAAAACCTAAGGGTCTTAACTAATACCATGATAACAATGACAATGCGACTCACATCAACTGTAAATTGAGCCACCACCAATCATGGAAACACTTGACCTTAATTACCTTATTTAATTCTCACAAGATTCCTTCAAGGTGAGCATAAATATTCCCATATTAAAGATGGAAAAAATAACAGGGAGACTGACAGAGGCTGAGTAACGTGTCCCGTGTCATGCAGTCAGCAACAGGCAGAATCGAGATAAACATCAAGGTTAGAAATTGGTTCTATGGATCAGAGGATAACATTAACATTACTAATCTAAGCATTCATTAAACTATCTTAGAATTCAAGCACTTTTTTCTGAGTCCAAAATTTGAAAGAAAACAAAAGAAATAAAAACTTAGGTTTAGTACATTTGATTAATACTTATATTATTATTTCATAGTTTTGGTCTCTATATTTCCATAAGTGTCACCTTGTTGTTTCTCTTTGGAAAATACAGGTGTTATGTTGGGATAGAGAAGATTAAATTCATTGAAAATATCACCATAAGACATATTGATAGTCTAGAAAGGAACAAAATAACTCTGACTTTACATTAAGGAAGATTTAATCATTTTTGAGGAGGAGGACTAAAAAATGTGACTTGGCTTTGGTTTTTTTATGAAACCCAAGACTATCTGGCCGTATATCCTGCAGCTCTCCCTCCTGCTCATGCTGCTGACTTCTCCAATACTATTAGGTCCACTTGACCCAGGGCCTTTGCAATGCCTTCTCCCTATGTGTGGCACTCTCTTCTAAATACCTGCATGGCTCATTTCTTCTTTATCATCAACTAGTCTTTGCTCAAATGTCAATTTCTAACCCCTTGATGATAAATGAGTTAATGCAACTGAAGTATTTAGGATAGTGCTTGAACCTTCATAAGCACTGAGCATTCTCCAGGCAAGGGTGACTTGCTGGCATTGGAGTTGGAGAGAGTGAAGGAAGTGTACAATGTAGTTGCAAGAATATAATACTAAAATAATGAATTAATTTTCAGCCCCCAACACTTAAATTGTTGAGCCCCTGCCACTCTTCAAGTCTCACATGCATAAGTTTGAAAGCCCACCTGGAGTATCTCACTTGTACACCCAAATGTTAGTCCTTCTGGCTGCCACATGCATATTCTGTCTTCCCCTATGTTGCTTCCAGCTCCAGATCAGTAATTGACAAGTTCTTGCAGAGACAGTCTATACATTCTTGATATAGGCCTTAGACCCAGGTCCTCAGAAACTTGTGTACTAGGCTAAGGTGGGGGAAAGTCCTTATCTGCTTGGGCATCCTCTGCTACAAGCCCATGTGCCTGATTTGTGCCCTCTGAAATTTGGCTTCATTTATTTTCATTTCCCTACTCTTTAAAAGTAATCTCAAATCTAATTCCTTTAGGAAGTTTTCGCATCTGCTTCAGAGACCAAGACTTTGGCACTAGAGTTTTTTTTTCATACTATCTACTGGAGCTGCCTTTTCATAGGTCTGGTGAAGGAGTATAAGGATATGAGCTGCTTGAGACAGGGGAAAATCAGAGTGATGTTAACTGGGCTATGATTTTTAAAAAACTGCTTCTCCTTTTCATCAATTACCCTAAACAACCTGGATGCCTAGACATTTTCCCTGTCCAAATGAGTTTTGTTACCCCTGAGGTCCACTGCTGGAGATGTCGAAGGGAATATTGTTTCCTAGTGTCTTAAGGAGGAGGAAAAAGGGGGCATATAAACACGTCTTGCATCTAGTCCAACACTCTGTTAGAAACTGTATTTATCATTTAATCCTCACCATAACACAATAATGTAGATAACACTATTCTTGTTTTTTGAAATAAACCAGATTTTCAGAGAACTTGCCCACAATACAACTAATAAGTAACAAAGCTAGAAGCCTATTCATTTGTCTCTTTGCTACTAAATTCACTGCATCATGCTACCTTCCACGCTAGCTACTGTCCTTCCCACATGTCAGAAAACAGATCCCTAGACCATTGTCTAGGGCCACCTATGTATCAGACAACATAGGACACAAAAATTATTTATTAGTAAGAACTCAAGAACAACTGGCATGTGACAAATGGGAAAACTGAGTCTGGGTAGGGGAAGTGACTTAGCCTCCGTCACTTGGCAAGCTAATATCCAAGATTGGGGTGTCCTGGCCTCTCCATCAGTGTTTTATTTTTTCCAAAATTACTATAAGTGGTAGATTAGGGCTAACATGTAGATGGTCTTAGTTTATCTCTGAACAATCTCTAACACTAACTTTGCAAACTGCACTGCACCCAAGGCAACATGAGCACCTGGCATTCTCTTCTAAGCTGCTAACTGCTTCATGCAGCTTCTAGGGGCTGGAGGAGTGACCCAGCTTAGCAAATGTCTAGGGAGACTACTGAGCAAGTGACTTTGAAATAAACAAGTGTCTATTTGCTCTTGAAATGCCCTTAATTAACACCTGTCAAGAGATTTCCACTTGAACAGTTTAACATGAAAACTAGAGGGTGAGTGGACACTTTGAGTTCTAACTCAGAAAGATTCACTAATTACATTTCTCTAAGGCTCCTTTCTCTGGGCTCTTCCCAGGCTCAAGTGCTGCAGGCAGTAGACAAAAGTCAGAACAGCAACTGAGTCTGAGACAGGCCTCTGGGATAGGTGGCTTCTTCATCACTGACACCTTTTGTTCCTCCCACTTCCTCAATGTAGGAATCCTTGAGACTCATTTCCATGAGGCACTGGATACTGAAGGCACTTTGAAGAGTATCTAATGCAAAAAGCCCAATTCATTGCCTCCAGAGCACTGCATTATCCCTAACAAGATTCTCTGCTTGAACATCTCTGGTGGAAATGAACTCACTGTAGAGTCCTATCCAATTAGACGGTGTTGGATATGGAAATGTGGGCTAGACTCTGAGGTGTTAAGACCTAAGCTTAAATATGGGTAAACTATGCAATTTGGGACTCAGTTTCTTGTCTCTCTGGACCTCAGTTTCTGTACTTATGAAGTGGGAATATTAACACAATCAGCGTTGATGGGACAATTCAGTGATTTAAGGCCTACTGTCTCTTACACAGTACCTTCTTGTTTTCTTCTCTTCCAGTAGTCTCTCTACATCATAAACAACATCATGCAATTCCAATGTTCAAAACAGCACTTCTTTGGAGTTTACATCTTAGAAGTAACTACAGTCTTGGTTTTCTCCTAATATCTTTCCTAAGAGCTCAACGTGTTTAATGAACATCTCCACCTGAATGTCTTACTGACACCTCCCGTGACGTGATTTGTTATTGAGCAGGCTAAATACATGTCAGCACACCCTCACTGTATCACAAGCTCATTTTCATGTCTTTAATCCTGTTCCCCAGGGTTTAACGTTGTTACTGAGCTCAGATGGAGGTCTATACACGTTCATCCATGGAGCAAATTAATGATGCACATATTCAGAGTTAGAATTGGACCCCTCTACCCTGAGCACCAGTTTTACAATGGGCCTTTTTTAAGCACTAGGGAATCAGTGGTCTCAAGAGTCACAAAGCTTACAAACTGCGAAGGTGAAAATGTAATCATCGTTTCAATCATTCACATAAGAATACAATTGTTAACTGGTGCATAGACTATGCTATGTGCTCACCAAATCTTGTTGTATATCCCTCCATCCTTGACCAATGGAATGTGAGTCTTCCTGGCCTTTTGCAGCTAAGTGGAGCCATGCAGCTCTTTTTTGACCATGAAATGTGAGAAATGATGTGTTCCTTCCTGGTTGAGTCAGTGTAAAACACCAAACAATTCGTCCATTTTTTTCTTTCTCGTAACAGTGAATTGACAAGTCATATGTTGAGATAGTGGAGGCTTCATGATGCTGGGCCCTTGAGTGACTCTGTGGAGTGAAGTCTCCCCCCATAAATATGCACTGGATATGGGTGTATGCAGGAATTAAACATATGTTCACTTATACCACTGAAATTTCAAGGTTTCTTTGGTAACTTCAGTACAACCTATCTTATCCTGATTAACGTGGCACTTATTAAGTAACCATAGAAAAGGTACAATTAAAGTTGAGAAAAATGAAATATACATTATTGGAGGAAAATATATCCTTTTTAAATAAAACTTTTCTTCTAAAAGGTCACTATTAATCTCAATTTTCCTAACTAATTCATGTTATTTTATAACTTAGATTGGTAGTTTATAGGTCAGCCTTCATAGTAAGGGTCCAGAGATCACAGCCACTAAAAAATAGCCAATTAAAGCCATATAATGTTTATTTCCTGGGAAATCCAGCATGAAATGTTTTCTTATTAGCATTGGCTTATTGTCCCTTTTTACTTCTTAGCCTAAAAAATCTATCCCCTTTGACTTCTGCCACATGTCAGAAAACATTTCATCTCCCTTCTCCTGGTATCTCCCGTGACTGTTCTAATTTGGATTCATTTTGAATCACACCTTTGGAGACCATTTACATGGTGCAATAGAGCACTGAAAAAAGCAAGCCCACTTATCAACCCCTTGTTTCAGGCACTTTGCCTTCATTGTTTTATTTAATCCACCTACTAGGGAGGGAAGCGTCAGAGTCTCACAGTCTCATTATACTGATGAGAAAGTTGAAGCTTGATACATTTATGTGACTGACCCAAAGTGATGCAGGTAGCAAATGACTAAGCCAATATTCTAATTAATAAGTGTCTGATTCTAGAGCCTGCAGAACAGGGGTCAGTGCTCATTCCTGACTTTGCCTCTACCCAGTTGTCTTCAGTAATAAGAATGCGCTAAACATTGAAATGGACAACTAAACATAATTAAGTGCCTAAAAGTTACAAAATATTTTAGAGTTGTAGCTACTTTCATTATTATTTATTTTTAGATCTTCACAAACTTCCCTGCAATTTGTTTGGTATACAGGTTACAATTTCAGGAGGCAAGTTGCCTGGCTCTGTAATTCACCAAACGCGAGGCTCAGGCACATTTCAACATCACTTCGAAACATGATTTTTCCTTTCTATAAAATGGGGAGGTATTGCTTGCATCAACATAATAGAGTTGTTGGTAGAATTAAATGAGCTAATTGATGCCACATACATCTGGCGTTGCTTGGAACATGGCACGTGCCCCGAGGGTGTCAGCTTTGTTATTAATGCTGCTAAGTCTTAGTGAAGGAAATGAAGACTCAAGGCTAAGAGATCTGTGAAAGGAGAGAAAATAAAGCATCATCTTCAGTGACTTCTCCATGTCACAGAGCTGTAACTGGCAAAACTGTGACAAAGACAAGTCTTTTCACTAGTTGTCCACTGTTCACCTTGCCTCACCTCAACTTTGTGGGCCAAGCTGTTTTTATCGGCTGGCTTATCGATCTTGCAAAACACAGAAAGGATAAAAAATAAAATTAGATAAAATAAGATAGTCCAGGTTTGAAAAGTGCTGGCAGCGTTTTTAACCATAAATTACTCTTACTAAGGTGGAAAGCAATAAAACTTGTTGGCTACCTGGGGGAGTCAGACAAAGAGGAGTTTGAATTTGAGCCCTGCCATTTATAGGCGTTCTGATTTGGAACAAACTATTTAAATTCTCTAATAATTAGCTTCTTTATCTAGAAAATGAGGATAATAATATTTACTTCATTTAGTGTTTGCAATAATTAAATGTGAGAACTTAGGCAAGTGCTGCCAGAACTAGGAAATAGATATAACAAGGTTGGCAGTTCCTATTCTTGTTTTAATGATTTATGTGAAGTACTTAGCTCAGTAAACATTCTGACACTCAGTACAAGATATCAGCTGTGATTTTGTAAAAAAAAAAAAGGGATACAAAAATACAGTTAGAAATAATAAATTCTAGTATTCAACAGTATAGTAAAAAAATTATAGTTAAGAATAATTTAATGTATATTTCAAAATAACTAGAACAGAAGAATCATAATGTTCCCAACACATACAAAAAAGATAAATGTTTGAGCTGATGGACTTTCCAGTTACCCTGATTTGATCATTACATATTGTATGCAGGTATCAAACTATCACACGTAACCCCTAAAATACATAAAACTTTGATATATCTATTTAAAAATAAATTTAAAAAATGAGTATACTTCCTTATAAAATTTCAAAAAAGTTCTTGACCTTGAGAGGGAGAGAAAACATTATTTTGAAAAATGGCTAGTTGACAGATTTTGGGAAGCTTATGTTCCACATACATAGACATGCATTTGCATATGTGTATGTGTGCATGTGCAGGTGTTTGTATGTTTACAGTCATGTACCACATAATGTTTCCATCAATAATGGACAACATATAGAATGGTGCTTCCATAAGATTACAGTACTGTATTTTTACTGTGCTTTTTCTGTGTTTAGATACACAAATTTTGGATACACAAATACTATTGTGTTGCAATTGCCTACAGTATTCAGTACAGTAACATGCTGTACAGGTTTGTAGCCTAGGAGCAACAGGCTATAACATATAGCCTAGGTGTGCAGTAGGCTATATCACCTAGATTTGTGTAAGTACACTCTATGATATTTGCACAATGATTAAATTGCCTACTGACACATTCTTTAGATTGTATTTCCTGTGTCTAAGCAACCCATGACATATACATATACATATACATATACATATACGTATACATATATATGTGTGTGTGTGTGTGTGTGTGTGTGTGTGTATTTTTCCAATAATTCTGCAAAGTACTCTGTGAATGAAAAGTTGAATTGCATATGTAATAGTCTCTTGAAGAATACTTAGAATTGATATAGGCCACATAATGTAACTAATTAATGCAAACGATAAATAATCTGAGCTCAGTTGTAACCCCAGAAAACTGTGAGTGGGAATATAGCTCAGAAGTGAAAGAGAATTGTAGCATGTATATGCGTGGTAAAGAGAGGTTCGAGATAGGCTTCTTTGAAGAGATTACCCTGGAGCTGGATTTGAATTAATATGTAAGATACATATTATATATATTATTACATGTGTGTGCGTGTGTGTGTGTGTGTGTATGTGTGTCAATGTGAGGCAATGTGAAGTATAATAAGAGAATTCCTGGAATAAGGGATGCAATGAGCAAAGAAATATGGGAGAATAAGATTAAGGAGAACAAGGGGAATGAGATGAGTGGTACAGTGGGGCAAAAATACATGTGTAGGTATTTATGTTTATATTTGCATATATTTATGTCTGTATATGTGTGTAGATATGGGTGTGTATATATGTGTCGGTGCATGCACATCTCTGTGCATATTGGGGAAAACAAAGTTGGAAAGAGAATGTAGAACCTGAATATGAGGGACTATTTATGTCCAAAATGGTATGGCTCTGTGTCCATACCCAAATCTTACCTTGAATTGTAATAATCCCCACGTGTCATGGGAGAGACCCAGTGGGAGGTAATGAAATCATGGGGGCAGGGGTTTCTCATGCTGTTCTCCTGATAGTGAATAAGTCTCATGAGATCTGATGGTTTTATAAAGGGTAGTTAACCTGCACATGCCCTCTTTCTTGCTGCCATGTAAAACATGGCTTTGCTCCTCCCTGCCTTCTTTCATGATGGTGAGGCCTCACCAGCCATGTGGAACTGTAAGTCCATTAAACCTCTTTCCTTTATAAATTACTCAGTCTCAGGTATGTCTTTATTAGCAGCATGAGAAAAGACTAATACAATGCCTGATAATTTTTCTAATTTATTTATAGACTGAAGGAGTTAACATTTTTAAGGATAGGGTTGACAAGATAAGAGCTAGAGCTCTTGGACTATAAATCTGGGAGCTGAATAAAGGATGATTAGAGTAGGGGAAGGATTAGACAAGTTAAGATGCTAACCAAATGATATTTAGTTTAAAATACAAAAAATGTTAATGCTTTAAATCATAAAACTATAGTCCATAACAAGAGCTACTTGTCAGGTATTTGAGGCATCCATTTCTTTAAACAGAGTCTCAGAACTTTAATAAGTCAAATGGAAGAAATTAGAAACAGATTTTATTCTAAAAAAACTTATGTTTTAGAAATGAAGTAGAAAATTCTGTGAGAAATTACTTCTAAAGTATTAATGCATTCCAATTATTTGGTAGGATGTTGAAATTCAGATTAAAATTGGAGTGATCTTTCTCCTCCTGACAAAAACTTTAGCTTCTGAAAAACATTGTTGAGATTCAAGTTTCACTGCCTTATTGAAAATTCATTGAATCTAGAAAATGTATCAAAATGGAAATCAACTTTTTAATGGACTTTTAACTGATATTTAGATGGATTGTCTGAAGATTATATGAGTAATTGGAGTAAAACAATTTCCATATATGCAATAAGCACCATATAAGTATTAACTGCTATTATGTTATTATTATTGCCTTTAATCTAGTGCTTAATTCTAAATATGTGGCTTGTCCGAGGCTGCATCTCTCTAAATCTGCAGTTGTGGGGATTGGTATGTGGATATTTTCTTTTGATGGGGACAGTTGCTCCCCATGTGAATTTCCTCAGTTGTTCAATGAAAGGCTACTTCCTGTGTACCAAATTCAAACATCATACAGCTCATTAGGGGATATTACTATTGAAACAGTTCACACTCTTTCTCTTGGGTTACAGCTTCGCACAATATATTCTCATATAATCATCCCGACACTATTTTTACAATACCTGAAAATGTTAACAGTTAGGAACATTACATATCTTTCTGTTAATATTACTGCTACTTAGGGAAAATACCAGAATCCCAATCTAGAATTTTTTCTCTTTTTTTTTTTTTGACTTTTATTTTATGTTTTGGGGTACAAGTGCAGATTTGTTACATAGGTAAATGTGTGTCATAGGGGTTTGTTGTACAGATTATTCTGTCACCCAGGTATTAATCCTAGGACGCATTAGTTATTTTTCCTGATCCTCTCCCTCCTCCTAGTCTCTGCTCTGTGTGTGTGCTGTTCATCTCTATGTGTTTGTGTGTTCTCATAATTTAGCTCCCAGTTATGAGAACATGTGGTATTTGGTTTTCTGTTCCTGCATTAGTTTGCAGAGAATAACGGCCTCCATCTCCATCCATGTCCCTACAAAGGACATGATCTCATTCTTTTTACGGCTGCATAGTATTCCATGGTTTATTTGTACATTTTATTTATCCAGTTTGTCATTGATGGGCATTTAGGTTGATGTCTTTACTATTGTGGATATACTTGTGCATGTGACTTTATAACAGAATGATTTGCATTCCTTTTGATATTTACCCAGTAATGAGATTGCTGGATCAAATGGTATTGCTGTCTTCAGATCTTTGGAGAATTGCCACACTGTTTTCTACAATGGCTGAACTAATTTTCATTCCCGCCATCAGTGTATAAATGTTGCTTTTTCTTCACAACCTCATAAGCAACTGTTATTTTTTGACTTTTTAATAATCTATTTTAAGTTCAGTGCCTTTTGCATTCTTTAGGACAGCTCAGTAAACTTTTTCACATTTTGAATGAAATGCTTACTCTATTTCCAAGTACTAATCAGAGCACTTCCTATAAAGTGAATGGTGTGCTGGAACCAGTCTGGGAATTTTACAAGTCAGTTGTTACAAACAATTAGCTTGAAATTGAGCATAGTGGGAGTATTTTCACCCCACAGAAATTGATAAATACTACAAATCTACCTCCCCAAAATAAAAGCACTGATTGTTAAACATTTACCCAAAAAACCGGAAATCACTCAGTAATTTAATGGTGAATGAATATTCTGTCTTCTAGTCAATTATCTTCCTTTGAACATATCATCCAATTTTAAAACTAAAATCAGTTTTCAGTTATGAACTGATGGAGTCTAAGAGAGCTCATATTATTTTTAGAATAAATGGAAACTATCAACTTTATGTTAATGGTGAAAAATAAAGTCTATCCATTTAATTAATGTTAAAATTGTACATTTTTAAATAGCAGTACTTTGAAGATTGGGACATAATTCTAATGCCTTTTTGCTTAAGATTTTGAACAAAATTAGTACTGTAAACTTACTCGGATGTGGATAATGATTCCCTCATCATAGAAGTCACCGTAATATTTTCCTGCTGGAGGTTTTGGAGAGCTCAGTTTACCTCCTGGGAGTCACTGACCTCAGCATGTGTCCAAAGAACAAGCAGGCATTCTACTGATACAACGATTCCAAATGGTATTGTCAATTAGTAAAGGGATCATTTATGCAGCCTTTGGGCCTGGGAAGAAGATAGTTGACCTTGAGTTTGGAAGAAAATTGTACAGAAAGCTTTTGGTACTCTGCCTAAGATAATCTGAGTGTGCTTTTATACTGTTGGAGGAGCTCTGTTGTTTCATTTACCATAAAGTTTACAGCATGCATTTCTTAGGCTGAAAGAATGAGAAAGGAACCTTACTATAGCCCTCTGAAGTATTACCATCATTTTACATGTGGGATAACTAAAGCTCAGAAGAGTTAAGTAACTCATGTAGAATTATGCAATTAGTGAGTTTAAAAAAGGCGCAAAGAAACGTGAGAGAATAGGAATGTGGAGTAAATGGAGAATGAGTTAGTACTACGGCAGGGCATACAGACACAATGAATACATGTCTGTTTGTTTATATGTATATGCGTTATAAAATGTGTGTGTGTGTGTGTGTCTGTGTGTATGTGCATGTGTATATAAAACCCTGGTACTCAACATTAGGTTTATTTGATTCCTAAAATATTAAAGGAATCTATCAGTCACATATAGGCACCTGCACATTGTATTTTGCTTAAACCTTACAGCAATCTTTGTGTCAGAGACAAGGTCACTGAGGTTTAGGGAGGTTAAGTAATGTCTGAGTAAATGTATAAGCCATAAGAATATAGTCAGATTACACTATCATATTTAACAGTATTTATTTGTGGTTTAACTGGGCTACAGGGTTACAGTAGATTGATGGTTGGTAAGTTCTATTCAGAGCCAGGAGAGATAATATCTTTGTCTATTGTACATGCACATAAGAATGGTGTGAGCCAGGCTGAAACCCCATGAAAATGCACTGGTGCCAGTGGAAGCCTGACCCTAAACCTCAAGGTTTCTTCTCAGAGAGAAGAACATGACATAGAGAGAACTGGTGGTTTGTCATCAGCTTTCTTCATTGGTTGCGTAACCTTTGCTCATGGAAATGAAGGAGAAAAGACAGGCTTCTGGAGAGCCTGGTTCTAGAAACTAAGGAACAGGAAAGAGCTGCATTATTGCAACTAGGCATCTGTATACAAGAGGACAATATCCTGGCACATTAATATTTATCCCTGAGTAAAGAGGAAAGGACAAGAGGTAGCGAAATAATAATTTACAAAGTAAAAGAAAAAGGGAGGAAAGAGAGAGAAAGACATTTATTGAATCATTACTCCATCCCAGACACTATTTATAAGTTAATTAATTTGATATTCATGGCAGATCCATAACATAAACATATTAATCTGAATATCAAATTTATTTACATGCAAGATACTCAGGTACAAAGTGGTTAATTAGCTTGATCACAGAGCTACAAAATAATGGGTTTGGGTCCAAATACAAAGCACTATAACTCCAAATAAAAAGAGTTATTATTTGTGAATACTCTGAACCTGAGAGACACAGAGTATTTAACTGACATTTAAGAATCATGACAATATTGCAGAGCAGGGATTGAAATTCTTCTTTTATGACTTAAAAATCTAGACAAGAGGACATACTAGTCTTTTTCAAAGTCATGTGTATAAGTGATGGTCTCAGGATTTGAAAACTGGTATTCCTGACTATAAAGCTTGTGAGCTTCTTTTGCTTATTATATTCTCACTATTGCAGATAAACTATTTCCACAAGCATATTATCCTTTAAGACCATAACTCTCCTTCCTGAAATTGCAAAGTACTTCTAGCAACTTGGAGCTCTTAAAGTCAATGTCTCAAGCATGAGTGACCTCAAAGCATTTTTATTATTAATGATGTCATGATTTTCTCCTCAGCAACACTTTTTATGCCCTAGATTTTGTGAGTTAAAAAGAGTAAAGTCACATGGAAGGAAATTGGTAGCATATAAAAACAGAAAATTTTATTTTTCCAAAGCATAATTTTGAAAAGACTGGCATTTTAGAAATACCAAGAAATTAATAATTATAAAGCCTAACACACTCAGGGTGCTAGAAGAGGACATGGAGACTTACAATGACTGTGTCATATTTATACAGTGGGAAGTGGGGGACAGAGAGTAAGAACTGTTCTCTACAGTATTTTCTACCAGTGACATTTTACAGACTTCTGCACTTGACAAGTTTAATTATGAAGATAACAACACTCTTAGATGATGTTCATACCCTAGATAAAATGTGAAGTGTTTTACATAACTCACCTCAATTCATCCTTATAATATCCTTAGTAGAAAACTGATACTTAATGAATTTAACTCTTTCCTCCCATAGCTAACAAGTGGCTGGACTCAAATTTGAACTTGACCCCACCTGACACCAAAGTTTTGCATTCAGAATAAGCACCTTTAATTAGACCATTCATCTAAGCGTTGCTCACATACATTTGTTTTCTATAGTTCTCTGTTCTTCTGGTTTAGCTATTAAAAAGCACAATGAGTCTATTCCTGAGTAAGGTGAGGAAAGGGCTATGAAAAGGTAAAGGGCACGTTAAAAAATAACTACATTAAGCATATCACTTCCCTTCACTGGACCTCAACTTCCTCATGTGCAGCAGGGGGATTTTAAATGATAACTGCAACGATCTTCTTCAAGGAAACGTGTTTGAGAGGCACCTGGGTGAAGGAAAGTGGGTGCCAGTTTCATGTCACCAGTGAGCAAGCTCTATCTCAGCTCTGACACTTGCCAGCTCCATGACTCTGGGCAAAAGATTGCATCTATCTGCACCTTCCCTCAACTTTAAAATAGGAATAAAAACACCTAACCTGTGAATTACCATAGACTTAATGGGAAAAATGTGTTGAAAATATCCCATACAATTTGTGGAAAATATGGCCAATACATTTAGTTTTCTTCCATTTCCCAGTTGACAAGAACCTTGTAAGAGGTGCCTGAAAGAAGAAAGGAGAAGATCAACTCTTCATATGAATTATATAAGGCAGACCATTGACACATGAAAATATAATGTCTCCTTCTCACTGTTTTTGTTTCTGTTTTCTCTAATAAGCAGAATGAAAATGAATAAATCCAGGAATGAGAAAGTAACCTTAGTTAGGAAAAATAAAAACCCAAGGAAGATTATGAGAAAAAACTTTATCTTATCCCTTCCTTTGGCACCCAGCTGAGTCTCTATTCCTGTCTAATTATTCATTAGAGAAATATTAGTTTGTAACTAAGTGCCAGGTCCTGTGGCTGGCTCCAAGAGTAAATGGGAAACTAGATAAAGTCCTTGTCCTCAAGGTGCTAAAGGTAAGACCTTAGGGATACAAGCAAATAATTTTTTATTTTAATATGGTGCAAAAAGTATGTGCTCTGATAGGGTCAGGACAACTTGCACATAGCCTGTATCTGAGAGGCCAGGAGGAGCAATGACATATAAAACTAGGGAAGAAGGCACATTTTGCTGAAGAGAAAAATGGAAGGACCATGAAGCACTGATGCTTTGTCCTGGGAACAGGATGAGTGGATAGGAGAGCCTTCAATGCCTAGGCAGAGATCTAGGTCTTTATTTCAAGGATTTAGAGCATTCAACAGGTAATGAGACATGGCCAAAATCAATTGCTACAGCTTCACGTGCAAACAGACGATGTGTGTGTGTGCATGTGCGTGTATGTGCATGTGCATGTGTGCATGCGTGCGTGCGCACGCGCACACACACACACACACACACATGAAGGTGAGAGAGGTCTGGGTCTATGTAGCATATCTGGTAATAATTTTCTCTTGGAACACTGCTGCAGGTCTGGGCTCTCCCTTAACCTGCTCTGGCCATTTGTTTTCTCAGATAATCTATTTCCATTCTCTTTGCAGGTAGCTACTTTTTGCTCCTTAAGAGTTTTTTTTTTTTTTTTTTTCCACGTCAATTCTCCTAAAAACCCCATATTTTTCTCTCAGTGGACACCAGCTCATTTGCTTCAGTATGCATTGCCGAGGTGCCCACGCACTCTCCTCAGTGCCAGTTTTGGTACAGGTTTCTTATCTCCCCTTTGAAAGACCTTTCAGATGTTTTATTTTCTTCCCCAACCTCCACAGAGGCTGAAATGGGTGAGGATTCATCAAGAAGAAAGGTCAGTGGTAAATAGGCATGGCTGGAAAGTTTCTACCAAACACGGCTTTGTGAAATGGAAGATGGCCCAATGATAAATGGCTAGGTATCTCATGCAGAGACTGCCTTCTGTAGAAGACACCTCAAATCCATATTAGGCGTGGTACCCTCTTCTATACAGGTTAGAAAACGAACAGTTTTTAACTATATACACACACACATCGTGGGAAATAGTGAGCAAGAACTCACTGCCCCACACTTTCCACCCCATCCAGCTCCACATAGTTAAGGACTTTAACATTCTTTACATTTTTTCTAATAGTTACTTATTTTTAAATATGCCTATACTATTATTTCATAATTTATCACTTTGAGACATTTTCGTCTGACTTTAGAACTCTAGAACACTTCTACCCAACCTTCTCTCCATCCTTCATCTGCTGGATGTCACACACTCTCTGTTTTCCATGGCTTCCTCTCCATTTTATCTCATAGGCATTTTTCCTAATTAGATGATAAAATGTGTAATCGAATTTTGACATTTTCTTCTTGGAAGGTCTGGAATGAGAGTCTCTTTCCTAAGTCCCATGACTGCCAGAAGATAAAGTCACGATTCCTCAGCAAAGAACACACAACCATGTACAGCTATCACTAGCCAACACCCATTTCAAGATGTGTCTAATCACACATGAATCCAGACTCCCCGCTGATCATCACCCACTCCTTCCTCTTCTGTCCTTTGTGCACGCCATCCCCCTTCTCATTTCTGGAATTCCCTCTTTTCTCTTGCCTACCTGGGAAACTTATCATTATTCAGAAATGTGCTCAATCATCCTCTCTGACCCCCAACTATAGGAAAGGCACAATGTACAATGATGTTCCTATCACCTCACAGCACTCTGCTGAGGTCTATTGAAGTTTTGGCCACAAGGTGGGATGGCTTTTTTTTCTTACGTGTTTGGCCCCAACCTGGACTAATGATCTTAAAAGGCAAGCCACAGCCCCCATATCACTTCCTATTCTGTCAATTGGGAGTAAAGTAATGAGGTTGTTTTGAAGAGAGAGACCTGTATTTAAATTCTGGCTAAATCACTTATTGCTTGCTTGACTTAGATCATGTGACTTAGTTTTTTGAAGCCAAATGAGGCTTCTCTGGCAAATGAGGACAATAACACTAAGGATGTCATTAGTGTCGTTGACTGCTACAAAGAACATCATGCTACAAAGACCTGCTACGAAGACTATCATGCTTACTCCTTCATGTGGTGACTCCTGCATATTCTTAAAGTCTGATGTTTGATTTGATGTGCAACTGGATGGGATTTTGGGGTTGCATCCTTGGAGGGAAGGAAGGGTGAGTGTATTTTGTATGCTAGATAGAAAGTGAACCAAATATTTGGCAATGAAAAGAGGAACTACATAACTTATTAATTATGTCCCCCAAATATTTCTGGGTCCTTCTTTTTCCAGGCAGATGGTAGGATTGCACACCCTTGGCTTCTTGGAAGTAATTCTGGCCAAGTAACTTTCTTTGGTGAATGGAATATGATCAGGTCCTGTAGGTTCCTTCTGGGCAGAGTGTTAAAGGCTGGCATGGGATCCATCTTCTCTCTCTCTCCCTGCTGTGCATCTGGTGATGTCCTAGACAGTGGCTGTTCCACCAGTCTGCTTCCTAGGGGGAGGGCATTGCAGAACAGTGCTATAGCCAACCCATCATGAACTTGTTCGTAAGCGAGAAATAAGCCTCTACTATTTTCAACCACTGAAATTGTGGGGCTGTCACGCATGGTAGGAAAAATTTGAGGTGGTCTCATTGTATTTGCTCCCTGGTGTTACTCCCAGCCCCTTACACAGCAAAAGAGGTTTTGCAGATGCAATTAAGACTGTAAGTAATCGATAAAAAGATTACCTGGGTGGGCCTAATCATGAGTCCTTTAAGAGAGTCATCTCTGGCTGGAGGCAGAAGAAATCAGATTTGGAGTATGAGGGGTACTCAATGCAAGGGAGATTTTCTGCTGCTGAGATGGTAGGGATCATATGGAAGGACCTGAGAATAGCCTCTAGGAGCAGAGAGTGACCCCAAACAAATATCCAGCAAGAAATTGTCATCAGCCAACAACTCAAATGAGCTTGGAACTGAATTCTTTCCCAAAAACTCCAGATAGGCATTCCACCCTCCAGACACTTCTATTTAAGCCTTGTGAGACCATACAAGTCTTAGAGAACTAAGACTCACGAAGATTTCTGATTTCTGAGCTAATGAGCTATGAACTAATAAATAGGTGACTTTTAAGCTGCTCAGTTTGTGCATGCGTCGGTGATGCAACTATGGGAAACCGATACATTAAAGCACCACATCATAGCCCACCTAGACTGATACACAATTCAGATTTGTAGTGAGGATGATTCCACTGTAAGTGTTTTTAAGGCAAAGACTGTGTCTTAAAGCATTTGTTTATTCAGAGCCTAGAAAAGTGCCTGAAAATGATGTGTGCTTATTACTTACGAGTTTAACCAAACTGAGAAAATAAGATGAATGCAATGTGTTTAGCAAAGTATCAGATGTATACTTAATAAAATTTTTTGTAAGCATGTTATAACAATCACTGGTGTTGACTGAAAAATGTATCACAGTTTTGAGAAACAGTTTACTCTTTTCTTCATTCTTTCAAACCACATAGTTGCAGTATATATACATATACATGTAAATACATATATATACACATACACATATGTATACACATATACATATACTATACCTGAATACATAATATGGGAATAAGCAAAAGTACATCCTTGAGAAGGATGGATTACTAATGTTTTCAATTCCTCAAGAATCATTCGCTGAACTCTCAGAGTAGATGGAGTAGGTGGGGTCTTCTGGTTATCTTTTTTCAAAGCATCCTCTATCTTTCCTCTAAGAAATTTTCTCAACTATGATCAAATTATTATTTGTGTAATTGACTACTTAAAGTCTGGTTATTACCTCTAAGTACAGAAACCATGTTTAGTTGATTGGAGTTGTTTCTCTGTGACATCTCCTAGTTCCTGACATATAGTAAGTGTTCGATATAAGATCCCAACAGAGAAGAGGTGTGAGCCAGGAAGGAACAGAGTCAATTCAGTAATATAAATGCAACATAATGCAGGACTTATTCTTCCAAGGTTATGTAAAGGAAGAGGAACACTGGCCAGTATGCTACATGATATTAGGACATCATTCTGTGTAAGGGATCTAGCAATAGCTAGTTGAGTTTCTAGGGCTCTAATCTAATGAGCTTGGGTTCAGGGGGACTGAAGGACAAGCAAAAAAAAAATCCAAGAGGTAAATTTTGGCCTTCAGATTGGGCTGACACAATGAGAGTTGTAGGAAAAACTGGTCAGAAACCAAGTGGGCTCCAAGTTGATTCATTCTGAGATTCTAGTGTCAAGTCTATTTGACAATTGTGACCTAGCACCAGAGAAACAAATTGTTTCTGTGTCAGGAGATCAGATGTGGGTCTGGGGAAGGGAATTAATTTTAAGCCTCATAAGATGCTCAATAACTATAGACAACACTTACCTAGTGAGTCGGGAATAGAAACTGGTTGGGCACTTTATGTGTTGTCATATTTTATCTGTACAGAAACTCTTAGAGGGAAGTGCTAATAGAATCTTCATTTTAAATATGAGAACCTGAAGCACAGTTTCCCCAAATCATAAAGCCAGTATTAAGGTCATAAGACTGGTCAGTGGTAAAACACGGCAGTCTGCATGCTGAGGCCACACCCTAACATCATCTTAGTGTGAGGTGATGACAGGGATTGTGTGTTGGAAGCCACAAATAGAGATGAAATCTGGTCCTACTATTTTGCAGCTGGGCTAACCTAAACAAATTTATTAACCTTTCTGAGCCTTGTTTGTCCTTTTCTGCAAAGTTGGCACAATTAAGTCCAGGAGTGTTGATGGCATTATATAAGCATAATTATGGGCAGTGTTCAACAGAGCAGATTTTCAAACAGTACAACACATGTTACATAGCCCTCTTCTACCTCTTTAGGGATTGATTTATGCATCAGAAATGGCCTTTATCTACATGTGAAGATCCTCAGACCTTGCCCAGCTGGGAAGGTCAAGGAAAAAGAGGTGAGATGATCAAGACTTGCCTGCCTTGCTATTTCTGGCCTATTTGCTTGCTGCTGAATGAATATAATAGTGCTTAGCTTACAGGGTTTTTATGAAGATCAAATGAGATCATTTTTATGAAAGTGCTCTACAAATGTAATGTAAGGATATGTCAGGTATTATTATTCCTTCAATTCTGTCTCGTTCAACAGAATAAAAGACAGAAAGAATCCCAAAGCCCGAGCATTGTTAGGAGACAGATTTGTGTTTTCAATTGTTCCTCTTGGAAATTCTAAAAGTAGTTTGAACCTGAATGAGTATTGAAGCGGATTTCAATTTCCTTTTAAATTCAGAGATGCCAAAACTCTGTGATTTAGGCTCCCTGGAAAAACCACTGAAGCTGTCTTCCTGCTCTCGGTTTTAATCAAGTACTTGATACTTAGCTGAAAGTAAAAAAACAATGTCCTCAATCATGGTTAACCATTTTAGAAATCCAGGCAAGTTCACCCATTGAGGAACTGCCCTGGTTTGAAGAACCAAATTCATTATGTTGCTTTCCAAGTCCCTTTAAAGTCTGAAAGCTATTTTATCTTTCATTCTGCCTTTTCCCTCCAGCTTCCAGTCCCAACTTTGCACTGATCTACTCACCACTCAGTTGATATATCTTCAACCCCATGCCTCTATGCTTTAATTCATGTTTTTCCCCTGCATAGAATGAATGCCTTTGCCACCACCAGCCTTCCCACACCATATATAGACTTCTCAATTCTGAAATCTCACTCACCCTTGAGATACAACTTAAATGCCCCCTACACTCCAAAGTCTTCCTTCTCTGTCTTATTCTCAATCAGAATTTATGTTTTCTTCTTCTATGTTTCCCTTGGAGTCATTTATCCAGCCAACCATCCCCTCCCTCCATTCTCCCATTCGTCTCTCCATCCATCCTTCTCTTTCTCTCTTCCTCCATCATACAGTGTCTGACGGTCTTCTGTATTCCTGGCACTGTCCAAAATCTTAAAGCCCTACAAAAGGGTTAAAAAACAAATGAACAAATAAAACACTACTGCTCAGTCTTCAAATGACCCTTTCTTTAATATGAGAAATTATAAAATATTGTGGTCACAGTGAGAAGATAAGACAATACTTATAGCTGAAAGTAGAAAAATATTTTTTAATGGGAAAATCAAATAAGACGTCAGATAGGAGGTGATATTCCCCATCTACCTCTTTTGAAGAATGAATATGAAATTGTCATATGGAACACCTAAATTGCAGCAATTTTCACACTATTATATGCTACTTGAATATGTGGTTTCCATTATTCTGGGAGTCATTGGAGAGTATGTCATATTTTTTGTAGATACTGGATATTCATCTCTTGTTAGATGTATAGTTGCAGATATTATCTCCTATTCTGCAGGTTATCTGTTTACTCCGTTATTTCTTTTCTTGCCAATTGTTTTTTTCTTTTATTTATTTATTTTTATTTTTATTACACTTTAAGTTCTGGGGTACATGTGCAGAACATGTAGGTTTGTTACACAGGTCTAAACGTGCCGTGGTGGTTTGCTGCATCATCACCCCATCATCTACATTAGGTATTTCTCCTAATGCTATCCCTCTCCTATCACCTAGTCCCTGCTATCTCTCCCCTAATCCCCCACCCCCCAACAGGCCCTGGTGTGTGATGCTCCCCTCCCTGTGTCTATGTGTTCTCATTGTTCAACACCCACTTATGAGTGAGAATATGCAGTGTTTGATTTTCTGTTCTTGTGTCAGTTTGCTGAGAATGATGGTTTCCAGCTTTATCCACATCCCTGCAAATGACATGAACTCATCCTTTTTTATGGCTGCATAGTATTCCATGGCATATATGTGCCACATTTTCTTTATCTGGTCTATCATTGATGGGCATTTGGGTTGGTTCCAAGTCTTTGCTATTGTGAACAGTGCTGCTATAAACATATGTGTGTTGTGATTTATTTTGCTTTTCAGAAGCTTTGTAGTTTAACTATGTCCCATTCATCTAATTTTTTGTTGTGTTGCTTTTTTTTTTTTTTTTTTTTTTTTGAGACAGAGTCTTACTCTGTCACCCAGGCTGGAGTGCAATGGTGCAATGGCATACTTTCATCTCACCACAACTTCTACCTCCCAGGTTCAAGCGATTCTCCTGCCTCAGGCTCCTGAGTAGCTGGGATTACAGGCATGTGGTACCATATCCAGCTAATTTTTGTTTTTTTAGTACAGACAGGGTTTCATCATGTTGGTCAGGCTGGTCTCAAACTCTTGACCTTGTCATCTGCCCACCTAGGCCTCCCAAAGTACTGGGATTACAGATGTGAGCCACTGAGCCCAGTTGCATTTGTTTTTCAAATCTTATTTAAAAACGTTTTGCCTAGACTAACATTCAGAAGACTTTTCACTAGGTTTTCTTTTAGTATTTTTATAGTTTTGGGTTCAGTCTTTAATTTATCTAGAGTTGATTATTGTATATGGAGAAAGATAGGGGTTCAGTTTCATTCTTCTGTGTGTGACAATTTAATTTTTTCAGCACCATTTATTGAAAAGAGTATCCTTTTTTGGTGTATGTTTTTGCTATTTGTCAAGGATCAGTTAATTGTATTTGCAAGTATCATGCTGTTTTAGTTACTATAGCCTTATACTATAATTTGAAGTCAGGAAATGGGATGCTTCTAGCTTTATTCTTTTTGCTGATGATTTCATTGGGCAACATCAGCCACAACAACAACTAAAAACTCTATAAAAGGTGGGCAGAGGACATGAATAGACATTTTTCAGAAGAAGACACACAGATGGCCAAAAAGCATGTGAAAAAATGCTTAATATATCTAATCATCAGAAAAATGTAAATCCAGACCACGAGATACCATCTCACACCAGTCAGAATGGCTATTACTAAAAATATAAAAAATAACAGATGTTGGCAGGATGCATAGAAAAAGGAATGCTGATACACTGTTGGTGCTAATGTACAACCTCTATGAAAAACAATATGGCGATTTCTCAAAGAACTAAAAATAGGACTAGCATTTGATCTAGCAATCCCACTACTGGGTATCTACCCTAAAGAATATAAAGTATTGTATAAAACAGATACCAGCACTTATATGTTTATTATAACACCATTCACAATGACAAAGATACAAAGATATGGAATCAACCTGAGTGTCCATCAGTGAATGACTGGATATCTGTTTTTATATGTAGAATACCACTCAGCCACAAAAAAGAATGAAATCATGTCTTTTACAGCAACATAGATAGTACTGGAGGCCATTATCTTAAGTGAAATAACTCAGAAACAGTAGGTAAAATACCACATTTTCTCACTTACAAATGAGAACTGAATTATGTGTACACATGGATATAGAATATGGAATAAAAGACACTGGAGACTCAGAAGTGTGGGAAGGTAGAAAGGGGACGAGAGATGAGAAATTACCTAGTCCATACAATACATTATTTGAATGATGATTACACTAAAAGCCCAGACTTCACCACTATGCAACATATCCATATAACAAAACTGCACTTGTATCCTTTTTTCATATAAAACAAAAAATAACTTATTCATTTATAGTCTTTTAAGGAATGCCTGGCACATTGAAATGAATGTATAGATAGATATACGGTGATGTTTTAGTAAGAGGAAAATGTTTCTTTTTCTTGAAATGTAGGAGCTCATGATGACAATATAGGAGGACAAAAACCAGGCTTAGAGATGAGCACCAAGAAAAATCTCAAGCTACACTGTGAAGCAGTAATAATAACTAATGCTTATTAAGCACTTAATAGGTTATAGATACTTGCTGAATATTTTCCCTGTATTACCATAATCTATAAAACAATCCTGGATACAGGGATCATTATTATCTCTATTTTAAGCTTAAAATACTGAAGCACAAAGAGGTGAAACAGCTTTCTTAGGTCACAGGGTTATGATTCAGCTGAGATTTAACTTTGGCATCAGTAGCATTCCTGTACATTAATAGTATCCAACCCAAGAGCCAAATTAGAAAGGAAATCCCAAAGATGGCCAAAAGGAAGCTTCTCCAGAGTACAGCTCCCACCGAGTGAGACACAAAACCAGAATGATATCTGCATCTCTGAGCAAGGTACTGGGTTCATCCCAAAAGGACTGGTTGAACAGCGGGATTAACCCCCAAAAAAGGCTGTGAAAGCAGCCCAAAGGGGGCGAGCCAAGGCAAGGTGGGACACTGTCCCACCTGGAAAGTGTATCTGGAATGGAAGATTGGTGGGGGCATCACCCCCTTGGTACTCCGAATCAGATACAGCGATTCCCTCCAAGACTTCAGCAGCACACAGACCAGGAAAACATCACCTGGCTAAGAACTGCCCAGAGTTGCAGACCTGGGTGACAGCCCAGGCTGGCAGCCCTGGCCAGACCAGTGCGTTGTCAGCACAGACCAGGGTGAAGACTTGGACTAACACTGAGAAAGCTTGCAAAAAGGAACTGCCTGTCCCACAGAAGGGAGAGTTAAAAGTGAAGAGGGGGATACGGCCAGATAGGCCCACCCCCACAAGATTCAGCAACTGGAATCCCTCCCTGGGAGAATCTCACAGTTAATACACCAGACGGAGCTCCAACCGAGAGCAGTGGGCTTGGCAAAGGGAAAGAAGACTGAAGGTGGGGCTAAGCCAACGGGCATAAGCAGAAACCAGGCAAAGAATGAACAGCAGCCTGGCTTGAGTCAGAGGCAGCCCAGCAGTGCCTCCACAGGCAGACAATGGACAGACTGTCTCAAGGGACACACTGACATCTGCATTAAAAAAAAAAAAGAAAAAAGCCTCATACAGGAGAAATACTCCCAACTTTAACAGAAAGGATGTCCACTCAGAGAAGATGGGAGGAAACCAGCACAAAAAGGATGAAAACATCAAAGTCCAGAATGCTTCTCCTTCCCAGAGAGATCACAATGACTCACCAGCATGGCAACAAAACAGGTCAGAAAATGATTTTGACCAGCTGACAGAAGCAGGCTTCAGAATATGGGTAATAACAAACTTCTCTGAACTAAAAGAACATGTTTTAACCCAATGCAAAGAAACTAAGAACCTTGAAAAAAGATTAGATGAAATGCTAACTAGAATAACCAGCCTAGAGAAGAACATAAATGACTTGATGGAGCTGAAAAACACAGCACGAGAACTTCGTGAAGCATACGCAAGTTTCAATAGCTGAATCAATCAAGCAGAAGAAAGGATATCAGAGATTGAAGATCAACTCAATGAAATAAAAAGAGATGTCAAGAAAAGAGAAAAAAGAGTGAAAAGAAATGAACAAAGCATCCAAAAAATATGAGATTATGTGAAAAGTCCTAATCTATGCTTGATCAGTGTACCTGAAGAGGATGGGGAAAATGAATCCAAGCTGGAAAACACTCTTCAGGATATTATCCAAGAGAACTTCCCCAACCTAGCAAAGCAGGCCAACATTCAAATAGAGGAAATACAAAGAACACCACAGAGATACTGCTCAAGAAAAGCAACCCCAAGGCACATAATTATCTGATTCATCAGGGTTGAAATGAAGGAAAAAATGCTAAGGGCAGCCAGAGAGAAAGGTTGGGTCACCCACAAAGGAAAGCCCATCAGACTCACAGTGGGTCTCTTGGCAGAAATCCTAAAAGTCAAGACCCATCAGAAGAGAGTGGCGGCCAGTATTCGACATCCTTAAAGAAAAGAATTTTCAACCCAGAATCTCATATCCAGTCAAACTAAGCTTCATAAGTGAAGGAGAAATAAAATCCTTTATGGACTAGCAATTTCTGAGAGATTTTCTTACCACCAGACATGCCCTACAAAAGCTCCTGAAGGAAGCACTAAACAGAAAAAAAAAAAAAAAAAAAAAAAATCCAGTATCAGCCACTGTAAAGACTGACGATATAATGAGAAAACTGTGTCAACCAACGGGCAAAACAAACAACCAATAACAAAATGGCAGGATCAAATTCACACATAACAATATTAACATTAAATGTAAATGTCCTAAATGCCCAATAAAACGACACGGACTGGCAAACTGGGTAAAAAGTCAAGATCCATCAGTGTGCTGTATTCAGGAGACCCATCTCACATGCAAAGACACACATAGACTCAAAATAAAAGGATGGCAGAAGATCTACCAAGCAAATGGAGAGCAAAAAGTAAGCAGGGGTTATAACTCTAGTCTCTGATAAAATGGACTTTAAACCAACAAAGATGAAAAGAGACAAAGAAGGGCATTAAATAATGGTGAAAGGATCAATACAACAAGAAGAGCTAACTATCCTAAATATATATGCATCCAATACAGGAGCACCCAGATACATAAAGCAAGTTCTTAATGACCTACAAAGAGACTTAGACTCTCACACAATAGTAGTGGGAGACTTTAACACTCCACTGTCAACATTAGACAGATCAACGAGACAGAAAATCAACAAGGATATCCAGGACTTGAATGCAGAACTGGAACAAGTGGACCTAATAGCTACAGATCTCTCCACCCCAAAGTCACAGAATATACATTCTTCTCAGCACCACATTGTACTTACTCTAAAATTGACCACATAATTGGAAGTAAAACACTCCTCAGCAAATGCAAAAGAATGGAAATCATAACAGTCTTTCAGACCACAGTGCAATCAAATTA
This sequence comes from Aotus nancymaae, assembly GCF_030222135.1. NCBI lineage: Eukaryota > Metazoa > Chordata > Mammalia > Primates > Aotidae > Aotus > Aotus nancymaae. Next base: position 79,472,785 of record NW_026988450.1, on the reverse strand, counting down.
GATCTCAGGATAAAGAAACTAACTCAAAATCACACAGCTTCATGGAAACTGAACCACTGACTTCTGAATGTCAACTGGATAAACAATGAAATGAAGGCAGAAATAAAGATGTTCTTTGAAACCAGTGAGAACAAGGACACAACATACCAGAATCTCTGGGACACATTCAAAGCAGTGTCTATAGAGAAATTTTTAGCAATAAATGCCCACATGAGAAGTGAGGAAAGATCTAAAATCGACACCCTATCATCAAAATTGAAATAGGTAGAGGAGCAAGATCAAAAAAACTCAAAAGCTAGCAGGAGACAAGAAATAACTAAGATCAGAGAAGAACTAAAGGAGACAGAGACACAAAAAACCCTTCAAAAAATCAATAAATCCGGGAACTGTTTTTTTGAAAAGATCAACAAAATAGACAGACTACTAGCCAGATTAATAGAAAAGAAAAGAGAGAAGAATCAAATAGATGCAATAAAAAATGACAAAAGGGATATCACCACCTATCCCTCAGAAATACAAACTACCATCAGAGATTACTACAAACAACTCTATGCACATAAACTAGTAAACCTGAAAGAAATTAGTAAATTCCTGGACACTTGCATCCTCCCAAACCTAAATCAGGAAGAAGCTGAAACTGAATAGACCAATAACAAGGACTGATGTTGAGGCAGCAATTAATAGCCTACCAACCAAAAAGAGCCCAGGTCAAGACAGGTTCACAGCCAAATTCTACCAGACGTACAAAGAGGAGCTGGTACCAATCCTTCTGAAACTATTCCAAGCAATCCAAAAAGAGGGAATCCTCCCAACTCATTTTATGAGACCAACATCATTCTGATACTGAAACCTGGCAGAGACTCAACAAAAAGAGAAAACTTCAGGCCAATCTCCATGATGAACATTGATGCAAAAATCTTCAATAAAATACTTGAAAACTGATTGCAACAGCACACAAAAAGCTTCTCCATCACGATCAAGTAGGCTTCTTCCCAGGGATGCAAAGTTGGTTCAACATACAGAAGTTCATAAGCATAATCCACCACATAAGTATAACCAAAGACAAAAACCACATGATTATCTCAAGAGATGTAGAGAAGGCCTTTGACAAAATTCAACAGCCCTTTATGCTAAAAACTCTCAATAAACTAGGTATCAATGGAACATATCACAAAATAATAAAAGCTATTTACGACAAACCCACTGCCAATATCTTTCTGAATGGGTAAAAACTGAAAGCATTCCCTTTGAAATCTGACACTAGACAAGGATGCCCTCTCTCACCGCTCTTATTCAATGTAATATTGGAAGTTCTAGCCAGAGCAATTAGGCAAGACAAGAAATAAAGGGTATTCAATTAGGAAAGGAGGAAGTCAAATTGTCTCTATTTGCAGATGACATGATTGTATATTTAGAAGACCCATTGTCTCAGCCCAAACTCTCCTTAAGCTAATAAGCAACTTCAGCAAAGTCTCAGGATACAAAATCAATGTGCAGAAATCACAAGCATTCCTATACACCAATAACAGACAAACAGAGAACCAAAATAAGAGCAAACTCCCATTCTCAATTGCTACAAGAAGAATAAAATACCTAGGAATACAACTAACAAAGGAGATAAAGGACCTCTTCAAGGAGAACTACAAACCACTGCTCAATGAAATAAGAGGAGACACAAACAGATGGAAAAACATTCCATGCTCATGGTTAGGAAGAATCAATATCATGAAAACGGCCATACTGCCCAAAGTAATTTACAGATTTAACACTATCCCCATCAAACTACCAATGGTCTTCTTCACAGAACTGGAAAAATCCACTTTAAACTTCATATGGAACCAAAAGAGAGCCTGCATAGCCAAGATAATCCTAAGCAAAAAGAACAAAGCTGGTGCCAGACTTCAAGCTATACTACAAGGCTACAGTAATCAAAACAGCATGGTACTGGTACCAAAACAGAGATGTAGCCCAATGGAACAGAACAGAGGCCTCCAGAGAAACACCACACATCTACAACCATCTAATCTTTGACAAACCTGACAAATAAAGCAATGGGGAATCCCTGTTTAATAAATGGTGTTGGGAAAATTGGCTAGCAATGTGCAGAAAGCAGAAACTGGACCCCTTCCTGACACCTTACAATAAAATTAACTCCAGATGGATTAAAGACTTAAACATAAGACCTAACACCATAAAAGCCCTAGAAGAAAACCTAGGCAAAACCATTCAGGACATAGCCATAGCCAAGGACTTCATGACTAAAACACCAAAGGCAATGGCAACAAAAGCCAAAATAGAAAAATGGGATCTAATTAAATTCCAGAGCTTCTGTACAGCAAAAGAAACAATCATTAGAGCGAACCAGCAACCAACACAATGGCAAAATTTTTTGCAATCTACCCATCGGACAAAGGGCTAATATCCAGAATCTACAAAGAACTAAAACAGATTTACAGGAAAAAAACAAACGAATCCATCCAAAAATGGGCAAAGGATACAAACAGACACTTTTCAAAAGAAGACATATATGAAGCCAACAAACATATGAAAAAATACTCATCATCACTGGTCATTAGAGAAATGCAAATCAAAACCACATTGAGATATCATCTCACACCAGTCAGAATGGCGATCATTAAAAAAATCTGCAGACAACAGATGCTGGAGAGGATGCGGAGAAATAGGAACGCTTTTACACTGTTGGTGGGAGTGTAAATTAGTTCAACCATTGTGGAAGACAGTGTGGCGATTCCTCAAGGACCTAGAAATAGAAATTCCATTTGACCCAGCAATCCCATTACTGGGTATATATCCAAAGGACTATAAATCATTCTATTATAAAGACACATGCACACGCATGTTCATTGCAGCACTGTTTACAATAGCAAAGACCTGGAACCAATCCAAATGTCCATCAATGATAAACTGGACAAGAAAAATGTGGCATATATACACCACGGAATACTACGCAGCCATAAAAAATGATGAGTTTGTGTTCTTTGTAGGGACATGGATGAACCTGGAAACCATCATTCTCAACAAACTGACACAAGAACAGAAAATCAAACACCACATGTTCTCACTCATAGGCGGGTGTCGAACAATGAGAACACGTGGACACAGAGAGGGGAGCATCACACACTGGGGGAAGTTGGGGGGGCTAGGGGAGGTATAGTGGGAGGGAGGAATAGTGGGAGGGAGGGTGGGGAGGGATAATTGGGGACAAATGTCAGCTATAAGTGATGGGAGAATGGTGGCAGCAAACCACCTTGCCATGAATGTACCTATGCAACAATCTCGCATGATCTGCACACGTACCCCAGAATCTAAAGTACAATTAAAAAAAAAAAAAAGAAATGAAAATCCCATTCTCAATTGCCACAAAAGCATAAAATACTAAAGAATACAGCTAACCAGGAAACTGAATGGTCTCTACAAGGAAAACTACAAAACACTGATTTAAGAAATCAGAGATGACATAAACAAATGAAAACACATTACATGCTCATGAATAGGAAGAATCAAAACAATTAAAGTGCCCATACTGCAAAAAGAAATTTATAAATTCAATGCTATTCCTATTAAGCTACTGAAATTCTCCACAGTACTAGAAAAAAACTATTTTAAAATTCCTATAGAACCAAAAGAGTGCCCAAATAACCAAGGAAATCCTAAGCAAAAAGAGCAAAGCTGAAGGCATTATGCTACCCAATATCAAAATATATTATAGGGTCACAGTAACCAAAACAGCATGGTACTAGTTCAGAAGCAGACACATAGACCAATGCAACAGAAGAGAGAGCACAGAAATAAGGTCACACATGTATAACTATCTGATCTTTGACAAAGCTAACAAAAACAAGCAATGAGGAAAGATCTTCCTATTCAATAAATGGTGCGAGGATAACTGGCTAGTCATATGCAGAAGATTAAAACTGGATCCCTTCCTTATACCATACACAAAAATCAACTAAAGATGGATTAAAGACTAAAATGTAAACCCCAAAACTATAAAAACCCTAGAAGACAACTTAGGCAACACCATTCTGGACATAGGACCAGGCAAAAGCAATCACAACAAAAGCAAAATTGAGAAATGGGATATAATTGAACTAAAGAGTTTCTTCACAGCAAAAGAAACTGTCAACAGAGTAAACAGACAACCTACAGAATGTAAGAAAATATTCACAAACTTCATATATGAAAAAAGGTTCTGATATTCAGCATCTATTAGAAACCTAAACAAATTTAGAAGAAGAATAAAACCTTAAAAAGTAAGCAAAAGACATGAGCAGACACTTCTCAAATGAAAGCATACATGCAGCTAACAAGCATACAAAGAAAAGCTCAACATCAGTGATCATTAGAGTAATGCAAATCAAAACCACAATGAGATACCATCTCACACCAGTCACAATGGCTATTACTAAAAAAAGTCAAAAAATTACAAATGCTGGCAAGGTTGGTGGGAGTGTAAATTAGTTCAACCATTGTGGAAAACATTGCAGTGATTTCTGAAAGAACTAAAAACAGAACTACCATTCAACCCAGCAATATCATTACTGGGTATATATCAAGAAAAATACAAATCATTCTATCATAAAGGCACATGCACATGTATGTTCATTGAAGCACTGTTCATAATAGCAAAGACATAGAATCAACCTAAATGTCCATCAGTGGTAGACTGTGCAGCCATTAAAAAGAATGAGATCATGTTCATTGCGGGAACATGGATGGAGCTGAAGGCCATCTAACGCAGGAACTAATGAAGGAACAGAAAACCAAATACTGCATGTTCTCACTTATAAGTGGGAGCTAAATGATGAGAACACATGGACACAAAGAGGGGAAAGACACACACAGGGGCCTATCAGAGGGTTTAAGTAGGGATGACAGAGAGGTTCAGGAAAAATAACTAATGGGTACTAGGCTTAGTACCTAGGTAACAAAAGAATCTATACAGCAAAGCCCTATAACACAAGTTTATCTATGTAACAAACCTGCGCATGCACTCCTGAACTTAAAATATTTTTTTAAAGACTTCTGTGTCATGCTTAGTAACTAGTATTTCATCTTGGATGTTGTAAGCAGAACGAGAACATTTTCAGGTTAGTTTTCTTTACTGACCACTCTGATGGCACTGCAGGTAATAGAAGAGAGAGAATGCAGCTGGCTGAAGGGAGCCCAGAGAGTTACTGTGATAATCCAGGCATAAGGAGAGATGATGGGTGCCGTGGTTTGCATGTCCCCTCCAAAACTTCATTTTGAAATCTAATTGTTATTGTGACAGTACTAAGGGGTAAGACTTTAAGACGTGATTAGTGACAAGGGCTCTGCCCTTGTGAATTGATTAACATTGTTATCATGAGAGTGAGTTAGTCATTATAGTAGTGAGTTTTTAACAAAAGCATTAATTTCAGACCTCCATTCTCTCTGTCTCACATGCTTGCCTGTCTTTTTGCCTTGTTTATGCAGTACAAAGGCCTATGTCAGAAGCCAGCACAATGCTCTTAGACTTCGCAGTCTCAAGAACCATGAGCCAAATAAATTCCTGTTTGTTAAAACTTACCCAGTCTCAGGCATTCTATTATAGCTGCAAAAAGTAGACTAAGACAATGGGCCTGAAGCTAAGGTCGTGACAGTGGAGAGGTCTAGACAGGGGCCATTTGAGAGACATTAGGAGTCACTGCAAGTTGATGACTGTCTTTGGATGGTGAGCAGAGGGAGGGGAGAAGTTGAGGTTAATCTTCCAGGTTTTGCTTCAGACAATGTGAAGCTGGCCACACCAGCATGAGCAACACTCAAAAGAGAAAATGGACAAGGCACTTGTGGAACCTGAATTGGTGATATCCTGCTGATGGATGTATGAGTCTGAAGTTAAGAAAGTTCTGGTCTTGAAATAGAAACTTACCATAGTTAGTAAAGACATGATAATTAAAGCCATGTGGCTGGTGCAGTAACCCAGAAAGAAGACAGAGTTTGCAGGGAGAAGAGAGAATTTCGCATGTATAAATGATGGAAAGGAGCTGGAAGAGAGGAAAGAATTAAAGGTATACAAGGATGGTGGGGTCTAATCAGTGCAGCAAGGTTCCTGAGAGGGGAATTCAATCCACAATGCAAGAAGGTTAGCTTTATTTGGAGAAGGACACGTTGTCTGTTGTGTCAGAAGGGAATGGGGAAAATACAGAGGCAGATGCAGGTAAGATGTGGGAGTTGTGCCTTGTATTTTCTCAGTGAAGTAGGAGGCAAGTTGATGTAATTAGATTGAGAAAGGAAGGTTTGAATGATCAGAGATTTGGAAAAAAAAAAAAAAAAACAACAACTGAGGTTTAAAATGAAGGTGTTCCAAAGCAGTGTGCAGGAACTGGTTAGAGTGAGAGGGGAAAAGCACACCGTAATTTCAGGAAAACCAGTATATGCAGTAGAGCATGACAGGAGAGAATTAAGGCTGTTAGACCAACTGTACCTTCGGTATTCCCTGATTTTGACATCTGCCTCATCCAGTCCCCAGCAGTACCAGCAACTGTCATAAAGACTCATGTTGAGGCATGGCGCCAACTTCCAGAGCGTCTAACATCTGCTTTTGTTCATTTGCTACTAGATTTCAGCTCCCTTTTGAACCAGCACTGTGAAACATTTTAGATGAACTGAGAAACAGTTAGAGCTTTCATGTTGGGTGAATGTGATTAGTTATCTTTCTCTTAAGTAACAGGAAGAGACTTAAAATAAAACTCTTTGGATTATATTAATGTACCACTAGGTTAAGGCTAACACATCTCTATTTAGGCAGAGAGAAATTTAAATCACCTTAAGTATTTATTACTATGACTTTTAATTCCATAGTAAATTTACATAAGAAATAGTAAGAGTTCTCTGAACTTTGCAATCAGTCCTGAGTTGGAATCCTGGCATTGCCACTAACCAGCTGTGAGACTTGGACAAATTAGTCAAATGCAAATGCAACATATGTGAATTTTCTCATCTGTAAAATGGGAGCTTTGAGGCATACCTTGGAGCATTGCACAAAAGACTAGAAATAATATATTTTAAATGTTTAGAATAGTGCTCAGTAACAAATATGTCACAATATTTTATTGTTATAAAAAAGAATAAATGTTTATATAAGGGGTTTGTATATTCAGGGAAAAAGAATGTATGTTATTTTTGAGCAAAAACAAACACTGTCTTTATCCTGGAGAGATGAGAATAATGGCAGCTGAGTTGTCATAAAGTAAAAAAAAAAAAAAAAAAAAAAAAAAAAAAATGAATTTTCCCTCCGTTCTTCTGGAAACCACACAAACAACTCGGTTGCTGCTATTCTGAGGAGACAATTTAGGATTAATGTGGTGACTAGACAAAAGAGAATTGATATTGGGATGAGAGTCTTTGTCTGGCAACAGAATCTAACATCATCTTCTATTTTTTTTATGTTTGCTGTATTCATTACATTATTTTCAAGCTTATAGTTCTCTTTTGGTGATTCTTATTTTCCATTTAAGATAGCAATTGAGGTTCATTTTTAAAGTGAAAATTTTATAGTAAAAAGTGAATCAGTTAAAAGAGAAATATTAAATGTCAGTGTTTTGCATACAAGGCAAATATCTTGAATATGACAAAGAAATGATTGATATTTAAGAAATACTTGCTCAGTTAAGGAGCAGTCTGCCTACACTTAAATCTCTTCCACCTCTCACCTGTTTTGGTTTTGCATTCATGAGGGAGTTGGATAGATTCAGTATTTGATAACTCGATGTCAGTGATTCTCAAATGAGTAGGACAACTCTCCAAAATGCATTTTAAAAGGTTTAGTGAACATTTTTGTTTATCCACAAAATAGGGCATAGTGATCAATATTTTATATGTGGAAGTCAAGATTCTGTGTGTTTGGCTTTGCCATGGACAGCTTCTCACACACAAAAAATTGTTTTTTACTCCATATAATTTTCAAAGTTTCTACTATGTACTTTTTAACATACGCTTTTAATTATTGCACACACACATGCACAGATGATTGTAATATTCATGGTACTAAAATAAAGATAATTGTCCAGGAATATGACCACCATGCAAAATGAGAAAATATTTTGTTATTTTTAGAATGTTACTATGATTTGTTGCCCACTGAGAAAATTACCAACAGTAATGACTTTGTGATATTTGAGTTGCCAAAGTAATACACTCGGATATATCTGTGTTTGTAGCTGTCATATTCTGTTGAGCCTATGATCCTGGAAACATCTGACAATGTGTTAAGCCTTCTAGTATATTCATATGTCAGTAAACACAGATAAAATATTCATAATAATAAAAAACATCTGTGTACATTGTAAAATATTTATAATCCAGCAGCATATATTATGTATTGGATTATGGATTTTGTTTTATTAAAACTTTTTATTTTATATACTACATTCAGGTCTTTCTGTTGGCTTTTCTTGAAATTATATGTGTAGCTGGTTATATTATCTACAACTAATATGGATAATATTTTCATGATTTTGCAAAAGGGTCTTTAAAAAGTGTAGATGGTGCTGGGTTCAAATTCTGACAATTTACACCTGAAGTCCTCTAAGTGAGCTTTTTGCATTTAAAGCTTACTTTTCCCACTGCAGATTCAAAAAAAGAAGCATATAAAATTTGACAAATGCAACTTTTATATAAAAGCCAACTTTTTAGTTGCATATTCATTAATGCTACCCCTATGTTACCTTGAGCAGTTTTTTATCTGGTTTCTTATTTACAAGGAGAGGATTATATTAGTGTACTGAAGATTATATCAGACACTGCAGTGCACTTAGCAGGGCACCTAGCATATGTAAAGTATTAAAAACATGCTAGCCTTTCTATATACACTGTAATTTTGCAAAGATTGCTATCCCTCTGAGCCTCATCTGTAAGATGGAGATAAAAACTGTTATTTCAGAAGATTGTTAGGAGAATTTACTGATGTAATGTTTGCAAACTAAGCTTTGTGCTTGACATGCGATAAGTCTTTAAATGTTAACTCTTCATATGTGCTCATCTTAACTCTACTGCCTATAAATCTTACTCCTGAAAGCATAGCCCTCAATATGTTATATTTAGGAACTACAGCCTCTCTAAATTAATCGTAATAGGGAAGAATGACAATTAACAGGTATGCCGCTCCAAAGTTGGCTTTTATATGACAGTTGAATCTTTAAAACCTTGTATGATTTTTTTTTTTTGTATCTGTAATGGGAAAAGTAAGCTTCAAATATAAAAGCACAGTACAAGACTTCAGGTGTAAACTGTATTTGTTTCAGGTTGCATACGAATTTAAATGGCAATCCTGATAATATTCGTAAGATAAAATGGAAGGGATGTGCATTTCTCCAATCTGGGCTCTTCGGAGCATTCACATTATTTAGACACTTCATTGGAGCTCTGGGCATGCTGTAAATTACAAACGTGCTTGTACTGTGAATAGTCTCAAATGTTCAATGAGTAATACAGTCATTCATATCCCCATGTCACCCAGCCTGCAATTCACCTGTCTTACACCAGGACTGGTTATAGGTGGTGTAGAGTCTACCCTGACTACACCAGTGCTGATCAAGAACCCCTGGAGCTTAGGAAAGATCCATAGGTCATTTCCTCTAGACTTCCCTTTACTCCTCCTCTGAGTTCCCACATATTCCTTATCCTTCAAGGCAAAAGTCATAAAAAGCATAGATTCTAGTCTTATTCAAAAGGTTTGAATCCTTATGCAATCACAAATTAGCTATATAACATTATTCAAACCCTCATCACCTTAATTTCCTTATCTATAAAGTAGGGATCACATACACTTGTTATACATTAGACAGTAAGTAAATCAGATAACATATAATGAGTGCATGACATATAATCTTTTTTTCAAAAAGGGAACTTTTATCCTCCACTGAACATGCTTTTAGTTTTTAATCTATCTTCCAACTAGCAATTGCTTTCCATACATGTACCTCCAAATGTTAATCTGCACTTAAAGCTGTTGAAGGTGACAATGTTCATTTTTTGTATATGCCCAGCCAGCCCTAAAAGTTTCTAACATATAGGTGATTACAGATAAATGAGCGCTTGTGGATGTGTGTTTCAGACATATGAGAACAGCAAACAATGCATCAAGAAAATTAAATATAGTCAGCTCTCCATATCCCCAAGTCTGCCTGGCCAACTGTGGGACTTGAGCATCTGTGAATTTTGATATGTGAGGGTCGGGGGATCCCAGAACCAATCCTTCATGGATACCAAGGGACAACTATGTTCAAAAGCAGTTTGGTAACCAGAAACATCAGGCATCAGTTTTAATTTATATACAAATTAATAGTCTATTCAAATAGTTATCTACAGTCATTACTACTTTTGGACAGAAATTATTATTTTCATCTAGTGAAAATATGAGCAGATAATCTGATGGGCCACCAGTCATGAAGCTGGTTAGCATCTGCATCAGTTAAAACTCTGTCAGTTGTCAAGGGAAGGAAGCCTCATTCAAACCAGCTAAGAAAAAGGGGAGTGGGTGCTCGTGTAACCTAAAATGTCCAGGATTAGACCTGGCTTTATATAAGTTATGATTCAGGGTCCAAGCAATGTCACAAAGTTCCAATTTTTTCTCTGATACCTCTGGGTGGGACACATTATGTGTTCTTCCTGGTGCCTCCTGAAATGACTTCAGGTTATCAGTACCCCAGCATCTGTTCCAGCACTTCCCAGAGAGTGCTTGCAGGAGTCAGAGAACTGAGTCATGGTGACAGTGAATGGCCTGAGCTGGATCACTTCTCTACCCTTGAAGCTGTTTCTGTGGCGGGTGGTACTCTATGCATTGACAGCATAGATCAGTCAAGGCCTATACATCTGGAATGTGGTGTTGGGGGGGTGATGGTTTGGACAGGGGAGAGGGATAAAGTCAGCCTTGTTTATCTTATGCATATGGACCAAAAAAGGAGTGACTATCCTCCCAAACAAAATCAGAATGTTATTCTCAAAAGACTGATAAGGCATGTGATAGCCAAAATAATAAATGTCTACTCCAGTGGCAGAATCAAGAGAACACATTCCTCATGAAGGTCTTACAATTTTCCTCACCTTAAGGTATTCTGGGATTATCTGTTAGAATTCATATATATATATACATACATGCACACACACACACACACAAATACACAAACATGCATATATCATCCATATCTGTGTGTGTGTGTGTGTGTGTGTATACACACATATATATTTTTTCATTTCATTTCAATACTATATATATAGTGTTAGTCCATTCTCAAACTGCTATAAAGAAATAACTGAGACTTGGTAATTTATAAAGAAAAGAGGTTTAATTAGCTCATGGCTTTGTAGACTATACAGAAAGCATAGCAGGTTCTGGTTCTGGGGATGCCTCAAGGAGCTTCCAATTATGGTAGAACACAAAAGAGGTGAGTCAGCACCTCACATGGCAGGAGCAGGAGAAAGAGAGAGAAAGGGGAAGTGTCACACACTTTTAAATGACCAGATCTCACAAGAATTTACTATCAAAAGAACAGCACCAAGGAAGAAATCTGCCTCCATGATCAAATCACATCCTACCAGGTGCCACCTCCAACACTTGGGACTACAATTTGACATGAGATTTGAGCAGGAACACAGATCCAAACCATATCACTCCACTCTGGCCCTTCCCAAATTTCATGTCCTTCTCACGTTGCAAAATGCAATCGTGTATTTCAGCTATTCTCCAAAGTCTAGGCTCATTTCAGCATTAACTCAAAAGTCCAAAGTCTCATTTGAAACAAGGCTAATCCCTTTTGCCTATGAGCTGAAAAATCAAAATAACAAGTTGGTTACTTCCAAGAAACATTGAAGGTACAGGTATTGGGTAAATACTGTTACTCCAAAAGGGAGAAATGGGCAAGAGAGGAGCTACAGGCCCCACACAGGTCCAAAACCCAGTAGGGACGTCATTAAATATTAAAGCTCCAAAATGATCTCATTTTACTCCATGGCTCACATCCAGAGAACAATGATGCAAAGGAATGGACTCCCAAGGCCTTGTGAAGCCCTGCCCTGTGGCTTTACAGGGTTCAGTTTCTGTGGCTGCTCTCAAGGTCTGGCACTGAGTACCTATGGCTTTTCCACATGCATGGTGCAAGCTGCCAGTGGCTCTATTATTCTGGGGTCTGGAGGATGGTGGTTCTCTTCTCACACCTCCAACAGGGGGTGCCCCAGTAGGGAGTCTGTGTGGGGCTTCCAGCTTCACATTTTTTCTCTGCATTGTCCTAGTAGAGGTTTTTTGTGAGGGCTCTGTCCCTGTAGCAGGCTTCTACCTGGACATCCAGCTTTTTCATACATCCTCTAAAATCTAGGCAGAGGCTTCCAAGCTTCAACTCTGGCATTCTGTGTACTTGCAGGGTTAAAAACACCTGGAAGCAGCCAAAGCCACTGGCTTACACCCTCTGAAGCAGTGGTCCAGGCTATACCTGGACCCATTTTAGCCATGGCCAGAACTGGAATGACTGGGATGCAGGAAGAAGTGTATCATGGCTGTGCAGGGCAGAAGGGTTCTGGGCCTAGACCACAAAAGCATTTTTTCTTCCTAGGCTTCTGGGCCTGTGATGGGGGAAGGGCTGCCTCAAAGGTCTCTGAAATGCCTTCAAAGCCTCTTGCCCTTTTTTCTTAGCTATTAGCACTTGGCTCCTCTTTACTTACACCAATTTCTGCATAAAGAATTCCTCACCTGAAAATTGGATTTTCTTTTCTACCACAAGGCCAGGCCACAAAGTTTTTAAACTTTTATGCTCTGTTTCCTCTTTAAATGTAAATTTCAGTTTTAAATAGTTTCTTTGCTCATGCATATTAGTATAGGCTGTTAGAAACAGTCAGGTTACTTCTTGAATGCTTTGCTTCTTAGAAATTTGTTCCACTCTCAAGTTCAAAGTTCCACAGATCTCTACGGCAGGGGCACGTTGACTCCAAGTTCTTTGCTAAAACATAACATGCATGACCTTTGCTCCAGTTCCCAATAAGTTCTTCATTTCCAAGAGACCTCCTCAGCTTTGACTTCACTGTCTATATCATTATCAGCATTTTGATAACAACCATTCAATGAGTCTCTAGGAAATTCCAAACTTTCCCTTATCTCCCTGTCTTCTTCTGATCCTTCCACACTCTTCCAACCTCTGCCTGTTACCCCTTCTGAAGTCATTTCCACATTTTCAGGTATCTTTATAGCAATGCCCTGCTCCTCAATACCAATTTTCCTTATTAATATTTTCTAATACTGCTATTAAAAATATCTGAGACTGGGTAATTTATATTTAAAAAATAGATTTAATTGGATCGTGGTTCCATAGGCTGTACAGGAAGCATAGCAGCTTCTGCTTCTGGGGAGGTCTCTGGGATCTTCCAATTATGGCAAAAGGCAAAGTGGGGAGCCAGCACTTCACATGGCTTGAACAGGAAGAAAACAGAGAGTGGGGAGGTTCCATACACTTTTAAAGGACCAGATCTCATGATAATTCATTTATTATCACAAGAACATCATTAAAAGGCATATTCACCCCCATGATTCAATCACTTCTCACCAGGACCCACCTTCAACATTGGTGATTACAATTTGACCTGAGATTTGGATGGGGACACAGATCCAAACCATGTCATGTTTGAAGCATGATAAAGTGACTCTCACAGAATTGCCATTGTGCTGCAACAGTGCCAAGACTGTAGTAAACTCAGTACACAGGGACAAAAAATTAACTGTTAACTGGGAAACTGGCTTCAGTCTATAGTCTAAAAATGATAATAAAAGATTGATGAATGAGGAAAAGACACCAGTAACTGTTAGGTCAATATTTGTCCTTTCAGAGAAATAAAACTAGAGACTCAAGGTCTTACCCATTATCACATGGCTCTACAGTCTATTTTTCCCCAAGTTATATTAACCAGAAACTTACTTATGAACTATGTATTTTTAGCTTTCTGTAGGGTTAAAAGTCAATTTTATTTGGCATTAAAAGTTAATATAATTAGTTAAATAATTATAATTATTATAAGTAATGAACACAATGTGAAGAGTAGCCATTATATTGACTTTTAATTTGGATCATTGTAAACAATAATAACCTGAAAAACACTTTGAAATTTTTATATACCTGTTCTTAAAGACATAGATGGTTATCTTCACTAATAATCCCTAGGTAAGACTCTGTGAGATTGAGTTAACTCCTTTAAGAATTAACTCAAGTCAAAAAGTTAATTTTTCTTGACAATTTTATTAGAGTTCCATTTACCAGCAAAAATAATAATAATTCTGCATGATAAAGAAAAAGTTTATATCTAAACTTAAAGTTCACTTGAAGTGATTATTCATTTAACAAATATTTATCCAGCACCTAGATATTTTAGGAAATGCAAGCATGGAAGTACAAAAGGCAAAGTCTCTGCTCTAATGGATATTTCATCCTGGTAGAGAGAAAAATGCAAATAATTGTATATTATAATATCAAGTAATAATAAGCATATTGAATAAAAGGTATTCTCAGTGAAAGTTTTTGCAATACCCATTTCTTTCCTAGTACGTCACTGATCTCTTAATAAAGTTTTTAGTTTATCATCATGACGAATCCTTTGAAATAAAGGTTTTTATTTTAAACTGCATTCTTTGTTTCTGAAATTAGTTTTAGAAACTGATCTCTTAATAAAGATTTCAGTTTATCATCATGATGAATCCTTTGATATAAAGGTTTTTATTTTAAACTGCATTCTTTGTTTCTGAAATTAGTTTTAGCCTAAATGTAAGCATTCCCTTAACTTGAATCAGATGATTAGCTTTGTTCCTATTGTATTCATTGCAATGGACTCACATAGAGCTTATACTCAGTATTGTTGCTAAGGATTCAGGGAGAGACACAGGAATATGACCAGTTGTAATAAAATATGATAAGTGTTATACTAACCAGAAGAAACAGGAATTCCAGAGACAAATAAGAGCATTCTAGGTAGGTAGAAACAGCAAACTCAAAATATATTATTTCCCTGCCCAGCACATTTAATACATCTGAGACATGTGGTGGTGAGACAGATATGATAAGGGAACAGTGGCAGATGAGAAACAACTGATGAGGCTGAAAAGTGGTTGTAAGGGCCCGATCAAGATGAGCCCAGAATGATATGCTAACAAGCTGGGACTTGATCCTAGCTAGATCTCATATTGGCAATAACATCTGTGTAAACGGAAGACTAAAAGAATGGCATTCAAATGATACCAACTCATCACTCAATGTCCTAATCCTTTTTCTAACAACACACAGATCTTTTCATCAGCTTGTTGAATCAATATTAGGTCTTGTTACTTCTCTATCCAATTGCTCCCTATCTTATATGTAGAAAACCAAAGTCTTTGAGTAAGCCTGCAGAGTACTGCATAACCTGGTCTGTTGGTCTTCTAACCTTGTCTTCTCTACTCTTCTCCCTGCTCAATCTGCTGCCACACTTACCTTGATTTTTAACATGACAAGTGATCTTCTTCCTTTACGCTTGCCTTTCCTTTTGCCTCGCATGGTCTTTGCCTAGATCTCACATGGCTTGCTTTTTCCACTCTTCAAGTTATTGCTTGGTGGGATCGACCATGTTTATACTACCGAACTTCTCACTGTTTCTTGTCCCCAATATCCTATTTAATTTTTGGCCATAAAACTGATACCCTCTGGTATATTATACAATTTATTCACTTTCCATGATTATGACCTGTCTCACCCCACTAGAATATCAAATTCAGAAGGGCAGGGGAGTTTGTCTCTACTGTCCTCTGCTGTAGTCCCAGCAATGCATGGCCCTTGGTAACAGCTCAATAGACATTTGTTGAATGAATGAAAGAATAAGTGAATCTCTCCAACTCCAAATTTTTTCCCTGTAGTCACTATTCAAGACTATAGAACCACAGTTCTCTAAATGTGCTCTTAAATTACTATTTTACAACTAATTTATTCTGAGGGCAATTTTTCATTATTCACAATTTCTTTTTCCGTTTCCACCATTTATGACTAAAAAACTAAAGAGAAATGAACATGAAGAAAATGGGCAAAAGTAATATACATAATTTTTACATGTGCAATTTTCACTTGCATCATTCATACCTTTTTAATCAGGAAGTGATGATGCATAAAAGCAATCATCAGATCTGAAAGAACTCAAGGGGATCACAAGAATGAAGTTACAAATATCCAATGATGCATTTTCCTTATGTTAATTGCTTTCATTGCTTAGACCCTAAAAATCATGCACACAATACTTGATTTGATGGGCCTTCTCCTTCCGTTAGTTTGCTTAATGACATTCTTCCAGGCACCTATTTTCCCTATGTTCCAGTTTTTAAATCACCTATTTTTCTCTTTCTAAAATAATTAAACATAATAATATGTTAGTTGTTTTTAGTACCTTCCCTTCATTTTTGTTAGCAAGTATGGGTATCTTCATTTTAACTTCCTTCCCAAAAGGTTCCTTTTCTTTTGACTGGTAAATGTTGATGTTATTTCTGGATTGGCTGAGTAAGGGGCTTAGTAAATCCTTTCTCCAGAAACCAACCATAAAACTGGACAAATTTGACCAAAACAACTGTTTTGGGACTTTGAAAATCGATCAAAGACATGTATCCACTTGAGAAAAGTTTATTGAAGAATGAACTACCAAAATAAAAAAAGTCTGATAAATTTTGGTTAAAAAAGTGATTTACTTTTTCTGTCTTCTCTGACTTTTTCCACCTCACCTTCTGACTTACGCGGTCTCTTTTCCCTGTCTATACTAGCCGGAAAAACGTCTTGGGGTGAGGTTTCCTCCTGTGTTTTAGCTACTATAGCCATACAACTTAGAAGCTTGCTTTTTGGGGAAAGCCAAAAACTGACAAAAGCACACTCAAAAACTACCTGAATGTGGATTATCTCTGCATGTTTTCACTGGACTTCATAGATTGTCCATTTTTGCAGACTTTTAAGGGTCACCAAGGAAATAAGCAAGATAGCAGAATATGAGATTCCCCACTTGTATCCCACCATAGCAACATTTTCAGCCATTCGCAAACAAAACAGCTTTTGTGGAAACTTTGGGATTCAGTTAGGAAGCTGTAAAACCCCAGTGGAGCCCAAAACCTAAAAGGGTCATCTTGAGAAGGCAGAAGCCCACACCATTTGGCAGGGCTAAAGCATTGTCCTGGCTCCAGATCCAGAAATGGTCTCATATACTCAGCTACATCCCATTTGGCCTTTGTTTTGCCATCAGAACTATCCACCAAGGGAAATAGAAGGAGCCACGCCCTCACATGCCTCAGGTGACAGTCCCGTTGACCTTGGTCCTAGGTGTGACAATGAAACAGTCCCGCAACTCAACTCCAGATCCTCTCAGCTCTGCTCTGAAAGTAGTACTACTCATTTCAAGGCAGCAGGAAGCATACCAAATAAATGCAGGGGAAAAAAAGAAGAAAATGTGGGGAAAGATCATACAGGACAAACATAAAACAAAAAAAAAGATGCTCAGTTTTAACCAAAATATCAATAATTACATTAAATATAAATAACATAAATACCCTAATTAAAATCAGATGTTGATCAATTAGATTAAAATGTCATATGGACCAACTACATGCTGCCCACATCCAAAAATGAACACACTCATAGGTTAAAAATGAATGAAGAAGATTTATCATGCAAATACTAGTCAAAAGTCTGAAGTAGCTGTATCAATATAAGATAATGTAGATTTCAGAGCACAGAATATTACCATTTCATAATGGTGTAGATGAATAAAGAAGTTCATTTTATAATGATAAAGGGGTGCTTTATCAAGAGAACCTAACAAACTTTTAGCCACTTAAAATATGGGTTTCAAAAACATGAAGAATGACAAGAAGAAATGGGCAAATATACACTTAAAAATGAATATCACACTACCTCATTCTGCTTATTTTGCTTTGAAATTGCTCTTATTTGTCTAGATTTTCAAGATGTAATCTGAGGTCATTGATTTGAGACCATTCTTTTTATCATATGAAAGCACTTAGTGGTAAAAATTTTCCTCTATGCATTGGCAGCATCCTACAAATTCTGAAATGTTGTACCATTATTTTATGCAGTCCACAATGATATCTGACTTCGACTTTGATTATTTCATTGAGTCATCCTTAGAAACATGTTATTTACTTTCCAAATTTATTGAATTTGAGAATTTTCCAGGTATCATTCTGTAACTGATTTAGTTCCATGGTGCCAATTAACATACTTTGTATGATTTCAGAGTGTGTTATTTATTGAGATTAGTTTTATAGGACAGGGCATAGTTACATTGGTAAATGTTCCATGTGCACACAAAAAGTTTGTGGATTCTGCTATTGTTGTTTAGAGTTTTCTAAATTGTCAATCAAGTCATGTTAGTTGATAGTGTTTTGCAAGTCTTCTAAAATCTTAGTGATTTGCTATCTACTTGTCATTGATAAATTTAACTTTATATTTAAACCATATTCAACATAAATTTTTCCAAAGTAATTGAAGAGGAGAAAATACTTTACAACTAATTCTATTTGGTTTTCCTGTAACCAAGATCAGACAAAGACACTATAAATAAATAAAAGGCCAGATTAATAACTCTTATGAATGTCAATGGAGTAATTCATAACAAAATTTTAGCAAAGATATAGAAAAATTATAATGTTATGACCCAGTAGCTTATTCTAAAAATGAAAGGTTGGTTTAACAGTCAAAAACTAACAAATGTATTTCAGTATCTCAACAGAATAAAGAAAGAGCTGTATGATCATCTCCATAGTTGCACAAAACCATTTGAGAAAATACAACATCTATCTCTGATTTTAAAAAAAGCATTCAGCAAATAAAGGAAAACAAAATTTCTCAAACATCATAGATAAAGATGTAAAAATTGAACGCTTTTTTCCAAAGATGAGGAGAAAGGCAAGGATGCTCATGCTAATCCCTTCTATTCAACATTGTACTTGATGTTCTAGTCATTGTAAAAATGCATGGATAAGAAATTACAGCTATACAGATTCCAAAAAAAGAAGTAAAGCTGTCTTTGTTCCCAGACAACATGATAACATATATAAAACATTTAATAGTATCAATAAAATTATCTACTAAAATGAATAAGTGAGTTTAATAAGGCTGAAGAATAAAAGCAATATATAAATAATTGTAACTTTGTATATTATCAATGAGCAATCAGAAATTTAAATTTAGAAAGCAATTGTTTTGCACCATACTCCAGTTTGTGAATTTGTTTCCCACAGGATCATGAGCTAAAGATTCTGGTACTGCTATATATTTATACCAGAATTGAACAATTAATTAAACATATGGCAAAAATTGGTTTATCAGTGTTAGAGTATAAGTTTATAGATAAGGAGAGGAGGCTAGAATCGCCCATATGGTAATGCATTAAAATTGGTGACATCACTATTAGTTCATATTTAATTTAATTAATATAGATGATTACATATAAGAATATAGATATGCATATAGGTGCAAGTTAGAATATACACATATATTACTAATTTCTTACTCTGTCACTTGAGAGGACCCAGAAGTAATAACACTTAGTAGCAGCAACCGTACACAGCATGCAGAATTTGGATTCTAATACCACTCTCAAATGAAAGGAACTCAGTCTTTTTGGAGAAATGGCTAATTCTAGAACAGGGCAGGAAATATATGAGATTTGGAATATCCTGTGGTACTAGAAAAAAAACAAGCCACTTGAAAATAAAACAACACACAGTACACTGATGGGATATGACAAAGAGATACTAACTGAAAGTGCTCTTAGGGGCCAAAGATGGGATAATCAGAGCAAAAAATAAATACATGGTATATATAATATAACACAATACAGTATATGTAATACAAAGTAGTATCAGATTATAAACCAAAGAATAAAATAAATGTCCATGAGTCCATGCTGATATAACTTAATAATTAATTAATTACAAAAGATACATCTCTCATGCAGAAGAATTATAAATAATTTACATAGATATTTCACCTTAAGGAAGTGGAGCACTCCCACTTATTAATATGGGCTACCCATAGGAAATCACTTTTTTTTTTTTTTTTTTTTTTGAGACGGAGTTTCGCTCTTGTTACCCAGGCTGGAGTGCAATGGCGCGATCTCGGCTCACCGCAACCTCTGCCTCGTGGGTTCAGGCAATTCTCCTGCCTCAGCCTCCTGAGTAGCTGGGATTACAGGCACGCGCCACCGTGCCCAGCTAATTTTTTGTATTAGTAGAGACGGGGTTTCACCATGTTGACCAGGATGGTCTCGATCTCTTGACCTCGGGATCCACCCACCTCGGCCTCCCAAAGTGCTGGGATTACAGGCTTGAGCCACCGCGCCCGGCCGGAAATCACTTTTAAAGAGTACAGTGTTTATAAAGTAAAACAAGAAGAACTTTATCAAGGATTACAATAGAATGATGTTTTACAAAATATCTGACCACTATACCTCAAAACTGTCAGTTTTATCAAAAATTAAAAAAAAAAAGTCATAGAAACAGTCACAGCCAAGAGGAGCCTAAGAAGATATAATGTGTGCATATAATGAGATATACTGAGAATGAGAACAGAAAGAATGCATTAGACGAAAATGAAGTATATTCGTCTGTTTTCACACTGCAATAAAGATATTACTTGAGACTAAGTGATTTACTAACAATAGAGGTTTAATTGACTCACAGTTCTGCAGGCTAAAAGGCCTCAGAAAACTTACAATCATGGTGGGAAATGAAGGAGAATTTTACAGTTTCCTAACAATCTGACATACTTTGAAATAAATCTAAAAGTGAAGTGGAAAACTGTACACTGAAAACTACAAAACATCACTGAGAGAATTAAAGAAGTCTTAAATGAAGAGATACACTGTGTTCATGTGTTGGCAGACTCAGTAGTGTTAAGACATCAAATGTTCATAATTAATCCACAGATCTAATAGAATCTTAATCAAAATTCCAGAAAGTTTTTTTTTTAATTGACAAACTGATTCTAAACACCATATGATAATGGAAAGGACTTAGCAAAGCCTAGGCATCCTTGAAAAGAAGAACAAAAGTTGGAGGACAAACATTACCTGGTTTCAAATTGCAGAGCCACACTAATCACATCAAGACAGACACATTTATCAATAGTAGAAAATAGGACATATAAAAATAAACCCACATATATATGCACAACTGATTTTCAACAAAGATGCAGATGCAATTCAGTAGAGAAAGGATAGCCTTCTTAGTAAATGGCACCCAAACAACTAGATATCCACATGGAAAAAAATCAACTTGGAACCAAATTTTGCACCATCCATGAAAAATAACTCAAGATAGATCATAAACCTCAATGTAAAACCTAAATCTATAAAATTGCCAGAGGAAAACATAAAAGGAAAATATCTCACCTTGAAAACTATGGCTGATAAATGTTTTTAATTATAAATTGACCTTCATAAAATTGAAATCTTCTATTCTTACATCTCATTGCCCAGAACTTAGTTATAAGGTCTCACAAAGCTGCAGGAGAGTTTAGATAACACAGTTGCAATTCTGGGATGCCATGTGCCCAAATAATAATTCTATTATAATGGAAAAAGAAATGAATGGAGAAAGAGCATAACTCTTGTTCTCTGTCACGAATACTAAAGACAAGTTAAATATAAGGAAGTCGACAAAGTTATGTTTCTTCCATATTAGTGCTACAATGCTTTGGTTGAAATATTTATATATTCTTTCTATTATTTAAAAGTTAATTTTACATGATATCTTTAAAAATAAAACTGAAAAAAAAGGCAAAACAAAAAGCAAAAACCCTCCTATAATACTGTCCCATCCTAAGAGAATTTGCCTCTTTTACCATGTAACTTGAATACTATTGTTGATGTCATCTGTCCTCCCAGACTTGCAGTGCCATTCCATAGTTAGCCCTGCATAGGAGCTGGCACAACACATTTGTTTCACAGTTTTCTAATAAAAGCATTAACAAATGAATGAAAATCTGAATGTCCTCAATAGCAAATGACTGCTAAGAATAAAGTAATGGTTCAACTTGTTTTAGACATCTAATCCATGACAAGCATTGTATATAGCAACTCATTATAACCACACACAACAAATCTTTAGTCACTCTACTGTCCTGTTTTAAAGATGAGAAAACAGAGGTTTAGAAACCTTTAGTTACTTGTCCAAGTTAGCTATGCTATTAAAAAACACTGGTCAGATGTTACTTAAGCAACACTGGATGAACATGCCTAAGTACTAAGTAAGTGAACTTTAAAGTAAGAAAAGAGGACTGCACTGTATGCAGGAAAATAAAGAAAAGAGGTCTGCACTATGTATGCTATCTCTATGACCATTTGCTTTGTCTGTTACATATGACTTAGCCTATAGGTGGCATAACCACCCTGGATAACAAGGAGCCTGCTTTCATGCACTGCAAAAATGCCCAACCCTGTGTTCCCCATCACTCACATTGTTTATTGCATCAAGATTTTATAGATAAGTGTCACTTACTTTCTCTTTCACAAATTTTGGGACCTTGTGCAGACGGTACTTTTAAAATCCGAGAAAGCAGAAGCATGTCTCAAATTTTGCACAGAGAATATTTTCCCATTACGAGACACAGAGAGAGAGAGAGAGAGACGGTAAGAAATAACTTGGGAATAGTGCAATGGCAACAACTAGTCTGATTATATGTAAAGAAACAAACACACGCACTCTTATTCCATCTGAGGATAAGACAATAGAACCCTTTATCTCAAGCCAGAGAAAAGAAACAATAAATAAGGTAATGTATTGTGCATTTGTTGCCCTTGATAAAAGGCACCATTGTGACATTTATAAAGGGTTCTTTATTTTTGTATTACCTTGGGAAGAGGGAAGGAAATGTCTCTAGTTTCTTTTCTCTTCTTAAATGCATTTATACAAGGTACCACTGAGGTGTGGAGGACAAGGATTTAGTAAACCCCAGGACTCTACCTTTAACTAAGTCTGTTGTGATTCTTGGGATTGTTACATCAGATTTTCTTAAAGAGTCTCTGGGTTGGTGCATACAACATTTGGTTAATTGAATAGGAATCATATTATCACTAAGATGAATAGGACATGTTTGATTCTGAGGAGCACCAGGACACAGAGAGAGCCCTTTCACACAGTCAGAAGAGGAGGGATAGATCCCAGGCTCTGGGTACATCAGTGATCACAAACAACTGAACTTCCATCAGCCTCGACTGACCCACAGTTCAGTTAGCAGAACCCTTGGAAGTCAGTTTCAGTTTTTAGAATTCTCTGAAAATTTTGGATGATTAAACTTGAAACAACTTCGTATGTATTTTATCCCTTAAAGATACTTTTACCACCTATTAAGCCCTTACAGCAGGCCAAGTACTAGGCTAAATACATATATAGCCTCATTTAAGCTTTATAAGTGCTCTGAGAGGTAGGTGTTAGAAGTCCTTCATATAATTGAGGACGAGATCTAGACTCTGAGCAGTAAGTAATTGGTCCAGAGCCACACAGCAAAAACAACTGGTAGACCCTAGATTTGGATCCAGATAATGTGAATGAACATGAAATGAGTAAATAGGAGAGCCACACAAACAGCTGTGGGGAACCACAGTAGGAGGATTGACAATGTCCTGTGGAGTGTGTCTTGATATCTGTAAGTCTAGGTCAGTAATTCTCAAACTGCCCTCATTCACAAGCCTACTTCACAATGCTCGCTAGATCTTTCAGCTAACTGGCTACCTTGATGGTTCTGAAAGTATACTTTGGTGTCTTGAGATGGCATTTTCCTGGTTGTAAGCACTGATAGCTGTAAAATCACAACTTGGAGATACCAGTTATATTTTAAAGTAGTAAGATAAAGAGAATAATTTTAAAACACATTAAACACATACCCATCAAAAAAATTCTGTCCTTCTAAAATTGTTTGAATATGACCTCTGTACTTTGGGAAGTTCCAGACTTGCTAATATTGAGCCTTCAGTAAAGTTGTCAAAGTGTATTAAATGTGTTTTTTCCTCACAGTGAAAGACTTTATACCCAAATAGGGAGTTATTCTGCCTCCTCCAAATTACACTCCCTCCCCTCAAACACTCTGTAACAGAAACAGCAGTAGATAGAAAGAAGTTAAGTGCTAAGGTTATAGAGGGACAGGTCCATCAAGAATTTTACCCAGACAACAGGAAGCTGTTTCCCAGTTACCTTGCAATTGAGGAGTCAGACACTTGCTGAGTTACTGGAACAGTGACATTCCAGTGACAAAGCCAATTAAAGACGAGCCTTGCCCAAGTGCACAAGTGAAGATGAAGGTTAAGTGTATCCTTGGAAAAGGTGTCATTCAAGAATAGACCAGCAAGAGCAGAGAGAGTGAAAGACAAAGAGCCTATTCAGCTGCACCTGGAGGAAGTCAAGGTGGCTTCCTCCTTGAGAAGCTTAGAGAGACCAATCCTCTGCCTTGGGTTTCTGCTAATTCTTTAAGGAGGAGTAACTAAGCTTACATCAGATCCTCCAGTGGAACTTAAGCAAATTTGGAATATGTATTTGCATACATGAACAGAATAGAAAGATATATTGAGACTTCATCTCAGAATGTGTATGACATATCCTTATTTTAGTCTTTATAAAATCTGAGGTTGAAGAAACCCTCTAGGCATTGTAGACAGATATGTGAAATGGAATAAAATGTAACCTTGTTGTAAATTTCATTGCAGTGTCCAGAATGACAAATCTGTTAAGAAGTTCCCTGATATTAAAGAATACAAATCATTTCTCACTAAACTTGCCACACACTGCCCTGATATAGACAGAGTAGAAAGCATCAAATATATGAGAACCATTTAAATGAAAGAAAAAAGGAAAATTAAAAAATGAAATTTTATTAAGACTTTTTTGTGTCAATTGACAAAAACAAAATCAGAGAGTACTAGTTACAAAGTCAGGCTTGGGAGTCTGCCCTGGTTTGCTTCCGACGCAACCACAAGTTTACTTACTAACTGATCTTTGGCTAGTTACTTAACATCTCAAAACCTCAATTTACAGGAAAATTTGGTACAATAATACCATCAAACCTCATAGAGTTACAGTGAATTTTAAATGAGCTGACAGATTTTTAGTAGAATGCCTGAAAAAAAGAAATCATCCATTAAAATAAGATACATTCCATTAATACTTAGTTTATGGAGAGTTTTTAGTATGAAGGGGTGTTGAATTTTATCAAAGGCCTTTTCTGCATCTATTGAGATAATCATATGGTTTTTGTCATTGGTTCTGTTTATGTGATGGATTACGTTTATTGATTTGCATATGTTGAACCAGCCTTGCATCCCAGGGATAAAGTCTACGTGATTGTGGTGGATAAGCTTTTTCATGTGCTGCTGGATTTGGTTTGCTAGTATTTTGTTGAGAATTTTCACATCAATGTTCATCAGGGATATTGGTCTGAAATTTTCTTTTTTTGTTGTGTCTCTGCCTTGGTATCAGGATGATGCTAGCCTCATAAAATGAATTAGGGAGGAGTTCCTCTTTTTCTATTGTTTGGAATAGTTTCAGAAGGAATGGCACCAGCTCCACTTTGTTTCTCTGGTAGAATTCAGCTGTGAATCAGTCTGGTCCTGGGCTTTTAGTTACTGCCTCAATTTCAGAACTTGTTATTGGTCTCTTCAGGGATTAAACTTCTTCCTGGTTTAGTCTTGGGAGGGTGTATGTGTTCAGGAATTGATCCATTTCTTCTAGATGTTCTAGGTTTTTTTTCATAGAGGTGTTTATAGTATTCTCTGAGGGTAGTTTGTATTTCTGTGGGATCAGTGGTAATTTTCCCTTTATCATTTTTTATTGTATCTATTTGATTCTTCTCTCTTTTCTAATTTCTAAGTCTGGCTAGTGGTCTATCTACTTTGGAGGCATCATGCTACCTGACTTAAAACTATACTACAAGGCTATAGTAACCCAAACAGCATGGTACTGGTACCAAAACAGATATATAGACCAATGGAACAGAACAGAGGCCTCAGAAATAATGTCCCACATCTACAACCATTTGATCTTTGACAAACCTGAAAAAACAAGCAATGGGGAAAGGATTCTCTATTTAGTAAATGGTTTTGGGAAAACTGGCTAGCCATATTCAGAAAACTGGAATTGGACTCTTACTTTACACTTTATACAAAAATTAACTCAAGATGAATTAAAGACTTAAATGTAAGACCTAAAACCATAAAACCCAAGAAGAAAACATAAGCAATACCTTTCAGACCATAGCCATGGGCAAAGGCTTCATGACTAAAACACAAAAGGCAACGGCAACAAAATCCAAAATTGACAAATACTATCTAATTAAATTAACGAGCTTCTGCACAGCAAAAGAAACTATCATCGGAGTGAACAGGCAACCTATAGAATGGGAAAGTATTTTTTGTAACCTATCCATATGACAAAGGGCTAATATCCAGAATCTAAAAGGAACTGAAACAAATTTACAAGATAATGAAAATCAAAAAGGGGTGAAGGATATGAACATATGAACAGACACTTCCCAAAGAAGACATTTATGAGGCCAACAAACATATGAAAAAAGCTGATCATCATTGGTAATTAGATAAATGCAAATCAAAACCACAATGAGATACGATCTCATGCCAGTTAGAATGGCAATAATTGTGGAAGACAGTGTGGCAATTCCTCAAGGATCTAGAAATAGAAATTCCATTTGACCCAGCAATCCCATTACTAGGTATATATCCAAAGGATCATAAATCATTCTGTTATAAAGACATATGAACATGTATGTTCATTGTGGCACTGTTTACAATAGCAAAGACCTGGAACCAACCCAAATGCCCATCAGTGATAGACCGGACAAGGAAACTGTGACATATATACACCATGGAATACTATGCAGCCATAAAAAGTGATGAGTTTGTGTCCTATGTAGGGACATGGATTAATCTGGAAACCATCATTCTCAGCAAACTGACACAAGGACAGAAAATCAAACACCACATGTTCTTACTCATAGGTGAGTGTTGAACAATGAGAACACATGGACACAGGGAGGGGAGCATTATACACTTGGGTCTGTTGGGGGGACTAGGGGAGGGACAGTGGGGGGTAGGGAGGTTGGGGAGGGATAACACAGGAAGAAATGCCAGATATAGATGACAGGGGGATGGAGGCAGCAAACTACATTGCCATGTATGAACCTATGCAACAATCCTGCATGTTCTGCACATGTACCCCAGAACCTAAAGTGCAATTATATATATACATATGTGTGTGTGTGTGTGTGTGTGTGTATATATATATATATATATATATTTTAAAAAAAAAGAATGGTGATCATTAAAAAGTCAGGAAACCACAGAGGCTGGAAAGGATGTGGAGAAATAGGAACACTTTTATACTGTTGGTGAGACTGTAAATTAGTGCAACCATTGTGGAAGACAGTGTGGCAATTCCTCAAGGATCTAGAAATAGAAATAGCATTTGACCCAGCAATCCCATTACCGGGTATATACCCAGAGAATTATAAATCATTCTACTATAAAGACACATGAACATGCATGTTTATGGCAGCACTATTCACAATAGCAAAGACTTGGAACCAACGCAAATGTCCATCAATGATAGACTGGATGAAGAAAATGTGGCACATATACACCATAGAATACTATGCAGCCACAAAAAAGGATGAGTTCATGTCCTTTACAGGGACATGGATGAAACTGGAAACCATCATTCTCAGCAAACTAACACAGGAACAGAAAACCAAACACCACTTGTTCTCACTCATAGGTGGGTGTTGAACAATGAGAACACATAGACACAGGGAGGAGAGCATCACACACTGGGGTCTGGTTTATATATTATATATTATGCAAGGAACCACAGCTAATATCTGTAGATTGCCACTATAAGGAACCATTAATCCTTTAGGCATAAACATGCTATATATTAGTAGAAGAAAAACTAAATAAAAATCATAGCCTGTTTATAAAATGACTAAGATAGGCCCACAAATCTACTACGATCACCACTCTTTGGAATAGAAGGAGGATTGCAGTAAAATACAAAAGAATGGCCAATATTTTTCTCTCCACTGGTATTCACATCCTTTGCAATGAGTGTTTGCAGTTCCTCCTAATTAAGAGGCAGTGTCTATTACCTCTCTCTTGGAATCTTGACTGTCTTGCAGGATACAGAAAAGTGCCAATTCCAAGCACAGGTCTCAAGAGTCTGTGAATGTGTTGTCCTTTCAGATCCCTACTACTATTACATGAACAGCACCAGGGTAGCCTGCTGGAAGATGAGAGACCTCATAGAAGAGCACCCATTTGTCCCAGCCATTGCCATTGTCAACCAGACAATTGTCACCCATCCCTAAATTTATGGAAGAGCCCACCCTACATCAGTAAAGCCTCCCCCACCTAGATCAGCTAACTGCAAACACATGAGAGAGGTCAACTAAGACTTAAAGAGCCACTTGAATGTCCCATAAACATTGTGAGCTCAACATACAAATTGGCTTAAGCGATTAAATTTTGTAATGATTTGTTATAGAGCAATAGGTATCCAATACAGGAATTTAAATCCAATCTCCCACATGATATTGGTGCTCCATTCCCAACAGACCTTTCAAATGCTTATCTAGCCTTGGTTATGTTGTGTCTAGCAACCTGTCATGTTTTCAATGTATGGGTTTTCTCCTGATATAGTTCATTTCATCTCTGGACAGTTCTGGCTACTGTTACATTTTCCATTAGGTTAAGAAAAGTTATCTCCTAGAAACTTCTATTCCTTAGGCTCAGTCCCTTACCTTGGAGTCACACAAGATAGGTTTGATGGTTCATCTATATTTCAGCTAAGTACACGAAATCTCAATTAATATTACAAACTAGAGGTATTTATTTCCCAATATAACCAGTCCTATCTTCTTAGAAGATAAGATAAGTTTGCTTTGTTGTACCTTCTTTCACTGGTCTGGCTTCTGTTGTGAAAAGAAAATTAAGCCATTCCAGAAGATATTTCTTCCTATTGAAGCCAAGAGATATGAGAATCTTCAGAACTAAATCTGTCCTGGTGAAACTGAAGAGGTATCTTTTTCCAGAAGCTTTGAATCAAGTATGAAGAGCCAATAGGGATAATGAGAGGTAGTAGATTTGGGCTGACTGTGCAGACCCAATGAGAGGTGAGTTGGCCTCTCAGGCCGCCAAGGTTGTCTATTGGACTGCTTTGCAGACCTGGGAGAAAAGAGGCACTTCATGTCAAAGTGTGCAGATTTCTGCAGGTCCATCCAAGGTCTACTTGCTTAGGCATTCTAACCAAAGCAGTTTTTCTTTTTCCTGTACATTCAGCCTCATCAGTAGACTTCCCCAAGTTCAGTGTTCAGATGCTTGATTGAGTTCTGAACATTCACTTATTTTGTATCTGAGCTGGAGACTTTCTCATCCCTTGAATTAATTTCCCCATTAATTCAACTTGGCTTGTTCTCACTTTCTTGCTTAGCACTCCAGTGTCCTAGTCTTGATGTATTTTGTTTCCTTCAGGCTGTAGGAACTGGTTTCTTGATCATCATATGTACAGACAGAGCCCAGAGTCTACTGCCAATGAATAAAGAACCCAGAATCAAGACTCAGTGTTGCTGTCAATGCCATTTCACCAATATCAAGGAACACGTTTTCCATGTTTATATTAATCATAGAGTGATTTAAAAGAATATGATTTAGAAAGAAACAAAGCATTTTCTGCCACATATAAGTTATGTATTGTTTGGCAAGGTCTTTAACCTCTCCAGTATTCTGATTTATCTTTTGTCACATGAGGATCATATTTCTACTTCAGAGTAATGTAGTAAAAATTCAATGTGAGACTGTAGATAAATTTATTAGCAAAGAGCCTAAAATGTAGGTATTTGATATGAGACCTAATATCAGTACCAATGTTAACATTATTTCTACTATTAATATTGTTAGATCAAGCATCTTTCACAAATTTCAAATCAACACTATTTATAATTCCAATGCCTCCCAATCCTGGTTTTTCCATTTTTCTAAAAGCCAATTCAAGACTGTCTTAACATCAAGTTCATTTGAGAGCTGAAGAATTTAGCTGATAAATGGTGTACATGTGAATGTGGAAGCCCCCACAGAAATACTACACTGCATGTAAGCAAAACAGCTAAGTGCTCCTTTTCCCCAAGGTTACTCAGAGTCTTCTCTGAGTCACAAAACAATACTGGTACAACATCTCGTCCTGGCCTTCCAAGAATAAAAAATTTGTAAAACAAGAGACATACCCACAATAAGTTCCATCAATCAAATTAAGCACAGTCATTTGTGTGGCAGGGTTCCAGATTGGCAGCCCATAAAATATTAACTCTGAAATCCAGACATGTTTGCATACAGCTCAAGAATTTCAAGGGAGACTTTATAGGGACACATTTGCATGAAGGGCCGAGAGGTATCTTGGTATGTAATTTGTCTGAAGGGAAAGAGATCTAGAGCACTCACACCTGCTCCAAGGCAGGCACTGACAATGAAGGAGTGAACAAGCATTGTAGTAATTGTGACTACAGCTCAGGAAATGTTCAAAGATGTCCAATAGGCTTGCTCTCATGAACTCACTCTAATTTTGAGACAGAAAGGCCACGCATAGTGGCTCACACCTATAATCCCAGCACTCTGAGAAGTCAAAGCAGGAGGAGCATATGAGTTCAGGAGTTTGAGACCAGCCTGGGCCATAGAGTGAGAATCTGTGTCAACAAAAATAAATAAATACATTTTTAAAAATAGAAAGAGTTTCAATTAAAAAGAGAAAGAAACTAGGATGGGCCATTGGGAGACCAAGTAACAGATGCACGTTCAACAGTTTCCAGAGCAAGGAAAGATGATGACCTCAGTAGAGGTGGGTGATACTAAGGCTTGCCTCCATGGCCTTGGTCAGGTCCCAGGGCAGTGAACCTCACCACAGGGAGGTAGAGCAGAGGAGAAGAACAGCAATATTCAGAGCATCGGTATTCCTCTGGAACTTTCCAAAGTACTTGAGATGAGTATAATAGGAGAGACAGTAAAGTGACTATAGAGTATAAAAGGCCAGAAATGAGTAAAGACTTTTTGTCGCCTTTCCGTGTTTCAAGTTTTACTCATGTTGTACACTTTGGAACAAGGGATACCGTATGATGTAGTGTAAGTGGAGTAATGTGCTGTATATGTCTATGTCAGACATCATGCAGCATTGTTAAAACATTTACCTTTCCATTATATGTGTGGATTCAGCACAACAAATCTGGAAAAATCCATGAATAAAAAGTACAGAAGAAGAAAAAAAATGTCTAATACATTAGCCCAAATACAATCACGGTTAACATTTTCATTAATTTTCTCACACTCATCAGAAAATATAAATTTTCATTACTGGAATCACAGTCCCTCCATGGACACTAAGACAAGGCAAGCCAGTAGATAAAAATGAAAGTCAAATTCAAGTCATGCCCAGGTCAGGAACAGAAATTCATCCAGGTCAGGAAGAAGCCAGGTGTCATGGATGGGCTGATAACAGGTTCAGAAAGAGATTCAAGGCAGGCAGAGTCTGTCAAGCAGATACCAGGATAAAGGCTCAGAGAAGGGCTCTCGAGGAGACAGGCTAGTACCCTTGAGAGGCCCCCAGGAGGGACCTGGCGATGACAGATTCATAGACTTAGGCTGAAGTGTTGGATCCTCCTGGTCTAAAAATATTGGCTTAAACTTCATGTCACTGTAAAGTCACCTTTTTTGCAGGGCTCTTAATCCATACTCTCATTATTCCTTTATGCATTCATTTAGTACTTTGTGAGCACCTACCATGTGCCAAGTACTGGTATAGGTTCTATGATACAATGATAAAGACAGGCAAAATCCTTACCCTATGAAGCTCATACTCTAAAGATTGACACAAAAAATAAACTAAGAGATAGATAATACAAATACAGTCATGTGCTGCATAACGACTGATCAATGATGGACCCAGACGATTATACTACATACTATAGTGTTCCCATGAGATTATAAAGAAACTGAAAAATTTCTATCACCTGATGACATCATAGCCATCTTAACATCATAACACAATGCATTATTCACATGTTTTTTATAACGCTTGTGTAAACAAACCTACTGTACTGCCAGTCTTATGAAAGTATAGCACATACAATTATATACAAACGTAATACTTGATAATGACAACAAATGACTATGTTACTGGTTTCTTGTATTCATTATACCTTTTATCTTTATCTTAGAATATACTCCTTCTACTTATTTTTAAATAGTGAACTGTAAGTCAAGCTCAGGCAAGTCCTTCAGGAAGTATTCCAGAAGAAGGTGTTGTGGTCATAGCATGACAGATCCATGCAAGTTATTGTCCCCACAGATCTTCCCGTGGGACAAGATGTGGAGGTGAAGACAGTGACATGGATAATCCTGACCCTGTGTAGATTTAGGGTAACGTGTGTGCTTGTGTCTTAGTTTTCAACACAAAAGTTTAAAAAATAAAAAGCTTTTAAAATAATAAAATCTTATAGAATAAAAATATAAAGAAATAAAATATTTTTGTACAGTACAATGTGTCTGTGGTTTAAGCTAAATGTTATTACAAAAGAGTCAAAAAGTTAAAAATAATCAATTTAAAAAAATTTTTTTAATTATACTTTAAGTTCTGGGTACATGTGCAGATCATGCAGGATTGTTACCTAGGTATACACATGCCATAATCTAAGGTTTGTAAGCTAAGAAATTTTTAATAAATGTAATGCAATTTAAATGTACTGTGTTTATAAAGTCTACAGTACTGTAAAGTCATGTCCTAGGCCTTCACATTCACTCACCACTCACTTACTGACTCACTCAGAGCAACTTTCAGTTCATGGTAAATTCCCTATACACATGTGCCATTAATTTCTTATATTGTATTTTTACTGTACCTTTTCTACAATTAGATACACAAATACTTACCATTGTATTATAATTGCCCTATGGTACTGATATCATAACATGATGTACATGTTTGTAGTTTCAGAGCAGTAAGCTATACCATGTATCCTAGGTGTCTAGTAGACTGCAGTACCTAGGTTTGTGTAAATACACTTTATGATGTACACAAAATGACAAGATCACCTATGTATTTCCCAGAACATGTCCATTACATGATGCGTGACCGTATATTTGTATTAGTTCAATCTGTTCTTTGCCTACCTGAGGTGGTCACCTGAGAACAGGTTTCCTATCAGTAATATAAATGAATATCATAAGTTTTATTGTTCCCTAATTATATGAACAACATATGTTATTTGTAAAATTTTGAGAATAAAGAAAATTATAAATTAATTTTATAGAATTTCTTTATTCAGCTATTTTATTTATTTGATTATAATATTAATGTGTAACTTTTCTATGTAAATGAAATACAGGAGCCACCTGCCAGAACTGAAATAAAATGACCAATAAGACTGTTAATTTTACTAGAAAACATGTTATTTTTACTAGAAATTCAAGAAGAGTGACACTCACATGCTGAAAACGTTGGGTGATTGCTATACAATAATCTAAACACTGGATCAAAGGAAATACCAATATGCCCATAATTTGTCACATGTGAAGAAAAAAGGTGCTAGAAATTACAAACAGGAATCCTTGAAATCTCTGAGAGAAGGTCACCATGCACCCACTCACAGAAAATATAGAGTCCTCTTTCAGGCATGATGCAAGACAAAGAGAAGTCAGGAACACAAGGATAGCTATCACAGTTCAAAAGATTCAAAAAGGGGTAAGTAAGAGAAAAAAAATAAAACTTTCACATTCTGAAATTAATTTTCTTATCAAGATTCAAGTCTGGGTGGGGCGGCTGACGCCTGTAATCCCAGTACGTAGGGAGGCTGAGTCGAATGGATCTCTTGAGGTCAGGACCAGCCTTGCCAACATAGCAAAACTCCATCTCTATTAAGAATACAAAAATAATTAGTCAGGCATGGTGGCACATGCCTGTAGTCCCAGCTACTCAGGAGGCTGAGGTATGAGAATCACTTGAACCTGAGAGGCAGAGGTTGCAGTGAGCCGAGATCATGCCTCTGCACTCCAGCCTGGATGACAGAGTGAGACTCCATTTCAAAAAAAAAAAAAAAAAGTGGGGGAGAATCTTTAAAACTAAATGGTTCTGGTCATAAAAAGAAAATTATTTCATATCAGTTAAAGCTACAGAGACACAAAATGCTAATTGGCCATATTAAGAAAACCAATAAAAATCATAACATTAGTTTGGACTAAAGGAGAGAACAGGTTGGTGAATGTCTCCAAATTCAAAGTCACAAATGAAGCCAAAAAAAATTATAATAGAGCATAAATGACATGAAAGACTAAAGTAAATAACTACAATAATAAGACTGTAATGGTAAAAACCTTTCCTAAGCTAAAGAAAAGATCCCTGGCTTGCATATGAAAAATATCCTCTAGGTAATATTAATGAAATGACATTAATCCTTTAACAAAAGTTGTGATTCTTTTTACTTTCCAAGTATAAAGAAAAAAAAGTCCTATAACTATTTAGGAAGGAAAAAGAACCAATGAAACAGTTTCTCTACAAAAAAGCTTCAGTTAACCTGGACTGAGATATCAATTTTACCACAATTATACTTGTAAGTTTTAAGTAGAATACTGTCTTCAAACTTACTTTTTTTAAATATTTTAGACAAAATGCTCATTTATATTATTATATTTAATTGACAGACCATAATTATATACATTTATGGGGTACACTGTGATATCTTAACATGTCTATATAATGTGGAATGATTAAATCAAGCTATTAATATAACTATCATTTTGAGACTAAAGAACAGAAGCACAATTTGCCTAAGGGTTTTGAATTATGCCCATCTCATTTACTTATCATTTTTTGTGGTGAGACATTTGAAATGCACCCTTCCAGTTATTTTGAGATATACAACACATTATTGTTGACGATAGTCACCCTGCTATGCAAGAAATCTCAAAACATCTTCCTTCTAACACTTTATACCCTCTCCTTCCCCTGTTCCCCAGCTTCAGATAACCAACATTCTACCATCTACTTTTATGAATTTTACTTTTATAGATTCTATATATGAAATCACATGGTATTTGTCTGTGCATAGCTTACTTCATTTAGCATAATGTCCTCCAGTTGTATTCATGTTGTCACAAGTGGCAGGATTTCCTTCTTTTTTTATGGCTGAATAGTATCCAGTTTTGTATAATACCACATTGTCAGTCCTACTTTAATTATTAGTTATTTCCAATCACTCAGCTCAGCTCTCAGTAAGTTGTGCATCTTGGAAAACTCAGTGTCTCAAGTAGTGTAAAAAGTAGTTAGGACCCCAAATGAAATCGTGCACATTTTCTCCTCAATGAGTTCATGGAAGATTGGGAGTTGTAGAATTACAGATAAAGATAAAAATGTAAAAAGTAATTAGGACCCCAAATGAAATAGTGCATATTTTCTCCGCAATGAGTTCATGGAAGATTGGGAGTTGTAGAAACACAGATAAAGATAAAACCAAATGTGGAGTGGGAGGATGAAGACACACACAGACTGTAATGGAAGGCAGAATAGCAGTACCTAATCACATGGGGCTGGGAATAGAAGGGATCGAAGAATATTTTCCACAGCAGATGATGCCTGAGCTTCAATTTTAAGTATAGCGTGTGTAAAAGTTAATCAAACTCAGGTGATGAGCCGGGGAGGGCAGCCCAAGCAGAAGAACAAGCATGTATGTCACTAAATTTTGAGACTGTAGACCACAAGCACAATGTAACTGAGAGTTCTGAATTATGCTCAGATTCACTAAACCTGTTAAATTAAGTTTAGTCTGAAGCTGCCTCCATATATATATATATCTATATATATATATATATATATATATATATTTTTTTTTTTTTTTTTTTTTGGAGACGGAGTTTCGTTCTTGTTACCCAGGTTGGAGTGCAATGGTGCGATCTCGGCTCACCGCAACCTCCGCCTCCCGGGTTCAGGCAATTCTCCTGCCTCAGCCTCCTGAGTAGCTGGGATTACAGGCACACGCCACCATGCCCAGCTAATTTTTTGTATTTTTAGTAGAGACGGGGTTTCACCGTGTTGACTAGGATGGTCTCGATCTCTTGACCTCATGATCCACCCGCCTCGGCCTCCTCCTTATATATTTTAAGTTTAGCCTAAATGTTTCCTCATATGTGATGAACTGGAACCTAATTGAATATGTGTAAACAGACTGTAACCTACTCTGGTGCCAATCACTGAGTTTTGGCCAAAGATTGCCAACGGTTTACATTGTGTTCAAATAAGGCAAATGTCAAATTGTAAACAATCTGGTTGTTTCTGTACTTCACTTACGTTTTCTGTACATCATTGTCTTTTCTGTCCAAAAATCTTCTTCAACCAAGCAGCAATGCCAGTCTCTCTGGATCTATTCTGGCTTGGGAGGCTGCCCAATTCATGGATTGTTCTTTGACTGATTAAACTCTCTGTTACATTTAATTTGCCTAAAGCTTTTCTTTTAATGTATCTTTAAGCCTCATTTTCCTTATCTATAAAACAAAAACACTCTTGGTATTTTTATGCAAATAAATTTATGTAATACGCTAAAACTAGTCCCTGGTACTTAGTAAGTATTAGTTACTATTGTAATGATGATGATGGTGATTCTCTTCATCATCTTCCTTATCCTCTTCTCATGATCGCCCAGTCCAGTAGATGTAAAAAGTTTTATTTGAATTTTCATTGTGCCATTTCCTATTTAAACTTTCACAGGTTAATATATTTATCCGTGCCACAGTGTCCACTTTATTAAGGTAATCATGACTAGCTCATGAAGTTTCTGAAGATGTGAAATAAAATAATATATGTAAAACACCTGGCAAACAGAAAGGGTTTAGAAAGGCACATTGCCTTTAACAAACCCAATGTGCTACTGTAAGTAGCAAGATATAAGAACAAAGAAATTCACAAGTTTTGTTTTTAATCTTACATTTGAGAAACTCCAAGATAAACCTGGAAACCTATCCAACAACTTAAAGTGGTTCATCTCTTCAAACTGATTTCTCTCTGTGTCTCTTCCTGTTCTCCTTTTATCCTAAGGGCTACCCAAGAAGAAGTCCAAGATCCTCTGGCTTTCAGAGAAAGATCTTCTGAGTGTTCAGGATGATGTGTTTTTGTTTCTGTTTCACTTGTTCTATAGTAGTTTTCGTGTTTATTTTCCATTTTATTCACTTGCAAATGTGATGGGATTTATCTACTCTGTGTCCTTATACTGTATCTACTAAGTGTTCACCAACCTTAGTTTCTAGACACTATTAATTTGGATGATGGTTAGCTACCATTCTCAAAGAATAAATTGAGATTTACAGCTTCAAAGTCGTCTGTAGATATGATCAACGACAGTTTTTCCTGTGCCTATACCAGTGATAACCATAGCCTGAAATAATCCCCTTACTCCCTGAGACCACAGGATTGGATGAAGTACCTCTCCTCTGGGGTCCAACAGGTCCCTCTACCTTTACCACATGTAACAAGCTATTTTGTGATTGTATGATTTGTTAACAGTATGCTGCATTAGACTTCAGACTCAATCAGGGCAGAATAAAGGGCTGTTTTAATCATTTTTATGGTACCCAGAACATAGTACAATACCTAGTAAACAATGGGTTTTTGATAAATACTTATGTAAGATCTGATTAAACAAAATAATTCCTGGTTAAATTTTTATAAGAGTGAAATTTCTTATCGATGCATATATGTTTGTAAATTCACCATAAACACACATATTTAAGGCACTCACGGCAAGACTTCATAATTTTTTTAATAGCCATATTCAGACTCTCCATGAAATTTGTAATTCCTTGGGTTTTCTTCCAGTTATTCTACAATAGTAAACTTCACTGCCTGGTTTTTCTTTTGTTTTTAGTGATAGTTGCTAGCTACTAAGTTAGAGTTATAAATTTTTTGTTTTCATAATTTTTATGTTATTGATATTTATATTAAAATGTTTCTTTAAATGGTTTAACATCTTTTAAGACATATCCTTATAATAACATGTTAATTTTCCTGAGAAATCATTTAGGATATTTTTTAATACAGACCATATTTATAAAATCGATTTTTATGGTACTATGAGGATAAAATCTCAAATACTTAAAAGTAACATGGTTGTGGCATTTTTTTTTTCCTCTATAGATGTCATTTTGTCCTTTCATGATAATTACCTTTCTCTTGCATTTCAACAGAGTTGCTCAAGGTTGTCTTCTGCTAATTCTGGTCCCTTATCAAGTTGCCACTTTACTGGATTTTCCTCTTCTACCTCCATTAGGAATTTTAGTTCTGCTATTGAATTTTTTTATTTTTTATAGCCCTTCCTCTTTCTCCTAACCATCTTGTCTTCCAAGCCTGCTGTCTTTGCATTTCAATTAATTCTTGCTTAACACTCTCTGATTTATTTTATAGTGATCCTAATTTTTTGGATTCTACTAAAACGTTTAGTTTTCTAACATTTACTTCTGATTCCTATAAGAATAATATCTACAGGTATGAAAATCTCCTAAGTGTTCAGAATGATCTTTTTGCTTTGTTTGCTTTGTTTTTCACTTGTTCTGCAGTAGGCTTCATACTTATTTTCCAGTTTATTCACTTTCAAATATGATGAGAAATCTGGGGCCCTATAGTAGATCTGTACACTCTGTGCTTACCAGCCTCGGTTTCCAGGCACTGTTCATTTGGGTGATGGTTAAATACTATTCTCAAAGAAGAAATTGAGATTTACAGCTCCAAAGCAATCTGTAGGTCTGCTCAACAATGGGAGCTTTTCCTATGCCCATTACCCAATTTATTGTTCTCTGAATCAATGGACTACAGTGGGGAAAAAAGTCACAAAACATCTGCTAACAAGTCTCTCTCTCTTTTTTTATCCCAAACGAAGCACTCCACCTTCCAAATACAGTATATTATTGTCAATTATATTTTTAAAAATACCACAGTTGTTTTATAGAAGAAGACATGGTTGCAATATTCAGTACCTCCTATCTCCTAGGCTCTCTTCTAGGCATTAAAAACATCATGATGAACACACAGATCCTTGTCCTTCTGAAGGTCATACTCTACTTAAGAATTGACCAAAATGACAGTTTGGTAAGAGAAATCAATTCAACAGATCTATTGAACAGCATGTTGATTATAATTAATGAAGATATATTGCATTCTTGAAAAATGCAGAGTAGATGTTTAAATGTTCTCAGCACAAAAATGGCTATATGAAGAAATGCATATGTTAATTAGCTAGATTTGACCATTCCACAAAGTATCTGTACTTCAAAACATCATGTTGTACATGGTAAATACATACAATTTTATCTGCCACTTTAGAAAAAAATTAGATATTAAATAATCCCAAATATGATATGTTCTATATAAATGAAGGAGAACTAACTATGGACAAAGAACACGGTGACTGCTTTCAATAGAACAGCTTAGCAAAAGAGAGATATCGGCTCCATTTTCTTTTAGTTCAGACCTTGTATTTCAAATCTACAGATCAAAAATTGGGGAGGATTTGCTACTATATTTTCAGAAAAGTAAATTTGGTAGGTTTTCACTGGCTATATAAAAATTTGTTGAAAATTATTTGTTGCTATTTTTCAAATTTATGGTAATTTGTTAAAAGTACATTGGATTCCAGCAATTTTAATATTTGATGCTGTTGACACTTTTTGTTTTATTAAAATATATATATTTAGCAATAAGTTGGAGAGAAACTGCATGACGGACTGTTAGCCAGATTTATTTTTAAATTAACATGAAGTCATGTTTAAGATATTTTAGGATGTAAAATTTATAGGGGCTGCTGATAGAGTAAATTGAGAAACAGAAGGAGAAATTTAATAAGACTCTTAGGTTTTAGCAAAAGAACATGTGAGTGTAAGCTTTGAGAGAAAGTCTGGGCTAGATATAAGAATTTGAAAGTCATGTTGTAGCCTATTGGTATCTAAAACCTGAAAGTTGGAAGATACCTCAAGACATTTATTTTCCTTGAATATTGTCATCTTGAAATATGACAAAAGCTAACCCAAATGAATCAAAGTTTGCTCACTGTGGTACAATTTACACTTTTTAAAAGTAATAATAGCTGGCCAGGCGTGGTGGCTCACACCTGTAATCTCAGCACTTTGGGAGGCCGAGGCCGGTGGATCAAGAGGTTGAGGTCGAGATCATCCTGGCCAACATGGTGAAACCCCGTCTCTACTAAAAATACAAAAATTAGCCGGGCATTTGGCACGCACCTGTAGTCCCAGCTACTCAGGAAGCTGAGGCAGAAGAATAGCTTGAACCCAGGAGGCAGAGATGAGCCAAGACTGCACCACTGTGCTCCAGCCTGGCGACAGAGCAAGACTCCATCTCAAAAAAAAAAAAAAAAAAGTAATAATAGCTAAGAGCAGTGACTCACATCTGTAATCCTAGCAATTTGGGAGGCAGAAGCAAGAGGATCACTAGATCCCCAGAGTTCGAGACCAGTCTGTGCAACATAGTGAGATCCCTGCCTCTACGCAAAATTTAAAAAATAGCTGGGCATGGTGGTGTGCTTCTGTAGTTCCGCCTACTTAGGAGGCTGAGGTGGGAGGAACACTTGAACCTGGGAGGCTGAGGTTATAGAAAGCAGTGATCTAACCACACCGCAGTACAGTCTGAGTGAAAAGTGAGATCCTGTCTCAAAAATTAAAAAAAAATTAAAAAGTAATAATAACTAATAATAATCAGCAAATACAATATTTCTCCTATACCTACCAAAGATCTGTACCACACATTGTTCCTTAACCACAAACCCAGCTCAAAAAGAGTCCCATTCACCTTCAATTCTGTGCAGTATTTGGTATATTTTACCCATCTTAAAGCAAGTCAATTTGCTTCCCAACATAATAAAATGCAGACTTTAACAAGTACAGTTGACCCTTGAACAATATGGGGGCTGAGGTGCCAACCTGACCCCCATAGTTGAAAATTAATGTATACATTTTAATTTGCCCAAACTTAACTACTAATAGCCTACTGTTGACTGGAAGTCTTACTGATAACATAAACTCTCAATTAATATATATTCTATATGTTACATATCTTATAAACTGTATTCTTACAGTAGAGTAAGCTAGAGAAACAAAAACATTAGGAAAATCATAAGGAAGAAAAAAATGCATTTGTTACTCATTAAGTGGAACTGGAGTATGATAAAGGTTTTTATTCTCCTTGCCTTCATGTTCCATAGGCTGAGAAGGAGGAGGAAGAAAAGGGGTTGGTTTTGCTGTGTCAGGGATGGCAGAGGCAGGAGAATATCTAGTTCAAGCCTGTTTTGTTCAAGGTTCAGCTGTAGTTGATGATGCAGCAGAGGGTACTGTGTTTGTGACAAGCTCTGTGATTTCCGTCACTTCTCATCACCCTCCTCAATTCTACTTATGCAAACCCTCATCCTTCACCATCTCTGTTACTGTGACTGTCTCCTTACTGGTCTCTCATAGTCTTACTTTAGTCCTTTCCAACTCTCTCTCCAATCTTTTATTAGGTTTGTTTCTTTTTCCTAAGGAAGAATAAAAAGCTCAAGGCTTGATTCTTACCTTAACAATCAGAGGACATCACAACCTTCCCCAGAGTCTTCCTTTATAAAGTGGGAAAAAAATGACTGCCTTGTATTCCTCATGATAGAAAAGGGTAAAGGA
The DNA here is from genome assembly GCF_030222135.1 of Aotus nancymaae. Lineage (NCBI taxonomy): Eukaryota > Metazoa > Chordata > Mammalia > Primates > Aotidae > Aotus > Aotus nancymaae. The sequence continues at coordinate 79,431,004 of NW_026988450.1, read as the reverse complement.
GATAAGGCATGAAAGTAACATAAATTCAACATGTATGATGGCACAATGTGCTATTTAGGGTGGCACTAATAGCGTAAGAGATAAACTATGGCAGTTATCTTAATAGTTTATCAAATTATAATTTATGTTTTCCTTAGGAAATAATCCAATGGGCAGGCATTGCAGTAATCCAGGGTTCCAGTCTTCTTCCTGCTCAGCCCCAATCCCCACCCACAAAGGTCTCATAATTCTTCACTTTGTGCCACAAATAAGAAAAGGGAATGGAAGAATCTCCCAGGGGAGGTTTATAAGGGTCAGGCTTGGAAATCATGGTATCATATTCCCATCCAATTGGCTAGAACTTGGTCACATGGTCATACCTAACTAGAGCCTGACAAATATTCTTTCGTTGTTTACATAGGATGAGAAAAAAAGGAACTTGGATGAACACAGTAATCTCTTCCATGCTATGATATTTCTATAATTTTACTGGGTGAAGGGGGTAGAAATACAATAAATCTCTATTTTAAGGAAAGTCAGAGTCATTTGGATGAATCAAACATAAAAACTACCAATTATAATTTAAGATTAAATAAAATAAATGCTAAATTTTAGGTTCAAAATGCTCAGGACTTGTAGTAGAGCATAATTTATTATGAGCTTACCAAGTGCCAAAGTCTTTTCTATGTATGTATTTATTTATTTCTATACTATCCTTATTTACAGAAGAAAAATGTTCGGTGCAATTAAATTGGACTAGTCACCAAAGTCCAAGTGACTATATATAATGGTAGATCTACACTCAAGCCAAAGACAAAGGCAGAATTGATTTTGTCCAAGGTTTGAAGGGAGAATGTAAGGCAAAATAAACATTTCAAATGGGTCCTGTCTGGACGTGGTTTCTCATGCCTAAAATCCCAATGCTTTGGGAGGCCAAGGTAGTAAAATTACTTGATGCCTGGAGTTTGAGACTAGCTTGAGCAATGAATGTAGTGAGAGCCCCTCAATGAAAAAATTTTAAAATTAGCCAGGTGTGATGGCACATGCCTGTAATTCTGGCAACTCAAGAGGCTGAGGCAGGAGGATGGCTCAAACCCAGGAGTTTGAGTCTATAGTGAGCTATGATTGTACCACTGCACTCCAGCCTGGGTGAAAGTGTAAGACTCTGTATCTAAAAATAAAGTAAAACAAAACAAAATGAGTCTTAAAGGAGAAATACAATGCACTTCTTAAAAAGATGACAGAGTGAAAATAATGTTAAAGTAAATAAGAACATGTTACTTTCCTGCTTGAAGACTGCTAATGGCTTCTATAACACTTAGAATAAACTCTAAACCTGTTTTGACTTCCAAAGCCCTGTGTGATCTGGTCTGTGACAATCTCTATGACCTCATCTTGTACCACTTCCCTCTCTGTTATCTCCATTCCAACCCCTGGTCTTTTGTCTTTTCCTCGGTTGTGCCAAAATTATCCCTGCTGTAGGGCCTTTGAAATGGCTACTTCCTCTGCTTGGAATGCTCTTGCTCTTGCCCTCTTGCCCTTCATGTATCTCAGAGAGGCTTCACCTGACACACCATTTTTCTCTATTATCTTACCCTATTGTAATTCTCTTTCCAGCTTTGATTGTTAATTGATATTTATCTCTGTCTTCCTCCTCCTCTTCCTCTTCCTCCTGATTTCTTCCTTCCTTCTTTTCTTTTCTTTCTTTCTTTCTTTCTTTTCCTCTCTCTTTCTTTCTTTTCCTTCTCTCTCTTTCTTCCCTTCCTTCCTACCTTCCTTCCTTTCTTCCTTCCTTCATTCTTTCTTTTTTCCTGCCTCCCTCCCTCCTTCCCTTCCTCCCTCCCTTCCTTCCTTCCTTGCTTCCTTCCTTCTTCCTTTACTCTCTTCTATTAGAATGCAAACCTCTTGAAATTATGAACATTTTCGATGTCGTTCACAACCAGGACCACCAAGTATAGGTTCATAAATTACTTATTGCATAAATGAGTCCTATTTTGACAGGTTGGAGAAGTAGGAAAAGTAAAGAAATTAGAAACTCCATATAGCTTCAAGAGTGAAGGCAAATTATCTATCATGTAAAATGTTATATATTTTCATACCTAGCATTTTTCCCTTAAATCTGGATACATCATAGTCTCTCACTTTACAAGACCAAGATGTCTGTTGGCAGAATATCGTATGCAGCTCTGGTACTTGTTCTTTCAGAAAGACTTAATGATATTTTAGATGTTCCCCAAAAGGGCAGGGGCCAGCAGAGGCTGCTGTACAATTCCAGACTAAAAATATAAGGATTGTTTTGCCCTGCAACGTTAGGTTTAGGAAATGTAGAAACAAAATCCTGAAGGGATTTAAAGAGAGTAAACATTTTTTCACTCAGCAAAACACAGACTCCTATTTTCAGGCGTTTTTTTCAAGTTTGAAAGAAGGCTCATTTAGGGCAAATAAAATACAATTACCCTTTATTGTCATGTCATTTTATGTTTACAAAATTTTTATTTTATTTTTTCTAAATAGCCACACAGCATCTGTATGGTAAGTAACATTATTCTTATTCTTTAAATTGAGGACATCGAAACTCCGAAAAGTGGTTCACCTAAATTCCTTGAGAGAAAGAACCATGTCTGATCCATCCTTTTAGTGTCATTAGTAATGTTTTTTTCAAAAAACATAGGAAATCAGTAAGTGTCTATAAAATTGAATTAGATAAAACCTGAATAAAGTCAGGAACAGAAGACTTAAAAATGCCTGTGCCATTGGTGTTCATTCTTTATCATTAAAGGTGAACATAGATAATTTATTTTATTGTTCCAAAGTCCAAAATTCCCTCAACCCTGACTAATAATAAGCAGAATGAACTCAAAAGTTTAAATTGCAACCAAAAGATGTTAACATCTGTAAATTGAGCCTGGTGAAAATTAGCTTCAAAAGCAAAGGTAATCATGAGATTCCTGTTTCCATTTCTTGATGAAATTATGGAATAGTATAAGATTCTTTTTCAAATCATTTCTGTAAAATCTAAGGAGGCGAGAGGGTCATAACAAACCAAAAAGCTCTCCATTTCGTTTGGTCAAGACTGAGTTAAGTTCACTTCACCTTGTCTTTCTCACTAAATGCAACTGCAAACCCTGGACAGAATGCCTACAGCATCTATCTGAGGAGTATAAAAAGTAGTCGGTAGCAGACAGATTGAGAAAGAAAACCAGCAATCAGAATAACACTAAACTGGTGATTATGTTCTTTTCCACCATTACCTGCCACTCCCGCAAGCCAAAAACTCATAAGTTTACACCAAGTGTGGGAAAAAAGAATACTAGTTTGCTAGTGCTGCCATGATAAAATACCACATAGTATCCAAACAACATAATGGTAGGCTTAAACAACATAAACGTATTAATTATCTCATAGTTCTGGAAGCTAGAAGTTTAGAATCAAGATGTCAGCAAAGTTGATTACTTCTAGGGTCATGATTGAGGGATTTGTTTCAGGCCACTCTTCCTAGCATATAGATGGCTCTCTTCTCCCTGTATCTTTTCACATCATGTTCTCTGTACATGGGTCTGTGTCCAAGCTTCCTTTTTTATAAGGGTATTAGTCATATTTGATTAGGAGGCCATCCTACTTCAGTATGACCTCATCTTAACTGGTTACAAATGCAATGATCCTGCATCTAAATGGGGTCACATTCTGAGATACTAAGGGTTAGGACTCCAACATATAAATCTTAGGAGCACACAATTCAACCCATAACGAAGTAGAAGAAAACATCTCTTGTTGATCCAAGCAGCAGGAAATGGATTAGAGACAATAGTATAAACTTTCTGGGGATTTTTGTTTTCTTTTGTTTATTTTTTCTCCTACCGTGGTCCTCAGACAATCCCGTGTTAGTAGTGGTAAAAATGACAGCAGTGGTGGGGCAGACACCTAAAACTCCAAGAGAGGAAATATACTACTGACCAGAAGAACAATGGTATCAATAGAATAGAAGAAATACCTTTTGCTGCTTTTTATCATTTTTTATCCCTTCATTGCTTGGTCCCTGATGCAGACTCAGTTGCAGAAAGTACATGGCAGAGCTGGGCACCTAAAACCCCAGTTTCCTAGACAGAAAATCGAGGCTGAAGTGGGGGTGAAATGAGACATGGAGGCTGGGAGACAGAATGTGCCAGGACAATCACAATTAGGAAATAAAATGGTCCCATAAAGTTATGTATATACTTTTGGGCTTGCCTTCAAGTTGCGTATTCATGGGATTTGGCCCTAAATTGCATAAAAAAGGCTTTTAGAACTGAACTACGAGGTAAATCCCCATCTAGGTGTTAGATTTGTGACTGAATGGTACGCAAAAGGGACAGACCTAAATAGCACTTCAAAGGCTTTGAAAATTAAACCTACATTGGACCCATATCCTAGAGAGAAGGCAGATAGGAACTTGTAGCTTAATACTGAGTCAACTGCTTGCTAAAACAAGCTAACAAAAAAAAATTCTGTGTGAGATTTGTAAGACTCAAACCCTTAAGCAAATATTCAAAATGTCCAAGATATAATCTAAAACTATTAAACATGAAAAAACAGGAAACATCAATATCTTTCAAGAACAAAGATAATTAACATATGCTGACCCCAAGATGATATAGCTGTTAGAATTATTAGATAAATGTTTTAAAGCAGTTATTTTAATCATGCTCTCCGAAGTAAGTGTAAATACTCTTGAAATGAAAAAAAGAATATCTCTTCAGATAAATAGAAGCTGTAACAAAAAAGAAAAACAAATGAACATTTCAGAATTGAAAAATACGTTAAGCAAAATAAAAATAGTCACCAGATAAGCCCAAGAGTAGACTGGAAATGATAAAGGAAAAAGCCAATGAACTTATAAAATATTGATAGAAATTATCCAGCTTTAACAATAGAGGGAAATAAAGATTGAAAAAGAAATAAATAGAGCCTTAGAACCGGTGAGTCAATACCAAAATGGCTAACAGTTGTGTCATCAGCATTCTAAAGGAAAGCAGAGAGAGTGGTGAAAAAAAATTTTGAAAATATGATGACTGATATTTTCCCAAATTTGGCTGAAGGGTTAAATAATGATCCTAACACCTAATTATCATTATTATCATTGAAAGCATTGATTGAGCACTCAGTCTGTGCCAGGATCTGTTCTAAATTCTTTACACACCCCTCTAATCTTCAAGGAAAAACACATATAAATCTTTGCCCAAGGTCACAGAGGTATTAAGGGTGGAGACAAGAAATAAATCCAGAAATTCTGTAGAGAACAAACTCTTAAACTCTCAAGTTCTTAGACAATCTGGTACTTCTAGGATTAATCTTTCCTCTGCACTTAGATTCATAATAACAGCTACTTTGTTCTACTATGATTTTTTTTAAGTATGTATAGTTCTTGGTGGAGTATCTAAAATATGGAGACTTAAATGTATTTGAGAAAGAAAATAATAAACAACTGCAATACTGGGTGATAGTGATCAGGGTGAACCTTAATTATCTAATAAGACTGTAAATTTCTCAATGAAAGAGGCTCCACTGATGCAGTTATGTTGCATGGCATCTAGCATGTTCTGACTCATTTAGTTGCATAATTTCAAAAATTTGAAGCTTGATGAAAGAGAAATAAAACTATACAATTTATATGAAAAACAGTGTCATGGTATGAAGATATGCCTCTGGCATTAATTAGCTTCTTGATATTAAAAAGGTCATTTAACCTCCTGGAGCCTCAATACCTTTTATTAAAGAAGAGTTCTAATCCCAACAAGGTATATGATGAAGATTAATGAGTTAGTGTGTGTGAAAATGCTTTGGAGAACATTACAGAAATGACATTTTATTGGATTTAACTCATTGCAAGGCAGACAGAAATAAGTAAAATGTACTTGATAAAGACTGTGGCAGCCTAGAAGAGGGAAAGACTAATTCCAGGTGGGAGCATTGAAAAGGTTTTGTAGATAGAGAAGACTACACAAGCTGGGGAGGGGTTCTTTAATACAATGCAGGTCAAAGCCAGAGTTGGAGAACTGGTAAACCCCCACCTCTCAAACTTACTTCTGACCTTCTCGTCTCCCTGGAGCTTGGTAGAGATATAATCTCAGGAATATGTTCAAAATCATCACAACTATTTAGAACATTTTGTAATCCAAAGGAGACATAATAGCAAATGGATGAAAAGCAGGAGGCAAAAGAGAGTGGTTTTAAGATGAGCAAGGTTTTTATAAAACGTATCTTTATATTTTATTTTTATAAATTTTGGGGGCTTGTCTCTTCTGAGTTAAGCCAAATTAGTGATTTTCTAGTCCAACTATTGGGGAAACCCACATTTGTGTCTACTAATCTACACTTTAGTGCAAATTTAATGGCAGTGTTTTTCAAACTTCAGAGTGAATGAGGATACTTTGAGGAGCTTATTTTAAAAATAAATATAAAAAACAACTTCTCAGACTGCATTCCCAGTGCTACTGATGCAGTATATCTGGATGGAGTTGGACCAGGGTTCTTCATTTTAACACCAAGCCAGCTGCTCCAGATGTAGATAGTTCATTTTTCTCACCCTGGGCAAGACCAATGTATGCCAAAGCTGAGAGCATAGTTATTGGCACTCGAAGCAACTTCAAAGCTGCTTGGACTCCTTTTCTTTTTGAACACCAGCTTGAGGATATGGACAGAGAAGGAGATTTGAAATCCATATTGGACTTTTCCAGATTGCTGTATTTTATTCTCTGCATCCCCTCCTGCTCAAAAGCAAAGAAACAAGAAAAGGAAAGGAGGAAAAGAAGCCCACAGGATGCCATTACTCAGCTTTTACTTAAAACTTACTTTCTTGGTAGGACCTGGTCACTGTACCACCCAGTCCAGGAAACAATGCAACCATGTTCTTTTCAAAATAATCAAGGACATAGTTTTGTTTTAATCCCGAGACAAATGCAGTATGTAATACTCTCTTTATTGACCATAAAAAGGGAGGAAGAAACAATCAGCACCAAACGAATAAAACGAAAATTATCTCCTTTTCAAATTTTGGTGATGAAAAATGTTTCAAAGCACCCATATACTCACGGAAATACTAATTACCTTCTGCCTTCTTGGGGTAAGCACAGAGAAACTTGGATTCTAATAGTCTCATCAGAGTTGTATAAACTGCAACAAAAGCAATAAAATTTCCCTAAACATCTGGCCCTGTGTACTCTAAAAGGTTTGTAAACATCCGGTAAAGTTGAGATTGGATTGTTTGATATTATCAGGCCTTAGAGTGTGACTGTGGTTCCATTATGAAATCACATCTGACTTTCTGGAAGTCACCTGTGAAAATCACTCCCAAAGAAGATTATGCCCAGAAATCTAAGATATGTTGAACTGAATCATGTATCTCAGGGAAAAGCTTGTTTCTCAATCCTTAAAACCTCCTGACTCCAGTGTTTAGATCCAGAGAGTGAATAAGAAAAACACTAATACTTAAGAACACTTACTCTGGAGCCAAGAGCGTGTTGGGAACTTTACAAACATTACACGGTTTGATTTAATCTACCCTATGAACAATCTCTATTCAATAATCTCTATTTTACAAATGAGGGAGCTGAGACTCAGAGAGGTTAAATAACTTGCTTAATGTCAAAGAGATACCAAATGGTATGGTAATAACTCAAGATTATCTGATTTATACTAAAGTGGCAACATTTAACTCAATCATCATCATGCTAAGAAGCCTTTTATAACCCATTGTCTTCAATCTGAGTAGACAGTCATTTTTTCCCATTTTAGTTTGCACCAAGCTGACAAGGGCCACAGTGTGAATGACTTGTTCACACTAGTAGATTGTGAGTTAGAAAGCAGAACCACATCTGATAACATGATGTTGGCATCAGACATCACAAAATATATGTTCTGACTCCTACATTGACTACCTGTACTTACTGTAAGTTTTGTTTTTGTTTTACATTTTTGAGCTGCAGTTCTCTCTTCTGTAAAATGGGAATAAAAATTCTGCCTTCAAAGTCACTATGTGGTTTCAATGAGGATACCTGTAATGGATCCAGAGCATACTTGCTGCATAGCACACACTCCGCAAATAGTTCCCTACCCACTTTCCCCACTGGCACAGTGCAGGGCATATTGTGGGTATTCAGTAGGAGTTGGTGACTGACTGATACACAGATGATGTGGGACTCAGTAAACAGCACTCCTCTTTCCCACCCAAGTTCTAAACCAAAGTGAAATATAAGCCTAAGAAACGAGAATCATGTAGGCCAAAAAAATCACCTTGATTATTGACAAGAAGCTGATATTAGACAACACAGCTTATATCTCTGGACAAGTGGACTATCAAGATTAGGCATATTTACCCACCTTTTCAGGGACAAAAGTGGAAAACCACAAGCTTCTCCAGGTTGAAGTTACAGCATGATCCCTTCCAGAAAGCAAGAGGAAGAGTCTGGGCCATTTGTGTCCAGTTCCTCTCACAAACTCACCTATTAAGTAAAGCTTCCTTCCTTCGCCAGTGGATGAACAAGGGGTAGGCAGTCATCTAAAAACGTTCAGAAAGATGTTTCCACATGAGGAGCAAGAGTGAAGAGTGGCTGCACTCCCAGCCCAACAGCTTGAATGATGGCATAAAACCCATTCCCTGCCAAACTCCATGCCACCATGTAATAACTCAGGCCTCTCAGTACTTCCGCCCTATCCCAGGCTCCTCTTGGGCTCCCACATGGGGGGAATTAAGGAGCTAACAAGAGAATGAAAACTATCCTTGGTCTTATTCTGACCTTGCAATTCAGTCACTGGGCCTCACCTTCTGTTCTCTTAACCAAGTGTTCACTGTAAATCTGCCTCTGAGTAACTGGGTCCCTGGTGTATTTCCCATACCTGAGATCATCTTTTACTTCTCTTTTGAGAGCTCCAGTGTCCCCAGGATAGGATGATCATGCTCTCTGATGTGGAGCCCTCCTAATACTAATGTAGCTCCAATCACAAAACTGGAAGGCACAATTACCAGTTTATCTGGTAACTGGAATCAGGGCCCAAAGAGTGCAGGGGTTGACAGGATCAGGGAGCTGAACGGTGATGAAACTCAGGCTTCCTGATGTTCAGCTCAGGATTATTTTGAGTCAAGCAGAGAAAAATAAATGAAGAGAAGGAAAGGCATCATTTCTACTATTGGCACAGCCTGATAATAGAATTCCATAAAATCTTGAGTGGTAGCAGAAGACACAAATAACTGACCAAACCAAACAGGTCAGCCTTCTTAATAGAGAGATTGTAGAGATTAGTGGCACCATCAGCGACTTGAGAGATGCAGGGGTGGTGATTCCCACCACATCCCCATTCAACTCTCCTATTTGGCCTGTGCAAAAGACAGATGTATCTAGGAGAATGACAGTGGATTATCATAAAACCAAATGGTTGCTCCAATTGCAGCTGCTGTACCAGATGTGGTTTCATTGGTTGAGCAAATTAACACATCTCCTGGTACTGGGTATGCTGCCAATGATTAGGCAAATGTCTTTTTCTCCATTCCTGTCCTTGAGGACCACCAGAAGCAATCTGCCTTCAGCTGGCAAGGCCAGAAATATACTTTTACTTTCCCAACTTAAGGGTACATCAGCTCTCCAGTTTTGTGTCATAATCTTGTTCAAGGAGACCATGATCGCTTTTCTCTTCCACAAGATATTACACTGGTCCTTTACATTGATGACATTATGCCGATTGGATCCAGTGAGCAAGAAGTAGCAAACACACTGGATTTATTGTTGGTGAGACATTTACATGCCAGAGGATGGGAAATAAATCCAACTAACACTCAGGGACTTTCTACCTCAGTAAAATTTCTAGGGGTCCAGTGGCGTGGGGCCTCTTGAGATATTCTTTTTAAGGTGAAGGATTAGTTTCTACATTTGGCCCCTCCTATGCCCAAGAAAAAAGCACAATGCCTAGTGGGCCAATTTGGATTTTGGAGGCAACACATTCCTCATATGAATGTGTTACTAGGGCCTATTTATCAAATGACCCAAAAAGCTGACAGTTTTGAGTGGGGTCCAGACAGGAGAAGTCTCTGCAACAGGTCCAGGCTGCTGTGCAAGCTGCTCTGCCACTTGGGCCATATGACCCAGCAGACCCAGTGGTGCTTGAGGTGTCAGTGGCAGAGAGGGATGTCGTTTGGAGCCTCTGGCAGGCCCCCATAGGTGAATCACAGAGAAATTTACTGTATTAGTTTATTTTCACACTGCTGATAAAGATATACCCAAGACTGGGAAAGTCACAAAAGAAAGAGGTTTAATGGACTTGCAGCTCCATGTGGCTGGGAAGCCTCCCAATCATGGTGGAAGGCAGGGAGGAGCAAGACACGTCTTGCATGGATGGCAGCAAGAAAAGAGCTTGTGCAGCATAACTCCCATTTTTAAAACCATCAGATCTCATGAGACTCACTCACTATTATGAGAACAGCACAGGAAAGACTCATCCCTGTAACTCAGTCACCTCCCACTGGTTCTTCCCATGACACATGGAAATTGTGGGAGTCACAGTTCAAGATGAAATTTGGGTGGGGTCACAGCTAAACCACATCAGCTAGTGTGTCCTGTAAGAGTGGTAAAAGACTAGGTCTGCATGACTTTGGATTATGTATGCCCTTGTTGTTGAGTATTTATATTCATTAACAAGCATGTCAGAACCACTTACACAATAAAAGTCTTCCTTTCATGAAGCTCTGTTCACATTGACACTTTTCAAAAGTAGACATATATGAGGCCCACAAACATATAAATAAATGCTCATCATCACTGGTCATTAGAGAAATGCAAACCAAAACCACCATCTCATGCCAGTTAGAATGGTGATCATTAAAAAATCTGGAGACAACAGATGCTGGAGAGGATGTGGAGAAATAGGAACACTTTTACACTGTTGGTGGAAGTATAAATTAGTCCAACGACTGTGGAAGACAGTGTGGCAATTCCTCAAGGATCTAGAAATAGAAATTCCATTTGACCCAGCAATCCCATTACTGGGTATATACCCAAAGGATAATAAATCGTTCTATTATAAAGACACATGCACACACATGTTCATAGCAGCACTGTTTACAAAGCAAAGACATGGAACCAACCCAAATGCCCATCAATGATAGACTGGACAAGGAAAATGTGGCACATATACACCATGGAATACTATGCAGCCATAAAAAACGATGAGTTCATGTCCTTTGTAGGGACATGGATGAATCTGGAAACCATCATTCTCAGCAAACTGACACAAGAACAGAAAATCAAACACCACATGTTCTCACTCATAGATGGGTGTTGAACAATGAGAACACATGGACTCAGGGAGAGGAGCATCACACACTGGGGGCAGTTGGTGAGGGAGGGCCTAAGGGAGGGACAGTGGGGGGTGGGGAGGGATAACATGGGAAGAAATGCTGGATATAGTCAAAGCGGGAATAGAGGCAGCAAACCACCTGGTTATGTATGCACCTATGCAACAACCCTGCACGACCTGCACATGTACCCCAGAATCTAAAGTAAAATAAAAATTTAAAAAATTTTTTTAAAATCCTGAATAGGAGTTAAGAGACCTGGAGCATTTCAGGCTTTACGTAGCTTTGTATTTATAGAGTCTTGGGAAGATCATTTTTTCCTCTCCAGACTTCATCTTTTTCTTCTTTCAAAGAAGCAATTATACAAAAACATCTCCAAGTTCCACTTAAATTCTAGAATTCTATATCTTTGTCATCCAGGTGAGACAGAGAAAGAAGAAAGCTGGGAGAGACCAAAAATTAAGGGGATCAACCGTAAGTGTTTTGTAGTTTCTCAGAAGTAGATAAGTGACATTCAAGCTTTGAAAAACAAATGAAAATCTGTTTCTACCCAGCTCCAACTACTGCCTTGGGGGCTTCAGAAAATTAAAAATGATGCACGTTCCTATTGGTATATCTTTAAATTCTTAGATGCAAATATCTGAAAAAAGAGGCTTAAAGCAAATACTGGTAAAATTAAAAACCGCAGCAATTACCTGTAAATCAAGGGCCCTCCCTCAGCGAGAGGTAGAAGAACAAGAAATCTTGATATACTCTAATGACTGGTGGAAGGCAAGTAGATGTTAGGTATATTGACAGATGCGTACATGTCTATACATAGAGTATGTGTGTGTATGCATGTGAGTGTGCTTGTGTGTTTGCACATGTGTGTATTTATAATTTTGCTTGTCTCTAATCCAAGTTTTCTCATATTTATGCTGATTTAATTAGCATTCAAGTCATCAGTTAAAGGGACAAATTGTCCCTGCAGACACTTCCATTATTATAGATACTATAGCCTAATGGATGGACATTATCCAACTGTTTCATGGATGGAATCTGGCCATTCAATAGATTTCATCCATGCGTACATATCTCTTACAGTTAGAATTACATATCTCACTGGAAATGTGAAATGCAGCCCACATGCCTATCTATCATAAGAATACACACATGTATCTACCACCTCTCTACTGCTCTTACACTTTTCCCTATGAGGCTTGGGCTCATCTGCTAAGATAATTTGCCTGAAGTACAAGGTTTATGAGTGACTTTAAAATTAAAACTCCTGCTGCTGGCTGAAAGGGCTGTTAGTGTAGAAGTTTTTTTTTTTTTTTTTTTTTTTTAACATATTGACTGTTAGTTACTTAGTTCTGTGTTGCATTTAAACCTTAAGAAAATCTATGATATTCCTGTTTAGAAGAAGGGCATTCCACAGTCATTTAGTAGATACGCAAAAAATGAATCTGCAGAGACTAAATGAAATAAAGTAGTACAATAGCCTGGCACACTGTAGAGGCTTAACGAATGCTAGTTCCCCCTAAAAGTAGTCATTTAGAAAATTACATCTGAGTTCAGGGAAATGCCAGTAGCATCAATGTCACATTAGAAGGCTTAGAACAATGATATGTGACACATGAAGGCAATCAGCCTCTGCCAGACTGATGAGGGGGAAGCTGCTTCTTAGCACTGAGGGCAGTTGGTCTGGCAGTCTCTCAGGGCTGGTTTCAAGGGCACCACGAAGACAGGACAGAGGCAAATAGACAAATGGCTTTGGACAGAGAAGGCAGTCCTTTCCTGGTACAGAAGGAGAAAGCATGGCACGTGGAGTCAGAGGCCCTGGTTGGATGGAGAGATGGAGGACAGAAGGAGGAAGAAATGGGAAAAGTTCTAGATCTCCTCCTGAAGATTAGGCATTTGTGGGGATCCATGGACTATTTTTAACAGGAAAGTGATGGATATAACCCCTGTTGAACCAAAACCTTGGAGGCATGGGAAGCGTGGATTGGATGCTAGCATAGGGCAAGCTTGTCCAACCCACAGCTCACAGGCTGCATGTAGCCCAAGATGGTTTTGAATGTGGCCCAAAACAAATAGGTAAATTTTCTTAAAACGTGATGAGTTTTTTGTGATTTTTCTTTTTAGCTCATCAGCTATCATTAGCATTAGTGTATTTTATGTGTGGCCCAAAACAATTAGGTAAATTTTCTTAAAACGTGATGAGTTTTTTGTGATTTTTCTTTTTAGCTCATCAGCTAACATTAGCGTTAGTGTATTTTATGTGTGGCCCAAAACAATTAGGTAAATTTTCTTAAAACGTGATGAGTTTTTTGTGATTTTTCTTTTTAGCTCATCAGCTATCATTAGCGTTAGTGTATTTTATGTGTGGCCCAAGAGAGTTCTTCCTTTTCTAATGTGGCCCAGGGAAGCCAAAAGGTTGGACACCTCTGATAGAGGCAGATAGACAACATAATCCTGGTTTGAGCTGACACATGGCTGAGCTTGGTAGAGGGAGTGGGGATGAGAAAACAGGGTTGGATAAGAGAAGAAGGAAAGAATGAAGCAATATGGCCTGAAAATTGATTAGAGTTTCATTTAGAGACATGAAGCTTCCCGGATGGGCAGAATAATAGAACCAGTAAGAGGAAGGTCTAAGTCAGAAGACACACCTGTACTAGGCACTGTGCTAGGAAGATACTGTGAGGTTGACAACAGAAGGGTAGGAGGTACTTACATCCCCTCTGGGTTACCACAGAGTCACATGGGACTTGTGTCAACACAACACCACAGTATCGTGTCAATTCTCTGAAATCTGGCCCGACTCTTGATTCCTACCCTTGTAGAAGTGGGCAACTAACAGGATGACTTCTGCACTCCCTCACGCTGTGTCCCTGCCCAGGCTCACTCCCTCTGAAGACAAGGAACTGGGCCAGGAAGATGATAGTCCATGATACCAGATGGTACAGAGCATGTCTGTTTCCCAGAATCTTGACTGTATTTGTCTACATTGAAGGCTCACAGCATGGAGCAGAAAGGGAATAGGAAAAAGAAAAGCAAAAACCAAGAAGCTGAAATGTGACTTGCATTGCAGTCCCTGCAGCAATGGGTCTATTTTTACAAATGCCACATGGGGCAGAGGGTGTAAGTTGTCAATTCAAACAGGGCTTCATCTTGACAAAAGCAGGATTATACATGACAACACTGTCTCCAGGCAGCTGAGAAGGAGGACTTCTAATTGCTCTGGGTATCCAAAGTTACAACAATCATCCCAGCTTGTCCTGCTGCCTGGGAAAGGGAGATCATTAACTCTCTGAACAGAAAAAATTGAGATTTCAAAAATATAAACGCAATACCCTACAAAACAATGACCACATTGTGATATGGTCTGCTCATGATATAAAGGGCTCAATTTCCCCATCACAGAACGGTGAATAATCTATATTTATTTTAAAGAAGTATCAATAGAAACAGGGATCCAAGAAAGATAAAAACAAATATCTAAGACCAATATCTTGGAGGTGTAGAAAATGAATTCTAAAAATAATATTCACTGCGTTGTGTACATTTCATTTATTTCTGTATCTCCAGTGCCTAGCACTATGTCTAAGTATTTAATGTGCTAGTAGGATGAATTAATTAATAAAGTAATAGTTTCCAAATATGCCCTACCCGGGATGTCCTTTCTGTATGTTTCTTTGACTGAAAAATTCCTATGCATATTTTATGTCATATCAGAAATAATATATGAAATATCACTCCCTGGGATAAATCTTTTTCACCAACCAACTCCATCGTTAGCTTTAGCACAGCATCGGATTTACCATAGGACCACCAAACAAGCCCTGTTTTCTGTTGTCTTGTTTATCTCTGAGCAACCTGAAGATAGAAAGTATTTCTCATTCTCTCTCTCCTAAATGCCTGGTATAGTTTGGCACATAGTAGGTTCACCATAAATATGAGTTAGCAAACTGCTTCAAGAGACAGTGGAAAGTATTGGTGGGCACTAATGGCCAATGGAATACAGCATAAAAGAGAGAGAAAGGTTAATGATGAATAATCGCTGAAATCAGCTGTTTCTTCCGTCTCCTTTCAACAATATTTATTTGCCAACAGTAAATGATCCACACATTCTTTACAAACTGATATAATCTGTCAGCCATGATTTTCTTGCAGTAAGGCTTTCTGCCACAAAGTTGCAAACAAAAAATAAATATGTGAATGATGTTTCCTATATGGTAGTTGCCTTTTAAAATTTTTTTTTCCGATTATTTCCAAGGTTCAAGTTTGTGTGTGATCTTTTGGAGGGGAGGGCAGCTTTCCTGTGAAAATGGGCTGGAGTAGATCTCTGAATACATTCCCGAAAGGGAATCTCCCATGCAGCTACTTAAATCCTATTCTATGCATCTCTGTTTCCCCCTAAATCATTATACTTTTTGAAGTTTATGTGCTGTCTATTAGATAAATTAGCAGTCTCTGTCCACAACACAGGATAATGAATCAAGTGGAAAATTTTCTCGACATCATTTTCCCTCAGAAAAGTTAGCGACACATATAACCTCATCTTGTCCTTTCAAGAGAATGACCCCTAACTCTAATCATCAGCTCAACTCTCTCTCTGGATCTTTGAGTTAGTGTGTTCCAGATTATCTTCACCCTCTGGCATGTGAAATCCCACGTGTCTGAAATCTAACTTAATGCTTGTATTTCTTTGCCCTGCAAAACCAGCTGCCCACATGGAGCACCTTGCCCTTAGGTGTGATGCCAGCTCTCTCCCAGGCTCCCAACTCAAGACAGACACATCAGAACAGGAGACTTCTAGTGGATTTTCTTGTCACCAGTTCCCTGCATATTGCCTCTAGAATTATAGTTCTAAAATTGCATTTCTTTTATAAATTCTAAACACTTCAGCCTGGCTCTCAAAATCCTCTACAAATTGTCTGTTTGTTACCACTCCAGGCACTCTCTTGAGATATCCTCCAAGAGTACTCTATTAAGTCGTTCTATTTTCTGTTCACTAAACAAACCTTAACCCTCAGGCTCCATCCTCAGACTCACCACCATGTATTAATGGAGCTTATCACTTTTTTTCCCCCTGTGCCTGTGCTATGCAAGGGCTTTGGGTCTGATGCTTCTGCAGGCTTGCCAGTTCAGTATGATCCCCCAAAAGCCCAGATGCTGACTGTAAGCAGTACCTTGGATCCATATCTGGTAGCTCACAGGTAACCCAATCCCATATCTAGCCCTCACCCTGGTTCCCAGGACCCAGGGTCAGGGATTGTTTTAAAAGTAAGTTCAGAAAGTTGCCAAGCAAAAGCAACCTAGCATCATATCTAAAGATGAAACTGGGACCACTAAATGAAGAAAGAGTAGCAAATTATGAGATGAAAAGGCATGAAAGATGTTTTTCAGATTTGGTGCACCATCTGGGTGAATTAATCAGGACTGTTTTCGTCACCACAATTGGTAGAGACCTAACTTAAACCAGCTTGAGCCATAAAAGGAAGGCATTAGCTCATGTAACTTAAAAAATCCATGGGTATATTGGCTTCATGTTTGGTTGAATACAAATGTACAGATGATGTCCTTGGACATCTTTCTCTCTCCATAGGTTGATTCTGCTTTCTGCTATGTTTCCTTAAGTTGGTCTTCTGCTTGTGCCAGTAAACTCAAAGCTTTCATCCTAACACCTTAGTAACCCCAGAAAAGAGAGTGCCTCTTTTACAACGATTGCACCAAGATGGAGGGTGATTTCTCAACGGAATGGCTTACACCCTATCCCCATCCCTGAACTAATCACTGTGAACAGGAAGAAGTAATACACTGCCATAAAAACTGGCCACTGCTAAAAGGAAAAGGGAAGATCTGTTGGGTCAGTGAAAAACAAGCAATGTCCACTCTGATGGATAAGTTAAGCTAGGTGATTCAGGACCAGATGTGTGCTAGAGGCCTGAATCTTGTGGTCACTTATAGGTCTCATGCTTGGCTTGTCTTTTATACCCTGGTACACGTGAAAGGAGTGATGGGTGATGATGAGCTAAAGAAATATTCCTTTCTCATTTTGATATGTGGAGTGCAAAATGACAAATCTGTTTGTAATTTCAAATGCACCCCTACTTATATCAATTATTCAGAAGAAAATCTATGCATTGAACAGAACTTGGGACTACCCATAAAATAATCTATTCTAGCTAAGGTGGGAAGGAAAGGAATGTGTTGTGGTTATGGAAGAAACAACTTCAAATAATTTTCAAAGGTAGGAAATTCTTCAACCCAGCTTATTTCAATTTGCCCGTGAGTTTACCTCATATAAACTGCTTATCTTTTAAAAGACAGAGTTTCTTTAGGGAACAGCTCCTTACTCTAGGACTTTTCATCTGTACATGACTCTTTGCTGACCACATTCTGAAGCCTTTTCTTGTTCTGTATCGGGTATTAGAGTCCAAGGATCCCTCTGAATCCCCCACCACCACTGCTTCCTCCATCTAGGCCCTTGGGGAAATGGATTCTTCAAAGCCCAGGTCAAATTTCTCCTCTCCGATAAGCTCTCCTAAGATTCCTATTTTCAGTTTGTTTCTCCCTCCCCTAAACTCTATAGAATGCTGTTTACTCCCCCACAATAGCATATATCACAGTCTGGTTTTGAATTAGAGTTATTTATGTATGTGTCTGTCTTCGCTGATGGACTGTGAGCTCTCAGCAGGCCTGGAATAGCTCCGATTCATCTCTGTATTCCTCTCCCTACTAGTGTCAAGTGCAGCCCTTTGTACTGAGCAGATAATCAACAAATGTTTGGCAGATTGCTGAATCCAGTCATGTGAGTTCCTTGCACAATGTTTTTCAAAAGTCCCATGTTAACTATAGCACTGCTCCTAACATTTTAAAATATATATACTATCTTTAATAAATAAGAAGCGCATACTTTCTGTTGAGATTGGAGGGAGTCTAAAAATAATCTCTCTCTACTTATGTTCTTAACCAGTTAAAACATTACACAAAGAGTAAGACAGATAGATTGAAGGCAGCTTTATGACTGATAAAAGTTGAATTGAGAAAGTGGCTAAGGTGGACGGCAATGGGACAGAGGTAGGGCAGGGAAGTGCTGGGAAGAGGAGAGCCTGGTCCATCCCTGGCTACGGCTCCACCTCCAGGCCTGTGCCCACAGACCTAGGTGAGGACAGGCATTTCTGTCTTCCTGCCCAGATCTTGCATTTCCCAAGACTGCCCTGGCCTGCCACACCCCCATTCTGTGCCCATGAAAACCCCAGAGACACAAGCAGCTGAACATGGAGACAAATGCCGAGGCATAAGAGCACACCGCCAGACACCGGCAGGCCATCCACCAGTGGAATGACGCTGAGTTTGACCAGGCAATCAGAGGAGAGCCCGGACCACTGAGTGGCCCGACTCCAGGGAAAAACCATCTCCCTTCTGGCCCCCCATGTGCTGAGAGCTACTTCCACACAATAAAACCTTGCACTCACTCTCCAAGCCCATGTGTGATCTGATTCTTCCAGTACACCAAGTCAAGAAACCCTGGGATACAGAAAGCCCTCTGTCCTTGCGATAAGGCAGGAATCTAATTGAACTAACACAAGCCGCCTACAGATGGTTTAAGTACAAGAGCGCCCTGTAACACATGCCCACAGGGCTTCGGGAACTGTAAATATTCACCCCTAGACACTGCCATGAGGTCAGAGCTGCACAACCTGCCCGTCTATATGCTCCCCATAGAGGTTTGAGCAGCAGGGCAATGAAGAAGCGAGCCACACTCCCATCACATGCCCTGTGAAGGGGATAAGGGCACTTTTCCCATTTCACCAAGAAAAGCTTCCTAATTCTGAACACCAACCCCAGGTCTCTCCATAGTGGGCACACCCCTTTAAAATGCAGAGCAGAGGAAAAGAAGAGCAATAATTTGTGGGCTTTCTGAGCAGGACAGCTCTTGAGAGGAAGGCTGAGCTATGCACGTATGCCCTTCTTTTCCCCACACTCAAGTCACTCTTCCATGGGAAGACTAAGAAGCGGGTAAAGAGAGGCCTGAGTGTGGCTATAATGAAATGTCACTTCACATGGAAGGAAACATCAGGAGTAGGGTTTGTGTTTTTAACAAACACTTCCTTTCATTAGAAATTATTCAGTAAATAGCTTATCATCATCTACTTTGTTCTGGAGCACTGCTTTAGAACTTTAGATACAGTGGTGAACAGGGCAGCTTCCTGGAGCATTAAAATCTAAGTGGTGAGCAGAAACAAAATGTTCTCACGAGCATGTGGCAGCAGTCTAACCAAGAGATCCATAAATGCCTCACAAAGGAGTAACATTTTTGACTGTAACTTGAACGATTATAGGTATTATCCTCATTAAAAAATTTTAAAAAAAGATGGGAAGCATGTTTAGTGGAGAGATGTGATGGAGGAAAGAGAATTAGAGAAGGAAGCTCCAAACAGAGGGAACAGAATATGCAAAGACCCTGAGGTGAGAAATGACCTGGAGGGTTCCTGAAACTGAAAAGAAGCTAACCCACTCTAGGGAGCAGGAATGAGAAGGAGAATGTTGTGAAAGGAGACCACAACAGTGAGCAGGAGGCCAATTCTGGCTGTCCTGGTGAACCAGGTTAATGAACTTCCATTCTTTACTAAGAGCACTATAGGGAACCCAGGAAAGACTGCCAGTCACATGTTGCCAAAGAAGCCAGTTCACTTGGCCATTCAAGTTAGTCCATAATTTTGTTTTAAGCTATTCTCTTCTTCATGTCCCTGGAAAGAGGTCTCCACTTCACAGAGACTGCCTTACATACATCACCAAACTCTCTCCTTCTACCTCTATGCTTTCTGTCTGTTGCTTGGAATCCCCTTTGCCATGATGTCCACCTTTTCAAAACCTGTTCCTCTGTTAAGTCCATCAGTATCCAACCTCTCACCTGAAATCTCATCAGCCCAGTTCAAGAGAGTAGCACATGATACAAAGAACATGGGCTTAAAACTCTTTAATTCTAGTTCAGCATCTATTAACTCTCAATAGATTTCTCAATATCTCTGAGTCCCAGTTGATATCAATCCAAAAGTAGGATAAGATGATCTGTCATGCAAGGTCATTAAGAGGATTAAATGAAATGACATTTGTAAAAGCGCCCAGTACATACTAGGTGCTCAATAATTGCTAGGTTCTTTTCTCTCTCTTCCTCTGAGCTAAATCCCCATATAACATATATAGTGGAAAATTGTGTGCTGCTTCAATGTACATTTTTTATTATTATTTAAGTTTTCAAGTGGTCCTATCACAACCATTAGTGTAAGCAACCAGACATAAACATGGATTTAAAAATCTGTTATTGCTAGTGGTGGAAATATATTTATACTTAGAGTCTAGAAGCACCAAATGGCCACTCAGGATGAAGGCAATCAAGATTGATGGGGTAAAAACCAGGAAGTAAACAGTCATCAGATTATTTTCTGTGGAGTGGACACTCACAGCAATAGATATATTTATAAAATTGAGGTGAATTGAAAATTAACCATTTTAAAAGGTACAATTTCATGAAATTTTATGCATCCACAGTGTTATGCAGTCATCACGTATAGCTAGTTCCCGAAATTTGTATCACCCCAAAAGAAAATCCTATAGCAACTTCACAGAGCTGTCAAGAGGGCTATCATCCCGTCCTCTCCCCACCCCTCATCTCTTACGTATACAGCAAAGCCAATAGAAGTCAGGAAACATAAGCCAGATCACACAGCTGTTGGAATGACAATTCAAAATTCAAACCCAGGTCTTTGGGCCCATGAGCCATGTTTTGTGCTAATCACAGCAGCAGATTATCGAGGATAGTAAAATGTGCTTTCCCCTCCAGTATGATTTTACTTGTCCCAAAATACAGCCTAATTTGAGATTTATGTATTGGATTCACTCTACTGATGTGGAAGAGAGAAATATGTACCTTGCCACCTCTTCCTCTGTGCCCTAGATTTACAGGGAGGGACCTGGAAGCTCTGGAAATGTCATTTCCAACCCTCTGTCTATTCATTTACTTTCTCTTCCTGTCTCACACTCACTTCTAACTCAATCCTGTTTGTCAGGAGAACAACCAGAATAGGGGTTCTTAAAGCATTGTCCCTGGGCCAGCAAAGTCAACCTCAACTGAGAGCTTGCTAGAAATGCATATTCTTAGACTTTACCCCAAACCTAGAGAATAATCAATTGTGTAGTTTGGGCCAACAACAGTGTTGTATCAAGCCCCTCAGAGGATGGTTGTGATTTACCCTAAAGTTTGACAATTGCTGGCCTACTACTGTAGAAGGAAGAGGAGTACCCCCCCACACACACCTCTGCAGCTCATTCAGATCAGAATCAAGGCATACAGCAAAGAGCCCCAGTCTGGGAGACAGGAGATCAGGGTATTCCCCTCATATCTCCCTACAACTATGTGAGCTTTTTCATAACTTCTGTCAAACCTCAGTTTTACCTCTGTAAAATAAAAGGAATGACATTTATTGAGCTCTTTCAAATGAGCTTCTCAGCTTATTTTTGCAATTCTCACATTATATGCCAGTGTTATAAAAATTGTTTAGTCCAGCAGCCAACATCTGAAAATAGATTGTGAGCTTTTGAAAGCTGGTATTATATGCAATACTAGATCTACAAACTCATGTATGTGATACTTTAAAAAAATTTTATATGATTCAACTTAATCAAAGAAAGAGAGAAGTCATCAAGATCTGAAACAAAAAAGCTGCATTTATTGCTTGCTAAACCAGGAAAAATTGTACTTGCAAGAGAGTCTCCTCAAACAACACAGGAAATGAAATTATGTAAGCATTTGGGAAGTGTGCAGTTCCATTATCAAAGTTCTAAAGAGTATACATTATGACACGATGTGTGTTGAAGGTCACCTTGTCCTCAGTATTAACTCTCCAGTGTCATCTACTGTGCTGCCATTCTTTCACATGGCCCTTGGTCATTGGTTCAAGCAGATCAGCATCACTGATTATAAACCTCTTCTATAAACTCCTGGGTCAATCTTGAATGCCCAAGAATTCTGTTAACCCTGTGCCAGCCAGTGCATGACATAACCATCTGCAAAGCTGACTGATACTGTATCAGCTAAAACTTGTCATCCTACCATCCTGCTGGAGCCCTGCAACCTCTTTCAGCCTCTATTTAGGAATCCATCTGGGGCATGTGTGCCTCACCTGACTTGGTCTAGGAAGTGTAAGATAAAGTTTCCTTTTGCAGGAACTCATCAAGGTCTAACTAAACTCTATTGCTTCCTCTTAAAATTTATTCCTCTAGTCAGAGAAATCATTCTTAGAGTGGTAGTGGAAGCAGAAAAGACAGGATATCTTTGCCTAATCATTCAGTTTTCTCTCAGATTTAGTGTATGTTTACAGCACTTTCTGCTTCCTAAAGAACCTAATGTTTGTGACCTCAAAGCCAAGAAAAGCCTATCTTATTTTTGTTATCGACATTCTCCCTGTCATGTTCCTTCTCTGAGGCAATGAACAGAGAAAGATAAGGATAACTACATACAGCTCTACTCCAATAGAGAGAGGAGAAGGGACATAAGGAGAAATGGAAAAAAAAATCGCTTAATATTTCATTTTTAATTTTTACATATTTGTGGATACACAGAAGGTGTGTATATTTCTGGGGTTCATGAGATGTTTTGATAAAGATATATGATGCATAATAATCACATCTTGTAAAATGGAGTATCCATCCCCTCAAGTATTTATCCTTTGTGATACAAATAATACATTTATACTCTTTGGTTATTTTTAAGTAGTACAATTAAATTATTAGTGGCTTTAGTCACCCTGTTTTGCTATAAAATACTAGGATCACTTAGTATTTCAAAGGTTTTATTCTGCCAAATTTATTCAGCTACATTTTTTATTGTTCAATATTCTATGTATATTATTTACTTTTATATGAAAATATTTTTTCAACATTTTTTATCCAAGGTTCTTAAAAAGACCTTGATTTTCCAGTCAAGGCCAAAAGTTGCAGTGATTATATTAAAAATCAATAATTATTCTTCTTGATTCAATAAGGATTATATTAATAAAATCAGCTCATATGTTATTACAGAAGGCATATTGTACAATATATTTCTATGTGTTATAAATGAGTTCATTCATTTATTCATTTGATAAATATTTGTACACAGAATTTCTTATTATGAGGACAGCTCTGTGATTGGCCCTGAGGCAATAAAGAGAACAAAAAACACAAAATGCAGTTATGGACATCAGAGATTAGAAATGAAGGTAAAACAAGGATTAAAACAACAAATAATATGTAACTCTTGATCTACCCTCCTTGAGGTTTAGGAATAATAATATGTAACTGTTGACCTAGAGTCATATTCAGGCTCAGGAATAATAATACGTAACTATTGATCTAGTGTATAGGGGATGTTGAGATGGAGCACTATTGTCATTCAGAGGAGGAAGATATTACATCACTCTTAAGGCAAGATCTATTTAAGGAGGTAAATTTAGGACCTTGGAAAATAATGGACAAAAATATGGATATATTGGAGGGTAGGAGAATTTTAGGGGAATATCCTCATGAATAGTAGAGTCCCCATGTATATTTCTGTTTTGTAACTCTTTTTACAATTATAACACGCATACACACACACATATATTATATATAATATATATATATATATATATATATATATATATCTTACCTTAAAGTATGCCTCTTTCTCATTAGTCTGTAGATGCAGAGAAGGGAAGGATTGGATCAGCTTCATTTACTGGGGATATAGTATATCCCCAATAGACAGTGCATAGTAGATGTTCGGTAAATATCTGTGAACAAAAGAGTGAAGGCATGCATGAATGCCAAACAGACGAAATTTCAGATCAAACTAACATAAAGAGAGAGAAAGGAGTGGTGCAGAAACTATGTGCATAAAGAAGTTAGTAGTAGGAAGAATAAAAAAGAATATTGGAGGCACATCATAGCATAAAATGGACGTCGCAGCCTCTGTATTTTATTTCATAGGCCTTAGGAAGCCACTGATGCTTTGAGAAATGGCATGAGTAGAGGTGTTTGAGAGCTGTGTGTGCTAGAAAGGTTACCTTGGCTGCATGTGGGACCTGAATGGAATGAAGGCAAGCACAATGGTGGATGTACCCGTAGGAGAGCATTATATTTGCAGGCTTCAGGAATAGAATGGCAGGGCAGGTGGAGGAGGAACTAAAAGATGTCAGAGGTAGAAATTACAGAAACTAGTAACTTATAGGACTCAGGAAGAGTTAGAGATTATTCCAAGGGTTTAGTTCGGCTAACGAGATGGTGGTAGGACTATGCAAATAAATAGGAAACACAGAATTGGAAAATCATCCCTATCTCTCTCTTTCCCAACAACCCTAGTGCCCTTTCCCTTGGTCTGTTGAATAAAATCTAGACAAGTATCATCTTGCATAGAAATCCAGGATGCCTTAAACCAGATCTATGTATCCTGAAACCAAGCCAGGGATAAGACTCCTTACTACTGCACTTCCATCCATCTTAAGCCTTACCATTCCAAGGATGACTTTTCCTAAAGTAATACAGAGACCATATCTTTGTGTACAGGAAAAGCACAATTTTTTCCCTTAGCTTTTTTCTAATTTGACATACTTGAAAATTTACGCAAGAGTTTCAAGAATACAAGTCTCAAATACCATTCACCTAGATTCTCCCAATGTTAATGTTTGCTTTCTCCTTGTCTCTTCTCCTTCTCTTCCTTCCTCCCACATAATTAAATTTTTTTTCTGAAATGTTTCAGAATAACTCATAGACATGGTGCTCCCTTACCCTGAAGTAACTCAGCTTGTAGTAGTTAAAGACAATGATAAACAGTACTTACTAATATAATTATATGGTTTTTTCTAAGCTGGTGTCTTTGTTTTCCTAACTCTCCCAGATAATTGTGCCTTCACAATAAAGAGACAAGAAGACTATGCTAAGACAATACTAGAACTAAGGATTATAAATAGGCAGAAAAGCCTTTCTTTCCACCTATTGGATTAGACGTCCTATTAGGCATCTCTGCACAGCTTGGTTGAATTCTCTTTGGTAGCCCTTATCACATTAGCAACTTTTGTTAATGAAATAATTCTGCATATATCACAGAGCCTGACACACAGTTTGCAATCAACCAACAATACACACCTATTGAAAGAATGAACCAAGTCCTTCTCTGCTCTTAACCTTTGAGACACGAAGAGAACTACATCATTGCTTAAGACCAGATAATACTAGCTGAAGCTTGAACCATAAATCCCAACTCAGCATTCTCCCTTTAGCAAAATGACTTATTCACAACGTGGGACTTTTTCAACTAAAATATATCCTCCAAATTCTTTGAATGAGAATAGACAAAGAAGCAAACTTATTTCTACTTTTCCTCTAGATAAATAGTTCACCACTATTATGGTACATCAGAATTACCTGGAAAACTTTTTAAAACACAGATACCAGATATCTGAACCCTGCCACCAGAGATTCTAGAGTTTGCAATTGAATTGTCCTGTTGTGGAGGCTATATTATCTTTTTTTTTTTCTGTTGTCATTGCATTGTGCTTTGTTGTGTATATCAGTTTCTCTTTTCAAAATGGTTCTGTGGTGCTGCCACCACTATCTCTCAGCTTTGCTAAATTATTCCATAGTAGCAAACAACCCCCAAAACTCACAGGTTTGTGACAACAGTTTTATTTCTCTCCCATAGTATCTGTCCACATGGATCAAATGTGGCTCCTCTCACATTCTCTCCACTGCAAGACTCAGACTCAGACTCAGACTGACAAAACAGCACCTCTCTGGTTGCTGGTCTCAGGGAAGAGCTACTATATGTTGCCTTATGTGAACATCCTTTGCACACAATGAAAGCTCAATATTAAAATTTTTTAAATATCATTATTGTTAAGTATTCCGGAAGTCAACTATCAGAAATATTATTACCGAGGTAGTTAAACAAAAGAACTACAGAGGTAGATCTCAAAACACAAGACTTTTCCTTCCACTGTGCCATCTCAAGGTGATACATTTTTCTCCCTTTTCACATTGCCATGTCTATGTGGATATGACTGACTGTATTCCATAGAAAAAGTACACACACAAAACAAATCCTAAGAATCCAGGCTCTTTTTTTCAACTTCCAATGTTCCAAAGTATTTCAAAACTACAAAGAGAAGTCCAATATTTATTTAGCAATGATATTTCATCTGCTTCTTTCACTCTGCTTCATACTAAAATTAAAAGCTGATTGCCAAGGCATCCAGGTACTATGGAGATTGGAAACATAAATAAGATTAAAGTCTAAGAGAGACAGCATGGCTGAAAGAGAAAGCCAGAGAGAAAAACACAAAATCATGAGGGTGGGAGGCAGGAATATCAGTCCTAAAATAATTTTTCAGGAAAAGAGATAATTCAAACTTGTAGACATACTACTTAAATACAGCCAAATTGAAACACAACCCGCTTGGAGGTTTTGGCAGTGTTTTCATTCTCTCTCTGAGAAAAATGTCTAGATTATCAGAATCTCAATTATCGGTATTATCTACACATAAGAAGGCAGGAAAACCAAAAATGGCTCTGTTTTATTTTTAATGTCACCAGTGACAGCTGGGCTGACCCGAATAGCAATGAATAGTTGGCCCCATATAAGACACCACTGTTTGGGAATCCATTTCCCCAAATTTGGCCATAATAAATGATTAACAATGATGATGTTCAAAGGCAATTAATCAATATGCAACACAGACCACAAATACCAACTCCCTTCTCAAGGTCTCCCTTTCATGCCACAGAGTGTCAAGCTAAAAGAAAGTCTAAAGATATCTTGTCCAGTCCCTTCATTATATATCTGAGACATCTCAGATGCAGGGCACAGATGTAGTCTTCCCAGCAGGCAGTAGCATATCAGTGGCAGGGCTAGATTTAGAACCCAGACCACCACTTCTTTTATACTCATTAGGTTTCAGTTAATGCATTGATACAAACTGAGAAGGACTCAGGAGGTGAGACATAGAAACAACCATGTTAGCTGCAACATGAACTAAAACTTTGTGTGATGAGCTCTTAAACTGGCTTAGTAACATTTCTATGAATTGAACTTAGCCCCTAAAACAGCAGACTTTCCTCGTAGGGATGGAAGGTATTCCACTGAGGTAGAGAGAGCAAGTCAGAAAGTTTTATTTTGCAGACAGACAGATCCCAAAGGAAATCCAGAGTAAGATAAGCCATTCCAGCTGGGTTATTTCTTCCAAACCCACCAATAAGATAGGTTAGTCCTCTTCTGGTTGAGGTGGAGATGCAGAGGTATAAAAAAGTTGGGACTAGAGGCCAGGGACATCATTCTAAAGGAGATCCTTGCATTGAAAACATGAGACCAGGAGAAAGAAGACTCTTCCTAACATCTCAATTCCCTAACATTTTCATAATTTATAAAAAAATAAATAAACATTTTTGGCCAGGCACAGTGGCTCACGCCTGTAATTCCAGTACTTTTGGAGGCTGAGGTGGGCGGATCATGAGGTCCAGGGATCGAGACTATCCTGGCCAACACGGTGAAACCCATCTCTACTAAAAAAAAAAAAATACAAAAAAATAGCCAGGCGTGATGGTGCATGATTCTAGTCCCAGCTACTTGGGAGGCTGAGGCAGGAGAATCACTTGATCCTGGGAGGTGGAGGTTGCAGTGAGCTGAGATCATACTACAGCACTCCAGCCTGGTGACAGAGTGAGACTGTGTCTCAAAAAAAAAAAATTTAATGTTTTTAAAATTATAGAGCTCAGTCATCAACCCAGGATCTTCCAATGTATAGCCAACCCCTTATAACAGAAAATCAGCAATCTATCACATCATTCCTGCCTCTCTTTTCATGAAGTCACTCTTTCAGTGTTAACCAGCATGCCTCATGCTGTCCTTCTAGTAAACAACATTTTGCCCCCAGAATGGGTCAGACAGCCCTAAAATATGTCATATAGATATATGAAATATTTTTAGATATGTCAAGATTTTTATTTGTCCAGTATAATGGTCATTATATCTATATGACATATTTTAGGGCTGTCTAACCCATTCTGTACCTAATACATGTCCAAGGCCACGCTGTACCTAATACTGGAAGTGTATGTTTTATTCTACCAAATTATGCCCTGCCACGTTGTCCAAGAAAACTCATCAGAGGTTCTGTAATGAGATCAGATGACAACCTACATGGTGCTCCAGCTCTCAAATACTGGAAATGTAGAGAACTTACTGGTGTGAGCCACCATGCCTGGCCCAGAAGAATTCCTGATCCCTTAGCTTCTACAACCTGGTCTGTCAAACTATAATGAATATATTTCTGTTAGGGTCTCAGATTTGTATAAGTTTCAAATCTCTCATGAGTCCCCTTTTTAAAGAATACAAAGAATTAATAGGGCTAAAAATATTATTTTGGCACTCACTTAATGACCAGAAAATTAGAAAGAATAAGGTTTCAGTCTCTAAATCACTTAACCCAGGTAAAATGTTATTCTGGTACTTAATTGCCCCGGGGAATAACAGAAATTCAGAAGTACCTGAAGTTGTGAGCATTGCAGATGCTCATGACTAGGATGCTGGTCAGTCTATTTAAGCTATTTAGAGTCTATAGACTTGAGCTGAAACTTATTTAAGAGAAATTTCCTTTGAGTATTAATGGTGCATTTACCATATCTGATGGGGGAAAATGTCTCACTAATCTATACTATCTAATCTACTTTCTTAAAGGGCTGCACTTATGAAACTCCTGCCTTTCACCAAAGCTTGGACATACCCATTTGTGGAAACCCCTGTTAATTCAAAACTTCTTAACTCCCTTGATCATGTTGAGCTCAACATTCCTGGCACCCAGGACACTGTCAGTATCACAGCCTTCACATTATCTTTGTGAGCAAACATGTTCATTTCTGAGATGGTGCAGTTCCTTCTTGCGATGAAATTCTCTGGGTCATAAAAAGTCTACCTTCTAGACTTCTCCTCATCCAAACATTTGTTTCTGTTAAAGTCACTCAGCATATTCCAGAACTAAGGCTGCTATTGATGCTTTGGAAATGTTTGTTACAGGGTCCTAGTGAATATCACCTCTTCTTCCATGACTCCCTCAAGACTTTGTCTTTGTTCCTTTTAAATGACCCTGGTCTTGAGTAGAACTTTTTTCTGCTACATCTTATTTTGCTATAGTAAACTATGCCTTCAGTGTTTCTTATTCTTCTGTTCTGCTAAGTCTCACAGAAACACTTAACTGAGTTTCTAACTATTCAATCTGCTTCTTTGGCACCTTTCCTTCTCTAACAAATAGAGTTTTACTATTTGCTGGAATTGAATGCCCTCCTTTCCTTTCTCTGCTTTTTTGGTCAAGATATTTATTTGTCCAGTATTATACCCTTAATTTTATCTTTTAAGATGTTTCCCACAATGAGATACATAAAATTAATAATTTCTTGGTGTACCAAAAGCCTCTCCCATTTAAACAAGTCTTGTCTATTATTATTTCTTGATTTGAAGTATCCAATCCTTGGAGATAGTCTCCCATCTGACTACATCTAAAGTAGGCTGGACTTAATGTATCATTATTTTGCCTAGATTCCCTATGTGTTGTGGTAGAAAGAATCCTAAAAGAGTCCTTAAGATATTCTACCCTAATCCCTGGGACTATGAAGAGGATAAAATATCACTCTGGGGATTATGTTACATTATATGGCAAAAGGAATTCTGAAGATTTAATTAAAATTACTCATTAGTTGACACTGAGTTAATCAAAAGGAAGATTTTGCTATCATGTAATTAATCTAATCACTTAACTGTGACGAGTTATCTCTGATGGTAGCCTTAGAATCATAAATCCAGAATTATATTAAATGTTTTCTAGTGGCATAGACAATAGCTGCTATTCCACCTGCAACATCTATGATATGGTAAAATCGATCCAGTTCTTTTGCATATGTTCCGTTGATCTCTCTTGCCTGTCCAGACTTTCTGGATCACTCACATGTCTCTCCTAGTCTTCAGGGGATGTTTTCTAAGTATAGATTCTTAAATGGTCACTTCTTAGTGAGTGCCAGCATCCTGGCACACGAATTCCAGCCTAATTTCCAAGATCTTTCCTCTTTTGCTTTATTATATTTCATTGTACAACTGTCATGTTTTCTGATCTAGTAATAACCAAAATGTTCTAATGCCCTCTTTTAGAGCAATTATACCAAGGTGCAGTTACTTTTACCTTTTATATTTGCTTACCATAGCCCTTAACATCAAATTTCCCTTTTACGTCTGCCTTACTATTTTTCTAAGATGTCAACATTTCTTCTAAGGCAATCTCTTGTGTTTCTGTTTTAACACTCTCTTCCTATGCTTAATTTACATTTTTCTATTGCTATTGTCCAGAGAGTAAGATTAACACATACTAGTCAATACATTCTAGTTCTTTCTTGATTTTGTACATAATCCCTTTTTGGTAAATATTCAAGTCACAGGCAGCCTTTATAGTTACCTTATTAACCTCTGGATTTTCAATAATTATCTCTAAGAAAATAGTTCATTCTTTTTTACAGTGAAGATCTTCCTTTATTTTGTTTATTGATTAAATATACCACATTCTGTAGACAAATTCATTTTGTCTTGGGAAACTAAAGTGAACAAACTCCATGCCAACGTGAGACCATGCAGTGGTGTGTAACTATCAGGAACCGGCAGACAGGCTCATATTTGTAACAAGTTAGGCCCTTCAGGGTCTTTCTTTGGTCTTTAGTGTAGCAAAGGGAATTTAGAGCAACAAGTTTATTGCTGCCTGCCTGGGCCTGACAAGAACAGTTTAAAGCAAGAACTTGATACATTAGGGCTCTACAGTACAAAAGAGACATAGCTAGCTTTATAGTTTTGAAGTCCCACTTGCAGGTCTGACTCTTGACTGAGGATCTTGGGAAAAGAGGAAATTTCTTGCCACCCATCATGACCAAAAGGTTGTAATCTTTGCCTTAACCTTGCCTGAAACACTAAGGCAAGCCACATGTGAATGCTTTAAGGTCCATTTACAACAGCCCCAAATGAAGATCTAAATGGCCATCATAGTCTACGGCGTGTTCTTATTAAAATTCCACCTTGTTTGTAGAATAAAACCTACTCATTTGTAGACAAAGCCTCTAGAAGGACCAAGTACACCACCGTAAAACCAAAACCAATCCCATGGTTCAATACAGGTCAATACAAACTAGTCAAGATCCCCCATAGATACTACAAGCCAGAGCTTTGGGTCCAACACCATGCTCCTGGCCAACAATCCTCTATCCCACACCTTTTATTTCCACTTAAATATTATTTCTTATCTGTGTTTAAGATTATTTGCTTTCACCAAATGGCAGGATATTGGTAGTCAATGAGTAATATCTCTTTCTTTTCTAATTATGGAGCCAACTGAGAACTAGATTCAGGATTGGAGAAATGAAGATCAAATATCAGCTTCACTATGATAAAAGCTGTCAATAGTTATTAATATGATTTCTATGTAGAGTCAATGGGCTTACTAACACTCTGAATTCAACCTAACTCCAAATTGCTGTTTCCCTCTTTAGGCATATAACGTCAGCCCCCACTAAATTGGTGCATAATGGAGAAAATAGACTGGATGTTTTCTCTTTACAAACAGGAATATCCCAAAAAGAAGAATCAGAATGAACTGAGCAATTCACTAGTCAATTAAATTACTCTTTCATCTCTGAGAGTGGAGATAAACAAAGAGGCCAAGATGTTGATGGAGTGGAGGACCTTCTGCATAAAAACATGAGGCCAAGGAGGAAAAGAAGCCAAGGAGGCTTAGCACTGAAAAGTTAGAATCTTGGCTCCATTTGGGGTATTGCTAAAGAAATTAAGTCAATCATACAGATGGAGCTGCACTAATTAATTATTAAATGCTACTCTTCATATAAAATTCAGAGATATAAGGAATTAAGAAATTATCCAGTATAATCATTAATTTATTCATTCATTCCTTTATACCAGCAAGATTTATTGAAAGTCAACAATACATATGACATTGTTCAACCCCTTCTTTTGAAAATGAAGAAACCAAGCACTAGAGAAGTAAAGCAATTTGACCAATATCATGTAACGATTTGGAAACAATGAGCAGACATCAAAATGTGTGGTGTGAGGCAGGTCACATCTGAAATGTTGAATGCAGTTCTAGCCACCTCCAAGAAATTATTGACAACGACCATGGCCTAAAAGAAAAAAGCCAGAGTAGCAAGGGAAACTGCAGAAAATACATCATGTGAGAAGTGGAAGAAAGTATGCTGTGGTGGAAAAAATTCATTCCCCAGCATCAGAAGACCTGTTTTCAAGACACAGATTCAATCATGTGGACTTGCCATAATTGTGGTCAGGTCCCCCCATCTTCCCAAGCTTCCATTTCCTCCTCTGTAAAATGGAGGGGATAATAAAGTCGCTGCTGTTCTCACAGAACTGTAGTGAGAATTATAGATGGCGATGACCCAGGATGATTTACGTAAAGCTGATGTGAAGTTAGGCACTTATTATTGCTGTTGTAGTTGTTTGTTACTAGTATTTTTAAAACAATAGAACTGAGCATGTAGAGTCAAGAGACAATAACATCAAGTTGAGCCATGAATATTTAAGACACTATCTCTCAAAACAAAGGGAAACAAGATAAATAAAACATCTATTTGTTTGGCACTTTTTAAAATTATTATTACAAACTCACAACTAAATAGTGCTGTGATTATTGTGATCCTAACTATGCAGATGAGGAAAACGAGGCGTCAGGGAGGCTGTGAAATTTGCCCAAAGAAGCATGGTGAGTAAGTAGAGGAGACAAGACATAGGTGAAATGAACTCTGTCTTCTCTCCCTGCACCACAGTGCCAATCAGTATACCTTAAAACACAGCACAGCTAGGAGAGCAGATCAGAGAGGTAGAGCATGAGCTGGGATCAACTTGAGTTTTCCTGGCTGGTGCAAAGCATAGCTACTTTCTATCATCAAGGCAAAGAGCAGGGTGAGAGGCGTGTGAGCTCTAGAATAAAGCTCCTTGGATTTGCATCTGGGTTCTGCCAATTACTTGCTATAGAGATTTAGGCAAAATAATCTGTCTCCCTTTTCTCATCTGTAAAATGGCAATGATAACAGATGATCTTTTCAGGACATTATTATGTGAGAACACGTGAGATAATGCAAGTAGGATGCTCGCAATTGTATGCCATAAATACAAGCACTGTGCTGAACTCTTTGCCAGAGGAGATAGGATACACAGGCTTTTGTTCTCAGGTGCAAGAGTGGGAACGACACTGAGCCAGATAACATTCAGATCCCCTTCAAACTTTTAGACCCTAACCATACTTCTCTTTCCCTCTACCCTATTTATTGCCAGCCAAAGGCCTCATGGAAGAGTCCTGTAGCCCAGCCAAGTACTTCATTCAACAATGATTTTGATCATAGCAAAAGGAATTTGGAAAATAACATCAAAGTGCTAGGTACAAAAATTGATTTTTAAAAATAGGTACACTAAAGCCAGTTCAGAGAATTTGCTGGCATAGTTCAGATATTTAGGGATTTTTCCGCCTCTTCTTTTAAACTGATCAAACATTTATCTCAGTGTCCAAAAAGGCCCAGATTCCAGGAGGCCCATACTGAAGCAAAAAAAGGTTTCAGCTGGACAGCATGCTGTCATATCTTGATGGCAGAGATCAAACTTCACTCAGGGTGTGAGGAGGGGACAAGTCTTAACTGACAGTTCTAATTGTAGGATAAGAATAAACAAGGTGGCATTATTTTCCAAGTCCCATTGATATCGGGTGAAAGTGACGGACAAACCAAAGTGTTTCCCTATCCCCCACATAACTCAATGTTAACAGGGCTCTACTTGAATTAAAGATAAGTTCCTATTTAAGGTGATATATATTTTGGTTTATTTTTTAATAATTTTTTAAAATAAAATTTAAAATAATTTTTAAAATAATTTTTTAAAAATTATCATAGCAATGGAGGGGTGGGGGTGGCCACTCTTCCAGAATATTGATGAGCATGTGTGATCTTTTTGGAAGGCAGTATGATAATACACATGCATCCGCCCTCACCATGTATTTTAACCACCCTAAAATCCGATTACTAAAAACATTATTAAACATGTGTACGAAATATCAACAAGTATGATCAATGGAGCTTTGTGTGTGACAGCCAAAATCAATAGAAAAAGAAAGGTTCAGAACTATGAAACCAGTGAAATAAATCATGACATATTAACTAATTGGAAAACTAGCTGGCTATTAGACTGAGGATTTAGGAAAAAAAATAATGACATAGGAAATCATTATAAGCAATTGTCAAGTAAAATGAGCAGGTTATTAAAGAGTGTGAGCTGTATAAGCGTAATTGTGTGCATTCATTTACACAGAAAAAAATAAAACCTAGAAAGACGGATTACTAAAATGTACACAGTGGTCATTTGGAGATAGTGGGATTCAGATACTTTTATGTTCTTTTTTACAGTTTCATGTATTATCCAAATTATTTCAAATAAATTTTACAATAAATATCAATTCACAATAAGAAATAAAATCAATAAATTATTTTAACAAAGGTTGATCTACTGCTACTTTTTATAGGCAAAGACGACAAATGGAGATTTGCAGAAGAAAATATCATATGAGTTATCCTGGTAGTCTCCAGGGAATTAACTGATCATCCACATTATTTAGCTGCATCTCCATCCTTCATGTGATAGGAAACAGAGTTTTGAAGTTGGGATAATAATAAAAGGCCCAAATCACCTCTGCCACTTTATGACCATGTGATGTTAATCTTGCTGAGCTTTAATTTCCTCATTTGTAAAACAAAGATCAATAGTTCAAAGCTTTATTGTGAGAACTCATTGAGAAGACAATTTTGAAACCAATTGAACATGGCCTGTTCATAATTGGACTTTAATACATGCAAGATGCATTACCATATCATTCACCTATTTTTAAAAATCAGTTAAAAACTTTAAATGAGATAATGTCTGAAATGCAATTATGTGATAGAAGACACAGAAAGTGAGCACCCACTGAAGATTGGCTCTCTCTTTCTCTCTTCTTTGGGTGTACCTGAACTTTATTCCCTTCTCAAGCCTCTGTTCTAATTGCCCTTTTAGGGCATAAGACAGCATCACCAAATGGCTTTCCAGGAGAGCTGCTACCTCTGCCAGAGGCAAAAAGGAGATAGGGAAGCTGCCACGGCTTCTTTCTGTTGGCTCCAGGAAGAAACCACCTTGTCTGTGGCCTAGAGATAGAAGGATGACACCTCATCTAGTTACTTTATACATGCCAGTTCTGCACTAGCAAAAACTCAGAGGCCAACACCAGACTGGAGCCTGAAATATTGCTACATAAAACCCGGTGTCTCCATGACTGAGCTTGCCAGCTGCAACAACAATAGCAGCAGAAAGATCGCCTCTGATTAACGTCTCCTTCCAAATCCCATGTGAGTCAAGTGCTGGCAGAAACTAAATTTAATCAGAACCCTACTTGTAAGGGAGTCTGGGAAATGTGATGTTTTCAGATTACTAGTTTTACAAAAATAAATTATATGGAAGGAGGTTGGAATGGAGGTTGAGTGCTGATCTGCTGTATCCACATCGTATCTCCTTTAGACTCTGACATGAGAGGTGGCCTTTCCCTGAACCCTATCCTTTAGAAGATCCTGAATATCACAGATGCAATAAGAGTAAATGTATGAAAACACATTTATGCACCTGTCTCTTGGGAACCTATATTCAACAATGGCACAGCACAACCCATAAATCTAAGCATCAGCTCACAGACATTGTTCAGGCCCAAAGAAGTGTTTTTCAAGATCTCTTACCACATATTCTTGAAATGAAAGATGACCAAGTCCAAATTCCACGTAAGTTTGTGAATGGAGCCACGTCAGACTTTGGATGTGGACACAGCTTTGCACAAAGGACCTAAATAATTAAAATATTTGGGAAAGGGAAAAGAGCAAATGATTACTTTGTGAATTTTTTCCTCTCATTTATAGTTTTTTGGCATTATTAAAGCACCAGATTTCCAGGAATGTCAAAGATCCATTTTTCTTGAATCTCTTCATATTATAATTTGTGGTTTGGAAGGTATTCCCTATTCAGAATAATTGCACAAATCAACTGAGAAACATTTCTAATCCATGTACTTACTCTTAAAATTGTATATTTTTAAGCTTAAATATAACATGTGTTTAGTATTATCCCAATTTTTTACATTGGCAACTTGGTGAGCATTGAATGGAAGAAATGTGAGTGTTTTATTTTTATAAATATATTTAACAAGATTTATACACATAATTATTTTGAATACTTTAATTTAAATTTTGATATTAATTTATTTTAATTATATTTTGTATTTCTATTTTAATAAGCAATATTAAATATTATATAAGCCAGCATGGCCAAAGTGGGAGAATGGCTTTAGCTCAAGAGCTTGAGACCACATGAGCAACATAGCGAGACCTTCATCTCTACAAAAAACTAAAATATTAGCTGGGTGAGGTGGCACAGGCATGTAGTCCCAGCTACTTGGGAGGCTGACGTATAAGAATTACTTGAGCCAAGGAGGTAGAGGCTATAGTGAGGCATAATTACACCTCTGCACACCAGCATGTGCAATAAAATGAAACTCTGTCTCAAAAAATAAAAATAAATACTTTGTGAGACAATTTTGAAAATGAATGCAAAATAATTTTAATTTTTTATGTTTACATTTTTAGAAATATAATTTACATTTTAGTTTACATTTAGTTTACTTTTTCTGAAAATATATTTAAATTGTATATACTTCAAATAGAGCTCTACTTTATATTTTAATTTTTAGAAGATTACTGCCAATAGAACACATTAAAAAATTTTTTTTTACAGAATCATAACAATTTTGTTGAAATAAAATCAACAGAATACACAGATATGAACAATAATTCAATTCAGTTGCTGACATATTTTGCTTACTTCCTTTCTTTGTTCTACTCCTATTCCTTGGGGTCATAAAAAAGACACCTATTCTTCAGTGTACCTGTCAGACCCTCAAATTTTCAAGAAGGCAACTGTGGACCCTGAATCTTCTCCTTCCCCAGGTCTATTTCAGATTAAGTATATACTCTCCATCCATTGTCCATTCAGTCACTTCACTATTATTTAAAGTGAAAAGCCCTTTGAGAGTACCTACTATGTGTTGGGCATTGTGTCTAAGCACCAAGCAGACAGAAATTAAAACATGTAAAGATGTCAATTTACCTCAAGGAAAACCTTGAGCAATCTCTTTTGACATTTGATAGCTATTTGGTAGTTATTTCTTTTAAGTGCAGTGCCAAGAAGTGAGCAGCCTATCCAGGCATAAGAATGCAACTATTTTCCTTTCATCCATCCTCTTATTAAACATCCATTAACAACAAAAATAAAATATTGCCTACTTATGATGTGTCAGGAGACTTAAGGATTCTAAGATGGAAAAAAACAGAATTGTTATCCTTAAGGAGTTCAAGAGCAAATGATAGGGAGAGAGACAGCCCCAGAATGTCTACATTGTGTTAGATTCTATGACAGAGGCCAGTATAGGATGTTATGGGCATTTTCTGCCAACTCAAAAATAATTTCATTTTACTCCATTTCATCTTCAAATTGCAACCTATGTAGCCAGCTTGCTTATGCTTATTGTCACCGCTTCCTCACCTCAGTGAAATTTTTAATTCACCAAAATCTAATGTCAACCCCACTCCCCACTTACACTGTTCTAAGCAAGCTCAGCGAAAATCTAGACCTAAAGCCAAAGGGCATTTTCATTCCTTAGCTTACTTTACATGAACGTCTGCCTCCTTCTCAAAGTAACTTTTCCCTTTGGCTTCCGTAACAACACATTCTTTCAGTGGTTTCTCCAAACCTCTGGCTAATCATCTCCGTTTCTTTTGTTATTTTCTATTATTCTGCTCATCTTTTAAACCTCAGTCCTGTTAAAGCGAACTAAATATGACCTGAGAAGGACTTTGTACTTTTATATTTGAGTCCTTGTAGACGAACTGCAGCCTAGCTTAATAGGTAGACAAGATTAAAAACCTATCTTAGGAGTATGCACCTGTAACAATAGCTAAGTCTTGACCAATCCGAGAAGCCGTATTTTAACCATTAACACACTGTTGAGTGTTCAACCTGTGTTTAAATAAGGCACAAGCATATCGGTAACCAATCCAGCTCTTCCTTACCTCACTTCCGATTTCTGTACCTTATTTCGCATTTTGTGTCTATAAATCTTCCACCACATGGCTGTGCCGGAGTCTCTGAGAATCGGCTGTGATTCTGGGGCCTGCCCAGTTTGCGAATGGTTCATTGCTCAATTAAACTCCTTTAAATTTAATTCAGCTGAAGTTTTTCTTTTATCAGTCCTATTTAATTCAGCTGAAGTTTTTCTTTTATCAGTCCTATAGATGTTTCCCAGAAACATCTCCCTACTTTCCCTGGGTGATTGAAACCATCAATATGCTGAATACTGGCTGATGTGTATCTGACCAAAATCTTTCTTCTGAGTTACGTCATATAGAGCCAACTGCCGACTTAACACTTCTTAGATGTCACGCAGGCCCATTAAACTCAGGCTAAACCAATAAACCGTTTTCTACCCCAGATGCGTTTCTCCTCCTGCAAGCCCTATCAGTGAAGGAAGAAGCCATTTACCAAAATGTGGTCATTATCACTGATGCTTGTAGTCTCCCTCATGTGTTTAATCAGCAACAACTATAAATTCTGCTCCTAAAAAGCTCCCTGTCTCTCCACCATTCTGCTGCTATTTTTGCTCAGACCTCGCTGTGGTTTCCAGCTTGTCTCCTGCTCCTCCAAAATGACCCGTCATCTAAAAATGCAAATCTCATTCATTAAAACTCATTCATTAAAACTTCTTAATGACTCCTATTTCCCTGACACATAAAAGAAAAAAGAGTGTTGGGAAACAGAAAGACTCTTGGAACTACAGGAATATAAGGTGCAAAAGGAGGATAGTCATGTTCACAGAAAGCAAAAACTTAGCACACGCTAAGGTGGAATAAGGAAGTGATCACTGGAGCATCTGTCTCCAAGGACAGTGAAACAGAACTGAAATAAATCAGAACAGCTGCCAGTAAACCCAGGTTTTTATCCAGAACTTACAGAATTGGAGAAAGATCACATCAGTTTCACTTCCACCAATAAAATGGTGTTCTAAAGTGAAAAAAAAAAAAAAAAAAAGAACATTTCTTACTGGTGCTTTGCTCATTATCTATTTAGAAATTTTGCAGCACGGCACTGAAAATTAAATTATGCCGCTAGAGGCAGCAATATCGATGACAGTTACTTGAAGCTAACTGTTGCAGTTGAAATGCTGAAAGCGACTAATGCATGAAATATTGCTATTGTAATAAAATCCACTTGTATGTAGCATCTGTCTTTAAAGGAATGAATAACAGATATCTTCTCTTGAGTGATACAAAAACTGAAATGCCATGTTATATGATTCCGTTTATATGAAAGTCCAAAATGGGGAAATCTATACAAATAAAAAGTTCCTGCAAAAATTGAAAATTTAAAAATTTAAAAAAGAATAATTGCTTAGGGCTGGGAAGGAATGGGAATAAAGAGGTAATAGCTAGATTGATAGTTTAATTATAATATTTAAAAACTGTGAAATAAAATATCATTTCAGATAAGACGTTGTTACCTTTCCCATTCATGCATATGTCATCAAGCCCTTATAATCTTTAAAAATCATGAAATAAAACATCATTTCAAATAAGACTTCTTTTTTCACATTCATGTGTATGTCATAAAGCCCTTATTTGGAACAAAAGCAAATTGTAAATAATTTTAGTCATAAAATTGTCATCTATCTTTTATTTCATGTAACAAATATTGAACAAATTTTTTTAATGCAGGTTTGAAGGAACCCAAAGTTATTAAACTGCCACAGTCCCAAACATGCCTTGAAATTTAAGGAGCAGATTTTACTGTTTTTCTATGGCTAGAGTCACCCCATCTTAGAAAACTGACTGCTATTAACAACACTGAGGGCAGAGGCACAAGGAGGCTATGGAGAAGAACAGATCGATAGAGAATCAGGAGGGGTCTTGCATGGACCCATGATGAGAATTTACCATGAGCCAAGAGTGAACAGGACCAAGAAGAAGGAGAGAGGGAGGAAAGAGGAGAGGAAAGGGGAAAGAGAGACCAAGTCAGGATACTTAGTTTCTAGTCTCAACTTTAGTTTCACGGCTGCAGGCAAGTTATTTTCTTCTGAGCCAGCCCAAAATATAATACAAGCCACATATGTAATTTAAAATTTTCTGGTAGCCATATTTAAAAAGTAAAGAGGAAAAGATAAAATCAAATTTAAGTTGTTTCTATTTAAGCCCAATATATCCAAACTGCTATTTTTAATAATCAATTAACAGCTATTAACGATATATTTCACACTTTTTTCTTACTAAGTACTTGAAATCTGATGTGTATTTTATACTTTTGACATATCTCAATTTAGACTAGCCATGTGTGGCTGCTGGCTAAACTATTGCTCAGAGTAGGTCGGGGCCTCACTCCCCTTCTCTATGAAAAATTTTAAAAGTAGAGGTGTTCTGTGCATTCTAAGTGTCTTCCTGGCTCTGACATTCTGATTCTTACTAAGAGATTTAGAGTGTGTCTAGACAAATTCTATACTCCTACACTTTGTAATCTCTGAACTCCTCTAAGCCAAATTGTAATCATAGATTGAAGGGGGATTATAAAGATTACTATTCTTCATTATCTTTGATCTGTTGGCATCTTTTAGCTAGGAAGACGTAAAGTCAGGAATTAGAGTCAGTGAAATATCTGAGCCATATGGAAGCTGACCCATAAGCTTTCCCCAATTACACAGACATATTACTCACATTAAGCTTTGCTCTGCAACTTCCATTCCAGGTTAGCAAAGCACAATAAAAGCTGAAAACAGACACCACTCTGCCTTTCAATGTCCTCCGTCCACACATGCCCTCTCCATGCAGCCACCCCACATTCTCCTACAGCGGAATCCTTCCTATGCAACTTTACACACCTCTCCAGAATCAGGGGAGGGTTCCCATGTATTTAGCTAAATAGAATCACCATCCAAGCCATTCTGCAACCCAAGAGATAAAACAGAGACTGTACAATCCAGAATCCTCTTCAATTCTGAAATGTTACCAAAATTACTGGTATGAGATGGTCACATTCTCTCTTATGCTTGATTACCATCTAGTATTATGACTCCTAGTGTGACCATAATGTTGCATGTATTTTAATTCTTCCCTACAGGAGGAGGGCTTTTGGCTGCTCTTTTTGTCTTGTCTGGAAACATGCCCTTCTGTCTCATCATGCCATGAAATGTAAAAATAGAGGTATCTCTCAGTCCTCATTACTATGAGAAGTAGGCATCATTCAGTCTAGTCAAATTGGACGAACTTCCTGACATGTCTTGACTTTAGAAGCTCTTTTTTAATGACTTTAGAGGGAATTTGGGAACTATCACTTGTAATAAGGGCAACATGCAGGTCACCACACCTTTATTCCATAAGCATTTGGTGGCCACTTATTCTGTGCCTACTTCTGTGTCACCACACCTTTATTCATAAGCATTTGGTGGCCACTTATTCTGTGCCTACTTCTGTGTTAGGTGTATAGAATGTATAGGTGTGTTAGGTGTACCTACTTCTGTGTTAGGTGTACAGAGATGTATAGAATGACTCCTACCCAACATAATGTCCACTGGGATGCTAATGGAGGTGTGAATAGGAAGGCTTTTCAGCCACAGAGACACATGCATTCGCTCACACACTCAGCATTGATCTCATGTCTCTACCTTGAAATATTATGAAGGGCACCACAGATATATATAAATAACATGATGTGGAGAACAAAGAAAAAATATATAGTCATAAAAGGAAAAAATAATTTAAGTCAGCTCCCAGAGAGTGTACCTTTCCCCAGGGCAGGCAGTATTACCATACTGGTGGAAAGCACTTTGGACTCAGTGGACTAGGCTTGAGTTTTAACATTGGAGGAATCTCATAAGTTCTCTGAACTTGAGGTCTTCTCACTTGTAAAATAAATTGATGATATGTGCTATGTTTTTTTCCCCCAGGTATTCCATGAAACATAAATAACATAAAAATATATTTTTAGGTAGTAATATATGTTTTGAAAGAAAAAAGTTTGGGCATGGTGGCTCACGCCTGTAATCCTAGCACTTTGGGAGGCTGAGGAGGGCAGATCACTTGAGGACAAGAATTTGAGAACAGACTGGCCAACACAGTGAAACCCTGTCTCAACTAAAAATACAAAATTTAGCAGAGCGTGGTGGTGAGTACCTGTAATCCCAGCTACCCAGGAGGCTGAGGTAGGAGAATTGCTTGAACCCGAGAGGCAGAAGCAGTGAGATGAGATCATGCCACTGCACTCCAACCTGGGTGACAGAGTGAAACTCTATCAGAAAAAAAGAAAGGAAAAGAAAGAGAGAGAGAAGAAAGAAAGGAAGGAAGGAAGGAAGGAGAAAGAGAGAGAGAGGGAGGGAGGGAGGAAGAAAGAGAGAGAACAGCTGGTATGCTTGAAACTGGCTATTGTTGAGGTGTTCAGAGGGGGCTGACATTGACATTTAAAGCGAAAGAAGCTGTTCCAAGCCATATAAAGATTGGAGTGGGGAGGACATAAGAAGACTGGGGGAGGTCCCAGGTGTCTGTTGAAACCCAAAGCAGAGAGGATGTAGGGTGTGGAGGAGCTATTGTGAAGGTCCTGCCATCGGAGCAAGCTCAGCATGTTAGAGGCACTGAATGATTATCGTGTGTCTGGAGAAAAATGGGTAAGAACAAACTGTGTCAATGTTTATGACACAGAGGCAGCCAGAAACCAGACCACAGAGGGCATTGTAGGGCCTGGGAAGGGGTTTGGATTTTACTATAAGAGCAAAGGGCGCTTGTCATTATTAAGCCTCAGAAACCCAACTGGATCAAAAGCAGAGGCATTAGGATGTTCCCCATGTTCTCTCTCTGTCTCTCTGTCTCTCTGTCTCTCTCTCTCTCTCTCTTATTTTTACATTCTCTCTCTTCATATGCTCACAATTAAAACCTGCAGATCTTACACTTCCAATAAAGAAGCAAATGATGCCCATTGAGGTTTTATAGAAGGATCCTAAGGGAGGTCCTTGCTAGGGAAAGCAAACCATTTCCAAGTGAAAGGCATAGGAGGGTGGTAAAAGGAGGTGACTCTGAGGAGAAATGCTAACTCCAGAAGCTTTGTGCTTCTGTGGAGAGGGCAGCACATGCTTGGATTTAGGCAGACATGGGTCCAAACACGTCCCAGTTGAGTCAAGCTGGGTAAAGTATCAAGCCACTGTGAGCCACCATCTCATCTGTAAAAATAGTACAGAAATACCTACTTCACAGAGTTGCAGAGATGATGAAAGATGACAGCAAACATAAAGGAGAGGCTGGTCATGCCAGGTAGCCAGATGCACCCCATCGACAAGCCAACAGGCTGTCTTTCTGCTTTAATTACCATAGTCTGCCTCTTTCTGTTCCCTTTTAGCCTGAGAGAATCACTGAATGTCCCTGTTGGACAGTTTAGGGCTGCGGTGGAGGAAGCCAAGATGCTGAGAGCCAATATCTGGCATATTAGCTCATCTTTTGATGGCTTCTAGATTGCCAACTTCTCTTCCCTTTGTTTCCCTTCTGCCTCTGCTGAGTTTGGAAAAACACCTAAGTTTCCCAAGAGGAAGGTGAGAGGAAGGTGGACACTCCCTAACTTCTGTCTGCATTCATTCTGGGCTCCAGAGAATGGTCAATAGTGTTTTCTCTGGGGTCATTCATAAACGTCTCTAATGTTCTCTCGGACTTTTCCCAAACTGTCCCAATCTGGTTGCCTGATACCTGGTTTTGTAGAAACGTTATGTGCCTTTCTCTTCTTTTTCTTTAAAGTGCTGTATTTTTAAAATTATGATGTGACGGGCAGAACTACATAGGTACTTGTTTTTAATGTTTCATAGAAATCCAGGACTTTTGATAGCAGTCCTCTAAGAAGTTAGTTGATAAAGCCCAGTGTTCTGTAATGTTGGCATTAGATGGAGGATTAGATATAAAATTTAAGTCTTCTCAAATGAG
Source organism: Aotus nancymaae (assembly GCF_030222135.1). NCBI lineage: Eukaryota > Metazoa > Chordata > Mammalia > Primates > Aotidae > Aotus > Aotus nancymaae. Next base: position 79,386,537 of record NW_026988450.1, on the reverse strand, counting down.
AAAGGAAATACAGAAGGTGAAAATTCTGTGTCCAAGACCACACAGTTTATTGAATCATAGTCAGAACTAAAGCTGAGGTTTTCTGTCTCCTGATCTGTTGTTCTTTCCCTGCACCTTGCTGCTTCTCTATCTTAAGCATAGTAAAAACAATAAATAATTCTACTTTAAATCCTTTGTAGATTCACTAGTAAAAAACTTGTCACATTATAGCTCCTTAATCAGAGTTGTATGAATGTGTGGGGATAATTCATGAAATGAAGACTGCAAGAAGAAGAATGTTTTGATATTTCAATAGAAATATTCAAATAACTAAGCATATCTGGGACTCATCTAATATCCCTGCAAGGAATTCCCTCTAGGAGTTCACTGGTCTGCTGTTGCTAAAATGTTCTTGAAAGAAAGAGGCAATGACTTGACATTAATGTTACTCCCATTGGTTAGGTAGACGTTTTCTTTTCTCCCATCTTTCTCTACAGGTAGATAAAGAGGGAGGGGGATATGAACAAAAGCACAAAAGTAAAAGTAGCACATGGTTGTCATGGATGGATAATAAAAGATATGGTAGGAAAAAATGCAATCTATTACCTAGAGGATCCTGGAACTCAATCATTTAGAGACAAATCTAGGAAAAACAATGTTGAAAGCAATTTTTGCCCCTGTGATTTTTGAGCTGGATAAAAGAAGTGTTTAAAAATAGAGCCCTTCATTAAAAATTCAAAAGGATGCAAGATATAGTGGAGATTAAAGTGATTTATTGTATGAGAGCAGTTCTGGAAGCTGTTTATTTATAGGCAATTATACACATTCTCAACAGGGACAGTACTAGCCTGAAAGAAGACATGCCCCATACAGCTTCTGGGACAGTTAGAGCCTGTGCATTCTCTAGAGCACTGCTCTTCTTCTAGGCTAAGCCCAGAGGCATGAGGAGCAATGAGATGGACCACTGGGGCTTCCAGGTGCTTTCCTGAACCAGCTTAGACTCCTTTCATGGCATCTCTGAGCTCTTTGACCTGCCACTGACAGCCCCCCGGACCAAGAAAAGAACTTCCTTCCGGAATCACTTTTTACCCCTTTTTAACTTAAGAGATATGAGGTCAACTTAAAACTCTCCAGGACATGGAGTTAGAGAGACATTAAATACTAATGTTAACAATAACTAATGACAGCGACTACTTTTGTAGCAAACACTACATCAACTACTTGGGATTTTAATATCTTTACTGTCACCAGTCAAGGCCACCTCCTCTCCAGCCTGGTTTGCTTTATTGATGCCTCTCTCTTATCTCATTGCTTCTGCTCTTTCCCCTCTGCTGTCTATCTTCACATAGTCAGAACTAGTATTTCAAGGCATAAATCACATTGTATTATGACTGCTTAAAATTCTCAATGGCTTCAGATTGCACACGGAAAAAATCTTACCACTCACTCACCCCATAAATTCCAGCCACATTGGACATAATTTTGTTTCTTAAAATTGATACACATGTACCCCAGAACTTAAAGTTTAATTTAAAAAGGAAAAAAAATGGACACACTTATCCCAAGGTGAAGGCAATTGCTATTGTTCCTCCTTCATGGAAGGTATTACCCCTCCTTGTCCTGCAAATATCAATTCAAAAGCCCCTTCTTCAGGAAGCCTGCTCTGATTGCCCTTTGGCCATCCCATATTTCCTCTTACTTCTTTGTTTGTTGCTTTCTCACAGCATTTATAACCATATGAAATTATCATATGCATGTATTTATTTGTTTGTGCATTATCTCTCTCCATTGCCCCTTCCCTATCCCAATCATGGTCATAAGAATGCAAGCTCCATAAGAGCAGGTCTTATTCAAATCCCCAATGACTAGAACTCTACTCAAAGCCCAAGGTGGGAGATCACAGGGGCCATATTAGAACCAAGTTTGCTTGTGTCCTGCGTTTTCACTGTGATCAGCTTCTATTTACCATCATCTTCACACAAAACAATTTTTAATCCAAACTCAGAGAGCCACACCAACTGAAGCCAGCTTCTTGTGAAGATGGGAGACTCATACACAAGTCTGCCCTGGGTCTGTGTCCCCAACTCGCTGTTTAGTGAACTTGAAGTTAAGGGTGTTGCCTAGTGGAAGATTAAGAGCTAGTTGGTCTTTGCCTCATTATACATAATCTGTGTCACAAAGAAACCCTACAGCAATGACCCAGAAAAGCTTTGAGGGGAAACTTTAAAGATTAATAAGGCTCATTAGAATGACCCAATAATGTAAAAAACAAAGATAGAAAACACATCCTCCTAGAACAGACGGCCTGCTCTGCATTAACCAAAGTGTCTTTCCTAAAAGGTTTCAGTCCTTTGTATGAGTATCCTAGAACATGTGGTCAAGACCACAAACACAATCTTTCCCCTGCATCCCCAAACCAGGCACTAAAATAGAATAAATATTCTCCAATCTCACCTCCTGCAGAATCCTCTGCAGCGAGGAACCCCATGAACCTCAGGGCCTCCTCTGAGATAAAATTCCTCTTTACAAATTGTTTCCCTCAGAATGAGTGGACACAGGATTCATTTCAATGATAGGTCACTCAACAGCCTCTCAGAGACTACTGCTCTTCAGGAGATTCTTTTGATGAGGATAGTTCGTGTTTTCTAAATAACCTTCTTCAGCAACCTAAGAGCAGCTATAAAATATAATAAAGAAATCCTCAAAATGTGGGTGAAGAACAAATAGCATTAACTCAGGTATCTTCAGGTAGACCACTGGCTGCTGTCTTGGAATAGAGCAGTAGAATTTAGAATTAAAAAGAACATTGAAAATTCTCCAATCCCAGCATTTCCCAATGTATGTTAAACTAAACACTGGAAACGCAAGAGGTTATTAAGTGAAAAGGAGGGTTCAGAATAAATTAAGTGAAAAGAATGCTATGTTTTGAACTTCTAATTCCAAACTGACAATGTAATAGAAACCTAGCTTCGCTCCCCCTGGAAGCAAATCAAAATCAGATATATAGTGCTCAGATTCTCACAAGCAACTTCTCATAACTCAAAGATGTGGAAAAGAACTTTTCTGGTCCCACATAGAAAAACCCAGAGCAGATGGTAAAGAGAATCAGAATTCCACACTTGAGATGAGTCTCTCCCACATTCTGCCCAGCACCAAATTCATGGAAAATCTTCCCCCAATTCATGGTTTCTACACTGGAAAAAGTGAGATAGAGATGATCAACCAGCTTTCCTACCATCTCAGATGCCCTGGTAAGAGATCTGTCCTTTCCTTAACCCATAGAAAACATTGTGACTATGTGAAAGAGACATATTCCTGAAGATAGGCAGACTAAGAAAGGAGGTAGGACTACCATCTCTCCAGCTCTGGAAATCCTGCTGTTACTTGGCCAAAACAGTTGCCAAATCAGAGTGGCTGTTGAGTTGCACCATGCTATAGGAATTACATCCTACAGGTCCCCTGGGCATTAACTTCTAGCCAGCCTTGACACACTGCCAGGAAAATCCCTTTGTGAACTCCCCCATTCTTTTTTTTTTTTTTTTTTTTTTTTTTTTTAATTGCATTTTAGGTTTTGGGGTACATGTGGAAAAACTTTGCAAGGTTGTTGCATAGGTACATATGTGGCAGTGTGATTTGCTGCCTTCCTCCCCTTCACCTATATCTGGCATTTCTCCCCATGCTATCCCTCCCCAACTCCCCACTCCCCTCTATCCCCCCCCAACAGACCCCCGTGTATAGTGCTCCCCTCCCTGTGTCCATGTGTTCTCATTGTTCAACACCCACCTATGAGTGAGAACATGTGGTGTTTGATTTTCTGTTCTTGTGTCAGTTTGCTGAGAATGATGGTTTCCAGGTTCATCCATGTCCCTACAAAGGACGAGAACTCATCGTTTTTGATGGCTGCATAATATTCCATGGTGTATATGTGCCACATTTTTCCTGTCCAGTCTATCATCGATGGGCATTTGGGTTGGTTCCAGGTCTTTGCTATTATAAACTGTGCTGCAATGAACATTCGTGTGCATGTGTCCTTATAGTAGAACGATTTATAATCCTTTGGATATATGCCCAGTAATGGGATTGCTGGGTCAAATGGAATTTCTATTTCTAGGTCCTTGAGGAATCGCCACACTGTTTTCCACAATGGTTGAACTAATTTACACTCCCACCAACAGTGTAAAAGTGTTCCTATTTCTCCACATCCTCTCCAGCATCTGTTGTCTCCAGATTTTCTCCCCCATTCTTGACAGGCAGCTCTCTCATTGTTGATTAAAGCCAAGGCAAACCCAGGCTTATGGCACCACCTAGAGCCATAAAGGAGGCAGCAACCTAGCAGTAAAGATTCTGTAAGCAAATATATCCAATAAAAAATGAAACAAGCGTGAAAGAGAAAACTACAATAAATAACTAATCCTTTACTACAAAGACATAGATATATACCCACGAGAAAAAACAGCAAACGGGAAGCCACGACCTCCCTCAAAAGGACAAGCAAAAAGCCAGTGACTAATACTAACAAGACAATGGTAATTTGTGAGTGTTCTGATCAAAAATTCAAAATAGCAGTTTTAAGAAAATTCAATGATTTCTAAGGTAACACAGAAAATCAGTTCAGAAATTTATCAGAGGAACTTGAAAAAGAGATTGAAATAAACCAAAAATTCAAACAGAAATTTTGGAATTGAGAAACACATTTACTGAACTGAAGAATTCATTAGAGGCTCTCAATGGCAGAATGAACCTTGCAGAGGAAAGAAGAAGTGAGTTCAAAGACCAGTCATTCAAAAACACACAGTCAGAGGAGAAAAAAGAAAAATGAAAAGAAATAAAAGACTGCCTACAAGATGTAGAAAATTACCTCAAAAGCTCAAATCAAAGAATTATTGATATTTAAGAGGAAGCCGAGACTGGGTGATGTGGTTCACATCTATAATCCCAGCAGTTTGGGCAGCCAAGACGGGAAAATCAGTTGAGCCCAGGAGTTGGAGTGCAGTGTGGGCAACATAGAGATACCTCAGTTCTGCAAAAAATAAACAGAATTAGCTGGCTGTGGTGGCACAGCCTGTGGTCCCAGCTACTCAGGAGGCTGAGGTGGGAAAATTGCCTGAGCCCAGGCAGTTGAGAATGCAGTGAGCCATGATCAGGCTACTATACCCCACTCCAGTCTAGAAGGCACAGCAAGATCTTGTCTCAAAAAAAGGAAAGAGAGAGAGAGAGAGCTGGAGCTGAGCATGAGCAAGGGAATGTTAATGGGAGTTTTTCAGTCTGAAAAAAGAAACAATAATGTTTAAAAAGAAAACTTTTACTGTATAAAACAGACTGGTAAAATTAAGTGAACAAACCCAGAATGCTCTACTACTGTAATGGTGGTAGCAACCCATTTATAAATCTAGTATGAAGTCCAAAAGATAAATATATCAAAAACAACATTGTAACAACTTGATAAAAGCTAGATAATACAAAAATATAAATTGAGGTAACTAAAAGTCAAAACATGGGGGAAAAGAGTTCAAGCATCAAATTTTGTAGGTGTGTTTTTGCCTTTGTTTCTTGTATTTGTGATCTCAGATAAGTTGTCATCTTTTAAAAGTAACTTGTTATATCTATAAAACGTTTTTGTAAGCCTTTTTATAACCACAGTGCAAAAACATGTAATAGACTCAATAAAAATAAAAAGCAACCAACTAAAATATGCTGTCAGAGAAAAATCATTTAACCATAAAGGAAATCAGTAAGAAGAAAAGAGAGTAGTATCAAAGCAAACAGATAACAAGCAACAAAATGGCAGTAGCAATTTCTTTCTTATCAGTAGTAACACCAAATGTAAACGGTCTCAATTCTTCAATTCAAAGGTATAGAGTGACTGAATAGATAAAGAAACAAGATCCCCTGTACACTGCCTTTAAGAAACGTATGTCACCTGTAAAGACACACATAGATAAAAAGTGAAGGGGTGGAAAAATATATCCTATACACTGGAAGCAAAAAAAGAGCAGGAGTAGATATATATAATTATATCAGATAAAATACATGACCAATCTAAGATTATAAAAAGAGACAAAGAAGACCAATATGTAATGATAAAGGGGCAAATTCATCAAAAGAATATAATTATAAATATCTATGCACTCAACACCAGAGCTCCCAAGCATACAAAGTAAACATTAATAGATCTAAAAGAAGAGATAGACGGCAATACAATAATAGTAAGAGACTTTAATATCCCATTCTCAATAATAAACCAATTATCTAGACAGAAAATCAACAAAGACACAGTAGAGTTACACTACATACTAGACCTAATAGGCCTAAATGACATTTACAGAACATTTCACCCAACTGCTACAGAAATACATTATTTTCATCATCACACAGAACATTCTCCAGAATAGACCATATCTTAGGCCACAAAATAAGTCTGAACAAATTCAGTTAAATAGAATTCATATCAAGTATCTTTTATGACCACAATGGAATAAAGCTAGAAATCAATAAAAAGAGGAACCTCAGAAAATATACAAATGCATGGAAATTAAGCAATATGGCTCTGAACAACAATTGAGTTAATGAAGAAATTAAGAATGAAATTCAAAAATTTCTTGAAACAAATGAAAATGGAAATACAGTATACCAAAATCTATGGGATATAGCAAAAACAGTACTTAGAGGAAAGTTTACAACAATAAATGTCTATGTCAAAAAAAGTAAAAAGACTTAAAATTATCAACCTAATAATGCACCTCAAGGAAGTAAAAAAGCAAGAAGAAACCAAACCCAAAATTAGAAATAAGAAAGAAATAAGGAAGATCAGAGTGGAAATAAAATTGAGGCTAAAAAATGCAATAGACTAGATTAACTGAATGAAGAGTTGGTTTTTTGAAAAGATAAACAAAATTGACAAACCTTTATCTAGACTAAGAAAAAGAGAGAAAATTCAAATAAATAAAATTAGAAATGCAAATGGAGACTTAACATTTGAGACCTCAGAAAATAGCATGAATCATTAGTGACTGTTATGAACAATTACATGTTTAACAAATTGGAAAATCTAGAAGAAATAAGTAAATTCCTGGACATACAAAATCTACCAGTATGAACCATAATGATATACAAAACCTCAACAAACAAATACTGACTAATGAGATCAAAGCCACAAAGAAAAGTCTCCCATCAAAGGAAAGCCCAGGACCTGAGGGTGTTATGGCTGAATTCTACCTAACATTTAAAGAACTAACACCAATTCTACTCAAATGATTCAGTAAAATAGAGGAGGATGGACTACTTCTAGACTTATTCTATGAGGCTAGTATTACCCTGATATCAAAACCAGACAAAGACATATAAAAAAATCATAGGCCATAGGCCAATATATCTTATGAACATTGATGCAAAGATCCTTAATACTAGCAAACCAAATTCAACAATACATTAGAAAGATCATTCATCATGAACAAGTGGGATTTATCCCAGGGATGCAAGAATGGTTCAACATACACAAATCAATCAATGTGATATAGTAACCGAATGGACAAAAACCAAATGATATTTTAATTGATGTTAAAAAAAAACCTCTTTGATAAAATTGAGCATCTCTTCATGTTTAGAAAATAAAACCCTCAAAAAAACTGGGGATAGAAGGTACATGCCTCAACACAATAAAAGCCATATACAACTAGCCCATAGCTAGTATCTTACTGAATGGTGAAAAGCTGAAAGTCTTTCTTTTAACATCTGGAACACAACGAGAATGCCTACTGTCTCCACTGTTATTCAATATACTACGGGAAGTCCTAGATAGAGTAAGCAGACAAGAGAAAAAAATAAAGGGCATCCAAATTAGAAAGAAAGAAGTCAAATTATCCTTGTTTACAGATGATATGATCTTATATTTTGGAAAAACCTAAGGACTCCACAAGAAAACTGGTAGACCTGATAAAAAAAAATTCAATAAAATTGCAGGATACAAAATCAACATACAAATACCAAGTAGCATTTCTACATCCCAACAGTGAACAATATGAAAATAAAATTTAAAAAGTAATCTCATTTACAATAGCCACACATAGAAACAAATACCTAGGAATTAACTTAACCAAAAATGAAAGATCTCTATAATAAAAACTATAAAACAATGATGAAAGAAAAAGAAATGGAAATATATTTCATTTTAATTTATTGGAATAATCTAGATTGTTAAAATATAATACTACTCAAATCAACCTACAGATTCAATGTGATCCCTAACAAAATACCAATGACATTCTTCACAGAAGCAGGAAAAGCAGTCCTAAAATTTATATGGAACCACAAAAGACCAAGAATACCCAAAGCTATCCTATGCAAAAAGAACAAAACTGGAGGAATTACATTACCTGACTTCAAATTATATTACAGAGCTATAATAGCCAAAACAGCATGGTATTGGCATAAAAACAGATACACAGACCAATGGAATAGAGAACCCAAAAACAATTCAACACACCTACAATAAACTCATTTTCAACAAGGTGCCAAGAACATACACTGAAGAAAACATAGTCTCTTCAATAAATGGTACTAGGGAAACTGGATATCCATATGCAGAAGAATAAAACTACACTCCTATCTCTCACTATATGCAAAAATCAAATAAAAATAGATTACAGACATAAACCTAAGACCTCAAACTATGAAACTACTGAAATAAAACATTGGGGAAAATATCCAGGACATTGGTCTGAGCAAAGATTTCTTGAGTAATGCCTCACAAGCACAAGAAACCAAAGCAAAAATGGACAAAGGAGATCACATCAAGTTAAAAAGCTTCTGCACAGTGAAGGATACAATCAACAAACTAAAGAGACAACTCGCAGAATAGAAGAAAACATTTGTAAACTATGCATCTGACAAGGGATTAGTAATCAGAATATATGAGTGATGCAAACAACTCCCTAGAAAAAATCTAATAATCTGAACAAAAATAAGCAAAAGATCTGAATAGACATTTCACAAAAGAAGACATACAAAAGACAAACAGTCATATGAAAAGGCGCTCAAAATCATTGATCATCAGAGAAATGCAACTCAAAACTACAATGAGATATTGTCTCACCCCAGTTAAGATGACTTATATCCAAAATACAGGCAATAATGAAATGCTGGCAAGGATGTGGAGAAAAGGGCAACCTTGTACACTGTTGGTGGGAATGTAAATTAGTACAATCACTAACACTATGGAGAACAGTTGAGAAGTTCTTCAAAAATTTAAAAATTGAACTGCCATTTGATTTAGCAATCCCCCTGCCAGGTATATACCTAAAAGAAAGGTAATCAGTATATTGAAGGTATATCTGCACTTATATGTTTGTTGCAGCTCTGTTTACAATAACTGAGATTTGGAAGCAACAGATGTCTATCAATAGATAAATACAGAAAATATGGTAGATATATACAATGGACTACTATTCAGCCATAAAAAGAATGAGATCCAGTCATTTTCAACAACAAGGATAAAACTAAAGATCATTACATTAAGTGAAATAAGTAAGGGACAGTAAGACAAATAACACATGTTCTACTTATTTGTGAGATCTGAAAATCAAAACAATTGAACTCATGGATCTAGAGAGTAGAAGGATGGTGACCAGAGGTGTAGCTGAGTGGGGGATGGAGATGGTTCATGGATTAAAAAAAAAATAGAAAGGCTGTCTAAGACCTACTGTTTGATAGCACAACAGGGTGACTATCATCACTAATAATTTAATTGCACATTTTCAAATAACTTGAATGTAATTGGATTGTTTGTAGCCCAAAGGATAAATGCTTGTGGGGCTAGATACCCCATTCTTCATGATGTGCTTATTTCATATTGCATACCTCTATCAAAACATCTCATGTACCCCACAAATAGATATACCTACTATGTACCCACAAAAGTTAAAAATAAAAGTATTTTTTAAATGTGGCACATATACCCCCCCCCCATAGAATACTATGCAGCCCCTAGAAAGAATGAAATCACAGGTTTTACAGCAACATGAATGCAGCTGGAGGCCATTATCTTAAGCAAATTAATGTAGGAACAGAAAACCAATACCAGATGTCCTCATTTTTATGTGGGAACTAAACATTTGGTATTCATGAACATAAATATGGCAATAGTGACACAAGAGACCACTAGAGGCAGGTGAGAGGGAGTTGGGTAACGTTTGAAACATTGTTGGGTACTATGCTCAATACCTGATTGATGGAATCATTTGTATCTCAAACATCAGCATCATACAATATACTCATGTAAGAAACCTGCACATGTACCACCTGCATCTAAAATAAAAGTTGAATTTATATATAAAAAAGCAGGACCAAATGAGTAAGTAAATAAATAGAAAGGGGCTTTGTAAACTACAATATGACATTCATTGTTTGGCCAACGTACTGTTAGTGATAGTCCACCATGCATCCTGTCTTTTGCAAGGCCTATGTCAGGAAGATTAAGTCCTGGCAGAGACACCCCAAATAGTCTCAGATGCCACAATGGATGTAACCAGGAAGGCAAAAACTTCTCACACGTAAGCAAAGAAACTCCTTCCAACAAAGAAAAACTGTGAAACTCAGGGCCTGGATGACAGTCTGCCAATGCAAAGGGGAAACAGAAAAGAGGATCAGTGTTTTCCTGGTGAGGAGTACAAGACTTCTGTTCATGACATGCAGTGGAACGTGGCATCTGGTACGAAGAGGAGGAGAGGCATGGCATTTGTCCTAATGTGAGATGAATCCACGCCAGGAACAACGAATGTCTCCCCAGGTGGAAAATGTCATCTCAGGAGCAGTGACAATTCCCCATACTGAATGGGGACTTGTCAACAGCAAGGACAGGGAGGAAAGACAGCCGGTGACATCTCTTCTTTTGACTCTAACAAACATTCTGTAGCTTTTCACTTGCAGATGAGACAGGAAAGAGAAAACTGGTCATAATTGAGCTCTTGCTGTAAGCCAGGTACTCTCACTTGGCAAATATTTATAGAGCTCCGAATATGTTTATAGACATAGACTTAGTCATATTAGTATATACAAAACACACAAATATCACTGCCCATGGTGGGAGTGACTTCATGTTGTGGGGGGTAATATACAATTAAAAATAAAAAAAACTAAATGAATACATTTTCTACCTCATTAAAAAGAGGCTAGGTGTTATTAAAAAACAACACAACACAGGGGAATCAAGAGGACTGGGAAGAGAACTGCTGTATTTGGTGGTCCCATTAGGTTTCATTGAGAAGGTGAAATCTGAGCAAAAACTTGAAAAAGGTGGAAAAATGAGCCATTCAACTACATGAAAAAGAGGGAGTGCTGGGCAGAGGGACAGCTGGTGCAAAGGTCCCACAGCAGCTGCTTGTGTGGGCAAATCAAGGGACAGTGAGGAATCAAGATGGCCAGATCAGAAACTGCAAGGCCAGAGAGACAGCAGAGGGCTGAGGTCAGAGAGGGCATGAGGGGCCACTTCACAGAGGCCCCATTGGTCATTGTGAAGGTTTGTTTCATGTTGAATGAAATGGGGAGTCATTGCAGGATTTGAGAAGTGACATGATCTGACTTAAGATTTTGAAATATCACATTGTCTTCTCTCCTGAGAACCAACTATAGACATAACTCATTTTATGTTGCTTCTTTTCATGGCTGTTCACAGAATTGTGTTTTTTACAAATTGAAGGTTTGCAGCAATCTTGTGTGGAGCAAGTCTATCAGCACCATTTTTCCAATAGTATATGCTCACTTTCTGTCTCTATGTCACATTTTGGTGATTCTTGCAATAGTTCAAGATTTTTAAAATTAATATTATATCTGTTATGGAGATCTCCAATTAGTGACCTTTGCTGTTACTATTGTAATTGTTTTGGGATGCCACTAACCACATCCATATAAGACAATGAACAGAATCAATAAATGTTATGTGTGTTCTGACTGCTCCATCGATTGGTTCCTTCCCCGCACACAGACATCTCTCTTCCTCTTCCCGGGCCTCCCTATTCCCTGAGACACAACAATCTTGAAATGAGGCCAATAATAACTCTAAGATGGCCTATAGCTATTCAAGTGAACAGAAGACTCTCATGTCTTCTCTTTAAACAAAACCTAGAAATATTTCAACTTAGTAAGGAAGGCATGTAAAAAGCCAAGATGGGCTGGAAGTCGGGTCCCTTGTGCCAAACAGTCAACTAAGTTGTCAATGCAAAATAAAAGTTCTTGAAGGAAATTAAAAGTGCCACTCCTGTGAATACACAAAGGATAAGAAAGCAGAACAGCCTCATTGCTGATATGGAGAAATTTATGGTCTGGGTAAAAGATCAAACCAACCACAACATTCCTTTTAGCCAAAACTTAATCCAGAACAAGGCCCTAACTCTCTTCAATTCTATGAAGACTGAGAGAGGTGAGGAAGCTAAAACAAAAAAACAAACACACACACACAAAAAACTTAAAAGCTAGACGAGATTAGTTCATGAGGTTTAAGAAAAGAAGGTGTCTTCATAACATAAAAGTACACGGCAATGCGTCAAGTGCCAATGGAGAAGCCACAGCATGTTCTCCAGAAGATCTAATTAAAATAATTGATTAAGGTGCCTACACTAATAACAGATCTTCAATGCAGACAAAACAGCCTAATACTGGAAGAAGACGTTATGTAGGACTTTCATACCTAGGGAAGAAAAGTCAATTCTTGGCTTCAAAACATCAAAGGACTGGCTGACTTTCTTATTAAGGGCTAATGCAGCTGGTAACTTTCATTCAATGCCAATACACATTTACCATTCAGAAAATTGTAAGGCCCTTAAGAATGATGCTAAGTCTACTCAGATTCTGCTGTATAAATGGAAAAACAAGGCCTGGCTGACTACACATCTGTTTACAGCTTGGTTTACTGAATATTTTATGCTTATTGTTGAGATCTATGGCTCAAAAAAGAAAACACTCCTTTCAAAACATTACTGGTCATTGACAATGCACCTGGTCATCTAAGGGCTTTGATGGATATGTACAAAGGAACTAACTTTTTTTCATGTATTTTAACACAATATCTGTTTACAATCCATGGATTTAGGATCAAGTCTCAAATCTTATTATTTAAAAATTACATTCTGTAAGGCTGTAGCTACCATAAGGAGTGATTACTCTAATGCTTCTGGGCAAAGTAATTTGATAACCTTCAGGGAAGAATTCAGTGTTCCAGATGCCATTAAGCACATTCATGATTCATGGGAGGAAGTCAAAATATCAACATGAGCAGGTGTTTGGAAAAAGTTGATTCAAATCCTCACAAATGACTTTGAGGAGTTCAAGACTTCAGTGGAAGAAGACCCTGCAGATATGATGGAAATAGCAAAAGAACTAGAATAAGATGTGAAGCCTGAGGCCAGGCACAGTGGCTCACTACTGTAATCCCAGCACTTTGGGAGACCCAGGTGGGAGGATTGCTTGAGCTCAGGAGTTCGAGACCACCCTGGGAAACATGGTGAAATCCCATCTCTACAAAAATTAAAAAAAAAAAAAATTAGCCAGGTGTGATGGTGCACAGCTATACCCCCAGCTACTTGGAAGAATGGCTTGAGCCCTGTAAGTAGAGGTTGCTGTAAGCCAAGATCATACCACTGTCTCCAGCCTGGGTGACAGAGCTAGACCCTGTCTCAAAAACAAACAAACAAGCCAAAAAAACAAATCCTGGAGCCTGAAGATGTAACTGACTTGCTGCAATCCCATGATAAAACCTAAATCAATGAGGAGTTACTTCTTATGGATGATGGGGGAGAAAGTAAGTGGCTCCTTGAGATGCGATCTACACCTGGTGAAGATGCTGTGAACATTGCTGAAATAACAAGAAAGGATTCAGAATATTACATAAACTTACTGAATAAAGCATCATCAGGGTTTAATATTGACTGCAAATTTGAAGGAACTTCTACTGTGCGTAAAACAATATCAAACAGCATCACATGCTACAGAGAAATCTTTGGTGAAAAAATTTTTTAAAAACAGTCCATCAATGCTGCAAATGTCATTGTCTTATTTTGAGAAATTGACACAGCCACCTCAACCTTCAGCAACTACCACCCTGATCTGTCTGCAGCCATCCACATCAACTCAGGACCCTCCACCAACAAAATGATTGTGACTTGAATGCTCAGATTATCATTATATATTTTAGGAATAACGTACTTTTAATTAAGGCATGTATAAATTTGCTTTTTAGACACAATGCTAGTGCATACTTAATAGACTACAGTATTGTGTAAACATGACTTTTATATGCACTGAAAAACCAATAAATTTCTGTTACCCACCTATTGAGATGTTTGCCCTATTACGGTGGTCTGGAACCAACCTGTAATCCTAGGTGTGTGTATTTACAGGCATCATTTTCAAGGTAGGAAGAGTTGTGAGGAGGCTATCATAATAACTGAGGTGAGAGACTGTGACTTTGGCCATGATGATAGCAGTGGAGTTCATAAAAAATGATTGGATTCTGGTTGTGTTTTGAAGGAGGTGACAATGAGATTTTCTTATTTATTACATGTGAGATATGAAAGAAAGATAAGAATGGAAGATGACTCCAAGGGCTTGGCCTGAGCAACTAGAAGGATAGAGAGGCTATTAACAGAATATAGGTAAGGCGATGCATGGAACAACTTTGTAGGAGAAGATCAGCAATTCAATGTTAGATATGTTTTGAGATTAATCTAAGATGTTCAAGTAGAGATGTCACAGAGTAGGTTGTTTATATAAGCCTGGAGTTTTAGGGAAGAGCCTAGGATGGAAATATTAATTTGCCTAACTTATATTATCTCATGTAGTCTTCATCACGACCCTTCAAGATATGTAGCATTCCCTCTGGTTTATTCAAAAGTAGTTGTGACTTACTCATGATCACATAATTATGAAGATACTAAATGAAATTTTGAATTCCTGTCTCCTCCAAATTTCATACCTTTTGAAAGCAAATTCTTCAAGAGAAATATATTTCCTTTTTTTCCCTCCTTTTTTTCTTTTAGTTTCATTCCTGTGACCTGGTTTATAGAAAGATCAATATAGAATTGTAGAGGAATACGCTTAGAAAGACTACACAGATATTGGTTAGGCTTAAAGACAGTCAGAAGACACTTGAAAATGTTGAATCCAAAATGAGGACTTAGAAAAGATAGAGAAGCAACAAGAGAAGGGCACTCAAAGAAAAATGGGGAAGTTGACAGAGAAGGTCACTGGCAGTCATGGAGACATCGTGAATACAAGAGATATCAATAGAGTCACTGTCAACCTTATTAGATGCATCACTGCCATTTTATTTCTAGTACATATATAACAACATATGTATCCCAAGTGCATTTGTAAATTGAGCACATGTATTCCCGGTGCATACGGATCCCAGTGGTCATAAGTGTCCATTTACATCTTTGTCCTCATTAGGTTTTGAGCTCCTCAAGGACTAGAACTTTCTGTGTCTTACTCACCTTTGTAACTTCAGCACCCTGTATAATGCCTGGCTCAGAATCGTGTAAGACAAAATGAATGAATGGGCAAATGCTAGACACAGAAGAATTTGTCCCTAGATCTTCCAGAGGGGATCTTCTGGAAAGAAAAAATATTAATTTGAGCAAAAATTAAGCATTTTGTTTTCACTTCAACATGAAGGGTAGCAGATTTCTGTGGACATCTATTTGCATATCTTTTTCTTAAATAGGCACACCAATTTACATACATTTCTATGTTCAATTCAAAGAAAGTTGCTTTCAGTATGTAAATTACTTGGCACATTGAGTTCTTTTCTTCTTTTCATTTTCTTTCATTTTTCCTGTTTCCTTTTCATACTTAATAAGTATATTTTATGCAAATTATCTCCATACTTTGATAGGGCCTTTCAGTGTACTGTATTATTTTAAATGAAAACTATAATTATGAATGTATTATGTGTATAAGTTTAGTATACATATAATGTATATTTTGAATTTTTATTAACCAGAAAAATCACATCTTTACATTTTAGTATAAAAAATACTTTATTCGTAATCTCCTCCCTCTAAAGCATAACATTTTATATACGGAGAATCCTGATTCAAGATTTTTTGGTCCAGCTCTGTCACTAACCATCTCTATAACCTGAAGCAAGTAATCACAGCTATGTAAATCCCAATTTATTCTTTGAAAACATGGAAAGGCTGAGATTCCAAGACCATTTCCTAGTTTAAGATTTACCTACAAGCATTCGTTGCACATCTAGCAGCTAGTACAAATCTCCTGGAGACACACAACCTCAGAGACACAAGACAGAAAGCAGTGTCACTTCCCAAGAGGCACATTGGGCTAGTTGGGGAGTACTGATGAATATGGGGGACGTGAAATCATTTCCAGAGAAAAATAGAGGAAGCAACTGAAGGCATGCACAGGAAAGAAGTCTAAGCAGTGGGCAAATCAGTGGTCCCTAGGAGCAGCATACAGTAGTTCCCCTTTGTATCGGTCTGTTCTCACATGGCTAATAAAGACATCTGAGACTGGGTAATTATAAAGGAAACATGTTTAATTGGCACAGTCTTACATGGCTAGGGAGGCCACACAATCATGGTGGCAGAGAGCGAGAAGGAGCAAGTCACATCTTACATAGCAGCAGGGAAGAGAGAATGAGAACCAAGCAAAAGAGGTTTCCCCTATAAAACTATATGATCTTGTGAGATGTATTCAATACCACGAGAACAATATAGGGGAAACTGCCCCTATGATTCAATTACCTTACACTGGGTCCCTCCCACAACATGTGGAAATTATGGGAGCTACAGTTCAAGATGAGATTTGGGTGAGGACACAGCCAAACTGTATCACCCTTTATCCATGGCTTTGCTTTCTGTAGTTCCCATTACCCCAGGGATATCACAGTAAAACATTTTGAGAGAGAAAGAGACACACACAATTCACATAACTTTTATCACAGTATTTAATTATAATTATCCTATTTTATCATGGCTGTTAATCTAATGCTGTACCTAATGTATCAATTAAACTTGATCATATGGATAAGAAAAAAGAAAATATAGGGTTTAGTACTATTTGTGCCTCCATGCAACCACTAGAGGTTTTGGAAGATACACTCTTCAGGGATATATAAATCTCCCCTTCAAGGGACACTTCTGTATACCCAAATGATACTAGGAACTCTTTGCTTGTTTTGTGTTGTTTTTAGGTTCCATTCCTGAGCTCATTAATATCAAGGTGCAATCCTTTCCTTAATAGATTTACACTGAGAAAACAAGAAAGTGTTTCATCTCCCAAGAAAGGCCACCTGCAAAAGTTCTCTCAGTGTAGAATTTCCCTTATTCACAGGGAATAGAATGTTGCATAAATTGTCCCCAATCCCAGAAGTCAGTGATGTAGAGATGGCGATCTCTGCCTAAAGACTTGCCATTTAAATAACACACAGCAGTGTCTACCAAGCAACTTATACTAATGTTGCAGGCAGGTAATTTATCCACTCACTCACTCAGTTCTTTAACACTTACTGAGCTCCTGCTGTATGACAGCCACAGTCAAGGAAACATGAAATATACAGATGTATCAAATAGAGGAGTTAACAGCCTCATCAGATCCAACACTCCTATCTTATTACAAATAAATCTAATGACTCCTTTAGAAATGAAGTTTATGTATAATAATATAGCCTACCATTATACTTAATTTTTAAAGTCAGTAAAAAGTCCATATATTCTCTAAGTCTAGCATAAAGGAGAATTACGCTAAGAGATGTGATGGTGGTAGGTGCTTACTCTTACTTATAAGAAAAATGTAAAGATTGTTTCAAAGCAAGGCAGTTTTTAACCAACTATTGCTGACCTTGTTTCTTTCTGTTTGATATTTGTAACTAAGAGCTATAGGGATAGCTATGCTGTAGTAGATGGTTTGGGATTTTTTTTATTAGAAATGCTGAACCAGTAAGTATAATGCAACTATTCCAAAATAAAAACAATCCAAAATTTGAAACACTTCTGGTTTCAAACATCTTGGATAAGGGGTACTGAACCTGTAGTTGATTAAAGTCAGGATGCTTTTGTCAAAGGAGGTTATATCAGGGTCCTGGCCAATTAGCACAGGCAAATGGGGTAAATAAGGAAAATTAATAAGGAGAATATTTTTAAAGATGTGAGAAGATTAAGGGAAATTGACAGAAATGATGAAGCCCCCCCTGGGGTAAAAAACAACAGGAGGCATTGCACCCTAAGTGGAAGGGGGGAAAAGCAGTTACAAGAATCCAGGCACAGTAGCTGGAGCTGAGGGTACCTGGAGAAAATAATTCTGTAATGTTTGCTTAGAAATAAACAGGCAACTCAAGGCCTGGGAGAGAAGAATCGAGGGGAATTGACACAAATGCAGCCTCCTCCTTCTCTATATTTCCTGCCAGTTTCCCTCATTGGTCAAACCCAACCAGAAGTTGGATAGCAAAGAGCTCAGTTGATGCACTCTACAGAAGTCAGCTTCCTAGGACACCAAGCCAGTAGAAACTGGATCTCTAGGGACAAACAGGACACATCTAGGGAAGGGCTGAAGGAGACCTCTAGAAACTGAAGGTGACCTCTGACCAACAGCTCACAAGAAATTGAATGCTGTCAACAACTACATAAGCTTGGAAACAGATCCTTCCCCAGTTGAACCTCAGATGAGATGCAGTCCTGGCTGATACTTTGATTCAATCTTTGTGAGACTCTGAAGCAGAAGATCCAGCTAATCTATGTCGAGACTCTAGATCCACAGAAACTGAGAAAATAAATAATAAATGCTAATTCTTTCAAACTACTAAGTTTAGGATAGTCTGCTTTGCAGCAATAGGAAACGAATTCACCACCCCTAAACACGATGAGTCTGAAACTGCTCTACCAGCGTAGCCTGTGCTCTGTCTCTCAAACCTTCTGAGCTGTGCTTGTCCTGATTTGCTGTTTCCAAGAGAGCCACTACAGAGATCTCAACAATGGGAAAGAAAAGGGAGAGACAAAATAACCTTTGGGATGTGTACCAGGAACTAGACAGACAGTGGTTCATAAGACACAATCCTTGGTATTAGAGACTTCAGGTGGACAGTCTAAAAATATCAGTTAAATACTATTCTGTTTCAGGCCCGGTGCTAGATATTTGGGGAGATAGAAGCAAACAGTTGATATGTACCTTGTCCTAGTGCAACTTAGATCACCACAGTGATAATAGTCAGGTAAAGAAACAATAATAATACAGGCTAACAACTGCCTCAGTAAGTCAACAGCAGGCTGTGTGAGCATAGCTATTCCAAAAGAAGTGTTGCTGCTCCCATTTTACAGATGCAGAAACTGAGGCTTGGAGAAACTGTAAACTTCATTAAACTAACTCCAGCAGACAATGCCAGACACTGATTTAATCCTCTCTGGGGGAATGCATAGTGCCTGCTTCTGCAGTCACCTTACTTTCAGTCAGAGAACTTTAAGCAGGAGAGGGATGGGATCTGATCCATTTTTTGATGTGCTCCTAGCTGTGGTGTTGATATGGCTTTGCTGTGTCCCCACCCAAATCTCATGTTGAATTGTAGTTCCCATAATCCCCACACTTCATGGCAGGATCCTGGTGGGAAGTAATTGAATCACAGGCATGGTTACCTCCATACTGCTGTTCTCATGATAGTCAATGAGTCCTCATAAGATTTGATAGTTTCATAAGGAGCTTTTCCTCTTTGCTCATTCTTCTCTCTCCTGTTACCTTGTGAAGAAGGACATGGCTACTTCCCCTTCTGCAATGACTATAAGTCTCCTGAGGCCTCCCAGCCCTGTGGAACTGTGAGTCATTTAAACCTCTTTCCTTTATAAATTAATCAGTCTCAGACATGTCTTCATAGCAGTGCAAGAATGGACTAATACAGGTGTAATGAAAGATCAGCATTATGATATGACCTTGGGTGGAGACATCACCTAGAAAGACAGTGCAGAGGTCCAGGGTAGAAATGTTTTCCAGGGTTCTCATTGCAAAACTCCAGAAGGTGCCATTCATAATCTGGAGGGTGGATTTTAAAATCACTTTAACAATTAAGGAAATAGAAGTGGTAGAAGGTTAAGAATATATTCAAGAATCCAATTTATACAGACAAGGACTTAAACAGCCAGGACTCCAAAGCAGGTGTCTGCCTCCATCTTGCAGGATTTCCCGATGTTTCCTTGTATCTCTTTGTTTTTGTTTTCCTGTTGTTTTTGTGGTAAGAACACTTTGGGAGGTGTCGGTTTTGTCTGCTACCTTAAGTGTGGTGATGATATCACAATGGTATCACCATATGGTGATGCATATGTCCAAGCGCATCAAATTTTACACATGAAATATACACAGTTCCTTCTGTATCCATTATAATTTGAAAGAGCTGATTAAAAAAATTAAAAACCTCAGAATTTGCCCTCCCCTCAGGTAGAAACCTTAAAGATTCACTTAAGTACATTTTATTAAAAATTAATGAAAGCATTAAAATCTTGATTATCCTGAAAAGATACTGAGGCCTAGAAAAGTGGTGACCTTTTTACCAAGTCACAGATAAGCAAGAGAGACAATGAAGCAGAATTTTCATACTCTACAGGCATCTGGTCAAAATCTACTTGATCATTATGGTTCTTCTATCAACTCTGAAATACCTCCAGGAATAGCTAATAAGAAAATGAGCACACTTCAGTGAGTGGGACCTTGAGAGCTTGGGAGGGAATTACGTAAAATTAGCATTATTAGAGGCAAAATTATTACCTGAATTAGCTTTTGTTTTCAGGATATCTAGGGTCCCTCCTGAATAAACTTCTAGAAAATAAAAAATGGCAAAAGCCCATCCTGGTGCTGACCTTGGTCCTCTCACAGTTACTCAATTAGGAGAAATTCTTATTGAGTATCTAGGAAGAATTCAGCTCTGTGTTGGTACTGAAGGAAAAAAAGAGAGGCTCTGGGATATGAGAAGGTAGCAATGGAGAAAGAGAAGAGTGTAACCTTGAGGCCTGAAAAATGAGGGACCTTGGGAAAGTCATCAAACCTCTTTTTCAACTTCTTGGGCAAGTTATTTTCTTTTTATGTATTTATTTGTTTTTAATTATTTAATTATTATTATTATTAAAGATTCAGGCTACATGTGCAGGATGTGTAGGTTTGTTACATAGGTAAACATGTGTCATGGTGGTTTGCTGCACCTAACAACCCATCACCTAGGTATCAAGCCTAGCATGCATTAGCTCTTTTCCCTAATGCCTTCCTCCCCCGCCCTCACACAACAGGCACCAGTGTGTGTTGTTCCCCTCCTTGGCCTCATGTGTTCTCATTATTCAGCTCCCACTTATAAATGAGAACAAGCGGTATTGGGTTTTCTATTCTTGCCTTAGTTCGCTGAGGACAATGGCTTCCAGCTTCATCCATGTCCCTGCAAAGGATATGATTTCATTCTTTTTATGGCTGCATAGTATTCCATGGCATATATGTACCACATTTTCTTTATCCAGTCTATCATTGATGGGCATTTTGGTTGATTCTATGTCTTTGGTATTGTGAATAGTGCTGCATACATGTACATGTATCTTCATAATAGAATGATTGATATTCCTTTTGGTATATGCCCAGCAATGGGTCTGCTGGGTCAAATGGTATTTCTGGTTCTAAATCTCTGAGGAATCACCACACTGTCTTCCACAGTAGTTGAATTAATCTACATTCCCACCAACAGTGTAAAAGCATTCCTATTTGTCTGCAACCTCACCAGCATCTGTTTCTTCACTTTTTAATCATTGCCATTTTGACTGGCATGAGATAGTATCTCACAGTGATTTTGATTTGCATTTCTCTAATGATCAGTGATGTTGAGCTTTTTTTCATATGTTTGTTGGCCACATGCATATCTTTTTTTGAGAAACATCTGTTCATATTTTTTGCCCACTTTTTAATGGGATTGTTTGCTTTTTTCTTGCAAGTTTGCTTAAGGTCCTTGTAGATTCTGGATATTAGACCTTTGTCAGATGGATAGATTGCAAAAATTTTCTCCCATTCTGTAGGTTTTCTGTTTGCCCTCATGGTAGTTTTGCTTGCTGTGCAGAAGCTCTTTAGTTTAATTAGATCCAATTTGTCAGTTTTTGCTTTCGTTGGAATTGCTTTTGGCTATTTCATCATTAAATCTTTGCCCATGCCTATGTCCTGAATGGTATTGCCTAGATTTTCTTCTAGGGTTTTTACAGTTTTGGATTTTACATCTAAGTTTTTAATCCATCTTGAGTTAATTTTTGTATAAGGTGTAAGAAGGGATTCACTTTCAATTTTCTGTATATGGCTAGCCAGTTCTCCCAGCACCATTTATTAAATAGGGAGTCAGTTCCCCATTTCTTATTTTTGCCAGGTTTGTCAAACATCAGATGGTTGTAGACGTTCAGTTTTATTTCTGAGTTCTCTGTTATGTTCCATTGGTCTATGTGCCTGTTTTGGTAACACTACCATGCTGTTTTGTTTACTGTATCCTTGTAATACAGGTTGAAGTTGGGTAGGGTGATGCCTCTAGCTTTGTTCTTTTTGCTTAGGATTATCTTGGCTATACGAGCTCTTTTTTTATTCCATATGAATTTTAAAATAGTTTTTTTTCTAATCTGGGGCAAGTCACTTAGCTCAATGATGTTAGGAAAGTCAACTAACCTCTTTGAAATTGATTATTCTCACCTGTCAAATTGGGATAATTATTCTTACTTAGTAGCGTTGGTTGTTCTAAGTAGGACTGAATTATGCAATGTACCTAGAATGGTAACACATAGCAGTCATTGAAAATATGTTCATTTTCTTTCCCACTCCACCATTCCCAAGTCCTCGGCTGTAAGAGAACATGACATGATTAAGAAGATAATGGTTCCACAGAGGAAAAAAAGCTTAATAAATAATTATAGCAAGAGTCCTAGATGAATCGGTTGATCCCTATCTGACTACTATTTGCATCACAGGAGGTCAGTCAGTGGGCTTTCCTGTACCCTTGAAAACCTGGTGCATTTCCTTCAGCTCTCTCAACACCAGAGCCATCACCTCTCAAACTCTGTGCCTTTCTCAAAGATTTTCTCCTAATTTCAAGACAATTGCATTTTCTTGATCTCTTTCTCATCTTGGGCTCTGCCCTCCTCCAGTGTTGCTTCTGGCCAGCCCTACGTCTACTCCAGCTTCTTTTCAGTGTTTGTCCCAACACTGTTAAACTATGATAGTGCACAGAAATGCCTCTCTAGGCCCTCTCTCCTACTCCTGTCCCTCCTAGTTAGCCCATCTCTCCCTACTAGGAAATTCTAGTTCTTCTATCTCTATGATCTGCCCTACTCCCCTACCATCCTCTCATGTCAGGACAGACTATCTGAAAGAAGTTCTGAGTAACAAAAGTTTCTTACCCCAACTACACATTATTATTTTTTTTACTTTTACTGCTACAGTTGCTGCTCCTAATTTCAACTGTATGCTGCTTGTTTGAGGACATAAAAGGTCAAAGAGCACAGGCTCTGGAACATGCCACCTGAGTTCAAATCCTGGTTCTGCCACATGGTGATCTGGGACAGTAATTTAATCCATCTGAATGCCTCCATTTTATTTGTTTATTTCTTTAAATGTGTAATTTTAGATATTTTTAACTTTTAAGTTCTGGGTTACAAGTTCATGTTTGTTACATAGGTAAACTTCTGTCATGGAGTTTGTTGTACAAATTATTTCATCACTTAGGTATTAAGCCACTATAGTACCAATTAGTTATTTTTCCTTATCCTCTCCCTCCTCCCACCCTCTACCTTCCAAAAGTCCCCAGCCTGTGTTGTTTCCCTCTGTGTGTCCCTATGTGTTCTCATCATTTAGCTCTCACTTATAAGTGAGAACATGTGGTATTTGGTTTTTTGTTCCTGTGTTTGTTTGCTAAGGAAAATGTCCTCCAGCTCCATCCATGTCCCTGCAAAGACACGATCTCATTCTTTTTCATGGATGCATAGTGTTCCATGGTGTATCAATGGTAGACTGGATAAAGAAAAATGTGGTACATATACACCATGAAACACTATAATACACCATGAAACACTATATCAGTCCATTCTCACACTGATAATAAAGCTATACCAGTACTGGGTATTTTATAAAGAAAAAGAGATTTAATGAACTCACAGTTCCACATGGCTGGGGAAGATTCACAGTCATGGCAGAAGGTGAAGAAGGAGCAAAGCCAAGTCTTACATGGCAGCAGGCAAGAGAGCATGTGCAGGGGAACTGCTTTTATAAAACCATGAGATCCCATGAGACTTATTCTCTATTAGGAGAACAGCTCAGGAAAAAATTTGCCCCCATAATTCAATTATCATCCACCTGGTCACTCCCACAACATGGGGATTATGGGAACTACAATTCAAGATGAGACTTGGGTGGGGACACAGTCAAACCATATTAAATATTATGCAGTCTCCATTTTAAAACAGGGATAATAACAAAATATATCTCCTAGGGTTGCTGTGAGGATAAAATGAGTCAATCTATGCTAAATCCTTTAAAATAATTTCTGGAACATAAGTGCCAAGTGCATATTACTTATACGTATCATTTGGAGTCAGAGAGATGAGGACTTTTTTGCCTAATGCAGCTCACATAACATCTCCAAGTCCCTCTTTCATTATCTATAAAACAGGGATATTTGATGCCTACCTTGAAGGTTGTAGTAGAGCCTGGCACTTCAAAGGTACTCACTATATTGTCATTTTCTTTCTTAGTTTAAAAACTTCGTTAATGTTGTATGAAAACTTTTTGCCTATATTGAACTGCAGAAGCACTGTAACATCATCTTGATGTTTTCTTAGTGAAATATGCAAAAGTACTAACCTCTGATTTCAAACTAACCTCCAATTATTGTTCTCTCATTTTCTTTTATCTTATAGCTTCTCAAACTGAATAAAGCAATTTGATTTTCCTAAGTTCTAACCATCTAAACCATGCTGGACTCAAGGTGGATGGAGTAATTTTCATCCTCATCCAATATAATGGAGAAAATAGACGAGTAAGTACAAATGAAGTTTGACTATTTCCAGTGATTTTACCTCTGCCAAAGCTTCCAAAGAAGCTCCCATGCATCAAGATTGATATTTATGGGGATGGGGCAAGAGCCATGGCCCAGTTGACCTTCACTCTAGTGTGACACACTGTTTGCACTCTGAGCCAGTGTGCTTATCTAGAAAATGGGGGGAATAGTAGCTACCTCATGCTGTTTAATGGAATTAAATAATTCATTTAATATGCTTAATATTGTGCTTGAGATGATAATGTTTGGAATTATTTTGATGATGATGATTTAAGTTTTCCACAAAGACTTCAATAATCAAAGAAAAAAGCTTTTCTTACCCTCTAGGCATCTTCACAAGCCCTTTCTGCAATTCTGTCATTTTTAAAACTTGCATTCTGGGGTGTAAAGTCTGACTCCTACTAAAAAGTGAGAAAATCCCTCAAAGTGAACTTCACAAGCTAAAGTTAAAAATAGGCTTGCCAGTCAGACAAGGAAAGACTACACAGAGAATCCCAGACCCTCAATCCCCCAAAACAGAAGCTCCATTCAGGGCTGGACTAGCAGTCTAGCAAGGAGTATGGTGGCAATCGTGGTTTCCTAGGGATGACATAAGGTACTAGCACACACTGGGTGGCTTAAGACAACACAAATGCTCTCTCTTAGATCTAGAGGCCAGAATCTGAAATTGAGGTGTAAGAAATCCTTTCATACCTCCTGCTAGGTTCTGGTGGCTCCCAGCAATGCTTGGAGTTCCTTAATTTCTTGATGCATCACTCCAATCTTGCCTCTTTCTTTAAGTGGCCTTCTCCTTTAAGTGGGGAGTGCCTCTGTGTAGCTCCTCTTTTTCTTATAATGACACCAGTCACATTGGATTTTGAGCCCATCCTAATCCAATATAATCTCATCTTAACCAATTATATCTACAAAGACCCTGTTTCCAATTAAGGTCACAATCTAAGGTTCCATAAATTTGGAAGGTACAATCCAACTTAGTAAAGTAGCTCAGAGTCAAGGCTCCAAATTTAGACAAGGCTTAGGTTCCTGTCCTAGTGGTCTCACTAACAGACCTCATGAACTTGTTCCCCAATTTCTGTATAGAAAAAGTAAGAATAGCAATGGGACCCACTGAATTGTGGTGAGAATTAAACAGTAACAACAGAAATCAGTAACATTTACTGAGGGCTCACCATCTGCCAGATTGTTCTAAGCTTTTCTTTTTCATTTACTCACTCATATTCATAGAAGCTTCATGAGGTAACAGAATCATTATCCCCATTTCTCAGATGAAGAGGCTGAGGCCTGGGAAGATTAAATGATTCTCACAAAGTCCCACTACTGGATTTAAATTCAGGAGTCTTCTTTTTATGAAAATATCCTTAGCAGAGCTCCCAAAATCTAGGAAATGTCCAGTAAACGTGAGCCTCTTTTATTAGTATAGCCAGAGTTTATTCTCTACCCCACATCTCTCAAAGCTCAGGGTCAGACCAGCTTTCTCCTATCTGTCCCCAGAGTTCAATGCTTGAGCACACTATTGCACATCATCTTACAACTGTTAATAACAGAAGCGAAACACAAAAATAATACAAGTGTTGGAGAAAGTTATTTCTAGTAGTAATCTCAGAGTAGATGCATAAAAAATAGACAGCCTTGACTCACTTAGGAAGCTTGAGTAATGGAACATCTGCAGCCACATCTGGAAGTATTCCTAGTAGCAAAGTAGAAATTGTCTGGAAGTTGGACCCAAAAGCAGTAGCCAGGCTCAGAACTCTATCCAGGCTATCTTCCTATGTCCTGGAACATAGCCACATCCAAGGCTTCAAGCCATACCTGGAGTACCTGATCAGGTTAGCTCAGACTCCAGAACCATTATCCTTCTTCTCTATGCCTGTCTTCCTCATACAAATCTGACAGCTTTTCTTTAGCCTAGACTTATAAAGTTTGTTACAATAGCTTCTTTTCTAATATCTGCTGCCACATGCCAGCAGATATTAGGAAGTATCTCACTAAGTAAATCACCCCCACCTCGGTGTGTCCAAAGAACCTTTACCCCTCCCCAACTGCCACCAAGGACATCACCACCAGGGAGCAGCAGCTGGTTCACTGACACATCTCTTACTATAGCTAAGTAACTTCACCCCTCTTTCCTGGTATATAGTGGTGATATGGTTTGACTCTGTCCCCACCCAAATCTCATCTTGAATTGTAGCTCCCATAATTCCCATGTGTCATGGGAGGAACACAGGTGGAGATAATTAAATGATGGGGCAGTTTCCCTCATACGGTTCTCATGGTAGAGAATAAGTCTCATGAGATCTGATGGTTCTATAAATAGGACTTCCCCTGCAGAAGCTCTCTTGCCTGCCACCATGTAAGACATGACCGTACTCCTCAATCACCTTCCACCATGACTGTGAATTCTACTCCCCAGTCATGTGCACCTCTGAGTCAATTAAACCTCTTTACTTTATAAATTAGCCAGTCTTGGGTATGTCTTTATCAACAGCATGACAACAGACTAATACAAGTGGCCTCTTTCATTCTTTCATGTATTCAGATATTCATTCATTCATTCAACCAATTATTTGCTGAACATCCAATTGTGTGTAGTACCCTGTGACAGTTGCTTTTGTATACTTACAAAGTCATTATTTTACTCAACATCCATGAATCTACTGTGTGCCTAGAACTATATCAGGTGTTTGACTATAAAGATAAAGCATCATCTACACATAAAATCCTGAACAAAAATTTTACTGTCTAGTGGAATTGAGTACTATGTAAAAATACACACTGCAATTCACTAAGGCACATGCTATATGTGAAGTAAGAACAAAATTATGTAGAAATGCAAAGAAAGTAACAAATAATTTTACCACCATCTCTACGTACCTACCATTCTATTCCCTTACAAAGGTGAGGGTGTTAATTAACTTGAGTGTGGCAATCATTACACAATCTACATATACATCAAATCATCACATTGTACACTTTGAATATATACAATTTTTATTTTTCAATTATATCTCAGTAAAGCTGGAAAAAAATTCTAAGTCAAACTTTTTCTCAGCTGTGATACTGAGAAGTCATAACATAGACTGTGATGCAATAACAAAGCAAACTCCAAAATCTCAGTGACTTAACTCAACAAAAGTTTATTTTTACTCATGTAAGATGCCATTCAGGGTCTCCGACCAATATTGTCACTAGAGACCCAGACTAACAAATGCTTTATCGTCCCAAAAGGAGTCTTAGTTGTTACTTATACAAGAAAAACAGGTAGAAGGAAGGTCACAAACTAGCTCTTAAGTGCTTCAGTCCAAGAGTGATTTTTGGCCAGACAGAGCCATATGGTTCTGTCTATCTGAAAGAATGTATAAGCATTTGTGTGTATAGGGGAGGAGGCACAATTGATAATCAATGAGCAGCAGTAAAGTCTGCTACAAAAAACTTTGATATCTGATTTTGAGAAGTAAATGTTATTGTGTACATTTAAGATATACAGCATGATGTTATGGATAGTAAAAACGTAAAACAAATTACCACATATACTATTTTATGTAGTTGCCCTTTTTGTTTGTGTGTGTGGCAAAAAGCAGCTAAAGTCTATAGGCATATCTTGGAGATACTGTAGGTTCAGTTCCAAGCTACCTCAATGAAGCTAATATTATAATAAAGGAAGTCACACAATTTTTTGGTTTATCAGTCCATGTAAAAGTTATGTTTACACAATACTACATTAAGTGTGCAATAGCATTATGTCTAAAAAATATATATACTGGCTGGGCACGGTGGCTTATGCCTGAAATCCCAGCATTTTGGGAGGTCGAGGCCTGAGGATCATCACTTGACATCAGGAGTTTGAGACCAACGTGGGCAACATTACAAAAATCTGGTCTCTACACACACACACACACACACAAATTGCCTGGGCATGGTGGCATAAACCTGTAGTCTCAGCTACTTGGGAGACTGAGGTTGGAAGATCCCTTGAGCCCACAATGTGGAGATTGCACTGAGCCGAAATTACACCATTGCACTCCAGCCTGGGTGATAGAGTGATATCATGTCTCAAAAACAATGTATACACTTATATTTAAAAATATTTTATTGCTAAAACATGGTAATGATCATCTGTGCCTTCAGCAAGTCATGAAGGTTTTGGCAATGGAGGCTCTTGCCTTGATGTTGATGGCTGCTGACTGATCAGGGTGGTGACTGCTAAAGGCTGCAGTGGTGTGGCAATTTCTTAAAATAAGAAAAAAATAAAACTTTCCACATCAATTGACTTTTACTTTCACTAAAGATTTCTCTGTAGCATATGATGCTGTTTGATAGAATTATATCCACAGTATAACTTACAAAATTGGAGTCCATCCTCTGAAACCTGCTGTTGCTTTATCAGCTAAGTTTATGTAATACTCTAAATCTCTTCTTGTTACTTCAGCAATGTTCACAGCATCTTCACCAGCAGTAAATTTCATCTTAAGAAACAACTTTTCACCCATCAGAAACAATATTCATGGTTCAAGTTTTATCATGAGATTGCAGCAATTCAGTCACATCTTCAGGCTCCACTTCTAATTCTAGTTCTCTTGCTATTTCCATCACATCTGCAGTTCATTCTTCCTCTAAAGTCTTGAACCTCTCAAAGTCCTTCATGAGGATTAGAATCAATTTCCCCCAAACTTCTGTTAATGTTGATATTTTTACCTCCTCCCATGAATCATGAATGCTCTTAATGGCATCTAGAATGGTGAATTCTTCCAAAAGATTTACTTGCCCAGATCCTTCAAAGGAATCACTATCTATGGCAGCTGGAGCTTATGAAATGTATTTTTAAAATAATAAGACCTGAAAATCTAAATTAATCCTTGACTTGTAAGTTGTATATAGATGTTCTGTTAGCAGGCATGAAAACAACATCAATCTCCTTTTACCTCTCCATGAGAGTTCTCAGTAGACCAGGTTTGTGGTCAATGGTCAGTAATATTTTGAAAGGAATTTTTTTTTTTCTGAGGCATAGGCCTCAATAGTGGGCTTATAACATTTGGCAAGCCATGCTTTAAACAGAAGTGCTGTCATCCAGGCTTTGTTCTTCCAATTCTAGAGCATAGGCAGAGTAGATTTAGCATCATTCTTTGAGGCCCTAAGATTTTCAGAATGGTAAACAAGCCCTAGCTTCAACTTAAAGTTAGCTGCATTAGTCCTCGACAAGACAGCCTTCCTGTCCTGTGAAGCTTTGAATCCAAGAATTGACTTTTCTTCTCTAGCTATAAAAGTCCTATATGGCATCTTCTTTCAATATAAGCCTATGTCATCATCTACATTGAAAATCTATTGTTTAGTGTGGCCAACTCGTCAATGACCTGGGCTAGATCTTATGGATGACTGGGTGCAGCTTTTCCGTTGGCACATGCTGCTTATTCACCTTGTCCTTTTATTTTATGGAGATGGCTTCTTTCCTTAAACCTCATGAACTAACCTCTGCTAGCTTCCAACTTTTCATTCTCAGCTTTCTCACCTCTCTCGGCCTTTATAGAATTGAAGAGAGTTAGGGCCTTTCTCTGAATTAGGCTTTAACTTAAAGGAATGTTGTAGCCAGTTTGACCTTCTAGACAGATCATTAAAACTTTTTCCATAATAGCATAAGACTGTTTTACTTTCTTATTATTTGTGCATTCACTGAAGTAGTACTTTCAATTTCCTTCAAAAACTTTTCCTTTACATTCACAACTCAGCTAACCGATGGGTGCAAGAGGCCTAGCTTTCTGCCTGTTTCAACTTTCAACATGCCTTTTTCAGTATGCTTAATTATTTCTAGCTTTTGATTTAAAGTGAGAGACTTGTGACAATTCCTTTGACTTGTACGCCTAGAGGTCATGTACAACTGTTAATTAGCCTAATTTCAAGATTGTTGTCTCAGGGACCAGGAAGGTCTGAGAACAGGGAGAGAGGTGGGGAAATAACTGGTCATTGGAACATTGAAAACCACACATCTCTTATTGATTGAATTCATCATTTTACATGGGCACAGTTCACAGCATCCAAAAAATTTACAGTAGTAACATCAAAGATCACTGACCACAGATCACCAGAACAGATATTACAATAAAAAGGTCTGAAATATTGTAAAAATTATCAACATGTGACACAGAAACACAAAGTGAGTAAATGCTTCTGGGAAAATGTCACCAATAGACTTGCTTGATACGGGGTTTCCACAAACCTACAATTTGTAAAAAACATATCTGAAAAACACAATAAAGCAAAGCACAATAAGGTAGGGTATGACTGTATTCATTTAGCATGAATCCCAAATGCAGGACAATGTTATTATATATCATCCTCGTGTTAGAATTTTTAAGTTGTCTAGTCCAATAACCTAATTTTACAGATACTCAAAAGGGAAGGTTCTCCTCTTGCAAATTATTTCATTTTCAGTTAACATCTCTTACCTTCTAGTATTTCCATCATCCACAAGGTTATTAAGGAGGATTTATGGTTCTTGATATGGATATCAGCTTTTGAAAGAAGTAAAAGATTAAAGTAGCAGACTGCAATGATTAAGATGGTAGATATAAATTCAACTATATCAATAATGACATAAACATAAATTAGTCACAATCACCCATTAAGAGATAAAGAAGGACAGATCAGATTTAAACAATAAAAATATATGGGTATGAAAGTAAAGTATATGTGAAGTTAAAAGTGATGAAACAAAAGATCATGTATTCTATTGAACTCAGTATTTCTCAACTTCAACACTTTTGACATTGAGTCTAGATAATATTTTAAGAGCATAATCCTGTACAATATAGAATGTTTAGCAACATCTCTGGACTCTACCCAGCATATGCCAGTAACATCCCCCTCCCCTGCTGTGTAAACCAAAAATGTCTCCAGACATTGCCAAATGTTCTCTTATCTTTATAAGAGATAGATATCTTTATAAGAGTAGGTTCAAACTACTCCCAATTGAGAAAAACTGACCTAAAACAGGTTATTTAATTTTCCTGCTTATTCATCAGTAAGAGGGCATTAATGATAGTATCCTTCCTCTAGGATGGTGATAAGGGTTTTATGAATTTATGCATACATTGTAGAAAAAAACTCTTGGCAGAGAATAAGTATTGAAGTCATTTAAGAAACTGCTATCATATCAGAAGTAATGGTGGAAGGAATAAGAATAGGATTATGCTAGTAAAGTGTCTTTTAATAAAGGGTACATTTTCAACTAAGATTCAAAACAGCAAATTGCCTCTTCTGTAGAGGGGGAAATGTGCTCATTTATTCAATCCTTGTATCGGTAGCAAAGATTGAGCTAGACTCTGGAAATAAACTCATAAACTCATAGATACTTGAAATAAGGTTATAAAAGTGATAAGATGAAACCAAAAATGAAAAACAGGAGAGGTAGAGAGAAAAACAAGGATAATAGAAATCTAATGAAATACAGAAAGACAGAGAGACATGCAGACAGACAGATCAACAACTGTTACTATTTATTAGGCCACCTCAAATCCTAATATGAGCCTGCAGACCCTCAGGTTTAGGGACTCAATTAATACTGCTCCTTAGTTTAGCAACACAGAGCTCAATAAACTAAAATAAAAGATGAACCCAGCCTGAAATTCCTCCTGAGATGCTTGAGAGAAATAAATGAAAAATGACCATTAGGAATACCCCACCATACCAAGACTCAGGATTCTGAAAGATAAAGCCTCGCTAACGATGAGTTCACAAATCAAGTTGAAAAGTCCCTGGCAGAGTTAACATTTTTGACAATGGTGATGGTAAAAACAGAGCTAATGTTTTTGAGCAATTACATGTCATGCTGTTTTAATTATTTTAAATATAATGTTAATACCTAATATTTCCATAAAACAGAT
Source organism: Aotus nancymaae (assembly GCF_030222135.1). Classification (NCBI taxonomy): domain Eukaryota; kingdom Metazoa; phylum Chordata; class Mammalia; order Primates; family Aotidae; genus Aotus; species Aotus nancymaae. Next base: position 79,353,636 of record NW_026988450.1, on the reverse strand, counting down.
TATGTTAATATGTTCATTTTACATTTGAAGAAAGGGAGGCTTTAAAAGTCCATGTTTATTCAATTAAAGATAACTCAGCTAACACATAGCAAGCTGGAGGTTCAAACCATGCATTCTGACCTCAAAATGTTTTCTTAATGCTTTGCTAGATTGCTTCTTCATATAATAGACAAGCAAACTATGAGTAATGTCAGAAAACAAGAAATTAGAAACATAAGAGAAAAACACTGTGAAAGAGGGAACAGACACATAGAACTTCTGTAAAGAAACAAAGCAGTTATTGAAGTTGAAAACTCAATGGACAAGTTAAACCGTAAATTAGACACAATCCTTTAGAGAGGGCCATGTAATGAAAAATAGGTCTGAGAAAAATACCATACCACTTCAAAAAGAACAAAGAGGTAGCAACTGAATAGACTGTGTCATTCCAGCTTGTCTATTAGTAGTTACACAAGGAAAAAAACAGATCAAATGAAACGAGACAAGATATGATGATGTCTCGAATTTTCCATAATTGAGCAAAACAATGAATATTCACATCAAGAAAAACATTGAGTTATATTTAAAAAATAAACAAAACAAGATACACATGTAGAAACCTTATTTAAAAAGTCAGGAAACCAAAGACAAAGAGGAGATCTTCAAAGCAATGAGGGAGGAAAAAAATCCCACATTCGCTAAGAAAGAATATGTTTCAGACCAACATTATCATCTCTACAGCAACATTAGAAACTAATAAAAAGCAAAATAATATTATTGAAACTTTTGGGAAGTAAACTGTCAGTTTAGAATTCTATACCCACTTAAACTGCCATTCAAGACTGTTGTAAGACAAAATTTGAGAGACATAATCACTAACACATCATCACAGTAAATAAATAAATAAATAAATCATTAAACAATGTACTTCACGAAGTAAGAAAGTAAACCCGGAAGGAAGGTACATGCTGCAAAGGAAAATAATAAAGTACAATTAAAAAAGATAAAATTGTACGTAAACCTAAACAACGCAAAATCAGAGAACAATGGTTTTGATGAACTTAGAAATATCAAAACAAGGGGAAATTCATAATAAAAATCAACACATAAGGTGATTGGTGAGAGACTGGAAGAGTTAAAGAATTCCAAAGTCTTTGCATCATTCTGAAATAGGGAGGGAGAGATACTAATCATCATAAACTTTTGTGAAGTACACTAAAAGAATGGAAACAGCATATTAGAAAGAAACAAAGTAGCATTATGATTTTACTTTAAGTAAACTTTGTGTTTTTGCAAATTCAAAACAATTGCCATCCAGGAACAGATTTTAACAGAGAAAATCACACCTTAGCAAAGATTTGCAGGGGTCAAGACATATTTTGGATGAACAAAAGAGGCTCTAACTACAGTCTGGTATCAGCAGTCATGGAAGAGTACTTTAGCATTGGAGTATCAAGCTTTCTGCATTCTGAGCATTGCCTACATGTGTTACCTTAAGAAAATCTCCCATATCTGAGACTTTAAGCAGCAAAAGCTTATTTTTGCAATGCTAGCCTGAGTTGGGAAAACTCTTCAGAGCTCTGCCAAATCAATATTAAACTTTATCAGTGAATACCATTTGTCTTAGTCCATTTTCTGTTGCTATAGCAGAATACCACAGATTGGTTAATTGATAAAGCATGAAGGCTTATTTTGGCTCATGGTCCTGATGCTGGAAAGTCCAAGAGCATAGCGCAAGCATCAGACAGGCCTCCTGCTGCTTTATAACATGGTAGGAGATATCACATGGCCAGAGAGGAAGCCAAGCTTGCTATAACAACTTGCTCTCATGATAACTAACCCCCTCTCACAAAAACTAGCTTACTCATATAAGAACCACATTAATCCATTCATGAGAGTGGAGGCCATACAACCAAAGCACCTCCCACTAGTCTCCACCTCCTAACACTGCTGCCTGTAAGAAATTAAGGTTCTAACACATGAACTTTTGGTGGATACATTCAAACTGTATCACCACCATAAAGTTAGTAAGTCGAGTATGAGAATTGTTAGGGAGCTTCTCACAATCTCCACATAAAAGCAGCACAGCCACTCCCTTTCTGGATTCATTGGTCAGAGCTTGTCACATGAATCTGCCCAACTGCAAGGGGATTGGAAAGTCCAGTTACCAAAGTGACGAAGAAAAAAAAAGGAAAAACTGAATAACTGAATAGTGGTAGGCACAAATAATACGTACCTCACCATTTCACAAAATTTTGAGATGCCATACTTTTTAGGCCAGACTAAAATAGATGCAATGTGTTTCATACTAAAAATAAATAGATAAGCTTAGAGTCCTTTCCTCACATCTCTGGATTTTTCTTAAGTCCTAGGGATCTGAATGATTACTGCAAATGAGAATATTTGATTTTGCTAGAGCACTTAGTTTATAAATATATATTGCAAGGTATTACATCGCAATGCTTGATGTCAGACATTTATTTACTGAGCACTTATTATGTGTCATTTATTACAGACAAGGTGAATTACCTCTTCCATTTTGAATCTATGAAAGAAAAATAAATACTCAGGACCCCAATTCACTACACCAAAAGAAAAAAAATTAAGCTGAAAGCTGAGTCATTTAATAAGCTGCCTTTTCTTTTGTTACTAAACAGAAGCTACAGATAAAAGGTTAACTATCTCCACAGGTAGGATGTATGTTCACCTTATCTTATTTAAAGTGCCAGATTTACTGAGCACAAGAGGGATACATAATTATCTATTCCCCTACCTGCTCCTTTTCTCTTGCAACATGTAGATTATCATACCCTCCCTCTTTCTCCTACAGCCTACTTTTCCCCTTTAAATACTGAAGCCCTCAAAATCATCTTTGGAGCAGGTACAGGCCACATATTTTTTCTGTGATTCCATGTTTATTTTTTCCAGGCATGTCCTTAACCTTGGCAAAATAAACTAAATTGATTGAGACCTGTCTCAGATACCTTTGGTTTACAAATCCAAGGTATTAGAAGCTCATAGATGTTAAATAACTTACTTAAGAAACCCAAAATAGTAAAAGACAGTAAGTTCTTCAACCCTGGTTTCCAAGATCAAGTGTAGGACTATTATCAGGATATGATATTTTCACTCTTATGGCTGTACTGTCAAATACGCCCATGCAGGTAAATAATTGTGCAGCAAAACATGTCCATTTGTTCATGCCACCTTCAGACTGACTCCCTGGATGGTGTTTATTTATTTGTATGCTTGTTTCATTTTGTTCTTACTATACTTGGACACTCTTTCTTAATTGGTATTAAATTTCATCCTCAGGTTTAGAATACTTACCTTTGGCTTTGAAAACATTCTCAGTATCCTTTGTCTATCAAATCAGAGGCTGCCTTGGACATAGCCTCCAAGAGTCTAGAGGACATGCCTCTGTCCAGCCCTCCTCTCCCATTTTAAGGAAGGCTTGCCCCCTTCCAGAGTGTGTAGAGGAAGTTTGATCATCATTCCCCTATCTCACTTTAACTTTATGTTTTTCGTGGAAATTTTTGATACCTCAAACATTGGCTCTAATGATTGGGTATGCAACCCAACGTGGTACAAACAGAGATTTTTCAAACTATAACATAAAGAGGAGGTTAGAGACAGAAAGAGAAGAGGAGGTTAGAGACAGAAAGAGGAGGGAAGGAAGGAAGAAAAATAGAAGAAAAAAGAGGGGTTTATTAGTTGTTAAGTTGAACAATTTAACTTAATCATCTTTTTAAAAGACCTATCTCCAAATATAATGCATAGGTAGTAAGTAGGGGTTATGAGCTTCAACATATGAGTTTTGAGAGGTCACAAGTCAGTCCATAACACAGAATGAGAGAGGGAGAATGAAAGAGATAGAAATAGAAACACACACACCCACAGAGAAACAGAGATCAAGAGAGAGAAAGTAAAAAAGAGAGAGTCGTTCTACTATAAGGACACATGCACACGAATGCTCATTGCAGCACTGTTTACAACAGCAAAAACTTGGAACCAACCCAAATGCCCATCATGATAGACTGGACAGGGAAAATGTGGCACATACACACCATGGAATACTATGCAGCCATAAAAAATGATGAGTTCGTGTCCTTTGTAGGGACATGGATGAAGCTGGAAACCATCATTCTCAGCAAACTGACACAAGAACAGAAAATCAAACACCACATGTTCTCACCCATAGGTGGGTGTTGAACAATGAGAACACATGGACACAGGGAGGGGAGCATCACATACTGGGGTCTGTCGGGGGGAAATAGGGGAGGGACAGCGGGGGGTGGGGAGTTGGGGAGAGAGAGCACGGGGAGAAATGCCACATATAGGTGATGGGGAGGAAGGCAGCAATCACACTGCTACGTATGCACCTATGCAACAATCTTGCATGTTCTTCACATGTACCCCAAAACCTAAAATGCAACCAAATAAATAAATAAATAAATAAAAAGAAAAAAAAGAGAGTCTTTTCTCTACAGTCTAGAGCAGTAAAGCAAAAAAGGGGAGAAAGGAGAAGTAGTCACACATAAACAAACAAGGGTGGGTGAGAAAAAGATTCTTGTTGGTAATTTTCTGGTTTTACTTTATCTTTGTCTTATTTATGATCTCTAATGGCATTCAGTAAATTCCTTGAGCCCATCCTAGATGAATTTCCATTATGTATAACCAAAGTTCCCTGACCACTATAAAGAGGCTTGATCAAAATCCGGACTCCAAATCTGCTTGGTCTTGACATGTAAGCATCAGTATAAGCCTTCTGGAAGGAAATCCCAAGATTTGGTGGGGAGGGGGGGCTATTAGCAAATTATCCTCCTAGACAGAAATGTTCACACACAGATATGACCCTCTGAAATGGAACTGCTGACATGAAGGAATGGTTTCATTATTCAAATTCTGAATAGATTTTAAAAACAAGCAAAGAATATGGTAATAAAAAAATAATATAAACATTAAAAAATACTTATTCTCATTATTACCAAGAAAATTCAAATGTAAACCACAATGAGATATTAGTTTTCCCCTTTTGATTTTGACCAGAGTGTGAGGAAAAGAACGCCCTAATCTATTGCTGGCTACAATTATAAAGTAGAAAATTCATGCCAGAGTGCAATTTGGCAATGTATTTCAAAAATCTTTGATCCAGGCCAGGCGCGGTGGCTCACGCCTATAATCCCAGCACTTTGGGAGGCTGAGGCGGGTGGATCACGAGGTCAAGAGATCGAGACCATACTGGTCAACATGGTGAAACCCCGTCTCTACTAAAAATACAAAAAAATTAGCTGGGCGTGGTGGTGCACGCCTGTAGTCCCAGCTACTTGGGAGGCTGAGGCAGGAGAATTGCTTGAACCCAGGAGGCGGAGGTTGCGGTGAGCCGAGATCGCGTCATTGCGCTCCAGCCTGGGTAACAAGAGCGAAACTCCATCTCAAAAAAAAAGAAAAAAAAAAAATCTTTGATCCAAAAATTTTACTTCTATAATTTTCATTGGAAAGAATTTGTCCTTAGAGAAAAAAGTTTTGGGCTACTTACAAATTTATATTTGCATGAATATTTATGAACTATAATTTATTATGAAGATATTTGGAAATCACATAAATGTCAATAGGATATCAAGGGCAAAAACACTGTAAGTATATACACCACTTTGTCTTAAACTCCTTTACTTAAAAGTGACAGAATGGACAGAATGTCATTACTAGCTAAAATCAGTTACTAGTTACTAAGATGCTAAGTATCTAATACTAATAGTATACTAATTCTAAGGTAAATTACTAGTTACATTACTACTAGCTAAGATAAAATAAGTAATTTATTGTTTATGTGACCAAAAATTCCAATAGTAGATCTGGTTTCAGGTACTGATAAACTATGAATTCAAGCGATTAAATTAATAAAGTTTTATTGTGCACCTATTATATGTCAGGCAGTGGCTGAGGTTCTTAAGACACATTAATGAACAAAATAGAAAAGGTAATTCTGTCACAAAATGCTCATGTTTTATAGTACGTGATGGGGTGAGGGAGTAGATGATGAACAAGTAAATTATGTAGAATGATAGAAGATGATTAATGCTGTTGGAACACAAATAGAATATCTAAATAGATTGTAATTTATGCATAAATTACAGGGTTAAACAATTGGCTGCTTACTGTATGCCTCGTAAAAAAGATAAACCTTGAGTAGAAACTTGGAGGAGATAATAAAGAAATTAGCCAAGCAAATACTGAGGAAAAGACCATTCCAGGTAAAGCCAATGGCTAGAGGTCAAAGTTCCAGTATAGGTTCATGGCTGGTGTGTTCTGAGAACCTCCGAAGGCCTCTAGGGCTAGAGGGAAGTGAGATTGAGGGAAAGTTATGGAAGAGAGTGCAAGGAACCAAATTAGATAGACCTCTGCAGACTATTGTAAGGGCTTTGGTTTTTACTCTGGGAGATACAGTGAGTCACACTGCAGGAATTTGAGTAGAAGAGGAACGTGATCTCTTTACTTGTTTAAAGGATCACCGTATATTTTTTCCCAGGCAGGGAGCAAGGACAGTAATGGAGCATCTCTGTGGTTCTCCCAGTGGGACAAGGCCATGGGTCTACCCAGGGTGCCATCAGAGGACATGGTGAGTGTGGCTGGGCTCTGGGTACATTTGAAGAAACTTACAACAAAATTTGTGGTCAGATTGTTTGTTTAGTGTGAGTGAAAGGGGTCAAGGTCTTTGAGAAACTACGAGGATAGAGATGGGGAAGGCTGTGGGTGGAGCAGGTTGGGGTATAGAGGGGATGAGGAGTTCAACTGAGGATATGAAATGTTATCAGAGAGCAGCAGCCTTTTCCTGTACGTCCTGCAGAAAAGCCTAAGGGAAGATCCTGGCCTGGCATCTGTGAAGCCGAACCACAGGAAACAGTTCCTTTTGTAGGTCAACTCTGGACTCATCACTCTGCTACTGGGAATTTCTTATCCTGGTACCAGGATTCCTCTGTGAACAGATGGGTGGAGGACAGTGTCCTGCAGGGAAGAGGCCTCTGTTATTAGCAGAGCTGCGAAGAGACACTGGGGAGGCAAAACATCCAATATTCCTTACTGCGCCTTCTTCTCTCTCTCTCTTTTTAAAAATAAATCTTTATATAAACTTTCTATGTTCTAAGTTCTTTACAAATGAATATTTACTTACTTTATCCTCGTAATAATTCTATGAGGTGGGTATTAATTATTAATCCTCATTTTACACATGAGGAAACTGAGGAAGAGGGAAGTTAAATGACTTGCCCATTCAGGCCACAGAGTTGGTAAGTAGCAGTGTAGAGTTTAAATTCAGACCATCGGTCTGTGCAAGCCACTTCTTACCCATTGTGCATTTTTAAATGATAATGGTGACTTTATATATAGACAAGAAAACATATCCTACAATGTGCTACATTTTTTTAAAAGGAGCTTCAAAATAGCATGATTACTATGATTTATTTACATACAAAACTACACTTTAAAATACATGAATGGAAGGGTGGGTGGACCAGCACAGCAGCAATAATAGCTAACATTTATTTAGAACCCAATATTATTCTAAATAATTTAAGTGCAATGTTTCACCTGAAGATTCAACCCCTGGAAGCCTGGCTCCAGAATTCAAAAAACTTTTTTTATTTCTTTATAATTGTCTATATTCTCTAAAATTATTGCAATGGGGTAGTACCATTGTTATGGTTATACGGAGCAATACAGCAATATTCATTTGAAAAAGAAAAGTATGTGTGATCACTGGTATCAGGGTGAGAAAGCAGTCCTATGCAGCCATGGGGACTCCAGTAACTAAATGTGATCTGTGGCATGGCACACTGAAAGGTCCATGCTATTGGGAACTTTCTAAATTACATTGTCCTGGGTCTCATGAAGCAAACATTCTGCCTCCAATCCCTTTGCCAATAACACACAGCAGGGTCACTTCTCAAAGTTACGCAAAGTGCACTGTGCAGATGTCAGCACTGAGGCAGATAAAATTATTTCAGTTTTGAACTTCTAGCTGTTTGTGTGCCCAGGGTGGTCCCTGCTGGAGGCCTCTGCGAGCACAGAGCAAACTAAAGGAATGTAAACAAATAGGTAGCAAGGCCTGTATCGTATTTAAGAAGCAGAATCTGAAATGGCAGAGAAAAATGGATACTTATGGGCTACTCAGGAGCTTCCTCTGCTCTCAATATTGGAGTCAGAGACTGCAGGCACTATAAGGACCAGGCTTTTTTAAAAGAACAATAAGAACAAAGGCCCTAGCTAGCTGTCAAGACCCCTGCCAGCATCACCACTGAGAGCTTCTAGACCTTCTAGCAGACTCCCCATGGAATCAGACTTCTGTTTTTCCACCTCCTGATTTCTGAAGGATTCACACTGTCATCCCTCTCCATGCTCCTTACTGGATCAAAAGACACATAATAATAATAATAATAAACTACTACCATAGATTTTGTAACTTCTCCCAGTTCTGTACTGTACAAAGTACATTAGTATATAAACGACAATTTTTACAGCAACCCTGCAATTTGCATACTTCTGATTCAGTTGTATAGGTGGGGAAGCTGAGGATTTGAGAGGTTAAATAAAAAATAATTAAATAAATAACATATTTTGAAAATTAAAAAAAAAAATGACACTTCCAAAGCCACACAGCTATGTAGTGTTGGTGTCAGAATTCAAGCCCAGGTTTAATAATTTCCGAGACCACAATCTGTTAACTCTAACAGATGGCTTCTTTCTCAGACAATCTATGACCACATGCATGCTGAAATCTTTTGACCCTATCACAGCTCCTGGAACACAAGGGAGGTGAAATAAATATGTGATTGATTCATATGTCTTCTAAGGAATTACAGGGGAACTTCAATAGTTATACTTCTTTACCACTGGGAATGTTCAGCCCTCATTCTTCTACTTCTTGGAGTCCAGCCTACAGCTTTCAAAACTCAAGCCAAAGGCCTCTGAAATCATTCAGTATGGGCTGCATATACCTCATTCATTTAACATGTGTGACATATGCTGAGTTAATGCCAGTATCCTGGAAAGAAACATCTCCAAGAACAGGAGTATGAAGTTCTGATCACCTAAAGATTCTGTTGTTCCTTGGCAGCACAGACTTGAGAATCCATTAGACTCTCAGCCCTGCTTCCTTCTTTCATAATGGGAAGCATATATGTTCTACCTCTTTTATACGTCTGTTGGGAGAACAAAATTAAATAGAGGTAAACCATACCCAACACTTAACACAAAGTGGCCGCCATATAGTGTGCTCTCAACAAATACCTACTTGATGTTGCAGTTGTTCTTTTAAAGCACTACGAAAATGTAAAGTATTGTTACTCATATGATTATTATATTTTTTGTTCCCCAAAGATATGCAGCAAGATCTGAGAAAGCAAGGACACTGGTTTGTTTTCTTTCCTCACATCTATATCCAGACATTCATCATCTTTCACTTGAATTACTTAAATAGCTGCTTAACTATTCTTTTTCCTTTTAATTTCTTTCCTCCAGTTTATTCTCCACAATCAACAAAATGAATCTAAGTCCATTCTCTGAAAAAAGCTCTCAGGATCTACCATTGCATAGAGGATAAAAGACAAAGTCTTTAGCATGTTACATAAAGTCTTTCATGACCATGAACTTATCTTTGAGCCTGATCTCCTGCCTCTACAAAACCTCCCATCCTATTGTCCATTAATCCTATGATCCATTTTATATGATTTCCCCTTGAAAGTGGGATTCCATTCCAGTTGTCTAGGCTGGTCCCATCTTCTATAGCTCACTTTACCATCTTCTGCTTCTACCCCAGTGGACACAGGTACTGTTTCTCCAACAAAGCCAAAAGTTTTCTACTAATCCCCAAGCACACAAAAGTGCTCTTCCCTCTCAACTGCTTGATAAGGAAAAGTCCTACCAGTCTTCAAGACTGTGCTAGAATATCACTTTCTCAGGAATGTATTTCCTGACTCCCTGGCAGAGTCAAATGAGCACTGAGTGTTCCATCAATACTTGGATCTCACTTTGATTACAGCACTTATGTGTGTTTGAAACATGTCTTCACCATCTCACGTCTATATTATGAGTCTATAGAAGACAGCTCTGATCCATCTTTGTTTTTCTAGTTTCTAACACATAGAAAGCATCAAAAATAAGTCTAAAGTTCAGAGGTAAAGAAAGAAAGCAAACAGAGGCCTCTCCCAAGCACTGTGTAGGAAATTTTTCTTTTGAATGTATTTGGTACTATCATTAAAAATCATCAGAAAGGTAAATAATAGCAATGGAAGATGAAGAAGGCTGAAATGAGGATGGGAATAATATAAAAAGCAATGGTGACTATGCAATGGAATTGTCAGTGAAATGAGCAACTAATTTAAATTAGGAACTATTCACAAAAAGAATTGTGAGGATAATTTGGAAAAAGGTTTAAGAAGAGCTTGTGTGGAAAATAGAAATTTTTAGCTTTCATGTTTAGCCGTGATAACTATTAGAACATGACATGGGAGCAGAAAAAATTATCATATATGTAACACATGTTCAGCCTGGTGGACACTCAACTCACGGTTATTGACTAGATAGATTATTATTTGAAGAATGTGATCTGCAGGTTGTGTCTTTAGTTCATGGTACAACACATGTATTAACTGCTTTCACTAAGTCAACATTACAAATATTCCAAAAATCACTGTCTTTTAATCAGCCAGAGTAGCCATCATAAATTTCTAAATACTGGGTGGCTTAAACAATAAACATTTATTTCTCAGAGTTCTGGAAGCTGAGAAGTCCAATATCAAGATGGCAGCAGATTTGGAGTCTCCTGAGGACCAGCTTTCTCATTCATGGATGAAGACTTCTTGCTGCGTCTTCACATGGTGGAAGAGACAGCTGGGCTCCCTGGGCCCCTGGTATAAGTACACTAATCCCTTTCATGCGGTCTCCAGTTCTATCACCTGATTACCTCCCAAAGGCACCACCTCCAAATATCATTACTCTGGGGATTAAATTTCAACAGATAAATTTGGGGAGGACACAAACATTCAGTCTGTAACACAATGTGAAAATATTTCTTAAATATTTCATAAAAATAACATCACAGAGGAACAGCATGGGCAAGGAATGAATGAGCATGAAATAGTGGAATTAGCACAGCCTTTGGGAGTTTAAATCTCACCCTCACTGTGTAATGTTTGAAATTCTACTTTTCTTATCTATATCTCTGTTGTTTTTCATCATTAAAACGAAGGGAACCACACCTTCTTCATAAAATTAAATGAGCTAAAATAGTGGATTAGTTCTTTGTTGTTGTTGTTTTTTCTAAATATTAATTATTTTGGTCCAAAGACTAAGACCTGGTTACTGGTTCTGATCTTTCCTAGTTTTAAATGAACAGCCATAAAAGGCAAGCTGTCATATCACATTCAACTTTAATTTCAATAAAATGCATATCTCACACTCTTCACTTCCCCATGCAATGCTGGCACCTGCAAGGCTTGTGCTTGCTTCGAACTTGCATCGGCAGCAGTCTCATGATGAATTGTTCATGATTTCATCAAAGTCTGCATGTTTACTAACTTTGGGTCTGAGCTATAGAATTTTCATCTGCCATTTTTGTATCGAACATATTCAAGGATCATATAAAACTGATAACCTGGGGAAGGCTTGCTCTCCTCTTGCTCTTGTTCCTGTCTCGTTTGATTTTCTAAATAGGAATTGTTCTAATTGTTCTAATATATGTGTGACTCAAAGGCTGTCTGCATAATTCAAATTAAATGGGCAGTGGACAAGTATTTATTGGGCAGAAGTGGCCAGAAGCTAGGATGTACATTTTACATACATTATCTCTAAACTGATAATTTAGTAAAGCATGGTGATGTGTCAAATCTATTTATAGCCCCTTGTTACAGATGTGGAAACTGAGGCTCTGAGAAGGCCTGAAAGCTGGTTGACAGCAAAGCTGAGCTTCATACCAGGATCTGTTTGGCTTCACAGCCTTTGCTCTTTCTGGGACATTAGAATAATTCTAATGCTACAGCCTTTCTCCAAATTGCCTACCACTGTCACTGGGTTCATATCTACTATAGTTTCTTGATTACATTTTCATTACTGTGGTAGAGTTGGAAAATTCCCTGACCGAAGTCATGAGTCCCTTATCTCATGTTTCTTTGACTGAAGTCTTGAGTCTCTCATCAATTCTTGTCATACATTCTCAAAGATTTGTAATCTATTTTTATAGTCTTCAGTTGCCAGGCATGCTCTTGATCCAAAACAAACAAATTACTAAGAAAAGCAACGTGGCTGTCATGTGCTTCCCCAAACTCTATAGCCTGGCTTAGATGGAATAGAAGTGTCCCCGCCCCCAAGTCACTACACCTGAGAGCTAGCCATACCCACAAGAGCCCACCCTACCCATCAAAGTCACCCACTTTGTCCAAGCCATAATCACCATCAAATTCCTCACCAGGAGACATAGACCATGGCTGCCGTCTGACTACTTCAGACTTACTTTGCTAAGACAGAAGCAAGCAAGGAAGGACTCACTATCCTGACAGGGGTAACTAATGGCTCATTTAGAGGATTTAAGTAGGTGACCCTCATTACCTGTTCCAGACCCCCCAGTTTCATAACTGGCATAGGAAAGAAAGAGTTTGATATCCACAGACTGTCACTTGGTGATCTTTGCCTAATCTTGATGGTCAGTAGTCAAGAACTAAAGTCACAGCATGAGAAGAGCATAGTGACAAGTGGCTCAGACTCCTCAGAGATGAGAATCTGTGCCACTGATTGAGTAAGGTAGTAGCCGATGGTGAAGAGAAACTAGATTGACAAGGAAAACAATGTGATTCAGTTACAGCTCCAAGGCCAGCTACAAAAGCAAAGGTTATACATTATCCTGCTAACTTTTTCTTATAATTTTCACCAGGAAAGACACAATCCAGGATTCTGGAGAAGTTGGTCTCAGATGGGCTAAACTTAACATAAGTAACAAGCAGATTTGAACAGAGCAAGCAGTGGGTTATGGTGGATGCTATGATGTGCCACCCACATCTTCTTCAGGACTGACACATTCATCTCCCCAGCTACCAAGAGGGCTGCCTAAGGGAGAATCACCACTTTGCTCCTCTCTAGGAATTGCCTCCAGCCACAGGAATGAGCTACCCCCAAGGTTACATCCCCAATCCAGGGCAGCCCTCATCTAATGACCAGTCTGTGCAGAGGTACGATACCCAGACCCGTTTCCTCAGCTGAGACAACCCTGAAGAGCATCTAGCATCAGAGCCCCACGTGCTTTTGGCTGAGTTATCTGTGTTAACTGCATTGCAATTAAACTTCTCTGCCTACCCAATCCTGCCTTTCCTCACTTCCTCATGGTATACTCCCAATAAACCTCCTGAATATATATCAGATTTGTTTCTAGGAAACCTAGCCAAGTTTTACATCTATATAGTGTTTGTTAATTTTTTTTCAAACAATTATAATAATGACTGGTTTACATTCTACTACCCTTTATCTTCCACCCCTTCTTTCCAATTTTATATCCAGTCAATGAATTCACTGTGATCTACAGAGTCATTCATACTGTCTCACCATCACCAACATGTATTCTCTTCACTAAGTGTTTGACTCTTGTTTTATTTTTCTCAAAATATTTTATGTAAGAATGAATATATTTTCTTGTTTTTGTGTTTGGTACCAATGATTAACTCTTAAACAATTTAAATATTTCCCTCTGGGGAGATGGGAATTTATTTTGTATTATTACAAAACATAAGATACTCATTGCATTCTCTGTCTGTCTGGATGAAGGTTCTGTCTTAGGTAAGCAGTCTACCACTTGCAGCCTCTACAACCTTAGACAATTTCTGGTGTCTTTTGTTGGGTCAAGACTGTGTTGAGCAGCTTTGTACTTTCCGCTATCCTTGTCCTGATTACCTTCAAGCCTGGGACCTTGATACCCACAGAATGGGCCTGCCAGATTTAGCAAATAAAAATACAGGACACCTGGTTAAATTTGAATTCAAGATAAGCAAAAATGAAATTTCAATATAAGGGTGGACCAACTATTGCATGGACATACATGCAATGCTGTAAACATGATTAAGCTAAAAGTTATTTATTGCTTATATGAAACAAATTTAAGTGGGTGTCCTGTATTTTATCTGGAAACCTTAACATAAGCTACAGTAGAAAATTTTTTGAAACTCTAGAACTCACCATAGTCTTCAAAGTACTGGATTTGGAGACAGATTCGAATTTGAGTCCAAGCTCTTAGTTGTGTGACTACAAGGTAGTTATTTGAATTTGCCAATTCTTGGTTTCTTAACCTGTAAAATGGGCATAATTGAACCTATCCTACTTTCCAGGCCCTGATAGGGATCAGAAATGGGAACAAGGATGTATGTGTTATAATACAAATATGCACGCAGAGGCTCTAAGTTGACAGGATAAATACTGTACCCGGAAGCTACATCTTTGGTATAATGCTATACACATTTTTAAGGATTTGCTCTATATTCATAAACTGCGCTTCAGTAGGTTTGAGCCAATTGACAACTGGTAGATGAGAATGTCTGTTTTCTCTCCTAAACCAATGCCAAGTTATATTAAGTAATTTCAGTAATTAGCATGTTTGTGATTTTATCAAGTATAGTTGATAAAAACTAATGTTCATAGTCTAACCTTGCAGTAGAGTGTCATCTCTCCTGAATAATTGTTCTATTATCAGGAACAGATAAGGCAGACTCCTTTACAGGATGGATTGGTCAGGTCCAGCATAGTTTGTCCTTAGCAAATAATAAATAATACATTATTAGTTTATGTCTGACACAGCAGCTAATGTCAAGTTTTAAATTGCCCCAGCCTCTGCCCACCCATTAAGAAATGATTTGCTCATTGGAACTTATTGAAATGGATTTAAAGGAAGGTAATATATTAGAAAGAAGGCCTTAAAGGCCAAGACGCCATTAGCCATCTTGAAGCCTTTAGGAAGGTCACTAAACTTCTCTAGGACTCTATTAACCAAAAGAGATAATCTCTCAACCCTTCCAGGCTGTGACAGTCTCTTAATCTATAGTAATTAAACTCTGAGGTTTAATTACTGCTATAAGAATATTAAACTCTAATTCATGTCTCATATAAAGATGTCATTCATCCAGCCCAACGTTCTGTGTGAATGAGGTACTAAGGAATGCATTTAAGGAAGTTTTACTTACTTATTCATTTATATGTATATTTATTCTCTTCAAATAATTTTCAATAAATAACTATGAGAACATTAATTAGTCAAAATTAATTAGGACAAAAACCAAGAGCCAAGAGGAGTACAAATAGAAAATACTTTGGCTAACGATAACCATTATAGTAGAATGCCCAACTTAGCTATAACCTTCCTGGCTGACAAGGTAGAAAGGACAATGCAGTCAACCTCAGTAGACATGCATGTCTCAAAATCTAACCAATGGAGGAAGAATATCTGTTCTTCAGGAAAAAGTATGTTTCCAATTTTGTTCTCTTCCACTAGATTTTATGTAGACATTTACAAAAATCATTATTACATCATCGAAATAACAGATATCCTTACACATGAGGATATAAGAATATATGTCTAACATAAGGATATATGTTTATTTCTTTATATTAGGTCAAATAATTCAAGGTTCATGAACTCCCTCAGACATCCCTGATTTCACTTGACTATTCAAAATATAAATGTGGTACAAGGCATCATCAGAAGTCTTTGATACCTCTTTATAGCCTCAGTTCATGCCACCTGTTAGAGTAACTGTATACCTGCACCATCTGAAATAATAGCTGTTAGTCATCTCTGCCTATTGGATATTTGCAGTATGGCTGGTTCAAATTGAGGTATGTTCTAGTGTAAAATACCCACTGGATTTCAATACATACTGTTTTCAAGTAAAAAAGGAAAATATCTCATTATTAATTTTTATATTAATTAGAGAACATTGGTACTATTTGGCTAGATTGAGTTAAAATGTTATTAAAATTTATTTCACCTGTTTCTTTTTATTTTTTGTAACACAGTCACTAGGAATTCAAAATTGCATATATGGCTTGCATTTGTAGCTCACATATTTCTACTGGGCAGCATCCATGTATAATAATAATAGTAATAAATCATAGATTTTTGAGAAGCAAACAGGTGCAGACAGTGGCTGTTGTAGATGTATTATATCATTTTACTTATTTTTATTTATTTATTCATTATTCGTATTGTTTCTGATCCTGATAGTGATCAGAAATGGTGACAAGAATGTATGTGCTCTATTATAAGTATGTAAGTAGAGGCTCTATGTTGACAGGAAAATTACTGTACCTGGAAGCTACATCTTTGGTGCAATGCTATACACATTTTTGAGGATTTGCTTTATATTCATAAACTATTCTTCAGTAGGTTTGAGCCAGTTTACAACTGGTAGATGAGAATGTCTGTTTTCTCTCCTAAACCAATGCCAAATTATATTAAGTAATTTCAGTAATTAGTATGTTTGTGATTTTATCAAGTGTAGTTGATAAAAATTAATGTTCATAGTCTAACCTCGCAGTGGAATGTCAGCTCACATAAACAATTGTTCTATTATCAGGTTCTATTATCTATTAATTATCATCATGTATTACATCATTTTCCTTACAATAGTGCATCATGTCAAACCGAGTCAGAGAGGCTTAGGTACCTGGTTCAACATTGCAAAACTAGTATTTGAGAATTGCATAAACCAATTTCCAAAACAAGTTTTCTCACCCTTTAATGTTCTGAGTCTTCCAGTCCTGTTGAGAAGTCATTCATTTTGTCAACATAATCCCATTAATCAATTTTGTTTAGAGATCAGAGAAGTGAATTAAAATGAGGCAGATTTAAGTTTTAGTCCTGACTCTGCTATCGGCTCAGGTCTCCCCTCCAGACCTCACTTTACCTTCTTTAACCAGATTATCTAATTAGCTAAGGTATATTAGTGTTTATTATTCTTTAGGCACTTATCTAAGCACTTTACATATTAACTTATGCAACCATCATTACAATTTATGAGGCAGTTACTACTGTAGGTGTATTTTTCAATGAAGAAACCAGGGCACTAAGAGGTTAATCAACTTTCCGAAGATTGTACACCCAGCAGGAAATGGAGGAAGCAGAATTTGGACCAATTTGTTTAGCTCCAGAATTTATGCACTTAAGTTCTAGTGGCACCCAGGGTGGAACCAGGGGGCAGTCTGTTCTGGGTGTGGGCGATAAGGAAGTGCATTGTCTTAAAGAACTTGAGAACAATAATACACCTGGCTAAACAACAGTCACCAAGCACTGGCAATTCTAAATGATTTCAGGGAGAAAATACATGTTTCCCAAAATTATTTGTCGTTCAAACCTTAAACAATTGCTGCTATTAATGTTGAATTTTACTGATGTGTGTGTAAGTGTAAATTGGCACATGCTTATTGTCCATTAATAAAAGATGAAGTTAATCAGAGGACTCTCAATTCTAGAGTAGGTCCCTTACACAGGCAGGACCAGCTGCACATACTGGTTTAGAGAGTAAACCAATACGGAATTAGGAATGTAACAATTAGGAATTATTTGGACTCAATTCAAGTACATGCGTAGTTTGTATCTCCAGCCTCTGTGGTATATATTTTTATATTTAACCAACAGTTGAAAAATAAACAATGAAAGCACAGTGATGGCAAAGATAAAGAAAAAATGTCTGAGCTGCTTCCATTCTATCTTCTATGTGGCAATGGGGAATGTTTATCTCTGTTTAAAATGTCAAACAATAATGCAGTGGGAATTGCAAAGTGAAATATTTTCATTTGTGAAACAAAAATTTTAGTTTATTCATGAAACATATTCAGTCCATTACATGATTATCATTGAAAAAACTTGTGCCCTGCAGAATAAGGAGGTATCAAAAACAGACCTAATTTGAGTATCAATTATGCTGTATCTACCACTTAACTCTCAGTTTCTAGGAACAGCAGCCTCTCTGCACATCCTGCCTGATCTAAAATGCCATATTTTTTGACTATATCAACTCTCACTCTTCCTATTTCAGAATGTAGGCAGTTCAGCGTGTCTGAAACCCTTCTACAAATTGAAACGGAATAAATAAACAAGCTTATTTATACCAGGCCCCCTCGGTCATTTTCTTCATTTTATTCTGGACCTTCTTGACTGTGTTTCTCAGAAATGTGGTTCCCAGCACAGTGTAAAGCTGATGTTTCTTTGTGTCTCTGAGACTAAAGTCCTCCCCAACTTCATTTCCTTCAAGGAAACCCTTGCAGTTTCCCCAGATGTGCCACGATCTTCTTCACTTTCATACATGCATATCTATTCCTCCCTCTACCTGGAGAGTCTCCCTACTTTCCTTCTCTCTGACCCACCTATGTTTTGGGAAAAGCCCATCTCCTCCTTTAGGATTCATCTTACATGTGAGTATCTTGTGGGAAAACCCTCCTGACAAAGTTGCTGGTTACTTCTTTATTGAACACACACTATAATCCCCAGATTGCTTATTTACATGTCTGCTTCCTCTTCCCCCCGCCCCCCTTAAAAGTGACCTGCTGAAGTTTAGGAAGAACTTTCTGTATATTTTGGTAACTAAGAGGCCTGGAACAAAATCTGTCTCCCAGTGTGGCTTCAGTAAACCTTCAGCTGATAAATGCATGAATGAGATCCAATATATTCTGATTGCTTAGATTGATGCCCCTTGGGAAGAATATGATAATATTTAAAACAATAAGGAAAATTATCTAAGCCTGAGGTTCCTGGAAAATAACCTGAGGCAAATCTTAATGTCTGAGTAGTACAATGCCCGGCCACAAGAGAAAGGAACAAAAGGGAAGACAGAGAAGGAAGAAGGAAAAACACAAGCTTGGCATTACTAAGCTGTTCCAAGTTTCAGACAAAAAGATATTGGTCATGGGATATGTCCCTGGAAAAACAGAACGGAACTAGTGTGTTTCACTGCCTCAGAGAGACGAAGAATGGGCCATTTCTCCACCAGCTCTTTTGTGTCTCTGTTTCTCACTGGTCCGAGTTCACCCCATAGGATGTGAACTTCTCCATAGTGCTAGGCTATGTTGCCTGAACCCTCCAGACAGCCTCTTGAGAAGCTGGAGCCTCCTGGATCTGATAGGGTCAGGCAAAGTCTGCTGCTGCCACAGTTCTCAGCACCGGGGGCTCCATGGAGGCCACTGCTGAAGCCTGACTCTTGTCCCCAGAAGAGGCACCAGCAGGACACAGGTGATGGGGGCCTTAGCCAGGTTTGCTGCTGCAGAAATGGCAGGAGCCAAATTTGAGAAAAGAGCAAGTGACCAATGCTAAGCAGTTCATCAGAAGTGCATCAGCTGGGTTCACTACATAATGATTAATAACAAATAGCAGCAGATGTGTACTAAGCACTTACATTGGACCAGACCCCATATTGGGTCCTGGGGTCACAGTGGCGAGCAAAAAATAAATAAATAAATAAATACAGAGTCCTTTTCCATTGAGCTTAAGTGATTTGATGAGGAAAGCAGACATTAATCAAACAATCGCCAAGTAAACGAAAAATTGTACATGTGTAAAGCACAACCATGAAAAAAGTTATTTGTAAGTTTATGGCAAAGTTTATGTCATCTTTTCAGATCCTGTGATAGGAGTTATTGACCAAATAAGGGTGTCAGGGAAAGATTCTCTGAGGGTATCAGAATGAAGTAGAAATATTAAGGATAAAAAGGAGTTACAGAGGTTAAGAGAAAGTAGGAGGAAAATATAGACAGACAAGCAGCAGTGGGCAGAGACCCATTGGTGGTGAGGAGAAGGTGCTTAGAAGATGTGATGAAAGATGTTTCTGGCTGGGTGCTGTGGCTCACACCTGTAATCCCAACACTTTGGGAGGCTGAGGGGGGCAGATCGCCTGAAGTAAGCTGTTCAAGACCAGCCTGGCCAACATGGTGAAATCCCATCTCTACTAAAAATCCAAAAACTAGCTGGATGCGGTGGTGCACACCTGCAATCCAAGCTACTTGGGAGACTGAAGCTGGAGAATCACTTGAACCCAGAGGGCGGAGGTTGCAGTGAGCTGAGATAACACCATTGCACTCCAGTCTGGGTGACAGAGCAAGACTCTGAAAGAAAGAGAGAGAGAGAGAGAGAGAGAGAGAGAGACAGAAAGTTGAAGATGTTGCTCAGGGCCAGGTGAACAGGTGAAGATGGAGAGCTAGACAGAGGCTGGCTCAAAGGAGGCTATGGAGTCCACACAGGGAATTTCTGCCTTAACCATAAAAGCAACAGGAAGAGGTTTAGCAGATGATTTTCGTGCATTATACAGTTGACCAGATTAGTATTGCCAAAAGATCATACTGCTGGTGCAGAAGAGAATAAATAAAACAGAGAAAGAATGCGAGGAAACCAATGAAGAAGAGATGGGGAAGTTGAAAACAGATGCAGATTTGAGGATGAATATGATAAGATGTCTTAAAAATCAATGGGACGAAACTGGAGAATGGTTATAGCAGACTATTATAATAACCTTAATTTTATTCCAGCCTTACATGACTTGAAAACTGTGAGCTATGCATACGCTTATATTATTTTTCTCCTGAATGCATTACTTTACAGTTTCCTGGATCATGTACCTTTTTCCACTCAACATTTTCCTAACAGCCAGGTATTCTGCAAAGCAAAACATCCTCTACCCATAGAAGGATTATTTTTTCATTCTGCTGTAATGTTTAGTAACATTTTACAATGAGTACTTTTGTGGATTTCTGAGATTATGCTTGTCTTTAAAATAATAACGATGGAAATCATATTTATTATAACCAACATCTTAATTTTCTGGTTGGATAAAGTGTCCTCTATTCTTTTTTTTTTTTTTTTTTTTTGAGACAGAGTCTTGCTCTGTTGCCAGGCACCAGGCTGGAGTGCAGTGGCTATCTCAACTCACTGCAACCTCCGCCTCCCAGGTTCAAGCAATTCTCCTGCCTCAGCCTCCCAAGTAGCTGGGACTACAGGTGCGCGCCACCATGCCCAGCTGATTTTTGTATTTTTTTAGTAGAGACGGGGTTTCACCATGTTGGCCAGGATGGTCTCGATCTCTTGACCTCGTGATCCACCCGTCTCGGCCTCCCAAAGTGCTGGGATTACAGGCATGAGCCACCGCGCCCGGCCAAACTGTTTTCTATTCTTGAGAAACTTTGCACAGATCTGCAAAGCACAAGAGCAGAAAGTAAAAGAGAGTGATCATTTACATTTTGCATGAATACAGGCAAGACTCAACCTCACTGCTTGCTCACCCTCATTTTCACAAAGACAGAAAACAATCACCAGACTGTTGTATAAGTGAGGGTTTTCAGTTCAAGCAAATTATAAGTTACTCAAAACAAGAATTATTATAATTTATAATTATTACAATAGAAAATTGTAAAAGTATCATTTAGTATAGTTCAATGCAGTATATTATAAATTTTTTTACAGCAATATAAAATATGATACTATTATTCCATATTATAGCAGTACTGTAAGAAATCTTTATAAAACACTGATGATAAGAAGAGACAAAATACAAAATAAAGCAGAAGATATTAAATATTAAACTTATATAAAACATTAGAATAAAATGACATCAAAATTCTAATAGGCAACTTGAACTTTCTTCTGTGATAATTCTATTTTATACTGGATTTTATGCTTGAATTGGTCACATACAATTTCTAATTAATATTTTAAATGACGCTCTTTTCAAAGTTTTTAATAGTCACCATGACTAAAAACTGTCTTTGTTCAAGTAGGTGATAATAAAATGTAAAACTATTTTTAAAACCCTTTAATATTTGCAATAGCTGAAGTTAAATTTACAGAATCCAGAAGATCTTTTTCTCCTTTCATTGACAAAAGTAATAAGGACATTTCTTGCAGTAATATGAATGGATTTCAAATGCAATCAACCATTTTTATATAAAATATTTCAAAACAATGAAGAAGTTCTCATTTGAGAACATATTTGAGTTGCTAAAGTGATTCTCCTCTACAGCTAGTTTGGACAGAAAGAAGACAAAAGAACTATCACTAGAAGAGCATACCAACCACACAAATAGAACAGAGGGATCCGACATTTGTGAAGATTGGGCTTCTGGGCTGGCCCCTGAAGTTGTGGCTTCTAGTACTTAAAGAAGCTGCCTTCCAGCTTTCCCACCACTCCTGCAACCTGGGCTGTAGGCCATGTTCCCAGGCCATCTGGAACATAAACTTCCTAACTCTACAGGCATGTGGTCCACAAATGGTAGAATTGTGCTCCATGACTGAGGCTCCCCTAGCTACATTTCACGATTCACAGTCAAATAAGAATAGCCAAATGTTGCTTATTCAGGTCATTATCTGCAGTGGCCTCACTTAACCTCAGCCATCAGACCTAAAAGCTCCTATGAGTCAGTGAAGTCAATAGCCAATGAGATTCATCAAGATCATCTACTCAAGATAAAAAGACAAAGGCATTCTCGCCACCCACTCCCAACCACTGTCTGGAAAACGCTGTCTTAGATGAACATTCTTCACTCTCAGTGCAGAGAAAGGCAAGAGTCTATGTGCATGAGATACTTGCAAATCCAGTATTAGCACAGTAGGTGTGCAGGCATTCTGAAGGGATGGTAATCAGATTCAAATCAATATGCCCCAGTGCTTCAAGTGGTCTTGTCTGCCATGTAGTGGAAAAGAGCTCTGTCACCTGAACCCTTGTGCAAGTGGTGTGAAAATTTTACTTACTAAGGACAAAACTGAGCTTTTAAATTTAAAGGTGAACATGAGTCAACAGAATGTTCGATATGTAGGTTGCAATTATTAAGGTGCAATTGTATCTAAGTAACACATCGGAAGCAGATTAGTGGAAATAAAGCTCATATTCCACAGCTCTTGTCAGATAATAAAGAGTTCAACATAATTCAACTGGTGGCTTTTGTTTGGTAGAGCAATTATCAAGTGGAAATCGTGATTCATTACAAATGTCATCAGTCCCTTAAAAGTGATTATATATTTCTTTGCCTGGAAGACGTCTCTTCCAATTTCTTTTTTGTCTAACTTCTTAATTTTCTGCTGAGGAAAAGCTCTAAAACAGAAAAAAACTAAATTTCTCAATCTTACATGTGACCTTAGGCATGTCACTTAAGATGGGTGATCCAGTTTTCCATTTATAAACCAAACAAATGAGCTGAAATCATATATGAGGCTTCATAACTTAAAGTTCTAGAATGCTATCTTTATTTCCTCAGACCACTCAGTTGATTTGGAATATTTTCCTCAGAAACTGTGCATTTTCCCCAATGTAAAATGCTATTTGGATTATCATTGAAAGTCAAGAAAATTAAATAATGGCATAAAATGACACAAGCTTTAGGTAACATGAGCAGAGAGAGAGATGGTATTATTTATCTTGGCATCCTCGGGGCTGTTTGGCATGTATTCAGTGCTCAGTAGATATTCGATAGATTCGAAGAAGAATCTTTACCGAACACATAACCTTCCATGATTGCTTTGGAGTATTTATTTTCTTTGTTTGTTTTGCTTTTGTTTTTGAAAGGGAACTTCTTAGCTTGAACTTCTCAATACTACAGCTGTGTGACATATAGGAATTGGAAAGGCCCCAATACAGATAAAATCATCAGCAAACCTCTTTCTTGGTTCATACCAGCTTCACCCTAACCTTTGGCATCGTGTATAAGGCTGTTTTCTTAAGCTATGCCTTTGATGCACTTATCAGACTATTCGTTCCTTTCACGTACCTACCCTGGGTGCAAAGGCTATGGAGGTAAGTAAAAGAAATAACCATCTAGCTTTCATGGAACTTATATTCTAAAGGAGAAAGACAGGGGGAAAACATATAAATATGTGGCAAAGACAACTTTCAGAAGGCAATACGCTTTCTGAAGAAAAACACATAATTGGAAATAAGGAGAATGGGGGGAAATTGAGGTGAGGAGACACTTCAGCTAGGGTGCTTCCAGAGAGGTCATTTTAGGGAGATCAAATGGCAAAATAAAGGCAAACTCTGAAAGATACTGGAACCCAATGAAAAGTCACAGGTGAGGGCAAGCACTAAAGTCCTAATAAGAGATCTCAAAGAGCAGTAGGAGAAATAACGGTCATCATGGCCAGAGTGTCCCAAGAAAGAGAAAAAACGAGACGAGAAATTGAAAAGTTAGAGAACAATATTCAAGACTCCACTGACTGCTTAGTATTCGAATGGAGTCAAAATATTTCATTTGCCCTCTTTGAACCTCTGTGTATTCCTGTATATTAGGGAATAATACTTGCCTCACAGGATGGCTGTGAGGATTATATGGAGCAAAAGTCTTTCAGCACTATCCCACAATATGCCAAATGAAATTCAAACTCCCTAACACAGCCACCCAGGAGGCATGGCTACCTCTCTAACCACTCCAGCTGTTTGATGCAAATACAACATGTCTTTGCAGTCCTTCAAATGAGTCAAGATTTTCCTCTTTACTTTGTATGTTTCCCCTCTGTCTTTCTCCTTTAGAATATGGAGAAAGCTCCATGAAAGCGAAACTGTTGTTTTATTTACCTCCATAGCCTTTGTACACAGCAGAGGTACTTGAAAGACATGAATGGTCCAGTAAACGCACCAAGGACATAGCCTAAGAAATGAGAGGAAAATCCTGACTCACTTGAGGGAGTGCAAAGACATGCTGTATTCATGTCAGGCAGCTGAAGTGAAGCACAGTGAGTCTGTGCCTCTCACTGGTGTTCCCTCTAATTTAAATACCCCCTGCCTTCTTCTTGCCTTATCTCACTTTCACTTGAGTATCAACTAGCTCAAGCAATACTTCTTGATGGGAACGTCCCTGATATTTCCAGTATGGTGACTATGCCCTTTGCCTGTAGTCCAAAAACACACTGAGCACCACGGACAGTGTGCTCAGTGTGTAGCCACCGTGGTTTGTCTCATCCTGTCTATTATATGCCCCTTGAGGACAGGCACAACGCCATATTTTCACACCAGACTCCAACATAACCTGGAACAAGCAGGGGTCCAATGAACGTTTATTGGGCAACTCTATGTCAGCTGGAGTCCATTGATGCTGAAGATGTGGACCTAACTGACACCCACTGTGAAGTTCAAATTTCCAGTGTTAGGAAGTTCAAATTTCCAGTGTTAGTCGGGATAAGATGGGTCATTTCATAATCACAAATCTCAATGGCTTGATATAAGTAAGAATTATTTCTTACTCATGTAACACGTTTAATCAAGGTTGGCAGGGGAATCTCCTCCTTGTTCTCAGGGACTCAAGAAGACAGAGACTTTTTTTGGATATCTGATTCCTCAGACATTGCCACAGTGGCAAGGGAAGATGGACAGCTGCACACAGCCTCACACAGCTTTTCCAGGAGGTGACACATGATGCTTCTGTTCATACTTCATTGCTCTTGAAAGAAATAGGGCCATGCCGAATTTCAGAGAGGGGAGAAGCTAAATCTTACCATGTTCCCAGAACAAAGAAATGTTTGTAAACAGACATATAAATAGTACATCTCCCTCACTCTCAATTCATTCCCAGAGGTTTATACACTTGCAGTCCCTCTGACCATAGGATCCACATATATTATCTCTATTGTATGCAACAGATGTAGATGCAAAAATAAACTCCAACTTCAACAAATTTCTTCAAGTTTACTCAAATTGAATATTTTGTGAGTTTGATGACACCTAATGAAGACCAGGGGCTCACTTGCCTAAAATTATTTTAGTCCTCAAATATTTTAGTCTTTAATCTCCAAAACTGCTCCTTGAGCCCCAAGTTTATACAGAGTTCCTTCATTGTCTAGCCTCCAAACTTGAACACTCAAATGGCAAAGTGCCCAGTAGAACAAGACCCCCCCCACACACACACACACACACACACTCTGTTCAGGGCTCTCCTTCTTCCAAAAATACTGTTATAGTGATAATTCTAATTGGTTTGTTTGTTATGTTTGAATAGTGAAATGAATGAGTGAATACATGAATGAATAAATAACAAAAAGAACACTGAAGAACTCTATGCACTTTTAAACTCTTTACCAACCGCAGTTTTTATCTGGATATTTGGCTTAACTTCTTTCTAAGGTGACAGTAACCTGTGGTAGATACAGGACTCATTCAGTCTTTTAGTGACTAATTGGTGACAGTGAACAAATGCTTTGGGCTCTAATGAATGAAATGCCAGAGCTTGTGTGGTGTTCTAGTTTTAATTTTCAGCTTGCCCCAACTCTGTCAGTCTTTTTCTCTTGTGTGTCTAAGAGGATTCGGTAAACAATTCTCAAAGAACCATTTTCTGATTTCTCATAAAGTGCTCAGTTTCCCAGTTAGCTAGAATTTTCATGAGAAAAATTCCTTTAAATATTTTCAAGAGCTAACAGTGATGGGGAAGAAAAGTCTGCACATGTGTGTGCACATTCACACACACAAACAAGTGAGCAAGAATACACACAATATGCAACAATGAGTTCCAAAATGTCACCTGAGCTTAAAGTCCTGTGTAGTCATCAGTGCCATCCACCAGGTGTTCAGGATAGAGATGATTTGCCTGGTGCTCTGCTATCTTGGCAGTTATATTATCTTAGAGTTAGGATTCAGGGCCATTTGTATGCAGCAGCTTCTTCACCTTTATCTAAGGTAAAATCTACTACCAGTAGATAGTGATATTGGACAAGTCACTTAATATTTTTGAAATTCATTTTCTATACCTCTGGCAAGCAGTAGCAACAGGGCCTTAATAATAATAATAGCAACAACTTACACTCATTAGGCAGCTAGGTGCATGCATAGTTCTACCTAATTCTCTCTTCCTCTCTCTCTTTCTCTTCTCTCTTCTCTTCTTTTCTCTTCTCTCCTCTCCTCTTCTCCTCTCTTCTCTTGTCTCTCTCTCATATACATACATGTACACACAGACACCCTATTTACTACTACTAGCATCCTTCTCCAGCCAGACCAGAGTATTCTTGCAAAGATTCAGCTTGACATTGTTACACAAATCCATCTTGCCTTCCTGAACTCCTCCATTCCAGTATAGGTAGAAGTTTGCTTTACCTTTGAAGAAACAAAAGTCTATATAAAGTATTTTTTCCTAATAACATACAGAGAAAGGTATAGATGGAGAGATGGAATGGGGAAGCAGAAGAAAGAAAAAAGGGATAAGGGAGGGAAGGAAGGAAGGAAGGAGAGAAAAAGGAAAGAAAGAAGGAAGGAAAAAGTTAGGCTTCCCCCCCGCAAAAAAAAGAGCCTAAAAGAAAACTGTTAGCAGCTTCATAGTAGCACTCTGATCCACTATAGAATGAATGCTTACCTGTGCCAAGGACTTTACAGTGTCTCATTTGTATTTTAGATACATTTTGTGATATATACTATTATTACCAGTTTGTAGATGAAGACATTGAAGTGGAAGGAAGTTAAGTTACGTGGCCAAGCTCACAGAGCTGTCAAGGGGAAAAGTCAGGATTCATAGCCAGATCTGACTCCTTGACTGTGTTCCCCCCACTCACATCAGTTTACCCATCCTGCAATGAGTAGACCTGGGTTCCAGTGTTGGCTTTGCCTCTAGCTGGTGTCACAACTGTGGGAAACTCTTTTAACTTCTCTGTTACCTAACCTGTAAAATTAAAGGGTATGACTCTCCACATTTTTTTCTTCTGCAAATTAGGGCTTAGTTATAACAACATATTATATTTCTTAGAATTTGACATCATTATTTTGTGTATTACTACAAAATTTAAAATTCTGCTAATTAAACTATGAAGCAATGTTTTATCACCTTCAATTTTAATTTTAGACATATTTTAAACAGCATTTCAGGTATAGCCAAATAGAGATTTTATCATATATTATACTTGGATATATGTAAAAAGAAAAACATAAGGGAAATTGGGAGATATAGTCCTGAAACTTTTGAAGTGATACTCTTTGGAATAACTTCTCAACATCAGTATTCCTACTTTTTAGAAAATATAATCTTCTATACCATCAAGAGTGCTGCATCCTTTCATTTCTTAAAAAGCCATTTCCAATTGTCTCCTAGAACCTCTATGAAGCAGTTCACCACCATTCTTGAAGTTTTCATTTGGGTACTTTCTGTGTTTTATCAGATCACATCAACAGAAGAATTTTTTTTAGGCAACCTCATGGAGATACAATGTCAAATAGTAGATCTGTGGTCCTTTGTCAACGTGAGGGCCTGGGAGAAAGGGGCTTCCTATGTTGGAACCCCCACTTAGGGCCATCACTTCACTCCAAGTCATCTCACCATGGAAACTCTTAGATAAGTTTAGTTGGGGTCTTAGGCTCTGGGCACATGAAGAACTCATGACTGAATCCTACCTTGGATCCATCAGCCGCACCAAGCCAAAGAACTCTGCTTTGTTTTAGATGACCTCCTTCTGGGTTCTATGCCATAAACTATATTTTTTGGCAGCCCTCTTGGGATTTGTAAGGAGTACACTCAAATCTAATTAATCAATCTGACAAATAGTATGTACAGTTGCTAAAGAATAACCACAGGTTTAATGAAGACAAAAGAGCACCAGATGTCCCTTGGATCAGAACTTGGGCTATTCTGTCTAATCCTCCTATTCTTTCTTCCCTGGCCTGGCTCCTCCTAGCCTTCATTCGCTTTCATCAGACCTTCTGGTGTCTCTGATGTCCTTTCTCCTGGGATTTGGAGGTGGGCACATCAACTTTAAAACCTCTGCTTTTACTGAGTCCCATTCTTGAATCATCCAAATGAATTACTGTGTGAGCTTCACAAGGCTTGCTTTCCTCAACTGTACTGTGGGAAGAATGATATCCACCCTGCAGGATTGCTGTGCAGATTAAATACAGTAAAAAACTTGAAAGTGTGGGGTTCACACTGCGTAACTTCAGGGTCTCATCCTTCCTTCTCACTCTTTTGCTTTTTCAGTCTTTTCTTCCATTCTTCCTTCCTCTTCCCCTTTTATATATTGGTCTTTTCAAAACCTGCTCCACCTTTTATCCCCCCATCCCCTTCCTCTCTTCTTCTTTTTCCTCTCTTGCTTGATTTTTTTCCTCTCTCCTTTTCTCTCCTCTTCCAGGCTATCTCTTTTCCTCCCCATCTTCTTTTACCAACTAAAGTTACCAGAAACACAGTAGATTTGAGAGTTCTCTGGATGTCTAGGAAGGCTGGCAAGTTTTTAAAAGATTAAAGCACAAGAATAGTATTTGAAGGGGCAAAGTGATAAAGGTGTTTGTGTTAGTTACTATCTTTCTCTTAATATATTTGCTAGTGAAGAATATACAATAACATGGGAGATTGAGCAGGCCAGGAGAAAAGAAAGGGACCAGTCTCTCCTATTTGATATCTCGTATTTTATATGTTGTATTAATTGTCAACACAAGAAACTATATATGGCTCACTTTGAAAAGTTTCAAATATTTGAGCTTTTTTTTTTTTTTTTTTTTTTTTGAGACGGAGTTTCACTCTTGTTACCCAGGCTGGACTGCAATGGCACGATCTCGGCTCACCGCAACCTCCGCCTCCTGGGTTCAGGCAATTCTCCTGCCTCAGCCTCCTGAGCAGCTGGGATTACAGGCACACGTCACCATGCCCAGCTAATTTTTTGTATTTTTAGGTAGAGACGGGGTTTCACCAGGTTGACTAGGATGGTCTCGATCTCTTGACCTCGTGATCCACCTGCCTCGGCCTCCCAAAGTGCTGGGATTACAGGTGTGAGCCACCGCGCCCGGCCATATTTGAGCATTTTAAATCAGTTTGTAGTAACACATATAATTTGACTGAGCTATAAGGAAAGTTAGAGGGTGTTTTTGGTTTTTTAAGTTTGTGGATTTTTTTTTTTTTTTTGCAACACAGTTTAGCTGTTACCTGAAAATCAGTTATTCTCTCTGCCTGAACTGCAGTCCCAGATAGATTTCTCTTATCACTATTGTCAACCTGGAAGGGTAAAACCAGCCACATCATCAATCCTGTTCTCACTTCTGCAGCTTCTCTTGCAGTTTTACATGGTCATGTGTCCCAGTGTCAATGACATCTAAGTAGAGTCTTCCAAGGAGGTGATTTGAGGAAAAGTGTTTACTTCCTAACAAAAACAGGATAGATGTGCAAGGCCGGAAAGCACAGTGCTGTCCTCATCTCTTCCTTCCTGACTTGAATGTATATGTAATGACTGGGCCTACAGTAGCCATCTTATGACCATGAGACCCAGAAAAATTACCACTCAAGTACCTTTGAGACTCTGACTTAATGCTTGCAACCACCTACCTAGAGAAAACTAAACCATCTAGTTAAGCTAGCTATTCATATATACTGAAATTTGTAGCCAAAAATGTTACTGGTCAACAGTGTCCTGATCTTTGGAGAAAAGTTAGAGTCTAACCGTCTCAGATCTAAGTGAGGAAGTTATCCCAGATACAATACATTCAAAGTAACTTCCTATGGTTCTTACGACGATAAAATCAGACTATGCAGGTAAAGTACTAGCACTACACCTGATAAATGGTAGGTGCCTGAATTCCTGGTCTCATTTTCCTTGGGAGGGATCACTCAGTGAAGAAGTATCTCAATCAGAGCCCAGTGAAACAGTCCCAGTGATGTAGGCTCTCCTTCCCTTATTTTGTTTGCTCTGGTCTAACTCATAAGTGCAAATTTTCTCCTAATCTGGCTAACTCTTTTTTTATGGTTAGCTTACATCAGAGTCATTATTCAGTTAGTTATCAAGACTGGGTCACTTTTTACCAACTCATTAAAAACTTTACTGAGCTTCTGCTATTACCAAGCACTGGGGAAAGAACGACAAATAAGAGAATGGTGCTTGTCTTGGAAGAGCTTACATTCTAATCAGACAGGGCAAAATAGCCAACCACTAAATAAGATCATTGCAGATTGTAAATTTTGCTATACAGAAAATAAACAGGTTTCTTTGGAAAATTCTGAGAGCAAAGAACTTAAGTGCAATGGTCAAGGATCACTTCTCTGAGGTGATTCTGAGTGAGACCACAATATGCCAGCTAAGCAATGATCCAGAAAAGCACTCTAGACAGAGAGAACACCAAGCAATGGTGAAGGGCAGCTTGCCTTCTCTCCCTTTACTTCTTTGCTAATAATTGGACTTCAGTGCCCATTTATGTTTCAAAGTCTGGTTAAAATGTCTTCTCCTGCTATATCCACAGTATGCATCCATGTTTGCATAAACTAATTAATGAACATCCATCTGTCCATTAACTAATTAATTAATTGTAAGTGTAAAATATTACTAACTACAACAGGAAGCAAGTTAATGATTTTAAACAAAAAAGTGATATTATCACTTTTACGTGCTGGCCCCTGCCCCAAGTTATTCATGACTCTATTAAAATAAAAATGATCACTGAAATTACACAACAATTCTTCTTTCTCTATATAATGAATTAAAACAAAGAAAATGATTTTCTGCTATTCTTACTAGTGTGTAACTGAAGATCGTTACTTTTGTCTTGTTTTGCCTTTTCTTTTGTTTGTTTGTTTGAGACGGATTCTTATCCTGTCACCTAGGCTGGAGTACAGTGGTGTGATTACTGCTCACTGCAACCTGAACCTCCTGGGATCAAGTATTCCTCCTACTTCAGCCTCCTGAGTATCTGGTACTACAGGTACATGCCACCACACTTGGTTAATTTTTGTATTTTTTGTAGAGATGGGATTTTGCCATGTTGCTCAAACTCCTGAGCTCAAGCAATCCTCCTGCTTCGGCCTCCCAAAATGCTGGGATTACAGGCATAAGCCACTGTGACCAGCCTGTTTGGCTTTTTGTTTCAAAAAAACTTAAAGCCTACTGGGACAGTCCGATAGTGTATTAGTAGTTACCTATTCCTGCATAACAAATAACCCCAAAACTTAGGGGCTTAAAACAATAAACATTAATTATCTCACCATGTATATGGGTCAGAAATTCAAGAGTAGGTTAATTGGGTGATTTTGGTTTAGCATCTCTCATTATTTTTCAGTCAAGCTCTTAGCTGTAACTGCAGTCATCTGAGGGCTTGACTGGGGCTGAAAAGTTTGTTTTCAAGATAATTGACAAATGGCTGCTAGAAGGAAGTATCAGTTATTTGCTGGCCAACAGTACGGGGCCTCAGCTTCTTGCTACATTTGCCAACCTAAATATCCAACATGATGGCTGGCTTCCCCAAGAGTGGGCACTCAAAAAGTGAGTAAAGCATATGCCACAATGTCCTTATAACCTAGCCTTGAGAGTAATGTGTCACCATTTATATTGCACTATGTCAGCAACACAGACTAATTCAAACACATTGCAGGCAACTAGGTATGCGTATGAATACCAAGAGGTATGCGATCATTGGGAATCATCTTTTAGTTTGGCTACTAAGACAGACAAAGGGGAGGTGACTTGTTAGGGCTGAGATAGAGATGGATAGTTTGCTTAGAAAAGAGCTAGTAGCTGATACAAAAATATACCTATTGCCTGTCCAGGAACCAGCCCTGTTATGCTTCTTTGTATCAGATCTCCTGATCCCTAGGAAGGTGGCCCCAGGACCTGGCTTAAGGGTAAGCATAGGATACACATAGGATACAGTTCTGGCCAATGAGATACATGTGGAAGCCTTCTACTAGCTTCTGGAAAGACATTTTTTCACTTCTGAGAAGAAGGAGGTATTCAGGGGGAACTCCTGGCTGTATTACTACCCTTGTGAGAGTGAATGAGTGTTTAGAGAAGCTGCAACCATCTTGTGACCATGAGGGAAGGCAAAAGGAACTTGAGAGTTGCCAGCACAAAGCCTCTGAAATAACTGGAATCCTGAACCACCAGCAAATCCCTACATCCATACTACTTGTTGTGTAAGAAAAACAAACTCCTATTTGTTCAAGCCACTCTTATATAAGTTTTCTCACTAATGGTAGCCAAAAGCATTTCTAACTTATACAGACATCTAACACAGACAGGAATCTGGGGGAAGTTTCTTGGAGAAAGTGACATCTGTGCTAAAAGCAAAAGGATAGATAGAAAGAGGACTCCAGGCAAAGGAAACAGCAAGAGAGCAAGACACCTCTGGGGAACTAAATGAAGCTGAGTGTGGTGGAAGAACTAAGAACAAGACAGGTAGAAGTGAGAGTTGGGGCTGGAGAGAGAAACAACAGCCGGTCCTGGAGATGTCTGCCTTTCATTTTGAGGCATTTGAGGGTAAAGCAGAGTCATCACAAAGTTCTAAGCCAGTGACTGACATGATCAGCTGGGAGAAGGGAGACGGGAGGGTTGCTCTTTGAAAGCTATGAAATTTCAATCATGCAGGGCTGAGAGGGGATTCTAGGGACCTGTTGGATAGCAATGTACATGTGGTAGGCAATATTGTACTGCACACTTGGAAACTGGTGGGTCAGTCTTATGTGTATTTTTCCACCATTTTAAAAAAAGAATAGCATGTTAATATTTTTAATTTAGACTGGTCACAGCAGCTGAAGAAAGGAGGCAAACTACAAGTAAAAAGATTCAGAGTCTACTGAAATCATCCAGATGAGAGAGAATGGTAGCCAAAATAAGAAAACAGGAATGCCGCAGTGGAGTGAAACAGAAGAAAGTTGAGAACTATTTTGCTGGTGTTCAGTAAGTCTTGTTTATTGAGTGTGGGGCATGAGGTGAGTGCTTACATACAGAGTGTTTGCCATGTGTGATGCATTATACCAAGTGCCTTGTATGAATTACCTTTGGTCTTCACAAAACTTGGCAAAATTTTCCTTTTCCACCATATTATGAAAGTTCAAAACTGTTACATAACTTGTTCAAGGTCACAGAGATAATACATTGTAAGTCAGAACTCAAGAATAAGTCTTCCTGATTACAAAACTGACTCATTTTACTAAATCATTGCTTCAATTAAACATGATAGTCAATGATTCAGATAAGAATCTTAATCCATGTTATATTGTGCCCAGGACACCTAGACAAGTGTGTGTGTGTGTGTGTGTGTGTGTGTGTGTGTGGTGGTGGTGGGGGGTGTACCTCATAGTATCCAAATCTTTTTAATTTGTAAATAGAAAATTAGAATTCAAATATTGAGGGCTGGACGCGGTGGCTTACGCCTGTAATCCCAGCACTTTGGGAGGCCGAGGCAGGTGGATCACGAGGTCGAGATATCGAGACCATCCTGGTCAACACGGTGAAACCCCGTCTCTACTAAAAATACACAAAATTAGCTGGGCATGGTGGCGCATGCCTGTAATCCCAGCTACTCAGGAGGCTGAGGCAGGAGAATTGCCTGAACCCAGGAGGCGGAGGTTGCGGTGAGCCGAGATCGCGCCATTGCAGTCCAGCCTGGGTAACAAGAGCGAAACTCCGTCTCCAAAAAAAAAAAGAATTCAAATATTGAAGTGGATAGTGAGAAATATCATATTAAACTGAACTTTATGTCTTAAGAGTTTCAGATCATGAAATTCAAGATTTTGATAAAGTATTTTTCTGAAATTTTGTCTAATTTTCTTCAGTTCTTCACTTCAGGGGGGAATATTTGTTTTATATCAAAAATGCCTTTGTATACCATAAGAAAACAATAATTATCACCATGGTTGTGTTTTACTATTTTACTTTCTTATATTTTTAATGCCAATTTCACCAACTAAGTTGATTTCACAACCCCAGAAATCAGTTGGAACCCACAGTGTGAAAAAAAAAACTGATCTAGAAAGATCGTATACATTTCATACATTTTATATATGTGGCTTTCAGATATTAATCAATGCCCCCTTTCCTTTCCCTCATTCAATCTTTTTATCAATCACATCTAGAAAAGAGTAGCAGAAAGCAAAACTATTCTTTCCATCTTTCATTTTTCCAAAAATTTAATCCCAAAAGAGAACTTAAAGGTTTTAGAGGTACAAGAAGTTACAAGGCACCAGGAAAAACAAAAGAAGGCAGAAAAAGTCAGATATGCTCAAAAAACAAGGATTCTCACCAGACGAAAAAGAGATTCTCCAACTGGTGGTGGCGGAGGAAGAGTCTGTGCATATTAAATAATGGCTTTTTGGTAGTATCCTGGAGAAGGCACAGCATCCTAAAGTAGAAGGGTAAAGTGCTATGTCAAGCTAATGGGATCATGAGCAGACCTGAACAAAGATTTACCTATTTATTACTGAACAAAAGCAATGCCGAATGCTGCTGGGATGACAGGATAGGACCACATGGGTAGGACCAACAAATGCCTAAGTGGTGACCTTTGTGAATGGACACGAAGACCAGAAGGCAAGCATGTGCACGAGGGCATCCCCCCACACGTCTGGCACTACATTAGCACCAGGAATTATAGCATCTACCTGGGACTAGGAGGGCACAGATGGAAGCCCCAAGAAGGAGTATGGGTTAAATGTCTCACCAACTGGGCAGAAACAGAAATACATTGATTCTGAAAGGAAAAGAGATATTTTTTACACTAAATTAATGAATTAAGATTAATATATGCAACAATATCAATGCAACTATATAAATGTATTTCCATTATAAAAAAAGTTATGTAAGAAGTTATATAAAAGTCATTATAAAAAGTGCTAGCTTAGTCAACGTAAACACCAATAGTCCAAATGAAGAAAACAGTAATAGAGTACAATGTTTTTAAAAATAAGTCTGTGATATTAAAATAGCAATAGGATAGATTTTTGTAAGATGATAAGGGAAAATGATGTGCTTTATTTCCCAGTGGGTCTGCTCATTTTTTGCCCCAAGACTTCGTATAGGCACCAAATTAAAATGCATAGCCAAAAGAAGATTTAGTGACATGACTGTAGTAGCTGAAAACCCACTTATTTTTTTCTTTCATTACTGCTTTTCATTACCTTATGTCCTTAGTCATTTCTCTAATGGTGTGTGTGAGTGTGTGTGTGAGTGTATGTGTGTGTATGTGTTCCTTTTCATACTAGGACTTCAGTGAGTAAAGTCTTAATTAGTGATGTCATAGTTAGCTCATCCTCTCGTTAAACCAGTGTC
This sequence comes from Aotus nancymaae, assembly GCF_030222135.1. Taxonomy (NCBI): domain Eukaryota; kingdom Metazoa; phylum Chordata; class Mammalia; order Primates; family Aotidae; genus Aotus; species Aotus nancymaae. The sequence continues at coordinate 79,317,671 of NW_026988450.1, read as the reverse complement.
AAGAGAATCATCTTTTCAGAAGACAATATTTAAGTCTATCTCCCTTGAAGCTTTCTTCTTCTGACTGCCTGACAGATGAGCTATGCCTTTCTAGTCTCAGAATTGTTTTCCCACTGATGAGACACTCTTCTCCTTCCAGGCACCAGAATCTAATTTAAACTAGTTCCTGTGAAGATCCAAAATGTCTACAAATTTTTTTTTCTCCTGTATTTTTCAAGGCAGAGAAAATATAAGACAAAAGTTAAAATAGACATTTTCTGTATTCTATTGTATATTGTACTGTATTCCAGATAAAATGTGAATGCAAAGTTTTTAATTCATAGAACTTTCCAAAGATGATCTCTACATATCTAAGACATTGACATTTCCTGGAGTGCTGTCAAAGCAGCTGATGCTTTTGATATTTTCTAAGGGTAATTTTTCCAGGCAAGGTAGGCATGTAATATTCCTTTAAGGATTTTCTACTTTGGAAGCTGCTTTGTCACAAACATCCTCCTTCCCTTTGGAAACAGGATCTCTCTGGTTTCAGGTCCCCTTCCTGAACTGAGTCCATCTTTTCTTTTACATGTGAATATTTTATGTCTTCAGTAAGTGTCAGGGTTTCTATGGGCACTTAGCAAAGGGTATGGCTCTTTAAAACTTTACATTCTTATATAAATAGAATCAACCTAGTAAGTCAAAGGTGCATCAAGGGAGAAAAAAAAATTCCTTTTCTTAAACATATCTACTGTAAATGTGCCCAATGGTATGCAGCAACATCACAAAACAAGTAAGTTATTTTCCAGGGAAACAAAAGGATGTTTCCCTCACCACCACAACCACCTAAATGAAATAAATGACACCAAGTTAATTATTTTGGTTAAACTCAATTGTGAAAGCCTGGTTTTTTTCCCATCAATTATAGAAATGGTGTCTAACTCTTTAACAGAGATAGAACTAATAGGTCCTCCATTCAAACAATGATGAGCTCTGCTACCTTCATCTACAATTCAGGCTCATCCTAACAGATTTCTCAAAGTCTAAATGTCTCAGAAGTTTCTTATTTACTTTGCCTTTGAAAAGCCAAAAATAAATGACATTTTCATTTCTATCAGTCCTATTTTAATTTGTCATTGATTGCTTATTACAGCATTTTTTTCAGCATGTAGATGTTAGATTTCTACAATACAACTTTAAGCACTGGATTGAACCTAATCTGGGCAAGGTACTTAGCCACATGAAGACTCAGTACTCAGTATCCTAGTCAGTAAGATGGGAATAATAAAATAGAGAAGGACCTAACTCATAGAATTACTGCAATGATTAAATGAGACATTTGTAAATGATCTTAAGAAAAGAGTCTGACACCTAGTAGGTGCTAGATAAATTGTAGCTAATATTATTATTATCTTATTATCTCTATGTAAATTACAATTGCTAGAAGTTGGGGGATATGGGCCCAAGGAAAATCAGTTTTACCCTTCAGGGAGCTCACTGTTTCATGGGAAGAAGAGACAGACATGGCTGGTCCCTGTATTAGGAACCATACTAAAAGTACCCTGAACAGATTATTAAACAGAGAAGGAAATCATTAATTCTCAATGGGGATATCAGGAAAGTTTTCATGCAGAGACAACATTGTTCAAGCTTTGAAAAATGAGGTAAGCAAATATATTCAGGGAGGAAAACAGGGGAAGAGGAGGACGTTGTTTGCAAAAAGACACTGAGTTGGTAAAACACTTTTCTCAGATCACAGTAGAGACCCTGCCTTAATAAATATGCAGAGGACAAATATAAGCATTATGAAAGCTCTATCATAGCCTCAAAAGAATGTGTTGACTTCTCTTGTTTTAAGTGGTACTTAAACATTTGGTGGTTTGCATATTCCAAAAATCCTTTCAATATTTGTGCTGAACCAATGCTATCATTCAAAAACAGAGTACTTCTTCGGTGGAATGGCACTATGTCATCCCAACAGGAAGAAGAGCATTGGAATCTAATTGTGTCATCCATTTTCTTACTTTAAAACAATCTATGGTAACACCCTTACAGCCAAGAAACGTTCAGTCAGTTGAACAGATGTGATATATTCTCCCTGATGCATTAGCTTCAACCTCTGAGTTCATGAAATTCTGAGTTTCTTTCTGCAGCATGCTGTGTTCATTCATCAGCCTGAGTAATTTTATCTGATTGGGTCCAATCTTCCCCTCCTTGGCCCGCCTCCTTTTGCTGCTGAATAAATCACCCTGGGAGCTGTCCAGGTTGGAGAAAGATTTTTGTAAGAAAGTTCCAGCTGCATCCAGCCCCTCATTTATTCAGACTGAGTCCTTAGGGCCCCAAGGAGAAAGAACTGAGAAAATAAAGAGATGTCTTTCATTGCCAAGTTTGCTAATATGGTCATTAGCACAGATGCCTTGGGGCAATGCCCACAGAGAGAGGACACATTTCCCCACACATTCTGGCTCAGGGTCTATAGGACAGCCCTCCCAACTGTGCTCTGTGTTCCTGTCTCAAGTCAAGAGACTAATTATCCACCCCAGAGTTCTAGGAGGGTAAGGCTGAGTTCAAGGAATTCAGGAAGAAAACAGCAAGAAGGATTTCTTTCACAGGAATGTAATTTCAGGGGTTATTTCATTAAGGGCTAGATAACTGCAACACAGAGTGGTTTGAGGTGCTTTTACCCTTAACTTCCAGCCCCATGGGATAGGCCAACTATTCTGGGAGATCTTTAGATAACACATTAATTCATCTACAAGCAGAGTTAAAAATAGAATCAGCCGTCTATCTATTTAAAGTTGAGCGTTTCGTTTTGGCTTTCTTGAGGGATGGTAGAACACAACTTTAAAGGATTGGAATTAAGGGAGTCTCTTCCAGGGAGTGAACCAAATTCCAGAAATCTACTGGTTAGGGATTGGGGGGAATGTTGGAGGATTCTTTTCTCTTCCTTCTGGAATTCTGTTTGCAAGGCAGGTGACCGATTCTGGATTTGAAACCGAAGCTCAAATGCGTTGGCGGGGGGGTGGGGGGGGGGCGCGGGGAAGGAATTAAAAAGCAAATAATTAAACCCCGAGTTTCTGGGACACGGCCGACCGAAATAACCCAGAAGACTGTGTATGTGGTTGGGGGTGAGGGGGGGATCGAGATTTATTCTTCCTTAGGACAGGCAGGAGGAAAGGAGCTTCTCTTCTCGCTCAGGAGGGGCTGAGGGGGCAGCAAGGCGAGGCGGTCATTTGGGCTTTCATGGGACGCCACAGGGAGCCGCGAACGCGCCCAGGGCCTGACGTCATTGGCCATCAGCTGACTGCTCTGGGCCCGGGCTCCACCGGCTGCAGCCGCAGTCTTGGTGGCGGAGGTGGTGACCACCACCGCTCCTCCACCTGCATCCGGGTGCGGGACTGCGACGGCCGCATTTGCCCTGCAGACCCTGCAGACCCTGCACCCAGGGACGCTGCTTGTCCGGCGTTAGCACCGGCACTAAGCGCCCACCGCGCAGCGACTTGGTCTGCCGCGAGCGCCGCCTCAGGCTTTGTCCGCGAGCGCTCGGCTGAGCCAGGGCGGGCGGGAAACCTGGGCTAGGGCGAGGCGGGCCCCGGACATGCCTTTCTCCACGTCCGCCTCCTGGACCGAATTGTAAGCGGAGAAACTCAGTGTGCGAGGCAGGCAGGGGACGTCCCCATTTTAATGCCCCGTCCCCTCCACCCCTCCGGATCGAGGTAGTAAAGAGGCTCCCTTAGGAAACTGCCTGATTCTATGATTGCGCCTTCTTGGGAGCCGGAAAGTTGGCTTTGGCAAAAGACGCCCGAGTAGGAAGGGCGGAAAGGAAACCCTGTATTCCGTCGCGCTGGGCTCCCCGAGTCCGTGGGCAAAGCGGCCTACGAGTCCTGGCTCCGCACCTGCAGAGGACAAGAGCCAATACCTAAAAAAGAACAGTGGAGGGACAGGCTGGCGCGGTCAGCTGGAACGCTGGATCGCAGCGCGCCCAGGGAGGGCTGGGGGCGCCCGCCCGCCCTAGCCCTCAGTGGTCCTCTCCCACGCCGGCCCGCGCGTGCTGCTGCCTGCCAGACCTGGGGCGTCCTGGCCAAATCTGGGTGGCAGGTCCCTCCGCCACCCCCAGCTCGGTTCCGGGGGCGTGGCTTGGCGCAGGGGCGGGTTTAAGTCACCACGGGTGTCTGACCGCTCTGACAGGTCTCCAAATTCCTCCCAGTCGCCTGGTGCCTGCAGCGCGCTTCAGAGCTCCAGGGTGGCACGCGGCGGCGCTTCCCTGGATCCAGAGGCGTCTCTGTCGACTTCCAAGCGGCCTCGGGCCTCCCTTCTCCTCCAAACCTTCGCCGCACCCTACAAGCTTCGGTTCTCAACCTCGGATACCCGCACCGGCGGCTCCTCTTGGTTCTTGGAGCTCTTGGCTTTGGAGCCCTCCCCACTTTCTCCTTCCCCCGCCTCCTGGTCCTCCTAGCTCAGAGCCAAATGGACTCCAAAGAACGAAGTAAAGGGCATGGGAACTGTGTGCTGCTACCCTTCGAAAGCACAGCTGGAAGCGTTGACCTCGTCTTATAGCTCAGGCTGGGACCCTGGGGCTAGAGTCCCCACACCCTCTCCGGGAGGGATGTTTCTGGCCAGAGCCAGCGCTGAGCTGTCAGTCCTTGCTCCAGATCTAGGAAGGAGCCGAGGAGTGAGCCTCAGCATACCCCTTCCTCCAAATTAACTATTCGGTGAATTGTTAGCGCCGAGGCTACCACCGCTCCAACCCTGTCGCAGGGCGCCCCAACACCTCACCGTGCCCCCCTCCTCCTTCTTTGCCCCCGCCCCCAGCTCCGCCTCTTCTCCCCATCCCGGCGCAATGGAGTTCTCCGAAGGGCGATGATTCCAGCCACATCTGCTAACTTCGCACCCGTCGCTGCTGCCGGTCACCCCCGGCCAGGCCCCTTGCAGCCGCGGAGCAGTGGGCATCCGGAGCCCAGTGCTGCAGCCAGGATCCGCCCGACGCGCAGCAGAAGCTCGGCGCCCAGGAGCCTAGGCGTCTCTTGGAGAGCAAAGGCTGCGCCAAGACGCTGAGCCTAGAACCAACCAAGGAGCCTGAGTCCAGGAAGGGGCTGCGTGGCTCGGAGCGCTGCGGCTCCTGCGGACAAATAGCCACTGCCGCTGCGTACCCAAGCTGCGCCGACCGGCGGGAGAGCGGCGCGCAAGGACGCGGAGGTCCACCGCGATCTTCCAGGTGCCCTTTGCCCCTGGGCACAGTATGACCTGACCTACAGGGAGCCCTGACCCAGGGCTCCTGCAACGGGGCAGCCTAGGATAGAAGGGATCGCTGCCAAGCTCCTACCAGGCAGCCTTTAAGTCTTTAGGAACCCCCTCCTCCGGCTGCCTCCCCAAGGTTCTGCGCCTCCCTCCTGCGGCCCAGCGCCATGGAGCTCTCCGATGTGCGCTGCCTTACAGGCAGCGAGGAACTCTACACAATCCACCCGACGCCCCCGGCCGGCGACAGCAGGAGCGGCTCCCGGCCGCAGCGGCTGCTGTGGCAGACGGCGGTGCGGCACATCACGGAGCAGCGCTTCATTCACGGGCACCGGGGAGGCAGCGGCAGCGGGAGCAGAGGCTCGAGCAAAGCCTCGGACCCTGCGGGCGCCGGCCCCAACCACCACGCGCCGCAGCTGTCAGGCGACTCGGCGCTGCCCCTCTACTCTCTCGGCCCGGGAGAGCGAGCGCACAGCACCTGCGGCACCAAAGTCTTCCCGGAACGCAGCGGGAGCGGCAGTGCCAGCGGCAGCGGAGGCGGGGGCGACTTGGGCTTTCTGCACCTTGACTGTGCTCCGAGCAACTCGGATTTCTTCCTCAACGGGGGCTACAGCTACAGAGGGGTCATTTTCCCCACCCTGCGCAACTCCTTCAAGTCTCGGGATCTAGAACGCCTCTACCAGCGCTATTTCTTGGGCCAGAGGCGCAAATCGGAAGTGGTGATGAACGTGCTGGACGTGCTGACCAAACTCACTCTCTTGGTCCTGCACTTGAGCTTGGCCTCGGCCCCGATGGACCCGCTCAAGGGCATCCTGCTGGGCTTCTTCACCGGCATTGAGGTGGTGATCTGCGCCCTGGTGGTGGTCAGGAAAGACACCACCTCGCACACGTACCTGCAGTACAGCGGAGTGGTCACTTGGGTGGCCATGACCACCCAGATCCTGGCAGCAGGCCTCGGCTACGGGCTCCTGGGCGACGGCATAGGCTACGTGCTCTTCACGCTCTTCGCCACCTACAGCATGCTGCCGCTGCCGCTCACCTGGGCCATCCTGGCCGGCCTGGGCACCTCGCTGCTGCAGGTGATCCTCCAAGTGGTGATCCCTCGGCTGGCGGTCATTTCCATCAATCAGGTAACTGCTGCCTGCCTTGCGTTTCCCCTCTGACTTCCCCGGGTTATTAATCATATAGCTTCCGGAGAGCCAAGGCTGCTTCACTCTCTTTAAGCCTCCTCCTTCAGGCTGGCACAGTGCCTTGCACCTAGGAGGTCTTGAGTGTTAGCGGAATGCAATCTCTTCTTAAAGTGGAACTAAATGACCTCTAAAAGTTTCTACCAACTCTACCCTTCTACTCTTGATTCTATGAGTAATTCTACTCTGATATCAGCTAGGAAAGTCTGCTTTCTGCTTCTCATCCCCCTCCCTCAGGGTCTGCAGTCTCTGGAGAAGGAGACAGAAGGGGAGGAGAAGCATCCAGATTTAGAAGGTGACCCATTCCTTAACAGCTCTCCTCATGAGCGTTCCAGCAGGGTGTTGTAGAGGACTCTGGGCTTCAGAGTTGGGTTTTTCCATATCTCTAAGCCACAAACCCTCAGTTCTCAAAGGAACATACTTTTGTTAAACACATACTGATTGTCAGTGCTGAGTAGTGAACATGTTATTTCATCCAATCCTTCAAACAATCTTTGGCACATGATTTTCTCAGGAAATTTTTTATTGCCTTAGTGACCAAACATGACATCTTCTCTCATGACAAGCTGCGAACCCAGTGCTTTGAATAAACCAACCTCAGAAATGAAGGGGAGTGGCAAAGAACACAAGTTTTGATTAATTGGAAAAGAGCATTTTGATGGCAATGATTTAAATATTATGTTTAGGTGGAATCTCGTTCTTTAGGTATCTTTCTCCTTCTCCTTTTTTTCTCTATTCTTCCCTCTTAAATATGGATATGCTTATGTGAACAAAGTTCACATTATCTTTGGATGAGAAGGTAGACATTAATTCTATTGTTTAAATTTACCAAAACCAATAGATAATTAATGGCCTGGCACTGTCTTTGCAAAATGTATGGTAGGTAACAGGAGAGTGAATTTGGGGATTCCTCGAAAATGAGGGAAACATGTCAAGTGAAGTATTTTCAAATAAATGGCTGGTGTGAGATGCATGATCAGAGGGCTGCTTTGTAGGGGCCTGCTCTGTCATTTAGCCTTAGCCTCTGTGTCATTTTTGCTGTATTAGAAGCTTAAAACTCCTCTTCCTTTTGGTCAAATTTGAATCGATGGTGGTTAGAATAAACAGGAACAACCCCACTGAAAACTGCTCATGACGTTTAGATTGCCAGCACTGTTAGAGTCTTTCACCCATCATTGGCCTCCTGGACTTCCGGTCAATGTGGGGTCCTGTCTCTTCTCCGATAGTTCCGTATTCCTTTGCTCAGGTGACTTAACTGGTTGGCTGCTTTTACAGTGCTTTCTGAAGTCTCTCTGGGTAAAGCAAAGAGTATATAAACTACATGCCTGTGATTATCAGGTATGAAATGGAGAGATGAGAGACTCTGAATAAGGCCTGATTGACTGAACTTTTTCTTATTAAAGACAATAATGAATGTTTTATCACAGTCACCATGAACCTTTATATTCACCTGTAACAAATAAGCCTCAACCTGGGAAGCGGAAGTCAAATTCTTTGGTATTAACTATTTATCAATCCTAGTTACATGAAGACCTACATGTCAGTACATCTAAATCTACTTTCTTCCAAGCTCTCTCATTCTCTTTTTTGTTTTTTTATTGTACACTTAGACATTAGCAGATCTTTCTTTCTCTGTCTTCCTCCCCTTCCTGTTTCTTCTTTCCTTCTCTTTGCCTTCTCTTTTTTTCATCTAACTCACTATGAGTTGTTTTCACAATAAAGCATAGCTATCTGATCATGTGTGGGAAATTCCATTTATTATAACCCACTGCTTTTCATGCAATAGCCTTTCTCAGTACGCACAGCTAAAATACTTAATAAGTAAGTTTGGAATAGTATTTAGAATAACACATCCTAAGTGGCGAATGATGAGTGTTTTCAAAGTTCTAAGTATAGATATATTTTTCCTGCCAAGTGAATCCAGAAAGTAAATTTTGGCTCCATATTTGTTTTATACTCTACTCAAATACTACCAGATGGGAGAAGATTAAAAATAACCCCCAAATGTCTTCCCACCCTCATCTCATCATAAACAATTCTCCACTGTGAAAACCAAGGTCCTGATGCATGTAAAACAAGCTCATTCAATTTTTGTTTGGGTAAGAATTACAGATAAACTACGATTTCGTAGGTTGAGTCACCTTTTACCAAAACTCTAAAGGAACAGCCAGAGCGCTCTCCCCTCACTTCGGTGCTGAAAGGGCCTTTAAAGGTCCTTTGGCGCCCTCTATGGGCATAAGAGTCTTTCCTAGATCTTGCAGATGGACGAAGTAAAGAATAAATCGCTTTTTATAAAAATCTGTGATTTCTGAATAGGTACTATTTAGTTTTCCGTGTCTGGTAACACATAAGGAATGCTCAAAACCTGCTAAAGACTTCTTATAGCAACTAGAGTAAAATCCTAACTGCTTACCACAGCATGCTTGATTCTCTGAGCTAGTTGCTTCTTCTCTCTCCAACCATATTTCCTTCTCTTCTCTTCTCTTCCTTAGGCTCCAAATACACTGTCCATTTTTGCCATATTCTAGGCTCTTCCTAATTCTGTGTCTTTTCACCTGCTACCTAGAGCAATTTTTTCCCATCTTTATAAGATTGGCACATTCTCATTGTTCCAAACTCTCAAATGCTACTAGTTTCTCTAATAAATGACTTGTTTTATTTTCTCCAGAGCACATCTGCTATCTGAAATTATCTTATTTGTTTACAACTACTATGTTTCTCCCCCACACCCTCACAAGAATGCAAACACCATAAGGGCAAGGATGTTGTCTATCATAATTAGCATTTTATCCTCAGCCCCTAGAAAAATGCCAGACATACAGTAAGTATTCAACAAACCGTCACTGAATGAATAAGAGCATTCATCATATAGGAAATATTATAAAATATCCAAGTTCCCTGGTGTGTTGGTGAAAGCTTTCTACACACACACACACACACCCCTCATATGTGTGTAAGGCAGTCTTACAAATAAACGTCTTTTAAAGAAATCAAAAAACAATACTAATCCTTTACTTTACACAATATTTTACATGTAACTAAGCACCTTTATGTGCATCATCCCATCTAATAATGAAAAATAGATTATATCATCCTTCATTTTCATTTCAGAAAAAAAAATGACAAATTCTTAGAAACTTTACAGTGATATCCTGAAGATCAGAAGCAAGTAGTGAGAACAGAATTCAAACCCTGACTCCAATGCCAATCATTATTCAGAAACCTTTTAGTGATTATCCTTCTAAACACGTCAGCATTTGAAACTATTTAAGAGTGAGGAGTACCTCTTTTTTACTACTTAAGAGAGTAAACTCTGAATAGCACATGAATGAACATTTGAAGCCAAAGGGAAATTCTGAGAGAAAAATGAGTGAATTGCTGGGCACAGGCTCATTGTAGCTAGCTCATCATTCTGCTTAGCTAGATACAAATTTGTCAACTGATGGCCACAAACTCTGAAACAGCATCTTTCTCTACATCAATCTTCATTCTCTTTAGGAGGATGGCTAATGTTTAACTTAGCATTTTCAAGAATTAGGAAATGAAAATGAGAGTATAGAGTCAGCACACCTTGGCAGCTGTTTCACTTCACTGAAAATGTCATTTTGAAAGGAGCAAATGAGCCAATGATTGCCTTCCTTGAATCTAAGCTATGAGAATCTGCTTTCCCTCTTTGTATCCTGAAGAAAATTACGTCTGTGACTTCACAGGGTAGCAACCACACTGCAAATCTCTGCAGACACCCTATATGAAGAGACAAAGCCCTGTGTTAATTGAATCACCATTTGCTTTCCAATGTGGATACAAAATGGAACCTAAAAAGGTCACTCAGGAAGTTCCCTGCCATCAGCAAAGAGATGGTTTATGTTTTCTCTACTCAATTAACAGACCACAAACACTGACTTCTCACCCAACAAAGAGATTATTGTCTAGAACAGACACAATCACCCATATGTTTTCTGGGTCTGGAGTGGCCAAGACTGAGGAACTTTCAGAAGGTTCAAAACCCAGTTTGAAGGGTTCCTTTTATTTCATTCTGACTTAGCTCAGCTATAGGTAACACTAGGACTACATTTATTTATTTCTTATGAAATTTCACCCAATTCAAGTTAAAAAAAGCTTCAAACCAATGATAGGAATGCCCTGTCCAGATTTCCCTGAGCCACTGATTTATTTTTTCCACATCATAAACCAATTGTTTGTCTCACCAATTTGATTTATCCACCAGGAAATTCATTACAAAATTATGTTGTATGTATAAACAAAGCATTAATGATAAGATTATATTTGCTAGGTTCCTTCACAAGGTCGAGAAATTCTAAATGCTATTACTATAGTTAGCATTTTACTCTATTTTAATTGCTGGTGACAATAATATAAGCTATCTTACATTTGAAACTATCTCATTCTAATTCTTCAGCTCATTAGTGATAAGATGGTAGAAATCATTTAGTTATTGGAAAACTGAGAGGCAGCAATATTTAACCAGAAAGATTGCTGCATTATGGTTCCCTCTTGGAGATTCTAAAATGTTACAGCTAGTGGCTAATTAGTCTTCTGTGCCTCTTGGTGAAGTAGATAAGCAGACTTGTCAGAGTGGAGGTGATTTCTCCAAGATAACTGTACAATCAAAGGCAGTCAGGTATGCAAATCCAGGTTATATAGTGTTCAAGGTCATGCTGTCAGATTTGAATTTCTCATGCAACATCTTCTTTCCTGCCTTTCAACATCGTATCAAACAGGAGAGACTAGAGCCAGAAAAATGCTAAAGAATGATCGTTAAACTAGACTTATAATGAGGGACATTTAGCCTACCATTTGGCCTTTAAAAAATCCTTTAGGAGAAAATGTTTTTGTGTGTGTGTGTGCTGGATAAGATAGTGGTGTATAGTATGAGTAGGTTGAGTTCAGGAGGGAAGCTAACTTTGTATGTGACTTAAATACACATTTCTGACCACTTAAATGAAGGACTGACTTCACAGGAAAGATAAAATGAATATAATGAAATTACCAACATCTCTCCCCTCATTTGTACAATTTAAACATAAGATATTATATGTTCTTTGTCTAAGTCTAAGGTTATTGGTAGCTATCTCAAATCAAATAAAGGGAGTCCTGTGACTTCTTAATGCACAACAAATGGCATGTAATGTAAATCATTCCAATTTGGTAGTTGGTATCAAGGTACATACGTACTTCAGAGACATAAATATCCCTTAAATGAGTATGACTGGAATCCAGTTTAATGCACCTCGCTAGTTATGGTGTGCATTTCTTAAAACCCCAAATATCTCCATTTCTGTACATTTTTCTTTAGGAAATTCACATAGACTTTAAAAAAATAATGGCAGCTTTCCAGCATGCCTGAGAAAAATGCCTTTCAAAAACTGATTTGAGTGTCAACTTTCCCAAGAGATTCCTCTGAACGCTGAGAAATGGAAATATTGTTCTCTCTTGTGAAAAATACCCAGAGATTCTCCTCTTCATTCTTTTTATTTTTTTCTTTCTTCTTCGTGTGTGTGTGTGCGTGCGCGTGCACACTTGTGTGTATGCGTGTTGGTGGAGAATGGGCTTCACAAAGGATATCTTAATGACTGCTGAAATGACCAATTAAATCCTTTCAGCCCTGACCTGTAGACATCTTTGCCCTGGAGTTGCAAATAGGCTTGTTGTCTGTGTATTTAGAGAGAGTTGTAAAATGATTGTGTAGTGTGTGCTTTGCGAGATTGAATTATGAATGTGTTTTCCTTCACATCCGTTAATATCATCTGACTCTTATCAGCAGGTCAGAGCATAATTAGATTAGAACTGGGAAGACTGGGAGGACTTTGCTTCTGGAGCAGCTGCTACAATGTCACTCTAAGTAGGACAAATGCATTAGTCATATTTACACTTTGATGATTGATGGCATTTTAAGAGCTCATCAGAAATGAGTGAAATCAAGCAAAAAAAAATGAAAGATTTAAAAAAACAGTTTATTCCATATTCAGTGCTGCCAGCAACATTTAATCAGAGGACACTACTACAATCATGCTGATGTGACATTTTACTGTTGTCTAAATATTTCTTAAGATGCTAATGTATTCATTTCACAAGTGTGTCTATTTAAGTTGATTCTACATGTGTTTATTTCCAAAACATAGGAGACACTTGCCACGTTCATCTTAAGCCTTTCCTCTCAGCACCAGATAGGTACAATATTGGTTCTCTGAAAGACCAGTAGGCCCAGAATACGCAGTTGGACAACATATCAGTTCTCTTGACTTATTGCTTCTGAAGTGTGTTCTTGGTTTTCTCTTTAACATGTTCTGCTAAAGTAACAGAACATGAAGGTTGGTGGCAGTATTGAAGGTTGCAAAATTTCTGTGACACATAGGTTTGGACCTCAGTTAGCAAAAGAGTGGGTTATGTAAAGAATTTTCTTCTCAGAATTTTCATGAGGATTTAGTCGAGGAATGCTGCTTCAGCCAACCATAACAGAGCTGGGAAAGCCAGTGTAATCTTCCCTGCACTTCCCCCGGAAATGTAATTGGATTTACACACTTAAATTATATCATGTGAGTTTTGTTTATGAAGGACTATTTTAAGAAGTCAGGTCACTTAAGCAGCACTTCAGAAGCCAGATTTTCTCCCTGCAAGATTTTTTAGTCAGCCCTGTGGGGTAGAGGAAGAATGCAGAATAGATTAATTAACCATGGAGATGCCAGACATTCCACAGGAGGCCCAGGCACATTCTGGTAGGCATAAAAGCCACCTACCCGCAAATGCCACTATGCCATAACCTTCTCAATAAAGGAACTGAGCTTATCTGGCAACGTGTTGTCAGATAAACCTATGTCTGCTTGTTTCTTTGATATCTATGCATTGGACTCTGAATGTGCATGTGAATCATTTGATATCTGAATTTCATTTCACTAGATCATACATTTTAATATATGAAATACTTTGCACTTTATAGCTACTGGGGTTTTCTATCCTCTTCACTCTGTTTCCTGCTCTATATGTCTAAGTTCAAGTGTTACTAATTGCAAAAGGTCTTTGAAGCACAAACTTCCCCCAAATTAGGGAATGATAAAGTTATACATGGTAAAGACATAAGCTGGTTTGAAAGTAAATCATATTAATGTTTTGGGGTTTCTTGTTAAATGAGTAATTTTTTTAGAACTGCCATTTCTATCTAAAGTGCATGTCAGTGTAAAATTTTCACATAAAAACAAAAAACTATAACCACTTCATTTTGTAAACAACACATCCTTGTTCTATGTCAGCTGATTTTTCAGTTGACTGGAGTAAATCATTTCAGAATCTTTTCTTCATTTGTGTGTATGTATGTGTGTGTGATTGCATGCTGAATGCACAAGATTGTTTATAAAATAGAAACTGCTAAGGATTAGGGAATGCATTATCAAAGTACATGTATTTCTTTAACTCAGAAGATAGGCAGAACAAATAAGAGCACCAAAGAAAATCTAACAGGACCTGTCTTATGCTGCTATAAAAAAAAATACCTGAGACTGTGTAATTTATTTAAAAAAACAAAAAACAAATTTATTTGGCTCCTGGTTTTGGAGACCAGGAATTCCACAATTGAGGAGCATATCTGGTGAAGCCTTTTTGTTGCAATATAAGATGGCAGAAGGCATCACATGGGCATAAAAGACAAGAGATTGAACTCAAAGCCTCAAACCTTTTACAATCAGCATTAATCCTCTCATGAAGGTAAAGTCCTCAGGATCTAAACACCTCTCATTAGGCCCCACTGTAACGTTGAGGATTCAGTTTCCAACACATGCTTTATAAGGGGCACATTCAAGCCATAGCAAGACCAAAAACAAAAAGAAAGTATACGTCTGAAAGGCCTGAAGATAGAAGGGCTATAGAAGGAATATGGTGACTGTCTTTAAACATTTGCGGTTCCGTCATGACAAAGAGACTGGTTATTTATGTGTGTCTCCTGTGGAATGGAATTAAGACCAATGGATGGCCATTAAAGTAGGAGAAATTCTGATTCACAGAAACATAAAGCTTGGCAACAAACAGATCTGCCCAGGAAGCCGTTTTTTTTGAAATGATGAGTTCCTTGCCATTGGGCATCCTCCAAGAGAAAGCTGTGCAACAATCCATCAGGGATGTAATCAAGGCGATTCCAAAATAGGGATCTATATATCCAGTCCTACATTTATATAGGAATATCCTAGATAGGGAGATATATATACATATATACACATATATATTCCTATAGAGGGAATCTCCTTTACTGTATCTCTGAAGGATTGTTGCACAGCTTTTCTTCAAGGTCAGTTGAAAGCCATTGGTTGCATCTCATGTCATCATGGTTGCTTTGCAGGCATGGAAAAGCAGAAGGACAAAGGACAAGAGGCCAAAATGGTAAAAGGGCATAAGCTAACTGAATCTGTGCCCCTTTGAGGAGGTCCCCTGGGATCCCTGCCCAACAAGACTTCCTTATATTTCAGGGGCCATAATTGTGATACATGACCATTGTATCAGCAAGAAAGGATGGCAAAAAAAAATGATTTTGCTGCACTTTAAAAGATCAGTATTGCAATAGAATGAAATGTGGAATAAGTATTGAATAGATTTATTTCTCAACAAATATTTGTTGACTACCTGCCTGCTGGGTTCTATGTCCTAGAACATAGATAGGTACTAAAGAGATAAGGTTATTGATGTAATGGAGCTGATACTTGGATAGATTTGGGTAGGGAGTTTGTGACTCCATGGCAGAGGTTTGGAGGTTTGTACCTGACCCAGAACACATGTGGAGCACAGGATTCAGGGATTCAGTAAATATTTTACACAAATGCAGGACTTGGGCTCTTTTTACTACAGACCTCTAAAGTATAAAACATCAAAGCTACAGTGGGTTTCTTTTAGAAGTTACATGAAAGGAAAGGTCACACTTCAGAAGAAATAGTGGAAGGGTATGGATTTTCTTCCCTGGTGAAGAAAAGAAAAGATCGTAAAAAGACCCTAGGGATAGGCCAAGAGATCAGTTGTCTGAGCATCACCTTATCACAAACTGAATGTGTCACAAAGCTGGTGAGCTGAAGACATGACAGGAGGGAGCGTGTGCAGCCCTGGGAACTCATACTCACTCTGTGCTCAGAGTGACTCCAGCTGAAAACTGAAGAGCTTCTTTGAGGCTCTAGGCAACCCATCTCCACACAAACATGTGCAGACAGTAAGTTTAGGCAAGGCTCAAAGTCCCTTTCCTTGGTACATTGTCACACCCTGTGGTTTCCTCTATCAGAGCAATGTCATAATGCTCTCATGTGCCCACCAGACTGTGAGCCCTTCAAGGTCAAGAATTGTATCTTATCCATCTTTGTGTCTCTAGCACCTAGCATAGCATCTGGCACATGGATGGCTCTGAATACCACATTTTAAATGAATGGAATGAATGAATAGTAGATGACCATCTCCTTCCTTCCCCCAGCCACCTCCTACTCCACCCCCACCCACACACACTTTGTCACAAAATTATCAACAGGGAATGAGAAACTGTCAAGAGAAGAGAAATCAGTCTCTCTGTTCAATACAGCAAAACTACACCAGAAATTATCCCATGAACCACTTTGAGCAGAAAGCTGCAGCTGAGTTTTTGCTATACATATGCATATACATATACATATTAGATAATGTGAAGAAAAATTCAAGTAATTATCCAGATCATTTAAGTTAAAACAAAAGTTATGGACCTGAATTATTCATGAGTGTTTGTCCATTACCAAACACTTTAAATGGATCAGACCCATCTACTCAAAATAGAGTCCAATTGCTAGCAAATATATCACTGTCTTGTTCTCTTCCTTCTTAGTTCTTCAGCGCCCTGGCTCTGAATCTCTATACCCAGCTCTGGAGTTCTTTGCTTTTATATCTGCAGTCCCTGATCTTTTTGGCACCAGGAAACGGTTTTGTGGAAGATAATTTTTCCACGGACATGAGTTGGGGGATGATTTCGGGATGATTCAAGAGCTTTACATTATTTTTCACTTTATTTCTGTTATTATTGCACTGTAATACATAATGAAATTATTGCGCAACTCACACCATAATGTTTTCCTGCAACTAGATGGGAGACAGTGACAGATCATCAAGCATTAGATTCTCAGAAGGAGGGTGCAGCCTAGATCCCTCACACGTGCAGTTCACATTAGGGTTTGAACTCCTAGGAAAATCTAATGCAGCCACTGGCCACTGATCTGACAGGAGACAGAGTTCAGGCAGTAATGCAAGCGATGGGGAGTGGCTGTAAAGACAGAAGCAGCTTCACTCACTCACCTTACCTCTCACTTCCTGCTGTGCAACCCACAACCTGCGGTGCAATACAGGGTAGTGACCCGGGGGTTGGGAACCATGTTTTATAGCACACGAGAAATCACTTCCTGGGCTTGACGTCTCAGTGATGCCCCCTTCTGGTGAGTGCTCACCGTCTGGCTCCACACAGGTGCAGCTGTGGGCAGGAAGGAGGTACTCCCACGCTTCCACTTAACTCCTGCTGCTGCATACCAGAGGGGCTGGTGGGCCTCAGCCCTTAGGGGAAGACATTGGACAAAGCAGGTTGACTTCGCTGAGTGTAAAAATTGGATAGTTGCTTATCCCACTGTTTCCTATAGATTCAAACCTCTCACATAAAGACCATAGTGTACCCTAACTGGACTAGTTTATCTGCAGACTTCTAAAAGGCAAACTAAAGTCTGATTTTAGGGAATGGAACTCAATGCAGTTAACTAAAACTGCCTTTCTAAAGTCCCAAAAAATATCATGAGTATTTTCTGTTTTTTGTTCTTTTTTTTTTTTTTTTTTTTTTTGCTGCCAATTAGTTCAAGAAACAAAATCATTAAGAGCCAGCTTGTTTTCATCTAAAGTCAGATCTCCAACACCCTCACTCATTGGGTAAGTCTTCTCAGCCTATTGGTGGCAGGCAGTTCATCTGAGAATGAGTTCTTGGCCCCAGGTGGTCAGCGTGCCAGTGACTACAAAGTCTCTCCTTTTCTATTTATGAGACAGAGATATTGCCTTTGGCTCTTGCTGAGTGAATTATGACCTGATATGCAGCTCCTGGGGCCCTGCCCAAGCCATCTCAGCCAGAGAGAAACTGTGCCATTGGACAGTGAGAGATATTTTTGAAACCATGTAAGTTCATTTCCTTAAAAACATAGAAAACAAATTCTCCTCCTGTTTTTGCTATGGGATTTTCCCAGTAATGTTGGCCAAATGGCTTTAGCTTCCTTGGGCCAAAATGTCTTCATGTCTAAAAGAAGGATTTCTGAATACTCCTGACCCAGCTGGACATTGCCCCTCTGAGGGCATGGCCCTTTACCTGACCCAGCTGGACATTGCCCCTCTGAGGGCATGGCCCTTTACCTGCCCCAGCTGGACATTACCCCTCCGAGGGCATGGCCCTTTACCTGCACCTTCATCCTTCCTCGTGTTGCAGTGCTATTGACTTCCACGTCTCTCTCAACAGCTGGGCTGTGAGCTTCACAAAGGCTAGGGTGGCATCTGGGTCACTGTTGAGTGAGTCCCTACAGCACAGTGTAGTGCTGGATACATACTCTTCTTTCTCAGGTGCCTTCAGGGCTTGTTTTTCAATTTACCTCTTCAATGTTGGGGCTCATTAAGTTTCCATCCTATATGACTTCCCATTATCTCACTCCACAACAGTCCCTGGATAATCACATCCCTCCCTCAGTCAACAAGTATGTATCTGTGTGCTGCTAACTCCTTACCCTGTATCTCTACCCCAGTTTTATCTATTAAGCTTAAGACTTGGCGATCTAGAGACCTACTGGACACCTCCATTCAGGCAAGCCCAACCTCAACAAGTCAGCAATTGACTCCCTTCCATCCGATATCTACATGAACTTCTGATGTTTTTAGTCTTCTGCTGGGTTCTGTCCACAGCTCTCTATCCTGCTCTTTCCATTCTAGTGAAGCCCTCCAAGATTCATCAAACCACCCCATGCTCCTCCAAACCACCCCACACTCCCCAGTAAGAGCTTCTCCCATATCACTCACTGGGTAGGTTCTACTGTTAAACCTCATCACCAGTTTTCTGCATATCTTATGCTGGCTTCTGCCCGTGTGTTTTCTAGGACAATTCTTTACCTACCTTACCTGGCAATATTCAAGTGTCACCACTTCCCGGAAGTCCCTCAGTACCCCTTCTCCAGGGCAAGTGCCTACTTAAGAATAAGTGGGAGGTGTTTAATTGGAGAATTGTGTCTGTTTGACTTTGACAATCTGAGCTTATGTTAGATATTTAAGGAAAGGAGGGGCAGAGAAATATGCAGAATTTGACAAAAAGATGAGCAGTCCTTCAAGCATGACTCTTTCAATGAGAGAGGACATGTATTGGAGATTGCTATATGCCAAACCTACACATTTCACAAGGAAAGAAAAGTATAGAGTTCACAGCACAGGATGTGGATTCAGACTGCCTGGGATTGACCTGCCAATTTTTCATTTTATGACACCGACAAGAGCCTCACTCTTTCTGCACCCTACTTTCTTCAGCTGTAAAATAGGAAGAATAATAATAATAGCTCAGAAGGGCGTTGAAGAGATGAAATAATACACATGGAGTATTTAAATCAGAACCTGGTAAAGAGGAATCATGTAATGCATTTTATTTGTTTTCATAATGTAAGTTTTAAAACAATCACCCTTTTGCAATGAGTTCTCAGCCCTAAGCTGACAGTTTCTGGGCTTCACCTGGCTTAACTCCTGCATCCTTTAGACCAGTGCTTCTCCAACTTTAATGTGAATAGGAATCACCTGAATGTCTTGACAAAATTTGGATCTAGGAGGAGGACCCTAGATTCTGCATTTCTAACAAGTTGCCAGGTGATGGATGCTTTCCGTCTGCAGATCATAATTTGTGGGAAAGGCTTTGGAGTTTGGCAGACGCCACCTTCTCTGCAATGGGTCCCTGCTACCCCACTAGGTGGATTTAGATCCCTGTCCACTAATTCCTTATATTATTGAACATTCAGGCTTCCATAGCAATATACTATAGCTGGGTGTCTTATAACCAAAGAAAAGAAACATTTATTTCTCCTAGTTCTGGAGGCTAGGAAGTTCAAAATCTAAGCACCAGAAGATTTGGTGTCTGGTGAGGGCTGTTTCCTGGTTCACATGGCCATCTTCCGACTGTGTCCTTGCAGGATAAAAGAGACTTTTTTTCGAAACACTAATCCCATTCTTGAGGGCTCCACCCTCAGGACACATTCGCCTCCCACCTTTTAATCCCATCACCTAAGGGTTAGTATTTCAACATGAATTTTGGAGGGATACAAACATTCAGACCATAGCAACATTCTTCCATCATCTATTAATCGATTCTTTCATTTTGCCTCACACAGCAAGTGTTTATGGAATACTACAACGTGCCGCATGCAGGCAGTAGGGGTGCTGTGGTGAGGAAAAGAATCCTGGATCCTGCCATTAAAGAGTTTACAATCTACAGCTATAGACAGTCATCCATCAAATAATGATCTAAATAAGTAAATTATTTTAAACTGAGCTAAGGACTTTTAAGCCAGGTTTGATAAGGGGCCATGATTAGTTGAGACGAGGGAGGCATCCAGGGTACAAAGCTTACAAGAGGCACTTGCTCTCAGCGGCTGACCTGGCACTTGTGCAACGGTGAGAAAAAACAATTCCTGAAATTGTGTGCTCTAGGCATTCAGCTTGCACTCATTTCTATTTAAAAGGAAAATCCTGACTAGACCTGAGATGAGGAAATTATTCTTAATATCTACAGGAGGAATTCATGTGAGCAGGTAAGATTGGAATTATGTTTTATTTGTTTCCACTATCAAACAATGTGCTCTTTGAGAACAGGGTTTGGCCTTTTGTGTATCACTGGAACGGACACTGGCACATCATGAGGGAATCTCATAGCAGAAGCTTGTTCATATTCGCATCAGTATTGCTGCTTCCCTTTTTGATAGTTGAGGATGCTGAACACGGAGTTGTTACAGTGCTTCCCTTTGGTCCTATGATGAATGAGAGGTTTCATCCACAACTATCTGATTCCCAAGCTGCCCCATAGATTTGATGCTTCTTTAAGGCCACTTTATCTCAATAAACTATGCTCATTTCAGAGGCAATAAGTTAAAAGTAATAAAGAAAAAGAAAACTTAAATGTGCCTTCCAAATAGTAGCAATGTTTATCCTGATAATTATCACTCTCTAGAGCCAAGGGGATAGCACATTTTACTGAAAACAGCACCTGCATAAAGAGTCATCAAAAGACCCACCTCAGATTTTCATACAAAACAGTGTGACTTTGTTCAAACCACTAAGCCTGTCTTGGCTTCAAAATGAGTTTCTGACAGCTCTAAAATTCTATGACTATGAAATAATTTCTGAATTTTCTTACACCTCTAAAAAATTTTATTCCATGAGTTATAATGAATGTGAATGTGGGGATTTGTATGCTTCCCTCATTTATTTGCCTCCCAAGATCAGATAATGACAGTTATTACAGAGCACATAACTTGCTGAGGTCTTTGGCCTCTGAGATTCTTAAGAAGAGAATTATGAGTAATGATTTAGCAAATACTGAAAGAATCTCTCACTAGATGATATTTAATATTTAATTTCTCCTAGTGGTTTAATTACATTGGCACCATCATTTGCAAAATTGTGTGCATTTTAGTCTTTCAATTTGTTTCGAAGGGACTAGTGATTGTGGCAATTAATTGACAGACAATTGTTTATTTTGACTATCTAATTAGTGACTTCATGGCACTTGCCTATCTCTCATTTCCACAATGTGCATGTTACTGTCATCAACAGCCATTCTGTGTCAGTGTTACCCAGGCACGATTGAATTGGACATTTACACAGCCTGAATATTCACAACCCAGAGCCTGACTTTGGTGCATTCCTCTTCTTTGTCTATGGACTCCAGGAAATAGATAAGGTAGTCTGAAGGAACTCACTTAATCCTGCTGTAGGTTAGTCACTGCATCCATAACATGAAGACAATAAAGTAACTCTTCTATAAGTAAATGAGCTAATGAATAAGAAGACATTTTGAACTAATATACAGCAGTAAACAAACACTGGGTAGTATTCATGTTATTATTATTAATAATTATTCATGTAAACAGTTGTGCCTGATGATGTCACGCTGTCCTGTTCTGTCTTTGGCGTGAAACTGCCAAAAACGAGACAGTGGTCCACAAGGTGACTCCACCTGTGAATCACCTGAACAGTGGGTGAAACAAACAAATGGTCCTCCATACTGTTTCTGGAAATAATGAGCATTGCACACTAGAAACAAGAACTAAACCACAGGATGAGAGGATGTTCCCTCATGAACAAAAGTACCAGTCATTAGGAATCATCTCTTTGCCCTGCATCTAGAACACTCTTACAAGGAAGAGAAGCCATGTTGCTCTAAATATGGTATGTCTTCTTAGAGATCCCCACATTGAAATCTTCTCTTATCTAAAGTCTTTCTTAATTTTGTGGAAGGTCTATACAAATTTTTATTCAGCATCCTACAAAAGAGACCCAACTAGCCATGGGTTCGAGGTAATTTAGATATTAAAAAAGGCTAAAAATACCATTTTAAATTCTAGTTAATAAAACTTACCTCCTTGGGTCTATCTCATGCACATGAGCAGATTTCAAACTGGGAATTTATCTCAATATCAAACAACCATTAAATGACAGCAAGACTAATCCATTGGCAGACTGCTAGGAAATTTATTGTAAAAAAAAATCAAGTTCCTTCCAACAAATAGGATGAACCAAAGAAGATTTTTAGAATAGCGGCAGCTCCTTTTTCAAACTAGGCTAAGTACTAAAATATAAAACTCATGAAAGTGGCAATGCGTGTTGGGCAAGGAGGGGAGATACACTTTGCCTCTCCTCCTGCAGCCCTGCCATCTTATACTCTGTGACATACCAAGGCACCGCCAAGCTTCCACCAAAAAATGTTTAGAACCACCACTTTATAAAACCCCTCCTGGGTCTTTAGATCTTGAGGACTTAACTTAGATGTTCCCAAAAGGAGAGTAAGGTAAAATAACACGCTCGTATGTGGCAATAACTTATTGGTGTTGATACGAGTGTTCATGGGCATCCGGGCAGAAGAATCTCTTTTGTTTCAGAGTAGCTTAGGCACAGGGCCATGGCTATGTTATCTAGCACTTCTGACACACCTACCATATCTGAATCTGTGTTATACGGTTTGCACACATCCTATCCACTCCTAATGGTATTCTTGCACAATATTACAGGATTGCAACCTCCATTTTGAAAATGAAGAAGTTGAGGATCAGAGTTTAATCTGGCTAAAGTCATTCCGATTGTGTGTGGCCAAGTGAGGATTTGAACTGAAGTTAATTTGGCTCCAAACGTACATGGGTTCCTGCTGACTCTCACCATCACCACCCTGTACATGCTGAGTGGTCATGTAAATAAATGTGTATTCACATTTAGTAATATTCATATTCCTTTCATCATTCCGCCCTCTACTATGTGCTAAACTTGAGGGAAGCAAAGTTAAATAAGACATGTTTTCTACCCTGGAACCACTTATATTACTAGAACAAGAAGGCAAGAAAGAAAAGTTTATCTGTCGTTAGGTGGGCTGCCTCTTGCAGTGGCCCTGCTGAGAGCTGCAGTGGGTTTCATATCTTAATGGGTTTCATTCATTGCTGCTACAAGAACATGAGAAATGGTTAATTCCTTTACCTGGCCTACACATGCTGCATTTGATGGAAGTAAAACTAGCATTTGGGGGAAAATACAGACATCAAATAATTTAAAGTTCTGATGACTTCACAGTTTACCGTCTTTCTTTAAGACCAGATTGGTGTGCACACCAAATGGAAAAGGAAAAGAATCAGTACATAATATATCAAAATACGCAGACCAAGCATTTATTTTTACCCAGATCCCTACTAACGAAAATAAATTCCTTTCTTTCCTACTTATATTCCTGAAAGTAATCCAAACTTGGTTGCCCACATAATTCTGAATGAACTTAAATTGTTTTTAACGTATGTTTTAAAATGATAAGCCATTTAAGGACATAGTTGTTGTATTAGTCTGTTCTCATACTGCTATAAGGACATACCTGAGACTGGGTAATTTATAAAGGAAAGAGGCTTAATTGACTCACAGTTCAGCATGGCTGGGGAGGCCTCAGGAAACTTACAATCATAGCAGAAGGGGAAGCAAACACATCCTTCTTCACATGGCAGCAGCAAAGAGAAGTGCTGAGCAAAAGGGGAAAGCCCCTTATAAAACCATCAGATCTCATGAGAACTTACTCACTATCACCAGAACATCACTAGGGTAACTACTCCCATGATTAAATTACTTCCCACCAGTTCCCTCCCACAATGCATGAGGGTTATGGAAACTACGATTCAAGATGAGATTTCAGTGGGTACACAGCCAAACCATATCACACGTAGAACCAGAACTTTATCTTGGGAGGTAACATGCCAGCTGCATTACTAGAGGATTTAGAGAAGCATTTAAAAGATGTCTGATCCATCTGGGCAGACAGACCTTTAAATAGATGGTATCACTAAAGAAGCACTTTTTTTCATCCACCCTACTTCCTTTAGCCATCTTTCTACCTGGTAGACAGATGTCATGACAGCTCCACCAGCCATCTTGGACTGTGAGGAGAGATGAAAGTCATACAGAAGGATGGGGGGCCATCAAGAAATAAGAATCCAAGAACACTGATGATACTACTAGGTCACCATGCCAGCCCTAGACTGCTCATTCCTAGAATTTTTAAGGGATAGAAAATACTCTAATTTTAGTCTTGCATTACCAACATCTATAAATCAACATTGACCATTATTTGAGATAACATTGCAATTGCAATTCTTCTATCTTATACTTGGCTGTTTGATCATCTAAGACAAATAGAGCCATTTACATTTTATGGGGGTTTTGTTTTGCTTTGATCCATACTTGAGATTTGAGGAACAGAAAGACTTCGATGTCATCTGATGTATAATTTATAGCACAGAATAATTACCAGGCAACAATTATGGCTGGAGAAGACTAGTGGGACTGTTTCCCAAGGGAAGAAACTGATGCCTTCCTATTTATAATGCTTTGAAAGTGCACCAGGCCTTGTGAGATTAGAAAGTAGTCCCTGAGGGTGCTTAGCAGAAGCCAGATGCCCATCATCATGGATTTGGGACAAAGAAGAAGGAGCTGAACTAAACTATTTTAAAGATATTTTCTAATTTGAAGCTTATCATTCTGACTCTTGAATTTATAAATAATTGGTAAGATGTAGAATAATTGGACTCTAAAAAGTAGAGAAGTCCAATAAATCCTCCAAATCTCAGAAACAAATGTTGGATGTTCACATCAAACTGTGTTCCTCACTTTGTCCTCCTCCTGGTTCTTGATCTCAATGAATCTAGTATTCTCTATTTCATCATAGCAATTGCCCACGCCAAAAGCTCAGAAGGCCTGCCAATCACTTCTCCCTCTCACCATCCCATAGCCAGTCCATTGCAAGTTTGCCTGCTGATTGTCCTCAAGTGCATCCAATTCATGTCTTCTCCTTCCACTGTAGAGCAGAAGACACTGGTCCTCACCTGAATCACAGTAGCCTTACTGCATCCACTTTGCCTCTTTCTAATCTATTTTCCACAGTGTTACAAGGGTGCAATTTTTTTATGATAATGGCTTAGAATCTTCAGTAAATGTCAGTAGCTCCTCACTGATCTTAAGACAGAGGCCAAACTCTTCCCTGGGATCTACCTCTTAGATCTGACCTGTCTCCCTCAGACAGTGCTAATCTTCATCTTGTTCTCCTTCCACAATGTTTTTCACTCAGTTCCTTGGGAGACTAATGCCGTTTTCTACCCCTCAGCTGTCTGTTTCTGTTCTTCTTTTGCCCAAGATGTTCTTCCTTTATTCTCAGCTCAAGGAACCTTTCTCAGGGACCCTTCCTCTGCCCTCTCTTAAGTCACAACTCAATTCCATTTCATTTTCAAAACACTCACAATTTTTATTTTTAAAAAAACCCTCATTGAGAAAGAGAAAGAGAAAATTTGTTCCATGTCTGTTTTCTGTTTTTCTCAGCAGATAGTAAGAGCAATGAAGATAGGGAGTGAGTCAGGTTTGCTTGCTCACCTGAGTAGTCTCAGCGTGCCATGTTTGATAAGTATTTATCTAAGAGCAAATGTATGAATGAGAATACCCAAGGCTGGTGCTAAAGGCTGGTATGTATGGCAGTAGGATGTGAATGTCCAAGAAGGTGAGATAAACCTGGGTTGGATTAAAATTCAACTTAGTGCTTCTACCAGACTTCTGGCCTATTTCTATCTGGCTCAAATCATAGGTAAGGCTAAAAATTGAAGATAAAATGCTTCCAGTACCAGCAGCTTAACAGGAATTGTATCAAGGGAAGATGACCCAAAGAATCTGCCAAATTGTAACTCCAATGATCCTACACAAAATCATTGTGCCAAAGTGATACTCTTCTTTTAATAGCTGCTGTTCTGGTAAAAAAAAAAAAAAAAAAAAAAACTTGTGGTTTTCACAGCCTTTAAATAGATGGTATCACTAAAGAAGCAAACATGAATTTTATTAAACATAATTGGTCTCATTTTATTACTTATATGGCAACTCTACTTGTAGAAAACATTTGTGGTTGACATGATATAGATAGCGACCCTATTTGTGCAATGTTAAAGGCCAAGATTGCCTAATATACCCCAGATCATCATTTTCATTGATACCAACAATTGATTACCATCAATTTCCATCAATTTCATACCATCATCTTCCTCTCTTCTTCCCTCTTCATCACCTTCACAAAAGTTCCTGGCATTTCTGTAGTGTTTTGAGCCAAAATGAAAGTGGCATTATTTCTGACTGAGAATATTAAGGAAGACTTCACCATGGAGGTGGCAGGTAAACTGGGTAAGATTTAGAGAAAACAACAAAATTAGACCTTCACTGACAGACATGGAGGTCTAACCTTCTAACCATGCCCTTCATTATAGGTTAATCTTTGGGAAATTAACGCTCCTACATTTCCTCTCAAATGGGAGAAGATGGCTTGGCAGAATGAGTGAGAGTACATGCTTAGGGGACAGAGTCCCTGCTTTCAATTCTGACATTATCACTCATTAGCTGTATGACCTGGTAAATTACTAAACTTCCATAAGCCTCAATTCCTTTATCTGTAAAATGGGATCATTATAGCATGTATCTTATAAAGGAGTGAGCATACAAAGATGATGCAAGTAAAGTCTTGGAGTGGTGCCTAGCCTGTGTTACCTGTCATTATGTAACTTGAGGGAAAGCATCGTGACAGCCATGATCTTGATTCTCTAATTTACTGCTACATCTCTATTCTTGAGAACAATGCCTAACACACAACAGATGCTTCATGGAATATTTATTGAATGAATGAACAGAACCCCTGGGGAGAGTAGTATGGCCGACCTACGAAAAAGTTAGCAGCAGACTGTGGCAAAGCATTAGCAAGAAAAGTGATTAATTGAAATGCATACCTTTAGTATTTTAAACTCATGTTTCCAAACCATGCAACTGAAAACTGAAAAAAAAAAAAAAGTTGAATACAAGCATCATTCCTTCAAGGTAGTGTATTTTAACAAGAGGAGGCAAAGAACTACCTCTCTTTCTTTGAGGGTTCTCTTTGAGCTTTGGAAAATAATTGCTAAAGAAGACAGTATTAGAACTACATTGAGTCATTATTTTTGATTAAATATTGAAGAAGAATAAGTATTTCAAAGCCCACTTATTTCCCTTAAACCAACACTTACTCCAAATGACCAACTCCCTCAATCACTCATAACAAAAAAATGTATATACATGGCATTTGTAATATAATTTATACTTCAAAGTTTTCTGACATTTGATATACCCGTTGACATAATAATGTGATTATAGAGGACAAATTACTAGCCTTGCTGCTTGTCAAATGAGGAAACAAGGGTCTAAAATGTTTCTTAACCTCCAGGCACTCAGCAGGCTGCTAATATGGTCTGCTCATCTCCTAGTTGGATTTTTTTTCTCTTACATGGCATACTTCTCTGCCATCATTTCTAAAACTCTGAGGGGAAAAAGAAACTAACTGTTAACAGGCTGTGACCAGCAAACCAAAGATGCAGTGATTGCTGGTGGGTTCAAGCTTTGACCCCTTGCAGGCAGCGGGGTCAGACCCAGGGATGGTGGATACCAGTGAGCACAGTCCCTGACTGGTGGCTGCCCCTGCAGGGTGTGGGGGTGGAGAGTAGATGGAGGGCTTTTCCTAGTGTATCTAGTACCCAGTGCTCTCTGGATTCCCAACTTTTCCCATTCTATACTGTAAAGAGTAGTTATGCAAGTGTATTTCCCGTACTTAAATTCACAAGCCAAGGTGTTTGTGTGGAGACAAGAACTCAGGATAGGAGTGAAGAGTCCCAGTTTGAATGCCTCCATCCATCTAGCTCGGATTGCTGCCTGATCTGCCTTTAGAATCATGGACATTCCAGCCAAATGCAGTGGCTCACACCTGTAATCCCAGGACTTTGGGATGCCAAGGTGGGTGGATCATATGAGATCAGAAGTTTGAGACCAGCATGGCCAACATGGCAAAATCCCATATCTACTAAAAATATAAAAATTAACCAGGCGTGGTGGCACACACCTGTATTCCCAGCTACTTGGGAGGCTGAGGCATGAGAATCACTTGAACCAGGGAAGAAGAGGTTGCACTGAACCGAGATCATGCCCACTGCACTCCAGCCTTGGTGACAGAGCAAGCAAGACTCTGTCTCAAAAAAAAAAAAAAAAAAAAGGATATTCCAATGGACATTCCAAGGTTGAGCAGTACGCAAGCCACCAAAGTCATCTTCTAATCAAAGCAAGAGTTCTTTCTCCAACTTACTAGATGGGAATGGGAGAGTCACTCTTAAGGCTAATGAAACTTCAGGAGGAGTTCAGGAGGCAGCTTGTATGCTATTTTGTGCTCTGTCGATTTTAGTAGATGAGCCAATGGCCTTTGGGGAATAACTCCTGAACAGAAGTCAGGTCTGTCCTGTGCTCCAAACCTAGTAGGACTCCTCATCTCACGCTGGATTGAGCCAGTGTCCCTGCAATAGTCCAAAGACCTGCTTTTGGTCCTGCACCTTCCTTGTCCCTCTCTCTGCCTACTCTCTCTCTCTTTCTCACTCTGCTCCAGCCTCACCTTTCTCCCAGCAGTCCCTTAAGTGTACCATCTTGGCCTAACCACTGGGTGTTCTTTCTGCTGGAATGTCCTTTCCCCAGAGTTCTGCAAGACTCACTCAAACTTTGGCATGGAAGTAACCCAATCAATGAGAGCTCCTCCTGTGACATTCTTACTTATTTTTATCTTTTTGAAGAAAGAGATAGGGTCTTGATTGATGGTGCAGGCTAGAGTGTAGTGGTTCAATCATAGCTCACTGAAGACTCAATCTCCTGGGCTTAAGCAATCCTCCCATCTCAGCCTCCTGAGTAGCTGGGACTGTAGCCATGTGCTACCATGCCTAGCTGATTCTTTTTACTTACTATATTGCCCAGAGTGGTCTCAAATTCTGGCCTGAAGTAATCCTCCTTCTTGGCCTCCCAAAGTGAAGGGATTGCAGGTGTGAGCCACCATGCCCAACCTCTTATTTATTTATTTATTTATTGAGACAGAGTTTTGTTCTTGTTGCTTAGGCTGGAGTGCAGTGGCACGATCTCTGCTCACTGCAACCTCCGCCTCCCTGGTCCAAGCAATTCTCCTGCCTCAGCCTCCAGAGTAGCTGGGATTATACGCGCCTGCCACAGCCAGCTAATTTTTGTATTTTTGGTAGAGACAGAGTTTCACCATGCTGACCAGATTGGTCTCAAACTTCTGATCTCAGGTGATCCACCCACCTCCCAAAGTGCTGGAATTATAGCTGTGAGCTACCACGCCCTGCTCTCAGCCTCTTATTTAAAATTGTGACCTTCCCCTACACTGCATTCCCACCTCAATCCCATGTTACTCTGCCCTTTAACTTGCTCTATTTTTTAAAATTACTTTTTACCTTCTATCACTCCAGATTATTTATTTATTTAAGTTATTTGTTTCTGCTGGCAAGAGCAGGCACATAGTTTGAAAATCGTGTCCATTTTTCACTGACAGATCTCCAGGGTCTACAGCAATGCCTGACATGTAATAGGTACTCAGGAAGTATTAATTAAATGATGAATAAAGAAACAGATTTCCATCAATAACTATGTCTTGATGTTTGCTCTCATTTTTAGGTAGATAACAGGCTTCATCTCTAGGTGTTAAGGTTAAAAGCAGAGTTTTCAGAGAAGAGGCGGGACATTTGGAATCAGTAGACTTGTATCTGAGTTTGGGTCCAGCCCTTTCTACCTGGCCATGTGCATAGACAAGTTGTTTTACCTCTCTGAGCCTCATGTTTCACACCTGTCATTATAAGAAATAAGATAGTGTTTTCTGAATTAAGCACTAGATACCTAGGAGAAACATAATACATTTATCTATTATTTTTAGAGTAGTAACAGCTGGATAAAGCTATGAATTATTTAGAGATAAAATAGCCAAAATTAATGGGAAGACAATAAGTCTTTCTGAACTGAGTTTTGAAAGTCTCTGAAAAAGTTGATTTGTTTATATCTTCCCTACCACCCTTTGTCTGTGCCATCCAGATTTATGAAGGCAATTGCTACAAATGTTTGTTGATAATGGAATATGTACTCCTCATTGCTCCTTTGGATACCTACATAGTGTGTTCACCATGTGGTTTCTCTGCTTAAATATAACATTATCGGAGATACCTTCCGTGGCTACTCCACCTAAAATGGAAATCCCCTTCTTCTATCATTTCTTTCTCTTTTTAATCAGCTTTATTTTCTTCCATATCACTTTTCACCAAGGTAAATAAATGTTACTTTTTCTTTGTTTATTTTCTGTCTCTCTATAAGGCAAGTGAGAGATTTCATCTATTTTGATGACTGACATATCCCCAGAGCCTAGAGTTGTACCTGCTCTCACTGAATTGAAGAAACTGCTCTTTATCAACCAATTTTCCAAAAATATAGTTTGAAGACTTATCTTACTGGCCTACATCTAACCCAGTAGCATGTGCTCTGGGTAAGACCTTGGTGTGCCCAGAATACTCCACATTTATGCCTGTCTCCTTTCTCTCTGAAATACATCCCATTTTGTACATAAATGACATTGTCACAACAGTTATGGAGTCTAGAAGAATTAATTATGACACACAATCCCACATTAAAAGAACAGATGGTCTAGATGAGAAAAAGAAAGAAATTACCATTGATGGTAACAGCTAATAGTATTAGGTGCTATTATATACTTAATACTATATAATAATATATACTATAATAATAAGTCAAGTGCTGTATGTAATTATCTCACTCAGTCACAACAACCTATGAAGTAAGTCCCATTACCATCCACATTTAACATATGAGAAGTCTGAGTTCATAGAGGGTAAGTAGATTCCCTGTCTTCTCACAACTAGTAAAAGGCAGAGCTGGGATTCAAATCCCAGAAACAGATCGTTGAACTACTAGGCTAGAATTGCCCAGCTTTTCCATATGTGACCTCATTTTATCCTGTGTTAATCCTGGAATGTAGTTATTCACTATTCCACTTTTAAAAAATAGTAAAATAGTCTTAGCTGCATTACGTGGCAGAATTAGGATTTGAATCTAAAATAAGCATATTTATTTTTTTTAATTGTGAACAGGATGGTGTTAGGTATGAATCACCATGGGCTAAAGACATTTTATGTTCCTAGCTTCCATTATATTTTTACTGCCTAATGTGTCACAAGGTATATAACTCTGCATTATATACCAAAACACATTGTACTTACTCATAATCACCATGTATATAAATTTTGGAGGAACATTTTATTTTATTGAAACATGAAATGAGTAAACTTGAAAAAGCAAGGGTAAACTAAATGCTTGTTAATTGATTTGCTAATGCTTATTCCCTGCTGCAGAGGTTAACTGATGTCTCTCCTTAGCTAGATCGTCAATTTTAAGCCACTCTCCTCTCTATACTCATCAGAGAAAAGGAGTATTGGGAGACCACTTGATTCATCTCAACTTGTAAAATAATACAGTTGGGAAACCTTATAAAGCTATTTCATGCGAAGTCACCTTCTTTATGAATGTGGCTACTAAATTTGTACTTAATAAACCATTTTTTCATCTTTCTTAGGCTAATGTGAGATTCCTTTGCAACAATAAACACACTTTTTGGTAAAAAAAAAAAAAAAAAAAAAAAGATAATAATGGACTTTTTCTTTGAAGGAGTCAGGATCAAGACTTAGATGACTTGAGAAAATGTTCCAATTTCTGGTGTATACTGTACTTTATCAACCCTAAACAACAGATGCATTTTAAGAGAAAACAAGCTCTTGGTAAGTTGCTATTTTTAGCTCAGTAACTGATGATGAATCAAAATGCTTCTTCAAACCCAATTACCCAATAAAAATTGCCATAGTAACCATCACATTACACCACACATCCTTCATGCTTACACCAAAAACTTCCTTAGGAACTGCTGACACTACCTCCTTGACACTGCCATCTGCTATGGAGGAGGAGATGGTGGGAGAGGTTGGCAAGGATAAGGTAATTCTGTGTTTCGAAAATTACTTGGGGAGAGGGTCTTGGGGCAGAGATATACTCGTAGAAAATTACATTCTGTGGAACTCTATATTGATTTCACCATGAGCTTGAAGTGGCTCAACCCAAGAGCTTCAGGCCTAAATTAAAGCTTGGTCCTAAAGTGACCTCTTCCCTTCCTCCTTCCTTTACCCTACAGCACTATAGGATTACCTCCCTGCTCTCTGTCTGCCCAGAATAATTGTTGCCTGGCTCCTTAGCTCACTCCTCTTCATTTTAAAGGTTTTATCTGAATATTTCATCCCCAGAGGTTTTTACCTGACTACTTAATTTAAATGAAAGTCCTCACAGGATGTCCCATTGGGAAGGGACCTTAATCATCTTATTTGTCACTGGACTCTAAATGCCTCGGTCATACTTGGGACTCAATAAATGCTTACAAAATGAACGAATGAAGAAGGAAATTATTTATGGATAGTCATTATCGACATCCATCTAATAGTCTGGATGGTACAAGCTAATTAAATCCATTGATTAGGTTTATTTGACAAATTCATTCATTCAACTGCATTAGTAAGGGTAATGAATATTTGTTAGTTGTTAGAAGTTAGATCTTCTGAGAAGCAGACTCTCAGATGAGTTAGTAGGAAGCTTATTAGGGATTCTGTTGGGATCAATACCCACAGGGGAGAAAAGTTTGAAGCAGAAATAGACAAGTTGGGCTGTGATGCAATTTCAACAGAGACTGTAGTCAACACTACGGGGAGTTCTGAAGCTGGGATGACTTTCCCAAGATGCTCTGAGTTGCATTATGATCCTTTATGCCTACATGTTGATCAGTCTTGGAGCATGACTTTGGATGAGAAGGCCCTCTTCGGCTGAGGTAATCCTCAAAGTAGACTTGCCAGAAGTCTACTCCTGAGGACTATCTGCCAGAAGTAATCCTAGGAGAACACACCCATCTTTCCTGAAGGGAGATCAGGTGGCTCATCACAGGATCCACCATAGTGAACCCCTTGTGCCTCTAAGATCCACTCCTTCTTACTGCTTCTGAGAACTGTTCCTCTATGATCCTGGTAGGCTTCTCTTCTTTGGGGAAATTTTAAAGGGAAAGATTAGTGGGACAAATTACAGTCCCCACTGCTACAACTGAGTCTTGGGGCACCAACTGATGTACATTGTTCTAGATTCCCCTCACACTCCACTATTACCCCTGCTGGTCTTGTGGTTCACCTGGTGGTATGACCCAGACTCTAACCTTTGAGTGCTCTGAACCTCTGGTCACCATGCCTTTCTCAGGTCATGGAAGAACCCATTCCAGATGGTGATACTTTTTGTCTGTTGGTTACTTAGCATGAAGAACCCAAAATGCTGAGGTGAAAGTCATGGTTTAGAGATCAATATGAATCTTGTTCTGTCACCTGATGAAAGCATTTGGCAACCTGGAACTGTAAAGCAACAAAATGCAGGGTTTCTGGCTCTGAGATGCCAGGCACCCTAAGTGGATCCCTTGGAGTGACTGTAACTGGGGTCACACCTGCCTCTACCCCTTTGTTCCCCTGATTCATGTATTCTACCTGCCAGGGACACAGCACCATTTAGAGGCCTTTGATTTAGAGTGTCCATTATGTCCTGGAGGGCGACACCCCATTCTCAAGGAGTACTGACTACAAGATGGCTCTTCAGCTCCACCTTCACCAGGGTGATCCTGCATTCTACCTGGGCATCAGCTTCTAGGGGTATAGTCAGTGATGTAACTAGAGGATCCGACTGTCTTATGTCCATTATCACACCCCATCTGCTGTAAAGGAGGTCCCTTGGTTTGACACAACACCTGTAGGAATCTACAGTATTCTCCCCAAGCCAGATCCTTCAATATACATTTCTCCCCATAGCTACAGCAAAACTACCTCAGGCCCACACTGTCACCTCGACTTTTAGATAATTAAAGCTACCCTTAGAAGAAATACTCTTAAAGGTTGTTAAAGCAGAGCCCCTGCTGTCCAATCCCCTGGGGACCAGGCACTGAGAATGTGGTGAGGAGAGCAGCTTTGGCAGTGACCTGCTGGCAACCTGGCCCTGGTGGCCCTGGTCCATCCAGCAGGGGAAATAGTCACTTGAGGCTTGCAGGTCCTATCCATAAAGCACTCTAGATGCAATGCTTGACAGGTCCTACATAAAGAAGGAAGAGAACTGAATCAGCATCCACTCTGGTCTTCAAAACATATCTGATTTGCCTGTCTGTGAATATGTATAGACTTTATTTCCAAAGCAATGTTGAAAATGTCCCTGTGTCCACATGAAGAACCTTTTCAGAAAGTATACCCAATTCTCTTCTGATATCCAGCAACTTATGGGTCATTCACTGTTTTTATTCAACAAACTTTTATTATGCACCTTTCACTGCTAAATACTCTACCAGGACCTGTATGCATCTATCCTAGATTAAAGCCACAGAAGACTGGCTTTTCCAAGATCTACCTCTTTTGCTCACTTCTACATCTGTTACATGTGTTATGATTGGATTTTTATGCATATACTATTTTGCAACTTAGGTGAGACCTACACTACCTTGGAATCACTACTTCACTGGGGTTAGGTTTTAAAGTCAACAGCTGAGTAAAAATCATGCTTGTAAAAAGTCTCTCAAATGCCCACAAAAATCAGTAATGGATATATCATATTTCAGCAAGTCTGGCATAACCAGATTTTCCTCCTGTATGGTTGAACTCCAGATAAAGCAGTTGACTTGTATTTAAAGAGCATGATTATGAAAAACATGTAACTTTACACCTATTGGCACATTGAGTCCAATGGGGTGAAGACTCAATGTGCCTCACTATTGGAGGCCACAGCTTGAGACAAACTATAGATCTTCATCTCCTCACTCCATGTCAAATGCTCATGAACAGATAGCATTGCTGAAATTATTTAAAGTGCTCTATCTCTTCATATCCCCTCCCTATTCCTTCATTTTTCTTATTTTCATTTCTCTTCCCCTCTCTCTGTCTGTTTGTCTCTCTCATTTTTACTCTCTCTTTTTCTCTTTATCTCCCCAAATTTTTGATTAAAATCACATGCAAACTTAAGACACAGATGTTAACATTCCACTGCCTTATAATATATTACTTTGCACAACTCAAATTCAAATAGAGAACCTTCCTCCAACACCCCATGTGAATTTGACAGAACTCTGGACCTGGCTCTTTGTTTTCCTTGCAAATAACAGCTGGATTTTCTTATGCACATGATTCTCTAAAAGCAGCATCTCCCCCTAACTATCAATTTATTAACATTAGTACTAATGAAAATTCTTTGGTGATGACATCTCTAGCTTGATTGTTCAAGGAAGTGTTTCTGACCTCCTAAGATAAGAAAGTCCATATATTCATAGGTTCAAAATGGGATACACTGACATAAAATCTATTTTGGAATCCATACTCTCAGCTCCATTGTAAATATGTAATTCTTGGGCAAGTTAGGTAAGCTATCTAAGTTATCTTTCTTTTTCATGGAAAGCAATGAAGTCATACTTTGTAGGATTTGTATGAGGATTTAAGGAGATAATGGCACTATTATGTGAAACATTTAAGTATAGTAATCTCTTGGTTCTCTCCTTGCTTCCCCCACCATGTGCAGCCACTCGAACCTTACCATCTGATTCTCCAGCAATTCTGGGTGTTTTTTACCTCTCCAAATGCTTCCTGCATTTTCTTGCCTTTCTACCCATCGCTCCTCTAAAGCACTTCCCCCATCCTTGCTTGCCTAACTTCTACACATTACTCATGAATCAACTTAAATGTCACCTTATCCAGGGAGTCTTCCTGGATTCCCTACCATCCTTAGATTCTACTCTAATGCACTATCTTTACAGCATAGTATAGTTAATGCTTAAAAGAGTAGTATTCATGTTAGTCCATTTTCATGCTGATATGAAGAAATACCTGAGACTGCATAATTTATAAAGAAATTAGTTTTAATTGTCTTACAGTTCCACGTAGCTGAGGAGGCCTCAGGAAACTTCCAATCATGGTGGAAGACACCTCTTCACAGGGCAGCAGGAGATAGAATGGGTGCCAGCAGGGGAAATGCCAGACACTTATAAAATCATCAGATCTCCTGAGGACTCACTATCATGAGAACAGCATGGGGAAAAGGGGGAAACCACCTCCATGATTCAAATACCTCCACCTGGTCCCCCTCCTTGACACATGGGGATTATTACAATACAAGGTAGGCTCTAGGCATGGCCCAGGAAACCATTTATTCCTCCTAAGCCTCCAGGCCTGTGATGGGGTGGTAGTGGGAAGGCCGTTTAAGGTCTCTGACATGCCCTGGAGACATTTTCCCCATTGTCTTGGTGATTAACATTCAGCTCCTCATTACTTATGCAAACTTCTGCAGCTGGCTTGAGTTTCTCTCCAGAAAATGAATTTTTCTTTCCTGTTGCATTGTCAGTTTGCAAATTTTCCAAACTTTTATGCTATGCTTTCCCTTGAACCCTTTGCTGCTTAGAAATTTATTCCACTAGATACCCTAAATCATCTCTCTCAAGTTCAAAGTTCCACAGATCTCTAGGGCAGGGAAAAATGCTGCCAATCTCTTTGCCAAAGCATAACAAGAGTCACCAGTGCTCAGTTCCCAAGAAGTTCCTCACCTCCATCTGAGACCATCTCAGCCTGGACTTCATTGTCCATATCACTAACAGAATGTTGGTCAAAGCCATTCAACAAGTGTCTAGGAAGTTCCAAACTTTTTCACAATTTCCTGTCTTCTTCTGAGACCTCCAAACTTTTCCAACCTCTGCCTGTAACCCAGTTCCAAAGTCACTTCCACATTTTCAAGTATTCTTATATCAGTACCCCACTCCTGGTACCAGTTTATTTTATTAGTCTGTTCTCATACAAATATGAAGAAATAGCCAAGACTGGGTAAATTATAAAGAAAAGAGTTTTAATTGACTCAGAGTTCTACATGGCTAGGGAGGCGTCAGGAGAACTTACAATCATAGTATAAGGCACTTCTTCACAGGGCAACGGAAGAGAGAATGAGTGCCAGCAGGGGAAATGCCAGATGCTTATAAAACAGATCTCGTGAGAACTCACTGACTATCACAAGAACACCATGGATGAAACCATCCCCATGATTCAATTACCTCCATCTGGTCCCACCCTTGACACATGGGGATTATTACCATTCGAGGTTGGATTTGGGTGGGTACACAGAGCCAAATTGTATAAGTCTCTGAAGCCTGACTTCCTGGGCTCCAAATGTGTATGGAGGGGTAAGCTGAAGCATGATACTTAATCTGTCTTTGCTTCAGTATCCTCACATATAAACTGGGGATTAGGCTGACCATACATCCCTATCTCTTAGGAAAAGCTGAGGTTTAGACCTATTTTATTAAAAAGTAGGTTTAGACCTAACTCTGTTAGGTTAAAACCCTAACAGAATTACTACAAACAATCCTTTTCATTGTCAAAACCATTCTGATTGGACAACAAATTATATGGTCACCCTAATAATAATAATAGCACCTACCTCATTAGCTGAATATGTGAATTTAATGGGTAGCAATGCCTATGACACAGTAGATACTCAATAAAATCAGCTGTTCACATGACAGGTATCAATTGTCTCAGTGTACCTCTGTTCTAACACTCATTCCTCTATGCGGTAAGTGCATGTCTAATTATCTGTCTTCCTCACCATACTTGAACTACTTGAGGGCAAAGAGATCATCTATCATGATCATATTTGTACCTTCAGTGTGCAGCTCAATGGATAGCTTTAAAGTCACATTAACAAAAATAAATAAATCCCTATTGCAGGATTAGAAATTTGGAAATGTTTGAAAGATAACTGCTATATTTTGCAAACAAATCAAGTTTGTAAATGAAGCTGCACACCTATCATTTATCTGACAATAATTTACTGGGCATCTACTATGTGCTGGTGACTGCTAAGCTCTAAGAGGTTTCTCAGTCTCCAAAATATTGATGTTTAGAGCTAGAAAATTTTTTGTTGGGGGAGGGAAGAATGCCTTGTGTAGTGTAGGATGTTTGGCAGCCTCTGTGGCCTCTACCAGTATATATGCCAGTAGCACATGCCCTCTGTAGATGTGACAACCAAAAATGTCTCCAAGCATTGTCAAGTGTCTCCTGGCAGATAAAATAGCCCCCATTTGAGATCACTAATAAGGATGTAGGACATACCTCTTTCACCTTAGAAATGGTGCTGGAAATCTGGGAGATCTAGTACTTGCAGGTTTTGCCTGAAGAAAACCATGCATGGAATCCTAACATAGTTCATATCGGCTTCTTATTTCCTCCCTGAGTAATTAGTATTCATCAAAAGCTAATTCAATAATATGTGCTTTTTTAGCTAAAAGAGTTTAATCAATTAATTTAATAACTATGTCTGCATGAAATATTTTATTATTGTTACTGTTTGTACCTTCATTCATTATTGTGTGCCTACTGTTTGCCAGATACGGTTTCTCTTCATTTGGAATTTTATCTGCACTGGACATGATACCTTTTTCCTCTCTTCATTGGCATAATAAGCAAAGAATCTTATATATCCATTGCAGATAAATCATGAATGGTTCTAAAAGATTAGTATCATCAAGAAACTGAAATCCTCTGTTTGAGCACAAAGCCTCCATGGAAACGTTGTCATCTGGCGTTGGCACTCACCCATGCCTTTCTGGGGAAATTATTACAGGTCTTTTGGAAACCCTCAGTTCTGACATTTCTCATGGAGATCTAAACAGGACTGATGAGAGAACCACTTGTTATTTGTGTTTCCTGCAATTCCTTCCCTTTTCAGCAATGTTGCCCATCATTGATGGTGACCCAGGGAGTGATCTATCCACTAAGCCACCAGGGATTGTGACTGCAAAAATGTAAGCTTCCTAAGATTTTGTGTTCCATATGCAAATGGAAAAAAAACTAAGGTCTAGAATCATGCCACGTTTAGATAGACTTTTTAGGTAGCAGATCCTTTATTAATGATAGTAAGTCATGGGGAAAAATCTCATCATTGCCAGAGTAAATAAACTTGAAAAAGCCCCACTGCCCAGGAAATCAGTCTTTTGATAAGGGCATTTGATTTTCCCTTGAGCTAGAGCACACAGAGGTCACTGGTGCCTCTTCAGTGCCTCTCCTGCCAAATCTCCCAGTGGCTCCTACAGACAACCACAGGAGTGTCCTGTCAACAAAGATTTACTGAATGACTGCTGTGTGTCAAGTACAAGAATACATCAATGGATAGCAGTAACCCCTGCCTGCAGGAACACATAGACAAGACCCAGGAACTGACAGGAGCTACAGGGCAGTACGATAAGAGTTTGCTGGAAGGAAATGTGAGAGGGGGACAGCCTAAAAGATAGGGGGCTTTCGGGGAAAGAGAAGCTGCTTCTTGTGCATTGTGAAGCATGCTGAAGAAGTAGTGTGTGTGTGTGTGAGAGAGAGAGAGAGAGAGAGAGAATTTGGAATGACAGCATGGAGACATTTAAGGAAAAGGGAACCAAAGGTGTGGTTCATCTATTATTCAGGGTTCCAGCAGAAAACAAACATTCAAAGGAGTAAATGAAGTGAGCTGAAGCAAAGTTTTGAAATGGGATTAAGGGAACCATAAGGCTTGATGAAACACCCATAGACTAGCTGCAAAGGAAGCTATTTCCACTCCTATGGGCCTGAATGGGCAAGGGGAGGGACGGTATCACCAGGGCCTCACAAGAGCTCCTCTACTGTAGAGGAATGCAATAATTGCACAAACTCAAGCACAGTAGGATGAGCAATTGCCTCAGATCTCACTCTCTGTCATTCCTGATTTTTCTGTCTCCCACTTTGACTAGCCATGGTAAACCCAAATGGAAACTGAAGATGAAGAAACCTGATAGACGCAGTTCAGAGA
Organism: Aotus nancymaae; assembly: GCF_030222135.1. Lineage (NCBI taxonomy): Eukaryota > Metazoa > Chordata > Mammalia > Primates > Aotidae > Aotus > Aotus nancymaae. The sequence goes on along the minus strand of NW_026988450.1, from coordinate 79,277,688 downwards.
TATCAACCTTTCAGGGCAAAGAGTGGTGCACACAAGGGCAGCTTTTTAGGAGCCAAAGGAGAATAGCCAGCCAAGTTGGTCCAGTTAACTCCAAGTTACCCTGTGTGACTAGAAGCCAGGAAGTGCACAGGGAGGAAATAAGAGTCAGAAGAGGGAACCAGAGAGGAGAGGGAAAGCATTAAATCCCAAGGGCTCCTTCATAGTCTCTGCCCAGTGCTTGAGTGTGGAGGCAGCCTGTGTGAGGACAGCAGTAGTAGCAGCTGCCATTTTGGGGTATTTACTGTGTATCAGGCAAATGGTAAGTATTTTCTATACAGTACTTTCAATGGCCTCATTTAACCTTTAGAGCCACCCAGTAAGAATCCTCATGCACTGTCTGGTAATTTCCAATCCCTTTGATAATGACTTGACAAGTGCTGCTTCATTTTAGGCTCTCAATAACTCTAGGTCATAAGGATTTGTTTATTTATTTATTTAACATATGAAAAGACAGTAAGTTCACTGGAGTATGAGATCTAAGGGAACAGAGACTTGTTCTATATCCCCTGAGCCACAGGTAGTGTCTGGCACATAGTATATAATAGATCACCAGTGAGTTAAAAACTAAAATAGACTCAGAGGCTCTCAGAGGTGGGGTTTTGGAGTTAAATTCTGACTCTCAAACTCTGAAATCCCTAAACCACAGAATTATCCCAGCCAGTTAAGAGGGGAAGAAGTACACTTCCCTCTTCTTCGCTGTGAGAGTCCATGAGAATCTGCTTTAGCGTAGTCTTCCCCTAAGAGAAGGCTGCCTGGCTCACACCCCTTTAGTCTCTCCCCCATGGAAGGTCTGCATATTATTAGTCTGTAAGCTCCAAGAGGTCAAGACCTGTGTTTGGTCCACATACGTATAGCTCTAGCACACGCTTGACCTATAGGAGGCACTCAGTAAATGTTTGATGACTCTTTGGATGAATAAGAAGTAGCACTGTGATGAATAAATGTGAGCACTGTGCAAAGCCCTAGGGATAATAGAGTTCATAATAGATGAGCCTGATCACCAACATGTAAGGGCAATAGTAGATTTTTATACAGGGTACAGGTCGGGAGATCAAGGAAGAAAAGAGTGATTGGCCAGGATGAGTCTTGACCTCCATGAATTGAGTAGATGATTGTCAGACAGATGAGGAGGAAGCTTCAGAAAGAGCAGGCCAGAAAAATATATGGCTTCAACGAAAAAGCATGGGAGGTGGAGTGAGAATGGGAGGTACACGCGAGACTTTCAGGGGCAGAACAAAGAAAGATAAAGCTGGGGAGGGTGTTCGGAGGCAGGTCACAGGCAACCTGTCTGCTACACTATGAAGTTCAGACTTGCTGCAAATGCCCTGCTATTTACCTACCTACTTTGCCTGTTCTTTGCTCATGTAAACCTAATCCCTCCATAGTACACTAGACTAGATCCATCCTCTCACCTGCTCAAGGACTTCACTCTTAACAAATCTTCCCCCACCCCTTCCAGATAGCTGTGAAGATCAAAAGGAAATTTTTTTTCTCTGCAGTTACTCCAGCATGGTGGGGGAGGAAAGGCTCAACAAGTTTTTGTTTTTGTTGTTGTTGTTTGTTTTTATTTGCAAAGAGCCAGACAGTAAATAAGTAAATATTTTAGGCTTTGCCAACCACATAATTTCCCTCCCCCTCCTCTTCCTCTTCCCCTTCTCCTCCTCCACCTCCTCCTTCTTCCACACTTCTTTAAAAATGTAATAACTATTCTTAGCTCACCCATAATCTGTGGACCCTAGGAGAAAGAATGGATAAAAGTTCCTCCTTGACTTTCCAGAATTGTACTGGTTTTAAAATAAAGCCCTATGCCCCAGTCAAACCAAGACAGTACCACTTACTAGCTCTGTGACCTTGGTCAATTATTTAACCTCTCTGAACCTTGCTTTTCTTTTCCGTGAAATGGAGCTAATAAGCCCAAGCAGGGTTGCTATTGGACTGTCCATAAAATAGCATGTGTACAGGCTAAAGCACAGGATCTAGAAAACAGTTGGAGTGTGTAAGGAGAGGTTCTCTCGAAATCCCCTCCTGAAGAGTTTGGCAGGATTTCTAAATGGTAGAATTATGCCAGGCTGCAAAACACTCCTGGAATAATTATGGCTACTTGTTTTGTCCACTTCTCTGAATACGGTGAATAGACATTTTGAATATGTTGGTATCTTAAACTACTTTGCATTAGCATAATTTATCTTTAAAATTTTTGCCACCAGCTGTTATATTTCTCATATTTATAAAATTTCTTCATCATTTTTTACCTCATCTATTTCTAAATGTTGTAATCACTTCTTTTTTTCTCTCTCTCAATTATAGGCCTTCTTATTTTTAGCCTTTAACATTTTTACTTATTCCTTAATGTTGTGTGTGTGTGTGTGTGTGTGCGTGTGTGTGTGATGGAGTTTCACTCCTATTGCCCCAGGCTGGAGGGCAATGGCACAATCTCAGCTCACTGCAACCTCCACCTCCTGGACTCAAGCAATTCTCCTGCCTCAGCCTCCCAAGTAGCTGGGATTACAGGCACCTGCCACCATGCCCAGCTATGTTTTCTATTTTTAGTAGAGACAGGGCTTCTCCATGTTGACCAAGCTGTTCTTGAACTCCTGACCTTGTGATCTGCCCACCTTGGCCTCCCAAAGTGCTGGGATTACAGGCTTGAGCCACCGTACCCAGCCTCAGTTTTTTAAGTTTATTTAAAAAAAAAAAAAACAAAAAAAAACTTGTATCCCTGTTCTTGTTCTTTTCATTTTTTTCAAAATTCTTTCTTTTTGTTATCACTTGAAATGACTACTTTTTCCCTTCTTACTTTGCAATTTCTCAGGATATTATTCCTGGAATTCAAGTTGTTAATAGAGGTTTTTCATCATTCAGTTTTAATTTTTTATTATATGCCAGCTGAGTTCAGCAGGCCTCAGTTTTTACCTTTCCTTAGATTTTTACTTAAGTGTATTACTTTATTGCTAAGTTATTTTTTAAGCTTCACGATGTACTATTTATAACTCTTTTTCCAATTTGATGTGTACTATTTATACAGGGCAGGCAGGAAGCATGGACACAGAGCCGACAGCTGTGGGAAGAGCCCACAACCCTGGCAGAGGATGTTGGCAGAGAATTTTTTTCCTTCCCCTTGTCTCTGCAGCTACTCCTTTGAATTTTCTTCCTCTCTTATCCCTTTCTTCACTGAATCCTTAAAGAATTTAAACTGCACGACCAGGCACGATGTCTCACGCCTGTAATCCCAGCACTTTGGGAGGCCGAGGCGGGTGGATCATCTGAGGTCAGGAGTTCGAGACCAGCCTGGCTAACAGGGTGAAACCCCGTCTCTACTAAAAATACAAAAAATTATCCAGGTGTGGTGGAACATGCCTGTAATCCCAGCTACTCAAGAGGCTGAGGCAGGAGAATTGCTTGAACCTGGGAGGTGGAGGTTGTAGAGAGCCGAGATCGTGCTATTGCACTCCAGCTTGGGCAACAAGAGTGAAACTTCGTCTCAAAAAAACAAAAACAAAAACAAAAGTTTAACCTGCACAATAACTATTCCTCGTGCTACATCTCAAGTGGCCTTACTATAACACGAACCCGACCAAGTCACTTACCTGCTAAATCCCTTCAATAGCTCACCGTAGTGACATAGAGACAGTGAAAACAATAATGATCACAATAACTGCAACGACAGTCAATACATATTGAGTAATGATTGTGTTACAGGCCTTTTGCTAATTTCATCGATTATCCAATATTTTGAGGAAGATATTCCTGTTTTCCTGGTAAGAAAATCTGGGGACCAAAAAAGTCGACTGAGTCAAATTTACATAACAAGTAAATGGCATTATTAGAAGCCCAAATTCTTAGCCACTGGGCTAAACTGCTAAGCTCTATGAGTAGTACAGCAAATCACACTTTTAGTATCCACTCTCCTAGTGAAGATAGTGACTTTCTACAGTCCCCCTGGGGTAAATGGCAGCAATACAACTGAAGGCCACTGTCTGATTCCTAAGCATCCCACCCCTACTCGTCCCTGTATAGTAAATAATGGACATAAAAGTTCTTTGTAAAGCACCATAAATATAGAAGACTTTAATACTTTATGGTCCTTTGTGATATTTCCTAACTTGGAGGAAGAACATCCATGATGCATCATTTATCCAGAAATAAAATAGAAAAAAATTACACCATAAACTAGACTTTGGAAAAAGAGATGGCCTCATATTTCAAGATATATCTAATGTTTATTGGGCATTTGTTATCTGCTAGACACATTCATACACAGTATATATATAATGTATATATAATATTTGAATATGTAGTATATGTATATATTATACAGAGAGATAGAGATATATATACACACATATTTAGTATTAACCTCACTTCTGTGAGGCAAGGGTTTATTCCCATTGGTCAAATGAAAAATTTGAGGCTCATCGAGACATAAAAGGACTTGCCTAAACTCACATGCCTAGCAAGTGGTGGAGCTGAGAGATGCAAACCCAGGTCTCTGATTACAAAAGCTCCAGCATCTGGCAGGTGCAAAGGCTTCTGGTGGGAAGCTGCCCCACCCACTCTCTCAGGACCCCACCTCCTGCAGACTTCAGACACCCCAGAGAGCTATGGAAAGCATCCAATCTCCTTCCAGATTTTCTCACTCACTCCTGGTCCTCATGCTTTGGGGCAGAATAGCCCAGGTGGCAATCACCACTTCAGAATTTCCTAAGCTACTTAGCTTTGGGAAAGTTACTCTCAGGGCCTTAGCTTTGCGATTTATAGATGGAGATAAGGTGATGTGCCTGAGAACACCTTTGTGAGGGAAGGTATAGACAAACAGACCCTAGACAGAAATAGGACCTCATTCACAGTGAAATGCTCCATAAACATCTTAATTGAATCAAGTGATTTTTTTTTTTTTTTTTTGTACTTTAGGTTCTGGGGTACATGTGCAGATCATGCAGGATTGTTGCATTGGTCCATACATGGCAAGGTGGTTTGCTGCCTTCATCCTCCTGTCACCTATATCTGGCATTTCTCCCCATATTATCTCTCCCCAACCTCCCCACACTCCACTGTTCCTCCCCTATCCCCTCCCAACAGACCCCAGTGTGTGATGCTCCCCTCCCTGTGTCCATGTGTTCTCACTGTTCAACACCTGCCTATGAGTGAGAACATGCAGTGTTTGATTTTCTGTTCTTGTGTTAATTTGCTGAGAATGATGGTTTCCAGATTCATCCATGTCCCTACAAATGAACTCATCGTTTTTCATGGCTGCGTAGTATTCCATGGTGTATATGTGCCACATTTTCTTTGTCCAGTCTATCATGGATGGGCATTTGGGTTGATTCCAGATCTTTGCTATTGTAAACAGTAATGCAATGACCATTCGTGTGCATGTGTCCTTATAGTAGAAAAATTTATAATCCTTTAGATATATACCCAGTAATGGGATTGCTGGGTCAAATGGAATTTCTATTTCTAGGTCCTTGAGGAATTGCCACACTGTCTTCCACAATGGTTGAACTAATTTACACTCCCACCAACAGTGTAAAAGTGTTCCTATTTCTCCACATCCTCTCCAGCATTTGTTGTCTCCAGGTTTTTTAATGATCACCATTCTAACTGGTGTGAGATTGTATCTCAATGTGGTTTTGATTTGCATTTCTCTAATGACCAGTGATGATGAGCATTTTTTATATGTTTCTTGACCTCATATATGTCTTTTTTTGAAAAGTGTCTGTTCATATCCTTAGCCCACTTTTGAATGGGTTTTTTTTTTTCTTGTAAATCTGTTTTAGTTCTTTGTAGATTCTGACTATTAGCCCTTTGTCAGATGAGTATATTGCAAAAATTTTTTCCCATTCTGTTGGTTGCTGATTCACTTAAGATGATTTTTAAGACCCTCTTCCTGCCTTAGGTGGTTCTCTTTTATTTCCTAGAGCTACCTGGAAGCCAACCTTGTCTTCTGGCCTGTGCTGGAAAGGCCTACAGACAACACACACCTCCTTCCCAGGGCTCTTTCCCCTTTACCAGGCTCAAGAACTGATCTGTAAAAATGGCCAAATTCTAGGGTGTTGATGGAGTGAACTGTCTCTGTTAGTCCAGCAGAGACTCAGGCCTGGGGTTGGCAACCACAGCTGTTATAGTTCAGGCTTTGGCTCCCATTACCAGGGTTCACACCTCAGCCTTACCATCTGCACCAATTATTATCTCAAGCAAATGACTAAACTTCGAGCTTCAGCTTCTGTGTCTACAAAATGCTTGTCTTATAGTGTCTACCATATTGAGCTATTGTGAAGACTAAATGAATTGAAATTTGCAAGGTACGTTGAATGATTTCTGGCATGTATTAAGTGCTCTGCTCAACAAATGCTAGCTATCTGTTAGAGAATGATGCCAACACTTCTCTAACCAGGTTCATTCACCTGCAGATACGAGACCTTTACCTACATTTTTCGTATATACCCAGTGCATTGTGGCAAAATATTCAACCTGCTTCATGCATTGTTCAGTATTTATTTACTAAATTATACTCCTATCTCCTGATTGGGCTTTGTTTTCTCAGAATATCAAAGGTCTTCTTCAGATCCTAACCAGCTCCTGCTTAGACCCCACCCTCCTGTACTCAATTCCCAGGGCTGCCATTTTGGAGCTATTTGACTTTAGACATGTTACTTAACTTCTCTGATCCCAAGCTCCCTCATATGTAAAAAAAAACATAATAATAGCTCCTTCCTCACTGACATTAAATAAGAACATATATGAAAGGCACTTTGTAAAGTGTTCCACACTTAATATGAACTCAACTAAAGTAAGTTATGCTTGTTATTATTTAGTCTCCCAGTTTCAGTTTTAACATCCTCCAAAATTTATGATGAAACATCAGACCTAAAGACAAACCAGGGTAAAAGATCCACAAAAGAAAGTATTGAAAAATATCCAAATGGAAATCAGTCAGTCCTGGATTGCAACACATCATTCCTTTATTTCCTGTCTAAATGTTTAAAAGAAAATGAACTGAAGGCACAGACCCAGTGGTCACTTTCCCAGAGCTGGTCTTTCCAGACACACAATCATACTTGACTGGATGCTTCGGGGAGACCCAGAAATGAGTGGAAGTACCTTTTCTCTGCTCTGAATAGAGCAGGCCTCTTTTAGCCTTCAACAGCTTGGACTGCAGACTGTGGGGATGTTCCTTGTACAAAGTGTGCTACGAAGAAAATATAGTGCATGTTCCTGTGGTACCAGAAAACACACAGTGAGTGCAGAGTGGAGAGGAGGGGCCCCTCAGGGCTCCCCCAGGGAGCTATCCCCATTTCCCACCTCCACTCTAGGGAGGTAGACCCTTAAAACACAAATCCTGTATCAGTGGGGAAGCTGGCTCAGTGAGTCTTTACAACTTTGAACTTTCTGGCATCAAATAGCAGTGCCCACACTATGTCTATCACCTCAGCTTCATGGAGGCCCTTTCCACTCCTGGAGTTGGGGGAGTGAGAGGGAGAAAGTGAGGAGGGAGTCTTCCTATTCCTGAAGAATTCATAGAGCACTTCTCACCTCAAAGTAACAGCTTTCCTCTTCTCGACTATCACAAAACTGGACCAAAGAGGTGGGCAATTAGAATTCACTCATGTTATTGTGTCAACTCAGATTCAGCAAGTGTATGAAGCACTGGGATGCTGGGCCCTGTGCTAGGAGATAGAGACAGTGGACACAGCTCTGCCCTGGGGGAGTTCAGATTGTGGAAGGCTGATGGACATATAAAAAGGAGATCAAAGTTCAGTGTTATACATGATCATCAGGTCATTGACATAAAGTGGAGGTTTCCTGATGCCAGTTTGTGTACCCACTGCAGCAAATCACCTTGGGAGCTTCCTAAAAGTAAAGTTCCCCAAGACCACATCTATGGATATTTGTATTCAGTAGGTCTGAGTAGGGCCAAAGGATCGGCATTTTTTAACTAGAACTTGCTGGAAACCATCTTTGTCTCTTCTCTTTTCAATAATAAAGCCAAGAACAGAAGGATAAGAGGAATCAGCAAGGCAAGTATAGAGATTAGTGTTTGAAGAAGAGGAAACAACATTGAATGTCCCAGAAATGGTAAAAACCTAATGAAGAAACAGAAAGTAACAGAAATCATTTCGTTAGAACAAAATGAGTAAGTGAAGAAATAGTACAAAATGGCTTTGAAGATGATCAAACGATCCTTATCGTAGTGATGAGGAGTTTGCATTTTATACTTTTTAACAATAAATTTATCTATAAATTATATATATAATTTATCTAGTTCTCTGTTTAATATATTATAATATAATAGGTACACTGCATGCACATATACAAAACCCAAAAAGGTAGAGACTAAAACCTCAGGCTTCAGTTTCTGTCCCCAGAATTACCCAATAACTTACTGAGTGTGTCTGTGCATTTAAAAATGATAGAGATGTTACTTCTTTCCTTCTCCCTCACCCAGTTTTCAACTGGATGGATTTATGATATGACCAATCCTCCGTTTAAGGCCTTTTAAGTTACTTCTAAGTATTTATTATTATAAACAATGTTATTATATCCTTTGATCTTTGCACATGGGTGGTCATATTTATGAAATAAATCTATGGAATTAGAGTACCTGAATGCATGAGTATAAATATTGTCAATTTTTATAGATATTGCCAAATTTACACATTCACCAACTAGGTATGAGAGTGACTCTTTCTTCCACAACCTAGCCAGCATAAAATGTTAGTAATCTGGGAAGCTGATATTAAAATCATAATGGGAGACCATTCTGTATCCATTGGGTTAGCACTGAGTATTCCCAGTCCACACTCCAGAGTCGCCTTTGCATGTGCGCCCCAGGAACATACCCAAAATGTTCAGAGCAGCATTTTCCACAAGAGCCTGGGAGTGGAAATAATCAGAATGTCCACGAGTAGTGAACAGATAAATATTTTGTGGTGTATTAAATACTACTTAGCAGTAAAAATAAAGGAACTATCAAAGAATGCCTCAAACTGAATAAAGAAAATAATGTTTAGTAAAAAAAGGATAATTCCAATGATATAAAATTTATAAATGACGAAGTCAAACTAAACAATCTGAGGGATTTTCAAAAAGTTCATGCCCACCTGACTCCACAGGACCATTGATTGCTCACAGTTGTTTATTTAGCTGGATTTAAATGATGGATTTATGGTAAGATAATATGAATTTCAAAACCTTTTGCACCAAAATAAACTGATAGAAACATTGCAACGTGTCTGAACAGGATTCAACTCAAGATACTAAAAAGGATAAGATATCAGTTACAAAAGAGCCCCTATTACAGCAACATGAATTCTGCTAAAATTGAAGTAAGGACAAACATCAAATTTATGGGGAATCTTTGGTGGAAGAATTGTGAAATCATTGGTGCTTTACAAAAGTTCATAGAAATAATGCCCCAGAGAAATCAGTTTACAAATGGGTCACTCATTTTAAGAAAGAATGAGACATGTTGAATAGGTAAAACCCACAGGGCAGACAATTCACACCAATCTGTGAAGAAAAAGTTAATTGTACCCATGTCCTAATTAAAGAGGACCAACTATTAATGGTAGAAATTGCCAATATCATTGACATCTTAATTAGTTCAGCTTACACAATTCTGACTGAACAATGGAAAGTTGATCAAATTTTCTACTTGATGAGTGCCAAAATCTGTGTGCCCAAATAAGCTGCAGACAAGAGCAGAGCTTTCAGTGAACATTTTAAACAAATGGGGTCAAGATCCTGAAGTGTTTCTTTGAAACATTGTAACAGGAGATGAAACCTGGTTTTCAAAATAAATAGGTGCCAAAAAGAATTTCTACTATCTAATTATTGAATAGCATGTTTGTATTAGTCTGCTTCCATGCCTCTGATAAAGACATACCTGAGACTGGGTAATTTATAAAGAAAAAGAGGTTTAATGGACTCACAGTTCACGTGCTGGGGAGACCTCACAATCATGGCAAAAGGAGAAAGGTGCATCTTACATGGTGGCAGGCAAGAAAGAATGAGAGCCAAGCGAAAGAAGCAACCTCTTATAAAACCACCAGATCTCGTGAGACTTGTTCACTACCATGAGAACAATATGGGGGAAACCATCCTCATAATTTAATTTTCTCTACTAAAAATGCAAAAACTAGCCAGGTGTGGTCGTGTACACCTGTAATCCCAGCTAGTTGGGAGGCTGGACAGGAGAATTGCTTGAATCTGGGTGGCAGAGGTTTCAGTGAGCCAAGATCATGCCACTGCACTCCCGCCTGGGTGATAGAGTGAAACCCTGCCTCAAAATATTTTTATATAGGCCAGGCACAGTTGCTCATGCCTGTAATCCCAGCACTCTGGGAGGCCAAGGCAGATGGATCATTTGTGGTCAGGAGTTTGAGTCAGGAGTTTGAGACCTAGCCTGGCCAACATGGTGAACCCTGTCTCTACTAAAAATACAAAAATTAGCTGGGTGTGGTGGTATGCACCTGTAATCCCAGCTACTCTGGAGGCTGAGGCAGTAGAATCACTTGAACCCAGAAGGCAGAGGTTGCAGTGAATCAGTATTACACTACTGCACTCCAGCCTGGGCGACAGAGTGAGACACTATCCCAAAAATATATATGTATATAAAATATATGTTTATTTATTAATTTATGTATATTAATAAATACTATATATTAATACTAATATTTATATATTTATATATATTTTTATATCTTTATTTATATATATTTATTAATATATATATTTTTCAAACTGGGTATATTCTATTGGCATATTTTCAGATTTACTGACTCTTCTGTCATCTACATTCTGCTATCAATAACAAGTCGTTTCAGATATTTTGTTTTTCAGTTCTGAAATTTTCTTTTTTTGTTGTTTCTATTTCTTATTTCTTATCTTTTTATTCACTGCTAGAATATTTATTTTCAGTGAATTTCATTCACTGCTAGAATATCACTGAGCAAAATTGTAAGAACTGCTATAATCTCGGCCTGCTGATTCCAACGTCTGGGTCAGATTAGATGTATGTTGACTATCTTTTCTCTTGAGATTGAGTCACATTTTAATGTTTATTTTTATGTCACATAATTCTGTGCTATGTTGTGGGCATTGTGAATGCTATATACTTAAGACTGAATTCTCTTACATTCCCCTGGAAATGGTGATTTTCGTTTTGTTCTGTTTCACTTTAGCAGGTAGTTAACTTCATTGAAATCAAAAGAAAGTCTTTGTCTTTTGGACTGCAGTTCAAATATCAGTTCAGTCATTTTATCCTTAACTCAATGGCTTACTGTCCTCCCTTTGCATATGTGGTTCAGATAAGAGATTATAAAACAATTTTAGGTTTCCCTTCACTGGGTTCTTTTCTTTTTGGAATTTTCCTCCCACTTTCCAGAAACTACAGTGGTCTGGAACTCTGTTCCTTGCTTCTTTAAGCCACCTGAGTTTTCTATTTGAGTTATAGCTACCACACGTAGCACGAGCTGTGACCTGTTCTCAGGGTAAGCCATAAAAATAAAGGTATTCATACTATATTGTTCACTTCTTTCATAGAAGAATCTTAGACATGTCTAGTCTCTAGTACCACAACCTGATTTTTAGAAGAGATGTACACACACAAAAAAAATGCTGTGGACATGATGTCAACACCAGAATAAGGGATACAGTAGGAAAAGCAAGTAGGACTGTGAGGGGAAATAATGAGTTCCAATTTGGAGAGGTTAAGATAAAAGAATTTTTTGGACATCCTGATTGGGTGGATGTTATAGGAACTTAAAAGTGGCTTTGGCATCAACCTGACGCCAAAGACCTGAGAACATCAAAGTTTAAATATAGTAGTCAATGTATTCAAAGTCAAAGGTATCAGTGGATTCCTTTTCTTTTTCTTTTAGTCTCTTCTCTTTATTTCCACCAGATTCACCTGCCTCTTAAAAAGTCCAAAAGCTTTTGCTGGTGAAGGGGAAAGAGATAAGGTGGAGTGAAGAAGCCAGCCAGATCCCCTCTTTTTCACAGCAGGTTTCCCATCAAGGCTCCAGTCTAAACCTGGGGAGAAGCCTTAAATTGGAGGAAGTGGTGAAGGGAGCCCTCTCCAAAGGGATGACATTTGCCTCAAGATCTGAATGAAGGGCATAGTTCTCCAAACATGTGATTAAACATGTGGATTACTACATCAGAATTTACCTTTCAAATTTATATTTATTTATGTATTTTATTGTTGCTTCTGCTTCTAATAGTTTTGTTTTAAGCACCTGACCAGACTGTGTTTGTTTTAGGTTGTGGCCCAGGCAGTGTTATTCATGTGTATGAACACGGCTGGAATCTTCATCAGTTACCTGTCAGACCGGGCCCAGCGCCAAGCTTTCCTGGAGACTCGGAGGTGTGTGGAGGCCAGGCTGCGCCTAGAGACAGAGAACCAAAGACAGGTACCAAATGAAAAGGCTGAATGTTTTAGTTAGCCAGTCTCTAAATTATACGGAGCTACTGTTTTACTCCCAAACACGTCCTGACTTGCAAGTGTTCTCTTAAAGTTTCTGTCATGGGATTCCAGAGTCTGAAATAGTTGCATCACACTTGCAGGTCAAAATAGATTGGTCTTATTCTCCACACTCAATTCATCATTCCCCATAATAAATAAAGTTATTATAGTCACAAATATATTTTCTGGCACCTTTCACTGACATCTATGTTTGTGAACAAGGTCATGGTTCCTCAAAATCATTAGCATACTCATCTTTGACCCTCTTTCTTTTAAACTGTAAATGTGTTATTTCAGATAATTTTTTTTACTGTCTAGCAATTCAAATCAGAGTAAGTGCATAGAAGAACCTTTACACATATCTAGTCTCTAATAGCACAACCTAACTTTTAGAACAGATGTACACGAAAAAATCCTGTGGACATAAATCCAACACCAGAATAAGGGATACAGGAGGAGAAGCAAGGTGGGTTGTGGGGGACAATAATTAGTTCCAATTTGGAGAGGTCAAAAGAAATTTTTGGACATCCTGATCGGGTGGATGTTATAGGAACTTAAAAGTAGCTTTGGCCTCAAATAATATATTTCTCCAAAATTAAATTTACTTTCAAAGAATAAAGATTTGTCCCTATTAAAGTTGTTTATATATTTTAAATCCATGCATATCTTCAGTTCTGAAAACAATTTTCCAAGAGGAATATCAGAAATGTGTTGAAAATCGGTTTTAGCATCAACTTACAGCATCCCAAGTTTATATTCTCTTGGGAATTTTATGCTTCTAGATATATTATTTCTACAATACTAACCCTTTTCTCTTTTTTAAACTAGGTCCTTTTTCTTAAAGTTGTCTTATTATTTATAATACAGCACATTTATCATTTAAGACTTTAGGCAATAATAGCTTGCAAAATTATAAAGAAAGTAGCAGAGAAAGACTCAACATTTTCTTCATGATTAATTTGCATCAAATCACCAGGAAGTCATGGATCTTTAAAATGAGTGAAGCCAGGTCTGTGTGATAATGGATGAGACAGACAGGTAAGGCACACCTGCCAGGACCCAACTCCCACTGCCATCTGCTGTCGCCAGGGCACAGGGGAAAATACTGAGTTTTCAGATCTTACTTTGAGTTTACAGGATTCAGAATAAGGAATTTCTAAGTTATTGCCTAAAATAATTCTGGAATCTCATAGTAGTTTCTCTGAATAGCCCATGAAATAATTAAGAAAAATAACTTTAAGAAAAAAAAATACCTTGTACAATAAACATGAGTGTCTCCCAGGACTATTGTATTATGTTCCTTTGCAAAACAGATCAGTTGCCAGACTGGCATGTCACTCTTTCCATGGGATCTGTGCCAATTCAGAGAATGCTGCCATGTTAATAATTTATTCAACTGTTCTTAATGCTTTATCACAACAAGAGCTGAAATTGTGGGTGAGTTGTCTGGGATGGCTCTTATTTAGTGTTTATGATATATTGGAGACACTAAAAAAGTATTGCCTTACCATCTGCATAAGACTTTTTGCTTCCTTTCCCATCCTTCAAGTTGGGTATCTTGGAATCACTATGATCTAATAATCTAAAATTGTGGAGGAATCATTAACCATTCTCCCTAATCTTTTTTTTAAGTTGGGAGAAGGATAGAAGAAAATATAATATTTAGAGGTAAGAGAAAGCGATAACTAGAATGTAATGAAACGATCACTAGAGTTTGTGTCATGGCTCTTATTACTTCTTAGTTGGGCCACCTAAGCTATTTAACTCTCCACGTAGGTTCCTTTTTTTATACATGGGGCAATATCTTTCTCTTCTGCATTACATTTGTTTCAAATGAGATACTTTGTAGAAAGCAATACAAACATATAAGTCAGTTTCATTGATTTCTTAGATAAAATACAAGAAAAGACTATCTTTTGTGGAAGGTTCTTTATTCCTAGGATTAAGTAAAATATTGTGGAGGCTTCTTTTAGTCCTACGTTCACAACTATGATAAAATATTTGTGGCATGTTGACCACCCTTTATTTACCCAAGGGTATTGTCTGAGATAGCTGACTCTACATCATCAGTGCTAAAGTAACTTTCCACTGGCATTTGATCTCTGCTTCAGGTTTCCATTATCCTTGAGAACTTCCTCGGTAATAAATGGGCAGTGTAGTCTGGCAGAGAAGACATAGGCTTTCAAATGAAATTGCCCTGGGTTGATAATTTTTGCTTAGTTACTATTTTAGTGAGCTTGAGCAACCTCTGAGTCTTAGTTTCCCCATCTATGGTATGGGAATTATAATGTCCTTCCTGAAAAGTCTCCTTAATGGTTAGAATTACTTTGTGTGAGATGCCCTTGCAAGTCAGTGAAGAGTTTCTATTAGCATTATTGAATGTAATGATTTATATGAGTCAGTCAACATAGTTCAGTCCCAAGAGGACTCATGTGAAAATATATTATGGATTGACTTGGCTCAGTTGAAATAACTTAGGGTTATTTAAATTGAGGTAAATCAGGATGACGGCTCTCCTTAAGTGCATAGCAACCAGAATCATTATTAGGTCCCATACATACCTTTTAAAATATCATATGTCATTGACAAATGAATTCCCATTTACCTCTTATCAGAACTAATTATAACACCATAACTGTTAAAAAATTCTATATCCTGTGAAGGAGACACTGTTAAGAACCTAAGTAACAGCAGATACCTTTTCCTTGGATAAGGATCCTAAATAAGATTGATGGCAACTTTTTCAAAATTATAAATGAAGAATCAAATAGGTTATATTCCATAGAAATGACTAGGTTTTGTGGGATTTTTCAAGCACTCATGATTTTTATCTCATGGTAGGATACAAAAAAAAATTTTAATCCCTTAATTTGCTCAACCATGAATTAATTTATTTATGGAGGGTCTACTATGTGTCAGAGGCTCTGCTGAGCATTGGGAATATAATGCTGGCTAGCAATTAGTTCCCGGCCTTAAAGAGTTTACCAGATGTAGAAGAAGATGGATGACTACACAGATACGTATGGCAATAGCGTATGGGTCAAACCTAACCTGGAGGCTTGTAGAAGGCTATCTAAAAAATACATTGCCTGAGCTGACATGTGAATAGGATTTAGCTCAGTGGAGAAGCAGTAGAGAGTACACCATAAAAAGCCAAGAACACATGCAAAAATCTTGAAGGAAGAGAAAATGTAGTTTGTTGGAAGGATTTATGAGAATTCCCATGATCATTCATTCATTTATTCATCTATCTATCACACATTCATGCTGCAGATAGAGAAAAATAAGACTTAGTCTACTCTGAATTGTATCTGGAAGATGAGTAGAACTTTCATTATTAGAAGAGAAGGAAGAAAGAAATTGGCAAAGATACTGATGACAAGATACGTATTACCTATTAAAGAACAGCAATGCCAGGCACTAGGTTTTCTCTGATATCCTGCAGCAAACTGTGAACCTCTTAAGTGGAACATTAATGCTTTCCTTTCAATAACATATATTTCTTGAGTGTTAACTATGTGCCAGGCATTATTCAAAGTGCTATGTACCCCAAGTGAAGAAATTCTTGACAGTTGTCTATTACAGCATGCCACTCTAGAGCTCAATCATTGCAAGTCTCGTTCCCCAAACTGCTATTTCACCACCCTGTGCCATTTATTAATAGTTCTGGGAAATCCACCTCCCTCCTAATGTGTCTCTACTCTTCTGCCTCAGTATCCCTTTCTCCATGAGGCTTGCTTTTGCCTCCCAGGTAAAGTTGAAATGGTTTTCTTGTGCTTGTGGCATGCCATGATAGTTAAGTCTATTAAAGAATGTGTCCTACTTTATGACATGTACACATCTGTGTTTCTCTGTCTCCACAACCTCTCAAGACTAGTTAGAGGCAGCTACTCTGTATAATTCAACTGATTATCTGGTTTTTATCCAGCATAGTGGCTGAAATGTAGGATCTTCTGAGTAATATTTACTTAACTAATTATATTGAATTCAAACTTTGGCTCCTAGCTTCACTTCTACGTACACGAATATTGTGACTCCTTTGGGTAAAAATAAAGATACCTGTGCCCATTGTGACCTCCGTTAAAAAACTTAGTAGGAAGAGCACTTTTACCCAATTCAGGAGAGACTGGGACAGGCTGAGCATAAGTCTTAAGAAGCCTTGTTAGGGGAATTTTCCATCTGGAAGCTACATCTTGAAGCATCTTTCTTTAGGGAGTTAAATTCTAATTATTGTAGTTTTCATAATCCTGCTTCCTCTCCCAAATGATGCACATGGCCCATATTTATTTTAAATATTAAAATGAATTAATTGTTTTTCTTTCAGCTTGGAGAATTGTATAAACCTCCTTATGGTAATCATGGCATTTCGAGGTGTCTCAGAAGCTCTGGGGCTACTGGAATAAAATTTCTGATGATACCATATGTTGCAGCAGCAGGAAGATTATTTTTAAATGCAGCAGATGTTTTAGCTGTATTAAAGAAATTCTGTTCAATATCTTTGTTAGACAATATTGGTGTAAACTGGTTGTTCGGACAGTAGATTGAGAAAGCTGGGTTTCCTACTGAGTTCTGACTTGATTAGTTTGATTCATGTTGGTGCCTTTTAACATCTTGGGGACTTTTTAAAGTTAAAAATAATATTGATTAGTACAGTAGAGTTTTGTCATTGTTAATTCATTCAGAGAATCAAGGTTGACCTGAAAGTGGTAGAACCTTAGAATCTTTATTCTTTCTGCTGTAACTAGATAATGGGTCTTCTCATTATACTCCAAAGACTTCCTTCCGAGTCATTGTCTGCTATTCTCCATTCCTTACATTCAAAGCCACCCACTGACCACCCATTGTGGTCAGCCTTATCTGTTAACAACATCTTTCATATTCATTATTCTTTAGTTTACACTGAAATACTCACTGTTTCCTACATATTCTTCTTACCTTTTACTCTCATGCCTTTGTTTATACCTTTTTTCCTACCTGGTGTAACCTTCCTTTCATCCATGCACTTTATCCATCCTTCAAAACTCAGTTCAAATGTCACCTACTCCACAAAGACCCTCTCTTATCCCCCCAACGGTAATCTCCATGAGAGTTTCATTCATACATTTCTGTATGGAATTAATCTCTTTATATGTTTCGCTATACGCCTGCCTTATTTTTGCCTCCTTGTATCATTACTGAGTCACCCCTCAACCCCCTTTCCTTGAGGCACTCTCCTCTCTTAATTTTACTACGGGGTGCTTGATTTTTTTCCCCATCTTTCAGATTTCTGTTTCCTTCACATATCCCTCTTCCTCCTCCAAGCCCTTAAATGTAGGCATCCTTCAAGGGCCTCTCCTTGACCTCTTCTTTTTTGTTCATCTCTTGATTCTCTTTCGGTGATGTTTCATGACTTCAACTATCACTTCATATTGTTTCCACATCAGTATCTCTAACATCACATTCTTTTCTGAGCTCCAGATACCCACCACCAGCACCTGCTCGATAGCCTCATCAGCATGTCCCACAGGTATCACTGTCTCGGCCTCTTCATGATCCTCCTTTCCTTCAAAAAGTACTTCTCTTTCTCTGTGATACACCCTTGTACTTAATCCATTCACATCAACCATGGTCCCAATCCCTGTGTGTACCATGTTCACCATATATGCACAAATTTTTCCTATATTTCCTTTACTAGTACTGCCTGGTTTAAGTCCTCTCACAAAACAGCTTTCTAATTGGTGTTAACCGGTTACTCACCAGTGTATACTGATGTAGCCACCTGTAGTCACTCACCTTAACATTCTTCTTGAAAAATAAATCTATTTTCCTTCTCTCTGTTTTCCTTATGATCTATGAAACAAAAAAATTAAAAAAAAAAAAAAACTAAACAAACATGTTGAGCTCTGTGGCATGAAGCCAAGGCCACTGCTTTCTCTCACCTATTCTTGTCCCTCTCTATCTGATGTTGAGATGGTGAGGCGGGAATCCACTGGTTTCTCTTTTACAGAGAGAAGGATTCGTATGTTAGAAATCATTGTATATACATTCTCCAGAACTTTCTGTGTGGTAAGAATGTGGTTCCTTCCCACAGGGAGTATACACCACAGGGAGCACACCCCACAGGGAGCACAGTCATGCAGCCTCCTCTCCTCCTCACAGGGAGCCCACCCGTGCAGCCTCCTCTCCTCCTCACAGGGAGCCCACCCGTGCAGCCTCCTCTCCTCCTCACAGGGAGCCCACCCATGCAGGTTCTCCTCCACTTCACAGGGAGCCCGCCCATGCAGGCTCCTCTCCTCCTCACAGGGAGCCCACCCGTGCAGCCTCCTCTCCTCCTCACAGGGAGCCCACCCGTGCAGGCTCCTCTCCTCCTCACAGGGAGCCCACCCGTGCAGCCTCCTCTCCTCCTCACAGGGAGCCCACCCGTGCAGGCTCCTCTCCTCCTCACAGGGAGCCCACCCATGCAGGCTGCTGTCCCGTACCTGCCCCCACATAGGAAACCCAGATATTCAGCTGCTGTCCTCCCTACAGGGATTCCAATGATGCACTGAGCCCACAGTAACCACCTACTCTGCCTCTGGCTGGGGAACTATGGCTATGGAGCAGAAAGAAAAAATAGGAAGCTCATGTCTGCTTCCTTTGCTGCCAAGTCCCCCATTCCTTTGCCAATAATAAAGTGGCTGCTTTGACTGACTGATAGGATGTGGTCGATTCCTGTCTGCCTCCGTATCTATTTCTCAGTTGGTTCATTTGAGAAGGCAGATGTGTGACTAATTCACATCTCAAAACCCCAGCACAAAGTATTACACCTGTCAGGATCATCTTCTCAGTGCCCAATTTGGATTAAATAAGACCTTACACTAAAGCCCCAGGATTGCTACTGCCCATGGAACACACCCAATTTCATTTACTCTGCATCACAGCCCATTCACCACCTGGCTCCAGCCTGATACTCCAGGCATGTCACTTGCTACCTTCCACTTTATACTCCAACACTCCACACAGCCCAGCAAAGATGCCCCACACGTCTATGGCTTGGATTCCTTCTGGTCGTTCCCCACCTGTCTCCATCCCTCTCTGCTTCTCTGCCATTCTCCCTACCCCTGGAGTGTTGATCTCATCAACAGGCTCATTACCCTCTGGTTTCTGGTTGGGTTCAGCCATGGGGGGCACTGGATGTGAACTAGAGCATGGGAGGACAGACATATCAATCCACTTACCTTCCCATCTCCTACCCTGCCGGGATGTGGATTTACAGTGGCTGCATTTATCTACCAAAAGCCACAGTTTCTACCAGGCAGCCCTCACTTAGAGTAAAGTTTGTAGCTGCCCACTCTTCCTAACCTTGGGGTGCTTTACCATCCATTGTTGACTACCTTAATTTTTCAATAACTCTCTTTCATCATCCCTTTTGAGGTGCCAGCTATGTCCTGCCAGGAACCTAAATGACATGCCACTATTGCTCCATTAGGATGAGATGTTCCACTCCCACTCTGTATATATTTGCAATTCGGCAGAGCAGAAAGACACTGGGCTAGAAGTCAGAAAATCTCTACTCTGTCCAGTATGGCAGCCACTAGCCCTCTGTGTATATTTAGCACCTGCAATGTGCCTGTTCTAAAATGAGATGTGCTGTGCATGTAAAATACACACCAGATTTTAAAGACAATCCAAAAAAAAGAAGAAATGCAAAATATCTCAGTAATGACTTTTTACAAACTAATTGTGTGTTCATTATACATGGAAATGATATTTGGAATATATTTGGTTAACTAGAATATACAATTAAAATGAATTTCAACTGTTTCTGGCTAATTTGTTTATGGAAGTAGTAGGAATTTTTTAATTGCATTCGTGGTTTACATTGTATTTCTACTGGACAGTATTGACCTAGATGCTTGTCCCATTTCTATTTCTAACTTGCTAGTGTGACTCTGAGCAAGTTCTCAAACCACTTAGTATGTGAGTTTCCTCATCTCTCAATTAGAAATGATAATTCCTGTCCTAACCACAAAAGTGTTTTGAGAGACAAATAACATAATGCCTGAAAAAGTGTTATTTCAACTGTAAAGAATGCTACAAATGTTAGGGCTATTTCTGTAAAAATCTCACCAGTGCCCCAATCTGATGCTCAGATATCTGCCTTCCCCCCCACCCCGCCAGCCTGCCTGTGAAGGCTCCTCTAATGTTTCCTGTTGTAAGTTATTTCTTTTTGGCACTAAGAAATTTTTAGTTAACATGAGTTTTTCACATTCTGTCTTATATCAGGGTTAGCATCATGGTTCTGTCTGATTGCCAGGAAGGTTCTGAGTGGCAAGCACAGTACTAGTGTCAATGGCCTCTGATCCTGTAACAACTGACTTCCCTCGAAGCACTGTGTTTACCCGGTGTGGGTGGGACACCAGCTCTTGCATTCCATCTGGCTGCCTAGTTCTTTGTAATCTTCCCAGCACATTATTTGCATTTTCTGGCATGATGGAAGGAGTGAAGGCTTTGAAGAAAAACAAACCTGTATTTGATTCCTAGTTCTAAGTCTATATCTGCTGATACTGTGGGTACAGTAACCTTAGATTCTACATCTGTCAAAGGTAATAAACCCTACATCTCAACGTGGTTGTAAGAAAATCA
Organism: Aotus nancymaae; assembly: GCF_030222135.1. Taxonomy (NCBI): domain Eukaryota; kingdom Metazoa; phylum Chordata; class Mammalia; order Primates; family Aotidae; genus Aotus; species Aotus nancymaae. Next base: position 79,256,579 of record NW_026988450.1, on the reverse strand, counting down.
AGCAATATATAGAAAGCATCTGACCCATTGGCTGACATAGTGGGGCCTCAACAGATGAGAACTGGGGGTCATGGCTGATCCTTGAACTATTGGATCACCTGGACCATACCCTAAATTTCAAAGTAGAAGGTATTCTGATTCTAGTAACAACAATTTTTCTTCTTGTTATTTTTGTTCTTATTCAAATTTGGCATCCATGAGCAGTACAAATTTTTAATTCAATACCTGATTCAAAGACAGTTGATGACCCTATGCTCATATGCAATTACAATTTGCATACAGAGGCCATCCTTCCTCTGTATGTGAGCAGAAATCAATCGACGTCAGGGGCCTCAACACCTTTGATCCAGCCTGGAGGAGCTGGAGGAGCTGCAGAAGAACTGTAAGGGCTTTTTATCTTGTAAATCTGTGCAGATAATTTTGACTAAAGAAATTGAAATAGCCTAACTATAAAATGCTGAAGAGAAGACATGCTTTGTTGCCTTGATACAATTGAAGGCACTTCTCAAGATTGGTGGTAAAATGAGCAGGAAAAAAATAAAATAAGTATTTTTAAAATAATCCATGCCTAAAATAGCTTATTTTAGTGAGACTTGAGTATGGGTCAGTTGACCAGAATTCTACATTCACTATTTTGCATGAGTCACACCAAAAATTGATTGACTATAAAGGAGGTAAAATAATTTAATGCCACTATCTCAACAATCTTGGTGTAAAACCATCCTAGAACTTTTTTTCTTCTAATCTTTTGCAAATGTCTTGCCCACATCTCATTTGAAACCAATGTTTTTAGAATGAGAGTTTTGAGTATTCCATAGCATTCAACTTATTTTTTCATAGAAACAAAAGCTTGCTTTCTTTTCACACTCACATTTTGTTGTTGACACCATACCCAATTAAATTCGGTTATAGTAACAGCCAATACAATTATCATAAACAGATTTGGAAACAAACATTACTGCCTCTTGATAAAGATAGGATACAACCAGCAGACGTGGGGAGTAGACTTGAAAGAACCAGTTGGCTATGAGCATTTAGTGTGTACTGTTGACAGCCCCTCACAGTAGGATAGGCTAGTGGATCTCTTAAGTGGGGTGGGGGGCACTGTGATGCAGTGCTTTGCTGTAAATTACTTATGAAAATTCCAAAATTCCAAGTTGACCTTTTAAAAACATTGACACTACTCTTGATCGGCAGTTGGAATATAGAGAGTTGAGCCAGAGGCTGAGAACTATGCTGCCAAAGCAAGAGGAAACCTGGCATAGGGCAAAACAATTATTTCATCCTCCATTTGCTCAACAAGTATTGATCTTTCCTTCCCAAAACATTTGCCCTTGGAGTATTTCCTGTCTTAGTGAACAGACAGCATCACTTGTCCACCAGCTTCAGCCTCACACTACCTGTCCTCTCCGTGTTCCCTGATATGCTGCAATAATTATAAGAAGTTAATTCTCTTTCTCATCCGTCTTTCACATTTTTTTCCGACGTTTCTAACCCTACTTCTTTCTCCATTTCTCTCCTGGATCACTGTAACAACTCTTTTGTTCCCTGCAATTCATTTTCCATGCTGCAGCCAGAGTGATCCTTCTAAAATCTAAATCTAGTTAGGTAATTTCTATGACTTCTGTACTGGGTTGAAAGGTGTCACTCTAAAATGCATGTTCCCCAAACCTCAGAATGTGATCTTACTTGGAAATGGGCTCTTTATAAATTTATTCAAGATGAAATCACACGGTGGGCCTTAATTCAATATGACTGATATCCTTTTAAGAAGAGAACACAGAGAATCCCAGAGGCAGAAGCAGGAGATGCACAAAAGAGCACCACGTGAAGACAGAAGCAGAGGCTGGAGCAAGGCATCTGCAAGGACCGCTGGCAGCCACCAGAAGCCAGGAGGGTGACATGGGACAATTTCTCCATCAGGGACCCAGAAAAATAACAACCCTGACAACACCTTATTTCCAGACTTCTGACCTCCAGAATTGTAGGAGAATACATTTCTATTGTTTTAAACCACCAAATTTTGTGGTAATTTTTTATGCCAGCTTAGGATACTAATACAACTTACTGTTTCCTTTAGAATGAAATTGGATCCATTTCTCACCTCTGTCCCCTCCTTACATGTTGTCTGGATGAAAGTAACAGTGACTGGCTCTGATACAGCATTTACCTTGTGTGAGGCGCTGTACTTCACATAGATTGCTTCGTTCGGTCCTCAGAGAAACCCTATGAAGTGGGTGAATTTTTTGCCTCCATTTTATAGATGAGGACTTTGGAAACAGAGAGGCTGAACAACAGCTAGCAAGTTGCACAGCAGGTACTCAGACCTAAACAGTCTTGCTCCAGAGCCCATATAACCAATTATTATGCTATGATGTCCTTCAACATGGGATTCTCTTCACAATCTATGCCTCTCTCCCTTAGGAGGGCCCTGGCCCTCCCTTCCATATCAGCATGCTCTTTTAGTCTCAAATGACAGGAAACTCAACTCATATTAGTTCTAGCAATAAGAAGAATGTATTGTCTCATGTTACTGGATATCCAGGGGCAGGTGTACAATTGTCATAACATGGCTGTGATGTGATCAACAGGAATACATGTAGCAATGTGGGGAAATCAGATGAGTTGTCTTAATATAGGAAAGGATATAGTTCAACATACATTAAAGCTACCCAGAGAAAAAGACCCAGTGGTCTACGAAGGTGCCAGCTTCCAGTGAAGGCTTCCACCCCCAGTGATATATCCTGGCCAGACTGAGGATAGTGGGGTCTTCAGGAAGCTCCCTTTGCCTTTCTCACATGGGATTTTTATGCTCTTGTAGCTCTTCCAAAGTATTCTAAAGGCTCCAGCTTTCTCCTTTCCTACCCACCAAGAATGAGAAAACTGGTAATAATCACAGAACATCATTTATTCCATGGTGGATTGTTTTCCTCTGTAATCAGCATTAGACCTGAGTTCTATTTCTAATCGGGCTTCAGGCACAGCTTGGTCCAGGAGCCATCTAGTACACTTGGTTTATCACTTCATTATTCAGGACTCAGCAAAGGCATTAAAATCCAATCAAAATTCTACATTAATTGTGTTTTCTCAGAGCCCTCCACTCAAGAGTTCTCTTCAGAGCTTTGGTAATAGTCAAATACATATTATCAAAATCTAATTAGGTCACTGCATTATAGAATACACACTGTGGGCCAAGACATGAGTTAGGTGCCAGAAATAAAACCAAGAGGAGATTTTTAAATAGAATTTTTCATAATAAACTAGAGTTTGGTAAGTTTGTCACTTTCCAACTTAGTCTGAGAGTTATATGTCTCATGTCTTACATCTCCTTTGCTAGATTACAAGTTCCTTGATCCATGGAGGAATTATGTTTTCCCCCTATAATATCTACCCTGGTACTTAAACATTCAGTAACACTGTATCAAATGAGTAAAGTAATAATTAAAGAGCATTTCCAACGAGCATTTCTCTTTCCCCAAATATGTGATTAATATTGACAGATGTTGAAGGATCATTTTTCTTCCCTCTTTAGTAAATTGGAGGCTAGTTTTCACAGGAATTTTTACCTCCAACAGAGTATGTTCTTGTTGAACTCTATTCTCCATTAACTCATCTTTCTTCCCACTGTCCAACTGAATTTGTCATTTAGACTTATGGGAGCCATATCTTTTGTATATTAATTGCAGGGATGTAAATATTTCATCTTTACAACCCTGGTTCCTCAACAGCTCAAAACATTTTAGTTTTCACACCTATTATTCCAGAATCTCTTTGGAATATGCAAGAGACACATGATGCCTTGTTCTGACTTCTATGGTAATATTATTAATATTTCATTACAGTCACTTTCAGTTTCTCAGACAACCAGACTGCAACATGGCAAAGGCAGAGTGAAGTTTGTCCACTGCTCTCCCCATTGCAGAGCACAGGGACTGCCACTAACTCGTTCCTTACTACACGCTTGCTAAAGAACAGTTCATCAGATGTGTGAATGAGTAGTGGAAGATATTTCGTAACAGATTAGACGGAGTCATGGAAAAGATTATGACTTGAGAGTCAGCCCCATGTGATCCACTGCACCTAAGAAAAGGATGAACTCTAAATCAGATTCTTCAGCACAGAGCCTGAAAAGTAGAATTCACTGGTGAATCCAGATGCCTGTGTTCACATCTGTGTGCTGCCACTTCCTTGCTCTGTGTCCTGGGACAAGTACCTAACCTCTCCGTGCCTCAATCTCCACATCTGTGAAATAGTGATAATAAATATCCCTATATCACTAATTGTTGAGTATTAAATCACATAATTCATGTGCAAAGCTTGAAACATAGTAGGTGCGCAATAAGATCTCTCATTGGTACTGGTATAGTCCATATTTATTGCCTTTCTCCTTTAAGCATTTTCTTTCATCATGAAATACATACATTCCACAGAAAGCAAAATTCTCAGATAACCAGAGACTGAATTGATTTTAAATAAGTAAAGGGAGAAACCAGTTGAGATGTTTGGAGTGTGAAAAGAGGAAAAAAGCAAAGAAGGTCGAATTATATCTTATGAATGATTGAAATAACAGAAGAGACCTACCTAATGAATGAGTATTACAAGTATTGTCCATGTAAGCTCTGTTAATTCTGATAGTTTCTGTTTTTCAAATATAAATAAGAAAGGTTGGATTGATCATTGTTCTTTTCATGGGCAGAAAACTAACATAAGCTCACAATTAAACACCAGTGTGAAAGTGATGATTCTACTTATTACAGGCTCTGAGGATGTTGCAAACATCGCATGCTCACACCCCATCCGGACAGTTTCTCCAGGCAATGTGAGGACGTATAGTAGTAAATGGGTGAAGCCCTCCAGCCTCTGATTAATTTCTGTTTTGGACCGCCGGTCTGGATGGTTATGCTTTCTTGCTAGTTGAAATGCAGCAGAAGCATAGGGGGTTGGTGTCCTGCTTGATGGGACAGGTTGGCCTTGAGCCAGGTAATCTCTGAGCTTCAGTCTCCTCACTTGCAAAATGACTTTAATAATTCCTACCAAGGTTGTTTTGATATAAAATGAGCTCCATGAAAGGTAATTTTTAACTGTAAACACACTACAAAGGTAAATTATTTTTAAATTTTTTTTAATATTATATTTGAGGAGGATATAAAATCTGCTGAGAATGCTGCAAGCAAAAGTCTTCTTATTTGAATTTTAATTATCTTTCAACTTCCAAATTAGCTCCTCCAATTGATATTAAAATATGATGTTCTTGAATAAATATGAAAAGCTCCATTCCACATCAAGATAAAACATAAATTCAGTATTTTTTAAATTTTAGTAGATGAGTGCATAAAATATATATCAATGAATAAAAAATGACTTCAGAATTACAAAAATTAAATTAGAAACTAAGAACTCACTGTGTAGAAGATGGTGTTCAAATAACCTCTGAAGCATGTATTATGGCACAGTGATAATCAGGTATCTATGGAAACTGTTGCATATTAATATTTGAAACAGACAATAATTTGCTTTATCTGTCCACATGCAGCCATGGGTTAGGTAGTTCTCCAAAGTGTTAGCATCATCCAACACTTACAATAATGAAATATAGTTTGCTTTATCAGAAGTGCCCTTATCGTGAAACCGATGGTGGTTAAGCTTCAAAGCCCTTCACTCGCAAGCCCCTTCCAAGGCCTTCAGAGGGGCCCTAGCAAGTTTGCATTATGATTTTCACAGTTTTTCTTAAAGAGGATTCTCTTACCCTACCTCCAAACTATTTAAGTCTCAGGACCCATAAAACCTGGATCGACCACTACCCCTCCCCTCTTGGAGTAGACAGAATGTTCTCTCTCTCACGCACCTTCAGCACCAAGGCCTTGTAAAGACCCAAGTGGCTACCTTGCCTCAGACACAGATGCCAGTTTGAAAATATTCATGTCCGGCATGTTTGCCCAAATATTCTTGGGGAAAAAAAATACTTAACAATATAAAGGTCTTTTCCACATCAGCATTTGCAGTTATCCAAAAGATATGTGGGTTTTTTTTTTTTAGCAGACTGAAGCAATATTTTGGTAGCTTTTATAAAATAGCCTGTCCCCATCACCAATTATAGCATGTATTTTAAGGGATTTTGAAGTTACTACAGTATAAAAGAAATTTTTCAGAATTGTGGGGAGTATCACTGGTAATTGTCCAATAGCTAACAGCCCAATGTATCTGTGACTTCTAATCTTTCAATGTTAGAATTCTTTCAACAGAGAACTTCTGAAAGAATCTTAACTGTATTTATAGGCAACTTAATGGCTACACAGACAATAGAGTCAGACAGACCTGGTTTGGAATATAGCTTTGCACCTCATTAGCTGTATGAACTTGAGCAAAGAATGTTAACTTTATGTGCCTCAGCTTTCTTATCTGTTAATAATCCAGCCTGCCTCATTGAATCACTGTGACACTTATTTGAAATAACTGCTTGTGGCTTAACTAATTTAGGGACTGGCACGAACTGTTACCCTTACCCCATCCCCCATGTCACTCCTAGTGTCCCCAGGGTTCAAGGTTCTTGCTTCTACAGTGGACCTTGTTTTCTGGTTGGGAGGTTCTCACTCCTGCATTCCCCACAGACTGTGTGCTCTTCAGGGCTGGTGACATATTTAGCTCCCGGCAGCACACTCAGAGCCTGGCACATGTCAGCATGATTACTGTTTATTGAAGGGAATTGAATTGAATAGTCAAACAGAGTCAAGTATGCATGTTCCTTGGGTGAGGAATGGGATGGTAGAGAGATACATGGTGCAATATTTGCAAATATGTAGTCAGAAGAACTTCCAGGGTGTACATAATTTCCAAGGGCCTGATGAATTTTAGAAAGGATTTTTTAGAGTGTTGATAAAATATAAAATGCCTTCCTTCTCCTCTGACCTATCCCACCATTAAACAAGAGAACAGCACTGCTCTTGCCCATGGGCCTTCGAGGTGGGTGACATTCTCTCTTGATAGATCAGAGCTTCTCTTCTAGAACTGGTAAGCAGCTTCCCATTTGTTATAAAGGGCATAGATCAGAAAACCACCATTGCCACAGCTGTTAGCTCCAGAGCTATGTTGCCTTCTAGATCCACCCTGGCAAAATGTGGACAACGGCCACCTTCTGAACAGCCACAAAACTCATGACTAGACACTAGAGGGCTGCTATTTAAAAATCCAGTATCTCTGTAACTGTGGTTGCCAGGAATGAAAAGCAAAAGTAGCTAAAAATGCTCTCCATTTAACCTTCACATTTTAAATCTTGCAGGAGTGCATCTAACCAGCAAAACTCAAGCAATATCCAGAACTGCAAGGATTTCGGGAAATTAAACCACTAGCTTTCCAGCCTCTCCTATTCAGGAAGGAACATTCATGGCCTTTTTACTTTTTCAACTGCAAGTCCCAGTAAGAAGTTCATTTTACTTGATGATTTAGTACACAAAGGCATACAAGCATATATAAAACAAAATAAATATTCACAAAAACACTTACCTTTAGAGTTATTAGAATCTGATATTTTCTATTTTATTCTATTTCATTTTTGCCTGCCGCACATGATCCACTAAATTTGATTTCAAGCCCACAAATGTGTCACAAGCGCCAATTTAAGAAACACTGCACTGGCTGTGGTTGGGGATGTGGAGGTCCTGGCTACCATGTCCACCACAGTCCTTTATGCACCATTCCAGCCATTAGCTTGTGAGTAATTCTGATTCTTCAGGATTCAGGCCCCCAAGAGAAAGCATCCCGGGCACAGGGCACCTGTCTCATCCAAGACAGGAGGCAGCAAACGCTTCCATTCTTAATTACAAAAGCTCAGAAGTTAGGGAGGTAGAAATCCCTATCTAAAGATGATAGGCCAAACAAATGAAGGGTGCTTTGATGGGCAGAGTGCTAGTTTACAGACAGAGAGACGGCTTTGGAAGCACTTTGAAGAGTATTCAAAAGAGCACTGGCTTGTGTGTCAAACTTATCAAGATTTCAAATCTGGTTCAGTTATCTGCATTGTTGGGACTCTTGAGCAAATTTCATTTCTGAGTCAATATACTCAGAACTGTAAAACAAGATAATAATGCCAACTTTGTGATATGTCTTTGAATGATATATAGTATCTCCCGGGATTTATTTTCTTAGCTATAAAAGAATGCTTTTTTGCTCCATTGGGTAGCTGTGAGGATCAAATGAGGTAAGCTATGTGACAACTGCCACACAGAACAGGAGCACTCAGGAGATGTTAGTCCTCCTTCCTAGTCATGTAGCCTAATCAATCATCCTGTCTTTCCATATCTGTTCATTTGTTGTATCAATCATCTTTTGCTCTGTAAAAAAAAAAAAATAGCACCAGAATGTAGTAGCTTAAAACAATCACCATTTACTTAGCTTACAGTTCTGTTGGTTAGCTCGAGAGTTCTGATCTGATCAGCTCTGCTGATCTCTGCTGGACTTTTTCATGTGTCTCCAGTCAGCTGGTGATTCTGATGGCTGCTGAATGACAGGACAGCCTCACTGACATGTCTAGTATTTTGGAAGGCTATAGACAAGAGCATCTAATTCTTTACAACGTGGCAGCTCATCCTCCAGCAAGCTAGTGCAGGTGGATTTGTATAGTGGTCTCATGGTTCCAAGCATTGCAAAAGAAAACATAACCCCTAACGCGAAAATATTTTTAAAGCCTCTGTTTATGTTGTATTTGCTGTTGTCCCATTGGCCAAAGCAAGTGACATGACCAAGCCAAGAATCAACATGGAAGGCACTACCCAAAAGGAATTACTATGCACATATGTGCAAGCAATCTACCACATTTAGTAAGTTTGGGTTGCCAATGATTCCCTTCCCAAAATTCTATAGGATATTGGACAAAAAAACCTACGTACCTACAGGCTTACAGGAAAAGGGAGAATTTTATTGTAGATAGTGTAGATAGTTGTGACTTGTCAGAAAAGGCACGAGATGGAAGTAAATGCACTAGGATTAACCTTTTCTTCCGCTTCATGTTAAGGGTTTAAAGTGTAGAAGAAAAGAAATGTGGAGAAGGAAAAGAGATGAAGAGACACAATCAGCACGTATTTAGCTCCCACTCATGTTAGTGACTAGTTGTCATTTCTACGAGACACTCCATGAGAGGCTAATTATCATTCCCATTTTACAGATGTAAAAGAACTTATGCTTATCTCTTTATCCCAGATGGTTTGGGGGAAAAAAGCCAAAGCTAAAAGAAGGCCACTCAGATAGAAAATGCACTGAAACCTAGTCTGTCTTACTGCAGAATAAAACTGCTTTCTTCTCAGAGGTAGCATGAAAACCAGGGTGGTAAATGTGTGGGGCTTCATTCATGTAGTTTCCTAAGTGACCACTAGAAAATAATTTTCATTTTAAATGAACAAAACGTTTTTACTCTCTAACTACAAAACAGGTTTATAAATACAAACTGGCCCTAAGAGAACATCAAAGTGCTCTACTTTGGTTGCATTGATCACTTAAGAAATATCATTTTTCAGGCTCAGGAAGCTATTCCAAAATAGATACTTTGGGTCTTTTTAATCTTTTAAATGTTGTCCTATTTCTGGTTTTATTATTATTACCTTGCAAATTGTTTTGTCCTTTCAAAGCAAATGAACCAAGGTCTAAGTCTGATCTGTTTCATCATCTCTGTGTGTGTGTGCTGCAAACTGATCCTAGCCCTGTTAACAACTGAACATTAAGATTTAGCAAAACACACATGATGAGAGATGACAGCAGACTATGGACATCTATTTTTCTGTATTGACCTATATACTCTGAAATCTCCCACTTACCTCATGAGTTGTCGTGAGGACTAAATGAGATGATTCATGTACAGGACTTGACACATAGTAAGTGCTCAATAAGAGCATTTTGTCAATATGACTGCTATTCTCTCTTGGGCTTTTGCTTTATTATTGAAATAATATATTCACTCCTTGTTAAGAGTGGTGATTGTATGGGGACACATTCTATTATGGTCTGCTTCTAGGTCTAGATTCTGTTTATGAGAGTGGTTTTACTTTATGAACATTCATAGAGCTGTACATCTGTGATATGTACACTATTCTCTATGTAAATTGTACTTTAATCTAAATAAGAAGAGATCCTTCAGTGGCCCCCAATAGTTTTCAAGATGAAGTTAATATTCCCCAGCTCGGTACACAAGCCCCTTTGTAATCTGGTCCTTGTCTAACTCCACATCCAACTATTTGAAGCTCTGTGAATACATCATCTTTGTCATATCATCATTGCTTCACTCACACAATTTCTTCTACTTGAAACCATTCTCACTCTTATCCATCTCACTAAAGTCTACTTATTCTCCAAAACTCAGCTCACATATCACCTCTTCCAGGAAGGCTTCCCTGACTGAGACTAGATGTCCTTAATCGGGCTTGCACTGTCCTTAATCTTTCATTCATTATCACATTTGTCACCCTCAGTTATCCTTATTGACTTGCCTGAAGGTCTGTAAGAGCAGTAACCTTTTCAGTAAATTGCATCATTTTGAGAGTTTGAAAAAATATTCAATGAATGATCATCTCAATAAATAAATGAATGATATTATAATGAACAAGGAGCCCCTTTTAAAATTGTGATTATAGAGATATGGGAATGAGAAAACACAGAGCTGTAAATTCTACAATAATATACAAATAACATTGGGTTCTCTACGTGTATCAATATCATGTTCAGTATCCTTAATTCACACTTAACCCTGTTGTAAGAGGTTCCTTCTCAGCAGGGCTGTAACCGGGAATAATACTTTTGCTTATAAATAATGTAAGCAAGAGTACCAAATACAAGATGATGTCTAACTCTATCACCAGGAGTTTATTATTAACATACAATAATTAACATGACAGTGACCACTTGTTAACACGATAACACACCAGAGATATTCAGCAAGCAAGTGTTTATTGGTCTCCTATTGTATACCAGACTGTGCTAAACCTAAAGAAATGTAAGATTCACTAGCCTTTGACTTCAAAGAGCATATTAATAATATCAGTACATAATGTTATCTAATCCTTTCTGTGTGCCAAGTCTTCACAAAAATTATCCAGAATGCTTTTTTCTCATTCATCCCTCTTAGCCAATCTGTCACACCATAGCCAAAATAGATCTAAAAGCCATTCACCTCTCTCCCTGCCACCATGCTCCAAGTCCCCATCCTTTCTCATTGGACACTCAGAATAACCTAACTGGTCTGTTTACATTCTTGGTTTTCTATAAGTCATTCTGCAACCAGAGGTGGGTGGGCCTAAAAATGAAAAGAAGAAACACCTCCAATGGCTTTTCACCAGAGTTGATGGATTCCAATTAGTAGAACTAACACAATATCATCTAGGGCAGCAGTTCCCAACCTTTTTGGCACCAGAGACCAATTTTATTGAAGACAATTTTTCCACAGACCAGGGTGGAGGGGGACGGTTTGGGGTTGATTCGAGTGCATTACATTTACTGTGCACTTTATTTCTATTATTACATTGTAAAATATAATGAATTAAGTATACAACTTACCATAATGTGGAATCAGTGGGAGCCCTGGGCTTGTTTTTCTGCAACTAGACAATCCCATCTAGGGCTGATGAGAGACAGTGACAAATCATCAGGTATTAGAGTCCCATAAGAAGCACACAACCTACACCCTCACATGCATAGGTTCACAATAGGGTCTGTGCTCCTATGAGAATCTAATGCTGCCACTGATCTGACAGGAGGCGGGGCTCAGGTGGTAATATGAGCAATGGGGAGTGGCTGTAAATACAAGTGAAGCTTCAATGGCTTGCCCACTGCTTACCTCCTGCTGTGCAGCCCACTTCCTAACAGGCCATGGACCAGTACCAGTCCGTGGCCCAAGAACTGGGGACCACTGTTCTAGGGAGCAGGCAACTGAGTTAATCCTGGAAGGCTGCATGGATGTAGGAGGATTAGGTTGAAAGCTCATGCTTAGCTGAGCCAGGGAGTATTTAGAAACTCACAAAGATGCCATTGTCCCTGCATAAAGGACCCTATAATTATAATTTAATGGAGAAAATAAGATTAATCAATAAAATATATTAGGATGCCAAAATTCAGAGAAAAAGACACTGACTGGGTCAATAAAGCTTAGGGTAAATCTCAGCCCTGCCTTTCACAAACTTAATGATGCTCTGAAACACACCTTCCAGAGATAATGACCCTAACAAAATCCTGGTCCTACTACCCACTTGTGTGATTTTAGGCAAGTCCCTAATCTTCTCTGAGCCTCAGTTTCCTTATCTGTTCCCTGTTGGCAGGGGTGGAGATGATGCATAAGAAGCAGCCTCTTCTAACTTTGTCTACATCATAACATACATAAGAAGGGTTAAGATTTGCTCTAGGGCTACATAAAGATGCTGCTCATGGCCAGAGGTGACTGCCCTTAGGACTCTGGCAGCCCCAAGAGCTGCATAAGCAGGTTATCATCTATTTTTGGCAAATCACTGTGGCCAGGAAGACATTTAGGAAGTTCTGAGAAACTTAATACATGGTCTTCATATGACAAAATGATGGTAACTATAAGTGCAGTTAATAATAATGAAATTTACAGTAACAACAGCAATGCTAATATATATACTAAGCATATTAGTCAGAGTTCCACAGAGAGACAGAACCAATAGAATGTGTAGATTGAGAGAAAAAGAAAGAGAGCTTTTTTTTTAAGGAATTGGTGCATTCAATTATGGAGGCTGGCATGTCCAAAATCTGCAATTCAAGTTCTACATCCATCAGACTGGAAACCGAGCAAAGAGCCAATGTTGCAGTTCAAATTCAAATGCCATCTGCTGCAGAATTCCTTTCTGCTTGGGAGAGGTCAGCGTTTTTGTTCTCTAATTAAGCCTCAAACTGATTGGATGAGGACCACCCATATTATGAAGGACAATCTGCTTTCCTCAAAGTCCATCAATTTAAATGTCAATCTTGTCCAAAATCACCTTCACAGAAACATCCAGAATAACATCTAATCTAATATCTGGGTACCATGGCCCAGAGCGTTGACACATAAAGTTAACCTTCACACTAGTTCTTAATGACACAATGCTTAGCAGTGTTTTCTGTGTCTTGAGAGAAGTAGCAAAACTTCTGTAAAAAGATGTTTCGGCACTCTCTAAAAATATTTTGACATCTTTAAGCCCTAAGAAGTGCTTAAGAGAAAGATTTTTTTCCAAGCAGGGCTACTTAGCAGTGAATTCAGTGTCTAACGTCTTCTGGGCTCAGCAAATATGTTCTTTATCCCTCACATTTGACTAAATACCTTTCAGGAGACCTCAGCATTTTCCCCAAGTGTCATACTGCCTTTGGTTTATCATTTTATTATCGAAGAACAAAAGTATTATCTTCCTCTTTATTTCATAATGTTAGAATTGTTGCTATATCAGACTGGGACCTCAGCTAAAGAATACCACTGATGTCCTAAACATTAGTTAAGGTTAAACTGATCATGGGTTATTCTACATGAGAAGAGCCAATCACTGGGGTAGGGTGGGGAGCCAGGGAGGATGTGTACTATGCTACACCCTCTATTAAGCAGTCACCAGGGAGCAAAGAGTGTTTTTTTCACTGACATTGTTTAAAACTGCCAAGGAATAGTGATGATAAAAAGCAGAATAACTTTTAGTCATTTTTTAATTATTTTAAATTCTTTACAGACCAGGGGCCCCCTTATTGCCTGCATCTAGTACAGACCACTCTTCATTTGCTCTCCCCCACCTCCCCATGCCCACAGCATGTCACTGCCCCAAGCATGTTACAAGAACATATCTCACTGTGTTCAATAAGTTCACAAGGGAGCTACTATTATTTCACAGATGAGGACAATGAGGTTTGGGGAGGTTAAGTAACTTGCCTAAGTTCACACAGCTAAGCTACAGAAACTGAGCTGCTCTCTCTGAAGGTGAAGGTGTGGCCTTGACCTGCCTTGCACATTAGGATCTCCTGGCACAGAGTGGGCATCTAGCAATGATTGAACAAGTCAGGAAAGAGCTTTGTTCCAAGGTTTTCAGTTTGATATATATGAAATCTGCTAATAAAGGCACCTGAGAAAATCTTCACTCCTTAAAAAGATAAAAAGAAAAAAATACAGGCCAGGAGCAGTGACTCATGCCTGTAATCCCAGCACTTTGGGAGGCTGAGGCAAGTGGATCATCTGACATCAGGAGTTCGAGACCAGCTTGACCAACATGGCAAAACCCTGTCTCCACCAGGAGGTAGAGGTTGCAGTGAATTGAGATCATGCTACTTTACTCCAGCCTGGGTGACAGAATGAGAAGGAAGGAAGGAAGGAAGGAAGGAAGGAAGGAAGGGAGGGAGGGAGGGAGGGAGGGAGGGAGGGAGGGAGGGAGGGAGGAGAGAAAGAGAGAATGAGAGAGAGAGAGAGAAAGAGAGAAAGAGAAAAGGAAGGGAGGGAGGGAGGAAAAAAACCAACAAATATGAAATCTGAATTTTGTGACTCATTCCTTCAATAGCATAGACTATAGAGTGATGCAGACCATGGCTGTGAGTTGAGCACTGGGAAGAATTAAAACATATCTGATGGCTACTGCTATTTCCTAATCACCTTTATAAGGAGCATTTTTATAAGGAGCTTTGTCATTTAGCCTCAACAATCCTGGGAGACAGTATTATTCTCATTCTGCAGATGAAGAAACCAAGGCTCAAAAGAGCAATATAAGTTATTGCAGTTACAAAGAATTGAGTTGCTGAGCTCAGCCAGGATTCAGCTCAAGCTTGCTTGACACAAGAACACTTCAATCTTAACATATCTGAGGAGAATCAAAATTCCTAGGGTCTTAGACCACCAACAAATAGACATGAATGTTATCCAGACTTCCAACCTCCTTGCTGAATCAGTCCGAAGTGAACCTACAGAATATGCCTTCATGAGCCAATTAAGCAATAGCTAGCTTCTGCAAGGCTATGCTCACAACTGACTTTTAGAAATAGCTATGGGCGAAAATTTCATTAAAATCCCCTTAAGATAAGGGGATTTTAACCTAAGTGTGAGAGTCAAGATTTTGGCAACAAAAATTTTTAATTTTTGTTCAAATTATTAAAAGTTTTCACTGTGTAGCACAATTGCCTTTTCACATATTAAGTCTATTTATTTCCCCTATATTTTCTGGGTAATTCCTTTTTTCTTAAAGCACAAAAGCTTTAGCACGAATATGCAATAAGAGTTCAAAAACAATGCTTAAAATAGAGCAGGTTTGCCAGGAAATTTAACAAATGTTTGGGCTGTGATTACAATGTGCTAGACACTATCTAATTCTTCTATAAATATTAACCTATTTAATCCCACACCAACACTATAAAATAGATGCTATTATTGTCATCTGCCATTCACACATGTAGCACTGGTACAGAGGGGTTGAAAGCTGGAAAGGGACGGAGGTAGGGTTCAAACCCAGAGCCTAGCTTCAGGATCTTGCACATGATTCCTCTGCTATGCTGCCCTTTGCAGTTGCTTACCAATCACTTCAGGTTCCCTGCTTTGCTTTCCTCCTTTCAGAGTTAGATACTTGATGCTGGTCTGGGTTAGGTATTTGCCTTTCAGTCATCTGTTCCTTCCACAAACATGCATTGTCAACCTTATTGTACCAATTTATTTCCTGCTGTGTCCATCACTTTTCCGGGACATCTCTTCTCCCTTTTGCACCTAATCCACACCCCCTTAACAGTAACCACCTAATAAATATGCTTATTAATATGGCCCTGCACCTCAATCATGTACCTTAGGCAGGAGCCATTTTTTGACCCACGCAGAGTTCTTATTCAGACATGTCGAGACTGAAACTGAACAAGTTTTCCCCAAATGCATAGACATAAGGTGCACAGATCCAGTGGTCTTAGTGGCTGAGAAGTGAGAGGGGATGAGGAAGCTATCCTTCAGAAGAAGCAGAGACCCAAGTTTAAGGGTGTCATGAAGAGTCACGGAGTCCCTTTTATTCCCAAAGTCCAGCCTCAGTTTCACCCTTAAATTTCATAAGTCCTCCCAGTTTTCTAATGATCAAGTTTGATTTTGCTTCAGGTGAATACTGAGGAAAATATGAGTATCTTGATCACCAAAGGAGTCTAGACAAATACAGTCACTTCTTTTTTACTAAGCTTGTGTTGGCTTCTGGAGGTAGAAAAAGCATTATCTTGCCTCTCAAATATTTTACATTCTAAGGAGGATGACAGACATTCAAACAGAAATTGCAAATTTCCTTTTAACTGAATTGGTCAATATGGGTTGCTGATTAATTGCAAAAAAAAAAACTAAAATGAAGAATTATGAAAAATTATACATACACCTTTTATTTGTAACTTAAAACAATAAAATTATTATCTATTCTTTTAAAATAATGCTAAGGCGTTTTTTAAAAAACTTCTGTAAATTTTCATTTTATATTCAAATGATTATCAGAAATCAAATATTCTGATGATTTCAAGTATTGAGTGTGGCTTAATGGGCAACATATTGCTAGTAAGTAGAGCAGCTATTAGTATCTTGCAAGAATATAACATTGCTTAATGAGGTCAAATGTGTGACTTTCATGATGCAGCCTGATAATGTAGGCATACACCACTGGTTTATTTATTTTATTTTATTTTCAACTTTTATTTTCGATTCAGGGATATATCTACAGGTTTGTTACATTGGTATATTGTGTGATGCTAAGGTTTGGGGAATGATTGATCTCGTCACACAGGCAGTGAGCGTAGTACCCAATAGGTAGTTTTTCAGCCCTTGTCCCCCCTCCCTCCTCCACTGGGAGTCCCTAGTATCTATTATTTCCATCTTTGTGTCCATGTGCACTCAAAGTTTGATACCATTTTGATATCTTGGCAAATAATTTATGACTGAGTCCTCAAAAGCAATTGCAACAAAAGCAAAAGTTAACAAATGGGACCTAATTAAATTAAAGAGCTTCTACACAGCAAAATAAACTATCAACAGAGTAAAAAATACCCTACAGAATGAGAGAAAATATTCATGATCTATGCATCTAACAAAGGTTTAATATTCAGAATCTGTAAGGAATGTAAACAAACCCACAAACAAAAACCAAATAACCCCTTTAAAAAGTGGGCAAAGGACATGAACAGACACTTCTCAAAAGATACATGAGAGGCCAAGAAACATATGAAAAAATGCTCACCATCACTAATCACCAGAGAAATGCAATGCAAAACCACAATGAGACACTATCTTATACCAGTAGTGTAAGATATTATTAAAAAGTAAAAACATAACAGATGCTGGTGAGGCTGTGCAGAAAAGGGAATTATATATTATCACTTATATATTGTTGGTGGAAATGTAACTTCGTTCAATTACTGTGGAAAGCATTTTTTTTAGTGTCTATCTCTTGTTTCTTACAGAGACAATAGCCAACTCGCATTAGTTAATATTTCTAGTTCCTTAAAATGTACTGAGAATTCAAAAGTACTCTCAAAATTATCAGAGTGACTTCTTGATTTTTATGATTTTTTTCATAAATGTTTACAGCTATCTTGCCTGCATCTAATTTGGTATCATTGTTTTAGCTGCTCAACATTACCAAGTCTTCCCAAAAGTCTTTGAGTTCATTTTCATACAAAGGGCATCTCTTTTTTCCTATTTAGTATATTTACTTAATATTTAATTAAATCATGTAAGTACACTAACAGATGAAACTAACATAGCTGGGTCTGGGGACAAGCTCAGTGCTTTCTGGTCAGCATGGGGCTACAGACAGAATAGAAGCTGTAGGTATTTATAAATCTTTTTACCATCTGGGAACCTTTCACCCTGTAGTGGCCTGACCCACCAACATGTGTAAGAAAGTGATTGAAGAGAGTGGGTTAGTCCAGTAAATCAATTAGGCCAGAGAGTTGATTAAAAGGAGGTCAGTCAATAGAGCTTCTACTACACTAAGGCGGTACAGGTCATGACTTAAAGGTTGATGCAGGTTTCAGTGAGGCAGAAGGAGGCAGGTCTACATGGCATAGGAGGACTTCGGGGAGCTTCGTGGAGGTGGTGTCACTTCAGCAGACCAGTTAGAGAAGGCATCCCAGGTCCAGATCCAGCATCATCAAAGGAATGTATGACCCATCTGAGTAACCTCATGGGCTAAGACATTGGGGTGGAAAGCCTTTATTTTAGTGATAAGCATATGTCTTATTTCTGAGACTAAGCACCTAGCTTTTAGTCTCCATAGATCTTTCTGACACTGGTCTCTGTCTTGCTCTGAGTGTGGATGTTAACCCATGTAGAAGCCCAGCTTTTCCTCCTTTTGTTCTCAGCTCTAATAGCTTGCCCAGGATCTCATCTGCTGCTGATAAAACAGCCTAAGTAACTGAGTTGCCTGACCACATACCTAGCATGGGCCTGCTCCTGACTTACTGTTGTAATAGTCATCAAACTACTGCTGGACCTCTCTGATACCATGATTATCATCTTTCTCCCTTTTCCGCCATCCTGGGGACTAAACTCCCCATGAAGTCAATAAAAATGTGTTGAATATATAAATGATTTAATTTAATAAAAGGCAGCATACCATAGCCTCAGTATTAGCTGTTCCCCTATGTCTTAAACACCTTTCCCTAGCTTTCCACAGGTCTAGCTCCTTCTGTCCTTCAGGTACCAGTTAAACGTCACCTCCTTGAAACTTTCTTCATTGGCCATTTTGCTAAGGCGGCCACAAACTCCCCTTAAACGCCACTACAGGGTTGGTTTGTTGCTTTCAGAACAATGGTTCTGCAAAAGTGAGCACTATGTCTGTTTTTGCTTTCTGTTGATTCTTCATGCCAAGCAGTAAGCCATCTACTCCTGGACTTAGTAAATAAATGATTAAATGGGTGAACTCTGATCCAAGTTTCAGGAAAAAAAAAAAAGAAAGGAAAAAAAAAACCATGGGCTTAGGTCTTCACTGTGCACTTGCCAAATGCATGACTCTGGGTTGCCCGATTTACTTAAACTCTTTGATTTTCAGTATCTTCACATGTAAAATGAAATAAAAATAGCATCATATTCCCTCTTGTAATTAATGCGAGGTTTCAATTAGACAATGGATAGGAAGCACTTGGTGTGCTACATAATGTGTGATAGACAACAATACGATACTGTCTATAGCTCCAAAACAAGTCTCTCCCCAGTGCCTGGACCTTGACTCCAGTTAATGCTGCTTTGCCTGCAGTGGAGAGAAAGAGGTTAACAAGAAGTCTCTCTGTCTGTGAGAGCCTGAAAGTGGAGAGCTCTCCCTGAAGCTTTCAGAAACACTACTGCTATGTGTAAACTCAGAAGTGCTGTCTGATTCACAGGGCTGCCCTACTACATTTTTCTTCACCACTATAAGCATTTGCATAAAATAAACACTCTGAATCCCTCACTGTTTTCACCTTGACTTGCCCTCGGGGTGTACTGTAGCATTTGATGCCTGTGAAACCATTTTGATGACATGAATAGGGTTTGTTATTTGAGATGAGAGGGGAATCCAGACAGGAGCTGCTAATGGACTTTGAATCAACCCGGGGTCTCTTTTCATGCAAATGGAAAGATTCAGGGAAAAAAAAGATGTGCAGAATGTGAGCACAAAGGCCACCCAGGGCCACAGTCTGGCTCCAGGAGAGAAGCTGGTACTTCTGATCCCTAAAGCCAGAAAAGGCTATATTGCACCCCAGTTGGAGTTGGGAATGTATTAAAGAACTAACTTTCCTATTTTATTTCAGAGTGTGTTTTCAGGGAATTTAAATGATGTTTCTCAGGCAGTGAACAAATGTGAGGGAAACAACAGTGTTAAAAATGGGCTTTTATAAGCAGACTCCAGGCAAACTCCTATGTCTTGCAGAAAATGCTTTACAAAGGGAAGAGCTGGGATGGTTGCCAGTAGCACAACTGGCTGGAGGCTGGCAAGCCTGGGTGCTTGAGAATTTTGCCAGTAAAATTTTATTTTCAAGGTCTCCCATGAAAGCATTGATAATATAATACTTTAGGATCTAATGAGTGTTGCCACCTTATTAATTATTAAAAAGACTCTATTTAATAATTTTGTTTTATTTTGAGAGACAGAGTCTCACTCTGTTGCCCAGGCAGGAGTGTGGTAGCATGATCATAGCTCACTGCAGCCTTGAACTCCTGGGCTTAAGTGATTCTAGAAAATATTTCCTCAATGTTCTCTACCAGGTACATTACTGGCCACTGCAGAAAATGCAGCCATAAGCTGGATACAGCCCCTGCCTTCTATGTGTTCACAAGTTTGCTCGAGAAATATTTACTTAGAACCTGCTACTCCCAAGCACTGAAGAAATTGCCAATGATCCTAAGTGAACAAAGCAGACAGAATCACTGTCTTCAAAGCACCTATAGTCTTATTAGGGGACCCAGACAACTAACCATGTGTGATGAGCATTACAAGAAGAGAAGTCAAAGGATAAAAAGGTTCTGTGTTGCAGGGCAATGGTACAGAGACCTCTCAAAGGAAAGAACATTGACTTTAAAGCAGAACTCTGAAGGATGATTGGGAGCTGTAAAAAACTAGGGAGAGATGTATGAAGACTCCAGTTAAGAAAGTGATTGGACAGTGGTTCACACCTATAATTCCAGCACTTTGGGAAACTGAAGAGGGTAGATCACTTGAGGTCAGAAGTCCAAGACTAGCCTGGCCAACATGATGAAACCGTGTCTCTACTAAAAACACAAAAAATGAGTTAGGTGTGGTGGCAGGCACCTGTAATCCCAGCTACTTGGGAGGCTGAGGCAGGAGAATGGCTTGAACCTGGGAGGCAGAGGTTGCAGTGAACCAAGATCACACCACTGTACTCCAGCCTGGGTGACAGAGTGAGTCGTGAGACTCCGACTCAAAAAAGAAAGAGAGAAAGTGATTGGAGATTGTTAAGGAAGTAAAAGGCCTTCTTTGTGCTTTTTGCCAAGAATGAGAAGGAAGGGAAGGAGTGACTGGAATCTGAAACAGTGGTCAGTAGGTATTACAAGGGGTTTGGAATTTCTCCGAAGAACAGCAGGGTTTAAATTTGGTAAGTGGTTTAATAGAGACTAAGAGTGATGTTAAAACCAAAACTAAGTCAGGCAATCGATGGGACTGGCCTGCCTATGAGAATACAGATTTGTATACTCCAAGAAGACACTGGCATATGATCATATCACCACAGCTTTCCCGTTTCACATTCATATACTCCTGCCCCATCCCAGATTTGTTCACTGTTAGAATCTCCCCTTCCCCCTGCTTGAATTTACTGTTTGTATTCAATCTACTTTAGTATTGTTGCTGTATCTTCTGGCACTGGCCTGTCACGTTCTGTTTTCATTGCAAGACAAGGTAGTTGTCCTGTCCACTCCCATTCTGACCACGTCCAAGCTCTTTTTCTGGTTGTGTCATTCCCGCCTGTGCCTAGGTGGCTGTGGAAACCCTCCTGTTCTGTGCTACCTAAAGTAAGACAACCTGAAATCATAAGGTCAAGCAAGGACCTGGATTTGCTTTGTAATGATAGCCCAAGGATGACTAATAAATAGATTTCATTTTCTTTGTGAATTCCATTCAATTAGTGATGCCTGTCAGTGCCGTTTTTGGATGCTGAGCAAGAGCCAGTGTTCAGATCAATTAATGATGTCTGCATGGACAGAAGTAAAGAAGTTAAGCAGTACATACCTGAGTCATTTTTCTTCCCCAGTCCAAAGTAAATATTAATACCTGCTCTATAGGAAGTCTATTCAGTTAGATCCAAGGCACCAACCTTTACAAGTCCAGAAACCCAGGAGTCCTCCTGATACACCTCTTTCCCTCTTTCACGGTCCTAATTCCTACAAGTCTCCCTCCCATGTGCCCACATTTCTCCATCTCCATTGCCATGAATTTGGTCTAAGGTACCTTCATCTCTTGCCTGGACAATTACATTAACCATTTAATTCCTTTCATTCTTCCTTCTCTCTATATTAACCATTTCATTGAATCTAATCTTTTCTGTATTTCAGTTGAAATGATGTTGAAAAAAATTGAAATGTGATCATTTCTCTCATCTCCAAGCAAAACACTTTAGTTGCTTCTGGTAACTCGAGATAAATACCCAGCAAGGCCGGGCGCAGTGGCTCACGCCTATAATCCCAGCACTTTGGGAGGCCGAGGCGGGTGGATCACGAGGTCAAGAGATCGAGACCATCCTGGTCAACATGGTGAAACCCCGTCTCTACTCAAAAAATACAAAAAAAATACAAAAAATACCCAGCAAGGCCTAGCATGTCTCCTTCCTATCATCCACTCCACTTCACTCTACTTGGCTGGATGTTAGCCGTGATCCTTCTTTTGGTTTCTCAAACATGCTGTGCCCTCTTCAATCAGGACTTTGCACAAACTGCTCTCTTCTCTTAAAATGGTATTTCACAACCATTAGCACACACATAAACACATTTGTACATGCTTGCACACATGCCGTTCAATTAACTGCTCATCTAAGTTAATCCTTTCACTTTGGACTCTCGATGAACCATTTGTGTCTTTTTCATGGAACTTGTTACAGATGTAGTTGTATAATTATTTCTATGCATATTTGATTACTATCTCAACTCTCCCACCAGACCATGCAGCCATCATGTCTTGCTTTATCTGTTCACCACTGTTTTCTATCTATTTCTGTGCTTGGCACTAGAAATAGTTACAGGATTTATAAGTCATAGGTTTATAGCTACTTTGTTTTCTGTTAAATTTCACACTAAGATAAATTCTTAATAAAGAGAAGATTAAATGAGGAATGTATAAATTGTGTATCTATACTCACCCATTTTCCCTGTAACCAAGAAAACCATTATGAACATTTCTGTTGACAAAAGATCAACATTGTAATTACTAAATCAAAGGTAGACAATTCCAAAGGCTTCCATAAGACAGTTTCAAATCTTCCATAAATCTATGCAATTAGAGAGCATATTAATACATGTCAATATATACTTTAATATAGTTCAATATTTTCAAAACCAGTAATATAATAAGGGTTTAATTTTCAACTGATATTATGTACTCTCTCACTTGACAATTATTACTTGTAGAACAGTGGACTGAAAAGGCAAGGATCGATTAAATCAAGTTCATAATTACAGAAATCCTAAAACAAATATATATGGAGGTCCTATTATAAACTAGGGTTTATTCTAGGTGCTGGGGTTATTGTACTGAACAAAAGAGACAAAAGACATATCATCATAAAGCTTATATCTAAGTGGAACAGACAATAAACAAGTTAATAAAATACATAGAAACTTAAATAATGATGAGTCCTAAGAAAGAAAAAATAAATAAAACACAAAAGGAGCATGATATGGTTTGGCTGTGTCTCCACCCAAATCTCATCTTGAATTGTAATAATCCCTATGTGTCAAGGGCAGGGTCAGGTGAAGATAATTGAATCGTAGGGCTAGATTCCCCCATACTGTTCTCCTGTTAGTGAAGAGGTCTTACGAGATCTGATGGTTCTATAAATGTGAGTTCCCCTGCACAGGCCTCTCTTGCCTGCCACCATGGCAGATGTGCTTTTGCTCTTCCTTTGTCTCCTGCCATGATTATGAGGGCTCCCAGCCATGTGGAACTGTGTATCCATTAAACCTCCTTCCTTTATTAGTTACTCAGTCTCAGGTATGTCTTTATTAGCAGTGTGAGAAGAGACTAATACAGAGCACATGAAATGAGAGGGCCAGGAGCGTGTAACCACTGAGATATGGGCATAAAGTGAGATCTCCACAAGAGGGTAACTTTTGCATAAAGACCTCAAGAAAGTGGGATGCATTCATTATTTCTTATTCATTTAATTATCTACAATTATTTATAAACTGGGCTGTTTTAATGTCTTAAAACATCTGTTTTTACTACTCACTTGCTTGTAAAGCATCATTTGTGAATAAACGGATTTATTCACATATTTTTTGTGGGCCTTGGGGTATGTCCTGGGTACTCCCAAAGGATCATGTTGCTCACTAAGCATCACTTTTCTCACATATCGTAACCCAAAGACATCCAGGTGAATGGTGCATACTGTTGGTAGAGCTACCATTCTGAGGTCCAGAGGACAGTGGGCCTCTTCTCACAGCTCCACTAGGTGGTACACCAGTCGGGACTCTGTGTGGGGGCTCTGACCCCACATTTCCCTTCTTCACTGCCCTAGCAGAGGTTCTCTATGAATGCCCCGTCCCTGTAGCAAAATTCTACCTGCGTATCCAGGCACTTCCATACATCTTCTGAAATCCAAGCAGAGGTTCCCAAACCCCAATTCTTGACTTCTATGTACTCACAGGCTCAACACCATGTGGAAGCTGCCAAGACTTGGGGCTTGCATCCTCTGAAACCATGGCCTGAGGTCTACATTGGTCCCTTTCAGCCACAGCTGAAGGTGCTAGGACACAGGGCACCAAGTCCCTAGGCTGCACACAGCATGGGGACCCTGGCCTCACCCACTAAACCATTTTCTTCTAGGCCTCTGGGTCTGTGATGGGAAGAGCTGCCATGAAAACCTCTGACATGCCCTAGAGACATTTTCCCCATTGTCTTGGGGATCAACATTCAGCTCCTTGTTACTTATGCAAATTTCTGCAGCCAGCTTGAATTTATCTTCAGAAAATTTGTTTTTCTTTTCTATCACATTGTCAGGCTGCAAATTTTCCAAACTTTTATGCTCTGCTTCCCTTATAAAACAAAATGCCAAATCACTACTTTCATGCTTTGCTGCTTAAAAATTTCTTCTGCCAGATATCCTAAATCAGCTCTCTCAAGTTCAAAGTTTCACAAATCTCTAGGACAGCAGCAAAATGCCACCAGTCTATTTGCTAAAACATAACAAGACTCACCATTGCTCTAGTTCCCAACAAGTTTCTCATCTCTATCTGAGACCATCTCAGTCAGGACTTTATTGTTTATATCATTATCAGCATTTTGGTCAAAGCCATTCAAGTCTCTAGGGAGTTCCAAACTTTCCTACATTTTTCTGTCTCATTCTGAGCCCTGTAAACTGTTACAACATCTGCCTGTTACCCAGTTCCAAAGTGGCTTCCACATTTTCCAGTATCTTTTCAGCAGCTCCCCACTCCTGGTACCAATTTGCTGTATTTGTCTGTTTTCATGCTACTGATAAAGACATATCCGAGACTGGGTAATTTACACAGGTAAAAGGGTTTAATTGGACTTACAGTTCCATGTGGCTGGGGAAGCCTCACAATCATGGCAGAAAGCAAGGAGGAGCATGTCACGTCTTACATGGATGGCAGCAGGCAAAGAGAGAATGAGAGTTGAGCGAAAGGATTTTCTCTTGTCAAACCATCAGATTTTGTGAGACTTACTCACTACCATGAGAACAGTTAGGAGAAAACCACTCCACAATTCAATTATTTCCCACCAAGTTTCTCCCACAAGACATGGGAATTATGAGAGTATAATTCAAGATGAGATTTGGATGGGGACACAGCCAAACCATACCACAAGACATTATTCTGGGTGCTAGATACAAAAAGATGAATTCAAATAGCTCAGAGTTTACTAACTGGTATATAAGCAAACAGGTGCCATGTGGCATAATAAATGCTGTAAGAAAGATCTGAACAAAAGGACATGCTATTGGAAGTAGTGACTAATCCCCTTCACCATAGAAATGAGATTTACCCTAAAATTTGAAGATGACTAGGAGTCCATGTATAAACCACAGGAAATGACAATGAAGAAAGGACATTTAAGGACAGTAGAATAGTAGCACATGTTGTAGTGACCTGTGCTCAGTTTAACACAATAAATAGCCCATTATCTCCTGCTCAGAATAGAGAATGCAAAGATAGACAAGACTATGTCATGTTATAGGATCCTAGAGTGTGTCGGGGTCAGGGAAGAAAACAAGGGTTAGCCAAGCAAAGCTGCACTTTCCCATTCAAAGAGACAACCATCTAGTGCCACAGATTTTTTTTTATTTCAGGCAGAGTCTTCCTCTGTTGCCCAGGCTGGAGTGTAGTGGCACAAACACAGCTCACTGTCGTCTTGACCTCCCTGACTCAAATGATCCTCCTACCTCAGCCTCCCAAGTATCTGGGACTACAGGCATGTGTCACCATGCCTGGCTAATTTTTAAATATTTTTGTAGAGATGGGGTCTTGACATGTTGCCCAGACTAGTCTCAAACTCCTGTGCTCAAGGGACCTTCCCAGCTCACCCTCCCAAAGTGCTGGGATTACAGGCCTGAGCAACCCCACTTGGCCTGGTTCCACACATTTAACTTCAGATGAATTGCATTTAATAACTGCTTCCCTAGGCATTTCTTCACATCAGAAGATCTGATGCAGAGTTCACGTGTCTGAAAAGCAGCTAGTTCCACAAAAGGAAACCCACTATGGGTCATCTTTGCAGTTGGAAAGTTTCTTAATTTTTCATTTTAAAAATGCTTTTAGTTTGCATAATTTACGATAGCAATAATTTTAGGCATCATCTGACATATTTTCATTGATTTAACTGTACTATTCTGTTTCATTTTTGTTTGCATTAAGGATTCAATTAAGTAATCATTGAACACCACGTGTATGTTTTGTTTAACTATAGACATAATTGTGCACCTCTAATTTCAGTAGTAATTACATTTTCAGTTTCTAAAAATGGGGCTTTGAGGGATTTTTTTTAGTAACAGCTTTTTCTTATGAGGTGAAGGGGAAGCTTCCAACTGGCTCTGGGGTCTGACAGACTAGATGCTGGCCCTTCCTTGCTGTGTAACTTTGGGACATTACTCTGCGCCTTCATTTTCTCATTTGTTAATCTACGATGAATATCTCTGCCACGGAGTTACAGTGAATATTACATGAAATTATGTATGAAGCTGTTAACTTAGTCCCTGAGGCACAGTGGTTACTTCAGAGCCAACTGGACGGTAACTCTGTAAGAATGCATATCTTTCCATGCCATCTAGGGGACCTGTCAGTCCCTGTCTGCAAAATCTCCCTCTAGGATCTTGGCTGTCTTGCTCTTTACATCTCTTTCATAGCTAGAACTGAGCTGGCATGTAGTATGTTCTCAGTAAATATTGTCAGGAACCCTCCTTAGAAACTCCTCCCTCATCTTCCTTAATGAACAATGGTTCTTTCCTCCTCTGAGGCTTCATTGCCTACTGTTAGCTCTAATCACAGGAATATCCCACCTGCTGCCTTAATTTATTAAAAAATTAAGGCAGTACTTTTTACAAAAGTAAAAATAAGTATAAATTAAGGCAGTACTTTTTATGAAAGTAAAAATAAGTATAAATTAAGGGAGTACTTTTTACAAAATTAAAGAACCATGTGGATCAGAGAAGAGGTGATTAGAATACATTTTGTAGAAAGTCCAGTTGTTAGAGCTATTTGGGACTCAGGAGAATTTGGTTTCGATTCTTTGCTACTTATCATCTAGGTACTCATGTTGCTAGGTGATCAGTTTACTATAACCATGTTTTTGTTTTATTCTGAAAAATCTTGTTTTATGGAACTATAGTAAAGGTCGAATATAATAATGTGCTTAGTAGTGCTTGAAAAAAGCCAGCATTTCTCAATCCTACCCAAGTATCCCAAAAAACCTAAGGAGTTTTTTAAAACTCTACCTGCTTGACCATTTTTCTCAGACCATTTTTCTCAGTAGGTCTGGGTGGGGCAAGGGCAGTTCACGTTTATGAACCTTCAAAACATTCTGATGAATGGTCAGAGCACAGAATCCATGAGATATCCTCATAAATATGTCCATGGACTTGAATTTCAGGGAGGAACATCTTCTTAACTAGCTCCTGGGAGTGAATACCTTTCTTGTGTCTCTCTTCAGTTCCCATTTCTTCCCTACACTTGGATCATTTTATGTGCTGTATCACCACCTCTTTATCTTCTGTGCCATTCTCTTCCTAACATAAGTTCTTCCATCTTTCTCACTCTGGTTACTAAAACATCACCCTAATACAACACTAGTGTAAGCATGATTTGCAATTAAACACTTTTACAAACTGACCGTGGGGTCCCAGAGTGTGTGTGGTTGGTGTAGTTCAGCTCTATTGCCTCCCTTACAAGTGCATGTGCAGTGGCTCTTAATTAAACATCCCCAGCCATTGACGGAGCACTAGTGCCCCTCGAAGCTGTGATTAGCTCCTACTCCCATCCAGCAGCAATTGAGAGAACAGGGCCACGAGTACCTGGGAAGTTGACAAATAGCACAAATCAACACAAAATGGACATAATGTAGGGGCATTTGTAGAAAGCATGCCTCTTAGACTTATGATGGGACAGTGCTCAAGAGAAGAAAGAGCTTCATCATAGGTCATTCAATGGGTGCTTCATTAATAAAGCCTTTTGCATCAGAGGCAGGGTTAAGTAGAGGTGAGAGGAGGGAGAAGAATTTGATGCCAGGCCCCTAACATGTTTTATTGCATTGAATTCTCACAGCAACCCTTTGAAGTAGATGATATTAGTGCTATTAATATTTGCCAAGTTAGGAAACTAAGGCACAGAAAGATGCGGTAGTTTACCTAATGCCACATGGATAGCCAATGATAAAGTCAGAATCTAAACTCCATCAGACTCAATCCAGGGCTTTTCTTATCTCACCAAGAATCTCAGCAAGGAGTAACGAGGGAAAGGACTGCACCCTGCAACTGCCGCTTGATAACTGTTCAGGTTGTGCAAGTAATTTAATCTCTCCTGCACTTAGTCTGTCCATTATATGAAAATAATTATTTTTGCAAGCTGACTGTCAGGGTTTTGAGATAAACGCATGAAAGAATGAATGGTGAACAATGCTTAATACCCATAAATCACTACAAACATATGAGGAACCATGATGATTAAAACACATCTGTCTTAAACTCAGTTTGACACTATCATAAACCATGTGTCAGAAGCCAGCCTCTTGCCTACTTTCCACAACACAAGGACTTGCTAGTTAACCCATTACTTTGCTTTTATCTACAGTGGTGATCACAATAGAAAGTGTTATCGTCTGGTGTTAGGAACCCACTTTCAGGCTGCGTGCATCTCACTTCCTCTCATCTTTGATAAAGAGCTAGTGTCTTGTAAGCCTGGTTTCTTCTGTATGTTCTTTGTTTCTATAAGTATAGCTCACTCTCCCAGGCAACCAAACTCAAAACTAGCTATCATGGTGGGCACTTTCTCTTTCTCTCCTGCTATCTCGCTTGCCAGTTCTATGAATCTTATCTTACCTGAACACTGCAAGAGCTTCCCCAACTGGTCCCTCTGCCTCCAGCCTTGGGCCCTCCCAGAACACATTCTCCAAATCCCAGTCAAAGTGATCTTTTAAAACATAAATTAGCTTATGGTACTCTGCTGCTTAGTACCATTTAGTGGCTTTCAGTCGTAGTTGGAATTAAATACGAACATCTTATGCTCACCTGCAAGATCTATCTACACCTCCAACCTCATTGCAATCACCACCCTCCAGCCACACCATTGCTCTTTCCTGCCTCAGGATATATGCAGTTGCTATTTTTAATTCCTGCACTTCTTCTTGCACCACACAGACAGACTCCTTCCAAATTTTCAGGTCTCAATTTTAAATATCAATTCCTTGGTAAGGTCATTTTTAATCCCTGATATGAATCACTGTCATCAACCATTGTACTCTCTCATCATGACCTGTTTTTGCATAGCACTCATCACATTTTATATATGTGTGTAGGTATGTTTGGGTATGTAATATACTTAATGTATCTTTCATATGCGAATGTAAGCTCCACCATAATCAGAACCACATCCATTTGGTTCACCACTGTATATCCAACACCCAGCAGAGTGCCTGGCAACTAATAAGTGCTCAATAAATATTTGTCATATTCATAGAATGGTATGAAATTAGCAGTTCCCAAAGAAGTTCACCCAAAAGCCCCATGACTTCACCACCCTCCCATCTGAGACTTGCTGGTCAGCCTAACAGGACCGCTCCTCTTCATTTGCTCCAGGAGCGGCTGGTTCTTTCTGTGCTCCCCCGGTTTGTTGTCCTGGAAATGATCAATGACATGACCAATGTGGAAGACGAGCACCTGCAGCACCAGTTCCATCGGATCTACATCCATCGCTATGAGAATGTCAGGTGAGAAACCCAACACCCTTGCCCCAGTTGTCCACACGATCCATGTGTTTGGGTACTGTCATCGCACTTCCATGACTTCTATCTGCTTAAGTGCCAGCACCTTTACTCATTTGGTTGACTAATTCATTACCTAGTGATTATTCATCAGAGAGTTCTACATTTCCAAATTAAAGTTGGGGAAGAATGTCACAGAATTCAATTATATTTGCTTGTTGACTTACTGCCTAGCTCTCCTATAATAGGCATGTCTGTCTTTACATTTTGAGTGGGAAAAGCAAACATCTTTTAAACTATGATAAGAAAAATAATCCCAGAATGTAATCTGGGGGTTTCACGTGTGATCACATACAACTTCTCCTTATATTTCTCATAAGTGTGTTTAAAACAATACAAAAACGAAAGCTTATTTTCCTTTGCAAACCGAGTTTTGGCCAACCATTCTTCTATCCATCCACCCACCCATCTATCCATCACCCACCCATCCACTCATCCATCCATCCTTCCACTTATTCCCCCATCCATGCATCAGTGCCCTCTATGTGCCCAGCACAACACTGGACAACATGGCATGTACAAGGCAGACCACCTTTAAAATCCACATTCTGTCTGTTCCTTGTTTCTGACCTTGGGCAATTTATTTACCCGAATCTCAAAATTCTTCTCTGTAAAATGGGCATCTTCTTAGCCACTTTGCATGGTTTTATGTAGATAATGTAAGTGAAGATTAATACAAAATATACAACAGAGTTAAGCAAGTAGTAGAGCATTAGGTCTGTTATAGTTCATTTCAGTCATGTTTCCTAATTGCAAGCAAGAGAATCCAACCATGACTGAGTCAAAAGAAATGTATTGAAAGGTTATGTGGTGGATTACAGAATAATTGGGGAAGAATGGAGAAGTACACGGGGGAAATGGGCCAGAATGAAGCAAGGTCAAGAGTGAAAGCCATAGCCAGAATCAAGCCAGAGCACTAGGCCAATTAGGACCCCGCTGCCACTGTCTCTGACCAGTCTATTACTTGTGCAATCAACCCTGTCCCCTGACATGGCATACCACCACTGCAATTCTTTCTACAGCCCCAGAAACTGATATTGCTGTCTTTGCTCTGCCCTGACTTCCTGCTCCTGCTTCTTCTTTGCATCTCAAGTTAAAGCCTGCAACAGATGAGTCTGAATGGTCAGCACCCAGTCATTTTCTACAAGTGCCTGGAAAGCAAGTCTGACATTTTCAGCTTATACAGTGGAAATGTATTTCCCATCCACCAAATATCATAAGGTAGAAATTTCCCAAACATAGAGTCAGAGTCCTTACATTTAATAACTCCAAAAATGACAAACCTTTCTCGTAGTTCCTTTCCTCCTAACATCAGTAGGACAGAAGGACAACTTTGCACCTACCAGCATCTGTAGGTGTTCTATTCCTGGCATGCAGAAACACGTTTTAAAATTCATCAGAGATCATGATTCTAACACAACCCTTCAGCGGGCATAGCAGGATAGGTCATTCCCAGGGTCATGTCCAAGAATTGAGCTACACTGATTTAGATGCTTCAGTTTGCCAAACAGCTCTTTGTCCAATAGCAATTCCAGTAGGAGATGTGCACCAGATCTAGGAATGGGTCCCACACATAGTAAGAATTCATCAATACTAGTTCTAGGACAATAGGCACCTATTAATCATAATACAGTGTGGGGTTTGATTATTAAGCAACCAAGGAATGCCTAGAGATCGTAAAAGGAGGAAAACCTGAGGCAAGGAGGTGGAGGATGGGGACGGGGAGATCGGTAGAGGAAACTTCCTGGAAGAGATGATGATTCTTCTTGGCTTTATTTGAGATAAAGTCAGCCAAGTGAGAAACACAAGTACATGAATTCTGAGTAAAGGAGTCAACAGGCGTGAAGGCAGAGCCACGTTCCATGTAGAGAATCAGTGTTCCGTATTCCTTCCCTGGTGGCAAAATGGCTTAACCATAAATGCAGATCCAGAGAAAGTAGAAATTGCACGAATAATTTGGGAGAAAGTAAATATTTAATTACATACTCATATATAAATATATACAAATCATATAAATATACAAATAAAATAATATATGTGGCATATGATGAAAGTGCCTGTCACCATGGAGAAAGAGGTAGCGAAAAATACCTTTAAAAAGAAAAATAGGAAACTCAACAAGCCGGCGCGCCCACACCAACACGCTCATGTGCCTTACGTGCAATAAGCAACACGTTCAGCGGCTCCCTTTCTGCAGGAATCCTTTTTTTCAGCCCAGTAGCTACTCCTAAGCAGCTACTTTCTTCTGCCCCCACCCCTCACCCCTCCAACCCCGCCCATTTATTTTAAGTCATCGAACTGAGTTCTTGTGCTGAAGACCCTTTTCCAGAAGTTTACGGCACACTGCATTAAAATTTCGTTTCTTGCCCTCCGTATCTCCGCGTTTTCAGAGCTGTTTCTAGGGGAAGGAGCACTGATGCAGAAACCCGCCGCCCGCCCGCCCGGCTGCTCCCGGGCAATTCTCAGAGCAGCGTGGCGAGATGCCCGTGGCTCCGGGGGTTTCGGGAAGATGAACCTCATCTTCCCGGGGCGGCGGGGCGTCTCCTGCCCACTGCGAGGCTGCAGGGTGCTAAAATAAGACCCGAGCCTTGAAAGCAGAGGAGGACGGTCCCTAGCCTGGCAGAGAACAAAGCCAGCAGCGGGCTACTCCACCCTCTTCCCCAGCCCCCAAAGCAACCCCACTGAGGTGTTGAGAGCAGTTTTGAAATCATTTCCAAATCACTCTCTTCATGGTAAACTGCCTGGTGCATTCTGCATTCTTTCTTCTCCCTTGCCTTTTTTTTTTTAATCTAACTTAATTTTGGTCAGTATCTTTTCCTACATCGAGTTAAATTCAAAGCTACAATACTTTCCTTAAAAAGTACTGTACACTTCTAAGTCTTGACTTACATTTCATACAACTATTTACCTTCATCAGGAAAGGGTGTGGTTAAAGGCGATATGCTTGGGGCATTCCTGTGCCCACGTGGGAGGGGGTGGCCACACCCTTAGGGAGACTTCCACTGCATCACCTCATCTCTGTGGGCCTCTGTTTCTCAACCCAAAAGTTGGGCTTTTTGAACGCTCGAGGTGATTTCAGCTGTCAACCTCTGAGACTTCTCCAGGTTCACCTGAAGATCCTCCTGGCCACCAGCTTTTTACTGGAAGCCATTGGGGCTCTGCATCCCACCTGCCCAATTCTATTTATCTTTCCTGTTTTTCCCCAGATACTTAAGACACTTCTTGTATTCATTAGGGTAATGCTATCTGCTCTGTCATATACTCTCTCAATTTTAGTGATTTTTAACTCAATCAAATTTATTCATTCAAGTGTCCACTGCTGATATTA
This sequence comes from Aotus nancymaae, assembly GCF_030222135.1. NCBI lineage: Eukaryota > Metazoa > Chordata > Mammalia > Primates > Aotidae > Aotus > Aotus nancymaae. Next base: position 79,223,117 of record NW_026988450.1, on the reverse strand, counting down.
CTAGTCAGTGGATGATTCAGGGACAAAGGCTCCTTTGGTTTGTAACTACCATCCCTTGGGCCTCAACGTTCCCAGCATTGGGTTATTGGAAGGGGAAGCAGAGTACTCACACTCACTGTTTTACCACCTCAACCAGAAAATGACATACGTCATTTCTGCTCAGATTCCATTAAGGAGAATCAATTCCAGGTTCCCGCCTAGATACAAAGTGAGCTGGGAACAGTGCCTCTGGCTCAATGGCCTTTCCCAGTGACAGGTGGATTGACTATACAAACAGAGGCATGGATTTGGTGGACGGTCATTCTCTGCATTATTCTTTTTCCTATTGGCCCTGCCAACTCCATTTCATGTACATTTGCACATTTGCTGACACACATTTTGTGAGTTTGTCTGGGAGACACATTTGTCTTTATCTCTCCCTATGCCATGGTAAACGTTTTAGTGAACCATTGCCAATGATCAGAAAAATCCTTATTTTTATACTCTTGCTCATTTTAGAGTCTTGCTCATTTTTAGAGTCTTGCTTTCTTGACTGGCTGTTAATTTCCAGCCAGCTCTGTCAACATGTGTAATCAACATATCTGTCCTGTAGACTAGAGTTTCACGAACCAGCAAAATGCAATTGAATGGACTTAGAGAACTTGAGGACTTTCTAGATCCATCTGCATGGCAATTAAGCACTTCCAGATTCATAAAATCTTCCAAAAGCAGTTATATGCCCTTTATTTATTAAGAATTATACAATAATTTATAAGTTATCTTCTGATAGTAGTCCCACAGAGTAGCTTTAATGACCCTTGCTTTATTATCAAGAAAAATGGAAGCTCAGAGAGGTTAAGTAACTTTCCCAAGAACACATAGTTAGGGAGAGGAGTCTACACAGGGACCATGTTTCTAACGATTCTATTGAATTCTGCAAAAGCTTCTTTGAGAATTCTATTTGAAGAGTCACTGTTAGGTAACATGACTTATTTCTAGCCAAATAAACAACTTATATAACCAAATTAGAGTTAAAAATCACTGTGGCCCCTTTGGTATATTCATCTTTGGAAACTGCAAATTTATGCCAAGAATCAAAAGACTTGATGACTCTGAGCCCAGCACCTGGGGATGGCAGAACGTGCAATGAAATGAGAACCAGGGCCCTGGTTTCTGCCTCTGGTCTTTTATTCAATAAATTTTTATTGTACAACTATGACTTAAACCAGTGCTTCTGGGTCTTAAATGTGCACACAAATCATCTAGGGCTCAGTTAAAGCAGACCCTGGTACAGTGGGTCTGGAGAGGTGACTTGAGAGTCTACATTTCTAACAATGTTTCATGAGATGCTCTGAAGAAGGAGGACTTAATTCTGAATGTTTCTGTTTATTGGACTCAGAAAACATGTAATACAGCAACTGTGTGCTGAGCAGGTGGGATGCAGAGGTGACTTCCTTCTTGTTCTTCACCTAATAGATGGAGAACACTAAGCCACATGATTGTGCTATTGAGAGTTAAGTGTTCTGGCCAGGCATGGTGGCTCATGCCTGTAATCCCAGCACTTTGGGAGGCCAAGGTGGGTAGATCACGAGGTCAGGAGTTCAAGACCAGCCTTTCCAAGATGGTGAAACCTCGTCTCTACTAAAAATACAAAAAATTAGCCAGGCGCGGTAGCGGGCGCCTGTATTCCCAGCTACTCGGGAGCCTGAGGCTGGAGAATTGCTTGAACCCAGGAGGTGAAGGTTGCAGTGAGCTGAAATTGCACCACTGCACTCTAGCCTGGGCAACAGAGCAAGACTCTGTGTCAACAAAAAAAAGAGAGTTAAGTTTTATGACAGAGTGGGGCACCGGCAGGGTGAGAGGCTCGAGTCAGGGATAACTGGCTGTGCTTGGGGAAATCTCCAGAGAGGTGTAGACTCATAACATGATTTTAACACCTGAGTAGGGCTTTGAGGAACATGTAAGATTTTAGTAGGTAGGAATAGTGGGGAAAAGCTATATGAGGGAGTAGGTATAGCACATACAAAGATATAGGTGCATAGCGTATGGTGGGATCAAAAGACCTGGAGAAGTTTGATGACATTGGAACACTGACCACATCTGAAACTTTTATGACCTTAGCTCTCATGGAATCCATTTGTTCTTTCAATAGGCTGTGAGCTTTATAAAGGCTGGGATGATTCTATCTTCTGCTCACTACTGTATCTCCACTGCCTGGTGTATAGTAGACATTTAATCAATAAGCTATTGAATGAATAAATACATTGGTGAATGATTCTTGCCATAGACAGATGGATACTAGTAGCTTTGGGTTTATGGATCCATAAAGGGATTTGTTAAGCTAAGTGATCTAAGAGCCTGTCCACTTCCCACCTGCCATAACAGTGACTTTTCTTGCTGCAAAAGTAGCATAGTTTAGCAATAAAGAGTATGGATGCCAGAGCTATACTTCCTGGTTCACATTCTAGCTCTTCATGACTATGGGCAAGTTACTAAGGCCTCAGCTTCCTTATCTATAAAATGGAGATGATCATAATAGGTTCTCCCTCATAAGTTACATGGAATAAATGAGTGAATACATGTAGGGCTCTCAAAGCAATACCAAGTCCACAGACAATACTCTGTAAGTGTTGCTGCTGTCTGGCAGTTCAGGCTTCATCAACAGTTAGGAATGCTTATAGGACAAGTAATACATAATCCAATGAATGGCCATATTATTTTCTACCTCTGTTACCTCTCTCTTCTCTTTCTCTCTGAGATATAACCATGCAATTATAGTATAATTTTGTAAAATGATGACAACAAAAGCTAACGCATTTAAGGAGCATTTACTATGCTGGCAATTGCCAGGCAATGTGCTAAGAACTACCCACTAATGAGGCAAGTATGACAGCTATCTCCAGTTTATAGAGCAGGGGTTTACAGATGTTCAGGAAGTTGCCTAAGGTTATAGAATTCATAAGTAGTGAGCTAAGATTTGAACCCAGATGGATCTAGACTCAAATTCTGTTCATATGACCATATGTTATGCCACCACAGAACTATAGAAGATAATGGCAATGCAGTCACTCTGCCAAAGGAAGGTTTGTAAACTGAAAATCTAATAGCATCACATCCATGCTTAAACTCCATTCACTAGCTTTCTGTCACTTTCAGGACAAAGTCTACATTCTTCGGCCTGGCTTACCAGCCCCTTCTCCATTATGGCCCCACCCATGTGTCTGACCTCATCTCTCTCTATCTCACTCTTCTTTCTGGCCTCCTTGCTCAGTGATACCTTCTGACTGGCTGCCCTTGAATTACTGCAGAACTTTAATATATATACTCATTCTCCTACCAGACCCTAGAATGTACTGTGAGTATCCATCCTTCTACTCACTTTGCCCATCACATTCTATTCGTTCTTCAAGAACCGTTGAGACTTTGCTCTGCTGGGAGACTCCTGATCCCTTTGTGACTGGTCACCCCCCAATATGTCCTTCAATCACAGTGATCATCACCTTGCACTATTTCAATTTTTCTCTTTGTCTTTCCAGCTCCATTCCTCAGACTTTGAGCATCTTGAGGGCAGGCACTAGATCTTACGTATTATTTAATCTAACTTTCTAGCCCAGTGCCTAAGTGAACACATATTAAATACATAAATGTTTGCTGAAAGAATGAGGCATTCACTAATTAAAGCAATAGGTCTAAGGATTCCTAACGATTTCATGAATGGACTCTGGGGAAGTTATAAATCCCGTTACATGAGGTGCAAAATTTTGAATGCTTGTGCATTTTATAGGAGAGATAATCCATAGTCTTTGTCAAATTCTTTAAAAGGTTTGTAATAGAGGTGAATTTTAAGAATTATTGAATACATGTGGTGACTGATGTAAGTCAGCACATTCCACAATGTCTTCTAGCCCAACTACCTATTTCATTAAAACTAAGTTACACTCATACACTGACGTAAGACTCATCATTATTTTAGGCAATGATAAGAAAAGAGGTAAAAAGCTTGACACACTGCTAAGGTGATAAATTGTAAGACACATCTTACTTTCAGACAGGATAAAAAATGAGAAATTATCAAATATGGTATCCTGCTTGGTGTCCCATCTTTCCTTTCAGAGGTCCCTGAGATGACATGGTAAGGTGGATATGGCAATGCCCCTTAGTGCAATTCAGCCAAATGGACAATCCCAGCTCCGCCCTGTGCCACTAGTGAGATGTTGGGCAAGTCTACTTGCCTCCCTGAGCCTCAGTTTCCTCATGGACTGAATGGAGAGAACTATACTTGCCCCATGGCTTGACTAAGAGGGTACCTGGCTTTTAGAAGACTTTTGGAAGCTTCACTGTCCCTTATACCAGACCATATGCATAGAACAAGACCCTACCTAACTGAAATCCTTAGTAATGTGAGAGTTTTGGGAAATTATTCTGCCTAAGGTCTCCCAGATTTGCCACCTATTCTCATAATTTTTTAGAAATGCCTAACTATTTACCTGACATTTTTGGTAGAGTACCTGTCATTGGGTTCAAGATGATGAGGTTTTGGGTTCTCCCCCTGCTGCTGGTGACTGTTTTATTCTATGTTCATGGCATGTGCAATGTCATTCACTGTGAAAATATGCAGATAATTCATAAAGTTACATCTTGCTTTTCACAAAAATTTGATCTCTTCATAGTGACAAATTCTCTTTTGGGTTGTTTGCACTGCCCACTCTCCACAGCCCTGTATAGGAAAAAACGCTTCCTGTTGACCCCTTGTCCTTCCTGAGCTCCCGGGTAGACTCTCTGCTGAGATATTTATTAAATACTGAGCATTCCTCATGACTCTCATGGCAGCAAGAGCTAAAATCTCAGACCACAAAGATAGTTTATCTGTTGGGATGGTGTTGATGTGTATCCCAAGATGGATTAAAATATTAATACAGTTTCTCCCCTCACCCCACCCTCTTCCCTGTGTTTAGTATTCTTTTCGCAGATGTTAAAGGATTTACCAACCTCTCCACGACCTTGTCTGCTCAGGAGCTGGTCAGGATGCTCAACGAGCTCTTTGCCAGATTTGATCGACTGGCCCATGTGAGTTGAATTTAATTCCCTCCTAGTCTTTTACAGGAGTGAGGGACTGCATATGGAATAAGGAAAGAAAAGGATTCGGCCTTCCCCAATGTCATTACCATTTTGCATCCTGTACCTAGGCATGAGCCGCAACCCTCTCACATTCTGGGGACTGATGTTAGTTATTTACAGGTCTCAGGCAGGAGATTTGTCAGATTAATTTTCTCAATTGAGAGACAGCTGGTTGAGTGACAATCAAACCCAAGTCCTTTCTATCTGCTTTCAACACCCCTATCATTGCTTCCCCTTGCACGTGGCCAGGTGCCATCCAGCTGCAGCCACAGTGCTCATGCATGCAGTAATGATGGCCTGCAGTTTCCCAGCCAACCCCAGCCATCTGGGATGAATTAGCATGTTCTCAAAAACCAGTAATCTGCTGGACCATCCCACCACCATTTTGATCAACCTAACTTAAAAGCTTTGTTTTTAGCCAACAAGACAGTACCTTCATTTTCCAGTTGGCTTGATCAGAGCTAAGCTAGAAAATAGATTAAAGGAGATGGACATTTGCTATCAAAACACAGATTCATAGTTATAAAGTCACTTGAGTTACAAAGTAATATCATTATCACACTGTAGTTTAGAGTGGGCTTTGGGTTCAAATAGACATTTTAATTTCCTGCTTTGTAAAGTGTGTATGTTAGTGCCAACTTCACAGAGCTGTACTGAGAATTAAATAAGACCTCATCAAGTGGGAGTTCATTTTTAGCACATCAAAATGTTCTCTTTTAAGGCTGCTTCATTCTATGGGAGATACTTTCATACTTGTATCTAAGCACCTACTAGGTATTGTACATGCTGCTATGTGTTAAGAACATGAGAATGATAAAAACGCACGTCCTCTCTTGCTAGAATTACATCTAATTAGGGATTCATAAATAGGTAAGGAATGTACAATGTGCCATATGTTATGAGGAAGGTAAGTCTGGGGGCTATGGGAACACAGAGGCAACACATGACCTTTAGATGAGAGAAGACTTCTTGAAGAAAGTGACTCTGAAGCTGAGTCTTAAAAATGATATAAACAATACAATAGAATACTGTTCAGCAAAAAAAAAAAATAGAATTATCCACTGTTATGTGCAACATCAATGAATCTCAAGTGCAATATGTCAAGTGAAAGAAGCCAGATACAAAAGGCTAGATATTTTATAACTCCATTTACAAGATATCCTGTAAAAGGTACAATTACAGAGGCAGAAAACAGATAAGTAGCTGCAAGGAGGGCTGGGAATGGAATAAGCATATGGATAGCAATGGAGCATAGGGTAGGGTGATCTGGGGGATTACATAGCTGCTTTATAGTTTTATTGTGGTGATTGTTTGCATTACTCTCTACAGTTTTGTAGAGAGAGGGCATGGAGCCCCAAGTCAGAGAGACATAGGTTTGAATTTGTCAAAAAGGTAAATTTTATTGTACATAATTTATACACTAATTAGCAAGGCAAAGAAGTCAGAGAAGGATATTTTATGCAGAGGAGAAAACGAGCATAAAGATGTTATTCTGTGTATGCTGAGAAACAGAAGAGATTGCTGGAGGATAAAGTGCAGGGTAGGAAGGAGTGGAGATGCGGCTAGAAAGGCAAGCAGGGACTTGTCAAGGAACCTTAGTGTAAATTTCAGCTACTGGACAGTTACTAGCTAGGAAATTGACAAGGGTGGAGGAGGAAGTGGAAACTGAGGTATCCTCCTAATAGGAGGGTTGATTTTAGCTGGAGGGCTGGGGACTGGGAAAAAACATGTGTACCATTTCCTTTTCTTGTTGCATCAGTGGTGGTTGGTGTCAGTGACACGTATCGATTCCATTTCCTATTATGGTTCTGATATTTTTGTTCAAAGATGCCAAGATGAACAAAAATGGCCCTCCAGTGAGAACTGGCAAATGTGATTAAGGTCAATTTCTGGCATCACAGTAAACCCTGCTGACCCAGAGAAAGAGAAAGGGTACTTTGTCAGGTATGCACAAGTCTCTGAAAAGATAAAACCAGTCCCTCCCCTCAGGAAGCTCAGAGTCGGGCAAGGGAAAATGGCATGTGAATACATAGCAGCCTCCATGGAGAGGGCAAGAAGACCAGGCTTCCAGGGCACTGTGTGTCTGACGACAAGAGGCTGTCCTAGGGGACTTCAACCTTTTCTACAGTTTCATTTTTACTAAGAAAATATATTCATGTGCTACTTATGTGATTACAATTACAAACACTAGAAAATTTACTGGGATTTCTAACATAACTTTTTTAAAAGTACATTGATAGCAGGTATGTTTTTGCTTTGAGAGTCTTTTTCATTTTTATTGAGTTTTTCTGCTTATTAAAGTTATACTTGTTCATTAAATAAAATTCAAACATCAAAGATGTACGCAATGCAAAGCACACATCCCTGTAATTCTACCCCCTGAACAATATAACCATCTTTGATAATTTGGTGCATTTATCTCCTAATTTTTATCTACTGTCTGTATGTGCAGTTTCATAAACTCTTGGAAATTTCCCAAGATTTTGATAATGTCAAAGTCATCAAGACAGGAGGAAGAGATTGCAATAAGCCTAACTCAATAAAATTTTTAAGAAGATCCTCACCCTACTTTATTTATTTATTTTTTGAATATTTTTTCCAAAGCAATCTGGCTTCCTTTATGTGAAATTTTCAAGGCAGTTTCTGGTACAAATAAGTTATTTGGATATTACTGTCAAATCATCTGACAGCTCATAGTATTTGATCAGAAAAATGTGTCTGGAAATTGACAGACCTTGACAGATAAGAATCTAGGCCTTTTATACATTATATATATACACATATATTATGTACATTTTATTTTTATATATAAAATATATTTTATATATTTTCCTATATACACCATGTATTTGGGATCCACAGAGTTTCAAGAAGGCTACCAGCTCCAACTTTTGTTGGAAGAATAACAAACCCTGGACATGAACGTCATCATATCATTATTCAATGTCTGCCTCAGAAGAGTAATAAAACCACTTTACACAATCTCCCTCCAAAACACACTTTTGTCAGGAGACCTAACATTCTGGACTTTGCCATAATTTCTGCAGTTTTGCAAAGAGAGAGCATGGAGCCCCACAATCAGACAAACATGGATTTGAATTCCTCTTCTGCCTCTTATTTGGTGTATGGCCTCTCCCTTAAGCTTGCTTTTCCCCATCTGTAAAATGTCACGTGACTCAGAAAGTGGTCCTGAAGACTGAGATTAGTGTAATGCATTTAGCATGTTGCCTGGCACATGGTACGTACTCAATGACTATTCGTTCCTGTCCCCATTTAGATTTTTTCTAAAATGCTTTCACCTCTGTTTTCAGGGAAAGATCACAGATTCAGAGTTGGGGAGTATGACAGCCAACCCAGATTGTTACTCCTAGCCAGCTCTTCTGTGGCACAGAAAGTTTCCCCTCTCTCCACTGAAATGTTCCTATCTGTAAAACAGATGTAACTTTACCTGCTCTGCTATGTTCAGAGTTTTATTGTGACGCTCAAAGAAAAAAAGATAAGGAGCAGCATGTTGAACACTGAGAAGGCTACTTCCAGGTGTCAGTTGTCATTGTCATTAAGTGATGGGCATGCTTACTCTGTTATGTATTAAGATAGATTATTTTGGCACTTGTCACATATAAGGAATTGAAACCCACATACAGTGGCTTCAGTGTCTTATCCAAGGTCAAACAGCTAGTAAATGTGCCTGGAATGCAGATGGCAGATTTTTAGACCAAAGTATTTTTTGTTATACCCCTTTCCCTCATCCCTCCCTGTAGCAAACAGGCAATAGGCCGATCAATACATCTGGGTTTGATGGCACCAGGCTCCCTTTCATATGAGTCTCTCATACCAACCCAGTGCCCCAAAAGACCATTTGAAGATGAAGTCACCAGTCCCTCCCTTCCAACTTCAGCGTTCTGACCTGCAAAATCAGAATAAGATATTGGAACACCGGTTCTTGAATTCTCCTTCATACACGAAAATTGAAAATTTTAAACTTGCAGTCATGAGATTTTTTAAAATGATAAGAACAATGTAGTGAGTTTATGTAATGTTAAATTTATTTAGGCAAGAAGAAAACCTTGCCCTTATTCTGAGGATATATCTTTCTACTAGTTTTGATATTAAAAATATATTTGTTTTTATAAGTGATGGGGATAGTAGATAGTATTTGGATTGCTATTTTTGGTGTTTGTTGATAGATTGTTCATACATTTCTTCATAAACGTACCCTGCAACATTTATAGATCCCCTCATTTTTTTTCAATAACAGTCCCACTAACTCCACAAATCTGGCCACTGCTAGGACCAATGAACAAGAAATTTTCTAAGTTCCATTCTAATCATGATACTCTCAAGGTCTCAGAAGAAACAAAGGCCTTCTTTTATTTGATCAATCAGACCTCATCGTCAGCTGTCTTGCAAAATTAGCTGCATTGCCACAGCCAATAGACAGGAACCCCGATCTCCTAAAAATAAACCTGGGATGGCTGTACCTGCTGACAGAGTTCTGAAGATTGCATGTGGGTCCATTTGGGAAGGCTGGCCAGGCCCCAGAAATCTGACAGGAAAGTATCAGAGACAGTTCTGATTATCTTTTCCCAGTCTAATATTTGTTTTACTTAGTATAGTATTTTTACTTATCCATTACTCAAACATAATGCCCCACTCCTGATGAGATTAGGAAACCAACACAGTGCTTTACAACTTGCTACTGTAAGGGCATCAAGAGTACTGTTAGTCTCTCAGTGGGCACTTTTTTATCAATAACTACCCTCCTCCAGCTCTAGGGCCCTGCATTTCCCACACAGCCATGGAACCATAAGCCTCTAGGACTTCAAATCTAGACGGCATCTCAGAGGTCATTCAGTCTCAACAATCCATCCAAGGAAACCAAGAGGAAAACTCACTTGTCCATGATGAGAAACAAATATGTGAAGGAGCTAGGCCTGGAGTCCAGTCTTTATCAAAGAAAGAGGCAATATTAATAGAGTGCTCCATCTCCCAGACTTCATACTGAGCTTTCAATGGCATCGTCTCACTTAACCCTCACAGTGACACAATGGGACAAGTCCTATGATGACCCCCATTTTATAGTTGAGGCATCTGAAGCCCAAAGGTTAGGTAATTTACCCAGAGATTCATAGAAAAAACAGAGGGGGTATCTGAGATTTGATCCTGTGAAATGACTCTTAAACCAGTACCCTTGGCTCCCCATGCTATATCGCCTTCAGTTCTCTTTCCTGTAGAACCTACAACATCTAGCTACTCCCTATCCAATGTAAAAGCATGCATTATTTTCTTGACGCTTGTTGTTCTTTGAAATTTTGTAAGAATTGTGTCTTTAAGATTGGGAATCCACCTAACAACTGTACTACTTCTCACCTGTGAAATGGAAACAAGAAAAACAACTCTCCTTAGAGGGTTGTTGTGAGAATTAACTCTTTTATTTATAAGTGCATAATAGGAGCTATTATTAGTCATCTTTGTGTTATAAACAATGTTTGCCTTATTATAGGTGCCCAATTGATGTTTAATTTTTTCAATTATAAATTAATAAATGAATAAAATGATGCATAAGAAGACTTAGTTTCTCTTCATAAAGTGCCAATGTTCTTGCTGGAAAGGGACTTTATAAACTTGAAATACTAGAAATCCATAAGTGATTTATATTTTTAAGTGTTTATTATTAAGCTGAATACTGCTAAAAGCTGTTAATTCACAGCTGTTTTTGAGAAGAGAGACATTGCTTGAGGCTGAATTTGTAAGAAACACTATGAGCACACTCTGCCAGTCCTGACCAAGTGGCAGGTGTACAGACCATAGAGCTAGTATATAGTTAAGTTTGGACATAACCATGTAGGTTTTGAGCTCAAAACCCAATTTTTTTAATGATTCCACTCCACCTCTGGATCCTTCAAACCCCCATTTAGGTTATACCTCAAATCTCTTAGAAAGATAGTTAGAAGTGCATTTCAAAGGTAGGTGCTCCTTACACCAAATTGCAGACCACCTAACCCTGCTGGCCTCTTTCTCAAGCCTTTCTGAAGAAATGATCCTTCTGCTGACATAAGCCCTTCTCTCTCATCCTGTTCCTTCCAGGAGCATCACTGCCTTCGTATTAAAATCCTGGGGGACTGCTACTACTGCGTGTCCGGACTTCCTGAGCCCCGCCAGGACCATGCCCACTGCTGTGTTGAAATGGGTCTCAGCATGATCAAAACCATCAGGTAATTTGTGATCCCCTCCATATTACCTGGGTCTTCAATGTGCATGATCACACACCACTCCATCTGCCCTTTGTGGCAAATCATATGTATGGTGAAAGGCAGACCCCTTTGACTTATGTCACAAAAACGATGTGCCCCTTAGTTCTCCCATATAAACCAATGAACCTGTTAGCGTCTTGGTTTCCAAGTTTATCTCACTTTTAATTATTTGTGCTACAAGTTTGTATTACAAATGACCTTGTGGAGATGCAGGAAAAAATGAGATGAGCATAGTCCTTACCTTCAGGGATGTTACAGTACAGAGGGAGAGACGAATGAATGCATAGACAATTTAAATGTAGAAAAAATAAGCTTTGTGATAAATCCAAGTGCTTGGGGGAAATGGAGGAGGAAGTTAATTCAATGTGGGATGTTGGGGAAAGCTTTCCAGAATAGAAATGTCTAAGCTGTTGACTGAAAAGTGGGTAAACATGGACAGGATCCTGGAGGTGGAGAGGAGAGTTTTCAATTGAGGATGGACATGTACAGAAACCAGGATGTGCTGCAATGGCTACTGTGAAGCCTGGGATAGAAAGGGTGGTGAAAGAGGGACTGTAGGCTGGCAGCAACCAGAGCCCACATGACCTTCTCAGTCATGCTAAGAGGTTGCACTTTATCCTATGGCCAATAGGAAATTACTAAAAGGCTTCCACCAGGGTTGGCTTCATGAATGTGTAGCAAGTGCTTTTGGCTCTATTCAGCATATCTGATAAATAGATGATGGATCAAGAGGGAAGGAGTTATTGGGGTTGAGGACTCTGGAACTAGGCTGTGTGTGGTTTTCAGACAGAAGTGTAGTATTGTCAGCACTCCCCTTGGGTTCCAAATTGGTTGCAAAGCCTGTAAGTGTCACATCCTCACACAGCCACAGCAAAAGCAGTAACAAGAGGATGCACAGGCAGAAACATACACACACACACACACACACACACACATTTATAAATTATATATATATACACACACACCCAAGCACTGATATATGTGTGTATCTATGTATATAATATATATAATATATATGTGTGTATACATAGGTATATATATGTATATATATGTGTGTGTGTGTACACATATGTATATATATGTGTGTATATATAATATATATGTGTGTATACACACATATATCAGTGCTTGGGTAACTAACACCCTCAAAAACTCAGACTTAACTGATCTAGGGAAGACTATGGGATTTTTGTAAGTTTCTCCCATTAAAGGTACAGCCAGCCTTGAAAACCACTCCCTTTGGAGACATTTTAAAGGTGGAATCAGAGCATACCATGGAAAAATCAGGATAATAGAGGCTTTCTCCAAATGTAGTTTCACAGCTTTGAACTTTTCACATGAAGTTTTCCCACCTGCAGTAAAAGATATTTCCACAGATAACCCAGTTTTCTCAAAGGAGACTAACTAGCAAGCATCATATTCTCCCAGAAGCTAGCATGAGGAAAAATCATCTTTTGTTGAAAGAAGGCAGTGGGCTATAGGGAGACAGCCTCTAAATGAAACCTATGTAACAAAGATGGTCACTCAACAGTCTTTTCAAGTGGAGTGCTGTTTGTAAGCTGCAGGGCCTTTGCTGTCCTCTGCAAACAGATGAATCGTGTGTGCAGTTGCTGTAGCACATTGTCTTGAAACAAAGGAGCAGCAAGAACTCACAGGACCAGACACAGGGTGGTAGGCTGTAAGGAGGGACCCAGAGGCCATGATTCTGGGTATCTTAAGGCCAAAATTTGGGATTCTTTCCTTGTCTTGGCATCATGATATTTTTATTTTTTCAAAAGAGAAGGAATTTGAGGAGCAGGAGACAAAACCACTCTAAAAACCTTTCTCCCTTTACACTATCGCTAATAGAATTTTAAGCATCATCTGGCCAAGCTTTCCAGCCCTACATTAGGCCACTGCCCCAGCCTACATTAGGGGGGCTGGCCAGCTTGATGATCAAAGTGGATTCAGAGTAATTCTGCCTGCATCCAAGCCTCTTGGAAGACTGCTGGATTACCATTCCAGCAAGGAGCAAAGAGACTAGGAATGTCCAAAATCCTTTTAGTACCTTTCCATCAGCAGAAGGCATGTGTCCATAGTGATAGCAGCCTACCTTTGGAAACGCACATGTAGAGCTTTAACATATCTTAAGAAAAATATCCAATTGTCACAGTCTTCTTATGTGATCTGTCCTATGGGAAGAAAAAATTTTGAGTAGCAATTTCAGAGGCCTTATGCTTCATTTAAGGGATTTATCTGAAAGTCTCCCATAAAGCCAAAAAAATGGAATCAGGAGATGCACAGGTGAGATGAGAATTTATGGTACTTTTTTATGAGGTGTATGATGGAAACCAAACCCTTTACCATCCCTAATACCAAGTAATTAGGTAGATAAAGAGACCCAAGATATTCTCTCTGCTATCTCCCTATCTTCTGTAGAGATGCAGAAGTACTCTAGGAACTACGGAGAGAGGAATCTCCTGTCTGCTGGAACAGGCTCCAGAAAGTTACAGAGAACTGGTTGTTACTGTAAATGTGATGAGTCTGGGGTGGATGGAACTAGAATTTCTCCAAAGGCAAATAAACATTTCCAGGCTTCAGACAGCTCTATAGGGAGTGGCAGGAAGGTCCGAAGGGAGGTACAGGCAATCTGTGCTTGCACATTTAGCAAATAATGAGGCAGAAGTCTCACCCATCAGACAGGTGGGGCTTTAGGAGGAAGGCGGCTCTCCCCTAACATGGGTCTTCTCCCCACCCAGGCTGACGGCACAGGTGGAAGTGGGTTTCAATTCCTCATATGTGACAAGTGCCAAAATAATCTATCTTAATACATAACAGAGTAAGCATGCCCATCACTTAATGACAATGACAACTGACACCTGGAAGTAGCCTTCTCAGTGTTCAACATACTGATCCTTATCTTTTTTTCCTTGAGCATCACAATAAAACTCTGAACATGGCGGAGCAGGTAAAGTCACATCTGTTTTACAGATAGGAACATTTCAGTGGAGAGAGGGGAAACTTTCTGTGCCACAGAAGAGCTGGCTAGAAGTAACAATCTGGGTTGGCTGTCATACTCCCCAACTCTGATCTCAGGCACACACCACATTAGGCTGACATTGGTGGACCTGGGCTCTGGGCATCCCTCAGCAATGGGCAAGCTTTAGTTGTCCCAGGCTTCTGGCCCACCCAGAAGTAGTACCCATGTAGTAGGTACCATGTTTCTAGCAATGACACTCTGGCTGCAACTGCCCCAGGCTTCTGGCATGCCCTAGCACATACCTGCCACAGTGCTTTCCCAGGAAAATCCAGTCTGTGAAGACTATAGTAAGGATTTACTTATTTAAATGATCAGGCATTGAGGCACAATGATGAGGATCAAAAATCATCAGGGTAACATGACATCATTAAGATACAAAATAAGGTGCCAGTGACTGAACCTAAAGAAATAAAGATGTGTGAACTGCCTGACAAATATTTCAAAATAATTATTTTAAGAAATCTCAGAAAATATCAAGAAAATGCAAAGAAAAAATTCAATAAAATTAGGAAAACAATAAGTAACCAGAACAAGAAACTTAACAGCAGAATTTCTCAGGCAGAAGAAATAAATTGTGAACACCAACCGAGGTTATTTGAAAATACACAGTCAAAGAAATAAAAAGAATAAAGAGGTATAAAGAAAGCTTACAGGATTTATAGGACACATCAAAACATCAAATATTCAAGTCATGGGTGTTTTAGAAGGAGAATAGAAAGATAAAGGGGTAGAAAGCTTATTTAAACAAATAGTAGCAGGAAACATTTCAAACTTGGAAAAAGATGTAAATATACAGGTACAGAAAGGTCAAAGATTTCCAATCAGATTCAACCCTAGATAAGAATAGCTAAAGAAACATAATAATCAAACTGTCAAAATCAAAGACAAAGAGAAGATATTAAAAGCAACAACAACAAAAAAGAAGCAAATAACCATATATAGGAGTTGCAATATGGTTAACATCAGACTCCTCAGAAGAAATCTTACAGGCTAGGAGAAAGTGGAAGATATATTCAAAGTGCTGAAGGTAAATAAAAAACCTGCCAGCCAAAAATGCTATACCTAGCAAAACTATCCTGTAGAAATTAAGGGAGATAAAGATTTTCTCAGACAAACAAAAGCTGAGGGAATCCATCACCACTAGACCTGTCTTATAAGAAATGCTAAACGAAGTTCTTCTAGCTGAAAGAAAAGGATGCTAATGAATATCACAAAAACATTTGAAAGTATAAAACTTACTGGTAAAAATAAGTTCAAAGTAAAATTCAGAATGCTTTAATACTATATTAGTACTGGATTTATGGGACAACACCAAAAGAGCAAATATTTAAGTCTTGTGGGTTTTAGAAGGAGAACAGAAAGATAAAGGAGTAGAAAGCTTATTTTTACAAATAGTGGCAGAAAACTTGGAAAAGGATGTAAATTACTTATATTTTTGGCATATAGGTTAAAAAAAACCACCACAAATAATAATAGACACATTAATTTTTTAAGAAATATACAATATTAAAATGTAAATATTGACATAAAAATATAAAATGTTGGAGAGAAGTGGATTAAAAGTATACAGTAGGGTATGTGTGTGTATGTGATCAAAGTTAAGTTGCCATCAGCTTAAAAAAAAACCTGTTATAACTATGAGATGTTTTCATAACCCTCATTCATGGCAACCACAAAGCAAAAACCTATAGTAAATACTTAAAAAATAGAAGCAAGGAATTCAAATATACCACTAGTGAAAATCACTTAACATCAAAGAAAGACAAAAGGAGAGGAAGCAAGTGACAAAAGATCTACAAAACAACTAGAAAACAATTAACAAGATGGCAGTAGAAAGTCTCTATCTGTAATGTAAATGGATTAAATTCTAGAATCAAAACGTAGAATGCCTGAATAAATGAAAAACAAGACTCAACTATATGCTGCTTACAAAGACTCACTTTACCTGTGAGGATGCACATACATTGAAATGAAGGATAGAAAAGGTATGATGTGCAAATGAAAACCAAAAGAGAGCAGGAATACCTATACTTACACAAGATAAAATAGACTTTACATTAATAACTATGAAAATGAACAAAGAAAGTCATTACATAATGATAAAGAGATGGTTCAGGAAGTGAATATATTAATTGTAAATATATCTGCATCCACCATCAAAGCACCTAAAAATATGAGGCAAATATTAATATATATGAAGGGAAAGATAACACTATAATATGACTATAGTAGAGGACTTCAACATCCTATTTTCAGCAGTACACAGATTACCCACATAGGAAATCAATAAGGAAACATCAGACTTAAGCCACGCTCTTGAATAAGTGGACCTAATAGACATGTATGAAACATTCCATTCAATAGCTGCAGAATATACATTATTCTGGATTGCACATGAAACATTCTCCAGGATAGCTCATATATTAGGACATAAAATAAATCTTAACAAACTAAAGAAGATTCAAATCATATAAAGTATCAATGAATAACAGGAGAAATTTCACAAAATTCATAAATACACTGAAATTAAACATGCTCCTGGACAACCTGTGGATCAATGAAGGAACTTAAGGGAAAATTTAAAAATTTCTTGAGACAAAATTGGAAAACAACATAAAAAACTTATGGGATACAGCAAAAGCAGTTATATGAGGGAAGTTTACAGTAATAAACACTTTCATCAGAAAAGAAGATCTCAAACAACCTAACATTGCAACACAAGGGACTAGAAAAACAAGAACAAACTAAGTCCAAAGTTAGTGGAAGAAAGAAAATAATAAAAATCAGGACAGAAATAGATAAAGACTAGAAAAACAATAGAAATAATAAACAAAACTAAGAGTTGAATTTTTTTAAAGATAAAATTGAAAAACCTATAGCTGGACTAATTTAGAAAAAAAATCAAATAAAATAAAATGAATGAATTCATTTGATGTATACAACCTACCAGGACTGAATTATGAAGAAATAGGAAATCTTAATAGACCAACAGCAAATAAGGAGATTGAATCAGTAATATAAAGTCTCCCATTTGAAAAAGGCCCAGAACCTGATGGTTTCACTGTGAATTCTATCAATATTTAAAGAAGAATGTCAATTCTTTTCAAACTCTTCCAAAAAGTTGAAGAGGTAAAAAATATTTCCACACTAATTTTATGGGGCTAGCATCATCCAGAGACCAAAGCAAAGACACTATAAAAAAGTAAATCGCAGAAGATTTCTGATTAATTACAAAAATATTCCTGATTTTATTCCTGATGAACAAAAATATACAATAAAATGCTAGAAAACCAAATTCTACAGCACTTTAAAGGGATAATTCACCATGATCAAGCAGGATTCATCCCAGGTTGCATGGATGGTTCAACATACATAGATCAATAAATGTAATATATCGCAATGACGAATAAAGGACAAAACCACATGATCATTTTAATAGATGCAGAAAAAGCATTTGACAAAATTCAACATCCTTTCATGATTAAGATTCTTGATAAATTAGGTATAGAAAGAATGTAGCTCAAAATAATAAAGACCATGTATATGACAAACCCAGGGCTAACATCACACTCAATAAGAAAAAGTTAGGCCAAGTGCAGGGGTCCACACTTGTAATCCCAGCACATGGTGAGGCCAAGATGAGAGGATAGCTTGAGGTCAGGAATGTGAAACTAGCCTGAGCAGTAATAGAAAGACTTCATTTCTACAAAATATTTTAAAATTATGTGAGTGTGGTTGCGATGCCTGTAGTCCTAGCTATTTGGGAGGCTGAGGAGGGAATATCGCTTGAGCCTAGAAATTTGAGGTTGCTGTGTTAGCACCACTGTATTCTCTTTGGCAGCCACAGGTGACTGCTTTAGTTATTCAAATTGACCTCCCCCAAACTGGACATAGTGGCACTTGTAAACCCCTAACTACTCAGAAGGCTGAGGTGGGAGGATTCCATAAGGCCAGGAGTTGGAGGCTGCAGTGAGTTATGATCATGCCACTGTACTCCAGCCTGGGCAACAGAGCAGACCCTGTTATTAAAACAAAATTTTTAAACAGTAAAAAGTGGCAATGTCTTCCTCTAAGATCTGAAGAAAGACAAAGATGTCCGCTCTTGCCACTTCTATTCAATAGAATAGATGAAATAGGTACTGGAGGTCCTAGCTAGAGCAGTTAGACAGAAGAAAGAATCAAAAGGCATCTAAATTAGAAAGGAACAAGTTAAATTGTCTCTGTTTGGAGATGACATGATTTTTATAGAGAAAACCCTAAAGACTCCACCAAAAAAAAAGAAAAATGGTTAGAATTCAACAAATTTAGTAAAGTTGCAGGATATACAAAAATAAGTGGCATTTCTACACATTAACAGCAAACTATCTAAAACAAAGGTCAAGAAAAAAATTTCATTTACAAGAGCTGCAAAAAAAGCAAATAGACAAATGAGATTACATCAAACTAAAAAGTTTCTGCGTAGCAAAAGAAAGAAGATAGTGTATGTAACCTACAGAATGGGAGAAAATACTTGTAAACTATACTTCTATATACAAAATATATAAGAAATTCAAACTCAATAGCAAGAAAATAACCAGATTTTAAAATGGGCAAAGCACCTGAATACACATTTCTCAAAAGAAGACATACAAGCCAACAGCTATATTTAATAAAATGTTAAACATCATTAATCATCAGGGAAATACAAATAAAAACCATAATGAGATATCACTTTATACCTATTATAATGGCTGCTATCAAAAAGTTAAGAGATAACAAGTATTGGCCAAGAGGTGGTGAAAAGGAAACTGTGCACACTGTTGGTGGAAATGTAAATTAATAGTCATTATTTAAAACAGTGGCAGTTCTTCAGAAACTTAAAAAATAGAACTACCATATGATCTAATAATTCCACCATTTAATAATTATCCAAAGGAAATGAAATCTGTATGTTGAAGAAATATCTGCACTCCCATGTTTATTACAACATTATTTACCATAGCCAAGATATCTAATCAACCTATATATACACCACATTTGTGTATATATACACAACCAATGGATGAATGAATAAAGAAAAATGTGGTGTATATATAAACAATAGAATACTCTTACACCATAAAGAAGGAAGTCCTGTCATTTTCAATAACATAGATGAGCATAAACATTATGTCAAGAGAAATAAGCTAAACACAGATAGACAAACACCTCATGATCTCACTCCTATGTGGAAGCTATAAAAGCTATCCCATAGAAGTAGAGATGGTGATTATCAGGGGCTAGGGTGGTTGGAGTGTGGTTGAGGAGACGTTAATCAAAAGACACAAAATTTCAATTAGATAGGAGAAATAAATTCAAAAGACCTTTTATACAGCTTAGTGACTATAGTTAACAATATATTTTATTCTTTAAAAATGGTAAGAGATTGGATGTCATGTGTTCTCACCACAAAAATGATTAACTGTGAGGTAATACATGTGTTAATTAGTAGAATTTAGTCATTCCACAATGTATATATGCTTCAAATCTTCATGTTGTATACAACAAATATATACAATTTTACCTGTCAATGTACAAAAAAATAAAATTAAAATTTTTTTAATGTAAAATGGGAAGAGTCAAAACAATCAAAAGTACGAGGGAAACTTTTTCCCTTTTGCCTTTTACTGAGTTGTTTACACAGTAGCCTTTTTAACCAAGAACCAAAGCGTATTTTTTTTCCCTAGAAACAAAGGCATAATGAGCCATGCTAGCTGTTAAGAATGGAAAAACCCACATGTATGTGTGCATTAGTGTATGTGTGTACATATGTAGGTATGTATGTGAATGTGTGTACCTGTGTGGTATATATGTATGTGTTTATATGTTTGTATATGTGTGCATGTCTGTGTGCTAAGAGTTGAAGCAGATCTTGGCAGTTACCAAAATTCTAAATTAAAATAATAGGGTTAGGGTAAAATATGCTGGGGCTTTATTCCTCGGGCAATGAAAAGTCACTGACTCCTAGAGTAGGGAAGTGATATGGTCAGATTTAGATGTCACGAAGATGACTGTGGAGTGGGATAACTCTCTCCAGTTGACCCTGGATGAGAGGAAGCAGAGGCCAAGGGGAAGGAAACTGGTTTGGGGATATTTTCATACTAATCTGGAGTAGAGAAGTAAGGACCTGAGATAGAGCATCGGCTGTGGAATACAAAGGAAGGGATGAAAACACATCAAAGCTGAGTTTCAAGCAGCAGACAATAAGTGACATATTGGTGACATATTGGTGACTTATTATCACCCAGCAGACAATAAGTGACATACAAATTTTAATTAAATCAAACATTTATCATGACATTAAATTTAGTTTTCAATTGACAGTACTCCAAGAATTTCAGTCAGGATTCCAGTTTATAAAAGCTTTTTTGTTTTTTGTTTGTTTGTTTGTTTTTGAGACAGAATCTCACTCTGTTGCCAGGCACCAGGCTGGAGTGCAGTGGCACAATCTTGGCTCACTGCAACCTCCGCCTCCCCGGTTCAAGCAATTCTCCTGCCTCAGCCTCCCAAGTAGCTGGGACTACAGGCGCATGCCACCACGCCCAGCTAAATTTTGTATTTTTAATAGAGACGGGGTTTCACCATGTTGGCCAGGACGGTCTCGATCTCTTGACCTCATGATCTGCCCGCCTCAGCCTCCCAAAGTGCTGGGATTACAGGCTTGAGCCACTGCACCCAGCCTAAAGTTTTAATTCATTGCTGAATGTGACTGTGACAAAGGTTCTCTGAAAGAGTGCCTATTATACTGTAAGGTGACACAGAAAATATGCTGAGTGAGTGGGATGGGGTGGAGAGCCCTTGACAGGCAGCAACAGACCTAGCCTGTTTCCTGCTTCTTCCTGTAAGTCGGTGTGTAATGATGGGTGGGTGACTTAACTTATACCCTCCATGGCCTCTTCCGCAAAATGAGGATAATAAGATCCCAACTTCAGAGTGTTCTTTTAAAAAACTCAAATACGGCTGGGCGTGGTGGCTCACACCTGTAATCCCAGCACTTTGGGAGGCCAGGGCAGGTGAATCACCTGAGGTTAGGAGTTCGAGACCAGCCTGGCCAACTGGTAAAACCCCATCTCTACTAAAAATACAAAAAAGCAGCTGGGTATGGTGGTGGGTGCCTGTAATCCCAGCTAATTGGGAGGGTGAGGCAGGAGAATTGCTTGAACCCAGGAGGCATAATTTGCAGTGAGCTGAAATGGTGCCATTGCACTCCAGCCTGAGCAACAGAGCAAGACTCTGTCTCAAAAAAAAAAAAAAAAAGAAAAGAAAAACTCTAATAGGTAGCATGGATGTTATCACTATGGAAACATTTTTAATCTTGCAAGGAGGGCTGAGTTTGGATACTGGAAAATTTAATGCAGTTGAGTTACAGAAACCTATTGTTTACCATGGCTTCTATTCTATTTTCATAAAATAATGACAGCAGCTTGAGTTTCTTAAACACTTATTATATCCCAAGTACTAGGATAAATGTCTTACATGCATTGGCTCACTAAGTCCTCACAAAAATTCTAGAATCTAGGCAGGGGCAATAGGCCAAATACTGAAGAACTAAGTATGGCTGTAGCATGGACAAATCAGACTAGTTTAGAGCAGCCATTGAGAATGGATGAAAACAACAGACAATATAGCTAGACACATTTTTCCTAACTAACGGAAGCTCTGGAAGTTGGCTCCTACTTTACCAATGAAAAAATTGGAGCTTTGTAGTGCTGGACCCCTATTGCTGCCAATAGGGATGGTACTGTGTCCAGGAGGCTGAAGATGAGACCTAGAGGCAGCAAATGAGACATAGCATTTATTGGAGGAAAATTAAATATGGGATGGTCCAGTGGTGGCAGCCTGCACAAGAAGACAACTACCATTTGTAAAATGTATGCAGTTCATACAGCATCTTTACTTAGCACTCTCTACCTAGCTATCCCCATTTAATCCAAAGCAAAGGGCCTCAGTCTCCTTACAGCCTGTGTACCAGGGGATGAGCCAGACGTTTGGCTGTCCTTCATGGATAAATAGTAGATCTCAATGTTGGTCACTCTCAAGTTCCTTAGCTTGGAACTCCAAACTAACACTTTTCTTAGACCATAGGGTCACCCTCAGGGTATGCTTCAATTATGGCTGTTAGGTGCCTCTGCCACACAAGGTAACAGAGGTTGTATAATTACCTCCACCTAGATCACATAACTAGTCAGGGGAAGCACAAGGGCACCAATTCTGGAATCATCTGACTGTGATTCCATCCGTCTTAATCATCATTGTAGCCCACCTCTCAACTCCAGATTGCGCAATTGCTTCTGACGCCTGAAATTTGCCATCAACACCCAAAGGATCAACATATAGTTCAGGAGATCCTACATACATCCTAATACTTTAGCAGAATTGATATTGAAGGAGAAAAATGTCAGTCACTAAACATCTGAGAATAATAAGATAATAAGCCCTAATCAAAAGAGCCTCATATTAAATTCAATCCACCAAAAATACTTAATTTTAGAAACATGATATTAGCTAGATGAATGACAAAAAAGAGATTGAATGTAATTTTATTTCCAATGAAGCACTTAATATCATCTCATGCATGTCTGTTCATAAAATTAAATTAATTTAAAAAGGCTTATATAATAGTTTATATTACGTAGATTGAAAAGTGGCTCCAGGTGGCTTCTCTTCACATACTCTGTGTCTATTTTGGGGAGTCCTGATCATTGAGAAGATGCCAGAGCTGACACGGGGCTCTGTCATATGCAATATGTTTATTAATGATCTACAAAAGTTGTTCTTGATTACTCTTAATGAAAATTGCAGAGCTTGGTCTTTTCAGTGCAATTGCTAAAAAGTCATGGGAATGACAGCAGAATGCCAAGTAGTAACTGGCTTGTCCTCAACGGTTAATTAGAGCAAAGGTCCTAATCCTTGTGGCAGGGTCGCCCTGCCAAGCAATATGGCAGGACAAGAAATAAAAAACAGAAAATATATTGTTTTTACTGGAGGCAAGAATGCCTACCTGCCTCCCAGCCTTCCTTCCTTTTTATTTCTCTCTTACATTTTATTTTTTTCTTTGTTCTGTCTATTCCTTCTTTCCCTTCCTTACTTCTTCTCCCTCCCTCTTTCCCTTTCTCTCTTTCCCATTCTTTATTTCCCCCAAACATCCCTTATCTTACTCTGCTCCAAAATGCCATAGATTCAGAAGTCATAAGCCTGCTTCAGTTAAAGTGATGTTCAGTACATGGACAGAAATTTTTATTTTTTGCAGAATTACTTGTAATGATGAAAACTGAACATATCTAGAAATAATTGTTGACAAACTAATATTGATAGAATGTTTGCCATGTGCCAGGCACTATACTAAGAAATCTATCTGAATTGCTTCACAAATACCAATACCCTGTGAAGATCTATTTCCCAATGAAACTAAAGCTCTGACAGAATAAAAAAGTCTTCCGACCAATGACACACAGCTTGTAAGTGAGAGAGCAGAGACTCTGAGTCATGTTCAGCTTTATTAGTCCATTTTCTGTTGTTTACTAACAGCATATTTGAAATAGACTATGTATAAAGAAAAGGAATTTATTTCTTATAGTTCTAGAGGCTAAGAAGTCCAAGGCTGAGGGACCACATCCGGTGAGAAATTTCTTGCTGGTGGATACTTGCTGTGAAATCCCAAGGGGTGCAAGGCATCTTATGATAATAAGCTAATGTGCTAGCTTGAATTTCTTCCTTTCCTTATTAAGCCACCAGTTCCATTGCCATGATAACCCACTAATCCATTAACCCACGAATCCATTAATCTGTGAATGGAATCATTCATTTATGAGGGCAGATCCCTTATGATCCAATCACCTCTTAAAAGCCCCCTTTCAGTACTGCCACTTGGAGATTTTCTAACACATGAAATGTGAGCGACACATTCAAAGCACAGCACCATCTGATGCCATAAATGTCCAAAGGTATGGAACTGATTATATAAATTCTAGCATATTTAAAGAATAGAAAAATGGGTAACCATTAAACATCACAGTTTACATTAATATTCAGTGGCATAAAAAATGCTCATACATTTAACGTATACATGGTAGAATACACACATACACAAATGTATACATATTTAAGCCAACTTCGGCTTTTAAAATTTTTTATTTATTTATTTATTTTTGTCTACCCCTGCTGGAATGAGAACCTTCACTTTTTAATAAATCTATTTTTATAAAAAGAAAGTATGTAAAGCTCTGTGAGGAAATTGAGCAATTTTAATTTTCTTCTTTATTCTTAGTATTTTTTTAATATTTAGGAATAATCATGTATAACTAATGTAACTAGAAAAGAAAATATTATTTCAAAAAAGAAAAGCAACTTTGACAGGTAGAGATAACAGGAAGGTGTTTGTATCAGGGTCCTCTGGAGAAACAGAACCAGCAGGGTGTGTATTACTTATAAATATTTGTTTTAAGAAATTGGTTCACAAAATTATGGGGGCTGGTAAGTGCAAAATCTGCAGGGTGGGCCAGCAGGCTGGAAAGCCAGGGAAGAGCCGATATTATAGCTCGAGTCCAAAAGCAGTCTAGAGTCAGAATTTCATCTTCCTTGAAGAATAGCAGTAATTTTTCTCTTAAGATCTTCAACTTCCTGTGTAAGGCCTGCCTCCACATTGTGGAGGATAATCTGATTTACTCAAAGTCTACTAATTTAAATGTTCATCTCACCTGAAAAACACCTTTACAGCCCTTATGAATGAATGATTCCATTCACAGATTAATGGATTCATGGGTTAATGGGTTAGTGGGTTACCATGGCAATGGAACTGGTGGCTTAAACCCAACCCTGGTATTTAACCAAATATTTGGATACAAAGGCCTAACCAAATTGACACATAAAATTAACCATCACAGTGTTCCTCCCTCCTTTAGGCAACAACATCTGCAAAAGCACAGAGTTAGAATATACGGAGATGAGTTAGGGCGACTGTCAAAATGTATCAATGGCAAAAACTGCAATTACTTTTGCACCAATATAATAATGATAACAACACTTCTACCGCATTGGATAGGTGGCAGAGCCTTTGGAGGTTTGCGAGCAAAGAAGTCTAGTGTGACCAAAGCTGTCTTTCCGTTTGAAACACCAGGAGCCGCACCTGTAATAGAGCCGTACTTCATTAGCATCCTTGGATCAGTGTGTCTTCGGGCTCTAAATGGAAGGCTCCTCACAGTGTCCCTGGCACACTGTTTGTCCATTGCTCTCTCTCTGCATGTGATACAGTTCTCACTCTAACCCAGTGACACTTCTGATAAGAGGCCACATGATATAATGGGAAATGCTTAGAAATTAGAACTCAGGAGAACTTGGTTCACATTCTACTTCCAATAATCTTTTTTTTTTAAGAGATGGAGTCTTGCTCTGTCACCCCGGCTAGAGTGCAGTGGTGCAATTATAGCTCACTGCAGCCTGGAACTCCTGGGTTCAGGGGATCTTCCCACCTGAGCCTCCAAAGTAATTGGGATTATTGGTGAATGCCATTGCACCAGGCCCTACTTTCAAGAATCTTAAACATGTTGAATCTCAGTTTCCTCCTGAGGCAATGGGAATAATAATGTGGAAGACCAGACCAGAAGGACTAATCCAGGTTTGAATACTGGAGGATAGTTGAAGTGACCAGCTCACTGCCACAACAGAAACAAGCAAGGCACAAAGCACAGAGGAGTAAGGGCACAGGAAGCGGGTGGGGCTGTGGTGGCCCCCTCTGTTCCATACAGAGGGAAGTGAATTGCAGTGGTGTCAGCTGCCCACACAGGAGGAGGAAATTACCCAGTCACAAGCCTCAAAAAGTGATATGCCAAGGTCAGCCCCTGCCTGTTTGCAAAAGCCAATTGTTAGATTTGTAGGAATTTTACAAGGCTGACACCACAGAAATTGACAGACATTACAAATCAGGATCTTTTGTTTTTCTCAGAGAGACAGTTGTTAAACATTTACGAGCCCGTCCCTCAAGCTCTGTACCCAGTCTTCTGCAGACTGGGAGAGAGGCCACACTGGCACTCAGAGATCAACCCCTTTACATGAAATTCCTGTTGACACAGAGCCATGTTCTTGTTCTCACTGTATCTGTGTGCCTACAGGTGGCCTGACCATAGCCCATCACAACATATATCATGTGTGTGGGGGGAGTGTGTGTGTGTATACATGTGTGTGTGTGTGTGTGTGCATGTGAGTTAAATAATGCACAGAAAAATCTTTGGTCACGATTCCCGATACTATCCACATGAGCCTGTGACTGTTACGTGACTGAGCTATGTTAGAAAACAGCAAAAGGGCTAGATGAAGTTTCGGGTTAAACGACTCTCCCAGTTTGGACATGAAATACTGACCAGTCCCACAGCTCTGTTTAAACAGTGACTTCTCTCATGGAACATCTAATGGGATACACACTTTTTTTTGTTTGTTTTTGCGACAGAGCCTCGCTCTGTCACCCAGGAATGTGGCGCAATCTCGGCTCACTGCAACCTACACCTCCCAGGTTCAAGGGATTCTCCTGCCTCAGCTACTCCTGAGAAGCTGGGACTATAGACATATGTCACCATGCCCAGCTAATTTTTGTATTTTTAGTAGAGACGGGTTTCACCATGTTGGCCATACTGGCCTCAAACTCCTGACCTCAGTCAATCTGCCCGCTTCAGCCTCCCAAAGTGCTGAGATTACAGGCATGAGCCACTGCACCCAGCTGGGATAAATGCTTTCTGTAGAACTGGATTAGAAGTTATCCAACGAAAGAGTTCGATTCTGGTTCTTTAGAAAAGTGATCTGCAAACTCTTTGCTCCTACTCTCTAAAATAATGTTGAGAGCTATGCCCCTCACACAGTTCTAAGTTGACATCTAAAATTTTATTCAACATTATGTTTATTTTTTTTACTGACAAGAAACAAATCACATTAAATGATTTTTAAGTTAATTAAAATGGGAATGATCTTTTAAAATATATTTCATAATATAGTTTTTTAAAAATATGTTTTACTCCCTCATTTAATAAATCACACTGCTATGGACTGAATTTTATCCCCCCCAAAATTCCTGTGTTGAAGCCCTAACCACAAATATAACAGTATCTGGAGATGGGGCTTTTGGGAGCTAATTAGGCTTAAGTGAGGCTTAATGTCCTTATTAAAAGAGATCCCAGAGAGCTTGCTGGCTCTCTCTCTCCACCTTGTGGGGGCACAACAGGAAGGCAGCCATCTGCAAGCCAGGAAGAGGGCCCTCACCAGAACCTGATCCTACTAGCACCCTGATCTCAGACTTCCCAGCCTCCAGAATTGTGAGAAATAAATTCCTCTTGTTTATGTCATTGAGTCTATAAATTTTGTTATGGCAGCCTGAGCTAATTAGGACACACACAAAATCAGAGAATCCTAAGAATGTTTATCCCTGAGTGTTACCCTATGTATCTTGAAAATTGTAATAACTCCACCAAACATGCCAGTTGGATTTAAAAGAAACTATGTCCCCAACTCAGGATGTTGGGGTTTTGAATGCTGGCAGTGAAGCCTGGCAGCAGGCCAGCCTAGAGGGCCCGATGAGGCCTGCCAGGGAATGCTGAGTGCTGCCAGGCAGGTAGGACAGAGGGCATGCTGGGAAAGGAAATGCACTGCACAATAAGGAGTATTTTGAAGGAAGGAGAGGACATTAACAGGAATAAAAGCACCACCAATGGTTTCACCCCCAACACACACACACACACACACACACACACACACCCCGCCTGCCTGTTGCTCCCTTACCCCTGAGTTAGGGCCATTTCAGGAGAGAAATTGTCCTAAAAAACACCCAGAACTCATAACTGCCCTGAGCTGGATCAACAAGGAAATGCTGACTTGGCACACAGCTGCCCCAACTTGGTCTCTATGATTCTTCTAAGATTCAGGGGCACCAAGGCAGGAAGAGTCAGCAACACTTTCGTCTTCAAGAACACCACTGCTCTCACCCTGCTTTTGAATGTGAGTGCAGTTAGGTCTCCCCCATTACCTTTCCACTGGAAGGGAGTGCAAGCAGCAGCAAAGTATCCAAACAGCATTCAAGCTGGAGTCTGGCATTACTTAACACCTGTGTGACCTTGGGTGAGTGACTTAACCTCTCTGGATTCCAGCTTTCTTGGTTGTAGAATGGGAATAAACCACATTGATGTAAGCTCCTCCATGAATGCAGAAATTGGTTTGTCTATCTGGGTCACTGCTTATGTCTTTAGAGTTCTTCAACAGACACTTGTTGAAAGAATAAATGGATGAGCTGCGTACATAGCCTATGGTGGAAATGAAGATGAAATGAGGTTGCTAAGGTAAAATGCCTGGCACAGGAGAGGTAATAAGCATATCTTCATCCTCTCAGAGCCTCAGTTTGCTCATCTGTAAAATCAAAATTTTTAATACTATTAGGCATCTACTTTTCAGAGTAGATGTGGCTATCAAACAGAGAGTCACTGTGGCTATCAAAATGAGAAAATGAATTGGGAAGCACTTTGTGAAATCATAACTTTCAGGTCAGGGTAAGCATGGTGACTTTCATACTTTTTAAGAAGCGGAAGGACCCTATGTCTTATAAGGTAGATTGCTCCTGAAGTCCAGCAGAGGCAATAGAATGGATCAGGGTTGAAGGCAAAGTTGGGCTCCATGGCCACCACACTGGCAGTCCCTACCCCGCAATGACTCCTGAATTACCCTCAGCAAACTCAGATCTATAAGTGATGCTTTGGAGATCAATCTATAGAGACTGTGTCCGTATATTGGGCTGAGTCAGCTCAGACCCCAGTAATCCACATAATTCTTTTTCTACTTCCCTTCAAAGAAGCCATGCAGGGAAGTAGAGATGGACCAATGGGTTTAGGTTCATACACCCAGGGTGAAATTCTAACTGTTCCATCAAAACTGTGTGACTTAAAGCAATATACCTCTTGTGCCTCAGTTTTCTCATCTGTAAAATGGTTCTGGTAGTAGTACTCAGGGTTATTATGAAGATAATTCCATATATGCACAAAATGCCCTGGGCAGTGAACATAGGTGACCTCCATAACTAACTCCCTTGCCTCTCCTTTGTTCTGGAATGTTCAAGGGCACCATTTTTTCCAGGTGACTGGGTCCCAATCAATTCTGCCTACAAATCGTAACCATTGTTCACCCTGTTTAGACCAGTTTATGCCTGAGAACTACCCCACTGATGTATTACATGGGTCGGTTGAAGCTATGTCTACGCGAATAGAGTGGATGTAGCACTTTTAGCAGAAAAGGGTAGGTAAAGAGATCAATTCATAATTTTTTATTGGTCTGATTCAACCTGTGCAATTGAAAAATGGTATTATACCCAAAATTAGTATTGGCTGCTGTTTTTGAGTGTTTAGTAGGTACCAGGGTAAGTGTTTTACATACATCATTTTATGAACCATCTTAACAACTCTACATAGGACCAATTCTCTTCCCCATTGCACCTGGGAAAATTGGGACACTGAAACTAAAGCAGCTAGCCTGAAATCCACAGGCAGTAAGTGGAGAAGCATGACGTCAGATCCAGGCCTGCTTTAGTGCAGATTCTATGCCTGTGTGGTGTTGTTGGGGAAATATGTGTAATTTGCTCCAGCCCCTATGGCATTGGAATTCCTGTCTAATGTATAGGTCAATGACTGCTATTGGATTATGCTTCCTGGCATTCCTCTAGCAACTTCTATAGATTAATTGGCTTAAAAGAACCCTTTGAAGCATTTAAATTGAAAGAAAAAAATCTAAGTTTCTTCATTTTTTAGCCATATAATTATAACATGCTTCCTTAGTAGTTTAGTTATAAAAAATAATGTTGTCAATCTTTAGTTTGTTAATTGTTGCATGATTTGTCCCCAGCTACACAGAAGTGAGCAAAAATAATGATAATTATGTGTATTTTTTATTTAGAAGAAATTTTGAATGGAATCCCACTGTGAAGAACAGAGTAGATTTGCTCTATTTGAAAGACAAGGTATAGAGGGTCATCCCTTCCTCAACTAGCAGGTCCTAAGGCAACTCAGTGGTTTCTCTGGAACTTTTAGATACATCTTGGGACAGCCACAGGCCTGTGAAACCAGAAAGCCATTGAGTTTTTTCCATTAACTTGATAAATAATTTTCAGCACTGACTATGTCTGTGTGCTAAGCATTGTGTTAAATGGGAATGAAAGGTGGCATCCCTGCTCTCCTGAACCTGGGTGTCTAGAGAAGAAAGAGAAGATGCAGATGTGATCTATAGTCCTTTTCTCTTAATTTGTGGCTGATTAGGCACAGCAAAACATCCCTAGGGCACTTCTCTGAAAGAACTGAACAAGACTTGTCACTCAGAGTAGAATTGCCTCCCTGTAAGCTTCAAGAATGCTCTAAGGTCCTCTCCTCAAGAACTGATCTTGAAATGCATTGTGTGTGTTTGTGGTTCTTTGCAACCACAGGGTAGCCTTACTAATGAGGATCAATGTCTGTAAATTATTAATTACTTTTACATAGTTTCATTCTTATCTTTTATTTAAGTCAAATCACAGACATAAAATGAAAGAGAAAGAAAAGCCATGCAGTAAAAAATGTTAAGTCTTCCTGTTATGCTTCTTGTTTTGTAGAGGAAAATAAAAATAATCTAAATGTCTTTTCATTAAGATGTTCCAGTGCATTCTCTGTATAATGTTAATTGTCTAACGACATTAGCACCGTATGCTGTTTAATAATCTCTCACCATTAGCTGGAAAAGCACTTTAACATCCATTATTATATCCTTTGGGGCTCACAATAGTTCTGTGAGTGAAGCAATCAGGTAGTGCCTTATTTTACAACCATTGAAACTCAGGGTCAGATTAAACTATGTGCCCAGGATCACATGTTGCAAATAATATGGGTTTTAAAAACACAACATTGCCCGTTTAGTCCTGGAATTCTACTTACCAGCACTGGGCCATAGGGAAATTCTACTTACCAGCTCTGAGCCATACTTTTGCAGCCTACAATTCCTTCATAAATAGTAGACAAGCAACCAGTCCTTATTATAGGCCAGGCACTGTTATAAATTCCCTATATGTTTATTCACTTAACCTTGACAATGTTATTATTATTAATGTTTTACAGATGCAGAGATTAAAGCTTCTATAGGGAATTAAAACAACTTCTCTGAGGTCATGTTGCCAGTGTGTGATGGAACAAGATGAGAATTTGGCTGTGGCACTTAAAGTCTGTGATATTAATCCTCACACTACAGTCAGGACAATATAATAAGGAAAACATACATTGGGACTCATGATGGTGCCAGTCAGAATAGTAACAAACATCCCTAAAATCTCAGTAACTTAAAACAGTAAACATTTATTTTTCATTCACACTTTATGTCCATTACAGGAAGGGGGTGATAGGAGGATATCACTACATTTCATTCTGATTCAAGGACCCTGGTTAAGAAGGCTTCATCAGGAGCTCCTTAACTCATGATGGTGGATACAGGAGAGAAAGATTTTTTAAAGAGTATGGTTGATCACGGTCTTAAAGCTTATGCCCAAAAGTGACACATATTACTTCTGTTCATATTTCATTGGTCAAAAACATCAATATGCAGACAAACATTGCATGTTTGCACTTATTTGCAGAATCTAAAAATCAAAACAATCGAACTCATGGACATAGACAGTAGAAGGATGGCTACTAGAGGCTGGGAAGGGTAGTGGAGAGTTAGGAGGCAGGTGAGGATGGTTAATGGGTACAAAAAATAGAAAAAATAAGTAAAACCTATTATTTAATAGCACAATGGAGCGACTATAGTCAATAATAACTTAATTGTACATTTTTAAATAACTAAAAGGGTGTAATTGGATTGTTTGTAACTTAAAGGACAAAAGCTTGAGGGAATGGATACCCCATTCTCCATGATGTGATTATTTCACATTGCATGCCTGTATCAAAACATCTCATGTACCCCATAAATATATACACCTATTATGTAGTCGCAAAAATTAAAAAATTTAAAAAGTATGCAGAGAGGACAATCCTACTATACACTTGAATAACATAGTAGTGGTCATGGCTGTGCATAGCACAAATGACCCCTCTTAATGACCTGCCGCACAGAAGCTCATTGGGAAAGTGCATCAGAGGCTGATGTGCTCCTTTCAAAGGCTGGATGCCATTTCTTTTCTTGCCTTGTCAATTTTTTAAAAATAGCTCCTACAGTTTTCATTGTCAGTAGATATAAAGTACCATATACTTTTTAACTTAAAAGTTAAAACAAAGACCCAGAAACCAGGAACTTCACCAAGATCAAGAAAAACCTCATCCTTTAGTTACAAGAATTTCTCCTAATGTTCACAGATTGCCCTTCTAATGTCTAATTTATTTTAATATTTCCAAATCCTCAATCCAATTCAACTTTATTGTGTAAATAGCTTTGCATTACCTTACAACTTAAGAACAGAGACTGCAAAGATTCAATTGAGTACATGGAATCATTCATTCATTCTTTCTTTCTTTCTTTAAAAAAAGGACACTGCATGTCTTAAGTCCTACTGTATAAAAGGCAGGATGCTCCAGGCGGTGAGAAATATAAGGCTGACTCAGGCAGGAATAATGCCTTCAAGGGCCTTATACTCTTTATCAAAAAGCTTCAATCTATAGGAACATTAATAGAAAGTATTGGACACCCATGCATCTACCTACTCAATAAACACCTACTGAGTGTTAACCAAGTGCCAGATACAGTAAATCTTAAGAGGGGAATATAAAGATTAGTCATTCAAAGTCCCCAGTCTCAATTAGCTTAAAGGAGACAGATTATTATAACACAGCACCCTAATTATTGCTCACCCAAGATGCAATGAGAACACAGGGAAAGGTACATAAGTCAGACTTAGAAATCAGGGCAGCTTACTGGCCAGAGTTACACCAAGCTTCACTCTAAAAGATGGAGTAGAAGCTCTTCCATTGAATGAGGTAATGGACATTCCAGACCAAGGGAGCACCATGGTCCCAGAGAGGAAAGAAGGAACACAAGGTTTAGACAATGACTTCTTGTTTGGATGGCTGGAGTCTAATGTGTGCATGAAAAATGAGAGGAATAATTAAGGTACAGGACAGATCATGAGGAATGTTGTGTGCCAGATTAGGAATTTTCCATTGTATCTTACAGACTAGTGGTATCTAAATATTTTTATCCCCTATTTTTATCAAAAAAATTATATGAAGAGATGCATGTATAATAAAATTATATTTATCTATTCTATTAATTATATTCATGTACTTAAAAACATATACCATAAAATATACATAATATAGGGATTTTAAAGGATAATGAGAAAATAAAAATACTTTAAAATATTTTAATATAATTACAGTAGAAGACTTTTCTGCTTTCACCATTTATTAAAGAGCAGTGGGTTTATACATAATTTTTAAAAAATGTTTAATAGTTTGTGATATAGTAATGTAAAGGTCAGTTCCAAATTCAATTTATTTCTATGCTTAGCTTTAGTGGCCATCACAGCTAAACATATATTTTATAAATGTTTTCAAACCTCATAAATGGGTTTAAGCCCTTATAAATGGGTTCAGACCTCACCAGAAATCTTCATTTAGATGATATTTAAACATTAGTAAATGTGAAGCTCTAAGAATTTTGATAGATGATATAACATACCTTTGGTTTTACAACAAAATTCTTATAAATATGGAAACATTTTCAAACTTTCATTCTCAAAATGCTTTCTTCAAAGCATCACTTTCTGTAAAGTTCAGTTACTTTCTTGGTCATTCTTAAGTCATTGTCTTGAGTTGGAAGAAACAAATTAAACAAGTTTGTGTGTTTTTTCAAATATATGCTGGAAGGAATATTAATGGCAACTCAACATCACAAAAAAATCAGCAAATTTGGAACACCTTTTTTTGTCAAAGACAAATGAATGCCTTACTTTTAAATCTGACAACTATTTTAAGCATTTTGAAGTGACATAATCATTGCATTTTGTGGGCAATGAAAATTTTTCTAGTAATTCTATTACAAAGTATTATATTCTACCATTTTATGTTCTGCATAAATGACATCATTTAATCATAAACTAAAATTGTTCAAAATACTCTGAAAGAAAGAATATTCATGACTATAGAAGATCATCCAGCGGTAGAAATTCTCCTTTTTTCTCAAGATTTCTCCTCTATATTTACAGTCAGAGGATGACCAGACATGTATCCTGTAAGTTTCCAACATCAATCTATATATCAAATGTTGGTAAAGCTTTTCAACATAAGCAACAAAAGCTGTGAATGGAAATTCTAACATTTTCTTCCTGCATCTCAATGGATAACCCAGCTCAGCCCTGGGACATAAACACTCTATTTCAGAGAGCACAGCTCTAAAGAGTAGATCAGAAAAGAGTGATGGGGTAATGAGGTCACATTTGTGTTTAGAAGGAGTAACTGGAAACCATGACAGTATGAGCTGGAAGGAGGTGAGGCTGAGGCAGGGATCCCAGACGAAGGCATGATGGTTGTTTGAATTAAGTCACAGAAGGGATAGAAAGAAGGAAACAATTAACATTTTGGTTGAAAATGGAATGTGTAATGAAGTATGAAATCAATAATCTATCACAAGTTAACGTACTGTTGGGTAGAAAAAGATGCTGGTGCCATTCCCTGAGACAGAGGTTACACAGTAGGTTTTGGATGAAGGTTTCAAAGAGCCCTTAAAAGTACAGATAAAAGGCTAAGGTGTTCAGAGAATCCTTCCAGTTATTAAAGAACCCAAGAAGCCTTCGTGGAAGAGGTGACATTGAAAGGGCAGAGCCAAGGATGCCCACTGTGGTCTAATGCATGTGTCTCTCCATTTATCTATGTTAACAGGTATGTGCGGTCAAGGACAAAACACGATGTTGACATGAGGATTGGAATCCACTCAGGCTCGGTGCTGTGTGGTGTTTTGGGACTAAGGAAGTGGCAATTTGATGTCTGGTCTTGGGATGTGGACATTGCAAACAAACTCGAATCTGGAGGAATCCCTGGGTAAGCCAAAGCAAAGCCCTTTTCATGCTTAACCCTTGTCATTTGCTCATTTTGTGACATGGGTTTTCTGTGTGCAGAAATTCAAGGTTAAATCTCGGAAGCAATTATTTGGGAGGAGACCAGATATTGAAACATCATACAACTATTAACTTCCAAAATAAAGTAAAATGCGTTAGAGGCAACAAGGATATAGAATAGCACTGAGGTGTTCAGGTCTCTGCCCTGCATAGCATTGGTTATTAGACTTGGCTGCACATTGGAATCTCCAAAGGAACATTTTAAAAATGCTATTGTCCAGACCCCATGCCAGTTTATTTAAAGAATAATCTGTACAGAATCTATTTTAAGTTCTTAAATTAATTCTAATGGGCAGCCAGGATTAAGACCTACTGACTTTTCATACACGACCTAGGACTCAATGAGGAAATTTAGGCTCTCCCTTAAAAATTCAACTTTTCAAATATGGCTGTTAAGATTGGGTAACATAGGATTCGTAAAGGTGCTAGTGGTCTGCAAAGTCCACTGCAACTAAGGTAAGTCTTGAAAAGTTGTATCAAGATTCTGTTTACATGGATTGGACCTAATAAGATCTCAAACATATTTGAGCCAGTATGATAATCTGCAGCACCTCTTTCTTAAGGATGATGGATGGATGGATGGATGGATGGATGGATGGATGGACAGAGGGACAGATACATACATACATACATACATACATACATACATACATACATAGAATAATAGACAGAGAGAGATACTGCACTTACATATATTCCTCTCCCTACCCCCTAGACCTGCCTTTGGAGTCATAGATTTCTCTGGTATGTGCCATCATTCCTTGAAAATTATATTTAATATCGAGTAGTATGTTATCATGGGGGAAAAAGACAACAAGAGGTGAAATCAGAGTAACTAGGATTCCCATTCTGCTCCATGCTAAACTCTGTTATCTTCAGCAAGTTATGCAAAGCATGCAGAGCACAGCACCTGGCATGTGATTTTAGTGTGAACTTGGCTTGCATCACTCTATCTTTGTGATCTCAGGCCAGTGCTTAATTTCCAAGTCTAACTTTCTTCACTGCAGAAAGAGAAATAATAGTACTTATGATTTGCTGCCTTGTGAACTTATTTTTGTCCTCCATGGGAGTTTCTCATCTGCTAAATGGGCATAATTCACCTCACAGATCTCCTCTGAAGATTATCTCAGGCAATGGGTATGAAGCACTTTGTACACTGTGCAGGGACAGCCCCAGGTCAGTTACTATTCTTATGGGGATCCTTCATTCTCTGTGCTGTGTCACGGCTGTTTGCCAGACAGGTTTAGAACTGAGGAAGGCCTGATGTGTTACTGCTGTGTTTCTTAAATCTTTCCATTCTTTAGGATTTTCCCACAAGTAACTACCTGCTGAATTTAAACACACCAGATAGCCAATTCATCTATGTTTCCAGGCCTGTATCTTAAAAGCATCACCAAATAGAGAATTGCCCATATACTCAATAGATTCCTTTTACAAACCTTAGAATACACTTTGGAGGTTTGTAAGATACTACTTTGATATCTGGAAGCTAGTTTAGCTATTGTTCTCAATAACATTAAGAAACAGAAGAGTGACCAAGTTTAAATCATCACATCACCATGGAATACTATGAAGCCATAAAAAGGAATGAAATCATGTCCTTTGCAGCAACATGAGTGTAGTTGCAAGAAATTATCTTAAGTGAAATAATGCAGAAACAGAAAACCAAATACCACATGTTCTCACTTACAAGTGGGAGCTAAACATTGAGTACATATGGATATAAAGACAAGAACAGACACTGGGGCTTGCTAGAGGGAGAAGCAGAGAATGGATCCAGGGACGAGAAACTACATATTGGGTACTATGTTCACTACCTGTGTGAGGGTTCCGTCTTACCCCAAACCTCAGCATCATGAAATATACTTTGTAACAAACCTGCACATATACTGACTGATTCTAAAATGAAAGTTGAAAAGAAATGAATAAAATAACTTTTAAAAAGAAAAAGAAAAGTGACTGAGTTTAAATCATCTTTCACACTCTTATTTTTAATATCATGAGTCATGAGTCTGAACCGTGGGTTTACTACTTACGAGTTATGAAGGTTGGAAGATTGTGGCAAGTACTTTATGCCCTGCCCAGTTTCTTCACTGTAATTTTGAACTGAAAACATCAGCTTTAAAAATGCAGTTTCAAATGTGATTATGCACTTAGTCTAGATAAAGCACTCAGTCTAGTCTTCTATATAGTATCCAGCTCTGCTTAGCCATGGGATGTTGTCAATGTGCAAAATGCAGGAATGTCAAAACAGGTCTCCAAACTCACCATGGTTTGATCTTGTTTTGACTTATATTTTTCCGCTTTTTTATTGTCTTCTTTAACACCTCTGAGCCTTGGGTTTCTAGAACAATGGTTCTCAAACTTTAGCACTGGAATCACCTGAGGGCTTATTAAACCATAGATTGCTGGGCCCCACCCGCAGAGTTTCTGGTCCAATGTGCCTGGCATAGAATTCAAGATGATGCCTTTCTAACAATTTCCTGGTAGGAACTGCTGGCCTTAGTACCACACCATGAAGATCACCATTTCTGAGCTTGTGTTAAATGAGATAATGCATACAAAGTCCTTTGCCCTGTACTTGGTAAATATTAACTGTGGTTGTTGTAGTAGTGGTTACCATATAATACAGTTGCAGGGTGGTAGAGAGGCCCTGAAAGTAAAAGTTCTTGTCTCAATCCAGCACTGCCACTAACCACTAATATGCTTTGGGGCCAAATACATACTTGTGACTTCTAGGCCAGTTTCAGCATCTCCAAAGTGAGGCAAAGAAATGTCTGTCACTTATGGTTGTTGGAAGAATGGAAATTACATGAGATAATCCATGGAGCATAAGTACTACCCTTGGCTACTAGATAACATTTATACAAAGCAAGCTACACAATTGTTAGATCTTATTTACTATCATGACTACTTTTACTATATCCTAGCATTAAAAATTATCAGAAAATGTCAAGTTTACTTGACACTCAACACATGAGAGTATTGCCTGAAAACTGACACATCTCCTTAGAAAGAAATGCAATCTACAGAACTTCATCTGCAAATGCCTTACCCCAAAGCTCAAGTTAGTAGCAAGGATGAAAAGAAACATCTAAAACCCAGTTTCTATCAAAACATTTAAGTGTATATTGATTAGCACTTCAGCAGAAGAATCAGTGAAGACAACAATCTCTTTCACGAGCAAAAACATAACATTGATTTAATACATGGAAATATTAGTCCCCCTGCATACTGACAGCAGAATAATAAATGTAGAATAATAATAAATGTAGAATCCAGAGAAAATGCTAAATGGGGGTTGATATTTAACTTAATTATCTTAAAAGAAAATCAACCATTGTACTTTATAAAACCCTCCCACCAGGTTCATTTTGCCTAGAAGAAAAGATAAGCTTACAGTCTTAACTCTGAGCTTGATCTGAGAAAGCAGATGGGGACTTCCCTTTCATGGAAGGTCAAACAATCTGTTACTCTCCCAGGGAAAAATTATTGAGTTCATATATATGAACAAAATACATCTTGGGAATATTTTGTACTTATTCAGGACATTTCTCAAGAGAGTGCAAACATCTTTCACACACTTATTTTAACATATTGCACTTGAAATCAATCAAGATATTTATTTGGAAGATGTGGAGAACATGCCTTAAATTATCAGAAATGATTTGTTTGTAGTTTCTGTTTTTTCACATGTTATTTGCAATGAACTATTCTTTCTATAAGGAGGGATTTAGCAGAATGGGTTAGAAGAATGAGAAGGAGTAGCAGAGCTAATACTAAAAGTAAACTGCATATTATTTAATTAATGAATGTATTTATTTTTTCTAAGACAGGGTCTCACTTTGTCATCCAGGCTAGAGTGTAGTGGCATGATCTCGGGTTCACTGTAGCCTGAACCTCCTGAGCTTAAGCAATCCCCCTACCTCAGCCTCCCAAATAGTTGGGACTACAGGTGCACACCACCACGCCCAGCTAACTTTTGTACTTTTTTTGTAGAGACAGTATTTTGTCATGTTGCCCAGGCTGGTCTCAAACTCCAGAGGTCCAGTGATCTACCTGTCTCAGCTTCCTCAGCGTGAGCCACTACAATGAGTTTTAAAAAGCCACTCTAAATTTTTTTTAAAAATGTCTCTGTTTACTTGGATATATTGTTCTTAGCATTACAAAAGCCAAGCAAAATATTGAGCATTCTTTCATTCAAAGGAATACTAAGGTAAATTTAGGGAAATGACTTCTGAGCTGAATTGGACAGTAGGAAATTGTTAGCAAGCATCAAATAGCACATTGAATTTGGAGAATTGCCAATTACTTGAATAGCTGGAGAGAGCATAAAGGAGCTATATTAGAAGAGTGTCAGAAAATGAGCTTTGAAGTGACAGAGCCAGAGAATGAAAGCTTAGAGGTCTTATTCAGAAGGCCTGACAATTGTCTTCTATAAGCCTTGAGGAGGCATGGAATACCCAACAGTAATATTATTACAATGGCATTTTTTAGAATACTCTTAACAACTTTCATATTTGCTTTTATACTGTATATACTGTACCATGCACTGTTTTGACTACCTTACACAAATCAACTTGTAGAATAATCATAATGATTGTAAGAGATATGTACTATTATTTTTCCCATATTATGGGGAAGAAGATAGACTGATAGAAAGGCTAAGTAATTTGCCCAAGATCTCTCAGCTGGCAAGTGGCAGAGCTAGGGTTTGAATACAGGAGATCTAGCAACAAAGTCTGTGTTCATAACCACCTTACCTTGCTAGTCTACCCAGACCACATTATAACACAATAAGTAGTCTGATTGAATTAGACAGTTATGAGGACAGAGAAATTCTTCCCCAGAAGAATTTACCATGTGAAATTTCCATGAATCAAGTGTGATCCTTAAGGCCCTGATATCATATGCTATTTTTCTAAAAAAGAAGCCTGAGTCATGAGCTATAGTGGCTGACAATTGTGCAGCCGTGAGTCACTTCACTTGTGAGTGAGCCCAGCCAGCTGCCAGCCTGTACGTGTCCACAGCTTTGTTCTTTGTTCCTTATAATATACACGTTATAGGGAAAATTATACCCTACAGCGGTTTTCCCAAAGGACACTCACTGTATCCCTATGGACTTATCAGAACTGCCCTTGAGAAGCATATAGACAAGTTGGAGAAACAAGATACAAATACATGAAGGTTGAAATGATAGAAAAGCTTCCAAGACAACGAAAGAACTGTTTTTGCATGGTGATCTGGACAATAATTGCCACTGGGGTTCAGAAATATTTGCAGCACTTGTTTTTCTAATCAACACCACTGGAAAAAACACTGACTTGTAAAGTTTGCTGAGATCAGGCTGACAATCATAAGAAAAGCCAAAAGATGTGCTAGGTGTCGCACAGAAGGACCGTATTTGATCAGAGGTAGCAATGTGTCTTGGGTTGATGTCAGTGATACTGCACTCATGAATTTATGCTTCTATTTTCTTATATTCTTTCTACTTTTTAGGAAGACAAGTATTGTCCTTGAGGACATGTCTTAATAGTACCCATGTGCAGCCCTGATGTTGGCTTTGTACTGGACAAAAAAGTAAATAGCCTTTGCAGGCAACATCAGGAGTGTGTAATGACCCATGCCTTCTACACACAGGAGGATTCACATTTCCAAAGCCACGCTGGACTGTCTCAACGGTGACTATAACGTGGAAGAGGGTCATGGTAAAGAGAGGAATGAATTCCTGAGGAAGCATAATATAGAGACTTATTTAATTAAGCAGCCTGAGGACAGTCTGCTGTCCTTGCCTGAAGATATTGTTAAGGAGTCAGTGAGCTCCTCAGACAGGAGAAACAGTGGGGCCACGTTCACTGAAGGATCCTGGAGCCCTGAACTGCCCTTCGATAACATCGTGGGGAAACAGAATGTAAGTCCTCTCTTCCTCCTTCTGCTTGACTATGAATGCATGCTTGTGTGCATCTCCAATCCAGACGCCTCAGAGAAAACTGATTCATCTTTAACCTTTTCTCCAGTGAGCACCATAATTGCAAATGATCAAACTATCTCTGCATCTCCTCAGGACAGAATTAACCTCTGTTTGCAATTCCAGGAAATGCCAGAAATGCCAGAGGTTCCTAACACCCTCTCCTTTTTTTTTTTTTTTTGTAACCTAGCTAAAAATAAATATTATGTGAAGCTGAATTGTAATTTTACCAAAAAAACCACACTCATGTTGGAAAAGATAAACTCTCTGTTATTAAACTAAAGGGGAGGGTAAGTACACGAGAATGCCCCTTTTCAGTAGCTGGCCATCATCAGTTCTGCGTCACCCTCTGAGAGTCAAAATCTAGAGAGCACTGCTGATTTGGAAATAGGAAAACAGCACCAAGTGATGCCCAGAATTAGGGAGTTCAGGAGAAGCATGTAATTTCAAAGCCACCCACATGATTCTATGTTTACATAGCATGGATTTGCATCTTATATGAAGGATGGGGCTACAAAGTCAGTACGTAAGGAGTAGATCATCAATAACCAAAATTATTTTTATATTATTTATTCAAATGTTGAAGTCACATTAAACCCAATGGGATGCTCAGACTCCAAGAGGCACTAGATAACTGAGGTTGAGCCAGGTCAAGAACCAAAGTGGACACAGAGATTCTGTTCTTTCAGAATGCTTGCTCAGAGTCGGGCAAAATTACCTGCCCTAATGTGGATTTTCTCTTTAACCTCTTTAGATACAGCATATTTAGTTGAATTCATGTAAGTTCAATGGTGTGATGGTACCATATATTTTTAGAGAAAGAAATAATAATAGCCAATGTATAACACTTATCTAACAGTTATCTGACAGTTTCTGATAAGATCCTCAACCAAGCAGAAGCTGAGAGTTCTATGAAGTACCCAACCAATAGTGTCTGGAGCTTCATGAAGACATATAAGGGTTAATTTTTAAATTCCATAGATTTTTAAATTCCAGAGACTTGAATATTTCTCATTAACTTGTAGATAAGAAAAATATGTCTGCCTGAAAGATTTTAAGATAGAAAAGGTTAAAATGCTGAAAGTCTCCCCTCTTTCTTCTGCATTTGAAAGTTTGATGGCGCACTCTGAGGCTAGGCTGTCTTTGGTTTCTTTCTGGATCCGTAGGGGAGGAACTATGAGAAAATGCATGGGCCAGATTCCACTTGGAAAAGCTGCAGGTTGAACCTAGTCTGCGTGCCCTTGCAAGAGTTGACCCTTAGGTCTTAGACTGCTCTTCTGTGAGTGTTTAATTTGCCCCCAAAATTATTATGCCTACACAAGTCATAACTGATTGCAATGCCTAGGTTCTTTCCATCTCTGAGTTCGTGTGCATGGTACAGTTTGTTATTTCATAAAATAATGGTGTTATATATTTCCTGGAGTGGGTGCATGACCAGCCGACAGTGCCTTCTCTGCTGCTTTTGTATATTGTTAGCTCGGGTCTGAATGCTGATTATTTAAAGAGAAAGAAATGCATGCCTCACCCTGAATACCTTAGTAATTCTGTATAAAGTTCTCTGTCTCAGTTTTAGTTTTTGTTTCGTCTTTTTTTTTTACTCTTGGAAAACCTCTCTCCATTTAAGCTGATTGTGGGAATTGAGATAATTCCTTCATGTTCTAATCTCAATGGTACCTGAACTTGCTGCCAATAATTGAGAGCCAAGAAGAGAGGTGGAGGTGCTTGGTTTTATTCCATAGTTGATTGATCTGGTTAAATCATATAGGAATGCTTGAAATATTTATTTGCTGATTTCCTAAAGATATTTCCTGATGTCACCAAATACTTATTATAAAAGATGTCATTATTATCTAGAGATTGATATTCTTGTTTAACCATACATTTTTTATGATGCCCAAGTTTTGCCTGGATGTAACCCATCTGCGCCGTCTTCAGCATGAATAATCTGAATTCATTTTGTTGTCTTCAGACTAAAGAGCCAGTGAATGTGTGCTGATATTCATGAATAACCATGTGCCACTAATAATATTTTGGAAATTACTGAGCCAATTAAAACAGTCACAAGTATTCAGTGTTTGTACTTATGCTTAACTCTAGAAGTCAGTGAGCCATATGTGCAATTCAGAGACATAATTTGTCCCTGGAAGAGATCAAGAGTGGTCTGGCTGAGCCTATGCTGTGCCAAAACACCCAGTCAATTCCACGGAAGCCCCAACCATCTGAGTGTTTGCATAACACAGATAAAGTATACTAATGCTTCACTGGGGGTATTCCAGCTAAATTGGCCAGATGTTTTGGCTGCTATTGATTCATAATGTGTGCTTAGAAATATTTTTAATGGCATCAGATTGCTGTGTCATATTCTGGGCTATGCAGACAGCAGATGTTCAGATAGTTACATCCTCATGTATTCATTCATTCAATAAGGATTAATTGAGCATCTATCACATGCCAACTACTGCTAGTTAAAAAAAAAAAAGGAG
This sequence comes from Aotus nancymaae, assembly GCF_030222135.1. Lineage (NCBI taxonomy): Eukaryota > Metazoa > Chordata > Mammalia > Primates > Aotidae > Aotus > Aotus nancymaae. Next base: position 79,179,190 of record NW_026988450.1, on the reverse strand, counting down.
GGATGGTGAAAAATCACTTTAGAGACAAAGTCAGCCAGTAGTTTATATTCTTAATGAAGATAGAAATTACATCCGTTTTACTTACCACAATTTAGCCCACAATTAGAACAATACCTGGTAAATCACAGGGCTTGATGAAAGTTTGTTGAATGAGTGAATTAAATGATAGATATGGGTAGTGAGGGAAAGGAACCAGTCAAGTTTGAATTCCAGATTGTTTGCTTGGGTGCCTGAGCGGATGATAGCACTCGCAGCTGAAATAAGCAGTACTGATATAGTACTGGAAACAAATGCTTGTGCGGGGAAGACCAGGAATTCTCTTTGGGATGTGTTGAGCTTGAGATGCCTAGGAAAAATCCAGGGAGAGTGATCACACATTTGTGAACCTTGGGCATAAAGAACTGTGCAAGAGATGTGGATTTGATTTTAATAGTCACCAGAATTTTGGTGTTAGTAGAAGACATGGCAGTGAAAGATATCACTGTTGAGAATCTGTAAAATTAAGTAACAAGAAGGCACAAGCAGATCTTGAGGAACACTGATTGGAAGGTGAAAGAGAGTCAGTAGTGCTTGACAGAGAAGAAGCAGTCAAAGTGGTCAGAGAGAACTAGAGGATGTGGTGGCAGGGAAGCCTAGAGAGTATGGCATTTTGAGAAGGAAGGGGCCATCAGCAAAGTCAAATGGAAACAAGAGGCCCAGGAAGATGAAGACTGAAAACTTCCTATTGGAATTGGATTGAAGGACATCACAGGCAAGAGGCAGATCTGGCAAGATGGTAGAGTCAGAAGCCAGGTCATCATAATTGGTAAGAGGTGGCTCTGGGTTTCCAAGATCTCCAATTCCATCCCTGTTCTTTTCCCTCTACCCATTTCCGTAGTTTGTAAATGGCTTGCAGGAGCAATGAAAATCACTAATAATTATCTCTGGCCCCTTATGTGACTCTTCTAGTTTGTGTCTGCCTGACCACACGCCCTTGGTTTTGATTCTGTGTCTTCTCTGCCCCTAAATCTGTATCCATTTGGGTTAAAGTTACTGATTTGGCCCCGCTCTGGTATCTAAGTGTTGCTCTTGGACATCCTGAGCACCCACACCTTTTTAATCTCTGCCCTCTGACAGGTGCAGATGCTCTGCCTCTTAATTTGATGGCTTAGTTTCCCGAACCCTGACTCAGCTCCTAGTGAGACTCCTCATGCCTTGAGTTTCCAGGTGAAATGAAAGTAAGAAAACTGGAAGGCAAGAAGTTTATGATCACAGGTGGACTATTGGAACTTAAGATATAAAAAGTAGAAGCAGATGGTTGAAGTAGACCAAACGTGAAAAATTTCACACCTAGGGGAGACTATCCGTGAAGTTCAAGGCTAGATTGTTAAATGAGTTATTAATATGGACATTGAATCTCTCAGTGTAAAAACAACATTGGAAATGAAAGGAAGATAAGAACAGGATCCTTATCATAAAGATTATAATTTTCCTTTTCTGCTGCATGCTCTAGGTAAAATCTATGTCTGGGTCTGAGCTCTTGTTCATTCTGTTAAATAACAGATACTCAAGTGTGCTAAATACTGAGGATCCAGTAATAAATCTCTGTCCTCCAGGAGCTTATATTTCTTTTTCTTTCTTTCTTTCTTTCTTTTTTTTTTTGACAGAGTTTCACTCTGTCATGGTGCATGGTGGAGTGCATGGTGTGATCTCGGCTCACTGCACCCTCAGCCTCCTGGGTTCAAGCGATTCTCCCGCCTCAGTCTCCTGAGTAGCTGAGATTACAGGCATACCCCACCGCCCCTGGCTAATTTTTGTACTTTTAGTAGAGATGCGGTTTCACCATGTTAGCCAGGCTAAGTCACGAACTCCTGACTTCAAATGATCCACCTGCCTCGGACTCCCAAAGTGCTGGGATTACAGGTGTTAGCCACTGCACCCGGCCCAGGAGCTTACATTTCAAAGAAGTGAGGATTGCAGACAATCAAAACATATAAGTGTAATGAAGGAAATAGATATGACCAGGGAGCATACAGAATACAGAAGGGATTGTCAGAGAAAGCCTCTCTAAAGATTTACTGAGTGCTAAGAGGACCCTGCATGCAAATAAGCAGGAAAAGAGCATCCTAAAGTAGAGAAGAGTTTAGTGTGTTACAACAGCAAAAAGGCACAAGTGGCTAGAGCATAATGAGCAGGGGAAAAGGGATAACAGGTGGAGCCGAAGGGGCTGGGACCTCCATCCTGCAACCCTTGTTGATGTATTTTATTACAAGGGAAGCGATAGAAAGATTATAAGTGGGGCAGTGATATGATCTAAATTCGATTTTTAAGGGATCACTTTGGCTGTCTGTGAAGAATGGACTGTCGGGGTAAGAGTAGACTTAGCAGAAAAAAAAAACATCTTAGACTTCAGATTTTCAAGAAGATACCAAAGGTTTTTATGTAGCTATAAAATATATTGTGTGAAGGATATTAATCATTTTAACTGGATTTTTATGACAAGTGATATGCCAAGAGAACTGAGGCCACTCTTTTAGAAGCAAGGTCCCTTTTCAGAGCCTGGGATTTGTTTCCGTACATTGTGGAATCATCTTCATCCCATCCATCCCTTTCACATTTATTACAGCCTGAGAATCCAGGCATGTTTCTGTTACTCCCCTAGGCCTTTTAAAAGACTCGCATGGGGAAAAGTACACGACTGGTACCTCCACTGTATAATTTTGTCATTTCTACACAATAGACTGATTTGGGGCATTTTGGCTATCTTGAAATTAACATGTTTCCCAGGAGGATTATAAACAGATGGAATGTCTATCTCCATGTAACAAATGGAAAGCAAATACACTTCATTGCCTGGAACATAGATAAATATCCACAAGGTCACCAACACTGACAAGAGTAGAGAGCTCTGGGACAGGTAGCATTTTGGGAGTGGTGTGCACATTGTTTTCACTTAATTCTCACACCAGCCTTACAGAGTAAGTGTAATCTGCCTACATCACAAATGGGAAAATCGAGATTCAGAAAGAATTAATTCCCTAATTCCCTAAAGGACACGTAGCAGGTAAATAACAGAGATGGAATTAGAGTCCGAAATGCCTAACTCCAAAAGCCCCATGCTTTCCATCAGATCACACTGCTTCCCTCTTTGTGGCCTGAAGATATATGCTGGGTGTCCACCTTCCACCTTGTTTTCAGGTCATCTGTCAGTCTCAGAAGGTGAGTGAGTATTTGTGTGGTATGTGTGTGAATATGTTTGTAGTATGGTGTGTGATATGTGTATATGTATGTGGTGTGTGGATGTGTTTTATGTATATGTATGTGTGTAGTGTGCATGTATATGTGTGTGGTATGCATGTGGTATATGTGTGTAGTGTTTAAATGTGTATGTATTATGTATGTTTGGTGTGTATGTGTATGTAGTGTGACATGTGTGTGGTATGGTGCATGTGTGTATATGTGTATGTATGTGTGATGTGTATGTATATGTTGCATATGTATGTGATGTATGTGTATGATGTGTGTATATGTGTATGTGGGGCATGTGTAAGTGGTGTGTATATATGTGTAGTGTGTATATGTGTGTGGTGTGTATATACATGTGTAAAGCTCTCTACTCCTGTCAGTGTTGGTGACCTTGTGGATATTTATCTACATTCCAGTCAATGAAGTGTGTTGGCTTTCCATGTGTGGCTATATGTGTGTGTTGGGTGCAAGTATATGTCTGTGTGGTAGGCACGTGGTGTGTGTGTGGTGTACATATGTATGTGTATGTACGTGTGTTATGTGTATATAGGAATGATATGCATGTAATATATGTGCATGTTATATATGTGTGTGATGTGTGTATATGTGTATGTTGGTATGATGTGGTATGTGTGTAGTGTGTATATGTGTGGTATATGTGTATGTATGTGTGGGGTGTGTATGTGTGTGTACATGTATTCACCCGCTTATATATATGGATCACTTGCTCACCAGGGCTATTTCGAAATTTTATATGAAAGCATCAGGAAATGATCAGATTCCACTCCAGCTAAATTTTGGAAATTCTATCCAACCAAGAAAGATCTCATTGCCTATGTGTCCTGGCGTGATAATTGTTTGCATGAAAAAAGGCAACACCAGGCAGCCTCTCACATATGTCTAGCAGTAAAACAAACAACCATTCAATTTAGTCCCACCTGTGTTGGCAAATGTTGAGACCAGAAGAAAAGGAAATGTGAGAGAGTGGAGGCTGCCTGGGCTGGCAAGTATGATAAAAGAATATATTTAGGTTATTATATCTCCACCAATTCCACCTGGGACTTTTCTTAGATCCTGTTCTCTGTATTTTCTAGAAGAAAAGGAAGAATTCTCAGTTGATTGCCATCCTGATTAAAACCCCCTTGTGGACCCAATGCTGAGCCCCAGGCTCCTCAGAGTAAACTGATTAGTCCTGTAGGCTGTGAGTCTTGTGATCTTTGGGTAAATCTCTGCAGGATTCAAAATTGGCACATATGATAGTGGAAGGGCCTGAATGGAAACCAAGCAGAACTGAGTTTGAGCCAGATTTCTCCAGTTGCTATTAAAAGACCTAGGGCAACAACTTCTCCCCTCCAAGGCTCAGTGTCCTCATTTGTACAATGGCAAAACTGGACTGGATGATCCAACAATTCCTTTCAGCTCTGATCTTGCCCTATTCAATTTCTTTATCTCAGACATAGGCTGCAAGACTGTGGTCATACTGGTGAGCCACATACACTTCAGAATTTACCAGGAAGTAATGAAATTATTAAATTTATATTAATTAATGAAATTATTAAATTTACATTAATAATTTACCAGGAAGCCATGGAGACATCCACTGTTTACAGTTATCTTACTGTAGGATAACAGCTATGCTTACCCTGGTGAACTGTCTTAAAACATGAATACCAAATTCAGCAACAGAAGTTAAAAATAAAACATAAAAACGTATTTGAGGTAAAATCTTACCTAACTAGGGAATAAAATTTATCCTTTTCTCTAAGCATCAGATAACTGAGTTTTGATTTTATGTAGATAAACACCCAAACAATATTACAGGCATCATCACACTTTGCCTGCTTTCAAGGTCCTGTTTTCAACATGATCATTATGTTCTCTTATTGAGTGATATTGATCCCTGGGGATTTGATTTCTTTCCTTCTTGTTTCTGCTCCTAAATGGTGTATTCAAACTAAATGGCAGGCCCCTATTTTGTGAATACGAAGGCGTGCAAGAAAATGCACTCTTCAAATTCAAACTCATTTTACTTTTATTGTTCAACTTGAGAAAGGCAATCTTATCAAGATGCATATTTGTTCATTCATCCCTTCATTTATCAATGGCTTACTGAGAAACTACAGTAGAACTTTTACTTTGTCAGTAAAGTTCTAGGCTCTGGGGGTAGAGAGATGAAGGTGGGGCAAGTACTCTGGAGCTTAGTTTGGTGGTGTTACTAAGAGGTCAGCAGGCTCAGTGCAAACATTGTTATAATTACTACAGGACAGAGTAGTAAAGGAGGGAACATTGACCTGAGTTAATCAGGAAAGACCTTAAGCTGAGATTTACAAGCAAACAGGAATTAAGCCAAAAATGAGGGAACAAGACCCTAGAAAGAGAGAAAAAGCAAGTCTACCATCTCCACCTGGGTTTCTTTGCTCAAGACCAAAGCACAGGCTTCTCTTTCCCTACAGGGAATTCGGACTTGAAATGGCTCCCCATAAAAACACCTGAAATATTGCATCTTGATTTTTAGAAAGGGGTGTTTTCATAGGTAACTGCTTCTGTGATAAGTTACAGAATATCTGATTGTCCAGGTCCAATATCAATATGCAGACAATCACAGGCACATTTTTCCCCACAGGTAATTTTTTTAACCATTTTAACATCAGATTAAGTTTTGATGTTTATTAGATAAGACATCTGCAGACTTAGGGTCAAGAACATGGAAAGCTTTGGAAATTTCCCTGAAGTCAAGCTGCACTCTTCCGGTAACATGGCTTTTTCTGACAATAAAACTCCCCAGGCTGTCCTTAGCCCTGACTCTGAGGATAGCTGCTGAGCTCAGCCAGGGAGAATCATTAGCAGGGTCTGTTTTTTCACTCTGTTCAAAAAGACAAGTAGATTTGAAGCCTTCCAGAAAACATTGAATGGATTAAGTAGGCAATTTGATCCATTTGTGTTGACTCATCTCTCCTTCCTCTGAAGTCCCTGGGGTAGACTAAGGTAGGAAAGATAAAGGTAGAGATAAGATTGAGGCTCATGTCGAAACACAGATCTGAAAAATGTACTTTTAGGTTGTCAAGCATATATCATGCAGCCATGGTTATTCCCATGGCTGATAACCTGCTGAAACTTTTCTAAGCAAATGAACTGGACTTTTCTTTTACAAGATATTGAGTAGTTGTTTGGGGAGTCATACAACTGTGAGCTGACCAACAAGAACCAATAAATGTATACTACTTTAAATATGTGATGGTGAAAATGTATGATATTTTAAATATGAGAAGATAAGCAGGAAGAGAAAAAAAACAACAATCTGAATTCTTTTCCCCTGACTTATTTCCTCAATTTGAAAACAAAGAACCGGCATTTATTTTTTTATCAATCTTGGCGTTCTCTTTGCCAAGGACTGGGCTCAGATTTTTCAGTGTAAAATGTCTTCATTGAGCTACATCAGGATTGGTCTCATCTCTTTGCCACCAAGGATAACTTTTATTGTTTGACACAGTGCAGTTCATACCTAGGAAGGTTTTTCTTTCCAAGCAAAATTGCATTTGACGTGAGTGAATTTATATTCTCATTTTTCAAGTGATTTCGTATGTGTCCTGACCCACTAGTTTTCCTGCTCTACACAAACAAATGGGTCTTCCCACTCTAAGGTGACCGACTTCTAGCCAGAGAAAAGATAAATGATATTTTTGTGTTGGCCCAAACAGCCTCATCCTGGTTACTTATATATATACTTATTTTTACTTCATCTTGTGTCAAAAGATATTTACAGTGGCTTATCTTCAGTAAGCATACAATATTGATGGAAATTTTTGCCAAGTCCTCTTCTGTCTCAAAGATCCCCCAAACTACTGTTGTGAATTTCAGATTGTGTACCACTAGATTTCACAGTGTCTCTTCCCACTCTTTGACTTTTATGTTACCTTTAGTCCCCTAAAGAATCACATTACACTGTGAGATAGTAAGGACTGGACACATTGTATGCGGTATCACCCACTCTGGACTTCATGTCTTGGGGAAACTTAAATATAGGACCACTCATTAGTAATAAACCCGGAAGCAAATACTCGGGATAATAAAAACCCAGAAAAGCTAAACAAATTACACCATTCTTATAGAAATGCTTGTGTTGGAAAGGTTAGGGTAGAAGGAAGTAGAAGCCACAACCCCAAAGATGTAGCAATTTAGCTCTAATCTAGATGGTTTCTTCTTTTCCCGGTTTTGCCCTGCCACAACTGGTAAAAAGTAGGAGATGCTGGATTCTTGAAGGTCAATAATTTGTTGCTCCACTGGAACTAAATTAAGGAAAACATTAATAACTACATTCAATTAGTAAATTGTGTAATAAAGGTTCAAAAAAACTCACACTGATAAATTTAAAACATGAGCCATTTACCAGCAACTTGATCAAGGTATAACAGTTTTTCATCTGCCTAAACTAAAAGTTACTTCTGAACCTTCAAAGCTAAAAATTTAAATAATTCTATTTCAATTTTCCCAAAATTTCTATTAAGAAAACACACACACAAAGACATACACACATAAACATGCACACACACACACACACACACACACATCCCCCCCACATACACACATACCCCTTCTTTTCCCCATGGCATTGACACTTTTAAAAACCTACATCTTTGATGTTCACAAGAAAATGGAGTAGCTTAGGTCTTGATGTTGTATGTGTTTGTTTATTCATTTTCTGAGCTAAAATTCTCCAGGTTGCCAACCCAAGGTCATTCAGATGATGGGATAGTGGTCAACTCTCCAACCACAGCCAATGACATTTCAACCCAGCGAATTCAGTGCTAGGAGATACTTCAATAAACACCTACCCTGTGGCCCGATGAACAAACCACTGATGTTTCAGCTTCTCTCTCCCCTACTTATGAGTCCCATAGGAATCCTGGCAGAAATCTTGCCTCCATTCCTAGATCATACCTTATCCCAGCACTTACACCATCCCTAAACCTGAGATGAAGTCAGTGCTGGAGTTTGCATATCTGTTCCACACATTACTAAGTATGTGATACTTTAAAAGCTAAAAATTCAATTGGACAATTTGCCTCAAATCGCATTGTGTCAAAGTGGTCGGATCTGAGTGTGCCAAGTTCTGTTTCAGCCAATTCTGCAGAAGTTTAACAACATTTTTTGATTTAAAAAAATGATCCAAGTGTGTAATGTCTCAGACATAATCACATTTCTAAAACTGAGATTAGGATCTTCTTTTTGAGGAGCTCAAAGAATAATATCAGAGTCAAGCATCTACAATTAGCTAATAGATTGGTAGAATAGAGTCAGACAACCTTCTCGGGCAGGAGGGAATCATTATCAGACCCCACCTGACCCAAGTTAAACTGGCTGGAGTCCTTAGGCCAGGTCTAAGGGACAAAATCCATAATTGGTAATTCTGTCTGTGAGATCTGAGTCTTCTTATCCAGAAAGCTCTGCCCAATCACGTGGAATTGTGGTTGGGTCTGGAAAGAAGCCACAGCTGACCACTTGCCCACATCACTTCTAAAGACAACCAGGAGAGTACATCTATGTCTAAAGCCATGACCCACCAGTAGGTTGAACTGAAGCAAGGGGCGAGGTGTTTAATGCCAGGCAAAGTACACCAGGAAGACAGCCTAGTATTGTGCTTGAATATCTTGGGACCTAAACCCCAAAATGAATAAACGGCTTTCATGCTCCAGTTTACCAATATTAGTTGAAAAGCCAAGTGTGAGGTTATGGGGTTCAAATGAGTAGCAAATAAATACATACCTACTGTGGCATCAGCCAGAGCTAGGGGCTCCTCCCTGCATTGTTTTATTCTCTTCATCATAGACTGAAATTTCAGGGCACCAAGGAGCAAAAGTCAATCAAAGGACTTCACAGATCCCTTAATCCCTATCAAAGTTAGCATCCAGACAATAGTGAGAAACTTCCAACTCTGCCTAAAGATGGGAGGCAACAATTTCCCAAATGGCCTGAGCCCCAGACTGACATTGTGTACTCATAATTGGGAACTGGAAACCAGACAACAGAGGGGTGCTGAAATCCTACAGCAGGCTTATTAGAAATGTCTAGGCTATTATTTCAACAGAATGGACATTATGAGCCTTGTTATAGTGTTTCCTGGAGCAGAAGCTATGAGACTATTCTGAAAATTACTTAAACCGCTTTCCATAGCAGAGTCCCACAGACCTCCTCTCACAATAAGATCTCATTAAACATTCATTTGCTTTTTTTGGAAAACAGATTATAGTGACATAAATACTCAAAAAATAAAAGGAAAAGGAAGCCTGATTTCTAACAGAAAAAGCATTAAACGGATCATTTTGGTGTACTGTTTCATTTTCTCTTAGTATAGACAGGAAAAGTTGCACAATCTTGACTAACATACCTTGTTTATGGGAAATGGTCTTATTCACTAGCACCTCCACTCCCATAAGAAGGAAAACTTGTTGTATGACAGGGTCTTGGAGACCTCATATGGATATTTTGGCAGGGGCTCTCCAAGTCAACATTTACTCAAACACCACTTAATACTTTCTTACTAGGAAAATATTGCATCTCATATCTCCCCATTTCCAGATTTGAGGGAAGAAAATTGTGCCATTTTCAAACATAACAAGCATTCTCCCTGAGGCCTCAATGCAAACCACTGCAGATTAGATCCCCTTAAAGCTTTCCCAAGATATAAGCTTTCTTAAAAAGAATAATTGATAAGTATTTAAGATGATGGATATATTAATTAGATTAATGCAATCATTGTGCAACATATTCGTATATCATATCACCGTGTACCACATAACTGTATATTATTATAAAAAATTTTTTAAAAAGCACAAAATAATTCCTTTTAAAGTAGAAGCCTTCTTTTCTAGCAGTTGGATTGGCATTTTAACAAACAGTAGAGAAAAAATAGCTGTAATGTGCACTGTTGGGGTACTCTCACTTAGGCTTAGTGTTTTTCCTGCGTTTTGTGGGACATAGGAAGTTCATAAGGACTGAAAGGTGGAACCTCTGCCTTTTCCACAACCCAAAGCCTGCAGGGAGCAAGTTTAAAATAGAGGTACAGAGGCTTCCAAGTTAGGCAAAGAAAAAGGCTACCACAGGGGTGATGGAAGCGTGCTCCAGGAATAGGCTGGGAAAGCTATTGGCCCTACCTACTTCTGAATGCAGATTCCAGCCTGAAACTGAAAACAAGCAGAGTCTTTGGGAAAGGTTAGGACATCTCAGCGTGAGAAACAGAAGCTGCACAGCTGTGCCTTGACATTGCTGAGCCTGGCATTCTCTCTGGGTTTTTCCCATATCAGCAATGAGTTGGCCCATACTGTGAGTATTCAACTACTATAGCTAAATCCGAAGACTACCACATCTTCCTTGTAGGGGAGCTAATAAAGAATAAAGTGCTTTCACTAATGACCTTAACCTTCTTCCACAGCTGGCTCTTGGAAAACACACAAACTGAAGTTAGCCCAGGTGCTGGTCCCAGAAAAGGCTCAAGGTTACCCCTTGCCAGTCTGTGGTCTCTGGTGCTCTAACAGCCAGTACTGGGAGGTAATAATGGAAGTGACATTCTCTGGATTCCAAAACTCTGAATAAAACCTCACATTGTCCTGAATAGTATTGCCTAGGTTTTCTTTTATGGCTTTAGGTCACATGTATACCTGTTTAACAAACTTGCACATTCTGCACATGTAACCCAGAACTTAGAATGTAATAATAACAATAATAAAAACCTCACATTGACAAGCATCATTAGGCTGCCTTTAAATGGCCTTACTCTTGGCTGGATCATCAGCTGCATTGGTAATGCCTTTTATCTCATGCTGAGCAAAAACTAAGCATTTGATCAAATCGTAGGAAAATAAACTACTTCTTATTTAATATAGTTTGGTAAAGAGAATCTTTCCAAAATTTGAAGTCCATTTGGGAGAGAACAGAAAAAAATCTAAAGGGACTTTTATAGCAAAAGACCAGAAACATTGCCCTCGGGACAATCTTCTTAGAGAGGCACTTGACCTTTCATTCATCCACTCATTCATTTCTTCATTTCATATATACACTTCTTAAGAACCTAGCATGCCGGGCACAGTGGCTCATGCCTGTAATCTCAGCACTTTTGGAGTCCAAGGCAGGTGGATCACAAGGTCCGGAGTTTGAGACCAGCCTGGCCAGCATGGTGAAAGCCTGTCTCTAGTACAAAAAAAAATTAGCCGGGCACAGTGGTGCATGCCTGTAGTCCCAGCTACTTGGGAGGCTAAGGCAGGAGAATTGCTTGAACCCAGCAGGTGGAGGCAGTGAGCTGAGATGGAGCCACTGCACTCCAGCCTGGGTGACAGAGGCAGACTCTGTCTCAAAAAAAAAAAAAAAAAAGAACCTAGCAAATATACCAGGTGCTGGAGACTCACTTATAAATAAAACACAGTGTCTGGCCTCAAGGAGATCATAGTCTAGAGAAACAAACACATAATTTGGCAATTACAGTGAATCATAGTAATTGTGATAAGAACAATTGCAACCTCAGAGTAGGCTTCCAAAGGTGATGTCTTAATTGGTTTTTAAAGCAGCAGTAGGACATATGCCCAGATGCTACATGTTCCAACTCATAAAGTGAGTAATTACTTAATAGGTCAGATTATGTTAGGTGTCCAAGCTCCACCACAAGGTCAGACCCCATGAGCACTGGGTCTGATACTCTGTGAAGTAGTGCCCACAAGGCATGGACAAACTAGGAAGAACTGTGCAATATGTAGACATTATGTCACCTATGGAACAATTGGGGAAATAAATTTAGTGTGCCGAGGAAGAAAACTAAGGACACTGGAAAGCAGCCACATGGAGGGAGACGTATCTAGATCTTGTTCAGAGATCAGAAACAGGTCTAGTGTGTGGAAATTGTGAATAAAAGCAGCTAAGAACTTTAGGGCACTGTTTCCCAAACAGCATTCCATGAAACATATAGAGGCAATTCAAGATAGGGGGATTTGTGGTCAAAAAAGCTTGGAAGATACAGAGTTTAAAAATCTTATTTCTGCAGAACCTACCAGTGCCTTTATCTCAGTAAAGTGTACGGAGATAGGAAGGTAAAAGAAATTTTCCATTCAGTAAACACATTTATTGTGGCTACAAAGTATTTAAGTGACTACAAAGTATCAAACATTGTCATAGGCCCTGGTGACAAAGAAACAAACAAAAGAGACAAAATTAAGGTCAGGAGAAATGTCAGTAAATAAATAATTAATCTACATTTTTAAACTGATTGATCCACAGAACCATTTTGTAATGAAGCGTCTCATCATTCTTGTGTTTCTTGAAACAAATTTCTGAGAAGGAGGAGGATCCAGCAGTGAAATAGATCACTCCAGTTCTGTAACTATGTAAGCTGATCTACGGTGTCTACAAGGATGCTTTACAGGGTCTTTTGAGATTTGAGTATGTGATCTCTAAGCCCTAAAATGGTTTTGGGACTCAACAAAACTGGATGTTTCTAGACAGTACACCTTCAGCCTACAATCTTGCTGGGAAGAACTTATTTGCTGTGACAAACTGATTAATAAATACAAAATTTTATGGCCATCCATGAAGTGATAGGACCTGCAGGAAAAGCAGGGTTTCTCTGGGAACACAGATACAAGACAAGTCCTAAAGAAGAATCTTCTGATCATAAACCAAATGATGAGCTTAAGAGTATTTGTAACCTCCCCCAGTCCATTCAAACGCAATTCACAAAGAGCTACCTGACCCTCTCATTATAATTTTCACCAGAACGCCCAAACTGTCAAGCAAGACTCTATCATCGGAAACTCAGTTCAGAAGGAACTCTGGTTCTCACTTGCACTTTGATCTGTCTCAAGTACCTGTGAGGGAGGAAACATTTATGGAAATACCTAAAGACTTCTCCATTGGGAGAAATCTAGAAGCTTTAGTGTTTTTTTGGGAAAAAACTCAGTCATGAGAGGCCATTTCAGCTGCAACCTCTGACATTTCTGCTGCTCCAATCTGACCTCCCAAATATCTAAAACACCAGCTAAAGTAAATAAATAGCATTATTTATTTATACCATCATTGATAACATTATTTATTACATTGCTGCTTCAATCTGACATCCTAAATATCAAAAACCCAGCTAACTACACACATATACATATATATTATATATAATGATGTATACTTCAATCATACATTGAAACATATGTTCAAATATATGTATTCAATTATATATACATATTATAGTTAAGTATTATGGCATTTCCTGTTTTCTTCCATTTCATCCTTTTGTTTTCCCTATTCTTTAGCCAACTGCTTAAGGTATTTATGTGAAAGAACAGTCTCAACATTTTGGAGGTCAATTTAATACTGGAATCACATTTGGAAGCTTACCCTATTTTTAAACATGATCTCAGTCTAGCTCACACTGGTGCCATAAGTCTTAAAAAGAGAAAGCCCTATTCTATTAAAAATAGCTCATTCCAGTATGACTCTAAATATACAAATAAGACAAGGTATACATGTCTCCACTACTGATTACAAATGAATCACTATGAATATATCAGTGTGTGGCTTTTTGATGCTGGTAACATTATCCCACTGAAGGTGACTTCTTAGTAGTCATTACTAATGACTAATGAGATAGAGGGGCATCACAGATAATCCCAAATCATAGTTGCCCCAAAGACATGTATGCTTTGCAGTGTACTGGGGGTTAAATGAAAGTAGATGATTTCCTGATATCGCTTTCTAGTTTCCATTTGCTTGCCTTCTTGAGTTAATGATGGTCTTCTCTTAAGTACATATTCCCTTAAGGAATGAGGTAGGTGCTAAAGAGATTGCTGGCCAAACAGCACATGTAATTGTTATATGTAATTAACAGAGGAAATGATCAGAAAGGAGATCAATGAAATTTGACTATCTGCAAAAAATACTAGGAAAACACTTGCAATGAATAAAAATAACTACATGGGCAAGAAAAGAATTCTTCACCACATTATTCACATTTTGATGAAAGGAGCTCCTTCCCAACTATTACCTATAACTTGGTGGCAGTGATGAAAGAAAGAAGGATGCCTCTAAATTTCTCTCTCATTTGAAGCGACCACATAGACAGCCAATAGAACGTGGAGAGGAGCAGGGGAGCTTTGAAAGGAGGAGATTTCATTGGTCACTGTCCTACAGAAGTGGCCAATGGCAGCAGAATCCTTCTCTGAATGGACAGATGAATACAGCACAGGCAACCAGGAAGCAATATCTATTCCTATTTCCAAATGTCCTCTATACACCAGTATTGGTTCCTCCTAACATTTTCACCAGTCCACATCAATATGGGAAAAATAAGGGCAAAGTAGAGAGTTATTTATTAAACTAAATGTATTCAATGCAAAGGACTGTATTTTATTCTGAGATTACATCATTCCTGTTGGGAGAAAAAATGCCCTTTCTTCTAGTAAATAATGGTCATATTAAAGAGCTATCGTTGCTACTGCTGCTGCTGCTACTGTAATTTAAACAAATCAGTCCCAAAACTAGTTTTTGAAACTTCCCTCCTCTGTGAAATCCAGAGATCTTACAGTCACTGAAGGCATAAGGGACTGCTGGAGTGGATAAGCTCAATTTAGTTCAAAGAAGGAAAACCATATACAAATAAAAATATCAGACAGTGAGTGATGCCTAACTATGAATCCACCTAGATGTTGTAGCAGACGTCATCTCCAGCTATTAGATCCCAGTTCCAAGCACTTACAAAGGCATTCTGGCACCTCAAAGTCAGAATGTATGGTCAGACAAGGGCAGCTGGAGCATCCTTTCCATCTCCTCTCCAAGACAGAAAATGGAGTTTTGTCACTTTCCATGCTGTGTGAAAAAAAACTTCTGCCCAAGAAATCAATGGGAAATCCACCAAGTGGCTGACAGTTCAGCTTCCTCTGCTCTCTGGGATGCTGCACTAAATAGCATTTAATTCCAGGGGCTAAATTCTCTGGCTCCACATGTATCCTCCTATTCAATTATCTGGAACATTGGTTCCTGCTTCCTTGGGTCTACTCCAGCCCTTCTCCTAACATACCTCCCCCTAACATCTATTTTTTTCTCTGTAGTTGTCTCCTTGGTACTCAGAGCTGAAATTACATGCTTCAGTGGCCTAAGAGCATATACTTTGCTTTCTCGTGTTGGCATATGCAGCTCTATTCTTTATTCTAGGACTGTTTCAGTAAATTCTAGCCATCATGAGCCCAGCTATAGAATGCTTTAGACTTTGAATTTATGTTACACTGAATATCTTCATGAAGGTTAAAATGAAGGGCTCAACAACACCATAAGGAGACTCCTTATGGGGTGGGCTGGATGGCTTCCAGAGGTCAAAGCTCATGACTCCAGCTGTGGTCCTGGAGTCAGCAGCTCTGACTTGGTAGCAAATGAGCAAGACTTTCTGAGGCCCATCAGTATCTGAAGGTTTGGCAACAGGATCTGCAGGGTCCTATGTCACCTCTCACAGGCTGCCATTTGATGACTCTATAATCTTATCTTCATCCAGCCTGTGTTCTAAACATAGCTAAGCTGAGAGGCTGGCAGAGAAAAGCAAATGCAGTGAGTGTGTATAGAGGCAGAGAATTTTCACTTCCTTACTCACTCTACATATGTGTGGCATCCTCTACTTTCCCTCAAGAAAATTTCTTGGAAGGATGGGCTGGGCTTCCTTGTCCCTGTATCCTTTCAGGTCTAGGTTCAACTCACATCTTTTTTTTTTTTTTTTTGGTCTAAGAAGCTGCCTTAAATTGGTGCTGTGAGAGAACACTGCATTTGGCTAGGTCTAGCCAGTTAATCTTATTACAGCTACTGAATCACCAGGAGGAAAGGTCTCCCTGCCAAACCTGGTGTCTCTTCAGAAGCCAATACAGTTTCTGCATCCATGTATCCACATCCAGTGACTAGCCATGGTTACGCCTTTCCCCGTCTCGTGCTGTGTAACCCTGTGAAATGGTGGGAGACTGCAACTTGCTTGCATTTTTTACCTAAAAGAAGTTACACACATATATCTATATGAAGATATAGATATATAATGGCCTATATATTGATAATGCTGGGGGAGGGACATATTAGCAACTTATTAAAATTTAACAATCTTTATCAAGTTTGAGGAGCAGATTCTGGCACATTTGGCTGTCTTTCTATGAGCAATGCTAAAAAAAAAAAAAAAAAAATGCAAGCCATAAAACCCCAAGTCTCTAAACCACCATTAAATGAAAGGTCACACGAAAATGTGGAATCTACTCAGTTGGAGATGATCATTTTTGTGGACTTTTAACATATATTTACTTTCTGTTTTTTTTTTTGGTTCTCTTTCTCTCATACCCAGGTTGTGCCTGGCTAGAGAAAGGGTCTTGATTAACATTTCTAAGCCAACAACTCTCCAAATACCTCAACCAAAGGAATTCAGTGTGCCTACATAGAGAAAAGGGATATTTTGCCAGGTTGTACTTCTCTGCACCAAATGCTATCAGATCAACTTCTGTAGGTTTCACTGAATACAACTGCATGGAATGCTATTACTGTTTGCAATGCAACATGATCTAAAAACATTGCATTTCTTTTTGATCTAAAGGGGACTAGCAGGTTTATTGTGTTTGCATGTGCTTTCCCCCTAGACTCTGGCTGCCCTAACAAGAAATTCAATAAATCTGCTTCCAAACCATCTTGCACAAGCTTTGCATGTCCAGTCTGGGCCTGAGGAAATTAACAAGAGAATAGAACATACCATCGACTTGCGGAGTGGCGATAAATTGAGAAGAGAGCATATCAAGCCATTCTCACTGATGTTTAAAGACTCCAGCCTGGAGCATAAGGTAGAGCTGGGTCTCCACAGCGGCTCTTTTTCTGAGTAAATTGTTGTAAATGTTCACGGGACTAGAGAGAGAGCCCAGGGGCTGTGGTTTTGGTTTCTTTGTTTGTCTGCTTTGGTACTGTCTTTAATTTTTCTCCTTGAAAATCATGAGTAGACTGAAAGCCATGAAAGGAGATGCTGGTTAGATTAAGAGAACATCAGCTTGCTCTTTAAGGAAAGGAGGACTAAAAGAACAAAGACTCCTTTAACTCAGTACGCATCAAAAGAGTTTCTTCCACTCTGAGATTATTAAGTCAAGTAGCATTAACAGCCACTTACCTTTGCTTTTAGATGAAGTCACATCAGCTGCAACCATTTTAATGTAATAAATGAGGACACCCAATAACTTGATGTAAGCATCAGTGATAAACACTGTCTTTCTTAGATTTTAGACATCTATTCCCCCATTTTCCAGTTGTCTGCTGCCTCGGAGTCCCCTGACCTAGGCATAGTAGGAAGAAGATGGGTTGTGGATTCGGAGTCAAATTTGAATTCCACCTCTGCTACTTTCTTGCTATGTGACCTTTGTTAAGTAAAGTAACCTCTCTGAGCATGAGTTCCTCTCTGTACAATGAGGATAATGAATGCGCCTACCTCATGGCTAATATGAAAGTCTCCAAGACAATATCTTGATTAGGTAAAGTGTTCAAAGATGGCAACTATCACCATATTAATGGCGACTTTTTCCATTTCCATCCCCCACCTCAGCTTTGAACTGGAGAGGGGAGTGGGAAGACGGGGTGCTGACCCTGCTTAACTGGATTGCTCCTTTGCACTGATGGAAGCTGACAGACCTTCCTTGACTGAGCACAAGGGGTGCCTGGCATCTGCAGGAGCCTCTGGCAGGAACAGCAGGGAATCTACAAGCAAATTTCAGGAGTTTGATTCAATACTCTGTAAAGCTCCAGTGAGCAATTTTTTTGAGAGTTTGTTCAGCTGCCTGGGAGATTTGCTTTCCTTGGTTTAGAGAATTCACAATTCTGTGCACATACACCATTCCCAATGAGTTTCTTTGATAACTACCTAAAGATTGCAGACTCCAAAATTAATACCTTCACCTGCAGTTCCCAATTTGAAATGGATTGTGTCAATGTACTAACAAAAGGCAAAGAAATATTTTGCCTCACTCGACCCCCCACAAAAAAAGTAGCAGACACACTTCTCTAATTCGTCATATAATTAAGGGCTTAAGGACCAAATTAAATACATTTTCTTTCCTGGTTACTGCATTGAAGAAGCTAGGATGAAGAGCAGATGGCTTTACGAAGAATCTTCTCAATTAGCTTGGGTAAATACCTGTGTCCAGAGCTATACAAAATGCTTTTATCTATTTTTGCTAAAGATATACTTGCTTCTCTAATAATCTAACCCCTGCGTACTATAGTTTCTAGTGTGTTTTATTTAATAGCATTCACATCTCATCTGTAGCCATCTGGTATTGGAGCAGAAATGGACCTAAGGGAGGCACAGAGTGCCTGAGGTTGATTTCTGTGTCTAGGGAAAATTCTTCCAGGAGGACAGCACCCTGAACAAACATAGGGCTTGCCCATAGACAGTCTAAGGCGGCCTGTGCTATGCATTGCATGGGTCCCCCAGTGGTGATGGCAACAGGACACATCAGAAAACACTCACTCCTCTCCTGGCACAGAGATATTTTTCATTGACTCCTGCTCTGAGACTATCTCTAGGGACTGTGTTACTGCTGAACAGAGAATATATCATAAGTATTCATTGGATATTTAGTAAGTACCAGGCACTATTTCTAAGCTGTCTGCATAAATCGACTGACAACAGTGATATAAAGTAGATGTTATTATGAGCCTCATTTTATACTTGATGAAAGGAGACATGGAGAAATTATTATGAAGCTTTTCCAAAGTCAAACTGTCAGAGAGGGACTGAAATCTGAGCCCACGGTGATGTCATAGTCACTGCTCTTGTCTGTTTACCACGCTGCCTCTGCCAGGAGTCCCCAGGACTTGATTTCCCAGGGTTTCCTATGAAGAAGAAGACGACAATCCTGCGCTGTCTTCATTTTCCTTTTGTTGAACTTTGGATGTGGTGGGAGGCACAGAGAGGGAGCTTACAGGAGAGGTTAAGTAGAAAAGGGTTCTAGAGCTATAACGAAATTAAAACAAGACTTTCAAATACATAGGATTCCAGAATCAGAAAATAGTATTAAGATGCATTTTCTCTGTGCTTGCTGTTATATACATCAGTTTACTATTTCACTTACTAAAGAGAAAACTTATCCTCCAAGAGGTTAAGTAGAGATCTTAGATCTCAAAATCCAGCTACCGTAAAGGTGTCATCAACTGCAAGATGCTCTATTTTCTATGCAGCACTCAGAAAGAAAAAAACCCTCAATATGGGTTTCTAAGAGGAAACACACACACCCACACACACACACACACACACACACACACACACACACACACGAGCTGGGCTTACACCGCTAGGGTAAGGATGTGGGGGCAGGGGGACAGGTGAGACATCACCCTTAAACAAAGGCAATGAGGAAACTCACATGCCTATATGCTTGTATTGATTAAATGAAAGAAGCTCCCCAAGAATTTAAACTCTAAAATGGAATCTGCATAGATTTGCTGCAGACTTCTCCAGAAATTCACATTCCGAATGTGGACCAAAAAAAAAAAAAAATTCTCAAGCAGAGAAAATGATCCTGGGTTGATATTGCCACCTGGTGGCTAACAGAAGCAATTGCAAACCTCCCTTGAAAGAACTCAAGATTTTAAGATTCCCCTGATAATAAGATGCATGCTGATTTTAGAGATGTTAAGGTGCACATTTTAAGGAAAATTGTGCAATTTATTAAGAACATATATATTAGAATTTTAAAAATACATATAATATTTATGATTCTAAAGCTTCTTCTCTTCCCACTTCCCTACCCTCCTCCTTGGGTACAAGTCTGGATCATAAAAGTATGTTTTCTGAATGGAAAAACAGAAATGGAAATAATTGTTCCCTTGCAGTCTTTGTGGGAAAGGGCTTTATTCTGTTTGAACAATAAGAAGACACATTAATAAGGGAACCCTTTCCACCTTTATGAGTGAATTCGAGAACAATGAAATGTTCAAACACTAAAATGAATGAAGCTCCATTGAAATATATATAAATATTATTCAGACATTCCCTGGTCAGTTTGCCTATAACACTTGACATATCTATCCACAGCATTATGTGAAACAGGACTTTTATATACTTCATGGTATTACATAAATACTTGTTGAATGAAAAAGGAAATGAATAAAGACTCAGTTTAAGAAGGTTAGGGAAGACTGCCTCACCCCCTATAGCTGTTATCAGGATATTTTTTGTAAATTCTAAGCGCCAAAAGGCATGGGTCAATTTTGATCTGACTCTTTTCAGTGGAGTTTCAGGGGAGAATAAAGTTCGGTATACTCCCTGTCATGGAATTTCAAAGGTGGTTCACTTCCTGCTCCCTCACAGGAGTCTTTTGAGTTAAGCTTCAGAACAGTGTGCTCATGACTCATGTGGCTTAGCCAACACAGCTTTCCTTCCCTAGTCCTTGGATTCTTATCTGTGAAATGAGGACATTGGACCTTTTCAGCAGTTAATGCTATGAATCTATGAATTTCCTATGACCATAGTGGCCATATGTCCTGGTTTGCAGGGGGACAGTAGTAGATGCCTATTTTTACAATATGAAATTAGTATCACCTCCTTTCACCCTCAAAAATCACCCGGTGTGGATGATACATAACAAGTCATGCAACCCAAGGCTTGGGCCTCAGCCAGGTTAGAATTGGCGACTCAACATCTTCCTTCACTACCCAGCCAACCCATCAGGACTTTCTAAGCAGACCTCTGGATAAGGGAGAGGGGACCCATTCCAGTTGCCAAAGACCCTCTTCAGCTCCTCCCAAATTTCACAGATGAATCCTTTGCACTTCTTTAGACAGGCTAAAAATTTCCTAAGTAGGTTTACAGATCTCATGAGCAATCAAAAATCAGAACTATGGTAAAGAGATGTAGAAAACATAATGTGTTTGTCAGAAGCTATAATCATATTGGATATTTTCTTACTAAAGAAGAATGGATTTTCACTTATAAAAGTTTATACTAAGTATAAGGCCAAAAGAAAAAAAAATGAAATCTCTTCAGATCTTTCAACCCAGGGTAACCACTGTTACCATTTTGGCATCTGTCATTCTGGTCTTACATGAGTGTGAATCTACAGACTTAGGTACACAATGTATTAATCCATTTTCATGCTGCTGATACAGGCATACCTAAGACTTGGCAATTTACAAAAGAAAGAGGTTTATTGGACTTACAGATCTACATGGCTGGGAAGGCCTCACAATCATGGTGGAAGACAAAGAAGAAGCAAGTTACATCTTACATGGCTGGCAGGAGGAAGAGAGAGAGAGCTTGTTCAGGGAAACTCCCATTTTTAAAACCATCAGATCTTGTGAGACCCAGTCACTATCATGAGAACGGCATGGGAAAGATCCACTCCCATGATTCAGTCACCTCCTACTGGGTCCCTCTCACAACATGCAGAAACTATGGGAGCTACAAGATGAGATTTGGGTGGGGACACAGAGCATATCAGCAACTTTTACAAAAACAGATCACTGTATGCACAGGGCTTCGTAACATAGTGTTAAACGTGCTTTGCTTTAGCTTTTTCCCCCATTACTAAACATTCCATTACACAATAATTTTAGTATTTACATACTATCTCATTGCACGTTTTAACCATTTCAGGCTTTTTTAAAAAAGTTTTTCACTATTATAAATTACAAATAAGGTTGCAATGACTATTCTCATAGTTAAATTATGCATTTTTGCTTATTTATTTTTTAGGATAAAATCCTAGGGATGAGTAAAAGAGAAACCACATTTAAAAGTACTTGATAATCATTTTGAAATTGCCCTCAAAAATTGTGCTTATACTTTTTAAAAATTGCCAATTTGATAAGAAGTCAAAAGCAGCACCTGCCTGGCATTTGTGTTTATTTTTAAAACTATCATTGCCGTTGAAGGTTTGTCAGTACATGTTTTGGCCCTTATATTTCTCCTTTTGTGATTTGCACATTTCTAGTACCTTAGTGTTATAATTTACACATTTGTCTTCTTCACTGCTCATCTTTCACTGCAGTACTCACCTTTGTCTTACTAATTTGTGAGACTTCTTTACACACTGAGGAGCTTAACCTTTTTGTGGGATCACTTATCTAGGGCCCTTCCATTTTCAGAGTGCTTACAAGAAAGTGATGTTTCTCAGCCTCTGGTCCTCACTTCTCTTCTGGAGCAAGGCTCTGAATGGAGCTTAGGATAGGGAAATCAATTAATTACAATTACTTATGGATGTTTCCAAGCCAGAGTAGCAAACCCAAAACCTTTAGCATCTTAGGAACACTTAATAACATAGGAACACTTATTTGGAATAATTTAATTAAGCTAAGTGTTCCAAAAACAATATTATCACCTTAGAATAAGGTGACTTCCTCATCTTGAGTAAAGATTAAGGTATGTTTAGTATATACTTCAAAAACAATTGGGAATTTTTGCTTTGGATGTGGGCATTTTTGTGGGTAAAATGTTATAATCAAGCCATATTAAGGAAGATTAAAATTCCTTCCTTCTTTTAGTGCTGATATTTTTCCTCTTAATTCTTAATTGCTTTTAGAAAAGGCCTCCTTTGTCCTTGTGACAAATGTATGTACTAAAACTCTCTTTGTCCAAGGCTAACAGTTTCAAACTTAAGAATCACCTGAGGATCTTGTTTGAAACGCGGGTACTATACCACCACTCTGCTCCCAAGATTCTGATTTTGCAAGAAGACCTGCATTTTGCTAAACACTCTTTTTGGGGTTTTGTTATTCTAGGTTGCTGGCCTGCAGGTCACTTGCCCCATGTCTTCAGAGATCAGCTTACATCATAAAGCCCCCAAGTCCTCACTCAAGGGTAGTGTGGCTTTTAACAAATCTAGAGAAGATGTCTCCATGAGGCATCTCCATTACTCATTAGCCATGAGGCTAATAAGGACCACAGTCTTTGGGATCAAACAGATCTCAGTTCAAGTCTCACTTTGGAAATAGAGGTGGGCATAAAAGACAGTTGATTAGTTTTCCAATTAATAATGGGTAATGGCAAGTTGTTATCTTTCTGTTACCCAGATGGACACCCACATACACATATAAAATCCTCATTTTGCTCGCCAGTATTTAGTCTTTGTTGAAAGACAGAGGAAAGAACATAGACTGGATTCCTGACTTGAACCCAATTCCAGCCAGTTACTGGTTAGGTGATACAAAGCAAGGGGCTTGGTCTCATTGAAATGAGTATGATTGTCTGCCCTTAGGGGTTGTTGTGAAAATTAAATGGCACAATATTCATATAACAGAAGTTTGGATAAATGCAATAGTCTTTCTTTTCCCTTGTCCTTCTAATTAATCCACTGCCAATCCGAACCTGCACAAGGCTAAACCCTCTGTAAGATTTATCTTAGAGCTTTTCCTTAAAAAATGAAACAAAAATGCGACTTCATTGAAAATGGTGGGAAGGGCCAATCTTAATGTGTCTGTGTCTCAGGATACCAGGGTTCTAACCTTCATTAATCTAAGCAAGTACAGCTTTCTAGTTCATTGGAAGAAGTGGTTCCAGCAATCTCCCAGGATCACTGGAGCACAAGCAGTGACCACCTTGGCCTCTGAGATATGTTCAAATTTGTAGGTGTCATTCACTTGTCTTTTCTCTAAATGATTTGATTATTCCAACATCCTTCTTATCACTATCTTCTAAATAAGATGAGAAAGATTGTTTCTGTCTTCAAGGATGATTGGTGTTTGATCATTATCAAAGACCGTGCTTTTCTTCCTGTGAGGACAAGCCAGCCAAAGTAGATATTTCAGGCAGGGGTTTCTTTATGCTCCTGCAAAGATTGTCCTTCCATCCTCACTTCTTGTGGTTCCCAGGGAGTCCATCAGGCGTGGCTCAGATAATTCACTCTAGTGATTCTTGGAAGTGCATCCAGCAGAACTCAGAGCATATTTATGCTATTGATTCTTGGGAAGTTCATCAGGAACAGCTCAGAGCATGTAGTCTGCTTGGTTTGCATTCTGTTTGTGTCCACTCCATTGGGCATCTCATACTAAGATACTATAGGAAGGCATAAAGCCTCACAGCTTCTGTGCCCTGGGAACTTACACTCTGGCTTGTGATCTGGGAACTTCTCATCCTAAAAGTGGGCATGATAATGGCCACTTTGCAAGGTGGTGCAGATGAAATGCAGATAATATGTAAGTGTCTTGGAGGCTGCAATGAATTGCAACTGAGGCAGGAATGTGACAAGTAAACTGATATTTGTTGAACACTTACTACCACATCAGGCCCTATCATGACTATTTTAAGTGTTTTACCTCATTTTACTTAAGTGTCACAACATCCTTTAGGTAGGTACTGATTATACTATTTGACAGGCAAGGGAGTCTCAGAGAGTTTGAGTAGTTTTTCCAAGGACCACAGCAATAGAAGGCAGCAGAGTGGGGATTCAAATAGAGTTCATTGGCTCTCCCAAGCTATTCTACCAATTCTGCCACACCTTGAAAAATCCTCTAAGTGCCATATTTTCATAGTTTGAAATTCGTGAAGGATGCAGCCAGTGGGTTGCAAGGGAGGAGTTATACAGTAATGCATATAGCAAATATACCTTAGAGGTAAAAACTAAAACAAAGTTAAAACCATGAACATTTCTTTTATCCTCTATTCATGCCCCCATCCCCTGACACACACACACACACACACACACACACAAACAAACATGCACATATTTATACATTCATAGGCATACACATTTACAAACAATCCACCTCATGTTTCTGGCAACAGACAGAATCTTGATAAAGGTGGCCTGAAAACGAAGGCAACTCTATCACCCTAGCTATCCATGAACGTGTAAGAATCAAATAAGTGAATACATAAACATACTTTTTCTCTTAGGCCAGTGGGAGAAGGAGTGATGAGTCTCCAAACCACCCTTGAACTGTCTATCCCAAAAAGGCTGATCAGTTTGAGCAATCAAGGAGGTAGTTTTGGGACAAGATGGTTCAAGAGAAGACAAAGCCAGAGACAGCCTCCTAGAAAGATGAAACCTGGCTAGGAGTGGTGGCTCATGCCTTTAATCCTAGCACTTTGGGAGGCTGTGGCAGGCGGATTACTTGAGGTCAGGAATTCGAGACCAGCCTGGCCAATATGACAAAACCCTGCCTCTACTAAAAATATAAAAATTAGCTGGGTGTGGTGGCATGCACCTGTAATTCCAGCTACTCAGGAGGCTAAGGCACAAGAATCACTTGAACTTGGGAGACAGAGATTGCAGTGAGCCGAGATGGCACCATTGCACTCCAGCCTGGGTGACAGAGTGAGACTCCATCTCAAAAAGAAAAAAAAAAAGAAAAAAAGATCAAATGCACATTAAACAAAACTAAAGTTGAATGAGTTTCAGTTTTTACACACAAGCTTTTGCCAGTTTTATATTATGATAACTATTATAAATAGTGCTTACTATGAACCAAGTTCTGTGCTGAGTATTTTCAAAAACATTCATTTAATGTTACTTCTTTTTTTGGTTAGCAGCCATGTAAGACCAAGGATTTGCCACACAAAGAGAATCTTTAGATAATTATTTGGCTGAGTTCAATTGGTTCTTAGCTATGTCCAGAATGTCTCTCAATTTTTTTTCTGTCATTGATAAAGAAAATCAAAGTTAAATGGAGGCTTTAAAAATTTCAAGAAAAATGTATCATAAACTCTAAAATGTTTCTTACTTCATCCCATCAACTTTTACTGGAGTTATAATGATTAGAATAAAATAATAAAGGAGAAATCTGGGCAAAGAAAAGAAGGCTAAGCAGATGAATGAATTTTCTGATGGGTTAGGATACTGGAATCTACAATTAGGTAATGAGCAAAATGTACATTTCTGTCTTGGAGACATTCAAAATTTGTTGAACCACTCCATGTCTTATTTAGATGAGCAGGAAGGGGAACACAGAGCGTGAAAGGTCCCAGGTTTTCTCTTTCATTTTTCTAAATCACATGTATACTAATCACTTTCTTGATTTTATTATTAACATAATTTTAAAATATTTATTCTGTCATAGCATCAGGCTGCTCTTGAGTTTTTACTACTCTAGTAAGCCCCAAAACAGTATGAACATCTTGGCCTCCTTCTTCAGGCATGAAAGACGGGTTTCAAAGAGGCTTGGGGAAGAAATCTATCCCTTAGTCAGAGAGCAGCCTTGTAAGGCTCCTTTATTGTCTCGATATTACCTTGCAAAATTACAGCTGTTTCTACCACCCTCTAGGTAATCAAATGATATCAAGTGCCATTTTGTATGTATTTTTTAATCAGACCAATTAGCCAGCCACAGTCCCATAAAGCCAGCATTTTCAGAGTCAGAAGTGCCCATTTCACCTATAATAGCATAATATAGAATTATAGAATTATGAGGCCATTGACCTGGTCACTGAAGCAATTTTAATGCTTCATGTATAGACATCATTATTATCTACAACCAGGGATTTCTAGGTAAAGAATATAGGAATAGTTACCACTTTGTTGGCTTCTCCATGGATGGGGGCTGGGGTGGGGGGCTAGACCACCCAAGAAAGGAAGAATTCTTCCTCCCAAGGATGGAAGATTTTGGGGAGGGTGAGCTGGAAGAATGGTGGTTTGGAAGGTTTTTAAAAGTTCTTCTTGAAATTCTCATGCGCCCAGTCTAACCCCACTACCAAGGAAGAGCATAACATTAGAAAATGTATTAGCACCCTAGGGTCTTCTGCCACCCCTGGGCAGGTGTCCCCCCAGCCTTGCACTTCTGAAGCCATCAATCTTAAATACATGTTAGCATGTTTCCTTGTGAGTCAACAACACTTGATTAAATCCACCTTTGTCCAAAGGTCAATTTACTTGGGAAGAAGTATGTCAGTGAGAGATTCTGCACACCCACCTGTCACTCATAGAATTGCTCCTAATAACGATGTTAGCAGAGTAGGCTATAGAGAAGATGGCCTATTTCAGAATTTAAAAATTATTGAAAATTAATCTCATTGCAATTATGCCTTTTATCCAAATGGTCTATTTTAAGCATGCTCTAGGCTACTGCCATGCTACAAAATGCACGAATTTAACAACAGAACGCTGGTGAAATTTCTTCATCCACTAATGCAAAATGAACAGATTATCCCAGTTGAGAATTTTCTTTAACAAATGTTTTAATATATACTAATAAAAGATGTGCTAGAAATTTTTTTCTTCAAACTAAGTTTATCCAAAGATGAAATGGGTTCCCAAGCAAGGAGTTGATTTCCCCCAACACTGGAAATATTCAAGCAGGAGTTAACGGCTCATACCTGAGAGATATTACTGAGTTAAACTGGCATTAGTAAAGGTTGGACCAAGATGACAAGTACAATTCACTCCACCTAGAAGATTCTGTAATCTCACCCATTATACAATCTTGGGTAAAAAGACAGGCTACAGTTACAGTTTAGACAATTAACTAGATCATTGTTTTAGTTAGAGGCATCTTCTACATCTTGTAGAAATGTAAGAATTTTTCAGTGCCTTTTAGCTTATAGTCAAAATAGAGTATCTAGGAAACCACTGTGATTTTCCTCCCCCTCACCTAGGCAGAGTTTTTAGGACTCTCCCAGGCAAGAAAATATGCAAGACTAGAAGCTCTATCACATCTGTAAGCAAATTTCCCTGATCATCTCTCTGTGGATAAGGAATCTGAAATGGATTTTTTTGGCATGTGATTGGACTTGGGTTTCCCAGCTTTTATTGGCAGATCTAAAAAGCCCATTGACCTTCATGACTCTGATTTCATTTCTGAATATGACTTTCAAGAGAATTCACAGCCAGAATCCCCAGACATGAACAAAATAAAACACAAATTTATCCTGCTCCCCTTCCTTGGAAGTAACAAGTCTCAACTTCAATCAAACCAAATAGAAATTTTCATTTTTGAAACAATTTCCTTATCATTTGAAGATTGTAGTCTGTCTTCTTCTGTTGCATTTAAATAAAATCTACTGTCTTTTATTTTCTTCCCTATTGTCAGTTCACCCATCCTGGCCTAAAAAGGGGACTCATTATTTTGCATTGCATTGTGCTGGATCCATTCATCAATCCTCCAAGGTGGAGAATCCACTCATCAATTAAAATATAGTAGTGGCATTTTATTAAACTAATTCTTAGGCTGTTTCTAATGCCCATTCTTTACCTGTTTGTTTCACTTTCTTTCTAACCAAGATTTACATAGGCTCAAATTTTTAACACATTCCCTTTCTTTGTATCATTAAATTACATCACTGAAATATACCAAAGAAACCTGATCATGCACCTATGAACAAGATTGCCTTACTCTGAAAATAGCAAGGTAGAGCAGCCAGTGAGACCCTGCACTCTAGAACAAAACTCTGAATTCTCTATGTGCAATCTCAGTTATTCAAATCCTCAGTTTCTTTATCTACAAAATGAGGATATGATAAACAAGACCTTCCTCAAGTGTCGTAATAATTAAATGAGAACATTCATGTAACGTGTGTAGCACAGCACCAGCCTTGCACTAGGTATTAGTCATTATTATTCAAATTTCTTACTCGAGATTTTCGACCTTTTTCTGAATCAACCAAGACGCTACATGTTGAGAAATAATAATA
Organism: Aotus nancymaae; assembly: GCF_030222135.1. Taxonomy (NCBI): domain Eukaryota; kingdom Metazoa; phylum Chordata; class Mammalia; order Primates; family Aotidae; genus Aotus; species Aotus nancymaae. The sequence continues at coordinate 79,150,377 of NW_026988450.1, read as the reverse complement.
TTCCAAATTCTAATCTAAGATCTTCAAGGAAGTATTTGTAATTTGTTCCAAGTGTCTGAATTTTGCCACCAACAACTGACTATAACAAGCTCTTTTACATATCTGATCCTCAAGCTTCTTATCTGAAACATATATATCTTATCTTCTTATATGAAATGTGTGTGTGTGCATGCACGTGTGTGTGTGTGTGTGTGTGTGTGATTGCCAAGTTCTCTTGTAAATAAAGGGCTCAGTAAATTATAAGGGTTCACAAGTCATTTCCAAGAACACTTTTCCTAAGGATCCCAGAAAAGTTAAGAATTCTACTCAGTGGTGGGTAATCTTTCAAGAAGCAAGGTGAAGAATGAGGTCAGGGTCTTCTCCCAAGTCAAAACACCACACATGAGATTACAATTTCTTTAGAAGACTCCTTTAAAACATGGTAGACCAATCAGTCAACAAAATTTTTGGGGTCACCACTGAGTGCAAGGTACAATTCTGTACAGAGGAATAGAAGACAACATTCTGCAAGGCAACACCATTGAAAAGGCAAGCTTCACACAGATCAAAGTACAGAAATGAAATAAGTATGATTAATTGGTTGACAGTAGGAAACATTTATATAGCGTTATCACGTAAAAGGCACTGTTCTAAGCACTTTGTATATATTACTTCATTTCATCCTCCCCGTAACCTTTATAATTCCTATTATTTTATCCATTTTCTAGTTAAGAAAACTGAGACATAGAAAACTTAATGATGTTGTGCAAGGATGCATAGGTGTTAGAGCTGGGATCCAAATCTGATTAATCTAGCTCTTCATTAGTTCATGCTCACAACTGAGATATAAAAGGATAAGAGGGGCCAGGTGAGGACAGAACAGGGATGAGACGAGGAGTGCCTAACTTTGATAGGCATAAGCACATGACTAACTTAATAAAGCTATGAGCTAGAGTGTTCAGACCTTTACCAGTCAAGAGGAAGTGAAATGAATCACTGCTCAATCTCAGCACTCTATCATTCTGAGCCAATTAGGAATTTTCTTGTTGAAGTCCTGCTCTCCTTGTATTTCCAAAGTAACAATGCACCACATGCTGAAACCCAGTATTTTATATTTGGTGGACGTCAACTTCACAAGTATTATAAGATTCTTCTTTAATGCAGCTATGCTATGCTGGTTCAAACAGAAAAATAATAGAATGCTTCAGCATTGCCAAACTTATGAACTATATTAATGTTCCCATTTGACAGATAAGAAAAGTGAGGTTCAAAGAAATTAGCTTCGCCCACAATAAAATAGTGACAGATCTAAAATCAAAGTGAGTCTTTATACTTTGTCTCCACCCAATTTGCCATCTGAAGAAAATGGAAAACATAATATCTTATGCAACTTTAGTCTGGACAAATGATGATTACGTCACATTTTTTAAGTCATCAGTAAAAAACATTTATGAAAGGAGTTACAGAGACTTATGCTTGGGATCTATAAAAAGGATCTTTTCATAGGATCAAGGGCCAATAATGGAAAGGAAGCCTTTGCAAAGGAATGAACTCTCAGGGTCAGGCTCTCAGAGTGTTCAAGTTGACGGTGTTTAGAACCCTGAGATGCCCTGCTCAGGATCAGAGAAATGAAACTCACTCTCCCAGATAAAGCAGAGAAGGTCATCAGATGAAAATTAACAGACATTTGAGTTGACATCAAGAATCTTAGGAGAAGGATTTCTGAATTGGGAAGGCAATTTTCAATTACAACTCCAAGATGCTGTGATGATGGTAGTGGTGATGACAGGTGGTGATGATAATGATGATGGATGATATAAAAGAAGAAAAGGAGGAATTTTAGTGTACTGATTACATTAAAATTATTATTGCTGTTTTTAAAATTTCATTATCAAATCTATGCAACCAGGCTGGTTTAAAATTAATCAGCCAACAAAGAATAATTAGATCCTCTGTAATTGGTTGTTAGAAGGAATTCAGACATTTATCTTTCTTTGAATTAACTGCTTTGTGGCTAATTCATTTGCAAGATGCTTTGTGTAGGCCTCTATGATTGTGATCTGTTCTTGGGTAGCACTATTAGTAACTATTAATCATATGAGTTTTCTCTGGTTTTATCAGGATTGAGGATGGCTTAGAGTGATTCTTCAGAGCCATGTTCCTGGTTCCCCTCCATATAACAAGCAGGTTGTCAGCAAGTGGACAGAGGCCTCAATACTGAAGAGTAGAAAAAGCATTGCCCTGCAAAAGCAATAAATGTGCAGTCTCTGAGCAGCACTGTTTCACCTAGAGAGCTCACCAACTATAGGATATTCTCCAAACCTTAGCTATAACACTGAGAAGCAGGGTTCAGTCTAAAACCCAGATCACACCAAGAAGTCAGAAGAGAACAAAAATCATGTAACTCTTGATTTCAAACACCATACCAACAACAGATTGGACTGATTGTATTATTTCTTGACCTGACTGAAACCCTACCTTAGTATTGTGGACATAGAGCCTAAGATGTTGTGAGGCCTCTATTTGCCAGCTTTCTGTATGAAGTAACCATGAAATGCAAAGCAGGAGTTCCAAAGTTCCAAAGTGAGCCTTAGCTTTCTGTCCACCGAAAATAAAATAACCTGCCTGCTACTAAACCCCTCTGTCTTCAAGGTCAAATTTGGGGTTTGGTTCAGGCTAATTCAAAGGCTCTACAACTGAAAAAGTTTTAAAAATCGTCCTGCCTTCTGGAAGAAGTAGATATTCCCCAGCTTAGTAACTCCAAGATGGTTCAAGAGACTAGGCAGAAGTAAGGCAAATACACATTGAGTGCTGACCTTCTAGAAGCTTTTAAAGCTAGGCAATGAAATTACTGAGTACTCTGGATAATCAAAATAAAGTTACCACCATTCCCTAGGGCTGCCTTGAGCAGACACAGAAGGGCATCAAGCATATTGGTCTATTAGTCTTGGTTTCTCTTCTGTGAAATGAAAGGGCTATACTAGCTGGAGATCTTTTTGGCTATTTTCTATTTTAAGAGCCTGAGAATTTATTTTTAATTAAAAAAAAGAGGCAGAGAGATTTCCTGGTAAAACATTTCCCTGTGCTCCCAAACGTAACACGAAACAGAGCAAGATCCTTAAATGACTTAAGTTTACTCATGAAGAAAGTCAATGTGAATTTGATTTGCTGCATATATGGATGTGTGCTCTTCTGTTCTGTTAAAATAATGTTAGTTCAGAGGGAGGGGAAGAACTGGATAAGTTCATGCAAAGTCTCCCTCCCATTGTATTTACTCCTGGGCTCTCAATGGAAAGTTGGCAGGAGGGTTGGGATAATGTTCTGTGAAGGTTTTATTAAGATATGAATTATTTTTATTTTTAAAAAATCTAATTGCCTTGTTTCTTCTTGATGTTTCCCTCAACCTCAAACACTGCTAAAACCGAATTCTTCCAAGACCCAACTCTGCTGCAAAGTAACTCATTCTCTCTTTTTTTTAATTACAGTATTCTCAAATGAGGGATGAAGTATTCAAGTCAAACTTGGTCTGTGCATTTATCGTTCTTCTATTTATCACGGCAATACAAAGTTTGCTTCCTTCTTCAAGGTAAATATGAAAGAACTAATTGATCTGGTAAAATATCTTCGTGAGATTCCTCACCTGGAGTCAGTCAGCTGACTTTTCAAAGGATCAGAATTTAAAATGACTGAGTCCAGAATCCATACCAAAATGTTTGACAGTATCAATGTCTATTCTGGTTGTCTTACTCTGCATAATAATCTCAAAACTCTTCCCAGACAATAATTTTTATACCAATTTTAATAAAAACAATCAAAATTAAAATTGGTCCCACTCTTACTTGACATGACACCCATGAATGCAGAAAATAAGTAGAAGAACTTCAATCACTATTTACTTACGCTTTTGTTAGTATAACTCGTTCACAGATACAGCATCATAGCTCCATGGGAATGAAAAATCAGCACTTTAACAATAATGCAAACACCTATTTAGTCACTGTTCTAAATACTTTACATACACAAACTTCTGGAAACCCCATAACAACCTCATGAGGTAGGTGCCATGATTATCTTCATTTTAAAGAGAAGGGAACTGAGGCTCATAATAGTGAAATAAATTGCCTAAGATCTCATGGTTCATAAGATCTCATAGTTATTGCCTAGATTCAACCCAGGAAGACAAGCTCTAAAGCCTGGGTTCTTAATCCTCTGCTAGGCACATATTGTCCAGTTTATAGATGCTCTAGCCAGGATTTGAACCAAGTTCTGGATTAGTCCAATAGCCATGCTTTTTTTTCTCCTCTAAACTATAAGTTACCTCCTGCCTCTTTTCTCAGCTAAATTGCCTTCTATCCATACTTAACATGAGTCTTCCCCCTTCACATGGTTAAAAATAATATCAACAAATATTTTTTAAATACTTAATATAGGAAAAAGAACATTCTAGCCCCTGAGGATAATATAGTTTTGGAAGAAGAGGTTCTGTACCCTCTAAGACATAATTTAGTGGATGACAAAGACATTAACAATGGCTCCCAGTTACTGAGCACTTATACATGCCAGCAAAGTACAACATCTTTTGCATGGATTGTCTCAAAAAGCCTGAAAAATAATTGATGAGTAAGGTGGCATTCAAATTGCCATTTGTAGATGAGGATTTATCCCAGGTCACACGTGTGTGTAACATCTGAGCTGAGATTTGAACCCAGAGACAAAATCTGTGCTTTTAATTACTAGACTGCTTTGCATCAAAATCAGTTATTCATTCTGACCACATCACTCAAGGAAAAGTTTGTAGAAAAGGTTTTGACTTGAGCAAAATGAGAGTGGAAAAAATAGGAGAGCATTCCATTTGGAAAACTGCTCTGGCAAAGGCATACAAGTGAGAAAGACCTTGTTTTGTAGAATAGTGAGTAAATGTGAGAGCCTATAGCAAAGGGTTTGTGCAAGAATAGAATAGACACTATTGCTGAAAAAGGAGGGAACCAGCAGAAGTTCAATGTTCATAACTATGTTAAAGACTTTGGAATCGATCCTGAGGGAAGGAAGGAGCCCCTGGAGATTTTTAGGAAGATTGTAGCGTGATACTGTGGAATAAAGATGTTCAAGTTAACTACTATGCAAAGGCAGGCCATGCTTGACCTTCCCCCTAATTATCAGGGGACATTAGAAAGAGAGAGGGGATTCTGGGAAGATGATGGCACAGATGGGGTGTGTGTGTGTGTGTGTGTGTGTGTGTGTGTGTGTGTGTGTGTGTGTGCATATATATATATATATATATTTGTACTTTAGGTTCTAGGGTACATGTGAAGATCATGAAGGACTGTTGCATAGGTACCTACATGGCAATATGGTTTGCTGCCTCCAACCCCCCATCACCTGTATCTGACATTTCTCCCCATGTTATCCCTTCCCAACATCCCTACCCCACTCTGTCCCTCCCCTAGTCCCCTGCAACAGACGCCAGTGTGTGATGCTCCCCTCTCTGTGTCCAGGTGTTCTCATTGTTCAACACTCGCCTATGACTGAGAACATGCAGTGTTTGATTTTCTGTTCTTGTGTCAGTTTGCTGAGAATGATGGTTTTCAGATTCATCCGTGTCCCTACAAAGGACACGAAATCATCGTTTTTATGGCTGCATAGTATTCTGTGGTGTATATGTGCCACATTTTCCTAGTCCAGTCTATCATCGATGGGCATTTGGGTTGGTTCCAGGTCTTTGCTCTTGTAAACAGTGCCACAATGAACATACATGTGCATGTGTCTTTATAATAGAATGATTTATAATCCTTTGGATACCCCAGTAATGGGATTGCTGGGTCAAATGGAATTTCTACTTCTAGATCCTTGAGAAATCACCACACTATCTTCCACAATGGTTGAACTAATTTACACTCCCACCAACAGTGTAAAAGTGTTCCTATTTCTCCACATCCTCTCCAGCATCTGTTGTCTACAGATTTGTAATGATCACCATTCTAACTGGTGTGAGATGGTATCTCAATGTGGTTTTGATTTATATTTCTCTAATAACCAGTGATGATGAACATTTTTTCATATGTTTGTTGGCCTCATATATGTCTTCTTTTGAAAAGTGTCTGTTCATATCCTTCACCCACTTTTGAATGGGTTTGTTTGTTTGTTCTTGTAAATCTGTTTTAGTTCTTTGTAGATTCTGGATATTAGCCCTTTGTCAGATGAGTAGATTGCAAAAATTTTTTCCCATTCTGTTGGTTGCCAGTTCACTTCTGTACAGCAAAAGAAAGCTCTGGAGTTTAATTAGGTCCCATTTGTCTATTTTGGCTTTTGTTGCTAACGCTTTTGGTGTTTTAGTCATGAAGCCCTTGCCTATGCCTATGTCCTGAATGGTTTTGCCTAGGTTTTCTTCTAGAGTTTTTATGGTATTAGGTCTTATGTTTAAGTCTTTAATCCACCTAGAGTTAATTTTAGTGTAAGGTGTCAGGAAGGGGTCCAGTTTCTGCTTTCTGCACATGGCTAGCCAGTTTTCCCAACACCATTTATTAAACAGGGAATCCTTTCCCCATTGCTTTTTATGTCAGGTTTGTCAAAGATCAGATGGTTGTAGATGTGTGGCATTGCCTCTGAGGCCTCTGTTCTGTTCTATTGATTATATCTCTGTTTTGATAACAGTACCATGCTGTTTTGATTACTGTAGCCTTGTAGAATAGTTTGAAGTCAGGTAGCATGATGCCTCCAGCTTTGTTCTTTTTGCTTAGAATTGCCTTGGCTATGCAGGATTTCTTTTGGTTCCATATGAAGTTTAAGGTGTTTTTATCCAGTTCTGTGAAGAGGGTCATAGGTAGCTTGATGGGGATAGTGCTGAACCTATAAATTACTTTAGGCAGTATGGCCATTTTTATAATATTGATTCTTCCTAACCATGAGCATGGAATGTTTTTCCATCTGTTTATGTCCTCTCTTATTTCCTTAAGCAGTGTTTTGTAGTTCTGCTTGAAGGGGTGCTTTACATCCTTTGTTAGTTGTATTCCTAGGTATTTTATTCTCTTTGTAGCAATTGTGAGTGTCAGTTTGCTCTTGATTTGGCTCTCTTTTAGTCTGTTATTGGTGTATAGGAATGTTTGTGATTTCTGCACATTGATTTTATATCCTGAGACTTTGCTGAAGTTGCTTATCAGTTTAAGGAGATTCTGGGCTGAGATGATGGGGGTCTTCTAAATACACAATCATTTCATCTGCAAATAGAGACAATATGACTTCCTCCTTTCCTAATTGAATACCCTTTATTTCTTTTTCTTGCCTGATTGCTCTGACTAGAACTTCTAATACTATATTGAACAGGAGTGGTGAGAGAAGGCATCCTTGTCTAGTGCCAGATTTCAAAGGGAATGCTTCCAGTTTTTGCCCATTCAGTATGATATTGGCTGTGGGTTTGTCATAAATAGCTTTTATTATTTTGAGATACGTACCATCAATACCTAGTTTATTGAGCGTTTTTAGCATAAAGGGCTGTTGAATTTTGTCGAAGGCCTTCTCTGCATCAATTGAGATAATCATGTGGTTTTTGTCTTTGGTTCTCTTTATGTGGTGAATTACGTTTGTAGACTTGAGTACATTGAACCAGCTCTGCATCCCCAGGATGAAGACTATTTGATCATGATGGATAAGCTTTTTGATGTGCTGTTGCAATCAGTTTGCTAGTATTTTATTGAAGATTTTTGCATCTATGTTAATCATGGATATTGGCCTCAAGTTTTCTTTTTTTGTTGAGTCTCTGCTGGGTTTTGGTATCAGGATGATGTTGGTCTCATAAAAAGATTTGGGAAGGATTCCCTCCTTTTGGATTGTTTGAAAAAGTTTCAGAAGGAGTGGTACCAGCTCCTCTTTGTAGGTCTGGTAGAATTCGGCTGTGAACCCATCTGGACCAGGGCTTTTTTTTTTTTTTTTTTTGGTGGGTAGGCTATTAATTGCTGCCTCAACTTCAGCCCTTCTTATTGGTCTATTCAAGGTTTCAACTTCTTCCTAGTTTAGGCTTTGGAGGGCACAAGTATCCAGAAATTTATCCATTTCTTCCAGGCTTACTTGTTTATGTGCATAGAGTTGTTTGTAGTATTCTCTGATGGTAGTTTGTATTTCTGTGGAACAAGTGGTGATAACCCCTTTATTGTTTTTTATAGCATCTATTTGCTTCTTCTCTCTTTTCTTTTTTATTAATCTGGCTAGTGGTCTGTCTATTTTGTTGATATTTTCAAAAAACTGGCTCCTGGATTTATTAATTTTTTGAAGGGTTTTTTTGTATCTCTATCTCCAGTTCTGCTATGATCTTAGTTATTTCTTGTCTTCTGCTAGCTTTTGAGTTTTTTTTTATCTTGCTCCTCTAGCTCTTTCAATTTTGATGATAGGGTGTCGATTTTAGATCTTCCCTTAATTCTCATGTGGGCATTTATTGCTATAAATTTCCCTCTAGACACTGCTTTAAATGTGTCCCAGAGATTCTGGTACATTGCATATTTGTTCTCATTGGTTTTGAAGAACATCTTTATTTCTGCCTTCATTTCATTGTTTATCCAGTCAACATTCAAGAGCCATTTGTTCAGTTTCCATGAAGTTGCATGGTTTCTGAGTTAGTTTCTTAATCCTGAGTTCTGATTGCACTGTGGTCTGAGAGACTGTTTGTTATGATTTCCATTCTTTTGCATTTGCTGCAGAGTGATATACTTCCAATTATGTGGTCAATTTTAGAGTAGGTGTGATGTGCTGAGAAGAATATATATTCTGTGGATATGGGGTGGAGAGTTCTGTAGATGTCTATTAGGTTTGCCTGGTCCCAATCTGAGTTCAAGTCCTGGATGTCCTTGTTAATTTTCTGTCTTGTTGATCTGTCTAATATTGACAGTGGAGTGTTAAAATCTCCGACTATTAGTGTGTGGGAGTCTAAGTCTCTTCGTAGGTCATTAAGAACTTGCTTTATGTATTTGGGTGCTCTTGTATTGGGTGCATATATATTTAACATAGTTAGCTCTTCTTGTTGCATTGATCCTTTTACCATTATGTAATGCCCTTCTTTATCTCTTTTGATTTTTTGTTGGTTTAAAGTCTATTTTATCAGAGACTAGGATTGCAACTCCTGCTTTTTATTTTTTATTTATTTATTTATTTTTTGCTCTCAATTTGCTTGGTAAATCTTCCTCCATCCCTTTATTTTGAGTCTGTGTGTGTACTTGCATGTGAGATGGGTTTCCTGGATACAGCACACCAATGGGTTTTGACTTTTTATCCAATTTGCCAGTCTGTGTCTTTTGATTGGGGTATTTAGCCCATTTACATTTAAGGTTAATATTGTCATGTGTAAATTTGGTCTTGCCATTTTGATGGTAGCTGGTTGTTTTGCCCATTAGTTGACACAGTTTCTTCATTGCATCTATGGTCTTTATCATTTTGTATGCTTTTGGAGCGGCTGGTACTGGTTGTTCCTTTCTATGTTTAGTGCTTCTTTTAGGAGCTCATGTAAGGCAAGCCTGATGGTGATGAAATCTCTCAGCTATTGCTTGTTCTTAAAGGATTTTATTTCTCCTTCACTTATGAAGCTTAGTTTGGCTGGATATGCAATTCTAGGTTGAAAGTTCTTTTCTTTAAGGATGTTGAAATTTGGTTCCCACTCTCTTCTGGATTGTAGAGTTTCTGCCAAGAGATCCACGGTGAGTCTGATGGGCTTCCCTTTGTGGGTAACCCGACCTTTCTCTCTGGCTGCCCTTAGCATTTCTTCCTTCATTTCAACCCTGGTGAATCTGACGATTATGTGCCTTGGGGTTGCTTTTCTTGAGGAATATCTTTGTGGTGTTCTCTGCATTTCCTGGACTTGAATGTTGGCCTGCCTTGCTAGGTTGGGGAAGTTCTCCTGGATAATATCCTGAAGAGTGTTTTCCAGCTTGGATTTATTCTCTCCATCACATTCAGGTACACCTATCAAACATAGATTAGATCTTTTTACATAATCCCACATTTCTTAGAGGCTTTGTTCATTTCTTTTTATTCTTTTTTCTCTATTCTTGCCTTCTCATTTTACTGCATTGAGTTATTTTCAATCTCTGATATCCTTTCTTCTGTTTGGTCTATTCGGCTATTGAAACTTGTGTATGCTTCATGAAGTTCTTGTGTTATGTTTTCCAGCTCCATCAAGTCATTTATATTCTTCTCTAAGCTGTTTATTCTCATTAGCATTTCATCAAACCTTTTTTCAAGGTTTTTAGTTTCTTTGCATTGGGTTAGAACATGTTCTTTTAGCTCAGAGAAATTTGTTATTACCCACCTTCTGAAGCCTGTCTCTGTCAATTCATCAGACTCATTCTCCATCCAGCTTTGTTCCCTTGCTGGTGAGGAATTATGATCAATTGGAGGAGGAGAGGCATTCTAGTTTTTAGTGTTTTCATCCTTTTTGCACTGGCTTCTTCTAATCTTTGTGGATTTATCTACCTGTGATCTTCGTAGTTGGTGACTTTCAGATGGGGTCTCTGAGTGGACGTCCTTTTTGTTGATGTTGAAGTTATTTCTTTCTGTTTTTTAGTTTTCCTTCTAACAGTCAGGCCTCTCTACTTTAGGACTGCTGGAGGTCCACTACAGACCCTGGTTGCCTGGGGATCACCTGCAGTGGCTGCAGAACAGTAAGGGTTGCTGCCAGTTTCTTCTTCTGTTAACTTTGTCCCAGAAGGATACCCGCCAGATGTCAGCCTGAGCTCTCCTTTACAAGGTGTCTCTTTGGATATACAGGGGTCAGGGAGCTGCTTGAGGAGACAGTCTGTCCCTTATAGGAACTCATGTGCTGAGCTGGGAGCTCTGTTTTTCCATTCAGAGCTGCTGGGAAAGTATGTTTAAGTCTGCTGCAGCAGAACTCATAATCACCTCTTTTCCCAGGTGCTCTGCCCTGGGAAGGTGGGGCTTTATTTCTAAGTTCCTGACATGCTGATGCCTTTTCTCAGGGATGCCCTGTCCAGCAAGGAGGTAGACTAGTCACAGTCTGCCAGCAGAGGCATTGCTGAGCTTCCATGGGCTCTGCCCAACTGCAGTGTGAACTTCCTTGCAGTTTTGTTTACAGAGGTGTAGTTAGAACTGCCTCAGTAATGGCAGACTGCCTCAGTAGTGGTGGACTCCCTCGGTAATGGCGAACTGCCTTGGTAATTGCGGACTGCCTCAGTAGTGGTGGACTGCCTCAGTAATGGCAGACGCCCTTTCCCCCACAGAGCTAGACTATCCCAGGTCCAGCTGCATTTACTGCAAAACTCTCAATCTGGAGCGTTTCAGATTGCTGGTCTTTGTAGGGGTGGGATCTGCCGAGCCAGATCACCTGGCTCTCTGTTTCAGCCCCCTTTTTTTCAGTGGAATGGGCAGCTCTGTTTCCCAGACATTCCAGGTACCAGTTGAAATGGCCACCCAGATTTGTGTCAGTTTCACTGTGCCGGCTGAAACAGCCATGCTGGAAACTCGTGGCACTTTTCAGCCCAGGAATCTCCAGGTCTGTGGGCAGTAAAAACTCATTTGGAAATGTAGTGATCACTCACCCTCTGTGTTGTTCTCTCTGGAAACTGCACTCCAGAGCTATTCCTATTTGGCCGTCTTGGATCCCACAGATGGTATATTTCTTAATCTCTCAGTATTCTCACAAATCAGAACAACTAGATAGCAAAACCAAAATTCTTGTGGACTATACTTATAACCAAAAGGGGTGATTTAATAGATCCACATATTCCAAAATAGAAGTGGGTAGCAACAATCCACCAATAGCCCCAAAATGTGTGTGATATCAGTATTTGTATGGAAGAAAGCAGAAAGAAGTACTGGGCATGCCACACCTGGGAACAAAAGGATCTCAATATAGCCAACAGATATTCACTGAGAAGTGCTGTGAGCCAAACTAAGAAAGCAACTGAAAGTAGGAAGGAATTTCCTCAATCCAATAACAGTTTGAAAGGCCTGAAGAGCTGGAACCATCAAGACACTATGAGCTCATTAAACTGATCATCTAATCTCCCTCTCATGATAAAGCCTTGAGAGGAACTGTGAGTGAAATCAAAATCACTTATGATAAGGGCTATAGAAAAGAAGATAAAGCTCAGTTTAAAGTGGGAACAGATTCTAACTATCAAGTTTTGAAAGACTACATGAAAGCAAGCAAAGAGAAAGCTCTGAAAAGTTAAAAAAAAAACTATCCTGAATCATGCTCTTTCTAAAAGTTCAGGGAAATGTTTTACATAAAAATGAGCAACAAAATATATTGATGGCAATCCTATACTAAGCTATTATTAAAAAGTAGTGAATAACAAGTATAATTATCATCTTATTGTCATTGAAAGCACTCCAGAAAGACATGCCCACAAAATATATCAAAACTTTAACCTATTCTTTTATAAGGAGCTGAAGCACTTAATGTGGTTCAAGACATGAAATAGCAACCAAACCAAAATTAGAAAAACTTAGAAATTTGGAAAGAGAGCTCAGAAAATACAAATTTTAAAGAAGATATATTTCAGAAATGAAGACAGGAAAATATAATATAGAGCACATAAACACAGCAAAAAATGACTTAAGAGATATAGAAAGTGAAAGAAAGAACATCACTTTTTAAGTCATAAAGAAAATTTAAAAGATTGACAGAGCTTCTTCCTCACATCTTAACATCACACCAACAAGGACCCTGTATACTAACCATGTACAGTAACAGCTGAGAGAACTGCAAGACACTGATTGTTTCTAAGTGAGAGTATTTAGGGAAATCCACATTAAGCAGGAAAAACTAATATGCTAGAGGAATTTGAAGCTACTGGTACATACAACTGTAGCAAACCTTAAACATAGCTTAACTCCCAGCCAGAGAGATATAAATCCTCACAGAAAAGATCTATTTACTTCAGTTTCTATTACCTTATACAACATAAACAGTTTTCAAGAGAAAATTACAAGACATACCAAAAAAAAAAAAAGAAGAGACAAAGCAATAATCAGAATCAAACTCAGATATAACAGATGTTAAAATTATCAAGAATTTTAATAACTATTATTAATATATTAAAGGTTCTAATAGAAGAGGTAGACAACATGCAAGAAAAAATGGGCTATGTTAACAGAGATGGAAACTGAAAGAATCAAAGGAAATAAAAGGAAAGGACAAAAATTTAAAAACACTTAACAGAAATAATGAATGTCTTCAATGGGCTCATCAGTAGACTCAACAAAGCCAAGGAAATAATCAGTAAGCTTGAAGACAGGTCAACAGAAACTTTCATAACTGAAATGCAAAGAGAAAAGTGAATGAGGGTTGGGCAGGGGACACAGATGAAAGCATCCAAGAACTCTGGGACAATTTCAAAGGAAGAAATATATGCATAGATTACAAAAAGGAGAAGAAAGGAGAACTGAGCAAAATCAATATTTAAAGTAATAATGGCTAAGAATGTTCCAAAATTAATGACAGACAACAAACCACAGAATCACAGAACCACAGAACCTTAATGTTAAATATTTTGGTTAAATAAAAATAACCAAGCAGCATAAAAATAAAAAAAAGATTTATATTCAGATTGCAGAAAATGAAAAACAAAGGGAATATCTTAATGGGTACCACAGTAAAGGACATCACCTTACCGGAAGGAAGGACACTGCCTTACATACAGAGGAACAAGGATAAGAATTATATCATGCTTTTTGTCAGAAACCATGCAAGCAAGAAGAGCGTGGAGTCAAGTATTTAAAGTGTTGAAAGAAAAACCATCAACCTAGAATTCTGTATCCTTCATAAGTAGAGAAGAAATAAAGACTTTCTCAGAAAAACAAAAACTACATTTTAAGCCAACATTCTCTGTAAGAACTGTAAAAAAGTTCTTCAAACAGGAGGAAAATAATATAGATCAGAAACCTGAATCTCCATAAAGAAAGAGCATCAGAGAAAAAATAAATGAAGTTAAGTAAATGTTTTTCTCTTATTCTTAATTGATCAAAAACATTATTTTCTGTTTAAAGCAACAATAGTGACAATGTATTTGGTGGTTAAAAATATGGCTAAAAGTGAGATGAACAATAGCAATGTCACAAGGGACATAAGGAAGAAATTGGGAATGCTTTGTTTAAAGTAACTGCATTACACACGAAGTAGTATATGAAGGTTGAGTTATGTTAATTTAAAATGCATATTTTAAGCTCTTGAGCAAACACTAAAAAGAATTTTTTAAAGAAAGAAATATGGTTGATATGGCAAGAAAAAGTAAAATTAAATCACATATAAAATGCTCAATCAAAATCAGAGCATATTAAACAAAGTGAACAAACAAAGAATAAATGCAATGAATAAAAAAGATAGTTACAAAGATGATAGATGTTAAACCAAGCACAAAAATAATTATTTTTCGATGTTAATGGTCTCAATATACTAATTACAAGGCAGAGCTTTCCAAAGTAGATTTAAAAAGACCCAACTAGATATTGTATACAAGAACCCCACTATAGATATAGACTCAAATAAGTTAAGGAAGTGAAGAAATATACAGTGTTAACATTAATCAAAAAGATTTAGTAACCATATTAATTTCAGACCAAATTGATCAGAGCAAGGAAAATTATCACAGATAAAAATGGAAATTACATAGTGATTTAAAAGTCAGTTCTCTAATGGTAATTAGCAATATGAACATTTATGTGCCTAACAAGAGAATGTCAAAATACTTAAGGCAAAAACTGATAGAACTGAAAGGAAAAATAAATAAACCCACTATTATAGTTGGAGACTTCAACATCCCTCTGTCAGTAATTAATACACTGTGCAGGCAGGAAATCACTGATATAGATAACCTGAACTTATCTAATCAATATTAATGGACTATTCTACCCAATGAAAGAATACACATTCTTCTCAAGCTCACATTGAATAGTAACCAAGGTAGACACCATTATGGTCTGTAACATACCTTCATAGATTTAAAAGAAGAAAAATCACACAAAGTATGTTCTCAGATCATAGTGGAGTTAAACTAAAATTCAATAATAGAAAGATAGATAGAATATCCCAAAACACTTGGAGATTAAATAACACATTCTTAAATCACATGTGAATGAAAGAAGAGATTTCAAGAGACATTTAAAAATATTTTGAACCAAAAGAAAATGAAAACACAACTTACCAAATTTGTAGGATTCCATGAAAGCAGTGCTTAGAGGAAAATTTACATTAAATGTATATATTATAAAAGAAAAGATATCTAAAATTAATAACAATCTAAGTTTCTACCTTGGGAAACTATTGAAGAAAAAGTAATTTGATCTTGGAACAAAAAGAAGAAAATAAATTCTACCAATTAGGGCAAAAAAAATCAATAAAACTGAAAACAGGAAAACAATAAAGAAAATCAAAACTAAAATCTAGTTCTCTGACAATATTAATAAAATTGATAAACCTGTAGCCAAGCTAATCAAAATAAAAGAAGATGAAAGTTACCAACATCATAAATGAAAAAACGGTTCTTACTGATGATTCCATGGACATTAAATAATAAGAAAATAATATTACAAACAACTCTGTGTCAATAAATTTGATAACTGGGATGCAAGGGACCAATTTGTTGAAAGACACAAACTATCTACATTCAAATGAGAAGAAATTGGAATACTCTTATATCTATTTAATAAAGTTAATCAATAATTTTTAAACTTAAAAGAAATAAAACAGCAGACCCAAATGGTTCCACTGGTGAATTCTACCAATATTTAAAGAAAAAGTAATACCACTTTTCTATAACCTCTTAGAAAATAGGAGAGGGCACAATTTCTAATTCATTTTATCAGGTCATTATTACACTAATACAAAAACCCAGCAAAAACATTGAAGTAAAGGACAACTACAGACTGATATCTCATAAACATAAACATAAAACCTCCCAACAAAATATTAGCAAATGAAATCTAACAATATATAAAAAGAAGTATACACCAAGGTACAACAGAACTTCTGCCAGGTATTAGAACTTTATCTAGCATTCTAAAATCAAACAATAGCGATTCACCATATTAATAATTTAAAGAAGAAAAATCATATGATCATATCAATTGCCAAAGAAATGCATTGGATAAAAGTCATCGTCCATTTATGTTAAAAACTCTCAGAAAACTAGAAACAGAAGAGAACTTCTACAACTTGATAAAGAATATCTACAAAAAAAAAAACTATAGATAACATCATCTTTAGTGATAAAAGACTAGAGCTTTCTCCCCTAATATCAGAAACAAAACAAAGGTACACTCTCTCACCACTCATATTTAATATCATATTGGAAGTCCTAGCTAGTGAAACAAACCAACAAAAAGGAAATGAAATGCATACATATTAGAAAGGAAGAAATAAAACTATGTTTATCCACCAATGACACAAATTTCTATATGGAAAATCCCAAAGGTTCTACCAAAACATTTCTAAAACTAACAAACAAATATAGTAAAGTCATAGCATACAATATCAATATTCAAAATTCAATTGTTTTCCTTTATATCAGCAATCCAAAGTTGGAATTTGAAATTAAAGAAACAATATATTTATAATAGCACCAAAAATGAAATACTTTGATATAAATTTAACACACTTTGTACAAGATCTGTACGTAGACATCTTCAAGACACTGATGAAATAAATCAAATATGTAAATAAATGAAGAGACATTCTGTGTTCATGGATTGGAAGACTTGATATTGTTAAGATGTCAATTTTTCCCAACTTGATCTATAGGTCAATGCATTGTCAGTCAAAACTTCAGCAAGCTATTTTATAGATATCAACAAACCAATGCTAAAGGTTATATGAAAAGACAAAGAAAATAGCATAGCCAGCACAATACCATAAAAGAATAACAACAAAGTTAGAAGAGTTATACTACCTGATTTCAACACTTACTATAGAGCTACAGTGTGGTGCTAAAGAAAAAATAAACACATAGTTCAATAGAACAGAAAGGAAAGCCCCAAAAATAGACCCACACAAGTATAATCAATTGATCTGTAGCAAAGATGCTAAGAAAATTCCATGGAGAAAGGATATTCTTTTTAACTAATGATACCGATAAAATTGAATGTCCAATTCTCAGCAAACTAACACAGGAACAGAAAACCAAACACTGCATGTTCTCACTCATAAGTGGGAGTTGAACAATGAGAACACAGGGACACAGGGAGGGGAACATCATACACTGGGGCCCGTGGGGATGGGGGGCAAAGGGAAGGAGAGCATTAGGACAAATACGTAAAGCATGTGGGGCTTAAAACCTAGATAATGGGTTGATAGATGCAGCAAATCACCATGGCACACGTATGCCTATGTAAGAAACCTGCACATTCTACACATGTATCCCAGAACTTAAAGTAAAATTTAAAAGAAAATTTAAAAAATTTGATGTGCATATGCAAAACCTTGAACCAAGACAAAGACCTTACACTTTGACAAAAATTAACACAAAATGGTTTATATACCTAAATGCAAAACTATAAAATTGGAAGAAAACATAAATGAAATTATAGTTTTGAATTTGGTGATGAGTTTATAGACACACCACCAAAATCATGATCCATGAAAGAAGAAAATTATAAGTTGGACTTTACTGAAATTTAAAATGTCTGATCTTGGAAGACACTGTTTTGAGAATGAAAACACAAGCCACAGACCAGAAGAAAATATTCGTGAAACACATATGTGGTAAAAGATTTGCATCCAAAATATTCAAAGAACTCCTAAAACTTGACAATTGGAAAACGTCCCAATTTTTTTAATGGACAAAAGATTTAAACAAACAACTCGCCAAACAAGATATACGGATACCAAACAGGTGTGTGAAAGATGCTCAATGTCACTGGCCATAAGGGAAATTCAAATTAAAACAATGACCTACAACTACATACCTATTACAATGACTAATAAATAAATAAATAAATGTCAATACCATTTGCTAGAGTGAATAACAATAATGACAACAACAACAAAACTCTGTGGCATATCCAGACAATAATCTAAGATTCCACTATAAGAAGGAATAAGCTATCAGCTACACAAAGATATCAATGAATCTTAAATGCATATTCCTAACTGAAGGAAACCTGTCTGAAAGGCTTTATACATATTATTCCATTTATATAATATTCTGGAAAAGACAAAACTATAGAAATGGTAAATAGATCAGTAGGTGAGAGGAGTTTGGGTAATAAGGGAAAGGAGAATTAAATAGATGAAGCTCAGAATATTTTTTAGGGTGGTGCACTCAGTATACTATAATGGTATATACCTGACACTATGGATTTATCAAACCCTATAAAACTTTACAGCACAGAGAATGAACTTTAATATATACAAGCTTTAAAAACAATTATTTAGGAGTTCAGGGGATCCCATGATGGAATCAGACTGTGACGAAAGAATCTAACTGTATTAAAAGTGTATGAAGCAACCTCCCTGAAGGGGTTCTGGAGGGCAAAAGGGTGTTCTAAGTAGCTTTGAAAATGAGCTGAGTCTGTAGGAGTAAAGGCAAGAGAAACTGCACTTAAGCACCATACTCTAGTTGATATAGGAATTTCCCATCAAGGTATGGGTTAAGAATTTGCAACACCTATATATGTATACTGGAACTAAACAATTATGTAAATGGATAGCAGATGGTGGGAGTCAGCTTTCTCATTGTTGGAGCAGAAGTTTACATGTAAGCGAAGGTAGAAAGTTAGAAATATCCCTGTGGTCATGAATTAGAGTTGGAGACATCAGTATGAACGCATGCTTAGCTTAATATAGATACAGATGGTTACATATAGGAATATTTATAGACATGTTTATATGCACAGATTAGAATATACACATGCATACATTTCCTTTCTCTGTTGGTGGAGAGAGCCTGGAAGCAATGACACCTCAGTGGTAATGAGCACATCTACTACTCACATCTTGGTTTCTAATGCCAATATCCAATGAAAGGAACCAGGGCTCCTTGGAGAACTGTCTGATTCTAAGAGTGGGACAGGAAATATACAAGATTAGCCTTGGCCATCTTGTAGGGCCAGAAAACAAGAATGTGCTAAAACATACACACACACACACACACACACACACACACACACAAGCATGATAATGGGGAGTATTTCAAAGGGACACAGGAGCCAATGAAAGAGCCCCCAACGACCAGAGCTGGAATAAATTCAGCAACAAAATAAACAATGTAGTATTGCTTTATAATCCACAATATAAAATAAATATCTACCAGTCCATACTAATATAGATTAATGATATGTCTCCCATGCACAGAAAGTCTACATATTTTATGAAGATAATCCATCCTCAGTGAGGAGAGGAACTTAACTCCCCACTCCTTAAGTATAGGCAATAGCAAAAATGACTTTCTTCCAAAGAGTAAAGTATGTACAGGGGGCAAAATATGGAGAAACCTCACAAACACTACCTCTGCCAGGTGATAAAGGTTAATACCAACAGTGATAAGTCATGTTGATGGGATTTAATAAGTCTGGCATGCAACCTCTGTGGTCTCTTCCCCAAACCCATAGTGTAATAATGAAGAAAATTTCAGACAAATCTCAATTGAGGGACCGTCTACAAAACACCTTACCAGTATTCCTCAAAACTGTCAAAATCATTGAAAACAAGGCAAGTCTGAGAAACTGTCACAGCAAGGGGGAGCCTAAGGAGACATAGCATCTAAATGGAAGATGATATCCTGGACTGGAGATACACCTATGGGAAGATTTAGAAAGAGTGACCAACTCAGCATCTATGAGCATACATAGGGGCTACACTGTGGTCTTGAAGTAACATATCAATTTAAAAAAAAATGGAGATATGGCTAATTTTAGGGCTAGAACAGGAAATATGCAAGACAAGCCTAGAACATCTTATCCTACAAGAAAGCAAGGGTGTCATCAAACACTATTAGGATCATGTCAAAAGGACTTCAGGAGCCACATTATAGAAATTCTCACTGTCCAAAAATGGAATAATTTGAGCTTCAGCAAGGATAATTATTAAACCATTTATCAAAACCCAGCAAATATATTTAACTTTATGAGTTTGTAATATTATTTTTTAAGTTTGTAGTCTTTAGTGGGTGAAAGGGAACTGGTTGATTATCTGGAAAAATGGTGAAAAAGTGAGAGAAACAAGTGTCTTTTCCATACAGACTGTACCATAAGATCACTAAATAGTAAGTGAGGGGAAATATAATAAAAGTATTCTAGCTAATACGTTTTAAAGAAATAAAAGAATTAAAATACCATCATATTCCAACCCATAATGAATTAATATACCTACAAATTGAGCATCAGAGGATGCTATCGACACAAATGAGAGAGACAACCATACCTCCTGGTGGGGGCACACGATTCCACCTACGGTCTTACGAATGAGATCACACCTAGATTGATCAGGCCTTTGAATCCAGCTTCCAATTTTCAGGAATTATAGAGAACAGAGAATGTTGAATAAGTACACACCAGTAAAATCCAGAGAATGGGAAATGCTATGGGTCAGAGGCACACCTTTTTCAACAAATACATTGTAAGGAAGATAAAAGATAAAAGGATAGAAGTTATAGATCTTAAGATTTAAAAGACACATTAGATTTAATAAAAATGAGTGAGACTGAACTGTAGTGTCTGTAAAGAAAGGATAAAACTATAAAGAAATGGAAATGGAAAGTGATTAATTGGGATTGACAGAGAGGATTATGATTGGGGCAGCACTCATGGATGGACTTTTGGTGTGCCCTGCAAAGTTCTGTTTCAGAAGTTGATAGTCATTACAGAGGCAGACACTTTATAAGAACTAACTAAGCTATACATTTTTGTGGTTTTGTTTATGCTTCATTTTACCATTTTTAAATTTTTTAAATGGTAAAATTATTAATGTCAGGGGAGGTCTATCTACTTTTGCCAAATGTGGGCTAGGAATCCTCCCACTAATAGCCACTGATGGTTATTATGTTCCAGACTTGTTCCAAACACTAGGAATAAATCTCAAAAATGATGATAAGAACAAAATCCCTGTCCTCCTGGACTGTATAATCTGGTGGAATGAGACTAAGACATAAGGAATATATAAGTATCTGTCCAGGTAGATATACTATATATGTAGCTACTTATATGCTATGAATGTAGATATATATGTAGGTATGTATATGCTATGTATGTAGCTATTTATATGTTATCCAATTAACAAATCAGAAGAAGAGTACCAGAGAATACCAAGAAAGAATGAGTTTCTTGACTACCTAAGAGCCTATGAGGACCAGGGTCCTGAGAGAAGGGACCTCAGGGTGGCGAGCTGTGAGTGTTGGTGGAGCCTTGACAGATTTATCCAAACCTGCTGGGCTCCTCTTTTCACTCTTGTCAACGGGAAGGTGGTAGCCAAGAAGGACGTGGCCATGTGTGTTGCTTCTGGACTCCTGGAGCTCAAGGTGTTGATGTTCCCAGCAAACACTCAACAAACATCAGTGTGACAATTTGTGCTGGATAGTGGGGATATACAGTCAGGGTCCCTGCCATCATAAAGCTGACCATCTAGTAGGGCTAAAAGACAAATAGCTGAACAGCTATCATGCAGAATGATGACTATTGTGATAGGAAAGGTGTAAGCTGTGATTAGAAGTGTGGGAGTTGGGGTGAGGCAAAAGTAATCCTTTTTGCCTCTAGGGTAGGCTTCCCAGAGGAGATGACAGTGACAGCTCACCTGGCTCCTGAAGGAGCTCACTAGGTCATGGAAAAAGACTAAGAAGGATTAAGGCGAGGAAGGGCTGGAAATGGAGCATTCTGGAGAAGAGTTGTGAAGCTCATTAAAGAGTTGTGACTGGTTGGCAGAGGAGACTTTATTGAAGCATTTTAATGAAGGAGATGATGTGATCAGATTTATGTTTAGAAGGATCATACTGAATGGGGATGATGGAGAGGTAAGAGTGAGATCTGTATTTGCAATAACCAATTAGGAGGCAACTGCAAAAAAAAATATCTGGCAAGAAATAATAAGGACAAGAGAGTGATGGAAGGGTGGACAGGAGAGGAAGAATTTTTAAGATATTTAGGGCATAGGATTGATGGTTCACAGTAACTGACTGGATGTGGGGGTGAGAGAGATGGAGAAGACCAGGATGAACCTGAGGTCTGGACTTTCACTGGACAGAAGGGGCCACTGTCCTCCATGAGAAGCGAGGCTTACACTTGCCAGGTGGCCTGGGCAGGATTTCTTTCCAGGTGATGTGACAGGGACAGGGAGGGGAGGAAGCCCTGATGTTCTGGTTCCTGGGTTCAAAAAAAAGAGACCTGGACCCTCACCCAGCAGCTAGTCAGGAGTCTCCAACTCTAGAATTCAAGGTGAAACCCATAACTGAAATACAGCCCACACCCCAACCTCACCTAGTGAAGAGAAAAATCCTGACAATGAAGGAAACTGAACTCTGATCAGACAATCCACATGCTGTGGGAATTGGGTAGCCCATTTACCCCAGACACAGCAGAAGCTTTCTTTAATATGTGCTGGTTCCCTCTCCAACTCATTTTGTTTCTGATTGATGCTCTGCAACTAAACAGATGGTGGGTGCTTTTCACTCGCATTTCTTCTGTCATGGATTTTTTTTGGCAGATGAGGCAGTCTCTACTCATATGACCACAGCTAATTCTTAACCCCCAAAGCAAAAATTAATGGACTCTGGCAAAAAAAAAAAAAAAGATAGTGCATACCCAGCTCTTTCCTTTAATTTCCGCATGTCCACAGATGTTCCTCTCCAAGAAGCGTAAACGAAGACTAGAAAATACCTCTTGTAACTATAGAACAATGTATCTTGTCTGCATGCAGTGATGAGAGAGACACAAAGCTGCAGAAAGAGCAAGAGGGAGGCAGAGAGGGGAAGAAGGAAAGGAGGAGGGAGGGAAGGGGAAAAGAGTTAAAGGTAGTAGCCTAGAAAGGGAAGGAAGGAAGGAAGAAAGGAAGGGAGGGAGGGAGGGAAGAGACAGACACTGGGTCTCATTATTTTCTGTGCATCATACTACCTATATGTATGTATTTAACCTCTCTGAAACTTCTGTTTCCTCATCTGTAAAATGGGAATAATAATGCCCACTTGCCAAGTCTACAGTAAAAATTAAATTAACCATGCTTATTTCTGGTAAATTCCCTTTTGGAGTCACAGTATTTTCATTTGTTGAAAGAGTTAAGAATATCTTTCTTCAGGGTTGCTGCAAGGATCAAATACACGATTGTGCTACAGAATCTACAGATTCTAAAGCATTGTCCAAGTGCCATTTTTCAGTATAATCTAAGTTTTTGTTTCCTATTGCACCACAAGCTGCTATAGGCTGTTTGCTCATCCCAGTGATCCCTGCCTTCCCAGCAAATGTCAAATCACAATATCAGTACAAACCATTTTAAAGACAGACTGCAGAGAATAATTATGGCTTAATGTCTAGAAATGATTTGGCTAGAGCTTTGCAAATCCCGTCATTCTTTTTGAGACTCAATTTCAGAAATGAAAGGTTTCCCTGCCTCTTATGTGCACCAACAATGCAAAGGCAAATTCAGAACCCCTGGATGCCTGAGAGGCTCTATAATTAGATAAAATTTACAATCTGATGTTATAATGTTTACATGTAAAGAAATAAATGAATGCTGAGGAACTGCTGCAGAGATTTCCAGAGAAATTTAATATGTCACACCAATACCTTTGCTGAAAAAGCTAATCTTGTAATTATTACTCTTGCCATAGATCTTTAAAGTGCCTTTGGTTTCCTAAATGTCATGATGAATACAGAGAGATCTAACATTTCTTGGAATTTTTATTATACTACTTTATGACTTTGTTTAACCTCAGAGCCTCCTTTAAAAGGTAGGCTTTAAAAAAAAATCCCTGTTTTACAAGTTAAAAAATAATTCTCAGAGGAATCAATTACCTTGCCCATGACTGCACTACTAGCTATTCTTCAGAACTACAGGTTCAAACATTCAATCAGGGCTTTGCTCTTGCCACTGGATTGCACTACCTGTCTTTCACCTCCCTCTCCTTTTTACAGCAAACCCAGAAGACAGTTATTTAAAACTGTGTCAGGGATTCAGGTGAGATCTGTGTGCAAATCCTCCCACACCATCCTACAGATACCCTGATGAGCTCCCCGCCATGCCAAAGATTACACAAAGGTTCAATAGCTAAATGAGAAAAAAAAAAAACACATCAATTTTACAAATCTCCAAACAAATGCCCAATTAGCCTATGCAAACTTGGATAAAAGCTGAAATACAGAACATGGCTAAAGTCAAGAAACCACATGGCCTCCATCCTGAATTGCTTCTCTGCAAGTCAATGAATACTTACTGAGCACCTTCTGTGTACTCAGCCCTATGCCAGGTGTCATGGAAGAATCTAAAGGAAAGCTGAACCTTGCAGGAAGAATAGGACATGCCATATTAAGTGCCCATGAAGGCAGAAGGTGCATAGCATTGGGGGCACACTGCATATTGTTTAGCATTGCCCAGACCATGGCATGCAGAAGGGTAAGGGAAGAAAAAAAAGGCAGGAGAGAGAACCAAGAGCAGACACTCAAGGCCCTGTATGCCATGCAGAGGTCCACAGGCTTTCTCTAGATGGCAGGGGTGGCCACGTAAGAATTTGAGGCTCCAGCTGAGCACTTTCAAACCTGCCTTTCCCTGGTTTGCTTCTGCCTCACACTTTGAAAAAGAGACATTTTTATCCTCATTGGTTAACTAATGTGATTGAGCCACATGAGCCTTGTAATTGGCCCCTTCTCTCATGGGACTTCCTGACAAAGTGATCCACCTGCATTCTCTTTCATTTATCTTCCCTGGTGCCCAGAAATAATGGGTGGTTGTCAGGGAGTGTTTTTCCAGCCTGTTTGGAGGGAAGTTTCCCATCTGCTTAGAGCCCTCTGGGAACTCACTGATGCACCAACCTTCTGTTCTTATATAGAACTCCTACAGAGATTTCTTGTCAAGGTGATCCATAAAATCAAAACTTTGCCAGTGAAAAACAAAACAAACAAAACCTCTACCAACAATAGCTAAGGCTATGGGAGGAGTCACTTTCCAGCCTTAAGGTAGCTCGACCATGCAGAGGAAATTGACATTCTTGGTTACTCTTTCCGTCTGAATTTCTTATGCCCCCTGCTGCCAAGATGCTGTGCACTCCTGCTATCCTGCTTATCTAACCACATTTCCTAAATTCCTTTTGCTGTCTCTTCTTCCAGCCCATTAGCATCTCCCACAGCTCATCTTGGGTCCTCTTGATTCTTGCTGTACACATTGTCCTTGGGCAAGTGCTTCTATTCCTTGATCTTCAATCACCACCTATTCACTCCAGCCTCAGAATTCCTCAATTGTCCCTCTAACTGCCTAGACATCTAGATACCTGCAACTGGATGATCCACAAGTACCCAACATGCATTGTGTCTAAAATCAACTTTGTCAGTTTATCTCCTGTACAGACTAGCTTCTTTTCCTGCACTTACCCAGTTACAATGGAAAAACGTTAGTGTAATCCTTAATGACTTCCCCTTCTCAAATATCCCCTACACAAACATACAAAACACATATGAACATACCACCATATCTTTCCCTGCATCCTCCAATTATCATACTGTTACCCTGTGTTCCTCCCCTCTTAACTCATACCTCATACCTCAACTATTTAAATCTTCTTCTAAACACTTTTCCTCTTCACTTCATCCTCCACCTCCCACCACAGTTGTCATTCAAACACACAGATTTGATTACTTCCTTCCCTGATTACACATCTTAAAATCTGCACATTGCCTACAAGACAAAGCTCCTGAGCACAGCCGCACTGCCTGGGTTATTGGGAAACTCTGAAGACACTGGTCACTCGCATTCTTCTGATGTTTTGATCATGCTCCCCACTCTTCCCTATTTGAAAGCCTTCTCTTTAACCTTCACGGCCTAACCCAATGTCACGTCTTTTATGAAGCCTCCCTTGATTCCCTTTTCTATTTTTCAACTGATATCTGTTCACAACTCTTTATACATCCTAGCATGTTTAATAATTCATCATTTGCATGTTTATATTCCTCTCTCAGTTATGATCTCCTAGATGAGGAAGATGCGTATTTGGCACCCGGTACCCCTGATGCCTGCCACTGTACCTGGGAACAAGACTTGTTGAATGAATAAATATTATGATGAAACCACAAAAGCAAAAAAGATTAATGTAAACATGGGTGATATATTACTCACCAAAGTGATTAAAATACCAGCGTGGTATAACAGAGTGGACTTTAAATTCTGGCTCTAACACACAAACTGTATGACGCCTGGGAGGTTTCTTCCCTCTGAGCCTTAAATCTTCATCTGGAAAAGAAGAGATGAAAAGACCTTTTTGGTTTATTCTATGGAATGGAAATGAGATATCATATATAAAATGCTCAGCATAGTAGCTAACACATAATCAGAGCTCAATACATTATTTACACTAGTGTTATTAATAATACATAAGAAGTTTGAGGAGGATAGTAAAAGATAGTGTTAGGAAAAAAAGTGAGTTCAACTTTATTTGCTAAGCACACATTTATTTAGCGCTGGCCAATGGAAGATATTAATGCCAGATGGATGAACCTCAATTTATAGAAAAAGGAGCAGATATAAAATCTCCCACCACTTCTTTCAAGGTACCCTTTAACACCTGCATAAGTTTGCTGACTGAAATAGAGGTGGAAAAATTAGAGCTGCCAGTGTAGGACATGAATGGCTAGACACAAAGTTGAAAAACAATTAATTCCCAAGGAGAAGCAACATGCATGGTGATAAATAGGTTGATAGGAGAGAAAGGAGTTGAAGATGGCTCCGGAGATGGAGTTTTAGATCACAGAGTTACTAAGCATCCTGACACCTAGCACAGGTGTCCAATCGACACAGGCTACCATAGGACAGAGTTTTGGTGAGAGCTTGAAACTCAAGATGTAAACTCAAGAGTGATGCTGATGCCTTGGACAAGGATGAGTTCTCCTTACCTACATCTCAAGTAACTTATGGTATAGTCCATGAAAACCACAATAAACACTAACCAAAATGAGCAACTTGGAACCAATGCCAAATCCAGTTCTTGGTATCAGAATAGATGGAGGGGGAAAATTTCATAAAACCCGTCTTGAAGCAGAAAGGATATGTGGGTTCATCCCACAGCCAGATTGTTGAGATCAAACTAGAGTGGTGTGTTGCCTTGGCAGCAGTTGCCTAGTGAGAAAAATTAATAATAAAAGAAGCGGGAAAATGGGCAGGAGCAATAAATCAAGACAAATATTCTGGTTTTTTGCAAAGTTTCTCAATAGAGAGAGTGCTCCAGGGATGAATGTAATTTTTTTTAATGTCTCCTGCTAATAACCCTTTTCTTGAAAACAAACAGAACTTTCAAAGAATTATCTGGTGCAAGGGATGGGAAAGGGAGACCAGGAATAGAATGTCACTGTTGCTCAGTGATTGGGGATCAGACAATTGATGCCAATGATCCAACATTCTCTGTTTCCCTGCAGAGTGATGCCAATGACCATCCAGTTCTCCATTCTGATTATGCTGCACTCGGCTCTGGTCCTCATCACCACGGCAGAGGATTACAAGTGTTTACCCCTCATCCTCCGGAAAACTTGCTGTTGGATTAATGAGACCTATTTGGCCCGGAACGTCATCATCTTTGCATCCATTTTGATTAATTTTCTGGGTGCCATCTTAAATATTGTAAGCATCCCACATCCACCAACACTCTGGTGTCTAGTGTGCAGTTGAGCATGAAGTTTATGGAGCCTGCAGCTTCCTTGGTACCAGTTGCCTTTATGTGCCTGGTCCAGCCCCAAGCTTAGGGACAGATAATAAAGATGTGGCTACTGCCAAAACTGTGCATTTTACCCTTGGAAAAAAACTGGTGGAAAAAAGACAGTTTTTTTCCAACAGTAAAATGCACAGTTTTGGCAGTAGGGAAGAGGTTATTTTCTCCAAAGGAGTTCCTAAAGTCCTTCAATTTCCATATTGTCAGTGGCCAATTATATTGTAAATAAGAGTTACGATTTATGAAGCACCAGTACCTACCTGCTATGTGCCATGCACTAAAGGAGGAGCTTTACTTTTTTCATGTTTAATCCTCACATAAACCCCTTGAGGTAAGTTTCATTATCCCCACTTTATGGCTGAGGAAACTGAGGCTCAGAGACACGAGATAACTTGCTAAGAAGGTCTGTCTGACTCCATGACCCACGCCCCTCTAATATGCTAAATTGTATCTCTGGGAGTGGGAGTGGGGTGGGGAAATAAAATTGAAATAGCTGCCATTTATTGAGCACCTACTATGTGCTACAGGTAGGTATTACTGTCCCCATTTAATGGATGAGGAAACTGCATTTCAGGAAAGTTGAGTATCTTGCCTATGACTTTCTAAGTTTGTATTTCACGTGACACATAGAACTCAGAGGAATTTCCAACTGCCATGATATCTGTCATTGTTTTAAGTTGCTGATCCTCATTGTCATGGTTTCATTTTCTCTCAAGAATTGTACCATGGTGGCTATAGGTATTCTCTGTGCTTTTACAAGTAGTCTGTGTTGTCCAAGACTCAGGCAGCTAGATTTTTGAGGTGATTTGTTTGATTCCAGGTCTTAAGCTTGGCATATTGAGAGAGGCATTGTCGTGTGGTTGAATTCATCACTGTGCCCTTTGGGCCTAAGGGAGGGTCCCCAAGTATTCAGGGACCCAAGCTATAGACTCCCACAATTGTTGGTCTGTGACTTAGAGGCCTAGACTACCTGAAATCACTGTCCAATTTGGCACAATAATTACCTTACTTATGTTCTGTGGTTGTCCTTCTAGTGAAGGCTCTGTGGATAAAGGAAAAGAGGAAAAGGAAAATAATCATCTAATGTAGTTCATCATCTCATGGATATTTTATAGATTACAATAACTGAAATGGAAGTACACAGGATTATTGATTACAAGCTGCAGAGAAGTAGCCCGGACCTTGAATTAAGCCTTGATAACAAATTAGATATTTCTAGGATGCAGAATTTGTAAATAAGTCCAATGACTCTAGGTCAGCGTTACCTCTGGGACTAATTGTGCCTCAGTGGGTAGTGTGGTAAGAAGATCAGAGGCTTTGGAGTCAGATAGACCTGTGTTCAAATCTCAGATCCACCAGTCACCAGCCCAGTGACCCTGGACAAGTTACTTCTCAGAGTTTCATATTTTTCAATTGTAAAATGGGGATTCAAAATAGCAGCTACATCACAAGGTGGTTGTGAGGCTTTTTTGTACAAAGTGTCTGGCACAGAGGAGGCATTTGGCCAATGGTAGTTATTCTTTTCCTAGCACCACAGAATCTCTAGCAGCAACTTCTGTCCTAGGAAATGCCTATCACCCAATGCTAAGAGTCTTTCTGGTAAATGTACCCCTTCAGATTCCTCAAGTCCTCCCAGCTGTTGATCTGGAAACAGGCTATGAGTTTACCCCAGACCTCTTCTCCTGCCATCTGGCTCTCTCTTCTGAGCTCCACAAGTGCACTCCAGTGACCCTAAATGATGGGGCCAACAGCACAGTCTAAACTTAGTTTCATGACTGGCTTACAAAGCTGTTTCTGAGCCAGTACTTGTTTTTTAAATAAAAGAGATCAAAGCTGGCACTTTGGCACTTCCATTCTGACTTCAGGTCCCCTCTAGGATTCAGTCTACCCAGGCTTCTGCTGAAGCCCAGCCACTGATAGCACACCGCTCCATTTCCAGCACTCACACTGACTTTGTTGTTCCTGTGTTTTTTTGTTTTTGTTGTTCTTTTTTTTTTTAATCCGCAGCTGTGGTGTGATTTTGACAAGTCGATACCCTTGAAGAACCTGACTTTCAATTCCTCAGCTGTGTTTACAGATATCTGCTCCTACCCAGAGGTATTTATTTATGAGCTCCCCTTGGTGAGAGGTGGACATAGATATATTTCTAACAGCTCCAAATAAATGAGACTGGCTGAAGGGCCGTAGAAAGTACTCAAGAGGCCTGTTTTCCTTCTTCTGCCTCTTCCTCTTCCCTTTCATCTTTTCCCTTTTCTGCTTTTCCTTCTCCCCTTAAATTTTCTGTTTCCCAGTCCTCTTTCCTGCCCCATCCTCTGCCTCTTTTTCATCTCTACCCCTTCC
Source organism: Aotus nancymaae (assembly GCF_030222135.1). Taxonomy (NCBI): domain Eukaryota; kingdom Metazoa; phylum Chordata; class Mammalia; order Primates; family Aotidae; genus Aotus; species Aotus nancymaae. The sequence goes on along the minus strand of NW_026988450.1, from coordinate 79,120,234 downwards.
TCATTTGTTTCTCCCTCTTTCTCCTCCTTTTCACCTTCTATCCATTTTCCATTTGCCCTTATCTCTTCCTTCTCTGTGCATTTCCCGTAGCCTATTTGTAAAATCCTGTAGCAGAATGCACTGCTGTCTCCATTAGCATGCAGAGTTCTTCCTCAGTGTTTGCTGCATTAAACCAAAAAGGGAGGGAGGGAGGGAAGGAACAAAGGAAAGAAGGAAGGAACAAAAGAGCAAAGGAAGGAAGGAAGGAAGGAATTACAAAGGCAGAAAATCACAACTAAAATTAAATAGTACAGAAGAAGCACCATGGGGTCTGGAGGCATCCCAACAGGACACCTATGATCATAACGTCTGTGTCTGACTCTATGTTGACCACGGAGCCAGTGGTCTGTTTCTGGGCCTTGGGGTCAGTCTATGGGGTCTGTTATTCACAACCCAGATCTTATATATTAAGGTAGACTTTCTAGGTCATAAAGTAGAACAGCTAAGATGTCCCAGCAGACCCCAGCCAACCCCATACCTAGGATACTGGGTAGATTCTTGTTCTCTAAGAGGCTGCCGCACTCAGAGGCCCCTCCAACATGTAAATGGAGAAAAGGCTCCCTGTAGTCTCTTCTAGGCCTAAGAATTGGTCCCAGAAACATTCCAACAAGGAGATTAATTCTCCTCTCCCTCCATTCATTTGCATAGAGCACCTGCTTGATATGCATAACGTCATCAAATCCTTCAGATGTCTGGGGTAGAAGCTGGTACTGTCTCCATGTTATAGTTAATAAAACTACAGCTCAGAAAGCAGCATGCTCAGTGCTGCTCAGAGCCAAGCCTGCTTGATCTTATTTGTTCCTCACTTCTTTCCATCCCTTCTTTCTGTCCTTTCTTCATTCTCTTTTTAATTCAATTATCAAGCCTTGATACTGTAATTTGAATCATATCTACCTCATTCTTTATCTGGCTGAGTCCCTAAAGGAGAAACTAGACTCTTCTAATGGATGTTCAGGACAGGAAGGGACAAGGTCCCATTTATGGGCTGCATAGGCCAGACCATGTTCCACCTAGGAATGAGTGGAGCCCCAGTTTAGTGTACTCTGTGGGACAGTAGCTCCTGGAGAAATTCTTGGCTTGAGGGGCTTAGGGAATGTCTCAACTTTTGGAGAGAGTAGGTAGCCAGGAATTGGACAGTCAGTGCTAGGAAAAAGCTGTGTTTCATTTCCAGTCAAGCCCCCTCACTTGCTGGCAGTGGAACTTTGAATCAGTTTTTACTCTCTGAACCTCAGTTTCCTCATCTGTAAAATGGGAAAATTAATACCTTCTTTACATGGCTACTGTGGAGTTAAACAATATGTTCTTATGGTACCTGCCTAGATGGGTTAACAAATATTTGCCTAGAAGGGTTAGCAAATATTTGACTAGATCTCATGGTGCCTGCCTAGATGGGTTCACAAATATTTAGCTCCTCACGTGGCATCTGATGTTTGGCGAGCTATTAATCTGTGCCCACATATCACTTTGAATTAATATTGTATACCTTTGACCCAACACCTGAACTCCCAAACACAAGACCACAGCAATCAGAGATTAGCCAAAGCCTAAGAAAGTGGTGGATAAGATTTAGATCACACAGTTTTATTCTAGTGCCTCAGTTTCCTTATCTGTAAAATGAGGATAAAAGTAGGACCTTCCTTATTGGGTGATTATGAGAATTCAGTGAATTAATCCATATAAAGTGTTTAGAAGCTGGACCTGGCACTAAGTACCTGCTCATTAAATGTCAGCTATGATTTATTTATTATTTTCAGCAAAAAGGCTTTAAGCGTATAATGCCAATGCATGTTATCATCAAACAAACATCTGTACACACCTGAACCACTGTGTGTAATATGCCAGTGTATGTTATGAAACCAGTCAAAAATAGAAATGTTTAAAAGTAAGATAAAATGCATATGGATTGATGTTACTATTTTCTCCGCAATGAAAGGGTCATCTTGTTCAAGAGGTCAGCAAACTATGGCCACAGGCCAAATTCACCAGCTGCTACAACCACCTGATCTGACTCACCATTTGCCATTCTGATATGTGTGCACATGCGTGTGTGCTGACTAGGCATCTGTCTGCCAAATTAGAATGGATTAGATATTCAGACCTTCTGAAAGACTCGATCTGACTCCCCAGCACTCACAACTATGTGTCCCCAAGCAAATCACTTGATCTTTGTGAGCCTCAGTTTCTTCAAATGTATACCTGACATTTCTACCTCACCCTATGAGAAATAATACCCAGTCTAAAAACATGTTATCAAATTGGATTATATAATATAAAAAATGAGGCCTTTACAATGTATGATATAAAGTACAAGTTAGTTCTAAATTCGAAGCTTGTCAGATGCTAAAAAAGAGTGAAGATGCCAGGGATGAAAGTAAAGAAAGCTGTATTCCAATCATGGTTGGAGAGTAGTGGAGGGGAAAGAAAGACACAGGTTTGTGAAATGAATGCAAATCATATGCACACAACCAGAGTGTCATTATCTCAAACACCTGGATGTGGTTCTCAGGTGGCTCAGTGGAGAGACCCTCATCTTAGAATCATGCCCCTTTATTATATGCTCTGGCACATCTGAATAAACAGTTCACTGTATCTGCAAGAGCAATCAGAGCTTGCTGTGGTTTTAAAGGGTCCTGAAGAGCCCATTTTTCCATAAAGTTGTGATCATCTGTGTCATGGCATGCTGGCATTTCCTTCCCTTTCTTCTCCATTTATTCTGGTCCTACCCAGCCTTGAAGCCTCCCTTTTTCCATAATGTGGTTTGGCAGGCCCAACTCCTTTAGGTCACTCTCCTTCCTGCCATCTCACATACCCTTATGGTGTGATCTTAGTACTCACACTCCATCCTTATTGACTTAAAGAGAGAAGATAATATTTTATAGCTATTCAAGTTTGACCAAAGGCCCAGCATAGGACAGGGACCACAATCTATGTTTTAAAATATTTAAAGAGAAAGGAAGCATACTTCCAATAGACTAACAGGAACAAGATTTACCTTCCCATCTGAAATAACTAAAAACAAACAAAATAAATGAAACAGTAGTTTACAAGACACTGGGTATCAATCAATGAAGGACAATAATCCTGAAAGACAGGAAGTAACTGATTGCCTGAGCTTTATTATTGCTTTAGGAGTTTTTAGACTATGTCTCAGGAAGAGGAAACCAAGGTGGACTCCCTGATTTGAGAATACTAAGCGGAGAGTCCCAGGAGATCAAGGTGCCTAGAGTCTGCAGAACATACTACTCTAGAGAGTTGTATAGAGAGACAAACCTAGAGATCTGAAAAGGGTTCAATCAGTACATTCGTGTGAGGAAACTGATACAGGAAAAGAACCATCTCAAAGGATCAGTGCCTGGAATTCACATAGAGCTGAAAACAATTTTTGTTCCTACCAGCCAGACTGAAAAAGATTCATGGGGCACTAGGTTAGAGTATGCAGAAAATTCTCACTTCAGTAGAGTAAAATAATTGTTCCTATATCATGTGCTGCTCTGATTCCTCCTTTTAAATCATAAAAGTTAGATCCAAAGAGATCAAACCTTTTAAAATAATTTAATATGTGTCCTAGAATAAATTTCAAGAATACATAGAGGAATACAAAAATATCTAGGATTTAGCAAGGTAAATACACAATGTCTGGCACCCAATCAAAGATTACCAGGCATCAAAAGGAGGAGGAAAATATGACTGATAACAAGGGAAAAAATAAACCAAAGGAGACCAACTCAGATTTGATTGTGTATGTTCAAATTAGCATTTTTTTGAGACACAGTCTCACTCTTTTGCTCAGACTGGGAGTGCAGTGGTGCAATCTTGGTTCACTACAACCTCCACTTCCCAGGTTCAAGCAATTCTCCTGCCTCAGCCTCCCAAGTTGCTGAGACTATAGGCATGTGCTAACATGCTGAGCTAAGTTTTATTGTTGTTGTTGTTATTGTATTTTTAGTATAGATGGGGTTTTGTCATGTTGGCCAGGCTGGTCTCAAACTCCTGGCCACAAGTGACCCACCTGCCTGGGCCTCCCAAAGTGCTGGGATTATAGGCATGAGCCACTGCACCCAGCCAAGCAAATAATTATTATAACTGTATTTATGATAGACAAAATTAGACTGTGCAGAAGAAAAAAATGGTGAAACTGATAACATAGCAATATAGAGTATCCAAAATAAAATACAAAATTTTTTAAAATTAAAATAAAAGCAGTATTGAGGACAACTTAAAGCAGCATAATATATGTATAATTGGAGTCTTGGAGTCCTGGCTCCTAACCCAAAAGAAAGTCAAGGAGATTGAAAACCTATTTAAAGAAATAGTGGCATGAAATTTTCCACATTTGATGAAAACCATACATCCACAGGTCCAAAAACCTCAATATGAACACACACACAGGCACACAAAGGCACATCATAATCAAATTACTCAACCCATAATAAGGACAAAATCATAAAATGGGTGGGGGAACATATTGCATAGTAAAAGACAAAGATATGAATAACAGAAGATTTTTCAAAAATACAAACATGGAAAACAAGCATCTTGAATGAACCAAAGGACCATTAAGAGTATACCAGAGCACCAACCACATACAAAATTTCTTTTCCCTACTTAACACAACCCAGTGAACACCCTGGAGAGTCAGACCAGCTATCTTCCCAGCACCTTATGGTGGTCCCCAGGTTTATGATACCCTCCTTGCTTGACCTTCTGGAGAGTCCAGGCTGGTCTCAGAAGAAGCAGAGCAGCTTCTGTCTTTTGCCTGAACACACTTCACTGTGCTTCTTATGTCAAGAGCTACAATTGCTAAGAATCAGGTTTTGTATAAAGCAATAAGTCCAGATGATTTCTTTAAACCATAGTGACTTTTGAAAATTGTCTGTTTCTTTCCTTCTTGTCCCACAAGTTATGTGATTTTGGCAGCAACCAAATAGCTGCAGGGAGTCCAGTTTGTCTTACTTATGGGGGTGGATGCTCAATTCCCTCATCAGTTATCATTATGTAAAATAGTTCTTCTTCCTCCTCTTCTAAGAGTAAATTGTGCATATATTGCCAAGGCAATTTACGGTGCATTGACAATGTCCTTCTAGTCTGGCACAATTTTGGTGCATAGTAGGTCCTCAGTCAACAATTGTGGAATAAAGCACGTTTTCATTTGTAAAGTGTTTTTTTCATGGAAACAGAATCAGATGTTGCTACCCTTAACACCTTGTCATATCATGTGATTCCAATTTTTTAGTACAGACTTTGAAGAAATTGATTTCTCAAGCCAGAATATCTATCTGAGAGAAGAAAATCTTGTGTATTCAGAAGAAGAAAAGTGTTTATCTACTTCGTCTCTTCTGTAAAGTGGACACAAGAATAATACCTATCCTAATACCTATACCTAGGCCATTTAAATAATTAAATGAGATGAAACACATAAAGTCATTCAAAGTCATTCACAGAATATGTGCCAAATAAATATTTAGGTTTAATTATCTACTTTCCACCAACTTAATCCTTGAGTTACAGGCATCCCCAACCCAGCTTGTCCCTTCACCCATCTAACCCGTAGTTCATCTAATGTAAAATGAATCTGGTCTGTTTTGCAACACCACATCTGTAGGGGTTTTTTGTCTTCTCCTGTCTACATTTTGTTTTACCTTCTGAAGTATCTTTGACTTCTTTTTTCCAGCCATTTTTTTTTAATGGTAAAAACTGATCTGTCATTATATCCTTTCCTAAGGCAAAGGTGATGCACTTACAATGCATAACTTGTATGTTTCCCTTAACAGAGATTACTGGGAACTGTGCTCACTAACATTTATCATACAAATCTTGGAATATTTTTTTAACCATTTAAAGGTCTAGGGAAAAATGGAAAACCCCATTACTATATGGGAGACAGAATTCTCTGGAGTACAAGGATTTACCCCGAAACACTACATTTGACGTACTGCTTCCTTTGATATTGCACATTAAAATAAAACTAAAGGATATTACAAAAGGAAATAATCCACTCAAAAGCCATGTCGTGTCTGTGTTCATATTTTGCATTGTTGTAATCATAGTGTATATACAATTTTACAGCCTGCTTTCCAGTTTAAAATTATTTTGAAAATTCTTTGTTGTCATTTAAATGCTCCTCTGAAAACCCTTATATAGAGAGCTCTTTATTCTTCGGGCACATGTTTCTTCACTACTGTCTTCTAGTTCTCCTCCTCACATCCCTAAAAATTCCTAATCAACATTCTCATTTCTCTTCTTCCACAGTCCTTCAAACATGGTAGTCTCTCCATGTTAGTCTCTGTAACTTCTGTCTTTACTTCTACTCTGCTTGAGTGGTTTCTTCCACACCTGTAAGTTCAGCTACATGATGCTAAACATGTCTCCCGACCCCATCTACCTTCTGCACCTCAGCCTCATTTATGTCATTGCTCACTGAACATCCCTATTGAATCACTCCTTCTACACCTAAAGCTTGATATGCCTAGGAAAGAACTCACTGCTTTTTTCTACACTTTTTCTCTAAGTTATTTCTTACTTAATCGATTAGTACAAAGTGGAAATCTTAGTGCTATCTCTGACTCCTCTCTCTGTCTTACCTCCTCATAAAACTAGACAATATTGTCCAACCTTTTATGCCTTGCTAAGTTTATCAGGTAGATCTGCCAAGACCTTGTTTTTAAGTCCTCACTTTCTCTCCATTAATCCCGATACATCATATATTCTTCCCCACTACAATTTATTTCTAAAGCACTGAACTGATGAATCCATTACAAACATGAAATCCATCCATGGCTCCTTATGAACTACAGAATAAAGTACAGATGTCCATACAAGAGGATTTTTTACAGCATGGTTTTGCCCTTATCTCTGCCCTACTACACCTACGATCCTCTTATACCCAGGATCCATTTAGGGGACACTTGAGGAGCTATGGACCTTCTAAGTTCCTGGAGTAACATAACACAAAAATTGCTTGTTATTTGATAGAAACTAAGTAATTGCATTGAGCCAGTTTCTTCCCAAATTACAGGACACACGGAATTTATCGGTCCAGACCCAGCAAAAGAGAAATGTTTTCACAAAGCCATAATACTTCTGTAGCTTCCTGTTGTTCTCCCACTTCCTAGTCCCACCCCCAGTATTCATTCAAAGTATAAAAAGCACAGCAGAGATATCTCTGATGTTATCCAGGGGCCATTCTGTTTGATGCCCCATGGTTTATAGAACCTCCAAAAGGTTCACCTTTATACTTTAAAGTAAAAAGTTACCTAAACCCTACAAGGCAGTCAGTGATCCTTTCAATAGATTCGGGAATGGAGTAAAGAAGGCAAGAGCATACTGCCACAATTGATTGAGGCAACAAAAAGAGAAAGATCCATCAATACGTCATATAAATGTATATTTGCCTGTCATACCTTCAGCAGCCTTGTTAGAGAAATGACGAGGGCAACACATTCGAGTATTTTCTTCGGCTGGTGTTACTAGATCTCCTTAAGAATAGTTGTATGATTTTCTAATATGACCTAAGGAATTAATTCTTCTGACACCTTGTTCCTTTACAGTTTGTCATTCATGCTGTTCTGTCTTCCTAGAATGCCCTTCCCTTTCCACTTTCTACTGTGTGAAATCCTCTCTGTCCTTCAAGGTTCAGTTCAAACTCATCTCCCTGTACAGATGTGCCCACAGAATGCACAATGCTTTGTCCTGCCTCTGTACCCACATTGCATTTAGTCACATTGATGGCACAGCACTTTATACTATGATTACTGTTGGTGTTTTTATGTCTGCTTTACATTTTAGACCATGACTTCCTTTAGGCCTGGGCCATCTCTTACTCTCCTTCCAATTTCCAGTGCCTAGCACCATGTCTTGATTGCAGTAGGCACTCAATAAATGCTTATTGCATTTTATAAATTAGCTGTTGTGACCACATAAGTTTTTGTTCCAAGGATGAAATCATTTCAATGGCTTTTTATCTAATATATGATTCATAATTTGCAAAAAGCCATGCACAGCCCCTTACTGTGATACAGGCAACAAAGAATCAGGACCCCTCAGATCTCGTCCTCTTTCTTTGGTCTTTGTCAAAATGGAGGGTCTTAGAGTTTCCCTGTAGCAGAAAATGAGCTCTGGCAAGTGAACTGCTTGTCGCCCGGTCACTTCACACACAGCTTCCTACACAGAGGCATCAAAATGAATTACCTAAAATCTTCCCCAAGATCTTAAAGGACAGCTGAAGAAAGCCCATCATCCCATTTGAGACCAGAACATAATTGGATTTATTGGAAAAGGAAAAGACAGAAGTAAAGGAGACACTAGACACTAGGTTCCTAAGGGCAAGGAAATGCCTTTTTCACTTACAAGTCCACCCCATTCCCACAAAGGCATGGGGCCCTCAGGGAGAACTCAGTCAGGACACTCTCCATACTTGTCGATGTCAATATTTGTTAAAAGGATGCATAAATGACTTAGTTAGGCTTAGAAATCTGTAAACAATTCGCCAGTAATTACTCAGACATTTTTGGAAATTCCTACCCACCTGCCCTGCCCATATAGAAATTGTCTGTGTAATAGAAGAGAAAAGACAAGTTGTTACGAACAGCCATGCATAACAAGACCAAAAAGAATTTTAGAAATTATCAAGTCCAATATTTCAACTAGAATCCTATTTACGTGAATTGGTTATATCCTGGTGACCTAGATGCCACTTTATAGCCAAGAGATCTTGGACAATTTACTTAAGCTCCATGAACCTCAGTTTCTTAACGTATAAAATAGATATTATGACTCCTATCTTGACAAGTTATTTTGAATGTTACAAGTGAAAATGTATATAGAGATCACAGTATTGCCACAAAATGGGCCTTTGATAATGCAAGTTTCATTCTTTTTGCTCCTGATAATCAGAATCTGAACCCACCAACCAGAATGATATATTGGGATACTTCTCTAAGGGAAGAAATAGGCTGGGGAGCATCCCCTAAAAGGCTAGAATCTGTTGGAGTAGACTGGCACCTAAGGCTACACCAGTATTCCAGCTCTTGGCTAATTTCAAATTTGCAATTTGAGCTGTTACTTCTAATACAGGGTGCTAGATGTTATACTGGTCTATGCAGAGTGCTGTGAAGGAAGGAAGCAAGATCCGAATGGACCTGGAGATACTGAGGAAAGCTTCTCAGAGGAAAGAACCTCTGAGCTGACATTTGCCAGAGGAGTAAGCCCTAGTCATATGGATGAGAGTCGAGCAACAGAGCCCTAGGACATGGGAGAAGGGTTTAGAGAGGAAAGGAAATCTGATATATGATGGCCTTGTGAGCTTTGCTATTCAGAAAGGAGAACACAATTTGAGAGAGAGAAGAGTTATGAAAGAAGTTCAAGTTAAGGGATGGCATGATCAGATCTGTGCTTTAAAAATACTGGGTAGAGAACGATATGGGTATAGGGTGGGGACTGGGGACTAACTGCAGGCAGAGCTGCCAGAAAACTATTCTGGAGCTGTTGGTAAGACCTAAGATAGAAACAGTGTGGAAGAAGGCTGGTTGGAGGGGAAGTGGCTATTCTATTAAAACAGAATCAGCTGGGCGCGGTGGCTTATGCCTGTAATCCCAGTACTTTGGGAGGTCAAGGTGGGCAGATCATCTGAGGTTGGGAGTTCGAGACCAGCCTGGCAAACATGGTGAAATCTCATCTCTACTAAAAATAGAAAAATTAGCCAGGTGTGGTGGCACATGCCTGTAATCCCAGCTACTGGGGAAGCTGAGGTGGGAGAATAGCTAGAACCTAGGAGGAGGAGGTTGCAGTGAGCCAAGATCGCACCACTGCACTCCAGCCTGGGTGACAGAATGAGACCCCATCTCAAAAAAAAAAATGTAGAATCTACCAACTTAGGATGGCCTGTGTGGAAAAGAAGGAGGCAACGAAGATGAAACCAAGGTTATTCGCTTAGGAAATGCTGTGAATAGTGATGCCATTCACAGAAGCATGGCTTGGCATTAGGCAAATGAAGAGTTTAATTTGGGGCCTGTTAAATTTCAGGAGGCCTGGAGACCTCCAAATGGAAACTCTGCAAATGTGTGTAAGACCTACTGGCATCCATAGTTAGGAGAGGGAACTGCTGCCCCCATTGAATCTGACCACCTGCATTCTCTGTTTCCAGTACTTTGTCTTCACTGGAGTGTTGGCCATGGTGACCTGTGCAGTTTTCCTCCGGCTGAACTCCGTCCTGAAGCTGGCAGTGCTGCTGATCATGATTGCCATCTATGCCCTGCTTACTGAGACCGTCTATGCAGGCCTCTTTCTGCGTTACGACAACCTCAACCACAGTGGAGAGTAAGTGCCCACCATTGTGAGCTCAAAGAGTACTCAACTTTCTGTGGGAAGCGGAATCATTGGGAAAAGGATGCAGGTCGCATTATTGAAACTTAAGGACTGATTAGATATTGACTTACATCTCAGATCCAGCATTCTCTAGTTTACAAGTCTAAGCAAAAACCAGTGGTATCATTTATATGAATTACAGATTAATTAATTAATCAAAGTTTGTACTACATAATAACTCAGGTCTCCTCCAAATCTAGTAAGTTATGATTTCTTCAAATTTAGTGGCTCTAACACCTTTAGGATCTGTTTATAATTTGACTGTAGCAATATTAATAGCAGTTGCTGTGTATTAAGCCCTCATGCTCTCTCTTTGCATCATACAGTTGGTCCTCTATATCCACACCATCTGCATTGTGGATTCAACCAACTTCAGACTGAAAATATTTTAAAAAACTAAAAATATTACAAATAAAAACAGTACAGTATAACAACTATTCACATAGCATTTACATTACATTAGGTTTGTAAGTAATCCAAGGATGATTTAAAGTATAGGGGAGGGTGTGCATAGGTTATATGCAAATATTATGCCATTTTATACAGGGGACTTGAGCATGCATGGATTTTGGTATCCACAGGGCTGATAGCAAGGGACAAATGTATTATCATTGCAACAGAAAAGTCCAAAAAAGAATATTTTAGTCTAGACTCCTTAGAGAGAAAAAGCCCAAGACAAGGCTAATGAAACCCCAGGACAGTGAAAGTGAGGGAAAAGACAAGTGAGGAAGAAAAGGATGGGAGGCAAATGCAAGCTACCGCTACATTTTGCTGGCAACATGGGCTGTGAAGCGATTCAACTAGTGCCTTGGAAAATCTACTCGCAGAGCCACTTGAAATGTCTCTGGGCAGTCTCTATGGTGGGAAAAAGTGTCTCAGAACAGAGGAAGGCAGAAAAATATGTCTGCTGGCTCCTTCTCTCTCTCTCTCCCATTGCTAAGTGTTCCCTTTTTGCATGCACTTTCTATGACATCACTTGGCACCTTCACAGCCACTGGGGTAGACAAACCCCACACAAGAAGTGATGGAAGGAGTCAGTCCAGGCTGATTGGCCTCAGGTATTGGAAGCACACAGGACTAGCTGAGGCCAGAATAAGTGGCCAAGAGTCCAAGGAAAAGATAAGGCCAAGATAATCCAAGAAGGGTAAGAAAATGTACCCAGAACTAATAATATGAATGTCCATGAACCAACCCCTGGAAGTTAACAATGCTAACAATTAGTCATATTCTCTTATGCATTTTTAAAAGGATAATGTGTTTCAGATGTTGAAATTCCTTTCTCCAGTATTATTCTCCTCTCTGTCTCCTCAAATCCAACTTCTAATGTATTTAATATATATCCTTCCCATCCATGTTATATATATAATATATACACACATATATATATATACACACACACACATATATACACATATACATATAGTTATGTCTGTATCTATAATTTATAATATTTATTATTTTGTTGTGATGCAATATTGTCTTTCTAGATCCATCTAGGTTGATATATATGGACATAACTCATTTTATTGTCTGTACATATGAAATACAAACATATCAAAATGTTTATCCTTTGATCTATTAATAGAGACACTTAGGTTGTTACCAGTTTCCCTATTATAAAAAATGCTTTAGTTACCATCATTGACCATATCTCCTGGGGTGCAGATATAAAAGTACACTTGTTGGATTAAAGGGTATCTGCATTTTTCACTTTTAAAATATTGCCAAATTGCTCTCCAATGTGACTGAAGTGATTTTCTTCTTATAAGCAGTGGTCCTGTTGCTCTCATTCCCACCTACATTGTTAGATTTTTAAAATATTTGCTTGGTTGAGTGTGTGCATTTTATTGTACTGTTTACATTTGTGGTTCTCTGATTATGCATAAGCTCATGCATCTTATTGTTTATTTATTGACTATTTGGGTTTTATTTTATGTGAACTGCCAGCTCACATCCTTTACCCTGTTTTCTATTGGGTTGTTCATTATTTTCTTGTTGAATTTTTAAGAGTTATTTTTGTTTTTAATTAAGAAATAATTGTATACATTTATGGTATACAACATGACTTTTTGATCTATGTGTATGTGGTAGAATGGCTACATCAAGCTAATTAACATATGCATTACTTCACATGCTTTTTGTGGATGTGGTGATAGCACATAAGATCTCTCTTAGCAATTTTCAAGTATACAATACATTGCTATTAACGATAGTTGTCATATTTTACAATAGATCTCTTGAATTTATTTCTCCTAACTAAAATTCTGTATTCTTTGACTAAAATTTCCTCAATTTCATGTCACACACACATACACCTCAAGCCTCGGGTAACCATAAGTCTACTACCTGCTTCTATGAGTTCAAAATTCTTAGATTCCACATATAAGTGATAACACGTACTTTTGTCAACAATACTAGACCTACCAGTAGTGACCCTGTGCTCAATTTGCTCGTAGGTAAAGTGGTATATCATCTGTCTGTATTAGTCAACTCAGACCACCAATATCCGAATTATCACAGACTAGTATAAATACCAAATATTTATTTCTTACAGTTATAGAGGCTTGGAAGTCCCAGATCCAGGTTCCAGGCTGGCTTATTTCATTAACATAACGTCATCCAGGTTCATTCATGTGGTAGTAAGTGGCAGGGTTTCCTTCTGTTTTAACGCTAAATAGAATTCCATTGTGTTCATATGCCATATTTTCTTTATCCATTCATCCATTGATAAATACTTTCAGATTGCTCTCTCATGCTTATTGCAGCATTTCTCACAATAGCCAGGACATAAGAGTTCTTTATAAACTTTAGATACTAATGTTTAAATTACATGTGTATCAAGAATTTTATGTGATTTAATCTTCAGGGTAACGTTCTGAAGAACATAGGCTAAGAGAGGTTAGCAATTATCCAGGTTCACACAGCCAGTAAATAACAGATCTGTATTCAAACTTGGGTCTTTCTGACTCCAAAGTCCACTTTTTAAGTGTGCACCTCTTTTAAATTATGCTGAATAATGTTCCACCATATTCCAAGCAAAGAAACTCAAAACATTTTCAAATTAGGTGAGATGGTTAGTGGCAAAGGATGTATTACAGCCAGGCAAAATGAACACAAAAGAAGGCAAAGAGATGTATGAACAAAATAAACCACCTTTAGAGTAAAAATAAAAGTAAAACCATCTATAAATTATTGAATTAAAGGCAGACACAGCATTAATGGAATAAGCCAGGGCTTTGGCTTCAAATATAGACTCTGTTGCATATGCAAATTCATGCGAATTTTACAGGAAACAATTTATTTTAGTACCGCCCTAGGGCTGCTGTGAGGCTGTTATTTGCCTGGCACATAGCAGGTACTCAGTATATGTTCATTCCTATTCCCTCCCTCCTTTTTAGGAGAGAAGCTTAGTTCTGGATTCTGTTTGAAGGTCTTCAGGAAAAGTTTGTAGTCAAATTAACTGAGATCATGAAAGTAAATATAACCCCAAGTTCATCGCTGCTGGTGATCAAGCACTTTTTGTCAGCTTTTTCCTGACTTGAGAACAATCATTGGCTTGTCTTCTATTGTCTTACTCTTTGCTATCAATGGAATTAAATTAATAAAAAATGAAAGAACTCATTCAGCCTTCCATCTCAGCTGTCTTATAAATCTATAGGTCAGTAGTCACTCAGTATTGAGTTGGCAGTTGCAGGCTACTCATGCTGTTTGGATTTAACCAACACTTTAGGAGCTCACATTAATTCAAGAATAGTTTTGCTGATTGTTCCTATACATTAGGTATCTGGGGAAAACAGAGAAAATATAAAAAGTATTGCAGAGAACCCTGGACACAACAACCTGGCTGCATCTTCATTGGGATGGTCCTGAATACTTCACACTGTCATCTCCCAATCTGCTCATCAAACTCTCTGCTCCACAACAACCCCCTGCCTCAGTTCATGATGCCCAGCCCGAAACAGGAGATTCAATGACACTCTCCTTGGTAAAACCGTCTTTGACCGTTCCTCATTTTCTAATCTGTGTACATAAGTTTTTGTTATTGCATTTACCTCACTGTATTAAAGTAATTAATTTTCATGTCTTCCTCTTTTATTAAAATAGGAAGTTTTGAAGGCAAGGGCCATTATTCATGTTCATATAGTCAGCACTTAGAGTTATCTGGCAGTAGGTGTCCAATTAAATATTTGCAGAATGAAATATTAAATGAATGAGTGACTGAAAGAATTAGCTCATTTGAAATCATGTTACATCACTGATTCACAGTAAGCCAACTATCATACACAAACCTTATGATTTTTTTCTCACTATTGTCCTTATAATACGTGCTCCTCAACATACAGGCACAATTTGCTTTTGGATTTGTCTCATACTTCACATTTAATGTGTTTTATCTCTATTTGTCCAAGCCTTCTGGTTTATTCCAAAGCATTTAGTGTTTTTGTTCTCTCAAGATCTTTATTAGATATGTAGTTTAACGGATCTTCAGAAGATACTATTTCCCCACTACCCATGCCTTGTTGACTTCTTAAAACATAGGAAAAATACTGGATTGCATTAATGCATTATAATTCTGGTTATAAAATGTAGAATCAAGTTCTGGCTTTTGTTTCTACTCTTCAGTGGGCATATTGTTAATTTAGGGAGGCAACAAAATACACTTACTAAGGGCATCAGTTTTGCTGGTTCTACCATTAACTAACCCACCTTGTAGGTGATGTCCTGGGAGGGAGTCTCCCTCACAAATCTACCTCTTTTTAGTCTAAAATTTGGAAGTAGCAATGACAGTGAAGTGGCTACGTTGTCTGGGGTAGACATCCAGGGTTCATTGTCTGATTCCAGGAAAATTTAGGACATGGACACACACGAGGGGTTTAGGAGCAGAGGTTTAATAGGCAAAAGAAAGAGAAAGAAAAACAGCTCTATCTCTATTTAGAAAGAGGGGACTTCTGAGAAAAAAAAAGTGGCCAGCGGCAGATGCACCAGATTTTATAGTCAGGTTGAGGAGACAGTGTCTGATTTACATAGGACTCACAGATTGATTCAGTCAGGTATGACATTTACATAGCATGTGGGGAAAGCTGCCCCCATCTTATTACTCAAATGGGATTTCCAGTTGACTGGCACCATCTTCTCTGCTCCTCACCGTCCACATGGCTGACAAAGAAAAGGGAAGATGGAGCCACTGTCTTGAACGTGATTGCAACATCAGCCTCTATGTCTGCAGCTTGATTTTACAGCCATTACTTTATTAGAAAGGAAAATGACTTGGGGCTGCTTTTCATTAAAAGAAAAAGCTTACTGAAGACTTCCATACCCTCACTATCTGCCCAAGTAATTTCTTCTTAACTCCTGTATCATTCTCCCCTCTGGATTGGTAACCCTAACTGCTGTTGGGGTATTGGGTGATTACTCTTTCTGGCTACTTCCTGTTGAAAAGGGGTGTTGTGTGAAGAACAGCAGCTAGCGTTCCTCCTGAGGTCAATCTAAGGGTCCTTGGAAGAAAGAGATGCTCATACATGGTTCTGTCTGCAGCACCATTTGGAGTTTGACTGCTGTCAGCCATTCCAATGGATTGTAACACTGCTTTCCCTCCACCAGATGTTGCTGAAATATTAATATAGAAGTAACAGTCCTTTTAGGATAAATGGCATTGGATTTGGGTGGCTAGACTGACTTTAGTGTTAACTTTGGCTAAATCTTTCCTGCCTAATCTTATATGCAAATGGGCTTTCCATTTGACCAGCACCATCTCGTCTGCTCCTTACTGTACACGTGTATGACAAAAAGATGGGAAGATGGCGCCACCATCTTGAACATGATTGACACAAGTTGCCGGCATCTGTGTCTGCAGCTGGATTTTACAGGCTGCCCTTGTTAGAAAGGAAAATAACTTGGAGCTGCTTTTCATTAAAAGGAAAACCTTAATGAGGACTTTTATACCCTCACTATCTACCTAAATAATTCCTCTTGACTTCTATGTCAGCAGTATTCATACTACTCTGCTTCCAGAAGAACATCAAGAACATGTATTTTAATTCAAAAAAATCTCTTAAGAACTACTGTGCACCTGTTGTTACAAAGAAGGTGTTTACAGAAGCAATGAATACCACCTCTGCCTTTTGTTTTGGTATCTAGCTGCCCCCCACCCCACCCCACCACACACAAACCCACAGCTTTATTTCATGACACTCCTCTTTCCACTTTATTGTATTTGGAAACTCAATAGCATGAGTAGGGCTTCTCAGAGGTCTCCAGGCTACAGATAAGCCATGGTTACCAAAATAATCCTTGCAAGACTAACTTACTATAACCAATAGTTAGTTATAACTATTGGTTATAACTAACTAATAGTGTTAGTTAGATGTTGAAGGCGTTTCAGACATAAAATGTATTACCAGATGAGGCTCTCACAAATGAAAATGAGTTAGAATAGATAATATATAGGGAAAAAACACTTATCTAAAAGCATTTGGAGGGAATTAAAGAAAATTGACACTGGCAAAACTTAGAAGCCATATGGCAGGGAAAAGAATTTTTCTGACCTAAATGGTTATTGGTTTGATGATTTGTTTCTTACATTGGAAAGGTTCTTGGTTCACACAATCTTCATAAATAACCAGAATTGTCAAGACTGATGGTAGTAGCCTTATAGCAATTTTCTCTCATATATATACAATACCAAATAGTTCACATGTCCCTTTCTAATTTATAATCTCATTTAAACATCTTGATAACCTTTTGATGTGAGTGCCATCTTCCTCTTTTTAAAAGTAGGAAGAGTCAGTCTCTTTTTAATTATAGGAAACTATGACCTACTAGTAAATGATAAAGCTGGCTCTGGAATGCTAGTCTTTATGGCAATCATGTACAATGTATTTTTCACTGAACCACTTCTAGTTCTTCTCTCATGTTTATACAAGAATATTTATCAAAGCAAAAATAACCCTAAGAGATCTCCAACTTTGTTGCCATGCCCAGAACTGTGGCTGAAAGATGCTGGGGAAGTATTCCTCCAGGATAACTTCAGTCCATGTAGCTGAGTCTCTTTAACATCTCAGGATGACCGCCTGCATGGCCACTATGCTGACTGATCAATTATGAGGCAGAGAGACAGAAAGAACTGGCACAGACCACACCAGGGTAAGTCAATCAAGGTCTGCTCAATTAAAAACTAAAAATTAGGTTAGTATAGGCAGGACAGAGCAAAGAGGTTAGCCACATTTTTAAGGATGATTCACAATTTCCATCCTCAAGTGCATCATCAGTGACCATACTGTTGCAGAAAAGAATGTCTGCATAAAGACACATTAGACTCTTTAAAAGCAGAACTGGTCTTTTCCAGGACCTGCCCTAAAACAGGAACTTTTCCAGGTTTATGATGGAAAAACTCCACTTGGGCCAAGTGCACCTCATCGGTCTCAGTTACACAGTACAAAATATGAATACAAATCATAGGGCAGAGTACACTTGAACTTGGGAATACTCCCATTCATCATCTTCAGCCTTTCAAGGCAAATGCTACATTTCCAAACTCAGTGCCACAAAAGTAGAATAAGATAAGTGATGCAACTCTTTCTACCCAATCATGAAAACAGATACCTGCAATATTTCAGTGTTATATAACACATCAGTCCTTCCTACAGAGAGGAGTGGGTTAATAGACAACAAAATTCAACTAGATAAGAGGAATATGTTTAGTGTTCTACAGCATTGCAAGGTGACTATAATTGACAATAATTTACTGAATATTTTTAAATAGTTAGAAGAGAGGATTTTGAATGTTCACAACACAAAGAAATGATAAATATTTGAGATAGTGAATATGCTATTAACCTGCTTTGATCGTTACACATAGTATACATGTATTGAAATATCCCTCTGCCCAGTATGGTGACTCACACCTATAATCCCAGCACTTTGGGAGGCTGAGGCAGGTGCATCACGAGGTCAGGAGCTCGAGAACAGTCTGACCAACATGGTGAAACCCCATCTCTACTAAAAATACAAAAATTAGCTGGGCGTGGTGGCACACACCTGTAATCCCAGCTACTTAGGAGGCTGAGGCAGGAGAATTGCTTTAACCTAGGAGGCGGAGGTTGCCGTGAGCCGAGATGGTGCCACTGTACTCCAGCCTGGGTGACAGAGCAAGACTCCATCTAAAAAAAAAAAGAAAAATAAATATCACTATGTGCCCCATAAATATGTACAATTATTACATGTCAATTAAAAACAAAATGTAAAAAAATCAAGAAAGCTTGGGGATGCACTAAAGGATTTTAACCAACAATAAGTTGGGGTATTTCAAAAGAACATTGTCTGCTACAACTGAAGGATTAGAAGGGGACAAGAATGGATGCAGAAAGACTATTTTGGAGGCAACTGCAATGGCCAGCTTCATCCACACGTGGTTTGTGCGTTCACATAGGGCCCTGCACTCAGAAGGGCCTTGCTTTGTTTAATGTTCTCCTTTCACCATCTTGAAATTCTCTTTAAAAAATTAAAATTTCAAGAAGCCCTTGTATTTTCATTTTATAGTAGGCCATAAATCATGGAACCAGTCTAGCTATTGCATTAGTCCATGTGAAAGAGCAGGGTCGTTAGGAGGAATGAATAACCAGGAAATAATCCACGTGTGGGTCAAAGCCAAATAGCATTTGTCCAACATCAGATGACCTTCATGAATGCATCCATGTATCCATTCAAAACACGTTACATTGTTTTCTGTGGACTTTTACTAGGCCTGCAGATTCATGGATTAATAAGGCATTGTTCTTATCCTTTAGGAGGTTAAGAGCAAACAATTATGAGTAGGTACATAGAAGAAGGCATTGTACCTGCTGAAAAATATCACTGAGATCTGTACTGATAGCTAGTCTTCACCGTTCACTAGCTAGATAAGTTAAATTATTTAACATCTGAGTCTTGGGGTTTTTTCTAGAATGAAGATAATAGCATCTTGATTGTTGATATGATAATTAAAGTAGGCAGAATATGTAAAGTGGTTATTAGAGTATGGCATAAAATTAGCACTTAACAAGTACAGTCATTATGACAACAGAATAAAAGATAAATTCAAGCTGAATGGCTTATGATGGGTGTCATAGAAGCAAGTGGGAACTAATAACTAAACTAAAAATTCGAGATCAATGTCCTGAACATGCTGAATTTGGTGCCTAAGATAAGAGTTCTCATCCTGGCTCTGAAACAAAAGAGCTCTGTGACCTTGGGAAAATGACTACACCTCTGTGGACCTCAGTCTCCTACCTGTAAAATAAAAGGCTTCAAGGGCTATTACATTATCTGTGGTACACATAATATGGAATAGAATAAAATTGCCAAGTGCACATTGTAAGGTACTTAATTACTTGAAATTATTTTCATAATTTTTACTAAGTCTGAAGTAGCTTACAGAACAGTATGAGAGCTGTGCAATTCTAAATTTGTAAACATACTTTCTTGCATGGGGTAAAAGGAAATGACATTTAGTTGACTCCAAAACTTCAACCATTGTCTTCCCTGTGTGGTAGGCTTAAGGACAATTTTTATTTTGTTATTTGTGCATTTGTATTAGTTTCCAAATTCACTATAATTAGCATAAATATTTCTGTAATGAATAACACTCAAATTAAATATCGATTTTTATGATACATCAGATAAGAGGACCTCTAAAGATTGTTATTGCTCTGAATATTACATTATGCTACATGAGTTTTCACTTAAGAATGTTCCTTTCTATTAGCATAAAGAGATGGTAGTATTAACTCAGTGATTTTATTAATACAAATAAATTAGTTCAAAATGTTCTTGATTTTAAGTCCCTGATAACCAACATCAAACAACACATATAATACAGTACAGATTTCAGCCATTGTCTCTCTTTGGAAGTTCTTTAAGAAATCATTGAAACTACCAAAAAAAAAAAACTTTCTAATTTCAAACTACAATTCTTTGGGGATTCTCCTCAGCCTGGCTGACTTACTGTGCATATTCTGCAGTCTCTGCTTAGGCTATTTTTTCCCATCTGAAATATAGGGAATGACTCAAAGATTGTTCATAATTTTCTTTTACTTTTTATTCTGAGTTTTGTCTAGTCATCTCTCTATTTTTGGTCAATCACTGCTTTCAAAATAATTCAAGAGGTATTTGTGTTTTCTCTTAAAAATGTCTTTCAAATGATAAATTTCTTGGCTTAAAAAAGTCTTCTGTATGGCAAAGAAAAGTATATCTGAACTGACAGGCAGAGCAGGGGTTTGGGAAGAAGTAACCAGGAGGAGCTGAACTTAGGACACATTCATTCAAACTAAGCAATGTGAACAGGTGACTTTTTAAAGCTCCACCACCATAAGCAAGATTATGCGCCAGGTGCTTCATAGGGTGGCAAGGGGAAAAATGTGGGCCAGGCACTGTGTCAAGTACATTACCATGACTGACTCATTTAATCCTCACAATTATAGAGCTAAACACTATTAGATACATTCAACTGAGGTTCAGAGATGTTAAATGACTTTTCCAAGGTCAAATAACTGGTCAGTAGAAAAGCTGATATTGGAACCTGGATCTTCATGAGTCTAAAGCTCATGTCTTTAATCTTTTTTCAGTGGTCCACAAACTTCAGGGGCTAGAGAATTAAGTGACATGAAAGAATGCAAGTTTGGTACTGGAATGTGCCTATGTCCTCAAAATAAGCCTGATGGTGACTGTGGATGGCTGGAAGGATGGAACAAAGGATGGATAGAAGGATTGGATGGATGGATGGATGGATGGATGGACGATTGGATGGATGGAATTGATGGCTCCTCAGCCCTAAAATGCAGGGTGACAATGTGTGGCTCATAGTCCAGCCCTCTTCACTTCAGCACTCACAGTGGACAGCTCTGTCATCACTCTCCTCCTGAGTCTACATGTGGCTTCAAACATGATATATGACATTTATTTTTTAATTCCCATACTAGAGACCTATAAACCAACTAGCTAAGCAAAATAGATACCCTGTACTTAGAGAATCCATCCCACCTTTTCCTTGTGAAGTCTTATCATCTTTTAGGATTTAGCTCTTCAGTCTTCTCTGAAAACCCAGCCTGGGTTGCTTTCTCTTTCCATGTATTCCTATGGCAACAAGAGTGTATCCTTTCCATGGAGTGTATCATATTATAAAATAATCTGTGTATTTGATTATTTCTCTTACTTAATGTTTTGAGGACAAAGACAATGTACCTTCTTCATCTCTATATCCCAGAATACTATGCCAGGCACACAGTAGATGCTCAATAATTATGTGCTTCTCTGGGGCTATAGAAGCACAATAATTAGTATCGTCTATTGTTAGCATCTTTTCTCCAAGATATTCAGATTTGACTCGTCCCAGCTCACAGAGTTATTTGGTTCTCTTAATCCTCATATGCATAATACCTCCCTAAGAACCTACATTTCCACTCCTAAGTCCCTGTCCTATCCTGAGAAGTTGGACTTTGCCTGGCCCAGTATAAGCCAGGAAGTTCTTTTAGCATAAAGCTGGATGAAAAGCTTGTCTTAGCAGCTGGCTTCAAGCCCCCATTTTCCTAAGCCCTGGGATGTTCCTGCTGGTCTCCAGCAAGAACAGAAAAGGGAAAGCTTGAGATTGCCCTGGTATAGTACCTTGCTGCATATTCTACTTCTCCCTCTAGACACTGCATCTAGTCTGTGATGGCCCCACTGTATCCTTAAGCCACACCACAGTCACTTCTGAGTGAGTTCCAAGTACATCTGTACTTGTGGTTGGGAGGGTATTAAACAAGGGAGTAGCATGATCTGGTTTTAGTAGTAAAAATTTTTCTGGCAACCATGTACAAAATAAACTGGAGACAGTAATGTTGGGAGGCTGTTGGAGATCACAGTGGCTGTACTCTGGTGGTGGGGGGGGACATGGGGAGAAGCAGATGGACTGGGGATGTCTTTTGGTGGTAGAGAGTGCAGGATTTAGCTACAGGTTGAATGGGACTGGCATGATGAGAACTGACTCCTAGTTTTGTTTTGGCTTTTGGCTCAAGCACCTGGGTGAATAGATGAAGGGGCATTACCTGAGATGGAGAAACCTGGGGGAAATAGGACACCAGGTGATGTAAGGCAAGTCCTGACATCCATGGAGATGGCTGTACTTTAACATTTTCATTTTGGGTCTTCTTCATTAGCCAGTGAAAGCCATCAAGGGGACAGTTTATTTCCAAGTCCAACGTTGCTTCCACCCACCCTTTGCCTCCTGGCCTAGCTTGTCCTGAGGAAAGCCTCATACTGGGCCAAAATGAAAAAAAGCATTCTGAATCAAATGGCAGCTTCCTTGGCAGCCTTCTGAATTCCTTTGAAGTCTGAAAGTCACATCAGTGTTTAAGTGTACCCTTATCACTGACCATCATCAGCTGCCTTTCTGTGTGGTCTCCTAGAGAACCCAGGACAGCTCAGGACAGAAGCACTCCAGCCTGTGCCCCCACAAACATTGGGCATTGAGAGCTGGGGTTTACTCCCAGAAGAAAGGGCACAAAAGAAACAAAGGCTTTATCAAAAGATATAAGAATTTAAATTGGGGTAACAATAGTCCCCAACTTATAGAACTGATATAAGGAAGAAAACTGATATAAGAATTAAAACAGTGTTCAACTCATAGAATACATGGATTTAAGCATGAAAGCACTTAGGATTAAGATTGCCACACAGAAAACATTACATCCTGGTCTCTTAAACAGAATAATATTTAAAAACGTGGGGAGGAAAGATGCTTGCCTTCACATGGATTTTGTGATAGGACAGTATAAGGGCTATTTAAAATCTATAAAACGTGTTCTGCCCATAGAAGACATTACTAATGTGAGTGTACCATCTAGCTGCTAGACTCTAGAATCTCTTTCACCATCTGTGTTCTGGGTCACTTCATGCGCTCGGGGGTCAACTGATTTCTGAATTAGCCAATGTGCAAACCCTTAGAGCAGCCACTATCACATAATAGGTGCTAAAAAGATGTGTGTTTTTTTTTCTTTTTATACCACTCCTTTCTGAACCTCAGTTTTCTCATGGGTCTCCTTGAAGTCCCCTCATGGTTATTAGTGCCTTTCTTCTTCCAACAGAGATTTCCTGGGGACCAAGGAGGCCTCGCTGCTCCTGATGGCCATGTTCCTTCTGGCTGTGTTCTACCATGGACAGCAGGTAATCTAACATTTTGCTCTGACTGCTCTATTACCTGACCTTTCTTGTTGCCATAAAACTGACCTGAAAAGCCTCTGCTGCTCTTTACAGCAAATAACTTTTAGCTGCCTGTGGCAAGTTGTGATTCTTAATGAATCAATTCCTAATAAAGACCACCTAATGAGAAACAAAGGTGGAAAAGATGATCTGGTGAACAATGTGGTTTTAATGACCTTTGGATACATCTCTTTCAAAAAATTGTCCTAGTGAAACAGCTATCGATTTCTGCCTAAGACAAATTGGGATCCCTCCCAATAAAATTGTTCCCTCGATAAAATTATTACTACAAAAGTTGTGTGCTATATTAGGTAAACATTTAGGTTCAGCTGAGCCTGGATTCTAATCATTACTCTCAGCAGTGTGTGATCTTGGGCAAGTTACTTATCTCCGTGAGCCTCAGTTTCCTCAACTCTAAAATAAATTAGTAATACCTAAGTGGGGCTGTCTTGAGGAATGATTTGAGATGATTGTGAGTAGAACTTTGTGCGCTGCCTTGCATTATTTATAGAAAAGATTCATTACAGATCTGCCCTAATTAGATAAAATGCCTGCCATATGGGTTCCATTTTCCATGAGCCCCTACTCTCTGCCAGAATCTGGAGTGGACGCTGTGGGCAGAACTGTGCAAAACCCCAGTCATGGTCCAGTCTCCTGGAGTAGGGCTGACCCCAAATAATGCAAACATGTTATATGTGGATCAGACTTGGCTAGGGACTTTGAGAAAGAAAATTATTCTTCATGGGAGCATCTTGGCAGAACTCTCAAAGACCAGTAGGACTTCTTCAGGTGGACTCCAATCCATGAACATTCATTGCTTGGGGAGATTTTTACACCCTGGTAGAAAGCAGGCCCTGCCTCCCTCACCACCCGTCTCTGGACCTTGGTCCATCTTTCTGTGGTCTGTGTATACTTCAAAAACCATAACCAGAAAAGGAGGAAAGCACAGCTAGAAGACTGTCAGCCAGAGCAGAAATAGAAACACATTGCTGGGAAATCACCATGGAAACTGAGGTAACGAAACCTGGGGAAACAGGAACGAAACAGCCCAAAACCCCAAGAACACAGAGATAACATGTATAAAGTCATTTGTAATAAAGGGGATTGTACAGTATAGTCAAGAAAAAATATATAGGTAAAATTAAAACTTGGCAAGCGAAAGAAATGAGGAAATAATATTTATTGAGTTCCAGCCGGGCGCGGTGGCTCAAGCCTGTAATCCCAGCACTTTGGGAGGCCGAGGCGGGTGGATCACAAGGTCAAGAGATCGAGAGCATCCTGGTCAACATGGTGAAACCCCGTCTCTACTAATACAAAAAAAAAATTAGCTGGGCATGGTGGCGCGTGCCTGTAATCCCAGCTACTCAGGAGGCTGAGGCAGGAGAATTGCCTGAACCCAGGAGGCGGAGGTTGCAGTGAGCCGAAATCGCACCATTGCACTCCAGCCTGGGTAACAAGAGCGAAACTCCGTCTCAAAAAAAAAAAAAAATACATATATATATATATATATATATATATATATATATATTGAGTTCCTACTATGTGCCTAGCACTTTTTCTCTTCTCATTTAATCCTATCAACAACCTGGAATGGAAGTTATTATTACTTCTGTTTTACGGATGACAAAAGTCAGGCTATTCAGCTAGTAAGTAGGACTAGAATTCAAATCTTCACCGGTCTTCAATCCAAATGTTAATATTCAAACCCCAGCTCTGCCACTTAGTAGCTATGTGGCCTTCAGCAACTTACTTAACTTTCTGATTTTCAGTTTCCTCACCTGTAAAATGGGCATGATAATAAAAAATTCTACTTCATTGAGTTGTTAGGGTGTTATATGAGAACACTACCCTTTCTACTTCACTAGGCTGATCAGAGCAGAACAAAGACACCGTCTGCATACAAACACTGACCCAGGGCACTCCAGCCCGCAGTATGCTTTGACTTGTTTTCCCATTTTGGCTGAATTTATGATAAAACTCTAAGGCAAATGTCAGCGTCTAGCCATTTCTAGAATTCCTGTATTTAGGTCTTTGCAGCTATCTGTGAGGACTGGGGTCTTGTCTTCCGCTACTTGATGGCTTTCATTTACAGGGGAGAATGCCTTAGTCTGACATACAAATGACAATCCATTTGAGAACTATGAAGGCAGATTCTGACAAGATCATCATCCTACAGAAAAACATATGCTCACTCAATTACACAGGCTTTTAATTGACAAGTGAGAAATCCCCAGAAACAGCTGAGAGAGCAAGTTCTGGGTGAGGGTCGTCGTTCCATAAGAAGAAGGATTCTGTCTCTTTTGTCACCTTAGAGAACTTTATACCCTGTCGTACCCCCTTCCTCAAATGGTACCCTAATAACATTCAGATTCAATTTATCCTGTGCTCCATTTGTCCTGGGAAAGCAGATAACCTAATAGTATTAAGATTATATGTAAAGTACGGGTATGTAAGGGTTTAGTGAGGGTCTGAGTGACTGGCATTAGGTTACATCTGATATTTATTCCCTTTTATTTTTAACTTTCAAAGCGTTTTGAAATTATATACTCACATCCCATAACTATAACAATTACAAGTACAGGCTTTGGAATTGGGCAGATAGTATTCAAACCCCAACTTTGCCACTTAGTACCTATGTGACCTTCAGCAATTTACTTAACTTTCTGATTTTCAGTTTCCTTTCCTGTAAAATGGGTATGATAATAACAGGTTCTACTTCGTCAGGTTGTTAGAGTGGTATATGAGAATGTAATGGTAATATACTTATCCCAGTGACTCATACACATAATAAATTTTCAAAATTTTTAGCTATTAATATTTTACCTTAAAAATAAGCCGATGACACAAACAAGGCAGGTATTGTTAGCCATCTGGTCCTAAGACAGGAGCAAAGATTCAAGCCCCCGAGGTCACAAAGCCTGTAAGAAACGCCAGACTGGGATGGGAATCCAAATGCTCGAACTCCTCGTTGCATTCTGTTTCCTCCACGTGCCTCTCCCTCCCTGTGATAGAGGCGGCTTCCGCAGGGTTGTATCACTTCAGGTGTCTTCTATCTATAGCCTCCTTCAATGTCCTGTTAATCCCCAATCAAGCCTGCCCACTCCTGGGCTTGCTCCCTGCTTCCACCTGTTTCCTTTTGTGACTCAGAGGCCTTCTATTTTTAATAGGGCTGAATAATGCCCATTGATGCATAGTACGCAGAAGCATCCAGTGGGAGCATGTGTAATTATACATCTCCAGAGGGACGGAGGTGGTTATGTAACTGAATAATTCGGAATTTTCGTCTTGCACGTATATGGATATGATATGCCAAACACTTCCTCCTCTGAGGCAGGTGAACGTTCTCAATGTTGAACAGAGAGAGCAAACAATTGGGTGCCTCCCACCTGGTGCCTGATTCACTGGCAGCCCCAGAGATTTGGGCTTTGCCTCGGTATCTTCGTTTCTTGCAGAGGAAGGCATGCCTTCACAAAGAGAAGAGACTAATGAGGGCCTGTCTCCAGTCACTTCCGGGTGTGATAAAGGCAGGCACCTGAGATTGTGTGGCTCAGCAGGAAAGACTCAAGCCTTGGAACCAAATATTTGTGCTTGAGTCCTAGCAATTCCACTTTGAGAATGGGTGACCTTGAGAGACTCAACCTTCCAGAGCTATCATCTCTTACAGTTTATTGACTGTATTCTCTAAGGAATTTCAGCAATTCCCCTAACCTTTGTTTTTGTTTTGTTTTGTGTTTTTGTACTGTATTTATGTCTAGAAGCTTGGTGAGATTCAGGTTCAATGATTTCTCCAAAATATTTAATTGGTTTTATAGACTACAATTAGGGGGTACATAATGTCTCCTTGTCTTTTTTTGTGATGTTAGGAGCTACTTATGATAATGGCCTATATTCACTTATTTCATACAGTGATATGCTAATCCTCCTATCAGTCCTCCATAATTTATTAACTGGAATACATTATTAAAGAGAACCATCTCCTCACTATTTGTTACCTGGAAGTACAATTCATAAAGCAAAGATAAATACTGAATTTTTTTCCCTATAAGTTTGTTTTCTGTAAGTTTCTCCATAAGATTTTTCCGTAGCATCATTCAGAGGTGACCAATGAGGTTCTGGTTTTTAAGTGCCATTTTGAATTTATGCATTTTACCATATTTTCTGTGTTTCAATTCATTGCAATTGTTATTATTCTTATTAAGCTGAACCTGTCAAATCTTTGACTAGTGGGAGCTCATTCAAGTTGGCTTTTGCATCATTTTGACATAAACCTGGTAGTCTCTGATAGACTCCTGGTTTCTCATATTAAAAAATCTTCCAATCATGTACCATGATTCTAAAGTCATTTACTTAAAACAAGACGTAATTAAAGGTACCCAAAATTTGACCACCTCTGAAAAGAATGGGAGGTTTTTTGTAGGAATTGATATTTAGAAACCACAATCTGGATACTGGGAGTTATCACTGCTGCTAAGTTATCGTTGTTTCTAGAACCTGATTTCAGTGGGCAGAGTTAGAAAATCTATACATCATGAGCTCACAGTGTGATACTTCCATTTCATAATGAGGACCACAAGCTTTTGACTTAACTTCATCAATCTTTTATCTGCAGCTCCCTTTCTCTTCCCCAAAATTCCAGTTTTAATGACACCAACACAATTACTCATTTACTCTATCTTGTGATTCACTATAATAGTCTAATACTACAAATGTTATCACCTACAATATGATTACTGTAAACAGTTTTGACATTCTTGTTGAGCTCTTTTTATCCATAGGGTATTTCCCTCTGGGAGTATGTTATCAAATTATTGTGCAAAAGGACATCTGATATAGTTTCTCTCTGTGTAGGCTCATTTATTTGTCCATTTGGTTGTTTTTACAGAATTTTTGGAGAATATATTTAGTTTTATAATTAAGTAAAATATTGGAATGATTCTAAAGTTGTTTACTTAAAACATGACATAATTGAAGATTTTTAAATTCTATCCCTATTTTCCCACCCCATTCCCTTTCTTTGTCATTTCATAGATTAAAATATAAACCATCTTATAAAATGTAAAATTTAAGAACTGTTATAAAATGTAAAATGGTTTACATTTTAATGTTTTAATAAGTAAATATGTGTGTGTGCATGGATGTGGAAAGAGAGATCAATATTTCTTAGAAAAATGGTAGCATACTATACACACTTTTCTCCCCTGGGAGACCAGTTCCTCAAAGTATAGAGATACAGTCTTCGTTTCTCTTTAATAGCTGCATTATATGCAATGATATTTCCGTACTGAAGTTTATTCAGCCAATGAAATGAACATTTGGTTTGTTTCCAGCCTTTGTTATTAAAAATTCTGCTGAATGGATAACCTTGTGCATATGGTCTCTTCATACTTTTGCCATCCACTGAGACTTTAAAATTTAAAAAAATAGAAAAGAAACTATCTGAATTGTCTAAGTCCTTGAATTCAGTTTACCAGGACAGCATATGGTTCGCTTCAATAGTTGAAGACTGAAATAATGACATACGCAGAACTGAGGTAAAAATGGGCTGTGAGATCCTTTGGAAAAGACACTGTGCACCTTCCCATGAGAGGCTAGAACAAGAGGAATCTAATGTGTATTGAGTGCCTACTATACGCCATGTGCTATATCTATAACTTCCTATAATGCCTGTTTCACCCCTGCATGGCCACTGATGTTCACCTCAATTTCAGAGAAGAGGAAACTGAGATTAAATAACTAGTCCAGGGTTACAGCGTATAAATGTAGAACTAGAACTCTAAGCAACTAAATCAGTAATCAGTAATCCTTCCATTAATGAGTTCATTTCTTCTATATTCCCTAGTGGTTAACAACTCAGATTCTGTATTCTGATAAGTTCAAATCCTGGCTTTCACTAACTCATGTGTGATCTTAGTCAAGTTACTTAATCAAGTTTGCTTTGATTTTCTTATCTGTAAAATAAGAAATGATAATAGTACCTTTGTATTAGGGCTGTTGTATGGATTAAAGGATTTAATATATGTATATTGTTTAGAACTGCTCCTGGCATACAATAATCACTGTGTGTTAGCTGGTTTTATTATGATAACTTATTTATTGAGCCAACAAATATTGATTAAGTGCCTGCCCTATGCTAGACATGTTACTACATGGTAAGTGTATTAGTATATCTCTAGCTGTAAAACATTAACAAAATACCATAGACTGAGTGTATTAAACAACAGAAATTTATCTTTTCATGGTCCTGGAGGCTGAGAAGTCCAAGGTCAAGGTCTGGAAGGATTTGCTTTCTGATGAGGGCTCTCTTTCTGGCTTGCAAATAACCAGCTACCTACTTGCTGTGTCCCTACCTGGCCTTTTCTTAGTGTGTGCACGTGGAGAGAGGAGCAAGTGCTTTCATGTCTCTTCCTATAAGGGCAGTATTCTCATCCTGAGGGACACATCAGTATGACCTCATCTACCCTAATTACATCCCAAAGGTTCCATCTCTAAATGCCATCACATTGGGTGTTAGGGCTCCAATATATGAATTTGAGAGGGTCACAGACATTCAGTCTGTAACAGCAAGGATGTAAAGTCAAACAGATAGAAGCACCTCTGACAATATGATATGATTTGGCTGTGTCCCCACCCAAAACTCACCCTGAATTGTAATAATCCCCACATCAAGGGTGGCACCAGGTAGAGATAACCGAATCATGGAGGCAGTTTCCCACATACTGTTCTCATGGTAATGAACAAATTTCATGACATCTTATGGTTTTATAAACGGGAGTTCCCCTGCACAAGCTCTCTTGCCAGCTGCCATGTGAGAGGTTCCTTTGCTCTTCCTTCCTCTTCCACCATGATTGTGAGGCCTCCCCAGCCTTGTGGAACTGTAAGTCCATTAAACCTCTTTCCTTTATAAATTACCCAGTCTTGGGTTTTTATTAGTAGCACAAGAATGGACTAATACACCATACAACACCAACAGTCTAGTGGAGGACACAAACATTATCAGGTAATCACACAAACAAGTATGAAATCACAGGGGCAATAATGCTTTGAAGGGCAGGCACATATCTCTGTGAAATCTAATCATTCTCTGATCACTTGACTTCCAACAAAATGCCTCCCAAAATATTCAGATCAGGCTCTGTTTCATTTGCAAAGAGTTCCAGAGAAGGCTTTCCTGCCTCCCAGTTGTGTGTGCCTGAAGCCTACACCTCAGAAGTTTACCTGGTTCTTCTCTTTCTCTCACATGAACTGCAGCTGGAGTACACGGCCCGCCTGGACTTCCTTTGGCGAGTACAGGCCAAAGAGGAGATCAATGAGATGAAGGAACTGAGGGAACACAATGAGAACATGCTCCGGAATATCTTACCCAGCCACGTGGCCCGCCATTTCCTAGAGAAAGACCGAGACAATGAGGTGAGCAAAGCTGTTCTAGCCAGTGAGAAAGGGTAGTGCTGGGTGATGTGCAGTTGTTCACATTGATTCCAAGCTCTGGGAAAATTTCACTGTCATCATGTGAGAATGAATGAATGAGAATGGAGAAACCTAGCACTATGAAATTTACACATGGCCTACCAATCTCAGGCACCTCATCTATAAGATGGATAGAATAAGGTCTCCATTGAAAGACTAAATTGGAATTTTAAAGTTTTATGTGCATATGCATGTATGTGTGTGTGTGTATATATATGTGTGTGTTTATGTGTATGTATGTATATATACACAATAATTTCATTTCTGGATATATATGCAAAGTAATTGAAAGAAGGGTCTCAAAGAGATATTTGTACATCTAGAAGCAGTATTTGCAATAGCCAAAAAGTTGAAGCAGCCCCAAGGGTCCATTGATGGCTGAATAGATAAACAAAATGTGATATATACATAAAGTAGAATATTATTCAGACTTTAAAAAGAAGGGAATTCTGACACATGCTACAACAATGGATGAATTTTGAATGCATTATGCTAAGTAAAATGAGCCAGTGACAAAAAACGAATATTATATTATTCCACTTATGTAAGGTACCTAGAGTGGTCAAATTCATAGAGATGAAAAGTAGAATGGTAGTTGCCATGGGCTGGAGGGAGGGAAGAATGGGAGTTACCATTTCATGGGTGCAGAATTTCAGTTTTGCAAGATCAAGAGACAGAGATGGTTGCACAATATGACTGTACTTAATGCCACTGAACTATACACTTAAAAATGCTGAAGATGGCTGGACGGGGTGGCTCACACCTATAATCCCAGCACTTTGGGAGGCCGAGGCGGGTGGATCATGAGGTCAGAAGTTCAAGACCAGCCTGGCAAAGATGGTGAAACCCCTTTTCTACTAAAAATACAAAAGTTAGCCAGGCACAGTGGCAGGCACCTATAATCCCAACTACTCGGGAGGCTGAGACAGGAGAATTAGAATTGCTTGAACCTGGTGGGGTGGAGTTTGCAGTGAGCTGAGATCGTGCACTCCAGCCTGGGCAATAGAGTGAGACTCTGTCTCAAAAAAAAAAATGGTCAAGATGGTAAATTGCATGTTATATGCATTTTACTACAATTAAAAATAAAATATATGTATGTATATATACATAAATGTGTGTATGCATAATACATATACATATGCATGATACATATGTGTGTATTTATATCTAGCTATATCTATACACATATATACATACTTATATGTGTATATATCTTCTTAGCACATTGCCTATTATGTAGCAAATGCTCAGAAATGCTCTTTTTAACTTAAGACTGTTTTATCTTATTATATTATGAAGGCAGTCTAGAAGCCTGAAATCAAAGGGCTAGGAGTCTCATGCCCGCTCCAGAGGGTCTGGGGGAGAATCCTTCCTTGCCTCTTCCAGCTTCTGTTAGGTCTAGGAGTTCCTTGGCTGTGTCCACTTGACTCTAATTTCTGTCTCCATATTCACAGAGCCCTTCTTAAAAGGACAGGTGTACTCTCCTCTTCTAAGAACACCAGTCATAGATTTAGGGTTTACCCTAATTCAATAGGACCTCATCTTAATTACACCCACAAAGATCCTATTTCCAAATAGTACACGTTGGATGTGAGTATTGGGGGGAGCATGAGTGTTGGTGGGAGGAGGCACTGGGCACTATTCGGACCACTACAACGGGGAAGGGTCGTATGATGAGTGCTGTAAAAGGAAACCCTAGACAGAGCCTAATGGTCAAGCTCCGTGGGTGATGGTCAGGTTTGGGCACACTTACAAAGAATGGGAGCCTTTGGAAGTTTAAGTGTAACCCAGTCAATTGGCTGCTGCTAGAGAGTGATAGGAGGGTCATGAGACAAGAAGCCAGGCAGGAGACCCTAAAAGAGCCCAGGCAAGACCCTGGGGATGAGGCCTAGGATGGTGGCAGTGGAGATGGAGAGGAGGAGATGAGTTACAGATATCGCTAGGATATAAAATCAATCATTCTTTATAATGGAGCAGATGTGGGAAGTGAGAAGTGATAAAGTCAAATGAGTTGGCTCCCCCTCAAACCTTCAAGGGAAAGTAACTCAAGGGGAAACTGAAGGTGTCTTTGAATGCCCGAAGGGGCATTATTATGTGAATGGGCTTGGCCTTACTCTGTGAGACTCCCAAGGGAAGGTCTAGAACCATGGACTGGCCCACAGGGGACATTCTTGGGCTACATGTCAGGAGGAGCCTTAGGAGGACAGAGCCATCAGGCCATCTTATCCTCCTAATACTGTGAGATCCACAAGGCAGGGACCACATCAGCCTTGGTCACCACTGTGCCTGGCTGTGGCCCCTGCTCGTGGAAGGTCTGTGCTTGAACTGAAGTAGTGGGCTCCCTTGCTGAGGCATTCAACTGGAAACCTAACCCCTTGCTGAGGATGCTACAAAGGCAATATGGATTGTCTGAGAGGCAGGGCTAATACAGCTCTTCCAGGGCTAGATTTTCAGACTGAACTAAACAGGAAGTGAAAAACCCTTAGAACAAAAATTACAAACTCTAAGACTCTGAGACAAATCTGACCAATGAGCCAGTTGGCTTGGACAGTGGGTAATTGGCTGGTTTATTTATTTAATTTATGAATGTAATGCCTTTATGCATAAAATGAGCTCTTCAGTTTACCTATCTGTACCTTGCCATTTATGTTACCTGTAGGGCCTGTAAAAGCATTGGGGTTTGTGATCCTTGCCTTAGGACCATAGAGGGCAGAGCTAGAAGAGAACGGTAGGTCCATTTTTCATCCGAGCCACTGAAGAAAAACCAGTGGAAGAAAAGCCAAGGGAATAAGTAACCAGCCAGTGGAACAATCAGCTCTTGATGTACTCAGGTCTTTGAGAGTCTCCTGGGTGCAGATCAAAGCACCACCCCACCCTCCTCATCAGATGGAGTTCCCTGGAATTGGGCTCAGGTCTGCTTTCCTCAAGGCTCCCTAAGGTCAGAGTCTTTGTTGCAAGAGCTTCTTGAAGCCGTGAAAACAGAGAGAATGTCACTGTGGAAAGGATGAAACCCCACATGAAAAATCCAAAGAGAAATGTGAAAAATTAGCTTTTTAATCAAGACACTGACACAATGAGGCACCAGTGGACAGGAGCAAGGACATACTGGTTTCATCCTGAAATGAAGGAAACTAACCAGAGATGCATGCTGAGACTCCAGGTCATCAGCTGTCATTCAGGCCAAACCCCTGCTGAGCAAAGTAAAGGACTGCTTCAGCATTAATCACATGTAGAAGACATCTTGTCGGGATTATTTGAGATTTTATAAAGATTAAACAGTTCACACTAGACTAGAATTAAACACTGATCATGGTTACATTGCCTAAACAATTTTCACATTAGGATAAAATATCATTTACTGAACACCTATGCATGCCAGATACTGAAATAGGCAATGGATGAAAATTACCTTTCATTCCATTTACAACCTTAAGAGTTCCATCAGCCTCATATTATTGATGAGGAAATTGGTGCCCTGAGAGGTTCAGGGTATGCCTCACTTTCTTTATGCAAAGCTTCAAGGGGAATCCAGTCCCTCAGATTTCTTCCTTCTGTGCCCCTCCCCTCCTTATAAGGCTGCTACCCATACCACCTCTGGAGTATGGCAAGACTAGACTCTGTGTGTGTGTGTGTGTGTGTGTGTGTGTGTGTGTGTGTATGTGTGTGTGTAGAAAAAGAGAGAAAGACAGAGTACAGGGAAGGGGCAGGACTGTAGTGGCCAGCAAGAACTCCCAATTTCATGCCCTGTTACTGTAAGAGGCAAAGGCATTTTCAACTTCTCCTCTTGCTACAAATCTGAACTGTGTTACAAATCTCTGAACATCTGATTGGGGACATCTTTGAGTTTCATGGGGCCACAATAGCACCCAAAGCACCACCTTTTCCTGCTATGCCAGGGTATCTCCCAGGTCTATCCCTGGGGTGGCAGTGCCTTCATGGTTGACCTTCAGCTGACCTAGAAGAGTTGCTTGGTGCACAAAGCCTCCAACTGACTTGTTTGCATCAATGTGGGCCTCATTCTTTAGAAAATGATTCTGCAGACAGCTCTCAAAGAGGAACTGAATATACAACCTCCAGCTGGCAAAGCCAGATGACTTCTAGGTGTAACTTGTGTGTATATCCCTGGCCACAGCAGCCAGGGGTATGCTCGGAGCCACGACTGGCATCATTGCTGCAAGCTCCGACTCTCTTTTCTCTTCCTTCTTGGGTTCTCACCCCTTTTGAGATGCTCCAAGGGAGGCCATGTGATCTTGTGGGAAAACCCCAAGCTATTAAGCCAGTAGAGCATGTATTCAAATCCCAACTCTTCCATTTACTAGCATGTGATTTGGAGCAAGTTAGTTAAGTTCTCTGAGCCTCAGTTTCTTCAACTGTAATATGATTCTAATTACCTTCCTAGGACCCAGATATTAATCAGTCAAAAAGGTGGAGCAAAAGAATTCCAGGCAGACAGACCCAAATGGCCAAAGGCATAAAGATGAGATACTATAGGATATTTGCTGAGAAGGAGTGGGGGACTACAAGCACCCAAATATTTTAAGGGAAAGAACAGGCCAGAGCAGAGGTTTTATAAGTACAAAGAGACAAGTCTTGAAGAGCATTGAAGGAGCTTGGATCTTATTCAGTGTGCAATAAGAGATAGGAATTATTATCCCCATTTTATAGATGAAGAAACTGAGGCTCAGAAAAGGAAAGAAATTTACCCACAGTCACAAAGCTAGTGAGTAGTGAGCTCAAATCCAAACCCAGGTATGTGTAACACCAAAGCCAGTGTTCTTTCTCTTCCACCTCACTGTAAGTGCATGCAGAGAAGGGCAACTGTGACAAAGGATGACTCAAACCATCCAAACACAGCTGGTGGACAGGGCATCACCCTCAGAAGCATCCTGTCCAAGGCAGTGTTACCCACACAGACATTTTGACAGCTTCTGCTGTTCTGATGGGCTTTTGGCTTAGAATAGCACTCACCTCCTCTGGTCAGGAACATTCTTGCAGATAAAGCCAGCTGGAGGGCCAAGCCTGGGTATCTCATCAATGTCAAGCAGGCTAGCTCTGAGTCGCAGGAAACCCGCTGGCTCATCATGGCTTTATGAGGAGTTGTTGAAAGGACACTAGCAAGGGCAGCTGTCCCAGGTGCTGGAGAGTCCACAAAGCGCAAATCCCATCTCTGTCACTAACTAGCTGTGTGACCTACGGCAGGTTGCCCAACTCTTTGGAGTTCATTTCCTCATCGGAGTAATAGGGGAAATAATACTGACCTTGCTGAATTGGGGTCAGAGCTAAATCGGATAACAACACATTAAGTCCCCAGTGCAGCCCAGTGCGAGGCAGCTTCAGTATAGAAAGGCCGTGCCTGGGTGCATTCAAAAACTTAGTGCTGCGGGTTTAGTTCTGATTCCTCTTCCCACTACCTCTGTGACCATGGGCGGATGATAATAACCATTTCTCATGACCCTTGTGCTACAAAGGGATCTTAACAATACTCTCCACCTTCATGTGATTCATTACAACATTTACGTGCGTTATCACACCTAAAGCACTTAAACGGTGTTTGACATATTTTAAATGCACACTGGTTGTTGGCTGTTGGTTTCTATATACGTGAGCCATTGCTATTTTGTCTACTCCTTCCCAGTCACAGGCCCAGCTCCTATCCCTTCATTCACCCATTCCTTTCTCAAGTATTTATTGAAGTTCAACCATGTGGCAGGTGCTTCTAAATACTGGGGTTAAAACAGTGAACAAAACAACAAAGACCTTGCTGCTCTGAAATGTTTTTTTTTTTTTCTGGGAAGACAGACAGTGAAGCAAACAAGGAAATATATGACACAGTGTCAGAGAGTGATGAATTTGATGAGGATAGAAAAAGTTAAATAGTGGAATAGAGCATTGAAAGGGTATTTACACTGGTCTCTTAGTCTGTTTGTACTGTTATAACCAAATACTTGACACTGGGCAATTTTTAAAGAACAGAAATGTATTTCCTCCCAGGTCTAGAGAATGGAAAGTCCAAGACCAAGGTGCCAGCAGGTTCTGTGTCTAGTGTGGGCCCTTATTTCTGCTTCCAAGATGGCACTTGAAACGCTGTATCCCCATGTGGCAGAAGAGCAGGAAAGAAGGGATCCACTGACTTCTACCCTTTAACACAGGCCTTAATGCTATCCATGAGAGCTCCACCCTCATCACTTTGTCACCTTCTAAATGTCTCACCTCTTAATACTATCCTACTGGCAGTGAAGTTTCAACACAGGGATTTGGGGGACACATTCAGACCAGAGCAGGGATCATGGAAGGTCTCTCTAAGGAGGTGACATTTGATCAGAGACCTAAAGGACATGCAAGGATCTAATAAGGTTAGCAACTCTCAGACACAGTTTCTCCTATGCAGAGAGGTGGCTTAACTTGGTATAAGGAACACAGGACTTGGAGTTGCCTGAGCAAGTGAAGGACCAGACTATAGTTCCCTAAGCAAAGAGGACATCAGTCTTCATACTGACACATGCGGGCGTGCGACAGAGCACACACACATGCTCAAAATCCTCTATTTTCAACCAAGACCTTCAACCAACGAGAAGATAACAATAAACCAATAATAGCTTTTCTATATTCATCAATCCGTCCCCAGTTTACAAAGTGTTTTTATCTTCTCGAAGCCCAGAATAGCAAGAAACAGATGGCACACTCAAGGTGGTTGCGTGGAGTGAGTTGAAGGAAGGGACTATCTCTGAAGGTGTGTGTAGGTTGCCTGGAGCTCCTCTGTGTACCCTTTAAAATCACTCCACTTCTCCCTGCTCTTCCTGGGGGGCACGAGTGAGAGGGCTGATCTACATGGGTTACATCTGTGACCTGCTTGGCCCTCAGGCACCCAGTTGAGGGTCACCAATGGCAGGTGCTGGGTAAGAGATGAAGGGAAGGAAGTGAGGAATGTGAGGTCAAGATATTTATTCCTTTGGAATCATGTGAAGCTGGCTATGCCACTTCACAGAAATTAATATCCTCCCAAGCCCACTGCTGTGCTGCCTGCAATGTCAAACCAACTCATGCCTTTGGGGCTCTTCTCATCCCTTTGAGCCTAGAGGGATGACCACTCTCCTGCCACCAGACTTGGGTTTCTGAGAGATTTCTTAAGGTTTCCCTACTTCCTATCCTCGTCTTTCTAATTAAGTCCTTTATCAGTTCACCCTGCCTGAATTGTCTTGATTTGAATGTGCCCCCTCTCTTCTGCTGGGTCTCTAATTGAAGCAATAGGGATAAAGAGGAGATGAAAATCCCACTGTGCTCAGCAATTGTGGGAAGTTGTTGTGGCTCCTAGGACCAAAGGGATAAGGAGAAAAAGCACTTACTGGAACCAGTGTGAGCAGCCACTGCCATGGCGCAGAGAAGCAGGCAGGTAGCGAGTGGAGCACCTCAGTGCCACCGGGGCAAACTCAGAGCAAGAGCGGGCACTGTCATCGACAGCCGAGGGACCTGTGATCAGAGGGGTCACCTTGTTTGCCCAGAGTCATGTGCCCACAGCTGTGGGGGTTGAGCGCTCCTCTCTTCCCACGTTACTCCCTTCACCTGCCGAGGAAGAAGTCCCTGTAACACCTTCCACCCTATGGGGAAATGCCAGGAAGGGGGTTTTTCCCTCTCTTATGGTGCTTTACTCCATCAGACTGGGGAAAGCCAGGGTCACTGGACCTCAAGACAATCGTGGGGCCCAGGTGCTAAAGACCCACAAGGACCTCAGTCTGTCTTGTCGCCTCACAGACCTGTTTGTGCCCAAGGTAAACCAGTTTTCTCCTCACATGTGGCAAGCCCAGTAACACAGGTTCTTCCTTCTGCCCCACAAGAAACACACCTTCAGAGACAGTCCCTTCAGAGGACTACACACACCTTCAGAGATAGTCCCTTCATTAAACTCACTCCAGTCAACCGCCTTGAGTGTGCCATCTGTTTCTTGCTACTTTGGGCTTCAAGAAGATAAAAACACTTTGCCCACAAGAAAGTAAAGACCCACCATTCTCCAGGTTCCCTGCCAGCCACTGAGTAGATAAATCAGCTCAGTCCCGCTCTGTCCACGGGAAGGAGCTGGAGGTTCCCATTTGTGCCTCAGATCCAAGACACATTGTCTAATCCATTTTACCTGAGAGCCTGTGTTGAGGGGGTTGGTCTTCAACTGACTGTCAGGCCCCTGTAGCCACTCTCTCCATCACTTAGCATCTTGTGGAAAGGAGGGGTGAGTCCCAGCCCACCCTATCCCCACTTCTCCAACCTCCAGTAGGATACCACAGAATCAAGATCTGAACTCAGGTCGCATTTCTTCAAGTTCAGTGTTCTTTCTTACCCCTCCACTGTGAAATCAACCATCCAACCAGATGGACAAACCCAAACCAGTTACCAATTCCCACGACATTTATTCCTGCTTGTCATTATTATTATTAATTTCTATTGTTGTTGTTATTATTAGCAGTACCATGGGCTGTTTCAGACTGTCCAGGTACAAATTCCAGCTCTTCCTCATAACAACTGTGGGGCTTGGATAAACTATTTAACCTCTGCATGCCTCAGTTTCCCATAAGTGAAATAAAGGTCTTACTTGTGTCTGTCTCATGGGGTTGTGGTGAGTATTAAATGAGATGATGCATGTGCAGTGTTTTGCATTGTGCTTGGCACATAGTAAGTGCTCAAAAAAGTCGCTAATGCTATTATTACTATTTTATTATTTAAGCAATCAGAATATTTCAAATGATAGAAAGGCTGAGAAATAAAACTAAGGAAAAGGGCATGAAGCTGGGCACAGTGGCTCATGCCAATAATCCCAGCACTTTGGGATGCCGAGATGGGTAGATCGCTTGAGGCCAGGAGTTCAAGACCAGCCTGGCCAACATGGCAAAAACCATCTGTACTAAAAATACAAAAATTAGCCAGGCATGGTGGCAGGTGCCTATGCCTATAATCCCAGCTACTCAGGAGGCTGAGACACGAGAATCACTTGAACCTGGGAGGCTGAGGTTGCGGTAAGCCAAGATCTCACCACTGCACTCCAGCCTAGGCAGTAGAGTTAGACTCTGTCTCAAGAAAACAAAAACAAAAACAGAACAAAAGAGTGTGAGAGGAGCTGGCATTCATTAGAATATTCAGGGAGACAAACAATTGTTAAGGCACCCCTGGCCACGGGCCATTTTATACCATGGAGGTGTTCACATCACGGGGCATAAACTGAAGTGGGAGGGATCTGGACTGCATAATTATGCAATGAATTTTGGAGGGTAGCATCTTCTCTGTTTTTCTCTATTTTTAAGCAGGAAATAAAAATATAGGTGTAATGGGCTGAATTAGGTCTCCCCAAAATTTGTATGTTAAAGTCCTAACCCAAGGGCCTTAAAATGTAATTGTATTTGGAGACAGCTTCTTTAAAGAGGTAATTAAGTTACATTGAGGTCATTAGGGAGACCTAACCCAATATGACTAGTGCCCTAATGGAAAGAGGAGACTAGAACATAAGGTAGGCCACATAAAGACACAGGGAAGATGGCATCTGCGACCATGGAGAAAGCCCTCTGGCAACACCAACCTGCCAACACCTCGAACCTAGACTTCCAGCCTCCACAATTGTGAGGAAACTAACATCCGTTGATTAAGCCACTGAGTCTGTGGTGCTTTGTTACAACAGCCCTAGCAAACTAATACTACAGGTAATAGGGTAAACAGAGACTTTTCTACCAAACCACAGTCATTAGGAGGATGCACGTTTACTTAAGCAGGTTCTCTGAGTCCTACTGCAGTCAGGCTCCTTCCTGGCATCAGCACACTATTCAAAGCCAAGGTAAACAGAAATCCACCTTTGAAAGCCATTTACTTTTGCTCTGCTCCTTGACTGCTATCTGCACTCCACCCACCCCACTGAGCCCTACTCAGCCACTCATCAGCTGCCTGTGCTCTTTTGGATAAGAACTAAAGAAGGCATCAGTGTAGATTCATCCACACTTAAAGAAGTTTAAGATCAATTGAAGATGAATCAGTGACACCGTCTTTCTCTGACCTGGGGCATGCCATGTGCAGGAGGCACACTCATATGTGTAGAGCAGGGAAAGGCCTTGGAAGTCCTCTAATCCTGTCTCTTCTGCTACTAGCTGTGTGATCCAAAACAATGATTTAACTCCTCTCTGTCTCACTTTCTGTATCTGTAAAGTGGAAACAGTGATCATACTACTTCATAGAATTATTGCAAGGATTAAATCACTGGATTCATATGAAAGCAATGTGTAAGCTTTTATGTTTCCTACGAAGGTCAGGAAGTCATTAGTCAACCAACAGTTTTGAGTATTTACCTTAGACCAGACTGTCTAGGGTGTGCATTATATTGTAGGCACCCAAAAACTATGAATCGCATGATATATAATTGGAGTGTGATAAGATGAATAGCTGTGGTTTTTACCCTCATGGAATCCACACTTAAAGGAAGAAATGGATGTTAAGATGGCAATGCAGGTGGCAAGGGCTATATACTATAGAATTGTTGAGATCACTGCAGAGCACCAAGTGCAGCCTCTAGACCCCCTCTGTGGGTCTGGGAAGGTTGTGGAAGTCGTGGTCTCTAAATGGTTAGCGAAGGCAGAAAACAAGACCTGGCCTGGTAAAGGAAGCTAACTGCAGGGAAGGTAGGATGTTTCCCACCAAGAGACAGACGGCAGAAATAAAAGCATTTAAGTGTGAAATAGAACAGGGATTGTGTCTGGTTTGGCTTCTTCCAGAAGCAAACCTTGAGACAAAGATTTGAATGTAAGTAATTTACTCAGCGGTGGTCCAAGTAAACACAAGTAGATTGGAAAATGAGAAGGAAGGCAACCGATAAATGATGCATCATCAGATTAGTTACCTCTGTGGGCGACTGGTGCTTAATCCCACTGGGGAATTCAGGGAAATGATATGAGAGCATGTCTCGAAGTTATCAGGCCCAAAGGGTGAGGGAGCCGGAACTATCCAGCAGTTCCCATGGGCATTGGTCAAGTGCTGCTTCTGAAGGGTAATTTCCTGACACCTCCCAAGGCTGCATTTCATGTGGGCAGAGTGCCCTCTAGTGGCCAGAGAAAAACACCATGCGAAGAAACACAAGGGCTGACACCTGAATGGTGGGTGAGCAGCTACAGGCAGAGCACCTGCAGCATCAGACACCACATGCACACAGAAGTACAAATGCTTCCGAGTTCTGGAGCACATGCCCAATTGGGGAGTTGCAGGTGATGAAGCTGAAGAGACAGGTGGAGGCAGGGGCATGCATATATGTCACGCTTTGGCGTGTGAGTTTTATCCTGAGGGCAACGGTGAGCCATTGGAGGGATTTAAGATCGGGAGAGGCATGGTCAATAGTGTATCTTTAATACACTATTAAAGATACTGTTTGATTCTGCTGTGTGAAGGATACCATTGAATGGAACAAGACTGGAGTCAGGAAACCCAGTGGGAGGCGCTCATGTTAGTGATCAAGAAGGAAAATGGGAAGAGCCTGATTTTAAAACATACACACACAGTGGTAGAAGCAAACATGTTCAGAAAACAAAAACAAACCCAGCAGAACTTGGCGATTTATTGAAGATGGATACAATGGGGAAGGAGTCGGGATGACTCTAAGGGTCTCTGATTTTGATGATTTGGCAATGCTGGTGCCACCAAGTGAATTCAAGAGTAATGCAGCAAACAGGCTTAGTTGGAGGGAAGATGCATTAGGTTTATGGAATTTGTGATTGGAGGAGGAAGAGGGCAACCAGCTTGAGATATGGAAGCTTGAAGCCCAAGAAGGATAACTGACCTGGACATAGAAATTTAGAAACAGTCAGCACATGGGTGTTGAAAAGGCTGGGACTGAAAGAGACGGACCATGTAAGTCTGTAAAACTGAGCCATTCAGTGGGCCAAGGACAGAACCATAGCAATCACCAATATTTAAAGTGAAAGAGAAGCAAAAACAGGCATTCTTAAAGGGGCCAGGCAAGAGAAAAGCAAAGGACATCACTAAACCATAAAAAGTCAAGAGAATCAATATCTTGGGGTGATCAATAAAAACACCAGTCTGCAGGTGTCCAGCAGGATGTAAACTTACATGTGTACATCGATTTTTCCACTTTGACTGGCAGGCTAGACTGTTCTTCGTTCCTTTCATTCCAGCCTGAGATGCCAATGGGCATTAAGAGCACAGGAATAGGCAGTGAAGAAAACTAGTTTGAGAAATTTGAAAAGAAGGAGGAAGAGAAGCTGGTTGATAGTCACACGTGTCTGCAGGATCCAGGGTACTTTGTTCTTTTGCTTAGAAGAGACTCTTATAGGATGAGGAGGAGCAGGGAGAGGAGACCAGGAGAAACAAATAAGAAAAAAAAGGATCACTGAAAAAGTAAGTTGCTGAAGAAGTTATAAAATGATCAAGATCTCAGGTAGAAGTGATGACCTTCAGCAAGAGAAGGAAAGACAGACACATCATCTGGAGTTGACGTGAAAGAGATGAAAGTGAGTAACAGACAAGTGCATGAGGATTGGAACAGAAGTAAGTCACCACCAAGAGCCACCACCATTTTCTCAATGAAGTAGAAGGTAAGATCATCTACTGAGAGAAATAGAGTAGAGGGTTAAGAGGAGAGCTGAGGGTTTGGACTAGCCATTGAGGAGAAAAGAAAAGGAAGCTGACTAAGAACGAGTGAACAGGCAGTCAGAACTCAGGGCCCAGCTGGGGCTGGAGACCATGAATTTTCAGTCATCACATTCTATATGGTGATGATGCTGTGATTGCGGTGCAATGGACTGAATATTCATGATCCTCCAGAATTCACACGTTGAAACCCTAACTCACAAGGTGATGGTATTAGGAGGTGGGAACTCTGGGAGGTGATTAAATCATAAAGGTGGGAGCCCTCATGGATGGGATT
Organism: Aotus nancymaae; assembly: GCF_030222135.1. Lineage (NCBI taxonomy): Eukaryota > Metazoa > Chordata > Mammalia > Primates > Aotidae > Aotus > Aotus nancymaae. The sequence continues at coordinate 79,076,259 of NW_026988450.1, read as the reverse complement.
AGTTCCCTTATTTTAAAAGGTCCCAGAGACTTGCCTTGCTTCTTCCACCACATGAGGACACAGTGAGAAATCACCATGTCTGAACCAGAACACAAGTCCTCACCAGACATCAAATCTGCAAGTACCTTGATCTCGGACTTCTCAGCCTCCATAACTGTGAGAAATAAATTTCTGTTGTTTATAAGCCACCTAGTCTATGGTATTTTGTTATAGCAGTTCATATGGTCTAAGACACTCAGTATTGACATAATGGTATCCAAGCCTCATTTTCTGTCTCTGTGGAGGCCTGTGTATGTGTGTATGTGCATGTGTGTACACGCATGTGTGCACAGGGAGCATCATTGCAGAACTGACCTCTAATGACCATTTCTGGTTCCCTCTATGCATCTCTGTCCAGGAGCTGTATTCTCAATCCTATGACGCTGTTGGGGTGATGTTTGCCTCCATCCCAGGATTTGCGGACTTTTACTCTCAGACTGAAATGAATAACCAGGGAGTGGAATGCCTGCGCTTGCTGAATGAGATCATTGCTGACTTCGATGAGGTAAATCTAAACCTGAGAAATTTACAATCACACACGGGCATCATTGTTGTCAAAGCATTGTGTTATTCATTGTAGGAATTACCTTTTTTGTTTTGTTTTGTTTGCACTTACAGAATTCCAGCCTGCATTATAAACACAAACATGTATTATCTGATTTAGTTATCATGATTATCGCCTGAGTTAAATGCTATTGTTTCCCTCTTTGGGGGATCAGGAACATGAAGCTCAGGGGGGTTAAGTAACGTAACCCAGTGTCGCGCAGCTGGCAGATGGCAAAGGCAGGGCTTGACTAGAGGCCTGTATGAGGCCAGTGCTGCTACCCAGGCACTGACACCACAGAGGCTGGACACTGATGCAGGCGTTGCTCCATCTTCTCAAAGTGTCAAAGATAAAACTGTCCATTTGTATTTGGTATAAACAAGTATAAACACTGCAGATAGCGGTTTCTTGCGCAGGCTCCATGAGTCTAATGAAAACATTCTGTAGGGGAAAATACTCATGCTACACTTCATTTCCATCCATGAAGTTGACAGAAGTGAGCTTTCTCCTCCCCCACTCCCCATCTTGAAGGACATCAGAGTCCATCCAGTTGCTGAAGCCTGAAATGGGAAGCAAGTGATTCATTGAGAAAATGCTACAGAAGAAGCCAAATCCCGGCCTAACCCTGGAGGGAACTCAGGCACATAAATGGTACAACTGTCTCACACTGAGGCAGGGCGCAGGCTTTTGGATACCCATGTTGGTCAGTCATTATTGGTCATGGGCTGCCCTGGTAGGGGTACATAGCCTCCCAGGCATTTCCAGCAAGGGAGTTCTCATGAGGCCAGGCAGATTCTCCAGAAGAGGACGCAGCAATGCACTGTCAGTAGCCGGCACTCATGGCATTTTGGAGGATGGCCCCACAAAGGAGCGTGGGGTGGGGAACACAGCAACTGCTGCACCACTCAACACAACAGCCTCTCCCTCCACCCCTATGCTCAATCCGGCTACTGAGTCCAGTGAAGTCCTTCTTTCCATTGTATACATTTATGTGCAAAATGTGATGCTTTGACGTATGTATACATAGTGGAATGATTAAATTAAGCTAATTAACATCCCCACCAACTCACATGTTATCACTTTTTTGTGGCAAAAACATTTAAGGTCCACTCTCTTCGCAATTTTCAAGTATCCAATACATTATTATTAACTATAGTCACTATGCTATGCAGTGGATCTCCAGAACGTATTCCTCTTGTCTAACTAAAACTTTATACCCTTTAACTAATATCTCCCTGTTCCCACCATAACCCCCAGGCTCTGATAATCACGATTCTACTCTGCTTCTGAGTTCGACGTTTTTAGATTCCACGTATAAGTGATATCATGTGTATTTGTTTTTCTGGGCCTGGCTTGTTTCATTTAGCATCGTATCCTCCAGGCCCTTCCATGTTGTTGCAAATGACAAGTCTCCCTTCTTTTGGTGGCTGAATAGTATTCCACTGTGTGTGTGTGTGTGTGTGTGTGCGCGCGCGCACACGCGCGCGTGCGTGTGCACATGCGGATGTGTATGTATCCATTCATTTCTCAATGGACACTTAGGTTGATTCCATATTTTGCCTGTTATGAACATGCTGTGATGAACATGGGTGTGCAGACAGCTCATCAACTTTCTTAATTGCTCTCACATCTGCCTTTTTCTCACCATCAATGCTGCTTTTACCTTGCTTCAGGACATATTATCTCTCTCCTAGATAACTGTAGTCACCTACTCTCTGCTCTCCCTGCCTGCATCTCACCATTAGCAACCACCAAAGGCAGGAGTATTTTGTCACATCCTTTTGAAGCCTAAACCCTTCGGTTAACTCTAGCAGGTCAGCGGGGGCCTTGCACTCACTGTTCCTGTCTCCTCTCCAGCCTTACCTATCTCTGCATGCCACCTGGCCAGCACCACCCAACTACTTACAAGCCAGCAAGCCCACCTGGCTCTCACACACTGCGCTTTCTGCCTGGAGGCCATGCCATCCTCTCCCTTACCCCAACCTCTCTCCCTCGACTCCACGGCCAGCTGAAAAGCTAACATTCATTGAACAGTTAATGCAAACATTACTTCTACTTTTGAAGGCTTTTCTAACTCCAGTCTCTACCCAGATAAATGTTGTCACTCCTTTTTTTTTTTTTTTTCTCGAGTCGGAGTCTTGCTCTGTCGCCCATGCTGAGTGCAATGGTGCGACCTCGGCTCACTGCAACCTCCACCTCCTGCATTCAAGCAATTCTGACTCAGCCCCCTGAGTAGTTAGGGTTACAGGTGCATGCCACCATACCTGGCTAATTTTTTGTATTTTTAGTAGAAACAGGGTTTCACCATGTTAGCCAGGCTGGTCTCAGACTCCTGACCTTGTGATCTGCCTGCCTCAGCCTCCCAAAGTGCTGGGATTACAGGCATGAGCTACCACGCCCGGCCTTCACTCCTTTTTTAATGAAAAATGTATACTCTGAAAAATCTTCTATCATAGAGGCTGAAACCCTTCAGTACCACCCTGTTTACCATCCACTACACACTTAGTTCTAGCGTGGAAACCCATGTTACTAATCTCTACAGGTTTTTACACGTGTTTCCAGAAACGCAAAGCATTTTCAATATATATCACTTAATAGTGATTTATCTCTCACACAATCCCTTAGGCTAGGAATTATTAGCTTTCATTTTATAAATAAGCAAAGCTGAGACTTAGAAACACCAAGAATGACCAGGGTCACATATCACTAAGTGGGAAAGCCAAGATTTAAACTTCAGCCTCCCATACTATTTTCATGTGTAATCATTTGTGTTGCACTGCTTCTCACTTACCTGGCACTTCATGGTAATGATTTTGAAGACGTAATCTCAATCACGGTCATCGTAGGTGTCTTGGCGTGGCTGTAGTGGGTCAAGATGGATAAGACCTAATCATTTCTTGCCTCCCAAGGCTTCACCATACAATGGGAGGCAGGGGGACTATGAGTTGCTCTTACACAAGAAGTCACTGGTAAGTGTCCTAGTACAGAGGGCCTTGCATGGTGAGGAGGGGAAGGCAATTTTGTGACAATAGCGCCTTTAACTCCTATCTCTATGCTAGGCCGCAAGCTCACTAAGATGGAAACCATATTCTTGTAGCTGGTTAAGTCTCCAAGGCCTAGCTCTGTGTCTAGCACATAAGAGATGGACATGGCAGATGCTTGCTAAGTACTTGCTAAAAGAACTAACTAATGGGAGGACATAAACAAACTGGCAGATAGTAAGATGAAGATGGGTTATATCTACATATCAAACATACTTAACAATTTTTTTAATTATCTTATTAAAAATATTTGACTAAAGATTAAGATGTCAGGCTTTGCTGTATTTTAAACTTTATAGCAGGGGTGTCCATTGTTTTGGCTTCCTTGGTCCACATTGAAAGAAGAATTGTCTTGGGCTACATATAAAATACACTAACACTAAGGATAGCTGATGAGCTTTAAAAAATTCGCAAAAAGAAATATCTCATGTTTTAAGACGGTTTACAAATTTGTGTTGGTCCACATTCAAAGCCATTCTGGGCCGCAGGTGGACAAGTTTGCTTTATAGCAACCCATCTTCCAAAAATGCTCCCTCTCACATTTTAAAATTGTAATGAATAAAGTACATTTGAATTACATTTGTGTCTCAGTGAACCGAATTATAGACACTCTAGAGTCTTCCAAAGCAGAGAAAGAGAGCAGTGCCCCCTAGTGGTTGAAATGGGTGTTTGCAGAAGGAAGTTAAAGAAAAGGGGTTTGGTCTAGGAGGCTGGGTTCTTCAGAACATGGACTTTAGACTAGGAGGAAAAGTGTGAGTAAGAGGAGGAGGGGGAGAAGTAGATGGGGAGGAGGGGAGAGAGGAGAGAGAAGAGCGGCAGCAATCAGGAGAAGAAGGATGAAAAGAGGAGGAAAGGGAGGAGGTGGAAGAGAAAGGGTGGGACAGGGGAAGGGGGAAGGTCAGGGAGAATGTAGTCAACAGGAAAAATAAAAACATGGTCTGAAATGCCAGTCTCAAGCACTCTCAACTTTGCCTGTGTGGGCCCTTGGGTCGCTCAGACATGCCGTTTTTTTTTTTTTTGTTTTGTTTTGTTGTGTTGTGTTGTGTTGTGTTTTTTGGTCAAGAGAGGCCCTCTAGATTCTGCCTGGCTACGTTCACTTCAGTACTGACGCTTCTCTTCTAGCTGATATAATCACCACCAGAAACTGAGATCATACAAAATTCTTTCCTGGCTCAGAGGAAACCTAAACTTTGCACAGATCACACCCTCCGAGACTGTGTCTGCAATAACCCAACTCAAGGGCTCCTCACCCCTCAGCCTCTACCTCAACAAAGGGCCAAAGACCCCTCTCACATCTCACTTCTCCATTTGTTCTAGTGAACAATGGGCTGATCAGGGACCACAGTATGCCCCCAGACACTTTTAGCTATAGAGTAAATAAATCTGCTGCATGGATATTAAATGAGATGACGAAGCTCCTTTCTGCCTCCAAACTATCTTCTGAGGGGGAGGCTTACCAGAGCCTGAAACTGACTCTCAGCCAAGTGGTTCTGATGAGAAGAGAAGGAAAAGAACCTGCTCTCCACAGGACCACATCAGATCGGTCTGCCGCCAGCGGAAAGCTGCGGGAAAGTAGCCGCAGGGAGGCAGAGGGAAGGAGGTGAGCAATTGAAGATGTTCCAGGATTTTTAAGTGGAAACATTAGCAGCTGAAGAGCTGCCACAACACCAAATCTGTTTGGTTAGTGTCTGAGGGCAAAGGTCAGTCATGATCCAAGACTGAAGACCTGCGGACCCTGGGCACAACTTGCAGAATCTCAGTGGGAGCAGAAGAGGGGCTTCACTTTAGTTCAGGAAACAAAAATAATAAACAAAGCCTGCCTCTGCTGTAAATCAAGTTACACACACACACATGCACACACATACACACATACACACACACCGCAAAGCAAAGGACCTACCTGTGTTCTCCATGTTCCCAGAAGAGTTTCTCTCAAGGAGGAATTTTCCAAGTTTTCTTAGCTCCTGATTAATTTTGAAACGATGCCTGAAACAAGAGAGTCTATAAAGAACCCACCTTTTCTGCTGCATCTGCTTGTCCGTCCTCCCCAGGATGACATGAGACCCTGAGGATATTACAATCTTAAATGAAGGTAAAAAGTTAGAGCATCAGAAATTGCATCTAAATGTCGCCAAGAGTGGGAATAAGAAGACAAAGTTTAGACTTGGAAATCAGTGAGGTCTGAGTTGGAGCCTAGCTCTCCCACTCAGGGCTGGCTTCATGAGCATGCAGCCTGTGCAGTCACAAAAGGGACCCACGCTTGTTTTAACATTCTGCTGTTGCTCTCATGTAAGTCTTAATTTTTGAACAAGGTGTTCCACATTTTCATTTTGCACTGGGCCCTGCAAATTAGGTGGCTGGTCCTGTCTCCCCTTTCTCACCCTGGGATCTTGGGACACACTATTTTACCACATGGGGACTCTGTTTATTCATCTGCAAAATAGTTCTGAGAATACCAGGCTCAAAGTGCCACACAGAGAAACAGATGAGCAATGGAGGCAGAACCCCTAGTTCTGTGCCCCAACGTATGTGGACATCCCCTCTTCCAGTCTATTTTTTTATTTTATTTTTTTATTTTTTATTTTTTATTTATTTTACTTTAGGTGTATACTGTATCTGTCATTTCTCCCCATGTTATCCCTCCCCACCCTCCTCACCCTCCCCACCGCCTGCTCTCTCTCCTCTACCCCCCTCAACTGCCCCCAGTGTGTGATGCTCCTCTCCCTGAGTCCATGTGTTCTCGTTGTTCAACACCCACCTATGAGTGAGAACATACGGTGTTTGGCTTTCTGTTCTTGTGTCAGTTTGCTGAGAATGATGGTTTCCAGATTTATTGTATTTTATTTTATTTTAGGTGCATACTATATCTGTCATTTCTCCCCATGTTATCCCTCCCCACCCTCCTCACCCTCCCCACCCCCCACTGTCTCTCCCCTACCCCCCCGCCAACTGCCCCCAGTGTGTGATGCGCCTCTTCCTGAGTCCATATATTCTCTCCTGACTCGGTCTCTTTCTGAAGATAAGAATATGTATGTGGGGATGGAATGCTGTTTTCAATTTTAGATGGGTGGTCAAGAAGACTGCACTGCAAAGATGGGATTTGAAGAAAGACCTGTAGGGCTGAGGGAGTGAGCCATGCAGTTGTCTGAGGGAAGAGTAGCCCAGCAAGGGAACAACAGGTGCAGAAGTCCTGAGGCCGAAGCAGGCTTGGTTTGTTCTCAGGTCAGTGTGGCAAGGGGCAAAGGAGATCAGTGTGGCTGGAGCAGAATGAGAGAAGGAGACGATAAGGGAGGGGACAGGTCTCTGTAAGCCTTGAAAGTCACAGTGAAGACTGACTTTGACCTTGAGTAAAACAGGAAGCCATAGAAGGGTTTTGCACAGAGCAGGGACAGGATCTGACTTACATGTGAGGAGGCAGACCTACTCCTTAAAGAGTACCAGGTTACACCCATCTCCGCTCCTGACCCTTAGCAAGTAGTCCTCATTAAATATATGTGACTGGCTGCAAGCATGATTCTCAGAGAGAAAAGCAGGTAACTGGAGGATGCTGAATCATCAGAGGTAGCTCATTGTAAGCCAGGGGCCTGTTTTCAGGAGCCCCAGGCTGCTGGAAGAATAAACACCAGGGCTAACACCATTGCCTGGCTCTCTTTCAGTTGCTTGGTGAAGACCGATTTCAAGACATTGAAAAGATTAAGACCATTGGCAGCACCTACATGGCCGTGTCAGGCCTGTCACCTGAAAAACAGGTAAAGGACTCTTTGGACTCAGCCACAACGCATGGCAAGGATCTTGCTGTTGTCATGTCACCAATGGTGGTGAAGCCTCTGTCACCAAGTCTTAGGGAAAGATGGGGAGAAAAGCTGATGGACTGGATTATAGTAGCTATGTGATGTGAATTTGCCCCCAAGGTAGGTAGAGTCTACCCGACAAAGCCATGCTGTTTTTTTTTTTGAGAAACTTCTAGACTTTGTTCTGAACCTCACTGTTCCCTTGAACAAAATCAGAGCCAAAAAAAATCCTATTGTGATTTAGTTGTGGATCTTACTAAACGCCTAATACTAGCCTCTTTTTTCTTATTTTTGTTTTGTCTTTCAAAAGTCATATGTAATAATAATAATAGCTGCTGCTTTTTGGAGTGTTGACTGTGTTCCAGGCACTGATGTTAAATAGCAACACTGTCTACCTTCCAGGGTTAATGGATGAATTATCTAAGATAATGTCACGTTCCTCAAGCAAAGTTTTGCATCTAATAAGTCCTCAATTAGTGTTAAATGAATATGAGTCCAAGATACTTGGGGAAATAGAATTCTCATCAATTTCTTCCCATCCTTCCTATGCTTTTTCCAACTAAAAACAATAAAATACTTCAAGAGTGACTGTCTGGGACGAAATTCATGCTGGTTATTATTCAGTACATGTGCAGCAGGAATCAGAAAACTATAGCCCACAGGTCAAATCTGGCCCACCCTCTGTTTTTATAAATAAAACTTTATGGAACACAGCCATGCTCATTCATTTATATTTTGCCTATTGCTCCTTTCGAGCTAAAATGGCAACATTGAGTTGTCACAACAAAGACCGTATGGTCCACAAAGCTTAAAATATTGGCTATCTGGCCTTTACAGAAACTGTTTGCTAACCTCTGTTCAATAGGAGCACAAAGTTCTCTCATATAAAAAAAATCTCATTCAACACCTATGAGGTAGGAAGGGCAAGTAGGCTTATCCCCGTTTTATAGATTTGGAAACTGAAGTCCAGAGAGGCCCAGAGGCTTATGCAGCACTTCTCTTAGGAGTTTTGTAAGCAAATGTGTAACATCTCTTAAACACACACTGTGAGCAATTGGAAGGAAATAGACACAGTTCTTACATTGGAAAAGCTACACATACCTAGGAACACATACATACACACATACACACACATATACACAAACACATACACTCACACATACACACACTCACATACACACATAACCACATACACTCACACACACACACACATACCCACACTCACATACATACATTCACATACACTCACACCCACCCATACACCCCAATACACACACATACATACACACTCACATACACACATACCCACATACACTCTCACACACATATGCATACTCACACTCACACATACACACACTCACAATGTGCACACATACATACATACACTCACATATATACACATGCATATACTCACACCCACCCACACACCCCCAAAACACGCATATACACACACATACCCACATACCCTCACACACACACTCACATACACACACACATACACTCACACCCTCCCCAACACACACTAACATACACACACATTTACACATACCCACGTACACTCACACCCACCCACACACCCCAACACATGCACATACACACACATACATTGACACATACACACTCATACACACACACACCACATACACTCATGCCCACCCACACACCCCCAACACACATGTACATACATACATACACTCACACCCATTCACATACATGCCAGTGAGCATACACTCAGGGACTGATGCTACATCAACCTGAACAGACAGGTGTAGATGTGGAAGAAGGAACACAATGACCCACATATACGACACTCTTGCAAGCAAATCTCATGTCTTCCCTTGTTCTGAGATACCAGTGACTTGAGTGTACAGGGGCTCACACATATGGTCATTTCCTTTAAGGGATGTGCAGGTAGGGTTGGGTTAGGACATAAAGCCCCTGCTGCAGAAATGTTAAATGTTCCCCATGTTCCACATTAAATGAATTCTTCTCCTCATGTTTGTTTCAGCAATGTGAAGACAAATGGGGACATTTGTGTGCTCTGGCTGACTTCTCACTCGCCCTGACAGAAAGCATACAGGAGATCAACAAGCATTCATTCAACAATTTTGAACTCCGGATTGGTGAGTAGCAGCTGCAAGTGGGGCCTGATAGAGCCAGGTGACCTTGCTCCAACAGATCCTCACCTACCTTGGGCATCAATCCAGAGAAGCTTTTCCCTGCAAAATGCAACAGGCCTATCACGACCCTGCCAAGGATGGGGACAGGGTCATCTCAGACCTTTCTTAGTTTCCTCTCACTCAAGATGCTGGAAACAATTTAGGATACTGGCCTGTGTGCGGAAATATAAAACAGTCAGCCTTTGGCAAATGCTAGATGATTGTGAACCCCTCTTCCAACTCGCCTGCCCATGCAAGTTGTGCATAGAGATGTAGCCAACTAATCAGTCATTTAATTCTGACTTTTGGGTAGCTCAATTCTGGTGGTCAATGTATTGCTCTCAGGTTCTTCAGGATAATTTCTTTAGACAAAGGCAGGATTCTGCTCCTGAGGATGGCAGATACTATACTTCCAAAGACAGGCTTTACTCAGCCACAAAGCTCGCCCTTCCTTTGGGCTTAAAGACACCACTGTGCAAAGCAACAGCATAACAATAATCACTGCAATCAATAATAATCCTTTATAGTTTGCCATTCCTTCCACATCTCAACTCAGCCTCAATGACCTCCTGAAATGCAGTCTGAAAGCCCCTGGTTTAGTCCACATTCTCATTTTGTAGATGAGAAAATGTAGACCCAGAAAAAGGGAGTAACTAGCCTAAGATCACACAGGCAAATAGTCACACCAGCAGCAGTTCCAGCATTTCCTGACTCTGAGATAGTGACATTCTGGCTGCCAAGGTGCTGTTTAGAATAACTTTTGCTGCAGTCCTCATACTGTAGACATCTTCTGGCTGACATGCCATTTTACTTTATCTGCTTCTCCCTTAGCAGCTTTCAAGAAAAAGAGGTCAAGAAATACCAGTATCTGACTTGTCAGATCTAAGACATGCCGTATGTCTTTGTTCTTTGGATTGAAGGAGTTATATTTTATGTTTTTGATCTGTGGATGGGATGTTCAGGGTTTGTTCCCACATCTCCCATCAATCTTATCAATGTCATTTCTGAAATCGTTGACTACACAATTGATCCAGGAATAAACAAGAGGACTGTAATGATGAACAAAGAGATATTCGAAGTAAATTCTGAAGATGTTGCCAAATCAGGGTCAGCCCTTGTCATGACATATTATACTGCTAGTAGAGTTTCACTGATCTCAGAGGTTGGAAAATTAACTTTCCAACTGAATTAAGCATCTCAATTTGTGTTTTGGGTCTGCTGTAACCAGCTGTATGACTTTGGGCAAATCATTTAAACCTTCTGTGTCTCCGTTTCCTCCTATGTAAGCTGGGTGTTAAATTATTACCTCCTCTCCCTCCCTACCTCATAGTAATGAGAATCAAATGGGGTATTGGCTGTCAAAGTTCTCTGCAAATTTTAAAGAGCTAACTATCATTGTGATGCCCATGTATTCTATAGTGTGAGATTTTCACATTTCCGTCAATTATAACAGGGTGTTTGTGTGTCCTGCTTTTGCCTCTGCCTAGAATAATCTCATCCAGATATCTGCATGGCTATTCCCACCACTTTCTTCAAATCTCTGCTCAACAAAGTCTTTGCTAATCCCCTTACTCCAAAATACACTCTCTTCCATCTTTCACCATTCTTTTACCCTGATTGATTTTTCTTTGTAGCCCTAATAATTCACTGATATTATATTACATTTTAAAAATTATTTTCTATCTCTCCCCAGTAGAAGTTAAACTCCATGGGGACCAAGACTGTATTTCTTTTCCCTCCCACCATATCCCAAGTGCCCAGGACAGTACCTGGCTCATAGCAGGTGCCTAGTCAATGTTTGTAGAATGAAATAATTCTGTCACACAGAGACATACATGTCCACTAACGTGTTTATTGAAATGCTACCATTTCTAGAATTCTTTGTTTCCTAGAGGAGGAGGGAGGAGGCACTGAAGCTGTCTTTAAAAGTATTTACCAGATAAACTGTGGAATTGTGGGGAAGTAATAGTCCAAGCAGAGAGAAAGTCAGGACAAAGGGACAAAGGTGGGTACTGGCTGCAGATTAGGAAAACTCCAGCAGTTCCTCCAGTGTAGATATAATGCAGCAGTAAGGAACAGAGTGGGATAAATGAGGCTGGAAAATCAGGCAAAAGTCAGATCAGAGAGGTTCTTGATTGTGATTCTAAGGAGCATTGGCTTTATCCTGTAAGTGAAAGGAGCCCTGGAAGATATTTAGGTGGGTCATAACTTGTTCAGATGTGCAGTGCAAAAAAGCCCTCCCACTTCTGCAGCAGTGTGGAGGATGAACTCAAGGGAGACGAGGGAGGAGACAGGGAGGACAGTTAGAAAGCCATTGCCATGACTGAGGGATTGACGCTGAGGACCTAGGCTAAAACAGAGAGGGAAAAGGTCTGTCCAGGTTCCCAGAGCACTATGTCAGCAGAAGCAGGAGATCCCATGGACCCTGACTGCTGGTCCATGCTCTGATCATCCCACAGACTGAGACAAGTCAGTGCTCATATGAAAATAATAATTATATTCAATCAAGCACTCCCCGGTTGCCAGGCACTATGCCATGGTGGCTTTACTTATATTATCTCATTAAGTCTTCCTTTAATTATTTCCATTCTACTGATGAGAAAAGTGAGGTCCAAATAGGCTAAGTAACTGACCCAGGTGATACATCTAATAAGTGACTGAGGCAGGACCTGGACCCTCCAGTTCATCCACAGAGACCCCACACATAGTGATCACTGTCCCAGGGAGGGGTTCAGACACCCTAATGTCCCTCTTCTCCCTCTGACCTCTTACTCCTTTGGTTCACCCCCTAGGCATCAGCCATGGCTCAGTGGTAGCTGGCGTTATCGGCGCTAAGAAACCACAGTATGACATTTGGGGCAAAACGGTGAACCTGGCAAGCCGAATGGACAGCACAGGGGTTAGTGGCCGGATCCAAGTCCCAGAGGAGACCTATCTCATCCTGAAAGATCAGGGCTTTGCCTTTGACTACCGAGGGGAGATCTACGTAAAAGGCATTAGTGAACAGGAAGGAAAAATCAAAACGTACTTTCTCCTGGGAAGAGTCCAACCCAACCCATTCATCTTGCCCCCAAGAAGACTGCCTGGGCAGTACTCCCTGGCTGCAGTCGTCCTGGGACTTGTCCAGTCCCTCAATAGGCAAAGGCAGAAGCAGCTACTCAATGAGAACAACAACACGGGAATTATCAAGGGTCATTACAACCGGCGGACTTTGTTGTCACCCAGCGGGACGGAGCCTGGAGCCCAAGCTGAAGGCACTGACAAATCTGATTTGCCATAAAAGCATTTTCTTTGTGTTTCTTTTTTTTTGTATTTCTTTTATATATAAAATAAATATACTAATAAAAAGGTTTAATTTTTTTTAGAACAAGGATGGTTTCATTGGTCTTTGAATGTACCAGATCAAGGACACAATTTGAGGGTGTCTTCAAATATTCCCTTCACAAACATTTATTGATCACCTCTTGTGTATAGGGATCACTGGGAAGCAAAGATAAATGAGACCCAGTTTCTGACTTTGAGAGTTTGAGAGGCTCACAACTAGGTGGAAAAGACGGACATGAGAACAGAAACTCCATACAATCAGATACCACCATCTGCCATTTTTGAGCACTTGCCATGTGCCAAGCCAAGTGCCAAAGTTTTTAATAATGATGTCCCATAATCCTCACAACACCTGTACATTCATCAGTATTTGCTGAGCACCTACAATGTGCCTTCGGCTGTCCTACACTCCAGGGAACTCATGGCAAAAGTGTTTCCCTTATAGAGCTAACATTCTGGTTGGGGAATAATATATAATATTCCGAGGTCTTTTTGTTTTTTGTTTTTTTGAGATGGAGTCTTGCAATGTTGCCTGGGCTGGAGTACAATGGCACGATCTCAGCTCACTGCAACCTCCACCTCCTGGGTTCAAGCAATTCTCCCACCTCAGCCTCCTGAGTAGCTGGGGTTACAGGTGCCTGCCACCACGCCCAGCTAATTTTTTGTATTTTTAGTAGAGGCAGGGTTTCACTATATTGGCCAGACTGATCTCAAACTCCTGACCTCATGATCTGCCTGCCTCAGCCTCCCAAAGTGCTGGGATTACAATATTATATAAGAATATATAATATTCTTATTAACCAATACATAAACAATCTGCTTTCAGATAGAGGTAGAGACTAAATAAAATTAAGCTGGAAACTTGGGATAAAGATTGGGAGGACAGGGATGCTGATTTAACTGAGTCACCAGGGAAGGCTTTTTGAAGATGTGATGTCAAAGCTTGACCCTAAATAATGAGAAAGAGGTGACCCATAAGACCTGGGAGAAAAATTTCACAAGAAAAAGTAACAGCAAGTGCAAAAGCCCAGAAGGAGGATCCAGCCCAGCACCTGAGAAGAACAATGAGAAAGGCAATGGGTATGTGAGCCACTGTGGGCAAGCACACTGTTTCCTGGAAGACACCTAAGTGCTTATGACCACAAGACTGCCAGGAAAATTTCATACATATGAGAAAGCCCAGAAAAATTAAAGGATTTGGCCAAGGTCATGTAGCTAGTTGTAGAACTAGCTTCATAACTGTATTGGTCAATAAAAGCCAACTACGCTAACAAATAACTCCCAATCTTAGTGGCCAAAACACAATAAAAGATGTATTTCTTGCTCATGTTCTATTGTATATGTGTCAAAGGGTCTTCCATGCAATGATTTTGGGACCTAACGTTCTTCTGCATTGGAGTTCTCTTCTTGGTCCTCTCTGTCTAGCCAACTGAAGGGAAAGTAAAGGGAATCACTCAGAAGGTCTTAGCTACCAGGCATACATTATCTTTCTGTCCCACCTCACTGCAGGGGAAGTTAGGGAATGGATTATTCCTATGTTCCCTCACCAAAAGGAAAAATGAAATGCAATTGCCTATGCCACAGGCACCATGTCTTTCTGAGCCCAGAGTCTGTTTATTAACACTAAGCTATTCTGATAAGCACTATGTTGGAGGTACAAAGTTTAAGTAATTGAATGAGAATTACAAAATCCCAATCATTTCTAAACACTTGACTCTGAACAGCATCCCACTTAAAAGAAATTTAGTCCCAGGTAACCAATCCACAGTAGATATACCCTTAAAAAATACCTATCTGAGGCATCTCAAGAGGGACCCTCATGTTAGAAGTGGAGCTGTCTTCTCTTGAGGCACAAAGCAGAAAGGGAATTGAGGTTCAGGTGAACCTTAAACTCTGAACCATATTTGGGATGCCGTTTGCTCTTGGAAACTATGTACACATCAAAGAAGTATGCCCCCTCCAAAATCATGTCAAGGCCCCAATGGAATGTGAAGATGGCATGTGAAAAGCCTCAGTATACTGAAAAGCCCTCTACCAATGCCAGGGGCTGTTACAATCTTCATAGACTGAGAATCCTAGGTCAGGAAAGCCCCATGGGCTGTTCAGTCCCAGGGACTGAGGACATTTAAACAAAGTAAGGCTTTATGCCTGCTGGACTTGGAACCACCAGATGCAGGTAGGGAGCTGAGCTCAGGTAGGTCAAGGCTTGGCAAACAAAGTTAGCAAAAAGATAGTTAGGCTGTGAAGGCACAGTATCTAAAAAACAGAAAACTTGATGTGGGTCATCAAGCTTTGGTCCTACCCCAGAACATAAGGTCCATCTCAAAACCACAGCCAGTAGCAACAGAGACTCCAGTAAGCGGACAAGCCATGGTGAGCTAGATCCATCCCCAAGAAGAGAGGCTAGAAGGGACAGACTTTGTTTCTAAATCCTGAGCCAGGACTCAGTACAAAGTCCTGGGCTAGAAGGAGAATTTGGTTCTAGGCAAGATAACTGGGCAGAAACTAAGGTAAGAACCATCAGGCATGTGGATGCTGATAATTTGGGGGTAATAGTGGGGTCAACACTGTGAAGCTTCACCCAGAACCCCTTCCCGACTCGATGTCAAGCCTCAAGATACCACATATGAAGGAGGTGGGCGCTCCATCCTGGGTCTGGGAGATGTGGCTTCATTCAGGACTCCAGAAAAGAGAGAAGCAAGGGGACATGATGATGCTGAGAATTCCTATCAGATTGCCAAGGAGCCCATCAAGTGGGCATCTGTCCTCTACTCCAAATCACCCAGCACCAAAACACTGAGTCCCTTCCCTCTAGGTCAGCCCATTCATTGGCACCAGGACATGTGCTGTCTTTTCATACTAAAGCAAAAGGACAAGAGACAGAATCATAAGCTGGCTCGTGGTTGAATATCTAAGAAAACAAGCCTCTTCTTGGGCCTTGCATGATTCTGGAGGGGGTTGCAAAGGCACATGGTCTTCCTGAATTAGAAGTATGTTTTTGTTTACCTACAGTTTTGGTCCATTCAGCTCATTTACTAAAAGAACCTGAAATGTCAAGTGATTTCTGGGAAACCTGACATAGTATTCTAGACAAGGATATCAACCTTACTTTTTCCTTCTCTGAACTCTGCCTGTGAGATTTGGGGTTTGATTTTAGAAACGTCAAGGATAAACACATGCCGAGGGAATAGTGCTCGAAATGCTGAAATACAAGAAACTCAGTAAGCTTTAGTTGAGGCTTTCTCAATGGCTCTGTATTTTTGACTTACTCTTCTACAAGTTTACCCAGGTGGGTTCTCCCACCATTTTCATCAGCCTGTGTAGGAAAAGCACAATCTCCCATGAGACAAGCACATCTGTGCCTAGAGAATGGGCAAGGGTATCTGCAGCTTTCATTCAAGGACTGGGTTTGGGGAGCTGCTGCCTTCCAATCTGCCATCACATAAAGCCAGGTGAGTCGCCTTGAGCTCGGTAATGCCCCCACACCAGTTTCACCACTTCCTTCCTTCTTTAGGAACCATGGAAGCATAGCTGCCTTCCACTGGAAGTTACAACTATGTTGTCATCTCCATTTTACAAATGAGTAAACTGAGGCACAAAGAGTTTGAACAACCCACCTAAGGTCTAACAACTGGAAAATAGGGATTCAAATCCAGATGGTCTGGCTCAAGAGTCCTGTCCTTAAACACCACTGTTGAACCTTGTAAGGGGGTGAATAATATTCATTAAATGAAAGTTAGATGCCAGAGCAGACTCTCTGCTTGCATGCTGCAGGCTGTGTGAATGGGTGAAGCTGTGCAAAACTCTGGAATGACAGCCATTCAGACAGCCTGGGGCCACTTGTCCTGATCCCAAACAGCTTCATCCTCTTCCCCGAGTGGGTTAAACAATGATTTTTATTTTATTTATGTCCTGTGATATGAAAAAGGTCAGGAAGTACTGGGCCGACTGTTCAGAGGCAGTTCCTTGAGGTACACAGGCCTTGATTTGAATCCTGTCTCTATCACTTACCAGCTGTTTGATGCTGGGCATGCAGCAGGATCTCTGTGTGTCCCAGATTCTTCACCCACCACCTGGGCATCAGAAAGGAAGCTGTTGTGATTTAGAATCCCAAAGCTTTAAGACTTGAGAAGTATAGGAAACATACCATATACAGGAATATCTCATTTTATTTCACCTCACTTTATTGTATTTCACAGATATTGCATTTTTTTATAAATTGAAAGTTTGTGGCAACCCAGCAGGTCTGGTCACAGTCATTTTTCTAATGCATGTGCTCACTTTGTGTCTCTGTGTCACATTTTGGAGATCCTTGCAATATTTCAAGCTTTTTCATTATTATTATATGTGTTATGGTTATCTGTGGCCAGTGATCTTTAATGTCACTATGTATTCTTTTTGGGGTGCCACAAATTGCACCCATGTAAGATGGCAAGTTTAATTGATAAATGTCATGTGTGCTCTGGCTGCTCCACTGGGAGAAGTTGGCCAAAACAAAGGGGCTACAGGTCCCATGCAAGTCCAAAATCCAGCAGCAGTCAAATCTTAAGCACCAAAATGATCTCCTTTGATTCCATGTCTCACCTCCAGGTCATGCTGATGCAAGGGGTGAGTTCCCATGGTCTTGGGAAGCTCCACCCCCTGTGGCTCTGCAGGATACAGCCTCCCTCCTGGCTGCTTTCATGGGCTGGTGTTGAATGTCCATGGCTTTTCTAGGCATGCAGTGCAAACTGTCAGTGAATCTACAATTCTGGGGTCTGGAGGACGGTGGCCCTATTCTCACAGCTCCACGAGGTGGTGCCCCAGTAGGGACTCTGTGTGTGGCTTCTGACTCCACATTTCCCTTCCACATTGCCCTAGCAGAGGTTCTCCATGAGAGCCCCATTCCTGCAGCAAACTTCTGCCTGAACATCCAGGCATTTCCATACATTTTCTGAAATTTAGGCAGAGGTTCCCAAACCTCAATTCTGGACTTCTTTGCACCCAGAGACTGAACACCACATGGAAGCTACCAAGGCTTGAGGCTTGCACCCTCTGAAGCCATGGTCTCAGCTGCACATTGGCCCCTTTTAGTCACAGCTGGAGTGGCTGAGACACAGGGCACCAAGTCCCTAGACTGCACACAACATGGGGACCCTGGGTCTGGCCCATAAAACCCCATTTTTTCCTCCTAGGCCTCTGGGCCTCTGATGGGGGTAACTGCTGTGAAGACCTCTGCAATGCCCTGAAGACATTTCCCCCATTGTCTTGGGGATTAATATTCAGCTCCCCATTACTTATGAAAATTTCTGCAGCTGGCTTGAATTTCTCCTCAGAAAATGGGTTTTCCTTTTCTATCACATTGCCAGGCTGCAAATTTTCTGAACTTTTATCCTCTGCTTCCTTATAAAACTGAATGCCTTTAACAGCACCCAAGTCACATCTTGAATGCTTTGCTGATTAGAAATTTCTTCCTCCAGATGCCCTAAATCAGCTCTCTCAAGTTCAAAGCTCCACAATTCTCTAGGACAGGGGTAAAATGTTGCCAGTGTCTTTGCTAAAGCATAACAAGAGTCACCTTTGCTCCAGTGCCCAACAAGTTCCTCATCTCCATCCGAGACCACCTCATCCTGGACCTTATTGTTCATATTACTATCAGCATTTTTGTGAAAGCCATTCAACAAGTATCTAGGAAGCTCCAAACTTTCCCACATTTTCCCATCTTCTTCTGAGCCCTCCAAACTGTTCCAACCTCTGCATGTTACCCAGTTCCAAAGTCACTTCCACTTTTTGGGGTATCTTCAGCAGTACCCCACTCTACTGGTAAAAATTTACTGTATTAGTCCATTTTCACACTGCTGAAAAAGAAATACCTGAGACCGGGCAGTTTACAAACGAAAGAGGTTTTATGCAGTCAAATCTTACATGGATGGCAGCAGGCAAAAGGAAAGCTTGTGCAGGGAAACTCCCATTTTTAAAACCATCTCATGATACTCATTCACTGTTATGGTAACAGTGCAGGAAAGACCCACCCCCATGATTCAGTCACCTCCCACCAGGTTTCTCCCACAACATGCGGGAATTGTGGGAGTTACAATTCAAGATGAAATTTGGGTTGAAACTCAGCCAAACCATATCAGAGCCTCATATGTCTCACTTTAAATCAAAAGCTATAAATAATTAAGCTTAGTGAGGATGACACATCTAAAGCCAAGACATGCTAAAATCTAGCCCTCTTGTACCAAATAGCCAAGTCATGAATGCAAAGCAAATGTCACTGAAGGAAGTTAAAAGTGCTGCTCCAGTGAAAACAGGAAAGATAAAAATAAGTAAGTGAAAGAGCCCTATTGCTGAAATAGAGAAAGATTTAATGGTCTAGATAGAAAATCAAACCAGCTACAATATTTTCTTAAGCAAAAACCTAATCCAGAGCAAGATCCTAACTCTCTGTATTCTCTGAGAGCTGAGAGAGGTGAGGAAGCTGCAGAAGAAAGTTTGAAGCTAGAAGAAATTGGTTCCTGGCATTTAAGGAAAGAAGCCATCTCCATAACAGAAAAATACAAGGCGAAGCAGAAAATACTGATGTAGAAACTGCAGCAAGTTTCCAGAAGATCTAGCTAAAATCATTGATGGTGACTACACTAAATAGCAGATTTTCAATGTAGAAAAAACAGCCTCAGTGTGTGATGTTCCCCTCCATGTGTTCTCATTGCTCAACACTCAGCTATGAGTGAGAACATGCAGTATTTGATTTTCTGTTCTTGTGTCAGTTTGCTGAGAATGATGGTTTCCAGATTCATCCATGTCCCTACAAAGGACATGGGAAATGGAGGCAGCAAACCACCATGGCATATGTGTAGCTATGCAACAATCCTGCAAGATCTGCTCATGTACTCCAGAACTTAAAGTATAATAAAAAAGAAAGAAAGAAACAGCCTTATTTTGGAAGTAGATAACAATAGGGCTTTCATAGTGAGAGAGAAGTCAATGCCTGGTTTCAAAGCTTCAACGGACCATCTGACTCTCTTGTTAGGGACTAATGCAGCTTCCGACTTGAAGTTAAATCCAATATGTATTTACCAATGTGAAAATCCCAGGGCCCTTAAGAATTATGCTAAATCACTCTGCCTGTGTTCTATAAATGGAACAACAAAGCCTGGATGACAGCACATCTGTTTTCAGCATGACTTACTGAATATTTTAAGACCACTATTGAGACCTATTGCTCAGAAAAGATTCCTTTCAAAATATTACCGTTCATTGAACAATGCACCTGGTCACCCAGGAACTCTGATGAATATATGCAAGGAAATTAATGTTGTTTTAGTGCCTTCTAACACAACATACATTCGGCAACCCATGGGTCAGGGAGTAATTTCTACTTTCAAGTATTATTAAGAAATATATTTCATAAGGCCATAGCTACCATAGGCAGTGATTCCTCTGATGAATCTGGGCAAAATAACTTGAAAATGTGCTGGAAATGATTCACCCTTCTAGATGCCATTAAGAACATAATGATTCATGAAAGAAGGTCAAAATATCAGTATTAACAGAAGTTTGAGAGAAGCTGAATCCAAATCTCATGGATGACTTTGAGGGGCTCAAGACTTCGGTGGAGGCCAGAACTTCAGATGTGATGAAAATAGCAAGAGAACTAGAATTAGAAGTGGATCCTAAAGATATGACTGAATTGCTACAATCTCATGATAAAATTTGAATGGATGAGAAGCTGCTTCTTATGGATGAGTAAAGAAAATGGTTTCTGGAAGTGGAATCTATTCCTGGTGTAGATGCTGTGAAAATTGTTGAAATGACAGCAAAGGGTTTAGCATAAGTAAGAAACTACCATAGCCACCCCAACCTTCAGCAATCACCAATTTGATCAGTCAGCAGCCATCACCATCAAGGCAAGACCCTTCACCAGCAGAACAATTACACCTCACTGAAGGCTCAGGTGATTGTTAACAAATTTTGAGCAATAAAGTTTTTTTTTTTTTCTTGAGATGGAGTCTCACTCTGTCACCCAGGCTGGAGTGCAACGGCATGATCTTGGCTCACTGCAACCACTGCCTTCCAGGTTCAAGAGATTCTCCTGCCTCAGACTCCTAAGTAGCCGGGACTACAGGCATGCATCACCACATCTGGCTAATTTTTTTTGCATTTTTAGTAGAGACAGGGTTTCACCATATTGGCCAGGCTGATCTCAAACTCCTGACCTCAGGTGATCCACGTGCCTCGGCCTCCCAAAGTGCTGGGATTACAGGTGTGAGCCACCATGTGCGACCACAATAAAGTATTTTAAATTAAGGTATGTACTTTTTTTTTAGACAAAATGCTATTGCAAACTTTATTGTGGTATAGTGTAAACATAAATTTTACATGCACTGGGAAACCAAAAAATTTGCATGATTCACTTTATTTTAATATGTGCTTTATTGCATTGATCTGGAACCAAACCCACATTATTTCCAAGGTATCTCTGTACTAGGAAACACCCCCAGGGACCTGAGGCAGTGTGCAGTAATTAAGCCTGTTAATAATGTTGTAAATAAATGACTATTTACACCATGTAGCATAACTAAAGTTTCTAAATAGGACTCATGTTTTGCTCTCAAATAAGTCACAAAATGAACTTCAGCTTTTAAGGTCCTTGGATTTTGAACCTGTGGGCACAAGATTGTCAGCCCACAGCACTTCATTAGGCTGCCCTGAAGATAACAGACAGTGATACATTTCAAGGGCTTAGCAGCTTGGCCTTGTGCTGCACTCAAATGCTGCTTATTGTGGCTGGTGTTCTGTTTTGTTTTGTTTTGTTTTGTTTTGTTTTGTTTTGTTTTGTTTTGTTTTGTTTTGTTTTGTTTTTGAGACAGGGTCTCATTCTGTGGTCCAGGCTGGAACGCAGTGGCATGATCACCACTCACTGCAGTCTCAACCTTCCCAGGCTCAGGTAATTCTCCCACCTTGGCCTCCCTGAGTAGCTGAGACTATAGGCCTGCGCCACCATGCCCAGCTAATTTTTGTATTTTTGTAGAGACAGGGTTTTGCCATGTTGCTCAGGCTGGTCTCAAACTCCTGGGCTCAAACAATTTGCCCACCTCATCCTCCCAAAGTGCTGGGATTACAGGTATAAGCCACTGTGCCCAGCCTTGTTGCTGTTATTAGACACACAGTGATTTTATTGAAATAGCAGACATCTGCAATTTTTCTATGTCTTTCTTACTTATCTGTATTTGTAAAATATTCTTTCATAAGTATGTATTAGTTTAATAATGAAAAAAATGAAAAGCAAAAGTAAAACATGGGTTTACTTTAAAACTGCAAAAGATTTCATTTGACCCTTGCTGATTAAACCCTGAGTCAGAGGTCTGGACCATTCCTAGAATGGAGCAGATATCTTTCAGAGGGGCCCTGCCCAACAGACACCCCTGTTTGGAGCTCCCCTGGAGGTAAAGAGGTAATTTTCCCAGGGCCACAGTAATAACTGCTGACCCAGATTTCAGGGCCATACTCTGCCCTTTTGGATGCAGTAAGAGAAGCGGTGTTGAAATTCATTTCCTTCCCTGACATTTTTATTCCAGACCCACAGGCTTTTCTGACACTCTGGCGCCTGTGACAACCAGCATTTCCAAGTGAGAATGTTGTTCTCAGAATAGCTGTGGGCTCCAAACAACTGAACCCAATATTTTATTGATGGGTTACCAGAGGCAAGTTGCCCTGTGGAATAACACCATGTGCCTGTTGGAATTATTAATTGCCTGTCAGCCACACACTTCCAGCCACCCTCCTGCCTCCTCCCTCCCCAGAAAAATAACATCTCCATTCTTTGGGTGAGCATCCAAACCATTGCAAGTATACTCCATGCACCTGTCTTTACCTTTTATAAAACAGACGGTGTGACACAAACACAATTTGTTTCTGTTTGGACATATGACTTCAAACATAGTCGTTTCATAATACATTGACCCTATCATGACATTATCATAACAATAATGAGAACTAACATTTTTAGAATGCATTGTAATTTGCAAAGTCCATTCCAAATATGGTTCAATTGATATTCATAACAGCTCTTAGGCAGATTATTATCCCAATTTTCCAGGAAACTAGGGCTGATAAAAATAAATTATAAAACTCTATCTAAAAGAGTGTTAAAGCTGAGGAGGACTTAAAGATTATACATGGTCTGAAGTCTTGATTTTATATAGGAAGGAACTAAGGCCCAAAGAGAAAGAAATATTTGGCCAAGATTCAACAGACAGATACAGAATTAGGGCTAGGATACAGAGAATCTGGTTCCTTGTCCTGTTTTGACTCCACTATGGGTGCTCTGACCTCTTTTTGTTGGCTTATTGTAAATAAGACAGCCCTGCGACTGTGAGCTTCCTTAAGTCTTACCTAACCTATAGACTTGAAAGAGATTGATTCAAATCCAGGTGGAAACCACCCCCCAGGCCCCTCAAGGTGACCCCTCACACTTCCGTTTCCCATCACTGTATCACTGTTCCATACTGCTAAACCTCGATAGAAAGCTCAGCCCCTTCTTAATTTGCACACACACTTGCATACACATACACTCACACATATGCACTTACACTGTCACACATAAATACATGACACTCATACACACACTCACACTCACATACTAACAGTCATACACTCTCACATGCTCACATACAGTCACACTCTACACACACATGTACTCACATACACACAAATACACACCTATACACTCATACTCTCTCACACTCTCAACCTTCATATACACTCTGTCACACACACACATGCATTCTCTCACATTCACACACCCTTACGCACACAACTTACACACACACCTCACACATGCACAAAGTGCAGTGTTCATGTATACAGTAGGCTTTCCTGTATATATCAAGAGAGGAGACTGAAGAGTGGCTAACACCAAGGTAACAACATGCCTCCAAATTAAATGTTAGGGCCCTCCCTTCATAAAGTGTCACCCAACAACCCTTCCTTGTTCATCTTCAGGGTCCCCAGCCCCGCTTCAGTATCTTACTATCTCCATTCCCTCCCTTCTCTGATCCCTCTCACCCTTCTCCCCTACTCCTGCTGTTCGACAGCAAAATAAGATTCCTCTCATTTTCTCATGCAAGCAGCTTAAACTTGTCCTGCATCCATTCAACAAACAATTACTGGGCATTAATTGACTCCACAGATACTTCCTGCATACTAGGGCTGTGTTATTTTTGTAAGGCTGGTTAGAAATGATCTAGATGATATTTAAGCAAAGACTCGAAGGAAGTAAGGAAGTGAGCCTCCAGACATCTTGTAGAAGAGTCTTCCAAGCAGGGCAGACAGCAGGTGCAAAGGCCCTGTGGTGTGGTGGGACCATGCATGGCCTGTGGCTGGGTGGAGCTAGAGAAAGTGAGTATGAGACAAAGGGAGGTCGAAGAGGTGGCCAGGAGCCAGTCCTGTTAGGCCACTTTTTTTTTCTGTTTGTTTGCTTGAGCTCCAGTCAACATCTTACCCTCAACTTCAAGATATTTAACAAAGTATTTTCCCAGAGAAAGAGTTTCCTTCAAAGGGAGAATGCTGATCCCAGCTGCAAGTATGATAAAATTTTCAACTCAGTACACTACATCCTATACTCCCTTCATTGTCCGAAGAGCTGAAAACCCACAAACCATTGCAGTAGGGATGTGTCTTTCTTCTTGCATGGAGGATCTTTCAAAACATCTCAGAAAAGCAATCCATTCTAAACTGTCGCCACACTTCTTAAGGGCCTCACCCTGCCTATTTCACTGTGAAAGTCTGCAAGGCCTGTTTCAAAGATTTAGCAGTACTGTAGCCCCCCACACATGCACACACATGCACTCACACATGTATCTGTCCTTTGGACATCTGTTATTCAAAAGGATGACTTTGGCACACTCATGTTTTCTCCATAACCAGGAAAGTGGCCCTGGCTCCCAATCCAAAGAAACATTTCAGCAAGAGAAGGAAAAGAGAGGTATATGATTCCTTGGAGAACTTCTTTTGTTGGTTGGCTTAATTTCTTCCCTCCTAGACCCATTTTTAAAACCAACACTTGCTGCAAATGGCAGTAGCCAACCTCAGCCTTTCCTAAGAACTGTAGTCTCGCCATAGCTGCCTACTCCTCCAGGGGGTGGAGATTGTTAGCAACTGGAGGGGAAGTTGTATGTCCTGCCTAGAGTCACCAGTGAACAACTGACCAACTGTCCTTTTGAGTGACAGCTTACTCTCCTGCAAAAGTGACCAAACAAAAAAAGCTATTGAAGTAGCCCAACTTATGGATCTTTGGGGCACCTTCCCTGGGTCACCAGCCTCTGAGGGAAGGGCCCTCTCATGGCAGCACTTAGAGGCTGAAGGACAGGTGGTCTCCAATGAGTGTGCCAATATAGCAAGGAAGACCCTGACTGTTCTCAGAAGATATCACAAGTCACAATTTGCATCCCATGACACTACCAAGTTTCTGCTGAAATAAGCGTCTTCATGTTTGAAAGTAATGCATCTCCTTTTATTTGGGTAACCTGTACTAGGAATTGTTGAATTGTTTTTAGCAAAGACATGAGAGGTGTGGGGACTGGCAAATACTGGGATTTGAAACAAGTCCCTCAGCAACCAGGCTGTAAACAAACTGTCTCACCTCACGGCACCTTCTTACCCTTGGCCGTCCCCTCAGCAGGACACTGGCTCCTGCCTTGCAGTTCTGTTATTAAGGGGTTTCCTCTGAATGAGATGAGCAACCACTCAAGGGTTTTGGGCAAAGGAGCCACATGTCTGGACTTACATTTTGACACAAACATCTAATATGTTTGGCTGTGTCCCCACCCAAATCTCATCTTGAATTGTAGCTCCCATAATCCAGGCGGGATGTAATTGAATCTTAAGGGCAGTTTCCCCCGTGTTTCTCTCCTGATAGTGAATAAATCTCATGAGATCTGATGGTTTTATAAAGGGCAGTTCCCCTGCACAAGCTCTCTTGCCTGCCACCATGTAAGATGTGCCTTTGCTCCTCCTTCACCTCTGCCATGATTGCAAGGCCTCCCCAGCCATGTGGAACTGTGATTCCATTAAATTTTTTCCTTTATAAATTACCCAGTCTCAGTATTTCTTCATAGCAGTACGAAAATGGACTAATACACCATCTGTCTGTCATGTTGGGGTACAGCAATATGGCAAGAATGGAAGCAGGAGATGAGTTGAGAGGCTGGTGTAATAACCTGGAGAATGTGCTTGGGTCAAGCTGGTTAACATGGAGGTGGCAAGAAGTGGTCAGACTCAGGGCATACCTGGATATATAAACACTAAGTTCACAATATTTGAAGACAGAATGAATGCAAGATATGGAAGAGAAGAAGCCAGGGTGAATTTATTGAGATGCTGAAGACAATAGTAGGAGCAGGCTTGGAAGAAGATGATCGGTTTACTTTTGGACAAAGTAAGTTTGAGAGGCCTAATGTACACCTGGATGTGTGAGTCTAGAGTCCATGGGAAGGTCCAAGCAGGAGATACATGCAGTCACACACTGGACCTTTCTAGAGTGTCTGAGCCAACCAGCCCCTCCCTCCTCCATGTAAGGTTCATCTCCCTGCTGATAATGCCCATCACACCCCTGTGGTATTGCTTACACCTCTTTGGCTTAGTCAGATATCTCACTGTGGTTCCCTGATTCCTCCTGCATCCTCACCTGCTTTGTCCCTCTACACACCCCATGCTCAATCGTACTTCTTCCCATGATGTCAGCCACCACCTCTGCAAATGATTCTCAAACCTGAATGTTAAGCAAAGACCCCTTACCTGGATTAGAAAATCAAATGTCTAACTGATTCCAAGGCAACCCCCGTAGATTTCCCATGAATACTCAAGTCCAATCCACTGTACAGAAGCTCATTCTCTCTTCCTCAGCATACTATTAAATATTGCCCCAATCAGGCTGAAAACAATTCCTTAAAGCCTAGTTCAGCTGAGGCACATCTTGCTGGCCAACCACTTTTTATTCTTTTCCTTTTCCCTGCCCTCCAAACCCCTTAACACCACAATTACACACACACACACACAGAATTACTTCTCATTAAGATTCTGCACTGAACATCCTGGTTTCTCTTACCATAATACCTATCTGACTTTAAGCCTGCCTGCCTGGAATCCAACAAGATCATGTAATCTAGTGTGTGGGTTTTGTAGTCAGGTGAACTGGACTAGAATCCAGTTACTAGTTTTGTAACCATGTGTAATTTACCTAACCTTTCTTTGTATCTGTTTCTTCATCTCTATGAATAATGGGATAATGATAGTATCTGCCTCTAGAGTTGTGATAATTAAATAAGAATAGATACATAGGCAGATAGATTAGATAGACAGACAGATAGATGGATAGATGGACGGACAGACAGATGCATAGATAGGTAGATAGATAGATGACTGATAGATCGATAGACTTATATAGATACATAGAGACAGAGATAAGACATAGATACAGTGCTTAACCAGCACCTGGCACAAAGTAATTTCTCTGTCCTAAATCCCTAAAGCAGGCAATATTCTCATAAAGACTCCCTTTTCTCTACCCAGTTTCATCCAGCAGAAGACTATATTTCCCCAAACAAAATTGGAGATGGTGTTAGAAGTTACTGGGGACCTAAACTAACTGTCACCCCCCTCATCCCCTCATCCCATCTTTCCCTCATGTGTTATAAACTAATTGAGAAGTAAGACACAGGGATAGATAGAGAGTAGGATTTCAGCTTCCTTCCAGAGGAAAGCTGGAAAGCACAGTTTTTGTTTCAGCAACTGAAAGGCATCCCGGGAGGTACCTCTGACTTGAATTTACATCCTGCCCCTGCAAAGCTCCACTGTCAGAGAGTGCCCTGCCCAGGCTTAGCCCATAGCGAAGACAGACATGAAGAGTGAAGAAGGGCCCGCTGTTGGGGCTGACAGACCCGAAGGGAGTGGAACGGGAGCACTGTTCCCAGCACACACAGACCCTTCTCCCAAACTCACCCCAGTGGAAGGTGCAGACTGGGATAACCAAACCAATCTGATTGTTTGACCCCGCCAGGAGGGGACAGCCCCGCTGTAACAATACCTCCACCTCCAACCTCCTCCTGGTATTTCTCCTCCTCCTCAGCCCATCCCACCTCTGCGCTTCTCCATCTGCAATGTTCTTATTATTTCTACAGAGGCCTCCCTTGCTCTGCTTTCCCCAGCATCATGGCAAAACCTGTTATGGCTTCTTTCTCTCCGTAGAGCCCATCATGGACGTGCCAAGCACAGTTGCCACAAACCTGGGTCTGTGTGATGTGGGACCGCAGGAATAGAAACCCATCCAGTGCTGCATTCTAGACAAACTCAAGGCAAGGCCAGGGAACTGACTTAATGCTTACTCTACTCCCATCTTCTGGAAGGAAATTTCTTCTCTTATAATAAAGGCCATGATCCTTGCATTTGACCATTTCAATCTCTTTGGTTATAAATGGACCAACTCCTCCACAAAGCACGGATGGGAAATGCTTTCTTTGTATCAGCAAAGGCTCCCTTTATTAGGCAAAATACAAAACACTACCAGCTTGTGATGGAGCCTGCGCATTGCTCCCTGGTTCCCATTCTTTCCACCTTAAAGGTGACAAAAATGCTAAGAATGGAGGCTACATTCCTGGCTTCCAGCAGCTGGCTGTAGAGCCATGCGACTGAGTCCTGATTGATGCAAGGTAAGAAAAGGGCCAAGTTGCACTTTCTAAGAACTCACCTTTCTTCTCCTCCTGCATCCTGGAATGTCTTGGACCACGAATTCACTATCTGTTGCTATATAACAAATCACCTCAAAGCTGAATGGCTTAAAATAGAGAACATTCATCATCTTACCATTTCCATGAGTCAGGAATTCAAACGATGCTTAGCTGGATGGTTCTGACTCAGGAACTCTCATGTGGTGCATCAGGACATCAGCCAGGACTACAGTAACCTCAGAATTGCCTGGGGCTGGAGGATTTGCTTCCACAATGGATTACTCACACAGGAGATCTGTTTCCTCCTTGCTTTGGCAGAGACTTTAGTTTCCTGCCACATGGGCTTCCTCATATGGCTGCTTGAGCACCCTCACAATATGACAGCTGGCTTCCCCAGAGCTCATGATCAAAGGAGGAAACTACGTTGTCTTTTTAAAACTTGGTTACACATCATCACTTTCCACAACATTCCATTGTTTAGAAACAAGTTGCTAAATCCAGCCTACATTCAAAGGGAGGAGAATTAGACTCCTTTTTTTTTTTTTTTTTGGAGGAAACCACAGACCATATTTTTATACTACCATAAACCGTAATATTGAGGCTATCTCATAGAGCAGGGCATCTGTCTGTGGCCTGTTAGGAACCACACTGCACACCAGGAGGTGAGCGACAGTGAGACAGCAAAGCTTCATCTATATGTACAGCCACTCCCCATTGCTCACACCACTGCCTGAGCTCTGCCTCCCATCAGATCAGTGGCAGTATTAGATTCTCATAAGAGTACAAACCTCACTGTGACTTGCACGTGTGAAAGATCTAGGTTGCATGCTCCTAATGAGAATCTAATGCCTGATAATCTGTCACTGTCTCCCATCACCACCAGAAGGGACTCTCTATTGCAGGAAAACAAGCTCAGAGGTCCCACTAATTCTACATTATAGTGAGTTGTATAATTATTTCATTATTTATTACAATGTAATAATAATAGAAATAAAATGCACAATAAATGTAATGCACTTGAATCATCCCAAAACCATCCCCCTACCTGGTCCATGGAAAAATTATCTTCTACAAAATCAGTTCCTGGTGCCGAAAAGGTAGCAGACTATTGCCACAGAGTACCCTGCCAACCTTTGGCTATCTACAGACTCTTTCTGCAAGGCACAGAAATATTATACTATCTTGTGTACAACTCCAGTGTTTGGGGTTCTCTATCATTTACAGCAAAGTTTAATGTAAACTAATAAATGAGACTTAAGTCAACCAAAACAGCAAAAAGCAATTCTCCCGACCAGGAAGTCTTTCATTCATCTTTATTCCTCAACCCCACATCCACAGCAAACTATTTCTCTAATCTTAGCTTCTCTTAATTTCATGTCCCATTGCAGCCCAGTCAAGTCACTATATTGACTCAGCTCTTCTCCTCACTGTGTCCTCACTGACTTGTCTCAATTCACCCTGTCTTTCCTTCCTTTCTTTCTACACAGCAGCCACAGTGATCATAGCATGTAACAAGCCATTTTACTCCCCTACCTATGACTCACCAATTCCTTCCCATAACAGTTGGCCAATTCCTCCCACTTAGAACAGGATCACTTACCCAATGCCTGTACCCCAATTGCATCTTGAAAGTAACTAACTTGATTTTTATTTTACAGAGTCATAGGTGGAAAGAACTTGTCTTGTCTCAAAAGTTTTTAACTTTTAACTCAAAAGTCCAAGTCCAAAATGAGACTTTAGGCTTGCACTTTTGAGTTGATGCTGGAATGAGTTAAGACTTTGTGGGACAGTTGGGAAGGCATGATTGGTTTTAAGTGTGAAAAGGACACAAGATTTGGGAGCGGCCAGGAGCAGAATAATATGATTTTGCTCTGTATCCACATCCAAATCTTATTTCCAATTATAATCCCCATGTGTGGAGGGGAGGAAATTTATGAGAGGTGATTGGATAATGGGGGTGGTTTCCCCATACTGTTCTTGTGATAGTGAGTGAGTTCTCACGAGATCTCATGATTTGATAAGAGGTTTGACAGTTCCCCTCTCATGCTCTCTTTCCTGCCATCGTGTAAGATGTGCCTTGCTTTCCCTTCACCTTCCACCTCAATTTTTCTGAGGCCTTCCCAGCCATGCAGAACTGTGGGTCAATTAAACCACTTTTCTTCATAAATTACCCAGTCTCAGTTAGTGTCTTTACATCAGTGTGAAAATGGATTAATACACAGCTCTCCTAGATGGAGGCCCTAAAGGCATCTCCTGCACATGCTGCCCCTTCTCACCCAGGCAGCACCAGGCTTCTAGAAAGAGGATTCATAACTAGGCTCCACATAGGGCCACAGGCCTGAAGCTCAGGGAGCAGTGGCAGCTCTGCTTCCTAATGCAGGGACCAGCAACCAGAAAGTCTGCAGAGGCCTTAGCACTGCAACAGTCTTGTCCAGGGGACATGCTTTCCTTTGCTGCCATCTTCTGGTCAGACTGAGAAACAGTAGCCTAAAGTGTGAGGTTTTGCTTCTCGCATTCATTCAAGGAAGCTTGACTAACACCAAGAACGACCTGGAGCTGTTCTAGGTGCTGGTGCTGGAGACGCAGTGGGCAAAATGGACAAAAGCCCCTGCCCTCCTGGAGTTTATGTTCCAGCTAGGTGTCTCAGATGCAGCTGTATGAAGCCTGAGTCATTCCTATTTGACGGAGGAAATATGAGGTTTAAAAGAGGTAAAATTTACCCAGACCACACAGCTTCCAAGTGGAAAAGAAGAAATTGAGCAAAGTGCTCTCTGCATAATGCCCTCTTGCCTCCCTGTAAGTCTGTCAAGGGATGAATAGGTGTGATGCAGACAAGTGGCAAAGCCTGAGAGAGTAACAATGTGCTGAAAGGAAAGAGCCCTAGGCTAGGACCCTGGAGACCTGACCTCAAGTCTTGGCCCTGCCACTTTCTAGCTGTATGACCTTAAACAAAACACTAAGTAACTCTGATCATCTACAAAATGGGCATAATGAGACCTACATTATCTATGATTTCTTCCTTTCACCACCAAGTTTTATTAATACCTACCATGCGTGGCCATCTACTAGAAGGTGGGGTCACAAGGCTGGTCAAGTCTTTATCCCCCTCCAGTCCTCACTGCCGTGTTAAGACACAGCCTTCAGGCTTCCAGCACTCTACAGCTCCCCGTCTCTCCTGCTCTTTATGGCTGTGGTCCTTTTGGTGCCCCAAGTTTCTCCCATCTGGCTGCCTCCTCCTGTCCTCACATCTGTACTTGAAGTGGTCCTCATGGTCAGTCAATGTAACAACTGCTACCTCTCTCCCTCTCTTGCCCCAGCCAGAAGTTGTGATACAGCAACACCAGCAAAACCATTCTAACTGAAACCTCCTATTTCCAAATGATCCAGACCCTCCAGTTACCTACTGGCTCTATCTGACATGTGGCCTCCCTTCTCTGTTCCTATTGCCACAGCACTCTCAAGCTGCTGACTTCTGTTTCATTTCTCCCCCAGATGTGTTTCTAGCAGAAGCTGTCTACCTTCCATGTCTCCACTGCCTTACTACTGGGCTCTGCACACTGATTTCCATCCTTACCTCCTCTGTGATGGTTAATACTGTCAACTTGATTGGATTGAAAGTATTAATCCTGGGTGTGTCTGTGAGGGTGTGACCAAAAGAGATTAACATTTGAGTTAATGGACTGGGGAAGGCAGATCCACCCTTAATCTAGTGGGTACAATCTAATCAGCTGTCAGCGAATATAAAGCAGGCAGAAAAATGTAAAAAGGAGAGATTGGCCCAGCCTCTGAGCCTACATCTTTCTCCTATGCTGGATGCTTCCTGCCCTTGAACATCAGATTCCAAGTTCTGCATTTTGGGGACTCAAACTGGTTCTTCTTGCTCCTCAGCTTGCAGACAGCCTATTGTGGGACCTTGTGGTTGTTATAAGTTAATATAAACTCCCCTTTATATATATATACATGTATATGTATATATATGTACTTATATACACACTTAATAAACACACATATATACACACATATATACACACTTAATAAACTCATATATATACACACACATATATATAAAGTCTGGGTTTCAGATTTGCATTATATATTATTAAGAACGTATATATAAATAAACATATATATATACATAAACATATATAGATACATATGTGTATGTGTGTATATGTGTATATGTGTGTGTATATATGTGTATATGTGTATATACACACACATATACACACATGTGTCTATATGTTTACGTATATACACACATATATACGTAAATACCTTCTAGTAGAAGGTGTTTTATATATAAAATCACCTATAAAATACACACATGTGTGTATTTTCTATTTAAAATCTCCTATTAGTTCTGTCCCTCTAGAAAACCCTGATTAATACATCCTCCTAGGTACCAAGTCCTATTGCCACAGTTGTTGCACTTGACACAGCTCAGCCTGGCCTGCATCCGTCTTGGTGGATTCTCCTCCCTTGGCTCCTGGCCCATCACACTCTCCTGCCTCTGAACACTGTGTCCTGGATCACTATCTATAGGAAGAGTCCCATCACACGGGCTCTGCAATCCCCTTCCTGTTGTTTATGTTGTTCCCTGCCTGCCACCCTCCTCCCAACCCCATTCCTTGGTCATGTGGTCTAAGACCATTCCAGTTGCCACAGCATTTACTGGGCACTGACTATTCTCGAGGCATTGGTCTAAGCCCTCTTCTTGAATTATCTTATTTATTCCTCTCAACAATCCTATTAGGTGGATGATATTTTCCCAGTATAACAAATAAAACTGAGGAGCTTAGCCAAGGTCAGAAAGCTAACAAGCAGGACAATCCATCTGCAAATCTTCCCTCTTACCTGTGAAATACAACTTCTGAAATTCACTGACAGAGAACCCATGAGAACTTTGGTCCCCTCCAGAGTCATACCTGAAGGGTGGCAATGTCACTTGATTATAGGTTATTTGTGGGGTAGCAGTTTAATGAGATTTTCAGTGCCATCAGAGAAGTTTCCCTTCATAGAATGTGTAGCAATTCTGAATAACACATTCCTTTGTAACATCATTCTTAATGAGTTCCCCTTCCATATTGGATTGGCTCTCAATAAATACTTGTGAACAAAAAGTTAGAAAGAGAAAGAGGGAGAAAGGGAGGGAGGGAGGAATAAAAGAAAGAGAAGAGAGAATATGACCAGTGGATCATGCAGCTAAGGGGGTTCAAGCCATGTAGACAAGGAGTGACCAAGGTCATGCAGCTAGGAAGAGGTCAAGGCCATGCAGCTAAAATGAGGTCAAAGTCATGCAGCCAGAAAGAGGTCAAGGCCATGTAGCCAGGAAGAGGTCAAGGCCATGTAGCTAGGAAGAAGTCAAAGCCATGTAGCCAGAAAGAGGTCAAGGCCATGTAGCTAGGAAGAAGTCAAAGCCATGTAGCCAGAAAGAGGTCAAGGCCATGTAGATAGGAAGAAATCAAAGCCATGTAGCCAGAAAGAGGTCAAGGCCATGCAGCTAGGGACTAGTGAAGCTTAGGATATGACCCCTGAATTTCTAACTGCAGAACCCATACTACTACCTAAACCCAGCACTCCTTGTTCCATGTCTGCAAGGCCAAAGAACTCATGCCATTTAAAATGATCAAAGGGAAAAACAGAAACAACTAGACACACCATTCTTTAATCAATATATTTCTTCTTAGTCTCTCATGTATTAAACATGTATTAAATATTAATATCCCCTGGATCCTTCCTCTTCCTCTTCCTATCTCCTTCTACACCAGTAGTTTTCGACAAGAATGGATGTCAAGGGATAGAAATGCAGGACATTTGGCAATGTCTACAGACATTTTGGTTGTCACAGCTGGGTGGAATTTCTGGGTCAAATGTAGTTCTATTTTAACTTCTTTGAGAAATCACCAAACTGCTTTCCACAGTGACTGAATTAGTTTTCATTCTCACCAACAATATATGTCTTTGCAGCCGGGCACAGTGACTCAGGTCTGTAATCCTAGAACTTTGGGAGGCTGAGATGGGTGGATTGCTTGAGGCCAGGAGTTTAAAACCAGCCTGGCCAACATGGGTGAAACCCCATCTCTACTAAGAATACAAAAAATTAACTGGGCATGGTGGCAGGTGCCTATAATCCCAGCTACTCAGGCAGCTGAGTCAGGAGAATCACTTGAAACTGGGAGGTTGAGTGAGCTGAGTTCAGAGGTTGCAGTGATCTGATTTCCCACTACTGCACTCTAGCCTGGGCAACAAGAGCAAAACTCCATCTCAAAAAAAAAAAAATATATATATATATATATATATATATATATATATACACGTGCACACACACACACACACACACATATATATACACACATACACACACATATGTCTTTGCTTTTCTCCACAGCCTTGCCAGCAAATGTTATTTTTTGTCTTTTTAACAAATACTATTCTGACTGATGTGATATTGTATCTCACTGTAGTTTTTGATTTGCATTTCTGTATTGATTAATGATGCTGAGCATTTTTTCAAATGTGTGTTGGCCACTAATAGGTCTTATTTTGAGAAGTGTCTGTTCATGTCCTTTGCCCATTTTTAAACTGGATTATTTGTTTTTTTGCTTATTGATTTGTTAAGTTCCTTACAGATTCTGGATATTAAACCTTAATCAGGTGCATAGTTTCCAAATATGTTCTCCCATTCTGTAGGCCGTCCATTCACTCTGCTGCTAACTTCTTTCACTGCACAAAGGCTCTTTCATTTAATTAGGACTCACTTGTCAATTTGTAGTTTTGTTGCAATGGCTTTTGGGAACTTAGCCACAAGTTCTTTGCCAAAGGTAATGTTGAGAAGGGTATTTCCTAGATTTCCTTCTCGAATTTTTATAGTTTAAGATCACATTTAAATTATTAATTTTTTTTTTTTTTGAAACAGGGTCTCTGTCACCCAAACTGTAATGCAGTGGTGTGATCTCAGTTCATTGCAGTCTCTGTCCCCCAAGCTCAGTGATCCTCCCTCCTTAGTCTCCCAAGTAGCTGGGACTACAGGCATGTACCATCAATGCCTAGCTGAATTATTAATTGATCTTGAGTTAATTTTTATAATTGAGAGATAGGAACCTAGTTTCATTCTTATGCATATGGATAGCCAATTATCCCAACACTATTTATTGAACAGGAAGTCCTTTCTTCATTGCTTATTTGTCAACTTTGTCGAAGTTCAGATGGTTGTAGGTATTCGGCTTTACTTCTGGGCTCTCTTTTCTGTTCTGTTGATCTATGTGTGTGTGTTTGTACCAGTACTGTGCTGTGTTGGTAAATCTAGCCTTATAGTATATTGAAAGTCTGGCAATGTGATGCCTCTGGCTTTGTCATTTTAGCTTAGGATTGCATTGGCTATTTACATTCTTTTTTGGCTCCATATGAATTTTAGAATAGTTTTTTCTAATTCTGTGAAAAATGATGGTGCTTTGATAGAGATAGCATTGAATCTGTAAATTGCTTTGGGAAGTATGGCCATTTTAATGACACTGGTTCTTCCAAACCATGAGCATGGAATATTTTTCCATTTATTTGTGCCATCTCTGATTACTTTTAGCAGTGTTTTGCAGTTCTCCTTGTAGAGATCATTCACCTTCTTGGGTAGAATTATTTAGGTATTTCATTTTTTGTTGGGATTATAAATGGAATTGTGTTCTTGATTTGTCTCTCAGC
Organism: Aotus nancymaae; assembly: GCF_030222135.1. Classification (NCBI taxonomy): domain Eukaryota; kingdom Metazoa; phylum Chordata; class Mammalia; order Primates; family Aotidae; genus Aotus; species Aotus nancymaae. The sequence continues at coordinate 79,039,959 of NW_026988450.1, read as the reverse complement.
TAGAATGTGACTGGTGTATAGAAACGTTACTGATTTTTCCCCATTGTATCCTGAAACTTTACAGAAGTTATTTATCAGTGCCAGGAGCCTTTTGACAGAGTCTTTAGGATATTCTAGGTCTAAAATTGTATCACCAGAGAAGATAGTTTGATTTTTTTTCCTATTTGGATGCCTTTTATTTCTTCCTCTTGCCTAATTGCTCTGGCTAGGATTTCCAGTACTACGTTGAATAGGAGTGGTAAGAGTGGATATCCTCATCTTATTCCAGTTCTCAAGGGAAACTGTCCCAGCTTCTGCCTATTTAGTATGATGTTGGCTGTGGGTTTGTCATAAATGGCTTTTATTATTTTGAGGTAAGGTCCTTTGATGTCTAGTCTCTTGAGGGATTTTATTGTGAAGAGATGTTACATTTTATCAAAGGCTTTACCTGCCTCCATTGAGATGATCATTTTTTTTGTTTGTTTTTATTCTGTTTACATGGTGAATCACATTTATCGATTTGTATATGCTGAGTCAACTTTGCATCCCAGGAATAAAGCCTACTTGGTTATGGTGAATTAATTTTTTGATGTGCTGCTAAATTCAATTTGCTAGTATTTTGTTGAGGGTTTTTGTGTCTATGTTCATCGGAGATATTGACCTGTAGTTTTCTTTTTTATTGTGTTTCTGCCAGATTATGGTGTTGGGATGATGCTGGCTTTGTAGAATGAATTAGGGAAAAGTCCCTCCTCATAGTTTTCTGGGACAGTTTCAGTAGGATTGGTATCAGTTCTTTTTTGTATGTCCTACAGAATGGCTGTGTATCCATTTGGTCCCAGGCTGGGTTTTGTTGGTAGAGTTTTATTACTGATTCAATTTCAAAACTGTTATTGGTCTGTTCATGTTTTCACTTTCTTCCTGGTTCAATCTTGGGAAGTTGTGTGTTTCCAGGAATTTATCCATTTCCTCTAGATTTTCTACTTTGTGCGCATAGAGATTTTCATAATAGTCTGAGGATCTTTTGTATTTCCTGGAATCAGTTGTAAAATCATCTTTGCCATTTCTGATTGTGCTCTTCTAGTTTGTCTGTTTGTTTGTTTTCTTTATCTAGCTAGCAGTCTATCAGTCTTGTTTATTCTTTCAAAAAAAAAAACCTCTTGGTTTTATTGATCTCTCGTTTGGGCTTTTGGACCTCAATTTTATTACTTTCTCTTCTGATTTTAGTTACCCTTTTCTTTTGCTAGCTTTAGGGTTGGATTTTTTTTTCTAGTTCCTTTAGGTGCAGTGTTATATTATTAATTTCAGACGTTTCTAATTTCTTGATGAAGATGTTTAGTGCTATAAATTTTTCTCTTTAACACTGCTTTAGCTGCATTCCAAAAAGTTTGGTAAGTTATGTCTCCATTTTCATTAATTTCAAAGAATTTGTTGATTTCTGTCTTAATTTTGTTTTTCACCCATTAGGTATTCAGAAGAAGGTTGTTAAAATTTCCATGCTTTCTGTAGTCTTGAGAAACCTTCTTTTTATTGACTTCTATTTTTATTGCACTGTGATTGAGAGTGGGCTTGATATGACTTTCTTTTTTTTTTTAATTTATTAAGACTTGCTTTATGACTGAGCATGTGGTCCATCTTAGAATATGTTCCATGTGTGGATGAGAAGAATATATGTTGGTTGTTGGGTAGAGTATTCTGTGGATGCCTATTAGGTCCAATTGGTCAAGTGTTACATATAAGTCCAGAATTTCTTTGTTAGTTTTTTTTCCTCAATGATCTGTCTAATGTTGTCAGTCAGGTGTTGACATTCCGCAGTATTATTGTGTGACTGTCTTTCCATAGGTCTAGAAGTACTTGTTTTATAAATGCAGGTACACCAATGTTGGGTGCATATATATTTAAGACAGTTAAGTCTTCTTGTTGAATTGAACCCTTTATCACTATGTAATGTCCTTCTTTGTCCTTCTCGATTATTGTTGGTTTAAAGTCTGTTTTGTCTGGTATTATAATGGCAACCCCTGTTCGTTTTTTGTTTTGCATTTGCATGGTAGATCTTTTCTATCCCTTTATTTTAACCCTGTGGACATCACACATGTGAGATGTATCTCTTGAAGATAGTACGCTATTAAGTCTCGTATTTTTATCCAGCTTTCTACTCTATGCCTTTTAAGTGGGGTGTTCAGACCATTTAGATTCAGGGTTAATATTGATATGTGAGATTTTGATCCTGTCATCATGTCATTAGCTATTTGTTTTGTAGACTTGAGTGTTATTGCTTTATATTTTCTGTAGGCTAGGTGCTTGGGTGTGTTTCTGTGGTAGCAAGTTTCAATCTTTTGTTTCCATGTTCAGCACTTCTTTGAGTACCTCTTTTAAGGCTGGTCTGGTGGTAAGAAATTCTCCTAGTGCTTGTCTGAGAAGTATTTTATTTCTCCTTTCCTTATGAAGCTTAGTTTGGCATGATATGATATTCTTGGTTTGAGTTTCTTTTCTACTAAAAATAGGCTTCCAATATCTTCTGTCTTATAAGGTTTCTGCTGAAAGTTCTCCTGCTAGCCTGATGGGTTTCTCTTTGTAGGTGACCTGACTTTTCTCTCTAGCTGCCTTCAAGCAGTGCTCTACATGTTCGGAGAAACTTCTATAGTATTGAACTATAGAAATTATCCCTGGATGTATAGTTTTTCATGGGTACTTCTTATACATGGGAGGGTTAATCCCTCCATTCTTTGTTCTAGCAACCCTTTGTTCAGACATCTATTTCAGCATTCATCCTCTTTCTTTCTCTTTCTTTTAAGTTAGATTATCAACTATTTCTCTTTCTTTTAAGTTAGATTATCAACTCTTCCAGGACAAGAACTATATTTATTTAATGGTTGCACAGTATCCAGCATATAAAGAGAAATCAAGTTTTCTGAATGGATGAATGAACAAATAAATAACCCACATGACTATGTTGTTCAAATATGCTTGAAACAGATAATATCTCTATTATGCATGTCAGCCAGTGAGTGATATGACTGAACACTTTTATATTCCTCTAGTTTTATGTCTAGGAAATTGAAGCAGTTTTATAACATAAAGGCCTTTCTTACTGAAGCCTACTCATCACTTACCTATGTTTAAACTACTTTAAAATAAATACTTTTCTGTTTCTTCTTTCCTTCTTTATTTTTTCAACAAATATCAATTGAGAGTTTACTATAAACCAGTCAAGGTTCTATTATTCCCCATTTTATAGATGAGGAAATTAAAGCACAGAGTGGTTATGTAACAGCTTGCCCCAAGATTGAGTACACAGCTAGTAACTAACAGTACTGGGATTTTACAATACTGGGATTTGAACTAGGATTTGGCTCTAGAGTCTCTGTTGCTAGGCAACAAGACAAACAGGATTTCTTCTAAGTTGGACCTTATAGTTTAGTGGGGTAAAGAGGTATTATATTATTTAATGAATATTAACAAGTATCTATTGAGATCATTGCTAATTCTTTAGAAGAAAAAAAAGCTACTGACAAGTGATATTTAAAATAATAAGAGGTTCTAATTTTTAAAAAGTGATCAGGGAAAATTTCTTTAGGGAGAATATTTACACTGAGACATAAAGGATAGAAAGCTAGTTATGAGAGGGAATATTGCAGATGCAGGAATAAGATTGTCTTATTGCAGGAGATATAAAGATACCATGATGCCTGGAGCTTAAACAAAGAAGAGACAGGCAAGTAATAATGCATTTAAAGATACAGGCATAGCAGACAATGCTCTCAAGTCCTAAGTAAGAAATGTGATTTTACCCATGTAATGGGAATTTGCTTTTGCTGAGGTAAGTGATAACATGTGATTTTAAGAGAATCACTTTGACTCCACAATCCATGTGGAGAATGGATTGAAGAGGAGTGAAGTAAAAGCAGAAGACCAGTCAGAAGGTTACTGCAATTGTCCAGGTGAGAGTGAAAGTTATCCCTGGTACTTACACCCATTCCTCTGATGCTGCCCTCTTTTCATATTAGAGTATGCCAAACACCTATAAATCCAGCAAGGGCTCAGGTATTTTTAAATAGAGAGCTATAGCACTCAAAAGAAAAGTCTTGTAACCTTTCTAAGTTAGCTGCTTTCTTTAACATCAAAACTTCTTCTTTTTAATGCCTCGAATAGTGACTAATAACATGAACAATTCCCCCACCCCAAAACACCCTAAATTAAGAACTTAACATTCCATTTATAGTGTCTTCTACCTGGAATAATTAACACCAGATGCAGAATAATGGCAATGATTAGTAATTTTCCCCCATGAGAGCCATTTTTAGGAAGGATACAGATTGCAATTTACTTTACCACCTCCAGTCCACCCTCTCCCAGCTGTTTCCTCAAGCTGAGTGCCCACTCACCTGACTGACAGCACTTCTCATGGGGATGGAACATCTTGGTGAGGAAAGGGATGAAAACCAAAAACTTCCAATATGCAGAATTGTAGTTAAACTAAGAATAACAAGAATCACATAATGGCTACAATCTGTTGACAGTCAGGTACTATGTTAAGAACTTAATACACCTTTCCAAAGAACCGACATGTTTCAACCAATTCATAACCAATTTATTATCCAGGATCACACTGGAATCTTAGCAGGTTTCCCCAGCTCAGCAAAATGCTACAAGCCACATATAGGAAAAACAATATGCCAATGACTTGCTGTTTACAAAAATCTAGTCTTCAACCTATTCAAATAGGTTGTCATCCTACCTAATACATTTTCCAACCCTGAGTTTGAATCTCTGGATCTCCTCCTCTACTTGTCCATCCCAACTTGCTATTTAAATGATTTTCTCAGCTCCCCATCGGCCTGCGCTAATTCCCAGACTTCAGTGCACATCTATGTCCTGAAGACTAACCTCCTTATATGTGCTTCTCATAAAGACTGTTATGCTAGCGTGGGTGGGTGAAACCTGTCTCTATGTTGCACTATCTTTCCCAGATCAGTCTCCAAGGTCTAGAGAATACCATGGAAGCATGATAATGCTTTCAGTAAATTAAAAACTTTAACTGTTCTTTTTTGAGATAGAGTCTCACTCTGTCACCCAGGCTGGAGTGCAGTGGCATGATAACTGCTTACTACAGCCTTGACCTCCCCATGCTCAGGTGATCCTGCCACCTCAGCCTCTCAAGTAACTGGGACTACAGGACATGCAATCATACCTGGCTAATTTTTCTATCTTTTGTAGAGATGGCTTTTCACCATGTTACCCAAACTGTTTTCAAACTCCTGGACTCAAGCAATCCGCCCACCTCAGCCTCCCAAACTGTTGGTATTACAGGAGTGAGCCACCACGCCTGGCCAATTTTAATTTAATAACCTTAATTTTTTCAATTATCTAACTTTCCTCTTGCTCTATGTTTTATTGTTTAAAGGAAACCTTAGAAAAATTAAATTTAATAGGGCAGGCACAGTAGCTCACACCTGTAATCCCAGTGCTTTGGAAGTCCAAGGCTGGTGGATCACTTGAAGCCAGGAGTTCAAAATTATAGTGGGTTATGAACATGCCACTGGACTCCAGCCTGGGCCATAGAATGAGACTCTGTCTCAAAAAAAGAAAGAAAGAAAAGAAATTAACAGAGTTTAATTGAACAAAGAAAGATTCAATAATTGGGCAGCCCTCAGAACCAGAAGAGGTTCAGAGAGCTCTACTCAGTAACGTGGGCAGGCTGCATTTATGGACAGAAGTGTAAGTGAGGCACAGAAATAGCTGATTAGTTGCAGCTCAGCATTTGCCTTACTTGAATACAGTGGCTGCTTCTGATTGACTGAAGTGTGGCTATTGTGATTGGCTGAGACTCAGCTGACGTTACAAAAGTATACCCCTAAGTTAAACTTTTAGTTTATGTACTAACCTAGGCTTCAGTAGGGACACAATGTACAGAGGCATCCTTAGGCCAAATTTAGTTTAATTTAACACATTGTAGTTGGTCAGCCTCAACCTTGCACATGTGTGTGAGTCACTGTGGTCAACTGCTCCTCCCTGTATCTATGTACTTTTTAATGTCACTTTACAGCTCTCTTTCACCATGCATTTTATCTGGGCTGGCCTTGTAACTTGCTTAGGCCAATAGCATGTGGTGAAAACAATGTGCTGCCAGTTCTAATTCTAGGTCTCAAGAGCCCTTGCACACCTCCACTCTCCCTCTTGGAAACCTGTGACTGCTCTATGACCAAGCCTAAGCTGGCCAGCTGGAGAATGGGGATCACATGGAGAACAGAGGAGCCAATCCCCAGAAGGCCAGTTGCCTACTGATCTTAGCTGATTACAGGCATATGAGGAAGCCCTGCTGAAACTAGAACTATTAGACTGAAGCATAGACCCACAGGTAATAGTCATTTGTGGCTACTTTAAGTCATAACATTTAGGGGACTTTATTACGCAAAAGCAGATAACTGATACAGTCCAAAATCCAAACACCATTTGAGAAAATTGTACAAGTCACTATTTTCATCTTCTTGACCATCAAGCTCAGTTCTTACTGGTTCTGAAGATGTCTGTCACTTCTACCTTGGTAGTGATTTAGCCCCTCTGAGATTAAAATAAGCAAACTCTGGTGTTAACTACCCAATAGACTCTGTTTTGACATATAACATACCAGTCATTCCTACCAAAAATTAAAATAAAATTTTCCTAATTATGAATCTCTGTGACAGACACACATTAAAGCGACCCTCAACAAATCATGTCTTTCTATAATGCCCTCTCCCTGAGGAGAGGTGGGACCTGTGACTTGCTTCTGGCCAATAAAATATGGCGAAAGTGATGGAATATTCACACTTTTGGTTATATTAAGTTATATAAGCCTTCATTTTAGCAGATGTTCCCCTCTGACCTTGGAGAAGTGAGCTTACATGTTAGAGGAGGAGGACCGTGTGGCCAGAAACCATGGTGGTTTCCAGGACCTGAAATTCTGACTGGCTGACAGCCAGTCAGAAAGTAGGGACCTCAGTCCTACAAACACAAGTAACTATATTCTGCCAACAGCTACATTACATTGAAAGAGAACTCCAAGCTCTAGAAAGAAATTCAGTCCCACTAACATCTGAATGCAGCCTTGAGAGATTCTGACCAGAGGACCAGGCTAAACTATACCAGGAGTCCTGATCCACAGAAACTGTGAGATAATAAATATGGACTGTTTTAAACCACTAAATGTGAGGTAATTTGTTGCACAGCAATAGAATAATACAACGACTCTCTAATCACTACCCTAAATCCTTTCTCAGCCTTTCAAAGTCAGCGTCCTAGGAAAGGTTATGAATGCTTGGTTAACTCACATCCTCACCCTTTCTTTGCTCCTCAACCCATCTCAGTCTGCCTTCTGTCCCCAACTTCCCATTGCTATGGTTTGTGCCAACGTACCTAATGACTCCTCAAAGATTTTATTTTAATATCTTCATCTTATCTTACATCTTTATAAATATTTTCCTCTCTTCTCGATATTTTCTACATTGTTTTTAAGAACACAGTTTCTTTCTGGTTGCCCTCCTCTTTCCTTCTTGGATTCTCTTGTAGCCTTTTCCCCCTCAGTCTGCCTAGGATACGGCAGCATTGCTCAGGGTTCTGCCTTTGTCCCTCTATGCTTCTTATTTCCTTGGGTGATTTCACTAGCAAGAAAGGTTTTGGAGACTCCAGCAGCTCCTAATTCTCTGTTTTCATCTCAGGCCACTCTTCTCCCCAGACTTGAAGGCATTTCCACTGAACTGTCCCAGAGATGTGTTAAATTCAACAGGACCAAGCCTGAGTTCATAATCTCCCCTTACAAACTCCAAAACACGTTCCATCCCTGTGTCTTCTTATTAAATGCTACCTCCCTCCAATTCATATCCCAGGCCAATCAGTTATTTTAAGTAACCCACCACCATTCTCCTCCCCAGCTAGTTGCTTACCGAGCTGCAGCCAAAGCTTCTATATCCTACACTAAAATCTATCCCTCTTCTCCATTCTCATTACAATTGCTCAGGTTCAGACACTACTTATTTCTTGCCTGGATTATTAAACACTTTCCATGTGATCAACTCATAATTCTTTTCTCACTGAACCACATATTACTAACAAAATCTTCCTAAAATGGAAATCTGATTATGTCAATTATTTGTTTAAATTCCACTGAATGCCTGATTCCCAATGGCGTCAGGGTAAAGTCCACATTTCTTCTCATGGCCCACCAAGTTTCCAGCCTCCCTCATCTGGCATTTTTTCTTGCCCTCCTCCACATGTACCCAACACCTCTCCCATACCATCATGCTCCAAAACATTCCACTGCTCCCCTCTTCTCCACATGCTGCTTCCTTAAGACTGAGCTCAAACTTCATCTATTCCAGAAGACTCCCTCTACCACCATCGCCACCTTCCTTGTCTTCTTCCCTGTTTCTAAGCCAAGTTTGGCACCTCCAAACCCCATGTGTTTTCCTGGTCCTTTGCAGGCATCGCACAGGGCTGTAAGCTTCCCCCAACACACTGCACCCTCTTCAAATACCCAGACCAGCTGGTGTTCCAAGAACCCACTACAGTGACTAGCACAGAGTAAGCATAAATAAATGCAAAACTGAATAAATGAAAAATTATAAGTAGAAATCAATGAGTGAATAAATGTATGAATGAATGAGAAATAGAGGAGCTTGGGGATGCTTTAATTGAGAAAAAAATTCACAGGGAACAGGCATGCTGACTAATTCTAATGGACAGCCACACAAAGGAAAGGTAGGAATTTCTCTGGGTACAGTCCAGAATAGAATTTGCCAGTGGTAAAAATTGTAGGAAAGTGAATTTTATTTAGGCCCAAGTTTGAACTCCTTCCTCAAACTAAATCAGCTTCCACCACAGTTTTCTTTATGTCATTTAAAGATAACTCCATCCTTCCAGTGACTTAACTGAAGGATACTGAGGGTATTCCTGACCCCTCTCCTTCTCTCATACCCCACTTTCAATAACTCAGCAAATTCTGGTGGTGCCACCTTCCAAATACTAAATCAGAATTCTGCTTTTTTGTCATACTGCCCAAAGTAATTTATAGATTCAATGCTATTCCCATCAAAGTGCCACTGATTTTCTTCACAGAATTAGAAGAAACTACTTTAAATTTCATATGGAACTAAAAAAAAGTCCATATAGCCAAGACAATCCTAAGCAAAAAGAACAAAACTAGAGGCATCATGTTACCTGACTTCAAACTACACAAGGCTACAGTAACCAAAACAGCATGGTACTGGTATCAAAACAGACACATAGACCAATGGAGCAGAACAGAGACCTCAGAAATAACACCACACATCTATAATCGTCTGATCTTTGACAGACCTGACAAAAACAAGCAATGGGGAAAGGATTCCCTATTTAATAAACGGTGTTGGGAAAACTGGCTAGCCATATGCAGAAAGTAGAAACTGGACCCCTTCCTTACACCTTATATAAGAAATAACTCAAGATGGATTAAAGACTTAAATGTAAAACCCAAAACTATAAAAACCTTAGAATAAAACCTAGGCAACACCATTCAGGATGTAGGCATGGGCAAAGACTTCATGACTTAAAACACCAAAAGCAATTGCAACAAAAGCCAAAATTGGCAAATGGAATCTGATTAAACTAAAGAGCTTCTGCATGGCAAAAGAAACCAGCATCAGAGTGAACTAGACAACCTACAGAATAGGAGAAAATTTTTGCAATCTACCCATCTGACAAAAGTATAATATCCAGAATCTACAAAAAAAACTTAAACAAATTAACAAGGAAAAAAAAACAACCCTATCAAAAAGTGGGCAAAGAAGATGAACAGACACTTCCCAAAAGAAGATATTTATGCAGCCAACAAACATTTCTAAAAAAGCTTATCATCACCAATTTTAGAGAAATTCAAATCAAAACCACAATGAGACACCATCTCATGCCAGTCAGAATGGTGATTATTAAAAAGTCAAGAAACAATAGATGCTGGTGATTCTGTGGAGAAATAGGAATGCTTTTGCACTGTTGATGGGAATCTATATTAGTTCAACCGTTGTGGAAGACAGTGTAGTGATTTCTCAAGGATCTAGAACCAGAAATACCATTTGACCCACCAATCCCATTACTGGGTATATACCCAAAGGGATATAAGTCATTCTGCTATAAAGACACATGCACACATATGTTTATTGCAGCACTATTTACAATAGCAAAGACATGAACCCAACCCAAATGCCCATCAATGATAGACTGGATAAAGAAAATGTGGAACATACATACCATGGAATGCTATGTAGCCATAAAAAAGAATGAGATCATGTATTTTGCAGGGACATGGATGAAACTGGAAGCCATCATCCTTAGCAAACTAACACAGGAACAGAAAACAGAACACCACATGTTCCCACACATAAGTGGGAGTTGAACAATAAGAACACATGGACACAGGGAGAGGGACAACACACACCGGGGCCTGTCAGGGAGCAGTGGGACAAGGGGAGGGAGAGCATTAGGACAAATACCTAATGCATGCGGGGCTTAAAATCTAGATGATGGGTTGATGAGTGCAGCAAACCACCATGATACCTGTATACCTATGTAACAAACCTGCACATTCTGCACATGTATCCCAGAACTTAAAGTAAAATAAATTAAAAAAACAGAAACCTTTAGTCAGAACTACCCAGCTCCCTTCTTCTATACTTCTAATCATCAGAAACTGTTTGAAATAATAAATGTTTGTTATTTTTGGTTGCTAAATTTTGGTATAATTTGTTACACAGCAATAGATGGTTCCTGACATTGGTACAGACATTGGAACCTAGAAACAGAAGGCTGCCATAACAAAAACTTTCAAAAAAAAGTGGGAGTGGCTTTGGAAATGGCCATGCATAGAAACTGGAAAGAATTTGAAGGGAGCATTAGTGACCATCTGAAGATCCTTGAAGAAACTGTAAGAAGCATGACGCTCTTTGAGAAGGTTATGGGTGAAGACTTAAAGAAAAGTTTATGGGAAACTGATGGTAAATTGATCCTTGCCATTTGGTAACAGAAAGTTTAGTAACACTATTGCCCGAAGTAAAGTGGAAAGAGGAAAACAAGTCTAATAAAGTGTCCTAAAGAAGGAGAAAAAAGAAAAGAAAAAATGTGATATATATGTACACCACAGAATACTACTCAGCCATAGAAAGGAATGAAATAATGGCATTTGCACCAACCTGGATGGAATTGGGATCCATTATTCTAAGTGAAGCAACTCAGGAATGAAAAACTAAACAGCATATATTCTCACTTATAAGTGGGAGCTAAGCTATGAGAATGCAAAGGCATAACAATGATACAATGGATGCTGGGACTCACGGAAAAGGGTGGAAGGGTGAGGGATGAAAGACTACACATTGGGTTCAGTGTACACTGCTCAAGTGACAGGTGCACCAAAATCTCAGAAATCACCACTAAGGAATTTATCCATGTAACCAAATACCACCTGTTTCCCAAAAACTATTGAAATAATGATAATAAAGAAATGTATTGCTCACAGTTCTGAAGCAATACTGGGAAGGAGGCTGGGAAATCTAAGATCAAGAAATCAGCAGATTCCATGTCTGATTAGGGCTCATTTCTCAGAGATGGTGCCTTCTACATGTCTTCACGTGGCAGAAGGGACAAACAAACTCTTTCAGGCCTCTTTTATAAGGGCATGAACCCCATTCATAAGGGCAGAGGCCTCATGACTTAATCACCTCCCAAAGACCCCAGACCTTAATACTATTTATTACATTGGTGATTAGGTTTCAAGATATAAATTTTGGGAGGACACAAACATTCAGACCATAGCAGTGACCCTATGGGATGATTCCTATTGTTAATGAAGGGCACCCCTTCAAGGGTTAGAGCACCCCACACTGCCATCTTCCTTTACACAGTTTATAATTCCACCTCAGCACATGTAACATACTGTAGCAAGAACTATGTTTCCTCAGTCCAAGATGTACATATTTGTTTACACTGAAATGATTCTGAAATTGAGATATCTTAAAAGTGCTATGTACATTTAATATAGTGTTTATTTTATCCTTATAAGCTGTGAGCAAATTAACAATGCATCTTAAATTCAGTAGTATCTTAGGATCAAGGAAATCCAAGTGTGCTATTGTTTATTTGTCCTTCACCACTAAACTGAAATCTTCTTAAGAACAGAGACTGAAATATATTCAACTGGCATTTCTCGTTTGCAGCACAGGGTAGGCTCAAGGGATGTGAAATGAGCAAGTAAATGAACAAATGAATAGAAATGTCTATTAAACAGAAAAGGGAAATACATTTTACAATGCCCCAAAGCACATATCCCTTATAACTATCTCTCTGTGTTCAATTTTACACTTCTCCACACATCCCTCTGATCAGTGGTTTGGTCTCTGGAGGCGACATTTGTCCCAGGAGGAAGTGTTCTATGAATACTTGCTGTCCTAGTTCTCAAGTCACGAAATGTCACAGAGGAAATTCTTACTAATTTGGCACATTGGTTCATCCATCAAGCTCTCGGCAGCCTGGGTGGTGTGGAGCAGGGCCTGCAAGTAGTTCCACTTGCTTGAACTTATAGAATCAAGTTCCAGGGTCTATTAAGGAGCCACTCTGATCCTGGATAGCCAACTATAACCTCTGTTATATCCTCCCCTCACCACCTGGGCACATTCACTTAAAACTCAAAGGGCCTCATCTAATTCCTCTAATAGACATCTCTGGACTTGAGAGAAGTTTAGGAAAAGAAGAAAAAATTACTGCACAAGTAAATCTCTAGACCTCCCTCCAATCTGCAAAATGAACTGCATCCATTCAGATTAGTGAATCCCACATTTCTGAGGATGACTATGCCAGGTACTATGACAGGGTGGGTCAACTCTAAAAGGCTGGGCTTATAGAGCAGTAACACAGAAGGAAGTTCAAAGCCATCAAGACTCAGGTACTTATATTTATGCAACATCTTTTGTGTTCATTGCCTGACAATAACACTCATTAGTAAAGAGAACTATTGAGTTTACAATTGGACTTGGCTCAAAAATCAAAACAATTCAGCAAGATATTGGTTGGGAACCCTTACTACAACACAATTTCCATTTGCTCCAGTCCCTCCTATCTCTACAGGTAACCACTGCCGTTGGTGTCTTGAGAAGCCTCACGATACCCAGGTGGGATATGTAGAACATACATCATTACTGATATTTAGATGAAGGAGGGGAGGCCACAGGAAGTTTAAGCACTTGCCCAAGATCACACCACTGTAAGTAGCACAACTTGAAATCAAACTCAGATCCTGTGCCTGAAAACTCATCTGTCTTAGTCAATGTAGGCTGCTATAACAAAGTGCCATACACTGGGGTGGCTTATAAGCAACAGAAATTTATGTCTCTCAGTGCTGGAGGCTGGAAGTCTGAGATCAGGGTGCCAGCATGGTTTGGTTCTGGTGAGAGCCCATTTTTCAACGGCAGACTTCCAACCTCTCATTGTATCCTCACATGACAGAAGAAAAGCTAGCTAGCCCTCAGACCTCTTCTTTTTTATTATTTTATTATTTTTTCCATAGGTTATTTGGGTACACGTAGTATTTGATTACATTAGTAAGTTCTTTAGTGGTGATTTGTGAGATTTTGTTGCAGTCATCACCCAAGCAGTATACACTGCACCCTATTTGTAGTCTTTTATCCCTTGCCCCTCTCCCACCCTTCCTCCCAAGTCCCTAAAGTCCATTGTATCATTCTTATGTCTTTGCATCCTTATAGCTTAGCTCCACATATTAGTGAGAACATATGATGTTTGGTTTTCCATTCCTGAGTTACTTCACTGAAAATAACAGTCTCCAATCTCATCCAGGTCACTGCAAATGCCATTAATTCATTCCTTTTTATGGCTGAGTAGTATTCCATCACACACACACACACACACACATATATATATATACACACATACACATATATATACACACACGTGTGTGTGTGTGTATTATGGAAAGAATGTGATGAATATATATATATATATTACAGTTTATTATATCACAGGTTTTTAAATCAGCTTATCAATTAATGGGCATTTGGGTTGGTTCCATGATTTTGCAGTTGTGAACTGTGCTGCTATAAACATGTGTGTGCAAGTATTCTTTTCATATAATGACTTCCTTTCCTCTGGGTAGATTCCCACTAGTGGGATTGCTGGATCAAATGGTCCTTCTACTTTCAGTACTTTAAGGAATCTCCACTGTTTTCCATAGTGGCTATACTAGCTTACATACCCACTTGCAGTGTAGAAGTGTTCCCTGATCACTGCATCCACGCCAACATCTACCTTTTTTTTTTTTTATGGCCATTAGGAGTAAGGTGGTATCGCTTTGTGGTTTTGATTTGATTTGATTTCCCTGATCATTAGTGATGTTGAGCATCTTTCATATGTTTGTTAGCCATTTGTATATCTTCTTTTGAGAATTGTCTATTCATGTCCTTAGCCTACTTTTTGATGGGATTGTTTGTTTTTTTCTTACTGATTTGAGTTCGTTGTAGGTTCTGGATATTAGTCCTTTGTCAGATATATAAATTGTGAAGATTTTCTCCCATTCTGTGAGTTGTCTGTTTACTCTGCTGACTATTCCTTTTGCCATGCAAAAGCTCTTTCATTTAATTAAGTCCCCACAATTTATCTTTATTTTTATTGCATTTGCTTTTGGATTATTGGTTACAATATCCTTGCCTAAGTCAATGTCTAGAAGGGTTTTTCCAATGTTATCTTCTAGAATTTTTACAGTTTCAGGTCTTAGATTTAAGTCTTTAATCCATCTTGAGATGATTTTTGTTTAAGGTGAGACATGAGGATCCAGTTTCATTCTCCTACATGTGGCTAATTATCCCAGCATCATTTGTTAAAGAGGGTGTCCTTTCCCCACTTCATGTTTTTGTTTGCTTTGTCAAAGATCAGTTGGCTGTAAGTATTTGGGTTTATTTCTGGGTTCTCTATTCTGTTCCATTGGTCAGACCTCTTCTTACAAAGATACTAATCCTATTCATGAGAGCTGCCCCTTTGTGACCTAATTACCTCCAAAGGACCCACCTCCCAACACCACCACAATGGGTTTAAGACTTCAACATATGAATTTTGGGGAGACACAGATATTCAGTCCATTACACCATCCTTTCACAGAGCCCATCCCAGTCTCCCTAGCAGGGGCTGATAGACACTTGTTAACAAAACTGAAGGAAGGATGTAGCCCAAAAGAACACTCTGCTAATGGTGATATGTTTTTAAGGAGCAAAGCAGGTATCTATGTGCAAGAGACTTCCTCAAACTTCCTTTAATCAAAGTACAAAGGTTGCTTCTTCCAAGGGACTGCCCAGGGCCAACCCAGCTTCATCTCCAGGTCTTTATATGCTCTGAGTCTGGTTTCTGGACAGATGTCAAAAACCTTGAAGTTTACTAGGAAATTTTGAAAAAAAAAAAAAAAAAAAAAACAGAGACAACCTCTCAAAAAGGAAAGAGTGGAGAAAATCCAGAAATCCGGAGAGTAAGCCAAGGTTTACAAGCTCAATCAGAAATCCAGAACCAGGAACTCAGCAGGCCCAGGGGCCAACTGCACCAGCTCAGAGAATGCTAGTGCTGGAAACCAGTCTAGGGTAATTTTAAGTTCCTGGTTTTAAACATGACACCCAGAGAGGTTACATGATTTGTCCATATAGATCCAGCATATTCTTAGTCTTTTGAGGCTGCTATAACAAAAGACCTTAGACTGGGTAATCGATGAATAATTATAGACATTTATTTCTCATAGTTCTGGAGGCTAAAAGGTCCAAGACCAAGACACCTGCAGATTCAGTGTCTGGTGAAGGTTAGCTGTCGGCAACACAGGTAGCACCTCTTTGCTGTGCACTCACGTTGCAGAAGGGGAGAACGGATCCTTGGAATTTTTTTATAAGGTAACTAATTCCATTCATGAGGTCTTCATATCCATGACTTAATTACGTCCTAAAGGCCCTGACTCTTCATACCATCACATCAGTGATTAAGTTTCAACATATGAATTCTTGAGGAAACACATTCAGTCCATAACAAGCAGGTAAGTGGCAAGCTGGAATTGGACTCTAAGTCGGAGGGATCTTAGTGTACTTCTACCACAACCAAGAAAAGATCCTAGAGTGGCCTTTTGGGCATGTTCCAAAAAAATTATCCAAAGTATGGTATACATATGCCCGAGGTACAGGAAATGATTTTAAAGGGTATGCAGATAAATTTTAATGTGTATTTGTTTCAATATGTTTTCTTTCTAAAAGTATATTTCTTGTTTCTTAAATATTATCTCTTCAAACGAGGCTAAAATAGGTAATTGGTTTGTATAAAAATGAACTTAATTTTAAAAAATAAGGAGGAACCCTGCTTTCACCTATCATAAAACATCTTGTATCAGACTAATGCTTCCAAAAAATAACAGCTATAAAATCTGGATATATACAAAAGAAAAGCAGCTGTTGAAAATATCCTAGAGTAATCAAGGTATAGTAACTGAGACTGAAGAGGCCAAAATCCCCAGAGAAGGGAAAGGCCTAGAAGTTAACCTTGTGTTTGGTGCTGTTTTCTTCTCTTATGGCACTTGCCAGTTCACAGCACAGGGCAAAGAAGTCCAAAAGAAAGCAGGAGCCTAGAACTTGTGAAAGTCTCCCTGACCTAGACATGAGCATTTAAGTTCAGGGCTAACAAAGGAGCCAGGGTACAAGAGACCAATGTCTCAGAAGAAAAGGAACTCCAGAGAAAATCAGCATGAAATTTCCCTTTGAGAAATTGTCTGACATTCCAGGCTGTGTATACACACCAAGGAGAAGGCAGCTAATAACAGGCTTAAAATCTGAAAAGATATTCTGCAACACAGGACTAGGGAAGCAAACATTGGAGTCCAAGCCCCACCAAAGAGGAAGAGTCCTGCTCCACACTGCAGGCTTTCTAATGAAATATACTCTGCCTGTCTCAAGAACACTTAATCTTGTCTGGAGAAAGACCACTTCAAGCAAAGCCTATACATTTTTTTTTTTTTTTTTAATTACCAACGTAATTTTCTTTTTTTTTTTTTTTTTTTTTTAATTGCATTTTAGGTTTTGGGGTACATGTGAAAAACATGCAAAGTTGTTGCATAGGTGCATTCATGGCAGTGTGATTTGCTGCCTCCCTCCCCCTCACCCATATCTGGCATTTCTCCCCATGCTATCCCTCCCCAACTCCCCCCCCCGCTGTCCCCCCGACTCCCCCGCAACATACCCCCGTGTATAGTGCTCCCCTCCCTGTGTCCATGTGTTCTCCTTGTTCAACACCCTCCTATGAGTGAGAACATGTGGTGTTTGGTTTTGTGTTCTTGTGTCAGTTTGCTGAGAATGATGGTTTCCAGGTTCATCCATGTCCCTACAAAGGACGCGAACTCCTCATTTTTAATGACTGCATAATATTCCATGGTGTCTATGTGCCACATTTTTCCTGTCCAGTCTATCATCGATGGGCATTTGGGTTGGTTCCAGGTCTTTGCTATTGTAAACTGTGCTGCAATGAACATTCGTGTGCATGTGTCCTTATAGTAGAACGATTTATAATCCTTTGGATATATGCCCAGTAATGGGATTGCTGGGTCAAATGGAATTTCATTTTTATTTTATTTTTAGAGATGGGGTCTCACTATGTTGCCCAGGCTGGACTCAAACTCCTGGGTTCAAGCAATCCTCCCACCTCAGCCTTCTGAGTAGCTGGGATTAGAGGTACATGTCACCATGCCTGGTATTTTTTATACACAATATCTAACATTCAATCAAAAATTTATAGGCATGCCAGAACATGAAAACAAATAAATAAAAACCAAGAGAGAAAGAGAAGAAAAAAAATGGCAAGTAGACCTTCAGGTTATCCATATGTTGGGGTTATTAAACAAAGACTTTACTATCCCCAAGCTTAAAATAATGTACTTAAGGAAATAGATTTTTTTTAAAGTGGAAAATATTATCAGAAAAAAAAAAAGCCTATTTTTAAAAGTATCAAATAGGAATTCTAGTAATAAAAACAGTTAAATAAAATTGAGAATACAATATACAGTTTTAATAGCAGGTTAGAAACAGCTAAAGTGATGATTACCACCCTGGAGTCACTAGAAAATAATCAAATTAAAGCACATAAGAAAATTTAAGGTAGAAATGACAGGAAACAGTATAAGACAAACTGAAAACATCTAATATGTGTGTAATTAAAATCTCAAAATGAGAAGAGAGAGACTATAGGCAAAACAAATATTTGAGAACATACTGACTGAGAAGTTTTCAAAACTATTAGAAAATATCAAGCCAAAGATTAAAGAAATTCTGTAACCCACACATGGTTTAAATATAAAGAAAACATCAAAGTACACCACAGCAAAACTGCTAAAAACCAAAGATAAAGTAAAAGTCCTAAAAGCAACTAGATTTTTAAAAAGATATTTTACCTTCAAAGGCACAGCAATAAGCTGGATCACCAGTTTTCCAAAAGAAATTACAGAAGCAAGTCAATGCAATGATATCTCTAAAGTATTGAAACAAAATAACTGCTAAATGAGATCTCCATACCCAACTAAAATCAAACATCTTTCAAAAATGAAATCAAATGGTCAAATGACAATTATACCAGGAATAGAAGGTTGGTTTCATATTAGAAATTATATTAACATAATCCATTAAATTAATAGATCAAAGGAAAAATGTGATTATCACCACCTATGTTTGAAAAGCATCAAAATTCAACATGTAATCCATGTTTAATCATTCGAGAAAATAGGAATTGCTGAATATTTTCTTAGTAGCATGTTTCTTAGTGGGAAAATACTGCAGTCTTTTCCTCTAAGATTAGGAATGAGAAAAGTAAGTTTACCATCTCCTCTACTACTCAACATTGTTATGCACATATTAGACAATGCAATTAGACAAAGCAAATCAACTCACAGTATGAGAATTGATAAAGAGTAAGTAAAGCTGTCTCTATTTTCAGTGATATTAATATATGATAAAATCAACTCAAATACATAAAAGAATACAATAACTTACAATATTATAAAAGAAGTAATCTACAGAAAGTAATAATTTTTATGTACACAAATAATAGTCAATTATGATGTAATGTGGTAGAGAAAATACCATTCCTTGCTACAATAACAACCAAGAAAAATAATTGAGAATAACATCAATAAGGAATGTGAAACATCTATATGAGGAAAACATTAAAACACTCCTGATGAAAACAGTTTGGTAATTTCTTTAAAAATTAAAATATTTGGGAGGACGATCCAAGATGGCCGCTTAGGAAGAAGTCGGGATTGCAGCTCCGAGAGAAGATGCAGAGGGTGAGTGGACGCCGCATTTCCAGACGGATTTTTACTGCCCACAGACCAGGAGATTCACAGGAGGAGAAGCCCCACGGGTCGCCAGTGCTGCTGGTTTGGCAGCGGCTTCTTATGCAGAGCGAGAGAGACAGAGTTCCCTCTGAGCCAGCAAGGGGAG
Source organism: Aotus nancymaae (assembly GCF_030222135.1). NCBI lineage: Eukaryota > Metazoa > Chordata > Mammalia > Primates > Aotidae > Aotus > Aotus nancymaae. Next base: position 79,020,466 of record NW_026988450.1, on the reverse strand, counting down.
CTGAAGCAGGGAGTCAAGCCAGGAGACCCCCGGGCAAGGGCGCGCCACGAATCTCAGAGCCGCTGCTTCCGCTGACTTAGCGGCAAACAGGGCAGCAGATTTTAACTGCTCACAGACCAGGAGATTCACAGGTGGAGAAGCTCCACGGGTTCCCAGTGCCGCTGGTTGGACCGGAGCAGCCGCTCGGCCTGCACCGGGGGCAGGGAGCAGCGGCTCCTTGAGCAAAGTGAACGAGACTGTGTCCCCTCTGGGCCACCAAGGGGAGCTGAGGCAAGGAGGCAAGCCAAGAGATTCCCAGGCAAAGAGGGCCCCACTGGAAACACGGCTGAACTCGGGAAGGTCCAGCACTGTGGGTGAGGGGCGTCCTCTATCGGGAAACACCCTGCAGTTCCCGGGGCAATTTGCCATAACCAAGACAACCTGCCACTACAGAGACTCCGTCACTACAGGGGAGGGCCAGCATATCGGAAGCAGTTCTAACTACACCCATATAAACAGGACTGCAGGGAAGCTCACACGGAAGCTGGGCAGAGCCCACAGCAGCTCAGCAAAGCCTCTGCAGGCTGAGTGTGACTAGACTGCCACCTTGTGGGCAGGGAAAACGGTAGCAACACAGCTGAAAAGCATAAAGCCCTAACTCCCTGGACCAGAACACCTGGGGGGAAGAAAAGGGGGTTTATGAGTTCAGCTGCTGCAGACTTAAAATTACCAAAATCAGAAAGACAGAAACTACAAAGTCAATAGGTGGATAAATCCACAAAGATGGGAAGAAACCAGCGCAAAAAGGATGAAAACACCCAAAACCAGAACACCTCTCCCCCTACAAGGGAGCATAACTCCTCACCAGCACGGGAACAAGACTGGATGGAGAATGAGTGTGATGAAATGACAGAATCAGCTTTCAGAAAATGGATAATAAGAAACTTCTGTGAGCTAAAAGAACATGTTCTAACCCAATGCAAAGAAACTAAGAACCTTGAAAAAAGACTTGATGAAATGCTAACGAGAATGGACAACTTAGAGAGGAATATGAGTGAATTCATGGAGCTGAAAAACACAACACGAGAACTTCGTGAAGCATGCACAAGTTTCAACAGCTGAATTGACCAAGCAGAAGAAAGATATCAGAAGTCGAAGATCAGCTCAATGAAATAAAACGAGAAGGGAAGATTAGAGAAAACAAGGTAAAAAGGAATGAACAGAGTCAACAAGAAATATGGGACTACGTGAAAAGACCTAATCTACGTTTGATAGGTGTACCTGAATGTGACGAAGAGAATGCATCCAAGCTGGAAAATACTCTTCAGGATATTATCCAGGAAAACTTCCCCAACCTAGCAAGGCAGGCCAATATTCAAGTCCAGGAAATACAGAGAACACCACAAAGATATTCCTCTAGAAGAGCAACCCCAAGGCACATAATCATCAGATTCACCAGGGTTGAAATGAAGGAGAAAATACTAAGGGCAGCCAGAGAGAAAGGTCGGGTTACCCACAAAGGGAAACCCATCAGACTCACAGCAGATCTCTCAGCAGAAACCCTACAGGCCAGAAGGGAGTGGGGGCCGATATTCAACATCGTTAAAGAAAAGAACTTTCAACCCAGAATTTCATATGCAGCCAAACTAAGCTTCATAAGTGAACGGAAAATAAAATCCTTTGTGAACAAGCAAGTACTCACAGATTTCATCACCACCAGACCAGCTTTACAAGAGCTCCTGAAGGAGACACTGCACATAGAAAAAAACAACCAGCACCAGCCACTCCAAAAATGCACGAAATGGTAAAGAGCAGCAACACAATGAAGAATCTGCATCAACCAATGGGCAAAACAGCCAGTAGCATCAAAATGACAGGATCAAATTCACACATAACAATATTAACCCTAAATGTAAATGGACTAAATGCCCCAATCAAAAGACACAGACTGGCAAATTGGATAAAAAGGCAAAACCCATCAGTGTGCTGTATCCAGGAAACCCACCTCACATGCAAGGATACACAAAGTCTCAAAATAAAGGGATGGAGGAAGATTTACCAAGCAAATGGAGAGCAAAAAAAAGCAGGAGTTGCATTTCTCATCTCTGATAAAATAGACTTTAAAGCAATAAAGATCAAAAGAGACAAAGAAGGACATTACATAATGGTAAAAGGATCAATGCAACAAGAAGAGCTAACGATCCTAAATATATATGCACCTAATACAGGAGCACCCAGATACATAAGGCAAGTTCTTAAAGACTTGCAAAGAGACTTAGACTCCCACACAATAATAGTGGGAGACTTCATCACACCATTGTCAATATTAGACAGATCAACGAGACAGAAAATTAATAAGGATATCCAGGACTTGAACTCAGACCTGGAACAAGCAAACCTAATAGACATTTACAGAACTCTCCAGCCCAAATCCACAGAATATACATTCTTCTCAGCACCACATCACACCTACTCTAAAATTGACCACATAATTGGAAGTAAATCACTCCTCAGCAAATGCAAAAGAACGGAAACCATAACAAACAGTCTCTCAGACCACAGTGCAATCAAGTTAGAACTCAGAATTCAGAAGCCAACCCAGAACCGCACAGCCTCATGGAAAATGAACAACTTTATCCTGAATGTTGACTGGATAAACACTGAAATGAAGGCAGAAATAAAGATGTTCTTTGAAAGCAACGAGAACGAAGACACCACATACCAGAATCTCTGGGACACATTTAAAGCAGTCTCTAGAGGAAAATATATAGCAATAAGTGCCCACATGAGAAGAACGGAGAGAACTAAAATTGACACCCTATCGTCAAAATTGAAAGAGCTAGAGGAGCAAGATCAAAAAAACCCAAAACCTCGCAGAAGACAAGAAATAACTAAGATCAAAGCAGAATTGAAGGAGCTAGAGACACGAAAAACCCTACAAAAAATCAATAAATCCAGGAGCTGGTTTTTTGAAAAGATCAACAAAATAGACAGACCACTAGCCAGACTAATAAAAAAGAAAAGAGAGAATAACCAAATAGATGCAATAAAAAATGATAAAGGGGATATCACCACAGATGCCACAGAAATTCAAGCTATCATCAGAGATTATTACAAACAACTCTATGCACATAAATTAGAAAACCTGGAAGAAATGGATAAATTCCTGGACAGTAGCCTCCTCCCATGCCTAAACCAGGAAGAAGTTGAAACCCTGAATAGACCAATAACAAGGTCTGAAGTCGAGGCAGCAATTAAGAGCCTACCACCCAAAAAAAGCCCAGGCCCAGATGGTTTCACAGCCGAATTCTCCCAAACATACAAAGAGGAACTGGTACCATTCCTACTGAAACTATTCCAAATAATCCAAAAAGAGGGAATCCTTCCCAAATCATTTTATGAGACCAACATCATCCTAATACCAAAACCCGGCAAGGACTCAACAAAAAAAGAAAACTACAGGCCAATATCCATGATGAACATAGATGCAAAAATCTTCAATAAAATACTGGCAAGCCGATTACAACAGCACATCAAAAAGCTTATCCACCATGATCAAGTAGGATTCATCCTGGGGATGCAAGGCTGGTTCAATATATGCAAGTCTATAAACGTAATTCACCACATAAACAGAACCAAAAACAAAAACCACATGATTATCTCAATTGATGCAGAGAAGGCCTTTGACAAAATTCAACAGCCTTTTATGCTAAAAACTCTCAATAAACTAGGTATCGACGGAACGTATCTCAAAATAATAAAAGCTATTTATGACAAACCAACAGCCAATATCATACTGAATGGGCAAAAATTGGAAGCATTCCCTTTGAAATCTGGCACTAGACAAGGATGCCCTCTCTCACCACTCCTATTCAATATAGTGCTGGAAGTTCTAGCCAGAGCAATCAGGCAAGAAAAAGAAATAAAGGGTATTCAATTAGGAAAGGAGGAAGTCTAATTGTCTCTATTTGCAGACGACATGATTGTATATCTAGAAGACCCTATCACCTCAGCCCAAAATCTCCTGAAACTGATAAGCAACTTCAGCAAAGTCTCAGGTTACAAAATCAATGTGCAAAAATCACAAGCATTCCTATACACCAATAACAGACTTAAAGAGAGCCAAATCAAGAACGAACTGCCATTCACAATTGCTACAAAGAGAATAAAATACCTAGGAATACAACTAACAAGGAACGTAAAGGACCTCTTCAAGGAGAACTACAAATCACTGCTCAACGAAATAAGAGAGGACACAAACAGATGGAGAAACATTCCATGTTCATGGTTAGGAAGAATTAATATCGTGAAAATGGCCATACTGCCCAAAGTAATTTACAGATTCAACGCTATCCCCATCAAGCTACCAATGACCTTCCTCACAGAACTGGAAAAAAACACCTTAAACTTCATATGGAACCAAAAGAGAGCCCGCATAGCCAAGTCAATTCTAAGCAAAAAGAACAAAGCGGGAGGCATCACACTACCGGACATCAAACTCTACTACAAGGCTACAGTAATCAAAACAGCATGGTACTGGTACCAAAACAGAGATATAGACCAATGGAACAGAACAGAGGCGTCGGAGGCGACACAACATATCTACAACCACCCGATCTTTGACAAACCTGACAAAAACAAGCAATGGGGAAAGGATTCCCTGTTCAATAAGTGGTGTTGGGAAAACTGGCTAGCCATATGCAGAAAGCAGAAACTCGACCCCTTCCTGACACCTTACACTAAAATTGACTCCAGATGGATTAAAGACTTAAACATAAGACCTAACAGCATAAAAACCCTAGAAGAAAATCTAGGCAAAACCATTCAGGACATAGGCGTAGGCAAGGACTTCATGACCAAAACACCAAAAGCATTGGCAACAAAAGCCAAAATAGACAAATGGGACCTAATCAAACTCCACAGCTTCTGCACAGCAAAAGAAACAGTCAATAGAGTGAATCGGCAACCAACAGAATGGGAAAAAATTTTTGCAGCCTACCCATCTGACAAAGGGCTGATATCCAGAATTTACAACGAGCTAAAAAAGATTTACAAGAAAAAAACAAACAAGCCCATTCAAAAGTGGGCGAAGGATATGAACAGATACTTTACAAAAGAAGACATACATGAGGCCAACAAGCATATGAAAAAATGCTCATCATCACTGGCCATTAGAGAAATGCAAATCAAAACTACATTGAGATACCATCTCACACCAGTTAGAATGGCAATCATTAAAAAATCTGGAGACAACAGATGCTGGAGAGGATGTGGAGAAATAGGAACACTTTTACACTGTTGGTGGGAGTGTAAATTAGTTCAACCACTGTGGAAAACAGTGTGGCGATTCCTCAAGGACCTAGAAATAGAAATTCCATTTGACCCAGCAATCCCATTACTGGGCATATATCCAAAGGATTATAAATCGTTCTACTATAAGGACACATGCACACGAATGTTCATAGCAGCACAGTTTACAATAGCAAAGACCTGGAACCAACTCAAATGCCCATCGATGATAGACTGGACAGGAAAAATGTGGCACATATACACCATGGAATATTATGCAGCCATTAAAAACGAGGAGTTCGCGTCCTTTGTAGGGACATGGATGAACCTGGAAACCATCATTCTCAGCAAACTGACACAAGAACACAAAATCAAACACCACATGTTCTCACTCATAGGCGGGTGTTGAACAAGGAGAACACATGGACACAGGGAGGGGAGCACTATACATGGGGGTCTGTTGTGGGGGAGTGGGGGGGACAGCAGGGGCGTGGGGAATTGGGGAGGGATAGCATGGGGAGAAATGCCAGATATGGGTGAAGGGGAGGAAGGCAGCAAATCACACTGCCACGTATGCACCTAAGCAACAACCTTGCATGTTTTTCACATGTACCCCAAAACCTAAAATGCAATAAATAAATAAAAAAAAAATAAAAATAAATAAAAAAAAAAATAGTCAAACTCAAAGAGTTGAGTGGAGTTTTTCAGAAGCTTGGGAGAGGGGAAAATGGTCAACTCTCATTCAATGGGTATAATGTTTCAGTTATGCAAGGTGAGTAAGTTCTAGGGATTGGCCATAAAACAGTGTGTACAGCTAACAATACGGTATTGTGCACTTTACAATTTTCTTAAGAAGGTAGATCTTATGTTAAGTGTTCTTACCACTGAAAAAAGTACCACAAAGGGTGCAAGAAAATTTTTGCAAGTATTAAATGTTTGTTATCCTGATTGTACATAATTACGGTTTCATAGGTATATATATATATACACACACACACACATATGTACAAACTCATCTAATTGTATATATTAAATAGGTATGGTTTTTTCTATAGTATATATTATACGTCGATAAATCTATTAAAAATTTAAAAAACTGTGAAAACTGTGGTGTCTTCATACAAAGTAATTCTAATCAGCAATATAAAGAATAAACTCTTAATACAAGCAGTAGCATGAATGGATCTCAGAGTCATTTATGCTCAGCAAAAGGCAGACAAAAATAAGTACATACTGCATTATTCTGCCTAGATCAAATTCTAGAAAAACTAATCTATAGTGACAGACATTATATCAGGGTTGCCCGGGGACATGAGGAAGGGGCTGGAAGAAGAGAGTGCAAAGGGGTACAAGGGAATTTTGGGGAATGATGGATATTTCAGTCTTGACTGTGATGGCAATTGCATGGATATAAGATAAAAACATTTCTGAGTATTGCACCTTTCATGGGTACTCAAGCATCACATTAAAATTAGCATTGTGCTTCAAGTGTGTGGCCTCCACTCTGCAAAGTTTTGGAGGATAGAGTATAGAAAATGTAAGGGGCTCACAGCCTACCTGTTGGGAGTCAGCAGACAGGTGGGTGCTCCATGCCTCTTCAACACCTCCCCACACCAGATTCTGGCCACCCTGTCCTTCCACTGTCTACTAGTCATCTACACAAAGTAGCAATACTATGTATCAAGTGCCTACTGTGTACTAAATGCTCTAACTTTGTTGCTGCCAATTCTCACTACCATCTTGCAAGGAAAGTGTTAGCTACATCTTACCTCTGAAGGAATTGAGGCCCAGCTGGTTTTAGCCACACAGCCAGTAAGGAAAGGGAAGGCCTGAATTTAAACCCAGGTCTGCTGACCCTGCGGCCTGGGGTCATGAGCAGTGGTTAAGATAGGCACAATGGTATCAGGCAGGCAAGAATAAGAAATCTTTCCTTGTTAACTGTATGACCTTGGGTAGATTAGTAACCTCTCCAATCACCAGTGTTCTTCTCTATAAAATGAAAATAGTTATAATAATAGGTTTATTCCAAGGAGTGGGGAAAAAAAACACTTCTAAAACATTGCTGGGAACAAGAAATAGCCCAAATAATATTTAAGAAGATCTGTATCTATTCAGAGAGTCAGCTAAGGTAAAACTAGAAGGAATCTTAGAAGGCATCCTGTACAATATACCTCCCAGTTTCAAAGACTGCATTTTTTCCCTCTATAGCCATTATTTTGAAAATCCCCCTTAATCATCAACTCATCGGCGCTGTCATGGTGGGTGTGCTGAAGAAGACCACTGACTTTATGGGATTGGCTATGTGCAAGAATCCACACGAGAGGCTAAGAATACTGTACATAAGGATTCTTGATGTTCTTGAGGAAATCCCTGAAACTGCAGCATATAGAAAGTATACAGAACAGATTACAAATGAGAAGCTGGCTGTAGTTAAAGCAGAACCAGATGTTAAAAAACCAGAAGATCAACTTCAAGGTGGTCAAACAGAAGAGGTGATTCTTAAGACTGAACATGAACTAAGTTTGGCAAGAAAACTGGTGCAATGAACCCATGTTCTCACTCATAAATGGGTGTTGAACAATGAGAACACATGAACACAGGGAGGGGAACATCACACACTGGGACCTGTTGGGGGATGGGGGGGCTAGGGGAGGGATAGCAGGGGGTGAGGGTATTGAGGAGGGATAACATTAGGAGAAATACCTAATGTAGATGACCAGGGGGGATGGATGCAGCAAACTACCATGGCATGTGTATACCAATGTAACAATCTTACACGATCTGCACATGTATCTCATAACTTAAAATACAATAATTTTAAAAAAAAGAAAAATGGTGCAATGAAAACCATGGGAGCCATTAGTAGAAAAGCCTCCTGCTAATCAGTGGAAATGGTCAATATAATTATTAAGTGACTTTGATGGTTTGATGGGAAACTGATGTAACAAAATATTCTGTTATATTAAGAGCCTGTTCATATTATTGACATTTTATAATCAAGAAAAGTGACACAGAAAATATCTAGGAGACTATTAAAATTAATGATTATGATCATACAGTCATGTGAATCCATTTTTGATTTGTAAAGTAGTCACACAAATTATTTCAAAGATGATATTTCTACAAACAGAGAGGTCATGGGAAGATTTGAAAATTAATTAGAAAAATTCCTACAGATCTTCAATGTAGAGGCCATAATCAAAAAGTAAACTTTCTTTAGTAGTATGTTTGGTACATCATTTAATTTTTTTAATTATCCTAAAGAAGAAAAGGTCCTTAATTATTATGGTCTAAACAAATTTATAGATCACTGTTTGAAGTAAATAATGAATGAATATTTTCATATGTGATAAAATAGCACAAGTGGCTGGTGATAAAATTTGAAATTATGGTTAACCTCCTTAGCTGTGATCTTATGTATATAAGGTAAAATTTAAATATATAATTATATATTGATTGCAAAAAAAGAAAATCCCCATTAATAGAATTTCATAAGCAACTTCGTTTCTTCTTCCTGATGTTTTCCTATGTTACACAGTATATTGCTTTTAGATTCTCCAGACTAATCAGAGTAGAAAATTATCAATCTGTCTTTCTCTCTCACTCTCTGTGACTGCCTGCCTGGCTCACTAATGTCTGTTCCAGACCAGGACTGGAAATAGTAGCCTTTAGTTAACAGCTAGAGCCAAAAATATCACATTCCCTCAGTAGAATAATTCAGTCATTTAGACCAGACCTTTCTCTTAGTGTACTTATTTTCAAAAACAATGTTGAAGGTAGGTTGTTTTATTCCTTACACACTGATAAAACATCCATTTACAGATAATGGAAACATAAACTGTAGCTTTTCCATTCAATTTTTGGATGGAAATGGCCTTTTTTTTCTATTCATTTATTCAAATAATATGCATTGTGTGGCTACATACCATTGCCAGGCATACTCTAGGTGCTAGGGATAAAAGTAAACAACCCAGAGGCATGATTCCTGCCCCCACAGGCCTCTGGTCTTGCAGAAAGACAGATAGTAAATCCTCAGCTTTTAAAATAATTGTATAATTACAATTGTGATGAGAACTGAGAGAACAAATCAGGGAGCTCTATGAGTGTTGAAGAGGTTGCTGCCCCTGAAAGATGATATTGTCTCTCCCTCTTCAATGAGACAACCTAGAAAATGGCCTGGGTGGGGACAGACTTCAAGGGCAGACTTCAAGAGAAGGCCCTGCCTTACCAAAATAACAAAGCAATAGAACTACATCAGATGTGTGGGCAGTTAGTGTAAATCCAGCCAGCTCAATATCTGTATCAATCTTCTAAGGTCTCCTCTGGTGTGGGGGTTCAGTCAGGATGGTTGGAAAAATTGTAAAATTATAGAATATAGTCACAAACCTTCTTGGAAGCCTGAGAAGTTTGCATAGTTTCAGGAGAAGTTTCGGCTGAAGGCAACCTAATCCCTTTTATCTTTAGGTGATGAAGAAAAGCAAAAAACTAGGGAATGTGAGGGAGTTTATCCGAATAACTTGTTTACTCATTTGGTCCTAAAACTAACCTTTAATCTTTCATGATTAAAGAGCCTAATGGCTCTCTCAGGGGGAGGGCGACGAGATTTATCATCTGCAAATGGTGTTTGCTTTAGGCCTTGGAACCTGGCCTTTCATCATTATCCATAAGTGTGTTGACTCAGAGCCTCTGTTATTAAATCTACACTGAATAAATGCCTAGAGTACCAGCTGGTCAGGGCCATGGCTTCTATCTCTATCAGGACTGTCTGTGAATGGCCACAGACCCCCAGCCCACTCTTTTACTGGAGATTTGTGTTTGAGTGAATTTGTTCATCCACCACAGGGTCTGTGGGTCAGACCCTGACACTCTGGTCCTGCAGAGGTTGGAATTCTAAAACCCACATATCCTACACTCCCTTGCAGCTAGAGTTCTGGTTCTGATTTAGGTTTCTTCTACCAGTTGTGCCCACTGAGGGCATCTGTTCCAACTGTATTAACCAGGAAGACAGGAGGCAGTAGGTAAGGTTCATTTTTCAGGGACAGATCTAGAGTAGGTGACATAGCTCTCAGCCAAGAGTTGCGGTAACATCTTCCTGATCCTCAGATCGAGATTATGATAGTGTTAGTTTGTAACTAACTGCTGAGAATCTGATTCCCCAAAAATAGCAGACACTTGTCATGCTCCATGCTACATCCCCTCATCCCACCTGGTTTTAGAGAAGCTGGGATCGGAAGCTGTCTGCATTCTACCTCAAGGCCCTGCCATGGCAAGTCTGTTTCTCTGTTTCAACCTTTAGACTTTCTCCAAAGTCAGAGAAGGCAGTCCGGCCCATAGCAATGGAATCCACAACTTCCAACCGTTCACATGCTTGAGACCAACCCTTAACTCTCAGGGAGCAGGTGTCATGGATAAATGCCTCAACCCCTCATCATAGAAGGGAGAGAGTTCTCAGGTGCATTCCATTTAATTCCTCAGAGGGTCCTCAAAGGTCTACAGTGGTAACCTTCCCATTAAGGTGCACTTTGTTGCCTTTCCCCACTCTCTGACTCAGTCTCCCCAGGACCTCATCCTGGCTTTCTGGGATAAAACTGTCCACATGAACTATCAGCATCCAAGTCCTTATCTCAGGCCCTGGAAGGCAAATTAAGACATAACATACAGCTTACAGATTAAGGCAGACAAATAGTTCCCTCATTAGGCTGGTTCTTTAGTATTTTTCTGGCAACTGGTCTTGGAGATTCCGCCTACAGCTGACTCCTCCAGCACTTCAATTATTATTGAAGCAATAAGTCCCTGTGTCAAATCCTTTTCTAATCAAAATCACCCAAGTGGTTGGCTGGCTGTACTTGAATCCCAACTTGCTACCTGTTTCCTACATTCTGGATGGAGCACTTCCAGCCTGACTCGACTTTAAGGCTAATGCCAGTGGAGCCATATTCCCAGGAGATCAAGAAGACTGCAGAAATGGCTTTATTTTTCTTCAGGTCTAACACATATCCTGAGCATTCTTATTTGGAATTTTCTTTTGTGTAGTTATCACATGTATACTTATAAAAACACTACTCAATTCCCTACTCCTGTGTTCTTGTTCAGAATAAGACCTCTGGACAATACTAACCAACAGAGAAATTTTTAAGACCTGAATAGGCAATAGTTTATCAATGCTTATGAAAACACCCAGTTAGTGTTTTTCTCTATGAGATCAAATAATTTCAGTACTAAGATCAAATAATACTAGTCACGAGGTATATGGTAATGGGGCTAAGGTGAGGATTTCTTGTTTCTTGCTAAAATGTTGAAAATACATAAAACTATGACAAATATCACACTAAATACCTAGGATTTTTTTTTTTTTTTTTGAGATGGAGTCTCACTCTGTAGCCCAAGCTGGAGTGCAGTGGAGTGATCTTGGCTCACTGCAACCTCCGCCTCTGGGGCTCAAGTGATTCTCGTGCCTCAGCCTGCCAAGTAGCTGGGACTACAGGTACATGCCACTACGCCAGGCTAATTTTTTGTATTTTAGTAGAGACAGGGTTTCACCATGTTGCCCAGGGTGGTCTCAAACTCATGAGCTCAGGAGATCCACCTGCCTTGGCCTCCCAAAGTGCTGGGACTACAGGCATGAGCCATCTAGGATTTTAAGATGACATTATACTTGCTTCCAGCTTCAGCTACGTTTTTAAAAGATTGAAGATATAAAAATGGACAAAGTTGGAATTCAGTCTGCCACCTCCTCATTCTAAATCACCATCTTCCTCCCCAAGAGGCACCACTGTCATGAATTTCATGTGTGTCTTCCAGTCTATATTACATAGCTTTGTTAAAACAGTAAATCCATAAGTATATATGGAAAATGCATTTTTCTAATTTATATAAATGACTCATTATATTAAACCCTTTGTGACTTCCTTATTTTACATTTTAAATCTATTCATATTGAAACATATAAATCTATTTCATTCATGAATAGATTCCTTTCTCCATTTGCCCATTGATAGACATGTAGATTCTTTTTGGATTTATGTTATTTAAAACTTTACTTCAGTACACACCCTTATGTGACTCTGCTTATAAACATGTATGAAAGTTTCCTTAAGGCCTATACTTAGAAACGGAAATGCCAAGTATATGCTCTAGAGTATGCACTTGTTCAATTTTGCTAGATGTTCCCAAACTGTTTTCCAAGATGGTTGTAGAAATTTACAATCCCATAAGCATTATAAAAGTTTTTATTTCTTTACACCTTTGCCAAAACTTGGTATTTTCAGAATTTTTTAATTTTACCAAGCTATAGGTGAGAAATGGTATCTTATTTTGTCGTTTAATTTGCATCGCTCTGATTACTGGTAAGGTTGAACATCCTGTCTTATTTATATGATATTGAATTTCTCTCTTTTGTGAATACTTGTGCAATAATTATATGCATGTTTCTCCTGTGTTGACTATTTCATATTAACTCATTGAATGTTCATGCATGTGTGTGTGTGTGTGTGTACTGCCTTCTAAATCTATTATATATGTTGCTTCTTCCCATCTTAGCTTATATCTTAATTTTGTTTACGTTACCTTTCTTATTAGTAAGTTTAACTTTTAATCTAATAAAATTTATCAAACTTTGTATTAATAAGTCGAGATTTTTCTGTCTTGTTGATATAGTTTGGTCTGTGTCCCTGCCCAAATCTCTGTTGAATTATGATCTTCAGTGTTGGAGAAGGGACCTGGTGGGAGGTGACTGGATCATGGGGCAAACTTTCCCCTTGCTGTTCTCATTATAGTAAGTGAGTTCTCATGAGATCCAGTTGTTTAAAAGTGTATAGCACTTCCTCCTTCGCTCTTTTTCTCTCCCACTCCACCATGGTAAGACACACTTGCTTCCCCTTCACCTATCACCATGATTGTAAGCTTCCTAAAGCCTCCCCAGCCATGCTTTCTGTACAACCTGTGGAGCTGTAAGTTAATTAAATTTCTTTGCTTTATAAATAACCCAGTCTCAGGTAGTTTTTTTATAGTAATGTGAAAAAGGACTAATATGAAAAATTGGTACCAGGAGTTGGGTACTGCTATAAAATACCTGAAAATGTGGAAGTGACTTTTGAACTGGGTAACAGGCAGAGGTTGGAACAATTTGGAGGGCTCAGAAGAAGACAGGAAAATGTGAGAAAGTCGGGAACTTCCTGGAGACTTATTGAATGATTGTGACCAAAATGTTAGTGGCATGAACAGTGAAGTCCAGGCTGAGTAGGTCTCAGATGGAGATGGAGAACTAACTGGGAACTGGAGCAATGGTCACTCTTGCTATGCTTTAGCAAAGAGACGGGCAACATTGTACCTCTGCTCTAGAGATCTGTGGAACTTTGAACTTGAGAGAGATGTTTTAAGGTATCTTGCAGAAGAAATTTCTAAGCAGCAAAGCCTTCAAGATATTGCCTGGCTGCTTCTAAAAGCCTATGCTCATTTGCATAAACAAAGAAATTATCTGATACTAGAACTCATATTTAAAAGGGAAGCAGAGCATAAAAGTTTAGAAAATTTGTAGCCTGACCATGTGTTAGAAAAGAAAACCCCATTTTCTGGGGAGAAATTAAAGGTTTCAGAAATTTGCATAAGTAAAGAAGAGTCACATGTTACTAGTCAAAACAATGGGGAAAATGTCTCCAGAGAATTTCAGAGACGTTCACAGAAGCCCCTCCCATTACAGGCCTGGAGGCCTAGGAGGGAAAAAAGGTTTTTATGGGCTGGGCCCATTGCTCTGTGCAGCCTCAGAACATGGCACCCTGCATCTCAGATGCCTCAGCCATGGCTAAAAAGTACCCAGGGACAGCTCAGGCTGTTGTTTCAGAGGGTGCAAGCCCCAAGCCTTGGCAGCTTCCTTTTGGTGTTGGAACTGCAGGTGTGCAGGGGGCAAGAGTAGAGGGTTGGGACACTCCCCCTAGATTTCAGAGAATGTAAGGAAATGCCTGCAGGTCCAGGCAGAAGTCTGCTGAACGGGCAAAGCCCTCATGGAGAACTTCTACTATGTGCAGAAGGAAAATGTGGGGTTGGAACCCCCACACAGAGTCCCCACTGGGGCATTGCATAATGGATCTGTGAGAAGACCACCGTCCCCCAAGCCCAAGACCCCAGAATGGTATATCTGCCAACAGCCTGTACTATGTGCCTGGAAAAGCCACAAGCACCCAATACCAGCCCATGAAAACAGCCACAAGGGCTGTCCCCCGCAGAGCCACAGAAGCAGAGCTGCTCAAGGCCTTGAGAGCCCACCCCTTGCATCAATATAGCCTGGATATGAGACATGGAGTGAAGGAGATTATTTTGGAGCTTTGAGATTTAATGACCGCCCTTCTTGGTTTCAGACTTGCATGGGGCCTGTGGCCTTTTTGTTTTGACCAATTTCTCCCTTTTAGAATGGGAGCCTTTACCCAAAGCCTGTACCCCCGTTGTATCTTGGGAGTAACTAACTTGTTTTTGGTTTTATAGGCTCACAGGTGAAAGGGACTTGCCTTGTCTCAGATAAGACTTTGGACTTGGACTTTCGAGTTAATGCTGGAATGAGTTAAGACATTGGGGGACTGTTGGGAAGGCATGATTGTGTTTTGAGATGTAAGAAGGACATGAGATTTGGAAGGGACAGGGGCAGAATGATACGGTTTGGCTCTGTGTCCTCATCCAAATCTCATGTTGAATTATGATTTTCAGTGTTATTATAGAAGGGTCCTGGCAGGAGGTGATTTATCATAGGGGTGGATTTTCCCCTTGTTTTTTTCATGATAGTGAATGAGTTCTCATGAGATCTGGTTGTTTAAAAGTATGTAGCACTTCCCCCTTTTTGCTCTGTCTCTCTCCTGCTGCCATGTGAAGATATGTTTTCTTCTCTTTCACCCTTCTGCCATGATTATAAGTTTCCCGTGGCCTCCCTAGCCATGCTTCCTGTACAGCCTGCAAAACCATAAGCCGATTAAACCTCTTTTCTTTATAAATTGCCCAGTCTCAGGCAGTTCTTTACAGCAATGTGAGAATGGACTAATATCCTTGTTTTAGAAAATATTCTCCACCCTAGGACAAAGTCTGGCTATTTGCTGAAATGTATGTTCTCTCTTTCTTGACATACTGCTAGACCACAGCATTTCCCAGCATCGCACCTCTGCAGTTGACCAGTGGAGTGCTAGCAGACATGATCTGTGTCACTTCCAGGCCTGGCCTCTAAAATCTCCTGTGTGATTCCCCGTGCTCTTTTCTCCTTCATTAATAAGTAGATGCAGAGAATCCAGAGAGGACTTCAAGGTCCTTAAGTAAGGTGGAGTCATTAGATAAAAAGATCCTGAATCCCTGAGTGAGGTCATGGACAGCTGCCCAGTGAACTGTGGCATGAGTAGAAAACACTTGTTTCGTTGCATTAAGTCGCTGTCATCTGATGTTTTATTTGTAATCCCAGCAGAGCATAACCTTTACAAGCTAGTACATCCACTGAATCTAAAAATTACTATCCTATATTTGCTTTTAGAGTTGTAAAGTTTTGTTTTTTATATTTAGAATTTCAAGCCTTCTGAAATTTATTTCCTAAAAATAGCATGAGAAAAAATCCATTTTTTTCTTTCTGACAAGGCAATTGTGTCAACCCTGCACATTAAATATTTATTAAGTAGTTCTCCCCTATCCATCATATATCAAATTCCCAATTTTATATGTGCATCTGTTTCTATACTATTCTTCCTGTTATATCATTTACAGGGTGTCTGAAAAAATGAAAAGCATTAAATAAATTTATTCTTAAATAATATATTCATTACATCCTTCACATCATATGCTCAATTTATTTTTATCAACTTTCAGATGCTTTCCATGTCTCTAAATGTAAAGCAATGAATTCAATTATCAATTTAAGAACAGAACAAAAAATGCATTATTTTCCCTGTGTTTCTAGGCTTTCTGGATGGTATACCATCTTTATTCTATTTTTCAAAGAAACCTATAAATTATAGATAACAGAATTTAGCCAAATGTAACCTTATTTAAGATCTTTGCTACAATTGGATTGGGTATCTTCTACAGAAAAAGTTTTGCATATTTATTTAATAGGTTATTTATTTAACAGAAACTAGAACACTTAGCCTAGAAATGGAATAAACCAAATATGTTCATGATCAGAAATTTGTTTTATCGTTTCTCTTTAATAAAAGCTAATGTTCATCATAAAAAGAGATTCAGATTTCTGATTTTGCATTTTTTCCTCAAGACTTGTATTCTATAAATTCATTAATTCTCTTTTTTTTTTTTTTGAGTCTTGCCCTGTCACCCAAACTAGAATGCAAGGGTGCCATCTCGGCTCTCTGCAGCCTCCACCTCCCGGGTTCAAGCTCTTCTCATGCCTCAGCCTACTGAGCAGCTGGGATTACCACCACACCTGGCTAATTTTTGTACTTTGAGTAGAAACAGGTTTTCATCATGTTGGCCAGGCCGGTCTGCCTGCCTTGGCCTCCCAAAGTGCTGGGATTATAGGCATGAGCCACCGTGCCTAGCCTGTATTCTATTAATTCTTATCAAAAAATAAAAATTATTTGGGGAATTTTTATTAAAGTTCATTTGGGAAGATAGACTTTTATATCCTTGAACAATATTTTGTAACTTTCTCAGTGAGACATATGGGTTTCTAAAGGACATTCATGCATTTCATTAATTTAAGTACTTTTGTGTTACAATTATAAGCCAGGTTTTTTTCTATATGCCATTATGTTTTTTGTTTTCTATTAAGTTTCTAACTGGTTTTTGCTAACATATAGGCATACCATTGACTTCTGTATTAATCCATTCTTGCATCACTATAAAGGAATATCTGAGGCTGGGTAGTTTACCAAGAAAAGAGGTTTAACTGGCTTCTGGTTCTGCAGGCTGTACAGGAAGCATGGTGCCAGCATCTGTTTCTGGTGAGGTCTTGAGGAGCTTACAATCATAGTGAAAGGCAAAGAGAGAACAGGTGATGTCACATAGTGAAAGCAGAAGCAAGAGATAAAAAAAGAGGGAGGTCCCAGACTCTTAAACAACCAGATCTTAGATGAACTAACTGGCCAAGAACTCATTTACCACCAAGGGAATGTTGCTAAGCCATTCATGATGGATCTGCCCTCATGATTCTATCACCTCCTACCAGGCCCCACCTCCAACACTAAAAATCATATTTTGACATGCGATTTGGAGGGAACAAACATTCAAATCATATCAACTTCTAAATACTAATCTTGCTTATGTTGCTTCTTTCTAACACCACCAAATTTATTTTTATAATTCGTCTGTAGATTTTGTTACATTTACTATGTAGATAATCATAACATTGAAAATAATAATGTTTCTTTCCTTCCAAGTGTTAGATATCACGTCTTTCTTCTTACCTTATTATATTGGCTTGACCTCTAGAAAAATATTGAATGGTTGATGATGGTGAATTTGTTGATTACCTTTTATATGTTTAAATATTTTTGCTTTATTTCGTTTGAAGATATGGTATTGAATGCAGGAAAATTTAGCTTTGCTATATTTCCTCAAATAAAAAGCATGTTTATTATTTTATATAGTAACCTTTATCTCTATAAGGATAACTCACATTTCACCAGGTTTAATTGACTGTGTATTTTGTGATTTATGGTCTCTCGGTTATTGTTTTGAGTTTTTTTAGTTGAAATGTAATCCCAATGCCACTAGTTTTTTTACATGATTAAAGCTGTAAGTTTACTCTCACATAATATTTAACTGCATCTCACATATTTTAAAATATAGTAATAACATTTCATTCTAAATGATTTTAAATTCTATTGTCATTATTTTGAGACATAGGAGGAGTGGTTTGATATGTGGTCAGTGTTTATAAATGTTCTATGTGCATTTGAAAAGAATGTACATTATCTGTTTTTTTAATGAAGCCACATATATAATTCCAAATTTATTCTCAGTTTTCAAACTTCTTCACTCTCAATGAATTGATAAATCTTCACCAATTCATTGGTGAATTTCTCTCTCTCTTTCTCTCTCAAAATATCTTAACCTATAGGTTAAAGAGCTACCAATAAATAAATATATTAATATATTGGTAGCTCTTGAATTATAAGGAGATTACATTTGAATTATGGGTCAAGAGCTACCAATAAATAAATATAAATAAATATATTAAATCTCCTCTTAAAAATATAGCTATATCAATTTTCCTTATAATTCCATCAATTTTAGTTTTACATATTTTAAAGCTATAGTACAAGGTCTAAATAAGTTAATATTCATTATATCTTATTCATGAATATTTCTACTGTAGCATGCAGGATACTATTAACTATTACTATTTAACAACTCGGCTAAAAATGCAATAGCTTAAAAAAATAAGCACTTATCATTACACATAAGTCTATGGGTCAGCTGGGCAGTCTTGTTGATCTGGGCCAGGTTCAGCTAATCTCAGTGGGGCATGCTCCTGCATCTTGATCAGATAGTGGGCAGCTTGGGAGTTGGCTGTTATAGGACGGCTTCAGTCACGTGGCTGGTGTTGGCTGGCTGTTGGCTGGCTGTTGGCTGGCTGTTGGCAATAACAACAGATATAACTGAGCCACAGTTCTCTCATCTCCCAGCAGGCTAGCTCTACCTTGTTCCTATGGCACTGCTGCACCTCCAAAACCACACGAGCTTCTTAAGAGCTATGCTCAAAACTGGCACAGGGTCACTTCCAGAACATTCCCTTGCCAAAGAAAGTCACAAACTAGCCCAGATTCAAGGGATTAAAAAAATGAGAGACTTTTGTTAGGAGGACCTGCAAAGTTACTTGCAAAACAAGGGACAAAGAATTGAGCACATTTTAAAAATCAGTCACATACGAAGTTTCTTCTTACCCCTAATAATGCTATATATTTGAGCATGTTAACACTGACCTACAGTAAGTTACCTTTATTGGTAGGGAATATGTTCCAAGATCTCCACTTCATGCCTGGAACCACAGATAGTACTGATCGCAATATATATATATATTTTCCTATACATGTATACCTCCAATAAAGTTTAATTTATAAAGTTGACACAGTAAGAGATTAACAACAATGACTAATAATACAGGAAAACAATTATTGTATTATATTATATAATATACTGCAATAAAATTATAACAATATACTACAATAAAAGTCATATAAATGTGATCTCCCTCTCTCTCTCTCAAAATATCTTATTGTGCTATACTGTGGGTACCTGAAACCATAAAAAGTGAAATTGTGAATAAAGGGGCTACCTTATTCACTGATTTATGTAATATTACTGTAGCTTTTTCTCATAAAGTCCAAATTTATTATCTCTATCTCACTTTCAAATAGGACAAGACACTAAGACACTTGGCATAATTTAAATCAAGCTTGTCCAATCCACAGCCCACAGTCTACATGCAGTCCAGGACGGCTTTCAGTGTTACCCAACACAAATTCATAAACTTTCTTAAAGCATTATTTTTTGCTTTTTTTTTTCTCATCAGGTGTTGTTAGTGTTATGTATTTTATGTGTGGCCCAAGACAATTCTTCCAATGTGGCCCAGGGAAGCCAAAAGATTGGACATCCCTATCTTAAATTATTAGAACTGCCCATTCCTATCTTTTGCTATTATTGTCTAAAGTTTTTCTTCCATTGTTTTATTCAAATGCAAAAGGTGTGTGGGTGTGTTCCTGCATAGATTTTACTCTAAATAGTTAATGAATACCTACATATTTCAACAGTTTCTTTGTTTACATTATTTTCTTGAACCTTACTTCTTTTTTCCATATTTGTTTTTCTTCTTGATGAATTTCATTATTTTGTAGCTCTTTGGGCTATAATTTCCTTCACATTCTTTTTTTTTTTTTTTTTTTTTTTTTTTTTGAACCAGGGTCTCATGCTGTCATCCAGGCTGCAATATAGTGGTACAATCAGAGTTCACTGTAGCCTCGACCTCCTGGGCTCAAGCGATCTTCCTACCTCAGCCTCTCAAGTAGCTGGGACTACAGGCATATCCACTATTCCCAGATAATTTTTTAACTTTTTGTAGAGATGGAGGTCTCTCTCTGTCACCCAGGTTGGTCTTGAAATCCTGGGCTCAAGCAACTCTCCCACCTCAGCCTCACAAATTTCTGGGATTACAGACATAAGCACCACACCCAGCCCCTGCTTTTATGCTTCAACAAATTTTTTATATAATTCTAAGGTGGTACTTATTTTATCTCTGCTCTTTGGGTAGGGATACACACAAATACACACACACACACAGAGACATACATAAAACATATATATACATATATATAACTTCAAAGCCAAAATTTCAAATATATTATTAGATTGGTACAAAAGTAAACCTACCTAATTTTTTTATGAAAAGGTTGGCTTTAATAGTAAGTTGATTTAAAGGAAAATAATCAGTAAAGATTAGCACAGACAGTGTGGAGGTAAAGCAAAAATAATGTAGTGTTACCAGAAAAACTGAAGTATGAGAAACACTGTTTAAGCCATTCTAAGTTCCCTCCTCCCCACCACACTGACCAGCTGTCCGCACAAAGCCTCTGTGGATAATCTAGCTGAGCTCTCAAAAGGCAAATCTGAAAAAATCCAAAAGTTTAGAATTTCCCTTTCTACAGCGTTTCCCAGAATTACCTGACACTCTGCAAAAGTGCTACCTTTAACACTTTTAGTCGAGGGAAGTGTTAAATGCAGGATCCAGCGCAAAAGGAAGACACTCGAAGTAGTTGGTTGTCAAGCAAGAAGAAATATCTGAGATGTCTTCAAAATCCCTAAGAGAAGAATCACCATTAGCAGAGATAAATCAGGCTTTGCTCTATTGATTTTGATTTTTAGGATTTCATTCCTCACCCTCCCATCTGTCCTTCTGATGAGCCTGCCGTTTAGATGCAACTCACAAGAGCTTCCTCTTAATGCTATTAAGTAAAGCAGTCAGTGTGAACTTAATACCACATCTCCCCGACACTAAACTTGATATCCAAATTTAAGCCTTTCCCTTATGTTCCCATTACCAGACTGGACTTGCTTAGGTGGAAAGTCTAACTAATGCTCAGAATACTTTACTTTTACTGAGTCAATGCCACAGTGAACTGTGCCACAGAGTGAACTGGTGCCTCTGCTTTCTTTGGGCTTGTTTTTCCTTCGTAAAGTTGACAGGGGTATTTTTTTTTCAAGTTCCTAGGCCTCAGAACTGCAAAAGAATGATAAGTTCCTTTCAAGCTCTCATCAATAAATCATAGGATATGGGAAAACACTTTTAGAAACTAGAGCGTCCTTTCTTAGTAAGGATAAAGAAAAATGGATGCATTCATACAATGCTGAAGAAAGTGTAAATTCCCTCCTAGAAAAAGTCTGGTAGTGTCTATTTAATAATATGCATGATTTTTCTTCCAGTATTTGCAGCATTTTGAGGGAGCCTATGGTATAAGGATAAATTTATATAAGAATGTTTACTGCATGATTATTTATGATAGTGGGAGTACACTGGAAACTACTTCAATATTCATCAATAGGGAATTGGTTGGAGCTATGATGGTAATGCTATGAAATATTATGTAGTTATTAAAAATAAAGAGATGTATATGTATCGAACTAGAAGAATACCCATGATATGTTATTAAGTGAAAAGTATTAAGTTATAAAGTCATGTGTAAAATGTCATCTCACTTTTCATTTAAATAACTGCATATACAAATATGTAAATACACACACAGAGGAAGAAATATATGTGTATATATGTAAATATAAGAAAGAGTGCCTCTACACACAAAAACTATTAGCATGGTTAGTATGAAGAAAAGGAATTGGGAGAAGATAGGAAAAATTCTTAACTTTTTATTTATCTTTTACACTTTGACTTGTTACAGTGGTCATGCATTATTTTTATAACGTAAAAAATATAATAAAGTTTTTAAATTAAGCACAAAGCATTCCAATTCTATAATATCAATATATTAAATAATATTATCAATACCATTCTCTTTAAATTGAGATAAATCATTACTTTAATCATTCACTAGTTCACATAATAGGCATTGCATCCAGTCAATCTATATTTAGTAATGCCTGAAATACCAGGCACTGTGCTACATTCTAGGATGCAGCACAGAACAGACACAGACACTGCCTTCATGGAATTTATGGTCTACATGGTGGAAGAGCTATTAAACAAGTAAAGCCTATATACAAACTGTGACTAGAGCAATGAAATAAAAATATGGAATACTGTGAAAGAAGACCAGGGCAGATACAGGAGTTGCTTATATTATGTAATCAAGGAAAGCCATTCTGAAAAGAACACATGTAAGATGAGAAGATGTAAAACACTGAAGATTTGGAAGGTGTAAAAGATTGAAAAGTTTTACATCTTCCCAGAGATTGGGATCTTTCCCCTGAATGAGGGAAGTGGAATGAGATGAGGTCAGAGAGAAGAACTAGACACTGCAGAGCTATCGATGCCATGGGAAGGAGATGGGATTTTTTGTGAAGTACACAGAAAAGGTCAACACAGAGGGCTGCCCTGATATTTCTGTTATAGGGCAAATACGCACCAGTGACAGAGACATTTAGACAAGTAAGTATGGTGTGGGGCCATGACAAAGGTCTAAGGAAGCACAGAGTGAGGAATAACTACCTCTGCCTGGAAGGATCTGGAAAAGATCCTCAGAAGATATGACACTTGATATGGGTTTTAAAGAATGATTAACAGTTCCCCAAGCTGAGACCAAGATGGGTGGGGATGGGAATCAGGTAGAAAGCGTAGACAGATAAAACTGTGCAAAGATGTAGATGCTCAAGAAAGAAAAACTTCAGAGGGAAATGAACTGCATTTCCATGTAGCTCGAGAATAAGGTACATGGTCAGAGAGAGACAAAGGTGGATGATAGACAGTGTACAGATTTGGGGGACCTTCGTAGACCATCCTACTTTTGGGAATTTATCCTATAGGACATATATTTTTTTAAACAGAAATGTGTAATAATCACTTCTAATAACCATACTACATTCCAATTCATCACTCCATGAACCTCTATGTGTTCCATAAAAAATTAAGATGTGATTATAATTTTTGAATTGGATTTTGCTGTCATATGGTAAATGCATGTTTAATGCTAAGAGAAACTGCCAAACAGTTTTTCAGAGTATTTATACCATTTTTAACTCCATCAGCAAAGTATGAGAGTTCCATTTACCCCACTCTCTCACCAACACTTGATACTGTCACCCTGTGTAATTTTAGCCTTTCTGTTAGGGTACAGACTGTGTTAGATTGTTCTTGCATTGCTATAAAGAAATATCTGAGGCTGGGTAATTTATAAGAAAATGATTTAATTAGCTCCTTTTCCACAGGCTTTACAGGAAGTATAGCACATCTGCTTCTAATGAGGCCTCAGGAAGCTTCCAGTAATGTTGGGAGGCAAAGAGGAATAGACATGTCACACAGCGGGAGCAGGAGCAAAAGACAGAGTCAGGGGAAAGGTGCCACATACTTTTTTTTTTTTCTTTGAGATGGAGTTTCGCTCTTGTTACCCAGGCTGGAGTGCAGTGGCGCGATCTCAGCTCACCGCAACCTCCGCCTCCTGGGTTCAGGCAATTCTGCCTCAGCCTCCTGAGTAGTTGGGATTACAGGCACGCGCCACCATGCCCAGCTAATTTTTTGTATTTTTAGTAGAGATGGGGTTTCACCACGTTGACCAGGATGGTCTCGATCTCTTGACCTCGTGATCCACCCGCCTCAGCCTCCCAAAGTGCTGGGATTACAGGCGTGAGCCACTGCGCCCGGCCCAAGGTGCCACATACTTTTAAACAATCAGATCTCAGGAGAACTCACTCACTATCACAATGACAGCACTAAGGCATGAGGTATTCACCCTGTGACCCAAGCACCTCCCACCAAGTCCTACCTCCAACACTGGGGATTACATTTCAATATGAGATTTGAAGTGACAAATATTGAAACTGTGTCATAGGGGTATCTCAGTGTTATCGACATTGAGCATCTTCTCTATGTTATTGCCCATTGTGATACCTTCTTTTGTAAGTGCCTGTTCAAGACTATTGCCCATTTTTAATTGAAATGTTCATCTCTTTATTATTGATTTGTAGGATTTCTTAATAAATTCTGGATTCATTTGTTTCACATCTAGTCTAATTCCAGCCAGAAGAATAGAAAGAAAATGAATCTTGACAGAAAATGAAGAAGGAAAAGAGAATATGTATAGATTACCTAGTATGTCAACCAAGTTGCTAGGTAGACTTAATTGGTTACTTAATTTTGTCCTCCCAGCAGCCCTTGTAAATTGGTTTCATTGATCCTATTAAGTAAATGAGGAAACTGAATCTCATAGGGGTTAAGAGACTGAGTCAGGGTCACTCAGCTAGGATGTGGCACAATGTAAGCTGACTGAAATCCATATCCTGACCCCTCTGGAGTTAAAAGGCTGCCTGTCCAGATGGGCCTCAGGTCCCTCAAGATCCTGGGGTTAACAAGGTTAATGTGACTTCTTTGGACTCCTCCCTAAAGAAATCCATTTGTTCCTTAGTCCTGGCTCTAACTGGAGGATATTAATCTGCTAATGGTCCTTTCCACTGAGACACATGTTCACTGTCTTTTAACTAGGGACCACATCTCTGTGAGTACAGCTTTCAAGGAGCTGCAGATCAATGCCTGTTACTCCATCTGCACATTCTCTGCCCTGCAAAGGTTGCCTCCAATAGATAAGCTGGACCCTGTCTTGCCATTAGCAGTAATCAGTATCTGACAATTGTATCCATGAGGGGAGTCAGCAGGTCCTGACAAAAACATGTGCCTCATAAGTGCTATGTGAAAGCTAGAAAGAAAGGCTCCAACTAGATGTAACTGACATTGGGATTTCACAGACACAGAGGCCCTTAGAGGAGAAACGTGCCTCAGAGAATCTAATCCAATCCCTTCATGTCACAGACGGAGAACTGATGACAAAGTCATTTTCTTAAGACACAAATTTGGCAATATCATTTCCATGCTTAATGCCTCCTCGTCAGCTACAAGATAATAATAACAACACTGTTTCATCCAATGCTATCTGCCATCAGTAAGTTGTATCATCATTTTTGTTTACCACTAAGAAAGGAAGACACCTGCCAATTAAACTATGACATATAGCCCTATGACACATGCATTGTTCACACCGGCGTCTTGTTGTTTTGAATTTTTTTCATCTATTTTGAGGAATTTGACAATCTCTGTTGCCATCAGTTTCAACGCTTGGTGTTAACGGGCAATTCTTTTGCATGCACCACATTAATGAAATATAATACAGCATCATCTCTTGTGGGTGTCCCCCTTCTTAAAAATGTAAAAACACTTAGGTTTGCTTTGCAAGAAAATATAGAATTGTTGTTACCCCACCAATGAATATTTGCTTCACTAATTTCAAATCTACTTTCTACCACTCTGTTTTGATGACATTCTATAAATACAATAATTTTTTATTTAACATCAAATTACAGTGTATTCTTTTTAAGATATTTTACGTGGTAACTAAATTAAACATCTATCATATCAACAAGAATTGTCATGTTATTGAAGTCAGAACAACATGGATAGCTACACCCAAGTTCACACGTGCATGGACAGTGTTACATCTGCTGCCTACTTAGCAGCAATTGTAAAGTATTATACACCGTAAGTCACATCTAAAGTTCAGACATGTTATACTACAGAAGAAAGAAAATATGCATCTTAGAATCAATGATGTAAAAGAATAAAAGCCAGAGTTAATTGAGCATTTGCTATACGCCAGTCATTTCTGAAGTCTTTTTCAAGTCTAATTAATTTAATTTTCAGGGGAAGGACAAGAGGATATGCCTCTCCCACCAAGAGAAACCAAAATATTTTTTTTTCTTTTTTTTTTTTATTGCATTTTAGGTTTTGGGGTACATGTGAAAAACATGCAAGGTTGTTGCATAGGTGCATACGTGGCAGTATGATTTGCTGCCTCCCTCCCCTTCACCTATATCTGGCATTTCTCCCCATGCTATCCCTCCCCAACTCCCCACCACCCTGCTATCCCCCCTCCCCCCAACAGACCCCCGTGTATAGTGCTCCCCTCCCTGTGTCCATGTGTTCTCCTTGTTCAACACCCACCTATGAGTGAGAACATGTGGTGTTTGATTTTGTGTTCTTGTGTCAGTTTGCTGAGAATGATGTTTTCCAGGTTCATCCATGTCCCTACGAAGGATGTGAACTCCTCCTTTTTAATGGCTGCATAATATTCCATGGTGTATATGTGCCACATTTTTCCTGTCCAGTCTATCATCGATGGGCATTTGGGCTGGTTCCAGGTCTTTGCTATTGTAAACTGTGCTGCAATGAACATTCGTGTGCATGTGTCCTTATAGCAGAACGATTTATAATCCTTTGGATACATGCCCAGTAATGGGATTGCTGGGTCAAATGGAATTTCTATTTCTAGGTCCTTGAGGAATCGCCACACTGTTTTCCACAGTGGTTGAACTAATTTACACTCCCACCAACAGTGTAAAAGTGTTCCTATTTCTCCACATCCTCTCCAGCATCTGTTGTCTCCAGATTTTTTAATGATCACCATTCTAACTGGCGTGAGATGGTATCTCAATGTAGTTTTGATTTGCATTTCTCTAATGACCAGTGATGATGAGCATTTTTTCATATGTTTGTTGGCCTCATGTATGTCTTCTTTTGTAAAGTATCTGTTCATAACCTTCTCCCATTTTTCAATGGGCTTGTTTGTTTTTTTCTTGTAAATCTTTTTTAGTTCATTGTAAATTCTGGATATCAGCCCTTTGTCAGACGGGTAGGCTGCAAAAATTTTTTCCCATTCTGTTGGTTGCCGATTCACTCTATTGACTGTTTCTTTTGCCGTGCAGAAGCTGTGGAGTTTGATTAGGTCCCATTTGTCTATTTTGGCTTTTGTTGCCAATGCTTTTGGTGTTTTGGTCATAAAGTCCTTGCCTACGCCTATGTCCTGAATGGTTTTGCCTAGGTTTCCTTCTAGTGTTTTTATGGTGTTACGTCTTATGTTTAAGTCTTTAATCCATCTGGAGTCAATTTTAGTGTAAGGTGTCAGGAAGGGGTCGAGTTTCTGCTTTCTGCATATGGCTAGCCAGTTTTCCCAACACCACTTATTGAACAGGGAATCCTTTCCCCATTGCTTGTTTTTGTCAGGTTTGTCAAAGATCGGGTGGTTGTAGATATGTTGTGTCGCCTCCGATGCCTCTGTTCTGTTCCATTGGTCTATATCTCTGTTTTGGTACCAGTACTATGCTGTTTTGATTACTGTAGCCTTGTAGTAGAGTTTGATGTCCAGTAGTGTGATGCCTCCCGCTTTGTTCTTTTTGCTTAGAATTGACTTGGCTATGTGGGCTCTCTTCTGGTTCCATATGAAGTTTAAGGTGGTTTTTTCCAGTTCTGTGAGGAAGGTCGTTGGTAGCTTGATGGGGATAGCGTTGAATCTGTAAATTACTTTGGGCAGTATGGCCATTTTCACGATATTAATTCTTCCTAGCCATGAACATGGAATGTTTCTCCATCGGTTTGTATCCTCTCCTATTTCATTGAGCAGTGATTTGTAGTTCTCCTTGAAGAGGTCCTTTACGTTCCTTGTTAGTTGTATTCCTAGGCATTTTATTCTCTCTGTAGCAATTGTGAATGGCAGTTCATTCTTGATTTGGCTCTCTTTAAGTCTGTTATTGGTGTATAGGAATGCTTGTGATTTTTGCACATTGATTTTGTATCCTGAGACTTTGCTGAAGTTGCTTATCAGTTTCAGGAGATTTTGGGCTGAGGTGATAGGGTCTTCTAGATATACAATCATGTCGTCTGCAAATAGAGACAATTTGACTTCCTCCTTTCCTAATTGAATACCCTTTATTTCTTTTTCTTGCCTGATTGCTCTGGCTAGAACTTCCAGTACTATATTGAATAGGAGTGGTGAGAGAGGGCATCCTTGTCTAGTGCCAGATTTCAAAGGGAATGCTTCCAGTTTTTGCCCATTCAGTATGATATTGGCTGTCGGTTTGTCATAAATAGCTTTTATTATTTTGAGATACGTTCCGTCGATACCTAGTTTATTGAGAGTTTTTAGCATAAAGAGCTGTTGAATTTTGTCGAAGGCCTTCTCTGCATCAATTGAGATAATCATGTGGTTTTTGTCTTTGGTTCTGTTTATGTGGTGAATTACATTTATAGACTTGCGTATATTGAACCAGCCTTGCATCCCCAGGATGAATCCTACTTGATCATGGTGGATAAACTTTTTGATGTGTTGTTGTAATCGGCTTGCCAGTATTTTATTGAAGATTTTTGCATCTATGTTCATCATGGATATTGGCCTGTAGTTTTCTTTTCTTGTTGAGTCTCTGCTGGGTTTTGGTATTAGGATGATGTTGGTCTCAAAAAATGATTTGGGAAGGATTCCCTCTTTTTGGATTATTTGGAATAGTTTCAGTAGGAATGGTACCAGTTCCTCTTTGTATGTCTGGTAGAATTCGGCTGTGAACCCATCTGGACCTGGGCTTTTTTTGGGTGGTAGGCTCTTAATTGCTGCCTCGACTTCAGATCTTGTTATTGGTCTATTCAGGGTTTCGACTTCTTCCTGGTTTAGGCATGGGAGGAGGCTACTGTCCAGGAATTTATCCATTTCTTCCAGGTTTTCTAATTTATGTGCATAGAGTTGTTTGTAATAATCTCTGATGATGGTTTGAATTTCTGTGGCATCTGTGGTGATATCCCCTTTATCATTTTTTATTGCATCTATTTGGTTATTCTCTCTTTTCTTTTTTATTAGTCTGGTTAGTGGTCTGTCTATTTTGTTGATCTTTTCAAAAAACCGGCTCCTGGATTTATTGATTTTTTGTAGGGTTTTTCGTGTCTCTAGCTACTTCAATTCTGCTTTGATCTTAGTTATTTCTTGTCTTCTGCTGGGTTTTGAGTTTTTTTGATCTTGCCCCTCTAGCTCTTTCAATTTTGATGATAGGGTGTCAATTTTAGTTCTCTCCTTTCTTCTCATGTGGGCACTTATTGCTATATGTTTTCCTCTAGAGACTGCTTTAAATGTGTCCCAGAGATTCTGGTATGTGGTGTCTTCATTCTCGTTGGTTTCGAAGAACATCTTTATTTCTGCCTTCATTTCAGTGTTTATCCAGTCAACATTCAGGAGAAAGTTGTTCATTTTCCATGAGGCTGTGCGGTTCTGGGTTGGCTTCTGAATTCTGAGTTCTAACTTGATTTCACTGTGATCTGAGAGACTGTTTGCTATGGTTTCCGTTCTTTTGCATTTGCTGAGGAGTGATTTACTTCCAATTATGTGGTCAATTTTAGAGTAGGTGTGATGTGGTGCTGAGAAGAATGTATATTCTGTGGATTTGGGCTGGAGAGTTCTGTAAATGTCTATTAGGTTTGCTTGTTCCAGGTCTGAGTTCAAGTCCTGTATATCCTTATTAATTTTCTGTCTCGTTGATCTGTCTAATATTGACAATGGTGTGTTGAAGTCTCCCACTATTAATGTGTGGGAGTCTAAGTCTCTTTTCAAGTCTTTAAGAACTTGCCTTATGTATCTGGGTGCTCCTGTATTAGGTGCATATATATTTAGGATCGTCAGCTCTTCTTGTTGCATTGATCCTTTTACCATTATGTAATGTCCTTCTTTGTCTCTTTTGATCTTTGTTGCTTTAAAGTCTATTTTATCAGAGATGAGAATTGCGACTCCTGCTTTCTTTTGCTCTCCATTTGCTTGGTAAATCTTCCTCCATCCCTTTATTTTGAGACTTTGTGTATCCTTGCATGTGAGGTGGGTTTCCTGGATACAGCACACTGATGGGTTTTGCCTTTTTGTCCAATTTGCCAGTCTGTGTCTTTTGATTGGGGCATTTAGTCCATTTACATTTAGGGTTAATATTGTTATGTGTGAGTTTGATCCTGACATTTTGATGCTAGCTGGCTGTTTTGCCCATTGGTTGATGCAGATTCTTCATTGTGTTGATGCTCTTTACCATTTCGTGCGTTTTTGGAGTGGCTGGTGCTGGTTGTTTTTTTCTATGTGTAGTGTCTCCTTCAGGAGCTCTTGTAAAGCTGGTCTGGTGGTGATGAAATCTGTGAGTACTTGCTTGTTCACAAAGGATTTTATTTTTCCTTCACTTATGAAGCTTAGTTTGGCTGGATATGAAATTCTGGATTGAAAGTTCTTTTCTTTAAGGATGTTGAATATCGGCCCCCACTCTCTTCTGGCCTGTAGGGTTTCTGCTGAGAGATCTGCTGTGAGTCTGATGGGTTTCCCTTTGTGGGTAACCCGACCTTTCTCTCTGGCTGCCCTTAGTATTTTCTCCTTCATTTCAACCCTGGTGAATCTGATGATTATGTGCCTTGGGGTTGCTCTTCTAGAGGAATATCTTTGTGGTGTTCTCTGTATTTCCTGGACTTGAATATTGGCCTGCCTTGCTAGGTTGGGGAAGTTTTCCTGGATAATATCCTGAAGAGTATTTTCCAGCTTGGATGCATTCTCTTCGTCACATTCAGGTACACCTATCAAACGTAGATTAGGTCTTTTCACGTAGTCCCATATTTCTTGTTGACTCTGTTCATTCCTTTTTACCTTGTTTTCTCTAATCTTCCCTTCTCATTTTAATTCATTGAGTTGATCTTCGACTTCTGATATCCTTTCTTCTGCTTGGTCAATTCTGCTGTTGAAACTTGTGCATGCTTCACGAAGTTCTCGTGTTGTGTTTTTCAGCTCCATCAATTCACTCATATTCCTCTCTAAGTTGTCCATTCTCGTTAGCATTTCATCAAGTCTTTTTTCAAGGTTCTTAGTTTCTTTGCATTGGGTTAGAACATGTTCTTTTAGCTCACAGAAGTTTCTTATTATCTATTTTCTGAAAGCTGATTCTGTCATTTCATCACACTCTGTCATTTCATCACTCTCTGTCCAGTCTTGTTCCCGTGCTGGTGAGGAGTTATGCTGCCTTGTAGGGGGAGAGGTGTTCTGGTTTTGGGTGTTTTCATCCTTTTTGCGCTGGTTTCTTCCCATCTTTGTGGATTTATTCACCTATTGACTTTGTAGTTGCTGTCTTTCTGATTTTGGTAATTTTAAGTCTGCAGCAGCTGAACTCATAAACCCCCTTTTCTTCTCCCCAGGTATTCTGGCCCAGGGGGTTAGCGCTTTATGCTTTTCAGCTGTGTTGCTACCGTTTTCCCTGCCCACAAGGTGGCAGTCTAGTCACACTCAGCCTGCAGAGGCTTCGCTGAGCTGTTTTGGGCTCCGCCCATCTTCTGTGTGAGCTTCCCTGCAGTCCTGTGGGTGTAGTTAGAACTGCTTCCCCTATGCTGGCCCGCCCCTGTAGTGACGGAGTCTCTGTAGTGGCAGGTTGTCTTGGTTACGGAAAATTGCCCAGGGAACTGCAGGGTGTTTCCCGATGGAGGACGCCCCTCCCCCACAGAGCTGGACCGTCCCAGGTTCAGCCGTGTTTCCAGAGGGGTCCTCGCCCGTAATCTCTTGGCTTGCCTCCTTGCCACAGCTCCCCTTGCTGGCCCAGAGGGGACACAGTCTCGTTCACTTTGCTCAAGGAGCCGCTGCTCCCTGCCCCCGGTGCAGGCCGAGTGGCTGCTCTGGTCCAACCAGCGGAGCTGGGAACCCGTGGCGCTTCTCCGCCTGTGAATCTCCTGGTCTGTGGGCAGTTAAAATCTGCTGCCCTGTGTGCCGCTGCCTCAGCCGAAGCAGCGGCTCTGAGATTCGTGGCGCTCCCTTGCCCGGGGTCTCTTGGCTTGGCTCCCTGCTTCAGCTCCCCTTGCTGGCTCAGAGGGAACTCTGTCTCTCTCGCTCTGCATAAGAAGCCACTGCCCCCCGCCCCAGGGCGTAGGCTGAGCGGCCACACCACTCAAACCAGCGGTGCTGGTGACCTGTGGGGCTTTTCCTGCTGTGAATCTCCTGGTCTGTGGGCAGTAAAAATCCGTCTGGAAATGCGGCGTCCACTCACCCTCTGCGCTTTCTCTCGGAGCTGTAATCCTGACTTCCTCCTAAGCAGCCATCTTGGATCCTCTCACCCGAGAAACCAAAATATTGACTAAACCTCCTATGTGGAGCCCAGGAGGATTTGCCTGTGGGACAGCTGAGGCAAAATGCAACCACAGATGCCTATCCCCAAGGCTGTCCGTCTTTCTCTCAGTGAGTCTAGCCCCTGCTGACTGCCAGGCCAGGAGAGAGCAGGGCTGCCCATCCAATGGTACTGGGCCACACCTGATCTGCATGCCCTCTTGTCCATCAATCCCTCCCAAGGCCCCTGCCTCACCACTCATGCAAGAAGTTGCCCACAGCACAGCCTCTACTGCCCCAACTGAGTGTTTTGCCATCTACCTGGGAGCAATTTGGCCCCCAGAACAGCCAGGGGACCAGGTACAAAGCTGTGAGCCCAGTGTCAACCCTCAGCATTCGAGTATGCTGCCCAGAAGTAATAAGATGAGATCTGTGGCCTGAGATCGAGCAGGAGAGAAACTTCCACCCTCAGAACACTGAAAAGAGTGAGATGTGAATTTGTGTGCTGGTGCAGGAGCTACTTGTCCATCTCTCCACAAGACCAGTCTGGGAAGGGGTATCCTATTGGCCAGCTGCATCTGCCTGAGGGATCCCCATGGCCTGCAACACCTGGAACAGCCCAGCAACCTGGGTACAGATGGCTTGGGACAAAACCAGCTGGTCAGGCCTGCTCCTGAGTCACCAGAGGGAGACCCTGTCAGGGGAACATGAGCGGGGTCATCCCACAGCTGTTTTCTAGGCAAAAAGTCCCAGACCAAGGATACCATACTAGTTGATATGGTTTGGATTTATGCCCCCACACAAATTTGGCGTTGAATTTTAATCTTCAATGTTGGAAGAGGGGCCTGCTGGGAGGTAACTGGGTCATAGGGGCAGACTTCCACCTTGCTGTTCTTGTGATAGTGAGTTCTCATGAGACCTGATTTTTTTAAAGTATCTAGCACCTCTCCTTTCTCTCTCTTCCTCCTGCTCTAGCCATGTAAGTTATGCTGCTTCCCCTTCACCTTCTGCCATGATTGTAAGTTTCCTAAGACCTCCCCAGCCATGCTTCCTGTACAGCCTGTGGAACTGTGAGCCAATTAAACCTCTTTTCTTTATAAATTACCCAGCCTCAAGCATTTTTCATAGCAGTGTGAAAACAGACTAATACACCAGTTATACACCCATGGCACAACTTCCCTGCCCAGAGATCCTCTGCCCTTGACCCACCAGATCAGCAGACCACCCACAGACATACCCCACAACTTGCTCTGACTCTGCCAAGCTCAGGGGACCAGCAGGTCCCCATGGGGTTGTGGGTCCCCTGATGACCTAACCTTTGGCTTGGGCTGCCTCTAAGGGAGGGGGAAGTGCAGCCTACCTGGGACCTCCTTCAGGCTAAGGAAACACGGGCACAGCACCAATTATTGGAGGGGATCCCCAAGACACAAGAATGGATTTTGTGAGGAATCATCTTCCCCTGCCACCACCACTACCATCTCCCCCTCCCCAGAGCATTGTTTTGCACACACTAAAATACAAAAGAAGCTGAGTAAAAGCCTATCTGCTGGCTTTTATTGTCAAGTGACATCTACTGGATCTCAGACTGAATTATACCACCAAACAAAAACAAATTCCTTCACCATACATCAACTGCGAAGCAATGAAGAAAACTAGCCACAACTAAGGAATCTGTACAGAGCCTGGGTCCTTTGAAAACAACCAGAAGTGAGCCAACTGACTATAAACAACATATACCACAGTCAAATCCTCAAAGGAAAAAACATAGGAACAAAAAGCCCCATTCAAATGACGGCAACTTCAAAAGGATAAAGAGACACCAGCCCTCTCAGATAAGAAGAAATTAGTGCAAGACCTCCAGCAATTCAAAAAGTCAGAGTGTTCCCTTATGTCCAAACAATCAGACTAAGTCTCCAGCAATATATCCTAACCAGATTGAAATATCTGAAATGATAGACCTAGAAATCAGAATCTGGATAGCACAGAAGCTCAACCAAATTCAACAGAAAGTTGAAACTCAATCCAAAGAGGCCAGAAAAACAATTCAAGGGTTGAGAGGTAACATAGCCATTTTTCAAAATAATCAAACTGAACTTCTAGAACCAAATAATTAATTACAGGAATTTCAATATAAGTGGTAGCCTTAACAACAGACATAATCAAGCTGGGGAAAGAATTTGAGAGCCCAAAGACTAGACCTTCAGATGAATTCAATCAGACAAAAAAAATAAAGAATGTTTTAAAAATCAGCAAAACCTTCAAGAAGTATGACACTATGTAGAGAGACTGAACCCATGACTCTTGCAGTTTTGGGTCTTGAAAGAGGAGGAGAGACAGCAAGCCACTTGGAAAACATATTTGAGGATACAGTCCATGACGATTCCCCCAATCAATAGAGAGGTCAACATTCAAATTCAAGAAAGTCGAAGAACCCCTGTGAGATACTACACAAGATGACCATCCATATTCAAGACACATAATCATCAGACTTTTCAAAGTAAGTGTAAAAGGAAATCTTAAAGGCAGCTAGAGAAAAGGGTCATATCTCTTACAAAGGGAGCCCCATCAGGCTAACGGCATACTTTTCAGTAGAAATATTACAAGCCAGAAGAGACTGTGGGCCTATTTTCAACATGCTTAAAGAAAAGAAAGAATTGCATATCCCATCTAACTCCGTTTCACAAGTGAAGAAGAAATAAAATCTTTTCCAGAGAAGCAAACACTAAGGAAATTCATTACCACTAGACCAGCCTTACAATAAATATTTAAGGGAGTTCTAAACCTGGAAACAAAAGAATGATGCCTTCTGCCACAAAAACACACTTAAGTACATAGCCCACAGACCCTACAAAGTAACTATACAATTGAGACTACAAAGCGACCAGCTAACAACACCACAAAAGGATCGGAGCTTCACATATCAGTATTAACCTTGAATGTAAACAGTCTAAACACCCCACTCAAAAGGCAGAGTGGCACATTGTAGTGGAAAAAAAAGAGATAAAATCATGTGCTGTCTTCGAAAGACCCATGTCACACATAACAACCCGCATAGGTTTAACAAAGAGAGATGGGAAAAGTCTATGATGCAAATGGAAAACAAAAAAGAACAGAGGTTGATATTCTTATATCAGATAAACCAGACTTTAAACCAACAACAGTTTTTTTTTTTTTTTAGAAAAAAAAAAGGACAAGGCCATCAAATAATGATAAAGGGCTCAATTCAACCAGAAAACTTAACTATCCTAAATATATATGCACCCAACATTGGAGCACTCAGATTAATAAAACAAGTACTTCTAGACCTACAAAAAGATGTAGACAACCATACAATAATAGCTAGGGACCTCAACACTCCATTAACAGTGATAGACAGATCATCAAGGCAGAAAATTAACAAAGAAATTCTGGACTTAAGGTCAACCCTTGACCAATTGGACCTAATAGACATCTACAGAATATGCCACTCGACAACTACAGAATATATATTCTTCTCATCTGCACACAAAACAATCTCTAAGAAAGGCCTTACAGACCCATTTTATAGATGAGGAACTACACCCCAGAGAGACTGACAAACTTTCCCGAGGTCACATGACTAGCAAATAGTAGAAGTAGTCAGCAAACGCAGGCAGTATTGCTTTTGAGATCTTCTAACCCTATGCTATATTGCCACTCCAATCTAAATTCTGTATTATTCTAATTCAAGGACCTGCGTATTTGGGTCCTGTCTGTTCTCTGCATACCCATCTCACATAGCCCCTGTCTTTAAACTTTGTGTTTCAGTGGTGCTTTGACACTCTACACTGCCTCACCCTTTCTTGCCTTTCCTCCCTCTGGATTCCTGCCCTCTTGTTGCTTCCTCTGGTCAATCTTCCTTCATCTTTCAAGACTCAACTCTGAGGTCACCTCCCTCAAGGAGCTTGCTATGATAGCTCCTTCCAAAATATGGATTAAGTACCTGCTCTGTGCCTCTGTAATACTTGAATTTCCATCTATTGTATTATCACATTGTATTTTCATCATCCAGTCACAGGACTGATGGTCAAAATGCACTGGTTCAGAGTCCCGGCAAGCAACTTCTCCAATTAGGCAGATATTTATGCTGGTGGGTCAGGGCTTGTGGCTGCAAATCATTCAATGGTGTTGACAGCACCACCACATTTACTTATCTGCTCCTCCTAATGAACACTTTTCATATCCTCGTGATGGAGCCCTGCACCTGGAACATATTAGACACTCAATAAATGTTTTCTGAAGTAAATTAAATTGAAATTTGCTCATGGTCATACAGCAAACAACCACAGAACGAGTCTGTTCACTTAGTCTTCGATGTTCAGAGAATAGTCTTTGGAGTATCTATTCCAACCCCATTAGAGAAATCCAGCACACAGATAGGCAGAGAGGTAAGAAGAGTAATGTCTGTAAGAAACAAGAAACAAGCCATGGAGAGGAGACCAGGAGAGGCACCAGAGCTCTCCGCTCATTCAATAAATTCTAGAGCCAAGAAAACCCTTAAGAGACTTGTCCATTCTAGAAGAGAGGAAATCAAGGTTCAGAAGAGGTGGCTCCTGGCCCAAGGCTTCTGGCCAGTAGAGGCAGAGCTGGGACCAAAACAGAAGTCCCAAGTCCTACCACTCACCCATCCTCTCCACCGTCAGGGCAAGAGCACTGACTGTTGAGCCCTTCAAATTCAAAGGCAAGAATCGCAGCAAGTGGATTCCTATAAGTAGACTGGAAATTATAAAAAGACCACTTTCCTCTTGGAAGCCTTGTTCTTTAGCCAGGAATTTACTTGCTACATTTAGGAACAGACAGATGAATCAGAGTTAAAAATGACTTTGAAAAGTGTGCATAAGAAAAGCGCTGAAAGACTCTCTCAGGACAAATTCATCAGCTAATAATCACAAAAAGCCTGACAGAAATCAGCCATTCTTGTCATGAAAGATAGGTGATGAATCTAAGCCAAAAAGTGGAACATTGTGACTGGGCCTAACATTAAATCCAATCAAAACTGTCAGGCAGCTGATGTTCACCCTAAAGCATCACTAAGCTTCACAGCACCTAGATTTGTAATCAATTTCCCACCAAAATAATGGAATGATTATGGACCTAGAAGAAGACAATAAGTCCTGAAGGGCAGAAGAGGTAAAGGGGGGTATGAAAACAAGATACTAACATTACTGAGCCCCTGCTTTGCTTCGGATGTTTTACATGCATCATTTGTTTAATCCCTGCGGTGGCTCTACAGCCATTATGCCCATTTCACAGATAAGGCAACTGAGACTCGAAGAGGTAAAGTATCTTGCCCAAGGTCTCAGGTCAGCAGTAGTGTCAGTCAGGGACTGGTCAGGCAAACAGAAAACAGTCTAGATGTTTCAAGCTGAAAAATAATAGGCATGTTAATCCTAATTAGGCATTAGGATCTTACAAGACTGTGGGAAGGACCCCAGAAGTGAATGTTCGGGGAGTAGGGCGACAGATCTGCCCATCACTAGCAGTCACATTTATCTATGCAGCTAGGGTGTGAGGATTGCCTCCCAAAGATGAGGCTAATTTAGAAAGACATCATCAATGCCATACCTCCTCCAAAGCCCCAAATAGGTAATGATTGTTAAATAAATAGAGAAGCTGCTGCAAAGAATCTCACATTTACCAAAACCACACATCTGGCCCTGCTGCCAATGGAAGAAAAAGGCTTCTATTTCCCTTCTTCCGTCTATGTCTCAAGCAAGTGAATTCCATTGGAAAAGCCTTACCATATCAAGAACTATCCTGGCAGGTAAGTAAAGGAAATATGGTTCCCAGTCTTCCAATCCCTGCAGTGCAGGGAAGAACATCAAAGGGATGAGCATGGTGCCAGGGCTCACAGACAATATCTAGAAAAACAGTTTAGCTGAAAATCAAACTCAAGTCTGTCTGCTTCCAAAACTTCTACTTTCTCTACTAGCTCTTCTTCTAACTTGAAGAGGATCTATAAGGAAACAAGTTAAAAAAATTAAAGGTTTTTATGGGATGATAAGAAGCATCTTTGTATTGCTTTTCAAAAGAATAAAAAGGAATAAATAATTACACACTTTGATTTTTTAATTTAGTAGTAGTAGTATATTATTTTACATGCATTATCATATTTGAGCTTCAAGACAACCTCACAAGGGAGAAGACTACATATTACTCCTGTTCCATGTTACAGGAGAAATGAAGCATGAAGTTGTCTTCTAACATACTGAGCTATGCCACTTGACACTGCACTAACATCAGGGCCTCTAGACTCTCATCCTAGCCCTGCTACGACCTTGCTGTGTGACCTTGGATTGATGCACCACCTTTCTGGAACATTAACACTGACATGTTTATTTACCTGATAGAATTGTTGTGAGGAGAATTCATGTCAACACACTCATGAAACATCTATTCTAGTGATGTGCTGAATTAAATTCAATTATGCTTACAAGAGATAAACTTAGATAAAGTTAAAAGAGCTATACAAGTGCAAACAAAAAGCATATCAATTTCCTTTTTTGGTATTTGTCTTTTTCTAATAAAAGTCAAATGTATGGGAAATTTTATTAGTATTACAACTTATTTCTTTTTAACTGAAACTCTAGAAAAAGAGGTATTGAAGAAACTTAAAATATAATAGAAACTTGTCTTGAAGAAACTTAAAATATAATAGAAAAGACAAAACATGAGCAGATAGGTCTTGTCTCACTCACTTTTCCTCCCAACTTTTCCAGGTGGTTTTCATGCGATGTGGAAATTAATGAAATGCTGCCATATATTTACATATATATATATTTATATACATATATATGGCAGTGATATCTATCTATCTATCTAATCTATCTATATATATACATATAACTACTGCATATATACTTTACAGTTGTCAGATTGGCCTCTACAGCTAGATTTCAGATATCTTGAGGACATAGACCCATGAAGGACAATTAGTTTTGTCTTGAACACCAAAGCTTATTGATTGGATAATATCACTGCTCAAAATGTGGCCCAAAAACCTGCAGTATTGGTGTCACCTGAAAACTTACTAGACCTGTAGAAATGAGATCCAACTCCAGATCTATTTACCTGGAATCTTCACTTTAACATAATGCCCAGGTAAGTCATATGCCCATTAAAATGTGACAAGTGCTGACCTTGAGAATGGTGATAAGAAAGATTCTGAGGTTCTCAGCTGCAAAAACCACTTCAATAGTTGTGTGATATTTTTTCACGGCAAAAGGGAACAAGAATCAATTTAAGTGTATTAACCTTGACAAAGAACAAATCTTATATTTCTATATCTCCCACATCACCAAACGTAATTCTGGGCAGAATTTAAGTACAGTAGATTCACGATACTCATATAATGAGTAGGTCATATAATGACCTTATCTGAGTGATTTACATATAACCAAACTTATAGGTATCGTTAAACTATGTAGACATCACAAAGGTCTATGATCTCCATTGCATACTCCATAGTATAACTGAAATGGAGTTGATATGGGATTACCATGGGCTGGGAAGCAAGTGGGAGTTCTTGCTTCATGGTTATAGAGTTTCTGTTTGGTTTAACAAAAATGGTTTTGACATAGACAGTAGTAACAGTTGAACAACATTGTGAAGATAATTAATGCCACCAAATTGCATACTTTAAAATGGTTTAAATGGAAAATTGTATAATATATATATTTTTACCACATAAAAATGAATTTAAAAAAGGGAGAGCTGCTATGGGTCAGGAACATTAGGTATAAGATGGCATGAGGCTGGGATCTGCAGGCCAGTATCCAGCAAGCCTCAAATCCTGCCTTCCACCCATTTCTGTGAGGTCCCTCACAGAACCGATAAGGCAAAAGAGCATGTATTATCAACTAATTGGTTACTTAATATTCACAAGAAATATGAAAATGTCATAAGTCTTCTAAGGGAAGTGAGAGGCGACAGCTTGGAGGGGAATCAGGTGCCTGGAGACTGGCAGAGGCTGGGAAACAGTGAAAGCCCTGATCCGACAAAGGGTTCGGGGGTATCCCAGATGGGCAATAAGATGGGACTGAGGAAAGGCAAAACATGCCTAGGCTTGACGAAAGGTTGGAGAAGTTACAAAATGGGGCAATTTCATAAAAGGGCTTTATGATCATGGTAAGGAATTACAATTTTTTGAGGGGAAAGGGTCTTGCTCTGCCACCCAGGCTGCAGCACAGTAGCACAATCATGACTGACAGCAGCCCCAGCCTCCCAGGCTGATATGGTTTTGATCTATGATTCCACCTAAATCTTATGTCAAATTGTCATCCCAAATGTTGGAAAAGGGGCCTGGTGGAAGGTGATTGGATCATAGGGGCAGATTCTCCCTTGCTGTTCACACAATAGTGAGTGAGTTGTCACAAGATGTGGTTGTTTAAAAGTGTGTAACATCTTCCCGTTCTTCCCCTTCCTCCTGCTCTGGCTTTGTGAAGATGTACCTCCTTCCCTTTCACCTTCCATCATGATTGTAAGTTTCCCAAGGCCTCCCCAGCCATGCTTCCTGTACAGCCTGCAGAACAATGAGCCAATTAAACCTCTTTTCTTTATAAATTGCCCAGTTTCAGATATATCTTTATGGTAATGCGAGAACAGACTTATATATAAGCTCAAGCAATCCTCCCATCTCAGCCTCCTGAGTAACTGGGACTACAGATGCATGCCACCACACCTAGCTAATTTTATTATTTTTAGAGATAGGGTCTCACTATGTTGCCTAGCCTGGTCTCAAACTCCTGGGTTCAAGCAATCCTCCCACCTCAACCTCCCAAAGTTCTGGGTGTAAGGCCGGTTGCCTCACCAGGAGCTCAGATGCACACTCCCCCCTTTTTTTCCCAAGAGCTTGGACACGTCCACTCCCTTGCACAGCCTAGCCTTCCCTTAAAGAACCCTGCCAAGATGCAAACGAAGTCTTGTAAACCTACCCAATAGCGGTCAAGTCTTGTATGCAAACGAAGTCTTGTAACTCTAGCCAATAGCAGTTGAGTCTTGTATGCAAACAAAGTCTTGTAACCCTACCCAATAGTAGTCCTGCTTTTCCCACACCCTGCTCTCCCACAACCAATCGAACGCCTCCACTCCCTATAAAACCCCACGTCTGAGAGGAGTCCGTGTGACTTCTCCGGCCCCTCCTGTCAGACCGCAGAACCTTGCCCAGGAGCCGAATAAACCCTTCTCATTGGATCTTCTTGTGCTGGCCTCAGTTTCTTCATTTTAAACTCGGCGAGAACTTAACAAACCTTACACTGGGATTACAAGAATGAGCCACCACACCTGGTCTTATAATTTTTTTTTTTTTTTTTTTTTTTGAGAGACAGGGTCTTATTCTGCTGCCAAGGCTGGAGTGCAGTGGTACAAACATGACTCACTGTACCCTTGAATTCCTGGGCTCAAGCATTACTCCTGCCTCAGCCTCCTGAGTAGCTGTTTGACCGTGATAAATCCCCACACATTAACACTAGTATTAAGGTTATCTGTTTACTTACCCTTCAGCAAAATAGATACCTTAATCATGCCATGACAGCCAGTGAGTGGCACACCTGGACCAACCTCTTGGCTCCTGAATGCCATCCCTTTCCCTCCATCATTTTGAGCCAAGGACAATCGCATGGATTTCTGTCTACAACAAATTAATTCATGAGAGTCTCTGTCCTCCTTTGTCCTGGTATTTCTCACAAGAGGCAACAACTAACAGTTTGAAATTATCAATATAAGACTTTAATATATTTAAAGAGTGGAGCCTGCACTGCAGCCAACCACTTCTCTAATCCTTTGAAGTCCAAGAAGTTGTTATGGCCAAAGACCAGAGGGCCAGAGAAAACAATTAGCAAATGCATGAATGTGGGCTCTGTTTATTCTTTTCTTGTGAGGGATAATCATGTGTTCATTGAAGTGAGATCTTATGAATCAATTGCATGTTGGCTGAGCACAACCACTACTAAATTCATAAGTTATAGTTGAAACATTTCTGGAAATTCAAATATGTTACCATTTACTACAGAGTTGATTATTTCACACCAAGAAAATCACCAGCTTCTTCAATAATAAATATGAATTGTGTACATGGGGTAACCAATTGTCCCAGTTTGCCCACCAGGACAGCTTTCTAGTGTGACATGTTCCCTAGACATGAGATTTTCAGCACTGAAACTAAGAAAGTCCTGAACTAACTATAAAAAGGAGGTCATCCTGTGTATGTACCTACCATATGCTACATACCATAGAGGAAGTGCAGAAAGAAATGAAATATCAGCCTTTTCCTCAAAGACATTAGAATGATGGCAGAGATAGTTTTAATGAGAATGTGCCTATATCTGTGCATTTCCATGTATATGGCCTCTCTGATCAACAAAAGGCATCCATCTCCCATGGCAAGAAAGTAGAAAGATGTGTGTGATTAGAACTCTTACAGCAGAAATGCAAAGAGAAAAAAAAAGCATATTTGCTATTCATCTTTTGAATACTAAAATAAAATTATCAAGACAGTATTTTGAAAGTCATACTTTCTCAAGATATATATATGTACGTGTGTGTGTGTGTGTGTGTGTGTGTGTGTGTATGTATATATATCTCCAATTAACAAATCAAGCATGAGACCTGGATGATTTTAACACTGAAATTTTTCTAGGCAAGGCACAAAGAATACTTAGGATGTGATGTGGTGAAAATCCCACCCGATAGGGAAATTGGTAAGCTTTCCAATGCAGTGCAGAAATAAGAAGGAGATTGGGAGTATGCAATCAGACACGTGTGCAATGGCTTCTACCTCCAGAATTTTGAAGCAGAGAACTAGACAGTTTGAGGGCTTTGCTGTATATCCTGGCTGCCTTCTAACATGTGACAGTCACACAGGCTAGATGGGTGATCAGCACAGTTAAGGCAGGAAAACAACCTAAAGTGGCCCTTCTGAGCTCCGTCAGCCCCCTCCTAGCCGCAGCATGGAAAGGATCCAGAGCCTACTGGAAGGTAACTGCACTGAGAACCCCAGCCAACCTCACAAAGCCATGTCGGGAAGCAGAGTGGCAGAGCCACAGGGAGCACGGGGGAGGGCAGGATAGAGGCTATGCAGCATGTGAGAGAGACAGAGGCAAAAACAGGGAGACAGAGAGAAACAGAGACAGAGAAAGAGAAAGAGAACAGATCCCAGATTCACCAGCTGTGTCTCAAGGTTATCTGGGCAAGGGACCTAGAAACCATTCCAAAACATCCAGAGATCAGTAGAGTAAACCTTCAGCCACATATCCCAGGCCTCCTTTCCCATAGCCACAAAGGTACCTAAGTCCCCTTCCCAGCCAGATGCCATTTTAGGGAGGAAAGAAGATGAATGCCGAATGACTAAGCATTTGCCAAAATGAATTGCATGAAAGTAAAAACATTGTCTAAATCAGAAGAGACTGAGATATAATTTACTGGCAAATAAAATTCTTTCCATCCCACCCCATCCTCCTGTCTTCCTCCCAACCCTCTATCCTATGCAATATGGGCTCATAAAGATTTATCAATTATTGAAAACATGAACAAATTGAAAAGGAGGTGGAGTTATTTTAAGGTAGACTTTTCTGTTACTTATTGGATATGATTTGAAAATAAAGGCACAGAACAGGCACATTTTAAGTGAGAAAGACTTTCCTAAGACCTCATCGCATCACTCAAGAAGCTAAGTTGTGTTGTGGTGAGCAGTAACCCCAAAATTTCAGCAGCTCAGGACCACAACATCTATTTTCTACTCTCACCACATGTGTCGTGTGGGTTGGTGGGTTGATGCTCCCTGAAATCCTTCAGGGATCCAGGCTAATGGAACAGCCACCATCTGGAACTTTGCCAATCACTGTGCAAAGGGAAAACAGCTCAGAAGGGTCTCAAATCTGCAGTTTAATGCTTGGGCCCTGAGTCATACCGCTTCTACTCACAACTCATTGGCTGGGGCTAACCCGACTGCCCCACCCCCACCACAAGGGGGCCAGAAACTTAATACTACCATGTGCTGGAAAATATTTGACCAATAGCATTAATGATTGCCAAACAAGAAAATCAGGACTTTATTAATTCCTCATATCATGCTGTTTTGACATTACATAACTGAAAGTCAAACTGGCTGCCTGTATAAACTGATTAATTGGTTAAAAGTTTAAACAGCAGCAGACAGTAAATCATAACACTAGCCACATCATTAGACTAAATTCTCCAAGGTCAGATCAGAATCCATGTCACATTTGTCTCTTTAATCTGCAGAGCATAGTGTTTATTAATTAATATTCTTTACTCTAAGAAATATTAAATCCAGCCCTAACTGGTGGGTGCAAAAAGGAAATTGATTGGCTCGTGCAGCTAAACAGATTTGGGTTTCAGGCCTGGCTGTATCCAGGGCTCAAATGATGGATTGAAACAGTTTCTGTCTTTGTTTTTCAGCT
Source organism: Aotus nancymaae (assembly GCF_030222135.1). Taxonomy (NCBI): domain Eukaryota; kingdom Metazoa; phylum Chordata; class Mammalia; order Primates; family Aotidae; genus Aotus; species Aotus nancymaae. The sequence continues at coordinate 78,975,708 of NW_026988450.1, read as the reverse complement.
CTGCTTTCTTTGCAGAGCCTCTATTCACAGGCAGGCGCTCCTCTTGGGGTCCCAAGAGGTATTCCAATAGCTTCTGGAGCTTTGTGGTTGGGGGCAGGAGAAAAGGCTGATTCCTGATAGTTCAAAGAAAAGTCCCCGAACTGAGTCATGTGCCCTTTCTTGAACCATTACAGGAGCCAGGGAATGGATTCTTTGAGATGGTGTATATCAATCAGGGCTCACTCCAAGAGATGGAGAGGAGGAGAGGCAGGAAAAATGGATAAATTTGCTGAATACTTAGCATATGCCAAATAGTGTCCCAATAACTCTACAGAGTCACTTGATCCTGACATCAATCTTATGAGACAGGTTTATCATGATCTCCATTTCATAACAGAGGTCTGGCTGAGTAAGGTCAACTCAGGTACTTATGTTTACACAATGGTAAGTGGTGGAGCTGAGATTCTAACCCATGCGTTCTGACTAGGGAGCCCACACATGTAACTACTATTCAAACTGGCCCTGTTCCCATCACACCCAAACTCCTTCGCTGGAAAATGTGTAGTACAGTGGGAAGCAGGGAATTGATGCTGGAAAGGCAACCAGATTACATCCACCATGGTGCTCAGAGAAAAATAATTTTAAAGTTACAGAAAGAATGAAATCTACATTATACCAAAATTGTATATGATAATTTTTCTTATGCAAATTGTATAATTTTCATTAACATCCTGATTACCTAAACATAAAATCAACTATTTACACTGTTTCCCTAGACAAGCTGCACATAATTTTTTTTTTTTTTTTTTTGAAATGGAGTCTCACCCAGGCTGGAGTGCAGTGGCGTGATCTCTGCTCACTGCAACCTCTGTCTCCCAGATTCAAATGATTCTCGTGCCTCAGCCTCCTGAGTAGCTGGGATTACAGGCATGTGCCACTGTGTCCAGCTAATTTTTGTATTTTTAGTAGATACAGGGTTTCACCATGTTGACCAGGCTGGTCTCACTCCTGACCTCAGGTGATCCGCTCACCTCGGCCTCCCAAAGGGCTGGGATTATAGGCATGAGCCACCGTACCTGGACCCACAGATTTTTTTTAATTGGGGCACTCTTTCAGTAATTTTTTTAAAAAGCAACGCTCATATGAACCTATGAACAGCCCTCTCCACTTCCACAAGGCATGCCTCCTTCCTTCATCTTCCCCTCTGGCTCCTGTCTCTTAAATCTCCAGGGTTGTGTCTACAAACCACTTGAGGTGAATTTTCTCCCCACTGGTCTCTTTAGAGAACAGGAAAACTCCTTCTAGAATCCCCTCCCCTCATAAACATTCTCCTCCTTGTATTTCTTTGGCCAAGACAAGTCATCTATCATCCCTTAACCAGTTATTCTCAAACGGGAATGGAATTAACATAATTGGCTAGATTAAGCGGGATTCATTTTCTAGGCTGGGCACTGAGACCTCCTCTTCTAAGCATGCTGCTGATATCCAAACCAAACTATCTCCTGTTAAGTAAGGAAGAAGGGGACAATGGCTGTGGGTAAGGACACATGTCTACCACTGTCCAACACCAGAGCTGCTGCTACAGAGACCCCAAGAGAACAAGGCTGCCCTGCCGAGGGCATTATCCCTTTTCTCTAATAACAGTGACTCAAGCTGCTTCCTGAGGACGTCTGCCACCACTGGACACCGCCCTATCACCCTCTTTCATCACCTCTGGTCATCAGTTTCCCCTGCAGATGTCCCCAGCCACCACACTTAAACCTCTGCATCCCTAGAGGTGCCAGAGCTTCTACAAACAGCTAGCACAAATTGCTGGTTCATCTATTCCTGGCTTTGTGATGATGTATTACCTCTTAAGATTCTATGACTAGAAATTCTAATGATCCACATTTTACAAGAGAAGAAACCAAGGCTGTAAAAAGTTAAGCGAATTATCCAGGATCATGCAGCTAAAACAGGTCAACGCTTGAATTCAAAGCCAAGGTAACTGAGCTCTGGATTCTGACTCTAACTACCACTTGTCCTACCAGGGTCATTTACAGGGATGCAGGAGACATAATCCTTTTGCAAACAGCAGCTAACCTACTCTATGAGTTTTAGTGAACACCATTTTTCCATTTTTTAACTTACACTGCATTTCTTCCCCTACCACTGCCCCAAGACTCCTCAGACACAAGGCAATGATGGCAGGCAGAGACCACACCCTAGAAATAGACCCTAGACACAGGGCCATACTGATTTTGAAGTAGGCCCTCCAATCCACTATCTAGAGCTTTGTTACAGACAGAGATTCTCCTCAGTTTCTCCTTCCCATTCAGTTTCTGCTTCCATTAGACTGAGTTCTCCTCCAGGAGGCTTCTCAGTCCCTCATCCAAATACACTGGCAATGCCTCCACCCCACCCACCCTGTCAGCCTGAGCCACCCAAATGTGTTGGAATTCCCCACAGTAGACACTACCCAGGTTCCCTTTATTCTATTTCTTATTAATTATTATTCTGCTTAATGATAGTAACACAAATAGCTTACATTATTGGTTTTCTAAAACACTACATAAATTACATTATATCCAGACAGAATTTCAAATCAATAAATATGTTCAATAAAATTAAGGGCTCTTCTAAGTGCCTTTATAGAGAATATAAATGTTCCTTATGTAGACAAGAGAAGAATTTGGAGACTATGTTAAAGATGACTCATTTAGTTTGCCTCTCTATAGCTTCCATTCATTGATTCTAATTCTATCTTCTAGAGTATATTAGTTATCCCTGGAACAATACTGCATTTTTTTAATGCCAAAATTTCAGGGGCCTACAACAATAAGAAATTTTCCTCACTTGCAGGTCTACAAGTCAACTGTATTGGTTCAAGCAGCTGCTTTGGGCTGTAGTCAAGTTCAGGTCTGCCCCATGCATCTCTCATTCTGGGGCAAGCTGCCACCTGGGCCTCGCTCTTCTCTTGGAAAATGCAAGAAGCCAAGCCAAACTGCACAGACCTCTGCTTGCATCATGTCCACTCACATGCCACTAACCAAAGCCAGTCACCTGGCCAAATCCATCAATGCAAAGGGGAAATTTACTCCTCTCTCAACCCCAGGGAGAGGGGTGGGAAGATCATGGCTACAGAGAGGAGTAAAGGAAGAATTTGTGGGTGCACAGCACAGTCTCCCATATGGATTAGCATGGAATGAAGCAATTCCATGCACTTTTCTATCCATACTGTGTCCCTAGACATTTTAGTGCAGATTCAAAAATCTCTTCCCAATTCAATGATTCAGATAAATGTCCCTGCATTACAGACTCTTCCCTCATCTGGAAGGCTGGCAGTAGAGTCTTCAGAACAGCGTGTCTGGACTATGCCGTGATGTGAGAAGGATTGGAAAGCATGAATATATGAAACTGTAAGCTCCTCAGATGTAGAAGGGCCTTGGATCAGTGTGTCCTTCTCACATCCTAGAACACTGGAGTAGGCAGGTGGAGCTGCTCACGGCCAGAGGCATTACGTCCAGGGAGCACTGCCACCCAGTGTTTTCCTGGTTGCCCCTCAAGTTCAGAGATCAATGTCTCAGCACACTTGAAACTGATCAAGGCTCACTAGCAGGGAAGCTCTGCTTCAGAGACCTTCACCCTGACACTCTGAAGATAGAGGACACTTAGTAGCATCTCTGCTAGGCGGTCCTCCACTCTCAATGAATCCCCCTCTCCCAATGAAGGCCAGATAGTTTTACACATCTGTAACTGCTCTGACTCATTCCTTCATTCACCATACATGCTATGTTAGACCTAATACCCCAGCCTCTGTCCTAGATCCTGGGATACAGAGAAGGATCAGTCATGGTTTTTCCCTCAAGGTGGACTCGTGGTAGCGAGAGAGACACAGCACACTCCAGTTGTTGTAGTATGAAGAATAAGTGCTATGTGAGTCAAAGAAGCATCCCAAAAAGCATGGTCTTAGGTATTAGAATTTATGATTGCCAGGCGCGGTGGCTCACGCCTGTAATCCCAACACTTTGGGAGGTTGAGGCAGGTGGATCATGAGGTCAGGAGTTAGAGATGAGCCTGGCCAACATAGTGAAACCCTGTCTCTACTAAAAATACAAAAATTAGCTGGGCATGGTAGTGTGCACCTGTAGTCCCAGCTACTCGGGAGGCCGAGGCAGGAAAATTGCTTGAACCTGGGAGGCAGAGGTTGTGGTGAGCCAAGATCACACCACTGCACTCCAGCCTGGGCAACAGAGCAAGACTCCGTCCCCCGCCCCCAAAAAGAATTTATTATTTATGTTGAACTGAAGTTTTTCTTTATGTAGCTTCTACCCATTTGTCCTAGTGGCCCCATCCCTGTAGAAAACCAACCTAATTTCTCTTCTAAAGAGCATCCTACCTGATATCTGAATTTACTCATCATTTATTTGCCCTTATGTCTCCAAATGGTAAAAGATTTGAGGTGAATCTAAATTTTCCAGATGGTTGGCTATGTCTATAGGAGATCATCAGGAGTGGCAGAAAGAGCATGGGCTTTGAGGTCAGATGCTTCCAGGTGTGAAGCTCCCAAATCTTAGCTCCTTGCAGGTCAATTTCTCAGAGCCTCTAGTTCTCGATCTGTGAAATGAGACTGTAACATCTCCCTTGTAGAGCCACAGTGGGGATTAGAGGAGCTGATACGTGACTCAAAAAATGACTGGCATGGCACAAGCATTACAAAAATGGTATGGTGCATCCCCTCTCTGTGTCTGCAATTCCCCAGCAAGCATGTTTGGCCTTCAATAATCTACTTTTGCTCAAAAACTGGTTATCATTTCACTTCACCAGCAGGTGGCAGTATCTGAGACCTTTGGGATTTCCTTCCCGCAGCTAAAGCAATAATGGAAAAACAACACAATATTAAAACACAGCTAGTAACTGATAACTGGCTTCCAAACTAGAGCTCCAACATAATAAATATTTTCTCATCAAGTAGAACCTGCCAGCAGTATTTGATTTGCTTTGTAGCTGGATGTTACATGTTAAAGTGACTGAGCAGCCTGCTAATTCCAGAGCCGCGATCTCAGTGAGGAGGGAAGAAATGATTTGTGGAGAATGCGAAAAGCAATGGTAGGAATCAGGCCAGGCATGGTGGCTTATGCCTGTAATCCCAACACTTTGGGAGGCCAAGGCAGGAAGATCACTTAAGCTCAGGAGTTGGAGATCAGCCTGGGCAACATAGTGAGACCTCATCTCTATACAAAAAAAAAAAAAAAGGTCAGGCGCAGTGGCTCACGGCTGTAATCCCAGTACTATGGGAGGCTGAGACAGGCTGATCACGAGGTCAGGAGATCAAGACCATCCTGGCTAACATGGTGAAACCCCGTCTCTACTAAAAATACAAAAAAAAAAAAAAAAAGCCGGGCATGGTGGTGTGCGCCTGTAGTTCCAGCTACTCGTGAGGCTGAGGCAGGAGAATCACTTGAACTCTGGAGGTGGAGGTTGCAGTGAGCCAAGATCGTGCCACTGCACTCCAGCCTGGGCAACAGAGAGAGACTCTGTCTCAAACAAACAAACAAACAAACAAACAATAATCTAAATAAAAGGAAGAATTTTAAAAAGCAATGGTAGGAATCAAGAAGAAACTGTAATGGTTTTAAAAATTAAAATAAAAGATTCTTAATTTTAAACCAATACCTATAAAAAGGAAAAAATGAGAATCAGAAATCTAATCCCATGTGTTGGGAACCAACCTGCATAAAGCCTGGTGTAAAATATGTCTTTCATGGGTGGAGTCAGATATGCTGCAGAGTCTATCATTTGTGTAAGCCGACAAGGGTATACCTTACCAAGCGTCTCCCATGTGCCAGGACCAGGATTAAAAGCATGATGGTACAATTTGAAAATAATCTTAGCATAAGATTGTCCAGGACACTATGGAAGCATCCAGGGATGATCATGAAGACTTCTCCAGAGAGATGACATTTTAGTTGAGCACAGAGAGAATGGACCTGTCCTGGTGAGTGGATGCTGGCAGGACACAGGAAGGGGAGAAGTGCCCAGAGAGGCAGCAAGATGATGCAGGTGGAGCAAACAAACACCCAAAGGTATGAGTGATCTCATCTAAATAGCAACATCCCACTCAGAACACAGGGGAGGAAGTGATAGGATAGGGGCCAGACAACCAAGCAAAGCCATAGTCACCAAGAGGGCATGAACATTACAGGTAATAGAAATTATTAACATCAAAGACTGTCAACAAACTAGAAACCTGGTCAGATGGTGTGATGATAATGACCCAACAGTGTATCAATGGCTTAACAGACATTGCCTTCTATAATTCTCCAAATAACTCATCGCAGGGGAATAATGACTTCCATCTTATAGATGAGAGCTGGAGGTTTATGTGTGTGTCCCAAGTGATAAACAAAGCACCTAGCAGTTAGGAGTCAAACCAGGTTGCCTGACTTCAAAACAGATGTTTCCAACACTAGCATATAATAGAGTGGAAAAGTTAGTATCTTGGAAGAGTAACACAGTTTTATTTTGTTTTGTATTGTGATCCTCATATTTCCTTGTACCCAGTGTTCCTTTCCCTGCATTGAAGCAGCAGGTGGAACATTCAGTGTTCCCTGGCTTAAGAAAGAAATGACCCAGAGGATGCGGCCAGAACAGAAGATACAGTTTTGGGCTTTCTGTTCTTAAAGCCTAAACCCTCTAAACAAGAGAGTTAGAAGAAAGTGTAGTGAGGATGGACTATGCTTTGGGTTTTCTGAGACCACAAGAAACTTGCCTGAGCAGGGGCAAGGACAGAGGAGAAATAGAGAGATGTGGATCCCGTCCCCATCCCAGCCAGGAGTCCAGGGAGGGAGGGAGTTCCCCAAACAGGTTTAGACAACTCAAGAGAAGGCAGAATCTGTGGAGCCGCAAGCCTGTCCTCAAGCCCAAGCTCAGACTGGCGCAGGACCAGAAGAAATGCCTGTAGGGTAGATCTAGATATACCTCTACGGCAGCCTCATAGGGCCCCCCATGCCTCAGTGTGTTGTGAGAACAGCAGAAGGAGACTAGAAATGGTGTTTCCTTTACATTATAGTGGGCCAGGGAATGGCAGAATATTCTCCCTTCCAGAGGGTCAAAGGAGGACTGACTCAGGGTCAGATGCAAGAGAGGACAGAGCAATGGACAGATGTCTGAGGCTCTGTGGGGAATGTCAGCCTGCAGTCACGACACCACCACAAAACTCCCAGAGCTCAGATGCATCCCGAGAAAGCAACGCCCAAGTGGACTGAAATTATCTTTCCTCCACTTGAACCTAGCAGCAGCTTGAAATCAAAACTAGAGTCCCTTGTAGAAGAAAAAAAAAAAGTTACATTTCTGGTCACACCTGAGGTCTTGGACCTAAATTCATCTCTGCTGTGGTATGAATCTAGGAGTCTGCATGTGTGCTCAGAGCGGTGGTCTCCCGGGGGGCTTCCGCTTCCGCAGAAACTCTAACAAGCACTGCACGGTGCCACGCGAACATCTTTCTCGCCTGCTCTGTGAAGCAGATGGTTCCGCTGTGGGTGATACCCAGTGGTAACACACTTTATTTAGTCTGCCAGGTCCCTGAGAGTGTTCATTTCTGTTTGCTCAGAAGTGGTTTCCAGTGGCTTCTCTGGTTGGAACATTCCAACCCTTGCGGATTGCTGTGTTCAGAGTCAGGAAGGGTGGAGGCAGCTTCTCTCAGGAGGACTCTGGCCAGGGGTCAGCAAGCCTAGGTCCCCATCTGGGCCCTGCCATAATGAGTGCAGGGACCCTGACCAAGTCAACCTCTCTTTGCTTTGGTTTCCTGTCTTAAAATAGAAGAGATCATTTCTTCTCTGCTTAGTCATAGGAGTAAAGTGAGGGAAAAAAATGAGGTCAGGAGTGGAAAAGCTGGAATAGGGACCAGAGAGCAGCTTGACACCATCCCAGTGCCCTTCACTGCCTTTCATCTTGCCTTCTGCTGTCATAGATTTCAAGTTGCTTCTTGCTTTTTGGACTGTGAGCTCACCTCAGCTGTAATATAAGAAGACATAGTCCTTACACTGAAAGAGCTCTCCAACTTACAAATCACCTGCACAAAACCCTCCTAGGGCTTCCCATTATTCCCACAGCAAGTTCCAACCCCCCTCCAGGGTCTACACTGTGCCCCATGGGACTTGACTCTGCGCCTCTCTCCTGCTGTTCTGTGGCGGGCAGGCCTCTGCAAGCCTACCTGCAAGGGAGCTGAGAGGCCAAGGAAAGAGGCTGACAAACCAGTTGCTGGGAAGAAATCTCTGCTAAGGACTTACATACAAAACTGACGCCTTGAGGGCCGCCAAATGGTGAATACTTGGACCTGCCCTCCAGAAAACATTTTTTTTTTTTTTGAGACGGAGTCTTACTCTGTTGCCAGGCTGGAGCACAGTGGCGCAGTCTCGGCTCACTGCAACCTCCGCCTCCTGGGTTCAAGCGATTCTTCCCCCTCAGCCTCCCAAGTAGGTGGGACTACAGGTGCATGCCAAACACTCAGCTAATTTTTGTATTTTTAGTAGAGACGGGGTTTCACCACATTGGCCAGGATGGTCTCAATCTCTTGACCTCATGATCCACCCGCCTCGGCCTCCCAAAGTGCCGGGATTACAGGCGTGAGCCACCGCGCCCAGCCCAGAAAACATTCTTTATACAGCAAGACTTAAGGGTTAAACATGCAGCTGGTCACATCTTCAGACTTTCTTGCCACGACTCATGACCACTGGGGAACTTAGATAAGCATCTTTATGAAGGGTTATCTATACTACTGTCATTGTTTAAAGAGCTTACTGCAGAACACCTTGGTACATGGGAGTCAACCATCAGTCATCACGTGGTTTCTCTTCAAGATAGCGTCACTCCTACCATGCAATAGACGGTTTTCTGCACCAAACTCATCACCTGTGAGGCCACTTTGCCCACTCGGCTCCCCTACACCATTGTCCCTGCTTTAAAGCCTTCATGTTTGCTGTTCCCTCTGGCCAGGAAATTCTTCCCCGGGTCTCTCCACACTCACTCCCTCACTTTCTTCGGGTCTCTGAGCAACATCACCTCCTCAAACAGACATTCCCTGGCCAAAAATTATACCCCATCCATGACCTACTTTTGTTTTATTCTGCTTTTGTTATTTTGCATGCCTCTTAAATATATACCTCAGAGCATGTAATCTATCATCTTGTCTATTTGTAACTCAATAAGGGCAGAAATGGTCTGTTCCTTCCATCTATACATCTGAGCACCTAGAACAATGCTGAACGTATAGTAGACACTCAGTATAACGAAATGATGGAAAGGCACGTGAGAACACACAACACACACACATCCACGTGCACACACATGTGTATGTATATGCTGCTACTGCTAACAAGGACTGTTTTAAGGTTTAAATAAGATGATGTGTGTATGTCAGATGCTTAGCACGGGGCTGCTGTATTAGTTTCCTGTGGCTGCTATAGCCAATTACAACAAACTTGGTTTTAAACAACAGAAATGTATTTTCTTACAGTTCAAGAAATCTGAAATCAGTATCACTGGGCCAAAATGGATGTGTCTGCAGGGCTGTGCTCCCTCCAGAGGCTCTTGGGGAGGCTTCGTCCCTGGCTTCTTTTGGCTTCTGGTGGCTGCCATCATTCCTTGGCTCGGGGCCACAGTCCTTCAATTTTCAAGGCCAACGTCTTCAAATCCTGCTCTCTGCCTTTATGATCATAGCGCCTTCCCCTCTGTGTGTAAAATTTCCCTCTGCTTCCCTCTTGTAATGATATATGTGACCCCACTTAGCATTCACCCAGATTATCAAAGATAATCTCATCTCAACATCCTTAACTTAATCACATCTGCCAAGATCCTTTTTGCCCCCACAAAAGGTAAAACTCACAGGTTCCAGGAACTAAGACGTGGACATGTTTTGGGGCTAGCTAATCTAGCTGGCAAACAGTAAGTGTTCAAAAAATGTCACCTGATCATACTAGAAATTTTCCTCAGCTAGGCTTTTTTTTTTTTTTTTTTTTTTTTGAGACTAGGACTCACTCTGTAACCCAAGCTAGAGTGCAGTGGCTCAATCTCGGCTCGCTGCAACCGCTGCCCCCTGGGTTCAAGTGATTCTCATGCCTCAGCCTCCCGAGTAGCTGGAATTACAGGCGTGTGCCACCACACCCAGCTCATTTTTTTGTATTTTTAGTAGAAACAGGTTTTCACCGTGTTTTGCAGGCTGGTTTCAAACTCGTGACCTCAAATGATCCACCCACCTTGGCCTCCCAAAGTGCTGGGATGACAGGCATGAGCCACCACACCTGGCCCAGCTAGGCCATTTTAAAGCTCTGGAATCTAGATGAGATGAGATTTAGTATTAGAGAGTATATGCAACAGCGCATTGTATGAATTTTTACCTCTAAAATATGTTAAAAAAAAAATGATGATGTGTCTTACTAATATGTCTTAAAATCAAGGAAATGTCTTAAAATCAAGGAAATTGAGGAATTGTACCTATTATATTGTAGGGAGCAAGAGACAAAGATGCATCTTTCTCCCACCCTGCATACACCCTGCACACACACACACACACACACACACACACACACACAGAGTCATTAAGTTAGTTGCAAGGTTACAGAACAAATTAGTACATGGCAGAAATTTTTAAAGAAGGGTTGAACCTAAGGAGTCTGGAATTTGTCCTCATTGGTTGGCAGATCAGCTAACCAGAGCTCAAGGAACATGGGCTCTAAAGTCTAAAGATTGGAACAGAACAACCCTAAACTTTGGAAATTGAGATGTAAACAATAGCAAAGAGAAAAAATAAGAATTCATCAATCAATATTTATCTTGGATAGAAGGATGTGACCAAAATGGAACCTGAGCCAGCAAAGATCAGCCGGGGACAGGAAGGAGAATCAAAGAATGTCATGGTATCACTATGGCAACTAAGGAAGAGGATTCAGGACACGATCAGGTAAGATACCCTTAGTCTTTCTTGGGGTAGGTGTAAGTGAAAAGACCTGTATCCAAATCACGATGCATCAACACTTATCCTATTTTCTTTTTATGGCACCAAGTCACATCCTACATATAAAAATTGTGTTAGGTAAGCATTGACTACATACTTGTCTGGCACCTAACACAGAGCCTGGCACATCACAGGGGATTAAAAAAAAACAATGATTGTTGCAAAAATGGATGAAAGCCAAAGATTTAAATGAGGTGAGAATAGAAGGAACTGAAAGAAATACATGATTTCAGAGTTAAAAGACACGCTCTCCCTATGTCATCTGATACGGTTTGGCTGTGTCCACACCCAAATTTCATCTTGCATTATAGCTCCCATAATTCCCACTTGTTGTGGGAGGGACCCAGTGGGAGATAATTGATACATGGGGCCAGTTATTCCCATACTGTTCTCATGGTGGTGAATAAGTCTCACAAGATCTGATGATTTTATAAGGAGAAACCCCTTTTGCTTGGCTCTCATTTCTCTCTTGCCGGCCACGCCATGTTTGTGAGGCCTCCCCAGCCATGTGGAACTGTAAGTCCATTAAACCTCTTTTTCTTTATAAATTACCCAGTCTCGGGTATGTCTTTATCAGCAGTATGAAAAAGGACTGATACATTATCCCAATCAAGAGATCATCTAGATTCTTCTAGAATACACTGAGTGATAGAAAACTCAGTTCCTTCCAAGAAGTCAGTTCTATAATAATCCATGGAGATAAAATTTTTCTAACTCGTTACCTTAATTTTTCTGAAAAAATAAATGTGAGTAAGTCATTCCTCTGTTTTAAACTTCTCAGTAAGTCCCTTTGCCCTCTGAAGAAAGTCCAAACTCCTCCTGACCAGGGCTTCCGAGGTCTTGTAGAACTGCCCCTTGCTTGTTTTCTCAGTGAGACCTCTACCACACTCTCCAATCCAGCAAGTCACAAGTGGCTACCAGTGCCAAAAAGACCCTCCATTCTACTCCCCTGCTTGGCAAATGACAGCTCATCTTTCAGTTTTCAGCTTTAACATGGATCACATCCATATCTGACCATCCAGTCTACCTTCTACTCACCCACACACACACACACACCATACTCCGCCCTATCCTTCTCCTATATTTGAAACCCAGGCTTTACAAATAAACCCCTCCAGGCTGCAGGATGACTTTTTTGTTATAAATATTATTTTTAATTGAAAAATCATAATTGTATTACATTTGTGGCATACAACGTGCTGTTTTGATATAGATGTGCAATGTAGAATGATCAAACCTAAGAGAGTAAATTTCAAATGTATCACCACAAAAAATGTTAAGTAGGTGAAATGGATATTCAGAATGACTTTGAATTTCAGGAAACGTTGTGCAAATTTCTCTGCTTCATTGACTGCTGTCGTCTCTTTAACTTAGTCCTCCTTTTTCTTCCTCTGTTTTGTTAAAGGATAATGGACAAATAAAATTGTGTAAGTTTACGGTATACACCATGATGATTTGATATACATATATACTGTGAAATGATTATCACAATTAAGTTAGTTAACAAATGTATCACCTCCCTTAGTCACTGTTTTTCGTCGTCGTTGTTGTTGTTGTTGTTTATTTTTGCTTTTTGTTTTGTTTTTTTGAGAGTCTCACACCGTCGCCTGGGCTGGACTGCAGTGGTGCGATCTCAGCTCACTGCAACCTCTGCCTCCAAGGTTCAAGCTATTCTCCTGCCTCAGCCTCCCAAGTAGCTGGGATTACAGGCTCCCGCCACCACGCCCAGCTAATTTTTTTTTGTATTTTTAGTAGAGACGGGGTTTCACTGTGTTGGCCAGGCTGCTTGTGAATGCCTGACCTTGTGATCCACCGCCTTGGCCTCCCAAAGTGCTGGGATTGCAGGCGAGAGCCAGCGCCCGCCCAGCTACCATTTTTTGTTTGTTTCTTTTGTTTGTTTTTGGTTTCATTTTATGGTGAGAACATTTAAGATCCGCTCACAGTTTTCTTGTGGGATTTAAGTACTTTGAAGGCAAGTTGGAAAAGAGTAATGGCAACTGGTAGGCCACCAGGTGTCTCAGAAAAGTCAGACTTCCTCAGTTCCCCTCTTTACTCTGTAACCAGCTCTGTAAATCACATTCATTCACTTGGCTTCCAACTTCTCCCCTTTAGAAAACAAAGGGCTTTAACTACAGAATCTCTAAATATTCTTCCAGCTCTAACAATTCCTTGATGCTCTGAGCACATCCAACCGCTGAGCTGCTTGCCTTGCAGTGTATACTCATCCCTCCATGCCACTGAGGACTCATCAAATCTAAAGTCAACTGTACATTCTATATAATCAAGACCCCCTAAATGGAAAGACAGGCAAGTCATTGAGGGGAAAATACTGCCCTACTTTACTCAATAGTCTCTTCCTGGTATTACTTTTCAAAGCATGTGACCAGAAGCCATTTCTCTAGCCTAGCCATTTTCTTTGCCTCGGGGTTCAATGGAACAAAAGAATTTTCGTTAGGTTAACTAAGTTAGGGAAGGATTTGGATTCTAGACAGTTCTTACACACACACATGGATTCATTTGAAAGACTTTCCTATTGTTTTTGGAAGCTCTGAAACATTAAGCATATGCTCAGCTTTTTTTTAATAGTCTCATGAAAATGAGTCAGTTTATAGTGTGTTTTGAACTGGGTTTTACCTTCCCGTGGGCTTGTAGCTCTTGAGGTTGGTTAAAACCTACCTCCGAGGAGTTGAGTAACTTGAAGAACTCTGATATTGATTTCTAAAAACCAGAAGCCTGAGTTTCATATCCCGAGGCTGTTCTAATCCTGATTACTCAGCTGACCTTAGCACCGACTTCCTAAGCACAGTGCTGGCACTCAATTGCTTTGGTCAGTTAATGCTCCCTCTGTGCTAGGTACTACCCCAAAACTTAGTGGCTTCACACAATAACAGTAATTTGCTGCAGAATATGAGTATGGAGCAGGGTTCCACAACTCCTCTCTGTTCCATTTGGTATCAGCTGGAACAGCTTGAAGCCTGGGGCTGGAACCTTCTGAAAGCTCTTTTTTCTCACTTGTGTCCTGGACTTGGAAGTCTCAGACAGCTAAGAATGGAACAGCTGGCACTCCTCCCACATCCCTCCATCTTTCTATGTGGTCTTTCCTCATGCTCTCTCTTACTTGTGGCTTCAGGTCTTCCTACAGGTGGTATCAGGGCTACTGAGGTGCAAGGTGCATGTCCCAAGACAGAGTCCCAGGCAGAAGTTGTATTGCCTTTTATGACCTAGCCTCAAAAGCCACACAGAGTCAGCTCTGTCGTAGTCTGTTGGTCAAGAAGTCCCATATGTCCAGTAAAGTTCAAGGGAAGGAAACCTAATCTTTCAATGGAGGAGTGTCAAATCACATCACAGGACAAGCACATGGCATGGTATATGTAGGTGCTGTCGTCTTTGAAAAATACAACCTGACACACCTCAAACCTGTCAGGTAGATATCAATGCCCCTAATTACAGATAAAGAAAATGAGCTCAACAAAATATGCAGTGGCTTATCCCATGACCGTATGATGAATAAATGTCAGGGCTGGAATTTAAGGGGAGGGGGCCTGGAGAATGGAAAGTGTGGGGAGTAGAAGTGAGAAGATCCCCAGTCATCCCTGAGTTACTGCAAGAGAATGAGGCAGAAGAGGCAGTACACAGAAGCAGGGGCTCAGCTTGTGTCCCAACACGAGAGTAAGATCCACAGAGACAAGGACTACCTTGCCTGCCTTTTTCTACCAGCAGGGTTTAACACAGGCAGAGTGGTAAGGTAGGAAAAGCGTAGGTGTGGGAGTTTGTACAAAGTTGAGACTGTGTGATCTTGGTCAAGACTTAACCTCGCTGAGCTTCAATTTTCTTGTCTGTTAAATAGGGAGACTAGTACTCTTATAACAAGGTTTTCTAAAGAATCCAAGATGCTAGCTAGTGTGTGAAGTCCTTGCTATATAGTAGAAAATCAATTAATGGTCATTATCATTATTACACAGATATTTACAAAACTGAAATAAATCAGTAAGTTTTGGGAGTTGATGTCTTTGTTAATATTTGGTCAGCCTCAGGTGCAAGTTATGCTAGGACCTCTAATATTTGATAGAGAGACAAACAGAACTGGGTCTGAGAAGCAATGGCAGAAGGGAGCTAGTTTGCTAGCTCAGGATAGTTGAAGGAACCACCCATTACATGGTTATGGACATTGGAATTAGATGACTCTATTTGAGCTTGGTCAAATTGCTTACTCCTTCAAAGCATCAGTTTCCTTATCTGTAAAAATTAAATAATGGTATTATATACTAATATAAATTAGTATACAAATAATCAATAATAAAACACCTCACAAACTGCCTGTCATCCAGTGAAATTTCAATGACTATGAGTTCTTCCCCTGGCCCTTACCCCTTTACCTTAATATCTGAAGAACAGTGATTTACTCATAATATATTAAGTCTTCACATTCAATTAAGTTGTTAAGTTGAATTTATACCGTCCATTCCCATGGACTGATTGGGGTCATACAGCCATGTGTTCTAAAAAGTATTTATTGAGCACCAACTATGTTCCAGTCAGGGTGCTGGCTCCCAAAATACATCTGAGAGACTGAAACACAGTCCATTGCCCTTGAGGAGCTTACAGTGTGGACAGGAAGACCTTGGCAGGGACTGTCAGGGAAGACTTGCTGAATTACAGGATAGAAATAAGCCTTTCATTTGCTCCTTATCTTCTCTGCTAAAATCTCCTGTTAAATGTTAACTTTATCATCTCTGTGAACATGGACTCATGCATGTGAAGGCATTTCTCGTCCAGATCAGAGCTCCTGATGATTGTAGGCAACAGGCATTGTCTCTCTTCCTGGCCTCCCCTGGACCCCTTGGCCTTGCAGGACAGATATCTTGAGGCGGGTCCAGCTGAAAGGAGAAAGGTGACATAGATTGAGACCTGCTGCCAGGTCTCCTGCCTCCTCCTGATTTTCCCTACTTCTCTGTGATACTCTTCTCTCTGCTGTCTTCCGCTTTATAGGACAAACACTCCTGTGATTTTACTTCCTCCTCATACCAAAAGCTCCTCTCCATCAGACATATGTTCACCCTTCACACATGGGTTCCTCTGATCAGCATACAGCTCTGCAGGTCCGCTTTCATTATTCCCTCTTCACATTAGGCTCAGAGAGATTAGGTATCTTAAGGGGTTAAGCCAGTGAGTAGTATAGCTGGATTTAAAAGCAAGCTGCCTGATTCCAAGTTCACCTTGGTATTAATTCAGTTCTCTTCAACATATACCAAGCACAGCAAAATAGCAAAGAACAAGATATGGTTCCTGTTTCCCAAGGGCTCACAGACTAATGGGGATGTCAGGCATACCAGGAGAAATGTTAAATCTGAGTTAAATTAGATAATGTATGTCAAATGCTTGCTTCAGTGCCTGGCTCTCAGTGGAAGTCAACTCTTGTTCCTATGCATATAAGTACCAATGTAAAGGGAAGGGAACAATGCCAAGGAGCACAGACAAAACACAGG
The DNA here is from genome assembly GCF_030222135.1 of Aotus nancymaae. NCBI lineage: Eukaryota > Metazoa > Chordata > Mammalia > Primates > Aotidae > Aotus > Aotus nancymaae. Next base: position 78,959,250 of record NW_026988450.1, on the reverse strand, counting down.
CAGCCTAGTCTTGGATGCACCACGTGAGTTCTACATCCTGAGCTACTTGCACTTTAAACCTTACTGTGCTTAGCATAGAGCATCACTCTGGAGAGATCCCAGGGAAGACTGGAGCAGTTCCAGGAGAATGTCCCAGGGATAAGAGATTTTGAACTCTTATCACAGGAAGACTCCTGAAAGAATTAGGGATGTGTATGCTGAGGCAGAGAAGACTGAGCATCAACTAAGAATTTCATTTGCCTGCTTATAATGACTAGAAATAATACTATTTAAAAAAAAATCAGTGTTTAAAATTTTAATGGGAAAAGCCTGAAGGTGTGCGTAGCTGTTCCAGATATTACAAGCTCAAGTTCCTTCTATCTTTCTGCTCTGCCAACCTTGGCACTGGCTTCTATCCTCAAGGTTGCCTCATATGGCTGCTGTAGTTCCAGCTATCACTTCTCCATTATAGTCAGAAAATGGAAAGAAACCAGGAGGGATGAGGGGAAGGGGAAAGGATGAGCTATCGTCCCCTTTTAAGGAATTTTCTTGGAACTCTTGCCCAACAGCTTTTGTTTACAACTTTTTGGCCAGAATTTAAATTGCCCCAGCTAGCTAGGGAGATTGGGAGATGTGTTCTTCAATTAGGAGCATCAAACTCCTGAATAAAAATTGAGATCTGTTTTTAAGGCAGAAAGATAGAATAGGTTTGAGTAGGCAACAGGAGACTCTGCTGCTAGGAACATAGTGTTCATCTTAACCTACTTACAAGGGCTATCAAGAAGAAGAAGAGGAAGAGGAGGAGGAGGAAGAGGAGGAGGAGGATGAAGAGGAAGAAGAAGAATCATCATCATCATCATCATCATCCATGGAAGGAAAGAATTAGGAGGAGACAAGTTTCTGCTCAATCCAAGGAAGAGTTCACCAAACCAAGGCCTAGGGCTGCCTCATGCAATAGAGAGAATTCCCCTTTGGGAAGGGGAGTGTGGATACGCGTATGGGAGTGCTGTGGCAAGGATCTGGAACATCAAGAACAGAATTGGGCTTGAGGAATGTTAAGATTCTCTTTCTAGTTATGAAATGGAGATTTTTCCCTTGTGAAAAGATTTTTAGGCATCCTCCAGCCAGAAGAAGAGGTATTTCAGGAAAGCAGAGACATCCTTCCAAAGAGTCTCAATGTCCCATGTAGGCAATTGTACACTAAGTTTGTGAGTCTGAGCAACAGGCACACCAGGTGAATACTGTGTTTGTTTGTTAAGTTACATTAACATTTTAATGGTATGAAACTTATGGAAAAATTAGGAAATCCCAATAAGGGAAAATTTTTAAGTTAAAATCATCAAAATCTTTTCAGTGGGTGTCTGACAGTTTTAACAGAAAGAGAATGGTCTTTGGAGTCAAATACTCCTCAGCTCAGCTCCAACTTCCACCTCCTACCAGTTCACCATGCATGAAAAAGTTGTTTAACTTCTCTGAGCTGCATTTTCCTTATTTGTAAAAAGGTAATAATTGTAACTACCTTCAAAAGTCATTGTGGCAATTGAGTTTTTAAATGCATTTAAGAGGCATAACACATATGTATTTAATAAATAATAAATTACCAAAAATGTTTCCTTTCTTCTTTCCTGCTATCTATCCAAACCACTAGGAACATTTGGGAGTATTTTGTTACATGGGTTTAATACCAGATTTTTTTTTATTTTGCATTTTACTTAGCATATGTCATAATCACTTTTGTTTTAACAGGCTCTTCATAAACAATTTTCATGGCTATGTAATGCTCTGGTTAATAGATATATCATAACTAGTTGGATGTTGGGAATTAATATATTTCTCCCATATTTTTATATAGAAAAGAACATTTTGTGAATAAGACCCTTTCTTCATTTTGGATCATTCCTTTAGAATACATTTTCAGAAGAGAAATCATTCTACCAAAGAGTAAAAATAATTTAAAGCCTTTGATACATATTGCCAAATTCCTTTCCAATATTTCATTTTTATGCATGAGCTGGGTTCATAATTAAGTTTTTTTCTGTTATTCTTTTTAAATTGTGGGTCTCTTGAGGACAAAGCTGTATTTTTTCATCTTGTAACTCTGCCCCCTGTGACACTGCCTGACCATAGGGCGCATTTTATAAATATTTACTTAGTGAATAAAAATGATCGTGCCAGTTCACATTTTCATCAGTACAAGAATGCCTGTTTCACTACATCCTCATTATTATAACTGAATATACTGAGATGGGAGTGGGGGCCGATCCAGAGGACAAATTCCTAAATAGATGTCTTTCATGACCTTTCTAGAAATTTCTGGCCTATCCTAGAACTTATAAAGTCTGGAAGAACACAAGTTTCTGACTTCTTGTTTAATCCTAAGTTGTATGCACAGCTAGCAAAAGCACATAATTAAAACTAGTCTTTGGCTCTTAACAAAAGCAGTGAGCTTTCTGAAAAATGTTTATGTGTCTCTATTGCTATGTGATAAACCACCCCAAAACTTAGTCAGTTTGAACAATTTATTTGGTTTATAATTCTACAAGTCAGTATTTTTTTTTTTTTTTTTTTGTGATAGGGTCTCACTGTCTCCCCTGCTGGAGTACAATGGCGTGATCAGGGCTCACTGCAGCCTTAACCGCCTGGGTTCAAGCGATCCTCCCACTTCAGCCTCCTTAGTAGCTGGGACTACAGGTGTGTGCCACCATGCCCAGCTAATTTTTAGTAGAGACGAGATTTCACCATGTCGCCCAGGGTGGTCTCAAAATCCTGTGCTCAAGCCATCTGCCTCAGCCTCCCAAAGTGCTGGGATTACAGGTGTGAACCACTGTACCTACTCAAGCCAATAATATTTAATGTGGGTTCAGTCAGGCAATTCATCTGGTCTTGATCAAGCTTACTCATATCTGCAGATGCAGACAGCTCCTGGCTCAGGGGGAGGCTGGCTAACTGAGGAAGACTTGTCACCCTCCAGCAGGCTAGCCTAAGCCTGCTTACATGAAATCTGGAAGAATTCTAAAAATATAGTGGAGGCATGCGTGGCCTCTTGAAGCCTGGGCTCAGAATTGGCACACCATCACTTCTGTCGCATTTTATCAGCCAAACCATGTCACCAGGCCAGCCCAAATTCAAGGGCAAAGGGGTAAGACTCCACCTTTTAGATAGAGGAGCTACAAAGCCACATTGCATGGAGTGTGAATACAGAAAAGGAAGGAATAAAGAATGTAGCCCTTTTGCGATTGACCACAGTGCCAGTGACCACTTAGCAGAATGAATCTACTAAGTGGAATTACTTAATCTTGTTCATTGTAAACTTGAAGATGATTTATCCTCAATGTAGTACCTCAGAGATTTGAAAGATTTAAAAACTTAGTTACTGTGGCTAAGTTTTTGTGTGCCAGCACATTAGGCAGGTTGGGTGGGCAAAGGGCTCTCTCCTCAATTTTTAGATGGAAGATGAGTCTCAAAGAAGTTTACCTGACTGGGAAGCAGATAGAGTCAATCATTCACTCGGTAGCCATCTCCTGCTTTGTGTCCTAATCACAAAGGAAGTTTCTTTCAAGAATAAAAGCCCCAATGCCATTCATTTCTAAACCACACTGCATTATTCAGAAACAAGTTGTAAGGGTTGAGCTGGGGGGTAAAATTAGGATAGGTGTCATAGTCCATTTTCAGCTACCCTGGTTTTGGCAATACTGTTTCAAGTCAGACTCTGAGGCAACATTAATAGCCTGAATTTGTGCTGAGAGCTCACAGAATCCTCCAACAGGCTCGGCTGTGTTCACCATTACTTGTCACCTACGAGATTTGATTTCAGGAAGCAGAAAGGAGACGGTCCTACATCCTACCCACCAAATCCCGCTTGTGTGAAATTCCCTTAGTGGAACATCAAGCCATTCCTTCCACAGTGAGAAATCTGTTTGAAATTGTAAACCCTCAGGACATCAATTATTATCATAACAATTCTATAGTACATTATAGAATTAAATACAGACATGCAGGCCCAGTGTGATGGCACACACCTGTAATCCCAGCACTTTGAGAGGCTGAGACAGGGGGATTGCTTGAGGCCAGGAGTTCAAGACCAGCCTGGGCAACATAATGAGACCCCCATCTCTTTTAAAAATTTAAAAACTAGCAGGATATGGTTGCATATGCCTGTGGTCCCAGCTACTCAGGAAGCTGAGGCAGCAGGATCTTTAGTCCAGGACATTGTAGCTGCAGTGAGCTGTGATCACACCTCTGCACTCCAGCTTGGATGACAGAGTGAGACCCTGTCTCAAAAATGAATAAATAAATGCAGACATGTGTTGTTTAGCGATGGGAATACAGTCTGAGAAATGCATCATTGGGTGATTTTATCATTGTGTGAACATTATAGAGTGTACTTATACAAACCTAGATAGTAGAGCCTTCTATATATCTAGGCTATATAGTATAGATTATTGCTCATAGGCAACAAACCTGTAGAGCATGTTACTGTTCCAAATACCATAGCTAACTGTAACACAATGGCATGTGTGTATCTACACATATCTAATATAGAAAAGTTACACTAAAAACACAGTGCTACAATCCTATGGGACCACCATCATATATGCAGTCTGACATTGACAGAAATGTCATTATGCGGCTCATGACTGTATTTATGTATATAATATATATTCATATAAATAATATGTGTATCTTATATTACATATATATCTTTTCTATAACATTATAGAATGTATTTTACAATTATAAAACATGTAATTCTATAATATAATAACTTTTTTAATAGACAAAATATATGAAGCCCTGGACTTAAGGCAAAGAAGGACAATGATTCTTAAGAGACGGGAAACAAATGAGGAGAGGGCTACAATTGCCCCAGTTTCTGCTTTGCAAGTGTCCAGGCCATGGAGAGGGTTTTGTGCTTGATTGTCAATGTCTGTCCTGGGCTCAGAGAGGGTCAAAAATAGCCCCCAACCACATATTCCCCATTCCTGCACAATTGTTAAAATCTTTGGCTTTTCTGTACTCTGTTCTCCTATCTTCTTCCCCACAGTCTAAAATTTTCTCATTCTCTACCAGGTAGAGAAAATGTCACAGCAAAAGCACAGAAATTCTAACTTGCTGGACTTTTCGCTTTCTATTAATATTACTTTATCTTGGACAATACATAAAATGTTTTACATATACTGTATCAATTGTGCTTCACGATTGCCCATTACATCAGTTAGCACGCTTTCAACTCCAATTAACAGAAACACCCATTCAAAATGGCTTAAACACTAACGGGTCTTATTTTCTCTGCCATCAAAATGTCTACAATAAGGCACCTTCACAATTTGTTAATTCAGTTCCTCAAAAACATCATCCGGGACCTGAGATTGTCCCATCTTTCTCTTCTGCTGGTCAGCTTTGTACCTCATGGTTCAAGCTGGATGCCACATGTCCCCAGATACTACATGTGGACACCACAATGTCCCCTAGTGCAGCCACTGTTCCTCTGGCCTTTTCAAGATTTTTATGGCTAGGAAGTAGCAAAGCATCCTCTCTAATCCACATCCCCTGACTCTGAAGCCAGTGCTGATTTTACTATTCTAAGCAGACTGTCAGATGATCCTGCACTGGTTACGGTTAACGAACAAGGCGATTTGTTGACTCTTGTTCAGCAGGGAATTTAAAATAGTAATTACCAGGTTTGACTTCTCTCAAAGAGAAAGTTGAAATTTAGCTTTTACCTGCAGTTCTCTGCTGTGACTTTGGAGCAAATCTATTCAACCTCACATAGAAAACACTAATTGTATTGCATAGTTTGGGGATAAACTAATTATGTTATTGCTGCTGCAAATGCTAGAACACACCTAATTATAGGGTTTGAGGAATACATACTTTATCTATGACTATGACAGCCCAGAATGGCTGGGCAGGTTTTTGAGCTCACTGCCTCTGGCAAAGGAGACATAATCATCTTTGTTCAAGCTGGTAATTTATTCCAATGACAAAGTTATGTTCTTGTGCCCTGTTATAATGTAAAAAAAAAAAAGAGAGAGAGAGAGAGAGAAATTAAATGCCTATCAGGACCCAAGTGCTATAGCCAGCACTCGAGAGATTACACACATAATATAGCATAGTGGTCGAGAACACAGACCCTGGCACCTCATTGGCATTGGCTGGGTTTCAGTCCTAGCTCTGACCCTTATTAATTGTGTAATCATGCCCAAATTGTTTAACTTCTCTAGGTCTGACTTTTCTCTGTGAAATGGGGATACTGATTATGACATTATCTATCTGACAGAGTGTGTGAAGCACTTAAAACTATCTGTGGTATAGAGTAAGTACTAAGTATTACTATTTTACCTTGTTTCCTTATTTATTTGAGTGTTTCTAAAAATTCTGTAGAATGGATGAAATTGGGATACCAGAGCTATTTTGAGGATGATAGAAGACAATGTGTGAAATAATTAATGATTGCAAAAACCCATCCTCCATGAGGAGACAGAGGCCAAGAGAGTAAGTGACTTGCCAGGTTACCCCAACTGGCACTGGCCCTGCTGCTCCACAGAAACTCTTCCCTAGACACACTTTTCTTCCTTCCATTGCTTCTGGTCCAAGCTCATCATTCCTCTCTCCTTGGTGCCTGCAAATGGCGGCCTGCTACACTGAGAATCAAGTCCAGCTCAGGGCAATTTACAAAGGATCTGCCTATGGTACCTCTCTAACCTCATCTCCTGTTCCTCCTCCTCTCACTCACTCTAATCCAGAGGGTGGAGCCTTCTTTTTCTTATTTCCTCACGGTTAAGCTTATTCCCATCTTGGAACTTTTGCCTGAACTCATAGATGGCTCCTTCCTATTATTCAGAACTTGGTTACTTGTCACTCTTCCCAGATCCCTTCCCTTGTCACACACCCCAAAGTAGTCATTGGCCACTAGTTACTAGATCACTTTATTTTAATTCCCTGTCTAGCATATCATGCGATCACTCCTTTGTCATATTTCCTCATGGACATGTGAGACTCATGAGAACAGGGACTTTCTCCGGTTGTGTCCCAAGATGTCAGAATAGTCCTCAGCATATTGCAGGTATTTCACAAATATTAGCTGAATGGATGAACAGGATGTGAATATATGTTTTGCTTCCAACTCTAGTGCTCATTCTCCTATAAGTCATTTGCAGGGCTGCTGCTAATATGGGTAGCTCCATTGTGAGAATTTGAGAAAAGTACCCCCTCCAAATAGATGAATTGTGAAAAGGTGAAAATAGAAAAATTGTAAAATTTCTGAGTAGACCAGATAGAACATGGCCCTCACACTCTGTGGATCATGTAGAAAAGGTACCCATCTCTTGGGCTGATACAGCTTGCTCAATATCACCTGACCTGACCAGTGCCCACGTATAGTGTACAACCAGTGCAGAGAGGTGGGGGAGTGTGTTTGTGTGCCACATGTATGTGCGTGGTATGTATGCACACATCATTTTGAAAACGTTCCTGGTTGCTAAATTTTTAGACAGTACCAAGTGTAAAGCCACAAAACATGTCAAAACATCAGAGGCCAACATGCATTCTCTCTCTTACATATGAGGCCAGATGATAAGGAATTGATAGTGATATATGTTTATTCTCTGCTATGGTTCAGACCACATCTAAAACATTTTGTCAGCTCAGAGCACCCCATTTGAAAATAAACTGAAACACTTCTAAGTGAAGGCCCCCTAGAAGTGAATGACACCCCAAATTATGTCTGACTAGAGTAGTTGAAGCCTGGAGATGTTTAGCTTAGAAGAGTCCCAGGAAGACCTGACGGCCATCTACAAACCTTAAGTGCTAACACAAAAAGGATACAATACACCTATTCATTTATTCACCAACTCTCTATCAAATGTCTGTGATGTGTTCTCCATGTTGGAGTTACAGTAGCAAACAAAGTGAAACATAAAATCCCTGCCCTTGCAGCACCTACATTCTACATTCACTAGGTATGGGAGACACACAGCAAACAAGCAAATACCACACAATGAAATATACATCAAGCTCAGGCTCTGTGCAATTTATAAATTTATTATCTAATAATAAAATATTAGATAGTGGCAAGTGCCATGAAGAAAGCAAGTGGCTGGGAACACGAGTCAGAGGAAGCAGGTAGTTTAGTTGAGTGGTCAGAGAAGAGCCCTCAACAAGATAGCATTTGAGCTGAGACCCACATGAAGGGAAAGAGCTGAGTTTTGCTCTGGGGAAAAGCCATGTCAGGCAGATAGAACAGCAAGTGCAAAGGCTTAAGGCAAGAATGAGCTTGGCACATTCATGGAAAAAAACAAAAGGACAGTGCAGCTGAGACTCAGTGATGGCGGACTCAGGTAGGGGCTGGTGTCCCTTAAGTTTGGCAAAGGCTAGATCCCATACAGCCTGGAAGATCATCATAAAGAGTCTGGATTTTTTTCTAATTTGTTTAAGCGGAAGAGAAATATGATACAATTTACATCTCTAAAGATGACTTTGGTTGCTGGGGGAGAATGGATTATAGAGCAGCAAGAGTTCCCTGTGTTCTATGAATAGAACTAAGATCAAGGGAGAGAGCCACAGGAGACAGACTTTAGCCCAAGATAAGTGCTTTCTAAATTAATGAGCTCATTTAAAGGTGGTGAGTGTCCTCTACTGGAGGTATTCAACAGAAGCCTAGATGTTTCTTTCTGGGTGGAGGCTGTGATTGTTAATTTTATGCATCAACTTGACTAGGCCACAGGGTGCCCAGATATTTGACTAAATGTTATTCTGGGGTTATCTGTTAAAGTGTTTCTGATTGAGATTAATATTTCAATCAGCAGATGGAGAAAAGATTACCCTTCCCAATGTGGGTGGGCATCACCCAGTCCACTAAAGGCCAGACCAGAACTTCCATTACCAGCTCTCCTGGGTCTCCAGCTTGCCAACTGATAATCTTTGGACTTCCCCATATCATGGAGCCAATTTCTTGTAATAAATCTCTTCATTCATTACACATATGTACATATATCCTATTGGTTTTGTTTTTCTGGAGAAACAAAACAAATGCAGTAATACAGAGAGGAATGTTGCAATTAGATCTCTGGCATCAGAAGAGATCTTAACCTAAAACTCCTATAGAACTCTTCCAGTCCTAGAGGAGAAGATAGAGCCCAAAACTTTGGACTTTCTTTCCCTTCTGAAATGTGTGCTCAGGTGTTTTTTTTTTTCTTTCCTATTTGTTTCTTAAGTAAAAGAATAGCAATGCATGAACATGGTAAAATATTCAACCACATAGTTTTAAATGTAAAAGTAAAGACCTACCACCAACTCCTTTTACCCACAGGTAACTACTATTGACAATTTCTTATGTATCCTTCTAAAGAAATTATATGCTTGTGTCAACATATATACATGCATAGATCTTTTCATTTACACAATTACACTCTACATAGTTTCATGCCTTGCCTTTTTCACTTAATAATACGTAAGATGCTTCTTTTTTTTTTTTAACCCTTCTGTCCTTGAATTGTTTCAAAATACCGGACAGAGGTCTTCCTGTCTTAAGAGGGTCACACCAAGATAGGTTTTTTTTTCTTCAACTTATTTTAAGTTCAGGGGTACACGTGCAGGATGTACAGGTTTGCTACACAGGTAAATGTGTGCCATAGTGGTTTGCTGCACAGATCATCTCTTCACCTAGGTATTAAACCCAGCATCCATTAGCTATTCTTCCTGATTCTCCCCCTCCCCACATGCCTCTTACTACCAACAGGCCCCAGTGTGTGTTGTTACCCCTTGTGTGTCCACATGTACACATCAATCAGCTCCACTTATAAGTGAGAACATGAGGTGTTTGGTTTTCTCTTCCTGTGTTAGTTTGCTGAGGATAATGGCTTCCAGCTCCATCCATGTCCCTGCAAAGGACATGATCTCATTTCTTTTTATGACTGCATAGTATTCCATGATGTATATTTTCTTTATCCAGTCTATCATTGATGGGCATTTTGGTTGATTTCCTGTCTTTGCTGTTGTAAATAATGCTGCAATGAACATACATATGCATGTATCTTTATAATGGAATGATTTATATTCCTTTGGGTATATACTCAGTAATGGGATTGCTGGGTCAAATGGTATTTCTGCCTCTAGATCCTTGAGGCATCATCACACTGTCTTCTACAATGGTTGAGCTAATTTACATTCCCACCAACAGTGTAAAAGTATTTATTTGTCTCTACAACCTCACCAGCATCTATTATTTTTTGACTTTTTATTAATTGTCATTGTGACTGGTGTGAGATTCTATCTCATAGTTTTGATTTGCATTTCTCTAATGATTAGTGATGTTAAGCTTTTTTTCTTATGTTCATTGGCTACATGCATGCCTGCAGACCAACCCTGGGCAACATGGTGAAATCTCATCTCTCCCAAAAACACAAAAAATTATTCAGGCATGGTGCCACACACACCTGTGGTCCCAGCTACTTGGGAAGCTGAGGTGAGAGGATCACTTGAGCCTAGGAGGCAAAGGTTGCAGTAAGCTGAGGTCACACTACTACACTCCAGTCCAACCCGAAGTGGAGTGGAGTCTTACAGAGTAAGACCCCTATCTCAAAAAAAATAAAAATTAATGGAAGATGAGAAATGGCTTATGTGTATTGAAGCCCTATTTTGAGCCAGGTTCTGTGCCTTTGACATTGGTATCATGTCCTCTGACCAACCAACTCCATGCTGGACATTAGATCGTGAAAACACATTCCTTCTCTCCATGCTACTCTAATTGTTCCTTGTCCTCCTTTCCCCCTGCTATTTTTGTTTTTTCCTTTCCCTTTCTTTATTCTCAGAGGCTTGCTGAGTCCAGGTATGAGGTAAAAAAGATCTTGGCCCGTGTGTGGTATTGGTTAGACTGTGGAGTTTAGAGTCAGACATGGATTTGAATTCTGACTTGACTATGTACTAGTTGTGTGAACTTGGGCTTATGTGTCATTTAACCTAACTGCCGTAGGCAACTTTCAAATGGCTCCCAGTGATCGCTGCCTCCTGGTACTCTCACCCTTGCATAATCGCCTCCCTTTAATTATGGGCTAGACTTAGTGACGTGCTTTTCATGAATAGAATGTGGCAAAAATTGATGGGATGTCCCTTTTTTTCTTTTTTTTGAGAGAGAGAGTTTCACTCTTGTCACCCAGGTTGGAGTGCAATGGCACAATCTTGGCTCACTGCAACCTCCACCTCCCAAGTTCAAGCAATTCTCCTGCCTCAGCCTCCCAAGTAGCTGGAATTACAGGCACCCACCACCATACCCAGCTACATTTTGTATGTATTAGTAGAGATGGGGTTTCACCATGTTGGCCAGGCTGGTCTTGAACTCCTAACCTCAGGTGATCTGCCCTCCTCGGACTCCCAAAGTACTGGGATTACAGGCAAGAGCCACCACACCCAGCCGATGGGATGTCATTTCTGAGATTCCATTAAAGAACAGGACTTCTGTCTTTTCTGTGCCCTCCCTCTTTTCCTCTCCCTTGCTTGATCTGATGAAGCCAGCTTCCATGTTGTGAGCTGCCACATGGAGAGGTCCAAAGTCTGCAGTTCAACATCCTGGGAGGAACTGAATCTTGCTGACAACCATGTGAGTGAGCCTGGAAGCAGTTCCGACCCTCATGAGAGACCTCTCTTTTGCAGCGCATGAGAGACCCTGAGCCTGAGGGCCCAGCTAAGCCAGTCTCAGATTCTTGACCACAGAAATTTTGATACAGTGAATGTTTATTGTATTAAATCACCAAATAGGTAAGTGGTATTTGTTACACAGCAATAAATAACTAATATACTAAATGTTGCTTAGTTTGTAGGGGGAGGAAAAGAGGCAGAGCCTTCCAACCCAGGCTGGAGGGACCCCAACTCTTGGTTCAGTCTTTAGAAGGTCCTCATATCTACCTCCTCCTACCACATCCCTCCCAAATGGACAAGGGGGGGTGTGTGGCAAAGGGCCAAGGGAACATGCCTACTCTGTGCTCTGGGTACACAAGACTCCAGAGTTCTGTGTCCAGATGGACATGGTTTGGTTCCAGGACTGGAAGACTTTCTCTTCTGGGTAGAGCCTTCTACTTGTGTGCACATCCTTGAAGCCCACAGAGTGGCCCAAAGACAGCTGTTGTGAGTGGAGAATGGGCTACACCTGGAGATGTGTATTAGGGTACCCACCACTTGTTAGCTGGATTTTCAGCTATAAACATGGTTTGGTGCCTCCATTAGTACTCTTGTTCCCAGCCTCACAAATGTTAGAGGAGGCGCTGAGTGGAGATAATAATAACTGAGAACCGAATGGGATCATTTATTTGAAAGTACCTATCATAGAGTGTGACATCCAGTGAATGATCAATAAATTACAGTTCACTTCCTGCGTTTAGTGTCTCTGTGACCTACACAGAAATACAAAGACTCACTGGATTTGCCACATGGATCAGCATTCTTCCCAAAGAGTCCCTGGCTGACAGTTCTGGCCTTCAGGGGTGAAAGGTATTTCTAGCCTGTATCAAATTCACAGCTCTACTAAGGGAAGCACCCCTTGAAAACATACTTCTTACAGTATGGACCAGCTGGGGCTATTGTGACCCTGCCTCCGAGGACACTCTGTAATCTTGGCTACAGTGTTAGGATTTCTTCCTACCAGGAAGTAAGAAGAAGGAAGAAAATCCTGAGCTCCTTGGGAGATGAAAACATGCTGACTTATCTTCAAAGTGTTATTTAGTCAGCAAATCTTTTTGAGAAGATATAGCAGAAGGAATGAGAATTATCTCTTTCTGTGCTGTTAGTGTGAGAACAATCTAAGCTTGAGTATTGAACTTTCTTACTAGCTGTTGGGCAAGTTATGTGACTTCTGTATCCCTCAGCGTCTTCATCTGTAAAATGGGGGTTAAGAAATTTCTATCACATAGGGCCATGTGAGGAATAAAAGGGATAATCATGGATCATGCTTAGGACAGCTCAGACCCCTAACCTTAAAAGGGGGATTGAAAGCAGGATGGACTCTCAGGCTTGCTGTGTGAATGGCGTTAGGGTGTGCATGCTTAGTCTGGAACCTGCTATACAGAAGGGGCTTGTAGCGGGTTGAATGTGGGTCCCGCAAAATATATGTCCATCCGGAATGTATGAAGGTGTCACTAAGTGGAAATAAAGGTCTTTGTAGATGAAATTAAGTTAAAAATCTCAAGACGAGATCATGTTGATTAGGGGTAATTAGGGACCCTAAATCCAGTGATAAGTGTCCTTAGAAAGGAATAGAAAGGGATATGGCAAACACAGGAGAGCACTGGGAGAAGACAGAAGCAAAGATTGTCGCTATGCAGCCCCAAGCCAAGAAATGCCTGGAGCCACCAGCAACTGCAATATGCAGGAATTCTCTCCTACAACCTTTGGAGGAAGCGAAGCCCTGTGAACATCTGGATTTCAGACTTCTGGCCACTCAGCAGTATGAGAGAATAAATTCATTTTAAGCCACCATGTTTGGGACAATTTGTCACATTGACCCTAGGAAATTATTACAAGGCTTAATAAATGCACACTATTACCATTATCTGTTGCTTTTTTTTTCTTCCACTCCTCCAAGGTTGGGAAGCCGTCTGCCATCTATGGAGGGAGAACTGTGAAATGCCTGGGCTGGGACCCAAAAGGAAAAGGTCCATCTGGCTTAGCACAGGTCCCCACCCCTGCCCTGCCTCTGACCTGTCCCACCGGGCAGGGTTTCATTTTCGGGCTGCCTTCATTGCCAGGGTTTCTGAGGCTGACAGCACACCCTGAGCCAAGAGATTCCAAGCCTCAGTATGAAGGGAATAATTGTCAGCAAGCTCCCAGATTGTTTTGTCACATCCACTTTGCAATATGACAAGTAGGCGTCCAAAATATGCTCCAGGAGGGGGAGCAAGAAATTTTCCAAAAGCGTACGTGGCAGCCCGAGTCGCTGCTAAATCAAATGTCAGCTGAGTTCTTGGCTTCCCTCCCTACACCAAGCAGCAGTACTGTGTCCCTCAGGATGGGGAGTTCCGCTGGAGCACCACCAGGAAAAGAAAAGCCTGCTCTTGGTGGCAATGGAACCATCCACTTGGCGCCATTGGCTACTTTGGGATTTGTCTAAATGACATCATAATAATAGCTGCATTTCTAGAATCATAAAAATGACAACAATAAATCACTATTAGGTACCCTGCATGAGGCACTATATAAGGCACTTATGTTCTTTTTATCCATTCATCTTCATGACAATTCTCTGAAATAGCAATGATTATTATTATCTCTGTGTTAACAGAGAAGCAAACTGTGGAAGAAGGAGTTTAAATAATCTGCCTAATGTTTCATTTCTAGAGGAGGGACTAAAAAAGATTCCATTTCTAAGAAGTGGTAAAGGTTAGAATCCATGATTGAGGTGGTAGAGGTAAGAATCCAAGTGGTAGAGGTGAGAATCTCTCATGAGCTCCTCCCTAAAGCTGGGTGTGCTACACAGCCACTTTGCACAGTATACAGTTTGTTGGAATAAGAACCATGGTGCCCTCATTCCCATTGGGAGCTAAGGGCCGTCATACCAGAAAGGGACTGGCTATTCCAGATAGGAAGTGAGTAAGACTGTTAAAATGCAGAAAATATAGGTGGCATAAATAGAATAATTAAAGTAAAGCAGATTGAGTTTTCTTCCTCTCCCACCTCCTTTCCTGGAGCCTGGCAGTATAGATGCTAACGCAAGAGAAGGTCTTTTATCATATAACTCAGGAATAGGAAGGAGACTAACATTTTTTTTTAGCACAACAGGATACAAAAGAAACGCTAGCAATAGGTTGATATTTGTAGTTGAGAGACTTAATTAAGACCAGATTCTTCCAAAAGCCTCTTCCCTTCCCCTTTTTACTCTTAAGATCTTATTGCTGGTTTCCTACCCAGCATTCATTCCTCCCTTCTTCCTTCCAGACAAAACTCAGGTTTTGTTCTTTCTCTCCTACATCAAAATCAGTGGTGGTCGATCTCATTTCCAGCTCCAGGGATGGTCTTGATTGATCTAAGAGGAATTCTATTCTCTCTGCCAATGATTGGTTAAGGAATAGTGATCCCCCAATTCTGGCTAATGAAACATGAGTTTTCTTCTAGGATGGGTGGTAGCTTAGGGGCTTTTGCAAGAAGTGTCTTTCCTTTTCTTTTTTTTTTTTTTTTTTTTGAGACGGAGTTTCGCTCTTGTTACCCAGGCTGGAGTGCAATGGCGCGATCTCGGCTCAGTGCAACCTCCGCCTCCTGGGTTCAGGCAATTCTCCTGCCTCAGCCTCCTGAGTAGCTGGGATTACAGGCACGCTCCATCATGCCCAGCTAATTTTTTGTATTTGTAGTAGAGACTGGGTTTCACCATGTTGACCAGGATGGTCTCAATCTCTTGACCTCGTGATCCACCCGCCTCGGCCTCCCAAAGAAATGTCTTTCCTTCTAGGAAAGAACCACAGGAAAAAAGAAAGAGAGAAAAGGAGCCCTTCTTCCTCTAGATCTTTTCATGTTCAGATATGATGATCAGAACTGCAGCCACCATATTGTTACAAGCCTGCGAAAAAAGCCAGCTAAGAATGACAGAGCAAAGAGATAGAGAGAAACTGCTCCCAAATGCATTGTTGAATGGCTAATTCAACCAGCCTGGGATCTGCCTGCCCCCTGGAATTCCTGCTATATGAGATAATAATTCTCTATTGTTTAAGCCAGCTTGAGTCAGGGTTTTGTTTCTGCCACCAAAAGCCTCCTAACTAATGCAGGATTCAAAGCGCCCTCTCCTCCCCCACCTCCCCCATTCAGCAGTTGAACTGAACCTGAACATCACTGAGAATAACCAACAACCCATTGCAGAGTCTGAGCACAAGAGGAAGAGGGGAATGGGGTTGGGATGGAATACAAGAGGTTTAAAGGACCGAGGAGTTCATAGGAATGGAGACAGAGCAAAGGCATAAGAGACAGGGATTCTCTGTGCCACCTGCAGAGGGTAGAAACACAGAGTGTGCTCAGGAATCAAGGACTAAGGCTCCATAGCCGTGGGCAAGGTGAATACACTAGACCTGCCACTGCTGTATCCTCACCATCCTTGACTCTGAATGTGTTGGACCATTGTGTTTTAAATTTAAGTAAAAAACTGATTGAATAGTCTCCATGGTTCCAGATGGTGCTTCCCTGGCCAACAGTCACCATCCTTTTTCAGACTATATCACCCCTACTTCCTGAAATATGGTGAACTGCTAGGATTACAGATTGTTGATCCCAGTAGACTCTTAAAAGGCCAACTAACCTAACCTTTCCCTTTGTGAATGGGGCTCTAAGACCTAGAAAGGGGAGGTGAGTTCCCTGAGACAGTGCAGAGTACTTTGTGGCAAACCCAAAAAAGAAATGTAAGTCTCCTGTCTCCCAAGTCAGTTCACACTACACCACCATTTCCCCACAAGTGTACATCAAAAAACTGTCAATAGATTTTGACAGCCAGAACAGTTTTTAATGGTCAAATAAGCTTGGGAAGTACTGCATGAAGTATTAATAAATCATGTTAAAGGTTTTTCTACTAGCAGAAATTCCCATAGTTTTAGTTTTATTTTGTTTGTTTGTCAATAAATGCTCTGTGAATCTCTAAAACTGAAATACAGCATATATTCTTTCTCAATCTATTAGACTATGGAAACTTTCTCCCAGAGTACCTCATCAGAAGAGTGTTCTACAAATTACATTTGAACAAATGCACAACATTTGCCTCCATAAAAAGGGAATGAGGTCAGAACATAAAGAAAAGCAGAGTACAGGTAGAATTAAAAAATGGATAGATAAGTCATCAAATGGATGGATGGGTGGAAGGATGGATGGGTCGAAGAATGGATGGATGTGTGGGAAAATAGATCTATAAGTAGACAAATGAATGGATAGGTGAAGAATGGATAGATAAATAGTCAAATGGATAGAGGGGTAGAAGAGTGAATGGATGAATCGGTAGATGATTGGAGAAAGGCAACATAATTTGAGTCCCTGATATAGCAGACCTGTTACATGGCCAATATGTTTTTCCCCATAAGCTAGGTTGTGTTGTGTATTAGTCAGGTTTTTCTGTTGTTCTTGTGATAATACTGCATAACAAATGATTCCCAAATGTCAGTGGTAAATTTTGTGGTAAACAATGTATCACAAAATTGTTTATACTATACTCTCAGGAAAGCTGGGCCTGGCTGGCCCCCAGGATCAGGTTACATTCAGGTCTTCATTTGTCTTTGTGGCGGAACCAAGACTGAAGTAATCAATGCTATTTGGTATGTGCTCTCCTCATGGTGGTAAGAGGAAGTATCAAAGAGCTGGTAGACACTTTCCTCTAAAGGCCTCAGCTTGAAACTGTCATGTAGCTCTGTGACCTTTGGCAAATCACCAAGTCCCTGGTCTTCCACTTCTTCACCTGTCCACATTCCACTGGCCAAAACAAGTCTCATCGTCAAAGCCTGAACTCAGTGGGGGAAGAAAGCTACATTCTGTTCACAAGGAAGCCAAGAGCAGGGAAGTAAAGAAAAATAGTGGACAAATGCTTAAAATCCACCAGAAATTGGGTCTTCTATGACTTACAACCCAAAGAGACCTGAAAAATTCAATTATCTGGTTACTTTGGGGAATCCCTGCTTGGTAAAGTATCTCTAACTTTATAGCTGATCCCCGATTGGTAAAGTGCCTCTAAACACTTTATATCTAAACAAACTAGGCTGCTTTACTCACCTGGACTGTTCCTCACTTCTGAAACATTCCCTCTTTTCCACTCACGCTTACTTCTTCCTTCTTTTCAAATTACTTCATCTCAATTTCCCCATGTGTAATATGGAGGATAACACTACAGACATCTCATGGCTCTTGAGACGTTCAAATCAAATAATAATTAACTCCATCTTCTTGCTATGGACCAGGCATGGTTCATATACTTTACATAGTTAACACATTACTTACAACACTGTCAGTGGTTATGTGTCCTTTACAGAGGAGGAAATTGAGGTGTGAAGAAGGGAAGTGGCATGCCCAAGGCCACACAGCTGGTTAGTGACAGAGCTAGGATGCCACCTCAGGCCATCTGGCTCATGGTCTGTGTTGCTATACAGTCCTCTGTCACATCTCCAGGATGAGAAATGCATCTCTGTCAGCATGAGAAATGCAACACAGGGCAGATCCTTAGGAAATTGGCACATCCACCCTTTCACCTCAATGAAGACGACTACAGACACTGAAGCAACCGCCTGGGCTCTCAGCATGTGCCCGCGTGCTTCCTATATCTCCTTCAGGATGGAGCTTGGGCAAGTGTGGGGTGGCTCTGCCTCCTTCTAGCTCTGTGACCTTTGGCAAATCATCAGGTCCCTGGTCTTCCACTTCTTCACCTGTCCATGGGGCTGATAATACTCACCTCTAATATTTTATAGAACTCCTGTGAGGTCTGAAGAGATAATAAAGGCTCAAGTCCCTTGAAAATGTAAGTCCTCTGCAAATGCTAGGTTTGTTTTATAATATAAATGAGGCTGATCTTTTAAAGCAACATACCAGACCCAACCCTCCCAAGTGAGAGCTGGTCCTTCAGAGGCATTCTCCTCCTCCGCCACTGAGCCAGAGGCTTGTTCTAATTATGCTGCTTTTGCTCAAGGCATGTTTGGAATATTTCCTTGGAAATTACCATCCCAGCTAGTTTACAAGCCAAATGAGAGAATCAGTTTATTACCTCACAGACAGGCCTCCATTTCATTTCAGGGAGCCAAAAATGGTGTTTCTGATCTTGTTCTCTCATCTTATTCATAAGATGCCATTCTGAATGAATTATGTCTATTTTAAAAAAATCAAATCCACCCTCAGAGGAGGAAGATTTGCCTCATAGAGACTATCAAAGGAATTTGATGTGGGAATCTGAAAGCAATATCATTATTTCACAGTCATATTTCACACTCATCAAACTCAAATGACTGCTGTGCCCCATTGTACCAGCCAGGTCTGTGAGTAAGTGCTGAGCCCATCAGATATTGAGAGATCCATCCTGACAATAATCTCCAGACTGAAGAGCATCTTAGAAGTCATGTTATCTAGGCAGAGCGAGGTTGCTCATACCTGTAATCCCAGCACTTTGGGAGGCCGAGGCAGATGGAACACTTGAGGTCAGGAGTTCTAAACCAGCCTGGCCAACATGATGAAACCCCATCTCTACTAAAAATACAAAAAAATTAGCCAGGCAAGGTGGCAGGCAACTGTAATCCCAGCTACTTGGGAGGCTGAGGCAAGACAAGTGCTTGAACCTGGGAGGCGGAGGTTGCAGTGAGCCCAGATCAGGCCACTGCACTCCAGCCTGGGCAACAGAGCAAGAATCCATTTCAAAAAAAAAAAAAAAGAAGTCATGTTCTCTAAATCGTTCAATTCATTCATTCAATGCATTCATTCCTTCAAAAAGCCATTTGCTAAGTGCCCTCAACATACCCTCACTTTAATTAGGGAAGGAACAGGAAGACACACAGGTCTTAGAGAAGTGTGATGCCCACTCCACTGAAAGTCCATGATCACTGAGAGAGGCCAGGCTGGCCCAACCCCAGAAGCCATATTTGGGGACTTTTCTGGACAAGAGACTCTGGAGTGGGATCTAGAGGACCAGTTTGTTACTGAAGTGGAGAAGGGTCCAGGCATCTGGCAAGAAGGACATATGTGTATCCAGGCCCAAGATGTGGAAGGACGTCCTGCTTTTGTACAACAGCAAAACTGGGAAAGACATGCCAGTCCTCAGAGACCCAAGAATGAGTAGGTTTGGTGTCCACAGTGCAGACATGTATAACAAATGCTAAACCGCTTGACAATATGTCAAATTGAGAGTGGAGAGAAGAGGACTATTACCCATGTCTTAATTTCCACCTTCCCTAGAAGAGACTAACAAATGCATCTGTAGCTATTCCAAATGATCTGCAGGCTAAATAACTCATGCCCTGTTGTGTTTGCTCAGCCTCTAGGGCTTGAGTTTTTCTTACAACTGCCCACTTTCCTCATTCATGTTGCCTTCCTGGCTTCTGCTGGTACTGAATTGGCCACCTTGCTTTTACCTGGCTCACACCATTAAGTACGCCCTATTGAAGAAGTTCTTAAATTGAGGTCTACAGACTCCTTGTGGGATTCAAGAATTAAGGAAGGATCCATGAACTTGAAGGAGAACAAAAGTTATATATATATTTTACTAATCTCTAACTTAGATTTAGATTGTTCTTTATTCTTCAACGTAGGCAACAAACCACGGTAGTGTTAGCAATGTTTCCACCTGTGGGTTCATCACCAGAAGGAACAACTAATATTTCCATTTTTTATGAGGGTTGTTGCAGAATCTCAAAACAGTGTTTGCATCCATTGCTGCTTTGAAACTGCAATACATATTCAACCTACCACCAGATCTTATTATTTAACACCTCGACAAAACACATATATTTCTATATCATAAGTGAGATGAGGTTTTTTTTTACATTTTGATAATCATTTCTCAACAGAAGTGATTTCCTCTATAATGCTATATATTTCATTTTATGCATTTAACTTATTACTCTGAGAAGGGGTCAATGGCACAAAAAAAATCTTAATAATCCCCACTTAGATACTTCTGTGTGCTTTAAACACAAACGAGCACATTGAATTATTCCTATTGCTGCCATAATTAATTATAATTATTGCTGCTGGCTTTTATAGACGGAAAAAATTGAGTCACAGAAGATTAAGTGAACTACACAGTGCCACATAATCAGGAAGTGGCAGAGCAGGGAAGGGATCTCAACAGCCTGGCTCCTGAGGCCATGCCCTCAACCACTGGGCTTCCTTCTAGAATAACCTGGACAGGGCACAGGCCCAGAAACCCAGGGCCTCAATTTGGTCCTAGAGGTAACAGGAAGAGCAGGAGGAGAGAGAATTGCATCTGTGCTTTGGAAAGACAAGAGAATGGAGTAGAGGAGCTTGGAATGAAGTGTGGTTAGAAACCCAAAAGGCAGGGAAGTGGCCCAAACCAGAGCAGTAGCCAAGAGCGGAAGAGTGGTTAACAATTTTGGCAAATCTTTAGGCTATAGAATCAATGCACCTTGGTACCCAGAGAACGAAGTGGTCCCAACCAGATAACCAGGAAACTGAATAAGGTTATTTTCTCACCAACTCTGCTACCCTAAATCAGGAAAGGAAAACAATGATTCTGAGGCCAAACATAACCTATGGAGTAGGGGCAAAGAGCCAATTATTTAGAACATTTTAGTTGATTTGGATGGTCAGGGGTGAGCCACTGGATTCCCAACAATTTCTAATCCAGTTCCACACACTTTGGTGGGCCCAATAAGCACCAGATACAGTGAGAGGTCAAAGGAGAGACAAGGACTACACAATGTGGCCTGAAGGAGGTGCCCTGGGATTCTGTGCAAGCCAATTCTTCACTGTGTGGGACTACTCTGAGCATTGCAGGGCACTTAACAACCCTGAGCCCTGGGCGTCAAATGCCTTTAGTACTGCACTTCATCGCAGTGACAGCCAAAAAGTGCTCCCCCATATTTTCCAATGCCCCCACTGGGAAGCACTCCCACCCTGCTTGACAGTCTCTAGGCTACAGACAAAAGTAAGAATCAGAGGCGCCGCTGGATCTATCCACATAAGAGTCATTCCTGCAATCCTGTGGCAAAGTTCTGTTATTAATAATTCAGTCCCAACCACAGAGTCTTCCTTGGACGTGCTCTCTGTAATTCCGCTGTGCCTTTATTCATGCTGTTTCTGCCTCTGACCACACCCTCCTCCCGTGCTCATCAGCCAGGCAGACTCAGCATCTGGCATGCAGTTAGAACTCAATATCCATTAGCCATTATGCACACCTGCTCTGAGAAGCCAGCTCCACTTCCCTGGGGAAATAAGGCACACTTTCCATAACCACCGTGCTATACACTTACCTCCATTAAAACAGTGACCAAATGGTGTTGTGATCATTTATTTCTAAATAGAATGCACACTTTCTAATAGACACTCAGAAAAATGTGTTGCATGAATGAATAAATAATATCTTAATTTTCCCAGTGATCTACACTGTCAGCAACTCAAGCAGATCAGGTCAGATTTCAATTTTGCTGAAAAGAAAACTATAAATCTCCCTCTTCCCCCCAAAACTAACATTTATTGAATGTTTAATAAACATGATTTATTAAATAACATTTAATAATGTCCTGAAATGCACTCCCCTGACACTTTCTGATTGTGTGACGTTGTGTGTTTACTGTCATTTTAAATGCATTGTACCTCTTAAGAGGAAGTCTAAGAGGTTAGAGGGCTCTCCCAAGGTCAAGGCCACACAACCAGTTAGGGTAGAGCTGAACTGCACACAGAGGTCCTCTGCCTCGTGATCTGTGGGGCTCATCTGGACACAGCAACTAAATATGACACAAAGCAAATCCAAAATACTGTATACGTATTAGGATTTATACAGAGGGGAATATTAGGGTGGGAATTCTTTTAAAAAGGATTTCAGGATGATACCTTTAAAAGCATAAGTTCCCTTATAAATTAAAAATCTTCCGACTTACAACCATCAATTTTCTCACCCAGCTCTGCAGGAAGACAACAGTTGCATGAAGTGGGGCCACCTGCATTTCCAGGAACACAGACACCCGTCAGTGCCAGGAAGGTATTGAATATCCTCAGCCTGTAGGGGTTGCCATCAGATTCCCACTGGCCCCTGCGATTCCTCCTCTGGTGTGAGTGACAGTGTTCTTGGTTCTACTTGCCAGGAGCTCACCTAGAAGAGAACCCAGCACTGAGAGAGACCACAGGGCGTGCTTGGCTCCAAAAGATACCGGCTTTGGGCTGAGATTGGGGGCTGCATTTTGCATTTGCCTCAACGCCTGGGTGGTCTTCAGGGCTGGTGCCAAAGAGCACACATTGGAGCAATTTAGCATACCACAGAAGTGGGTGAGAGCGGCGGTTGAAGTGGGCTTGGAGACAGGCTCCACACCCCACCCTGCTGACTGCCTCTTGCCACCCACAGAATAAAAAGGTGCTTCTGGTCCCTGCACAGTGTCTTGCAAAGGCTGTTTTCCATGCTGGACGATCAATTGCCAGGCACGACTCTCCCTCAGCCTCAATTTACTCAGATATGAAAATAAGTGTGAGAATGTCTACCACTTAGGCTTAATGTGAGGACAAGATGGTGCCTGGTTTAGTTGCTTAGAGCAGTGAATTCAGTGGTAGAGAGAGGAAACCTTTGGTTATTGACAAGACTGAGAGGGTGCGCAATTCAGTTCAGCAACTATTTGTTAACAGCTGCACCATTCCAGTTCCTTCTGCAGATATAGAGATGGAAAAGATAAAGCACCAGCTGTCATAACTCTGATATGAGGCCTGGTTTTCATTTTCTTTTAAGATGGAATGACAGAGAAGGCAATTGCAATGTGAAAAGAGTGCAAGTGACCTGGTGAGAGGGACAGAGGTTGAAGGGCTGAACCACAAGAGGCCTCCACTCCAGAGGCCTGGGTCCTGGGTCAGATTAAGCTTGACATCACCTTTTAGTAAGAACACCATGTAATGAGGGTCTGCCATGTGCCAGCCCCATGCTAAGCACATCAAATACATCATCAGATTATCTTCAAAGCGATCTTTGAATGAATGATGATCTTCAACTCTGCAAAGGAAGCATCATTAACCTTTCAGAGGCAAGGAAGCAGTACTGTGTACTGGCTAAGGATGTGAGCTTCAGAACTGAGCAACTGTGTGACTCCTGCAAGTGGTTTACCCTGAGCCTCAGTTTCTTCACCTGTAAAATGAAAACCATGCATAGCTCCCTCCTGGGTTTACTTAGGAATGTTAAAAGCAATATACATTTAACTGCTTAGCACAGTATCTGGAAAATCCTCTGTGGTTTCTATGAAATGGTAGCCTCAAGATAATTTATACTGTGTTCAAAATACCATGGGTGCTTAACAAATGTTAGCTTTCTGACTTCATCTACCCCTCCTGCCCATCAGCCACACCTGAGCTCTGCATTCCTAGTACTTAGCACAGAGTAACACTCCAGTGCACTGGCTGGAGATGTGAAATGGTATTATAGAATGAGGATGGCAAGC
The DNA here is from genome assembly GCF_030222135.1 of Aotus nancymaae. Classification (NCBI taxonomy): domain Eukaryota; kingdom Metazoa; phylum Chordata; class Mammalia; order Primates; family Aotidae; genus Aotus; species Aotus nancymaae. The sequence goes on along the minus strand of NW_026988450.1, from coordinate 78,935,194 downwards.
CAGAACGTTTTCTCCAGATCTGTGATTCTATTATTGTTTTATGCTGTAATATCTTTTGAGAATATAAGCATACCCCTCCCCCTAACACACTCACACACACACCCCATTAACATTAACATCTGAACAATATGTGAGTTCCAGGAGAGAGATCCATTTTTAAGATACATTCGAGTCTGATACCCCTTGGCAACAGTGTAATTACTTGCCAGCACTGTCTTTGAGAGCCAAGCCCTGACAGCTGGAGTTGATGGTCTCCAGGCCACCCCAGTGGGCCCCACACCTCCAGCTCCTTCACCTGATGGTGACCCAGTGATTCGGGCCCTGCCGTCTCTGGCTGGGTTTTGCTGTTTTCCCTGCCAGAGCACCAACGCTCCAGGAGTCAAAAGGATAACAGAAAGAACTCTAACCTGAGCAAGAGGTTTTTTTAATGGACTTATGATTTCATATGGCAGCCACACGAAGGCTCAGACAGAAATAGTTACTGCAAACTATTTTCCTTCGAAGCTCCTCCTTCCAAGGAGATGCTTATCGTCATTGAGACTGCTTATTTGGGAAGAGCTCACTGTCAGCACAGGGTCGGGCCAGGTCAGGCAGGGAAGTGGATTCCAGGGGACCAGGGCTATAGCTATTACCAACAGCTGTCAGAGCTGCAAATATGGAACATCTCAGAGCCAACCTCCATCCACACATACACGAAACCCAAAGCGGGGAGAACATTCCCTCTCTGGAAAGAGAGGAGGTGTCGTTTTTCTTCTTTTCCTTCTATTTATTTCCCTCTTTCAGAGACAAATTTACTGTCCTGCAGGTCTGGAACTAACAGATTAATGCTGCTTACAGACAATGGGTTTATTTTCTCTCACATACTGAAATAGGACCTCGTCTCAATATGGCACATTGAGTTTTGTTTTGTCTTTACGTTGCCCAGGCTGGAGTGCAGTAACTACCCACAGGTGCGATCATAATGCACTAGCAGCCTTTAGCTCTAGATTCAAGCAGTCCTCATGCCTCAGCCTCCTTGTTGAGTAGATGAGACAGCAAGTATGGGCCACCATGCCAGGCCTACCTTGAGTTTTAATTCAATTAAATTCAACAAGCATGTGCTGAAGGCCAACAACAGGCCAGGTACCCTTGCTAGAGGCTTGGGAAGCAGAGATGTATCCTCATCTCACTTAGCCTGCATTCTTTCTAAGTATCCTTACTAGCATACCTTACACGGGGCCCTGCCCTCTAGAAGGGCCACTCACTAACTCATATTGTCACCAAACTCCTTCTCCAGTATCTTGCATTTTCTTAAAGATTTCATTTACCCTGTTATCTTCTCTTGGGTTCAGACAATCATCTTCAACACTTCACTTTCCTTTAGCAACAGGCTCAGACAATTGTAACTACTAAGTGATCCAAAATTCCATCCCTCTTCATTGGGTCCTTATTGCTAATTGCTATGACCTGTTCAACATTTTTGGTTTCTGCCAAGACTCACGCTAGACCCTCCTTACTGGACTCCTTTACCTTTAGTTCCTCTACTTCCAAATTCCCTTTACTCTGTATCCAGAACCACCTATCTCTAACATAGTCTGAGCATATCTCAATCCAGCCTTAGCACATTTGACTGGTACCCACTTTCTCTAACATGAAATTTTCACTCTATTTTACAAAGTGCACAAAGCCTGTCATGGCTCAGACTGCTATTGCAATATACCATACACTAAGAGACTTAAGCAACACAAATTTATTTCTCATAGTTTTGGAGGCAGGGAAGTCCAACAGCAAGATTATGGCCAACTTGGTTTCTGGAGAGGGCCCCCTTGCTGGTTTGCAGAAGGCTTCACACGACCTCTCCTCAGTGGCTGTGCATGGAGAGTTAGAGCAAACTCTCTCTTCCTCTTCTTTATATGGCCCCTGAGCACTTGGACTACGATCCCACCCTAATGACCTCATTTAACCTTAATTACCTTTTAAAAGCCCTATCTCCAAACACAACCACATTGGGGATTGGGGCTTCAGCATATGAATTTGGCAGGAAGACACAGTTCAGTCCATAGCAAGGTCCTTCTCAAACTGGGTTCAATTTGTCTCTACCCTTGTCTCCAATTACTCCTCCATCCCACACTCCTGCTGAGCCTCACCACAAGGAACCACTTGAAGGTGTCCCAATACTGTAGCTGACACAGGTCTCTGGCATCTGTTGTTCGATAACCAGAGTAAGGTGGGCACCACTGTTCTGCCACAGCGGGCCATTTTCAAGCAAATGCCTGGTTACACCTTGATCGTATTACCCGCATGTCAGCATCTCTGTTCAAGGTGACCATGTACTTCCTGCTGAGATGGGAGGTGGAGGCTTATATATGGCAGGGGTGTTGGAAGGAGGTGCCTGGCCTTAAGAGCTGGGCTTGTGGAAGAGGGCTGAGCAGAGACTCAGGGCACAGAGGAACATTACTGAACACTGGCAATGGGATGGTCATTGCCTACTGGGAGTCCCCACAGGACATAAAGTGAAGAGCAGTTCCACACTTCCCAGCCTCCCACACATCCAGACTCTGAGCATGATTTGATTTGGCTGTGTCCCCACTCAAATCTCATCTTGAATTGTAGTTCCCACAATCCCCATGTGTCATGGGAAGGACCCAGTGGGAGATAATTTAATCACAGGAGGCAGTTACCCTCATGCTAGTCTCATGATAGTGAGTGAGTTCTCACAAGAGCTGATGGTTTTATAAGGAGCTTTTCTGTTTTGCTGGGCACATCTTGCTGCCACCATGTGAAGAAAAACGCCTTTGCTTCTCCTTCTGCCTTAATTGTACGTTTCCTGAGGTTTCCCCAGCCCTGCAAAACTGTGAGTCAATTAAACATCTTTCCTCTATAAATTACCCAGTCTTGGGTGTGTCTTTATTAGCAGGGTGAAAATGGATTACTACAGAGTGTCAATGCTGCTTGCTCAGGTGAAGACCCATGGTTTCTCATCTTGCATTCTGTCTAATTCTGCCCTTGTCCTTCTTGTGTGGCAGACTATAGAATGCTCTGGGAAATCTCTTTTCCCACAGTGCCAGTGTTCTAGCTGGGCACATGACTGCCCAAATAAGTCATCATTTCCCAGCATCCCTTGCAGCTAATTGAAGCCATGTGATTCATTCCTGACCCATGACATGGGGCCAGAAGTAGTGTGCTCTTAAAAAGAATACACGTGGATTCCCCTGGTCCTTTTCTCCTCTCCTGCTGGCTGGAGATGGTGACAGCTAGAGGGATCACCTTGGACCCAGAGGGAGAAATTGTACTTGAGAATGTAAAGCTGCCCTGCCCTCAGGACCTCCCACCTCTGCAGTGTTATATGGGAGAGAAATAAGCATGTCCCCACCTAACTCACTGTATTTGGTGGCCTCTGTTAGATCACTGTAGCCTATATCCTTACTAACAAACCTCAGCCCATAGTGTCTTTGTATCTAAACCCTTGCAATAGAAAAATTGCTTCATTTTCTCCTCTCCCCCACCACCCACCAAGTATATTTCCCCAAAATGGCACCTCTTAATTATTTTTACATTCATAGTTTTATGATTGGGATGTTCACAAACATTCTACCATTGTCTCTCTTGAGCCCATATTAAAACTTGTGTGTTTCCTCCATCTTTAACCTGGCACAGACACATAACTTGCTTTGGCCAATGGAACATGAACAGAAGTGGTGTGTGTTCATTCTGGGGTCGTGCCATCATGGCCAGTCCAAGTACTACAGCCTCTCTCCCTGCTATGGTGATCATGCAGCTCACATTTGAGGTGGAACCTCCACCCACCTGAATCCCAAATAAAAAGACATGAAGCAGTACCCCTAGCCAAGGAGCCAAGGACATGTAGCACAAACAAGAAAGAAATCTTTGTTATTACAAGCCACAGATATTTGGAGGTTGTTCGTTTCTGCAGCATAACCTAACCAAGTCCCAACTGATACTGAGGTCAACCAGACTATGATGAAAACAAAGCCTTAGAGGAAACATTGTGAAATACACAAGTGAGACATGAATGATGACAATGTAAGGCACTGATAAGGTCATTCAAGGGTAATGTCTGTTTTAAGTATTTTCTTCCCCACCACTGGACCCAAGCTTCCCCACTTTGGCTCTGCCTCCAAATGAAAGAACCTGGTTTCCATGGCATTTCAAGGTAGAAGAGGAGGAGTTGTGTGGCCCTGCCAGGGGTGGGGAAACAAAAATGAGAGGAAATGTTTACCACTGACATTGTTTAGAATTGCTCACACATGATAATAAAAAAAACAGAGCAATCTTTAGTCAGTTTAATTTTTTGAAATTGTCAGTCACCTTTCATCACCTCACATAAGCACATCACTGGCTTGGTTTCATCTCTGGGTACCTGTGTATGAATCAGGGATTGCTGGAGAGCTAGACTCTGGGATGAAGAACTCACCACTTAATCCTGAAATATTACCTACTACATGGATGCTGTTTTTTCTACCACGATGGTTTCTGTCACTTTCTTTGACTGATGAAGTTCTTCATGGTTCAAGACCAAGTTCATGTTATCTCCTATGTAAATCTTTCCACAATACTCCCAGGCAGATTGAGTTGTTACTGCTCCTGTGATTCCAGGACATACTATGCATACCACTGTTATAAAGTGGCAGTTGTTCATTTATACGCCTTTCTCTTCCATCACATAATGAGTTCTTCGAAGGCCAGGTGTGTGTCTGCTTTCTTTTTTGTCCCTACACTAAGCATGATGACTGTTATAAAGTTGGTGTTCCATGCGTATTTGTGTTGACTTTGCAAGTACTTCTCTATTTCCTACCATATGTCAGCCACTAGAGAAGGCCCTGTGGATACAAAGACACCCAGTCCACTGAGTGTGAAAGGCATTTTGTGACCCATCTGTGTCCCTCATTCAGAAACATTACTCTTTTTCTTTCCTGCCTGGGAAAGATGAAAGTCATCCTTCCACTTGTAAACTATATCATGCATTAGAATGCAGTCCGCTTCATGGCCTAAATTATGTATTTTCCTCAAGGTTGTTACGGGGTCACTGAAGAATGTCTACTAGTCAAAAATTTATTTTGAATGTAGAGGAGGTCATTCCACCTTGGCAATAATTGTTTCTTTCCAGCCACTGGGTTCCCCAAAGGCCGAACCTCCCATGCTTCATCAGCATCTGTTTTTGTTTCCAACTTCTGACTGTCACAAGAAATGACCCAGACATCTCGGAGGGTTAGTGAGTTTTTATTTTTACTACCGGTCTGTTGCAATATTTGGCAAACAGAGGGAGAAGTATTATATTATGTGATTTTAATATTATAATAACTAATACTTTGTATCTTGCACAGAATGCTTAGATGTATCAGACAAGCCTTTTGCATACATTTGCCTATTTTTCACAACAACTCGATGATATGATTACTATGATTATCTCCATTTTACAGATAAGTTAACTGATGCATGAAGATTGAGCAATTTGTCCAACTAGTAAATGCTAGATTCAGAACCTGTTTCAGACATGTGTGCCTTCAAAGCCAGATCCACATTCCTACATTGTGCAACTGGCATGAACCAGCTCATAGCTTGAGAGAGCTGATTGTACACATCTGTTCCCAGTTCCACATCCACTGACATCATGATGGTAACTTGAAATTGACTATGGCAGGAATATTTACACCACAGAAATTGGCAAGCAGTACAAATCAGGGCCTCTTTTCTTTTGGAGACACAGTTTTTAAACATTTAACAGCATACCAATAGATAGGTGTGGGTTTCTGGCTTGGAGGAGGGAAAAATAAGAAAGAGAAGGAAAGGCAGAGGAGTTTGTTTTTCCTAAGGCTTTGATTTTATTGACCCACTTGACAGAGAAACAATCCTAGAATATGAGTCAGCTCAGAAAGAGAGTTTACAAAGAAGTTGAAAATAATCTAAATTTCACCGATTTGAACACTCTATGACTCCAAAACCTGAAGTCTTTTCATCCACATCAAGAGCCAACTGTGTGCCAGGCCCTGTTCTTGGGAGCTTACATCTGGGGGCTGAAATCTTTATGCAGAAGTTTCACTCTCCCAGTTGGAATTGCAGAACTTGCTAGTGAGTCTATGATTGGGACTCGCAGGCAATGTCTGGGGAAGGAAAACAAGCAGAAGGCAATCTGGGGTTATCCAGTTCTGCGGAACCTTCTTCCCTCATGGTTTTCTTCCTGGCTAGCCTATATACATGGAGCTCAGGAACACTCGTGAGGTATATTCCTTCAATCAATACCAAAATCTGGGTCAGGCCTCACTTTCTGTCACCAGCCCCACAGGCACAGCCTTTACTCCTTCCCTTCTCAGTAAAAACAGACAGCCAGACAATCCCCTAGTCAGATTCATTTATTTACTGAGGGCCTGTCTCATTCAGGGCCCTGAAATAGGCATTGAGGATACCAAGATGCATTAGGCAGAACCTGGCTTCTAGGAGTTCACAGTCCAGTGGGAGAGAAAGACAGACAAGGAGACAATAACAATAGAAAATGCAGAAAGGATGCCTGCCCTTTGTTCCAGAAGATGCTGCTTTATCTTCCAAGGCTGTTTTATATTAAAACATCCTTGAAAAGATAGTCCAGAATAAAAGCCATATGTGCCTTTGCTTGCAAGACATACAGAAACACAAAAGACCTATGGAGACTTGTTTTCCAGCAAACTGTTAGAAGTTGCAGTCTTTGCCATATGATTGCATATTCACTTCACAGCATTTTAGAAGAAAGGGAGTATGTATCACTTTTTCATTGTTTATGAGATTGGCATTCCATGTATTAAGTTGCTTGTCTTATAAATATCTTTCTGGTATTGACTGTATCCTCTACATTTTGTCTTTCAGTTTTTAAATAAATCAGCAGGGTTTATTTCAGCTTCCCTTTTCCTGTTCATTTTGAGATGCCTGTTTCAACATTTATTCCCCAAAGCTTTCCAGTGACTAATCCCAGTAAAGACAGCAGTGGCTCAATAGCTTTATAATTGGAATGTTCCTTCGAAAATTACAACAATCTCTTGCTACGTATTTGGAAATAAAATTTAAGCCATATAAATATAATTTTTCATATTAGTAACAGTACATAATGCACTTTTGTCACTGTGTACATAAGATAAAAGGAAATTGGGTGTTTTTCAAAGTAAATGTGTCGTTCTGACTGTAAATTCAAAAACTCATATCATACTTGTGAGCAGAGAGACATAATTGGAAGACATTAATATTTTTCAAACATGCCAAAATTTTATAACAGTACGTGTCTGGATTGAAAATTGAGAATTGAATTGAAAATGTATTTTATACATTTAGAAAATAATCCCAGATAAGAGCAAGGTTGCTTAGATTGTTATGAGAATTTGAACTTTGAGGCATTGATAGATGACTGCAATCTCAGATCAGCTCCAACTTCCAATTCAGCTCTCTTTTGTTTTGGCCACAGTGTAGAGAAAAGAGAGGAAGTTTCACTCTTGTTGTCCAGGCTGGAGTGCAGTGGCGCAATCTCAGCTCACTTCAAACTGGGTTTTCCAGGTTCAAGAGATTCTCCTGTCTCAGCCTCCCAAGTAGCTGGGATCACAGGCATCCACCACCACACCCAGCCAATTTTGAATTTTTAGTAGAGATGGGGTTTCACTATGTTGGATAGGCTGGTCTTGAACTCCTGACTTCAGGTGATCCAACCATCTCGGCCTCCCAAAGTGCTGAGATTACAGGCATGAGTCACCATGCCCAGCCCCAGAGAAAATCTTGATGTGTATAAAAAATTAGATTGAGAATAGCAATTTTTTTTTTTTTTTTTTTTTTTTTTTTTTGAGATGGAGTTTCGCTCTTGTTACCCAGGCTGAAGTGCAATGGCGCGATCTCGGCTCAGTGCAACCTCCGCCTCCTGGGTTCAGGCAATTCTCCTGCCTCAGCCTCCTGAGTAGCTGGGATTACAGGCACGTGCCGCCATGCCCAGCTAATTTTTTGTATTTTTAGTAGAGACGGGGTTTCACCATGTTGACCAGGATGGTCTCAATCTCTTGACCTCGTGATCCACCCGCCTCAGCCTCCCAAAGTGCTGGGATTACAGGCGTGAGCCACCGCGCCCGGCCCTGAGAATAGCAATTTAAAAACCAGATCTTGCATTTCAGTGTTCTTCTTTCCCTTCTGAAATTTCAAGTCTTCTATTATAATTTCCTTTCTGTTCACAGAACTTCCTTTACCCATTCTTTGAAAGAAGATGTGCTGGCAACAAATTCTCAGTTTTCTTTCATCTGAGAATGTCTTTATTTCCCTTTCATTCCTAAAGAATAGTCTCACTCAACAGAATTTGCAATTGACAGTTCTTTTCTTTCAGTATTTCAAAATCATTGTGCTACTTCCATCTGGCTTACCTGGTTCCAGGTGAGACATCCTGTTATTCCAGTGGTTTTTCCAATGTAAACAATTGGTCATTTCTCTCCAGCTGTTTTCAAGATTTTTTCTTTTTTTTTTTTTTTTTTAATCAGATTTTGAAAGTTTAATCTACATTGTTTCTTGAATTTCTTTGACTTAATCCTACTTGGGGCATTTTTAGGTTCCAGTTTATGTATTTCACCCAATTTAAGAAGCTTTCAGCTATTATTTTGTTGAACACCTTTTTTAGTTCCACTCTCTCATTCTTCTCCTCCTAAGACTCTGGTGATACAAATTTAACACTTTTGTTATTGTCTCACAAGCTCTGTTCTTTTTTTTAATCTATGGTTTGTGTTGTTGGGTAAATTCTACTGATCTGTCTTCAAGTTCAGACTCCACATCCTGTCATCTGCCCTCTGTTATTGAGCTGAGGCAGTGAGTCTTTTATTTTAGTGACTATATTTTTCAGTTGTATAACTTCTATTTGGCTTTTTTAAAAAATAACTTCTGTTTCCTTGTTGCAATTTGCTAGCTTTTCCTTTGTTTCAAGAAAATTAATAAGTACTTGTTAAAGCCTTTTGGATGGCTGCTCTAAAATTCTTTTCAGATAATTCCAATATCTGATTCATCTCAATGTTGGTATGTATTAGCTTTCTCATTCAAGATGTGATTTTTTTTCTGATTTATGCTATAATGAGTGACTTTGTTATTGCATCCTAGACATTTTGGACGATATATTATGAGACTCTGAATCCTATTTAATCTTTTTTTTTCAGTAATCAGTTCTGCTGCTGAAGTATACATCAAGAGCCTTGTGGGTGTATATGTGATCAGCTTCCTACTGGGCTCTGGAGCTGACTTATGGTACCTCATTAAAGATGGGTAGGGTGGAAGTTCAGTTCCCCCCTTTTCTCACTGGCACCTTCTAGGTGAAAGGGGGTCACCATCTTGCATCACCTAGTTGCCTCCAAGTTGGGGTGTAAGCTAAGCTTTCCACTGGGCCCTGCTGCCCATCAGGAAAAGAGTAAGTCGAGGGCTGACTCATACTACTGTTTTGCTGCAGAGAAGGGGTAGAAGCTCAACTTCTTGCTGGACTTTGCTGACACCAGAGGAGAGCAGAGGAGAAGAGGGGAGGGGAGAGGAGGGGAGAGGGGGTGAAGCAAGGGGAAGGAGGGGAGTGGGGTAGTAGAGAAGCCTATTAGCTCCACTTCCGACCATCTCATTACACTTCATTGATGCCAGGTAGGGGTGAAGACATTGCTTCCCACTGGGTCTCACTTACATATGAATGAGGGAAGAAGAAGTGGAGTCCTGACTAGGTCCACCTTGCACTGCCTCATTTAGTATTGCTGCTATCAGGTATAGATGGCTGGGCCCTACTGAGACTACCTCAGCAAGGGTATTAGAGCACCATTTAGAGTTTCTGCAGTTATGTCTTCATGTTCAGTTACCTTCTCTTGTGCAGTATCTATCTGTATTAACTCATTCAGGATAGCTTTTAAATTTCAGATGCTGTATTTTTCATTTCCGTACGTCCTTTGGGCTCCTTTTTGTATTTCTCACTTCTCACTTCATTGTGCTTGTTTTCCTTTGACTTACTGAGTTCATTGAACACATTTATAGTAGTTGCTTTAACATTCTTGTCTTCTAATTCCATCATCTCTGTTACTGAACTGCTGACTTCATATTGGCTGATTTTTCTCCTGGTTATGGGCTCCATTTTCCTGCTTCTTCATATATCTTTTTAATTGAATTCTGGACATTATCATTTTGCATTGTTGAATGTTAGATTTTATTTTATTCATTTAAAGAGTGGTGAACTTTTTCTGGCAGTCTGTTATTTATTCATGGATTAATCCAATCTTTTTAAGGGTTATTTTTGAGCTCTTTCAGGACATGTCTAGAGTAGCTTTTATTCTAGGGCTAATTTAACCCTACTTCTAAGATGTGGCCCTTCTGGGGTCCCTACTGAATGCCTTGGTATTCAACAAAGTATCTTCACACTGGCTAGAGACAAGTTAATCATGTGTCTTGTGTGAGCTGAGAATTGTTTATTGCTTCCTGATAGTAATTCTTTCCTCAAAAGTTGTTTGTGTCCCACCCTATTGGGTTTCATCATATTCATGAATAAATTAGTATTCAGCTGAAGACTCAAGGTAACCTTATGCATATTTTTGGAATTTTTTTTTTTTTCTGCATAGGTTTCTCCTCTCCATAAACCTGTTCCACAAGTCCCAGCTGACTTGACATCCTCAAATTCCAATCTCAGTCTTCTCAACTGAGTGAGATTTTCAGCCTCTCTTGGGTTCCCTTTTCCTATATTGCATCCTAGAAACTGCCTCCAAGAAGTAATCTGAACCTATGATAGAGCTCACCTCATTTGTCCCATCTCTCTCTGATCACATTTCCTTCACTGCCTAAATAATGTCTGAACACTGTTTTTTTATATATTTTGTCTTTTTACTAGTTTTCAATAGGAGAGGACCTTTCCCATAGCAGTTAACCCTTCATGATTTGAAGAAAAACTTCAATATATATTGTTGTATATATACTGTGGACTATATGTTATTGAATACTAATCAATGTGTCAAGGGATATGAAAAGCTTTGATTGGATAGGCCTAAGTCATATGACCACTCCCAGAGCTGGGGTAGAGTCAACTCAACCTAAACTTCACCTGAAACACATCAATGAGAGTGAGGGAGTATTTCCCGGAGGAAATTTTTGGTAAAAATTACCAGGAGAAGGGTGAAAAAATATTAGGGAACAAAACCAGAAAATATCCATGACACATATCATCTAGTCCATTTCTCTGTATGAAACAACACATCAGTCATCTAGAATCTTCTTGGTTGCCTGAAGTGATGAAGAACTCACCACTTATATTGGCAGCCCATTCCATCTATGGTTAGTCTTAATCCCTCAAAAATGTTCCCTATGTTGAACCAGTATCTGCTTCTTCCTCTAATTTCCTCCCATCACTTCTAATTTTGCCATCTACAGCCACACTAAGTCCAACTCTTCTTTCCATATAGCAGTGCTTTGAATAGTTGGATCTTTCAGAACAATGGGTGATGGTTTGCAGGAATTCAGTAAAATTAGGCTTACCAATAATACACTGCAGTAAGTCTACAGATCAATTATTTGAAAGAGTTCTTTGGCTATTTCAATGTTGGATGAATATAACTGGCTGTTTTAACTAATTTTCTATTCAAATAAGAACATATTGGTTATGAACATGGACTTTAGATTTGGGTTCGAATTCTAGTTCTGCCATTTAAAGACTATATGAGCATTAGAAAACTTACTATGATCTTAGTTTTCTCATTTGTGTAATGGGAGTAATAATAGCTTCCTATTTGTGAAGATTTAATAAGATAATATTTATAAAGCATATATTTCAGGGTCTATTAAACAGTAAATATTTATGAAACAGTAGTTGCTATGATAACAGCTGGTCTGAAAATTAGTCAGTTAATTAATTCAGCATAAGCCCTGTGCTAGGAACCGGAATAATGGATGAATAAGATGTCATATTACCCTCTAAGAAGACAACCAACATTAAAATGATAGGTTAATTTGATGTGAGACTAGCAATAAAAACAACATGCCAAGAAAGCACAGACAACAATAATTTTAAAGGAAGTGACATTGGATCTAGGCCTTGGAGAATCTAGTTTTCTAGGTGACAAAGTTGGGGTGGGAATGAAGGAACACCATAGGCAGAAGAAACTTTAGGAAGAGATTCACAGAGCTGCTATAGCCATTTTAAAATATGGCCCCAAAATTCTTTGTCACACCTTCTATCCACAGGAGGTGGAGTTTATGTCATCTGCCCTGGAATCTGAGTTCTGTGGCTGCTTGAGCATTAGAATGTAGTGGAAGTAAAACTGAGTTGTTCCAAAGCCCAGTCTACTTCCTGTATCTTTGAAATACTCACACTTGGTGTCCATTTGGTATGCTGAGAAGAAGCCAAGAAACCACAGGAAGAGGCTATATGGATAGCTGATCCAACTGACAGCCTCAGCTGAGATCTCAGCCACCAACCAGCTCCAAACGCCAGCCACATGAATGCACCATCTTGGAAGTGACTCCTCCAGTCTCATCTAGCAGCCCCAGTGGATGCTGCCTGAAATAGAGATGAACCTTCCCTGCTGAGCCCTGCCCAAATTGTAGATTCATGAGCTAAGTAAATGACTGTTGCTGTTTTAAGCCATTAAATGTTGTGATTATTTGTTATGAAGCAATAGTTGAGAAAGTTGTCAGACTGTTTATGGACTGACAGATGCTCTGACTTTGGAAAGAATGTAAGATGCAAAGCAGAGAGTGGTGGAGGAGGCCTTTGATATATTCCGTCTGGAAGAAGATGAGGATTTCCTTTAAGTCAGAAGCATGAGGACATCAGAGACATGAAGACCAAACGTGAAGTAGCAGTTTCAGACAGTCTCTACTACAGTATTTCCCATGTGATAGTCAGAAAAAAATATTCTATGGTCACATAAGCTTCATAGCCACACAGAGAATATATTAACATATTAAAGAATATTTCCAAATATATTTTGCCACCCACACACACTTTTGTTTCTGTGGAAGCCTAATAACATACTGTGGTAATTGTATTCAGTGGGACCCAGTTTGAAAAATTCTATTCTATCTCCTCTAATAGGTTGAATATTTCAGAACTCATCTTGTCTTCGCAACTTTGGAGAGGTCTTAGAATTAATGTACAACCCACAAAAAACTCTCCCTCTTGGCCTAACTGTTGCCTAGGGAGAATCTGATTTATAGACACCAGCACAGTCATACAGAAAGTCTCAAGGGGAAAAGAAGGTTTATGTTTTCCAAGAACCAAATCGATACCCACAACTTTGACTTCAGAACTCCCACGTCTTTCATGAAGACTTATCAAGCACAATCTGTTTGCTGGCTGGTGTGTCCCAAGCTACCCAGTCCCCATAAATACATGTGTTTCATCTATTTTCCTTATTTGGGCCAGGTGGATTTTCTGAAATTTCTGTATATCAAACCTGTGTGAATCTCTTATAGGTTCTGGACATGCAAAACCACATCTGCAACCTCAGCAAAGGTCTTAGAGGACACAACATGGTGTGGGTGGGTGACTCACGTGTGTTTTCCATGCATTCAATGAACTGTCACTGAGCACTGCGTAGGGTACAGGTTACACAGCAAGAAACAGGACAGACAGTTCCCTGACCTAATGAGACTTAGAGTTCGGTGGTGAAGACAGGCAAAATGAAAGGAAGAAACAAATACATGTGCCAAATGCAGACAAGTAACAAGCACCCTGAAGCAAACTCACAAAACATCAAAGTGGAGAATAAAGGAGAAATTGGAGCCTATTTTAGACATGATGGTCAGGGAAGATGAATCTGAGAACTTAACAGTGGAAGGTGAAGACAAAAAAGAGTACTCTAAATAGCGTTAGCAGCATTTACAGATGTGTCAGGTTAGTCATACAAATCGTATAAGGTCCTAGTGAAGACCCACTTGGTTTAATACTTTTGGTAAAGAACTATCATCCAATTTCAGGGGGGGAACCAGGTTTCTACTTATTCTGTAAAGTGTTTTTGTAGATTGGATTCCTGAGAAGTAGACCCTGACAGGAAAAAAAAAATGCATATGAAATAATTTATTAGGAAGAATTTTCAGGGAAAACAAATAGAGGATTGGATATGTGGGAAGGGAAGAGAAGGAAGCCAAGCAAAAGCTCAGTGTATCAGTCTGTTTTCACGCTGCTGATAAACACATACCCGAGATGGGTAATTTATAAAGAAAACGAGGCTTAATGGACTCACAGTTCCACGTGGCTGGGGAGGTCTCACAATCATGGCAGAAGAGCAAGAGACATTTTACATGGCAGCAGGCAAGAGAGAATCAGGCCAAGCAAAAGGGGTTTCCCCTTATAAAACTATCCGATCTCATGTGAATTATTCACAAACACAAGAACAGTATGAGGGAACCACCCCCATGATTCAATTATCTCCCACTGGGTCTCTCCCACAACGTGGAAATTATGGGATCTACAATTCAAAGTGAGATTTGGGTGGACACACAGTCAAACCATATCACTCAGTATTAAGTCAAGTATCACAGAGAGCAATTTGAGCTCAATCCTATAGGGGAATTTTCAGGAAAGCATAGATCACACCCAAGTAGTTCCAATCAGAGGACAAAGGAGTGAGAGTATTTGCTTTCCTGCACCCTTCCGTACTGGTTAAAGCTGCTGCCAGCATGATATAAGTTCCCAGGCATTTCTGGGCTTTGCAGGGCACAGGTGAAGCAGTCTCCAGCAATCTGAAGGCACCTCACTGTCAGAGACACAGGAGCTGGCTGATGCAAGTGAGATTACCCTAGCGTTCAGTGTAGTCACTGACATCTTCTGCTCTGAAAGTATTTATCTGTTTCAACTGAGTTTTCCAGTGGTTTTTGCAGTCATTTACTGCCAGTTAAGAGGCAATCAAGGCCAGGCTTGGTGACACGCACCTGTAATCCCAGCTACTCATGAGGCTGAGATAGGAGAATCGCTTGAACCCGGGAGGCAGAGGTTGCAGTGAGTCAAGACCATGCCATTGCACTCCAGCCTGGGCAACAAGAGCAAAACTCTGTCTCAAAAACAAAAAGAAAGAAAAAGAAAATTCACAACTTAATGTGACCTGTCACCACTTTGACCCTTAGGTGCATTTTCCTGAGAACGTTTCAGAAGCACAGCCTGGACATCAATTAGTCATCCTAAAGAAGAAGAACTGTCAGCACATTAAGGAATTTGGAAATCCTGAAAGACAGAGGCCAGATGCCAAATGTTTCACTGAGGCCTTACAATTTGATCTCGTGCATTTGACAGAGAGTCTGGCTTCCCAACAGGAAAGTCATATCCTAGGAAATCATATACAATTTGTGCAAGTCAAGCACACATTTAATTACTAATATCCACTAATGTGGATCCACTAGTGACCAAGGCCCCAAAGTGTTTGAGAAAGAAATCAAGTTACTTTACACATTAAAAGTGAAGAATGAGGGCTCATTTTTTATTCAATAAGTATTTATTAATCTCCTACTATGGACCCTGGTCATTTTCTGGGCACTTAGAATATATCAGTGAAGAAAACAGACTAAATCCCTACCCTCATGTTGGGCTTATATTCAGGAGGTTAGTACTTTTTCTTCCCAGATGCAGAGACAAGATCCAGAGAGGATGACACATATCTATACACTTCCTTTCATGCATTCAACTTTGGTATATAGTTATTTTGGATAAAATGAGTTTTAAAGCTGTTAAACTAGGCAAAATATCTAAAATGTACAAACAAAGGGGATTTTATCCTCAGCATCATTTTTAGCCTTCTAACTGGTTTTTAAACTTGTACTTCAGACATTTTAAAGTTTGACAAATTCAGTCACAGTGTTTGAAAAGCAGTTAACAATTTACAATCATGGTGAAACCTTCCTTACCCCCAGCCCACCTGAATCTCTCTGGCCTTGGACCACAGGCAGGAGTAGACTCAAGCCTCCATCTCACCCAAGGATAGCCTGGCTCTTGTTATCTATTGCGTGATGTGGAAGTGTCAGGAGATTATTTTCTAAATTAGATTTTAAGTTCCTTCAGAGAATATGCCTTTCAAAGCCTTTTCTTCTGGTTTCTAGACAGCTGCACAGAGACCTAGCATTTTCCCCCTCCAAATTCAGAAAACACAGGGCAGTAGAAAGTACTGAAATCAACGCCAATAATGATGACAATGATGATAATGATAATGGTAATAGCAATAACCTTAATAGCATGTCACTTTTTTTTTACAGCCTCTTATAGTTTGCAATGGCTTCCATGTTTATTGTTTATTTAATTCTCGCTCTAATCCCATGCAGTGAGCACATGGGGATTGTTAGTAATTATGTAGTGAGTGGTAGAATGGTGATAGTACAGATTCAGTATAGGTTTATGGGATCAATGCCAGTTTTTAAACAAGATATTTTGTTTAAGGTCTTATAATTGATTTTGGCCTTTTTTTCAAAAGTATGCAACACATGTTCACCATTGAATTCATGGTAAACAAAAAGAAAAAAATCAAATAGCACAACAATCTAAAAATCCCATAACCTAGAGATAACCTCCTGTTTGATGAACAGTCTTTGAGATACTTCTTCATGAGTTATAAATATGTGCATGTGTATTTCAAAGGAATGCATGACATTTACTGTTTTGTATACTCACTCTATATTTATTCTTTTCATTTAATAATCTATTGATCTTTTCTATGACAAAAAGTGTAAATCTACACAATTTATTGACACACTAGGTTGATAAACCATAATTTATTGGACATTTAAATTTTCCACTTTTTCTATTATATATGCCCAAAATGTTCAAAGAATAATGAGGGTACATTATTACATATCAATATTACAACAAATATTGATAATTGTACAAATATACAATTATTTGTGCAATTAACTAGGATAATTTCTTGGAACTGAAATTTCTAGGTCAAAGAGCAGGGAAGAGGGAGAGAGAGAGATAGTGTGTGCGTGTGTGTGTGTGTGTGTGTGTGCACGCATGTGTTCAGCTATATTGGGTATATAAAAATAGAGCGTCATATTTAAGACAGAAACAATGTACAAATATATACTTCTACTATTTATGAACATGTCCACCCTACCCATAGCCAGACCTAAAAGGGACATTATAAAAAACATACATTCATATTTCTTTGGCTTCCCTTCTTCCTTCCTTCCTGAATAATTTAGTCAAAAAATCCATTTGGCAAGCCTGAATGAGGAAGGTGGCCCCACGGGGGATGAGAACCCAAGTGAGAAAAGCAGCCAAGTGAGATATCAGCCCAGCAGGCTTGGAGAGTGGATAGATATTGGAGGGGGTGGCTGGTGAACAAGTAAGTAAATATTTAAGGATAATGGGAGCCAGGCTTCTCATTGTCACAGAAGGGAGTTACAAATATAAAAGAAAAGGGGAATGCTAGAATGAACCATGGGGTATTGAATTAGAGGCTGACAGAGCCTGGAAGCCATGATACCTAAGTAATCATGAACACATCTAGCACCTAGCTCTTGGTTTCTAAATAACTTTTTACATTAAATTAAAAAGAACTCCTTAGAAAAATGAGTAATTCCAGGGCTGGGTTATGGAATGTGTAAAATGAGTCTAGAATATCTTATTATGCTACAAAATGTTCAAAATGCTCAAAGAATGATGGGGACACATTACAACGATATAGCATCCAGCTTGAAGGGACTCCCACTGGCCAAATCTAAGACAATTTGAGTATGAAAATAAATAAGAATAATAATGGATGATATATCATTATATAAATTAAGAATCTATAACCTGACATAAATAAAAATACATAAATGAATAAATGTGAAAAATAGACATTTCTTTCTTGAAATAGAATGCCAACTAATAAACATAAAAGCAATCATGGAATTAGAAAATCACCATTTAGCAACTGTCACAGTAAAATTAATTCAGGCAAGAACCATTAATGTATGCTAAGTAGCAGGGGAGTTAAAACTGAACAAGGAAGAAGATGGTCTGGAAGTATCTCTTCACAAAAAAATATTAATTAAAGGGTAAAAAGACTAACTTTACATTGGAGAACACCTTGATCAAGTGATAAAGTGAATAACATCAGGAATGATTCAAAGCAGCATTGCATCCCACTTAATGAGATACAGTAAGAGGATTCCAATGTCACTTCTGTGAAATTCCTACCAAAGGAACTTAACCTGAATCTAATCATCAGGATACATTAGGCACATTCAAATTGAAGGACATTTGACAAAATAAATGGCCCATAGTGTTTAGAAAATGTTACTATTCAAGAAGCATCAATGAATCATAAGGAAACATTCAATATTGTAAATGCATTTTTCACCATCAAAATCTTACAATAGGGAGAGGTAGAGCAATATGGCCAAACAGAAGCCCACAGCAATTATTCCTTCAGCAGGATCACCAAATTGAACAACTATCCACACAAAAAAGCAGCTATGTAAGAGCCTAAAATTAGAAGAGTGAGAGTACCTGTTCTTAAAATCATATAAAGGAAAGAGGCACTGAAGAGGGTAGGAAAGACAGTCTTGAACTGCTTATACTACCTCACTCCAGCCCCCGGTGGTGTCTGTGTAGAATAGAGAGAAAATCTGTGTGCTTGAGAGGGAGAATCTGTGTGATTGTGGGACATTGCATTAGAACTCAGTACTGCCCTGTCACAGCAGAAAGCAACATAGGGCAGAACTCAGCAGAGACCCAAGGAGGGAGCATTCAGACCAGTCCTAGCCAGATACCAATCAACCAACCCAGTGGCAGACCTGAGTTCCAGCAATCCCTGCTACCATGGGCTAAAGTGTTCTGGGGTTCTGAATAAACTGAAAGATGGTCTAGGACACAAGGAACGCAACTCCTGGGGCAGTCTTGATGCTGTGTTGAGCTCAGAACCTGTGGACTTGGGGTGCACATGACCTAGTGAGATACCAGCTGGTGGCCAAGGGAGTGCTTGCATCACCCCTCCTTCAGCCCCAAGCAGCACATCTCAGAGCTGAAGGATAGACTCCTTCCCTCTACTTGATGAAAGGAGATGGGAGAGTAAAGAGGACTTTGTCCTGCAACTTGAATACCAGCTCGGCCACAGTAGAAGAAGGCATCAGACAGAATCCTGAGGCCCCCATTCCAGGCCCTAGCTCCTGGATGACATTTCTAGACACATCCTGGGCCTGAAAGGAACCCTCTGACATGAAGGGAAGGACTCATTTCTGGCAGGATTCATCTGCTGACTAAAGAGCTCTTGGGCCCTGAATAAACACCAGCAGTAGCCAGGCAGTACCCACCACAGGCCTTGGGTGAGACTCAGAGACATGCTTGCTTCACATGTGACCCAGGACATTCCCAGCTGTGGTGGCTCTGGGGTTGGGAAAGGAAACCCTTTTGTCTGAGGAAAGGAGAGGGAAGAACAAAGAAGACTTAGCCTTACAGCTTGGGTACCAGCTTGGCCACAGTGTGGTGGAGAACCAAGTAGGTTCTTGAGGTCCCCAATTCCAGGCCTTGGCTCCTGGACAGTATTTCTAGACCTTCCCTGAATAGGAGGGGAGCCCAGTACCCTCAAGGGGAGCAACTTGGCAAACATATTTCAGGATATTGTCCATGAAAATTTCTTCAACCTCACTAGAGAAGCCAGCATTCAAACACAGGAAATGCAGAGAGCCCCTGCAAAATACTACACAAGAAGACTATCCCCAGCAATCCTACTGCTAGGTGTATACCCAAAAGAAAGAAAATCCTCATATCAAAGAGATATCTGCACTCTCATGTTTGTTACAGCATTGTTCCCAATAGCCAAGATTGAGAAGCAACCTAAGTGTTTGTCAACAGATGAATGGAAAAAATACAATGTAATGTAAATGCATAATGGAGTACTATTCAGCCATAAAAAAGAAAAAGATCCTGCCATTTGCATCAACACTAAGACACTGTCCTTTATTTTTTAACTTTTAAGTTCAGGGGTACTTGTGCACATTTGTTACATAGGTGAACTCCTGTCATAGGGGATTGTTGCACAGATTATTTCATCACCAAATATTAAACCTAGTACCCATTAGTTATTTTTCCTGATCTTCTATTTTATTAGTTATTTTTTCTGATTCTCATCCCTCAGGGAAGTTCTCGTGGATAATGTGATGGTTAATATTAAGTGTCAACTTGACTGGATTAAAGGATGCAAAGCCTCGTTTCTGGATATATCTGGGTGTTGCCAAAGGAGACTAACATTTGAGTCAGCTGCCAATGCAGCTAGAAAAAACAGGCAGAAGGTGGAAGGAGCTGACTAGCTAAGTCTTGCAGCCTTCATCTTCCTCCTGTGCTGGATGCTTCCTGCCCTTGAACATCAGACTCCAGAGGAGGATCCAAAATGGCTGAATAGCAACAGCTCCAGAGTGCAGTTCCCAATGAGAACAGCACAGAAGGTGAGTGCTCACTGCATTTCCAAACAAGTTTTCACTGCCCACAGACCAGGAGATTCCCAGGCCAAAAAGTACCATGAGTTTTCAGCGCTGAGGCTTCAGCCAGTGCCAGGTTGGTGCACAGAAACTCACACAAGTCTGGGTGGCCATTTCAACTGGTGCCTGGAATGCCAGGGAGACAGAGCCACCCATTCAACTGAAAGGGAGGGAGCAGAGACAAGGAGCCAGGTGATCTGGCTCAGCAGGTACCACCCCCACAAAACAAGCAACCTGAAATGCTCTGGATTGAGAGTTTCGCAGCAAGTGCAGCTGGACCCAGGATGGTCCATCTCAGTGGGAGGAAGGGCATCCACCACTACTGAGGCAGTCCACCAATACTGAGGCAGTTCACACAGCAGCTGGGCAGAGCCTGTGGCAGCTCAGCAATGCCTCTGCTGGCAGACTGTGACTAGACTCCTCCATGTAGGGCAGGGCATCTATGAAAAAAGTGAGCAGCACATCAGGAACTTATAAATAAAGCTGACCTTCCTAGGACAGAACACCTGGAAAAAGAGGCGGTTATGAGTTCTGCTGCAGCAGACTTAAATGTACCTGCCCAGCAGCTCTGCATGGAACAATAGGGCTCCCAGCACAGCACTTGAGCTCCTCCTATAAGGGACAGACTGTCTCCTCAAGCAGCTCCCTGACACCCATATACCCAAAGAGACACCTCATAAAGGAGAGCTCAGGCCGACATCTGGGAAAAGGATAGCAGAGGAAGAAACCGACAGCAACCCTTGCTGTTCTGCAGCCCCCACGGGTGATCCCCAGGCAAGCTGGATCTGCAGCAGACCTCCAACAGTCCTACAGCAGAGGGCCCTGACTGTTAGAAGGAAAAATAAGAAAGAAATTGCTTCAACATCAACAAAAAGGAGGTCTACTCAGAGACCCCATCCAAAAGTCACCAACTACAAAGACCACAGGTAGATAAATCCACAAAGATGGGAAGAAACCAATACAAAAAGAATGAAAACACCAAAAACCTGAATGCCTTTCCTCCTCCAAGGGATCACAACTCCTCACCAGCTAGGGATCAAAGATGGATGGAGAATGAATCTGATGAATTGACAGAAACAGACTTCAGAATGTGGGTAATAATAAACTTCTCAGAGCTAAAAGAACACGTGCTAACCCAATGCAAAGAAACTAAGAACCTAGAAAAAAGGTTAGATGATATGCTAACCAGAATAAACAACTTAGAGAAGAATATAAATGACTTCATGGAGCTGAAAAACACAGCACAAGAACTTCACAAAGCATACACGAGTTTCAATAGCCAAATCGACCAAGCAGAAGAAAGGATATCAGAGATTGAAGATCAACTCAATGAAATAAAACGAGAAGGCAAGAATAGAGAAAAAAGAATGAAAAGAAATGAACAAAGACTCCAATAAATATGAGATTATCTGAAAAGACCTACTCTACATTTGATAGGTGTACCTGAATGTGATGGAGAGAATGAATCCAAGCTGGAAAACACTCTTCAGGACATTATGCAGGAGAATGTCCCCAACCTAGCAAGGCAGACTAACATTCAAGTCCAGGAAATACAGAGACCACCACAAAGATATTCCTCAAGAAGAACAACACCAAGGCACATAATGGTCAGATTCACCAGGGTTGAAATGAAGGAAAAAATGCTAAGGACAGCCAGAGAGAAAGGTCGGGTTACCCACAAAGGGAAGCCCATCAGTCTCACAGCGGATCTCTTGGCAGAAACCCTACAAGCCAGAAGAGAGTGGGGGCCAATATTCAACATCCTTAAAGAAAAGAACTTTCAACCTAGAATTTCATATCCAGCCAAACTAAACTTCATAAATGAAGGAGAAAGAAAATCCTCTATGGACAAGCAATGGCTGAGAGATTTTGTCACCACCAGGCCTGCCTTACAAGAGCTCCTGAAAGAAGCACTAAACAAGGAAAGGAACAACCAGTACCAGGCACTCCAAAAACATACCAAATGTTAAAGAGCATTGACACAATGATGAAAATGCATCAACTAATGGGCAAAACAACCAGCTAGCAATAAAATGGCAGGATCAAATTCACACATAAAAATATTAACCTTAAATGTAAATGGGCTAAATGCTCCAATCAAAAGACACAGACTGGCAAGTTGAATAGAAAGTCAAGACCCATTGGTGTACTGTATTCAGAAAACCGATCTCATGTGCAAGGACACATATATGCTCAAAATAAAGGGATGGGGGAAGATTTATCAAGCAAATGGAGAGCAAAAAAATGCAGGAGTTGCAATCCTAGTCTCTGATAAAATGGACTTTAAACCAACAAAGATCAAAAGAGACAAAGAAGGGCATTACATAATGGTAAAAGGATCAATACATCAAGAAGAGCTAATGATCCTAAATATATATGCACCCAATACAGGAGCACCCAGGTACATAAAGCAAGTTATTAACAACCTACAAAGAGACTTAGACTCCCACACAATAATAGTGGGAGACTTTAACACTCCACTGTCAACATTAGACAGATCAATGAGACAAAAAATTAACAGGGATATCCAGGACTTGAACTCAGATCTGGACCAAGTGGACCCAATAGACACCTACAGAAATCTCCACCCCAAAGCCATAGAATATACATTCTTCTCAGCACCGCATTGTACCTACTCTAAAATTGACCACATAATTGGAAGTAAATCACTCCTCAGCAAATGCAAAAGAATGGAAATCATAACAAACAGTCTCTCAGACCACAGGGCAATCAAATCAGAACTCAGAATTAAGAAACTAACTCAGAAGCACACAACTTCATGGAAACTGAACAACTGGCTCCTGAATATCAACTGGATGAACAATGAAATGAAGGCAGAAATAAAGATGTTCTTTGAAACCAACAAGAATGAAGACACAATGTACCAGAATCTCTGGGACACATTTAAAGCAGTGTCTAGAGGGAAATTTATAGCAATAAATGCCCTCATGAGAAGTGAGGAAAGATCTAAAATGGACACCCTATCATCAAAATTGAAAGAGATAGAGGAGCAAGATCAAAAAAACAAAAACTAGCAGAAGACAAGAAATAACTAAGATCAGAGTAGAACTGAAGGAGACAGAGACGCAAAAAACCCTTCAAAAAATCAATAAATGCAGGAGCTGGTTTTTTGAAAAGATCAAGAAAATAGACAGACTACTAGCCAGATTAATAAAAAAGAAAAGGGAGAAGAATCAAATAGATGCAATAAAAAACAATAAAGGGGATATCACCACTGATTCCACAGAAATACAAACTACAATCAGAGATTACTACAAACAACTCTATGCACATAAACCAGTAAACCTGTAAGAAATGGATAAATTCCTGGACACTTGCACCCTCCCAAGCCAAACCAGGAAGAAGTTGAAACCTTGGACAGACCAATAACAAAGGCTGAAGTTGAGGCAGCAATTAATAGCCTACCCACCAAAAAAAGCCCAGGTCCAGATGGGTTCACAGCTGAATTCTACCAGATGTACAAAGAGGAGCTGGTACCATTCCCTCTGAAACTATTCCAAACAATACAAAAAGAGGGAATCCTTCCCAAATCATTTTATGAGACCAACATCATCCTGATACCAAAACTCAGCAGAGGCTCAACAAAAAAAGAAAACTTCAGGCCAGTATCCATGATTAACATAGATGCAAAAATCTTCAATAAAATACTGGCAAACTGATTGCAACAGCACATCAAAAAGCTTATCCACCATGATCAAGTAGGCTTCATCCCAGGATGCAAGGCCAGTTCAACATACGCAAGTCTATAAACATAATCCACCACATAAACAGAACCAAAGACAAAAACTACATGACTATCTCAATTGATGCAGAGAAGGCCTTCAACAAAATTCAACAGTCCTTTATGCTAAAAACTCTCAATAAACTAGGTATTGAAGGAACATATCTCAAAACAACAAAAGCTATTTACGACAAACCTACAGCCAGTATCACACTGAATGGGCAAAAACTGGAAGCATTCCCTTTGAAATCCAGCACTAGACAAGGATGCCCTCTCTCACCACTCATTCAATATAGTATTGGAAGTTCTAGCCAGAGCAATTAGGCAAGAAAACAAAAATAAAGGGTATTCAATTAGGAAAAGAGGAAGTCAAATTGTCTCTATTTGCAGATGACATGATTGTATATTTAGAAGACCCTATCATTTCAGCCCAAAATCTCCCTAAACTGATAAGCAACTTCAGCAAAGTCTCGGGATACAAAATCAATGTGCAGAAATCACAGGCATTTCTATACACCAATAACAGACTAACAGAGAGCCAAATCATGAGTGAACTCCCATTCACAATTGCTATAAAGAGAATAAAATACCTAGGAATACAACTAACAAATGATGTAAAGGATCTCTTCAAGAAGAACTACAAACCACTGCTCAATGAAATAAGAGAGGACACAAACAGATGGAGAAATATTCCATGCTCATGGTTAGGAAGAATCGATATCATGAAAATGGCCATACTGCTCAAAGTAATTTATAGATTCAACTCTATCCCCATCAAGCTACCAATGACCTTCTTCACAGAACTGGAAAAAAACACCTTAAACTTCATACGGAACCAAAAGAGAGCCCACATAGCCAAGACAATTCCTGGAGGCATCACGCTACCTGATTTCAAATTATACTACATGGCTACAGTAATCAAAACAGCATGGTACTGGTACCAAAACAGAGATATAGACCAATGGAACAGAACAGAGGCCCTGGAGGCAATGCCACACATCTACAACCATCTGATCCTTGATAAACCTGACAAAAACAAGCAATGGGGAAAGGATTCCCTGTTTAATAAATAGTGTTGGGAAAATTGGCTAGCAGTGTGCAGAAAGCAGAAACTGGACCCCTTCCTGACACCTTACACTAAAATTAACTCCACATGGATTAAAGACTTAAACATAAGACGTAACACCATAAAAACCTTAGAAGAAAACCTAGGCAAAACCATTCAGGACACAAGCATAGGCAAAGACTTCATGATTAAAACACCAAAAACATTGGCAATAAAAGCCAAAATCGACAAGTGGGATCTAATTAAACTCCAGAGCTTCTGTACAGCAAAAGAAACAATCATTAGAGTGAACCAGCAACCAACAGAATGGGAAAAAATTTTTGCAATCTACCCATCTGATAAAGGGCTAATATCCAGAATCTACAAAAAACTAAAACAGATTTACAAGAAAAAAACAAACAAACCCATGCAAAAGTGGGCAATGGATATGAACAGACACTTTTCAAAAAAAGACATATATGAGGCTAACAAACATATGAAAAAATGCTCATCATCACTGATTATTAGAGAAATGCAAATCAAAACCACATTGAGATACCACCTCACACCAGTTAAAATGGTGATCATTAAAAAGTCTGGAGACAACAGATGCTGGAGAGGATGTGGAGAAATAGGAACAATTTTACACTGTTGGTGGGAGTGTAAATTAGTTCAACAATTGTGGAAGACAGTGTGGCACTTCCTCAAGGACCTAGAAATAGAAATTCCATTTGACCCAGCAATCCCATTACTGCATATACACCCAAAGGATTATAAATCATTCTCTTATAAAGACACATGCACATGTATGTTCATTGCGGCACTGTTTACAAGAGCAAAGACCTGGAACCAACCCAAATGCCCATCGATGATAGACTGGACAAGGAAAATGTGGCACATATACACTATGGAATACTATGCAGCCATAAAAAATGATGAGTTCCTGTCCTTTGTAGGGACATGGATGAATCTGGAAACCATCATTCTCAGCAAACTGACACAGAAGAGAAAATAAAACACTGCATGTTCTCACTCATAGGTGGGTGTTGAACAATGAGAACACATGGACACAGGGAGGGGAACATCACACACTGGGGTCTGTTGAGGGGGAAGGCTGGGGAGGGATAACATGGGGAGAAGTGCCAGATGTACGTGATGGGGGGATGGAGGCAGCAAACTACATTGCCATGTGTGTACCTATGCAACAATCCTGCACGATCTGCACATGTACCCCAGAACCTAAAGTAAAGAAGAAAAAAAAAAAGAACATCAGACTCCAGATTTTTTGGCTTTTAGATTCTTGGACTTATACCAGTAGTTTGCTAGGGGCTCTTGGGCCTTAGCAAGAGACTGAAGGCTGCACTGTTGGCTTCCCTTCTTCTGAGGTTTTGGGACTCGCCCTGGCTTCCCTGCTCCTCAGCTTGCAGAAGGCCTATTGTGATACTTCACCTCGTGATGGTGTGAGTCAATTCTCCTTAATAAGCTTCCTTTTATATGTACATCTATCCTATTAGCTCTGTCCCTCTAGAGAACCCTGACTAATACATACCATATCCTGAAATAAGTTTTCCAAGTTGCTTACACTCTCCCCATCTCTTTCAGGGACATCAGTGAGTCATAGATTTGGTCTCTGCACATAATCTCATATTTCTCAGAGATTTTGTTCCCTCCTTTTCTTTCTTTTTCTCTATTCTTTTCTGTCTAATTTCAGAAAACTAGTCTTAAAGCTCTGAGATTCTTTCCTTAGCTTGGTCTATTCTGGTATTAATACTTGTGATTGCCTTATAAAATTCTTATAGTGTGTTTTTCAGCCCTATCAAGTCAGTTCTAGGTTTTTTCCATACTGGCTGTTTTGTCAGCTCCTGTATCGTTTTATTGTGATTCTTAGCTTGGATTTGGTTTCAATGTGCTCCTGCATCTCAATGATATTCATTTCATCCATATTTTAAATTTTACTTCTGTCATTTCAGCCACCTCAGCCTGGCTCGGAATCCTTGCTGGAGAGGTGGTGTAGTTGTTTGCAGGAAAGAAGGCACTCTGGCTTTTTGAGTTGGAGTTCTTGCTTGGTTCTTTCTCATCTTTGTGGGCTAATGTTTCTTCAATCTTTGAAGTTGCTAGCCTTTGGATAATTTTTCCCCCTTTTATCCTATTTGATGACCTTGACAGTTTGATTGTGGTATAAGGGAGATTCAGCCAACCAGCATCATTTCTGGAAGAGTTTAGCGAGCTAACACTCAGCTTCAAACTCCTGGAGTGTGTGCTCTAACTCTGGGGGACTTGTATCAGGCCGCAGCTTTGTTCTATGACTCCTCAAGTTTAGGAATCCACACTGCACTAGTGGGAGACTCAGGTGCTCTGGGACTTGGTCACTACACTCCAATGGGGGGGATATCAGCCAAAGTATTTCATAGTTTGGTGGCAACAGGATCCGTCCTCCTTCACACATGCTAGTAGCAGTGGCAGCACGGTGGGGTGCACACTCATCAGCTGAGGCAGGGTGCCAGCGGGTGCCAGGCGTCTTCCTCCATGTGAGCACTCACTACAAGACACTGTCCTTTAACCATCTTCACATCATGTTGTTACAGATTACCATTATTAGCTGAATGAACTCCTTCCTCAGAGTCTTAAGGGCACAAATGACATAAAGCAGTGCCTCCTGACTAATGGGTAATAAATAGGTGGTCAAGATATTAATCCTCTCAGCTCTAAGGCAACAAGGAAAGGCCCGGGGATGTTGGAGCCCTAGAGTTACTCACTTCCTTCCAGGGTCAGCTTAGTCTGTTCATGGCAGGACTCTGTTTCCTGAGGCTGGGAAGATGTTAGGAAGCCCTTACTTAAAGGACTGGCTTAAGAAGAAGCCAAAGAGTCAAGCACGTCAATATCTCTACATCTCAAAAGGCTGGTTCTCTTACACAGTAAACATCTGATTGTTTGTTTTGATTTGATTATGATGTTGGTGTTTACCTTCCAATACCTTTCTCTGCTTTTCTAATCATTACACCAATTTCTTTGAGGAAATGTATTCCCTCATCTCCATGTTTTCTGAAGGAGCTCTCACCTACAGCATCCCCTCTTTCAGGCCACTGGGGTAGGCTTCTGCTTTGGTTCTGTCCAGTCTTTGTATTTCAGACATTTGGCAACCTCGATTGGTTCAAGAGGCAGTCACACGACTAAACAAGGCCAGATCTCTTTCCTGGGGTGTTTCCTGAACACTTGGAGAAGGCCGTTTTCTCTTTCACCTAAGGTTCCTAGGTTAGAATGGCGTTGGACTAGAACTGCTGGCAGCTATTTTCCCCACCGCATGGAGGAACCCATGCTGTGGAAGAGAGAACAAGGCGCCTGCACAGGGAACAGCAGAGCTGAGAGGGAAAAGAGGGAGAGCAGTGAAAGAGATGGAGTCCTGAAGAGAGTTTGGCTCTTGTCTGATGTTAGATCTACCCATATCCCATGCTCAGAGGGACTTTTTCTCTCCAGTTCTCATGTTTCATGTCTCCTCTGAAAAATCCCAACTTCTTTCTCCACCCTTTGCTTTCTCTTCCTCAGCATTTGATTGGTGAGGCGGGAGGGGACTGATAAGTATTATTGCAATTCTCTCTAACAGGCAGGATTAAAGTGATAACAATTACTATTTCCACATGATCTCCTGCCCACAGAGCAGACATGGTCTTCTCATATTCTCGCCTCCACGAGTATATAAAATACTTTCTTGTCTGTCTTTTCTTCAAAACCAGAGACGCAATGTATCTTTGTAACCCTAGCATTTACCACAGAGGTGCTTACATATGTAGGTGCTCAATAAATAATTGAGTTCAATGAACCAAAGAAGGCAGGAATTGCCTCAGGTGCCTTTCAACACTGTACTCATGCTCTCAGGAGAACATGAATATTTTTATGGTGAATTTGTTTGTACTATGCCTTCATAGACTCATCTGAAGGGCAATTTGCTATATCTGGAAAAGTCTCAAGAACAAAGAAGCAAGGTTTCACAGCAGGGCAGAACTCTAACCAGAGTTCCAATCCATTTAGCAAATAATGTGTTTACGTGCCTCCTTAGTGTAGATGCTGAGCTAGAAATACCCTAGGCTCCCAAGCACCTAGGAGAATTCATTTTTTCTTGTAAAGTGAATGTCACCTTGGAATGGATTTACTCATTCTGATTAGCTAAGGCTTTTTGAGTGCTCTGCCCTTCCTTTGATGTATGCGCTGAAGTTGTCTTCTACCAATATATGTATTGATGATTAATTCACAGTCCATTGGGAACCTTTGGCTTATTCATGCTTGGTCAAATTCCTAGCTATTCTATTACTCTGGATATTACAATTTCAATCAACTACTGATTTATTATTTTTAAAATAGCACATATCTAGTTTCCCTGATCAGCATTTCTGGAAGTCTCCTCTGCAGTTTATCTTGTCTTTAAGTGGATGCAGACAGTCTCAACGGTGTCTGGGTAGGACAGAATGTTTGTTTACAAAGCAGAATGAGGGAACAAAGGCCCTGCATCTCATTGAGTAATGGGACGTGAGCAGCGTAGCATCCAATGTGTCCATCACACTGTGATATGCGGGTTGTAAACTTCCAAAGAACGCTTCATTTTATCTGCGAGGGGGAGAAAATTCAAGCACAGGAAAAAGACTTGCATTTAGTGGAAATGTAGCCCACCACCATGTTAGCATCAAACACCAACTACTCTATCAAGGATCAAAGCAGAAATTGCTGTGTGCTGTGGTAGGAAGACAGGAGTCTGGGAGCCCAGTGACTTGGGTTCTCTCATGCTCTGTTATTAGTTCACAGGGTGATATGGTTTGGATATCTGTCACCTCCAAATTTCCTGTTGAAACCTGACTTCTTGTGCTGGTGGTGGGGCCTAGTAGTAGGAGGTGTTTTGGTCTTGAGGGTGGATCCCTCATGAATAGCTTGGTGCCGTCTGCATAGTAATGAGTGAGTTCTTGCTCTGAGTTCATGTGAGATCTGACTGTTTAGAAGTGTGTGGCACCTCCCACTATCTCTCTCTTGCTCTCAATCTCGACATATAATACATCAGCTCCCCCTTTGCCTTCTGCCATGATTGTAAGCTTCCTGAGGCCGTCTCCAGAAGCAGATGCTAGTGCCATGCTTCCTGTCTAGCCTGCAGAACTGTGAGCCAATTAAACCTCTTTTCTTTATAAATTACGCAGCCTGAGGTATTCCTTTATAGCAACACAAGAACAGACTAACACACAGGGAGATCATTCTGAAATCACAGAATCTTTTCTGGTCCTTAGTTTGTTAATATGTAAAATGAGAAGAGGCTTGGAAAGAGAAACAATCATACCAAATGATCTTTAAAACCTCTTCTGTGACAGCCCATGAACACGTGGATTAATAGCATCATACTTTCCAAGTCTCTGGCTTTCCTGGGACCTTAAAGATGCAGGGCAGTCCTCCTGGCTTCCCCAGTTGGACAGCTCATCTTTTCCCCACAGTAGTTCTTTCACATGCCTTGTGTATCAGTCTGTTTTCACACTGCTATAAAGAAATACATCAAAACGGGTAATTTATAAAGGAAACAGGTTGAATTGACTAATAGTTACACATGGCTGGGAAGGCCTTAGGAAAGTTACAATCATGGTGGAAGGGGAAGCAGGCACCTTCCTCACAAAGCAGCAGGAGAGAAAGTATGTGAAGGAGTAACTGCCAAACGCATAAAACCATCAGATCTCAGAGAACTCACTCACTACCATGAGAACAGCATGGGAGATGCTGCCCCATGATCCAATCACCTCTCTCCCTTGACACATGGGGGTTACAGGCCCTTCCCTCAACAGGTGGGGATTACAATTTGAGATGAGATTTGGGTGGTAACACAGAGCCTCATCTTGCTCTCTCCCCACAACTCCTAGACGCTATCCTTTTACCCTCACTTAGAAAATGTCCTTGCATCCACTGCACAGAGGAGCCCAATGCCATCAGATGGGAATTCCCCAACATCCCAATCCCACCCCTACACAACAACCTGCCTCCATCCTTTGCTTGTCACCTACCCTTCTGGTCCAGAAGATGCTCCTCATAGGACTCCCTCTGGTCTGAGAAAAATCCTAGCATGAATCCAGCCTTCCAGCTCCACAGGTACCTTAGAATATTGATGATGATATTCTCTCTCTCTCTCCTTCTCTCTCTCAGTCTCTCATTATCCTCATCATCATTCCCTCCTTTTCTATGTGCCCCTTACCATCAGCTTTAAACACACTCAACTCTCCTTTATGTCAGCACAAACCCTCTTTGAGCTCACAGCACCCTCACAGGTATAGACCCATCTTTCTCATTCCTTTCAAAGCCAAGAATCTGGAATGAGTTGTCTACACCTCCTGTGCACATTTCCTCAATCTCACCTGATACCTCAATCCCCTACAACTGAACTTCTTCCCTCATCACTCCACAGACACCACTCATGACCAGTGATCTTTCTGTTGTCAAGCCCAAGTGACACTTGTCATTACTCATCCCATTTGTTCAGTCTGTAATGTTAGCACTGTAAATTTCTCCCTTGTCCCTGAAATCCTCCTTCCTTCACTTTGGTAACATTGGACTGATACGGTTTTTCTTCCTTCCAGAAAGTCTCTCATAATCCTTCCTCCAACCTGGGCAAGGAGCTTGTAGTAGGATTTTCCAGAGAAATAGAAGCAAGAGAGAGAGAGAAAGAATAGGAATTGGCTCACATTATGTAGAGGCTAAGAAGTCTCAAGAGATTGCAGGATGCAGTGAGAAAAGGTAATATAGAGAACCAGGAGAGTCAATGGCATAGTTCCAGTTCAAGCCAAAAGTTCTGAGAACCAGGAGCACTAATGGTATAGTTCTAGTCCAAAGGCCAGCAGGCTCAAGACCAGAAAGAGTCTATGTTTCAACTTGACATCAAAGGCAGAAAAAAACAATGTCCAAGTTCAAAGGCAGTCAGGCAGGAGAAATTGTCCCTTACTCAGGGGAGGGTCAGTCAGCCTTTTTGTTCTATTCAGGACATTGACTGATAGGATGAGTCCCACTGCCATTAGCTGGCCATTAAAGAGGACCATCTGCTTTACTCAGTCCACCCATTTAAACATTAATCTCATCAAAACACACCCTCACAAAAACACCCAATAACATTTAACTAAATACCTGGGCACCCCATGACCCAGTCAAGTTGACACATAAAATTAGTCATCACAGTGCTCTCCTTTGAATTCACCTCTTTCACTGTTTTTATTATTACAGATTCTCATTGTTTCCTTATCTGTTTCTTTCACTAGAATCTCAGCGTCTTAAAGACAGTCAATATTTCTACTCTGCATCTCTGACTTCCTTGCACAGTGACTGACCTATACAAGGCTTTCAATATATGCTTTGAATAAATGAATGGAAGATTCTAAAGGATAGACCTTACTTTGGTTATAATCAGTTTAAAATTCTTATATATAGTCTTACTGCATCAATAAGATTATCTCAATTTGATAATAGTTAACACTAATTCAATGAATACTAAGAACTAGGTACTATTCCTAGTGCTTTTCATGTATTAATTTATATAATTTGCATAGCAATTTGGAGGTAGACATTGTTATTACCCCTCCCCCATTTACAACTGCAGAAACTTAGGCATAGAGAGGTTAGGTGAACTGCTCAAAGTGACTCCGCTTTGCCGAAAACATCTCACTTTACCCCAGGGTCCTTTCTACTTCTACAAGAACTTACTGGGGAGGGTTTCCTCCCAGGTCATCTTTCCAAAAAAACTGTAAGGTTGAGAGGCCTGTAGGAAATGCTGTAGTTTCATCGGGACATTACCATGTGCCTCAGTTTCCACAGTGAAACGTTCCCTTCAATCCTTCCCCAGGAAAAGAAGTGATGGATCTGTTTGGTGCATTTATGAGCAAGAAGCAATGAGCAAGATATATACTTTTGGTTCTCTCTTCCCTCCCCTCTGCGCACTAACCTGCCCTGTATTCTCCTCCCAGCTCCCTCTGCCTTAGGGTAAGCATTCAGGGCAGTTTCTGCCTCAGAGGTTGGGATGGAACAAGGCATGCATTTGGCCACCTGCTCCATCTATGGCCTGGTGGTAAGTTCAGTTCAAGGGGAAGACACTGCAGGCCATTTGAGCCTTAAGTCCATGCACCCTTCTCTAATACAGCATTACCAGTGTTAAAGTTAATTATTTTTATTCATACACGACTCTGGTGTCCATTTATCAATTGTATGGGAAATCAGAGCAGATGGGATGTGATTGATATCCCCTTCAGACTCCATCAGAATTCAAGTGGGGTATATTGCATCTATTCTGTCATTCATATATTTATAAGTCAAATGCTATCTATTGTTGATTCTCAACCTTTACTAACACAAAGGAGCCTTTTTCATATCAAAAATCATCACAAACACCCACATGAGAATAATCACACTTTTGAATCCATTAGCAATTCAAATAAAGAGGACTATGAATTCAGAAATGTTTCTGGATGCATTTGCATATGATTATATGCAACAACATCTATATTCAATTGAAAGACACTGTGAACTTGACGCACTGTAAGCACTCAATATATACTTGGTTATTTAACAAATAAATGACCATACACATGATGCTTTTATTTATCAGGTTTAATGGTGAGGTTTATTGCACAATGGACCTGCAGCTACCTTATGCATAATATAAGATATGCATGTTCTTAGACCCTTGAACATCAGCATATAGATGTGCATGTGTACATGTTATGGTTCTAAATTAGCCTGACTTTACCTTTATCTGTTGTTCATGGCCATTGTATCTGGAGAAACTTAGGGTTCTCCAGAGAAACGGAACCAATAGGAAACAGGGGTGTGTGTTTTGTGTGTCTGTCTGTCTGTCTGTCTGTCTGTCTGTCTGTCTGTCTGTCTCTCTGTCTGTCTCTATGTCGGGGGAGAGAGATTTATTTTAAAGAATTATCTAAAATGATTGTGGGGCTGACAAATCCAAAATGTGTAGGGCCAGCTGGCAGGCTGGAAACTCAAAAAGGAAACTCAGTCCTGAGGCAGCATTATTTTTTCTTCTCTGGGAAACCTGAGTTTTTGCTGTGAAGGCCTTCAACTGATTAAATGAGGCCCATTCACATTATGGAAAGTAATCTCCTTTACTTAAATTCAACTGATTGTAGGTATTCACCACATCTATAAAATACCTTCCCAACCGGGTATGGTGGCTCACACCTGTAATCCCAGCACTTTGGGAGGCCAAGGTTGGTGGATCACCTGAGGTCAGGAGTTCAAGACCAGCCTGGCCAACATAGTGAAACCCCATCTCATCTCTACTAAAAATACAAAAATTAGCTGGGCATGGTGGCAGGCACCTGTAATCCCAGCTACTCGGGAGGCTGAGGCAAGAGAATCACTTGAACCTGGGAGTCGGAGGTTGCAGTGAGCCAAGATCACGCCATTGCACTCCCACCTGGGTGACAAGAGGGAAACTCCATCTTAAAAAAAAACAAAACTTCCCAACACCTAGATCCATATTTTACTAAATAACTGGCACTACAGCATAGCTAAGTTGACAAATAAAATTAATCTTCACAAACATTTTTCCTCATTACTTTATACATAATACATAGGCTTAAAATATAATGTCCATTTATGTCAACATATAAAGATATAAAGTTCATTTAAACTGTCTGCTTTTCTTCCTTTACTTTTAGTGTTTCCTAGATGGGGACCATGAAGGAAGTTACAAGCTACTTAAGCTACTTGTAATATTTCAAAAAGACTGGCAAGCATATCCTGCATTTTCTGATTAAAACAGTCATTTTCTCTTTTTTCTGAAGTTATATCTCCACTTAGTAAGCTAGGAATTTCATACAAAAACAAAAAAAAAGTATAATTTAATAAATATACTATATTAAAAGATTATTTGAAACATACAGTTCACTATGGGAAAATATTTACAGGTGTCTTTGGTGGGGAAAATTTTTGCCATTAATCCAACACATTATGAATTCATAAAGGTTTCTGCTTTGGGTAGTACAGGGTCAAAGCCTTGTATGAAACTCAAAATTCAAACTCACTAAGCAGTTTCATAACCAGCATCTATTAGTTCTGTCTGCAAGAGATAATCCATAGTTTTCTCAGACAACATTTGAAAAGGAATACTCCCATACTGCAGGCATCCAAGCACAGTGGGGCTCACTGCCTCCTTACCTTTGACTTGTTCTACCTCCCAACTTCCCAGTCTGTGGATTCCCCACTTCACAGACCCAGGATCCACCCTAACTTCACTCCCCAATCCCAGCCCCCATGGACTGACTTCTCCAAGCCACTCATTACCACCAGTCAATGCCACTATGGTGTCTTCAAGGCAAAATGGCCCTCCGTTTTCTCCATCAGACCTTCCCGATCCTGTCCCTGACTCCAGGAAAGCTGTTCTCAGCTGCCTCTCCTGGATCTGTCTTACTCACAAGCAGGGCACCAGGCACAATGTGTAACATATAGTTACATAAATTCATCTCTGCTGTTCCTTGTTCAGGAGCAGGGAGTTGTCTGAGTAAGAGGCAATTGTACAGCACAGCAACACCTGCTATTAGATGGTCTGTCTCACGGTTCTTGGCTTGGGCTGGTGGCTGGCATTCCTTCCTTATAGTTGATATTGTGTTTCTTTGTCCATGCCCTCATGACATATGTGGTGTCCTGTCTCCACCAGCAGCTACATCGACCTCTCACTCTTATGTATGTATCATGTTTAAGCAAACACGTACAAAACAGTAACTAATTTTGAGCACTTATTTTCTGCCAGGCAGTAAGACATGAACTGTATATGTTTTATTGTCACCTGATTAAATCATTATAATAACTCAATAAGGCAGTTGTTATTATTTTCTTCCACTTTGTAGATGAGGCATTGATGCTCAGACCGTTCAGAGGCGCCCACACACATGCTGTGAGGCTTGTCTCCAGATGATCTTTGCACTCTTATGGAGTGTACCTTTAGACCAAACTCACCTAAGCCCTGTGCACTTAGAACTGCAGGTGATGGAGAAGATCACAGGGTCTGATGGCACACTGCCTAGATTTGGATCCAACCCTCACCAATGACCAGCTGAATGACTTTCCAGGATTCTCTAGGTCTCCATTCCCACATCTGTGAAATGGGGTTAACAAGAAAACTTGCCTTGTAGAGTGTTTGGGAAACACAGTGGGTGCCAGGTTGCTTGCATTGTATCACACCTGCCCGATTATACTGTCCTTTCAACACAGCCTCAACCAGTAAAACTAACCAAAGGGATCACCTGTTTTACATGATAGACATTTGGCACTAGGTGGAAGAAATGTTGGTTAGTTACTGAGATGAGAGAAGACAGAAGTCAAGACATTTGTTCTGTTCATAGGGCACGACAGAGCCTGGCATAAGGGGGTGTGTTAAGAACAGTGAAAATCTGGTCTATTGAATAAACACAGGGTGGGCAAACAGTTGGCAAGAGGGAAGGAATAGATAACGGAGAAATTATGCATGATGAACCAACAGATTGAGTAACGGATAGCAGTGCCAATTCTGATACTGATTGCCTGACATAAGCCCTGACTTCATCACATTTGAATGGCATATGTTTGGCAAATTGTATAAAGTCTTTTTTATTTAGTTTGCCCATCTACAAAATGAAAATAACATTAGTGACCATCAACCATTATTGTGAGAATTAAGATAATATAAAAGTACTTAGATAAGTCTCTGGCTTGATCGCCATTATTATTATATGTTATATCCTATTGCTGCTGTGACAAGTTATTATAAACACAGTGGCTTAAAACAATACCATTCTCTTACAGTTCTAGAGGTAAGAAGTCTGAAATCAGTCTCACTGAGCTAAAGTTACGGTATGGCAGGGCCGGTCTCTTCTGTGGGCTCTGAGGGGAAGGAATGGGTTTCCTTGCCTTTTCCCAGCTTCTAGTGGCCACCTGTATATCTTGGCTGTGGCCCCTTCCTCCACCTTCAAAATTCATCACTCTAGTCTCTGCTTCCATCCTTATATCACCTTCTCCTCTTCTGCTAAATCTCCCCCTGCATCCCTCTCATAAGGACCTCGTCATTCTACTTAGGATCCATTCAGGTAATCCAAGATGATCTGCCCATTTCAATCCAATTATATCTGCAAAGACTCTTTGCTATCTATATAAGTAACACAGGTTATAGGGTTAAAATATAAATTTTGGGGCAAGGGGCATCATTCGGCTGACCATATAGATTAATAATTCTAGTGTCACAGCAGGTGGGTGGACAACAGAGATGGGAAATCTAGGTGTATGATAGAGGAGAGATTGGTATGTACTGAGAGTACTAATAATAGTTACATTTATGATGCTGGGTCTTGGGGAAGATTAAGCAAGATACTATCTGCCTGACACAGAGTCAGTTCTCAAAAACCATCAACTGTGAGTGTTACCATAGTAGTTCCTTAGTCTTCTACATCCCACTCTGAATAGTGTGGTAGTTGTCTTCCCAACATTATTTCATCTCTCATCTATCCCCCACTGCATAGCCCATGATTTGAGTAGCACTGACCCCAGCTGCAGACTGGGCTGAAAATGGTCCAAATACCAGCACCGATCCTCTCAGTTAAGATGGTCCAATCCAAGCTGAGAAAGTTGCTACATGTAGGTATCTTGATACATGAAGGAAAACAGCCTAAAGATGAAGCAAACAGAAGATAGGATGGGAATGAAATTACGCAGAGGAGTGGAGTCAGATCCCTGATCAAACTATACCTGAAGTCTTACCTCTAGATATTTAGTTATCTAATGCAATGTTTCTTTTATTATGAAGCCATTTGGAATTGGATTTTCCTTTCCTTGTCACCTAAATTATCTTGGAGAAGAGTAGATATTATCAACCTCAGTTTGTAGCTGAGAAAATTGAGGCTCGGAGGGATGGGTGTCTTGTCAAGCTTGGATAATTATAACGGGACATCGTGAGGCTTCAACCCACGCTTGAGTGACTCCATAGCCAGTATTGTCTCCCCCACCAAGTACTGTGTGGTGGCAGCTTCCTAATCATCTTCCTGGCCAATTCTGACAGTATACTGGGAGTTGTCTGAGGGATACCAACAGGGGGTCAGATGGTCTCACCTGTGGAGAGAGCCACACAGAGGCTGAAACCATGTAGCACCAACCAAAGATCACATCTACAACACCTCAAACAGCACCATGGACACAGGAGGAATGAAGGACCCCAGAGGCTGTGTCATCCCATATGTATCCAACATCCTCCTTCCCAGGTTGACTCTCCTTCAATGATAGTTACTTGAGAAATATTGCCACTTGGCTCCTCATGAAAGCAATCTCAGCTGCATTTTAATTATCTCCAAACAAGATGTTGTAATAAAAGCTCAGGGGAAGTGGGAAGTAAACGGACTATGTTTGAGTGATCTACTAAGTGCCATGAGTTGCTCTAAGCAACTACTTATGTTGTGTCATTTAATCACCATACCCCTGTGAGTAGTATAATAATGTCCACTGGGCTCATGGGGAGACTGAGGCACTATAAGTTTAGGTCACTCTCCCAGATGGTAAATGGGCAAGGCAGAGTTTGAGTCCCATGCCTTGATAGCTGAACACTGCCTGCTATTTCCATGACATCACACAGACTCCTCTAAAAATATTGCTATGATCGTTGTTTCTGGGACATTGCCTAATGCAATGACCTCAGCACCATCGGGCAGGACATCCTAGCCCGGGAGATAATGAGAGAGTGAAAGTGCCAAAGACACATGGAGGGGAATGATCAAACAGTCTGCAGAATGCTCCGGTGAATTCACAAGGTGATCAAAAAAGCCTGCAAGTAGAAAGGTACCTTGGGAACATCTTGGGGGCAAGATGCCTTGAGTGAACAGCCCAAGGACAGCCATGATCTCAGATTCAGTCATTATCGTGTTCCCAAAAGAGATCCAGAGGACAGTCATAAAAGGATCAATGACTCATGCTTGAAAAGGCATAGATAAGGTTTTATCCAGCCCCACAGAGGCAACCAGGCTTAGGTGTCAAGGCAGGAGCTATTGCTAAGAAAAGGATGAACAAGGCATCCGGGCTTTGAGTCTTGTCTTTGCCTCAGTAATGAGTTAGCAGGCTGTGTTTGAAAACTGTTATTTAAATCAGCTACAGAGTCACCTTCCACCCACTGGCCCGAGTGAGTTATGATTTATGATACAGGAACTGAATGGAATACTTGGTCATTCCATTCCAGTCCAGCAGTCTCACTACTGGGTATCTACCCAAAAGAAAAGAAGTCTTTATATCAAAAAGACACCTGCACACATATGCTTACTGCGGCACAATTCATAGTTGCAAAGATGAAGCCAACCTAAGTGCCCATCAACCCACTGTTTGCCTGCCTCCTGGGACAAAGAATGGGTTGGCATGTTTCCAAATGTAATTTTCAAAGGTGATATTAATTTTGAATCCAACCAGGGAGAGCTGTTGCTGGGGGAAAAAATAGTATCAATAATCCCCCAGGAGATAGGGAGGAGTAGAAGGTAGAAAGCAAGTTGCAGCTAGAAAATACCTGAGGTTTACATATAAACACACAGACAACAACTGTTGGAATCTTAGAAAAGGTGTTTGGTTTTTTGTTTCTTTTTTTTGAGACAGGGTATTGCTCTGTCACCAGGCTAGAGTGCAATGATGATCATAGATCACTGCAGCCTCAAACTCCTGGGTTCAAGGGATCTTCCAGCCTCGGCCTCCAGAGTAGCTAAGACTAAAAATGTGCACCGCCATGCCTGGCTAATTTTTTATTTATTTTTGCAAGTACAAGGCCTTGGTTTTTTCCCAGGCTGGTCTCAAACTCCTGGGTTCAAGTGATCATTGTGCCTAGGCCTCCCAAAGTGGGTGTGAGCCACCGCACCCAACCCGAGGAATGAATTTTCTTTAGTTTGGTTTAATACTATGATTTTCTGAGAAAGATAACAATCAAGGTCAAATGCTGATTTCTGCAGTTACATTGTCCCGCCTTTTGCCCTCATCATTTTTACCCAACAGTGAGGCCCTGTGTTGGTCCAGCAGGATTGACCTTTTAAAAGGCCAAGAATTTCCATTATTAAAAAGTCAAACAATGATAGACATTGGCATGGATGTGGTGAAAAAAAAAAAAGAATGCTTAAACACTGCTGTAGGAACATAAATTAGTACATCTATGAAAAACATTGTGGAGATTTTTCAGAGAACTAAAAGCACATCTCCCATTCAATCCAGCAGTCTCACTACTGGGTATCTACCCAAAAGAAAAGAAGTCTTTATATCAAAACGACCCCTGTACACATATGTTTACTGCAGCACAGTTCATAATTGCAAAGATATGAAGCCAAACTAAGTGCCCATCAACAAATGAGTGGATAAAGAAAATGTGGTATATATACACCATGGAATACAACTCAGCCATGAAAAAGAACAAAATAACATCTTTTGCAGCAACTTGGATGGAGCTGGAGGCCATTATCCTAAGTGAAATAACTCAGAAATGGAAGACCAAATGCATATATTCTCACTTATAGGGAGCTAAGCTGTGGGTGTGCAAAGGCATACAGTGGTAAAATGGACACTGGATACTCAGAAGGGGGGAGAGGAGGAGGAGGGTAATGGATAAAAAACTACATATTGGGTACAATGTATACCCCTTGGGTGATAAGTGCACTAAATCTCAGAATTCACCACTGTACAATTCATCCATATAAACAAAAACCACTTGTATCCCAGAAGCTACTGAAATTAAAAAAAAAGAGGTGAAAGACTCTAAGAGGTAGATAAAAATTGACCACTGAAACATCTACAGAAGGTTTATAAGGGGTGGAAACTCTTGCTTCCTAACAGTTCTGATTATATAATTTGTGGCATTCACTTATCATTTCATTCATTTTGCAAAATTTCCTGAGAACTTACTTTGGGTCAGGCATTGTACTGGGGCTGGAATCAACCTTGTATATTGTTTTCATGGATAGGTGATATGGTGGTGTTGGTGATGGTGGTGGTGGTAATATGGCAGTGGTGATATGACAGAGGCAGAGGTGATAGTGAAGGTGAGAGAACGGACAACTTGGATGTGTGTGTCTATAGTAGTGGTGGCAGAGGGTGGCGTAGTGATGGGAACAGTGGTGTTGCTGCTGTTGACAGTGACTGTGCTGGGCCATTGTTGGTTATGGTGGTAGTGGAGCAGCAGTGGTGCGGTGGCAGTGGGGGGAACATGAGTGATGGTGACATGCTGATGGTGACGTGTGAATTGGACTTGGCTACATTTCTGTTGTTTTGTCTGACCCATTACTCTCTAAGAAGATCTCTTAACCACTTTATCTGACTAACTCAGTGTTTAAATCATGTCTTAAATGCTTAACATGTACCAGAAATTTTCAACCCTATCATTCCACAATAGCACTGTGAGGAAGACAGACTTGTCCTCATTTTACAGATGAGGAAACTGAGGCACAGAAGGAACAGAAGAATTTCCTAAGATCTCATAGTGAGTGACAGAGACAATATAACATTGGATTTCCCTGATTATGGGTCCAGAATCACTTGTCTCCTCCAGGTGCTTTTTGATTCACAGACCTCAGGAAGTCACTGAGGAAAATAGAAGAGGATGTCTCCATTGCCTGGCACCTGGCCAGATGGACCAAGGAAGGAACAAGCAGGACTCATGGTATTCATTGGTATTCATATGCCAAAAGGTGCCTTTAATGAAATGACCTCAGGGCTCCTCATAGTTCCCTGGACTCTCCAAGCCCATCCCCCAGGCACTGTGGCCCAATTTAGCCTTGGGACAAGCTGGCTCAACATAGGTACAGGGACAAGCTAAGTTCTACCAGGGAAAACAAGTGTATGCAGAGGAAAGAGCAGAGATTCACAGCACACAGTTCTGGGTTCAAATCCCATCCCTTCTACTTCTTAGGTGTGGCCTCTAGGCAAGTTCTTGACCCCTTGGGAAATAGGAGTGGTGTGAGAATTAAAGATGATAACATATGCAGAACACCTGGCTTATGGATTCTTCAGTGGTCACAGAAACCAGAGGCAGTGAAGCAAATCCTCAAAGTGGAGACTCAGCTCAGATGCTGCTACTCATGGGAAACTGATGTGGGAGAAGTGAGTGGGTATGGGCTGCTGATAAAGACATACCCGAGAGACTGGGCAATTTACAAAAGAAAGAGGTTTTATTGGACTTACAGTGCCACATGC
This sequence comes from Aotus nancymaae, assembly GCF_030222135.1. Classification (NCBI taxonomy): domain Eukaryota; kingdom Metazoa; phylum Chordata; class Mammalia; order Primates; family Aotidae; genus Aotus; species Aotus nancymaae. Next base: position 78,892,841 of record NW_026988450.1, on the reverse strand, counting down.
CTGGAAGAGGCCTCACAATCATGGCAGAAGGCAAGGAGGAGCAAATCACATCTTACATGGATGGCAGCAGGCAAAGAGAGAGCCTGTGCAGGGAACCTCACATTTTTAAAACCGTAAGATCTCTTGAGACCCATTAATTATCATGAGAACAGCATGGGAAAGACCCCCCTCCCTCCAACTGCCCATGATTCATCATCTCCAGGTCCCTCCCACGACATGTGGGAATTAAGGGAGCTATGAGATTTGGGTGGGGGCATACAGCCAAACCATGTCAGCGGGGCCTGGAACTTCCCTGGTTTCTGGTCTCTTTGAGTTCTCCAAGTTTAATGTCTTGTCTCTAAATCAAGCTTCAAACCATTTATTCTTGACTCATTGTGGCAGAAAAGCAGTTGGCTTCATGACAGTGGATACCGTTGGTTGCTGCAAAACCACTGTGTTTTGGCGATCCTTGATATGTAAAAGTCTCTCATAGTCCAGGCCAAATACATGAACTGATTGGTTTGCCCCTGGGAGTGCCTGCGAGGCTCTACCTGGCCTCCTACCATAGGAAGATGCTTTTTCTCTGAGTCAGGATGAGAGGTCCAATCTCCCAGGAGCAGCCAGAAAAAAGCCTTAACTTCTTTTAAAAGTCTCATTAATAGCTGCGGCCAGAAAGGGTCTGAGGAGAACCAAGAACCAATGTCAGGCAGCATGGAATGAGGTTTGGATTTACAGCCCAGCTCTGCCATTTCCTAGTGGTATGACCTTGGTATGTCACTTCCCTCTAAATTTCAGATTCATCATCCAAAATATGGCAATGAAAATGCCCAATTCCTGGGGTGGGTTCAAGGATAAATGAGACAATGAAACACAAAAGCTTTTAGGTCCTTTAGCAAGTAATTTAAATTCCTTTCAATTATTTTGTGGTACATATCAGAAATTGATCTAGTAATCTTTTTATTGGTTTTGCATTGATATTCTTCTTAGCTATTATTCCACCAGTTCTTTGCATAGTGTGAAAATACAAATAATTGGCACCAAAATGATGCTCAGCTGGCTCAATAAATATGGGTTTTGTGATAATTCTGTGCCTCCTCACACTGGCCTTAGGTACTAGGAATAATTTTCAAATTTTAATGTACGTAAGAATTTTCTAGACACAATGTAGATTCCAAGGCCGTACCTGCTTGTGATTTAAGTTCAGCAGGTCTGGGGTAATGTCCAAATATCTTCATTTTTTAAATTATTGTGGTTATGATACTTAATGTGAGATCTATCCTCTTAAAGTTTTAAATGTGCAGTACATTTTTGTTGACTATAGGTAGATAAAGAAAATATACTATATACCGGCCAGACACGGTGGCTTATGCCTGTAATCCCAGCACTTTGGGAGGCTGAGGCAGGTGGATCACTTGAACCCAGGAGTTCGAGACCAGCCTGGGCAACATGGTGAAACCTCCTCTCTACTAAAAAACTCAAAAATTATCCAGGCATGGTGGCCCGTGACTGTAATCCCAGTTACTCGGAGGCTAAGGCAAGAGAATCACTTGAATCCAGGAGGCGGAGGTTGCAGTGAACCTAGATCACACCACTGCATTCCAGCCTGGGTGACAGAGCAAGACTCAATCTCAAAAAGAAAAAAAATATTCAACAACATGGATGAATCTTGAAAATAGTATGCTAAGTGAAATAATCCAGTCACAGAAGGACAAATGCTGCATGATTCCCCTTATGTGAGGTAACTTAAATAGTCAAATTCATAGAATCAAAGAGTAAATGGTGGTTGCCAGGGGTTGGGGGAGGGGAACATGGGAGTTGTTAATCAATGGGCATAAAGTTTTAATCAAGCAAGAAAAAAATCTGTGTTTTTAAGGAATACCTTTGGCTCAATGTTTTTCAACTGTTTCTCCACAATCATTTTTAAAAGATTACATTGTGACCTAGTATACACAACTAAAACACAAGTTTCATAAAACAATTACTAATAATTTCCCTTACTATCTGCAAGTGACCCAGGTGTGCCTATTCCGTGCTCTTGTTTTTTAATCTGATTCACCTTTTCTTCAGTGCTAGTTGTGACTCACTATGCTAATTTTGTGACAAAAACTACAGTTTAAAAAACACTGATTCTGGTGCAAGGAGTCTGAGACCTGCTTTGAGAAACAATGAATTTTCTGGATTTTAAAACATTTAAAAAAAAATAACTCACAGACCCTTCTTTCAAGGGTCTCCAGGGGTTCCCCACCTTGAGGTGGAGGCTCACAGGAACCATGTGTGGGGAGGGTCTGTCTTGGCTGGCAAGGGAGCGCTGCCTTAACAAAGTACCACAGACTGAGTGGCTTACACAACAGACATTATTTTCTCACAGTGCTGGAGGCTAGAAGTTCAAGATTAAAGTGTCAGCAGTGTTGGTTCCTTCTGGGGACCATACAGGAGGAATCTGATCTAGGTCTCTCTCCTTGGTTTGTAGATAGCATCTTCTCTGTCTCTTCACATCATCTTGCCTCTGTACATGTTTGTGTCCAAACTCGCTCTTCTCTTAAGGACACCAGTCAGACTGAACTAGGGACCCCTGGAATGACCTCATTTATCTTAATTTCCCCTTACAGGCCCTATCTCCAAATACAGCCACATTCTGGGACCGCAAATTATGAACATATGAACTTTTTGACACTGGAAACTGTGGAAGCAAATCAGCCCAGGGTCTAATTGGTGTCAGGCTCCATACATGAACACGATGGTGGAGGTAATTACCTACAGTTCTGGGAGCACCCAGAGAACAAAGTCATTAATTCATTAGGCCAGAGGGTTATTAGAGAGACTCCACAGAGAAGGTAACGTGGGGAATGGGCTTTAAATGAAAAGGTTTCATCAGGTAGAGAAGATTTTAAAATAGAAATTCTAAGTAGGTGAATCTGTGCATGCCAGAGCTTAAAAGTGTGAAAGAACAAGCCACATTGAAGAGAACTAGGTGAAATAAGAGGGGAGAGCAGGGAGATGGTTGGAAATGAGGGTGGAAGGACCACTGGAGATCAAGTTATAAGAGGTCTCCAATGTCAGTCAAAGATATTAGTAGCCTCGATGCTTTGAGTTGGTTTCATGAACATCATTTTTCAGAAAATCATTGAGGCCTAGAGTATTAGATCTGGAGGGAGGACAGAGAACCATGAGCTACAACTTCTGTTACAGATGAAAAAAACTGTGGCTTAGAAAATACAAGTGAGTTAGTGGCGCAGAACCTCACCGGCACCTGAGGAGATCATTCCTGTATGCTCTCTACAACATCACACATGGTCCCTGGGACTGTGAAAGTACAAAGATTTATACACCCTGGAGACGAAAATGGGAGAGAAAAATCCCTTTTCCATCATCCTTCCAATCACAATAACATTATACCGGGTCATAAGTGAGGCCAGAAAAAATAGTTACCTTCAGTGATTTATGATCCAAGAACGGAGACCACCTACCATGCTCGGGCCTGAAGCAGATTCCACTTGGTTTTGAAAATAACACTCTGAGTGCAGTCGGCCTGCTAGCCATATGCCTGCCTGGGCCCCTGCCTCCCTATCAGGACCCAGGAGCCTCAACAGCCCTGTATTGGCTGGATCTTGCTGCTGATGAGGAAAAAGAGGTGCACACTGATTGGGGAGCAGGGCATGATTTGTTTTTATCTCTGTCTCTGGAAGGAAATTAGTCCCAGATCATCATGCTAGGATAAAGGCTGGGTAGCTGAGAACTTTCCTGGGAAACTGAGGGCAGCTACTGACCCTGGAGAGGATGATATAATAGGTAGGCTAGGGAACCAACTAAGACCGTCCCTTATGTGGGAACTTAGCTTACAGATGGTGTTAATCCAGTGAGTCTGGGTCTTCTAGAGTCATACTCAGAACTTTAGAGGACATCTTGGCCATTCCTTTTTTAGGCTGCAGTGAATCTAAGGCAAAGAGGAGAAAGCAGCTTGCCCAAAGTCATAGAAAGTTGGCAGTCACAGCCAAGTTGCTTGGCTCTCAAGCTCGGTACTTTTCCATGGTAGCCTGTCGACTCCTTTGAACAAGTATGAGTATCAAGGGTTGGGAACCCATCGCCTTGTTACTTGAAGAGCAATGCAAGGTCCCATCCCCCCTGTATACTGTCCACCCCATCCTCCAACTGCAGCATCCTCTCTTTTGCCTGGGATGCAGGTTTTAGCTAAATTTCAGGTTTGGACAATGAGTAAATGCTGATACTAGGTTTCCTCAATATGAATAAGTTGGCTAAATTAACATGTGGGAGCCTTGGACCGTGGGAAGCCCAGTGAGTTGGAGGCTGCAGAACCAGTGGCGACTGGAGGATGTAGAATGGTGATGGTAAGCGACAGCAGAGGACTTCATGTTACGTAAGGCTGGGGATGGTTCTTCAGGGTGGACTTAGGGAAGTGAAAAGACTGGAAAGTGGGAGAAGAGCTGGTGCAGGTGACGGAGTCAGCCTTCAAAGGTGGTGAAGTCAGTCCCTACCTGAAGAACTTGGGGAGGACACTAGGTGAGCATGGATCTGGGAATCCTGAGAGGCAGCTAGGTGGGTGGGGCAGTGGGGCCTTAGGTGCTAAGCACTCAACCTCATCGTGCCTGCATTTACTCAACTATCAAAGTAGAATTCTAACAATTCCTCTGTCTTCCACCAGGCGATAGTGGGCAGGAAGCTGGGACTCATGAGCCACAGAATCTGTTTTCCCTCAGATTTGATTCCCTAGGCTATAAGGAAACATTGCACAGGAGCGGCAGGGCAGGAAGCGTGCTTTATGAAGATTTACCCAGCAGCAGGTACAAAGTTGGCAGAAGAGACAGGAGGATGACGCTGAGAAGTGAAGGGCTCGAGGCATAAAACAGTTAACAAACTGTTGAAGCTATCTTGGGGAGAGGTAATTAATTCCACTCAGCTGTTAGTTGGTGTTCTGACTGTAACATTTAGAATGATGGGCTTTGACAGGCCCAATGCTGTTTTGCAGTATAGATGGTAAAATAATCATTTCATAGAAAAATCAATACGGAATCTTTTTGCCTAATTGATCCCTAAGCTCCCAACTTCTGCCTCCACCCCCAGCACTGCTCCCTTGAATCACACCTCCTCCCCGTCCTCTCCTCACCCGCTGCTTCACTGCCCAGCCGTCTCCCTCTTGGGGCAAACAGCATGAACATGTAGTTGTTATTAGTTGACTTTGTGTGGCTGAAGGCCAGTGAACAATTACATCTTTCTCATCTCACCTGTCTCCCATCGCACCGACTGGAGATATCAGAACAGGCAACCAACTCCAGAGTACATCAGCCCCTCCGGGACCTGCTCAGGTTGGCAGATTCCTGCTTGGGAACCAAGAGCTATGGGCAGAAGGGCTAGCTGTAAGCAGCAGGAAACTTCCCACGTCAGAGGGCTCCCGCCATCCCGACGCCGTGCCTTCTGAGCTGGAGATCCCTCGCTGCCCATCCACATGGCACCCTGAGGCTCTAGCTCCCACCACCACCCCAAATCCTCACACTCGGGGCTTAGGGCCAGGTGCACAGGCCTCAGAGCTGGCAGAAAGGGAGTTGTCTGCAGCCAGGAAGGCATTTTCTTTACCAGCCCACCCAAATGTTGTTTGGCTGCCATTGCCTCTGAGCTTTTCAGAAATGAAAAAGAGGGATAGGAAAGTGGGAGCCCTGGTGGGCTCTGGAACCCTTTCTGTTTTCTCAAGGGCATCGCAGTAAGTCCAAAATGTCTCTGGGTTTGAAAGTGAAATGCCAGCACAGAGCAGATTCCTGATGAATGTGGCCCAGATGGCTCTAAGCGATTTATTTTTGTTAATGGAAAATGGCTGAGCTAATAACTCTCAGAAACATTTCTGTAGGGAGAGTTGAAGCCTGTTTTGCCTCTGTGCTTCTTGTTTTTGCTTCCCTAAAGAAAGGGAAGAAATTGGATGTAGGAAAAAGCCCAAATAACAGCTTTGTCTATGCAACAGCTGATGCCAAAATCCCACGCATAGCTTTTGTGACCTGATTTCTACCAATTATTGACCATTCACTGAGGCCCAAGTTCTTCTCATCAATTACCTCATTTAATCCTTATGACAAAGAGGAGACCAAGGCTCAGAGCGATGACATGTCCTACCCAGCCAGAGCCACACAGTCTGTGACAGCATGACTGAGAATCGAACCCCAAGTTTTGACTCTAGATCAAAACTCTTTCACCACCATACTCTATAGGGAAATAGCAAAGAAAATCCAAGAGTTAAAAGATACTATGAGAGGCCGGGTGCAGTAGATCATGCCTGTAATCCCAGTACTTTGGGAGGCCAAGGTAGGCTGATTACCTGAGGCCAGGAATTCGAGACCAGCCTGACCAATATAACAAAACCCTGTCTCTACTGAAAAAACAAAAAAAAATTAGCCAGGCATGGTGGTTCATGCCTGTAATCCCATCTACTCAGGAGGCTGAGGCAAGGGCAGAAGAATCGCTTAAACCCAGGAGGTGGAGGTTGCAGTGAGCCGAGATCACATCACTGCACTCCAGTCTAGGTGACAGAGAGAGACTCTGTCTCACAAAAGAGAGAGAGAGAGACAGTGAGAAGTCTTCTAATTGATCCATGGGCTTTTTGTCAACACCTCAATTTTATACCCTAAACTTGGTCAGAGAATCTGGTGAGTTTCCTTTTCTTTAAGGGAAAGGCACTGCTTTCTGGGCATAAGAAAAGGACTGTCTTTGAGGTCCCTGCTCCGCAACATTTCCTGGGCAATGAGTGACTGTGCTATCTAATGCTATATTCATAGTAAAGTGAAATGGCTTTGAAGCAGAGAGAACCAGGTCCAACTCTAAGCTTCACCACTCACAAGTTAGGTGACTTTAAACGAGTCAGTTATTAAGGTTCTCTGTGTTTAGTTTCCTCATTACCAACCAGGAAGCTATCTCTAGCTCTGTCTCTGTCACTGTAGCTGCAGCTTATGGAAGGACTGTTGTGAAAACAGCTTCAGCACAGCCCTTAGCACAGAGTCAGCTCTCTGTAAATGGTGGTTATTATTAACTATTCCATAACTATGGAAATGAGTGAGCAAGTGAGTAGTGAATGTGCTTCTCCTCCTCTGTTGAGACTAAGACAGACTCCATGATTGTCAAGTTTAGCCATAAGGAAAGGCATATAACCCTTCTCCTTAGCGCATTTGCTACTGGAAAGTGGCTACTTTGTGCTTATAGTAATTTGCAAATGACATTACAAGAGCAGGATAATGGGCAGAGAGGAAACAAGCTTGCCATGATCTTCACCTCCTCTTGTTTCCACATATTGGGATCCCAGGACTGTATGTGATTCAGCAGGACTGCCTTATTCATAACCTACTTCCAAGCAAGATGAGACTTAAACCATCTCTAGTGATCAACTATTGCATATCTGCCATGTGTCAGGCACTGTGCTGGCATAAATAGGTAAGTAGGTAGATACAATACAATACAATGGAATACAATAGAAAGAATAGAATTATATATATATATAGAGAGAGAGAGAGAGAGAGACAGACAGACAGACAGACAGACAGATAGATAATCTCAGATCATCTTATCCTTCCATAGAGGCAGGACAGGATAGTGAAAAAGAGTAAACTATGGAGTCAGGTAAGATGGTTTGAAATCCTGGCTCAACTCTTTTCTCTCTGTATGATTTTGGGCAAGTTGTTCTTCTCAGAATCTCTATAGAAAGGGGAAATTACACCTACTCATATGAATTGTTTTTAATCAGATAAAATTCCTGCAGCACGCAGGACAGTCTCTGGCGCAGAGGAGAGTCACAGGGGAGCTGACTCTCATTTGTATTTACTCTGCAGAGTTGTTGCCATCATACTGTACAGATGAGAATGTTGAACTCCAAGACAGAAGGGGACTTGTCCAAAATCACAGAGTTAAGGGGCAAACATAAAAACCTGGCTCTCATGCATCCAAATCGATTTCTGTTCAAAGCTCCAATAAATATTCACTGAGCACTTCATTAGACCCCTGTGAAATGGGAGAGGGGCTGGGTATTTCTAGGAGATTCAGGATCCCAAGAAACTCATGTCCTAGTGGGAAAAACATTTACTTGGCAAATGTTCATTGTATTAGTCCGTTCTCATGTTGCTATAAGGATGTGCCCAAGACTGGGTAATTTATAAAGAAAAAGAGGCTTAATGGAATCACAGTTCCAGGTGGCTAGGGTGACTTCACAATCATGGCAGAAGGTGAAGAAGGAGCAAAGGCACGTCTTACATGGCAGCAGGCCAGAGAACCTGTGCAGGGCAACTGCCCTTTACAAAATCAACAGATCTCATGAGACTTACTCACTATCACAAAACAGCACAGGGGGAAAACCCACCCTCATGATTCAATTACCTCCCGCCAGGTCCCTCTCACAATACATAGGGATTATGGGAGCTACAGTTCAAGATGAGATTTGGGTGGAGACACAGCCAAACCCTATCATCCATTTCACCCATTCTGCATCTTTGGTGGCATGGAAGATGGTGGAAATGCAAAGGTATACCTTTATACCTGCGGCTGTGTCCCACAGAGCATAGTTTTGAGGACAGAAGTGTGTGTATAAAATGAAATATGTTAAGCACTCCCATGGGAGAATCCTACAGCACAGGGACTCACCAAGGAAGTGGCACTTGAGTCATGCTGAGGCATCAGGAATGGAGAGGTTAGGACTTAGTTGGAGCAGCACTGGTCAGGGAGGGAGCAGGGGGTCCCAGGAGTGGTCTGGAGAGGAGAGACTGTAGTCCTTGAAGACCTGGAGAAGGTCAGTGCAGCTGGAATTGAGTGTAAGAGGGCATAGCAAACTTAGGTAAGGCTGGAGGAGGGCTGGGGCAGGGAGAGCCTTGCAACACATGTTAAGAAACCTGGAGGCTTTAATGAGGCCAGTGTAAAACCTTCAAAGTATCGTAAGCAAAGGAGCAATAGAATTTACACATTAGAAAAATTACTCTTGTTACAATTTGGAGAAAGGACTGGGGATAAGGGAGACACAGAAATGAACAATTACCATTAAGGCAGGGGATTAACAATTACCAGGAGGCAAGGGAATATTAAAAATATTAAACAATCAATATCAAATGGATATCAACCAAACAGAGTGTAAGGCTACTGGAGAAAGTCCTGAAGGCCTCCTGCTATACCCAGCATCATCCTACCAGTCCCAGCAAAGGGACCAAGTGATAGGGAAGGGGCACTCATGGGAGGGGCATTGATGGTGAGGGCAGTGGCTCTTCCCCAGTTAGCATGAACTTATTTCAATATTTTAGCCACTGATAAGGCCACCTGGATGCATTTGATTGTCACTGTCAGCCAGGGTAAGGGTAAAAGCCAAGTGTTTGGAGAGCCTGGAGATGACTCAGCAGGTTCCATGCACCTCACCTGTGAGCCAGGAACCCAGGAAAGGCCTTTCCTGTGCTCATGGTGTGAACACCCTGAATCATAGAACTCCTGGTGAAACAACTCTGACTTTGGAGAAGGATATGTCACATGGAAGAATGAGGACATGGCTGCTTTAAAAGGGATGCAATCTCACTGCAAACTGACTCCTGGTCACAGCCGCAGCAGGAGAGCATGTCCAAAGCCACCTGCTGTGGTTGAGCAGACTTTGTCTTGGATTCATCCCCAACAACTCCCACTCTTGAGATGCTTGATGCCCTTCCTGTGTCCTGACCCTGACCAGGTCCTCAGTGAACAATTTTTCTAATTCTTCTAGATTCTTTTGTTTTCACTTTGCCTTCTCTGCAGAAACCACATCTACCCAGCTCCTTTTTAAGCCCTATCTGTGTCTTTCAGTTTCTTCCACTGAACCAGCCAGCTGAGTGCACACCCCTCATTCCCTGCTGGTGCCCCAGTTTTTCTGTCAGAGAAGCAGTGCTTCAGAGAGAACTCAGGTTCAAGTGCAGTGTTTGCTGCTTTGCAAACTAAGATACTCAAAACAGTGGAGCCCTTCATTCATTCATTCATGCATGCAAGTCTTCCTGCCAGGGCAGAGTAAATGCTTGTGGGATTTACCACTATTTCCACAACTTTAATATTCTGCCTGGAATCTACAGTGCACTCAGTAATGATTCATTGAGCATCTACCACTACATGCATGGTCTGTGCCAGGACTGCTGAAGATACAAGGGTGATGTGGTCCTGCCTTTAATGAACTTTAGTCAATTAATTAATAATTTAATTAATTAGTTCATTCGTTGATTCATTCATTCAGTCTATCCATCATCAGGCATTTAGAGCTAGCTGACTGAATGCCCACTTTGTTTCAGGCACTACAGATAAGGAGCAGTCACTAAACTCAAGCAGATTGTGGTTAAAAAGGAAAGGGGAATACAGGAACCATTACAGGGTAAGAGGTATCTCTAACTGAAAGATCGTGTCACCCATGAAAAATGAAGATGGAAAATAAAACCAAAGTTTCTCAAGCTGTTTTAGCATTAGGTATTGACTTTGGCAAGAGGATGGAGAATGTGTGGTCCTACTTAAGTGATGGGGCCCTAAACCCTATGCAAGAGTTTTCCAAATCCATCTCATTTCAAAGGTTGAAGTCTAATGGGTAAAAGAAAAAAAAAACTTGCACTTGGACTGTGAGCCAGACCTTGAGTTCATACGTGGGACTCATGCTCTGTAAACAGCTTGCTTAGACCCTCGGCATTCACAGCCAAAACCTTGCACAGGTTTGTTGCATCTGCTCTCTCCTTTGGCAAGATACAAAACTTAGAACGAGAGAAGCTGTTCTAAGTTTTGAACATGACCCTCAACATGGTCATGGCCAGACAGATGCCAATATGAAGCATCAGATCTCAGTAACATTTATGAGATTTAAGCTTCTGCATTTGTTCTTCATTCAGAAAATATGTATTGAGTCCCTGTGTGTACCAGGTACTGTGTTAAGAGCTGGATGCATGGTAGTGAGGTGCAGTCCCTGGCAGCATGGGTTTTAGAGACAAGTGGGGTTCTCATTATATACCAGACAGTGTTCTAAATAAACCACTTACAAATGTAGAAACTGAGGCACAGAGAAATAACACGTGCCCAAAGATACATTGCCAGTAAAGAAAGAGCTGAGATTTGAACACAGACAGTCTGGCTGCAGAGCCCACATGTGCTATTATACATCTCTAGACGAGTGAACAATATGGGAGTCTTTACCAAATGCCATGAGCCACATTGAACAAAACTGGGAAATAGGGAGTAACTATGGTGGGCAAGCAGGAGAGAAGAAAAACACTGAAAGTGGCTGGGGGAGGCATCATGGAAGAGGGGACAGTTACACTGGAAGATGAAGGGTGGAAGCAGTCAACTGTACCCTGAGCTAGGAAGAGCATCCTAGGGCAAGAGCTCCAAGCATGAAGGCATGCCAAGCAGGGGCCAAGAAAAAGGGAAAAGTGGCATGAGAGTGTTTGTAGATGGAGGCACGGCCAGATCATGGGCCTTGGAAGTGAAATGAGGGGCAAAGAGGAACCATCTGAGTCTTAGAAGGGGAGGTATTCCAGGCCCTGATTTGTCTGCCTGAGGATGAGGCTAAGATGGGAACACTGAGAGTGTAGAAGCACAGGCTCTGAGGCCAGGAAAACTGGATTCAGACCCTGGCTCCTCTACTTTAGACAAGTTATTTATCTCTTCTGGGTGTCAGTTTCCTTCATTTCTGAGGAAGAGATGATAATACCTCCCCTGGAAGGTTGCATATAAGGAGAAATTAAATGTGAGTTGCTTAAAACAGTGCTGGCCACGTAGCCAGCAGTCTGTCAATATCAGCTTTAACATCCCCATCCCCACCTTCACTTCCTGCTAAGTACAGCTGATGGCAATAGTATTTTGGCACACCCTGTAATTAAAAGTAATGCATGTCCAATGCAGGAAATTTGGAAAATAGAAAAAAGCACAAAAAATTATTCATATTCACACCAACAAAAGAAAACTGTCATTAATATTTTGCAGCTTTGTCATCTTTTTCAATGCACTTCTCATAAAGTGCAAAAATTTTATCAAGTTTATGTATGGCTCTATAGATTGCTTTTCTTTTTAACTCAGCAACTACTGCAGGCTGAATTCTCCAGAGGTAAACATTGAGAGCATTTTGGAGGTGTGCAAGATGTTTATTTGAGATCAACAGCTGAGGAAGAGATGGGGAGGAAGACAGATAGGGTAGAGGGAGAAGACAAACTTTAATGCAGGTGTTGAGTTACTTATATATCATACACATGCATATATATACATACATATGCATATATACATGCACACACCCGTGTATATGTATATATGCATTCATATGCATTAATCTATTATATAGAGAATGAGGAGAGGGAGGGAGAGAGAGAAAGAGAAAGAGAAAGGTTGATTAAGGCAGGAAACATGAAATCTCTAGTTCAGAGAAGAGAACTTTTTCACTCACAGAGCATATTCACACCAGTTCTTCACATCCCAGTCCCCACAGGATGATGCAGTAAGGGCCAGGTGTTACCCTTTGCATTCAGCAGGGGTACAACATAGGTTGTGGCCCAAAAACTCATGGAATTCAGAGCTTATATAGGGTGGCTAGTACATCTGCTCATCCTCCCCTCTGATTTTGAGTCTGGAATATAAATGTGTTTCTGCAGGAGAGAGAAAGACATCTCCAGACTTATTACCCTAGAATGTGAGCACATATCTCCAGGAAAGATTAGTCTCTAAATCTCTTTGAAGTCATACATTGTATCTACATTGTAAGACATGTTAGTAATTCAGTCATCTTTTAACCAAGTTTGCTCATGTTCTTTGCTCAGAAATCCCAGGACCTATAGGATATTTAAAAATATTCATGGAGAATTATTTCCCTATGGAGGACTTAACATAAGCCAGGCCAACCAGGTGGGGAGCTCTGGAGCATAAATGGTATGCCAGAATGTTCTGCACTGGGCAGAAATGGCTAGGCTTTTATACCCCTACCTCAAACAATCACTGGATGTGTGCACGCCTAGAAGGATATGTCCATGGCTTGTCTCGCTCTGCAGTTGAGACAAACCCTGATGGAACTAACACGTGTGGTAGCAAGTCCTTCCTTGAAGGGGATCTGAACAGCACATCTCTGTATGTGCTGCAGCAACATACTATGAACATTTTCTCACATCAGTGATTTCTAAGGTTTCCATGTGATATGGTTTGGCTGTGTCCCCACCCAAATCTCATCTTGAATTGTAACTCCCACAATTCCCACATGTCATGGGAGGGATCCAGTGGGAGATAACTGAATCATAGGGGCGGGTCTTTTTCATGCCATTCTCGTGATAGTGGATAAGTCTCATGAGATCTGATGGTTCTATAAAGAGAAGTTCCCCTGCCCAAGCTCTCTCTCTTTGCCTGCTGCCATCCATGTAAGGAATGACTTGCTCCTCCTTGCCTTCTGCCATGATTATGAGGTCTCCTCAGTCAGGTGGAACTGTAAGTCTATTAAACCTCTTCCTTTTGTAAATTGCTCAGTTTTGAGTATGCTTTTATCAGCAGCCTGAAAATTGACTAATATAGCATGGTATTCCATTGTTCTAATTATTCTAATTAGGGAAATCTTTATTGAGCATTAAGTTGTTATTTATTTTTTTCTGTTCTAAATAATATTATCACAAATTCCCTACTGTACTATATCTTCATACCCTTCTCTAGTTTCTCCTCAGGACAAATTCCTAAAAGTGGAACTCTAGGTCAAGATGTTTGGATATTTTTAAGGCTATTGATATGCATTACAGAACTAGCCCCCGTTAAGGCTATGCAAGTTGATACTGTCCTACAGTGGCCGAGCCTGTCTGCTTTTCCTCCATCCTGCTAACCTTCATTCTCATTGCTCTTTTAAGTCATTTTTAATTAGATAGGGAAAAAATGTATTCCATTTTTGTTTTATTTGCATTTTTATAATACCATGGATAAACATTTTTCATGTGCCATTTGACAATTTCAACTTCTTGTCTCCTAAACAGTTTACATTACTTCCTCACTTTTCTAGTGGAGCATTTTTCTTTTCCTTATTGATTTGAAAGACCTCTTAAACATATCAACCCACTCTCGCTATCATATATGTTGCCATTATTTTTCTCAGTTTATAGTTTGCCTTTTCATCTTGGTTATAGCATTTTTGACATGCACATTTTATAGTTTATTAGAGCCAAATCAATCAATCTTTTTGCATTTTCAACTCCTTGTCATTATGTTTACAAAGCTTGGTTCATTTTGTAATCCAGATGCAGGATCTTAGTTCTTTTTCCTCTATTAAATTTGACCCAATTCATTTCAATTCATTGTTACAACCAGCCTAGACCTTTTAGAATCTTGATGATGTCAGCCAGCATTTCAGCTCTGCCTCCCAGCCTTGAGTCAAAAGCAAATGTGATCCACACTCTTTCTGTGACTTCATCCAAGTCATCCATCACCCCTCGTCCATTTCTCTAATGATGTTAATTCAACTTGTCTGAAATGGAGCCAAATGGAGCCTTCTGTATCACCAACACAGCAGCCAACTGGCCCTAGGGACTGACATTAAGGAGGAAAGGCACTGCCAATGGGACACCTGGCCTGTTTGGATCAGCGTTTTTGCAGAGCCTGTCACCCTTAAAACCTTCACATTCGGGTCACAATAGTTTATTTACATGTTCTTCTTCCTTAGGTGTATCAGTCTTTTTCTCTTTGTGGAATTTTAAGGGGCAGAAATACATAGAAATTAATGATGTGTTTGATGAGGCATGGAATGATGGTGCAAACTGCCCAGAGTCACATTCGATGTTCAGTTCATTTCCTTGGAATACTGGGCAAGACATCAGAGATTATTTGGTCCCTGCCTTCCCCTCTCACTCACCTGATGAAAAAATCCTTTTCACAGTGTGTAGGTTGATTATAGATGTCATGATACAAACCATCTAGGAACCAGCCATTTTGCTGCTTTAAAGGAAGTAAAACACTTAGAAGTCAAGATATTGAGCCAAGATCACGGTCTGAAAATGCTGGAAACTAGATTTGAACTCACATCTACCTGGATCCAACTCCCACGCCAAGTTGCCTCCGCATCTGGGGGCAGTCTACCCCACCTTCTTTGATGACCATCAGGGATGGGACCTTACTCCTGAAGATGATTCCTGGAGTGCTCCAGGGAATTCTGGATGTTGGCCTAAATTTCCCTTTCTGTTTCTTTTCCCCCTTAAAGACATACAAACCTGGTTTTCTCACCCTTCCTCAAGATAAGCCTTTTTAAGATTCTATTTGCCCTTTCCCCTCTCCCTCTGATCTGTTGACAGTTCCACACAGTCAGAGCTGGAATGCCCTTCGTCCTCCTGCCCACTCCCATCTGATCTTGCTCTGAGTTATGCCTGTCAGCCAAGTTGTGCACCACTGAATGCCATGCTCCAGATGGGCTTTGATTGCAGCTGGACTCACATCCCCTGGTAACAGGCCAGGTTCTTTCCTTCTATTCCAGAAAGTTATAGGAAGGGGAAAAGCCTCCTTTCCTCACCTCCTACTCCCAACTTTCTGTTACTCCATTCTCAAGTGGGAGAGATTGGGAGCAGATGTTTGTTTCATATTTATATTCATGCAAGCCTGGCCTCTGAACCCTGGGGGATACCAGGAGTGGTCACACAACCTCCTTTTCACGGCAAAGTTTTTTCTTATCTGCTTGTGAAGCGAGATCCTGCCCTGGCTTGACAGGTCTTTTCTTACCTCTCAGCCTCACCCTGGAATTTCTGACAGCCTTTATTGAACATTTATGTTTGGAGATGCTGTCCTCACTTCTTGATGCTCACAGAATGAAGGAGAAACAGGTGAGCAGATGAGAAAGCTCAGAGTTTCTGATCGGGGCTTCTAAGATGGGGAGCCATTCAGCATAGACCCAGTGAGGACCTCTTCAAAAGTGGCTGGTCACATGGCTGACCTCGCTTCTATTGCTGCATCTTGGAAGGAACTGGAAACTGGAGCAGGGAAGGCAGTCCCCAAAAGCAAGGAAGTGGGAATAGAGAAGAGCACGTCATAGCCATTCTATGATCCGCCTCATTTCCTAGTTACTGTATGCTGTGTCTTCTCTTCCCACATTTCTAACATGGGAATAATACTATGACTTTCTTCATGGGTTTGTTGTGAGGATTAAAGGTTATAATGAATGTAAAGTGCTTGGAACAGTAAGTGTTCCACAAATGGTGACTATCGGTATATTCACTCTAGCCCTAGATCTACTTATTTTAGTTAACAAAGCACCAGGCTATGTTTGAGAAAAGTGTCCTTGCTTTTTTACCTCTTGCATTAGAACTTTCTCATACATCATGTCATCTGAGCCTCAGGACAACCCTGGAGAAGGAAGTGCAGCAGGCCTTACTGACCTTCACACAATGAGGACACAATGAAGACTTGGATGAATAAAAGGGTGAAGCCAGAATTTGTCCATGACTCTCAACTGCCACTTTGTTTTCAATGAAGATTATTGACTGGCAACAAGGCTTGACTGAATTGAGTCTTGCCTCCTGTCCAACAGGTCCTGCCTCCGTTTTATCCTTCTTTTGTCTCCCTCAATCCCCATAGGAAGACTCAGCAATGGCTCCCTATTTGAGGTTGAGGCTTATCCCACTGCCCAAGTTGATCATGAAAATGGCAAGAAATTACTCAGTCTTGAATGTTGCTTCAGAATTTTGACCTTCACCATCAATACTGGATTTAGTCCAGACCTCACTTCTGGACTCTCATCTCATCTCATCAAGAATGCTAAAGCATCTGGATCTTACCCTACCTGAAATCTAATAAGTTATTCTACCACAATTCCTGGGTACTGGCAGAAGATACAAGACTCCTGGGTCAGAGATGGACAACTTATTACTCAGAAATAGCAGTAGCCAGAATATCATCATGAGCGGTTCCCTGACTCCCAGTTTCAACATGGCAATGTGTAGACAGCTAGGTAACTCCTGCATATACAGTGGGTTGCACTGCAGGAAGAGAAACCCCAGTTTAGGGGACTCTTCTATTTTAAAGGGATTGTAAGCAAACATCCCAAATTTTGCCCTGGAGAGAGACATTGCTTGCTGGTCAACAAACAAATATGCCCTCCACCCCAGAAGAAAACACTATCTCTATGTTAAAGTTCTATTATACACATTCTTGGAAAGATAGTCAGAAACAAAAGCTCTCAGTGCCTCTGCCCATGAGATGTGCAGAAGAAACTCTTATGGAGAACTGATTCCCAATACCTTGTCCCCCCAGCTCCGGGATCTGTCTGTCTACACTGGCCATAGATTTTGGGACAATATCAATAGTCATGGCCTTATTGGGATCATGATAGTAACATTATGAAGTCATAGCCAGGAGATTTTTAGAAGGTTCTCTGGTTTAAATATTTGTCCCCTCCATACCTCAAGTTGAAATTTGATCCCTGGTATTGAAGGGGGCCTAATGGGAGGTGTTTCAGTTATAAAGGCAGATCCCTCATGAAAAGATTAATGCTTCCCTCGGAGGTGAGGGATTTCTTACTCTATTAGTTCTCACTAGATCTGTTTGTTAAAAAGACCCTGACACCTACACACTCCCTTTTCTCTTGCTTCCTCTCTTGCTGAGTGATCTTTGTACACACCAGCTCCCTTCGCCTTCCCCAATGAGTGGAAGCAGCCTGAGGCCCTCACCAAATGCTGAGCAGATGCTGGCACGATGCTCCTTGAACAACCTGCAGAACCATGAGCCTAATAAACCTCTTTCCTTTATCAATTACCTAGCCTTAGGTATTCCTTTATATACAAAACAGACTAAGACAGAGGGCTAATGTGTCTTGTGCTGCATGCTGGCAATGGTTACAGGCAATGTGTGCCTGGCTTCTTGAGGAAAGATCAAGTGTGATCCAGGGTTTTGAAGCCAGAATGGGTATGATATGAAGCCTGATTAGAGGAGGCACTAGCATGAATTGTATAATGATGGCCAAACCCATTTATCTAATGACAGAAGTTCATGAGTCTAACACTGAAGGTTAGTACACTTCAGGATGTGAGCAGTTAACCAATGTGGATTCTCTTGATGTTTGTGTCCTTTGCTTGAAGGACACAAATCCAGGAAAGTTCATATCAAGTGAGCTCACCATTCCCATCTACAGTTCACCTAAACATTACCTCATCCTTTCACCCAGTGGATAAAGGTTTATTATAGTGCTTGCTCTAGGGCAGGTTCTTAACCTTACATAATGATCAGCATGGTGTAGACTGTACAGCACTGTCACCTGACTGCACTAAAGTGACCTGGTAAAAAGTTCCCATTGCTCTTCAAGGGCTTTGCAAATACACATCCTTTCCTCTAGCAATTCCACATCCAGGGATGTATCCTAAGAAAAGTATCAGAGACAAACAAAATGGCCTTTCTGAGGATTAAATAAACTAACACAAAGTGCTAAGAGCAATCTGTGGCTCAATATATTTTGTTTAAATACTCAGCTTAGCTTTACTTATAAATGAGTAGAGTCAACTAAATCTTTAAATAAATCTCCAACAGTTAAGAATTATTTAAGTAAATTACAAAACGCATCTAAAGTGAATTTTAATGCAGGTATTAAATCCATATTGTACCTAGGTTCTGCTCATGTTTAGGATGTAGAAGGCAAAGAATGAAAGACAACATTGAATGCAATGGTCACTGTAACAATCAGAAAGCACGGTGTCTTAGGCAATCCTCTGTTACTATAACAGAATGCCTGCAATTGGGTTTTTTTTTTTCCTTTGAGACGGAGTTTTGCTCTTGTTGCCCAGGCTAGAGTGCAACGGTGCAATCCCGGCTCACTGCAACCTCCACCTCCCAGGTTCAAGTGATTCTCCTGCCTCAGCCTCCTGAGAAGCTGGAATTACAGGTATGAGCCACCATGCCGGCTAATTTTGTATGGTATTTTTAGTAGAGATGGGATTTCTCCCTGTTGGTCAGGCTGGTCTCGAACTTCAGACCTCCGCCCATCTTAGCCCACCTCCCAAAGTGTCGGGATTACAGGCGTGAGCCACCGTGCCTGGCCTGGAAATTTACTTTTTTAAATGTATTTCTTACAGTTCCTGACAGTAGAAAGTCCAAGGCTTAGGGGCCACATCTGGTTTGGGCTTTCTTGCTGGTAGGAACTCTCTGCAAGCATGACATGGCAAGGGGGTTCATGAGAAAAATCAAAATGGCAAACTGGCCTCTATAACAGCCCCATTCTCATGATAACTAACCTGCTCCTGTGATAACCGATTAATCCACTAACCCATTAATCCATGAATGGATTAAACTATTCATGAGAGCAGAGCCCTTATGATGCAATCACCTCTTAAAGGCCCCACCTCTTAATATTGTTAGCTTGGGTATTAATTTTCAAAGCAAGTTTCAGAGGGAACAGACATTTCAAACTATAGCACGCTGATAAGCTAAAAAGTATTACAAACAGACCAGGCACAGTGGCTCACACTTGTAATCCCAGCACTTTGGGAGGCTAAGGTGGGTGGATCACTTGAGGTTAGGAGTTCAAGACAAGCCTGGCCAATATGGTAAAACCCTGTCTTTACTAAAAATACAAAAATTAGCCAGGCATGGTGGCATGTGCCTGTAATCACAGCTACTGGGGAGGCTGAGGCAGGAGAATTGCTTGAACCCAGGAGGCCGAGGTTGTAGTGAGCTGAGATTCCGCCACTGCACTCCAGCCTGGGTGACGGAGCTAGACTGCATCTCAAAAAAAAAAAGAAAAAAGTACAAATATACAGGAATAAATTAACAAATTAGATAAAGACATTTTTACTGAAAACTACACAATATTGCTAAGAGAAATTAAAGACTTTAAAAAAGAAAAACATACCATGTTAACACACTCAAAAACAATTTCATTAAACTTAAATTCTCCCCATGTTGATCTACAGAGTCAGTGAAATTTCAAGCAAAATCTCAAAAGGCTTTTTTTTTGTAAATGTTAATAAGCTGATTGTAAACTATATATGGAAATGGCAAGAACCTAGAAGAGCCAAGATAATCTTAAGAAGAACAAAGTTGGAGGACTTGCATTATTGTACTTTAAGGCTTACTATAAAGCTATAGTTATTAGGATAATGGTTAATTTTAAGTAGACAAATAAATCAATAGAAATGAATAGAAAGTCCAGGAATAGACCAACATAGATCTGATCATTTGGTTTTTGACAAAGATCCCAGTGAAAATCAAGGGGGAAAGGAAGCCTTTTCAATAAATGGTATTAGAACAACTGAATATATACATTAAAAAAAACCTTGATCTCTGTCTCACACCATAAAGAAACACTAAATAAAAATTAATCATACACCTATATGTAAAAGCTGGACTATAAAGCTTTTCAGAGAAGACACTTTTAAAAATCTTAACCTTGAAATAGGCAAAGATATCTTAGCCTATAAAAGTAAATAACCCATAAATAAAAACATGATAAATGAGATTTTATCACAATTAAAACTTCTATTTACTCAAAGACATTGTTAAGAAAGTAAAGAGGCAAGACACAGATTAGGAGAAAATGCTCATAATACATACATCTGGCAAAGGACTTTTGTCTAGGATATGTAAAAACTACTGCAAATATTATAATAAAAGACAAATATCCTAATTTTAAAATGGGCAATGGATTTCAATAGACATTTGATGAAAGAAGATATTCTAACAGCCAGAAAGCACATGAAAAGATGATTAATTTCACTGGTTGTTTGAGAAATAAAAATTTAAAACCATACCCCAAAAAGTGTCCCCAAAATGGCTAAAATTAAAAGGACTGACCATGTTGGTGAGAATGTGAAAGAATATGGAAACCCTAATACCTATGGGGAGTATAAATTGGTACGACCACTTTGGAAAAATGTTTCTCAGTATCTAATAAAGTTAAACATTCACCCTCCCAGCAAATGCTATGACCTAGCAGTTTTACTTCCAAATATGTATTCAAGAGTATGTGTGAGTACACATGTCCACAAAAATATTTGTATGAGAATGTTCATAGCCCTTTTATTCATAGTTGCCCAAAACTAGAACCAAATATCTGTCAATAGGAGAATTGAAAAGCAATTTGTGGAATATTCATACAATTTATTAGTTGTTAAATGAGCTCTGGATACATTCAATAGGATGAATCTCAAAAACATTATGTTGCGTGAAATAAGTGAGACACAAGAGTATACACTACATGTTTCCATTTCAGTGAAGTGGAAGAAGAGGCAAAATTCATGTATACTGATAGAAGCCAAAACAATAGGTAATATGGGCGGAGTAGTCAGGGAGTGGATTAGCCAGAGTGGGGCATGAGTAAAGAGGAAATTCTCTGGGGTGATACAAATGTGTATATCTTGATACGGGTTGTGGCCACATGAGAGAGAGAGAGAGGGAGAGAGAGAATAAAATATCTGTCATAAATCATTGAACTGTATGCTAAACATTTGTGCATTTTACTATTTGAGAATCATACCTCAAAGTACTGAAAAAAAACATATTATAGACAAGGGTATGGGGAAATTTTTGTGACATATTATTAAATACAAAAAAAAAGCAGCTGTTTATAATAGTCCACAACGTGATTTCAATCTTATTAAACACCCATAGAAAGACGTATCTATTATCGGTGTCTATGTAGCAGGATGAAGTCTTCTTTTATCCTCTTCCAGATATTTTTCTTCACTTCCCCATCACCTGAGGGTTCTCTGGTAACTCACCAAGGAGACAGAATAGTTTCTTAGCACAATAATGTCTCAAAGTACTGATTTGAGAATTGGTTTCTATAAAAGGATAAGTGTACATATGTGTGCATAATATATAATGTACATTACATATGTGTGTATGATACATAATAATAATGTATATTATTTATATGTATTAGTTTGTTCTCACATTGCTCTAAAGGGATACCTGAGACTTGGTAATTTATAAAGAAAGAGGTTTAGTTGGCTCATGGTTCCACAGGCTGTATAGGAAGCATGGCAGCATCTGCTATTGGGAGGCCTCAGGAACCTTACAATCATGGCAGAAGGCAAGTCTTACATAGCAAGAGCAGGAGCAAGAGAGAGAGCAGGGAGAGGTGCCACACACTTTTAAGTGACCACATCTCATGAGAACTCACGATCACAAGGACAGTTTCAAGGGGATGGTGCTAAACCATTCATGAGAAACTGCCCCCATGATCCAGACACCTCCCAACAGGCCCCACTACCTACACGGAAATTACAATTCGACATGGGATTTGGCAGGGACACGGATCCAAACCATTTTCTCTAGATAGATAGATTGTTGTTGCAAAAGTAATTGCAATTTTTGCCATTTAAAAGTAATGGCAAAAACCACTACAGTTTACTGTATAAGAATCAGAATAGATGATATAGCTATAGATATAGATACAGCTATATAATAAAGAGAGTGTGTCTCTTACAGATGTTCCACCATAAGAAATCTGAAAGATGAAAAAAACTCCTTATACAAGGAGGGGAAGAAGAGAATTGAAAAGAGAAGAGAAAATAGAAGAATGGACGGTAGAGGGGGAAGAGGCAGAGACCACAACAGTAAAAGGGGGAATGGCTGGTACACGGTCCCCCTGCCAAGCCAGACTCTGCATGGACTGCAAAATGATTCACAGAGGGAAAGTAATGAATGCCTCAGCTTTTGGACTCTGTGTTTGTTTCTGGTCAGTTATTGGTCAAACTCTTTTTGTTGGTAATGAGCTGTTCCTGCAGGCCTTTCCAGCAAATTTAAGTTTAACTGAAGAATAACAAATGCATGGGGAAATGTCTGGAAATCCATGGACTAGCATGTTCCTAGTTGCCTTGCACTCCTACATTCACAGGAAGCACCTGCACCAATGTGTGCCCTCTAGGGAAGCTGCCAAACCCCAAGGTCTGCCATCGGTAACCCCAGGTTTATCCTCCTCATCAACCAGCTTCCCTCTGCTAAATTCCAGGGCCAGCAGTACTTGTCGGATTCTCGGCCCCTCTTTAAAACGTGCCATCTCCTACCAGTGCCAGATGGTGCCTGACAAGGCTGTGGATCACCCCAAAAACCAAAGCCTCAAAAAACTGGGATTACAGATTCCTTCATCTAGAACCACATTGACACATCGGCCTTTTACTTACTGAAAAGCAGAAGAGCAGAGAGTGGTTTGCAAGAGATTATTTCCTTTACCTAATGTACCCTCTACTCTCCCCAGACCTCTAGGTTCCAGTTGTTTAAGAGTTCCATTTAATTCTAACTTCAAATCCCATTTCTGCCAAGATGCTGCTCTCTAATTCTAACTAGTATTGACTTTCCCCCTCTCTTGCTACCTATGGTAATTATGAATGCATGAATCAGAATATTCTATCTGAACTAGCACTGCTCTTCTACCAGCTCCCTCGGCACCCCGGACAGCAGTTGTGGCACCACCATAGTTTATGGACTCACTACATATTTACATTCATTAACTCACTAATCTTCAAAATGGGCCTGAACACCAGGTAATTCTACCCCATTTTGCATATGATTAAGCTGAGGTTCAAAAATGTCAGTGCCTTGCTCAAGGTTGCATCACTACAGAGCTGGGATTTGATGCTAGTGCCCTTCCATGCTACCCACCCATCGATCACCGTGCTTACTGCATTATCCTGAAAGCATTAGGTTCCATGCTTGTCTCCCACTGGGATCTCAGCATTTGAAGGGCAAGGACTCAATCTTATTCACTTTTATATCCCCAAGATAATATGGGGCATTCACAAGCTATAAACAAATCTGACCTGAATTCAGTGTTTACTTAGATGCAGTATTTTCCAATTGTCACCCAGAAGGTTTGTGGAACATATAGCTTCTCATACCCTTGGACATTCTGACTCCCAGTTCTCAAATTCACCCCAGTATCTGCAATTCAACAGCAGCCCCAGGAGATCTGGATCAGCGGTTCTTCTCATAACGTAATATGCGCAAAAATTGCTTGGCAATCTTGTTAAAATGCAGAGTCTGATAAAGTTAGGAGGCCCGAGACTCTGAATTTCGAATAGGCCAAGCTATAATACCAAACACACCAATTGTAAAAATGAGCAAAGGGCTGCTTAGAAAGGCTCACTTGCTGGTCCCGGTATGAGACAGAGACATTGACACTATAGTCAAATGCCCAGAGGGATCCAGCTGTGTGTAGATTAGGGGAAGGATCTCCCAGACAGAAGAAACAACTAGGCAAAAGACCTAAAAAGAGGAATGAGCTTGGTGTGTTAGCAGGTGAGAAGGGAGATGTAGGAGACAAGGTTGAAAGAGAAGGCAGGGATTTGTAACTGGGAGTATAAGGGATTTGAACACAATCCGATTTGCATTTTTAAAAGAATAGATTTAGAAGAACTAGATTATTTTTAAAATTAGATTTAAAAGAAAAACTACTGCAGCAGAACTAATGAGGGGGACTAGTATTGGATTACAGTGGAGTGGATGGATGGAAGATGATTAATTTGAACTAAGGCTGCGTGAGATGTCCATGTGAAGATGTCCATTTATATAGGTCTGGGCTAGACACAGAGTAACCAGCTATTGGACATAGTCTCATTCATTCTTTATTCCAATAAATATGAAGTTCCTTCTCTGTTGCATGCACAGGACTTGGAGCTAGTCATGCAGAGGTAAACAAGACAGTCAGGGTCCTCAATCTGATGGAGTTTCCACTGGGAAACAAATGATTAAGCAGTCCAAGTCAGGAACTTTTGATGTTAAACAACTTATTATAAAAATAGTTGTTCCATTTCCTTTGAGGTAAATGCTACAAAGTACACAGCCTAAAGGCATGGACAAGGGATCTGATCTACTCTGGATTATCAGGAAAGTGACGCTTTTTGAGCAAGTGTCCTTTGAACCCAGCTAGTAGGAATTAACCAGGTGAAAAGATGGGGCAAAGGTTTTCAAGCAGAGGGCCTAGTATGGACAGAGGCCCAGAAATGGGATTCAGCATGTCTTGTTTGAGCCCCTAAGAGAAGAGCAGCCCGACTTAAAGGCAGAGAAACAAGGGGAAAGTAGAGGCGGTGGTGAAAATCTTGAGAATGGATGACATTTTCCAAGGAAGCATGTCAATTGGGAAGAGCACAAAGTCAAGGTAGAGTTCAGAGAACCCAGATGTTTCAAGGTTGCCATGCAGTTGCCACCCAAGCCACAGATAAGCCCTGGAAGCCAGAGATGGGGAGAATCAAGATTACAGACATTTTAAAAAACCAACAGCTTCTTAGGTACTGAATTTGCAAACCTAAGTCTACAACTGATAGAAATGCTACTGTGGGATTTAGGAGTAAATTTTGGAATTTAGGAATAAATTAGTACAATTCAACATTTCTGGAAACAGGAGACAAGTTTCTGGTGTTAATGCATACTCTTCCCTCTCGGCTACATTGCATGCCCCATAAAAATACTTTTTATGGTGTATTTAAATCACTGGTTTTCATGCTGCAGAAAATCGGCTCATGATGGGCCATCTGAGAGTCATGGCTATACTATCTCAGCGGGGATGCTCGCCGATAGATGCTCTCAGAGCTCTGAAGCACTCAATCCATTAGATTCAGGGGGCTGCAGATATCCTTAAACTTCCAAACCTATTCACTTTCTCCTGACTGACATGTGGCAAGCTTAAAATCTGATTATTTACTGACAGTCCATTGTTGATGGACTATCCCAAATTTTATCCTGCATTCAGGGCCAAGACGGTAATTCAGGAGAGGCTAAATTTGGATCTTTGTGGCTTGTTCACACACCCAAGATTGATGCTCTATGATGTGATTCCAAATTGAATTCAGGCTGTTTAATTATATCATTATCTGCAGATATCATTAAACTTCTCAACCTATTCAACTTTCTCCTGACTGACATGTAGCAAGCTTAAAATCAGACTGTTTACTTTTTAGATGAGGACAGCACTCAGAGAGGTCCAAGAATTGAGCACTGATGTTGCTCTGTATTTATCTTTCCTGAGCAGGAGATTGTTGGCTACAGCTTTGAGCTTTGGTTATTGTCTGATGTCCATGGACAAGAGGAAGAACCTACATGTCCCTAGAGTAGTGGTTCCCAAAGTGTGATGTGAGGAGCCCTACAAGTCCCAAGACCTTTACAGGATGTCTACAATGTTATTTGCCTTTCCAATTGTGTTCACATGTGCACTGGAGGTGCAAAATTAGCAGTGGGTAAAACTGCTGAAAGTTTAGCAGGAATCCAAGCAGGGAGCCTCAAACTGCAGGAATAATTGTATTCTTCACTGCCAAAAAAATCACAGTCAATTAATAATGATGATCATGATGAATTTTTAAACATTCTTTAAGGGATTCCATTTTAGAATGTCTTTGATGAAGCTATAAAAACTCTTTATTTCATCTTGACCCTTGAGTATGCGTCCATGAGATAACATGGGAAATACGTATAAAGCACTTCTGCTACTTTGAGGTATACAATTCTGCCTCAAGGAAAAGTAATACTAGTGCCATCATCTGAGTTGCAAGTTGAGCAAGCCACATTTTTCAGGGAACACCAGTTTCATTTGAATGAACACCAACAGAAAAATTACAGTAGCCAGACTTGGGTATTTGGCAGACATTTTAGTGAAAATGAATGAAGTGACCCAGTCATTTAAAGAAAAAAAAAAAACACAATATTTTTCCCATGACAAAATTCAGTTTTTCAAGGAAATATTAGAATTTCAAACAGCTTCTCAATGTTTAATGACTCATGATCAGATTGGTGGTGGTTGTGGTGATGAATGTGATTTTTTTAACATTGTGTAATAAAAAATGTCAACAATTAAGAGATCTGTATAACTCAGTAAGCCAATATTTTCTAAATGACCAATGCATTCTGTTCAAAACCAAACATGGGTAAAAGATCGATTCAAAGTGTAAGAGAGTAATAGACCATTTAATGGAGCAGAATACGAAAGCCTTTTAACTGCAAAGTAGCCCAGTTTTCTGTGCTTTTGAGCCCTGGTAAGGATGTGGCCTTAAACTGTTAAATCCAGGCAATGCTAAATTGACTATCCCAAATTTTATCCTGCATTCAGGGCCAAGATGGCAATTTTGGAAAGGCTAAATTTGGATCTTTGTGGCTTATTCACAAACTCAAGAGTCATGCTGTATGATGTGATCCCAAATTAAATTCAGGTTGTTTAATTATATATGAAGGATAAATCTCCCCAGAGAGAATGTTTCTTTAGCCAAAGAAACTCTGCAACAAGATTCCACTGAAAATCACTGCCAGTGGTCACCTGGTATTCACCAGGAGGGCTGTACCAAACACTTATGGTTAGCATCTGTTCCAGTTGGTAAGAATCTGTATTAGTCAGAGTTCTCTAGAGGGACAGAATAAAATAGCGATTGATTGATTGATAGATAGACAGACAGAGGAGTTTATTAAGGAGTATTAAATCACACAATCACAAGATCCCACAATAGGCCATCTGCAAGATGAGAAGCAAGGAAGCCAGTTCAAGTCTCAAACTGGACTCAGAGTCCAATGTTTGAGGGCAGGAAGCATCCAGCATGGGAGAAAGATGTAGGCTGGGAGGCTAAGCCTGGCAAGTCTCTTCATGTTATTCTGTCTGCTTTTTATTCTTTCTGCAGTGGCAGCTGATTAGATTGTGCCCACCTAGATTAAGGGTGGGTCTGCCTTTCCCGATCCACTGACTCAAATGTTCATAAACTTTGACAACACCCTCACAGACACACCCAGGAGCAATACTTTGCATCCTTCGATCCAATCAAGTTGACACTCAGTATTAACCACCACAGAATCTGAGTCATACAAGTTTTATTCATTCATTCAGCCAATATTTACTGAGCTCCTATTATGTGCCAGGCAAGAACAGATTTGCTATGAAGCTCACCAAGTGTAACACTCAGGGCATCTCACTTGCACAGACCTCACCTGAGGATTCATATAGTCATGGTACACAAAGTATACCAAATAAGATATTTACCTACAGCTAGTTGGGATCATTGTCTCTTACTTTTCAAGCCTTCCCTCATTCGCACTGTCCTTCTTGTTGATTGATGTGGGAGTGGTTGTGGTATTTTAGAGATTCAGCTAAAGTTGAGGGGTGGCTTAATTTAGTTTGGGTTTAGTGTGACAGGTTTATGTGCACGCAGTCACTTCCATGTATGTTACATTATTGTTACCTGTGCCAGAAAGAAATTACTTTCAGAAGCACAGTTACTGCCCACTATAGCAATGCTCCTAGAGTTATAATACAAATAATGTCTAGGGCCAGAAATTGTTTATTAAAACATGAATATTTTCTATGGGGTCTCACATAAAAGTATGGAGAAAAAAAAAAACAGTATGAAAGAAAGTCATGGAAAATCTCTCCTCATTTTATAGCTCACAAATAGAAGAAATCTGATAGAGATCTTCCTAACTTTGACATTACCAGTAACAGACAGGGAAGCTGAAACTTTCCTGAAATATCATCAATAAAAAAGCAAATTTCAACCAACCATGCAAGAAAAAAGTTTGTCTTTATATTTTTGGTAGAAAATGCTGCAAAATTGTTGTCTATTTATACTATTATACTATTTATACTATTAGTTACTAAAGAATGTGTTGAAGTTTCTCACTCTGGTAGCAAATTTGTGTATTTTCTCTGTAGTTTGGTTAAATTTAACTTTGTATATATTTGAGGCTATGTTATTTAGCATACACAAATGTAGAACTGTTTTATCTTACTAGAAGATTGAACCTATTTGTATTACAAAATGTCCTTTTTTAATATGTTTTAATTGCTCTGTAGTCTTGTTTTAGATGTGACTCTTTTTAAAGATCAGACACCTGGGGTTTGTTTTTCAGAATCTATTTCAACAGTCTTTTTTTAAAGGAGCATTTGTTCTATTGCCATTTAATTAATGTGATTACTGATATATTTGGATTTTAACTAACCACCTCACTAAGTATTTTCTACTCATTCTACTTTGCTTTTATCTTTCTTACCATCATCAAGATTGATTCAAAAAATTTATTGCTATTCCATATCTGGATGAGAGTTACATATACAGATATTTCAGGGGTTATTCTAGAGATTACAATATGTATCCTTGCTTTATCTAAGTCTAATAATAAGTACTTCCAGGTCAATGCAAAGTTCTTAGAACATTTTAACATCTTTCCAACTTATATACTATTTTGGTTGTGCATAATACATAATTGTTGACTACAGCTATAATGTTGTATAGCAGATCTCTAGAGCTTATTCATCTTGCTTGACTGAAACTTTAGACCTGTCGATTTGTAACCCCCCATTTCCCATAGCCCTACCCCAAGGGTGACTGTATTTTAAATGTGTGTGTTTGTGTAATTTTAATCCCACATAGAAGAGGTCATTTTCCTTCTGTGTGAAGAATACTTTAATTTTTTTCAGTGTGCATGCTAAATCCTTTCATTTTTGTTTCTCTTCAAATGACTATATTATTGCAAGGTATTTTTAATGGGGACAGTAGCTTTAGTTGACAGATCAATTTTCACCTTTTCAGCACCTTAAAGCTATCATTCCTTAGTCTCTAGGTTCTGCTGTTTCTGTGTTTCTGTTGATAAGTCAGCTTTCAATCTTATTTTTGCTCTTGTGCAGGTAACAAGGTGTTTTTGTCTAGTTGCTTTTAAGACTTCATGTTTGATTTGATTTTTAGCAGTATTGCTATAAGATTTCAAGGTATATATATACTTTTTGTATTTATCTTGTTTAGGCTTAGCAGGGCTTCTTGACTCATAGTTTGATGCATTTCATAAATTTTCAAATTTTGCAGTTATATCTTCAACTATCACACCCCATGATCCTTGAGAGTCAAAAGTGCAACAGCACTTATGCTTTTTGACCTTTCTTTCCAGAAGTGACAAAGTTTCCCAGAGGAAAACATAGCCCCAGATACAGATGCTGAGATCATGTGCTGGGGCCTCTGTCCCTTCCTGGATACTGGCATGGCAAATTTGTTACATCTTATTAGTTCCCTAGTGCCTCAAGAAGATTTTATTAAATATTTTGTCTAACTTTTCTAGTTGTTTTTAGCAGAAGGGTTGGTTATTGGTACCTACTATGCCATTAGGTCAAAATTATTTTTTCTAAAAAGCACATTTTCTGTCATTAAAAGGGTTTTTCCAATGGGAGGGCACATAGATACATTTGTGTACTTTTTTTATTTTGTGATCTAGGATTATCTTTGTATTATTAATACTTAGGACTATGTCTAGTACATGGGAGGATACCAATGAATGTGGACTACATAATAGAGTCTGAAAGATGCCTACCTGACACAAAAATGTTAAATCCTTTTCTTGCTTTATAAAAGTCATTTTATGTCATAACTGCTTGTTTAATAGTCATAATCTCACCAGCATAGCCCTGCCACATAAAAGGTAGCATTTGCTGAAATAGGAAATTTCCAAGGGAATATTTATATTCCCCTCAGATTTCCTAGATAGTGTAAATTTATAAAACTGCTGGGTAGTTGTTCAATAATTAGAGAAGGGTTTTTTTTGCCTCTTTTCTCTCTTTTGTGGCAATACCTCAATAAGAAAGGGTAGGTATTACCTGCAAGTATTTCCAGACTTGAGTTATGAAAGTCGTAATTCTGGTCTGGTGCAGTGGCTCATGCCTACAATCCTAGCACTTTGGGAGGCCGAGGCAGGCAGATCACAAGGTCAGGAGATTGAGACCATCCTGGCCAACATGGTGAAACCCCATCTCTACTAAAACATACAAAAAATTAGCTGGGCACAGTGGCACGTGCCTGTAATCCCAGCTACTCAGGAGGCTGAGGCAGGAGAATTGCTTGAACCAGGGAGTTGGAGGTTGCAGTGAGCCAAGATCACGCCACTGCACTCCAGCCTGGTACAGAGGGAGACTCCATCTCAAAAGAAAAAAAAAAAAGTCATAATTATTTGGAAGGGAAAATTTCTCACACAAAAAAACACTAAACTGATTAAAGCAGAAACAAGAAATCATTCCTTAAGCAAGAAAGTTACCTTCCCAAACTAGAGGGTTGATTAATGCCACTAATATATAATGGGTTTATGCAGACTTTGGTGTGAAGAGTTGGAGAGTGGAAGAGGAGAGCCCCCAGCCCTCATCTGCTCACTGTAAATTCAATGAATGGAACAGCCTAGTCTATTGCATTTACGCTACTTTTCCGAACAGTCCATTACCAAGTGCCTTGTGCTTTTGTTGAACTATTTCCTGCATATGTCTCCAGCTAGAAGGTAAGCTCCCCAGCAAAGGCACAAGATTTGCACCATTTTTGCATCCCTTCCTAACACCTAGCACAATGCTATATCTATCAATCAATCCATCCTTCCATCTGACATCCACTAATCCAGTAGCCATCCATCTATCAATTAATTTCATTTCATACTGTGTTATTATTTCAGTGACATCTACTAATTGTCAGAAACTGAAGATGGAATGTTTATAAGGTATGTCCCCACCTATGAGGAGCTCTTAGTTAAGAGTAGCAGGTTTCAAGTACATTTGAGCAAGTACCTTCAATATATGTGTTTTTATTTATATTATATACCAGTATATGTTATAATTTTTACTCCTCATAAATGACACAAAACCCTCAATCTCACCAAAATAAAATTATTATTAAAAACACCTCTAGTCCCAGCTAGAAGCATTAGAGCAATATGGGTTAAATATTTTTAAGATGTTGGTTTCCTTATTTTTAAGATGTTGATTTCAGGCCAGGGTCAGCGGCTCATGCTTGTAATTCCAGAACTTTGGGAGGCCAAGCCTCAAGGACCACTTGAGCCCAGGAGTTTGAGACCAGCTGGGCAACATAGCAAGACCCTATCTCTATAAAAATACATAAGCAAATAATTTTTAAAAATAAAATATTGGTTTCACTTTGTACCATGGCTACCCACATTTTGTGAGATAAATCTTACCCTCAGCCTCCACTCTACTGTCCTTCTGCACTGGGGGATTACATCTCAGACTCCCTCACAATTAGAGCTCTGCATTCAACCTAGTTCTATCAATTAGATGTACCCCAGGGCTATCTGAGAAGGAAATCATCCTGCTCTCTTTTAGCTGTTTCTTCTGACAGGCAAGAATGTGGAGATGTGAGGTTTCTCTGACGTAGCATCTTAGCATCTATTCCCCTGCATTCTGCATCTTCAGGGACAATGGCAGAAGTGGCTGTAGGGTGGCAGCAACATGGGCTCTTGATTCCAGCTTAGCTCCAATGATGGGCTTAAAGGGAATAACTTCTCTTGTGTTGTCTGTATAGACAGTTATTGCTAGAAGTTCAGTCTAGAACCTTTTGTCTCAGCCCATTTAATAATTTTGATAGCACCATTTGTCTATCTTTAGTCCCCTTCTAATTAGAATGACTATAAAAGTTTTATTTCTGCACCAAACCCTGATTGACATATTTCTGATAAATCCCTTTTTGCTTATGCTTGCCAAAGGAAGTTCTGTTGCTTGCAATCAAAGAATCCTTTCTATAAGTACCTGAAGTGACATTTGCAGAAGCTAAGCTATTATAATGCAAATAACTTAAAACTTGTTTAGAGTTGGGCATGGTAGTTCACAGCTGTAATCCCAGCACTTTGAGAGGCTGAGGCGGGCTGATCACCTGAGGTCAGGAGTTTGAGACCAGCCTGGCCAACATGGTCAAACCCCATCTCTACTAAAAATACAAAAAAAAATTAGGCAGACATGGTGGCACGGGCCTGTAATCCCAGCTACTCAGGAGATTGAGGCAGGAGAATCACTTGAACCTGGGAGGCAGAGGTTGCAGCGAGCTGAGATTGTGCTACTGCACTCCAGCCTGAGTGACAGAGTGAGACTCTGTCTCAAAACAAAACAAAATAAAACAAAACCTGTTTAGAATCAGAAGACCTAACTTTGGCCACTGAGAAGCATATGGCTTGGGTGTATCATTCATATTTCTGAGCCTCAGTTTCCTCATCCACAAAGCAAGGATAGTAACGCCCATCTCACAGGATGATTGTAAGGATTAAATACATGAAAAGGTAAAAATGTGTTCGCAACACTTACTAATAGACATTAATAAGTGTTGGTTGTGTCTGCACTGGTTTAGTGAACACATTAGCAATTATCTAGAATTAAGTTTTTTAACTAAGAAAATTCATTAAAAAAAAAAAAAGGCAGACTTTTAAGGTCCCACAGAGTCTATAGAAAATTTGTTTAGTTGTTCTTTTTGTTTTGGGAGGCGACAGGGTCTCACTCTGTGGCTCAGGCTGGAGTGCAGTGGTACAATCACAGCTCATTGCAGCCTCAGCCTCCTGGGCTCAAGCGAGCCTCCTGAATAGCTGGGACTAGAGATATGCACCACCACACCCAACTATGTTTCTTATTTTTTGTAGAGATGAGGTCTCACTACATTGCCCAGTCTGGTCTCAAAATGTGGGCTCAAGTGATCCTCCTTGGCCTCCCGAAGTGCTGAGATTACAGACGTTAGCCACCATACCTGGCCACCTATCCATGTTTTCCTTCCTTCTTTTTTTTTTTTTTTGAGATGGAGTTTCACTTTTGTCACCCAGGCTGGAGTACAATGGTGAGATCTCAGTTCACTGCAACCTCTGCCTCCCAGGTTCAAGCAATACTTCTGCCTCAGCCTCCTGACGA
The DNA here is from genome assembly GCF_030222135.1 of Aotus nancymaae. Lineage (NCBI taxonomy): Eukaryota > Metazoa > Chordata > Mammalia > Primates > Aotidae > Aotus > Aotus nancymaae. The sequence continues at coordinate 78,859,303 of NW_026988450.1, read as the reverse complement.
GCTGGGATTACAGGCACCCACCACCATGCCCAGCTAATTTTTAGTAGAGATGGGGTTTCGTCATGTTAGCCAGGCTGGTCTCAAACTTCTGACCTTAGTTCATGCTCATGCTCAAGTTCACATTCATGCACACTATCATTTCATAGTTTTGTATCTTCTGCACATGCATTTTCTCATCTAATCTTCCCAGAAACTGTGACATAGGCAGGGAGCAAATTATTAGTTTCAATCTAGAGATGAAAACATGTATGAAACACATGTGAACCAAGTAATTTACCTTGGCCTCTCAAAGTGTTGGAATTACAGGTGTGAGCCACCTCACCCAGCCCGTTTTCCTTCTTATTGGTGGCAGAATGAAAAGTTGAACAGCACCTGGGTCTTTGAAAATGTTTGTGAGCCACTGAATTAACTAACCTTGCACAATATTGTTTAACCAACATTTTGCTTGGTGTTCTGTTACTTGAAGTTAATGCCAACAAATAATCCTGGGAAAGAGACGCTAGGATAGTGGTTAATTGAGGCGCATCATTGGGATAGAGGCCTGTGAGAAAGTGACATAATCAGGACTGGACAGAAGGAATTAAAGTGCAAGGCAGTTTCAGAAGAGGTCTCAGCCAACCCATGGGGAATGCTGGGGCCAGGATAGACCAGTCAGAGCTGTCCCAGATGGAGGCTAGAGGACCAGCCTCTAGCCTCCTCCTTATGATTCTTGCATCAACCAGTCTTTTGGTGTGAGTTGCTCCCAGGGAGCAGGCATGGCCTGGAGCCAAGCAGCAATTCCTGGGCAGGGACTCAGCTGGGAACTATCAGCAGACAACGTTAGCATCAACCGGAGGAATGACTGCATTGGTCCTTAAGGGAAATGAGGCAGCCCCTCAGAGCACCCACAGAGAACCTCTAATTCAAGTTACTGTGCAAACAGAAAGACTCTCATGAAAGAGGTATATGATGATTAGACCTACCTACTATAACCAAAAATCCTAAATATGTTGAATCAGGTAATGGCATTGTCATTTCTGTTCTTAGGATCTTTGAACTAGAAGGCATTTCAGGCTCACAGTATAGTGAATTCATTTACCCAACATCACAGAGCCATTCTGCAGGCCTGATAGTGCCGAATCTAGAAGTGTGCTGTTTTGATTCATAATTCGTTACATGACTCTAGCTCTGCATTTATTTAGCAGACATGTCTGGCTAGCAGAATATTATGCAAATGTCATGTGATGTATATGGCTATATTTATGATGTTTAAATCATTCTGAAAAAGTACCCTCAAGAGTCTTACTTAATTGTAAAGCTTTTTGCATATACATTCCATTAGCATAATTGATTAAACCATAAGTGCCTCATAAAATTAAACAGTCTTTTGTTGTCCAAGTATAATTAAGCCCCTGATGACAGATAGACCAGAAATGTATGCAACTCAACATGTATTCAATTCCAAGGAAGATAACTAGTTCTAATAAAGGCTTCATCTGGGTAATAAGTTCATTGTTCGTGCACACTATAATTTCATGGTTTTGTATCTTCTGCACATGGATTATCTCATTTAATCTTCCCAGAAACTGTGACATGAGCAGGGGGCAAATTATTAGTTTCAATTTAGAGATGTGAAAGTGTGTAAAAAGAAGTGAAGTGACTGACTAAAAGATACACATCTTGCAAACGGTGGGGTCAGGGCAAAATGTAGGTCATCTGTCTCACAACTCAGTGTGGCAATTACACCCTAAGCTGACCCCAAGTGAGTCACGATCTTGTGTAATCCCCTCCCCTTCAGTTCAGGTAGCACCTGTGACTTGATTAGACACATGCCAATGATGATGAAATGTCACTACCTTGATTAATACAAAGATGTTTGATATCACTCTTGTGGTTACGTTTTGTTATGTAGGACTCTGTAACTAGAGAGAGGGGCACCCTTACTGGCCTTGGAAAAACAATCTGCCATGTGTGAACAGCTTTTCTGGAGGGAGGTCCACATGTCAGGGAACTGCAGGTAGCCTCCAAACCCAGAGGTTGTTTGCCAGCCAACAGCCAACGAGACACTGGGGCCCTCAGCTGAATTCTGTCAACAACCTGAATGAGCTTGGAAGCAAACTCTTCCCCATTCAGGCCTCCAGATGAGATTGCAGCCAAGCAGACGCCTTGAGTGCAGCCTTGCGAGACCTGGAGCAGAGAGCCCCTGGGTTCCTACTTACACGTGAGACATGCTCTAATCTTCCCAGAAACAGATACACTAAATGCATATTGTTTCAAGCTGCCTAGTTCCTGGTAATTTGATACATAAAGATAGAAAACTATTACGCCTAGTATTTCTTCCGAGACAGCTCTGTCAAAATCATATATCCCTCTACTTCATCTTACTCTCTGGGCTCTGTAGCCAACCTCCTGGATTAAACCTACTTCCACCGTTGAGGGGCTTTGTTAACTTGACCAGTTTTCTTAGCTTGTTTGTGCCTCAATTTCTTCAGCAAAATAGAAATAATAATAGTGCTTCCTTCATGGTGTTCTGAGGACTGAATGAGATCATCTGTGGAAAAAAATCTTTTCAAGTGCATGACACAGAGGGAGTCAATCAGTAAATATTGTCTATTAGTCTTTTTTTTTTTTTTTTTTTTGAGATATTCTCTGGCTGTATTGCCCAGGCTGGGGTGCAGTGGCACTATCTCCACTCACTACAACCTCTGCCTCCCAGGCTCAAGCGACCCTCCCACCTTAGCACCCCCCGCCAAGTAACTGGGACCACAGTTAGTAAGATTATGTTAAGGTAGACAATTTGCTATGCTCTCACTTGTAAAACAAACAAACAAAAAAAGAACAGTCACAGGCATTCCCTGTTTTTCTCTTCCTTTCCCCTGCCTGGAATGCAGAGTGGGAGCTGGAGCAGCTGTCTTGAATCACGTGAAGGAATCTGTGTGCAGAGGATGGCATGGCAGAGGCACAAGGCAGAGGAACACAGTCCCCCAAATGGCAAGCAAGCCTTCCAGCCCTGGGCCACCTAGCTAGACCTTTATCCCAGAGAGAAATGTGGTTACACATAGCTTAAAAATGCAAATTCAGAATTTTATAAAAAATAGCTCTTGTCATTTAAGAGAGGGATTAACAACCAGATGAAGCCAGGGACGAGTTCACCTAAATTCTTAACACATCTATTTTATAGGTTGCCATTTGTACATAAGCAGGGCCCAGCATTACCACCATGTTCCCAGAAATTGTTTTGGGGTCTTCCAGGTGAAAGTGGTCATTGTATTGACACATTGACATTTTCAAGAGGCTGGTAATATACGTGTAAAGGGTGAATTATCTGTAGATTTTGAAAATGAGAGGGGAAAGGTAAAATGGCAGGACAGATGCCGTGGCTCATGCCTATAATCCCAAAACTTTGGGAGGCACAGGCGGGTAGATCACCTGAGGTCAGGAGATCAAGACCAGCCTGGCCAACATGATGAAACCCCCTCTCTACTAAAAATACAAAAATTAGCCGGGTGTAGTGGTGGGCACCTGTAATCTCAGCTACTAAGAAGGCAGAGGCAGGAAAATCACTTGAAACTGGGAGGTGGGAGGTTGCAGTGAGCAGAGATCATGCCACTGCCCTCCAGCCTGGGTGGCAAAGCAAGACTCCATTTTGGAAAACAAAAGTAACAAAAAAACTACACATGTAGAAGAAGATGTAGGTAGACATGCAAATAGAAAGGGAGCCACAGGATTTCTTCACAGAGTGAAGAGGAGTGTGCCATTGAAGGAGTCAAATACTAAGACTGTTGTTTGTTGCAATTTTCACTTTTAGAATATTTGCCACAACGTTCTTTTGATCCTGGGGGTTTCAGTGCTCCCCAACTTTGGATGTTTACATCCACACATAAGTAAAGATTGTTGTGAGCTCCACAGTTCATATGAGCCCAGTGGTTTTCCAGTTCATAACAGCAATCCAGAGAAGTCACTGCTCCTGTAGCCTGTGGCAGTTTTTCCAGACTTTGTTGTAGAATTTACTGTTTACTGCGATGTCACAGGGTCTGTAGACACCTCCTTTTACAGTATAGTTTAAAGCTGCCTTAGAGGGGTGACAACTTAGACTTTTGGGTGATTACACTTAAACATCATAACTGACTGAGGAGTCAGACTCACGTTGTTTTGGTGATGGTTTTAGTATAATTGTAGCTTATTGTCCACTGGTCTCTGACTTTGTAGCACAGAGCCAACTTGTAGCAGAGAGCAGGTCTTTATTCATAATCCTTCCTGTGGAGTTGATCTCCCAGCTAGAGTGACGAGGTTGGCATGGAGTCCAGTACTGTCCCGGCAGTTCACACTTCGGATGAGAAGGAATGTATCTTGGACAAAGAAAGTAATATGTCCTTGGGACTGGAGCCATCACAGGCTGTCTCCTGGTAGTGTCGTCTGGTCTACGGCTCCACAGTCCTTTGAACTGCAGCCCTCACATACATCATGACAATTGGAAGAACCTCAGGCCACTTGAGGCCTGCTTATTTGTTGCAGTTGGCTTTTATAACAGAGAGGTGGGATGGAGCAGGCTGCCTAGATTCCTATTTGTGAACCTGTTTATGAATATTAGTATCATTTCTACCATAACTTCAAGAGGAAAGCAGTCAGCCCATTTTCTTATGGGTAATTCATTACCTAATTTTTCTTCTGTTAACAAAAGTCTGAAGCTCCTACTTTAGGTGATAAGCGCCTGAATGTGTAAATGTTTTTCTCTTTCTAACCCTAGATTTTTTAAATTAGTAATATGCTACAAAAGGTGTTTTTTAAAGTTTTCAGATCTGATGGAATTTTGTATTCCTTATATTCTTAGTACTATGGAATTCTTAGAAGATACTTAATATTATATCCAATTGAATTTTGGATATTTTATGTGGCTTAGTCTAATGTGCAATTGCAATATATAGAGTCTTTCTTATATTCCACTTGGGTGAAAAAAAAATGCTTTCAGATACAATTTACCAGACACATCATAATCTAACTGCCAAAACTAAGAAACAACAACAAAAAAAACCCTGAAAACAGCCAGTGGAAAATGACATATTACTTACACAACTACTTTTCTCCTAAGTTCTTTTTTTTTTTTTTTTTTTTTGAGATGGAGTTTCACTCTTGTTACCCAGGCTGGAGTGCAATGGCACGATCTCGGCTCACCGCAACCTCCGCCTCCTGGGTTCAGGCAATTCTCCTGCCTCAGCCTCCTGAGTAGCTGGGATTACAGGCACGCAGCATCGTGCCCAGCTAATTTTTTGTATTTTTAGTAGAGACGGGGTTTTACCATGTTGACCAGGATAGTTCTTTAACATATGTATGATGGTTAAATCAAAATTGATTGACAGGTGAGATTTTCAATGTATATATATGAAATACATATGACAAGTGCAACATAAAGGGCAGAAGAGTATGGGGACCTACAAGATGCACACTAGAAATGGTAAAACATAGATTATAAGTAGACTATTGTAATCCTTAGAGTAACCACTAAGAATAAAATACACGAAGAAGTATTGTTTAGTCAGCTCAGCCTGCAAAACAAAATACCAGGTGGCTTAGACAACAGAGATTTATTTCTCACAATTCTAGAGACTAGAAGTCCAAGATCAAGCGGAGAACAGGGACGATGTCTGGTGAGGGCTGTCTCTTTGGGCTGCAGATGGCCACCTTCTCCCTTCGTCCTCACGTGGCCTTTCTTCAGTACATTAAGGTAAGGAGAAAGGATGGAAGCTCTCCAGTGTTTCTTCTTAAAAGGCATATTAGTCTGCTCTCACACTGCCAAAAAGAACTACCTGAGACTGAGTCTTTTATGAAGAAAAGAGGTTTAATTGGTTCACAGTTGCACAGGCTGTACAAGAAGCATGGCTGGGAGGCCTCAGGAAACTTACAATCATGGCAGAAGAAGAAGGGGAAGCAAGCATATCTTACCACAGTGTCAGGAGACAGAGCGAGAGATTGAGAGAGAGAGAAAGAGAGAGAGAGAACACAAAGGGGGAAGTGCTACACCCTTTCAAACAACCAGATCTTGTGAGAATTCTATCACAAGAACAGCAAGGGGGAAGTCCACCCCATGATTCAATCACCTCCCACTAGGCATCTCCTTCAACACTGGGAATTACAGTTTGACATGAGATTGGGTGTGGACACAGCCAAACCACATCATAAGGCCACTAATCCCACAATGAAGGCAACACCCTCATGCCTTCATCTAAAGCTAAACACCTCCCAAAGGCCCCACCTACAAACACCACCAAATTCAGGGTTAGGACTTCAGCATATGAATTTAGGGGACACAATTCAGTCCACAGCAGATATAGTCAAAAACTCCACAGATAAGCCAAAATGAAACACTGAAAAATATCCAAAGAATTCCAAAGAAGACAGGAAATGGAAAACATAAAAATGAAAACATAAGGAATAAACAGAATCCAAATCATTAGGTGGTAGAACTAAATCTGGACATATCAATTGTCATATTAAGTAAGGATATGATCCCCCTTTACAGATAAGGACACACAGGCTCAGAGCAGTGCTGTTAACTTAACCAAGGGCGCACTGATGTAAGTAGCAGAGCCAAAGTTCCAGCCCACCTCTGACCAGGCCCCCAGACCCACCCTCTTCTGACACTTTAAGCTTGTAAAGTTCTCATAACACCCTCCAAGTATTCAGGAGTCCCAGGCCTGCACACAGAAGGTGCTAGTGCCCTTGGTCAGAAGCCAGAGAGGCAATAGACCTGCATGCCCCAAATACCCAAATCTCTGGGATTCTACAACCCAGCTCACCTTCTGGCTCTTAGTTAGGAAGAGAAATAACAGTGTTCATCATACTTCTAAAGGCCAGCCTTTGGAAAATGAGTATGGAGGGATCAGCAAGGAGCACATTATAGATAAAGCAGTCCTCAGAAGCCTCAGGTTAGAGGCGAAATGCCTTCAAACTGGTGGTTGAGCCTCCTGACATTTGTAATGCTTGTTACAAAGATGTGTGCATGAGGTTTCAATAGAAATTCACAAATACTATCTTTCCCAAGTACAAAGTTCTCCTTTAAGCACCCTTACCCAGATCATCCCATGCAATTCCAAAGTCTGCCCTGGGCCATGTTTTATTCCCTGCAGGTTGGCAGGAGGAAAGATCCCAAGCTACTCAACAAAGGCTTCTCCAAGTGCTGTGCTGTGCTTTGTCCCAAGAAGTAAGTTGCCAGGAGAAGGGGCTACCCTTTAAGTGACTCCCTTTCAAAGCTCTCCTTTGGCCTGGTGCAATCCAAACTGACCACTCTTTCTCTGCCTCTAGGAAACCAGAGGAAGAGCCTTCCCAGCACTGGCTCCTGCTTCCCTGAGCCTCTAAAGAGCAGCTTCCTGCCAATTCAGCTCAGAGTCATTACAATAAAACTGCAGCATTCCTTTATAATAATAGTAATAATACAAGCTACTGTCTGTCAAGCATCTAGTTGCCAGGCAAAGTAGTGTTTATTATCCTTACTGTAATACTAATCATGACTAACATTTTTAAGTACTTATTTTTGCCAGCCCCCGTACTAAGTGCATTTCATGTATTATTTCATTCACTTATTACATAGAACCCACAAGGCAGGTTATATTATTCCCATTTTTCTACTCAAAGATTTGAGGCTCAAAGAGATTAACCAACCAATACAACCAGGAAGGAGAGAATCAGTACTGAAAACTGGTTCTGTCTCATTCCAGATCATGCTGATTTTTGTAGCAACATCATAGGGCATAAATTTAAAAGACAGCAATAATATGCTCTCATTTTGGGTTTGTTTTGCTTTGGGAGACAGAATCTCACTATGTTATCCAAGCTGGTCTCGAACTCCTGGGCTCAAACAATCCTCCCACCTTGTCCTCCCAAAGTGCTGGGATTACAAGTGTGAGCCACCATGCTCAGCCTATCATTTTAATATTAGTATATAACATTGTCACCAGGATCCGCCAATAAAATCAGGCCAAACCACAATGAAGAAATGCCATGTTCTAGTAAATGTTAACTTTTTAGTTAATTCATCTGTAATCGGTATGACACTGTGCTAGACACAATTTTTATTCATCCATTCCAATATTCAGTAAGTCTCTGTTATATTAAATACTTGGAGACAGGACAGTGAGTAAAACAAATAAGTTCCATATCTTTGCAAAAGCTTGCAATCTAGAGGAAGAAACAGACAAATAATAAATTAGAGGACAGCATGATAATTAATAAGATAAATGAAGTCACAGAGGCATACCTGACACAGCCCTGCAGAACAGGGGTGGGGCGGGTGCTTTCCAGAAGGAGCAATGCCTAAGGCAAGACCTAAGACTGGTTGAAAAAGAAGGCAGACACTGTTCGCAATAGCAAAGACTTGGAACCAACCCAAATGCTCATCAATGATAGACTAGATAAAGAAAATGTGGCACATATACACCATGGAATACTATACAGCCACAAAAAAGGATGGGTTCATGTTCTTTGCAGAGACATGGATAAAGCTGGAAACCATCATTCTCAGCAAACTAACACAAGAACAGAAAACCAAACACCACACGTTCTCACTCATAAGTGGGAGTTAAACAGTGAGAACACATGGACACAGGGAGGGGAACATCACACACTGGGGCCTGTTGGGGGGTGGGAGGCTAGGGGTGGGATAGCATTAGGAGATACCTAATGTGGATGATGAGGTGATAGATGCAGCAAACCACCATGGCATGTGTATAACTATGTAACAAACCTGCATGTTCTGCACATGTACCCCAGAACATAAAGTATAATTTAAAAATAAAGAAGACAGAAAAATCTCTGAGGAGAATGTTCTTAGCAAAGAGGAAGGCTCATGTGAAGGCCCAGAGGCAAGAAAGAATATGGTGCCTTTGAGAAAGACAAGGGGTTGAGGACAGTGTTTAACCAGGAGAGCAGAGGGAAATGAGAAGAAAAAGAAGATAGAGGCTACATTATTCAGAGTCTTATTAAAGATTTTGTACTCTATCTCATGAGCAATGAGGCATCATCAAAGACATTTTGTCAGGAAAACAACATGACTAGATTTTTATCTCAGACCTCTTTGAATGCAACAGGGGATTGAGACTAGAGGCAGAGAAACCAGCCAGGAGGTTAATGCAGTAAATCAGCTAAGAGATTATGTCAGCCTGAACTAGGGAAATGTCATGGGGATTGAGAGAACTGAATTAGATCAAGAGATGTGAAGAAAAAAGGCCGGACAGACTTAGGAACTGAAATGTGAAGGAGAGAGAAGGAAAAAGCAAAAGACGATGGGGAGGCTCTGGCTGGGAAAGCTGTGCAGGCACTTGCTAGGGCAACAAAAAGAAGAGCAGGCCAGAGTCAGGATAGTAATGGTGAGGAGACGGGCTTTACACATGCTGGGTTTGAGGTGCCTGTAAGGCATCTAAGTGGGAGGGTGTTGCATAGGCCAGAAACATAAGTCTGGTACTCAGAAGGAAAAACTGGACTAGAGTGATAAATCTGGAGACATTATTCACATACAGAAAAATCATCCTTTGAAAGCATGGGTATAGGTGAGCTCACCAAGAACGACTGTGTACACTGTGAAGAGAAACAGGCATGAGGTAGAATTCTGAAAAAAAAAAAAAAAAAAAAAAAAAAAACCCCACAAAGCAGGAGGATTGATTATAGTGATGGGAGAAAAAACAAGAAGAATGGCAAGCCAAAGGCATAAAAAAGCCTTCAAGAGTGACTGGCCAACAGTAGCAAAAGATAAAAGTTGAAAGGGTAATGCATAAAAAACAAATTTATTTCTCAGAGTTCTGGAGATTGGGAAGTTCAAGGTCAAGGTGCTGGCAGGTTCTGGTACCTGGTAAGGCCCAGTCTCTGCTTCCGAGGTGTTACCTTAAATGTTGTATTCACCAGATGAGAGGAACCCCATGTCCTTACAGGAGGAGGGGCAGAAGAGAAGGAACCTACGCTTACAAGCCCTTTTTATAGTGGCAGTAATCTATTCATGATAGCAGAGCTCTCATGATCTAAACACCTCCCATCAGGCCCCACCTCCCAACATTGTTGCATTGGAGATTATATTTCAGCGTGAATTTTGGAGGAAACAAAAACATTCAAACCAGGGAACCCTGCAGCCACCTGGGATGACATTCCAACTCTGCAACTCACTGGCTGTGTGGCTGTGGTCATGGCATTTCACCTCTCAAAGCCAGTGACTCTCCATCTGTTAATGGAGTTAATAATAAATGATCTCAAAAAGTTGTTGTGAAAATTCAAAAATATTATGCATAACATACGGCTGATAAGAGATGCCCGGCACGCATTTCCTCCACAAATGACCAGTGCATAGATAGCTACATGTCACATAGAACTTCTAAGAGAGAACACCGGAATTCAGCAGAAAAGTGACAGGGTACCTCTGGGGCACAGAAGGAAAAGAAAACAAAGCAGCTGGCCCAGCCAGGATCAGCTCAGAGCCAGGAGAAACTCTTCATAATAGAGAAAAAGTAGAAAGAAATCCCTAGCAGTCCACATTCCCACTGCAATCCTAGACATGGGATAGTCCCTCACCCCTTACTGGCTCTGAGATTAGTATAGGGAAATGCCTGGAGTCCATTTGACAGCATTATTCTACAGAAGGAGTTTGCACTGGGTTCCACACACCCTGCAAGACCCAAGCAGCTGCAGCATGGTGCCATTTTGAGAGCCCAGTCCCCAACAGACTACATCCTCCCCTGGAGCCCAAAAACCCCCGTGTCTCCACATCCCTGTAGTTCTGCTGATATTCCTGCACATCAACCCAAAGGACCACAGTGTTGAACACTAGCTGGACCCCACAGTGTGGCCAAATCCCCTGCACTCTAGCCCAGGCAATGTCCTAAATTCCAAGGAATAGGCAGTGTAGCTCACCAGGGAGGCTGTCCCTGGGACAGAGAGAGACAAAGTGTGTGATTCCCAGAGCCTGCAAGCCGCCTACTCAGGAGCACTGTCACTGATAGCGACCTCAACCTCTCCAATGTCAGGGCCACTGCACACCTGCACATACCTTCAGGAAACCTGGGAACTGGCCTACCTGCATGCTATTCCAGGACCTGAGGACAGGCTCATGCCACCTGCCACCACTAGTTCCCACATATATCATCTGGGAGTCTGCGGACAGGCCTATAACACCTACCACCACCAACGCTGGTGCACAACAGCACTATCTGGGGTCCTGGGAGTTGATATGCCCTGCCTACTGTTGCTGGTACACACCATCAGAGAGCCTGAGGACATACCTGCCCCATCTGCCACCACCGTAATCACCAGAAACAAAGAACACCACCTGGAGGCCTAAGGACCAGACTGCCAAGACACACATTGGTTGGCACTCACCTTTTCCACCTAAGGCCTGTGGACCAGCACACTCAGGCCACCACCATCACTGGTACCTGAGTACTGGCTCACCTGGCATCCTTGACCCCATCAAAGACTCACCACAGCCTTCACTAACAACCACAGCCTAAACATCTAAACACAGAGAAACAGACAGCACTGATGTTAATTACAGCTGAGGAAATCATGAAGACAATACCACTATATCTACCCAGAATCAAAGCCAAACTGCCCTACCCAACCAACACTATAAATACATCTATAGGAAAAAAATTCTTCCCCTGTGAAAGTCAATCCATGAAATTGGAAGAGGTAACTGTTACACCAGATGGGTAGCTATCAACATAAGAACACAGGAAACATGAAAAGGCTAGAAAACATGAAACCTGCACAGGAACACACAAACTCTCCAGCAAGAGATTCCAAAGAAAAGAAAAGCTATGAAATGCCTGAACAAAATTCAGAAATAATGATTTTTAAAAAAATCCATTAAGGAATGAGAGAACACAGATAAACAATACAAAGGAATCAAAACAATTCATTATCTGAATGAGAAATTCAACAGAGATAAATGTCATAAAAAAGAACAAAACAGATATTCTGAAACTGAAGAATTCAATGAATAAAAAAATACAATTCGGAGTTCCAATAATAGAATAAACAGAAGAAATAATTTCTAAACTTAAAGGCATGTCTTTTGAAATAACCCTGTAAGACAATAAATAAATAAATAAGAATAATTTTTAAAATGAAGAAAATCTACATGATACATGGAACTACAAAGCAACCAAACATTCAACTTTGGGGAGTTCCAGAAAGAGAAGAATTGGGCAAAACATAGAAAACTTATCTAATGAAATAGTAACTAAATACTTCTCATGTCTTGCAAGAGATATAAGACATCTAGTTACAAAAATCTCAAAAATCCCCAAATATATATAGTCAACCCTAAAAGGTCTTTTCCAAGGCACATTACAGTCAAACTGTCAAAAGCCAAAGAGAGTATTCTAAAACCATCAAGATAAAAATGTCAAGCCACATATAGGGGAATCCCCATCAGGGTAGTAGCAGATTTATCAGCAGATACCTTACAGACCAGGGGAAAATGGGATGATGCAATCAAAGTGCTGAAAGAGAAAAAAACCTCTTAACCAAGAATACTAAGTCATCAAAACTATCTATCAAAAATGAAGGAGAGCTGGGCACAGTGCTCACACCTGTAATCCCAGCACTTTCGAAGGACTAGGCAGGCAGATCACTTGAGGTCAGGAGTTTGAAACCAGGCTGGACAATATGGTGAAACCCCATCTCTACTAAACATACAAAAATTAGCCAGGCATGGTGGTGCACACCTGTAACCCCAGCTACTCAGGTGGCTAAAGCAAGAGAATTGCTTGAACCCGGGCAGAGGTTGCAGTGAGCCAAGATCGTGCCACTGTACTCCAACCTGGATGACAAAGTAATACTCTGTCTCAAAAAAAAAAAAGAACAAGATAGATAGATATACCACTAGTAGACAAATAAAGAATAAAAAAGAGCTAATAAACACAATCAGAAATAACAAAGGGGACACTGATCCCACAGAAATCCAATACCCTCAGAGACTATTATGAACCAACTCTATGCACACAAGCTAGAAAATCTACAAAAAATGGATAAATTCCTAGAAACATACAACCTCCCAAGACTGAACCAGGAAGAGACTGAATTCCTGAACAGACCGATAATGTGTTTTGAAATTGAATCAGTAATAAAAAGCCTACCAATCAGAAAAGCCTAGGATCAGACAAATTCACAGTTGAATTCTACCAGATGTATAACAAAAAAGCTGGTACCATTCCTACTGAAACTACTCCAGAATATTGAGGAGGAGGGTCTCCTTCCTAACTCATTCTATGAGGCCAGCATCATCCTGATACCGAAACCTGGCAGAGATACAACAAAGAAACAAAACTTCAAGCCAATAATCTTGATAAACATAAATGCAAAAATCCTCAACAAAATACTAGCAAACTGATCTAGTAGCACATCAAAAAGCAAATCCACCACAATCAAGTAGGCTTTGTCCCTGAGATGCAAGTTTGCTTCAACATATGTAAATCAAGCTTCTTGATCTGATACACAACTTCAGTAAAGTTTCAGAATACAAAATCAGTGTACAAGAATCACAAGCATTCCTATACACCAACATCCAAGCTAAGGCCAAATCAAGAATGCAATTTCATCACAACAGCCACAAAAAGAATAAAGTATTAGGAATACAGCTTAATTAAGGAGGTGAAAGAGTTCTACAATGAGAATTACAAAACACTGCTCAAAGAAATCAGAGATAATACAAACAAATGGAAAAACCTTCCATGCTTATGGATAGGAAGAATCCATATTGTCAAAATGGCCATATTGCCCAAAGCAATTTACAGAGTCAATACAATTCTTATCAAACTACCAATGACATTGTTTGCAGAACTAGAAATAAAACTATTTCAAAATTTATATGGAACCAAAAAGGAGCTCAAATACCCAAGGCAATTCTAAGCAAAAAGAACAAAGATGGAGGCATCACATTACCCAACTTGAAACTATACTACAAGGCTACAGTAATGAAAACAGTATGCTACTGGTACAAAAAGAGTGACACAGATAAATGGAACAGAATACAGAGCCCAGAAATAATGCCACATGCCTACAGCCATCTGATCTTTGACAAAGCTGACAAAAACAGGCCATGAGGAAAGGACTCGCTATTCAATAAATGGTGCTGGGATAACTGGCTAACCATATGCAGAAGATTGAAACTGGACCTGTTCCTTATATGATACACAAAAATTAACTTAAGATGGATAAAGACTTAAATCCAAAGCCAAAAACAATAAAAACTTGGAAGATAACCTAGGAAATACCATTCTGGACATAAGACCTAGCAAAGACTTCATGACAAAGATGCCAAAAGCTATTGCACCAAAAACAAATATTGGCAAATAGGATCTAATTAAACTAAAGAGCTACTGCACAGCAAAAGAAACTACCAACAGAGTAAACAGACAACCTAGAGGATGGAAGAAAATATGTGCAAACTATGCATTTGACAAAGGTCTGATATCCAGGATCTATAAGGAACTTAAACCAATTTACAAGCAAAAAACCAAACAGCCCCATTAAAAAGTGGACAAAGGATATTAACAGATACTTTTCAAAAGAAGACATTCATGCAGCCAATAAGCAAATGAAAAAATGCTCAGCATCACTGATCATTAGAGAAATGCAAATCAAAACCACAATGAAATACCATCTCACACCAGTCAGAATGGCCATTACTAAAAAGTCAAAAAATAACAGATGCTGGCAAGGTTGTTGAGAAAAGGGAATGCTGATGCACTGCTGCTGGGAATGTAAACTAATTCATCATTGTGGAAAGCAGTTTAACAATTTTTCAAAAAACTTAAAAGAAAATTACCATTTGACCCAGCAATTTCATTATTGGGTGAATACCCAAAGGGATATAACTCGTTCTATCAAAAAGACACATAGATGCATATGTTAATTGCAGCACTATTCACAATAGCAAAGACATGGAATCAACCTAAATGTCCATGAATAGGAGACTGGATAAAGCAAATGCGGTACATATATGCCATGGAATACTATGCAGCCATAAAAAAGACCAAGACTTTGTCCTTTGCAGCAACATGGATGCAGCTAGAGGCCACTACCCTAAGCCAACTAACACAGGAACGGGAAACTAACCACCACATGTTGTCACAAGTGAAAGCTAAACATTAAGTACATACGTACACAAAGAAAGGAACAACAGACACCAGTGCCTACTTGAGGATGGAGGGTTGGAAGAGGATTAAAAAAAAAAAAGGGATAAAGGATAAAGATCAAAAAAAGAAAAAAACTATCAGGTACTATGCTTATTTCCTGGGTAATGAAATAATGTGTACAACAAACCTCCATAACATGCAATTTACCTATACAGCAAACCTGCACATGTACCCTGAACCTAAAATAAAAGTTAAAAATAAAATTTGCAAACCTTTATACTTAAAAAACAAAAACTGAAGATGAAACAAAATCTTCCTTAGAGCAGCAAAAACCGAAGGAATTGTCACCACTAGAAATGCTTAAAAGAGTCCTACATCTTGAAGTAAAGGATGAGATTCATCATCATAAAAACTCATAAAAATATAAAACTCACTGGTAGAGGCCGGATGCAGTGGCTCACGCCTGTAATCCCAGCACTTTGGGAGGCCTAGGTGGGTGGATCACTTGAAATCAGGAGTTTGAGACCAGCCTGATCAACATGGTGAAACCCTGTCTCTACTAAAAAAAAAAAAAAAAAAAAAAAAAAATTCAAAATTAGCCAGGCATGGTGGCACATGTCTGTAATCCCAGCTACTTCAGAGGCTGAGGTAGGAGAATTGTGTGAACCCAGGAGGCAGAGGTTGCAGTGAGCCAAGATTGCAACATTGCACTCCAGCCTGGGCAAGAAGAGCAAACTTTGTTTCAAAAAAAAAAAAAAAACTCACTGGTAGAGGAGATATGCAAATGAGAAAGATGGGTAGATCACCTGAAGTCAGGAGTTTGAGACCAGCCTTGCCAACATGGTGAAACCCTGTCTCTACTAAAAATACAAAAATCAGCTGGGCGTGGTGGCACACACCTGTAATCCCAGCTACTCTGGAGGCTGAGGCAGGAGAATCACTTGAACCCAGGAGGCAGAGGTTGCAGTGAGCCAAGATTGTGCCACTGCATTCCAGCCTGGTGACAGAGTGAGACTCCATCTCAAAAAAAAAAAAAAAAAAAAAATTTCTAAGCAAGCTTTGAAGATGCCACCAGGTTTCTTCCTGCTGCCTGCAGTCAAATGTGGATCAATTGAAGAAAGGGCTGTAAATAAAAAGGAACTAGGACCTGATGGTTTTAAAATTTCTCAGCCTCGCTACACGGCAAGTTATGTTAAAATGTAGGAATGGCTTCTCAGCAATGAAGAAATTCAGGAAAATGCTAGGAAACCATGGTGTTTGAAAGCCAAGGATTTGAGTAAGCTTTGAGTTGACTATCACCCCAATTGACAGCTTGACTGCAGCCTCATGAGACAAGTTAACCCAGAGATACCCAGCATGCCCCAGATTTCCGAAACCCAGAGGTTGTGGAATAAGAAGGATTGTTTTCAGTGCTCAGTGCTAAGTTTGGGGGTAATTTGTTACACAGCAACGAATCACAAATACATCAAGCCTCTGGATAACACACCGTTAGCAAGGGTGGGAGGGGTGAATAAAATTACTGACCAAAGAAAGCCAAAAAAAAAAAATCTTAGGCAAAGCTTGAGGCCACAGCAGTGAAAGTAGATTTTCTTTCACTAACATATTTTAAATACATCAAATCTCTTTAGGTGGCAGTTACAGAGGAGAGATATAAATGGTGAAATGAATGGTTTCTGCTGGCTGGACTTACTTGCTCTTTCTGTCTGAAGGATTAAGCAATGCCTTTTCCTGGCCAGTTGGAAATAAGAAAGGTAGGCACTCCTTATTTCCTGTCCTTGCCCCCTACATGTTCTCTTCTAGATGAGGTGGTAAGGATTCTGGGCTAGCCCAGGCCCAGGCAATGAATTTGAAATCACCCTCCTTCAGCCGCTTCCTTCTCTGACTTCATACCCCATCCCCACAAAACCTACAAGCTAACCCAGTGAATCAGCTCCTGGCAAGTTCTGTAAATGGGGATTTGTCAAGTTGCAATGTTGAAGGAAAGCTCCTCTAGCCAGTCTTCTCTTCACACTGCCTTGAGGACTTGATCATGCGTACACTGATTTATTTATACCTTAAATGAACCTCACACAGATGCGTGGTGAGTGACTAGGGAAAGATCAAAAGCCAACAGCCCCGCTCTGCTAAGCTGGATCCAGTTCCACTTCTCTCTTGTGACTGATACACCAAATGCTCTTCCTCCATATCCCTTACCTCGGCCAATGGCAAGCCCTGGCCAACTGCTTGGAAGTGTCCCCCATACCCCCAAGAACTAGACTGCCTCCATTTTCCAAGCAAAGACAAAAACAAGCGAAGGGCAAGCAAATGTTCCTGATAACCCTCAGGATGCCTCTAGGCTTGTCAATTAATTAGAAGATGGCACAACGTGGCACAAGAAGCCAGCAGAAATTCTATGGTCAGCGAGGCAGCCCCAGACATGCCTAGTCGCTCACCCAAGAGGCTACTGCCGATGCCTCCATTGTCCTCATTGCTCCTTGTCTCAGTCTTCAGAGCTGATGGCATTCCCTCTCCAGTTTGGAAGCCCAGCAAGCATGCTGCCTCTCAGAGGGACAGCAGCTGGGCAGGCCTCTGAGCCTCGCCTAGGTGGAACCAAACGCCCCTATTTGAACCTCAGAGCTCTTCTTCATTTCTGCTAGCAGCAGAGGGGAAAAGCAGGGGCTAGGTGTGTGGAACAGACAGGTACGGTGAGGGTCGGGCTGGTAGTCAGGAGGTAAGTGTCATCAGGGCGGGGAGCATGGAGCAGAAGAAACCAGAGGTTTTTCTCCCTAATCCTCATCCAACCTAGATTTCAGGAGGGCAGTCTTTGATTACAGGCTAGATTCAAATTCTGGTTGTGTGATTTTACCTTTGAGTTTCTTCGGGTACAAAAATGAGAATGAGGGTTCTGCCTTGCTGGGTTGTCACAGAACTAAATTAGATATTGTATACGAAGTGCTTGACACAGCAGCAGGCACACAGCAGCCAATCAAAGCATAGTAGCAATTATTGGCCATTGTCGTCTGTTACTTTGAGTGTGTGCCGGCAGGGAAAATTACAATAATCATCTATATTGGGGTAGTGTTTTATAATTTCCAACCTATGTCACATACGTTTTCTCACTTAGTTCTCCATCAGCCTTCTGACAGAGATTTTATTACTATATTGTTTCCACTTTTGAAGGAGAAAATTGAGAAGAAAGAAGTGGAAACAAGAGAGTCAAGAGGGAGGAATGGGAAGCGAATTTCAAATGAGTTTCCACCTACTCAGAAGTGAGCCAGGGAAAGTGAGCCACACCCCCAAATAATTCAAACTGTGCATACCAACTTCTTTGCAATTCCAGGAAAAATAACCAACAAAATACATACTAGAATCAGAAGCTCCAGCCAGACTCACATACCAGTTATGCCCCTTACGTGCTAATTTCCCCAGAACTTAGTTTCCGCACCTACAGAATGCCAGTAACATTAATACCTTTCAGAGAGTAGTGCTCAGAAGACCCAATAAGACACTTGAGGTGAAAGGGCTTTCTAACTAGAGAACAGTACCTATTTTTATTGAAAAGGCTACCTTGAAAGTTTTCTCCAGCCTTCATTCTCATTTTGTAAACTCTCAAATCACAGATTTCTTTTTTCCTATGCTTCCCATGATATTCTGTACCTTTATGTAAGAGCTCTTAGTATCTATTTACATATCAGCTTTATTATCTATTGCCATCTGAGCCCTCCCCATTAGACCATGAGCTCCAGCCAGAAGCCAGCATAGAGTCGATATTCAATAAATGCTCACTGCATAAAGATATGACCGTATCTCCAGTTTCTCCAATCTAATATAAGTCCAAACAGGTGAGAGGAACTCTGAGAGCAAGCTGAGAGAAGGAACCTTCTCTTTCTTGGTCCTGTCATCTCTGCTGCACTTCACTGGGTCATCAGGATTAGAACAAGAGCAGCTGGTGAAGTTTAAACATACGGAAGTGACCAGAGGCAAGTGACTGGAAAGCCACTGTGAGATCCAACCCACAAAACCGGAGGGCAGAGTTCTGGTGCCAAAATTGGCCTTGGGGCCTTGCCCTGCTACAGGCCTGTCATCGCCAAGCCAGCTTGGACAGGTGCTTGGCCGGACACCCAGCAGTCAGAGTCATTTCAACCAGGATGAAAATAAATCTGAGGGTAGAATGTAGCCAGACACCGGCCAAGCTTCGTATCTAATCAATCTGAGTGTTCTGTAAGCGTGTTTGAAAAACATTCTCAGAGATAAAAATGGACTTTTTAAATAAATGGTACTAGGAAAACTGTCAGGCATTTGAAAAAAGTTAGAGTTCACACCATACACAAAAGTAAACTCCAAATAAGTAAGAGATCTAAATGTAAAAGAAAAAGAAAAAAGCAAGCTCACAAGTACCAGGAGAAAAGATAGACACACGTTTCCTCATTTAGTTCTCCACCAGCCCTCTGACAGAGATTTTATTACTGTATCACTTCCATTTTTGAAGGAGAAAATAGAGAAGAAAGATGGAAGTGGAGACAAGGGAGTCAAGAGGAACACAAGGGAAGTGAATTTCTAATGAGTTGACACCTACTCAGAATTGGAGAGGATTTTGGCAATATCTGACAAAAGCACGTATTCGTTTACCTCTGGACCCACCAATTCCAAGTCTAGGAATTTACCCTAAATGACACCTCCAACACAATCAAAATACATATGCACAAAGGTATTCATTGCAGCATCGTCTGCAATTGCAGATGATATTGGAAACAACCTAACGCACATAAGAAAAAATTGGTTGAAACTATAATATATGCACACAATGGAGTGCTACAGCTGTAAAAGAAAAAGTGGAGTGATTTCCAGGGACTATGGTTACATGGAAAAAACCAATTGCAAAAGATTATCTATAGCATGCCACCTTTCATGTAAGAAAGTGTCATGATTAATTTTAGGTGTCCACTTGACTAGATTAAGGGATACCCAGATAGCTTGTAAAACATTATTTCTGAGTATGTCTGTGAGGGTGTTTGAAGAAGATATTGTCATTTGAATCAGTGGATTGAGTAAGAAAGATCCATTTTCACCCAATGTGGGTGGATACCATTCAATTGACTGAGGGCCCTAATGCGACAAAGAGGCAGAGGAAAGAAGAATTTTATTTCTCTTGGAGATAAAAAACCCTTCTTCTGGCTGGGCGTGGAGGCTCACGTCTGTAATCCCAGCATTTTGGGAGGCTGAGGAGGGCGGATCACGAGGTCAAGAGATCGAGACCATCCTGGCCATGATGAAACCCTGTCTCTACTAAAAATACAAAAATTAGCCAGGCATGGTGGCACGCACCTGTAGTCCCAGCTACTCAGGAGGCTGAGGCAGAAGAATCGCTTGAACCTGGGAGGCGGAGGTTGCAGCGAGCCGAGATAACGCCATTGCACTCCAGCCTGGCGACAGAGCCAGACTGTCTCAAAAAAAAAAAAAAACCTTCTTCTCCTGCCCTTGGACATCTGAACTCCAGGTTCTCTGGCCTTCAGACCCTGGGGCTTTTACCAGGGGCTCCAAAAGTTTCTCGGGCCTTCAGCCTCAGACTGCAGCAGATGCCTCATGGGACTTCTCAGCCTCCATATTTGCATGAGCCAGTCCCCCTCATAAAGCCCCTCTCATCTATCTATCTTTACCTATTTTGTTTCTTGGGAGAACCCTGATCAATACAGAAAGATTTTCTTTTATGTATTTGCTAACTTAAGCAAAAAGAATCACCAGAAGAAATTAGAAACGAAGAAATTAGAAACTAAGAAATTAAGTATGGGGTGGGTGGGAATAGGATGGAAAGGATGGGTGAATGGGAGTCATATAGAGGAGCTAGGAGGGTGCCATTTCTCTGGATGTACTTTTTATATAGTTTTGACTTTCAAAATCATATTATGTCTTACACACTAAAGGAAAAAATCAAAATGGTTCAGGGAAGAAAAAGAAAAATGGGATACAAATAGAAATAAATGAGCCTACCTGGAATTCAAATGAATAACCAAACTCAGGAGAGGCAATGAAAAGAACCCCATGTAAACCTTGATCACAATCTAACTAAATACCTCCAGACTAAAGACAAAAATAATTGTGAACAATAATTGAACCTCAAATCATGAGTTTGTTTTCCACAACGGTATAGAGGAGCAATTCCAGGATATAATGTATATTCCAGAATTAAACAAATGAGACTTAGTTTGCACACAGTCAGAAAGGAGTTTTCCGTATGAAAAAGGTTTCAGTGAACTCACTGGTGTTGAACTGGAATTGAAGGCGATAAGTGTGAACTCATAGTTTTGAGGGAAGAGAGGAGAGAGAGGTGTGTATGTATACACATATATATATTTGCGAAAAAAGAAGGGTGATAGGTTTCCTTCCGTCAGGGTTCTTCGAGATCTTTAATTTCCTAATGCAAACTCTGAATCTCCAATGGGGTGAGACAGTACTCCAGTTTTCAAAGTTGTTTAATGGTGGACCTCTATTCCCATGGGATATGATACAGAACCAGAGTTTACACTAGAGTTTGAAGATGGCCAGAACCAGATTGGAAGTGCTACCAGCCCTTTGTAGCTGGGGGACTTGGGCAAGCTCCTTCCATCTACAAAAAAAAAAAAAGATTAAATAAGATCACACTCAGGTACCTTATTATATTTTTACTTTTTCTCTTTGTTCCCCAATTTGCCTTTTCTTTCCCTCCCTCCTTTCCTACAACACTTCCATCTTATAGTCTCAGGGAACCAGTTCCTAATGCAGCCGGCTTCCAAATCTAGCCCATGTTAGGACTGTGCAGAGAGTACAAATAAGCAGGCCAGCCCGTCTGAAAGCAATTAGCTTTGTGGAATGCCATGGTTTTTTCTCTCCTCCTTTTGAAACTGGTTCTGCCTGAGCCCAGCACCTGGGTGACAAGTTAAGTTTAAGAAGCCCAAAGAAAACTAAGGAAAAAGTGAAAGGAAATTAGAATGGCTTGCAGAAAATCATATCCCTCATTCCTAATCATCAGGAGGTAGGAAACATGGCAGTAAGAGGGCAGAAAGTAGCCAGGGGAGGCAAAAGGGGGCCCCACTACAGATGCTGTTGGCTTTGTGGAGTTTAGCTTAGTCCTGGCTGGAGAGATCTGAGTCATGGGTTGAAGACTGAGCAGACAGCTCTGATTGGTTGGGCAACCCCAGTCAATTTTAAGTGAATTTAAAGTCAGCCAAACTCAGAGAAGCCCCATACATTCTCTGACAGTTGGGGACATGATTGGAGAAGGGTGTTGGAGACAGGTCACCAAGATTTCTGATCATTTTTTGTAACCCAGTGGGTAATTACTCAGCCCCACCTGCAGGTTCAACCTGAAAGCTCAATGATTCACTATGTGGGGATAAAAAACAAAATCCCTGGTCAGTCCCCTGCAGCGAGTCAAAGAGAGAGAAGCCAGATTCAACAGAGAGGCCAGGCAGAGTGGTTTAATTTACCAAGGCCAATTCCATCCACTCTATCCCCTGGGAATCCACAGCCCTGTTTCCCAATTCTCTCCTGTTGCTGTTCCTCATAATGGTAATAATCAGGGAGGCCGTCTAGCACAGTCTGTGTGTCAGGCACTATGCTAAAACACTATAATGCATATATCTATTATATTATCCCATTTAATCTTCGCAATGTCCCTGCAAAAGTGACATTCGTTTACTTAAGTATTTGTATGTTAGAAGTAGTCTATGTGACAGAAACTGTGCTGTTGTGCTATTGTGCTGTTGGTGCTGGCATCATCATGATGAATTTACAGATAATGGGGAATTCTTTTCCCATTCTACAGAAAAGGAAACAACGTCAGAGAGGCAAAGTTGAGTGCTGGCCAGATTGCTCCTGTATACTTTTGGCAGTTAATGAAGGCACCACCACAGGACTGAGGCTACATATCGAAAAAGTAGAAACATTCAATAAAAAGCAGACATGTTCTTTTCTTTCAACAAGAAACCGAACATCTTTTCTATCCTGAGGACAGCTTTTCTTATTAAGCAATCAATCACTTGTCCATTAGTTAACAATCACTTCTAATAAAATAAGGCAGTCAGCAAGAGTTTTCTG
The DNA here is from genome assembly GCF_030222135.1 of Aotus nancymaae. NCBI lineage: Eukaryota > Metazoa > Chordata > Mammalia > Primates > Aotidae > Aotus > Aotus nancymaae. The sequence continues at coordinate 78,836,156 of NW_026988450.1, read as the reverse complement.
AAGAAGAGTTTTACAGAGCAAATATAACCAGTTCACCTCAGCACCTAGAAGGAGCTCAGTGGGTATGGGAGAAAAAATCAACTGAGGCACAAAAGCATTACATAATTTTCTGACTTTGATCATAATCACAAAATGCTAGAACCAGAAAGGGAACTCATGCAATCGGAAGGGCAGCCTGTGGGCACACCCCCAGCATACACTTGCTTCTCTTGGTCAGAAGCCCCAATTTTTATGTGGGTAGCCACACCTCCCTCTCACAGCCTGTTTACTTTGGAGAAGGTGGTGCCGCTCCAGCTCCAACCAGCCGCCCCACTTCCTGGCCTCAGTTATTAATTCAGAGATGGCAGATGGTCTACGGGCCAATGTTCTCTAGTGAGGTGCTGGCAGAAGTCTGCCGAGGCTTCTTGGAAAGAAGCATCCTTGCTCTTCCGAAAGAGTGTACTCACTTGGGATTTGGAAGAAGTCAAGAGCCCCTTGCCTCAAAGATGAGTGCAAAGTAACCAGCCTGAAAGACATGGAGTCTTGAGCACATCATTGAGCCACTGAGTCAAAACAACCCGGAAACCTGTTCTTATTTTGCTTTCTAATCTCTTCAGCGAATAAATCCCTGGTGTGATTGTAAGCCTATTTCCACTGGGTTATTTACCACAGAGGAACAGCAGACAACATAAGGCCAAATTTTTTTCTCTTACAGGCAAACAAACTGAGGCCCAGAGAGACTCAGTGACCTGTTCAAGGTCACACATCCAGAAAAGGATAGAGTAAAAGTCTTTCTGGAAGTTTCCAAAAGGAAAAATAGGATCCTGGTTTGGCATTTCTCTGAACTGGACTTCTATATGATTTTCTGTAGGGATGAATGTTCCCAAATTGGAGCTGTCCAGTAATAAGATGGATTGCCCTTGAAGAAGTTGAGTTCCTTGCCATAGGAGGTATTCAAGCAGAAAGGTACAAAGACTCAACGACAGAGTGGCTGAGGGGATGTAAGTCTTACGGAGATGGTTGACGTAAACCTCTCTAACTGCATGGGCTGGAAGGGATCCAGGAGGTCCCCTAGTGAGTACCTAAGAGTTCTTTTAACGTGGAGATGGTTTGCAGGCCTGGGGAAAGCACCACCACACATAATGTAAAAAATTACACCACATAAAATTTACCATCTTAGCCATTTTTAAGTATGTGGCTCAGTAATGTTAAGTCTATTCACATTGTTAGGCAATCATTCTCCAGATCATTTTCGTCTCGCAAAATTGAAACTCTGTACACATTAAACAACAACTCCCCATTCTCCTTCTCCAGCCCCTAGTAATCACCATTCTTCTTTTTGTCCCTATGAACTTGACGACTCTAGGCACTTCATATGAATAGAATCATAACATCTGTCCTTTTGTGTCTGGCTTATTTTTCTTACAATGATGTCTTCAAGGTTCATCCATGTTGCAGCATATGTCAGATTTTCTTTCCTTTTTAAGGCTGAATAATACTTCACTATTCCACTGTACAGGTTGTTTCTACCTTTTGGTTATTTTAAATATTGCCCTATGAGCATAGGTGTAAAAATATCTGAGTCCCTGCTTTCAATTCTTTGAGATGTATAGCCAGAATTGGAATCTCTGGATTGTATATGGTAATTCTATTTTTAATTTTTTGAGGAACCACCTTACAGTTATCCATAGCAGCTGTACAGTTTTACATTCTCATCACAAGGGATCCAATTTCTCTGCATCCTCAGAGGAACTGGGTTTGCCTCTTCTTAATCTGATATGAAGGTAGGACATCTGAGTGCAACTGTCCATCAGATAGTCGGAGGTACTAACTATGACTCAGGGGTCAGGATGGTACTGCAGACAGATTTAGAATTTATCCAGTTACAAAAGAAGACATACATGAGGCCAACAAACATATGAAAAAATGCTTATCATCACTGGTCATTAGAGAAATGCAAATCAAAACTACATTGAGATACCATCTCATGCCAGTTCGAATGGCGATCATTAAAAAATCTGGAGACAACAGATGCTGGAGAGGATGTGGAAAAATAGGAACACTTCTACACTGTCGGTGGGAGTGTAAATTAGTTCAACCATTGTGGAAGACAGTGTGTGATTCCTCAAGGACCTAGAAATAGAAATTCAAAGCAAAAAAAAAAAAAAAAGAAAGAAATTCAATTTGACCCAGCAATCCCATTACTGGGCATATATCCAAAGGATTATAAATCGTTCTACTATAAGGACACATGCACACGAATGTTCATTGCAGCACCGTTTACAATAGCAAAGACCTGGAACCAACCCAAATGCCCATCGATGATAGACTGGACAGGGAAAATGTGGCACATATACACCATGGTATATTATGTAGCCAACAAAAACGATGAGTTCGTGTCCTTTGTAGGGACATGGATGAACCTGGAAACCATCATTCTCAGCAAACTGACACAAGAACAGAAAATCAAACACTCCATGTTCTCACTCATATAGGTGGGTGTTGAACAACGAGAACACATGGACACAGGGAGGGGAGCATCACATACTGGGGTCTGTTGGGGGAAAATAGGGGAGGGACAGCGGGGAGTGGGGAGTTGGGGAGAGATAGCATGGGGAGAAATGCCAGATATAGGTAAAGGGGAGGAAGGCAGCAAATCACGTTGCCATGTGTGTATCTATGCAACAATCTTGCATGTTCTTCACATGTACCCCAAAACCTAAAATGCAATAAAAAAAAATAGAATTTATCCAGTAAGAAATGAGAGAAGCCATGAAGATAAATGAGCACCTGATGAGAGTGGAGGGTGAAGAGCAGGAGTTGAGGACTAAGCCTTGGGGAATGGCTCGGTTGGGTGGCACATTAATTCACAAATGGCAGCTGCTAATCGTTTCTTTAAAAGCTCATTCTGTAAGTTAAACATTCCCCTGCAGTCTCTGGATTTGCTTGCATATTCTGATAGAGTTACTCAAAACCAAAATTAAACACTCCAATGATAGTTAACATCTGTAGAGGTTTTTTTCCATGGATTTAATCCTTATAACAACTCTGTGGGGTAGACATTATTCTCGTACAGTCATCTAGTTGGGAGGCAGAGCAACACGCTCCTCTAGGAGAGAGACAAGCTCTCCTGACTTGACTGCTTACTCTCACCCAGGGGGAGTTAGAAAGGAAGGGTCAGATATCAGATAGTGTGTTCACTAGTTGGCAGGAACACTGTGCATTTAAAGTTTAGACGCGAAGATCAGTGGTTGCCAGGGGTTCAGCGGGAGGGAGGGATAAATAGGAGGAGCCCTAAAGGGCAGAGATGGATATGTAGCATTAATACAATTGTCAAAACTTATAGAATGCACAGCACCAAGAATGAACCCTAATGTAAACAATGGACTTTGGCAAAAAATAATGAATCAATATTAGGTCATCAACTGTAACAAATGTGCCACACTAACGCAAGATGTTAATAATAGGGGAAGCTCAAGGAGCGCAGTAAAGGAGCATGTGAGAACTCTCGGACTTTCTGCTCAATTTTTCTGTAACCTAAAACTGCTCAAAAAAAAGAAAGCCTCCTTTTTAAGTGTATGCACATAGTGTGGCCTTCTTTTGTGGTCACCTCTCTCCCATGCTGCAGGAGTGGTAAGAAGACCCGAGGGACAGGTCCCATGCTTTGCTCTGGAAACCTCTTTCCCCCTTCTTCAAGGACCCCTCATAGAAGAAGCCCGGCCATCTTGCTCTTTTCCTCTCTGCTGTCTCTACTTCCATGTGGCAGCCAGCCAGACCCCACTGCCTGCTAGCTCTTGCTTCGGCATGAAGGTAAGCACATTCTCTCTCCCTATGAATCTGTCCCTCGCCAGGTACATTTGGCCTAGTTCTGATAAATGGGTTACATTCGTTTTGGATTTGAAGCCATTTACGCCTAATTACCTTAGGGGAAGATGTGTGATTCATGAACCTGAGTCACGTTCACGTCACTTGGGTCTCTGTCTGGCTAAAGACAAAATGGTGCTTGTCTTCCTTGCTCTCATCCTTTATGTGACTGTATTCCTTGGGAGTCTCCTGGGGAGAAGGTATGGCTAAACCAAAGCAGAGTTCTGCTATTCCTGGTCCCCCAGCAAAATGCCAGCTAGTAACAATCCAGAATCCTTATAATCTCTAACAACTGAACCCATTTTATAGGTAAGGAAACTAAGTATTGATCAGCATAAGTCAACTTACTCAAGCACGCACTTGTAAGTGGTGGGGCTGGGAGTGAAACTCAGATCTTCCGACTCTAGTATCAATATTCTCTCTATTCTACCCACCTCTCTACAGGAATGAGGGCTTCTTTGCTATTTTAATTTTTCTTTAAACATGCATGGTTGTGCACACCCAATTGTCTTCTTAACCCAGATCCAGTGGCTTTCTACCTGTGCATATCATAATCTTAATGTGGGGCAAGACTAGCCCCTACACAAGAGTCACTCCAAGAAAACGAAGATCAGGGTAAGGGCAAGAACACTAAATCAAATACAAATACCCAAGGCTTTGTGTCCTCAAAGAAAAAGATTTTCTGTTTCTGGAGAAATAAGATGGATTCAATCATTCAGTAAACATTTATTAGAGCCTTGGGAAACATGAATAACACATAATTCCTGCCCTTAAACTTTAACAGATCACTGTCTCAAGGGTGGGGTGAGTGAAGACAAATGAACAGATAATTACACATGGGGGTAACGTGCAAAATATTTTATAACTGGAAAAGCATGGGAGCCAACCAATCAGAATGGATGCTTAGCCGTTCAGAACACATTCCAGCCATAAATTAGCCACCTGGACATACCTATGTGTATTAGTCTGCTCAGGCTGCCCTAACATAATACCATAGACGAGGTGGCTTAAACAAGAGATATTTATTTACTCATGGGCCTGGAGGGTGGAAAGTCTAAGATCAAGTTTCTGGCAGGGTTTGGTTCCTGGTTAGGGCCCTCTTCCTGGCTTGCAGGTGGCCACTTCCTTGCTATGTCCTCACATGGTGCAGAAATGGAGCTCTGGTGTCTCCTCCTCATCTTAGAGGGGCACCAGCCCTGCTAGATTAGGGCCCCAGCTTTATGACATTATTTTACCTTAATTAACTCCTAAAAACCCTGTCCCTGAATGTAGTTCACATCGGAAGTTAAGACTTCAATACATGAATTTAGGGAGACACAGGTCACTTCCTGGCAGCACATGTGCCCTGATGGCAGCATAACAGTGACATAACTGCTCCAAAGGAATTAACCATTGGGTCCTTGGGAGGAGCACTTCCTTCCCTAGTGACAGGATTTTTGTTTTCTTTGTTCTTTTTTTTTGAGACAGTCTTGTTCTATCAATTACAAAAGGAACATCAAAGATCACTGATTACAGATCACTATAACAGATATAATAATGAAAAAAAGTTTGAAATGCTGTGAGAATTACCAAAGTATGACACAGAGACATAAAGTATGTGTTTTTGAAAAAATGGTGCAGATAGACTTTCTTGAAGCAGGGCTGCCACAGACCTTCAGTTTGTAAAATACACAGTATCTGTGAAATGCAGTAAAGTGAAGCTCAATACGATGGGAGGATGCCTGGACTTTGTTATGGAAGCCCTGGGAAATTAACATATTAATTCTGTATGTTGTTCATTATAAGTGATGTCTTCGGGCACATAGTGGACAGTAGAGATTTGCTTGGAGTCCAACAGGGAAAAAGTGTTTTCCCAAAGGGGAGTTGTGTGGGGCACCAATTAGGGTAAATGCAGTGTGTTTAGTGCAGTAGAGAATATGCTCATTTATTTTTTTTATTCATTATTTCACCAAACTTTTTTGGGGGTTTCCTCTCTCAGCTTGGAGGCCCCTTCCCTCTGCCTCTGTACAGGGGAGCTTCTTCCTTCTTTCTCGCCTATTAAACTCTCCACGCTTTAAAATAAAATAAAACTTTTCTTGAAGGCCTGCTATGATCCAGGGTTCATGCTAGGGAAGAACAACGCTAAGTTTAACTTCTCTACCTCATTTTTCTTTTTTCTTTCTGGAGGCCGCCTGCCTGGTTTCACTCTGGCTCTTCCACCTGCAGTGTGACCCCAGGCAAATAACTTTAGCACATAGTGCCTCAGTCTCATCATCTCACATGTGAAATGGGATAACAGTAACACTTCACTTTATAACAGTTGCTGTGATGCCAAAAGAAATGATTTTTTCGAGAATGCCCACTGTAGCCCCTGGTTTGTACCCAGTGAGATGTATCTCACTTATTAAAAAGTGTTTGTTATTATGCAAAGAAATCAGTTTCTATAGAAAAGCAAATCTATTAGGAAAGGTAATGACTTTTTTAAATGGGGTAGGCAAGGAGTCCTAGAGTTCCTTAGAGGGACCTCAGGATGTGATAAGGGAGGGAGGCTGAAAGAAAGGGTGGGACATGCCAGGTTGGCCTTTTGTTATTTACTTCTTGAAATTCAGCTCTGGATTCTTTTTGAGCAGAATTTTGCTTCCTAAAAAAAGTTTGAAAACCACGCAAACATAGGACTGTTTTATGTATCATGTCCTATGTGTTAAAAGAGAAAGAGAATAAATCTGTATTACTTTTGTCATCAGAAAAAAATTACTAAATAAAAAAGGAAATAAATTGTACTCCAGGATATATGAATAATAAATCATTATCTTTGTTGATGGTGCTGAATTAAATATGAAATCCTATTTAGTAACCTTCCCTAGTCTTCAGATAATGTTCACGCTCCCAGCAGGGCCCTCGAGCTGCCGCTACCCTCATTCGTCCCCTCATATCTACCTCTCACTCTGACTTTACCAAACTTTTGTCATTTTCTGCATGGACTCAACCCCACTCAAATGTCCCCCCTTAGAAAATGCTGTTGTGACTGGGCTCAGTGGCTCACGTCTATAATCCCAGCATTATGGGAGGCCGAGGTGGGCAGATCACCTGAGGTCAGAAGTTCAAGACCAGCCTAGATAACATGGTGAAACACCATCTCTACTAAAAATACAAAAATTAGCCAGGCGTGGTGGCACATGCCTATAGTCCCAGCTACTCGGGAGGCTGAGGCAGGAGAATTGCTTGAACCTGGGAGGTGGAGGTTGCAGTGAGCCAATATTGTGCCACCACACTCCAACCTGAGAGACAGAGTGAGACTCTGTCTCAAAATATATATATGCTAAATCTCCTCTGTGTGGTGAATATATGGAATAACAAAGTCTGAATGACAGTACTTGTTGACAGCATGGTCTACTGAATACTTTAAGCTGAATGTTGAGACCTGCTGCTCCACAAAATCTATTCCCTTCAAAATGTTACTGTTCATTGACAATGATCCTGTCACCCAAGAGTTCTAATGGATATGGAAAAAGAGATTAATGTTTTCATGCCACTAACACAACATCCCTTTTGCAGCACATAGACCAGGCAGTAATTTTTACTTTCAAGTCTTATAATTTAAGAAATACATTTTGTAAGGCTTTATCTTCCACAGATAGTGATTCCTCTAATGGTTCTGGAAGAAATAAATTGAAAACCTCTGGAAAGGTTCTGAGGGAGAACCTGTCCTAGCCTCTCTCCTAGCTTCCAGGGATGGCCGGCAATCCTTGACATTCCTTGGTTTATAGGACTCTATTTATTCCAAATCCAAACAGAATAAACTCTGCCTTCACAGTTTATTCCAGTCTCTGCCTTCATCTTCACATGGCTGTATTTCTATAAGGACACCAGTCATACCAGATTAGGGGCATACCCTACATCAGTATAGTCTCTTGCTAATCACATTTGCAATTAGTCTATTTCCAAATAAGACTGGATTCTGAGGAGATACGGGTTAGGAATTCAACATATCTTTTGGGGGAGACACAATTCAACCCATAACATACAATAACTTCACAAAAAATGTCATTTAGGAATCTTATACAGGTTAGATACTTTTGTTGACCACAGCTCTGGGGGAACTCCCTGGCATCTATTGGAGTATGGTCAATACAGTCTTCTGCAGGTGAAAAAGAACACTGGACTGTAGATGTGAACTTCACATGAAAGAAGAACTTACTGGTGAAGAACAGAGGACCTGCACACAGACTGTCTGAGCTTCTGTCTCAGTTTTCACTTTCTATGTGAATTGGGCCAAGTTATCTAGTCATGCTGTGCTTCAGTTTCCTTCTTTGTAAAATGAGGATAATAATAGTACCAACCTCATATCATTGCTGGGAGGATTAAATGAGAAAATACCCATAAAGTATGTTAAAAATTATTGGCAGGAGAGAGAGTCAAGAAGGCTGATCACTAGCAGCTCGGGATTGTAGCCCCCAGAGAAAGTGCACAGAACAAGAGGACGCCACACTTTTAGGTGAATTTTTATTACCCATGGACCAGAAGATTCCCAGCGGAGGAGCCTCACAGGTCACCAGGGCAACTCTTGTGGCCGGCGTGGCAGTTTTGCCGGCGTGCCAGCACAGAGGTTCTTGGTGCATAGTAAATGGGACTGGGTCCCCTTTTGGTCAATGTTTGGAGCTCCGGGAAGGCAGAGTCGCCCATTTACCTGATTGAAGAAGGGACTCGAGGGAAGCCAGACCGGAGATTCCTGGGCAGAAAAGCACCACGAATCTTAATGCCGCTGTTTGGGCTGGCACAGTGGGTTGCTCAGATGTCGGCACTGGGAATCAACAAGTTGGATGTGCACTCAGAGACCTAATTTGAAAGTAGGCAATTACAAAGATGACAGGTGGATAAACTCACAATGATGGGAAGAAGCCAGCGTAAAAAGGCTGAGAATACCCAAGATCAGAATGCCTCTCCTTCTACAGGGGATCACAGTAGTTCCTCATCAACAAGAGAACAAGGCCTGATGGAGAATGAGTGCATTCCAATAACAGATTTAGACTTCAGAAAGTGGATAATAAGGAACTTTAGTGAGCTAAAAGAACATGTTCCAGCCCAATGTAAAGAAACTAAGAACCTTGAAAAAAGGTTTGACGAAATGCAAATGAGAATAGACAACTTAGAGAGGAATATAAGTGAATTAATGGAACTGAAGAACACAATACAAGAACTTCGTGAACTATGCACAGGTTTTAATAGTCAACTTGATCAAGCAGAAGAAAGGATATCAGAGGTCAAAGACCAACTTAATGAAATGAAACGAGAAGACAAGATTAGAGAAGAAAGAGTAAAAAGGAATGAGCAAAGTCTCCAAGAAATACGGGACTATGTGAAAAGACCTAATTTACGATTGATAAGTGTACCTGAATGTCATAAAGAGAATGAATCCAAGTTGGAAAATATTCTTCAGGATATTATTCAGGAAAACTTTCCTAATCTAGTAAGGCAGGACAATACTCAACCTCAGCTAATCCAGAAAATACCACAAAGATATTCCTCAAGTAGAGCAACTCCAAGACACATAATCACTAGATATACTAGGGTTGAAATAAAGGAGAAAATTCTAAGGGCAGCTAGAGAGAAAGGTCACGTTACCCATAAAGGGAAGCCTATCAGACTCACAGCAGACCTCTCACCAGAAACCCTACAAACTAGAAGAGAGTGGGGGTCAATATTCAATATCCTCAAAGAAAAGAATTTTCAACCCAGAATCTCACATCCCACCAAACTAAGCTTCATAAGCGAAGGAAAAATAAAATTTTTCGCGAACAAGCAAGCACTCAGAGATTTCATCACCACCAGGCCTGCTTTACAAGAGCTTCTGAAAGAAGCACTACAAACAGAAAGGAACAACCAGTATCAGTCATCCCAAAAACTTACCACAACGTAAACAGTATCTCTATAATGAAGAATTTACATCAACTAATGGGCAAAATAGCCAGCTAGCATTAAATGACAATACTGAACTCACAAATATTAATATTAATTCTAAATTTAAATGGATTAAATGCCCCAATCAAAGACACAGACAGGTAAATTGAATAAAAAGTCAAAACCCATCGGTACGCTGTATGCAGATTTATTTCACAAGCAACGACATATAAAGACTCAAAACAAAGGGATGGAGGAAGATTCACCAATTAAATGGAGAGCAAAAAAATAAGACAGGAGTTGTAACTTTCATCTCTCACAAAATAGACTTTAATAGTAACAAAGACTAAAAGAAACAAAGAAGGACATTACATAATGGTAAAAGGATCAATGCAACAACAGGAGTTAATGATTATAAATATATATGCACCCAATACAGGAGCACCCAGATACATAAGACAAGTTCTTAATGACTTATAAAGAGACCTGGACTCCCGCACAATAATAGCAGGAGATTTTGACACCACATTGTTAATATTTGACAGATCAATGACATAGAAAATTAATAGGGACATCTATGATTTGAACTTAGACCTGGAATAAGTAAACTTAGTGAATATTTATAGAATTCTCCACCCCAGGTCCACAGAACATGCATTTTTCTCAGTATCATATTACACCTATTTTGAAAGTGACTACATAATTGGAAGTCAATCACTCTTCAGCATTTGCATAGCATTTCACAGACTTAAATGAAATATCGGTTGGCTATTTGTTTGTTATTTTCTTCCCTTATTCCTTCCTGTCTCTGTTATTAAGCACAATTATCGGCATAAAAGAGGTTTTTAATACCTATTTTTAGATTGCATTCCAGCCCGGGCAATAAAGCAAGAATCCTGTTCTCTCTCCCTCTTTTTCTTTCTCTTTCTTTCTTTCTCAAAAAAAAAAAAAAAAAAGATTCCCAGTACCCCCAACAAGCCCGAATCTTCAACCACTGATCTTGCATCTAAAAATAAAACACATTTGCACACACACACACACAAAAAAAAAAATTGGCACATAATATATTCTAAATTTCTAGTTAGCAATAATAATAATTACTATTTGGCATTATAGGGATAAAGACAGTAAATGAAAGGTGGAGAGTGGATGGCATGGTGGGTGAGGTGGAAAAGAAGGCCTAGGACCAAGGTATAGGAACACTAAGATTTAAGGATCAGGTAAGGGAGAAGGAAGAAGAGCTGGCAAAAGACGTAGAGAAAAAAGGTAGAAAACCTCATTCACAGGAAGGGAGTGCCCTAAGAGATATCAGTGCCCACATCCTCATAGCAGCATTAGTCACAATAGCCAAAAGAGAGAAGCAACTCAATTGTCCATCGGTGAATGAGTAGATAAGCAAAATATGGTATATAAAATGGAATATTACTCAGCCTCAAAAAGGAAGGAAATGCTAACTCATGCTATAGTATGGATGAACCTTGAGGACATGAGGCTAAATGAAATCAGATAATCACAAAAAGACAAACACTGTATGAGTCCACTTATAAATGAGGTGGAAAGAGTAGTTAAATTCATAGAGACTGTATTAAGCCATTCTTGCACTGCTATAAAGAAGTATCTGAGACTGGGTAATTTATAAAGAAAAGAGGTTTCATTGGCTCACAGTTCTGCGTCTGGACAGGAAGCATGGTGCTGGCATCTGCTCGGCTTCTAGGGAGGCCTCAGGAAGCTTCCAATCATGGCAGAAGGCAAGTGGGGAGCAGGCATGGCACATGGCAATGACGGGAGCAGGTGTGGTGGGGGAGGAGCCGCACACTTTTAAACAATCGTATCTCATGTGAACTCAGAGCAAGTACCCACCCATCACCAAAAGGATGACCCAAGCCACTCATAAGGGATCCACCCCCACGATCCTATCACCTCCTACCAGGCCCCACCTCCAGCATTTGGGGATTACAATTCAACATGAGATTTGCAAAGGAAAAAATATTCAAACTATATCAGAGACAGAAAAAAGAATGATGGTTGCCAGGGCTGGAAGGAGGGAGAATGGAGAGTAGTTGTTCATTAAGGACAGAGTTTCCGTCTTGCAAGATGAAAAAAGTTCTAGAGGTGGATGGTGGAGATGGCTGTACAACAATGTGAATGTATTTAACACTGCTGTACTGTATATTTAAAAAGGTTAGAATGGTAAATTTTATGTTATGTGCATTTTACCACATTTAAAATTTTTAAAAAATTAAAAAGAAGAATGGAGTGGTCAACAGTATTTAATTCCGCTGAGAAGTCCAAAGAGATAAGAACTGGAAAAGGGTGGTTGGTCTTATCAACAAAGAGGCTGGTGGTCAGGCTGCAAGGGCAGCAGCGGGGCTTAGACATCAGGCTGCCATGGGCTTTGGGGTGAGTGAGAGATAAGACAGAAAGCCAGGAGCTTGCCTATAAAGCAGGAAGAGATGTGTAATCACAGTTAAGAGAGGATAAAAGTTGTTAAAAGGGCTTTTCCCCCTCTCTTCATTAAATTCCTTTTTAAAACTATAAAGTTAAGGCATGCTTTGTACAATACATTGACCTACAGAGAAAACATTGATAATCCTCCCTACCCCTCTCCACTTCAACCCAGTTACTTGTGTTAACAGGCTAGTGTGGGCTTTGCCACTGCCTTCACACTTGCACCAACATACCTCAATGTATACAGTGTGCAAAGGCTCTGAGACCAAGGTAGACAGTGTTCAGGGAAAAGTCCTGTGTCATTGAAGAACATGAGCAAAGGAGTCAGGTGGATTGGGAAGACAGAGCTGGAGTCATGTAAAACCCTGCAAGCCTGTGTGTTATTCCAAGGATGATAGGAAGTTATGGGAAGATTTAAGTACAGGAGAGGTGTGGTCTGTGTTATGTCCTCAGAGATTACCTGACTGCTGGATAAAGATAGCTACAGCAAATGTCGAAGTAGAAAAACTACTTAGTAAGAGGTCATAGCAAAAGTTCTGGTGAGGAATGATGGTGGCTTGGCCCAAGACAATTGTGGTGGGCATGGTTAGAAGTGGATTCAAAGCATCTTTTGAAGGGAAAGATCACAGAGCTTGCCACTAGATTGAGCAAGTTTCTTAGAGTAGTTTTTAAAAGTCCCTAAGCTCATACATGTCTTAAGAGACAGGCCAGTATTCAAACCCAATTCCTCTACTCAATAAGTATTTACTGGCTGGAAGCGGTGGCTCATGTCTGTGGTCCTGGCACTTTGGGAGGCCAAGGTGGGTGGATCACCTGGCGTCAGGAATTCAAGACCAGCCTGGCCAGCATGGTGAAACCCCATCTCTACAAAAAATACAAAATTAGCCAGGTGTGGTGGTACTCACCTGTAATCCCAGCTACTCAGGAGGGTGAGGTGGGAGAATTGCTTGAACCTGGGAGGTGGAGGTTGCAGTGAGCAGAGATCATGCCATTGCAATCTAGCCTGAGCGAAAAGAGTGAAACTCCATCTCAAAAATAGTAAAATAAAATAAAAGTAAGTATTTATTGAGCATCTGTGTTAGAGACTGGGAATGGAACAGTGAACAGCACTCCTCCCCATCATGAAGCTCATATTCTAGCCATGGAGAGCCAGTGCACCACAGCAGCTAAAGGCATGGCCCTGACAGGCAGCCATGCTGACATCCCGACTCTTCTTTTTAGTAGCTATGTGATCCTGAGCAAGTTACTTAATCTCTTTATGCTCCATGTTCTCATCTGTAAGATGGAAACAATAATCATCACTCCTGCCTCACTGCTTATTATAAAAAATAGATGGCTAATGTTTCGGTTTAAATGTCCCCTCCAAAGCTCATGTTGACATTTAATTGCCAATGTAATGGTGTTCACAGGTGGGGTCTTGAAGAGGTGATTAGATCATCAGGGCTTTGCTCTCATTAAGAGATTAATGCCATTATGGCGGGAGTGTGTTCCTAATAAAAGGATTCAGTTCAGCCCACATTCCCTCTGTCTTTTGTGCTCACTTCCACCTTTCACCCTTCCACCCGCCTGTTAGATGTGGCTCACCAGATGCTTATACCATGCTCTTTGACTTCCCAGCCTCCAGAATCATGAGCTAAACAAATCCCTTCTTTATAAATTACCTAGTCTATGGGTATCTCTTTTAAAGCAGCAGCAAACAAAGACAGCTAGTACTGTGCATAGAAAGTGCTTAGAACAGAGAAAACACTTTAAATGTTATATTTTATTTCTGCAGAAGTCAAGCTCTTAACCATTACACAATTGAGCCTCGGTTTCAATATCCCATTCCAGCAATGCAAATTGACAATGAATTTCCTTCTTTATTCTGCAAAATTGAGTATGTGATATTAAGGTTTCACCCAATGGCAATTGCCTCTGTAGGTATCAGAAGTTAGAAAAACTGCCATATATTTGTTTAGGTATATATGAACAGGCCCAATCCTATGATGGTTTGATTTACAATTTTTTGACTTTACAGTGGTTCAAAACTGATACACATTCTGTAAAAACCACACTTCAAACTTGGAATCTTGCATTTTACCTGGGCTGGTGATACGTAGTACAATGCTCTCTCAAGATGATGAGCAGCAGCCATGAGCACAGCTCCCAGCCAGCCACACAATCACAAGGGTGAACAACCAGCAGTCTCCAGTGTACCATGTTGCTAGACAATTTTGTTCAACTGTAGGCTAATGTATGTGTTCCGAGCATGTTTAAAGTAGGCCAGGCTAATCTTTGATGTTCAGTAGGTTAGAGGTCTTAAGTGCATTTTTTTACTTACGATATTTTCAACTTACAATGGGTTTGTTGGGACAATCCCATCATAAATCCAGAAGCATCTGTAAGTCCATTGAAATAAAATGGCAAAGATAGATATCGAAATGATGACACTGTGTGGTGGGATCATGATGGGATTAAGGGCAATACTCAATTTCTTATTTATGTCAAGTTCTCTGCAATAAGACTTTGTTCATGTCCTAGTCACAAGAGCAATCACAGTTATTTTTGCAAAAATATCTGAGCAAAGGATCTATAAGCTTAAAGAAAACAGAAATGCATCCATATCCTTTCCCTTTTGCTTTCAACTCAGGACATACCCTGAGAAATGACAAAAGCATCAACTATTCACCATTATCCCAAGGCAAGATCACAAAGGAGTGACTCAGAAGTGGCTTCTGACACAAGGCAGAGGGATGACTCAGAAGTGGCTTCTGACGCCAGGCGGTGCCTGAGATAGAAAAGTGTCTGAAAGCCAGCAGCAGCCAGCAGCAGCCAGCCAAGCTCTGCAGAGAACCCTCCCTCTCTAAAGGAATGTGGCAAGAAAGGGGCAGGGGGTGGGATTGGGAGAGCAGACAGGGTGTTTTGACCCTGAACCACACAAGGCTGGACTCACCTAATTAGGCATGTTAATTGCCAAAAGGGAGCTCTAAACAGTCAGACCCAATACACTGTGGAATTAAAGAATAGCCAGGCTTAGGAGCACTGCCCCCTACCCCAGTCCAGCTCCCTCACTGTTCCACTTGCAAAAAATTTTAAAAAATAAAAAATCCCCAGCATCAAGATTTCTTTTACTTTAGCTCCCCACAGAGTCCCACATGGGGCCAGGAACACAGGAAATAAAGTGCTTTGATTATTTTAATCGCTCTTTCTTGTGTTCCCTGCCCAGCATCTATTGCTCCTTTTCCTGGCAACAATGCCCAGTTTCCCTTTGGGGAGCCACTCCTCCCCTACTCTTGGTGGGCCGGTAAGTCAAGGTGAACTTCCCTCCCTGACCAGGTGGTGGACACTGAGTTCAAGTTGAGTCAGTCAGATGCTTTTTTCCTTGAACTGGGTGAGAGTGGACGCCCCACCCACCCACTCTCCATTCCCCACCCCTGCTGAAAGGCTTTTCATTGGCTTTTGTCACCCAAATCCCTGGACCTGAAATGATCCCTACCCTTTTAGAGATCTACTTCTGCAAATTTTCTCCATTCGTGAGAGTGCCCCAATATTCTCCCAATAAAGCCCTTTTTCATTTAAGAAAGTTAGAGTCCTATTTCTGTCACCTG
This sequence comes from Aotus nancymaae, assembly GCF_030222135.1. Taxonomy (NCBI): domain Eukaryota; kingdom Metazoa; phylum Chordata; class Mammalia; order Primates; family Aotidae; genus Aotus; species Aotus nancymaae. The sequence continues at coordinate 78,820,401 of NW_026988450.1, read as the reverse complement.
CTCCCAAAGAACCCAAATTTGCTGCTATTCATCACCAAGAGAAAACATAAACAAAATCAACGAGGATACCTAGCATTGACTTGGGTGTTACTGTTAATAAACTATTTTCACATTCATTGTCTCCTTTAGTCTTACAGCAAACCAGCAACTCAGAGAGGTTCACTGACCGGCCAAAGGCCACAAAGCTGTTAAGTGTTCAAACAGATGGCGTCAACCAGATCCTCAGCCTTTGGGACCAGAGCTCTGCAGCCTGGAGTGGACCTTCTATGGCATCACTGCACAGAAGACATCACTCAATCAGTCTTTTAGTCGCCTTACATTTTTCTCCACTTGCAGGTTGTGGTCACTATTTTACAAGTTCCTTGAGGACAGAAAGGCACTGTTTCTCCTGCCTGTCCTTTCCCAGCCCACGCTCTCACCGGGAATCTAAATGTCAAGCTATACGCAAGTTCTCAACGTTAGAACCTCTCAAGAAAAGTGGAGTGAGCAAGAGGGAAAGTGGGCAAACCTCAGGCCTCACAGCTTTAATGCCACCGGTACATCCGATGAGGGACCTGGTCTCTCTGCTTCCAAGACTTGTTGCTGTGTCTTCCGGAGAGGAGGAACACTGTGTCCTCACGTGACAGAAGAGCAGAAGAGGGCAAACCCGCTCCTTCAAACTCTACTTTTCAAGATGGGGTCTCGCTGTGTCACCCAGGCTAGAGCGAGCCTAGTGGTGTGATCGTAGCTCATTGCATCCTCAAATTCCCGGGCTCAAGCCATCCTCCTGCCTTAGTCTTCCATGTAGCTGGGACTACAGGCATGTGCCAGAGTGCTCAGCTAATTTTTAAATTATTTTTTGTAGAGACAGGGTCTTGCTTTGTTGCCCAGGCTGGTCTGGAACTCCTGGGCTTAAGCAATCCTCCAGCTTCAGACTCTCAAACTGCTGGAATTACAGGTGTGAGCTACCACTCCTGGCCTGCAAACACTTTTCTAATGAGTATCATTAGTTCATTCATGCAGGCAGAGCTCTCATAACCTAAACACCTCCCATTAGACCCCACCTTTCAATAGGGTTGCACTGCGGATTCAATTCCCAACACATGAATTTTTGGAGGGGACAAAAACATTTAAACCATAGCACACCTCTACTAAAGGCCCTTCCTAGTCCACACCTGCTACTGCTGTTCACAACATATATCACCTAGCAGGCTGATAATCTGGCTGTAATTACAGAAAAAGTGTTCCTTCCGCTTCATTATGGTGTGATATCTTTCTATTTCCCCCATTTCCCCTATATTCTCATAACAGGCCATAAAACCAAGAGGTAAATGAGTGATTCTGACCTTCCTAACCCATAAGGATCAGAAAGATACTGAAAGAGGGCAAGAGGAGGTAACTCAGCTGAAGCAAAGAAAACAAAAACTAAGTGTAAGAAACAATCCCACAGTGGAGAACTGTCAAGCAAAACTACTTTTTTGGGTGTTTTTTTAATTGCATTTTAGGTTTTGGGGTACATGTGAAGAACATGCAAGATTGTTGCATAGGTACACACATGGCAGTGTGATTTGCTGCCTTCCTCCCCATCACCTGTATCTGGTATTTCTCCCCATGCTATCTCTCCCCAACTCCCCACCCCCCGCTGTCCCTCCCCTATTTCCCCCCAACAGACCCCAGTGTGTGATGCTCCCCTCCCTTTTTTTCTTTTTTTTTTTAGATGGAGTATTGCTCTGTCACCCAGGCTGGAGTGCAATAGTGCCATCTCAGCTCACTGCAACCTCCGCCTCCTGGGTTCAAGCGATTCTCCTGTCTCAGCCTCCTGAGTAGCTGGAAATACAGACACATGACACCATGTCCAGCTAATTTTTGTATTTTTAGTAGAGACGGGGTTTTGCCACATTGGCCAGGCTGGTCTCAAACTCCTGACCTCAGGTGATCCACCTGCCTCACTCTCCCAAAGTGCTGGGATTATAGGCATGAGCCACCATACCTGGCCCAAAACTACTTTGGTTTTAAAAACATAGCTTTAAAGTCTGGAGGCTGTGACCGAGCTAAAGCTAAATGTTCACCAAATCCTATTTTATTTTCCACTTCCTGGGCACAAGGGAGGACCACAGTTCCCAGCAACCTTTCCAGTTAATCGGGTGCCATGTGACCCATTCAGGCCCATGGCTGTAAGCAAACACGATACACATCATGCTCTTTTTTAATTTGTCACAGACACATTGGAAGCCATAGGTTGAGATGGTGGCATCACAAAATGAGGCAGCCTCGATCAGGAATGACTGCAGAGAGCTCAGCTGCCCTGGAGAGTCACCAGACTTTTGCATGACACAGAGACTGTGGCGCTGGGTGGATTTGTTCCTGCATCATAAGCCAGGCCTCTCCCAAACAAAACATGGATTTCCTGTTACCTCCCAGTCTATAAGCAAAGGGTATCATAAAATGTTCAAGAAGCCTCAGCTTCTTAATTGGCACAGTCCAATTAAGTGGGGGAAATGAGAGACAGAACAGGGAGGATATTTCATTTGTCTCATATTTCTGTCTTGACCTGAGCCTCAGTTTCCTCCTCTGGAAGACAGGAATAAAAACACCTACCTCAGGGAACGGTGACATTTTAAAGAAAGGATTTACTTCGCAATCATTTACATGGTATTTACCATGGCCAGGGACAGTTCTAAGTTTTTTACCAGTGTTCACATGTTCAGTCCTTGTATTTGTTTCCTGGGGCTGCTGTAACAAATTAACCACAAACTGGGTGTTTAAGGCAATGAAAGTTTATTCTTTCACAGTTCTGGAGGCCAGATGTCTAAAATCAAGGTGTCACCAGGGCCATGCTCTCTCTGAAGGCCCAAATGAAGAATTCTTTCTTGCCTCTTATAGCTCCTGAGCAGGGGTAGGACATTCCCTTGGCTCCCAGCAATTCCTGGCATTCCTCAGCTTGTAGCCACAAGACATTATAATCATCCTATGAAGTGGGTACTAATACTATTGCCATTTTACAGATGAGAAACCTAAGAGAAAACAAGATATACCTGACTCTAAAGTTTTTATCGGGACACTGTTGTTTCTGAGACAATGCATGTGAAATACTTTCCACAATGCCTAATAAATGTTAGGGGTTTCATGCACCAAGCTCAGTGCCAGAGTGGGGGCACTGTGGTGGGGGGAGATGCATCCCTTGCAGCTAAACATTAACTGCATCTGGAGAAGCAGCAGCAGCAGATTAGGCTGGAAAAGTCTCAGGAGGCCAGATGATCGCAGGAGACTGCAATTCGCATTGTCCCCCTCCACTTCCCTCCTGTGGCTCTGGTCTGGAGGGTTCCCATGCACAGTGCAGGAGGTTCTTATGCCTGCATGTGCTTTCTTTCATAGCTACAGTTCCAGAGCTTTTGTGGTGGCTGCAATATAGAATACGGAATTTCCCTCCCGAGCAATTCTTTATCTTTGGCAACCCACTGGAGTGTGATTTTGGCACTTGTATGACGTGGCAGGAGCTCAGCTGGTGCGAGCCCAGAATACCCTGTGGCTGTCGTGCCAGCTGCTCAGCCGAGGAAGGTGCCAGGGATTCTGCCAGAATGGCCAAACCCGCCATGGCTCCTGGTGGCAGCATCAGTACCACGCCTGCTTTGTCTGCCCCATTTCGCTTTGACCTTCCATTGAGAGGAGTGAGAGAGGGCACAGCCACGTTTTTGTTTTTGTTTTAGAAAACAAACATCTTTCTACCTTGAGGGAATGAAGAAGTCACTGGCTTCAGAATCAAAACTCAGCTGGATTCCAGTCAGTCCCAGATCTCCCAGACTGACTTACTATATGACTGCTGGCAACCCTGGGGAGGGAGGCATTATAACCTCTCTCAAGTACCAGTATCCTCATTGCCAAAATGGAAACGATAGTAATATCTACCTCAGAGGGACATGATGGGATTCAACAAGGACCTGTGTCAAGTGCCACAGTCACATTTGGCACATAGTAGGTGCCAAACGATGATCTGCTCAATAACTACCAGATCATCCTACACATGTCTTCTTTCCATATTCCTTGAGGGCAAGAACCATGTTAAATCTTTGTTTTCTCCCATAAAGCCAAGCACAGAGTGCCTTGTACAAATTCAATGCTCCATAAATATTAGTTGAAGAATGAGCGAGTGAGAGAAATGTACAAGTTGAGTGTATGAATGAGGCAGACAGGCAGCTCTCAACACTTCCCATGGAATCCACTGACTGAAATGGTAAATCAGCAGTTTCTCATCCCTCAAATCTTCTCAGCACATGAATACGGATCCACTAGGCAGAACAATGGATGCAAGCCCCTCCCAGCTCTCTAGATGCTCTCTGTGCACTCAAAATCTGGGCACTCTCTTCATCTACATGCTCTGGGAGTCTGGACATGTCTCCTTGATCCCCCACCAACCACGAAGCTCCAAGACTCTGGGCCTACAGAAAGGGCTCTCCCCCAAGCCTAAACAGAGGGGCACCCAGGCCAGGCGTGCAGATAGGGGACTATCCCACCCCAAGCCAAAACAGAGGGGTCCTTCTGAGGTACATATTACTATTATATCCATTTTGCAGATGAGAAAACTCATACCCACTGCAGGCATGCAGACAGGACTTCCCCACTCCAAGCCTAAACAGAGGGGCACCCACCCCAGGCATGCAGAGAGGACTCCCCACCCCAAACCCTAAACAGAGTGAGTAGTACCTACACCAGGCATGCAGACAGGACTCCCTCACCTCAAGCCTAAACAGAGCCCCAGGCATGCAGAGAGGACTCCCCCATCCCAAGCCTTAAACAGAGGAGCACAACCCCAAGCATATAAAGAAGACTCCCCACCCCAAACCCTAAACAGAAGGGCACCCACCCCAGTCATGCAGAAAGATGACCTCACTAGAAGACAGACCAGTGGGAATTGCTTAAAGAAAGCCACAAACTCAGTGTATTTATGGATCTTAGTCCTGAAAAAGCCCCGGAGTACCTCGGCCCACCCCACAGCCCTGCCAGTCAGAAGACTGGCATCAACTTATTGGCAAGTGTCTAATTTTTAAATGCTTTTGTTTCCTGGTCTCCAGATATCACCTCCTCAGCCCTCTCTCCTTCACCTCCCCCTCCCCTAGTTTGCACAAAAACACCATTTGTGGGCTCGAATCTCCCAACCCTGGCACTGAGCCCCACAGTGAAGTAATTGCGCAATTAGAGCTTAATTGCTGGATTTAATTTCGGGCTTTTTTTTCCCCCTTTTCGTCTCAATTGTTAAAAATGTGCAGTTCCCGCCTTCGAATGTCTGATGAGTTCCTTGGGTCTGCCCCAGGAAGGGGTGTGCTTGGTGCTGAGGAAGGGAGCGGCAAATACAGCTGGCTGCGTTTTGCATCTCAAAGGGAATTTGCTACTCAACCTGGCCTGTAGGTGGCTGAAAGCCAGCTAGGAGGGGCAGATTAACTCTGAGATGTGGTAGCAAAGGGATTTTCCCTTGGGACTTGAGATTTTCAGTGACGTTCAACAAATGCCATGCCTGCACTTAGCAGATATATGGCATATCGCTGCATTAGCCATTCACTGAGGACATGCTATGTGCAATGCACAGGAAGCCAAGTGGTGCCATTGAAATCCTCAGAACAACGCTGCCTCAGTTTTTGTACATGAGGAAACTGAGGCTCAGGGAGGTTCAGCAGATTGCCCGAGGTCACGCAGCCAGTTAGTGTTAGAGCTGGAATGTGAAGGCAGGAGCTAGCTTTTTTCTTTTTTCTTGTTTTAACAGCTTCACTGAGGTCTAATATCTATACAATGAAATTGACCCATTGTAAGGATACAATTCTATGAGTTTTATTAAATTTGTAGGCTTCTGCAGCTCTCACCACAATTCAGTTTTAAAACATCTCCATCACCTCAAAAAGTTATCTTATTAATTCCCACTTCCAATTCCAGCCCTAAACAATTACTTTTTTCTTTTGAAACAGTCTCGATCTGTTGCCCAGGCTGGAGTGCAGTGGCATGATCTCGGCTCACTGCAACCTCTGCCTCCTGGGTTCAAGCGATTCTTGTGGCTCAGCCTCCTGAGTAGCTGGGACTACAGGCATGCACCATCATGCCTGGCTAATTTTTTGTACTTTTAGTTGACGGGGTTTCACCATGTTGACCAGGCTGCTCTCGAACTCCTGAACTGAGGTGATCTGCCCACCTCAGCCTCCCAAAATAGTGGGATTACAGGCGTGAGCCACCACACCCAGCTGACAACTACTGGTCTGCTTTCTGACACTATAAAGTTGCCATTTCTAGACATTCCGTATGAGTGGAATCAATTATACAATATGTAGCCATCTGTTGCATCTAGCATCTTTCACTTAGCATTATATATTGGGGGTTCACCCACGTCATAGCAGGTTTCACTAGTTCATTTATTTTTAGTGCCGAATAGTATCCCATCAAAAGAATACATCACATTTTGTTTACCCATTTTCCAGTGAATGGATGTTGGAATAGTTTTCAGTTTGGGGAGGAGCTATCTTTTTCCATCCTCCTCTCCCCAAAGGGCCTAGCACAGTAGCCACTCCAGAAAGAATCAATATGAAAAATGAGAGGATGGGTTCACTTCCCACTTTTCCTGCTCAAGAGTAGTGAGGTTCCTGCAACTCCATGTCCTCCACACACCTCTCTGATCTGTCCATACTTCATCCGGGCAGCCCTTCTCCAAGCCTCTCAACAGGTATTGTTACCAGCACCCTCCTTCTGTGCCCTGGGAAGGCAAGACCAGCCAGCCCCACAGCCTCCAGCTGGCTCAAGGACCTGGCCCCTTCCTGCCTTCAACACACACTGCTGATGGACATCTCAAGGGGCAACAGGAACTTGAGTGCCGTCGACAGCAGAAGCTCTGGGAATGGGCATTTATCTGCACACTGGGTTCAGGGTTCCTAAGGTAGAGCCTCCAAGTCTTGCCCTTTCTGTATTTATGGCACAATCCTGAATGCTAGAACTTTTGGGGGTTTCACTAGTTAGAACGTGCTTTTCAGGAATCATGCTTCTCACTCAGCCTCCTTTTGCCCTCGCTCTTGTCACTTTCTGAGTGGGAAGTCTCATGCCTAACCACGTTCTCTCATATCCTTCCCATGAGCCTAAATCCTTCCCGTGAGCCTTGCGTGGCTCAGCAAACAAGCACCAGCTTGAGTCTATACCGGGGTCTGCAAACTACAGCCCACAGCCAAATCCAGCCTGCCACCTGGTTTTGAACAGCCTGTGAGCCAAAAATGGTTTTTACCATGTTTTAATAATTGGGGGAAAATCAAAAGAAAAGTGGTATTTCACACACATGAAAAGTGTATGTAATTCAAATTTTGATATTGATAAATAAAGCTTTTTTGGAACACAGCCATGCTCATTCTTTTGTGTATTATATGTGTAGTTGTGACAGAGACTTTAGAGCCTTTAAAAGAAAAATGATGATAACCTCTGGTCTATACCATTGTGACTTACCTCTCAAAACAACTTTATAGCCCATTTTCTTTCATTACCCACTTTTCCAACCATCTGACAGATGCCTTCATAATGGTCAGCTCCTCTTTCCTGCTGAATAGGATTCTAGCGCTAGCCCATTGATATCGCATCCCGCCATTCAACATGGTAGGTTCTGACAGGACATGGATTGACTCAAGCCTTTGCCTCCATCCCAGCCAGCAGTAGGAAGGGCACAGAGACGGAGTGGGAACTTTGGATTTAGACTGCCTGGGTACGAATCCTGGCATCTCCATTCTCCACCTCCATGAGTCTCACTCAGTCCCTGCTATGGAAATGGGGAATGCAGGTTGAGCAACCTGACCCTAGAAATCCAAACTTCAACTGTTCCGATGAGCAGTCCCTTTGGGCATCATGTTGACGCTCACACAGTTTCAAATTTTGGAGAATTTCAGATTTCAGATTTTTCACATTAGGGATGCTGAACCAGGAAGTATAATGCAATATTTCAAAATCAAAAAAAAATATGAAACACTTCTGGTGCCAGGCATTTTGGATAACAGATACTCAACCTGTGGTAATGATAGCCACGGCATCAGGTTGATGTGAGCATTAAATGAAAGGATATAGGTTCTGGGCTTGGCACAGTGCCCATCCTACAGTACGCATTCAGTAAGGCAGACAACAATGTGATCCCTAAACCTGGTGAGTATTGATTCAGGAGCATTTCTTGGAGGCCAGTCTCATTTCTCCAGTTCCGTTAACTCCTTTCCCTCTCTTCTCTCACCTGCCATCCAGTTCCTGTCATTTCCTTAAATGTTATTAACAGCTTCACATGTGCCCTTTGCTGCCACTTAAAATGTGTTGTGTCTTAATTTCTCCAACTGGAAAATGGAGATAAAGTCTCCTCCCGATCTACTTGACAGAGCTGCTGAGCAAATGAGTCAAGGGATAGGGTGTACAGAATCAGTCTGCAAAGTGCAATACTCTATGCGAGTATTACTTATGATGTTTAGTACCTTTGAAGCAAAGGATATTTGGAGTGGATTGTGGGTTAAATTGTGTCCCCTTGAAAGACATGTTCAAGTTTTGTTACCTGTAAATGTGACCTTATTTGGAAATAGGGTCTTTGCAAATGTATTCATATTCAGATGAGGTCATACTGGATTTGGGTGAGTCCTAAACCCAATGATTGGTGTGTTTGTTTTTGTTTCTTGGGGTTTTTTTTTTTTTTTAGATGGAGTTTCCCTCTTGTTGACTAGGCTGGAGTGCAATGGCACAATCTCAGCTCACTGCAACTTCCACCTCCCAGGTTCAAGCAATTCTCCTGCCTCAGCCTCCCAAGCAGCTGGGATTACAGGCACGCGCCATCACTCCCGGCTAATTTTGTATTTTCAGTAGAGTTGGGGTTTCACCATGTTGCCCAGGCTGGTCTCAAACTCCTGACCTCAGGCCATCCATCCACCTTGGCCTCCCAAAGTGCCGGGATTACAGGCATGAGCCACCGTGCCCAGCCAGTGTTCTGGACGCAGACACAGAGGGAAGTGCACCGTGTGACAACAAAGGCGGAAACTGGAATAATGCAGCTGTAAGCTGAGTAACGCCAAGAATTGCCAGGAGCCACCAGAAGCTCGAAGAGGCAAGGAAGGTTCCCTAGAGCCCTCAGAGGGAGCATAGCTCTGCCGACACCTTGACTTGGAATTTCTGGCCTCCAGAACTGAGAGAGAATCAATTTCTATCATTGTATGCCACCCAGTTTGTGGTTACTTGTTACAGCAGCCCTAGGAGAGTAGCATAAAGTGCAAGGTCCCTCTTATCAGTCAAGCCTCCCAGAGCTCCCACAGTGGTCCTCATGCTGTTTACCCTGACAAGCCACCTCTTTGACCAGTTCCCCCTCATACCAGCCCCCAGCCCTCACTCTGCCACCAGCATATCCCGTTCACGTTTTCTTCCACCCAATATCGTGTCTGTCACCAGCTTGCTGGCGTGCAAACACAAGGCAGCATGCTACACTCTGACCTCACCACGGCAGATGCCAGGCAACACAGTTGCTGACATTGGCAGGCACCGTGCCAAGGGTTTGTGTTTGAGCAAAGCCCTCTTGCTGGTGGCTCGCGTTCAGTTGCTAAGCAGAAAAGGGGGAAAAAAACCTGTTACGATTAGGGATGAGCTTCTGCATGGTTCTGAGGCCTCATCAAGCCCTGAAGAAAATGATTAATTACTCCTGAGGTCCCCGGAGCGCAAGCTCATCTGCTATTAATGAAACCCACCGCAAAATAGGGCTCAGAGGAGGGAGACTTGCCTTTTTTTTTTTTAATTAAAAAAAAAAACAGTAGAAGAAAATATCCAGCCACTTCCCTTGGCCTTTAATCAGGACTCAGTGCTCCCTGGGTAGACTATCCACCCCTGCCTTTGCTATTCTATCCCTTTCTCTGAGAATGCCCTTCCCCAGTTCCAGATATGAACCAGCTCCAATGCCTCCTCCCTTATGATGCCTTCCAGAATCAATTCCAGCCAGGGTGGCTTCATGGGCCTGTGACCTGAACAGTCACACGAGCCTCCACACTTGGAAGGACTCCAAGTTAATGCTCTAATCCTCTGCTGTCACCAACTTGAAATTTGTAACCATTTTTGAGCTAGCTGTGTTGAATTTTCCGTTAGTCAGAGCAATCTCTTCTCTGGAGCCTAATAGAATGCTATTTATCTGTACATCTCTTTATTGTGCACTCAAGGAACATTGATTAAGCGCCAGTTACGGTGTAAGACCCTGTTCTAGGCAATGGTGATTTGGCAACAAACAGGACAGTTCCAACCCTGCTCTTATGGACCTAACAATCTAGTGTGAGGGAGATGCAACAGACATGTTAAATACAAAAAAGGCAGATTAGAAATCCTCTTACTTTCTTAAAGTAATCACCTGTTTCTACTTGTACGTTGATTTTTTTTTTTTTTTTTGAGACAGGGTCTCTGTCGCCCATGCTCAAGGGCAGTAGCACAATCTCTGCTCACTGCAACCTCCGCCTCTCGGGTTCAAGCAACTCTCCCACCTCAGCCTCCCAAGGCTGGGGCTACAGACACACACCACCACGCCCAGCTAAATTTTTGTTTTTTTCGTAGAGATGGGGTTTCACCATGTTGGCCAGGAGTCTCAAACTCTGACCTCAAGCCTCCCGAAGTGCTGGGATTACAGGCCTGAGCCACCGCGCCCAGCCTTGTATGCCGATTTCTATATACTTGTTGCTTCTCCAATAAACACCAAAATAACCAAGCTGACCTGTGGGGCCTGTGTGGTCCGGCACCCACTTTCCCTGCTCCCAGCCTTACCTCGTTTTGCCCTGATTCTCTCCAGGCCTCTTTCAGTCTCCTACACACTCTTGTCAGAGGCCTTTGCATACACAGTTCCTTCTGCCTAAAATGCTCTTCACTTAATAAACTCTCATGCGTATTTCAGGTCTCAGAGCCAACATCACTACCTCCAGGAAGCCTTCCTGAATTGCCCTGACTCCTCTACATCCTACCCCACCCTAGCACCCCACCCATCACTTTATATCTGTGTGGTTAATGGATTAATGTGCACCTCCCCCATTGGACTGGGCCCTGCTGGAGCTGGGACTTCTGCTTTGCTTCCTATTTGTATTAGTCCATTTTCACACTGCTGTAAAGACATACCCGAGGCTGGGTGATTTATAAAGGAAAGAGGTTTAATTGACTCACAGTTCCACATGGCTGGGGAGGTCTCTGGAAACTTACAATCATGGCAGAAGGGGAAGAGGCTCGTCTAACGTGGCAGCAGGCCAGAGAGAGCAAGCGTGTGTATGTAGGAGGAACGTCAAACACTTAGAAGACCATCTCATCTCGTGAGAACTCACTATCACGAGAATACCACAGGGGAAACCACTCCCATGATCTAATCACCTCCCCCCAGGTTCTGTCCTTGACACGTAGAGATCACGGGGATTACAATTTAAGATGAGAGTTGGTTGGGGACACAGCACCAGACCAGATCACTATTGTGCCTCCAGCTCTTAATCCTGGAACACAGAAAATGCCTGATTAACACATATTGAACTTAGCCAGCAAGAAATAAGATAGGCTCCTGATGAGAGCAGGACTCAGCCCTCACGGCATTTGGCAATGATTAAGTGATTAAATAAAGGATTACCCATAAAGAAAAGCACCTGCCCTGCTTTCTGCATCTCCCAGATTCCTCTGAGTCCCCCTTTTCCCCAGAGGTTTTTGCTGTCTGTCAGTCCCACTCAGCTGCTCTCCCCAACCCCCGTGTGGAATGTGGGCAAGGTAAAGCCCACCCCAAGGCCTGCCCAAGATCCCCAATAAGGAGGAGGTTCCTGAAAAGACTCTGAAGCCCTGACCCTCAGACATGGCTCAGCAGACATGGCAGGGAGTTCTGCAGCCCAGTACTCACTGTTGATACAGACACACAGGCACACACACACACACACAGCTCCTCCCCAGAGTTCACTTCATCTGCATCATCCATGCCAGCATGTTCTGAGTGGAGCTATCCATCTAACGGTCTACTCAGGAAAGTTTGGCCCTGGGAATCTCATTACAGCTATGAAAACGGACGACTAGAAAAGTGCCTTTAGGTGCAATTCCAGTGCCTGGAAACTGTACCTGGTGCAGATATGCCGTATGTGTGGATACAAATCAAATGTTCTGAAATTGAATGAAGGTAGGATGGCCATGCATCTAATAAATGGGTGCACATAAGCACAAACACAAACGCATATGTGTGTGCACAAGTAACTTTCTCTATAGATACTTGCTTGTCTGCTTCCCACCTGTCCATTCCTCCTACCAAAGTGAGCATGATCCTCAAGCCCTAAGTAGACAGGGGAACATGACAGCCTACACTGACAATAGACAAGATTCCCAAAGGTGAATCTACTGGAGAATCAATAGCATATAACCAGATGTGGTGGCATGCACCTATAATCCTAGCTACTCAAGAGGCTGAGGCCAGAGGATCGCTTGAGCCCAGGAGTTTTAGGCTGCAGTGAACTGTGATGGAGCCACTGCATTCCAGCCTGGACTACTGAGCAAGATCTCATCTCTAAAAAAGGCCGGGGGGAAATAGTGAGATGAGCGTATTGGACTTATTTTTCTCCCCATTCCTCACCCCTAAACAAATGGAACCAAGAACTGTAGAGATAAGTTTCAGCTCAATCCAAAAACAGGATGGAGTACCACCACTTGGTAGTGAGTTTGACATCCCAGAAGGTAGCCATCCCTGGGACGGACAAATAGTCAAATGGATTCTTGCAGTAGACTTTCAGGATTGTGTAGGGTATTGGACCGTAAGGTCCTACAACTTTAATAAATATAATACAAATGCACCTGGCTTTTTAGAAGTTATATTAGTTAGAAATTTTTGCAATCTATTCACCTGACAAAGGTCTAATATCCAGAGTCTCTAAGGAACTTAAAAAAATTAACAAGAAAAAAAAACCATTAAAAAGTGGGCAAAGGACATGAACAGACACTTCTCAAAAGAAGATATACATGCAGCCAACAAACATGAAAAAAAAAGCTCAACATCGTTGATCATTAGAGAAATGCAAATCAAAACCACAATGAGATACCATCTCAAGCCAGTCAGCATGGCTATTATTACAAAGTCCAAAACAACAGACGCTGGCAAGATGGCTGTCAAGGAACATTTTCACACTGTGGGGGGAGTGTAAATTAGTTCAACAACTGTGGAAGACAGTGTAGCAAGTCCTCAAAGACCTAGAGGCAGAAATGCCATTTGACCCAGCAATCCCATTACTGAGTACATACTCAAAGAAATATAAATCATTCTATTATAAAGATACATGCACATCTATGTTCATTGCAGCATTATTCACAACAGCAAAGACATAGAACCAACCTAAATCCCTATCAATGATAGAATGGATAAAGAAAATGTGATACATACACACCATGGAATAGTATGCAGCCATAAAAAGGATCATGTCCTTTGCAGGGACATGGATGGAGTTGGAAGCCATTATCCTCAGCAAACTAACACAGGAACAGAAAACCAAACATCACATGTTCTCATTTGCAAGTGGGAGCTGAATGATGAGAACACAGGGCCACAGGGAAGGGAAACACACACACTGGGGCTGTTGGGGTAGGGGAAGGGAGAGCATCAGGAAGAACAGCTAATGGATACTGGGCTTAATATCTGGGTGATGGGATGATCTGTGCAGCAAACCACCACGGCACACGTTTACCTATGCAACAAACCTGCACATCCTGCACATGTACCCCTGAACTTAAAATAAAAGTTGAAGAAAAAAATAGAAATTGTATTAGTTTTTCTCTAATCATAGTATTATTACACATTAATAGTCATCATTCACAAAGACAATCTCTATGTACCAGGAACCAAAATATGCTTTACATAAGTCATCTTGTTTAAATTTTGCCATTGCTGCAATGGGGTATTTTAGCCCCATTTTAAGATGAAAAAGTGAGGCTTAAAGAGAATATCAATGTGGCCAGGCATGGTGGCTCATGCCTGTAATCCCCGCACATTGAAGGGCCAAGGTGGGCTGATCACTTGAGTCCAGAGTCCAAGAGTTCAAGACCAGCCTGGACAACATGGGGAAACCCCATCTCTACTAAAAATACAGAAATTAGCCTTTCATGCTGATTAGACTGGTAGCATGCACCTGTAATCACAGCTACCTGGAAGGCTGATGCGGGAGGATCACTTGAACCTGGGAGGTCAAGGCTGCAGTGAGTCGAGATTGCACCACTGCACTCCAAATTTACAATAAAAATTTGTAATTTGAGATCCTGTCTCAAAAAAAAAAAAAAAGAGAGAGAGAGAATATCATTGAGAACTCTTTTTTGATGTACATAACAGTACATCTTGTTCAAATTGTCTTAAAAGAAAAAGGGAAGTTATTGGGTTCCATAACTGAAAAGGCAAGAGGCAGGGAGAAGGCCTTCAGGCTGTGCATGATCCAGAAGCTCATAATATGTCAGGAGGACTCGGCTCCATGTTTCCCCGCTCCCCTAAGCCTTGGCAGTCTCTGCATGTTGACTGCATCTCCAGCCGGCTCCCCATGCCATGCCAAAAATTGCCAAAGTCACTGAGCATGAATCTTCACTTCTTACTGTTTTCCCAGGAAAAAGCAAATCGTTTTTGCCAGAGCCCCAGCAATGGTCTCTCTCCATCTCCTTGGACCACACTGTTAAGGATCGTGAGATGAGGAGATTTTTCTGGATTATCTGGGTGAGCCCTGAATGCCATGATGAGTGGCCTTGTAAGAGAGAGAGACAGAAGGACACTAGACACACCCAGAAGAAGAGGAGGCAGTGGGACCCTGGAGGCAGAGACTGGAGCCACCAGAACTGGAAGAGGCAGGGAATAGATTCTCCCCTAGATCCTCCAGAGAGAGTGTGGCCCTGCCAACACCTTGATTTTAGCTCAAAATGCTGATTTCAGACTTCTGGCCTCCACAACTACGACAGCATACATTTCTGTTTTCTTAAGCCACCAATATTGTGGTCTTACCTTACAGCAGCAATAGGAAACTAACAAACCATCTAATATCCACACATTCCTGGGGCTGGGCACCATAGGATGCTCTAATACACCATATAACCTGTTTGACCACATGGGTGGTATGAGTTTTCCTGGAAGTCATTCCTACACTGGGACAGCTAACAATAAATTTGCTGTATATGGTAGTTACTGTGAATCACACATAAATATAACCCACCAAACAAATAAGAATTCAAACCCAACTCATCTCACTCTTCATCAGATTCCCAGACTTCTCCCAGGCACTCCAGTACTACTGATCAAGAGAGGAAGTGCAAGGGAGGAAAATCAGAGTGGAAAGAGATAGTGGCTGGACACAATGGCTCAGGCCTATAATCCCAGAGCTTTGGGAGGCCGAGGCTGGAGGAACACTTGAGCCCAGGAGTTCAAGGTTGCAATGAGCTATGATTGCACTGCAGCATTCCAAAGTGAGATTTTACCTCTAGAAAATAAAATTAAATTAAAAACACAGTAGTGTATTTTTTTAAACTTTTTTTTTTTTTGAGATGGAGTCTCACACTGTAGCCCAGGCTGTAGTTCAGTGGCACGATCTCGGCTCACTGCAACCTCCTCCTCCTGGGTTCAAGCAATTCTCCTGCCTCAGCCTCCTCAGTAGCTGGGACTACAGGTGTGCACCACCACACCCAGCTAATTTTTTTATATTTTTAGTAGAGACAGGGTTTCACCATGTTGGCCAGGATGGTCTTGATCTCCTGAGCTCGTGATCTCACCGCCTCAGCCTTCCAAAGTGCTGGGATTACAGGTATGAGCCACTGTGCCCGGCCAAAAACACAGTAGGTCTTAAGTGATTGCTGTGTACTTGGAGAGAGGAAATTCCAAGAGGTTTTTTAATTAATTTTTTAATTGATATGTAGTAGATGTACATATTTTTGTAATACCTTGATACATTTGCATAGTCAAATGAGGGTAATCAGGATATTCATCACCTTAAATATTTATCTTTTCTTTACATCAGGAACATTCAAATTATTCTCTTCTTGCAATTTTGAAACGTATAATCTATTAGTGTTAACTATAGTCACTCTACTGATCTATCAAACACTGAGAATTGCAATTCAAAGCTCTTAACTTAGCAAATTTTACAAAAATATATGGACATAGAAAGTTGTTGCTAGGACTCCTCCCAAAACTTTGCAAGGGGCTCTGCAAGCTGCCTCCCCATGATGCGCTTTTAACAGGGTCATTCCAGCCATGTACTGAAACTAGACTCAAGGGATGAGGGTAGAAAAAGGGGACCCGCAAGGACACCCTTTCACAAACGCAGGTAAGACACAATAGATGCTCAGACCAGCCAGGTGGCAGGGCGGTGGGAGAAGTGGTCTGATCAATTTCTGGATGTATTTAGAAAGTGGAAACAATAGGATTTCCTGGTGGATTGGATATGGGGTGTGAGACCATGAGTCAGGAGAATTGCACTTTTTTTTTTTTTTTTTTTTTGAGACGGAGTTTCGCTCTTGTTACCCAGGCTGGAGTGCAATGGCATGATCTCGGCTCACCGCAACCTCCGCCTCCTGGGTTCAGGCAATTCTCCTGCCTCAGCCTCCTGAGTAGCTGGGATTACAGGCACGCGCCACCATGCCCAGCTAATTTTTTGTATTTTTAGTAGAAACGGGGTTTCACCATGTTGACCAGGATGGTCTCGATCTCTTGACCTAGTGATCCACCCACCTCGGCCTCCCAAAGTGCTAGGATTACAGGCATGAGCCACCACGCCCGGCAAATTGCACATTTTTTAGCTGAGCAGTTGTGAGGATGGTGCTGCTATGAACTGAGATAAGGAAGACTTTTTTTTTTTGGAGAGGGAGTCTCACTTTGTCTGCTAGGCTGGCATGCAGTAGCGCTATCTCAGCTCAATATAACCTCCACGTCCTGGGTTCAAGCAAGTCTCCTGCCTCAGCCTCCCCAGTAACTGGGATTACAGGCACATGCCACCACCCCCTCCCCCCCCCCCCGGCTTATATTTGTATTTTTAGTAGAGACGGAGTTTCACCATGTTGTCCAGGCTGGTCTCGAACTCCTGACCTCAAGAGATCCTCCCACCTCGGCTTCCCAAAGTGCTGGGATTACAAGCATAAGCCACCGTGCCCTGCCAGGAAGACTTTTTTTTAAATGCTATATTCGGTCCTAGCACCAACCCCTTTAACACAGGAAAGTGCTCCATATTCTGAGGCTTGGAAGAGAGTCCACAGATAAAAAGATTTTGAATTGTCTCTGGGGTTTTGTTGTGTTTTTTTTTGTTGTTGTTGTTTGTTGTTTGGTTTTTTGCTTTTGCTCTTTTTGTTAGCCTTTTTTCTCCCTGCTTCCTCGGTTTCCCCAAGGAAACACCTGTTTCTCCCACTCCACAGCTGATCCTCTGACTTCATACTCAATTCCTTGCCTGTGGCCTGGGTGGCATCTGTGCTACCTTTAAGAATGGCTGGCTGCAAACCATTCGCCTGTCTCGCTGGGGAGTGGTTCAGGGGAACTTTGAGGGAGGCTTCCTGGGGCTCAGAGTTGATATGCTAATTAAGTGGCTTGGTCCCCACCCACTGCCTCGCCCCCCTCCTTCTGTGCCTCTGACAGCCAGCTCCTCCCACAGACTGCGTGGAAAGGAAACTGAATACTTGAGAGCCTTAAATTCCAAAATCGTCACTCTCTCCGTGGCAGAGTCTGGAAGTGAGATCTTGAAGCCACATCCAGTGTGGGTGCTGTGTGTGTGTATGTGTGTGTGTACTTTGTGTCACTGTCAGTTTCAGGGTGTAAGCCATATTCTCCATTGAAAGTCACAGTATATAATTAAGGAATCTCGGCTGGGTGCAGTGGCTCACGCCTGTAATCTCAGCACTTTGGGAGGCCGAGACAGGTGGATCTCCTGAGGTCAGCAGTCTGAGACCAGTCTGACGAACATGGTGAAACCCCATCTCTACCAAAAATGCAAAAATTACCTGGGCACGGTGGCGTGTGCTTGTAATCCCAGCTACTCAGGAGGCTGAGGCAGGAGAATCACTTGAACCCGGGAGGCAGAGGTTGCAGTGAGCTGAGATTGCACCGTTGCACTCCAACCTGGGTGACAGAGCGCAACTCCATCTCAAAAAAATTAATAATAATTAAGGAATCTCACTTCCTGGACCTGCTGAAGGCATCTACCTTGTTGAAGCTACTTCTGAATACAACAATAATCACAATCTCAAAGATAATACTACAACCTCTGCATACAAATATATTGAATAGGTATAAAAAGAGAGAGACAGAGGAAATCTATGCATAAGACATACTAAGCCAATCGCAATGTGATCGGCTTGTCTAGATTCTGATTTTTCTAAAAATCTATAAAGAAAAGTATGACATTTGCTAGAAAATTAAAAACTTGAACACCACCTGTATAATTGATGATAATAAGGAAATATTATGAATCTTTCTTTAGGGTGATAATGGCATTGAGGTCATGTTTATTAAAAGATCTTATTTTTTAAAATACTTACTGAAATATTTATGGATGCTGTTATATGATGCCTTGTATTTGCTTTAAAGTTATACAGGAAGGGGAAATGTTTGGTATGGGAATAAGGCAGAAGTGACTATGAGTTCATGACCAAGGAGCTGTGGTGGATTCACGGAGATTCAAGAGACTTTGCTGTTTCCTTTCACTTATATTATGATATGGTTTGGCTGTGCCCCCACCCAAATCTCATCTTGAATTCCCACGTTATGGGAGGGACCTGGCAGGAGGTAATTGAATCATGGGGGTGGGTCATTCCTGTGCTGTTCTCATGATAGGGAATAAGTCTTAGAAGATTTGATGGTTTTTAAAATGGAACTTTCCCTGCACAAGCTCTCTCATTGCCCGCTGCCATCCAAGTAAGACGTGACTTGCTCCTCCTTGCCTTCCGCCATGATTGTGAGGCTTCCCCAGCCACGTGGGAACTGTGAGTTGCCCATTAAACCTCTTTCTTTTGTATATTGCCCAATCTTGGCTATGTCTTTGTCAGCAGTGTGAAAATGGACTAATACATGTTAGAACTTCCCCAGGATGATAAATGTAAAATAAAATTAAACAAAATTAAGCATGCCCCAAATAAAAGATACTTTAGGCATAATTGCAGCCCTGCCATGGGTCCCTCATGGATGCAATGTCATTATATCTCTTCGTCTCACCCTTGGCAGCAGCAGATCATTTGAGAAAGAGCTCTTTTCTCCAACCTGCTAACTTCTTTTCAGTCTGATGAAAGCAAAACAAAACTGAATGAAAGATGCTCTTTTATTTTTGCCTGCAAAAAGTCAGCCTCTGAAGGAGAGTTATTTCTCACTCTTTCTAAAATTGTTGCAGTTGCCACCAGAATTGTTTCTAACTTGATCAAAAAACATCTTGACCTTCAGCTTCAGCTCCTGCAACCCCATCCCACTCCCTCCCAGTTCTGGACTTCCTTAGACTGAGCCACTTTCACTTTCCCAGAAAGTACAGTGCCACCCTCTCTCTGGCCTCTTGCATGAGTAGCCAGTGTGCCTGGAACATCATCAGGCAATGAGGAATAGCAGGTGCAATATCAGGGAGAAGGGTCCCAAGCAGAACACAAACATGAGTTTCAGGAAATTCAATAAACACAGTTACAAAAGTGAGATGCCATCCCATGCAACTTGAAAAGGGGTATCCTTCATAGGCATTCGCCTTTTCCCTGCAGCAATCCCTGGGCTACATGTCTGTGAATATTAGTTAGGGTACTAATTAGTGTCTCGCCAGTGCACCATGCACCACAATGTAGCAGTCTCTCATTGTAAGGTATCACCCAGAGTTCTTTGTCTCATGACCAAGAGAGTTAAGGATGGTGGACACAAAGGGAGAGGTTGGAGCAACAATTTAATAAGAGAAAGAAGAAAGCTGAGGAGAGGGGACCTGGAAGTGGGTTTGTAAGGTCTGTTCTCGCCGAGTTTAAAGTGAAGAAACTGAGGTCAGCACAAGAAGATCTGATGCAAAGGAATTTATTCAGGCTCCTGGACGAGGTTCTGTGGTCCTACAGGAGGGGCCGGAGAAGTCACATGGACTCCTCTCAGACAGGGGGTTTTATAGGGAGTGAAACAGCTCGATTGGTTGTGGAAGAGCAGGACTGCTATTGGGTAAGTTACAAGCCTTTACCTAGGACTTGGCTTATTGTTGGTTGGAATTACTCGGCTGCTATTGGTTGTTAGGACTTGGCTGCTATTGGTTGTTAAGACTCGGCTGTTATTGGTTGTTAAGACTCAGCTGCTATTGGTTATTAAGACTTGGCTGCTATTGGTTGTTAAGACGCTAGGGTTACCACACCTTGTTTGCATACTGGGCTCTTTTAAGGGAGGGTCAGGCTGTGTGAGCATGGGAGAAGGAAAAAAGCTTGAGCATGTCTGAGCTTGCCTGAGCTCGTCCGGGCTTGTCTGAGCTTTTGAAAAGAAGGGTGGGGGGGGGGTCTGCATCCACGCTCCTGGTGAGGCAACCAGCCTTTCAGGGTTGACATTTTTACAGTTGAATGCAAGGCTTTTATAGGAAACTGATGAGGGCTGGGTGTCTTATTTGCATAAGATGTGAATTTCTGTTTGCTCTACCCCATCCTTCTAGTGTACCTGAGGGCCCTTAGCTTGACTTACTCCATATTGCTTTGTTCTCCTTACTGCACATGTGTCAGGGGATGGAATTTTCCATGCGAGCATGCCTGGGCAAGTCACCTATATAGCTTTTCTTATCTGTGTGACTGTGGGCATGTCTTAGGCAAGCCCCCCATGTGCAAGTTCCCTTATCTGTGACTGCAGGCTGTTCTTTTGTTTGAAAGGACTCAACCAAGGTCCCACCCTAACTACCTGTCTGACCATCTTTCTACCTTCTAGGTGTTCACTTGGCTCATGGGAAACTCATGCATTCTCAGCACCCAAAAGTCTATTCAACTCTGCTCCTCTCCCCTACTCAGATAGGTAGAGGGGTTGGATTAATCAGGATACTCCTTTAGCAAATGTTCAACTGGGAAAGGAGATTTCAGGCTCATCACCTGGCACTCCCAATCCCAGCTCTCTGAATAGAGGGCAGTGGAGGAAAAGGCTTGGCACTGTACCCTTTTCAGTGCTCGATACTTGACACTTCTTTGTCATCAATTAGAGGTCTGCACATCAACTCCACAGCAATAGGAAAAGTCTCGTCACAATCTCTCCTCACTCCCCAGCACCCAGTTAAGTTTTCACATCCTAGCAAAAGCTAATCATCTATAGGTATATTAGTCTGTTTTCATGCTGATGATAA
This sequence comes from Aotus nancymaae, assembly GCF_030222135.1. Classification (NCBI taxonomy): domain Eukaryota; kingdom Metazoa; phylum Chordata; class Mammalia; order Primates; family Aotidae; genus Aotus; species Aotus nancymaae. The sequence goes on along the minus strand of NW_026988450.1, from coordinate 78,799,156 downwards.
AGACATACCCATGACTGGGCAATTTACAAAAGAAAGACATTTAATTGGGCTTATAGTTCCACATGGCTGGAAGCCTCACAATCATGGTAGAAGGCAAGGAGGAGCAAGTCATGTCTTACATGAATGGCAGGAGGCAAAGAAAGAGCTTATACAGGGGAACTTCTCTTTATAAAACCATCAGATCTCATGACACTTATCCGCTATCACAAGAATAGCATGAAATTGTCCCCATGATTCGATTACCTCCCACCGGATCCCTCCCACAACACATGGGATTTATGGGAGTGCAAGTCAAGATAAGATTTGGGTGGGGACACAGGGCCAAATCCTATCAATAGGCAAGTCTCCTTCCAAATTCCCATTACTCAAATACAATTTCCAAGCTGTTCTTGCCTGTCCAGCTCCATTTGTTGTGTGTAGAGCTTTCTGATGAGCCCAGTGTCTCTCTGATCCTCCTGCCTTAGTCCCCCTCCAATTCATTCTCCACTCTTACCGGAGCTCCTCTGATCCTCCCCTCCTCACCTTCATTATGTTTAACTGTGGAAGTAGAACGTAATTGCAAGTCAAATAATAGGAAAATGTAAAAGTAAAAGCCCTCCACTTCAATAGCATCTACCCAGCATTAGCATTAATAAACGTTAAGTATTTGTCAATTGGTATAAACTTTACATATCAATCCAGAATTTGGGGGAAAAGATTCCAAACAGTAGGAAATGACATAAAATGAAAAGTAAAGGACTTCCTCTTTCTCTCTCTTTCCAACTCACTTTTCAGAAATAACTACTAACAATCATTTATTGTATATTCTTTATAAAATTCTTTTGCATATACATACAGGTACATGTATGACTGTGTATATACACGTAAATGCATAGTCCTCCTTTTCCCCCACACAGAATTATATTATTATGCCTTGGTTTTTTCCCTTGACAATAAATCTTGATGACTTTTCATGTGAACACAAATAGATCCTGCTCCATTTTTTTTTTTTTGAGACGGAGTTTCGCTCTTGTTACCCAGGCTGGAGTGCAAATGGCGCGATCTCGGCTCACCGCAACCTCCGCCTCCTGGGTTCAGGCAATTCTCCTGCCTCAGCCTCCTGAGTAGCTGGGATTACAGGCACGCGCCACCGTGCCCAGCTAATTTTTTGTATTTTTAGTAGAGACGGGGTTTCACCTTGTTGACCAGGATGGTCTCGATCTCTTGACCTCGTGATCCACCCACCTCGGCCTCCCAACTGCTCCATTTTTTAATGATAACACCATCAGCTTTTGTGTCATATACTGTAATTTATTTAATCAGTCCTCTTTGATGGCTACCTAGCTGGTAAAATGTAACATCGAATACAGCAGTTGTGATGGTTAGTTTCATATGTCAGCTTCTCTAAGCTGTAGTACCCAGTTATTGAATCAAACACAAATCTGGGTGTTGCTGTGCAGATATTCTGCAGATGTAGTTAACATCTACAGACAGTTGACTTTAAGTAAAACAGATTGCACTGGACACTGTGGTCAGCCTTATGCAATCAGTTGAAGACCTTAAGAGCAAAACTGACATTTCCCAGAGAAGAGATTCTGCCTCAAGACTGCAGCAGCTGCACTTTATGCAAATAATTAGGCTAAGAATAATAAAACTAAAACCTATTTTGCAAATAAATTGGTCCTACTATGATTTGTTTTTCATAGAAATGGAAAACTGGAGAGAGAAAAATTGTGTTTCAGAAAAACTAGAGTATACCTGTTACCAGATTCCAGCCTTGTGCATTGTTTTTGAGCCTCTGCTGATGACCCAATATCTTATTGATTCTTGGGATCATTAACCTGAATCCCTCAAGGCTTCAGGTCAATTCTACAAGACATTCACTCCTTATGTTAGGGCTCATAAACTGCTGTTCTCTAAAGTGCTGTACTAAAGCTGTAATAAGAGCACCAATGTTTTTGTTATGCAGACCTTGGTGCCCTTGAATACACAGAGACAACTGCAAAACAATTTCATTCCTCTGACCCTAGAGGCAACCCCATCCAACAACATCCCTTGTCAGCAGGAAGAAATTAAAGCAATCCCTCAGCCTTTTCCTATCTTGGTAGTCCACACCACAGGATTGAGGTGTGCTAAAACCCGAGGCGGGGACATTGAAACCACCTTTGCAAAATTATAGTAACAAGAGAAATCTGACATAGTCGACTCCATCTTCATTCTAAACTCCCAGCTGTTTTTGTTCATTCCTGGGCATAGGCCAAGCTAACTTGGAGAATAATTTAGTTTATAGTTTAACATTAAAGCAAAGATGATAATAGCCCTTCCCCAAACCAAATCACCTTTGTGAAAGTAAGGAGAGCCACAAGATTAAAATTATGAGAGGGGCTTGAATTCTGCTAAGATGTAGGTGTATTTAAATGATAACCAAACCATTGTTCCAGAGGTCACAACATTGATGACTTCCCCAGTTACTCCTGTAGTTAACATCACTATTATAGAACCTAAGATTGGCCTTTTGGAATTTTTTTTTCAGACTTTTACATTTCTCATGACCAGCTGACTCCAGCTGGACCCATGACTCAGCAGGTCCTGTACCCACCCCCCACCCGCCACCCAGAAGCTGACTCAGCACACCAAGACTGCTCTTGACACCCCTGTGATTTCATTCCCAACCAATTAACATTCTCCATTCCCTAGACCCTGCTCACTGAACTATCCTTGAAAAACCATAACCTCTGAGCCTTCATAAAGGCTGATTTGAGCAATAATTCTGTCTCCTGTGTGGTAACCTTCACATAAATTAAACTGTTTTTTTACTAGAACAAAAAGGCTGCAGCATCAACTCCTACCTGAGTTTCCAGCCTGCTGGCCTGCCTTGCAAAAATTCCAGACTTGCCAGTCCCACAATTATATGAGCCAATTCCTTAAAATAAATCTCTTAGCAGTTGCGGTGGCTAACGCCTATAATCCCAGCACTTTGGAAGGCCAAGGCAGGTGGATCACAAGATCAGGAATTGAAGACAAGCCTGGCCAAGATGGTGAAACCCCGTCTCTACTAAAAATATAAAAATTAGCTGGGTGTAGTGCCAGGTGCCTGTAATCCCAGCTACTCAGGAGGCTGAGGCACAGGATCACTTGAACCTGGGAGGCAGAAGTTGCAGTGAGCCAAGATTGCACCAATGCACTACAGTCTGGGTGACAGAGTAAGACTCTGTCTCAGAAAAAAAAAAAGTAAATAAATAAATCTCTTTATATGTGTATATAAAAGTACACATATACACACATATATAATGTATGCTATATGTACCTATAAATAGATTATTTTCTATATACTATATATAATCTATATATCGGTGTAAGATATATATGCATACATATTGTGATAGTTAATTTTAGGGGTCAACTTGACTGGATTGAGGGATGCCTCGCAGGCTGGTGAAGCCTTGTTCTGGGTGTGTCTGTGAGGGTGTGTATAAGCCTGTTCTCATGATGCTGATGAAGACACACCCCAGACTGAGCAATTTGCAAAGGAAAGAAGTTTAATGGAGAACTCACAGTTCCATGTGGCTGGGGAAGCCTCACGATCATGGCGGAAGGAAAGGAGAAACAAGTTACATCTTACATGGATGGTAGCAGGCAAAGAGAGAGCTTGTGTAGGGAAATTTCCATTTTTAAAACCATCAGATCTCATAATCTGATCACCTCTCGCCAGGTTCCTCCCAGGACATGTGGGAATTGTGGGAGTTACAATTCAAACTGAGACTTGGGTGGGGGCACAGCCAAACCATTACCAGGGTGTTTCCAGAGGAGACTGATGTGGGAGTCAGGGGACTGGGAGAAAAAGACCTGCACTCACCAGGAGTGGGCACCATCCAGCGGGCTGGGGACCCGGCCAAGATGAAGCAGGCAGAAGAAGCGGGATTTCCTCTCCCTCTGCTTTCTCTCTCTCCCTTCTGGAGCTGGATGTTTTTTCTCCTCCTGCCCTTGGACATCACACTCCAGGTTCTTTGGCTTCTGGACTCTGGGACTCCAGCAGTGTCCTGAGGGCTCTCAGGCCTCTCTGGGAGCTTCACTCTGGTTTCCCTGGTTCTGAGGCTCCTGGACTCAGACTGAGCCACACTTCCAGTTTCGAGCCATACTGCTGGTTTCCCTGGTTCTCCAGCTTGCAGTCACCTATGGGGGGGTCTTTCTCCTGAACCCTGACCAGGGCACATAGGTTGTATCCTACTGGTTCCATTTCTGGAGATCTCCAACTGATAAGTCCGTCCTTGGACACTCCTCACATTACCTGCTCATTTCAAAATCCCCCATTGTTCTCAGGATGAAGCCCTTCCTGGGACACAGAACTTTTGATCCAGCCTTCCCTTCCCTGCCCACCTCTCTCTCCCACCTGCCCACCTCGACTTTCCTAATGCAGCCCCACCTAAACACTTGGCACTCACCAAATACACAGCATTTTTTTTTTTTTTTTTTTTTTTTTTGCCTCATCTCATAGCCTTTCCTCTATGACAGTCTTCCCACTAACCCCTGTTCTTCCTCCAGTCTTGTCTGGGATTTCACCTCCTTTAAGAAACCTTGCCTGGGCCGAGCACAGTTGTTCATGCCTGTAATCGTAGCACTTTGGGAGTTTGAGGTGAAAGAATTACCTGAGGTCAGGAGTTCGGGACCAGCCTGGCCAACATGGTGAAACCCTGTCTCTACAAAAATACAAAAGTTAGCTGGGCATGGTGGCACAATCCTAGCTACTAGGGAGGCTGAGGCAGGAGAATCACTTGAACCTGGGAGGCAGAGGTTACAGTGAGCCAAGCTCATGCCACTGCATTTCAGCCTGGGTGACAGAGCAAGACTCTGTCTAAAAAAAAAAAAAACCTTCCCTGCCTCCAAGATTGGCTTAGGTGACCTTCCCCTGGGGCCCCAAAGTCTCCAGTAACTGACACAAGAGACCTGGCACTCGGCAACAGACATCAATATGGTGATCATGAAATGCTGGATCTCCAGTCTAACAATAAAATGCATTTATGGGAACAGGACAATATGTTTGAAACCAATACTATTTCAGAAGATTGGGGATATTTATTTGTTCTCCATGAATAATGAGGGAAATAAATATTGTTCAACAAGCATTTATTGGACCTAAAAAGTTCCCGGGGCTGAACTGTTACTGATAAAAAGACGAGCAAGACACATTCGAGTGGAAAATTTGGATAAACGCCAAGCTGCTTCTTGGACGTGGACATGGGAGCCTGACTCCAGAAAAATCTGGATCATATGCACTAACACTTAGTGAGCACTTACTAAGTGCTGGTTCTTCTTCTAAGCATTTCAGTGCCCTAATTCATTGATGTAATCTTCTCAAAAGTCCTGTAATGTGGTATCTCCAATCAGTGCTCTGGAAGTGGAGCCTGAGGCAAGGATTTGGGTGTATTTGTGTTCTCAGGACCAGGGAGGAACACAGCAAGCGTGAGGTGGGTCTCAGCTGGAGGCGGCTCCATTCTGGTCCCACAGGGAGCTCTGGAACACAAACCATACCACAGAGTGAGTCTCACCATGAGGCAAAGGTAAGTCTGACTTGGAGGCCATTGGCCTCTGGCTGCCTCTGGGATTCGGAGAGGAATGGACATAACTTCCTAGGTGGGGAACACTTATTCAACCTAAGACAATTGGCTGGAGAAGGGGCAGCCAGTAATAGCCCTCAGAGCAGCCAGAGGATGGGTACAGAGTGACCCCAGCATCTACTGCAAGAAAGGACTATTATTGTCATCTCTGTGTTACCAAAGAGGAAACTGAGGCCTAGGGAGGTGAAGAAATGAACCCATGCCCACAGCTGGAAGTGAAGGCACCGGGGTCTGTTGAAGCCACTGCACATCTCACTGGTTCCTGAAAGTCAAAGGTCTTTGCCCAGAGATCACTCTCAGAAATATGGGAGTCTGGGGAGTTCTGGTCTCTGGAGGAAAGATAGATAGAGACTAAGCCCTCATTTAAACAGCTGACCATTCTGAACTTGCTGGAGGCAGAGCTGCTGAGTGAGTCTCATTGGAAAGGGGAAGGGATGAGAAGGAATGGAGCTGCAGGCTGTTCACACGTGGAATTTAACACCAAGCTCCACAGCCACATCTGGATTCTGTAAAGTCAAAAACAGCCACGCCTGAAGAGCCAGTGCTCCACATTTGGTGTGGTGCCCTAGAAAGTGTTCAGCCCTGAGGCTTACCTGGCAAGGATGGCATTCACTAGGCACCTACCGCTGGTTTGACTTTGGACGTGTTACTGCACGTCTCTGTGCCTCAGTTTCCTTATCTGTAAAATGAGATAACAATAGTCCCAACCCTCTGGGGATGTAGTGAGGTTGAACAAGTTGGTGTTCATAAAGCATTTAGAACCATGCTAGGAACACAGTAAGCATTTCATTGGTGTTTGTTAAACACACACACACAAAACAAGGATTTGTTGAATAAATGAAAGAATGAATGCAGCCTGGCAGACCTGGGTTCAAATCCCAGTACTGCATTGTGTATATGCTATGTGGCCTAAACCCTTGATACTAAAGCATAGCCTGCAGCCCAACAGCTGCCCTGGGAGCAGAATCTCAGGCCCCAGCCCAGACCTTCTGAATCAGCATCTGCATTCCAGCAGGATTCCGGGTGAGAGGTGAGCATGTTGAAGGAGGAGATGACAGCCTCGTGCCCAGTGCTGTGGGAGAGGAAGTCCCTTGTTTCCTGTCTCTGTGCTAGAGGAGAGGAAGTTAGGCCCATGGGTTCCTCAGGAAGGACACTTCCATGTTTGATGTGCACAACCTAAGACCACCAGGAGCACCACCCGTCACTCTGCCTTGCTCTCCCAGCCTCTCAGTGGAGGGGTTCGATGGGCTTCAGGTTGCTTGGGACCGACACAGCCCTGAGCAGGTGCATGGCTTTCTCTCTGTGGGAGTCCCTTGTGCTCCATGGAGAATCAGGCCAGAGTGAGGGGAGCCAACCCTCTGAAACATGAGCCTTCTAACTGATCCCTGAGTCTCTGGTCTTGACCCCCAAATCCATGCTCCATACTGACCCCAGACTCAACTTTCCAGGCAGATCTGTCAACTCTGTTCATCTCCCTTCAGTGGCTCCCCAATTCCCCTGGATCAAGTTCAAACCATTTATCCTGGCCCACCAGCTCCTTCCCAGACTGATCTTAACCTAACTCTCCAGCCTCCCTCCCTCCCTGACCTCACTGAGACCTTTCTGGCCATGTTCTTTCAAGGCTGTGGTGCTCCAAAGGATAGGATTTGATGAGCAAGGAGGAGGGGAGGCCGGGTGTGGTGGCTCACACCTATATTCCCATTACTTTGGGAGGCCAAGGCAGGAGGATTGCTAGAGCCTAAGAGTTCAAGAACTGCCTGGATAACATAGTGAGACCCTATCTCAACAAAAATATAATAATAGTAATAATAACCAGGCATGGTGGTATGCACCTGCAGTCCCAGCTACTCAGGTGACTGAGGTGAGAGGTTCACTTGAGCCTGAGAGGTAGAGGCTGCAGTGAGCCATGATCATGCCACTTCACTCCACCCTGGGAAACAGAGCAAGACCCCGTCTCAAAAGAAAAAATACATAAAGTGAGGAGGGGAGGTGTCCTAGGCTGGGCAAAACTGTACAAAGCATGGGGTTGGAATGTGGTGGAGGTGTTCAGGGCTCCGCACCTTTGGTGGTGCAGTATCTACTGCTTGGAATGCCTTTCCTACTCCACCTCCAACTGCAGGCTTGGCCCAGTGCTTATGATCCAGCCCTCTTGTGATCACCTCTCTTCATCTACCCAGGTGGAGGTAAAGGCTCTTTCTCTGTTGTACAGGAGCATTTGAGAATAGGTGGCAAATGATGCGTGGCAGTGCCATTTATTCATTCATTCATTCATTCATTCACTTATTTCGAAATGGAGTTTTACTCTTGTTGCCCAGGCTGGAGTGCAATAGCGCAATCTCAGCTCACCACAACCTCCGCCTCCTGGGTTCAAGCAATTCTTCTTCCTCAGCCTCCCAAATAGCTGGGATTACAGGCATGCACCACCACACCCAGCTAATTTTGTAATTTTAGTAGAGATAGGATTTCTCCATTTTGATGAGGCTTGTCTCTAACTCTTGAGCTCAGGTGATCTGCCCGCCTCAGCCTCCCAAAGTGCTGGGATTACAGGCGTGAGCCACTCAGCCTGGCTGGCAGTGCCATTTATTTATTCATGGCTCTTGCCCCCACAAGACTGTGAAGGCAGAAACTATATTCTCAGTTTCTAGCCTGCTCCTTCACCTGTTGTGGGTGCTCAGTAAATGTTTGCTGATGAAATGAATGAACACACCACTTGGATTTTTTTAGAGAAGGAATGTCACCCTGTCACCCAGGCTACATTGCAGCGACGTGATCATAGCTCACTGCAGCCTTGAATTCCTGGGCTCAAGTGATCCTGCGACCTCAACCTCTCAAGTAGCTGGGACTACTGGTGTGTGCCACCACACTCAGCTAACATGATGTTTTTTATTTTTTAGAGACTCTCACTATGTTGCTCAGGCTGGTCTCAAACTCCTGGCCTCAAGTGATCCTCCCACTTCTTACATCTCGTAATTCAGTATCCCCCAGTAGATAGGGGTTGACTCAAAGAGCAATTGGAATATCAATGAGGCTGGGAGCAAAGGATTCATATAGGCTCACATTATTATATTATAGAGAATGGAAAAAGAGTTCATTAAACAATGTAGATGCTGTAATACAGGTAGTTCAAATGACAACTGGACCCCAACTCTGCTCTCAGGTTTTTCTCTTTTCTTTTCAATGTTTTAATTATATTTTTACAGTGACCTGTATCCATGTTTTAAAAAATCAAATATTGCAAAAGTATGTACAGTATGGTTAAATTCTCCTTCTCTTCCCTGATCCTCAGTCCCCAGTTCCTTTCTTAAAAGAAGTTCCTTGCTATTGTTAATGAGTATACACATTTACATATACTGTATAGACACATTTCTACAGATGTTCTATGAATATCTATTCACATATATGATATTTACCTCCTCTTACACTAACAGTAGCAAACATAGAACAGAATTTCTCAAACTGTGGGTTGTGATGCATTAATAGGTGATAAAGCTCATTATAGGTGTGATCTTGTTTGGTTGTTTTGTTTGGTTTTAATGAAAAATAATGGGACAGGATGGAATGGATTAAAGTACATCCACATAAAAGATCAAGTATTGTTTCATAAAACTTTTTTCAGTTTTCTTTAATCAAGCTCATCGAGATATAATTTACATATAATAATTCACCCTTTTTAATGAAGTATAAAATGTGATGAGTTTGAACAAATGTATTCAGATGTGTAACCACCATCACAATTAGACATAGGACATTTCCATGACTCCAGAAAGCTCCCTGGCAGCCTTGAAAGTCAATCCCTTCCCCCTCAGCTTCAGTCCTGGTAGACACTGATTTGCCTCTGTCACTAGAGTTTTGCTTGTTATATTTATAGAACAAGTGAAAAAAGATTTATTATATATATTTAGTATATGATATAAAATATTATGTAAATCTTATACTATTTATAATATGTTATATTGTTATAATATATGTTATATTGTTACATATTATATTATAATATATATGATATGATTATAATATATAATACACATGTATATAAAACAAGTGAGGCCTTTGTATCTTACATGATGGAAACATTTTTCTCCAACTAAGTTTGTGGCTTATCTTTTGACTTTAAAGTAATTTTTGGAATGCAGAAAATTTTAATTTCATGACATCATAATATTGTTATCAATTTTCTTTTCTTATATGGATTCTGAAGTTTGCATCATGTTTAGGAAGACAAAACTCTTCCTCCATTTGGATATTATTTCAATAAGATCTCTCATGTTTTCTTTTAATATTTTTACGGATTTTTTTTTAATTAAATCTTTGCTCCATCTGGAACTTATTTTGGTATAAGGAACCAAGAATAGATGTAAACTCTGTGTTAGATGGCTACCATTTGTCTAAACATCACACAATTTATTAAATAATCTCTTTTTCTCCCACTGATTTAAAATGTCCTCTTAATCACAAACTAAATTTCTCTGCATATTTGGGTTTATATCTGGCTCTCCACACTGTTTTATTGGTCTTTCTATCTATTCATGTACCATTACCAAACTACTTAATTTTGTTTAGCTTTATAATATATTCTAATATCCTCCAGCCTTAGATTACTGTCGATTTTTCAGAATTTATATTGTTATTCTCATCTGTTTCTTTTTTCATATAAACTTTAGCATATCTAATTTTTTAAAGCCTATTTCCTAAATGAAATTATGCTAATTTTTTTTTTTTTTTTGAGACGATCTCTCACTCTGTCACCCAGGCTAGAGTATACGGCACAATCTCAGCTCACTCCAACCTCCATCTCCTGGGTTCAAGCGATTCTCCCGACTCAGTCTCCTGAGTAGCTGGGAGACATGCACCACCACGCCCAGCTAATTTTTGTATTTTTAGTAGAGACAGGGTTTTACCATGTTGGCCAGGCTGGTCTCGAACTCCTGACCTCAGGTGATCCACCCACTTCAGCCTCCCAAAGTGCTGGGATTACAGGCGTGAGAACCGTACCCAGCCAGATTATGCTTAATTTAAATATTAACATTGGGACAATTGACTTATGTAGCACGGAGCTTTTGTTTCTTACAAACCTGTCTTTCCATTTATTCCTGCATTTGTGTATATTCCTCAATAATGTCTTCGAATATTCTTCATATACAGTACATCTTTTTTCTTTTCTTTTCTTTTCTTTTTTTTTTTTTTTTTTGAGATGGAGTCTCACTCTGTCACCCAGGCTGGAGTGCAGTGGTGCCAATCTTGGATCACTGCAACCTCTGTCTCCTGGGCTCAAGCAATTCTCCCAACTCAGCCTCCCGAGTAGCTGAGATTACAAGCACACACCACCATGCCCACCTAGTTTTTGTATTTTTAGTAGAGATGAGGTTTCACCTTGTTTACCAGGCTGGTCTCGAATTCCTGACCTCAGGTGATCCACACACTTCAGCCTCCCCAACCGTGTAATAAATGGGATTACAGGTGTGAGTCAGTGCGCCCGGCCCATATACAGTACATCTTACACACTACTTGATAACTACATTTCCAGGTAAGTGATCTATTTGTAGCTATTGTAGATACACTTTTTCCTCGTTTTATTCTTGTCTGGTTATGATGTGGGAAGACACTGATTTTGTTACCCAGATGCCTTACTGCATTCTATTGTTAGCATTGTTTTTAAATGGAATATCCTGGGTGTTGTGAGCATAGCCACATCTATATATAATAAGTTTGCCTCCTCCTCTGTAACGTTCACATCACTTATTTCTTCCTCCTTTCTAATCCCATCAGCTATGCCTCATGGCCATTATCTAGTAGTGATTGTGATCATGGACACGTCGTGTTCCTAACTTTAATGGGACGACTTCGGGGGCTTCATGATTTGGCACATGGTATGTGTGTTCCATGATTTTCACAGCTGGCACAGAGAAAGGGAGGAAGCAGAAGGAGACAGAACAGATGAGACAAATGAGCAAAGCAAGTGAATTCTGTGCCTACAGCCCAGACAGCCTCAGACATGCATCTTCCTCCTCCCTCCTCATCTTCCAAGCTCTAGGGGAGTCTCCTTTCCCAGGGTCTCTGAAGGCTTGAGATCTCTTCCTTCATTCAGTCACTGGAGCTCAGATTCTAGCCCCAGCCCTGCCACTGTGCTTCTGAGCCTCAGTTTCCTCATCTGCAAAGCAGGCTAATAATAACTACTCTGCTTACTTCCTGGGATGGGTGTGAAAACTACTTTTCATAAATGACAATGCAACCGTGAGAAATTATCATTATGGAGAAAGTTTAGGCAGCTGGTGGTCCTCTAACCACACAAATTAAGCTTGTAATGATAACTTGGAGCTTTCTAACCAAGTGAAAACGGAACGGAGTTATGCACAAGGAGAGAGATGCTATAGGATCATTTTCCTTTAAACTGCATCCGGGGGTGATGCAACAGGCTTCCAGGACCTGCACGAAACTGCAGTCCTGTCGTGCTGGCTCTCAACCCCTGAAGCAAAGCCCTGCACTTCTCAGGAAAGGAAAATAAATGGTAATGGCATTTCTGACTGACGTGCCGGGGCCTTGGAGGACAGAACTAGTTTTTTGCAGGTCAAGCTGGGTGAGAAGAACCTTGAGAGCCATGGGCAAACACTCGCTGCAGCCAGCGTCCGGTCAGCCTATCACTGCCAATTGGGCAGCCCAACTCCGCAACTAGATATCTGCAGGGCAAGAAACCAGGTCATAAAATCTAGGCAGCCACTTCCTATATCCAAAACCACTTTTTAAAATGCAATAACAACAAATTAGAAAAAAAATGTTGGAGGGAATAAAAGATGCCTACCACAGTTTTGAGTGTTTAGGACACTGATATTAACCAAATGAATAAGGAGGTCATCAAGATCAATAAATGGGCACGGACAGGAACAATTTCCAGAAGAAACGGCCAAGAAACATACAAGGTTTTTGCCTCTTTCTACTTATTTATAGCTTCTCCATTGTTTCTGCAAGGAGCACTGTTATTACCTTGGCAATCAGAAAAGGATTATTTTATTAATCTAGACAGTTATTTCAAAAAAGGCCTAAGGCTTCTTCCTTGCTGTTGTGTTCTACAACAAAACAGCCCCTGCTGTGCGCTTACACATCAGAAACCTACAGTTGCCTGTCACTTAGATTAGGAGCCATCCTGGGCACAGAGGGGAGGGCAGCAAGCTGGGGCAAGTGAGGAAGCAGAAAATCCAGAACAATGAAAGAAAAGGATGGCAGTGATGGGCCCAGGGTACACCGTCAGATGCCTGAGGTTTGTGCACCAGCTCAGCTACTTAACAGCTATGTGACCTTAATCAACATGCTCAGGCTCGCTCAGAGTCATCCCCTTATCTGTAAACTGGGGGTAATAGTTCCTATCTTTCAGGATTGTTGTGAGAAGTAATCGAGGTAATGTGCGGAAAGGAATTAGCACTGTGCCTGCCACGTGGTAATCACATGTAAGATGCAAGGAGCACTTGTACCATTAGTAAAGAAAGAGTGCTCTGGAGTAGTGGAAGGACCCGCTCCTGGATGGGAATTTTGTCCTAGTCTACAGGACTTACTGTGTGGCCTTGGGCAAGTCCTGTCACTCCTGTGTCCCAGATGAACTCTGAAGTCTCTTCCAATCTGGACACTCTGAGTCTTGTTCTTAGACCCTCCCAGCTGGCCTGCCCTTGGCTGCCAACTAATTACCCTAGCCACCCCCCTCACCCAGATGGGATGCCGGTGACATGGTTCCTTGTCGAAATGCCACAGCACATAGCTGAGACTCTTTGCTGATGGGTCAGCCCTCCCTTCCCCAAGAAAGCTGACTTTTTGTTTGGGTCTCAGCCATTTCCATGGAGACAGGGGACACAGCAGAAGGGTTATTGAAAGTTCTTCCTCCAGGAAAGGCTCCTCCCTTCCCCAGGGAGCCCACACTCTAGTGACGCAGTTTCCTGGATCCACTGAAACCACGGGGACTTCCTATCCCAGCTGCCTCCAGGCTGTTCTGGGGTAACAGGGCCAGGCAGCCCCTTTGAGGGGACTCCCTGGGAAGTCAGCCCTCTGCCCACACCCAGGCTCTGCTTGCACCAGGCACCTTCCATCTGGCTGCCTGCAAATTCCTTCTTTCTTACAGGTACCTGCTTGTTCTTGGGATGCAGGAGGAAATTTCCATCATTCCTGCTCTGGGAGCCAAGCCCTTGGCATCAGAGAACCAAACCTTCCAAAGCCTGGAGCGGACCGTCTCTTCTCTTGGAGGAGTTCAAACTAGTGCCACACACAACCCCACCACTCCCCACAAGGCAGGAAGCATGCCCTGTGAGGGGGCTTCCAATACTCCCGGTTCTCCATCCTGACTCGGAAGTGGCCCACCTACGGCAAGTCCTCAAGACAGCAGACTCAACCTTGTTGGACGGTCTTCTTGCTTCTCCCTTTGCCACTCCCAGGGGGACCCTCAGTGCCCAGCCCCCTCCGCTGCCCAGGCCACTGCACGCCCATGGAAAAGGCATGGGGATTGGAATCTTCAGTCCAAATACCAGTCTGTCATTTACTATTTGGGTGATGTTAGATAGGCTGTTTAATCACCTGTGCTCTGTTTTTCTCATCTGTAAAATGGAAATAATTAAAACAGCCTCATCGAGTTTTGTGTATTCGACAAATGCTTCCTGAGCTTACCTGAGTGCCCAGTGTTATTCTAGATGCTGGAGAAGCAACAGTGAGAAACATACCTGAATTCTTACAAATGAACAGAAGTGACATTTGAAAAGCACCTTGTGGCCTTCCATCCCTAGACGTGATTATTTTGTATCACATCGACGCTCTTAAAATAGCTATCAAATCTGGATTAAAAGGCAAACCAAAAAAAAAAAAAAAAAAAATCCCAGTCCTTTGAAAAGCACAGAACAACAGCTTTTCAACTTTAATGTACTTAAGAGAACTTGTTAAAACTGTTTCCCAGCTGAGCTCAGTGGCTCACACCCGTAATCCCACCACACAGGGAGGCCAAGGTGGGCAGATCACCTGAGCCCAGGAGTTTGAGACACACCTGAGAAACACGGCAAAACCCCAAAACTACAAAAAATACAAAAATTACCTGGGTATGGTGGCACGTCCCTGTAGTCCTAGCTACTCAGGAGGCTGAGGTGGGAGGAATCACTTGAGCCTGGGAGAGAGAGGCTTCAGTGAGCCAAGATTGTGCCACTGCACTCCAGCTTGGGAGACAGAGTGAGATGTCTCAAAACAAACCAAACAAAAAAAAGTCCTGTTTCCTGGGCTCTATCCCCAGAGCTCCTGACTCAATGGGTCAAGTCTGGGCTCATGAATTTGCATTTCTACCAACCTCACAGATGATGCCAGTGTTCCTAAGGACCACTCTTTGAATTACATTGGCAGAGGAGAACCATCAAGGTGCCCAGAACCTGAGGAGCAAAGGTGCTGGAGAGAAGAAAGTCTCTTGTGATGAGCTTGACATTCTGAACCTCTTCTGCCTTTGAGGCATCTGCTGATGTGCAAGCCCCGTGAAGCCAAACAACCAAGATAAAAACAGCTGCTAAGAGTTTTCACCAGTGTCTTGGCTTTGGAGACAGTCCGAGTTTGAGGAACCAAGAGCCGGGAGAAAAATTAACTGCAAAGAAGCAAACCCGACATTCTGCTCATCCTTTTCCTGGAGATATTTTTCAATTCTGACTCCTTCCTGTCCATGCCACATGCCTCTTGCCTCCTGTCTGGTTCTGAGAGCTTGGTGAGAATCCACTCGCCTGCGGCACACATCCACCCACACACAACCTTCAAGTGCAGGGAGTTCACATCAGGCGAAACTTTGATGAATGGAAGACAGAAGCCACTGGATAAATCATGCCCTTGGGTAGAGTCCTGAGACACAGGCTACATGGCTTCTTGAGGGCACAGTCTTGTGATCTGAGCAAATTATTTCACTTAGCAGTGGCTAGTATAAAATGATATCCATTAGTGTTCTTTTCATAATGCTAGTAGATTTCCAGTATGTGTCACAAGACAGATTTTTCCTCACTCCTATCACCATCAAAATCTACCTGTTTCTTTTCTTTTCTTTTTGTTTTGAGACGGGGTCTAGCTCTGTTGCCCAGTCTGGAGTGCAGTGGTGCCATGATAGCTCACTGTAACCTCGAACTCCTGAGCTCAAGTAATCCTCCTGCCTCAGCCTCCTGAGTAGCAGGGACTATCGGAGTGCACCACCACACCCAGTTAATTTTTTTTTTTAATTTTGTAGATATAGGGTCTCGCTATGTTGCCCAGGTTGGTCTTGAACTTTTGGGCTCAAGCAATCCTCCTACCTGGGCCTCCCAAAGCACTGAGATTACAGGTGTAAACCACTACACGCAGCCAATTTCTTAAAATAATAATAGCAAACATTTACTGAGCTCTTACTCTATTCTAATTAACGTTCTAAGTGCTTTTGCACATACTAATCCTCTCAATAATCCTATGAGGTAGGCACCAGCATTACCCTCATTTTGTGGGTGGGAAATTTGAGGAACAAAGGGGTTTAGAAATGTGCCTGAGCTGATCAAAGTTGATCTGGGATTTGAGCCTGAACTCTTGCTGCAGACTCTGCCATCCTGAGCACTTATACAGCTTCACAGAGCATCACTGCCTTAAATTACTGGAGAGAATCTGTTTAGGAAGAGTTTTCACATGTATCTTATTACCTGTGCCTAAACAGTAATCCTGTAATATAAACATGAAGACATAGTGCTCTCCCATTTTACAGGTGGGAAAATCGAGGCCCAGAGGTTATTAGAAAACTTCCTGACAGAGTTTGGATGTTGTCCTCTCCAAATCTCATGTGGAAATGTAATCTCCAGTACTGGAGGTGGGGTCTGGTGGGAGGCGATTAGATAATAGGAGCAGATCATGAATGGTTTAGTACCATCCGCTTGATACTGTCATCATAATAGTGAGTGGGTTCTCCAGAGAACTGGTGGTTTAAAAGTGTGAGGCGCCTTCCCCTCTCGTGCTCCAGCCCTGGCCATGTAATGTGCCTGCTCCCCCTTCGCCTTCTGCCATGATTGGAAGCTTCCTGAAGCCTCCCGAGAAGCCGAGCAGATGTCGGCATCATGTTTCCTGCAAAGCCTGCAAAACCATAAGCCAATTAAACCTCTTTTTCTTTATTAATTACCCGGTCTCAGGTATTCCTTTATAGCAATGTGAGAATAGCCTAATAAACACACTTTCCAAAGTTTCCAAAGCTAGCTAGCAGCAGAATCAGTGTCAGAAATTATGCCTTAGAGTTAATAATAATAACTTTATTACTATGTGTCAGTCACTATGCTAAAAGCTTTACATACATCATTCATTTTAAGTCTTAGAGAAATCCTATGAGGTCGGTATTAGTTCTCCCATTTTAGAGAGGAGAAAAATAAAAATGCAGAGAGATTTAGCAAGGTCACAACTAAGAAAAAACAGAGATGACTTTTTTAGCAGGCTTTACTGAGACATAATTCAAATACTACATAATTCACCCATTTAAAATGTATAATTTGGCCAAGTGCAGTGGCTCATACCTGTAATGCCCGCACTTTGGGAGGGCAAGGTGGGAGGATTACTTAAGCCCAGGAATTCAAGAGCAGCCTGGACAATGTAGTGAGACCTTGTCTCTACAAAAAATAAGATAAAATAAATTAGCCAGGCAGGGTGGTGTGCACCTGTATTCCCACCTACTTGGGAAGCTGTGGCAGAAATATCACTTGAGCTGGGGAGACTGAGGCTGCAGTGAGCCATGATTGTGCTACTGCACTCCAGCCTGAGTGACAGAGCAAGTCCCTGTCTCAAAAATAAATAAATAAATAAAATTAAAGGTATAATTTAATAGTTTCTAGTATATTGACAGAGTTTTGCAACAATACCATAATTAATTTTATAACACTTTTATCACCAGACCTGAAATTTGAACCCACCACCCAGCTCCAAAGCTTATGCCCTTAATCACATTATATTACCATCAAAATCCAGGTCAGAGCACCATCTGTGACACAACACTGTCTTTCAGAATGTAAGCCACCTTCCAAAGTCTGGACACGTTCCCATGAGGCCCTGCCACACTCTCTGGGATGTGTAAATCCCTGAGGATGATGAAGATGGTGTACAGACAGCACCTGAGACCAAAGGCTGAGTTGAAAGCAGTCCCTCACCCATCTGTGACTGACTCAGCAGACCTCAGAGACAGGGCCCAATCCAGGCAGTCTGAGATGAAGCTGAAAATAGAGAGAATAGGTCACGATGTGAGTAGGGGCCAAGGATGGTCCAAGCAGATGATCCTGTCTTTAAATGTTCAGTGGTGATGAGACAGTGATCAAGAAAGGAGGTGGGGGGTGGATAAAATACTGATCTTGTGCATTCATTCATTCATTCATTCATTCAATACGCACTTACTATTGAATTAGGTATTTTATTATTGTAGCAGAAATACCTGCCATCAAGGAGCCCACAGTTCATTAGAGAAAGCAAGAACAAATTACTATAATGCATTTAGTCATTCATTTCATAAATTTATTTATTTAATTATTATTATTATTTGAGATGGAGTCTCACTCTGTCACCCAGGCTAGAGTGTAGTGGCACAATTTTGGCTCACTGCAGCCTCTGCCTCCCAGTTTCAAGTGATTCCCCTGCCTCAGCCCTCCAAGTAACTGGGATTACAGGCATACACCACCACACCAGGCTAATTTTTGTATTTTTATTAGAGATGGGGTTTCGCCATATTGGCCAGGCTGGTCTCAAATTCCTGACCTCATGTGATCCCACCCACCTCAGTCTCCCAAAGTGCTGGGATTACAGGCGTGAGCCACCACACCCGTCCCATTCCATAAATTTATATTGAATACTAATGACGTGTCAGACACTGTCCTAGGAGCTGTGGATCCAGCGATGATCAAGACTGGCACAATTGTCAGCCACCCCCAAGTGCCACTCTGTGCTCCTTTCACAGTAAGGCTGCATTTTCCAACCCCCCAGCACTGAGATATGGCCAATAGGAATCAGAATGGCCAGTGGTATTGGAAGTGGCATGTGGCATCTCCAGGTTATGACTTTAAAAGGAAGGGCCTGGCCCATCTTCCCCACCTCTGTCTCCATTCCACTGCTGGCTGTGAGCATGGCAGCAAGCTGTAACGTATCAGGCATTATCCAAAGCTGACAGACCCAAGAGAGAAGCCTGCATCCAGGCTACAGTGGAATCTCCATATCAGCCTTGAACTGCACACATGTGACTATTACATGAGGGCCAGAGGAGGCTGTCTCTTGTTTAAGTCACCGGTATACTGGTTTCTGTGGTAGAAGTCAGCTACATATTCTAACACAATAACAAACACAACTCCTCCTCCATAGGTGGGGTTATGGAGGGAATAAAAGAGCCTGTGCTTGAGAAGAATGAAGGAAAACAGCAGGATTAATTAACAGGCATGAGCCAGAATCAACTCACTTCCCAAGAAGAAACTCATAGAGCTTTCGGACAGGTGCAGTGGCTCACGCCTGTAATCTCAACACTTTGGGAGGCCAAGGTGGGTGGATAACCTGAGGTCAGGAGTTTGAACCAGCCTGGCCAACATGGTGAAACCCCAACTCTACTAAAAATACAAAAATTAGACAGAAGTTGGGGCAGGCGCCGGTAATCCCAGCTACTCAGGAGGGTGAGGCAGGAGAATTGCTTGAACCCTGGAGGCAGAGGCTGAAGTGAACTGAGATCACACCACTGACTCCAACCTGGATGACAGAGAGACACTCAATCTCAAACAAAGAAAAAAGAAAAGAAAAGAAAAGAAAAGAAACTCATAGAGCTTTGAAGTGGAAGGTAGCAGTGCAGAGCATAAGCTCATCTTGTCTTTGCCATACAGGGATCTGTGACTCTTCCCAGGATTCATCGGAATACTTAGGGCCCCAGAACATTGTATCCATGAGGATGTGTTCAGCTGCAAGTAGCAGAAAAACTGGCTAAAAGTGGCTAAAACATGAGCATGTTTATTGTTTACTAAAGAAATCTAGAGGCTGGTTATTCCTCTAGAGGCTGGTCATTGTTGGTTTAGTGGTTGACATCACTGAAGACCAGTATTTCCGCTCCTACACTCTGCTTAGCTCACTGTTTGGTCTTGAGCATTCCAACTCTTGGTGGCAAAATGGCTGCCTAAGCTCCAGCCCTCGTGTTCTCATCAGGCACAAAGCCTCAAAGTGGGAGTAGGGGAGAAACTGGGAAACAAGACTGCAAGAGAGAGGTCTCTTATTTATCCTTTCCCAGAAGTCTTCACCCAGCAAATGTTTTATTAAATAGTGGCTGTTAGAACTGGGTCTGTAGCCACTGTTATCTGTAAAAGTAGTTGAGAAACTGAAAATCTGACTTTTGAAGTCTCTTTTGAAGTAGTGGATGAGGGAGAAAGGTGGTGTTGTATCATAACACTTAAGAGAATTAGAGGAGGTTATTTAAGCTCTGTCTGGAGACCTGGTATCTCTCTGGGGTTCTTCTGGTTCAGGTTGAGGTCTGACACCAACCAGGAATTATGATTAAAAAAAAAAAAATAGCTGATCGGGCATGATGACTCATGCCTTTAATCCCAGCACTTTGGATGGCTGGAAAAGGAGGACTGCTTGAGGCCCGGAGTTCAAGACCAACCCAGGCAGCAGAGCAAGACACTGTCTCTTTAAAAAAAAAAAAATAGCCAGGTATGATGGTGCACCCTGCAGTCCCACCTACTCTGGAGGCTGAGGTAGGAGGATCGCTTGAGCCCAGCAGGTCAAGGCTGTAGTGAGCCGTGATTGGTCATGCCACTGCACTGTAGCCTGGGTGACAGAGTGAGATCCTATCTCTAAAAATATTATGGAATTTTTTTTTAAGCCAAATGTGGCCTGAGCTAAACTGGACCTGGATCCTAGACTTCCAAGGCTTTTCTCTTGAGGGAAAGTCAGGAGAAGGGAGGATGCCAGCAAGCCTCCTGCCAGCTCCTTTCCAGGAGCCCCCACAGGCCCTTTCCTGCTGGACTCCCATCTGTCAGCGGGGCAAGGAGCAGTAGGTGGTTTGCACAGTGGTTTGAGAGTAAGCATTTTTTCCATCCCCAGGGCAAAGCCCTTCACTCAGATGAGCCAGACCCAGCAGGGACCTTGAGGGTCAAATCCCCCTTTTTGGAGTGAGAGGGCCCTCTTCTCTTTAGCTAGCATGGACTTCTCCATATAGCATGGAAGCTCTCTACAGTTTGCACAGGCCTGGTTTCCAGGTCCTCCCCATCGCAGTTGGGTGCACACTGCTCCTGCATTATTTTAAGCTGTGTGTGTGAGTGTGGTGCTGGTTGTGAGGAAGGCAAGAAGTATGTGCCCAGGACTCCCAGGAGGAGGAGAGGGACTCACCCTGTCCTGTGGTCTCAGGGCTGCTGGTATAAATCAATTTCATCTCTCGTTGACTTGGCAGAATACTAAAAGCTCTGGGAATGCTGAACATTCCTACAAAAGACATGTTTATTGAGATAAAATAACTCACAGGTGACTGCACCACAGACAGGATCTCCAGGATCTAAAGAACAAATTCCTTTACGCTTACGTTTCCCAGGGTCAAAGGCCAAACTGCAGTCATTTGAGGGTCAACTACATCTGGCCCCAGAATGGCTCCTGATATGTTTCTCTAAAATGGCTTCTTTACAAGCCCCAAATGCGACCCTGCTTCTCCTTCTGCCTGGAATGAGCCCCCTTTCATCACCACATGACTAACCTGCCACTCTCCCACGAACCATACCCAGGGTTTTCTATTACACTTGCAGTAACATTCAAACTCCTCTCCATAGTCCAAGGAGCCCTGCACACTCTGGCCTCACCCGCCTCACCAATCCCATCTCCTTTCACTCTGCCTTCTCTGTGTTCCGGACACAAACACTCAATAATCCTTCCTGCCTCAGCACCTTTACGATGCAGTTTCCTCTGTCTCAAACTCTATTTTCCTAAATCCTTGCAAGGGTGAATAAGACCCCAGCTGGGTGCAGTGACTCACGCCTGCATCCCAGCACTTTGGGAAGCTGAGGCAGGCAGATCACCTGAGGTCAGGAGTTCAAGACCAGCCTGGCCAACATGGTGAAACCCCATCTCTACTAAAAATACAGAAATCAGCCAAGCATGGTGGTGCACGCCTGTAATCCCAGCTACTCAGGGGGCTGAGGCTGGAGAATTGCTCAAACCCAGGAGTCAGAGGTTGCAATGAGCCAAGATTGCGCCATTGCACTCTAGTCTGAGCAACAAGAGCAAAACTTCATCCCTAAAAATAAAAAATAGTAAAATAAAATAAAATAAATATAGGACCCAATATAAAGTAGCCCTAACTGCCCCAGACACAATCTGTTGATCAATCTGTTTGTTTTGTTTCATGGCACTTATTCCAGATTTTCCTGTTCACGATTGGTTCACTTGTGTTTTCATGTGTCCCTCCCGCTACTAGAATAAGAGTTCCATGAGAGCAGGTTCCTTTTCTGCCTTGTTCAGCATTACCTGGGTGTCTCTAGCACTTAATAGAATTCTTGCCCCCATGGCAAACCTATACTTGCTAAGTAAATGACTGAAAGCTCAGTTTAGATGGAACCATCAAAAGTCTTTGCTTAAGGCTGGGCATGGTGGCTCACACCTGTAATTTCAGCACTTTGGGAGGCCAAGGCGGGTGGATTGACTAAGGTCAGGGGTTCAAGACCACCCTCACCAACATGGTGAAATCCTGTCTCTACTAAAAATAAAAAAGTAGCCGGGCCTGGTGGCATACACCTATAATCCCTTCTACCTAGAAGGCTGATGCAGAAAAATTGCTTAAACCTGGGAGGCAGAGGTTACAGTGAGCCGATATCACAGCACTGCACTCCATCTTGGGCAACAGAGCAACACTCCATCTCAAAAAAGAAAAAAAGAAAAAGAAGCCTTTGCTGATTGCCTGAGCTGGAAATAATCTCCTTCCTCTGAATGGCAAAGCCACCCTCTCTGCCTCTCCTAAGGCCCTCAGCACTTCTGCCTGTACTGCAGTTATTTATAGTCTTTCTCTCCCCTACCAGACCTTGGGCTTCTTGATCTAGCTCCTCACCTAATTCCTGTCTGTATCTCCCACCTCCTCCCAGCTTTTAGCAAAGTGCCTCGTGCACTGCCAATTCTCCTTTAATGCTGAATAAGTGATGCTGACTGTCCTCACAGACCCCTGAGAACCATTTGGAATTCCATGGCTATGCATATCAAACATCATGCTCCACACTCTGTTCAAGATGACTCTGAATATATGCAAATATGATTTCCAAAGATAAATATTGCTGGGGAGATAAAATTGAGTAAACACAGGGCTTTACTGGCAGGTTGTTCTGATGATAATTTTCTCCTGATACTCAGCATAATTGGATGGCTGCATCTAGGTTGTTTTGCACCAACCCTCTTCAAAGGAGGGTGATTAAATGCCAAGAAGATGAAAATGGAAAGCAACAATCTTATTAGGGGAATGGAAAGATGACAAATGCCACTGAGTCTCTATAAAGATGCAAGGCAGAGAGGGACGTTTTTTCAGTGCTGGTTGGACCGTGACGGGCTGTAAGGATCCCGACTTGGTCTGTTTCCGCTCTGGTACATTTCCACCGCCAGCCTTGAGGTTGCATTCGCAGGTCTGCCTTTTGCTAAAGTATCCCATCATACTTTGTTGGCTTATGGAGATACTACCATTGCTTCCTAGTGGAGAATGGATTTGGGGGGATGTTTTTGTTTTACCAGGTATTTCAAACCAAACTCCCTCTGCCACGCATGTTGCTCTGAAATCTCCATTCCCACTCCTCCTTGGTCTCCTCAGGCATGCTCCTGTTAGGCCATATTACAATCTCCCAAACATGCCGTATTCCTTTACAGCCATTTCCACCAGTGGCCTGTTCTACTTGAAAATGCCCGCCCCACCAGGCCATTTTCAACATCCAACCACGAAACTCACCCATTAAGGCCAACTCCAGCCTCCTGGGCGAGGCCTTCCCTGAGCTAATCATTTTCCCTGTTTCTGCCTTCACTAGATCTTGTTCTCGACTCATCACAATTGTCATCTTGAATTGTCTGTGTCTATCTTCCTCCCTTACCCAGAAACAAGGTCCCGAGGCAGGGACTGAGTCTTATTTATCTCTATAGTCCTGTGCCTAGCGCAGTACCTGGCACACAGCAAATGCTCAATAAATGTTCGTAGAACACAGGATGTGGAGCAGAAGCCAAAGTCCTGACTGCCGCAGTGTGTGGCAGAGTTGTTAAGTACATGGACCCTACCAATAGATTGTTCGAGTTCAAATCCTAGATCTTGACTTGCTAGATATATAATGTTGACCAAGTTACATGGGTATGGTTTGGATATTTGTCCCCTCTAAATCTCATGTTGAAATGTAATCTTCTCAGGAAGAGGGGCCTTGTGGGCAGTGTTTGAGCCGTGGGGGTGGATTCCTCATGAATGGTGTGGTGCCCTCCTCATGGTAATGAGTGCATTCTCCCTGTGAGAGCTGATTATTTGAAAGTGAATGGCACCTCCCGCCTTGCTGTCTTGCGCCTGTTCTTGCCATGTGACATCACTGCTCCTGCTTCACCTCTGCCACGAGTGGACGCTTCCTGAGGCCCTCACCAGAAGTAGATACTGGCACCATGCTTTCTGCACAGCCTGCAGAACTTCGAGCCAATTAAATCTTTTCTTTATAAATTCCTCGGGCTCAGGTATTTCTTTTTTCTTTCTTTCTTTTTTTCTTTTTTTTTTGAGACAGAGTCTTACTCTGTGGCCAGGCTGGAGTGCAGCAGAGCAATCTCAGCTCACTGCAACCTCCGCCTCCCAGGTTCAAGCAATTCCCCTGCCTCAGCCTCCCGAGTAGCTGGGACTATAGGCCCATGGCACCATGCCCATCTAATTGTATTTTAGTAGAGAAGGGGTTTCACCATGTTGGACAGGATGGTCTCGATCTCCTGACCTCATGATCCACCCACCTCGGCCTCCCAAAATATGGGGATTACGGGCGTGAGCCGCAGCGCCCGGCCAAGTATTTCTTTATAATGATGAAAGAATGGACTAATACATACATGAAGTCCGTTTCCTCATCCCCAAAGTAGGGATGATGACGATCATGGTAATAACAGCCCCAGCCCCATCACAGGGATGTTACAGAGATATTAACATAGCACATGTGCGGTGCTCAGACAGTGCCTGACACATGGTGCCTGTGGCTGTTATCGCTGCCGTTGGTGTGATCGTGGGTAAGTCATTTACCCATTCTAAGTCATTTCTACTTACTTGCCCAGTAACAAACTCACAATTGCTGGGAGGCTCAGATGATACAATATGGTGGATGAAATTGCTGGGAAGAAGAAAAAATACTATATGAATAAGGTGAAACCCCATGTCGTGAAAATTGTGAACTGCCTCTTCCTCTCCCGCTCTTTCTGCACTCCTCCCCTCTTTTATTTGGAAATGCATGACATTACATTGCTTCCCTTAAATAAAACAGAAAATATGGAGATATTACCCTATTTGAGCAAAAAATAAAATCATTGGCCATGTACACTAGGCAAAGTTGTTCGTCTAACCCCTTGGATTAAGGTCAGGACTACACGCCTTACTACTTCATGATGATATTATTATTAGGTTGGTGCAAAAGTAATTGCGGTTTTTGCCATTGAAAGTAATGACAAAAAACGCAATTACTTTTGTTTTGTTTTGAGATGGAGTCTCCCTCCAGCCCAGCCTGGAGTGCAGTGTCACAATCTCTGCTCACTGTTGCTTCCGCTTCCCAGGTTCAAGTGATTCTCCTGCCTCAACCTCCCAAGTATCTGGCATTACAGGCACCCTCCATCACGCCCATCTAATTTTGTTGTATTCTTAGTAGAGACAGGGTTTCACCATGTTGGCCAGACTGGTCTTAAACTCCTGACCTCAAGTGATCTATCCGCCTTGGCCTCCCAAAGTGATGGATTACAGGCTTGAGCCACCTCACACAGCCAAAAACCACAATTACTTTTGCACAAACCTAATAACTCTCTGATCCATTCTTCATGCCCTTTGAATCATCTATCGCAGTCGCCGTCTATAACAGCACGTGGAAGATGAGTGGGACTAGGGATGTGTTTCCTCAACCTTTGCACCTTCAAATAAAATCCATACAATGTTCGCCATATCTTCGTAGTGTGCTCCCTCTTTAGACTAGCTCCCTTTTAAAATTTAAATAAATTTATTTACAAAAGGAACTTGATACAGGAAAAATGAAAAGTGCTTGCTCTAAATAAAAGGAAACAAAAACGGACTACATTGAAAACACAACATTATTGTTGAATTCCAGCCAAATGCCATTGCTTCTGTAAGGCTCTTAGCTTCGTTCAGAAAAAAAGATTAAGAAGAGGCAGAAAGCTCTTTCGCTTATTGACCTCAAACTGAAACTTCCCCAGTATTGTTACAAGAGGGAATAAACAAAAGAAAATGGGATGAGGAACGGACTATCTCACTTTATGTTTTAAGGTTAATTCCATATTAGTGCACCGTCTAAAATCAGCTTGTGTGTGCCTTACAGGCATATTTTGCTGGTAGTACACAGGAGGTTCTGTCTAAACACCGGCCGACTGACTAGAAAATCATTATCATGGACTAAATGGCTTCAGACATCAACCATAGATAACTCAACCCAAGCACAGTCTAGCCCCTTTTCCCCCTCACTTCATACAAATCTGCCATCAGATCCTTTAGATTCTGCCCTTCATGGCCCTTGAATCCCTTTCTCCTTTCCATCCCCAGCACCATCTTCCGGGCTCAGCTCCTCATCAATTCCCTGTGGACTGGTGCAGTATCCTTCTCCAGCATCTGTTTCCTAGGGCCTCTCACATTCTTGCTCCGTCTGCCATATGGCTGCCAAAATCAAGATCCTAACAAAAGTTTGCTGAATGAATGAGCATATATCTTTAAAGACCCAAATAAGGCATGATTGGCATTTCTTGGAAACAAATTGGAGTGAGGATAAGGTCTGAAAGTCAAATAAATATATACGTGGCTGTGCTGTGACTCCTGCCTGTAATCCCAGCACTTCGGGAGGTCCAGGCGGGTGGATTGCTTGATGCCAGGAGTTTAAGACCAGCTTGGGCAACATGGCAAAACCCCGTCTCTACAAAAAATACAAAAATTAGCCAGGCATGGTGGTACACGCCTGTATTCCCAGCTACTCAGGAGGCTGAGGCGGGAGGATTGCTTGAGCTCAGCAAGTTGAAGCTGCAGTGAGCTGTGATCATACCATTGCACTTCTGCCTGAGCAAGCAGGTGAGCAAGAAGGAAGGAAAGAAGGAAGGAAAGGAAGGAAGGGAGGGAAGGGGAAGGGAAGGGAAGGGAGGGCAGGGCAGGGGAGGGGAGGGGAAGGGAGGGCAAGGGAGGGGAGGGGAGGGGAAGGGAGGGCAAGGGAGGGGAGGGGAGGGGAGGGGTGCACTGATTAATTAGATGCATTAAAAAGCTTTCTGGAGCTCGGGAAGACTGTGATAAAAGATGGAATACTCCTTCCCAACCAGAGAGGGTATGACCTTATCAAGGAAGCACCCCTGCTTTCTTGGCTTCACTGTTCCCCCAGGGGACCTCTGCCCAACGTCTTTTATGTATTCTGTTCTGCAGGACTTTGAGTTGTGTCTGTATCTTTTTCCCCAGTAGACTGTGAGCTCCTTGAGAGCAAGGACCATACCTTGGTCAGTCTGTACATTCCCAATGCTTAGTACATCGAAGGGATGCCAAACAAATGCTGGCTGAACTGAACTGCTGAAGTCAAATGCTTAGTAATTCCACCTCACCTGTCCCCAGTTAGGGCTCTGTCTGCCAAAGCCAACAGGATCCTTGTCAGCCATCCAAGGACTGAACATAACCCTGTGTAGTTTGCAAGCAGAATTAATTTGTTTCTTCCTGGGAGATCTTGTCAGCCTCTTCTTTACGGAGGTGAAGTTTTAAAAAAAATATTGGCAGAAGACAAATCCAAATGGAAAGCACCTCAGAGTGAGGTTAAGAAAGAGTCTTGAAGGCAGCTCTTGCAGCAATTTCTTATGTATATCTCCAAAAATTCATATAATGATAACTGTGAGTCAGCAACATCTTCCCTTGCCAATGGTGTAATTAAATTATCTTTGTCAGTGACCGTGGGCCCCAGGGACTGTGTGGAGAGAAAGCCATTTGTTTAATAGGAAGTTCATCACAGGAGCCTGTCCTTTGCTGCCTCCACCCAGGCATTTGTTTCACTACCATTTAAAGAGTATTCTGTGCTCTAAGGTGGATGCTTGGCAATTTTCATTTTGCAGCTGCAGGACTGAGGCTCGGGTAAGTGAAATAACATGCCCAAGATCACACAGCACCCACAGCCAGTGTCACTAACCATTACACACACTGCCCCTTTCTCTCCCAGACCAAGAGCCTTTCCAGTTACCTATCACTCTATTCCTGATAAGAGGTCTGCATGACAACTTTCAGGCCGTGGTCTTCAGAAGGAGGGATGCTCTAAAAACATACGGGTGGAAAAAACATCCCTCAAATCCATGACTATATCCATGAACATGTAACAGAGGAAATGTGAGGATTTTCCAACCAGACACCGCACCACTGCCAAGTCAGACTCTGAGCCCAGATTATATGTAAACATTATATAATTTACATGTATATGTGAATATATAATTATATATATTGAATAGCATATATTATATGTAATGTCCTGTATTACATGTGAATATTAATATTTTTACATATACATACATATATCTATTTCTTTTCAGGCTGTGAACACCACAGGAATATGGATCCCTTCCCCTTCAAGGCCCAGCTCTAATGGCACCTCCTCTGTGAAGACTTCCTTGATTCCACCAATAGCAGTAGTCAGGATGTATTTAGTTAGGAACTATTGTATCATTTTCAATAATTCATTGCATTGGGTATTATTATCCCTTCTTTTTTTTTTTTTTTTGAGACAGAGTCTCACTCTGTTGCCAGGTGCTAGGCTGGAGTGCAGTGGCACAATCTAGGCTCACTGCAACCTTCGCCTCCCAGGTTCAAGCAATTCTCCTGCCTCAGCCTCCCGATTAGCTGGGACTACAGGCGCACGCCACCACACCCAGCTAATTTTTGTATTTTTAGTAGAGACGGGGTTTCACCATGTTGGCCAGATGGTCTCGATCTCTTGACCTCGTGATCTGCCCGCCTCGGCTTCCCAGAGTGCTGGGATTACAGGCTTGAGCCACCGCGCCTGGCCTATTATCCCCTTTCTAAAGGTAAGGAAACTGAAACACAGAGAGGTTAAGTAGCTCGTCTGAAGTCGCTCAAGTGGTAACTGGAGGAGCTAGGATTTTATTCATTGAGCAAATCTTTACTGGGTGCCTTCTATGTGCAAGTGCTGCTTTTTTTTTTTTTTTTTTTTTGAGGCAAAGTCTCTGTTGCCCAGGCTGGAGCTCAGTGGCCTGATCTTGGCTAACTGTAACCTCTGCTTCCCAGGTTCGAGCAATTCTCCTGCCTCAGCCTCCTGAATAGCTGGAACTACAGGCATGCACCACCACACCCGGCTTATTTTTTTGTATTTTTAGTAGAGATGGAGTTTCACTATGTTAGTCAGCCTGGTCTCAAACTCCTGTCCTCAAATAATCAGCCTGCCTCGGTCCCTCAAAGTGTTGGGATTACAGGCGTGAGTCACGGCCCCCAGCCTTGCAGGTGCTGTTCTAGAGACTGGAGAAATAGCAACAAACAAGGTCATCAGAAACCTTCTATATCCATGCTCTTTGTATGGGCCCACATACCTGGAATGAGGATGACGACAATGACAATGACCATTATACTGCTGTTCGCTGAGTACCTACTGTGCACCAGGCCTCAGTCTGCTCAGCTGTAATATGGAGTTATTATCACCTGTTCCATTCTATAGCGTAGGAGCATATTTCTCATTTAATCCTCAAACTCCATGAAATAATACGATATTTCCTAGCTTACAGTTGAGCAAAGCGAGGCTGAGTTAATTTAAGTCACTTCCCTACAGGTCCATCCTCCCCTGATCCATGCACCTAGATGCTCCCCATCCTCCAGGGCCTGGCTCAAAATCACATCTCACTACCAGGTCTTCCCTGGCTGCGTCGCCTGGTCACCTCCAGTTCCTCCACATTCTTATACTGACAATTATCTGGACAATCAGGAGAGAGACATCTGAAACCAGGGAAACGTAAACATATTTAGGCAATGCCTTTGAGGTGCTGGGACAGAGTTTAGGCCATAGTCGCAGTTCCTTCCCACAGACCCCCTCCACCACTCCCACCATTAGAAGAGGCTTTCGGGTTTCAGAGCTGCAGCTCCTCTAAACCTCAGTGACTTCTTTCTGTGAAAGACAGTAGATCCTTTATCTGAGTGGATGCACAGAGCCAAATCCAGGTGATTTTACTTTCTTGGAAAGATATAAATATCTTTACTGTGTGATGCTGTCCATCACCAGAGAGGGATTGGGTTGACTCACCCCTGAGAGCACAACTTATTTTAACAAACTCTGGTCTGTTCTTATGTACCCTTGAAACACCAGAGCAACAACTATTTAGGCATGAGCAGGCCAGAATAACGCTTCAGACGTCCTATCCTGCCCATCCATGGGACCAAGGGACTGAGGCCACCAGGTCTTTGCACACAATGTTCCCTCTGTCTAGACTCTGAATGACGTTCTTTGCAATATTTTTACCTGGTGAACTTCTATGCACCCTTCAAGACCCAGATCAAGGGTCATCTCCCCTGTGATTCTCCCTGACTCTCAGGGGCAGGTCCAGCCCCTCTTTCCTCTGTGCTCCCCAAGTACCTTATCCATATGCTCATTAGACACACCCCATATCATGTATGAATATTAATACTTTTACACACACACATACATATTTCTATTTCTTTTTAGGCTGTGAACTCCACAAGGATTTGGATACCTTCCCTTCAAGGCCTGGCTCAAATGGCACCTCCTCTGTGAAGACTTCCTTGATTATACCAAGAGCACTTTGTTTGATTCTCCACTATGGCATTTGGGCCTTGGTGCCTGGATGAGTATATGAGAAAGAGAGAGAGAGAGAGATTGAGAATGTGTGTGTGTGTGCACACATATGTAAAATCTGGTGCTCCTTCTGGGTTATGAGCTCCTTGGAGGCATGGCTGGGTGTCTGTTTGTTTGCTTCTTTGTTTTGAGACTCGCTCTGTCACCCAGGCTGGAGTGCAGCGGCATGATCTCAGCTCACTGCAACCTCTGCCTCCCGGGTTCAAGTAATTCTCCTGCCTCAGCCTCCTGAGTATCTGGGATTATAGGCGGGCACCATCACACCTAGCTAATTTTTGTATTTTTAGTAGAAATGGGGTTTCACCATGTTGGCCAAGCTGGTCTTGGACGCCTGACCTCAAGTGATCCACCCACCTCAGCCTCCCAAAGTGCTGGGATTACAGGCGTGAACCACCGCACCGGGCCGGCATGGCTGTTTTATGATAGATTTCTGTGTCCCTGCCTCCTCACCTAGATTCTAGCGTATGGTAAATGCTCATTATTTGTACAAAGCTTATAAATCCTGAGCCCCGTGTGGCTCATTTTTGGGTGCAGTTGAATTGAAAGAACCACAGTCCTGCAGCCAACACAGTGAAAAAGGACTCCCACTGTTTACTTAGGTATCTCCAAGAACAGGAAAGGGGACACGGTATATAACTCACAGTGACGCTCATCCAAAACACCTTCTCCTCCCCGGCTCCCTTATGCTCTGAAATTGCTCTGGAGCCTCCCTCTGGGTGCCAACTCTACCTTCCTTTTGCCTGCTACATCTGCAAGCACTTTGCCTCACACAGCCCCGGAGGCCGTGTGGCTGGTTCTTCCTCTGACTTCTCTGCCTTCTTACCTCACCTCTCTCTCCCCATCTCTCGTTAGGTAAATCTGCTTCTCTTTTTGGCTTTTCTTGGGGGTATATAGTAGTTGTATATATGTTTCTGGGGTACATGAGATATTTTGATACAGGCATACAACGTATAATAATCACATCAGGGTAAATAAGATGTCTGTCACCTCAAGCATGTGTCCTTTGTGTTACAAACAATCGAATTGCACTCTTTTGGTTATTTTTAAATGTACAATAAATTATTGTTGACTGTAGCCATTCTGTCATGCTATAAAATACTAGCTCTTATTCATTCTACCTAACGATATTTTTATACCCATTAACCACCCTCATTCCCCACCAAACTATACTTCCCAGCCTCTAGTAACCAGCATTTGCCATGATGTTGAGATGTTTTAATTTTTAACTCCCACAAATGAGTGAGAACAACTGAAGTTTGTCCTTCTGTGACTGACTTATTTCACTTAATATAATGTCCTGCAGATCTACGTTCTACCCATGTTGTTACAAATGACAGGGTCTCAGTTTTTTATGGCCGAATGGTACTCCGTTGTGCAAATGTGCCATTTTCCTTATCCATTTGTCTGCTTTTTTTTTTTTTTTTTTTAACGGAGACAGGGTGTTACTCTGTTGCACAGGCTGGAGTGCAGTGACACAATCATGGCTCACTGCAGACTCAAATTCAAATTCCTGGGCTCCAGCAATCCTCCCCCCTTAACCTCCCAAGTAGTTAGGACTACAAGTGTGCACCACTACATTCGGCTACTTTTTTATTTTTTATGGAGACGAGCTCTCTCTATATTACCCAGACCGGCCTCAAACTCCCCGGTTTAAGGGTCCTCCAACCTCAGCCTCCCAAAGTACTGGGATTACAGGCATGAGCAGCCACCATGCCTGGCCCCATTTTTCTGTTGATGGACACTTAGGGTTGCCTCCAAATCTTGGCTATTGTGAATAGTGCTGCAATAAACACAGGAGTGCAGATCTCTTGTCAATTTCATTTCTTTTGGATATATACCTAGTCTTTTCAGATTTTGGTTTGCTTTCCAGTTTAAGCAAGTGTCCTTTCTCTCTTTCCTCACATATCTTTGGAAATCTGCCTCTCTCTACCTAGTTCCCATTTTTGTGCCCTTCCTCAAGTCTAGGGAAGCAGGATCACAAAGGGCAAATCCTCCCTAGGAAGGAGAAGAAAGGACTCAGCACGAGCAGGTGGCTGGGAGCTTCCACTTGCTGAGAAATCTTGTCTTAGGCTGAGTGTGGTGGCTCATGCCTGTAACCCCAGCACTTTGGGGTCCAAGGCAGGATGGTCACTTGAGTCGAGGAGTTTGAGGCTGCAGTGAGCTATGATGATACCACTGAATTCCAACCTGGGTGACAGAAAAAGAAAGAAAGAAAGAAAATTTGCTTGAGCCACATGTGTTTCTTGAATGGATAGATGGATAAATGGATCCAGAGTGTCACTGTAAGTTATATCATTTATTTATTTAACACATATCCATACAGCACCCACCATAAGCCAGTTATAGGCACTAAGAAGTTGGCATTGACAGGAGAAGCAAGGTGGAAATCCTAGCTGATAAGGTACACTCATCAAGCTTCCCTTTTTCTGGGAAGAGGATCCCAGTGTGTGTCCCCAACCCTATAGAATGTGGGTAATTCTGTTTTAGGCAATCATACCAGTGCTGAGAGCCTCCTTCTTCACTTGTTAGGTAGGAATATCCACTCATAAAAGTCAAGTGAGTTACTCAAGATCTTTCAGCAAGAAAATTGGAGAACCTGGGCCTTTGTACTTTGCCTTAGGTTTTAATGAAGAGATTGCCTTCTTTGGAAATTCATGATGCAGTCTTTTGGCCATTGACTGCTGAGTGCAGCTATTTTAGGGTTTGGTTTGAACTGAGTGGAAAATGGGTCCTAATATGAATATATAGTTTATATAACAATAACAGTAGGTACTATTCATTAAGCATTTAGCATGTATTAGGCACAATGCTATACCCTCCACGATACACGATTTTAATTAATTCTGCCAATAGTCCTACAAGATAGACATTACAGACAAGGAGACCGAAACTGTGGAGAGACTAAATAACTTGCCGAGTATCACAGGGGACAATACCAGAGACAAGATTGAAACAGAAGCACGTGGGATTCAAACTACTGTGGTCTCAGTCAAGATGGCCAACTCCTCTCCCTTCCCACAGAGCCCGGTTCACCTCAGGGTGGTCTCCAGAATGCTGTGAACCAGGGAGGTCTTTCTGGTCTGTATTTTGCTCTCTCTCCATCCTTTGCCCCCAAGTTCTCCACCCCCTAAACACACACTCATGCATGCGCACGCACACACACACACAAGCACACGAACACACAAGCACACAAGCATACGAACACACAAGCACATGCACACACAAGCACACGAGCACACAAGCACATGCACACACACACATAAGCATGCACACAAGCACATGCACACACACAAGCACACAAGCACACGCACAGAAGCACATGCTCACACAAACACACACACAAGCACATGCACACACACAAGCACACAAGCACATGCACACACATAAGCACACAAGCACACACACAAGCACACGCACACAAGCACATGCACACACACACTCACACAAGCACATGAACACACACACGCACATGACCACACAAGCACATGCGCACACACAAAGCACACGACCACACAAGCACATGCTCACAAGCACACACACACAAACACATGGACGCACACACACAAGCACACAAGCACACGCACACAAGCACACACATAAGCACATGCACACACACTCACACAAGCACACAAACACATAAGCACACAACCACACAAGCACATGCGCACACAACCACACAAGCACATACACACAAGCACACACACACAAGCACATGCATGCACACACACACAAGCACACAAGCACACAAACACACACACACACACATCTGGTAAAGGCAGCGATATGCTTTGGCCCTGTGTCGCCACCCAAATCTCATCTTGAATTGTACTCCCATAGTTCTCATGTGTTGTGGGAGGGACCTGGTGGGAGATAATTGAATCATGGGGGTAGATCTTCCCATAGTGTTCTCATGGTAGTGAATTAGTCTATGATATCTCACGGTTTTATCAGGGGTTTCTACTTTCACATCTTCCTCATTCTCTCTGTGCCCGCTGCCATCCATTAAAGATATGACTTGCTTCTCCTTGCCTTCTGCTATGCTTGTGAGGCTTCCCCATCCATGTGGAACTCAAAGTCCAACTAAACCTCTTTCTTTCATAAATTGCCCAGTCTCGGGTATGTCTTCATCAGCAGTATGAAAACAAACAATACAGACAGTGACTTAGGGAGACAGTTGGCGGTAAAAGAAAAGATAATCCAGCAGGCAATAATTAGGAAGCCACAAAATTCACATCCTGGAATGTGGACGTGGTCTGAATAGCCTCAGCACCCTGAACAGTTCCTCCCCAGTCCACATTGGTGACAGTGTCCTGTAACACCCCTGCAGTAGGCTGCAGAGCCTGGGGAACAGCCCCAGGCCCGTCTCCCACCTCCTCACCTCCGTTCTGATACAGCTGCTCTGCTCTAGTGGCTCCAGAAACTGCATCCACAGTCTCTCCTCCAGTTTCCACATACCAGCCCAGCCTCTGGGTTGACACTTATTCCTTCTGAATGCTGCTTTTCAGCCAGAGCTGCATAGAAACAGTGGGACCTCCAGGCAGGGAACTGTCATCCACCTTCAAATGGATATTCTTTCAATATCTATTCTGCATTTATTTAAAGGAGAGAGGCAGGGTGGGTGAAGGAGGCCTGCTTCTTAGTTACCACCCTAGCCTGTCCTCCACTGTCACAGCAATTTGGCTCTGAGCCTGCACATCCCACTTTGCAAAACCAAAGCCCCTACAACTGACCCAGTTGCAGCCTCCCTGGAAGGCAGTTAGCAGCCTGAGCAGACGTTTTGAAGATCCCCCTCACTGACACCCTCAGAAGCATCTTATTGAAATGTTTCTTACAACCTTCTTGCAAGCACGCATTGTATTTTTCTTGGAAGGGGTTCTGGGGGCAATGATTTCCTCCATGCCCTCACACCTCCAGCGTTGGCCAGCCGGTTGGGTTTTGTGCCTGGCTAGTGGCCTCGGCCTGAGTTCAGATCTCTCTAAGCTATAAACTGGGCCTCTCAGCTGGCCCTGCCCACCTGATACTGAGAAGAGACTTTCTCTGAGTCCACATTCAGGTGCAGGAGACACCAGACTTTGGAGTCTGGTATTTTCAGGAGTTCAATGTATTTTCACAATGTTAACCATTCTGTCATTGGTATGCTTATCACAGTTGATGTGGCCATTTGATGTGGCAGCACTTCTTACTGTTTACCCAAAAGCTGTTGTTAAATCAGAAAACAGCTTACAATCCATGGTATCTTGAACACATTTGTAGCCTTCATTGATGCACAGACACACCACTCCACCACACACATCCAGGCAGAATTCTCTGCTGTCTTCACTGTCTTCCCACGGCCCTTTATGTCTGCCTCTTTTATAACCCTTGTCAGGGCGCATCATCGTTGTTTGTTTGCATGTGTCTCACCCACTAGACAGGGAGCTCCTCAAGGGCAAAGGCTCTGTCTCATTCATTTTTATACTCCGATGACTAGCACTGTGTCTAGTACCTGGCAGGCACTGAATTCAATTTGGTCAAATTGGAAAGAAACTGAGTTCAGAGGTCAGGGGAGACACATCAATCCTAGCATCTAAAGGGCTTAGGGTTCTTTTTTTTTTTTCCATGAATTAGTATAGGCAGCCATGGACCTCTCCTGGAGAACTCCACGCATTTGTTGTGGAATGAGATGACCCAAACAGATGATGGATTTGTCGACCTTTCTAGGGAAACTTCAAATGCTGGGGTTGTGCTACCATGAAGGGTCCTTTCTATAGCGTCTGGGAGCTCCCTGTTTGTCCCCAACATCAAGTTCAGGGTGAAAAAAGTCTAGTAGTTGACTCACACTGAAAACTGGAAGGAACAGGATCTTGTATTGTGGAGCCCTTGTTGGCAATTGTGCTATTGATTATTTTTTCATAAGATCTTCGGGGATTTCACTCCAGCCATATGACCTCAGGCGGAGTGAGGTTGATGGCCTCTTGTGTGAGAAGTGAGGATATAAGGTAACAAGGAAGAGGGACGACAATGAGGCGTGAAATTGATCTTTCCCATAGTCCCCAGTGAATCAGGCCAAGGTTGCAGCAGTTGCCATTTTGAAAAAAGCTATGACAAAATTCACCTGCCAGTTTGTCTCTTTTAGTAATTATAATATTTGCCAACACACCTGTGGGTTTATATGTGCCAGGTACAGTCAGTGGCATATAGTGGGCACCCAATAAACTTTGGTGCGCAGAATAAATGAATGAATGTTCTGTCTACCTGCACAGTCTCTTTAAAGTGTACAACATCTCTTTGAGGTGAGGCTTACAGAGGCCAAGTGACTGGTCAAAGCTTATCCGCTTCACCAGAACAGAAGACACACGTCCCCATTCAGTGATCAAAACCGCTTCTCCTCAGCAAACCAGGGCCTTACAATGGCTTGCAAGGCTCTACATGATCTGATCTTTGCCCAAATGTCACTTTTTCATGGAAGCCTCCCCTGACTGCCCCATTTTACATTGCAATACCTCCGAATATGCCCACTCCCCGTCTCCGTGATTTATTTTTTATCGTAGCACTTACTCATCACCCGTAATAATATATATCTTATTTTTTGTTTGTGTGTTGATTGTCTGCTTCTCCCCAGAGGAATGTAACCTTATGGAGCAAGAATTGTATTGCTCACTTTTGAAATCCTTAGCATCTCAAAAAATGCCTAGGCAATAAATGATTGTGGAATGAATGAATGAAGCACATTAGATCTTTGGGAGCACTGCTGCCTACTAATGTGAGGCTTCATTACACACCTGGATACTTGCAAAAGTCTCTCAGTTGGTCTCCCCATTACTCAGTGATTCCTTCCTCTTTCCGCTGGGTCAGAATTACCAGATCTGTTTGGACTAAATTGTGAAACATCTTGAATTTGAAAGCTAAGAAGTATGGCTCTTACCTAGGCAATGAGGACACTTTAAAGGCTTTTAAGAAGAGCCAAGTTGTTTTTTCAGGCACATGACAAGCAGGAAGAGAGAAAATGGAATTGGAATTGCATAATAATCTAGTCAGAAAGACTAATAAAGAAACTGTCGAGCCAGTCCTGGCTACCCACTTTCACATTGTGTTGCAAAGAGCTGAAGTGCCCCATGTAGGTGCTCCTGGGGTCACCTGAAGCCAAGCGGGGCATTGCGTAGAAAAAGAAAAGGAGACCCGAGTTGCAAAGAGTGGCTGAGCCCGTAGGTTACTTTACTTGGAAATAATAATACACGTTGGTTTAAAAACAGAAAATCACAAATCACTAATCTGTGCAAATCACATTGCAAATCACAATGAGACACGAAGAGAGCATGAACAGGAAAAAGGAGGAAGAAGAGAAGGGGAAGAAGGAGAGAAGGGAGAAGCAGGAGGAGACGCTCACAATGAGGCAAGCATCGTGTTCTTCAGCGCTGCAGTCATTTCAAGGCATCCAGGTGGATCTGCATCCTCGTTCCCTCAAACAGTTGTTGACGGGATTCAATTCCCCGGAGCGAGAGCCTCTTCTCCTCGCTGCCCATGAAACAGCTCACAGTATGGTAACTTGGCTTCATCAGAGCAATCAAAACCTTGGAAGTGACATCACTTCTATTTGTTAGACGCAATCGCTAAGGTCCAGCCCATGCTCAGGTGAGGGGATTAAACAAGGGTGTGAGTACAAGGAGGCAGGCATCATTGAGAACTATCGTAGAAGAGCCAATCACATTCAGGAATAATCCTCAACAGGACACACCTAGGCTCTACTCCCTCGTCAGTTTCTCCTCCCCTAGAGGAGACGTGACATCTCTGACTCCTGAGTTTGGGGAACAGGAACTGAGACATGTAGGCGAGCTCCTCCTTTTTCTCTTCCTCTTTGGGATCCACTCTCTGTGGAGAGCTAGCTTTGCCTGCAACTGCCATGCTGACAGCTTAGCAGGAAAGGCTCTGTCTCTTCTGGGAGAAAGTTCTCCTTTTCTAGAGCCACTGGGGACAAGTCTGTCATTCTGGGTTTGGAATTAGGCAGCCCGCTGTGGCCATGCACCACATGTCACAATCCAAAATAAAGGCTTGCCTTTATCCAAAATAAAACTGGCATTTTTTTAATCATTATTGGCCTGGCAATTTTGGTTTTCTCAACTGGTATAGAACTCAGGAAAGAAAGAAATAAAGGTACACCTCAAAGACCAATGCCATCTTTGAAGGAGCTGGCATTTGGAATACCACCAACTGTCCAGGGCTGGTTTGATGGACATGCGACCTATGTAGGCAAGCAGGAGCCCCAAGCCTGGTTTCATGCTGTTGGCATCTTGAAATTCTTAGTAATTTTTGAACAGGAAGTTCCATGTTTTCATTTCGCACAGCGACCAAATTAACTAACCAACGCTGAACCTGAGTTTGATCCCTCTTTTGCCACTAGCCACTAGGTCTCAGGCAAGTGGTCATCCTCTGCAGCTTTCTCACCTGCATAAAAGGGCTGCAAAGATATTGAAAATGGTGTCTAATCCTAGGGTGAATGAGATCTCAAGTGAGACATTATAAGGGAGATGAGCTGTGCAGTTTACAAAACTGTACCCAAATGTCTAATCTTCAATGAATGAATTAGTCACTTCATATGTATCCAATGTGCGCTTGCCCCAGGCGGATCCTGACTGAAACAGCTGAACCAAGATGGCAGGAGGAAGGGACACGAAAGCCAGTCTCATTCCAGAGTCAAATCACCAGCCTGAGATTTCACAACCAATGCCACTGGCAAGCAGAGGGTCGAAGGCAGGGAAGTCTGCTCTGCAGGCAAAGGCCCACCCTGTGGTTCTGTGAGCAGCTCCCATAATGCACTGCTGATGGGACCACCTGGCAACCTCCAGGGCTCCAAGGCTGTGATGGCACAGGACATCTCCAGGGGACTCAGGCTTCAGGCAGTGATGTGTGAACACAGGAGAAAGAACTGGTACCCTGAATACTCATGTTTCAACCAAAGAGGAAATGTTTGCAGACATCAAGCCATCAACGAATCACAACTTGTTGTCTGAAAAAAAATAAAACCCAATGTCAGTGTCTCATTAATATATCTCATTGAAAAATATCAGGGAGAGATGCTCTGTTTGCTACTTGCGTAATTTACTGCATTTCATGTTTAAATTGAAGTATCTAATTATACAATTATGAATCATCCTGATTCAAATAAAGTTCACCAAAATAATCTCCTTATGTAACATTATCTTCCAATATACCTGCTATCTTCATTTCATTATGTGCTTTTATTCTGCCAGAGTCTAAAGATCTAATTGTCTTCTTTAAGTGTCCCATTAAACCAAAATAACAATTCTGCCACAATAACCATCAGGAGATAGTATTGACTTGTATTACATTTTGAAATGTCATGCTTTTTTTATGGTTGTTTTCTCGAGACAGTTTATAGCTTTTGCAATTAGGCAGCCTTGTAAAGCACAGTTTTAAATGATTTTAATGTTTCAAACCAGCTGAGCATTTCATACACCAATTTCCTTTGCCTTTTCTAACCTAATAATAATGCCTTTCATGTATCTTGGTTCTGTACAATTTACAAAGCACAATCACATTTGTTGTTTTATTTGATCGTACTTTCCAGAGGTTACGTGCTAAGAAAGGCTTGAGGTCACCAACAGAATGGGGATGCCAGAGACAAAGGGAAATAGATGGGAATAATTTAATATATATTTTAAAAGCATTAAAGTGGTCTTCTTGAGAAACACCAGCCCCCTGCTTTGACTTTTTGATGTTTATATTATGGCTGAGATGGCGACCATGCAGTGACATCTTCCAATTTGTATGCATCTTTAAGCCCACCAGCTTTTCAGGGAGCTGCTCAGGTAGTGGGGGGAATCCTACGTGGGTGTCATAACAGAGATCAGAGCTGGGGGCTTCCAGCAGTCATTTAGTCCTCTGTTATGTGCTAGTGTGCCTGTTAGGGTACTTGACTGCAAACAGCAGAGACTGACTTGGGCCAACATGAGTGTAAAACGAATTTATTGGCAGGATAGCAAGCCGGCTGCTCAGGGATGAAGAAATAGGCTGGAGAACCTGGCTCCCACAGCATCCGGGACCAAGCTGGGAAGCTGAGAACACAGCCAAGAGCTTGTCACAACGATAGTCTAATTAGAGTGCAGGCACCAGGGCTGCCAACCCTGGACACTACTTGGGCTACTGGGCTTTGTTTTCTTTCTAGTTGAGATATAATTTATAAAGTGCAAATCTCATGTGCGCATCTCAAATACATCTACACCTGTGGAACAACCACCCTGTTCAAAATATACGAGATTTCTAACACCTCCAAGGGCTTTATTGTGCCCCCTCCCAGTTGGTACAGGATCCCCCTCAAGGTGATGACTTTTCTGACTTCTCTTACTATTGATTAGTTTTGCCTGTTGTTGAACTTCACGTGGATAAACCATACAATATCTACTCTGTTTATACTCTTTTGTGCCTAGAGTTTTCTCTCTCTCTCTCTCTCTCTCTCATTATATCTATGAGATTTGTCCATGTGGTTACCTGCAGTATTGTTCATAGTTATTATTATTATTATGGCATAGTACTCTGTTGCATAATTTTACCAAAATGTTTTATCCATTCTCCTGTTTATGAACCTTTGAGTTATTTTTAGTTTTTGTTTTTGGTTATAAGTTATACTGCTATAAAAATGCTCGTACCTGTCTTTTGGAGACATATGCACTAATTTTTCTAAAGTATAGTAATCTCGGTAGAATTGTTGGGTCGTAAGGTAGGTATATATTTTACTGTCATAGATTTTAGTTGACGCTATAGATTTTTTTTGAAACTCTGGCAACCACTGTAGATAGTATTCCCTGTCCCTGCATCTTTGCACCGCTTGCTGTACATGTGAAATCCTGGGAGCACTCAATTGGTCCAGACTAGATCTCTCGCCCCACCTAGTAGCCATGGAGCAAAGAAAGACTGACCTTGTCAGCTTCTGTAAGAGGAAGGGATTCTGACTTCCAGGAAGACTCACTCGCTTCTGGAATGTTCCTCCCAATCAAGGTAAGGCTCAGCTATCCAGCATCAAAAAATTAGGCAAATGTCAACTGTAGCATATTAATCTTCAAGATTCTTGTTCTATTCACATATCACAATAGTCAATTGTCATTGGCTGTCTTCCTTTGATCTACTTTTTAAATATTAGATTTATATCATTTTATATCAGTATCATAAATAATATCGCTGTCATATGTAAAAGATGATTGTACAAAATGGAAATGAAACAATGAAGGCAGGCAGATTACTTGAAGCCAGAAGTTCAAGACCAGCTGGGCCAACATGGCAAAACCCCGTCTCTACTAAAAATACAAAAATTAGCTGGGCATGGTGGCGCATGTCTATAATCCCAGCTACTCAGGAGGCTGAGGCATGCAAATTGCTTGAACGATGGAGGCAGAGGTTGCAGTAGGCCAAGATCGCACCACTGTACTCCAGCCTGGGTAACAGAGTGAGACTCTGTCTCTAAATAAATAAATAAATCTAATTATTTCGCCCAAGGCCCTGAACCTGAGACCTATCCTGTTTTGTTAAAAATGGAACATTAGGCTAGGCATGGTGTCTTATGCCTGCAATCCCAGCACTTTGGGGGACTGAGGCAGGTGGATTATCTGAGGACAGGAGTTTGAGACCAGCCTGACCAACATGGTGAAACTCCATCTCTACTAAAAATACAAAAAAAATAAGCCGGGTGTGGTGGTGCATGCCTGTAGTTCCAGCTGCTCAGGAGGCTAAGGCAGGAGAATTGCCTGAACCCGGGAAGCGGAGGTTACAGTGAGCCAAGATCAGGCCACTGCACTCCAACCTGGATGACAGAACGAGACTCCATCTCAAAAAACAAAAAACAAAATGGAACATTAAAAATGGGGGAAGCATTAGCAAGCGTTTAAAAGGTCTTAACAGTTTACTAATAAAAATT
Source organism: Aotus nancymaae (assembly GCF_030222135.1). Lineage (NCBI taxonomy): Eukaryota > Metazoa > Chordata > Mammalia > Primates > Aotidae > Aotus > Aotus nancymaae. Next base: position 78,756,647 of record NW_026988450.1, on the reverse strand, counting down.
GGAGACTTTCTCTTTGAAATAAACAGAACTATGGAGAGAATTAAAAGGCAGATGATTTTCTCACTACGTGATTCTGCTTTTTAACATCATCTTATTTTTATGTGATGGGAATACATCTCACATTCTGGGAATAGTCCAGTATGAATTAAGGCCTTAAAAAGCGAATTGAGTTGCCCAAGATCAGACAGCAAGATAATGGCTGAGACAGGCAGATCTTTAAGATGCATATTTTGTGTTGTTCATTTATTCATTCAACAAAGATTTAATGAAAATGTAAACAGTGCCAGGCATTGGGGAAAAATAGTTAGCAAGGTGGTTATAGTCTCTACTTACAAGGAGCTTGGAGTCTGGTCTTTCCTGCCTTAAAATAGAGTATCTCGGCCGGGCGCAGTGGCTCACGCCTGTAATCCTAGCACTTTGGGAGGCCGAGGCGGGTGGATCCCGAGGTCAAGAGATCGAGACCATCCTGGTCAACATGGTGAAACCCCGTCTCTACTAAAAATACAAAAAATTAGCTGGGCATGGTGGCGCGTGCCTGTAATCCTGGCTACTCAGGAGGCTGAGGCAGGAGAATTGCCTGAACCCAGGAGGCGGAGGTTGCGGTGAGCCGAGATCGCGCCATTGCACTCCAGCCTGGGTAACAAGAGCGAAACTCCGTCTCAAAAAAAAAAAAAAAAAAAAAAAGAAATACAGAAAAATGTAAAATAGGGTAGAAAAAATATACAATGCAAACACTGACCAAAAGAAAGTCTGTATGGCTCTACGCATATCAGTAAATACACACTCTAGATCAAGAAGCATTACAAGAAATAAAAAGGAACGTTTCATAATGAAAAAAGTTTAATCCACCAGGAATACATAATAATTCTAAATTTATAAGCATCTAACAATATAGCCTCAAACAAACATATAAAGCTGAGGCAGGAGGATCACTTGAGCCCAGGAGTTTGAGGCTGTAGTGAGCTATGATTGCACCACCGTACTCCAGCCTGGGCAACAGGTGAAACCCTGCCTGTCTCAAAATAAGTAAATAAATAAATGAATAATTTTTAAAAATAGTTGTACATATTTATGGGGCACATGTGATATTTTGATATATGCATATGATGTGTAATAATCACATCAGGGTATTTAGAATATTCATCACCACAAACATGTATCTTTTCTTTGTGTTGGAATCATTTCAAATCTCTTCTAGCTGTTTTGAAATATACGATAAGTTATTGTTAACTAAAGTCACCCTACTGTGGCATTGAATGCAAAAACTTATTCCTTCTCCCTATGTTTGGATCCCTTAACCAAACTCTCTTCATCCTCATTCCCTTGTGCCAGCCTCTGGTAACCATCATTCCACCCTCTAGTTTCATGAGATCAGCTTTTGTTTTCCCACATATGAGAACATGGGAGATTGATCTTTCTGCGCCTGGCTTATTTCACTTAATATAATGATTTTCAATTCTATCCATGTTGCTGCAAATGATAGAAGTTCATTCTTTTTTATGGCAGAATAATATTCCACTGTGTGTGTGTATATATGTATCATATATATACACCACATTTTCTTTTTTTTTTTTTTTGTCTTTTTTTTTTTCCTTTTTGTGGAGAACGGGGTCTTGCTATATTGCCCAGGCAGTTCTCGAACTCCTGGGCTCAAGCTATCCTCCCGCCTCTGCCTCCCTAAGAGCTGGGATTACAGGCATGAGCCACAGCACCCGGCCCACATTTTCTTTAGTCATCTTTTAATGGACAACCCTGCTGATTCCATAGCTTGGCTGTTGTGAATAGTACTGCAGTAAACATGGAGATGTAGGTATTTCTTTGGTATGCTGATTTCTTTTTCTTTGGATAAATACCCAGAAGTGGGATTGCTGGATCTTATGGTAATTCTATTTTTAGTTTTTTGAGAAACCTCTACTATTTTGCATAATGACTGTACTAATGTACATGTCCACCAATAGCGTGTAAGAATTCCCTTTTCTCTGCATCCTCGCCAGCATTTATTATATTTTGCCTTTTGACAGTAGCCATTCTAACTGGAGTGAGATGATATCTCATTGTGGTTTTTATTTGCATTTCCTTGATGATTAGTGGCGTTGAGCATTTACACTATTGGCCATCTGTGTGTCTTCTTTTGAGAAATTTCCATTGAGATCCTTTGCCCACTTTTAACAAGATTTGGGTTTTTTGCTGTAGATTTGTTTGAGTTCCTTGCGTATTCTAGATAATAGTCCCTTGTCAGATGAATAGTTTGCAAATATTTCCTGCCATTCTACAGGCTGTCTCTTTACTCCGTTGATTATTTCCTTTGCTATGCAGAAGTTTTTAGCTTAATAAAGTCTGTAGGATGGTTTTCCTGGAGGTGGTCCACATCAGTCCACAATACTCACTACCTATTGAGCCTCTACTGAGTGCAATGGTAGTTGCCGGCAATAAGTAGTAAATCAGAGAAACTCCCTCTCCGCTTACATGAGGCACATAGTGTAATCACATTCACAAAAATAGAAGGTAGAATGGTGGTTGCCGGGGGCTGAGGTGGGAGAAGAAATGAGGAGTTGTTGTTTGATCGGTACAGAGTTTCAAATTGGCACGACAAAAAAGTTCTGGGCCAGACCTGATGGCTCATGTTTGTAATCCCAGTGCTTTGAAAGGCCAAGGCAGGTGGATCACCTGAGGTCAGAGGTTCAAGACCACCCTGACCCTGGCCAACATGGTGAAACCCCATCACAAAAAAAAAAAAGCCAATTGTATTTTGTAAAATGCAAAAATTTTATACTACTCAGGAGGCTGAGGGAAGAGAATTGTCTGAACCCAGGAGGCAGAGATTGCAGTGAGCTGAGATCTCGCCACTGCACTCAAGCCTAGTCAACAAAGTGAGACTCCATCTCAAAAAAAAAAAAAAGGTTCTGGAGACAAATGTTAGTGATAGTTGCACGACAATTTTCTTTTCTTTCTTTTTTTTTTTTTTGAGATGGAGTCTCAAACTGTTATTCAGGCTGGAGTGCAATGGCGTGATCTCAGCTCACTACAACATCTGCCCCCCAGGTTTATGAGATTCTCCTGCCTCAGCCTCCCGAGTAGCTGGGATTACAGGTGCACGCCACCACACCTGGCTAATTTTTGTATATTTAGTAGAGACAGGGTTTCACTATGTTGGTCAGGCTGATCCTGAACTCCTGACCTCAGGTGATCCGCCTGCCTCGGCCTCCCAAAGTGCTGGGGTTACAGGCATGACCCTCCATACCCAGCGGCTAACTTTCATGTTTATTGTTTACCCACCAGATTGTAAGCTCCACAGGGCAGGGATTTTTGTCTTTTTTGTTTAATTTTGTTCACTGAGGTACTCTAAACACCAAGAACAGTGCCTGTCACACAGTTGATACTCAGTAAATATTTATTGGATACATAAACTCGTGATGGGTACAGGAACGGATGGAATGCTTCTGTCACCTGCTTGCTGGGTACGACTTTCCACTTAGTGATCATTAGAGGCACCATGGAAGTCCATTCTACAGATGAGTAAAGTGAGGCATGGATAGGAGTAATACTTTTTCCATGGTTCAAAGAAAAGCCTAGGTTCAGAGACCACATACAGAGAAAATAGCAAATCTAACAGGAAAGGAAAATCAGTTTTCAGTGTCAGAAAAATAAGAGATTCACCTGCTTATCTTTTTTTAGCATTTGCCCTGAAGGACAAACTTGTTCAACGTACAGTTAAGAAAAAAATCAACTTCATGTTTTCCAGCAATATCACCACTGGATTTTGTCAATCTTTTCCTAACTGAAACATAGTTGGTAGATAATGGAAAGGGACAGCAAAAGATTGGGGTGAAGGGTGAGTAATGGGTTGAACTGCTTATTAGAGGTTTATCGCAAAATAAAATTTCTCCACTTAAAAAAAATCTGTGGTTTCCAGATAAATACCATGAAGGTGATGAGTTTTGCTAGGAAAGAAATTTTTTTCTTTCATTTCCTGGGGATCGCAGGAGACTGGGATTTATTCCTAGTTTTAACATTTTAACATGATCTCTCTGTTTAAATAACTTCTCCTGTTGGGTCTCAGCCTTATTATCTGAACAGAATGGGGTGGGAGGAGGATACGGGAAATGTGCTAGATGACCTCCCGGGCGACAATCACATTTTTTTGCTTAGCTTGTGTGTTAGACATCAAAAATGGCAAATAATTCTAAAGATGCTTCTAGTCATACTTTACATACTATGTTTTGATTTAGGGGTGACTGATAACAGTAGAGGAAAGATGGCCAGGCGCGGTTGGCTCATGCCTGTAATCCTAGCACTTTGGGAGGCCAAGGCAGGTAGATCATGAGGTCAGGAGTTCCAGACCAGCCTGGCTAATACGGTGAAACCCTGTCTCTACTAAAAACACAAAAATTGTCTGGGCGTGGTGGTGCACGCCTGTAATTGCAGCCACTCAGGAGGCTGAGGCAGGAGGATTGCTTGAACCCAGGAGGCGGAGGTTGCAGTGAGCTGAGATTGCACTCTGGCCTGGGCAACAATGCAAGACTCTGTCTCAAAAATAAATAAATAAACAAACAAATAAATAAATAAGTAGAGGGAAGAGAAGCCCCTTGAAGCATTCCTTGTGGCCATCCCTGCAGAAGAGGGACTGCCTGGCTGCAGAAGAGACTCTGTAAGACAAAGGTGCAAACAGAACCACTGAGGGGCCCGGGACAGAGGTTGCTAGGGTGGGAGAAGAGCTTTAGGGGCTCAGTGGTGTCTGTGAAACACCATTCATATGCCGTGTTCTTGTTCTTGTGGCAGAACCAGGTACCTGGTGGGAGGGCTTCAAGGGCAGCCCACGGTCAAAAGAGTCTGGAGTAGATGAACCTTAGAAGTTTGTTTAGAACCCAGAGGAGACCCCCTAGGAGATCCCCGAAATAACTGGGTCAGATCCTGCAGGGAGGGAGGTGACATCCTGCTCAGGCAAGTAAGGACAACCAGCCTATGAAATTTGAGTCATGCCTGTAAATGGGGTGACAGCCAGAGATGTTCTGGCTTCATATGCAAATTAGTTAACTTTTCAGACAAATTAATGGAAAGATATTAAAACAATGGAAATTGCTCAGTGGCTGCTCACTGTGTACTGTAGTTAGAGATCTCAGACAAATTGAAGTCTTAAGTACTTCGGTTTGATTTCACTCTCAGCTGACGTATATAAAGCATGTGGTTAAACAAGCAGACTTTGGGTTTATAGTCAAGTTTTAAAACATAATGGATATTTGGATTCATTTCAGGAGTCAGCACATTGGGGTCCACATACTGGAAACAATAATCCTGCCCTTCTCTGCACCGGTCAGATGCCATCTGCAGAATTTATTTACTTCCGAGGGCCGTGTTTCAAGAGGACATGAATCAACTCTCATGGGGTCAGGCAAGGGCAAGTGGGTAGGGGGTTGGATCTAGAAGTCTGTTATTTGAGAAACAAGATCTGGGAGACACTTGGGGAGGATCATCAGAGCTGTTTGAATGTTTGAAGAGATGCTGTATGGAAAAGGGATTGGACTTGTCCTGCGTTATTCCAGCAGGTAGGATCTGAGCAATAGAGCATTAAAAAAAAAAAAAAAAAAAAAAGAAGGCAGGTGTCTGAGCTGATGAGATTGATAATGCTAGAAAACCTTCTTTGCAAAACTTGAATCTGACTGCCTGGCAGCCCAGTGGTACTCAAAAGCTGGATCAGTTGCTGGACCTAACTCTTTGGGACAGCTCTCAAAAATATTGATCGCAAGAATTCTGATTCAGTGAATTTAGGGTGGAGGGCAGAAGTCTGTATTTTTTATTTCTTTTGTAGAGATAGGGTCTTGCTATGTTACTCAGGCTGGTCTTGAACTCCTGGCGTCTAGCGATCCTCCCAACTCAGCCTCTCAAAGCGCTGCAATTACAGGCCTAAGTCACTGAGCCTGGCAGAGTCAGTACTTAAAAGAGCATATCCTGGTGATTTCACTGGGGAAACACTGAAGGTTATAAGGTGAGGTTTGCATTTTAGATACACCTCTCTGACCTCACTGTGGATGGGGCAAGGATGTGAAGTTAAAAAAAAAACAAGGTAGAAAAACCAGTTCCAGCCTATTAGTGCAATAGTCCACGGGCTGGAAATGCTGAAGATTGGTGTGTGTGGTGTGTTCATCTTTCCATTCATTCAGCTTTGCACTTACTGTTTGTTACCTGCACTAGAGCACCCTGAAAAATCCCTTCCATGTCTCAGATTCTATATTCTATCGATCATTAAAAAAAAAAAAAAGTCTCAGCCAACAGAACATGGCAGAAATGAGGTTGTGAAAGTTCTGAGCCCGAGGGTATAAAAGGCCTAGCAAGCTCCTCTTTTGTTTCTCTCAGAACCCTGCTGCTGTATCAACAAACCTGGTCTAACCTGCTGGAAGATTAGCAATCACAGAAAACAGAGATATACAGTTTCGGCTGACCTGGGAGATGACCACAAGTGTATAAATGAACCCAGTTTAGATCAGGTAAAACTACCCAGCTGATTCTACCCAAATCACCACCAATCCACAGAATGAAGGGCTGGGTGGTTGTTTAAGCCACTTAGTTTGGGGATAGTTTGTTATTCAGCAAAAACTAACTGATACGCTCCATTCATTCAAACATCAGCTATGCACCTACTGTTTGTTACCTGGACTAGAGTGCCCTGAAAAATCCCTTCCATCTCTAAGGTTCTATATTCTATTGATCCTTTTTTTAAAAGGCCCAAGCCAATAGAATATGGCAGAAAATAGGTTGATAATTTGGCAGAAATGATAACTCCCTTTGGTTCTAGAGCCTTTACACTTGTTCTTAGCTGTAGACACGTGTTGGTTCTTTACACCTGCTGTTGGTTTGGTTCTAGAGCCTTTACACGTGCTGGTCCCTGTTCATGAAACACTCTTCCTTCTTTCTTTGCCTAGTTAACTCCTAATTATCACAGCTCAGAAAAGTTTTTCCTGATCTTGATTAATTTCCCTCTATTTTAGGATCCCATTGCAATTTTTACCCCTCTGGTAGCACCACAGTAATTATAATTTTATATTTATTTGTATGTATGGTTCGGTTAAGATCTTTCTTCCCACTGAGACTATAAACTTCCTGAGTCCAGGGACAGTGTCTATTGCGTTCACCATTACATTCCAGTACCTAGTACAGTTCCTTGCATATAGTTGGTGCTCACTGTATATTGAATGCAGACAACAATATTGCTTTGGGGGAAACAGGGCTTTGGGGATTCTTCTTTAAAAGAATGACCCTCACAGCAGTTCACTCCTCCCCACTATTATAGAAATTAAAAATGGATACAAGTCACTGTATAAGAGTGTGTTTTGTAATTTTTAAAGGACTGTACATATGTTAGTTCTTGATTGTTAGTGTTGTTATTCTGAGGTAGCAACAGCTGGCTTTAGGGGAATCCTTTCCCTTCCTCATTCCCCTGAAATGGCCCCAGGCAGTTTCCTAGCAGCTATGATTATGGCTGGATAAGCAATTTACAGGCTGGAAGTCTTGCCTACAGTAAAAACATGGATATGTAAATATATCTGTAGTTGCAACCTAGCAAGCAATCTTCAGGCTGGTTAATTGCAGAACTTGGTGGTAATGATACCAATGCTGAGTTCAATTAAGGACTATCTACAAAACCACCGGGGGAGTATTTTCCACTTTTTCTGAAACACTAGGCCCAGGCTAGAGGGACCTGTTATTTTACAGTATAAATCAAAGCTCAGATACACTAAAATATCCCTTAGATTTAAAGTCGGCAAACTCCATGCCCTCTTTTGGCCCCTGGAGCTCAGTTTGCAGCAAGAGAGCCTGAGGGTAATTGCCAAAGGCAGATACTCTGTGTATAATCTTTCTAAGCCTCAGTTTCCTCATCTGTAAAATATACATACTAGTAGCTTACCTTTTAGGTTTACTTTGAGATTAAATGAGATGACCAGTAGAAAGTGCCATTAGAATCATAGAACAGTGCCAGGTATACAGTAAGTGCTCACATTTTAAGAACTGTACATGTGTTGGTTCTTGATTGTTAGTGTTGCTATTCTAAGGTAGCAACAGCTGGCTTTAGGGAAATCCTTTCCCTCCCTCATTCCCCTGAAATGTCAATATCATTACTGTTATTAACACACGTGGTTGTTTCCACCCTGAACTGTTACTGAAACACCATGTGTTCGGTATAGGTCCTGATGCTCAAGGCACAGAAAGCCAACGACTGAGACGAGTATTGTCAAGGGAGAAGGCTTTAATCAGGTGCTGCAGTGGAGATGAGAGATCAGTCTCAAATTCATCTCCCTAACTGACTAAATTTAGGGGTTTATATGGCAAGGGAGAAATGTAACTGTGTATGGGAAAACAGGAACTCAGGAGGGGTAAGGAAGCAATCACCATGAATGAGAGGCCTGGCATCTCATTGTCTGGATCTGGTGAGTTTGAAGCTTTAAGACCAGAAGGGTCACTTTCAAATGTTTATCAGGAAAAACTGTCTATGGGACTGTTAGGTCAGTTTCAGAACAACATAGCTGCTGGAAAAGCCAGCTCTGAACCCCTTCTTACTCATTCTTTGCTTACTCAGGAAGTGAGAGTTTTGTTTTGTTTTGTTTTCAAACAGCTGGTTTGTGGCGATGTTTTGTAAAGCACGTAAGTTCATTCATTCAAGAGACATGAGTTGAGTGCACACTGTGTGCTTGGCACTCTGATAGATGCTGGGGATACAGAGGGAAATAAGACAATCTCTGCGCTCAGAGACAATAGGGGACAGACTGTGCACTGTGGTTAAGGCTTGTCAACATTGATCCCAAGGTTCTATGGAAACACAGGGTCAGGGACTGGCTTCACCCCAAAAGGTCAGGGAGGGCTTTCTTGGGACCTCCTGGGGTTCCCAGGTGAAGAGGGTGAGACCCTTATTAATTCCGCACACAAAAGAAGCAGACCCTACTTCCTTAAGAGACTGCTGCTGTGACCCATTTGTCTGACCCTTTTATCACCAAGGTCCATTATAGCTGGAAATGAAGCTTTCAAAATTAATAACCTAAGAAAGGAAAGCATTTTCCCTGATATTCAGCAGCTGTAGAGGAAATGCCAGGGTGTTTATCTTACAGGGCCTCTTCAGGGTACGTTTTAGCTGAGTGGGGCTTCATTAACAGTGTAATGGGAAAGATTTCATCATACTTCACATTCTTATGACCTGGGCACAAGGAGTGACTCCAGGATTGACACTGATTGGGTATAGTACAGTGGCCAGGTTTTCAGGGAGGAAAAACTGCCCCAGCATTCAGAGACCCTGGCTTTGTTTTGACCATGGTGCCAGCATGGTGTGCAAACCCGATTCAGTCATTCACTTCTCTGTGAATGGATGAGCTCAACTTGAGGTTATTATATAAGGTATTCCCAACTCAGGGGAGACTCTGCTTACCACATGCCTCTGTTTTTCCCTCTCCCCTAGACCCTGTTCTTGCTCTCCCAACTGGGAGAAAAACAAACCAAACCTTCCCTGGGATCTTCCTAAGCCTCATGTTACTATTCCATCTCTCTCACCTTCATTACTCAGCTTGAAAAATAATTTTTAAATGCTGATACCATAGTTCTTAAAAAAGGAAAAAAGTGGCCAGGCATGGTCTCACACCTGTAATCCCAGCACTTTGGGAGGCCAAGGCGGGTGGACCACCTGAGGTCAGGAGTTTGAGACCAGCCTGGCCAACAAGGTGAAATCCTGTCTCTACTGAAAATCCAAAAAATTAGCCTGGCATGGGGGTGTGTGCCTGTAATCCCAGCTACTCAGGAGGCTGAGGCAGGAGCATCGCTTGAACCCAGAAGGCTGAGTGTCATGTCGGGGTCACCACTTGAGACGTTAATCACCACTTGCAGGCGTCTGTCCTGCAAACTCTGACTCCGTGACGGATGAATAAATAATCTTACAACTTTCCCTAACACTTCCCTTAATATTCTGCCAACTACCTTAAGTGAATCCTAACAGCGGAGGCTTCCGTGAGCTGAGATCACGCCACTGCACTCCAGCCTAGGCGACAGAGCAAGACTCAGTCTCCAAAAATAAATAAATAAATAAATAAATATATATATATATATATGGAAAAAAGTGATGAATACTTATGCTTAGACACTTTTACATCCTCTCAACAACTTTATAAGAATGGTTACTTTTATCCCCCTTTCTATAGCCAGGAAACTGAGGCTTATCCTGTTGTTACCAGGTAAAATGACACTGCGGGTAGATGGTTGAGCTGAAACTCAGCCTACTCCACTGCAGCGCAGGTTCTTGTTTTGCTTTGTTTTGTTTTTTATTTTACCCATGGCAATGCAGCACAGGTTCCTACCCACCTGGCTGTGTATGTTCCATGTGCCAGCCCCACTTCCCACTCTTTCCTCTCTTCTTCTCCTCGGCGCCCCTGGAATGCTTTCTTCCTGGCATCAAGGATCTCTGGATGGCCCAAAGAGGAACTCCGTGTAATAGACACATTGGTTAGGTTTTAGGTGCCCAGATCCATTTTCTCTTTCTGTAAGCCCTTGGTTTTCCATGGAATTACCTCTCTTCCATTGGTTCTTATCCTGTGGGGCTGGAATCAGACAAGGGAGTGACCCAGACTGGAATTTGCCTTATAAGCAGCAAGGTCAAGAAGGCCAGAAGAGTTTGGCGTTCTGTTTGATCCATCCAAGTGAGTGCCAACAAATTCAGTCAAAATAAAGAATATTTTAAGGCAATTGTTAAAAAAGAAAAATGAATGTAAAATTTCCAAGATATACAAAATACCAAATTTTAAATAAAGACAGAATTAGGGCAGGGCATGGTGGCTCACACCTGTAATCCCAGCACTTTGGGAGGCCGAGGCGGGCAGAACACCTGAGATAAGGAGTTCGACACAAGCCTAGCCAACATGGTGAAATCCCGTCTCTACTAAAAAAATACAAAAGAATTAGCCAGGCATGGTGGTATGTGCCTATAATCCTAGTACTCAGGAGGCTGAGGCAAGAGAATCGCTTGAACCCAGGAGGTGGAGGTTTCAGTGAGCCAAGATCACACCACTGCACTCCAGCCTGAGTGACAGAGTGGGACTCTGTTTTAAATACATGCACATATATATACTTACATAAATACATGAATGAATACATAGAGACATAATCAGTATGACTGACTTTCCCTTTTGCCTTGGGCTCCAATATTGCAGGACATGGCACTGCCGGGGATGCCTGTGGAGTGGAAGCCATCCATGTGTTGCCTTCCAACACTCTGTACCTCTCTCTCATTCTTTGTTCCAAGGTTGTTCTGGGCCTCTGCCTTTGCTCACGTGGCCCCTCTCTGTGTGAAAGGCCTTTTCTCCTTCTACCTACCTTGCTGAACTCGCCCTCCTTCACCATTGTACTTCTCTACGTGTCAGGTTCTTTATCTATAAAATGAGCACAGTAAGTAGTACCTAATTCATAGCCTTGTTGTGAGCATTAATATGGGCATAGCTCCTGACTCCAAGGTGTGCACTCAATGACAGCTAGCTCCAGCATCTTCTTGTTCTCATTCCACAAGAAGACAATCAGGGGCCATGCTTCCCACTCTCAAAGGTCAGGGCTGCCGCCTAACGTTGGTGAGACGAAAAGTTACACCTAGTTCCCAGTCTACATGGCTGGTCACGAAAATCTCAATTAAGGACTCCTCTTCCTCCATCTGATTGGTAAATTTCGGTGTTCCCCGGGGTTCTTGCTCAAACCTCTCTTCTTCTTCCTGTCTACTTTCTCTCCCGACCATGTATAGATATCCACAGCCTCAAGTGTGTCCTCTTGTCTGTGACACATGCGTCAGGTCTGTATATCCAGGCTCAAATTTCCAAATGTGGTCTGGGTTCGTCACCAGTGCCTAAATACCATTAAAATACTACTGATGACAACCAGCAATGATCGAACACTAACAAGGCACTCTGTACTGAGCCTGGCACTTTACATGGATGACTCTACTCAATCCTCTCCAATACTCCGTTTTACAAATTAAAGAAAAAAAGTAGAAACCAAGAGAAGGCAAGAGAGTCATTCAAGGTTATGAACCAGAGAAGTGGTGGAGCCAGGATTTCAAACTGAACACAAGTGCTTCTGCTAAAAAGGTTATCAAAAGGCTCACCTTTTAATCAACAAGTTTCAAGTGATGTGAGAAAAACCTGAGAGAACAGTGGTCTCAACTGTGGGCAATTTTGCTTTCCAGGGAACATTTTGCAATGTCTGGAAATGTGTTTGGCTGTCCCAAGTGGAGGGGCGCTGCTGGCATCCAGTGGGTAGAAGCGGGACCTCCCGAAGGGGAGGCTGCTGCTGAACATCTTACAAAGTACCAGAAGCCCGCTACAACAAGGAATCATCCGGTCCCACATGTTAATATTGCCAAGAACGAGAAACCGTGCACTAGAAAAATCCAGATGACGCAAGACTGTGAGAAGCTGGTGAAGGGTGCTATCTTTTCAGATGCTAACTCCCCCACTCACCAACTGAGCAGGTCCCTCTGCCTTCCTCCTGCCCACCCCCCTCAAGCCCAGCCCCCACCCCAGCCTAGCAAAGCCTCACATTCTTACCCACCACCTACTCCCTTCTCTCCAGAAAGCACAAACAGGAACTCATTATCTTCCTCCTCAAAACCTTCCCATCCCTCACTCTTTGTCATGGTTAAAAATACCACCCTCGTCCTCCTTACAGGTGAGCACCATTGTCCCCTCACTAGCCAAGAAGCTGTGTTTGTTGAATCTCCCAAGTCTCTCCTGCTCATCCTTGCCTTCTAACTTGCGCCAAAATAGCTTCTCATGCGATCTCTTTTCCAGTCATTAGGGCTGAAGTCACTTTTTAATTCATCTACTTTTGATCATCCAGAGCATTTTTTTTTCTTTTGAGATAGGGCCCCTCTCTGCTGCTAAGGCCGGAATGCACTGATGCAATCACAGCTTACTGTAGCCTTGAGGCTCCAGCGATCCTCCCACCTCAGCTTCCCAAGTAGCTGGAACTAGATGCATGTACCATCATGTCTGGCTAATTTTTAAATTTTTTGTAGAGATGGGGTCTTGCCATGTTGCTCAGGCTGGTCTCAAACTCCAGGGCTCAAATGATCCTCCTGCTTTGGTCTCCCAAAGTGTTGGGATTACAGGCATGAGCCACCTCACCTAGCCCAGAGCATGATTTTCATAAGGAATTAAACTCAGGGGTTTAAACTGAAGAATCCACCTAGCTCCTAGTCTGTGACGCCAGGATATTCATGGTGGTTCTTAGAGTTCTGCACCTTGCCCTTTGGCTCTCTCCTTCAGCAGACAAGGTGGCCTCTTCCAGTCTAGGGCTCGTGCCCCCAACCCACTCTAGTTCCCATCTCCTCTCATCAATGAACCATCCCTTCCTCTCAACCTCTCCTACCAACCCAGATGCTTGCCTGCCCACACATCTTTAAAGAAGCCTCCACCCTTGCCTCCCACTTGCTAGACAGCCACATTTCTGAAAAGAGTTGTCCACACTTGCTGTCTCCCACTCACTCCTCAACCCACCGCAATCTGGCTTCCAATCCCTCCACGCCATCGAGACAGCTCTGGTAAAGTTATCAGCCCTCTCATTGTCAAATGAAATGAACACTTGCTTTCCAGTCCTTTCTTGATGAAATTTCCTGCGACATTTGTGAGTATTGCTCACTCCCTCCTTCTAAAAGCAATTTCTTCCCATGCCCCCTGGTTCTCCTTCTGGTTCTCTTCTTCTCATTATTCACATTCCCAACAGCTTGAACTGTCAAGAAAGGCAGTGCAGGGTGGTGAAGAGCCTAGACTCCAATGCTCCTTGATATGGTTTGGCTGTGACCCCACCCAAATCTCATCTTGAATTCCCACGTGTTGTGGGAGGGATCGTGGGGGCAAGTGTTTCCTGTGCTGTTCTCGTGGTAGTGAATAAGTCTCATGAGATCTGATGGTTTCACAAAGAGGAGTTCCCCTGCACAGCTCTCCCTCTCTCTCTTTGCCTGCTGCCATCCATGTAAGATGTGACTTGCTCCTCCCTGTCTTCTGCCACTATTGTGAGGCTTTCCCAGCCGTGTGGAACTGTAAGTCCAATTACACCTCTTTCTTTTATTAATTTCCCAGTTTTGGGTATGTCTTTATCAGCAGCCTGAAAACGGACTAATACACTCCTCTACTCACTAGTGTTTAGCCTGGGGCAAGTTACTCAACACGCCTGTGCCTCAGTTTCCTCAACTGTAAGATGGAGCAAGGCTTTTTAGTCTCATTGTTTTCCATGTCTGAACGTGCATCATGTTCTCAGATCATGCTGAACCTGGTAGAGTTACCCACATATATTGTGTGCTCACTCTCAGTCTTTGCTCAGTGGGAGTACCTAGCCAGTATCTGCAAATATATGCAGGAACACTCCTCTGGATTAGATTTCCCCAGAAGTATGCTTTGAGACAAAGAGATGGGTGCAGTTACTTTGTTTGGGATCCTAAGAACAAATAAGGAAGTGAGAAAGTAAGGCAGGGAAGGAGAAGAGGCAAATCAAAGAGTGACTTAATGAGGCAGTGCCTGCTGGGGGCAACTGGACTCAGTCCTACTGGGGATCCTCTGAGGAACTGCCTTGAGAGTGTTTGAGAATTGTTCTTTAGGAAAGGGGAGGCTGACACATTCATCCACTGTTTGATTAAGGACTGCCCCAGGGCTGTTGCAAACTTCCAGGTTAAACAAGATCCCACAGCCCTGGAGAAAGCCTCCTGGCAGAGAGGAGGAGGGATACCTGCTTCGGGTAGACAGTTCCTCTACAGAGGGCAGCTCATTGCAGGTGCTGGTGAGCTCAGAGATGGGCCCAGGGGACAAGGAGCCGAGCATCACCAACACTTGTGCTTGTTAGTCTGCTTGGCCGGCCTGTGCCCTCTCATGAAGCTACCTAGGTCCTATCTCTTCCTTGAAAGTTAGTTCAAGAGTACCCACTTCTTGGAAGCATTTTTCTAACTTCTCTCCACCCTACTCCACCCTCGATGATCCGAATAGGCCTGTATACCCTGGACATGACTCTCTAAGAGTACGTATCTCTCTGCTAGCTTTCTTGTCTTTCTTAGCAAGAATAGTTCTTTTTCATCATTGCAGATGTAGCACCCAGAGTTTTTAGCACATTATGGGCACTTAACTGATGCCTTAAAATGCATTCAAGTTCACCTTGCTCAGGGACCGCCTCAGAGCAAGTGGTCAACAAATGTGGACTCCCTTTCCTCCATCTGAATTAGGGGAGCAGTCATCTAGTGAGTATATAACGTGATAAATATGTTCTTCAAACAGAAATGCCAAGGAAGCACAAAGGAGGGCGTAATTAACTGGGACTGTACCAATGAGACTACAGTTACTTCATCTGACAGTCTTAATTACTTATGGTTATTATTATTGTTCTTTTTTGAGACGGATTCTTGCTTTGTCGCCCAGGCTAGAGTGCAATGGCGCAATCTCGGCTCGCTGCAACCTCTGCCTCCCAGGTTCAAGCGATTCTCCTGCCTCAGACTATCAAGAAGCTGGGATTACAGGCACCTACCACCATGCCTGGCTATTTTTTTATAGTTTTAGTAGCGATGGTTTCACCATGTTGGCCAGGCTGGTCTTGAGCTCCTAACCTCAGGTGATCCACCTGCTCAGCCTCTCAAAGTGCTGGGATTACAGGCGTGAGCCACCATGCCCGGCCTACTTATAGTTTTAACTTTCCAGAAGCACTAATAGAGGCATCTGGTGCTTCTTCCATTGCACTGGGCATTCCCTTTTGAATCTCTCCACCAAACAGGAAGCTACAGGAAGCTGCGGGACAGAGTGAACCACCCTACCTCAGGTGGGGATCCTATCTGCAACTCTAGTTTGTTTGCTTCTTTCATGTATTCAACACGTGTTTATCGATGGTCTCATATGGGCCAGCACTGTTCTAAGGAGACAGGCAGAGGTCCTGCTGTAATGCAGTTTACCCATGCTGTGGCGAGAGTGGAGGGGCAGATAAAAAATAAGCAACCAATCACGTAGGCGACATTAAATAGTGACAAGGGCTATGAAGTAATCAAACAGGATGAGCTATGTTTGGGAGAGGTGGAGGTGGGGTGTAGGTGCCAGAGACAAGTAGATCACATGGCTGGGGAAAGCCTCTCTGAGGAGCTGACTCCTGGGCTGTGAGCTGTGTGCCAAAAACAGCCGTGCAAGGATTCTTCCAGGCAGAGGGGACAGCAGCTGGGCCTGGAGCAGGACCCTAGGACTCCTGGTGCCCAGTCCAGAGCTCGTCCTGCTGCTACTGATCACGGAAAGAGAACTGCAGAAAGGGAACAATGCTGGGTCTAAAACTGCTATCTGTTCCTTACTTGGAAAAAACAAGCTGGTACCCAACTTTCAGTTCCCAGCAGGTTCATTTCAGGCTTCTGTTTTCGCTCATGAACATGTTGTTCCCTCTTCAAAGTCTGATTGGGTTTCAAAGGAATCTGAAACACTTAGAGCAAAACCACCAAGCTGTATCCTCCAGGTAGACACCCCCCAAATGTGGCCTTTCCGCGGGAAACCACAATGAATCACTCATTGGCCACCCGGCCTCTCTGCCCAGTCAGAGATTGATTTTGGTTTTCCCAAACGTTGTAAAGCCTCTCCAGACTGTTTAACAACCCCCACTCGCCACCGTACCCCGACTCTCAGATTAAGAGCAAAATCCCAAATTTTGTGAGGTTTTCTGTTTCAGATTTCACCAGAAGGGGGTCTGCTACAGCCACTAACCATTTCCTCTGCAGAGAGCAGTGTCTGAAATGCTGCAAAGAAAAATACTCACCCAGTAATTAGGAGGGAAATGAAGTTCTAAAGAAAGTTCTGTCTCTGACTTTGAAAGTAGACATAGATATGCACAATACACATCCCACAAATTAAAATCCTTTCTCTGGTGTCTTAATGGTAATAATAAGGACAAGCATGGCTATCATTTATTTGGGTGTTTCCAATGTGCCAGTCCCTCTCTAAACATTCCGTTTCCAGATCAAACCTATGAGGGTGGAATTAAATATCCATTTCACATTTAAGGAAACTGAGGCTCAGGGAAGTTGAGTGAGTTACTCAAGGTAACACGAGTAGAAAAAAGGCCATATTCCAAACGGACACAGAGCCTGCAGTCCACACTATTACTATCCATACTGTTCCTATACTATCCCGACTGGAAAGGTGCCGTTCCCTTGGCACTGGACAAAAATGAGGAAATTTTAAGAGCAGAGAGGAAGTGGTGAAAGGGGGCAGCCTGCTGAAGTCACTCCTTTACTGAAAATAGGGGTAACGGCCAGGACAGTGCAGGTCCATTCTCTGCAGATGGAAGACAGGCACGTTCTTGACCGCTGTCCCGGCCTTAGAAAGGCACCTTCCGCGTCCAGGGTTTTCTGCGGATAAATCCCACCCCTTCCACCTCTGGCGGGGAGGAGGCCGGCCGGCCGGGGCACGGGGCGGAAGGCGAAGGACGCCCGACCCCGGCCGAGGTCGGGACCCCCGGCCCGCGCCCCGCGCGCGGCTGCCGGCGGGCCAAGGGTTAAGCGAGGCGGGAGCCCCCGGCGCGGAGCGGCTCGGGGCCGGGAATGCTTAGTCAGGATTCCGATTTCCTGTCGAAGTGTTTGGATTTCCTGAAACCCGCGCCCTCCGCCGCTGAGCGGGATCGTGCGAGCCGCTCGCGTCGCCGCGGCCTCCTCCCCCTCGGCACATGGTCGCCCGCCCCTTCCTGCGCCGCGCTCGGCTCCCGCGCGTCGCCTGGCCTGGCCCTTCGCCGCCGCGGGCGAGCTCTCTGCGCCGGCCAGCCCTGGGCCCGCGCCTCCCGCCCCGCCGGCGCTTCCAGGTCGCCGTTCGCTTTCCCACCCGAGAGCCGCGAGCGCCCGGCCGAGCCTGCGATGGAATAATGCCCAGCGGCCCGCCCGGTCCCGGTGAGTTGCGAGGCGCCCGGACGGGCTCGGCGGGGCCGGGCCGAGTAGCTCACGAGCGCGGGCGCCCCCTGCCCGGTCTCTGGCGCGAAGAGGGGCTCAGGGACGGGGCGCCGGGACGGGGCGCCGGGCGGGCTCCGGCTCCTCTCGCCGCGGGGTGTCTTTCTCCGCGGGGAGGGCGCCGTCCCGGGGCTGGGGCGTGTGCGGGGCGCGCGGCCAGGCTCTGCAGGGCCGGGCGAGGCCGCCCGGTTGTGGGGGGGTCTCCGCGCCTGCAGCCCCGAGAGGGGGGTCCCTGCCGTGGGGGCGGGGAGGGGGTCTGTCCTGGGAGGGCTTCGCGTCCTGCTCCGGGGGAGGGCCCGGGACGACGCGCCTGGCAGCCGGGACCCCGCGATGGGGCGCCCTCCCGGCATTGTCTCTGGCGCGGCCGAGGAAAGTTTCCCGCGGCCCCCGGCCCCTGCCCGGACCCGGCGCTGCCTGGCAGGCCCCAGGCCACTTGCCTAAAGCAAAAGAAGCGAAACGAAAGGGAAGGGGGATAAAAGTCCCACTGGGAGCTTGGTGTTTGCTCCAGGTGGAGCGTGAAGTGGCTTGTGTTTTTTCCGCTGGTACCATTTTGGGACCTGCTGCGTTTTCTGAGAGCGACATGAAGTTTCAAAGAAAAAAGAAACTTGCTGGTGTCCAGTTTTCTGCGGTTTGATACATCCCAAGAGTTCATCTTGGGCACTTCTAAAGCGGTTTCCTTTAGTAATGTGGCTTTCCAGTAGCTCAGGGAGGCTGGCTGATGGTCAATTACAGACCATCATCCTTAACTTGACCTCAAACTTTACCTGTACTCATCAGGAAAGAAAAAGAACTCCCTCCCGCATTTCCCGGTCTACTCAGTGAGATTATCTTGGTGTGATTGATTCTGGGATGACATCAGGACCTGGATTGCTGAGTAATGTTTTGGGATTGTAAAAGCTTGTTCAGTTTTTAGGCCAGGGTTATCACTATTGCAACCTTCACGCCAAAGCCTTTCTGTTTTGCAATTGTAGCTCCGCCAGATAGCTTTAAGAAAATGCAGGTCTTCTGGAAACACCCAGTCAACAGTTTAGAAAGAAGATCTTGGAGAACAACTGACTCGGCCCCTTCTGAGGAGGCCTTTCTCTAAAGGTGACCTGACTTGCCCAAGGTCATGTGGCCAGGAGTAGTTTCCACTTCTTCAAGCTCAGTCCCGTGCTCCTTCCACTATGTTAGATTTTGATCTGTTAGCCATGAAACAGATTTGGAAACATGTCTTCTTTGCATCATAACCTTAACCACTTTAGTGCCTTCTCTTCTGTCCTGTCTGTTAATGCTATTTTTAAGAAATACCTTATCTGAAACTGCATATTTTGAGATAGGGAGTTAAAAAAAATCACCTAACCCCTACTGGTCAGCCACTAAATGGATTTGGAAGTTCAGCTACCAAATGGATTTGAAGTATAAAATGAGTGGCTTATTATATGGGGAATTATTTTTCTCTATCCCATTCTTTTGTGAAAAATGGAAACTCCCAGGTCCAAAAACGGGCAGTATCTTAGCACATAATATACCCTATGATGTTCTCTAGACTTGATTTTCAGCCCTCCTGTTTGTTATGAGCTAAGCAGCCCATCTATTTTTCTCATGAGAGCTCTGAATGGCTGTTTTTTCATTTTTAGTATGTGATAATATTGGAGAGAAAGGACTTTTCGCAAGCTTGCCATTTGGTGAGGGAAATTGAAATTCTCTACACCTCCCCAGTCCTCACCAGCCACAGCGAGCCAGATTTTCAAAATCAGTGCAAGCCTGGTGGGCCCAAAGATGAATGTGTGCATTCAGATTGAGCCTTGCCTCGTGAGGACTCATGTTCTGGCTGGCATCTCCACGCTGCACCTAGGTGGCTGAAGTCTAGAGGAAAGAAGAGAACCCCAGCTTGCTAGGACAGTGTTGTTTCTGCCATTTCCCCACACGGGTCTCAGTCGTATTTGGATCCTGCTGCTCTGTTCTTATTTTCCCCTCTCCTTTCTTCTCCCAGCCACTGCTGTATCCGGCATGGGCTCCAGAAGGTTTTTTCTTTCTTTCTTTCTTTCTTTTGAGCTGGAGTCTAGCTCTGTCACCCAGGCTAGAGTGCACTGGCGCAATCTCGGTTCACTGCAAACTCCGCCTCCTGGGTTCAAGCAGTTCTCTGCCTCAGCCTCCTGAGCAGCTGTATTACAGACACCTGCCACCCTGCCGGCTAATTTTTATATTTTTAGTAGAGACAGGGTTTCACCATCTTGGCCAGGCTGGTCTTGAACTCCTGACCTCGTGATCCACCTGCCTTGGCCTCCCAAAGTGCTGGGATTATAGCAGTCTTTTCTAGGAGACTGCATGAGTGATCCCCACATGAGCAATTTATTAAGCACTTTCTGTATGCTCTAGAAGTTTTACCTCCTCAGAAGTCCTAAGGAGGAGTGGAAACTTCTTGGGGAGCCTTGCCCAGAAAGGATAGCACTTCTCAGATTTATCTGGAATTGAGTTTTTCTTTCTTTCTTTTTTTTTTTTTGAGATGGAGTTTCGCTCTTGTTGCCCAGGCTGGAGTCCAATGGCTCGATCTCGGCTCACCGCAACCTCCGCCTCCTGGGTTCAGGCAATTCTCCTGCCTCAGCCTCCTGAGTTTTTCTTTCTTACATTCAGGGAAACATTTGCTAAGTGACTCCCCTGTGGGAGGTGCCAGTCGTGGAAGGATGAATAGGACCCTGTTCTCAAGGCCTTCTATTTCCAGCCTCATCTTTCAATGTCAGCCTCACACTTTCTCTTTTAATTAATCAATTGAACAACTATGTATTGAGCACGTGAGCCATGCTAAGACCTGTGTGAAGTCCTGATGATACAGTGGTGGATGAAATAGACCTGGCACTGCCCTTCTGGAGCTTGCATTCCTCTGGAAGAGATAGGCAAGAAGGAAGAAGGAGAAGAAACAACCTCTAACAAATGAACGATTCCGTCTTATCAAGGAAACAGACCGGGGACCAAAGTAGGGGCTGGTAGCACCAAGTTGGTCCTGGTTTTGCAAGGAAAAACCTTTCTGAGTTTGGAAAGCGGAGAAGGAACTGGCCAGGCAGAGAGATTGTGGGGGAGGGCATTCCAGGCAGAGGGATGGGAATGTGCAAAGTTGGCTATGCGCAAAAGAGCTTGGCGTGTTCCAGGGAGTGAGGGCAGGGCTAGAGTGTAAGGGAGAGATGGGGGGAATGGCACAAGGTGAGGTTTGAGAGGGAAGCAGGGGTGGGATCCCACAGCCAATTATAAGCCATGCTGGGGAAGAGTCCCCCCACCCAAAGGGAAGCTTTGGTGAGTTTAAGCTCAGCAGTGAGAACTGATTGGCTTTTTTTTTTGGGCAGAGTCTAGCTCTGTTGCCCAATCTGGAGTGCACTGTGCAGTGGCACAATCTCAGCTCACTACAACCTCTGCCTCCTGGGTTCAAGTGATTATCCTGCCTCAGCCTCCTGAGTAGCTGGGATGACAGGCATGTACCACCACGCCTGGCTAATTTTTGTATTTTTAATAGAGATGGGATTTCGCCGTGTTGATCAGGCTGGTCTCGAACTCCTGACCTCAGGTGAGCCACTGAGGCCAGCCTGATTGACATCTTGAAGAGATTGCTTTGACTGCTTTGATGAAGAGTGGATCATGGAGGCAAAGTGTAGAAGCAGGGAGACCACTTAGGAAGGAAGATGATGGTGGCTTAGAATGGGGCAGCAGCAATGGAGGT